>NC_142980.1:0-5000000 GCF_061535395.1 Colias eurytheme
ACCTAACCTAACCTAACCTAACCTAACCTAACCTAACCTAACCTAACCTAACCTAACCTAACCTAACCTAACCTAACCTAACCTAACCTAACCTAACCTAACCTAACCTAACCTAACCTAACCTAACCTAACCTAACCTAACCTAACCTAACCTAACCTAACCTAACTAACCTAACCTAACCTAACCTAACCTAACCTAACCTAACCTAACCTAACCTAACCTAACCTAACCTAACCTAACCTAACCTAACCTAACCTAACCTAACCTAACCTAACCTAACCTAACCTAACCTAACCTAACCTAACCTAACCTAACCTAACCTAACCTAACCTAACCTAACCTAACCTAACCTAACCTAACCTAACCTAACCTAACCTAACCTAACCTAACACATTACATGACATTGACACATGACATTGTGTTGGTCTTTGAGGGTGATACGGCCCTTGAAATTGAAATGGAAGCTAACCGTGTCTTAAATGCAATAGATGAATGGGGAAAGGAAAACAAACTAAAATTTGCACCGCATAAAACTTGTGCCCTCCTTTCCACGAGGAGATTAAAATATGACGTGCCACGGCTCGCTATGGGGAATGTGGAAATAAAATATTTTGACCATATAAAAATATTGGGCCTAACAATAGACAGCGGCCTCACCTTTAACGCCCACGTCGGGGCTGTATGCCAAAAGGCAATAGCCCGGTATAAACTCTTGGCTAGGGTAGCCAGAGTTGGTTGGGGACTTAGCCCAGATATTATTAGAACTATTTATGTAGCTGTTATCGAACCGACTATTATGTATGCATCGGCAGCGTGGGCACCCACCGTGGAAAAGATGGGGGTCCAAAAAAGGCTGAACACCGTACAACGGGGCTTCGCCCAAAAGATCTGCCGAGCATATCGGACCGTCTCCCTGAACTCAGCTATGCTGTTGGCTGGGATACTCCCCCTTGACCTCAGAATTCTCGAAGTCTCGAGACTATATGGGATCAAGAAGGGGGTGTCGCACCCAGCGTTGGGAGACAGGGAGGTGGAAAGAATGGCTCCGGCGATTGAGGACCCACATCCGGCAGAGCAGGAAGGGCTGGGGTTCGGGCTGGTGGACGAGGACTCGTATTCCGACGTGGCTAATAGCCACGTACATAGGATCTACACGGACGGCAGCAAGATTGAGGGTCGAGTCGGAGCCGCCCTTTCCGTATGGGAGGGGGAGGCCGAGACGAAGGCCGTCAAGCTTGCTTTGCCGCCGTATTGCACCGTCTACCAGGCCGAACTCCTAGCGCTCCAAAGAGCAGTAATTAGAGCCTGCAAGAGTGGAGTGTCGAAGGTCGAACCTAACCTAACCTAACCTAACCTAACCTAACCTAACCTAACCTAACCTAACCTAACCTAACCTAACCAGTCATTTGCCCGAACGCGGTCCGTTGACAGCTAAATCGCATCGCTCCTGAGTTTATTTTTTGCAAAAGTGGTATTTTTTCATCTTACACACTAGTGTTGTATACCAGTGGATGCGCGCTTGGACAACAGATACGGACGCGAAAACCGTTTTAAAATCGAGTGAGCCTGTGAAAAGTTATAACCAAAAGAAATTTTTACTAAATTAACAAAAGTACGGCGTCGCTGGGAAGTCCCGATTTATATCGGGGACTTCGCGAACCGGAACTGTGGTGTTGTGGGTATTAGTGATAAGAGTGCCTGTGAAAATTTTGGGATTTCTAGGACCCGTAAATCAGGTAAAACAAACAATTTTTGGCAAGCCGGGCGGTGGCAATCCCCCTTAACTCAGTGCATGGTGAAAAGATACAAGTGTAAATAGACGCGGCATATTAAAACAAAGCCCGTGGTTTTTGTCCCGGGGAAATCGGTTGAAAATTGGCGAAGATAGACACCAAAGAGTGTTTTAACCTAAAAGTAGAAACTTTCTTCAGCCAAAACTATACTTTTCTCCTTTCCCCCCACCGTGTTTCCTACTTAAATTAGTGCTGGGATATTCCATACACCTTCCCGCACAAAGATAATAAATTATCTTAACTCCTCATAACGTTTTTTAAGAGAAAAATCTAAGTAGGTCACGAGTCAACAAAAACGAAAACAAGAAACACGTGGTGGCAAATGAATGTTTTCTTTTTAATGTAATAGTCTGTATTTGTACATTAGTAAATTATTGTAAGTGTAGCTATATAATAGACCAGCTACATCATTTTTGGTGTAGCTGTTAGACTAAGGTTATTATATACTGAGTGCTTAGGGACCATATACCACACAACACAAATATATATATATTTATAATATTATTATTTATAATAATTTTATTTATAATATTATTATCTTTCATTCATTTATTTCTATTCATCATAAACAGGCGACTCCCCTATTGGGAGACCTGATAGTCTTAAGTAAAAATAATAATTATTAATTATTGACTTGAGTGGTTAGTACTGACTAGCTAGCTTTAGTAAGCTAGTGCTAGCTTAGTAGGTCGAACCGTACGATAATAATATCGTATAACTTATAGATTGACTTTTTAAACTGAACTATAGACTATAATACTTATTAGGTATTACTAATATCATATTAGTATTTGCTGCTCATTTCCATTTTTATTTTATTTTATTGTAATCACTGACAGGTGCCTCCCCTATTGGGAGACTGATTAAGTATAAGTATTGACTCATTTATTGACTTGACTTTTTTTTTTTTTTTTTTTTTATTGTTGACCAATTGTAATTATTACGGACGTATTAATATTAATATTTTATTAATATTTTAAATAGTGCTAAGTTGACAATTTTTAACTATCAGTGACCTATTAATATTTTATATTTTTATTTTATATTATATTTTTATATTATTATTTTATATCTTATTTATATCTGTGATATTTATTTTAATTGTAATTATTGACAGGTATCTCCCCTATTGGGAGACCTAATAGTGTTAAGTTGACCATTCTTAACTATCAGTGACCTATTAATATTTTATATTATATTTTTATATTAATATTTTATACCTTATATTTATATCTGTGATATTAATTTTTAATTGTAATTATTGACAGGTATCTCCCCTATTGGGAGACCTAATAGTGTTAAGAATAATTATTATTGACAGGGGTTTTTTTTTTTTTTTTTTTTTTTTTTTTATTTTTATTTTTTTTTTTTTTTTTTTTTTTTCTCCCCTAAGACATCATGATCCACACTCCCCAGAGGCGTGCCAGTGACACGTTCACTATCTCCGAACCAGTGAAGAAGCCTGCTGCCCTGCCCTTCTGCTGAAAGGGAAAGCCCACCTGCGGGAGTCCCGAAATTTAAAGACTGATATAAAAGACGGGGTAATTACGGCGCTAGAAAGGATGTATGAAATAATAAAAGAGATTGAATTTGAACTCACCAATGCCAGGGCTGGTAGTGGAGGGCGTAGTGGGGACCCTATACATCCCCCCCCGCCATCCGATGCTGGTCCCAGCGTAGTTGACGACGCATTGGTGAGAAATCTGGACCTAAGTGAAGGAATGAAAGAAAGTATGAAAGAGATGATGACAAGAATGGAAGAGATGAGAGTAAGCATGCGGGAGAATGAAAATAAAATGGACAAATTGAGCTCGCTTTTGGAGGGCAACATGACTGTCGCCAAAACGGCGAGTTATGCGGGCGTTGTCTCGAAGGGAGTCATAGAGAAACTCCCCGAAGCAAGAGCCCTGCATTCGGTCATGGTGTCATCCAAAGACGAACAAGAGACGGGTGATGAGGTGTTAGAAATGATCAGAAAGACTGTGGATGCAAAGGACGGATGGGTGAAAGTAGAGAGGGTAAGAAAGGTGAAGAACAGGAAGGTGGTCGTCGGCTGTGCGAATGAGGAAGAAAGAATCAAGGTGAAGGAAAGGCTGAGAAAGAATGAGGGATTAGTAGTGGAAGATGTAAAAAATAAGAGCCCTCTACTAGTCTTCAGGGATGTAATGAAATGCGAAGTTGACGATTTCGTCACAGCATTCAGTAATCAAAATGCAAGCATCCTTGAGGGCCTGAAGGGGGAAGAGAGAAAGGTAGAAGTAGCGTACGTGATGAAAGCAAGGAACCACCTCCAGAACCACGTAGTGGCCAGGGTGAGTCCACAGGTATGGAAGAGATGCACGAGTGAAGGATACGCCCATATAGGGCTAAGTAGAGTGAAAGTGATGGATCAAAGTCCGTTAGTGCAGTGCTCGCGCTGTCTTGGGTACGGGCATACGAGACGAATGTGTAGGGAGGAGAAGGAACGATGCAGCCACTGCGCCGGTCCTCACATGAAGACCGAGTGCGACAAGTGGCTGCGGGGAGAAGTGCCTCAATGCATCAACTGCATAAAGGCTAAGAAAGGCAGCGCAGAGCACAGCGCCTTTGACAGAGAGTGTACGGAAAGAAAGAGGTGGGATGCTCTGGCCAGATCGGCGGTAGCGTATTGCTAAGGTTGCCCAAGGTGAGTCCTTCCAGTACCGAATGCTGCAGGCCAATCTCCAGCGGAGCCAAATCGCCACACGGGAGCTACTGCTCGAAGCCACCAAGCGTAAGGCATGCGTAGCATTGCTGCAAGAGCCCTACGTTGGTGGGGCGAAAAGTATGAGGACATACAATGGAGTGAGGATCTTCCAGAGCGAAGGGGAAGGGGGTGGAGCAGTAAAGGCGTGTATTGTAGTACTCGACGACACACTGGATGTCGAACTACATACACGCCTTAGCAGTAACAACATCGTTGTGGCCACTCTCAGAACCAAAGCCTGGGAGATGATTGTAGTGTCCTTCTACTTCGAGCCCGATAAACCAGTGGGGCTCTACCTGGACCATCTTAGGCGGATAGGGAGTGAGCTGGGTATCCATAGGATGGTCCTGGGAGGCGATGCGAACGCAAAAAGCCCGTGGTGGGGTGGCGAAATGGAAGACTCGCGAGGAAGAGATGTGTCTGCTGTACTGGAAGAAATGGGAATGCACATACTCAACACCGGGGACATCCCTACGTTCGATACCATTAGAGGTGGGAAAAGGTACTCTAGCTACGTGGATGTGACAGCGTGCTCCGACGATCTGCTGAACCGAGTGGACAACTGGAGGGTTGAGGAGAGTCTCACGAGCTCGGACCACAACGGCATATCCTTCGGCATCAGACAACATAAATCCACAGGCACGAACATAATACGAACTACACGCATATTTAACACACACAAGGCAAACTGGACTCAGTTTCATGAGAAACTGACCCAGCTGATGTCGGACAGACAATTAACTATACAAGACATAGACACAATACACAGCACACAACAAATAGATGACGCAATAGACAGATACACTGAAGCAATCACACAGACATGCAGAGACACAATGCCGACCAAAAAACACACACAGAAATTCACCTTGTCGTGGTGGAATGATGAGCTCGCGCAGATGAAGAAGCAGGTGGCCACGAGGAGACGCAGGATCCGAAACGCAGCACCTGATCGCAGAGACCGCGTGGTTGGATTGTACCTGGAAGAAAGAGAGATGTATGAAAAGGCAGTGAAAGAAGCGCAAGAGAAGAGTTGGAAGGAGTTTTGCCGGAAACAGGATAGGGAGGGGGTCTGGGAGGGCATCTACAGGGTGCTTAATAGAGCCACAGGGAGAGAGGAGGATCTGCCCCTTTCGAGGGGCGGTGAGACCCTCGATGCCCGAAGCTCGGCAGAACTGTTGGCGGAGACCTTCTACCCCGAGGACCAGGAAAGTGGTGAAAGTGAGGGACATCGTCGGGTGCGCGGGTGTGCGGAGTCCTTGGACACCGAACCACCGGCGGGCCCGGATGACCCTCCTTTCATCATGGAGGAGTTGAAGAGAGCCGTAAGGTCCTTCAACCCGAAGAAGGCCCCCGGGGCGGATGGCCTCACGGCCGACATCTGTCAGCACGCTGTGGATTGTAACCCGGGATGGTTCCTTGCCTTGCTCAACAGATGCCTCTCTGCCGCCTACTTCCCCGCACAGTGGAAGTGGGCGACCGTGGTTATACTGCGAAAGCCGGGCAAGGAATCATATCGGGTACCGAAAGCCTATCGACCGATCGGCCTCTTACCTGTGCTCGGCAAAATCTTCGAAAAGATGCTGGTCGGCCGACTCAGGTTTTACCTGTTGCCCAAAATAAGCCCCCACCAGTATGGCTTTATGCCACAGAGGAGCACCGAGGACGCCCTCTATAGACTAGTGAACCACATCAGAAATATGAGGGAGGAGAAGAAGATTTCTGTTGTGGTATCGCTGGACATAGAGGGAGCCTTCGACAGCGCCTGGTGGCCAGCCATAAAGGTGCGGTTGGCTGAAGTTGGGTGCCCGGGGAACGTGAGGCGGGTGATCAGCAGCTACCTGAGTGAAAGGGGAGTGAAAGTTAGATATGCGGGCGTGGAAGTGAGTAGGGGGACCAGCAAGGGGTGCGTGCAGGGATCCATAGGTGGACCAATCCTGTGGAACCTCTTGCTGGACCCTCTGCTATGGATGTTAGAGGAGATGGGAGTATTCTGTCAGGCGTTCGCCGACGACATTGTGTTGGTCTTTGAGGGTGATACGGCCCTTGAAATTGAAATGGAAGCTAACCGTGTCTTAAATGCAATAGATGAATGGGGAAAGGAAAACAAACTAAAATTTGCACCGCATAAAACTTGTGCCCTCCTTTCCACGAGGAGATTAAAATATGACGTGCCACGGCTCGCTATGGGGAATGTGGAAATAAAATATTTTGACCATATAAAAATATTGGGCCTAACAATAGACAGCGGCCTCACCTTTAACGCCCACGTCGGGGCTGTATGCCAAAAGGCAATAGCCCGGTATAAACTCTTGGCTAGGGTAGCCAGAGTTGGTTGGGGACTTAGCCCAGATATTATTAGAACTATTTATGTAGCTGTTATCGAACCGACTATTATGTATGCATCGGCAGCGTGGGCACCCACCGTGGAAAAGATGGGGGTCCAAAAAAGGCTGAACACCGTACAACGGGGCTTCGCCCAAAAGATCTGCCGAGCATATCGGACCGTCTCCCTGAACTCAGCTATGCTGTTGGCTGGGATACTCCCCCTTGACCTCAGAATTCTCGAAGTCTCGAGACTATATGGGATCAAGAAGGGGGTGTCGCACCCAGCGTTGGGAGACAGGGAGGTGGAAAGAATGGCTCCGGCGATTGAGGACCCACATCCGGCAGAGCAGGAAGGGCTGGGGTTCGGGCTGGTGGACGAGGACTCGTATTCCGACGTGGCTAATAGCCACGTACATAGGATCTACACGGACGGCAGCAAGATTGAGGGTCGAGTCGGAGCCGCCCTTTCCGTATGGGAGGGGGAGGCCGAGACGAAGGCCGTCAAGCTTGCTTTGCCGCCGTATTGCACCGTCTACCAGGCCGAACTCCTAGCGCTCCAAAGAGCAGTAATTAGAGCCTGCAAGAGTGGAGTGTCGAAGGTCGAACCTAACCTAACCTAACCTAACCTAACCTAACCTAACCTAACCTAACCTAACCTAACCTAACCTAACCAGTCATTTGCCCGAACGCGGTCCGTTGACAGCTAAATCGCATCGCTCCTGAGTTTATTTTTTGCAAAAGTGGTATTTTTTCATCTTACACACTAGTGTTGTATACCAGTGGATGCGCGCTTGGACAACAGATACGGACGCGAAAACCGTTTTAAAATCGAGTGAGCCTGTGAAAAGTTATAACCAAAAGAAATTTTTACTAAATTAACAAAAGTACGGCGTCGCTGGGAAGTCCCGATTTATATCGGGGACTTCGCGAACCGGAACTGTGGTGTTGTGGGTATTAGTGATAAGAGTGCCTGTGAAAATTTTGGGATTTCTAGGACCCGTAAATCAGGTAAAACAAACAATTTTTGGCAAGCCGGGCGGTGGCAATCCCCCTTAACTCAGTGCATGGTGAAAAGATACAAGTGTAAATAGACGCGGCATATTAAAACAAAGCCCGTGGTTTTTGTCCCGGGGAAATCGGTTGAAAATTGGCGAAGATAGACACCAAAGAGTGTTTTAACCTAAAAGTAGAAACTTTCTTCAGCCAAAACTATACTTTTCTCCTTTCCCCCCACCGTGTTTCCTACTTAAATTAGTGCTGGGATATTCCATACACCTTCCCGCACAAAGATAATAAATTATCTTAACTCCTCATAACGTTTTTTAAGAGAAAAATCTAAGTAGGTCACGAGTCAACAAAAACGAAAACAAGAAACACGTGGTGGCAAATGAATGTTTTCTTTTTAATGTAATAGTCTGTATTTGTACATTAGTAAATTATTGTAAGTGTAGCTATATAATAGACCAGCTACATCATTTTTGGTGTAGCTGTTAGACTAAGGTTATTATATACTGAGTGCTTAGGGACCATATACCACACAACACAAATATATATATATTTATAATATTATTATTTATAATAATTTTATTTATAATATTATTATCTTTCATTCATTTATTTCTATTCATCATAAACAGGCGACTCCCCTATTGGGAGACCTGATAGTCTTAAGTAAAAATAATAATTATTAATTATTGACTTGAGTGGTTAGTACTGACTAGCTAGCTTTAGTAAGCTAGTGCTAGCTTAGTAGGTCGAACCGTACGATAATAATATCGTATAACTTATAGATTGACTTTTTAAACTGAACTATAGACTATAATACTTATTAGGTATTACTAATATCATATTAGTATTTGCTGCTCATTTCCATTTTTATTTTATTTTATTGTAATCACTGACAGGTGCCTCCCCTATTGGGAGACTGATTAAGTATAAGTATTGACTCATTTATTGACTTGACTTTTTTTTTTTTTTTTTTTTTATTGTTGACCAATTGTAATTATTACGGACGTATTAATATTAATATTTTATTAATATTTTAAATAGTGCTAAGTTGACAATTTTTAACTATCAGTGACCTATTAATATTTTATATTTTTATTTTATATTATATTTTTATATTATTATTTTATATCTTATTTATATCTGTGATATTTATTTTAATTGTAATTATTGACAGGTATCTCCCCTATTGGGAGACCTAATAGTGTTAAGTTGACCATTCTTAACTATCAGTGACCTATTAATATTTTATATTATATTTTTATATTAATATTTTATACCTTATATTTATATCTGTGATATTAATTTTTAATTGTAATTATTGACAGGTATCTCCCCTATTGGGAGACCTAATAGTGTTAAGAATAATTATTATTGACAGGGGTTTTTTTTTTTTTTTTTTTTTTTTTTTTATTTTTATTTTTTTTTTTTTTTTTTTTTTTTCTCCCCTAAGACATCATGATCCACACTCCCCAGAGGCGTGCCAGTGACACGTTCACTATCTCCGAACCAGTGAAGAAGCCTGCTGCCCTGCCCTTCTGCTGAAAGGGAAAGCCCACCTGCGGGAGTCCCGAAATTTAAAGACTGATATAAAAGACGGGGTAATTACGGCGCTAGAAAGGATGTATGAAATAATAAAAGAGATTGAATTTGAACTCACCAATGCCAGGGCTGGTAGTGGAGGGCGTAGTGGGGACCCTATACATCCCCCCCCGCCATCCGATGCTGGTCCCAGCGTAGTTGACGACGCATTGGTGAGAAATCTGGACCTAAGTGAAGGAATGAAAGAAAGTATGAAAGAGATGATGACAAGAATGGAAGAGATGAGAGTAAGCATGCGGGAGAATGAAAATAAAATGGACAAATTGAGCTCGCTTTTGGAGGGCAACATGACTGTCGCCAAAACGGCGAGTTATGCGGGCGTTGTCTCGAAGGGAGTCATAGAGAAACTCCCCGAAGCAAGAGCCCTGCATTCGGTCATGGTGTCATCCAAAGACGAACAAGAGACGGGTGATGAGGTGTTAGAAATGATCAGAAAGACTGTGGATGCAAAGGACGGATGGGTGAAAGTAGAGAGGGTAAGAAAGGTGAAGAACAGGAAGGTGGTCGTCGGCTGTGCGAATGAGGAAGAAAGAATCAAGGTGAAGGAAAGGCTGAGAAAGAATGAGGGATTAGTAGTGGAAGATGTAAAAAATAAGAGCCCTCTACTAGTCTTCAGGGATGTAATGAAATGCGAAGTTGACGATTTCGTCACAGCATTCAGTAATCAAAATGCAAGCATCCTTGAGGGCCTGAAGGGGGAAGAGAGAAAGGTAGAAGTAGCGTACGTGATGAAAGCAAGGAACCACCTCCAGAACCACGTAGTGGCCAGGGTGAGTCCACAGGTATGGAAGAGATGCACGAGTGAAGGATACGCCCATATAGGGCTAAGTAGAGTGAAAGTGATGGATCAAAGTCCGTTAGTGCAGTGCTCGCGCTGTCTTGGGTACGGGCATACGAGACGAATGTGTAGGGAGGAGAAGGAACGATGCAGCCACTGCGCCGGTCCTCACATGAAGACCGAGTGCGACAAGTGGCTGCGGGGAGAAGTGCCTCAATGCATCAACTGCATAAAGGCTAAGAAAGGCAGCGCAGAGCACAGCGCCTTTGACAGAGAGTGTACGGAAAGAAAGAGGTGGGATGCTCTGGCCAGATCGGCGGTAGCGTATTGCTAAGGTTGCCCAAGGTGAGTCCTTCCAGTACCGAATGCTGCAGGCCAATCTCCAGCGGAGCCAAATCGCCACACGGGAGCTACTGCTCGAAGCCACCAAGCGTAAGGCATGCGTAGCATTGCTGCAAGAGCCCTACGTTGGTGGGGCGAAAAGTATGAGGACATACAATGGAGTGAGGATCTTCCAGAGCGAAGGGGAAGGGGGTGGAGCAGTAAAGGCGTGTATTGTAGTACTCGACGACACACTGGATGTCGAACTACATACACGCCTTAGCAGTAACAACATCGTTGTGGCCACTCTCAGAACCAAAGCCTGGGAGATGATTGTAGTGTCCTTCTACTTCGAGCCCGATAAACCAGTGGGGCTCTACCTGGACCATCTTAGGCGGATAGGGAGTGAGCTGGGTATCCATAGGATGGTCCTGGGAGGCGATGCGAACGCAAAAAGCCCGTGGTGGGGTGGCGAAATGGAAGACTCGCGAGGAAGAGATGTGTCTGCTGTACTGGAAGAAATGGGAATGCACATACTCAACACCGGGGACATCCCTACGTTCGATACCATTAGAGGTGGGAAAAGGTACTCTAGCTACGTGGATGTGACAGCGTGCTCCGACGATCTGCTGAACCGAGTGGACAACTGGAGGGTTGAGGAGAGTCTCACGAGCTCGGACCACAACGGCATATCCTTCGGCATCAGACAACATAAATCCACAGGCACGAACATAATACGAACTACACGCATATTTAACACACACAAGGCAAACTGGACTCAGTTTCATGAGAAACTGACCCAGCTGATGTCGGACAGACAATTAACTATACAAGACATAGACACAATACACAGCACACAACAAATAGATGACGCAATAGACAGATACACTGAAGCAATCACACAGACATGCAGAGACACAATGCCGACCAAAAAACACACACAGAAATTCACCTTGTCGTGGTGGAATGATGAGCTCGCGCAGATGAAGAAGCAGGTGGCCACGAGGAGACGCAGGATCCGAAACGCAGCACCTGATCGCAGAGACCGCGTGGTTGGATTGTACCTGGAAGAAAGAGAGATGTATGAAAAGGCAGTGAAAGAAGCGCAAGAGAAGAGTTGGAAGGAGTTTTGCCGGAAACAGGATAGGGAGGGGGTCTGGGAGGGCATCTACAGGGTGCTTAATAGAGCCACAGGGAGAGAGGAGGATCTGCCCCTTTCGAGGGGCGGTGAGACCCTCGATGCCCGAAGCTCGGCAGAACTGTTGGCGGAGACCTTCTACCCCGAGGACCAGGAAAGTGGTGAAAGTGAGGGACATCGTCGGGTGCGCGGGTGTGCGGAGTCCTTGGACACCGAACCACCGGCGGGCCCGGATGACCCTCCTTTCATCATGGAGGAGTTGAAGAGAGCCGTAAGGTCCTTCAACCCGAAGAAGGCCCCCGGGGCGGATGGCCTCACGGCCGACATCTGTCAGCACGCTGTGGATTGTAACCCGGGATGGTTCCTTGCCTTGCTCAACAGATGCCTCTCTGCCGCCTACTTCCCCGCACAGTGGAAGTGGGCGACCGTGGTTATACTGCGAAAGCCGGGCAAGGAATCATATCGGGTACCGAAAGCCTATCGACCGATCGGCCTCTTACCTGTGCTCGGCAAAATCTTCGAAAAGATGCTGGTCGGCCGACTCAGGTTTTACCTGTTGCCCAAAATAAGCCCCCACCAGTATGGCTTTATGCCACAGAGGAGCACCGAGGACGCCCTCTATAGACTAGTGAACCACATCAGAAATATGAGGGAGGAGAAGAAGATTTCTGTTGTGGTATCGCTGGACATAGAGGGAGCCTTCGACAGCGCCTGGTGGCCAGCCATAAAGGTGCGGTTGGCTGAAGTTGGGTGCCCGGGGAACGTGAGGCGGGTGATCAGCAGCTACCTGAGTGAAAGGGGAGTGAAAGTTAGATATGCGGGCGTGGAAGTGAGTAGGGGGACCAGCAAGGGGTGCGTGCAGGGATCCATAGGTGGACCAATCCTGTGGAACCTCTTGCTGGACCCTCTGCTATGGATGTTAGAGGAGATGGGAGTATTCTGTCAGGCGTTCGCCGACGACATTGTGTTGGTCTTTGAGGGTGATACGGCCCTTGAAATTGAAATGGAAGCTAACCGTGTCTTAAATGCAATAGATGAATGGGGAAAGGAAAACAAACTAAAATTTGCACCGCATAAAACTTGTGCCCTCCTTTCCACGAGGAGATTAAAATATGACGTGCCACGGCTCGCTATGGGGAATGTGGAAATAAAATATTTTGACCATATAAAAATATTGGGCCTAACAATAGACAGCGGCCTCACCTTTAACGCCCACGTCGGGGCTGTATGCCAAAAGGCAATAGCCCGGTATAAACTCTTGGCTAGGGTAGCCAGAGTTGGTTGGGGACTTAGCCCAGATATTATTAGAACTATTTATGTAGCTGTTATCGAACCGACTATTATGTATGCATCGGCAGCGTGGGCACCCACCGTGGAAAAGATGGGGGTCCAAAAAAGGCTGAACACCGTACAACGGGGCTTCGCCCAAAAGATCTGCCGAGCATATCGGACCGTCTCCCTGAACTCAGCTATGCTGTTGGCTGGGATACTCCCCCTTGACCTCAGAATTCTCGAAGTCTCGAGACTATATGGGATCAAGAAGGGGGTGTCGCACCCAGCGTTGGGAGACAGGGAGGTGGAAAGAATGGCTCCGGCGATTGAGGACCCACATCCGGCAGAGCAGGAAGGGCTGGGGTTCGGGCTGGTGGACGAGGACTCGTATTCCGACGTGGCTAATAGCCACGTACATAGGATCTACACGGACGGCAGCAAGATTGAGGGTCGAGTCGGAGCCGCCCTTTCCGTATGGGAGGGGGAGGCCGAGACGAAGGCCGTCAAGCTTGCTTTGCCGCCGTATTGCACCGTCTACCAGGCCGAACTCCTAGCGCTCCAAAGAGCAGTAATTAGAGCCTGCAAGAGTGGAGTGTCGAAGGTCGAACCTAACCTAACCTAACCTAACCTAACCTAACCTAACCTAACCTAACCTAACCTAACCTAACCTAACCAGTCATTTGCCCGAACGCGGTCCGTTGACAGCTAAATCGCATCGCTCCTGAGTTTATTTTTTGCAAAAGTGGTATTTTTTCATCTTACACACTAGTGTTGTATACCAGTGGATGCGCGCTTGGACAACAGATACGGACGCGAAAACCGTTTTAAAATCGAGTGAGCCTGTGAAAAGTTATAACCAAAAGAAATTTTTACTAAATTAACAAAAGTACGGCGTCGCTGGGAAGTCCCGATTTATATCGGGGACTTCGCGAACCGGAACTGTGGTGTTGTGGGTATTAGTGATAAGAGTGCCTGTGAAAATTTTGGGATTTCTAGGACCCGTAAATCAGGTAAAACAAACAATTTTTGGCAAGCCGGGCGGTGGCAATCCCCCTTAACTCAGTGCATGGTGAAAAGATACAAGTGTAAATAGACGCGGCATATTAAAACAAAGCCCGTGGTTTTTGTCCCGGGGAAATCGGTTGAAAATTGGCGAAGATAGACACCAAAGAGTGTTTTAACCTAAAAGTAGAAACTTTCTTCAGCCAAAACTATACTTTTCTCCTTTCCCCCCACCGTGTTTCCTACTTAAATTAGTGCTGGGATATTCCATACACCTTCCCGCACAAAGATAATAAATTATCTTAACTCCTCATAACGTTTTTTAAGAGAAAAATCTAAGTAGGTCACGAGTCAACAAAAACGAAAACAAGAAACACGTGGTGGCAAATGAATGTTTTCTTTTTAATGTAATAGTCTGTATTTGTACATTAGTAAATTATTGTAAGTGTAGCTATATAATAGACCAGCTACATCATTTTTGGTGTAGCTGTTAGACTAAGGTTATTATATACTGAGTGCTTAGGGACCATATACCACACAACACAAATATATATATATTTATAATATTATTATTTATAATAATTTTATTTATAATATTATTATCTTTCATTCATTTATTTCTATTCATCATAAACAGGCGACTCCCCTATTGGGAGACCTGATAGTCTTAAGTAAAAATAATAATTATTAATTATTGACTTGAGTGGTTAGTACTGACTAGCTAGCTTTAGTAAGCTAGTGCTAGCTTAGTAGGTCGAACCGTACGATAATAATATCGTATAACTTATAGATTGACTTTTTAAACTGAACTATAGACTATAATACTTATTAGGTATTACTAATATCATATTAGTATTTGCTGCTCATTTCCATTTTTATTTTATTTTATTGTAATCACTGACAGGTGCCTCCCCTATTGGGAGACTGATTAAGTATAAGTATTGACTCATTTATTGACTTGACTTTTTTTTTTTTTTTTTTTTTATTGTTGACCAATTGTAATTATTACGGACGTATTAATATTAATATTTTATTAATATTTTAAATAGTGCTAAGTTGACAATTTTTAACTATCAGTGACCTATTAATATTTTATATTTTTATTTTATATTATATTTTTATATTATTATTTTATATCTTATTTATATCTGTGATATTTATTTTAATTGTAATTATTGACAGGTATCTCCCCTATTGGGAGACCTAATAGTGTTAAGTTGACCATTCTTAACTATCAGTGACCTATTAATATTTTATATTATATTTTTATATTAATATTTTATACCTTATATTTATATCTGTGATATTAATTTTTAATTGTAATTATTGACAGGTATCTCCCCTATTGGGAGACCTAATAGTGTTAAGAATAATTATTATTGACAGGGGTTTTTTTTTTTTTTTTTTTTTTTTTTTTATTTTTATTTTTTTTTTTTTTTTTTTTTTTTCTCCCCTAAGACATCATGATCCACACTCCCCAGAGGCGTGCCAGTGACACGTTCACTATCTCCGAACCAGTGAAGAAGCCTGCTGCCCTGCCCTTCTGCTGAAAGGGAAAGCCCACCTGCGGGAGTCCCGAAATTTAAAGACTGATATAAAAGACGGGGTAATTACGGCGCTAGAAAGGATGTATGAAATAATAAAAGAGATTGAATTTGAACTCACCAATGCCAGGGCTGGTAGTGGAGGGCGTAGTGGGGACCCTATACATCCCCCCCCGCCATCCGATGCTGGTCCCAGCGTAGTTGACGACGCATTGGTGAGAAATCTGGACCTAAGTGAAGGAATGAAAGAAAGTATGAAAGAGATGATGACAAGAATGGAAGAGATGAGAGTAAGCATGCGGGAGAATGAAAATAAAATGGACAAATTGAGCTCGCTTTTGGAGGGCAACATGACTGTCGCCAAAACGGCGAGTTATGCGGGCGTTGTCTCGAAGGGAGTCATAGAGAAACTCCCCGAAGCAAGAGCCCTGCATTCGGTCATGGTGTCATCCAAAGACGAACAAGAGACGGGTGATGAGGTGTTAGAAATGATCAGAAAGACTGTGGATGCAAAGGACGGATGGGTGAAAGTAGAGAGGGTAAGAAAGGTGAAGAACAGGAAGGTGGTCGTCGGCTGTGCGAATGAGGAAGAAAGAATCAAGGTGAAGGAAAGGCTGAGAAAGAATGAGGGATTAGTAGTGGAAGATGTAAAAAATAAGAGCCCTCTACTAGTCTTCAGGGATGTAATGAAATGCGAAGTTGACGATTTCGTCACAGCATTCAGTAATCAAAATGCAAGCATCCTTGAGGGCCTGAAGGGGGAAGAGAGAAAGGTAGAAGTAGCGTACGTGATGAAAGCAAGGAACCACCTCCAGAACCACGTAGTGGCCAGGGTGAGTCCACAGGTATGGAAGAGATGCACGAGTGAAGGATACGCCCATATAGGGCTAAGTAGAGTGAAAGTGATGGATCAAAGTCCGTTAGTGCAGTGCTCGCGCTGTCTTGGGTACGGGCATACGAGACGAATGTGTAGGGAGGAGAAGGAACGATGCAGCCACTGCGCCGGTCCTCACATGAAGACCGAGTGCGACAAGTGGCTGCGGGGAGAAGTGCCTCAATGCATCAACTGCATAAAGGCTAAGAAAGGCAGCGCAGAGCACAGCGCCTTTGACAGAGAGTGTACGGAAAGAAAGAGGTGGGATGCTCTGGCCAGATCGGCGGTAGCGTATTGCTAAGGTTGCCCAAGGTGAGTCCTTCCAGTACCGAATGCTGCAGGCCAATCTCCAGCGGAGCCAAATCGCCACACGGGAGCTACTGCTCGAAGCCACCAAGCGTAAGGCATGCGTAGCATTGCTGCAAGAGCCCTACGTTGGTGGGGCGAAAAGTATGAGGACATACAATGGAGTGAGGATCTTCCAGAGCGAAGGGGAAGGGGGTGGAGCAGTAAAGGCGTGTATTGTAGTACTCGACGACACACTGGATGTCGAACTACATACACGCCTTAGCAGTAACAACATCGTTGTGGCCACTCTCAGAACCAAAGCCTGGGAGATGATTGTAGTGTCCTTCTACTTCGAGCCCGATAAACCAGTGGGGCTCTACCTGGACCATCTTAGGCGGATAGGGAGTGAGCTGGGTATCCATAGGATGGTCCTGGGAGGCGATGCGAACGCAAAAAGCCCGTGGTGGGGTGGCGAAATGGAAGACTCGCGAGGAAGAGATGTGTCTGCTGTACTGGAAGAAATGGGAATGCACATACTCAACACCGGGGACATCCCTACGTTCGATACCATTAGAGGTGGGAAAAGGTACTCTAGCTACGTGGATGTGACAGCGTGCTCCGACGATCTGCTGAACCGAGTGGACAACTGGAGGGTTGAGGAGAGTCTCACGAGCTCGGACCACAACGGCATATCCTTCGGCATCAGACAACATAAATCCACAGGCACGAACATAATACGAACTACACGCATATTTAACACACACAAGGCAAACTGGACTCAGTTTCATGAGAAACTGACCCAGCTGATGTCGGACAGACAATTAACTATACAAGACATAGACACAATACACAGCACACAACAAATAGATGACGCAATAGACAGATACACTGAAGCAATCACACAGACATGCAGAGACACAATGCCGACCAAAAAACACACACAGAAATTCACCTTGTCGTGGTGGAATGATGAGCTCGCGCAGATGAAGAAGCAGGTGGCCACGAGGAGACGCAGGATCCGAAACGCAGCACCTGATCGCAGAGACCGCGTGGTTGGATTGTACCTGGAAGAAAGAGAGATGTATGAAAAGGCAGTGAAAGAAGCGCAAGAGAAGAGTTGGAAGGAGTTTTGCCGGAAACAGGATAGGGAGGGGGTCTGGGAGGGCATCTACAGGGTGCTTAATAGAGCCACAGGGAGAGAGGAGGATCTGCCCCTTTCGAGGGGCGGTGAGACCCTCGATGCCCGAAGCTCGGCAGAACTGTTGGCGGAGACCTTCTACCCCGAGGACCAGGAAAGTGGTGAAAGTGAGGGACATCGTCGGGTGCGCGGGTGTGCGGAGTCCTTGGACACCGAACCACCGGCGGGCCCGGATGACCCTCCTTTCATCATGGAGGAGTTGAAGAGAGCCGTAAGGTCCTTCAACCCGAAGAAGGCCCCCGGGGCGGATGGCCTCACGGCCGACATCTGTCAGCACGCTGTGGATTGTAACCCGGGATGGTTCCTTGCCTTGCTCAACAGATGCCTCTCTGCCGCCTACTTCCCCGCACAGTGGAAGTGGGCGACCGTGGTTATACTGCGAAAGCCGGGCAAGGAATCATATCGGGTACCGAAAGCCTATCGACCGATCGGCCTCTTACCTGTGCTCGGCAAAATCTTCGAAAAGATGCTGGTCGGCCGACTCAGGTTTTACCTGTTGCCCAAAATAAGCCCCCACCAGTATGGCTTTATGCCACAGAGGAGCACCGAGGACGCCCTCTATAGACTAGTGAACCACATCAGAAATATGAGGGAGGAGAAGAAGATTTCTGTTGTGGTATCGCTGGACATAGAGGGAGCCTTCGACAGCGCCTGGTGGCCAGCCATAAAGGTGCGGTTGGCTGAAGTTGGGTGCCCGGGGAACGTGAGGCGGGTGATCAGCAGCTACCTGAGTGAAAGGGGAGTGAAAGTTAGATATGCGGGCGTGGAAGTGAGTAGGGGGACCAGCAAGGGGTGCGTGCAGGGATCCATAGGTGGACCAATCCTGTGGAACCTCTTGCTGGACCCTCTGCTATGGATGTTAGAGGAGATGGGAGTATTCTGTCAGGCGTTCGCCGACGACATTGTGTTGGTCTTTGAGGGTGATACGGCCCTTGAAATTGAAATGGAAGCTAACCGTGTCTTAAATGCAATAGATGAATGGGGAAAGGAAAACAAACTAAAATTTGCACCGCATAAAACTTGTGCCCTCCTTTCCACGAGGAGATTAAAATATGACGTGCCACGGCTCGCTATGGGGAATGTGGAAATAAAATATTTTGACCATATAAAAATATTGGGCCTAACAATAGACAGCGGCCTCACCTTTAACGCCCACGTCGGGGCTGTATGCCAAAAGGCAATAGCCCGGTATAAACTCTTGGCTAGGGTAGCCAGAGTTGGTTGGGGACTTAGCCCAGATATTATTAGAACTATTTATGTAGCTGTTATCGAACCGACTATTATGTATGCATCGGCAGCGTGGGCACCCACCGTGGAAAAGATGGGGGTCCAAAAAAGGCTGAACACCGTACAACGGGGCTTCGCCCAAAAGATCTGCCGAGCATATCGGACCGTCTCCCTGAACTCAGCTATGCTGTTGGCTGGGATACTCCCCCTTGACCTCAGAATTCTCGAAGTCTCGAGACTATATGGGATCAAGAAGGGGGTGTCGCACCCAGCGTTGGGAGACAGGGAGGTGGAAAGAATGGCTCCGGCGATTGAGGACCCACATCCGGCAGAGCAGGAAGGGCTGGGGTTCGGGCTGGTGGACGAGGACTCGTATTCCGACGTGGCTAATAGCCACGTACATAGGATCTACACGGACGGCAGCAAGATTGAGGGTCGAGTCGGAGCCGCCCTTTCCGTATGGGAGGGGGAGGCCGAGACGAAGGCCGTCAAGCTTGCTTTGCCGCCGTATTGCACCGTCTACCAGGCCGAACTCCTAGCGCTCCAAAGAGCAGTAATTAGAGCCTGCAAGAGTGGAGTGTCGAAGGTCGGCATCTTCAGCGACTCCAGATCGGCCCTCCAGGCAGTCACACTCGGTTCCCCCCACCCCCTTGCTGTGCAAACAAGGGCGGCCCTCCGAAAAGCTGCTTCGCAGAGGCGGGAGGTCGCTCTGTTTTGGATCAAGGCGCACGCAGGGCTAAGGGGGAACGAAAGAGTGGACCAGTTAGCCAAGGAGGCCGCTCTGGGGTCGAAGAAGAAACCCGACTACGATCTGTGTCCTGTTTCATTCGTCAAGCGTATCCTGAGACAGGATACGATCGGGGAATGGGACAGGAGATATGATGTGGGGGAGACGGCTGGAGGCACGAAGCTCTTTTTCCCAAGCGCTGCTGCTGCATACAAAATAGTTCGGAAAATAGACATCACACACCACACCACACAAGTACTGACTGGACACGGTGGATTCGCCTTCTACTTGAACAGATTCAAGCTGAAGGAGAATCCATCGTGCCTGTGTCAGCCCGGAGTCGACGAGACGGTTTCTCACCTGTTGCTCGAGTGTCCGATTTTTGCAAGAGATAGATATGTTATTGAGCAAAAATTGGGCATCGCGATGACGGGTGAGAATCTGCCCGCGGCCCTGGGGGACAAAATGAGGAATGAATTTCTGGAATATTGTAAGTACATTGTTGGGGTGGTAAACAAAAGAAACTGTGATAAGCTGTGATGTTAGGGTTAAGTCTAGGATAGTTGTGCCGTGATAATTTGTATATTTATTTGTATTGGTTTTATTTTTATTGTAATCTTTGAATTGTAAATTTTAATGTGATCTTTAATTATTGTATTTTATTATTATTTGAAAATTCTATTGTATATTGTAAATTCGTATTTTAAAATTTGATTGTATTTTAATATTATGTGCCCATATTGTAAATAAAGAAAATTGTGTTTATTATTTGATTAAAGAAAAGAAATGTCTCTAGACTATACTCTAGAGAAAAAGCAGACAACACCCTGCGATGGCGGGTGCTTTTAAAAAAAAAAAAAAAAAAAAAAAAAAAAAACCTAACCTAACCTAACCTAACCTAACCTAACCAGTCATTTGCCCGAACGCGGTCCGTAGACAGCGAAATCGCATCGCTCTTAAGTTTATTTTCTGTAAAAGTGGTATTTTTTCATCGTACACTTATGTGTTATATACCAGTAGATGCGCGCTTAAACAGCCAATACGGACGTGAAAACGGATTTAAAATCGAGTGAGCCAGTAAAAAGCTATCACCAAAAGAAATTTTTACGAAATCAACAAAAAGTACGGCGTCGCTGGGAAGTCCCGATTTATATCGGGGACTTCGCGAACCGGAACTGCAGTGTTGTGTGTGTTGGTGATACGAGTGCCTGTGAAAATTTTGGGATTTTTAGGACCCATACATAAGGTAAAACAAACAATTTTCGGCAATCCTCCCTAACTCAGTGCATGGTGAAACGATACAAGTGCAAATAGACGCGTCTTATCAAAATAAAGGTTGTGGTTTTTGTCCCGGGGAAATCGGTTGAAAATTGGCGAAGATAGACACCAAAGAGTGCTTTAACCTAAAAGTAGAAACTTTCTTCCGCCAAAACTATACTTTTCTCCTTTCCCCCCACCGTGTTTCCTACTTAAATTAGTGTGTTGATATTCTATACATCTTCCCGCACAAAGATAATAAATTATCTTAACTCCTCATAACGTATTTCGGGAGAAATATCTAAGTAGGTCACGGGTGCAATCAACAAAACAGTAAACACGTGGTGGCGAATTAATGTTTTCTTTTGAACCTAATTTATATTTTGTATTTGTATATTAGTATTTTGTAAAAATAGACCAGCTACATCATTTTTGGTGTAGCTGTTAGACTAAGGTATTATATACTGAGTGCTTAGGGACCATAATATATCACACAACACAATAATATTATAATATTATTATCTTTTATTCATATGTATTATTAATTGTCCATATATGTATTCATTTTGATCTTATCTATATATTAATTCTATCTTAAATCATAAACAGGCGACTCCCCTATTGGGAGACCTGATAGTCTTAAGTAATAATAATAATTATTAATTATTGACTTGAGTGGTTAGTACTG
The DNA here is from genome assembly GCF_061535395.1 of Colias eurytheme. Taxonomy (NCBI): domain Eukaryota; kingdom Metazoa; phylum Arthropoda; class Insecta; order Lepidoptera; family Pieridae; genus Colias; species Colias eurytheme. The sequence continues at coordinate 21,769 of NC_142980.1, forward strand.
ACTAGCTAGCTTTAGTAAGCTAGTGCTAGCTTAGTAGGTCGAACCGTACGATAATAATATCGTATAACTTATAGATTGACTTTTAAACTGAACTATAGACTATAATACTTATTAGGTATTACTAATATCATATTAGTATTTGCTGCTCATTTCCATTTTTATTTTATTTTATTGTAATCACTGACAGGTGCCTCCCCTATTGGGAGACTGATTAAGTATAAGTATTGACTTTTTTATTGACTTGACTTTTTTTTTTATTGTTGACCAATTGTAATTATTACGGACGTATTAATATTAATATTTTATTAATATTTTAAATAGTGCTAAGTTGACAATTTTTAACTATCAGTGACCTATTAATATTTTATATTTTTATTTTATATTATATTTTTATATTATTATTTTATATGTTATATTTATATCTGTGATATTTATTTTAATTGTAATTATTGACAGGTATCTCCCCTATTGGGAGACCTAATAGTGTTAAGTTGACCATTTTTAACTATCAGTGACCTATTAATATTTTATATTTTATATTAATATTTTATATCTTATATTTATATCTGTGATATTAAAATTTTTTTTTTTAATTGTAATTAGTGACAGGTATCTCCCCTATTGGGAGACCTAATAGTGTTAAGAATAATTATTATTGACGGGGTTTTTTTTTTTTTTTTTTTTTTTTTTTTCTTCCCCTAAGTCATCATGATCCACACTCCCCAGAGGCGTGCCAGTGACACGTTCACTATCTCCGAACCAGTGAAGAAGCCTGCAACACCTAAAAGTCAGACTGCAGAAGGGAAAGCCCTTCTGCTGAAAGGGAAAGCCCACCTGCGCGAGTCTCGAAATTTAAAGACAGACATAAAGGATGGGGTTATTACGGCGCTAGAAAGGATGTATGAAATAATAAAAGAGGTGGAGTTTGAACTCACCAATGCCAGGGCTGGTAGTGGAGGGCGTAGTGGGGACCCTATACACCCCCCCCCCGCCATCCGATGCTGGTCCCAGCGTAGTTGACGACGCATTGGTGAGAAATCTGGACCTAAGTGAAGGAATGAAAGAATGTATGAAAGAGATGACAAGAATGGAAGATATGAGAGTAAGCATGCGGGAGAATGAAAATAAAATGGACAAATTGAGCTCGCTTTTGGAGGGCAACATGACTGTCGCCAAAACGGCGAGTTATGCGGGCGTTGTCTCGAGGGGAGTCATAGAGAAACTCCCCGAAGCAAGAGCCCTGCATTCGGTCATGGTGTCATCCAAAGACGAACAAGAGACGGGTGATGAGGTGTTAGAAATGATCAGAAAGACTGTGGATGCAAAGGACGAATGGGTGAAAGTAGAGAGGGTAAGAAAGGTGAAGAACAGGAAGGTGGTCGTCGGCTGTGCGAATGAGGAAGAAAGAATCAAGGTGAAGGAAAGGCTGAGAAAGAATGAGGGATTAGTAGTGGAAGATGTAAAAAATAAGAGCCCTCTACTAGTCTTCAGGGATGTAATGAAATGCGAAGTTGACGATTTCGTCACAGCATTCAGTAATCAAAATGCAAGCATCCTTGAGGGCCTGAAGGGGGAAGAGAGAAAGGTAGAAGTAGCGTACGTGATGAAAGCAAGGAACCACCTCCAGAACCACGTAGTGGCCAGGGTGAGTCCACAGGTATGGAAGAGATGCACGAGTGAAGGATACGCCCATATAGGGCTAAGTAGAGTGAAAGTGATGGATCAAAGTCCGTTAGTGCAGTGCTCGCGCTGTCTTGGGTACGGGCATACGAGACGAATGTGTAGGGAGGAGAAGGAACGATGCAGCCACTGCGCTGGTCCTCACATGAAGACCGAGTGCGACAAGTGGCTGCGGGGAGAAGTGCCTCAATGCATCAACTGCATAAAGGCTAAGAAAGGCAGCGCAGAGCACAGCGCCTTTGACAGAGAGTGTACGGAAAGAAAGAGGTGGGATGCTCTGGCCAGATCGGCGGTAGCGTATTGCTAAGGTTGCCCAAGGTGAGTCCTTCCAGTACCGAATGCTGCAGGCCAATCTCCAGCGGAGCCAAATCGCCACACGGGAGCTACTGCTCGAAGCCACCAAGCGTAAGGCATGCGTAGCATTGCTGCAAGAGCCTTACGTTGGTGGGGCGAAAAGTATGAGGACATACAATGGAGTGAGGATCTTCCAGAGCGAAGGGGAAGGGGGTGGAGCAGTAAAGGCGTGTATTGTAGTACTCGACGACACACTGGATGTCGAACTACATACACGCCTTAGCAGTAACAACATCGTTGTGGCCACTCTCAGAACCAAAGCCTGGGAGATGATTGTAGTGTCCTTCTACTTCGAGCCCGATAAACCAGTGGGGCTCTACCTGGACCATCTTAGGCGGATAGGGAGAGAGCTGGGTATCCATAGGATGGTCCTGGGAGGCGATGCGAACGCAAAAAGCCCGTGGTGGGGTGGCGAAGTGGAGGACTCGCGAGGAAGAGATGTGTCTGCTGTACTGGAAGAAATGGGAATGCACATACTCAACACCGGGGACATCCCTACGTTCGATACCATCAGAGGTGGGAAAAGGTACTCTAGCTACGTGGATGTGACAGCGTGCTCCGACGATCTGCTGAACCGAGTGGACAACTGGAGGGTTGAGGAGAGTCTCACGAGCTCGGACCACAACTGCATATCCTTCGGCATCAGACTACATAAATCCACAGGCACGAACATAATACGAACTACACGCATATTTAACACACACAAGGCAAACTGGACTCAGTTTCATGAGAAACTGACCCAGCTGATGTCGGACAGACAATTAACTATACAAGACATAGACACAATACACAGCACACAACAAATAGATGACGCAATAGACAGATACACTGAAGCAATCACACAGACATGCAGAGACACAATGCCGACCAAAAAACACACACAGAAATTCACCTTGTCGTGGTGGAATGATGAGCTCGCGCAGATGAAGAAGCAGGTGGCCACGAGGAGACGCAGGATCCGAAACGCAGCACCTGATCGCAGAGACCGCGTGGTTGGATTGTACCTGGAAGAAAGAGAGATGTATGAAAAGGCAGTGAAAGAAGCGCAAGAGAAGAGTTGGAAGGAGTTTTGCCGGAAACAGGATAGGGAGGGGGTCTGGGAGGGCATCTACAGGGTGCTTAATAGAGCCACAGGGAGAGAGGAGGATCTGCCCCTTTCCAGGGGCGGTGAGACCCTCGATGCCCGGAGCTCGGCAGAACTGTTGGCGGAGACCTTCTACCCCGAGGACCAGGAAAGTGGTGAAAGTGAGGGACATCGTCGGGTGCGCGGGTGTGCGGAGTCCTTGGACACCGAACCACCGGCGGGCCCGGATAACCCTCCTTTCATCATGGAGGAGTTGAAGAGAGCCGTAAGGTCCTTCAACCCCAAGAAGGCCCCCGGGGCGGATGGCCTCACGGCCGACATCTGTCAGCACGCTGTGGATTGTAGCCCGGGATGGTTCCTTGCCTTGCTCAACAGATGCCTCTCTGCCGCCTACTTCCCCGCACAGTGGAAGTGGGCGACCGTGGTTATACTGCGAAAGCCGGGCAGGGAATCATATCGGGTACCGAAAGCCTATCGACCGATCGGCCTCTTACCTGTTCTCGGCAAAATCTTCGAAAAGATGCTGGTCGGCCGACTCAGGTTTTACCTGTTGCCCAAAATAAGCCCCCACCAGTATGGCTTTATGCCACAGAGGAGCACCGAGGACGCCCTCTATAGACTAGTGAACCACATCAGAAATATGAGGGAGGAGAAGAAGATTTCTGTTGTGGTATCGCTGGACATAGAGGGAGCCTTCGACAGCGCCTGGTGGCCAGCCATAAAGGTGCGGTTGGCTGAAGTTGGGTGCCCGGGGAACGTGAGGCGGGTGATCAGCAGCTACCTGAGTGAAAGGGGAGTGAAAGTTAGATATGCGGGCGTGGAAGTGAGTAGGGGGACCAGCAAGGGGTGCGTGCAGGGATCCATAGGTGGACCAATCCTGTGGAACCTCTTGCTGGACCCTCTGCTATGGATGCTAGAGGAGATGAAAGTATTCTGTCAGGCGTTCGCCAACGACATTGTGTTGGTCTTTGAGGGTGACACGGCCCTTGAAATTGAAATGGAAGCTAACCGTGTCTTAAATGCAATAGATGAATGGGGAAAGGAAAACAAACTAAAATTTGCACCGCATAAAACTTGTGCCCTCCTTTCCACGAGGAGATTAAAATATGACGTGCCACGGCTCGCTATGGGGAATGTGGAAATAAAATATTTTGACCATATAAAAATATTGGGCCTAACAATAGACAGCGGCCTCACCTTTAACGCCCACGTCGGGGCTGTATGCCAAAAGGCAATAGCCCGGTATAAACTCTTGGCTAAGGCAGCCAGAGTTGGTTGGGGACTTAGCCCAGATATTATTAAGACTATTTATGTAGCTGTTATTGAACCGACTATTATGTATGCATCGGCAGCGTGGGCACCCACAGTGGAAAAGATGGGGGTCCAAAAAAGGCTGAACACCGTGCAACGGGGTTTCGCCCAAAAAATCTGCAGAGCATATCGGACCGTCTCCCTGAACTCAGCTATGCTGTTGGCTGGGATACTCCCCCTTGATCTCAGAATTCTCGAAGTCTCGAGATTATATGGGATCAAGAAGGGGGTGTCGCACCCAGCGTTGGGAGACAGGGAGGTGGAAAGAATGGCTCCGGCGATTGAGGACCCACATCCGGCAGAGCAGGAAGGGCTGGGGTTCGGGCTGGTGGACGAGGACTCGTATTCCGACGTGGCTGATAGCCACGTACATAGGATCTACACGGACGGCAGCAAGATTGAGGGTCGAGTTGGAGCCGCCCTTTCCGTATGGGAGGGGGAGGCCGAGACGAAGGCCGTCAAGCTTGCTTTGCCGCCGTATTGCACCGTCTACCAGGCCGAACTCCTAGCGCTCCAAAGAGCAGTAATTAGAGCCTGCAAGAGTGGAGTGTCGTAGGTCGGCATCTTCAGCGACTCCAGATCGGCCCTCCAGGCAGTCACACTCGGTTCCCCCCACCCCCTTGCTGTGCAAACAAGGGCGGCCCTCCGAAAAGCTGCTTCGCAGAGGCGGGAGGTCGCTCTGTTTTGGATCAAGGCGCACGCAGGGCTAAGGGGGAACGAAAGAGTGGACCAGTTAGCCAAGGACGCCGCTCTGGGGTCGAAGAAGAAACCCGACTACGATCTGTGTCCTGTTTCATTCGTCAAGCGTATCCTGAGACAGGATACGATCGGGGAATGGGACAGGAGATATGATGTGGGGGAGACGGCTGGAGGCACGAAGCTCTTTTTCCCAAGCGCTGCTGCTGCATACAAAATAGTACGGAAAATAGACATCACACACCACACCACACAAGCACTGACTGGACACGGTGGATTCGCCTTCTACTTGAACAGATTCAAGCTGAAGGAGAATCCATCGTGCCTGTGTCAGCCCGGAGTCGACGAGACGGTTTCTCACCTGTTGCTCGAGTGTCCGATTTTTGCAAGAGATAGATATGTTATTGAGCAAAAATTGGGCATCGCGATGACGGGTGAGAATCTGCCCGCGGCCCTGGGGGACAAAATGAGGAATGAATTCCTGGAATATTGTAAGTACATTGTTGGGGTGGTAAACAAAAGAAACTGTGATAAGCTGTGATGTTAGGGTTAAGTTTTATTGTTGTGCCGTGTTAATTTGTATATTTATTTGTATTGGTTTTATTTTTATTGTAATGTTTAAATTGTTAATTTTAAAGTGACTTTTAATTATTGTATTTTATTATTATTTTGAAAATTTTATTGTATATTGTAAATTCGTATTTTAAAATTTTATTGTATTTTAATATTATGTGCCCATATTGTAAATAAAGAAAATTGTGTTTATTATTGATTAAAGAAAATAAATGTCTCTAGACTATACTCTAGAGAAAAAGCAGACAACACCCTGCGATGGCGGGTGCTTTAAAAAAAAAAAAAAAAAAAAAAAAAAAAACCTAACCTAACCTAACCTAACCTAACCTAACCTAACCCACACAAGCACTGACTGGACACGGTGGATTCGCCATCTACTTGAACAGATTCAAGCTGAAGGAGAATCCATCGTGCCTGTGTCAGCCCGGAGTCGACGAGACGGTTTCTCACCTGTTGCTCGAGTGTCCGATTTTTGCAAGAGATAGATATGTTATTGAGCAAAAATTGGGCATCGCGATTACGGGTGAGAATCTGCCCGCGGCCCTGGGGGATGAGACGAGAACTGAATTCTTGGAGTATTGCGAACGAATTGAGAGGGTGGTTAATAAAAGACACTGTGATAAGTTGTGATGTTAGGGTTAAGTTTTATAAGTGTTGTGCCGTATTGTTTTATTTCTTTTCATTGTAATGTTTTTAATATAATATGTAAATTTTAAATGCAATATTCAATTTTAGTATTTTATTATTATCTTGGAAATTTCATTGTAAATTTTAAATTGTATTAAGTATTTACTTTTAATTGTATTAATTTATTTTATTTTATTTTTTATTATTCTCATTGCAATGTTTTTAATTAATGTAAGTTTTTAAATGTAATATTTAATTTTAGTATTTTATTATTAATTTGGAAATGTTATTGTAAAATGTTAAATTGTATTTTCTATTTTAAATTGTATTCATTTAGGCCTAATGTATTAATAAATAATAGTGTGGTAATTATTTGATTAAAAGCAAAATAAACATCTCTGGACAATATTCCAGAGGAAAAGTAATAAAAAAAAAAAAAAACCTAACCTAACCTAACCTAACCTTAAATTATATTTGATAATTAGTATAATGAATCGTACAAAATAAAAGAAGACAATAGCACGCTTATTGGAGGCGTGTGTCACGTACGACGCTCGAGGTGGAAGAGAGCGAGGCATCGGCTCTTAGGTGGGGCGCGGGGACGGCGCTCGTTCGGGAAACCGGTTTCTTGATGCCGTCCCTGTGTCGCTGTCGCTAGGCGGATGCCTAGACACCTGTAGTCTTTTTTCCCCACATCGGATGGAGCTCTTCCAATGTCGACACGAGGCAAGACCACAGAACGCCTCAAATTCAATCGGCCATGTGGAGCCGTGTTTAATGCACTTCCCACGTCGACCAGAAAGAAATTTATCTCTATGCAGTTCTGCTGACGTTTTATTACAACTTATGGTTAATATAGGCATGTTGGCCGACTCTGTCCATGACCTTGACTCTTGCTCCTTTAGTTCTTCCATTGAAATACACAACATACAAACTTATAGTTTCTTTGCATTGATTCAATTCAGTGTATATTTTTTTAACTGCATCAGTTAGTTCTTCAACTTTTCTCTCTAGTTCACTTTGGCACTTCGGAACTTTTTGCACATCTGAAGGGTTATTAAAGTTATCACAGCATGCACTACATTTACAATTAGTAACATGAGGTTTCAATGTGCCTTCCTCGATTAATGCCTGTAGTCTTTTTTCCCCACATCGGATGGATCTCTTCCAATGTCGACACGAGGCAAGACCACAGAACGCCTCAAATTCAATCGGCGTATACCTACCATGTGGAGCCGTGTTTAATGCACTTCCCACGTCGACCAGAAAGAAATTTATCTCTGTGCAGTTCTGCTGACGTTTTATTACAACTTATGGTTAATATAGGCATGTTGGCCGACTCTGTCCATGACCTTGACTCTTGCTCCTTTAGTTCTTCCATTGAAATACACAACATACATACTTATAGTTTCTTTGCATTGATTCAATTCAGTGTATATTTTTTTAACTGCATCAGTTAGTTCTTCAACTTTTCTCTCTAGTTCACTTTGGCACTTCGGAACTTTTTGCACATCTGAAGGGTTATTAAAGTTATCACAGCATGCACTACATTTACAATTAGTAACATGAGGTTTCAATGTGCCTTCCTCGATTAATGCCTGTAGTCTTTTTTCCCCACATCGGATGGATCTCTTCCAATGTCGACACGAGGCAAGACCACAGAACGCCTCAAAATCAATCGGCGTATACCTACCATGTGGAGCCGTGTTTAATGCACTTCCCACGTCGACCAGAAAGAAATTTATCTCTATGCAGTTCTGCTGACGTTTTATTACAACTTATGGTTAATATAGGCATGTTGGCCGACTCTGTCCATGACCTTGACTCTTGCTCCTTTAGTTCTTCCATTGAAATACACAACATACATACTTATAGTTTCTTTGCATTGATTCAATTCAGTGTATATTTTTTTAACTGCATCAGTTAGTTCTTCAACTTTTCTCTCTAGTTCACTTTGGCACTTCGGAACTTTTTGCACATCTGAAGGGTTATTAAAGTTATCACAGCATGCACTACATTTACAATTAGTAACATGAGGTTTCAATGTGCCTTCCTCGATTAATGCCTGTAGTCTTTTTTCCCCACATCGGATGGATCTCTTCCAATGTCGACACGAGGCAAGACCACAGAACGCCTCAAATTCAATCGGCGTATACCTACCATGTGGAGCCGTGTTTAATGCACTTCCCACGTCGACCAGAAAGAAATTTATCTCTATGCAGTTCTGCTGACGTTTTATTACAACTTATGGTTAATATAGGCATGTTGGCCGACTCTGACCATGACCTTGACTCTTGCTCCTTTAGTTCTTCCATTGAAATACACAACATACATACTTATAGTTTCTTTGCATTGATTCAATTCAGTGTATATTTTTTTAACTGCATCAGTTAGTTCTTCAACTTTTCTCTCTAGTTCACTTTGGCACTTCGGAACTTTTTGCACATCTGAAGGGTTATTAAAGTTATCACAGCATGCACTACATTTACAATTAGTAACATGAGGTTTCAATGTGCCTTCCTCGATTAATGCCTGTAGTCTTTTTTCCCCACATCGGATGGATCTCTTCCAATGTCGACACGAGGCAAGACCACAGAACGCCTCAAATTCAATCGGCGTATACCTACCATGTGGAGCCGTGTTTAATGCACTTCCCACGTCGACCAGAAAGAAATTTATCTCTATGCAGTTCTGCTGACGTTTTATTACAACTTATGGTTAATATAGGCATGTTGGCCGACTCTGTCCATGACCTTGACTCTTGCTCCTTTAGTTCTTCCATTGAAATACACAACATACATACTTATAGTTTCTTTGCATTGATTCAATTCAGTGTATATTTTTTTAACTGCATCAGTTAGTTCTTCAACTTTTCTCTCTAGTTCACTTTGGCACTTCGGAACTTTTTGCACATCTGAAGGGTTATTAAAGTTATCACAGCATGCACTACATTTACAATTAGTAACATGAGGTTTCAATGTGCCTTCCTCGATTAATGCCTGTAGTCTTTTTTCCCCACATCGGATGGATCTCTTCCAATGTCGACACGAGGCAAGACCACAGAACGCCTCAAATTCAATCGGCGTATACCTACCATGTGGAGCCGTGTTTAATGCACTTCCCACGTCGACCAGAAAGAAATTTATCTCTATGCAGTTCTGCTGACGTTTTATTACAACTTATGGTTAATATAGGCATGTTGGCCGACTCTGTCCATGACCTTGACTCTTGCTCCTTTAGTTCTTCCATTGAAATACACAACATACATACTTATAGTTTCTTTGCATTGATTCAATTCAGTGTATATTTTTTTAACTGCATCAGTTAGTTCTTCAACTTTTCTCTCTAGTTCACTTTGGCACTTCGGAACTTTTTGCACATCTGAAGGGTTATTAAAGTTATCACAGCATGCACTACATTTACAATTAGTAACATGAGGTTTCAATGTGCCTTCCTCGATTAATGCCTGTAGTCTTTTTTCCCCACATCGGATGGATCTCTTCCAATGTCGACACGAGGCAAGACCACAGAACGCCTCAAATTCAATCGGCCATGTGGAGCCGTGTTTAATGCACTTCCCACGTCGACCAGAAAGAAATTTATCTCTATGCAGTTCTGCTGACGTTTTATTACAACTTATGGTTAATATAGGCATGTTGGCCGACTCTGTCCATGACCTTGACTCTTGCTCCTTTAGTTCTTCCATTGAAATACACAACATACATACTTATAGTTTCTTTGCATTGATTCAATTCAGTGTATATTTTTTTAACTGCATCAGTTAGTTCTTCAACTTTTCTCTCTAGTTCACTTTGGCACTTCGGAACTTTTTGCACATCTGAAGGGTTATTAAAGTTATCACAGCATGCACTACATTTACAATTAGTAACATGAGGTTTCAATGTGCCTTCCTCGATTAATGCCTGTAGTCTTTTTTCCCCACATCGGATGGATCTCTTCCAATGTCGACACGAGGCAAGACCACAGAACGCCTCAAATTCAATCGGCGTATACCTACCATGTGGAGCCGTGTTTAATGCACTTCCCACGTCGACCAGAAAGAAATTTATCTCTATGCAGTTCTGCTGACGTTTTATTACAACTTATGGTTAATATAGGCATATTGGCCGACTCTGTCCATGACCTTGACTCTTGCTCCTTTAGTTCTTCCATTTAAATACACAACATACATATTATAGTTTCTTTGCATTGATTCAATTCAGTGTATATTTTTTTAACTGCATCAGTTAGTTCTTCAACTTTTCTCTCTAGTTCACTTTGGCACTTCGGAACTTTTTGCACATCTGAAGGGTTATTAAAGTTATCACAGCATGCACTACATTTACAATTAGTAACATGAGGTTTCAATGTGCCTTCCTCGATTAATGCCTGTAGTCTTTTTTCCCCACATCGGATGGATCTCTTCCAATGTCGACACGAGGCAAGACCACAGAACGCCTCAAATTCAATCGGCGTATACCTACCATGTGGAGCCGTGTTTAATGCACTTCCCACGTCGACCAGAAAGAAATTTATCTCTATGCAGTTCTGCTGACGTTTTATTACAACTTATGGTTAATATAGGCATGTTGGCCGACTCTGTCCATGACCTTGACTCTTGCTCCTTTAGTTCTTCCATTGAAATACACAACATACATACAGTATAGAAAGAAAATTATCGCCAAGTGAAATAAAGTGTGAAGAGTTATATGACGCAACAACTACGAGAAATTCAGACGGAAGATTTGTAGTTAAGCTACCATTCACTAGTGACGATCCTCAATGCATGTATGGAAATTCAAAAGACATAGCAGTAAGAAAATTGAAAGCGTTAGAAAGAAGACTTAAACAAAATTTAGAATTAAGTATACGAAGATTACCGAAAAGTTTTAGGTGAATATTTGGAACTAAATCATATGATAGAAATTAAAGAGACAGATATCGATAACCCCAATGCAGTTTATTTACCTCATCACGCTGTAGTAAGGAAGGAAAAGGACACTACTAAGGTGAGAGTCGTATTTAATGCATCATCGAAAGGTGTCAATGATGTATCTTTAAACGACGATCTGCACATAGGTCCTAAACTACAGCAAGATTTGAGACATCTGCTTATGAGGTGGAGAACTCATCGTGTATGTATCATAGGTGATTTGGTTAAGATGTATCGACAAATATGTGTGAAAGACGAAGACACCAACTATCAAAGGATCGTGTGGAGAAATGACTCAAATCAACCAATTAAGCATTATAAATTATTGACCTTAACTTTTGGAACTGCTTGTGCTCCTTATTTAGCAGTTAAGACATTACAGACATTAGCAAAACAAGAGCAGCTCAGGGTCCCTACTGCATCGGATATTACTCAGCGTGATTTTTACATCGACGACTTAATGACCGGATGCGAAAATCTAGATGAAGCTTTACACATATACGATGAAATGAATAGTCTAATGAAGTCTGGTGGTTTTCAAATGCAAAAGTGGAGTAGCAATGACAATGAGTGATGTACGCATCAAATCAGATAATCAATTTAAAGTTCTCGGATTATCTTGGAATAGAGAGACTGATAATTTCGAATATACAATTAATTTACCAGATGGTCAACATCCTGTAACGAAGCGCCAAATATTATCTGATATAGCTCGATTATATGATCCGACAGGTTGGATAGCACCGGTAGTAGTTAAAGCAAAGATATTTATACAGAATGAAGAAAGAAATGTATTCATTAGATGTTAAGTACTTCGGTAATTTAGATTTTTCTCTATTAAAAATTCTACGACACCATGCCATGACTCTCAACATTTTAAACAACGACGAAAATCTAATCCACTCAAAATCTTCTTCCTTCTGATGTTGAACACAAAATGATTTAGTATTTCTTTCTTCTTCTGTATCTGGTATAATCGGTTGATCGATATCAATTGTAGAATTACACAACCAGTCAGGACCCTTCCACCAAAGTGAGTAATCCTTTAATTCTGTAGATTTAAGACCACGAGAGGCGCAGTCCGCTGGATTCGATTCCAAAGGTACATGTCCCCACTGATTATAATCTAAAATGGTAAGTATTGTCGATACTCTATTGCTCACAAATGTAGCCCAACGAGATGAATGACCTTTCAACCATGCAAGGACTACAGTTGAATCCGTCCAAGCTATATGTATTTTCTTTAATTATACCCATGACTTGAGCGATCTCAGACACGAGTTTAGCTGCAAGTGTCGCACCGCAGAGCTCTAATCGTGGAATGGATATTTCTTTGTCGATAGGTGCAACTTTAGTCTTCGCTGTGATTAAGGTAACATGCACAGATTTGTCAAGTTTATTAACAACTCGTAGATAAATTGCTGCTGCGTATGCAGCTTTAGAAGCATCCGAAAATGCGTGTGAGCTACACGCATATCGCAATCTTTGCTTGTATTAAGCCAGCGTGGAATTACGATATTCTTTAGATCATTCAACTCTTTCCTGAAATTAGTCCATTCTATCAATAGGTCTTCTGTCAAAGGACAATGTCCGGAATGGCCCTATGCAACAAAATGGATTGGAATACACGATAATTAACTGTCTATTTTATTATATTAGTTGCAAATACATTTGTAACACGGACTAGCTGTATGCCAAAATGAACAATAAAAAGTATTTTACGCGATTAATAACATTAATGGCCGCCATCTTCACCAAACGTCATGTCGTGTCGATAAAGAATAGGGATGGACGATTGATTGTAATCGTCCGACTTAATTTTTAATATCCATAAAGTATAATTTAAATCGATTTTAAATCGATTCAAATCGTAAGCCAATGTATCGACTTACAAAAAATCGTGATCTAAAAGATCGATTTATAAAAATCTATTTTATTTTTCAAGTTTACATTTATAATGTAAATATTATCCATTTTATGAAAAACAAGAAAGATAATTAATAAATGATCTCTTAACAGTAAAATCAGTTTTTTTTTAAAACGATCTATTAGACCTGAAAAATCGATTCTTCGATTAATCGATCTTTGATCGTCATCCCTAGTCACTTGTCACTGTCAGTGCTGTCAGTCTACTGATGATTACAATAGCGTCGCTTGCTGTTTGTAATTATTTGTATCGGTGTGTTTTGGTGACTTTTGGGACTATATTGCATATTACCTACGACTTGGCTATTTTAACGGACTCTGATTGCTTTAAAAGCGACTTACTTGGCTGTGATTACCGGAACTGTGTACCGCTCAAACGATAACCTGGCACTCTCAAACGGACTTACGCATACGCAATGGAAAGTGGATTTTGTGTAAATTGTGGCTCTGCTGGTGGTTCCATGTTGTTGGAAGATGACCAGATTCGTCACTGTGTACAACAATGGACTGCACCTCTTTTGGTAATTATATTTCTACTGTGTCTGCATATTTTGGGTGCGTGTATATTATTCTGTTTGCGTTCTTTTAGACTTCTATTAACTGCATAAATAAGTTTCTATACTTGACCTTTCACATTATGCTTGCAATTATCGTCTTCTCTAAAAAAAAGAATGAAAAAAGGATTTGGGGTATTTTCATATTTCAAGTAAGATACAAACTATTTACCTATGTTTTTTTTAGGTTCAAGCTCATGATCTCATATGCACAACATGTTGGACAAGTGCTCAAGATGCCACTTCAGTAACAAGTAATATTGGTAGAAACTGTGCACTCTGCAATAGAATGTTGGAACCTCGGGCACGTTCACACCAACTGATTTCTCTGAGAACTGACACTCAACATAATATGAATATCAGAAATATCATCGTGGAAAGACTTATGCCATTGGAGGTATAATATTTTAAGGAAATTATTTTTGGGTCATATTTAACATTGGATTTACAGTGGTGTCATTGATATTTTTTTCTTTTAGATACGTGCATCACATTATATTTGTCATCCTTGTTGGCAAAGATCTGATCGTGCTGCCAGGCATTATTCAGCCCCATCTACATCAAGGAATACTCCTACAACAAGCAATCAATCAAGATGTGCCAATTGTGGTATTCATTTCAATAGACAGAGACGACACATTCTTCATAATGATGCCATTCTTGTGCAAATACAGCAACGAGTTGCACCACAAATAGTAAGCTTTTATTTCCATTCAAAACTATTTGCATTTATAATAACTCTTTATAGAAGAAAAGGTATAAAATAACTACATGTTTTTTATATTACAGGTGACTGCAAATGATTATATATGTGATGCTTGTCATACATTATTTCTCAATAGAGATACCACAACATCACAAGATTTGCAGGATGTACCACTGGTTGGTCATCAACATATTTGTGTTGTATGTGGTTGTTCACTGGCACGAATCCAAAGTCACTCTGTACAAGCAGAAAGTAACAGTCACATTTTAGATGTTGTGCGAAATTGGGTTCAACCGCGAGAGGTGAGAGACTTATGACTTAACTTTTGCAATAAATAAGCTAGCTTACACTTCAAAGCAATGCCTGATGTACAGACGCCAGCACATCAAGCTACCACAATCTGTCAGATTAATTCTTCAATAGAATTTCAACCTTATCACAAGAGTAGTAGGTTAATGTTTGACTGGTAAAATCTGACAGATTCGGGTAGTTTGACCTGCTGGCGTCTGTACAATCGACAAAGTTGAATTATGACCCACCATAAGCTCATTTTCCTACAGATATTCAAATACAGTTAGGTCCACATTCGCGTAAACCTACTTAACCATGGTAACGACTTTGATCTTTGTCAATTTGACGGATTCAAACGATTTATTGTCAAAATGGGTCATGATTCAACTTTGTCGATTGTACTATTTGGTGTTACTTAATAGATTTTTTCTGGTCAGTCTAGTCATGCAACATTTGTAGTGTAAATTGTTTTATTTATTATACTATACCATGCAATGTGTAATTTTTTTTATTTTTTTTTTAGATTCGGCCCTCGGATTTGCTTTGTAATAGATGCTTTCAAAGAGCAAACATCACAGCTGTCAATGATTTATTACCTGTGTCAGGAGTCAATCCAGTTCCACAACAAATTGAAAGAATAACCTTGCCAAATTACTCTAGAGCATCAGATACACATAACAGATGTATATTTCTGCTATGTAATAGTACTTCACAGCGAGTAGTTCCTTTTGTATTAAGGGTGAGGCTCTTTATAGATCACAAGTATTATATACCGCCGGGTTGTCGTATATTATGTGAATTGCATTTGTCAAGGCAGTCATGGTCAGAACTCTTCGAAGTTGAAAATGTTAACCGAAGTTTCACAGCAGCTTACATAGAAGACTTTTGTGAGTTATTGAAAAATGAAAATCACACTTTAGATTTTGAAAATATTGAGCAAATGGAAGACCATCTAGTGTGGTATTGGCTGGGACGCACGAAAGAGCAATTCAGAGAACTCGAAGCAGAACTCCCTGATTTTCAAAAACGAGCTACATCACTTGGCGCTTATTTAATGAAGCTCAGAACAGGAGACTTGGACGAAAGAATCTCTTCATTATTAAAAATTGGAAGAAGTACTCTCTCAAGACTTGTTGCTAAAGCACGAGAGATTATGATGGAATGCTTTGTGCCAGCACATTTAGGGTTACAACATATAAGTAGAGAAGAAGTGGCAGCAAGAAACCTATATATTCCTGAGTCTTTGTTTGGAAACCCTGGGACTAATATGGAGGATAGAAAGGCAATTACTATAATGGATGGAACATATATTTATGTTCAGAAGAGTAGCAATTATGCTTACCAAAAGAAATCATATTCCCTCCATAAATATAGGAACCTTGTCAATCCGTTCATTATAGTATGTTGTGATGGCTATATAATTGAAGTACTGGGCCCTTATGCAGCCACAAAATCAGATGCAGACATTTTAAAAGATGAATTTTATGATTCTTCAAAACCTATGCGACAATATTTCAGAGATGGTGATGTAATGATTTTAGACCGAGGCTTTCGTGACAGCATTTCCCTCTTACGAAGTTTAAACTACTCAGTTCATTATCCTCTCTCAATAGAACCGGGTGAATATCAATTGAGTACAACAAATGCAAACGAATCCCGTAAAGTGACCCTATGTCGATGGGTAGTAGAAGTGGTCATTGGACGTTTTAAGCGCAATTTTAAGCTGCTGCGCCAGGAATATTTTAATAGAGCATCTAATCATTTGATGCAAGATTTTAAGGTGGCAGCAGCATTATTAAACAAGTTTCACCCGGTTCTAGAAGACAGAGAGGATGCTAGGGTAATAATCTCCATAATACAGGAAAGAATGTTTACCAATAATTCATTGGCTGATTTTGTAGAACGAAACAATTTAAATAGAAGACGGGCCCAGTTTGAAAGTATTACTGTCAATAATGAAACTCTTCTAGATTTTCCCCAAATGGATTTAAATGACATGATTTTAATCCCATTAGGTGTGTATCAAATTAAACAAGCCCGTTCATACTACGTTGAGCATGTGCGGCGCGATGGTTCCTATATTATTGTGGTGTGCAGGGAGGTCGATCAGGATTTGATTAATGAATTAGAAGTGGTTAATTCTGCAACCATATGGTTATTACGACGCAAAATTCACAGCCGTCATATCAGTAATAAAACATATTTTGTTTATACTGTAGTAGATGCATCACAAATAGGTCGACAAGCAATCGTACAATATTGCTGTAATTGCATCGTTGGGCGCAGAACCATCGGCTGCTGCGCCCATGTTATGACAATTATTTGGTATCTGAGCTATGCGAGACATCAAAATAATATCGAACCCCCTGCACAGTTTTTAGACAATATTTTAATTGCCAATTTAGATGATGAACAATAAACATGAAATTAAAATAAGTATGTGTTTTATTTCATAATCCAACATAATAAGTTAATGAAGGACTAGGTTTAACAACAACTTACTAGGTACAAAATTGGTAAGGCTGGTTAACAAGTCACACGTTTGCGCTGTTCAAGCATGCGCCGCTTCTATTTACTATTTTTTCTCATTCCTAAACGAATTCTTAGAATACAGGTACCTGTTAATAGATTCTATGCATTTAAACGTTTAACTTACATTATACACTTAGGCTTTAGAAAAAAAACTGCATAGGTACCTACCCAATTATCTAGGGAGGTGCTTAAAATAGCTAAATATATTATGATACTAGCTAAAAAACCCGGCTTCGCCCGGGAGTTGATATGAGATGACGTGGTAGAGTCGAAATAAAAAAATAAACTATGACGTAAAAAGTAAAAAAAAAGTTTATTGAAAACGTTTTCTCATTATTTATAATACTTGTTTATAAACAACATTTTTCATTTTATTGTCCGGAGTATATATATACATAAATTTTTCGGATTTCCTACTCTTGAGCAAGCTACATATAGCTGACCGTGAGAGAAGCAGGATTCTTTGAGGTTAATGCCACAATATTTTAAAGTTTATCCTTGCGCTTTGTTAATTGTAAAACTAAAGGCTAATTTTATTGGAAACTACAGTCTTTTAAATTGAAATGGCAATTCCGAAGAGATCAGTGGTATTCTAGGTATAAATACTGTCTGTCCTTTGGTCTTTCCAGAAATAAGTTCAGCTTCAATGATATTATTCGATAGCTGTTTTACGATCATTCTAGTTCCATTACATAATTTTGGGGAGTTGAGATTTCTGAGTAGTATGATTGGAGTTCCAATTTTCAGACGAAGGCAGTGTAATGGCATTCCTGGTACTTGTAAAGAGTTTAGAAATTCAGTGGGGAAGTTGACACTTTCTTCAATAGATACCATCGTGTCGATCGATTTATATATTTTCTCTTCACCAGGTATTTTCTTCAGAATATTAAAATTGATATCGTCAACGATATTATTTTTAGTGGCCAAAATTGCTCTTTGAAATAACCACTCTGCATTAGTATAGTTCTGAATAATATTTGGATAAATTTTGTCGATTAGTTCGTCTTCAGTAGTGGCTATATTACAGAAATCACTATTAAGTTCAATGAGGCCGGTCGTTTGGTCAGTAGGATATGTACCTTCGCCGATTTGTAAAAGTATTTTAGCAAATTGTGCTGTTGTTTCATCTCTTGATAATTCAACTCTCATGTTTTTTGTTAATTGCAGTATTTGGACTTGTGGCCAGAGATGTGATTTTTTCAAGCATGCATTGATCTCGTCTGCTGATGTTGTCTTGGGAATAACTGGAAGTGTTTGTCGAAAATCACCTGAGAGTATGAGTAGAGCTCCTCCCATTATTTCAGAGTTTTTTCGCAATTCTTGTAATGTTTTGTCCATGGCTTCTATAAATTTTTTATGGGCCATGGTGCATTCATCCCAGATGAAAATTTTAGCTTGTTTTAGAATTTGACCACGTCCAGATTTTCCTGAAATTTTACATACCGGGAATTGTTGTTCGGCTATATTCAATGGTATTTGTAAGGCAGAATGGGCAGATCGTCCTCCTTCCATAAGTGTGGCTGCAATGCCAGATGATGCTAGTGCCAGTGCGATGAGTTTTTTAGCACGTATTTCCGCCAGTATTAGATTTATGAGAAACGTTTTACCGGTGCCTCCTGGTGCGTCCAAGTAAATAATTCCACCAATATTGTTATTTATCCGGCTCATTATAACGTCGTAAACTTTTTTTTATTGTCATTGAGAGTTGTGAGCAATGTATTCAAGTAGTTCATTGATGTTGTAACTTTTTTCCTTCATAATTTCGTAGTTTAGCACACTAAAAGCATTTCTTTGTGGTGCTGGCATTCCAAGTTCTACTTAGGCTTGATTATTTATTGCTAAACATTTATCTTCTAAGCGAATGAGTGTTTCATTGAAGATCTCGTCATTGAATTCTATAGTCAGTTCAGGATTAGCTTGTCGGACTTGGTACAATATATCATCACTCATACTCCTTTTGAAAGAGTCCCATAGCTGTTTTGGGTTTGATGGGTTACATGTTGTTAATATTATAGGGAAATTTCACGAAAAAAACCCACAAATAACTTTTTTCTATTTCGTTTCAAAATCGAGAGTTAATTAAACACACTATTAAAAATACTCACACGTGATACTTCTAAATAAAGGCTCACAGATAACTTCTCTTCTTTTCGTTTTGAAATCGCTCGTTTCGCTGTTCAAATTAAACTAACTCTGGTGAGCGACACCGGGCTCTTATATATTCAGAGAGCCTAGGCTCTAGAATATTCGAGAAAAGTTGAAAATATTTTCCCTCTCACACCTTCTAGAGTATTCTGGTCACTATCGTCCGCCATAATAAAAGGTTCTATAGCGGTAGCATTTGTACTAAAAGCGCGAAATTTTAAAACCTAAATTTTTTAATGTTTTGAGAACTAATTTGGATAACTAAATGTCGCTTTAACTCCAAAATATAAGTTAGCTAATGACGTACAAATACACAAAATTTAATAACTTTATTATAGCAACAAATTAAATTTAAGACTTTATTGAAATTGGAATTTTAAAATAATTTCGTGTCACTACTACACATGCTACAATTGCTCGCAACGCTTTTGGAAATGCAACCTAAACAATCGTTGTCCTGAATGAAGTTCAAATATTCGATAACAGATGGCGCCACTATGTAGGGTTGGAAAGTTCCTTATATCTTTAGAAACACGCCCTTAGATTAAAACGGGAACTTTCTAGCTTCTGTAGCGGTAGCGTATGTAGTAAAGGCGCGAAATTTAAAAACCTAAATTTTTAAATATTTTGAGAATTAATTTGGATAACTAAAATTATGTCACTTTAACTCCAAAATATACGTTAAATAATGACGTATAAATACACAAAATTTAAATTTAAGATTTTATTGAAATCGGAATTTTAAATTTCGCGCCACTACTACACATGCTGCAATGGCTCACAACTATGGAGACTATACACTATGTCTATTGGAGTGTAATATAGTCTCCGAAGTTCAAATATTCGATAACAGATGGCGCCACTGCACTTAATTTCCAAGTTGAAGGGTCGGAAAGTCCCTTATATCTTTAAAAACATGCCCTTTAGATTAAAACGGGAACTTTCTTGTTCGAGGGGGGATAAAGGGCTATCACACCACATAAGTCCCTTTATCGTGTCGGGACTCCTTTTTAAGTTTTATCGGCACGCACATTTTATCGACTTAGTTTTATTATATATATAGATATTGCTTTTCAGTTTCTTAAAAATCACTAAGCTATGAAAAACTAATATCTAATATTCGTTGTTATGGTTCCATTATAGCCTCAAAATCTGATTCTTTTTTTGGAATATATCTATTCTGCAGCTAGTCCGCTATAAAAATAAGATCATTTAGGAGTTTACTAATGATCGACAACACAAAATATAATTTTCGGATGTTCTTGGTTCCAGGGCGAACAATGTATGGGCGCAGAGCAATCTCCTTTGCATCCCAGTCTAATCCTACTTTCCATACCTTCTGTATAAATATCTTTGCTTTAACTACTACCGGTGCTATCCAACCTGTCGGATCATATAATCGAGCTATATCAGATAATATTTGGCGCTTCGTTACAGGATGTTGACCATCTGGTAAATTAATTGTATATTCGAAATTATCAGTCTCTCTATTCCAAGATAATCCGAGAACTTTAAATTGATTATCTGATTTGATGCGTACATCACTCATTGTCATTGCTACTCCACTTTTGCATTTGAAAACCACCAGACTTCATTAGACTATTCATTTCATCGTATATGTGTAAAGCTTCATCTAGATTTTCGCATCCGGTCATTAAGTCGTCGATGTAAAAATCACGCTGAGTAATATCCGATGCAGTAGGGACCCTGAGCTGCTCTTGTTTTGCTAATGTCTGTAATGTCTTAACTGCTAAATAAGGAGCACAAGCAGTTCCAAAAGTTAAGGTCAATAATTTATAATGCTTAATTGGTTGATTTGAGTCATTTCTCCACACGATCCTTTGATAGTTGGTGTCTTCGTCTTTCACACATATTTGTCGATACATCTTAACCAAATCACCTATGATACATACACGATGAGTTCTCCACCTCATAAGCAGATGTCTCAAATCTTGCTGTAGTTTAGGACCTATGTGCAGATCGTCGTTTAAAGATACATCATTGACACCTTTCGATGATGCATTAAATACGACTCTCACCTTAGTAGTGTCCTTTTCCTTCCTTACTACAGCGTGATGAGGTAAATAAACTGCATTGGGGTTATCGATATCTGTCTCTTTAATTTCTATCATATGATTTAGTTCCAAATATTCACCTAAAACTTTTCGGTAATCTTCGTATACTTAATTCTAAATTTTGTTTAAGTCTTCTTTCTAACGCTTTCAATTTTCTTACTGCTATGTCTTTTGAATTTCCATACATGCATTGAGGATCGTCACTAGTGAATGGTAGCTTAACTACAAATCTTCCGTCTGAATTTCTCGTAGTTGTTGCGTCATATAACTCTTCACACTTTATTTCACTTGGCGATAATTTTCTTTCTATACTGTATGTATGTTGTGTATTTCAATGGAAGAACTAAAGGAGCAAGAGTCAAGGTCATGGACAGAGTCGGCCAACATGCCTATATTAACCATAAGTTGTAATAAAACGTCAGCAGAACTGCATAGAGATAAATTTCTTTCTGGTCGACGTGGGAAGTGCATTAAACACGGCTCCACATGGTAGGTATACGCCGATTGAATTTGAGGCGTTCTGTGGTCTTGCCTCGTGTCGACATTGGAAGAGATCCATCCGATGTGGGGAAAAAAGACTACAGGCATTAATCGAGGAAGGCACATTGAAACCTCATGTTACTAATTGTAAATGTAGTGCATGCTGTGATAACTTTAATAACACTTCAGATGTGCAAAAAGTTCCGAAGTGCCAAAGTGAACTAGAGAGAAAAGTTGAAGAACTAACTGATGCAGTTAAAAAAATATACACTGAATTGAATCAATGCAAAGAAACTATAATATGTATGTTGTGTATTTCAATGGAAGAACTAAAGGAGCAAGAGTCAAGGTCATGGACAGAGTCGGCCAACATGCCTATATTAACCATAAGTTGTAATAAAACGTCAGCAGAACTGCATAGAGATAAATTTCTTTCTGGTCGACGTGGGAAGTGCATTAAACACGGCTCCACATGGTAGGTATACGCCGATTGAATTTGAGGCGTTCTGTGGTCTTGCCTCGTGTCGACATTGGAAGAGATCCATCCGATGTGGGGAAAAAAGACTACAGGCATTAATCGAGGAAGGCACATTGAAACCTCATGTTACTAATTGTAAATGTAGTGCATGCTGTGATAACTTTAATAACCCTTCAGATGTGCAAAAAGTTCCGAAGTGCCAAAGTGAACTAGAGAGAAAAGTTGAAGAACTAACTGATGCAGTTAAAAAAATATACACTGAATTGAATCAATGCAAAGAAACTATAAGTATGTATGTTGTGTATTTCAATGGAAGAACTAAAGGAGCAAGAGTCAAGGTCATGGACAGAGTCGGCCAATATGCCTATATTAACCATAAGTTGTAATAAAACGTCAGCAGAACTGCATAGAGATAAATTTCTTTCTGGTCGACGTGGGAAGTGCATTAAACACGGCTCCACATGGCCGATTGAATTTGAGGCGTTCTGTGGTCTTGCCTCGTGTCGACATTGGAAGAGATCCATCCGATGTGGGGAAAAAAGACTACAGGCATTAATCGAGGAAGGCACATTGAAACCTCATGTTACTAATTGTAAATGTAGTGCATGCTGTGATAACTTTAATAACCCTTCAGATGTGCAAAAAGTTCCGAAGTGCCAAAGTGAACTAGAGAGAAAAGTTGAAGAACTAACTGATGCAGTTAAAAAAATATACACTGAATTGAATCAATGCAAAGAAACTATAATATGTATGTTGTGTATTTCAATGGAAGAACTAAAGGAGCAAGAGTCAAGGTCATGGACAGAGTCGGCCAACATGCCTATATTAACCATAAGTTGTAATAAAACGTCAGCAGAACTGCATAGAGATAAATTTCTTTCTGGTCGACGTGGGAAGTGCATTAAACACGGCTCCACATGGTAGGTATACGCCGATTGAATTTGAGGCGTTCTGTGGTCTTGCCTCGTGTCGACATTGGAAGAGATCCATCCGATGTGGGGAAAAAAGACTACAGGCATTAATCGAGGAAGGCACATTGAAACCTCATGTTACTAATTGTAAATGTAGTGCATGCTGTGATAACTTTAATAACCCTTCAGATGTGCAAAAAGTTCCGAAGTGCCAAAGTGAACTAGAGAGAAAAGTTGAAGAACTAACTGATGCAGTTAAAAAAATATACACTGAATTGAATCAATGCAAAGAAACTATAAGTATGTATGTTGTGTATTTCAATGGAAGAACTAA
This sequence comes from Colias eurytheme, assembly GCF_061535395.1. Taxonomy (NCBI): domain Eukaryota; kingdom Metazoa; phylum Arthropoda; class Insecta; order Lepidoptera; family Pieridae; genus Colias; species Colias eurytheme. The sequence goes on from NC_142980.1 coordinate 45,459, forward strand.
AGGAGCAAGAGTCAAGGTCATAGACAGAGTCGGCCAACATGCCTATATTGACCATAAGTTGTAATAAAACGTCAGCAGAATTGCATAGAGATAAATAACTTTCTGGTCGACGTGGGAAGTGCATTAAACACGGCTCCACATGGTAGGTATACGCCGATTGAATTTGAGGCGTTCTGTGATCTTGCCTCGTGTCGACATTGGAAGAGATCCATCCGATGTGGGGAAAAAAGACTACAGGTGTCTAGGCATCCGCCTAGCGACAGCGACACAGGGACGGCATCAAGAAACCGGTTTCCCGAACGACCGCCGTCCCCGCGCCCCACCTCAGAGCCGATGCCTCGCTCTCTTCCACCTCGAGCGTCGTACGTGACACACGCCTCCAATAAGCGTGCTATTGTCTTCTTTTATTTTGTACGATTCATTATACTAATTATCAAATATAATTTAAAGAACCTTTAGATGGTTTTCTTTGATACCCCAAGACCCCAGTCTTGCACATGGTGACCCCGACGTGATTGACGCAAGGCACACAGAAGGACGGACAAAGGTCACGGATTGTCACGCCCTCGAACTTCTACTACGTATTTAGAAGACCTATTTGGAAGACGGAAGACTTCAGGCAGCAATTACTAGCCGTGCCGTCCCAGTCGCTTCGTGAAGCCCGCCACGTCACTCAAGAGTCAGGACTCAGGAGCGTCCGCCGACCCGCCGACCCGCCGACTCCGCCAGGTGCCGCAGCCACGGTCCAGCAGGGAAGTGAACCACTCCTTTTTTCCTTTTTCTTTCCATATCTAATTTCCTTATCTAATTCCTTCGAAATTATCTAAATTGCCGATAGATCCGCTCGCTCGCAAAATAAAGAATTTATGCAGATATCTGCATAAATTCTTTATTTTATTATTTTTGGAGGAGTTTCTTTACATTAAATTAATTAGCTTCAAGCCATACAAGCTTACTGAGCTATTCGCAATATTTTTTGCACTATTAAATTAAAAGCTAAAGCTGCTTGCCTATATTTCATTATTATTTTATTTCATAAAGGGCATTAATTATACTCATTTCATTTAATTATTGAATAAACTTGCACTCATCCCATCAATTTATAGCTAAAAATTATAAATCCCTGCTTAAATATTCCATTGCATTAGATACATAACGCTTCGCTTTGCTTGCCAGTGTCGGACCGCGTGACTCAGCTCGAGTCCCGTTATCTGCCGCCAGCTGTTACTACGCACGCGCCCTGCGCCAGCGCCGAGTGTATGGGATTATAAGCCGGATTAATTTGCGTATTTCTTTTATATTATTATTTTTTCTTAATTTAAATTTAATCCTTCTTCCATTTCTTGTCGATTTATAATTAATATATTTTTGTTCGAAATATGACTTCTTACGTAAATACTAGATCCTCCATTAAAGGACTTTTAACTAAATTCAAGAATTATATCAATAATCTTTTCAATAGCGATGATATTTCTTCGCAAGAAATGGATGAACTTTCGTTGAGGTTGGAGCGCTTTCGTGCTTTGTTCACCCACCACCACCATCACCAGTTCGACGATGTGCAAACGCGCATCGAAATTGAGAATCCAACCTCCATGGAAGCCGAAATTGATACAAGGGATGAAATTGAACAAGATTTTATTTCTCTAATAGCTAGTGCTCAAAGGTTACTTGGGAAGAATAACTGTGAACTAGCAAGTGTAAAGTCCGAAGATCAAGCTCATTGCGGTCATCAAGGTAACGAAATAAATTTTAGATTACCTTTGATAAAAATAGGAAATTTTGATGGCTCATATAACAAATGGCTTGAGTTTCGCGATACCTTTGAATCGCTAATACATAATAACGAGCGCATAAAGTCCATTCATAAATTTCACTACTTGAACTCGTACTTAGAGGGTGAAGCAGCTCAAGTTATAAGCAATTTAGAGGTAACCGATTGCAATTACATCGTAGCTTGGCGTCTCCTTTGCGAGAGATATAACAACAAAAGACAATTAATTTTTAACCATTTAAATTCTTTGTTTAATTTACAATCTATAGGCCGAGAGTCGGCGAAATCTTTACGTTACCTAGTTGATCATGTGTCTAAAAATCTGCGCGCCTTAAATACATTGGGGCAGCCCACTGATCACTGGGACACTTTAATGGGAAGAATTTAAAAATACATAATAACAATAGTAAGCGGGAACACCTTGTTCCTCACAACAAGTCAGACAAGTCCGTAAACATGAAAACCTTCACAATTTCAGCCATTCCCGGTGCTTCTTCTTTCCCTCCGGCTTCGTGTGTCTTCTGCAACGGCAGTCATCGCATTTACGACTGTTCGTCATACCGGTCCTTGAGCGTCGAGGATCGAATCGCCGGCGCTGCTCGATTGAAGCTCTGCCTCAACTGTCTCAGAGCAGGTCACACCACATACCGTTGCCGATTGCGTTCTTGTCGTACTTGTAAGAAGCGCCATAACACTTTATCACATAGGGAAGTTACTCAGGCTGTAAATACACAAACTATGGACTCACCTACGCCGACGCAGAGCGAGTCCGGAGTCGCGTCCAATCATATGGTCGTCTCCCATTCAACTCAGGTGTTGTTATGCACAGCACTCATTGATGTTTACAATCCCGTTAGCAACGACCACGTGACCGCACGGGCGATGTTAGACTCCGGTAGTATGACGTCATTAATAACTAAAGAATTAAAACATAGATTGCAATTAACGCCGCAACACAATTTCGTTAATTTGAGAGGAGTAGGTGATATTTCATTGTTTAAAAGCTCCTGAACGTTGCGCCTTGCAAATTAGGTCTATACATGACAATAATATCAATTTTGATATATCGTGTTTAGTTTTGCCAAATATTTCGGGTAATTTGCCGCATAAATACATAGACGTGTCTCATTTAAATTTGCCGCGTAACATCAAACTCGCAGATCCCAATTTTAATCAGCCCGGTCCAATTGATATTTTAATCGGTGCTGACATTTTTTGGAATTTAATCGGATCCGAGCAGATTACGTTAGGCCAGGACATGCCGGTTATGCGTAAGTCGAAGTTAGGTTGGTTACTTGCCGGGCCTGTTAGCGCCCATTCAAGGTCAAGCGACAATTTATTTAATTCATTTTTGAAGTGCAACACACTGTGCACCTTTGAAAGTTTAAACGAGTCGCTAACTAAATTTAGGCAAGACTTTTGTAAAATGTTTGACCCTTTTGGTATTTTGTGCTTGCTAACCTTAATACTAAAATTATTAAATAAAAAATTATGGTTTGCAAAAATTAAATGGGACTATAACGTGCCCTTAAATTCTCGATTTACATCAACTGTTTGCAGAACACTACGTTTCCAGATATCTCAATTAGTTTACTGGACCGATTCATTAACTTTTTCAGGTTGGCTTAAATCTCGTTATAGTAAATTAAAAACATTTGTGTCAAATCGCATTGCTAGTATTTTAGTTACTGAATGGCATCACGTGCCCAAATCAATGAACCCAGCTGATTACGCATCGAGCGATGTTGAAGCTTGTAGGCTATTAATTGATATTACATAAATTGTGATTTTGTTTTTGTTTTGTTTATTTTTTACGAAAGCCACGACGCAACTGGCTACAATCTACAATGAACATTAGCATTATTATTATTAGAATTAAGGGTTAATGTTGCCGTTATTAATTAAATTGGGGAATAAATGATTTTATTGATTTTGACAGATATTCGAAACTTACGATATTACAGCGCGCGTTCGCTTATTTATTACGATTTATTCATAACTGTCACACACATACCAATAATAAACCTAGCAGTGTTCTACAGCCTGAGGAACTTGACGCGTCCTTTAACATTTGTGTAGGCTGGCACAGCGGGATAGTTTCCCCAATGAATTGAAAATTCTTAGCGACACCCAATCATTTTTATTTTTATTTATTATTTGACACTTTTGATATGTGTCACCCCATTCTTCTCCATGCCAAGCACCGGCTAACTAAGTTGTTGTTTCAGCAGGAGCACGCGCGTTTGCTACGTGCTGCACCTCAGCTGCTATTAGTTTTTGCGTTCATTAGTGTTTGCGTTGGCTTAGCCGGTCCCTTTATTACTGATATGCGTGGGAGGGGATGTAAAATATCGAAATTTTATTTGATTAATTCATTTATTTTATCTAAATTTTGTCGGAGCGATAGCTTAACGATATTATAAAGTCAAGTTCAATTTCAGAATTTGCTTCAAACGAGGGGATTGAGTTTGAATTTGAACCGGCTTTCTCTTCTCGTTCTTTCGGCCTGTCGAATCAGGAATACGATGCGCAAAGCTTTATCTTAAATAATTTTAGGGAATGTCCATTTGACATTTGAGGAGTTGGTATTTTTCGTTCAGTCAAGTAGAGACCATCCTGAACAGCCGACCTTTATGTCCTTTCTTACGACCCTTTATCTTCCTCTCCAGACGATTTCCATCCTTCAAATCCAGGTCACTTCCTCATCGGCCGTGCGCTGACGTCGCTGCCATCGCCGAACGCGGCGGACATAACCAGAACTGCTTAGATAGTTTTCAGAGACTCGAAGCATTCAGGCAGCACTTCTGGCGCCACTGAGACCTTGAGTACCTATATACATCGCGGAGCTGCAGCAGCAGACGAAATGGCGTCTTCCCGTCAGATGCCTGCAACAAGGCGACCTGGTGTTGGTGAAGGAGGACAATGTTCCTCCCTTAACTGGATGACGCAGAGACGGTCTTGGAGCCTGACGTCTCCAACGGCCCCCAGTATGTCTAGGCATCCGCCTAGCGACAGCGACACAGGGACGGCATCAAGAAAACGGTTTCCCGAACGAGCGCCGTCCCCGCGCCCCACCTCAGAGCCGATGCCTCGCTCTCTTCCACCTCGAGCGTCGTACGTGACACACGCCTCCAATAAGCGTGCTATTGTCTTCTTTTATTTTGTACGATTCATTATACTAATTATCAAATATAATTTAAAGAACCTTTAGATGGTTTTCTTTGATACCCCAAGACCCCAGTCTTGCACAACAGGCATTAATCGAGGAAGGCACATTGAAACCTCATGTTACTAATTGTAAATGTAGTGCATGCTGTGATAACATTAATAACCCTTCAGATGTGCAAAAAGTTCCGAAGTGCCAAAGTGAACTAGAGAGAAAAGTTGAAGAACTAACTGATGCAGTTAAAAAAATATACACTGAATTGAATCAATGCAAAGAAACTATAAAAGCTATAACTAGTAGGTTGGAACAAGAACGCGCTTCATTACATACCAATGTGTCAGCACAAGCTGAATCCTAACAAGTATCCTTGCAAGATATTCGAAGGTTACAATACAATACAATACTGCTAAACCACAGTATTACAATATTATTTCCTACAGTAAGGAGTATCGCCTTTGATGTCGCGCGATGCCGCCGCCAGCGTAGGTACTCACGCTGCCACACGAAAATACGCTAGGGTTGCAACAAATGGGAAATAAAACAATTGTGATTATTAATATTATGATGAAATCATTTATTCATATGTACATTCAAAATAATTGCGATTATTAAATCTGATGTAATTATTTGTTCATAAATATATAATTACAGATATTGCACAGCTAAATATTTACGTGGACACTATTTTTGGATGTTCTTAATTAAATATTATAACATTTAACTAAGTAATGCATTCGGATGTACAATCTGATTAGAAAATAATGAGGATAACATATACATAGCTTTGATTTTAATTCAACAGATACAATATTAATACAATCTTTCTGAAATATTGTTTCCTTCTGGGATTTCAATGGATTACATCCGTAAACGGAACAGTTTTTGCGCGCCATAATAGAATATGTAAGTACCTATGTATAATAAAATTATTACACAAAAAATACGACTGTGTCGTCCTTTCGCGATAGTTAATGCAAACTCAGCGAGATTGCATTAAGCGGCCCGCGTCGCCCGACCCCCCGCCAGTTCCCCTCCGTTTCTCTGCACAAGTACATTCGTTGCCATACTGTAGGAAATATGGTAATACTGTGGCTAAACTGTGTTTAAAAATTCTTACTAATAAAATATAGTTGTATTATGTAAAATTTGATTTACTATTGATTCATTCAATTCTACATGAAATTCAAAATGGAACTGGTTTCTTGTTGCTATTATTATTTTGGCACATTTGTATTACTTTATTACTCTTATTATGTTACCTTTGTTATGATGTATAATTGTTATGAATTTAGTTTTTTTATGTTTCTTTGTTATGATTATGAATTATTATGAATTTTAATTATTATTTATTTTAATTTTATATTTTTAATTAATTGTTATGAATTTAGTTTTTTTTCTGGCAATGAAAATACTTCTTAAAAAGATGGAAATCTCAAATTTCCTCTTTGTATAATATTATGTACTGATAGCATTTAATAATTATGTAAGAAAACACCTCTTAGTTGATACGTTGTTTGTAGTACAAATTACGATAATTTTAGATATAGGATTAAGAAAATAAAACACAGTAAAATATTTGGTTTTTTCTTTATTTTAAAACCCCAATACAAAAAACAATGGCGTGTATGCTTGTATGTAAGTGTGTCTGTGGCTATTATGCCATGTTATACTAACAAACGAATAAACATATTGAAAGTTTACTTTGAAATAGTCATAAGTGTTCTTCTACGTTTGATCAAATTCTGTCCATGATTACCACAGACTTGCCGATTATATATTCTTTACAACTCCCCCAAATCAAATAATTTCAATATGACCCTATCATAGTAAAATAGTATGTACCTAAAGAGACTTAAACTTAGATCATTAAGTAATGGATAACACTCACAGGCGCTTCCACTTTTGCCGAGGTATTAGATTATTCGAAGCGAAAAGTCTTATGCTTTCATAAAAACTACTTGCGTAATCGATTACAAACACTCTGCGTATTCGTAAAACATCGAAAGGGCGTCTGCGAGTGCTCCGCTAAAAATGCCGTTTTGTGCAGTCAAGTCTTGCAGAAACAAGTCAAACACATCAAATATTAAAAAAGATGGAATAACCTTCCATTTGTAAGTATTTTTTTATTTTTTTTTTACGTAAATATCAATTTAAATGCAATTTCTAATAATCGTCGATGTATCGTTTAGCGATATGATCAAGACAAATAATCGAGTCATGTGTTTACTCGATCATTGATGCGGCTTCACGAGACTATCATGGAAAGAAAATATACAAATTTAATCTTTATGAACTAAGAGATAAAGTTGAATTTAAAACGCGATATTGAACCGCATTCCCCACGAGACTATATTTTAAAGAAATACAAATGTAGCGAGACTATCTTGAAGAGAAATTCAAATTTAATCTTTATGAACTTAGTGATAGAGTTGAATTTAAAAACTCGTCGCTTACAAGGTCGTAAATTTTTACGACTTTCTTAGTGACGGACTGCTTTTAACTTGAACGTCGATAAAAATATTTTTCTAAGTATAATTTGAAATGAGATGAGAATTAATCTTTATTATATTAAAATTTTACACAACTGCATAAAAAGGAGTATAATGTTTATTTTGTAAGTCTTGTTTATATTTATTAAAATTTACGCTCGGTTACTTTTAACTGGCAGAACTTTTAATTTTAATGGTACGGAACCCTTCGTGCGCGAGTCCGACTCGCACTTAGCCGTTTTTTTGTAATGTTAATCTTGTAACCTTTCTATTATGTAATTTGTTTATATGTATGTATTAATATTGCGTATATTTCAGATTTACAAAAAATCGAATTACAATTTTTATTATATCTGTAGCGACACCTCGGTACAGAAATAAAAAAAGACGGTTTGCACTCCGGGAGTGCCGGGAGAAGTGGAAACTTGATTATTAACGTTGAGCATGTTTGATATCCATCCGTCTTACGCTTGTTCGATCAGGTCACGTGTCCTGACACGAGTTAAAGATTTTATACCCAACGCCGCTAAAGAAGTTTTCACTTCAAAAAAAAGACGGGTTGAACTCCGGGAGTGCCGGCAGAAGTGAAAACTTGATTATTAACGTTCAGCATGTTTGATATTTTGGAATGGTATCCGTCTTACGCATGGAATATAAGGGCTAAAAAAAATCCGTCTTACGCTTTTTCGATCAGCAGTGCTATTCTGTAAGGTTATTATAAAAACTCGAACGCGGAATCCGCGGTGAGTTTTCGATTTCGTATTCTGTAAAACTCGACAGTACTAGTGGCGCCACATCGTCGAGAGCGGCGACGAGGCGAACTGTGCTAAGTGAGTATTTTGACGTATAAAGTATGAATTCGGCATTCTGTAAGGTAATTTTACACCTCGAACGTCGAGTTCGAGTATTTACAAATACGAATTCACCTGTCATCAATTCACTCGCCTATTAGGTGCCGAGTTCGTGAGTGAGTTAGTGGTTGTGGAACAAATTTGATACAAATTTTATATATTTTTTTACTAAAATGGCGCGTTATTTTATATTAAGTGCTATAATACGAGAAGCTAATGCTGTGGATATAATAGAAAGTCGCCGGCAAAGTACCAGCATTCGGGAAATGCAAATTATTAATCGAAATAAAAATTTTGTTGAATGCTACCGTTTATCGGAAGAACTAGTTTCTCAAGTGATGGAAGACATTAAAGTTTTAGTTAAAAAACCTCAACGTCGACGAAGAGGATTAACTGCTAGAGTCAAGGTATACGTATCTAAGTGCTTTATATGTGTATTCATAATGTCATGAAAAGTTACTGTTCCAATAGTCATCGGTCCCGTGATTTCATCTGCGGAAGTCCCGATCCCGTGTGAATATTGGGATAACTTTCCCATAACTCTGTAAAACATTCCATTATGTAGGTAGGTAACATAACTTCCTCGCATAGAACATAGAACCACTAACGATAACGTCATCTAATCTCCGATTATTTTTTATGATGTCACCCTTTCAAGTGGTAGATACCCTATGTTAAAGTCCAAAGTTTCTCTCCCTTACGTTTTTTTAAAAACGTTTTGAGTTATTAACCGACTTTAATTATGGATGGTTTCCTTATCAGATTAAGTACCTTTTATTTTGATAGTTTCAAGAAATTTCATTCATTTTTTTCAGTTGTTATGTGCACTTTCTTTCTTTGCGACTGGCAGCTATCAAAGGATATGTGGAAAACACATAAATTCGTTTGTGTCGCAGCCATCAGCATCTCGTAGTATCCACGAGGTCATAGAAGCCCTAAGCCATCCAAGTATAGTAAAAAAATACATAAGATTTCCCCAAAATTCTGAAGAAAGACTGAGACTCAAAACAAGGTTTGTGTACCTACCTAAATAAACCTATCATGTTAATGAAAAATATTTAAGTAATGTTTTTTTTATTTCTTATTGCAGATTCTATGAGAAATTCAGTATTCCTGGGGTAATAGGATGTGTAGATGGGACTTTTGTGACAATGGTGAGACCAACTTGCCATGAAGAACGATACTACTGTCGCAAAGGATATCATGCAAGAAATGTACAAATGGTAAGCCTGATATAATAATGTCTGTATACGCTTTCACACTTGAACCATAGAAAATCGATTTAATGAAAATATTTGGACCAATTCCATAGGATCATTAACTAAGCAGTATAAATCACAAGACGCTGCTAGTACCTATATTTTTTATAACATTCATTAGAACAGCCACATAAAAATAGTTGTAAAATAATTCTTTTTGCAGTTCACAGATGCAGATTTGAACATAATACATGTAGATGCAACATATGGCGGAGCGACTCACGACAGCCTTATTTTTAATAATTGCATCATTCGGGACCACCTCGAACAATTAGTACAAACAGGCGAATCTGTGTACTTGTTAGGTGAGTTACCTCTTAGCTAATTTATAAAGACGAATCTTTGTTTGTTTGTAAATATTTAACTCAAAAACTATTGGATTAATTCCTTCAAAAATTCTTTCATCATTAAAAAAACTACTTTATTTCTGAGTAATTTAGGCTTTATTACCGAAGTTCACGGAATTCATAAAAATTGGAGAGCAGGCGAAATCATTGAAAACTCCTAGTTTCATTAATAAAAATATAATTGTTGATGACAAAACATTTTATTTTTTAACAATATTCATTGTTACAGGTGATTCTGGGTATCCGCAGCGTCAGTACCTAATGGTGCCAGTTCCAAATGCAGACGAGGGAACACCAGAACATCACTATAACCAGCTGCATGCTACTGCAAGAAACACCGTAGAAAGAACAATTGGGGTCCTTAAAGCCAGATTTAGATGCCTATTAGCACATAGAGTCCTACATTATGACCCCGACACGGTTTCGAAGATTTTAATAGCACGTTGCGTGCTTCACAATATTTGTAATCGTGCCGGCCTGCCAGCTCCAGCCATACTCAATTCAGAGCTAGAGGTTGAGGCTGGTTTTCATAGGACCAGACAAAGTGTAGCTTCAAATGAGGATGTACCCAATGAAACTGCACTTGGTCAGCTATGTAGACAAAGATTGATAAATGAATTATGGAGGGCAAGGAACACGCGGTAATTATAATTAATTCAAACAAAAATCAATGCAAATTATTTATTCCGGAAAATTATATTCATAGGTGTTAGTAACTCAATTAGGGCTTATAAACTAATGTATTAGTAAATTAAGAAACTATAAGTAAAACCACTAAAATTTTACTGGGTAGGATAAGCAAAAAGCTTGATGAAAACCAACCACGTGAGCAAGCGGGATTTAGACAAAAATACTCTACTTTAGACCACATACATACAGTGAAGCAAATTATGGAAAAATATAAAGAATACAATAAACCATTGTATATGGCATTCGTTGACTATTCTAAAGCTTTTGATAGCATAAGTCACAGTGCAATATGGCAGAGTCTGGAACAACAGGGCGTATCTACAAAATATATTGATATCATTAAGAACATTTATTCGCATAGTAAAGCAAGGATACAGCTCGAATTTCTTGGGAAGAGTTTCGGGATAGAGAGGGGAGTAAGACAAGGTGACCCTCTATCACCGTAACTATTTTCAGCTGTTTTGGAGAGTGTGTTCCGCAAGTGTGTGGGACAGCTTCGGCCTTAACATTGACGGCGCGAAACTTAACCATCTAAGATTCGCGGATGATATAGTTCTGTTTGAAGACGATCCCACAAAACTCGAAGAAATGTTAAAATCACTTAACGAAGAAAGTGTTAAAGTCGGCCTATTAATGAATAAAGATAAAACCAAGTTGCTCACAAACTCCAAACCAACACCTATAAAAATAGATAACCATCCTCTCGAATATGTAGAGGAATATATATACCTAGGACAGATAATTTGCCACAAGGATCAAACTTCAAAAGAAATCAATCGAAGAATAGCTAATGGTTGGAAGAAATATTGGTCACTTAAAGAAATCGTGAAATCTAACGGACTTAGTATGTCAATTAAAAGAAAAGTATTTGACACTTGTATTCTCCCGGTTATAATATATGGATGCGAAACTTGGTCACTTACTAAACTGCACAGAGAGAAACTAGAACGATGTCAAAGAGCCATGGAGAGGAGTATGGTAGGAATAAAATTAAGGGACAAAGTGAGAAGTAGCACAATCAGAAAGAAAACCCAAGTAACTGATATACTTAGACGTATAGACCAACAAAAGTGGAGATGGACCGGCCATATGATTAGAGACATACAAAATAAATGGAGCACTACTGTTTCCAACTGGTGCCCCCGTGACGGCAAACGCAGCAGAGGTCGTCAGCAAACAAGATGGGAGGATGACCTAAAACTGACAGCGGGTCCACACTGGAGAAGAGTAGCGAGGGACAGAATCCAGTGGAAGATGTTGGAGGAGGCCTATGCCAAACGGCACACTGAACTACGAGATATTTTATAATTGTATAGTGTATAAGAAAATATGTATATGTAGTGTATAAGTTGTTAGTTCAGAATAAATGGGCTTTTTATTTTTTATTTATTTATTTATTAAGTAAAACCACAGATAATTTTTTACTACTAAAATAAGTTAAGAACTAATAAATGTATTTAAGTATAAAAGTATTTTATTTTTTTAAATTTTCAGCTAATAATTTAAGACCTTCCCCGACGGCAATCAGGCCCTCTGCTGTCATTCTGTTGGTCTCCCTTTGTGAGTTGACCATCACCTCCTGTAACTCACAGTAGCGACGGTCAATCTCAATCCGTTGCTCTTCCAAGCTAAGAAACCTTTCAGTAAAGGTTGTTAATTGAGATTGCCGCCTTTGTGATGGAGGTGATCGTCTTCTTTGCCGTTGTTGTGGACGACTCGATGACCCTGAAACGTAAAAATAAATATTAATTTATTATTATTTCCACCGGTCGCGGTGACGCATTTTTGACAAGTCTTCTGATGTTATTATTATTTCCTTAATTCATTATCAAGTATTATTTAGTTTTATTTGTATGTATTTTCGCCCGCGGCTTCGCCCGCGTTTTCAAAGAAAAACCCGTTCCCGTAGGATTTCCGGGATAAAACCTATCCTATGTCCTTTCTAGGGTATCAAAATATCTCTATACCAAATTTCATGCAAATTGGTTCAGTAGTTAAGGCATGATTGAGTAACAGACAGACAGACAGAGTTACTTTCGCATTTATAATATTAGTATGGATTATAAATATTGTAAATCAATTCATAAATCTCATAATTACTTGTAGTACGACGTGGTGATGGACCCGCGACATTCAATCGACGTCGAGCAGGAAAGTTGCCTGAGCCAGAGGGGGTAACTGCTTGCAGAGGGCTCGTTACCTCCGCTCTCGGTGGTGTATGAGCAGGGGAAGGTTCGGGATTCGGGATACAGTCAACATATTGCTGAATTAGTTGAGGTCTCTGAAAAAAAAACATAGTATTTCAAATACTGGAATCAATAAAAAAGTACCATTTTCATAATATCTTAATAATATATACCTCAGTATCTGCCATTCTAACATTTTCCGTATTTATAGCAGTCTCATCCAAGACTTGGTATTTATAGAACAATATAAGAAACATTTACTAATAAGTTGTTTAATATTAAGTAATATTTTATTAATACACTAGGTATTTACTTACAATAGTTGTGGTTTCATTTATCATAGATGAAGTCGGCAATGTGGGGCTTTCGTTGGCATCAGTAAGGACGGGGATTTCCTAAAAAAAGAACATGACATTGAATAATTATATTTTACATACATACATGTATCGGATCAACAAAATCGATAACAATAGCTTACTTCAAATGGATTAATTTCCAAATGCCTATCACCAATTGCAAAACCTTCCCCGCCCATTAATGTGAGTATTTTCTCCTCCACCTCTGAAAGCTCCACCACCGATTCACATCCACCACCAGTCTTATTGGGTGCCCGGTATCTTAGGGCAGCTTTTTTCTTCACGGCACTCTTTTTGTCAGACCAATACTAAAGCAAAATTAAAAGTTTATTAATATGTAGGTAAGCCAGATACCTACACGGTATAAGATGAATAGTTTTATATAATATGTCTATTGCCTACCTTTGTCCACTGTTTCCATGTTTTAGTGCAGCCTCCCAAGCTATTTAATTTGATAGTCAACTCCTCCCATGTTTTTCTAGCTTCGTCTCTAGCACTCGGGACTTTTGAAAAACCCTTGGCTAAGCTAGGATGTTTGCTAAGATAGTCGACTAGATTCTACTTGGGCACTGGAGGGATGAGACGACCTTTCCGAGGAGCTACAATGTTTAAGATTTTAAGTTAAATATTTCAATAAGCTTGTTGTTTATGATAATATTTTAGTTAAATACAAGAATCACATTACTCACCTCATAGTTGTTATTTTTGCAGTTTTCTCCTTTAAATAATTTATGCAACACGTTGAACACCAACTACACAACAACTTGATAAAGCCAAACTCAAACATTAACTAAAACTCCAACAAAACTTTTAGAAAGAATGCAACACGAATCACTTTAAAATTAGGTACAAAAAACCACTTGAGAAATAAACAAACGTCACGAACGAACCACAGACAATCGTCCTTTTTTTTTCAGTGACGCTAGAATTATTTTAATTTTAAAGAATTTATCAGTGTAAAATTGCAATTTTAGTTTAATTCCACCCACGGTACAATACTAAAGTGTTATTATGTCTTCAAAATGTGTTAAATTGCCGCATTTTAAAGATAATAACAATGTCGATAAATTCAAATCTATAATTTCCCTTCACTCGGCAAGTGAGTTTCGAAGTGAGACTCGCTTCGCTTCGCCTCTGCCGAGTGGATGTTTACAGAATGCGAAACCAAAAACTCGAACGTTCGAAAGTGAAGTGAGTCGACTCACTCAGGTGAGATGCGAGTTCGGGCGCGTGTTTTACAGAATAGCCTAGCAGATATTTATTTTATTGAATATAATATGTGATGTGTTGAATAAATACATATTCAAATACAAATAAAATGGCGTTTTATTGTTTTTTCGTATGCATATAATAATGATGAAAACGTTACATGACCTGTGTAGTATTTTTTATGAATATAATATTAATGTTATTTCTAATTTCAACAAAATTATTATTTTTGTAATATCGATATGGTTACATCCCTTTAGAGCGATTGTATTATTACGTATATGTACAGAGATTTTTCTGTGTAATCGATGTATGTGTTCAAAAACATGCTAGTCTGCCAATTTTGTATTAGTTTGAGTTTGTAAAGACACAAATTATTTTTGTGAATGTGTGATTGTGTTTCAAAGTGTGAGTTACCCTCCCCGCACCAAAATCGGCAGAAAGTTTAGTTAGAACATTTGCCAGCGTACTCCATCCATTACTTAATGATCTAAGGACTTAAATAACATATTTCAAATTTCAAGATGGCCGCCATTTGTATGACTGGAGTTTTTTTTATTTTTTTATTAAACTTTATGTTATTCATTATCTGGTAAAATGGACTTTGAACAAAATATTATGCTTGTAAACAAGTATGGTATACACAATTTTACTGTTAAGTTTCCTGTGGTTAAGTTATTAATTCGAAAAATTTTTACTTTAATAGGTATAATAGATAGCTATTCAAGAGAAAGGTTTTAGTACATGATTTGTTATGGTTTTACACCACGGGTTGGTATCGACCGCGAGTCATCTAGGTAGGTATAGCGATTAAATATTATATCTTCATATTCGTAGCTTTTTTCGGGAATTCAGTAAATAATAGGTAGGTAGTTATAAAAATAAAAGATAGAAAGTATTAATTAATAATTCAACTTTATTCGGGACTTTCGTTTTATTCGGATTAGACCCCATTACATAGATATGAGCACATTATCACCGACGTGTGGAACACATCACACAAAATAACGTAAAACTTATTCAAATATTTTAACTATCAACATCACAGATTATAATATTATATGACCGGATATGGAAATACATATTGGTAAAGCCAAACTGGTAATCGTTCATAATATAAACCGTAGCAGGTGGCGTTCTGAAGTTTTGTCTACCCATACAGAAAAATGGTTAACTTGTTTTACATTCACGCCATCTAGAGTTAAATCTTTATCATTAGGGTTCCGTCCCTCAAAAGGAAAAAAACGGAACCCTTATAGGATCACTTTGTTGTCCGTCCGTCCGTCTGTCAAGACCCTTTTTCTCAGGAACGCGTGGAGGTATGAAGCTGAAATTTATATCAATTACTCAGGTCTACTGTCCCTTAAAGCTGTGAAAATATCAAACTTCTAAGCCAACGCAATCAAAAGATACAGCCGTTTATGCCGCAAATTTTCGACACTTGCAAGGGAATCAAAACCTACAGGGTGCTTCCCGTGAACTCAGAATCTTGAAATTTGGTACGAAGCAACGTCTTATAGCATAGATAAAGGAAAAATTACGAAAACCATAAATTTTTAGTTACATCACATAATATATTTTTTTTTAATAATTTTTAACTTACTACCCATTTCCTCATAAACGCGTAGAGGTATTAAATTGAAATTCATACCAAATACTCAGGTCTATAATACCTTTAAGCTGTAACAAAATCAACTTTGTAAACCTTGCAGGTTTGTACGGAACCCTCGGTGCGCGAGTCCGACTCGCACTTGGCCGGTTTTTTTTACTCGGCCGGTTTGTATACGTCTGTGTGTGTAAACGACCCTGTATGCAATGTCGGATGTTATAACGCATTTTTTTACCGAATTGGGTGGATTTTAAGGCAATAATATGACATATTTCAATAAAATATAATATTCAGTACCGTAACTTGGTCCTACTTTGCTCCTGCCTAGTAATTATGCTCCAATTGCGGAAAAAGATTTTTTCTTTTCTGTGCCAAACTTATTCTATGTAACTGTCCATTTCTGAACGAAATCGGTAAAAATAAAGTTATAGTGGCAACACTGAATAGGAACTTTTTTAATCCGCCATTTTTTTCGACTGTCAGGTGTAATTGATTAATCACGTAGCTTATAGCAAAAAAAAAAATACTTCGAAAAAGCCGTCTGCATCTTAAAATTTAACGAGGGAATCGAGGTAAGAACGGTTAAATGTAGTCGTGTGCTAATCCTATAACCATAATCGATAATATTTCACTGTTTTGTTTATTAATGTCAAAACCTAACCTCTTCTTGATGCTCGGTTCTACTATGCTCCACATGGCGGGGTGACTTTGCTCCTGGAGCAAAGTTACCCCGTCAAATAATCGCGACTATCTTATTAATTCTCTTCACATATTTTCTTAATTTAAATTGGTAATTTGATTTTTTGTATATTCAGGCATCATGCCAAGAAATTATCAAAGGAAAGCAGGCAGACGAAACTATAAAAATTACACAGAGGAGACTTTAAGACAATGTTTAGCGTCAATAGAAAACCGTGATTTGACCCAAAGGAAAGCTAGTGAAAAATATGGGATTCCACGCAGAACAATCATTAATCAATTAAAACTTTGTGACAGGACAGTCAGGGTAAATTATGCAAGAGTAGTATTCGAAAGGGGCACCAACAAAGGGTGCATCCAGGGCTCCATAGGAGGGCCTACTTTCTGGAACCTAATTTTAGATACGCTCCCCCAAAAACTAACTAGCCTAGGCGTCTACTGCCAAGCATTTGCAGATGACGTAGTCCTAATATTCTCAGCCCCGACAGTCGAAAAAATTCAAAGCACAGCCAACACCACCTTAGAGGCTGTGCAAACATGGGGAAAACAAAACAAGTTGAACTTTGCCGCACACAAGACCAGCGCGATGATAATAACTCGAAAACTAAAGTTCGACCTCCCCATAATAAATATGTCAGGGACCCAGCTAAAACTCGTAAAAGAAATAAAGCTGCTGGGTCTCATTATCGACTGTAAACTCACCTTTAACTCACACGTGGCGGCCACTTGTAGGAAAGCAGCCGACATATATAAACAGCTAGCGTGTGCAGCTAAAGTGAGTTGGGGTCTAAACAAAGAGATAATAAGGACCATATATGTGTCGGTGATAGAGCCAATCGTGCTATACGCGGCAAGCGCGTGGTATCCTGCAGCGGAAAAACTATCAACCAGAGACCAGCTGTCCTCGCTGCAGAGAGGCTTTGCAATAAAGATCTGTAAAGCCTACCGCACGGTGTCTCTAACATCGGCGCTCATACTTTCTGGGCTGCTGCCACTCGACCTCAGGGTCCAGGAAGCGGCAGCCTTCTTCAAAATAAAAAAGGCTACTCGGAGGAACATATTCCGCCAGGAAGAGAGGTGGAGCAAAAAGTGGGATACCTCCACAACCCACATCCCTCAACTCTGATAATAACAGAGTTCGAGCGTATTGAAAATCTGGATCCTAATACTCTGGAGACCTATCATGTAGTCGGTCCCCAAATCTTCACCGACGGCAGTAAAATAGAGGGGAAGGTAGGTGCTGCCCTAACATGGTGGGACAAAGGTAAAGAGACCAGGTACTCCACCTTCCGACTAGAGTCACACAACACTGTCTTCCAATCGGAGATGTACGCGCTCTATAGAGCGGTCAAGATAGCAAGGAACTCAAAAGCCAAAACTGTAAATATCATGAGCGACTCAAGATCTTCGCTTGAACTTTTAAAAAACCCCTGTGTTACACACCAACTAGCTCTGGAGATTAAAAAACTCATCGCGGAAACCCGAACAGAAGACAGAGAGGTGAGACTCTTCTGGCTAAGGGCTCATGTGGGAACACCCGGAAATGAGAGAGCAGACCAACTAGCCAAAAAGGCTGCTCTCACCAAAAAGACTGCCCCTGACTACAGCAAAGTGCCCATTTCATACATTAAGCGGAAAATCAGGGAGGTAACAATTAAAAAATGGCAACAACGCTACGAATCCTCCACCACAGGGTCGGTCACCAAGGCATTTCTGCCGACCGTCTCCTTTGCGAGACGAGTACTGAAGGACACCACATTGACACCAACCTTAGTCCAAGTCTTAACCGGCCATGGAGGATTCGCGGCCTATTTACACAGATTCAACCTAATAGACAGCCCATCCTGCGACTGCGACTCGTCATGCCACGAGACCATCTGGCACATTTTATTCGAGTGCCCAAGATTTGGTGCAGACAGACTCTCACTCGAAATTCAAACTCAGACCCAACTGAGCCAAGAGTCTCTACCCACCATTATGGAGACTGAGAGTCTGAGGAAGCCATTCTTGGCCTTTGCCGCTAAAATCGCACGAGTCGCAGCAATAAACAACGGCTCAACAGTTGCATCCAAGGATTTGCCCCATCAATCACAAGTCCCCACCCCTACAACACCTGCAATCACTAGGCCACTCATCACAACCACAGCAGGTGTAAATAACGTTATTACCCCAGCGCCGATAAACTCCAGTGAACAACTACTGGAGTGCGCCAAAGTAGGGGTACCAAAACTGAGAGTTCGTAGCGTCGCACTCTTCATGGACAACGACAATGAGTCATTTGGAATTTCCTTCTGCCGGGAAATCACAAACAATCAGCTGACCATCTCACCCGGCCTCGCAGCTCTGTGGTTTGGAAGTACCAACAAAGCCGTGATGAAGCGTAGTAGCTACACAGCGCTTCCTCTGGCAACATTCATGGGCCACTCCTGCCGGGTGGTACGATTGCAAAACAAGGCAATTTTTGTTCCAATCACAAATTTGTTTAAGACCTAATGTAAAGGAAAGAAATAAATAATTTTGAATTTTTGAAAAAGGCGGTCGTACTCCTCGAATGGAAAGCCGAGTCCCCATTCACCCAGGCATGCTTGATACTTACTAGTCTTGCTCAGAGTTGCCAACCAGCCGGTGCACACCTACCCCGCATTATCAGCGTCGACGCTATGGCCATCGGGTACGAGAAAGGTGAAGTTGTGGACCGTTGCGGATGCGTCACTGCCTCAAAACATCATGAGATTATAGTTTATGAGGACAGAGGGGAAAACTTAGACTACCTCAAATCCCCCGCACGCGCCGCATCGACCGCACCATATCACCTACCCACCGGCGTCAACCATCCACCAACAATCAGTGGCTCAGAGCGGCTACAACAAAAAATTGCAGCCGAAAGGCTCTCAGCATTAGAGAGTAGACAAAGTGCAAAAGAGTGCCCTGAAACCCGGAGCCGAATGAAGGCCCTCTCTGACTTCTTTAAAGTAGTCATGGGTCGGCCAACTGAAGGCAACCCGAGTGGAAGGCAAACCTCAGCCGTGGAGAGATTTCTAACGCCAAACAAGGCCACAGAGCGGCCAACGGATAGAACTAAGCGAACCCGGGCTGATTTCGGGCAAATCAATCCACCAAATTACAGAACTGTCGCAAAACCCCTCGACCACATCATCAACGCCTTTCTGGAATTCCGTGCTATCATCGAGGCAACCAGAGAGGTCAGTCTGACAACATGCAGAAACATCATGCACGCCTATCAGCTTAACAACCTTGCGCTGCTAAGGGTCAGACTCGAGGAGGCGGACGCAGCCATCTATAACAACGCAACGTCTAAGGTCATACATGGACAAATGTCCGGTCCTTACATGGCTGCGTTCAGCGCTAGCGTCGGTTTTGTTCCTATAGACGAGGAAGCATTCAAAATTAAGGGAACCACCACTTTTAAAACCCCCGAGGGAGATCCCATCGTCGTGACCGCCCGTTGCACCAAGATCATACAAAATAGTACGGAAAATAGACATTACACACCACGCCACACAAGCACTGACTGGACACGGTGGATTCGCCTTCTACTTGAACAGATTCAAGCTGAAGGAGAATCCATCGTGCCTGTGTCAGCCCGGAGTCGACGAGACGGTTTCTCACCTGTTGCTCGAGTGTCCGATTTTTGCAAGAGATAGATATGTTACTGAGCAAAAATTGGACATCGCGATGACGGGTGAGAATCTGCCTGCGAGTTGCGACCCTGGGGGATAAAATGAGGACTGAATTTTTGGAATACTGCGAACGAATTGTGAGGGTGGTAAATAAAAGAAACTGTGATAAGCTACTGTGATATTAGGGTTAAGTTATTGTTGTGCCGTACTGTTTCAATTGTATTTTTATTGTAATGTTTTAATTAATGTAAGTTTTAAATGTAATATTGAATTTGGAATTTTATGTTTCAAATGTGACTTTTTATTATTGTATATTGTAATCAATTTAAACTTTTTATTGGACATTGTTAATTTGTATTTATTTATTTTTGTATTGCTAATTTGTAATTGTAATTTTAACTGTATTTTAATTAAGGCCCTAATTGTTAATAAATAATATTGTGTTTTTATTTGATTAAAGAAAATAAATGTCTCTAGACTATACTCTAGAGAAAAAGCAGACAACACCCTGCGATGGCGGGTGCTTTTATAAAAAAAAAAAAAAAATCCTAACCTAAGTCCTAACCAGTCATTTGCCCGAACGCGGTCCAACTTACACATTAGTGTTATATACCAATAGATGCGCGCTTAAACGACAAATACGGACGATAAAAGACGATAAAGTACGGCGTCGCTGGGAAGTCCCGATTTATATCGGGGACTTCGCGAACCGGAACTGCAGTGTTGTGTGTATTGGTGATACAAGTGTCTGTGCAAATTTTGGGATTTTTAGGACCCATAAATCAGGAGAAACAAACAATTTTTGGCAAGCCGGGCGGTGGCAATCCCCCTTAACTCAGTGTATGGTGAAACGATATAAGTGTAAATAGACGCGTCATATTAAAACAAAGCCCGTGGTTTTTGTCCCGGGGAAATCGGCTCAAAATTGGCAAAGCTTTAACCTACAAATAGAAACTTTCTTCCGCCAAAACTATACTTTTCCCCTTTCCCCCCACCGTGCTTCCTACTTAAATTAGTGTTTTGATACTCCATACACCTTCCCGCACAAAGATAATAAACTCTCAGAACTTCTTATAACGTTTTTCGGGAAAAATATCTAAGTAGGTCACGGGTGAAATCAACAAAAACAGTAAACACGTGGTGGCGAATGAATGTTTTCTTTTTAATCTAATTTATATTCTGTATTTGTATATTAGTAAATTGTAAGTGTAACTATATAATCCTTTTTCAAACCAAAAAAAGATGAATGTTCTACTTGTAACCTTTACCGACAAGCCGATCCTGATCGACAAGAAATGTTGCTAGAGAAATATAACCAACACCAAAGGAAGAAAGATTGAGTACGTCAAATAAAAAAAGAAGAAAAAGAATCCGTTGATCCACATCCACACTATTGCTATCTTTGACTTAGAAAAGGTGTTGAACATTCCAGAATCGCAGGTAGGAATATTTCACTATGAGAAAATATCATATATATAATTTTACTGTCTTTGATAGTACTCGACTTAAAGGTTATTGCTATGTTTGGCACTATGCAATTGCAAAAAGAGGAGCAGTAGGAATTGGAAGCTGTTTATGGCAATTTCTTTAAAGTGAAGCGGAAAGATGGATAAAAAATATTTCTTTTTACTCTGACGGATGTGGAGGACAGAATAAAAATAGATTTATATTTGCTTTTTATATTATTAACTTAAAATGAACATTACTCACAGATTTTTTTGAAACTGGCCAAGGACAAAGTGAAGGTGACTCCATGCATTCCAGTATCGAACGCGAATTGAAAAATAAAGTTGTTTACACTCCTGAACAGATACACGCAATTATTATAATGAATGCAAAAGTTAATGGTGAGAAGTACAGTGTGAAAGAAATGTCGCAAAAGGAGTTCATAGATATAAAAGAATTGACTAAAAACAGGAACTGGGTCAAAGATGAGGAAGGACAGAAAGTATCGTGGTCTAAAATAATGGAAGTAAACATTTTGCATTCACAACCAACAATTTAACGTTTTAAATATGATTTTTATACCGATTATTCTCAACTTAATGTCGAACCGCATCCAAAAAACACTCAAAGAAGCAAACGAAACCCCCGGCAAACAGCAAACCACTCTTCATTCTCTTTTACTGAGCCTCAATTGAAACCACCTTACGACAAACCTCTATCACTAAGCAATTGCTGGACAATTGCAGCATATCGTAACACTACACAGCCACTTAAAAATATTGTGAGTCACCTATTCATTCGAACGAAAGTGATGCAGAATTGAGTAACGATGACCCTTCGTATTCAAATAGGCCTCGTCTACCTCTTGGAGGTGCAGTCAGATTATCCGCATCGAGTACTTCCTCGTCTTCTGATACTACAGACAGTGATCCCGAAAATGTTAATGCTTCTATTGTAGAAGGTCCAAAGAAATACCGCAAACGTCTACAAAATCCCAATAAGTGGAAACAAATTGTTGCCAAAACTTTGCGAAATACTGGGAAAGAATATGTGTCTAACACTAAATCTAAAAAAACTGTTCCTGCTCGTTCTATAAAATATCCATGTACTAGCAAATGTAGAGTCAAATGTCTCGATAACATAAATGAGATCGATAGAAATCTATTATTTCAAAAATATTGGGCATTAGGCAACTTGGAATTACAGAGATCTATTATAAGAAATTACATGGTAGAAGTAAAACCAAAATATAAATACACAAATGCGGCTAGACCAAGACAGCCTAAGGCGCGGGACAGACACAAGCGGCGCGGCACGCATCGGGCGCACTGCCGGCGCGCTGCGGGTGCGCTATTGGCTATTTCCATAGTTCTTTCATACAAAATGTAGAAGAAGGACGTGGTGCAAAACAGGTTGAAGAGGTGCGCTTATGGCACACCCGCGCCCGCGCTGCTTGTGTTTGACCCGCGCCTAATAATGCATTTTATTTTACAGTTAATGGTACTAAAATTAGAGTTTGCAAAACTTTCTTAGGTAGTTTTCGTTAGGTTTATGTGACAGGCAAATAAGAACTGTTAAAAAAAAGACAGATGGGCAAGGTTTCGTAGAGAAAGATAACCGAGGTAAAAACCAGAATAAAAAAAGGATAGAACCAGCAATCAAGATGTAAAGAACCACATTAATTGCATACCTAGGATTGAATCGCATTATTTAAGGTCTTCAACTTCTCGCGAGTATATAGGTGGAGAGAAGACCATAATGGATCTATGGAGAGATTTTGATAAAGATCAACGCGACGCAGGAAAAGCTACATGTGAATATTGGTTATATTATGACATTTTCACAAAAGAGTTTAATATTGGATTTTTCCAACCCAAAAAAGACAGATGCGACCTATGTTTTGAATATAAACTTGCTTCTCCAGAAAAAAACTACAACTAAAAGAAAAATATGATCGTCATTTAAAAGAAACAGATTTATCCCGAAAAGAGAAACACAATGATCGACTGAACATTGATGAAACTCAAATTTGTGCAGTTTTCGACCTGCAAGCAGTTATGCAATGTCCTAGCGGTGATTCATCCTCTTTCTATTACAAAACAAAACTGAATTGCCTCAACTTCACAATCGTGGAATTACTAAAGAAAAGAGACAATTATCTTGAGGAAAACACAGAAAGTGAACACAAAACTGATATTGGAGCTTATAGAGATGTCTACAGCTTTTTCTGGGACGAAACTCAGGGGAAACGCGGATCTAGCGAGATCGGATCGTGTGTTCTTAAGTATTTGGAGATTTTAAATGCAAAACATCAGGGTCAGGCCATCCACGTTACGTTTTATTTCGACAATTGCTGTGGAAAAATCAAAAATAAATATGTAGCTTGCTTATATTCCTACGCAGTATCACATTTTGAGTACATCCAGTCTATAAAGGGTCATACCCAAAATGAAGGGAACAACGTCCACAGCCTCATTGAAAAGGAAATCCAAGGGAATAAAAAGGATGGACCTATATACGCACCTTGTCAATACGTCACTTTAATAAAAAAAAACCGCGAAAAAACGGGAAACCATTGATTGTTCAAGAATTAACGTATGATTTTTCTGGGACTTAATGACGTTTCAAGATAAATGGGCTTACAACTTCAGTGAAAATGAAAATAAGGGCAATGTGACTTGGAATGACGTAAAATTCTTAAACGAGAACGGTCATCTGTGACCCAGACCCGACAGAAACGAGACATCTCAGTTTTTTGGTTATTTATTATATACCTAAACTATATTTCTTTTTATTCAAAATCAATGGCTTACACAAAAATATTGCCTTATGTTTTTTTTCAGGAGGTACACTAAAAATGCAAATATGTAATATCTATTATTCGTAAATGTTTGTAACTAAATGACAATAAAGTAGCTATGGGATGTATCTAGGTGACCAGTGTGATCAGTCACGACATGTTACGACAAAAATGTATTATACTTATATTATGTTTGATGAGACCATAAAAGGGATAAACGCAATAACAGAATATCGTGCTACCATGGCAAAAGGACATTGGGCAGTTGCGCACACATCATTAGTGTTATCTATTACTAGCGGTCCGCCCCGGCTTCGCCCGTGGTACATGTTTACGTTTTCTCTACATAAGAACCATCCTCGTACTTTAAGGAATATAATAAAAAAAAAGAATTATCGAAATCGGTTCAGCCGTTCTCGAGTTATGCGCTTACCAACACATTTTGCGATTCATTTTTATATATATGATTTAGGGTGGGCTAGATATCAAGATCACTTTGACCACCCCGCATTGGGTATGGATTATGTTTTAAGGGACATAGAAATTCAATAAAGTTTTTTTACGACTCATTAGTTTCATTTTAACGTGATAACGTTTTTAAAATCGTTTTAGTCGGGTGACATGTTTAGAAACTTGTGTCACACCAAAACCTCACGAGCGCGATCGCAGGTATAAGGAGAGAGAGACGGATCGATCTCCCGTCTCATCTCGAGCGCTGCCACCAATAAGACGTTATCACGTAAACATCTCGATCGTAAACCTACTTTACAAACAACCAATTTTTTTTGTTAAAATGCATGAAACCTCAATGATATAATATAATTATGTAGCAAGCAAAGGAGCAGATGGGCCAGCTGATGTTAAGTGGTCACCACCGCCCATAAACACTTGTAACACTCTAGTGTTACAGGTGCTTTGCCGGCCTTTTATTGATCTGCAATGAATCATCGAATATGACAATTTTAATGAATCCCAAGTTGATTGTTGTACTAGAACTTCAAAAATTATTTAATCCAGCTACATCTCCAGGTCACCTAGATACATCCCATAGCTACTGCATCGTCATCAAGTTTCATATATTTACGAATTTTGTAGATAAATATGCATTTTGTATTTTTTTAGCCTAAACAAAAACATAAGGCAATATTTGGGTGTTAGCCATTGATTTCGAATATAAAAACTATATAATTAAGTTATATAAAAAATAACTAAAAAACTGATATATGTCTCGTTTCTGTCGGGTCTGGGTTTTTTTTCTATGGGGCGTGACCGTTCTCCTTTACTAAAGAGGATACGTTCACGTTTTACTATAAAACATCTTATAGTCAAAATGAGTTCAACAAGGTAAACATGAGAAACAAAAGTAAGAAGATGAGTGGTATAAGAGAAATTGCTATGACCAAAGCATACTCCCAAAGACTGGTGTAATCTGAGAGGAAAAAAACTGACTTACGTTCATTGATTGAACATAATTTGATACCTTATCATTATGCTGATTTTTATAATAACATTATGTATTTAACTATTTTTATAAGTACAACAGGCTCTTCTGCTATACGTTTCAGTTATTAGTTTTATATAGCGTTGTTTACCAAAGTATTGAATTATAAATTTTAACATGTTAAGGAGATTTTTTATATAATTGATTCAATTTAATTACATAGGCAAACATTCTATACAGATTTTTTATAGAGTGTGCAGTACGGCAATGCTATGCATAGGGCATAGCGTTGCCGACTGCCGTATACGGCAGTCGGCAACGCTACGAGTGTGCAGTATACTGCACACTCTTTTTATAACGAAGGTTTCTTGATTTTTTATTATAACATTGAGTTAAACGATGAATATTGATTTGTAATTGTTAACACGTTCACTGCGCCATCATTTTCAAAGAACTTTCCGCTGGTGCTTTGGAGACCTAAAAGATCTCGAAACTTACCCACCCTTTGGTGCGTTTGAGACCTAATCAGTCTCCTAAAGATACAGTTTTGAAAATAATTTATATCTTCCAGAAAATAATGACATATACTTTGAAGTTTTTGTGGATGAAAGATAGTCTATTGTTTTATATTTTGCTAGGTTCGCACGCAGTTATGACATTTGAATAAACTACAAATACCAAAAAAAAATTAGATATCGATTGTATCTCGTACCGCAACCGAAGATAGTTCAATATGTGTAGTAAGTAGTGATGGGAATGTCAGTTGTCGATTGAAATAGTTTTATTAATTATGCAAAGTGTTTTTCATTAAAACATGGTAAGCAAATTGATTGCTTGCATTGCACGCATATGGTAACAATTCGTTTTCCAAACATTTTCCAAAATTTTTATTATACTGGACGATGCAGCAGTATAATCAGGCTTTGATTTTTTGTTCTTCTCCGTAGATACTGCTTTCCGAATCGGTGGTAAATTTTAAAAATATGGAATGTCGTTTCAAAAGTGCTTGTAGAAGAAGTCTAATTGAATAAATAAATGTTTGAGTTTGAGTTTGTTAGAAATCTCACCAAAATAAATAGATTTTTTACACTTTTTTCTTTTAAAAGAACTCATTGTTTATAAAAAATAATCAACACCTAGATACGCGAGTATTATTTCAAAAACGAGCGAGCTCCCACATCGATGCTAGGACAACACTAAACCGAATCAAGCAGCGCCCGCGCCGCCTACCCTCCCTCTCTTGCGTCTACGAGGCCTACGTTTCCACGAGTACCGACATATCTCCTAACGCAAGGAATGAATATAATTTCAGTACTGTGCGTTAGCGACCTAATCCATCTCTAATTTATTTTTTAATGTTATTGAACTCAGCTTTAAGTAGGAAGCAAATATGTATATTTATCCTACTCATACTTAAAGAACTTTACAAGTTAGATCCTCCCGCAAGGAGTGAAAAAACACGATTATATTCAACGCACAAAACAAAAGTCCTGCAAGGTATCTGATAGATCTCGTAATGCAGCGAACGTGTTAACTTGTTAAGTACAAGTATTTGTATTTGTTAAAGAAAATTAAACTTGATTATTATAAACATTGGCTGTGCAAAGCATTGCCTGAAGACTGATTTACGAATGATTGTGATAATTATTGTACTTTGAAAAAGATATTTATAAATGAATAATACAATCTGTAAGGTTGTTTTGTTTCTATTCATATTATTATTTTTAATTTTATAATTGCAGATTTCGAGACGAACGAGATTATTATGTTTATTTTTAAGATTTTCTGTGCCAAAGTGACTTAATACAAGTCTTTTGAAAATTGTGTTTAAATTCACAGTTTTTTTTAATATAAAATTTCTTATTTCGATATGTGACACAATAGCATTTTTTGCAGTTTATTCTTGTAGTGCACTTTTCAGAAATAGGATAAAAACTGTACAATGATTTCAGAATAAAAGAGACTTAGGACGAAAATGGTCTTTAAAAAAAATAGTTTCACTATAATACTGACTGAAATTGGGAACCTTTTTAAAAAAAAATCTTAATTTTAATTAAAGATATGAATCATACCATTTTTTAAGTGATCATGTTTCACAAAACATAAACTTGATACAAAAAAAAAACAAATAATTGATACGTTTACATACAAAATTAATTAATTAAATCAGTTCAAAGTTGAAAGTTTGCAGTTTCAATACTCCGTTTTGGTTTTCCCAAAAAAATTTTTTTTTTTTGAGATACGTCAAGAGACTACTACTTCTTTGTCAAAATTCTGGAAAAAAGCTTGTATATGTGGCTCAAAAGTGAGATAGGTCTATAATTTTTTAGGAGTGTCTTATCACCCTTCTTGAAAAACAAAACCACTACGCTTTTGCTCCACGACTCTGGTGGGGTAGCGTTCAGGATAACGGAATTGAATAACCTTTGTAGGACTTGTAGTATTGGTTTTCCACCAGCTTTAAGTAGTTCAGTTGTAATACCGTCTTTCCCTGGTGCTTTGTTGTTTTTCATTTGTTTGAGAGCTGATCTAATTTCATACAAGCTAACATCTGGGATATCATCGGTATGATGGCGAGTAAGCTTGGCTCTTTTATCTTTTTCATTCACTGGCGGCTGGATCTGTGAAGCATATAGATTGCTGTAATACCTTTCAATTACTCCTAACATCTCTGACTTGGACGAAACAAGAACATTGCTTTCGGTCTTCAGCTGAGTCATCTGGCTATGAGATCCTTGGCAAATACTTTGGAGCCTTTATTTCGCTCAATTGTATCTTGTATGTGGATCGTGTTAGCTTTTCTAATATCATATCTCAGTGACCTGGAGATCTGCTTGTTAAGTTGTGAGTAATGTTCTTTGTCCGTCGACGTTTGTAACCTCATTTGGCGACGTTCTTCTATGAGTTTTAGAGTTGCTTCCGAGATCTTTTGGTTTTTAGTTTTGCGGGGGGCCTTGAAATGCGTCAAACCAGTTGAATATATAGTTTTTACTATGGAGTCATTTAGGTCGTCGACAGAATCAAGGTCTTGTAGCGCTGCGAATTTATTATGAAGTTCGAGCTGAAAGCTTTCTTGTTTTTGGAAACTTGGATTTAAACGACGAAAAGTGGGTCTGACCAGTTGCGATCTTTCCATCCGAACATTGATATTTAACGTTCCTCTAACTAAACGATGATCGCTACCAGTTTTAAGCCCACTAATCACTGAGACGTTGTTAAATATATGTCGTTTCGTGGAATGAATAAAATCAATTTCGTTCTTAATAGATCCGTCTGGACTAATCCAGGTCCACTTTCGTTGCTTCGGTTTTTTAAAGAAGGAGTTCATCAGGTACAGGCCCTCTCTCTCTCCATAAAATCCAAAAGCATTTGTCCTCTGGGGTTCCTGACTCCCGTTCCAAAAAGTCCAATCCTTGTCTCGCCTGCATTTTTTGTGCCTACTTTCGCATTAAAATCGCCCATGATCACAGTATAATGTGTTCTAGTAATGTTAATGGCTTTAGCGATATCTTCGTACATGGATTCTACTTCTTCATCTGGATATGCTGTCGTCGGTGCATATACTTGTATTACTTTCAGGGAATACCGTTTGGTCATTTTGAGTGTAAGATAAGCTACCCTCGCCGACACGCTTCCTATCTCAGAAATATTGTTTGCAAGCGACTTACTAACAAGGAATCCGATCCCTACTTGGGACTTTTGGTCACCCTCACGATGGTAGAATAAGTTTCCGGATTTAAGAATCTTAAGAATCTTCTCCCTCTCTTCGGACCTCCGACTATCCAATAATATCCCATTTCAAACCGCTTAATTCTTCTTCCAGTTCGTATATTTTCTCGTCATTCCGCAGAGTACGTGTTATAAGTTGCCAGGTCAAGTCGTCGTCGTTGATAGCCGTATCTCTTCCGGAGGTTCTTAGCACCCCCTGCCCCGCCGTGACCATGGCCGCTATCGCCAGGAATAGCGGGGCTGCCGGGTACTGGTAAATTAACGTAAATACTGAAAAATCAGATTATTTATAATCAAATTTTCGAAAAAAAATTGCTAATTATAGTCAAAATTTAAAAAAAATCATGAAATGTTTTTATTTTGTATCAAAGACATTAAAATTATCTATAATTCTTCCATTTACAGTATAACACAATTCTTCACAGATTTTTAGATATTCGTAAAATACAAAATATCCCTAGACTTTGTTGATGTGTTGATGTTACCGGAAATGTATGAAATCAAGGAATTGTATACAAATCCTAGGATATGTGTACAATTCCGATACCATATAGGAATTGTATAAAATATTGTTTAATAAACTATTTAATGCATAGATATCCTAGGAAATATTCTTCCTCGGAATTGCATATAATTCCAAATAGTATTAGGAAATGTATAAAGTAAATGATTTCTGTAATAAAACACTGTATCAGGTAACAGTCTTACCGTAAAATAATAATAATATGTTCATATTATCTTACTAATTAACATTTCTTAAATCAACTTATATTCAATCAAATCAAATTTTCATTTGGTAAGTAATCAGTCCCCTCGTCCCGCTGTCTCCGTGTACACGTCCCAGTCGGATTGTATAATTCGCCGTATTACAAACGGCCGGCATTTTGTAACTTGCCGAAATTAATCTTTTTCCAAAATTCTACAAAAAGACGGTCACGAGCCGACGGAGCCCCACTTCGTGGGGCTCTTATTTCTATGTAGTTTTAAAAAACACGAACTGATTACGAATTTTCGGCCCTCCCCCCTCGTCCCGCGTACCTTCCAATATCTTAGATGTTTTACATTTCCGATTGCTATTTAGGAAATGTATAGATTTCCTAGGCAATGTGTATAAAATAATTTATTTCATACATTTCCGTGCTATTTTAGGAATTACATACATTTCCTAAGAATTTTATACAATGACGGATTACATACATTTCCGTTAACATATTATATAATATGAGATAATAGTTAATATAGTAATAAACCTACTATTTCATTAATGTGAATAAAACCGAAGTATATTTACGATTCTACCCGCGACATCGCTACAGTGCGCACGCAAGAAATATCGCACGTAAAAATCAAAGTGTTTATTTGCTGTTCTTACGACTCAAGTCATAATAAATAAGTGTAAAAGATGCCAACAAAAAAATGTGCAAACTGTAATAAAAATATAACTCTAAAGCAGCCAGGTCTAGAGTGTAGTAGATGTAACAAATCAGTCCACGCGTCAACCGTTTGTGCAAAGTTAACCGGCAAGCAACTGGCTGCACTTCGTAATTCTGACGGTTTGGAATGGAGCTGCGATCACTGTCTCAGTAATGTGTCTAGTCGTTCTTCCTTCTTCGTAACGCCAGACGAAAGTTCAGACGACGAGGATGCCCGCTCCAGCTCGACCCTCGATCAAAAAAAACTAGTGGCGAGTATTACACGAGAAATGCAAAAAATCATCAAGGCCGAACTCGGCGATCTAACAACCGCAATGGAACATATGAACGGACAGATGACCGATCTCGAAGAATTAGTAAAAAGGCAGGAAAATACCATCAAAACATTACTTAACAAAAACACCGACCTAATTAACAAAAATAAAAATCTAGAACTACGGATTGCGGCTGCTGAACAGCATATTAATGAAATTGATCAAAAAATGCTAGCATGTACTATTGAAATTGCAGGAATTCCAGAAGCTACCAATCAAAATTTAACCATTTATTTACACGATTAACCACTATGAATCCGTGCACGGCCGTGGTCGATACTGTTCTGGCAGATCACCGAGTTATTTTGTTAGCTTGCGAAAGTATTCGTACGCATCATATACAGCGTGATTCCATAATGTGTAATAAAATGTTTTATGATAGTAAAATATTATTTGAGGAACTAAATAACATAGATTGGTCTGTTACAAAAAATATGTCCTGCCCTACAAACATTTACAATTTTATTCGATCCAACTTTAAATCTGCTTATGATAAATCTAGTAAATATAAAAAACAAATTAATATCAAAAAAGTTAAACAACCGTGGATTAAACCATATATGATAAAAATGTGTGATGAACGCGATAAATTATTTAATAAATGGAAAAAAGACTCATCAAATAAATGCCTCAGAGTAAAATATAATAAAATCCGCAATAAAATTAATAAAATATTTGAAATTAATCGAAATAAATATTATGAAAATGAAATAAAAATGAATACAAAAAATCCCCGCAAACTCTGGCAAATCATAAACTCAATATGTGGTAGGGCTGCTTTGTCAATTGATGAATTTATTACTAATGCTTTTGATACAGAAAAAGAGACGTGCGCTATCATCGCCAATAAATTTGCGAATGAATTCAGAAACGCAGTTAAAAAAATCTTACCCTCCTGTCCGAATAATCTTCTAAATGATAAAAATTACATCAGACCAACCAACGTTAGCTTCTACTTTAAAAAAGCCAACCCTAAAACTATAAAAAAGATTATTTTGAATCTTAATAGCCGAAAGGCGCCTGGTAGCGATGGCATTAGAGTAATAGACGTCAAAAGTATCTCTAGTAAAATAGCAGCTGCCATTTCACATCTTATCAACACTAGTTTTCTGTCAGGAATATATCCTAATGAGTTGAAGCAAAGCTGCGTTCGTCCTATATACAAAAAAGGAAAACAAGCCGACGTAACCAACTATCGACCAATATCCCTTTTGTCGTCTATAGATAAAATTATTGAGAAATTTATAAGTGATCAAATACATCTGTTCTATTCTAAAAATAACGTAATCTGTAATAATCAATATGGTTTTCAACCACGTAAAAGCACCACTTCTCTGCTATCAGATTTTTCGGACACCGTGAACATACACCTGGATAACAAAAAACATGTTTTAGCTCTTTTCATAGACTTTTCTAGGGCTTTTGACACCTTAAATCATAAGTGTCTTATAGCAAAGTTAGAGTCCTCTGGGATCAGGGGTCCAATGTTAAAATGGTGCGAAAATTACGTCAATGATCGATCTTTCTACGTAAAAATCGACGATTCTGTGAGTCGTGTGCTACCTGTTACTGAAGGAACAGCCCAAGGGTCGGTGATTGGTCCCCTCCACTTTATCACTTACGTAAATGACATGAATAACGTTCTTAAACACTGTACTTCCTACCAATATGCGGATGATACTTGTTTGCTAGTTGCAAATCATAATGTTGAAAATGCTCTTGTTAATCTACAACAGGATTTTGACCGTATAAATAAATGGTGCCACGATAATGGACTTGTTCTTAATGCAGATAAAACCAAACTAGTACATATTCACTCTCCGTATAATAAAACATTGTTCGATGCGAACAATGTGATAATAGCTCATAATCATTATTGTTTGCATCAACATAATGTGCGCAATTGTAACTGTCCAAAAATCGAAACTGTAAGTAGTCATACATATCTGGGACTTATAATTGACAGAAAGTTTAACTGGCAGCCACATATCAACTCTGTTTGTGATCGACTCCGAGCTATTCTAGCTAATATAAAAATTATTAAAAATAAAATGCCTTTTAAAATTTTGCTAATGCTATATAACGCCCTAGTTAATAATGTTATAAGCTACGGTATAAGTAGCTACGCACGAACCTTTAAAAGCTATTTGAAGAACATTGAATCACTACAACTAAGAATATTAAAACAAATAGTATCTCCTAAGATAAAAAAATTATGTAAAAATAGTAATGAAAATCTCTTTCACCATTGTAAAGTTTTGCCGGTAGAATCTTTGTTCCATTACACAATATTAAAAGAACAATTCTTTAACTTTGACCTGCAGAAAAAACTTGATAACGTAATCATTACCCGTCAACAAACTAACCAACGCTTAATCATTCCAAAAGTAATTAACATTTATGGTAAAAGAACAACTCGTTATTTAGTTCCTCAATTACTAAATAATCTTGATTTGAACCTAAAAAAAAGCATAAATAATAATAATATTAAATCTAAATTAAAACTGCATTTTGTAAACAACCTGTATATTGTATAATGTCGTATAATAATTGTCTGTAACTTGTCGCGTGCACACGAGCGCGCTGTGCATTTGTCGTGGATAGATTGCTTTGCATGCCGGACAAATCTTTGTGGTTTTTGGCATGTTCAATTATGTAAAATGTATTTGTTATTGATAAATAAATAAATAAAATAAAAATAAAAAAAAAATTATATTTGTATTTCATACGTAATTTTGGTAACATAATATTCAAAATATAATATACGTAAACAATATTCTTGCAATATTTTTCTTTCAGCGTCTCCGATGATCAACCATATCAATACGAGCGTGAGACAAATTCACCGAAAAATATTACCGGTCACACAATTGTTGACATTGCTTTTTTTGTTAAACAATTACAAGAACAAAAACAATAATTCTCTTTTCAAGTGTGATTTCAGTTTTTTTTTTATTGGTAATAGGGAAGCGCTTGACCACAATCTCGCCTGATGTTAAGCTGAGATGTGGTCTAAGATGGAACGCGCTTCCCTAGAAGGTACCTGTTCACTCTACGCTTGAAGACCCCCATATTTTACTCGTCGGGGAACGGGGAGCAACGGGGGAGTTGTTTGAATTTAGAAACAGAAGAGCGTACCGGTCTGACATCGCAATTCCAATTCAAATGTAAGATTTGCATGACAGCATTCAAAGTGTCAACCAACGACAGGAGTAACGATAGTCGCTTAGATATCAACAATGCGGCAGTCTCAGGAATAGTGACATCTGGGAATGGGTACTCGCAATTCGAGGAAACAATGGCTGAGGTGAGGCTGAGGATTCCTATTTTTTCTGGAAAATTCTAGGCCAAAATTCAAGACAAAGTTTTTAGTGAACGGGAAGTTACAACAGTGGAGACGATGGAACGAGCTGCAACTATTGAAAGCAAAGCAGCGATTCCAGTTGTTGATGTTTTTGTAGACGGTGCGTAGTGCAAACGTTCCTATGGAAGCAATTATAAGGCACTCTCAGGTTTAGCTGCAATAGTGGGTAGAAAATCCGAGGAAGCAGGTACGTTACATAGGTGTCAAAAATAAATATTGCTTAATATGTGCAATAGCAGAAAAACGAAAGGAAACCCCGAAAGAACACGTTTGTTACAAAAACTACGAACTAGATGGCCCTAGCGGAATGGAAGCCACAATCATATGTGAGGGTTTCAAGGAATCCATGTGTATGGACTGATATATGGCAATATTGTAGCAGATGGTAATTCGGTAACATATATGCATCAAATCCGTACTCTGGCTACGTCGTTACCAAAATAAAATGCCGCAAACACATCTTGGGAAATATGTGTAGTGAACTGCGTCCGTCCCCGTTCCAGCCTTTTAAGACGTCCACTGCAGGACATAGGCCTCCCCCAAAGTAAACTGCGTGTTCTGGGTAAATATACTAAGTATCCAAAAGTTCTGCGTAAACTTATCTTATATATAAAAATGAATCGCAAAATGTGTTGGTAAGCGCATAACTCGAGAATGGCTGAACCGATTTCGATAATTCTTTTTTTATTATATTCTTTGAAGTACGAGGATGGTTCTTATGTAGAGAAAACGTAAACATGTACCACGGGCGAAGCCGGGGCGGACCGCTAGTAATATACCTAAAAATGAATCGCAAAATGTGTTGGTAAGCGCATAACTCGAGAACGGCTGAACCGATTTCGATAATTCTTTTTTTATTATATTCCTTGAAGTACGAGGATGGTTCTTATGTAGAGAAAACGTAAATATTATGTACCACGGGCGAAGCCGGGGCGGACCGCTAGTTACAGATAAAAACGTCATGACTATAAGGAAAGTCATCACGAGTTCAATCAAACATAATAACAATATTGACAAAGATATTGCCTTAAGGCAAATCGATGAAGACATTACAAATTCTTTGAATCATACTTACGGGGATCATAGATGTTGCAAAAATTATTTTTGTAACAATGAGAAGGTTATTTTGGCTTCAACTGTGGTAGAACTTGAACAGTCAACGTTTTGGTTTAGGATAAAAGTAATTTTAAATTCGGTGGCTGCAAAGTCACGAAGTTTATTTGAAAATGTCGACACTAATTCTGTTAAAAGCAGCATAGTTGCGAAATTTGCGGGCGACGAACGAATTAATTTTTCGTCTCGTCGATCGTATCAAGCTAGATGCTCAGCTGCAGTTGTCGCGTTCAACACGTAACGACCTCTCTACACACTGCATAAAAAAATATTGGGAAAGAGTCCCCGAGGTAGTATAAGAAAAACAGAAGACAGAAGAGAGCAAAAAAGAAGGAATGCCAATGCAGTTAAACGTAAAAAAATATAATAAATAAACGTATAAATAATGTTAAAATCTAAACAATTTGTAAAACAGAATGAGTATGGTACGGTACACAAGCAGCTGCGCCGGATATGTCACCTGATGAATACAACCTTACCAGCCGTAGAGAGAGGTTGTGTCGCGTGTCCCCGCGTTCGCATGATAACTTTCGTAAAAAAACTATAAAATACTTTTTGTTGTTTAAGTGTAACAGTGACCGGTGGTATTGTGTTGTGGGATTACAGATCGTCTCGAGTGTTTACGTGTTTAAAATTGTTAACTATGGAATTTCAAAAGTGTAAGAAAACTATATCAAAAAGAGGAGCTCTTTTCGTGTGCCAAGGACTATGTCAAGGTACTCTTCACAAAGGATGCGTAAAGGGTGTAGCAGCCGATCTAAAAGCCGGCAAAAACGGCATTTTTTGCAATAATTCCAAAGAAGATGAGTCCGAAGATGATGAGAGAGAAGATGTAAACCAGGGTTTTCAGCAAATTCTAAAGGACATCCAGATAAAATTAGTCTTATACCTGGATTGAAGAAGCATTAGTTGATATAAAACAAAGCATGAGTGTGCTGTCGGAGAAATATGATACTGTTATAATTAATTCCCAACTGGCAACCCGAACCGAGTGGGTGGTTATAAAAATGAGCTGAACAGCGGATTTGACACACTTTGCGTTGGGCTCTCGGACGTAACGGTCGTTATTGGTTGCGTTTAGTTGTGTTAATTATTATTTTGAGTCGATTATTATTTTATTATGAAGGTTGACATACAAAATCATTTTGTAAGAAATGAACCTTTCTTGGTTGAATTTAAAATATCTAGAATACCTTATTAGCGGAGCAGGAAATGTCAAATGAAAAAATTACTAAACTTGAGAAAACCTTCAATTTCCAATAAATGTGTATAATATTTAGAAAAGTGTAACATTGCCTTAGAGCAAAAAGTTCACTAATTTGAACAAAATACGCGTACACACAATATAGAGATTGTAGGTATTGAGCAGGTGCCAGGTGAGAACGTGAAGTAAGTCGTAAATAAAGTAGGTAAACTATTAGATGTGAGCTTTGAAGATATCCAATGGGTGAGGCGAGGCCCGCAGATATGATAAAAACTTGGAGATACTTTTAAATGACCGTGACGGTATACAGAAACGTACCACACAGCAACGTGAAAGCTCTGAATGGCTACAAATTAGGTGGCAATTATTAATGATAACTGCCTCCAACTTTAGAGGAATAATAAAGAGACAAAAAAAATCTGCTCTTGTCAATAATATTCTGTATAAAGCAAATATTTCATCAATTGCATCTGTTGCTCATGGGACCAAAAATGAAAAATTTGAGCTTCAACAACTGAGCATCCAAGCAAAAATTGATTGTGGTCTCTTTGTGGACTATAAATTTCCTGTCATCGGTGCTACGCCAGATGGTATCGTTGGCAGAAACACTATCGTCGAGGTAAAATGCCCTGTAGCAGCCTTTGAAATAATTAAGGATCGGCATGGAAAATGCCATCAAACAAAATAAAATCCAAATTTTAAATTGTAATAAAAAGAGTGGACAAGTCTTTATAACGCCGCCATAATCGCTAAGTCTTATAGTTTCGCTGCTAGCTAATAAGAAAACCAATTATTTGAAGCATTTCAAACGATTGTTTTCAAATACAAAACATTAAGCAGATGTAACTTGACTGCCGACATATTTGTCTCCAATGATCATCAGTTAATCTGATAAAGTTGTTTTTCTTCAGGGAGATCTTATGAAATACTCTATTTTTCACTCAGTAACAACCATTTACTAAGATTTAAATCTCCATACTAGATTAAAATGGTCAAATAAAAGCTATTAAAACAGTTTAATTGATTATACCTGACGAATTCCATTTTAACAATACAATCTAATCGTCTAAGAAAATAATGTATATCCAAATAACGGTTTTTCTCTGATGGTACTTATTCACGGATGTAACCTAATCTCTAAAGCGAAAAACGATTAAACCTGATTAATTTGTTTTACCTGACGAATTCCACAATAAACAATACAAACTAATCGGCTAAGAAAATAATGTATATCCAGATAATTTGTTTATCTCTAACGATATTTATTCTCGGATGCAACCTAATCACTACAGCGAAAAACGATTAAATCAGTTTAGTTCCGTGTCACTGGCGCTAGTGTAGAACTTTCGGCCATTTTCATTTGCAACAAGTAATTAATTTAATTTTCAAGTTTTTAATTGTATTTGAAGTTTGATTCATTAAAATGAGCTCAAATTGTATCAAGGAACTGGACTTTGATCGTGGAAAAGAAAAACAAGAAATAGGTGAGTAATTTATTATAGTGATTTGAATGAATGAAAAAAGTCAGGTTATGTACAGAGGCGGCTCGTGACAAAATTTTATGGGTGTTCACTTAAAATAAAACACTGAAAATACATGGTGTAAAGCAGTACATTTATCAAAAAAAAATTACTTTTAAAGGAAATACATACGTCTTTCTTTTTGGTGTGCAAAAATATCCATAACTTAAAGCGACAAGACATTCGTAAATGTATGTTGTTGCTTTCATCACAACCACACAACCACGGTGTTTTCACATATTGTTCAGATTCAAAACACACGCGTATATGTTTTCGTTTTTGTCGTACATTTTTGCGTGATCAAGTTCAGGCCGTGGCGGTCCCTTAGCTTTACATTCAAGCCGAATTTGTAACGTTTTATCACACTTTTTAATGAACGCCACATTATAATTATTGTTCGTTTTAACACTCACAAGTAATACTGATAACTACAGGCTATTTCAACACGTATTTTATAATTTTAATTAGAAAATTGCATGAATCGCGCGCGTGCATTGAAGTTGACTCGAGTGTTTGTTTATATTATAGAAGTGGCAACTTGCAACGTCGCAATCGCTGTCCTGCCGGGCGGTAAAAAAGAACCGGCAACGTTTGCGGGTGCGGCGCTCCGAATTTTGCTACTTTTCCATAGAAAATCTTCTGTTTCACGCGCAGGGCTCTGGCAAAACCCTCTCTTTCACTCCTATTGGATTTCGTATTAGGAAATGTACTAAATCTTTTTTCATTGGAGCGCAATCGTGAGCGCTCCGCTTCGCGCGTTACATAATACAGTAGGTATTATACAGGTGTATGGGATGATGGAACGATGGATATATTCATGGGTATTAACAGTAGTTTTAAAGATTACGATTGATTTTAAATAGTAATAATTAATGTTAATAATTAAATTAAGGGGTATGATTTTATTATAATTATTTATGGGAGTTCACTGCACCAGCGCTCCTTAGGGCGAGCCGCCTCTGGTTATGTACCTATCAGCCACTTGCAAGAAACGTCTTTATCTTTAAAGTTCCTTTAGGTGGCTAAAGTGACATAAGACGTATGGACTATCTGTCACATTAACGTTAATGGTGTTTTTCTATACTAATATTATAAAGAGGAAAGGTTTGTATGTATGTATGTACGTATGGTTTTCACGCATAAACTACTGGACAAAGCAAAGTTTTATTGTAGTGAAGACTTTGAGAGATCTATCTTTGGAGGCTAAAGTGACATAAGACGTATGGACTATCTGTCACATTAACGTTAATGGTGTTTTTCTATACTAATATTATAAAGAGGAAAGGTTTGTATGTATGTATGTACGTATGGTTTTCACGCATAAACTACTGGACCGATTTTGATGAAATTTGGCACAGATAATCTTTAGACCCTGAGAAAGAACAATATAGGCTACCTTTTATCGCGAAATATGTACCATGGGCGAAGCCGGGGCGGACCGCTAGTAAAAGATGAAAACGTTTCTTGCAAGAGGCAGTATGTCTGATAATTTTTACTTTAGTTACCGATTTTTAACCCGTTTAAATAGGTACCTACTTGTCTATCTATTTTTCAGAATGTTTCGCTGACAGCGATGAGGACGATCTTTTGTCTCAAGCATATGAAGACTTTTTATTAAAAGACGGCAGCAATGAAACTGCATCTGGAGGTTCGTATCTATCCATAGTTTATAGGTTACTTACTTTATTTACATAGGTCCCTACTTATAAATGTGAAAGTAAGTATATTATTATTTGTTACTTCCATGCTGGACTGGGAGCGATAGAAAAACAAGGTACGTAGACTGTTCCAGCTGCTTCTCTTCCCGGGCATACTCTAGAAAACATTCTCAAGGGAAAATAGGACGGGTAGGGGTAGGGATAGGGTAGGGGTAGGGATAGGGTAGGGGTAGGGATAGGGTAGGGGTAGGGGTAGGGTAGTGGTAGGGTGCATTATACTCTGAACGTTGAACTTCATCATAACAGCTGTAGGAAGTCCACTGCTGAACATAGGCCTCCCCCAGAATGGGAGGGGGGGTTTTGCCCATAGTCACCACGCTGGGCAGGCGGGTTGGTGACCGCAGTATTTATATTTGTGTCTTCACGGGAGGCGCTGCTGCCCACCTCTCGGATAAGCCATTAGTCAACTTCTACGACGCCTCTGAACGTTGAACTTAAACCTTTCTAATGGTAAAAGATTTGTTTAATCTTTCTGGTAGTTTTTGGGTTTGTTTGTTATAAGCATCTAAACATAGAAATCTTTCCTCTTTATAATATTAGTAGTAAATTAAGCTCTGAGATTAAGCTAAAAGAATTAAGACACTAAGTATTACTTTTTCACAGATCAAACTAATGATGCGGACTCAATATTCAAAGAGAAGATGAACAACTTTGATTTAATAACACTAGAAGACTTATTTGGACCTTCCTTTAAGACTTGTAAAGAGATCTTGCCTACTAAAAATAAAACATTAGGTAAATATTATTACTTTTATAAAGAAAATTACAATACTAATACTAATTGTATACTGTATTACTACTTATTTGTTTAGCTTACAATACTTACTTTTGTTTGTTTTTTACACAGTTCAAACTAACAATGAGGAATCAATATGCAAGGAGAACATGGAGGACTTTGACATGACACAAGATTTACTTGTACCTTCCAACAATGATGTACAGCAAAGTTTTATTGTAGTGAAGACTTTGAGAGATCTATCTTTGGAGGCTATAAATAAAGAAAATTTGAACACAGCAGATAACGAAGAGTTCCCTGAATCTTCTGCAATTGCAACGATAATTTTAATAGACATTTTTGATAAAGCGTGTAAAAGAGCTAAGCAATTAAAACGTTGGAGAATTCCTAATCCTGCTTCATGGAAAGTTAATGTTGCAAAAAAAAGACGCGCTGAAGGATCCGTTTATGCTATCAAAAATAAAATTTGACCTGCAAAGGTACCTAAAAAAATGGATTGCTCGAAATGCTCTCATCAATGTTCAAAAAAGATCAACGAAGATATTAGACATCAGATTTGTAGAAAATATTGGAACTTAGATTTCATTGCCCAAAAAAATTTCATATTAGCTAATGTTGCAGTGAAAAAAACGAAAACGTTGTCGCTTGAAAGAAAAAGAAAAACTGCAAGGGCATATTCTACGCAATGTTCTTTTGAAATAGAAAATGAAAGGCTCAATGTTTGCCAAAAGTTTTTTTACAGTACCCTGTGTATATTATGCCTATAATACAAAATGCTGTAAAAAATAAAGATATTGTTGGACAATACAGTAAAGATAAAGACCCTCGTGGAATGTTCGGGGCACATAATAAGACACCACCTGAAAAAGTTCAAGAGGTTCATAACCACATTCGATCGCTTCCAACCATGGAGAGTCATTATGTAAGAAAGGAATCTAAACGTCAATATTTGGATAGGAAACTGTCTATTGCCAAGATGTACAGTCTTTATGTTGACGAATGTAAAAAGAAAAACAGTAGACCCGTATCTGAGATAACATATCGAAGAATTTTTTGCAAAGATTTCAATTTGGGATTCTTTAAGCCGAAAAAGGATCAATGTGTGATTTGCACTAAATATGCACGAAGCGATTCTAAAGATAAACGGGAACTCGAAAAAGAATATGCAGAGCACAATGCCAGGAAAGAGGCATGTAATAAAGAAAAGGAAAATGATAAGATAAGAGCCGGTGATAATAAGGATTTTTTATCTGCTTCTTTTGATTTACAAGCCATACTTCAGATACCTAGTGGAGACATCGGTCTTCTATATTACATGCGTAAATTAACTGTATATAATTTGACAGTATGCGAGAGTGCTCTTCCAAACAATGCATATTGTTTCACTTGGTCAGAAGTAAATGGAAAAAAAGGTAGCGCGGAAATAGGTACTATTTTATACCACTACTTGTCGAATTGCATTCCAAATTCTGTGACTGAAGTAAGCCTATTTTCTGATACCTGTGGCGGGCAGAATCGGAATAAGAACGTAGCGGCAATTCTACTCTGGGCAGTTCAAAAAATAGAAAACTTGCAAATCATTGAACAAAAATTCCTTGAAAGTGGACATTCACACATGGAGGCAGACTCTATGCATAGCGCCATCGAGACGGAACAAAAATATACAGATATCTATTCTATGCCAGTTTGGATAAATGTATTTAAGAAAGCAAGATCAAAAAAAGTATTTAAGAAAGACAATAAGAAAGTTGATAAGAACCCATACGTTTTGAAAGAATTTAAATATGATGAGTTTAAAGATTTAAAAGATATGTCTGATAAAATTTGTTTGAATACAAAAAAAGACACAGATGGAAAGCAAGTTAAGTGGTTAAAGATTAAGCGACTGAAATATATTAAAGGAGAAAACAAAATATTCTATAATTACGATATGTCAGAGAATTTTTCTACAATTGATGTTACCAAAAATATTGAAAGAAAAGGAAGTAAAGCCAGTGAAAACTTCGACTCTGAACAACAAAGAGGACACAATTACGGAACAAGAAATAAAAAGAAAAGGACTGTGGAAGAGGCGGCAGTGTCCGTGATATCTGAAAGATTGGAAATCAGTGAAGTGCAATATTTTCCTGATAAACTATTGCAACTCTACAAGAAACCTTTATCTATAAGTGTTGCAAAAAAAAGATTTGCTGCAATTATGCAGCAAAGGTGTCATACCAGAGGAGTACCATCCCTGGTTCAACAATTTGAATAGCGATGTTGT
The DNA here is from genome assembly GCF_061535395.1 of Colias eurytheme. NCBI lineage: Eukaryota > Metazoa > Arthropoda > Insecta > Lepidoptera > Pieridae > Colias > Colias eurytheme. The sequence continues at coordinate 88,816 of NC_142980.1, forward strand.
TTGTAAAGACAGGGTACCTGATTGCACAGTCTCTGATGACGAACCTATATCTTCAGATGATGACTAACAACAACCCAATTCAAAATAGTTTATTTTTGTTCCTATCCTAAGGTATTGCACGCCTCATAAGCGAAGCGTTGAGGTGGGTACTACTGTCACTTCGCGCAAAACATCTGATTTTTCAAACTTAAAATGTCTTTATGTATCATACATTGCACTTGTAAGATAATACATACACACACATATTAAGAAAAAACACTATTTTTAACGTTCATGATATTTTTGATGTCATTTTTGTTATTTAAACTAGTTAAAAAACAGTTTAAAAAAGTTCTGTCTTGGACGTCCGTGTGTCTGTATGTGCGGATCCTTTTTCTTGTTAACACGATAGCGACCGAAATACTTTACTAATCGAGTCTTTTTTTTTCTCTTACGCTTGAGTATGCTCAGGAATAGAACCCTTTCATTTTTCAGGGTCTGATTCGATGTGGTTTAATTGTTATTAAATAAACAAAAATAATAATTAATAAGTAATTATTAAAAAAAAATTATGAGGCGTGCACTTTTGGATTTTCCAAATTATATTTTATTTTTACTGTCTTAATTATCTTAATTTAATTTTGATTATAATTGTAATGACATACAGGTTTTACCTAATTAGAAGATGAAAATGCTTAGTCATAAACAAATGACATAATTGTGTTTAGAATTTAAGCTTATCAAAGTAAAAAAACCCTTGTTTGATTTTCTAATTTGATTATGATTATTATTTCAATTACTTACCTATTCTCGCTACCCAGAATATGAAAGTGCTTAATGTAACTATAAACATTGAAGTAATAAAATATTTTATTTCGAATTTGAAGGTGAATGCGACTTTGCATATTTTATTTTTTCCCAAAAATCATTTTCCCATGGGAATTTCGTGATTTCTTTTTTCCAAGCAGGATTATCAAAGGTACATTTATGTAATATGTAAGATTTTAGACGTCTTTTGGTATGTCAGTCTGTCGGTTGGTTGGTCATTGGTCACTCAATATAAGTCAGTTTTTCCTTTATTTACATACTTTTTTTGGCACCTATTACTGACATTTGAAGCGCAATTTTATTGTTATTTGAGCTAATTAATCTATATTTGTACTTAATTCATTAATTCGAGTTAAAAATTTGAAAACAAATGAACGTACTGAAATTCTAATAAATTACTTGCTTAACTGTTTAAACTCTTTAATTTTCTGCAGGGAAAACTAATTATCTTGATACATTTTCACTTGTAACTTCACAAGGGACAGCTGTATAGGATTTTTTTTATCATGGTTAGTCTTAACACTAGAGCGCTCGCGCCTAAAATTTTCCTTGAGTGCACGCGTGGGTCACATATGTCACCCAATACGACGCACGTTTTTTTTCATAAAAATCGTAGTTAAAAAAGTAAACGAAGTACTTATTTATGAATCAACTTTATTTTTAAGTGATGAAACAAAAAAAAATATCAATATTTTCTCATTTTACTTAAAAGAGCTAAACATAAACCTCTGTGAAAAGTAACTAATTTTTTACTTATTGTGATCAATCAGTTTTTTTTACTTTGGAAACTACAAATTTGGTTAAAAATAATCATCATCTAATTATAAAGTTTAAGAATAAGTTGTTCTTCTATACTAATATTATAAAGAGGAAAAGTTTGTATGTATGTATGGTTTTCACGCATAAACTACTGCACCGATTTTGATGAAATTTGGCACAGATAATCTTTAGACCCTGAGAAAGAACATAGGCTACCTTTTATTGCGAAATATGTACCACGGGCGAAGCCGGGGTGGACCGCTAGTATCCAATAAAATTTTATTTTCAATAAAAAATAAGTATGTCCTAGCACTGGAATATGAGTATTTTATTTCGATTTTAGTTACCCACATATTAATAATTTCTTAAAAGTATAAATTGATCATAAGAGCAGTAAAAAATAAAAGCGGTATACTTGATTTTCACTCGTAACTGTATGATTTCAAAAACTTCCTAGAACGCTCGCGCGGGGGACATGCGTCACCCATGTACTTTTATATTTTCGCAGAATACACTTCGTTGCACCAAGGAAGCTGACACGCTGCTAAAATGTCCGGAGATTGGTAGTTGGGGAATACCTGAGACAACAACACTTAAGCAAGATTCTTTAAAAAAATATTTAGCAATATATAGCACTGGGTGACCTATGTCCCCCGCGCGTGCGCTCTAGTGTTAATTAACTAAAAGTAAAAACTAATTTTTCGGGATTTGCTGTATTCCTATTACCTTATTATTTATAGACATTTATCAGTTCTCAGGGAAAACCAATTAAATGGTTCACCTTGTGACAATAGTTGAAAATTTTATTATAAAGCAATAATTTTTTTAAACCTCAATAGACATGTTTAAATAGAACATTTATCAATGTACTGATGCTATGAAGTAATAATAACAATATAATACTACAAAGGGTATTTTCAACCCCATAAACTTTGTAATCGCCATATCTCGGTTTTCACTTTTTATGATTTAATTGGTTTTAGTTGTATGGCGGCGATAAACAAAAATAGTAACAGGGGCAGCTAAGAGTGACGGGCAAGCAGAGGTGTATTTGGGGAGAAGAAAATGAAAAAATGGAAGTGGTTTATACTTGAAAAGTTGACGAATTTTGGAGAAATAAAATGGAGTTGGAAACTCATATATTTGTACAAAAAACACATACTTCCAGAGTTGGTAGTTTCCCACCGAAACCTTGGTATGCCTTTGTCTCTTTGTTTTAAAGGTTTTTGTCTATATATACCTAGGTATATTATCATGATTTATTTTATTATCATGGATATTTTATGATTCAAATGATATTCACGATTTGGGTATAAAATATTTAAAAAAAAATACATAGTTTCTTCGATTCGATCGTAACTACGATATTAATTATTATCAAAAACATTAAAAATCGATTTTTACTAATGTGTCTTTTGTTAGTAAAATGTAAGTTTATAACATTTTACAATTTACATTAATAACAAAGTAGGTACGTACCTACACGATTTCTTTAAATTATAACATAGGTAACAATTTTTTTTCACATACCCTCAAATGCGGGTAGTTAGCGTTAGAAATGTCCTTCCTAATTATTATAAAACACCATGTCATATTCTTATTAAAAGTGTTCAAACGTATTTCATTTCGTAGTGTATTATGGGAACGAGGGTCTGAACGGCAAGCGGCAACGTTTCGGAAGAAGTGGCTGATCTATTGTCGCGCAGTATGAGCGCTTTAGAGGATATGAACTCTGAACGGCAAGCGGCAACGTTTCGGAAGAAGTGGCTGATCTATTGTCGCGCAGTATGAGCGCTTTAGAGGATATGAACTCTGAACGACAAGCGGCAACGTTTCGGAAGAAGTGGCTGATCTATTGTCGCGCAGTATGAGCGCTTTAGAGGATATGAACTCTGAACGGCAAGCGGCAACGTTTCGGAAGAAGTGGCTGATCTATTGTCGCGCAGAATGAGCGCTTTAGAGGATATGAACTCTGAACGACAAGCGGCAACGTTTCGGAAGAAGTGGCTGATCTATTGTCGCGCAGTATGAGCGCTTTAGAGGATATGAACTCTGAACGGCAAGCGGCAACGTTTCGGAAGAAGTGGCTGATCTATTGTCGCGCAGTATGAGCGCTTTAGAGGATATGAACTCTGAACGGCAAGCGGCAACGTTTCGGAAGAAGTGGCTGATCTATTGTCGCGCAGTATGAGCGCTTTGGGGGTCGAATGCTTCCGCGTCCGTAGGTATAACCGAGCGACACCCTACACGTGACCCCCGGGTGGTGCTAAACGGGAGCAACGCCGAGCAACAGGCGGCGGTGAAATAACCTGTCTCCTATAAAAGGATGGCTATGGGGGCCATGAGGAACTAAATAGCCTCAAAACAACCCAACGTAGAAGGCAACGGGAAACCACTACGATTATCCTCCCAAGAAAACTCCATCCATTCAGATAAAAAATAAACATGAAAAGTACAATTAAAAATATAGCGATGTCGAGTGCCCCGGTTGACCACTGGCGCCCAACGATTTCCGGGTCTTTGGGTGTGAAATATGCGACCGATGACTCCTCAGGAGTGGATCATCAGGCTCCTGTGGTAGTAAATGCTACTGAGATAAAATAAAAAATATTGCTACGTAAACAGCACAGCGAATGTTGAAATACTTTGGGCATATTTCACGCCGGAATCCCGACAACCTAGAAAAATTAATTATTACTGGCAAGGTTGAAGGCAAGAGGTTACGAGGAAGGAGTCCCAAGCGGTGGTCTGACCAGATTTCGGAACACATGGACCTACCGATGAATATGGCGCTACATCTGGCCACAGACCGGACTCGATGGCGTCAATTAATTAACAACCCTGGTGGTAGGAGTCTCGATCCTCAGTAATGAGGGAACGACTAAAGAGAGAGAGATGAGCGCTTTAGAGGATATGAACTCTGAACGGCAAGCGGCAACGTTTCGGAAGAAGTGGCTGATCTATTGTCGCGCAGTATGAGCGCTTTAGAGAATATGAACTCTGAACGGCAAGCGGCAACGTTTCGGAAGAAGTGGCTGATCTATTGTCGCGCAGTATGAGCGCTTTAGAGGATACGACGTGAAGCTGTTAGAGGCAGGCTTACATTATTTGAAAGATATATTTCAAAACTAGATAAATCACAATTAAATTCCAATAGCAAAACTGAATTAGAATTACGAATAGAGTCAGCTTGTACACTTTTTCAAAGTTACAATGATATTCAGAGTAAAATTGAACAATTAGTTGAAGTTTCAATATAGCGGTTCAATTAGAATACCGTGAATTGTTTGAACAGCAGTATTTTTCTATTATGGCTAACGCGAAGTGCTTAGTGAATCCTAACAGTCATGAAAAAACACAATCTATTTGTCATCAGGTTTGTAATTCTGTGTCTAATAAATTGCCAGTAATAAAACTACCTGTCTTTGATGGTGCTTATGATCAGTGGTTGTGTAATACACAGTCGTGAGGATCTGAATGATATACATGTAAACGAAGTACTCATGTGAGTCTTTCTTTAAAATTGGCTATCATTGCTTACTATGTGGGTTACACTATGGTTTGACGTTACTCTATAATTTAAAAGATTACTTGCTGCGTCATGTGCGACTAAGAAATAAGGAGGTTATACCAATTGAATTAAATTGCAAAACAATAGCTTTAAATGTTGTTTCTCTTTTTCAGGTGAGTTTATTTTTAAGATTAAAGTCTTGAAAGTGTAATTAATAAACTGTATAAAAACTGTGTAACATTGATGTAATAAAAAACTCTCTCTTTCAGAGCAACACACTTCTATTGTTTTTCTGTTCATCATTTGTCATTACTACCTAAATGATATAAAAACATTATAAAAACAACATTTGTTCAGCTAGTTTTCAAACATAAGTAATGGATAAATTAAAATTTGAATTCACGGTCAAGGCCAGTGAAGATGTTAAAACAAATATAATTTGTGTAACGAAAATAACGGATTAAGAGGGCAGAACCTTTGCCATCCCAGATAAATTACAACCTGTTAGACTGCATGAGGCTATAGCACAGACCCAAATATTTTAAAAAGGCCACATTACAAAGACGACATGAGAAACGACAAGTATGGGTATCCATGAAACCGGAGATGAAGATAGTTTCATTGTGATGAAGATGGGAATATACAATTTATTGGATACTTATTGGAGGAGCAAACAGAACCACCATCTGCTACATCAGGAATTTCTGAAGAATCACTATCAAGGATCATTGAGGGCTTCACTGAAATGAAAAAAGATAAATCAAAACCAGTTAACATTGGCAGATTGGCAGAAAAATTTGTTATTGAAAAATTCAAGTAAAATGTAAGTTTATAACATTTTACAATTTACATTAATAACAAAGTAGGTACGTACCTACACGATTTCTTTAAATTATAACATAGGTAACAATTTTTTTTTCACATACCCTCAAATGCGGGTAGTTAGCGTTAGAAAATATGTCCTTCCTAATTATTATAAAACACAATGTCATATTCTTATTAAAAGTGTTCAAACGTATTTCATTTCGTAGTGAATTATGGGAACGAGGGTCTGAACGGCAAGCGGCAACGTTTCGGAAGAAGTGGCTGATCTATTGTCGCGCAGTATGAGCGCTTTAGAGGATATGAACTCTGAACGGCAAGCGGCAACGTTTCGGAAGAAGTGGCTGATCTATTGTCGCGCAGTATGAGCGCTTTAGAGGATATGAACTCTGAACGGCAAGCGGCAACGTTTCGGAAGAAGTGGCTGATCTATTGTCGCGCAGTATGAGCGCTTTAGAGGATATGAACTCTGAACGGCAAGCGGCAACGTTTCGGAAGAAGTGGCTGATCTATTGTCGCGCAGTATGAGTGCTTTAGAGGATATGAACTCTGAACGGCAAACGGCAACGTTTCAGAAGAAGTGGCTGATCTATTGTCGCGCAGTATGAGCGCTTTAGGGGATATGAACTCTGAACGGCAAGCGGCAACGTTTCGGAAGAAGTGGCTGATCTATTGTCGCGCAGTATGAGCGCTTTAGAGGATATGAACTCTGAACGGCAAGCGGCAACGTTTCGGAAGAAGTGGCTGATCTATTGTCGCGCAGTATGAGCGCTTTAGAGAATATGAACTCTGAACGGCAAGCGGCAACGTTTCGGAAGAAGTGGCTGATCTATTGTCGCGCAGTATGAGCGCTTTAGAGGATACGACGTGAAGCCGTTAGAGGCAGGCTTACATTATTTGAAAGATATATTTCAAAACTAGATAAATCACAATTAAATTCCAATAGCAAAACTGAATTAGAATTACGAATAGAGTCAGCTTGTACACTTTTTCAAAGTTACAATGATATTCAGAGTAAAATTGAACAATTAGTTGAAGTTTCAATATAGCAGTTCAATTAGAATACCGTGAATTGTTTGAACAGCAGTATTTTTCTATTATGGCTAACGCGAAGTGCTTAGTGAATCCTAACAGTCATGAAAAAACACAATCTATTTGTCATCAGGTTTGTAATTCTGTGTCTAATAAATTGCCAGTAATAAAGCTACCTGTCTTTGATGGTGCTTATGATCAGTGGTTGTGTAATACACAGTCGTGAGGATCTGAATGATATACATGTAAACGAAGTACTCATGTGAGTCTTTCTTTAAAATTGGCTATCATTGCTTACTCTGTGGGTTACACTATGGTTTGACGTTACTCTATAATTTAAAAGATTACTTGCTGCGTCATGTGCGACTAAGAAATAAGGAGGTTATACCAATTGAATTAAATTGCAAAACAATAGCTTTAAATGTTGTTTCTCTTTTTCAGGTGAGTTTATTTTTAAGATTAAAGTCTTGAAAGTGTAATTAATAAACTGTATAAAAACTGTGTAACATTGATGTAATAAAAAACTCTCTCTTTCAGAGCAACACACTTCTATTGTTTTTCTGTTCATCATTTGTCATTACTACCTAAATGATATAAAAACATTATAAAAACAACATTTGTTCAGCTAGTTTTCAAACATAAGTAATGGATAAATTAAAATTTGAATTCACGGTCAAGGCCAGTGAAGATGTTAAAACAAATATAATTTGTGTAACGAAAATAACGGATTAAGAGGGCAGAACCTTTGCCATCCCAGATAAATTACAACCTGTTAGACTGCATGAGGCTATAGCACAGACCCAAATATTTTAAAAAGGCCACATTACAAAGACGACATGAGAAACGACAAGTATGGGTATCCATGAAACCGGAGATGAAGATAGTTTCATTGTGATGAAGATGGGAATAAACAATTTATTGGATACTTATTGGAGGAGCAAACAGAACCACCATCTGCTACATCAGGAATTTCTGAAGAATCACTATCAAGGATCATTGAGGGCTTCACTGAAATGAAAAAAGATAAATCAAAACCAGTTAACATTGGCAGATTGGCAGAAAAATTTGTTATTGAAAAATTCAAGTAAAATGTAAGTTTATAACATTTTACAATTAACATTAATAACAAAGTAGGTACGTACCTACACGATTTCTTTAAATTATAACATAGGTAACAATTTTTTTTTTCACATACCCTCAAATGCGGGTAGTTAGCGTTAGAAAATATGTCCTTCCTAATTATTATAAAACACAATGTCATATTCTTATTAAAAGTGTTCAAACGTATTTCATTTCGTAGTGAATTATGGGAACGAGGGTCTGAACGGCAAGCGGCAACGTTTCGGAAGAAGTGGCTGATCTATTGTCGCGCAGTATGAGCGCTTTAGAGGATATGAACTCTGAACGGCAAGCGGCAACGTTTAAGAAGAAGTGGCTGATCTATTGTCGCGCAGTATGAGCGCTTTAGAGGATATGAACTCTGAACGGCAAGCGGCAACGTTTCGGAAGAAGTGGCTGATCTATTGTCGCGCAGTATGAGCGCTTTAGAGGATATGAACTCTGAACGGCAAGCGGCAACGTTTCGGAAGAAGTGGCTGATCTATTGTCGCGCAGTATGAGTGCTTTAGAGGATATGAACTCTGAACGGCAAACGGCAACGTTTCAGAAGAAGTGGCTGATCTATTGTCGCGCAGTATGAGCGCTTTAGAGGATATGAACTCTGAACGGCAAGCGGCAACGTTTCGGAAGAAGTGGCTGTTCTATTGTCGCGCAGTATGAGCGCTTTAGAGGATATGAACTCTGAACGGCAAGCGGCAACGTTTCGGAAGAAGTGGCTGATCTATTGTCGCGCAGTATGAGCGCTTTAGAGAATATGAACTCTGAACGGCAAGCGGCAACGTTTCGGAAGAAGTGGCTGATCTATTGTCGCGCAGTATGAGCGCTTTAGAGGATACGACGTGAAGCCGTTAGAGGCAGGCTTACATTATTTGAAAGATATATTTCAAAACTAGATAAATCACAATTAAATTCCAATAGCAAAACTGAATTAGAATTATGAATAGAGTCAGCTTGTACACTTTTTCAAAGTTACAATGATATTCAGAGTAAAATTGAACAATTAGTTGAAGTTTCAATATAGCAGTTCAATTAGAATACCGTGAATTGTTTGAACAGCAGTATTTTTCTATTATGGCTAACGCGAAGTGCTTAGTGAATCCTAACAGTCATGAAAAAACACAATCTATTTGTCATCAGGTTTGTAATTCTGTGTCTAATAAATTGCCAGTAATAAAGCTACCTGTCTTTGATGGTGCTTATGATCAGTGGTTGTGTAATACACAGTCGTGAGGATCTGAATGATATACATGTAAACGAAGTACTCATCTGAGTCTTTCTTTAAAATTGGCTATCATTGCTTACTCTGTGGGTTACACTATGGTTTGACGTTACTCTATAATTTAAATGATTACTTGCTGCGTCATGTGCGACTAAGAAATAAGGAGGTTATACCAATTGAATTAAATTGCAAAACAATAGCTTTAAATGTTGTTTCTCTTTTTCAGGTGAGTTTATTTTTAAGATTAAAGTCTTGAAAGTGTAATTAATAAACTGTATAAAAACTGTGTAACATTGATGTAATAAAAAACTCTCTCTTTCAGAGCAACACACTTCTATTGTTTTTCTGTTCATCATTTGTCATTACTACCTAAATGATATAAAAACATTATAAAAACAACATTTGTTCAGCTAGTTTTCAAACATAAGTAATGGATAAATTAAAATTTGAATTCACGGTCAAGGCCAGTGAAGATGTTAAAACAAATATAATTTGTGTAACGAAAATAACGGATTAAGAGGGCAGAACCTTTGCCATCCCAGATAAATTACAACCTGTTAGACTGCATGAGGCTATAGCACAGACCCCAATATTTTAAAAAGGCCACATTACAAAGACGACATGAGAAACGACAAGTATGGGTATCCATGAAACCGGAGATGAAGATAGTTTCATTGTGATGAAGATGGGAATAAACAATTTATTGGATACTTATTGGAGGAGCAAACAGAACCACCATCTGCTACATCAGGAATTTTTGAAGAATCACTATCAAGGATAATGAGGGCTTCACTGAAATGAAAAAAGATAAATCAAAACCAGTTAACATTGGCAGATTGGCAGAAAAATTTGTTATTGAAAAATTCAAGTAAAATGTAAGTTTATAACATTTTACAATTTACATTAATAACAAAGTAGGTACCTACACGATTTCTTTAAATTATAACATAGGTAACAATTTTTTTTCACATACCCTCACATGCGGGTAGTTAGCGTTAGAAAATATTAGGTCCTTCCTAATTATAGAACACCATGACTAGTTCTTAACACCTTCGCTGCGTTAGAAGGCCTGTAGACCACCTGCAAGTTCTTCCGTCTAGTGCGGGTGAAAATGCTGCTATTTCGCTCTAGTGCGGAGCCCATAAGATTAAAACTACACCATGTATGACAAAGACAAATATATGGTTTGGTTTGTAATTAAAAGCACTACTATATTACGTCAAAATAACTGAAGTAGGTCTTTAGACCTCTAACCGCACTGTAAAGAAAATAATATCATTCAGTGCGGTAAGGAGTTCTAAAGCAGGTCTGCAGCTAGACGGTTAAAGCCGCATTCATATACCGGTCCAGATGGTGTTCCACCTTTTTTGATAAAGGATTGCATATCTATATTTGTAAAACCGTTGTTGTATTTATTTAATTTGTCTGTGCAAAATAATGTCTATCCTACCGCATGGAAAGTTTCTCGCGTCACGCCCGTAGCAAAAGATAGCAATAATTGTGATGTAACAAATCATAGACCAATTGCTGTTCTCTCAACATTTGGAAAATTATTTGAGATGCTGGTAGATAATCGCATCAAAAATCAGATCGGTACTTACTAAAGTGATGGTCAGCATGGATTTAGGTCTAAGCGGTCAACTGTTACTAATCATTTAAATTTTGTTACTTATGTTAATACATGCCTGGATGAAAACCAGCAGGTAGACGTCGCTTATTTTGATTTTCAAAAAGCTTTCGACAAAATAGATAACGATATCCTTTTAAACAAACTTGCCTCATTCGGGTTCTGCCCTAAACTTTTGCAATTTTTTGCGAATTATTTAAAAGATCGTTTGCAATATGTTCAAATTGGTAATCATAAGTCACGTATTTATTCCACTAAATCAGGAATAAGTCAAGGATCGACCCTAGGACCGACCCAGATTTTAATTAATGATTTACCGAATGTTGTCAGCAGCGCTCAGTGCTTGATGTTCGCAGATTTACGTGTAAGTGTAGTCTCAGTACAAAAAAACTATGTCTCGGGAAAAGCGATGTAGAAGAATGCTACAAATGGTAAACAATACAAATGAACAAGAAGAGGATACCTCCATTCCAAAATATCGTCGCGTTTATCAAAGAGTAACTTAAAACCCGGTAAGTCTACCGTCTTCAAGTAAAATCAACATTTTAGAGGATATAACGATCTATCCTTCTGCTCCAACACTAACCTCAACTCCATGTCTTGATAATTGTGAAATGACTCCTAAAACCCGCAAGATTACGAATCTAGTTAAACAAAAAGAAAACTCTGAAACTTACACAAGCCCTAGTACAACTCATACTTATAAAGTGTTGAAAAATGTTGAAATTTCTAATACTCCTACTTCACGAGTTTTAAAAGTTTTTAAGAGCATTTCGCCATATTGTGAACAAATTTTACTATAATTGCTAATGTTTAGCAACAAAACTTGTGAAAAAAATTCAGAGGTATCACAGCGACCAGATGTCTTCCTATTATTCCTCTTTAAAAAGAGGCATAAAATGGTTCCGCAAAGTGATGATGGAATTATTGTTTGGTGCAGCTTTGATGAATAGTTGGGTGGTTTTTAATATGGGAAAGGAGACTAAAATGCCAAAGAAGGATTATCTTGAATCGGTGATTGAAGGATATCTACTGGTGGCACAGGTAGATTTCAAATAAAAAATAAAAATAAAAAGCCACAAGGGCCCGAGTGGCTTTATTCGTAGGATGTGACGAAAGTCAAAGAAAATAATCGCGTAAACCTGACGGTTGCTAATATTTCAGAATCTCCTATTACGGTAAAATCTAATTTAAATCTCGATATAGTTCCTTTAAATCTTACTGCATTTCAAGTAAACAATAATAATTATCATAGTGTATCTAAACGAATTCAAGAAATAATTAAATCCTTAAAATTAGATCATTTGAACGACGAGGAATATAATTCCCTCACAGAACTTTGTTCTCAGTATGCAGATATTTTCCATCTCCCAGATGATAAGCTAAGCCACACCACAGCCATAGAGCATAAGATTCAAACTAGTACCGATGTCCCAATTCATACTAAATCTTATCGTTTTCCCGAATGTCATAAAAAGGAAGTAGAAACACAAATACAGAAAATGTTAACTCAAAATATCTTTGAACCGTCTTGTTCTCCATGGAGCTCACCCCTATGGGTGGTGCCTAAAAAGGCAAATTCTCAAGGTCAGCCACAATGGAGAGTTGTAATCGATTATCGAAAGCTGAACGATATAGCAATCGGTGAAACTTATCCAATTCCACAAATCAATGAAATTCTTGATCAATTAGGTAAAAGTAAATATTTCTCTACTCTTGATTTGTGCTCTGGTTTCCATCAAATTCTTATGTCTCCTTCAGATGCTCAGAAAACAGCATTTTCCGTCGCTCAAGGACATTTCCAATTCAATCGAATGCCTTTCGGGCTGAAAAACGCCCCATCTACCTTTCAAAGGTTAATGAATAACTGCCTCTCTGGATTACAAGGCAGCCGTTGTTTCGTCTATCTCGACGATATCGTCACTTACTCCTACGACTTAACAACGCATATCAATAACCTCCGAGCTGTATTCGACAGACTCAGGTCCTTTAATTTAAAACTCCAGCCCGATAAGTGTCAATTCTTACGAAAGGAAGTTACATACCTAGGGCATGTGATTGGGGAGGATGGTGTCAAACCCAATCCAGATAAAACTAAATCCGTGACCGGATTTTCTACTCCGAAAAATCCAAAGGACATCAAATCATTTCTAGGCTTAGTGTCTTATTATCGTCGCTTCATTCCCCATTTCGCTAAATTAGCAAAGCCCCTTACCAGCCTTCTCAAAAAGGACGTTCCTTTCAAATGGGAAAATGAACAAATGCTAGCTTTCGAATCCTTAAAAGATAAACTCGTAAATGCTCCTATTTTAGCATATCCAGATTTTTCACGGCCATTCCTATTAACGTGTGACGCTTCAAATTTCGCCATGTCTGCCATCCTGTCCCAAGGCCCAATTGGACAGGATCGTCCAATTGCATTCGCTTCACGCAGTTTGAACAAAGCCGAAAGTAATTATAGCGTCACAGAAAAAGAATGTCTAGCAATCATTTTCGGAACAAAGACCTTCAGACCGTATATCTACGGTCATCGTTTCACAATCATTACCGATCACAAGCCTGCAATGGCTTTTCAATTGCAAGGATCCAGATTCCCGCCTAGTTCATTGGCGTCTTAAACTTGAGGAATTCGAGTATGAAATTCAGTATAAAAAGGGTAAATTTAATGTAAATGCCGATGCCCTATCTAGATATCCTGTTAATCCCGTCCTTCCTGAAAATGACGTAGATTCAAATCAACCTAACAACGGATCTCACATTGATGCGTTAGATAAAGACCTCATGGACCTCCTTGTTTCACCTCCATCGTTTCAGTTAGACAATATTAGTCCAGGTTTTCCCGAATTTGAACTGCCAAGCCCATTAGAGCCTAACCGAAACTTACCTGACCAAACAGTAGAACCACAACCTTCTACGAGCTGGCAAAATCCTGAAACCTTACCTGTAGTCATTCCAAATCCCGAAAATCCTGCTGTTATCCTTGACTCCGAAAATCCTGAAACCTTACCTGGTGGTATCCTTGATCCTGAAATCCCTGTAACCTTACCTGCTACATCACCGAATCCGGAAAGTGCAGAATCACCTGAAATTGTAACAGATGAAAACTATAATAAATTTCTAAAATCACCACCTAGACAATATAATACATACATCAAAGAACGTAACGAAACCTTATTAAAATCAATACAAAGGTTAATCGTAATACCAACCTCTATAGACATGGATGAATCCATGCCATATGCCTGCGATGTCCTCAACAATTGCCCAAATCCTGAACGTGAAGAATTCCTTAAGTTAGAAAAATCACTGTGTTCATTCTTACCGCTAGTAATCGATACCAAGACATACATTTTCTTATTTACAAAGGTTCACCATTTTGACGATCATTCCTATCCAGATATCTTCAAGGCTCTTAAATATTTGCGTGATCAAGTAATGATGACATATCCAACTGTTAATGAAATTGCTATTTCCGATTTTAAGAATCCATTCGATAAGCATTCTTTTGTTAAAATATATAATATTATGTTAACTTATCTCTTTGACGGAACAAATATCATAATTCACATATACAAGAATAATATAATTTATCCAGCCCTTAGTGAAATTCCGAAGATTTTAAAAGAAAATCATGACCTACCAATTGCGGGACATTTAGGTTGCTCAAGAACACTGAAACGAATTAAGGAAAAGTATTATAGACTACAAGCCCGCATAGGACAAAAATATGGGTCAAATGAACCACCAGGGGACATATCTAGAACGATAGCAGAGCAAAAAATAATAAAATTCATCACTATGCCGTCACTTGTAAGCTGTCCAACTGAGTGCAGATGAGAATTGAAAAGTACAGGTAGACTCGGTAAATTTTGGTCATATATTTTTGTACGGCATTCTTAACCATCGATAGATCCATTAAAAATAATAAGGAACCGCTCAGTGCCGTACAAAAATGGTGGTCCACCAAGTCGGAATTTTTATTTAATTTCCGAGAGTTACCGGGGGTAAATTTGGTCATTTGACCATGTACGGCATCTGTGTCATACTATTGCTATACTGCTTTTAATCCATTATTCCGCAACGCCGTACAAAAATCATGGGGACAAGGGGAAAAAATCGAGAGTTGCAATCCCCTCTCTTTCTCCACTCCACGGGGTCATTTGACCAAGTACGGCTTCGGTTCCAAAACATTATCTAGCACTCAAAAGTACTATTAAAAGCAATGCCGTCAAAAAATAATTGTTCTTTTAAATGTATACCAATAATCATCTTAATTTCATCGAATTCTTGATATAAAGAGCTGTAAGGTCATTTGACCCTGTACGGGAACTTTTTTTTAACATGATTTTGTAAAATTCAATCCCACCAAAAACATTTTCATGTAAAATGTTGCCAAGACGAGTCCATATGACTCGCACTGTCAAAAAGTTATCAGATCTCATGTAGAGCCAAGCTTCAAACACTACACGCCCTAACTCTACAAGGCCTAACTTCACAAACTCTACACCTTAGTCAAAATATGTGGCCTGGCCATTTCGCTACATTCACATCGGCGTTAGGTGAAAAATTAATTCACTGTTCATTACTTTTGTGTTATACAATAGTTCTTGTAGTAACGAACGGCCAAGCCACATATTTTGACTAAGGTGTAGAGTTTGTGAAGTTAGGCCTTGTAGAGTTAGGGCGTGTAGTGTTTGAAGCTTGGCTCTACATGAGATCTGATAACTTTTTGACAGTGCGAGTCATATGGACTCGTCTTGGCAACATTTTACATGAAAATGTTTTTGGTGGGATTTCATTTCTTTTTGTAAGTTGTTTGTAACAATTTTATTTTTTATTTTTAGCTACTGTGTGGACGTAAGAGGCAGGAGACGTTCGCAACACTTCTATTCATTCATATTTATATGATCTGATCTGAAGTATATGTCTCAATATATGTCGATTAAATTTTTAAATTTTTTTTGAAGTGAAACTTCTTTATCGGGGTTGGACAAAAATTTAGTGTTACATTTTTGCGTTACGCCGTACGCGTGACATTTTTGCGTTACGCCGTACGCGTGACATTTTTGCGTTACGCCATTCTCGTGACATTTTTAAGGTCATAAAGAAGTTTCACTTCTTACGTGTGTACTCTAGTACACGCATACATTTTTTATTTTAACAAGGAGTACCTATACATATATATATCTAGGGGAACCAAGTTTTAGATTATTAGATTAGACCTCTAGCGTCATCAAAATTTAATTTAAAATTACAGGTCTCATACAAACTCCCATCCCCTAGTTTAAGGGGTTGGGGGATGAAAGTTACAAGTTTTATAATTTTTTTGTTGTTTGTGTGCTAATACTAGCTTACATACAAAATTTCAGCTTTCTAGGGCATTAGGAAACACCTTAAGAATTTTGATGATCATCAGTGAGTCAGTGACGAAATTAGCGTTTTTTAGATATAAATAAAATCTGAAGTATAAAAGCTAATGTAATTAAAACTTAATATGTTCAATAAGTCCGCTATTGACAATATATCCCGAAAATTTTGTTGATCTAGCATAATCCAAACCCAAGTTATGAGGGTTCAAAAAAACGTCGAAGCGCTTCGAGAAAAGGTAGGTAGTGCCCGTGCGCGTAGTCGCTTGGCTCGTCTTGGCGGGGGCACTACCGTGCCCCCAGATTGTTGTATAGTATTGCCGTTCAAAAGAAACCGTTCTAAAAAAAGTTATAGAGAAATGCAAAACCAGAAATTTTGTTAAAGTTTAAACATCGTAGATTAATGAAATATAATAGTTTTCTACACTTTATCCGTTGTTTTAAATAGTATTAACATAGATAAATTAGGAAAAAACGATGCCGTACATTTTTGTGCAGACCACATCTTTTAGGCTGATGAAAGCGACGAAAGCTACAATTTTAAGAGTGCTTTATGGCCATTTGATACAGTACGGCATTAACATATTTTTACCCAACTACGGCAAAGCAAAAGGAGGGTTATGGTTGTTTACAGGTCATGTATATATGTTCATCTATTCCCTCGTAACTTCTAAACTACTTATCAGAATTCGACAAATGACATATCATTAGAGGCGTCTGAATTGTTCACTGGATAACCAACGACCAGCTAGCTAAAGGCTATATGGGGTTTCACAAAATCTAATGTGCCGCCCTCTAGCGGACAAAACATACAGAGTAAAAAAATAAAGTTAAGATAAATATGCAGTGTTTGGTATCATTTGAAAGCGCTTTACTTGTACATTTTGAATATGTATATATTACTAGCATTTGCTTGTGACTTTACCTGTATTCATGGACTGATTGCATATAATTCACATCTTTTCGTTCATAGCTTTTTTATTAGTTCATCAATTTAACGGAGTCCATTCCACCTGACTCCGACTTTCCAAGGTGATAATTAACCACCTCGAGCTTCTTAATATTAATGTATATTTATATTTTATTATAAAAATATAAAGCAAACATTTCGTTATATGGATTTTTTTCTTTTTCAGATTTTTCCCCTTTGAACCAACGAAAATGTACGGCACATGAAAAAATATTATCTATGCATAAAATACTTTAAAAATAAATTTATTTCGTGTTGTGTCAAATGACCCCCTGGAGTGGGGAAAGAGAGGGGATTATAACTCTCGATTTTTTCCCCTTGTCCCCATGATTTTTGTACGGCGTTGCGGAATAATGGATTAAAAGCAGTATAGCAATAGTATGACACAGATGCCGTACATGGTCAAATGACCAAATTTACCCCCGGTAACTCTCGGAAATTAAATAAAAATTCCGACTTGGTGGACCACCATTTTTGTACGGCACTGAGCGGTTTCTTATTATTTTTAATGGATCTATCGATGGTTAAGAATGCCGTACAAAAATATATGACCAAAATTTACCGAGTCTACCTGTACTTTTCAATTCTCATCTGCACTCAGTTGGACAGCTTACAAGTGACGGCATAGTGATGAATCTTATTATTTTTTGCTCTGCTATCGTTCTATATATGTCCCCTGGTGGTTCATTTGACCCATATTTTTGTCCTATGCGGGCTTGTAGTCTATTATTGTAAAAACATGGGCTCTGACGTTGAAAATTACATCAAAAACTGTCAACTGTGTCAGGCAAATAAAGCCCTACGTAAAACAAATAGAGCGCCAATGGTTATAACGTCGACGTCAACATCACCGTTTGAAAGGTTAGCAATTGATATAGTAGTACGCAAGGCGCGTTAGAAAGGTCTCATTCTACGCTAAAAGAATATTTAAAATCTTATGTAAACGAAAATCAAGATAATTGGCCGCGTTATGTATTCACTTCAATGTTAGCATATAACTCCGCCGTACATTCCACAACTCATTATTCACCGTATGAATTATTATTTGGTCACAAACCTCATATCCCTAGCTCTATATACGATAGTTCAAATACTACTTACCCGGAATACGTAAAAATGCTACAGCATAGAATGAAACATTCGAGAGATAAGGCTCTAGAATTTATCAACAAATCTAAAATAAATTCCATAAATTATTATGATACACACACTCGGGTTGTTCAATATAAGGTAGGCGATTACGTTTTATTAAAGAATCATTTAAGGCTGCGAAAAGCCCTATCACCAATATGGAAAGGTCCTTACAAAGTTGTGAAAATTAATGGAAATCATACACTAACATTATTGATAAACAGGCGCCACGTAACCCATCACTATGATGAAGTCAAGCTAGCTAATTGCCCCGGCGACGCCTAAATTATAAATTGTATTATCTTAAGTATATCTTAGTTATACCAAAATATATTGTTTTATTATTATGCGTAATTTAATTAATGTGCGTGACGCATAAACGTACTTTATACCTAGTTCTCTTCATCCCAGACATTAATATAATCATCATAGATAAATACTAGATTTAATTATAAATATTATACACTCTATTTCCAGTGCAATGGCCCATGGTCACCCCGAATATGTACATCGAATCAACTCCAGTTCCGGTGTTTATTTTGACCCGATTGGGAAATTAAATATTAATGTAGGCTATTTAGATATATCTTATATAAATCCGCATATAGCGAATGTTAACTCGTTTTTAAGCACATTACGTTTCATATGTTACAAAATCCAGGCTCATTATCCTAATAACACTGAATGTAGTTATATACTAAAACCTCTCAAAACCCGATATAATGACATAGTATCGGAGTATTCTTCTTTTTCTCACTTGATCAGTAGTAAGTTCAAACGAGGGGCTTGGTTTGCTGGTATTGGCACACTCTCCAAAACAATATTTGGCACTTTAGACGAAAATGATGCAGTAAAATATGATAACGCTATACAAGCTGTACAGAATAACGAGAAAAAACTGAGCTCATTACTAAAAGAAAATATTTTAGTCACATCTTTTACCTTTTCTAAATTCAATTCAACATTATATGATATAAAAAGTAATGAGGCCAGTCTCGCAGAAGCTATCGACAAACTCTCTTCTCAATTTCAGAATTTTTCAAATCTTTCAATTAACTTAAATATTAAATCAAAAATTGATAATATATTAGCTCGTCTCGAAGCGTCAATGCTGACGATATCATTCCGATTAGAAGACATAACAAATGCTATCCTATTCAGTACACAAAACATTTTACATCCGGCTATATTAACTCCCACGCAACTGTACCAAGAGCTTGTCGATAACTATAGACACATACCCGTAGATCGTAAGTTACCTTTAAGTATAGAATTAAATAATATACATTTGTTATTAAACATCTCTAAAGTTATTTGCTATAGTTTTAATAACAAGATCATTTTTGTTTTACGAATTCCGTTAGTTGCCATACAAGATTACAAATTATTTCACTGTTTAGCCTTACCTACTCCGCATAATGGAGATAAACCTAATTCCTTTAGTTATGTAATTCCTAATATTAAGTACATCGCAATAACCACTGATAATTCATTATACTGCACATTAAATTCTATCAAATATTGCACCGTTATAAACCCAAATGAGCTCATATGTGACGTCACGAGTGTATACTCAACAACTTCAAATCCTCGGTGCGAAAGTGAACTATTAACAAATGCCGTAAGCGCCCTACCAGTCCAGTGTCGTACAGATTTTATATTCGGAAATGTAACAATTTGGCAACCTATTTCTAATTATAACTGGATTTACGTGCAATTCCCAAAAGATAAATTATTTGTAGAATGCCGCAATAGAAAATATTAACCATTTCAGGAACGGGTATCCTGAATATCCCAAATGACTGTGTAGCTCATAATAAAAATATTCGGCTTATACCTAAGTTCAAAGACATGTTTTTAAATGTAACGCTTGCTAATTCCGACTTTAATATAATTAATGACTCATGCTGTAATAATATAAGTAAATTTAAAACTGAAAGGAATAATGAGCCTCCTATGCATTTAAAGGATATTAATTTAGACATTTTTACAGTAAAATCAAAACGTAAATTTGAAACGATTTCGGACGACATAGACGAAATGATTAACCAACATCAAATAATTAAATATGAGACCCATTATTCTATAATTTTAGTTCTAGTAATAAGTATAATAATTATATTTCTATTTTATAAATTAGCCGTATACTTCAAAACCGGCAACTGTCCTCGTTTCCTTCACACACCGCCTGAACCTGAAAATATTCCAATACCAAATGTCCAAGAAACCCCTCCGAGAAAATCCGTTTCATTAGAGAGTTCAACCCCTTTACCTAAGTCCGGACCTAGCACCAGAATTAATTATTAATTTCGTATTTTTCCTTTAGTTCCGCTCCAAATCTAAACTACGTAATGTTTTAACCCCGTAGTTTAGACTACCCCCGGGAGGTGTTATATTCCGAGACTGTATACATTAATGCATACAGCCATCCCTCTAACTATCCCGTCAGCACATTCCTTTCCCGCCATATTCCTTACGCAGTCTACTTCCAACATCCTAAGGGTACGGTTGCCGGCAAATCCATATAAGTCTGTGTATTAATCTTAGGCTTAGGCGATAAAAAAAAAAATAAAAATAATCATTGTGTTGTAAACTAAGTTTTAAATAATAAAATCTTTTTTTAAAAAGAGGTTTATTTCACCTCCCGTAACAGTTCGCATGGAATTCGAAAAAAGGGCGACAAACTCATTATTTGCGGTTGGTACAGTAGCTGTTTCTAGGAGTTGAACCGCAAAATTAAGTTTGTTTTGCATTGTTCATAGAGGTAGCTTTCACAATGTGAAAATAAAAGTAGTCTTAGAAGTGTACCTGTAACTGTTTCAGTTGAAGCTTCTGGAAGTGGCAGTGTCACCTGTGGTAATGAATGATCTAAATCAGGAGCAGGCACAGTGACCACTTGTGTTGAATGTTGCAGGTGATAAATCACCTGCAACAGTGAAAATTTTAAATTATATATGTTGTTACATCAGGATGGGTACCTTAACATTATCCACTATGCAACTATGATATGTAGGGTAAAGCAGCTAGTGAAATTACTAGCATGTGATACTGAAGAACTTATACCTCAAGGTGGTCACCACTTACCATCCACCAAGGGCAATAAAAAAACTACTACCTACTTACAAAATAACCATGGGGAATAAACTTGCCTTACACAAAACTCGACACATAGTTGCAGTAGCAGATGTGGAGCAAATTAAAGGGAGTTATTAAGGCAGCTTTCACTTACCGTGAAGATGTAGTGTAGGAATAGCCATATAATTTAATCGATTATTCCGATTCTTATCACAATCACGGAAATGAATATCACAGATAGAGACCTTCTTCTTATAATATTCATATCATCATCATCTGATGGTGTTTCCAATTTGCCACCAACAATATGAACCCAGGCCTTGAAACGCTCAGGATTTCTTTCCATATGTGGAAATTGGTGGAATATTAAAATAAAGAAAATTATAAAAACTGCTAAAAAAAACTTAATAACTAAAAACTAAACTGAACTAAACTGTTAAATTCACATAAAAATAAAATCATCATACTATATAGCTTTTTACACAGGCTTGTTATTAGTAAATAATGTATTACACTACACACAGTATACTTATATCAAAACATAGAATTAAACACAACGACAACATCAGGTATTTTACATTTAATAATTGCAATGTTTTCTTTTAGACTAAGCACAGATACTGAGCCAAGAACGAGCCAAGAACCCAAGAAGAGTCAAGAATATGAAATCACACGATTGGCCGCTGAAAGTATGGCGATTCAGGTAATTTATTTATTTATTTGGAAACCCAAAAATAGCATACCAGTATAATTTTGGAATTATACAGGGTGTCCCACTATTGGTATACTAAGCGCGAAGGAACTTGTAGTTTTGCATACACTGATCACGTAAAAAATACTTAAAAAAAAAATTACGTCCAAAATTTTACAAAAAAAAAACAAAATTCAAACGTCATATTCCTGAATTCTTTTCGGCATTTTAATCAAATTTGTCATACTGCCATCTGCAGGATACTTGAGTAAATGTAAATTGCTTAGTAATTTCGGATGGTGTCGTTAGAGAGTGCTATTTTCAATTCAGTGGATGATTTGACAGCTTGTTTTAAGTGTCCCCCCACTGATTGCTATCAAATTGCTAAATTGCGTTTTGAAGATTACATCCATTTATGCGATGCAATTAGCACAGAAGAAGGTGCAGAAAATGTTGGTCTATTGATTATTTTACCGGCGACATACACAGGTAGCCCAAGTGAATATGCGCAAGATGCAATGAATAATATGTTCGTCATTATGGTCGGCCAGATTTATTCATTACATTTATATGTAATCCGCAATGGATGGAAATTATTCAACTGCTGCTTCCCGGACAAATATCAAGTGATCGGCACGACATCACCACACGTGTTTTCAAGCAAAAAATCCGATCACTTATGAGTTACATTAATGGAACACATCTTTGGGATTATTCAATGATGGATGTATTCAATCGAATGACAACAATCTGGCTTGCAGCATGCACACATTTTAATTTGGTTAGTCGAAAGGATTCGGGCAGATAAAATATTATATGAGTGTGCGGGGATTGCTAATCCTGAAACCGATCTAGACCGACATAACGTTGTTATCACGAATATGATTCATGGACCGTGTGACACCATCAACCACCAATCACCATGCATGGTTGACAGTGAGTGTACCTGTACCAAAAGGTATCCACGAAAATTGATGGCAGAGACCATCACAGGCAACGATGGTTACTGTATCAGCGTCGATCGCCCAACGATAATGGTAAAATTATTATCACAACTAAAGTGAAACGAAACGATGGCGTGGTCGATAACAGTTAAAGAATGAAAAGAGTTAATCCATGCTGCACAAATTATTAAAATTCAGTCATTTTTCTCTGAGACGTGTTTGAAGTAATAAAATAAAATACTATTACATATCAATCCATATAAATATTTATTTTGTATCATTGTATTACGTTCATCAAAGCCTAAATTAGTTCAGCTAAAAGGTAACACAACATTCATTGACAGGGCGGTACAAAGTTCGCCGGGACAGCTAGTTGTTTATAAATTAAACATTAGTTAAGGTTCTAATTCGTTTTGGTAATCATTTTGGTCTTTATTTTTAGAATTTAGTTTCATTGCACAAATAAAATGCAGCATTTTTTGATAATACGCTTTTTTTAAATCTGTCAACAATTTTTCAACGAAGACACTATCAAAATTGACAGTCAGTATAAAAGCCCCTTTGTCAAATGAAGAATATATCACAAATGAGGCTTTTGTAACATTAATAATAGCCATTCCTAATTGCACTTGTCCATAATACTCATGTCTTAAATAAATGTTTTCACCCTCTTGGATCAAACATTTGCCAATTACCGATTGAACCACTACATGAATATTCTTAGATTTACCTTGAACAGGACATTTAATTTCTAGTAATTCTGACGGTTTTCCATCTTTAAAAATAACTCCGTCAGGAGAATAAGCAATCCAAGGATTTTGTTGGGATATAATCAATCCTGTTTCAATAATATCTTTCTTTGTAGCATTTCTAAAACATTCCCGGTTTTCCCCTTTAGTTTTTTTCCCATAGTCAGTGTGCTCACTTCGAAAATTTTTCGGAGAAAAAAAGGAATCACATTTTTTCGTCCAGTCCGGATTCTTATTAGGGCGTATTCAGAAAGAAAGCTTGAAACTTATAAGCGCTTATCGGCGCTTGTCATGTTCATATATTTTCCTGTCAGTGCTGGTAACCCGCGCAGGAAAATATATGAACATGACAAGCGCCGATAAGCGCTTATAAGTTTCAAGCTTTCTTTCTGAATACGCCCTTAGAAGTATAAGAAAACAGATGATAACAAGTTGATCCGGTAATCCGGAATCGCCTCTCTTTATGCCATTCTGAGTAATGTAATTTAGTTTGAATACAAACTTCTTCATAATTACAATACAAGTCTTTTATAGTATCTGCACAGCATTCGTGTGGATAAGAAACTTTGATATTTTTGATGTTCTCCATCAATTCACTTCGCTGTAACGTAAATATCATATGCTGCTTTTCTAAATATGTGACGTCAACATTGGTAGTATGGTTAATTACAATAGGTTCATGCCTTCCAACACTGAAAAATTATCAAAATACAATTAAAATATGAGCTTTCATTAACAAATAATAAAATTCACGAAGTTATTTAAATTATGTTTACAGATGTTTAACAAACGCTGAATTTTTCAACCGAGCCCGAACTTTTTCAACTATTTGCTTCTTTTGATCCTTACTGTGCTTTAGACTCTTTACTGTGCTCCATCCTGGACGCTTGCATTTTATAATACTGGTAGAAACCACTTCTTCACCTTCACCTTCGTTGACACCAAGATCTTCATCTTTGTCATCTCCTTGATTCGAAGAATTATTAACTGCTGGATCGTTCTTTGAATTTTCTTGGCTTTGACACTTACGTTTTGCTTTGGAGAAACAAGCATGTTGATGAATTGGAGTTGAATTATATTCTTTCACAATACGATCTTGCTTGTTCTTCCATTCACATTTTTTGTCAGTAGAGGATAAAAAGCGTAGTTGATCCCCTGCTCTAAAACAAAAACAACAAACTTTTCAACTAGCATTAAACAAAAATATTTTATTAAATACAAATAATTTTTTATTGTGTTCTGACATTTGAGGTTAGAAAATAACTTACCGATAACAATATAATAAAGCAGCCACAACATGCTTAGGGCGTTTGTCCACTACAAGGAATTTTACGGTCCGGCATTCCGATTTTTTACGGTCCGGTATGGCACGCCATTAATCTATATACTAGCTTGTGCACTATACGTAATTTTACTGTCCGACATTTTACTTTTCCCTATTCCGGATGGTTTTTTGTGTCTACGAGTCGCTGTAGGTATAATTGTTTTCGAATGCCCACTTGCTTGGATTTTACTGTTTTTACTGCATATGCCAATTAAAAGCAAGCTCTTGTTTTACTTTCTTTTAGTTGGCAATGAGATTTGAGAAGTCGGTATTGTTATTTTATATACATTGACCAAGCATTGACCTATAATTATTATCTAAGTAAGTGTTGGTAAGTTAAAGTTCAAGTGGGAATAGCTTTAGCTCCTCGTCACCGATTAAAATAAATAAGTGAAACACGCATTTTAAATCTCTTACGGAACTTTACTTTTTATTATAACGAAGTAATATAATATTTCACCTTCTATATTTTTTACTCGTTTCTTGTAAAATGCAAAAAACAATCATTTATGATAGCATTATACCGCCAAACTTCCTTGAACTGTACCGCACTGATCCGAGTAAAGACGGATAGGTGCACAAGCAATTCATCGGTTTTTTCATGCCACACCGGACCGTAAAAAATCGGAATGCCGGACAGTAAAATTCCTTGTAGTGCACAAGCGCCCTTACACTTTGTGCCCGCACCAGCCTTGCATGAGCATGTGACCGATAAAATTTTTCCTGATTTGGAAACCAATCCTTCAATGTCATGAGGTTTTTCCTTCACATGCGAAGTTTGTAAACATAGTGCGGTAAAACTTACAACATCACTGTTTGGATTGTCATTATTTCTACCACATTTTAACAAATGTCCAGCTTGTTTTTTATATATATTTTTTTATATTTTTTCTTTTTCTTTCTGTGTCTTTTATATTTTTCTGAGCTGGATTGGATCCAACAAATTGAAAAAATTCATTTATAGAAAACATAAATAATTAAAATTGATGACACTAATTCAATGTAACTTATGGTTATTTCTTTTGTTGCACACAATACGTAGCCATGTTTTTTTAAGCCCCGCCCACTGGTCCGTTGTCAATATGGCGAGTCATTGCTTCTTTATTATTGAAGAAAACTAGCGATATGTAATCTATGTTTCTACGAAAACGGTACACGTAGAGTATCTTGCTATTATTGGGATGAAAGCAACAAAAAAGAGGTGCAAATAAAATCGCAAGTATTCTTCACAGTGACATAAAATCTGTGGATGAAATAGAAAATATAAAACACCTTCTTCTATATTGCGACTGTTGTCCTGGGCAAAATAGAAATCGCACTGTGTTAGCCATGGTACATTTTACCTTGCAAGAGATATTCAGACCATACAATTAACTACTTATTGACAGGACATACATACATGCCTGTTGATAGTGTACATGCCGTAATAGAGAACAACCTGAAAAAAACTATAATTTATGCGTAAACAATGGTTTACTGTGTTTACTACGGCCAGAAAGGAAGGTTCCATATGAAGTTGAAGCAATGACTTTTGAAAGTTTTAACAGATGGGATGTCGTTGAAGATAAATAGTTCAAACGAAATTTAACTGGAAAAATTAGCAAAGTTCGTGTCGTGACTTTCAAAAAAAATAAGCCTGCGATGATTTCTATCAAAGACTCCATGAACGTTACCGCAAAATCTGAATGAAAAAAGATAAAGTAATACCTGCTCTATCCCAAAGGCTATTGATGCAAAAGATACCTTGCCTGAATCATATATTGAAGATGATTAAAAATAAATTCAACACACACATTCTACTCTGTCAATTATAGGATTGTTCCTCAACTGCTGCTAGATTCATATTAAATCTTTCTTTTTGTTCTTATCATTTCATTTGTAGTTTGTTATCTGGTTACCTGCCAACAGAGAAGAACCATGCTCTAATTGATTGGGTTTAGTTGATAACGTGACTGTGTTACTGAGCAACGTGTTGTTACTAAAATGTAGTACAAAACTAGTACTAGTACACAATCTTTGTGTTCTTTGAATAAGGAACCTAATTTACTTGCAGTTACGAGACCCAAGGGTTAGTATTTTTACAACTTATTAGTTTATTAGAAATTAATTTAATAGCTTTAATAGCAATAATATAAACAATAAATAAATATTATAGAACTATTGACGAAATGGCATTATCACCCCACTTCGATTATAATGAAAAGAAAAAAAATTATACCGGCCGAATTGATAACCTCCTCGTTTTTTTGGAAGTCGGTTAAAAAAAGAGACAATATTGTCGGCTTTGTGAACAATGGCAGTGAAACCAGAAATCAGATAGCAGATCATGCATTGGTATTTATGATACGTGGAATTTGTAAGAATTACAAACAACCTATCTGCTACACTTTTTGTTCCGGGAGCACAAAGAAAGATGACTTAGTTGTACTTATTAAAACAGTAATAAGAAAATTAAACTCAGTGGGATTCAACGTTTTAGCAACTGTTTGTGATCAGGGTACTTCAAATGTCAGCGCTATAAACTCTTTAATTGAGCAAACAAAAATGGAATATGTAAAAAAAATGAGAAGAAATGAGAAATGCCACATTTGAAATTGATGGCAATGAAATAATATCATTATACACTCACCGGCACGGAATCTTGGCCACTGCAAATTTTTGGGTAAAATAACACAATTTCTTTTCTACTACAAAATTCAATAAATTTTTTATCAAAACTAGTTACTTTAATGTTTTTACTAACTTTTAGTTAGTAGTAATGTTTAATTAAACAAGAATTTACGCTTTTCCTGTGAAATTTAAATGATTTCTTAAAAAATGCACAAAAATTAGAAAGAACGTTTCCATAAAAAAAAAAAAATTAACCTTTGAATATAGGATGTTTCCTTCTCTTTCCTTAAACACTGTTTGCATCCAGTCTGGCATACTCTAGAAGACATTTTTGATGTCCACTTGAGCTATAGTGTACCAAACGGCCCCAGCTGTATTTCTAAGCTCATTTAACATTGGTGCTGGGTTGGAATCGAACTTTATGTTTCTTTTAAGCATGTCCCAGATGTGTTCTATTGGATTAAGATTCGGGCTACGAGCTGGCCACTCCAATTTTTCAATAATAACCTCTTGAAGGTACTCTTATACGCATCGTACGACTCGCGGACGTGCGTTATAGTGTATTAGTAGCAAATTTTCTTCACTGATAAACCTGTAATAGGGCTGAACATGTTCCTGGAGAATTTCCTCAATGTACCTGAACAAATTTAAGGCATTATCTACGATAACTAACTCCGTGCGAGCATTGGAGCTTATACCTCCCCATACCATTATTGACCCTCCATGAAAAATCGCAGTTTGAGTGTGGTGATGGGTGAAAACCTCTCTTCTCATCTCCTCTATACTGACTCTTGGCTATCAGAAGCTCGTAAAGTGCCTTAGCAGTCATCTGTGAACACCTCACGAGCGCACTGGCTGTGGGTCCAGTTTTCATGTTCTCGTGCAAAACGAAGACGTGCTTCTCTGTGATGTCTGAGGAGTTCTGGACGGCGTGCTGGTCTGCAAACCTTCAAATTAACTTCCTTCATTAGTCTTCTCACCAATTGCTCACTCACATTTCTTATCCTGATGTTTTTAGAGCCGGTGGCGTATCTCAAAAACTGTCAGAAAGCCATTTCTGAGTATCTCTTGAACAATAAACGGGTCTTCTCGAGCTGATGTGCACCTCACGCCTTCATTTTCTGGTCTGCACGTGTAGCTACCAGTCTCCTGGAATCTTTTCCATGCATAGTGCACCGCTGAACGTGGTACGTACTGTACATTAGGTACTTTACGTTGCGGCAGTCATTGGTCTGACATTGTGATAGCCTGAGCAGGTTGTTCAGATGTTAACGGCATTTTTTATTGTTTGTTATGATCATTGACTACAGTACAACAATAACAATATCTTAAAACGTCATAAACGATATCGAAAAAAGTTAAAAACGAACAATTCGTAACTTCGGCTTAACCACACAAATCACAAATTTCGAGTAACTCTTAAAAAGTGGTAAAAGATAATTCTCAAACTTAATGATTTCTTACCAAAAAATTAAACAAATAATATGTTAACATATCTGCATACAAAAAAATCGTGAAAAACACTTCAAACTTTTTTTATCGGCAAATTTGTAAGTGGCCAAGATTCCGTGCCGGTGAGTGTATGATGTCCCACATTTACTTAAAGGGATAAGAAATAATCTTCAGACAAAAGAATTACATTTTAAAATAGATGGAGTGGAAAAGGTGTGCGAAATGGGACCATATAACCCATTTGACATTTGACATTAAAATTATATAAAAACAATCCCACATAGGAATAAAAATAATAAAGAAACTAACAGAGAACCACTGCCGAAAAATACCGAAGATGATGCATGCTATATGCAATAGCTTTACCGCGGCAGTTCCCGAGTGCCACACGTCTTTTTTTATTATTTGCACTCTAATAATTCGCCTTTTCGCATTAAAAGTGTACAATTACCAAAAATATTCGAAATTGAGTTAATATGCGGAAACATTTGGTATCACCATTATTTTTCTCTTAAATACTGACAAAACAGCGTAGTTCATCAAAAACTCGCTAGAAGGCGCATTGTTTAGTTTTAAATTGACAGAAGTAAGATTTTGTGTCGCGCGAATACTGTACAACTTTTAGTTATGTTCAAACGACCGACCTGTGGCCTGTGCACGTGTTTGTGTCTCTTCAAAACTATACAAAAACGAAAGTTTAACCCCAAGGTAAGCATTCTATTTCATTAGTATTATACAATCTCAAAATTGTATATTTATTGCTATAAATGTATGGCAAGGTTTGAATTAATTCTCTCTTTAAATCTGTATAATTCTGTAATTGTACAGTTTTTGTGATAAAATATGAATAATACTGTCTCGATCTTTAACATTAAAACTATGTTTTTTTTTAATTGTATACTTTTTAAGATATTTTGTGTGGAAAGTTATATTTTAATTTAAAATTGTCCACTTTTTATCATAAATCTGATGTCAGAAATAGTTTTATCTTGAAAATGTTTTCTTTTTATTAATTAACGTAAGACTATTTTGATTTTCGTCGTGTATGATTTCACTTGTTTCAACGCATTTCGGCACTGCGACGGATCGTCGGGGGCAAGTTGCCGCGAAATTTATAGGTAGCTGTCGCGTCCGACCGTCCATTGTAGTGGCGGCTCTAATTGTATGTTTTAAAATGTTTTCTTTATTTATTCAGATTACTTACATTAGTTGCTTTCGAAATGGCACAAAGAAGCAAATTTTTAGAGAGCTTGAAAAAAATATAATTATTCAGAAAGAAGTTAATGAGCTGCCTATCGCTGATTCTGAAGTAGAATCGATAGACATACTACATGAAAATAAATCACAATTTTTAATAAGTCAAAACATAGGTAACATAGGTTTTTTTTTATATTACTAAGCATTATTAATGAGAATTAATTTATTTAGGTACTTATTACACTTGAATATTTTTCTTTGACAGGTTTACAGGGCGATTTACAGGAAACGACCAAATATCTCCAGGAAGGTTTACAGGAAGATTTACATAAATTGAACGAAAATCTCCTGGAAGTTTTAGAAGAATCCAACGAAATTTCCCTGGAAGTATTATTATGTATCAAAATTGAATTCCTACAACTTTACCATCTATGATTTGAAAACAAAGGATGTAGAATGTTATTTTTGGCACGAACAGCAAGGCAATAGAGGCGCGAATGAAATTGGAACCTGTGTGTATGATTATATTGTATCTATGTGTACGAGAGTAAATGAAGACGTTGATTTAATTTTTTATAGCGATAATTGTGCAGGTCAACAAAAGAACAAATTCTTTATAAGTATGTACTATATGCATGCGGTAGCAACGATTCCCCGTCTTAAAACAATAACGCATAAGTTCCTTATTAAAGGACACACTCCAAACGAAAATGATTCGGCCCACTCGGTAATTGAGAGAAATATTAAAAAATCACTAAGATCTGGGCCAATATACAGCCCAGATCAATACGTTTCATTGATCAGAACCGCAAAAAAGACTGGGAAATCTTACAAAGTTAACGAATTAAACTACACTCACTTTAAAGATTTCAAATCTCTTAGTAATGATGTGGGGCGCTATTAAAATAAAAATACTAGTAATGAAACTATAAAGATGAATGACATAAAAATCTTAAAATTCACTAAGGAAAATCGCGGTTGCTTTTTTTATAAAACTTCACATAGTCAAGATGATTTTAAAATGGTAAAGGTTGGACCCACCGCTGCAAAAGGCCTTCAAGATAATTACCGTTTTAAGGCAGTATATAAGGCGCCAATTAAAATTGGGAACTATATTTTCTATCACCAAAATTTATATTTGTCATCAAGTTGTATCACCTAATAAATAGATCTATCACCACGAAATATTTTCGTTCTCAGATAAACAAAAATTGTTCCCAGGTATGAATTATCAAATTAATGTTAATATATGTGTAAAATAAGAGATCGATAACCAATAAAATTATATTGCATTACATGAATATAAACTTCGTTCTTATAATAACAGTTTTGTTACTTAAATAATAGCTCTGTGCTCAGAATGGTAGATCTGTCACCAAATAAATCGATTATCGATCCCTGACTGCGACTCCTTTTTATTTGATATTTTGTCACCAATACATTAGTAACATTTTATTTCGTTCATATATTAAATTAATAGTATTCGTTACCAATTTAATACATCAATTTATAATTTTAATGAAAAAATGATCAAAGGGGCGGAGACAAATTGGCGCGCTTTAAAAATTAAGAATAAATATTGATTATTTTAATTTTAATTAAGTTTCTTATCTACTATTCTGCTATCCATAAGCCAGCTATTTTAAACCAGCGCTGATTGTTCAGTGGTAATTATTTTAAACAATAAATATTGATTATTTTGACTTTAATTGTTTTATTTACTACTCTGCTAAATTTAAATATAATTTATACTACCAGTGGAAATTTAGAACCTTGGGATTCTAGTTAAGTAGCAGAATCTTTTGGTTGAAACGATGACGACAACCCTAATTTTTTATTTGAACTTAATACAATTTTCTAGTAACATAATATGAATTATTGGTGATCTCTTTAAATTAGTTTGCTTAAATACTTATTAGGACACACCTAATATAATACATACAAAAACATTTATTTGGTACTAGACCTTATATTTCAGGATTTTAGGTGATTTATTGTGGAACTGATTTTGCATTGTTTGGTGACTACATT
Organism: Colias eurytheme; assembly: GCF_061535395.1. NCBI lineage: Eukaryota > Metazoa > Arthropoda > Insecta > Lepidoptera > Pieridae > Colias > Colias eurytheme. Next base: position 121,252 of record NC_142980.1, read on the forward strand.
TTGGTGACAGATCTACTATTTTGAGGACAAACCCTATTATTTAAGAAACACAAAACTAATTAAATTGGTGATAGCTTAAATGATACCCATTAAAATTGTCGATCAGAAAAAAAAAGGGTTTATTAGCTTTAGTTAATAAGAAAACTATTCCGGAATATTATCGTCCATTTTATGAAACTCTGTAATATTTAACAAATTGATGTAAAATTAAAATAAAACTTTGTTATAATACAAATTGAATAGGTTTACTTGTATTCTTTAGTAGGTAATGCTTTGCATTTTTTAAATTAATACTAAATAAAAACGTACATATTTTATTTAAATTATTATACGTATAATTAATAATACTGAAAAGACTGGATAAAGATCTTGAACTTAGATTACATAAGTAAGACTGAAATACCTTGATTAACAAGTTCCTATCTTAGTGCTATGTTACTTAGTGATTATCGTGATTTAATCAACCAAATAATTTCACTTATTATTTTTTTTTTGTGTTTGTGCCATTTTGTTTTAAGTTTGTGAGACAATTTGTTTTAGTTTTTGTTTAAGTTGCATAACTATGTTTTAGTTCATATTTATTATAATAATTTCATAATTATTGTACTGGAAAAAATAAATATTTAATAAAATAGTGTTGTTTTACTGAAAAAAATCTTAGTATTACCTTCAATTAAATCGTATTTAATTATTTATATAGTCATTTCGATTTTTTTTTACGTTTGTTTTGGCTACTATATAATAAAATTAATATATAATTTCATCTTACTTTTAAAGACACATAATGTAACTAGCAAAATATAATAAAATGAATGTTGAAAAGATCATAATTATTTAAAATATTACACGTTAAACCTTTAAAACGCTCTCCTGTAAAATTAGTAAGTTTTGAGATTATACGGTTTTAATGCGAAAAGACGAATTGATAAAATAAAATTATTCGTACGACTTCTGTACGAATAATAATAAATTGTTTGTCCAGTACCCGTATTGATAATTATAAATTATTCGTACGGAACCCGTATTAATAGACTCAGCCTATGTTTTTTCCTTAATTATTATTCATATTTTAATTAGGGAATAACAGTAAAGAAACATTGCAGAAAAAAGCTGGCAGAGTCAAGTATGGGTATCCATGAAACCGGAGATGAAGATAGTTTCATTGTGATGAAGATGGGAATAAACAATTTATTGGATACTTATTGGAGGAGCAAACAGAACCACCATCTGCTACATCAGGAATTTCTGAAGAATCACTATCAAGGATCATTGAGGGCTTCGCTGAAATGAAAAAAGATAAATCAAAACCAGTTAACATTGGCAGATTGGCAGAAAAATTTGTTATTGAAAAATTCAAGTAAAATGTAAGTTTATAACATTTTACAATTTACATTAATAACAAAGTAGGTACCTACACGATTTCTTTAAATTATAACATAGGTTACAATTTTTTTTCACATACCCTCACATGCGGGTAGTTAGCGTTAGAAAATATGTCCTTCCTAATTATAAAACACCATGACTAGTTCTTAATAAAAAAGTGTTCAAACGTATTTCATTTCGTAACACCAGTGTATTATGGAAACGAGGGTCTGAACACTCGCGGGCCCTTGCTTTTTGTCGAAGGACCATGTTAAATCGTGTAACTTGTAAAGGTAGCTGGTATAAAGCAATAAAATAGACTACTAGTTAACAGCGTGTACTTTCACCATCACATAAAAACGGAAGTACAAAAAAATTGCCATACTTAAAACGTACTTAAAACTAAATTACGTACTAAATTATTATTATTAAATTATCTACTAATAACGTACTTGGGGATACTATAGTGTATGTGAATGAAAGAGAGGGAAGTATTATGTCATCTCTTGCGCACGTGCAACGGTGAGTGGTGACATCGCTCACGCAGCTCAGTTGGCTGCAGGCGGTCAGAGTGAGAGGGCACGCGCGTCTAAGAGCCGATAATAGGGAAGGACATAATTCAAATTGCGAAGAGGACAATGAGGAGACCTGAATTTTCTATTTCAAGAAAAATTTTCAAATAAGGAAAATATTCCAACATTAAATGTCATTCTCCCATCGTCATCACAAGAGAAAGAGACATTAGCAGAGCAAGTTATTTCAGAAAGGAGCCGGGTTCACTGTTCTGCATATACTGCGGGGTTTATTTGTAGAAAACTTTCCAATGGTGTAAAATGCAAAAATTGCTTAAAACATTTACCAGTCCAGACCACAGTAACATTCATGATTATATTAAACTAAGAGAATATAAGCTTTTAAAGATCAGTAATTTGTGCTATCCAACATCCAAATTGGTTATATTGTACAGGGATGGTGCTCAGGTTATTCATAATTATTTAAAATATATGTATTGTCATACATCAGGCGTTGGTCATAATTTGCGTCACCACATGGAAACAAAGTTAAGTTATACTTGGCTGAGATGCGAGAAACATAGACATATTGTAAAATCTTTGTTTTTCAAATTTTTAATATGGCTCCAGGTGCACAATCGGTGCAATATTATTAAAAAGATTTTCAAAGGGAGCATTGAAGATAAATATGTATCAAAGATGTATTGTCCCTAAAAACGGGCCCTGTCAAAATATTAAAAAAAAAGTTAAAACGAAAAGATAGAATTAAAACATCTTGAATTTTTTTTCCTTTTTAATGTTTAAAAAAATTAAAATTAAAGTAAGGCACACTAGACCATCGATAAAATTAAGTACATCACTAGTCGTCGATATCGATGACAATTACTTTTTCTGTATATTGCCCATCAGTAAATTTTTCCATTGTGCGATATGAACGACTCCAAAGAAAAAATAATCAAGAAAAAATCTAATGAATGACTGTTTTGGAAACTAAAATGTAACAAATAAATGAATATATAAATTTTAATTTGGAATTCTTAACCAAAGAGGAGATATTTGGGATCAAAGTGACCTGTACAACAAAACGCCAATTTCATATGTAAGGAATAATATTAAGTACCTACATTAATCATTCTTTCCTGAAAATCTACACGACCTTGGTTGTTAAAATATTCTGTGAATCTCCACACCGTCTCACCGCATTACCATCTCTAGTACGCTGTCTGTCTGTTCTGTTAAGATGCAATGAGATGTAATTTTCCCGCCAATCTCCTGGGCGAAAGGTGTTATTTTCAATACCTTCCCGGTCGACACAATTTCTTGTGACGTAGTTTTCAGACGTTTTTCTCAAATTGTGAAGCAAACATGAAGCCATTACCATTACGTGTACATTTTTAAAATTCATTGTGATAGGTTTCTTAAATACCCTAAAACATTCAGCTAATATACCGAATGTATTTTCAACAATTCTCCTAGCTCTGGAAAGTCTATAGTTGTATATTCTTTTTATAAGATTTTCATTCATTGCAAATGCACTGTCTGCAACTAAACAAAATGGAGCAACTACATCTGATGAGGGCAAGACAGATAGATGGTCGTGGTAAATGCAGTTGAGCAGACAACAAATTTTCATGAAAAGACGTATGATTAAATACTCCACCATCCAACGGGAGAAATACTCCCGTTTGTACCTGCTTTCACATAAATAAACTCGTAATTGGCTTTAACAATACCAAGCAGAACTATGCTGAATGATCCCTTGGAATTATAATAAGTAGAACCAGATGTTGGTGGTTTTTCAATGAGAACATGCTTTCCGTCTTTCAAAGTCGTGTGGTATTTTAACCATTCATCTTCTGTTTCAGGAACCTGCAACAAAAATGGAAAAGAGTTCAATGCGGCAAAATGCGCTTTACAAGAAACAAGAACAATTGTTAGAGTCCGCAACACAGTTAATCAAAGACCGCAGCTCGCATGAAGACACGATCAGCAGCTGCTTTTGGACGATCAGTGAGCTCTCAATTGAAAGAGTTACCGAAACTGCAAAGATGCATTGTAGAAAAATTGATTGTAGAACTATTGTTCTATGCTTCCCCTTCTATTTATTTTACATATTAATAACATTAACACTTGTTTTCTCAATTCGAAATTCTTGCTCTATGCCGATGATCTAAAGGTATATAAAGCTATAAAAACTACACATGACTGCATATTACTTAATATCTACTGTTCTAATAACAAATTAAATCTTAGTATTCCCAAATGTCACACTATTACTTTTACAAAGAATAGGAATCGTATTCTATTTGACTACAATCTTTGTAATGAAACATTAGATAAGGTTACGTATTTGCGAGATCTTGGAATCACTCTCGACGAAAATCTTCACATGAACTTACATATCGCTAACATCACCAGGGGGCCTAGACAAAAACCAAGCGTTTTCAATGCAAGCGTTTTCCGCTCACGCTAAGGACTTGACATTAGCGTGTTGAAATTGGTAGACATGTTACACATGGAACGCTGAATGCCCATTCCGCAGCGTTACCCGAAACACTCTATAATTAGTCTATGGAATAGTGTGTAGCAAGTGTCAACTGTCAATTGTCAAAGAGTCAGTATCTGTTACTGCCAAAGTTCAAACGCAAACTCGCGCGCTTAGAAATCAGATAACTTATTACTATATTATTTGCTCTGTGATAACCAGTGATAACTATGGAATCCAGACTTCGTGCGAGTCCCGAACAATTTAGTTTACTAATAGAATTTATGGAAAGGTAGGTTTTTTTCGAAATCTGTCATTTATTTTACATTTTGTTATTCTTAAGAAACTCGATTCAAACCTTAATAGGTACTTGTTTGATAAACATGGTATTAGAATGTTAGTAGCAAACTTTCGGCTAATATTCTCACTGTACACTAATCTTATGAATATTATTTTTAGCCACGGTGATCTTTCAAGGCCACAAGTTGGACTTCAAGGAAGGGTAAGGGGTGAAGGCTTGTGGCAAGAATTAGCCGAATTGTTCAATTCAGTTGGTGGAAATGGTGTTAACAAAAATCCCGACAAATGGAAAAGGGTAATATTATAATTAATTATTAAGCAAAGTCTGCTGTTGCTTAGGTACCTCTGAACAGAGGCGGCGCAAGGCGTGGGTGGTGTAGGCGACCGTCCACGGCCTCGCGCCCCTTGGGCGGCGCGTTTTTTTAGCATTTATGAGTATCAAAAAAAATCTTTTAATTAAATCCGTCTTTTTGCATCATCCCTTAGGGGGCCTCGCATAATATATTTTCCCCACATAAAAGTTAGGTCTTGCGTCGCCACTGCCTCTGAAGAACATTTATTTTAATGTTAATATTTTATATTTCGTGCTACAGGTATGGTCTGACTGGAAGACCAAAACAAAAAAGAAAGCCTCCCTTATAAATCGGGATAGTGTCGCCTGGTTCCTAAAGCCATTGAGTAGACTTGAGTAGAGGGTGTTAAGGTCAATTGGGATTACCGCAATTACTGGAACAGAAGCCATAGAAGAAGCGGGATTCCAAGTGAGTGAACATTCATATTATTATATTAATGTTATATTTAATATGAGCTGGAAACTGAACGGCTCAAAATTGAAGCACAACGTATCCAAGTTGTTAGAGAGCGAGTGCAAGTGGAAGCCGAGCGCGTTCGGGTCGAAGAAGTCCGCAACCGCACAGAGGCAGACCTACGTGACTCCACGCAACAACTTAATTCAAGAATATCACAATTGATATTACTCCACGAAGATCGTAATTTGAGACCAAATTAATTTATTTTTAACTGACTTCAAAAAAAAGGAGGAGGTTATCAATTCGGCCGGTATCTTTTTTTTATATGTATGTACACCGATTACTCCGAGCTTTCTGAACCGATTTACGCGATTCTTTTTTGTTCGATGCGGGATGGTGTCGAATTGGTCCCATAAAAATTTTATACGCCTTAGCCCAGTAGTTTTTATTTTATAAGCATTTTTGTCTTGACTCGATGACTTAATTGGAATGTAGCAAGTAACTTTGATTCGCTTCCCGGTAACCGATTGAGCTGAAATTTTGTATATGTAATAAATGTAAATTGGATAGCGATGAAACATTATCATGACATAGAGCTGATTTGATGATGGAATCGGAAGGAGGCCATAGGAAATCTATATAGCCATAGGATATAATATTGACTCAACTTTATCGAGTTTGGGCTGATTCGTATTGAAAAATACACTAAAAATTATTAAATAAAAATAACTGCGTTAAAAACAACCGACTTCAAAAACGGAAAAGTAAAATATAAAAAAGATTTGATATTATTCATTACTACATATTATTTAGATGTGCTATTTACTAAAAAGGTTTGAAGTCGGTGCCAAGCACTAAACACTTAGTATTAAGCTGGCTATCAAATCTTTTTTATTTTTTACTTTTCCGTTTTTGAAGTCGGTTGTTTTTAATGCAGTTATTTTTATATATTTTAATCTAATTTTAATTTAGGATATTTTGTATTTGAAGCTTTTTAATTATATTTTGTTATTATTTTTAAGACTCCTTTTATACTACACATATTAATTTTATAAGTGCATATATCCATACTAATATTATAAATGCGAAAGTAACTCTGTCTGTCTGTCTGTTACTCAATCACGCCTAAACTACTGAACCAATTTGCATGAAATTTGGTATGGAGATATTTTGATACCCGAGAAAGGACATAGGCTACCTTTTATTGCGAAATATGTACCACGGGCGAAGCCGGGGCGGACCTCTAGTTATTAATAAAACATTATTTTAAAGAATATTTTTAATTTTTATCTTAAATGGAAATGAAATTTTTACATTGCTTTCACAAATTACTCACTGTCATTACATATTTTAAAATTTACCACCGATTCGGAAAGCAGTATCTACGGTGAAGAACCGGCAAGAAACTCCATAGCTGCTCTTTTAAATAATGTCAGTTTACTAACACAATGTACTGTTATACACTAAGGCCCTTCGCTCATGGAGCTACTCAAAAATGACTGAACTAATCAGTAATTACGATTACAAACCAGTTACAAATTGTATCTCGCATACAACGCTACTCAAGTTATAAGGTTTCAGTCACTTGTCAATGTTTGCTCGTTCATTTTTATCATAAAAACAAAGAAACTCGGGAAACCAGTAGCGTGGAGACCGACACGACGCGTCGCGCGTGATTTGTTGCTAACGCGTTACTCACCAGTTAGTAACTAGTCGCGTCGTGTGCGAATCTCCATAGAACATGTATGGGCTGTGACGCTCAGGCAACTCGTTAATAATTTGAGTTTGTGACTAGTTCTTTTCGAGTAGCTCCATGAGCGAAGGGCCTAATAATAATCGCCCACGGTTGGAATATCTATTGTCTACGTGACAATAGATATTCCACTTATATGCAATAAGGCTTGCAATATAAGCGGAAAAAAATTTAAACGACATCACATTAGAACCTCAAAAATAACAGTACTTCTCCACTATTTAATGGATGTTATTATACATATAAACCTTCCTCTTGAATCACTCTATCTATTAAAAAAAACCGCATCAATATCCGTTGCGTAGTTTCAAAGATTTAAGCGTACAAAGGGACATAGGGAAATAGGGACAGAGAAAGCGACTTTGTTTTATACTATACTAGCGACCCGTCCCGGCTTCGCACGGGTGCAATGCTGATACTAAATACACTACAGAAAAACTGTGAACGTTGTATATAAAAACATAGCGGCCCGCTCCGGCTTCGCACGGGTATAAAATAGATAGCCGGGCGGCCGGCCGGTACCGCCGCAAACGCTACGTCCCGCAATTTTTAAATCTGTAATATCTTCGAAATATTCACTTAAATCATACGGTGTAAAGGGCCATATAGATTAATATTAAATAAAAAATTTATTCAAGGTATTTAATTGGTTAAGGATTAATGCTGTATTGGTTAAAATCGCATCGAAAATTAGCCAATATTTGTCGTAAAAAGTAAATGACAAAAAAAAGTTATTGTGGGTTATCCATAAGAGATAGACATATACCATCGCGGACTTTTCTATAGACCTTTTCAATGTGTATAATACTTAGTACATTATTTTGATAAAACTCGTAGGGTTCAGCCTGCGTTTGCAGTGTAAGCGGAAAAAATGTAATTTATTACGACATCACATCAGAAAACTCAAAAATAACAGTACTTTTCTACTATTTAATGGATGTTATTATACATATAAACCTTCCTCTTGAATCACTCTATCTATTAAAAAAAACCGCATCAAAATCCGTTGCGTAGTTTCAAAGATTTAAGCGTACAAAGGGACATAGGGACATAGGGACAGAGAAAGCGACTTTGTTTTATACTATGTAGTGATAGTGATATATATATATATATATATACATATATATATACATAAGAAACTCTTCTCGTACTTGTACAGAACTAGCAGCTGGTCTGCGAGCCATTTGTTGCAAATCCTGTATATCGTTATTACTTGAAATTTCTTAGCGCCATGAACCAGGCTGTATCAAAGTTCTGTCACTATCGTAAATATCAATAGTGCCTGGTGGACAATAATATATGTATTTGTGACGAAGTATTAGTTTTTTTAAATAATTTTTTAGCAGTATACATGCAAGTCATAGTGACAACAGATGCTTTCTCAGGATTTAGCTCGAAAGGTGATTTGAATATTCGAAACTTCGCTGACAATATTCCAAATGTATTTTCTACAATCACTATAGAGCTAGCTTTTACAAACAGGGTGGGTGTTGAAGCATTTGGAATGTCGATTTTTGAATGGCAGCCATCGCAACTGACGCTTTGTGATCTGGTGCGTTGTCTTGGTGAAACAACATTCAAGCCCGCAGTTTGCCATGTCTCTTTTTCTTTCTAACCTACCGCATTCTTTTATTTGGTCTGTGTAGTAAGAGCCCAATATAGTGGCTACCTTCTTAAAATATTCCACCATAATTATTCCTTTAGCGTCCCAAAAAACTACGACTTTAATCTATCCCTCTAATTTTCACTTTGAATTTCGTTATCGTCACTTTGGAAGCACGCATCCAAGCCATTGATTGTTTCTTGGTTTCAGCATAAACATGGTGAACCCAGGTAACGCCCATGGTCACAAATCATGACAAAAAATTATCCTGATCTTGTTAAAAATTTAGAAATTCACCCTCTAAATGTCGAATCGTTGTTTTTTCTTTTCATCGGCAAACATTCTGGCTCGCACGGTTCACATTAACATTAATGTAAATACTTGGAAACGTGGCCTGTTGATATGATTTTTTTGTGATAACTTAGTGAGTACATGAGCAAGAAAAAAAATATTATTTTATATTTTTATGTGCACAGGAAATTGCACCGACAGCCCTAGGAAATTTTGAATGAAATCCTGTTTGAATTTCCAGCCACTCTACTATTGATGATGGTATCTGTAAAATATAGAAAATAAATTTTATTTTAATCTGTTTCAGACAGAGGAGCCTTTTTTTATAGTGGGGAAATCTTCCACTGATACCCACGGCCCCCGGGGAAGGAGCCGTGGGTTATGTCGGATTCTTACCGACTAAAACCCCACTGTGTTCCGTCGAGCCGCTTTAATGATGGGGCCGCGGGTATTTGTTAGAATTCTTCCGCGAACCCCTCGGCGGCAGACAGAAGAGCCTAGGACTAGTGGAGAGAATAAAGAAAACCCTCAAACTGAATCATCTGAACAGACAAGTTCTCCTCGAGTACGTCAGTCAGAAGTAAAAGAAGCTGGGAAGTACTTGAAAGAAGCCTTTAGCACATTTCAAGAAAACATAAGAAAACGGGAATTTACAGCACCCCCAGATGAATGTGAAATCTACGTGTTGAAATATTGAGTTTATATACAAAAGTTTCTCCTTTTTAAAGCTATAATTTATTTCGACATTTTCAAGTATTATTTATTATCGTCGACCTTTTTCTTATCGTAAACATTTGGTAAACTAATTATAAGCCCTGTAAGTACCACGTCATTTGAGTAACACATGTTCACAACTTGTGAAGATTTATATTATAGTTTCTTAGTAGTAAAGAAACTAAATAGCCAAACACGGTCATAAATAAAAGTGTAATGTTGAGTGTTGAATAGACCCTTATAATTTAACACAATAAGTTAAATCTTTTAGCTTTAAGAGTTAGTTCACTCGTATCCTTCAGACTGTAAAGACATACCTTCGATACTCTATTTGAAGATAAATAAAGTGACTATCTTCCTACAACAAAGTGCTTGAATTATTTACTAAAATTAATCACACCACTATCCATAATCCCAATAGGTTATGGGCCCAGGCTACGTTGTTGATTAATTAAAATACAAATTTTATTGAGAGGAAGAAAATTAAAATTTCAAAGTGCAATTGAAAATTAGTGAATGTATCGTAAGTAAAACATTCAGAGTGAAGATAAAGATTTTATAAACAATATGGAAAATATAAAATCTAAAAAGAAACATCCAACCTTTCAACGGTGAAAATTATAATATATGGAAGTTCAGAATCCGCAGTCTCTTAAATGAACTTGAAGTGATTCATGTAATCGATAAACCAGCACCAGCGAATCCTGACAGCAAGTGGAAGAAATCGGAGTCAACCGCAAAGAATGTGTTAATTGAATATTTGTCCGATTCGTATTCGTATTTAAGTTACGTGAAACCAGAATCGTCGACAAAACAAATTTTTGATGTACTAAACAATATCTTCGAAAGAAAAAGTGTAGCAAAACAAATTGGAGCTCGGAAGAAATTATTTAATTTGAAGTTGGAAGAAGACACAGATTTGTGTAAACATTTTATGATGTTCGATTCTTTGATATCGGAGTTAGCATCAGCCGGTGCGACTATCTCAGAGGTTGATAAAGTGACTCAACTATTGCTTACTTTACCACCTTCTTACAATGGTGTTATAACAGCCATCGAGACTTTGTCAGAAGACAACATCACGTTAAGTTTCGTGAAAACAAGATTATTAGATCATGAAGTTAAACTTGTTAATGAAAGTCTTGACACAAGTAAAATGGTTCTACATGTTGAACAGAAAACTAATGAAAGAAAACGAAATAATAAGGAGCTTAGAAAACCATCGAAAATACGTCGTGGAATCGTCAAGCCGAAACTAAATGGTATAAATTATAAAGGGCACATTAAGTGTGACAATTGTGGAAAAAGAGGACATTATAAAAATGAATGTCGTAACTTCTCGAAACGCTTTAAGTCCAAACCAAGTACAGAAAGACAAAGGACAATTCAAACCATTCAAGCTGAGCCAGTGATTGAAGACAGCTTTGCATTTATGGCTGGAAATTTTCAGTTAACAAATGAAGGAAGTGAAATATCCTTTTAGCAGTTAGTAAGACAGCTGACAGTGAGGTGGAATGGTAAGACGGCAATGACTGGTAAGCCGAAATACAATATATCTATTCTGGAATTTTCGGTAAGTTAAACTTTATTAATTATTAAAATAAAGATTCTAATTCCGAATATAAATATAAGCATCAGTGACGAGGTCAAATAAGAAAAGATAAATTTTATTAAGTTTGATAAAGTTAAATTATCTAGTAGCTAATAGATGACATTAAACGAATAAGTAGATTACCTGTTTGTGTAAAGTTTGTATAAACAATAAACAATAAACAAGTAAATGTCATTTAATAAAATACTGTAAGTATTAAGAAATCAGATGTTTATGGTTCTCATGATTAAAAAAAATGAATAAATAATAATAAAATTATTTTGTAATGTTTATGATGAATTTACTCATAAGAGTGTAACATATTTTATGAGAAATAAATCTGATGTATTTTAAACCTATTTACTGATAATGGTAAAGAAAATTTATCTTACCACAAAAAAAAAGGTAGATAAAGGTATCAGTTATCATCTCACGTTGCCACGAACTCCATATTTAAAATACTTTTAGGTTTTCGAATCAACCGTATGTTGAAACCAGTAAAACAAATTTGATGAAAAGTCATCAAAGGTAAAATGGATATAGAGCGTATAAAGTGGAGAGTAATAAATATGTGGTAGAAAGAGATGTAAATTTGAATTAAAGGCAAAGGGAGACGAGGTCAATTCAGGTTTAAATACTGAAGTCCCTAACGATGTGTTAAACTCAGTTAGTAAAAACTGAATGAATAGCTATGTGCTAATCTCAGTTGGTGAAAACTGAATGAATAGCTATGTGTTAATCTCAGTTGGTGAAAACTGAATGAATAGCTATGTGTTAATCTCAGTTGGTGAAAACTGCATGAATAGCTATGTGTTAATCTCAGTTGGTGAAAACTGAATGAATAGCTATGTGTTAATCTCAGTTGGTGAAAACTGAATGAATAGCTATGTGTGAATCTCAGTTGGTAAAAACTGAATGAATAGCTATGTGTTAATCTCAGTTGGTGAAAACTGAATGAATAGCTATGTGTTAATCTCAGTTGGTGAAAACTGAATGAATAGCTATGTGTTAATCTCAGTTGGTGAAAACTGAATGAATAGCTATGTGAATCTCAGTTGGTGAAAACTGAATGAATATCTATGTGTTAATCTCAGTTGGTGAAAAACTGAAGTGAATAGCAGCTATACGTTAAACTCAGTACCTAGACGAAAAAAAAAACTGTAGTCAATAACTTTGCGTTAAACTCAGTTGCTAGTCATCGATAAAATAATTAGGCAGAAGGCTATCGAAGTACTGAAAATACAAACAATACAGTGCCTCTAATTTAATGACACACAGACAATTAGTATTAACAATCAAACCGATATATCAGATAGATATTAAAAGCCAAACTTCATCTAATGAAGATGATTATTAGCCGTTTGATTATTTACTGTGCGCATAATACATTCTATATTTACTCCTAATTCATATGAGATAATTGAAAATAGGAATGATGCTAAACAATATTCTTTATTTGTAAATAAAGCTTGGACTTTAGTACCAAAACCAAGTAGTACAAATATTGTATATAATGAAAATGGATATTATAAAGAACGATGAGTTCGGAAATCCATAAAAGTGTAAAGCCCGTTTAGTTGCTAGAGGTATTAGTAAAAATATCGGTTGCAACAATTTCGAACGTAAGTCTTTCAACAGCAGCATGGCTTGTTAGTTTACCAGATTGATTAAACTGCATTTATGTGGTCAGTTAATTGTATAGTATGTTAAAATACTTCAGGGTGTGAAACGTGAAAACACTTGTGACCCCGATTGTAAATTAAACAAAGAATTAGGTAGCATATTGCTTAATGGAAGTTGCCAGATGTTGAATTGAAATATTTGAAAAGACTATTAGAAAAAGGTTTTACAAATTCTTATAAGGATCGATTCATGTACATACTGAATAGATGAGATATCTCTAAAATATTTATACTGAATTAAATGTGAACGATCTAGTAATTATAGTGAGTGTCTATTGTTGAAAAACGATGCAGAATTTAATGAATTAATTTAACATGGGTGATTTAAAGAGGTTAAATTCTTATTAAGCTTTAGAATCACGAGACAAAATAATGTCGTAAAACTAGATCAAAGCACAGAAGTAAAAATTAAAACCGTATGAATAAACTTAGTACAACGGGTGATTAACATGTTCTTACATAGTTAGAATTCAATTTAGATTTTGAGGCAATGGAATCCAATGAGAATTACGATGCTTTCGAATTCTTATTGGAAATCTAATGTATTTAATTTCATGTACAATGATCTGACTTTAACCATAAGCAGACGTATGTGAATAAAAATAACAAAGAACTTGATAATGTTTAAAACGAGTAGATATTTACAAAGAATTATAATTTCTAAAACTAAATATGTAAAGGAAACATATAAGAAGAAATTGATAAGATACTTGATTCTAATTGGTGAGGAAATGATTAATCCTGAGTTTGAAAATAAAAGTACAACAGATTATTTCTTCTAGTTGTATGATTGATGTACAATATGTACAATAAGGCAGGCATGTGTGATAGGTTCATCTACAGAAGCTGAATCTATGGCTCTGTATGAAGCTGTCAAAGAGGCAATGTGGTTAAAAACTTTAGCAGCAGGTATAGACCTGGAAACTAAAGAACCTATCTTAATATATGAAGATAATACTGGATGTATTAGCATAGCTAATAATCCAACAAGCCACAAAAGATCTAAACATATTGATATCAAATATCATTTCTCTCGAGATCAATGTGAGAAAAAGACAATAATTATTAAATATATTTCAACAGGTGAACAAATTGCAGACATGCTGACTAAACCACTACCGAGGTTGAGGTTCCTGGAGCTGAGGGTGAAGATGGGGCTAGAAGATTAATAAATAAATAATAATTGATATCTCGATGTAAACATAAACTGTAAATTCTCATTGATTTATGATCTGATTAGGTTTTTCTGGGTTTCCCTTATCGCGAAGACAAATGTCGGATCATTATGTACACGGTTAGTAACCGTCCCAGCAAGAGTATATGAAGGATATGTCGATAGTTATTAAAAGTATTGTATTCAACTTGTAAGTTAAGCTTATCTTATTGTATACATATAATAGCAATTTAAGATGTAACTAGTACAGGGTGGTTCTAAATTACGTTGACCAAAATAATAAATTTCAAACATAGGACATGCTGCGTTGCTTTTGTTTTTTAATTATTATTTTCACATGTTTTGGCGCCAACTAAACGTTATTTGTGTAGAGAATAAATTAAAAATTAGTCATTTTTTACTATGTTTGCTCAAAGAGGTGCAATAATATCCTTATATGAGGCTGGTAAGCGGCAGCGCGCGATATTGTGACTTCTCAGTATCAGTCGGCAGTTAGTTTCTTCTGCTATTAAACGCTACGATGAGCTTGGCCATCTTGGTGACCGTCTGGAAAGAGGCAGAAAAAGAACTGTAAAGACGCCTTGGCTTCGACATATCGTCAAACAAAGATAGACCCGCAATTCACAAGCCAAGGTAAGAAAAATGGCTCGAGATTTAGGTGTAAGTCATTCAACGTTAAAACGAGTTGTTAAAAATGAGCTCAAGTTAACAGCATACAAGCTGCGAAAAGCGAAGCGGTTGGATGATAAAAATAAAAAAATACGCCTTGAAAGATGTCGCTTACTGAAAGCGCGCTCCGCTGGTGAAGCGCGGAAAATATTTTTTTCACCGATGAAAAATTTTTTCAGATTGAACAGTCTCATAACCGCCAAAACAATAGAGTTTACTCTTCTAGTCGCCTTGGAGCCACAGCAATTATCCCCCATCGGCAAAGACCGGATTCAGTCATGGTTTGGCGTGACATTTTCTCAACAGGCAAAACTCCTCTCGTTTTCGTAAAAAAAGGTGTGAAAATGAATCAAGAAATATACTGACGCAATATTTTAGAGAGTGTAGTTCTTCCTTGGAGCCAGTAGCACTTCGGTGACCAACCGTGGACTTTTCAACAGGACTCTGCTGCATCTCACAGGGCCTTAAATGTGCAGTAGTGATGTATGGACCATTTGCCAGAGTTCATAAGTTCCAAGGAATGTCCTCCATTTTCATCAGACATTAATCGAATGGATTTCAGCGTATAGTCAATTCTAGAGACGAGGGCCTGTGCAACATCACACAGAAGTGTAGACGCGCTGAAGGTAACACTTACTCGTGAGAGGGACAAAATATCTGAAGAGGAGGTACGGAAAATCGTCGAAAACTTCAAAAAACGTTTAAGCCTTTGTATTAAAGCTAAAGGTGGTTATTTTGAAAATAAATAGATATATTTACATTAAAATAATACTGTATTTTTATTATAAAGTAGTCACCGATACACTGTGTAAAAGAAAAATAAAATAAACCGTAAAATAAGTTGTCAACGTATTTCAGAGCCACCCTGTAAAAGAGATTAACTTTTGAGGGGGCGTGTTGAAATATTGACTTTATATACAAAAGTTTCTCTTTTTTAAAGCTATAATTTATTTCGACATTTTCAAGTATTATTTATTATCGTCGACCTTTTTCTTATCGTAAACATTTGGTAAACTAATTATAAGCCCTGTAAGTACCACGTCATTTGAGTAACACATGTTCACAACTTGTGAAGATTTATATTATAGTTTCTTAGTAGTAAAGAAACTAAATAGCCAAACACGGTCATAAATAAAAGTGTAATGTTGAGTGTTGAATAGACCCTTATAATTTAACACAATAAGTTAAATCTTTTAGCTTTAAGAGTTAGTTCACTCGTATCCTTCAGACTGTAAAGACATACCTTCGATACTCTATTTGAAGATAAATAAAGTGACTATCTTCCTACAACAAAGTGCTTGAATTATTTACTAAAATTAATCACACCACTATCCATAATCCCAATACTACGAAACTATGTTAGCAAAAAATTGCGCGCATTCAGCGAAATGGAAAGGTTGGAAGTTATGTATGAAATAGATGGCCTTATTCTTAATCGCCGCTGCCGTTCAATGGAGTCAAACGCATCTTCCAGAAGTACTTTTGTTTTACTTCTGACATGTGTAGGAGGCCATCGTCTTCTATGTCAAGTTACTCAGAACCGGCGCGCAGTGGACGGGTGTATAGATCAGGACAGCTCCGACAGACCACACGCATTTCATATTCTTAACCACCACAGATCCATATAGTGGATCCATCAGAAATTCATACACAAGTCGATGATCTTCCATATATTGAACCACCACAGCTTTATATTCCGGAACCACCGGAAGTTCACACACAAGTCCATGATCCAAATGTGATCATACTTCAAAATGATGTTATTTCAAACTAGTTCAACGCTTCCAATGAGACGTCAAGGTCGTTCTCATACGTCACGTACTGAGCAAGCGATTCAGGAAGTTATTCAATCAGTTGAAGAAAATGCAGAACTCTCTACGCGGCGACGTTCATCGACTCTGGGGATTTCGCGAAGCACTTTAAGGCGAATTTTGAAATTTGATTGATTTAAAGCTTCACCCTTATAAGATTCATTTGGTCCAAGAACTTACCCATGACGACCATACAAAAAGGGTGGACTTTTCCACCTTGATGTTAGAGCGATTTTCCAACTTCGAAAACATTATTTTCTCGGATGAAGCCCACTTTCACCTAAACGGATTCGTCAATAAACAAAATTGTCGTTTTTAGAGCGCTGAACAACCTTCGCTCAAGCATCAAAAGCTACTCCACTGTCAGAAAGTGACTGTTTGGGCTGCCATTTCTGCCAAGGGGCTGATAAGACATTTTTTTTGAAAATTCTCTTGGTCAGACGCTCACAGTTAATAAAGAGCGTTATGTAGAAATGCTTCAAGAGTTTTTAAAGCCTACTCTTGCTGGGCTCCAAGAATACAACTTCCAGACCTGGTTCCAGCAGGATGGTGTCACATGCCATTTGAAATTAGAAGTATCTAGGTAATGCCAGCGTACGGGAGATGTTCCACCGTTAAAGTCCTTGGATCATTACTGTTCCTCATATTTGTAAATGATATCTCAAACTGCATATTTACCAAAATTAATTCCCAAGATGATGTTATTAATATGCAGCATGACCTCTCGAGGCTTGACAACTACTGTATTTCAAACAACCTGTGTAACAATCTGGTGTATGTGTTGTATGAAAGTTAATTTATTATCGAAAACGATACCTAAATCTTTTATTTGCTCTAGCTCTTGGACAATCTCAGATTTTATAACATAATTGTTGCGTATCAGATTTCTCTTGCGTGCAAATCTCACTAAAAAGCATTTTTTAGGATTAAGGTCCATTTTATTAAAGTTGCACCAATCAACAAGCTTGTCTATGTCACTTTGTAGTTTGTAACAATCGTCGATTGTGTCAATTGTTTTGCAAAACTTAAGATCGTCAGCATACATAAAACTTTCTGAGAAAGATAACAGGTGAGGAATATCGTTAACGAACGTGTTAAATAATATTGGGCCTAAATGTGATCCTTGAGGAACCCCAGAATTAATATAGTGTAATGTAGAGCGGAAGCCATTAACAACGACGTAAAACCTCCGCTTGGACAAGTAAGAATTAAACCATTGTAAGAACTGACTTGAGATTCCATAAATGTGTAACTTTTTCAATAACAATGTGTGTGAAACCTTGTCAAAAGCCTTACTGAAATCGGTATAAATAACATCGACTTGCCCATTGTGATCTAGGGAACTAGAGAGACTTTCACTAAAATCCACTAAGTTAGTCGTGGTGGACCGAGATGGCATGAATCCGTGTTGACTAAAACTGAAGAATTACTTGAGATGATTTTGCAATGATGGGCAAATTAAGCTTTCCAATATTTTTCCAAAAGATGACAGTATGGATATTGGTCTGTAGTTATTGATTAATTCCATAGAACCCGTTTTATGTATTGGAACGACTTTAGCAAGCTTCCATTTAGATGGAAAGACACCCGAAGACAGTGATTTGTTGTAAATTTTTAAGATGGGCCATGCCAACTGCTCCGCACACTCCACTATGAACACTGCAGATATTCCGTCGGGACCTGCACCCTTCTGTTTATCTAGACTCTTCAATTTTCTTAGAACCGTCCGATAATTCAGAGTGGGGGTATTTAGATGTAAATTATTATTTCCTAATTGGTGAAGAATACTAGAAGCAGCACTTTGATATTTATTATATTCGCTATCAAAATTAATGTCGTGTAATAACATTGTTATCATTCGTATAAACTGATACAAAGAAACTAGAAAATAGCTCACAAATTTCCATCCGAGGTGGTTATTGATCCATTCGTCATGGATGCAGGGTAGGAGCTGCTGCCGCCTCTTTTTGATTTGATGTAGGACCAGAAAAGCTTAGGGTTACTGTGAAATTTATTTTCCAGATCTTTCATGTAGCGGGAATAGTTATCTTTTCGCATCTCGAACTGAGCAATTTAAGCTGCAACTCATCACGTGGATTTTTAAAAATTTTGTACCGACGTCTTACACGATGTTTTTCATTTAAATTGCGTTTTAGACTATAGTCGAACCATGGAGGGAAGTTTTTAGATTTAAGCTTGTGATTTGGTACATTATCGACAATAATTTTATTCAATACACTATAAAAGACTTCAACCATATCGTCCACGTTCCGAGAATTTGCAAATAAATCTTTCCAATTACATTCTCCTAGCAGTTTACATATAATTTCGTAGTTAGCTTTATGAAAATTGAAATAAGCTGTTTCTTTATTATATATGAGATTCGAATCCCGATTAAATGAAATGTTAATATCTAAAGGGGGGTTTAAAACATCTATATTAGTTAAGGGGTCAAGAGATTCAGATACAATGCAAGAATTTATGTTAGACAAGACTAAGTCAAGAATCCGGTTAGACGTATTATAAACATGGTTATGTTGTTTCAAATTATTCAAATAAATAAAATCTACTAATGGTTGATATAAATTAGGAATTTTAAATTCAGCTGTTTCATCCCCCAACATACTCCAGTCCAAGCCACTTAAATTAAAGTCACCTATTATACAGTAATGGCTGGGGCGGTAAACCCCCAAAAATTTGTTACATTCGTCTAGAAATTGCTCCAATAACATGCGATTAACTGGTGGAGGCAAATAAGTGACGCAAATTGCCAACTGATGCGGTGGAAAAGACTTGACTGTGGGTGTATCAATAAGCACCCAAAAACTTTCCAAAGATGAATGTTCAAAAAAAATTGGTTTAGAGATAATTTTTGTAGAAACTGCTATTAAGACTCCACCACCATCACGTTTGCAATTCGTAGAGTCACCTCTGTCCCGTCTGTAAACAATGTATCTCGAGTCAAACAATTCACTACTGGGCACAGAACTGTTCAGCCAAGTCTCAGTTAGAACCACTACATCAAAAGAGTTACACAGAACTTGTCTAGAAAAAGCGTGAGAAACTTTAATTGGCTTTATGTATTTATCCTAACTGCTACATATATCTTGTTTGTATAAGCTGTTGGTGCTCCAAGTAAATAAATATATAAATAAAAGAGAACATCTCGAGCGGAAATGGCGACTATATCCATAGGAACGTTTAGCGCGTTTTTAATATTAAGATCCGCGAATAGAAGAGTGCTCGCGGCGAGACGGGTCACACCTGGATGATGTAATTTTTAAGACCTATTTATTACCTACATTAATGTTCATGATTCAATTACTTTTTAAATAAATTCTTTGTCTTATTCCAGTCTTTTTTTATATAGGTTTTAAAAGTAAATTTTATTCTGGCATACCCTGTATTTTATAAGATTTATACATTTGGCTACAATTTTGAAAATTTTAAGAACTGTGATCCAACTGCCACCTGAAACAGGGAACCTCTGAAAATCAGCCCTGTATCTGCTTTGCAGATGAAGCACATGCTGAGAGGTCTCCCTTTCTGTACTAACTACTCTCGTACCTTATATTGTAGTTTTAACTACTTATTTTTATTTCATTTTATTTTAATCTTATTTTTGTCCCTTTTAGTTTTAAGTTGGTGCATGAATAAATTATTTCTTTCTTTCTTTCAAATATCTCATAAAAAGTGATTACCTATATTATGTACCTTTTAGTATTTGTAATATTTAAAATCTTTTGAGACTGTGATGTTATAGAATATTTTCTTTATAAAATTTCCTTAATAATTTTATAGTTATAGTTTTTCATGGTGGCGGTAATCAGCGTGCCTCCGACCCCGCAAGGATCGCGCAAACACTTAGCGCGCTGGCCGGTCTAACCGCGGACCAGGCGATGAGAGAATTGGAACAAATGGAGCGCCCGGGTAGGCGTCTGGAGGCGGCAGTCACGGCCCTAATAAATAACAGGCCTTTGGCTTCCCGTGCTATCGACTCCAGAGTGTGCCTGGTGTGCCTCGCGTGCCACTTCTCGGGGGAAGAGAACGTTGACATGGACGGGGAAGACGACCAGACGCCTCTGAATGCTGAGGTCATCAGGAGAACCCTGCTCCGCGGTGGCTCCAGTGCACGGGCCATGGCCATGGCAGCCGCCGCTCACAACAGGGAGATGCACGCGGCAAACGGCAATATACACTTCCTCACAGGCCACGCGGAAAGGAGAATTGACACAATAGAGCGCCTCCGGGACCTGTCGACGAGGGGGGACAAGTACGTCTGGCGGACAAACCGCACTGTGTCGGACTACCAAAGCGAGGCCGAGTTGGAGCTCCCGGCAATGACTATCCAGACCGGGGTGGCGGGAGGGTCACAGTCAACATCGGCCCTGCCCACTGTACACTGTTACCTCGGGACGGCGGGGGCTATAGTCCCTGACGACTTCTGCACCCCCCGGGAAGGGTCCTGCACGCCTGATGCATCGGAGGGGGGTTCCGAGACAGAAACCCGGGCCCCGGAACCTACCCCCGGACCTTCGAAGGCGGGGAGGAGGAAAGACTGTTCGGTAGATGACAAGAAATACAGCCTCCTGAAGAAACTCAAGGGCCTCGTCAAGCTGAAGGGGAGTAAGAAATCTATGGGGGACGAGACCAAGCAGGTTTTCAACTCCCTGTCAATACAAACCTCCCGGGAGTCCCTCAGCGAGAGCGGCTTGAGCGGGGGGCATACAAATAACGCGGAGGAAGCGAAGAAGGCCTGGGGTGACCTGTACTGGTTCGGGGTTGGGTCTGAGCCTCATTTTGACGTAGCCGAGTTTATACCGTCGGCGGGCTGTATCGAGGTACTAGAGGCGGAGCGCGACCCGGGTAGTAGAGACGACAGACTCAATCCCTCTCAGTCCCGGAGTGTGGACGTACATCAAGGGCGGCGCGAGGCTGCAGTCCGCAGTGGCGGGCTCAGCCACCACTATAAAGGGAGATGTCCGACTCCCGGCTCTTAAGGTAAGGCTTCTAGACTGCCTGAAGGGGTACGGGCTGCCTTTCCCCTCAGGGGTCAACTGGGCGGTTCCCTATAGGATGGACGTGCCCGCTGAGGTGGACACCCGGGACGTTCTGGACGGCTGGAATTACCAGTTCGTCGCGATCCCACCGCTCGTCCTCGACGTTGCCTTCGCGACCCGCGCGGACGGCGAGCTGCCAGTTGGCGGAGAGGTCTGGAACCTTAGAGACCCGACCGTAGCGGTAGTGGTGCTGGATGCGGCGGCTTCTGACTCCGCAAACCTTTGGGCACTGCAGATACTGATGGCACTGCCCTACCCCCTCCTCACGCGGACGGAATGGTTCCTGATTAATAACTATCAGGGGCAGGACGAGATTGAGCCGAGGGCCATTGTGCGCACGGAGGCACTCGTAACCATCCCCTCGGAGGTCAAGAAGCTTGTGCTGATATACTCTGGGGGTACGGGGTTCGTCAACATCGGTAACCAACACATCGCGGTGCAGGCACCCGACGGCACCCGCCTCCCCGAGCTAAGGGCACACGACGCTCACGACCTTATCTTCGACTCGGCGCGTCTCGTAATGGGATATCCGTTCCCTGCCTCGAAACTCCTTGACCGGTGGGCCTCTGAAAGATTGGCCACCACATGGCATGTAATGAGACTGAGAAATATTTCATAAGAAAGAAAGATTTAATAAACAACCAACTGTACCGTCATAAAAAATTGTATCCAAAAATACCAAAAAATAAAGAAACAAGCTATAATACCACTAATAGCACTATAACGGTAATGAAAACTTGTGGAAACACTACACCATTTTACAAATGGTAGACATACAAAATTCATCGAATGAAACCGAAAAGTCTACCAATGCGACTAAAGATGTTGAGTCGGCAACTTCGATGACACCAGTGTTGATGTAAGTTTCAATATCCAAACTAAAGAGTCACGGTCAAAATGGGCGTAAAACCAACAGCTTTAAAATATATTTTATGTGAAAGCTAATGACCATTACTTAAATTTATACTATGACGGCAATCACCCAAACAATCGGTGAGCAGAGATATTCAGTGATGTTCAAACGTATTTGTTATAGAATCCAAAAAAAAACCGGAGATAACACGACACGATGTTGTGCAAAGCTAGGCCAAAGAAACCAATCTATTGGTTGGTAACCTAACGGAATTACTACATTCCATCCCTTTCTAACTTCTCTCTTAATCAGGCGCCGACCAAAAAACAAGGGTGCGAGCAGGCCGGGCAATGCGCGTCAGTCGTTATTCATATTTTTCATTACTCATGCTCGGAAAGAACTCGGAGTGAACTTTTCGCAACTTGTGTTCTGCTGTTTTTGTTAAGTACAATGGAAGAAAGACAGTGTGTTATGTGTCGACGCTCTGTTTATCGACAAAGACGTCATGTTTTGCATGAAGATATTCCTCAGCGCGATCCACAAATGGCAGCATATATACGAGAACATGCCGTGATACATGTAAGTATTACGCATTACCTATGATATAATCATATTTACATACACCGCAGTGCACAATTCGAACTCTTTACCTATCTGCTACCTGTCCCGATGACGAATCCAGTGCTAAGATGACCCATAAACAAAATGAACAAAATGTTTACTAATGCCATTCAAGTGTATAAGGTTTTAGCAATAAGCAGCATAATTGCGTGTAAAACGTAAAGATCTTTAGTTACTTTTGTTCTGTGAAAAGTATTGTTATGGCTCACTCAACAAAATATCGCAAAAGACAAAGCAAGCGACTAATTATATTTTGTTTATTCATTTTTTTAACTTATAGTTACATTTTTAAATATTTCTTATATAAAAATAATTATATTTATTATTATTAGTACTATACCGACATATGTCGTTTTATCTCCGTTGCATTTGTGATTTTACCTTGAAGTACCTACATCACGATAGTTATTTGTGTTTTTATTTTTCAGGTTGAATTCAATAACGTCTATTCAACGTGTCATAGATGCTGGCAACGATTAACTAATGATGTTCCAAGGATTGAAGAAGTACATCCCAATGAAGCAGTGCAGCCTAATGCAGCTATACAACCTCAGGAACGAACTTTAGAAGTAGATGATTTTATGAGAGCTCCAAACAGAGCAGATCGTTGTATTTTTAATAACTGTCATAACGAAACACGGTTACGAATTCCTATGTCTATAAAAATACACATGTTATGTGAACATAATTTGTATATACCTGGAGAAGCTAGAGCGTGTCGACAGCACCTTGAAAGCAATAACTGGAATGATTTAATTAACAACTGTCGCACATATCACGATTTTAATGCTGCTCAGTTTACAGATATTTGTAATATTTTTAAAAACGCTGCTTCGCGTGGTACAAGATTCGATTTTGATTCAATGACTGAATTAGACAACGAAGACTTGTTTTTTTGGGTAGGATTTAATTACGAACAATTTAACATTATTTTAAATCAAACACCCTCACTCGCAAATCAAAGTCGTCCCCGGACAGTACTTGGAGTATATTTAACAAAACTTCGCACAGGTGAAAGTAATGAACGATTGGCATCATTGTTTGGTATGTCTCGTCGAACTCTAGAAAGAAAATTGAAAATCGCTAGAGAATGTATAGAGGCAGAATTTACCCCTTTACATCTAGGGTTTGACCATATCACAAGGAATAATATCTTAGAGAGGAATTTGTTGATACCAAAACACATATTCGGTAACAGTGAAAACAGCAAAGCAATAGTTATTTGCGATGGTACTTATATTTATATAGAAAAAAGTTCTAATTTTTTGTTTCAAAGATTGTCTTACAGCTTGCATAAGTATGAGAATTTACTAAAACCCTTTATGATTGTCAGCACTGATGGCTACATTTTGGATGTCCTAGGTCCGTATGCCGCCACTACATCTGATGCAACAATCATGCAAGACATTATGCGTGATGAAAATAGTGCTTGGCATTGGATTTTTCAACAAAACGACGTTATTTTGGTTGATCGGGGTTTTAGGGATAGCTTAGCTAGTATTGAAGAGTGGGGTTATGAGGTACACATACCACCCACAAAAGACAGAAACGAAACCCAATTAACAACGGACCAAGCCAATAAATCGCGAACGATTACCATTAGCCGCTGGGTAGTGGAAGCCATGAATGGCAAAATAAAACAGTGTTTTAGACTGCTGCGACAAACATATATTAATAGAGCTCTTCCCCACATGTTTGTAGATTTCAAAATTGGTGCTAGCCTTTTAAATGCTTTTCGCCCAGTTTTTGAAAACCATCGACTAGCTTCAGATATAATAAACATTATTGATGAAAAAATAAACAACCCGAATCGTTTATTCGATTACGTCGAACTTAAAAATCTGAATCGACAACGTCGAGACTTTGTAAGAATGGAAGCAAATCTACCATTCCTAAATGATTTTCCACGTTTAACAGAGGAATGTATAGTGCTTCACGCTTTGGGAACTTATCATATAAAACTGGCAAAATCGTATGTCGCAGAACATTTCCGCGATGGTGTTTATTTAATTGAATTATACAGGGTGTCCCAAAAAGTAGTGATGAACGCAAGTTGGGAGGTAGAGGACCTAGAGGGCTATCCGAATCACCCCCATGTATGTTATGCGATTTTTCGTATTTTCGGAGTTATGACGTTTTTTTCAATTTTTCTGCTATCGCCGAGTACGATGATATTTTCACTCATGGTGACGTGAATTATTGCGCTAGATGCTTGATTTTTTTTGTGTGCTAAGCTGAAAGATAGGTCAATTCAGTATGGTAACATTTATTATCGTTAAATCTTCAAATGGAATAAAAAAAAGAGTTAAATATCAAGAAAGATAAAATTATCCAGTATGTTCAAAACTTCAAGGGCCCATAAAAAAATAAAATCACATGAAAAAAGTTTTCCATTTGGCTTTTAAAAACTTGCTCTATCTATTGGGTAGCTACCCTAAAAATTTCATTTTATTATTCAGAAGGTTTCAATCGAAAAATTGAAATCTAAATGAGGCAAGTGAAAAAATTTAATTTACATGATGATTAATAAAAACAAATTAAAACCAATAACAAGGTGTTTAATTACCAGAAATTTTTAAAATAACCCTGCTGTTGCTCAGTGCAAGTGCGACATCACCGTAAAAAGTTGTCTTTTAAAATATCTGAATGCCCTTTTATCATTTTTAATGGTTTCTTCTGCTACTATGAATTTCGGGGTTATTTCGTCCAAATTATGGCAGTATCTCGTTTTTGTAGTATCCCCACGGAAAAAAATTAATAGGGTTTATGTCCGGGGACCATGGAGGCCAGGCTAAAGGGCAAAGATACCCTGAAAGATAGATTGGTCGTTGCAGCCTGCGCATGCGCCGGTGACGCCTGCCTTAAATCCTGGCCTCCACGGTCCCTCGACCTAAACCCCATTGAATTATTTCAAAGGGGATACTAAAAAGACCTCGGCTACTTGAAAGAATGCCACAATTTGGACGAAATAACCCCGAAATTCATAGTAGCAGAAGACACCATTAAAAATGATAAAAGGGCATTCAGACATTTAAAAGACAACTTTTTAAGGTGATGTCGCACTTGCATTGAGCCACAGCTGGGTTATTTTAAAAATTTCTGGTAATTAAACACCTATTTATTAGTTTTAATGATCATCATGTTAATAAAATATTTGCACTTACCACATTTGATTTCAATTTTTCGATTGAAACCTTCTGAATAATAAAATGAAATTTTTAGGGTAGCTACCCAATAGATAGAGCAAGTTTTTAAAAGCCAAATGGAAAACTTTTTTCATGTGATTTTATTTTTTTATGGGCCCTTGAAGTTTTGAACATACTGGATAATTTTATCTTTCTTGACATTAAACTCTTTTTTTTATTCCATTTGAAGATTTAACGATAATAAATGTTACCATACTGAATTGACCTATCTTTCAGCTTAGCACACAAAAAAAATCAAGCATCTAGCGCAATAATTCACGTCACCATGAGTGAAAATATCATCGTACTCGGCGATAGCAGAAAAATTGAAAAAAACGTCATAACTCCGAAAATACGAAAAATCGCATAACATATATGGGGGTGATTCGGATAGCCCTCTAGGTCCTCTACCTCCCAACTTGCGTTCATCACTACTTTTTGGGACACCCTGTATAGAGAGGAGTCATTAGATGATTTAAACAGATGTAATATTCTGCAAACTAATGTGTGGTTGCTTCGAATTAAAATACAGTCGCGGCATGTCAGATCGCGCACATATAACACTTACATTTTGATCGATAGAGACCAAATCGGTAGAAATGCGATAGTTGAGCATTACTGTACTTGCTTAACAGGCAGAAGAACAGTAGGAAGTTGTGCCCACATAGTTTCAGTTTTGTGGTTTTTGGGGTTAGGACGGCACGAGCCTTTCATTGCACCCGCAGAACATTTATTAGATGTTATAGTTGATGATAACCATTGATATTTAAATAAAAGGTATCAATATTTATTATTTTATTACAAATATGTGTGTTTTATTTAACCAATCTTTGGGACTTTTTTGCAGTGATACCCGGTCGATATTGGGGTTAACAAGTATTTAGGGGGTATTTAGAAGTACAATAAAGTAAATTACTTACAGTGAAACTTCTTTATCGGGGGTGGACAAAAATTTTGTGTAACATTTTTGCGTTACGTTACGCCGCGCGCGTGACATTTTTGCGTTACGCCGTACTCGTGACTATACCTAGTCTGGTCATAAGTTCTGTCACATATGTTTTATTGAATAAACAAAAAGTTACTTTTATATATTTATTGTTTTATATGTGGCAATAAAGCTTACATATTACTTAATAATTTCGTATAAAAATTATTCAAAATGGCATCTATGTTTTGCGATACAAGCTTTCAACCTCCGCGGCCAGTCGTCTATCGCAGCACGCACCATGGCCATGTTTATTTCAGCAGCTATTTTAATATTGGATGCTTTGAGTGACTCCAAATTTGGGTGAAGATGACCAATCTTCATGACGAATGATGTCAATCTGATGGGCGGCCAGCCAATTTTGGATACTCTTGGCTTTGTGGGCAGGTGCTGAGTCCTGCTGGAATACCCAGTGCTGTTTTTTAACATGGTCTGAGAAGGAGGTTTTACGAGGTTTGTCAGGACCATATTTTGGTAAACATTGGAACTTATTTTCACACCCTTTTCACAGAAAAACACCTCTGTTAGGCTAAAATAAGACACTCCCAGGAAAGCTATTACTGATAAGGGGTGATGGCCGCGTTGGACTCGAAATACACGTTGAAACGCTTCTTCACTACTGTGGGTATACACTTTGATATTCTGTTTGTTGCAGCACTCCTCCACTGTAAAATTTTTTTCATCTGAAAACAGGATTTCACGATACATTTTTCTCGCGTATCGTTTAAGTAAAGCGCGACATTTATCCAGTCTTAATTTCTTCAGGCGTGTGTTAAGAAGATGCGATGTTTTTCTACAATAAGCCCATAGTCCTAGGTCCTTGTTCAACACTCTTTTATCTGTGGTACTGTTAAGGCCCATCTGCAGTGCTAACTGTTTTCGATTTCGGACCGGACTTTTTCTTATTCGCACCTTTACTGCATTTATCACTGCTGTCGTCCAAATCGTACGACAAAGACCACTTCTATTCCTATCTTCTACTCTTGAATCTTACTTAAATCGTTTTATAGTGCAAGAAAAAAATTTCTGTGTTATTTGTAAATTTTAAAGCAAACTGAAAATTTCTCTTGGCGCGTAACCGCTACGATGCAGAGCGAGAACAGCGACTCTGTCCTCTTTTTGCGTCCACTACATTGTAACAAATACGTTATTCTAATAAAGTGTGTCGTTTTTTAACGCGTAAAATAATCAAAAATCGAACGTGAAAAAGAAATTTGCGGTAAACATAAAACATTTGAAAATCTAACATAATGACAGAACTTATGACCAGACTAGTTATACATGTTATATTAAAGTGATCAGCAAAATCAAAGGGTTTGTTTTAATTCTAATTCCAGTGAATTTATAAAAAAGTAAATAAGTAATTACATCTATTTTTCAATTACTTACTTGTAATAATGGTATCTATTTAATTTAATAATTTATATAATATAATATATAATTATATTATTTATATATTATATTTATGTAAACTCAAACTCAAACTCAAACATTCATTTATTCAATTAGACTACTATTTAGTAGCACTTTCGAATCGTCATTACATAGTATTTTAACATTTACCACCGATTCGGAAAGCAGTATCTATGGAGAAGAATCGGCAAGAAACTCCATAGTTGCTCTTTTAAATAATGTCAATAAATTTACATAATATGTAACTTATATCTACCTAACTACATAATATGCCAAAGAACTGTCCTGTGGTTTTTACGCGACAACCCTCCATGGGTCTTTATCGTCCATATATTCTTGAATACTGTAGTACGCTCTCTGAACTAGTACATTTTTTATGTAAGTTTTAAATTTAGTACTACTAAACTCTTTAATATTATGAGGAATTCTATTGTATAAGCGTATACCTTGACCCATAAATGAATTTTTAACTTTAGCTAATCGGAAAAATGGCATTTCAATTCTATTCTTGTTCCTTGTGCCATAATCGTGTCTATCTCCTACTCTTGTGTGTAAGTCAGAGCTTTTGTGTACATGTAAAATATTAT
Organism: Colias eurytheme; assembly: GCF_061535395.1. NCBI lineage: Eukaryota > Metazoa > Arthropoda > Insecta > Lepidoptera > Pieridae > Colias > Colias eurytheme. The sequence continues at coordinate 150,652 of NC_142980.1, forward strand.
TAAATATATACTGTGATGGTACAGTAAGGATACCAGTATTCTTAAAATGATCTCTTAGTGAGTCCCGAGCACGTAAATTATATATAGAGCGAATGGCTCTTTTCTGTAAGATAAATATAGTTTCTATATCTGCAGCCCTGCCCCACAGTAGAATTCCATAGGACATAATGCTATGAAAGTAGCTGAAATAAACCAATCTGGCCGTATCTTCATCGGTGAGATGCCTTATTTTTCGGACTGCATATGCAGCAGAACTGAGCTTACCTGCAGCGGTGTTGACATGGGCTCCCCACTGTAGTTTCTCGTCCAATGTTAACCCTAGAAATACAGTAGACTCAGTAGGATGCAATACCTCCCCGTTCAAGGTAATATCTCTGTTCAACTTTTTTACATTAGGAAGTAAAAATTCAACACAAGTGGTTTTTTTGGCATTTAATAATAAATTATTGGCAGTAAACCATTCAGATATGTGTAAAAGAGCACTGTTCACTTCGTCAACATTTGGGTCATGCCTATCCACATTAAAAATTAATGAGGTATCATCTGCAAACAGAACTATTTCACACCTATCCTGCAAATAATAGGGAAGATCATTGATATATACCAAGAACAAGAAGGGACCTAAAATTGACCCCTGTGGAACACCAATGTTAATTGACGCACCGCTAGAACGTTCTCCATTAACAACTACAGTCTGTATCCTATCATGCAGGTATGACGCTATGAGGTTCTGGGCTTTTCCTTTAATTCCATAGTGATTAAGTTTACGTAACAAAGTACAATGTTCAACGCAGTCAAATGCCTTGGAGAGGTCACAAAATATCCCTAGAGCATTTTTTGAGTTTTCCCATGCCTTATATATATGTGTTAGAAGTGCAACTCCAGCATCTGTGGTTGAGCGCCCCTTTGTGAAACCAAACTGTTTGGTGTGCAGTAAATTATTATTTGCAAAATGACTACTCAATTGGTTTAATATTAACTTCTCGAATACCTTACTTAATGTTGGTAAAATAGAGATAGGTCTATAATTGTTACAGTCTTCTTGATCGCCCTTCTTAAATAAAGGTATAACTTTACTAAGCTTTAGTAAATTAGGAAATGTACCATAGTCACAACACTTATTAAATATGGAAGCTAAATTTTTCGCAATATTTTCTATTATATTATTAACTAAATTTACGGACATTCCCCAAAGATCACAAGTATTTTTAAGATTAAGCGTCTTAAAGGCAGTAACAATATCATTAGCAGTTACGTGTCGTAATTCAAATAATGTACTGCACTCCGCAACATGGTCCCTCAAAAAGGTCTCTGCAAGTGCTGAAGACGAATTTAAACTATTAGTAATAGTAGCAGGGACACTACTGAAGAATTCTTCAAAAGCAAGCGCAACATCAGCACTTTTGTCAATAACCCTGTCATTATTTACAAGTTTTATGGTATTACATGATTTGCTTTTACCCATTTCACCATTAATAATTGACCAAACTGTTTTAACTTTATTATCAGAGTCGCGTATTTTTTCTTTGATATACAAACGCTTTGCAGTGAAACAAACTTTTTTAAAAATTTTTGAGTAATTTCTAACATAACTAAGAAAAGATGGGTCTTTATTATATTGCTTCATACCATATAATTCATAAAGAATGCTCCTGCACCTATGTATACTAGCTGTCGCCCATTTACTAAATGGTAAATCCTTGGTAATATTTAAAGATTTAACTTTAAATATTTTTTCAAATTCTTTATGTACTAAATTAAAAAGGTTTTTAAACATTTCACAAGGACTATTAGGATAGGATTGATCATTTAGTACGGGCAGGTTTTTATTAATATTATTCCTAAATTTATTAATGCCTTTTTTAGTTATAGGCCTAACATTAATCCTTTTAAATGTAGGTATGCAATCCCATTCAAAAACTACTTTCTGGCCACAGTGATCCGAAGTCAATGTATTGAGAATATTTTTCTCTAAACAGATGCAGTCACAGTATATATTATCAATACAAGTTGCAGAAGTAGGTGTAATTCGTGTGGGTTCGTTAAAAAGTTTATATAGATTAAATGACTGAAACAAATTAACAATTCGTGTAGCCGTTTGTGTTTGTAAAAGTAAATCAATATTAAAATCACCACATACTATAACTTTTTTTTTACTCCTGCTTAGACGCTTTAATATATCTTCCATGACTGTCTCAAACATATTATAGTCACTGGAAGGGGGTCTATAAACGCAAACAATAATATAACGCTCCAGCTCCACACAGGACAGTTCAATGGTCCGTTCTACAGAAAGACTAACAATGTCAGTTCGTTCTTTACATTTTACACTATCATGTACAAAAATAACAGAACCTCCGTGAATAGCCTGTGTCCTAAAGTATATACTTTTTAATTTGTAATTTTCAATATTTACTAACGACTGACATTGTTTAAGCCAATGTTCTGTTACACAAAATATTTTAATATTGTTATCATTCAGAAACAATTCTATTTCTAACAATTTGCTAGCCAAGCCTTGAATATTTTGATGCACAATGGAAAAAGACTGCTTAGCTGTTGTCTTATATACTAGTTTAAATCTAGCTTAGGGCTAGATTGTCTGTCTACACTTAATCTAGGTTGATGTATAAAATTACTACTACATAAAATTATAGTAGATCGATGGTCTGATACCGAACATGTACCAGACTGGTTAATATTATATGCTATTAACATAGCAAGTTCACGCTTATATCTATATGGCAGATACACTGTATTCTTTGTCAAAGTAAAAGATGTATTATTTATATATTATTATTTATTTATATAATTATAATATAATATATAATTTATAATTTAATTGTGGTATTTATTTTTCTAAAATTGTATTTAAAGTTAACCTCAGTTTTTGATTGAATTTTTTAAAACATTAATAAATCTATGACTCACGTTAACACGTGTTTGCTTGATTGGTGTTCAATTATGATTTTGTGAATTCAATATTTATAACTTATAAGAATAAACCTCAAACTCTTTATGTCCAATCAAAATCCGCCTAAGTCGAAATCCTTTATAAGTTGAAAACTCTATATAACGTGGCCGGCGTAAATATTCAAATAGGTAGCGAGGAACGAAGCGACGAGCATCTTAGGTTAACTTTTGAACTACCGCACGAGACGAGCGAGCGAAGCGAGCGAGTTGCAGCAGCGGCCGGTGTAAATATTTAAATAGGTAGCGAGGAGCGAAGCGACGAGCATCTTAGGTTAACTTTTGAACTACCGCACGAGACGAGCGAGCGAAGCGAGCGAGTTGCAGCAGCGGCCCGTGTAAATATTTAAATAGGTAGCGAGGAGCGAAGCGACGAGCGTGTTAGACTAACGTATTTCTGTAATATTGTATACAAGCTGTGCCGCGCGGATTCACCCGCGTGGCTATGCTCCTGTTGGTCTTAGCGTGATAATATATAGCCTATATTACTCGTGGATAATGTAGCTTTCGAATGGTGAAAGAATTTTTAAAATCGGTCCAGTAGTTTATGAGCCTATTCATTACAATCAATCAAACAAACAAACAAACAAAGTTTTCCTCTTTATAATATTAGTGTAGATAGTAAATTATTTTTTGAAAAATAAGGTCATAAAGAAGTTTCACTTCTTACGTGTGTACCTACTCTAGTACACGCACACATTTTACACGCACAAAAATGTGTGCGTGTACTAGAGTACACACGTAAGAAGTGAAACTTCTTTATGTCCTTATTTTTCAAAAAATAATTTACTATACCTATACAATATTAAAGAAATACGTTAGTCACACGCTCGTCGCTACCTACTTAAATATTTACACCGGCCGCTGCTGCAACTCGCTCGCTTCGCTCGCTCGGCTCGTGCGGTAGTTCAAAAGTTAACCTAAGATGCTCGTCGCTTCGCTCCTCGCTACCTATTTACATATTTACACCGGCTGCTGCTGCAACTCGCTCGCTTCGCTCGCTCGGCTCGTGCGGTAATTCAAAAGTTAACCTAAGATGCTCGTCGCTTCGCTCCTCGCTACCTATTTACATATTTACACCGGCTGCTGCTACAACTCGCTCGCTTCGCTCGCTCGGCTCGTGCGGTAGTTCAAAAGTTAACCTAAGATGCTCGTCGCTTCGCTCCTCGCTACCTATTTGAATATTTACGCCGGCCACTGCCGCGACTCGCTCGCTTCGCTCGCTTGGCTCGTGCGGTAGTTCAAAAGTTAACCTAAGATGCTCGTCGCTTCGCTCCTCGCTACCTATTTAAATATTTACACCGGCCGCTGCTGCAACTCGCTCGCTTCGCTCGCTCGGCTCGTGCGGTAGTTCAAAAGTTAACCTAAGATGCTCGTCGCTTCGCTCCTCGCTACCTATTTACATATTTACACCGGCTGCTGCTACAACTCGCTCGCTTCGCTCGCTCGGCTCGTGCGGTAGTTCAAAAGTTAACCTAAGATGCTCGTCGCTTCGCTCCTCGCTACCTATTTGAATATTTACGCCGGCCACTGCCGCGACTCGCTCGCTTCGCTCGCTTGGCTCGTGCGGTAGTTCAAAAGTTAACCTAAGATGCTCGTCGCTTCGCTCCTCGCTACCTATTTAAATATTTACACCGGCCGCTGCTGCAACTCGCTCGCTTCGCTCGCTCGGCTCGTGCGGTAGTTCAAAAGTTAACCTAAGATGCTCGTCGCTTCGCTCCTCGCTACTTATTTGAATATTTACGCCGGCCACTGCCGTTTTCAGCTTATAAAGGATTTCGACTTAGGGCGCTTGTGCACTACAAGGAATTTTACTGTCCGGCATTCCGATTTTTTACGGTCCGGTGTGGCATGAAAAAACCGATGAATTGCTTGTGCACCTGTCCGTCTTTACTCGGATCAGTGCGGTACAGTTCAAGGAAGTTTGGCGGTATAATGCTATCATAAATGATTGTTTTTGCATTTTACAAGAAACGAGTAAAAAATATAGAAGGTGAAATATTATATTATTTCGTTATAATAAAAAGTAAAGTTCCATAAGAGATTTAAAATGCGTGTTTCACTTATTTATTTTAATCGGTGACGAGGAGCTAAAGCTTTCCCACTTGAACTTTAACTTACCAACACTAACTTAGATAATAATTATAGGTCAATGCTTGGTCAATGTATATAAAATAACAATACCGACTTCTCAAATCTCATTGCCAACTAAAAGAAAGTAAAACAAGAGCTTGCTTTCAATTGGCATATGCAGTAAAAACAGTAAAATCCAAGCAAGTGGGCATTCGAAAACAATTATACCTACAGCGACTCGTAGACACAAAAAACCATCCGGAATAGGGAAAAGTAAAATGTCGGACAGTAAAATTACGTATAGTGCACAAGCTAGTATATAGATTAATGGCGTGCCATACCGGACCGTAAAAAATCGGAATGCCGGACCGTAAAATTCCTTGTAGTGGACAAACGCCCTTAGGCGGATTTTGATTGGACAGAGAGTTTGAGGTTTATTCTTATAAATTTTGAATTCATAAAATTATAATTGAACACCTGACACCAATCAAGCAAACACGTGTTTACGTGAGTCATAGATTTATTATCGTATACTCCTAAAATGTTTTCTAAGAAACAATAGTGTACTTACATTGTCGGCACGTTCTTAAAGTCGGTAACTTATTTTTGTTCGAACAATAGAGGTAATAAATTCCTAATGATCAATTTGTAAAGGTTGTAAAATAAAAAATATTCTATATTAAAACGTATAAGTATATAATATGTGCGTCATTAATTTCTGACTGTTTCGAAATTTGGTGCAAAATAAAATAGTGTGTAAATAAAATTTGTAAAAAATCAATAAAATAAAACAATTGAGTAAAGATCTATAGGCATATTATGTATGTATTATACATAATATGCCTATAGGCATATTATGTATGTATTATTAAAAAATTCAATCATAAACTGAGAATAACTGTAAATATTTTAGAATTAGAAAAATAAATATGTACCACAATAACATTCAAGTACCTATTAGAAAAAATTTATACATAATTCCACCCACGTGCTAGTGTATCTATACATATTATCTATACATATTATAATAAAATTCAAAAAAATTGAAAAATACAATCAAAAAGTGAGGTTAATTTTAAATAACTTAGAAAAATAAATACCATAATTACACCTAAGTATTAGAAAAAGATATGTAATTACTTACTTTTTTTTTAAATTCACTGCAATTAGAATAATTAAAATAAACACTTTGATTGTGCTGATCACTTTAATATAATATTATCACGTCACCATAGAGCGTTGGAAATAAATACGAGTGCAATAGAAAAACGGTCAAGTAAAGTGGTAGGACGTACGTTAAAACGATACGATATCCCTACTCCGCTGGAGAAAGTATACGTCGAATCACGCGTGGTAGGGATAAGAAAAAAAATGTCACGAGTACGGCGTAACGCAAAAATGTAACGCGCGCGGCGTAACGCAAAAAATGTAACGCGCGCGGCGTAACGCAAAAAATGTCTCACAAAATTTTTGTCCACCCCCGATAAAGAAGTTTCACTTCAAAAATTACAACACATTTTATTTCTGTTGGTTTTACGCCCAGCTCTCATACAAAAATGCCCATGATCTATTGTAATAATTTTTGTTCTGTTGACTATTGTCAGGTACTTTATCAATACCAAGTACGAGTACATCTAATGACGTTTCCCGTTCCCAAATACAAGAGATAAGCGAAAATTCTGCACATTCTTCAAAATCCCAATTCTTCAAACAAGTCGCGAAAAAAAGAAAGCCAACGCAAGAAATACAACCTTATTGGTTAGGTTGTATTTCTTGCGTTGGGGTGGATGTATATCCACCCCAACCCTCTATATTGGGTTGAGCAGTAGCACTCCGCTGGCCTCAGCAGGACCACCGTAAAGTTCTTGCAATTTCACACAAGCATTCCAGTTGTTGGAAAACATTTGTTTTCACTTAAACGTGGATAAATGTAACGTCATATCATTTACTAGGAAAATTAAGCCAATATTATTTAATTACTCTCTGAACGGAACTTCGTTGACTAGATTGACTGAAGTCAGAGATTTGGGTGTCTTTTTGGATCACAAATTAACTTTTGCTGCCCATGTTAATTAATTACGTTACAGCCAAAGCATATCAAATGCTTGGTTTTGTTTTAAGAATTGGTAGGGAATTTAAAAAGTGTTCAACTTTGATTCTTCTGTATAATTCGTTCGTTCGATCTATATTGGAGTATGCATCTATAATCTGGAATCCGCAATACAATACCTATATAAATAATCCATACTAATATTATAAATGCGAAAGTAACTATGTCTGTCTGTCTGTTACTCAATCACGCCTAAACTACTGAACCAATTTGCATGAAATTTGGTATGGAGATATTTTGATACCCGAGAAAGGACATAGGCTACCTTTAATTGCGAAATATGTACCACGGGCGAAGCCGGGGCGGACCTCTAGTATTGAATATGTCCAAAATAAATTTATCAAACATTTGAATTATAAAAGTGCTAATCAGAGGTCCCACTCCCGAGATTATCTTTATCTTTGATAAATAAAAATTTACTTTTAATTTACAGAAGAACCTACGATTGAAGACACTGATTCTCATGACACTGTTTCTCTTCGTCGCATCCAAACATTAAACAGGTAGGACTAGCTAGCACAAACGCGAACCAGCAAGCACCAGTTACTATAACAGTACAGTACAGTACCACTGCTTGCACACTTGACACTACTGGAAATACTAGGAGAGCTAAAAAGACTGAAGATAATTTTCAATAGGTTTCTTATCTTAAACATAATAAAAGGTTAATAAATTAACTGAGCCTAACGCCATTCAAATATTTAAGGGCTGCTTAAACGTTTTAGCACCGCTTAAACTTTGTTTTCGTATTCTCAAACGTCAATCCATACTAATATTATAAATGCGAAAGTAACTCTGTCTGTCTGTCTGTTACTCAATCACGCCTAAACTACTGAACCAATTTTCATGAAATTTGGTATGGAGATATTTTGATACCCGAGAAAGGAAGAAAGAAGAAGGCTACTTTTTATCCCGGGAAAATGACGCAATCCTGGAAATCCCACGGGAACGGGAACTATGCGGATTTTTCTTTGACTGCGCAAGCGAAGCCGCGGGCGGAAACCTAGTTTTAAATATCTCTTAAATTTAAGCGCACCTTTAATTAAGTTGTGCTCAAAGACCACTTAGCTCAAGGCATTCAACGCAAAAGCTTCGAAATAAAAAAGAATAAGCCGTCAGTAAATAATTTTTTTGAAGTGCTTATCCCTGAAAACAACGATGAAATGAAAGAAAAAAAAAACAGCTACCAAAGTTGTAGGTAAAGGACGACGCGTCAAATTGGGCCTGAAACTTGGGTTAAGACCAATACACGCGAAATATTGTTCATTTGGACCCCAAACTAGGACAGCCTGTATTTTGGGGTCCACCTTCCTTAATGACACAATAATAACAAAACTATAGCATAAATAAATAATGATTTAGGTAATTTAGCTATTTTTTATACAAAATTATACAAAATAAAATTTAAATTATACATTTTAACTCAAGTTTAGTAGATATACTCATATGTTGTGCGTGCGTGTTTGAATGCATGTGTGAGCGTGTGTGTATGTATGAGTGTGCGTATGTGTGTGTGTGAATGTATGAGTGAATGAGTGTGTAAGCGCGTGAGTGGATGTAGTGGCCGTTGCATACACAATCGAAAACAATTCATGCGATAGGTGACGGTAGCCTGTCAGTCAAAAAATTCAAAAATCCGTCAGTCGTCTTTATATATTGGTGGTGACCGCACGTATTATCTTTGTATGGAATTATATAGAGCTGCTGTTACATACCCTTCTTAGTTTTGTTTCAAAGTTGAGTTTTCCGATAAAATGATTATTTACACAGGTAGCAGATAGCAGTGGGGAAAGTGAAAATTAATAAGAGCATAATGAAAGTTCTGATCATTCTGCGACATCAGAAATAGAGATAATCCCTGATTCTGTAAATCCTTTGGACTAAGATTTTAATGATTAGATTTCTACAATTTAAATGCAAACCAGTGTTTGAAAATCATTTTTTTAAATATAAACTTTGTCTTATTTTTAACCTTCCATACATCCATCATTACGCCAGCTTCAGTAAGATACTTTAAGACGAAGTGGTAAGTTAAGAAGCGTAAAATATGGCGACAGAGGTGTCTTTGAAACAGTTTTTTGGTATCAAACTCTTAATTCTATGGAATGATATTCCTACCATCGTAAAGATAAAGATATGCCTTGTATTGTCATACACGTGGAAACACGATTAGAGTAATTTGCCTCGATAGAAAAAAATCCTGAAAATCGTTAAAAATCGTGAATTTGTTACAATTTTACAATTTTACGGCGATTGTAAGGGAAGAACAAGTATAAAATCTATATTTTCATAAACTGTACGTCAAATCCCATATGGTAGTACAGAGGGTTTTTCTAAAATAGAAGCTTTTTTTTATTATTAAGTAAAAAATACAGCGCTCGCGCCTACGATGCAGAAGTAGCTGTCTCAGACGGCCACGAGCCCTCGTCGCGAGTAGACACGTACTGCATCGTCGCGCTCGCCACTCTGTGCGAACTTCGCAAATAATATACCCATTTCGGCAGTGTTTACATTTTGATATACAATGGGCAATAAAAGCTTTAGAGGAAGGAAGATATCCCGTTTGCGGAAAAGAAGGATCGCCCAAAACAATCTATCTCAGTAAGTATCAACCTACCAACCACATAATGCGGAATGTCTAGGTACCCTTTTTAGGGTTCCGTAGTCAACTAGGAACCCTTAAGGTGGCTTCCCACGGTATGCGATGTCGCGGACGGACGCGGACCAGCTCGCACCTACGCACCGTGGGAAGGGACTCGTCCGTGGTAGCACAGGCGCGTCTGTGGCGGTGCGCCGTATCCGTCGCGAGTCGGTTTTTTCAAAGGTGCGGTGCGAGCTCGTGCGGCGCGGTCCGAGCGCGTCCGTGTCATCACAGACCGACAGGTCACAACTTGTTCATACGCTGCCGCGAGTAGTAGTGTTTTGGTTGCGAAAATGGAGTGGACGAACGAACAAATTTTTGAATTTAAAATGAACCAACTTTATGGAATTCTTCAGCGCTAGAACATAAAAATAAAACCGATGCATACGATGCATGGAACCGCATAAAAATCCAGTTAAAGGATGGAACAATCTCATTGAAGGAAATAAAAAAGAAGCGTGATAATTTAATGTCGACATACAGAAGACAAAGGACTAAAGTAAGAGAATCTATAGTTTCGCCATGTCTGTCTGTCTGTCTGTCCGCGGATAATCCCAGAGACCGTTAGCACTAGAAAGCTGAAATTTGGTATCAATATGTATATCAATCACGTCGACAAAGTGCAAAAATAAAAATAGGAGAAAACATTTTTATTAGGGTACCTTTTTTTTTTAATTTTTACCCTAACGTGTGATGTATTGTTGGATAGGTATCAAAAAATTAATAGGGGTTTGCTAAGATCATTTTTTGATAATATCAATATTTTCGGAAATAATCGCGCCGAAAGGAAAAAACAAAGCGTCCCCCCCCCCTCTAACTTTAAAATCTGAAAAAAATCTCATAAGTAGGACTTTATGTAAACTTTCTAGGAAAATTATTTTGAACTAGATTGGTTGAACAGTTTTTGAAAAATTTCAGGTTTTAGGTTTTTTCTCGAAGGTTAGTTTTTTTCCACAAATACGATCTGTCGGTCATCTCTGTGGTAGGGACACTTATTGCTACAGGCTAGAAACTACGGAACCCTACACTGAGCGTGGCCCGACACGCTCTTGGCCGGTTTTTTATTATCTTTTCATAATCTTGGTAGAAAGTAAAAATATCTGAAAAATAAATTTGGTCTTTTTAGTTTTTTACTTTTTGAGATATTCATAGACAAAATGCGCCTGAAGTTTTTAATATACAGGGTGTCTCATAAGTACCCAACGATTTCATGATGCAAAAAATTTAACTAATTATTGGTTTTAAAATATAATATTGACAAATTTAATAGAAAACAAAAGGAATTTTTATTTTTTGAAGATTACATCGTTGAGATGGCGTCCATTACGATGCCGACATTCTTCGAGTCTTTGGTGAAAGTTTCTGAAAACTTTCTGAAGAAGAGGTCTATCTACGGACGCAATTTTTTCTCCGATGTTGGTCTTCAAGTCGTTCAAAGTTTGCGAAGAATTTTCATACACATTTGACTTAAGATACCCCCATAAAAAAATCGGGTGGCGTCAAATCCGGGCTTCTGGGGAGCCATTCAATGTCACCCCTTCTTGAAATGACTTTTTCGGGAAACAATTGGTGTAGGGCTTCAGTTGAGTGGTTAGTTGTATAGGATTTGGCTCCATCCTGTTGGAACCATGTCCTGACATTATAATGCTCACATTCTTGAAGCTCTGGCTCGAAAAAGTTGCGTAGCATGGCCACCTAATGCTTATTTGAGGTTGACGTCGCACCGAACTTGCCACCAACTCAATGTTTTCATCCGTTCTTACACTTCTTGGGCGCCCAGATTTCTTGCTTCCTGTTGTGTTTCCGGTAGTGTTGAAACTCCGGATCCATGAGAGTATGGTAGAGTTGCTGGGCGTTTCATCAATATGCCTCAATCGATAATTGAGACGATACAGGCGCCGTCGATTTATTGTTTTGAAAATAGGCGCGAACGCAAAAACCGCGTTGCTCTCCCGTGAACGACATGGCGGCAACTAAAAATCCTTGGAACGCGCTAGCTAATGCCGCACTCACCGCTCCCATCAGTTGCGCCGGCTAGTCTAGACACGCTTTTGAAATCGTTGGGTACTTATGAGACACCCTGTAGCTGCAGCTCGCGGCTTCCCCCGCGTGGATGTCTGACTTCGCAATATCATAATAGAGTTTTACAACAAAGACGCTTCCCGAAGAGGATTGCTAATAAGGGTCACTGTACACTTGACCAAGTATCGGTATCACCTCGTATCGATTACTATCGATACAATTTATTGTTTTCTTAGTACCTATGAATATGAATGCTAATAAGGGTCACCGTACACCGGGTGTCGGCATTGACTTCTATCGGTATAATTTTTATTTATATTATTGGGAACGATACTAAGGGATATTTGAATACATATTTGGAGGTTACTAACATTTGATAGATTAAAATAATATAGAAGACTTACTATTTTACAGATTACGAGCATTGGTTGGACAAACAAATATAACAGAATTGCGTTCAGTGAGTCCTGTTCAAGTGCCATCTACGTCTAGTGTAAATTTATCAGCGTAAGGAATTCATTTATCAAATCATAAGGGAGTAACTAATTATGACCAACGTGCTTTTTAAAGATACAGGGTGTACCAAAAAGTAGTGATGAACGGAAGCTGAGAGGTAGAGGACCTAGAGGGCTATCCGAATCACCCCCATGTATGTTATGCGATTTTTCGTATTTTCGGAGTTATGACGTTTTTTTCAATTTTTCACCTATCGCCGAGTACGATGATATTTTCACTCATGCTGACGTCAATGATTGCGGAAGATGCTTGATTTTTTTTTGTGTGCTAAGCTGAAAGATAGGCCAATTCAGTATGGTAACATTTACTATCGTTAGATCTTTGAATGGAATAAAAAAAAGAATTAAATGGCAAGAAAGATAAAATTACCCAGTATGTTCACCACTTCAAGGGCCCGTAAAAAAATAAAATCACATAAAAAAAGTTTTCCGTTTGACTTTTAAAAACTTGCTCTATCTATCAGATAGCTACCCTGAAAATTTCATTTTATTATTCAGAAGGCTTCAATCGAAAAATTTAAATCTAAATGTGGTAAGTGCAAAAATTGAATTAACATGATGATCATTAAAACCAATAAATAGGTGTTAAATTACCAGAAATTTTTAAAATAACCCCGCTGTTGCTCAATGCAAGTGCGACATCACCGTAAAAAGTTGTCTTTTAAATGTCTGAATGCCCTTTTATCATTTTTAATGGTTTCTTCTGCTACTATGAATTTCCGGGTTATTTCGTCCAAATTGTGGCATTCTCTCAAGTAGCCGAGGTCTTTTTAGTATTCCCATTGAAACAAATCAATGGGGTTTAGGTCGAGGGACCGTAGAGGCCAGGCTTTAAGGCAGGCGTCACCGGCGCATGCGCAGGCTGCAACGACCAATCTATCTTTCAGGGTATCTTTGCCCTTTAGCCTGGCCTGCACGGTCTCCGGACATAAACCCTATTGATTTTTTTCCGTGGGGATACTACAAAGACGAGAGACTGCCACAATTTGGACGAAATAACCCGGAAATTCATAGTAGCAGAAGAAACCATTAAAAATGATAAAAGGGCATTCAGACATTTAAAAGACAACTTTTTACGGTGATGTCGCACTTGCATTGAGCAACAGCGGGGTTATTTTAAAAATTTCTGGTAAATAAACACCTATTTATTGGTTTTAATGATCATCATGTTAATTCAATTTTTGCACTTACCACATTTAGATTTAAATTTTTCGATTGAAGCCTTCTGAATAATAAAATGAAATTTTCAGGGTAGCTATCTGATAGATAGAGCAAGTTTTTAAAAGTCAAACGGAAATTTTTTTTTATGTGATTTTATTTTTTTACGGGCCCTTGAAGTGGTGAACATACTGGGTAATTTTATCTTTCTTGCCATTTAATTCTTTTTTTTATTCCATTCAAAGATCTAACGGTAGTAAATGTTACCATACTGAATTGGCCTATCTTTCAGCTTAGCTCACAAAAAAAAATCAAGCATCTTCCGCAATCATTGACGTCAGCATGAGTGAAAATATCATCGTACTCGGCGATAGGTGAAAAATTGAAAAAAACGTCATAACTCCGAAAATACGAAAAATCGCATAACATACATGGGGGTGATTCGGATAGCCCTCTAGGTCCTCTACCTCTCAGCTTCCGTTCATCACTACTTTTTGGTACACCCTGTATAATAGTATACAGGGTGTAATCGTTAAGTGTGCACAAGCGATTATTCCGTAACTATTGCAGATATCAAAAAACTTTAAACTGATATCGAAAGTACTTAACCTAACGAGTAAAATGGCTATAATAAATTTTTAAAAATAAAACGTGAAATAACCAAAAATGTTACATTAAACGCTCCCATACAATTTATTTCCCATACATTTTGTATTCATAGCAGATTTTCGAAGTGACGTCCTTATTGTGCAGTTGTGTGAGGAGGTCTATTTACAGTTTCTAAATGAACTTCCCTCCAAATTTGCGAAGTAATTAAAGCAGAAAACCAAAAAAATAAAGAAAAAGCCAAAATCTTTCATATTAAATGTATAGGTTGATCCAAAAGTAATGATAATTGGGTATTTCCTGTGCACATAAAAATATAAAATAAATGTTTTTTGCTTGCTCATGTAATCACTAAGTTATCACAAAAAAAAATCATATCAACAGGCCACGTTTCCAAGTATTTACATTAATTTGAATGTGAACCGTGAGTGTCAGAATGTTTCCCGACGAAAAGAAGAAACAACGATTCGACATTTAGAGGGTGAATTTCTAAATTTTTAATGAGATTAGGATAATTTTTGTCACGATTTGTGACCATGGGCGTTACCTGGGTTCGCCACGTTTATGCTGAAATCAAGAAACAATCAATGGCCTAGATGCGAGCTTCCAAAGTGACGATGAAGAAATTTAAAGTGAAAATTAGTGGGATAGATTAAAGCCGTAGTTTTTTGGAACGCTGAAGGAATAATTATGTGGAATATTTTAAGAAGGTAGCCACTATATTGGGCTCTTACTACACAGACCAAATTAAAAGATTGCGGGTAGGTTAGTAAGAAAAAGAGACATGTCAAACTGCGGGCTTGAATGTTGGTTTACAACGCACCAGATCACAAAGCGTCAGTTGCGATGGCTGCCATTCAAAAATCGGCATTGAAAATGCTTGAACACCCACCCTGTTTGTAAGATCTAGCCCCTAGTTATTTCTATCTCTTTCCTCGGCACAAGAAACACCGTCGAGGCAAGAAATTTTAAGACGACAGCGAAGTGATGGCCGCTTTTGAGGGGTTTTTGTAGATGAAGTCAAAGTTTTTTTTAAGTTTAGGAAAAAAAATATCGAAGTATATTATCTAGTTAGAAGACTATCTAGAGAAATACATAATTATTTTAACTGTAATGACGTTGTTTAATATTGATTATCATTACTTTTGGATCAACCCATGTACATGGGATATTCATATCTCATACTAAATGTATGGGAGGGTTTAAAGTTAATTTTTTAGATGTTTCTCGTCTTATTTTCAAAAATGTATTATGGCCATTTTACTCATTAGGTAAAGTACTTTCGATATCAGTTTAAAGTTTTTTGATATCTATAATAGTAACGGAATAATCACCTGTGCACACTTAACGATTACACCCTGTATACTTATATTGCAGAACTCAATTTTCACTTGACCAATGTACATCAATGGAACTGACTCCTATGTATGCTGACCTATTGCCAACCACTTATAGCGCCTTGCGTTCAGAAACTGCACAAGAGTGAGTGTCAAAGCTATAAGATGTAAAAATTTACAATAGTGTAGTTATACCATCGATGATAAAGGACGGTATTTTACATATAAGTAATTTAATAGGAGGAAACCGTGGGGAAGCTAATACTTGCGATAAAATCGAATGCGCAAGGCCACGATAAAATATCGAGAGAGATGATTTTGCTTACATTGCCAACCACATTAAAAGCCATGACCGCTATTCTAAATCGTTCACTTGAAACTTTAATTTTCCATCTGCTTGGAAGATAGCTTTAGTCCGACCACTACCTAAAAACAACGAACCTTCAGAATTTAAAGACCTAAGGCCAATTAGTTTGCTTCCATATTTTTCAAAATTATTGGAAAGAATCGTGTACAATCAAATAGTTATTTATTGTGAAGAGAATAATATCTTACCAAAGTACCAATCAGGTTTCCGGAAGAGCCATAATGGCTCTTCCGGAAAACGTGACAAAATCAAACGTTTATCTCGAGAAAAAAAGAGCGCCAAAAGTGGTTTATCGCAGATAAAACCAAAACTAAAAGTAATTACACAAAATGCTCTGACAAATATCTTGCAAATGTTTTAATATAATTGTTTATGAAAAAAAAAATCATAATAAGTATTACCATGTCAAGTAGAAAACGTAAAAGTGTGAAAATTAGAGCTAACTTGGTGATTTTTTTTATCGAGTAAATTTTAATATTTTATGTTTTTGATTAAACAGAATCGTTGAACATATCATCTAGTTTGATATATATGTGAGAGAATCATAACAGAGTAGTTGTTATGTGGCTATACCTTCCTATTATAATGTACTCTATTGTGTACAACATAATGTCGATATTGAATTGATATGAAATGCATGGGCTTACGGGCCATGCTATGGTTTATATTCCTTGAGTCAGTAGCTCGATGATATAGTCTCGGTACTACCATCGACCGCGCAAGGTGTGCGCACTGAGTCATTATTTAATATTATTTCACATATCTACCTAATTATAATTAATTATGGAGAGTTATTTAAATTCTCCGACAGCAGCGGTGGGATCGGCACTTATTACCCCCGATTTGCAAGTGAGTGAAACGAGTGATAGTGTTAGTGAAGTTCAAGAAGAAATAGATAGTGTTAATGAGGTTCGAGAAGCACCAGAGTTTCCACCAATAAATCGTGAGAATGTTAACATAACAACAACATCATGTGTTGTGTGTGGGTTTTTCCAATAAAGCATCATGTCGTGCGCATCCCTGTTAAAAGAAATGGCAGATACACTTCCCGAAACGAAATATTTTGTTTCCGGGTCTAATGCATAAGTAAGGAAGACCCACTACGAGGCCAGCCTTCATCTACCTGTGTGGACATTATTTTTAACGTGAAAAGAAGCTAAGAAGCGAGAGGAAATACCTTTTCGAGATATGGTATGGTAAAAAAAGTGATCGAGTTTCAACATACATCGAGTGCTCCACTACAAAGTTGGCGCTAATCGACCGGCTGAGAACGGGCTGGAACTATGCGAATATAGTAAATTCGTGGTAGAAGGTATTGCAGATGACCAGGTATGATCTGATTTATTATGATACACGCCGATTGATTTTGTGGGTCTTGATAGACATTTTGGCACAAATCATTTAAAGCGTCGCATGTTGCAAATTGTTTGCTATAACTGTGTGTTCACATGTCATTACAAACGTGACTGTAAATCTCGCCCATGAAACAAAATCAGTTACTTTAATCGATAAGAATAACAACGCATTTATTGTCATAAATTTGGTCACATAGAAGAGGTTTGTTTTTCTAAGCAACGGGCGGCACGCTCTTAAAGAAACAATGCCCTTATTAATGTGTGTTTACAGCACGATACCCCGCTTACAGTCAAAGACGTTGCCGGCGTTAAGTTCAAGTGCCTTATTGACAGCAGGTCCGATTGTTTTTTTTTCCTTTGTAAAAGGATAGCCGATAGCATGACGCCTCTAGAGTTTGTATAAACTCGCGTAACAGGAATTGGCCCTGTATCAACCTATTCATTCGCCCGCTTAACATTACTGGTTATTGTAATAATGATGTTAATATGAGCTTTGGTTATTGTAGACTCTCGAGTACTTCCTGGGATAGAGTAACAGGTTGAGATGTTTGTACTAGAGCCGGACGTAGTTTGATTATGAATAACACTGGGACTCAAATTATTCGTGAATATAAAATAAACAATATTTGTTTTTGCGGAAAGTAATTTTGAATCTATAGACACGGATTTAAATGATTTTAATGATTTTCATCGTGTCAGATCCATTATTGAAAGTAAAGCACAAATTTTGTGAAATGGGAATAAGACTTGTGAATACAACCCTAGCACAATCTACAGTTCTTTCAACATTGATAAGGTTTTGTAATGCCCTTGTTGTTAACCAAGGACTAGATAAATTACATGACTTCATAGCTACTTTTTATAATCAACGATGTTCTCGAGTTTTCAAAATCATAAGAGGTTACATTCTTTTGTTTAAAAAGAGTATTGAAAGTCTCGCATGCGCAGAGTTTTCATTTAATTGGAATAAATGCAAATTGCTGTTGCAATATTGAATAGGTATTCACCACAAGGTTTCATAACATCGAACGGTAGACTTGTTAGATAAAAAAAAAATAAGGCTCTTGCTGAAGCATTATTGTCAAAAGAACGTTAAAATTCGCGAAATATTTTAGAATGATAAAAAAAAAAGATTTCTGCTTCTTTATTAACGATCTTCGTACAAATCTCGTTGTCGAAGTACACACAGATTCCTGTTCAATAGATTGATAGTGGTTCAGTTTTCCTACAAGAAAGTAATGATCAACTTAAAAGTCGAATATTATCAAAGAATCACTGACACAGAAAGTTGTTATCATAGTTATTAAATAGAGTTAAAATATTTAAGAAGACCTCAAGCATAATCAATTAAGTGTTAACATTTTAAAATATTAACAGACTGAAATAGTCTCAAAGCATCATGTCATAAGAAAAAGATTTTCTCCTCGTGTTCATAGATGATGGGCTTACATACAAGCTTTTGATTTCGATGTTGGTACCTACGCAAGGGTGCAAGAATACCGCATGTAGATTTTATTAGTAGAAACTAATTGTCTCCACATAATGTTCAATTCGGGCAAAAATAGTAAAGATTCGCGACATGTGCGATGAAATGGCATTATTGATTTAAGTTTAAGGTTGTCACATACGATAAAAAAAATGCCTGCTATATAAACATCTTGTTTTGTTAGGTGCAAATGAAGTGTTATCATTCGTTTATTGATACAATCATTTCATGATTATTTGAAACATTTAAGTTTGGAAATCCTGCAAAAATTTAGTGTAATTTCGTTAGAACGTACATTGATCGTTTTAACATCGCAAAGTTAATAAAAGGCCCTCTAGAGCTGGACAGTCGACTTAACATCCGATAGAAAATGTGTCAGAGCCACTTCATACATTACAATCGATACGAATGGCACTTACGAGTTTAAGAAATGCGCATTGGTAATTGTTGACGCATTTACTGGTAAATAAAAAAAGAGCATGTTAAGCGCTGTGATTTTGAGTTTTACAAAATTACAAGCGGGATGAGTTGCGCTAACGGGTTATTTTAAAAGGTTTATGTCTGTTCTTAAGTTCATTGTTTCATTATCGCTGAAAATCATGAACGTAGATAATGGTATTCTACAGTTATTGGCGAAATTCAACTTACTTTGAATTGTATTTTATCAAAAAGCTTAACACAGGCGACAGCCCAATGCAATTGTCTATAGGCTGCAAGACCACTACGTTATAATGATTTAGTACGAGTGTCAACACTTTAAAAGTTAACCTGTTTGAAATTAGAAATAACGCAAAAGTCAGGATGGACGAGCATTTGAACGTCTATAAGGCTCGTATTGAAAAAAAAAAAAAAAAAGGCATTCTGTTTAATGTTGATATTGTGTTAGTAAGAAAGAAAAGCCGATTGTAACATCAATATTATTTTACTTGTTTTGGCGGTCATTTATGATTATTGAATTGTCTCAAGGTAGACTATGAAAATGTGATATCGTCGGTAGTGGTAAATGGATGATGGAAGTCGGTGTGACTTTAGAACCTGGTTCAGTCCTCGTAAATTAATTATTAGCTGTTAATCTACCCCGTAAAGTGTTCTTATTATACCTAGTATACATCAAGGTATAAGTGCAAGGTGGTTTTGTGTATTCCTGTAAATACACTAGATATGTCACTGGACGACGATTTGATGGCGTGTCATACCTACGATGTAAATTACTAAGTTAGGAGAAAAGTTCTCCAGTCCATACAAAATAATCTCAACTTTGCGATAACGAGAGGTATCGAATCGAGCCTCAAACTGGAGGTCATGCTCAGTACATATTTGTGTCAAGAACTTCCAAATTTATCTAAGCAGTTGGAAAGTGAGCCAATGAATAAAAATGTATTCCATAAAAGTTATTCCTTACTTCCAGTAATTTGCAAGTTGCCTGGCAGAGATTGCTGTGTAGCAATAAGGCTGCATATTGTGCGAAATATTTTTACTTTATAAGTTTGTACTAGATTTTCTTACATTGTTTTGTACAATAAAGTATTGTAAAAAAATAAATACTCCGTATAATTTTATTTTTGTTTTATTTTATTATTTTTACCTATTTATTTCCTCGGTTGTTACATAGTTCCGTATAGTTAATCTAAGTAATACACAAAAGTTTCATAACACACATGCACACCACACTTTAATAGCTCAATAATAGCTCTGTGTTTGACAAAGCAAGGCGTGTATGTCATATTGTACATTGGAAGCTCCGCGCTTCATGTAGTTATGGGTAGCATTGCGCTCCTTGTGATAACAGTACATGGCAGGCTCCGCGCTGCATGTAGTTCCAGATGTTATGGGTAGCATTGCGCTCCTTGTGATAACAGTACATGGCAGGCTCCGCGCTGCATGTAGTTCCAGATGTTATGGGTAGCATTGCGCTCCTTGTGATAACAGTACATGGCAGGCTCCGCGCTGCATGTAGTTCCAGATGTTATGGGTAGCATTGCGCTCCTTGTGATAACAGTACATGGCAGGCTCCGCGCTGCATGTAGTTCCAGACGTTATGGGTAGCATTGCGCTCCTTGTGATAACAGTACATGGCAGGCTCCGCGCTGCATGTAGTTCCAGTATTTGTTCAGAGCTCTACACTTACAATATAATACACACACACACAATACATTCAAAGCTTCGCCTTTAGGCGACAGTAGCAGTTGTTGATATCACCGATGATGACGATGATGAGTAATAATTTGAGAGTCGGTGTGTAAAGTTACAAACCGGGAAGGGAAAAGAGTTTGAATACAACAAATGAAATACGACGCAGAAGTAATCTCGCAAAATTACTTGTCGAATTGTTCGCGCGAGAACGCGCTCGTTGTCAGAATGGCCGTGTGAGAGAATCATAACAGAGTAGTTGTTATGTGGCTATACCTTCCTATTATAATGTACTCTATTGTGTACAACATAATGTCGATATTGAATTGATATGAAATGCATGGGCTTACGGGCCATGCTATGGTTTATATTCCTTGAGTCAGTAGCTCGATGATATAGTCTCGGTACTACCATCGACCGCGCAAGGTGTGCGCACTGAGTCATTATTTAATATTATTTCACATATCTACCTAATTATAATTAATTATGGAGAGTTATTTAAATTCTCCGACATATATTTTATTTTTTAGATTTGGTCTTGCATATTACACGTATCGTCTAATAGAAGATTGGTTATTTTGCTTTATGCGCCCCCTTAAACAAAAGTTAAAACATCTACTTCTGGCAAGACAGTAGTTACTGCATAGTATTTATAGCACCAATCAACCAATCAACACCGCATCTCTTATCATTTAAATTCATATTCATATTTATTTATTTATTTATATCTATTATTTGTATTAGTTAAATCTATTTATTATTTATATTATTATTTTTGTGTAGCAAATCAGTGGAAAGTCGAAAGCACACCCTCCATTCGGTCTTGACAGAATACCAGCGCTGTAGTCGCAGCTTGCTGCGATTATGGCAGAAAGCTGAGTCAAGACCCTTTTCTGGAAATGCAGTGCACACACAGTACCAGATTCTCAACAAACATGGCGTCTAATTTATGTCTAATTTTATTATGTATCGTACTTTCTTTCTTCTTTTTTTTGTGTTTTCTTCTTGTGTGTGTACCTTTTCCTAGAAATAAATGTTTTTTCTTTCTTTCTTTCAAATAATAATTGAGAGATTTGTTATATACATTATGATTAGTTTTATTTTTAACTTATAGGTCAACAGACAATTTAGAGGATGAACTTATCATACTGCCTGAGAATAAATCGGACTTCAAAGAAATTAGTGGCAGGAGAATAGTGGACATCGACTATTTTTTCCAACAATTAAAAGAAATTGACCATGAATCTTTATTTGAATGCAACTACAGGCATTTAATTTTCCTACGGGAAAGGCGTAAGGGTTTAGCGTCCACATTTTTGTTTGAGTGCGAATTATGCAAAAAGAAATTCGAGCTATCCTCCGATAACCCTAGCAATGTGATGCCTGAAAGAGAGCGGGTTGAAATCAACTTGGCTGCAACGTCAGGAATGGTAGCGTGTGGTATAGGATATTCACAATTTGAGGAAGTCATGTCAGCTATGGATATACCAGTATTTAATGAGAAGTTTTATGCTAAGACTCAGAACAGAATTTTCGACGAATGGGAGGAGATTGCAGATGAGACGATGGCATTGGCAGCTGAAAGAGAGCGCACAGCTGCTATAGATGATGGCAAATTGATAAACGGTATACCAGTTATAGACGTTTATGCTGATGGCGCTTGGAGCAAGCGCTCTTATGGCACCAATTATAGCGCAATGTCTGGAGTCGCAGCAATCGTAGGTCGACGATTTGGTGAAGTTCTATTTATTGGTGTAAAAAATAAGTATTGTTTGATATGTTCAAGAGCAAAAAAAAGTGAAGTCGAGCCAAAAATGCATGTATGCTACAAGAATTATGAAGGCTCGTCCAGTGGGATGGAATCTGCAATTATATGCGAAGGGTTTAAGGCATCCATGGACATGTACGGACTTATTTATGGTAGGCTAATTGCCGATGGGGATTCCTCGACTTATTCCAAGATATTGGCAGCCGACCCATATCCTGGACTCACAGTCGTTGGCAAAATAGAGTGCCGTAATCACCTTTTACGCAACATGTGCAACAAATTAAGGGCTTTAGGTAGCTATTTATCATTTTATTACTAACCATCTACAACCACACTTACCCCTACAAATTACTCTCATAGCTCCCTTCAATCTATTCTAATAACTTCATGTACTACTAATACTGACGAGGTTGATCGCGGAACGTAGTGTAGGTAGTGACATACCTTTTTTTTTGCTTGACGCTTTGACCAAGTTGCACCGGCTGTGGCCACAAGCACCATGCAATGCGATAGTTTAAAAGTTAATAACACTAATGACTTTTCGCTGTTTCAGGCAAAGACACTAAGTATCCAAAAGCACTGCGAAAATACATAAGTGACGACAAAATCTTATCAATGCGAAAAGTGGTATCTACATCTATATCCACCAACAAGAAGGTGACAGGTGTCAACAGCAAAGTTAACATCAGCTGTTAGATTTTAAAATTAAAAAATTATTTAAAACTAATTGTATAGTGCATATAAATAGAAAATATTAGTAATAATTAACCATAACATTGATATACAAGTGAAAATTATTGTGAAACACACCTATGGGATCTACGCAACGTTTTGTATAACGCGGAGGTCAACGTGTCAACGGTTATCCTAATTCAAACATCTTCGATAAACCAGGGGAGTACTAGTTTTATAATTTCATATTTAATTATAAACAACACTTACATTCATTTGTAATACCAACACCGCTCATATTTAATGAGCTACGTCACATTTAATACATTGGCACAAAAGTTACCGTCTCACTTTGCTTGACAATTTGGAAGCAATTTAGAAGACAAAAACTTATAGCCCCAGACAATATTATTCTTTACTCTTTACTACATCATACCGTTAATCACTTATCAACATTTAATACTATCATAATAGTATCCAAATATACTTATCTCATACATTTCCTTTCATCTGTTTCAGCAACTAAAAAGTACAACATGCTGACCCGCAAGGCAAGGCAAGGCAAGTAGCTAAGGACATGTAGAATAAATTAAAAGCTACACTCCATGATTTGAAAGCTTCACAATCTTTATGTGAAAAACTCATACAAGAGCGGGATGATAGTGAATTAGAGATTCAAGAAATTATAAAAAAGAACTCTCTTCTGAAGGCCGAGCTGGCTGAACTACACATGAAATACATTTATAGTGAAGACAAGTGCAAAGCCCTACAAGACGTTGTGGACAGCTTCCAGCAGTTCTCTAGTGATCATGAGAAAGCTCTAAGCCGTATCGCTGAGTTGGAATGTAGCTTAATGGAAGCGCAAGAGGACAATCCCAAGCGGCAATGCAGCACACCAAGTAGTCTTCATGATGAATTAAATGAATGTGGACAGTTAAGTGGCTCTGTAAACTTTAAAAAAATCAATTTCTCTTCCCATAAGAAGTTGAAAAAATACTTTAGATTAAGTAAGTTTATCAAGCGTACCCAGCCAATTGTTAGAAAGAGTTCTTTAAAAAATGTAGTTCAATTAAAGAAAGTCAATAAAAACCTGGTTGAAGAGTTAGATAAATATCATAGGGATCTAGAATATTATAAAATCTTGTATGATGTAGAAACAAATGAATTAAAGGAGAAGATAGACTCTTTAAGTCATATGTTAAATGATGTCAACCAGAAATATTCTGCTGCCCAATTGCAAATTAACGAGCATATACAAGAGGCAGATTACTTGATTAAGCAATGAAAATATGGATCGCTTTGAGTCGCTGACCAATAAATATGTATGTCAGTGTTCAAAAAGTGACAGTGAGCAACCGTCGCCCCATAAGTTTGACTGCACTGACATACATAGTGTTAAACCCGTGACAACAATTTCAACTAGTAAAACTAAACACTAAACGCTGACTAAGACAATGGCTCACAATATAACGTCAGAAAGTGTTCCAGAACCACCTACATTACACATTTTGGACGATGAAACATATCAGAATGTAACACAGACACAGCCTACATCAACTTACAGGGTTTTAAAACCAAGTTTGCTTCATATTTTGAGCGATGGAAGTATTACCCAAAGTCAGCCAAATACAATTTCAACGTACTGCGTCTAATAGAGATTTAACTGAAGAAACAATTGCTACTCAACGAAATATAATAGACGAAGCACTGTATAATTCTGGATACAAATCATATTCGCAAAATGATTAATGATTCTATTTTTACATATACACATATATTGGTTTTGCACTACTTCATCTTGATTATGAGAATAAAAAGTTTTATTAACACGTAATAAGTACCTACTGTTTTATTTATTTAAATACATTAAATACTTTATGATACCTTTATTTGATCCTTGAGAACTTCGTTTAGAGAATCACAAACTTCGATCACTATCTTTGATATCAGTTGACTGGAGACTTTGAATAAATAATGAAGACTTTTATAGGAGTCTCCTGTTGCCAAAAACCTTATAGTTATTGCTAATCTTTTTTTAGCTGGTACTGCTTCTCTCAGTTGGCTATTTTTTTTAACAATAATAGATGAAACTTTACTTAGTAGGTATTCAAAATCGGATGTTGACATTTGTGTGAAATTATCAAATTCCCCAGTAGTTCAGTGAGCTTGCTATCCATAAATTCTCTGAAAATGAATACAACAACGTAATTCAATTGTTATTATTACAATAGTAAAGTATTTTTAAGCAGTGTTGAGTGTTATTAATTACATTTAAGGACAATTACATTTACAGTTAAGGACATATTTTTAAAATTAATGAATGAAATCGCTTAGTTATTGTATTTTCAACTGAAAAATAAAACTGCAAGTGACTCATACCTTGTTCTGTTACGGTGTATAGATGTTATCCACCATCGCCTTCTTCTCTAAAGCGGGTGATCCATTGGCGAGCAAAACCGCTGGTTCGCTAACGAACTCGCGAGCCAAAGGTCTAAACCGCCAATGGAGCACTTAAAAGTCTGCGGACTTAAAGAACGGCGAATTTGCTCGCTGGCTCGTTGTGCATGCTTGAAATTCGAAGTCCGCGGTCCAGAAAACAGCCAGTGGATCAGGCGAGCCGGCGAGCCTACAGTCTTTTTGCGACTTTCGTGTAGACCGCACGCGCTGCGTCTAGCTACAAAAATGGATTTACGCTCGTTTCGTCGCGAGTTTGTGTCGGAATTTATAAAATGTTTTTAGGAACATGATTGTCTATGGAAGTACATCAGCAGAGACTATAAAAATAAATTGCTAAAAACTTCCGCGTACAATAAACTTTTAGAGATCTATCAAAAAAATGATCCCAACGGTACAATATCTGATATTAAAAACACCATTCAATATCTGCCTCTTTTCTTCTTTTTTTGTTCTTTCTCCTGATTTAAAAGTACCCCCAAGTAACACGCCATGACTTCGCCAACGATGAGAGTAAACTGTTTGGTACGCTAATGGATCACCAACGCGAGTCGACGAGCCAACGAGTCAACGATCTAAACCGTCGGCTCGTCGGCTCGCCAGTAAATCACCCGCTTAACGCTTTTTAACTTTATAAGTGTGATATACTTTAACAAAATTCATATACGCAAAGACGCATAGAGTTGCGGCACTTGTCACTTCGATCACGTCCATTATACATTATAAAAATTTTAATTAATTTTTTTTTTTTTATTTTGTACAATTCACATTGTTACTTGCATATGGGAACCCAATATTTCCTGAAATAAAACAATTTTATTTTATTATTTATTTATTTATACTCGCGACACAGAGAAATGAACAAAGGCGAGAGTGAAGATGGATACAACCTCGTGTTGTCTCTCCTTGCTTAACCTCGCACCTCGCCTCGCCTAACCTCGACGAGAGTGAAGAGCTAGCGTTACTCTTTGTTTTGTAGTACCATTAAGCCGTTGACAAAAAGAAACCGAGCCATACAGCCTTTGGACAAAATTCTTATAGCTCTCCAAATTCTTATCAATAATTATTCCTTCAACTATTCAATAATATATCCTTATTTTATTAATAAAATAATTATAATAATAATAGAATAATAATACAAAAGATTTATTTGCAACAAGACTGCGTAAAACGAACAAAACACGTGACCTAAATTATTTTGTAACAGAGAACGTACTGAGTACAACTTTTTCTAGCAGGATGTTGCCATTATGTAAACATTTGAGGACTGCTTGCCTAATCACGGATTGAAATTGCTTGAGTAGCGTTTATGTATACCGTCAGTTTCCATAGGTAAGTACTTAAGTACACTTAAAGTATATTTTTAAAGAATTCTTGTGAATTTATTGTGCGTTCTGACATTTTTGAGTTTTTTCAGATAGGGCTATACAGAATGTTTGGGGAGGGTCACAATAGACTGCATGACATAAGGTCAGCATTACAGTATTCATAAGAAATTACAATATTCATATGAAGGAAAGTGTGCTATTTTATTAACCCATTAGAAGTCACCATACTCATTTGAATACAACTATATTTCTTGTCATCACTTCCAGAATTCGTTAAGCGTATTATTTGAACATCAAAAGGTTCGGTTGGATCATTTGTTTGCAGAACAAAGAGCTGCAACAAACGATTGGTTGCCAGGTCGATAGGGACCTGGTTTGAAAATATTAAGCTGCCACACTAAATAAGTAAATACATTAAACATGACTACAAAAGCTACAGATTAAATACTATTAAAAAACACTTAGAAAATGCAGGAAGCTCAAAAAAGGCCCTTAAAGAATTAAAAACAAACAAACATTGGATAGATGGCTTAGAACGCAATGACATAACCGTAAATAACCGCAAAGAAATCATAGATGTAGCAACCCAGTTCTATAAAACCCTATATAAAGCACAAGGCAACGAGTGTAACACCCTTACCTATGCAAAAGACATCTATAGCTCTACAAACAAGAATGAAAACATAACACCAATAACGGAAGAAGAAGTCTTACAAGAAATTAAAAGGTTGAAGACAGATAAAAGCCCAGGACCAGACGGCATTACAAACGAAGCCATAAAGACTGCCTGGCCGCTGCTGATTTCGCCATTAACACTCTTGTTTAACCTAATATTAAAAACTGCTGAAATACCATCGCAATGGGTAGAGTCGGAAATAATTTTAATTTACAAAAAAGGAGACTCAAAAGATATCACAAACTACAGGCCTATAAGCTTGCTCTCATGTATTTACAAACTGTTTTCCTCTATAATTAACAAAAGAATAAGTGTCACAATAGAAGCAAACCAACCAATAGAACAAGCCGGCTTTCGCAAGCGTTATTCAACAACTGATCACATACATACTCTAGAGCAAGTAATGGAAAAATACCAAGAGCAGCAAAGAGCGCTTTACATCGCATTCATCGATTATAAAAAAGCTTTTGACACCGTGTCACATTCAAGTATTTGGACGGCCCTGCAAGCTCAACAAGTTGAACAAGAGTATATAAATATAATCAGGAACATTTACAAAGATAGTACAGCAAAAATAAAACTGGAAACCACGGGCCCTACGTTCCCTATCGGAAGAGGCGTGAAACAAGGCGACCCGCTGTCTCCAAAATTATTTATATCCATACTGGAGTTCATAATAAAAAGATTCAACTGGGAAAAAACAGGACTAAACATTGATGGCAAGTACTTATCCCACCTTCGCTTCGCAGATGACTTAGTCCTGTTATCAGAATCTAGCACACAATTACAAAACATGATTGATACACTAAACACAGCTAGCAAGCAAGTAGGGCTGGAAATGAATCTCTCGAAAACAATGGTCACAACAAATAGTATACAGAGAAGAATATCAGTGGACAACGAAAATCTGAAATATACAGAAAATTACATCTACCTTGGAAAACAAATAGGCTTCAACAGAAAACAAAATGAACTAGAAATAGATCGAAGGGTAAAAAGCACTTGGAATAAGTACTGGTCATTGAAAGAGATTTTTAAAAGTAACATGCCAACAAGTATCAAAACGAAAGTCATGACGTCATGCCTCCTACCTTGTCTAACCTATGCATGTCAAACGTGGAAATATTCAACAAAAACAAAAAACAAAATCACTACCTGCCAACGTGGAATAGAAAGAAGTATGCTCAATATTAAAAAGATATACAAAATACGTCATACAAAAATTAGAGAAACCACCAAAGCGAAGGATGCTCTAACCCACGCTAAGAGACTAAAATGGAAATGGGCTGGGCACGTAGCGAGGCTAAAGGACGAGAGATGGACCAGCAGGGTAACAACGTGGAAAGGCCCTATCGGCAAACGTCTCAAAGGCAGACCCTACACAAGGTGGGCAGACGATTTGATAAAAACAGCTGGCACCTGCTGGCCACAAATAGCTCAAGACAGAGATACATGGAATTCTTTAGAGGAGACCTTCACCCTCACTTGAGGAGGGGTTCATGTAAACAACTTTTGCACAAATTTATATACTTACATTATTTAATATTTTTTTTTCCATTACTTTACATGAAATAAAAGGTTTTTTATTTTATTTTATTTTATTTTATTTATTTATGTATTGTAGTACATTTATTTATATCATACATAAAACTTTGTAAGTATGGTATCAAAATGGCACTTAGAAAAAATATATCAAAGAAAGCTCACCAGAAGAGGTAAAAACAATGTTGGAACTGCTGACCCTAGGAGACGCCGGCGACTTTTTGTATTTAAAAAGCAATCTGGAGTAAAGTGGCGCGAACAAATCACACTATATTTTTACGGAAACCAGTCATCTCGTCTAGTTGCATCAATCCATTCTTTTTTGATATCCGGATCTTGCGGATACCTAAAAATAGTATTCATATTATTTTATTACAAAAACTTATCATTTTATATTATAATATAACTATATTATGCAACGTCATTCATGTCATTAATTTTGAAAACAAATATTATAAAATCGCGAACCTAAATAGTTTTCGATAATTATTATCGATAACAACTGGAACGTCACTAGTTACACGTGCCACACCATAGAAGAAAAGGGATGCGTGATCATGTGCATACGAAAGAAAGAGATGCAATTATAATCGACGCGCTTTGTCAATTGACCAGTACCAGCGTAAAAAGAACTCCGATAAAATATTGTTCGTAATAATATTTAAATTATACGCAAACAAACTACTTACATAATATGAAAAGTAATCCCGTCCTTCTGCAAACTTGAGGTTTTACTCGTTTTACCACACCATTTAATACTACAAGGAGCCATTGTTTCTTTTTTTTAAAGGTTTTTTTCGGACGTGTTAACAGATCACGGAACTGGCCGAAACTGATAGTTGCGTTTCGTATGGCAGCGGTTATAAGTCCTATTAGACACATGCGTTGACAGAATCAGTTCGTCTGTTATTAGGCGTCTAGTGGTTGTGTAGTCGATGACCAGCAAGAAAGGCCAAAGATTGGTGGACCTGGTAAAGTAGTGCACAGCGGGGGGACAGTGCCCTTGATCTACCAAGATCGCAAAGATAGAGGTGCCATCTTCTTCTTGTAACTAGAAATACTTCATGTCTTGCTAAATGAATAATATCACAATAGATGTCGCTGTCCTAGAAAATTAATCAAACAATCCTGGTGTTGCAGATCTAAAGAACTGCTTCAATAATGGGAATAAATAACCAGTCATGTGAATTTAAATAACGATTATAAATATTTAAATAACGATTATAAATATTTAAATAACGATTATAAATATTTAAATAACGATTTTAAGTGTATCAATTAACTTATTACTTTTATTTTTAGTTTAATAAGTGACTGTTACTATAATTTTTTGGATCACAGCCGTTAATTCATTCTAACGCATTAACAGAATTGGGGAATTCATTTTATTAGAGCATGGCAACACCAGTGTTTTAAATTTTGACGTTGAGATCACACAAAATGGCTGCCTGCCGTGCCTGGTTGTGGTCTTGCGTGTACGCATTTTGATTGCTATTCGGTGTTTATTTCTTGGATTAAGTGCCTTTATCATACGTGACGCTGAGTTGAGCTTGCTCCTCGCTCCTGGTGTTAAAGTGCTGTTCCGGAATACAGTTTCTTGTGTCGCATTGACGATTCGGCTTATAGCAGTAATAGTTTTTGCGAGAAAGGACGCTACAATTTACGTTATTTGGTGCAAAAAGGGACGCTATTTATGTTGTGTTTGTTGCGAAAAGGACGCTAATTAAATCTGTGTTGTGTTTTCTGCTGTTACCAGCCTCATTACGATGCCTCATCTTTGTTCTTTTGGATGCAAGTATACACCCGGTAAGTACCTAAATTTTGTATTGCCTTTCATACCATATCTTTGACTTTCAACAAGTAGTAAGTAAACAAGTAGGCATAATTAAATCATAGGCGTGGTAGTAAAATGTCAGTTTGGTAGTCCTACATGCACCATTAATGGAACTAGGTACTTACCTATTTTAAATGACTTGTGATGTTCCTTACTCTCCTTAATAAGTTCAATCAAACTTACCATTGGGAATATCATCCCCTCTATTATAACTTTCTGGGCATTAATAACCTTGGCTGGTTCAAATGAATGTCAAACATAAGTCATAAGTTATTGGTGAGCTCTAATGTGACAGCCATTTGTTACTAACTTGTTCAGGTGGGTATCAGCTCAGAGCTAGTGAATACTGGGGCTGAATAGCACTGTTGTAGAGTAAGATCCCAGAGCTGTAACCTATCTACTCATGCTTTTGGTAGGAGATCCTTAAAATCAGATGATCTAACAAGATATTTTATATTTTACTGTTTACAAATAGGATAGCGGAAACTGCATTTCACCTTATGTTGTTCTTAATTAATTTTGGTAATTAACATTTTTCAGGAGTTGTTATGCATCACTTTCCAAACCCAGACAAATTTCCTGAACGTTTCAGAGCTTGGGTAAATCTTGTTGGAGGGAAACTGGAAACATCTTCAGATTATCAATTTTATAAAAGGAAGATGATATGTGATATTCATTTCATCGATGATCACAGAAACCGCTACAAACGCTTAAATGCATTGGCTGTACCAACTCTGCATTTGCACGGTGAGTTTATAAATATGAGATTCAATTTAAAATTAAAGTAAAACTTGCCACATGTAAACCACAATAATAATAGTAGGTATTGTTTGATTTTTTTTTTTACCAAGAAAAAATATTTTTGTTTTGTAATTTTGCTCCTATTAAAGGTTTTATTTCTGCTATTTTTTGAGTATCAGATGGTCCTGAAATTCAACATCTGATACTCCGCCGAATATCCCTAGCACTGTCGCCACTGGGAATCAACCCTGCTCTTCTATTCCTGTTACCACAGGTATGAATTTTTAAAGCTTTTATTTAACTTGCTATGTTTGTATGTTTTCGAGCTCTTTGGTGGGTATGCATATATGTATCTGACTAGCTGACCCGCCGCGAGCTTCGCTTCGCCTTAGAATGTTTTCCTTCCCATTAGGAAGTTCTCTAGTCCCTAATATTTAATTCTAGCTTTACATACAAATGTGTTTTCCCGCTAACTCCCGTTCATGAGGGAATTTTGCTATATCCTCTTGTAACTAAGCTTTAAGTTTACTAAGGTACCTGTATGCCAAATTTCAAGCGTCTAACTTAAGCGGTTTAGATTTTTTATACAAAAAGTTTTTCCCGCTAATTCCCATTCCCTGGGATTCCTTTCTTAGTACATCCCTTCCAAATTTCAAGTGCCTACGTTTAGCAGTTTGGGCTGTGCGTTGATGAGTCACTTTATTCTTATATAATTAGAATAGATGCTGACTGTACCTATAAAAGCTTAAAGTGGGAAACTTGCGGAGAAGCTGGTCCGCCCCGTCTTCGTACGGGTTGTCGACATACCCTATGTTACACGCTGATAATGTAGGATTCTAGAATCACATGTGAAAGAATTTTTTGAATCAGTCTTTATATTATAGTTTTTGAGTTTATTCAACACAAAAATCCAAAAATACATATCTTTTGTCTTTTAACCCGGCGTCATTGTGGCTACTAAACAGAACTTGGTCGTTGTGGCCGGGTAAATTTTACCCATGTACATTATTGTGCTCTGAATCAAGCTTATGTCAATATTAGTTTTCTATAATAGGGAAATAGGTAGTTAAATACATTATTAATAAAAATCAAACATTTATTTATTATAAAATGAGCATATTACTCATCAAATTAAATCTTTTTATTCTGCGATAATTTTTTAGAACATAACTTAAAACGTTTATTCGAAAACATAACATAATAGATATTTTGAGACAAAACATAAAATTTTCTTTAAAACATAAACCTGAAATCATGAACTATATAAAACAAAGCTTATTTACTAATAATATACCGACTTTTTCGCTATCGAGATCAACGCAGCGTTTTCTGACCTTGTGCGGACGTTGGTCCGAGGTGGTGGAGACCATTTGGTGGAATTGTCTTTACCAATATAAAACTGCTGGTTACTTGTTGAAACAATTACTTCTTGCTCATCATCGCTGCATTCCTGTTCCGTATCACTGCCTTGACTTCGCTCTGAAATATGGTCGATTTCACCCTCGTCGTCTGAACTGTACTGTTCATTTTTACTGGCGTCAGCTTGTTCAAACAAGGCTAGGAGTCGACGTTGTTCGCTTTCGTAAGACATGGTTCATAAAATTGTGCAAAACGATATGCAATTTATCAATAAACAATAAAAAACAACAAACACGCTGTCTTTATAAATGTTACGTGGCCATTGTGGCCGGGTATAACTTACCCGCGCGCTCTTTACACATGTCTACACTACGAGGTAGCCGAAGCAACACAAAATAGAGAAGAGAATATGCAAACAGAGGTCAACGACCGCAGCTACTGTAACGGACAAAAGACGTGCACATTTTGTTTTAAAATTATGACAGTTTTAAAATGCGTCGGGTATTAGATACCCGGCAACAATGACGCCGGGTTAAATATTAGTATAGATATTAATTCGAATGTTATTTTATATATTTTTCAGATGAAAGCTACGCCGGTGTTATCGCATCGGCAATAACAAGGGAGCACAATTACTGCGTAAACTTAAATCGAAAGATATTTAAAGGTATAATTGTTTTTCTCATAATTGTCTGCATCAATTTATCTACCCACCCGTAGCTTCCAATATGCTATAATTAACTACAAATATATGCGTACAATGTTGTCTCATCGAGGGTAGGCAGGGATTAACGCTTTACTCTAAAAGTGGGCCTATCATGCTCATAAAAATATTTAACCGTATTCCTAAATGTATACGAAACCAAACATTTAATGTCTATAAAAATAATCTAAAGAAATGGTTGATCTTAAATTGTTTTTATAGCATAAAAGAATTTTTTGACCATAAATGTTAATTATTATAATTATTATAATTGAAAGATGTGGCACGTAAAATGTATATAATCAATAATGTATTACTTTGCATGCCGTTGAATGACGGCTAAACATGCTGTAAATTGTAATAATGTATCTTAACACCTATGTATACCATGTTTACTTGCAAATAAACGATTTTTTTGAATTTTTGAATTTGAATTTGACACACTACAATCCTGTATACAAAAATTTTAATTTAAAAACATTTATTCAAGAACGTGACCTTTAACTACGAGTTAAAGGTCACGTTCGAGTCATGTATTTTTCTGCTATCTATGTAACATGTAATTTATCACTTTTCAGATGTTCAAAAACGAAAGCCCATGTACTGTGTGCCAACAGATCGACTCGAAATTAGACGCCTGCGGTCTGAAATATGTCGATTGCGTAAAAAAGGAGCTTCATTTAAGCAACGTTTAGAAACGGCGCAAAAGTTTTCTGAAGATGTCTCTTTCCAAAGAGTTATAAAACGATTGCAAAGACCCGCTCAGATATTTCTTCACATGCAGCTGCAGTCAAAAAAGAAACCAAAAGGTAGACGCTTCACAATTGATGACAAAATATTGTCATTATCTCTATACAAAAAGAGTCCAAAGGCATACAAACATTTGTGTAGCTATTTTTGTTTGCCGTCAATAAAGGCTATGAAACGTTTTCTAGGCCAAATCTGGGGGCACGGCAGTGCCCCCGCCAAGTCGAGCAAAAAAAAAGCGGCACGGCCGTACCATCCTTTTCTCGAAGCAATTCGGGCCTTTTTCGACCCCCTATAATTCGGTTGTGGATAAAGCAAGAAACCTGAATCTTCAGTAACTAATCCGGCATTGTATAAACACGGAATATTTAAAATTTCAGTCAATTTGAACCAGTAATTTAAGAATGACAACTTGTTAAAGTTTCTAAATTTTGTCACTCACTGACTCACCGATCATCAAAAGTCCAAGGCACTTCTAGCAGACTTAGAAGCTTTATATTTGGAATACATATAGAGTTTATTTTATTTTATTTTTATTTTCTTTATTGGAAAACATA
This sequence comes from Colias eurytheme, assembly GCF_061535395.1. NCBI lineage: Eukaryota > Metazoa > Arthropoda > Insecta > Lepidoptera > Pieridae > Colias > Colias eurytheme. Next base: position 185,803 of record NC_142980.1, read on the forward strand.
CAGAGACAAAGACAGAGATATATAAAACAAAACAGATCTTACTAACTAAAGATACATGAAAATGTCTCCTTATGGTGTTTTCACTGCGAACATATATTATTTTTGCCAACACCCAGCAGTAGGAGAGACAGGGAAAACATACCTAGTTGATAATAATTAATATTTAACATGAGTAGTTACATAAGGACGGAGGTAAATACCATTAACATTCTTATGTGTTCAGTAGCAGTTTTTTTACATTCGTTTTGTAAGACGAAGAGGAACAAGAAAACATATCAAGATCATTCATATAAGTATTATAAAAACTAGACATTCTGTGAAGAGGCACACGAAGACCAATATTGGTTCTGGCGGTCGGTATATGGAATAAATCTTTTGAGCGCGTTGATCTGGATGGGATGCGATAATTTATTAAACTAAGAAGTTCTGAGCAGGCTATTTCTCCTACGCATATTTTTCTTAACGTGAGAGAATCGATTAAGTTTCGGCGCCGACTTAACGAAAGAAGATTGTAACGACGCAAAAGATCCTCGTAATGTTGCCGACCGCCATTTAGGCGGAAATTTAAAATGCGTAGAAATTTCTTTTGAACCATCTCAATTTTATTTATATAAATATCGTAAAACGGATTCCAGATGGGACATGCATACTCTAATTGAGATTGCACAAGAGTTTTGTAGAGACATATAAAAGCTTCTCTATCCTTGAAAGTTTTAGTAACGCGTGTAATAAAGCCCAACATGCGGTAAGACTTAGTGAGTATGTGGTCTATATGTTGATCAAGTATTAAACATTCGTCGAAGTAGACACCAAGATCACGAATACAGGAAACCGAGTCCAGTAGGTGACCTCCCAGATTAAATACTGTTGGAATTTTGTTAATTTTTTTAGAGAAAGTAATATGTTTACATTTATTGTAAGCCAAAAATAATTTATTACGTTTACAATAATCATCCAATCTATTTAGGTCGTCCTGAATATGTTGTAAATCCTTAGTATCAACAACATTAGAGTATAACTTTAGGTCGTCTGCATACAGCAAAAATTTACATTTTTCAAAACATTGTGAAATATCATTAATAAATAAGTCAAAAAGCAGGGGCCCGAGGATCGAGCCCTGCGGGACGCCCGAGGAGACAACGACTTGAGTAGAAGTGTAACCGTTAATGACAACTGATTGTACTCGATTGCTTAAATACGCGGCAAACCAGCGTAGTAGATTTCCCTTAATTCCATTAAATAACAATTTTTGTAGTAAAAGTAAGTGATCTACTTTATCGAATGCCTTTTTAAAGTCCGTATATATCGTTTCTATTTGTTGTTTGTGATCCAGTGCATTGAACAAGTAATTGGAAAATACGAGAAGATTCGATACGGTTGACCTACCAGCGACAAATCCATGTTGTTGGTCTAAGATGAGGTGTTTTAAACTTGAATAGATGTGACGGTGTATTAAAGTTTCGAGTACTTTGGGAATGGCCGAAAGTATCGAAATGGGGCGGTAATTCTCTACGTCATTTCTCTCACCGGACTTAAAGATAGGTGTTATGTATGCTTGCTTCCATATATTTGGAAAGGAGCCAGAACTCAAGCATTTATTAAAGATAATCTCCAAAGGGGTACAGAGTGTTTTACTGGTTTGTTTGAGAAAAACTGGGCCTATTTTATCCGGTCCTGGACCCTTGTTAGGATCGATGTTTTGCAAGACAGTGCGTATATCGGATTTGGTAAGACGAATGCAATTTATATTTATGTGCGTGTTATCATTATGATCGTCTGTGAGAATTTTATCCACATTGTATGCCGCAGCAGATGTTGGCTCGAAAACTGACTGAAAATATTTTGAAAACATCTCAGCTATAACATTTGGATCGTCAGATTTAGAATTCGCGAACTTCATGACACGCGGGTACCCTGAATTAGAATTTTTTAGAGAAGACGTGTATTTCCAGAAGTACTTAATATTTTCTTTAAGAGACTTTTCAATATTAGCCGTGTAATTATTGTGACATGTAGTAAGAAGCTGTTTTACTCTAGTTCGTAACAAGGAAAACTCTTGATAATCTCTTAGAGAACCGTAAGTCTTCCACCGCTTCCATAGTTTACGCTTACGCCTTAAGGCTTGAATTAAACATTTAGAAAACCAGACTGGGTATTTTGTGGACTTTACTTTAACCAAAGGAATGTGTGAGTTAATGATGTTATAAATATTAGCGTAGAAAATATCAATTGCTTTATCCGATGGAAGAGGTGTTAGTAAAGAGAGCCAGTCTATATTATTTATTTCATAGTTAATTTGGTCATAATTACCTTTGAAAAAGTTCCTTTTGGCTAATGAATTCACAGGCATCACGTTAGAAGCAGATATCGAGCATACTATGTCTAAGGCCGGGTGATGAGGGACAACATTCAATAAGGGATCAGCAGAAGATTGAACACAATTGGGTATATTAGATAGTACTAAATCAAGCAGTTTCGCATTTTCATTATAAATACTATTTGTTTGCTTTAGGTTCATAAATGACATAGTACACATTAGAGATTTTGATGTTTCAGTGTGCACGGTGCCAAGAAAGGCGTCTGAGTTATCAAAAGACCATTTTATATATGGCAGGTTGAAATCGCCGATGATTAGAAAATTACTAAAACGTGAACTAGAATATACGTCACAAAGTCTTCGAAAATATGTATCATAAGAGATGTTACCTGAAGCTGGTGGAATATAACATGCGTTTAATAGGAGCCCCGAATTAGACGGAAAATGTAAAAATATTTCTTCAATTTCAGGTGTCTCGAGTTCAGAAGTTCTCACAGCCTTAAATTCTTTTTTGACAAATACTAACACTCCCCCTCCCCCTTTCTTACCTGAAATTGTGAGATTTCTATCGCGGCGAAAAATAACGTAACCATCTGTTAGAAGCTCCGCGTCTAAGATAGATGATGTCAACCAGGTTTCGACCAATATTATTAAATCATAGTTACTCGAAAGAATATTTAATTTTAGTTCAGTAAGTTTAGTTTTTATGCCTCCACAGTTCTGATAAAATATATTCAAAGTTTTAGAATTCATTGTACATAGATATAGGATAGAAATAAAATATAATTATTCCTTTTAACAATATAACGACCGTAGAGTTAATAGTGTTCGTGTTCCTCTCCGCATCAAATACAAAATTAAAATAAGACATTGAATAGTTAATATAATTATTAAATAAGCAATAAACATGTTTAAACGATGACAATTTAGCATGCTTTATAAAAAAGTTTTTTATAATTAGTGTAAGGTTAACAGCAGCTAGTCATATGATTTTATTCAAATCATCAGTACATCGCACATGAATGACCTTGGAATCATCTGTTTTGCGCAACAAAATACAGCTATTTTTCACCCAAGTGTATTTATAATTTTTTTCTTTGGCTAGAATACGAGATTTACTAAAAAGAATTTTATTTTTAAGTGTAAGGTGTTCGTTTATAAAGAAGCGCGTATTTTTTGTTGCATCCGCGGCGTTTGTAGGCGCACCAAAAAGTTGAGCAGTGGTGAGGGAGCGCCGCGCGCGCGCGCCGGCGATCAGGTCGTCGCGTTGCCGGCGAGTTGTGAGTTGCAATATGATATTTTTTGGGCGGTCTGAGGGGATGCCTGGTGCAACACGGTGTACATTCCTGATATCGCTGTCTTTCAAGTCGACGCCCACCAGTTTACAAATCTCCAAACTGAGATGTATTAAATTTTCCCCCTTGCGTTCGGGTATATTTTGTATTTCGACGTTGCAGCTTCGGGAAGCTTGTTCGAGATCTTCAAACTTAGAGCTTAGCGTTTGCAAGTCCGCGCGGAGTGCATTATTTTCTTGTAACAACGTATTGTCCGACACAGATTGCAAATAATTTCCGTAGCCCTTCTCTAATTGCGTTAACCGCTCCTCCCAACAGTTCATACGTTTCGCCAGGTTGTTAATATCGTTATCAAATTTTTTGGAGACTTCTATGATGGCAGAGTTTAAATCTTCGCGCCATTGCTGCCGCAGACTATCGAGTTTTGTGTCCATATAGCGAGTTAGCGCATCGGTGTCTACATTCAGTATCGAAGCTGGCGCCAAACTCGCTTTAGGGGAAGACGAAACTGGGGCGGCTGTATGCTTCTTAACTTTGCACGTAGGACACTTCCATTTCAATTTATTCATAGGTAAAATTTTTTTGAAGTCTGATTCGGTCATGTCCACGCAATAGAAGTGCAAAACCAAATTACATGACGTACATTTTATGCCTTCCTTATCAGTAATAATCTTCGAGCATAATTTGCAGCAATCCATGTCCATTAAAAAGTTGACTAATATGAATAAAAACTTTGTAGTAATGCGCCAGCTGATTCCTTTGTTAGTTGATTATAGTTGGGTGCATAGAAAATTACAAAAGCGGGTAATATTATTATAATATTGTTCACGATGTATCGCAGTGTAAAAGTGTCCGAGAAGAAGGTCGTAAGCGCCGTGCAATGAGCGTCGCTTACGCGTTTTAATAACACACTACGTAAACTTTACTGATTGTTGATAGTTTCGAAAGAAAAAATGTTTTTTTAATGTTTATAAAGACTTACGATGAATGTTTATACACTGAATTTATTCACTGATGTGCCAGTAACGAGTACACACAATTTTGAGCACTTATATAGACTGTATACCACTCAAACTAATTTAATTGTTGGATACTAATTATTGCACTGCTACGTGAAGGCGAGTTCGATGATGTATAATTCTAGGATGTTTAGTGTCTTAATCATGGGAAAACTTAAATATTTTGTAATTTCGGTCCAGTTTTCCAAATACACCACCACCGTGGTTGGTGGTGGTTATAATTAATTTAATAGGTGTAGATAGGTACCTACCATATGAGGCAAGGGAGGGGGTATAGGGTGGGTAAGGGTGTGTTTAGCCCATGAAACTGAACAACATTATTACTTGTAAAATGGTCGACGTAATGAAAAACACATGATTGGACATGTCTTGAAGTACGAAAATCTAATAAAACAATATATTATAATTTAAATCTGTTATATATAAATTGTTGGCGCGACTAGCCTCCTTACAGACAGACTGGCCTCTATTTTACTCTATGACTGACAAGCAAAATATACGCCAAAATGACAGAACAATGAAATGTGAATGCCTTCGAGCGAGCGGCAGCCGCACGCATACGTGCGAGCGCCCTCATGCTGTTCGGATGTGCCTCGAAACCTAACCTATAAGTTTGCGATTTTCATTTATAATTTCGATTGATAAATTACATTTACGACTAAAAGGCTTGCTCATTAGTTTACTGATATTATTTGCTTACGATTGGGATTGAAATTATTAATAGAGCTTATGTTCATCGCGAACAATTTCCCATATGTATAGCCTATGCTATAACTATACATAAAAGTCAGGGCCTAAGCCTAAGTAATGCGCTGATGGATATAGGTTCTGCAGTGTTCACATCCGGTCAAGCTTACGTGGCACTTTCGAGAGTTACAAGTCTGGGCGGTTTAAATATCATTAATGTCGACTTTGGAAGTATTAAAGCGCAGGAATCATCAATTTGTGAATAAAACAGATTAAGAAGTATTTACCGTCCAGACTTGTCAAAAATTGAGACATCAAAGCCTCCGAGAAAAGCCCATAGAGACAGGGTGACAAATCAACATCGAGCTATGCTGCGCTGTACTGCGTTGTGCTGTGCTGTGTTTCTTAAGCTACGTTTTTTTAACAATTAAACGATGCTGCGCTGTACTGCGCTGTAATGTGCTGTGTTTCTTAAGCTACGTTTTTTAACCTTCCTATACTCGCGCGTTGGTCTGTGAGACCGACGAAACACATTTTCGTAATTATTTTTATGCAGGTAAATCCTGTGAAGTCGAGTTCCTTGCTAGTTTCCGGATTTGGGGCTAACTTCATTTTAGTGCACGTCGCATGGTCGGCAGAAGTTCACGTGTCATAGCATTTGGCGCCAATCGGTCCATGAGACCGACGCGAGTATAGGTGCAACTTTTTGTGTTAGTATTAATATTATATATTTTGTACATTTATATATTTTTACAGACATTGAATTCTTTATGAAGTATGTATAGTAAAATATATGTACGAATGTTGCTCTAAATTATATTTTGACCAATTTTTTAGGCCATACTTCATGTCAAAATGAACGATGATCAAATCAGATTGTTGCTGGAAGAATCAAGTTCTGGTTCTGCTATGAAGATGAAAATGACAGTGACGTGGAAGACAACGTGGAGGTACAAGAAGAGACATACGAAACCGAGCAAGACGATGACAATGAAGAGATATCTGAGGAAAAACACAGTGAAGTTCCAGTGATTTTTACTTGGGAAAAGATGGACAGACAAGGCTCAAAACTAAGCCAAACATAGATAAATATTATGTGCTTTGATATGTTTATTATTATTATTTAGAAGTTTATTTTGTTTTGAAAAAGAAATTCTGTTTTTAATTTAGTTTTCCCTAGTACTTAAGAAAAACATCTCAAATTCGAGGACTGATTTGTGATAGACTATAAGGCAATAAAATAATTAATAAACTAAGTATGATCAATACTATTTTGTTTCAGTACATCCTAAACAATCTAGCTCAGTATAAAGTAATCAGTAGCTCGTGTAGTCGTTTATCTCGTCAAATATGACCCTATTTTCAAAAAAACGTAAACATTACGACATAGTTGAATCCGATGAAGATGAAAGTGAAGAAGAAGCGGATATGGATATTTTATGTGTTATTTTGTCGTTAAAAGAGTCCAGTCACGGTAGCTTGTTACCTCACACCATACGTGAAAAAAAAGGAAAATTTTAATGAATTTAGGCCGGGACTCCACCAAAGCGGAGACGAGACGAGCGGAGAGGAGATGTTTTTTAAACAACCAATAGAATTGAGTTATTGACACGTCTCCTCTCCGCTCAGCTTCAGTGGAGATCGCTGTGCGGAGATGTGTAATATTTGTATGTCGCGATGGAAGCGGAGATGTGAGCTGTGCGCGGACGACGCGCAGTGGAGACGAGAGATGTGAGCGGCGTGCAGTGAGCGATGTCACCCTCCCCCCTCTCGCCCGCTTGCAACCCGCAGAACCCCGCGCGAACCCCGAAACATCTCTTCTCGCACAGCACACAGCACACCGCACACATCTCCTCTTTGGTGGAGTCCCGCGAGCTGAAAAACATCTCTTCTCGCACAGCACACAGCACACCGCACACATCTCTGCTTTGGTGGAGTCCCGGCCTTAATGCGGCGATGGAGGGGCACGCAGCGTGCTCCAAACCTAGCATAGCTCGACACAGCGCAGCATGGCAGAGCTCCATAAAAACATAGCACAGCGCGGCCCAGCACGGCGGGTAGCGCGCCTCGCTCGAGACTGCTGCGTTTTTAAACAGAGCGTAGCCTCACACAGCGCAGCACAGCATGGGTTGTTTGTATCCTCATTAAAATATTAGACGAGCGAGTTGACCAAACACAGCACAGCGTAGTACAGCGCAGCATAGCTCGATGTTGATTTGTCACCCACAGGGAGTGGGCTTTGAGAAAAACTGTGGCTGAAGCTCAGGAAGTAGTACCGGAAAAGAAAAAGAGGAAGACTACATATAAAAATAAGAAAATATCATAAGACCTTTAACAAAATTCGTTAGAAGTAGATGGTATCAAAAAGAAAGGCTCTACAAAAAGAAGTGAGATCCCATCAAAAACATCCTGTAAAAAACCCAAGTCTCGCAGCTCAGTCTTTCTACCGTCAAAAGTTGTGAGATCCATGTAATACCAAGTCGGTTAATCTATTTAGTGTCTACTTGAAGGACCTTCTGTCTTAAGTTATTACATAAGTTATTATCATGCCAATATTAAAAATATTTAACGTTTTAAACAAATAGATCGACTTGGACATCGCATGAAAACAAAATGAATATTACAATATTATATTAGCCTCTCTCGCGCCTCACGCGATTGAAACTCTCGTTCCTGTTGGTCGCTGGCCCGTCGTGCTGTGTAGTGTGATACATAATAATAATCAAATCAAGCGATCAATGGTTGGAAAACAATCTTTAAACACATAAATATGTATATGTGTGAATTTTTTTGGGGTTAAATATAATGACCACCACAAAATGTTCTTTTACCAAAAATATATACTGAACACCAGAAAAATTAAGTCTAAAATTACAATAGTACTACCTATAGTCACGACTGCTCTTCAAATTGTATTCGAACACCAAATATAGTAAATGACCACCAAATGCTAGCGAGCAAATTAATGCGATATTTCTGTCTAAATAAACCACTATGGTTGCCATAAAATGTAGGCTTATTACCAAATAAAGTATTATGATGCCATATTAAGTTATGTCTCCGGCTTGCAATCCCCCCTCCCACCGCATCGCAAGCGCCGCGCTCGCTCGGACACGATCTCCAATTTAGTCACGTGCAAGCACTTGCGTTCATTGGGTGTGTTTTGTTTTCTGTCTGTTGCGCAACCGACCCAATCGGTTGGTATCTTTGCAATGGCTAATGAAAACTTAGCGGGACCGAGTTCTTGTGCTCCGCTGTTGAGTTCGTCATCGGAATCAGATAAAGACGAAGATAAAATCACAGAGCATACGAAAAAACGTCGAAGGCAAAATAAAGTTTGGGTTTTTGAAAGAAAATTTATAACTGTGCGGAGCGCAGAGGAATTTATCAAAAATGAGAAGACCTGGTCAATACATAAAATTCATATGACTGAAGAAGGAGTAAAACGTTATTATCGTTGTAACAAAGTGAAGCTTCGGGCTGAAATTCAGTGTTCTGCTGCGATTTATCTTTTATTTGACGCATCGTGTGATGATATATTATTATTTCGTACTGAAACATGTCACGACCATGAAAATAGTGACTATCAGTCGACTAGTGGAATAAATCAGGCAACGAAAAAGGAAATAGAAAAACTATTCGAACTGCGTTTGAAACCTAAATCTATTATGAAGAACTTAAGTAAAATTGATGGACTAGTTCTGCCGACTAAGTTACAGTTAAACAATTATCTTAAAATTATACGTAAGAAAAAATACGGGCCGTCGGTAATAAGCTTGGGACAGCTTGAATTATGGTTAAAAGAAAACTCTAAAGTACCTGATGACGATCACGAAGTTTTTGTTTTGGCCTATGAAATTTCTGAAGATGATTTAGATCAGAATTTCCGGTTCATGTTAACGACAAAATATTTAATCTGTCTATCACGCCAATGTTCTGTTCTTCACGCGGATGCCACATATAAGCTCATTTGGCAAGGGTTTCCAGTACTTGTGATTGGAACTACAGACAGAGATAAACATTTTCACCCATTTGGATTAGCTGTGACAACAGCAGAACGAACGGAAGATTTCATATTTTTATTTTCCGCTTTAAAAAAAGCAGTTTCCTCAATCTTCTCAGACACTTTAACTTGTAAAGTTTTGGTCTGTGATGCAGCGAAGGCTATACAAACTGCCTTTGCGTGCACGTTTGGAACGGATACAGTCATAAGAATGTGCTGGGCGCATGCGAAAAAGAAGATACAAACAAGAGTAGAGCAAAGTGTGCAAAAGAAATCCCAAAAAGAGATTTTACAAGATATTGATGCTTTACAGTGTGCCTCAACTCTATTTGATCGAGCCAGCGAAAAATTTTTGAACAAGTGGAAAGCCGAAAATGATTTTGTTACATACTTTGAAAACGAATGGCTCATACTAAATCGTTGCTGGTATTTGGGCGCATCACCGGGGACTCCTGCTACAAACAATACTCTAGAATCTTTCAATAAAACAATAAAAGATGGTGGCACGCTTCGTGAGCGTCATCCCTTGGCGCGGTTCTTAGTAATTGCTTCTGATATAGTCAAGGACTGGTCTAATGAATACATGACTAATTCTGAGAGACGGTTCGCTGAATTGCCGACAGTATCTTTAAAGACGTGGACAGAAAGTTACCAATGAGCAAAACTGTCGAAGCAGGTGCCATTAAAGAATAGCACTGAGCTAGTTTGCTCATACAGAATTCCAGCTGGGTCGGATTTAGCTTGCAAAAATTATGAAAAGCCGTGGGAGACCTTTGACGAATACAAAGAGCAACATTTTAGCGAGTGGGAAGTTATAATGCCCCGAGTAAAGGAAAATTGGTTACACGGCACATGCAATTGCCCAAAGTTTCTCAAAGATTACATTTGTAAGCATCTCGTCGGATTGGCGATTCGGCTTAAGCACGTCCAGCCACCTTCAGAAGCCAGAGCTATTCCTATTGGCATGAAGCGCAAAAGAGGACGACCAGCCAAAGCTAAAAAAGCATTAATTGTGCAGTAAATTATTACAGAAGACTGATTCTTCTTAAGATTTTTTAAATGCTTTTAGTTTTAAGATCTTTATACTGTTTATTATTAGTTTTAAAAGGACTAATTTTTATGATTGTTTCAACAAGTCAAAAAAAGGATTATTGAAATTGGAGTTTTATTTTTTATCTTAGGTATAGCATCCTAGGTATAGTATTTTTTTCGTAGTGGATTTTGAGACAAAAAGGAATTTATTTACTGTGTTTGTCAAATATTTTTTCCCGAGGGTAATTTACTTTAATCGGATAACGAGATGTTATTTTTTGCATGTCCTTTTAAATTTAAATGTGGCCTAATAATTTGGTGTTTGTTAACTATTTATGGGGGAACAATGATTTTTTTGGACTCAGTTTGCTTAAAAAGGATAGCAAGATGTAAAAACGTTGGTTATAATTTTAGTTTTTACATTAAAATGCTGTTTTAATTTTGGTGATCATTTACTACTTTCGGGTTAACAATGATTTATTTGGAGTCATTTTGCTAAAATAGGATAGCAAGATGTTAAAACTCTGGTTATAATTTTACATTAATATGCGGGTTTCATTTTGGTGATCATTTACTATTTTTGTCTGCTATATGTTACTATATCTGGTAGTAAGTTAAACATAAGCCCAAAAAATTGTAAAATGGGAATACTTCCAAATGGTACGCTGCCGACAAGTCTTACGGAGAGCTTCGACTTTTAGACAAAGTAACAGAGGAGCACGTCAACCCAGAAAAAATTAATAAAATGCGAGTGAAACACGCGACACAAATTTTCAGTCACAGTATGGCTGTTGTGGCTGAGCATTTAACAGCCCGAGGAGCTCTCTCGGAAGATTGTCGGCAGATTATAGATTTAACTTTATTATAAGACAATTTATTTGACACTCTAAATGGGAGTACAATGACAATTTCGCCAAATGGCAAAATTTATAAAGGGCCTGTTAAGCAGTCATCGCCTCATCATAACTTGTGGAAAAAAGCGAAAGAAGTTTTAAAAACTGTTAAATTTATTAAAAAAGTTAATGTTGCCGATAAAATCCACAAAACCGAAACTACTGTACCATCAATTACAAATTTTATTAAAACAATTGAAGGCATGGAGGCTCTTTGGAAATTATTGTCTGGTAAATATAAATTGGATGCCATGTTGACCAGAAATTTTAATCAGGACCCATTAGAGAATTTCTTCGGGAACATCAGGAGTTATGGGGCAAGAAATGTAGCACCTAACTCCGTTGCATTTGAGGGGGCAAATAAAGCACTGATGTTAAATAATTATAGCACGCCGCACTCAAAAGGGGCTAACTGCGAAGAGGACGTTAATGAGTGTCTCCAAACCTTAGAATTTTTTATAAGGGAAAAAATCGAAGCCCCTGAATCTCCTGATGTTCCCGAGGAACAAGAAATAAATTTCAACAAAGAAATTTGCCTCGAACAGCCTATCGAAGCAGATTCTGGCCAAAGAAACTATGTTTGTGGCTGGGTCCTGAAGAAATGTTTAACTAACGTTGTAAAAAATTGTCAACAATGCAGACAAAATTTATTGGACAACAGAGCATCCAATGAAAATAATACATTTATGAAAGCAAAAGAATATCAAAACAAAAAGTGGCTTTGTTATCCTAATGAGGAAATAGAAAAATATTTTCAGGAAATACAAACCATAGCCGTGACATTCCTAAAGAGCAACATGTCAAGAAAAAATATAAAGTTTAACATTATTGCGTTAGTTGATATATTCATAGATTTGTCATTTAAATGTACAATACATAAAGACAACTTGAAAAAGTGTTTTATAAACACAACTATAAATGTTTTAATATATAGTTGGTGTAGGTCGGTGAATCGGATTTTAAACGGTAAAATTAAGTATAATGGTGATGATGAGACGAAACTTGCTGCCCAATTATATTTTAATAAATACCGGCATTACAAGAATAAAAAATGAAAACTAAAAAGATCTTTTATTTACTTTTCTCAGTGATGAGTTGATGAACTATTGTTTAAATACAATTTCGCAGACTTACTTATTACTTCAATGGTGTTATACTTTATAGTGTGCTTTACAAGAAAGTAATAAAATAACTCATCATTGAGAAATAATTTCCTTAACTTTTTAATTTTGTTTATTAATTTGAAATAGTTTTGTCTGTTATTTAATTCCGGAACCCTTCTTGACAATTAAACCCTCTACTTCGTGGGTTTAAGGGTCAGTTTAGTGGCCGAATTAAAAACAGGCTAAATTATTTCAAAATCTATAAGTATGGTGCTACAAATACTATAGGTAGGTATGAATATAGCATGCATTAGTTTCTGGTTACAAAGTATAGATGGCGCTTTCAATTTATATGCCAAAAAAATCCTCAAGAGGGCTCTCTTTTCCCCTTATATTACTTTACTCTTTGGTAGTGCAGATAGATGAAAGTAAATTTGGGAGGAGAAAATACAATAGAGGTCGCCGAGTCGAAAGTCACTAGGTGCTGGGTATGGTCGACGACGAAACTAATGAGTTGAGACTCGTAGGGACAGGTGTCCTAACAATGAAAGGTCGGCAGAGGTACTGAAGCTTCTGATCAAGAAACATGTCGCAGAGAGAGACATAATCCACACGGACTGTTGGCGTGCATACGATTCCTTGGATATACTCATAAGAAAGTGAATCACAGTAATCCAGACAATCTATTTATTACTGAGGATGGGACACACACCCAGCAATCTGAAGCGACGGTTTCACAAAGTGAATTATAAAGACAATTTTGAAGATTGGTTAATAGAATATTTATGGCGTACTGACATTCGAAAAAGTCATTTAGACAGCTTTGAAGAGTTGATAAAAGCAATTAAATATGTTTATGAAATTTATTTTTTGTTTTTTTTTAATTACTTGCTTCCCTAAACAATAAATAATACCCTATTATTTAAACTTAGCAATAATTAATAATACTCTAATGTTAAAATCCTTATTTATTGCTTGCTTCCCTAAGCAATAAATAATACCTTTTATTTATCCCTCCTGCTATAATAGACGATTTTTTTTCACATTATGAAAATACTATTGAAGGTGTCTCTCCTGATTGTATAATAAATTATGATAAGACTAATCTCACTGATGACCCGGGCCATAAGAAATATTTATTTCAGAGAGGTTGCAAATATCCTGAAAGGGTAATCAACATTACAAAAACATCTATTTCTTTAATGTTTACCGGCACTGCCGATGGACAGTTGCCCATATACGTTGTATAAGATCATTAATGGGATCAATGGCTAAAAGGAGGGCCTGAGGGAACGAGGTTAAAAATATGTAATAACGATTTGAAAGTACTTCTAAAAGAAAAAAAGTCTAATTGAATAAATAAATGTTTGAGTTTGACAGCTGATTAGCAGGTGAGTATTGGAAAATTACGCTACTATTATGTATTCTGTGCTAAAGGATAAATAGTTTCCTGTCAAAGAAGACCGAAGTACTAAAAATGTCTTAGTACTTTTTTGTAAATTCCCTAAAATTGGCATGTATTGAGATTATTATTAAATAATATTTCAAGATCCTTGAAATCTGCACCTATTTACGTCCCAGAACAATACATAACTTTGATTAGAAGGATTAGAAGGATTAGAAGGATTTGCTAAAAAAAAGGCAATCCATACAGAGTCCACGACTGAAGCTTCAAAACTGTACTGGTAAAAATTCGAGCTAGCAAAATAAAAAAGAATTTGAGTTCAGAATTACAACCGCTGTATTCAACAAAATTACCTATATCTGACAGTAAGAAAGCAGGTATAAGTCTATCCCCCCCATCAGTTCCAAGCCTTGTCGTGGCCGGGGGGGCTCAGTAGCTCGGAGTACACTGTGTACTCTGGGTGAAGCTAATTGGACGCGGAGGGGCTGAACGGCCGGTCTGTCGTCTGACGACTCGATTGGCTCGACGGCCAGGGATCCATATAGCTGGCTGGCTGGCTTGAAGGCCGGCTGGCCGGGCTGGCTGGAACCGGCTGGTCACACCGGCTGCCTCGCAGGCTGGCTGAAACCGGCTGCTCCACCGGTTGGCTGGCCGGCTGCCTTGGGCGGCGGCTGGCTGGCTTGCTGTCACCGGCTGGTTGTCCGGCTGGCTGGCTGGCTGGCTGGATGGCCGGCTAGCTAGCTAGGGTCCTCCGGGGGGCCAGGTTTGGCTCAGGTGCCGTTGCGGTACGGCGATGGATGGCGGCCAGCGGTCGCGGCCTGGCGATTTGGCTGGGAAAAAATGAGGTTGGAAGGTCGATCGGGGCTCGTTTGGGACTCGTTCCGACTGACTGGCAGAGGGCCGCGCTTTTGCGGCGGCGGATGGCGGCCAGAGGCCGCGCGTGTTGTGTTGACTACCAACAAAGCAGGGGGCGGGATCCCGACACGTCACTTTGGTGACATGCGGTGACTCCTGTAGGTGGGTGTGGGGCGGCGGCTGTCCTGCGACAGCCGTCTGCCAACTCGTAATCCGGTCCGTGGGGCCGGACCGAGGGCCGCCATCTCTGGTGTGAGGTGGGGGCTGCGAGGGAAACCTCTATAAAAGTGCGCCGGAGGGTCCTTCGACGCGTGAAACACGTTTCGTAGGGCCTTTCGGCGCGCGCCCTCCGGCCGGTCGGTGCTGGGGTCGGGGGTTTGGGGAACGCCGATGATGGAACGGGGAACAATCCATCGTCGGCGAGTGGGTGGCGTGAGCTCGTGTTCCAGCTTGCGCCGCCTCGTGGTGGGTAATTTGGTGGAGGGCCTGGAAAGAGGCAATTCGCGGAGGGCCTGGAAACGGGCAACTGCTGGGCGGGACATGCGGAAGATTGCGATAGTGTCCCCGCATCCCGTCTAAAGCAGCGCGTTGGTACACAGTGGGGTTTTAGTCGGTAGGAATCCGACATAACCCACGGCTCCTTCCCCGGGAGCCGTGGGTATCTTAGGTAAGATTTCCCCACTTAAAAAAAAAAAAAAAAAAAAAAAAAAAAAAAAAGGTATAAGTCTATAGTATCAGTATAGTATACTTACACTTTAGATAAAAATATAACACCTAGATTTTATAAAATGAAAATCTGTGACTTCATTGTTTTTTTTTAAAGCGAAACTTTTATTACATCGTCTTAAACTTTTTGGTCTGTGTAGCG
Source organism: Colias eurytheme (assembly GCF_061535395.1). Classification (NCBI taxonomy): domain Eukaryota; kingdom Metazoa; phylum Arthropoda; class Insecta; order Lepidoptera; family Pieridae; genus Colias; species Colias eurytheme. Next base: position 201,280 of record NC_142980.1, read on the forward strand.
CATGTCGCGTGACGGTTGGCTGCAGAGTAGGTATAAAGCAGTGTTCGGAACCGTTCGAACAGTTTCACTTTTACCGTGGTTTCATAAAACCACACAACATTTTTTTTATGTTTTTCTATTTTACCACTAATTGTTATTTTTCTAGAAGAGTTTTTTTTTAGACTACTTTTAATTGAGAAGAGACTGAAGTTTAAGTTAATGCTATATATTCTATATTATTTAGCCCGGTCAATTTAAACCAAAAAATTAGGGTACTACTACATAAAGTCCCAACAGGCTGAATTTCTGTGAAGTTGTTGAAAACATAATTATAAACAATGTCTGAAAGTTCCCCATCATTCCCCTGTAAGCTAAAAATTTTATTCACGGTCAAAGGTCAAAAAAATGAGTTTTTCGCGATTTTCAGCAAAACGGTAAGTTTTATCATAAAGTACCTCAGGCAAAGATTGTAGATCATAAAATTGTCTATAAAAAATGTATCAATACTTTTTTTCTTACGAGCCACCGTTTCTGAGATATAACGATTCAAAAAGTTATAAAAGTTGTTATCGTCATAATATGCATGAGTACGCCACGTAAATTAGGTTTGCTTTTTATGTTATAACCAGCGTGTGAATCATGGCACATGTTAAACTTCTTTTTTAACGGCATTTGTTTCACACGATTGACTATTAGTAATTTTCCAATTACACGCCGTCAAAATAAATAATACTTTCAATTATTATCGTTTTCACAGATGTCACATTGTTTCTGAAGAAAGCTTTATTTCTGGAGGAAGCTTTTGACGACTGACTATTGGTAACTTATCAATTATCATACAAGACGGTTTTCAAGTTTTTTATCGGCTTTTGATTCTTGAATAATTTTCAGTCCGGTTCATTTTTCAGCCTATAAATGTTATTTAACCTCCCCTTTTTTTCCTTTTTCTAGAAAAAGTTTTTCACGGTTGACTATTAGTAATTTTTCAATTACATGTCCAACTTGATTTATGCATCTAAAATACTTTTAGAGACGCCACTCTTTTCCAGTTTAACCTCTGAAACTTTTTCTTCTTTAAATAAGAGACATCCAGAAGCTATGTATGGTAAATGTTAAAAATACTATGTAATGACGATTCGAAAGTGCTACTAAATAGTAGTCTAATTGAATAAATGAATGTTTGAGTTTGAGTTTGAGTTTATGTTTCTGAAATATGTTTTTCACGGATGACTATTAGTAATTTTTCAATTTAATTGAGGTAATTTTCGTTTTTCATCTGTTTTGGAGTATGTTTTACACGGTTGACTATTAGGAATTTTTCAATTATATTCCACTTAATCTCCAGCTATTAAAATACTTCGTGTAACGTTTACACTCTTTTCTAGTTCAATTTTTATTACCTTGTTGTTTCCAGAGATATCCATAGAGGCATTTATAAAATTTGCTGTTGTTGGGAGATGTTATTCACAATTGACTATTAGTATTGTTTCAATCAAGTGATAATATGCTTCTTAATACTTTTTAGAGATGTTTTCCTTTTTCCTCGTTTCATCTCTATAAGTTCGTTGTTAAGTTGGAAGATGTTCTTCACGGTTGACTATTAATATTTTTTCAATTACATGCAACTCATAGCAATACTTCTTTGAATTCAGGCTCCAGGGATCGCTGTTAACTTGTATAGATACAGTATCTAGATGTATATCTAGGGTTATGAAAATAAATCATATCCATTTTTGACCCCTGGTTAGCTGGACTTAATTTGTTGCAAATGACATCTAGTGTAAGTGCTGATTTACACAGGGTCAGTAGACAAGTCAGTCGCAGCGCCAATGTCGGCGTCGCGACTGACTTTAACTGTTTAAATGAAGTAAGTAGCAGTGGTGCGTTTCTCACGGTGACCACACGTTTGTGAAGTCAGTGGGAAAAATGAATTCGTGAAAACAACTAAAACGACGATTTAATTATTTGTTGAAAATTTTTTTCAATTTTGCTGTTGAATGAATTAATAGAAATGGTAGAAAATGAGATTACTAAAAATAAACGAAAATGGGTAAGCAAAGGGATTTAGGGATTTAATATCCCAAAGGCACTCGTTTTTGCCATATAATTGCACCAATTTTAAAGTTTCGCCTTCGCTAAGCTTATGGGTCATTTTTATCGCCAGCGAAAAAAACGTGGTAACTCTACAACGCAGCGGCAGTGAATAACCACGCACTGACTTGTCTGTTTACACGGGGTTTATTTGGCTGACGCGGGGGTGCGCGGGTGGCGGGGGCGCCAACTGACTTTAAAATATTCGTGTCCGAATATTCAACTCAGCGCTGACTTCAAGCCTCTGTACTGACTTCAAATCTGTTTATACAGGGTTTTTTTCGGGTCAGCACTGATTTGCCTCGAATTTGTAGTCAGTTACTGAACCTGTGTAAATCAGCACTAACCCCTTTGAAGGATCACGTCGAATTACCAGTCATCCTGTATATATATTTTTCTATCGGTCATTGTAACTTATACAGTAGAACCTCGATAACTTAAATCTCGGTATTACATAAAAACCTCTGTAACTTAAAAAAATAATATGTTCCCTTCCCATCAGAGCTCAAAGCCTCTTTAACTTCAAATACGCAACCTCTATATCTTAAATAAATAAACTCTGTATTGCAAATTCGATGCGTAAAACACAGAAATCTACCATTTACGATTGTTTTGAAAAAGTAAATATTGATATTAACAACACTAATGCGACATACATCATTGACGGAAGATACTTACTACACCGCGTTGTGTGGGATAGCGAAGAAACATTCAACGTTATCTTAGATAAATACGTTCAATATGTACGTAGACATTTTGGTTCCAGAGTTACTGTCGTATTTGATGGTTATGATGATTGCACGAGAAATATCAAAGCTGCAGAACAACGTCGTCGAACTTTAGCAACATCTTCATCTTCTGATATTTTATTTGATGAACTTATGATAGTCCCAACCAGTCAACAGAAATTTCTTTCAAATACTCACAACAAGTCTCGGTTCATTTCAATGTTGAAACAAAAGTTTACGGCTGAAAATATATTGGTAAAACAAGCCAATAATGATGCTGATGTATTGATTATTGAAACAGCAATAGAGCAATTCAATTTGACAAATACATTAATACAACTATTGTTGTTGGTGAAGATGTTGACTTACTTGTCGAACTCACTGCTCGAACGCCAACTGAAAAAACTATTTTTTTCTTAAAACCAGGAAAAGCTCAGCATCAATCAAATATATATTCATCAAAAAGTTTATTTACTTTGTTAAGTGTAAAGATCTTGTACTATTTTTACACGCAATAACTGGCTGTGATACGACATCTGCATTTTACAGGAGGGGTAAAACAGCAGTTTTCAAAATGTTTGAAAAACAAGATTTAATTCAATGTGCTGAAGTTTTTAAAAAGAGTAATTCAACTCAACAAGAAGTTATTACCAACGGCATCTGCTTTCTTCTTTCTATGTACCTAGCTCCTAAAAAAACTACCTGTTTAGATAAGCATCGATATGCATGTTTCGTTAAAAACACTAAACATAAAAAAGTCGGACTATCTTGTTCTTTGGCATGCACAAATTGTCAAGGCCGGTCGTGCTCTAATATTGAATCACAAACAATGCAGGATTCGTTTGACTCCGACGAAGTATCATGCGATACATCGCTATTGACGCAATTTACTTGCATCCAAAATGAAGATGAAGAAGAAGCAGGAGAAGAAGAACAAGAAGAAGATCAAGAAGAAGAACAAGAATTTGAAACTTACGAATAAGACGAATAAACTTCAACACTTTTTTCTAGTTAAGATCGCTTTTATCTTTCCCAATCTTTGAAAATTTCCGTTATTTCGCAATAGTTTTACATTAAACAGGATCACAACTGACCCGTGGAGTAAGCCTACTGGGGAAACCACGTTAAAAAACGCGCTAAGTACACTACCTCATAGGCGGCGTGGAAACGTGTGCATATTATGACGATAACAACTTTTATTAATATTATTAATTAATAAAATTTTTAGCTTACAGGGGAATGATGGGGAACTTTTAGACATTATTTATAATTATGTTTTCAACAACTTCACAGAAATTCAGCCTGTTGGGACTTTATGTAGCACCGAATGTTTAAATTGACCGGGCTATATTGGTAGAATTTTTATTATTTGATTTTTAATTGTTACTAAAAATCGAAATAATGGTACCTCTATTTGATTTTTAGATAAAACGTTTTATTAATAGAAGCCTTTTTTTAGTTTACTGAAAATAATTTTTCTTTTCTTTTTGTAATTTTATTTTTTTATGTAAAAAATGCTTTAAGTTTAAGCTCATTGATCTCAATAAGATTCTAGCCATTGATTAATCTAATAAGACAGTGTTAATTTTAAGATAGGGGTGTGTTAAGGAATTTTATTTCATTAAAAATAATTTTAAATGGATGTGCCATTCTATAAAAATCTCAAATTGTAAAATAAACTTACTCAATAAAACAATTTTTCCGTTATGAAGTTATTTTTTTTAGAAAATCCGTGTTTGTTATATTCATTTTTTATATGTAGATGAAAAACACTTCTTGCTAGAAATGATTTTTTTTTTTCAAAAAAAATAATTAAATTACACACCACCTAAATCCCCACGTAAATACCTTCTAAATGATATATGACACTTCTATGTAAATATAACACTTTTATAGAAAAACTAATTTTAATGAAATCAAAAACTTCAAACGCTTGTACTGTAAAATTTGTACGAACTTTTTGAATAACGCCATTTTTCTATTTAACCGACGATATGTGAAACAAGTAAATGTTCTAAAAGTCTATAACTCTCATTAGACATTCGGATTTATACGAATATAGAGAATTTAGCATAGGAATACTCGTCGTATAGACGTCCATGTTCTATCGAACGTGGTCGTCCGTGAACCGTCACGGAGGTCAGTTGCTTTCTAACTTGCTGTCGAATTTTTATTCAAGTTCAAGTGTGTAAATCTAATTTCTTACCTTAAATTTAGTATAATTATAAAGTTAACTTTTCTGGCTAACGAGCAGTGCAATTTTTTCACATAATTGTCAAGACATATTTAGACTACAAAGAAAATAAACAATCGTTCAAAACTCGTAACGGTTAATTCATCACTGCAATACGCGGTAAGCGGCCGAGGTGATTCATCGCTAGCACAACGTTCCGCTAAGCGGAGTCTCGCCGCCCGAGCGTCCCGCCCCGCGTGCGCCTATCGCTTGCGCGGTGAACTTTGGACTCGACTCAATTGCAACGTACATTTAAATAATACAACGATGTCGGCGTCCGCGTCGTGCAGTGGATGCGGTAAGCGAATTGTTACACTTGAATTTATGGAATGTTGTAAATTATTCGGCGTGTCTAAACATAACGCACACCACTTTCAGTAGCTATGATACCCACTTTAAGCATCGATGGTTGTGTTCACTGTGCCCTCTACCTAAGGGTGACAATAGTGGTTCTAATAAAACAATATATTATAATCGACTAGTGGTTCTGGGTTAAATGCTACTTTTACACCGAAGGACACTATAAATATGACCCGTGGTAGTCGCGCCAGAGCCCAAATAAATTCAATAAATCTTGAAATTATTAAAAACTGTAATCCGGAATCAGATATTCAACAACTAAAAATAAGAATACAGGAGCTGAGTACAACAAATAAATGTAAATGTATTGATCAAAACGAAATCAGAAATATTATAAGGGAAGTGTTTTCATGGAGTTTCTTGCCGGTTCTTCTCCATAGATACTGCTTTCCGAATCGGTGGTAAATTTAAAGAATGTAATGACGATTCAAAAGTGCTTCTGGAAGAAGTCTAATTGAATAAATAAATGTATGTAAATGTAGAAGAGTTGCAAAGTTTTTTTAGTGGTCCTTTTTTTCATTCATTTATCAGTGAAATAGTTGAACAAATGAATGTCTCAAAACTGACAATTCAAAAACCAATTGACAAACCGAATCTGGGGGCACGGCAGTGCCCCCGCCAAGTCGAGCAAAAAAAAGCGGCACGGCCGTACCATCCTTTTCTCGAAGCAATTCGGGCCGTTTTCGACCCCCTATAATTCGGTTGTGGATAAAGCAAGAAACCTGAATCTTCAGTAACTAATCCGGCATTGTATAAACACGGAATATTTAAAATTTCAGTCAATTTGAACCAGTATTTTAAGAATGACAACTTGTTAAAGTTTCTAAATTTTGTCACTTACTGACTCACCGATCATCAAAAGTCCAAGGCACTTCTAGCAGACTTAGAAGCTTCATATTTGGAATACATATAGAGTTTAGTGTCTTATCTTATATATAAAAATGAATCGCAAAATGTGTTGGTAAGCGCATAACTCGAGAACGGCTGAACCGATTTCGATAATTCTTTTTTTATTATATTCCTTGAAGTACGAGGATGGTTTTTATGTAGAGAAAACGTAAATAATAAATATGTACCACGGGCGAAGCCGGGGCGGACCGCTAGTGTCATATAAATATATGGGATTACAAAGTTATTTATGCAGTTGGTGGTTGGTGGTGGTTATAAATTTAATAGGTGTAGATAGGTACCTACCATATGAGGCAAGGGAGGGGGTATAGGGTGGGTAAGGGTGTGTTTAGCCCATGAAACTGAACAACATTATTACTTGTAAAATGGTCGACGTAATGAAAAACACATGATTGGACATGTCTTGAAGTACGAAAATCTAATAAAACAATATATTATAATTTAAATCTTTAATTATATATAAATTGTTGGCGCGACTAGCCTCCTTACAGACAGACTGGCCTCTATTTTACTCTATGACTGACAAGCAAAATATACGCCAAAATGACAGAACAATGAAATGTGAATGCCTTCGAGCGAGCGGCAGCCGCACGCATACGTGCGAGCGCCCTCATGCTGTTCGGATGTGCCTCGAAACCTAACCTATAAGTTTGCGATTTTCATTTATAATTTCGATTGATAAATTACATTTACGACTAAAAGGCTTGCTCATTAGTTTACTGATATTATTTGCTTACGATTGGGATGTTGTTTGGTTAATTTTAAGGAACTTACATAAATACCTTAGTCTTCATATATAAGTACTTAATAGTGTCGGTCGAAATAACGAGACCAAAGTTACGTTTAAGTATTAATTGTATTCTTACATGAAAAAGAGGAAGACTACATATAAAAATAAGAAAATATCATAAGACCTTTAACAAAATTCGTTAGAAGTAGATGGTATCAAAAAGAAAGGCTCTACAAAAAGAAGTGAGATCCCATCAAAAACATCCTGTAAAAAACCCAAGTCTCGCAGCTCAGTCTTTCTACCGTCAAAAGTTGTGAGATCCATGTAATACCAAGTCGGTTAATCTATTTAGTGTCTACTTGAAGGACCTTCTGTCTTAAGTTATTACATAAGTTATTATCATGCCAATATTAAAAATATTTAACGTTTTAAACAAATAGATCGACTTGGACATCGCATGAAAACAAAATGAATATTACAATATTATATTAGATTCTTTAGTCTCTCGCGCCTCACGCGATTAAAACTCTCGTTCCTGTTGGTCGCTGGCCCGTCGTGCTGTGTAGTGTGATACATACTAATAATCAAATCAAGCGATGTCCAAGTCGATCTATTTGTTTAAATAATTTTTTAAATAATTTGTCCCTCGAAAAAGCCATATATCCTCAACGCTGGAAGAATTCTAGAGTTACGCCTGTTCCTTAACTTCAGGCCCATTGCGGTGCTTTCTGTATTTGCTAAGATCTTTGAATCAATGTTGGATAACCAAATTAGTCAACAGGTAGCTAACATCCTGAATGACTGTCAACATGGCTTTCGTAAAAACCGGTCTACGAACACCAACCATATCAACTTTATTGACTATGTTGCCTCTGAAATGGACCTTGGTAACCAAGTTGATACGGTCTATTTTGATTTTAAAAAAGCCTTTGACCTGGTTGATAACGACATTTTACTCCAGAAGCTGGCTGCATCAGGTTTCACTCCTAAGCTTCTAAAATTTTTTTCAAGCTACCTCAGGGATCGTAGCCAGTTTGTGCGTATTTCTGGTAATGAGTCAGATAATTACTATACGCGTTCTGGAGTAAGTCAGGGAAGTACGTTGGGTCCAACATTGTTTCTGCTTATGATAAACGATCTGTCCAGTACCGTACGAGCTGCGAGGTGCCTTATGTTTGCGGATGATCTAAAGCTCTTTTTGAGGGTTCGCAATGCTTCTGACGCTGAAGTTCTCCAGGAAGACATCGACGCTATAGCTCAGTGGAGCAGTACAAATCACCTGCCCTTCAACACCGACAAGTGTAAAGTGATGACTTTCTCGCGATCCCGTTCCCCGTTTTATATGACCTATAATTTATTTGACATTCCACTGGAAAAAAATTTATGAAATACGTGACCTAGGATTAATCGTAGATGGTAGACTTGACTTTCACTCACATATGACAGATATTTGCAAGAAAGCCAATAAAACGCTTGGCTTTATTATTCGAGTTTCTTCGGAATTTACTGACAATAGAGTTGCCATGCTTCTATTTAATGCCTATGTGCGTAGCAAATTGGAGTACGGTGCTACGATCTGGAACCCTTATGAAACGACATACTCCTTAATGATCAAGAGGATCCAACGTAAATTTGCGCGATGGATATACAAACGTTGCTATGGATATTACCCACATCCATCGATGTATGTGTTGGGTATGGTGGGATTCAATACATTGGCACTCCGGAGAAAGATTCTTTTGGTGGTGCATTATTATATGATAATCAATAAAAAAATTGATAACCGCGATGTGCTGGAGCAAATGATCTTCAGTCTGCCAAAGGGTGGTGGGGACGGTACGCTTACCGCGCGCCGGCCGCACCGCCTCTTGGCACAGCCGCTCACGCGCTAGGAACGCGCCCACTGCGCGAGCACGAAAGTTGCTCGGAGACATGCTTGCCCAGTACCAACATTTTGACATTTTCGCAGATAATTTGACTGTGTTTGTTCGTTACGCCATTTGTTATCTCGATGGTAATTCTTATTAGTAATCCAATTAAATGTATTTGTAAATCTGTCTTATTTCTTCTATTTCTATGAATTTTATTATTGTTTAACTATCTATCGTATTCTTTTATATCTGTATATTTATTGTTTGTATTCTCATAATGTTAAATGAAGTGCTGTTATAAGTATTTTTTTTTCTCAATGTTCTTGTATTTTTTATCACCTATAATTATTGTAATCTAAAATATTAATTTTGAGTCGACAACATATACCCGCAAAATTCGGATTATGGAGAATTTCGTTAAATTTCAATTGCACTGACAAACCAAGCAAACCACAGTCGCCATCTTTGGTAGTTAATAAACGTTCCGTTTCGCGCTTAGATACGCCTCGCCAACGTTTAGTTAATCATAACAAAAATACTTTTCGTCAGTCGTTGACATTTCTCGAAAATATTGTTTTTGACACTTTTTTATGATATACTTTTTGTTATGTGTTTTTTCTTTAAACCTAAGATTGGCCGATTGCGATAAATAGATGATAGAATAGATGATGATAGAAAGAAGAATACTAACCATAACCTTAAAGTCGAAGTTTTAGTTCAAATGTCCTTGTCATTTACTTTGTGTGTACGTAGTTGGTCCCAAAGTTCTGTCACTGGCACATTATTTTTTAAATTTCGGACATGATTTAAGAAAAGTTTTATAGCATTCCATTTTTAAATGTTTGACAATTATTTTAAAACAAAAAATGAACATTTGCCGCGATTTTTCACGATGGAGTGGACCTTGAAAGAAAACCGAATAGCAGTTTTAGCGTTGCACCGCTGTGGGCACTCGCCGAGCACCATTTTCAGGTTGCTCAAAAATTTAAAAATTACGCTAAGGTTTGTGTATCGTACTATTAATAGATACCATGAAGTCTCAAGTGTTGAAGACAAGAAACGAACTGGTCGGCCTCGCTCCGCAAGAACACCAGCAGTGATCAAAGCAATCAAGGCGCGCATACGAAGAAATCCTGTCCGAAAACTGATGGCTTTGCAGATGGGAGTCAGTAGAAAAACAGTCAAAAAGGTTTTAAATGAAGACCTTAAGCTGCGAGCATACAAAAAAAAGAGTGGGCACTTACTTAATGCCCGTCTAAAAGAAATAAGACTCAAAAGATCCCGGATGATGTTAAAACGGTACGCGAAAAATCGACACCGTGATATACTCTTTACAGACGAAAAAATTTTTGATATAGAAGAAAAGTATAATAAACAAAATGATAGAGTGTACGCTGGGAGCTCTGAAGAAGCAGGAAAAAAAGTTCCGCGGGTGCAACATGGGCATCATCCATCTTCAGTGATGGTCTGGTTAGGAATCTCCTACTACGGGCCAACTGAGGTTCATTTTTGCGAAAAAGGGGTCAAAACCAGTGCAAAAGTGTACCAAGAGACGGTCTTGGATCAGCATGTCAAAGACTTGCCCAACACGCTGTTTTCGGGACATCACTTTGTGTTCCAGCAAGATTCTGCGCCTGCATACAAAGCCAAGACCACTCAAGCCTGGTTCGAACGTCAAAACATAGACTTTATAAGACACGAAGATTGGCCTTCCTCCAGTCCGGACCTTAATCCTCTGGACTATAAAATTTGGCAGGTCTTAGAGAGGAAGGTCTGCGCTAAACCCCATAAAAATTTGGAGAGTCTGAAGTCAGCTATAATTAAAGCAGTCGCTGAAATAGATAAGAATATGGTGCGTGCTGCGATAGACGACTGGCCGCGGCGATTAAGGGCCTGTATTCAAAACAAGGGTGGTCATTTTGAATAATTTTAAGTTATTTTGATTCCTTGATTAATGTACTTTATATTGATGTAATGGTGAATTATAGAAACAAAAAACCAAAGTTGTTGCTCTGTAACAAGAGATTTATTTTTATTTTCACAAAACACAATTATTTTACAATTAAACATTTAATACAAGTTATACTTAATTACTAACCTGTAACAAGAGAAACAACATTAAAAGCTATTGCTTCAAATAATGTTTGCTCTTAAATATTTCTTTATAAAATAAACCACGTTGCTTAATCACTTTAAAAAACCAGAGAGTATAAATTTTAAGGAATGAACCATAACGAGCAGAGCTGTCACCACAGATTAAATACTTTAAAATTAATAAATGTAAAAGACAATGTTATTCAAAATGCAATGAAGTAGGGAAAGAGCTTCATTTCATTTTACATCTCCCCCCCTAAAATGTTATACAGCTAAATAATAGAATGACATATTATGTAGTTATTTAATAGAATGATAATGCTATTTAGACAGTGGTATAAGCTTGGTAATGTGAAACAAGTTAGATTCAAATTATTTGTAACCCGTATTTACTTTATAAATAGAGTATAATTTTTCCAAAATTTCATAAGGTCCAATCTTTAATTCGTCAAGTTTTTTCCTGTTTAACCGATTGCCATTTTCCACATAGACAAAGTCTCCTGCTTTCAATTGAATATTTTTTCTATTTTTGTCGAATTGTTGCTTATTATAATTATGTGATTTGATAGTTCTCTCCAAAGCGATCTTCCTATCTTGTAATAAATCATTTTGTGTTTTATGTTCTCTCAATTCGTCAGGTAACATATTAATAACTCTTCCTTCCATTAAATATATCCTGATTTATATGTGGTTCTAATACAGGGTTTCTGCTTAAACTGTCTGCTTCTAAATTATTCTTTCCCGGTGAGTATATAATTTCAAAGTTAAATTGTGATAAGTAATATGTAAGATCTCCAAGTTCTTCATCCGTTCTTGCCTTTATATTCATTTTTTCTAACGGTTTATGATCTGTAAACACTTTAAATTTTTTTCCTATGAGCCAATGTTGCCAGTATTTTACGGCTTCTTTAATCGCTAAACATTCAAGATAAATAACTTTTTTCCGTTTTTGACTTTCATTTAATTTTCTCGAAAAATAGGCGCATGGCTTTTCTTCTCCATTTTCTTGGAGTTGTTTCAAAATAGCCCCTATACCTTGTATGCTTGCATCTGTATAAATATGTATGGGTAAATTTGGATCAAATATTTCTAAAATAGGTTTCATGCAAAGCAATTTTTTTATGGTATCAAAAGTTTCTTGACATTTTTCTGTCCAATAAAATTTTTGATCTTTCCTTAATAAATTATGGATTGGATCTAGCATGATAGATATATTTGGTATATATTTATTATTTACCATAGAAATTTATTTTTCCTAAAAACTGTCGAATGTTTTTCTTCGTTTTTGGAATCGGAAAATCTTTTATAGCTATTAAATTGTCCTTGAGTGGAGAAACTGTGTTATTTCTTATTATGTGACCTAGATACTTCACAGAATCCTGAGCAAAAGTACATTTAGAGAATTTTAATCTAAAGCCCTCCTTTGAAATAGCTTCTAATAATAATGATAAATGTTTAATGTGTTCAGCGAATGTCTGTGAAAAAACTAAAATGTCATCAATAAAATTTACTGTAAAATTGGATAGTTGATGTTTTCTAATAATGCTAGTTAGTATTCTTTGGAAAATTGCAGGAGAAGTTTTTAAACCAAATGGTAGACAGGTCCATTGAAAGTGATTTTCCTGAGTAACAAACGCTGTTTTTTTCCTGTCTTCCACTTTTAAAGGAATAGACCAGAATGCAGAATTTATATCTAATGTAGAGAAAAATTTACAATTTCTTGTTTTAACCATTAAATCCTCTATAAGCGGAAATGGTTGAGACTGAGGAACCACTATTTTATTGAGATCCCTGAAATCTATGCATAATCTAGACTTTCGGCCTTCTTCTTTTTTGTAGGCTAATGTTACAGGGGCCGCAAAAGGACTATAAGATTCTTCAATTAGGTTTTTCTCTAACAATTTTGAAACTTGTTTTTCTATTTCTTTTTTATCCTCAAAATTGCACCTATATGGCCTCTTGCTACAATATGTGTCGACTAGTAAATCTATATGTGCTTCATAGCCCTGCACTGAACCTACATCATATTTATCTTTTGCAAATAGTGTTTTATATTTGCTAATTAAATCATCTATTTCTGACCGTTGCTGAATGTTCAAGTGATTCACTGAGATATTAAAGTTTTTGACTTCTATGTGTTCATTAAAGTTTACTTTATATTTATCATTCATAAAAAAATTATTTGTTACTTCCCTATCCTTGTTTACATCCATGAAATATTGTTTGTTTTGAATCTTATCCCCTGTTGAGTCAGAAACATTCTTGTTTATTTGACTTATCTTGTCAATTGATTTTTGTGTAATCTCTAAATTTTCATTTTGAATCAGTTGAAAAGATTTAATGCAATCCAATCCAATCAAAAAATCATATTCAAAATTTTGTTCATCTATGACAAAAACAGGTATATTTTTTTCCATTTCAAATATTTTAATTTTTAATGTTACTATTCCTGTTGACTTTTTTACACCATTAATCGTCCTTAAATTTGCCTGACAACTGCTGTGGTTGTTGGGGTTTTTTTTTTTGCTAATAATCTTGAATTAATTAAACTTACATTTGAACCTGAATCATAAACCCCTAATGTTTCCACAGAATCATTTATTATTAACTTAATTTTTATTAATGGTGGAATTAACAGTTTTTTGGATCTATTTCATTTAGACTTAATTCTAATTCAGAATTGTTAACACTTCTAATAAGTTCTTTTTTTGAGCGATCACCGTCTTTATTTTTGTACCAACATACCGATTCAGAATGATAACGAGTAGCTTTCTTTTCTTTCTCACAGATCCGACATGGTCGGTCTTTTAAATTATCTTCTTTAATTTTTTTCGGGTCGACTCCCTTTTTATCTAAAATTTTCTTATTTATTAAATGTTCTAAGCCCCGAATACTATTAAACAAATCCTCAGTCTCTTTCAATTGATTTCTATCAATTTTATCAGCAATAAAATTAGGTAACCCAATTACAATTAAATCAATTAAAGTAGGTTTATCTATTAATTTGTTTATCTCTAATAAAAGTCTTTCCTTCTTTAGAGCATATTCTAACAATGAGCCCTGCCTATATTTAAACAAAAAAGCATACCTTATTGGTGTCCAGCCCTTGGTCGCATAAGTTTCACAAAAGTTTTTTTTCCAAATATACCATTTTGAACTTATTGTATATTTTATAAGCATAGAATTATACCAATCTTGACATGAGTCGTCCAAAAATAACCTAAACACTTGAATCTTCTGAATATCTTCATCGATGCCTATACGAGTACACTCAGCTTCAAAGATGTCCATCCACTGTGTTACACTTGATGTTCTTTTTGTGAATTTTTCTATTACAAACTTTTCAGATATTGATTTCAAATTAAACTGTTTAGAATCTTTCTTCAATTCCGAGAAATTTTCCAAAATTCTTGTAAGAACTTCTGTTGAAGGTTCATTCGTAAATACCTGCTGTTGTGCTTTTTCTTCCAGAAAATACCCTTTAAATTGCATGTTTCCATCTTCGTCCATATAAGCATCATGTAACTCGGGTGTTAGTGCAATCCATACGTGTCTTTTTTCGTGCCTTCTTTGCAGCGTGGCTTTTAATTTTTGAAAATGTTGGGTTTTTATTACCACGTCGTGTAATCTCACCGGTTGAAATTGTTCCGGAATGAGGAAAGTGTGGTTATCAGCGTCCATAATTGAGGTTATGCATATTACATTTGTTTTTGGATCCTCGCTTTGTTTTACGGTAAATTCGAATTTTAATTTCTCCATTGTTTAAATATTAGCTTTGTTAATGTTGTTTTGTAATGGTGAATTATAGAAACAAAAAACCAAAGTTGTTGCTCTGTAACAAGAGATTTATTTTTATTTTCACAAAACACAATTATTTTACAATTAAACATTTAATACAAGTTATACTTAATTACTAACCTGTAACAAGAGAAACAACATTAAAAGCTATTGCTTCAAATAATGTTTGCTCTTAAATATTTCTTTATAAAATAAACCACGTTGCTTAATCACTTTAAAAAACCAGAGAGTATAAATTTTAAGGAATGAACCATAACGAGCAGAGCTGTCACCACAGATTAAATACTTTAAAATTAATAAATGTAAAAGACAATGTTATTCAAAATGCAATGAAGTAGGGAAAGAGCTTCATTTCATTTTACATTGATATAAAATTTATTAAAAACTGATTGGTCCTTTTTTTTAAATCCTAATTTTCATATATGACAGAACTTTAGGACCGACTACGTATACTCTCTACCATAGCAATAGTACTCTGTGCTCTCTACTTAGTCTGTGCTTTGTTTGGATTACACCAAGATTACACACATCATGCCGAAAATCGTAAGTATTTCATAAAATGTTTCGTTGGTCGTGTCTCTATCTTCGTTTAGTCTTTTGTTTGATGATACCTGGGTCATTTTCACAAAAAGTGTACATTCGTGTTTTGGGTGTGTCCCACAACTTATGTATTTTATTTAAAGAGTAATATTAACTTTTAAGAAAAACAACACTAAAACTTTGGATCTGTAGTGATATCTTAACAATATATTGTATAATGTTGCTGCTTATAAACACCAATATTACCTTAATTTTCAAAAATGAAAGTAGAATGTACCTATTTTTGCACTGTCCCACTACCATTTTCATTAATATAACGTAACCTTAATGTATTTTTTTGACTTATATATAATAATGTGTTTGATATTTTGGAAAGTATAGTTATGCACCCTTTGTTTAATAATTACAGCAATAGTCTAATGTCGCATAAAAAATTTAAATAATTTAATCTTTGTGAGGACATAAACTAATTAAAATGGAAAATTCCCTTCCGAAACCGCAATTTTTGCGAAATGATTCTATAAAAACTACCATTTAATGCTTATTTATGTCGATTGGCAACATTATTAATGCTGTAAACTGGTTCCAACAAGTATTTCGGCTATTTTGACGTCGACCGGCGGACGAGCAACATACATCTCAGTAGCGGTCCGGTTTAGATTTCCCAGAACCGCAACCAATTTCAAGGTAAGTTTACAAGTTTATATCTTGCTAATTATTTTGATATCTTTATTAGCTTTCAGTGAACTTAAATTGATACCAAACTTGTTAATCTTATATGAGTTAGTTTAAAATAATAAAATAAAAGTGTTTAAAGTTAGACTTCCGATACTTCCGTTCCGTAACCAAAACGCAGGTAACGTAGAAATGGAATCGAAAAGTTTCGGAATGGAATTCTTAGGAAGATGATACATTATGTTTGTAGTATTGATCTATTTATAATAAGAAAATTTATTTTTATTTGGATATATATAAAATATTTAAGTTAAGTAAGTACTAAGGTAGGTTTTGAAGTTAAAAGTTTTTTTTTTATAATATTGTTGACATTAATGTACTCAAAATGGCACAAGTTGACTATCTAATAAGAGTGTTTTTTTCAGGTACTTTCCCTACCTGGTAAAAATGGTTGTCCTAGCAAACGTTGATAAATTTCTAAACAAAAATGATTTTATGTTATTGCACGAATCAATGTGGCCGTGGTTAATCACTCATTTCCGAATTGTGGAAAAATGTTTCGTTTGTGGATTTCCCACCAGTTTAATCCATAAACCATACCACTTTATTGTATTTGATAATACCAAAGTGAAGAATTTAATAAATGTTGAGTTTTTTTGGTGTCAGCAATGTACATTTTATGCCATTTATGATCACTATTGCGAAGATGAATGTAATTATTGTAACTAATTAATAATAGGTGGGAACTGCATTCTTTAATACGGCAAGAGTTACAGTACCCATGGTAATATTATTATAATGTACCTGTCATTTTGCTCATATTAGAATATTTGTAATAATTTGATCTCATTTTCTTGATAATGTGCAATAGTCTTAAGAATTCTATTCCGTTATAGAAATAGTCTATTCCGTGACTGTCCTATTTTATGTTTTAATATAAATATTATTTTTAGAGCGAAATGCTATTTAATTGTTATTAGATTTTGATACTTAAGATTTTAATCATTTGATTAATATAATTAAAAAAAGAGTTCCTAAGCTGTATCCTAATTGAGAAACATACCAGAAATTATTGAACTAATTTGGTACAAAGAGTAACGTAATGGAAATTAAAATGATGATTATGTATGTTTGCTATTGTTGATTTTATGTTTTATCTATTTTGTATTGAAGTACAAAATACCGTTAACCAATTATACTATTTGATTAAATCCAAATGAGTTTTATTTTATTTCTATAACCAAAAGCTATTCGTTTCGGAATGGAATAAATTTTGTTCTCCATGGGCAATAAATTAGTTGTATTTCAGTAAATAATCCTGATTAAGAGGTTTTATCATAATTTTCATATAATGAAAAGAATATCAATTGTTAATTTAAGTAAAAAAAACGAAAAACAATAAAAAAAAAAATCGTCATGTTTTTAATAGTGTACACTTTTTCTGAAAATGACCCACCTATATCATTTTGTTAACAGCCGAATCTCCGTGCATTTGGTAAACATTGTCACAATTGTGGAAAGTGGATGGAGCGAAGGGCTCTTCGTAAAGATGGTGAGTAGTATTTTAGTAGGTATGTGGGCAGGTTGTGTTTTTAAGTGAATTTTGTTTTGTTTTCTTCTTAAAATGTGGATTGTAAGCCTTCTGCATTTAAAAATAAAATAAGTAAGTACTTATTTACTTCCAGTGACATGCAATTTTTGTAATGGCAGAATATTTGCAAGAGATGGCAAACAAAAGCAAATGTGCAGTCGATGTGTGGAGTGCGACAACATTATACTCGGTAAGCGGCTCAATATTTTTTCACTTATAATACCACAAGAGCTTCAAAATTATCGGGTATTTTCCGATAGGTTCGTTGCAAACAAATGAAGAAGTCAAGTTTTTTTCCTGCGCGAGTGATTTTTCCTGAAAAACTTGACGACTTTATTTGTTTGCAGGGAACCTTGAGGGAAATGCCAGATAATTTTGAAGCTCGTGTGGTATTCGGGGGATTATTTTTCCGTCCCAAATGTCGGCCAATAATTTCACAATTGAATTGAACCTGTCAGTTTGACGTCAACGACCAGAGACAATTTTCAAAAAAATATCAGTATAATACCATGTAGGTTGTACCACGTGACGTCGAATGGTGCAATTCTATTGGTCGATATTTGGGTCAGAAAAATAATCTCTATAATTCGACAAATAATAATAAATGACCACATGCATAGCCTGTGTTGAGGTGTCATGAACACATACAGAAACACACGATTTTTTCACCGTTTTTCTCGATAATGAAATGAACCCCTTCATGCGCAAGTTCTACTTGAACTTGGCTGGCTCTTATTATACAATAGACATTATTAATTGTATAATATATTTTTGCAGATAATTTCAATTATTGCGAGTGCTGTGGCCTAGAAACAATTAGGCAGTTAAGAATAACCAAAGATCGGACACTTTCAAACCTTTTTCCAAAAAATTTAACTGCTCCTGTGGCATCTGTTAAATCACTAGCTGCCTCTAAAATACAACCTCTAACTGCTCCTGTTGCATCTGTTAAATCACTAGCTGCCTCTACAATACAACCTCTAACTGCTCCTGTTGCATCTGTTAAATCACTAGCTGCCTCTACAATACAACCTCTAACTGCTCCTGTTGCATCTGTTAAATCACTAGCTGCCTCTACAATACAACCTCTAACTGCTCCTGTTGCATCTGTTAAATCACTAGCTGCCTCTACAATACAACCTGAGAATTCCAAAGATTTATTTGATGATGACTTTTGGGTAAGTTAATGGTGTAGGTCACTGAGTACAGTAAAATGAAAAATAATACTTATTACCAGATAGAGATACGAGGATATACCTACATACATTCACAATATGAAGTTATTATTATTTGAATATTTATCTAATATATTTTCTCCTTTAACCCTAGATCACTAATCATTCGTCTCACAGTCGACCGGCACCTGTCGCGTTCGATGTTTAGGTATGTTCCCAACACTTTCTCGCCCCGCCCCTCTCAGTACCTTCCTGATTGCCAATTTATTGACCCGTGTGGAGACGACGCGGACGCACGCTTTCTAGTTCCAGAGTTATAGCAAAATAGTCGACTCACAGACGAATGTGTAGTGACTACGCGTGCAAAGTTAACAAGTGTGTATTTTTGAATAATCGATTTTTTATTGTTTATTGATACTGATTTATAATAAATGTTGTACAATACTTATTGTAGAAAGTTTATCTGCCTTTTTGCTAGTAATGTATACTGTTTCCTTTAATAGTTTTTGGAATAATACAAAGTAAAAATTTAACCTTCCTTTTATTGTATAGATGAATTTAGAGATAGATCAGGAGAAAATATTGAGTATTCTTGAAGAATGCGACAGCCACAATAAAGAGGGCGAGACACTTGAACATCAGTTGGATGGTTTTCGTAGCTCAGATTCCGAAGGTGAAGACAATTTAGAGAGAGATTTAGCAATCGCTACTGATCAAAGCGAATCTGATACGTCTTCTGAGAATTCAATGTTAAAGGGAGAACCATTGTATAAGGAGGATAATAGACTCTGACGAGGATACCAGCACGCAACCAGAAGGCCGCCACCAGCTATAACAGCACCAAAGGCGCAGTCGACTCAGTTGACCAAATGTGCTCAATAATCGGAAGACCAATAGGTGACCTTAGGCTATATTTTATAATATTCTAAATTTATGCATGGTAAATATGTCATTTATGTTTCTAACATGGTGAGGTTGCGTCAAAAACCATTAAAACTAAGAACTTTTATTAAAAAAAAATGGCAGATGGCCTAACTGAACCATGGTTGCAGGAGCGGTACAATACACCAACTTTGAGGAAAAATATCAAAACATACATAAAATATGTATATTCTAAAAATCAATGATGGTTTTCCTAGTACGTCTCAAGGACGGACAAATAAACGCAAAATATGCCGATTTTGTCCATATAAAAAAGGCAGAATGACTAAAAACTCATGCCACTCATGCAGAAAGGCAATTTGCGGCGAGCATACAATTCCTACATGTAATGACTGCAAAGACTGGAAAAAAAGACCTTATTTCTAATAATAATATTTAGATATCTAACTTGGCTATGTTGTTAATTATTTCACTTAAATATAACAAATAAATAAAATACATACATGCATTTTAATTTGTTCGTCTGTAAGTCGAATGTTTAGTGTCAAAGTAACACCGAAATATGTTTAGTGAGCTAGGGTTAAGGTCGATAACGCAGAGTTGACGATAGTCGAAAAGTCGCTGGTGACTGATGATGTTTCTTCGGACAACGAGAAAAAACAAAAATCAATGCTGTCAGTCTGCAGTATAGATTTTATTTCTTTAGAAGAAGAGGAGAAAGAAAATATATCAAATGGCGGGCAGACCCCCGAAAAAGCGTAAATATTCAAGCAGGTTTAGTACAGAACATCAGCCCCCCAGGACTAACTATGAATATTTAGCACTTTCAAATAACACCATTCAAGTATCAGTACATTCAGTTGGTTCTATGATTTATGAATGTGTTCAATGTCAAGCACTTCATTTTTTAGGTGAAAAAATTAAAAATCATTTTAAAAATTGTTGTCATAATGGGAAGGTATACATAGACCCAGATAGAACATTAAAGCCAATTCCAGATATATTATTAGATTTATACAAAGGCAATACGTCGGATGCTAATCATTTTAAAGCTAATATACGACAATATATGTAATTTAGTATTTACAATGGCATCCATAAATTCAAACTTGAACACACTCCCTCCAGGATTTTTCACTTATAGGGTACAAGGGCAAGTTTATATAAAAACTGGATCTTTGTTTCCGTTGCAAGATCATAAAACCACAATACAACCAATTGTACATAATTGAAGATAAAGCAGCATTAAATGAACGATTATCTGATTCTAGAAATAACATATGTAGAAGCAATATAATGAGGTCTTTACAAACAATGCTCAATGAATCCAATCCTTGTGTCAAAACATACAAAAGAGTGGCTGCAATTTTAGCTGAAGAGGAGTTAAAAGCAGCCTCAGAAAATCGACCCAAATATTCGGTATCAATGCATTTTTGTTAACATAAATCTCTTGATTTGCGTCGGTATAACACACCATCAAATAATGAGGTAGCGGTCATCTTTGTAGGAGAAAACGGTGAACCTCCATTAAATATAGACTTCTCTGTACAAGAATATTCTCAACATTTAACTACACTCAAATCAACCAGTCCCAAAATTGATCCTTTAGCCTTTCCTTTACTTTTTCCTAATGGAGAACTCGGATGGCATGAAAATCTTCAACACAGAGAAGAGAGTCGAACTGCTCGAAGCCGTCTTACAATGTTACAATTTTATCAGTACAGACTTGCTATTCGTAAAAATTTTAGCCCATTATTTTACGCCGAAAAACTTTTTCATGAATATTGTGTCTTGGCCTATGTTAGGATTGAATCTCAAAGATTATTGTTTCTTCGATTGAATCAAAAACAGCTCAGAGCTGACAATTATAACAATTTAATGGATAGCCTGTACAATAATGATAGAGAAATGGGTCAAGGAATTGGTAAAATGATAATATTGCCATCAACTTATGTGGGAAGTCCTAGGCACATGATGCAAAATTATCAGGATTCCATGGCAATTGTATATGCAAGTATGGTAAACCAGACTTATTTATAACTTTTACGTGCAATCCCAATTGGCAGGTAATCTTAGATAATTTACAAGGCACTAAAAAAGAACATAGACCCGATTTAATTGCCAGAATTTTTAAACTAAAATTGGAGGAACTTTTAGATGACATTACAAGGAAACATATTTTTGGAATACCGAGTGCGTGGTTTTACACCATTGAATTTCAGAAACGTGGGCTTCCACATGCGCATATGCTTATTATTCTAAGAAATGAAGATAAACCAAGGTCATCAGTAGATTATGATAAAATTGTGTGTGCAAAAATACCTGATCCAGATAAAGACCAGGAACTTTTTCAGACTGTGTCAAAAAACATGATCCATGGGCCATGTGGCCCTGGATATATGAATTCACCCTGCATGAAAAATGATGGAACTGCCTCTAAATGTTCTAAAAACTACCCAAATACATTTTGCGGAGAAACTAGAGATGGTACCCAAAATGGAGGTTATGCTATAATAAGAAGAAGAGACGACGGACGAACAATAAAAAAGAAGGATTTCGAGTGTGATAACAGATGGGTGGTGTCCTACAATCCCTATCTATGTAAAAAATTTAATGCTCACATAAATGTGGAAATTTGTTCAAGTGTCAAAAGTGTGAAATATATTAATAGCTATATATAAAAAGGTCATGACCGAGCAAAGATACAAATCACAGTAGCGCCACAAGAGTCCAGTGATCAATCGACATCAAGTAATGAAACACCATGATGAAATTAAGGCTTATATTGATACCAGGTATGTTTCGGCTCCTGAAGCAGTTTGGCGAATATTTGAATTTTCAATGCACAAAATGAGTCACACAATTATAGAGTTAGGTGTTCATTTGGAAAACCAACAAGCTGTCGTATTTACAGATCATAATGTTCATGAAGCAGCAGCTAGATCAGCTGAAAAATCAACATTATTAGCATTTTTTTGAACTAAACAGAACAGAAGAAAGTGCTCAACAATATCTTTACACTGAAATTCCGACACATTTCAGATTTATCCATGGACAGTGGCAACCACGAATATCTCAGTCAGCGGCTGATAAAGTAATTGCAAGAATGTATAATTATTCCTTTTCTGATCGTGAACGATATTATCTCCGGCTATTACTTCTTCACGTCAAAGGGCCAACTTGCTTCAGAGATGTTAGAACTTATGAAAATATTATTTACAACTCATTTCGAGAAGCTGCTCAAGCAAGAGGGCTCCTTTTGACGATCAAGAATGGGAAAGATGTTTGAATGAAGCGATTGATTTTAAACTTCCTCGGCAATTACGACAGCTGTTTGCGTTAATTTGCGTATTTTGTGAAGTAACTGATCCTAATGCTCTTTGGGAAAAGTTTACATCACATTTTATCGAAGACTTAACAAGATCACGCCCTGAAATATTATCCAAACAGTTGGCTTTACAAGAAATTGATGAAACATTGAAACTCCATGATAAGAGACTAACAGATTTCGGACTTCCGGAACCAGATATTGGTGAAAATAATGTTTTCTTATCTGATCCCGTTTATGACTGTGAACTTGAAAAAGCAAATGGCTATGAAAAATACCAAAAATTGAACACCGAACAAAAATGTGTGGTCGATACAATACTAAACGCTGTGAATAATCCCACAGAGAGAAAGCTGTTTTTCCTTGACGGCCCTGGAGGAACTGGAAAGACTTTCGTATTTACAACTATTTTAAAGTGAAACTTTTATTACATCGTCTCAAACTTTTTGGTCTGTGTAGCGCATGTCGCGTGTATCGCGGTACGGTCGGTACGCGACATGCGCTACACAAAGCAGTGTTCGGAACCGTTCGAACAGTTTCACTTTTACCGTGGTTTCATAAAACCACACAACATTTTTTTTTAAGATCTGAAAATAAAATTTGCCTACCAGCGTTTTCCGGTATTGCAGCAACTCTGTTAGATGGTGGTAGAACAGCTCACTCGCGATTCAAAATTCCAATTAATTCAGATGTAGATTCTACGTCTCATATGTCGTTAGGGTCACCAGCAGCTAATTTATTGAAGGAAACTCATTTAATCATTTGGGATGAAGCACCCATGACTAAATGTCATGATATTGTTGTAGTTGATCGACTCCTTCAAGATATAATGAAAAATAAATTACCTTTTGGAGGCAAAACTTTGTTATTCGCAGGAGATTTTCGTCAGATTTTACCAGTTGTAGTTAATGGGTCACGAAATGATATTATAAAAGCTTCAATTAAGCAATTTTCAATGTGGCCAAACTTTACTCAACTCCAATTGGCTCATAATATGAGGGCGCACGATGATTTAGAGTTTGCTCTATGGGTATTAAAGGTAGGCGATGGATCAGCTAATGAAGATGATGACGACCACATTGAACTGCCTCAACGATGCATTGTAGATAATTCAATTGTAGATTTTTGGTGTTTCCCTGAACACAAATGATTATAAAAGTTATTCAATGAAAGCTATCCTTACTCCCAAAAACGTAGATTGTTTTCAATTGAACGACCAAGTTGTCGAAAAAATCCCCGGCCTGCTTAAAATTTATGAAAGTTCTGACGCTGTGGTTGAGGACGACCATAATGATGTTTTAAACTATCCCGTAGAATTTCTAAATACTATAACGCCTGCAGGACTACCACCACACATTCTAAAATTAAAAGTTGGTTGTGAGAAATTTAAACCCGACTGTTGGGTTGTGCAATGGAACCCATCTTATTGTTAGAGCGTTAGCTTCACGTGTCATTGATGCCGAAATTATTTGTGGTAGCCATGTGGGAACCAGAGTTTTTATTCCTCGAATTCGTTTCCAGCCATCTAACAGTCAACTGCCTTTTAAATTGCCGCTAAGTGTGGCCCCAGCACGAGAGTAGAACACACCCACACGCTTTGCGTTGTGAGGCTCCCAAATTTCGACCTATACAAATCTTATGACCGAGATGAGCCGAAAAATATTTTTCATTTCCGACAAATATTCTGACAAAAAATCAGGATGATTGTTGAATCTGTGGTTTCAGTTTTTGGATACCGTCCCTTAACTCTATATTACAACTAAAATTTTTTTTTAATGATCGTATTATATTAAATAAACTTTAATTAATCACTACATAGTATAAAACAAAGTCGCTTTCCCTGTCCCTATGTCCCTTTGTACGCTTAAATCTATGAAACTACGCAACGGATTTTGATGCGGTTTTTTTTAATAGATAGAGTGATTCAAGAGGAAGGTTTATATGTATAATAACATCCATTAAGTAGTGGAGAAATATTTTATGCTATTATATTTAGACGAGAATATTTTTGAGGTTTCTAATGTGATGTCGTAAAAAATTACATTTTTTCCGCTTAAATTGCAAACGCAGGCTGAACCCTACGAGTTTTATCAAAATAATGTACTAAGTATTATACACATTGAAAAGGTCTACAGAAAAGTCCGCGATGGTATATGTCTATCTCTTATGGATAAGCCACAATAACTTTTTTTTGTCATTTACTTTTTACGACAAATAATGGCTAATTTTCGATGCGATTTTAACCAATACAGCATTAATCCTTAACCAATTAAATACCTTGAATACATTGTTCATTTAATATAGATCTATATGGCTCTTTACACTGTATGATTTAAGTGAATATTTTCGAAGATATTACAGATTTAAAAATTGCGGGACGTAGCGTTTGCAGCGCTACAGGCCGGCCGCCCGGCTATCTATTTTATACCCGTGCGAAGCCGGAGCGGGCGACGCTGTGTTTTTATATACAACGTTCACAGTTTTTCTGTAGTGTATATTTTAGTATCAGCATTGCACCCGTGCGAAGCCGGGGCGGGTCGCTAGTATTATAATAAACCTATCTTACAAAAATACCCAAACATTTAAAGATATTGCCAGTTTCTCGGGTAAAAAGTATTTGTGAAAGGCAACATTGAAGAAAGGATTCGCCATCTCGTTCGGGTATACACCGATGCCTGCTCTATAGTTCATTCTCGCTCTACGGTCTAAGGAGGGAGACGTGTCAAGAAAATGCGACATTACTGACATCAGGGCTCAGGCGCCCGTTAAGCCTATAAAAAGGCGGTAAAGGAAATAAGCTTATCCTCTTGTGGTAATTCTAGGTAGTTCATAATTTATATGCCGCAAAAACCAGCAAAATATGGGATAAAAATATTATTATAAGTGGACGCTCAAACATATTATATTTATAACGAGCGACCCGCCCCGGCTTCGCACGGGTGCAATCTGGTGCAATGCTGATACTAAATACACTAAAGAAAAACTGTGAACGTTGTACTATATAAAAACGAAGCGGCCCGCTCCGGCTTCGCACGCGTATAAAATATATAGCCGGGCGGCCGGCCGGTACCGCCGCAAACACTACGTCCCGCAATTTTAAAATCTGTAACATCTTCGAAAATATTCACTTAAATCATACGGTGTAAAGGGCCATATAGATCTATATTAAATGTACAATGTATTTAAGGCATTTAATTGGTTAAGGATTAATGCTGTATTGGTTAAAATCGCTTCGAAAATTAGCCATTATTTGTCGTAAAAAATAATTGACAAAAAAAAGTTATTGTGGGTTATCCATAAAGCCTCCTCTACACGTCAACGGATGTATCTGCAGACGTCATCTGCGGATGCGTCCGCCGACGTGTAGAGGGGGTGATTTGTGCGTCTGTGGTAGGTATTTAACGTCAGCAGATGCGTCCGCCTCGAATCCGTTTGTTGTCGGTATTGTGTCCGGCATCAAAGGGTTTCGGCGCGAACGTCCGGCGTCTGTCCACATCTGCCGACGCATCAGTTTGAACGGAGTTGCGATTGCGAGTGCACGCGTGCTTTTTGTATCTTATCATTCGTAAAAACGCTCGAAATGACGAACAATAAAAGCACAGAGGAAACTTTTAGGTTTATTGAGCTATATCAAGCTGAAAACTGTTTATGGAATCCCAAAAATAAATATCACTCAAGTAGTAGTTAAAAGTACTAAATAAATAAATAGCCGCGGCAGCTACGGTCTCAATATCCATTTTTAACCGACTTCAAAAAAAGGAGGAGGTTATCAATTCGGCCGGTATGTTTTTTTTTTTTTTTTTTTTTTTTTTTATGTATGTACACCGATTACTCCGTGGTTTCTGAACCGATTTACGTGATTCTTTTTTTGTTCGATGCGGGATGGTGTCGAATTGGTCCCATAAAAATTTTATTCGGATAGGCCCAGTAGTTTTTATTTTATGAGCATTTTTGTCTGTATTTGTAAATGTTGCAAGTGCAAGTTTGAAGTCGGTTGTTTTTAACGCAGTTATTGACTTGTTTAAATGTCAATGTGGGAGTGCGAGTTGCGCCTGCCAAGAATCGCTTCTGATCCCTGGTCTACAAGTGCACGAAAACGGTGAAGTTCACCTGACTTGCCTTTTATGTAGAGTCTACATAAAAGGCAAGCTACGGCGATAGTCTACATTGTAGACTATCGCCGTAGCAAGTAGAACCCGTCTACTAGATTGTGCTTCGCTTGAGTAATGCGCTGTGACTTGTGCTTCTGATGTTGTTGCGCTTGTTGGAGTCGTTGTGTTTGTGTAATCAACCCCTTGCTTCTTGTCTAAGTGTAATAGGGAATGATGTCTTCTTCTACAAATTCTGCAAGACGTTTGTTGTTTTCAATGTGAGACGGTATGATTGGGAACTAAACAATTAAAGCAAAGCTTATTCTTGAGTGCAAATTGATGTCTGTCTTCAATAGTTTGTTTAGAAATTTCGTTGCAGTGATAAATATAATGATTTTGCTGACAAAAGATACACATCGGCTGATTGTTACTTATTAAATGTGAATTCTTAATATTCTTAGCGGCATGGAATGATTTTTGTGTTAACGATCTATCTTTATTTGTTGTTTGTTGACTGTTCGATGTTATCATTTCCAAGGTGCGATACTTTAACTCAAGGAATTTATTTAAATCTTTCCAACTAGGCAACTCTTCCGATTCTTGAATTAAGGAATATCTGGCAAAGTAGTAGCAGAAAAAAGTGTGAAAGATAATTTATGTACACCTGAGAATTGCTATAATGAGTGCTATAACATAGCTTCTGAAAAAAGACAGCCATTTTTAATCATTTTTGGAGTCTTAATGAAAGAAGAAGGTGGGTGCCGCGATTACTCACACTAGAGCAAAAACGGCCGCGGCGTCGTGGGGATGTTTCAGTCGAGTGTTTGGCAAAATTTCGAAGCAATAGTTTTTGCGTCGATTTCTTACCATGGATGAAACGTGGGTTCATTATTTCACACCGGAGACGAAAGAACAGTCAAAGCAATGGACCGCAAGGGGAGAATCGGCCCCAAAGAAGGCAAAAACGGTTCCATCGGCAGGAAAAGTCATGGCATCGGTTTTCTGGGGCGCTCGTGGGAAAATCTTCATAGATTATCTACCAAGAAGAAAAACCATCAACGGCGAGCATTACACAAACTTGTTGCAGCGTCTAAGTGAAGAAATAAAGATAAAACGGCCTCATCTATCAAAGAAAAAAGTTTCCGGCATTATGATGGCTAAAATCTAAGAATTAAAGTTTGAATTGCTACCTCATGCACCTTGGCCCCATCTGATTATTTTCTGTCCCCAAACTTGCCTATTTTGAAGAGCTCGACGGTTCATACTACAGACGCGGCATTGAAGCTATAAGAGCACCGCTGGGAAAAGTGTAAAGGACTACAAGAAAGCTATGAAGAGAAATCAAAATTTAGGTGAAAAATTCAAACAACCAAGTTTTTGGTTTTTTATTTTTATCTAAGTATTTCAAAATTTATTTATTTTTTCTACGAAATTTGGTGGAAACGTACTTTATTATATCCCAAATACACTGTAATTTATTTGATTGAAAATATTTATTTTTTCATCTTATTTCAACTTAATACCAAAAAAACAACCTAATTTTCAATGGAAAATTCTCCCGTCAAAATGAGGAAGTGGTCCCTTCAACATCATCAAGCACACCTCGAGAGAGCATGGTGGACATCGATCTTTTTTCACCCGATCTGCCCAGGCACCAACAGATTTTTGCCACCAAACTCCACTCATTTGACCCAACCGATCTATGAAACAGGCATGGCGGAGTATTTTGCAGAAGTGGAAAGAAACTGATGGACGGAATTTAAGCTCCATTCCAAAAAAATGTTTTTCTCGCCTTTTGAATCATCAATACTTAGATGAATCAGCTAAACATTAACGCTACATCCAATATACGTTCTGGTTTAAAAAAAACTGGCATTGTTCCTTTAAATAGTGAAGAAGTCATATCTCGCCTTCCAATTAATGCCGAAATAGATGAGACCGCAGAAGATGCTGTGAATGAGTCATTTATGAAGTATTTAATAGTAATGCGTTATGGAACTTTAGTTATTACTGAACCAAAGAAGAAAAAGAAATTAAATGTTGTAGCTGGTAGAAGTGTGTCTTGATGAATTAAATAATGAAAATAGACCCGAAGAAGAACAACAAACTACAAGCAATATTGTATCAATGCAGAAAAAAAAAGAATTATGAAAAAAATCCAAACCGCAATCTTCAAACAGTTGCGTTATTGAAAAATTGATTCCTTTATCCCTAAATACACAAATACCTCTGAATCCATCAATCTAGCACTTCCACTATGAATGTGATTCTTGACATGGATATAGAATCGATGCCTATTGTTTTAGAGGATGATCTTTTTGTTGAAAGAGAAGAAATTTTCATAGAGCAGACAGGAACGGAACAAGACACAAATGTAGACAACATTTTAGAATACGAGTAGGTCTGGTGATGTTGGTTTAAGGGGTGCTAATCTATATTATGGATCTACGTACTAAGCGAGAAGTCTTCGCTTTCACTGTAATTATATTTCTAGAATGATTATTTCCTATTAAATACAATAAGAGATTTTTATGGGGCTGTGTTTAAGAGACTGACCTTAAAATAGGTAAGTACCTAAATGATACTTTTATGTTAAGTGAGATTTTTTTTTTTTTTAGATATTGTAAGGATTTATTTTATGTAAAACGTTATTTTCCCATTTATAAGAGTGAAATGATATTGACGTGACAACGTCTTAAATTAGGTTGCGACTGGGAGTCACTTATGAAAAAGTGTAACGCTCGGTAACGTTACGATGAGTCACCGAACGAGAGAGAGGCCCGCCGAATGCCTTGCGTCTCTCTCCCACTCAACTATGATCGAGAAAAAGACGTTGTCACGTAAAATCTTCGCCCGTAAAACCGACTTTACAGGCAACCATTTTTTTTTATGGAGCTGTTTTATTTGAGACTGATTTTAAAATAAGTACGTAAGTAATTGTTAGGTATTTATTTAGTGGTAAGATTTTTTACTTGTGAAAAAAACTTTACCTACCTAACTCCAGAGATTAAAGACTTGTTGAATATGGAACATTGTTTTTTTTTTTTGATAACCCTAGCCTAAAACTCTGATGAACCCAGTTCTGATGATTCATTGCGGTTTTATGATGCTAAACGAGACAAGCTCGTCGTACTCTAGACAAAGAGAAG
This sequence comes from Colias eurytheme, assembly GCF_061535395.1. Taxonomy (NCBI): domain Eukaryota; kingdom Metazoa; phylum Arthropoda; class Insecta; order Lepidoptera; family Pieridae; genus Colias; species Colias eurytheme. The sequence continues at coordinate 231,504 of NC_142980.1, forward strand.
TGTTAGATATGTTTACACTAAACTGTCTTTTGCCATATTCAGTGGGAGAGAATGTTGTAATCGATGAGATGATGGTTGGCTTTCGAGGAAAATGTCCTTTCCGACAGTAAATGAAATCAAAGCCAGCCAAATACGGCATCTAACTTTATCCACTAGTAGATGCTGAACTTTATGCTGGCAAGTTGCCTGAAGGCCCATATCAGTTGAGTATGCTGCATCAGACGTCGTGAAGAGGCTAATTACACCAATTTCTGGCACTGGGAGAAACCTTACCGTCGACAATTGGTATACCAGTGGGCCGCTGACGAATTATTTGGCCAATGATCATAAGATTTCTGTTGTGGGTACCATCCGCAAAAACAAGAAAGAAATAACTACCTACCTCCTTGCTTTATAGATAAAAATAAACCTGAATATTCAAATCAATTTGGATTTTCAGATACAGCAACTCTCGTATCTTACGTACTTAAAAAGAAAAGATCTGTAGTTCTTGTATCATCACTTCATTGTGCTGCAGAAATAGATGAAAGCACAAATGAGAAACGCAAACCCAGCATTGTTACTTTTACAATAAAATAAAAAATGTATTCGGTGTCAAGGAAGAATAATAGATGGCCATTGACACTATTCTTTCGTCTTCTGGATATTGCAGGAATAAATAGTATGGTGATATTGATAGCAAACAATGTGACTCTACGTAAAAGACGTATGTATTTACGGGCATTAGGCACTGAATTGACGAAAGAGTACGTCCAAAGAAGATCAACGACGGCAGGTCTTCCAAGAAAACTAAAAAGAAACATAAGAGAGCATTTGAATATGGAGGTTGGTGCTGCTGATGCAGAAGCAGTTACTTCTGGCACATGCAGAGAAACTTGTTAAATATGTCCAGTCAAAAAGCAATCAAAAACGCAATGTGTGAAATGTATGAAAAATCTGCAGTCATAGAACGTTTATTTTCAATCAATGTTATATGGACAAAGAAACTGATTCTGATGAAAACTAAACCAAAGTTGATTCATTTTTATTCTTATTTTGTATTTTTTTATAATTTGACGTATACCTACTAGTCTGAGACAAATAAAAGGGTAAATATTCAAAGTATACCAAAATCTTTCTTTCTATCTTAGAATAAGTTATTTACTTATTACACTTTTAGACTAGATTGTAATTTATTTATGGTGCTATTTTAAATGAAACCTTAAGAAAATTAAGTACGATACTTTTAAAAAAAAATTGGTTCAACTCTTCCAGACTCCCCCTAGGTAAATTGTTTCGAATCATGTGTGACATCATCAACACAATGTCAAAAATTATAATTAATACGAATAGCTATATTAAGAAGTGTATGTTTGTTACCGTGGTGTATGTGTGTTTGTGTTCAATGAATGTTTTTTCTTTCCTGCACGGGCGGAAAGTTGGTAGAATAATTCAACACAAAAATTGTGTGGCAAAAACGACCGAGACAAGAAAAGTGACGTGCATAAAATGTAATCGAAATTGCTTTTTTATTTACTTATACATTTTATGCACGTCTCGTAAGCGGCGAGGGTGAAGAATAGACTATCAGCAGTTTTAGCAATATGGTGCCGACGCCGAAGCATGAAGTATCATCAAAGACAATCCTACTAATACCTATTATAAATGCGGAAGTTTGTGAGGATGTGTGTGTGTGTGTGTGTGTGTTTGTTACTATTTCACGCAAATAGTACCTACTGAACCGATTACAAATTGAAATTTAGCACACATATAGAGGGTAACTTGGATTATCACATAGGATAGGTTTTATCCCGGATATCCCACGGGAACGGGAACTATGCGAGTTTTTCTTTGAAAACGCGAGCGAAGCCGTGGGCGGAAATCTAGTATCAAAAATGAATAAAAGCCATAGTGGTACGCAGAGATGTGAATTATTTGAAATACATATGTAATATTTTAAATGCAATTACTTACAAAATGCAAAATACCAATTTTTTTTTTATTTGAAATACTTTTTTATAAATGTATTTTGTATTTTATTTGAAATGCTTTATATAAATATTTAGTATTTGTAAAATACAAAATAGTTATGTTACATTTTTAATTAATTTTTCAATACATTACACATTACATTTAATAGGCATATCCTAGTTTCTTTAAAATATGAAACTTTAAAGAAACTAGGATTGGCCATTTTTAAAGAAATTGAAATTCATTTTCTTCTTGAATGTGTAAGCTGTTCAAAGCCTATTGCATCAGAAGTTTAGAAGGCCAAGGGGACAAAAATACTTTCTATGGATGTCTTATACCAGAACTGTTGAGAATGCAAACAATTCTATGCAGTTTGAAAATGGATAACCTTACATATTGTGATGTATTGATAGATTTTATTAAAGAAAGTCTTAAAAGGCGTTTTGACAGATTTTATAAATTAGAAGAGCCAAAAGCAAAAGATGGCATTATAGCATCAGTATCTTATCCCTTTTTCAAAATGAAATGAGACACAATGAAGCCAACTGAGAATACATCAAAGAAGTATTTGTTTTAGAAGTGAGAAGATAAAACAAGAAGATGAAAAGAGTTCCCAAGTCCAACATACTGACTCTGACAAAAAGAAGGAAAGGACAGAATCTTACTATAGGTATGTTTGTTGACTCTGATTCTTCAGCAGCCAGTGATAATGTTAATACTACTACTATAGATCTGGAAACACTCCAATATTTAAAAGATGAAGACAATACCTTAGAATCCTTGAACAGTTTTTTACATTAAGATACAAATACAAAAAACTTCCTTAAATATAATACCTGCTTACCGAGTTCTGCCCCAGTTGAACGACTACTTTTTTTTTTTTTGGTGATTTGTTAATGAAGGCCCCATAGGCGGAACATGAAAGATGAACTCTTTGAACAAATACTAGTTTTCAGTTAAACAAAAATAAGTATGTACTTAACTTATGCTTAACAATAAGAAGGTATTTTACTTTCAAAACCTATTTTGAAAATACGTATTTTGCATTTTATATTTAAATACTTTTACTTAACTATTTCTCACATCTCTGGTGCTACGGGACCCAACTGACTCATTAAGAACAACAATTAAGAATCGCACAGATCGCAGAGACAGCGACGATAGCAAGTGTGTGTGATTTTTTTTAACATTGCCGTGTTTATGTTATGTCATTAATTTATAAGTCAACATTCATAGATCTATAACATCTAATTTATTCAAATTAATAAATAAATAAAATTACATTAATATATTTTCATACTTATAAGTTGACACACAGAACAGTACTGATATTTGAACACTAAAATAAATAATTATTTTAACAATATTTCGATTGCTCAAACACAAGTAATGTTCTGCTAGCTATATCCTGTGGAAACCTACATAGACTCATCATTCATATTTATATATTCTTAAATTTAAAGGATTGGGAATCAGACTAAGAAATAATATTCGATTCACACAGGTAAAAAGAGCCTTTAATTATGTAAGAGTGTTCTATCACAAAAACAAAAAAAAAATACATAAACACGAGGTTTTAGAAACTAAAGTAATCTTAAGAGTCGGAAACTAATCCATACAAAGTTTGTATGTTAAAAATTAATTCCTCTTGGGGCATCGGAACCTGCATATCATTTCTCAAATTTATATAAAATATCTGTTGATTGCACACGTTCACAGAACTTTGAATTTTTTTAACATTTTAAAAAATGTAGTATCTAATAATAAATATAGAAATCGTACAGAAGCGCGCGCGGCGACTCATAATATCTACAAAATATCAAAATATAATTTAGTACCGCTCGCAGACCCGGCCGGATGGTATACAATAAATAATAAACGTCGATATCACATTCCGATCCATGACACGCTGCAGCTCCCGCGGATGACAAACACTCTCGACTCGGGCCCTAGGCCTGGCTCTCGGCGGCCGACGGCGCGTCGAGCGTGGCGCCCTTGCCCTTGGGCTTGGGCGCAGTCGTGGAGGCGGGCGCTTCGGCGTCGCGCGGCGCGCGCTGGCGCACGTAGCGGTAGCCGCCGCGGAACGGGGGCCGGCCGCCGCGCCGCCCGCCGCGGAAGTTGCGGCGGAAGTAGGCGCGCTGCGGCGCCGCCTCGCCGTCGGGCGCGTCGGGCGCGGGCGCGGCGGGCGGGGGGCGCCGCGCGCCGCCGCGCCGCGGCCCGTCGCCGTCGCGCCAGCCGCCGCGCGGGTAGTACTGCCGCGGGAAGCCGCGCCGCTTGTCGGCGGCGTAGGGCGAGCCCTTGACCGGCTCGCCGCCGGGCCCGGTCACGCCGGCCGCCTCGTAGCCCTTCTCGCCGGCCACCACGGCGAACTCCACCGCCTCGCCGTCGCCGACCGAGCGCACAGCCTTGCGCGGATTGTTCCGAACGATCGCAGTCTGGTGCACGAACACGTCTTCCTTCGTGTCATTCCTGCACGCGACCAACAAACGATAAACGACATGTACAATAATTAACGTTTCCAAGAAACTAGTGATATTTAACATGTGTCAAACATATTACAATTAATAATATATGAAATGGATAATGAAGAGAGAACAAACTCTCAAAATCTATATACTTATACAGGTGGTCCAAACCTACATTATTTTTAGATTCCTCACAGTGTGGGCTATTAGAATATACCATGTATGTTATCCGATTTTTCCCAATTTTCGAGTAATATGATTTTGGTTTGCACATCAACAGTTTCTTTCATAAGTAAATTGCTTCACCTCAGAATTTCTTAGTGGAGAATACTTTAAAAAATCATAGCTCAAAAACTATGACTAATAGGATAACATACATCTATACTAATATTATAAAGAGGAAAGGTTTGTATGTATGGTTTTCACGCATAAACTACTGGACCGATTTTGATGAAATTTGGCACAGATAATATTTAGACCCCGAGAAAGAACATAGGCTACCTTTTATTGCGAAATATGTACCACGGGCGAAGCCGGGGCGGACCGCTAGTGGGATATATTCTGATAGCCCATGTATGTTAATATTATTTCTTGTAAATTGTGTGGCAAGACAAATCGAAATAAATTAGTGACACAAATATTAAAATTCATCCATACTACCATTTTCAAATTCAAACATAGGTAGTTGATTTCATACAGTTTTTCTTAAACTGGAATATATGTCATAAAAATATAACAATTAAATTTTTTGTGATGAATGTTATTCAATTGTATTCAACTAAGTCCTACTGTTTCACCATTAAATGGTAAATAATAAATATTATGTACGATTTCATGGTGGTATGTGGTGGTGGTATTCCAAAAAAAGTATGGTATCCCATTAATGGTTTGTGTAAAAATATGTAATCCGCCATTTTGTGGCGGCGGTTATCTTAGATGATGTACTATTAGGAATTACTGATATATTCAAATGTTTATAGCCATCAGATTAATAAGGTTGTCCATCAGACACAATGAAACCTGAATATGTAAACATCAATCTCACATAAAAGACAGTACATATATTTTTGTTATGTTTTCACGAAAACTATCTTAATTAAATTATATTGTATATACTTGATTCCAATTTTGGAGGCAAAAACAAATAATTTTAATGAAAAATTAAACATCCATTAACAAGTTTGAACAATTTTATTTATTTATTAGAAGTCTTAATTGAATAAATAAATGTTTGAGTTTCAAACTCAAAACTAAAGCTGTCTTTGCAACTGTATCCAAACTTGAAGTAAATAAAAAACTATGTTACAGTAAATAGACAGAAAAACTTCAAAATCTAAAAAACTATATTACTGTAGTTGAACTGACTTCCATAAACAGTTTGATTTACTATTGGTATTGTTTTTAGTTTATATTACAATAAAATTAAATAATTACTTTATATATTTTTAAATAATTATTGGATAAATGAAGTTTTAACAATCCACAACAGCAGTCAGATAAATATTTAAAATGTAAACTTAGATTTGATAATTCCATTCAATCCAGGATGAAGCAACAATTGTTCTATGAAACATGAAACATGAAACATGTACAATAAAAATGAGTGTCATACCTGTTAATAAATCCATATCCACTTTTCACGTTGAACCATTTCACTGTGCCAGAAACTTTTTCGGCTGAAACAGAATAAGTAAGTGCATATAAATGTTTGCTCTAGAAAACACAAAGTATAATTAGGTATAACATGATATAAGCATTCGCAAGCATTTCAATTAATTTATATATAAACTTTATAAGATAAAGGAAGTAAAGAAGTGAATTTAATAAACAATTTCAGATTATAATCCAAATGATTCATAATTCCTTATGTATACTAATATTATAAAGCTGCAGTTTGTTTGTTCGAACATGCTAATGCATGCAATTTGAAAAATTATTTAGGTGTTAGATAAACCCATTTATCGAGGAAGGCTAGGAGCAGTACCACGCGGGTGAAACTGCGAAGCGCAGCTAGTATATATGTATAAAATGTCTACAAAAATGTTTACAATTAAAATAACACAACACAATGTTTACAAATAAGCATAAGTCCAGTAAATATGCAAATCATATCCACAAAATAAACACACCATTCAAATAAATTGCATAGCACATGAGCTGCATCTACACAAACTAGATATTAAAAAAATATTTATAGATTTCTATTTTTATGACACTAATTTGTGATAGAAATTTTGTCTGATGTTTTAGAGAATTCGTGTGTATGTACATTTTGAAACATAATATTCAATTCGCTTAGAAATATAATAAATCTTGCAATAGTAATATTATGAAGCAGTATGAATATGTACTACTTATTCAAAATTCGTTTAATGAAACGAGGCAAATAGTTTATTATTACTTTATATTGTAGCATCTAATAACTTCGGTTTCAATTTCGAAATATATTTAGAAACATAACCAAAAATTAGGAAGAAATTAGAAATTCATATTGATCGGTCGCGGAGCGTGGTACCGCGCATCATGCGTGCCGACTGCCGTGTATAGACGGAGATGACGCGATCGATACCAAACCGCAACGCCGCGCTACTTGCCTCTGCCACCCGCCTATATAATATTACTATCGACTGATTTAACATTCATTATCTAAATGTAAACAATTTAATTGTTATATTAATATGTTATATTATATTTGTAATTTACATTAGCCATGTGCTTTGGGTATAATGCCGGGCACGAAAAACTAAGATGGCGTAGCACTTACCGATGACCTGCTTTTGTTTAGACGCTTTGGCAGGTTGTTGTTGGGGTTGTTGTTCCGATTGCTGCTGCTGCGGTTGAGGCTGCGGCTGCGGCGCCTTTTCGGTATCAGCCATGGTGTAATTGGCGAACGGCGATGGTGGCTAGATGGTAAAAATCCTCCACGACCTCTCCTCGATGTTCACTGCTCACTCGATGGTTTCAAAATGGACTGACGTCAGAAGTGAAGTCAGAAATAAAATAGTTGTGTTGTCATACATAACCAATGATGCCATATTTTAATTTCAAAATAAGTTTTATAAATTATAATAGATTATAATAATTCATTTTTATTACAAATCGTTGACTAAAAAATAATTGATTGAATAAATAAAAAATAATATGCACACTAAAATAGAAATTTTTACAATAACTGTCTAGTTATAACTATCGTTCAAAACTCTTCAATTTTAAGTAATTATTATAGGTCTACCAGAATCTGATGGCATATTTATATTTATAAAATCAAGATAAAATATAAGATTTTCATGTTGCAACTTTATTTGACAACTATCAAATTGGTTTTTTTTTTTTTTTATAATGGCAAGAAGATATGTCTATTTGCCAGTGTCAAGTAAAAGGTAGGGAATCCATACACGGGAAAATAGGATAGGACCACGATAGGAAAGGCAAGGTGATCCTGAAGAGTTATGAAAAATCAATACAAATTACATTATATTATTACATATTTTTTACATAAACTAAATAGATTAAATGGAAAATAATAAACCTTACAATTTGACGTTATTCTTAAATATAAAAATAGATATATTAATAAAATATTTTTTAGGATACATTAAAAGATATGACATACGAGTAGGAAGAGGAACATTTGAGGAAATTAATGAATTATAAAAGGAAGAATGATCGTATAAAGAGCAAGAGAAAAATATATGGTCTATATTTCCCTCACTCTCTCCACACTCGCAAACTTCAGTATTTAATACGCCAATTCTGGCTAGATGGCTAGGAATACACATATGTCCAATTCTCATGCGACTTATTGTAGATACAACTAATTTATTTGCTTCAACACCAACAAACCAAGGCTTTATTGGTATTGTCGGTTGAATTTTATAATAATTCCTTCCCTTAGGGCGCTTGTGCACTACAAGGAACTTCACTGTCCGGCACTCCGACCTTCCACGGTCCGGTCTGGCATGAAAAATCCGATGAATTGGCTTGTGCACCTGTCCGTCTTTACTCGGATCAGTGCGGTACAGTTCAAGGAAATCAAATTGGTTGTCAAATTATTTGTCTTCTTCGCAGTACCTAAATTCCTCAATATCTATACGCTATAGAGGTCAGTGCAAAGTGAATACAAATACTAGTCAGTGTTGCCAGTTTGGTGATTTTGTCGCTAGATTTAGTGATTTTTAGAGGCTACATGGTGAAATTTTGGAAAAAATATCACTAAAAAAATATCTGGTGATTTTTAATGATATTTTCAAAATCTGCCATATTTTTCTTTTTTCTCTATTATACGCCAAATAGAACGCATATGATCGTTTTATTTCTTTCTTTTTGGAATAAATAATTAATGTTCCTATTATTTATTTAACATATTTAAATAAATAAATACGTTTACAATTAATTTATTAATAAGGTTTTTTTATATGTTTTAGGTTAAATATGAGGTAAATACGAGAAATTAGTCAACAAACTTTTTGATATCTAGATACAGCTACATATATTAATGTTTTTGTGAGGTAAATAATCACTCATAAAATGTTACTAAATGCCCACGCGCCCTTGAAGACGGGAATCCCCACGCCAGAGTACACTCTGGCGTGGGGATTCCCGTTCTGATTCCCGTTCCCAGTAGGTCTACAGACCTACTCTACTCGTAATGAAATAAATAGTGCTATCCTTTTTTTTCTAAATATTGGTGATGCTCGGGGAATTCCCATAAGACACGTTTGCATTGTTTAATGTTTTGTTTGTGTAAGTGCAGTCAGTTGTTCTCTTCGGTAACGAATGTATCAGAATTATTAATTATTAATTTATTATAAAGTTATATTGAAGTTCTAATTTGTGAAATAGTTAAGTATACTATGGATGTGCCGGTGAAAAAAAAGACTGTTTATCCTCAAAAATATCGAAAAGAATGGGAAACCCTTATAATAAAAAATACTTAACCCTTGATAAAATTAATTAGTTAGTGAATTTTGGAGATTTTTTTAGGTTAAAATATGAAGAAATCTAGAGATTTTTTTTTTATTAAGCTGGAGATTTTTTTTCTGTGTGCTGGCAACACTGTCTGTGATAATAGTCTAAAGTCTTTGACAATTGACAAATACTACGTAAGAAGTGGGCAGCGCCCTGCGTGGTTTCAATAAAATTGTTTGTTCGTTAATTGTTTATTAACAATATATTAAAAACTAGCGGTCCGCCCCGGCTTCGCCCGTAGTACATATTTACTTTTTCTCTACATAAGAACCATCCTCGTACTTCAAGGAATATAATAAAAGAATTATCGAAATCGGTTCAGCCGTTCTCGAGTTATGCGCTTACCAACACATTTTGCGATTCATTAATTTTATATTAAAAAAACTAGATTTCCGCCCGCGGCTTCGCCCGCGTTTGCAAAGGAAAACCTGCATAGTTCCCGTTCCCGTGGGATTTCCGGGATAAAAACTATCCTATGTGTTAATCCAAGTTACCCTCTATATGTGTGCTAAATTTCATTGTAATCGGTTCAGTAGTTTTTACGTGAAAGAGTAACAAACATCCATACATCCATACATCCTTACAAACTTTCGCCTTTATAATATATATTAGATATACTGTTTGGTTGGCCCCCCCCTCCGAGGCCCCCCCATTCAAAGTTATTAAAATATTTTGATCCATTATTAGTTTATAAACATTTATTATCGTTTGTTCTTCAATAAATAACGTTTGTTCGAACATTTAATTGCCGTTTTATTCTTTAATTTGCAAATTTGCAATTTTTAATTATGTGAATGTATGTACATTTCAAAAAAGTTGTATTGCGCATGCACTATTTTGTCTTTTTGGTCATAGAAAACAAACCCGCATCAAAACTAAATGTCTCGTAAATCGTAATGGCACAGTATTACAATATCTATATTGTAATACTGTGGTAATGGCGTAAAAACATGTGGACTTGTAAACAAGTGGTCTTTATGGTTAGCAGTTAGTGTTCACCATGGAGTCAAACTGTGGCATTCTACTTTTGCGAAGGGACTGTTTCACAAACTGCACTGCAATATATTTTGAACGAACTTGTGAAAGTCACACAGACTGGATTTATAGGTACTATTGGGACTAGTTTGTGACTAAGGTTCTACATTTAGAGATAACTATTCATAAGCAAAATAATCAGAATAAAAAAGATTGTGAGTATTTTCCTTATATTTTAATTATTGTTAGCTTTTAATATGTTTTATGTTTTTTTTTTAATTTATTATAATTTACTTTCAGATGGCACAATTACCCTTTGTAGATACAACTTGAGTGTATTTTTTGAGACACCTCAGCAATAACAACCTGGAAAGATATATGATTTAGATAGCAAATTAGGACACACAGAGGCATTACCAAAATGAACGGCACACCATGTTGACCCGAAAAAATTAAGAAAATTTAAGTGAGTGTAGCTGCGCAAGTATTAAGTGCTGGAACTGCTGTCTGCTGCCATGCTAAAAAATACCAACGCACTCACTAAGTTCACACAATTTAACATTCTAAATAGAACTAATTCGGCTTAAACTAAAATGTGGTACCTATTTAAAAGCAAAAAAATGAAAATTTTACAAATTAACTTTATGATTTTTTAAGATAATTTCATATATACATAATATATAAAACTCAAAGGTGACTGATATAGTGATCTATCAATGCACAGCCCAAACCACTGGACGGATCGAACTGAAATTTGGCATGCAGGTAGATGTTAGGAGGGAGGCGTCCCCTAAGAAAGTATTTTGATCAATTCTACCCCCAAGGGGAAAAAATAGGGGATGAAAATTTGTATCATGTTTATTTAACTTTTCCACGCAGGCGAAGCTGCGGGCAACAGCTATTATATAATATAAGGTATACAAAAAGAACACTACTACCAAAAAATAAGTAAATAAGTAAGTATGTAGCGCGGTGTTCTTTTGTTCAGAATTGATGCATTAAGTGTGTAAAACACATTCATTATTTGGTCGACTGTCGCCTTAGGCGAGAGCACTGGCAGGAGTTTGAGGGACTTTGCCCACCAGTGGGATCTATTAGGCTAAGAATAATAATAATAAAAACAATGTGTTTCCAAGATTTATTACAAATATTTTTATTTTTACATATCATTCACATGGACAGCAGTAGCAGTATGGCTACTTCGGTAATATACATACTATAATTTGGAAAATCCAAAAGTGCACGCCTCATAATTTTTTTTTAATAAATATTTATTAATTATTATTTTTGTTTATTTAATAACAATTAAACCACATCGAATCAGACCCTGAAAAATGAAAGGGTTCTATTCCTGAGCATACTCAAGCGTAAGAGAAAAAAAAAGACTCGATTAGTAAAGTATTTCGGTCGCTATCGTGTTAACAAGAAAAAGGATCCGCACATACAGACACACGGACGTCCAAGACAGAACTTTTTTAACCCTAGAAAGATAGTCTGCGTCAAAATGACTCCTGCGTTTTCGAAATATAGCTGTATCTTTTTAAATGTTGCGAATCCATAATTGTGCGTTTAGGACTTTTCATAAGTCACTGAGAGCTACCCTATGGTATACGTGTCAATAAAGTTAGAGTAACCGATTTTGAAATATAACGACTACGTGAGTCAAAATTACGCATGATTATCTTTACCGTGACTTTTAAGATTTTGACTTCTATGGTAGTTTGAATATTTTTGAGCCTATTTTTACTGTATATTGTGACTTATGTTAAAAATTTATTTTTATACATATTGAAGCAAATATAGAAAACAATTGGGGATAGAAAATTGGAAGAATAATATCGTATACTAGCCGCTCTTATGCAATGCGATGAGGGTCCCTGTGAAAAAACCGATAGTGAAGTAGGAGGACCAGGAAATTGAAGATGACGAGCGAAGTGACACAGAAGAAGCTTTTCCCGATGAGGTACAAAGCAAAGATGATATATTACATTCAAGCAAAAGGCGGAGTAGATGCATTAGACCAAATATGTTCCCTGATGTTCAATAGTAGGAAGACAATGAGATGGCCAATGGCTTTATTTTATGGAATCAATAAAATTGCCTGCATATTGCATATTAAATTTATAGCCACAATGTTAACAACAAAGCACAAAAACATCTGAGTCAAAAAAATAAATGAAATATAGAAGCATGGAACTGTCTTTTTTTGTTTATGCGTGGGGGTTTAGAATCACCAGCTTTGATAAGATATTTGCGTGATAATATCTCCAATTTGTTGCCAAATGAAGTATCTGGTACATCGTAAGAAAGTACTGAGGAGGCCTTCAGTAAAAAAAAAAACGTATTTACTATACTTTTTGTCCTTCTGAAATATGACGAAAGGCAAATGCCTGCTGCAAAAAATGTAACATAGTTATATGTCGTGAGCATACTTTGATATGTGCTAAACTTGTTTCTCACTATTTTTTTTATATAACTATATGTACAACATATATATAACATATAAAAAAGTCTAATAATTGTGGTCAAAAATAAGTTTTTATTAGAAATAATACGTGTTACAAGAATTGTAGATTTAAAACAGACGTTTAATGTTTTCGTTTTTTTATATGTATAAAAATAATTAAAAATAAATTATTTGTAATATTAATTATTCGAATATAACTGTAAATATATAATAACTTACAATTTATAGAAAAAAAAACAATATACCTCGACTTAGAGCTAACTAATAAACATGCGTAAATTTGACGCATGACTATCTTTCCCGTACTACTAAATATGATTATCTTTCTAGGGTTAAACTGTTTTTTAACTAGTTTAAATAACAAAAATGACATCAAAAATATCATGAACGTTAAAAATAGTGTTTTTTCTTAATATGTGTGTGTATGTATTATCTTACAAGTGCAATGTATGATACATAAAGACATTTTAAGTTTGAAAAATCAGATGTTTTGCGCGAAGTGACAGTAGTACCCACCTCAACGCGTGCAATAGGTAATATTGTTTATCACAATTTAAATATATCCTACGAGCAGAATATATACAAATTTGTACCTACCACTGGATTTTTTTTAGTAAACACACGAATCGCTAGTCTGTAGACCGTCAGTAGAGAGGTGATCAATAATTGATATTATGTTGTTATACAAAAATAATATCCTTCCATTGCAATGTGAGCAATAATTACTGCCCGGGCTATTGATATCTAAATACATATAATAAAATCGTAGAAAATTACAACTGTACATTGAAATAATTTTTTAAAGAACACTTGGTGCATGATCTTTCTATCAGATACGAAGCCAAAAATATCGTTTTTAGAATTTTTGTCTGTATGTATAATTATGTCCTAATCTCAAAAAGTAATGCATGGATTTACTTCAAATTTCGTACAGAGATAGCTTGAGACCTGAGGAAGGACATAGGATAGGTTTTTCCCGGAAATCCCACGGGAACGGGAACTGTGCACGTTTTTCTTTGACTACGCTGGCGGAAAGCTAGTGTGTAAATAAATTTTGAGTTTGTGTGGACGGTGTGGAAGGGGTGTTTGATCAAGCATTTATTATTTGATGGTTTTGCAAAAATTGCGTGCAAAAAGGGTTGCATTGCATTACCTCAATGTAAACTGCAGTTCACACGATAGAAAAGCTTTATACTGTATATTGGCACCATGGTCCATGATTGAAACTATTGCCGATTTTCTCTGTGCTTGAGTCGTAAATGTGAACGCTACGGTGGTTGTGGACTACAAGATGACATGATAATAATGTAGACTGTGTAAAAACCGAACTGCAAGTCATGTGGAGTCATGACTAACGTTAAAGATCCTGGGTCTGACTAACGCATTTTACTACCATTCAATAATATCGTAAGGAATTATTTTTCAATCGAATTTGTTGTGCAATATACTTACTTTAATTTAGGTTAATTAGTTCGTACAATGAATTAATTTAGACTTTAGACGTTACCAAGGAATGGTCTCGAACACTAATGTTGTTGAGACTTGAGGTGCTTATCTAATTACCTACTTATTTACTTTTATTCATCCACTAGCTTCCGCCCGCGACTCCGTCCGCGCGGATGTCGGTCTTCGCGTGGATGGTTTATTTCTCCATTTTGAGTAACTCTGACAATAACATCTTATAAATATCTATTGGACTCAAATACGGCTAGGCCTATAATAATACCCAACGTGTGTTCGCTGTTCTACAGAACAACGTCTATGGATAAAACTGAAAAATGAAAATTATTTTTTTTCTTCGTATTTTTTCAGGATAAAAAGTATCCTATTTTACGCCCAAGATAATAAGGTATAATTATACCAAGTTTCATCGAAATCGAACCGTTAGTTTTCACGTGATGTCTTCACATACAGACAGACAGACAAAAATTTTTTTAATCACATATTTGGGTTTGGTGTCGATCCAGTAACACCCCCTGCTATTTATCGCACGACTCATGATGCGAAGCATCAGAGAGTGCTTTACGATCGAAAAATTTTTTTCGCCTCATTTTTGCAGCTATTCTTAGGCTATAATAATTTATAGCCTTGTTAGTTCACGGAATCAAGATATTTTGCATACTATTGTCTAGATAATTTAATGGAGATTAATCCCATTTTTAAAAATTGATTTACTTCAATAGAATTGGAAAAAAACACCGAAATAGGTCAAAAAATTTTCCTGTCCGTCATGTGTGAAACCTGAAAAGTTGAAAACACTATAACTTGTGAAAAAATCCATCATTTGAGTTAATTTTTTTTTTAAATATTCTAATCGACGATTGTAGGTCACTGAATGCGAATGATTAATTAATTCAGTGTCGTTTAATTGCAATTAATAAAAAACGAAAACCACAATAAGTTTTTTTTTTTTTTCATAATTACTTAAATGAGCATTATGAGTCGTGCACTTTTGGATTTTCCAAAATTTTTTTTCAATATTTTCAATGTACAGAATTGACCCTTCTACAGATTTATTATATGTATAGATGATTGAAATAGAGCAATGTCAATTCGCAACGGTGAGATATAAGTAGGTAAAAATAATAATGCGCATGCAGATCTTCGCTAATTGTCTTATTACATGCTTTATATTAGCTTCACCTGTATGTTTTTTCCAAAAACACCAGAATCATTGAATCGTAAGAGCCCTAAACACAGAACATATAAAAGAGGTCTTTTATACCTATGTTCTGTGGCCCTAAACAATGCACTTGCATTTAATGCCCCAGCCACACGACTCGACGAGTGGTATGGGAAGTGACGAGGGAAGTAGGCAGGGACGTAGTGTGGCCACGTTACTCGTCATGCCACTCGTCGTGCTCATCGTCCTGCTCACTGCTGTCGGCTTTTGCGCGCGAGTCAAAGGACCGGCAATACGAGTGCGAATTAGGGATGGGCGTCATGGAATCAACGGACTAGTTAAATTAACCGTCTATATGTACACTCAACGATTCGACTAGTCCATCGCTCACCAATGCACTAGTTGAATTCAACGGCTAAACAGTCTTATTGATAAGAATAAATTCTTTTCTTTGAAGTTTTTTAAAAAAAATATTTTTGGTTTACAAGACCAATGTTTTGAATTTAAACTATAAAAACAAACGATAATAAGTTTTTTTAGTAATACTTTTTTTAGGGAGTATAATTTTTGTAAGAAAGCATAAATATTTATTAATTGTTTTATTGAGATTAGAATTTATTGTTTTAAGAATTTATTTAATAATAGTTATTTATTACCCGACTGCCAAAGAAGGAGGGTAATGTTTTTCGAGTGTATGTAAGTATGTATGTATGTCTTTTCCTTTGTGACCACCTGTAGCCTAAACGGCTTGATGGGTTTTGATGTATGAGGTATCGTTAGATTTGTCTTGATTACGGGAGTGTCATAGGATACATTTTATCCTAAAAGTCCCACGGGATAAAGACATAATAATATTTTTTCTAAATTTCCCTTTAAAAAAATATGTATGCGTGTGCAGTCGGGTATTTTGTTTTTTTAATAATAATTGCTTGTTTTACACATGGACTAATCGAAGATTTTAACTAGTTGAATGACTAGTTGATGAACGACATTTAACTATCTAGTCTCGTTGATGAAAAATACGTCGAAGACCCATCCCTAGTGAAGAGCGTCGCGATTAATCGCGCGAGTAGAGCAGTGTGTGGCCAGACGGCAATATCGAGGCGAGCGGCAGCGCGATGAGCAGGACGAGGAGCAGCACGAGTAGCAGGACGAGTAGCATAGTGTGGCTGGGGTATTACACCTTGTTGAAAATAAATAGAAGTCAATTCACGGTCATACAAAAATCCGTCAGTCTTGTATTGGTGGTGACTGCTCGTGTTCTCTCTGTGTGGAATTATATAGAGCAGCTATTACATGCCCTTCTTGTTTTTGTTTTAAAAGGTGAATTGAATTAATCGATCAAATGATTATTTACACAGGTGATAGCAGTAGGGAAATTAAAAATGAAGAAGAGCACAATGAAAGTTTGATGTGTCTACAATGTCAGAAATAAAGATAATCCCGGTTATTTTTTTTATATTGTTACCTAAAGGAGATATAGGTAGGGTCGAGTCGGACTTCTAGAATATATTATATTTATATATGTAGGTACATATATACTATTATACAGTATACTATATCATATGCGCGTATATAAATAGCAAGAATCTTTACGATAAGTACCTAATTTTATTGTTACTTCACTATCGTGGACAATAAAAAAAAGTTTTTATGTATTGTAATCGCATTATCGGGGTTCAGAGGGGCCTTATCAAGTGGATGGCTGTGATTATCTGGTAAATTTTTGAATAACAATTTTATTTGTTTATATTTTATTTCATGTGCATAAGACATCGATTATAATGGACGAGTAAAAGTTGTTATCAAAAAGAAATAAACAAGAATAAATTAAGTATTTCGATATAGTTGTACTTAATCATTTCGTAATTTAACTAAGTCTTTTAAAATAATGTTAAATATTAATTGATATGTAACAAACCCTAATACCCACTAGGTATAACATGATATTGTTTTTAAATTTTTCATCTCACGTTGCTGCACAGGTGCATGACACATTATTATGTATTTATTAGTATTAGTACAGATAATAATATAACACTATACTCACAGTATATACTGTATTAGTTAAGTAAGTATCTAAGTTATTAATTCTTTAAAATCAGAAGTCTTAACTAATAATTGGCAGCTTACCATCGCATCAGTATGATACGTTCAGAGGTTTTCCTACTAATACTAAATACCTAATTTACCTTAACATTTTTATGATAAGTTGTGTCATTAGGGTAAATAAAAAAAAACACTGCTCTTAATAAACTTATAAACAAACACTATGCTTATAAAAGTTAACAGGAATAAAATAATTGTCAGTTTAAGTTAATTGCACTTTGTTTAACGGGATATAACGAAGTACTTACCTACTTGGAAAATCTATTTCACATTATTTTACAATTTATTGTGAATCACCAACTATGATGAGCAAATAAATAATTAGTTAGCGAAGTGCATTCAATGGGAAGGACGTTTAGCGGCTTCCAATTATTATAATAGGTATGTCTAGGTACTTTTATTGCACTTGTGTACATGTTGCTATCATATTGTAAAAACAGTCTAATTAGAATCTAACTCGCAAGATCTTATGACGACATTAGACATATTATATTTTAATGGTATACATCGTAACCTTCACCGCCAATCACTATCTGCTTATGACCGCAAAGGATTGATTCCTATCCCTTGATTCATGATACGCGGTCAAGATGCAGACACAGCTAAAACACAGATTAGATACGTCTACTAGGCTAAACTGACCAATAAAACTCAACATTACGTTTCAGCATTCAGTTTGTCATTATTATGGAGTTCCAAAACATATTCAATGTACATAATTGGACACGGTTTCATATTCCGTGCACGCACATCTAATTCCGCGCTAGTGAGTCTCTACGGACCACGACCAAGGCGCGGCGCAGAAAAATTACTCGTGATCCATTTAGTTAAATCTCCATCAGCTTGGATTTCGCTGAGATCGTCATATATTATACAAAGTATATAAAATATTTTAAATAATAGGTACCTATATGATCGCAAGAAATCATTAAAAAAAACGGAATTTCTTAAAACTAACTAACTACTTAAATATACTTACCATTTAAATTAGTAAAAAATAAAACAATTGTTGAAGCCGCTGATACAGTTTCTAAGACTGAAGAATTTGTCACTCATGAGTCATGACACACGAGGATGAGGCACATGCAATTAGAGCACTTCATACCCCGCCTGTTAGCTACCGTGGTGCCGTGGGCACTGTAGTCTGTACGACCGCGACATGGTACGAGTAGGTATATAAATATACAGGGTTAAATCGTAGGCGATTATTCCTTCTATTGCAGGTATCAAAAAACTTTAAACTGATATCGAAAGTACTTTGTAACTATAATGATTAAAATGACAATAAAACATTAAAAAAATGTAACGAGAAATATCTAAACACATATAAATACTTAACTAACTACATTGAATATATATGAGAGATTTTTCAGGCAACATTTTTGGATATATTTCCTTTTATTTTTGAAAATTTATTATCTCCACTCATTAGGTTAAGAACTTTCGATATCAATTTAAAGTTTTTTGATATCTGCAATAGTTGCGGAATAATCGCATCGGTCGCAAGTCGCAACTCGCATCTCGGTCTGGCAGGACACTGATCACCTACTTTTCGCTAAAGAAAATCGATCTATGAAACAGATGTATGCATAATAAATCTGCCCCTTACCCTGCTTGGGGACATGGGATTTCACTTTACATAATCTGCTCTGCCCCCCTAGACAAGTGGCTTTCTATTAGCGTAAAGTTGAATAGAATAGATTATGAATGTATGAGATTGACGTAATCAATCGTCGTCGTCGTCGTAATCAAACGTCAATCTCATACATTCATAATAGAAAGCCACTTGTCTAGGGGGGCTTAGCGTCATAGAGAATATTAAAAATTGGTATAGATAAACTACGATAACATGGCGCGCCCCTCCAAATTACTGTTTCAATGTGTGTAGTGACATCCTTACGAAGGAGTTTGTATGTAGTTGTACGTATTCGTCTTTAGTACTTTACGTCCAGATTTGTTGGTCAACTAATCATAAGTTGCCGAGCGCCCAAGACAATACAACGCACGTGTCGTTTTCATAGAATACGTCAGTGCAGCGCCATTACTAATAATAATGAGCGATTAGACGTGAGCGTCGAGCAACAAATCCGTGGATTTGTTTTTGTTTGACGGCCGTCTCATTACGCACACATGCGTTGTGAATCTGGGTGGTGCATTGTAAATACTTTCACAAATACTATCAAACGTTTTGAATTTTGGAGGGGCGCGCCATGTTATCGTAGTTTATCTCTACCTAATTAAATTTAATACTTACATATATTTATTTAAAAAAAATAGACTGAAACAAAGAAATCATTAAACATGCGTGTACATTTTTGTTCGCAAGCGTATTACTACAGTAAGCATGTTTCGGCAGCGAAACTGCTCAAGTGTGAAGTAAATTGCTTCGACTGTACATTGTACAGTCGATTGAATGCTGGAAGTTTCTGTGATCTGTGGCTGGAACAATATTTTAAGCATAATTCATTCAGTAGTTAAATGTTTCAAATTATTGTGTGTTAATTTGATATGGCAGATTGTCTTATATGTATTATTAATAGGATATTAGAGATACCGTCGAAACTTGAAGTAATATATAAATATTTCGTGTAGTGGTATTTGTAGTTAAAATTTCCGAAATGGCTTGACATATTTTGTGGCTGTGGCATATTGATTAGGTCTAAGAATCGGTCAACATCTATTAATCAATAATCATACCCCAGACTAATAATAAATAATAATATATGTATCTACTACGTATCCCTTAGTGATTAAATAGTATGCTGTATGGCTTGTATACGTATTACGTAGTATATTATTATTATTCTGTGGTATGGCAGAACAACGTTTGTGGGGACCAAGTGGGGACAGTAATTAGTCTATACCATACAATAATTGATCAGAATAATGCAAGTAATTTCTAATTCTAAATCAAAAACATAAAAAACGAAGGCCACTTTGTAAAGGCCGCATTTAATAATTGTTATATTATCATTCCTCTTTTGGAATGATAACGATAACCTCCAACAAAATTTTAAGACCAATAAAATGATTTATCACAACATTGACATAATGCGAAAAACAGTTACTTACTTGATAAAAAAAATTTAACATAGTGCCCCTGAAAGCGGACTGACCTACGGTCTGCGGTCAACACGGCAATTATTTCTAGAAATTACTTGTTTAAGATATAGATAATAAAGGTTTACAAATAGGCGAATCATTTAAGGGAGATTAGACGTGATTATATCTAGTTCCATTGGAACATAATAATTATTGTTTTAATTAACCCCTGACGCAAAAGGGGTGTTTTACAAAATACGATTCATATATGTATAATTACAATTTACAAACATAAATGAGTGGCTTATCTTATACATATTATAGATTAGAAAAGCATTAAAATACTTAAATGCTCTATTTATGAATATAATTAATAATTATCATATAACGCAGTCGTTATGTTACAATCAACGTGACGCTGCGCTATGATGTCAGGGCCATCGCTAATTGCGTGCGCTAATGTTCGGCCTGTACCGCCCGCCTGCCGACCACCTCGCAGGGCGCGGGCTCCACTACCTCCCGGTTGCCTCCCAGCCATGAGCCAGCACTCCTCACAAATTGCACAACTGATACATTATCGCGAAACACGATGATAATCATAACATACACTGATTATACTAGAATTATATGCGTATGTACCTAACTACCTATATGTATTATGAATGGTGATCTATAATTATCTAGTGACGTCCGAAAATTATTCTATATTCAATCGGCATTCAGCTTACGGAATATACTAAAACAATATTAATAATCTATATATTATACTAGCGGTCCGCCCCGGCTTCGCCCGTGGTGGAAAGTTTGATGTGTCTACAATGTCAGAAATAAAGATAATCCCGGTTATTTTTTTTATATTGTTACCTAAAGGAGATATAGGTAGGGTCGAGTCGGACTTCTAGAATATATTATATTTATATATGTAGGTACATATATACTATTATACAGTATACTATATCATATGCGCGTATATAAATAGCAAGAATCTTTACGATAAGTACCTAATTTTATTGTTACTTCACTATCGTGGACAATAAAAAAAAGTTTTTATGTATTGTAATCGCATTATCGGGGTTCAGAGGGGCCTTATCAAGTGGATGGCTGTGATTATCTGGTAAATTTTTGAATAACAATTTTATTTGTTTATATTTTATTTCATGTGCATAAGACATCGATTATAATGGACGAGTAAAAGTTGTTATCAAAAAGAAATAAACAAGAATAAATTAAGTATTTCGATATAGTTGTACTTAATCATTTCGTAATTTAACTAAGTCTTTTAAAATAATGTTAAATATTAATTGATATGTAACAAACCCTAATACCCACTAGGTATAACATGATATTGTTTTTAAATTTTTCATCTCACGTTGCTGCACAGGTGCATGACACATTATTATGTATTTATTAGTATTAGTACAGATAATAATATAACACTATACTCACAGTATATACTGTATTAGTTAAGTAAGTATCTAAGTTATTAATTCTTTAAAATCAGAAGTCTTAACTAATAATTGGCAGCTTACCATCGCATCAGTATGATACGTTCAGAGGTTTTCCTACTAATACTAAATACCTAATTTACCTTAACATTTTTATGATAAGTTGTGTCATTAGGGTAAATAAAAAAAAACACTGCTCTTAATAAACTTATAAACAAACACTATGCTTATAAAAGTTAACAGGAATAAAATAATTGTCAGTTTAAGTTAATTGCACTTTGTTTAACGGGATATAACGAAGTACTTACCTACTTGGAAAATCTATTTCACATTATTTTACAATTTATTGTGAATCACCAACTATGATGAGCAAATAAATAATTAGTTAGCGAAGTGCATTCAATGGGAAGGACGTTTAGCGGCTTCCAATTATTATAATAGGTATGTCTAGGTACTTTTATTGCACTTGTGTACATGTTGCTATCATATTGTAAAAACAGTCTAATTAGAATCTAACTCGCAAGATCTTATGACGACATTAGACATATTATATTTTAATGGTATACATCGTAACCTTCACCGCCAATCACTATCTGCTTATGACCGCAAAGGATTGATTCCTATCCCTTGATTCATGATACGCGGTCAAGATGCAGACACAGCTAAAACACAGATTAGATACGTCTACTAGGCTAAACTGACCAATAAAACTCAACATTACGTTTCAGCATTCAGTTTGTCATTATTATGGAGTTCCAAAACATATTCAATGTACATAATTGGACACGGTTTCATATTCCGTGCACGCACATCTAATTCCGCGCTAGTGAGTCTCTACGGACCACGACCAAGGCGCGGCGCAGAAAAATTACTCGTGATCCATTTAGTTAAATCTCCATCAGCTTGGATTTCGCTGAGATCGTCATATATTATACAAAGTATATAAAATATTTTAAATAATAGGTACCTATATGATCGCAAGAAATCATTAAAAAAAACGGAATTTCTTAAAACTAACTAACTACTTAAATATACTTACCATTTAAATTAGTAAAAAATAAAACAATTGTTGAAGCCGCTGATACAGTTTCTAAGACTGAAGAATTTGTCACTCATGAGTCATGACACACGAGGATGAGGCACATGCAATTAGAGCACTTCATACCCCGCCTGTTAGCTACCGTGGTGCCGTGGGCACTGTAGTCTGTACGACCGCGACATGGTACGAGTAGGTATATAAATATACAGGGTTAAATCGTAGGCGATTATTCCTTCTATTGCAGGTATCAAAAAACTTTAAACTGATATCGAAAGTACTTTGTAACTATAATGATTAAAATGACAATAAAACATTAAAAAAATGTAACGAGAAATATCTAAACACATATAAATACTTAACTAACTACATTGAATATATATGAGAGATTTTTCAGGCAACATTTTTGGATATATTTCCTTTTATTTTTGAAAATTTATTATCTCCACTCATTAGGTTAAGAACTTTCGATATCAATTTAAAGTTTTTTGATATCTGCAATAGTTGCGGAATAATCGCATCGGTCGCAAGTCGCAACTCGCATCTCGGTCTGGCAGGACACTGATCACCTACTTTTCGCTAAAGAAAATCGATCTATGAAACAGATGTATGCATAATAAATCTGCCCCTTACCCTGCTTGGGGACATGGGATTTCACTTTACATAATCTGCTCTGCCCCCCTAGACAAGTGGCTTTCTATTAGCGTAAAGTTGAATAGAATAGATTATGAATGTATGAGATTGACGTAATCAATCGTCGTCGTCGTCGTAATCAAACGTCAATCTCATACATTCATAATAGAAAGCCACTTGTCTAGGGGGGCTTAGCGTCATAGAGAATATTAAAAATTGGTATAGATAAACTACGATAACATGGCGCGCCCCTCCAAATTACTGTTTCAATGTGTGTAGTGACATCCTTACGAAGGAGTTTGTATGTAGTTGTACGTATTCGTCTTTAGTACTTTACGTCCAGATTTGTTGGTCAACTAATCATAAGTTGCCGAGCGCCCAAGACAATACAACGCACGTGTCGTTTTCATAGAATACGTCAGTGCAGCGCCATTACTAATAATAATGAGCGATTAGACGTGAGCGTCGAGCAACAAATCCGTGGATTTGTTTTTGTTTGACGGCCGTCTCATTACGCACACATGCGTTGTGAATCTGGGTGGTGCATTGTAAATACTTTCACAAATACTATCAAACGTTTTGAATTTTGGAGGGGCGCGCCATGTTATCGTAGTTTATCTCTACCTAATTAAATTTAATACTTACATATATTTATTTAAAAAAAATAGACTGAAACAAAGAAATCATTAAACATGCGTGTACATTTTTGTTCGCAAGCGTATTACTACAGTAAGCATGTTTCGGCAGCGAAACTGCTCAAGTGTGAAGTAAATTGCTTCGACTGTACATTGTACAGTCGATTGAATGCTGGAAGTTTCTGTGATCTGTGGCTGGAACAATATTTTAAGCATAATTCATTCAGTAGTTAAATGTTTCAAATTATTGTGTGTTAATTTGATATGGCAGATTGTCTTATATGTATTATTAATAGGATATTAGAGATACCGTCGAAACTTGAAGTAATATATAAATATTTCGTGTAGTGGTATTTGTAGTTAAAATTTCCGAAATGGCTTGACATATTTTGTGGCTGTGGCATATTGATTAGGTCTAAGAATCGGTCAACATCTATTAATCAATAATCATACCCCAGACTAATAATAAATAATAATATATGTATCTACTACGTATCCCTTAGTGATTAAATAGTATGCTGTATGGCTTGTATACGTATTACGTAGTATATTATTATTATTCTGTGGTATGGCAGAACAACGTTTGTGGGGACCAAGTGGGGACAGTAATTAGTCTATACCATACAATAATTGATCAGAATAATGCAAGTAATTTCTAATTCTAAATCAAAAACATAAAAAACGAAGGCCACTTTGTAAAGGCCGCATTTAATAATTGTTATATTATCATTCCTCTTTTGGAATGATAACGATAACCTCCAACAAAATTTTAAGACCAATAAAATGATTTATCACAACATTGACATAATGCGAAAAACAGTTACTTACTTGATAAAAAAAATTTAACATAGTGCCCCTGAAAGCGGACTGACCTACGGTCTGCGGTCAACACGGCAATTATTTCTAGAAATTACTTGTTTAAGATATAGATAATAAAGGTTTACAAATAGGCGAATCATTTAAGGGAGATTAGACGTGATTATATCTAGTTCCATTGGAACATAATAATTATTGTTTTAATTAACCCCTGACGCAAAAGGGGTGTTTTACAAAATACGATTCATATATGTATAATTACAATTTACAAACATAAATGAGTGGCTTATCTTATACATATTATAGATTAGAAAAGCATTAAAATACTTAAATGCTCTATTTATGAATATAATTAATAATTATCATATAACGCAGTCGTTATGTTACAATCAACGTGACGCTGCGCTATGATGTCAGGGCCATCGCTAATTGCGTGCGCTAATGTTCGGCCTGTACCGCCCGCCTGCCGACCACCTCGCAGGGCGCGGGCTCCACTACCTCCCGGTTGCCTCCCAGCCATGAGCCAGCACTCCTCACAAATTGCACAACTGATACATTATCGCGAAACACGATGATAATCATAACATACACTGATTATACTAGAATTATATGCGTATGTACCTAACTACCTATATGTATTATGAATGGTGATCTATAATTATCTAGTGACGTCCGAAAATTATTCTATATTCAATCGGCATTCAGCTTACGGAATATACTAAAACAATATTAATAATCTATATATTATACTAGCGGTCCGCCCCGGCTTCGCCCGTGGTACATGTTTACGTTTTCTCTACATAAGAACCATCCTCGTACTTCAAGGAATATAATAAAAAAATAATTATCGAAATCGGTTAAGCCGTTCTCGAGTTATGCGCTTACCAACACATTTTGCGATTCATTTTTATATATAAGAAGACTAGCGGTCCGCCCCGGCTTCGCTCGTGGTACTTACGTTTTCTCTACATAAAAACCATCCTCGTACTTCAAGGAATATAATAAAAAAATAATTATCGAAATAGGTTCAGCCGTTCTCGAGTTACTTATGCGCTTACCAACACATTTTGCGATTCATTTTTATATATAAGATAAAACTCAAAGGTGACTGATATAGTGATCTATCAACGCACAGCCCAAACCACTGGACGTATCGGGCTGAAATTTGGCATGCAGGTAGATGTTAGGACGTAGGCATCCGCTAAGAAAGGATTTCCCGAAATTCTTGCGGGAACGGGGAAAAACGGGGATGCACGTACAAAGTCGTGGGCGGAAGCTAGTAAATTAATATAAATCTTAACTGCCTCGAGATATAATATACCTATTAGTTTCACCCCCGTGGCTCCACTCCTGTTGCCCGTAGCGTGATGAAATATAGCCTATAACCTTCCTCGATAAATGGGATATCTAACACCGAAAGAATTTTTCAAATCGGATCAGTAGTTCCCGAGATTAGTGCGTTCAAACAAACAAACAAACTCTTTAGCTTTATAATATTAGTATAGATTAGTATAGATATGCGGGACTATATTTTAATTTTTAATCCGGTCTACGGTTACCGGTATTACCCGGATTCCAGAACTTGGCTCGGATACGCGAAAGAAATGCTTTTGTTACTTAAAAGTAGGTATTAAGATGTAGACCGTAACTTTTTAATTGTAAAATATTAATAACTATTATGTTTAAAAAATCATTATGTAGCGTAGGTAAGTATTAGAAAATATTTGCACATACATGTAGAGATAAACTACGATAACATGGCGCGCCCCTCCAAATTACTGTTTCAATCATTTCAATGTGTGTAGTGAAATACAAATATTTAAATATTATATTATTATTATTTATAATAATATAATAATTAAATTATTAATTTTTATTATTATATTATATTATTTATTATGAATTTCACAAATACTTTCAAACGTTTTGAATTTTGGAGGGGCGCGCCATGTTATCGTAGTTTATCTCTACGGCTGATTAAGCGTCAGGTGGCGTCAGGTCTAGGATAAAAATGGAAGAGTTTTAATATTCTGATACTTACAGATATAATAGAAAATGTATCATCTACAACAATTAAGTGATATCTTATTTTGGCATCAAACGTATATAAGTAAATAGTGTGATGATGACATAGCTTCCTAGTCTCAGGTGACAGCTCACGCCTCACAGCAATGTTTGCCGAGGACGTTAGGACGTTAGCGCTCGCACTCGCCCACGTTTAGCTCGTTAGCGGCTATTTAGCGCGGATTTTTTGACTGCAGATTATTTGGATTTCACAACTTCCTACTCTATTGCGTAGTTAATTATGCTATACTTACCTTAATTTGGTTATAGTATGATGTAGTTCATATGTATCGAAACTCGAGGGCGTGAGAGCAATGATGTGTATGATGACATACGTCTCAACTCCATTAGATAGTGTATACCTATGTGTATCCTATACTATCTAAAGATAAATATAATTAGTAAGTGCATGCTATCAACCATCTATCGATATTGTTTATCTATAATATGAATAATGTTTACAGGAGGTTATCTCGGACAACAAAACATTACATTATAATAATTAATAATTAGCACTTTCCTACTAGAAAACTGATAACTATATGATGAGACCATATTTTGTAAACAAATTGGAAACGTAGTTCAAACACAAGCCTTCATGTTTGGAAATGTAAACGAGTTTGAGAAACAACAGTTACACGAAGATAATTAGGTATTGTTGATAATATAGGTACACCGTGATTTTGTTTAGCCTGTTAATTAATTAATTAATTAATTTGGTAGGTACTGATTAATTTAAGCAATGTTATAACGATACAACGTTGCTTCATTGCAAATTTCAGGATTCTGTGTTCACGGGAAATACCGGAATACCGGGTTTTGATTCCCCTACGAATGTTGAAATAAGCGAAAATTTGCAGCATTAAATATGTAAAATAGCAATTTATGTAGTTATGTATATATAAAAATGAATTTGGATTTTGCGATTCATACAACCCATTTTGCGATTCATCTTATATATAAAAATGAATCGCAAAATGTGTTGGTAAGCGCATAACTCGAGAACGGCTGAACCGATTTCGATAATTCTTTTTTTATTATATTCCTTGAAGTACGAGGATGGTTTTTATGTAGAAAAAACGTAAATATGTACCACGGGCGAAGCCGGGGTGGACCGCTAGTAAATAATAAATAAACGGCAGTACCTGTATCTTTTGATTGCGTTGGTTTATAAATTTAATTTTATCACAGGATCAACGTAGTTATCATGTGATGATAGTTAAAATAATTATGTATTAACTAGGTTAAACTTACTTTTTTTTAAAACTCTGAATTTCCTTAGAAAACAAAAACTTCGAAGTTCGAAATTATCCTCAAAACCCCCTCAACAGCAGCTAACACTTAGCTATCGACTTCAAATTTCTTGCTTCTAAGGTGTTTCTTGTGCCGAGGAAAGAGGTAGAAATCACTAAAAGTTAGATCTGACGAATAGGGTGGGTACTCAAGCAATTGGAATGTCTATTTTTGAATGTCAGCAATCGCAACTGACACTTTGTGATCTGATATTCTTCTC
Organism: Colias eurytheme; assembly: GCF_061535395.1. NCBI lineage: Eukaryota > Metazoa > Arthropoda > Insecta > Lepidoptera > Pieridae > Colias > Colias eurytheme. The sequence continues at coordinate 260,245 of NC_142980.1, forward strand.
GTCGGGTAACATTCTCGACATCCAACATGCGGAGACTTTTTTTCGTTTTTGAGAATTCTTTGATTTCTGCCATATAGATGCCTGCAGTGACCTCAACTTTATGTCTGGTGGTTATTTTCTGATCTCCCAATACGACATCATTCAAATCCGTCCAGTAGTTCCTGAGATTAGCGTGTACAAACACAGAATTATTTTTTTTGGATTCGTTTTCTCTACCCCTTCTTTTCCTAAACCCTCTCCTTTTATTTTTTTAATATATTATACCTATTCAGTGTACAGACGCGGTTTTTTTACTGTTTTATTATGTAATAAATAAATATAAAAATATATTGTATAGAAGATGTATGAAGAAAGTGATGAATGAAAATTGAAATTTACCTACTCAGTACTGCGTATTTCCAAACTATACATAGCCAGAACGCAACCATAGGAAACTGCTCGTGTATACTTTGTAATGCTGTTTTTAAGTTTGTTATTACAATATATACACGAATTTTGCGTACTGATCGTGTATACTGTGTAACGCGGATGCTTGCTTCTTCGTTCCAAACTATACACGATCAGTACGCAAATTATAACTAAATATACCACTTACGCTTGAGCGAAATAATAAATATATAGACAATAAAAGATTTGTACAGTAAAGTACAAGATAGATTTGTAAAGATCTATCTACTTTTATTCTTTTTGATTGATTCAGTATAATATGGAATAAAAATATTATTAGGTAAGCTTAGAAAAATAAATAGGTAACACATATTATAAGGGTTACCTATGGGTTAGGTTAGGTTCGTGTTTTTTTTAACTACACAAAAATAGGAGCCCCGGGGCTCCCTCGCCTCGCAACCGTTTTCTTCTGGACTTATTAGATTCTTACATTTTAGCACTATTTTCAATTTTAAGTCGTGCAGCATAGTCATTACATACACAATACACATGCATTTTAATAATAGATTTCAAAACAGCAATATACAATAATATAAACGCGAGCAATGGATAGACGCCGCGCTTACTCCGAAACATACACGATTAGTCTGCATGCGTACTGGCGCTGTATATTTTGGAGCGCTATTCTTACTTACTTCACTACAAAGTATACGCGAGTATTTGCGTACTGCTGTTGTATAGATTGGAAGAACTTTGTAAAAAAGTTATTTCCAAACTATACGTGATTAGTTTCACACCGTTGCGTACTGGCCTTGTATAGTTTGGAAAGACGCCTCAGTACTCTGCAAAAGTGACATTGACAAGACATTGACAGATTTATTTGCTTTCTTCGTACATACTCGTAGTAGTAAGTAGGTACGGGGTACCTTTTTAACATATTAAACATATTATACAATATTATGTTACTTTGTTTTCGTGTTCAGTGAATCATAGTAAATTTGGTTCCTTCTAATTTTAAACCACACTAGTTTATTTTCTGTTTTTAGATTTTGCTTAATATTTAGTTACTAATAATCTTAATCTTATGTTTATAGATTGTCTATTTCGGTCGATTTACAAAAACTACAGCGATTAAAACATAACAATAAATGTGTTATCATACGTGTGTAATTATTCGTATGCGAATCTACATTGCCTACGAAGTGCTCGTGTGATAGTTGTTTATCACAGGCGACTCTATATAAACGCGCTGGCGCAGCGAAGAAGCAGTATTTGTGACACGGTACGCGTACAGTGCGTCGCTCCGTCGCTTGTTGTACAGTGTCTCTAAACTACTATAAAATGGCTGCGAGAGACCCCGCCTCCGAACAACTCGTTAACTTCAAGAAATCCGTTAAGGTAAATAGATTGACATACCGAAAGCCATATATCATCAACAACAATATTCTAGCCCTGAGCAACTGGTACGAGTCTTGTTTGGATATTGCGAAATAATGATTCTCACTATTCATTTAAATTTGAAAACCCCTGATTTGTTTATAAGGACGTTTCTACTTAGGAATGTACTTTAATCCTTATCTTTATCTAATATATTTTATTGAAACATTAATATCTAAGTGAACTTTGCACTGCATTATCTGACTTTGTATTACTGTAGTTGTTGGTGTCAACAATTATTTTAATTAAAAGTCATTAACAAAATGATATTCATGAAGTTTTACTTATTTTCACATACCTGAATTACTATGCAAACTCAATAATTGTATTTAAATTTACTTTATGCTAATGTCAATGAAGCAAATGCTATGCGAATAATGTTTACTAGATAAAATATACTGTAATTTATTTTAATAATTCAAATAACTAATTTAAAGCTAACTTAACACTGAACTTGACCTTTAACAAAATTCTAATTTATATGAAGTGAATTAACTTTTTTTATATCCTTTCAGGACACACCCATTATCACCACTAAGTATGGAGCACCCGTAGGTGTGAAAACAGGAGTCTTAACAGTAGGAAAGAATGGTCCTGTATTGTTGCAAGATGCCAATTTCTTAGATGAAATGTCATCCTTTGACAGAGAAAGAATTCCCGAGAGAGTGGTACATGCAAAAGGAGGTGGTGCATTTGGGTACTTTGAGGTGACTCATGACATCACCAAGTACTGCGCTGCCAAAGTTTTTGAAAATGTGGGCAAGAAAACACCAATCGCCATGCGTTTCTCGACCGTCGGTGGAGAGAGTGGATCTGCCGACACCGTGAGGGACCCCAGAGGATTCGCCATCAAGATGTACACAGATGACGGTATTTGGGATATCGTTGGAAACAATACTCCCATTTTCTTCATAAGAGATCCAACTCTGTTCCCGAGCTTCATCCACACTCAGAAGAGGAACCCGGCTACACACTTAAAGGACGCCGATATGTTCTGGGACTTCATGACCCTCAGACCTGAAACCATGCATCAGTTGATATATTTGTTCGGTGACCGAGGTATTCCTGATGGCTTCAGATTTATGAATGGGTACGGTTCCCACACATTCAAAATGATCAATGCGCAAGGAGTTCCACACTATGTGAAGTTCCATTTCAAGACCAACCAGGGCATTAAAAACCTGACAGTGGAAAAGGCCGCCGAGCTAGCCTCCTCGGATCCCGACTATTCCATTAGGGACCTGTACAACGCAATAGCAAAAGGAGATTTCCCCTCGTGGACACTACACATCCAGATCATGACCATGGCTCAAGCGGAGAGCTGCAAGTTCAATCCGTTCGATATGACCAAAATTTGGCCCCACGCCGACTACCCTCTCATTCCCGTCGGAAAACTGGTCCTCGATAGGAACCCCAAGAACTACTTCGCGGAGGTGGAGCAGATCGCGTTCAGCCCGTCCAACATGGTGCCCGGCATTGAGCCGTCGCCCGACAAGATGCTGCAGGGGCGGCTTTTCGCGTACAGCGACACGCACCGCCACCGCCTCGGCGCCAACTACTTGCAGATCCCCGTCAACTGCCCGTTCCGCGTGACCGTGTCTAACTACCAACGCGACGGGCCGCAGACAATGTGCAACCAGGACGGCGGCCCCAACTACTTCCCGAACTCGTTCTCGGGCCCGCAGGAGTGCCCCCGCGCGGCGCGCCTGCAGCCGCGCTACCACCTGGCCGGCGACGTGGACCGCTTCGACAGCGGCCAGAGCGAGGAGAACTTCGCGCAGGCCACGGCGCTGTACACGCGCGTGTTCGACGAGGCGGAGCGCGAGCGCTGCGTGCGCTACCTGGCGGCCAACCTCAAGGACGCGGCCGGCTTCATCCAGGAGCGCGCCGTCAAGCTGCTGGCGCAGGTGCACCCCGAGCTGGGCAGCAAGGTGGCCGCCGCGCTCGCGCCCTACAAGAGGCACCAGGCCAACCTGTAGGCCGCCACGCCGCCGACCGCCGCCACCGCCACACACGCCGCGCTACTGGGACTCATTGGGTGCTATCTACATGACTAGCTATAAGTTTTAGATTTTTAATCGATCCTCTTGGGAGCACAGGTACAAAATATAAGACTCTTTTATAAGAAATAATGGATTAAATTTTTTTTTTATAATACCTACATTATTGTTTTATTTTGCGCTCGATCTCAGTTAGTATTTAAATACACAAATTACAAACTTGTATTAGTAACTCAATCAGGTCAAACCTACTGAACGGATTTTGATGAAAGTTGGCAGTGCTGTAGCTTAACAACAAATGCGCCACAAATATCACGACTTTTATAATAACATTTACTTACAGTCCTACTTATGAAGACTTGTTGTAGGAAAAAATGAAGATTATAATTACATATTACTATAACTCGGATGAACAGAAAACATATAGGTAATAATAATTCATATATGTACCAAATTTTAATCTAGCTAACTCATTCATACGCAAACCACACCGGCCAAGTGCGAGTCAGTCTCGCGCACGAAGGGTTCCGTACTATGGGGACGCCTCTTGATATTTTATTTTTATTAATTTTTAGTATTTTTTGTAATAGCAGCAACGGAAATACATCATTTGTGAAAATTTCAGCTTTCTAGCTATCACGGTTTATGAGATACAGCCTGGAGACAGACAGACATACAACGAAGTCTCAGTAATAGGGTCCTATTTTACCCTTCGGTACGGTTTGAGTTTGAGTGAATGGTAACTTTTTTTAACAGTTAAAGCTTTGATTAGAAATATACTTTAACTAATTACCTACCTAATACATATATTAGCGTAATGTTAAAAGTGTGCATCTATATTGTCCGCCCCGGCGCGGCCCGCGGTACATTTTTACATTTTCCATAAATTAAAAACCATCCTCGTAAGTACTTACTTTAACGAATATTATAAAAGAAGAATTAACGAAATTGGTTCAGCCGTCTTGAGTTATGTGTTTACTGTTTACCAATACAGTTTGCGATTCATTTTTAGGGTTCCGTGCAGAAACGGAAAAACGGGACCCTATTATTGAGACTTTGTTGTCTGTCTGTTTGTCTGTCTCCAGGCTGTATCTCATAAACCGTGATAGCTAGAAAGCTGAAATTTTCACAAATAACGTATTTCATAATTTCCGTTGCCGTTATAACAACAAATACTAAAATATATATATATACATACCTATACATATTAAGGGGGGTTCCCATAGTGCGGAATCCACAAGGATGACGGAACCCTTCGTGCGCGGGTCCATCTCGCACTTGGCCGGTTTTATTACATTATAGTGTGTATCATCCAAGGAAAAACACAATCTGTATAATCGTAATAACATGTTATTATAATTATTATATGAATTCACACGTGATTCGTATGAAAAAGCGAATTTAATGATTAGATAAACTCAAATATTTACTCGACGATTTATCATTTAAATTCCGATTAAGATATAGGTACAGGTCTACCTATCTACTTTTATCTCTGTTATTCACAAACTTTCACGTCCAAGTAACTAGGTATGTACCTGGTATGTACTTAGTAGGGTAATTGCGCTGGTTTGCCGTCCAGTTTCGGTTTTCGTCCATTTGACTGACCTGCTACAATCACGTGCGTAAAACTTGAATACAAACCTACCTTCCCGCGCAAGTTTGCACTTTTTACGGTCCTTAATGTGTAAGCAACAGTACTATCAACATCAAAATTTGATTTGACAAGAAGAGAGTTCAAAAAATTAACGTAAAAGTGGCCGCTTCCCATCCGTGCCTTGCAGATGTCATCGCGCGAGAGAAAAATTTGCCGGCGAGAAAAGTTCATGGTAAGTTAAATCACTGTTTTAGCTAGTTAACGTAATGTTTTTGGTACGTATGTTTAGTTATAAGCCTATTAAACGCAATTAGAAGTGTTTATCATACTTTTTTATAATACTCTTCGAAAAATTAAGTGGACGGATACTAGGTTACCAAATTCTCAAAATATTTGGTTTTCGTCCAAGTGGACGAAAACTCAAACAGCTACGTGAATATTTGTTAGGTTCTTTTTACTGTATCGGACCTTTAAAATACTGAATAGTTTCTCCCGAAGTGATCTTTATTGCTATTAGTTTAGATTTTTTGGTTTCCGTCCACTGCTTTGTCAGTGCTGCCAAAATAAAAAAATATTTAAAGAAGTGGACGAAAACTAAATTTAGCTTCAAACGTTTCAGTTTTCGTCCATGAATGAGTATTGGAGTGGACAAAAATTAAAAATGGCTATTCTTTTGCAGTACTTTTCGTCTTTTTTACGTATTGAAAAGTTTTCTATTCAGTATCTTCCTTATAAATAATTGGTGAGGGCCAGAGTGTTGTAGGTACCTAATATTGTCATTCATTCAGTCATGTATCATTCTCCTTATGTGAAGTAGAGTCAATTATTCGTGGCATAAATGGGGGTAGGTCAGACATAATACACTGTATTTTTCTTGATTATAATTCACTTGAGTATCATCTTTTATTCTAGGTCTGTTTTGCCAATGCAATATTTTTTTATTCTACTTACTCAACGTATCCTAAGAAAGATCTTATTGTTTTTAGATGGCCTCGAAGGAGTCTAAGAAAGCTAGAAAAAAAAACGCTACGTACACTGAAGAATCTTAAAGAATAAAGGCATCAGTAAGACAATAATGCATAGTTCAGTAAGGTATAGTATAGTTTATTTTAGTAGCTAAAACGTATTATTATGGCTGTGTTTAATATAGTACGTTTCATTTGATAAACAAAGTATTAGAATGAATATTTCTGTTGTTTTGATGTAATTTCTCAGTCCTATAATAATTATTACTTTATTCATTTACATTGTAAGTAACGCATTCCTTTCTTTATTACGAATGATTAATCAGTCATCACTAACGCATATAAAGACTGCCAAGTGCTACATAGATCTCAGTGTTGACTAGTTATATTGATTATTATTAGTAAAACTAAACCTGTAAGGTAGTGAGAAATTGTGATGTTGATTAAATAAAAGTATGTATATATTTACCTGTAATTGGTTTTTAACTTAATAGTTGACCTACCCTCCTTTTTCTACACGGTGGTCGAAAACTAGCTTACACTAGGACGAAAACCAGTTTTTTTGGACGAAAACTAGCATTTACCCTACTTTTGCAGAAAATAATTTAAATAAAAAGATACGTCAAAATGATTTATTTTCACTTAATATTATCTTAAAGAAGACTATATAAGGACTAAATAAAAATATTATATGTTTAAGGAAGGGTGCTCCAAAATATTTATTTCGCATCACAAAGTTGGCAACTCCCATAACTGGACGAAAACCAGCGCAATCACCCTAATTTAATTTGAATGTATGAAATTCTGATAAGTACCTATCATATATTTTTTTATACGGATATTAGTTATTATTTAATGTGTTATACAAGATGCACCAAATATTAGGCGAGCGGCCGGCGGCGGGCGTGCCCGCATCGAGGCGAGCAGCCCGCGCAGCACGCTCGGCCTGCGCGCCGCGCGACCGGGCGGCCTCGCCTCGCTCTCCGCTAATTCCTCGAGCTGTCACTGTGCCACATGCTCCGTGCTCTATAAGTAGCAGGTCAATGTTAAATCTTACGAGTACATTTCTAACGAACTATCAAATAGGTACCTAATAAATGTTTATTTTAATCATTCTAGTCTTAGAAACTTATGAACTTGATAGTCGATAAGAATAATTTACTTTTTGCTTTTTTTTTTCGGGTATTATTTTCAACACATCGCGCAGTCCTAGTCGTGAAGTAGGTATAATTTTAATTTTATTAATGTATTCTATAAGTTCTAACGTGAGCAGAGGTCAAGGTCTTGCTACTACGACAAAAATGGTCAATGCGCCAAACTTCAATTTTCAAATGACTCAATCGAAATTCTGTATTAAAATATGTGAAACTAGAGGTCCGCCCCGGCTTCGCCCGTGGTACATATTTCTCAATAAAAGGTAGCCTATGTCCTTTCTCGGGTATCAAAATATCTCCATACCAAATTTCATGCAAATTGGTTAAGTAGTTTAGGCGTGATTGAGTAACAGACAGACAGACAGAGTTACTTTCGCATTTATAATATTAGTATGGATTACATTTGTTAATATGTATATCATGTACCTAGTACTTATTTATATAAAAATTGTTAAAAATAGCTAAATATGTATTAATATATTTTACTGATAAATGAATCTGCAGTCCACAAGTTGACTACCTATAATGTATTATAGTCAACGGGTGGATTGCAGATTGATTTTTCAGTAAAAATATGTTTCCTTCTTTAAAATTAATAAACTGTACATAAAGTACGTAATATACCCACGTATGTATCTTATTCCTGATTAAAAAACTCTTATCCATGTCGGATATAGGAACTACAACCGATACTACATTTATAAGATTATGATCACACAAGTAAAATACTATAGGTCGGTAGTGTTGTTGCGAAATCACAAAGAATAAAATACCTAAAATATTGGAATTGGATCGACTCCTCAAAATTAATAATCTAGCTAAATATAACTAAGTAGGTATGAATAGTATCTTTGACACAGATAACAATATAAAATACGTGTGGCACTCGGGGACTGCCGCGGTAAAGCTATTGCAATTTGCATAGCATGCCTTCAAGCCACACCTCCGTGTCCGTCGGAGTGGGGAGCGTGAGGTTTTTTCGTTACGGAATTTAAGTATGCTTTTGGTAATTGGTAAAGCTGTAGTGTAGGTGTAGACGAAGGGTTACTAAAAATAGATGTATATATAGTAGACTAGATTTCCGCCCGCGGCTTCGCCCGCGTTTTCAAAGGAAAACCCGCATAGTTCCCGTTCCCGTGGGATTTCCAGGATAAAACCTATCCTATGTGTTAATCCAAGTTACCCTCTATATGTGTGCTAAATTTCATTGTAATCGGTTCAGTAGTTTTTACGTGAAAGAGTAACAAACATCCATACATCCATACTTACAAACTTTCGCCTTTATAATAGTATTAAGATATTAAATGTAACCTGTGGATGTAACATTCACCTATTTTAGCGAAATTTCTTATGAATTTATATTAGTTAAAATTTTAATGATTACTGCACTACAAAATCATTTTTTTATGATATTAATATAGAGAATGGAGAACAACACTTAAATTATTTACGAAAAACGATGTGCGAAAAATTTACGTGTATTATACGTGAAACTGGTTTTGTGCTCTAGTATACCAACAGGCGTTTAAACACTTGCAGCAAACGATTCAGTATCTACTATCTAGTACATCTGTATACAGGGTGTCCCGCTATCGGTATACTAAGCGCGAAGGAACTTGTAGTCTTGCATATACTGATTACTTAAAAAATACTTAAACAACGGTGGGACACCCTGTACAATTTTATATTAATTGTTCCAACACAAATTTCTCCTCGACTCGATATTTCTTATATATAAAATTCTCGTGTCACAATGTTAGTCTGCATACTCCTCCGAAACGGGTGGACCGATTCTCGGAAAATTTTCTGTGCATATCGGGTAAGTCTGAGAATCGGCCAACATCTATTTTTCATATGTACCACGGGCGAAGCCGGGGCGGACCGCTAGTTTGTTATAAATGTTTATAATCTATACTAATATTATAAAGAGGAAATGTTTGTAATTATGTAATTATGTATGTATGGTTTTCACGCATAAACTATTGGACCGATTTCAAAAATTCTTTCACCATTAGAAAGCTGCACTGAGCAACATAGGCTATATTGCATTTTGAAAAAAAATAGAGATCCTTACCAAAAATGCAATAATGTAACACAAGGTGTAAAAAATTCCTCAATAAAACTTCTGTCATCGGCCATCGCGTGCGCTGCGGAATCTATTGAAGATAGAACAAAAAAAATATGTTAATAGAATAGAAAGAAGAAAGTGTTTTATGTTCTACGGTATCATAGAATGGATCAATATCTACAAGAAAGTCCGCGATACCATATGTCCATCTTCAGTAGTTATGTTACTACAACAGCTTTTTTACGTTTTCAAAGTAAATAGAAGTGCCGACAGTAATCAAACCATGCTATCCATACACATATATTAATCCTTATCCCATTAAATGATGTTTTATTATAGACTGTTTCAACACCTGCAAAATACTTACTTTTTAAATTTTAAAAAATTGGATATTCCATTCCAAAGATATAACGAATTTTTAAAAGTGTCAATCTACTGAAAATAATAGGTATAGGTACTATTTAATGCAATAAGCAGGAGTAGTGCGGGAAGGGGTGAAGGTGATTTTAAACTTGAGGCTATAGTAGACTTTTCACTGTCACGATATCGCTATCTATGCGGGTGAAACCGCAGGGCATTGCTAGTATAATATAATTGTGATTTGTTTGTTCCAATTTCCTTTTTATTGTTTCAACCAAGGTTTCAACGTATATCATAAAGATTTCTCGTTTCACCTGTGAATATTTCAAGCTTCCATATCTGTTGCCGTTATCAACGTAGGTATATTAATTAAAATAAACTTAATTCATTCTATATTATATTTCTGAGAACTAATAGCTGTACACTTAGAATAGATATTTATACTACTGTAATATATACTCTAAGGCTGTACACCAAAAAACAGGAACAGATAGACCAAAAATTAAAAAAAATATTTCTTTGGATTGTGTTACTTACTTGAATGAAACAAAATTTCTTATTAAACAATCAATATACCTTAACTATATACGTATGCATTTCCATCGTATCGTCTATACATAATATAGGCATAGCCTTCTGAATTCGGATTCTGAATTCCGAGGAGGATTCCAGCTACGTGATAATGTGAGGCCGGCCTTCGCTGTACTCTGCCACAGTTGTACGTTGTTAGTTAGGCTATGGCTAGCCCACGGCTAGCCTCAAGCACCCTGAAGTATTGACCCAAAGAGTAGGTATAGGTATTTAATTACATATTTATTTAAACTTTATACCAAAGTCATTATCTGTCAAAGTCAAATTTGAGATTGTCCGATTCTTTACTGTCATTCTTGTTTATTTTTATAACATTTCCAATATTTGTTACGAATGTGACGAGATGATCATAATTTCAATTACTTAAATTATTTTCACCTTAAAGTGCACCAAGAAGAATATTGACATCACTATTCTGAATGTTCAAGTGTTCATAAATTCTCATGGTTTTCAAAATTTCATTTGACCGATTCATATGAAAATATCTCATAATATATCTCATATTCTCGTAGGATAGATTTTGACTTGATGTGAAAATTTGGGTACCTAATCATCAATTTAGTTTTGGAGTAATTATTACTTATGTATGGTACTTTGTAATATTTTCATTAAATAATTTATACGACGTGTACTACCTAAGCTTTTATGTTTGTAGAATGATTTGTCAGCGTTGTCAGCATTCACTGCGTAACTGCGAGGGAATCAAATGCAGCAATTGCGATGCGAAGTTCCATCCCCGCTGCAGCGGCGCCAGCGAGCAGCAGCTGCAACTGGAGGGGGCCGCGGGGGGCGACCGGCGGCGCGCCTGGCGTTGCGCTGCGTGCAAGCAGCCCTCCGCTCACGCGAACCTCTCCTTTCCCAACTTGAACGCGCTCCTGGCCGCTCTCGACAACATTGCCGATAAATTTGAGTTGGTGAATAAGATACAACTGCCTAAAATAAACAACGACCTATCTCAGATGAAACTCGTGACAGAACGTATCGCAAAGCAAAACGAGCAGATAATACAAAAGTTTGAGGAATTGCACAAGCAGCAGAGTGAGATCCGGAGTTGGCATCGCGGGCACCGGCGGCGGGACATGACGTTGTCCCCCCCACGGGCGGAGGGCGCGAGAGCGGGGGGCGCGAGCGGCGCGGAGGGCTCGGGGTGCGCGGGAGGGCCGGGCGAGCTGCGAGCACGCTACCGGACGCGCCGGCGCGCTTACCCGCTGCGCAACATGTTCCTCATGCTCAACCGCTCGCTCTACAGCACCAGACCCAAAGCGAAGAGGTGACTTACGTACCGCTCCTAACTCCTTATTTCCTTCTATTAAATTCAATCCCTTTACTATGTTTTTTATTTCAATGCAGCTGATACAATCTTTTTAGTACCTACAGTTGTTGACGCTTTAAATATATAATTAGACCCTCTTGGTACCTATTTAGTATTTAGTCATTTAAAGGCTTATTAGACCACCCAATTTTTAGGGACCCTAACCCTAACTAAGAGTGGTGTAATAAGACTTAGGGAGTTAGTGTCCCGATTTAGGGCGATCGGGTCTGCCCGATCTGCATAGCTCCCTAAGCGCCCTGCAGATTGGGTGATGTAATAACGTTTAGGGCGGTTAGGGAGCTCAGTTGCCGCGCGACTAGTGCGTGGAGTGGCTGCTTTTGTATGTAAGGTGTCACCAAACTTCCCTACTACAGGTTTATATAACTTAAAAGGGAAGTTCCAAATGTTTGTGATCACACCGCCATGTTAACAAATAAATAAATTGTTTAAATCAATTGTTTATTTAATTGTTTTAAAACTCAACAAGTGTTCAAATTTGTTCTGCACCTACTCTAATTAATTCATTAAAACTCCCGGTTCAAGCACGCTTAGTATTTGCATATTTGAAAGCTTTTCACGTAACCGCAAATACTCTTTCACCCAGATCTTTCTCTTCTTTTTTAATATTTGTTATTGCGTCAACGGTTGCCACTGCTACAGCAACTTTTTGAAGTTTCGATACTGACGGCGGCATAATGTAAAATGCAACAATACGTTTATCTCTCTAGACATTCGCGTATAAACTGAGTTAGGGCCCAATTCGCAGAGAAGTGTAATAAGCGCCACACTAACTAGGGAACACGCTCACCCTAGATGCAGGGCCCTTCATATCGGGTAGTGTAATAAGCCTTAAGCACGAGAAACTCTGAACGCTATAATATAAATAATGTCAGAATTGATGCAAACTTCAATGGCAAATATCAGTGTCTTCAAGGTCGGAGGCGTGACGTTTGACAACATCGCCTCGATGATTTGACCTTGCTTTTTAGTTTTTACATAATCTAAACAATTTAGGCGAAGTATCTTTTCAAACCTTAGTTTCAAACTATTAATATAAGTAAAGCCAATCTTGACAATTCATTGTTATTTATTTTTTTATTTATAACTAGTTCAATTTAAAATACAAGTAAACACAAATACTTGAACTATGTACTTAGTTGATAGTAATAAGAATAGTATATACTACACACATCACCCGTTATCATATAGGTAAACAAAGATTAAAGAAAAAAATCTACACAATCAATTTAACCACTCAGAACTAATTTCTCCACCAAATGGATTCCCATTTGGTAGAGTAGCGTATTCACTCATAAGGGAGCGTCCATAAATTACGTGAGGTGTTTTTGTCCATTTTTTGACCCTCCCACCCCCTCTGGTGAGATGTCATGAGATTTTATTGAACCTCCTCCCCCATCTCACGTGAGATTTTTCAAAATGTGGGTTTCTTATGTTTCTTATGTTTATTTGTCAATGTAAAAAGAAAAAAAATGCTTCGTGCTTTTGTTTACGACTAGTTAAAAATAGTAGATAATTAATATTGCTGAAAGTTATAAAGTGTTATAACAAGGTAACAATAGAATATTTAAATCTTAACCGTAACATTAAAATCTTAAGCATGTTATTTGGAATAAATGGACCAAAAGAGTATAATTTGTTTTGTTTCAATTTAAAAAAAATTGCGTGATATTTGCCGACACCCCCCCTCTCCCCAACGTAAGGTTAGATGAGATTTTACTCGACCCCCTCCCCCCTAAAACAACTCACGTAATTTATGGACGCCCCCTAACTGCAAATCACGCTATCCAACTAGACAAACAACTAACAACTCAATGAGCATACAAGGAAAGTTCTTGGAACAGCTTCGAGAAGCCCTGCATGGTGCATGGATGGTAGACACTCATTTGTTAAAGACAAAATATGCTGACAAAGTTGAATTAGTAAGAAGAGGAATTCCCAGAACCGTTTTGTTTATGTTACTCATTCAAGATGAAGTTATTGCCGCAAGAAACTTCATAAAGAGATTAGAAATCACCATGTAAATAGTTCAAACTAACCAAATAGCAACATTTTTAATTTTTCCTGTCCGTGTCCGTAACTTTGTGTCCACTACACAATGACCAATTTTTTCTGCAATTTTTATAGAAAAAGAAGCTACTTACATACTTATTACATACAAAGGCTATATATATATTTTTAACTTTTGTCAAATTGTTCGAAGCCATTTATTTAGCCGGGGCAAGAGTTTAGTAAGCTGACTTTACTGCATATTTCAATATTTTTAGTTCAAGATTTTTTATACTCGTGACCCAGCCTGAGCAATCGGATTTCTTCTACTCTTTCGGTTTTATGTGGCAAAGTATTTATCGTTTAAGCCTCCACCCCACGGGCAATCAAACAGTTACTTTCGCATTTATAATATTAATATTATAAATGCAAAAGTAACTCTGTCTGTCTGTCTGTTACTCAATCACGCCTAAACTACTGAAACAATTTGCATGAAATTTGGTATGGAAATATTTTGATACCCGAGAAAGGACATAGGCTACCTTTTATTGCGAAATATGTACCACGGGTGAAGCCGGGGCGGACCTCTAGTATTTTATAATTCTTTAATTAGTAATCACCTTATACTAACCTAATTGTAAAAATGTAACCTCTTACATATTTATATCACCAAAGGGTGATTCCCAAAGAGGAAAACGCTTATTTTCTGTCCGCGACTTCGATCGATAATTAATGTACATAATATTATATTATACTTGTACCGTCAGCATCACCATCAAATGAGTATCTTTTCAAGTTTATATTCTTAGTATTTTGTTCTGTGCTAGGTATATGATGGTCATAAAATCAGTCAGTTAATTTTCCTTTTCGTTGATTAAGATAATATCACAATTTACGGAACGTAGACCGTAAAGGCCGTACCTATGGCGTGCTTGATATAAATGAAATAGTATAATAATATAAAATCAAAGGTCTTGAATACGTATCTATATATTCGTTAATAAGACCTATTAGACCAACAAATAACGAAGGGTAAAGGATGGAGCTCGGCGTCTACAACAGCCGGCGGACAGACCCCGGAAGTCTCAAGAAGCCGCGAGGAACAACCAGAGCACAGAATAATTAGTCACGTAATCCTAGAGCCGTTTTTGCCTTACAGGCAGAGGTTTAATCGAAGCGCGGAAAATTTTGTCGATGCGAATAGGTACCTACTTAGGTTCTATTTGATCGTATCAGCCAAGTGCATCACGGCGCTCGCGTCATTTTTTATAAGCGCGAGCGATAGAGTCGGCGAGTCGAAAATATGAAGTGGTTTCTGGTCAGCGTGTCGCTTCTCCTAGCGTTGGCGGAGAGCGGCGATGCGGGCGCGCGACCCGAGGTGCGCACGCCGCTGGGCGCGCTGCGGGGCTTCCACATGCGCTCGCGCCGCGGCCGCCGCATCGCCGCCTTCACCGCCGTGCCCTACGCCCAGCCTCCCGTGGGAGAGCTGCGCTTCAAGGTATGCTCTACCGATGTTCGATCATCCTGCCGCGACCCTGGAGATTCATTTACTTTACATTTATTTTAACTTTTAAATTTTTTATGATATTCCTTCGAGTTATTAAGTGAGTTATTGCACTAGATTTATTACAGATTTATAACAGAGTGATAATTTTATTTTTATCATAGTGCGTATTATTTATAAAATGTGTTACAATATTAACATAGACCGCTTTCTATTTTTTCGTCCTTTTCTTGATTGATTGCACTAGCTTATGGATGAGCGATTCTTGATTCTTCAATGCTTGTTCGAGTATAATTGTCCCGGCTGGGACGCATATTTGATGGAAACGAAATGCATTATAGGTACCTAGCACAGTACCTAGTAATAAATAAAACCTCTCGACAAAATCATAAACATTGTATAGTTTCGTTTTCGTAGTTATAAACCAATTATAAATAACAACGGCTATGATACGTCATAAAATATTTATTATAATTTATTATCCAGGGCTAGCAAATCGCAATACAAGCACGGACTTCGTGAAATAGAATATCTTGTACCTAATTTTATTTGACTAACTTGTGAATTATATATGCCTACCTTAGAACAATCCATTTCCTAATCTCAAAATAAAATTAAAATGTAATTGATACGTGATGCTAGTTGCTAGTGTTGCTAGTTGCTACCACATGCTACGATCTCTATGTGCTACGCAGATATAATATATTCGATATGCAAATTATTGTTGTAATCACTGCAGACTATATTATGAGAAGCGCGAGTAAGGAGAATCGAAAGCACTTAAAAGTAGGTACTATAATATAATTATCATAATAGAATTATAATTGCTTTGCAAGATGAACGAGACACGTGGAAGTGAACTGCGTCTGTTCCACTTGTTTATATGTTTACGGACGCAAATGATCGAATCACTTGATTGATAGTAATTAGTATGTATCATTAATAAATAATCGAATGTAGGGTATAGTGGACATGTTGAATTAATATTAAATCTGAACTGTCGGCATCCAAATATCTGATATCTAGTAGGTAAAATGTAATTACATCTAACATCAGTATTATCGAAAAATTATAATCAATGTGTATATTTACTTGTAGGTACGCAATATTGTGTACCTTATAAGGGTATATTGTATAAACAACGCCATAATTGATAGTAGAAACATATATTAATTATTGTGCTAATACTTTGATTGTCCTCCTCAGGGGTTTTCTCAGTAAACCTTTTGTCCTTCTCACGTTTCCCTTACCTAGACTCGGTTGTTGCTGACGTGTGACGTAAGTAATATAACTGCATAGCATATTTGCGAAGGGTTATTGCAACTTTTTGTCCCCAGAACGGGTTCAACCCTTAATATTTAAGTACCTCATACTTTCACATGAATGAAGTACATGAAGTGTATATTTGAAATGTGTCAGGCGCCGGTAGCGGCTGCCGCGTGGGGCGAGCGCGTGCGGGACGCGAGCGGCGCAGCGCCGGCTGTGTGCAGCGCAACCCGTACACGCGCGAGCGAAGCGTGCGCGGCCAGGAGGACTGCCTGTACCTCAACGTGTACGCGCCGCTCGGGCCGGCGGGCCCGCTGCCCGTGCTGGTGTGGCTGCACGGCGGCGGCTGGATGTGCGGCGACGCCTCAACCGCTATGTATGGCCCCGAGTACCTGCTCGACCGCGACGTGCTGCTCGTCACTCTCAACTACAGGCTCGGTATTCTGCCTCATTTCTTGTCTTTTAACTTGCCAGGGTAGGTGCTGTTTTATTTGGCGCCGTCATACCATAGCCATATTTTTACTAGGTATGCCAAAGCGAAATACGGCTTATTATTATATCTTCTAAATGCATTGAGATAAAAGTTTTTACAGCTTAAAGGTAATATAGACCTGAGTTTTTGATGTGAATATCAATTTAATACATGTGCTATGACTTATAAGACATTGCTTTGTACCAAATTTCAAGACTGTACACGGGAACTACCATGTAGGTTTTGAGTTCCTTGCGAATGTCACAATTTGCCAAAAATTACAGTATTTACGGCTGATATATCTTTTGATTGCGTTGGCTTATACTTATACGTTTGATTTTTTCATAGCACCAAGGAACTGTAGACTGTAGAGGAGTATTCGATATAAATTTCAGCTTGATACCTCCACGTTCCTGAGAGATAGGGTGTTGACAGACAGACAGACGGACAACAAAGTGATCAAAGGGTTCCGTTTTTTCCTTTTGAGGTTCGGAGCCTTAAAATTGTCTTATTTTGGAATTGTGGACATAGATATTAATCTTAGTATTAATAGACTCTCAATAAATATAAAAATATTTTTTGTTCGGCCGTCGACCTCTCGCTAGCGAAGTACACAAATGACTTGTGATATAAAACAGTCCTAAATGGCTAAATCGTTTCGAGCTTTATTGCTAGTGTTACCAATAGCTACACCACAGAGCTACACAATTAATAATGACTATTGTATTGTACTAATTAATTATCATTTGGAATATATTTTACATACACTATTGTAATGTTTATGGTTTATATGTATAATATTCTGATTTATGGCTCATATGCAACCAACGGATTTGATGCAAAGTTTTAGCATTAGCCTGTAGGGACTCGCTCGTAGCTAAATATGCTTGAAATACTTTAAAAGCTTTAAAGTATAATTTATGTTTAATACATACAAAATAATAATTTTAAGTTAGATTTACAATTACGACGCGTGTGATTGCGATTGATTGCGAACATATGTATTAATAACAAAACATGAAATATTCACTGGGCAGGCCCGCTCGGCTTCCTGTCGACGCAGGACGAAGCGTGTCCCGGCAACAACGGGCTCAAGGACCAGCAAGAAGCGCTGCGTTTCATCCAGAAGACCATCCATAGCTTCGGCGGCGACAACTCATCCGTCACACTGTTCGGCGAGAGCGCGGGCGGCGCCAGCGTGCACCTGCACATGCTGTCCGAGACCAGCGCCGGTAGGTCCCTGTGTGGGTGTGCCGCGGTAGAACTGCAGCGCAGTAGACGGTCCGTTGACGGTCGACGCGACGTGTCGTTGCAGGCCTGTTCCACAAGGCGATCTCGCAGTCGGGCACGGCGCTGGTGCCGTGGGCGGAGGCGGCGCCGGGCGAGGCGCTGCGGCAGGCGTGGCGGCTGGCGCGCCTGCTGCACTGCCCGCAGGCGCCCTCGCGCCGCATGCTCGACTGTCTGCGCACCAGAGACAGCTACGACATCATCGCCACCGAGTTCTCCTTCTACGTGAGTACACCCTCTCGTCGATATTATGGGTTGAGGTTGACCCCTTTTGTGATATGTTTAATTGTAAAATAATGCAGGACTAGGTATCTTTAAGGTTTTTAATAATAATAATTGTTGAATCGACACGAATTGGACCAGAAGATCGGCGTTCATCACAGACATGTATAATATTAAGTAGACAACGCAAGTACCGCGATCTGTATGAAAACCACAGACGTTCATGGTATCTAGTGGGGGAGCTAAAATGCTAACTAATGACGATAATACACCATTAATAGTGAGTTCGTCTATATTCTGTGTAGTCTGAGAGGTTATATTTTATGCACCTACGTAAAATGTACATTCAAATGGTCGCAATTTGCGATGGGTTGTTATTCAAAGAAAATAAAGGATTAGAATTTAGATAGTGTAATCAAAATGTAGGTATCTAGATATAATTTTAAAACGTAATAAATTATTATCTTCGCCCAATAGATATATTAAGACTCGAACTTGAGCGTACAAATGAACCGTGAACTCCATTTTTAAATTTCATAAATGTAGATAGAATAAATAATAAATTTTATGTATGACTAGCAAACCGGGCAAGCTCCGTTTCGCCACCAGAGACACCTTTTATTTGCTATAAAACTCACGGAGCCCGAGACCTTTCCAACGAATGCAAAACCGTGGAAATCGGTTCGTGAGTTCTGGAGTTATAGCGTCAGGAAGGAAAATCCGACTTATTGCACGCCTCATAAGCGAAGCGTTGAGGTGGGTACTACTGTCACTTCGCGCAAAACATCTGATTTTTCAAACTTAAAATGTCTTTATGTATCATACATTGCACTTGTAAGATAATACATACACACACATATTAAGAAAAAACACTATTTTTAACGTTCATGATATTTTTGATGTCATTTTTGTTATTTAAACTAGTTATAAAACAGTTTAAAAAAGTTCTGTCTTGGACGTCCGTGTGTCTGTATGTGCGGATCCTTTTTCTTGTTAACACGATAGCGACCGAAATACTTTACTAATCGAGTCTTTTTTTTCTCTTACGCTTGAGTATGCTCAGGAATAGAACCCTTTCATTTTTCAGGGTCTGATTCGATGTGGTTTAATTGTTATTAAATAAACAAAAATAATAATTAATAAATATTTATTAAAAAAAAATTATGAGGCGTGCACTTTTGGATTTTCCAAATTATTTTTATATATGTAGTAGATTTTTATTACTACTAGATATCGTATTTATTTTATTAGGTATCAAAATTGGACTGTCCTTTATGATGATCATGGCATTTTTCTTCCTTTTTTACAAAAAGTGCCCAATTTGCCATCAGGAATGGGACTACGAACCGATGACGCCATTCAAGGCGGTGGTGGAGGGCGAGAAAGGGAAGGAGGGGGAGGGCGCGTTCCTGCGGCGGGCACCCCGCGCGCCCCGCGCCGCCTCGCGTGTGCCCTGGCTCACCGGCATCAACACCGACGAGGGATGCTTGAAAAGTGTTTGTGAGTGCTGTTCACTGAAATTCTGCGCGAAACTAGTTTAAACAATCGTTTGCTAATTTAGTGTCTATTATTATTAAGCTATTGCATAGCTTCTATCGCGGGCCTTGAGCGCGGGGACCGAATCCAGAAATTCCGTAACGAAAAAACCTCACGCTCCCCACTCCGACGGGCACGGAGGTGTGGCTTGAAGGCATAGCAATTAGCATGCAATAGCTTTACCGCGGCAGTCCCCGAGTGCCACACGTCTTTTTGTTTATTTCCACCTCTCTCACTCATCAGTCATCACAGTGTTACTACTAGTGAGATTGTGTCGGCGAGATAACCAGGATATGAGTGGTCTTTTGTTTTGACCATTGACCAATGAAAAATAAAGTTTAAATTACTTAGTTTCTAACAAAAAAAACTGGTAATGGTAATTGTTTATAAATGGTAATGCAGACATGACATCCGTTTAGGTACGTGAATTTTTACAGTTTGTGCACAAGAAATGTTAAGACACAAAATGTTCAGGGATAACGTCGAACCGCAGCTTGTACGAGCAGTTCGTGAGCGGGTTCGATCGCATCGGGCCGCTTAGCCTGTACTACGAGAGCTCGCCGCTCGCGCCGCTCATCACGCGCCGCCTGCGCGAGCGCTACCTGCCCGCCGGCGATGAGCGCGGCACCAAGGCGGGCATCCTCGAGGTCACTATCGCTTTTCTTTATTATCTGCTGACAACCCCTTTCGATTGATGATTGAGGTGGTTCGAAGGCTTCGAAAGGGGCAGATACAGTACAAACGAAGTTAAATATGTTTTAGCAGCAAGATTTCAGGCTATTTTATACGTTGTAAACAGATGTACAGCGACGCGTACTTCGCGTTCCCGCTGCGCGAGGCGGCGCAGCGCGCGGTGGTAGCGGGCGAGCGCGTGTTCCTGTACGAGCTGGCGCACCGCGCCGCCAACAGTTTCTCGCAGATCTTCGGCGACCCGCACGGGGACTACGGTAAGCCGTGCCGCTACTTCGAGAGTAGCGGCGAACGAGTGCGGGTGTACGAGCTCCAGCTAGACATTATAGTAACGTTGTAAATGATAGACTTGTTTTCTCTGTGATCACATAACACATTGCAGGTGTGTGCCACGCCGACGACTTGATGCACCTGTTCCCGATACATTTCCTGACGAAACCGGCTACCGCGCAGGACGAAGCGATTTCCGAACTCATGCTCACTCTCTGGACTAACTTTGCGTCTTCCGGGTATGTACAGCAGCCAGGAATTATATCCAGGACGCTTAAGAATCCTTTTCAATTATAAGCTTATAATTATTATGTTAATGTAAATTGGCACAGCTTCAGAAAAAGACACAGTTGTATTTTATTGTAGTAAATGTTATATTATAATCAAACTTTTTAAAATTACAATGTTACGTTTCGTTTCTCAACCTAAACCCTCCTCAATTTCTGGCTTATTTTTTCAGTGTTTGTCTACCTATTAGTAATGAGAATTATAGGAGTCAAAATTCCTGTTGTTTAGGCTTATACAATATACATATATAGAAATTTGCGCGGAATTTGAAATTTGAACCTTCAATAACTCGTAAGTTAGAATGTGAATAGGTTCCGAGTGTAGCTAATGGCGATGCGGTTGCAGGGATCCGAACGGGCCGGCGCCGCTGCCGTTCGTGTGGGCGGCGGCGGGCCGCGAGCTGCGGTACCTGCGCATCGCCGCGCGGCCCGCCGTGCGCGACGGACTGGCAGAGCGCGCGCGCCTGTGGGGCAGCCTGCCGCTGTGGCACACCTTCCAGCGCCACGAGCCCGCGCACGCGCCTCGCGACGACTTGTAGCCGCTGTACTTCTATAATATAAATGGCTGTGCCCTGCGATTTTACCCGCATTTATCAGCTCCCATTTGTCTTAGCGTGATGATATTATAGCCTATAGTCTTCCTCGATAAATGGGTTATTTAACACTTTAAATCGGATCCGCAGTTCCTGAAATTATCGCTTTCAAATAATATAACAAAGGTTCAAGTATGGTGATCGGTGACTTATGAGTTATCATGAACCGAAAAATGCTCCTTTATTATTTTTATATTATATACATATTATAGCTATTCGAAGGGTCAAATAAAAATATGTACAACTTTTATTTCAACTGACATGAATGTTTTTTTACTCAGGGATTTTAAGCAGAAAACTGCATTGCTTACAATTTTACGATGACAAATAAATATGTATTTTATTTTCTGAAGTATATTTGGTAATATTATGATGCTTTATATGTTACTTTCCGCCTGCAGCTTCATCCACGTAGTCAAAGAAAACCCCGAATAGTTCCCGTTCCCGTGAGATTTATTGGATAAAACTCTGTACCAAATATGAAGTAAATCCATGCAGTACTTTTTGAGTTTAGCCCGAACATATAGGCAAACAGACGAAAATTCTAAATACTATATTGTTCGCTTCCTACGATTTTATTATATGAATGTAATATTATAGATAAGTTGTTACTTATGATATAAGTTTAAATAAGTAAATCGTTGAGTTAAATCTGAGGTTTTATTTCAATGGATCTTGACAACGAACACGTTTCTACACGAAGTGTGCGGCGTCCACCACTGCTGGAAGCGCGAGTAGGCGCCGTGCCTCCGCTCGCCCGCCCCGTTGAGCGCGGCGCACAGCTCGCAGCGCACGTCGGTGGCCGCGCGGGCGTCGCTCTGCTCGAAGCGATACAGCTGCTTCCAGCGGAAGAAGCTGTGGTAAGCGTCGGGGCTGCGGATCACGTTATGCATGATCTCCACCAGCCTTCGCGGGCCCAGCTCCCGAGCGTCCAAGTACGACCCGGGCGGCAAGAATCTATAAGAAGCGACAAGGATTCTAAACGTGATCTGTAGTTGCCATAGTCACGGGCTAAATAACATAGAAAATAATTATGTATTTGATAAGTACCTATAGCTATGTGTACGATCATTATTTAAAGAAGGAATTGATATAATGTTTTTTTTTATTCTCAACAATTAAACTAATTCAATAAATATTGAGCACGTGTACGGTGTAACTAACCTTTTATAGTCTGCTCCTCCGTACACTACAGGCACAGTGTTGTGGTTAAGAGCGTGTAAAACTTTTTCAGTGACGTAATCGTCACTCAATGAATTTTCAAACGCAAAGTAAAAGTAGTAATTTTTTTCTAGAATTTTTAAGCATTCCCTCATAGTCGGTTTCGGGCACGACAATTCGCCACACTCTCCATATATATCTACGACTAAATTAAACGCTCGCGTATATTCCCGAATCTGCTTAACCACATCCTCTCTCAGGCTTTGAGTGTCGCAGTTGGAAACGAACCATGCGGCTGCTTTTTTCTTACTTTTCAACTTCTCTTTCAAGGCTTCGTCGATGTCCTCCGTGTCGGCCTCTCGCGTCCATGCGACGGATGCACTCGGGCCGATCACGTGATCGCTCGAGTTCCTGATGACGAAATACTTCCAAACGAGATCTGAATCCAAGCGATAGGTCCACGTCCAATTGAAATAGAAATCCCACGATTTCGTACAAATGGGATAATTAGCCGCCGACTCGATATTTACGTACACGTACTTTTGTCGCGGCGAGCGTCGCTTGGGCAAGTCGTTCCTGCTGCGCAGGTCCGGCAGGTCGGGGCCGTTGAAGGCCACCGCTTCGAACTCGGTGTAGTCTCCCAAGTGATTCCTATCGCTGGTTACGTAACAGTTCGTCCACGAACAATTTCGTTCCTTAAACGTCGCTCGCCCCTCCCCTAAATAATTAAAGGGACAGTGTTCGGGATCACTCCACAACAATATGTAACGCATATCAGTAAATTCGTCGGGTTCTTTTTTTACTGTATCTGTAGTCGTAATAATCTCCTCACCATATAATATATTGAGCCGATATTCATTTTTGATATTGTTTATATTGATCCCGTAGTAAATAACAAACAGCAACAAGATCGTTACTGTACAGTAAGATTTTTTAGTGGAATATTTCAAAAAGACTGCAACAGTGTTAAGTTTCAGCATCGCCGAATCGACTGTCGGACTGAGGGAATGTATTCGCGCACACACGGAGATATTTGCTGTTGAATATCTCGACTTCTATTGTTCCCATCCCATTGCGCAATGTTTACAAACAAAATTCGTCATAATAGTGTTTACTTGGACCATAAATTGTTATATCTATGTTATAATTATATTAAATATATAGGTATATAAACGCAATGTCTTTCCACTGATTGACTGACGTATAGTACAAAAACCTAACTCATTTAACAGATGACCTAGTTAAATGAAAAATAAAAGAAAGTTAAAAAAGAGGGGTCCAATACCAAAAATTATATACATTCAGTTTAGCGTTTGAAAAATGAAAAGTCATAAGTGGATATTTGAAACGTGCATAAAATATATATTGTTGTATTTACAATAATTATAAAAATAAAATGAAGTCAAACATTAAAAGGGTGTCCCAAATCCCAATTATAAAAACTTGCATTAGCTTCCTACACAGATAGTTTTAATATAATTGTACAAGCAACTTTATGGTCGCTTCTTTACAAAACATCGTAGAGAATCTGTGTAGGTTGATTTTCTTTCAAGGAAAGTTTCATACAAACATACATCCCCTATTTACTAAGGGAATATAATAGGGGATGAAAGTTTGTATGAAACTTTGTCAATTTTAAACCGATCGGGCTGACACATTGCATGCATAAAGTTACTTTGAGAATTGATAAATTCTACCCTAAGGAGATAAAAAAGGGGATAAAAGTTTGTTTGAAATGAATCTTATAATGTAGCAATCGATCTCTGTTTGCCCCTCTGCCACCGGACTGCAACGAGAGCGTTGCAGTCCGGAAACAAAGATATTTTATATTACATTTTTATAATTTAAAACTGTTATGTTTTGAATTTTAAGATAAATAATTTATAACATATAATTTATTTTATTTAAAGTACATAATAATTTATAATAATAAATAATAACAATATTATAAAATATTGTATCAAGACGAAATAGAAGAGAATATTCTAGTCCGGGAACCATCGCCCATTTTTGCAAGTGATTACTATCAATCTAATTTTTCGTGAGTAGCTTTATTTTGATGAGATGCCCAATAATTTCATGTACGAAACTCTCGATTGTGGTAGCTTACAGAGGTAACAAGGATAAAAATTTTTGATTTGACGGTTCCCAAATATTTATTACGCAATTTGTAGGACAATATGTCTGTTGAATTATATAAGTATTAAATAAGTGAAAATAAAAAAATCAGCTGGTTAGTAATCATTTATGATGACCTCGTTATCGATAAACATTGGAAAGGGGGACTCTTTGATCAAACCATAGATTTTGTAGGACAAATATTTTTTCGAATAATTTAGATAGTTAATTATCTTGAGATTGAACAAAAAAAAACCTTCAGTTAGTAATTAATATTTGAGAACCATCAAATCAAAATATTTTATCCTTGTTTCCTCTTTTAGCTCTTTTACTGATCTCTAGCTCTCTCGAGATAGTCACTTATGTTGTAGGTAAGAAAGCATAAATTC
Source organism: Colias eurytheme (assembly GCF_061535395.1). NCBI lineage: Eukaryota > Metazoa > Arthropoda > Insecta > Lepidoptera > Pieridae > Colias > Colias eurytheme. The sequence goes on from NC_142980.1 coordinate 285,918, forward strand.
AACAGGATTCTAGGGGATGAACCCTGAATGGATGAAGCTGCGCTCATATTTTCTATATATTTCATATTCATATTCATACATCAGATTAGAGATAAGAGACAATTTTGGAATGGAATGCATCAAGGAGGTTTTTTATGTCAGAGTAAAAAAAAGGGGCGGGTGGGCCACTTGTAAGTTGTAACACTGGTAGTGTTACATACTGGTTCTCTACCTTTTAAGAACAAATAAGTTGAAATGAAAATAAAACTAATGATAATCGTTTAAAATTTAATAACAGCGATTAAAGTAAATCTTAACAGTTATGAAGAGTAAATAAAGATTTTAACATGATTTAGAATTCGAATTCCTACATAATAAGAAAAAAAGGGAAATTTTAAATATAGATTACAAGTTCTAGAATGACATCCAATGTTGAGTAATGACTATAGGACCTATATTATAAGGTGTGGGCTTAGAATACATATATAAAGTGAGGTAGAAGCGGTATATGTATGAAGCGTGACGGACTGCAACGCAACGCAACCAAGCTGATTAGCTGACTTCAAACGGAACGTGTTTTTACGTGTATGTCGCTTCTATCTCAGTTTATATATGTATACCAAGGGTGTGGTGTGTGGGCGTGGGCGTGGGCGTGGGCGCTCAGCCCCACACGCGCACGCTCTGGTCCCACGAGCAGGAGGCGAGCGCGATGCCGTTGGGCGCCAACGAGATGGACGTCACGCGGTTCTCGTGGGCGTTCAGCGTTCCTGTCAACACAACTCGTGTTAGCTGCGCTTCTAGGACAGTCTCATAGAATACATTAATGTTTGAGTTTATTATTATGTGTAGAACGAAAATTGTTCGTGCTGTGTTACTAAAATAGGCACCAATGGATGTCTCTTTTACGTAATTAGAAAACTACAGTATTAGAACGTTACCGGTATGAGCAACTTTGAGGGTGTCCCAGGAGTGGATGGAGTTGTCGTCGGAACCGGCCAGCAGGTACCGGCCGCTGAACGACAGACCTGGTACAGAAACACGCAAATAATGAACCAGGTAGTACTTCGTCCTTGTTTCTCATAGTAGTTGTTTTTATAAGCTACCTACTAGCTTTCCACCCGCTTTGCCAAGTTAAAAAAATATATTCCTAAACTTTTTACTTCCTCTTGAATGGATGAGATGGAGTGCTTTCTATTAAAAAAAAACGCATTATAATCCGTTTCATAGCTTGAAAGATCTAAGCAAACATAGGGAACAGACAGACAGAGGACAGCAAAGTGTCAATAATGAAGTAGGTTAGCGTTGCGCGTGGCAACTGTACCGCAGCTGGTGAAGCCGGAGTTGCCGGGCGGCGTGTAGTGGCCGATCTGCTGGTCGCTGCGGATGTCGAACAGCCGCGCCGTCTTGTCCTCCGACGCCGTCGCGAACGCCTGCCCGCCCGGGTGGTACTGCGAAAAATGCAGGTACAGCTATACCATTGTTATAACACAATAAACAAATACAACCAGTAGGGAAACTTCATACAAACGTTCGAAATGGTTCACGCACACAAAAAGCGTGTTTACGAGAATCTTAAGGGTATTATGACAATTGACTGAATAACCTTACGATTCTCGAAAACACGCATGTGAGCCATTTCGAACCATCACTATTCACTGCCTGCATCAGAATCCGTTCAGTGGTTTTCCCTTGACTGAGGAACAGACATAAGCATAGGTAATGGATGTATGCTTATGAGCTACGATAAAGGATAATGGATGACTTTAAGTTATTTTTATTTATTATATCCCTCACGTAAAACGTTTTATTTTTAATAGAAAAATAAATCTCTCAGTAAATAAAAGTAACGACTAGCTGCACCCTGCGGTTTTACCCGCATTGCTGCGCTCCTACCGGTCTTATGGTGATGATTTATAGCCTTCCTCGATACATAGGTCCAGCAGTTCCAGATGAGTGCATTTAAACAAACACACTCTTTGATATGGGTCCAGCGGTCGTGTACTCACGCAGACGCAGTTGACGTCCGCGTCGTGGCCGAAGAAGGTCTGCTTCTCCTTCTCGGCGCGCACGTCCCACAGCTTACACGTGCGGTCCACCGAGCCCGTCACGAACGTCTTCATGTCTGCCGGCCACGCGTCACATATGTACATATGTATACAGGTTATAGGTACATACAGTCTGTATACAGATTACAGGGTACTTGAACCCGCGCCTATCTATCTACTATTTATATAGCTTATGTGTTATTCTGACTATAACCTATGTAACTGAAATTTTTGATCCAAATCCGTTCATTAGGTACCATAGGTAGGTAGCTAGTTGTTTTGTGAAAGAATTTACACACATCGTCACATCAGATAATATGGCCCGAAACCAAAGTGAACATCACGTGAAAATGAGATGGAAACAAGAATTAAGAGACAATTACCAAGTAACCTACAGTCTTCTCAGTCTACATTAGGAAGTACAATGTTCAATGGGCAATGGTTAGTATTAAATTATTTTGAATACAATTATGACATAAAATACATTTTATAAAACTTAGGTAGGTAACTATAATTGCGCACTAGTTTGCTATTTTCATGTCTCGAAAAACATCATATTATGTAGCCACATCGCCACGTAGCTAGCCAGCTACTAACTATACTAAATATATTATTCAAGCAATAGGACACAAATACGGACCTGGCGCGAGGGAGATGCTGACCACGTCACCGGCGTGCGCGTTGAAGTCCACTTCCCTCTTGCCGACCTCCAGGTCCCACACGCAACTACACAAACGATTAGTTAACACATTTAGCTAAGTTAATTGATCCATTATCTCGGTTCAACTATTCAACCATTTTACAATTCAAATTTCAAGTTTCTTCCAAATGATCTACAACTAAATTAACCACTATTAAATATTAATGTTCACTATTAAATAATAATATGTATCATGAATGAATCATTATTAACAAAATTAAACATTTGAAAATCTTAAACGATTTGAGTGGAGTGGCAGATTTCTGCCCGCGGCTTTGCTCGCGTTCTAAAACTTAACACATACGTAGTAAAACCTCCCAAAAATAACCATGTTTATTTATGAAAAACTTTCTAGTACATCGCGAACAAACATGCAGACACTCACATCTTCATGTCGCCGGAGCCGGTGAGGATGTGCGTGTCGTCGAGGAAGCGGCAGGAGCTGAGGAAGCCCTCGTAGCCGGCCAGCTCGCGCACCATCTTGGCGGAGCCCGTCGCGTCGCGGTTGTTCACGTCGTACACTGTGCACATGTTGTCCATGCCGCCGCACGCTGCGACACACAAGTACATAGTTATATTTCAGAATTAAGATCGGCAAGAAATAATTTGGCAAACAACTAGGGCATTCTCGTCCACGATAGTCGGAAAAAATTTAACGAAGTCGTTTAATTTTTATGTTATTTAATTCATTTTATAGATACTAATAACCATATTATCATAATGCAAACTTCTTGAAGCTTGTTATACTATAATCACTCTAATTAACGCTATAAATATTGTTTTTCTTTTTATCATTGCCTCCAAGGAACTCGCTGGTACTGCAGCTGTTGGGTATCGAACATTTGTTTAGACCTGCATTACACGCCAGAGTTCTCGCGTTCATTATAATTGAATAAGTAGAAGCAATAACAGTGACAATTATCCTTGTTGTTTTATGCCAGCAATCAGTTCACTAAATGAAAAAGTAAACCGTACAAGTATGCGCATCGTACCGACAAAATTGCCCGAGGGCGCGAAGGCGACGCTCATGACCCAGGCGGAGCGGAGCGGGATGACCTGCACCTTGTTGCCGCTCCACGTGTCCCAGATGATCAGCTTGCCGTCCAGCGACCCCGTCACGCAGTGCCTGCAGGGCATACAGTGAGGCTACGGTCTACGGACGGCGCTCAGGTAGAGCGATGGAGCAGTAAGTAGGTAAGGTAACGGCACCAGTCGTGGACAAGCATCCAGTAATGGACAAAATAAATATTAAATTTAAATATTAAGACCAAAATTAACGTTATATAATTTGGCAATACTTAAAATAAAAGTTTGGTTCATAAGCTATCAAAATACGATATTTCATGTTATTCGGTCAAAATGTTTGAAGATGGCAGAACGTTATGTTTAGTTGCTGCGACTCGTTTCGAAGAAATCCGTTTTTACTAAGAAAATCCTTAAGGAAGTGAGGACACAATTTTGGTTATAAGAATTTTTGTATAAATGTCAGCAAATTTTGATATTACTTTTATTTATAGTAGTTAAGTGTATGAAATATTACACGATTTAGTATCATGATAGGTTATGTAGTTTAAATAAAATTCACCAGTGTCCATAACTGGATTTAATTCTATGGATATATCCATTTATGGACATATGTCGAAAATAAACTTTTTTTAAAGGTATTAATTACATGCGCTTTTCTGTATTGTCTTTTCTTTCTGATTAATAATATACCTATCACGACCATTTCAAACAAAGGGTTCCAATATTGTACAACAATTGTCCATGACTGGATTTGCTTTGGTTCCTATAATGGACATTGATATTTTTTGTTAAAATTACACTAATGGGTCCAACAACATAATATCTATCTAAACATGAAGAATATATTTTAGAACAATGGGTCAATGTGCTGTGCGACTCGTTCTCGGCTTCATTCTCTATCACTGCGTAGAGAAGTCGCATACTTATGCGTATTGTAACGCATCTATCATAGAGAGTTCTCTGATGAACTGTTTGGATCGTTGTCTGCTGCTTAATTCCACCACCATATAGCACACACGCTTAAATTTCATCCACACCATCTTGACAACAGTTTGAAAAAAAGCTTTTTGCCTCGTGCTACAATTTGGAATCCATATCGATGGACCGATCAGATTAAGGCTGCTGGCGGATTCAGATTGGAGATTCACTTCACGAGTGTAGCGGAATGCCAGGAAACAGTAACATCTACCCCCCCTAGAGAGATATGACGAAGAAGAAGAAGTCCCAAAATGGATGGATTGGCAGTACTTTTTTTAGTTATATTTTTCATCCCTGACTTATTGAGAAAAAAGGCATATTGGTGTTTCTTAACGGACATAACTCGTATTTAACGATGCATTTGTCCAATTTTTGCCTAGAAAATGGAAATTTAGACTGTTTTAAATATTATAAGTATGCAAAATAATTAATAAGTACTATTTTTTATAAATACATCCCCGATTTATTGTATTCCAATCATCATTTTCAAGATTCTATTGATAACTATAAGTCTTCTCCAAGTGTAAATTACTGGAGAAACGACATTAGGTACAGTCCATAAATGGGTGTTCATAACTGGATGTTGTCCAAAACTGGGTGTCCATCATTAGATTTTTCACTGTCCAACACTGGTGCAAAAAAGTGGTTTTTTAATTTATAAATAACTTCATTATTTATGCATTGTAATCTTTTTTCTAACATTGGTTACGTTAAACTAACATTGAACTAAAGGTATAACTAAACAATATCCAATAAAGTTAAAAAACCTACGAGAAATTTGCAAAAAACTTCAATTTTTTCCTTAATCTGTACAAGACTGGTTCCGTTACGTTACATGCGAATAGGCAGATCAGCCAGTGTGAACGTGGCTCGGTGAAAAATTCGGCCGCGGCGGCACACGTTCTCCTCGCCAGACTCATGTCCACAAAAACTGCTTCGCGCAGCAATTACTTCAAATTAATTTTAAATAGATGGTTCATAATACTAGACCGTTAGACGCCTAAGAAAGATTCAGTTAATAAATAAATTTTACTGAGTTGTCGTTACACCTTTCGTGCATAAATTAAGGTATAAGGAAACTGTATGCTTATTTTATATCTAAAATTCTGGTGAAACTTATCTACACATATACGTCAAAAAAAGTTGCGTTTTTTAAATTATTTTTCTTATGATCTCAAAATATACGGTGTAGCTTTAGAAGACAGTCACCTAGAGTCGCCGCTGTAGTGCACGGAGTTGACCTTGTTGATGTGACCCTTGAGCGTCTTCTTGACCACGAGGCGGATCTTGGGCACGTCGCCCATGTCCCCGCACTTCTCCGCTAGCTTCACATCCGCAGCCTTCTCCTGCTCCGCCTGCGGGAACAGAGCCAATCCGTTTCGATACATATACAAATTGCAATAATTATTAAACTGTTAACAGAAATACCAATTGTAAACCAATTATCGAGAAACCATACGAGGCTCGTCCGTCCCTCGAGGATTACGCCGTAAACATTGAACTGCATTATGTAACTCGCACGTTGATAATATATGAGTTTATAAAATATGTTATAATTAAATTAAATTCGCAGGAGCCTTATAATAAAAATCTCATTAACTTATGTCCCTACTATTAAATTAAGCATTCCTACGATAAATTCAATAAAATTTTGTACTATACAAGTCTACGTTCTTGGAGCAATTCCGGTTTTGTTTAAACGCTTTTATTAAAATTTGTGACAGATTGAAGATCAGTTTAATAATGAAGTAGGTATATACATTTTTGACACGTTTTAAATGTTTTTGATTTCTAAATATATGGTACTCGCGTAAAATGAAACACGCCGAAAGCACTGGAATAATTATAAGAAGGACAGGGATGGTCAGCTAGGACTATTCGCTGGGGCGATGGGCGCACGAGGCGCAGGGCGCCAGACGCCAGGGGCTCACCTTGCACTTGGCGATGAGATCGTTGAGCTCCTTCTTGAGCGCCGTGGTCTCCGCGTCGTCCTTGGGCATGGTGCTGCGGTGGCTGCGCGTGTCGCACTGGGCCTGTGGGCCACGCTCGCCCTAATTCTCTTACTCTAATTACATTACTGAAGCCCTACTCGTGCTTGCGTTTATATCGACGCTGCGTGATTTTGACCGCCGTGGACTAGACGCAGTCTATGAAACGCAACAGTCTCACAGCTTATATGCAAACAATTTTTCAAAACATTAAATTTGTCAAAAAGCACTACTTACTTATTTCATTTTTTTTTCTTTTAACCTTTTCCTTTACTTGTGAAAATATTTGTTGCTACATTAAAGTTTAAACCACCCCTTAGGCCTTAACTAATATACAAATTTTTCATGCTAGCTGCGCTTCGCGGTTTCACCCGCGTAGCTCCGCTCCTATTGGTCTCCTAGCGTAATGAATTATAGCCTATATCCTTCCTCGATAAATAGGCCATCTATGATCTAAAACCGAAAGAATTTTTCAAATCGGACCAGTAGTTCCTGAGATTAGCGCGTTCAAACTAACAAACTCTTCAGCTTTATAATATTAGCTGTGATATTAGTATAGACTATAGAGTATATAGATTAGTACCACATTAGTACATAATTAGTATTAGTATAAGTATAGATTAAACAAATCGGTCCAGCTATTCTTGACTTTTGGTGAAACAAGTGAAAAGCAATTGATTTTTATACACTTACCTATTAAGATAAGAAATAGAATAACCACTAAGGGCGAAAATGAAAACCTTGTTGAAAGGATCTCCGATAACTAATGAATTGATTAACGTTAGGGGTGAATTTATAAGCAGTGGGGACAAAGGCTCAAGGAGGTAGGTACATGGTGTGCGACACAGCGTCGCCTCGCGCTTGTTTACCTGTCCATTACATGACAACTCGTGTTTACAAGTTTACACTCAGAGCAGAGTGCAAACCCGTCACAATTTTTATTAGCTTGAGATTCTGTCATAAACACAATACGTTACTTAGCGGTGCTTAATAGATGGGGTGGCTTTAGCTCACTTAAAATAAAAAGTATCTAATGGATTTAGACAAAGGAAAGTAAATTCAAAAGGGGAATCAAAAGACGAAGACCGCAGTTGACAAGTGTTATACGAGTGTGATGTATTAATTAATGAAGACACATTGATCATATTAAAGTTAAATAACAATACATATAGATATGTACTTGAATAAATTATGAAACAACTCATATAGGTAATATCAATATCCGACATTCCTATTGTTGTATCCATGTCGATGGCCATATCGTAGACTTGCTTATTTCATGAATTAATGATTGATCATTTCGTGAAATGGTTGCATTTCATGATGTGGCCAATATAGTTTGACCAGATCGTACAAAATATAGGGAGTCGATAAAATATTAAAAAAAAAACAGAATATTTAAAGAATTTTTTTATTGTCATTCAAGTTAGTGCCGCGGCAGCGGCCGGCGAGTGCGAGTGCCATAAATAACTATGTAAATGGAATATAATCTAAGTGGGTAGTAGGTAGGTACCCAAAATCTATAAAACATTCAACAAATCAAAAAAAAACAACCCTTAACAAAATCCCTACTAATTTTATAAATGCGAAAGTATCCCTGTCTGTCTGTCACGCCTAGAAAGGCGTGTAGAAGAGCTGAACTTATTCACATGGAATTTGGTAAAAAAGGTACCTAATTTGAGACATGAGAAAGGACATAGGATAGGTGTTATCCTTAGACTAGATAAAGGTATAGGCGGAAAGGCGAAAGCCGAAAGCTATATTTTCTTATAGATAACAAAATTTCTACAGTCAGTCCAAATAGTATTATAATTAGTATAGATAATAATTAGTAGAGTAAGCAGAGCTATTTCAATAGACCATAATATTAATTATGAGAGTAGATATTTCAAGCATTTCCTTCAGCATCGGTATGTATTGTTTGTAAACAGTAAAATGACTCTTTCTCTCATTTATCGCAAAACTTACCAGCTGTTTAGTCGTGGTGTAACATAACTAACTGTTTCATGATGAGAAATAATATATTTCTCTTTTTAATGATTTACCTTCCGAAAACATGGGTTTGTATCGAATAATTTAATAATGTATATAAATGAATTCAAGTACTTATTACTTATTGTGTGAAAGTAGAGTTGTGCTAATGTCCACATTCAACATTCCAGGCAGCAGTGCCGGGCACGTTCTTTTGGCGACCTCGCCTGGGGCTCGACCTGTCCATCCCCACTACAGGTGATTTATTGATTACCTATTATCAACCTATTATAGTTTTTATAATGCATTAAAATTTTCATACTTTTTTCATGCATTGTTTTTTCACATTACAAAATTAGATTTTTCAGAAACTCTTTTAAAAAATCATAATGAATCGTGGTTTGTCATTCATCAGAGATGAACTTGAGACTTCGCCCCCCGACGAAGGAGTTCATCCAGGACGGCACGGTGGTGCTGTTCGACGGCTACGAGGTGGGCATGACGGTGGTGGGGCTCGCGGCCGGCGTGTCGGGGGCGAAGCCCTACCCGCACCTCAACCCGCTCTCCGCTTATTTCTACACGAATGCTTATCGATGGGGCCTCAGACATCTCAGTCTGTGAGTATGAACTTAGTATCTTGACAAATTAATAAATTTTATTTTTATTGAAATAATACTTATTATCAATGGCAAAAAATATACCTAGGTAGGTATATGGAATATGGATATATATTTGTTTTGCCATTGATAAATAATAAAATATATATACTTAACAGTCTTCGTAAAACACAGGCCATCATAATTGATAACTAGGTACTCTGCTACACGTACTAGATGATCCACTTTCATTGATTCCCCGCAGCCTGCCGTTCTGGATCGGCGGCAACGGCGGCAGCTACTGCGACACGCACAAGGTGTGGAAGCGGCGCTTCTACTACATGGACGAGTTCGTGCCGGAGTGGCTGCGCAAGATGTTCCCGTACGTGGACAAGAGCGAGTGGAGGAAGGAGGAGAGGGAGTTCCGCCGCTTCAAGAAGTACGCGGAGCCGGCTTTCGGCAAACACTACCGCTTCCCCTCCAAGGTGTTCAACGACTTCAAGTCGCAGGAGACCAGGGAGACGGACGAGCAACTCGACTCGTTTAGTTCTATATCGGCATGAATGTATGCGTATTGCTACACGTTAGGTACCTATACCTATTCGTATTAGTCAGTAACAGATTGTATACAAAAAAAAATTGGTTGCCTGTACAGTGTACAGTCGGATTACTGACGTTAGTAATTTATTGAACGTGACAACGTCCGATTGTGCTTCTTTGTCGTGCGTTCCGCGCTCTCGCTCGCACAGCGCACTTCAAGCCTTATACGGAACGCCTCAGAGCGAGGTAACGCCGCATGAGTCATGTTTTTTTATGCGTGCAGGCGGCTCTATCGAATTATAAGACGTTGTCACGTCAAAAAAAATTAAATACCAAACCTTGTACACCGTTTTATATAAACAGGTTGCAAATAAGTATGTATATTAAGCCGTAGGTCAGGTAACTACTACAACCTGACTCAAACTAGAATACAAATAATTTATTGAAAGTTAATTAATTAGTTGTTGTCAGGAGTAAACAGAAACAATAATTAGTTAAATAATAAAAGTAATAATTAGTAATTAATTAGTTGTTGTCAGGAGTAAACAGAAACAATAATTAGTTAAATAATAAAAGTAATAATTAGTAATTAATTAGTTGTTGTCAGGAGTAAACAGAAACGTATTTATACCGTATACGTGTTAATAATTTACTTGCTTTTTTATTATTATTAATTATTATATTACTTACCTACATAATGTAAATTTAATATTTCTTGTTTGTGATAGTCAATGGTTGTCATTATCATTAAAAATAACTCAATTCAGGAAAATTAACATATTTGTTTTATTCAAACTTATTGACCCGTGGCCACTACACTTGGCTTCAAAGTCAAACAAATAAAAAAACTTAGACGACAATACGTTACCTATTTCATTAATAATTAGGTGCTGATTAATGTAGTTTATGTGGCAGACAGACAATCGCCTATGTGTATAGAACATAAAAATCTGAATAACTATTATTTAGATTTCTATGGTATAGAATATGTTTATTTTGCAATTTCTAATCTTTATTTTTAAATGATACGATACGATACGTATACGATTTTCTAAATTGAATATGCATTACAAAATTTATCTAAGCTTAATCCCACGTATTGATTCACCTCACACTAAATAATTATAATATTTTGCACATTATAATTATGTCTACACTAATATTATAAATCTGAAGACTTTGAACGCTGCACGCTGTTCTTGGAACCACGGGGCCGATTTGAAAAATTATTTCATTCACAACTGATAGTTCATATTTTATCGAGAAAGGCTATATACGCTTAGACGAATACAAGCGGAGCAATGCGGGTATAACCGCATGGCACAACTAGTTTCATGGTAATATTATTATAACACTGTATAAAGCGCACCGAAATTTTGTGTCACGTGCTGGCCACGGACAATTCGCTATAGCGAAAATTCGCGCGGCGCGACTGGCGGCGCGTCTTGCGAATGAATCAAATGTATGGAAATGTACTGGGCATGCCACGCGCAGCGGCGACCAGCGAGACGACCGGCGAATTTCCCCGAGCGAATCGCGCGGCACGACTAGCGATCGAAACAAATGTATGAGTTATTACGGCGCAGGCCACGGAGTCGAGCGGCAGACGCGGCGACTACTCCCGGAGCGAACTTAATTTAAAATAGTTTGTTTTTTTTTCGCGAAAATGGAGACGGAAGCTTTTATTGTAGAAATTCTAGCTAGACCAGCTATTTGGAAGTCTAGCCACCCGCAACATAATTTTTCATCATGCCTATATTTTTCATATTTTTGGTGGAATTCTCCGTCTGTAACACGATTTCTATTTAATTCGTGTACTCCACTATATCTTCCAAACATTAAATCTTGAGCAAAAAAGCTGCTACTCTCCAAACAACGTCGAGCTAACTTTGATAAAGCTATCTCGTCTCCTCGTCTACACTGGTCGCGGCGGCGAACGCAACTGCCCGTGGCATGCTTACCGCGCCGCGCGACTTGCCGCGCCGCCCGTCGCGCCGTCGGTCGCGCCGCCGGTGTCCGTGGCCAGCCCGTCAGTGTTTCGGGTCATTTGTAACAGGATGGCGGTTCTACAGGGGGGTCTTAGTACGCAATGACAAAAAGAAAAATGATGGTCAGAACGCTGATACCGGATACCAACATTATAGTATCTTCACCGTGTGTGACGCGCTTTAATCAAGAAGCGTATGAACTATGAACTATGACGAAATGTTCAAAACTAATTTTTATGCGCCTTTCATTTTAATCCACACAAAAATGCCTCACACAGTCTATTATGTACAAAATATATTTCTAGCTTACAGAAAGTGACTTGATCAATCAGTCGGCATTATGAGAAACTTGACGACTAATTAATTATTATTATTGTTCACTGCGCGTATGTAAAGGGAATCAAGATTTCTAAAGCGAAAATATCTTGTGGAGGGTTAGCTACGACCTACAAACAAGCTCTGAGATTGGTTAGTATATTGGTAACTGTTAGATTATTAGTTTTACTATTATATCTCAATGATCTACAGTCTACATAATACAATCCAACACATACAGGAAGACAGTGTTCACTCTGACAATCTATTCTATCTCTATGTTAATTTTAATCAAATTCAGTTCAGTGGTTTGGAAACGTAACTGACAAACAGAACAGAATAACTTTTGCATTTATAATATGGGTAGGGATTTGCGAGTGGTTAGAATAAAACAACAAACTTGTATGCTTGAAAACTTTATTTATTAATCAATAATCAACCATTACAAGGATCTTTGGCAAACATACATTTAATACGCAGCGTCCGATGAAATCTTTATGACAATAAATGCACTGGAATATGAAGTGTTAACAATAAAATAATATAAGGTTAAACAATACCAATAATATCTAAATAATCGATCACCATAATTTCGTTTCGTTTTATATAATATCTCTTCATAAAACTAATAGGAAATTGCAAGCTCACAAGCGATAGTTATTCTATTCGCAAATATTAATCTTAAATCTAAACAAAAATAAAAACTATACATACTGCATGTACGTCATTAATTAAAAAAAAATGCTAAAATTGCATTGTTCTCTTACAGTGTAAATATATTTTTATTAATAACTAACAACTATGTCATAAGATAAGTTACATATAAATTCTACTATGATCTACTTGAAAACATTAACAATGTCTCGCTACACGGATAGTGTCATGTACTGAGTATGGTTATTTATTTGGAACTGTGTGCTAAAGGAATTATATTGACAATTTGAATAGTAATGTGTAAAGTGTATTAGAGGCATCCGTAAGAAGGTCATACGTATCATGCAATCAAGGAAAAACACTTTTATGAGTTTCTCTTGATATAGCGTGTGCTTTGTAACACTATCAACGTCTGTGTGTGAATGGGGGTCTGGTGTAATTACATCATCTGTGTGCGAGTGTTTGCGTGGTGCAAGTGCGTATATTCTCTATCTCTTTTATTGTAATATTGTGCTTTGTCAGTATTTTTTTAAGTTGTTGTGTGTGTGTTATTGAATGTATACGTCCATTCTATTTGTGTGCATGCCTGTATAACCATAATATAGTGTGCGCGCGTATGTGCGTGCGCAAGTGAAGAGTGTATATAACCATCTCGTGTGTGTGTGTGTGTGCGTGTGTGTGTGTGTGTGTGTGTTGGTGCGTGTGGTGTGTCTACGGGTCCACGAAGCTGATCATGATGTAGCGCGTGCCCAAGAGCACGGGCAGCCCCTCGTGGTAGTGCGTGTGTGTGTGTGTGTGTTGGTGTGTGTGGTGTGTCTACGGGTCCACGAAGCTGATCATGATGTAGCGCGTGCCCGAGAGCACGGGCAGCCCCTCGTGGTAGTGCGTGTGTGTGTGTGTGTGTTGGTGTGTGTGGTGTGTCTACGGGTCCACGAAGCTGATCATGATGTAGCGCGTGCCCGAGAGCACGGGCAGCCCCTCGTGGTAGTGCGTGTGTGTGTGTGTGTGTTGGTGTGTGTGGTGTGTCTACGGGTCCACGAAGCTGATCATGATGTAGCGCGTGCCCGAGAGCACGGGCAGCCCCTCGTGGTAGTGCGTGTGTGTGTGTGTGTGTTGGTGTGTGTGGTGTGTCTACGGGTCCACGAAGCTGATCATGATGTAGCGCGTGCCCGAGAGCACGGGCAGCCCCTCGTGGTAGTGCGTGTGTGTGTGTGTGTGTTGGTGTGTGTGGTGTGTCTACGGGTCCACGAAGCTGATCATGATGTAGCGCGTGCCCGAGAGCACGGGCAGCCCCTCGTGGTAGTGCGTGTGTGTGTGTGTGTGTTGGTGTGTGTGGTGTGTCTACGGGTCCACGAAGCTGATCATGATGTAGCGCGTGCCCGAGAGCACGGGCAGCCCCTCGTGGTAGTGCGTGTGTGTGTGTGTGTGTTGGTGTGTGTGGTGTGTCTACGGGTCCACGAAGCTGATCATGATGTAGCGCGTGCCCGAGAGCACGGGCAGCCCCTCGTGGTAGTGCGTGTGTGTGTGTGTGTGTTGGTGTGTGTGGTGTGTCTACGGGTCCACGAAGCTGATCATGATGTAGCGCGTGCCCGAGAGCACGGGCAGCCCCTCGTGGTAGTGCGTGAGGCGGCCCGGGTGCAGCAGCAGCCAGCCGCGGCGCGTGTCCACCACGGAGCAGTTGTAGCGCAGGAACCGGCACCCGCCGCCCGTGTAGTCCACCTCTGACGTAACAACACACACGTCAAATGATAAAAACACAACATTCTCTTGATGCTTGATTACAATCGCAATTATACATTTTAACCAATATCGCCGCTCTGTGCATACAATTATACTGTTTAACATTTTACGGTCCCGCAGGACAGGCATTGCCTAGTGCGGGAACCAATGATTTTATTACTGTATTTTAACGATTTTCTTCAAGAAACTATTTTAACGCATTATGTATGTATGTATGAATGATGTACGTGTCTTAAAGAATAAAGAATTTTTAATTTTTTTTTTAATATGCTCCGCCTCTGCCACACCATAATACAATACACATACTATAGCAATAAAACATGTACTCGCTCAACCTGCTAATAATATATGTTCTTAGGAAACATAATTATTCTAAAATGTAAATTACACAGTAGAGTGAATTTGTTTGCAACCATTTGAATTCAAGTTGTAATAAGTTCAAGTAATTAAATCACACTAGCTTTCACTTGCGGGTACGTTAGTGTTCAAATTGAAGACACTGTTGAGAGGATTTCATTAAAATTGATTTAAATTTTAACTATTTATGAGAAGTTCTGTGCAAATACATAAAAATCTTCGAGCAATGTCAAAAAGCTAATGACTAAAAACTATTGACATTTTCATAGCAGTTATACAAAACTGGCCCGCTCGCGGGTCCCTGCGGCACCCCGGTACAGTATACTCACGCGGCGTGTTGAGCGCCAGGTTGATGGTGTAGGTGGAGGAGTCGTGGTGCGGCCGCAGCGAGGGCTGCTCGTCCGGGCGGTAGCGCACCACGAAGTTCATCAGCGACACCGGCGGCTGCGAGTGCACGCAATCATTAGCTTTGCTCTATTCTACCACATGCTTTAGACAGTTGTGAAAGTTGGTATCAATTCAAAAATTGTTACTAGCTTTCCGCTCTATTCGCGTGATCGGAGAAAATGAGAGGTAATTGTCACATTTCTAATCGAAGTATAGAAAATGAGGATAAATCACCAAAGTGGTATTTCCACTGACACTGAGCTTTTTGAAAAAATTTTTTGTAAGTAACAAATAAATAATAGTATTTATTATTATTAAAGACTAGCTGTGCTACGCGGTTTTACCCGTATTGCTCAGCTCCTGTTCGTCTTAGCGTGATGATATATATAGATTTCCTCGATATATGGGCTATGTAACACCGAAAGAATTTTTCAAATTGGACCACTAGTTCCTGAGATTAGCGCGTTCAAACTCTTCAGCTTTATTACATTAGTATAGATGAGACAATCCAAGTGTATAACGCGAATCATGTAAAAAGAACGCTGGATGAAAGTGATGGGGTGTGTTTTGGCATGTATCGAGTTTAGCACAAAAGTTATTTGCTGCTTATTTTATTTTTGAAGTAGGCTCTCGAGTCTCGAGTGGCTTCGCAACAACATATTTGTTATTCTTATACCACCTCATAACACCAAATAGACCAATAAATCGCCAATGCGCAGCTTAACCGTCAGCGTTCTTTTTATGTGACGCGACGTATACATAGAGAGCACTCACGTCGTGGAAGTAGCCCAGGAAGACCATCTCCTGCAGCGGGCGCACGTAGCGGCGCAGGATGTGCAGCCAGTGCGCGTCCAGCCCGACCTGCTTCATGTGGATGTCGCGCGTCGGCACCGCTTCGTACCCGCCCTCCAGACGAGAGTCCTGGCCACAGACCGTCTTACTACAGTTCCATTCTAACTAATGTTTTGGCAAAATAAACATTATATCTATTTTTTTGACGTGACAACGTCTTATAATTCGATAAAGCCGGCTGCACGCACGAAAAACATGACTCATGCAGCGTTACCTCGCTCTGAGGCGTTCCATGTAAGGCTTGAAGTGCAAACGAGAGCGCGGAACGAGCGACAAAGAAGCACAATCGGACGTTGTCACGTTCAACTATCGTCAGTAAACCGACTTTACAGACAACCATTTTTTTTAAACTTAATGGCGGCTCATAAGTTAGCTGCGAATGCATGTGCACGCAGGTATACGTCCCTTAACGTCCCGCTGATATCTAA
The DNA here is from genome assembly GCF_061535395.1 of Colias eurytheme. Taxonomy (NCBI): domain Eukaryota; kingdom Metazoa; phylum Arthropoda; class Insecta; order Lepidoptera; family Pieridae; genus Colias; species Colias eurytheme. The sequence goes on from NC_142980.1 coordinate 302,462, forward strand.
AAATAGATACGATATTCCGAGACGCTATTAAGTTTTAATAGCACTGTAAATGGATAACGTATTTTTGGAAATAATAAATATACACACATAAATAGAATATACTCATTGAGTAATTATATAAAATAAATAAAATAAAATAATATTTATTAGCCAATTTAACACATTCAGTTCACAATCATCACAAAATTTGCTATTTGTAATTAATAAGTGATACACTGTAAGTAGTAATGTAGTCAGAAGTGCTCAGTTTGAACAAAATCTGTCCATTTAATCTTAATATATTATAAGGTAATATGAGTGTGTTAAAAATGATAACTTTGATGGTGCATACATTTTAGTTGAAATACAAGTATACGAAAATATAGAGAAGAGAAGAACAACAATAACAATATATAATATTGTATTTTTTCTATGTACCGTATTCCTATATTTGGAATTAACAAAACGTGTAGATAATTATTTCAATGAATATTAAGTTAATAATTTTTTTATGTAGACACACAGATGAAACTACGTGTGTGTAAAGTGTAAAAATTACAATTGTATATGTTACAATCACAACCCTGAACCAGTCAATAACCTTATTGACCGGTAAAATTAGTCAATAAGGTTATTGACTAAGAGCGTCGGTCAATATCCTTATTGACTGATTTTGTCATATAAAATCCGGTAAAACCAGTAAAATTAGTCAATAACCTGACTAATTTAACCGGTCAATAAGGTTATTGACTGGTTCAGGGTTGTGACTGTAGCATATACATAAAAGACACGGATAACAGGCAGTGCGAACAACGTACCTTGTTAGAGCCGTCGCTCCACTTGCCGTACGCCTCCATGATGTCGATCCACTCCGCGCAGAAGCGCTCCGTCACCAGCGGGAACCAGTACACGTCGGGGCACGGCTGGACATACACACACATTATTTCATAGCATTATCAGTTTAATTTTTAAAGCAGAAAACATGTTGGCTGTAGCAATCTGTCAGTTTTTATGATTCGTTTTGTACGTTTTTTTGAAACATATTTCAAAAATTTCTCTTAGTTTTTAATTATTATCAATTACATATTAGTCTTTTGAGAAACTTATTTTTTACCTGTGTAAAACGGGAGCATTAAATTGTGTGTATGTTTTGTTCTCACTTTCTACTTTTTACAACATTTTTGTCCAAGAATTAATTTTGCGATCCTCGAGGGCTAAGTTTAATACTTATCAAGCTTCCTTATATTTCTTGTAAACTTGCTAAGTGTCTAACTTTTTGTGGGTGGTTGGTGTTTATTTATTTTTTTAATTATAACCATTTATTGAACAATTTGTGGGTTAGGTACAAACATGTCACATTTGGACCCCAAACTAGGACAGCCTGTAACTTGGGGTCCACGTGTTTGCGTCTGTCTGTCTGTCCGCTCACCATGCTGTGCTGCTTGCCGTCGTCGAAGTTGCGCCAGTAGTCGGGGCTGATGTAGCGGCGCTCCCAGTCGCGGCGGTTGTGCAGCAGCTGGTACACGTCGGGGTGTGTCCGCTTCGTGTCGAACGACTCGGGGTCCACCAGGTACCCCATGTCCTCCTCGTTGCTCACGTGCATCATTATGCCCTGAATGTGGAACGAGTATACGAGTCATCGCCATGTTTAACATATTACTAGCCGTCCGTTGTTCTGCCTCACTCTTATCACTAAGGGTGTGAAAAATAGATGTTAGCCGATTTTCAGATCTACCCAATGGGCACACAAAATTTCATGAGAATCAGTAAAACCGTTTCGGAGGAGTATGGTTACTAACATTGTGCCGCGAGAATTTTATGTTATAGTACGGGTCATCGTCATGTTATAGTACGACACATCATTATATACATACATTTTCAAATATGACTGAACAAGCCAGCTGACGTTAAGCGCTCAGCATCGCCATCAACACCGTAAACATTTGCAAGATATACTCATATTTCATATGGATGACATATTCAAGTACTATAATAATTTAGTACCCAATACCCAATTGAGACAGGAAGTTATATTAGTGTTCTAAACGTCAATAAAGGGTCTAGATAAAAAAGGGGAATTACAATAAGAATAATATACTCTAAGATGTTTAAAATTTACAATATATGTATCATACATACGCAGGGAAATTTAAATGCAATTATGAAATGATACAGAAACAGAAAATTATAAAATAATCAAATTACAATATAATCAGAAAGATACCACTTCTCTATTCAACAGGTATATGTTTTTAGATGAAATTGATATTGAGCAATATGCTATGGATCACCTGTAAAAATTTGACTGCAAGTTTTTCATCTTTAAATTCCAGTTATACCCGCAGAATCTTGCAGTGTGATCCAAGGCTAATACTCACTAGATTCCTGAGGCTCTCGCAGAAGGCCATGTCAGGGTCGACGCCCTCCTTGCTGTAGGTGACGCCCTTGTAGGCCGGCTTGCGGAACAGCTCCATGTTCAGCAGGTAGCAGTTCGTGATGAACGGCACGTTCCAGATACCCCTGGGTGAATTAAAAGTACTCTAGCTTATGGTTTACTTCGGCAGCAAAGGTTTTCTTCGTAGAATTAAATTTTAATTAAAATTATCATTTGTTGGTAAAATTTAATTACTTATGGTGTTACGTGATCGACGCAATTAGAAACAAATAAAAATATTAATAATCATTGTGATCTTTACAATAGCCATATTGCAGAGATATTAATAAATATGTAAATACAAAAATGGTTTTATTATATGTATAGAATTGTATAAGTATTAAATTCCAATGGCTGGTCGTCTAATTTATAAAGAAATAACAACAATAATGCTTTTAGCTCTCACTACAGGTGCATGATATTTATTAAAGTTTCAGACTAGAATACTACATATTAAGTTATGTATTTATATTTATATTATGTAAGTCGAATATTTATCATATTACAGATTAAATACAATAAGAAAACATGAGCGGTTATATTTTCTTTTGCTAAAAAAACTAAACTGTTGAAAAATTACTAACATGAATTTCGCATGAACAGGACAACAGGCTATTTAAAACGAATATGTTATCATTGTTGTTCGATGTGATTAGAAAATATTTTGTGTGAATAAAATAAAATTAACGCGACATTAAAATAATGTACTTGCAGGCGATAAAATAAACAAACATTGAACTATTATCTACAGTGGAAAATTTATGTTATTTTCATCTCAAGAGCTATCATCGCGGAGTCATTATGTATGCGGGAGCAAATCGTCGCCACTACACCTATTGCGTCGAACCCATTACAATAACTACTCTACGTACCTTAAGGATCAGTGCTGGGAATTCATTCTTATAACGTTTTACAAGTCATAAATAAACTTTAATAGTTGTAACTTTGATTTTTACAAGAAAACAATATTTATTTCGTATTTAATGATAAAATGTTGAACAGAGACGCCTGAAATTGATCTTTAGAAATCCTATTGAGGGTTGCTTTTAATTAATGTGTTCTAATTAGAATACAAAGCACGCAAGAGAAAGGCAAGGCGCATTATGAGATTTGTCCGTTAGTTCAAATTTTATGAGGCTAGAACAAAAATACATTAATATTGATGATTCGAACAGCAGCCGGTGCAACGTCTCTTACGTAAACATGTCCCCCATAGTCGATCACGCAAGTCAGGGCAGGTACTCTGGCAATAGGTGGCATCCTTGGAGCCCGCGTTTCAATGACCCGATTGTTAGAGCTGCTCCAAAGGAAATTGGTACGGCGAAGGGGAGCCGGCAGCCACCTCTCATTAGCCAATTGATCGCGGCGCGAGGGGCATTCGTAAGACTGGCACCGAGCAAACAATACAGCATGCTGCTGAGGCTCGCTCTGGTCGCGCTGCTCGCGTGCGCGCTGCTGCCCGCCGCCGCGCGCCGCGGCCGCACGCGCTCCCGGAACAAGTCCAAGGTGCCCCATAGGCCATACTACACAACACACGCTTCGCCACTCTCGGGGAAACCCTTACTAATCCTATCGTATCCCCCAGGTGCAAATCGGCCTGCCGATAACGGGCAAGTACCGAGACCCCGAGTCGGACCAGTACTACAACAACAATGATGTGAGTATTTACTCAATTAAATCTGTATGCTCCGATGCGACATCAATTATATTTCATTACGATGCTATAAATCGTGAAGCACATTTTGCGATGGATGTTTTGCTATTTTTTGATTCTTATATTTTATGTTGAATATTAATAATGTTGTTCTGCAATACTTTTAAAAATAATCGACTAAATGGTGGCAGCGTTTTATTGAACGACGTGTAATGTGTTGTGTGTGTGTGTAGGGCGCGAAGATCCTGCTCGCATCGCACTTCGATTTTGAATACGTGTTGGGGCACAAGATCGCGTTCCTGTGCACGGCCAAGGGCAAACCGCGCCCGCAGATCACATGGTTCAAGGACGGCGTCGAGATCTTCGCGCACCACAACTTGCATGTGAGTCAAACCTTTATATTTGAGATATTTCCTTGGGAATTTCATTGCAGTTGAAATTCATAGCGAGGCGAAAAGCGATGCGTATAACTAACATTATACCGCATTTTGTCGCGTTTACTTGTACGTTATTTGCTTTGCTATTCGCTTAGCTATTCACACACATGTATTATTATCTATCCCTAAGCCTCTCAGGGGATCGAATGAATGAGAATGAACTAGACATATTCGGTACAGATCCACGAGTGGCTGATCGACGAGGACCGCGTGAAGTCCAAGATCGAGATCGACCCGGCGACGCAGATGGACGCCGGCGTGTACGAGTGCACCGCCGACAACATGTACTCCATCGACCGCCGCTCCTTCAAGACTGACTTCTCCATCGCCTTCGACTAACCCCCACCACCCCCACCAGTCATCACTCATCTCATACGTCATCATCAGTCATCCCCATATCTCTATATCTATATCGTCTAACGCCCGACATTAATAATGTATCTCACTATCTATGCCATCGATTTCTAAGTCTTTTTTGCATGCCAATGAAAGAAATACTTCGATTGGAAGATAAGAGCTTTTATCAGAAAAATATTGGATCTAACTTGGTCCAGCATTTTTCTGTTAGAGGCTTTTTGAATAAGGTAAGATTATAATTAACATCGGGCGTAAATAAGCTCCACCTATGAACCCTTCAGCTCGAACGACTCCTCTGCAGTCTAACCTGATCCTTAGCATCTATCGCTCTGTGTAAGTTAAGACACCACCCATTATGTTACGTAAATCTTGGTCATTTAGAAGTATGATATTCCAAGACAGCTTTCCGAATGATCTGCAATAACTAACCTAACCAAACCCTAGAGTTGCATCAATGTTTGTTTAGTCTAGGTAATAGTTTAATATATGCCCAAAATTGTATGTATGTTAGATATAATGTGACGCACATTTCAAAGTGATTTTGATTTAAATATTTATGAACATTTTGATGTAATTTTATAATATTTAGTTTGTATGATTAATCAAAGTAGCTTATGTAGAATAGTTCATAGCAAAAAAACATGTCATATAGCGTAAGTATATTATTATATTCAATGTTAAACAAATTATTTTATTACAAGTGCGATCACAGACAAAATTTACAAAATAAGTCATTTATTTATTTCATGTATACTAACTGTAGTTGTATTCTATAATATATTTTTATAACTTATAATAATTATCTACTTTTAAAATCAATGTACCTATTTTAGATAGATGTATTATGTCATAAGGAATAACTTGTTATGTAACTATGTAATGTTAGTAACTAAATAATCAATCGTTGTTATTATAATATGTAAAAGTGTTTTATTTAAACAAATCTTCACCTTAAATAATACAAAAGAACTTAAACATGTCTCATTATATACCTACTGTTTTTTTTGTATTTATAAATTTAAGACACATACAAGAATGCCTGACAGATTTTAGCAACAATGTATATTTATCGTGGTGAATATAAAGGAAAAATATCTATGAATAAGTGACGTTAATCAGTCATTGAAATAATAAATTAGATCGTGGACGAGTGCTGATTGATATGATAGTTGATTTCGAGGTTATGCAAAATAATATGTATATTATGTTTTAAAAATATACATACATATAGTTAGTAATAAGATAGATGTTTTATTAAATTTTCCTTGTATAAATATGATTCTCTAAGTGGTATTGCAGGCTGGTAGGACATGACATGGTATTAGTGAGTTTTACTCATTGAAAGAATATTATAGTAACTTGGGTTAAAAATATTTAAAAGCAGTTAATTGATTACAATATACACTAAAAATAACATTAAGCTCATGTTTGCTTAGTTTATTTCCATGCATATTTTTGTAAATATTAATGTGCGAGATCAATCTGTTAGAGTATTTTTTTATCAATAGGTAAAGTAACAGATTGCAGAACAATTTCTTATATCTAGCTCTTACATTATACTAAGTACATAATATAAATTCCACAACCCCATTATGGTCCGGGAGCCAGCAGCAGATTTTATGACCAAGTTCCTCTCAAGCGGTAATTAGTAAAATGCATCAAAGTATAGTATTATGAAACCTCGTGAACGTCAGCTGGAGCTCGGTTGGGGGGAAGAGCAGTTGTAGCCTCCCGTATCAGCTGACGGTTTTTCCACCAAGATACAGCCAGCTGACATATATTTATCCACAGTTACATATAAGCTATCATCAGGTAAATTTTTGTTTGAGAGGAAATAACGGAAAATAAATTTTTCTTTAAATTTAACTTTCATGTTCGAGACACCAGCTGACGTATAATACACCATGTTGTAACCAGCTGACTATTTTTTTTCGTTGAGATATTGGGTTAGCTACAATTTGACAAATTTTTAGCTGAGAGGAAATGAATGAATGAATGTATTTTTTTTCCTATGTGCGTGGGAGGCTACAACCGCTCACCCCCCCAACCGAGCGCCAGCTGACGTTCACGAGGCTTTATAATACTATACTCTCATGCGTCTGACGAATTATCTCTTGAGAGGAAATAGTTAACCAAATTTGCACCTGGCTCCCTAACCATTAACACCGTACACAGCTTTGAACTAAAAACTATAAGAAAAACTTTTTAAATTATGACCATAATTAAGTACAAGCAATAGCCAAAAATAAATAAAAAAAGACGTGTGGCACTCGGGGACTGCCGCGGTAAAGCTATTGCATGCTATGCCTTCAAGCTACACCTCCGCGCCCGTCCCCGTGGGGAGCGTGAGGTTTTTCGTTACGGAATTTCTGGATTCGGTCCCCGCGCTCAAGGCCCGCGATAGAAGCTATGCAATAGCTTAAAATTAATAACAAAAAATTCTAACTAGGAAGGACTTAACTTGAATTTTAACTTCAAAGGAAATAACTAATATTTCAAATTTAAAAAATTGTTATAATAGTAAATCTATAGTAACGGTCATATTTATGTAAATATCCTGCGCTGTGTACCTAGGCATTGATTTATAATTTACCTCAAAATCCTATGTTATGTATAGTGTGCAATTTGTACTGTGTAGTGTCCACTATAGCATGTAGTGTAGAGCGCGCACTCACCGGAGCTCCCCATTAACAATGTCCATGTAGTCGGGCGCGCGGGCGTAGTACCCGTCCGCGGAGAGCGCGCCCCAGAAGTTGGTCCAGGGCTGCTCGGGGCGCGCCAGCAGCGGGGCCAGCGCGTCGAACCCGCTCGCCAGCAGCCGCCGCAGAGCAGCGGGGGTCAGCCGGGCCACGCTGTCCACGGTCAGCAGGTAGTCGCACAGGCTGTTCGCGCACCGCTCCCTGTTTGTTAGACAAACATTACAAATGTCAGTATGCATGTACTCTTTCACGCAAATACTACTCATTCTGAACAGATGACAATTAAATTTGGCACATAGAGGGTAACTTGGATTAACACATAGGCTAGGTTTTATCGCTAAAATCCCACAGGAACGGAAACTATGCGCATTATATGCTATGTGCATTATATAGTTTAGAAAATGAATTGTATTTCTTTAAAAAAATATAAACCACATTTGAGTTTTTGTAGATGTAAATGAATTCCTTCAAATGTTATATACCTTTATAACATTTGAAGGAATTATATACGAGTGTAACTCTTTCAAAACAAATTTTGGTAATAGTTAGCAGTCAAGTAGCATATGTAGCAAATGCTAAACATCTATAGCTAAAGAAACACTTACACTTGCCGACAGGTTTGTTAATAATAAATACTTTTTCGCTCGGATACTCCGTAAGTTCCTCACTCAGTTGCCCTAGACTCCGGCTGTCTGGCCACTCAGCCGGAGTTTTTTTCAGCACCGCCGCGAGGCGAGATACTTGTCCCCCCCAATACTTTTTGTGGCCAATGAACAATAAGGGCGTGTATATGTACGTGTGTATGTGTGTACACTCACAACGCAAGCCGGCGCGCGTCTGTCTCGGACATGAGGTCGTCGGGCCGCACGCGCTTGGCGGCCGCGTACTGCGCCGCGTGCTGCTCGAACCACGCCTGCACCTGCTGCTCGTGGTACTCCACGTTGTTGCGCAACACCAGCTCCAACTTTTTCTGTTACAAAACATGATGATTGTAAATAATTTTTCTGATTGAAAATGCCAATGAAAAAAATTAGGTAGGTGACAATTAAAAAGAAAAGAATAAACTTTCAGAAATCCTTTCTTTTGGAAAATAAAAATGTTTGAGTAATTTAGTTAAATTTACGGTAATAAAATCATTCAATTTTCTATCAACTTTATTAAGAGTAAGGTTGGGTCGCCTAAGATCGGACGCATATGCCGAAAATTTTATACGTACTGTATTTTTTATTTTATTTCTCATGATTCGATGTCGTTTTTCTGTTGCGGTCAACTGTAAATTGATGACAAAAAAATATTGTTTAACCCCTAATTTTTTGGTTTGCGTAGATGCTATCTATCTAAGCAAATTTAGAGCCTAAAAAGCAGACTTTTTTCGACTTACCATAGTGAAGAAAATAACAGTTCGGCCGAAGATCGGACTATGTAGTATCTTCACTTCTATGCGTTTAATAATAATGTTAACATTAGGAAAACATCCGGACTTACGTCCATACATTGAGCATCAATAGATCAGTCAGAATCGACATCCGAAATCGAAAATTTAACAATAATTCCAAAAGTTTTCAAACTTCGGTCAAGTGAATAGTACATTGGGACGACAATAAATCTCATTTTGCAACCTTGTCCGCAGTCCGGAACATTGTTAAAATTGCAATTAAATTATTTTTTTGCTGTATGATCGTGAAAAAAATTCCAAAAGTTCTGCAAACTTGGGAAAGTTTTCGATATAATATTTCATATCACGTATTAAATTTGCAACCAATCTAAGTGTACGGAACATTGTTAAAATTGCAATTAAATTATTTTTTGCTGTATGGTCGTGAAAAAAATTCCAAAAGTTCTGCAAACTCGACACAGATATCGGAAATATATACCGAACAGTTGTACATATAAATTTGCAACCTTTTTCGTTTACCGGAACATGTTTATTTATAATTATTTTTAATTCGTGGTCATTTTTTCGAGTAAGGTGGTCTCGGAATAATTACAAAAGTTTTGGAACTTGGTTGCAAACTTAGAAAACATATATTCTGATACATTTACAATTTTGCAACCTCATTCAGTTTAATAAATAAAAAAAACATTAATATTCAATATCAAAAGATGTTCCGTACACTGAGATTGGTTGCAAATTTAATACGTGATATGAAATATTATATCGAAAACTTCTCCAAGTTTGCAGAACTTTTGGAATTTTTTTCACGACCATACAGCAAAAAATAATTTAATTGCAGTTCCGGACTGCGGACAAGGTTGCAAAATGAGATTTATTGTCGTCCCAATGTACCATTCACTTGACCGAAGTTTGAAAACTTTTGGAATTATTGTGAATTGATTGTCTTAACTGACTGGAGTACAATGATTGAGTCAGGAAATTCCTCAAAAAATTTGACAAAGAAGTTTTTTTTTATTGCGTTTTTTTAGTCCGGTCTTCCCTCCTCATCCTAATTAAGTTTCTCAAACTTTTATCCTCCGTGTTCTAGGACTAAATAATGAAAATGTACCTAAGGTCTGATAGTCATAGCGTCATTGGATAGTTAAATATATTAAAAGTTAATAATTATTGCGCATTATTGCATAAGGCGCAGTCAAGAGCTACACTTCGGTTCAATCTTCGGCATTGGGAGGGAAGATCGGATCTTGGGTTGTGAACGTCCTAGGCGTAATCAAAGTATACAGATGGAAAGAGGATTCGCTAATTCTGCCCCAAAATAATTAATTCAAATAATGTAATTTCAATGAAAGTACTCTCCACAATGAGCCATCAAAATTTTGTAGGTAAGATCGGATCGACGATTTTCGCCACAAAATACACCTTTTCTGCTGAATCACCTGTGTACACGTCCCGTCTGGTCGCTGGCCGGCCGCAGAGTGAAGAGAGGGGCAGAACAAAATGGCGGATCTAGTAGTGTTGGTAGCAGTAGAGAATATTGCCTAGTTTGCGAGTTATTCCATGCATCCGATCTTATGTCACATCCGATCTTAGGCGACCCAACCTTACTCCTCCAGATACAATACCCAAATTCTACCCTGTCCAATAATATATTTTATCAAACATCACCCCATTCACACAGCACAATCGATCCATCGTACCTTCGGATAGTCGTAGTCGAGCAGCGACTGCAGGAACTCCTCGAGGAAGGGCGTGGGCTGCTCGATGAAGACGGCCAGCATGACGCGCGGCAGGTCGGGGTCGGCGGGCAGCGTGCGGCGCCGCTCATCGCACAGCACGCAGCGGGCGGGCCCGCGCGCGCGCGCCAGGTAGTTGGCGAGCCGGCCCAGCGCGAGCTTGGCGGGCCCGTTGCCGTGCAGCACGAGCGGCCGCGCGCCCGTCAACTCGTTCTCCAAGTACGCGTCCTCACCCGCTGTAGTATTCGTGTGTAACTTCACGTCCGCTGCGCACAAACAAGAGATATTACATAAAGTTACCTTGGTTATTTTCAATGTGTAAGACGTTTACTTGTATAAAATATAATTACAAGTCATGGCAACAATTTGATATATTTTTATCGCTTCCTATAGGTTATAGTTAAAATTAAATTTAAGGATGTTTTTTGACAAAAAGCTCTATAAATATTTATAAAAAATATATCCACTTCAACTCGGGGCGTTTACATGGAATTTGAAGATATTTTAAATTTCTATTAAAGTGTATTTGAAGTACATGGTATACTCACAAAGCGCCCCATTAAGGTTCTGGAAGATCTGGCAGGTGTGATCGAGACCGATGTCGAGGGCTCCGCGCAGCTCCTCGTCCAGGTACAGCTTGGTGTAGTACAGCTGGTCGTCCTCCGCGTCAGCAATGCTCTTCGCCTGCAGCAGCTTCCACACATCCTCGAGATAACCTGCATAATAATATCAAGTGTAAACAAATGATGACTTAAACATCTAAGAATACAAGTAACTTTAACCACTAGCTTCGCCAGCATTCAGATTGAATCAGATGGCATCATCTTGCAATTAAAATAAAAAATCATTAAAATCGATTCACCTTAAAAATAAAGTTTTGATGAAGCCAAAATAAAAAGCAAGAAAACGATTGAATTTTAACAATTCATTTAGGTGAATTGAGAACCTCCTTGTTTTTTGAAGTCGGATCAAAATTGATCCAGTCGTAAAAGAATCCATAAGAGAAGTTCAGTGACAGATTTGGCAGAAGAAAAAGTATATTTTGAAGGTGCGCAGTTAGCTGATAACTTTACACTAGTACTTTACACTTTATATACACTCAACTTACTTTTATGGGTGTATTGGTCACCCACAAAAGTGTGCCACCTATAAAAATCCATAAAAAAGCACCAATCACAAAGGCTCACCGATAAAACCGCCCGAGTTTAGGTAGGGGTTGGGCACCGTAGTGTCGGGGTAGGTCTTGGCGAGCGCCGGCTCGGGCCAGCAGAACGGCTCGGCGGAGAACAGCACGCGCCGCCCGGACGCCTCGAACTTGCGCACGATCTGCTCCGCGCCGCCCAGGAATATCACGTCGTAGCTGCGCACAACACACCCGCGTTAATATGTCACATCTAGCAGGTGCTTATTTACACTCAAACATTTATTTATTCGATACTTTTTAATCGTAATGTTAGATTTGCGTTAGTGCTACAAGCACTCTGGGATCGTATGCCTATGCAATGGTGATACAAGTTTTGAAATCAGTACAGCAGTTCTTGCGATTAGCGTATCCAACAAACAAACATTCATTTTACATTATTGTAATTAATTTCATGTCATTGATGTTGTGATAATGAGAATAATAAAAAATTATATAATACAATGTAAGAATTTGTATATGTATAAGTTGTAATAACAATTTTTTTATTCAGAATGTTATGAAATATAAATTGTGAAAATAAAATATAAATATTTGAATAAAAATTTTAGCACATATTTATTTGTTAATGATAACAGTGAATTATAAAAAATTTCGTTTAAAAGTGCCTTATCAGTAAACAACCCAAAACAAACGCACAAAAATTGTACATTATTTGTATGATTAGGTTCAAACATCTGACCCCACAGAATAACAGTGATAAACTCTTTCTGATAAAACACTTTTGGTAAAATAATTAACTGTAATCATAATAGGATTGCACATAACCACTATATACATTATCATCTGTTGTTTTATACTTTTATTTAAGGGCTTAGAATAAGATTGTAAGTCATTATTTAGATTGATTCACAATAATCATGTTTTATGAAACACCCCATTAAAATAATAATAGTTAAAAAAAAACTAAAAAACACGCTTTTTATAGAAAACCGAACTAAAAAATAGAAAATTTTATCAAATTAGTGTATTGTCATCGGTCCTCAATAAATCTACAAAGTTTGAACGAAATCTGGCCGTTTAAAGTGGGTCAAAATCGCGCCCAAAGAAGTCGGTTACAAACAAACAAACATACAGGTGAAGCTAATATAAAGCGTGTAAATACTTAATTTTTTTTACAGATGTGTATATGAAAATAATATCAATAGACTATTTAAATAGGTATAACAATGAGTCTGTTGAGAAGATCAGCAGCACCACTAAAATAAAAAATGTATAACAATGACCGTGTAGTTAGAATCATGTGAAACTTTAGGCTCACCTGTCAGTGAACATGACCACCATGTCTTTGTTTTCCCCCTGCATCAGCTCGTCCACCTTCTTCTTGAGCAGGTTGACCTTGTGCCCCCCTCCGGGGTACGCCATGTTGCCTCCCTTCCACTCCTCGCCCATTCCCAAAACCTCGTAGGAAATGCCGTACACTTTCGCTGATCTCTCGTAGCGCTGAAGGCCATGGCTGTCTTCGGTCGCCACAGTCAATACATATAGATTTTCTGTGGAACAATAACATCATTTGTTAAATAATTATGTTGAAATAAAGTTTATTATGTTTTAATACATCTAGAGTTAAATAATATGATACTTTTTAAAACACTTTTATTAGCTTCATCTGTATGATTGTATGTAATCTACTGCTCTAATATCGATTTTGACCCATATTAAAAGTACAAACTCAAACTTTGTACACTTGTTCAGGTTCGGTGACAATGATCTTATTTAAGCATGTTTAAGTTCTTTTTAAATATTTTAGTCCGGGATCCATCGCCCATTTTTGCAAGTGATTACTATCAAGCTAATTTTTCGTGAGTAGCTTTATTTTGATGAGATGCCCAATAATTTCATGTACGAAACTCTCGATTGTGGTAGCTTACGGAGGTAACAAGGATAAAAATTTTTGATTTGACGGTTCTCAAATATTTATTACGCAATTTGTAGGACAATATGATATAAGTATTAAATAAGTGAAAATAAAAAAATCAGCTGGTTAGTAATCATTTATGATGACTTCGTTATCGATACACATTGGAAAGGGGGACTCTTTGATCAAACCATAGATTTGGTAGGACAAATATTTTTTCGAATAATTTAGATAATTATCTTGAGATTGAACAAAAAAAAACATTCAGTTAGTGAATAATATTTGTAATTCACTTGCGATGGATCCCGGACTATTTTTATTTAACAAAGAACTAAATCACCTTCAAATGGTCAGACTGGACAAAATTTAAATGGGACAAATCGGAATATCAAAAGTTCTGCGGTAACAAACTCACAAAAGTCATATTTAGAACATCCTCATTGTTTTCAAGAGTGTAAAAAGAGCACAGGAGTTTTTTAAAAAAACAAAAAACGAAGTTAACTCACTCACATAATACAATGAATATATAAATTTGCATTTGCTTATAGAAATTACTGTAAATATTGATTGTATTGAAGTCAAAATGTTTGGATTCTTCTACTGGTATGTCATAAGCAGACGTCTGTTTGTTTATTATAATTAGCAATAAGAGTGATGTTTTATAATCTTAAAGTAGGAAATAAAAATGATACTAGCAGAGTTAAATGAACTTTATCTGTTCAATGCTTTCTTCGGTTCGACATAGTTTTATTTTGTCGGCAATTTAAAATAACAAATTCATAAAACAATATTGCATAACACACAACATTTTAATGATAACAGCACACATCCCATCCAATGAGTCATATTTCAACGAGCTTGATCATTTAGAATTTAGATAATAAAGGGACATTTGAACTACCAAATAACATATTATTTTTCAGACATGTAATAGCTTTTGCAGATTGAGAAGAAAATTTATGTAAAATAACTAATTAATATAGAACATTATCTATGACTTATAAATTAAATACATGGGTATTTCCATAAACTAAATAAAATTAAAATAAGAGGAAAACTACAAGAAATAATAATTTTGTAACATTATAAATTTGCATTCACTAGTTTCAAAGAACTTTATACATACCAATGAAAAAGTGATAAAATAAAAATAGTTAAAATAGTGATAAAATAGTTTCCGCCTCTAAATATACGCATAACATAATCATTTCCTAGAAAAACATTGACGAGCGAGGAAAGCGTGCACAGTTCACAGTTTTATTACATTGCCCCAAATACTTGCTATTTAACTCTCAGTGGTGAGTGGGCTTCATTGATAAGTGTAGTTAGTTTCATTTGGGTGATCAATTGATGTACATATTGAGCTGACACATTCATTTAGTATCAATCAAAATATACATTATAACTCTCTCTCTACAATCTACATGTACTATTATGAAGTTGCCTTTTTACATTATATTTGCATTGAAATATTTATTTCTTGTACTTAATACCTTATTTTAATAATTGTTGGTATGGAACAAAGATCTGTTAGAATTGTTAGAAAGCGGAGAAGGAGATGTTACTTTGGGAGCATGATAATTTCCAGATTCAGTGGAAACAGAAGTGCCTGAGAGTGAAAAGTGTATCATAAAGGGGGATGTGCTAATAGTTGACAATATTGGCTAACAAATATGTTTTGCTCCTTTTGTAGCAGAAATGGTATTGGATTTTAATATTAAGACATCAGACCCAAGACTATATTCAATTGTGAACCCAAAAAGACCATGGATATAGACTATGCAGCATATTTTAACCACAAGTTCATCACCAACGGTCATTAAGAGCATCTTACGTGACTCATCCATTATTATAGTTATAGTTTCTGTTCAATTGTGAAACATTCCAATACGTGAATTGGGAAACTTTTATTAGATCGTCTCAAACTTTTTGGTCTGTGTAGCGCATGTCGCGTGACAGTCGGACACAAAGCAGTGTTCGGAACCGTTCGAACAGTTTCACCGTGCTTTTACCGTGCTTTCATAAAACCTCACAACATTTTTTTTATATTTAAAAAATTATTTTATTAATGTATCATACTCAAGAACGGATAGTCTATACTCTTAATAGTTTAAAATAAACAAAAATATAAAACTTTATAAAAGATATTTGCCGCAGTATTTATTCAAACTATTGTTTCTCTATTAATAAACTTTTAAGAAACTTTTTCAGAAAAATTTATAGTTACATAATGATATATTATTAATTATATACATGAACTGAGATAATAAAACAATTCAACTATCTGTTAATAACTACTTCAAAATCTTCTATGATATATGTAATGTTGAAATAGATAAATTGGTTCCAATAAAGTGGCACACAATATTCAATTGATCATTTAAGTAATGTGCATGTTATATGAGCTTATGAGTTCAGTTTCAGATAAAGTTTAAATGTAATTTAAAAATAAATTTGTTAAAGTAATTGCATAGAGAATACAATACATCTAAAATAATTATTCAGATCATCGCAGTGCACATACAAAGGCTATGCAATAATAATTAAGTATATAATAATTTTTAAAATTTACCTGCACTCAGAGCGTGAATTCGAATAAATAGGAAAACGAAACACAAATAAGTCAGTAACAGCCTCATGATTCCAGATCGATCGGTTCAACGGCACGCAGCGAACTCGTAAAATTGGGAACACTGAACGACCGGCCGGCGCTGCGATCGTAAAGCGTTAGCCGCTTCCGAAACGATAAGCTTCTGAACTGTGCTCGCCACTGAAGCCGCGTCACGCCACCAGATAGCCGCGCTTCCTCCCGAGCCGCTGTGAGACTATGAGCTCACCGCGCATATGGTTTTATATTACATGCAGCAATAACAATAACGTCCAGTCAACAAACTCGCTCGGTCACTGTTTTGATTTATGACTTTACGTTAACACACCTAAATGTATAGCGAATAGCACTGGGAAGTCATAACATTGTGCGTTGTTTATATATTTATGTGAGTATTTACTTTCATAGTATGAAACGAATGTAGGTATACAATAATTATTTTATTTTGTACATACGTTTGTAGATTTTCATAATTATTAAAAGAAACACTGATATTTTTATTTATGATTCATCTTACAGATAATTTTTTAGGTTTATTGTTATTTCATATTTAATTATTTATCCAAAAATCACAATTCAATATTTTTGTATATATTTTTTCTGAAAAAAAAACGCTACAATTAAAATTCACAAAATATCTGACAGTTGTTGTCATTCTAACTGACAGTAAAAATAGTTGCCTGTTGGCATTCTAACAGGAGGATAGACAAAGTTAGATTATGCACTTAATTTATTGCCTCCGGGAAGTTGGCACCACACTTTGAAGTTAGAAAAATTTTAAAGGTTGTTCCAGGTTGTTCTAGGTTTGTTCTACATTGTTCCAGAATTTCATACAGCTAAGATTAAAACTTTTCGAGAAAAGTAAAAAAAAACGATTTTAGAGCTGGCACCGCACTTTTAAGATATCACGATTCTGGCGGTTGTTCTGAGTTATTCTAGGTTTGTTCTATATTGTTCCAAAATATCGCGTCCGAAAAAAATTTATTTTCCACATAATTCGTAAAAAACCAAAAAGAAGTTGGCACCGCACTTTGAAGTTAGAAAAATTTTAAAGGTTGTTCCAGGTTGTTTTAGGTTTGTTCTATATTGTTCCAAAATATCACGTCCGAAAAAAAATTATTTTCCACAAAATTCGTAAAAAACCAAAAAGAAGTTGGCACCGCACTTTTTAGATATCACGATTCTGGCGGTTGTTCTGAGTTGTTCTAGGTTTGTTCTATATTGTTCCAAAATATCGCGTCCGGAAAAAATTTATTTTCCACAAAATTCGTAAAAAACCAAAAAGAAGTTGACCTCCGGGAAGTTGGCACCACACTTTGAAGTTAGAAAAATTTTAAAGGTTGTTCCAGGTTGTTCTAGGTTTGTTCTATATTGTTCCAAAATATCGCGTCCGAAAAAAAATTATTTTCCACAAAATTCGTAAAAAACCAAAAAGAAGTGGGCACCGCACTTAGAAGTTAGAAAAATTTTAAAGGTTGTTCCATGTTGTCTGCATAACTGAATATATTCGAAGCAATCATGTCATTTATGTGAAGAAGAAACAGTGTTGCCGAGAGAACGGAGTACGGACCCCTGTGGAACGCCGGCATTGATGGACATAGGCTCTGACGAGCAACCATCTACAACAACACGAATCGACCGGTCCCGCAGAAAGTCAGCAATCCATGTAGTAAGGTTGCTTGGAATTCCGTAAGAAGGGAGCTTGCCAGACTTTATCGAACGCTTTAGAAATTTCCAAAGAAACCGCAAGTGCCTCCCCGTACTTCTCAACAGCTTCTCCTAAAAGATGCGTCACGTGCACTAAAAGATCGCCAGTAGATCTATTGCGGAAACCATACTGATGATCATTCAACAGATCGTTGGTTTCGAGGTGCGTGAGGAGCCGATTATTCAATATACGCTCCATAGTCTTACTACTAGGTCGGTAGTTGGTGGGGTCTGACCGACTGCCTTTCTTTGGGACAGGCTGCAGATTAGCAAGCTTCCAGTTTTTAGGAACAACTCCAGTCGTTAACGAGAGGCGAAACAGACGTGTAAGAACAGGAGATAATTCTGGAGCACAAGTTTTTAAAACGACAGCTGGTATCCCGTCAGGTCCACTGGCTTTGTTCGTCGAGATGACGCAATGTTCTTGAAACTTCCTTGTTCGTGATGCGGATGTCAGGCATATGAACGCCACAATGTTGAAGTGTGGGTGGAACAATACTAGGTGGATTTAGACGAGAGTTGTTGGCAAATAATGAGGCAAAAACATCTGCCTAATCCCTTGCATTATGAGCCAGAGAACCATCGGGTCTCATAAACGGAGGTAGAGTGGGACGACAGAAGTTTGACTCGACAGCTTTGTAAGTAAAGTAATAATTATTATAGGCACATACGTATTCATAAACCTTTAATTTACACAATTTTCTTAAAAAAATGTCGTTTTGAGTTTAAATTTCGTAAATTTGTTAATTTTTTGGCAAGGTAGTGAAAGCGTTAAGTAATATTGTATTCTTCTGTTATCAATTTTATAAGATTTATTTTGTGATCATTTCCGAAACTCTGATGTTCATCCTCCAAATTATTAAAAATTGTCTGATCACCAATAAAGTTTTGGATCTGTAAAATAATATAGTTATAATAATTATGTGACGATCTAATTTTAGTAATATATTCTTTTAAAATTTTTCTTATTACCAATAATTCTACTGCGGTACAAATATTGTATGCATCTTATTGAAGTGAAACTTCTTTATCGGGGTTGGACAAAAATTTAGTGTACTTAAGATTTTTGCGTTACGCCGTACGCGTGACATTTTTGCGTTACGCCGTACGCGTGACATTTTTGCGTTACGCCATACTCGTGACATTTTTAAGGTCATAAAGAAGTTTCACTTCTTACGTGTGTACTCTATTACACGCATACATTTTTTTATATTTTATTAATCCTCCTTTATTCCGGAAGGTAATTAATTTGTGGAAATGTTCTTTTGCAGAAGAAATTAAACGTGATAAGCAATGTTCATTCACATTTAATTACTTTTCTTACGAATCGTACAATATATCCGATTATAACTTTTTTCATGTCATTAAAAACAGGCATATCTAAATAGTGGGCAAAATTGCTGAACTCTGAAGCCATGTCCTTTAAAAAAGTCAAGGTATCGTTTTCATAATCGTTTGAGTCCTCTTGACGGTAGGAAGAAGTGGTTAAATTTATAATTTTTCTCGCCGAAGTACATATTGTATAATATTGCGTTATTTTCTAGTGGAATAAAGTTGCCCGTTTCTAAGCTTCTCATTTCTAGATGAGTAGTTTGCGGTATATTGCTGTTGGCGACATAATTTGGACATTTATAAAATTATAATCTGTGCAACTTACAGAGCCACCTGGCAACACTGTTATTCGGGAAGACATTAGACATCTTTGTCCTTTGATCTTTGATTTACATTTTACACGGCATTCTATACAATCCTTTCTGTTAATTACTATTTTACAATTGTTACATAAATAAAGTACATACGAGAGAATTATTACTTTCTATTATCATACAACCCGACATACATAAATACATACAATACATACATACAATTGCCTTAAATTGTTTCACATTTGGATTGTCGTTATGACCTCCATGCATCCTGACACAGCCAAAAAATATTTCTAGATGATCCTGACTTAGTTTGTAGGTAGGTAGGAACAGAATTCCTTTTCTATTAGCCGATTATAGAGTGATTTTAAACTAGATATATTTATCAGTGTTCCAATGAAACTAGGCTTACATCTTG
The DNA here is from genome assembly GCF_061535395.1 of Colias eurytheme. NCBI lineage: Eukaryota > Metazoa > Arthropoda > Insecta > Lepidoptera > Pieridae > Colias > Colias eurytheme. The sequence goes on from NC_142980.1 coordinate 322,589, forward strand.
TTTCCACTACTCTCTGAAAAAATCGCATTATAGTGTAATGGCTGGTTCACACTTTGATTAGTGTGAGTGCAGGTGATTAGTGCGAGTGCAGGTGTGTAGTGCGAGTAGTGTCCAATTGACTGCGAGTGCAGGTGATTAGTGCGAGTGCAGGTGTGTAGTGCGAGTAGTGTCCAATTGACTGCGAGTGAAGGTGATTAGTGCGAGTGCAGGCACGCTGCGAGTGAGGGGGAAGGGAGGGCGCGCGGGACGTGGCTACTCGCAGTCCACTCGCAAAAAAATAGAACACGCTTCTATTCACTTTACTACACAGCCTACTAAACACTCGCACTAAACAGTCGCTGTCCACACGTAGTACTACTCATCACCTGCACTCGCACTAATCAAAGTGTGAACCAGCCATTAGTTGGTCGACCATCTTTTGTTACTTATCTTTTAGTGACAGTTTTTATTTGCAAGTTTAATATATTATAATCCTGAATTTGTATTATCAAGTAATGTATTAATCTCCATTTTATTTCTTTTCTATAAGTATAGGTTTTCTATAATGGGTCATGGTTCGAGAGTTGAACGTATCGAACATATTATTCATTATTTGAACGAATTGTTCAGTGGGCTGAGAATTTTGAAAATCTGGTAGATTTAGTTCAGTTCTACAAAATAAAAGAGCTTTTGCAACACTCCTACTTAGCGTCTGTGTGGCAAGTTTGACTTTCATTATTTGGTTTCTAAAGAATATAGGCTTTCATCGTCCTGTAAGTAATTGATTTAGTTTGACCAAAAAGTTCCAGTCAACTATTTGTTTGTTTTTAAATTCTTTTTTTGTTTCAAGATGATTACGAATTAATTTTATGACATGACTTGGGTCTAAAAAACACGCGACTTCACTGGAGTCTGATGGGTGATGAAATGTAGATTGTCCGTATATACATAGTAGTCTTTGATGTAGATTTAATATTAGCAGGATTGGTTATATCACAACCAAGACGCTCCAAAGCAGTAAAGGCTTTGTGGCATGGCCATCAAATGTTAGCGATACGACTTTGACACCAGATTCATGACATTTCATAAGACAAAGTTTCACAGTTAGATTTCTGTTCCCCGGTCAAGGAATAAGATGGTATCTTGAATCGTTGGTTTATTCCTACTAACATAAACACAAATGCTTGAGATGCTAAAGTCGTAGATTCCGTTATTTCATCGCCCATATCAACAATCATCATCTCATAACTTTTGCTGGCGTAAAGCCCACAAATTTTGTCGAACATAAGCGCACAAATGAGTTTATGAGGGGAGTTATTTGCCAATTTCTGCAATGCTTGCTTCATGTGTAAACCCAGGTTCACTTTTAACGTGGCTGTACCATTTTGTTAAAGTTGTAGAATGTGTCATACAATGATACAACTATTAAAAGATTTTCTCACGTACTATTAACCTTTTGGAGAGTAAAAATTTAATGATAAGCAAAATTTTCTAAATTTGGGGGAATATTTTATTTTCTTTTTACCAGACTTTTTCTTATGTATATTATGAAAAAGCTCGGTGGCTATTAAATAAATAAATAATAAATAAATAAATAAATCTTTATTTGCTCAAATGTGGTTCACAAGTTATTATTTTATGGAAAGTACAGCACATTCGCCAGTTATACTGGCATGCAAACATAATTTCACAGCTCCGCATAATCACAAAAAAAAAACAAAACAATTTTATTACATAAACATTAGGTACATATTATAGTTAAGTTCAGATACTTATTTATTACACACAAACGAACGATTACACACACGAACAACAAAGAATAACATACATGTCAATATTTATGTTTACAATCCAAAAGGTCCCTTACATTATAAAAATTTTTGCTTAATAGCCACATATAAAGTTTTGTCTTAAACTGTTTTGCGTCCAATTTCTTTAAATCGTCTGGAATATTATTATATATTTTAACACACATAGCATGACAGTTTTTTGAGTACAAAGATGTTCTAGGTTTATGGCCAAGTATCAATCTATTGGGATGCCGTAAATTCCCGTACATTTCTAGAGCCGTGGTAAATAATCTTTGATTATTTTTAACAAATTTGCAAATTTCAAATATGTAAAGGCACGGCAAAGTTAATAATTTAAGTTTTATAAAAAGGGGTTTGCATGATTCGAAAGGCCCTACACCACATATAGCTCGGATGCATTTTTTTTGTGATACAAAAGCTTTGTTTATATTTACTCCATTTCCCCATACTATAAGCACAGTATTACCATTATTTCCTACAGTAGTGCGACGAATGTACTTGTGCAGAGAAACGGAGGGGAACTGGCGGGGGTCGGGCGACGCGGGCCGCGTAAAGCAAACACGCTTAGTTTGCTTTACCTAGCGCGAAAGGATGACGCAGTTGTATTTTTTGTGTAATAATTTTATTATACATAGGTACTTACATATTCTATTATGGCGCGCACAAACTGTTCGGTTTACGGATGTAAATCTACATTGAAATCCCAGAAGGAAACAATATTTCAGAAAGATTGTATTAATTGTATCTGTTGAATTAAAATCAAATCTATGTACATATATGTTGTCCTCATTATTTTCTAATCAGATTGTACATCCCAATGCGAATGCATTACTTAGTTAAATGTTATAATATACAATTAAGAACATCCAAAAATAAAGTGTCCACGTAAATAATATTTAGCAGTGCAATATCTGTAATTATATATTTATGAACAAATAATTACATCAGATTTAATAATCGCAATTATTTTGAATGTACATATGAATAAAGATTTCATCATAATATTAATAATCACAATTGTTTTATTTCCCATTTGTTGCAACCCTAGCGTATTTTCGTGTGGCAGCGTCATTACCTACGCTGGCGGCGGCATCGCGCGACATCAAAGGCGATTCCTTACTGTAGGAAATAATGGTAATACTGTGCTATAAGTCCATATCTTAAAATTGATACTACGTATGCGTGGTATGCCGATATTGCTGTCTTTATGTCAGTTATTTTACGAAGACGTCTGAGTACATATATATACTTATTTATTCTATTACATACTTTTTCAATATGAGATGTCCATAGAAATCTAAATAACAAGACACTAGAAGTCGTAAGCGCGCGTGACCTTGTCGCCACTCAGGTGACTTTCACATCACCAGTGTGTTCGTCACAGTTCAGTTGCTATGGAGACGTATGTGTGTAAACATGGTGTGTTTCAGCATTTCCCATTGCGGAAATTCTTCCACAAGTTGTAATTATACTAATAAAGGAATAATATTTCATCGGTAAATATTTTTTTTTAGAAATAATGCCGTTTTTCCTTAAAATTATAGAATATTTACAAGTATTACGAGTGTCACCATAGTAATCGAAATAACAATGAATGACACAGTTTCAACCTTATTGGAGCAAAAAGAAACAAAACGTCTCATATACTTAGGGATGTTATTCTAAAATAAACCGTAAATTCGTGCGTTAGGATACATATTAAAAAGCTTAATTTAATATTTAAGTTAGTTTTCACTAAAATCAAGTTGTCCAATAAAAGGCATAGTTTACTTGTGTGTATTGTTTAGCTATCGGTTTAAATGTGTTGATTTTGGCGACAGCGGTTTTCATACGAATTATGACATTATAGCACTTCTATGTGTCTTGTTATTTAGATTTCTATGGAGATGTCCAATTTAAATTCATGTCTATTGTTATGCCTAAGAATTGTGTTTCATGAGTTTTATTTATTATTATATTGTTATGTTCCAGTTTTTCCAGTTTTGTTCCAGTTTTTCCAGTTTTTCCAGTATTATATTATAACTAAGTAAATTATATGTATCGCAATTAATAAGGTGTTAATCTTTCATCTCTTTTAATATATTTTGTAAAGAAGCATTTCTTTTTTCGAGTCGACGATATTTTTATCGTAATAATTCTAACTTTCGCTGAGAATTGATAGATACGCAACGCTCTCTGTTTTCATAAATCATTTTTAAGTTCCTTGTTTTAGGACTAAGTATCAAATATAGAATCTAGGTCTGAATCTCTGATGTCAGGTTCTATGAAATTAATTGGAGCTGCATTTGTAGATACTTCAATATCTTTCTTTAAATTAGAAGGACCAGCTTGATCTTCGAAAGTAATTGAAGTCTCAGGAATACAGAAGTTTTCCGACGGTGATAAATTCAGTGTCGATTTTGATCCTTTCTTAACTAACCGTCGACCCTTTTTGGTAAAGTATACGTCATCTTCTTGGAAATGTAATGAACATACAAAACAAAATTTTGTAGGCATCCATTCATTGTCTTGCCTGCTATGCCGAATAATAAAAGTCCATTCATCACGTAAATTTTCATCAGTCGGTAATTTGCAATAATTGTAAAATGAGAAGACTGAAAGACCAGACAAAATACAGTCGACCAAATGCGGTTCGCCATAAAAAATACAAAAAACAATATTTGCTTTGTGGAAGCTCTCTCTTATATTTTTAACTAGCTTTTCGCCAGCAGTTTTGCCGGCGTAGTTAAAGAAAAACCCGTGTAGTTCCCGTTCCCATGGGATTTCCGGGATAAAACCTATCCTTCTCATGCTATCTGTGTTCCAAATTTGAACTTGATTTTGATTTGTAGTTTTACCCATAAAATTGGCAAATTAATTTTAAAAAATACTGGCACCATAAGAGGAAAAGCGAATGACAATTGGTTTTGTGTTCTATAACATAATATGTAAAATTATTATTTGGATAAAAAATTAAATAAGCCAAATAATCTTTATACATAATACATGTGAAAGAATATTTTATATTTTTTTTTTTGTTTGTGGGAAGAACTTTTGCAGTGTTTAATAATACAAGACGGCATTTTTCTGCCAAAATTGCAAACCCCTTTTGACGTATTGCATGACACTAAGATGCGCTAAACACTGGCGGAGGTTCGTATTCGTTTTTGATTTCGTATTTTCTTTGACAAGGGCGATGGATGATTATCATGCTCCATCTGCCTTCTATTTTGTAATCTTTAGAGATACATGAGTCGCCATTTCGGTGTACATAATAACGTGCGCTATTGTGTAGAAAGGACGCACTTTTCGAAAAGAAAATGGAGATTTAGCATTTTGAGACTGATTTCTTTATAGATGAAATCCAAAAGCGACCACCTATCTGGGATATGGAAGGTCCCTATTATAAGAATATATTTTATTGAATTCTTGTTTACAGGCATTCTAAAATAATTAAATAATTATTATAAGTATAATTACACTGTATATAATATTATTGTCTCCCATATTGCCTTAATTTTAGATATAATGTAACAAACATCCCATGTGTCAGTCTATCTCTTGTGCCACCTATATTCTCTTTGTCTTCGTCGTCGTCTTTTAAAGCGACGATAGAGTAGCCACACATAAACGATCTCTTCGACGTCAATTTTCGACCTGATTCAAAGGTATGTTCGCCCTACTAATGCCGAGCGCCCAATGTGTACTTGCTCAATGCTCATATACTTAGTTAGTTTTAATTTGCTTATAATTTTTTTAAAGGTATTTCCATCAAAGGTTTTGAAACTAATAGAATGGGTGAATATTTTACCTCAACAAAGAAAAGAAGACGATTGGATGCCCACTAAATAACTATAGCAGAATATGCTCGAACCATTTAAAAAATGAAGATAAACGTATAATTAAAAACGCTTATTGCGTTTTATTATAATAAAACTAGTCTGTGATAAAACGTAAAATAGTTTGAAGTGAATTATATGTATGTTTATCTACGTGTTTCTCAGAAACTTAATGTTGATGTAAAAGTAAGCTAATTCCTCGTCCAGTCCCCGTCCCCATCCCCATCCCCAATTCCTCGTCACGTACGCCGTGTAGACTTTTATATGTAAAAGTAGTTACTTTTTTGCGGGAGCAGAGTTTTATGACAGTTCCACAAAACCAACAACAATTCTTAGCTAAAGGCAACCATTCACAGGCACGCCCATCCGCTGGATTTGTCGCTGGCGACAAGTCCGCAGACAAATTTGCGTGTGAATGTATTGGTGTGCGCGGCTCGCGGCTCGGCGCGGCTCTCGCCGTCTGGAGACGCGCACGGCGCACCCGAGCCGCGTAGGACAAATCCGTTCGAGTGTGTGTGTGCGCGCATTTGTCGGTGAACTTGACAGTCATTCGCCGTAAGTGTGAACGCAGTTGATAATAAAATTAATAAATAACATGTCATTAGACGATCATAGAAAGTTTTGGCAAGAATTTATTCTGCTGTTTAAAGAGAAAACTTGCTTGTGGGAAGTCAAAAGTAAAGGGTACCACAGTAAACAACTGAAACAAGTGGTGTACGAATGACTTGTGCAGAAATGCAAAGAAATATTTCCACAAGTAAACAAAGAGTTTGTAATTAAAAAGCTCAGCTCTCTGAGAGCTTCCTTACGGAAGGCCGAATAGTCGCACTTTTTTGCGTTTTGAAAGCATCGGTACTATGGTAGGGTAGATACGTGCAAGGCTTACCAAATTTCACAATCGACTGGACTGCAACTCGGCGCAACCATTCACTCACTATACGCAAATCTCCATGTTGATGGTTGAAAATATTAAAGTGAAACAATCTAAGGATGACGCAGATGTTTTCATAATTGAAACAGCTATAGAAAAATTTATGCAACAAACAAACGGTGGGAAATGCCACAACTATATTTTATTTTTACATGCGATAACCTTTTGTGATACTACATCGGCAATGTACAGAAGTGGAAAATTTCAATTTAAAAATTATCTGAAAAAAAATGATTTAATTGACTGTGCGAAAGTCTTTACGTTAGAATACAACAGAGGAAGATTCATGTGATACTTGATGAATAGAAAACTGCCACATCTTTTATATCTGAACAATTTATAAACATCCAGCAAGAAGAAGAAAAAATCGCAGAAGACATGATTGTTCAAGTTGACTATGACGAGCATGAATCAGATTAAATTATCAAAAGAAATCGAATTAACAATTACGCTCCATAAACATTATCAACCCAAATAATCTTCATGCAGTTATATTCATGTATACGTTTTGTGACGAAATATTAGTTACTTATAACAGTAAATTACGTAGTATCAGTGGAAATTGTCGCAAAGTTTCATAGCATACCTATAAGTTATTACATTTTCGTAGCAAAGCTGTTTATGCAGTGTGTTATCACAATATCTCTGGTGGAGAAGCACCTTTAAGCCCTTACCCAAATAAGAAAATATCAAACACAGTATTTACGACTCTCGGAACAAATCTTTAGGCATGATTAAAATGAAATTTAAAATTTCTTGAACAAGTACAGATACCAAAAAAGCAGTCGTGTGTAAGCTATATGTAGTGGCAGATTACTATGATGGACACACTCAATAATTATCTTTTGTATGGAAGAAAAAAGAGACTTCATTAATAAAGTTAAAGAAATGTTGTGGACGCAACTGTCAAATGAACTCCATCTTCTTTTGCTCAGTTATATATTATTCAAGATGCATTTGGGAGTACAAATTGTTATGCGGTTAGTATTATTATAATTAAGAAATATAGGTGACGCTTCTTTATTTAATAAAATCGCAATTTCCCAATTTGGAACCTCTAAAATCGTAATATGTCAATTGTCAAAAGGATTTTTTGTACATTTGTAAATAAAATATGTAATTGGTAAATTTAAAGGCCAATTAGTTTTTAACTTCTTTATTTTTTTATTTTATTCTTGTTGTTATATTGTGTGGTATATACTTACATAATATATCGTGTGGTTGTTCTAAATGACAATAAATTTATTTCTTTCTTTCTAAACTGCCTTTAGTACTAAAGTACTACCTTAGTTTTTTAGCTTGCTGCGTTAAATGCTATTCAGAACGTCTATCCCGATATTAGCGCTGTTGATTGTTATTATGGTCTGGTCGCAAGTTATAAAAGGGGAAGAAAATGTTTGGGCCAAGGAAATCCAAACCAGTCAAAAAGATTTACTTGGTTTGGTAAACACAAAGAATATCTCCAAAGTGGCTGGGACGACTACATACGATTACAATACAATCGTAATAATAAGAAAATCCAAAAGTTTTTACTCTATGTTGGATCGTAATGGCTGACAAGGGATGTCTGTAAAGTTTTCAATGTTTTTGCAAACAGACACCACAGATAGAATGTTTGCGAATCCTGAACACCCAAAAGTTAGCAAAAATTTAAACAAAAAGAAACAAACCTATTAAGGCTGTTAAACGAAATAAGGAAATTAACCACCTTAAAAATAATTTCCTGGGTAAAATCAGATCCAGCCATGAAAAATGACTATTTCATAGGAGAATTCCTAAAGAAGCAGGCGATAAAACGGTTGGTGTCGGAAAAATTGCGATGAAAACCTATTTACAAATGACTAGGTAGTTGTTGCCCACACTTTTTCCGTGTGTTTATGAAAAACAAATTAATAAAGTATTAGCATAGCACACTAAGAATTCTTAAGGACGAACGGTAAGTTGTGAACGGCAGTGGCTACTTCAGCCGTTGACAGGCAACAATGGCTTCCGTCAACAGGCAAAACGCTTGCCGTTAACAGGCAAAACGCTTGCCGTCAACAGACAAAACGCTTGCCGTTAACAGGCAAAACGCTTGCCGTCAACAGGCAAAACACTTGCCGTGTGTGCCGCATATTAGCAGGCTAGGAGCCAGTTGCAAAATGCCGTTCGATGAAGAAATATTAAATGTATAGTAATGAAAAATAAATGTATGAAAATAAATCGATAATGTATAAAACTAAATCTATAATGAGAACAAGAAAAAGATTTTATACACTATATCCACGTTTGCGAAGGTACAAATTTTTTTAAATTACTTTCGAATAACAATCGCTTCTTTTGATGACTTTACATCTATTTTGAAAGCTTCAATATCTCGCCAAGACACCGTGATGCGGAAAAGTATACCAGCTGAGCAAAGACTCACTATGATACTAAGGGTTTAATTTTATAAAAAAATGGTAGATACTGAACATAAATTGCGCATTCTTGGTCTGTTTGTCAATTGTCGTCGACTGTCAATATGGCGGAGGAAATACGCCACAATTGCAAGCGTCACAACCTGTCTGTAAGAACTCTAACGCTGACTATGTAAGATGGTAATTCATGGAATGTAACTCAGAAATGTTGAATCTTTTTTCATTGCTATGATCTTATGATAATCTTGACCGTTGGGTATCTTATATATAAAATTCTCGTGTCACAATGTTAGTCTGCATACTCCTCCGAAACGGGTGGACCGATTCTCATGAAATTTTCTGTGCATATCGGGTAAGTCTGAGAATCGGCCAACATCTATTTTTCATATGTACCACGGGCGAAGCCGGGGCGGACCGCTAGTAGGTATATAAATTCTTAATGCATGCAATGAATGATTTTATGATCGCCACCACTTTATCGATTTTGATCCAAGCACTTGCATAGGAATAATTAGCGACCGTGAAGGATAACTGTATGTAATTATCCTATTCAAACACATTAAATCGATATTAATATGATGAAAATATTACCTATCGATGGCAAATTGCATACTAAATTGATATTACTTTATACAGCAATTGAATGTATTTCGATATGCCTCAGCAACTGGCCATATTATTGCAGCACAAATTGCATTTATTTTTCTTGTTTACACTATTATTTTCAATCAAGAGCCTTTTAGCTGCGGTCGCAAATATTGTATTAAATATAAATGAACAAACCTTTGCTTAATACAATGTTACTGTTTCCTTTAGAGCGTTTTATTGTATAAAAACGAACTTAGGATAAACCGTTTATTTTTTATCACTCTATCGTCCACTGCTTAAGTTTTAAATTAACTTTTAATGAAATGGCGCTTAATTAGATATTTTCATTTTTTTTGGCGAAGTCAACAATTCTTAATTTCTTAGTAAGTAGTGAACTCCACTGTTATTTTTCACATTACTGTTTTTCGTGGCTCATTCAATACAACATACGGCATACGACAATTCAAAATGTGATGTGTGAATACAACATTCGCTATTTACAGATACGATCAAAATAAGATTCGGCAATTCGTGTCTCCGTGTGAATGTAGAGTTACTTACATTGATCTATTATTACGTTGCTCAATGGTTAGTTACGAACATGTTACGAATTTTACGGAATTATGTCGATATTTCGGTCGGTCATTAATCATTTATAACGTTTATATGCGTCTCGGGTTCACATATTATGTGTATTTCTTCAGAATTACATTGAAAAGAGCCTGTAGGTACGTCAAAACAGTTGGTACTTATGGGATATGGATTTTTTAATTACCTACTAATTATTTTAAAAATGAACAAAATGCCACCTAAAATGAAATTATTCGACCTTATATCTAAAATTGTATTTGCTATAAAAATTTATTTATATTATGATTTATTTCTTTACGCGAAATCTATTACTTAGATACATGAAATGCAAAGGTGACTCACTGACTAATCTATAAAAGCACAACCCAAACTACAGGACCAGTCGGGCTGAAATTGCATCATGCAGATAGATGTAATGTAGGCTTCTTAAGAGAACACTTTGGACAAACCCCCAAGGGGATAAAATAGGAGATGAAATTTTGTACCATGACAATTTATTTCGTCTTCGCGGTTGAAGCCGCGGGCAACAGCTAGTTTGTTTTATGACACAAAACAGTACTGCTCGTGTGTGCTGCTTTCGTTAAGAGGCTTTGAGATATGCAGCCTGGGATTATCTGCTCAATGTATCGAACTGTACTTACTGGTATAGTAACGCTTTCAATAGAGTTTCTGCACAACAATATGTATTCTATTTTTAGTTTTCCTTTCATGAGTGCATTTCAGGATTGTAAGTAAACCCTAGGAAAGCAGGGTAAGATGGGATGATACCTTTATGTTGGGCGAACAATACATTTTACTTTATTCATGATACAATCTTATACGCACCTAGATGCTTCTCTAAGTATTTTTAAAAGTTTAAACGTACTTAGATTTAAATACCTAGCTGTTACACACAGCATCACCCGCGCGATGACAAACTCGTTGTGATTGATAAAAAATGTTGTGTGGTTTTATGAAACCACGGTAAAAGTGAAACTTAGGCACAAAATTATCGTATTTGTACGATAATTATCGTACGGTTCGACCGTCACGCGACATGCGCTACACAGGACAAAAATTTTTACTAAAAAAAGTTTCACTTTAATAAAAATTTGTGACAAAAAATACCAACAAACTATAATTATTTATAGTGAAGAATGGCAATAAATGAAAATATTTATTAAGGTGACAAAACAACAAAGATTCCTATTTGATTATACAGTTCTGTAAGTATAATAAATAGCGACATTGCAATTTTCTTAACAAGTAATAAGATTCAGTGTTTCAAGTTCAGCGCTCATTATAAAGAAGTGTCCGGCAATTGGCACGCCAACGTCTATGAAAGGATTGTAGACATCAGTTACACAGCTTTGGTAATAAGTGGTCTCTATTTACTGGAAAACTACACTTTTTGTCAAGAATATTTTTTATACAACTGGGAAATCATTGTCATTTCTCTGTGCTGTAATGATGACTATGTTAATGATATAAAAAACTAGTGATTAGGGAATCTCAGCTATCCATCAGTTTTCATCTAACAAATACATATATGGACATAGACATATTATGCAGTTTTGTAGATATCGATAATAAAACCAAAAATAATGAAACGAGAAGAGATCCTTTCTTCGAATATATTTCGATAGTGATGTCAAAAAAATACTAATAGACAGCTCATCTTTATATTGTTGCTAATAGAGTAAGATCCCAGAGCGATAAGACATAACTTATTTTCTAAAAGATGAAACTTTAAGTTCTCAGTAGTGTCTCATGTACTTTGTATACCTGCGTGTTTGTGAAGTTTGCCCAGTGACACCTGGGCAGGTACCAGGTGAGAAAGGTGACTAAAAATAAGAGTTACTTTACTTAAATTTAGATGGCTGATTTTTAGATATATTTTATAGAATATCATTCTCAAATGGTATCTCAAGTATCAGACACTTTTCATGGACCAAAACTTTTGTCAGACGCTTTAAAGCTCCACCAAAAATAAATGAACTTTACTTATTTTTTAATGTCTGATTTTTTAATATGTTATCAACATAACTATCACAAAATTATATTTAATCAGTCAGACAAATTGGAATGACCAAAAATCCACTAAACACAAAAAAATATTCGGCCGTGAGTACGAACGCGAGAGCATTATGTATGCGTTTTAGAGCGAGTGAGACGTCCATAGTAACCAGGTTCTCCTTCTTTAACTCACATTCTGTTTCAGTCTACTGTGTATGTGCGCGCAATGTATAGTATTAGACCGGGAGATATTGACACAAAATTTCGAGTCATTTGTAACAGGATGGCGGTTCTACAGGGGTCTTAGTACACAATGACAAAAAGAAAAATGATGGTGTGAACGCTGGTATCGGCGGCTTAGTCGCGTGGGCGTTAGTCGAACTCGTCGGAAAAATAGCGAAAGTCTAACAATTTGTAACACAAAAATTTTAGAATTTACCGATAGCCCATAAAAAAGAAGTAGGCGGTAGTGTCATGCCATACTTTTCCGGTGTGACTTACAGCCCGCCATACCGACGCAAATGTGTTGATTTAAATAAAACAATTATTCAACCATTTGTACCAGGCTAACTTTTGCACAGGTAACCATCGTCGTGCAGCCATTTACGAAAATCGCCATGCCATACTTTTCGGACGATTCCAAATGGTCGCCATACCGCCGAAAATCTGCAAAATATTTTTTTTTTCGCCAAACTTTTTGTACCAGTATTGCATTTGGATTTTTGGAGAGTATTTGATAAAATGTGACCATTATTATATTTGCCATACTTTTAGTAGGGGGAAAAAGTGCTGTCATACTTGAAAAATTAATTTATTATTAATTTATATAAGTGAAGATTTCCAACACCTAGGATTCTTTGAAATTTTGTATTTATATTCGTTGATCCTCAAACTTACAGGAAAAATAAGTGCCATACTGTTACAAATCGTTTGACTTTCGCTATTTTTCCGACGAGTTCAACTAACGCCCACGCGACTAAGCCGCCGATACCAGCGTTCACACCATCATTTTTCTTTTTGTCATTGTGTACTAAGACCCCTGTAGAACCGCCATCCTGTTACAAATGACTCGAAATTTTGTGTCAATATCTCCCGGTCTAATACTATACATTGCGCGCACATACACAGTAGACTGAAACAGAATGTGAGTTAAAGAAGGAGAACCTGGTTACTATGGACGTCTCACTCGCTCTAAAACGCATACATAATGCTCTCGCGTTCGTACTCACGGCCGAATATTTTTTTGTGTTTAGTGGATTTTTGGTCATTCCAATTTGTCTGACTGATTAAATATAATTTTGTGATAGTTATGTTGATAACATATTAAAAAATCAGACATTAAAAAATAAGTAAAGTTCATTTATTTTTGGTGGAGCTTTAAAGCGTCTGACAAAAGTTTTGGTCCATGAAAAGTGTCTGATACGTGAGATTCCATTTGAGAATGATATTCTATAAAATATATCTAAAAAACAGCCATCTAAATTTAAGTAAAGTAACTCTTATTTTTAGTCACCTTTCTCACCTGGTACCTGCCCAGGTGTCACTGGGCAAACTTCACAAACATGCAGGTATACAAAGTACATGAGGCACTACTCAGAACTTAAAGTTTCATCTTTTAGAAAATAAGTTATGTCTTATCGCTCTGGGATCTTGGACCATAAGGTTTAGGGTTATTTATAATAGCTTTCCGCCTTCTTCTTCGCTCGCGTAGTCAAATAAAATTCTCTCAGGAATGAGATGGTCTATGTCACTCCCAAGTCTCTTAACTGTTTTTAAACATACAAGTTTTAAAATCTCTCTATAACCACAAACGCATCAAGCACACTTTCGCATATACAATAATATTAATATTATGTAACACATATATCATTAAAATTATCAAACAAATTACATGGTACGTTAACATAATTGTACTTCAGACATATATTAAAATAAAAAAGAGTACATAAGTATGATAAATTTATTTCTAACATCTTGAAAGTTTATCTCAGGAAAAGACTGATGCAAGGGACATCATTTTAAACAATGGGATAACTATGATAAATAAATACACACACACACACACACACACACACGAATATACATATATACATTCATACGATACAGTTTCATACGGCACACCATTCTCTCTTATACACCTTAAATTTATACATATTTTTTTTCTCTTACTTTCTATTGTAACCAATTTTAATTTATAATTAAGTACTTGCTAAGAGGCTTTTTGTGAATTTATTTTAGAGGCAAGCTGTTTCTCCTAAACACAGGTTGCCCAGTAACCTAGCTAGGGAAACATTGGCTTGTATATAAATTGTTTTAGTAGCCTTTTTATATTTATATACTTTTACATGAATATTAATTGTATATTGTAATAAATTGTAATTGTAATTTTAATTGTATGTATGTATGTATAATAAATAAATTTGAAATTTGAAATAATAATTAAAATTTTATTAAATTAACCAACATAGGTACTTTCAATCAAAGGTAAAAGAAGATTGATGACGAAAGTAGCGTTAGTAAAACTACAAAAGCAGTGGAAACAGAAAGGCAATTATTTTTCAATATTGAAATTATTATTATTTTATTTATTTTTCAATTCATATATTTTGATTTTCGTATAAAATTGAAAATGTTAAATTATGTAAAGAAGTTTAAACTAGCAGATATTTTATTGCCTACAACTTTGCCTTTGAATATTTTTCGATAGGACTTTATGATGAGAAAATAAATTAAATCAGCGGAAATAATTCGTGTAGTTTTGAAAGTAGCTTCAGTTATTACATGAAATGTCCAGATGATCGAAAGTCGTCAAGGATGTTGTGAAGGTGATATAAAGGAGTGGGATGTCAAACGACCCCTTTAATATTTTTGAAGTATAAAACCTGCAAAAAAGCGGTTTGGTTTAGGAAAAATTTATGTATAAAATTTCAATTACAATTTTAAAATACAGGGGGAAGGGGTGCAAATTCCTTTTCCTTCCTTCCTTGTGTGGATGTTTTAGACGATTTATTTTTGACGATTTATGCAGCCTATCAGCTTGATCTTAATAGACATCGATACTCAGTTTTTATCAAATCCAGCACCAAATCCAGATCTTTTTTGTCTCGTCCTGCGAATTTGTTCTGTATCGACTGTGCGGTACAAGAGAAGTTAAGTAACAGTTACAAAGTTAAACAACAACCTGTTGAGTTTGTTTCGCTTGGTCTAAGGCAAGGGGGTAAACATTTTTTTGGAACCCACCGCTGTTAAATTTTTTATATGCTTTTGTATTTTTATAATATGAAAACAACTTACAAAAAACCAACTCTAAACCTTGCAGAGCCAGTGTATTGTAAATTTGTAACTCTAGTGCTAGTGTATTTGACCTATTTGTATATAGACAATCATCGATTTATATGTCATTAAATCGCAATTAAAACATATTCGCATTTCTATCATTGTATATTCGCGATCGCTGTCAGCTTTATAAAAATATTCCTTTGTTTATAAAATGTCCAGTAAATTGATTTTTTTTTTAATTTGGCATTTAAACAATTTATTGAGTATTTTCAGAAAATAATAAATTAGCAAAAATAGTTGTAAAGAATTAAAGAAACGAGCCGGAGCCGTAAGGTGACTTACTCGCGGGGAAGTGGGTACGCTGACATGGGAGCTGTTGGCAGCGTTGTGTGCAGTAGGGTTGTAGGGATCGGTCGGCGGCGGTGCAGGCCAGCAGCGCGGCCAGCAGCGTGGCCAGCCAGGGGCGGAACATGTTGCCACGGGGACAGTCGGCGCAGCACTGCCGCACGCTGCGCGCCGCCCGCCGCAAGCCCGCCGCCGCTAGGGCTCGCTCACGGCGAAGCCTTCCACGCTCTACCGTGCTGCACATCCTGCCTTCCGCCGTGCTGCGACCGACCATACGAATCTTTATTCTTCACGAGATCAGGGCCAATAGTTTCCCTCTTGTTTTCCCGATGTCGTTCGTTAATGGGGCCCAAGAGTCCTTTTACCTTTATCAAATATCTATCAGGCATTAAAATGTAATTCGAAGAAACATGAAATCAAAAAAAGAAACATTAATACAAATCAAAATTTTTCTTTAAAAACTGTGATGATATGGACCTATTATGTGAACACTTTAACAAGTGTAATTTTAGAAGAAACTGGGTACAATATGAAAAATAAACAGTTGCTAAGTTTTCCAGAACAAAGGTAATAGGATTTCGCTTTCCTTTACTGTGGGAGTGGTTCATGGTGGAACATGATTAACCACAGTTACGGTTATAACAAAGTATGAACAGGCACTTAGAGTTACTTCAAGCCGAAACTAATTCACCGTGAAATTATAGAAAGTGTCGAGTAAAAGTCGATCAATTTTTTGCGAGCAATTCCGCGCTCTAAAACTTAGTTTGTCGCTAACTTTTGTCCAAGAATCGGGTGAACCAACAGTTATCTGAGGTCATTCAACCGATAACAACAAAAACTGATCAATGGTTCAACTATATTAGACCAAATCGTTCTCAAAATTTCATAACAACTTTCAAGTATATAATTATGATCTTCGTTAAGTTACAGGTTTTTCTTTCTTAATGAATGAGAGTCCATTTCTATAATTTATGTGTCTGTATTTTGTTTGTTTTTATCCAAAAGTTCCTGCGTCATAGTGCATACGTTACGCTAAAGGCCGAGAAGGCTCATTTAGCTAAAAAATAGCCCACAATGCGTTGCGCTCATGGTAGGAGGGCTACAACGTGAAATTCGTGTCGAGTTTGCCCTCATGTAGGGCAGAAACTTTTGCACATGTCGTCCTACACTAATTGTGGATTTATGTATTCCGTTCGAAAATGCGCCATATATAGTTGATGAACTATCGATAAATCAATGATTATAAAATATATTTGTCAATTTTTATTAACTATAATATAATATATTTTATCATTTTCTTCATGCATTAAATCTATATCAATTCAATAATTAACTGACAAATTTAGATGAACTAGCTGCAGCATTTGATTCCTCAAATGATGCAGCTAGTTCATCTATTCATCATCTTTCTTCCGAAAATTGTTCGGCCCAGAGATCAGAGAGTGGAACTCAAACCTTATTGGCAGTCTATAATGCTCCGAAATCTATGAAAAGTCTCGATCATCTTCGCTATACCTATGCATTACGTCAAGTCTACAAAACTTAATAAACCTGTGCAGCTTTCAAATATTCCAGCAACAAGTGCAGCTGCTCATCAACATTTCAACCGTGTATATTATCAAGTTCAAACTTGGTTAGGACTTGATTTGGAACCCAGGTATGGGGTTGGGCAATGCGAAACGATTTTCTGGAGCCTATCATGACAATTTTACCACCTGCTCCAGAAGATTTGCTAAATACAATTTTCTGCAACTGCAAGAGTGGTTGTGGTTCGCGATGCGGATGCAGGAAAGCGGGCTTGCAATGCTCTTAAGCATTGTGGCCAATGTAATGGGCAAGCTTGTCTCAATGCTCTACCATATCAGAGCGACATTAGCGAAGATGGAACCTTTGACTCCGAAATCATGGAAGAACTTGAGACAAATGTCGTTGAATACGATAATGAAGACCAGTTTGAAATTTACCAGCAGCCAGAAGATGACGATGAAGAGGAAGAAGATAATTAAAATTATAAATTGTAGTTTTTGTACCCTTAAATTAATTATAATTATTTATTCCATTTTTTACTTTCAATAAAAATAAATGATATTTCTTAATAAAAATATTAATTCATAATTTGTTTTTTTTCTCATCATGTAAGAAGTTATTAATATTAATTAGGTTAAAATTAAAATATAATTCCTATATTTTCATTAACAATTCTGCAATTACATGGGTAGGTAAGTGTTGTTAAATAAATTAATACTGAATAAAAAGTGGAGTTAGGAAAAAAATGATAAAATATAATATAATACTTAAGAAAAATTGACAAATAATTATAATCATTGATAGTTCATCAACTATGGCGCACACCGGTTGACTTGAAGTGATGCTGTGACCGCGCGCTCTCCGCCCTCTATCTCGAAAACGGTTCACCGTATAAATTTTTTTAACACAATTTGTAGAGAATTTTCTTTTCTACAATATTGAATATAAATACAAAAAGCAAAAAACCCATAGGAAATGAGATATTTCCAATAAACGACTTAGTGACCTTTGACCTTGAAATTTAATAGTTGCTTACGGGTGTAAGTTTTGAGACAACTTTTAGGGTGTTATAGACCGGGAGATACTGACACAAAATTTCGAGTCATTTGTAACAGGATGGCGGTTCTACAGGGGTCTTAGTACGCAATGATAAAAAGAAAAATGATGGTGTGATCGCTGGTATCGGTGGTTTAGTCTCGTGGGCGTTAGCCGAACTCGTCGGAAAAATAGCGAAAGTCAAACGATTTGTAACACAAAAATTTTAGTATTTACCGATAGCCCATAAAAAAGAAGTAGGCGGTAGTGTCATGCCATATATGCTTTTCCGGTGTGACTTACAGCCCGCCATACCGACGCGAATATGTTGATTTAAATAAAACAATTATTCAACCATTTGTACCAGGCTAACTTTTGCACAGGTAACCATCGTCGTGCAGCCATTTACGAAAATCGCCATGCCATACTTTTCGGACGATTCCAAATGGTCGCCATACCGCCGAAAATCTGCAAAAAAAATTTATTTCGCCAAACTTTTTGTACCAGTATTGCATTTGGATTTTTGGAGAGTATTTGATAAAATGTGACCATTATTATATTTGCCATACTTCTAGTAGGGGGAAAAAGTGCTGTCATACTTGAAAAATTAATTTAGTATTAATTTATATAAGTGAAGATTTCCAACACCTAGATCTTTGAAATTTTGTATTTATAATCTTTGATCCTCAAACTTCCAGGAAAAATAAGTGCCATACTGTTACAAATCGTTTGACTTTCGCTATTTTCCGACGAGTTCGACTAACGCCCACGCGACTAAGCCGCCGCCGGTACCAGCGTTCACACCATCATTTTTCTTTTTGTCATTGCGTACTAAGAACCCTGTAGAACCGCCATCCTGTTACAAATGACTCGAAATTTTGTGTCAGTATCTCCCGGTCTATTAATATACAAGTATATACATGTACAGACTTACAGCTGGGTATCTTGAATTCCGAGGTGAACTTCCTATAATGACTGGATCATGGAAAATCAACGGAATTTAAGACAATACTATTACTACTTATTGCATTACTGCATGCAGGCTAAATGAGTAATAGTATCAGATTTAAGAAATGTAATTTCCAAAGTTGCATCGAATGATTTTATTCTTTCAGAACGTGATGGGTTATTATAACCGATTTATTTTTTTCCATTTGAGATCTTAAAATATCCTTTCAACACATGAGATAGGTAAAGAAATGAAAACTCTAAACCACGGGCAAAAGCTAGTTGAAAATCATCATGAAGCATAATTTAGAGTGATAAGCTTTGATTTAGAGTTAAAAAAAATTAAAATCAATGTAATTATTAGATACCGAACAATTTAAGAAAGTTTTATACATAGTGGTACGGGAGCTAGTAACGTTTTAAAAAAAGTCATTTTAGTATAGTTGGGTTTTTGATATACTGTTTCTCTTGCTATTTCGGTTAGAGTCCGAGCTGTCTGGCTGGCGGTAGTGGTTGCGTTTCTTAGTGCGCACAGGAAAATATACTTAACTTTAAAGTCATTTATTAACGCGTAATTTTTAATCTTTTGCCTTTAGATAGATCCATCAGACATAATTTTTTTATTGCAAGACGTTTTTTCGTTGTTAAATAGGTGCCAAACACAAAATCTGCCGGTTTCCGCATGACCGGAAGTCTGGAGGAGCCATTTCGTCTTCAAGTTAGGCTCAATGCTTTTACGCGCACTGCCTGCTTTCCATGCTATAACAGGATGCGATTATAATCCAGCATTGTACAAACGAGGCAAAAAGAGACCTTTCAATATTTTGAGAAAATCTGAAATCTTTCAAAAAGCGCTCGCTGATGTAGGGTCCGATCGTTGTGATATCCAAACAATTTTCCCCACGCTTCCATCTTTTATGTCATATGTACGGACTGAAGAAACTCGCTGATGTCAACGAAGCTCGATTCGACATTTTTAACACGTTCACTGCGGCACCTAAAATGAAAAACTTACCGTTGTTGCGGCATGTCTTCCATACTTCACATCGGCAAGTTCACCACTGTGCGTCATGAGCCATTTTTATCACATCGCACCTTCTGACTTTGAAGGTTAATAATTTCATGAAATTTCAAGATATTTAAAAAAAAATTTTTTCAGATAATAGTATACATATACAGGGTGGAAGGTTAAGATGGGGCATGAAGGACAGGTACCTTAACCGTTGTAGCTACATGAAAACGTTCTTAGGAGACTATCCTTAAATTCTTGAGAAATTTTAATCTACATTCACAGATTTTTGAAAAAATGTACGGTCAGCAAGGAAATCGGCAGTTTTCAAAAAATTTTTTTTTGATGCCAATCGATCCAGTTTCTCATGGGGATCAAAACACTCTAAAAGACCAACTGAGGTATGAGTACTAGAAAAGTCTAGCACTAATTGTGGAAGCATATCCCGAAATTTCTTCAAAACAAGTTGCCGTCGAAGTTGGTTGTTCGCACTGGATGATGAAATAGATGATGCATTTACCGCCATAATTCACGTCACCATAAATCAAAATATCTACGTACTCGGCGATAGGTGAAAATTTGAAAAAAAAAAGTCATAACTCCGAAAATACGAAAAATCGCATAACATACATGGGGGTGATTCGGATAGCCCTCTATGTCCTCTACCTCCCAGCTTCAGTATATCACTACTTCTTGGGACACCCTCTATGGTCAAAGATGAATTTTTCACAATAATTTGTTTAAACAATGAAACAATGGAGTGCACAAAAAAAATTGGGTAAACATTGCAATTTATAGTTTAAAAAACAATATCCCACATCGATCATATTAATTTATTCACTATTACTCTAATCCGAGGTGAAGACCCCCAGACACTATATTATATCATCATTACGACATGCTTCCCATCGAATCCACATGACCTGTGGAACAAATACAAAGATAACATGTTAGAAAACATACATTTTTACATCGAACTCGTATCAGCTGAAGAGGAGAAATTATCATATTTGCCACTCGTATATCATGAAGACTAATAAAGGCATCTGGATCCTATTACTCAGATGGTACTTTTTCCACGTCTATTTTATCAGGTATGCACTGCACATCTGGATGTGAACTCAAACGAACAGGTAACTGGCATAATAACTAGAATTTATACTTAACTACCTAACAAAATACAAAAAACACACACTCGGCTTTTTTCTTTTCAATCTCAAATATACTGTATAAGTATTAAAAAAATAAAATCTGATTGTAAAACAGCGCAGATGAAAGCAGTTAAATCATATTTCCGGTTGTAGATTTGACCGGATACTACCGTCATGTTAATGCCGATTTATGGAAATAAGCTAAAACAATTAATTTTCTGAGCACAACAGCTGGGCGGAACACCGCCAGGTTGTGCTCACGTATAGCACCAGTACCAGAGAACCTTATTCCCGCCGCGTGGATCTACATTTTAAGTGTTGCTGAAAATAATAATCAACAAATGACGAAATTCCAAGAATATTTTGAAAAAAAAAGTGCTTTTCGAAAATATCACCGTGAATTCTAAGCTGCGCAAGCCAGAGACAGGACTACTAATGCCTTAAAGGCTAAGGGTTCATACGCACTATGCGGGTAGCCGCATTGCGGGTAGCCGTCCGGCTGACCGCAGGATGCGGTTGCGAATGCGGCCAGCCGGACGGCTACCCGCAATGCGGCTACCCGCATAGTGCGGTTGAAGAACCGTTGCGATTTGCGGTCATGTCAAACCATTTCAAAGATGAAAATGGAAGAAGTTGCAGCTATTTACTACATTTACACACGTTACGTAAAGAAGAAAAGCAAAGAAAGAAGTACTGGGTGCATCCTTATTTGCAAACACGAGATGAGAGCTAGCATTTTGCAACCACGTGCACACACTCACTCAATTGCGGGCAGCCGCAGACTGAACCGCACAGTGCGTATAGCAACCGTCCGGCTGGCCGTCACTCGTGACGTAGCTCTCCGAGCAACCGGAGCGGTCTGCGGTAGCCGCATCGCAGTGCGCATAGAAATGAATATTACGTACATAATTGTGCTTGCGGTCAGCCGGACGGCTACCCGCAATGCGGCTACCCGCATAGTGCGTATACGCTCTTAGACGGATGGCATTGCCGTTTAAATGCTCGAATACCTTATGGGAGACATAGAAGCTGGCGCATTCTACAGCGCGAAATATATTTACGTGGCGAGAGCAGGACAGAGATAGGACTGTCTCCTTCATTCTGTTCGACGAATTCTCAAATTCAAAATCAATTCTCAATTTAAAAATCAGAATTCTGATTGGTTTAATTTTTGATCGATTTTTGTATAAATACGGGTATTGTGTGCAAATAAAATTATTACGATCCGAATCGTCTTTGAGTTCACAACCCCTCTACAATTGGTGATAGGCCAGTGGAAATTAACATTAAATTCGCAAAGCACGATGTAGTTCTGAATAGAAGCCGGCGCATTCTACAGCGCGAAATATATTTACGTGGCGAGAGCAGGACAGAGATAGGACTGTCTCCTTCATTCGGTTCGACGAATTCTCAAATTCAAAATCAATTCTCAATTTAAAAATCAGAATTCTGATTGGTTTAATTTTTGATCGATTTTTGTATAAATACGGGTATTGTGTGCAAATAAAATTATTACGATCCGAATCGTCTTTGAGTTCACAACCCCTCTACAATTGGTGATAGGCCAGTGGAAATTAACATTAAATTCGCAAAGCACGATGTAGTTCTGAATTTTTGGTATGTTGTTTGGATCAGTTAGGGTGATGTAAATCCCAATTTGCAACTTCGAAAAAGTTGTGCTCGCTGCGTACCACGTGATAAACTGCGAAAATTTTGGACTTTTTTCACTTTTTGCTTTAATGCTAGGCGTCCATTAGAGACGGATCGGGGCGGGTCGCATCGCAACGGGCCGTCTCTAATGGACGCGCTGTTTGCTCCTGCGTCCACCTGTACGGGGCGCGGCGGACCGCCTAGGCGGATTTTATCTAACAGACGCTCGCCGCTCACAGCCGCCTGCCTGCGTCCACTAGACGGGTCGGGGCGGGCCGGGCCGCAGCGCACCGCCGGCAGAAATCCGCCTGCGAAGCGATATCCGCCAATGCGTTGCGGCCCGCCCCGGCCCGATCCGTCGCTAATGGACGATGTTTCATACAAAACATAGGCCGGCGTATTTTTGCGTTGCGGTCCGATCCGCCTAGTGGACGCCTAGCATTAAAGTCATAAACTATGCGTTTCCGACAAGTATCATTCAGTACATAAATTAAGGTTATTAAATTTGCAACAATTTAAGCCTAATTACAGCTCTCTAAACCTTATAACGACTAAACTGTGGCCATTCGAAGATGGTTCATTTTTCCCGAAATATTGAAATTTTTAGTTTTGCTCCCGTTTGAAGCAAAATATTGGCAAAAACCGCTCGTTCTATGAGAAGTTCGTATAATAAAGTTGTAGTGCATTTAATTTTCTTTCGAATACTCGAAAGAAAATTAGCGTATGTGAGCATAGAACAAAGTCTGTGAGACAAATAGTTCACACACAATATCTGAAAAACAAAAAGAAGGTAGAAATAGATTTTTAAAGAATTGAAACTGAGAGCATATAAAATCATAAAAAAGGATAATACTTTTTCATTTGCAGGATAGGTAATTAATAAAATTGCAAAATTTGGGAAAGTAGGAAAAAAGATTATACGCAAATAATAAACTGCGAAAATTTTGGACCTTTTTCACTTTTAGCTCTAAAAGTCATAAACTATGCGTTTCCGACAAGTATCATTCCGTACATAAATTAAGGTTATTAAATTTGCAACAATTTAAGCCTAATTACAGCTCTCTAAATCTTATAGCGACTAAACTGTGGCCATTCGAAGATGGTTTATTTTTCCCGAAATATTGAAATTTTTAGTTTTGCTCCCGTTTGAAGCAAAATATTGGCAAAACCGCTCGTTCTATGAGAAGGTCGTATAGTAAAGTTGTAGTGCATTTAATTTTCTTTCATTAGAGCATAGAACAAAGTCTGTGAGACAAACAGTTCACTCACAATATCTGAAAAACAAAAAGAAGGTAGAAATAGATTTTTAAAGAATTGAAACTGAGGGCATATAAAATCATAAAAAGGATAATACTTTTTCATTTGCAGGATAGGTAAAAACTAAAAAACAAAGTACTGTACTAAAAATCAAGTACTGAAACGCCTCGACGACTACGGAGTTACATTGAGCATCGAAAAATGCGTATTTGGAGTAGAAAAGATCAATTTTCTGGGCTATGAAGTCTCGTCGAGTGGCATTAAACCTACACAACAGCGAATAGAAACAATATTCAAGTATCCTCAACCGAAGACCATTATAGAACTGCGTCGTTTCCTAGGAATGTTGAACTTTTACAAAGACGGCCTACCGAACCAAGCACATCTACAAAATGAATTAAACAAGTATCTACATAATAAAAAGAAGAACGGCAAAACGCCTATCGAATGGACTACTGCAGCAATTGAAGCTTTTGAGAAATGCCGTCAAAGCATCACAGAAGCGACAACATTATGTTTTCCCATTCCTGGCTGCTCCCTTGCCATCATGACTGACGCCTCAGATCATAGTCTCGGCGCTGTACTTCAATAAAAGATTGAGAACTGATGGAAACCGCTAGCCTTTTTCTCTAAAGCAATGAGTGCTACGCAATGTCGCTACAGCGTGTATGATCGCGAATTATTAGCGATGTACGCGGCTGTTAAACACTTCAGAAGATTAATTGAAGGATGCGAAGTCAGCCTCACACCTTCGCACTAACAAGACCTGCAAGCGGTAGCGACACTCCACGGCGCGAACGCCAATTGCATTACATAAGTCAATTCTGTTCGAGTATCAAGTACATCAAAGGAGAAGAGAATACCGTCGCTGACGCGTTGTCACGCATCGAAGAGATCCAATGCCCTAATGTAATCGACTACAAGCAGTTAGCCATCGACCAAAGTGACGACGAAGAGCTTAGTAAATTAAAAACTCAAACAAATTTAACATTCGGTGAAGTCACGCTACCCGGACTCGATCGACCAATCACGTGCGAGCTATCAAGCGCATCGCCCCGTCCCTTTCTATCGAAGGCATACCGTTATATGGCATTTAACGCTCAACACGGACTATGCCAACCTGGTATTAGAGCTACTCGAAAGCTAATAACATCGAAGTTTTTCTGGCCAGCAATGAATAAAGACGCTACGTTATGGGCCAAGTCTTGTATCAGCTGTCAACGAGCTAAAGTTCACCGGCACGTCGTCACTCCATTCGAACACATTCACATAGATATAGTCGGTCCACTACGACTCTCAAGAGATACTGCGTTACCATCATTGATCGTCTTACAAAATGGCCTGAAGCAGTTCCAATTCAAGAAATAACTGCCGAAGTCGTCGCGAAAGCATTGTACGAGAACTGGATTGCACGCTTCGGCTGCCCGCTACGCATATCTACCGATCAAGGCCGACAATTTGAATCTGCTTTATTTGAGGCACTCATGAAAAGATTTGGGGTTACAAGAATACGCACTACGGCATTTCACCCTCAAGCAAATGGGCAAATCGAACGATGGCATCGCACTATGAAAGCCGCGCTCATAGCTCGCGGCAGTACTTGTCAATGGACAGACGAACTACCGACAGTACTGCTGGGTTTACGCACAGCTATAAGAGAAGATAACAACTTGAGCCCAGCTATGACGACCTACGGCACTACACTGCGCATGCCCTCCGATTTCTTCGTGCCTACACGGACGGGAATTGAAGACGCTGACTACGTGAAACGCCTGACAGAAACTATGGCTATACTCACACCGACTAAACGATCCCCCGCAAATCGAGCAACATTTATTTACAAGGATTTGTCTACGTGTACTCATGTATTCATACGGAACGATACAGTTCGAGCACCACTCACTCCGCCGTATGACGGCCCTTATGAAGTACTGAAGCGCTACGACAAGTACTACCAAATACAGTTACCACTTCGGACTACAGTAGTATCAATTGACAGACTCAAGCCTGCATACATATTAAACGAAGAGGTTGAAGGTATGGCAAGCACAGCAGTAGCATCCACACCTACTCCTACGAGTGCTACGTCGTCAGTGCCTGCTACAGACTATAACAGCGTAATGTGATGTTTGACAGAAATGTGTTCCAACTCTTGGAGCAGCGAGAACGACGAAATCCATACTATATTATAATATTATAAATGCGAAAGTAACTCTGTCTGTCTGTCTGTTACTCAATCACGCCTAAACTACTGAACCAATTTTCATGAAAATTGGTATGGATATATTTTGATACCCGAGAAAAAACATAGGCTTTTTTTTATCCCGGGAAAATGACGCAATCCCGGAAATCCCACGGGAACGGGAACTATGCGGGTTTTTCTTTGACTGCGCGGGCGAAGCCGCGGGCGGAAAGCTAGTAGATAATTACACCCAGACCCAAGAACAAATAATTGAGTTCACACACATAAATGCGAAAGTAACTATGTCTGTCTGTCTGTTACTCAATCACGCCTAAACTACTGAACCAATTTGCATATTGCAAATTTGGTATGGAGATATTTTGATACCCGAGAAAGGACATAGGCTACCTTTTATTGCGAAATATGTACCACGGGCGAAGCCGGGGCGGATCTCTCGTAACTTATAAGCTGTCCAACTGAGTGCAGATGAGAATTCGAAAATACAGGTAGACTCAGTAAATTTTGGTCACATATTTTTGTATGGCATTCTTTACCACCGATAGATCCCATTAAAAATAATAAGAAAACGAACAGTGCCGTACAAAAATGGTGGTCCACAAAGTCGGAATTTTTATTTATTTTCCGACAATTACCGGGGTAAATTTGGTCATTTGATTTTGTACGGCATCTTTGTCATGTCATGTCTATTTCAATACTGCTTTTAATCCATTATTCCGCAACGCCGTACAAAAATCATGCGACAAGGGGAAAAAATTGAGAGTTGCATTCCCCTCTCTTTCCGCAGTCCTGGGGGTGGTTTGACACAACATGAAATAAATTTATTTTTAAAGTATTTTATGTATAGATAATATTTTTTCATGTGCCGTACATTTTCGTTGGTTCAAAGGGAAAAAACCTGAAAAAGAAAATATCTATATAACGAAATGTAAAGTGAATTTTGTTATATTTTGATAATAAAATATAACTAAATATATATTTTTCGATGTAACTATTAGTGAAAAATAATAGAGAAGATAATTCGGACGTCGATGAAGATGTTGATTCCGATAACAATTCAGCAACTGATTCCGATACTGAATAATTGAAAGAAAAACCATATTTTTTGGTATCATTAAATTTATCGAATTTTTCTAAAAAAATGATTGTTTTATTTATTCACATCATTACAATGAAACAAATCAATTATAATATGTATGTATCAATAAAGTTTGAAGTATGTACATTAAACCAAAAAGTATATAAAACTGTTGATACTGGGATTGACACTTTCAATTCTAGGACAGAATTGAAACAGTGCTTCCTCGTCAGAATCCATGACTCGACTGCGGTAGAAAATCAACGGCACGAGCGGTTGGTAGCGACGGCTCGAGCAGTCAACAACCGACGGCTCGAGCCGTCCGTGTACGGCGCTCAGCCGTTAACTGCACGAGCAGTCCGTGTACGGCCGCCCTTATTATTTTATGCTCTTAAATCGTTATGGATAGGTCACCTGGTGGTTCAAATGACCCATAACTTTTTCAACATGGGCCTGTAGTCTATTTGTAGTACAAGTAAAATTATTAAAGCTATGAAAAATCCCGTTTTATCATCACTTGAATGAATCAATGTAAGTGTCTATCAGTCGAGAATACTTTATCAAATTATGTAAAGGAATAATTGAAATCTTCAAAGAGGTTTCAAGAAACTGGTACGTTGGTTGGCCCATGGCAAAAGTGGATGTAAAAATATTTTAATGGAAAAGTTGTCTGAGGAAGACAATTTGACAAGAGCACGATGCTTTTTCATAGTCCAAAAACATAATAATAACATACACTAAGGGTATTCCGAAATAAAACAGATAAAAAAAGGAAATCAAATTTTGCAACCCATGATAGTTTACCAGTTATTTAAGCTGTAAATTATATATAAATAAAAATATAAAGAAGTTTCTGTGAATTTTCACTAACATCTTATATTTTTGAAAAACGAAAAAAAGTGAAAGTATTGAGGGTAATAAGACTAAATATGACGTATTTATATAACAAACATTACTAAACAACGATCACAAAAGTTTCTAATAGCGCCATCTACAATCTATAGCTTCAATTATACACCTACAACTTTATATTTTGCTCTCTCATAGAGATAGAGGTAACATAAGTCTGAATAATGTTTTTAGGAAACCACGCGTAGATGTCGTTACTGTAGTGAAAAATGGATCATCGTGGTTCTTTTATCGTCCTTTCTTTAGTAAATAGACGGAGCGTAAAATTAAAGCAAAAATCTTTTGCAATATAAACGGTTTTATAATTTTAATACAACTCTTCCGAAAAAAAGGTATAGGTAATTCTTAAAGAAAGTGTAGTTTTCTATTAAAAATTACAGTTTTTTTTAATTCTTTGTATATATAATACTTTTGCTTACAATGGAATGCCCTAAAATTTTGATTTCAGTTTAAAATAGTATAGAAGTAGGTCATAGGTAAGCGACATCACCATTACAAACAGCATTTATTAAAATATACATTAATAAAATGTTGCGCTTTTCATATGTTTCAAAATGTATACAAAAGCGCTCAACGACTCGGGCGGAAAGGAGTGGAACTAATGTAACGGGGAGCGAGCCGTTAAACGGGCGCATCGATCGCAGCGCCCGCCGCACCCCGCCCCGCCGCCACCCGCGCGCACTTCACGCCGGACTCGCTCACTCACTTCACCTCGCCTCCATCTCCACCTCATGTATGAAACGTAGTATCTATACGCTTTTGTTTAGATCCATCAGCTAACTCCATACACTATCAAATTTCATCATTGCTCGCATTCATACCGTTCATTCACACGCTTCCACCTCATACTGATCGAGTGAACGTCATAAGTAAGAACGGAAAGCCGTTAATAGTCGTGGAAACAATCGAATTCTAATAGTAACCGTATGTGGTGCGCTATCTGAGAGCGTGTTGCGCGTAGTGGTCGATTCTCGCGGCACTTTGACTCGACGGATATTACCGGGCAGCACCACGTTCCGCCACAGCAAACTCCGCTACTCCAACCACCTTCCCGCGAGGGGATCCCCTCTGCGAGCGCGCCAGTCCATCAAGGCCGCGTCATTGAGTCGCATAGAGAACGGTCAGCGGGGCACAGGTGGAGAGGGCGCCGTCGGCGGAAACGTCGGCGCCGCGGCCGACCGCCTCGGCTACGGCTATGAGGCGCTCTCTGCCGCCAGCGATGGGAGCGACCAGGAGCCCGAAGACGTCCCCGAGTATACGCCGTTCGACATGGAGCTCTCGGGCGGCGGGGAGTCCGCCGAAGGCCCGTCCTCCCGCGGCTCCGCCAAAGTGAATTTCCCTCCCGATGTAGAGCTCGAGCGCCGCGCAACCAGCGCCTTCGGCAGCGTCCTGCACCGAGGTCGAGGACGCTCCATGAGCGCCTGGAGCGACATCAGCCGTTCCAGCATACGCTTCGAGGAACGGTGAGTCCTATTTGTGTATCTATTTACAGCTAATTCAATACATGAAGCTTTATAAGACAAGAGGTATAGCATATAGGTAATAGGATGTCGAAAGGAAACAAACATGCTAAGAATAGCTTCACTCGTGCGCTAGAAGACTAGACTATCGAGTGATTCTAGATAGGTTTTACCATTGCATAGATAGGATCGGGTTTCATACGATGTGAAGGGCCTACCTCCAGCCGCCAAGGCCTGTGGCGGCCGGTGAGAGCGCTCTCAGCACCGCATCTGAGCAGCGCGACTTCGGACCTGCGCACTGGGCCCATGCCCGGAGCGAGTCCACAATCCTTAATGCATTCCAACTACAACTTTATACGTTACTTCTGAAATTATGATTTGTTTCATTTCACTGCCATGAATACAGAAATAGTAAACCTGGCTTAATTTATACATAGGTACATTAAGACGCTCTTGACAATATTATACTTTCTTTAGCATCAAGCCAAATTTTGAAGTTGTTAATTATTAATAATATTGTACGAATTCTATTGTGACCATACCTAAACTTACTCATTCACCCGGTAACCCGGTTATATAAGAGCAGCTTCAAAAAAGATTCCTCTCAAATAATACAAATGCTCAAAATTCTTGATCTAATTTAATTTTCCACGTTGTCGTCCCGAAAACAAATAAGTTTAAAAATATATAACCACGGCAAGTGACTGGGAGTAACTAAGACCATATGAGTGCGCTGGAAAATTAACAGTAAACATACAAAATACAATTATTAATGTTACTGGCTAGCTATCTATTTTAAAATGTATCATAGTATAACTTGTATACGTAGTATATTATTATTAGTCTGTGGTATAACGCATACACATAACACATCTAGCTAAAATGGTAGCTTGTAAATAATAACTGTTTATTGGAATAGCTTATTATTACTTACGATGTGACTTTTTGTACGGGTACTGTACGAATAAATTATAAGTATTAATTATTCGTACATTTATTCAATTTTTTTTAAATTAAGAATGAACTGGATGATTAGCTTGTCATTGTCATTCTGGATGATTAGAGTTTTTTAAGAATGAGTATATTCATACGGTTATTATTATTTTTTTGATTTTTAAATTTATTACTAAGAATTTTTTTTATATATAATAAATTTTATAATAATAAATTTATTCTAAATAAACGTGAGTATGATTGTTGTGTGTTCTTAGTGGAACGCACCCTATGGAATTATGATTTGATTGGTGTAATGTGTATTGTGAATTGTGATTGATGGACAAAAGGAGGCAATTATAATTTAAATACTCAATTTTTATTTTTATTTTTATTTAAATTATGTTAAAATAAATCAATGTAATAAATTTCAATGAAAACTTTAGAAAAATAATTATTTTTCTAAAAAGTTTCATTTGTTTATATTTCTGTCATTCTGTCATAAAGTATTTATAATAAAACAATTCAATTTGAATTTATTTAGCTTGTATAAATATCCTATCTTACAAAATGGGTAATTATTAAATTAATAAAAAAATATATATTTATTTCTTAACATAGAAATGTTTTTAATTTCAATACTGATGACATATTCTTCAGATTCCTATTCTTCAGATTCTGAAGAAGAATATGAAAACGATGAAAGCGAAGAGGAAGACGAAAACGGAGAAGACGAGAATGATGTTGTTAATTCAGATGAAGCTGCTGATGAGAATGACAAAGTCATGGATGAAAATTTATTGAAGGACATATTATTATTATTATTACATTGAAGGTGACAAATTTGATTCTTTTGAAAAGTTAGAGAAGAAAGTAACAGATTTTGAAGAAAAAGAATACGCGTTTTTTTTATCATCGAGATGCTATGACAATTGAACGATGTCGCACAAAAGGAATCAAAAGGCATGTTGAAGCGTCCCTGATATATTACAGCATCAAATACTATTGTATTCATGGAGGGAAAAATTTTATATCTACGTCGAAAGGAGCAAGAAAAGCGTTCTCGTTTCAGAAAAACTGTCCAGCAGCTTTCAGCATCGGAGTGGATAATACTGGCCACTATCTTGTCATCAAATCAATTAACATGAATCACAATCACGATAGAAGTGAAAATCTTTTTCGACACTATCCACGGAGCAGAAGATTAACTAAGGAGCAAAAAGAAAAAATTGCGGAGTTATTAGATCTCGAAGCTAACCGAGTGAAGGTTAAAAATATGATGGAAAGTCAAACTGATAAAATAATACTGCTAAAGCAATATAACTGCAAATTAAAAAAAATAAACAAAATTTGTTAATGTAAACCCTTCAGAAGCTAGAAAATAAATTTAAAGCTTAATAGCTTAAGCTTTATTGTATAAAAAAGAAAATACGTTTGCTGGGCTGTTTCTTGCAAGAGAATCCATGCAGTCAGCCACAGTCAGCACAGTCATAATCCTGAGTTTATGGGAATCAATGCTACCTTCAAACTTTTAAATATTCGCGCTACAGTCTATTTAATCTTGGTTGAGGATCCAAACGGTTGTTCTGAAGTCTCTGGCGTTTGCATTTTGGTCTCTGAAGATAGGGAATCAATTAACTGGATGATGAATTCCTTCAAAACAGCTCACCCTAAATGGGACCAAATAAAATGTGTAATGACGGATAAAGACATCAATGAAAGAGATGCCATTAGAGAAGTTCTGCCATCAGCAAACCTCATTATTTGTGCCTTTCACGCTCAGAATATTCAATCGAGAAATTACAATCGATAAAAGAAAGAATATAGATATAAAAATATTATAAAAATGAATAATCCTCTCAACTTAGTTACTTTACAAGATAATATAGTATAGTTTATAAGTGTTAAATATGTAATTATAATTACTGTAAATAATATGATGGGAAATAAAAGGCTTAATTATTATTATATTATTTATCTCTTTATATTTATTTTTTCTCCTCTTTCGAGGGTATTATTATTATATTGGCTGCGTTCAGGTTTACTAAGTTCTGAGCAGGGCTGACTTTATCTATCAAAAAATTAATAGTTAGACACACAATAACCTTGCATTGTTTTATTATACTTACATTAAAAAAAACAATAAAGTTACTTTAAGTTGTTGCTACAAGTTATGCTAAGAAGATCTGCCAAGAACCTAGTAAACAATTTATTAAAGAGCATTTAATATATTTAATAATAAAAAATAAATTAATATTTTACGGTATTAAAATCGGCAAACATTTACCATTTTTTGGAAACGAAAAATTTTTTTTTAATTATTTGCACTCTATTTGATAAAATAAAATTATTCGTACGACTTCTGTACGAATAATAATAAATTGTTAAGTACCCGTATTAATAATTATAAATTGTTTTGTACAGTACTCGTATTAATAGACTCAGCCTACTACTTAATAGTAAGCTCTTTTGTAAGAAGAATCACAAAGGGAATGCTTTGACGCAACGAAGCTATTGTCTTACCATGGCAAACATACAATTTTAGCCTGGAAAATAATTTTAAACTAAAACTATAAAATTTAATAGTATCAGTTCAAGCTCATCTTTCGCTGTCTCGTAGAATGGAAAAAGCAACAAACCTAAGCAAACCTAAACTTGGTGAAAATACCTATAGAATATGTAAGCTTGTTTCTTGTCTACGAATAGAGATAGACTAGAGATAATAATAATAGACTTTATAGAGAGGACTTTATACAATATTTTATGGAAACCTTGACAACTTGACAATTATATCAATCACAAAGTTCAGAACTCGAATATAAATGGGTAATAATTATAGTTTTATGAATAGAATAAACAATACACGTGGCAAAAATAAAATATCAAATAAG
Organism: Colias eurytheme; assembly: GCF_061535395.1. Taxonomy (NCBI): domain Eukaryota; kingdom Metazoa; phylum Arthropoda; class Insecta; order Lepidoptera; family Pieridae; genus Colias; species Colias eurytheme. Next base: position 356,373 of record NC_142980.1, read on the forward strand.
AAACAGTTTAAAGGGCCCATCTCTCAACGACTTGACACAGCCAAATCCCATGATCGACTTCGGCGATGAGATTACCAAACAGCTAACCGCGACACCTCACACAATACAGTAGAAAGCGCACACCGTATTCGTCTATATTTTAAGTATCACTGACGAAACAAAAATCTGCTGTTTCTGAGATAAAAATATGTGCAAAACAGGTTTATCTAAAAAAAGGTCATCCAGAAAAGTTTCATCAATTGGGTTTGTAAAAGACAGAATTGCAAGATAAGTGAAAAAAAATCGTTCGAATTCGAAAAAAAAACCTTCTGAGATACGTAATATACTGATTTCGACCAACAAAATTATATAAATAATCTTAATAAAATAAAAATAACAATAGCTAGAGAGTCTACAAATAAGTCGGAAGGTACAATCGGACGACTATTTTGATCTCTTCACAAAAGTATACATTGTTTCAAATAATCAGAACGGCAATAAAATCGTAAACGCCTCGACGTTTACGATTTTATTGCGGCAAGCCGCTGTTACCGACCCGGAGGTCCGATCCGATAGTCGGATGTGTATTAGGTATTTGAACAAATGTATGACTCGCAGTGTCTTCATTAGTCTAAAGACAGTACGAGCCATAAATTCTAATCAGACAACCGGAACAGATTATCGGATGATAAAATCTGACATATACAGGGTGTACCAAAAAGTAGTGATGAACAGAAGCTGAGAGCTAGAGGTACTAGAGGGCTATCCGAATCACCCCCATGTATGTTATGCGATTTTTCGTATTTTTGGAGTTATGACGTTTTTTTCAATTTTTCACCTATCGCCGAGTACGATGATATTTTCACTCATGCTGACGTCAATGATTGCGGAAGATGCTTGATTTTTTTTGTGTGCTAAGCTGAAAGATAGGCCAATTCAGTACGGTAACATTTACTATCGTTAGATCTTTGAATGGAATAAAAAAAAGAATTAAATGGCAAGAAAGATAAAATTACCCAGTATGTTCACCACTTCAAGGGCCCGTAAAAAAATAAAATCACATAAAAAAAGTTTTCCGTTTGACTTTTAAAAACTTGCTCTATCTGTCAGATAGCTACCCTGAAAATTTCATTTTCATCGAAAAATTGAAATCTAAATGTGGTAAGTGCAAAAATTGAATTAACATGATGATCATTAAAACCAATAAATAGGTATTTAATTACCAGAAATTTTTAAAATAACCCCGCTGTTGCTCAATGCAAGTGCGACATCACCGTAAAAAGTTATCTTTTAAATGTCTGAATGCCCTTTTATCATTTTTAATGGTTTCTTCTGCTACTATGAATTTCCGGGTTATTTCGTCCAAATTGTGGCAGTCAGCTTCCGTTCATCACTACTTTTTGGTACACCCTGTATATCCCAGCCTAAAACAAAATTCTTCGGGCATGTCCTAATTTCTATTAATTAGTGGTTGCAATGCGGAAGTATTTTGAGTATCTATAAAATATGATCAAGCAGCATTCAGTAAGTCACAGAAAAGAAGAAATCAATTCAATAGTGACAAATGAAGGAGCAATTTATAAGCCATAAACAGTTTTTATTCGTGCAAGTTTACATACGGGCGGGCGGTTCACAAAGGCTCTTATTACCGTGTCATCCGCAAGCCTAAAAAGTGTTTGTCGCGCGTACACCGTTGCCACTAAACGATGTGTCATTTGCATTTAAACTTCAGTTCCCTTTGACTCCGGTTCGCTTTGCCATGTCAATTTACACGTAACAAAGTCAAACGCTAAAATTTGCAGCCATCAGTAACCTGGCGCTGTGTGTGACGCGGCCTGAGTTGCGTGTGCCCGCCGAGAGCTCACCTCACAGTCAGCCTTCGAGCATTAAAGCGGTCAAAAATGTTACCCCAAGATTATGGTTTTAATCACGCGACGACACTTCTGAAGTTGGATTTTTTAACGGGTAGTATTTATTTTGTATTTGTAGTGCTATTTATATCGAAGCCTCATCCGACTTCTTTAATGCCCTAACGATACTTCATTTTGTTTATCATATACATATATAATATATGTAGTTACATTGAATCGTGTAGCTAAATATCAGACCAGAAAGCATACATGTAAAAATTTGATATTGAAACTAGGTACTTCATTCGCCCCGACACTTGAAGAGCTGTTTAACATTTGTATGAATCCAAAGCAAATCAAAGCAAAACGCACACTAACTTTTTTCTTTGTACCATTGATATTCTGCTCGCTACAAACTAAAGCAAAAGCTTTGAATTAATATAATTACGCTCGAGAGTGTCTACAAACAGACAGACTATGAAAGGGACTACAAAATGAGAATTGAAAAGAATTGTTCTCAATTGTTTAGTACAAGATTTCAAGTTTCAACGTTGTTTCAAAACATTAATTATTTCATGAACCAATATTATATTGGAATTATAAAAAACACAGCGGATTCTGCGGAGCGAAAATTACTTCTAGTTTTTGTTGTCTAACATGTATTCTGCCTATTCTGGCCGGAGGCAAATCCAACAAATCCAAAACTATAAAAGTGGTCCAGCAGATCTCGAGTTATAAGTGTTGGAACAAACACTATATTAATTCCAGAAAATCAAAGAAAAAATATATTATGATAAAACAATATAAAATATTATAACTTATGTATTCTTCTCTTTATTTTGCTATTTTTTGGACACTATGAATAAAGAAAGAGACACAAAGATACAAACAAAATGTCGCAGTTTGTATCTAGGAAGATGAGATTGTAGATGATATTCCTGTTCATGAGTAGGAGAAGCGACATCAAAGAGTCTGAAGATTGCGAAAATGTTCTGAATCATCAACACAACGCTAAGCGCGGTCACTATTTCAAATTCGAAAGGATGACAGAATTACCTATTAATTATTTTTTAGTACCTTATTGAGATCCAATACAATCAGAAAATAAAATTTAGAATACTTATGTAAATACTTTCAATGATGCGTCACTAGTATACACTATAAATATAATAGAAAAAAATCCAGTCAAAAGTAAAACTTAGTCAATTCTTCAAAAATTAAGTTTTCAATAAATATTTAAAGGTTGGCAAACTTGCCCAAAAAGTTGGTGGCTAGGTGTCGTATTCATGGGAAGTGCTTATGGCACAGAATACATAATAGTAGCTAAACGCTACAGAACGGACACTCTCCGCCTCCCACGAAAATTAAACACTTACCTCACCCCGCACGATCTGTCTAAAATGGTCCACATTTTTCTACAGGGACGATACGCAACGAAGATTGACAACATTAATCAAATTGACTTAAAGTAAATTTATTATTTTGGATTTGTGATTATCGTTTTTCGTAGAAAATGGTTAGATATTGTGCTGTTTACGAATGTATTTCATCAGAAAAACGCGAATTTTTTTTTTACGCTAGTCAAAAATGTGCCAACCATAAAGCGTTAACACACACATTTGCATTCTCTACAGTGAGACTGTCAAAACGATAATTTTGTATGGAGTGTCCGGGGTGTGCTTATGGGTAAAGTTCATTGATAATAAGCAAAGGGGCGCGGGGTGGGGTGCGGGCGGCGCGGGGCGCGGGCCGGCGGAGCGCACATCTCGCGCCAAGCCTCAAATCACACCGGCCGCCACGCGCCACGCACCTGCCGCGAACGCGCGCTATGTGCCGCGACCCGCGCGACCGACCCTAACTGACGACTACCACACTATCCGAATCATTGGTATCTTTGCTCATCTCAATTTTTTCTCTCTCCCATGTTTCTAACTTTCTAAAACTAGCTGGGTGGCTCGATGCTATAATGGAATTAGAAGAAGATAGCTTTTTTGCGTCCGAATGGAACGGGTTCGTAGTTAGAGCGAAATTCCGTAGTATTGCACTCATTGCCGCTACTTCGGCATCGGTTCTACTGTTCATGAAAATAATAATAAAATCTCGAAATAACTTTTTAAATCTTCATTTGCAATCTGACAAAAAGTAGCATTTGAAACGCATGTTGAGGAACAAATCATTAGCGCATTGCATGAAATATAAATTTCGATAGATTTAAAAATAACAGCATAAAAATGTAGAACATTAATTCTTGGCGGCAAATACTTCGTAACCTTAGTTAGACAATATTAAGAAACGTTGAGATTATAGAAAATAAACAACTTTAACAATAAAAATAAACTTAAGAATTTAATATTGAAAAAAATATTTAGGTTTTCATTAAAAATGCTTTATAATAGTTTTTTCTTATATTGTAACTGCACAAAAAATAATTCAAAACCAAGAACAAAGTACTCAACAAATAAAATACACTACACATACCTACGAGTAAATTGAGCGCCAAACAATAAAAATCCAATCTAAACCAGCACACGAGAAACATCTCGGAGACAAACGGCGAATCGATCACATTACGCATTCACGGACACAATTTCCCAAAAGCTTCGCTAGATGATACAAACTTAACAAGACATCACCGAGGTAATTGCGTTACGGCCGCTGCAGGCACAAGCCTAAGAGTAACAAACCCTTTTGTCAACAATGCTACTGATTAAACTAATCTCCTTTCGCAAATCGCACTAAAGTATTTTAATTAATTACAAGACTGTTTAACATTTTATTTTATATGTTTGACTTGAAATAAACCGGTGAACTCGGCAAAGACGTATAATCAAGTGCATGTGAAAGTTCTTCGTAGCGACCACGACGGAAACCTATAAAAGTTTTAATAATGAAGAAAACTAGCAATTATATCTTGAGTGCCCTATATTTGGAGTTTCATATGTTATTCAAACTCAAACATTTATTTATTCAATTAGACTTCTAGAAGAAGAAGCACTTTTGAATCGTCTTAACATAGATTTACCATTAATTATTCACAAAGTTTCGCCAAGTCGAGGGCGTATAGGTTATTTGTTCGCTTCGTTAGAACGAAAGCAGATTTCTCGTTATTAGTTTTAGAGATCTAAAAAAATACCTACACGTTTCGCTAATTTTTAAGGAGAGGCCTCGAGAGGCCGGCGAAGCGCCACAAGTAGTGCTTCGATGAAGCTCTCACATCGTGCTATTTTAGCGGGTGCACTTAATGAAATATTGTTCATTATATTCTGGAAAATATGAAATTCAGTACGTCTATAAATTAATATTTTCCTTTATTCCATACCTATTGTCTACTATTTTTCATAAAACCTTTAAATATAGAGGCCACAATTAATAGATACCACGAAATAAACCAAAATTGAATTATACTTTTAAAAGACAGACAAAAATCCAGAAATATACAAACAATTTAAGTTTTAATTACTAAACTGAACGCCAAGTGTCACCGTTGACCTAAATCATTAGACCTATCCGTGGAAATTCAACAGTTGATTGTTACACTCCGCCGCACTCTGTAGCATTTTCACTTAAATATTTCAAAATATTCAGTCCTGCTTCGGTCCTTAAAATATCGCAAACTTGATTTATTTACTCTAGTTTTTTTATAAAATGCAATATTTCAAGTTCTCACAGCAATTGAGTGGCTAGCGGTAATTTTTCAAGAACCTGCTTTCTTCTTTAAATTGTCAAATTTGTTATACAAAAGAATAACTTGTATTTAAAAAAAGTTTTCACAAATCAGACCGAAAAAATAGTAAGGAGAAAGAAAGTAGAATCTTGTAAAAAAATTGAAGAATAATTTCAACAAATGTACTTTGACCGTAAAATATGATAACGGAATTCAACGAAAAATACAGCTTTTTGTTATTGAGAATATGTTTTTGAAAAACGAAGAACTAGTTATTTTTAAGTAACCAACCAAAATACTAGTTCACACATTCAGAAAACTATAGCGTATTATTAGACCATATAAAATATGAACCAAATACCTATCTATCAGCTTTTTAAAGCTTGAAAATGTTAGTCTGTGTGAACTTCTGCACATCTTATCTGAAAAACATATTTTTTTTTCATCTTTTTTCATCATTACGACTACTAAGAACGACGATGAATATTAAATATTCGTCGTCGCTCTTAGTAGTCGTAATTTGTGTATTTATTTTATCAACTTATACATCTGATTCTGATATAGGTATGTAATAGAAAAGCCTTCGATGCTGAGACATCGAATTAAATAAAAAACATGAGCATTAACTTGATAAAAAATAATTATTTAAACTTTAAAGTAAGTATATTTATGTTATAAAAATCCAAAATAACGAGGCCTAAATAACAATTGTTGGAAAAATATAATTGTGATATTACTTAGTCCATTCAAAATGGACATGTCATACAAAACTATGATTTAACTCGTGAGTCGGCCGAGGACGAGGACGAGTACTCTCTGAGCGCCATTATCACCGCTCTTAGCAACAATTTCGAGTTCACGGCTATTAATTAGAGATTGAACAGCTTGTACGCTGGATTGTATTTAGTTAGATCTATTATGTAGTCTCGTGTAACGTGAGAGTACATTACTTTAATTCGATAGATTCCCTTAAATGCATAATTTGCATCTCGGTTTCCTAAAAATTCACAGCGACTATAAAGCGACTTTTTTAAATTTTACACCTAAGCGAAAATATTTAAAAACTCAACGAACGTTAAAAAAGTTGTGAAAAAACAAGGCAGTATTCAACAAGATTATCACAAAGACTAAAAACACGAAGACAGTAAATAGCGCTGAAACTATGTCCATGGTGCTTGACCTGCTTACATAATACAGGGGACATAAATTTCGCACTACACAACCAACAATGGTAACAACGCAGAAGTACTAAGGAGGACTTATAAGAAAACTGCAATTTACCGTTTACAACAGCCCCTAACCAACTTCGCTTTTCCGGCCCACCGCTGGTTTCTCACTCATGTCACTTTTATTTATTAAATTGGTTACTAATTACTAATATGATAATTATCTAAGACAATAATAATTATTAAAATTCCAAAAATGTTCACGATATGGACGATATGCATCAGAAAAAATTTAAATGAATTGGAACGTACGGTTTTGTTTTTTTTTTGTGGAATGGTTCTAAACAGCCAGGATTCCATTTTGAAAAAGTTTTCGCAATGAAGGTTTTACGGCGTGTGTTATTATTACAAAGCATACGAATATTATTACAGTACCTACTACCAAACTGATAATGCGCATAGAAAAATTCGTCACTGTTCGGCAACTGTCATTCATCATTGTATTACGTTCATCAAAGCCTAAATTAGTTCAGCTAAAAGGTCACACAACATTCATTGACAGGGCGGTACAAAGTTCGCCGGGACAGCTAGAAATAACTAAATAAAATAAAATAAATACAAACAATATTTATTCACTCTTTTTACTTTTTCATTATTTTACACATAATACATTTTTGAACGCATGAATGTCAAACATTATTTTCCGTATTTGACAGGATTGACAACTAATGATTGACATGTACGAAAATCAAAATTTTGGGAAAATATTTATTCGTCTAGTTTTTGTTGTTTTTATGATTTATTCTGCTATTCTGGGCGGTGACAAATCCAACAAATCCAAAACCATGAAAATTGGGTCAGCAGATCTCGAGTTATAAGTGTTGGAACATACAGACTTTCTTTTATATATATAGATGAAACAATGTTTTAAATCAAATATCAAATTAAAGTATTATTACATTCCTGTAAAGCTAAATTCAGAAAGTAGGTTAAGTGCTTTCTACGTTTCGAGTGACATGTGACGATGTGAATTCGTAAAATATATTATAATGATTATACATAAATTAAATATGCAGTACAAACAAATAATTAGGTGCGCGTTTTATAAAGCACTACACAATGATATGAAATAGTGCTCGTTAGGAGAAAGGCTCTCTCTGAAAATAATTCAAACATCGCATCGTAGGCAGTTATAATAATTTTTTTTTCTTTTATAGACTTTTGTATTAATTTTGAGTTTTTAGTATTAATAGTTAGAATGTCGTGGATCTATGTTGTTTATGAAGTGATCACTGGCTGTGTTTAGCGACGCCCCTTAATTTAGGCACCATACAAGTTTTGAAAGAAATAGAATCTGGTCCTGGTTTTAACAAAATATAAATAATTTAGAATGTATAATGTATATCACACTTTATATTAACGATATAATTAAAACGCTCGTATTATTTCTTTCGTCTTTACCAATAAAGATCATTTTATTATGTATCTATAAACATTTTGATATTAAAAACTTGAATAGAAGAATCTGAAGATATAATAGACCGCTCACGTCAAAAAACTCTAAAACTTACATCGTCAGAATTAATAGTATTATAAAGAAAATGATTTTAATTGACTTATAAAACGGAAACAAATCCAGAACCATAGAAATAGCGAATGAGAGCACAAAATGGATGAATAGCATTAAATATGTAGGACAGGTTGAGCCGGATAAGTACTTGTGTGGGTCGGGCAATCGGAGCCATTACTGTAAGGATGAAACGCAGTTTTCACATCCAACTGTATGATTGCATTGTGAAAACTCATCAATCCAAATAACTTCTCATTGGACGTGCTTCGAGCTCACTAAGTGATAAGTTTCTAAATCATCAGAGTTCAATTTAATCTCGGTTCAATAGGAACGGCTCATTCGTGGGAACGTTGATGTAATCCGAGGTCCTAATCAAAAGTAATGGACGAAATCGGCATGTGAAGCCTTAATCAGCGAAGATTAGGTTGCTGTGCTCGAATTGATTAAATATTGGTTCACTTGTACATCATTTTACTAATGTATTTGTACCTTCCAGACATGTCAGAGTTGAGACTATGCAACAAACTTTCTAAGACGATCGACATTTTTAATATATTTTTAGTATGAATTTCATACTTTGGCATCCCACTATAAGATGGAACGCAGCATTTCAATTTGTATGTTAGCTTTTCTTCTATTAGGTATTATTCTTATAATCCTTTCCAATTACAATCCCATGGTTATAAATTCGGATGATTAACCTTACCATCAATGGAAGAATTTTGGTTAAACTTCTTTTACGCAAATACCTAATTATATAATGACGTTCACAAATAGAATTATGTTTTATTTAGGACTATTACATTCTAAGACGAATAACGCTTAAAAATATATTTGAAACTTCGTCTATCACATTCAATAATTGTAAGAAAGTTTTAATAGGTATTGACCTGTTAAACATCTGCGCTGACATGGCGCTGACATTCTTCAGATATAATATTGCTAATATAATGGGGGCCATAATACAATACGACCGATGAACATTTTCTCAGCGAAGGTCGCAATTGTTAGCGTATCTTGTCGATCTCGTTGTCAAACAAGATAAGCGACAAAAGCGAACATTTAACGTGACCACAATACTGACGATACTGTCCGGTTTGTACTTCCAACCTGAACGTCAAACACCAACGTTTGAACTTGAACTGCCGTTCTCCCAACTAAATAATTCTATTCACTGTATGACGAGCGAATTACATAGAAGATTTGCTATCGTTAAGTACCGGTATCGATACTGTTAGGTGCGTCGGTAACAAGTTATCTATATAACAAGGTATAATACACGATGAATATAACGCGAACAGAGACATGAAAACTTTGTAAAATTAAATAAGTGCAAGACATAAACTTTAAAAGCGTGCGAGCGTGCGTATTCGAAACTAAAATGTGACGGTAAAGCGGCGCCCAGACTGGTGCTTTCGCTGGACTCTTCGCTTGCTTCCCCTCTATCGTCTGTGCGTGGTGGTACAGCAGTGCGAGTGGTTGCGCGGCCAGTGCTAGTGCGGTATAATGTCGATGTTCTTTTTCCGATTCCACAATTTACGTCGCGCCGAGGAGAAAAGAATGAAGCGTAGGGCGAAGAGGAACACGAACTCTGACAACCTGACGGCGCCGTCGCGGCTGCTGGAGCGGCCGCTGAGCCAGCCCGTGGACAGCCTCGACGAGATCGCCGCGCAGATCCCCAGGTCTGGTCCTTTTGCTATTGTCGCTCTCCGCCTCAGTGGCACTCCTGTGTAACCCTGCTCCCTGTTGCTTGTCAGCTGAAAAGTTAAATGTTTTTATTAATTTGTGTTGAATGTAGGAGTAATTATTTAATTAAAAAAAATTGTGACCAGGTACTACGTCCATATTAGCCGTGATATTAGTGAATATAATGGCTATTCATCAGTTATTATCTCTTTTACAATTTGTCTACAGGCCAAAACGCAATTGAGTATTCAGTGTTGCGTTTTCAATCAAATTAGATTTATTTAATTGGATTAACCGCTGGCTAAATGCGCTAGTAAAATATTGACCACATTGCATGATATATTAAAATTTGTTAATTGTTTTACGAATTGGCATTCGCATTTCTCATCGCGTATTTCAAGTTCTTTATAATTTTAGCGTTATAAAATATGTATTATCATTATTGATAATATCTAACTTTTTATCTTCTGCTATTAGATCCATAATTATATCTGAACGAAAATATGCTTCATAATTTGAATGGGTAAATTTATTTTTAGTTTCTAACCCTCAGAAATCATTTGGAAATAAAAAGAAAATGACCATTTTTCTTAAAAGCATATGGGTTATTCTATGTCGTTTTACTTTCATGAATAAGTTAAAAACGGCTTAACGGCTTTTGAAGATTTTATGTATAAAAATATGGACGTGGGCGGAGATGGGCGAGCATCAAGTAGAATATAAAATTTTAGGTCTGCCTACAGTGATTTTTGTGTTGTTCACCAAACTTTTTCTTATAAGTAAAGTATCCATCCATATTGCTGTTTTCTATACATGATTGTTTATATACATTAAATATTTTTCAACAATCGTATATGTATTGTATAGGTAGTCAATATTGAATGAAAAACAAAGAAGACGAAGTGTTAAAAGCGAAATAGAATAAGCTGAAAACGAAGACGAATGAAATATGCAGCGCAAATTCATTAATTCTGCATATCTGATTAAATACAGATGAGAATATTTGCAACTCGCGAAACGGAAGCGAAAATTCATTCAAAGTTTTTCGTGTTTGAAACAATACGACCATTTCGAGCTGGATGTTTTAAGGCGAAGCATTCCTTTGTAATTTCGTTTCCCTTTGATGTAGTAGTGCGTCATTGAATCGGTAATTATGTAAAGTGATCTGAGAGCAAATAACTAAAACTCGATGGAGTTTAAAAAAGAACTAATTCACGCAAAGTGAACCGAAATCGTAAAGTTGTCAGCTCTTACCTCTGGTTATAGTACTTTCTGGTGCCGTAATTTTCATTCATCGGTTATTCTCAAACGAAATATTCCATATAACGATTTTATCCCATTTAAAGCAAAATAAACACTTATTTTATTAAATGTTTGTTGCTCACTATAGGTAGAGATGTAGACAAACATCTAATTTCTAATATATTAGTATCGCATTAGCCAATTACCGCGAGAGCGCATCAGTGTGACCGCCGGGACAGTTGGATGATGGATGGAACTATATTATGTCACATGCCATTAAACTATACTTCGGGCTCATTACCGAGAGCTCTGCACTTTATGTCACTGCAGGTGCGGTACTCCGGCTCAATTGACGATAAATGAAATCGACGATATTTATATCATAAACTATTTAAGGACTTACAATCCTGTGATTGATATTAAGCTGAATTGAGTACCATTCACCATGTAGGTATGTAATTAATTAAATTAATATTCAATGGACAGTTGTCTCTCTAGCCTCCGATATCCAGACTCAAATCATACCATGTAATTGCTTCGTTGCAACGTGAGTGAAAACCAAACCGACAAACTTACTTTCGCATTAATTATTATATTATATTATAAATCTCGAGATATCCACATTCCACGACCCATGAAAGCGTCGAAACATAAATATTTCCCCAATCGAGGAAGAATGGCGCGCACATATTGGTTCAAAGGGCATTTGTCTGAAGGGATGCAATACCATCAGAGTGGACGTAAATTAGGCGCGGTGACCTCATTCCTGCGAGCCTCCTCCATCTACAGGGCGACGACGAGTCAACAAGCTAGCGTAACTTGTTCCTTCATATTTTAATTGAAGGAAAATTTCAAAGCAATTTATTAATTGACGAGGGGAGCTTTCTTGGATAGAACAGAGCATAAAGAAAGAGGTAGACGATGTTATAGTAAATAGTAAAGGCAAAAAGGATACGGTTTGAAAGTTGCTCTGACCAGAACTGACAGGTGCATCGCTGAGAAGCTTTGAATTTAGAGGTAAGTTTAAAAATTGGCAAGGCAATCTATATCTACTGCCAGTGCAACGATTACAATAAAACCATTACCATACTGAATCAGAAATGGCTTTCTATTTCCATAACACAGAATGTTGGCCAGGTTTGCGGATAGAAGTGGCTAATACATTTTACTCGATTTTACTGAATATGAAGTTGAATTTTGCTAACTATATATTGAATGTTTGGCGATGCGTTCTTTTTAACTTAGTAATGGTAATACGTGAATTACGTGACGAATTTATGTTACCAATGGTCACATCTATTGCATATTATCCTACTAATTAAAAGATATTCCATCTCATACTCGGGAAGGGTACAAATGGTGTAATATTCTATGTAAACAAATATATTATATTAGTCAGTTCATGTCACACCACCGGCTAGATATTAGACAAGGCGTCACGACTGATCATGCTAAAATATATCAACGGGACGCAACGGGCTTGGACGAAGAGAAAGATTACAAGCCTGTGTATGAGAGATGTGTAGCAACTTCACACTAAGCTCCCCACGGATCGGATTTCATTGTTCACTGCTTAAGTTTTGTTACTGCTAGTTGTAGGATTCTTCAACTAGAATGCAGGTGAAGCAACAAAGATCCCGTAAAAACGTAGACAGGTTCCGTCAGCCGAAACGTAGCAAGACCTATTGAACCGTGAATTGTTATGTACAAATGTAAATTTGGAAAAGCAACGTGTTCCACTTATAGTGGTTTTAATAGTTGATATTTAATCATGACAAAATCATCACTACTGAAGACAACCTTAAGAGCTTTTAAGCGAAAGTACACCATGTTAACGAGTGTAAGTTGGTAGATGTACGGATAAACCCCGACTCCCACACCTTTCTATAGGCGGAGGCTTTCTCATCTCTTACAATATAACGATACTTTAAAAGCTGAGCCATTTATTTGGAACATCAATATCACATCGAAGAATCTCATTCAACAGTTCTCCATAAAATGTAAGTATTGACATTTCACCCACGAAAGTATGTTTTCTTGGTCGTTACTCTTCACATCATTACTGCGATGTTTCGCCGATAAAACACCGGCCGCTTTTTATTTACACTTTATTTATTTTCAAACATATTTGCCATGTGTTTTTTTACTCTATCGGCAAAGGAATTTACGAGCAAATTTCGATTGATTTCGAATACACATTAGAAAAATTGGATTTCCTTAAAAAAACTAATAGTATATTTTAAATTTTTACATTATATTGTATGCTTACTGCATAAGAGCTATTATTTAACCATTTAATGAACTTGATTTGAATAACGCAGAAGACGCGTTAGTATGAAAACATCAAAATAATTTTGGAAAACGGCTACACAGAATTGATCGTTCGAACAGCCGAAAAACACCACAAACGATAGTAGAATAAAAATTTAAATACTAAATATTTTAAGGGATATATGCCTACGATAACAAATATTATCCTTATGTAGGCATAGAATTAGATATTGGCACTGTGGTATTGGTATCCAAATGCCAATATAATTCATTATATTAATCCCAACGTCAGGGAAGTATATTCATTATTCATTTGTATCGAAACTGACAAATTGTAAGTGATTGTTATAATTGAATCGATGAGAAGTGGCTACTATTTGTCTGGGTCAGCAGATACTAAATATATAAATGGAACGTGTTGCACTGATCGTGCATGAATATTATTTTACCCAATACAGCAAAGAGATTCTGAGCAACTTTTGAAGCTGTTATACAATAAAAACTAGAATTTACGTTGATATGTGACAACGATTGGAACAGAATCAAAACGATAATCCTCTGAGTAGTATGTATTCAATTAGATTCTTCTAGAAGCACTTTGGAACCTTCATTACATAGTTTTACCATTTACGGACCTGGGGAAACGATTTTAAAGTGTGTATTGACGCTATGCAAACCACCATCCACCACTAGACCATCAATATCAACTACTATATAACGCTATTGGAGCTTTCCAAAATCTATAATTAAACAATCATGGTCAAGTGCGACTTTAAACCTAATCTAAACTATCTATAAAAATTACATTTCTGTTTCTAAAGGTGATCTTGGTTCGAGCTTACAACAATTTTATAAATGCACGTTCCGTAACTTCAATACATTCGAGTTTTAATCACCTCAGGAACGAAATTTACATTTTAATATTAAACGCTTCACTCACTTTAACAAGAGATTTATTCGCTTAAAACAAAGTTACGGAACAACTAGGGTGAATATAGTGTTCAGAACTTGAGATTGAATATCAACAAACAAATCGTCGTTTATCTCCAAATTAATATATTATTATAACTAAACATCCGCATTAAAATCAGATATAGCTACCAATTAATATTGGTTAGAAATTACAATTTTTTATTTGGAATAAAATTTGAAGAGGAAGGTTAGGTTGGTCTCTTTCTGTTTTATATTCCAAGAAGACCAGAAATTGTAATAATAATGCCAGCTAAATAATGCTACAGAAACCTCTCTCGATCTAGATTTTATATGAAGTACCAAAACAAATACCAAAAGTTCATAGGAAAAGCCAAGTGGGTAGAAACATTAAACACGCAAATCCACAAACACAGGTATAGGAGAGGAGAATGTGCACTCCGCACCCCGCCCTCTCGAGCTAGACAAACATGTCAACATCATGTAGCCTTTCGTTTAATATCATATTGGTATTTTAATGGCATTTATATAAAAATACTAGCGGTCAGCCCCGGCTTCGCCCGTGGTACATATGAAAAATAGATGTTGGCCGATTCTCAGACTTACCCGATATGCACAGAAAATTTCATGAGAATCGGTCCACCCGTTTCGGAGGAGTATGCAGACTAATATTGTGACACGAGAATTTTATATATAAGATATTAACAAGTTAAGGTAACATAACCTTAATCGAACAGATGAATTCAATACATGCAATATTAAATTTAAAAACAATTGGTTGTTAATTGTATGAAAAATAAGTTAAAATAAACTCGAAAAATTTAACACTCATGTACTAGTTAACAGTTAATTTCACTTCGATAGCTCAGAAAGAAGAATAATGCCAATAAATGAGCGATTTCTCAAACTTTACAAAGTCTAACCGCAAGTAACTGACAGTGAGAAGTTATTTGAGAACATCATAATTCATTCACAGCTTCAACCACATTGTTCTTATCATGGGAATAGTGAACCTCAAATGCTACGAAAATCCCGCCCAAATTCAATAGAAATGAAATTATTTGAAGTCTACTTAAATTTTTTAAAACCTTTTTAGTATATTTATATATTTTTTTTTACATTTGTTTGAGAGATTTCATCCTTATAAATTTAAAAAGATTTAAGTCGGTCCGGGGCCCGGGTGAGCCGTGCAAATTTTCTAAAATCTTTGCATGCAGTTTTCTTTTTACAGTATTAAGGGTAGGTACTTTCCCTCCTGCGCAGGGCAATATCGTAACGTAGAGGTTAATACGAGCTGGGATTATTGATGGTTGAAAAAGGATCTATTACAAAATTCTACACCGTATAGAAACGCATTTAAGCATCAAAACAAACAGATTTTCTTTTTCTTAAATATATATTTTTTTATTCACTGTCGCAATCTTGGATGGATATATTCAGCGATATTTTAAGAATTTTAATGTTGTCTTGTCGTCGTCGTTGAAGTCGTCCAGTGACTACTCCGTTTATTGGTGATTCAATTATTTTTTTAATATCAAATCCTGAGGAATCTTTCTTTTGAGTCCCCTGGTGGTCCAGAGTCCAGACGGACGTTCATCAGGTTCACAACAAGCTGATTTGGGTGGTAGATAATGAGCTCTTTATATGATTTAGTTATCTCACATATTTCAAATAATTTTAGAATTATTTTGTTCACAATCAGGCTTGTGACGCAGCGTACAGCTAGACAAAGCATGGATTAGCAAGTAATTAACAAGCAATCGCAAAGCAATATAAGAATTTCATTTTTAGAATTTCGAATACGCGACCTTATTATTGCAAAATAATCCGACAGCTCTGCCTCAGCGAACAAGCCTAAGCTGCAATATCTAGACAGTTTCACATTTTTATGCAATGGATTCTTTAGAGCTTAATGCTCATCGTTGTTTAATATTTTATGATAGAACTATAGTCCTTTTCACCTATGATGATTCCTGTGACACTTCATCGTGTTCCGAATTACGTATTTTATTTTTAAAACGCCAAAATAATTTTAGTGCATAATATTTTTATTTTATGGCGGCATTATTACCAAAAATATAAAAATGAAACATCTTATGCTTATAAATCCAAAATAGTATTGTTTAGTTTAATGTAATGAAAAATAACACAAAAATATAATACCTAGATACGCAATTCGTGTACATGAAATGGATCGTTGAAAAATCATAGAGTTGGAAAATCATATAATCGGCGCCCGTCTTGTGATCGTTTGTCAATCGAGTCAATCGTCTGTACGAGTGCGTCAGCCTTGTATACAAGTTGCATTTTTATATTGATTCTTTACGTGGTATTCTGTTATTGTTACTAATTGTTATTGTTGACTTTTTGTTGCTGTTGTTTGCTAAGTTTCCTTAGTTAATTGTTGGCGAAATGCCGAAAAAACTAATTTTGGTACTTTATTCAAATCGATTTCATTTCCATATAAAATATTATCGATTATCGAAAACAATTGATATGATTTCAGTAAAGACATCTCTACACGTGTCAAAAATCCATGTGTCACAGAAATCATCCTAGGTGGAAAGGACTATAATAAGTGTTTGAACGTTATGTGAATATATTGTTAGACGTAACTTTTGATTTAATATTTTTGTGGATGAGTAGTTGTCAATATAGTTGTCACTATATCCTGTCCGAACATGCTTAGCTGTCGCATACTATAAATTGCCGCGTTCCTTTGTCTCGTGGGGCATTCGTACGAATCGTGCCTAGGGGCTCGGACGCTGTTTATACGACGTTCGACCCAACTACCCTCACTTTACTAATAGTCGTTGACTAGCTGCGTTTTGTTATCAACTATCTACATCAATTAGATAGCTGTGTAGAATCGCAGTACATTCTTATTACATTCAAACTAATATTTAACCCTCTCTCGCCGTCTTATTTTCTTATATCAGAAGTGGGATAGAATTCAAGCCTACACTTGTTAATTGTTTTGAGTTTTGTAACGGCATACTGGCGTTTGTGTTTTTTCGTGCGTTGTGTGAAGTAAAAATTTGTTACGTGAATTATTGTAACGGGAATGTAGTTCATCGAAGGAATTGTGTGTAGTGATCCAAATCGCTAGTCGAACCCTGGCGTTGAGGTATTATCTAGTCGCTGGCGTATCGTAGTGATGTATTTCACTAGTCGAACGAGCGTAGATATACCAAGATACGCGAACGGAGTGATTATGTCATGTGGACGTGGTTATTGTTCTGTCAGGTCAGTCTGGCCGAGGCAGGATGGTTGTGTAATCCCGAGATGAACTACCGTTGTGTTTTAATACGAGAAAAGGCGTACGAGGACGTACGATTGTCAGTATGGCCGTGTTAGACGTAACTTTTGATTTAATATTTTTGTGGATGAGTAGTTGTCAATATAGTTGTCACTATATCCTGTCCGAACATGCTTAGCTGTCGCATACTATAAATTGCCGCGTTCCTTTGTCTCGTGGGGCATTCGTACGAATCGTGCCTAGGGGCTCGGACGCTGTTTATACGACGTTCGACCCAACTACCCTCACTTTACTAATAGTCGTTGACTAGCTGCGTTTTGTTATCAACTATCTACATCAATTAGATAGCTGTGTAGAATCGCAGTACATTCTTATTACATTCAAACTAATATTTAACTAACTTCGCATCTTTTTTTTTTATAATATGTATTATACAAATATTGCCATAAACATCTTTGCATGGTAAAACAAATACTAGCGAAAAGGAATAAATCCTCTGAATTAATTGCAAAACAACCCGAAAGATCATAATCATAATCAGCACAATGTAACGTGACTAGAAGGTGATTTGAGTAAACATCAAATACAAGAAGAGAAAGAGCGGACCAAGAATATCGAGTGGTTAGTATAAAAAAGACACACATTTTAAATTGAAGTAACATTATATGAAGACAATTTCTCAACTAGGTATTTTCATTTGTTTTTTATGCCGGAATCGACCATAACGAAAATTAAATACTTGGCTATTGATACAATTACACGCCTATAAGCTAATTATATAGATTTTGCTTTTACCTAAAATATAATGTGCTAAATGCTATCATAACTATAGCATTAAAACAATCCAACTCATTAAAAAATTGGATTATTAATAGGTACTTACCAGCCTTCGATATCGGCCGTGTACATTGTTAAACAGACTTTAAACTATACCCTCGGTCCTCGAACGGTACTCACCGCTGCGGTTCGTTAATGTCAAGTACCTAACTACATAACATTAATTAACACCTAACTTCATATACACTTATTGCAATTAATTCTACTAAACTGAATGTGTTTTCTTAATATAATGTGACAAAATACAAAGTGATTGATTCTTATTACAAATATATAATATTTTGTTGATGACTCAGGTATGTTTCAGATTTTTAAGTGGTTTTTAATTTCAGCTTATATTCATCAAGTTAAGGACTGTTGTCCTAGGTAGGATGGCATAGGTACCTAATGTAAAATTTTATAAGGACGACATAGACTTAAAATTTGTAATTTAGTTATATCCATAAAATGTTTTACTGAATGAATGGTGTAAGAAATTTCAATCTCAGGTATAAAGCGCGTTGAAAGAAGATAAACTGAAGCCTTTCTATAATAACAGACCAACTCCATTGATAAACCACTTTTCAAAGACTCAAGTCTTTCTGGTGATTTAAATGTGGAATATGCATCTATGCTACTTGCTTCCTATACGTGCTTTCATAGTTTCGATTGATATTTCAATAATATCTGTGGTTTTATTTCAAAAATAATAAAACAAAATAATTATAATTAAGTTAAAAAAATAAAATAAAAATATATTTATTGAATACAAAAATTAATACAGTACAATAATTACAGTGTGGCTCCTTCTTCCTAGATATAAAAATAAGACAGTTCCTTCCCATGGAGCAGGTTCAGTACAAAACAAAGATTACATATTTAAAAAAAAACAGAGAATGTAGAAAAAAAACTTTTACTCTTATAGCTAAGTGTCGTTTAACAGTCACATTATTACAGACATTTAGATAATAAACAAATTTGTTGTATTTAAAAAAATCACCAATGTAAGTTATTTGTACTTTTAAAAGTTAAAATCCGCATCACAGAAATGTCGTGACCTCTAAATGACATTTGTGATAGCATTTGTTCGAACAGATTTCTGTTACGAACGGTTTCGTATCCCTGATGGGTTTGACCGTTTCCTTTATTTCACTGGGATTCAACTGTAATCGAATATTATAATTGGAGAATTAATTCACAAATATGTGTTTCAATAAATATTAATTATGAGCGAATTGGGAGATGTATAAATTGATATAATTGTAGATAACTATCGCCTTTTTTCTCATTATTATTCCTTTAAATTGTATTTGTCAATCAATAAGTATTTACTTTCGTAAATAACGCTTCAGAGACGCGTGAATAATTTGAATCAGTCATTTGAAATGAATGGCTATACCTATACATATTTTTATTTCAAGACATATTATTTTATTTTTTACGAAACTAAATTATAATCGCTAGTAAAATATATATATTTTGAATCTTGGTGGAGGTTTGCAAGTAATATCTCAATATCACTAAAGATTAATTACTATTGCTACAAGCACACGTCTTTGCTTGCGATTTTCGATTTACAACACATATTAGATTATATGCTTCTCATCTCGAGATTGACATATGCCTGCGTCGAAGCCTACACTATGCATTAGTTACGCCCCTTACACCGATCTTGTCAGATTACAATGTGTTGATTATTGAATTGCAACTCGACAATTTTGTAACCAAACGTGTATATTTCATTATAGGATATATCTGGATTTTCACAACTCAAGTCATCTTCCTTTTTCTTGGTGACTTTTTTATATATCTAATTTTCTTTTATGTTCCTATGTAGTTTCCTAAATGACACTGGTTTTTCCTAACCCGATTCGAATGCGAGCTATATATGTATTAGCAAATCATATTGAACTCATTACCACGTAATCCCGGGTCAGCTTCTCATAATATCTAAAGCTTTGGCTTGAAATATCTGGCTTCCAATATTATTTACTTAATTTTTATAATTGGCAGTTGTGAATTGGTATTTTCGGTAATTGATAGGGTGTCGGGGACACCGGCAGACAAAGAACGTTTGATTTTAACCATTGATACACACCTGGCTAATTATCACGCGTACTGAGTTCGTTAATTAATATCTGATAGTACTTACACGTGATAGAGTTTTAAAACAGTAATGAACGTTATAAAAAATTCATCGGAATAAGTGAGCTAAGCGAAGCGTGACGTTTTAAATTGAAAGCAATTATGATAAATATTTTGTAAAGTAATAATTGGGCAGAGGGAAATTGTCCATTGAGGCACATCGAACATGAAGCAGTCTGTAGTTGACATGCATTCAGTTCAATGGAGGTGTGATTGAATGTTTAAAAGGAGGAGGCGATGAAACACTCCAAACTGATACTTATATTCTTAGATTATAAAATATTATCTTACAATATATTTTGTAACCTTATCATATTTTTGTACCAAAAAATTATGGATAAGAAGGCAGTGGGCTACTTAATATAAAAAATACATTCTAATGACATTTGAAGCCACGCACACCGCGACGCAATGTTCATGAAATGATAATGAAGTTCGACAAAGTTCCAAGTTACACAACAGAAGGCTCGATCCTAACTCAACACCAAAAATATACGTGAAATATCATTTTAAAGATGGTCTTGTAAGTAAAAAAAATTCTGGTAGTTACTACATACACATAATATAGAACACTAAAATTGTTGCATGTGATTAAAACTACGTGTTAAATTAATTAGAAAGCTTAAGCTTCGAGGGATATCAAAAATTAAATTAACTTATTATATCACCTTCCCAGTGAAACATAATGTTTTAGAAACAAAAACATTGTTAGAATGTTAGAACCTGGATAACTTTCTAGAACTTTCCCAATATCTGCAGAATAAATCCCCCAAAACAAGTGCAGCTTACAGAATATTGTCCAAAAAATAATATTTACGTGCTCTTGTTGATATTTCGTGCGGCGTTGTTTACAATAAACCTTAGTTTTGAACAAAACTACGGTGAAACATAATACTTTCATTTACCTCGGTCGTTCGGGAGCCTCTCGGAAACTAAATATTGGTAAATGTTATTCATAGATTTATATTCGTTACTAATAGTATATAATAGTATATTTTGGCCAGTTTTAGCTGTAAATGGAAATGCAATATATTACGTACAATATATTATTACAAAATGTTATGTTTATATCTAACGAGTTATTTTATAATTGTTTGCTTGCTTGATGAGAGAACCGACAGGTAAACAATAAAGCTAAAAAACGATACATGGGTACATTTTAAAAATAATTTATATAAAGGGTTATTAAATATATATATATATATATATATATATATATATATATATATATATATATATATATATATATATATATATATATATATATATATATATATATATATATTAGTTATTATATTTAAGGATATGTGCGAGTGAAAAGACCCAACAATCGAATATCATTATTGTCAAGAATCTGAGCATTTTCTTCTTTATAAAACAAGTATTAAGGTACAAAAAGTTAAAAGAAATGCATAAAGTGCTTAGCAGTAAAAAGGTAATACGTATATTAGGGTGAATTACGCTTGACTCGTTTTAACGTCGGGCAATTAGCAGCATATAGATGGTTTGACCTTTCGGGCTCGGCTTAACAACTGATTTACGAGATTATCGAGATGAAAGCTTGAGTCTTTATCTGAACAATAATTTCAAATTTCATCTGTAGGCGCGCTAATGGGATCAGTAGCAATTTATAATTATTGTGGTGTTATTGTTTATTAATTATTTAATGGGAATGCTTTGTCAAGAATATAGCTGATGTATATTTTCGTTGTAATCACTCTAAATATCTTATTATAAGACAGAACCATATTGATTAGGTTATGAATTGACACATTAAAAAAAGACGTGTGGCACTCGGGGACTGCGCGGTAAAGCTATTGCATGCTATGCCTCCAAGCCACACCTCCGTGCCCGTCGGAGTGGGGAGCGTGAGGTTTTTCGTTACTAAATTTCTGGAATCGGTCCCCGCGCTCAAGGCCCGCGATAGAAGCTATGCAATAGCTTAAAAAGTAGGATGTGGTATTTGACTATTTATTTATTTATTTACGGCATACGCCAAACCTATGGTGTAATCAACTGGTTATGCCACAGATGCAAGTAAATACACTAAAACGTAAAAAATATATAAATCACATTCTGAATGGTAATGTCTTTATAACAAGAATATTCGCATAACTATGCTTATTAGCAATTAACTTACAAGCAGGAAAAGACTAATAAGTTAATCATAGTTTTATTGGAGTTAAGTGTTGATTTAGTTAGAACCAGTAAGAAATATGAAGAAAGATATTCCTCAGCAAGTTTGACGAAGAGCCGCTTTGCAGGGCCACTTCGTTACCAAAGTTTTCCCCAACATTGTGTAGTACTTGTGAAGTTTAATCTCACTTGCAGCTGTACTGGAGATGACTTTTGGTAAACCTGAAAGTTTCACGAATCGCCCATCTATTTTAATATTGACGTTACTTTATTATTTAAATCGAATATCTTTGTACAATGTAACTGTATGCAACTGACATATATATGTAGGAGTATTACTGGCTGGTAGAAGTATTACTGGCTGATGAGAATTACATCGGAACGAGATTTGACAACTGTCGATCTGGCGGAGCGTCGCGTCGATGGTCGGCTGCAGACGTTGCTTGGTTACAAACGAAGAACGGCTAGAGCACCACGTTTGCGACGAATCGCTATTGTTCCGAGTAATCTTGTGCATTGTTGTATCGAAACTAATTAAAAGCGATTGATCAAGTGATTCCCTAATTACTAGCGCATAGATTTGTGCGATTACATAACATTTGTTGTAACATTGATGATTCATTTGTTTCCACCAACATTATAATTTACTGAAGATATGGGTGATTCTGATGAATATGGATATCCGCCCATATCAGAAGTGGGATTACCAAGCGCTACTGACCGAGGAATATAAACCCTCTGACGAAAATAGCGCCATGAAATTGCTAACCAATATGGAAGTCTTACTTACTCGGATGTGAGCGACGACGCAATCGCCGATGGTAATTGCTAGCGCCCAGTCTAGTCCAGTGAAACTCGTTGAGTTTAATCCGTAAGATATAGACGTAGATGAAGAAGGTTGGTGTAAGATTACAGAGTTTATAGTATTGACTAAAAATTTAAAGAGCGTAGATTTACTTGTGGCTATTTAGTCCAGGAGGAATCGGCGCATGAGTACCGAAAACTATTCCACCTCAATTTTTTTACGTGATCCTCTTCAAATTGCCCTACTGATGATATAAATGCATGTTGCCATGGGGCAACCCGGTGCCATATTGTTTAAACCGAAATTGTTTAAACAATTGCAAGGAATTGTTATTTTTCAACCGGACAAATTTTTTTTATATTTTTTATCGAAATACCAATAAAAAAGGTCCAATTACTTTTCACGATAAAGTTAATATTTTCAAAGATATGAATTTTTTAAGGTTTGAAAAATCTCAAATTTGGGTACTTTCGACCCATGAAAAATATATTTAAAAAAAAAATAATATATAAGTAATATTTTTTTTTCAATTCTCTATACAATAGTTAATAATATTGTTAATAGAGATTTAAGAAAATTTCATTGTTTATATCTGTTTTTTAATTGTTAACTTCGCGGATAGCGGCCTCATCTTTTCGTCGATAAGCTGCACGTTGTACAATTATATATGTATCAGGCTTCGGATTTTTCACTACATTGTCAGCAATTTCACAAAAAATACATGGTAAGGTATCATCAGAATATTTTCTTTTCTTGGGAACAACTAAAAACGACATGACACTCACATTTATTGTAACGAAAAATCACAAAAACTAAAAATATATCCATCTAAAAATGTTAATAACACACGAAATCACTGTAATGGGTGCAACAACATTTAACAATCTTAAGTCTTGAACGAAATAAAAAAGACTGAATAACGATGAATAAAAAACAAAAGAATGATCAGTTGAGAATCGACATGCACTAACTTGTATTTTTATTTTAAATGTTATATATAATCAATAATTTTGTCACAAGAACAAACAAACATCTTGCGGTTTAATACAAAGAGTAACCTTGAGAAAATAAAAAACAAAGAAAAGAATCTTTTTCTTACTTAGACACAATCATACACACACCATGATATATATTTATAAAATTAGTTTTTATTTTATTTTTTTTCAATTTATTTGAATGTTTTTTCTAAACATCCAAGTGCGTACCCAATATAATTTTATTATTTATAAATAATTGTGATTTCAAAAAATGTTCAAATACTATTATATCTTATTATTGTTGAGATAAATGCAAAAATTACTTATGATAATAACAAAAAAGTAATATAAACTGATAAAAAAGTAATTTTAATTACATGTTTCAATTTATGCTTAAATAACTTTAAAAAAATTGATTTCAGAAAAAAAGAAACAAATTGTAGACAATTTAATTATTAATAAGATTGCTCTCTTTAAAAATCTTGATAAAGTTGATAGTTTTTAAGATAAATGATAAATAATGATTCAAGACACAGAGAGGCCGATGCAGCGCATGAGTAAGAGAGAGACGGCGATACTTAAAGGTAAGCGGCGCGTACTTGTGAGCGCGCGAAGTTAACAATTAAAAAACAGATATAAACAATGAAATTTTCTTAAATCTCTATTAACAATATTATTAACTATTGTATAGAGAATTGAAAAAAAAATATTACTTATATATTATTTTTTTTTTAAATATATTTTTCATGGGTCGAAAGTACCCAAATTTGAGATTTTTCAAACCTTAAAAAATTCATATCTTTGAAAATATTAACTTTATCGTGAAAAGTAATTGGACCTTTTTTATTGGTATTTCGATAAAAAATATAAAAAAAATTTGTCCGGTTGAAAAATAACAATTCCTTGCAATTGTTTAAACAATTTCGGTTTAAACAATATGGCACCGGGTTGCCCCATGGCAACATGCATTTATATCATCAGTAGGGCAATTTGAAGAGGATCACGTAAAAAAATTGAGGTGGAATAGTTTTCGGTACTCATGCGCCGATTCCTCCTGGACTAATTACTATTACTATTAGACTGGGGTAGAAGCCTTTAAAAATAATGAAAAGATAAAAAAAATCGCAGTTGGATGAAACACATTAGAAAAGGAGGGGAATATGATAAAAATGTAAGGAAAAATAAATTACGGTCAATCCGAGTTCGGGAAGCGGGAGGGGGGAGCTTTTAAGAGAAAAAAATGGTTTCTCTCGATTTCCGACAAAACTACAAGTCATATAGAAAAAAGTTCAATGGCAAAGTTGTAGGTAATTAAAAGTTCTACAACTTTTGTATTCACAATTTTTTCATATAACCTCAAAATTTAGGTGAAAAATTCAAAAAACCAAGTTTTTGGTATTTTATTTTTATTTACTTCAAAATTTATTTTTTTTCTACGAAATTATGTGGGAACTTACTTTATTATGTCCCAAATACACTGTAATTTATTTGATTGAAAATATTTATTTTTTCGCCTTATTTTGAATTAATACCAAAAAAACAACCTAATTTTCAATCGAAAAGTCACCCGTCAAAATATCAGCTTTTTTCAAAAACTTGGGGTGCCTTTTATTCATTGAAATCTCTACTTTTATATGGTGTAAAAAAAAATAAACACCACTATAGTAAATGTTCTCAGGAAATGCATACAAACAGTGTGATAATGAGCTTTTACTAAATCAGGCACACTTCTTGAACTCTATATCTTCTCTTGTATCGGCTTTTCGGTAATATTTTAAAAGAAAAATAATTATCTGTTCTAAGTTAAATATTTTACAGCATATTCAAAAGCAAAGTGATGTCGCTAAAAACATTTCAGGTAGTTCGAGAAGTGTGCCTGATTTAGTAAAAGCTAATTTTCACACTGTTTGTATGCATTTCCTGAGAACATTTACTATGGTGGTGTTTATTTTTTTTACACCATATGAAAGTAGAGATTTCAATGAATAAAAGGCTCCCCAAGTATTTGTAAAAAGCTGATATTTTGACGGGTGACTTTTCGATTGAAAATTAGGTTGTTTTTTTGGTATTAATTCAAAATAAGGCGAAAAAATAAAAATTTTCAATCAAATAAATTACAGTGTATTTGGGACATAATAAAGTAAGTTTCCACCAAATTTCGTAGAAAATAAATAAATTTTGAAGTAGATAAAAATAAAAGACCAAAAACTTGGTTTTTTGAATTTTTCACCTAAATTTTGAGGTTATGTGAAAAAATTGTGAATAAAAAAGTTGTAGAACTTTTAATTACCTACAACTTTGCCATTGAACTTTTTTCTATAGGACTTGTAGTTTTGTTGGAAATCGAGAGAAACCATTTTTTTCTCTTAAAAGCTCCCCCTTCCCGCTTCCCGAACTCGGATTGACCGTAATTTATTTTTCCTTACATTTTTATCATATTCCCCTCCTTTTCTAATGGGTTTCATCCGACTGCGATTTTTTTTTGTTTCAAAAATTATCTACTCTAGTCTATATAACATATTTATAAATGGCCCGTGTGGGTTGGCAAAGATGAAGTACAGAAATAAAATAGTGAAAAGCATTAGTCAAAGATAGACGAGTAAGTTTCTTAATATAGGTACATACATTGTCATAATTTTCGTCAAATCAAAAGGGAAACGTATTCATTCGACTTTGAAACACGTGAAATATATTCACACTAGCTTTCCACCCGCGACTTCGTACGCGCAGTCAAAGAAAAACCCGCATAGTTCCCGTTCCCGTGGGATTTCCGGGATAAAACCTATCCTATGTTCCGGGGTAAAAAGTAGCCTATGTCCTTTCTCGGGTATCAAAATATCTCTATACCAAATTTCATGCAAATTGGTTCAGTAGTTAAGGCGTGATTGAGTAACAGACAGACAGACAGAGTTACTTTCGCATTTATAATATTAGTATGGATTGCTGGAACAGGTCCTCAAATTTGTGTGAAAATCAGTAATGTGTCTGCGTGTGACGTCACGGGTCGATTGTTGAGTTTGGTGCTAAACGACTAATTATCTCTATGCACTTTACGTAACTACGTGTATAGCATGGTAATGCAATTTTACATGTTTCTCATTTTCACATAATTCGCTCCATTCTGTCGGAAAATTAAACTATATCGTGTTTTCATACGAGCATTCCGAGCGTTGCCTTTGAGCGTTTCTCGATCTAACGCTCGACCTTTACCCAGATCGAGGCGTGTTCCACGATAATACATATGTATATGACTTAATTATACAGGTCATGAATTATAAACGCTCCATGACTGTTTAATGGTGTCCGTTGAACCAACACGCTGACAAAGGGAATAATTGAAAGCAAACATTCTCAGGGGCACATGAGCTCCGTGGCCGCGCCCGCCGCCCGCTATCCATCCATCCAACCTTCGTCTCTCCACTACATTACATTTTCATAATCTCAGACGGGCATTACATTGTGATTGATTTTTAAATGATTTTTCAAGAAAAGGATCTATTTTACATCTTGATATTTGTGCAAGGGAAAGGAAACAACCAAGATATTTTTCATGATTGATTAACTGCTCAATAGTAACTTTTTACTTATGTTAACTTTTATTTAGCATTTTATACATAGGTAGTTAGAACACCAAAGTAACGTGCTGAACAGTGGTGTTCAGCGTTAAAATGAATTGCCTTTTAAATTAACCGCAGTTCTGTGTACATAAATTGTTCAATCTCGAAATGGCACAGCCATTAACAGATTAAAATAAATTATAACATAAATTAACTCGCACGTTTGCGAGGTTTGATTCACACAATCATTGGTACTTAGCAAGTAACTCACAGAGGGAAAATAGTCGATGCTTTTATAAATTCTCCTACCAGTTTGTGGACTATCAACTTTTTAGGATTTTATAAAAATCAAGAGCACGTTTTATTCGATTTGACTTTACACGTCGGGTGTTGTTTTAATTAGTTCAACAATGCGGCTGTAACCTTTTTTGCCGGTGACGTATCACGCGGTCCATAATAACATTATCGAGTACGAAGTAATTCCACCGGTCACCCGCGGGGCCTCAATATCGGAAATACACCCTAATATTCCATCGAAAATTGCAACCGAACGTAGACATTGCAACGAACAAATAGTCTAGGAACTAAAATATTTTGACGTGAGATATTTCGATTGAAAATTAGGTATGTTCTCGAAATTAAGGTCAATTTACAATAAAATA
This sequence comes from Colias eurytheme, assembly GCF_061535395.1. Taxonomy (NCBI): domain Eukaryota; kingdom Metazoa; phylum Arthropoda; class Insecta; order Lepidoptera; family Pieridae; genus Colias; species Colias eurytheme. The sequence goes on from NC_142980.1 coordinate 385,088, forward strand.
CTGTATAGGATAATATAAAAAAGGCAAGTTTGAGTCGAATTGTGTTTTAAAAGAAATTGTAAAAGATTTAAAGAAGAAAAACCAAAAAATTGGATCCCCATTTTTTTTTTTTCAAATACATATTGAGGTTATATAAAAAAAGTTTAAACAAAGAAGTTGTAGATCTTTTAATTACCTAGAACTTAGCAATCCAACTTTTTCCCGCAGGACTTGTAGTTTTGCCGGAAATTGAGGAAACTCGTTTTTGGACCTTCAAACCTCCCTCTCCCACTTCCTTTCCTTTTCCAGTTTCATTCTACATTAAATTAAAATATATGTTTCAAAACTTATTCGCACTGGTATGAGACTCTCAGACTCTTTGGAAAAAGTACCATTGATGATTTTATAAACTCCCCTTAGACCGATGTGGGGAATTATCAACCTTTTAGGATTTTTTAAAAATCAAGTGCACGTTTCATTCGATTTGACTTCACTCGTCGGCTGCTGGATTAATTAGTCCAACAGCGCGGCTGTAACCTTTTTATCTTTTTGCCTCTCCGCAACGCATCCCGCGATCCATAATTGCATTATCGAGTAATCCCACCGGTCACTATCCCACCTCCAGGGGTCTAATGCGCAATATCGATCAGTCTACGTCCTGTGTAAATCCGCTCTTACCTCGAATATTACCACGCAACTGGATTTGTTGGACCATGAACGCATGGAACGAGTAATACGCTAGTGTTTACATTGGCCTAGCCGAATTCAAATAGACTAAAGCTGTTTAAATTAAAGTTTGACCGCTGCAGACATGTATATTCATGAACCTCATAATTCTGTACCTATTTTAATGTTATTACAGTTTCCATATTACATGAAGTTACATGATAAATGATTTACTCGATGGAAAAACATTTTCTTTAATATTTTTTACTGAATATGAGTAGCGGGTAACTAATAACGTTAATGCAATAACGATCAAAGTTGCCACGGGTCAATTCAATTAGAAGCCGGTGCGTCCTGCATCAATAAGTCGAGCTGATCTAAACGGGAGGCAAGTATGTGCACTGGCGGAAACTTAATAAAACTTTTCACGGATACACTTTAAGCTGATAATGCATCGAGATCCTGAGGGAATACATGGAAGTTTTTCAAGTTTTAGAGTTAGAGTATCGAAGCGGATTGAAGCTTCGCTATTAGATACCTACAGCGATTATTTTCTTCAATTCATGAAGGAACTTCTATCTAGTTTATCGCAACGGGTGTTTTTTATTTTGTTAAGATAAACACGATCGCTTGAAGATTTGTCTGGGATGTGACTTTCTTTACGGGTGGATGATCTCGTGCGTTGTTATTAGAGTCTTGTAAGAGTTTTGTAAATGTCATACGCGAAAGGGATGTGTATTTTTATGTACTTTTAATAATTTGCTTAGCGTATTTTTCTTAATGATTTGGGTTCTTCTTCTTTTATTGATTGATTTTAAATATTTTATAACTTTATACAATTAATATATTGAAGTAGGTACTAGCCCCGGCTTCGCCCGTGACCGGACCGCTAGTACACACACACACAGTGGACATATTTACGTTTTCTCTCCATAAGAACCATCCTCGTACGTCCAGGAATATAATAAAAAAGTTATCGAAAACGGTCGACCCATTCACGCGTGATGCCGTGACCAAGGCAAACGGGTTTCATTTTTATATTATAGATGAAAGCAACTGAATTCTAACAGTAAACGAACGATCGTAAATGTAAATAGTTTGGAAAATCCAAAAGTGCACGTCTCATAATTTTTTTTAAATAATTATTTATTAATTATTATTTTTGTTTATTTAATAACAATTAAACCACATCGAATCAGACCCTGAAAAATGAAAGGGTTCTATTCCTGAGCATACTCAAGCGTAAGAGAAAAAAAAAGACTCGATTAGTAAAGTATTTCGGTCGCTATCGTGTTAACAAGAAAATCCTCCGCACATACAGACACACGGACGTCCAAGACAGAACTTTTTTAAACTGTTTTTTAACTAGTTTAAATAACAAAAATGACATCAAAAATATCATGAATGTTAAAAATAGTGTTTTTTCTTAATATTTGTGTGTATGTATTATCTTACAAGTGAAATGTATGATACATAAAGACATTTTAAGTTTGAAAAATCAGATGTTTTGCGCGAAGTGACAGTAGTACCCACACCTCAACGCTTCGCTTATGAGGCGTGCAATAAATTAAGTTATTCAACCAAATTGCGCAATTGCGCGCCTAGGTGCTTTTATTAAGTGCAATTACAAATAAAGGATAATTTATGAACTTATCTATTGACTACCAATTTATACTTAATTCTAACTATATATTATATTTCTTGTATATATATTAACAATACAATATTCGATATTCGTGATCTTATTTTCCAACAATTGTTTGATTCCTTATGATTGATAAAAGTTACATAACATCAGGTAATTTATTGTGACGTAATAACTTCGGTGAAAATCAATTTTATTTGATTGATCGATTCATTGTTTATTAATAGAGTAGGTTCTAATGTTGATATCGTCGACAGGGACCAAATAATATCTAATAATACGATGCATTGTAGTTACTTGTAGCTTCAACCACTCAGGTTATTAACGAAAACACTCATTAGCAAATGTATTATTAATAATAATAAGTTTTGCATACATATATAGATTATAAAGCATCAAACTTGCGGAAATTGAAATGGAAATCTTGAATTTGCATGATTTTATCACAAATATTTTCTATTCAATAAACGTTAGCAGTAATAAAATTCCCTTCCAGGATTTGAACCTTTTATTGAATGTGCACGGGGTATGGAATTCATACAATCGCATTCTTCCCGCCTCCATACTTCGCCAAATAAACTTGTTGTGTGGAGACTTAGGTAGATGTCTAGATTATAGACACACTTATAAGTTTTACATTACGTAAAATTATTTATTTCCTTATGCAATACTCAATATAACATGAAATAAAAGGTTCTCATTGATTATTTCGAAATTAAGAAAAAAAGCGATAAACAGGTCTTCCTTTAATATATGAAACAACAAGCTCTGTCCCGGTTTTACTCGCGTAATCAAAAGAAATTCCCCTGGGAATGAGATGTTTCACTGCGGTAAAAAGTACTCTGCGTCACTCTCTTGCTTCTTATCTTCAAACACAAAAATTATGCTATAAAATCATCCCGTTCTGTTGTAAAAGAATGACAAACATACACATTACACAACATACAACACATTTATAATACTCGGTATCTAAGAATGATGAAATAATTCGAGAATTATAAGTTAAAATTTCTGCTCATAAAATGCAGTCAAAAATTACCTCCTAATATTTTTCAAGTACAGTCTTAAAGCTTATATCCTTTAAGTGTCGTCTGCCAAATGACATATCGATCGAATCTTTTTTGTTTTCTTCGCTAGGATGGTAATGGACTGCATTAGGACGAAAATGAACGGCTTGGAAGTTGGACGTAGTCAATGATGATATATCTTTACTTCCGCTTTGTTTTAAAAAGCGCCCATTTACTTGCTTAAAATTTTTGATTGTGATGGAATACAGAGATAAGTAATGGATATATTTTGGATAGATTACACGTACTGAATTACATACTGAAATAAATACACACATACCTACACATATACTTGTTTATTAACACATATTTATATAAGAGTCATGGGGCAAATGATTTGACATCTTTGGCAGCATTAAACAATCTAATACACCTACAAACGAATATAAACAGTAATACATTTCAGAATAAAAAGCTGATTTGAAAGACTGAACTGACTGAAGATCATCACTGCCTTTTCCCTATAATGTTAATAGATCAAAAGCCACACAATGTTTTAAAAGTTCTTTCTTTATCCTTCGATAAAAAATTCAAATACTTCCGACTATCGACTATTAAAATGAATTATTCATCCTCCCTTCAGTATCCAGTGTAATAAATACAGATGAAGAAATTGTAACGACGCGGAACTTTAGGATTGACACCGTGAAGTATAGTTCTCCCCTGAGGGCCATGGGGCAGACGCGTGATCGATATTTAGGTCACTATATAGTTCCGAGCTTTAACTTATTCACTGGTTATGCTGGATGACTTTTTCATTTCAAAACCGATACGTACACTACATCTTTATTTATAACACAACTAAAAATATAAATTAAAAACATTTATTTTTTAAATATAATTTTCTCTGTGCTTATTTACGGTTCCGAATTAAATCCAACATCGGAGGAGGTGAATCCGTTTCTATGGGCAACCAAATAAGCGTGTTATGATTAAATCTGAATTTATGCCTCGTTGCTCTCGTAAAGGTCATCCTTTGGGTCTTCCTCTACGTAGCGGTCTTATTTAGAAGATAGACTGACCAATATAATAGACTTTAACTGCCCGCATAATTTAGATCGCGACATATTTATAGCCTTCGCGGATAAAGCTTTCAGAAGTTTGTCGTATGAAATCTATATTTACCTATACTCGGTTCCTGTACTACTTTTACTAGTAAACGATCCGTTAACATCTTTAATCGCAGGAATCTACGATAAAATGTCAGAGCAATTTGCGAGTCCAACAAGCTGTAACGAAACGTTCAGTGCGACAAGGTCAAGGAAGATTGCAATGAGAAGGTCACGTTAATGCAGGCATTTTCTTCTAATCGGTTGAACAAAACAAGACGTTACCTCTCTTCAGAATGAGGATTTATTTCGAGATAATAAGCAACAAGATAGCGTAATTTCAGTTTCTCTATTGAGCATTTCATAAAACTGAATCAAGATATACATAAAAAACTGATGTTTCCTAAAAGGATTTTCTTTTAGCGTTATGTTCCAACACATACCACAAAGTAAAGCATACATTTACAGTATTACTATAAGTATAAACGATATACTAAGGAATGTATGACTTTAATACAGATCGCACAAAAAGTAGCCAGGGTTAACGATGATCGGCCCCCGACGCGGGGAGACTACTGATCGAAGGTTTTGCTGCAATTATCAAATTGTTTAGCTTCCACGGCCTCTTATAGTAAAATAAACCATGTTCTACCGGAAACTTGTTCAACTTTTAGGCATGGAGGTAGTAAACAAAGTAAAAGCATACATTTGCTGTAAATAGGTTTTAGAAATAAAACTGCGCCTGACAGTTTCAAAAGTTGAGAATATATAAACAAATAAATAAAAAAAGTACATCTAAAAACATTTCTTAGATATATATTTCTATATCGCATATCCAATTGGTTTAATGCTAATAATTTACTATTAAATACAAAAAAAACAAATTGTGTAGAATTTATCCTCCCAAATGTAAAAAAGGTGAAAAGGAATATTATTTTAAACGGGGAGGTATTATACCCTGTGGAATCGACTGTTTTTCTTGGTTTGACATTAGATGAGAAGCTTCAATGGGGGGCCCATGTTACCACCACCGCTGCTAAGCTCAGCTCAGCTGCATATGCAGTTAGAAGAATAAGGCATCTCACCGATGAAGAAACGGCTAGATTGGTTTACTTTAGCTACTTTCATAGCATAATGTCCTATGGAATTCTGCTATGGGGCAGGGCTGCAGATATAGAAACTATATTTATATTACAGAAAAGAGCCATACGCTCTGTATATAATTTGCGTGCTCGAGACTCACTAAGAGATCTCTTTAAGAATACTGGTATCCTTACTGTACCGTCGCAGTATATATTTAATAATATTTTATATGTACATAATAACGCTTACTTACACACAAAAGTAGGAGATAGACATTGTTATGACACAAGAAACAGAAATAAAATTGAAATGCCATTATTCCGGCTAGCTAAAGTTAGAAATTCATTTATGGGCCAAGGTATACGCTTTTACAACAGAATTCCTCATAATATTAAAGAGTTAAGTAGTTCTAAATTTAAATCTTATATAAAAAATGTACTTGTCAAGAGAGCCTATTACAGTATTAAGGAATATATGGAAGATAAAAACCCATGGAGGGTTGTCGCGTAAAAACCACAGGACAGTTCTTTGGCATATTATGATAATATAATATTATGATATTATTACATATGTAATTTGTAAAATTGTAAATCTGACATGATTAAAAAGAGCAACTATGGAGTTTCTTGCCGATTCTTCTCCGTAGATACTGCTTTCCGAATCGGTGGTAAATGTTAAAATATGTACTTAATGACGTTTCAAAAGTGCTTCTAGAAGAAGTCTAATTGAATAAATAAATGTTTGAGTTTGAGTTTGAGTTTATATATTTTCAATCTCCTTTTGGAATTTCTTTTTATATAGGTACTTGATCTTATTATATAATACATATGATATTATGATTGGGATGTGTCGCATTACGAGGCTATTCTTTGATACCTGACGTGGCTTATATTCGGGAAACTGACCGGACCGTATTTACAGGGTTTATCCTTTGCCTGTAGGTTTTATCCGAGATTATATTGTCATAAATATTTTTCGCAACAAGGTTTATTTACACCTTATTAGGCAGCCACGGTATGAGTTTTCTTTAATTACTCGTACCAAGTCCATCCTTTTATTGTTTTACTTGTAATATGTTCAACATAACAATTTATTAAAAAAAAGTTTTTAAAAAGAGCGATTCTCAAGAAATTTTGTGTGCATGTCGGGAAGGTCTGAGAATCGTTCAATATCTATTTGCCATCCCTTTAAGGCTCTAAATGATTAGAGTAAGGCAGGCAACATTTGTTGGAACAGCCAGTTATAGTACGAGTGAAGATCTGCAAAGAAACTGATTTATAGCTGAAGGAATAGGCTCGCATTACATAGTGCGTGAGCTCTGTGAATAACTTCATCCCGAAACACGATCATAAAGATGCGAGACAACAATCCCTTACTATACATTCCAGCGAATATCCTTACATGTCGTTTAAAGATTTGTAGGTTTGTAAATGGCATGGAACGAGGATAAAAACTAGTCACTTATAAGGGAGAGATCCTCTGACATAAAAATCCAAGCAAGATTTTTTACAGCTATAGAACTATAACAAAATGATTTCATTAAAATAAGGGTACATTAAGTGATAATAATAAGATCAAAAGATTAGCCCTAACTTTTACTCGAAGACATTCGCAAATGGAAATACCGAACAGGAAACGACAAACAAATCCAATAATGACATACTCGTATCCGCTCGATGAAAAAGTTTCTTATCACAATAGCATTACCATAATAAAGAAAGGGCCGTTTTGAATTTCAGGAACAAAGGGAAGCGCAAGATCTCGAATAGTCGAATTCCTTGAATTCATTTATGTTATCATTAGCGTTTAAGAAATAAATAAAGATATCAAGTTGCGTTCAAGAGTACAAAAGAGAGCATTAAAGTATTAATACATAATGAAGCTAAATTGTATTTATAGCAGCGGCCGAGCGAGGGGATGAGCCTCAACTCTCAAATGATATCTGTCTCCGCTCTCCGGTCCGCTAATACAGTTTGGAGACGGATTGCCGGTTCTGTCGGATCTTTTCGTTCCTCCACATTTACAGCTTACGCAGATGGCGATAGTAAAGTGTATTAAGACGAGGGGATATTAAAGTGTCGCCATCATACCTTAATAAGGGCCCGAGATATTGTAAAATTTAGCATATGGTTCATCTTTTTATGGAGCAATTTGTTGAATTATTAAAAGCTATAAGTACTTAATCCTGGGACGATTTAGATAGTAAGGGTAGATACGACTAAATCAATTTCATTAGGGCGATAAGAACTTAAGGTTTGCCATTAAAATACCACAGACCAATATTAAGAAATTTATTACAATGGTCTTTGACAATAGAAATTTCGAATTGCTTTTTATACGAGTAGAATGAAACCTAGTGGTACTATGGAAGCAAGTATAATTACAACCAAATACAAAGTGTACATACAGTTTTCAGGCCAATAATTCGAGGTCGTGCCCTTGAACCATTCCTCTTGAAATCTAAGGGACACTGAGATTTTGGTTTGAGGTATTCAAAGGACGAGATGCTGAACTGTATATCTATACATAAACTTCACCGTTTATGTACAGGTATATAATATGCCTCGCAATGTTGTGGTTTAGTACAACATGTTATGTTTGTGGAATTAAGATCACTTTCGACTACATCAGCCTAGACAATTTTTTTAACATAACCATTATTTTGCTTTCGCGACGTTAAATTATGATAGTTTTTTGATAATTACATAAAATGAAATAATACAATCTTATATAATCGTATTATTATAATCTCAAAACAATATCAATTTGGAACCAAACACATACCTTTTAATCTGATATATTTGTATTCACAATGGATGGAAGTAATTAAATATTCTCATGTGAATATTGGATTGATAATCTGCTTGGGTTAAAAATTAATATTGGCATGGCAATTTTAAATTACTTTTTGATCCACTATGAGCTGAGTACATTTGTATAAATAACTAGCGGTCCGCCCCGGCTTCGCCCGTGGTACATATTTACGTTTTCTCTACATAAAAACCATCCTCGTACTTCAAGGAATATAATAAAAAAAAAATTATCCAAATCGGTTCAGCCGTTCTCGAGTTATGCGCTTACCAACACATTTTGCGATTCATTTTTATATATAAGATTATGCGTTTCTGGAAATAAAAAGATAATTACATTTTCATTATGTACATCTTTTTATTTTCTTTATGCTATTTATTTTTAGGAATCATTTTCAATCATTTTCAAATAACACGGAGTAACGATAAATAACGGAGTTTGATAAAAAAGCAACAAAATTAAGAATCCATCATCTAGAAATGCAATGATGTGAACTCACTCCACGGTTATAACAGCCAATGAATAAGTAGGAAATCTTTAATTTACTTTCATAACTCATAAATTGATAGGGATTTATTCGCCACAGCCACCCGCTTCGCTGTCAACGATATTGTAGCCCACGGCAAAATATCGTAGCCCCACGACACCCGGCGAGGTAAGCCGCGGTAATTGATATCTACTGCTCTCTGATTGATGACGTACCACGGATTTGTTTCCACCAGATTCCTGTGTACTGGATTTAAAACACAACATGATCAACTCTATCGCAAAGCTCCTTGAAAAGCCTTTTTAACACGCTGTAGGTAGCTACACCTGTACGTTTGTATGTATTATAGTATTATAGTAGTAGTATTATAGTTATTTCTCTCCTTTAGAGGCAATTTTGACCCACTTGAAACGGACATTTTAAATTCAAACTTTGTGAACTAAGTGTTAGTAAAGTAATTTGACCCACAATTTTGGATCCACGTATTTAGAGCGATTTAAGTTTCTTTTTTATGAATATTTATTATTTAGATCCAGGACTAAATATCATGCAAAATTCAATTCTATGAGCTTTTTTGCAGAGGTGAAATCACGGATGTTTAACCCTTCATATTGCATGAGATTTGGGTGTATCTGGACATTCAAATAGCTAAGGCTGGATGTGAAAACAATAAGCAAAGCAATCAGAATTTCTGATTTTTAATAAATTTTAGATTTGATTTCTCAGTAGCCGTAATTTTATCGTAGACAATGGATATAAAATTATTTACATCGCGTCACGTCTAGATTTACAAACCTCTTGAATTTATTAAACGTATAATTTTCCATACGCAATTTGTATTGTTTCACTTACATGTTCAGTAATTATTGTCACCGTAAAAAATCAATACAACGTTATGGCTCATAAAATATGCCAAATTATAGGGCCAATATCGTGCGACGGCTAAAATATATACGCGGTAATGGTCTGTACAGAATAAATATGGAAACAATTCAACAATGATATAGAATTCAGTCTCAGAAATTTAAGTATTAAAAATGATGTGGGGTTTTAGGAAGGATAATCGGATCTTGTTAAAATGTTTTGTTAACAAAGCGGAGTTATTCAGCCAATTATATGAACGCTCGGGCGAGCGCAGACGATTATGCCGACTTATCGCTGTAACGCGTCTTCGAGTATCTTGCTGATGCTTTGTGTTCTCGTGTAGTGGGAATTTAACGTCACATATTGAGAGTGTCGATGTATGTATGTAAGAATAATCCTTAACTTATATTATAAACTAGCGGTCCGCCCCGGCTTCGCCCGTGGTACAAAAAACACATCTTTTCTCTACATAAAAACCATCCTCGTACTTCAAGGAATATAATAAAAAAAGAATTATCGAAATCGGTTCAGCCGTTCTCGAGTTATGCGCTTACCAACACATTTTGCGATTCATTTTTATATATAAGAAGATGAGAGGTGTGTTTGTCCTTCTTTTATGACAAATAGGATCAAGTTATGATTTTTGTGTCTGGGGACGCATCCCGAGATTCACATAGGCCACTTTTTACCATAGTGAAATATCATAAGTAGCTCAGTAATATATAATATACTTTAGTGGTTGATGAATTTTATTAGATACAATATAAATTGGTGAAGGACAAAAAGTTCGAAGGTACTTAAAATAGGGTAGAAATATAAGGGGAAGGGTTGTCACGCAACAGCGTTTAGTACAGTGGTTGTGCCTGATTGTAATTGCACTAAATTATTCGAGCACCAACACGGGAAACAAATTGCCTATTGAACGATGTTTAAAGTTTAAAGTGTGTTAAATGTTTTCATGTGTATGATTTTTTGTGTTTTCATGTGGATGAATGAAATTTACATTTCAATTAGTTTCAATTCATATTTATGTTATTATTATAGCGATGTGGAAAATATAATAGATACCTATTGATATTTAATATAACAGTTTTAGTTTGGGATAAGACTGCGTGGTAGAAACTAGAAAGTTACTAATAAAAAAGGTCGTGTGTGCCGAGCACACGTATCAGAACTGAAACTTCTTTGGCAAGATTCAAAACGTCGCCTTACCGCATGACGTGACGGTATTTCCATGACGCGACTTTGAAATTTTGCTCTAAACTCGCCCAAAGAAGTTTCACTTCAAAACTGGATCGACTGATTGAAACATCCAATTTTATAAGTATGCTATTCAAAACAAATATCCGAACATTTGAATACACGAGTCCACAGTATTCTGTTATTTTGTATTTGATTTTCCGCGAGTGGTTAATTTGTGGTTAATTTAGATCGTTATAATGTTGTTATTTAATTAAATCCCTCTGGGACTTTTGAGGATTCGAGGTAGTCAATGTTATATTTATAACAATACTAGCGGTCCGCCCCGGCTTCGCCCGTGGTACATATTTCGCAATAAAAGGTAGGCTATGTTCTTCAAAATTTCATCAAAATCGGTCCAGTAGTTTATGCGTGAAAACCATACATACATACATACATACAAACCTTTCCTCTTTATAATATTAGTGTTTATGTATTACGTTGACTTCATTTTTTCTGATTTTTGTTTTTATTGTAATTAATTCTGAAGTTGCTAGGAGAGTGGTAACTATCTACTCATTCGGATTTATTATTTACTAGCGACCCGCCCCGGCTTCGCACGGGTGGAATGCTGATACTAAATACACTACAGAAAAACTGTGAACGTTGTATATAAAAACATAGCGGCCCGCTCCGGCTTCGCACGGGTATATAATAGATAGCCGGGCGGCCGGCCGGTACCGCCGCAAACGCTACGTCCCGCAATTTTTAAATCTGTAATATCTTCGAAAATATTCACTTAAATCATACGGTGTAAAGGGCCATATACGTGGGCCACACTGAAAGTTTTGCGTAACTAATAAATAAAACAATTTATTTGTCTAATATTATATTTACTACTTTTAAAGTATTCTCCGTTACATTTAAAACACTTTTTCATCCGTTCAAACCATTTCTGGAAACATGAGGACCATTGGTCCGAGGGTATGTTTTCTGCGTGCTGTTTGAAAGCAACCACGGCCTCTTCTGGCCTCGTAAATGTTGAACCACTCATTGAATCATAGATTTTTGGGAAAAGGAAGAAATCGCAAAGTGCTAGGTTAGTACTGCGTGCGGCACGAGTCACGTGCTCTATATTTTCAGAAGCCAAAAATGACTTTGTTTTGTTCGCGGTGTGCGCCGAAGCACTGTCATGGTGCAACAAGATGCGACTTCTAGGTCGCTTTTCTCTTATTTTTTCTAAGACATTGGGCAAACAAATAGTGGTGTACCACTCGGCATTAACAGTCTTTTGTTACTCAGGTGGGATAGTGCAGACAGGATTCGTCTTAGAGAAAAATAATGCAATCATTTGTTTGCCAAACCCTTCTCGCCTGCCTCAATTTGGTTGGGTTGCTGTCACTTTCAAACACCCACAAAGAATATTGGTGTTTACTTTCTGGAATATAACCATATATTCATATTTCATATCCTGTCACGATATTATACACGGCATTAGAATGTCCGTAATTGTACTTTAATAGCATTTCTGAACACCAATCTACTCGATGTCGTTTTTGTTCTGGAGTGAGTTTGGGAGCAATCCACCGACAACCAAGCTTCCTAACTTTGAAATGTTCATGTAAAATTTTCTGAATTTGTCTCATACCAATCCCCAAATGTCCTCGAATCTCCTAATAAGTGATATGGTAATTTTCTTAAATTAGTCGTCTGACGGTAACCATATTTTCCTCCGTGATCGCAGTTGAGGGTCGACATTCAGGAATTTCATCATGGAGAGAAACACGGCCGCGATGAAATTCAGCATATCAATGCCTTACAGTGCTCAAATGAGGTGCTTCCCTCCCAAAAGTATTTTGAAGGCGAGCAGTGCAAGCTTTCGGAGAAAGCGAACTTTTAAAATCATTACAAATCATCGCCCTAAAATTGTTTCGTGATAGTTCCGTTTTTGCTACGGACAACGAACTTCAACTTGAGATAAAAAAAAATTGACAAGCGCTTCTCCCCAAATTTTTTTTTCCTCAACCTATGAGACTTCATATGTTAAAAAAATATAACACTCGAAATTCAAACATTTATGGGTGGCCAGAAACGCAAAACTTTTAGTGTGCACTAGGTAGATCTATATTAAATGAACAATGTATTCAAGGTATTTAATTGGTTAAGGATTAATGCTGTATTGGTTAAAATCGCTTCGAAAATTAGCCATTATTTGTCGTAAAAAGTAAATGACAAAAAAAGTTATTGTGGGTTATCCATAAGAGATAGACATATACCACCGCGGACTTTTCTGTAGACCTTTTCAATGTGTATAATACTTTGTACATTATTTTGATAAAACTCGTAGGGTTCAAGCCTGCGTTTGCAATGTAAGCGGAAAAAAATGTAATTTTTACGACATCACATTAAAAACCTCAAAAATATGTTATTATACATATAAACCTTCCTCTTGAATCACTCTATCTATTAAAAAAAATGCATCAAAATCCGTTGCGTAGTTTCAAAGATTTAAGCGTACAAAGGGACATAGGGACAGAGAAAGCGACTTTGTTTTATACTATGTAGTGATTTATATCATTTTTTTTTTAGTTTAGTTCGTTGGTGACATTATTTTCTAATTCTAATCTAATCTTCAGTGTCACAGCGCAGCGTGACTAATTTATGCCACTACATTGCATGTTTTAATACTTTATAATTCTAAAAAAAATCCTATTAAAGCACTATTTTTCATTATATAAGAGCTCTCTAACTTAACTTTCTGTATTTAGCATACAAGTTGCATAAACATCTTACATCTTTCACAATAGAGAAGACATTATTGAGCACGAACGCCTCTAACGGTACTTATTAAATATTTTCCAATGCACTCATATTATGTAGTGGAAACATCAAACATTGCATTCGAGTGGAACAAAGACGCTTATTCAGCACTCGAAGCAGTCTTAAAGACCACAATAGAAATAAATATGACCATTGTGCCACAAGTAAGGTCCCGAGTATAGGAAGGACAAAAGATCACTCGATTGCATTTCATTGTTTGTTTATTGCGTCCCGTGTTACGGCTCAAAGAACTAAACATTTTTCTCGTACGAACTTTCAAGCGGAGTTAGATTTAAATGGAAGTCCTATGAATTCAGTTAACTGGTGTAAATGTTGCCTGTTGAGTATGACAATAAGAAGGGGATATAAATTTTTATTTTTATTTATAACTAGCTTTCCGCCCGCGGCTTCGCCCGTTTTGTCTAAAACCTAATAAATTATATACTAAATCTCCTCTTGAATCACTCTATCTATTAAAAAAACCGCATCAAAATCCGTTACGTAGTTTTAAAGATTTAAGCATACCAAGGGACATAGGGACAGAGAAAGCGACTTTGTTTTATACTATGTAGTGAAGTTACAAAATGACATGTTAGTTTCCGCTCTGCAATCTAATATTAGGCTGGTTGCAGAGCTTGACCGACCATCAGTGCGTACGTCAGTCGCGCTTGTCATATGTATGGAAATTCATAAAACCCTTCATAGCTAGACCGACCATACGCACGCGTATTGTCATGCGCATTAGTGTCATAGTCATACAATTGTTGATGCGTATCGTCAGGACCGACGGTACGCACTGACGGTCGGTCAAGCTCTGCAACCAGCCTAAGTGTCCTCTGTATGCATTCATGTTGTTTATTAAACGTCGGCAACATTAGAGTCAATATAGGATCAAACGTTTCAGTACATATTTGTACTAGCTAGTTCAGGTATTAATATTGCTTTGGTATACTTCTGTCAACAGAAACCTCGATGTTATGATTCAGGCCTAATTTCAGTCGAATTAGTTCGTTGTGTTTACATGAAACAACACAAAATACCTTGATATTATAACCATAATAACTTACGGTAAATGCGAAAGTTTGTGAGGATGGATGTGTATGTGTAAGTTTACTCTTTCACGCAAATACTACTGAACCGATTACAATGAAATTTAGCACACATTTAGAGGGAAACGGAACTATGCGGGTTTTTCTTTGAAAACGCGGGCGAATCCGCGGGCGGAAAGCTAGTTAGTTAATATTAATATAATCGAATCAATTAGCATTGCGTGTTCTTTAAATAAATAAAAAATTCCTGAATGTAGGTAATGCAAAAAACATGGCCTGAACAATATACCATATTGTGGAAATAAAAATATTTGTTTTTGGGTCTCAAATATCGAACATACAAACAAAGCCCTTTGTACTTGTTTTGCAAATAAATATTTGATGCATTCATAAATTCATGAAATGAAAATTCGGTATATTATTTTATGAATTTACGATTTTAGAAAACGTGGTTTAAGTTCCATGTAAATTTATAATCAAAATTGTTTGTTTTATTGTTTATTTCTATGTAATATGAATTCTTAATATGAGCCTAATAGATTTTCTTTAATAAATATTCTAGTTAACTGCCTTTCATAAATAGCGATTAAGATCACCGCTGTCCAAATCTAGTATCAAATCTGTGGTCCAAACATAGAACACAGGATTAATTAATTTTGACCGCCTTTAGGTCTGACAACCATACAACATCCACTACACCGTCTCCTAAAGCCTAAATCCCAGACAGAACACGTGCAACATCCAACAAAACCATTTCCAATTTACAAGGTGCTATAGCTTCCACGTCTATACCAAGAGGCATTGTAGTCGTCCCGCCTCCTTTGGAAGCCCATCGTCAGCCCTCAATAGTGCTCAGAACTATTGAGGCAAATAATCCAGACTGAAGTGAACCTGCGAATACATAGCTGTAACAATACCTCTCGGTATGAGCTATTGTTCATCTGTTACAGGTGTAGGATGTATTTAGTGAACTGAATACGATTAGTTAATGTATGTAGATTGTAGAGCCTAGATCTGAAATATTGCAATATTGATATCAATGTAAATATATATTTTTCGTTTTTCTTAACTTGTCTGTGTTTAAATCATTTTATTTTGGTTGTAATGTAATTCAATTACATTTCTTCAAATTCGAATATTTTTCATGCCATAAGAGACACAATATATTATGTAATTTATACTAAAATATAAAAAAAGAACTATTAACGCAGGTACCTACCTAAAAATAATGTACAGAATAATGTACAGATCACACGACACACTATATTGATTTTCGTGTTATTTCAACTACTAACAGTTTTGTACTAATTGTAGTCGTCTGAGACGTTCGGTAGGTGGAGACTCAAATAGATTTTGATCTCGGAAACTTGCACAAGTCTGACTAACGAAGCGCAAATGAAAATCTCACTTCCTAACTTGTACTCACTACATCTACTACTTAGGAATATGAAGCGAGGTCCCATTTCTTGAGCTATTTAGCTATTTCGTACCTAACTTCTGTATCGTGGAAATAAGATATCTCTATTGTTGTGTTTCTCATGTTTATGATGCTCGTGTTCCACTCGTGACTAGGAAAGAAAAGCTTGGGGAGAACAAAGGTCACACACGCTTCTTTTAAATAGTTTTGTATTGTATTAGAAAAACGGCGACTATATTATATTTTTTGCGGATATAAGGTAAAGCGCTAATATTTTGAAATACAGAATAAATAAATACAGTAATTAGCATCTAACAATAGCTTGAGAATTTAAGCAGAATTCTTACCGTCCCAGATAAGTCGATTTATATATTTATGTCCAGTACGAAATAAGTAATTTAATAACTTATAATTTAAGAACATCTATAGTCATGAGTTTAACCTCCTAAGGACCAATGGCCTCATATAAGTACATAAACACCATCACCATTACAACCCAAAGCACCAAAAAGTTTTAACTAAATTACCAACCACCGTCCTCATCCGATGACAAAATCGAAAATTCGAAATATCTTAAAAAATACCGCGCTTTTCTGCCTATGATCACTGTGTAACGCGATTGGCTGAATTGAACTATTAGGTTTGGTAACCCATTTACCTGGTTATCCAATCACAGAATTTTAAAATACTTTAGTTAAAGTTTTTAAAATGGCTGGTCAACGTAACAGAGGTAAGTTAAATCGTTAATTATCATATTAATCTCTCACTTGATTTTCATTTGGTATTGAAAAATAAATAGTAAAAACAGTACAGGAACGTATTTTAATTAAATTTAACGAAACAATTCATATTGTATTTTTTAAATTCACGGATAATTTTTATGTGATCATGTGAGAACATTGGTCGTTACTTACAACATTATTTTCATTTTTTTTGTACTCAGTTGAAGACATTGGTAGTCAATGACTATAAAACATTTAATTAGTTAATAATTTATTTTGTTGTTTTACAGTAATTTTGAGTATAATTGTCCTGTTTTATGATTATAATTTATTTAAACTGTCAACAGGAATTACTATTGCATTCAAAATAAACAGTTATCTTCCTTATTTTTTCAGTTATTCGTGACGATAATATCATCGATTTCCTAGCCGACTGACGGAGATTTTATTCCTAGTGATGAAGACTTAGGAGACCCACCATTTGTTTCCAAATCGATTTTTAGTTAGCTCATTGATATTTCAAGTTCCTAATATTGTACTTCCAATGTTTTTATTTCTTTTTTTAACATATGTTCAGATAGTTTAGATATTTTTTTTACCTAATATGTAGTAAACTTACACATTTAGAATTTAAGAAAAACTGTTTTTAATTCTTTTTTAAACTTTTTAGAGGTTATTGTATAATCTCATATGTTATAACATAAGTAAATAAAAAAATCTACAAGTAAAACCTAATTTTAATAAAAAAATTTTTGGATTCACTTAGGTCTGATGTGATCACATGGGAACAAAATAAATCGAGTTTTTTTTTCAGAAATGTATTCTATAAGCTATATTTTACACAGATAAAAAATCCCACAAGTAAATTTTAACTCTAACAATAAAAAAAACAAAAAAATACTATTGGGTGGCAGGTCTGTTGTATTTTTATGTACTCAGGTGAGAACAATGGGTGGTAATGCAGAATAGGATTTTTTTAGCTTGGTCCTTAGGAGGTTAAGTTTATTTTATTATAGACTACAGGCCCATGTTGAAAAAATTATGGGTCATTTGACCCACCACCTGACCTATCTAGAATGATATAAGGGCATAAAATAATAAGATTCAGCACTATGACGACACTCGTAAGCTGTCCACCTGAGTGCAGATGAGAATTCGAAAGTTCAGGTAGAGATTTTCTCCCCTTGTCTCCATGATTTTTTTACGGCGTTGCGGAATAATGGCTTAAAAGCAGTATAGAAATAGTATGACACAGATGCCGTACAAAAATGGTGGTCCACAAAGTCGGAATTTATTTTTATTTTTCGACAGTTGCCGGGGTAAATTTGGTCATTTAATTTTGTACGGCATCTGTGTCATACTATTTCTATACTGCTTTTAAGCCATTATTCCGCAACGCCGTACAAAAATCATGGAGACAAGGGGAGAAAATCTCTACTTGAACCTTCGAATTCTCATCTGCACTCAGGTGGACAGCTTACAAGTGACGTCATAGTGCTGAATCTTATTATTTTATGCTCTTATATCGTTCTAGATAGGTCACCTGGTGGGTCAAATGACCCATAATTTTTTCAACACGGGCCTGTAGTCTATTAGGATAATAAATGTAAAACTTCGAAAAACAAAAAAAAAATACTATCTGAGCGACGCCAGGGCAAACAGCTAGTTTTTAATAATACAGTAGGCGAGGTCATACTAAATGGGAATTTACGAGAGAGCCGTGTGCTATTGGGTTCTGTAGATGAGGTGAATAATAAACGTTTTGTACTATGTAGTATTTTTCTCGAGTTAGAGCTAGGCGATGCGTCTAGTGATGTAAAAAAATAGATTTAAATTAAGTCTTGTATGTCTAACTCTTTCTTTCGTGTAAGTAACAATGGACCGAATTTATGACTGACTACCTATGATCATGGCTAGAAAGTGACATAGACAATTTTAGAAAGAAAGAAAGAAATTGTCTACGATCGGTATTATGCTGTTTTGTTGAAGGGTAGAAAATAGATTAAAAAATGCAACTTCAGTATTGAAACCAGAGCATCCAAAAATATCCTCAGGCCAAGTTGGTAATTGGTTGCTTTTTCTGTTGGAAATGTAATTTGAAACTTGAACTCTTGCAGGCTTTAGTGCTGTGTAAGAGCGCTCGTCCATATTTAGACAGAAATACAGAATGTTGATGGTTTTCTTGCTCTCTGACTCTTCACTGAACTATATTATATCTTTTAATGTTTTAATTACGTAACTTTCTATATCTTTCCCTAGGAAATTTTGCAAGTTCATATTATATTCACCTTCTTTGATAAATATGCAATGTAATCAAAATTTCAAGAAGCATATTATATGTGTCAGTAAGTACCTAGTCGAACTCTGCTGTAATCAAATATTCATCTATACTAACTATAGAAAGGTCTTGAAGTAACTTTGCTCTTGTGGAGTTTGTTATTTCTTCATAGAGTTGGTAGCCAACTAAAAACTGCTTCTTTAAATGTCATCTATTTGACCAAATCCTGTATCATATACTAGAGAATAAAAAATATTTATTCTGCATAGAGTTTTTTCTTCTGATATTTTATAAAATTTTTAGGTTTTAGGTTGAATACTAATTATTTATTAACACATTTCATACATTTAATATCTTTTGGCTCCGGCAACTTCATCAACCGACGAAGACGTGTGACGTGACATTCATTATTTTTGTCTACAAACTCTTGCTACGTCATGACGCCGTTGTTTGCTACGTGCGTACTACGAAAAGTTTTGCTACGACAATGCTACGACCATCCAAGGGACTCGTCATCTAGATAGCCTAATTTATAAAAAATACTATTCGAACAACTCTTGAAAATGTATTAACATATTAACAATTTTGAAGTCTTACTAAAAGATTGTCTAAAACAATAAATAAGTTATCCGTCACAAATATCATTTGGCGTGAGATTTTATTGGACCCAACCACACCATGACAACAGATGTTCGAAGAAGAATGAAAACATCTTGTTTTCGATGGAGCCTTAGGTAGAACATACTTGTAGCGAACAATAGGTCGAGCTGGCGTAGCGCCAGGAGCTTAAGAGAGCAATGAGTGACCTCTTCCGCGGGTTAACAACTGCAAATCTTCATAGATCTCGACAAGCTGGGCCACTGTGACGTTGCGCTAGTTTTTTGGCCAATAACAAGCTAACTGATTTCAAAAAGATTTATTTCTTTAAACAAACTACATAAATAACTCGAAGTAATGTTGCTGCATTGTGCTACTTTATAGTAGAGCCATTTTAATAGGCAACATTTGACAGTTCAACAAAATTCAACATCGTAACCTAGTAACGACGACATAGAATAACATGATATTTCGTTTTGTTAGAACTGCACATTTGCTTAACTTTTTTCAATTACGATTACATATTTATAATAATAATGACCGATACAAGTAATTTTAAGATTTCATTTTACTGATAAACCATACTAAACATAATAAACAATTTCTGAATTGAAGAACTGACGTCGCTACAATTTTGTGTCAATAAACCTTTTTTCTTTTTAAATACCAGAGACGTTACTCTAAAAATCGAAATCTGACATCTAGAATCGAATGCATTGATTACTTGTGAATAAAAATCATCATAAATTAATAAATTCGATTGACAAATGTTTCAAATCCGTATCGATTAATTCACTTTAATCGATGTTTTTAAGCAGGTTACCTCTCTTCGAAGATAAAATTGATAGACGTCAAATGTTGCCTATTAAATTGGCTCGACTATAAAAGCGTCAACATAAATGTCAAGGCTTTTATTGTCATTGCTCTATACTGTATTTTATATTATCACTGTATCACTCCCGACCTTTTTGTTTCAAATATATTTGAAGGTAATCCGCACATGTCTGAGTATATAAATCATAAAGAGGCTTATTTAATTTTAATTGTAATTAACAACTCGACGAGTTAAGTCTCCGTTCGCTTCCGCAATCCCCTAATTCCCTTTGTTACCTGCATACTATTTGACTTCTCAAAAGCCCTCATGTCATATTGCAACTCAAACATTCGTCCTGAATAAGAGAAGTAACAAACTGTATTTCGTAAAGTATTCTGAATATCAACATTTCTAAGGGGTTGTGTTCGTTTATAAAAGTTTGAGGCCACTGGTAATAAATGGGTAATATTGTCCTGTGGTGTTTTCGATCCTAATGTTGGCTGTTTAATAATAATTGTAAGCATTATCATTTTTAGGAGTTATTGATATAAAGACGTTTTACTTTAGTCACATTATTGAGGAAAAATAACATTGAATCGGGGTGAAGGGTAAAACGTATGATATGTAACTATGTGAACAAGCCAAGAATCAGGATACGAATGCGTCGCTGGTTTTTTGGTGTGAAATAATGAGAAACGTCAGCAACTGGGCCGAGTGTTAGTCAAGGCAAAATAAAAACATTTTGACAAAACTGAAACATGTTTATCATATTTAAAATTTTATGCAAATAGATAAAGATTGCCCTGACACAAACAGAGGATCATTTCCTGAGTTATAAGTATAAGGTACACTGTAAAAGATGATAATTTATAGTTACGAGATTTTTCTTTCTTAACTCTTATCAGTGAAAGCTCTCATAAAAAGAGGAATAAATTTACTTTAGCGCGTATTTCCAAAGTTTTACAAATAAAACGGCAAGAGCCGGTAGTGGCAATACAATCGAAGGGCTGGTCGCTATCATAATTTAAGGTCAAGGCCGCAAATAACCTAAATTCCTTCCTAAAGCCTTCAACCGACGAAAGAACCCTCCAATTTGTATTGGTATTAAATACTTGGTATACTATTAATAATCGGTAATTAGAAAAGATGTTACAAATAAAAGTTAGAAGACAGTTT
The DNA here is from genome assembly GCF_061535395.1 of Colias eurytheme. Classification (NCBI taxonomy): domain Eukaryota; kingdom Metazoa; phylum Arthropoda; class Insecta; order Lepidoptera; family Pieridae; genus Colias; species Colias eurytheme. The sequence goes on from NC_142980.1 coordinate 406,791, forward strand.
ATTATTATTCGTAATATAAGGTAAAGTGTTCGATTTATACAAGAATAGAAACATTTTTATGTAGATCTGTTTAATTAAAACGTCGAATACAAAGTGGAATTCGCGTCGTTGAGTAATCAACGTTTACAGCTCAATAAATATTGGTAAATATTTATTGTATACGTACGTTAACAGAGCTTAGGTGCTTTCAATAAAAATATTGTATTATAATTAAAAATCATAATGATTTTATGACAGAAACGGCAACGCAACCTTGTTAACTATAATAAATTCAGATCATATTATGAGCGACGCCACGGGAAATAACTAGTGTTTTAATATTTAGAAGAGGTCGAAGGAAGCTCCATTTGTCCCACAAGTCGTAACGCTGTTATCTCAGCCGTCAAATGTGGCGGGTGTGCCACATTTGGCTTTTGTTTTAAAAGGATTTCGGCTTTCACATACGATTGCTGAAATAAGCCTAGCCTTTTCTTGATACCATGCAAGTTTGCTTCTGACTTGTTTGTATCTAAATAATTTTCACGTTGTTGGAAACGGACTCTTGTTTGATTAGTGTTTTATGCGATGTACATTTTTTATTTACAAACTTGCTGACTATTTCATACTGCCGTTGCCAACATTACACAACAATTGTACACTACAACAACAGTCAACGTAGCAAATCAAATGTCCTTTCCCTCATCACTCACCACACTCAGGCACTGGCTACCTGACTATAGAAACATAATATTTTCAGTACATTTAGAACAAAGCGCGTAGAATAGATACCTCTTACAATAGAGAATAGCCATAACAATGGGTCGAGATGACGGATTGTTCCGAAAGTTAAGGGTACCTAATACACAAGAAGTTCCCTCCGGTTCCTCCCAGAGGGCGCTTTAACAGAAGATTGTCAGCTGATTGACATGTATTATCGACAGAGAATGCCCAGATCTAACCACGGGCATTAATTAGTCTATAATTACTTGTTACAGACGCGAAGTTTGATAGGAGATTGTTCATTTAAACGGTAGTTTAGTTAAGTTAAAATTAGGCATTCCTAGATAGCTGGGTATTTTTTCGTGTAGTGTAGTTAGTTAGTATGCATTGTTCTCAAACTTAACCAGTATACTGTATAGTATTATAAAATTATCTGTGGTAAATGGTAATACAGTAAAGAAACATTACGTGTAAATTATTTCTATATGCCATACTAAACTAATGTTTGTGGAAGTTTTGGATTGTTTTTAAAAACATCTGTTTTTCTTTCGCACTGTCTATGCTTTGCCTGGTAAAGGTTTTCCATATCCATGAAGAATAAATTTCAACACTAACATATTATTATTATTTAAATGCGGTTTTAGTACCAAGGCTACACAAAGTTCGACAAACAACATTCAAGGACATGAAAATCAGAATTTCTATTTATTTGTTTATTATAAATTTAGCACGCGCGCATAAATTTCGTAAACAAGTCAACGTATGAATTCAATTAGCATACAATAGCTCTAAAATGGGACTGCAGTGAAATGCGATTAAACGAATCACTTAGTATGCAAGTGGGTTAGAGGGACGCAGCGGGAAACTTGCGCCCAACGTCATTTATATTATTACACGCAGACCTTGAATATTCACACCTATTACATTAAGCTAGGTAGATCATTTTTTATGGTCATTGTTTAATAGTTCATTTTTTATGAACAATAGTGATGCAAAGGTGGTCTAAGATAGAGCGCTCTTCCCTAGAAGTAGGTATATAATAAAAAAAATATATTTTTCAATAAACAGGTACAGCATTATGTTCAGACCTTAGAACTAGTAGTAGATAATAATGTACTGAAATTATCTGAGTATGTTGTACGAAGACCTTCAATATTCACACCTATTACGAGTAGGTATTACAGACTATTACGAAGATGTACCTAGCGCGCTTCCCTATCTTTTTTTCTCTGTAAGATTGACATTTCGGTGGAAGGCTAATAAATTTAATATTCATAAACCGTCCTAAAAGTTACGTGAATAAAAGTTTCGAGCTTTTTCAGTTTCTATAAAATATAAATAAAGCTATAAATATAATATAATATAAGGTAACGGCACCAGTCGTGGACAAGCATCCAGTAATGGACAAAATAAATATTAAATTTAAAAATTAAGACCAAAATTAACGTTATATAATTTGGCAATACATAAAATAAAAGTTTGGTTCATAAGCTATCAAAATACGACATTTCATCTTATTCGGCCAAAATGTTTGAAGATGGCAGAACGTTATGTTTAGTTGCTGCGACTCGTTTCGAAGAAATCCGTTTTTACTAAGAAAATCCTTAAGGAAGTGAGGACACAATTTTGGTTATAAGAATTTTTGTATAAATGTCAGCAAAATTTGATATTACTTTTATTTATTGTAGTTAAGTGTACGAAATATTACACGATTTAGTATCATGATAGGTTATGTTGTTTAAATAAAATTCATCAGTGTCCATAACTGGATTTAATTCTATGGATATATCCATTTATGGACATTTGTCGAAAATAAACTTTTTTTAAAAGTATTAATTACATGCGCTTTTCTGTATTGTCTTTTCTTTCTGATTAATAATATACCTATCACGACCATTTCAAACAAAGGGTTCCAATATTGTACAACAATTGTCCATGACTGGATTTGCTTTGGTTCCTATGATGGACATTGATATTTTTTGTTAAAATTACACTAATGGGTCCAACAACATAATATCTATCTAAACATGAAGAATATATTTTAGAACAATGGGTCATTATGTGCTGTGCGACTCGTTCTCGGCTTCATTCTCTATCACTGCGTAGAAAAGTCGCATACTTATGCGTATTGTAACGCATCTATCATAGAGAGTTCTCTGATGAACTGTTTGGATCGTTGTCTGCTGCTAAATTTCACCACCATATAGCACACACGCTTAAATTTCATCCACACCATCTTGACAACAGTTTAAAAAAAGCTTTTTGCCTCGTGCTACAATTTGGAATCCATATCGATGGACCGATCAGATTAAGGCTGCTGGCGGATTCAGATTGGCGATTCTCTTCACGAGTGTAGCGGAATGCCAGGAAACAGAGAGATATGGCGGAACATCGTGAAGCGGGTAACATCTACCCCCCTAGAGTGATATGACGAAGAAGAAGAAGTCCCAAAATGGATGGAATGGCAGTACTTTTTTTAGTTATATTTTTCATCCCTGACTTATTGAGAAAAAAACCATATTGGTGTTTCTTAACGGACATAACTCGTATTTAACGATGCATTTGTCCAATTTTTGCATAGAAAATGGAAATTAAGACTGTTTTAAACATTATAAGTATGCAAAATAATTAATAAGTACTATTTTTTATAAATACATCCCCGATTAATTGTATTCCAGTCATCATTTTCAAGATTCTATTGATAACTATAAGTCTTCTCCAAGTGTAAATAACTGGAGAAACGACATTAGGTACAGTCCATAAATGGGTGTTCATAACTGGATGTTGTCCAAAACTGGGTGTCCATCATTAGATTTTTCACTGTCCAACACTGGTGCAAAAAAGTGGTTTTTTAATTTATAAATAACTTCATTATTTATGCATTGTAATCTTTTTTGTAACATTGGTTACGTTAAACTAACATTGAACTAAAGGTATAACTAAACAATATCCAATAAAGTTAAAAAACCTACGAGAAATTTGCAAAAAACTTCAATTTTTTCCTTAATCTGTACAAGACTGGTGCCGTTACGTTAGCTATAAATTAATTTTGAATGTGGAAATTACATTTATTTGTAATTATTTCGTGAAGTGGTATTGGAGTTATTATTTTATACATAAAAATAATAAGATTCAACACTGGTTGATTGCTTGACTTGATATTCTTAAGGTAACTTACAAAATATCGTAACATATTATATTATATACATAATTATATTTTATCATACAGATTTTTTACAGAATATTCCTATAACATATTGTAAAGAAAGGTATTTAATACCTTTGTGTTGATGCATTCTGAAAAGGTTTTCCTTTTCCGTTGCAATATCAAACATGCCCTCTGCCACACTGCTCACAACTTGTAGAAGCGCTAGTAGTTCGCATATACTCGTCTAGATGGCGCGCATTTCAAACGAGTTAAAAAGGAAAATATTATTATCACAGTTGATATTATGACGTACTAGCGGTCCGCCCCGGCTTCGCCCGTGGTACATGTTTACGTTTTCTCTACATAAAAACCATCCTCGTACTTCCAGGAATATAATAAAAAAAGAATTATCGAAATCGGTTCAGCCGTTCTCGAGTTATGCGCTTACCAACACATTTTGCGATTCATTTTTATATATAAGAATGACGTATTATAGTTTCATGCTAGATTACTATAATGGGATAATCATGTCTATCTATTTTAGAAAAGCTTATTTTTATGAAAATAATTAAAACTGATACTAATTCGTATCTTTGAAACTAAAACCTTACCACCTGCTTGGTACTTATACTCGTAAAACAAAGCTAACATTAGTTATTATTAACATAATATTTTTTATCGATGTAATCGGTTACATGCCGAAAATTGTCAGTCGTCAGTTCATTCAATATATTAATATGTAACTGCATCGCTAAATATTTATATTGAAAAATGTATATGGAAATGAATTAACCTTTTCAAAAACCAGCGCTGAAAAAGCCCAGAACACAAAAGCGAACCCGTTGATTTCTATTAATAAATAATTCAGAAATATTTCGATCATTCGTAAACCTCAGGTGCATGCTTATTCAATACGCTTTTGTTGTTAAAATTGTTTTGTAAAACTGCGGCGAATCAAACTTTTGAACCGCTTTCAATTTATAAGCAAAACAAAACAGATGTTAAATTCGACACGTAGTTTTTTAGTTAGCTTATATTTTGGAAACCGGGTGTAACTGTTCATGTATAAGTAAACCGTATTAACATGTATCGTAATATTTTCATCGAGTAATGCTCTTACATTAATAATCTACAAACGATTGTTGTCTACAACGCAGTGAGGATTACATGTTCTCTGTTATTAGTTATAGTTAGTTATACATAGTTAGTTAGTTATATATTCTTTATTGCACACAATTTTTAATTTTACAATACAAGGATATCAGAAGCAATTGGCGGCTTTATTGCTAAATAGCTATTTCTTCCAAGTAGTTATTACTTATTATCTGAAAATAAATCGGAATAATATGAGTGTGGTTCAAAGGTCGTAACTTTTATTTATGCACACATATTTTACAGGAAAACTTTTACAAAACGATGTTTTAATTATGATGTATGTACTAGCTTTCCGTCCGCAGTTTCGCCCGCGTTTTCAAAGACCAACCTGCATAGTTTCCGTTCCCGTGGAATTTCCGGGATAAAACCTATCCTATGTGTTAACCCATGTTACCACCTATACGTGAGCTAAATTTCATTGTAATCGATTCAGTAGTATTTGAGTGAAAGAGTAACAAACATAAACACCTACACATACACATACATCAATCCTCTTTCGCATTTATAATATTAGTAGGAATGGATCAAGGATGTAAGAGCGATTAACAAGGTTAGCTGACAATTAAAGAATTAACTATTAATGAAAACAGTTGACGTCAATTAAGTGTAATGTAATTATATTAAATGCATTCAGTTGCACTGGCGTACATATAATACACGTGTTGTTTCCCGCGAGCATGTGATTTATACATAATCTTTCTCAACGTGCATACTAGATATTATTAGATTTTTCATCACAATACTTATTTATTTTCTCAATATAGTAACCAACAGGGATAAAGGAACAGAATAAATCATGAATAATAAAATTGAATAACAACTGCAATGTACCTGAAATATTTGAAGAACATGCTTACTCTGTTCATCTGTTTAAAAAAACAAAAGATTATAGGTTAGGTTAGGGTAAGCCTTTCGCCCGCAGCTTCGCCCGCTTTGTCTAAGACCTAATAAATTATAGCCTAAATCCTTCCTCTGGGATCACTCTATCTCTTAAAAAAAACACATCAAAATCCATTGCGAAGTTTTACGTATAGGGAGTAGAGACATAGGGGCAGAGAAAGCGAATTTGTTTAATAGTCTATACTTATAGTGAAGTCCCATGTCCACTTGTGGGGTAAGGGGCAGATGCATTATACGTTTCACTGATCGATTTTCTTTAGGGACAAGTAGATGATCAGCCTTCTGTGTCCTACCAGACCGAGACATTTTTTTTTCTTCGTCTCCACCGGGAATCGAACCCATTACCCCTCGATGTTATGCGCTCACGCGTCAACCACTGTACCAAGGGAAGAGAATGTACTTAGTTATTATTATTTTACTTTAACGATAATTAAGTAACACCAAAATATTTAAGAATTAAACTCAATAATAAATGGATACTCTGAATTTCAGTTCTTTTATCCTAGGCTAAGAGAACCTTAATACACAGTGTAACCTATATTACTATTTTATTTATAACGGCATCTAGATATGATGACTCGTTGGTTCTCTTTGTTGATGGAAGTTGATTGATACGAGCAAAGTTATATCATTAATGAGGGTTCCATTGAAACTGTCCGACATTATGGATTAACTCCAAGTTATCCACATATTGTATTAGTTTATTGTGTATTTATTCAAACATGTTCTCATTATTTATTATTTAATATTAATGTATGTAAATTGTGTAAAATAAAGTAGTCACTTGAGAAGTTGCAAACTTATTATTATAATTGTGATTTATGTTCAAACTTCCAGCTAATACAGGTTAGTACTACATATTTTATATTTTGTGCTTACGTGTGCAGTCATTTACTGTAACGGCCAGTTATTCTAACTTAGTTTAGTGATAACTGAAGCGTGCAGTTGTCCTAAGGTTTATGAAACTATGTTAATGATTATATATTTTAATCAATAATATAATTTAGCAAATAATAAAAACGAATACCTACTTCTTAAAAACAACCTAATGAAGTCCTCTTGCACAATATAAAGTAATACTTCAAAGTGAGCATCAATATTTCGCTATTGCGTTGTTTCGTGATAAATTATATAAATATAAGTGCATTGTTTCACGCACGATGTACATTATTTTCATAATGCAACCGCAATTTAAAAATTTTAACATGTTTTTAAACGACTAGACCCTATAGACCGGGAGATACTGACACAAAATTTCGAGTCATTTGTAACAGGATGGCGGTTCTACAGGGGTCTTAGTACGCAATGACAAAAAGAAAAACGATGGCGTGAACGCTGGTACCGGCGGCTTAGTCGCGTGGGCGTTAGTCGAACTCGTCGGAAAATAGCGAAAGTCAAACGATTTGTAACAGTATGGCACTTATTTTTCCTGTAAGTTTGAGGATCAACAAATATAAATACAAAATTTCAAAGATCTATGTGTTGGAAATCTTCACTTATATAAATTAATAATAAATTAAGTTTTCAAGTATGACAGCACTTTTTCCCCCTACTAGAAGTATGGCAAATATAATAATGGTCACATTTTATCAAATACTCTCCAAAAATCCAAATGCAATACTGGTACAAAAAGTTTGGCGAAATAAAAATTTTTTGCAGATTTTCGGCGGTATGGCGACCATTTGGAATCGTCCGAAAAGTATGGCATGGCGATTTTCGTAAATGGCTGCACGACGATAGTTACCTGTGCAAAAGTTAGCCTGGTACAAATGGTTGAATGATTGTTTTATTTAAATCAACACATTCGCGTCGGTATGGCGGGCTGTAAGTCACACCGGAAAAGTATGGCATGACACTACCGCCTACTACTTTTTTATGGGCTATCGGTAAATTCTAAAATTTTTGTGTTACAAATCGTTTGACTTTCGCTATTTTTCCGACGAGTTCGACAAACGCCCACGCGACTAAGCCACCGGTACCAGCGTTCACACCATCATTTTTCTTTTTGTCATTGCGTACTAAGACCCCTGTAGAACCGCCATCCTTGTTACAAATGACTCGAAATTTTGTGTCAGTATCTCCCGGTCTACTAGAGACAAATTCAAAACTAGAGTCGTATTTTGTTTTCAATGTTAATACGGAAAATTCTTAATTATATAGAAAAGTAAAGGAAAAACGAATATGTATTAGGTATACATTTATCGAATGAATATTTAACTCTTGATTGATGGACAATATACATAATGAAAAATATCCATCTATTGGTGAGAAACCTACAATACGAAGATATTTCTTACTATCGACACAAGCCAAAAGCAGTTTTACGTTTCATCTGTATGTTTGTATGTGGCTTTCGGTTGCGGATTCGGAAATCGAAACTCTCATTTGTGAAAATGGTTCTTGACAAAGAAATGGAAAGCGATGTCTGATATTCTTCTTTTTCTTGATAGAAATAAATCAAGCGAAGTTTTCCTTTTAATGTTCTTGTATGCTTATAATTAAAGAAAATGAAATGTGAATTTAATTTAATATTGTATATTAATACTCTATATATAACGTTAAAATTAATTATCTATTATAATAGAATGACCAACGCTCGTGATCAACGAATGTGATTTGAAATAGATATTGGATTTAATTCAGGTTAGACCTTTGATTTAAAACGTTTTTGTATCAGCGTAATTCTTTCAATATCGCGGTAAAATAATCGAGGGAAAGATGTTTTTCAATTGGAATTTATTAATAGCGAATCGGTGCACTTGAAGTTGACTAATATAAAATATCGCAGTTCATTATAATTGTTGGCTATAGTTATTAATTCTACCTTATTGAATTTTAATTTCCCGTTTTAAACGCAATTTCTTTTGAACTTTGATACTGAATGCTTCTGCAGGGAATAAAATTGCAATAAGGAGTGAGAATTAAAACTATGATATGTGCTCAGTTGAAATACATATGTAAATACAGTCATAAAATTATGATACTTTTTATGTGGTACCTAAGATATTTTAATTTTTGATCAGTTATTTTGCGCAAAATTACTTCAACTCCTGGTCGCGCCAATATAAAAATATACGTAAATATATTCTCGATATGAAAGTGGACTGTATTTTGATCTACGTGGTGTTAGCAAAGAGGGATAGACAGGATACACACGGCACGTACCTCGTCGGAGGGAGTAGCGTCCAGAACACACGCGCCGCGCTGCCACGCGGTCAGGGTCCTCCAGCTCGCGGCGGGCAAGAACGGCGTCCAGTCCCACACTCCACACAAACACACACGCGGCGGTGAGCGCGACCAAGGGCCGGGGCACGGGATACCCCGGTGATGTTACAAGGGCACAATGCCTGATGATCTAGAGAGCCTCGTGGAAGCTCTCCGGCGGTGGCCGAGTCCCGAACCTCGCGAAGGAACGGAGCGAACCCGACTGACTGCAGCGACAAGCACGTCGCGTTCACGTCTTATTGGACGTGTCACGTGGTTAGTGACCACGCGATGATTGGTTGTGCTCGTATGTAGGGAAGGATGAAGGAACACACCACAAACAATAAACGTTTAATTTCTACATTTACTATTTTAATTATATTGGCGTTACCATATCCACCCGCCCTAAATGGGTCACCATTTAAAACCAATCATAAGATACAGCGAAAAACTATGACTCTAGGATCGCATAATGCGCGCGGGTTGATAAAAGTCCTAAGAGCCACGGCGGTAATATAAATTTTATAACAAGTTCTATGGCTCTAGGAGCGCAAAATGCGAGCGGGATAATAAAAAATCCTAAAAGTCACGGCGGAAATATAACTAACAAATTCTATGACTCTAGGATCGCGTAATGCAAGCGGGATATATAAATTCCTAAAGTCACGGCGGTATTATAACTAAGAAATTATAAACGAAAGCGGTGCAAAACTTAAAATTAAACTTAACTAACTGCGGTAACATACTAATGCGATATAACTATTGTCTTGGAAGCGGACATAAACGAACGACCGGGCGAAGGTAAGTTCCCTTGGCGGTTCTAACTGTACAAACGCGCGCGACGTCGTCCTTTGAAGGATGTACTTTCTCTACGACGGCTAAAGGCCAGGTTAGGGGCGGTGCATTATCATTTATTACAACCACGACCGTTCCAGGAGTAATAGGTGTGGAAGGCGTATTCCATTTCTGCCTAACCTGCAAACCGTGTAAGTATTCCATTCTCCAACGTTTCCAAAACGACTGAACTAACTTGTCCAGTAGCGAATGCCTATCAAGCAAACTGACGTGATCAGATTTGACTTGAGGCGCGGGTAAAGCTAATAAAAGCGCGGTAATTAAAATAACACGAAACAAATGCGTTATGGTATTCATATATTTAATATGATAATAGTCAATGATCATGATAATTATGTGATCATTGCGCGGTAATATCACTGGATGCTTATGTGCATATTCCAGGGCGGAATCGCTTAGACGTCCGATGAGGATAAGTCTGTTGCGAATAAAAGGCCTCAAGCGGTTGAGAGCCTGCGAATAAAATTTATAAAAGAGTATATTATAATACTCCTCTGCAAAATATTTATTTTGCAGGGCGGGAATAATTTTATTCTCAGCGAAATTAAGTTCCTCTACGGTCTTCATAACACCGCGGCGGGATAATAATATAAGGAACCTATAAATATAAAATACACGACGCGACGAGACGCGAAGGGCGGTATCGTATAAAGCGCAATGCTTTATAGGCGGGCACACAGTGTGCGCGTATAAAGCGCAATGCTTTATAGGCGGGCACACAGTGTGCGCTAATAATTTTCGTTCGGGAATGTCTGCAATAGACTCACCATCGAGACTCCTAAGAGGCCAATCAGATGGGTCCGAACGATCCCACTGCGGTTCGTGGAACCACAGAGGGTGCGGTACGAGATTATGTGGCGAAATGCCACGCGAAAGAATGTCAGCGGGAATTTCAAAAACAGAAACATGGTAGAAATTATCTGATGGGATGTTATACACGACTGTGGGAGCAACGGAGCCCATCATGTCCCACAGACGGGCGGCAATTGACAAGATGGAGTGCTTAGTGCACATCACATCGGCGGATGCGGTTATTTTAAAATAAAAACAATCATGAACAGTAGACCAATGCAGAACAAGTAATTTATGTTGCACGGTCTTATCAAACTCCACCGCGGAGGGTAAAAGTTTGTGCGAAGCGGGAAGATTATCTAACACATTTTTACTATTACTATTCCATTTAATAAGATCCCACTGAGCTCCCTTAAACAAATCGATGAGCTGCTGCGACGCGGAAACTGCTTCACATTCCGTGGGAATAGAGAAGGCGATATCATCCATATACAACGAGGAAGACGCAATGCCACTCGCGAGCGGATATTTCGCGCCGTCATCTTCTACGAGCTGTCTTACCGTGCGCAGTGCATGATAAGGACTAGACTTGATGCCGAAGCAAACTCGATTAAATTGATAAAGAAGCAGCGGATCCTGCGGGCTGAAACGATATAAAAAACATTGAAAACGACGATCAAACTCACGCACGAATATCTGCAGAAATTGTTGGCGGCAATCGGCGGTCATGGCAATCGCGTGGAGACGAAAACCTAAAATTATTGTAAACAAATTGCCTTGTAAATTCGGCCCAACATGCAGAAGGTCATTGAATGAACGCTGGCTTCCAGAAGTTGCATGCTAGCATCTAAAACCATGCGCAGCTTAGTCGACGATTTATCCTCGCGCAGAACAGCGTGATGCGGTATAATATAAATAGGTGTAGGGTCACGCGGATCATACGGAGGCGCGGGTGATATATAATTTTTCGTTAGATAATCTTTTATAACGTCATCATATGCCAACCTTAATTTAGGTGAAGCTTGAAGCTTTCTTTCGAGGCACATGAAACGTTTTGCGGGCAATATTAAATGAGTCACCGAGAGTGTAGAAATCATCCTTAAATGGAAGCGAAACAATATATCTACCACTCACGGGATCGCGGGTTGTAGTTAATTTATAATATTCTTCACATTCAACATCATCGGGATGTTGAACGGGCGGTGCGGTAGGAAGCTCCTCGAGCTCCCAGAAACGCCTGACTAATGAGTCAATAGCGGCGGTCTCTTGAACGTGACAACACGTCAAGGGCGGTTTATGTATGTTAGGTATGGTGGGTACTGAACCCATTATTACATAGCCTAACACCGTGCGCAATGCAGCGGGCGCCGACGAGTCACGAGATGCATGAACTACGTCGGGGAGAAGCAGATGAGGGAACAGAGAAGCACCGATTAATAAATCGATTTTATTTGGCGTACCAAAACTCTCATCTGCGAGCGGTAAATGCGAAATATGCGATAAGACAGAAGTGTCTATAACAGCGGTAGGTAGTAAATCCGTAACATGATCAACAACTAGCGGTGAAATATTAAAAGATATGTTGTTGTCAAGACGTGAATAAAATTTTATATTTACGGAATTACTATTTACAATTTTTTCTGAACCACCGAACCCCTTAATAATAGTACGTTCGGTTTTCTGCGGTTTAATACCTAAACGTTCACAACATTCATTCGTAATGAAGTGACTTTGCGAAGCGGAATCTAAAAGCGCGCGAATAACAAGCCGTTCGCCTTTACAATTATAAGCTACGACTTCAGCGGTTGATAATAAAATAGTACATTGTTTATTCGCGGGCGCGTTGCATTGAAATGCGTTATCAGTATCAGCTGTATAGCTAGCGGTACATAGCGCAATGTCGGAGCGGACGCACTCGCCCGACGCGGACGGCGGCGCAGGCAACGGCGGTGTGCTGCGCGGCGGGGGGTGAGACGCAGGCGCGGGAATGGACGATTCGCGTTTCAAATGTAACATTGTATGATGTTTTAATTTACAAATGCGACAATTAAAATTCGACGAACAACTAGAAACTCGATGTTTTATACTGAGACAATTTATACACGCGTTTCTATCCTTTACGTATTTCAAACGTTCCTGCGGACTCATTTTATGAAAACTCGAACATTTATATAAATGTTGATGCGTAATATTTGTACAAAGACAACTATAAGCGGAATCAGCGGTTGTTACGTAAGACTGATACGTCTTAGGCGGTGAGGAAGAAGTATTATTTGAACTGCGGTTATAATTATTATTCTTTCGAGGCGGTTTATTTATTCCCGAATTTGTGGAAGGATGAATGCGTTCTAATACCTTCGCACGAGTCTGAATAAATTGAACTAAGTTATCAAAAGTAGGCATTTCACTACCAAACTTAGTCTCGAAAGCGCGAACAGTATCTGAGTCTAACTTCTTCAACGCGATATGAACAATCATTAAATCTGTAATATTATCTAACTTTATATTTTGTAAGGCGCGCACTGCGCTAATAAAGTTATCAGTAAATAAATCAAAGTTTGTTGCGGACGCACAATGCAAAGGTTTAAAATCAAACATTTGATTTAAATACGCGGAAACTAACATACGTTTATCATCATATTTATCTTTTAAAGTTTGTAAAATTAAATTATAATTTTCAGCGGAGGGGGTTATACCAGCTATAACAGTTGTGGCCTTCCCCGTTAATTTACCTAGTAAATAATATAAACGCTCGGCATCTGTAAGGCCGGGATTGTTATGAACAACTGATTCAAAATTCGAAAGAAACAGCGGAAATGAGCGAATATCACCCGAAAATGGTACTAATTCGATAGGCGGTAATTTAGGCCTATTTTTATGCAAATTATTAATATCTCCGTGTGACGGACTTGGTTGCGAATATTGCGATTTAATTCTTTTAATCCTGCTATATAAAGACTCGAATGCAACGAGGCTTTTATAATCAGGTTTCGCGGTAGGTGTTAATAATAATAAGCGAGTATTGTATTCGTCTAAACACTGTTTATAATCATCGCGTAATGATTCTACCTGCGCGGACTCGTCAAGGAAACTTTCCATAAGCGCAGCGTTGTTTTGAATGTTCAAAGACAAATCATAAATTCTTTGCACCATTTCGAATATAATTTCGCGTTTAGCTAATAACATGGATAACTGCGAATCATTTATATCTTCCGAATCATTAACATCCGAAGCGTCACTATCAGGTAACTTAGTCATTTTCTTAGGCGGCATTTTTTAATAACAAAAGTATATATTCAAACAGAGAATGTTACAATACAAGTTACAATAACAAGTAATACGACTAAATAAAGTAGGTCAGCGACGCAAGCGTAATATGAACCGAGTATGAATTTTCAATATGGTCGGATTATAACAGCGGATCGCGGAATGACCTAGATAACGTTATAAATTTCGAACGCGGGTAGCGGATAAATAAATATGATGAAATATGTTCGATTTATAATGATTTTAGCGTTATAACTGCGGATAAACGATATGAATATAGTTTAAATTAACTATTTTAATAATAATATACGCGTAACTTAATGTTACGGGCGGAATAAAATATATTTTAAGCAAAAAAATAATAGATGACGCAATGTCGATCTATGCGGTATATTATAGTTATTTCACAATGAATGTACTATTAAATCGCTTATTAGGGCCTACAATGAGTATCCTAATAAGGGCGGGTTTAAAATATATTTTATATGAATAGTAGAAGACGCATTGTCGTTCTATTATATGCGGTATATTAAATAGTATTTCGCATTGAAGATACTACTAATCGCTTATTAGGTTCTACACAATGAGTATCCTAATAAGGGCGGTGGAATCATCAGGTAATGGTTACTATCCGGCTCGAAGGACCACTCAATGGTCGCGCCAATATAAAAATATACGTAAATATATTCTCGATATGAAAGTGGACTGTATTTTGATCTACGTGGTGTTAGCAAAGAGGGATAGACAGGATACACACGGCACGTACCTCGTCGGAGGGAGTAGCGTCCAGAACACACGCGCCGCGCTGCCACGCGGTCAGGGTCCTCCAGCTCGCGGCGGGCAAGAACGGCGTCCAGTCCCACACTCCACACAAACACACACGCGGCGGTGAGCGCGACCAAGGGCCGGGGCACGGGATACCCCGGTGATGTTACAAGGGCACAATGCCTGATGATCTAGAGAGCCTCGTGGAAGCTCTCCGGCGGTGGCCGAGTCCCGAACCTCGCGAAGGAACGGAGCGAACCCGACTGACTGCAGCGACAAGCACGTCGCGTTCACGTCTTATTGGACGTGTCACGTGGTTAGTGACCACGCGATGATTGGTTGTGCTCGTATGTAGGGAAGGATGAAGGAACACACCACAAACAATAAACGTTTAATTTCTACATTTACTATTTTAATTATATTGGCGTTACCAACTCCAATAAAATAATAATAGCATGAACCATTATGTTTATATCTATTAAAAATATCTAAAGTTTATATCTTTCTTTTTAATGGAATTTCATTGAAATGGCGAATTAAAAGCTTCGAGATAAGCAACGGACGGCAGTTAAAAGTTAAAACTTTTACACGAATTTTCATTTTCGATATTAAATTCGTACCTACGCTCATTTTTGGTTTATTTTAAACAACAACGTGAATGCAGAATTTAATTTTTTTTCGTGTTCCACAGCTCCAGCATGAAAATTAATTGAAAATACAGCGAAACGACTGTTGTAGACATTAATTACTACATACCTTGGAATATCAAATGTTGCATTAATTAAAATATGACTTTAATATTAACACGAACAAATTTTTAATTCCAAATTTTCCGCACTAATATAGGTATTTAATTTAATTTTATACTTCACTGGCTTATAATTAATATATTGGCTTAATTATCTCCTGTATTATAAAAAGACAAAGAAGAAGAAATTGACTCATCGATCAACACAATACCTATGTGCCTGTATACTACATCTGTTTTTTATCTTATATATATATTTAAAAAAAATATCCATGGCAATTTACCTTATACCGTACCAGTTGCTAAACGCTACAGAACGGACACTCTCCGCCTCCCGCCAAAATTAAACACTTACCTCCCCCGCACGATCAGTCTAAAAATGGTCCATATTTTTCTACAGGGACGATACGCAACGAAGATTGACAACATTAATCAAATTGACTTTATAGTAATTTTATTATTTTGGATTTGTGATTATCGTTTTTCGTAGAAAATGGTTAGATATTGTGCTGTTTACGGATGAATTTCATCAGAAAAACGCGAATTTTTTTTAACGCTAGTCAAAAATGTGCCAACCATAAAGCGTTAACATTTGCAGTCTCTACAGTGTGATTGTCAAAACGATAATTTTGTATGGAGTGTCCGGGGTGTGCTTTTAGTATAGACTTATTGAAATATAGAATCTGTAATAGAATTCAGGAAGCAGTAGTGTGGCTGCATCGAAGTTCGCTTTCAACATTGATTTCTAAGTTCTGACTCGATGGAATCAAAGCTTTGAGAGCGTTATTAGTTGCGACGTGGCTGTATTTATCATGCTTATTGAGTACTGATTGAAATGGACAGAGAAATTCATTTAGACTTCAGTAATTACGCTACTATTTATCAGATTCAGAATTATTATTTCTGTGCAAATTTATGTCTACTAGGTATTTATTTTCTAAGTTTTCGCGCCTAAACCACAACATCAATTTTTTTTAATTAAAAATTGTTATCTATCTTTAAAATCGTCTGTGGCACATAGAGCGGAAATACCAGTAATTTGTTTTTGTAATTGCAAATATGATCTAATTAACTATAGTTACTTATTTAAAAGAAGGTTGAAAATATCGATGATAAAAATAACGTAGAACTATAAGGAAGAAATTTATCCAAAAGTTAATTTAGGTTTCTATATTGGGCTGCTTTTAACAGTAAGGGAAGCCCACAAAAGTTGGCGTTGAAGACGTCTCATCTCAGGAAATCCATTCCGCTCGACGTTTGTCTTGTGATACGATTCCCGTCAACCATTTCACGAATCACGACCTTAACAGGAAAACTTTAAACCTTAGAACAAATATAATTCTGAATGAAATACATTGGGTAAAATCTGTGTTTTTCCGTTGACATTAATAGTAATGCCAAGTTAGGCTAGTTTCTTATATACATTATATACTATTCTACCTTGTTTCACCTGTGGTACCTACATATGTACCACGGTCTATACCACGGTCTTACAGCTTTATATTAGCTATTAAGTATAGATAATATTATTGAAATACGAACCAAGGCTTTCAACTCTCCTCTATCCTAAAACTGTGCTAAAAAAAGGATAGTTGAAAGCCTCGACTCCTGAAACAACGTGAATAAACGTTGGGTTAAATAATAGGGAGGTTACATGGGAATGCTTTATGACTACGGATGTAAAACAAACAGTTCGTTGGCCGTAAGAAAAGAAAATTAAAAGAGTATTCGTAAAAGATGTGATGGGTAAAAATGCATATTATAAACCTGAATGTTGCTTCGTGATATTATTGTTATTAAAATCTTATATATAAAAATGAATCGCAAAATGTGTTGGTAAGCGCATAACTCGAGAACGGCTGAACCGATTTCGATAATTATTTTTTTATTATATTCCTTGAAGTACGAGGATGGTTCTTATGTAGAGAAAACGTAAAAATGTACCACGGGCGAAGCCGGGGCGGACCGCTAGTAACCTATAAAAACAATAGCCAACTACATATCTGTCTGTTTATTTGTTTACCCGAATTTAAGCTATTCAGGATTAAAAATGCAACAGACATTTTAAGATTCATTGACCGCAAAGCAAAACACAAGCATATTAAGCGGTCAATGTATTTCTCCATTCCCCAGAGGGACAAACAGCGCACTTTAATAATTAGTTCTCTCATTATTATACCTATTTACTAATTCATTAATGAATTCAAAATGGCTTCAACATTTTGAGTTAAAATCATTGTATATATTTTATTCATCGCTCATTATGATAGAGCTCCATCTAACGTTACATTTCATAATTATAATATGGCTGCTGTACTGTAAATGTTAAATGTTTCCAATTATTTATATGCGAACTGCTTACTGTTAATAATTGTTTTATGTATTCAATAAAATAAAATGGTACCTATTTAAATTCCCGTGTCCCCAAGTGGGGAAAAGGGCAGATGCATTATGCATACATCTGTTTCACTGATCGATTTTCTTCAGGGACAAGTAGGTGATCAGCCTCCTGCCAGACTGAGACATTTTTTTTTCGTCTCCACCTTGAATCGAACCCTGGACCACTCGGTTCTACGCTCACGCGTCCAGTGGAAATAAAAAACTTTTTTTTTATTTGTATCAGCTGATAGGAAGGAAAAGTAATGTGATAATTTTACCAAAATCAAACTACCATCTTACCTCTAGTTTATTTTAAATCAGTGACTTGTTCGATATATTTGTTGTAAAATTTATAGGTCACGTCTCGATGCATCGTATGAATTGACCGTGACTTACCTATGGAAACTCGAAATAACCCGTGTGCTAATATTATAGTTTTAAAATATTTCCTAAGTTTTAGGTCAAATGTGGTTTCTATTTACACATAAAATTTTGAAAAAGACACATGAATCTAAACTGAAATACTACCCACATTAAGTGGATCTTACGGAATTTTTTTTGTCTATAATATGTATAAAAATGAAATCCGTTTTGCGTTGTCACGGTATCACATGTGAACGGGTGGACCGATTTCGATATTTTTTTTATTAAATTCCTTGAAGTACGAGGATGGTTCTTATGTAGAGAAAACGTAAATATGTACCAGGGGCGAAGCCGGGGCGGACCGCTAGTTATAAATATATCTCAATAATGCTTGTAATATACAAAGTATTGTAAAACTATAACAATTTTGTTCCTGAAAAGTTAAGGATATATCTCCCAATTCAGTAAAAGTGGGAAAGTAGTGAGGATGCGCCTTGTTAAGGTTCAAGCGCTGCGGAGGCTTGTTTGTTGTTTGCTCTCCACTCTGCAAGGGGAAATATTAACACATACATTTATTTTCTTGTTTTCATTTTATATATAATACTAATCAAAGGTTTTAAGGGATTTTAAATGCGTTCCATCATGATGTTATACTCCTCGTGACCACGCACGTTGTCATGTTTTCAAAATGCGCGACGGGTTAATATCATTATAAATAGCGTTTAAAATCCCTTAAAAAGTCTTTAATGGCCGCTATACGGTAGTATAGAGGCTATAGAGCGGTAGAGTACTAACTATCCTACTTACTATACTAATGTAGCACCATTGGTAGAGTAGAGTGGCTGGCGCCGTTGCAGTATGACATATTATATATCTCTACTAAAACTGGTAGAATACTGAGACTGGTAGAGGAGTATGCTAGTTCACTCTACCGTTTTCTCTACCCGTGTACAGCATAAAGTCTAAACATACATTTATTTCTTAAATTTCTTCTTTCAAAATCATTTGCTAGAGCAAATAGATAGATAGCAACATAATTTTTAATGTATCTCTTATGAATAACTTATAGGATTTTAATTTTGTATTCACAATTCATAATACTTGATACATTGTATTAAATCTAACCATACTAAACTAATATAACTAAAAAGATAAGAGCCTTATCTCTTAGTAGCATTAAATGTGATTATCACAAAGTAAGGACGGAATAATTCGTTTATCTGTAGCTTCTTAGTTGGCTACTTTAGAAAGAACTTTCATTTCATTCCATAAAATCGTATACATAGTAGCTGTTAGGCCCTTCGTAAACAAGGCTACTCAAATCTGCGACACTCGACGATATTATTTTATTTAATTTTTTATTGCAACCCCGGCAATGCAGCAGGCGACCCACTTGATGGTAGGTGATGGTCGCCGCCCATAATAATTCCGCTTCCATCATAATAATGCCGGCTTTGAGGTGGAAGAAGGCTTTTAAGGTGGGTGTAGGCATTTTGATTGAAAGTTCCCATGTCATACTGGTTGGGGAACACGGTACGTGGTAGTTTTACTTTTATCAGCGTCGGTGACGCGACTAGTATACGAACCTCAATGGATTGAAGGAGGACCCGCTTGGAGACTGAAGTCGCCGAGTAGTAGATTTTAGTACCCATGTGTACGAAAGGGCTTAGTCAAAAAGGGAAGTTTTTCATTAAAATTTTACCTCTGTTTGAGATGTTATCGCGAAATTGTTTAAGTTATCTATTTTATTAAAATAATATTATATTCGCTCTAATTTGTTGAAGAAACTTTTCTTTGTTGAATGATTTCACTCTTTTCTTGTTCAATACAGTACTTTATATTGTGTGTAATATTGCATCACATACGTTACTCCCGTAATTGGTTCACACGAAGGCTTCAGGGTTCAGGCATTACAGAAATGAAGCGTAAGTAAATAAATCGCACATAACTGATTCAATCCGGATCGAACTGCATTTCAATGGACATAAACTTGCGGAATGTATGGCTTATTCTGTGTGCTTTCAAAGTTTCATCGGGATTCATAGATAGAGTATTTATATTTGTCCCATTATAATATAATGATGTTTTCATTTCAAAAGTTTTAAAAAATTGTTTCATTATGCTTTGTTCTACGACTTATGTTTTTAGAAATCGAAATCGTGATCATCAAATAAAACATGTAAAACAAATTTCTTAAATTATTCCAATAAACATTATTCGAAAGACTCTACCAAACTCAAACTCTCAAACATTTATTTATACAATGAGACTTCTTTTAGAAGCACTTTCGAATCGCCATTACATATTTTTAACATTTACCACCGATTCGGAAAGCAGTATCTATAGCAAGAAACTCCATAGTTGCTTTTTTAAAATCATGTCAAATGTTTATGTATACCAACAACCTAAACCCTACTAATATTACAAATCTGAAAGTCAGTTTGAACTTATTGATATTTGATATTTTTTATTAAATCAAAATGTACTGAATTCAAAATTAAGCTAAAATTTAGTATGCACATATGGCTCCTACGAGGGTGCTTACTTTTTATCCGGGAGCCGCTAAGGAAGTCACGTCTTCAAGTTAATTATGTCCTCAGTTATTCATAATTTGATGTCGCGAAACGTCACACAAAACAGAATTCAGAATATCAAATGCTAATAATTCGCCTTATTATCTTTGAATATCTGAAACCAAACCTTCTAGGGAAGCGCGTTCCATCTTAGACCACATCTCAGCTTCCACATTCATCAGGCGAGATTGTGGTCAAGCGCTTCCCTATCGACAAAAAAGAAACATTATTAATACAAGTACAAATTACTAAATAGTTAATAATATTTCAATCAATGTACACTAATTTCGTTCCTAATCCCTGAACCGGTCAATAGCAGCTAATGATAATTCTTTGACAAATTGCTCTAAAAACGGTTAGGATAAATAGCGCATACAATTAGCTGACAAATGGCAAATGGCTCCCAAACAAAGCTTAGACCTTTCTCGCCGTTAAAACATCTCGATTTCTGTAGGCTTTTAGCATTGGTTTCTTGTTCGGAAATTGTTTCTTGTTCGAAATAATCTAATTTATCATTTTGATTTCTTGCAAATTACTTTCAGTCGGAGCCAACTATAATTTGAATAAGTAATAGTTTTAATAGCAATTAAAATTTCTTCGGTCAGCAATTATATTAATAGATGGATATTGATTATTTAAAAGCCTTTCCTTTTGCACGACTTTATAGACGACGGGCTTTTACAAAAACCTTTTACTTTTACAAAAACGAATTTTTGGAGCCATTGTTCTGTGGAGTTTTAAAATATTGTATTGTTCTCCTATTTCCATGCGCGAAATTCAGTAAAGGGTGCATTTGGTAGATTGACTAGCGTGAAACATTGATCCTAAAAGCGTTCTGTAAAACATATGCTATCGATTATAGCTCTAGGTTGTTTTCATTCTAATTTGGTCTTTATTTTGGTTTATTGAAAAAGATAATGGCAACTAGAGAAATATGAAAAATATCCTCTTTCTTTCCTATAAATAAAACTGCAGTGATAAGAGGCACTTCTAATGACTATATACGTATAGAGTATAAACGCGTTATCGCTGTTCAGATGATTACTATCATAACTGACCTATCTCAATATGAAAAGAAGCAGACGATAATGTCTGCTATTATGTATCCTAATAATATCATAACGCTGAAGAGTTTGTTTGTT
Organism: Colias eurytheme; assembly: GCF_061535395.1. Lineage (NCBI taxonomy): Eukaryota > Metazoa > Arthropoda > Insecta > Lepidoptera > Pieridae > Colias > Colias eurytheme. The sequence goes on from NC_142980.1 coordinate 428,781, forward strand.
TGAGCGCGCTAATCTCAGGAACTACGAATCCGATTTGAAAAATTCTTTCGGTGTTAGATAACCCATTTACCTCATCACGCAAAGAATAACAGGAACGGAGCAATGCGGGTAAAACCGCGCGGCACAGCTAGTTATAAAATAAAGATTACTTATATTAAATGTTTCTATAGTAAAATACTGAGCAAAAGTACATAATATACAGCACATCAACGATTAATCCATGTTTAGAATCCTATTGGAATCCGGTTCCGAGAATATATTCGAAAAAAAAAAACAAAAACACCTCTCCATTGACATGCAGCTGCACTTCCATTCCGAGCTTAATCCTTAATTTAACTTTTCAACGTCAATATTCCCATATCGAATCCTAAAATAACCGATACATATTTAATGTTGAATTAAGCTGGTGTTTGTGGGCATATTGTGGAGACTGTACCAATTTAGCTCTAGCTGTTCGTCGAGACTCGAGACCATTACCGGGTAATTCGCGATACATTTGCATAAGTAACAATATTTAGAGCTAATGTGGTAATCATGCTTCGGGGTCCTACGAGTGGTAACCATACGTTTGGAGTATGGAAGATGAGATGTTTTTGTATTATGTTGATAAGTTATAAAAGTAGAGGTGTGGAGAAGTGAACTGCTGATGGTGATTGTTAATGCATCAAGCAGAAATGCCTCGAGAGAGTTTGATAGAATTTTATTAGGGAAATGGTCTTTGTCCAATTTATCTAAAGTATCTTGTTCTGTGTTGTATTCCTCTTGGGGGTAACTGCAAACCGAAAAAGGCGCACCTACACATAAAACCATATTTTATATAAGCATAGAACATGAAGAAGTACCACCGGGAGAGTGAGATCCTGTTAGATAACTCGGTGCAGCTAGTTGACACCTTAATGGCTCTCTAGTCAAAACTATGAAACGGCCCAGTTACGTCTAAAGTTTGGCTTTGTTAATGGTATCCCTAGCAAAGCCGTGTCGGAGTGGCAACTGGCACCCGTGAACCGGCGGAGGCGTTCCAGTCGAAGCCGAGGCGCGGTCCGCGACGCACGTGTCCTGTTCGCAGGTCAACAAACATTTCTAATTAATGACTCAATTCGTGCGCGCGAACGTATTAGTTTAATTGACCCACTATTGTGCTTGTTTATTTACTCTTTCATTTCATTTCTACTTGTTGCACATTTCAATTTCTATTGTTTGTTTTTGTTAATTACTGCTATTGTAAACCATTCCGGTTAATTTCGAATTCATTGAAATAGAGGTATATTGTATACCCACCGTAAATATTGGCAATGAAAGTTTGCAAATATTATTTGAGTGGAGTGGTCGCGAATGGCCGTTAGCGAGTGCAGTGTGACTGCGAGTGCCTTTTCACGTTAAAAGCGTATCATTATTCACTTTGGCTCTAGTGTGCCGCGTTGAGTACATTTCGATAAATGCCTTATACCCTAATAAAATAAAATTGTTGGTATTCTCCGCTTTATCCCTCGGTTATTTATAAGAGCCTAGAGCTTTCCCTTTTTCTTTATTTTTGTTATTTTATTTACAAAGCGTAAATTACTTTTATAGTCCGACCCTGAGGGTGGAGCACAGCGGCTTTATCGTGCTCCAATTAGCTCGCCTTTAAAGCTAGATAAATCCGTGTGACTGTGGGATGAAATAAAAACTAACGATGACGGCCGTGAGCAGATACAGTTCGTATAACTGCTTGACTGGATGGGACAGCTACGACAGGATACCGAGGTAAAGCAACACTTTACACACTATACTTACCGGTTACAGATAAATTACTAGCCTTTACTTTACATAATACCACGAATACAAACAGCCTATAAAATTATACTAAACGTGAATACACTAGCGCAAAAAGTCCCATTAATCACACTAAAGCAAACTTATATCAACTAACTGGTACCACACTGGCATAAAACGTGTCCATAGATAAGAGATGATTTTGTGAGCGACTCTTCCAGTGAAAGATTTTCTTCGACTCGAATCCTGGAAAGCAATTGTGATAGAAATTGTTGTCGGTTTATTGTTTGAGCCAAGGTCACGGGAAAGTGCGAGAGATTCGGTAAGATGAAACGGCGTCGAGAGGATATTGACAATTCATAAACGCTTGTAACAAGTTTTGTTGAATGAAAATTGAGTTTGATTTTGCTCAAATCAATTCTATGTTTACTCATCTTTGAGAGCAGATTGAAATTGATTAAATGATCTAGACCTAGAAAAGTTCGCGTTACATGCGTGTTGGTGCGAAATTCCCAAATAGAAATATTTTCTGGAGTGGTAATAACTCTTACAAAATTTATAACACTCGGCAGAGATCAGGGAATTCCAAAAAGACTAACAGGAAGTTCAGAGGCAAGATATTCATATTAAACATTGACTGATTTGTGTGGAGTACGCTAGGGAATACCTTCGATGACTAACAAGATAGTTGGCCCGGAGCAAGGACGAAGCGACGTACCTTTTGAAAGTACAGTGTTGAAACAACAAGGGTATAAACCCCGTGAGCTTATCGTAAGAACTTTAACGAAATTGCCATTTTGAGCGCAAACGACATTATAAAGTTGCATATGTGAGTGAAACGACAACTCCATTTTATGACGTTACTCGGAAGGCGCGGGCGATAATATATTACAACAGTATTAATTAATTACTGTACTTATGGACTTTATTTTTCTTCTTGGATATAAAATTTTCTTGATTGAAATTGTTTTGCATGAACCAAAAATCTATAAATTTATATGAAGAATTGGGCTCGGAGTGAAAAATTAAAAAAAAGTTGAATATAATGTGCTAGCTCAGATTAGTCCTTCCGAATACCCATGACAAACATACAAGTTAAGGTACTTGGCCTCTTTTAATATTGGTATACAAGGTATTCAATTTCTACAATGAATTTACGTTGTCCGTCTATTGATCGATGACGACGAAGTTTATCATACGCACGAATAACACATAATTCCTCAATAAAACATTTGGAAATTCGAGAATGTCAGGTCTCAAGGGAAAAAAGTTAAAACGTCGGGACTGTTGTAAAACAAACTTCAATTCTTTAGCCAATTTCAGGAAACTTGCTGACTTATCATTTATGCAAACTGTTTGTGGTTCGCCTTTGTCTAATGTCTTTCATCAATTTAACACAATACTTAATAAATCACTCAATTTTCCGCTTGTTAGATAAATTATTGAGATACAACGAGTGGGTGTACAATACAAATAAAATTCTGGGTAATGATAATGATAAATTCCTACGTATTTTTATGGAAAATTTTTGGCTGTATAATAATAAATATTGTGCGTCCCAAATTTAGATTAATTAAGTTCAAACACACTGAATTTGGTTCGCTTTATGTTCCCGTTCTCATATAATTTCTAAACCCAAACAATGCCATATAATTGGCACAAATTAGATACTAAAATTTTCCGCTATATCATTATAGAGACGAGTTTTCGATGAAACAACGAATATTTCTTTGGAAGTAATTGGAGCAGCGGGGGTCGGCCCTAATGGCTTGCGCCTGTGGTGACGCAGCGAGCGGCGGCGACCGGGATGTAGTTCCGTGTGAAACTTTTGTATCATTGAATAATGGGGAAGCGCTTTACCCCGATCTTCGACTCCTGGTAGCTACGCTGTAGTCTAAGATGAAGCGTGTTCAAGAAGGTATTTTTTATTTATGTCAGAGCAAACAATGGGGCAGGAGAGACACCTAATGTTAAGTGGTCACCAACGCCCAAAACACAGTTGCTTGGTCGGCCTTTTAATGACACGTACGCTCTTTTCTTGAAGTCCCCCAGATTTTGCTCGTGGGGTAACTGAGGTTCACGAAACATTTTCTGGTCCCTTGCGGTTCTGAGGTTCACGAAACATTTTCTGGTCCCTTGCGGTTCGAATGAAGAATGTACTATATAAAACTGTATTAGTGCAAAATTGTAATTAGACAGTCAACAGCTTGAGCGTTTACAAACCATAGAATAATGGCTGTACGTCAAACAAATACCTTTTTATAATTATTTTACTTACAGTTTAAATTTAAATTGTCCCGAATCATGAGGTCCTTGATCTTATAATCAGGAAGGAACATATCGTATAATCGCTCCCGCTCCCGCCCTAGCCCCTAACTTAACTTGTACCGTGGTATCGCTCGCGGCAGTGATGCGTACGAGGCTATTGAGAAATTGAAAACAGCCTGAAGTTGTTCTCTTCAACGAGGCATGTTTTCCAAGGGAGCGAGACGTGTTGTGAGAGAAAAGCAAGCAATCAAGCGCTTAGGTACACATACGTCTTTTATATACTTACTAGCAAAGTTGTTACAATAATAATTATTCATTCTTATTGTATACAGTCACGAACACAATAACTACTTGCATGAAATCGTTATAAGGAAACAATAAATACGGAGACAAAAAATATTTTATGTAGAATTCTATTTCTATACCATACGATATAGTAATTTCACGATGATTTCAACACATGTGAATTCATTGCAGGTGTTTCAGACCACGACAAAACGATTAAGTATCGAAATGCTAAAATTTCCATATCGGAAAACAACAAACATAATTAACATTCGTCCGCTATATAATTGGCACCTCCGATTGCAAATCAATAAATTTGATTACTATGGCTTTATATTTGGTTGAAATCGACTTGGATATTCAATTTTAGCCAATAAAGACATGAAGCGTTCAATTCTGTCGATCATATCCGACATCTCCCAAAAGAGAAGTGAGTGCAACAATGAAATGATATTAATCAAAATGCATAATTGGCGTTGCCTAGCTCAGTTGCTGCTGCATAATAAATTAACAATTGAAGCAATTGTATACCTAAAGATCTTCGATTAGGAATGTTCGAGCAATCTCCATCTATTTTATTTTATTTTATTTTATTTATCTAAGAGGCTACGAGAAGAAGTATGGTACATCTATACTTATGACATACAACTAATTTAAAGAAAATGTCGATAAAATATCTGGTATAGATTATAATTCTTTCCTTTTGTCTCAGTCCGGTTTAACTAGAACGTAAATTACAACTATGCCTAGATACTCTTGACCTGGACCTATTGTATATTGCTTCAAGATGCGTTTGGATTCATGCCAAAGGGGTTTCATAGTTTTTGTTTACTTGTTTAATGGATGATGACATTATTGTCCGATTCATTTGTTTAACTTAAAATGTGCATTGACGATTTTTTATAGGTAATAAGTTCTGGCTTCCAGGATATTTTTTTCACTCAAACGAGGAGTGTTATACTTATATAAGTATGTGAATCTGTCTGTAGCTACCACACCCGCTTGAGTACGGTTCTTTAATCGGAAGTCCTATCGAGATGGTCCTTATCTATCGTTGATGGAAATGGAAGTGGTCATTCCGAAGATATTTCTCCACTATTGTGGCACAGAACGCCAAATTGATCTTTAATTTCACCCTTTATCTTATAGCTTTTCAGAAGACACAATTTTCTTCTGAACAGATATAAAAAAATCTTGTCCTATTTTCTCGTTCGTTTTGTTTTCAAATTATGAACAGATACGAACCCCAAAGTAACAAACGACACGAATGTACGGTGTTAAAAGGTAAACTATTAATGTTCTCTAGGCTTATAATTATACCAACCAAAAATTTGGCAGAAACATATTGGTAAAATTATTACTCCTGTAATTATAGAATTATTATTAGTAAGAATAGTCTTACTACGATTACACCCTCTGTGTAAAAAGCTATGTAGGTTATTATAAAATAATAATTTGTTAAGAAATTTATTCCTTTGACACAACAAGAGATAATAATTAAAAATAGCGTAGATTCATTAAAAGGAACTTGATAAAAGAGTAAAGGTACAAAGTCAAATGTAATTTCAACTTTCTAGCACATCAACAAGATGAATAAATACAATGCTTTGAGCGGAATAAATATGTATTTTATCTTCGTCGGAGAATCCTTTCTCGAAAGCTGTATTTAATCTTAATAAAACGGACTGAAGACTACTTTTTATTTCCACTATGTTGAAGCTTCTTGTGTCTCCCTTTACAACGTAATTAAATTTACTTCACAAGAATATGATGCTGTACTTCTGAATAAACTAAATATTTTTGAAGTTTAAAAGGCGATACACGCTAACCAAACATTAGTTAGAGACTGGGAGCTGTCTCAGGTTGCATGTTCTCTTATTATTTATGACAATAACGTACTTAAAACTAAACGAGAGACGTTCATAACTTTGGTGAGAAAATAATTGAATGCTACACGTTGGCTTAGCATTTAAGATGAGCATCTGATAAATTATTCATTCCTATTTGAATCAGACCCACATACCGTAACATCTTAGTTTTAAAACTTTTTAAGAAGCTTGGAATCTCTTCTACGTTGTTAGTAGTTATGTGAGTTATGTACAAACCTCTGAAGTATTTAAAGACGTACCGAAATTCAGAAAATAATCAAAATCTAATACAGAATATAATTATCTAATTAATGAGAAACGGCCTAAGGTTACTAGGGCACAAGCTTAAGTAGCAATAATTGTGTCCTGACATACAAATAATCTGGTCAAGGAGTCATAATAAATTCAACAGATGCAGTTACCGAGTTAGCTGTGACATACTTTGGTGACATTTGCATCGATGTGAATCACGGTAATCGAGAACCTCAAGCAGTAATCATTTGTTCAATTTTCATATCACATGGCAATGGCATGTGTTCTTGTCCGCATGAATGTCTAGTGTATGTCATTATACACGATTTTAATTACTATCGAGTATTAATTAAAAAACAGTAATTTGCAATCTTCTCTGAAACTTGACATAATTGATGCACGTGCTCGCCATCGTATTTTTAGGGTTCCGTAGCCAAAATGGCAAAAACGGAACCCTTATAGTTTCGTCATGTCCGTCTGTCCGTCTGTCCGTCTGTCCGTCTGTCACAGCCGATTTACTCGGAAACTATAAGTACTACAGTGATGAAATTTGATGGGAATATGTGTTGTATGAACCGCTACAAAAATATGACACTAAATAGTAAAAAAAAGAATTGGGGGTGGGGCCCCCCATACATGTAACTGAGGGATGAAATTTTTTTTTTCGATGTACATACCCGTGTGGGGTATCAATGGAAAGGTCTTTTAAAATGATATAAAGTTTTCTAAAAAACATTTTTCTTAAAGTGAACGGTTTTTGAGATATCAGCTCTCAAAGTCGTAAAAAGTATGTCCCCCCCCCTCTATTTTTATAACTACGGGGTATAAAATTCTAAAAAAAATAGAGGTGATGCATGCTAATTAACTCTTTCAACGATTTTTGGTTTGATCAAAGTATCTCTTATAGTTTTTGAGATAGGTTGATTTAACTGTAATTTATTATATTTGCTGCTACGGAACCCTTTGTGCGCGAGCCCGACTCGCACTTGGCCGGTTTTATTATTTACCTTTTTATGAATATTAAATTATAAAGATATAGGGGAAGTTAATCAAATCTTTGCAAAATAGCCAGTAAAATTCTTGCTTCATTTTACCCTCGTTGGATGATATTCAATCAATATGATGTATTACGTTTCGTATCAGTGTTTTTATCTCAATCTGATGCTGCAATTTTACATGCTGTAACATGTTTAGGTATCTGTGAACTGCTGTAGACATTTCGAAATATTAATTGATGACTTGCATGATCAAGTGCTTTTATTTCTGAAATCTCAGTAAGCACAAAATATGAATAAGGGAACATACATTTTATACAATATATCGAGAACATGGATGACTCAATTTAAGCCGAAGCAACCGTTCTTTCATATTATATTGATACAATGTGCAAGAACTGTACTCAGAGAATTACAATTTGAAACTGCAGTTAGACTCAGACCCACCCTCGTACGCTAGCTTTTCATCATAATAAACGCCAACGAGTAACCAACATAGTAGAAACGTTGACACCGTGGAAATGAGTGTATAATGACGTCATGACGGCGGAGGTCTCGGGGGTCCAGCGCGACATTTGGCGCACGCAAGAGTCCATGTACCAATATTATAATTGTCACTGTTCATGGGCTCCGTTGACGCTTCATTGTAAACATTAATCATTTCTGCTATAGTTTCTTCATTGTATTATATTCACGATAATGTTAAAACTCTACATTTTCAACGATTTCTACGATTTTATTACAATTCCTTTGATTCTGTATTAAGGCAAGATACTCAATCTTGATAAACCAAAAGATAATCTTCGTGATAAAATTAAATCCAAGTCTAAGATAGCAATCTGAATATACAAGTAAAATAATTACTGTAAGGGATATTGAAAGCTCGTTAACTAAATCGGATATTAACAAGGTAAAGGCAGAAGACGATTTAGCAAGCAAACTAATAGCCAAAGACTGCAAGTGACAGCGTTCATTATACAAGAGTTAAATCACCTCCCACTCAACATTGTGATGGATAGCGAAGTTAACTAAAAGTTCTGCGAGTATAAAGATATATTATGAACACCACTTTAACTAACATTGTCCGTAGAACGTTGTAAGTCTAGAAATAACTGCATTTCCTGTTACGGTGCGTGTTTAAATGTATGACTTGGTTAATGATACTTGCCTAGACTTTTATAGATATTAAGAGGGACTGCTAAATATTATTAAAATTCAAAGTTCAAACCATAGATATCCAAAACACAAAGATGTGAATTAATTTATAAAGTATGAAATTTTTATGAAACACATTTTGTAATAACCGAAAATTTTAAACTATGATACAAACTGCAAACAAGGTGTGGGCTTAAAGAATCAAATTCAACTAAATGTTATTTCACAGAGAAGCCTTTCATTCTTAATTACAAAAATAAAATTTCAAACGTCAGGGCGGCTCTCGGAGGGTCGCATATATAATTCAGGACACTCGCGTTGTTAATAATAGACTACATGAAGAGCTTATCTCTCATCTTGAGCGCGTCCTTAGAAAATGTTCTTCCAAATAAATCATTTACTTCACATAACAACTTTACAAATCAAAGTGACCCAGGCTCCTAAGATATCCTATCATTAAAGATCCTATATTCCCACCTTCGCTTCTGTTTGTTCTTAATTTTAATTATAACACCAGGCCTATATATATTATATATATATAATAGCCTAGAATATAATTCTTAAAGCTCAACATTTCTCTGAAAACAACAAGTTCAATAAATATCGATTACTTCTTAATCGTCTCATTTATCGTAGACGCTATTGAATTAATGGATACAAAATTAAAACTGTCTTCAAGTTGTTCAGAAATAATTAAGTATCATTAACACCTCAGCTCAGAATTCACTCAAATTAATAAGATCAATTCATGCCTCACGATTTCATTCCCAAAATGGCGACTCAATTAAAAGTTTTCGCGATTCTTCGAATAGCCCGAGTTGTGACGAGACCAAATTAATTAATATACCAAATATAAGTGGGTCATGCATAAATGTATCTTAAATCTCAATCTATTCTGATATTTATATTCTTCAACATACCATCTTTTACTATTTTTGTTAGCCGGTTAAATTCTACAAGCTTCTTCTTTGGTTCATTTTTTAACTCTTTATTTCCAACTAGCTTTCCGCCCGCGGCTTCGCCCGCGTTTTCAAAGAAAAACCCGTTCCCGTAGGATTTCCGGGATAAAACCTATCCTATGTCCTTTCTCGGGTATCAAAATATCTCTATACCAAATTTCATGCAAATTGCTTCAGCAGTTAAGGCGTGATTGAGTAACAGACAGACAGACAGACAGAGTTACTTTCGCATTTATAATATTAGTATGGATTAACTCTTTTTCATAGAATGATTTCCTTTCACCATCACACCTTATAAAGTTTGTACCTAAGTATATATTTACTGCTTACGTCGTACTGTTCCGCTTTGCATTAGCATTTTCAGAATGCTCCAGTTCATTAAGTTCTCTTCACACCTCAACTTAAAAGTTAGCACAAATGTAAGACAACATTCAGTGTGAAACAGCCATGATGACCCCAATGACACGGCCGAGCTCCTCCGCGATACGCATCTCGATATTTTCATATTTGCCGTAAAACTAAGCACTTCTACCATTAAGTGCGCGTATTAAGTCGATATACGTACGACCAAGCGTATCTTTAAAGAAAATAATATAATAGTACTTAGAATCTATATAATTTTACTTTATTTATATATTCGTTCGAAGGTACCTTCATCTTTAAAGCTTGATTTAAATAACCAAACCAATATTAAGTACCAATGTATTAAACATTGGTACTTAATATAATTAAGAATATTTTCTTTAGTACCCTAGTATCTAGTAACTAATATTTTAAATTGACAAAGGATATCTTTTCATTGTATTATTTATTCAGAGTCCTCCCTGTTACACTCCAGTGAAATCAAAGACATAAACACATTATCCTCAAGGAACGTGTTTTTTGATCGAAATAGAAAAGATATTTCTTCAAATTGTAGATAAATGAAGAAAACCCTTACATTTTCTCATATTTCCTTGTAAATTATTGCCACTAGATTGTGTAGAAAGGGTATAAAAGTTATTAACTAAAATTGAGAGCATGAAGTCCAATACAGTCAGAAATTAATATAATAAGTGTATTTTAAATTTACCTTTTGAAACGCTAAGCGAGATTGCGCATAAAACTATAGGATTTTCCTGAAATTGGAACCGCTTAAGTTAGTTTAGAACTTACGACATGAATTACAAAACCTCTTTCATATTTTAAACTTAAGGACATTGGAGCTGGTAAAGTCGTTAGTACGTGACATTCCTAAATCATATTATAATGCTGGATGAAATCCTCGATGCCATTAAACAAAGATGGCCGATATAAAGGGGCTCGTAAACGTATGAAATAGGAAGAAACATTTATGACGACAGTAACATCGGTGCGCCCCGAGCACGGCTTGATATATCTGCGAACTACTTACGCAAGAGGATTAAAAATATAAAACAGAGTGTAAGGTATGATGTATCTTTAACGATATCTTTATCTGTCTTTATTATTTCTATCCTATATGGCCCGAGAATTATAACAACGGACTATTTGGGAAAGATACGATATATGTATAATATATAAGGACTGAGCATTAGACTCCTAGCACTTTTCAAATGTAGGTATGTTTTTTCTTAAAAAGTGAAGGTAAAAGTAAAACGATGAAACGTTTTTAGAATTCAAATCATCCAATTAGCTCGGACACTGAAAACAAAAACGACATCATTATGTGATTTTTTAGTATTTTCACATTACGTGGAATAAGAAAAATATTTTTAAATAAGACGTGACAGACGTAGGTGCTCTTTGCAAAACTATTTTTAACCTTTTAGTACACTTAGAGAGTTGCACTTTACCAAAAGGCTTAAAAAGGTGACATATTAAGGCGTGTTTTATCAATAATACGACGTAAAATGCCATGAAATTCCGAGTTCGACTATATATTAGTTTTAAATTGCCCGAATCCAACATAATAATATCAATTCAACTATTGTTAGCGTGACTTCTAATAATATTACTTTGAGTGAGTGATTACTGATTACTATAAGTAGATAGCAATATCTTCAAGTCATAAACCTTTTACAATTAGAAACTCCATATTGGTTTAAATAAATTATCAAATTCAGCAAATTATAAATTCAACAAATTTAAAATTCCCACTTTTTGTTCCCATCTGCAAACTCGGCGTGTAAAGAGGCTCTGAAACAAAGAATATTAACAACTGCGCTTTGTAAAATACAAAATGGTGAAATACAAAGAGAATCGTGGATTGGAAACGTAGCGTGGGACTCGAATAGATTAGTCTAACTCTAAATATTTGTTATTACAAACAATGAAAATTTATGAAAAGATTTGAGAGGCCTAGTGGTAATCGCAGGGACTATATTTTTCAAATTTATGATGCCTACTTTTAGCATATGAAAACATTAATAAAACAGGAGGGACCGAGTACTACTTTAAAAACTTTTAATCAATATTTATAAGTCTTAGTTATAAGTATACTCATTTCTTTCACACTTACGATACATATTATGAAAGTAAAAGAGACAGACGATTAAATTAATCAATGTAAAAATTTTCACGCGTAGCTGTTCGGATGTACGACTTTATTTGACATCGATGGGTTTGGAGTTTTAAATAACTTTAGAACAGTTCTAGATCTATCTTTAGGCTATTATTTACATAATAAGTGCTAATAAATAGATAAGGAACATTTCAAATTTTACGCTAATGCGGAATATGGCGGGAAATTTTAGAAATAATGGCGCGAAATGTAACGACCCGCTGTTCAAATCGTAATTATGATAAATGTGAAATGTTTTTGGGTAACACGCATATAATTTATCGTCTGAATGTTGTAAGAATACCAATAAATACTGTTATAATGCGTATAAGAGACGTATGACTACTTTAAATTATTACTGAAATTATCCTATACCGATACGAATTTTTCATACCTATGGTAACAGAACTTTCTTCAGAAAAATCAACTCTTATGAAGCTATATGCATCGAACATTCACGTTGTATTTTTTTTAATAAGTCCTTAATTTAAATATTGTAAAGTATTTGTTTTTTAGAAATTGTAATCACTACTAAGCATTCACGTGAAGCAAAGCAAACAAATCTTTTCATTATCAATTCCGTAATTCAACTACTTACTTAGATACAACAACTTCAAATAGCCTGAATTTATACATTTCTTAATATTATGTTTTCATTTCAGTAAATTTGAAGAACTAATTACTTTGATGTCTTCCTTTGATTAACATGAAATAAGCTCTTACGATACGCTTTCAGAGTGTCAGTACCCGCTACAGTCTACTCGTGTTATCCCTAAGAAAATACCTTGTATAGAAAGAATATAAATTTATGAGTACCTACATAACTTGTTTACAGATAAAATGTACATTATGTTTATATACCAAATATTTGTACACGAAACTGCGAGAAGAGGTTTAATTTGTAATTATTTTCATGCTCCTTGATCCTTCGCAGAATTGAAAAGGTAGGTACATACATACTTTGATGGAAAAGATCGCTAAGTTTTAAAAAGGATTTTGTTCAAATACATAAATGATGAAATATTTAATCTTGAAGAATAATTTAAAATTGAAATTTTTAATTACGCTATAAGAATACAATATGGAAGACAAGTTAGTGAGTTATTTGTTAAATAAATTACACATAAAGAATGATATAAAACTAAAAATGGGCGAGTGACGAGAAAAATAATTGAAAATTATAAGCATAAAAGAAGTACAAATTACAATTAAAATGAAGAAAGGACGTTTAATTATCAACGCTTAAGTGTTAATAGATTATATATCTAGTGACAATGAAATTCTCTCGGCAAAATATTTGCGATCTTTCTGGAGCCTCGTTTGCGATATATTGAATTCTCACAATGTCGGCGACATGAATGGGTATTTGGAAAATTTAGTTATGTACAAAACCTGTTTGGAATATTTTCGTGATTTTGTAACCTTTTGTGAGATTTTCGTATATGTATTTATGGTTAAACAATTTTTCCCTCATGTAGGAAAAAAATGGTCGATTCTTCAACTGTCTTTCAACTAGAAAAAGGATAGATTTACAATATTTCAAACATTGAAATATAAAGCTTAGTTATATTACAAAATAAAGATAGGCTAGTAAGGCTTTTCATGAAGTTTTCGTACTCTTTCCTTTTGTTTCTAAGAGTAATTTAAAAAAGTCTAATGTAGCACATCGAATCGCTCTTACACTACTAAAACGCTTACAAAAGTTATTAAAAACCATTGCAATCATACCTGGTATTTGCGTGTAAAACCAGTTTCGTTAGTATAGCTATAAATTACACGGAAAACGTACTACTCGACCTGAAGAGCCCTCAAGAAACCGTGAACATAAACAACGTACAGCTTATTCGCTCTGATTGCCTCTATCAATATGCCCTTCGACAATACATATGAATTTTACCCTAGTCGTCATTGTTCTATTTTAAGTATGAAATTATTATTAGATAAACTCGGAGTTCAAGGTCAGTGTATTATTCTTTTATTTAAAGACACAGTTTCTTATTTAATGAAAAAATACTTTACTACTACTCTCTATATACTGATTTTCCCGATTACTAATAGTTTCGTAATTCCTGTTTTTAATGATTACTTATTGCACTCTGAATTGCTCTAAACATAATATAATTAATTATATGTTTAGAGCTTGAGTAAATTTCACTAAAACATCTATATTTTGTAAGGAATTTTCTATTCCTATCTTTATATACACCTTTCCGTAAAATCTTCTAGAAAACTTCACGACAACTACCCCCATTTCGAACATAAACAACGCAACACTCGGCGTTATCTTCTTAAACAAACTCAAAGCAAAATGTTCTTTAATATTAAGTCGATAAAGTCTAATATAAAATTTCAATTCACCATGTAAGCTTGTTTCACGTGCACCAGTGCGCTGTGACGTCAGAGCAGCGGTCGCCAACCGAAACTTCGTGACAAAAATATTATATCACAAGTGACAAGTAACAGCTTGACCTGGCTTACTCGGTCTGAAAAGAACTTACTAGATTACATGTAAGCTGAGCAATAGTATGATTGTTTTAAAAAACAATATAATAATGCCTATGCTCGTCAAATGTCAGTTTAGGAGTCAAGCTGTAAAATTATGATACAAACGGCAAGTGTTTATTCGGTTAGCTCATGGTAAGCGACCAACACATTTATAGAAAGGTCTCTGAAAATGCGTTGCTCGCTTGCAAAGTGAAGGTAAGGGACAAGGAAATTATTGCTGATGGGAATAAAGGAATAGATTGGGATGAAAAGGAAATGGACACGGTCCAACATAAATTCACAGAACAAAATCGAAGAGTCAAATCATGTTTCTGTGACACAGTTTTATGGTAGTTCTTTATGTAGTACCTTCATACTGCGATACTGTAATCCACATTATAGGGTTGTACTACAAGCTGTAAATGTTCCAGGTTAAAATAATACACTTGAATATTAAATTTACATCTTTTTAGTAGGTATGAACTAATATCATTTAATATTTATCAGCATAAAAGCGCATTCTATTTTTAATCAAGCGAAATATAAAGCTTTGATAAAGCTACAAGGTTTTTATGAAACATATAATTTATGTGTTTAATTTGCTATATTATCAGACATAAGATTGCACATTAGCTTCATTTTAAAGACCGCTCTTTTGCAGTAGTAGAAAATATGAAGTAAATTTAAAACAGCGCAGTAATTGTTATGTTGTGATAAGACAATATTTTGTTATTTAATATTTTTAACTTATAGTTGAAATAGCTTTTCTCTAGCTTTTAAAATTGTTGCTAGAAATAAATGCCTCTACGTACAGAATTTAAAAGAAGTCTCTCAGGTGTTAACCTTCAAACCGCTAAAAATGGTTCCAACGTCGCAAACGTTCAGATAACATAAGCGAATTTCCTCTAACAGGGAAACAAATGGGCGACTGAATGAGCACATAAAGAGATTATGGAGTTGAGAGCTTTATAAGGCATCTCCTGAGACAATCTACTTTACATCTCAGAATAACGCTCTCACAACACGAAATCATATAAATCCGTAAGCTCTGTACGTCTGTTACGGGCTAACTGGCAGATATTCCTGAAACTTTGACATGCTTGCTAGCTCGAAGGACCAGTATTATACAGTATCCAAACAATATAGCGCACGGTACTTATTATTACTACGTGGCGACAATTGCGTTTCGAGTTCGAATTGTATTTTATTTTAAGTAAATATAGATAAGAAATATCAATTAGAATTGCTTTGATGGGATGTTTTGTATTCAATTTTGATTAATTTAAAGTCTCCAGTTTGACTTGCATTTTTCGTCGATGTAGTTTTTGTAAGGAAGTTGTATGTTGGATAGTTTTAAACAGTTGTTTTTTTTTTCGTTTATGATATAGTTAACATGTTTTTCCGTAGATAATGGTACAAGTGTATCAATAACAAATTGAGTGTAGATACATTGAACGAAAACATCAATCTGTGTAACACATCTATCACACCCACGGCTTCATTCCACTATGTTTGCTCATTTGTGATGTAGAGACATCTACTCTCAGGAATATAAAATCAGAGATTCCCTGTAACATCTATAGAGTGCTTAAAGCAAAGAATGGATCCATTCCATACAAATGCACGTTTCTACGACATTCAATTTGGTTCAAAGTGGATTATTTTCTCCGTGTTAGTTCCGGATGAATGCATCTATTCGATGGAGCTACGTCATTACCGTTTTGCTTGTAAAATAGTTTTAATGCTCTATCTACGGTATTAGTTCAAAATAAACAAAGTTGATTGCACATTATTAAGTTTGCAAGTTGAAAAAACCCATTTAGAATATTACAGGGGATTATATTAGAGAGAAGATGAGGTGCATAATTGATGTTCCTTGCAAATAAAACGCTTTTAGTCTTTCACATGATGTTCTGAGAAGGGTTAGAGTGTTTTCCCTATACTCAGCCTATCAGTTGGTATGACGGGAAGCAAATTGCGACACCTCACCCCTTTATTAACCACTAATGCTTTTCGCACGTACGTACCGGTTGTACGTGAACCGTAATAGTAATGTTCGCTAGTCGTTATCACTCCAATTACCGTAGCTTGTTATTACTTTTCTATGTGACTAGTAAGTAGTTTGTCATAGGTGCGAATGCGTTGAATAACGACTTCTATTTGCCGTGACAGAATGCTCCATCACTATAAAATCCATAGCCGAATTATAAAATACAATTTTACATTAACCCATCAGAATATAAAGACCAAGCGTAGTATTAATGATCTCTCAAGCTTGCTAAGCCCTGGGTTTGTCTACTATGTTTATTATCTTTGCGTGTATTTTTTTACTTTTGATTATAACTTATCCAACCTTTTACTAACCGCTAAAGTGCTTATTGCTAAAATCGAATGAACTTAAATTTATTAGAAGTTCGTTGCACTTGTGAAAATTGAAAGAGTGCATTACTATAAAAAAAATACGGAAGCTTTGTTACTTCTTCTTTGATATATATATTATATCGACTTAACCAAACTTTAGCAGATTGAGTTTCATTGTTTGGTTAAACAATCAGAGAAGCAAAGGCAAGCAAGGAATAAATAGTACACAAATATAACAAAATATAAAATCTGTCATATGAAATGGACTTCATATTTATCAAGTTTATTTCTATTATTGCAACATACATTTCCTTCCGGTTCAACTCTAATAATTGTGAGCATTTAGAGCGACACGAAAGCCATTTTAAATATGACGAGAGTTTAGCGAAAGAGTAAATAAACCTTGTTTTAATATTCATGAGCCATACGAGCTGAGGAAAATAAATTTTAACTGACGTCGCTTGTTTTAGAATCTTTAACAGTTCGGATTTGAAAGCAATTTTCGTGGATTTCGCTCAAGCGATGTATAAGTTAGACGCATACGAGCGATGTGAAGCAATACATATAATAATAATATACTTATTACGGGTCGTAGCTATACAAAGACTAATGAAATCCTTGCTAAAGAGGATTAGATCTCAGTAAAACTATCTGTTCAGATTCATTTAAATTACCATTCACAATAGTTATAATTTTAAGTGGATAAAAATTGCAACTTTTAAATTGTTTTACTTTTAATGACCATTTTAGTGTACATATTTAAAACCATCATAAAATAACTTGCATCTAAAAAAACTCGATTGGACAGACAAAGCGCTATACTACTATTTATATTAAAAAAAATATAGTCTCGTTCAGTTTTATTCCTTTTTATATATCCAATATGAAATACGACCTACGCCTTGTCTACGTCGCGCGTCGTAGCTACAACTCCATCCTTATATCTTGTGAATTCCTGCCTCAATAACTTGTCATGATAAATCTTGTGGTTTGAACATGAAACCAGAAACATGTGTCACGAGTGACTTTACTTTTTGGTCGTCTAATATCTCACTTCTAAGACAAGATGTATCAAGCATATGTGTTTACAAAATAAGTAATTACTATGAGTATCACGTTCCGTAGTACGCACGTACTTTGACTATTCTTGCTTCTACGATTTAGCTGAACATCTACACTGTGGGTTCGTATTAGGGTACATACTCGTATAGGTGACGTATGTATAGTCAGGATAATAAACGTTTTAATTATGTTTATCAGCTGTCTACAGCTGAAATGTAAGGGTTTATGTTTTCTTGGATACGGACTAGAGCGCCTCAACTGAAAATGTGCTTACGTTGGTGCAATTCAATACTTATCATAATATCATTAGAAGTGAATAAATGTAAATATTGTTAATAATTAATATCTTGGTTTTTTGAACAGTGGCTGAAATGTTTTTAAGTCAACAAACGTAGCGAATGTAGACTTTGTGTATAAATTAGAAACTGAACAATTATTATGCGTTACAATAACGATACAACTAGCATCAGCACCCAGATATGCTCCTCTGATAACTACGTGAAAAAAATATTTACTAGGAACTAATACTGACTCTTGTTAGAGTTCAGCAGATTTTCGTGTAAGGTAAAGCGCGGTTTAAATGGTACTAAGTACTATTATATTATTTTCTGTTGCAGTTCTTATGATAATAGAAGATAAAAGTGAATTAATTTTAGTTTTTTGTTTGTTCCAGGGTCCGGGTCGAGTACTATGTGAACGAGAACACGTTCAAAGAAAGACTGCAACTATACTTTATAAAGAACCAAAGATCGAGTGAGTTTTATTCCTAGTTGTAAATTTTAATTTCCTTTCAAAGCGTTTGTAGGAAATAACTGGTTCTTGTGGAAGGATAGCAATTACTAGCTCAAGCCTTTGTTATTGTTTCCAATGTTTTATTATGCAACATTGTTAATATAGTCTGGTTATGAATTACAATCCGAAATTTTCGTATTCAATAGAATAAAATACTTCAATTAGGAGAATTTGTTAACTTAAAAAGATGATGTAGGTATTCTTGCCCCTTTTTATGTTCATTTCTATACGTTCTATTCATATATATTGAAACCTAGTGATTCAAAAACTTTTCCACTGCGTCGGGCAGTTTTCTATCTAAAATTAGTGCTCTCCATGGGATGAGGGATCAGATCAAAGATTCATTCGCGTGTTTCTCATTCGAGTGGATTTATGTTAAACGACATTAAAAAGTGATAATCAGAGTTTTAACCGTAAAACCTTCTTAATTAATTAAATGAATAGGTAAATCAAGTCAATGTCCTTATTTACTTATGTTTAACGTAAGTAGGTACTTAATACTTATTAAAAGTCAATATTTTTTTTAAAGATGTACAGGGTTTATTTCTCATAATGCAATAAGTAATTACTGAAATCAGCAAGGAAATGCAACCCACCAGTTATTATGTGAATGTTATAAACCGAATCCAGCGCCGCACCGGGTACGATAATCTTTGAATTAAATTTCCCGTATAATTAAATTATACTGCACGCAATAAAGCACGCGGTAACAAGGTCGGAAATATAAATTAATTATACGAAGCCGATAAAATAAAGGTAACACCATTGAGGTCTTTGGCAGGCTTTGATATCTCGAGAGTAAATCTCGCCTCTCGACGAGGTATTGACACTTGAGACAAAGAATGGACCCACAAACTTGATGATAACGCATCGCCTCCACTCCGGTGTCATTAACGAAATGCCCCTATTACAGTTTCTAAGTAATTGCCGGCGTTAAATACACGGCTAGCTAATTAAATGGCGGCCGATGACACGTTTTAAACACGTGTTATCTTAATCGAATTTACATAATGAGTAATTTTGCGAACTGGTCGCGTATCACGGGGACGTAAATACAGTTTTTAATGCAATTGTTTAGGAATTAAAGGTCGGAATGAACATGAAACGCGATAATTCATGAATTAAGTTAAGTGACGTTTCGCAGAACGTGAGAAAGCGAGGTCGTGAATATTACATTACATGGTCTAGAAATATCTATTAAACTTAGAGATTAATAAAAGGTTTTTATACATTTATCTATACATTTTATTGACGCGTAGATATTCTACTCCTGTGACCACGTCTGTTGCTTTTTTATGTTTCGTTATAAAAAGCTGCCAAAACACGTAAACAGAATTATAAGTAATAAAACAGATGGTTAAATCGAAAATGAATTCGAACAAAGTAAATTGTACAAAGTAAAGTGATGGAAATAGATCGAAGACAATGCTTTTCGTTTAATCTTGCGGATAAAGTTGGGTTTGCGATTGCACTTTAGCGATTTGCAATTGCAGTTTGCAGATTATTAAAGTAAATTTACTTTTTTATTATTAAGAATCGTGGATATTATTTGTGAACACTTAATATTAAATATAATAATCGTGTTTCGGTTATAGGATTAATCTACCTAAATAAAGGAAAACTATTTTTTTTTAATTAATTATTAAATGTGAATCAGACCATCCACTAATATATTACCCTTATCCAAAGTTTATTACTATATTTACTGCTATCACTATAACTTAAGCAATATATTTAAGAGCGTGTCGAGTAAAATATTATTACGAAAATATCACAAAACATATTATAAATAAATTTAGTTTCATTATAATTTAAACAACGCTTCTTCCTTGAAACTTTTTATATTTTGTATTGGTATTTTATTGCGTTTATCAATCATGATTGATGGTAGATAACTTCAATATCTACAAGGTGGAAGAAAATGTGTGAGTTCGATTTACATTTCAAATACAACATAAATACGGTAGTTTTGAAATGTTTTTTTTTATTATTCGTTACGAAAACCACCATTCTTCAACAAATATTCCTACTGGAATTGGGAAAACCTTACCTTTATTATGATAATATGGTACCGTATCATGTTGTTACTTTCTTTAAATTGTTGTAGTTGTTACTATCTTTAAATTTTTCTACCTATATTTTGTGTGTCGTAATAAAACAAAAGTGAACAATTTTGGACACTTACACCCTAAACACGAAAATCTATCAACTATATAAATTCAAGGTACTTTAGTACTGAACAAAATAATTTCAAGTCACGCTAAAACGTAGAATCATATTACAGATACACTAGGCTAGTCTAACCCGAGGTCAAACAACGGATCGTTGTTTGTCCATTTGGCTTTTAATTAAATTGTTCAATCGTATCGTATCTACCTTCACTGCCTTCACACGGAATTAAAGATATTAAGGCCTTACAGCTGATTTGAAACGTAATTAACTTTGTATTTTATTACGCTAGCATCAAACGGTTTATAGGAACTTTTATGTGAGCACTCGACTTCTGCTAACGTTATGCTTTTAAATCAATTATAGCTTGGAATTGACATGTGATATGATTAGTTTATTTCTCTATATTCTGCGCCTCTATTATCAAATACAACTTGTAATGCAACTTCTACTAATATGACATATATAATTAATATTATTTACCTATCTTATATATAAAAATGAATCGCAAAATGTGTTGGTAAGCGCATAACTCGAGAACGGCTGAACCGATTTCGATAATTCTTTTTTTATTATATTCCTTGATGTACGAGGATGGTTTTTATGTAGAGAAAACGTAAATATGTACCACGGGCGAAGCCGGGGCGGACCGCTAGTATATTATATAATTTTTCAATGACAGTCGCTTTTCATTGGCATTAATTCGCATATTCAACGATTCATAGTTCTCAGACATTGTATGAATATCAAGTTATGAGTCTTCATTTACAAGTGACTACCTCAGTCAGACGTGTAGAATCGTAGTAGATTTCTACTAAGTACGTAAGGTTACTTGAATTCTGAATCATGAGACAATGCTCCAAAATTCCCAAAAAATATTTGTATTTCAATATATTTCATTATAATTCCAAGTACAAATACAAAACAATAAGTAAACAATAAACATAACAGGCTATTCGTATCCTCGAAAGGGCGGGAGATGGCGGCCGGCGGCCGGCGGTGAGACCAGCTTTGTGTCCTGAAAGGGTCGCTGTTCAAACAAGTGAAGCATTCATGTTTGAGATTATGTATGAAAATGTAATGTGACAGCATATATTTGCCTTTAAAGTTTCAACTGGTATATGTCGTAGGCATTTGTACAAACGGCGAAAAAATACAATTTGCGACATATACCTACTTACATCATACAATGTATTTATATAATATATATATTATAGGAAGAAACCTTCATAATAAAACACAAACTTGAAATGGACTTAATATTTTCGACTGACCAAATATATTGATCCCTCGAAGTTTGTACGAACTGCTATTAACTCCTTTATTGATATTTCCCGTCAAATAAACAACGCGATGTTATATTTAAACGGATTGTACCTATATTTAAGCCCTTCCACGATCAATCAAAAGGAACCCACTTGACAAAATAATACTTTTGTATCATGCGCATGTAAACTTTAATTATGGTTACTTTCTATTCATGTATAATTTACATACAAACTACAAAACAATGAACAATAATATTAATGTAAGGATATACAACTCCCTAAAAATCTTAATTTGAAATAATGTTATTTTCAGGTTTACGCATTAGGATAGTAAACCTATTTTTCAAGATTTTGGCGTGTCTCCTGTATATATTTCGCGTCTGTGCTGATGGAGACCCAATTAATGCAACATGGTGAGTTTCTTATGTTTAGAGGCAGAAAAGACCATAATTCATCAAATACTTAACACAAAATATACTAATATCTATGAAACGATAACTATCAATGAAATAGTATCGAAAGCAAATTACGCATATTCGTACATCAATTTCATCATTACCACGGATATTCGTATTTGTATTTCAATTTAATCATAAATATCAGATATATACCTAAACCCAGATTTATTGGTCCTCACTAGTTACTACATACGCATTACCTAAAACTAAGATAAACATCAGCTAAGAAGTCATTATTATTTCTATTCCCACAGTTACGGCTGCAAACCAGGCAACAAGACGGAGTTCGAGTTCTCCGCGAACCTCACGGAGGAGGAGTTCCAGGAGCACCCCATCATCAACTGGGACGGCATCATCTGGGTGCACCGGCCGCTCTACCTCTGGCTCGTGCAGGTCATCCTGGCCATGATCTCGCTGGCTGAAGCCATCCTGCTGGCATATTTGGGATATAAAGTAAGTCGAGAGCCATTTTGCTAACGGAGTTGGCTTATAATTGGAGAGTCATTTAAATGAAGCCTTTGTTCAACTTTTTGTAATTACCTACTTTGTTCTTTGATCTTGAAAAAATATTTCATCAAAGGTTTTCAATTTGGTACTAGCCAACATTACAAACTATGAACATTTATAATGTTGGCTCGACATAGGTAAATTAAATAAACGAATTTAATTGATCCATAAATAACAAAATAAATTAATATATTCTGTTGTCCCTTTCCAGGGCAATATATGGCAGCAGATTCTGTCATTTCACTTTATCCTAGAGATGGTGAATACCGTGCCCTTCGCGTTGACGGTAAGTTTCAAAGACCATGCGTTTTTTCTTGCTGAACTTCGAATTGAATTAAAAAAGAAATTTCATTTGACATTAGATTCTAATATTACACAACAAGTTTATAATTTAAACTATTTGTAGGTTCCTTTCCCACCGCTACGGAACCTGTTCATACCAGTGTTTCTCAACTGCTGGCTCGCTAAGAGATCTCTTGAAAACATGTTTGTAAGTAAAAATACCTAAATACGTTGTTGTAGAACATTTCAATAAGATCATATGGGTAACATTAATGATTGAACGTTATTTCAGAACGATTTGCACCGAGCCATGCAAAAGTCACAGTCAGCTCTTTCACAACAACTTATGATATTATGCGTGACGCTACTGTGTCTCGTTTTTACAAGGTAATTTTCTAATTCCACAACATTAATTCAAATCTTTTAATCAAGAAAAAAATTACTTATTCGAGCAAATGAACAGAAATATTTTCATAACTCTAAAATCGGAAGTTTTCTGGTATTGAGAAATAAAAGTTTAAAGATCGATAAAGTAGAAATTGGGTCAGTTTGAGTAGTGGCAGCAATAATTGGGTCAATCACAAAAATTTTATTTGGTTTTATTCTTAAGCTAGCTGTGGAATTGTGGTTAGCTTTAAAAATTCTATTGTAGTACTTATGACGTAGGTATGTTTACGTTTTTTTTTATTAACACATCAATCTTTAAAATGTTTTTCAATCTTTTATATGTTGGGTCAGTATGCCATCACTCAAAAATAACTATAAATTTTATAGTAGCATAATAAAATAATTCTGAAAAAAAAACCAATAGGTTAGATTACACAGGTAAAGAGCTATTTATATGATGATATGATTAATTGTCCAAATTCCCAGCGTCTGCGGCATCCAGCACTTCCAACGCGCGGGGCACCGGCACCTGAACCTATTCCAGGCGACCTACTTCGTGGTGGTGACCTTCTCCACGGTGGGCTACGGGGACTTCGTGCCGGACATCTGGCCCTCGCAGCTGTTCATGGTCATCATGATTGGAGTCGCGCTTGTTGTTTTGCCGACTCAGGTATAATACTGACGTACCTAAAAGCCAAATCCTCGCTCAAAAATCTTGTTAATTATTAAATCTATATTTTTAGTACATTTAAATAAGGCTCACACGTACATAAATGTAAAGATGCAATAGGCAACTTTCGAAATTTAGACCATTTTGAATAATTTTCCAGTTCGAGCAACTAGCGTTCACATGGATGGAGCGCCAGAAGCTGGGCGGCTCGTACTCCTCCCACCGAGCGCAGTCGGAGAAGCACGTGGTGGTCTGCTCCACCACGCTCCACGCGGACACCATCATGGACTTCCTCAACGAGTTCTATGCACACCCTCTGCTGCAGGACTACTACGTGGTGCTCTTGTCTCCCATGGAACTTGATACTACGATGAGGATGATACTGCAGGTAAATCATAAGTCGTATTATGTCTACAAATAACTTAGATCTACAAATAAATAACATTAAAATGTCATTATTAAAATATTCTTATTTTTTCTCTATGTTTTCAAAGAATTGAGCCATAAGATATTAAAAGTATATTTATAAAATCAAACCATGAACCTGAACTTTCAAAAATATAAGCTAGTAAAAAATAAGAAAATAATATTTATGACAATATATCTAAACCCAGTTTCCAAATTGTTTTTTAGGTCCCTATATGGGCGCAGCGCGTGATCTACATCCAAGGGTCATGCCTCAAGGACACAGACTTGATCCGCGCGAGGATGAACGAGGCAGAGGCCTGTTTCATCCTCGCTGCGAGGAACTATGCTGATAAAACTGCTGCAGATGAGCATACTATCCTCAGGCAAGCACAATAGATTTGCTTTCACAATTCGCTTGATTACTAAATATTATTACACACTTACTTATCTTTATTTGTTGTTAGAAAAATGAAATTAGTAAAAAAGTTCAAGTAAAGTATGTTCTAAAATACTACTCCATCATCTAACAATAATAACCTATAACCATTTCCTTGCATTATTTCAGGTCATGGGCCGTAAAGGACTTCGCTCCAGACGTGCCGCAGTACGTGCAGATCTTCAGACCAGAGAACAAGTTGCACGTAAAGTTCGCAGAGTTCGTGGTCTGTGAGGACGAGTTCAAGTACGCGCTGCTGGCGAACAACTGCACCTGCCCTGGAGCGTCCACACTGGTCACCTTGCTGCTGCACACCAGCCGAGGACAGTATGTAGCTTTGTGTCTTTGTTATGGGATGATAACCACAAATCGATCATGTGTTTATAAAAATAGAACTAGACAGTTTGATTAGGAATTATATGGACTTGCACTTGAAAACATGCTTGGTATTGATTTATTCATTCAACTAAAAAACTTATAATACGTATATTAAAATCACAGAGAAGGGCAACAGTCCCCCGAGGAGTGGCACCGGCTGTACGGCAAGTGCTCCGGCAACGAGATCTACCACATCCTGCTCGGCGACAGCCGCTTCTTCGGCGAGTACGAGGGCAAGAGCTTCACCTACGCCAGCTTCCACTCACACCGCAAGTGTGTCATCAATTTAATTTCAATTTATATTTATTTTGAATGTGTCCATATTACATCGATATATATCCATATTAATATTATAAATGCGAAAGTAACTCTGTCTGTCTGTCTGTTACTCAATCACGCCTAAACTACTGAACCAATTTGCATGAAATTTGGTATGGAGATATTTTGATACCCGAGAAAGGACATAGGCCTTACCATACCTTTTATTACCATACCTTTTATTGCGAAATATGTACCACGGGCGAAGCCGGGGCGGACCTCTAGTAATATTATGAATTTTAATTTTAACAGGTACGGTGTCGCCTTGGTCGGAGTTCGCCCCGCCGAACTGCCAGAATTTTATGAGGAAACGATATTATTAAATCCCGGTCCGAGACACATAATGAAAGCGAGTGATACATGTTATTATATGAGCATCACAAAAGAGGAGAATTCCGCTTTTGTTTCCGACAAACAGGCGGAGAAACCGATAGCAAAAGATCAGACAGCTTGTAGCCTGGTCTCTAACGAGAGGGACGCGGAAGAGGGAGGCGGGCGGAAAAGAGCAGACGGTAGTAAAATGGATCCATTCGACCTCCCAAAAGTGGTTCTACAAGCTCCCGCAAGTTCAAATGCATCGCCATCACGCCATACTGTTTCATCCGCTAATTTTACTATGACTAGCTGTGAGTGCCACAGTGATTACAAAAGTAGGCCGATACCTTTGCCTGTATTTCATAGAGACGGCTAGCATTCGACCTACTTTTTATTAATTTTGCTTAAGTTGCTCGATGTCAACAAAATTTATTGTAGCACCAGCATTTAAAGAACAATTGGCACGCGACAATGAGCAGCTCACTCATAGTAGATGTTACCAACTGTGACCACGGAACCGAGATGCTCGCGGGGTCGCTTTGGATATCAAGTTCACTTAAAGCAGTATGATAATAATTATAATTGTACTTATTGCTGCAATTTTGTTTGCAACTAAAAAAAAACTCATTTCAGTCCATAATAAAGTAGTAAACCAAAGAGATACTTTGCAAAGTTAGCTTCGTATCCTATTTGCAGCGGTCCTGTAAGCGTTATATTAATATCTGATTTCAATCACATTTCTGATTTAGAACTTGTACTTACCTTTAAATGAATTTCGGTGGTGACAGTCAGCTATGAATGTTTTGAATTAATTTTAATATAAGTTAATACTGTTAGCAGTAAACCAAGCAGACTTCAGAATCTAAGAGGCGGCGGTCGTAAGTCCCGAGCTGTACACTAGCCCATGTTCCATTCTCATTGTGAAATTGTGAAATCCGAACATTGACCGACAAGTTTTGATGCATGCCCGTTTGTTACACATTTTTATAACGGCTTCTGAAGGTATGCGTAGAGCGCAGCTCTAACCAGCATTATTAATAATTAATTAAAAGTTGTAAGGCACTTTTGTGCGTGGAAGTGAATCACAATTACTAAAAAAGTATTGCGTGGTCGTCTAACCTCACCCATCGGCTCCTTTTTGAGAATGATTTATGGAATGCATTAATTATTATAGGCATGTTAAGTTCCTTGAACGTTTATTTGCCAGTGCAGTCTCGGAATGGTTCGTCACATCCTTTGTTCGCATTTTTGCTAACATCCGTGTCTTTATTGACCACATGAATCGTTGCCTTGTTAGAGGCTTTTTCATAATTTAAATATTCACTTTAATAATTATTAACGTATTTTAAGTTAACATTAATAACGTAGTTTGTAATATTATGAGCAACTGAGCAAAGCGCAGATAATTACGGACAAGTTGAAGTATTGCAAACCGTAATTATTGCGTTAAGGTTTATCAGTGTCGGCACTCATTCTAGTTAGGATAGCTTTACCGTGGGTTTATTATTAATTCACTGTACCATTGGGACAGATAAAGTGGAGGGTTCGGAGTCTCGTCTGTGTCTCAAAGACTCCCCGGCTACCGACAGCGCTACGGACAGTCATCTGCTCTTGCCACGGCCTGACAATCCTAACTTCCTTAGTCCTGATACTCTACATTCACGGCGAGGTATTGAACATAGATTATTACAAATAAGAACCTAGTCAAGCATGTACTGGCATATGAATTACCAATAAACACAAGAAAAATAATTATAAAGAAGTACATTCCTCACACAATTTTTACAAAATTGGTGTCAAACAGGAAGCAGACGACCATCGATACTCCCCGTACCGGACATGGTGACCAGCAGCCTGAACATCGCGTCAGACAACCAAGAGGAGGAGCCCGAGGTGGACGTCAGCGAGGATGAACTGGAAGACAACGTGCCCTGGAGGTCCCCTTCGGAGAAGATCGCGTAAGAGTTGCACGCTTCTTGTGTCTGCCCTCTCGCCATTGACACCGCCGTCAATATTATCACTTGCATGCGCTTTTATCCGTTTTAATTTATGAATTTAATTATTTTCAACACGCCGATGTTTTGAAGTTTTATCAGCATTTTTAAAATTTTTAAAAGCATAGTCTTAAATATCTGCATCACCGATTATCTGAGAACATATTCTTTGAGACTATGCTTATATATTTTTTAAATATATTTTTAATTAATTGTTAGATAATCACTGCTGTTATTTCAATTTCTCATTGTTATAGCCTGTTCGTTCAGTCGTGTAGATAGCTGAACAGAATGCGGCTGCATGCCCTCAGGCCACACGTACGTATATTCCGTTGAGAACCTCTTTATTTGTTCTGCTTGCTTGATTCATGTTCACATTGACTCATACAACATTGTCAAGTAAACCGCGCCGCCATCTGGATTGACATCTCCTAACAACAACCATAACTCGACTCACATAGACAATTATAACATAAAACATCCCCATACATAAATTTACCGATGGTCTTATTGAGCATGCATTTAATAACTAGGTTAAAAAAATAAAACTCTTTAGGTGACCTTTATAAAATTACAAAATAATTTAAATACGATATACATGAATGTAGTCAATGTAAATAAAAGTCAAAGCTTGGAAATAGGAAATTTTCTTTTATTGAACAATTATTAATCGGATTTGATGGTGGAACAAATAATAATTTAGATAATTGAAATAACTTAGCCACAAACATTATAACCAACATTGCCATCGCGTGGTGAGAATGGTAGAGAATGTGCTAATCAAAATAAGCATATCATCGAGAAGGGTTGGTACAAAGTAACTTAAATGACTAATAACCCAGTTGATATAGTTGCACAAAAGCCGTTTAATAAATGTTCTGCTAATGAAATCCAAGCCCCTCATCCCAACACGAATAGAATAGAGAGCACTGTAATCCCCGTGAGTGTGTAGGTGTTCTATACGAATGTGCATTGTATCCCTGAGTATCCCATGTTCCGGCGGCAGAGACGACGCGACCAGCAGCTCCATGTGTTCGCTGGACTGCGACGCGCGGTCCGCCTGGCGCAACGACTTCTCGAGGTGAGACCTTCCCTAAAGCAGGATTTGTACGAGGCCTTTTCCTTATATCATCAAAGTAAATAACTAACGATTGGTGTAAATTGACTCGTACAAGTCCTCCGAGTCCTGTATTCCGTGCTCACTCCTTGTTGGAGGGTGAATCGATGTTATAGCTGACGTAGATAACACTAGATTTATGTTATGCCGAGCATGATTCTGATTCCAATGTAAAATAGATCTGCACTGTGAATTAGTTTTATTCGTTTTTAATAAATACAAAACCAGTTACTTCATAACAATATTCACACTTGTGGATATTAAAATTTTATTGTATTTTTTTTTTCTTATTATCTTAGCTTCGCTTGTGCCTTCGTTTCGGATCATAGTGGTTAATTTGGAAATTAGGCTTTCGATAAAGTTGTTTTAATGTTTAGGATCGTGAAAGGTTTCCCGCCAGTCTCGCCTTTCATCGGAGTGAGTCCGACGCTTTGCTACTTGCTTAAGGAAAAGAAGCCGCTGTGCTGTCTGCAACTAGCGCAAGTGTGTGAGCACTGCTCGTATAGAAACGCGAAGGAGTACCAGTGGCAGAATAAGACCATCATCTTGGCAGCAGACTACGCGTCTAACGGAATTTACAACTTTATAATTCCCTTGCGAGCACACTTTAGATCAAAGACGTCGCTGAATCCAATTATACTGCTACTGGAACGCAGACCTGATATAGCATTTTTGGATGCGATATCATACTTCCCGTTGGTATATTGGATGATGGGAACTATTGATTCGTAAGTTATTCTCTTTGATTCAATATTTTACAGTACATAAATTGGTAACCAGCAGTACTGATTCTCATGTTATCCCCAGGTTGGATGATCTTCTTAGAGCTGGGATAACTCTCGCAGAGAATGTTGTAGTGGTCAATAAGGAATTGTCAAATTCGGCGGAAGAGGACAGTTTGTCCGACTGCAACACCATTGTGGCTGTCCAAACGATGTTCAAGTAAAAATCTTTTACCTTCATTATTAGACTAAGCCAACCTAGATTATATTCGCTTATTTGCGAACGCAGTGCGATGTGCTAGCGCAGTTTGTCAAAGCGAATTACTAACAGCTAAGAGGATGAATATAGTAATTACCAATTTTTTTATCTATTGCAGATTCTTTCCATCAATAAGGTCCATCACGGAGCTATCGCAATCATCGAACATGCGCTTCATGCAGTTCCGTGCACATGACAAATATGCTCTGCATCTTTCAAAGATGGAAAAGGTAGGAGTTGTTTTTGCTATCAGTGATTACTTTTAGATAAAAGCAAAAAATCTATGTAAACATTGAACTGAAACTGTTAAATAATTCTAGAGCCGAATTTATAAAGATTATTCTTTCAGTTCTTTGAAACAATTTTCTTATGTTTTGTGTAGCTTTAACATAAACATACTAAATTTGAGATATTTTTTTTTAATTTATTCAACACAATGCTCAGCTACAGCTGTTGTTAATTAAATCGTCTGACTATTTTCAGCGTGAAAAGGAACGCGGCTCGCACATATCATACATGTTCCGCCTCCCGTTCGCCGCTGGCTCCGTGTTCTCGGCGTCCATGCTGGACACTCTGCTGTACCAGGCCTTCGTCAAGGACTACGTCATCACGTTCGTCCGCCTGCTGCTGGGGGTCGACCAGGCGCCTGGATCCGGGTTCCTTACATCCGTAAGTGTCCACTTCTGTTCCATATGCTGTTGCGTGTTCACCGCCATCTCTATCATCCTTAACGCATAGCGAACATTTTAAATTTCAAGCGAATGAAATTTTACTGTGAAATATCTTATTTCTGTTATGTTTCGTATAAATATATTATATCGATATTAAGTCTCCGCCACCTCACTCAAACTTTTTGACGTCACAACAGATGAAAATAACAAAGGAAGACATGTGGATCCGTACATACGGTCGGCTTTACCAAAAGTTATGTTCGACATCTTGCGAAATCCCGATCGGTATCTATCGAACCCAGGACACGAGCCTGGCCGACCCTTCTCACGTGAGTATGTCTCCACGCGGCTCCTCAAGTTGGTTATGGTCACGCCTCACGGGAATGCGAACATCGCAAGGATCGGTGAGTCGGTCTCTACTTCTCAACTCCTTAAATACAGTCCTTTGCTCCTTGCACAAGATTAAGTATTTGTTTTATTTCTTCTATTCCTTAACGTTGCTTTTTTTTAGGATATCTCGATTTGCTTTCGGGCCATTTAGTTTTTCTTTTCTATCAATAGCTTAATAAAAAGTCCATAGAAAAAGCAAATCGAGTTTGTATATACCAGATTTAGATCAGTGTTTTTCGATTTAATCGCGACCCTCTTGCCGTCAGTGCCTCTGTTTTTAAATCTATGTTGACAAGATGTTCTTTTATGTTTATACGATTTTCATTTTGATGTGGTGATTCAGATAATTTGCTTTTTATCAACTATGTGAGGAGTGTTGCGATTGTAAGAAATTGGAAAACACTGATTCACTCGCTACTGTCAAGTAACTTGCAGTTCAATTTTGGCTTACAAATATATATTAGACTCGGTACTTTAATTTCAGCTATAACTAAATTCTGAAATACAGACTGCACTTTAGTTCCAAAAAATCCTTACAATTTGATCGTTACCACCCCTCCCTTGTCCCTGGACTGTATTTCGGGTTTTTGGATCTGTTATTTTTTTTACATTTTCCTCGTAACCGAGGCACTATCATTTATTCTACATATCCGAGCCTACACTTGTGGCGTCTTTGTAATTAGTTCAGCATTTACATGTTTTATCTTCTTACACGGTACCTCAATTTATTTGGAACACGTGCTTTATTTTATATGTTTCATCGCAAACTGCTACTAGCCAAAGAGAGAATATTGCTTTGCGTTGACGGTAAATTAACTGATCGGGATACTGAGTACAAGTCGAGAGATGTTCGGGTCGAGGTCGATGATCGCAATCCCGCCATGTTGTTGTAGTGGTTCTTGCATGACTAGCCTAGGCCTAGATCTGCAGACGGTATCGTCTAGACTTTTCATTTACTGGGAACATTAATGTTACCTTCATAACGTTGCGATACTATTAGAACATGTGGTCTGATAATCATTTCCTATGAAATAATAAGATTTGTGTTAAGTAAAAGAAAGGCAAGAAAATGTACTTAATAACTATTACGAAACATTTTTAATAGATGTTAAGTGCGACCTGTTCATTATATTAAGTGACTTTCTGGTATTAGTCATATAATGAATAAATCGCAATTAAATGTAAAGAAAAATCAAACTCAAATAAACACCAAGAAAACACGAATATAGTTTAATAAATAAATTAGTAATGGTACACAAATTATCGTACACATTAGTATCCTTTTATAAAGAACAATGCTTGTGCTTGACCAGATGAAAAAAATGTAAAAATAACAACAAAAGCGCATATTTGTAGCCTAACACGTAGGAGATGAACGCAAGCTTTGTTCAGTTTAAAAGTAACAATAAATTTTAATATGGCTGATTAGGAAAATTTTATTGATTATAGAAGAATGTAGTATCTACAGTAGATAATATTAATTAAGGTAAAAGTTCTTGTAATTTTTTTAATTTAACAGCTCATTAAAATACTTACCAAAAACACTAACTGTGGTTCACCAAATTTTTAACACGACTTTTCTTAAACTTATAAATTTTCAAACGGACTTTCAGACAGTCTTATAAAGCTCTTCTTTCATGATACGCACTTTACAATTTGTGACACTGATCTCTATTATACATGTAAATCTATGATGATTAGGAACAAAACATGCTCAATCACTAGGCATATTCTTATACACGCAAATAATATAGCTCAGTGACACTACACAAAACTGCATGAAGGAATACTAGTTTCTAAGAATTAGATCTTTCTGCTCGAGCTTTTCGGATAAACGGAAATGATTGTCACTTGAGCACGTTAGAGTAGCATAGGATTGCGTATATAGCAGACGTGTGAAAGGCTACTTGCAGGCGGGTTCGGAGGAGAGCCGGCAGGGCGGAAGGGCGGAGGGCCGGACCGACTCGCGGTCTCCGACGGGCTGCCTGAGCGGCTGCTACGGCGACCGCACGCCGGCGGTAAGCTCAGCGCTGGGCTGCACAGTGACGAATGTCGCGTGAACGATTGGTCCGTTTATGTCAGATGTTCCTGTTAGTCTAAAATTTGTATTATGTAATGGTACGTTTAGGGCGTATTCAGAAAGAAAGCTTGAAACTTATAAGCGCTTATAAGCGCTTATCGGCGCTTGTCAGCGCTGGTAACCCGCGCAGGAAAATATATGAACATGACAAGCGCCGATAAGCGCTTATAAGTTTCAAGCTTTCTTTCTGAATACGCCCTAAAACAAGAGATGCGCTACTTTCACTTCAATATAATATTCAATATATTGTCACAATACAATGATGGTCAGATAAGCATCACGTCATAACGAGAACTTTAAAGCAAAATATATTTAAAGTAAATATTGTTTTATTTCCAAGTTTAAAAACGTCTTTAACCAATCAGTCACGTGATAGTCGACAATATGCAGTCGGCCTTACAGAAACTTACTGAGACGGCTAAGGGAAAATGCCTTGATTATATAATTTGTAAATATACAAATATAATCGATGATAATATATTATATAATAAATCTTCAGATAAACTTTTAAACCTATCGTCCCTTGGTCGTTATTATTGCAGATCTTATATTCCTGATTATATTTCTTAAGAGGCATCAAAAGGTACTAAACTAACGGGATCGTTGCAGGTACTCGATCATTTAATTTATAATTACATAGCAATTTGACATTACATTATTACATCTCACCCGGTTCTATGAAGCGTCGAGATCACATCGCAGGCTGTAGAGTAACTAGATTAGCGATAGGCATTGAGTGTCGCAATGTGCATCATTGGCACTTAGATCATAGAGTAGACTCGATGCAACACACAATCAATACGGGCCTTCACCAGATCTACTTTGTATGCCAGTCTAAGGGCCGTATTCGTTGAGTCCGTGGGTAAACTCCACGTTTTCATAGGAACTGCATGTTTAACGTTAAGCACAACAATATGTATGCACCCGTGGACACGAATTATGAAACATACACATTGTTGTCGTCGACCAACTCAGAGGAATCGACTGTAAAATTTAAATTTAAGAAATTTTCACAGTATTCGGCGAGTCTCGCTGATGAGGCGAGGGACAACCACGCGCAACAGATTGAGAGGGCTGAAATAGCGAACTTGGTGCGATCTCGCATGGAGTCGCTAAATTTGAGCGGGATCGACTATGACGATGTCAGTGAGAAGCGCAACAGCCTGTCCTACGTTATCATCAACCCCAGCTGCGATTTGAACTTGCAGGAAGGAGATATCATGTATGTTGCTTTACTTTAACATATTTTAAAAATCATAGGCCTGAAGATGATTTTTCATTCTTTCCTTTTTACTTTACAGATATCTCGTTCGACCATCCCCGTTCTCGGCGCAGAAGACATTCGAACGCCACAACAGTCGCCGAAAGTCGAACATAAGCTTCTGTTCGAGTGCATTGATTCAAGCGGCGGCCGGTGACGGTCGCAGAGGCTCAGCGATGGCGGGCCTGTCGAGCTTGTCACCCCGGGCGCCGCCTCTGTCCAACACGAAGGCAAATTCGCTGTCGCTGCCTGACAGTCCCACCATATTAACGGACTTCCGAGGCCGCTCCAACTCGCTGCGAGTGGTCGACGAGTCCTTGCTGCGTCGATCGAACTCTCTGCGGCAGGGCATCGGCTTGGGCGCGATATCTCGCCGGCGAAAGAGCAGCCTGGAAGAGATCGGCATCACACACTTCAACTCGTTGCTGCAACACCAACAGCAACAGCAGCAGCAGAACGCCGAGGCGATCAAGATGGCGCTGAACGGGAGCATCGGCTTGGAAGTGACGCCGCCCGACGAGGGGCCCATGGACCACCTGGGCGGGCCGTTCAGCGGCTACCAGGAGATGGCGGCGGCGCTGCCCTCCACGTCGTCGGCGGCGAGCCTGCGCGCGGCGTCGCCGGACCCGCAGCTGCTGCAGGGCACCATCGTATGATACAACCCCATGTGGGGCCGGCGACTCAGGCGACGACGCAAGGATTGAACGGACCGCTCGACTCGGTCCCATTTGAACCCTGTCCCTTAGCCTCAACTCTCTCTGCACGTATTGTAGTGTTGCAAATGTAACTTTCTAACCTATCGGAGTGGACTAGATGCGGAAACGCAGTGAATTGTTAGCGGGATCAACTAGTTAGTACGTAGAGGAAATACGTTGGCGTAAGGCTGTATATATCTTTAAGCTTTACCTATCTTTACTGTAACTTGGCATTGTACGTGTAAATAACTACTGTGTAGCGTGTACGACGGTCACATCTCGCGCCTGGTCTCTATTTATCGACTTTTGTATCTTCTAAAGACCAGGTTAATGAATCTTATACAAGATATTTGAGAATTTTATATGTATTATTATGGAGTCAAATTGTAAATTATTTTAACAGGATTGGACATTATATGAAAATGGAAAATTAAATTATTCATATTATATTATGTATCTACGTATTCATTCATGGAATATGACAAGATATATAAATATATATGTATAACGATTGGCAAACTTTTGAGATAATGATATATATTTTATTACTTAAGTATAGTATGTGCATTAAATTGCACAAAAGTGGCGTTAAGATTAAATCAACGTCATTGCTATTTAAAAATATGTACTTTTAATTTTTGATCTCAATTTAAATAATTCTCAAAACAGTATTATATTTCTTTTTGTTTTAATTAACTTATTAAGAAAATATTTGTTGTTATTATTGTAATATTCGTGTTTAGCACGCACATACACGCAATCATGTACACAAATATGACACACAACAATTATCACTACACACACCGAATTTTTTCAAAGACAATGGATTTTTACTTTTAAGTACACGTATACCAATAAAAATACGTTATGAAAAAAAAACATACTTTACCAAACCAAGAAATAGAGGAGGGGTGGGGGAGTGGATCAGATATTCTTTTACAAAACCAACGTTCCAAAAAAGGCGGAGATTCTAATCCGGCTCTTTATATGTTTACCGAGTAAATAATGATTTGTGTAAAGTTTTTGTTTCGACAGTACAGACGGACGATTCAACGCTGTTTCTTTATTTAGCTTTGACGTAATTTCGAATAGCCATCGCTGGAATATTCCTTAATTCTTCTTTACCATTTCCTTGTTTAAATACAGTGCACTTTTTCTTAAGTAACATCACACATTCACTTGTATATCTACACCATATCTACACTAATAATTCGATACAGTTTGTATGTTTGTAAGTAGTTAAAAGCAATAAGAATTTATGTGTATACCTAAGCTACATTCTCTAAGAAGCAGTGGAGATGAAACCGCGGCTCATAACGTTTTTGTGTACTATTTAACCGAATAGATTTAAACATTACGATTTACACTATCAATTAGTTCAATGGATGTTCTGTAACCTTCATCAATGTGGAACTAGATAATATAAACATACATAATTAATCTCATTATATCGAATACTCTAGGGTAGTTGTACTTGACATTGTATTTAACTATATTCCACTAAGATGTAATTTTGGCGACATGTGCCCTCAATTATTGCAATGCTAATAAAGGCAACAAACAATCGTGTGTTTTATTCCTTTTCCCGGTTCTTTTATAAGTCACAGAAAAATCGTAAACAGCTTTTCAACAGTTTGTAGCCTCGTGTATTTTAATTAGGTCAGATAAGTATTTCGAAATTCTGTAGATAATACTTACTAGTTCAAGATGATATAATAATTGAATAGGTTTGAAAGATTGTCCCATAACAAATTTACCAATCTGCGAATCACATCACATACCTACATTAAAGATACAATAAGAATTAAAGAGACAATAGTTCTTATTTACATTACGAAAACAATGAAAATCATCTTAGGAGTATTTTCTAGGTATCATTTTAGTAACTTAGGTAATTATTTCCAAAAGTAATATCATACCAAGATCATATCAACATCTCGCCAAAGTATCCAATTATTCGTAGTGATGACTTATTTCTATCCAATTTTCGATAGTGTATGTAAGCCTTAATTGAAAAAGGAATTTTAATTAAACGCATTATCATCCAAACGACTATGGATACGCATCAAATCCACGCTATTCTCTTTTCTGTAATGGTAAAATAACTATAAATGTTTTTAGGCCTCGTTTCATCAAAAAAATCTTAGTATTATCGAACTTCAAAATAATGCATTTATTTACTTATTTATTTGTGTTGGTTGAAAATTGTTTCATTGAAATAAAACTGTGTTCATTCGCAGGTTTTATTCTTCGCGCAAAATGCATGCGTCAACGACTTCGGTCAAGTGAGTTTTAAATTAACTTTACAAATAACAAACAAACAAGTCTGATAATGGTAATGATACCATTACCTACATAGTTATATAATCAGTGCCAGCGTTAGGGGAGGGCGTGATGGGCGATGGCCCAGGGCGACAAATTCTGGGGGGCGCCAAGGTCTGAAGTTGGTGTCTCTTGCTTGATATTGCTTCCCTCAAGTGGGCGGCACAATATTTTCGCCCGGGGTGTCCTTACGCCGGCACTGTATATAATCTCTTGATAGGTACTTGATAGTCGTTTAATTACATTGATGTGAGATGTTTCGAACAATTGAAGACATGTTTTAAATTTTCAGATGAAGAGGTCTTGTATAGCAAAGGCAAGTAAACAGACTAATAAGTGAATGTACCTATATTCAAAATAAGATCAATAGGTACCGTACTAAGATTACTTTTTCTAAATTCAATAATCTGAATATCAGTACTTTACATTATTATTAATTATTTAAAAAAGCCTTATGCATTTCATTTTTAGTGCAAGGGGAATGACTGTAGATCTAAGGTATGTACCTAATTATTGTTCTTTGTTGTTACATAAAATCATTTTTATGAGAATTAAATATAATTTTTATATAAATAATTTTGTTCTTATGCATCGACCAGTGCCACGGCAGTATGTCGTCTTCTTTGGTAAGATTTTTTCACATACTTAATAATTGAATAGTTTTTAATATTTATAGATACCTAATACTTACCTGTATAAAATAACTAGGTAGGTATTACATGCAACGTTATATTATTATCTTCTTTCAGGCTGTAGGCTTTAATTCAACTGCTACGGTATGTAGAATAGTTATATTCAGTTATATCTTACAGCTATAATCCAATTTGAATGTTAAATTTTTTATTATACTATTAAATATTGAGCTACCATTTCATTTTAGGCAAAGGGCGATTTATCCACAGTCGAGGTAAAGAACTCTTAAAAATAAGATTTATCTATTATAAAAATTGTGGATTATTTTCTACAAGGCGCGGCTATTTATATTGAACATTATATTTTAAAATTTCAGTGCTTTGGTCCATTTTGCCAAGCAAACGTAAGTGTTAATCAATACTTAATATTTTAAAGCTGAAGAGTTTGTTTGTTTGTTTCAACGGGCTAATCTCGGGAACTACTGGTTTGATTTGAAAAATTAATCGGTGTTAGATAGCCTATTTATCGAGGAAGGCTATAATTTAATATCATCATCAGACCAACAGGAGCGGAGCACTGCGGGTAAAATCGCGGAGCACAGCTAGTAATAATTAATATAACAACTAGATAATTAACTAACTAATATGATATAAAAGTTTAAAAAAAATATTATGTTTGACATGATTTGATTTTCATTTCAGTGTGATGGCGTACTTAACATATGCATGGCTAAGGTATTTTAATCTTTTAGGAATATTTATATATTATGTGATTCCTCACACAGATTTTGAATGACAGGTTCCTAGTAAATCCTGAGTCAACTAAGGAATTCTAAACACATTTTGTGTTCTAATAAAACAAATTTACCATGGACTCACAGTTGTACGAACTCAATTTTCATTGTCAGTAAACAATGATAGTTTATTACTATTTCAGTGCTATGGCCGTGCTTGTAAATCTCAAGTAAGTACTTTATCTATAAGTAAAAGAATAAAAACGTACCTACCTAATATAAATGTACATTGTACAGGTATCTTCTAGGGAAGCGCGTACCATCTTAGACCACACATAAAACGAGATTGTGGTCAAGCGCTTCCCTATTCTCCATAAAAAAATACAATTTCTCTTAAGTGACCTTGGTGAATCCTCAAAAAACATTTGAAAAAAAAAAACAAGTTAAACAGCACTGTTAATAGCCGCAGTACATATATCTCGATGAATACCTACAAAAAAATGAAGAATTCTCGTTCACAACACACTGAATCACTTTTCAAGCCCTAAAAATTATTTTTATTCTGTTGTTAGTTAACTACGTCTATTTCATAGAATCACAAAAATATTTTAATTAATTACATATATATTTCAGTGCACCGCAGGAGCTTGTTTAACATTTGTAAGCCATTTCAGTATTTATTCTATTTACACTCATGATAAAAGTTTTGCAACAAGAACATGTATTAAATTTTGAATTTAACCGTTTATAGAGCGAAGGCCAATTTACAACGTCCAATGTAAGTATTACCATAGACTAATAAAAATATACTACAGGTAAATTAGCTTGGAGAAATTTTTGCGTTTGTAGTAGTGTATGGTCAGCAAATAAAATAAAACAACATTTTATTTTTAGTTTTTATTTTATATATATAAGGGATTTTAAATTAAACTACATAATATATGTGTTTCTCCTCTGAAAAAGATGAGACTTTATTTTAATATTTGCACATTTAACATACGTATAACTTTTACATTAACAATGTTACTAAAATGAAAAATTTACTAACCTGAAAAAGAAACGACATTTAAAGTTTAATTCTTTAGTTTGAGAAGTCAAAGGCTTGCCTCGACCATGTTTTAACACTGCGCACTGGAGCCATTTTGAATTAACAATATAAAGTTACAACACTTACGCACAAATTAAACACTTCAACAAATATTATAACAATACAAATATTAACAACAATCAACAAATACAAAATTTAACAATTAAACTACTAGACCGGGAGATATTGACACAAAATTTCGAGTAATTTGTAACAGGATGGCGGTTCTACAGGGGTCTTAGTACGCAATGACAAAAAGAAAAACGATGGTGTGAACGCTGGTACCGGCGGCTTAGTCGCGTGGGCGTTAGTCGAACTCGTCGGAAAAATAGCGAAGTCAAACAATTTGTAACACAAAAATTTTAGAATTTACCGACAGCCCATAAAAAAGAAGTAGTCATGCCATACTTTTCCGGTGTGACTTACAGCCCGCCATACCGACGCGAATGTGTTGATTTAAAAAAAACAATTCAACCATTTGTACCAGGCTAACTTTTGCACAGGTAACCATCGTCGTGCAGCCATTTACGAAAATCGCCATGCCATACTTTTCGGACGATTCCAAATGGTCGCCATACCGCCGAAAATCTGCAAATTTTTTTTTTCGCCGAACCATTTGTACCACCCTAAATTTTTTTTTCAACAACTCCTGAATGATTATAAATAGAAGTGTGATAATGCCATACCTGTGGGAGGTGGCGAATGTGTATAAGATTTTTTTTTATTGTACTGTAAGATTTTATTCGTATTTTGAACGATTAGTAACAGTACGGCACTAATTTTTCCTGTAAGTTTGAGGTTCAACGAATATAAATACAAAATTTCAAAGATCTAGGTGGTGGAAATCTTCACTTATAGTATAAATTAATACTAAATTAATTTTTCAAGTATGGCAGCACTTTTTCCCCCTACTAGAAGTATGGTAAATATAATAATGGTCACATTTTATCAAATACTCTCCAAAAATCCAAATGCAATACTTGTACAAAAAGTTTGGCGAAAAATCATCACCATCCTGTTACAAATGACTCGAAATTTTGTGTCAATATCTCCCGGTCTATTTAATAATTATAATTTTTGAATGAAATGTGTGCTCTAAGTTCTAACGGTACCAAACGACTGCACGTGGCACCTGCGGACAGCGTAAACTGGTTTATTCTGGTTTTGTGCGTGTTTCCACTTTCCACTATCAAGTGACGATTTATTTATTTGTTTTGTTTCGTAATTATTATGGTCAAATATTAATTATGAAACAAATTATTTATGGACACGATATTTTATTGTTTCACGGTAGTCGCCTTGTCGTTTGCTCAAGGACGTGAAATTGAATGATATATATTTTTTTATAAAGTCAAAACCATTTTCTTTCAAATAAAAACTTGTTTTTATTGAAAACAAAAGTGTTGTGAATAAGTATAAAATTAAATAGTAATGTTAGGATATCGAAACATTTTTGTATAGGCCAGAACGATATAATGGAAACGCGCTCTAAGATCTGAGTAATATACACACCACTACCACAGTATTACCATTATTTCCTACAGTAAGGAATCGCCTTTGATGTCGCGCGATGCCGCCGCCAGCGTAGGTACTTACGCTGCCACACGAAAATACGCTAGGGTTGCAACAAATGGGAAATAAAACAATTGTGATTATTAATATTATGATGAAATCTTTATTCATATGTACATTCAAAATAATTGCGATTATTAAATCTGATGTAATTATTTGTTCATAAATATATAATTACAGATATTGCACTGCTAAATATTATTTACGTGGACACTTTATTTTTGGATGTTCTTAATTGTATATTATAACATTTAACTAAGTAATGCATTCGCATTGGGATGTACAATCTGATTAGAAAATAATGAGGACAACATATACATAGCTTTGATTTTAATTCAACAGATACAATTAATACAATCTTTCTGAAATATTGTTTCCTTCTGGGATTTCAATGTAGATTTACATCCGTAAACCGAACAGTTTGTGCGCGCCATAATAGAATATGTAAGTACCTATGTATAATAAAATTATTACACAAAAAATACGACTACGTCATCCTTTCGCGCTAGGTAAAGCGAACTAAGCGTGTTTGCTTTACGCGGCCCGCGTCGCCCGACCCCCGCCAGTTCCCCTCCGTTTCTCTGCACAAGTACATTCGTCGCACTACTGTAGGAAATAATGGTAATACTGTGCCACTACTTAAGCAAAAATTTCTCCAAGCTAATTTACCTGTAGGTATTACTTAGAATTCAAATAAATATCTTATAATTATTATTGTTATATAATTCTTTAATTCTAGAAAGGTAATGTTTTTAATCAGTAAATATATTTTTTTATCAGTGTCACGGACATAAATGTCGATCAAACGTAAGTTAACTTTCTAAGTGTTTGCGTAATAAGTTTTTATTTTAACAAAAAGAGTGTCAGGAGTGAAACTTCTTTGTCAAGATTCAAAGATAGGTACCAAATTTGTCGCCTTAGTTCATGACGTGACGGTATTGCTATGTCACGACCTTGAAATGTTACTCTCAACGCACTTAAGTTTTACTTCATAAATCTTGATAGTAGGTGCCCTATAAAGTAGAAAACTTTCGTAGCCTATTATGTTCATCCTTAATTGTTAATGTTAAAAATAATTAAATACCGTATAAAAAAACTTATAATTAAAATTTCACAGTGTACCGGTGAGCAATGTCACGCTATGGTAAGGACACTTGGATCTTTTGTAAATTGTGATCACAAGTAAATAACAATGAAATATTACTTAATTTTATGCTTATTTTTTAGTGTTCAGGAACTGCGTGTATAACAGAGGTGAGTTGTGATATTTTTACTATCGAAATGATCAAAATAGCCTGACTGGGTACTTATTTCTGAAATCTGCCACAAAAAAATTAAGATCATATAAAGTTTCAATATATATCACAAAATTGTAACTATAATGTTTAAGGCAGTGTTTTATATTTTACAGTGCCACGCAAAAAAATGTATTTCATCGGTAAGTATAAACATTCATACTTCATAGGTACATATAAAACGCACAGAAAATCAATACAAGAACCACACTTTGAATTAGGCCTATCATAACGGGATTGTTTTTATGCATTACTCATTCACATATTATTATTCACGGTAAATACTTATAGTTAGCGACATATTATAATGAACAAATAAGGTAGATTTAACAAAGGATACATGTCAATAACTTCAACCACAAGTTCATCAATCAAGTTTTCCTATGTTAGTTGGTTATTAATTATTTACTCACATATTACATAAAATGGATGAACTGAAACTTTTTTTATATTTTTTCAGTGTAATGGAAAGGCTTGTGAATCGCATGTGAGTACTAGTACC
This sequence comes from Colias eurytheme, assembly GCF_061535395.1. Lineage (NCBI taxonomy): Eukaryota > Metazoa > Arthropoda > Insecta > Lepidoptera > Pieridae > Colias > Colias eurytheme. The sequence continues at coordinate 472,464 of NC_142980.1, forward strand.
AGTCAGCAAAAAATTTTTCTATCTCCGGGCTAGGCCGATTATTAAATACATTGTATCTTTATTTAGCTACTGAATACAGATCTATTGCGAATCAAACCCACACCAAAAAAGCAAGCGAATTTTAAAACAACATGTACACGTTCTTCAATTTTCCAACAGATGGCGTTAATACAATAATCATTTTTCCCACAGTTTATTTTTTTATTTAACTGATTATAATTAATTTGTTTTTGATGTTAGCGTATTTAGTCATATTATATTAAATTACTAAAGGCCAAAGGTTCTGTAGTTTTTCTATAGTGTACATGCAATGATGCATATATCTAATGCAAATAGGTACTAATAAACAAGCAAAATGTATGTGCATATTTCAATTTAAATTAAATTAATATATCTGCAGTGCAAAGGTCGTCGTTGTAAAATATTCATGAGTGAAACTGCGCCTGTAACGCCGACACCCAGAGAGACTCCTACAAGCAAACCCGCGGGACGAATATAACTATCATTGTTATATTGTATTTGTTTCAATCAAATAAATCACTTTATTGATAGTGTTTAATTTATTTCTTCACTACATAGCTATAGTACACGAAAAAGTCGCTGATGCTGTCTGTGTGTCTTAGAGCTAGCGCGCACGAGCAACTTTGTCTCCGCAACTATTTTGTCTCCGCAACTATTTTGTCTCTCCACCCATGGGCTAGTATGAAAGTGCGCGCACGTAGCGACGCAACTCCCCATACAATTGATGGGAGAGACAAAATAGTTGCGGAGACAAAGTTGCTCGTGCGCGCTAGCTCTAAGTGTGCTTGAATCTTTAAAGCTACACAAAGGATATTGATATATTTTTTTAAATAGATATGGTTTCTCGCGGACGGTTTCAGTATATCATTTATTTATAAGTTTAAGTTTAGACTTTCGATTGTTCTTACAGTTATTACCAAAAAGTCTGGTATTTGAATAAATAAATTGAGGAAACTTTATACCATTACATGGGAAGTAAAGTGTACTAATAAAACAATAATTATTTAAATTCAAAGAACCTTTAATTATAAATACAAACACAAAATGTATACGCATAGAGGTAAAGGTATATCAAATGGACTCGACAGATTAAATACATAGAATAGAGATAAAGAGACAGAATATTGCGATAATATGTTTCTCTCTCTCTCTCACAAATTACCGTCAAATATTATACAATATTTTAGTAGAGAGAGACAGAATATGTAACGCTATCTTCTCTTTTTTCAGTAGCTTTCTCAGTAGCTTTGCGCCGTCTGTGTCTGTACTCTGTACGCATAAATTTTTAAAACAATGCAATGGAATTTGATGCGGTTTTTTTAATAGATAGAGTGATTCTCGAGGAAAGTTTTAGTATAATTCATATCGAGCGAAGCCGCGGGCGGAAACCTAGTAATGTAAAAAAATATAACTTTATCTATACCTCTATGTATATACTATGAACACATGAATTTTACAGGTGCGAGGAAAAACTTTTTATAAATATATACAACGAATCTTTTAAATGCAATTCCTGAACTATTTCACAGCAAATCATTATTGCTTATTGAATCCTAGTAGCGTTAAAAACACGATATATGTTTGTATGTATATTCCGTTTATATGCTTATACAGCTGAACCATTTTTGATGAATTGTAACAGAATATACAGGATTTGTAAAAGTAGCCTACGTTTATATCGAAAGTGTAAATAAATTATTTAAAATCTTGTTATACCTAGTATTGCTTTCATAGTCAAAAATGATTTAAAAAGCTAATCTATCGAGCGTGTAAAGAAATATACATACATACACTAGAAAAACATTATCCTCCTTAAAGCGAAGTTGGGTAATAACAAGAAATTATTGCATAATTGCTGATATAATATGCTGCTAGCTATACTACCTTATATATAACAATCTTCTATACATTATATTGCTTAGTGATTAGAATTTATTTACAAAAACTAAAATTATTCCAATTTAAGAATAACAAGTGTAAAATCAATATAATATTTATTAATTATATACTAAACGGTCTTGCTATTATTATTATTATTTTATTTTTTTCCTGTTCTCGTCCCGCGTACCTTTTTGCTCGTTACCTTTTACCGTGGTTGCCTGGAAGAGATCACTACGTAGTGATAAGGCCGCCAAGTTAGTTGTACTCTGTTTTTTAGCTGTAAGTAATTTTAAGTTTTCCTGATTGTACAACTAATAAAGTGTTAAATAATAAATAATAATAAATAAACGGTTGCTATTAGAGAGTAATAATTATAAAAAAAATATTTCCGGTGCTATTTTAAACACGCTTTTTATTTATCTTCACCTGTATATTTGTAAGACAATACAATAATTTCATGATTTTTAAGCTTTTTTTTAACTAAGTATATTAATCATTATTGCTAAGATATGCACACAGCTTCGTTCGTGATTTTAGAATAAGGCATATTATTGCTTATTTTGTGATAGGTTTGGTAACAGAATATTCGATTTATTATTCTTATATACTAAAAAAGTTTCGTTGTCTCAATAAAAGAAGTAGAGATCTTCGCGTACTTAATATTTTTTTTCTTTCTACCTTTTATTGGGTTTCTTACACAATTCTATGCCATTTTTTATGTGTAACATGAACCATTTTTATTTCTATAGTATCGCATTTTCCCCTTAAACATAGATGGTAAACCTTTTGTTAGTAACATTACTAATAAGAAGGCAGCGCTGAACCTTTAAAGTTTACGTTCAAATAGTTAAATGGCAATAACATAAAACATTGAAGTATCGCCAACCTGTATCAAGTAATCAAGTTTACATGCAAGCGTCGTCAACCTACATCTTGATTCGTATTCACAATCTGGTATTATCAACTTATATTCAAATCAATATATTCAGGCATCGTCATACTGTACGACAAATTGAAATTAAATTCAGGTGTCATCAACCTAAAGTTAAGTCGTATTTACAATCAGGTATCGTCAACCTTTTCACACAGTGAGTTCACAATCGCCGTGAACCAATACGTTAAATAGAAATCGCACTCAGCGGTCCTCAACCCATCATCACGCTATATTCCAAATGGCAACCCAAACTAGCATCGACGAACTATTTCTTAGCAATTTTCCCACACGGGGTAGACGTCGCCAACCCAAACTAGAAGGTAGTCCCTTTTTCAGTAGTACTTTTTACACGCAGCTGTCCTTAGTCTATTATCGTAGTACCGAGCAGGCATCGCCAACCCAAACTAGCATGGACAATTTACTTTCGATTTTACTCTCGGCTATAACCGTATCACCGGGCAGGCGTCGCAAACCCAAACTTGTATCGAAAAATTATTTCCTATTAGTTTTTGCGCTGAGCTATAACCGTATCACCGGGCAGGCGTCGCCAACCCAAACTAGCATGGACAATTTACTTTCGATTTTACTCTCGGCTATAACCGTATCACCGGGCAGGCGTCGCCAACCCAAACGAGCAGCAATCAGTTCTGCGTAATGTTCTGTACTGTGTATGTAACGGGAATCGGCGCTGTGCCTTCCGCGTAGTGACCGTGAGCGCGCCGGTGGTTGTGAAGCGCTGTGCCCTGGAAATGTTTGAGTATTTATTTGATTATTATATTGAAAGAAACATTTATTTATAGCATAATCTTCTTATATATAAAAATGAATCGCAAAATGTGTTGGTAAGCGCATAACTCGAGAACGGCTGAACCGATTTCGATAATTTTTATTATATTCCTTGAAGTACGAGGATGGTTCTTATGTAGAGAAAACATAAACATGTACCACGGGCGAAGCCGGGGCGGACCGCTAGTATGTAATAATATGTTTGAGTAGGGTAGGTAAAAAATAATCCAATAACGAGCAAAAACAATATGTATGAGTGCATTTGTGAAATATCTGCAGAGGTTGGTGAAACACGGCTATTTACGAGTAGGCCACATACCATTATTACAAAGCTTGTGCTCAGTGCATCTGTATACCCACTACTACAACCGCGTGGCCAGTGGTCTGCACGCGTTAACTGTAGTGCGTCTCCACGCTTAGTAGCGCATCTATATAACTGTAGAGGCCGTAGCCATGTATGTCCGTCTGTAGCTCCTATAGGTCGCATCATGTAAAAAGAACGCTGACGGCTGCGCATTGGCGATTTATTGGTCTATTTGGTGTTATGAAGTGGTATAAGAATAACAAATATGTAGTTGCGAAGCCACGACAATAAAAAAATAAAAAAAGCAGCAAATAACTTTCGTGCTAAACTCGATACATGCCAAAACACACCCCACCACTTTCATCCAGCGTTTTTTTTACATGATTCGCGTTATATACGATGTTCCTTCACCCTGGCCCACGCTGGCCCAATATCCACCAACCTGTATGAACCGCTCGCCGCACAGCTCGCACACGTACGGCTTGTCGCCGGTGTGCCGCCGCACGTGCAGCGTCAGGTCGTTGCTCTGCGAGAACGCCTTCTCGCAGTACACGCACTTGTACGGCTTCACGCCCGTGTGTACGCGCATGTGCCGCGACAGCTTGTTGCTGCGAGAGAAACCTGCAACACACACATCATTATGACATTGAGTTACATGTACTACGTACTAGAGAGGACATCGCTACTACGCTTTTTTTAACACGAGTTAGAGTCAATCGTCTCAAACTCAATTTTTTTTGTTACATTGATTGGTTTTAATTGATAAGTTTATACAATTTTTTTTTTAATAAGATAAACAATATTTATTTGTTACATTGATTGGTTTTAATTTATAAGTAATAAGAGGCAGAATATCTACAAAGTGTATGACTCACTCCCCCCCCCGCGCTGCCGCGCTTGTCGCACAGATTTTGTTCGTGGTGCCCTCTGTAGTAATAATACCTCAATGCATTATGACGATATTTTTTGACGTGACAACGTCTTATAATTCGATAGAGCCGGCTGCACGCACAAAAAAACATGACTCATGCGGCGTTACCTCGCTCTGAGGCGTTCCATGTAAGGCTTGAAGTGCAAGCGAGAGCGCGGAACGAGCGACAAAGAAGCACAATCGGACGTTGTCACGTTCAACTGTCGTCAGTAAACCGACTTTACAGACAACCAATTTTTTTAATAAAAAAATATTGATCACTAGTCGGGATTCGAACACGCGTCTTTAGCCTTGCCAAGTCGACATCAGTGTCCTAATCACCCCGCCATCAGTGTACCCACCAGGGCAAAAGGTTTTCTGAGACTATTTTTTTTTAATTTGTCATTTATAAAGCATTAGAATGCTGTAAAACTAAATAACTGTTATAATACACCATCATTGTTTCACCACAATATCTTTTAACACGCACCTTTTCCACAAACTCCACATATACAGGGTTTTTCACCAGTGTGCGACCGCCTGTGACACTGCAAATCGGACGAGCGAGGAAATCCTGCAAAAAAGACACACCATATGAAAACCACTTTTCCTAATAAATCCCTACAGTAAAAGTCAACTCAGGGAAGAAATGACAGTCTTATTGATTTATTGTAATAGCGGTAGTTATTACTAATCATAATATAGCGTCGTCATTTTTTTTTTCAACTCATGACGGTACCATTGTTCAGGTCTCTGACCGTATGCCAGAAGTTTATAGTACTTAAAGCATAATGTATGGGAAAGTGACTCTAGACGACCCAAATATGTTCCACACTGGAAACAATACTTCATTCAATAGCAACTCACCCTTGCCACAAAAGTCGCACTTGTACGGTTTCTCGCCCGTGTGTCTGCGCATGTGCACGATCAGGTTGGACGAGTTGGAAAACCCGCGCCCGCAGTACAGGCAGAGACACGCGCTAGTGCTGCCACCACCTGGTTCGTGTACGCGCATGTGCGTGCTGGGGACATGAGTTCATTTATAATTGTAAGAAAAAAATTGGTTGTTTGTAAAGTAGGTTTACGATCGAGATGTTTACGTGATAACGTCTTATTGGTGGCAGCGCTCGAGATGAGACGGGAGATCGGTCCGTCTCTCTCTCGTTATACCTGCGATCGCGCTCGTGAGGTTTTGGTGTGACACAAGTTTCTAAACAGGTCACCCGACTAAAACGATTTTAAAAACGTTATCACGTCAAAATAAAGTTCATTAAATTATGACGTAAAAAAAATTAAAATTTCTTTTAAACAAGTTTTCATCTTCGGTTGGAGGTAAGTGTCTTCGTTGAGATGATTAATTTCACTTGTGTTAGAAGGCGTCTCTTTCATAACAATTATGACATAGTTAGAATACAAAAAGAGCTAAAAACCTCGCCATCCCTTTTAGTATAATATTAAATAAATGTAGTGCCAGTCATTGAATCTGCTATTTGATTGAATGACGAGCCCGTTCATTGAATGACGACATTTAATAGAATAACTAAAAGACAACTCGTCAAGTTGTTTACGCGACATAAATATTATTAACAATTATAAATTTAAGAATAAATCACAATAAACATACCGTAGGTTGCTCCGCCTATGGAATTTCTTTTTACACGTATCACATTCGAACACTTTCTCTGACGGTTTGTGAATCTTCACGTGTCTCGCTAGTAAGTCCTTCCTGAAAATTAATTATTAACAGATTTACCTAAAGTGTAGTTATTTTAAACTAAACCTATATCAGTATTACTATATTGAATTCGAGTGTCCATACCGTGTCACAGTTATATTTTAGAGTATGCGTGCACACGTTTGTATATGTAAGAGCGTCAGTATGTGCGTGTCGAGTGAGTAGTGACATGTGCGCTGGCGTGTGCGTGTCACATGTGCACACATGTGTACGTGAGTACGAGCTGCGTGTGTATGTCGAGTGCAGTGAATGCTTGATGGCTCACGCGTGTAGGTGTGCGTGCGTGTGCATGCTTGTCTGTGTGTGTACGTGCGCAGGATGTGCTTGTTGGCGAGTGTGTGTGTGTGTGTGTACACACTCACCGACAGAACTTGGTGGCGCAGGTCTCGCAGCGATAGGAGCGCGGCCGCTCGCCGAAGCGCACGCTGACCGTCTGCCCGCGGTGCGAGCGCAGGATGTGCTTGTTGAGCGACACCTCGTGCGCGAACCGCGCGCCGCACGTCTCGCACGAGAACGTGCGCTCGCGCTGCTTGCACGTGGCTCGGTGGCGGGCCGCTGACTTGAGCGATGCGAACACCTGTAATAGAATATCAAACAGTAAAATCTGTAAAAGCAATACTAATAAAAACTCAACATCAATAACATTTGAGATAAGTAGTAACGGTAAAGAAAAACATTGTGAGAAAACCGGTATATCGAAGAATCAAAAGTCCCGCGAAAAATTTTTTCCGTCTGGACTAGACGGAAAAAATTTTTCGCGAGTCTGTCTCTCATTAAGCATTATTTTAGTAACTTCGTTCCACCCCTTGACAGTACTACAATAAGCACCTTGTAGCACAGCTGGCAGCGCGGCGACAGCTCCGGGTGCTCGTCGTCCGTGTGCCGCGCGAGCTGCTCCTGTCCCGCGCACACGCAGCCGCAGCACTCGCACGTACATATGTCTGACACGCACTCCTGGAATTAAGTGATTCGAGTTTTGAATTTTTTTTTTCTTTTTTTGTTGATGGCCAGTTTGGTTTGGGAGATTTTTTTTGTTCATGGCTTCAAGAATAAATGAGAAGGTGATGAATAAAGCTGGTCACTTTAAAATGGGGTTTATACAAAAAAAATATGAAAAAAAATAAATTGTGTTTTAATGATGCATACATAACTATTTTTTTGTTGGTAATAATGCAGACAAAACTTTTTTTTTTGTAATTAAAAAATAATTGAAGCATTTATAAATGTAAAGAATGTTTAGAACATAACAATGTAGGTATACACAGACTTTTACACATGTTTTTTTCTAACAATAGATAAATACATACTTTAAAAATTATCAATTTGAATTTTTCACATAAACTTCAAAGTTTTGCAAAAATAGTGTAATTAATGATTTCATAGTTCATAAAGTTTTGCCATAATTCGAGAAATAAATTTTTTCATTGCAGTTTTGTTTTTTTTTTTCTTCTTTACCTTTTCCAATCATCAATCTACTAGACTTTTTTTGTAATCAAACATTATCGACACCTACTAGCCTTTAAACCTACTCGTCTGGAATAATATTTATTGTAAAAATGGACATTTAACTCACAGTTTCAGGTATTTGTGATATGACTTCTTGTAGCACCACTTCACCACTGAGCGCATTTCTATTCACATCAGAATCGTCTGCCGTACCCTGTAAAGAATAACATAAACATATAAAACATCGATGATTTTTGTTATTTATAAATTAATATTTTTGAAGCTGTGTTTATTATTATTTAAACTTCGTTCAGCAAGTATATTATAACGATTTTTTTATCACTTTTATTATATAAGCTTTGAAACTTAAAAATAGATTAAGATGATTTTGAGAATTATATCCAGTAGAAAATAAATATAATTTATAATTATAAGAATATCAATGACAGTTCTATTATAACTGAATCCTTAGTAAAATTTTTAATGCTAAAGTGTGTATGTTAGTTTTACTTTCAAATCAAAACACATAAATTTTATAATATGACATTTGTGCCTGGACATAGATACATGGCTAAAATGGACATTTCCTTTGCTACAGATAATCACTACATAGTATAAAACAAAGTCGCTTTCTCTGTCAAAGGATGGTGATGCGGTTTTTTTATAGATAGAGTGATTCAAGAGGAAGGTTTTAGTATATAATTTACTAGCGGTCCGCCCCGGCTTCGCCCGTAGTACATATTTCGCAATAAAAGGTAGCCTATGTTCTTCCTCAGGGTCTAAAGATTATCTGTGCCAAATTTCATCAAAATTGGTCCAGTAGTTTATGCGTGAAAACGATACATACATACATACATACATACAAACATTTCCTCTTTATAATATTAGTATAGAAGTATAGATTATTAGGTTTTAAACAAAGCGGGCGAAGCCGCGGGCGGTAAGCTAGTAGCTAGTAAAAAATAATAACCTCAGCCTTATCATCGTCCTTATTGAACTGACAGTTGTGTTTCTCAAAGTCCTCTCGTTTCAGGTATATCTTCTTGCACATCAGGCAGTTCACTAGTTTTAGATCTGTAAAGGTTTAATACAAGCTTATTTCCACAAGTTCATAATAAAGACTGTTCTAATTTCTGTAAAGTAAAGATTATGATGGAAAAAGAATTTCATAAGGTATTCTAGAATAAAAAAGAAATCATGTAAACAGTCTAACGCTAAAATTTTTATAACATTGTAACATACATATCAATAATTGTTTTTGACGTGACAACGTCTTATAATTCGATAGCCGGCTGCACGCACGAAAAAACATGCCTCATGCGGCGTTACCTCGCTCTGAGGCGTTCCATGTAAGGCTTGAAGTGCAAGTGAGAGCGCGGAACGAGCGACAAAGAAGCACAATCGGACGTTGTCACGTTCAACTATCGTCAGTAAACCGACTTTACAGACAACCAATATTTTTTTTTACATCCTCAAATCTTAAAAAGGCAGACATGTACAAAGATAAATGACAATTGTGAATAAAATCCAGCTTTGCGACTTGATCTTGATAATTTTAATGCTAATGCAAGATACATAATATTTTTTCATTAAATAAGTCACTAAACGAACCTTTATGCGAGGCAACAATGTGTGTATCAAGATCGTCTTTAGAGCGGAACTGTTGATTGCAGAAGATGCAGTTAAACTTCATGTCCGTCACCCACTTCACGTGGACTCCATTCTCTGATAGTTTGTTGAGTATGGCCTGAAAGTGGAGTTTACCATTAAGTTTATATAGTGTTCTACAGTCTATATGAAAACGTGGTAAATATTTTAAAAACAATAAAATTTCAGTTAAAAGAGAAGAGCATAATAGAAGCTGAATACATATTGCCCTATTGTAGCTAAGAACGGATAAGCCTTCCGTTTTCAAACTTTCTAAACACATAACTTATTATTCCTTGAGTCTTCTTTTTTAACAATACCAAATAAGGAAAACAATTTAATTTTAATTATTATAAGCAATTACAAAATTACAAATAACGAAATACAATATGATTAATTTAAATTATTTCCAATTTTATATCATCTTGGTAATTTATAAATAGTCAACTACCCACCGTAGTCCCGAGCCTCTTAGGTCGACCCCTCTTCTTAGGCCCCATGATATCAGCATGGTGTTCCCACATGTGACTCGTCAGCCCCTCCGCGTTGCCGTAGCTTGTTGCACACAGCGGGCAATATGTCCCGCTCGTGTCTCTTGGATCTATCGCTGTTATAGTCATTATTGTTAGATGATTGATGAAATTCGAAGTTGGTGACCAATATACGGAAACTAGTTACTAAACTAAACAAAGGCTAGTTACTAAAATTAATATTTATTATTATGTTTTTATATAGTTCAAGTTAAATATAAAAAAATTTACAATAATTCAGCAAACATGATATATTTGAAGCATTTAAAATATCTACCAAGTTACATAGTCTATACAATATTTTTAAAAGACAATATTTTGAACAACACTATAATCAAATTATTATAAGACACAGAAATCTTAAATTTACTGCTCATCTCAGTTGTATAAAAGTGAAGTCCCATGTCCCCTAGTGGGGTAAGGGGCAGATGCATTATGCATACATCTGTTTCACTGATCGGTTTTCTTTTGGGACAGCCGTCTGTGTCCTACCAGATCGAGACTTTTTATTCTCGTCTCCACCGGGAGTCAAACCCAGGACCCCTTGGTTATATGCTGGCGCGTCAACCACTCTACCAAGGAGGTGTTCATTTCACTTGTATAAAGAGTTCATGATACTAACCAACAGAGGCTTTTTCTGACACAGCGTGCTTTTTTTCATTTTGCTCTAACAATAATAAGTCATGTTTTGAATTAATTTCTGCTTCATTCTTGACGTCATCTGTAAAAATAAAATTATTTACTAATTCATTACAATGAATTCACTAATTGAGAAACAACAGTTTATGCTAGCTTTTACAATATTTTGGTTACATGCTCCTCGTAAACACTTCAATTGAATATGAATACAATTGTTTGTGTACATTCTGTAGGTCCAACAATAGGTTGTAAACTAAGCTAAGCAACTGGCTTAACAATGTAAACAATAACACAGAATTATATGCATAAGAAACAGAGAACTGCAATAAACAAAGCCTTACCAAAGGAATCAGAGCCATTTGCAAAATCCAACCCAAATTCAATGTCCAAATAGTCATCTCGATCCCCAATACCAAACTGTTCTGTTTTAACACATTCATTGTTGTTCTGCAAGGATAAGGCATTTTCATCAACCAATTAAAATACATATGTAACTCGTAAAAATATAATCAAAGATATTTCTTACCGCTAAGGGTTCAACGGGTTCAACTTTGCAATTTCTGTGTAGTTTACGCAATTTAGCATCAGACTGTATGGATTGTTGCCTGAAGTCATATGCGTTTGTGGCCCTATCTTTACACGCGAGACATACAGTCGAGGGCAGCCCATCTCCTGATTCTATCTATTTGTGACGGATACAAACTCAGTGAGGCAAATAGGGACACATAATAAACAAGAAAATAACAACATTGCAACAATACATTTAACGTGACAATCGCTTATAGCTACATAAAATCGTTATCGCTTTCGCAGTGCTCAGTTTGCATATAAAAAATAAGAATATTGAAATACCTTAAGACCGGTCAACGTAGATAAGATGCTCTCTAATGTTACGGAGCCGGTGTAAATTTCATAAACAGATATCAAGTCAATCTCCTTTGTAAGACAAGTTCGGCATAGATCCTCCACTTTTATGTTATGTGTCATGATTTTATAAGTTCTATTGTTGATTTAAAAGTATTACACATAAATTTAATTAAACTAGTTTTAAAAAATCAATCAATAATGTCGGCATTGCCCTCAGTTATATGGTTTCTGCTCGGTGAAAGAAAATAAATATCGAAATATTTCTGATCAATCCAGTTTGACGTGACAGTCGACGGCTGACGCGAACGCGGCCGCTGATTTGTTCATACGATTTGACAGGCGACAGATAATAAATGACAACAGATTCTCTAAATTATTTGAAAAAAGGCTATACACATTAAAAAATAATCTAACCCTTGCCTTATACAACAAAAAAAAACTTGCAGTTTAAATTTAAATTTAGTACGTAAATTATGGAATGAAAAAAAAAAATTCGTCATCCATTCACATTTTGTAGAAAAATTACTAAATAGAGTTCATATTTATTAATACTAAACATAAAATATATACTGCAGCTTTTCTTCGAAATATTTACTGTAAAAGTAAAATTTTAATAATTACATTCATTAAGTTTACGCACGTCATTGAAGCTTTTTGCCACAAGTCACAACATAAAAAATCCGAATAAAAAGTTTGACTTCTTGAGTGACAAATGAGTTGAATGAATTTGTGACTCGTGAGCATAGTACACAGAACTTTATTCGTGAGTGTTTGTTAGTTCGCTTACTGTGGTTTACTTCGCTTGTTGTGAACATCGCTGCCCGTGCGCGTCGTGGTTATTGGTGAGTAAATTACATAAAGTTCATTATATTGATAACAAACCGCAACTTTGCGATAACAATTAAATTTATTTGAACACTAGCAAGTTATATTTATGTTAATTATGTTTAGTTTAGTTTAGTAAATTATTATTTAAGATTTTTTATTAATTATTAAATATCAAATTAGCTATTGTAATTAAAATGTTTTACAAATTATATGCAGATAAAATATATTGTACTTATAATAGCGAAAGAAGAATGCTTATGAGCTTGTCTAGTGAAAATTAGAGCTAATTAAATTAACGCTTGCAGTTGCAGTATTATACCTAGTAATGTTATTTAAGGCAATGTCTGCGAGGTGCGATGTATTCTGTGTTAATTATAAAGCTAAGTTATGATTAAATTAACTTTCTTCATTATTAATTGTATGTGTACCGTTACAGCGAAAATAATTTTGAAGTTAACTATATACGTACGCTTAAAGCGGCTAAAAGTGAGAGCTCGGTCTTATCATATCGTAATTTGTAGAGTATAAGATGATCTATGTTGTGTTTATTTTAATACTACGAACAAATATAATTTCTGTTAATAAAATCATCATTATGAACATGTATTAAATTATATAAAATTAAATTAATGATAACATAATAAACCTATTTGAAACTTTAACAACTCTACAGTCTCTATATTACGATACCTAACCCTATAGGCGAAATTTCGCAAAAACATTAATCTGTCAAGTAACTACCTTCCTACAAAGATTAATAATTAATATTTGTTATTATTAATAACTAGCTTTCCGCCCGCGCCTTCTTCCGCGCAGTCAATGAAAAACCCGCATAGTTCCCGTTCCCGTGGGATTTCCGGGATTGCGTCATTTTCCCGGGATAAAAAGTAGCCTATGTCCTTTCTCGGGTATCAAAATATCTCCATACCAAATTTCATGAAAATTAGTTCAGTAGTTTAGGCGTGATTGAGTAACAGACAGACAGACAGAGTTACTTTCGCATTTATAATATTAGCACAGTATTACCTAATAATATTGTAATACTGTGATATTAGTATGGATTATTTAATTTGTTAAATAAGGAAAGGTAAACATCAAAGTATATAAAATGTCGATAATTGCGAGCGAATAGATCTCTTCGTAAATTATCAAAAGCTGACGATCTCATATTTGCAGTAGGCGGGACTCGAATTAGGGGCATCGCATTGCTGTTACTCTACCTACTTTGCTAAAGTGTACCTACAAGTTAAAAAAATATGTACCTACGTATTTTATATAAGTAAAAACTAGTTATCTAAATTTATAACAATTAAAATAAAATAAAAACAGGGCAAAGCAACTAGCGCCATTTTCAATAGGTATCGGATTTTTCCAGAACTATTAAGTAATTCACAATAGAAATAAAACAATTGTAAAGTCTATTATACTATTAGACGACATTTCTATTTTTAAATACATATTGTTATACGTACTTTACAATAACTACATTAATTAATGGTTTAAAATATAAATTATATTTTCTATTATTGTATCGACGAAGCGTGCTCAACTTTCGTTCCCTCAAACTTTTCTACTGAAAAAAAAATGAATTTTTATCGTGAAAAGAAAGAAAAGAATTGCTTCACAGTCTAATCAATTAAGTAATATGCAAATATTATTTAAAAGCAACTTTAGCTGTTTGGTGTGACAACCGAACATACAAACGCATTCACGAATTTATAACTACATATTATATATAAGGATAAAATGTGTAAGCCTCCAAGGCTCCAACCATAAGGTCGACCGAGCAGAATTTAATTACATTTTCAATTTATCTGCATATTATCATCACCAATGGCTACCGGTTAAAAGCTCTGAATTTTGTAAGCAGTAAGACGACAGGCAATAATTTAAAATTATTATTACTTATCACTATCACTACAAAATATTAAGGCATTTCCCGCTGTCCGTCTGTCTGTTTGCACTTATGCTGCGATTTGCGATTCTGTTTATAGTGATTCTCGAGGAAGGTTTCAGTATGTATAATTGTACCTACATATATAATATGTTAGGTTTTAGAAAAATTGGGAAAAACCGCGGACGGAAAGCGAAATATAACCGCTATAATATAAGATTAGCTGGATTTTAGATCGCCGTTAAAATGTGGTTAATAAAAGTAAATCTAGACTAGTGTGTCAGACCGACAGTCTTTACATCCGCCTTCACTAGTTCAGACTTCAGCGTAATTAGAAAGGCTATTATTCACTAAGGACGCCAGTTAGTTTATTTCTGTCATTAGGGAATCTATATAAAATAACGTTTACTCTAAAATTACCTTCAAAAAGTCCCATTTCAAGACTAAATCATTAGAATGTTATTATGTAAAAATTGGCGAATAAATTATTCACACTTATCTCTAAAGATGACCTTAAAACAAATACTCCGTCTCGCTACTTATTTATTATATTTTTTAAGAAATATCTACTTAAATCAAATTATCATATTCGTATAGGAGCTACCAACGTTGACAAGAGAGAATTATAGTATAGTTGGTTCTTTGATATACTGTTCCTCTTGCTATTTCGGTTAGAGTCCGGGCTGTCTGGCTGGTCGCAATGGTTGCGTTTTTAGTGCGCATCTTATCTGTACAGGATAATTTCCTTAATTTTAAGTCATTTTTTAACGCGTAATTTTTAATATTTTGCCTTTAGATAGATCCATCAGACATAATTTTTAAAGTGAAACTTTTATTACATCGTCTCAAACTTTTTGGTCTGTGTAGCGCATGTCGCGTGTATCGCGGCTGCCGAGTAGGTATACCTACCTCGGCAGCCGACCGTCACGCGACATGAGCTACACAAAGCAGTGTTCGGAACCGTTCGAACAGTTTCACTATTACCGTGGTTTCATAAAACCACACAACATTTTTTTTATTGCAAGACGTTTTTTTCGTTGTTAAATAGGTGCCAGACGCAATTTTTTATTTCGTTTTTATAAAAAATTCATATTATTTTACAATGTCTGTAAATTTCATATTATATTCTTCAAACATAATAAAATCTAAAATTAATTAGCCAGACGCTAATTCGATTGTTAAGTATTAAATATGTGTATAAATAAAAAAAAGTAAAAACATTAAATCAGCGAAACTGATTGAAGTGACCTTGAAATTATGTTACAATTCCTTTTATGCCTAAAAATTTAAGAACAGCTTTTTATACCGTCATTAATTGGTCGGTAACCACGATGACTGAATTATTTACGAAATGTCCCAGTGTCTACTTTATTTATAACTAGCTTTCCACCCGCAGCTTCGCTCGCGAAGACAAAGAAAAACCCGCATAGTTCCCGTTCCCGTGGGATTTCCGGGATAAAACCTATCCTATTTCCCGGGATAAAAAGTAGCCTAAGTCCTTTCTCGGGTATCAAAATATCTCCATACCAAATTTCATGAAAATTGGTTCAGTAGTTTAGGCGTGATTGAGTAACAGACAGACAGACAGAGTTACTTTCGCATTTATAATATTAGTATGGATGTATAATGACCCTATGAAAAGGGCGATGAAATTTTGTGAAATGTCATCTCATTCATATATAAATAATCTAAGTAAATAATTATATATTTATGTCGTGGTAACATTTAATTACAATCCGAGCCTGTATAATATGTTAAATGTTCATACCAAGGTTCATACTATATAGGTAATTTTTCTTAAAAATGATTTGTGAAAGATCTATATTTCCAAAAAGCCAGCTCAAACAAATTCTCAGGTTCCATAGTATCTTGAGTTATTCTACCTGCCAAAACAATCAGCTATGAACTTGACCTACCTATTTACATATCACGTGGTATTACTCGTAATTGATAAGTTTCAAATGTCGGCTTCATTAAGATTGTTAAGAATTGACCCCGAGGCTATCGTAAAGAAACCAGGTTGTTAACCTTATGTGCACAATTGACAACATTATTTCATAAAAGATAACAATGTTCAAAATAAGCTTATAACTGTACTCTAGTGACTAGTGAGGCTCTTTATAATCCAGGAAATATCAAATCTGGAAAATGTACCAACTAACTTAGAAAAAGTTAATTCATGATTTCATTAATATATTTTCTTGTTTTCACCGTAAACTAAATTTTAAAATCAGCTTATGTTGGTTTATAGTACGAAATATTTTGCTAAAATTTACGTACAAAATTCGAATGCCAGGGCAGACAATAATAGAACATGTTGCCAATTAGGACTTTAGATACTGGCCAAAGTAAAAAAATACTTGGTCATATTACACATAATATAGACATTGTTAAAAAACTCGTATCGACATCCTAAGTCCAGTTATGCTGCTAAGGATTCGTCAAAATTCTAGAGTTTTAAAATTCTTATTTTTATTAAATTTTATAATTTAACTCATGTCAATTAATCCTTATCTATTGATCTCATACTATTATGAGTGTGACTTTAAAATTGCTTCATTTGTTGTTCAGTTTCGATCGAAGTCGGATGAAATAATTCACCTGGCACATTTTGCATTTTACTTTTGCAGATATGTTTGATCTACGAGGGCTTGATTATAATTCAATTGAATGGACTTTACAAAAAAGAATCGTAAATCAAGATCTCCTTAAATGTTAAAACTTGATTTTTAAGATTATCTGAATGCAGACATGCATTTAGCACCTTGTAATTTTATACGTAGACCGACACCAGTTTTTAACCCGCACTCAAGGGATATTAAAACAGGTCTAACCTGAGATATCCGTAGACACCCTAAGACTGAGTGGATCCTTGTAAAATGATACTAGAATATTATTTCAGTCAGGATTCTTCAAGGCTGTGACTGAACGAATTAATGATTTACTCAAAATAGACAACGCCTTAACGCCTTATTCAAAGAGATGCGTGGAATCGGAATCTCGCACGTGTTTAATAATAATTATTTGCCTAATTTGAATTTTGTATAAATCAGTAATGATATAATCTTAATAGATCTCCATGTCTGACCGCAGACTCGTATCCAGGCATGCTTCGCTAAGTGCTTGCGAACTTTGAAGGAGGAAATTTTTTTGCTACATCAGAGACAGGTCTGACGAGATTCCTTCCAATTCAGTCGCTGTTACTGACGGACGTCTAATTATTAGGAAATACTGTAATGTATGTATCTTTTTTGTGGACGTGTCTTAAATTAGTTAGTTTCCTCACTAATAAATATTGGTATCAAACTTCCCTCTGGGTACTGTAGACTAGGATTGTCAAATGACCTAATTAATTTCAACAATTTGCTTACGCATAGGTACTTTACCTCGTTTTGCAATAGCTAATCTTATTACTCAGTAACTGATATTTGGTAATAATGTACATTTAATAATCTACATATCTTAGATAACGTATATGATGACGTAGGTAGAGATGCAGTGCATCTACGAGAGGAGTGAAACTTTCTACCTTTAGGAAAGCTTTGCCAAAATAAACTTTTATTTTTCGATACGTGAAAATAATGCATGCGGTCTTACATCAACTTGTCGAGTATGGAGCAAATTGACTTCTCACTTTCATTGATCGATTTTTAGGACAAGTAAATGTTAAGGTGATCAGCATTTTGCGTGACGAGATTAATTCCTTCATGTCAGCTGTCGTCAGGAATTGAACAGGCCATCTCGATTTGCGCTTTTTTCATTGTAATTGGCTTTTTCAATAGAGACGATACTTTGGTTTAAGTTTAAATTTTGTATTAAAATTTTCATCTGGTACATGTAATAGTTGTATTTTTTGGGAATAAATAAAGATAACCAAGTGATTTATCAAAGTAATATTTTTTAACAATTTTTTTTTGTTGCGTAAGTTATTTTCTCCGTACATTTTTTAAATGTGTCCATTAATCGCATGTAATTTATCAATTTTTTATTTGTTTTGACCTGTTTAAAATTTAAAAGACGGAAGAATTTTGTGAAATACTATTCTTTTTTGTACCTATATTTAAAAACGAACCTATCACGAATGCGGAAGTTAGGTTTCTTTATTTATGTTGAAATTGAGTATTTTGCTTTACATATAGTTCATTATAAATAGGTTTGCTGGACATGGTGTAATACTGGTCGAATTCCAAAAATATCGAGTTGTAAATGCACGAGATTCTTTTGTTAATTCCTTCCTGTGTCCCTTCTTGTCTTTATGAATTAAACTTCCAATAAAATTACAAATAATTTGTGTTTACCTGCAAGAGTATCTACTTATATTATACATATTTGTAATTTGTGAATATCCATATTTGTGTATGCAGGGTTATTACCTTGTTACTCAATCAAACAAAATGACAAATTGGGATTGGTTTGAACGTTTTATCAAAGTAACAAGGTGATTTTTATAACGACTACCCTTGCTACTTTCACAAAGCTTTGCCAACCAGCATAATGATTTGATAGCAATCCCCATACAAATTCCCCCTAATTTTATACATTCGTAACATCGCTGTATTAAACTTCGATCTCCTTACAGCGGTTCAGACATCATTAATTGGCTGTAATCCTTTCCATTATTATCATGGATACAAATAGACATACATACAGAACCACAGACTGATTCCCGCTTAGTACCACGTGAGTTAGTGCAATACACAACACATGCATACAAATGTACACACACATGCACAAACACGTGATGCGTTCACGTGCGGGAATGGCAGACAACAATGTGATGTCGTGTATTATATAAGTACAATTTAACATGGGTTACAGGCATTTTCTTGGGCTTTTATCTGCAATTTGAAATGCGTAATTTAGTCGTTACGATTTGAAGAGTTTTTGTTCAAACTCACTGTATCGCTTGAATGTTTAAGGGTTATTTACTTAATTACGGACATTTTAAATTTTAAGGGCTTTTTGCAAACATGTAACAATTAACAAATGCACCATAGACTACGTTCAATTCAATATTGAAAAAGTATTATGTGATAACTTTATAATTCAAATTAATTTCTTTGAGATTTTCGAGTGTCTGGATGCTAATCTTTGCATGACTACCCAAAAAAAATATGCTGTTTCCTTACGAGCTATGAGTTATAATCTTTATCTAGAAGAATCAACAAATTAGGTATATTTATTTATTAATGTATTTTAAAAGTATTTCATGTAATATAGTAATCATAGACATAGGCTATCGTTAGTCTGTCTGGTTCGTTATTTGATCGAATCGGGGACCGCGGACCCCACACCTGTGTCCACGTTTTAGTTATTTTTAAGACCTTAATAACTGTAAAAATAATCAAAGCTTAATTCCTATTAATTCATCTAATGTTATTCTTGGATAGATGTAAACATCCTGTTATTTTAACTTATTATCCCAAATCACGTATTGAATACAGAATAAGAACAAAGTAGGACAATTTCGGGTAATATGCTATTTTAGTATTATTATTAATAGTCTGTAGATATCATGTTATATTATCTACAAGTAATATTTTCTCTCAAATAAATACGTCTATAGTATGATTAAAAATAAAGATTATTATATCGCGCTGGGTTTTTCCGGATCATGTTGATATCCAATGTAGGAAGATTTTTCGGGTCCAGTAGTTTCTGAGATTAGTGCGTTCAATCAAACAAACTTTTCATATAGGGAGGTCTTTAGATCGTTGTTTTTGAAAATCATGATATTTATCACCTACACATAGCGATTGCTAATCATTACATACGTATAGCTTTCAATTGTTATAAACTAACAACTTATGGTTCTATATTTATTTTGACCAATAACATAGTCATCGCTACGGGAATTAAATTATGATTGTAGTAAAAACATAATTGAAATCAACGCAGTAGTTTTCCAGTATATCGCGAACAGACTGGCAGACACACGCGTCGGATGCATTTGTTTTACTATATTTATCCGAAAATATTTACTCCAGTTAAACTTATCTGGGCCTGTAATCCTACATAAGTCTGGATTATTGCATAATAAAACTAAAGCTCATGCAACAGCCGTTTCCACGTGACTGAGTATCAAACATGCGAGCCTAGAAACTCATATCATTAAATCTATTTAGTAAGTGTCAATGCGTATTGCATTTCAGAGGATACAGTTACATGAACTCTGGGCCCGTGACGACACCGATATGTTAATTAATAATAAATTCATTTTAATTATAATGCTTTCATACGAATGTTACTAATTAATAAATGTAAATTAAAAGAAATTCGTCTCAAAAAGTGTAGTTGGCTGAGTTGGCTTGAGTTTTAACACATAATCACACGTCTTCGGAAAAATTAAGTAGGTACCTAAAGGCTAAAGCTTGCTTTCTTTCGACCATATGAATTCTTCCTAACCAGTAATAATACTTGGCATTGAATTGAAATGGGTAATAGTATACTCAATCGGATAGTACCTACATAATTGTATGTATATACAAATAAAATTTGTTGCCTTTTTTCGAAAAAAAACTACACAGACGCATCAAGATGTTTACCATTTACAATATTTGAATTTCCTAGAAAACAATCGTAATTGAATAAATCATTTTTCAGATAACAAACATTACACAACCCAATTATCTGAATAACTACTAATGAAGCTGGATTAGGCACCAATTAAGGCGTCGCTATCAACCCACACTGACCACCTACACACCTTTGGAAAATCTCGAGCAAAGCTGTGTAAATTTGCTAGTTAAAATATCCTTGATAACTGTGCAGTTAGACCACCCGCCTTTTGGCTCGTCCCGGATGACCTAGATCGAGCTAACGAAGGGATATGATCGATGGAGGGCTCAGGCTCCAGGGTGCAGGTGCAGCGCGCATGCACCTCCCGCGGGGTGGCCCCCACTCATTAATATACCTGTGTGCGTCACACGCATACATATTAACTAGCCGATGCTAGCCGCGCCCACTATCCCTGTCCAGAGAAAAATCTAGCTACTATTAAGGACTTATCAGACAATCGTGAAATTGTAAATTTTTTATATGAAACTTTGTTGCCTGATATATTTAAAAAAATACTAAATGTGTGACTCACATTGAGTGTAATACAATCAAGTAAGTATAATGATTTTACATTGTTAAATCGATCGAAATTGGTTCAGGTACTAATATTAAGTATAATATGGACCATTTCGTGTAAATATTTGAAGGAAACGCTAAACTACACCCTGTTAACTGGCATGCGCACGCGTTGCATGGACTGTAAAAAAAAACGAACTGAGCTTTTCCCATTTATTTATTAATAATATTTTATTTATATTTTTCATACGAAAATGTAAATGCCCCTGTATTGCTAGGTCCTGAATTAGGTCACAGAGCTCCAATGACTGGACTCCACGTGATCTATTGTATACATTCAGGTCATGACAGACCAATGGATGCCAACCACGTCATCGATACAAAATATCTAGATCAATAAATATATGGCGGCCATTTTGGTAATTTCAGCTATTATATATCAATATTATATCCTGCTCCATAAAATAATTCACAGAAGACCTTCTCTGTGTCTGGTACATACTGCTTATTATCTTAATAATATGTATGATATTATTTTTAATTTGAATAATATATATTTAAGCAACTATATGATTTAATAATAAATAAAAAAACGTGTTACATTGGTCACCCTTCAAGAAATCTTCATATATCTACATAAAGACATCCAGAAGGTCTAAAATCGCACATAATGCCTCATACTTATTTTCCTAAAATTGCCAATTTTGAAATTAAATAGTCAGTATGATGCCATCGAATTGGAATGAAATATAAGTAAGAAAGATTGAGATTCATAAAATTACATAGTGACATTGATATTCAAAGAATGAACGGAGACAAATTAATTTTAAATTGCATCCTATTCGAGACTCTTTCAGAGGCTGCAGACTAATTGATATGTCCAACGCGACCGGAATAGTTAGGACAGTGGGTTCTGAATAAGCTTTGATTCCATGTAACTAATTTAAACTTTGTTTGAATCTACCATCTGGATTGGACATGCAATTAAGTCACATTCATTTTAAAATTGTGCATAAATTTTGTCTACTGCATTTTAATTTAACATTAGCGCCTGTTTATGAGAGCTGGAAAAATTTTATGTTTAATTTAGTATTCATATTTTAGACTTTTTTTATTAGAGGCTTGCAAGTTCTTTCATGATAAATTAGGCCCCAAGGGTTCCTATTTCAATAAACCATAAACCAATGTTGCAAATTCTCCTAGCTTTATGCAATGTTTTACGTGTTGAGCAAACATCGAACATTATTATGCAGTAACAATAACCGGGCACCTCGTGTAAACCATCAAAACGTCATCATGCGTCCCCAGGATAATAGACACGGAGTGTATGGACACAATATAGTGGCAAATTTACATTGAACCCCGCTTGAGTGTCAATATCCGATAGACTAATAGTCCACAAATTTACATGATCGGCTGGAGACTATCGTTGACAGATTGGTTCAACAAGTCTGATTGATTTTAATGGCTCTGCTAGACTGCTATGGGATAAATTGGTCATCTTCGTTGAAAAATTGTATGCTGTGAAAGGTGCATGTTTTTTTTAGTAATGATTGTCATTTCACTTTTGTTATGATTATAAGTATAAAGTATATTTTTCTTGTCTCTGTGCACAATAGGAGAAAACGTGTATTGCGCAATATTCGCGTATAGACGAACGAGTTGATTGTACCAATACCTAATGGATAATTATTTATGTCAAATCCAAATCAGCATATCCATTAGGCAAAAATTTTGGAGACTTGACCTAGAACCAGTTTCGCTGAACTTGTATTTAAGCACGTGTCGATTTTGCATTATTCAAATATGTATTTGACTTTTACCATAGCCGTACCATACCAGTACGATTCAATTGTTACCGGTGCGAACACATTCATAGGATACATATTTTTTGTATAACACATCTTCCTGCCCTGTCCTGTCCTACATATGTATACTTGGTACACAAGGATACTCGAAAGCTTTCTATATTTAGAACCATCGACGTTATATTAAATGTGAAATGCCGTATTTGGGGTATTTGAGCGTATTTCTTGAATAGAATTAGCACTCCGTTGCTTTTTTATAAAATCTAAGTAGTAGGTCTCGAGGAAGTAAGACTTGACATTTGACATCGAAACCTCAATCATTTCCTTTAATATAAAGATAAAATTATATCTAAGGACATTCAAATAATGTAATCACCATTTGAGAAATTGATAAGACTTCCTGTGGTAACATAATATTGTTGTTTCTCTAATATATAATTAACGTTTTAAGTAGGGATGTAACGATACATGATTTTGCCGATACGATACCGATACCGATATTTGTAGTAATGTATCGGCGATACCGATACCGATACCGATATCGATGGCTTGGTAGAAAAATAAATAGTGAATTATGCATAAAAAGTTACCAGCATTTAACAGAGACTCAACTGTTAATCGTATCCTTTTAAATAAAAATGCCAAATCAAAAAAAACAACAAAACCATTTATTTTAGTATTATTATTTTACAAAGTCATTTAAACTTTAAGTAATACACATACAATCAGTACCTAATAAAAGTTTACTATTGGTAGAGTTTTTTCAGAAAACAAAGTACGCACGCGTGGGCGGCCTCCCGCATCGTTCATTGGGCGCGGTTTTTTGAATTGTTTGATATCGGTATCGGTTGTTTTATTATCGGCGATACCGATATATCGGCTTGCCGATTAATCGGCCGATATATCGGTATCGGTATCGGTATCGTTACATCCCTAGTTTTAAGTATAAAAGCAATTAAGATTTTACGAATTGTTAACATTTAAACACTGAATACTTATTATTTGACCTCCATGCATTTTAGTTGCATTGAGATAAATCACAGAGGAGCAATAGTCCTACTTAGAAAACATGCGTTGCGACTGTAATAATAAGTACCCTTAATTATATATGAATTCCTCCTCTTGAACTTAGCATATAATCCCGTGTCTAGCCGATTGATGTACTTGAAATATTATCAGACTTATTCATAAACCCAACTAATCTGTCTACGTTCATTGCCAATACGTCCTCTTTAACCTTTGTGTTATTAGGTAGGTACCTATAACTTCGATTGGGGTGAATGTCTTATATTGTGTACATAATACTTTAGTATTCTCAGTTTTGAGTGTCCTATTTGATTTACAATACTTTATAATGGTCTTATATACCTGCTCTGAAATCATTACTTTCAGTCTATAAATTTTACGCTACAATATTTCTTATCATACAATAACCTTCGTCCAAACTCTAATAAAACAGTTTTGAAATGTGAATACGGTAGATCTGTGACGTGTATGAATATTTATGTAATGCTATCATCAAGATAGGTTTGAATCGTTCCGAAGCTCGAGAGCGCAGAGAAAGTAGCTGACCGCTTTCTCTGGTGCAAATATCCGAGCTCACGTGTGAACCGTTGTTTGTATACTTTTATTTTGGTGCGTCTATAGTTTTATATTATGGTTGTCAAGTTTGGTCGGTCGCCAAATTCTTGAGTATGAACGCTGGTGCCGACAAGGGCATTTAGTCAAAGGGCTTTGAAAGCTAGTGTTTATTGAATAGAAATTGTTATGAAATTGGTAAAGAAGAAATCTTAGGTACTATTGTAACCTAATAGATATGTTTGATTTTTGGTAAAGAATATAAAAGAATGTAGGAAGCTTTAAATAATACAAAAAAGCAAGCATGTAGAATGTAGATACCAGATAATATATTATGAGACAGATATTCTTATATAAGTTTACGATAAAAATTCTTTCAACATAATATGACAAGTATGCGCAAACGCAGATTGGATAGAATAAAATAAGCGAATATAAACTTCAAGATTCCTTCGAATATTGAAAGCAAAATATAGTGTGATGGTCCTCGAAGATTTAGGTCAAGAAGTTCATAATCTTTTTCAACGTATTTTCAAGCATATGAGCGAGTTATCATAACTAATCCAAATTTTAAAATTGGTAGTCATAAATTTCCTTGAAACATCACATAAAAAGCCCATCTACAGACTTTCAAATGATATGATAATGATATTTACTATAACCACAGTATTACAATATTATAGGAAATATGGTAATACTGTGCTATAACTGTGTCCTATAATTCTATGAGTACCTTTTCTAAAAATCTAGTATTACAAATACTTCTGTTCTATATTCAGTATTCAAATGCCATAGATCACCGATACAACACAATGGCAAATTAAACATCGATGTCAAAGTTTAAAGCAAAGATTATCACTCGGCTTCTGTTAACATCTTGCGGTTACTTGTTACGCTTTCGTTCCAATGGAATTATACGATCAGATAGGGATAATGTTGTTTTGATATTATCTTTGTATGTTTATTGCTTGTAGAAATCAAACGCTGCAACCGCAAGTTCTAGAAATCTTTTTGTGTGCTTACGCAAGAATAGTATAGTGCGATTATTTCTCAAATATCCACTAATATAAAGAAAATCATCATCATCATCAGGGTGTTTCAAATGTTATATATGATGTTGAACGTATTGCACAATGTACGAGAATGTATATCATATTAATAGATTGAAAATAAACCCGCCTTCAATCTTGACGACATTTTTAACAACTTGATCTAAATAATATTATCGTCCCTGTTAGTCACATTGAAATCAAAATAGACTGATGTCGAAAGATCGAATTAGATAGCGCATATTCAATAAATAAGAATAGAATGAAGTTCAACACCTAACGATTTGTATCAGAAATAACGAGAAGGTTCTGGAAAGTGCAGTGACGTCAATACGTTGCATTTGACAGCAAAACTAATATATATTACATGTCTTCTATTCAGGTGGCCTGCAACTGACATGCTTCAAACTGTTCGAGGTTAAATGAATAGGTCATACATAATATACACTGGCCTATGCACACGATCGATAAAAGATACATTATTGATGAGTAATTGAACAAAAAATTGATACAAAGATGTTTTGTAATGTTTAAAAAATATGGTAATAATGTGACTAAAGTTCCTAATCAAATGAATTTAAAAAAATAAGGAATGCCGTATTATATTGGAATACTATAGGACACAAATAAAAAACAGACACAGCAATTGGTTGATATGTCGACATTTAGTGTTAAATTGAAAAAATAGCATCCTGCTATTCAATTGCAGCCTGATAACACCAGGGCAATTGTGTGTCATCCTGTATACCTACCTCATTCAATTTAATCTCCTTACATTCTTGCACTGGCTCATAAATTGGCACTTGGCAATAAATTGCCGCCAGATCTGAGATAACAAACATTTTTAGTAGTCACCATTTATTTATTTTTTACACGATTATATACATTTAAACTAAAATAAATAAAAATAAAGTGTATCAAGATGATGAAATCTGTTTGTATTTTATTCACAAACTGATAAAAAATAATTTATTGAATGTTTATTATCTTGTTCAACACAAGATACGATGTAGCGATATCGTTATCGTTTTTTTGAATTGAATAATTATTTGCAAAATTCAACTTTTAAACAAAATTTTGACACCTTACTAATATGTGTATTTTTTGCTTGAATATCTAAATCTGAAGTGTTAAGATACTTTTTTTGTTAGTACCTACCCAGTTTGTAAAAAGAAACATTCTAAGACTAATTAATTATTATGAAAGCAAAAAGAGTCAGTATCTCTGAGGAATCTCCAGAGGATCTGAATCTACATACAATAGCTGATGCAATGGATACAGATACAAATGTCCTTTTTATGTAAAATTTGTATTTTCTGTTTTTGCTTTCAATAAAGTTTATGAATAAATAAAACAAATAGCTTCAAAGGGTTGCTACAGAAAGTTTTTCTCCGTTGTTTCTCAGATTTTTCTAGTAACAGCGGCCATCTTTAATTTCGGTTAGGAGACAAATAACACGTGTAACATGTAATAAGTAATAACTAATAACACATATATTGTGCAGGAAGTGATTCTCGTTTTGTCGACACTTAGAGTATCCGCTCAGTCACTGAACTTGGTATGTAATCGTAGTAATTGTTGTTTGTCGTTTGTTAATTACATATATTGGTGACTATTCTTCGGATGTAATAGTGTGTCACTATATAATATGTAATATTATATTATTATGCGGTAATTTATAAATGTAACTTCTAGGAGAAGCCTCCAACTCTATTGTGTCTTGGCTAGTTCCGTCGTAGATTGCGCATGCGACTCAGTTTATGTGACATAATTTTGGTCCAAAAGTGTACAAGATGTGTATTGCACGCCTCATAAGCGAAGCGTTGAGGTGGGTACTACTGTCACTTCGCGCAAAACATCTGATTTTTCAAACTTAAAATGTCTTTATGTATCATACATTGCACTTGTAAGATAATACATACACACACATATTAAGAAAAAACACTATTTTTAACGTTCATGATATTTTTGATGTCATTTTTGTTATTTAAACTAGTTAAAAAACAGTTTAAAAAAGTTCTGTCTTGGACGTCCGTGTGTCTGTATGTGCGGATCCCTTTTCTTGTTAACACGATAGCGACCGAAATACTTTACTAATCGAGTCTTTTTTTTTCTCTTACGCTTGAGTATGCTCAGGAATAGAACCCTTTCATTTTTCAGGGTCTGATTCGATGTGGTTTAATTGTTATTAAATAAACAAAAATAATAATTAATAAATATTTATTAAAAAAAATTATGAGGCGTGCACTTTTGGATTTTCCAAATTTTTTAAAATTATTGATGGTTGTCTACGAATTCCAAATTTCTGCCCAAATTTTAATTTTCAGTAGATTTATAGAGATTAGGGTTGTCAAAAATATTATTTAATAGGACCAAAAAGAGTTCAAAGCACAGCCCACAGTTTAGAGACACAAAATTGCATGTAAAATAAACAATTTATTACAATTCCACTAGTAATACCCATTTTTTACAGACATATGTTCGCTGAAGTGTATTTGTTAAGTTTAAAATATTTAAAATATATCTTAAATAAAGTTTAAGTACTTACCTATTTCAATAATCAACGATGAAAATATGACTTCGTAAAAACTCAGTCTATCTAATTAATTAATATCGAGGTAAAATTGATTGCGAAAACTGATTTGAAATGCATCTGCAAGGTATCTTCCTAGGTGAGGGTTAACACGATTTTTTTTTAAAGATATTAATTTTATTAAGTAGATAGTGTAAAAAAGTTTCATTAATTACTATTACAAGAATGTTCTTTACGTTTAAATTGCACATACAAATTACAAAAAAAGAAATTTTATAAGGATTTTATTCTCAGAGAAGTAGAAATAAATCAAAAGATAAACAATGTCTGAACAAATAATGTGTATATGGGAGTTGTTATAATATTTTACAAGCTTATATTTTAGAAGAAATTTAATATTTAAGATATATATTTTCGAATAAAATTTAACAAAGTGGGTCTTCTTAATTATGAACTTAATTTTAATTTACATAAAATTTTCGAAAATACTTGTATAATAAATATATAGATAAGTTTCCTGTATCAAATATATTCCAGTTTTGAGGGACACGCCTTTTTTCAACATAGTGGTTGAAATGAATAATGAATATATATCACCAATTTAATAAAAAGGTTATTTTTGCCGGCTACTAAACATTCCCGGCTTCGCTGGTTTCTTACCTACTTGATAAAAAATACTAGTATACTACCTACTGTTGTATGTAGTATTTTTTATTTTATTATTTAACTATCTGCGTTGGTGTCAAACTAAGTTCAAATCGAATCAGTCGTTTTTTAGTTATTGAATAACAAACATATAAAGAAATAAACTTTAAGTTAACATTCATAGTATCAAAGACACTATCAAGGAAACTGTTCTGAGAAATTGCAAATGCTAATGCATTTTTATATTCTTTTATGTAATTCATGATTATAATAATATGCACTAGGAATATACAAAACATTAGAATTAATATCCTTTTGGTAACGTGTTACGTGACCCACTTTGTCGCGAATTTATGAGTCATTTATATTCACGTAAAATGCATAATAGATTATTTTAGAAATCAGGAAAAAAATATTGCGAAATATTATACTTTATACTTTTATAGATAAAATAATGATATTACATTAGTGAGTCGCCTTGATGTGTTGGCTAATTTGATGAGTAAATTTTTAAGACTATTTTTTTTTTGAGAATTTTCGATGCATTTCGAGGCAATGGCTTTTTTTCTCGGCTATTTGGTAAATTTATATTTTGGTAAATTATTAAGATTTCTTTAGAATATTCTTACGTTGGAAACCGCAACACAAAGAAATCAAGGATTGAACCAATTCTATTTTAGTCTTTCTACGCATTTCGGATACATATAATATGTATAATATGTTATAGTTTTTAAAATAACGCCTAATTTTCTTTAAATCTCTAGGTTAAATTGTTGTTTATGTAGGCGAGTGTGGAAAAGAAAAGTTTAGGTGTGCGCTCTTTTCGCGTAAAAGTTTTGAAAACTTCTAAAGTGTAACGTAGCTAACTATATTATTGAAAATAAAACTTCTGAAGTGAATGGGTATTTTTTATATTTATTATAATTAATAAAATATAATTTCTTTAGTAAGTTTTTTTTTATTTAGATTTATAAATTTTTCAATAGTTTTGAGAGACACACCCAAAGGGGGACGGAAAATACTAGATCCAGGTGACCTATTTTATAGCTGTATCTGGGAGATAATTAATTCAGTGTTAGCCCGCCCATATATCACGCGATCGATCGGCTGCAACTGCGCCTGTTATTATTATATACAGTATTGAAATGTTAGGTCGGGTGGTGTCTATATAAGGCGGGGTGGCAGCTTCCCTCCGGCAGGGTCGGCCAGGACTCACAGTCGGAGCGACAGCGGGCCTAGGCAGACGTGCCTGGGTCCCGGCCCCACGATGCACTCGTTCAGAGTACACCGTAAAGCGCGGCGGAAACGTAAATGGCAGTTGGTGTCCAAGGAGATCGAGCACCTCATGGAGGTTCGTTGCGTTTTTATCAGTTTTTTATTGTTTTGCGTGGACGAGCGGACTCGAGCTAGGCGGAGCTGGGCGGATGCTGGGCGATGCTTTTTATCTTTTTATTTTCCATTTTATATTAAATAGGATTACTTTCTAGTGTTAAGGGGAAACGATTTAATCAATTTCGCGAATATTTTGAGAATTTCTTTTGAGTTATTTGATAGGGCTAGTTGGTGTGACGCCAGCGCAACGACGAGGGACATTCAACAAGTTCTCGAAGCAAAATTGAACCCGCGACCGTTGCGTAATTTTATATGATTTATTAATTTATTATTATGTCCTAAACTATTGTTCTAACTATTGGTCTCGTGCTATTCAACCGTGAAATAGTTATTGTGTGAAATTTTATAAATATCATTAACAGTTAACACATTTTTGCGACAAAAATAAAATTAATGTTTAAAATATTATAGTTCCTAAAGGTGATGGCACAATGAAAGCGAATGCGATTGCATTGCGATTTTTTAATGCAGGCGATTTTTTTATTTCTATAAATAGATTAGGCCGCCATTTTGTGGAAATTTCTAGAGCTAAAAATCGATAACAGCATAGGTGGCGCCCCCACCCATATAGCCTCTACAAAATGGCCGCCTGGTGGGCGTTGTCTGTATAACATGAAAAAATATGTTCCTTATATTATATATTTTATATGATTTTTTCTAATCTTGGCGTTCTTTAACAACACATTGCGGCTTTTTATTTACTTGCAATAGCATAAGATAAGAAAAAAACACAAAAAAAAACGTTAATATTAATTTTATAAAATAAAAAAAAATTGGTAATAACATAATTTTAAGAAATATCTAACTTATAAAAAAAGTTTTAAATATATAACATTTAATAAAATTACAAAAAAATGACGAGGCCGCCATTACTGGGTGTGGTCAAGCGCTCGTTCAGAGTCTAGAACAAAGAGCCCTCGGCACTTCTTTGTCTCAACAATCAACCCTCACTTGACATTTCTTTCAAAACATTAATTGAATGCATAATAATATGCATGCGACCTTATTGTCAGTGTCAAAAGTAACCGGTTCGGAATAGCTAATTACTTTTTAGAAAGTTGGAGGACCTAAGCAAAATATAAAATAAAGAGAAAAAATTGTGAAATCGGTGAGGTATTGCGGAATTCGCTATCTATTATTGTATGCATATTCATTTTTCGATGCTTAATTTATTCGAAAGAAAGTTCTAGAAAGTTACGTATTATAATTATTACATGGCGTCCCCCGCACCCTTAGAGGCATGTGCCGTAGCGAAGGCCCCGCCCACACGCTTCTGCGCAACTTTAGGGCGTTATCACGTTGTTCCCGAACTTTGTTATATGTTATATTTATTCCATGGAAAGTTTTAGAACGTTTTGTTGTAACATAGCGTCCCCCGCGCCCCCGCACGCATGCGCAGGAGCAGGGGCTCCTCCCACACGCTTTGGCGCAACTTTAAGGCATTGTCACGTGGTACTGGAATATTGCTATCTATTATATTTATTCTATGGAAAGTTCTAGAACGTTTCATATTTTATAATTATATCATGGCGTCTCCCGCAACCCTGCAAGCATCCGCCGTAGCAACCGCCCCGCCCACACACTTCTTCCCAACTTTAGGGCGTTGTCAAGTTGCTCTAGAACATTGCTGTCTCTTATTTATTCCATGGAAAATTCCAGTACGTTTTGTATTATCGATATATCATGGCGTCCCCCGCATCCTCTGCACGCATGCGCCCTAGCAACAGCCGCCCAACAATGCCGGCCCACACGCTTATGCCTAAGTTTAGGGCGTTGTCACGTTGCTCCAGAACTTTTGCTATATGTAATATGTTTTCCATGGAAAGTTTCAGTATGTTTCGTATTATCCATATATTATGGCGTCCCCCGCACCCCCTGCACGCATGCGCTCTAACCGTATCCGCCCAACGTTGCCGGCCCACTCGCTTCTGCATAAGTTTAGGGCGGCGTTGTCACGTTGTTCCAGAACTTTTGCTATATGTAATTTGTTTTCCATGGAAAGTTCCAGTATGTTTCGTATTATCGATATATTATGGCGTTCCCCGCACCCCCTGCACGCATGCGCCCTAGCAATATCCGCCCAGAGATGCCGGCCCACTCGCTTCTGCATAAGTTAAGGGCGTTGTCATTTTGTTCCAGTACTTTTGCTATATGTAATATGTTTCCATGGAAAGTTCCAGTATGTTTCGTATTATCGATATATTATGGCGTCCCCCGCACCCCCTGCACGCATGCGCCCTAGCAATATCCGCCCAAAGTTGCCGGCCCACTCGCTTCTGCATAAGTTAAGGGAGTTGTCATTTTGTTCCAGTACTTTTGCTATATGTAATATGTTTCCATGGAAAGTTCCAGTATGTTTCGTATTATCGATATATTATGGCGTCCTCCGCACCCCCTGCACGCATGCGCCCTAGTAATTTCCGTCCAACGATGCCGGCCCACTTGCTTCTGCGTAAGTTTAGGGCGTTGTCACGTTGTTCCAGAATATTGCTATATGGTATAGGTATTCCATGGAAAGTTCCAGAACGTTTCGTATTATTATCGATATATTATGGTGCCCCCTCAGGGTGCACGCATGCGCTGTAACAAGGGCCCCGCCCACACGCTTCTGCGCATCCATAGGGCGTTATCACGTTGTTCTAGAACTTCGGCATCTACTATTGAGTGCATATTCATTTTTTCGATGAGTAATTTATTCGATTGAATGTTCTGGAACATTAGTATCATTTATTATAGCGTTCCACCCCGTTCTCCCTGTACGCATGCGCAAAGACTCCGCCCACCCGCTTCCTGCGAGCAGCTTGAGGGCGTTGTCGTCGTTGGACGTTGTTCTAGAACATCGTTATCTATTATTAATTCGATGGAAAGTTCGTTCGTCTAATACGTTGAGTATCATAATTGTATTATGGCGTACCACCCCAGCACCCCCCCCGCAACGCAAGCGCAGTTGCAAATGCTCCGCCCACCCGCTTCTGCGCAACTCTATAGCTGCTTAAGCCCTAGGCTTTGGCAGATTGTTCTAGAACTGCATAGATTATTTTCGCCATTTGCAATGTGATCGCCGGAGCTTGCGGTTCGTGGCGCTAGTGGTGCGTAGGTAGGTGAATTAATATATTTTTTTAAATGGTTTGAATTTTTGTGGGTATTCGCAGCTCGTCTGTTTTTTGTTTTGGTTTTAGGGATTTAAACTTTATCTTTTTATTTTCAGTTAACATATTATACACAGTTAAATTGTTTTTTTTAACCTACAAAATTTTATGGGTCTTCACTCTTCACAGACCCTCTTAAATTTGAGATTATTTAAATTTGAGATTATTCCTTTATTCTCCTTTAATATTTATTTTTATTGACAACTTTAAATAAAGAAATCACAGAAAGAAATGATTCTTATATGTATTATAGTATATATGTCGTGGCCATATTGTAGATTTGCTCATTTCATGATATGATCGATCATTTCACGAAATGGTCGCATTTCATGAAATGGCCAACATAGTTTGATCAGATCGTTAAATCGTCAACGTTTCACGATTTGGCCATCCACATTTGGCCAGATCGTATAAAATATAAAGAGTCCATAAAATATTAAAAAAAATCTGAATATTCTAAAAACTTGTTTAATGTCATTTAAGTTAGTGCCGCGGCAGCGGCCGGCGAATGCTAGAAGCGAATCGTTTTTGCAATAAAAAACAGTTAGTTAGGTTAGACTTTGATAAACAACGCATGAGCCGAGCGAGCAAAGCGAGCGTGCCGCGGCAGCGGCCGCCGAGTGCCAGAAGCGGATCGCTTTTTAAAAAACAAACATTTATAATACTATAGTAGGATATATAAATATATATCCTAAAAGAAAAAATGCGTCTTAAATTATTTTATTTAAGACGCAGTTTTTCTTCAATACATAATATAAGATATTCACATTTTCCATAGTACTCGAACCGTCGTAAATTCTTTGCTATGACTTTCTTCATATTAAACGAATTATGAAGTTTTTAACTGCGAATAATTAAATTTTCGCCAGCGGCCGCCATCTTATCACATAAACACAGAGCTTGCAGCGCCTCTACCAATGATTAATGTAAATATTTTAGGATATGATCAAATAATTTTGATCATTTCATGAAAAAACCGCGCGTTTAGTTGGCCATATCGTTTTTTTTTATGCAATAGGAGGCAACAGAGCAGACGCGTCACCTGGTGGTAAGTGCTCTACGTCGCCCATATGTACCCACAGTGCCAGAGACATTGTGAGTATGTTGCCGGCCTTTAAGGTAGGAATATGCTCTTTTCTTGAAGGTCCCCAGTTCATAGCCGTTTGGAAAAGACGTGAAACGATTTCTTATCATTGATTTGCTCAAGCCACATCATGATGTGGCCAAACTAAATTGGCCATTTCGCGAAATGCGACCATTTCGTGATGGCCAATCATATCATGAAATGAGCAAATTTACGATATGGCCACGACATATATAATATAAAGATTATTTTTCATTAATCCTCTACGAAACAAAGAAATCGATAATCATATATACTCGAGGTTAAATAAATCTATCAATTTATTATTCATTACAATGAGGTTTCGCCAATACATTGTCCATTTTCTAGGATAAACGTCATAACTGCTCCATCAAACGGCTATTATATCGATTGCAAATACATTTTTAAAGAAGCGGTAATAGCGGCTGACTGGAACAAAGCATTTTAAATTATAGCCGTCTTGTATTCAGCAAATTGGCCTGTCTGTTCATAATGTCAATATAATTGCTCAATAGTGACTTGTACTTCAATCAAACAATTATGAATTGACGTGGCATGTGACCAGCGCATATGTGTGGCATGTGCCCTAGCTTCCATTGAGTCATTTTATCAAGACTAAAGATATGTTACAAGAAGATGGTGAAGAGGTAGCAACAAAAAAAGCTATCTCTAATTTAACTTTCTATAGATAATAATTAATTCAAGAATATTGTTTGATAATGTCGGATGGATATTATTAATGATTATTATTTGAAGAACACATTAAAAGATAGTTAATAATTTTTTAATTGGAAAAGGATTATATATTCGAAAATCTTCTTCTTCTCAGTTATATGATGTTTATCACACAATTTACTGTTATCTTTACTGAAACACACACTTATATAGAGACTCTATTTGGATCCTAATTGAACCGTCTTCGCTGATACTCTATGCCAATTTGCATAATGAATTTAGCATTCATGTTGAATTAGTAAAGATAAATAGGTCGGATTCCCAATTTATAGAGAATTCGAGATGAGAGACAATGAGATTCCTTATTATTTAATGGAATTAAAAACTATACAAAAAATATTGAACATAATTATAGCGAGTTATAAAATAAAAGCGTGTTTAATAAACTTGGCGGACTTGCAAATGAGATAGACAAAACAAAAATTACAATTGTTAAATCAATTGTAAGATAATCTTCGGAATTTGCACCCATTAACCTGTTTTTAGTTTCTCCTGAGGTAACTTAATCCCTCAAAACTTTTGCCACCTCAACCTCTGATATTTAACCATAAACTTAAAATAATCAAAGCTAAAAGTATAAACTTGTCGTTAACATAAGTTTTCTTGTTAAAACTTCCAACTAACGAACACCGTTGACACACGATGCGCGATGCTCAAGCGAGTGACAACCGCGAAAGATGAGACGGTTGACGAACAAACTTGTGATTGTTAAGTGCTAGGAATATTGGTAAATCGCGGATCAGGAAAGCCTGTATTTGGTGTAAGTTGAGACAGTTGAGAGAATTTGTGGCGGTTATCAGAATATAGGTAAATTTCGGAATAATTGGAATTGGCGATTTGATGGTGTCAAATTATTGCCTTCGTTTTTGTCAAAATTTCAAGAAAAGATTACAAAAATATTTGAATCTTCGTTCAAATTAAATTTATTTGACGTGTTGTTTAAATGTTTTTAAATTTTTATATTACTGATGAAGAAAAATCTAAAGAGGAATTTGTGAAATTGAGTTTAATTAACAAATCTAATTAACATTTTTGAGTAATTTCACTAAGAAGTAAGTTCAATACAAAGTAGAAAGTAAATTGTCTGATACGAAATTCTGATAAACGATAAGATGTTATGATAACATTCCAAGTTATAAGCTTTTTTGTTTTAACTCTTATTGTGATACGTTTCTCTCTCGAACTATCTAAACATTTTCATAAATTCTCATAAATTTCATAAATTCTTAATTTCGAAGAAGAAACTTTACGGGTTGGACTGTATTTATACAATATATTTTATAGTATAGCTCACAGTATGACCGCGCCGTAAACTGCAACGCCATTTCAATGTACAAGCGGAAGCGATAGCAATAAGCGATTATAATAATATTATGTATATAGCTTTATTTTTACTACTTATTTGTATAAAAAAAATATTTACTTTAAAAATAACTATCGCGTAATACCTCCATTATATTTTATGTAACAGTAATTGTTACAAGGTATTAAATATTTAATAGATAGTTATAAAAACTGATGTAGTTTTTACTTTTTTGTATTGAATTATCCAAATAGCTTATTGTCACAGTAAACTAAATAAAATAAAATTCGAGCAATAAACATACATAAATATTAATTCATTTGAAATTTTAAATATCATATTTAAATTATCAAAATAGTTAATCAAAGAAAAGATGATATCTTAGATCTAGTTAGATCTATCATCTAGATTAAATCAAAGCGATCGGATGATTCAACTTCAAACGGTTGCTTGTTTTTTTATTTATATTTACCTATATCGAAATTAAAAACAATAATTTCATCATATACTTATAATTAACATAAAACAAATAGTGTTCAATAAAATGAAGATATAATCATAGATAAACAGCATAAATGCAAATGTATGTAATCTCTGCCCTCTGCAAATGTCAAGGAAATACGGTATTCACTAAAATTTACCGTTCCTTATTTCTCATTCAAAATTCATTTCATATCTTTAACAAAAATAAACGTAAAATTTCCCGTATTTAACTCTGCTTATATTGTACTTTGTACACTAAATATTTCGCCCTGTTTATATCCCTTTAATTCTATCCGGGCTTTGTTGGAAATCTGTCCATGAGGGGACGACG
The DNA here is from genome assembly GCF_061535395.1 of Colias eurytheme. Taxonomy (NCBI): domain Eukaryota; kingdom Metazoa; phylum Arthropoda; class Insecta; order Lepidoptera; family Pieridae; genus Colias; species Colias eurytheme. The sequence goes on from NC_142980.1 coordinate 510,071, forward strand.
CGTCTGTATTCAAAAAAGTAGGTTATATACTTCATTAGGTAGCTAATTCTATCCTTTTAAATGTTTCCAGTATTCATTCATTTCTATAGATATTACTTATTGGGTTAGTGGGAATGCTATTTACAATAAATAGTTAGGTACAATACAAACTATACGTGTCTTTTTTATCTGAATGCATTGCATGTTCCTATGTTGTGTTTTTGTGGCCTTTTTGAAAATAGCGTATTATTCCCAAAAACCGCAATAGTGCGGCGTGGATTTTTTATGAGTGATAGGCCTTATTACGAGCAATAATTCTACGCTAGTGACAAGCCGCACTTTTGCGTTTTTAGGGAGAAAAAAAATAAAAACGAAAATCTGAAAAAAATATATTTCTCGGTATTCGGAGGTAGTTTTCAAAAAATAAAAACTGGATAATATGCGCCCAAAGATGCTTTATAAGTCTATATTATTTTATTTAAAATAAATATCTTAGACAGTTACGATTTCAGAATACATTTCAATATTTCTCATGAAAAATTCACCTGAAGTTTGTCATTTTTTTTAAATAAAGTATAACTTATAAGAAATTGACACGTGGGTGTTCTACTCTTACATTATAAATACATCCCTTGATCGATAAATACAATAAACAGCACAGGGAAATTTTTTTGATCTAATGAAACACAGTGGAATGGTATCGAATATGACTTTATAAAATTATAAACATTGCATTGAGTGAAATAAGTATATAATGGTTGTGAATTTATGGACACTCTCAGTGTGTTTTCAAAACTCATTAGACGCATTTCATTTGCATTCTGTATCGAAATCAGTTTTATCGCATTCGTTTTATTGAGTGACCTGTGAAAGTATTAAGTATAATAATCAAAGTGGTGAGGAAATTAAATACAAATAAGCTAAGATATCTGATATGTATATAAATAAAATCAATAGTAGGTTGCAAATGTAACGCTTGTAAAGCAGACCTGTGAGAACGAGACTAACTTAGGGATTACATAGTAACGACTAACGCTTATGCACTTAATTAAAAATAAAACTAAATAGTGCTAGCCGAATGGTGCCTTCAATAATAATTTAGCTGAATGTCGGTGAAAGAATTTTCAAAATTTTCGGAACTGATTTGATTCAAACAGAAACAAATGGTATTATCAGCATGGTAATGATTTTCATAGCAAAAACTACTATACTACTAAAAGAATGCTCTTAAATCTACGTAATAAGGGTAGCAGTTATACGTGACCTTCTCTTTGAATTAGATATTAGAAGCCCTACAAATACTCAAACATTTTCACACGTAGCCTTCTACTAAAGTACTTAGTTTAATCCATGCTACGGAATCTAAATCCAATAACTATTAATCCACTTTCTACAACATAATCTATATAAAACGTAACACTAACCTTTTTTATCATATATAACCAAATTAAATCATATATATAAGTATTCTGCCAATGTTAAATTCGTTATTTGAGAAGTTTTTATTACTATAACTTGGAAAGTAGCAAATTATAATTCACAAAAGCATCGAGATGCAGCTGTTATACTACAAACGTGATGTGAGATAATGTAGCATACGATTAGTAACAAAACACAAGCACTGGAAGGGTGCCTGGCCAGGGGTCAGCCGAGTAGGGCCAATCCCGCTTTATTGGCACGATGAGAGAGTTAATTTTGAATTTGCTATTATGTTGCACATTTGCATATGAATTTTGTATTAAGCTTCGCTCTTAACTTGAGTTTTACGGAACCAGCTAATCATGATGGGCATATTAATGAAAAAATTATCATATTTGGTAGTTTTAGGTACAAGATTGATGTTGAAACAACTGCTCAAAATATGATTTTTTTATATTGCTAAATATATACCACCACCAGCGCTAGTATTGCGCACGCGCATATTTTCTCGTAGTTCTCAGATTATAATATTCTCAATTGAGGAACTCGAATAATAATTTCGCGGAAATATTCTATCATCCGTGTCTATAAAACTCCTAAAAATCTGTTCATCTATTTTGACGACATAACAAAATTTTCTACTTATGAAATAAAAAGTGAACTCGGCTTAAAATAAAGTCTCCCTCGTTATGTTACTGAAGTTTTTCCCAGCGGTTTATTTTACACTAGCTTTCCGCCCGCGGCTTCGCCCGCTTTGTCTTAAACATAATAAATTATATACTAAAACCTTCCTCTTGAATCACTCTATCTATAAAAAAACCGCATCAAAATCCGTTGCGTAGTTTTAAAGATTTAAGCATACATAGGGATACATAGGGACAGAGAAAGCGACTTTGTTTTATACGTACTATGTAGTAATAAAGTGTAGGTAGATAGTATTTGGATTCAGATGATCTCTTATCGTGTATCTTCCTTTTATCGGTGAATAAATAATGAATGACGATAGATAACTTACGTGTTGTTTGTATTTAAATTCCTATTTTAATTGGAGTAGGAAGGATTCATGTGTGAAATATAGCATTACGTTGATTAAAATGTAGGTTGTTCAGAATTATTTTTAAACATTATAATGAATGAATAAAAGTGAATTCATACAAACCAAAAAATATGACTTTCTACCAATAAAAATTTAAATTATTTTACACGTGTTAAATCTAAACTATTTTTGGATAGAAATATCATTTGCTCGTTCATTGGCAAAATTTTAAGGAAAAGCAAATTACCATTGTACACTTCTAGCACAGAATACATAATAGTAGCTAAACGCTACTTCTAGTATACATAATACAACATATAACTAAACCCAATAAGAGGCCATAAATTGCTTCCGGTCATGGCATATAGCATGTAACACTTATCTTGTTTCCAACGGTTTCACAATAATGACTAGGTATAATGTCTGTCTAATTTTCTGTAAAGAGACAAGACCATTGGGCATGAGATATTGTACAGATTATTTCATTCTAGTTTTTAAATTGGGATGATTCATGATTGGCAATTGATATCTGAAATGTTTTTTGTACGATTTGATCATAAAAATTTTGAAAAATTGAGGGTTTGACATTTATCCTTATTTCTTATACATTTATTATGTTCCACTTCCATATCTATTACATTATTGATCGATCATGTATAATATACGGATAACGGTGACAAGTGGCATACAATGGATAGTTCTATACCATAGCTTATACATGTAAGTGAGGGTGTTCATTTAATAAAAATCTCTTCGTGTATGTCGCTAAATATAGCTGGGGACTATTGTGTCCTCCGGCAGTCATCTACAATAAACCCATTCATTTGAAATTGATCGGTAACTGTATTGATATATGTTGTTATGGAGATTCATTGTATTCGTGTTTATCACGAAATACCTTTTAGATGTGTCAATGTATTTTATTTTTCAAGTGGGAATAAAAATGTACTGTTATAATAAAAAATAGCTTGTGGGTTATATAGCTTTACGTAGCTGTACGTATTTGTACTTCTGGATGTTTTGAATTTCTAAAGAAGAAGAAAATCTTTTCTGTGTTGGAAATACATTCCGAAAATGTGTATAAATGGCGAAACGTTCTAATGTTGTTCAAAAACTAAGGGCTGATTTTTCAATGCTTGGTTAATACTTATTCGTCGAATAATGTATAAAACTACCATTTTAAAAACGTATTCTAATTGCCCGTATTTGACAGTTTACGTGACATTTTAAAATTATCGTGTAATACTTTATTGGACGGATAAGTTTTATCCAAGCATTGAAAAATCGGCCCTAAGTGAAATTTTGTTAAGTGGAGAATAAATAATAATCTTAACTTCAAAATTTTAAGTTATAGCATTCTTAATTATTTTGTTAGGTCACCCATTACTAAAATATTAATACCTACGTAGATAATATTTGTTGCAACACGTATTTTATACGAGAAACTCAAGGAAGAGATGTAAAAGCTAGACTTAACTGGGACAACGCGAAACAGGTAGTACTTTGTACTCAATAGTCAATACTCATTGCGTATTTAGTTATTAAGGTTTGATTCGTCTGTGTAACTATAATACATTATGTAAATTATGATGCCTAGGTTTTATGGTCTTTATCTATGCGAAAGTATTGGAAATCATCTTTAAAAAGAGATTCCGGGTTCAATCAAACATATTTAGTTTCTGCGAAAGAATTTCAATATAATTCTGATATGCAATTTACTGTATAGATTACGAATAATGACAATATGATTCGACAAGAGTTTATATTTTGTAATTAGGCATTTGATACTACAATATTACAGTTTCTTAGAATTATGAAATATGAATCCGCTGTACTTAACACCACATTTATATCATTTGATATACAAGCCGCCAAGCGCATATCCTTCCTAATATGCACTATAACCAATAACCATGCTCGCAGTGCGCACACTATTTTGACATTATTTTTAAGATTATTTCAAAATATTTTATTACCTCTACAATACACGATAAAATATTTTGGAAGCTTTACTATGGCGTTTGTTTTACGTTGGTTTTATATTATTACTAGCTTTCCGACCGCGGCTTCGCCCGCTTTATCTAAAACCTAATAAGTTATATACTAAAACTTCCTCTTGAATCACTCTATCTATTAAAAAAACCGCATCAAAATCCGTTGTGTAGTTTTGAAGATTTAAGCATACAAAGGGACATAGGGACAGAGAAAGCGACTTTGTTTTATAGTATGTAGTGATTTTAAATGTTGCTGTCTCATTGCCGTATTTAATGATCATTCATTAAATACAGCGATGAGACAGCACACGGCGCACACGGATTCTAGATATTAAACATTATTTTGAAAATTCCTTCAAATATTTTGACGCCACAGCCATCGCGATGTACCTTCGTACAAATGAGGACATTTAAACGAGCGTCTTTAAAAACTATTTAATTATTAGATCAGTGTGTTCCCTTAAGTTCTATACTCAATATTTCAGCAATTTTCGACGTTTACTTATTGCTTGTTTTGTTATGCAGCGCCACGCCCGCGGCATGGCGCTTCAGGAGGGGCCCCTGACGCCGGCCCTCCCGCAGGCACCGCTGGCGCGATCCGACTCGGCTGATGATTTTGATGATATAGTAAGTACCTTGTTTGATGAAAACACAATGTTAAACCTTAATCAATGATGGATAGAGCTTCATATAATAACACCATTATAGTTATTTATAAATATTTTATTATTTTATCTGTTATTTACGCACTATCTACTTATATCATGATTTTAAAATGACATTATTTTATTTTGCAGGAAGAATTTCAAGATGCGCTGGAGCCAACGTAAGTATACTTTACATTTTTAAGTATTCGTCAGTTTAGTGTAGATAAATAATACTTATTAGGTACTAAAAAAGTACAATTAAATATCGCCTGCGCACGCGACGCGGCGTTTTTGCAAATAAATTTTTGCAATATAATAGTTATTTTAGTATTGTTTTCTATTCTCTTTTACATAAGCATGATGCATTTAGAAACGAATTTTAAACGGGATTTATAACATCGTTCAAATGTTTTAATAAATATTTATTTTATTAGGATGGACTTGAAAAAGTCCCTGGAAGATTGTGAGCTCGCCATCGAGAAATTCTTCGCCAACAATGTGAAAGGGGCCGCAGAGGTGATGAAACCATGGTGGGTACATATGTATATGGACCTTAGTTTAAACAATACATAGTTAATTCTAACTATGTATTGTTTAAAACAATAGTTTATCCACCTATTCAATACTCGACGTCATAATAATTGTTTTTTAATGAATGAACGAAGAACAACACTAAAAGTACATTCATCGCGTGAAAATGGTAAATCACTGCAGGAAGGACACGTCGTCCTATACCTTGTCCTTAAAATTTGGGCTAAAAATGTTCTATTTCTACAAAGAAGCCAAATTTCATACTCCCATATCGATCAACTTAGATTATAACCTACGAATACATCAACGTTTTGCCCAACACGATGGTAGGATGGGTGGACATCCTCCTACCGCCTACCTATTAACAAAAATTGCTTTATTACCCACGAATCCCAGAGTTACATTATAAACGTCAATCCCAGGAAGGAGAAGTCGCTATACCACAGCCACGGCGCGGCGATCTTCGAGTTCATCCCAGCGATGCTGACGATGGACCCGCAGCAGATCCAGAAAGCGCTCTCCGCGGTGAAGGACACCATCTCGCTGTGCAACCGCTTGCGCAAGTCGTACACGTTCGTCGAGTCGCTCGGGAGCATCGTGAAGAAGGTAAGGGAAAGGATTTGGATTTTAGGGAGGAAGTTTTAGGGAAGTTAGATTAGGTTAGGAATTTGGTGAATGTTAGGGAAGTCTTTAAGGGAGATTTGGTTTTGTTAGGCTTTGGGTGAAGTTTATGTTACGATACGTTAGGCTTTGGCAGGAGTTTAGGGTAGAAATTTTAGGGGGAAAAGTAATGGTGACAAAAATTGGTATTAAGTTTGGTTTTGGGTGTGAAAATATTTATTTTGATTGGGAATCATTTTTCAATTTAGTTAATTTTTTTATTTCAAATTGTATTCTGAACTATTCTGGAATCAAGCTAAAAGAAACAAAAGTTTATACAACGGTCCTGCCGTCTAGAAGAAGTTCAATGACAAAAAGTCGAACAGTAAATGTATAAACATCAATCTTTGGATCCTATTATTTAGTATAAGCTATCTATTATATTTTATTCACACTTAGCTTTTATGTAAGAATAAAAATGTTGGGAATTTTCTTCGAACAAAATCTGATATTCGAAGAATTCTGAATCTCATTTACAGACTACTCGTCTTTCAAAGGCATCTTTATAGCAATTTGCGCGTAAATCTGATCACAAACGATGCAGTTATATAATGCAGTCACGGTTTACATCGTTGCATTCTTGCGTCGATTTTAATGCGATCATTTCACCTTTATGGCTTCCTAAACCAATTTTTATTATTTAAATACATTTAGTACTTTATTTTGCATTAAATTTATCTGCAGTTTGTTTACAATTTCAACTTAGTGAAGGGTTACAATGTATTGGAATTGCAATAAAATTGTTACAAATGTTTGTGGTTTTACGAGTAAATGTTTTATCATTGGCATTCTATATATTCTATATATATTAAAATACTTCTAAGAAGAGTTAGACGAAATCTTTTTATTAAATGTTACGAAAAATCACATTCTCCAGACTAAAGACCTTTTTGTCTTCGATCTAAATACACCAACGCGAACGGCCCAAAAACACTTCAAACACTGGTGGTGTTACAGGTGCTTTGACGACCTGTTTTGCAAAGATCCAGACACCAGACTATCTAACAGTCTTCTTTACGGCGTTTTTACATTTATAAAACAAAAGATCTCTTCATAATGTCCATTCTTCTTTACATCTATAAGATATTCTCTAGATACTACAATATTTATATTTATACGATAATTAATCCCCTGTAGCCAAACTTCGCGGCGTTTTCGGAGATGCAGGCGCACGCAGAACTGATCAACGCGGAAGCTCTGCTCGTGCAGGCGTGTCTCGTGGCACTCGAGGGGGAGGACTTAGCGGGGCTCATTAAGGCCACCCTGAAGATTAAGAACAGCCATGATTCTTACAAGTGAGTAGAAGAGTTTTATCATTTTTTTTTGGGTAGAGTATGTGGAAGAGACCACAGGATGTTAATTGATCACCACATTCGTAACAACTTGTGATACGCTTGTCTTAAAGCCCCCAATTTATTTAACTCCTTTTATTTCATGATCTTGAAATGTTAATATACCTTGGTACTATTTTTTTTAGTTTCTGGGAAGAATTGAGGTTAAATTTCCATGTTTTTTTCTTTATTTATTTATCTTATCCAGAATAAATGGCATCTTCTCTTTCGCCTACTTATAAATATTAATAGTAAGCTTGCCTTAATTATGGAATGACTAAATTAATCCATCAGTGACCGGAATCACAGACACAATAGATAATCTATTGTGTCGCGCCCCGATCGGGGCGCTCGGTGGTCAATGGGTTAAAAGTCCTAGTTTTCTTTAGCCCATTATACCAGAAAACCAATACTTCCCACAAAATCTTCTAACATACGTCCGTTCTCCAGGGACTGCGTCAAGATCCTGGACAAAAAGGAGTGGGAGGACGAAGCGTCCCGGACACACTTTGAGAGCGGCGTGCGCATGGGCGTGGCCACGTTCAACGTGATGATCTCGCTGCTGCCGCCCAAGGTCATCAGCGTGCTCGAGTTCGTGGGCTTCTCGGGGGATAAGGTGGGCTATTTTACCAAAAAAATTAAAAAAAATAGTTTTTTTTTTGTCAGTTGCGATCGATCAGTTCGATCGATCATCGAATTATGGTTATAGTTGTGATTTTTAATTAGTTCGTAAGTAAATAAGTTCATAAGGCATATTTTTCTGGTTCAGAAGACTAAATTTGTATTAGAACAATATTTTTTTTGCGAAAATATAAGTAGGTACACGAGCTGCACGGCTACTCGCATTACTTCGCTCCTATTGATCTTATGTTTCATTACGCTAAGACCAACAGAAGCGGAGCCTTGCGGTTGAAACCGCGGTGCGCAGCAAGTAAAAAAATAAAAATAAATAATAAAAAAGCCTTTATTTCTCAATTCACTATGGTCACAATCTTACAATCTGCATGTAATAAATAAAAAAAACGTACACGTGTCTCTTATAACTACATTTTAGACGATTTCTATTTTAGAATTTGAAAATACATTATAATTTTATGGACTATAAAAGATTTTATTGAATAATAAAATACTTTATCAATGAATAGATCTAACAGCTTTTAAAGTTATGTCCGCTTTGAAACATGAAACTTGGAAAAACTAGGTCTTCAGTAAATCTAGGTCTTAGAAAGTTTAAAGTTTGAAACTCTTTGAATTTTTAAAGTTTTTAACTTTTTAATTAATTCTCTATAATTCAAGAATAGGTTTCTAAGCAACCTTGATAACATTCATTTGAAATGAATTAATACAACTGAAATCGAATTTATAAAACAATATTAGTCTAAAATTTTGTCTTGAGAAAATAATATTGAAATTCTTTAAATTTTTTCAGCAAGTTGACTTTTTGATTTTAAATATATCTACGTACTTTTAGAAACTTTCTTCTTGTTGTTGTAAGAATATCCTTACATTTATTAATTGTTGGGAACAAAGAAATTACAAAATCACAATAAGTTATATGTAACAACATTTATTAAAAATAGGACAGAAAAAAATCAAAAAATAACATCGCGTTTTACGATTGATAGAAAACAAATTATTCTTGTTAGGTTTTATTCACTGAGAAATAAATTATGCTTGCTATTTGATGCATAATTCATATTATATTAATCGATAGATCACGTGGTTCATACAATCAACATTGGGTGTATTCGTAATGTGCGACCTACGATGTAGGAGATGGGGTTATATTGTCTGATGATAAAACGTATTCATTGATATTATATTATATGTATAATTTTGAGAGAAAATAGATGAAATTTTTGCATGTCCTATAAAGCTGAAGAGTTCGTTTGGTTGAAAGAGCCAATCTCAGAAACAACTGGTTTGATATTCCTTTTAAAACAGATACAGTTATAAGCAAAAAATCATTGGTACAAATACTCACCCATAATTTGAACAAAACCACCATTCTTTCACGGTCTGAACGAGCTTCTGTTCGATTAAATATCCTAGCTTATGTGCATACTGCACAACACAAACGATACAAATAATCTCTTACCCATACTTCTATAAATAAAAGATAATTTGCTCACCAGGAGGCGAATTTCCAAAGCCGACTCGTGACTCAAATATTGATTTCCATTTGAGTTACTTTTTTACTGACATAGATTATAGACCGGGAGATACTGACACAAAATTTCGAGTCATTTGTAACAGGATGGCGGTTCTACAGGGGTCTTAGTACGCAATGACAAAAAGAAAAATGATGGTGTGAACGCTGGTACCGGCGGATTAGTCGCGTGGGCGTTAGTCGAACTCGTCGGAAAATAGCGAAAGTCAAACGATTTGTAACAGTATGGCACTTATTTTTCCTGTAAGTTTGAGGATCAACAAATATAAATACAAAATTTCAAAGATCTAGGTGTTGGAAATCTTCACTTATATAAATTAATAACAAATTAATTTTTCAAGTATGACAGCACTTTTCCCCCCTACTAGAAGTATGGCAAATATAATAATGGTCACATTTTATCAAATACTCTCCAAAAATCCAAATGCAATACTGGTACAAAAAGTTTGGCAAAATAAAATTTTTTTGCAGATTTTTGGCGGTATGGCGACCATTTGGAATCGTCCGAAAAGTATGGCATGGCGATTTTCGTAAATGGCTGCACGACGATGGTTACCTGTGCAAAAGTTAGCCTGGTACAAATGGTTGAATAATTATTTTATTTAAATCAACACATTCGCGTCGGTATGGCGGGCTGTAAGTCACACCGGAAAAGTATGGCATGACACTACCGCCTACTTCTTTTTATGGACTATCGGTAAATTCTAAAACTTTTGTGTTACAAATCGTTTGACTTTCGCTATTTTTCCAACGAGTTCGACTAACGCCCACGCGACTAATCCGCCGGTACCAGCGTTCACACCATCATTTTTCTTTTTGTCATTGCGTACTAAGACCCCTGTTGAACCGCCATCCTGTTACAAATGACTCGATATTTTGTGTCAGTATCTCCCGGTCTATTAGGTTTTGTCGAGTAATATGCATAAACTAAAGCTCATCTATAAGAGTCCTACTAGACTCAAATAGTATCTAGTCTTTGGAAATTCGCCACCAGGAGCACCGTCTAAACGAGCTCCAGTCGCCAGACCTCAGCTCTGTGCTATTAAACTTACTGTACATACAAATACAGATTTTACCCATAATTTACAAAAAAATCACTATTATCCAGGAGCACGGTCTAAACGAGTTGTTAACCGGCGCCCGTTCCCCGGGCCTGCGCTCCGTGCTCTGCTCCATGACGCTACTGGTCCACAATCTGGTGATCGGCCAGTTCGCCGCTATACCGCCCGACTTTGATCTCGCGGAGCGGCTTATTAATGAGAACTTGCAGGTGAGTGGGTTGGGGGTACAGTTGGCTAGAGTTAGTGGGAGGGATTAGAGTTAGCTAAAGTTAGTTAAAGGGATTAGAGTTAGAGTTAGTTGGTGGGACTGGATATAGAGATAGATAAAATAATTCGATTTAGAGTTAGTTGATTGATTAGAGTTAGAGATAGTTAAAGGAATTAGATTTGGATTTAATGGGACTAGAGTTAGAGGTCGTTAAAGGAATAAGCATTGCAGTTAATGATATTAGAATTGGGGTTAATTGGGAATCTGGAATTAGAATTAGTTAAGAGGAATGCAGTTAAAGATAGTTTGGGGGACTAGAGTGAGAATTTTTGAAGTAACTGGAATTAGAGTCATGGGCAAAATTTTCCACACTGTGAAATTACCGAACCAACATACAAACATGGGCAAATTTTCTCCAGAAATACCCGGACAGTGCCTGGTTCCTAATGTTCAAGGGCAGAATGGAACTGCTCTTGGGGCAACCAGAGAAGGCCGTGGTCACTTACGAAAGGGCCTCAAGCACAAGTGGCTTGTGGCCCCAACTCGTCCACCTTGCTTACTGGGAGAGCATGTGGGCGCATGCGTAAGTATTTATAAGTAAATATATAAGGGGGTCTGTGTGACCTCCTTTTTCTTTTTTTTAAATCTTCCAAAGATACCCAACGGCCCCCGGGGAAAGAGCCGTGGGATATGTCGGATTCTTACCGACTAAAACCCCACTGTGTTCCGGCGAGCCGCTTTAATGATGGGGCCGCGGGTATTGGTTAGAATTCTTCCGCGACTCTGTGTGACCCCCTGTTGGAATGTTAGTGGTAGCATGAGATAGTCAATAATGGCATGATTTTTTTTTTGCCCCCCAATGTCTGGTATAACATTACGTGTTTCTAGTAGATTCTCATTATAGTACAGTGCGACACAAAAGAGATGAAAATAAATGAGGGCGCCACCGTCGCTCATATAGCAACACTGATACTGCGACGCAAGCGATCTTGATACTATAGAATAAAAATCCAAAAATGTATATAATATAATCTAAAATAAATACCGCGATTTAAACCGTTATAATTGTTTCAGTCTATCAATAGTGTAATTTAAGACAAAAATACATTAGTATTTTAATTGACCTACCTAGGTCAAATTTTACTTAAATGTATTTGGTATTAGTTATTTTATAAAAATCGGTCAAGTGTTTAGACTGCAGAGGCGCACATAGAATCAAACATACAAACAAACAAGCATACATGCAGCTCAAACACATTACCCTCTTTCTGGGTCCGTCGGGTAGAAAAAAACAAGGCGATTTGAAAACCACATATTTTTATTTTTTTTGTAGATAAATTTTGTACATTAATATAATTCATCAAAATCTAAATATTCTACTCCTTCAAAGGACTGATCATCACTCTGTTTCGAAGTACTGGCAAGAGGGTACGGGGCATCTTCAGTATCTGTAAATATGATACAGTAAATATGATTTTTTTTCTTATGGTTTGATTGATTAATAGATAGATAGCTGTATGAAAACAGATATCACTATACTATGTAGTAAAATCTAAACTAGGTACTTTATTTGAGGCTGGTTGGATTGGATATAACTTCTTGACTCAAATTGTGCTGGTCGCACTATAAAAACTAGTTTTTGTTTACATACAAATAACCTCAAATTAATTTGCGAAAACGTAATAATCGCCATACATACATACATTAAACACTCGTTACTAATGGAATATTCTATTTTACGTAGTACTGAGCAAAAATAAATGGAATCTCACCGGTATATTCTGCTGTACGTTTGTAAACGTTTTCCAAATCAGTCAATAAATTTCCAGCTTGAAATTCGGACAAACACCGAATAAAAACTTTATACACCACATCACGGACACCGCTACGTTTAACCTTTTTCATGATGTCTCCTTTTTATTTAAATTTCTTGTTCTAAATAACAATTTTATCTCAATAATTCTCCACTTCACGAAAAAAACAACAAATTTTTCTTCAACTTGACAGCTACATTGCCAATTCAGGGTTGCCAGGTAATGAAAAACGAATTAGTTCCAAAATAATTAATTTCATCTCTTTTATGTCGTACTATAATTATATATTCCCCTGTATAGAAAATAAGTTCCCTTGGATATAAGCATTGTCATGAATGATAAATCATGTTTAACCTCAAAAATCACATTATCACAATATCTTGGAGGATCTACATGTCCCCCTGTGGTTGTAAAACATTGTTTTCCTGGTGGTCATGCATAATATTTTTAAAAATTATAATAAGTAGTAATTTCATTGTTACACGCTGTCGCAATATCGAACCCGCGACTTTCAGACGAAAATTATTTTAATTAGAGCTCTTAGTTCGGTCCCTGTCGCGATATTCACAGTGAGTATATTTTAACAAACCAAAAATTACTAATGTTATCTTGCGAATGCATTAATTGAAGCCATTTTAATTAATCTTCTAAATTTTAAGATGCTCGTAAGGTTCTATTAAATACCACGTTCTATTTTGTTCAAATTTTTAAGCACCTCTAGTACATAACGGTCTAAATTTCATTTTATATTTCACAAAAAAATATAGCAAAATTACATAATGCCAGGAACAAAGTTTTCACCATAACTCATATCATGACCATTGCCATGTTTTCCTGTATTTTTTACTGTATGTTATATTTAATTAACATTTTTTATACCTTTTCTTAAAAAGTCGGTTTGTAATTTTGAGCAACTTCCTTTCATGGTGTTGAATGTTGATGGTATGCTATCAGATCTTATATATTATATGGTAGAATATTCAGTTGAAAAGACTTAATTTTTAGGTTTTTGCGCACATTTTCCTCTTACAATTCAAAGATATAAAATTATAAATAGGTAAATTAAAAGATATAAAATCTCACATACATAATTGATTTTATTGATTAAGCTCCATTTTCGAGACTTTTATTCCCCAAAAAACATAATAATTACTATAATTCCTGTAATTTATTATTTCAATAAACATGCATTTCTTTAGTCCATCCATCCATCCATCCATTCCGCCCGGATAAGTCCACTGTTGGACGAAGGCCTCCCCCATAATGTGCCATTTCTTTAGTATTTCCACTTAATTCAGAATTACAACATCCCTTCAAATCAAATTTCCTCCCAACAGGATGATGGGCAACTGGAAACAGTCGTCAGAATTCGCGGCAAAACTCTTGGAACAGAGTATGTGGTCCCGCACAGTGTATGCGTACACTTGCATGGCCACTGCTCTGCACATTAACGACCCTATCCCAGAGCAGAGCTGGGTCGATGGCCTTATTGAGTGAGTATACATAGACACACAGACACACATTACATATACACAATTTGGACTGGATCTGACTTCTACATCTTGCGAGACATGGGTATCCATCTATACCCGAAGATTATAGGGCAGTTCCACTGCACTTAAGTGAATATGCATAATCTGCTGTGAAATTATTGCCAAGAATATTCGTTTTGGGCTTTTAGTATTAAAAGCCCAAAACCTGTATAGGTTTACCAATAAAAATTTTGAGCCTTCGTAAGGTTTAGCTTTAATATTATCTATTGTGAAAGTGACATCCATTTGAAACCGGTCCTTTACGATGTTATTGGAGCCTGGAAATCGATGAGGAAAACTTGTAGTTATCGAGATCCTATAATGCTAATTAAGTAGCACAGACATTTAGATGCTAATTAATAATATTAGAAAGATAAACGAACTTTGTTTTATAATGAAAAGTAATTCTCGACTTAACGTTTAAATTTGCCCCTTATATAAGATTATATACAGGTTATACTTTACGTGACATACTTAGTACATAATCCGACCACTTAACGTTAACTTTTCCCATCTTTTGACCATAACATAACCTGACAACACATATACTGATCAAGACACCAATTTTTAAATGTTTTGGATTATTCCACAAATATCCAGTATACTAATGTATCCGAAATTTTTAGGGCCGCAAACAATTATAGACAAAGGATACTCGGACGTTCGCTACCGATGGAGAAGTTCGCTTTAAAAAGATGCAGGAGGTTCAAATCGCGGGGAAGACTAGTTCTCCCCGCGGTTGAACTTCTCTGCATCTGGAACATGTATCCTTCGGTTGCGAACAACCAGGATCTTGCTGACCAGATGCTAAAAGTGAGTGGCGTTCCTGCACTTAGTGTAGGGCCTTCGCTGGAGGGAGGTTTAGTGTATAAATTGGTCTTTGAGATTTTACATGTAAATGCCTTTTTGTTAGGGGATTTTTGATATAAGCACCTCCTGAAAGTGAAGATTGGTATGGGTGTAAGGAACACATTCGTTGATTGATCTTCATCTGATTTTTTGAGACTATTTGACAATAATTAAAAACAATAATTAAGTTTAATCGGGCAGTTGAGATGTACAAAAAATACGAATGGTTCCTCAAATCCTACTCGAGAATATTTTACCACTTCAACTATTGCTTATTAAAATTAATATTGCTTATTTATTCTAATAAACCAATTTATTACACAAATAAAAATAGAATGAAGTAGACTAATATAAAATTTCCCTTTCAGCAAATTGAAGAAATGTACACGACTATAGAAACAGGCCTGGAAGAACTTAAGGGCCTGGAAGCGGACCTCAGAGAGCTTGAGGAACACAAGGACAAGGGCATGCCGCGGCCCTTCGACGCGGACGACCTTGCGCTAATCCGACACTTGCGAGGGTCTCTATTATCCGCCATGAACTATCCACGACTTGCTTTGAAGTACTTGGATCTTATATTGAAGTAAGTAATTGAAAGTGATTTGTTTCGTCTTGCTCTGTCTTGGAGATTTTAGGAAAAGGGGGCAATTGCAAAAGAAACTTGGGTTTGCAAGATTTGGGTTTCTTGGTAAATTCTCTCACACTTTTCCCTCACTATCGAACGGATTATAAGGTATTTTATTTTTGTTTTTTTCATTGGACAAGGGTAATCTTTAAAATTTTTGAAATCTTACAAATGAAATTTTTGGGCAGAGCAAGCAGCATACTTATTTCCCACAGGAATTTTGTAATAAAAAAACCTTTTTTTCCACAGAAACAAAGAAGAAATAAAAGAGAACACTTTCTTAGTGCCATATACAATGGTAGAAGTGGCGATGTGCCACCACAAGCTTGGAGACCATCACCTGGCTATTAAACTGCTTAATGACGCTAGGTTTGTATTTTACATTTTTATATTAATCTAACCTCTACTGAAAAGATCAAAAATAAAATCAAAATAAAATAATTGTTAATAAGATTACTTTTTCTGTGGCAGTTTACAAGATATAAAATCTTTTAAACCACTTATAATAATTCGAATCCATTTAAGATAAACTTTTATGAATAACACGCAAATGCATTTCGAGATAATAAAATATTTGTATTTGGTTGACTTGATTACCATGCTTATCGAAATTTGCGCTATAACATGTTAATCAAAAGAAAAAGAAGCAATTAATTTCATTATTAAAGGTAATCTAATTCTTTCCTTGTTTAACAACTTCATACAATTATGATATTCCTTTTAAATTTAAATATCTTTATCAAAAATGGTATTAAAAACAATCCAATATTTTATTACAGGAAAAAATCGGGTTATTCCCTCGAATCCCGCTTACAATTCAGGATTCATTCCAAGATCGAGGCCATTCGTAACTACCTAAAGGCCCCGACTCCCAGCGAAGCGACTTACGCTGGAGCTCGAACCAAACTAGAAATGCCCGCTACTTTAGGCACACAGGGAAACCTAGTTATAACCACACAACCGGTCAAAAACCCGGAACTCAACGGGGACAAAGATGACAAGAAAGACAAGAAGAGCAAAAAGGACAAGAAAGAGAAAAAGGAGAAAGTAGACAAAGAGAAAAAAGACAAGAAGGAGAAACCGAAAAAGGAGGAGCCAGAATCACCAATACCGGGGACATCTAAAGACTTTCCGATACAAGAACCGATAAAGAAAGATACGATTATTACCCAGGATGGGGTTATACTATCCCAGCCGAAAAAAGGTCTGCCCTTAAGTATGTTCCCCCCCCAGCGGGGTGAATGACCCCGGCCGTCGGGGAAGGGCCTCAAGTTCAACCGGATCACTGCACTGATATTCAGATACTTTCTGTGCCCGGCCCTTCACCCGGCAATGGCGTTCCCTAACGTCGACACCATGAGGTACTACGAGTTCTAGATATGGACAAACAAACAAACAAATAAGGATACTTGGACTAGACACGGACAAACAAACAAAAAGATTTTGGACAAATTGATAAGAAAACTAAAATGACAATATGGACTAAAAAAGAAGTAAAAATGACGAAACTGAAACTGAAATTTAAGATACTACTTTGAAAGTGACTAAAGACATTGAAAATGTAAATTAAAGTGACTGTAATTGCTATACAAAGGACAAAAAATAGTGATTTAAACTAATTGCACTGTAAAATATGAAATTTAAGTGTCTACACTAATAATTAATTAATTGGACTTTTAGAGCTTTCAAAACAAATCTTTGTCACTCAAATGTTTTGTAGTGACAAAGATTTTAGCTCTGAATGTTTTTTCTATTATGATATTCTTACTATAATTAGATCCCCCGTCTCCGTCTGTGAAGTCGTCCACTTTGTGCTGTAGTCATGCTTTTGGTGTTAACTGTACCGAATTGATGTGTAGTTGTAAGGTTTGTTGATATTTGAGTGTATATTTGTTAATTATACATGGATTTTTGAAGTGAAACTTCTTTATCGGGGTTGGAAAAAAATTTAGTGTAACATTTTTTCGTTACGCGTGACATTTTTCGGTTACGCGCCATCTTTTTTTTATCCCTACCACGACGTATTTCTGTAAAGTTGCATATAGTAAATTATTTTTTGAAAAATAAGGTCATAAAAAAGTTTCACTTCTTACGTGTGTACACTAGTACACGCACACATTTTATTATTTTTTTTATGTATATAATGACCAATTTTTTTAACGTAGAAAGTAACTACATATACGATTATAGGGTTGTACATCACTAAAAATAACCTGTAAATTTTTAAAGAAGTATTTTTTGTAAAAAAGACACCCATTGTACAAATACTTGTTGTGA
The DNA here is from genome assembly GCF_061535395.1 of Colias eurytheme. Classification (NCBI taxonomy): domain Eukaryota; kingdom Metazoa; phylum Arthropoda; class Insecta; order Lepidoptera; family Pieridae; genus Colias; species Colias eurytheme. Next base: position 528,204 of record NC_142980.1, read on the forward strand.
CCTATATATACACTTGAACCTGCTTTAAAAATTAATACTTTTTGGCCTTTATCCAAATTATATTTTTTGTCAACACAGTGCTGTAGAATCTCGTTGACCAACAAAAAGGTATGGAGTAGCTGGAAATTTATTGTTATTTAATAATAATAAAAGTGTAATATTTAAGAACTTGAGGGTATATGTCAATTGAACGAGCTACACCCATACAAGCCGAACGAATTTGCTAACGGTATCTATATATTTTGTATACAAACATCGAATCATTTATTTTCTATAAATCGACTAATATAAGGAGAAATATTTTTTAAAAATAAAATTAACTCATGTATAATTGGAAATGTAACGTTACTATCAAAATTATTTTATTTATTTTTCGACATGAGTATGTTGTGTAATTTAGTAGTTAATAAGGTTTAGACCTAAGCATAGGTTTTTAGGTAATAGGTGTCCACGCAAAAACATCGCGGTATCTAAGCAGGGGTGTTACCATGATGTCTTACAGCAGTATTATATCCAGTGTGGGAAAGGGACGGCGCTAGAAGACCTACGTATATATAGCCGTGTCACTTTTCCACGCTGGGAATAATATTGCTTCACATCATGGTACCGTTGCAGGTAAGTAATAGATATAGATACAGGTAGAAAGGACGGAGTGATAAAAGGTAGTCTCCGATAGAGGGCTGCAAAGCAGTTTCATTTTACTAATTTATAATTAATTAGGCGTTTTATAAAGACGAGTCGCAGGGGACTGGACATTAGAGTGTATTCCCCGACGAGTACAATGTGGGGTCGGGCAATAAAAAAAAAATTCTTTCATCTTATTTTCAATTTGATAGTTTTTTTTTTCTATAAATTTGACTCAAATTATGTTTTAATGGAGGACCTCATAGGGTGGCGTAGTGTCAATAGAGTGGCTTGCAATTAAGTTAAACCACAGAACAATAAAAACAAATAGAAGTGCGATAATGTCATAATTAGTATGAAAACCAGTGTCGCCAAACCCACACATTTAAACCGATAGTTATACAGTACACTACAAGTAAACTATGCCTTTGATTGGACAGCTTAATTTGAGTAAAAACTGACTTAGGTTATAAATTCAGCATTTCAATATGTACCCTAACGCACCATGTTACGGTTTATTTTAGTATAACATCTCTAGGTATATTAGCTGTTTTGTTTCTCATTGCACAGAAATTCCAAATTCGAAAAACATTCAGCTACTCCACAACAGAGGGCGTTAGTTTTCGATAGATATAACTTTGAACCTCAACACATAGAGATAAGGTTGAAATTTGTGTCACTCAACATTAATGACATTAACTTGATATTTATCTGATGCTATGCCCTGAGGGATGTCAGCCTTGTTATCGATATCGAGATATCGATAATTCACAAATAAATATTTTTTGTGTATTTTTTTTCTTTCTATTATACGAGTATAGTATAATGTGTCACATTTTGGAGTATGTTTATTACTACTAAGTACGTCTTTTTATATTATTATTATTAAATAAAAAACGGAATAGAATAGTATTAATCTATATTTACAAAATACAAACAGAAAATATGCATTATTTTAAATCTTGGAACTGCCGTAGGTTTGCTGTATCGATGGCCTTTGTTAGACTGCTTAGTGCTGTCGGCATTCAGTTAACTCGTCACGTTGCATTTATCCATTTCTCTTTTAAATTAGCCTCTTTGGGAAATCTGTAAATAAATTGGACTAATGAAAGCTAAGGAAAAATAAAATAAAATTTAATATTTATAATGTTTGTCTTTTCTAAAGTATCGATACTGTCGATATGCGCCACAAGCATCACTAAAGCGACATTCGTTTGTTTATTGCAATAATATTCCAGAAATTCTTGTTTGCTGTTCAATCTATAATAGTACTAATTTCTTACGGATTAAGGTTCATTTTGACTAGATATTTGTATACAATTTTGACAAATTACAAGCGAAGATATAACATAAAATATTATATGTAAAATAAATAAAAATAAGACTTACCGATGGTATGAAATGCCTCCATTGCTGATATTATTTCGTCTGCTATCATTTTTGCACTCTTATACCGAACAACACGTCCTAATTAATGAATAAATACGGAAAAAAGGTTTGACAGCTGACAACCGACTCGAATATTTTTCTGCGCACAACTGAGAGCAAGTTAGGTGATCTTACCTTACAAGTGACACGTGGGCCACGCCCACATCACACTTCTATCTACTTTACTGTTCTGTGAGTTAAACAGATAATAATAATATTAGAGTTATGGTAATTCACCGTGTGCTCCGACGACAATTTTTATTATGTATTAAGACCAGGTTCCAATTTTCAATACATCTTTAATAGTTTTTATAAAAGATCATCGTCTGCTACTCGATCGAGATCTTTAGATCGAATAAAGAAACCGTCGTAAATATTCACAAATCCATAATAAACTACATGACGTCTATAAAAGATATGTTTTAACTTTCAAGTGGGCGCAAAGCTGGGAGCCCATCGTGGCTTCCGACTGGCGTGCCCGCGCGGAGAGCCGGCAGCTCAGTCTGGCCGTGCCCCGCGTGGGCCGAGCGCTCGCTTGATCGCGGTCATCACGTCGGTTCGCCCAATGGCGAGTGGCGCGGATCAGATCGCGGTGATCGCAAGATAGGAGGCAGATCGGGTGCGAGAGGGAAACCTCACGCGAACCCGATCCGGCGCCGCATTATTAGGCGCCGTCACGTGCCTCTTTGATGAAGGTCGCCGGGCGGTGTAACGGGGAATGTAATCCGTCCGGTGCGGTGTGGCGGCGTGAGACGAGTTCCGCTCGTGCCGCCAACTGGAGGATAGAACAGGCGAACCACCTTCGCTATTCTGTGTTTGCGCTTGGCCTGGTGGCAGGCTGCCGCCGAGGGGGTCGCGGAAGAACCGATACCCGCGGCCCCATCATTAGTGGCTAGATGGAACAATGGGGTTTTAGTCGGTAAGAATCCGACATGACCCACGGCTCCTTCCCCGAGGGCCGTGGGTATCTATGCAAGATTTCCCCACTTAAATAAAAGAAAAAAAAGGGGGCAATGCTCTGACTTTAGTGCACGGTTCATAATAGGTGGCCGGTTCAGTCGTCACTGAACCGACCCGTTGTCTAGTTAAATATGGTATTTGTGAATTTTAAAACATTTATTGTATAAATAATAAAAATACACAGCCTTTATGATTAGGGAGGGAAATTTAGTAATTGGATTTAACACGTTTCAAATTATTTCTGATGAAGTTGACGAGTTAGCGATCTCCACTTTTCTACACTTTCGAAACTTGATCCTAAATTTATATAATTTAATATACCGTTACATTAGACTTATATTATAACATTAGACTTGAAATTTTAATTTCATAATATTTACCAAGCTCTTTGTTAGAGTACTATCTAGTTTGGTTTTAGGGCAGTACAAATCTCAGAGCAATTTAAAAGACAATAGTTGCGACAATCCTAATAAATATTCGCATAAGCATTATTCAGTATATATATAAAACAATTGTTTTTAGTTATTAAGATAATTTTGAATAAGTATATTAAAATTTAATGTTGTTGTCATTGTTCGTCTTTATAATATTGTCCTATTTGCTTTTAGTGTATTAAATATGATATTTATGTACGTAGGTCTTTGTGTACGCGGCCTAACCGTGTTATATTAATTGGTAAGATTAGTTGTAACAATATGTGTTTGTATCCGATAGTCAATTATATCTCATATTATGTTAGCGGGCCAAGCATACGCGCTACAACATTTTCTCAGCTCGTTTTGTCGCGTTTGGATCGTTTATGTCTTTTTCTCTAGCGGCCTTAACGCGGCGGCAAATACTGCTAGACAAGAATACTATAAAATGATATAGAGTTCAGGTAATTTCCTTTTTCTGAATGTGAAGACAACACATTTTAATTTAAATTTCAATACTTAACTATTTCATGATTGTATGTTTTTCAGTCGCTATTCAACAGCATAAATGAGAATAATAATTAACTAAATCGATTTTAAACTTCGCTTTGTCTCGTTGACGAGAAACAGTCTTTCTCTATCGAAATATAGGTATATCGATATCGGCAAAATTGGTTTTGGTGTCGCGTATGTTAGCCTGCAGCATCTAGGTTAATCATCGAGGATAGGTGTTACCTAAACATTGTCTGCAATCCTATCTCTTCTATATACATTTCCTAAATTAATCTCCTGCGGTCACCACGAGTGCACTTTATAATTTTACTTACTAATTTTAATTATTTGTGCTCAATCAGTAGTAATAATAAGCATTTAATTAAAATAAATTAATGTTAGATATAACCTGTGTCATTGAAGGATAGAATTATGATCGAGATGGCCGTGTGCGCCTCATCTCGCATACACCATTAAATTTTTAATTCTATCCTTTAGTCGGACATTCTAGTGTAGGTACTGAAGTTATGTTACGTGCGAAAAACAACTGTTGCGCAATTTTGATTAAAATGTAATGATTATGATAATAATCTACGATTATGATACTTTTTGATGTTTGTAAAATACGGAAATAAAGATCTTGGGGAATAGACAAATGGCAAATCGAATATTTTTATGTCCGAATATTCTCCTAAATCTAGTTTGAATTTAGTTTTGAACAATTTTTCCAATTTAAGCTGGATGGAAGTTTAGTGTACCTACATTCGTATAACTTTTCGGTAGATCTCATGTAGACGTTATGAAGATGATGAAAACAATCCTTGTTTAATGAAAGACCCTATTGGTTTCATCGTTTATGCAATTTGTCTAGAAGCCCTTGTTCCAAACACAAACAACTCATAACATCGAGTGTCCTAGCGTACTTAATTGATGTAAACGTAGTTAAGATTACCAATTAAATGAATGTTAAAAATGCTGTGTTTTTATTACCCCAAAATATACATGATGGCATTAAATTAAAATGGCAAAGTTATCATTTGGGAAATAAAATACCAATATACCTAAGCACTGCCTTCCTTCTTATCAAATGGTCCCTATCCTTATTCCTAAATGAATATGAGATATCTATCCCGTACAGTCCTAATTAATATACTGAAAATGACAATTTTGAAGATTCTCAGAAATAAGTCCTTGATATTTTTTCGATTCTAAAAACTGATGCATAAGTATAGAAGACCAGGCGAGCCAAACAGTCGATCCATAAGTTCAGAATGCTACCATATTATCAGCCCAAGCAGTAAACGATAAAACTAGATTTGATTGGTATTTTATTGATCGTTTCAAAGGCAAAATGTTAATTAATCAATTTGCATCCAACATCATTCAGTATTTGGCTTACATAATACAACATTGGAGATAAACTGGCAGTAAATTCGTAGATTTGACAAAGCAACAGGTGGCTTCAGGCTGTGTGCGACCGCAAACAAGCCGCGGTTAAAGGCAAGCCAAATTTGCTCAATAAATACACAAGCCTCAAATTAAATGGCGCATTAATATTATATTATTGTCGCCAATACTTTATTTAAAGAGAGATTCTACATGAACTGATAAAAGGCAACAGTATTTAGAGCTTATCGAGCACAATATTTCTACTCAATATAATGATATTTAATCACACATATCGAGCTTTGCTTGCTCTTCTATTTGAATTGCATACCTACTTGCGTATTAAGAGGTATTGTGTATTAGTTTCTCGGAAAGGGGAACACTTTAACAAAGAAATAAAACCTCACAAATATTTTCACCAATTTTTTATTTTCTACACTACTCGACCTCTTTTTCAGAGTACATTCTAATAAAACAAATTAACAACTATAGAATCTAAATGGAAAACGTGTGCAATATAAACTTTGTAAAGCGACAACTGAGAGAAACGAGCTCTACACGGGGGCTTAGGCCCAGGCCCGCACGCCGCGCTTGAAGGGCTTGCCGCAGCGCGAGCACACGAGGTACACGACGCGCTTCTGCTCGTGCACCCTCACCCGGATGCGCGTCTCGTTCATGCTGATGAGCACCTTCTGCAGGATGACCGCCTCGTTGTCGGCGAGCGAATCCACCAGCGGTGGCGGCCGCTTCTTGGAGTCCGGTGGGTCCAGTGCGAACAGCATCCGGATGTCGCGGATCTCCTCCTCGTTGAATTCGTGCAGATTCTCAAACAGATTTTTTTTGGCAGCCATTTTAGCGACTCTCTGAACTGAGGGACTCGAAAACTGTTGCTCTCGTGATGCGAAGACGACGAGTGCGTGTGTCCGGGCCGAATCTAGGATATCGATTCGTTATGACGGGTTGCCAGGGTCCGGGACGCACGTAATCCCCGAAATTTTTACAAATATTCAACTGGATAGTTAAAACGCGCACTTAATTTTTCGCTTTTTTATGCTATAATTCGGAACACTCGTTGTTCAGTACGGCGAAAGCTTCAGGCGGCTTATCTCCCGACGGTCCGGCTGGGATTGATACGGATGACGCAGTGATATATTGTAACGCCGATTACAATATACATACATAAATGGAGGTAATGCGTGGAGAGTAGCAACCCTATGGCCTCGGCCGGGTATCGACGCTGCAACATGCACTTGCGCCCTTCTGGGATGCAGCCCTCCCGCAGCCCGCCGCCGCCCGCCCGACCACCAGTTGCGCATTTCTGTATGCGTGATTTCAATGAGGGTGGCGACAGCATCGCGACCACTGATAGCTATGATTTTACAAACTTGCAACATTTATTTTGTATGAATTTTTTAAATTTTTTAATATCCCGTTTAAGAAACTAAAATGTATGTTGTGTTTAGTAACTTCAAGAAACATATTGAACCAATATCTTAAAAGCTCAGTAAAAGCTTTTAATTATATTCAATATGACTAGCAATTTTTTGTGGTTTAACGTGGGTTTAACTGATTATAATAACAAAAAGTACTGATACATCCAAATATTCCTAAGTTATATCACAGACTAATAATAATATACTACGGTTATATCCAGCAGTTCCTTCAATACTAAAACATTGTACATCCATGTTTTTATTGAAAGACATCGACAAGATATTACATAGAAATGTAAATAATACTACTATTGTAGTATTTCAGGCAATTATAAGTGGCGGGAGGGCGAGAGGGTGGAAAAGCTTTGCCTCCCTCTAATAAATCGCAGCCGTACAGCGTGTTTCACAATAAAGTTTTTCCTGCATTGGAATGGTGTTATGTTATGGGGTTTTTTGTTTTGATTTACGAGTATATTTTTGGAAACAGCGCCATCTCTATTTAAAGTTTTATATTGTAATTTGGACCTGAGCGCCAAATGTTACAATTGTGAGGTATATTGTGGTACATGGACCACAACGAATTGAAAAACCCCTTGAAATTAATGCCACATACTAATAATAGTTCCATATCAACCTGAATTGTGTAACTGTATTTAGTTTTAGTTTTTTTGATACTTTTTTAAATAGTTTGTACCTACAGTGCAATATTCGCCACCATACATTACTGCTAATAAAAACCATATTATTAATTAGACAAATAATAAAAATTATAATATGGTAAAGGGAGCAAGGGAGGTTAAAAAAATAACATCTCGATTGAATATTTTTTAATATTTACAAATTATCTATAATCGTATAATACAAAGTAGGTACATTTTAATGCGCTAGTTTGTGCGTATATAAATATTATAAAAATGTTAATTAAATTATATCATTAAATTAATTAAGACTAACACTAAATATTAGTTTACATATTTCAGAATTGATTACAACTGTTCTTATATACGTCCAGTGTATTAAAATTACAATAAAAAGAACCCTGTTTCAAATTATAAAATTCACGCTTCTAAAAACAATATTTTCCCAAAAATTGTACTTGAATGAATTATTACTCTAGCGGTTATCGAGTACACTAAATAAACCATGTTAGCATCACACTGTTCGATGGGGCAATTAATATTTATAAATTTAATAAAAAGTTAACTCATATCAGTATTACTATTACCTAAATATATTACAAATAATCTGATCACATATTGGAATGTAGTTACTAAGTTAAGAATTGTGAGACGTTAAAACGTCTTTACATAAAGGAAACTTTGAGAACATTGAGAAAAGTATTACGCATTGAAAATGTTCATGTATTCTTGTAAATTAACCGACTCGCACCCCTAAAGTGAACATTGGAACCGCTCAGCAAACTTGTCGCTCCTGACAGTGTACCCGCGGCAAACATTTGCCCCATTATAACTTTTGAAATGTCTCATTCAGCGTGTATTTGTATGAATTTAAGGCCAGTTTCACAACTTCTGATATATTTTGTTGAGCTTTTCTGTCGGTTAATATGACAAATGTACTATAAAAATGTTGTCCTTGGTCACGATATAACATGTGAAGTTGTTGTTGGGGATTTTATGGAATAAAAGCTTAATAAATTTTCGCCAAAATCGGAGAAACTAAAGGGTGAAACATTCAGGTGATTGACAGTTCGCGCGAAGACAGGACAACGACCGTAACTTTATCTGTAAGTTGTGAAAATGGCCTTTTACCTTGAAAAATAAAACTTATGCCAATATTCCTTTTTCTACAGAGTAATATTAATAATAGCGGGATGTAGAATACTTACAAAAATACTGAGTTCATGAAAAGTCGAATTTTCCAAGTATATTTAATATTTATATAATAAAAAAAGAAATAGCTATCAAATTACATAACCAAAAAAGAAAGAAATAGAATAGATTCGTATAAAGACTGATTACAAAAGATAGAAGAGATCTAGGAGTAGAAAACAGGTTAAAATACTTATATAGTTCCTAAAACTATGAAATATATATACGTATACTGATTTATGACCAGTATTTTATGTATGTAAATGTTTCTAGAAGTTTTTAAACTAAAATGCATTTCGTTCTTATAATATAAAACATTAATTCAATAATTTAGTACATTAACAATTATTCTTAAACATACATCAAGTTTGATTTTACAATAATAATAAAGGTTTTAAAAAAGTATAAATAGTTTGCACTTAATAAATATTGAAAATTAGTAAATTACGACCTTAATAAATAAAAAAAAATCATGATCACAGACAATTTATGACACAATCAAATACTTCGAACAAAATACATGAACAACTTATACACTTATTTACAATTCTTGTCAATTTACCCATTTGTTTTTAATTATCTATGTTAATATTCAAACAATTTTATTAAAAGAATTGTCAAAGCATAAAAAAATCCAGTACTTTAACACGAAGTCAATTATAAAATTATTTATCTAAACACAGCACAATTCTAAAAACCTAAATAGACATAAAGATTTGAAAATTACGAGACTTTGAGTCAAATTTGGTAAAAATGCTGTAATTATATATAAGTGGTGTCTCCATCGAACGTAGGGTTGGTGAAGCCCGTTATCTCGCTTATCTTCGTTATCTCAGGGGGTGGCAGTTTCTGCGAAAATATAATACTTATTAAAATTTAATTCATTTTATTTTATTTATTACATGGTTATGATCATACCATTAGCCATTATATTACAAAAAACACAATAATTATTTAGTTTCTCCACTTCTAAACAAATTGAATAAACTCTATAACGAATATCGATTAAAAATACCTAATTTAATTCTTTTCCAAAAAATATTGGAAACATAAGGTACCTATAATAATAAAATACACTAATTATTGTTGTAAATTTACTACAATACTAGCAGTGCCGCACGATTTCACCCTCGGATTTATCAGCGGGCAAATTCAAGTATTTCTTTCTATATCTCATATATAAGTGTTAAGTTTCTTCCACGTCCAATTCCAGTGATTCACATAATTCTAAATCATTAATTGTTTCAAGAAAGAGTAACAAATAAACATCATCATCAATAAATGATCATCATCATCCTCACAAACTTTCGCATTTATAATACTAGTAGCATTCGCCCGCTTTGTCTATAACCTAATTAATTATATACTAAAATCTTCCTGTTTAATCACTCTATCTATTCAAAAAACGCATCAAAATCCGTTGCGTAGTTTTAAAGATTTAAGCATACAATAGGGTCAGAGAAAGCGAGTTTATTTTATACTATGTAGTGCTTAATTTCGTCCATACCTTGGAGCGATACACCTTGTTAGTGAGCTTTCTCAAGCCCGCGAAATGGTTCTCAATGTCGTTGAGTTTCTTGCCCTCCGTCTCCGGCAGGATAAAGTAGAACATCACGCACCCCGAGAGGCTGGAGATAAATGTTATTGTTTTATAGATCGTATTGTTCTTTAATGATGTCGCTTGTAAAGTATGTTAATGTAATACGAGTTAGTATTAACTAAATAAACTATAATTTATGTACATTTTGTTTGTTTGTACATTTATTTTAAAATAAATAAAAAAAATAAAAAGCCTTTTATTCAGATCCACATTACAATTATTATAATATGATTCTAATACAAATAAAACTTAAAATCTAATGTAAACCTTAATCTAGTCTCTTATTTGAATTATGCTTATTTTTTTTTTTAACCGACTTCAAAAAAAAGGAGGAGGTTATCAATTCGGCCGGTATGTTTTTTTTTTATGTATGTACACCGATTACTCCGAGGTTTCTGAACCGATTTACGTGATTCTTTTTTTGTTCGATGCGGGATGGTGTCGAATTGGTCCCAAAAAAATTTATTCGGATAGGCCCAGTAGTTTTTATTTTATGAGCATTTTTGTCTGTAATTGTAAATGTTGCAAGTGCAAGTTTGAAGTCGGTTGTTTTTAACGCAGTTATCACTTGTTGTAGATCTGTTTGCCAGTCGACAAAGGCCTCCTCCAACCGTTTCCACTCATTTATTTAGGACAACTTATAAAAAAGACATCAATACATGATATCAAATATGATACAAGTGGATAAGTCGAGTTTTGCTTTAACTACAAATTGTCACGCCAAATTGCAAAAAGTTTATCTGGGAATTAGGACGCTCATAAAAACAAATCATGTAAAAAGTAATGTGTATCAATTCGTACTAACAATAAAGTTATATATTTTTACGTATAAACTATATATTATAGCTAGCAAGAACCAGTGAGATGATTTCCTTTCGGATCATGGTCCAGTGGGATCAAATCGGAGAGATATTTCGCAGGAATTGTTTAACCGCTTTCTGGATGGAGATTATCTCTTTCGTTTAAATCGTTTATTTCAATATCAAACAAGGATGGTTGGACATTATAAAGGTATAATTTCGACTTGGCTCTTTTACTATTATTTTAATTTAAACATTTTAAAAATATTTTTTTTTTACTTTTATCCCTGTTACAACGTGTATAACAACCCAAAGACAAAATAAAAATAATAGTTAAAAAAAAACTAAAAAACACGCTTTTTATAGAAAACCGAACTAAAAAATAGAAATTTTTTATCAAATTAGTGTATTGTCATCGGTCATCAATAAATCTACAAAGTTTGAACGAAATCTGGCCGTTTAAAGGGTCAAAATCGCGCCCAAAGAAGTCGGTTACAAACATACAGGTGAAGCTAATATAAAGCGTGTAAAAAGACGGGTTGCACTCCGGGAGTGCCGGCAGAAGTGAAAACTTGATTATTTACGTTCAGCATGTTTGATATCCATCCGTCTTACGCTTTTTCCATCAGGCCACGTGTCCTGACGCGAGTTTAAGATTTTATACCCAACGCCGCTAAAGAAGTTTTCACTTCAAAAAATCCCACCTCACGATCCCATATAACCCGTAGGTGCCCCAGATGGACAGCGTGTCCACCATGCTGATGTACAGCTTGTTGGTGAGGAAGCCGAAGATGTAGCCCACCGCGCTGGCGAGCCCCGCGCCGCCCGACCGCGTGCGTGCGCTGAACACCTGCAACCAGAGAACAGCATTAGCACAGAATACATAATACGAGCTTAGCATTAGGTAAATATTAGCTTATCTATACTATAGGGCATTTAACTTTTTATTTTTTTTTTTGAAAGAAAGAAAATACGTTTAATCACAAATACTTAACTAAGTACAATTTTTCACTTATAACTAATACACTCCAAAGTAATTTTTAAATAAATTGATTAGGTACTGACTAATTATACCACATTAAATAACCTTTCTATCCTCATATTTAAGATTTCGAAAATATAAAATATTAACCTTTGTATTATTTAAAAAATTTGTTTATTTTTTTCGTATCATTAAATAAATGGCTAATATTGTGCTTAAACTTCACGCCAAGTTCTAAAGAGATCATCGCAGTAGTTTAGAAGCTACATGTATTAGAATGGCGAAACGCGGAAATATCCCCATATTAGTGCCTCCTTTTTTTTTTTGTTTAGCTGGTTAGCGCGACGTACTTTTAGAAAACTAAGCTTCTAAATGCAAAAAATTTCGTATAAATTCCTAGGATATATACAGGTGTAAGATACCTACTAAAATAACTGAAATCTGGAACCTGACTCTGAAATCTGTCCGCTGCGCGTGAAATGCCTCACATATGAAGCACAACCGTAATACTAGGTACTATAATAGGTACGAATTGTCTGCTAAAGCATATGTAATCTTCTTATCTGTACTAACTGGCTAACTAGCGATATCCTGTCTTCCGCGAAATATCAACCCCGTTTACCCCCGGTTGCTATTGATTATATTATGTACCACGGGCGAAGACGGTGTATGATAATATAATATAGATAATAGAATCTGTTATAATTAGTAATTTCCATTAGGCAATACGTTGAAGTAAATTAAACGCACGATACCTACTTTACTTACTTATAAAATATGTGAATGTAAGTTTATTTATTAGGAACAAGTTTAAGCATACGCGAAATTTAACTACTTACTGAAATAATGCGGATACCTTGTATTTTCCTTCGCGAGTGAAGTCGTGGGCGGTAAACTAGTGTTTTATAATTAGGTACCTACTTACCTATTTAGTTCAGTTTTATAATTATTATTTAGTGGTTATTCCGTTTGCTGATTTTTCTGCTACCTACACGTTGACGGTAATCCCTGTTATGAAAATATTCTGATTTTTGACGATATGTATTTGTATATAAATAAAAGTTAAGGTACATGTAACTAAAAATATACATGAATCTATCATGTTGATTCCATTAAGTCTAGTACACCTGGACTTAATGGACATTACATAGTCAACTGTATATCGTTTCAGATACAATTGAAGAATTAAGAATGCGAAGACATACTTCTCCAATGAGGATCCACGGCAGCAGCCTGATGCCCGTGTGGGTGATCAGAGCCAGTAGCATCAGCAGAGTCGTGGGGATCCAAGCGGTGGGATTATTCTGCAGAAAACATTTCATTTCATGTGCTCATTCGGAAATTTAAATTCATTCATCAAAGACATCAAAGTAAACGTAAAATAGAATTATCTTTTTATTTTTAATATCATATTATATCGGTTTACTAGTTTTTTACTACATATTATTACGGAAATTTAACAAAGTAACAAAATAATCATGCAAAAATGCCATTAAAAATAATATTTATATCAGCGCCATCTGTGATATTTCGTACGTACTACAACAATGTTTCAGTTGCAACGATGACAAGACGGACAAAGGAACAGCTTTCACATAAATTTACAAGATGGCACTAGTAGTAGAATGAAAACTAATAAAATTAAAAATTTTTGAATACAATAAATCTAATGATTTCTAATAAAAAGACTTACCGTAGACATAACGCCGGTACTCGCTGTAGTTGTAATATTCACGATTTCTGGTATAACATCTCCACCAACTTCCATGGTCTGGAATAACACGAAGCATTTTAATAAATTTATATTTATTATATTTCTTTATTTTGCTTATTTCTTTTGATAATCAGAGTGCTAGGCGAGCGTGCAGGAAATAAATTGATTTTAAATTTATTAGCGAATGTTGAAAACACCATCGCTGCTCGAAATGCTGTAGAAAACATCATGAGGAAGCCTGCGTGAACCTGCATTTGGCCAGCGTGGTGGATTATGGCCTGCACCCTTATAGGCAGCCCTTATAGGCTTGGCTCGTTTCCCAGCATTGGGAACATTATGGGCTGATATTATGATGATGACAAAGAAATCTTAATCAAGCAATTGGATCAGTAACCGTCAGTATGTAGGCGTCGTAGCCGGCGACCAGCAGGCACACGAGGCCGGCGCCGGCGGTGGACAGCAGCGTGAGCGGGCGCTTGCCGGCGCAGTGCACCAGCGACACGGAGGCCAGCGAGCCGGCGATCTGCAGCAGGCCCAGGATCAGCGTCGCGTAGTACTTGTCGATCGGCGCCTCCAGCATTTGGAATATCGACACCGAGTACGTCTGGAAAAGCACACAATAATAGCTAGCTAGCTAAAAAAATAAAATGTCAATGGTAAAAGGTCAATGTGGTTAGTACGGACTGCGTCTTGGGAATCTTATTCTGGGATAAAGGTTCATCTGGGATAGCAGTTATTGGTCGCATTGTGAATGTTTTCGAGCATTTATTTGCATTAAATGCGTAAATAAACACATATTAATGCATACGATAAAACTGATTCCAAAATCTCAACTTTTCGTGCAAAATTAAAATCAAGGCCGTATAAAAAGAGGATATTTTCAGGGAAAAGTACATAAAAACATGAACTGACCTGCAGCGTGGTCATACCGCTGAAGTGACCCACGAAGAACGCGTAGCTGACCAGGAAGAAGGGCATGAGGAAACTCCTCTCGGTGTAGAGGGAGATCCGCGACCACAGCGTCTCCTCCTCGCCTTGCGCCTCTGCTGGTGGAGGTACCGCTCAAGGTCATTAATAGGCATTAGACTATGGCGAATATTCGTGTTACAGCAACAAATGTGGCTGGGTAGAAGCAAAGCATGGTATTCCATATTCGAGCGAAAAGATGTCGTTTGACATGGATGCTATTATCAGAAGTGGACCATATTGAAATAGCACACGAAAACCACCAGCTCTCAATAAAAGATCAAAATCGGACGCCTAATATAGAAAAGAACATCGCCTATGCCTGCGTTGCCCCAGCATAATACGGTGTGACAGTCTTGAATTAACAAACACAAACAACGTACTCAATAAGATATCTCTTTTATAGTGATCCTTAAATCCATAAATATATATGAAACTAGTGGTCCGCCCCGGCTTCGCCCGTGGTACATATTTCGCAATAAAAGGTAGCCTATGTCCTTTCTCGGGTATCAAAATATCTCCATACCAAATTTCATGCACATTGGTTCAGTAGTTTAGGCGTGATTGAGTAACAGACAGACAGACAGAGTTACTTTCGCATTTATAATATTAGTATGGATAACTAGTATGGTATTATAATATGATCTATGACAGTATACCTTTCTTTTTCTTATAAAGAGCCTCGATGTCTCTCAGTTCTGTTTCAACATTTGCCGCGGCAGTCCAACCGCGCAGCCATTGCAGACTCTGAAAACATGGAATTAGTTATAAAATATATTATTATCATTTAAATATCTTCTGTAATTCAAGTGTATAGTCTCTTTGAAAAGGGGCAGTAAAATAATTTTACCTTAAATACGACTTATATATAAAGTGACTTCTTAGGTTATGTGTTGTGTTTAAAATAGATAAATTATTTGGAAAAAATATTTTCCTCTTTTACCTGTCTTGCTTCATTATAACGTTTCTTATAGACGAGCCAATGAGGAGACTCGGGTACGAAGCATAAAGCCACTACTGCTAAAACCTGTAAATATATGAATTTCTATATTTTATTTTATTTTATTTATTTGGTCAACCAACATTTGTTTACAATGATTCTTAAATATAAAGGAGAATGGGCATTTTACTATGGAAGTTGGGCCTGAACCCTTGAGTTGGACCAATACACATGAGATATTGTTTTTATAATAGATCATAACACATACATAACGGGAAAAATATATATAAAAAAATAATCAACCGGGTTTTTGTACAGTCACATCAAGTTTTATTTCTTTGTGTATAATATTTTTTGCAATAAATAACTGTTATAAGACAATGACAATATTTTTATGTTACTCCAATTCACTTTCACTTACAAATACGTACTAATCTTAAGCCTTCTAATAAGCGAAATACACTAATATTATGTTTTGTAACAGGTACCTATACCGTGTTTATTATAATATTTTAACGTAGTTAGACGTTTTTTGTGGTTAAACTCAGACACTCCAGTGACATTTAGATTTATACTTACTTCACTCGAATTAAAAACACCGTTATTGTGCGCAAAATAATAGCCAAATAAATAAAACTTTTTGCCTTGACTGTACAAGAACCCGGTTGATTTATTTTTTTATTTTATTTTTTTCGTAAGGTATGTGTAATGATCTATCACAAAAACAATATTTCGTGTGTATTGGTCTTAGCCCAAGTTTCAGGCCCAATTTGCCCATTCTCCTTTTACATAACATATAGCTCTTGCGATAAAGTAACAAATAATTAGAGGTTGACACAGCATGCGCCAATTATACAGAGTTAGTTCTTAAAATATTGTTAATATTATTAAAAAAATAAGAATTATTTAATATATATTATTATAAATAAGTATTGCGAATTCTAGCTCTTATTGACCGTGTACAAGTAACTAAAGAAATGTGGTAATATATACCCAATACATGTCAATTAAATCAAAACTTGGTTTTTATCGGGAACAGGTACAGGAACAGGAACTGGTTCCTCAGGAAGGAACCAGCTTATTATTATCAAGAACAATTTTGATCACCGATATCTAATTTTATGATAAGGTAACTACATATTTTTATTTTATCACATCTCGGCAAGGGCCAAGGTGTATATAATATTTATTTTGTTTCGTCTGCAATAACATGGACGCTCACTGCTCAGGCTGTCTTATCACTGATAGTGATTATAATAAATATAAAAAAATATAAGTACGAATTAAAAATCAAATTTAAACAGAAAAAAAAACTTACAAAATAAGCTTTTGTTGTGTATATGGATTGTTACTAAAAAGTAAAAACTGGTTTAAATGTTAATTAAAACTCCAAAGCATCAAAAAAGTGAATATCCTGTTCTGAGTATCAGTATAAACACCTTGTTGACTAGTTTAAGACGTCGAACACTTACATATATAAATAGTTAAGGTCATTGACCGCAACTACACTGTATTTTGGCACAGCGAAATGGTAAATTCATAGATTCAATCTCTGAATAGATAATCTGTGGCCTAGAGTTTTTAAAAACAAAAATAAGATTTCTCCTTGCTTCTATAATAATTCATCAATGAAACATATGTTTAAGACATGTTATCACGCAGCCCATATAATATAATGTTCCTACTGCAGGTTCCTACTCCTTATTAGGATGAGGATTCAAAATGGATGTCAGTCAGTCAGTCACATGTCGTCAATATAATTCTAGGACATGTCGATTTTCTCACGATATTTTCCACCGTTTTCGAGCTGTGCAGATAATTGACATAGTTGGTAGTTACTAACCGTGAACACGATGTTAACAAGAGCCACAGTGCGCCAGTACAGCATCAGGCCGAAGAGGAACTGCGTGAAGACTCCGATGATGATGCACATCGAGCTGGTGGCTGACAGCGCGCCCCGGAGGTGCGGCTGCGTGATCTCCGCTACGTATGTCAGCACCTACATCAGATGGTTTGTAAGTAATATCTAGTGTAAAATCAAGTATGTATGTATATAGCTCATGTGGTATTCTAATGTATAACCTATGTTATTGTAAAGTTTCATCCAAATCGGTAAAGTTGTTTTTTTTTTGGGAAACAGTAACGTACGATTCTCATATACTTTCGTATATATAATATTAGTAGGATTCGAATAAAATCTATACTAATATTATAAAGCTGAAGAGTTTGTTTGGTGTTAGATAGCCAATTTATCGAGGAAGACTATAGGCTATATTATATCATCACGCTAAGACCAATAGGAGCGGAGCAATGCGGGTGAAACCGCGGAGCACAGCCAGTTCGATATATAATAATTAATATAATATAGGTAATAGGACTACCAATTAGTACCTTCAACATAACGTACGGTCTACTCATGTTTTATTAATTTTTGGAGCAGTCGAACATAGCGAAAAATTATTTGTACCTAGGTATATCTTCTTTCTTCACTACATAGTATAAAACAAAGTCGCATTCTCTGTCCCTATTTCCCTATGTCCCTATGTCCCTTTGTACGCTTAAATCTCTGAAACTACGCAAAGGATTTTGATGCGGTTTTTTTTAATAGATAGAGTGATTCAAGAGGAAGGTTTATATGTATAATAACATCCATTAAATAGTGGAGAAGTACTGTTATTTTTGAGGTTTCTAATATGATGTCGTAAATAATTACATTTTATCCGCTTACATTGCAAACGCAGGCTGAACCCTACGAGTTTTATCAAAATAATGTACTAAGTATTGTACACATTGAAAAGGTCTACAGAAAAGTCCGCGATGGCATATGTCTATCTCTTATGGATAACCCACAATAACTTTTTTTGTCATTTACTTTTTACGACAAATAATGGCTAATTTTCGAAGCGTTTTTGAACCAATACAGCATTAATCCTTAACCAATTCAATACCTTGAATACATTGTACATTTAATATAGATCTATATGGCCCTTTACACCGTATGATTTAAGTGAATATTTTCGAAGATATTACAGATTTAAAAATTGCGGGAAGTAGCGTTTGCGGCGGTACGGGCCGGCCGGGCCGCTATGTTTTTATATACAACGTTAAAAGTTTTTCTGTAGTGTATTTAGTATCAGCATTGCACCCGTGCGAAGCCGGGGCGGGTCGCTAGTTATATATAAAAATGAATCGCAAAATGTGTTGGTAAGCGCATAACTCGAGAACGGCTGAACCGATTTCGATAATTCTTTTTTTATTATATTCCTTGAAGTACGAGGATGGTTTTTATGTAGAGAAAACGTAAATATGTACCACGGGCGAAGCCGGGGCGGACCGCTAGTTATAAATATTTATAAATTTAAAGAAATCAAGACATACTCAATCCACTCGCTATTTTATCGCACGTGACACAAAATCTTCCAAATGTTGCGAAATATGATTATTATACTTTTGTTGTGATGCTGCTTGCATAATGCCATGGCGGATGTTACCTCTATCTCGATGGCCTCGTTCAGCCATTTATTTATGTTTACTAAAACATGCAAATTGCACAAGGCAATACAATGACCAGATAATTTACAGTTGACAAGCGAACACACGGATTTTATAAGTATAGGAGGTCATGTCCATATATTTCACAAGAAATGGAATATTGTTCGATGGTGGATTTAAAATATATTAAAATAAAGGTTAAAGCACTTTTTGTGTTTATATCACCTTATTTCTTGTCTCTTGAATAATTTATTATTATTGTGTTGAATTGATAGGTATGTGGAAAATAATCGGAGCTCCCGTTATTTGTCCCTACACCACCGATACTATAATCATATTACTGTCACAACTATAGACCAATGGATTTAGCTATCGTAAAAATAACGGTGAAGATTTCGTAGAAACAATTTAAAAATCTGTAGTAAAAATAATATAAACGTTCACATACGGGTGCCTCCAAAAGACCGCCAGCTAAACCAGTCAATATCAGCGCGGTATACAAGTGTGAAGTGGTCTTGGAGAAGTGGAAGACCAGCCAGGCGATGAAGAAGGGCAGATTGACGAACTGCATGGCGCGCCGCCGACCCAGCGGTGACGTCACCAAGCCTGACAGCGCGCACCCGATGGGCACCACTATCAAGTTTATGGAGCCTGGAGAAGACAATAAATAAAATAAGTATTCATAGTTTAAAAAAGCGTGTGTGCAGAGCATACTTGCCAGAATTGAAACTTCTTTATATATATGGCGAGATTCAAAGATACCAAAATCGTCACCTTACTCCATGACGTGAAGGTGCGACTTTGAAATTATATCTACTCTCAACGCGCCCTGAAGTTTCACTTCAAAAACGCAAATTACTTCAAGTAAAAAAAAAATTGACTAACACTGATTTACGATAAGAAGTAGGTTTGTTATTATGAGAAATTTTGATAAATAATAAACTAAATTAATTTGCCGATTGAACTTCTTCGCTGTAGATTCCAAACATTATTTTGGCAATTAAAACTACATTGTAGAATATACGCACTGATAAAAAGAACAAATTATGGAATTAATTTAGACATTCATTGTACATCAATTTACTTTTTACATCTAATTAATATACTGTCTATTTTTACAATCGATTCTTTATGATAAAGAAAAAATATAAAACAATGGTAAATGGTAACTTACTGATCCATGATATTTCTGAGTTCTGTAAATGCAGTACCTCCCCTTCCATTGGATCTTTCACAGCCGGGATGAGGATGGTGGGGAACCCGAGCGTCATTCCATATCCTGGAAAAAGATAAAATATTTTTAATTTATTTTATCTAAATTACCACGTCCTTAGAGCTTAGACTGAGTATAGTTACAAAAGTACAAAGTATGAATATTTAAATTATTTCATGAAAAGCTTATATTTATTTAGGTTTTTCTTTGATCGCGAGGCGGAAATCTAGTCTAGATTTCCACCTCCCGATCAAAGAAAAACCCACAAAGTTCCCGTTCCTGTGGGATTTCCTTGATAAACAGTAGCCTATGCCTTATTCCGGGTCTTCAGCTATCTACATACAGTTCAATAGTTTTTTCGTGAAAGAATAACAAACATACAAACATACATCCATCCATCCAACCTCACAAATTTTCACCATATTAGTACCGATACAAGTATTTCATTATTTAAGTTTATAAAATAACTCAACACAATAATAAATCGTGCCAATAAATCTATATCTATCACAGAAAGTAGTAATTTATGCTAGTATCTGACTAATTAAAGAGCTAGAAAATTTAGGACCTGCATTAGGTATCTATAATCGCTGGAAACCGGAATGTATCAACTATTCAGCGTTCAATAGTGACCGGAAGGACAAGCCAACCAGGAAACTAAACTTGTATGTCTATTTACGATACAACCTACCTATATTATTAATTATTAATGTAGGTTTGTGTGCGAATCTTGTAAACTCCTTAACAACAGTCATTTTAATTAATTACTGTGCAATGTCTCGTTGTAACGAAGTCAATTAAATATGCATTTCATATAAATTACTCGTCAGTTCATGATCGAATTAAAAACACCGTATTAAATGTATATAAAAATATAAAATTTGGTTTACCTGACGTAACACACCAAAAAACAAATTACACGTGAAATTAGAACGTACACTTTTTTGAAGTAGGTTAAAAATAGCAACAAACATAGTAAGATAGTGACATCGTTTCCGAACGGTCTTGACATTTATTTCCTGACCCACTCCATTGAATAAGTTAATAAATCTATAAAATATATCGATAGCTTTAATTTCAGTATCACTTGAATCCAAATTCAGATAAAATAGATAAATATTTCTTTCAAAACAAATCTTTCAACTACATTCAGTAATCTCTCAAAGGATACTAAAAGCATTACATTTTCACTGAAAAATACGGACTTTAATTAAATTTATTTAAATATTCAATATCATAAAATATTCTACACGTTATTCCTGAAAACTTTTATCATGTAAGTAAATAATGTATCTAATATACTACGTCTATGCGCGACACTATAGTTTTTCTGGCATGATTTATAATCAAAAAGTAATTTACAATATCCTGCTGTATTTAAGCATTTTATTATGAACATCGATTAAAATGTATAAAAGACTTTTAAAAATTATCAACTTCTAAATGTACAAAAATACAAATAATTAAAACATTTAAATGGTCACGCATTATACATCTCAAGCCTTTGTTGCGAAAACTTTGCAGATAAAAGGCATCATTGTTTTTTTTTAGAATGATTGTTACATACCCTATAATTACATTCATAGAAGTATTGTAAGTAATTAGTTATACGTACAATGAAAATTAAAATCTAGCGAGTTTTATCTATCGAATGACTGAAAGGACACGAGTTCCAATGATATTTTTTTCCTATCTATATTATACTTGTATACGTAGTATATTATTATTAGTCTGTGATTATACTATATCTATATTATACTACTAGCGGTCCGCTCCGGCTTCGCCCGTGGTACATACTACATATTTACGTTTTCTCTACATAAGAACCATCCTCGTACTTCAATGAATATAATTAAAAAAGAATTATCGAAATCGGTTCAGCCGTTCTTGAGTTATGCGCTTACCAACACATTTTGCGATTCATTTTTATACATAAGAAGACTAGCGGTCCGCCCCGGCTTCGCCCGTGGTACATGTTTACGTTTTCTCTACATAAGAACCATCCTCGTACTTCAAGGAATATAATAATAAAAGAATTATCGAAATCGGTTCAGCCGTTCTCGAGTTATGCGCTTACCAACACATTTTGCGATTCATTTTTATATTTATAATAAAGAAAGAAAGAAGAAATTAGCTATATATCGTCACGCTACCACTTATATCGGAGCAATGCGTTATGCGGGTAAAGCCGCGGGGCACAGGAGGTAAGGTCGCTTCCAAATTCCAATATGTAGTTTACATTACAGGCGCGGTTACATTGACGAATAGATCAAACTCAGATTATTATCATACCTACAATATGAAAAGGACATGATTAAATCAATATAGGTAAGGACTAAATCACATAAAAAAGTATTTTTATGTCGTGTGGGTTTCTTTTAAATAATAAGCTTGTGGATGTTTACGTACTTATATTTATATGAGTTCTATATGTAGAATACGTGGGAATCATTAGTCGAAAAGTAAAATGTTATTACCTGCGACAGCCTTTTCTTTTGCACGCCTCATAAGCGAAGCGTTGAGGTGGGTACTACTGTCACTTCGCGCAAAACATCTGATTTTTCAAACTTAAAATGTCTTTATGTATCATACATTGCACTTGTAAGATAATACATACACACACATATTAAGAAAAAACACTATTTTTAACGTTCATGATATTTTTGATGTCATTTTTGTTATTTAAACTAGTTAAAAAACAGTTTAAAAAAGTTCTGTCTTGGACGTCCGTGTGTCTGTATGTGCGGATCTTTTTTCTTGTTAACACGATAGCGACCAAAATACTTTACTAATCGAGTCTTTTTTTTTTCTCTTACGCTTGAGTATGCTCAGGAATAGAACCCTTTCATTTTTCAGGGTCTGATTCGATGTGGTTTAATTGTTATTAAATAAACAAAAATAATAATTAATAAATATTTATTAAAAAAAAATTATGAGGCGAATTATATTTATCGCGCCCGAGAGTCCCAAAAAAAACCAATTTTCAAAGATAACTTTATTAAAGAAATATTACAAATAAAAATTAAACATTAAAATTACTTTAAATACCAATGGACTTGCTCGAGGTTAGAGGCTAAGTAAGGTGGAATCCATAGCGGCGATCCAATTTCGATGTCGATGCAAGTCAGCAAAATGTATCCATGAATGCTACCGATGAGTATGTATGTACGCAGAGGCGACTATAAAATATACCAAAGATTATGCAATGGTATAGAGGCGATATCAACTTGTAGATTTTACTATCGGATTTTACTATAGGCTTGGTAGTATATAACACCTCCCCCCTTAGTTCAAGGACTATTTTTGAACGACAGGAAAAAATGTCATTGGCAGCTTTCCACAGTCTTGGCTTGGTCCAGGTTCAGCATAAGTTTGTTCTTGGCGAGGCTTCTTGCTTGATTGGCTTCTTTCTTCATTCTTCTTTCTTCTGTTCAGGATTAATCTTCTGCCCAAAATTATGAGAGAAAGTGCAATAGCACTGAATAATATAGTATAGAAGGGAATAGTTGTGTTATAGAACATTGGAGTTTGTTCTAATTGAATAGGTTCTTGATGGTGAATCTTGTCTTGAATTTCATGAAGTTTCTTAAGGCTGATTGAATTACTTTTAATAGAGAAGGATAAGGTAGGCTCTTTTACATGAGCTGAAACTTTAGTAATTTTTATGGGCTGTCCTTTGATGTGATCGTTGGTGTTGACGATGGTGAAGTCTTCTGTGTGCAGCTTGCAGGTAGGTGGTATTGTAGCGAGGTAGCTTCCATTGAGATTAATGATTTCTTCTCTTTCGCAGGATAACCGGGCTTCAGTTGGAGACGGGAACACGACGACGTAGTGGCGGTCATCAAGTTTTTCCATTGTAGGTTTCATCAGGTTTACGGTAGTCATTTCGCAGGACCTGTCTTCATGGAGATTTCCTTCAACGATGTTGCTGATACAGTCCGGCTGGGGTTTCAGCATGTGGTGGAGCTCGTCTTCACATAAGTACCTCATGCCTGACTTCGGGCATTCTGCCTCTATGTACACGTGCATATTACCAGTGATTGCAAGGAAAGGAGAAGGAGGGATTATAGCTTGCCTATTTTTATTAGGAACAATAGCTAATTTATAAAAGTTATATTCGAGTGGTGAAACTATAGGAAATTTAAAAGCAAAAACTAACTGATCTCCATTAAAATAAGATGCTGGCTTAATTATATTGTAATAGTCTCTAATTTCTAAATCTAATATTTCTTCTTTATTATAAAATGTCTTAAGCTTACTTAACATATTTTTCATTACACCTATACCTATCATAGAATGATGAGTGCGCGAAGCACTGCAAAATGCTAGCGCATTCTCTAACCTAGTTATTTCGCTTACTAAACTGTCTACATTATTACTGCTTATTGCTAATGCTTGTGCGAATTTCGCAAATTTAACTATATCCGGTGAAGGAAATGAGTCAGGGTTTAATATCATAAATAATGTTGTATTAATTTTATTTTGACTTTCTATAATTTCAGCAATAATTTTATTTTGTTCATCCATCCAATCTTTGCTAAGACTGATGTGATGATTCTGTTCAATAACTATTTTATCTTGATTTTTCTTAAGTACTGAAAGAGCTTGATCATACTTTACTGCATCCGAATAATCTAAATTTCCAGTTATACTCTTAATTACTGACCCAAGACTATCTATTAAGCCTCTCTTAAACCTTAAGGGTTCTAGAGTTTTTAATTGTTGCAAAGCAAAATCAAGTTTATCACTTAAATAATCTATTTGCGATTCATAGACAGCATAAGTAAAGTTATCTAACTTACTTCTAATTTCACTTAGCTGAGACTGCACTAAACTAATGTTAGAATCTATTTCCCTTAATTCTATAAACTGTAAAAATGTATGATAATGATGGGTTAGTTGCATGGGACCTAACTTAAAGGGTAAAATTCCAGGGCTTTCTCCAAGATCTTCAAGTTTTATCTCGAGAGCTAGTGTTGATGTTAGAAGCATCATGATCAGCACCCTGCAACAATTTGGCGGTCTTAGGGATTCGTTTTAGCCTATTTTTAGCTATAGGAGCTTTCTTTTTGGATGTATAAATATGAATAGGTAAGTTTGCTAAAACAGTGTCCTGGGTATATCGAGGTGCGAGTTTAGATCTGGAAGCTGAGGGGTTACTGACAAAAATCTGCTGGTTAGGTTCATAATCTACTTCATTTTCTCTAGTTTCATTACGTTTTTCAATGATAGCCTCTCTGTTAGCTAATGATGATTCATTCACAACGTCATAAACCTGTTTCATTTGTTCTCTATGAGATTGCATATACTGTTGAAGTAAATGAATAGTTAAATCGACGTCAGTAGGGTCACGTGGATCAGTATGCCCTAATATAAGGTCATAGGGTTTACATTTAGTAAAACTGTGTATGGAGCTATTATATGCAATTAAAGCGTAAGGCATTAAATTAATTACAGGTTGATCACGCTGTTTTAATTTTAATATACGGAGATGTTCAAGCAAAGTCGAATGAAAACGTTCTATATTACCATTAGCGTTAGGGGAATGAGCCAAAGTTTGATGATGAATTATTTTATGAATTTTACAAAATTCTGAAAACATTTGGTTATTAAATTCTGTACCCTGATCAGTAATTATGGTAAGTGGTAAACCGTGGTGAGTACTAAATGTTAACAAAGCCTGTATGACGCTGAGTGCCGTACCATCTCTAAGTAAGTATGCCTGTCCATATTTCGAAAAAACATCTATAAGGGTTACATATTTTTCATTATTAGCTGTAAAGGTGTCCATATGTACTTTCTCAAAAGGTTTTGTAGCTGGTGGTACTAAATTAAGCTTAGGTCTAATAGGATTCCTGTCATACTTAGCTTGACCACATATTGTGCAATCATTAATATACTTTGTAATATGTTCTTTCATTTCAGGCCAGAAGTAACGTGCTGAAAGTGCAAGGTAGCATTCATTTATCCCGCGATGATTGGTTTTGCCTTCATGATAATTACGAATAATTTCTTGTTGCCTAAGATATTCCTTGACGTTTTCTAATTCTATTTTAGCTATAAAAACTTTCATGCATGAGCTTTTAAATTTTTCCTGTAATATTGGGACTATTTTGTACATACCTAACGGAGGGTTAATAAGTATACCGGTCTTTATTTTAGGGTTTACATATTCTTTAATAGCATTGATTAAATCTGTTTCTAAATTTGATTCTGATAATTGTATAGATATCCTGGAATGAGTATCGAACGGTTTGGTAACCATTGTACGTTTCTTTACATCACTAACAATATTTAAAACTAACTGGCGATGAAATTTATTTAAGGGCTCAGAGGATATAGGTATTTCAAGGATTGGGTTTTCATTAGAGGTATGGGCGGTCATGGTACTTTCGGAGTCGTCGGCTACAGATACTTTGGATGTATTGCCTACTATTGAACTTATCTCTTCGTTAAAGATTTCCACACGAGATAGAGCGTCGGCATTTGTGTTCTTTTTGCCGGGCTTATATTGGGTAGTAAAATCAAACTCGCTTAATTTTAATCTCCATCTCGTTAGTCTAGAATTTGGTTCCTTCAGACTCATAACCCACTGTAATGGTTTATGGTCCGTTAAAATTTTAAATTTACGTCCAAAAAGATAAGGACGAAAATACTTAGTTGCCCATACTATGGCTAACAATTCTTTTTCAATTGTGCTATAATTTACTTCGCTATCATTCAAAGTACGAGAAGCGTACGCTATTGGTTTGTCAGATCCTATGGGTCCTTGTGAAAGTACTGCACCTATTGCAAAATTAGAAGCGTCAGTTGTTAGTAAAAAGT
This sequence comes from Colias eurytheme, assembly GCF_061535395.1. Classification (NCBI taxonomy): domain Eukaryota; kingdom Metazoa; phylum Arthropoda; class Insecta; order Lepidoptera; family Pieridae; genus Colias; species Colias eurytheme. Next base: position 555,301 of record NC_142980.1, read on the forward strand.
CCTTGTCAAAGTCAGGGTATATTAAAATAGGATCATTAGTTAAAAGTGTCTTACATCGTTCGAAACTGTTAACGTAATCTGAGTCAAAAGTAATTTTCTTTCCCTTTTTTAAACATTGAGTTAATGGTTTCGTGATCTTAGCAAAATCGGGAATGAATTTTCGGTAGTAGCCTACTAAACCCAGGAATGATTTTATTTCTTTAGATGTTTTAGGAATAGGGAATTTTTGAATTGCCGAAATTTTATCGGGATTAGGTTTTATTCCTTCTTCAGTTATTACATGTCCTAGATATGCTGTCTCGTGTTTTAAAAATTCTGATTTGTCAAGCTGAATTTTAAAGTTAGATTCACGTAATCTTTGGAAAACCTTTTCTAGATTTATTATATGTTCCTGTAATGAAGTTGAAAATACAATTATATCGTCGAGATAAACTAAGCAAATGACATTTTGAAGTCCTTTAAGAATATTATCCATAACTCTTTGGAACGTGGAGGGACTATTTTTTAAGCCCATTGGCATTCTGAGAAATTCGTATTTGCCGTTTTCTACACTGAAAGCGGTTTTATGAATATCCTCCTCCGACATTTCCACCTGATAGAAACCTGATGCTAGATCTAAGGTTGTGAAATATTGACATTTCCCTAATTTGTCAAGAATATCATTGATATTAGGTATGGGATATTTGTCGTCGATTGTTTTTTCGTTAACCTTGCGAAAATCAATGACTAACCTCCATTTCTGCTTCCCCGAGGCGTCCATTTTTTTAGGGACAATCCAGATCGGAGAGCTCCAGGCAGATTCCGATGGTCTAATTATGCCCTGACTTAGCATTTTTGAAATTTGGTCTTTTACCTCATCACGCAAAGTATATGGATAACGGTAGCTTTTTGTATATACGGGGACCTCATCATATGTACGGATTTTATGTTTAATTTTGTTCGTAAAAGACAAAGATTCTCCTTCAATATAAAAAACGTCTGCATATTTACTACAAAGTCCTGTTAAATTGGCTTTTTCTTCCTCATTTAAATGGTCTGTTCGCAAACGTGAAATAACGTCACTGGCACGGTTTGAAGATTCTTGTGAAAATTCGGAATTAAAAATAGTTGCTTCTGTCGGATGGTCTAATGAAAAAATTATGTCATTTTTAGTATGATTGGTTACCTGAACTATGGCTTTATTATTTTTAACTGTAGTTAAACATTCACTTATAATGCAATTGCAAATTATTTGTTCTGGCACTAAAACTTCACCATCCGCGGCGTTTATTGGCAATCTAAGAAGTAAAGAGGTTTCACTTGGAATAACTTTTTCATACAAATTAAAATTTCGAGAATTATATAACTTAATTGGGTTTATGGCATTTTTAGTAATTAATGTTGAATTTTTAAGATCTAATTTAGCTTCAAATTTAGTTAACAAATCCATCCCTATCAGACCTTCAAAATAATTATGAAATTTATATACGTATAATTTAATATTACAGTTATCATTGAATTCCTCGAAACAAGGTAATGTAATTGAATAATTGTTTCTACTAGTTGCATGGACGTTAGTGACTTCAAACGGATCAAAATTTAGTGGTATGTCTGGAAAATATTGTTTTACGGCCTGTGGACTAATAAAGGATTGATTTGCTCCAGTATCTATCAAAAATTTTAAATAGAATCCATTTCCGAGGGAAATGCGAATAAATGGCAATTGGCGTTGAGTTTGGAGATTTAATTCTATTTTAACTTTTTTATACTCTGAACCTTCTGAAAATTTTCATTTGTTGATGGTTCTGGTTCTGACTGGGGCTGTTCTACTAACTCCTCGACTATAGGGCTATCACCATATTCATATTGGTTCATTACGGGATAGTCATTATAATAACCTTCATAATTGTAATAATCATCATAGTAATTATAGTAGTCATCATAATTATAATAATCAGGAGTATCGTATTCTAAGCTTGCACATTCATTCACATTAACATCTCGGGGTTTAAAATAATTAGAGGGTGGTGGATTGCCCTGCTTGGACCAATTCCATCCACTTGGACCTGGTTGCATCGGTCTTTCCCTAGTCACAAAATGAGAAACTCCACTCATAGGCTTAGGGCCTTGAAATGATGGTTGCGGTCTAGTTTGTACTTGAAAACCTTGATTATTATTTGGAAGTGGTGCACTGAAAATTTGTTGGGTGCGCGTGGGCATTCGAGGTTGATTAAAAGGCATTTTAAATTGATGTTGGGGTGAAAATGGTGGCTTATGCATAAATTGTGGTCTAGACGGACCTGGCATATTAAAATTATTAGGCCTGAAGGGCTGAAAACTATGAATAGGCATTTTAAAAGGCTGATTATTGTCACTAGGTTTTTTATCTGATACGTGTGAATTCCTATTCTGAATATACATGGTATTAATTTCTTCGTGTACTAACTCTAGAGCTTTTTCTATCGTTTCTGGACGCATACATCTAATACGAGAACCTAAAGGATCTTTTAATCCACGTAAAAATGCTTGAAGGGTTAATTTTTTATAAAGTTCTCGTTTAGCATCGACAGTGGAAACAAGAGATTCATGCAGTGAAACATACGTCATAACTGTACTGAATAAGTTCTGGCAACGTTCATAAAATTCTTGCGGCGTGTTAGACCCTTGTGTTAATAAAGCTAGATCATTGTATAGTGCAGTTTCGTCTCTTTGGTCTGCAAAATTATTTATTAAAGAATTACGAATGCTAGTCCAATCGTTGGGGATACCGTTGGCATTAATTTGTCGCGCGGCAGCACCAACTACTTTGTTCAAAATTCCATTTAAAAGACCCGAATTAATTAATTGATCACCGGCCTGACCATACTTTGCAACTAACTGATCACAAATATTAATAAATCTTACTAAAACATGAGAATTCCCATCAAATTCAGGAACTAAACGGAGGGCTTTACAGATATCATCTAGGGTAGCCATTTTAGATTCTTCAAATTGTCTTAAATTATCAACTAAAATATCCCTGTTAATTTCACTAATTTCTGAATCGTCAAGTTGTCTTAATCTGTCAATTAATTCTTCCCTACTACTTATTTAATTAAAATATTAACATAAATCTAAATTTTATAATTATTATAATGGAAAAATGATTTTAATTTCCTTCAATTAAATTTTTAAAATTTTACCTATTTCTAAAATCAAAAGAAAATTTTAATTCTTATTGATTTAAAGTTCTATACGCCTATAAAATATTTATTAAAATTTTCAGGATCGAAAATTTTGTAACACGTGTTGAAAAAAAAAATCTAAAACTAACATAGGAAATAAAGGAGCAATCACTGAAATAAAGTGTACTCACATAGATCTCGGCATTTCTTGGGAGGTATCGAGGTTTGGATGCTCGGCCACGTTGTTCTTCTAATTTCCGGTTCGGCTGGAAACGCCTATCTCCTCCAGAATTTTCCCTAATTTTATATCCTGGGGGACCCGGAAATCCTACCGACTGCGCCAATTATATTTATCGCGCCCGAGAGTCCCAAAAAAAAACCAATTTTCAAAGATAACTTTATTAAAGAAATATTACAAATAAAAATTAAACATTAAAATTACTTTAAATACCAATGGACTTGCTCGAGGTTAGAGGCTAAGTAAGGTGGAATCCATAGCGGCGATCCAATTTCGATGTCGATGCAAGTCAGCAAAATGTATCCATGAATGCTACCGATGAGTATGTATGTACGCAGAGGCGACTATAAAATATACCAAAGATTATGCAATGGTATAGAGGCGATATCAACTTGTAGATTTTACTATCGGATTTTACTATAGGCTTGGTAGTATATAACAGGCGTGCACTTTTGGATTTTCCAAATTATTTATATTTTTATTTATACTTACATAAAAAAATATAAGTAATTTCAATATTTGACATAAAGATAGAAAATCATGAGGTATTTTATCCTTCAAAATGGTTACACAGATTTTTTTTTTGACAAAATCAAGCAATGCCACGGATTGAAGCTAGCTTATAGTTATCATAAGGCGGTCTCGTTACCGTCTAGCAACAAGAGCTCGGGATTATGATCTAGATAAGAAATAAACACAGATAAGTTTGTTGACATCTAAGTCACTGTTGGTGCCAGTCTCAGCAACAAGCGTGAGACATAATTTGCACTCAGACAAACTTATGTACCCAAATACCGTACCTATTTGTCATTCTTTCTTTATGACAAATGGTTTAAAATATCTAATATCAAAGCAGATTCAGTTATAAAGCCAAGTTATAAAACGTATACCCAATAAGGTACTTATCGATGTCTATTTTTACCAATATCGTCTGAATAACTGAAACCGTAATATACCGGGATAAAATGCACGCAAGTGAAATACATCCCGCAGATGAAGCCAATAAAATCTGTTCTAGGAATTATTTTCATACGCGGATGAGTTGAGAGAAAAATATTCAAGAGTTATTTCCCTCAATTGAAAGATATTAGATTTCTAATATCATATTCCTCGTATTACATCTTCTGTTTATCCTTTTTATTTAGTTTTAACATTTTAAGTTAGATTTCCCTGTTTCTGTATCTAAAAAAGGAGCTGATAGTATAGATTTATTAAGATGCCTGCTCATTGTCATGATCAATCATTTTGATCGACCTTTTTTTTGTTATTTATTAAAATTAATGTATTTCAATCAATGCAATTTATTATGTGTGAGAATGTATATAAAGTGTAATAAATAGACGATAATTATTATAATGAGAAATACTTTATTGGAGGTCGTTATAAATTACATAAAAATAGTTTAGACTTTAGTCTACAACTAATGAATTTAAAGCTCGAAATCTTGACTTTCAGTAGTTTTTTTTCCAAGGAACTGATGGACTTTGCCAGGCTGAAGACATTTTTATAAGTCCCTTAAAACCCAGACCATTGTCAGATTAGATAATAGTTATTACCATTGTATTACATATTAAGGTCAATGCCTTTTTCCTTAATGATTTTGGTACAATCGCGTACAGTACTGACCTTAACATTTTTTTTTTTAAATTTGTAAATGTACCGTTTAATGATTTTTCTCATAAATAATTGTGACAATAAGCAAGTCTAAAGTAACCGATGTACAGTCGCGTACCCTTGAACCGGACACTTCACGTTCTCCTTGCGTTTGCATTCCGTCTTAACTGTACACTCATCTTCAAAAGTGTGTTTAGACAAAAATATATTATATTTGGATTATTTCGCTCATGAGAATAGTAACTGTCTTGTGATATTAAATATCTATGCGTATAACTTGATTATGAACCAATTGATTTGCGTAGGCTGAATGGCGTCACAAATATGTTACCTTCGCTATTTATATTTGCAAAATCTTCAACCCCTTCCTGTCGCCACCTACTTGACACATACAAATGAATATTCAAATCCGCTTATGAATATTCATAAATCATATAGAAGTTATATTTATAGAAATATTTTACATGTCAACATGTATTATTGTTACTCCGTTCATCTACCTACGCCCTGGAATAATTTTAATCTATTTAATTTCTTACACGTGTCTCAAGCCTGAAATCAACAAGATGACGAATCGTTTTCAGTAATCTTATACCAATACAAAACTGCATTTTAGTTGACAGATAAGGAATGATGGTTTCAAGTAGATGTAGATACTCGAAAGAAAATTGGTATCGTTTTACTTTGACATTGTGATTTGTGAGGTAACTTGCATTTTGTTGAGTTAAAACCAAGTTAAAACTTATGTATGCACTTAAGACTAAAACATATACAAAGTTGACATAATATGAATCACACATCGATGGTTCTCATTTCACATTTCATTGTTTTTGAGAAAGGTATTTTACTTTAAATACCAAATAGTTACCACAAGGACTACCGGAAATGTGATGTTTTTGGATTATATTATTTGACAGTACTTTACATAAAAAGAAAATAATTCCTTTGTGCGTTTACTACGGAATAGAGGTCCGCGCCACGCCGGCGTGCCGCCGCCGAGAGACCCCGGCGCGCCGCCGCCGCCGCCGCCGCCGGGTCACAGAAAAATTGGCGCCGAGTTCAAATTTTGCGCGCGAACCATGTGTCACGCACGCGTTGTTGTCTACAACACGGCAACGTCGCATCGATATAGTAGACAATGTCTACTATATCGATGCCAGATGTTTTACTCCAAAAGCTAGCCAAAAAACACTCCAATAAATTTATTGATGAGGATGACGACGTCGCTCAAGAGTGTTGGAGATATTTGGCTACGGCTAAACCTTCAGATTTAGGAGATGTAGAGGACAACATTCTTAAGTTCTGAGAACAAAAAAAAGTTGTTTGTCCTTGGCTTGCCGGATTAGCCCGATCGCTTTTATCTATCTCAGCTACAAGCACGCCAAATAAAAGGGTTTTTTTCTGTAGCTGGGCTAGTCTTAACTGCGAAGAGATCGCGTCTAAATCCTGCAAAAGTTAACAAAATTATTTTTATCCATGATGATTATCAACATGATTTGTTACAAATCAGTAACATTCATTGCTATGCAGACGACAGTACGGGGGATGCTCTTTATCCCGGCCGTGCAAACACCTCAAAGGAAAGCCTCAATGAGAGTCGAAACAAACTTGTGTCTGAAGTCGAGTCTTCTCTCCAAGAAGTCTCAGATTGGGGCGAACTTAATCTTGTCGAGTTCAATCCCCTAAAGACACAGGTTTGCGCGTTCACCGCTAAAAAGACCCCATTTGTCGTAGAATATCGGTTTAAGAGTACTCCCCTTAGTATATCGCTGAAAATCGGAATCCTCGGAGTTGAAATCTCGAGTGACGTTCAATTCCGCAGTCATTTGGAAGCGAAGGCTAAATTAGCCTCGAAAAAACTTGGTGTGCTCAGTAGATCGAGACAGTACTTCAAGCCGGCCCACCGACTTCAGCTGTACAAGGCTCAGGTGCGACCGCATATGGAGTACTGTTCTCATCTCTGGGTCGGAGCCCCACAGTATCAACTCCTTCCTCTTGACCGCATCCAACGTCGAGCAGCTCGAATTGTCGATGACCGTAGGCTTTCCGATATACTCGATCCACTGTCAGTGCGAAGAGACGTTGCGTCTCTCTGTATACTGTACAGAATCTACTATGGGGAGTGCTCTGAGGAATTGTTCCACCTTTTACCAGCCGCACAGTTCCACCACCGGACCACACGCCATAAAAACCAGTTCCATCCGCACCATCTGGATGGTTGGCGCTCCACCACTGTCCGCTTCACCCGCAACTTCCTTCCGCGTACGGTGAAACTATGGAACGATTTGCCACCTGCGGTGTTCCCGAACAACTACGACATTGGGGCCTTCAAGAAAAGAGCTTATTTGTCCATAAAAGGCCGGCAAAGCACCTGTAACACTTCTAGTGTTACAAGCTTAAATATACATGTCTGTGGTTACAAGTGTTTATGGGCGGTGGTGACCACTTAACATCAGGTGGCTCACCTGCTCCTTTGCTTGCTCTGACATAACATTGCCAATAAAATTATTGGCAATTTTTATAATTATCATGTTCATCACTAAATAGTTAAGCTACTTGATTTTAATGAAAATATTTTTGTTATTAAACTTAAAGAGAGATTTTCTACTGCCCTCCCACCCCCTAATAACTTAAAAAAAAACTAGCCCACGCCGGCGACGCCGCGCCACGCCGGGTGCCGCACCCGGCGCGCCGCCGCTGGGCTTTTGGACTGCGGCGCGGACCTCTACTACGGAATAGGAAATAAATGAGTCACGCTTAGGAAAGTTTATATCAGGCGCTGGCTGTATGATTCGCCTAGGATAAGCCTAGAATCTCAATCTACGCGTTAACATTTAGATAAGATACATTGAAGTGTCCTCACAGTGTAATCTATGGGACAGTGAACTGACATATAATGCAATGATTACAATAATAGCAGGCAACAGACATTCCGACTTCCAAGGTACTGAACTTGGAACACGGAAATAAATCAAGTTTCCCGTTTTTCTTAGCTATTTTGGTCCAATTTTGCATAGTTTTCTAAAAATCTTCCTAATATCTTTAAAAAGTATTTCAAATTAGACTATCGGATTGATTTGATAAAAACGCTCTGCAAACATCTATGCTAAAATTGATAAATAAGAAAATCTGTCTGCGTTCCTCCATGAAAGTCTGAGGCCAAGAGCTATTTCAAATCAACCCTAATATTATTGAAGAGCGTACAGCGTGATAACATGAAACGCATTTAGAAAATTGAATTACTTAGATTATATTCATACTGGTTTACTCTGTATTGATGAAACTAACAATTGCACAGATGGTCAAATTTCCATTAGTCATAAGCAAAAAGCCTTTGTCATTTTTTAGCCTCCTATTATCTCAAGGCACAAAACTCATACCAAAAAAGCCCCGTTGAACGTGAAATAAAAACAAAGAAACACTACACACAAACACAAAGTCATGATTGTTTGAAGTTATTAAGTATTAAAAAGCTTTTCATCTCGACATTACCGCGGCGCTCATTGCTCTTGGGAAATAAGCATTGTTCCTGCCAGCACAAACTATGCGATAATAACAAAACACTAACATTGTTTTCAACACATTTATTAATACCTACTTTAAAGTTAATATAATTTTAACACATATTTTATTTATGTAAGAGTTTATCTCCAAAAATGTAGTCCTTATACACTTTTAACCATTTTTATTACAAACTATGGTTCCTCATTCCTGTTGGAGTAGAGTGAAGCCTTTTATTGAAAACAATGTCTTATTCAATCAAACTGCAACAATTCACGAAGTACACCGTACAACGTATATATAGAGTAGGTACTTACTTTATAAAATTCAAAATATTTACATTTAACTTAATCTCTAAACGCTACTGTAACAAATGGTTAAATTGTAATAATAAAGCGCTCAACTATCATAACGCAAATTTATTTTATTAACCTTTAAATAAGTACTTAAAATGCACTCACTCCGTCTACAATATTTCATGCCCTGGTGCACCCGTAACGAGACCCGTAAGACACGTGTCCACTCTCTGTACAAAATATAACTTGAAGAAAAATATAGTAGGTACTGAAGTGTTCAACCTACGTTGTGGCCATGTGAAGTAGGGACGGGAATTCCACAACGTAACGTTTTTTCACGCACCATTGTAATTCTAATAATTTGTAATTTACTGTTAAAAAAGAATTGTCCTCTTATTTAACTATTACATGTTACAATGTACCGCTAATTATAAATATACATAATGATTATGAATCGTCTATTCCTAGAACAATAGTCGTTTTCATAACCATGGATATCTGCTGTTTAAAAACAATTGATCTTGTTACGAGAATATTTATGAAAACTATTGTATCGGTTAACAATAAATTCTCAACATATTTATATATAACTGATGCTCCTTTTAGTTTTAATCGTGATAAGAGAAATACATCTTGAAAACGTTTGTCGTTTATTAAAACACCATTTAAAAACTTTATTTAGTACATCCGCAGACAGAATAATTGGCTACTCATCAGATCCAGGAAATTATTAAACGATAAGAATATTAAAATACTTTATAGATTTCAGCTTCTAAAGGAATTTAACTTGTAGGTAATAAAATGTCAGCAGACGGAAGCAATCTTTAATATCGTCTATTTAATATTTACTGACTAACTACAACTACATGTATACTTACAAGTGCTGTTATGAAATGCACTGATTTTCTTGTTTCATTATAATTTTGAAAGATAACATATGAAGAATAACATTAAAATTTGCTAAATATTGATATATGTACCTTAATTAGAATTTATTCAGTCCTTTAAAAGGGAAGTTAAAATTATGTTCCTTTTAATGTAACAATATCTATTAATATACTAGCGGTCCGCCCCGGCTTCGCCCGTGGTACATATTTACGTTTTCTCTGCATAATAACCATCCTCGTACTTCAAGCTTAAATGATCTAAGACTTCAAGGAATATAATAAAAAAAGAATTATCGAAATCGGTTCAGCCGTTCTCGAGTTATGCGCTTACCAACACATTTTGCGATTCATTTTTATATTATAGATTAAGTAAGGTTTACCATTTTACATAACACTTATAAGTTATAATCTAAAATAATACCGATACGGGATGTATCTAAGGTAAATCGCTATACATAAAAATCAATCTCTTTATCCTTGGTCATGGCATCACGCGTGAAGGGCTGAACCGATTTCGATAATTCTTTTTTAGTTGTATTGGTTATTATCATTTAGATTTTAGAAGGAACTTAAGATTGCAAAACTCGAGAGATTTGCGCCAAAATTAAAAGAAAATAAGAAAACTTAACTATTAGTTTATGTAAATGGCTATTTAGTTTAAAAATTAGATATCACTAAATTATATTTTATCGAAATCAACAATAATACTGTACTTAGAGAGTAATCGTGGACTTTAACCAACCCTGATTACAGACAATCTGCTTTGGATTGAGTTCCTGTTTTCTTTGACTCAATATTTTCTATGCGATGACCTAATAACGTGCAACGATCAGTTTATTAGGTTAATTGTTTTAAATTTATTATCACAAGGTATAAGATGACCAGCAAAAAAGTACAATCAATATTAACGAGAATTAATCTCCACTAAATTATCCATCTCTTATGCTTCGAATTATGAGTCCTGCTCCTGCTATAAGTGAAAAAAAATCATGCTACTACATTGTCTAATGTACAAAATTAAAAAGTACAATTAAAATTTACCTAGAAGCAGAAGGTTTTTGACGCTGACAGCGAGCAGCTGCGGCAGCGCCGTGCGGAGATCCTTCTTGTAGCCGTAGTGACACCTCTCGTCGGACTCCGTTGCTAACACCATCTGAAACACGACATTTTTTAATCCAAATTATACTATATAGTTATACTCTTGACAGACTTTAAAGTAATAATATAAAACCGCTATAAAACATTATTCTCACTTCTAAACATACGAAACCTACAGCCTACTTCAAAATACGAAAAGCTTCTCTATTTGACTATTTTTTTTTGTTTTTTTTTTACCTTACAATTTTCGACTGGGTGAGCCGATTTTGGGAAGCTTTTTTATTTGATAGCTAGTGCATTCCGGTTGGTCACATTTAAATGTTGTCCGGTACTGACCATTTCAAGGCGGTTTAGTTTTGTGTTAAAAAAAAGTACCTATTATTTTAACAACGAAATTTTCAGATAAATAATTTGTCAGCAATAAATTTTAAGGTGGTAAATAGTGTTAACCTTCCGTTCGTTCAATGTTATTTAGCTTAAAGCAAGCCGGCTTGTAGCTCCATGAGTTAATTGACGTCATTATCAAGAAGTACCTAATTATAATTTCTTACAAGTTAGCGAGAAACCGGCCTACAATATACAAGTTGTATATTATGTTTACTATTTATAGAATGTCACTTGTTAAAACTGCGAGACAAACACAAGCATCAATTAAAAACGAAATAAAAACTAACTTGATAAAGTGCTAACAACCTCTTTTACTCGAAAATGAATTTATCGTAAAAAATCGCAAAGGACATCTTGCGATGTTGAAATCAGAATATTGCATCTTTGATTCATATACTCATAATGTGAACATTAACTCATAATTTTAAAATCATACGAATTCACTCAAGTGTTGTGAGAAAGAAAAGTCTGAATATAATCTATCCCTGTGCCAAAATTTATTTTTATTACACGCTTTATAACCGGATCCCATTAGTTGTTTTTATTTCAAAGAACCAAACATCCATACTGGTAGGTACTCACAGTCACGGCTTTCGCTCTAATATTACCAAACATACTTTCTATTACTGATATATAAATACTTTTACATTTCCTATACAATATTAATTATTATCTCAACTAATTAACTATAAAGAGGAAACATTTATTTTTGTATGTTTGTCATGTTTTCACACAAACTTATTGGACCGATTTTTTTAGTCACATAGGCTATATTTAATTTCGTTTCTATCCCAGGTCTGACGAAAGAGAAAAGAAGGGGCGGAATAACAGTAAAATCTGAAACCACTCCAGCTCCTGCATGAAGATAAGCAGCTTATGAACACTGTCGAAAGCTTCTGGGAGGGACTCGGGAGAACATAAGTGTCTCCTGTCTATCCCACTACAGTCTACAGAACCGACCGTAATTCCATAATGACGTGAGCGTATTTTCGTCACAGTCGTCTGGTTGATTCTGCTATTTGATTGAATGACTAGTTTTTTCATTGAATGGCGACATTTAATTGAATGACTAGGCCGATTGTTGATTTAACAAGCGTCACTCAATACTTAGCGGATTTAACTTTAGCGGATTATAAGATACTAGCAATGCCCTGCGGTTTCACCCGCATAGATAGCGATATCGTTACAGTGAAAAGTCTACTATATAGGTCGGACTATAGGTTTAATTTTTAATCACATGAAAATCACCTTTACCCCGTCCCGTCCCGGGTTATGTCGGATTCCTACCGACCAAAACCCCACTGTGTTCCGTCAAGACGCATATTGGTAGAATTCCTCCGTGACCCCCGCACTACGGCCTGCTCGAACAGTATACCTACTATTTTCTGTAGATTGACACTTTTAAAAATTCGTTATATCTTTTGAATGGAATATCCAATTCTTTTCATTTAAAAAGTATTTTGCTGGTATTGAAACAGTCTATAATAAAACATCATTTAATGGGATAAGGATTAATATATGTGTATGGATAACATGGTTTGATTACTGTCGGCACTTTTATTTACTTTGAAAACGTAAAAAAGTTGTTGTAGTAACATAACTACTGAAGATGGACATATGGTATCGCGGACTTTCTTGTAGATATTGATCCATTCTATAATACCGTAGAACATTTTTTTGTTCTATCTTCAATAGATTCCGCAGCGCACGCGATGACAGAAGTTTTATTGACGATTTTATTACACCTTGGGTAACATTATTGCATTTTTGGTAAGGATCTCTAATTTTTTTGAAAATGCAATATAGCCTATGTTGCTCAGTAAAGATGCAGCTTTCTAATGGTGAAAGAATTTTTGAAATCGGTCCAGTAGTTTTTGCGTGAAAACCATACATACATACATACTTACATACATACTTACAAACTTTTCCTCTTTATAACATTAGTAAGTATAGTAAGTATAGATAGCTCTTATAGCCACGACAGATGTTGGTAGAAGCAAAAGTATCACAGATGACAAAAAAGGCTTCACCAATGCACGGATAAATGACATCCTACTTCATACTAAATATCCTTCTAATTCCTACAAATATTATAAATGTGAAAGTTTCTGAGGTTGGGTGTGTGTGTGTGTGTGTTTGTTACTCTTTCACGCAAATACTACTGAACCGATTACAATGAAATTTAGCACACATACATAAAGAGGATAACTTGGATTATCAGTTATTACATAGGATAGGTTTTATCCCGGAAACCCCACGGAGACGGGAACTATGCGGATTTTCCTTTGAAAACGCGGGCGAAGCTGCGGGCGGAAATCTAGCTTTAGATAATTTGTAACCGACACTTGTGTTTAGCACGTACCATAATCTACAAGGATTACGTTGAGAGCTATTTATGACAGGTGAGGCTGTCACGAGTCATGCAAATATTTAAATTGATACTGATATTATTGAGCACTTGTTCTGCATTATCATTTAATTGGGAATGTGACCTTGTTAATAAGATGTTAAATTCGAGAAATGACCGACATGTAGGTATCATTCGATTGAGTGTGAATTACTGATTACAGTCTATATAAATAACTTTCTTCCTTTCTTTCCGATTTGATTGGTTTTGATTCGACTAAATAAATGGAAAAATATATTACCTATTAACACAAAATATTACTAATGAATGATTGTTTCAGAATAAGAATCAACTACAATGGAATAGTATAGAAGTTTAGTTATTTTCGAAGATCCTACACTAGATGATAAAAGGTTATTTTAAAATGTATCTATGAATATCCTTGTTAATATTAATGTAAGGATATAAATCTAGATTTAACATTGTAACTTTTGGTATTTAGATCGATTTTCTGATAATTGTTAAATATCGTGGAAGTTATTAGAACGGTCAGCAGCAACTTGATATTTAGCGTATAATCGTACATAGTAGGTGAAATTTATCATATAAAATATAAAATAATATATATCAGGAAATATTTGTTGCCTCGCCATCGCCTGTGTTAGTTCATTATTCATAATTGCATTGGAAACTTAAGCTTCATTAAGCTTCGAGAGATTGCTTCTTATAAAACTAAGTTACGGGAATACACAGCATCGGGTGTATCTTGTATCGATCAAATAAAAATGCAGAAATTGTTTATTTCTCACACATAGTAATATTGAATAAATCGCATATAATAAATAATGCTGACTGTCGTAAGGTTGTTAGAGTGATTTGCGATATGCCATGTATTCATTGACTAACTATAATTATTGTTCTAAGAACCGCCTTCAGAAATAATTAAATGTAATATACCATTTTATTATAGTAAATAAATCAGGCTGCGGCTTTAATCCCTTTCCCATCCGCTTCAAGGACTACACAACTTATACTAGCTTTTGAGTAAATCTAAAATCAATAAACACATTGTTCTGTAAAATTCTCAATCCGAAATATCGCATTTGGAAAAGTAGTATTTATAATCTCTGGTAGTAGGATTATTTTTAAAAACTCGTTTGTTAAAGCTGGCCATACACGCTAGGGTGTACCTGACAGGTTTGCCTGTGCAGTTACGCCTGTCAGGTAAAGTTGAGTTGAGAAGAGGACATACACGCAGCGGTAAACCTGCACAAACTCTCATTTGAAACCATGCCCTCGGCCGCGGCGCTTGATATCGACGCAGTAGCTTTAATTGATTTATTATTTATTTTATTAAGACACACAAAGTACACCGGCCGCGTCGTTATTCCGAAATTTGTTGACAAATATAGCTATTCGTAAAACATCCAGTCGTTTATATCATTCCGCAAAACAAGATGACGACAGCATCCTACACCAAAGTACACTAGCCACTAAGATTGGCCATTAATAAATACAGTGGCCACTTAGATTGGCCATTAATAAATACATTGGCTACTTAGATTCACCAAAAACAAATATGTACATTGGCCACTAAGACTGGCCAAGGCCATTAACATACTCATTGGCCACTAAAATTGGCCATTAAGTTCTTCCGTGCACAGTTCAGTTCATGGCCATCTAGATGCAATGTGTGCAATACTACGTTGTTATGTGCTGGTAGTGTTGTTCTCCTCAGTGCAGAGCCATGGTCTCCTACTGCTGTACCGGCCCAGGGACATCAGCGATGCGTGTGTCTTCTCCAAGCATTTGAGATACGATCTGTCGTTTGGCATGGGCATGTCTGATACTATTACTTTGGTGATTATTCCTTGTTACTAAGGCATTAGTATAGTGGGGAGGATTATAAGTCTATAAATGTTGCTCCAATGTAGACAGAGGTTTTAACCTTTTGATGACTTCTTATCAGACATTTATTGCTGTGTGATATTAATATTTATCCAAATCTAAACATTGTGTCTAATCTGCAATGCAGTATAATGAAAATTGCGGATTAATCTGAGAAGAATGAAGTCACAGCACAAAAAATAACCAACCAAATACCAACACAATATTATTAATTGCATCTTTATAGACGATTTGTAGCTCATCCCTTTTGCTACGATTACTATGTTTGTTTCTTTGTTTGAAATTTTTATATTTTTTACATGGTGGCTTTTTTTTCTATTTCTCTTTCAATAACTTCGTAGGTATTCCGAACGCTAACAGAGATCGACTACGGCTGCACCATAGAAATAGTAACCGAATCCCCAAACGACCACCTCCTAGTGGTGGTGCGCTACCCCACCACGGTGATCAGCAACTGCGAGCTGAACCGGGACGCCTTCACCATGCTGAAGAAGTGGAGGTGCATCCGCTTCTGTGACGTCACTGATACCAACCACCAGACCCATTACTTTACCTTCCATGTTAAGGATCGGCTGCGGTTCCGATTTGTCAGTAATAGCAGCATCAATGCTGATCTTAATGTGAGTGAAGTTGGTTTTTAGATTGGCAATTATTTTTCGTTAATCGATTATAATTGACATTAGCATAATGACGTGTTGATGAACCGGTGAAACAATAAAATAAATAAGTTGTTAATAGGAGAACTAATACCATTTAAATATTACCTACAGTAAATAGGAATGTCTGATGATTACATCATAGGTCTCTATTTCAACCTACTAGATGAAACCTTAATAAATAAAATAAAATATAAATTCGCAGAATTTGAATTTGTAAAATAATAGGTTATTGAATAATAAACAATTAATTTATTTTTACTTGATCGCACATACACTGATGGACTTGTCCTTAGCAACGAACGAGGTTACAATATAAGATACCTACTGAAAAACGAGACTGACTTGTATCACACGATTTTTAATTAAGTATAGTCCCCATTTAATTCAAGCAATCAATATTATTTAGTTGATCGTAAAGGTAATCTAACTCTAAACTGTTTGTTTGCCTCTTTAACTTCAGGATCTCCCCTTGTATCAAGTCTTTGTCACCTGGGTATGCAACATATAAATAGAATTATCACCTTAATATTGACTTAGTTCTATAAATATTAAATACCCTCAGTATATAATGAGTAACGTGTTACTCGTCCCCATCATCCGTGTTGAAATCACTTGGATGTACTTTTAATGACACATAATAATGTAATCTTAGAATGTAATGATCAAATATACATGTTTAGACTATACAATGGAAGCGCACTTAGATTTATCATGGCGGTTCACAATTTACTAAGGTAATTCTTTGCCGTTGTTTTTTGTTTTCAAACTTGATACAACCTTGATATTTAATACACTCATAAAAACTTGATAATGTGTCCGACAATTAAGGCATTAGGTATTTTATAAAATATTTAAAATAACAGGCCCAACAATTGATAGACGATATAGAAATAATCGAAATATAGGTATAGGTAAAGTCTATAGATATCTATAAAAGGGAGCAAATAGCAATAGGTATATAAAACGAAGTTCAAAAGGTTTCGATGATTAAATTGTATTTATTTATACATATTTTAATCTTATATTTGCATTAACACCCTTATAAATTCAAAAGGGCGTTGTCCTTAGCTCAAAACAACTTTACCCATATCTTTTTTTACTCTTAAGAATTAAGAAACTGTCAAAAGGTAGTCCTTATCTTCACTTATATTAAAAAGGGGCATATAAAAGGGTTACGTATACAAAAATCTGTATTTTTGTATACGTAACCAATAAACTCAAAAATACCTATAATTATTTTGCCGGGCGAAGCCGGGACAAGCCCTAGTTTACAATAATTACATAATTATATACTTTAAAATGAAGACACCGTGTGTCTGTTTTGTTGAACGTAATAATTCAAATATGTATGTGATAAAAAATATATTTCGGAGCAAAGTTGCGAACATTAATCATTTTTTGTTTTTTAGAGCGCACGCTCAGCGAATGCTGATCAAAATGATTTGTATAAAGTTTTAATTTATGTTTTGTTTTTCTTTTTATTTTAGAATTTTCTAACCGCAAAAGAGCTGGTTATATAGGTGACCTGAGCGCACATGTACATTTGCAAGTTGCATGTTACATGGGAGTTGGGACCCTTTTATCAGCTACGTATGTAACCGACTTCTTCAGACTCGATTTTGATCCACTTTGAACGGATATATTTAATTCAAATTTTGTACTTATAAAAGATCGGTAGGCGAGAATACATATTTATATTTATATTTATTCGTCGCCCGGCAAGTGAAAGAGGCGGGTTCAAAAATCAAATCTTCGCTATCGAATTTTTCCATTCTTAAAAAAAAAATTATTCATCTCTGTTAATAAGCAAGGTATCTATCTATCCTAGGCCCACTTCTACCAAGTGACGGTGACATCAGCTCGTCGGAAGCCCCAGGGGGGTTGTCTCCTCAAGAACGAGACCGTGTGTACGGTTGGAGACGATGACTTCTGCTTCACCAGCGGCGTGGTGTGCGACGGGATTAAGAATTGCGGCGTGGATGACTGGTAACGTTTTTCTACTGACTACAAAAAAATGAGGTGGTTAATTAATGGCCCAATAAGAAGAAGGAGGTTCACAATTCGACTGTTTAATTGGGTCTGTTACCTCAGAACTTTCGAATGGGTGAAGCCAATTTGATGGCGAGGTATTTTATATTTGAATTTGTTGGTGCCTTTTAAATTTTGTCTATTATGACTAATTAAAGTGTCTTGTTATAAAAAATTTGAAATGTGAAGTCAAGCAATTTATTTATTCTGAATTAAGGAATTGTGTATTTAAATCGTGTTGTATTTATTTGCATTTTTGGCAGACACTGGCACTTTTTGGTGGACAAGTTAATCAAATCATAAACCTATTATTGTAAAACCGTTATAATAGATATACATAGGTAATTGTTTGATATTTCCAATCCTATTTAATTAAAGACCTTAAAGTATTAGTATTATCATTTTTTTTAAAGCAATCAGGTATAAAGAAAGCATGTGTATGTATCATAAACAAGTTACGTAACACTTACATTAATTTATAAATTAACTCGTCGAAATTGATTGAATTTGACTCCAAATTGACTTGACGTTGCTATTATAGTAATTATTGCAATTATTATATTATGTACATTCGTTTCTACATTGTTAATACAAGACTGTTTTGTTCGTGCAACAAACAAGCAAGAACATATCTTTGATTTCGCGAATTTGCTTAAAGTGTATTTTTATTATTCTTATGTCATGATTGATGTTCATTGAATAGAATAAAAAAATATCGATATTGAATTTGGTTGATTGAAATTTTATATTAAAACTTCTACAATGCAATTACTAATTAGTATGTAATTACATATTAACGAACAAGTTTTTGTAATAGGTACCTATTTAATAATACGTTCTTCGACACACAATTAGAATACAGTGTGCTTTTGTTTACCTCAAATAGGATAATTTTATTGACCTTACCTACGTTTATACGAAAATTGTATCTTCAAATAATAGTTTTATACATTTTTTTATCCTTATCAAAGGATAGGAAACTCGACAATGTTTTTGTTGTTATGTACGTACGTTGTTATGTACCTTAGAATACGTCGTGAATGGTGCGATTATTCAATCAATGAAGCAACATCAACATCTCAGGGCCAGCAGTTTCGTAACTCGCTTGAGGACGTGGAATGTTTGTGTCTTATCACTTTCGATGATTTGGATGGTGGATGACAAACGTATATAATAAGTTCGTTTTTTGGATGTCCTGGGTGTGGGTCGAGCCAATACTACTTACACACGTCCCTAATATTTATATGAAAAAATTAAAGCAAAAACTCTGTATGACTAATATACAAAACAATTCTCAAATTTCCTCACAATTCATCTCTAACCATACCTACCTATTTAATATTTATCGTAAAAAACTCTATCCGAGAACCTGTTCTATTCCAAATAACTAAACTAGTTAGATGGAAAATTTTATTAAAAATAACATGTTTCTTCAATCTATTTCTAATATTTAAATTAGAAATAGATTGATATCAAGTCAATACAATTTAATTATTAGGTAATTTAGTAATTACTGTATCACTATGTCCAATGGAAAAGATACAGACATAACCTTCTCAAACTATACGGCATGGTAAATTGGTTACGAACCAGTTGTTTCGCAATAGACAGTCAAACTGTAATTTATATTTGTATAGCGTTAATGCAACATTGTTTGTTATTTTATTATTGGTTTACACAACATTTACTTCGGCATGAACTTTTAATGACTTTCAAAGATACATTGTTCTTAAAGTATTCAGTCTTGTAAAAATAATAAGCTTTTTAAGAACAGATTTAAACCTACCGAATTTCATACACCACGACTTTACCTTATATGAAAGTAAGACATCAGTATTATAGTCCATCAAGATTTAGTAGTTATAGAAAAACACACATAAACGACACATAAGTGATATAAAAGATAGATAACAACAAAACAGACTAAAATTAACTATTTACTGTAACAACTCGTATTAGCCATGCGTGTGTGTTTGTAATTTGCAATTTTGCAACATTGATGCACTCCTCGTGGTGATATTTTAAAACCTCTATACCTATGGGTCTAAAGTAAATCTCTATGCAATTCAGTGGCGGTACGGCTCGTTAAATCTAAATTGTAATGGGGTAATTGTGCAGGTTCGACGAGCGTAAATCTCAATGTTCATTGCCCGTGGAGAGGCTGGGCTTCGCCCCCGTGGTAGCTGTGATGGCGGCGGCGCTCTGCGCCCTCCTCGCGCTAGCTCACATCATCCAGCGCTGCCTGCCGCCCCTCGCTGACTCCTTCTTCATCTTCAACGCGAATGAGGATAACAGACTCTGTATCGACCCCTTGCTGGTCCCCAGAGACGCGCCTCCACCTGACATTCCCATCACGAAACGGACGTCTATCATTCCGGTATTATGTTATTAATGATTATATTTTTCTGTGCGTGTGTTTTCCACTGAACTCCTTCTAAAATGGTCGATCAATTTTTTTTTGCTAGTTTTCAGTGCAGTTACAATTTGATGCGAGCGAAGCCACGGGCAAAAGCTAGTTTATGTATATGACAGTTCCTCACCACGAATGACTAGGCAGATTTTGAGGAAACTTTCACGCTTGTATAACATGCACTTCATTGAATAATATGTTAGACGACTACTTTACCTGCAAACTCGTGGGAATATTATCCATCATAGTTTTAATTTAATAATTGCCAACATAATGTTCTACATCCCGCACGGCGGCACGCATCCGTTTACTTACATAATAATGGCAAAAACAGTGTCAAGTTAATACATAGTAACAAAAAATTAATAGATATATGATAATTTACTAACTACATGTATTAGGATTTAGTAGGTTATGATAACGCACAAATGAATTTCATTAATACACATTTTAAACCGGCGTGTCTGTCTGTCTTTTTGCGATAAACCTAAAAAAACGCACCGATTTTCATTCAATGGATAACAAGGATTTCGAGGTAGTCTATAATTCGTTAAGTTCTGGACAACGGATGAAGCCACGAGTTGTAACCTAGTGAAATATAAAATTATTGTAAAATTGTCAATTTTTTATTCTTCATAGCGAAATGCTTGGTCGATCTCGCCTGATGGTAAGCTAAGATATGGTCTAAGATTTAACGCGCTTCAGATTTTATGAAACAATTTGTTAATTAAACACACAGGTATTCTCGAGTTCCTCCTCCGAGGAGAGTGGGGGGAGCCTGGAGACCGGGATGGATGTAGCTGACATGGAGATGCAGCCGATCAGCATCACTAGTCCACAAGAGGAATTTTCGCCAACCGAGGTTTATTAGACTTTAAATTTATTTTTTTATAGTCTAAATGAACCGACGATCTTTGCACAGATTGTATTTTTTCAGTTATTTTTATGACAGTGAGGTAACAGACCTATCAAAAGTTATAAAATGAGTAAAATCGACTTGGTTACGAGATTGTCAATAACCGCCGCCATGCGTTCAAGCTTCTGCGTGATTATATAATTAGTCGCATCACTTACTTAGCTTCTATTCAATGGAATCGACGAGAGTGCATCCCGACTATTCCATTTAATACACACGGCATATCACTATCACTACATAGTATAAAACAAAGTCGCTTTCCCTGTCCCTATGTCCCTATGTCCCTTTGTACGCTTAAATCTTTGAAACTACGCAACGGATTTTGATGCGGTTTTTTTTAATAGATAGAGTGATTCAAGAGGAAGGTTTATATGTATAATAACATCCATTAAATAGTGGAGAAGTACTGTTATTTTTGAGATTTCTAATGTGATGTCGTAAAAAAATACATTTTCTCCGCTTACATTGCAAACGCAGGCTAAACCCTACGAGTTTTATCAAAATAATGTACTAAGTATTATACACATTGAAAAGATCTACAGAAAAGTCCGCGATGGTATATGTCTATCTCTTATGGATAACCCACAATAACTTTTTTTTGTCATTTACTTTTTACGACAAATAATGCAAATTTTCGATGCGATTTTAACCAATACAGCATTAATCCTTAACAAATTAAATACCTTGAATACATTGTTCATTTAATATAGATCTATATGGCCCTTTACACCGTTTGATTTAAGTGAATATTTTCGAAGATATTACAGATTTAAAAATTGCGGGACGTAGCGTTTGCGGCGGTACCGGCCGGCCGCCCGGCTATCTATTTTATACCCGTGCGAAGCCGGAGCGGGTCGCTTTGTTTTTATATACAACGTTCACAGTTTTTCTGTAGTGTATTTAGTATCAGCATTGCACCCGTGCGAAGCCGGGGCGGGTCGCTAGTATAAGATAAACAATTATTTATAATTCTAATACTTAAATAGGAAACTGGTCATTATCTAGATTCTAAATTCATTTCTCGACTGACTGTAAACGAAGTTCATTTTTATGATTTTTTTAGCAGGAAACAAAGGAACCGGAGTCCACTCGCAAAAGCAATCTGAAATCTTTGACCGAGCGCCTGCAGGACACCTTTAGGTCTTTTGCCCGACGACGGTCTAGCTCGCCCAAACCAAACAATGTATAGATTCACTACTTTTTGTATACAATACTATAAAATATAAAAAATATTACAGATGTGTTTTATAATTATTTGATAACAAATCTGAATTTAAACTGTTTCAATAAATCGCACTTGTCTCAATGAAAATCTAATTTTTTATATTAAGTATTAACATAATAACATATATTTATACCCGTAAAAAACTTAATATTCAATTGAATACAATCATTACGTTATTATCAATATCGGATGTAATTTATAGAAAAATAAGAAAAATATACTACTCAAAAGAAATTATACGCCACAATGTTTACCTACTCTTTCAAGTTTTTTATTTAGGGTCGGAAATTAAGTCATATATATAAGTCATTAAAAGTTTACAAGGAATATATAATAATAGTAGCATCGTAACATTGTTACTCAAACCACCGTAATATAGAATTAGAACCTCAATTAGCGCCTACATGATTTTGCAACCGGGAAATTTCGCGCACACTGGCGCAAGTGTTAACGTTACTACTAATTATCTTTTTGTTTGTGTTACCGGACATCGCGGGTGTAATAACTAATAACACCAGCTCAACTAGATTAACTGAGTGTTATTTAATACTTCAAAAAGCAATTAACACGACCAATCAGTAAACATTGCCAATTTTCCGCGCATTGCACTTTGCGATAAAATTATATGAAGAAAATTTCTCGGAAATTCTCGTCTCCAACGATCAAGTTTTTACGCGACTGCCTGAAAGGGTAAAATATATTTAAGGATTCATTAGTAAATTACATAGAATCTGAACACTACAAGGTGCTTAGAATACCTATATATATAAAAATGTATAAAACTCAGTTTATATTTTATGTATTCTAAGTCCTAGATGTATTAAAAATATAAAGGGCATAATGTACCTACTCATAAAATTTTGGAGGCTATATGAAATTTAATCACACCAAAAAGTAATTGAATAAACCCTTTATCATCATCAACCCTTTACTACGTTATGTTGTTATGTATTTTTGTTAAAATTTAATAGTTCCTACTGCAGAGCTTTCAAGTTTCAATATAATCTCCTTAATACTTATGAGAATTAGCGTGTAACTTATATTTATGTTGATATATTATAGTTACAATCGCCCCCAGTAAAGACACCTATTTTTTTATTTACCATACATAATCGTAAAATTATTATCTTACAACGACATTGATATACTTACATGATTGCAAGTTAACAATCATGTATGTAATTAATTTTGTATTTTGAGTACCTACTTACGTGAATTATACGGGAATTATAATTAAAATTATATTTATTTTATGTGTCTAGGTATTGAATATGATCGTTACTTCTAGTATTTGTATATTACTGAGTTACCAATCCAAAATTTAAATTTCTTTACCTACTTTTTACGCATTACTTCACCCATTGTAAATTTAAAAATAATTTGGAAAATCCAAAAGTGCACGCCTCATAATTTTTTTTTAATAAATATTTATTAATTATTATTTTTGTTTATTTAATAACAATTAAACCACATCGAATCAGACCCTGAAAAATGAAAGGGTTCTATAATCTATTCCTGAGCATACTCAAGCGTAAGAGAAAAAAAAAAAAAGACTCGATTAGTAAAGTATTTCGGCGCTATCGTGTTAACAAGAAAAAGGATCCGCACATACAGACACACGGACGTCCAAGACAGAACTTTTTTAAACTGTTTTTTAACTAGTTTAAATAACAAAAATGACATCAAAAATATCATGAACATTAAAAATAGTGTTTTTTCTTAATATGTGTGTGTATGTATTATCTTACAAGTGCAATGTATGATACATAAAGACATTTTAAGTTTGAAAAATCAGATGTTTTGCGCGAAGTGACAGTAGTACCCACCTCAACGCTTCGCTTATGAGGCGTGCAATATGGATTAATGTACCTACATATTATGTACCTACTGATATTGGCTCAATCACCTTTATTAGTTTAAATCTGCTTATGAATACTAAGAAATAGGTAATTTGACGACGTTCTAGGTTAGTTTATTTTCTAAGAAGCATATTTAAAAATATAATAAGGATACTTTGGTCTGTGCTTTGGTGTTTCTTATTCGAGCAAGAAAATTATTAACTTAGATAACGTCGACGAACTACTTCTTATCATAAAGACAATTAATAAAAGTCCTCGTGCGCATAGTAAATAGGTACCTACATAGGAGTTCCAAAGACTTGTTTTTAAATTTACTCCTTTATTGATGTAAAAAATTCTAACACTACTTTCTACTACTCGTAGAAGTACCAAGATCCTTGCCCGATACATACAAATAAATAATAATGTTTCTTTGCTAATCCGTCATACATTTTGAATAAAACATGTTTTGTGGTAATGTAGATTATATTTCAAACCCTGTTTCCGGGAACGCGTATACAATTAAACAATAAATACTAGTTTCAAGTTAAATAAACCTAATGTGAATAGAACCTGTGATAGAACTAAGCATGGTAATATTAGAAATTTTTCTGTGTTAGGTATTTCCATTGCCCCACGTAAGGTCGAATTGGTTTAAGGGTGCGTATAAAGCAAAATTACCAATCTTCTATTAGATGATACGTGTAATATTCAAGACCAAATCTAAAAAATAAAATATATATCAAACTAGATGATATGTTCAACGATTCTGTTCAATCAAAAACATAAAATATTAAAATTGACTCGATAAAAAAAAATCACCAAGTTAGCTCTAATTTTCACGCTTTTACGTTTTCTACTTGACATGGTAATACTTATTATGATTTTTTTTTCATAAACAATTATATTAAAACATTTGCAAGATATTTGTCAGAGCATTTTGTGTAATTACTTTTAGTTTTGGTTTTATCTGCGATAAACCACTTTTGGCGCTCTTTTTTTCTCGAGATAAATATGGTTTTATCACGATGGTACCTACTATAGTCTATGTGATAGTGTTTTTTAATACAACGCACAAATATTAATCCTTTTTTTTTCTAGTTTTTTTCTTGGTCTCAAAAAATAAAATGTAATAATTTAATAAAACCTGCCTACATATAATTATTATAAATGTTTTGCATTATTAAATATGTACATATTAAATTAATGTACGGTTGCGCTTAAAATATTGACCATGTAGGTATGTATGTATGTATAGGATGAACGTGATGCACTTTAATGTTTATTAGGTCACACATACGCTTCTTTTGTATGGAATAGGTACCTTGTCTACTTGGATGACAAGCTTTGTATTTTCTTTTATGAGTCCTAACTACATCGATTTATCGCCCCCGATACCCCCTGCATACGAAATTTCATGGAAATATTTAGATTGAGATATTTATATGATAGATGGAAAGATTAGATAGATATATGTATGTATAATATTAGTACATATTTACCAAAACAATGATTCATCATTCAGCCCACGGCTATGCACGTGTGGCTAGATAAATAGATTATGTTTTAGATATATCTGCATGAGTAACAATGCCAAATATGTATTAAAATATAGAGCAATGACCTCCGTCGTCATCTCAACATTATAAAGATTTATATAGTAAGCATTTTGTCACTTTATAAGTAACTAGCGACCCGCCCCGGCTTCGCACGGGTGCAATGCTGATACTAAATACACTACAGAAAAACTGTGAACGTTGTATATAAAAACATTACGGCCCGCTCCGGCTTCGCACGGGTATAAAATAGATAGCCGGGCGGCCGGCCGGTATCGCCGCAAAGGCTACGTCCCGCAATTTTTAAATCTGTAATATCTTCGAAAATATTCACTTAAATCATACGGTGTAAAGGGCCATATAGATCTATATTAAATGAACAATGTATTCAAGGTATTTAATTGGTTAAGGATTAATGCTGTATTGGTTAAAATCGCATCGAAAATTTGTCATTATTTGTCGTAAAAAGTAAATGACAAAAAAAAGTTATTGTGGGTTATCCATAAGAGATAGACATATACCATCGCGGACTTTTCTTTAGACCTTTTCAATGTGTATAATATTTAGTACATTATTTTGATAAAACTCGTAGGCCTCAGCCTGCGTTTGCAATGTAAGCGGAAAAAATGTAATTTTTTACGACATCACATTAGAAACCTCAAAAATAACAGTACTTCTCCACTATTTAATGGATGTTATTATACATATAAACCTTCCTCTTGAATCACTCTATCTATTAAAAAAAACCGCATCAAAATCCGTTGCGTAGTTTCAAAGATTTAAGCGTACAAAGGACATAGGGACATAGGGACAGGGAAAGCGACTTTGTTTTATACTATGTAGTGATGTATTTATAGTTATAAGATGCACAAGATTTCATCGTCAAATAAAAAATATGAATATCTTATCTAATGATATTAGATGTTGCAACACTATTTCATGTTGGATGTTTTCAGGGGCCCTAAATTTTTTAAGGAAACGTGTTGTAGTTCCGGCTAGCTCGGTCAAAGAATTTTATTGACTAGAAATGCAAGAAATTTGAATCTTTCCAACAAACCCGATAAATATGGTAATATGACTATAAAATACATAATCTAAAGCCGAGAATAGATCCTTTACAAGCATTGCATTACGTCGTTAATGAAGTTAAATATAGACTGAGAGTCTGAAAAACTATTTAGTTATTTACTACACAAATACAAACTATTGAGTACGGTGTTCTATGAAATACGAAGATAGTTTATTACAGGGTAACGTCATGTTGTCGATATATTAATTAAAACATACCCTATAAGAATCACATTTTAAAAAATCTGAAAAAAACAATTCTTGGTTTTCCGAACATTAAAAATAGTCTAAAATACAAAGGGGAGTCGATAAAACAGTCAAGTACTGAAAAGAGCTAACTCTTTTTTTTTTTCTTTTTAACGTCCCCTGCGTGTAATTAGCCACAATTTGCCCTATCGACGACGGGAAGATTAACTCTTAAACTCACCCTTCGACAGAATATTTTTTTATTTCAAGCAATTGCTATTTAAAAGATTTCAAACTAGAATAAAAAAATCATAAGCGAATAACATATCTACTTACAAACTTACAAGTAGGTGTGATGTCTGTTGTTAAAAATATATTTTAACCATATTTTAACAATGTAAGAATCAACTTTTTGCTACATGTAATATGCCTTTTGGGGCCAAAAGCAAATGATAATTTTATTAAAAACAGATTCCTACGCCAATTAAATTCACGGAATAATAAATACAAAAATACCGGAAATACGAAACTACTAAAAAGTTGTTTAATAGATTTTAAATGTTAGCTATTTGAATGACCTTATCTAATTCAAGTCTCTCGAGATAGTCTGTTGATGTATTTCATTTTAACAAATAGGAATATTATTTAGTATTTACACACGCATATATTTAATTGCTGTACCAATTTCGATGAAATCCTTTTCCTTAAACAGATTGAAGGCAATGTAAATGAAAATGATATAAGATCAACATACATATACAAAATATACACACATATGTACATAATTTGAAGTAAAACATGATCTATATTTACTCAGAAGCTTTAATAGATAATCTTATTTAAATATTTTATTACTAGCGGTCCGCCCCGGCTTCGCCCGTGGTACATATTTCGCAATAAAAGGTAGCCTATGTTCTTTCTCAGGGTCTAAAGATTGTCTGTGCCAAATTTCATCAAAATCGGTCCAGTAGTTTATTCGTGAAAACCATACATACATACATAATTACAAACCTTTCCTCTTTATAATATTAGTATAGATAGTATAGACATACAAATACGTACGTGCATAATTGATATTTTTTTTCTTTTAAGTCCGTTAACAAACTGTGAAGGTTCTTCACAGTTCAATCATCGTTAGTACAAAGCAAAACTTATGAGGGTCATTTAACAAGCACTTATGTTTAAAAACAACACGTAATAGTCATTTTTATGTTATTTTACACAAACGTGTAAAAACTCCTTTAATGATGTAAAAAATTCTAATAAAATTCTAAAAATTCTTCTTACTACTTTCTACTGCGTGTAGAAGTACCAAGATCCTTGCCGGATACATAAAGCTAACAATAATAAATACATTATTTTTGAAAATATAAATACATTTTTTTTGTTTTGCCATTGTGTTGACTATTAAAAAATATAAAAGTACCGTGCCACATTCGGCCAATCAATGGACATTGGCCACCGATCAATCATTGTAACTATGTTTGGAAAAGCATCATATATGAACTACTGTCTACTCTTGAATGGTGGTATAAACTGGCCCATAATGGACGATGGACTGGCCTATTTTTACGCACTTATCTAATCATAAAATAGTTTAAATGGAGTTCCTAATTTCACAACCTTTTGCAATTTTTTTTAGAAAGTTCGTTTAGCAGTTATAGTAAATTTGAATGACTTCTTTATTTTAGTTTATACATATGTAACACCAAAATAAGCAGACATCATAAACATCGGAAGATCACGAAATTATATAGAAAATGATTATCAACAAGCAGATCGACCGGTATATCATTTATATTATTTTATTCAGTCAACCTACATCTCTAGACTCTAATATATTTAAACATCATACAGTTCAGAAAAATCAAGTTCTTCTTCTCTAATTAATAAAAATACATACATGGGCACCGTACCTACGTTGTTTGTGTTTCATTGATACTTGGAAAATGGGAGAAAAATATGCCACGTATCGACTCGACTCGACATCGACTTGATAAAACTGGCGGTTTTCTAAAAGCAAAAAATTTAAATAAAAGGTTACTTGTCTGGTTTTAATTATTCGTGAATTTATAAACACAACACCGAATGTGGTCAAACAATGAATTTATCGCAATTTTAAAATTACTATACCTAGTATGTAGTTATGTATATCGGTATTCTATATAAGTAGGTAATAAAAAAAATTGACGTTGGAATTGACGCTAGCGCGTTCAAACGTACAAACTTACTTTTATTAGGGGTACCTCAGAAATGACAGCACCGATTAAAAAAAATCCCGGCAATAACACAAGCAATAATTTCCGTGGCCGGGGTGTACCTACCGCTAGCCTTATAATATACTAGTTTAACGCCCGCGGCTTCGCCCGCTTTGTCTAAAACCTAATAAATTATATATTAAAACCTTCCTCTTGAATCACTCTATCTATTAAAAAAAATCGCATCAAAATCCGTTGCGTAGTTTTAAAGATTTAAGCATACAAAGGGACATAAGGACATAGGGACAGAAAAAGCGTCTTTGTTTTATACTATGTAGTGATAGTGATATTTGCATAAAACCAAACTTGAACCAGACACACGAAAACCGTTACTTTTGATGTCTAATCTAATCTAAGAGTCGTCTTTTTAGAAACGTCCTAGATTTTAGATAATTGTTACAATTTATAACTGTGTCAATTCGTGCAAAACAAATACATAAATAAGTACAGTCATAGTCGTCTCATACGTAGTAAAAACTAAACTAAACTAAACACGGTTAAACTCATGAAATTATTTTATTGTCACCGATCCTTGATAAGTGTATTTTTTAACGTATGAATTAAATCTAGATCCGTTTTGAATGAAAGTCGAGTCTAATGCTGTCGGTTACATAAATATTATACTTTGCTTTCTCATGTTCTCTTTATAGGTACTATGTTGTTAGTCCCACAGGTTAGTCCCCTCTGCTCCCTTGACAGTCCACACATTTTTCAGAACATTTAAAAATACTTAAGTTCAATGTAAAGTTGGCAAACTTATAATCATTTTAATGAATGGAATAAATTCGTATAATATCATAGTTGCGGAAACATTTCAAACGTTTGAGGAGAACTCCAAACTCCAATTACTAGCACAAAATGAAGTATTTATTCAATGAGTTGTTGAAACTATAAGTAGCTTTCCGCGCGCCGCGGCCGATCGAGCAACAAAAAGCACCTTGTATCCGTCGCCAATGTCAAATGCATCGAAACCGGTTCAGCTGTTTCGGCGTGAAAATAAAACATACAAACATAAAAACACACTTTCTGATTTAGAAAATGCTTCTAAAAAATCTTTAATATAATATTATAAAAGGTGTCTCCATAGAAACATGTAAGTACTATTTTAATAATTATACAGTTCAGAAATAGAAACTTGAATAGAAAATAAGAACAGCAATGTGCATTGCCATAAAATCTTTCTAAGTCCATTGTAACACATTGTTTGTGAAGGTTAGTTTTTATTTGTTTCTACAGTATTTCACACCCAAGCAGCATCACAAGCTGTATAACAGCGCTATTAAAGTTCGTTTATACTCTTAATACTGTATTTCTTGGCTGCATGAAGGCTGTATAAGCGCTTATACAGAACTTATACCCCTGAAATTGGCACAAATTATGCAGCGTTTTGCGTTATATTAGCTGTACAGTAGCTGTATAAGCATAAAATAGGCTGCATAATAGCTGTTTTGCGGCTGTACTATGGTGTACGAGGAAACCAATACACTCCAATTACTACATTGTTACTCACTTGTTAAGCTTTACGCTGTAAAAAGTCTGTTGAATAAATAGTTACATAAAAGAATTAAAACGAAACAGAAGATTATTTTAATGATGGCGTTATTTTATAATCCATTAAGTGACATTTGTTGTAAACGCTATATTAATTGTGTTTAAAGATTTGGAGGTTTGATAGGCGCAGGATACAGTGCATTATCGTGCAAAAATAAGTTTATTGTGGATATATATATGTTTTGTGGTAAAAAATAAACGCGCCAGCAAAATAACAAAGGAAGAGATATTAAATAAGGTAAGTAAATATGGTTTTTATAGGTTAGAATTTAAAAATGTTTGAATTAATGGACGTAGAGCCTCATTGGTGCATGGTAGGTTATTGGACAAACTGAATATATTGATAAACATAAAAACATTAGTCTAATTTTTATGTATTCATGTTCGTAATCTTCGATTTGTAATTGATAAAATGGCGACAATTTGCTAAGCAGCCTAAATTCTATTTTGATGGTCTTATAGCATTAATAGCTGTACTATGTAGGTAATGGATACTAGTATTCAGCTTTTAGTGGTTGATGGGCTGTATAAACGAATAAATTTACTAATAATGTTGCATAGCAGTGTTTCGAACGTAACCTGTAACCCTTTTTAGGGATACGTAATATTAAGTGAAAAACCAAAATGCGCTGAGAGATCACATCACGTTTTCGAAAATAAACTATTAAAGTTACATATTTTTTATAAATTTCAAAGCAATTATTGTAGATTTGCGGCCTAGAATTTGTAAAGAAATATTTTGTTTTGTTTATGGATTAGGATTTTTAACTCGCTGCAAACTCGGTCATAAATTATCGGAACGAGACAACAGTATTGCTTTCTCTCTCCCACTTGGGAGAATGGCGCGATCCTTTTGTTTATGCGTAGAGATGTACATTACTGCAGTCGATAAGAATTATCGATACATTTGTGTTTCGTTTTTTACTTAGTTATTACATTTTTTCCGTCTAATTCATACAAAATTATCTGATAACATACATGCGCCCGCGCCGAGTACTCTCAACATAGGTTAAGATGATTTATGATCAATGTTGCAGCGAGTTAAAAACCCTAGCGCGGTCTAACCCTCCAGTAGCGGTCAAGAGCGCGCGCCACGTGCCGTTTTTAGATTTTCGCTCGCGGTATCATACTTGTGCACAAACATACTACGTACAACAAAACTAAAACAATTAGATATTTTATTTTAAAGCTCGTGTAAATTAATTGAATTCGGCAGTAATTAAACAAACATTCAGTGTATCCTAAAACTTTTTACAAGCGTTTATTTGTGAACGTCAGGTGAGCGGGTAAATGAGCTTCAATTGTGAGCAGATGTACATGAGAGGCATGTGCGAGCAATGTGGGGAATGTGCCTTATATTAAATGCAATTATGTGGCTATTGTAGAATAACCGCTATAAAAAAATTAAGTGAGCCGCTAACCTGATGACTGGCAAGTGTATTCTGAATTACTAACTATTCAAGGCTCACTTCATTTTTTTATAGCGTTTTTAGCCTCACAACTTATAACCTGTTATCGATCTGTCTGAAATAAAAACTACCTTCATGTTGTTTGATTGAACTAAATATATTTTTTGTATAGACTTGTAAATTGCATAAAATCTTGTTTTTAAAAAACCCTTTTATAATAAAATAAGTACTTACATATTTATTTATTTTTTAGGAAAAATGCCGTTCAAGATTGTGGAGACAGTGGAGAAAGGGAAATGTTTACTTTTCATTGTACCCAGTTTATGGGAAACAAATGGCATTTTGAAATGGCCAAAAAACTGCTTAGATGTGCGCAAATTGGTCATGAATGAAAATTGTTTACCTGCAACTGGATGGTCAGCCTCAAGGTGTCGAGTAAAAAGACACTCAATACCGTCCTTTTCGGAAGCAGAGAGAGAATTAGGGCTTATGCTTGAAAGAAGCGATACGGATGACACCGACAGAGAAATACAAAACAGCAAAGTGCAATGTCAAAAAGAAAACGTGAACTATAACGCTTTAGCAGAGCAGTTGGTTTGTATATTTTTCTTTTTACATTATTTTGATTAGTAGTGTGGTCTCAGCAAGTAAGCAGACGTACTCAAATTTTCAAAATCCGCACCCAATTGCATTTATACTTTAAATTTTATAGGTTCACTAGACGAACCTCCCAGTCATTGCACGGTTAGAATAAGTAGTTTTTATTGAGGATTTTCTTAAAACTTGCGAGGTCTTTTAGACCCCCTTAATGCCAGCTCATCGCAACATCCTTACTTTTTCCGCGAATGTCTACTAACTGTAAACTAAATTAAATTAACTTAAATTAAATTATGGGTCTAGCAGTTTTAGCGGTTTCGTGATGAGTTAATAAATAAGGCACAGAGCCATATTTGATATTTGACGATCGTTCAGCGATCCAGGCTCGTTGACAAGCGGCGCGTGGTTCGGCACCAGCGCGCTTTATACCTATTCAATACAATGATATTATATATAGATTCAATATGAATATTTTGTTTGAAATGTTTACATTCCGTATTAGACTTATAAATATTTTGCAGTTTTGATAACATTTTA
Organism: Colias eurytheme; assembly: GCF_061535395.1. NCBI lineage: Eukaryota > Metazoa > Arthropoda > Insecta > Lepidoptera > Pieridae > Colias > Colias eurytheme. Next base: position 588,958 of record NC_142980.1, read on the forward strand.
TGATGTTTTTGATAATATTTATTTTATGTTGTTTATGGTTGGTTTCAGGTTTTTAAGACACCAACTCTACCATCCACTTCATCAGCTTCAACCAAAATACTCGAACCCTTACATCCCGATCTGGACGCTTCAACTGCAACGGAATATATTGTTCAATACGTCGTGAATGAACCAGATGTAGAAACAAATTCGGGCAGCATGGTAACCTTGCACAATGAGTTTGAAACTCAAATTCCTATTCAAACCCAGCAAAATAATGATGTCAATCAGACTATTCAGTATCTACAAAAAATCTTGCAAAATCAATATAATATGGAACAAAAAATAAACATTCTGGAAAGTAATCAAAAAAAAATATTTCATAAATTGGCAAGCTTATCGGTACAACTAGACGATGGATTTTCCAAGCAGGATCTGAACAAAAATGCAGATGTGGTTTCATTGGCCGAATCCAAACTAAGATTTGATAGTGAAGCTTTCATCATAAAACCTATTGACTCTATTTCAGACCTAGAGAAGATGGAGTCATTTCTATTGGACAAAAAAAATAAAATTAAACTTTTAACACAATATTCTTTTGTATGTCCAAAATCAGAGGGCAAAGGGGCAACATGCGCCTATAAAATACTAGACATGTTTCTATCTCGGGAATTTCTGTGTAAATGCTCTTGGACAGGGGGGAGCAGGAAGAGCGAGGAGACTAAATTTGGTTTGAAAAAATACAAAAACATCCTTAACTTTTTCTTTGAACTTGTAAGGTCCTGGGATGGCACTTACACCCTGACTGATAACGAAAATTTTTTCAAGTCTGTATTAAAAAACTCTGGCAAGAGGAAACTGAATAAAAACGAAAGAGCCTCTACAAAAAGAATAAGGACAAAAAAAACTGGACCACAACAAGAAAACCAAAACGCCGGAAATCAAGAGGAAATACAAAATGATATGGAAACGAACGAAGAAAGCTCTGAAAATATAGCAAATGACGCAGAATCTATTGAACGAGAGGAGAATGAAGAATCACTTTGTTAATAGGTATTACTACCTATTAACAAAGTGATTCTTTAGCTATTACATCGGTTTTGATTGAGATTGTTTAGCTATCTACATCGGTTCAAAAAACGTAGAATTAAGTTGTTTTAAAAACACGTAATCTCGTGGCTGTGATTTTCTTATAAGACAAAGTAGTAATTAAACTATTATAAATTAGTATGTTATAAGACTGACGGAATGGAAAAAAACATTTTGTTAAGCTAACCTATTTTTTAAGAAGATACATAATCACTCAAAAAGACTGTGATTGTCCTTAAGACAAAACATATACCAAAACTTATTTTATAGTCTTTTACTTAGTATGTTAGTTTAATACTTACCAAAAACACATAAGTAACAACTAAAACTTCTTTTTATTTTGCATTGCATTTAATTTAAATACTTAGCTAATTAAAAATGAAAACTAAACAATTTTCAGTAAATTTTTTTTATTTAACTTATAATCCTCGAGGAAAACAATCTCCATAAGTTTCTACACTCTTTTTTACACCCTGTATAAACCGTGAAGTTTTAGTTATTAGTTATTAGGTTCCGTTAGTGAAGATATTTAATTCATGATTATGAAAATCTTTTACTTTGGGACTAACTCTAGCTCATATTCAAAAGCCAGCTGTTTGATTACAATAAATGACATTCTTACTTATATCAATACTTATTCGACTAATTTGTATGAAATAGCTATTTTTTTTTCAAGATAGTAAGAAGGCCCCTTAGTGAAAGTTGTTTATATTCATGGTTCTCCTGACAAACGGAACCTAATACTTAAATTTCACGGTTTATAGATAATATGTAGAAAATTACTTTGCTATGAGTATTGAAATTGTATTATTATGACTCTATTAGCGAAAACTGATAAAAAATAAAAAATCTATATAAATTAGAATGAATTTTATTTCTCTATCAAACTGTGTGCAAAAGGGGTATAAAATATAATTGGTTTTTATGTTCTATACATACTAGTTTCATTTTTACATCTTCAGGATTAACAATGGTCTCAATTTGCCCAGAGGCATGCAATTTGGCTTTGAATATATTCAAATATGACGATTTTATTGGTGATTCAAAAACTTCTGCTAAGTCTGTAATTATAAGAGCGCATATTTTTATTTTTTTCTCAAGCATAAATATTTTCTTTACCTCGAGAACCTGACCATCGTTGCATAAAAAATATTTATCTTTCGATTTTGGTGACAGTTTATAGTCTTTGAAATGTAGTGCAGTTAGTTTTTTATTGTTAGTACTTACAAATGGTTCATTAAATACGATTTTTTTTCTGCTCTGTACGATTTCTGAAGCTACTAAATCTTCACTAAATCTTTTCGCCACTTGAGCAAGAGGTTTGTGTCCGTGCCTAAGCATCCTTTTAATTAAATAAAGCTTGTTCTCGAAAGGATATGCACTGAAAGTATGAAGCGAACCGAACCGTTGTACTTCATCCACGATGTGTGCCACATTGTGAACGTTACTTGTAATATAATCTACTCCGTAAAAGACTTTAAAATGTTCAACAAAATACTGTAGGAACTCTTTTGCCAACGGAAGTAAATGAACATAGTTTTTACTAGTACATATTGTTATACCGCAAAAAAACGTCAAAAAATGGCATAATGCGTCATGTGACATCACATGTGGAAGTATAACAATGCTTAAATAAAGCAAGAATGATCTATATTCAGATGCTTTCCAATGGGAAAGACAATCTAGTCCTCTCACTGACCGATGAATTTCAGATGGCAATTTACATTCAGAAAGAAAATTAGAAACTGTTTCAATATCTTTGGCACACCATTTAGTTATGTACTTTCCAAAATTACCATTGCGCCAACCAACTAGTAACCGTTTCATTATGCCCAAGTCGACTAGATGCAAAGAATCTGCTACCGGGAAGTCTTCAATCATATCGATTCCTAATCGTAGTAAAGGTGAGTCTTTTTTATGGTGAGGTCCATACTTCTTGTCACGAAATTCTTGGTCAGTCCTCGGACGGCAGTTCATATCAGGAAAAGTTACTGTATGGGATGTATGTGAATATTCTCCTACGGTCACACATTTTAAGCATCCATGCTTTCCATTAAAATTGCATACACCTGAAAAATAAATTAATATACCATTATCAAAGTGACTTGTATTTAAATTATTCATATTTTATTCTCATAGTTCATTACTTAAGTGAAAGAAAAGTAGTAGCATTACTTAAGTGAATTGCAATCTTTTGATATTTATGCATAATGATTTACTTATATTCTACTGTTTCAATTCTATTACCTTTAATGTAAGCTCTCGCAGGAGAATCGCATATAAAACATCTTATTCCTATAGATACTTTACTCTTGATTTGTTCAACGTACATTCCATTTTTAATTAGGTTGTCAATTTCGTTAACAAAATCATTTAAATATTCGTCAATTTGCTTTGGTTTTCCAACACCAAAATAAATACCAATCACTAACGGTTCTACATCGGGTCTTTCAAATATAGTACATAAAATCGGCCAAAACTCTTTATTAGAACTATTAAATATTGGAAGACCGTCAAAATTGAAATTCAAACAAATTTTACTCGGAACGTCAACCCATTTTTCTAATATATTTTTTAAAGATTTAGTTAGGCCGTTATGCCAATATTCACCTCCTTGAATCGGTTTGATTTGTATTTGCTTTGCAGTACCTAAAATTGTTCTAGCATCGCATGGTAAAATTCCTGGAAATCTTAAGTTTATGATAGTAGCTAAATCATTCAATGCTACTTGAGCTATGTTTCTTTCTCTGGCCCAATTCTGTATTTGTTGGCGAAATAATAAATTTTTTTCATATTCACTTTCGCCGTCACTTGAACTGCTGCATGATAAAATGTCGTCATCAGTTGCAGAAGGTAAAGCTAATAAGTTACACCTGATATAACTTTGATCATTCACAATATTTTCTACGGAACCCCTTTCATTAGATGTCGACGGTATTGACGCTTGACTGTAGGTGATCTGATCTGTTGCAATATCTCCATGTTCCTCGGCAGTTATTTCATTTTGTTGATAATTTGTAATATTTAAATATTCCTGTTCAATCTTTCTTCTAATAGCACCAAATCTTTTTCGCTTTTTCCACATATTTTTAAAACAATCACAAAATACAGCATACAATCACAAAATACCGTACAATGCACAATAATTCAAAATGGCGACTGTCTATTATACAGATTAAGACAGTACTATAGGCGTCATTTATTTTTATTGCTGTTTATTACTCTCAAAGACAGAAATTAGACAGCTATCTTCAGTAAAAGGGTGTACAATTACACCATAAAAAGAAGCTGTAGAAGAGAGTTTGCCTACTTCATAATACAGAAATAAGATTTGAGGACCACCATGATACAGCTCTAAGCTGTATTAAGTAAGTGACGGTATGCAAAATGCAGCTATTGTACAGCTTTAATACTAAAATGAGATTAAAGCGTTACAGGAAACTTAAAGCTGTACATGACAGTTATCATACACTGATTTAGAACTTTAAGCGTACTTTGACTCCTTAATACAGACTTAATACAGTTAGAGCTGAATAATTACTCCTAAACCGACATTATAACACTACAATGTCTTATCAACGTTCTTATACAGCTGTAAAACAGCGTTAAGTGATACATTAGCTGCTTTTTAGGTGTTCATTACGCTTGGTTGCTGCTTGGGCACCGTGCATCTCTGATGTACTTACAGTACTGATAGGGAGATACAGACTACAGTCTTTAACAATAAACTAGTGACCAACCGCGACTTTACTTGCGTAAAAAAAATATGGTTTCCCATTCCCCATACCAATTACCCTATCATGTTTCAACCTAAGATTTCAACATTTTAAATAGTAACATTCAACGACCTGTTTCAAGGTCCAATATAGCAACATGAGATGTCAAAAAAAACCTTCGAATCGAATGCGAAATCATAACAAACAATATTTTATATGAAAACTAGCGGTCCGCCCCGGCTTCGCCCGTGGTACATATAAAAATAGATGTTGGCCGATTCTCAGACTTACCCGATATGCACAGAAAATTTCATGAGAATCGGTCCACCCGTTTCGGAGGAGTATGCAGACTAACATTGTGACACGAGAATTTTATATATAAGACTAGCGGTCCGCCCCGGCTTCGCCCGTGGTACATATGAATGTTACAAATGACGCGAAATTTTGTGGGTCATTTGTAACAGGATGGCGGTTCTACAGGAGTCTTAGTACCTACGCAATGACATAAAGAAAAATGATGGTCCGAACGCTGATACCGGATGCGTTAAGATACTGTAATATAAAATATAACAGTATCTTAAGATAAAATATTATAGTATCTTCACCGTGTGTGACGCGCTTAAGCCTTTTGATTGATGTTAACTAAATTCAAGTGCATAATATGACATGTCACCAAAGTGTCAACAAGATATCGAATCTTGTAGGGACCCGGACACTATCTCTCAGGTGTACTCAACGCATTAAAAAGGAGGGTCATTCAAATATTTTGTAATATTTTATCGATTAAAATGTAATTGTGATAAAATTCATTGATTGATAAGTCTCGAAATCGTACAAACCTCTCGCCCTTGTCCTCGCCCTAATTACAGGCATGTTGAAAAATAAATAAAACCATAGATTAGGCTCAATAAAAGAGGTAATTAGATTTTGGCCCCGAATTTAAGCGTATTTACCGCTCATTTGATAATTGTTGTAAAATGACTTTAAACATCCTTGCTCTTATAATATCTGTATTTTTTATAAATAATGCGTAGGTAGGTAGGTATCAGGAGAAATTATAAAACTGTAAGACATTTGTTGCAAATTAGTTACATGAAACCTATACCTATGTCAATATTACACTGATTACACGTTTTTTATGTTCATTTAATTCAAATAAACATTTGTTTTAAATTCGTTAATTGCTGTTACTAATACCTACCTAATACCTAAATAGAAAGCATTTCAACGTGAACAATAGCGTTCTTTAATTCTTTAAAACTTAAATAAAATGATAGTTTATAAACTACTAGCTTACCGCCCGCGGCTTCGCCCGCTTTGTCTAAAACCTATAAAATTATATAGTAAAACCTTCCTCTTGAATCACTCTATCTATTAAAAAAAACTGCATCAAAATCCGTTGCGTAGTTTTAAAGATTTAAGCATACAAAGGGACATAGGGAAGTAGGGACAGAGAAACCGACTTTGTTTTATACTATGTAGTGATAGTGAAGATACGAAATAAAGCATATTTAATTCTATAAAACCTCTCTTGAGATAAATGTAAAAGATAAGACAATTGATATAAACATTGTTATATTATAATGCAGTTAAACAAAAAATAATAATCGCTTTTGCAATGCATTCGCAAGGACCATGCACATTCCTAATTTAAATTTAAAAAAACGTAACGTTCCAAAGATACAATACTACCTTCTTGTATAAGCATGTAAAAATCTGGGTACCTAGTAATTAAATTATTTCTGAATATTGTAAATAAAAATACGTTAAGAAACTTTTAAAATCAACATCCACCACCATTTCAAATTTTCCAATTCTCTATTAACCATTGATTTACACATTCATTAGCATTCGTCTTCTCTAATTAAATTTCTTATTTCACTTTAAAATAACAATAAATAAAAAGAACAACGATGACACTAATTAATCATTATTCATAATCAAACGCGTGCATCTTAACCAGGTTCATTAAAATATACACATGTCAACAAATCGCAGAAACGACTTACCTTTACACGACTCACGAATACGGCCTAAGACGAGCACGTAACACGACCACCCCAAGACGACACTGAGACAACACTCGCGGACGGCCGCGGCGGCGGCTGGCGGCAACTAGGCAGTAGGCACTAGCCAGATCCTCCGGCACCCCGACCTACCTACCTTTTACTTTTAGTTTAATTGAATCCTCGCTACCCATTTATCTACTATTTACATAGAAAATTTATTTAACGGTCGTTTTTATCTCATTATTAATTTAACGGTCCGGAACGTTAGCAATGTATCGATTAGGGATTGGTTACAATAATTACAAATAGTTGTGCTAGATCCGTGACGATTAAAGAATATCTAACCCTCAACCTCATTTCATAATAAGGTACTAATTAGATTACCGTCGTAAAAATTGCAAATCAAGAAAGTAAGGTCGCTAAAAGAAATGCGATTGAATAAGTAAATACAATTATAGAAAGATTTCAATTTTTTTGAGACACTTCGCAAAGGACCAATTATTATTTAATTGCAATAGTTGAACTGATTAATAATTGTTGGTTTTAAGCACATAAAAATAATCATAAAAGTTTAATTGCACTAGGAAGTAGGGGAGACCGAGGGGTTTTGAAACAGCCTACTGCTGTTTGTTTAATGATATTCGAGCGAATCAATACGAGCAAGATAGATATAAATCATACTTTACAGTTTACAGCATATTGTATTTACTTTTTGCCTTCGTATTGTTGAATTGTAATGGTAATTAGGAGAAAACACCATGCATTGTAATCAGTTTTTATTTAAAAAATTAGGGGCAATAAAAAGTGAACTTTGAAGATTTTTACTTTGACACTTGTGACACTTTCGTTATGACTCTTTTTTTTTAAGGTATATTTAGGAGACCATGGCTCATTTTCTGGGGGCACGGTAGTGCCCCCGCCAAGACTACTAGCTGTGCCCCGCGATTTTACCCGCAGTGCTCCGCTCCTGTTAGTCTTAGCGCGATGACAATATAAATATATAGCTACCTATAAATAAATGGGCTATAAATAAATAATAATAATAATATGGCCTTCCTCGATAAATGGGCTATCTAACACCGAAAGAATTTTTCAAATCGGACCAGTACCTAGTTCTTGAGATAAAAAACAAACAAAAACACAAACTCTTCAGCTTTTTTAATATTACTATAGATTCGAGATCGAGAGTAATTAAGATATTCTTTTTTTTATAAATAAGTTATTTAAATATAAGTATTGTGCATAACCCATTGAGCCCCGAACGGCCCGATCGGTCCACGACACAATAGATTTTCTATTGTGTCTGTGATTCCGGGGCCTGAGTTAATAATATTAAATTGCAGCTTATAAACTACTAGCTTTCCGCCCCGACTTCGCCCGCGTTTTCAAAGAAAAACCCGCAGTTCCCGTTCCCGTGGGATTTCCGGGATAAAACCTATCCTATGCGTTAATCCAAGTTACCCTCCATTTGTGTGCTTAATTTCATTGTAATCGGTTCAGTAGTTTTTGCGTAAAAGAGTAACAACACACACACACATCCTCACAAACTTTCGCATTTATTGGTCTAGATCCGAATATAGGTCGACCTGTAGCGGCGTGATAATAGAATGAGACCAATTTTATAATACGTAGTCTAGGTATTAAAAAATCTATTAAAGATGGGTTGACTGATAAAATCCCGGACAGGATTTTTTTAATTATTTAACCCATTAATATTAGTAGGAAGTAGGATGATCTAGTTACCTAGGTATGCAAATCAAGACACGGTCTAACAAGTATCAGACAAAAATGGAGCCTAATCGTACCAGAGCGCTTCCTTGGTTCAAAGAGCGCATGAAAATTCCCCACCATGTTGTCAAGCTAATGAAAATTCTTGTGAAGCTTGCTTGAACATAGACAAAGTTGAACAGTAATATCATAATAAAAGTTAATTTTAAGTACTTGAGTACAAAATTAGCAGTATTTTCTTTGCATAATTTTGTTTTTTGTTAACTCAAGGAAAAGCACAGATTACTGAATAGGTAGTTTCTTATAAGTGTGTAATGAAAGTCTCAACTCTCATGTGCTGCGCCCTTGTAAGATATGAGGCAGATGCATTTTCATCGGTTTCCGTGATCGACTTTCTTTGCGTAAAAGATGATCATTGATCAGCCTTCTTTGTCCTGCCAGACTGAGCCGCCCTAACGCACCACCAGAAGGAGACGGCGAAAAACAGAAATATATAGTCGAGCACATGGAAATCAATTATTATAAAATATTTCAAACCACACAAAAAAGATGGATAAATAAGAAATTGTACTCAATTATTGAAAGGAATACTTACTTAGTTAGTTCTATATTACTTAGTTCTATTAGATATTGATAAAAAGTAAGGAAGGTTCTTACTAGACTATCTTATACCCCAAAAATTAATAGCATTAATTGTCTACCTTAATATGCTTAACTGCATTACTTTTTATACCTCATAGGTTTATCTACGAGGATACATAAATAGAGCAGAACGAATGGCGGATTCAATGACTGGTCACAATAGAAAATCCTTGGAATTATTTTAACAGAATGTAGTTTTTGATTCGCTACACTTTGATGTTATTACGTGAAATTCTGTTTAAAAAAGAAGCATCTTAGATGCCATTGTATTGTCTTGAAAACATCCATAATTATTGTTATAAAGTTTGAGTAAACTTGTGTTGGGTTTGAAATTTGAATAACGATTTTATTATCACACTATCTAACTACTTATGTATAATAATTATTATTTTGTAGCATTCCTATACCTAGGTATGTTAGTAATTGGAACATCTGTTGAAGTACCGAACGTAGATCATTTTTAAATCACTTATCTCTGGAAATATATAAAATGTAAAAAAATCTGTTGTTTTACCTACCTATAGAATATATATTTTCGAAAAGGTTTTTACTTTTTACTTTTCACTTAAAAAATCCTTATCACACAAAAATGGAACAATAAAACATTTTATTGCGAACAGTTCGTTCAACAACAAAATAATCATAAATGTATAAATCAAATGGCATTATTTAGATGGGAGGTGGTGGCGTGGTGCGGCGTGATGGCAGCGGCGCTGGCGGCGGGCTCGCAAGAGGACCCGCTGCAGCAGGCACTCTTACTCGTGGACCTGTTGAAAACTGGTGACTACTTACTTCTCTTTGAGAACCCATTTTATTCTACTATTGTAGTATAATAATATTGTAATTTGTACTAGCTAACTCGAGAACAGAACAACCCGTTGATAAAAATTGTTTACGAATGAGTGAGTCTATTATTGGTAGATCTATGTTTCTTGTCTTCCTAGAAAAAAAAGTTTCTAAAAATCTGATTTAATATCTTTAAGGTGTAACTAAGAAGTACATACTTATTTTAGTTTACGTCACTATAGTTTCAACTTCTAATAGGTACTTATTAATCGTAATTAGCAATATGCGACATATTGCGGGGTATTTTACTGTTTTATTTTGATTGCAAACCTTTTGTAAAAATGAATGATCGTTGTGCATTATTTATATAAACATTCTGCTTTTTTATTGGTCTCTGCATTTCAACAGAATACGCCAGAGTCAAAGGCGAGAACATAATTCTCCGGAAACGTGAGCTAAAGTTTCAAAGCTCTGTGGACGACGAAACCTGCCCGCCGACTGAACCTACTGACACAGTATGTAAGTATATATTGTAATATATAATAATCAAGTAGTTAAATATTGAAATAATATGCTTTAATTACGACATTCTACAGCACAGATTTTAAAAATAAAAGTTGGAATAAAAAAAACAGTGAACAGGCCACGATTCGACTTCTATAATATAGACCGGGAGATACTGACACAAAATTTCGAGTCATTTGTAACAAGGATGGCGGTTCTACAGGGGTCTTAGTACGCAATGACAAAAAGAAAAATGATGGTGTGAACGCTGGTACCGGTGGCTTAGTCGCGTGGGCGTTTGTCGAACTCGTCGGAAAAATAGCGAAAGTCAAACGATTTGTAACACAAAAATTTTAGAATTTACCGATAACCCATAAAAAAGTAGTAGGCGGTAGTGTCATGCCATACTTTTCCGGTGTGACTTACAGCCCGCCATACCGACGCGAATGTGTTGATTTAAATAAAACAATCATTCAACCATTTGTACCAGGCTAACTTTTGCACAGGTAACTATCGTCGTGCAGCCATTTACGAAAATCGCCATGCCATACTTTTCGGACGATTCCAAATGGTCGCCATACCGCCGAAAATCTGCAAAAAATTTTTATTTCGCCAAACTTTTTGTACCAGTATTGCATTTGGATTTTTGGAGAGTATTTGATAAAATGTGACCATTATTATATTTGCCATACTTCTAGTAGGGGGAAAAAGTGCTGTCATACTTGAAAACTTAATTTATTATTAATTTATATAAGTGAAGATTTCCAACACATAGATCTTTGAAATTTTGTATTTATATTTGTTGATCCTCAAACTTACAGGAAAAATAAGTGCCATACTGTTACAAATCGTTTGACTTTCGCTATTTTCCGACGAGTTCGACTAACGCCCACGCGACTAAGCCGCCGGTACCAGCGTTCACGCCATCGTTTTTCTTTTTGTCATTGCGTACTAAAACCCCTGTAGAACCGCCATCCTGTTACAAATGACTCGAAATTTTGTGTCAGTATCTCCCGGTCTAATATGTACCTAGTATAATAACATTTTTACTGCACAGCACCGATAGCTGACGGCAGAAGATCTGGGGTTCAGCACGGCAACTTATTAACACCCCATCCTGTAGCGTCACGAAGAAAACTATATAGTAAGTTTAATAATACTAATGTTGAGAAAATTACAATCATTTCATTTTTTTTTACACTTCACAAAACTAATTTTTGAGTTATGCGGAACCAAATGCGTGGCTATACTATTTAAAGCAATACAGAATACTGTCCGTTTTTGTAAAATTATAGCATGTCAATTCATTTCATAAGTTACCAATCCTATGCATTCAAGAATTAAAAAGTAACTACTGCGTTAGGTTTTTATTGCAAAATGCCACTCGTGGGTGTGGCGTGAGGTGTTCAGGGGAGGGCGTAATCATTCATTTTCAGGATGGTTTCCGCCCAACCCCTGGCCGATGACCAATGATTTCATTCGCTCGCTATTATTGTCAATTCTACTACCTACATAATATACCATATAATATGTACCGAAATCGCAATGATTTGCAGCTGTGTTCTTGTTGATTAGATGAACCTGTCTAATTGGGTAAATAATTTAGTGAACATTATTTTAAGAAAGCAGAAGACAAGATTACGAAGATGCATTCGGTCCACATCCTGGCGGCGACATCCCCAAATCGACTACAACTACCACCACGTCACCGAAAACCGAAACAACGAAACAAACTTCGACATCTATGAGTATATCGATAACATCTTCAACCAGTGAAAGTCCCAAAAGTAAAATATATACCACTGAAGAGCACTCTTCAGCTATAATTACACAACAATCGTTCCATACGAAACTCGAAAATCCTGTGAAAAACGAACTACCGCCTAAAAAACTTGGTAAGATTTAAAACTTCTTTGATATACATATTATATTTTGACTACCCATACTTTTCTCATTTTGTAATATCATTTACATCATGCTGTGGATCAGGTAGATCTATTTCATTCATAAGCAAATTATCGTTCTCATACTAATGCTAAATTATTTCACCAGGGTTTAAAAAAGTTGGATTAAGTCATAAAAAAGCGTTCACAAAAACGACCCGAGATCCAGTCATGGAGCAGGTCGCTTCGGAAATAATGAATGAGATGAAAGATTCCAAAACCCCAAAACTTAAGAAGTATGCTTTTTATTCTGCGCCGCTTCTCAGCCCTAAAACAGAGAGAATGACAAAGTTCGAGAACTTCACCAGGGGTACATTGAGGATCCACCAGGCAACCAGCAAGCGGTATCAGCTACCACTGCCCGAGAACAATGCATTCTGCTTCTTCCACCCGGACAGCGCTCTATGTCGCACTATAATTTAGATTTTGTCCATCTAGTAATTCTAGTTCAACATAAATTATGACTTCAATTCTTTAGGTCATGAGCTTAGATTACAAAATAAAAGACAGATGGAGCGTTGCCGAACTAAACCGAATAATTTATCGTCATTTCCATAAAGCTATGTGTGCTGTCATTTCGCCGCTGCACTGTACGAACACGGTGCTTCTGTGTGCGTGTTATGTTACCAGATATTGAAAAATTTCCCAAATTTTTGCCCGACTACGGAAGAAAGAGGGTTATGTTTTCGAGTGTATGTATGTATAATACATATTTCTTTGACACGCCCTGCAATATAAACTGTTGGATCGATTTTGAGTTGTGAGGTGTCATTGCAATCATCTGAATTATTAAGGTAGTGGTGGTAGTGACGTATGCTACATAAATTAGCAGTCATGTTTTAATTTTTATTTTAATATAAATTCGGGTTTATAAAGCACCTATCTACTAAAGTTAAATATGGACGAAATAATTTTATTCAATTTTTAATTAAATAAATTACATAAAAAAAGGTTTTATTTTTCAAAACATATGAATGCGAATAGCTGTAGTTTTTAGTCGAGATTGCGGGAAATTTTATTTTCATCATATCCATCATGGAGTTCACATGAATTAAATCGCGAGCGAAAACGACTATGACGCTTTTTATAAAAGTAACAAAAAATGTATAATGCATATTAAAATAATCTAATAATGATCATGAACCTTTATTGCACTATAGAAATAATCACATTCACGATCGAAAAATCCAACAGCACTACCCCGAAGATCTTTTACCCATTTTACTGTTTTACCCCTAAAATTGGCAAATTCATTTTCAAAATACTGGCAGCATACGTTGAAGTTTTGAATTCCTTCGTATATGTAAAATTATTATTTGTATATAAAATTAAATAAGCCAAATAATCTACAGAAAACCTGTAAAACGATGTTTTATGTTTTTGTTTGTTTTCGGGAACAAATTTTACAGCGTTTTAATATCACAAGACAGCATTTTTTTACTAAAATATCAAACCCATTTTGACGTATTGCATGACACTAGAATCGCTATATCACTGGCGGAGGTACGTATTCGTTTTTGATTTCGTATTTTCTTTGACAAGGGCGAAGGACGATTGACATGCTCCATCTGCATTTTATTTTGTAATCTAAGGTCATGAGTATTATACATATGCGCAGCAACATTGATTATGAACTTGAGTAGGTATGGGGCGTTTAAATGTTAATACCTAACTTTAGGTTAATTTTTAATAGCGCGCAGATTCGTCTCTGTAAATTTATCATCTCTTGTGATACAAATGCAGGAAGGTCAGTATTTGTGGGTACTGTGTCATCTCGATATACTTAGATGTAGATTTGCTAGGTAACTTAATTCGGGTTCGTGATTCAATGAACGTATTATTATGTGTAACATGGTTTGCTAAATGTTGCGTCAAATGATCGCGTCAATTTAAAATTAAGAAAAGGTGTTGAAATAAAAGCACAAAATAATTTTCATCGTTTTATTACATTAAGAAACCTAAATTTGACAATATTTTCCGTTACGGTGAAAATAGCATTCTTATACTATATTGAAATTTCAGTTTAAATTCAGTTCCCAAAAACATGCACAAAGATAATTATCATATTCATTTAGTAATATTGAGGTAGTTATTAGTTTCAGAACTTATACCAATTACAAAAATGGCTCTAAAAATAACAGTAAAGAAAAATTTGTGTGGTACATGTGTGAACGTCCTGCGTGAACTGTAGTGAACGTAAACAAAACTTCTATATATTGTACCTGCGACCTAACGATATGAGAAGCATCAATCAACACGACGCCGCGCGCCAACTAATACATACCGTAAACATTTATTTATTATTCAATCAATATTACACATATTACATGCCGTTCGGGACGCGTGCCTCACTCGGAATGCGCCTGATCGAGCACGCACAATCAAATCGAAAACCATTCGATCACACGCCAAATACACAAAATTGATTACACACATTACAAATTAAAGTATAATTAATGTAACAGTACAATCAACCAAACAAGAACGATAAAGGTAATTAGCGAACATGACATGTAAGGGTAAGGGAAAGGGGTACAGGGCTGGCGGAGCGCGAGCGAGGCGGCAGGTGTAGTTCAGTCTCGGGCCGCCCGCCCGCGCCCGCCATAACTTAACACTACTTCACAACGATACAATAAACTAAAAACTATTCATTTCTGCTCGCTAAACAAAATCAAATCATAATGAGGCTAGCATTACGACTCCTGCTTTACTTGGAAGGAATAACCACACGCCTATATGTACACTGTCCTGCCGCGCGGCTGGCTCCGCGCTCAGTCCTAACTGCTTCTCATTGTATACGTCTTCTCGATGGGGCCGCGCGGCGGCGGAGCGCCCGCCTCGGGCCGAGTGCCCGCGCCGCCCCGCGCCTCGGGGGGCTCGCGCCGCGTTCCGCCGCCGCGCGGAGCCCGACATAAACCTCGTGCCTCGAAAACGAAAACTTTCACCAAATCACTTAAAATTAAATTAAACACCTCGCGAAGTAGTAATCGGTGGTCGAAAGAAACTATATCGTGCTGATAATAATTAAATGTGTGAACGTTTCGGGTCTGGAGGTTATGCGTCTCATATTGTCGGAGTGGTGCAGTTCGGGTCCTGCCCGCTGACGACGCCCTATCTCCGAGGAGAGTGACACCATGACGAATATAAAAATACATGGAATGTGTGTCAAGTAATTAGCCGACGTTTCGGCCGAACGGAACACTGCTGTTATCATTTAAGTACGCATCTTTGTACTAATACTAATCGAGGAAAAACGAATACAGGTTGTATGGAACCTAGTTACAACAATTTTGTCCGGCGTGAAAGCGCTGGCTCGTCAGAATTCGTTGTGAAAAATATCTACATTACACAGAAGATTTTTAAAATATATTTATTGTCAAATGGACTTGGACCGATGATTTGTAATTTAGGACCAATCAAATGTTGTAAAAAAAGGTGCACACAAGTACTTGATACCGATTGTACACAATGATGAATGAGCCAGCGAAATCAAACAATGTAACCAAAACGTGCACATGCCAGAAGGGAACGCGCGCGTCATGCGACCGAAGCTTATCGACATAAGCTAGCCGGGACTTCCAATAAGAACTGACGGCCACCCCCTTCTTACAACTTATATTCGTTATTCCACAACGCGTGCCCGCCCGCCGCATACACAATTTAATATAACAAAAAGCAAAAAATAGAAAAAAAACTCAACGGGCAACGCGCTGTTTATTTGTGATTTGTACCGATCATCCGATTCCGGTTTAATATAAATTTCATTCATAATGTGATACATACAAAAAAATCATTTATTACAATTACATAGCAAAAAGGTCAAGTCAAATAAGTATAAGTTACTCAGTAAATATGTTTCATATCATACTTTAGATTTCATTTCGAGTCAACGTTGCGCTCGATCAACACGTAAAATATAATAAACTTCATAGTTATCAAGATTTGTATGATACAGTAGGCACGGCAACGTTGACCGTCACTGCGGAGCGTGTGTATAATCGCAGAGTTGAGTACGATTGTCGCGCCGTCGGAGCAGGCGCGCCTTCCGTCAACGTCTGGGTGTGACTGACCAGATCGATCAGTTGATCACGTGGTCATACATGGCCCTGCGCCTGGGTACGCGGGCTACCCGCTTCATAGTCGGTCAAACTTAGTTTGAGAACATACCGATACATCGTAATACAAATCGTTGAATTAAGAAACCCACTTTATTACCCAAGCGCAGTGGAACAGTAGTTTTCGTAGTCCAATTGCGAGATTTATTAATAATATTTGGAAGTGGTTTGATACAGCGAGATCGGCGCTTTCAGGGTGAAGATTGCATTTCACAGAGATACCTTTTAAATTATTAATTATTATAATAATAAATTGTTAATTATATTAATAAATTGAATGAAATAAGGATTACTAATATAATAGTTTATTTCCGGAATAAGCTATTGTATGCAATAATATAATTAAATAATTCAAATTGAAACATTATGATAGAATTCAACAGAGTCTCTGTGAAACCCAATCGGCACAAGTAGGTGTAGCGGAGCGGGCAAGTCCCGTTAACTACTCGGAGAGCTGGTTTCGTGTCCGGAGCTTGCTGCCACCTAACTAATATACACTAACTTACTTAAGATGACAAGATCGAAACTAGAACGTGAAACATCCAGTTCCACAACTTCCATATATTATTATCACATTCATAAATATAAACATCTAAGCTTTCCAATTTTGATATCATTCACTTAAATCTTAATCTCACAATATATCTCCCTTGGCACAATAATAACACAAATACTAGAGTCGCATCAAGCGCGGGGCGCGTGGGCGCAGTGCCGAGTGCCCTTTTCACGCGACGACACAAAAAACCGTTATAAAGCTAACAAAATTATAAAGAAAACGATCAACAAATGTCACTTATACAAATAAATCGTAAACCAGCAGTCAACGTCCAACAATCGATATCGAGTGGAACGTATATGTGTAGCGGCCAGGTAAAGCGAGCCGGCGGAGCGTCCTCGCCACGCTCCGTAGCGAGCCCAGTGCTGCGACTCATCCGTCCCGAGTTGTTACAACCCACACACCGTATGTATCTTATGTAACAGATTAATCTATCTCAATAACGAAACAAAATACACGTCTGTATAATTGCATTGTCTACTTAACACTTGTATAAGAACTAAATATGGATAACTATTGCAATGTAACCATCGGATATATATTAACGGTAAGAAAACAATCTAACAATTATATATCTCATTGGGTCAACTGTTTATATGAAAAATAATTGTATATGAAAAATATATATAGTTATATATAATAGTCTTCAACATGTATAATTGCGGAAAGATTAATATTTATTTACTACTAGTTTAATAGTTAATACATCGATCAACAACGAGCGAGAGGACTCCTTGCTATTTACAAGCGCGCGCTCCGGTCTTATATCGTCAGTTATAGAATTCACAACTTCTAAACAGATATATGTATAATATAGACATATAATGTAAAGGTGTGTCCCCACCGGCGGTGGAGACGCCTGGGCGAATACTAAAATATCAGCGCGGTAGGGACATAGCTTTACGATATTAAAAAGTTACAGTAGGGCCGACGTATCCGAAGTTACGTACGATTTTAAATCCTAACTAGATTTTACGCAAGTTACCTATACAATTATATTCTACACTTAGAAAACATCTGTTTAAATCTGATAGTTTTATAAATGCGAGTCAAATCGGTGCGATCCACAGGCGAGCGCGTCGGCGTGTGAGGAAGGAATCTAATAATAGGGAAAATTATACAATTTAAAGTGAGGACAAAATAAAAATCAGCATATTCGGTGGAGTGTGGTCAGCTCCCGCGGATCGCACGCAACCGTCCTAGCAAACGAGGAACATGTATTGAAGGTGTGCTCTTGGTATATGCGCGCCAAATAACTAGAACCTTCGCAGTGATCGATTTGTAGGTCCGAATCAGCTTTGAATGTTGAAATGGAATTTTGACACTTTTTAAGTATACATTGCAACTATTTAAAAAAGAGATGAAATTTTTGCAATACTGTTCTCAAGTCTGATGGAATAACTTCACATCAACCGTTTTAAATTAATTTGTACACTTGCGTGTTTTTAATACCAAAGGATTACACGTAAGCTCGGTTCCCATTTGGATATCGACTCATTTCGTTTATGAATAATTGTTACATTATCTTTTATCCCTAGAAAAAAAATCAATTCATTCAGTCACAATCAAAATGAGTCACTGCATGTGAAAACCGAGTAAGTACCAATCTCTGTACTCAATCTATCTACAATAACAATACGGGCAACGTAACTGGCCAAAATTTATGACATTAAAAAACATTGACTTTTACAAAGATAATTGTAAATAGATTGGATTACAAAGTTTGGTAGACGGCCAGTCTATAACATCTATCTTTAATTGCTACTAAATATACTGTAAACGAGTAAGTTATAAATCAATTATAGATACATTCTATTCATTAAACATACATAGACACCAACTATTGACCAGTAGGTACATAAATTCATCTCGCACGCTAGCGAAACTATTATAAAACGTGAGTCGGGTCTACCGAACAATACTGAACGGGTATGGAAATAATGCGTACGCTAAAGACAGGTGAAATACTACTGGCGGAAGTCGGCGCTATCGTCGGTGTCTGCATGCGCCGGACAGGCGGGGCGGGGTCTAGTTATCTGTCGGCGCTACAACGGATACGGCGGGCCCCGGCGGGTGGTGTGCAGCAGAGCGCCTACTGCGGCGGGCCCCGGCGGGTGGCGTGCAGTAGAGCGCCTACTGCGGCGGGCCCCGGCGGGTGGTAGTAGAGCGCCTACTGCGGCGGCGGCTGCGCGGCGCGGCGGTGGCGGCCCGGCGCGCTGGCCTGCGCCACCATCGCGCGGATGCGTCGCTGCGCCGACTGCAACACACGCTCTCGTCAGCCACCGGCCCACCGCTGCCCGACAGACGATAGTCCTCACTCTTCACACACCTCACCATCAAATACCAGTCGATCAGATACGATTGAGGGAGGACGATCGTCTGTACAAAGTTCAATTAGCAGTGGGTAATTTTATTTTGGGTCGATCCGTGTGAGGGTTCCCAATGTTAACTCTTATTCTGCCGACGTCACGAGTGTAGAAAATGTGATTAAACTTATTTAACACACGTAATATTATACACGTAATTTACTAAAAAGTAAAATTACTTTCGCCAGCCAGATACAATAATATAAAATAATAAAATTTACCAAGTTTAAAGTAAACTGAACATTTCGTGACGCCGTCAGTATATATCTTTTAAATATAAGTGAAATGAATAATTTCATTATTTATCGCGATGCATTTCTTATGATTATGATCATTTCTCATACATTAATTATTATTATTTACATAAGTTTATAGTAACTATATTTACACGAAATAATATCTATTCACTTATATTTAAAACATAAATAAATCGCGCGCTAGCAAATAATCCTAATGAATAAACACTACACATTCTATTCGAGTGTAATACATAACAAGATTAGGAATTAATTATCAACAATATTTTCGTACAGTGTTTTCAATGTCTGTATAGTGTAAGGTAATTGATGAATAGTATATGATTACAAAAAATACCGAACATAATGCAACCTGCACCTCTATCTAAAACAAACCACACATACGTCATCCATCCACACGCGTAGTAACCAAGTCCAGGGTCGACAAACACTTATAAAACAAAACGTTAAAAACATTCGCTGATTTCGCTCAATACAATGGAACGGAAACTTACCTATTGCGACGTCCTAACAGGCAATTCATTGTGAACCACGGTCAAATCGGAAGCAACGGGGACCGAGCGCGTTCACCCGCCATCTGGTGGCTGCTACAAAACGTAAAAATTATTATGCCACAGTGAGTCGCCGGTAACAAAACACTTCGCAACGCCAGCAATCCCTTATTTACATATTTTGTACTTATCTTAACGCGTCCATCTTCAATCTCCTCGGTTGGACTTGGCACTAGCTACATTCTCTCTCCCGTTCATACCATACACATTACGCTTTCATCGCAAATCTTAAGTTTCTAAATAGCGACGAGTGAATCGAAAAATGAAATGACAAAACTAAAATTTGGATTGAAGAAGGTATTTCAAAAAGCCAGTATATTAAAATATGCGACATGAGATTGCCTGTTGTTAGAGTAGTTTAATGTTTAATGTTTATGTAGAAGTGACTGTGTATCGGTATATAACGTATTGCCAAATTTTATTACACAGTTATAACGATTTTCAGTAAGAATGAGTGTAGTATGTGACTGGTGTGCAAGTTACTGTTAATGAAACATTCTATGCATATCATTTATTAAATATTTGATAATGCTCAGTTGGAAATATTATATATAATCTCCACTATATATATATAAGCTATCTATTAGCTTATAAGTTATAAGTAACTGAGCAATAACAAAATAATTATCCGAAACATATTATAAAGTCGCAAGAAATAAATATCGTCGATTTGATCAAAAAGAATTCCGTACATTATCGTTCAAGCATAAGGAATTCTTCTTGACTCGCGATAGTATAAAACAACATTTGTAAAACAGTAACACATTATACTGAGGCCCATACCAGACATTGACTAGATTTCCATTGCGACATCGAGTCGTTGTTTTAAAGCTACACGGATTGTAATTTGTATTGTACACTAGAAAATTATTATTTAACATCCAATTTGCGATTACGCCTTTGAAGCATGTTGAATTGTTCTATAAAAAGTAAATATAAAACCGATGGTAAATCAACGATGCAATAAATTCACGACTGCATCACTTAAATGCGGATGTGTCGACGATGTAATATTACATTTGAATTAATGTGCATGTAATGCAATTGGCAGGAAATACAATGGACGGGGTGTGTACCGTGTGCGCGTCGGATGTTAAATAAATATTAATGCTCAATCTACAACGAAATACAGGAAGAATACGGGTAATATGCAGCACGCGTAACGCACAATGGGCACAGGTCAACGCGGGCTAGGGCCGAGCGGGGCAGTCGCAAGGCGGCGGGCCATACCTGCACGCTGTAGAAGGGGCCGACGATGTGCACGGTGGTCTCGTGGTCGTGCGCCGCGCCGGCCGGCTGCGGCTGCTCCGGCAGCTTGATCAGCGAGCCGGTCACACGCTGCAGCTCGCGCACGTTCTGCCCGCCCTTGCCGATGATGCGCCCCACCTGCGACGACGCCACCACGATCTCCACGGTCAGCCGCACGTCGTCCGAGCCCGACATGAAGCCCTCCTCGCGCATCTTTTCGAAGATCAAGTACTGCGCCTGAAACGGGTCACGCGCCGCATTAGTATACCGCACGGTTATCACGTTTTGTTATATGTTCGATTTAAACACAGACTTCATATTACGAAATTGAATATAAATATTGTTTTGAGCAGACACATACAATAAATGAATAAGTATAAAGACAGTACCTTCCACTGCGCCTCAGGGCTGCCCACGATGGTGACCTTCCTCTCCTGCTGAGCAGCGGCGGCGCCCGCACCGGCGCCCGCGCCCGGGCCGGCGCCCACACCCACGCCCACGCCCACGCCGACGCCCACACCGGCGCCCTCACCCTTGTCCTGCTCCAAGGGCGCGATCTTTACGGACGCGTTGCTAAAACGGATTATGTTGCGAATGTGCGAGCCCTTGGTGCCGATGATCGCGCCCACCGCGTTGTTCGGGATGTAAAGGTATGTGGTCTCCTGTTACACACAAGCCATATTATCATATTAGTCACTTGCACTTATTAACGGCGAACCTTTTAACAGTAAACTAAACAGTCTTCAAATAGTCAAAACTGGAAGTTAAGGGACTACCAGTCGCCACTCACTTTCAATAAAAATAACTTCACACAGTAAAATGTTCCGAGATCTCAATAAACATACCCAAAAAATTGAGAACCTCCACCATATTTTGACATCTTTAAAAAAACATAGCTATTTATTGGATTTTATATTTGCACAATATTTTTCGATTGCCCGATCATTTCAACTCT
Source organism: Colias eurytheme (assembly GCF_061535395.1). Taxonomy (NCBI): domain Eukaryota; kingdom Metazoa; phylum Arthropoda; class Insecta; order Lepidoptera; family Pieridae; genus Colias; species Colias eurytheme. The sequence continues at coordinate 611,402 of NC_142980.1, forward strand.
CAACATGGCAGCTCAAAATATGTATTTAATCTACATCTGCTCGTGAGTCATCAAATTCGCGGTACGGACTCGTGTATGCAGCCATACTCAGCAATCGGCATGAATCACACCATAATATAATCGATTCAAGTATGCATACACACGATGAAAGGGTTCAGTTTGCTTTCAAAATATTCAAGTTAAAGAGTAGTAGATGTAAATCAAGTGTCACACATAGTTGTTAGCGAGCTACTTTTGTTGAACGAGTAATGTGAGGGTGTGTGCTCACCTGCGAGTCGCCGGCGCCCTGCTGCGCGCCGCCCTGGCCGGACAGCGGCGCGTAGATCGGCGGCGGGAAGGGAGGCGGCGCGCCGCAGTAGCCGCGCGTCGACATCATCGCCATCGGGTGCAGCCCGGGGAACATTATGCTCTGCGGCGCCAGCACCTGCGCACGCACACCTTACTAAACATCTGGCTTAGTAGTACACCAAACTACCCTTTTAATCGATTTAAACTTGTAAATGTATGCCCGGTAAGTTTATCGTAACGAAAATATTTTATTCACCTGCAGATCGTTCTCGTAACTCTGCCGGAGCTTGGCAGAGATCTGCGACTCCGCCTTGGCCATGTTCTCGATGGTGCCCTTGACGGTGATGATGCGCTCCAGGTTGAAGCTGTTGATGTCGTTGATGGACGACACCGTAATCTTGGTGTCTGTCTCCTGCATGATGCGCTTGATCGTGTTGCCGCCCTTGCCAATGATGCGGCCGATCAGGTTGTTATGAGCGAGGATCTTCAGGCAGATCTCACTGAAAATTGGAAAATCTCAATTATATAATTACACTAACTCAATATTACATAAATCGGAAACAATTATAGTATTGTCTGGGAAATAATAAATTAATAAGTCGTGATATAGGCATTTCCAACTGAATAACTTAATTGCAATCAATATGGAAGTGTTCACATTCATTTAATATGTAAAGTGGGTCCGTCGAGGCTTTTTATTTAAGTTATTTGCAAGATATACAATCACCATTAAAGTTGGCTTTATTTAAACCGTCGTGTCGGTCGATAAGTGTCATCCGTGGCTAAATAATTCAGTGGAACTATCAAGTAATGAAGACTCGCCTCGTGCGTAATAAGGCTACCGGAGGGGCGACGGCTTTCAGACGACAGTATATTATTATCAATCATAGTTAATAGAAAGCATGAGGGAATCGTATTCAATGGTCCTATATAGTGTTGGAGTATCATAAACATCGTTAGATGCAAATAGGGATATAAATATGTAATAGTGAGCTAAATGTACAAACCCCTTGTTAGTGTTGTTGGCCTCCTGCTGCATAACTTCTAGGATGCGCTTGCATGCATTGGTGCAGTTCTCGGGGTTGCCGTAGATGGTGATCGCCTTCTCGGAGGAGCCGACGTTGTCCTTGCGGTGCACGTCGACGCGGGCGCGGCTCTGCTGCGTGATGAGGCGGATGGTGCTGCCCTGGCGGCCGATGATGGCGCCCACCATGTCGCTCTGCACGAGCAGGCGTAGCGGGAAGTCGGTGGGGCGCGAGCCGGTGCCCGGCACGCCGCCGCCGCGGCCGCCGCCGGGCCTGCCCCGCCGGCCCCCGCGCGCCGGGCCCTCGGCCGGCTCCACCTTCATGCGGCTGCCCTCCAGCTCGAATCCGTTCAGGAGATTAATAGCCCTGCAAACACACGTGTTCCAACATCCGCTCAAGACGATTTCACATCGGACTCGATTACACCTCGCAGCTATCCGATTGCATTACGATATGAGAGAAAGGTGTCAACGCAATTTAATTATGTGATCATAAAAAAAAAATAACAAAAAGTGACAAAACTCACATTTCCGTTTGTTAAAATTGCTTCAACAAGAAAATATAATTTTAAAGAATCTCTCTTCAGATACGTTAATATTGGAATTATTTTGTTAATTTACCTATGGAATGAAAATTTTATGAATAATCTATTAAAATTCATTTATTATAATTATTTCTTGGCATGCGTGTTAATGAACAAGTGGTAACGACAATAAGGGGCATAAAAACAACTTTCTTGCACATTGAATAATTAAGATTCACTACATGCACATAAATTTTATTTTTTATATTACTAAAAATTAATTACAATATTACATTAATCTAAGTTCTTACGATTATCTCTTATAGAAACATTAAACTTATTTGACCTCCCAATTCTTTACACATGAACATTTTCCACCAAACACACAAATACACAAACGTCGCCAAAAAGTCTAATAATCCCATAACCAACACCACTACATTTTCCACCACCAAGTCATGCAATCGATAACGCGAAAGAGCGCAGTTGTAAAGCACAGAGTAGAAGATAGCACAGTGTAGATAAGCACAGAGAGTGGAAGAGAAATTCATGCAGTGTCAAGCGGGGCCTATACTCACTGCTGTGCCTGTTCAGGGGTTTCAAAGGTGATGTACACCGCTTGGGTGTTCGCATCGCGCGAGATGGCTTTGTCGCAGTGCTGCACGTTGCCGTACTGTGAGAGCAGAGGCTCGATGTTGTCGAACCGAACGTGCAGGGGCAGCCCACTGATCAGCACTTTTGACGACCGGCTGTGACAAGCGACATGCCCATTGATAATATGCACACAGAGGTCGGCGCGTATCGCCCACGCGAATCCGCGCGGTTTACGATGCCCAATCACTCAATTATTTAAACAAAATACTGATAACTCGAGTATGAATGGAAAAATTTATCTCGAGTGCATACACTTTAGTTTATCATAAAATTAATTACATTTTTGTTATAATATTGAAACATGACCCCGAATCGAGATATGCACATCTTGTGTACATTCCGAAGGAGCAAATATTTGAACCCAGTGTCGAACCTGGGGTACAAAAGTGCAATCATCGTGAGTATAGTGTACGCGCATCAGAATGCGGCGGGTGTGCGGGGTAGGGGCGCGGGCGGCGGCCTGCAAGCGAGCGATACGCGACCCTACACACAAAATGGCGGAGCCGGAGATGACATCACCGAGCGCCGGCCCCCGCGCACCCCGCGCCTCCACCCCGATCGCCATTCACAAGTCGTAGTGGGTCGCCCGCGCCAGGTGACCCCTCGTAGTGCGTTTACCTACATTCTCTTACTATGTCTACGATCATCGCATCCACATGCCTTATCACTTTATCATATCTAGTTACTCCGCGTGGAGTAGTACTCAGTTACAGCTCCGTATCGCGCCTGGCACCTCAATCATCGCACCGCGATACGTATACAAACCCAATTCAAATACTTTTACGACAAAATCGGTAACTTAGCTTAGCAACGAGTTATCACAAAACGTTTGCGAAACAGCGATGTTTACATGCGAAGAGTACCAATACGCGCGCGCCTGTTCGATTATAATTTTCCGTCACGGACATTGAATAAAATAAGCAATAGTCAATGAATTTGCTAAACTATGTCAGGTTATCGATTAGATTGCAAACCTGTATACGAAGGAATGCGCATTACACACAGTACATATTATGTATATCGTATATAACGTTAGTTCAGCTTTAATACTACGATTCCGCCCATTCAACACAATAGCGCGTGATCCCTAGGGGTACCGCGAATGGTCCAGGCCATACCGCGAGGGGCGGAGCACTATTTAACCCTAACTATTCACTACAATGCGCTTTTTATATTGCTCTGCACATAACCTACGTAGGCATGTGTTGGTATTCTTATTTACCTAGAACATACAACGGTATCGATACTCGACACGGTGAGCCGAAAAAATGCGCTTCGTTGGTGAAATTTAAATCTTGTTATTGGAAATGTCGGGTTGCAGAAGTTCGCTATTCAGCTTTGCTTTGTAAGGAACCTGCTCCGAAATAACATTAGAAAATGTAAGTAAAATGTAAGTACTTATAATGTAGCAACATGGTTAACTTTGCACACTCAGTACGGTTTCAAGTAAAGGCAACAAAGCCATTCATATTTAAACTACGTTGTTTTTAAACAAAATCCATTTCTATAATTATCTATCTACCTATCCAGTTTCTTGATAAGCATAAAAGGCAGTACTAACAGACTTAAAACATATTTTTTCAAGTTCTAACCTTCTATTTGAACAAAAAACTAAATACGAAAACAATTTCTAGCCTCCGACACAGGGGACCTAATATTAATTATTGTCAAGTTAAAATAAAATAATGGTAAGATAATTCATTTCATATAAAAACACGCAGACAGCCACGCATATTGCATCGTAATTACAGACCTCGTTAGGCCGTGCAATCAATAGCACCGAAAACTTTATAAACAAACAACCAAATAAGGCATTGTACAATGTACGCTGTCTGGAGACCTGTTCTTAACTTTTTGGATGGAAAGTTACAATTACGCCGACCTCTAGCCGCAACCGGTTACCATTAAAGGATCGCTACAGTACACAATATATTATATATTGCTGTAAATGCACGGGAAGTTTGTTATTCAAAACCATTTAAAGATTTAATATGAGCAGTCCCAGAAACGTAAATAGTTATTCCACGATTACCTACATCTAATACTAGTAGAATGAGCAGCCGAGCACGACAAACGCCGACCGGTTCCGGCGACCAGCGCCGCAAGAGCCCTTGCCGCCGCAGCGCGGCATCCCGCGCTGGCTCTTGCAACACTGGCACGTTCGCTCAACGTACTATTCTCATACAGCTCATTATTATGTGTAAGTACTACTGTTTTTCCTTTCTTTATGAAACGTTGGTGAAAACAATCGATTGGTTTTGATTATTTTTCACATGCAAATTAAGTCTTACAATAACAAACATCTGAATACCTACTTATTTACTGTTATTGAAGTAAATATTTAAAAGTTCATTTAGGTTAAAATATATCAATACGAGACATTAGCACAAAAATAAATTTATAAGTCTTTTGGCTTTCGTTTACTACAAAAGGCTCAAGGCGCGGTTGTTAGGTATTCATTTACGTGATAGCATACGACAAAATATTTTAAGACGATTTTAAGCTGAGACAAATCGGCGAATAAAATTTTACCCTGTTGATAAGTACCTACTAGTAATGAGATTCAAGTTCTTGGCTTAGGTAGGGCAGTGAATTGACAGAAGAATGAGCGACCTGTATACCAGTACGCGTTCCCGAGAACCTGGACACCCTATACTATGCAATTTTATCAGTAAAACTTGGCGTTTGGCGCGGTGACTCAAGTCCAATCGCGCCGTCGCCGGCGCCGCCATTTTATTCAGCCCACCACGTGCTCGTGTTATATGCAATCCATTACTGAATTGTCAAATTTACTTATATTACGCTACATTATTAAAAATGTATACTTATATCTTATTAAATTCGATGTATTTCTAGGAAAACAGCACGCCCGGTTCGCCGGCTGCATGATATTCAATCGAAATTGTACTACCTGCGGTGTTTCATTCTGTGCATCTAGTTTCCGAAGCCGGCAACGATAGCGTCTGACGTGGAAGCACTCAGGTCGGCAATCACGCGTACAAACAGTTACAAAAACGAACAGCGTTAACGGTACACGCAGCGCGCTAGTGCAAGCGTATCCGAATGACTGAGCGCGGCGCGGAGTGCGGCCGCAGAGGGCGCGAGCCGCGAAGCGGTGTCACAACGGCTTGCAGTGAAACCCCCCCCGCGTCGCGCCTTTAGCCCCGAGCTCGACCCACACCGCGTGCTGATAAAAACCAACAATCATTCACCCAACTCGAAATTAATTACTTTACTCGCCGATACTCAAGGACAAAACGTCTATCTTCTCATTACAACTTTAGTGTACGATACCAACGACGTAAAAAAACAAACGACTGTCGTAAAAATATAATCAGTGCAATCCTAGTTATATTCTCATAATCGCTTCCTCATCATAATATGTGCACCTAAGATCATGCGACCGTCCTATACGCATGGTCAGCACTAAGCTATGTTATCGCTTCCGTCGCTGAAACGGTGATCATCATAGGTACGTCATAGAAATTGAAAATGAAAAATACGACCGTACAAAGAAATATAATTTAAAGGAAATTTTATGCACAACATTTTCAGTTTTCGTGGTATATGAAACTTACAAGATAAGAATAATAACGAACGAAAAACACGTTAAAAATACATCTAACCAGCATTTAGCACCTATATTCATTTGTGTTCACATGTTGTGTTTGATAAAATATAATATGTATATTACAGCATCTTAAACAAACACTGCTAATACCGCACCGTCTCACAGCTGCAACATAAGGGATTCATAGAAATAAAAATGAAAAACTGAAGTAAAGTCGGCTACACACATTTCGCGAGCTCCAGAAAACGTTCAAAAACAAGACTTGTGGGGGGAATGGTGTGGGAGTTAGCAGCCTTTATACGATTGATATTTCTCTTTTTGGTTTTTCATTCACTGTCACAATTACCTATAGAATTTTTCTTCATTGATGTGGAACAGCCGCTATGTGAATATTATGATGTAAATAAGGGAAGTAGCCTCGTAAATTCATAGGTCTAGAAGATAAAAAAACAAGAGCCAAAACGTGTGAAGACTGCAGACACAGGATTTCTGGCAACATTAAGGTTTGACGACCGACTCATGTGAACTGTCATTAATCTAGCCGACGCATCGGCTACTGGGTTAAATGCGACAACTTCAACAAAATCATCAGATGACCATGAATGTGAACATCACTACAAATTCCATACGAAACGGTATCCCCACAGCTGTTACATTGGCAGCGTATTATTATGTTATACAATATATACATTATGCAACTACTGTCACACGTTCCCCAAATATAAGTTGTCACCGGACTTGACAAGTGGGTATTTTGACACAAACGGAAAACAATTTCATGGTCAAACGACATTTGGCAAGGGTCCGCCGAGGGGTGAGTTCCCTTTGAATAAGAAAGGCATTTAACAAACGCAATACCATTTATCATGTCGGTCTGACAGGATCTTGTGTGCAATGACAACGCAAAACGCTATGCTACCATTCGATATTCCTATTTTGTAGGTATGTACAGTCAGAAGCATAAATATATTACCATTTGCAGATTAGCAATAATATCTGTCATAAGAACGGGTTCAATAATATCTGTCTGCCCGTATACAGCAAAAATATCTGACATTAGTAGGCAGCATAATAAAGTGACATCAAAATTATGTGACGAAAATGTTACAGCAAATAATTGTGACAACCTCTCGAAGCATAAATATGTGACGTCACCTAGGAGGCAATAATATCTGACACAATTTTATATTTCCGTATGTAAAATATTATTGATTCCTCACAAAAAGCATAAATATGTGACACTAGCTTTCCGCCCGCGGCTTCGCCTGCGTTTTCACAGAAATACCGCATAGTTCCCGATCCCGTGGGAATTTTGGGATAAAACCTATCCTAAGTGTTAACCCAAGTTCCCCTTTATTTGTCTGCTAAATTTTATTGTAATCGGTTCAGTAGTATTTGCGTGAAAGAGTAACAAACACACACATACACATCCTCACAAACTTTCGCATTAATAATACTAGATTAGTAGGATAGGAAGTAGGATTATAATAGGACTAGTAGGATAAGATAGGATAGGATTTTAAAAAGGCAAACCGTTATTTATTGAATTAGTGTTATGTATTTTGCTGGGGTAAAAATATGAACAAAAGACACATTATATTTTGTAAATATTTTTTTTTTAATAAAATTACGATAATATGATAACTTGCCATAATTTTCGATATTCAATAAAATAATAGCAATATTATAGGCTAATCTTAGGCTAATTATTATAAGTAAATGAAAATGAATAACGGAGCAATCGTGTCAAACGCCGCTAACGTCAAATATAACAAAACATGTGACAAAACAATTTCTAAATAATACAAGAAGGTTACACTGAACCTTCAAATAAAATAGATCTACCCAAGTGGGCATTCATATAAGTATATGAATACTTTAATTTTGTCATGATATGATATCCTTCTAATATTAATTATAAATGCGAAAGTTCGTGAGTATCATGTAAGGATGTTTGTTACTCTTTCACATAAAAAAGAGAAAATGGAATTTAGCACACACATAGAAGGTAACTTGGATTAACGCTTATAAGAGCTTTTATCCTGGAAATCCCACAGGAACGGAAACTATGCGGGTATTTCTTTGAAAACACGGGCGAAGCCGCGGGTGTTAAGCTAGTAGGATATAATATCTAGACATACAATATGTAGTATACAACGACGGCACATATTAATTAATATGGTAATAATGTTTTAAAACAACGTAGTTAAAATAAAATTTATTTATTTTGTATTAACTAATTCAATATTAAATTGAAAATAAAATTGTGTCAGATATTATTGCTTCCTAGTTGATGTCACATATTTATGCTTTTAGTGTGGAATCAACGCAAAATACAGAAATATAAAATTGTGTCAGATATTATTGCCACCTAGTCGGTGTCACATCTTTATGCTTTGTGTGAGGAATCGATGCAAAATACAGAAATATGAAATTGTGTCAGATATTATTGCTTCCTAGTTGATGTCACATATTTATGCTTTTTGTGAGGAATCGATGCAAAATATAGAAATATGAAATTGTGTCAGATATTATTGCTTCCTAGTTGATGTCACATATTTATGACTAGCGGTCCGCCCCGGCTTCGCCCGTGGTATATATTTCGAAATAAAAGGTAGCCTATGTTCTTTCTCAGGGTCTAAAGATTATCTGTGCCAAATTTCATCAAAATCGGTCCAGTAGTTTATGCGTGAAAACCATACATACATACATACAAACCTACCTTTCCTCTTTATAATAATTATGTTTCTCTGTTCCATAATACTCGGGTACCACCAGAAGGACGGTACCCGGATCTTTGGAAGGCTTACGTGGGGACACGGATCCAACACGCAGAGGCCCTTTCGAGAATTTTAATGTGTTGTGGTATTAGTATAGATTTGTATGAGGAATCGATGCAAAATACAGAAATACGAAATTGTGTCAGATATTATTGCTTCCTAGTTGATGTCACATATTTATGCCGTGAGAGGTTGTCACAATTATTGCTGTAACATTTTCGTCACATAATTTTGATGCCACTTTATTATGCTGCCTACTAATGTCAGATATTTTTGCTGTATACGGGCAGACAGATATTATTGAATTAGTACTAGTGACAGATATTTTTGCACATCGCCCCCTAGGCATATATTATTGCTCGTGACTGTACGTACATGATTCCGAGGTACTTCTATAATATATTTATTAATAACTTTTTTTTATTATGCATTGAAATGAGATCATCTACAGATATACGTACCTATTAGCCGTGGGTTCACACGGGTAGTTGAAATTAAAAGCGAAAATAAGTCACGAGTTAAATCGAAATGAAGCATGGAACTGAAAATGACTTGTTGATGCCAGCTTGTTGCAGGAGAACGGTTGATAATGTGTTTGAAAAATTACTCTTAGCTTTTGGATATACCTATTACCTAGCAACCAATATTCTTTGTTTTATAAATAAGTAAAATAATAACAATTTTCAGAAAGGAAAAGTAATTAATATACCTACGTGGAAGTGGAACCAATGCTTGTCAGCTTTGCCACCATAAAAAATACAGTACTTAATAGTTAAATGAGAGAAAAAATGCATTTGTTTTACAACACAGACTGACATATAATAATTAATAGCTTTATGTGTTGGAACTTGAAAATTAAATATAATAATTGCCAACTGATTTGCGCACTATTTGTACGGTTTCGTAGGTAACTACCCAAATAATTCGTAAACAATTAACAAACCCAGTCGGGCAAGCAATCTTCTACAAATATTTTAACTTTTAAGATAATTGATTAAATGCATAAGTTTGTGAGCATGAACCTTAGGCATGAATCTTTTATTTAATGTTAGGTACTATTTCATGATTTTTTTTATATACATATTATTATATTTATATAAAAAAATATATAATAATAATTTTATTTGTATATATCAGAATAATATTTTATTAATAGTTATACATCAGAATAATATATGATCTATAGAAATTATTAGCTATCTATCAAAGCATGTTTTATATGAAATAAAAAATATCTAATAAATTAAACAGGTAATCACTAATCACGTTAAAGGATTCCGTACAGTATCAGTGTACACTCCTATTAGACCGGGAGATACTGACACAAAATTTCGAGTCATTTGTAACAGGATGGCGGTTCTATAGGGGTCTTAGTACGCAATGATAAAAAGAAAAATGATGGTGTGATCGCTGGTATCGGTGGTTTAGTCGCGTGGGCGTTAGCCGAACTCGTCGGAAAAATAGCGAAAGTCAAACGATTTGTAACACAAAAATTTTAGTATTTACCGATAGCCCATAAAAAAGAAGTAGGCGGTAGTGTCATGCCATACTTTTCCGGTGTGACTTACAGCCCGCCATACCGACGCGAATATGTTGATTTAAATAAAACAATTATTCAACCATTTGTACCAGGCTAACTTTTGCACAGGTAACCATCGTCGTGCAGCCATTTACGAAAATCGCCATGCCATACTTTTCGGACGATTCCAAATGGTCACCATACCGCCGAAAATCTGCAAAAAAAATTTATTTCGCCAAACTTTTTGTACCAGTATTGCATTTGGATTTTTGGAGAGTATTTGATAAAATGTGACCATTATTATATTTGCCATACTTCTAGTAGGGGGAAAAAGTGCTGTCATACTTGAAAAATTAATTTAGTATTAATTTATATAAGTGAAGATTTCCAACACCTAGATCTTTGAAATTTTGTATTTATATTCTTTGATCCTCAAACTTCCAGGAAAAATAAGTGCCATACTGTTACAAATCGTTTGACTTTCGCTATTTTCCGACGAGTTCGACTAACGCCCACGCGACTAAGCCGCCGGTACCAGCGTTCACACCATCATTTTTCTTTTTGTCATTGCGTACTAAGAACCCTGTAGAACCGCCATCCTGTTACAAATGACTCGAAATTTTGTGTCAGTATCTCCCGGTCTATATGTGACATGGTGTATTATGATGAATTATAGTCGTACATGGGTGGAATTGTAACGCTACCTGAAAGAAAAGTTGTTCTAATATCTAAATAGAAGAATCTAATCGAAAATGTTTCTCAAAGGAAACAAAAAACTTAATTTTGAAAAGAAAAAACTTTTAGTTACATAAGACAAAATTTTCATATATGTATAATATATAATATCGCAACTGGGAAGTCGTGAGTATTTTTGTGTCAACAAAACGCGATTAGTCTTCTCTAGTCGCGAAGACAACGGTATTCAGTCAAGTGTGCATGGTTGATGGTGTAAGCGGGAGACGCCCGCCTAGACTGGGAGCACCGAGCACGCGCGCAAACAGGTGGCGATTAATAATAGCCCCGCAAACTCGTCAATAGGAGGTCTAAAGTTGACCACGATAATCTTTTATTATAAATAACGAACACGCGCGAAAAGCTACGCCAGTGCATCCGATTGCACCTGCGTGATGCAGTTCTTTCAATGGCTCGCAATCGTTCACAAAGCACATTTTAATGAAACTTGACGATTACGACCGACCGTTTAAGATCTATTCTACGATTTGGCCTCAGTTTAACGATTTGTTCAAATTATGGAGCCGCCAAGAAGGAATGTCGTTAATGCAAAAATTCCAATTATACTGGGCCGCAGCAACAGGGCCGCACGGCGCACCGCAGGTGTACGTACACTCACAGCACACAGTGCAGCGCGCACCGTGCACATATCTTAGCGGCGAGGGGCCCGCTCAAAGCCATTGTTTCCGACCACTCTAGATCAACTGATTATTCATTTAATGCTTTTCATAGCACTCCAATTCGCAGCGTTTTAATGGAACGATTTGCAGACGAAGTCACGGCGTTTACGAAGCGATCATTTCATGTCATTGAAATAGGCAAGAAGTCAAGGCGAGAGCTTTGAGAATTTAGTCAAAATAAATAGGCTGGCCGACAAAAACGTAAACACGGGCGAAGCCGGGGCGGACCGCTAGTTTGTAATATATGTATATTAATTATTAATAATGTACTAAACGCATTCACTAGGATTTAAAGAATTCCATCAGATTGTAGGCGTTTACGGTTTAATCTTCTTATATATAAAAATGAATCGCAAAATGTGTTGGTAAGCGCATAACTCGAGAACGGCTGAACCGATTTCGATAATTCTTTTTTTATTATATTCCTTGAAGTACGAGGATGGTTCTTATGTAGAGAAAACGTAAACATGTACCACGGGCGAAGCCGGGGCGGACCGCTAGTTAAGTAATAAAACACGTTTAAAGAATCTCTGTCGCTGAAGCATTATTTTATCTCTATTTGTATAGACAACGTCTGTCGGGTCAGGTAGTAAAATTTAATACTATCAATAATAACATCAATCAATAATTTATGACAGTTCCACGAAAATTGTAGAAATGTCTTAGACCGGGAGATACTGACACAAAATTTCGAGTCATTTGTAACAGGATGGCGGTTCTACAGGGGTCTTAGTACGCAATGACAAAAAGAAAAATGATGTCAAATCGTTTGACTTTCGCTATTTTCCGACGAGTTCGACTAACGCCCACGCGACTAAGCCGCCGGTACCAGCGTTCACACCATCATTTTTCTTTTTGTCATTGCGTACTAAGAACCCTGTAGAACCGCCATCCTGTTACAAATGACTCGAAATTTTGTGTCAGTATCTCCCGGTCTATCTACGCTATTAACGGCCTCAAAGATTTTGAGTATTTATTGAGATTGTATTCAATTAACTTATGTTAAGCCTCCATCTGCCCTTTATTGCACGCCTCATAAGCGAAGCGTTGAGGTGGGTACTACTGTCACTTCGCGCAAAAAATCTGATTTTTCAAACTTAAAATGTCTTTATGTATCATACATTGCACTTGTAAGATAATACATACACACACATATTAAGAAAAAACACTATTTTTAACGTTCATGATATTTTTGATGTCATTTTTGTTATTTAAACTAGTTAAAAAACAGTTTAAAAAAGTTCTGTCTTGGACGTCCGTGTGTCTGTATGTGCGGATCCTTTTTCTTGTTAACACGATAGCGACCGAAATACTTTACTAATCGAGTCTTTTTTTTTCTCTTACGCTTGAGTATGCTCAGGAATAGAACCCTTTCATTTTTCAGGGTCTGATTCAATGTGGTTTAATTGTTATTAAATAAACAAAAATAATAATTAATAAATATTTATTAAAAAAAAATTATGAGGCGTGCACTTTTGGATTTTCCAAATTATTTTGTAAGTGCATTCATGTGGACGTTCTGAGTGACACACTTTAATGCGACTAATAAAAAACAAAGATAAACAACTAACAAGTGAGGATAAAGCGGCAGCGACGCGAGGCAATCAGGCAAACGTAGTAATTTTCAATCCGAAAGCTGTCTGGACAGGAAAAAGGAACATCCGATGCCGATATCTCTGGATAAAAACGATCGATTTAAATCGTATTAAAGAGTACGAGGGATATAAAAAGCTGTGTGCAATCTGGTGGAGTCGATTGTTGGCTCGTGCGCGGGCGCCACCTGCCGACAGGTGCAGCCAGCCCACACCGCGTCTGCATACAGATAGATAACCATTGACTCAAAGCTGTCCTTCATTTTGTAACTCTACACACTGTTATTGGGAAAAAGGAAGCGTTAATTCTACATCAACCTCAACTCAACATCCCATTTAAAATTCGGCAGAGTAAGTCAAAATTCTATAGCACAGCAAAGTAATCAAATCAATAGCCGACCCGCAAGTGTGTTTATTCAATGTTGTAAGGAATGGACTGGAGCTATATTTTTATACTTGTATATTTTTATCTATAATTTTAGCACATATTTTTCAATTGCTTTACTAAGTGGAGCGAAATGGCAAATGGCAGTGTAATAAATAGTTCATTAGGTTTCGGTGCACACTGCAGCCGGCTAGTTGAACCAGCGCGCTAGCTATCACTTGCTCACAAGAATAATAATAATGAAACTGAACAACATAAATAGACAACCGTACTACGACACCACTTTCCCCGACTGTTACGCAAATGTCTCCTCTCATCTCACAATGCCCTTGACATTGTCGGAGATGGTTCCGTGATAGACGGACGAAAATTTTTAACTCTGCACACGACCTCGATCGATAACATATTTGAAATAAACTTGCATTGTAATCGCAACATAGCCGAAACAATTCAGTACCGAAATCAAATAACGGGTAACTAGGGCTCCTGCTAAAGCTAAGCTCGAAGCCCTTCGCAGTAATTGGTTTGATAGACTTCACGCAAATTGGCCCTGAATGTTTGTACTCAAACCTTACCCTGCATTATGATGTGTACCATCCTCAACAGGGGTCCAAGCGCGAGGGCGTGTGGGGTAAACATTTATTTTTTTCACATATTGTTCCAAAGAGGGTAGCAGTCATCTATGAATTACAAACTTATTCATGCAATATATTCAATATAAACGTAATTTACTGACATTAAATAACTTTATTCATGTGAATGACTTAAGTACATAAATTTCAAATAATGTGCTAAAAGAAACAATATCCGGAATTTTTCGTAAACCTTCTACGAGATTTTTGATAGCCATGATTCCAATACCGAACTTTCTACTCCAATAATTTACGTGATAATTATTAACCGACCGGTATATTTTTTTATGTATGTACACCGATTACTCAGAGGTTTGTGAATCGATTTACGTGATTCTTTTTATGTTTGATGCGAAATGGTGTCGAATTGATCCCATAAAAAATTTATTCGGATAGGCCCAGTAGTTTTTATTTTATGAGCATTTTTGTCTGATCTCGATGACTTAATTGAAATGCACGTGCTTACTGCTTGGCACTGACTTCAAACCTATTTAATAATTAATAGCACATCTAAATAATATATTGTAACTAGCGGTCCGCCCCGGCTTCGCCCGTGGTACATATTTACGTTTTCTCTACATAAAAACCATCCTTGTACTTCAAGGAATATAATAAAAAAAGAATTATCGAAATCGGTTCAGCCGTTCTTGAGTTATGCGCTTACCAACACATTTTGCGATTCATTTTTATATATATTGTAATTAATAATATCAGTTGTTTTTTTTTACTTTTCCGTTTTTGAATTCGGTTGTTTTTAACGTAGTTATATTATTAATATCTTTTTTTTTGGAGAATCTTAGTTATAAGATTTTAATTGTAATGTGTAACCTTGTAAACGTTGTTTAATGTAAAAAGATTGCAATGTTCCAACGGCTAAGACAAAAAGAGCCAAACTTATTCTATCACACGCAGCTATTTTCGACGAACAAAGAAAGGATTAAGAGTAACAAAACCTCCCCTTGCTTCTGAGAAAGCGGTTGAGGGGAGAGGAGGCCGAGCGGGAATTTGGGACCGCTGGCGGGCAAACAGCCATTTATTATTATATAACACACCGCATTCCGCATCGCTGCACGTATTATTGAGACGGAATCTTTTCATTTACTAGCTTACTGCTTAGTGGTATCTGCGTTCCCTTTTATAAATTACTAGCGGTCCGCCCCGGCTTCGCCCGTGGTACATATTTCGCAATAAAGGTAGCCTATGTTCTTTCTCAGGGTCTAAAGTTTATCTGTGCCAAATTTAATCAAAATCGGTCCAGTAGTTTAAGCGTGAAAACCATACATACAAACCTTTCCTCTTTATAATATTAGTATAGATAATCTACTAGGTAGCTGACCCTAGTCTTAGTTACGAATATGGTCAAACGCGTAAAGCGTTCAAATTATTATCTATTAAATAGCGCCATCTATTACTTAATTACTCAAACTAGTCAACAGATGTATTGTTAGATTAGAATGGTTCATTAATTTTATAATCCAGTCTGTAGGTATTTATGCTCTACAAAAGGTGGCGTAGAAAATGTTTTGAAACAATATTGTTTAGGTATGAAAGGTTAATAAAAATCCAAGTTTTCGACCTTGACGGACCCAGGCGCTAGCCGCCATCTTGAATTAAAGGTGCTAAAATTAGGTATATTTTAAATAACTTCTCAATTGTTTAATAGATCACAAAAGTGTCTATGAGGGGTTCAAAGAAGACAAAATTACCTACATTTTTTTCATACATGATTATTCTGTAAGTCTTAAAGGTAAAAAGTTACAAGCGACGGAAATAATAAAATTTACAGAAATCATATAATTTTAATTTTGTTTAAAAATTGTGCAGCAATCTTTTTTTATTCTTTTTGATGGCCCGGGCTGGTTAATGGTGGCTTCTTCATTATCGTCGCTGAAATTTTCTGTTTCATTGTCTGTATTTTTAATTTCCAAACATGAAATTTCGTCGATTAAATTTACTTTTTATTGATAACTTTACGAATCGTTCATATCGGATATCTTCTAAGGATTCCTTATCCATGTCCCCTCCGTAAAAAGTTACTAGAAAGCGTGCTCCAGCGTCTTCGATTTAGTCTGGTCTTGATGACGAAATTTCATGGTTGGAAACTAAAAATACAGACAATGAAACAGAAAATTTCAGCGACGATAATGAAGAAGCCACCATTAACCAGCCCGGGCCATCAAAGAGAATTAAAAAATGATAGCTGTACAATTTTTAAACAAAATTAAAATTATATGATTTCTGTAAATATTATTATTTCCGTCGCTTATAACTTTTTACCTTTAAGACTTACAGAATAATCATGTATGAAAAAAATGTAGGTAATTTTGTCTTCTTTGAACCCCTCATAGACACTTTTGTGATTTAGTAAACAATTGAGAAGTTATTTAAAATATACCTAATTTTAGCACCTTTAATTCAAGATGGCGGCTAGCGCCTGGGTCCGTCAAGGTCGAAAACTTGGATTTTTATTAACCTTTCATACCTAAACAATATTGTTTCAAAACATTTTCTACGCCACCTTTTGTAGAGCAGAGGCTTTTACATTTCCCCACAGACTGGACTATTATTAGAGCAAACAGATAATTATTGTGACTGTCAAATAATAATTTGCAATAAAATAAATTGACGACTTTAAACTGAGATGTAACCTATCCTATCTTTCAAGTTAGATCAAACATCACACGGGGTGTAAATCAAATTTAAAATCGGTTCAGTAGTTGAGAGTCCATCCCGGACAGTGACACGTAGGTACTTTTAATCCTACGTACTACTGTTATAAAGGTAGTTAGGTAGGTAGAAAGTTTGTAAGTATGGCTGTATGGATGTTTGTTACTCTTTCGCGTAAAAACCACAATATAGTTTATACATCAGAATAACACATAGGATAGGTTTTATCCCGGAAATCCCACGGGAACGGGAACTATGCGGGTTTTCCTTTGAAAACGCGGGCGAAGCCGCGGGCGAAAATCTAGTATATTATAAGGCATACATTCGCGACTGCCGAAGTGTCGACTGTGGCCATAAGAACAACAAATTTATGCCATAACTATAGCACTAATCTCTCTCTATCCCTATTCCCTACCTACACACCAGTCGTGTTCCTAATTCATTCAAACCGATAATCTTTAAAATCCTAGTATGTGTACATGTTAGGATTTCATAGATTCTCGCAAAATCCAAAGAAAATTTAACCTACGTCACAAATTATGTACCTATTATTATTAAGAAAACTTCTAGGGATTTTATTTTTTTATTATCGAAGGTGTACATACTGTGTATGAACTGGTTATTGCAATTAAATTCATGTTATAGATAAGGGTTGCTGATTGTTCACTTTTTAGTTTTTAATACTTTCAAGTAGGTACCACATTTATAAATTCGTGTGAATAGCGACGCGACGTCAGTTACGAACATGCAATTCCAATGGTCCTCTTTACAATGGGCAACGTTGGGCGAGCAGAGGCCATCACGAATCACGATAGAGTAGTCTATATATATACTGTAGACTGTAGAGAGCCTAGATATGTACTATGATCATTGATCGGCTGTCATTGTAGAATGTCGATTTTTATTCATAATCGCCGCTAACATTGACGATCATTTGTTGGGCCAACGCTGTCCACTGTGAAGAGGGCCCATTAATACCGCGTTTACACAGTGGGTAATTGTGTTCCTTGTTCGCCTCACCATTCGCATGAATGTGTAAATAGTAAATACGGTTATTTTTAGTAAAGCTAGATGTTGATAATGATTGATGCTACAGCATAAGCTTTCCGCCAACGACTGCCCGAGCTTCGTATTAATTCTTATGGTGGCAGTACACATTGGGCCAACGTGTTGGGCCAACGGGTTGGGCCAACGTGTAGAGAGCTACTTGGCGGTATGTTGGCTTCATTAGCCTAGTTGGCGCCAATATTGGCAGGCCAACCGAATGTTGTCGGTTTTTTGTGCACACATCAAAGGATCTTGGCGCGCTCCACAAACAGCGTTCACACGTTGGTGTCTTGTTCAGTTTGTTGTTACTCGTCAGCGGAGACAGTATCGTTGCGCGTCAATGAAATTTATGTTTAACCATGTTCCGATAGCGATGGCGGCGCCGAGGTTTTACAATTCGTAGATTTGTATCGACATGAAGGAATAATTTGGAATCCACGGCATGAACTACACAAAAATAAAACCATATGACTCAATAAATTAGATGTTCTATTTTCTATTTATTATATTATTCTAGATGTTTTTCTTATCTAACTTTCATACAATGCGATAAAAAAATGAATATATTTATAAAATGAGTAAAATAGTATTAAAAAGTTACTTGTTCTTAAAAATTAAATAACAATATACAATGAGCATTATTTTGATCAAATTGTGCTTTATTACATAAACTAGCGACCCGCCCCGGCTTCGCACGGGTGCAATGCTTATACTAAATACACTACAGAAAAACTGTGAACGTTGTATATAAAAACATAGCGGCTTCGCACGGGTATAAAATAGATAGCTGGGCGGCCGGCCGGTACCGCCGCAAACGCTACGTCCCGCAATTTTTAAAATCTGTAATATCTTCGAAAATATTCACTTAAATCATACGGTGTAAAGGGCCATATAGATCTATATTAAATGAACAATGTATTCAAGGTATTTAATTGGTTAAGGATTAATGCTGTATTGGTTAAAATCGCATCGAAAATTAGCCATTATTTGTCGTAAAAAGTAAATGACAAAAAAAAGTTATTGTGGGTTATCCATAACAGATAGACATATACCATCGCGGACTTTTCTGTAGACCTTTTCAATGTGTATAATACTTAGTACATTATTTTGATAAAACTCGTAGGGTTCAGCCTGCGTTTGCAATGTAAGCGGAAAAAATGTAATTTTTTACGACATCACATTAGAAACCTCAAAAATAACAGTACTTCTCCACTATTTAATGGATGTTATTATACATATAAACCTTCCTCTTGAATCACTCTATCTATTAAAAAAAACCGCATCAAAATCCGTTGCGTAGTTTCAAAGATTTAAGCGTACAAAGGGACATAGGGACATAGGGACAGGGAAAGCGACTTTGTTTTATACTATGTAGTGATAATATTATCATTTAATAAAATAATATCTAAAATCTAATCTTTAAAGTTTCGTTTTATAGGTAAGTAGTTAAAATTAAATTAAATGTAAAATGTACACATTTTAAACATTTGAAAAAATCTAAACATAATAATGTTTTATTTATACAGTTATAAAAAAAGGACAATAGAGATTGGAAAATGGTATCATCGCAGACGGCAGAGTACATTCATTGTTATTGATGCACATGTACGTAATCCCTCTTTGCCCGTCGTACGGTTCTGTTGTCCGGTCAACCGGACCACGGGAAAAAAATATTTTCCGTAGTACAGTTGGCCGGACTACGGAATAAATATTTTTTTCCATAGTCCGGTTGACCGGACTATGGAAGATCTAGTTTAAACTTTTTATCAATTTGACCTTTTTGTTTAATATATTGTAAATATGGGATGATATTTTTTTATTCTGACAGTTGTTTTCCTGAACAATGATAGTAATGCCCTTACAGTTTCATATGTTGGTTGCTATCTATCTATAGGGCTTTGAAAATATTGCTAATATTATGTCCCAACGTTTACAATACATTTCAAGGAAAGGTGGGACAGTGCTGCTATTTGATGGGCATCAGTATTACAAAAATTGTAATTACAAAGATGGCTCGTTACTGTGGAGATGTAGCTCTTATAAAAAACTGAAATGCAAAGGATTTATAACTGTTCGCGTAAGGATAACTTACATATAACTTTTTTATTTTAACACATTACAATATTAGTTATCATCAGCCCATTAACATCACCCTGCAAGGAGTACAGGGGTATAGACGTTATTGTATTTTTGTATTTAAACCAATGCATCCCCTTATAAATTCCCTGCTAATGCATCAACAATAAATTCTCTATCATTTTACTTATAGAATGAAACTGTGGTTAAAATTACTCCTCATCAATGTCCAAGAAACGAAGCAAAAAATGATGTCGATGTAGCAATGGCTAATTTAAAAGAAGATGTTAAAAAATCGGACCTTCCTATACCTATGCTTTATAACGAGGCAGTTGAAAAACTAAAAGATATTGGAATCGACATGGTAGTAGAGGTGCCAGAATTTCGTAATGTTCAACATGGCCTTTATAATTCGAGAAATAAAAGCAATGGTGTCAAAAAAATGGTGTGTCAAAGTCCAGAAGAGGTACAAGTTCCATCAAAGTTTTTAAATAACTTTATGTTAGCCGATTATTGTTTTGAAAAAAACAGGATTATCATATTTTGCTCTCAAGAAGCGAGGAAGTTAATTCCATTGATAACAGAGTTTTTTTTTGATGGAACGTTTAAAAGTTGCCCACGTCCGTTTTATCAATTATTTACGGTACATGGTGAAGTAGGCAGCACGGCTGAAACAACGAATGTGATTCCTTTGATATTTGTCCTCATGAGTGATAAGAAAGAAAAAAGCTATTCAATAGTGTTTAGTTTGCTCAAATCAAAGTTGGGATGGAATCCTTCTGAAGTCCATTGTGACTATGAGAGAGCAGCTATAAATGCCATTAATCGAGAATTTCCAATAGTAACGATAATCGGGTGCTATTATCACTGGTCAAGATGTGTGTGGAGAAAAGCTAAGAGTATGGGCTTTACAAAATCAGGAGTGGAGAGACGTATTATAACACTGTGTGCTAGATTACCACTTTTGCCATGTGAAACTATTTTAGATGCATGGCGACACATTAAATCAGAAGCTCTCTCGAACATGGACAAGTTTTTTAAATATTTTGATAAAATGTGGATTAACAGTAAATATTGCCAATTTATCTCTGTTTTTGGACAACGACACCGCACCAATAACAGCGTGGAGGGATGGAATTCCAAATTAAATCGAGCAATCAATAAAAACTATGTTAACATATTACGGCTTCTAAATTATTTAGAGAAAATGGATAAGCAAACACAAATCAGAATTACAAAATGCAATAAACAAAATATTAAACGCAAAAGGGAAGATATACTAAAAGACGATACAATAAGGCATATTCAATTGCAACTTTTAAACGAAGAAATTGATTTAGGCTATGCTTTGGAGAAGCTAGCAAATATAAGATAATAATTAGTAGGTAATACTTATAAACGCAATTTCCGTACCATGGGGAAAGAGGGAATTTAAATATTCAGTTTGATAATGCTGTTTGTTTTTTTTGTTGTTTTAGGCACTCGTTTTAAGTCACATGAAATATGTAGTAACTGAGGCATTTTTTTTTATTTCAATAAAGCTAACATTATTTAGAGTCGCTTTTAGTTAATGTTTTTTTTTCTTATTTGATTAAACTTTCCATTGTTATTTTAAATCTCCTTTGACTGTATTCCTATAGTTATATAAAAAGGCAACCGGACCAAGTAAAATATTATTTTTCAGAATGGTCACACTGGGTTTATCATGTTTTCGTTGCAAAACTACGGAAAATATTTTTTTCCCATAGTCCGGTTGACCGGACAACAGAACCGTACGACGGGCAAAGAGTGGTACGTAATAATTAAACGCACTGTATAAATAAATTGCCGCGGCTGCAAGAACTTCTACGGACTACGTACGTCCATCTTTGAAGCGCCAATGCAGAATGATCAGTACGCCAATGTGTGAACAGGAATCTTGATATCCTTCATTTTTTCCCAACACGTTGGCCCAACCCAACGCCTTGGCCCCATGTGTACTGCCGCTATTATGGTGGCAGTACACATGGGGCCAACAATGCGATAAAAAAATGAATATATTTTTTAAAATGAGTAAAATAGTATTAAAAAGTTACTTGTTCTTAAAAATTAAATAACAATATAGGTACAATGAGCATAATTTTGATCAAATTGTTTTTTTTTTATCGCATTGTATGAAAGTGAGATAAGAAAAACATCTAGAATAATATGATAAATAGAAAATAAAACATCTAATTTATTGAGTCATATGGTTTTTAGGGTTCCGTAGCCAAAATGGCAAAAACGGAACCCTTATAGTTTCGTCATGTCCGTCTGTCCGTCTGTCCGTCTGTCCGTCTGTCACAGCCGATTTACTCGGAAACTATAAGTACTACAGTGATGAAATTTGATGGGAATATGTGTTGTATGAACCGCTACAAAAATATGACACTAAATAGTAAAAAAAAGAATTGGGGGTGGGGCCCCCCATACATGTAACTGAGGGATGAAATTTTTTTTTTCGATGTACATACCCGTGTGGGGTATCAATGGAAAGGTCTTTTAAAATGATATAAAGTTTTCTAAAAAACATTTTTCTTAAAGTGAACGGTTTTTGAGATATCAGCTCTCAAAGTCGTAAAAAGTATGTCCCCCCCCCTCTATTTTTATAACTACGGGGTATAAAATTCTAAAAAAAATAGAGGTGATGCATGCTAATTAACTCTTTCAACGATTTTTGGTTTGATCAAAGTATCTCTTATAGTTTTTGAGATAGGTTGATTTAACTGTAATTTATTATATTTGCTGCTACGGAACCCTTTGTGCGCGAGCCCGACTCGCACTTGGCCGGTTTTTATTATTTTTGTGTAAGTAGATCATGCCGTGGATTCCAAATTATTCCTTCATGTGGATACAATGGAGAATGTTCACTAATTTTGATTATTAGCAATCCATATTCTCTGTCAAAAATAAATAATACTAGTGAAAAAATTACTTCGATACGTCAATTAGTTTCCGATTTAGAAGTAAAACAAGTTGTAAACGGCCGGTGATGGTGTGACGTCACACCACAACACGCTCAATCTGGCTCACTCAGTCCGCTAGCGATCGCGCGCCCGTGCCGTCGAAATTATAATTAAATACTTTTAAAAATGTCCAATCTAAATACCAGAAAATCATGTGTTGTTCCTAAATGTAAAAATACAACTACCAATTCACCGGATTAGTTGTTTTTTATAGTTGCAAAGGACGTAAACAAAAAATGGTCAGAGGTGCAAAACCTTTGGTGTCAGAATTTTCCGTGTTCTTACATAGTACCTACTACATATTATAATATTTTGAGAACATTGCAGCTGTTTTGCGTTATCCTTTGTTTTCTATACAAGTTTTAATCTATACTAGATTGTGCTTCTGCTCTGCTCGTATGGGCTAAGTATAGGTAGATGGCTAGTAAGATTTTTTCTTGTTTTAAGTTGAGAATGAGATGGAGAACTATACTAAAATATAAGTTGGTCGGGGGAAGAATTAAACAAAAACAGGGTATAGTTCCACACAAATTCAAATGTCAACAGGAAAATGAAGATAAACCTCAGAGATCAGCAGTGCAAAAACGCAATCGTATCTAGAATATTTTGAGAAACTATTAAATAAAGATGAAACTTTGGCATGACTGTTATTTTATTAAACGAATAATAATTAGTAATTACTATTATTGGACTATTAACGAAATTCGCGGATGAAAACCCATCAAAATACTGCGCAAGCTGTAACACCTACTACAGCGCTGCCGACTTGATACTAAGCGCGGGGGCGCGACCGCGCGGCGCGTTGTGACGTGACGTCACAAGCGGTCACGTGACTATTAGCGGGACTCGATATTTTTCGAAACTTTGAATGCGTATAAAATCAAAACTACTTGGTATTTTTGACTACGACAAAAACTAGTGTATTTGTATACATACAGGCTTTACTGAGACACAATTTCAAGGGATTTGGCATACCTAGTAACATTCTTCATTCGTAGAATATAGTCACGTGACCGCTTGTGACGTCACGTCACAACGCACCGCGCGGCCGCGTCCCCGCGCGGTGTGTATAAAGCAAAATTACCAATCTTCTATTGGATGATACGTGTAATATTCAAGACCAAATATAAAAATTAAAATATATATCAAACTAGATGATATGTTCAACGATTCTGTTTAATCAAAAACATAAAATATTAAAATTTACTCGATAAAAAAAAATTACCAAGTTAGCTCTAATTTTCACACTTTTACGTTTTCTACTTGACATGGTAATACTTATTATGATTTTTTTTTCATAAACAATTATATTAAATCATTTGCAAGATATTTGTCAGATCATTTTGTGTAATTACTTTTAGTTTTGGTTTTATTTTTGGCGCTCTTTTTTTCTCGAGATAAACGTTTGGTTTTGTCACGATAAAAGTGGTTTATCGCAGATAAAACCAAAACTAAAAGTAATTAAGTACTCAAAATGCTCTGCCAAATATCTTGCAAATGTTTTAATATAATTGTTTATGAAAAAAAAATCATAATAAGTATTACCATGTCAAGTAGAAAACGTAAAAGTGTGAAAATTAGAGCTAACTTGGTGATTTTTTTTTATCGAGTCAATTTTAATATTTTATGTTTTTGATTGAACAGAATCGTTGAACATATCATCTAGTTTGTTATATATTTTATTTTTTAGATTTGGTCTTGCATATTACACGTATAATCTAATAGAAGATTGGTAATTTTGCTTTATACGCACCCTAGTATCAAGTCGGCAGCGCTGTAGTAGGTGTTATAGCTTGCGCAGTATTTTGATGGGTTTTCGTCCGCGAATTTCGTTAATAGTCCAAAGTAATTATTATTCGTTTAATAAAATAACAGTCATGCCAAAGTTTCATCTTTATTTAATAGTTTCTCAAAATATTCTATACGATTGCGTTTTTGCACTGCTGATCTCTGAGGTTTATCTTCATTTTCCTGTTGACATTTGAATTTGTGTGGAACTATACCCTGTTTTTGTTTAATTCTTCCCCCGACCAACTTATATTTTAGTACAGTTCTCCATATCATTCTCAACTTAAAACAAGAAAAAATCTTACTAGCCATCAACCTATACTTAGCCCATACGAGCAGAGCAGAAGCACAGTCTAGTATTAGTCAGTTCAATAAAGAAACGAATCTTCAATGGCGGCCAAAGCTGACTTTGACAGATGGTAGGATCATCAAAAAAGAAAATAAAAATAACGTAAATTGATAATTATTTTATTAATTATTTCAAATTGTTTGTTGGCAAACTTTTTTGTTATTGTATTTGTGTATTTATATGAATTATCATATTTACGTATACAGAATGTAATAAAATCCCTATAATACTTGTAATATGCCCATAAAACTGAACAACTTTTCCCAAAGAACATATTTTGTCAAATTCCAATAAAACATTATTTACTTTCGCAAATGCATAATTGTCATTGTAAATTTATGATAAAAACTATTATAGGGAAAATCAAATACATTTTTAGTAATTTTATTTTTCCATTTTTTTTTGCATACCGTACGGCTGTGTGTGAGCGAGAGGGAATGATAAGCGCCGCCATTGAAGATTCGTTTCTTTAAAGAACTGATTAATATAGATTAAAACTTGTATAGAAAACAAAGGATAACGCAAAACAGCTGCAATGTTCTCAAAATATTATAATATGTAGCTTACTTCCTTTGCAACTATAAAAAACAACTTATCCGGCGAATTGGTTGTTGTATTTTTACATTTAGGAACAACACATGATTTTCTGGTATTTGGATTGGACATTTTTAAAAGTATTTAATTATAATTTCGACGGCGCGGGCGCGCGATCGCTAGCGGACTGAGTGAGCCAGATTGAGCGTGTTGTGGTGTGACGTCACACCATCACCGGGCGTTTACAACTTGTTTTACTTCTAAATCGGAAAATAATTGACGTATCGAAGTAATTTTTTCTCTAGTATTATTTATTTTTGACAGAGAATATGGAGTGCTAATAATCAAAATTAGTGAACATTCTCCATTGTAAAGGCCGCTGCATACGTGACGGGATTTTACCCGGACGGGACGTGACGGGAAGTTTTGGAAACATCGTTGCATACAAAATGTATCCAAATACGCATATGTCACGGGAACATCGACGGGACGGGAACGTGGACGGGAAAAATATCGTCGCCGACGATGTTTAGCACGTCCCGTCCCGCACGTGCCCCGTCCCGTCCGTGATTTCGCTACGTATGCACAGTCGCTCCGTTCGTGCCGGAGAGATTAGTAGTGACGCCTTCCAAGTATCGAAAATGGACGACGAAAAACTAATCGAATGTGTTCGCTCATATCCAGCGTTGTATAGTATAGCGAACCCACAATATTTAGATATTTAGATATTGTGGTATTCCTAACTATACTTAGTCCTTTTCACCTATGATGATTCCTGTGACACTTCATCGTGTTCTGAATTACGTAGGTATTTTATGTTTAAAATGCCAAAATAATTTTAGTGCATAATATTTTTGTTTTATGGCGGCATTATTACCAAAAATATAAAAATGAAACATCTTAAGCTTATAAATTAAAAACAGTATTGTTTAGTTTAAATTCAAATTTCTTTATTTGCAGAATGTAGATTACAAAGATGTTAATGTTTTCTTGACGGTCGTAGCTTCTTCGTCATCTAGAGCAATAGCAATTAAAGCCAATTCTTGAATTGAAAAATCCATCTTTCGTTGTTCACAACACTAGCACGTTAGATCAGAATCACGTCACGGTGCGTATGCGTTTGCTCCACGTTCCCGTTGTGAACGTGCCCGTCCCGCTCACGTCCCGTCCGAGGTATTTTCCCGTCACGTATGCAGCGGCCTTAAAACCTCATCGGCGCCAACGTGTGAACGCTGTTTGCGGAGCGCGCCAAGATCCTTTGATGTGTGCACAAAAAACCGACAACATTCGGTTGGCCTGCCAATATTGGCGCCAACTAGGCTAATGAAGCCAACATACCGCCAAGTAGCTCTCTACACATTGGCCCAACCCGTTGGCCCAACACGTTGGCCACATGTGTACTGCCACCATAAAGCTGAAGAGTTTGTTTGTTTGTTTGAACGCGCTAATCTCGGGAACTACTGGTCGATTTGAAAAATTCTTTCGGTGTTAGATAGCCCATTTATCGAGTAAGGTTATAGGCTATATATCATCACGCTACGACCAACAGGAGTGGAGCCACGGGGGTGAAACCGCGCGGAGCAGCTAGTACGAGAATGAACATGGCGCCCAAAATTTCGGCATCTCTCTCTAACTCAAGCTCGGTCGACGCGTTCTCCAGAGCCGGTTCGGTCCAAACATAAATTATTTGTCGTATATATTGTGTTAATAATTTAAGTTTTATTATGGAAAGTAAATAGGTAATGCGGAGACATGAATATAGCATGAAAATTATTTAACCTAATACTAATGAAGACCCATCGCCTAAGCAAGATGGCGCTACATCATAAAAGATTTATAATAAATCATTTATTATGTAATAATATATGATATAGCTATATATATTATTTGTTATTCTACTCCGAAGATATCGATTTTCCATGCGAATCCAAGATTAAACGTACTAAACGGCGGGAAATATTTTTTAAGTTGTCCACTGTATACATTTAATAACAGCTATAGTCTTAAAGAATGAACGTTCGTCCTTGTTCACCACGGCGTGTACGAAAGAGATAGATATAGTGATCTTGGACGGGGAGCCATGAATGCACATTTGAGTAGTGATGTGTAAAATTTAAATGAAACGCGGCATACTTATATCGATGAATACATTGTTTGAAAGTTATCGAACATAATACTAGAAGTTATCGAACCTGTCCTGATGATCTTCCTGTTCGTACATTTGATCATGCTCGTCTTGAGACAGACTTAGCTCGCCAAACTGTTGCTCCACGGAGTTGGACATTTCACTTGATTACAATTTACACACAACACAAAAACACCAAGAAGATACAAGATCCAAACAATTCACAGGTCCAGATAACGATGCACTCAACTAGAGCTAATTGAGAATCTCTAGCGAATCGTCAGGTAATTGATGCGATGCGGTTTTGTAGATAGGTAAGAATGATTGATGTCACGATTGTTGGCTGTATGTTGGATGGATGGACGGCGACGTACGACAGCCGGTGCGCACACGTGCTCCGCTTACTGAGTCGCAGTTTATTTTTGTATTACATAATATGGGAAGCGGGCAAAGGCACCGAGAGCAGAGCGGCGTGGTTTAGGTACGGGCACGTGTGCGCCGCGCGTACGGTTCGCTGGCAAGATCGCTACCCGACTGGCTGACGTGCGTGACTGAACCGAACGGGCGACGCGACGCCGATCCGACTCGATTCTCCTTTCATCAATTTCGTGTAGATTTTGTTTGAGAATGCGCGCGCTGGGCGTGGCTGACGCGGGGCCCGCGGGGAGCTCACAACGCGTTCTAGTGACGTGACGATATCGATTTATTTTATCGATTAAAATATTCGAGAAAAACATTAATTTGTATGTATGCGTCACTAGCTCTTTTGCTTCACCCGGTTAAGGCTTTGTCAGATAGGACGCGTATTTTAGCGCTGCGTAGTAGCGCTGCAGCGTCCTGTTTTAACGTCGCGCGAGGCTTCGTCAAACAGAACGCTTTAGCGCGCGTTAGGACACAGCAATTGATATTATTAAAGCTGCATGTTGTTTACATAATTATTACTTACGAACAAAACAAGGTACAGCGATATTAACTCCGGAGTCGGAAGAATTTTTTACTTACCAGTTTCATTAATTTCTTCTCCGATTTGTGCCCACAATTTTGCCTTTATTGATATATCTTTATAGTTTATATGAACTATCCTTCGTATTATATAAGCATGGATATTTTCTAAGAAATTCTATCAAATTTTCGGTCAATATGCAGTATTTTATTATTCTTTTACGCCTATTAACTCCGACGCTAAAATAAAATTTGTAAAAAAATACAACACCCGACGTTAAAGCGTCCTAACGCCGCGACAGAGCGTTGCGTTCTGCTAGCGCCGGCGCTCTGTTTGACGGTATTCTACGATGGTAGTAGAACACATCTTAGCGTCATATCGCGGCGTCAACTTAACGCTCTGACGCGCGCTAAGTACGCGTCCTGTCTGACAAAGCCTTTAGGTGTGAAATGTAGAGCCTATGCCACCCCGCAATAAGAAATCGTTATCAGTTAGGTTTTTTCTCTTGATACATTATTGAGGATGGCTGTTATTAGCTAAATAGTTATTTTTAATTTCAGGGGATCTTTTAAAATGTGCAGTTTGTCATTCAGGAAAGGACAGTTTCAAAGGAGCTCTGTATCCCAAATATTTTTGATTCTGTAAAATGTTACAGAAAATTAAATTAAGTACGTCATCTTCACGCAATAATGATTGACATACAACTTAAATAAAGATAAAAACTTTATGTTACATCGACTTCATAAACAATTAAAATTCGATTTGCTTATGGCTTTGGATGTTTATTTTATACTATTTGTAAGGCGGCCAATGACGAATCTTATCATAAAGAAAATTCGAGGTTAACAAAAAAAACTATCGATATAACGAAGATTTCACGGCAAATCCCTACTTAGAAGTTCGTGAAGTATATTCGTTATTGAATCCGCGTGCCGGCGCCCCGCGCCCATGCCTTTTCTACGGTGATTGTCCGGGGCCCGTGGAGGGCGGTCGCCCGACACCGCCTACTTCGTCCGGTACAGGCGTCACCCACTTCGTGTCCCGCTTCGCTATCCAAATCTACAGCGGCCCGGGCACAATGATCCGTCTCTACCTTTTGCTCCATCCAGCCCGACGCCCTTCAAAGGTCCTCAATATTCTAGTTCTAACTTACTAGACCCACGAAATGTCAATCAAGTCGAAACGCGAGTTCGCCGTTCGAATTATGCAAAGAAATCCAATTATGCTTCATACAATTTACTAATTGGTATGTAATTATATGATAGCAACGAAATATATATATTTTTTGTAATATCCCGACGTCAAGACGAGGAGGTAAATGTCGGGAGGTAAGAGCCGTTCGAGCGCAGCGAGTGAGGGCCGGCGAGTGAGCGTGCGCCGCCAGCCGCGCTGCGTCACCGCTGATTCATACCTCGCTCTCACTATCGGGACCGATGCATATGCGGGTCATAAAGCATTCTCCTATAGCGTCCCAATCTGCTAATAATATCGCGCACGATATCTGCGACAATTTTATGGCCAATCTATTTCGAATAAGTATAATTAATATTATAATTTATAAGCATAAGTATAAATTTATATCTAATACATGTTTTGGGTAAAAAATCTTTTCAAATACTCCGTAGTCCGTACTCCGTACCTAATAAAATAGATGTAATAAATGGTAGCAGTAAACCTAGTTTGACTTGACGTCATCATTATTAAGGTACCTAAATCATTTCATTAAAGAAACGAATCTTCATTAAAGAAACGAAACGAATATGGCCTAATAATATAGTGCCTGGGGGTCTTCACCTCAGATTAGAGTTATAGTGAATGAATTATTATGATCGATGTGGGATATTGTTTTTTAAACTATAAATTGCAAAGTTTACCCAATTTTTTTTGTGCACTCCATTGTTATTGTGAAAAATTCATGTTTGACCATAGAGGGTGTCCCAAGAAGTAGTGATATACTGAAGCTGGGAGGTAGAGGACATAAAGGGCTATCCGAATCACCCCCCATGTATTTGTACAGTATATTATGCGATTTTTCGTATTTTCGGAGTTATGTTTTTTTTTTTTCAAATTTTCACCGATCGCCGAGTACGTAGAGATTTTGATTTATGGTGATGCTGATGGCGGTAAATGCTTGATTTTTTTTGTGTGCTAAGCTGAAAGATAGATTTTAGTAACATTTAAGTACTATGGTTAGATCTTCGAATGGAATAAAAAAAAAGAATTTAATGCCGAGAAAGATAAAATTACCCAGTATGTTCATAACTTCAAGGGCCCGTAAAAAATAAAATCACATAAAAAATATCCGTTTGGCTTTTTAAAAACTTACTCTATCTATGAGGTAGCTACCCTGAAAATTTTATTTTATTACTAGTGGTCCGCCCCGGCTTCGCCCGTGGTACATATTTCGCAATAAAAGGTAGCCTATGTCCTTTCTCGGGTATCAAAATATCTCCATACCAAATTTCATGCAAATTGGTTCAGCAGTTTAGGCGTAATTGAGTAACAGACAGACAGACAGACAGAGTTACTTTCGCATTTATAATATTAGTAAGGATTCATAAGGCTTCAATCGAAAAATTGAAATCTGAAAGTGGTAAGTGCAAAATTTTAATGCAAACAAAACAAAACCAATTACAAGGTGTTTAATTAAGGTTGGGTCGCCTAAGATCGGATGTGACATAAGATCGGATGCATGGAATAACTCGCAAACTAGGCAATATTCTCTACTGCTGCCAACACTACTAGATCCGCCATTTTGTTCTGCCCCTCTCTTCACTCTGCGGCCGGCCAGGGACCAGACGGGACGTGTACGCAGGTGATTCAGCAGAAAAGGTGTATTTTGTGGCGAAAATCGTCGATCCGATCTTACCTACAAAATTTTGATGGCTCATTGTGGAGAGTACTTTCATTGAAATAATGTAATTAATTATTTTGGGGCAGAATTAGCGAATCCTCTTTCCATCTGTATACTTTGATTACGCCTAGGACGTTCACAACCCTAGATCCGATCTTCCCTCCCAATGCCGAAGATCGGACCGAAGTTTAGCTCTTGACTGCGCCTTATGCAATAATGCGCAATAATTATTAACTTTTAATATATTTAACTATCCAATGACGCTATGACTATCAGACCTTAGGTACATTTTCATTATTTAGTCCTAGAACACGGAGGATAAAAGTTTGAGAAACTTAATTAGGATGAGGAGGGAAGACCGGACTAAAAAAACGCAATAATAAAAAAAACTTCTTTGTCAAATTTTTTGAGGAATTTCCTGACTCAATCATTGATGCTCAATGTATGGACGTAAGTCCGGATGTTTTCCTAATGTGAACATTATTATTAAACGCATAGAAGTGAAGATACTACATAGTCCGATCTTCGGCCGAACTGTTATTTTCTTCACTATGGTAAGTCGAAAAAAGTCTGCTTTTTAGGCTCTAAATTTGCTTAGATAGATAGCATCTACGCAAACCAAAAAATTAGGGGTTAAACAATATTTCTTTGTCATCAATTTACAGTTGACCGCAACAGAAAAACGACATCGAATCATGAGAAATAAAATAAAAAATACAGTACGTATAAAATTTTCGGCAAATGCGTCCGATCTTAGGCGACCCAACCTTACAATAAATTTTCAAAATGACCCCCCCTGTTGCTCACTGCAAGTGCAACATCACCGAAAAAAGTTGTCTTTTACACGTCTGAATACCCGTTTATTATTTTTATGGTTTCTTCTGCTACTCTCCATTTCCGGGTTAATTCGTTCAAATTGCGGCATTCTCTCGAGTAGACGAGGTGTTTTTAGTATCTGCATACAAAAAAATGCCGGCGTTGTCAGATTTCATACATCAAAACTTCAACTTTGTATGAATCCATCACGAATTTTATAGCCGTCCAGAAAACCGATTATTATCGAGATATCTAGAAAAGGATTTCTGGTATAACCGACAGAGACACTTGCAGCAAAATATCATTCGGATTCATTCACCTCGACCTCAGTAATGTTGAAAAGAAAATTAATCTAAGTAGATGCAGCAATGGAGCAAATATAATATACAAGTACCCACATAGAAGAGAATGATGATTGAAAATTTACCATGCAAAAGTTGAAAAAGTCATCACTACAGAGCATATACCGGTAGAAAAAACTATTAAAAACGACTATAATAGAACGCTTTCACGATGATATTATCATTTCAACTAAATATTTAATGTAGGCAACAATGTAGGTACATAAATGTAATATATTTAAATAAACAGATTTGGTACTAATATTTTTTTTTCTTTTTATTAGCGCCGATTTTTCAATGCTCGGATAAAACTTATTCGTCGAATAATGTATAAACTACCATTTTATAAACGTATTCTAATTGCCCGTATTTGACAGTTTTCGTGACATATTAATATTATCGTGCAATACTTTATTGGACGGATAAGTTTTATCCAAGCATTGAAAAATCGGCCCTAAGTCGTAATTAATTACTAAAAAAATATTAGGTCAAGTTCCTATAAAATATTATTTACTATCGTAAATACATAATTGTCATTGTAAATTTATGGTAAAAACTATGTATTATATAGGGAAAATCAAATACATTTTAGTGATTTTACTTTACCCTATTTTTTTGCATACCGTACGGCCGTGTGTAAGTGGGAGGGAATGATAAGCGCCTCCATTTAAGATTTGTTTCTCTAATAAAACGCGTTATATAATTATTTTATGAACGACATTCTTGCTCAAAGCGAGCTTTGCACTCTATGTACCTACATCCTGTAGAGATGCTGCTGCCTCCCCAACATTAGGTAGAGCCGACCTTGAGAACTTGATGTTAGGATTACTCCTCAGATGAATGACCCTGTATGAGCGTACTCGACCCTTATGGTCCGGGAGCCAGCAGCCGATTTTATGACCAAGTTCCTCTCAAGCGGTAATTAGTAAAATGCATCAAAGTATAGTATAATGAAGCCTCGTGAACGTCAGCTGGCGCTCGGTTGGGGGGGGTGAGCGGTTGTAGCCTCCCACGCACGTAGGAAAAAAAATACATTCATTCATTTCCTCTCAGCTAAAAATTTGTCAAATTGTAGCTAACCCAATATCTCAACGAAAAAAAATAATCAGCTGGTTACAGCATGGTGTATTATACGTC
Organism: Colias eurytheme; assembly: GCF_061535395.1. Lineage (NCBI taxonomy): Eukaryota > Metazoa > Arthropoda > Insecta > Lepidoptera > Pieridae > Colias > Colias eurytheme. The sequence continues at coordinate 645,444 of NC_142980.1, forward strand.
AGCTGGTGTCTCGAAAATGAAAAAAAAAAAAATATTTTCCGTGATTTCCTCTCAAACAAAAATTTACCTGATGATAGCTTATATGTAACTGTGGATAAATAATATATAAGTCAGCTGGCTGTATTAAATGGATCCATCTTTGCCAAAAGAATCATTTGCCTATCCTCGCGTGCAGTGGTTTTTCATGGTCGAGCTTTTCTAGGCACTTGATCGGAAGTACCATGCTCTTTTAAATAAACTGTAGCATTGAATATCTTTTTATCGAACACTAAATGATTTGCAATTTTCCTGTAACTCCAGTTTTTGTCAAAATGTAAACTTAAAATTATTTTTCTTGTTGATGGGTCACAAATCTTACTTTTACCCATTTAAACTGCAAAGCAAATTAATTTTCAAAAAATTTTAGATGGAATGTTTAAAAAACGGTGCAAATATTTGTAGAAGAAAAAAAAAATTTGTCAGCATTTTAACAGGTTTTGACTTTGGAACACTCGAACCATGCTGTTTCTAATTTGTTGTCCAGACTGAAAATACTCGACAATCAGACTTCACTTAAAGTTGTTGAATTTTATTAATTTAAGCTAACGTTTGATTAAAATGAAGCAATTTCTTATAAAACTAGATAAACAGGTGTTCTATTACATATGAAATCATACTTAATCTCTAATACGTTAATACATAAATGTTAAATGAATTTGATGACTCCTTCATCGTATTACGTGTTTCTAATTAAACGTCCACCACTGTATATATATTAAGGGGGGTCCCCATACAATAAATGATTTTTTTCTATTTATAGTACCTACGGAACCCTTCGTGCGCGAGTCCGATTTGCACTTGGCCGGTTTTTAGTATATTTTATGGTTACATTTATGATATAGGTAGGTAAGTAAGTACTTACTACTTACTTATAGAATATTTCTTTTTTCGAAGATGTTTTGAACTATTTTAACAAAACGTCGTATTAAGTATTCTATTTTACTCGGTAGTTTTTTGCCATTTGTCCAGGTGTAAATTCGGTTTACAAAATACATTATATATAGGTACCTACGAATTTAATGCTCTAAGTAGTAAGTACGAATACATTCCATATGTAAAGAACAGTTAAAAGTAAAAGAAACATAATTATCTTTGTCATTTTTATTTTTAGGAATTGATTACGAATTGTCCCATCACATCTCTGATTTGATTTATAGCGGGCTAGAGTATTGATGATGATGAATTTCATCTGCAAATTGCAACTAGACTGCAAGATTGCACGCCTCTGTATCTTCTTAACAGGAAAAAAGAGATACATGTGAGAACCATGGGTATGAGAAACGAATGAAACGATAAGATAGTTGCATCATTGTGATACCTACTCGAAAAGCCATTGTATTTTTAAGTACCTAGGTACTTTTAATGTATATATCCAGCCTGTTATATTCTTATAATAAGTAGTAAGATTTGTTTGTAAGTAACTGTTGCAAGGGTTAAATGCTTCAAAACTTGTTTACGTTGTTAAAGACTTAGGAGCTTCGCTTATAAAAATTTATCCCAAAGCCATATCTAAACAACACCACAATTCACCCTCGAAATTATCTAAAACCCATAACTAAAAGCATCCATCACGTCAAAGGAGCAAGCGACCCCATTCGTATCGACAAGGTGCTGAATTTTATTTATAATAATAATCGGTATGCGGTGCTCAAACAAGCGTGAAGCTCTTTCCCGTGCAAAAAATCAGCTTTACAAATAATATTCTAATGACGCTGTTACACGGACGATGTAATAATAACCGTTACGTTCGTTACACCAACCCTCTTGCAATTTATTTGAATCGAATTTCAGAGCTGGTTTTATCAGATTCATTGATGATTGAACCGGCCCCCGAGCCCACTGCAAGGCTAAAGCACAAAGACTAAGCAGCCATCCATCAAGTTTCGGGCCCGTTCCTCGACACGTGCTACTCCGCACTCCGCAGTCCGCGCAGTGACGCTGCGTTAGCTTTTGCACCCAATACGAGCTGGATTTCACCTTTCAGGTACTGTATTGTACTTTTACTATTATCCCCAAATCTGATTACTTACTTATAGCAAATTTTTTTTTGGCCGGATCTCGAGTCGTCATTACTTCATGTTCATGGAAGTGTTTGTAATAAAAGAAATAAATAAGACAAGTAAAGAAACACATTACTAAATACCACTTTTTATGTCGTTTCACTTTTCACGTGAACAAAAACAACTGATTATTTATAATCAAAGAGAGACATTTTAAATAACTATTTTTCGGTGATAAAGAAACACTAGGCCAACATTTTAACGATAAACAGCGCTTTTTATTATTTTGATATTCTGTTAGGAAACACCGGTTCCAATTAATATTATTATTAGGACTCAACTACTCGATTTTTTTCATTGGGTGATTGGAGAATAATAATCCATAATAAACTTAATTTACTCCCTTATCCAATTAAATGGCATAATGATAACAGATACCTACGCAATACGCATATATGTATAAATCAAGTCTAAATCATATTCTAGAAAACAATTTTCATTCACCACCACGTACTGTTCTCCGAGAAATGTCTATGCTCTAAGTATTTGTAACCTTTGGCAAAATTATAAGCACTTTTGTAAGTCTAATTGGTAAAAAGTACATGTATTGATATGGGGAATTTTAAATTAAATAAAATGACGGGTTGTGTGTGAAGGCAGTTTGTTCGTTGCTATTTCTATGAAAACATCAACGACTACCTGACTTCTAAATTGTAATAAGCCCTAACAAAGGTACAAAATAAATTTAGGGTTCGATTTAACACATATTTCGGTATTAAAATTTAAAATGATCGATAAAAAAGAATTTCGTTTCTCGCTCTCCGATTTCGAACTAACTGCAAATGCAAATAAATTGCAAGAAAATGCCATCATTATTACAATAAACAGATCGAATCGACATGCAGATAAATTATTTAAACTACATAGGCCACAGCCATTACATATAGAGACAGATCACAACACATGCACTGTTATTTTTTTCAACATCAAACAACCAATGAACATAGCAGGACCTCAGTGCATTCAATATACCAATTAATACAACATACATACCTACTTGGATTAATGGGAATACATTTTTTCACGGTGATTTTATCGTACACTTCGTAGTATGTAAAGAGGTATGGAAATCTAAATCTAAAGACCATCAACATCAAACGAGGGCAGAAAGGACACTAGTCTACTAAATATCCACCATCAACCCTCACCTGAGCAGACGATTAGCCATGAATCCAGGCACCGCGCCTACACGTCACACATGCGTCCCGGACGCGTTTACCTGCGTTTAATTTTCAGGAGGCCGAGTTCAGGACGTTTCAAAAGCATTAATGAATAGAGGCGTAATTAACACGCACCTGTCACCGGCTAAGCTACGTGGCGAGACAGATCGGATTTCCAGCAGCCTCTCAGGGCGCCGTCGTAAAACTTAAATGGATTCTGCGCGTAGGGTGAGGCAGCTGGGCGGAGTGCATACAGCCTTCGCTGCACCCTGCGCGCCGCCGCATCCAATCGGGTGGGCGGCCCCTCCCGCCGCGCGGCACGACGACGGCCAGCCACACGATTGGAGCGACCACGTACGATGACCTCTGACCCCGGCCGAGCCTCAATTTCATACGCGGTGCCGCCAAAATTATTACGTCACTCGCTATTAATTAACCATATAGGTTATAATTACCTTATTAGAGATTAATAAAATATAATTTTTTTCTAAGTATTAAACAATTGGTACGGTCTGCCTAACAGGAACATTTTGTATCAATATTCAAACTACCATTATGAAATGTCACACAAAATGGAAAAATGAATGAGAAAGATTCAACCTCAACGCCATATCAACTAACTACATAATATGACAAAAAGGTAAGGTTATCGAAAATTTACCTTCCCATTCAAACTACTCTCACCTGCAGCTGCGCTCAAACCGACAAAAAACATATTTATTATTTAGTATTGTGGTATTATGTTGAAATGCTTCGCGAAACCTTTATATAAATTGAAACAAATAGGGTATAATTATGATAGCTAAAAGAGCTAGGTTAGCTTTCTGAATTAAATACGACGGAAATGTCAAACGATCCAATATTTGAAAATAAGTTACCATAATTTGCCAAATAAAGGTTTATCAAGACAATTCATACTAATATTATAAATGCGAAAGTAACTCTATCTGTTACTCAATCACGCCTGAACTACTGAACCAATTTTCATGAAATTTGGTATGGATATATTTTGATACCCGAGAACGGACATAGCTACTTTTTATCCCGGGAAAATGACGCAATCCTGGAAATCCCACGGGAACGGGAACTATGCGGGTTTTTCTTTTACTGCGCGGGCGAAGCCGCGGGCGGAAAGCTAGTTTAAATATAATACGAGAAACTGGTATCCGCCGGACTCTCCACTGCAACTGGCGACAAGTCCGCGGACAAATCTGCGTGTCCGGTGCGCGGCTCTGGCCTAGTGTGTGGAGGATGACGGATTTGACCATGTCCATATAGGTACGGCTCGGGGCTCATGCCAGCAATACAGGCATCAAACAAAAACCGCAAAACACACACCAACAGTGAACAGGTGGCTGCAATGTGCACCTCGCCGCTCGCGCCATCTACAACAACCGGCCTAGTGTATGACCTCTCACCTCTGGGCTCTGATAGCAATCGTTTCTGGATCGTTTCGTGTGTATCGTTCGATGCCATGTTTACGTATAGATGCATGAGTATAATGTATTGCATTATGGTATTGTTTTTGTAACCGTAATATTTTTGCTATTAGAAAATTAATTATATTTTGTAAAGGCGAATATTCTTCCGCATCGGTTTTTTATAGATCTGCAGACTATTAAATATATGTATATTGTATAGGTTTGTTTGTCACAACATACTCCCCAATGCGCTGTGACTTTACTTACTATAATAATTGAACAGAGTGCTCGAGCTTGATTTCCCGTTTCATTAAAGTACAAATTACACGCTGAATATAATGGTTTACGGTTATATAATATATTTCCAAGCTTATTCAATTAAAACTTTCCATGATCGTTATTTTCTTCAGACCTCGCTTCGCCATTTATGTACCTATATTAAAAGCACAACAATATTTATTCTTATAATCTTATATATAAAATTCTCGTGTCACAATGTTAGTCTGCATACTCCTCCGAAACGGGTGGACCGATTCTCATGAAATTTTCTGTGCATATCGGGTAAGTCTGAGAATCGGCCAACATCTATTTTTCATATGTACCACGGGCGAAGCCGGGGCGGACCGCTAGTCTTATATAAAAACGGTGCAGGTATTTTCATTATATATGTAATAGGCTATCATTCAACACTAGAAAACCGCATTATCACTGAACATTTTGCATTTCACGGATAGATAAGAAATAAGTAAGTACCTATATTTGACTTTCCACATAATTATGACGGGCATTATCATAGCTAATTGTTCCCAAACAATATAATTCCTGTTCCTATAAATTGACAACACCATTTCTAGAGGGCGGAAGCTATCCATTTGCGTTAAATAAAATCGCAACAGGCGCACACACATGACAAGAGCAGCGTCGCTACGTCGGGCACTGCACACGCCACGCTCCGTCCCAGATAAATAATATTACTGATTCATCACCATCACAGTCATATCATATAGAAAGTCCCAACAAACTTGTATTCTCCATTTACATATTTCAGGAGCTACAGATGCCAGTCTCGATTTACTTCAATTCGAAAACTTTATATTCCAACAGTTTATGATAATGAATAATTTTTGTACTTTACTATCAAATATCGAAATATATATTTAATTATTTAACCGATTGCTTTTGATGAATAAGCCAATCTGAAAAACATAAATGATTTGTGCCGATACAAATGGAGACTGTTAGACTACAAGCCCGCATAGGACAAAAATATGGGTCAAATGAACCACCAGGGGACCTATCTAGAACGATAGCAGAGCAAAAAATAATAAGATTCATCACTATGCCGTCACTTGTAAGCTGTCCAACTGAGCGCAGATGAGAATTGAAAAGTACAGGTAGACTCGGTAAATTTTGGTCATATATTTTTGTACGGCATTCTTAACCATCGATAGATCCATTAAAAATAATAAGAAACCGCTCAGTGCCGTACAAAAATGGTGGTCCACCAAGTCGGAATTTTTATTTAATTTCCGAGAGTTACCGGGGGTAAATTTGGTCATTTGACCATGTACGGCATCTGTGTCATACTATTGCTATACTGCTTTTAATCCATTATTCCGCAACGCCGTACAAAAATCATGGGGACAAGGGGAAAAAATCGAGAGTTATAATCCCCTCTTTCCCCACTCCAGGGGGTCATTTGACACAACACGAAATAAATTTATTTTTAAAGTATTTTATGCAAAGATAATATTTTTTCATGTGCCGTACATTTTCGTTGGTTCAAAGGGGAAAAATCTGAAAAAGAAAAAAATCCATATAACGAAATGTTTGCTTTATATTTTTATAATAAAATATAAATATACATTAATATTAAGAAGCTCGAGGTGGTTAATTATCACCTTGGAAAGTCGGAGTCAGGTGGAATGGACTCCGTTAAATTGATGAACTAATAAAAAAGCTATGAACGAAAAGATGTGAATTATATGCAATCAGTCCATGAATACAGGTAAAGTCACAAGCAAATGGTAGTAATATATACATATTCAAAATTTACAAGTAAAGCGCTTTCAAATGATACCAAATACTGCATATTTATCTTAACTTTATTTTTTTACTCTGTATGTTTTGTCCACTAGAGGGCGCCACATTAGATTTTGTGAAACCCCATATGACCTTTAGCTAGCTGGTCGCTGGTTATCCAGTGAACAATTCAGACGCTTCTAATGATATGTCATTTGTCGAATTCTGATATGTAGTTTAGAAGTTACGAGGGAATAGATGAACATACATACATGACCTGTAAACAACCATAACCCTCCTTTTGCTTTGCCGTAGTTGGGTAAAAATATGTTAATGCCGTACTGTATCAAATGGCCATAAAGCACCCTTAAAATTGTAGCTTTCGTCGCTTTCATCAGCCTAAAAGATGTGGTCTGCACAAAAATGTACGGCATCGTTTTTTCCTAATTTATCTATGTTAATACTATTTAAAACAACGGATAAAGTGTAGAAAACTATTATATTTCATTAATCTACGATGTTTAAACTTTAACAAAATTTCTGGTTTTGCATTTCTCTATAACTTTTTTTAGAACGGTTTCTTTTGAACGGCAATACTATACAACAATTGAATTTTACAATATCATGTTAAAAAAAAAGTTCCCGTACAGGGTCAAATGACCTTACAGCTCTTTATATCAAGAATTCGATGAAATTAAGATGATTATTGGTATACATTTAAAAGAACAATTATTTTTTGACGGCATTGCTTTTAATAGTACTTTTGAGTGCTAGATAATGTTTTGGAACCGAAGCCGTACTTAGTCAAATGACCCCGTGGAGTGGGGAAAGAGAGGGGATTGCAACTCTCGATTTTTCCCCTTGTCCCCATGATTTTTGTACGGCGTTGCGGAATAATGGATTAAAAGCAGTATAGCAATAGTATGACACAGATGCCGTACATGGTCAAATGACCAAATTTACCCCCGGTAACTCTCGGAAATTAAATAAAAATTCCGACTTGGTGGACCACCATTTTTGTACGGCACTGAGCGGTTTCTTATTATTTTTAATGGATCTATCGATGGTTAAGAATGCCGTACAAAAATATATGACCAAAATTTACCGAGTCTACCTGTACTTTTCAATTCTCATCTGCACTCAGTTGGACAGCTTACAAGTGACGGCATAGTGATGAATCTTATTATTTTTTGCTCAGCTATCGTTCTAGATATGTCCCCTGGTGGTTCATTTGACCCATATTTTTGTCCTATGCGGGCTTGTAGTCTATGTAGTCGATCAAAAAAGCGCAACACTCGTTTATCTTGTAATTAAAACAGCTCGTCAACAAAAAGTGGCCCTTAGTCAGCAGACAGTTCCAGACATCTCGAACGGTCATTTGTTTTGGCGAAACACCAAATGCAGACTCTATCCGGACGAGCATAGGAATGATTATCATAGAGGTGCAAAGATATTCAGAGACCCAAGTCGTAGCTAGTACCGAGAGTTTATTTTGTTGGAGGAGAAATGTAAGGCAATGTTGTGGAGTGCGTGCTGCGTCCGCGGGCAGTCGGGCACGCATCGGAGTCAACGAACGCGGAGGAAATGCTCGTCTGGAGCGCGCCACTTGCGTCAATTAGCCCGCGTGGAGAGCACGCAAATGACCGTCATTTTTATTTATTTTTATTATGGCACATCGATAACACTTTCATCGAATCGAGACTTCGTATACTATAAATTCGAACATTTATTTTTGACCGCTTCTCTTTTATCGCGTATTCTGTGCAGGAGAACTGAACCTTAATTTTATGGAATTTTAAGGGCTAGCGCGTATAGATGCCGCGCAACTTAGTTGCCCGACATCTATTTTGTCTCTGTTGCTGTCTCCTCGCAAAGTTTTGAACGATGCGCACACGAAAGCGACAACAACGCAACTTTTTCTTAAAAATTTTTTTGCATTTATCAACATGGATTTCGAAGATACGGTTGTGGTCTGTGCACTTGTCCTTAGAAACCGAAGATGACAGCGAGAAGGCAACATGGAAATTACCAAATATGTATTGTTCTATATAATTTTCGATATAACTATGTATTAAGTATAGGCCATGCGTCGCAGGTGGTCGTCGTATCACTGGCGATAAGCCATTGCTCAGATGAGCAATCTGACACCGAGCATAATATCACAGAATAGTATTACCATGACGGTGGATCCGTCTCCGGGCGATCAATTACTCAACCAAATGTTATACTTTTATAAGATAATTACTAGTAGTGGTTTAAATTTCCTTTGTTGAAAAATAAATATACAGAGTGTAATCGTTAAGTGTGCACAGGCAATTATTCCGTAACAATTACAGATATCAAAAAACTTTAAACTGATATCGAAAGTACTTAACCTAATGAGTAAAACGGCCATAATAAATTTTTAAAAATAATAGGAGAAATATCTAAAAAACTTGAAACCCTCCCATACATTTAGTATGAGATACGAATATCCCATGTACATTTAATATGATGAAAGATTTTAGTTTTTTCTTTTTTTTTTTGATTTTCTGCTTTTACTACTTCGCAAAGGAGAATGGGCAAATTGGGCCTGAAACTTGGGCTAAGACCAATACACACGAAATATTGTTTTTGTGATAGATCATTACACATACCTTACGAAAAAAATAAAATAAAAAAATAAATCAACCGGGTTCTTGTACAGTCAAGGCAAAAAGTTTTATTTATTTGGCTATTATTTTGCGCACAATAACGGTGTTTTTAATTCGAGTGAAGTAAATATAAATCTAAATGTCACTGGAGTGACTGAGTTTAACCACAAAAAACGTCTAACTACGTTGAATTATAATAAACACGATATAGGTAACTGTTACAAAACATAATATTATATTTCGGTTATTAGAAGGCTTAAGATTAGTACGTATTTGTAAGTGAAAGTGAATTAGAGTAACATAAAGATATTATCATTGTCTTATAACAGTTACCTATTTACTGCAAAAAATATTATACACAACGAAATAAAACTTGATGTGACTGTACAAAAACCCGGTTGATTATTTTTTTATATATATTTTTCCCGTTATCTATGTGTTATGATCTATTATAAAAACAATATCTCATGTGTATTGGTCCAACTCAAGGGTTCAGGCCCAACTTCCATAGTAAAATGCCCATTCTCCTTTGAAGAGAAGTTCATTTAGAAACTGTAAATAGAGCTCCTCATTGTATTTCAAAATGAGGACATCACTTCGAAAATCTGCTATGAATACAAAATGTATGGGAAATAAAATGTATGGAAGCGTTTAATGTAACATTTTTGGATATTTCTCGTTTTATTTTTAAAAATTTATTATGACCATTTTACTCATTAGGTTAAGTACTTTCGATATCAGTTTAAAGTTTTTTGATATCTGCAATAGTTTCGGAATAATCGCTTGTACACACTTAACGATTACACCCTGTATAGCTTCATTTACACTACACACTACCTGCTGGTCCATTTTAAATTGAATATATTATGAAATAATTTAAGGGTAACATACTAATTTGGTCCAGGACAAGGAACAAAACGAGAAAGTATAACGTTAGATAAAAAAAACCCTCGCGCCAGACTTAACGCAGGAAATGTTAGAAACTTTCCGGCTCCCGGCGTGGATGCGCTCCACATCCAGTCAATCGATGAATTCCTTTGCCTCCATACTGGATATTAAAAATATTCTGGAAAAACTTGGAATGTACTAGCGAAGTATTTCCACGCTTGACAACCAAATTCCAACATTTAAGAACTTTCATACTATAGGTCCTACCTTCCAATAAATTACAGTAAGAGTAGGATGTTCCAAAACTTCCAAATAAGATACTATATTATAGTTTTTAAAGAAAAAAATTCAGGCATTTTCCTCCAGTTTGCTTTTAAACTGTGCCAATGTATTTGGAAACTTGCCAAATAGTGGATTATCAAAATTCACTGTTCTGTTTGGAGCTAATAAGCGCAGGAGATCACGGTCAAGGTTGGGACTAGGGGCACGAGAACTACGACGTATAATAGCTATAATAATAATAAACACTTTATTGCACACACAAACAAAACAAAATCAAACAAAAAATACAAACAAAGTAATATAGAGCGGTACAAAATAGGCGGCCTTATCGCTAAGAAGCGATGTCTTCCATTCCATATAGGTATAATAGCTATAGTCATTCAAGGTATAAGTTTAACTCATCTAAGAGAATTGGTGTAATAAATAATATTTATTTGTTTTTTTTTTCTGCAAACAACTGTAAATGAAAGTAACAAGAAAAGGAAATGAACATTATAACGAGTCTTCGCTAGTTTCATCACGCAAAGAGAAACAGCCTTAGTTCAAAATTGATGTCCTATTTTATGGACTTCCTAGGAATAAATTCCAGGCGCTAAATTATTGAGACCACTGGAAAGCGAAGAGTTGCAATGTACGAGGTTCCAAGTTCTAACCACGTGGCATTTGCAAGACGCGGACGGCTAAATAGCGAAATAGGTACCTAGGTTAACTTTTATATATTCATAAAAAATATAGTTACGTGACGTGTACGTCATCTCTCAGATCCATCGAATCACCTTACTGCTACATATTGCTCTTTTTGACCAGGATTTTTGTACGGCGTTGGAACAAATAAAAAGAGGTAATGTAATTGTTTCGAACCGATGCCGTACAAAACTAAATTTACCCAAAAATAGTCGAGTGCCGAATGGTATCGTTTCATTTTTCAGACTCCTAAGGTCAGCTCATCCGTAATTATAATACCTATATAATTTAATGATATTCATATTAATTTACCAAGTATTTCGCATAACTAATCACGAGGAACACTGTATTTGAATATATTTAATACAATTATGTATAATTATAGATTTCTGATGTTTCGTTATTAATAAAAATATAAACATCATGAATCATAAACATTATGAAATGAATTAGGAGTTGCAATCAACCTGGCCCTTTGCTCCTTGGCCCAAGAAATCTTGCATCATAAGGTCAATATAAGACTAGTTTAGTCGTAAATGACAAGCCTATAAATAAATACTATGGCGTGTTGTCCGTTGAAAGGGATATTTACAACAACTACCCCACCAATATAATTATTTAATTTGACTCAGCGTGGTTATGATACTCAAATAGTATCCCTATAGGTTGTATCGGTTGTTCGAAAGCTGGAAATCTTCCACTGCGGACATTGTCTCGTGTATGCAACGCTCGAGCATTTATTGCGTATTGTCACTTTGTCGCACGCCCGCGCCGGTCACCCGAGCCACGCGCGGCGTGTTGTGACTACTGCCTCTGCCGTTACGTCCGTTGCCATACCCGTCTCTATAGCTGCCGTGGGCTTTACTTCCCATCTCAGCTCTCTAGAAAGCTCAAACGGTAAAATAATCGTTGGTATTTATTTTTTAATAAATCACATTTTCGATTCGTACAGAGCTTGATATTTGTAATTATTATATTAGATTTTTTTAATCGATAATTAAATTTGAAAATCTGATCATGACGTAATTTAAGTTCTTATCTTTACCCGAGTCTCTTCACATTTAAGGCCCTAAGCCTTCATTTGAGTCAAGAGATATTCGAAACGACCGACGCTTAAAAAAAACTCAAAAGAACATGATAAAAATGTTTCATAACAATAATTGTATAATAAAATATCTAGCTATCTGGGCATGGAGTTTCAGAATGTAACTCGTAAGTTTATAAAGCTCGTTTTGTGAAATGGCCGCGATATTGTGTAAATTAGCCTATTAACTAGTTTTGCCGTACCTTCAGAGCTATTACGCACTGTCGACCAGTCGCTGGCGACTCAGTCGCCGGCGACTGTGACTTACTATAGTTTAAATAGGGGCTTGCGCACTTAGTCGTCAGTCGTCCAGGAGTAAGTCCGGTCGACAGTGCGTAATAGCTCTCAAAGTATGTATTCGTTATTATATTTGGGGCTGATTTTTCAATGCTTGGTTAAAACTTAGACAGTGCGCGCACGAGCAACTTTGTCTCCGCAACTATTTTGTCTCTCCACCCATGGGCTAGTATGAAAGTGCGCGCACGTAGCGACGCAACTCCCCATACAAATTGATGGGAGAGACAAAATAGTTGCGGAGACAAAGTTGCTCGTGCGCGCTAGCTCTAAAGCTTTGGTCTGGTGATCATGACGCACAACGCTGAGGTATGCGCCCCAACGCAGCGTCACGACGCAGCATTTACCGTCCCTGCGGAGAGGTGGTCAGTTGATTTTGCCGCAGCTACCAAGGTAGACGTGAACATGAACAATTTTGCTGTAATTATCAAACTTCTATGTTTTTTGTATTTATTTTTATATAAAGAAGGATAGCTGCGAACTAATTCTATTAAATTGTCTTCGAAAAAATTCATATTGTCGCATTCATATATGCCGTGACGCATACCCGCACACCGCAGCGTTCAATCGAGAATGACGCCGCGCTGTGCGGGAGTACACCTCCCCACTCACCGCGCTTGCCCTTCGCCGCGGACGCATACTGCGACGGAACAAGAGAACATTGTCGACGTTTTTCATATGATTGAGTGTCCGGCATCGCAAACCGTATACCTCAGCGTTGTGCGTCATGATCACCAGACCAAAGCTTAAGAGCGTATGGGGAGTTGCGTCGCTACGTGCGCGCACTTTCATACTAGCCCATGGGTGGAGAGACAAAATAGTTGCGGAGACAAAGTTGCTCGTGCGCGCATGCTCATGTATTGTGATTGTCCGTATTTGACAGTTTACAGGTGACATTTTAATATGTTCGTGTAATACTTTATTGGACGGATAAATTTTAACCAAGGATTGAAAAATCGGCTCTTTGTGAGTTTTATCAAGCGATTGTAATGGATGCTTTATTAAAAATTTCAATTTATTAAAAGCTGAGGTTCTAAGTTTCGATGCCATATTACCTATTGAAAAAAAGAAAATGCTCATCAAAAATGAGGTTTGAACAACATTGCAACTGATATATAATTAATTAACAAGTAATGATTTGGATTCTATTGGGAATATAATACACTCACCGGCACGGAATCTTGGCCACTGCAAATTTTTGGGTAAAATAACACTATTTCTTTTCTACTACAAAATTCAATAAAAATTTAATCAAAACTAGTTACTTTCATGTTTTTACTAACTTTTAGTAATAATTGGAAGTTTATAAGAAGTACTCCCGCGTAGATATGAATTAAACAAGAATTTACGCTTTTACTGTGAAATTTAAATGATTTCTTAAAAAATGCACAAAAATTAGAAAGAACGTTCCCATAAAAAAAATTGAACCTTTTAATATAGGGTGTTTCCTTCTCTTTCCTTTAACACTGTTTGCATCCAGTCTGGCATACTCTAGAAGACATTTTTGATGTCCACTTGAGCTATAGTGTACCAAACGGCCCCAGCTGTATTTCTAAGCTCATCTAACTTTGTTGCTGTATTGGAATCGAACTTTATGTTTCTTTTAAGCATGTACCAGATGTGTACTATTGGATTAAGATCCGGGCTTCGAGCTGGCCACTCCAATTTTTCAATAATAACCTCTTGAAGGTACTCTTATACGCATCGTACGACACGCGGACGTGCGTTATAGTGTATTAGTAGCAAATTTTCTTCACTGATAAACCTGTAATAGGGCTGAACATGTTCCTGGAGAATTTCCTCAATATACCTGATCAAATTTAAGCCATTATCTACGATAACTAACCCCGTGCGAGCATCGGAACTTATACCTCCCCATACCATTATTGACCCTCCATGAAAAATCGCAGTTTGAGTGTGGTGATGGGTGAAAACCTCTCTTCTCGTCTCCTCTATACTGACTCTTGGCTATCAGAAGCTCGTAAAGTGACTTAGCAGTCATCTGTGAACACCTCACGAGCGCACTGGCTGTGGGTCCAGTTTTCATGTTCTCGCGCAAAACGAAGGCGTGCTTCTCTGTGATGTCTGAGGAGTTCTGGACGGCGTGCTGGTGTGCAAACCTTCAAATTAACTTCCTTCATTAGTCTTCTCACCGATTGCTCACTCACATTTATTATCCTGGTGTTTTAGAGCCGGTGGCGTATCTCAAAAACTGTCAGAAAGCCATTTCTGAGTATCTCTTGAACAATAAACGGGTCTTCTCGAGCTGATGTGCACATCACGCCTTCATTTTCTGGTCTGCACGTGTAGCTACCAGTCTCCTGGTATCTTCTCCATGTATAGTGTACCGCTAAACGTGGTACGTACTGAACATTAGGTACTTTATGTTGCGGCAGTGATTGGTCTAACATTGTGATGGCCTGAGCAGGTTGTTCAGATGTTAACGGCATTTTTTATTGTTTGTTATGATCATTGACTACAGTACAACAATAACAATATCTTAAAACGTCATAAACGATATCGAAAAAAGTTTAAAACGAACAATTCGTAACTTCGGCTCAACCGCACAAATCACAAATTTCGAGTAACTCTTAAAAAGTGGTAAAAGATTATTCTCAAACTTAATGATTTCTTACCATAAAATTAAACAAATAATATGTTAACATATCTGCATACAAAAAAATCGTGCAAAACACTTCAAACTTTTCTTATCGGCAAATTTGTAAGTGGCCAAGATTCCGTGCCGGTGAGTGTATTATCCTAAATTAAATTTTAAAAGATACTGGGTAAAGTAAATAATTCTGAGATAAAGAGATGGTGGAGGCTTAATTAGTCGATAGTTGTAAAATGAGCTTATTATACATAATCTATATTTTCTAATTATGCCAAAACGTAAAATAAAACAAATAGCTTAGCGAATAACATAGTCGGTCATAAAAATAGTATGTACCTAGTTCGATAACGAAAATCTCCGGCGAGTAAAATTTTGGTGTAGAATTATAATTAGAAATGAAGTGTCAACTGCTAAAAATTCTCATCGAATTACGTAAAAAATACCGCTGAGGCAGAGCAGATACGATATTTTATATTTTCGAGATTTTGCATATAGGTTGGTAAACCCACCGACGGTGCTGAAGTTGTCAGTCACCATGCTTTAAGTTACCTACATTGCACAAGTTAATGCACAAGGACTTGGTCATGAATGAACCTGTTGCTGGCTCCGGGACTAATATTACTATCTTAAGGGCTCTTTCAATTTATGCGTTTCGTATCGGACCGCTGCCGCACGTTTTCCGTGCCGCTAGTTATAACCCGCTGCCGTGCCGTTGCAGTACGGTAGCAGTCCGTTACCAAACGCTTAAATTGAAAGCGTATCTGACTGCCGTGCGTTTGTATGCTAGTGCTGTTTTAAATTTATTTGACACCAGTTAAGCCATGGACTCTGACGAAGAAACATAAAGTGCTCTTATTGAAAAGTTTGGTTTTAAAGTTGGCAACTCTGTTAGTCAATTTCAATTTCAACTGCCCGTCCGTATTATTACCACGACTGACTTATATATTATAACCTCAAGACGCGCGTATTTCTGTTACTTGAGTACCCGTAGAAATGTAAGATGATTGAATTAGATTAGACCAAAAAATTAATTTTTTAGAGCATGACTATTCTCTGTCAAATAATACTGATATATCGATATTTTTTTTTAAAAATATCAATTTTTTTTACAAAAAACATCGATACGATATATATCGATACTTTATTGCATTTCCGACATCCCCATGGGACTTGCGACGTTTCCGCCCTGCTATCGAGCGTTCGCGGTACGGACGCCGCGCTGTTGCCGCACCGTGCATTTTGTATGAAAACAAACGACCGGCCGTGTGCCGTACGACAAACGCACCGCTTCGGCACTGTAGCGGTCCGATACGAAACGCATAAATTGAAAGAGCCCTAAAAGTTTAAGTATACGTATATTGGCCATTCTCTGCTTTTTAGATTCCAACGTTCCTACGACGGTTGTCTGTTCATTTAGCCCCTCTTCCTGTCGATAAAAATCTGAAGGGACCTAACCAGAATCAGAATACTTAATGAGGAGAAAACAACTGCTGAGACAAAATTATATTAATATTTCTTTACATTAAAAGATTACTCTTTAGTACGGATATCCCTACGATTCTCACCCCTTTTACATAACGTCGTTTCGTAAATAAGCTGATCAAATATTTACAGCAGTGCCGAGGGGCGGTGATTCAGGCAGTCACGCTCGACATTTAAGGCATCCATTCTTAATTCCAAATCAACCCAAGTCAAACGATAAGACAGGACAACCTAGCTAGATAATAATCGAAACGATCATCGTCCAAGTAAAAGCGAACGTTTACAAAGCGACGGTCGAGCCGGCCACGTAACTACCTATTACGGTTCGGTCAGCGCGTGCCCCCGTATAGGGCGATAGGACAAAGCCTCCGCAATAATTCAATCGCAAATAAAGGGTGCCCTCCCCGATCAGGAGAAAGTGCGCAACGGAAGAAAGTAGTGTTCGCTCGTCTCGTCGCGCTCGCCACGCGGCCGGCACGCGCGCGCCGCTCCCACACCTGGCCACCCCTTTCACCGCTGCACTGACAAAAGATGCGCTCACATACTACACTCCACACGGCGCGTCCACCTATCCGTTATGTTTTCTTACACTTCGTCGGGTTAACCCTTTCAGAATAAGACGCTTAACTGTACAAAACGACGTGAATGCACATCGCGAACCGATTGTACCTACTCGTGCTCTACAATTTATTCATATGAAATAATGAACATTCAACTACTACTGCTACCACAACGTTTAATATTATTGGCTATTGGGATCGGTATATCTATTTTATTAAAACTAGCTCTTATCACAAAGTAGCATATTTAACTTTCACGAGTAATTAGCTCAAATGCACTTAATTTTTTACACCTACTCGAGCAACCCCTGCTAGTGACGCGTGGGTAAAGATCATCAAACTTTGCCCTCATTTGTGAAAATCGTGTTTCAAATTTAAATAAGCGAAACGGTTAGTCGCATTCCCCTGCAAATATTTCGCAACATCCAAAGGGCGACTTAACTCATCAAAACTTCTTACACTGAATAAAACAGCGCGTACAAAGCACAAAGACGAAGGGTCATAATATCGACTTGATAATCTTATAGACCGGGAGATACTGACACAAAATTTCGAGTCATTTGTAACAAGGATGGCGGTTCTACAGGGGTCTTAGTACGCAATGACAAAAAGAAAAATGATGGTGTGAACGCTGGTGCCGGTGGCTTAGTCGCGTGGGCGATTGTCGAACTCGTCGGAAAAATAGCGAAAGTCAAACGATTTGTAACACAAAAATTTTAGAATTTACCGATAGCCCATAAAAAAGTAGTAGGCGGTAGTGTCATGCCATACTTTTCCGGTGTGACTTACAGCCCGCCATACCGACGCGAATGTGTTGATTTAAATAAAACAATCATTCAACCATTTGTACCAGGCTAACTTTTGCACAGGTAACTATCGTCGTGCAGCCATTTACGAAAATCGCCATGCCATACTTTTCGGACGATTCCAAATGGTCGCCATACCGCCGAAAATCTGCAAAAAATTTTTATTTCGCCAAACTTTTTGTACCAGTATTGCATTTGGATTTTTGGAGAGTATTTGATAAAATGTGACCATTTTTATATTTGCCATACTTCTAGTAGGGGGAAAAAGTGCTGTCATACTTGAAAACTTAATTTATTATTAATTTATATAAGTGAAGATTTCCAACACATAGATCTTTGAAATTTTGTATTTATATTTGTTGATCCTCAAACTTACAGGAAAAATAAGTGCCATACTGTTACAAATCGTTTGACTTTCGCTATTTTCCGACGAGTTCGACTAACGCCCACGCGACTAAGCCGCCGGTACCAGCGTTCACGCCATCGTTTTTCTTTTTGTCATTGCGTACTAAGACCCCTGTAGAACCGCCATCCAGTTACAAATGACTCGAAATTTTGTGTCAGTATCTCCCGGTCTATTACTGGTTCTCGCTTGACCCTTTGAAACTATTCAAATTTCGTTCCAATGAAATACGGCTCAAGACTACAGTAGTTACCTACTACATAATAATATCTCTTGAATAAAACAGTTCAATTCTAAGGTGAGAGAACGAGTACAAAATGAAGGTTATGTTTGAAAATATAAAATGATTTTATATGTATGTATGTCCGCCTGTGATAATATGACCTTCAGTTTGCTTAAGGTATGAGTTGTCTTTATTTTTTTTCCCAAAAAAAAAATGATTTTCAAAACAGTAAATAATGGCGTGTCGTATAAATACAATGAAATAAGCGTGATATAATATAGCGCCAACTTGCGACCTAATTACGCATGGCGGCGTATAATATTAAATAATTAATAGTAGCGGACAATACAACGCGAGCTGTCAA
This sequence comes from Colias eurytheme, assembly GCF_061535395.1. Lineage (NCBI taxonomy): Eukaryota > Metazoa > Arthropoda > Insecta > Lepidoptera > Pieridae > Colias > Colias eurytheme. The sequence goes on from NC_142980.1 coordinate 664,463, forward strand.
CGGTGGTCTGTAATTAATCCACGACGTACCTAGTTTCAAATATAATTACGAAGACTTGGAAAATAAGCAAATGGTTAGTTTCACAGTCGCCGGCAACAAACAATGAATAATTGTAAATGCAATAGCTGACAGCGACTGTCGACAATGACAAGTATCACCGACCGCACATGCAAATTGTCCGCTTTACGATTCAGTCGGCGACGACGTGAAAAATTGACAACGCCGTACCCTGCACGGTGCACCGACGCGGACGTAACCGATATCATATGCTCATGTTCACCACGCCATCTTGAAACGATCTCGATTCAAACTCATGACCTACCTTTCCATTTTCTTGTTTGACCAACTCACAGAATCGATACGTATACAGATTTTTTTCGTGGCATTTACGCATTTTCTAATAGGTACATATTAAATTATTAAATTACATACTAATCAGAGGTTTCATATAACAAATGACATACTACAGATAAATAAAAAAGTGTGAGCAAAACATTTGTTTTGATAGAATTAAAAAAAATATATATTCTATCGAGAAAAGTTTCACTCTTTTAAAGTCGACTAAGATAAAAAGTTGAATTTCCCTTAATATGAAGGCTGTTACAGATTCTGAGGAACTACAAAATTGCTTATCACACACTTTTAAAAATGAATGGCTGGCATTGCAGGAGGGCAGTAAAATTGGTGAGAGTAGATTTTCTGTAGTGTATAATATTTTTGTTGACCTTCCAATCTCGTTGCTTGTTAATTTCACTAAATATTCCTAGTCAGTTGTTACATTAAACGAATATCATCAACGAATGTTCTTCAAACAAAAGAAAGAGGAAGGTAAAGGATGCAGCGCAGCAAGAATGTTGAATTTTTTGGAATTCGTAAAATAAAAAAGCACCAGACAAGGGGTTAAATAATTATCAATATGCCAACAACTCGCTCCCCTCGGTCAGTCAAAGGAAAAATGGATGATGCGAAAGCTGCATTAGATACATATATTGCAAATTTTTTTAAGCTACGTAATATTGCATCGCACATTTTTCAGACACTTAAAAAAGAAAATCATAATATGATTTTGATTGGTTTTTCACCAGATTTAATTAAATCCAAAAATTTATAACTACACAAAGAGGGACAGGGAACTCATTTGAAAGAAAAAAAAAACATATGGGGAGACATCACGTGTATTTACTCAGGAGGTCTTTAGGAGTGCCGATTCTTTGTTGTCCTAACAATTCCGTTTTAATTTAATTTTTAATGAAACAGGACATACTGCACTAGACATGTTTTTTTTTCATAGAAAGTCTATGTAAAAGGGTTAAAAATTGAAATTTTATAACTTTATACCGTAACAAATACATTAAAGACGAGGACCATTCGACTTAATGATGTTTTAGTGAAAGACGTGACTTGTAGACTATATTGCTGATATAGCACATGTTGTATGTCTTTTTGTTTGTGCTCTATGATTGTACCTACATATGTGTTTTTTTTTTTAATTACAGTTTTAACTTTTGTATTTGTGTGTGATGTGTGAGTGGTAAAAATAATAAAAAAAAAAACAAGTAAACTTCTTACAAAAGCTGAAAATCATTTACTGTTCAAACATCGAGTAAGTCATACTCGATGAATGAAGTTCGCTGATGCTATAAATACCGTATAATTAAATATGAGCCACCCAGAAAACTGAATCAAAACTCAAAGAAACGGCAATATTTATCTCTAACCAGCCGTTAGTTGCGGTCGCGGTGGCGTCCACGGCGGCACCCTCGGATTTCACTTCGAGACAGTTATTTCTGGCGGGACGAGGACATCTTTGCTTATTTTTAATTAAACCTACCTAAGTTTAACTTCCCAAATTAACCATGATTGAATGCAAACTGTTGGTAGATACACAAATCAATCGCAGAGATTAGATCTCTTAGATAACCTTTATTTTATAGTAATATACATTTAACATACATACTTCGAAGAAACGATTTAATTTTTGAATTCATTAACTTCAGTCTTAAATTTAAATTCTAGATACATATTCCAAATTACTTGGTGCGAGCCATCCCAATAGACTATAGAGAAGAGTCAAGACTCTCGATTCGGACGACTTTGGGTCAGTGGGCCAGAAGTTCACGTTCGATTGCAACTTCAACAGAGCTATTAACATGTCACACTATCAAATATCTGGCACAGAGAGGTATATTGCTAGTTGAGTTTGCTCAGTTCCCATTTCCCAATCGTATTTACATTAACTTCATCATAAATTATATCCTCGTCTGTAGAAACATAGGAAACACGTTTGTTATTCAATGTTTTTCCAAATGGACTGCGAGCAAATTTCGTTAGTCATTTCTTCATTAAAATGTATAATTAATGGTTAATAAGATAAGCGCCTCGTTGAGAATGGTTTAGCAATGGTGACTTTGGAAGTTAAGCGTTAAGCTTTTTTTTGAGGAAGACTGCAGATGCTTGCACGTACTACGTGCACGCATCAGTGTCTTTCGCCAAAAAAACACTTGCCAGGAAGGTCACCACAATTGGACCCACCAATTGACCTGTCAGCTGACCGTCTCCATGCTTAATGCTTATCTTAACCACTTTACAAATTTTCAGCCCGAAAGAAATGATTGATGAAATGCTTGCTTGCGAACCAGAAGAATTATGAATGTTTAGAGGGGTGGGTAAAAATAATAAGAACTGCTTTAATTTTATCGTGGCTATTTACGAATCACGTTACTGTACGTTATCAACCAAGAAACTGCGCGATAACATAATCGTCAAAACGCTTAAATGTCGATTTACTTAATGAACGACAAATAAAGTTTATCTCAGAGCAAAGGTTAAATATGCAATACTACTAGCGCTTCACGATGTTATGTCTCATGTCTCGATATGCTCTTATCTACACGTCTATGAAGAACAATAATTTATTATTATAATTATTGAATGAATGTGACGAGGTCTCCAGTTATTCAATAAGATACCGCCCGCATCGTACTCGTACATTGTGAATGACGTATTTGAATCGATTAACTATTATTTATTGACAAAAGGCAAATGGCTTTACTAATAATTGCTGTTTTTAAAGAAAGTTATCTTATCAATTTTATGCACTTTTTGTAGTAGTAACAATTATTATTTATTAATTATAGTCCTTGTATTACGGTAGGTACTAAAATCAAAAGGTTTTATTAATAAACATGTTAGATTTATTATGTGGTGAGTTTATGACAAATATAAATTCTGACTGGACATAGGTATAATAAAACGAAAGATCAAAGTTTGCCTTTTCCCGCTTAACACTTTATCAGATATGTAATACATGGTTGGTAGAGATCACTGCATATTGCCGAAGTTATAAGGCCGACAATTTGGTACATTCATATACAATAAAGTGTAATAAATAAATAACTTCAATGGATAATCTCTTTCTGATTTGTATCTAGATTACGAATTAGATCAATTTAACCCGATTTTACGTCCATGTTATATTCATGAATTTCAATGGAAACAGTAAATTAAAGCTGCCGCGACGTTTAACAGAAACTTAATAAATTTTGTCCTTTATATTGCAACTTTGCAAGCAGTGACTTAAATGCCGAGCAGCTAACAATTTGAAGTATTCGCTCTTTACACCAGTCTCTGAAAATCTAGACTTGAATCTGTATGAAACTCATTGTTTCAAAACTTATTATAAATTCGTGTTTCGTTTATGAAGCGGGGTTATAAGTCCTGATCACCATGTCACTGTGTATATTTATTAGCTACTAGTGGTCCGCCCCGGCTTCGCTCGTGGTACATATTTCGCAATAAAAGATAGCCTATGTCCTTTCTCGGTTATCAAAATATCTCCATACTAAGTTTCATGCAAATTGGTTCAGTAGTTTAGGCGTGATTGAGTAACAGACAGACAGACAGAGTTACTTTCGCATTTATAATATTAGTATGGATATGTATTATAATACTTTCTTGCTAGATACGTAAATAATTTATTTTATGGTAGAGCGGTGGTGGTGGTTTATCTAATGTGAAGCAATCACCACCATGAAGTAGAGCTTCAAGTGCATTGCCCGCTTGTATAAGTTAAGTTATGGAGTTTCTTGCCGATTCTTCTCCATAGACTACAAGCCCGCATAGGACAAAAATATGGGTCAAATGAACCACCAGGGGACATATCTAGAACGATAGCAGAGCAAAAAATAATAAGATTCATCACTATGCCGTCACTTGTAAGCTGTCCAACTGAGTGCAGATGAGAATTGAAAAGTACAGGTAGACTCGGTAAATTTTGGTCATATATTTTTGTACGGCATTCTTAACCATCGATAGATCCATTAAAAATAATAAGAAACCGCTCAGTGCCGTACAAAAATGGTGGTCCACCAAGTCGGAATTTTTATTTAATTTCCGAGAGTTACCGGGGGTAAATTTGGTCATTTGACCATGTACGGCATCTGTGTCATACTATTGCTATACTGCTTTTAATCCATTATTCCGCAACGCCGTACAAAAATCATGGGGCCAAGGGGAAAAAATCGAGAGATGCAATCCCCTCTCTTTCCCCACTCCAGGGGGTCATTTGACTAAGTACGGCTTCGGTTCCAAAACATTATCTTGCACTCAAAAGTACTATTAAAAGCAATGCCGTCAAAAAATAATTGTTCTTTTAAATGTTTACCAATAATCATCTTAATTTCATCGAATTCTTGATATAAAGAGCTGTAAGGTCATTTGACCCTGTACGGGAACTTTTTTTTTAACATGATATTGTAAAATTCAATTGTTGTATAGTATTGCCGTTCAAAAGAAACCGTTCTAAAAAAAGTTATAGAGAAATGCAAAACCAGAAATTTTGTTAAAGTTTAAACATCGTAGATTAATGAAATATAATAGTTTTCTACACTTTATCCGTTGTTTTAAATAGTATTAACATAGATAAATTAGGAAAAAACGATGCCGTACATTTTTGTGCAGACCACATCTTTTAGGCTTTCATCAGAAAGCGACGAAAGCTACAATTTTAAGAGTGCTTTATGGCCATTTGATACAGTACGGCATTAACATATTTTTACCCAACTACGGCAAAGCAAAAGGAGGGTTATGGTTGTTTACAGGTCATGTATGTATGTTCATCTATTCCCTCGTAACTTCTAAACTACTTATCAGAATTCGACAAATGACATATCATTAGAGGCGTCTGAATTGTTCACTGGATAACCAACGACCAGCTAGCTAAAGGCTATATGGGGTTTCACAAAATCTAATGTGGCGCCCTCTAGCGGACAAAACATACAGAGTAAAAAAATAAAGTTAAGATAAATATGCAGTGTTTGGTATCATTTGAAAGCGCTTTACTTGTACATTTTGAATATGTATATATTACTAGCATTTGCTTGTGACTTTACCTGTATTCATGGACTGATTGCATATAATTCACATCTTTTCGTTCATAGCTTTTTTATTAGTTCATCAATTTAACGGAGTCCATTCCACCTGACTCCGACTTTCCAAGGTGATAATTAACCACCTCGAGCTTCTTAATATTAATGTATATTTATATTTTATTATAAAAATGTAAAGCAAACATTTCGTTATATGGATTTTTTTCTTTTTCAGATTTTTCCCCTTTGAACCAACGAAAATGTACGGCACATGAAAAAATATTATCTATGCATAAAATACTTTAAAAATAAATTTATTTCGTGTTGTGTCAAATGACCCCCTGGAGTGGGGAAAGAGAGGGGATTACAACTCTCGATTTTTTCCCCTTGTCCCCATGATTTTTGTACGGCGTTGCGGAATAATGGATTAAAAGCAGTATAGCAATAGTATGACACAGATGCCGTACATGGTCAAATGACCAAATTTACCCCCAGTAACTCTCGGAAATTAAATAAAAATTCCGACTTGGTGGACCACCATTTTTGTACGGCATTGAGCGGTTTCTTATTATTTTTAATGGATCTATCGATGGTTAAGAATGCCGTACAAAAATATATGACCAAAATTTACCGAGTCTACCTGTACTTTTCAATTCTCATCTGCACTCAGTTGGACAGCTTACAAGTGACGGCATAGTGATGAATCTTATTATTTTTTGCTCTGCTATCGTTCTAGATATGTCCCCTGGTGGTTCATTTGACCCATATTTTTGTCCTATGCGGGCTTGTAGTCTACCATAGATAAGTACTGCTTTCCGAATCGCTGGTAAATGTTAAAAATACTATGTTATGACGATTCAAAAGTGCTACTAAATAGTAGTCTAATTGAATAAACGAATGTTTGAGTTTAAGGAAATATGAATAAAAAAGAAAATAAGGATTTCCATACAATTTCGCGATAGCGATTAAATCTTAATCCCGTTCTGTCGCAAAATCCGTTCTTAATTGACGGTAAAGTATAGAATGCAGAACCTTGTGTATACCCGTAATGACTATATTATAAATTCACTTTATAGACCGCTGATAGACCGGGAGATACTGACACAAAATTTCGAGTCATTTGTAACAGGATGGCGGTTCTACAGGGGTCTTAGTACGCAATGACAAAAAGAAAAATGATGGTGTGAACGCTGGTACCGGTGGGTTAGTCGCGTGGGCGTTAGTCGAACTCGTCGGAAAAATAGCGAAAGTCAAACGATTTGTAACACAAAAATTTTAGAATTTACCGATAGCCCATAAAAAAGAAGTAGGCGGTAGTGTCATGCCATACTTTTCCGGTATGACTTACAGCCCGCCATACCGACGCGAATGTGTTGATTTAAAAAAAACAATTATTCAACCACTTGTACCAAGCTAACTTTTGCACAGGTAACCATCGTCGTGCAGCCATTTACGAAAATCGCCATGCCATACTTTTCGGACGATTCCAAATGGTCGCCATACCGCCGAAAATCTGCAAATTTTTTTTATTTCGCCTATCTTTTTGTACCAGTATTGCATTTGGCTTTTTGGAGAGTGTTTGATAAAATGTGACCATTATTATATTTGCCATACTTCTAGTAGGGGGAAAAAGTGCTGTCATACTTGAAAAATAAATTTATTATTAATTTATATAAGTGAAGATTTCCAACACCTAGATCTTTGAAATTTTGTATTTATATTCGTTGATCCTCAAACTTACAGGAAAAATAAGTGCCATACTGTTACAAATCGTTTGACTTTCGCTATTTTCCGATGAGTTCGACTAACGCCCACGCGACTAAGCCGCCGGTACCAGCGTTCACACCATCATTTTTCTTTTTGTCATTGCGTACTAAGAGCCCTGTAGAACCGCCATCCTGTTACAAATGACTCGAAATTTTGTGTCAGTATCTCCCGGTCTATGATTATTATTGTCAATTAGCTTATTAGCCCGGCTTAGCTCGTTTAAATAATTCAATTTGCAAAGCCACATATTCTGTTTGTAGTATAATTGTCAGACAAGTTAACTTTAGTCCGGTGAACGTAAAAAAAAATCTGACAACTACCTATTGCATCTAACGGTGAATTTGCATCTAACGGTGAATTTACATCAAACGAGCGAATGCTCAATCTAACCCCACTATGTCAAATTATTTTAGTGTAAACAGGCGTAGAGCATTCTTTCGTTGTTCAAAAAGTGCGTTGGAAAAGATTCTATGCAATGTTCTAATGCTGAAAAACGCACTGAATACGAGTTTTCGTTTACACTAAAAGATCACGAAATATGCTCTAGCTCTATGATCGTCTGATGTAAATGCACGGTTATGTAAAAACTGATATCTATAAAGTCGGTGATGAAATGATTATAAAAAATTGCAACAATACTTGTGCTAAATCATAAGCACCATTGCCATTCGACAGTCGTAGAGATTATTTCAGCTCCTGAACAACGATCTCCTAAGCACCGAGCTACCTAATTGGTGGTATTGTTGAAAACACAATAAAAAAATACTAAATGCCTCATCATTCCTTGCACTTGGCGACGATTACGGGGCTTTGTTTTCAACTGAAATACCCAAAAACGAAGGAGTTTCTAATAATTCGACTGCATTAATTCGACTGCTGGAATAATTTACCACCTCCATTACGAAACTCGAGGACCTTATCAAGTTTTAAATATGGTCTCAAAAAACAGCTACTTACCGAGTTTCGTAACCAGCCTTAGTCACATTGTTATTACAGTCGTACCGTGATTGTTGTATTTATTGTTTACTGTGCGGGACGCGGTAAAGGTGATTTTCATGTGATTAAAAATTAAACCTATTATCCGACCTATAGTAGACTTTTCTCTGTCACGATATCGCTATCTATGCGGGTGAAACCGCAGGGCATTGCTTGTATTTATATATTATACAATATAGGTATATTTAAAGTACACAAAAATTATAGTATTCTGTATTATATTATATTTAAGTATTATTGATTCACATCTTTTGACTGGCACTCCAACAAGGGACTACTGAAAATCAGCGCTTCACAACATAACGTGTAGCACATGCTGAGTTGCTACCCTTTTTGGCACCACACTGATCAGCCGTAAGTAAAGTTACCTACTAGTCCGGGATACATCGCCCATTTTTGCAAGTGATTACTATCAAGCTAATTTTTCGTGAGTAGCTTTATTTTGATGAGATGCCCAATAATTTCATGTACGAAACTCTCGATTGTGGTAGCTTAAATAAAAATAAATAAAATAAACAGAGGTAACAAGGATAAAAATTTTTGATTTGACGGTTCTCAAATATTTATTACGCAATTCGTAGGACAATATGTCTGTTGAATTATATAAGTATTAAATAAGTGAAAATAAAAAAATCAGCTTGTTAGTAATCATTTATGATGACTTCGTTATCGATACACATTGGAAAGGGGGACTCTTTGATTAAACCATAGATTTTGAAGGACAAATATTTTTTCGAATAATTTAGATAATTATCTTGAGATTGAACAAAAAAAAACATTCAGTTAGTAATTAATATTTGAGAACCATCAAATCAAAATATTTTATCCTTGTTTCCTCTGGTAGCTACCACAATCGAGAGTTTCATACATTAAATTATTGGGCATCTCATCAAAATAAAGCTACTCACGAAAAATTAGCTTGATAGTAATCACTTGCAAAAATGGGCGATGTATCCCGGACTATACCTTTTTTAATGTATTTTCTTTTTTTCCCGTTTATTTTTGTTTTTTTTTCTGTTTGTATTGTGTGGTGCTAAATCAACATTCTTTCTTTCTTTCATTTTATTCTCTTGGATTTGGGTTTTCTACTGATGATTTTTTTTTGTCAAATGGCAACAAAATCCTAATTATTTGAGTAGGTATATTGTAATACGTCCTGAAATGATACCTCCTCCAGGATTTCCGGAAACCTATTATGGAGAAAATAATTTACAAATACTTTACGAAGTGATATTTTATTATTTATTTATGATGCGAAATTTTGTTCATTTTTTTTCATATCGGAAGCCAACGGAGCGATTTTAAAAATTTTGAAACGAGAGCAATGATGACAATGTCATGCCAAATGTTGAATAGGACTTCAAAGTGAATAAAAATGGCGGCAAACATTTGTGAGTCACCGATGTGTTGGAGCTATTATTCAGGCAATAAAAGTGGGTTCAGGTTGGGAAAAGGAAACGGATTTCCGATACTTATTGGATCATATTCGAACAGCTTTGTGGTAAAAATCCAAAACATTTTCGGGTTTACAAGGGCCGCTGTTACATTTTTGGCTCTATCTATTTTAATTGATATCTAGTGTTATACCTATGTTGAGCTAATAAAAGCGAAAAGCGAATATGTTCTACAACTTTTTAATAGTTATCACGATATTTTTAAAAAAACATTATTAAATTAGTTACATACCTACTTAATACTTATTAGTTTACTTACTTTAAAAGCTGTAGTTTTTTTTCTTATTATAAATTCTGTATTTCTTTTATGTACATTTTAGTATTTGGGTAGACCGTACAAAGTACAAACTTACATATTTTAAGTTCAATTCAAATTCAATTTATTTAAATGAAACAAAAATAGGTATTTTCAATAAATAGAAATATGAAGGTGAAAGGCCTACCTACAAATATAAAATAAGTATACAAAAAAAAATTAAGTACTGTTTCATTCATTTATTAAGATTTGACCAAAACTATTAAGACTACCTATCTTTTTATTTTTTAGTCCTTAATAAATATTATTTTTAAATTAATTGTAAATTTGCTAAAGTCTACGATTAAAGCTGTTGAAAGTCAAATAAATTGCTACAAGATGTCGGTTAAAAAAGACACCGGGCATTGAATGAGATATTATAGATAGACAGACGGACTGTTTATAAAACCGGGCATTACTAGGAAAATAGGTCATTGACCGGCATGTTGCATAGGGTTTGTGGAGAGAGGACAATTGTAGGTGTTAGGGACTAACTTCATATCGAAATTGGTAGGTAGATAAATGAATTTTCTGATTAAGCTAATGTCATTTCTACTTTACATATTCAATTTTAAAATGCGTTGAGCTATAAAATGTTCTTAGATCATTAAGTAATAATGATCTAAGAAAATGTTAACCCCTTATTGCATGAATTATTAAGGAGATGAAATAAAAATTATTTTTTTGCAAAAAAGTGTTTATTAGACCTTACATTATGAGATCAAATTGAGAAAAAAAATTATTTACTTATATTATAGAAAATATGAAACGGCGCCATATATGGACTCGTATGCAGTGTTTGTTGTATTTTTTCTGTCATATATGGCTTCGTATGCAATTAGAAAAAAGTAACTAATTAATGAAATAAAAATATATTCCGGACTAATTTCACACACACGGTTGCTAAGCCCCAAACTAAACTTAGGCTTGTATCCTGAATGCTAAGTCAACTGATATACTACATATACTTTACATAAATCCTATCCTACTAATATTATAAATGCGAAAGTTTGTGAGGGTGGATGTTTGTGTATGTGTTTGTTTGTTACTCTTTCACGCAATTACTACTGAACCGACTTCAATGAAATTTAGCACACATAATATAGAGGGTAACTTGGACTAACACATAGGATAGGTTTTATCCCGGAAATCCCACGGGAACGGGAAATATGCGGGGGGGCTTTCTTTGAAAACGCGGGTGAGGCCGCGGCCGCGGGTGACATGTTAGTACTTTATATGGATACCTAAATAACACCCAGAATCATAGCCAACTGCTTGCTTAAAACAATTACGTTTGTCATTATAACATTAAAAGTAAAAACACGTTATATTTTTCACATAACGTGAAGGAACGAAATTGGAACAATATAGGCATAACTGACGGCCGTTCTTCTTCCAAATTGGGTAATGACTAATCCCATCAGATCGTACAGAGTCAAAGTAAAAATCTAGATGTCTTGCAGGAGTTTTTCGTAGCTTTTTTGCGGCAATTGGCGAGTCAGGAATACTGAGGAGACTCCAGAGATGCCGATGTTTCTAAGTTTTTGAGAGACTACCACGTCTTTTGGTAATAAGAGCTTTCCATGACTTTCGCATTTGTTCTGAAACAGCTAATTAAAAATCATACAGTAGCATATAGCATGAGTCTGTATTTATTGATGATGATAATATGATATTTATATGCTTAGTAGTGAGATAAAAGTGTCCAGGATCCATACTGGAACAATCAGTGAAAGTATCCTTGAATGCATACCAAGCCACATATGACATAATATATTTTGGACAGAATGCATACGAAGCCAAATATGACAGATTTGGAAAAGTACAAAAAACATGATGAAAGCAAAAAAAACAACCAAACCAAATGTTTTTCCTTATTTTAGAAAGAATAAAGAATGAAGTAATATTTTTTTTCATGGCTTTACTCACCTTTTTGATATTGAAATTTTAATTTGAAAATCACGGTTTTTTCCGCGCACCCAAACCGTCGCACGCGCTAGACTAAATCTATAATATATCTGATGGATAATGTTTACACTGTATAAATTAATTACATTCCAATTCTCGATGAAATGCTGTTTAAGATGTAAGGTAGTTTTTTTAGATATTGTTTATAGTTAGCCTGTAAAAAATTCATGAACTTCGTCGTCCATATATGGCTTTGTATGCGGTAAGGGGTTAATGATCGAATAGTTTATATGTACGTAAACAATAGATTTAAATTTTAAACTTATTGATGTCATCGTGAGAACTGCGGCGCGTTGGCGCCACGATTCTTTGATGTGCAGATGGAAACCCGACAGTTGTGGGATCGACCGTGCATTATTTATACATATTATGTATAAGTATATTTTATTAACTCATCGACTACATGATAGCCCGCATAACCCTAAGCCAACACGCTTCTTTAAGGGCCGATTTTTCAATGCTTGGATAAAACTTATTCGTCGAATAATGTATAAAACTACCATTTTTGTTTGTCTAAATATTTAGTTGTCTCAATAGTTTAAGCGCTATTATGGTGCAAACCCACACTTGACCGTTAACATTTCACGGCGCAGTTCTAGGCCGGCCTGTGACCGGCCCGAGTTCCCTGACCCATCAGCTTATTCTCAACGCGCATTCGTCATTCACTACGCCCGTGCCGATTTTAAAACTTGTCTACTAGTGAAAAACGACAGCATTTAGCGTGCACGGGAAAAACCCTAGCCATAACTCGATGAGCCATAATTACCGGAATAAGACATATTTGCAGTGTGACTCATCCGTATTTTCGTCGGCCGGCGTCTCGCGGCATCGCCGTTTCAACCATAGATTTCATCATTACACAAAAAGCGCACCATTCGCCGTCACACTGATACGCCGAGGCCTATTTTTAAAACTCATTACGGGCCGATAACGTTACGTTACGCTTGCACTGCGATAGCGTCCCTATGACGTAATTTCGTTCGTGGGAATGGTCGCTTGGAATGTGGATGCGACATGATCCGCGCTGAAAGTACTCACCTGTCCTCGTAGGTAGGGGAAGCGCCTCCGGAGGGGCCCTGGGACGCGTCACCGTCCATGGTTTTTGGTGGGTTAGTCGGGTCAGGTAGTGGAACGAGAAAAGCGCGCGCCGACGACGGGTGCGGCTAAGTGCAATGATGCGGGAGCGCAGTCGTACGCTCACGGACCGATCGCAAGTCACGACTGACGAGCGGCGACCAGCCAGCACCGGCGGGGCCGAGGGCGCGGGTGGAGGCGTGGGAACGAAGCCCCGCGCGTCGCCTAGCAACGTACCGCACGTGGCCGCACACTACTCTGCCATCGAGTACGAGTCCATCGTGAAAAGCGGACTCTAGGCTTTTCTCGGCTGCGGAAACTCGTGTCACCTCATGGTAAACAATCGGTGACGAGTACATATTATGTATAAGCAACCGCATTATTCACTTTCCTAGGATTTAAACAAGACGCGATAATAATATCCAGTGAACTACCTTTAACAAATACCTACCATTTATCTTATCATTAATTATCGTCCGACACTGCCCACTGGTGTACTATTGTTTATACTATCGCGATTCGCGATCGTCACAAATACGATTGAACCTAAGTATGTACCTACATTAGATCATAGAATTCATCAAGTCAAAATAAGGCGTACGTTAACGTGCCTTAGGCACCTTAGGTACCTCATGATTGACGGTTAGAGATTTATTTATAATTTATATATATTTTGGCTTTAGAGATTTCTTATTTATCATTTTGGGACATAAATCCTACTTTTATTTCAATGATACTCGTAAGTTCGAAACCAATAATTACATACCTACATACCTACCTATAACGAGCTATTATATTTTCATATTGTTAGGCACAGTTTTATCTTGTTTTGGCCTGGTGACGGGCAACCGCTGATGGGGTCACGGAAGAATTCTACCATACCCGTGGCCCCGTCGTTGATGCGGCTTGACGGAACACAGTGGGGTTTTGGTCGGTAGGAATCCGACATAACCCACGGCCCCTTCCCCGGAGGCCGTGGGTAGGTATCTATGCAAGATTTCGCCACTTAACACGTTGACTGCGGCACAGATATATCTGTACTTTCCATTACTGCGTTACGGGTCGTTTTAAACCTTGTCCTATACCAGACATTGTGGCGGCACGAGGCATATTAAACCCCACCGCCCGTAGGAGATCAAAATCCTTTTTTTGGCGCCAAATAAGACAAAGTGTGCGGCTTTTGTCCTGATTATTATTAACAATGAGTTCATTAACCTAAATCTACCGTCGCCCGTGGTTAGATTAGTTAGTTTAGATTCTATGGGTAAAATAAAATGTGGGATCTGATGTACCCCATACCGCACTGAACGATAGCAGTTTTTCATATAATTTAGTGATGGGAAAAGAAATATCGACTTTATTTAATTGTATTTATTTATCAAACTTATGGATGTTTTTCATTAAAACAGGCCAAGCAATAATATTTTTTCAGATTTCAGATTTTAGAGTTTCACCACCCGGTTTTTCTTCATCTTCCTCTTTGATTAACTTTTTTCGGCAACGTTTCGACATAATCGGCAGCAGTCTCGAATGTGTTGCACAACACTAACCGCGTGAAGCTAGCTTAGGGTGCGGTACGAGGTTCGCGGGGTACGAGGTTTTCGCAACCTCGTTCCGCACTGTGTTAGAATTTTTATTAGTTCAGTGCGGCACGAGGTCTAAGAAACCCGGTATTAAGGTCGGTATACCATTGAACTAGGAATCAATAGCACATCTCAGATATATAGATATCACTTTCCTACACTGAACCAGATGGAAGTTATGCCTCCCGCACGACAGAGAAGTTTAAGTTTTTTCCTACCGCTATAACGACGAGACACGGACAGGGCGTTTCAAGCCCTGTTTCGCAGCGAACGTGTTAAAAAAAAAGGGCACAGTTTTATCTAGGCTCTATGTCTATGTCCAGTATTAAATATAATGAAAAATATATAACATAATAGCAATCATTTATTTCACCCTCAATCTATAACTTGTACTAATATTATAAAGAGGAAAGGTTCGTAATTATGTAATTATGTATATGTAATATGTATGTATGGTTTTCACGCATAAACTACTGGACCGATTTCAAAAATTCTTTCACCATTAGAAAGCTGCATCTTTACTGAGCAACATAGGCTATGTTGCATTTTCAAAACCTAACCTAACCTAGAGATCCTTACTAAAAAATTAAAAATGCAATAATGAAACCCAAGGTGTAAAAAATTCCTCAATAAAACTTCTGTCATCGCGTGCGCTGCGGAATCTATTGAAGATAGAACAAAACAATGTTCTAGGGTATTATAGAATGGATCAATATCTACAAGAAAGTCCGCGATACCATATGTCCATCTTCAGTAGTTATGTTACTACAACTTTTTTTACGTTTTCAAAGTATATAGAAGTGCCGACAGTAATCAAACCATGTTATCCATACACATTACACATATATTATTCCTTATCCCCTTAAATGATGTTTTATTATAGACTGTTTCAATAACAGCCATTGTGTTTAGTGGATATTCCATTCCAAAGATACTAACGAAAAAGTGTCAATCTACTTTTTAAAAGTGTCAATCTAGAGAAAATAGTAGGTATACTTAATAGGTACTGTTTAATACAATGAGCAGGCGTAGTGCGGGACGGGGTAAAGGTGATTTTCATGTGATTAGTCCGACCTATAGCCATTAGAAAATGGCAAATGATGACATCACTGATGCAGCTACTATAGACAGGCGCGTTAACCCTAGAACCGTACCCATATTAAAATTTCATTAACGGTACCCAGGGGTACAAGTGTACCCCTATGAAAAAAACTAAATTACAAAAAGATTATTAACTTTTTTTAAATGTTGTCTTATTAAGGTCATCTTAACATTCATTTAGGTCCTAATAATTTAATTTATAATGGCATTTTTATATTTTTTCTACAATTTACACACACTTTACGTTGGTGATCAAAATTTATTAAAAGTTTTCACTTCCTGCATTGTGTGCGGGACTGACGGAATTTTAACGTGGATATTCACAGTTACATCTCAGATTTTGAAAAAGCAGTGGTCCCTGCAGTTATTGGTAATTGTTGTCCTAAAATATCTCCATTACTTATTTGTAGAGACATTGGCAAAGTTATGTACTGAAATCATTCTTCTAGGTGAAGTTTTTTATAAGAAAAAAATTAAAATTTTTTCGTCAGGTTCATATTTTGATGCCTCACCAAGTACCAGCTCTTCTTGTTATTCCACCTCCCACAAAAAATCAAAATTCATCCATTATTTGCCATCAAAAAAAGAAAATGAATAACTCAGGTATTCAAATCATGCAGCAAATCATAAATTTGTTGAAAATACAAATTTCCACACTATTTAACAATAACAGTATGTATATAACATGAATGTAAAGTAAACTTATAATTGTACATCAAATTTATCAATAAAAATATAAAATAAAAGGACCAAAAGGCGAAAAAATAAAATAAATGAACCTTGAAATACTTACGTTCGTAGTACCCAGGGGTACTGGAGTACCCCGACAGGTTCGTACGACGTGTTCTCAATAGCTTGACCACTGATCGAATACGGTATCTACGTGTCTCCTCATCCCCGATAAATACACGAACGCGCAAAAGAAACCGTTGTTTAGAAAAAAAGATATAGAAGATTTTCTGAATTTTTTTTCATTTGTACCCCAGGGTACGGTTCTAGGGTTAAATGCGTTCCAGTTATTTCCTAAAGTGCAGTGCGATTTGCGAATCAAACATCTTAATATGGTGTCGGACGCTGCCCGTATGACGCAATAAACAAATAGACAGCCAGCAGACTGAGTGAGTCTGAGTGCACGATTACATGGATTGCTACCATTATCGGGGATAGGGATGGATAAATTGTAAATTGCTTGAGACGAATTACCCTATCGGCGCAGAATACTTTATAGTAGCTAATGCTATCGCGATCGGTAGCGTTTAGCCATTATTAAGTAGGTACCTATTCTGTGCTATCGGCTGAAAGCCACTGCCTCGAATGATGTACCTACGCGACTACGTAGTACGTCTACAGTAAGAATATTATATAATATATGCTACATGTTCCCAAACAATTACTACCTACTTGTTAACGTGTATGGTACGGGAGCTATTAACGTTTTAAAAAAAGTCATTTTAGTATACTTAGTTGGGTTTTTTATATACTGTTTCTCTTGCTATTTCGGTTAGAGTCCGCGCTGTCTGGCTGGCGGTAGTGGTTGCGTTTGTTACGTACTAACTAGTAACTACTAACCATCACTAGGTATGTGAATGCATTATACTACTTGTAGGTACAATTTAAATAAACTCATTTGTAACGTGCATAGTTTTTGTCCAAATGTTCATTTAGCAAAAACAATCTACCTATACAAACTTAGGTACTAAAAATAATACAAAGCTGAAGAGTTTGTTAAATAAAATTAGTTAATAAATATACTCTGTGCAATAGTTGAATCATATTTTTATGATACTTATACCTAGTATCTAACATTGAAGAATATATTATAATTATTCTACAGCTTGCAAAATGAGTTATGAGGATCAAGAAAATTGTATAAAATAATGTTACTTTTAGTATCAGAGACGCATATAGATATGATATGTATTTATGAATACCACAAGAGGAGCTTCAGAAAAGCAAATATCGAATGAATTTAAAAAGTAAACTCAAAGACGAAACTTCTGCACCTAGCGCCATCTATTGACGACATTTAGCTTAATGTAAAGAAAGCAATACATTTTCATCAAAATATCTGCCAATACCAAAATTATACAGCAACAAAACACAATAATTACTAATTAGGATTTCCAAGTTTCTTATTAGTAACTAAGTGTATCAGATAGCACAGAGGTGTACAATACAAAACAGCTGATAAATAATAAATAAATAATAAAAAAAACCGTACTCAAACAAAAATCTATACTTGAGTAAATTGTACGAGCAAAATAACGACTAAATATCGCGAAAACTATTTCTAATTAACGGCTCCCGAGGCGCAAAAGAAATACATGAGACCCTTTGTTCCCAGTGCAACGTGCTTTCCTTTTAAGTTAATGTTTCAAAGAGATTTAATTACATAGCAAACAGATCCTCAACATCATTTATTAGTTGCTCGCTAACGCTAAGCGTGTGTTGCATGCACTTTTATTAGCTGTATACAGTTAATCAAATTTATTCTAATTACTTTCTTCAATTACATCCCTCTACATACTTTCTGTACTAGTACTGACTACTGATACTAATATCGAAATGAATATCTATCACGTGATTACCTCGGAACTGGGAAACCACTTGTAAAATTGGAACAATTTGAAGGAGCCAACTTTTTGCTAAAAAAAACAAAACTAAACAAAAGAGCGAAGTAGGGAATGGAAATCGGGCGATTAGATGAAGTGAACGCTAGAGTTGCATGAATCAATTTTATTCGAGCCTTGTTTGCCGACATACTTTGATAAACAAACGAAATAAATTGTATCTAGTGTATACCTACTTTACGCTATACGTGAGAGTCTCATCTCGGATTTATAATATTCAATTTGTTTCCGGCTCAGATTTAAGAACGCCGAAAAAAACATTGTTATTTTCGAAGTTATTTTCGTTTTTACAATATTGTTAGCCTGATTTGGCTCTATATAGAGCTGAAAAACCAAACGAAACCTAATGACCTCGGGATGCAAAGACCTTGTCAATTTGTACGAATAATCAAATATTGCACTGTAAAAGTGCAATATTAATGATGTAACTATTTTCACTTTTTAATTAGAACATAAGTACATATATCAATTATAAGATATAAAATAATGTAGAGGTCGTCTAATAATCCCCATTTATTTCAACACATATATTTCAAAAGTAACCTAAGTTGGAAACGAGATCCGCGGGTCACAGCGAGCACAGCAACGAACCGCGATTAGGGCAGAAACGAGCCATTTGGCCTACTTGTATGATAGAATGTTGTTGGTGACCCTACAATCAAAAAGCTCTAAAACAATTTTCTCTATAATTAAGATATGTACTTACGAGACCTTAAAGAAAACAAAAAAATATAAAGATAAGATTTAAATGAGTCGTGTGTTACAATTGCATCGTTAATTAATCTAGTCACACAAATAATGCGACACTAACGTACACGTAGAAGCCTCTAGAATGAGGCCAGCCCACACCCCAGAGCCTGCAGGCAGTGAGTGCTCAGTAATCACGCACGCGGCGCGTGCAAGGAGGCCGTACGCGGCTCACCCACATCACAAGGAGCCTGTCGTGGGCCAAGGGGACGTAATATTTGCTCCCCCTCTTCGATTCCTCTTTGTGTCTCCTACGGAAATTAAGCCCGGGACTCGACTGCCGCGGCGGATTGACATTCGGATGATGTGCCACTTCTTTTTTTTAAATATGTTTCCCCTTACGTTTCGTTTAAGTTAATCAACTGGGAGCGTTTCCTTCGACTCGTTATTCAATAACGGTGTTAATAAAAACAAATACATTTTAAATATTCATATGTTATAAACATAATATGTATGTCAAAAAAGCAAAACGAGAAATAATGTAATTTGAAAAATGATGAAACGTCTTCTTTGCGATATAAATTCGATGTATGTTTATAGTTTTACCTCTTTTTGTATTATAATAATTATCTATTGATTACATTTTTGATACGAGAGTCACATGGCCACCAGCCACTACAAAAAGAAATATGTACTAAAATATCTCAGTAACTTGATATTTGTTTCGTGCTCATTATTATTTCAAAAATGAAATGCAATAAGTTGCTCTAGAAAAATGTAGGTATTGAATAAAAGTTTACAACTTCTCCGTCCGCGTCGCCCTCAACCTCTGTTGCAACCATCTAAGCACGTTAAAGTAAATATTTAAACAGTTAAAGGGTAAAAAAGCTTATGAAAGCAAAATGTAGATGGACAATTAGAGGCACTTAGAATCATAAATAAATTATGAGAATTAGAGGGGCGCGTCGCGAATTCTGTACATTCTTACCTTCTATCTTTGCGCCCAGAGGAGATCTGGTAGACTGGTTCCTACCAGACATTAAGGGTGACAAATCAAAATCGAGCTATGCTGCGCTGTACTGCGCTGTGCAGTGTGCTGTGTTTGGTCAACTCGCTCGTTTAATAATCCGAATGTTGAATGTGAATCCGTTTTGGAATGGTATCCGTCTTACGCATGGAATATAAGGGCTAAAAAAAAATCCGTCTTATGCTTTTTCGATCAGGCCACGTGTCCTGACGCGAGTTTAAGATTTTATACCCAACGCCGCTAAAGAAGTTTTCACTTCAAAAAAAAAAAAATTGACGATTGGTAGGTACCAGTATGGCATTTAGATATTTGGAAAGTATATGATGCAATGTGACCATTATTATAATATTTGCCATACTTTTAATAGAGGGAAAAATAACTTGAAATGTAGCAAGTAACTTTGATTCACTAAAAATACTTTTTATGAATCAAAGTTACTTGCTACATTTCAATTAAGTCATCGAGATCAGACAAAAATGCTCATAAAATAAAAAGTACTGGGCCTATCCGCATAAATTTGTATGGGACCAATTCGACACTATTCCGCATCAAACAAAAAAAGAATCACGTAAATCGGTTCAGAAACCTCGGAGTAATCGGTGTTCATACATTTAAAAAAAAAACATACCGGCCAAATTCACCTAACATTATTTATTTATTACACTGAATTGTAATATATTATAATTAATGCAAGAGTGAAGTTGAGGACGTATTTTTAATGAAAATTTTCCCTAAAATGCAGGAAAGTTTATAAAATGGCAACACTCGAAGATAGAGCGAAATGCACTGAGGTGGCCACGCATGTTCTGAATCTAGTTGTACTAAATCTGTGAATTTAATATGTTTGTTTCGCCACTCCGAGAGCAGAGCTGCCAATATGGAAATATTTGGTCAGATAGTTATTCATCAAATAAATCACGATTGAAAAATAGGCGAGCCGTAATGAGTTAGATAAATAATTGAATAAATCTATTCGAGGGATAGTTATTAGACTGTTTATCTCGGGATTGAAAAATCGGCCCTAAGGTCGTTGAACCGTGTAATTGCCTTAAATAATATCATGTCTACAAATACCAAAACGAAAAGTGTCACGCGTACCTATTTTACCGTCCGTATTTTTGAGTCTAAACCGATTTCCTTGTAAAAACTGAAACTGGATCGGCCAAAGATAAAGTGCACGCAAGAGAAGTCACAGGACGTCATCAGATAAAGTAAAGATTAAACAAAAATAATATCGCAACTAACCCTGTCTGAAATAGACAATTTAATAAAATAAAGGCCGGAAATAAATAACAACTATTTCCTGTGCACTAAGAAAAGCTAAACATAATAATAACCGGACGATGGGGATAGGAAGTGAAAAGATAGATATCGTTAAATCCATCCAACAATACCAAATGCAACCACTGCTCTTTCATTTTAACCTGTTTTTCTAGTAATTGACCAATGAAGACCTATGAAAAGATTTGAAAACGGTCTGCCGGGTAAGAAGGGAATGGAGGGGCTCCAACGTTGCATACCTAATGAAGGTTGGGACTGACAAGGTGACGAAGGACTGTTCGGAGTTTTATGAAATGTAGGTAATTTAACTTTATATTGTTTATTATAGTTATTAACTCGTACAATATACATTAAACAAGTCAATTGTAATAACCACTATGGTAAAGGTCACCAACTTCTATCGCTAGTTCGGGGTTATGCAAGATCAAATCATTTTTACATTTAGCTACTGCACATTATCCAATCCTCCAACATGGAGAAAAGCTGTGGGAAAACCGGCGTGTTTACGAGACAATAATCTGCAAGAAGTTCTTCCAACTAGCCACCCCTAAGCGACCATTAAGCCGCAGCCCGTAGGTAATGTGACGATAAAGCGCACATTCAGCTTTTAAATAATTCATTTACCCGTTTAAAGAGACAATAATCCCTCTCCGACAGTCCCTCGAGGACGTGGGCTTTGATTTTTCACAATTTTAATATATTCAAAGCAAAAATAAAGCGACAGCTGTGACAAAATGGCATTTAGTAATTTAATTTGAAATTATTCATTTTTAAATTTTAAATATAATTTATTCAGAATATTCAATTTTTTCAAATCATTTAAATTGTGTTTGTAAAATAATTTAGCTAAATAAGTAACTTAATAGTTTTAAATTTTAGTAAACAAATTAAAAAAAGCATAATAAACAAGCATAGAAAACAGATGTAATTATAAATAATAATTTGGAAAATCCAAAAGTGCACGCCTCGTAATTTTTTTTTAATAAATATTTATTAATTATTATTTTTGTTTATTTAATAACAATTAAACCACATCGAATCAGACCCTGAAAAATGAAAGGGTTCTATTCCTGAGCATACTCAAGCGTAAGAGAAAAAAAAGACTCGATTAGTAAAGTATTTCGGTCGCTATCGTGTTAACAAGAAAAAGGATCCGCACATACAGACACACGGACGTCCAAGACAGAACTTTTTTAAACTGTTTTTTAACTAGTTTAAATAACAAAAATGACATCAAAAATATCATGAACGTTAAAAATAGTGTTTTTTCTTAATATGTGTGTTTATGTATTATCTTACAAGTGCAATGTATGATACATAAAGACATTTTAAGTTTGAAAAATCAGATGTTTTGCGCGAAGTGACAGTACCTAGTACCCACCTCAACGCTTCGCTTATGAGGCGTGCAATTAGTAACTAGTACCTACTAAAATGTATTCATTTTATACATAATATGTATTGTAATATGATTATAATTCAAATACTTGCTTTGAATTAATCTCTATGAATAATTAAAATAAATTATAAGCTGAAGCCCCACTTAAACGTTCCAAAGGTTTCGTATCAAATAGATCGCTTTGATTATTATCAAAGAGCAGTTATAGATGTACATACTGTATACGCATTACGCAGTGATTACATCACAAAGCTATCATCAAAGCTTCGGCAACCAACAGGTAGAAACGCCTCCGAATGCCGGCGGGGCACGGGGGCGCGGGGCGCGGAGTGCGGGGCGCGAGGGCGCAGGGCGCGGGGGTGGCGGCGCCGGGGGGTGGGGGCGAGTCAACAAGAATTGGTATTGCAACGCGTATCTGATACGGTTTCCCTTGATCTCGCTGCCGCAGCCCGGCCAGCTCGCGATCAAATTAATGTAATATGCCACCATCCTACACGTCGTCGTAATGTTACATGCATTATTATGTTACAGGTTATAAATCCACATATCACACTCCGGTATTGGTAGCCAATACCCCAATAAAAAATAGTCGCTTAAATACCTATATTCATGTAGGTACCAAATTACTGAAATAAAAATATATTTAAGTATTATAATTGGTAATTTAATTAGCTACATTTTCTGCACAACGCAAACGACTCGAACGATACACACGTAACTTAGTTACGTACCTGTTTGCGAGAGCAGGGTGCATCGTTAAACTCTGAAACCTGACTCCTTTCGCAGTTCTTTGCAACATCCGACAACAAAAAAAACATCAACAACAACAACTCGGTGAAAGCGTTTTTAAAGTTCCTATATCTGTTACATATTTTATAGTCTACTAGCGGTCCGCCCCGGCTTCGCCCGTAGTACATATTTCGCAATAAAATACCTTTTTATGCCTATGTTCTTTCTCAGGGTCTAACGATTATCTGTGCCAAATTTCTTCAAAATCGGTCCAGTAGTTTATGCGTGAAAACCATACATACATACATACAAACCTTTCCTCTTTATAATATTAAGTATAGATAAGGGGCGTAGCTACCGCCGTATCTGCCGTATCAATTATACGGGGCCCCCGCGCCAAGGGGGCCCCCAACGTGCGCTTTTTTGAGAAATCTTTACCCTTCCTAAGGACCCCCAAACAAATTTTTATACGGGGCCCCGCCAAGGCACGCTACGCTTCTGGTATAGATAGACAAATTATTAGCAAAATGTAAAATACTCTTGTATCCAGCCTTCAGGTCTAACCTTGTCTAACGCTTGACGAAAGTACCAAGAAAAAACAAATCGAATTTACCAGACTAAATTGATAGGTACCTGAAAATAACAAAATTGGTTATTTCAGTTTGGTCTCCAACACACGTCTGCTGCCGTACAAAACAGAGGTCCAAGTCGACTGGTTTTCATTAAGACTGTCATAGGTGAACAACGCCGACCGGACAGCTCCGTCCCGCTGGAACCCGCTTTAAAAAAAACCTTACTTTTTTTCAGCCTATTTTACCTACAAACGATGCTAATAAATGTAGTATAGGTCAATTTTTTGTAGTCTTATTAGTTACTTAGAAAACATCATTGATATCGTTCGAAGTAAAAAATATAAATAATAGCGTGTTGATTAGTTTTGGAATGGGTTCCAAATTGATTGTAGTTTATTGTAGTGGCAAGAAAATTCTTTATTTGCGTTGTTTTATCTCAAATTATTGCAAGAAGGTCACAATAACAAGATTTTAAAAAATAAATAACACTTGTTCAAAAACTACAAACGATGCCAATAAATGTAGTATAGGTCAATTTTTTGTAGTCTTATTAGTTACTTAGAAAACATCATTGATATCGTTCGAAGTAAAAAATATAAATAATAGCGTGTTGATTAGTTTTGGAATGGGTTCCAAATTGATTGTAGTTTATTGTAGTGGCAAGAAAATTCTTTATTTGCGTTGTTTTATCTCAAATTATTGCAAGAAGGTCACAATAACAAGATTTTAAAAAATAAATAACACTTGTTCAAAAACTACAAACAATGCCAATAAATGTAGTATAGGTCAATTTTTTGTAGTCTTATTAGTTACTTAGAAAACATCATTGATATCGTTCGAAGTAAAAAATATAAATAATAGCGTGTTGATTAGTTTTGGAATGGGTTCCAAATTGATTGTAGTTTATTGTAGTGGCAAGAAAATTCTTTATTTGCGTTGTTTTATCTCAAATTATTGCAAGAAGGTCACAATAACGAGATTTTAAAAAATAAATAACACTTGTTCAAAAACTACAAACGATTTTATTATTAGTTGAAATTATAAAAAAAATAACAAATAGTAGTACTAAGTTATATCACATATCACTCTTGTAATTGCATATAAATATTTATGATTATTTTATTACATAAAATAACATATGTATTGTTTTTTTATGTTTTGATGTTTTCTAAGTAACTAATAAGACTACAAAAAATTGACCTATACTACATTTATTGGCATCGTTTGTAGTTTTTGAACAAGTGTTATTTATTTTTTTAAATCTTGTTATTGTGACCTTCTTGCAATAATTTGAGATAAAACAACGCAAATAAAGAATTTTCTTGCCACTACAATAAACTACAATCAATTTGGAACCCATTCCAAAACTAATCAACACGCTATTATTTATATTTTTTACTTCGAACGATATCAATGATGTTTTCTAAGTAACTAATAAGACTACAAAAAATTGACCTATAGGGTCAACCGGGGCAAATGCAACTAAAAAATAACAAGTGTCAAGTTTGATCGGTTGCAGTTATCTCCTTTTATATTTGGTCATTTATTTGACCCATTTAGTGATTTTTGTATTTATTCAAGATTATTTTCAACCAATCAAGCAATACAGTAGTCTTATAAATAACTGGTAGTGAGAATATTTCCTAAAATTGGTAGAAAAAGTTACATTAACCCCTAGTCGGGGGTAAATGCAACTAACTGCCATAGCTCTTCTTCTATTTCATATAAAACAACGAATATAGAATATATTTATGAGATTTCATGTTATTCATAGGATTTTGAACTGGATTACCGTGTAGCAAGAACGAGTTTTCAGGAAAAATCTTATTTTTCTGATTGTGGGGCAAATGCAACTATTTGTTAGAGAATTAGTGTGGGGAATGCAAAAAACTTATTCATCGATATATTTTTATTATTCTATATATATATATACAATAACGTTATCTATACAATAACGTTGCGATCGTAGATGGCGCCGCATTATTTAGAGGAAAAACTCATGTACCTACTTTGATTTAC
This sequence comes from Colias eurytheme, assembly GCF_061535395.1. Classification (NCBI taxonomy): domain Eukaryota; kingdom Metazoa; phylum Arthropoda; class Insecta; order Lepidoptera; family Pieridae; genus Colias; species Colias eurytheme. The sequence continues at coordinate 690,408 of NC_142980.1, forward strand.
CACTTTAAATCGCAACAAAAAAAAAAATAACAGTGTACTACCTACTAAGTCAATTTTAGTTTTTGGTCAGAACAAATAATATTCTTTGTGTTAAATATTGTTAAAAACGTAAACCAAACAAAATACGTTTGTTAGTTAATCAACCGTTTACTAAAAATTACTTGAACAATCACAGAACTATCCTACCTATCGTTTTCAGTTACTTATATTCTTTAACCACGCTTTATCTAATTTGAATTTTACTTATGAACCCGTCTCTGGGTATAATATCGAAGAAATAATCGATGGTTCTTCTTTAATTAATCATAAAGAAAGTATATTTTGACTACAAAGAAGGATACATAATAAAAATATCGACACTGTCACATCACTAGTGTTTTTAGTTTCATACAAAAATATAAGGGGCTATTGTAACTAACCTCACAGTTGCAATAACCCCACAGTGAAATTTTCATGAGGCAATTGTAACTGCATCAATAACACAAAATAGAGTCAACTAACGCACTAAAAATATAAATGAAATATGCTTAACGGCTTGTGATAATCGCGTCCAATCAAAAACACCTGCAAAAAATCACAACTAAACAATTTTTTTGTCTGCAAAACTCGACACCTGTTTTTACGCACACCAACTTCAAAATAGCGGTTTGACACAATGGCCTATCAATCAAATAGTTTTCATCGTAGGGGCACCATCTATTACTTGTAAGATTTATTAGTCGTTGAGCTATTGAATCATAGGTGGCGATTTATTACAACAACTCTAATAAATTAGTTATGATAACTAGTTGCCATAGCCCCATAGTTGCATTTGCCCCGGTTGACCCTACTACATTTATTGGCATCGTTTGTAGTTTTTGAACAAGTGTTATTTATTTTTTAAAATCTTGTTATTGTGACCTTCTTGCAATAATTTGAGATAAAACAACGCAAATAAAGAATTTTCTTGCCACTACAATAAACTACAATCAATTTGGAACCCATTCCAAAACTAATCAACACGCTATTATTTATATTTTTTACTTCGAACGATATCAATGATGTTTTCTAAGTAACTAATAAGACTACAAAAAATTGACCTATACTACATTTATTGGCATCGTTTGTAGTTTTTGAACAAGTGTTATTTATTTTTTAAAATCTTGTTATTGTGACCTTCTTGCAATAATTTGAGATAAAACAACGCAAATAAAGAATTTTCTTGCCACTACAATAAACTACAATCAATTTGGAACCCATTCCAAAACTAATCAACACGCTATTATTTATATTTTTTACTTCGAACGATATCAATGATGTTTTCTAAGTAACTAATAAGACTACAAAAAATTGACCCATACTACATTTATTGGCATCGTTTGTAGTTTTTGAACAAGTGTTATTTATTTTTTAAAATCTTGTTATTGTGACCTTCTTGCAATAATTTGAGATAAAACAACGCAAATAAAGAATTTTCTTGCCACTACAATAAACTACAATCAATTTGGAACCCATTCCAAAACTAATCAACACGCTATTATTTATATTTTTTACTTCGAACGATATCAATGATGTTTTCTAAGTAACTAATAAGACTACAAAAAATTGACCTATACTACATTTATTAGCATCGTTTGTAGGTAAAATAGGCTGAAAAAAAGTAAGGTTTTTTTTAAAGCGGGTTCCAGCGTGACGGAGCTCGACCGGACGCCATCAAAGAGTAAAAATAACACTTCATTATGAAAATTTAGCGCAATCCATTTGTGAAATCAAATTTCGCCTTTGTGCAAGACCTGAGCAATTACTTCTCTCTGATATTAGAAATTTACTGAGTTATTTTCATTTGCAGCGTCCAGTTTTCTTTTTCCTATTGTCACGTCTATTGTCGTCGCTTAATTAAACGTGTAATATGATGGGGAGTGATATATCCAGTGGATCAGGACGTACAGTACATTTATTGTTCCATTAAATTTCCCATTCATATTAAAAATTCTATTCCCCCTTTGTGAATTAAAAATTTCCTTTAGCTATAATTTTATATTATACTTTGCCTTTGACGCTGTTGCATTTTTGTCCGTGCAAAAGCAACCATTTTTTTTTCTATTTATTTTTTATAAATTTTCCACCCTTCGTTTGGTTTTTTCCTTATTTCCATTTCCAATTAAAGCATGGGCTTTATTGTGACGAGGAAAATTAATTTCAAATCTTTCGAGTAATTATATTTGTGCCGAGATCAAAAGGGCTAGGGTATTCAATGTCTATTGAATATTTAACAAATAGGTACCCTAATATAGAGAACCGCTACATGTACCTCATCTCCTTTCCCCAATAGCGAGTGTAAGCCTGGACAATGCCTGTACACCCGATCACGCCGCGTCGTGTAAATAGCAATGTTAATAAAATTAAATTAAAAATTAACCCATTTCAAGTGCACCCTGAACTAATTGTATAATAATTAATCGATAACTCCATTGCAGCCCGTTCCGCTGAACACACCCACGTTCGCAAGTATCTATGTACATAACCTCTGGAGCGCACACCAACAGCGAATAATGCATTGCGTTTTCAGTTTAAGTTAATGTTATGTATTCCATTTCATATTGATTCCTAATTACTATGAAACTTGAATAAAACTAGCCGATGTTCATCGTGGATTGCGCTGACTGCTGACTAATATACCTACTTACGTAATATGATACACATACTCGTATAATATCATTAGTAAATTATAAATACAGGTACTGTCAATTCATTAAATTATACCAATCCTACATCTACTTTAAATTGTTAATTAGAATTCTAGTGTCACAATGTTCATAACGAAATAACCAAACTCCTTGGAAACTGCTGGAATAATATTAATGATTTTTTTTTTGTATATATTGGACATGGATGTCTTTTTAGGTGAGATTGGAAAGTGGTAAATTACTTTTCTTAGAATTAGAATAACATTTGCCAGGGCGACCTTATAAATACGGCTAATACTCGTATGTCTAAAAACTGGAACAGTTTAAAATATTTAATGTTCAGTAATAGAAACCATTACAGACGACCTGCATAATACGGTGAGTGCTTTATTTTCTCCTAAGTGGCGCACCTCACCGCACATCCCGGAGTCTAATAACTTTCAATTTATTTAAAGTGAGCTTCAATGAAAATGTTTACCGGCCGCGGCGTCTCGTCTAGCGCCCAGCGCCCTGCAAGGGCGCCCATCGCTACATCCCAATTCCCAACCTACATCACTTCGCCGATATAATTGAGTTCCTTTGTTGCGGATTAATTGCTACCTAAATCGTTCAAACCTCGTGACCTCGAGCAGCTGTAACAAGGATCAAGGGGGCGATCAACTGAAACCAAATATCTGAATCCGATCGACTAACGTAGATATCGTAGCACGATAGGTTATATTAGTCCGAGATCCCAGAGCGATAAGACATAACTTATTTTCTAAAAGATGAAACTTTAAGTTCTCAGTAGTGTCTCCTGTACTTTGTATACCTGCTTGTTTGTGAAGTTTGCCCAGTGACACCTGGGCAGGTACCAGATGAGAAAGGTGACTAAAAATAAGAGTTACTTTACTTAAATTTCCGATTACTCGGCCACTCACAGCCGTGGAGTTTCTACTGTTTATAACTGCGCAATTCGGCATTTTACTCTATTCAGTTTCACGTCTTTCCTTGGCGAACTGCAAGCGCGTACTGAGTGTAGGCCAGCGTCAAGTAAGTGTTGTATACTTAGTTTGGACACGGGAAGTACATACACTCGCGTAGTCTATCTTGATGTATGTCTGTATGGATACAATAGAAGCGAGTTAATTATCTGAATCACCGTGTTCAATGTTAGCACGGAAAAGTGTCCGTGTCGTTCCAATTAGGCGGCACGGCAGTTTTCGGTAATGGCCCAATGAACTCGGTGCTTAATTGACGGCTCGGTTCAACAGGTCAGTCGAGGGGCAGCGCGGGCCGGGGCGCCGGGGCGCGGGGGCGCGGCGGGCTCTCCGTGTCATAGGTAAACGATACAATGGGGACTGTTTCTCTAGATTATTTCGGAGGTTACTTTTCCCATGATTAGAGAAGCCATCTAATTTCCCTATGTAAAGTCGTTTCATACAGACAGTCAAGACTGATTTCCATTTTTTCAGCCCGTAAGTATCTGCTATAGCAGATAATGTTATGAAACCAAAACGACCACTGTTGAATATTGACTAGAAAATAAAACATTTCCAACCGCGTAATGCGTACCGCCTCGTACACGTATCACCCGTGTACCTACAGAACTAGAACCTACACATTAATTAGATCGGTGTAACCGCGCTAATCTCCATTCTCCCCGCAGGCAAGCCTCCGCTAAACTCCGCTTAGCGCCCGCCGCCCGCCCGCAATCATTAGCGAGCGAGGAACATTCGCGGGATCAAGTGTCGCTCGCCTACTCCGGGAGACAGACGGGGCAGCGTATTTCCAAACTATACATAGCCAGAACGCAACCATAGGAAGCTGCTCGTGTATACTTTGTAATGCTGTTTTTAAGTTTGTTATTACAATATATACACGAATTTTGCGTACTGATCGTGTATACTTTGTAAAGCGGATGCTTGCTTCTTCTTTCCAAACTATACACGATCAGTACGCAAAATATGTATAACTAAATATAGCTAACACCACTTACGCTTGAGCGAAATAATAAATATATAGGCAATCAAAGACTTGTACAGCTATATCTATCTACTTTTATTCTTCTTGATTGATTCAGTAAAATATGGAATAAAAATATTATTAGGTAAGCTTAGAAAAATAAATAGGTAACAGATATAAGGGTTACCTATGGGTTAGGTTAGGTTCGTGTTTTTTTTAACTACTTACACAAAAATAGGAGCCCTGCGAAGCGGGGCTCCGTCGCCTCGCAACCGTCTTCTTCTGGACTTATTAGATTCTTACATTTTAGCACTATTGTCAATTGTAAGTCGTGCAGTATAGTCGGGAACGAACTACGAAGACACAAGCATCCTCGATACAAAAAATATACGATCAGTACGCAACATTATATACACAATACACATGCATTTTAATAATAGATTTCAAAACAGCAATACAATAATATAAACGCGAGCAATGGAGAGACGCCGCGCTTACTCCGAAACATACACGATTAGTCCGCATGCGTACTGGCGCTGTATGTTTTGGAGCGCTATTCTTAATTACTTCACTACAAAGTATACGCGAGTATTTGCAAGTATTTGCGTACTGCTGTTGTATAGATTGGAAGAACTTTGTAAAAAAAGTTATTTCCAAACTATACGTGATTAGTTTCACACCGTTGCGTACTGGCCTTGTATAGTTTGGAAAGACGCGACGGGGCATTGTTTTAAACTTCTGTTGAACGAGTTTCACGGGCAGTTTCCACTTTCAGTGGTTGTTTGAGTTGTCTGTTAGTTGAAATTACGGATAATGTATGAAAATTTATGACAGATAGAAGTTGCATATTATAGTACCTAGATTATTTTTTTAAAAATAAGGTCTTAAAGAAGTTTCACTTCTTACGTATGTACAACTAGTACACGCACACATGTTTCACATTCGTCGTAAGTCGTCTTCTGTTATGAATTAAAATAAAGAGCATTTGCCAAAGTTACTATGGGTACCAGCACAGGTACCAGATTTAGGATACATAGAGATTTGTAAAATGGAGCCCTCGATTTCACTCCAAACAATAAACTATCATTATTTAAAATTTATTGAATGATATATAATAATATGTATATATATAAAAATGAATCGCAAAATGTGTTGGTAAGCGCATAACTCGAGAACGGCTGAACCGATTTCGATAATTCTTTTTTTATTATATTCCTTGAAGTACGAGGATGGTTCTTATGTAGAGAAAACGTAAACATGTACCACGGGCGAAGCCGGGGCGGACCGCTAGTATGTATATATATATATATTATGTAACAGTACAGATTGTTTCAACAACAGAAAATACATTCAAGCGACATACTACATTTTACAAACGCACGAACCTACTACCTATAAGAAGAAGGAAAGAAAACGATTATTTAAATAGCACATAGGTGATAATATAATTATGTATATACTTACCTAGGATCTATTACAGTGTACGTTATTATAAATCTAGTTTTATTTTATCGGGGGCATGCAAATAATAAAAAATAATAATTTTATCATCGACAATCATCAACTTAAAATAAAAAATAACCCTATTAAACAGAATTACATCTCGCACTATCCCTTCACAAACGACAAAGCACTAGTCGAATGGGCGGGGCTCCGGTTACCTAGAAGCAGATGTCACAAAAGGGCAGCATAGCAACCCTAGTAACCCTAGACTAGGCCTAACCCCTCCCCGTGTGCTTATGTACCGGGTGTACCGCGCCCGTGCCCCTCCGCTCCGCACCTATCAACTACAACACCTAATTGGACACTAAACGCTTCTCCGTTCTCGCGACGTAAACAATTACGCCGCCACTCGCATAAAAATGGAAAATGAATATGGTGTAACGCTCTATCAAATTAATATTCAATTAATTAGTCGACAGACGAAACCTAGTTTACGCGGCGACTATCTGTAAAATACATTTACGCGGACAGCTTTTAATTATTATGATCTCTTTGTAACAGGAAAGTACTTTTTACCGTGAAATTCGCTTTTGCAAAGTTCATATTCATATTGCTGGAGGAAATTTAAATAAAAATTGTAATAAATTCTTGCTGGGACAAATTAAAAGAAGCCCCGGTCGCGGAATAGGGGTTCTTCTTTCTCATGATTAATCCATACTTATACGTCTATACTAATATTATAAAGAGGAAAAGTTTGTATGTATGTATGTATGGTTTTCACGCATAAACTACTGGACCGATTTCAAAAATTCTTTCACCATTAGAAAGCTGCATCTTTACTGAGCAACATAGGCTATATTGCATTTTCAAAAAAATTAGAGATCCTTACCAAAAATGCAATAATGTAACCGAAGGTGTAAAAAAATCCTCAATAAAACTTCTGTCATCGCGTGCGCTGCGGAATCTATTGAAGATAGAACAAAAAAATGTTCTACGGTATTATAGAATGGATCAATATCTACAAGAAAGTCCGCGATACCATATGTCCATCTTCAGTAGTTATGTTACTACAACAACTTTTTTACGTTTTCAAAGTAAATAGAAGTGCCGACAGTAATCAAACCATGTTGTCCATACACATATATTAATCCTTATCCCATTAAATGATGTTTTAATATAGACTGTTTCAATACCAGCAAAATACTTTTTAAATGAAAAGAATTGTATATTCCATTCAAAAGATACACCGAATTTTTAAGTGTCAATCTACAGAAAATAGTAGGTATACTGTTCGAGCAGGCCGTAGTGCGGGGGTCACGGAGGAATTCTACCAATATGCGTCTTGGCGGAACACAGAGGGGTTTTGGTCGGTAGGAATCCGACATAACCCACGGCCCCTCCACCGGAGGCCGTGGGTATCTATGAAAGATTTCCCCACTAAAACAAAAAAAAAAAAAAAGGCCGTAGTGCGGGACGGGGTAAAGGTGATTTTCATGTGATTAAAAATTAAACCTATAGTCCGACCTATAGTAGACTTTTCACTGTAACGATATCGCTATCTATGCGGGTGAAACCGCAGGGCATTGCTAGTATATTATAAATGCGAAAGTAACTCTGTCTGTCTGTTACGACGTCGTTACAATCACGCCTTAACTACTGAACCAATTTGCATGAAATTTGGTATAGAGATATTTTGATACCCGAGAAAGGACATAGGCTACTTTTTACCCCGGGACATAGTATAGGTTTTAACTTTTATCACAGAAATCCCACGGGAACGGGAACTATGCGGGTTTTTCTTTGATGCGCGGGCGAAGCCACGGGCGGAAAGCTAGTATGTAATATGATAGAAAGCGGACCTTTGAATCTTAATAGAAAATTTTACGAACATAAAAAATTACACTATACCTAACATTCTAATTGTTAAGGCATGTTCCGTACGAGTTCGTATTGTTTTTAGCATTCTACAAAGCACATGTAGCACAATATTACTGCTACAATATTACCGATCTCAATAAAATTAATAATTATTCCTTAAATACTATTTTCCTCAAACCCTGAAGTTTCAAGTCGTATTTCTGTACAATAGGAAAAACTTCAACTTCAAACCCATAATACCAAACAAAGTACAAAAGTTATGACGAAGTTGGCCGCAACAGGTAATAGCGTCAATGAGCGGCAACTTTTCCGCCGCCCGGCAAAAATAGCTGCAAAACTGAAGCCGACAAATTTCAAGGCAACGACACAAGTTGGAAGGCTCGCTTTAGAAATAGCCGCACGGCTGGCTGCCACAAAGGCTTTATACTCCAGAAGGGTGCCCACGCGATGGCTTCCGCCACTCCTCGGACCAGCGACTTGGTCGTTCACACGTGAAAACTGAAAGACATTATTTTTAGCGCATATCGATCAACCCGTTCAGGTCACATCCTGCAGATTAGAAACTAGGCGCAGGTTTGTTTTGAGGGCCAATTGTTTTAAGAAAAACAGTTATTATTCTGTATACATGGAGTCAATATTATAATACAGAAGGAAATATAAGTATTATTGCAATTGCAACAAGTTGCTGAGTACATAGAACCACGGAAACACCACTTCATTGAGAGAAAAGATTCATAATACTGCAGTATATAGATGAAATAAAGTTATTATCTTTAAAACGAAAACCATGTGCGCACAATACAAAATAATTAGACTTTGTTTCAAATAAACAAGCTGAAGCGTAACTATAGCAACACAAGATATAATTTCCGCTCGGCGCAGACTCCCCTGACTTTATCTACAAATAATAATTAGCCCGGGAACAATTTCCACTTAGGTCTCACACACAATGAGTTTACATACGAATCAAACATCCAGCCTACCTACACCAACAGCTTATGAGAATTTAGAATTCGGGGCTCGATCGATTCGCGACTTAATCCCATATTTATTTCAAGAAGAATCGTCAGAGCAACATCTGCTGGCTGAACAATGGGGATTAGAGCTTAGCTCAAAGCGATCTAACGAAACGCGCGATTCGCATGCTTGTTCAAACATAAAACGATGCCAACAGGATATTCGTGTTCCAAACCATTAAAGGGGCAAGTAAATTTACTTCAAGCCAGCTTCATAAGTCAATTAGGATCCAGTTGACCCGCTGCGGCGCTGGCGCTGCTAACTTCGTTAAACAGCCGCACATTTGTCCCATTACCCACATTTTACCCCGACTTCCTGTTTTATAAATAGCAGTGCCAGGCTAAAATAAGTATCCACTACCACTAAAATTTCTTCTGATCGAGATCCGATCAGAAGCCAAATAAATTTCATACATATCTGATAGACGTGCAACTTTTATTGGGACTGGGGAGATTTGAAGCTGAGAATATTCTTGGACATTACAAAGTGAGCAAATCTATGTCATGAATTATCTAGTTTCCCATAAATCAAACAAAAATATTGTTCAATAATTATTAAAAAAATTATAATAATTAATTATTATGTGTAAAATGTACATTGTAATATAGGGACGTGTCTTTTATGTCGAAAGCAAGGACTCGTGCATCATATACCATTTGGCACTAGATATGCAACATATTAGATTTTATAACAAATATTAAACATAGTTAAGTGTTACACAAATTAGCAATAACGACAGCACAAAAATCACGACTCAAATGTACATTCAAAACATAACCACATCGATATTGCTCATTCAACGAAAATCGCCAAGCGTGTTCGTATTTAAAGCTGTCTGGTGTAACAACGTATGGGATTAAATTATTTGTAGAAGCTCCCCAACGTCCGCAAACGTTTAATGCTATCTCGATGGTGCCAGCCCTCGGGCTCGTATGGGGATTTGGCCTTTAACACTCTGCGCCTTTAATCTACAGGAATGGGTGCGAAGTGCGGTTCCGTCGTATATCCTCGGACAGAATTCGATGTGGTATGTCTATTGGCTATATCTCAATTAAACTTTTTTTGGTAGTAATGCATTATTCACACTCAAATTTTAATCTTTTGACAAAATTAATCATGCCAAATAGCAAATAATAGTTAATATTAGCAATAAACAATATTGATAACATCAAAGAATAACTCGTGTATTCACGTATTCGTATAAGTACCGTATAAAAAGCTCCTCAATTATAATATTGCCAATTTGATGCTCCTCGCGAGGCTGCATATGTAGTCCTAGTGTTCATAATAGTAACATTGCATTTTATGACTGACAATCTTGTACCGTTTTGTTTAATATCCTGATTGTTTTTCTTGAATTTCCTGTTCAGAAGACGTGTTCGACCTTCTACGATTTACCGAGTAGTAGATCAAATCAAGTCTCCGCTGTCGCCTTCTAAAGAAATGCGATAGAAACTTGAACAAATAGTCTACTTTAAATTTCCTGAATGGGCAAGTATTTTTGAAGGTTATCTGCTATATTACATGTTTGTAAAAATAATAAAATCTTTCCACTTTATAATATTACATTAGTGTAGATGTTGATTAGGACCATTGAGTAAAATTTAAAACAAATCCAAAAGGGCCGTTATCAATGTCCTTTTCGTTGTCATTCGCTCCGCAACCGCCAGTCACTGTACCGTTTAGCTCCAGCCAAACAAAGGCATAAAAAGGTTATACAAATGACTATTTCATTAGTTGAATGTCACACGTGTCCCAGCGGCGGCCGGGCCCACGTGCGCGCCCTTTGTCGAGCTCGGAGCGGCAGGCACCGAGCACACAATGCTGCCCAGCAACGCTGGCTAGGCCGCCGGTCGCCGGTCGCCACTCGCCAGTCCCAGAGGCACAATGCTCGACAAGCTGACAGTTGGCCTAGGGTCTACATCCGAATTCCGTGCCGGTGTACGGTGACTACTGTTTGTGACGTGCGCGGGATATTGTCAAACTATTAGCAGATAGCTCATGACTTCATCACAAGAGAGGAAAGAGGGACATTTTGTTAAAATAATTTGTTGAATTGCATTTGTGCGAAAAACATGTGGATCTGGCTCGGTATGATCGTTTATTTACGCCAAGAATTTACGTTAAGGAATACAGCACTCGAGCTTCCTCCAACTTCACGATATTGCACTCGTCCGAAACCTAAGGCGTAAAAGCTACAGTTACTCGCAGATTATTAGCTTTACACTAACAGTGTACATCTGGTCCTAGTGAGCGACGTGTTTGCTATGTGAAACTGTCCCATGATATTTACTGCAAGTGGCAAGCAAACGTGAAAACAGTCTTGTGTACATATTACAATTTTGATAAAAAGGTTTATAAACTAAAGATTAAGGGTGCACTCACACACATCAGTCACCGTCACGGCACGTCACCGGACAGGATTAAAAAAAAATATGTATCAATAGTTCTAGTATGACCACAGATTAGAGAATAGTTACTTCGTAACAGATACATCACTCCCATACAAAAGCTAAAATACCTACGCTATATTTACCTACAAAATGCGCCGCAACTCGGCTGCAGTAAGAAATGTACTCTACGAACACGCACCGAGAAGTGAGTTTCCCGCGCACGCCGCGTGATTGCGTCATCAAACGAAAACTTTAGGGTTGTACCACAGGTTGTACCGAGCGCGTAAATTAAACACAGAGTTGCTGAAACACTTAATTTTTTATTGTTTACATTATACAATAAAAAAAATGAAATCTTATTGATAGTAGTTGTTTCCTTCGGTTTCACCCGCGTGGACCCGCTATATGTGTCTCGTGGATAAAAAGTAGCCTGGTAGGTTTGTGAGTTTCTTTGTTACTGCGTGGCTCCGACTCCGTACTCCGAACTCCCGACACCCGTCCACATCGCAATAACCGGGCATCTTGGTAGCGAGCGCGGGAAACGTGACGCGGGTGCGCAGTCTCGCGTGTGCCAACCAACTGCCGCTTGGGTCGGTACCGACCTACTGTGCGGTAGGCGCTTATAGCGCGACCTTGAGCGAGTGACGGAGGCCTGGTATGACTCTGTTCCCACACGACAGTCGCCGGCACGAAATCTATCAGTGACGTCACCGGTCAGGCACGTCAAATAATCTTTCCATACATGTATCATACTTTTATCCCCACTCACCCGGTGCCGTCACGTCTCAGTTCAGTCAGCGTCGTGCTACCGTCAATAATTGCTACATGTTCTCTAGCGTGACACACGTCTAATCACTGACTAACCTGATGTATGTGTTCAATGATTCAGTCAAACCGGCGACATGACTGACGGACAACATGACGGTGACTGGTGTTTGTGGATACGTACACAAACCGTCACCGATCAGTCATCGGTGACTTGACGGTGACTGATGTGTGTGAGTGCACCCTAAGACGACGCGCAATGCCTAGAGAATTCAAGAAAACTTTTCAGGTTCACGTGTGTAAACTTCTCTCAAAAATTAGAGAAGAGCCAAAGTGACTTAATAAATTTAACTTCCCAAGGACTCAAGCTTACGTCACCTTGGTTCCGCAAAGTTTTTAACGAATGGATACATGAGGGATGACAAAAGCGCGGCCCTCGTAGGGGTCGCCTTGAGGAGTTACGTAAGGCGGTGGCGCGGGGTGCGGAGAGCTGCGTGCGAGGTGCGGGGCGGGGGGCGGGGGCGGTGCGGCGCGGGGTGCAGGGGGCGAGCTCGTGATAAAGCCTGTCCCGCGCCCCGGTATCGCATCTGCGATTTTAGTACATATTTTTAAATTTGTTTAGGGCTGCAACGCAGGACGCAACAAATAAATTAGAAAACCAGTTGCTCAACCGATGCCCGACACCATATTGTTTGTTGATAGCATCTAGATTACCACCCGAACCCTTATGTATTGTAACGATAAAATTCTTTAAGGATTTTTGATCATCAAAAAAGATAACTTATTAGAAATTTATGCATGTCCATTATTTCAATTTGCAAGTGAATATTCCATATTTAGGTAGGTTGAATAGTTAATTTAGATTATATATTGATGCATGTTACTCCTAAAGACATTACAAGAAATAAAAATCACCCCTTCATATTATGTATTTCAGCAATGAGCATATAATAGATATCCTTTGTTTTGCTCTTTGCTTATTCTTTATTTCACTGAAGTTACAAAGTAATAGTAAGGTAGTAACTATTTACTGAAGTGTTGTAATAGCGATCGATAGAAAAGCGATATAAACTAGGCCTACATGGTGGCCGGCAACTGAAGCATTTAAAGTTTTGAGGTCATCATTTTTGACGTGACAACGTGTTATAATTCGATAGAGCCGGCTGCACGCACGAAAAAACATGACTCATGCGGCGTTACCTCGCTCTGAGGCGTTCCATGTAAGACTTGAAGTGCAAGCGAGAGCGCGGAAAGAGCGACAAAGAAGCACAATCGGACGTTGTTACGTGCAACTATCGTCAGTAAACCGATTTTAGAGACAACCAATTTTTTAATCTTTTGCGTAGTGATTCGCCCTGCCTCCCTCCCCCGCAGCTGCCAGCCCTGCGGCGAGCACGTGTGAGGCCCGGCCCCTCCGACGGCCGCGCGTCGTGCGCTCTTGCACAAAAAGCACGCACCAGTCAGGCAGCGGGCTAAATTGGTGCGACCTACCGCTCCTTGCTCAAACCGACTTCAAGATTTGCAACTTCTACGCAGTTACGCGACATTAGTGCATAGGTTTCTAAAATACTGCATAGTAGCAGTATTGTAGTAATCATGCTGTTATTATACTTATCTTAAGAAGGCTACAAAGATTGTGTGAGGATTTCGGGTATTTACATAATTAACCTACTTTTTAATCATCATTTAATTAGGAGAAGTTCAACCAACGGTAATACTCCAGACGAGATAAAGCTTTCACGAAGCTAGACAGACAATTAGGATAATAAGGGACTGAAGCATAACAGTGATTAGTATTATTTGTTTCAGAATCACTCACTACCAAAATGTTGTACATAAAATATAATGTTTTAAACGGAATAAATAGACTTTCAATGGCCTCTGTATCATGAAGCTACCGTGCATGCTAGAGGTCTCTTTTTGCTGGTTGCGAGCGATGAATGGATTTTTCAAGCGTAGCGAGTGTTGGTCGCTTGTTTCCTACATGTTATTGAATGCACGGCCAAAGTTGCAAAGCTTATTTAATTATTAGCAGAGCGAGATATTTCAGGTGTGTTCGCGACACGGGGAGCACGGAACGCTAAACTGTTGAAATGGTTTCAGAGCAAAGCTCGCGAACTGACTGGACCTCGACAGCCGAGCCCACATTCCATTTACTCGCATAAATAGCTGCGTCAACAAAGAACAACTTTAACTGTAAACAGAAATAAAACCTACTGGTACGAGTTGTTACTTGTGACGCTATTCAAAATTTATTTATAGAAAGAAATGTTATATTATCGCAATTAGTGACAAAATAAAACTTGCGCATTTTCGCGAAACGAATTGAATTTGTAATGGCCAATTATTTGATACTTATATCAAAAATACAAATAATGATGGCAAGTGAAATACGTAAATGGGTACATATTTTAAGACCACAATAGGGCTTCTCTAATTGAGCAAAGTTAACATCAATGCGACCAGAGTGATAAAAGCCGAGACTCAAAAGCACCAATTTACCTTTACGTTCTTAAGAGGCATGTGGGCGGTTCATTAGAGATAATAAATCATTTTATATTTTCCAATAGAAAACTTCCAATAATTTCCAAGTTTTCGAACAACATCGCAAACAAAAATAAAAGGATTAATCCGATAACTAGAATAATGAGCTCAATATAACAAGGCTGATGGCGATTCAATACTAACGAGTAGCGCGCTCTGATACATAAGCTGTTTATGAGATGGCTCTAGTGGGGCTTTATTGCTGCTAAGCTTCCAGAAACAGCTCTATTGCGATACTGGAAATATGATATAAAGCAGAATATTCAAGGATTTCATTTTTCAATAGAAAACAGGTCTTATTGTTCATTTCAAATTTTAATTTATCAGCCAATAAACAATACGAGAACAACACTCTATACTTATCTCTCTATACAATCTATACTTAGTATAATTTTAAAAAATCTGGCAATTTTGGTCATTTCGATTTTAGATTAAAAATCAACGGGTTAAGCATGCGACATTTGTGGTCGACAAATAAAAGCAAAATTCAATTAAAGCTTCGAGGCTTATTGACATTTCATTATTGGCTGAGATGAAACGTCCGCGTCGGCTAATCTCACCGGAGACCGCAGACCGTTTAATGCGGCTTACTGCCCACTACAGGCTTTATAGCTTCAGCAGTAGATATTCCGGGCACGTGTAAGGTAATTTGTCTTTGAATAAAGTGTTTTGTCATCGGTAAACAAAAACAAATAGAGTTAGAAATTGATACAAATTAATGATGACTGTAGGACGATGGATACGCATTACGCACGCTATAAATCCCTGTTTACGTTGTAAACATCACCCTCTCAATGTGATATGACGTGCACAACAGGGTTATACATAATCACGTTCACACAACATTGGTCTGAAATGAAGCGACGTATAAAACAAGTGTATGATGTGGCTGTCAACGCCGTCGCGTTGTTTACCACGCGCGTCGCCAATTGAGGTCAACTGCTTCGAAGAACTTGAAGATGGTCTCCAGGCAACCGCCAATCGATATAGAACAGAGGTTGTGCGAAAGCTTTTCTACCTGGAAACCGACCTCAACCGAGTCCTTGGAGTGGAGGAAAATGAGCAGAAACGCTAAAAAATTGCGTGCTTCTTTATTGCAGAATATTACAACATTTTTAAGGGCGCTTAATTATCGTGATATTGGAAAATTTTCTTAAGTACAATTTCAAAGAAAGCTTTTATATCTTCGTTTTGTACGAAATAATTAATTGAATTAATAGGAAATATGTTATCTAACAAAAAAAAATATTTTTCATATTTCGAGGTAAATAATATAATTAACTAATAACTATGCTGACAAACACATGCCTTTACTTAAGCAAATTTTAGTCTATTGCACGCCTCATAAGCGAAGCGTTGAGGTGGGTACTACCACAGTATTACCATTATTTCCTACAGTAGTGCGACGAATGTACTTGTGCAGAGAAACGGAGGGGAACTGGCGGGGGTCGGGCGACGCGGGCCGCGTAAAGCAAACACGCTTAGTTTGCTTTACCTAGCGCGAAAGGATGACGCAGTCGTATTTTTTGTGTAATAATTTTATTATGCATAGGTACTTACATATTCTATTATGGCGCGCACAAACTGTTCGGTTTACGGATGTAAATCTACATTGAAATCCCAGAAGGAAACAATATTTCAGAAAGATTGTATTAATTGTATCTGTTGAATTAAAATCAAAGCTATGTACATATATATGTTGTCCTCATTATTTTCTAATCAGATTGTACATCCCAATGCGAATGCATTACTTAGTTAAATGTTATAATATATCTACAATTAAGGACATCCAAAAATAAAGTGTCCACGTAAATAATATTTAGCAGTGCAATATCTGTAATTATATATTTATGAACAAATAATTACATCAGATTTAATAATCGCAATTATTTTGAATGTACATATGAATAAAGATTTCATCATAATATTAATAATCACAATTGTTTTATTTCCCATTTGTTGCAACCCTAGCGTATTTTCGTGTGGCAGCGTCATTACCTACGCTGGCGGCGGCATCGCGCGACATCAAAGGCGATTCCTTACTGTAGGAAATAATGGTAATACTGTGGTACTACTGTCACTTCGCGCAAAACATCTGATTTTTCAAACTTAAAATGTCTTTATGTATCATACATTGCACTTGTAAGATAATACATACACACACATATTAAGAAAAAACACTATATTTAACGTTCATGATATTTTTGATATCATTTTTGTTATTTAAACTAGTTAAAAAACAGTTTAAAAAAGTTCTGTCTTGGACGTCCGTGTGTCTGTATGTGCGGATCCTTTTTCTTGTTAACACGATAGCGACCGAAATACTTTACTAATCGAGTCTTTTTTTTTCTCTTACGCTTGAGTATGCTCAGGAATAGAACCCTTTCATTTTTCAGGGTCTGATTCGATGTGGTTTAATTGTTATTAAATAAACAAAAATAATAATTAATAAATATTTATTAAAAAAAATTATGAGGTGTGCACTTTTGGATTTTCCAAATTATTTAAACAATACGAGGAGGGTGGAATTACATGTTGCCAACCGCTCTAAATATTAATAAAGCTCGATCATTTTCAACATTGCAGTATGAAAGCGAGGCTCACATAATATATTATTCAAGTCCAAGCTCTGGCGCGGCAAACAAATTGTAAGCTGCACTAAGTATGCCCCGGCACACGACCTAAGCTTCTGTAAATGTTCCTGGAAATTATTATTTCTATTCATACACCTCGCATGCTGTCCAATGATCAAAACATCCGAATTGCACGAGTGGTATTTAGGTACTAATGTAAGTATGATTAAATTTATGAAATTCTACAGCTTTAGTTAGGTATTTAATACCACGGTCCACGTGTGCGGTGTGCGTTCCGAAATAAACTCCACTACATTTCATGTTCAAATTTTCTATTTAGAATAAATGTATTTTGTTATTAAGTTTGATAATTAATTGCAAGGGTTTCCTCCGAATGAACGGCTTAAAAGTACTTACTCGTGGAGTACTTACGTAGTTTGTGAATGCCGAACTTTATTGATAGTGGAATTTGTAAGCGACTAGGGACTAAATAACTGACATGTATAAATAATGAATACCAGTAGCAAGAGAGTAGAGACGAGAATGAGCCTAAATTCTAAAATAACCCCCGCATTGAAATGTTATGCCTTTAAATAATAATCGAACAATTTATTGCTAAAATTATTGGGTATATAATAAAGTCTAATAATTTTGAAAGAAAATACCAATGCATTGCGGTTGTAGGTATGAATACGCAATTTGCATATTTGTAGAAGATCAGAAGATGTATTAAAATGGTGTGGAAAACGTCAAAATTCGGCATGAATACGCAATTCAGCCAGAGGCCTTATAAATGGAGGCCGGACATGCTCTTGGCGAGATTTTTGACCTTTTGGTCATGTAGGATGTTTTTTATTACGTTTTAGCGGAAGCTTAAAAAGGGGTCCTTTGTTCTTATTTGCTCACCTATCATGCTTGATGAAATAGGCAAAAATAAAACAAGTGGTCGTAATCCGACACTTATAAGGAGCCATTCAAAATTCCAATTCTGTTGTGATGCAGTCTACATTGATTTTAAAACTCGTAACCAACAACTTAACGCCCAATTAGGTTTATCAAAATCCAGATATACCACAAGCCATTTTTATCGAAACTATACAGTGAAATAGTAGCTAATTGATTGTGTAAGATAGTTCGTATGTGTACTACGACTCACCGCCAGCCGCCGCCGCCTGTGGACGAGTCGGTGCTGGTCTCCTTGAGCTGCGTAGCGCTGGCGCTCTGCAGGTTGGATGCGTTGACGCTGCAACAAATACAGTAGATTTTGTATTCAAACTAGACTTTAAAAAGTTAGTATTCATGAGTATTTACTTTCCTAGACCATCAAGTTGTTTGTCAGGAAGAGATAACTGCCGTAGCGATAAGACAGCCTGTTGTGCTCAACTGTGTCTATATTGTATTTAGTCCAAAAATGTATTTTTTTTGTATTTTGTGTGTTCAGAGTGTTCAGAGTTCTAAATTATATTTTATTATGTAAGTAGTTACTTTTAAAATGAACGTTTTTCTAAAAAGATACCTTAATCCAATCAATATTCTTAATGTAGGTAAATATGCATTTTAATCGATAGTCATCGCAGTTTCGAGATCTTCCTCAGACGAGGAAGTATGGTTAGTAACTTAAGACTTCGTTTAAATACCATCAATATGTAAACCCCAAATCCCAATATGTAAAACCTTTAAAACTATATGAAACCTAAAAGAAATAAGAGATCCAGTGTCGGTTGCTCGCCATTAATTGTGCAACGGATGAAACAAAACTTGACAATTTAATCCCTTAAAATGAAGCGAAACAGTACACAGTGAGTATTAGAAAAGAAAAAAGAAAGTGAGTTCGCTAAAGGACTTCAAAGTGTATTTATCAAGCGCAATCAGTTTTCGTTTAAAAATTGCCAAAAACGCGTCGCACCATAGACAATCCCAGCTCGTTCCCGCCATTGTTTCGGCCGACAATGGGCCGTTAGCTCGGCGCAGGTAAACAAGCCCTTCCCGGAATCTCGCCGAGCTGCGAGATGCGGGCTCGTGGGGCCGAGCAGGGCCGGCGGGCGGGGGCGGGAGAGGAGGGGGCGCAGGGCGAGCGGGGCAGGCGGGCGGGGGGCGGACTTGAATGGAAACCACCACGCGTCTCCGCACGTGATGTTTATGAAATTGTTATCCGATAGTTCTGAGTCTGAGGTCAATTGTTCGCGGCAAGACGCCAGATTTCTGACGACCTTCCTGCTGTTATAAACTTGCTGTAATATGTGAAATTTGAATCACCCCTGACGTCAACGCAACGTCGCGTCGTAACCGAGAGTTGCACAATACGAAACAGACGATTATTATGACTGTCTACCGTTCATAATAAGGCCAAGAGATAAGTATGTACTGGTGGTAGAATCACTATGAGGCCTTTTTATTTAGATACTGTCTTATTTAGAGCTAGAAATTAGAACCATGGGAATAATAATTCATCATTTCAGTTTATTCGTTCTAAATAGGTAAGTGCTATATTCATAGAAACGTTGGAAATATCCCGTTTCCGTGGTATTCCAGTTGTTAAAGGGTTTGTACAAGAGATAAACAACTAATAGCAGCATCAGGGGAAGCTCAGTAATCTCAAAAGAGCATCGTAAAGCAGGCGCTAGGGATATTATACAATCTAGACGGACAGTGTCTCTTTACACTTTAGCAGAGCTTAGCGATGAGGAAAATTTATATATTTATTTACTACTATAAATTATTTACTATTATTGGTTCATTTAGTCAAAGTGAAATCCTATAGGTATAATAAATATGAATCGCAAAATGTGTTGCTATGTTCCATTTGTAATTTCATATTATATTTATTGATGTTTGGTAAAATAAAGCTTTCCTTACGGAAAATGAAATCGCAGAGTGTATACTGAAAGACTGTCCTCCACCCACCTGATTCTTAAGCCGATTTGTGACATTTTAATTTACTTTCTTATGCGGGCTTCCTATAGAATGCTAGCATGGTAATATTTTGATCAGTGAAAAATTATGCGATAGTGAGTAGCCTTAGATAACGAATTTTCCCTTTGAATGGACTTTCTCGACAATGCTGAATGCACTATAGCGGGAATCCCTACAATGACGATAATAATGCAAGAGGCGACTGTTGGAAATATGTTAAAGTTATATTGAGTGCTTTCCCATCCCTCACGCTCTAAAGTCTAAATCCAATCCTACTAATATTATATTAATATTAATATAATATAATACATATAGTATATATAAATCTCGTGTCACAATGTTTGTCCTCAATGGACTCCTAAACCACTTAACCGATTATAATAAAATTTGCACACCATGCGCAATTCGATCCAACTTGAGAGATAGGATAGTTTAAACATGTACAACGGGCATGTACATAATGTAAACAACGGGCGAAGCCGGGGCGGACCGCTGCAGCTGGTAAATTATAAATTATTATAAATGCGAAAGTTTGTGAGGATGTGTGTGTGTGTGTGTTTGTTACTCTTTCACGCAAATTCTACAGAACCGATTACAATGAAATTTAGCACACATATAGAGAGTAACTTGGTTAAAGACATAGGAGGAGAACGGGAACTATGAGGGTTTTCCTTTGAAAACGCGGGCGAAGCCGCGGTCGGAAATCTAGTCCTATATCTATACTAATATTATAAAGCTGAAGAGTTTGTTTGAACGCGCTAATCTCGGGAACTACTGGTCCGATTTGAAAAATTCTTTCGGTGTTAGATAGCCCATTTATCGAGGAAGGTTATAGGCTATAATTATATCTCATCACGCTACGACCAACAGGAGTGGAGCCACGGGGGTGAAACCGCGCGGAGCTGCTAGTTATAAATAGCCGCCATTTCGCAGCGCCATATAGTGTCGCAAGCAAAGCTACAAGTGACTTACAGAACCACATACAGAACTAAAGGATTTACGCTGCATTTACTCAAACCCAATACAAACTACAAACTGAACATCTCTGGCTTTAGACTAACGCAGAAGGCTATTGCGAATGGCTTTACACAGCAATTCAATGTCTGTAATACTGTGGCAATGTACAAGTAGGTACATAACATCGTGAAGTAATATGATAGACATAAGAACTCCATTTTTATAATCATTAATCGTGTAATCTTACAAAGTGTTATTAATTCTTAACCAGAAAAAAGGTTAATATCTTTTTCATCATTTTATGAAAAAAAATGTTTTATTAATACATAGTCAGCCAGCCCTTATGGAAACAGGCTTCAGGCAATAATCAACATGATCCTGCTTACAAGGCATCAAAAAGAAATGCTGCCAATTATGAGAAAATATCACATTTTATCAACTCCCACGCGAAATTGCGGATTTAGCCAGTAGGTACATTATACGTAAAATATAATATCATACTCACATTTTCTTGTTAGCAACAGATGGTTCTACGATCAGCGGCAGCCCGCAGTATGAGTATCCTGTTGGATAAAATATATCATTATTTAAGAGATATTTTCTTGTTCTACGCAAATCGTAGTTAAGAAACTTCTTAATGAAAACCTTTAAACTATTTCTAGATAAATATCATAAAAAAAAACTAAGTACAATTGCATAGTAGCCTGAAGACAATCTTTTATCTAAATATACCCCTGTAGTTAAATAGACTCCGTAGAACGGCGTATTTCACAAGTTTCCAAATACAACGCTTGTTAAGTCTTTAAATGAAAAATTGAAGTTTCCAGAACAGTGATTAAAGCAACAGAGATACATCAGAACTTCAAACTTCGCTCCACTCCAACACAGAATTTCTCTCAAGGTGTCGGAAAACCTCGAGAGTAACGCGGATACAACTTTATAAAGTGGCTTAGTTTCGCGTGTAACTTAAAATATAGTTAACAAAATAGTTGCACTGTGTACACGGGCACACGGGTGCGCCGCGAACAGACAAGTCTGGGATGTTCACGTTATTTAATCGCTCAAACACAGATAACTTATGAATTTCTTGATGGAAAGCTTCTGCCGAAGAGGCTCGCACGCAGCGTTCATGCTTTAATACAAACTCCTATACTCAGGATCAAAAGTTGTTACAGTTTAAGAGTTACACAAATTGTTGCCAAGTTTAACTTTACAATTAATTCAGTTCTAGTATTACGTTTTCATCCGTTATATGATTTTTATGTAGATAAGTTATAGGTACATAGACTTATTCTTAGCGACATGAAACCAATTATTGACGATTACGTGTATTTGTGCTCTAACAGGCTTATCATCAATTAGACTCTAGCAGGTAAAATGTTGTTCATAATATTATCACAGTATAAATATTATATTTAGGTTTTAGTAGACTGTGATATTATCCTGAAACGTAGACATGTAAAAGACAAAAATAAATAATTAAGCAAATAGGGCTTCACTCTGAATTATTGGTTTAATTTGACTTATGAGTTTAGCATAATATAAAGATGACAATGTTACGTGGGCCACACTGAAAGTTTTGCGTAACTAATAAATAAAACAATTTATTTGTCTAATATTATATTTACTACTTTTTAAAGTATTCTTCGTTACATTTAAAACACTTTTTCATCCGTTCAAACCATTTCTGGAAACATGAGGACCATTGGTCCGAGGGTATGTTTTCTGCGTGCTGTTTGAAAGCAACCACGGACTCTTCTGGCCCCGTAAATGTCGAACCACTCATTGAATCATAGATTTTTGGGAAAAGGAAGAAATCGCAAGGTGCTAGGTTAGTACTGCGTGCGGCATGAGTCACGTGCTCTATGATTTCAGAAGCCAAAAATGACTTTGTTTTGTTCGCGGTGTGCGCCGAAGCACTGTCATGGTGCAACAAGATGCGACTTCTAGGTCGCTTTTCTCTTATTTTTTCTAAGACATTGGGCAAACAAATAGTGGTGTACCACTCGACATTAACAGTCTTTTGTTGCTCAAGTGGGATAGTGCAGACAGGATTCGTCTTAGTGAAAAATAATGCAATCATTTGTTTGCCAACCCTTCTCGCCTGCCTCAATTTGGTTGGTTTGCTGTCACTTTCAAACACCCACAAAGAATATTGGTGTTTACTTTCTGGAATATAACCATATATTCATATTTCATATCCTGTCACGATATTATACACGGCATTAGAATGTCCGTAATTGTACTTTAATAGCATTTCTGAACACCAATCTACTCGATTTCGTTTTTGTTCTGGAGTGAGTTTGGGAGCAATCCACCGTCAACCAAGCTTCCTAACTTTGAAATGTTCATGTAAAATTTTCTGGATTTGTCTCATACCAATCCCCAAATGTCCTCGAATCTCCTAATAAGTGATATGGCAATTTTCTTAAATTAGTCGTCTGACGGTAGCCATATTTTCCTCCGTGATCGCAGTTGAGGGTCGACCTTCAGGAATTTCATCATGGTGAGAAACACGGCCTCGATGAAATTCAGCATATCAATGCCTTACAGTGCTCAAATGAGGTGCTTCCCTCCCAAAAGTATTTTGAAGGCGAGCAGTGCAAGCTTTCGGAGAAAGCGAACTTTTAAAATCATCAAAAAAAATCGCCCTAAAATTGTTTCGTGTTAGTTACTTATGAGACTTCATATGTTAAAAAAATATAACACTCGAAATTCAAACATTTATGGGTGGTCAGAAACGCAAAACTTTTAGTGTGCACTAGGTACAAATGTTGACGTCATAATATATTGAGTTTTTAGATACTTCCATTGATAAAGATATCAAAAGATCGATAAATATTTTTATAATAATAACGAAAGCCTATACGTTTGGGTTTCTCTATACAATATGTGCTCCATGCGGATAAAAAAGATAGAGATAATTTTCTCAGTTACTTGTCAATTTAATACCTAATTTTACTTACAAAGTTACATAGTAATAATTCACTTACCGTGCAGTTTATCGATGGCCCGATCGGCTGCCGATTGGTCCGGGAAGTCCACAAAGGCGTATCCGCCGCGCTTTACAGAAATGTCGGCCACGGTCAGGTTGTGTTCCGCGAACAACTGTCGAACTGCCGCCTCGTCCGCCTCCATCGGCAAGTTGCCGATGTACAGCTTGTTCATAGCAGAAACATTCTTCAGCTGTTCACTCATGTTGGGGGTTTACCAATTACCAGGGTGTACGGAGATGCGAAGCGATGCCCGGTTGTCTTTTGTCTGTCTGCGCTCGTGACACTGCCCTGAATTTCGAATCATTGTTCTTCTAGATGGCCATGACTGTCAGCATAGCAAGGAGGTTTAATAAAAAGGTTTTATATCATTAAAGTCTAAGTACTTGTCGTACTTACGTGATTAGGGTCAACTCATCTAATTCTGTGACAAAACAGAATATGAAAAAAAAAACAGGTTAAACTTTATAAATTTTATTTTTATTTTTAATAGGAACATTAATCAATCTTCTATTTATCATATGGAGCAAGTGTAATCTTAACACATATGAATTAACTCAGCGTAAAATGAGCTTAATCAAACCGCGATGACTTGCCTAATTCTGTGACAATCACCATAATTCGGTGATAGTACTTCTCTAATTCTGTTATAACCGAATTAAGTGAGTATTTATTATTTTTTAACACAAAAGTAAAAAAAAATACAATAAATAAAAAATATAAACATATTGAAAGTAATAATTATGTATTTATTAATCAACGAGAAACTATCAAAAGAGGGGAACAATAAAAAACAATATTGGACTTTATAATTGTTTGTGTGTACAGACTCATTTTTGACTGCAGAATACTTTGAATTGCGGATGTCAGGGTTGTTTCATTATATTTTCTATTTTTATTTTTGTCTTCCTCCATGCTGTCTAAAATAAAAAAATAACTCACTTAATTATGTGATAAAAAATAACGGACTTTTTTAAAATGCTTGAAAGCGATCCTACTTTTTTACCTGAGTAAAAATAAATATTTTCTGACTTAAACGACTAACGTATACGTACTGAAAACAATTATTAATACACGAATTGAAAATAATAAAAATTTGCTTGGTTAATTCGGTGACACTGTTTTGAGTTGCAATCTTGAGAATCGTTAACTTTTTGAACCCAGGAAATAAGGTATTATGCAAAAACAAATGAAAAATTATTAAAACCTTTATCGGTATCAACAAGAATATGTTTTTAACAATTAATTGTGAAAGTATCATGAACTTACACTCACCTTTTCTATTTAAAATTAATTAAATAATGACAGCACAGTTGCACGCTACCGGTGAAACGTCAAACATGGCGGGCGCAGTGACAAATCCCGTGATTGTTACTATTTCACCCGCACGATTTTAACAAAAATTTGTACACGAAAAGAAGCTTTATTACCATACCATAGGGTTAATTTTAATGTATTGGATTTTACTCCTATAACGCTGTAAAAGAGTCCAAACGTTGTATCTCCGAATTAAGTGAGTCACATAATTAGGTGAGTTTACCCTACATCATTTATTTTAAAACATTTTGAAATTAATCAACGTTGTTTTACACATTTTGTAACTTTTACTGAATAATAAGAAGTATATATTCAACTTGAAAAAATTATTTGAAATAGAGATATATTTTTTAAATCAAGTAAAATAAAATGAATATGTATATTATTAGAGAAAGCTTGTTATGTTATTGCTGACTTACGAACGCTGTGTTATTGATGAATAAATTACAATACTTAGGGCCTGTTTCACCACCCTCAAGTAAAGTGTCGAGTAGGCTAATCGCCAGTTAAAGTGACCCGTAACTTCAAGTGCGAGTTTCACGACGTCCGAGTAGCACTAATCATAAGATTAACTGACCCGTAACTTACTTGCCACGTCTTCTGCCAATTAGCGTGTTTTACTCGACGATTAAGTATTGTCTGTTGTCATTTCTTGAATATCACCAACGATTTTTTTTTAATAAACGAATAAAAATGGATTTATTTGATTTAATTGATCATCAGTTGGATGAATTAGAATATTCTTCGACACAACGAATAGCAAGGATTCGTGTATTTAAATTCCGTGTTGATTATTTTACGAACCTGGATGAAACTGATTTTTTCGCTAGATTTCGTCTATCGAAATATGCAGTTAACCAAGTGCATAACTTTATAAAACATAAAATAATGCCTACATTGCAAAGGTGAGTAGTATTTTTTAATTATTGAAGTGATTTTACTTATAGATAACCTATCAAATCATATTAATCCCTCCCTCCTATAATATTCAAAGTAGCTACATAAATGTTGTTTGAAGTAGGTGTAGTAGGTAGTTACCTAACTTATAAATAATAATAATAGTTTAAAAAAACTAAAAAACACGCTTTTTGTAGAAAACCGAACTAAAAATAGAAATCAAAAATCGCGCCCAAAGAAGTCGGTTACAAACAAACATACTTACAGGTGAAGCTAATATAAAGCGTGTAAAAATCTTTATTTTAGAAATCAAGCAGTTCCAACAAAAACAAGCCTACTATTAACATTGAGGTATCTCGCTACTGGATCCTACTTAAGAAGTGGTATTTTTGTACAAGAGAGACTAAAATATCTCTCTCATGTAAAGAAAAGTTTGCACTTCTATCTCTTTTTACTTTATTCATGATAATTAAATAGGTAAGTACTTAATATAATAACTAAACAAATTAAAATCACACGCGTATTTCCAACCCTACAGACAATCCACAACAATTAACAAATAATAAATGACAGCTGCAATAGTGCAATGACGTTTGACGAGTGACATTGACGTAATATCATATTGAACGAATGTGACGTACGATTTGTTCCGTTACTCATTTAACCAGTAAGTTGTTACTCAGAGCTTATTTTTTGTTTGTGAAATTGACAAAAGATACTCGTAACCTTTACTTGCTGATTAACGTTAATTAAGAAGTAACTAATCAACGCTTTACTTGGAGATGGTGAACGAGGCCCTTAGACAAATTGATATGCATATTTTATGAATATGAATTCAATATGAATTGTGATGTTTTACGTACCTAGTTACTAGATAGTGTTGAAATTATTGTCAGAAATGTATGTTATGAGGAGTATTTAGGTACATTAATATTAGGCTAGAGCAAGAGAATTCTATCGTGATATTTTAGTGTTTTTTTTACTAAGTACAGTATTAGAAAATTGCATAGAATCTTATCAAACGCACAGAATAAGTAAAGAATGCCGTACGCCTGTTCACACTAAAGAATTTGACGTAGTGGGGTTAGACTGAGCATTCGCTCGTTGTAAATGCACCGTACTCCGTAGGATAGATGGAATAATATGAATTATAACGATGACAAAGCGATGACATTATAGCGAAGTACATGGAAGTATAAATTGTTAACATTTAGTAATATTGTGATTGCAGGAACAGTGCACAGCACAGCGCACACCACACACAGACACACAGGCACACGAGCGCGCGCAGTGGCCAGTTGTTTATCCGATGCATTACTCCGGTAAACGGCGCTGAATGTCGTATAAAGTTACAGCTAAGCCAACTGCACGCAAACAAAGGGCATCTTAATCAATTTCTCATTCAAGCCTAATTTTGAGGAGTTCTCAATGTAATATGAGAGCGCGCGTCATCCTGTTTGCAGGATTGTGTTACCAGACCGATGTCTCCAGCTCGGGTTTATTCATTTCCCATAATATTTTCCCCAGATGACAGGTACGAGCTTGTAAATATGAAAACAGTCTTGCTTTGCGAGAGCTTTATATGGTAACGTACTCTCGTGTCGATGTACGAGCGTTGTGTTTTATGTACCTATTAAGTAAAAGAAACTAAATTACTGAAAAGATATCTTTCTTATATATAAAAATGAATCGCAAAATGTGTTGGTAAGCGCATAACTCGAGAACGGCTGAACCGATTTCGATAATTCTTTTTTTATTATATTCCTTGAAGTACGAGGATGGTTTTTATGTAGAGAAAAGGTAAATAAGTACCACGGGCGAAGCCGGGGCGGACCGCTAGTGTTCTATAGATACAATATGTTGTATGATATTTTTTAAAACTGTTTAGCTACCCATGACTGTTTTCCTGCAACTCGTAATTAACCCTAGAATCGCCGAAAACTTTGAACATGTAAACCCCGTGCCAACACGCTGATCCTGTTACCAAGGGGTGTTCATATTCATACGATTATAGAAGTATGCGTCTAATTCTAATGGAGCATTCATCGTTTGCTAAAATATAAAATATTAGCCCTTTATAATATATCTAATACCATATTCATAATTGCTTCGAGCCAAAACAGGATCACGTTTTTTTACTTATTGCCGGACCAAGGTTGCGTTCAGGAATTTTTAGTAGACCGTCCTTAATGATTTGCGGCCAGCGTGTAGACGTGGCAAAATTATGGTCAAACACACTTGGAAAAATACACTATGATATAGAAGGTATCAAGTCTGTTTTTAGTAAAACGATAAACACATTTTGCATTGCACAGGAAATATGAAAATAAATAAATAATTCAAATCGACTCGACGGTATCCGGATCAAATATGTATTTATGACGGAGTGTTGTTTGATACACAGGTCATATTGTCCTGTAAGTACAATATGAATGCATTGCATGACTTCGAAATTGCTTTATCTCGATAAGTCAATAGTACATTACATTATGAGCTTGAAGTTATGAAGCGTTCAATAAATAAAACTTACTATATCGAACTCCTGAAGCGATGAATTCTCGGCCAGCTCCCAAATGGATTAAAAATCTACGGCATTTCAAATGAAATAGGTATCCTTTTTGTTACGATATTGCTTGCAATTGGATGTTTTGTTTACGAATAATATTATTATGCTAAATTCAAGGTTTTCTATTATTACATATTAAATTTCCATGCCTGTTTCTGTTTGTGCTACCGATGTTGAAATAATTTGCTTATGGAAGAATAACTTGAACCGGAATTTTAAAAACTAAACTTTATGTTATAAAAGATATACATATATATAGATACCTACTTGCATAGTTAAAAACTACGAAGGTAGGTTTTTAGAACATTATTTTGCGTGTACGACCTACTAATATTTCCTCAGATAAATATATTTTTCTGAAACTCATTAAACATTTGAAATGAAGTAAGAAATATATTATGAAGATTCTTGGAACATTAATTATATGGTAAATGAAAGAATGTGAAAAAAAAACTGCATAATGTGCATAAACAAGTTTTCCTGAACCCCTTAGGGGTATGTAGCGGATTTTATACGTGTTCTTTATTACTTTTCTTCTTTCTACCAGTTTCATATTAGCGTGGATCAAAGCTAGATGCAACTTCCATTAGCTTTCAACGATGAGTTCTGTATGAAGACTTTAAATGTAATACGATTTATTGGACGCATCATTGAACTGAATATTAAGTTGATTATGAGATTCTTTATTGGTTAATGTTTTTTACAAAAATCTTTTGTAACTCTCTAATTCCCAAAACAAATTGCTAACTATGAAATGCATACTTTGATGCACCTTCTGATTTATGAGCTACTTTTGAATCGATTAACTAATCATCTTAACGTACCAACTACCAAGTACTTTTCGTCTACGGCACGAAAAGTAGCCGCTGCAGTAACAGAGAGCAAGCGTAACCCATTTCGTGTTATTTAAGTAACGAGATCGGTTGCGGGAATAAAATATAGTCATCAACGATAGCGGCTTCGTAAAGTGAAATTTTCCGCTTCGTAATTAACTTCCCCTTCACCTACTTAACAGCGAACATCTCGGAGGCTCCGTTTTATTTCCACGGCGCTGCGCTGCCCTTACGCGTTGTGACCATCAGTTCCATGGGAACTGGTATTTTTACCTTTTCTGTGCAGAAATCAACTTGCTGAAAAGCAAAGCGGTCGATTTATATAATAGTAATGGCCATGTATGCAAATATTAAAATCAAATAAATTTTATACGAAAAACTAGAACGTATGTATAACTTTGTACAGTTTGAAATATATTACGCGCGCAAATAGCATTCATAATAAATTTTGTTTATGAGTTAGTTACAGTTATAATTTTTAGGTAAACAAGCAATATTCTTATTTCTTGCCATTACTTTCTAGGTACTTAATTTATAATCACTACATAGTATAAAACAAAGTCGCTTTCTCTGTCCCTATGTCCCTTTGTATGCTTAAATCTTTAAAACTACGCTACGGATTTTGATGCGGTTTTTTTAATAGATAGAGTGATTCAAGAGGAAGGTTTTAGTATATAATTTATTAGGTTTTAGACAAATCGGGCGAAGTAGCGGGCGGTAAGCTAGTTTATTCTATACTATAGGATTTTGTTTTAGGTACAAGTTATAAGTCAAAATTTTTAAGAAATAATTGCTGTATTAATTCTTAGAACAATATCAAAAATTATTCCACTAGGAGCATCAAGCAAATAGGTACTGCAAATTATTATTAATGCGATCCATAAGCTATGTTTGCATTTTTAAATAAGGACACGGGTCAGCTTGTATAATAAACTACTTCAACGGATTTGAACTCTAGATAGCATTCTTAGAAGCTATCAAGATTCTTAAAACCGTTGCATAAAGAAAATAACAAGCACAACATCATTTCTAGAGAGATAACGTCTTTGTGGCAGCATGTTTGTGGCTCACAAATAATAACAAATCCGAATCAACGTTTCTCTGAGCTACTAGTATTATCTAGTATAGTTTCTATATTATCTGTGCCCTGAGTTCGTAATGACAAGCTTAAAGTCCTAGGAATAACGGCAGCATGGTCACTCGCAGTCGAAGCTTCAGTAACGCCAATTAACAATATTGTATAAGTATTTATCGATACTTTTCCTGCAAACACGTAATTGTTTACAGGCCGCTTCCGACGGCTTCGACTTTAACTAGAACACTTTTTAATTAAACGCGTTATAAATACAGGTGGATACAGGTGGATAACAATCGGTAATGTATTCATGTTGTAGGCTCTTACTAGTAAAGTATTATACATATACTAGCCGTTTCAAATCGGACCAGTAGTTCTCGAGATTAGCGCGTTCAAACAAACAAACAAACAAACTCTTCAGCTTTATAATATTAGTAGGTATAGATTAATTGTGCTCTATATCACGTTATCAAATTGAAAGCTACGTTTTCAGTTCGTAGATCATAATTAATTTAATTGCAAATTAATATGACCCGTTCAAAATGAATATTGAATGTAATGTCCCCAAAGCCCCAATCAGATAAAAGTCTATGTCATGATTGATTCTTTAGATTATGGGAAATGAATAAATAAAAATGCTATTGCTTAACGTCAAAGAAAAAACTTTTTCCTTGTAATTACTTACATATTTCTAAAGATTGATTCTTTACAAATGTGTAAGTACTTACAGTGAGTTGGCGAATCCCTAGTAGTTGGATATTAAATTGGTAGAAGAGTCCATCAATAAGGATTTCATTAATATTAACTAGCGGTCCGCCCCGGCTTCGCCCGTGGTACATATTTACGTTTTCTCTTTCTTCAAGGAATATAATAAAAAAAGAATTTTCTAAATCGGTTCAGCCGTTCTCGAGTTATGCGCTTACCAACACATTTTGCGATTCATTTTTATATACAGGGTGTAATCGTTAAGTGTGCACAAGCGATTATTCCGTAACTATTGCAGATATCAAAAAACTTTAAACTGATATCGAAAGTACTTAACCTAATGAGTAAAATGGCCATAATAAATTTTTAAAAATAAAACGAGAAATAACCAAAAATGTTACATTAAACGCTCCCATACAATTTATTTCCCATACATTTTGTATTCATAGTAGATTTTCGAAGTGACGTCCTTATTGTGCAATACAATGAGGAGGTCTATTTACTGTTTCTAAATGAACTTCCCTCCAAATTTGCGAAGTAATTAAAGCAGAAAACCAAAAAAACAAAAAAAAAGCTAAAATCTTTCATATTAAATGTATAGGTTGATCCAAAAGTAATGATAATTGGGTATTTCCTGTGCACATAAAAATATAAAATAAATGTTTTATGCTTGCTCATGTAATCACTAAGTTATCACAAAAAAATTATATCTACAGGCCACGTTTCCAAGTATTAACATTAATTTTAATGTGAACAGTGCGAGCCAGAATGTTTCCCGACGAAAAGAAGAAACAACGATTCGACATTTAGAGGGTGAATTTCTAAATTTTTAATGAGATCAGGATAATTTTTTGTCACGATTTGTGACCATGGGCGTTACCTGGGTTCACCATGTTTATGCTGAAACCAAGAAACAATCAATGGCCTGGATGCGAGCTTCCAAAGTGACGGTGAAGATTTTCAAAGTGAAAATTAGTGGGATAGATTAAAGCCGTAGTTTTTTGGGACGCTGAAGAAATGTGGAATATTTTAAGAAGGTAGCCACTACTACACAGGGCTCTTACTACACAGACCAAATTAAAAGATTGCGGGTAGGTTAGTAAGAAAAAGAGACATGGCAAACTTCGGTCTTGAATGTTGGTTCACCAAGACAACGCACCAGATCACAAAGCGTCAGTTGCGATGGCTGCCAATCAAAAATCGGCATTGAAAATGCTTGAACACCCACCCTGTTTGTAAGATCTAGCTCCTAGTTAATTCTATCTCTTACCTCGGCACAAGAAACACCGTCGATACAAGAAATTTTAAGACGACAGCGAAGTGATGGCCGATTTTGAGGGGTTTTTGTAGATGAAGTCAAAGTTTTTTTTTTCTAAGTTAAGGAAAAAAAATATCGAAGTATATTATCTAGTTAGAAGACTATCTAGAGAAATACATAATTATTTTAACTGTAATGTTAACCTTGTTTAATATTGATTATCATTACTTTTGGATCAACCCATGTACATGGGATATTCATATCTCATACTAAATGTATGGGAGGGTTTAAAGTTAATTTTTTAGATATTTCTCGTATTATTTTTTAAAATTTATTATGGCCATTTTACTCATTAGGTTAAGTACTTTCGATATCAGTTTAAAGTTTTTTGATATCTGTAATAGTTACGGAATAATCGCCTGTGCACACTTAACGATTACACCCTGTATAAGAGAAGATTATTGTCGGCATTGACCTATTTTCATACAAAATTGGCTTCCATGATTGTGTCAACTAAAACTAGATATTAATATACCTACTTATTAAACTTATTAAATATTTTTTACTCAAATTTGAAACAATTAAAAAAAAATGTGTGCGTGTACTAGTGTACTTACACACGTAAGAAGTGAAACTTCTTTATGACCTTAAAAATGTCACGAGTATGGCGTAACGCAAAAATGTCACGCGTACGGCGTAACGCAAAAATGTGACGCGTACGGCGTAACGCAAAAATGTTACACTAAATTTTTGTCCAACCCCGATAAAGAAGTTTCACTTCAAAAAACATTTCGAAACATAGGTATTTTATTCACCACGCGTCCAGGAGCAGAGCAATGCGGACAGACTGTCCGCTGTCCGGGACAGCAACAAACACAGCGACAAACGGACAACAAGGTCTTTGTTAAAGTGTCCTGTTTTATCTGGAAATGTTGAAAAAAAAATACGTTTTCATGTTTTATTTGAGCATCTGAGTTCTGACTATGTACTTTATTCTAATTCTACTTAAATTTATTACCATAAGTTAAACTAGGTATTATATTCGTTTGTTTTTACTTTTTATAAATATGTACTTATCAGCTAAGTACCTAGGTACCTACCTAGGTAGTTTGGTGTTCGCGTCGCCTCAATGATCTAATTAAGTAGGTATTCTTTGTCTCAAAGCAAAGACTAGAAACACCTAGAAAATAAGAAATGTTTTTCCATTTGCAATATTATATTATATTCTATTTCATACGTTTACAATAAGTTTACAATGGAAAACGTTACACAATACATGGCGATTACAGCTGATACTTTATATTGTAACGTGATGTACTTATAGTCTGTCTGTGGTCTGTCCACGTAGAGGGAGAATGAACTATCTGTCCACTATAATATTATACTTAAGATATGACTCGATTAGAGTTTCAGGTATGAATATGTTGGCTTCGTGTTTTAAAATATTGCAGACCCGTACGACAAAAAAATAAAATCGAGCCGATTTCGTCCAATTATGTATCGAGTCCGTCCACGGTCTTCGAAATATGATGAATATTAACATATATATTTTTTTTGACGGGCTAGAATAAATATTATCTTTTCTTAAAAAACTATTCAATTTCGAAACAACCGCGTCTGAAAATTGAAATATAAAATTTGAAAACACACAATCGAGCTTCAGAACTCAAAATACAATTCAATCAAGTGTACCGTTTAAATGAAATGATTTCAAAGATGAAAGAATTTATATTTCCGAAGTGAATTATACTTTTTGATCGTTTATTTAGTTGGTGTGGAGTGTCGAAACCTCCCTCTTTGTAAAGCACCTGCCAACGCTTTACAGATTACTTGTTGAAATTCTCACTGAAAATTAATAAATCCGAAAATAAAGTTACTTTAGCTTACAAATCTATATACATACTTACATATAATAAAGCTGTAGAAGGGTCAATTCTGTACATTGAAAATATTGAAATAATAAATAGCACGGGGTGTTACTGGATCGATACCAAACCCAAATATGTGATTAAAAAACTTTTGGCTGTCTGTCTGTCTGTATGTTCAGGCATCACGTGAAAACTAATGGTTCGATTTCGTTGAAACTTGGTATAATTATACCTTATTATCCTGGGCATAAAATGGAATACTTTTTATGCTGGAAAAATACTTACGTAGAAAAAAAATAATTCTTAATTTTTCAGTTTTATAGACCGACATCCGCGCGGACGGAGTCGCGGGCGGAAGCTAGTACACAAATATTTTTGAAATATTTATTTTATGTACACGTGATAAATATTTTAACACAAAATAATATAAAAAGTACTAAGTAGGTAATTAATAATTATATATAACTAGCCGCTCCACGCGGTTTCACCCCCGTGGCTCCTCTCCTGTTGGTCGTAGCGTGATGGTATATAGCCTATAGCCTTCCTCGATAAATGAGCTATCTAACACCGAAAG
The DNA here is from genome assembly GCF_061535395.1 of Colias eurytheme. NCBI lineage: Eukaryota > Metazoa > Arthropoda > Insecta > Lepidoptera > Pieridae > Colias > Colias eurytheme. The sequence continues at coordinate 725,587 of NC_142980.1, forward strand.
AATTTTTCAAATCGGACCAGTAGTTCCCGAGATTAGCGCGTTCAAACAAACAAACAAACTCTTTAGTTTTGCTTTATAAATTATAATCTTCTAATATGTCGTGGCCATATCGTAGATTTGCTCATTTCATGAAATGGCCAACATAAATCGTCAACGTTTCACGATTTGGTCATCGACATTTGTCCGGATCGTATAAAATATATAGAGAGTCCATAATACATTAAAAAATTCAGAATATTTTAAGAACTTGTTTATTGTCATTTAAATTAGTGCCGCGGTAGCGGCCGGCGAATGCCAGAACTCAGAAGCGAACGGTTTTTGCAATAGAAAACAGTTAGGTTAGGTTAGACTTTAATAAACAACGCACAAGCCGAGCAAGCAAAGCGAGCGTGTTACGGCAGCACTCAGCAGCCGGCGAGTGTCAGAATAGTGTCGACTGTCGAACTCAGAAGCGAATCGCTTTAAAAAAAAGAAAACTATAATAACATAATAGGATATATTATGTATTATTAAATAAATATATGTATAGGATTTTAGACGCATTATTTTTTCAATATACGATATGATCTGCATTTTCCATAGTATACTCACCTCACTCACCTCTTCGTCGAAATTCTTTGCTATGACTTTCTCCATATTGTAATTATGAAGTTTTTAACTGCGATTAATTAAATTTTCGCCACCGGCCGCCGTCTTATCAAATAAACACAGCGCTCGCAGCGCCTCTACCAATAATTAATGTAACTATTAATTTACGTTATGATCTAATAATTTTGATCATTTCATGAAAAAAACGCGCGTTTAGTTGGCCATATCGAGAAACGATTTCTTATCATTGATCTGCTCAAACTACATCATGATGTGGCCAATAGACATTCAGTCATTTCATGAATAGCGACCATATCACGAAATGATCGATCATTTCATGAAAAGAGCAAATCTACGATATGGCCACGACATATAGATGGGCAAATCTCCAAGGTCATACAACAAAAACATCAGTGGTAATTCGCTAAAACATAGTACGACATCTCTCGGTTTTTCAGATGAACTAACTAATACTCAACGTGTCAACAAAGAGAACTACATATTTTAAATATCCAATAGATTGCGCTGTAATAAAAGTTACATGACCGGTCCTCATGTGAACTAAAATAAAAGTTTTAAAATAATATATTTTCGTATTGCATGATAGACTGCATCTTTTTACATTAAAATTAATTAATAATAAATAAGTATGAGATGTTGGTAGGGCATTCAGAAGACAGAAACATCTACTCCATATCAACTCAGTAGGAGATTTGCTTATAAATATGTAAATGTCGCTTTTTCATTCGTAAAATTAACAGCTAGTTCTGAATTCAACATATAGATGGCATGTATGTACGCAATGAAGATGGCGGTATATGCTTTAGGTTGTCGTCGTATATCTATATATATAATAAAACTAAGTCGATAAAATGTGCGTGCCGATAAAACTTAAAAAGGAGTCCCGACACGATAAAGGGACTTATGTGGTGTGATAGCCCTTTGTCCCCCCTCGAACAAGAAAGTACCCGTTTTAATCTAAAGGGCATGTTTTTAAAGATATAAGGGACTTTCCGACCATTCAACTTGGAAATTAAGTGCAGTGGCGCCATCTGTTATCGAATATTTGAACTTCGGAGACTATACACAATATTCATAGTGTATTATAGTCTCCATAGTTGTGACACTTGTGAGCCATTGCAGCATGTGTAGTAGTGGCGCGAAATAGAAAATTCCAATTTCAATAAAATCTTAAATTTAAATTTTGTGTATTTAGACGTCATTATTTAACGTATATTTTGGAGTTAAAGCGACATAATTTTAGTTATCCAAATTAGTTCTCAAAATATTTAAAAATTTAGGTTTTTAAATTTCGTGCCTTTACTTCATACGCTACCGCTACAGAAGCTAGAAAGTTCCCGTTATAATCTAAAGGGCGTGTTTCTAAAGATATAAGGAACTTTCCAACCCTACATAGTGGCGCCATCTGTTATCGAATATTTAAACTTCATTCAGGACAACGATTGTTTGGGTTGAATTTCCAAAAGCGTTGCGAGCAATTGTAGCATGTGTAGTAGTGACATGAAATTTAAAATTCCAATTTCAATAAAGTCTTAAATTTAATTTGTTGCTATAATAAAGTTATTAAATTTTGTGTATTTATACGTCATTAGCTAACTTATATTTTGGAGTTAAAGCGACATAAAATTAGTTATCCAAATTAGTTCTCAAAACATTAAAAAATTAAGGTTTTTAAATTTCGCGCTTTTACTACAAATGCTACCGCTATAGAACCTTTTATTATGGCGGACGATAATGACCAGAATACTCTAGAAGGTGTGAGAGAGAAAATATTTTCAAATTTTCTCGAATATTCTAGAGCCTAGCTCTCTGAAGTGTCTCTGAATATACAAGAGCCCGGTGTCGCTCACCAGAGTTAGTTTAATTTGAACAGCGCAAAACTTCCCCACTGAATTTCTAAACTCTTTACAAGTACCAGGAATGCCATTACACTGCCTTCGTCTGAAAATTGGAACTCCAATCATACCTACTACTCAGAAATCTCAACTCCCCAAAATTATGTAATGGAACTAGAATGATCGTAAAACAGCTATCGAATAATATCATTGAAGCTGAACTTATTTCTGGGAAGACCAAAGGACAGACAGTATTTATACCTAGATACCTCTGATCTCTTCGGAATTGCCATTTCAATTTAAAAGACTGCAGTTTCCAATAAAATTAGCCTTTACAATTAACAAAGCGCAAGGACAAACTTTAAAATAATGTTGTGGCATTAACCTCAAAGAATCCTGCTTCTCTCACGGTCAGCTATATGTAGCTTGCTCAAGAGTAGGAAATCCGAAAAAATTATGTATATATTATACTCCGGACAATAAAATGAAAAATGTTGTTTATAAACAAGTATTGTAAATAATGAGAAAATGTTTTCAATAAACTTTTTTTTTTACTTTTTACGTCATAGTTTATTGCACGCCTCATAAGCGAAGCGTTGAGGTGGGTACTACTGTCACTTCGCGCAAAACATCTGATTTTTCAAACTTAAAATGTCTTTATGTATCATACATTGCACTTGTAAGATAATACATACACACACATATTAAGAAAAAACACTATTTTTAACGTTCATGATATTTTTGATGTCATTTTTGTTATTTAAACTAGTTAAAAAACAGTTTAAAAAAGTTCTGTCTTGGACGTCCGTGTGTCTGTATGTGCGGATCCTTTTTCTTGTTAACACGATAGCGACCGAAATACTTTACTAATCGAGTCTTTTTTTTTCTCTTACGCTTGAGTATGCTCAGGAATAGAACCCTTTCATTTTTCAGGGTCTGATTCGATGTGGTTTAATTGTTATTAAATAAACAAAAATAATAATTAATAAATATTTATTAAAAAAAAATTATGAGGCGTGCACTTTTGGATTTTCCAAATTATTTTTTTACTTCGACTCTACCACGTCATCTCATATCAACTCCCGGGCGAAGCCGGGTTTTTTAGCTAGTATATTATAATTTTAAGTTAGGATTATGAAATAGCCTGTTCAATGTTCATGTATAACCTATTGCCGTAACTAAAATGATCTACGTACTCAAGCAAATTCATATATGTATACCACAACTGTGTGTACTGTGTGTACCACTGTGTACAACGTTTAACATATTATTTACATTACTAAACCGATTTTGATAAAATTATTGTATTTATAAGTGAACGTGGAAAAGTAAAAACACGAGGCATAATTTTTCTTATATTTTTTTATTTTCATTTAAACATCATATTAAAAATCTTCAGATTCTAAATATAATAAAAATGAATCGCTAAATGTGTTGGTAAGCGCAAAACTCGAGAACGGCTGAACCGATTTCGTTAATATTTTTTTTCTTGAAGTACGAGTATGTCTCTTATGGAGAGAAAACGTAAACGTGTACCACGGGCAAAGCTGGGGCGGACTGCTAATTATCAATAAACACTGTAGCTGTCTAGCATTCCCTAGCACGTGCGAGTTAATGTCACGTGCACACAGCATGCCTGTGTCTGGCAATCGAGTAGGTAGCACACTACTCCAGCTACTTGCATGGAACGCGGGGGCGGGAGAGTGGCACGTGTGAGCTCACGAACAAGCCAGTAACTGTCCAATTGTGAAGATCTGGGGGTAAGTAGTATTAATTGCAGTGTCGCCTGTCGGAAAGTAATGGCGCTATAGTCTGTCCACTATAAGAATTGCTTTTTGACAGCTCGACGGGTGATACCAGAAGTGATGTCCAAAAGATTATCGATTGTGATACCATTTGAATTATAAATTCAAAATATTATCATAAATCGAATCAGGTACGTAAATAATAATTACAACGTAAACTTACTAATAAGATATGTAATAATAAGCCCACATATCTATGAATTTTATGTTAAAACTAAACTAAACTAACTAATATTTTATTATTTATTGGTTTCTATCTTAAAATTTGGTTGTCTTTATGTTTAAATTACAGAACATATTAGAAGAGTTTTTCTGTATCGTATATATTTTACAGAGTATTTCTATCGATTATTATAATCTATCGACCCATCATTGAATAATTCTGTGTAGACATCACTAAGTGGGCGGGGCCGGTCCATGAAGTACAATAATTATTTGTATGACATTTTAACATAGACAATACAATTCTTCATAGGCGTGAAGCTGTCAAAAAGCAAAGTTGTTTAAAGCTCATTTTTTTCCACACTGAAATGAATTCTGCTATAAGACACCATAGTGGCCCGGTCTTCTGTCACCAGCTCTGATGACAGTGGTACGAGCAGTACACATTTACTCGTGTGACATTTGTGGTGTAACTGCAGGCTATGTTAAGGCCCATGTGGGGTAAGGGACAGATCATCAGATGCATTATTCATCTATTTCACTGATCCATTTTCTTTAGGGATAAGTGATCAGCCTTCTGTGTCCTACCAGACCAAGACATTTTTTTCTTCGTCTCCACAGGGAATCGAACCCAGGACCCCTCGGTGCTACGCTCACGCGTCAACCACTGTACCAAGGAGGCGGTCAACTAACATAACTGCATAAATTGTTTTCAAATGCTGAGTCCCTACTCCCTAGTTATACCTTTTCGATTAAAACTTTTTCTTGTTATGTGTATGTAACTTTAATTTTACTACGAATTAATAAATATTCCATTGTGTTCTATTCTACATGACGAAAATAAAAGGAAAAATAAATTACGGTTAATCCGAGTTCGGGAAGTGGGAGGGGGGAGCTTTTAAGAGAAAAAAATGCTTTCTCTCGATTTCCGACAAAACTACAAGTCCTACGGAAAAAGTTCAATGGCAAAGTTGTAGGTAATTACAAGATCTAGGTACAACTTTTGTATTGACAATTTTTTCACATAACCTCAAAATTTAGGTGAAAAATTCAAAAAACCAAGTTTTTGGTTTTTTATTTTTATCTACTTCAAAATTTATTTATTTTCTACGAAATTTGGTGGAAACTTGCTTAATTATGTCCCAAATACACTGTAATTTATTTGATTGAAAATATTTATTTTTTCGCCTTATTTTGAATTAATACAAAAAAAACAACCTAACTTTCAATCGAAAAGTCACCCGTTAAAATATCAGCCTTTTTCAAAAACTTGGGGAGTCTTTTATTCATTGAAATCTCTACTTTCATATGGTGTAAAAAAAATAAACATTACCATAGTAAATGTTCTCAGGAAATGCATACAAACAGTGTGAAAATGAGCTTTTACTAAATCAGACACACTTCTCACTCTCACTACTTTTTTTTTTTATGTATCAGCGGGCAAACGAGCTGGCGCGTCACCGGATTAATGCGATGATTGGCACCGCCCATAATCACCCACAAGACCTGTACGGTTGCAGGTGTGTTGCCGGCCTTTTAGGGAAGAGTACGCTCTCTTTTTGAAGTACCCTAAGTCGTATCTGTCCGGAAATGCTGAGCTCGGGAGGTCGTTCCACAGAGGAGTGGTGCGTGGAAGAAAGTTCCTCCTAAATCGCACGGTGGAAGAGCGCCAAGTGGGTGTGAAATACTGTCCCGCTCTACAGAACACACCAAGTTTTTGGGAGGCTAGCTTAGCTTTTCCTTCCAGATGACAACGAAACTGGACATCATTCGATATTTCGACTCCAAGTATACTAATGCTGGCTGAGACTCTGGTGGGAATGCCCTGAAAAACTGGAGACACGACGAAGGGAGTTTTTTTGGTGGTAAACGCGCAAACCTGTGTCTTTTTTTGGTTGAACTCAACAAGGTTATGTTTACCCCAATTGGAGATCTCCTCAAGAGAGTTCTCAATTTGAGACACAAGTTCGTTCCGGTGCTCAGTAACGGTATCCCGAGAAATATTGCATCGGCCGGTATAATGTGCGTCAACAGTGCTGTCGTCTGCATAGCAATGAATGCCACTACTATATAGATGTAATAAAGACGTATGTAATATTATTTAAGTATTTTTATTTATCCTTGCTTTAACTTGGTTATTTCAATTAAAATAAGTCAAAGATCTTTATATACTTAGTTTAAATTTCCAACTATGTAGTAAGTCTTGCGCAAAATCCTTGGCTCGAACTCGTAGACTATCCGTAGACCTTTGCTGCTACGCCAACCCTGTACACAGATTCATTTTATCTTTTATTTCTAAAGTAAAATTAAATAACATATAATTAATTATCGGTGGTAGCGACGCAAGCTTTTTAAGCAGTCTGCAACATATTATATTTGATTGATCTTCTAGAATAAATTGTTTGGTACGAGCCATCTTTTGGATATGTATTATCGTACATGGATGGATGGACATCGTGTATTTGTACAAATATTCATAAATAAATAATAAACAAGAAAACAATAGGTGATTTAATGTATGATATAGAGTTATATAGATATCTTAGGAAAACAAATATTTACAATTTTAACTGACATAATATAGACCGGGAGATACTGACACAAAATTTCGAGTCATTTGTAACAAGGATGGCGGTTCTACAGGGGTCTTAGTACGCAATGACAAAAAGAAAAATGATGGTGTGAACGCTGGTACCGGTGGCTTAGTCGCGTGGGCGTTTGTCGAACTCGTCGGAAAAATAGCGAAAGTCAAACGATTTGTAACACAAAAATTTTAGAATTTACCGATAGCCCATAAAAAAGTAGTAGGCGGTAGTGTCATGCCATACTTTTCCGGTGTGACTTACAGCCCGCCATACCGACGCGAATGTGTTGATTTAAATAAAACAATCATTCAACCATTTGTACCAGGCTAACTTTTGCACAGGTAACTATCGTCGTGCAGCCATTTACGAAAATCGCCATGCCATACTTTTCGGACGATTCCAAATGGTCGCCATACCGCCGAAAATCTGCAAAAAATTTTTATTTCGCCAAACTTTTTGTACCAGTATTGCATTTGGATTTTTGGAGAGTATTTGATAAAATGTGACCATTATTATATTTGCCATACTTCTAGTAGGGGGAAAAAGTGCTGTCATACTTGAAAACTTAATTTATTATTAATTTATATAAGTGAAGATTTCCAACACATAGATCTTTGAAATTTTGTATTTATATTTGTTGATCCTCAAACTTACAGGAAAAATAAGTGCCATACTGTTACAAATCGTTTGACTTTCGCTATTTTCCGACGAGTTCGACTAACGCCCACGCGACTAAGCCGCCGGTACCAGCGTTCACGCCATCGTTTTTCTTTTTGTCATTGCGTACTAAGACCCCTGTAGAACCGCCATCCTGTTACAAATGACTCGAAATTTTGTGTCAGTATCTCCCGGTCTAATACGCGAATAATTCATTATCACAACATAGTCTAAAACAAGGTCACTTCCCGCTGTGTATATTAATTTAACAGACAGGCGCCTGATAAATTAATTTCATTTCAGTCAATGTATTATTAGATCTTTAAAACTGCGCAATGGATTTTGAAGCATTTTTTATAGTTAATGGTTTTGGTGGTTCTTTGGGCAGGTTTAAGTAGGTTATACAATTTGTTAAGTTATACACAAAGTGGGAGTGGAAAGTTGCGGGCAGAAAGCGAATATTACTTAATCCAAAGTTCTTTTCCAATAATAATAATAAATATTTCTGGACAATTTTCACACACGGCATGATCTGATCCCATACTAAGCTTTCGCTTGTGTTAGGTATAATAATTGGACCGATTAAAAAAGGCCTAATCTTTTAACATAATATTATGCCATTAGATCATGCAGCGGTTATGAAAATTGCTTAACGTATCTTAGTGGAACGAAGAATTTTATATTAATTTAAATTAAAGGTGATGATTTTCGGTATATTGTATATAGATTCAAAGCGAATTTCTTATCGAGCCTTACTAGACGTTAAGGATTATGCAAGAAATTTAATGAGCTATATTGCATAATATACATTGAGTTCAGAGTTCATAACTTTATGTAGATGACTTATAATGCCCAATAATTACAATTATAATACACATTTGCCCGCTGCTTCGCTCGCGTAATCAAAGGAAGGAATGAGATGTCTAAACCGTAAATAAATAGTGTATGCTCGTTGTTACTAGCTTCGTGACTAATTATCTAAATATCTACAGATACAAAAAAAAAAAAAAAAACATATGATACTATGAACGCTCCGTTGCGAATTGCGATGTAAAGAAAGACAAACAAACATAATTTCGCATTTAAATTATGTTGAATCCCACTAACCTTGCCAACTCCTTTCCTAACATTGCAGATGCCTGCCTCGCCTGACGCTGACCGCCTCAGCGAGGAATTGCAGCGCGTCAAGGGGGTTCTTCGCAACAAACTGCAGGCGCCTCCATCATAATAGACGATTGGAAGAATCCTAAAGCATACTTCTATAAATACTATTTACAAGCTTCATGAAAATAGAATAATTCTTGAGATCAATAAAGAATAATGTAAATATAATTCAACCAGTAGGTACATATGTTTGTTTTGGTCAATGACAAATCCTTTAACTTTAAGATAATTATTATTTAAGGCTTTTGAAGTCGTGGGATGAAGAAGGTTGAATTATTTTTTTTATTTATTTTATTTATTTAACATAAAATTCGGATATCGCACATCCATGTTTTCTTAGTTAAATAAAAAAACATAAGTAAGATAAGAATTATATCTAACACGTGGAATCTTGCTGTAAAATATTCGAAATGATGAGGAGATAGATGAATAAACCATAAAATCCATTAGAAGTTTTTCATTTAACCCATTGAGCACCGAACGGCCCGATCGGTCCACGACACAATAGATTTTCTATTGTGTCTGTGATTCCGGGGCCTGAGTTATTAATTAACGTAAATACAAACACAAGGTTGTGCTTTTGGGTAATTTAACACCTACGCAAACTACATCTACGCCCGTAGCTCCGTGCTACGCCGTAGATAGCAACAACTTCAAATACCTTCACTACAGAGTTTAAAACGAAGTCGTTGATGCTGTATGTCCGTCGCTGTATGTCCTTCTCTGTATGCTTAGATCTTTAAAACTACGCAACGTATTTTTAACAGTTTTTTTAAATGGAAAGTGGTTCTTGAGGAAGATTTTATTATATATTCTATTCTATAAAATTGTTAAGTTTTCTAGAAAGCGGGCGAAGCCGCGCACGGAAAGAAGGTTATAAAAAACGAGCAATTCTTGTAAATGTGGGTATATCACAAAAGGTTAAGATGACCTAGATCCGTTAAAGTTAGTTTCCATTGATTCTAGGGCACAGGTAATCTCATAACTAAAAACGTAAGTTTGTACTTTTTTTCTATGTTTTTTGAAGTGAAAACTTCTTTAGCGGCGTTGGGTATAAAATCTTAAACTCGCGTCAGGACACGTGACCTGATCGAAAAAGCGTAAGACGGATGGATATCAAACATGCTCAACGTTAATAATTAAGTTTTCACTTCTGCCGGCACTCGCCCAGTGCAACCCGTCTTTTTTTTATATAAAATGATTACCAGAACAATCCATACGTTACACATTTGTTATAATTCTAACGATCGATCTTTTTTCTCCGTATCAAGCATGGAACTTCAATTTCAAAGTTACCACAGTATCTATAATAAACTAGCAGTCCGCCCAGGCTTCGCTCGTGAATCGTGATACATGTTTACGTTACTCTCCATTAGAACCATCCTCGTACTTTAAGGAATATTGAAAAAAAGGAATAAGTAATCGAAATCGGTCCAGCCGTTCTCGAGTTTTGCACTTACCAACACATTTTTATTATATATATAAAAAAAAAACTTTAAATTGACATCGAAAGTACTTTACCCTTTTACCTAATGAGTGAAAAACATTAAAAAAATTTAAAAATATAGCGAGAGAATTTGACAGCATTTTGATATCTGTAGTTACGGAATAGCCTGTGCACACTTAACGATTACACCCTGTATAGATTTACTATTTGATAAAAAAATATTAGATGTATTAAGTAATAGATATGTAACATGTATTTATTATAGATTTATGTTTATATTTAACTGGGAAGGGGGAAATAATGACGCTAATTAAGTCCAATTTATCCATCGAACAAGGATAGCAAATAAAACAAAGTAGGTTATTTTAAACAATTTATGTATTAGAGGTCGAATAACATATATATATATATATATATATACGAATCTTTAAACGTTTTCAAAAACACCGCCTCAATTTTACATACATCTATCTACACAATTTTCTTAGAAGCCCATTTTTTACTACACCGGTACATAAGGACCTTTTTAGTCATCCAGGTCATGCTCATTTATAAAGAAACTAGAGGTCCGCCCCGGCTTCGCCCGTGGTACATATTTCGCAATAAAAGGTAGCCTATGTCCTTTCTTGGGTATCAAAATATCTCCATACCAAATTTCATGCAAATTGGTTCAGTAGTTTAGGCGTGATTGAGTAACAGACAGACAGACAGACAGAGTTACTTTCGCGTTTATAATATTAGTATGGATAATAAAATGATTCAATTTATATAATGATTCTGTAGTCTATTTTTAATAATAACAAACTAAAATATGTAGCATACATTGTAGTCAAATTGTATTTGTTACCGGCCAAACCCGATTTCAGGACTAACTATACACGATCGGATGAACTAGTTTAGCCTGCGCCAAACTAGTTCATCCTAAGACCAATAGGATAAAGCAGTTTAGACTAGGCCATACTAGTATATCTTAATAGAAATTAATAGGTATATTTTTTTTTATATACAATTACAGCGAGAGTGTCTCCAGAGTCTAAGTAACAACCATTTCGCGTGGGATGGAGATGCTGGGGCTGCCGCACACATTATTACACTTTTGCCTTTTGCCTTTGTACTCCATTAGTATCTGAAAGCGATTAAGGAAATCCATCTTGATCTTTGACCTTAACAACAATTATAAAATATACGAATATTACACTGTTATTTGTTGTTTATCAAAATTGTATAAAAATATTTTCGTAATAAACATCTAATTTTTCGCAATAAGTATCTTATTTATTGCGAACATTTTCCCACTTCAGATAAATAGCTATTCATTATATTTAATTGGATCTATAAAGGAGTATGAAAGCTCTTTTTCCAAGTATTGATACCTGATGGTATTATGTACATTGTAGAAGCGTGGGTTCCTCCTTGTAACGATTTCTGAGAAACATAACGTCTACAATATTATTAGGATTTAGCAGAAATTAGGTCAATCGTTTCATAAACATGCTAATAAATATACAAAATAATTGTTTACTGTAAAAATAATTACGTATTTTTTGCTACAAGTACCTACAAGTATCATGGTTCGCTTCTTACAGAAGTATCTACCGTGGAACCTGGAACAAATAAATGTTTGAATTGAGGTTAAAGTTGAATAGACTGAGAACTTACTGACAAAGTACACAGACACGTTTGGTTTCGCAGTAATAGATAATTATTCATTACCCATAAAAGTAAAAACGATAAATTGTCAGTCAAATTTAATTTTACAATGGCGGGGAAAAATATTTAGAATATAGTGATAAAACGATGTATATTTTAGAGATAAAAGAAACAAAAAAAGACGCTTAATCTCATGAAATTGAAAATCTATTGTATTTTCACCAATCCTTCGATAAATGTACAAAATTCCCTATACCTTACTTATACCTGTCCGTATAAACTGGGTCAAAATCGAGTCTAAAAAAATCTAATTGTTACAGGCTATTGGTGTACTCAAGGGTGTACCTTGTATTTGGCGTATAGAATTGTAAAATGTTTTATTTAATGTATGATTAGCTGTAAGGTACCTTGTACAAATAAATAAAGGAGTCAGCTATACAAACATACAGTTGAGTGAAGCTAATAAAAGCGTGATATAATTAATATATAGAACGTGCAACATACAATGGCTGCGATTACACAGAGAAAATTAAAAACGTAAACAATGACCGTTAGCAAGTGACAGCGATAGAGAGAGGTTATTAATTATTATCCCTTATAACTTTCATCAGCAGATATAACCTTTTCCCGCAGCAATTTCTTAATGTTTATGTTTTGAAATAAGCATGGTACTCATGGTAGACACCTGAGTTAAAAAGGCCTTTGAGAAATGTACTCCATCGTTCTGTTGCTTTTATTTGTCCTCAATAAATCAGTCATATTTGCTTTAAAGTTAAGGTAATATTCCTGATATAGGCATAGAAATTTGAAATTAAAGACTTTTAAGTTTTATTAATTTTATTAGTGGGGTGTGGATAAGATGCAATTCATACATCTGTTTCACTGATCGATTTCCACAGAAAGCTTATCACCTAATCAGCCTTCTGTGTCCTGCCGGACCCAGATATTTTTCTCTTCGTCTCCACCGGGAATCGATCCGACTTCTCGGTTCTATGCTCACGCGTTAACCACTGTACCAAGAGGCGGTTACCTTACGGCTGTACTATTAACCACTAGATTTCCGCCCGCGGCTTCGCCCGCGTTTTCAAAGGAAAACCCGCATAGTTCCCGTTCCCGTGGGATTTCCGGGATAAAACCAATCCTATGTGTTAATCCATATTACCCTCTATATGTGTGCTAAATTTCATTGTAATCGGTTCAGTAGTTTTTACGTGAAAGAGTAACAAACACCCATACATCCATACAACCATACTTACAAACTTTTGCCTTTAAAATAGTATGTATTAAGATTCTGTGCTTACGGTAAAGGGGAGACTTACTCAATATTTCCACTGATCTATCAACCGCGGTCGCGGTAAAGTTTTCGAAACGATGGAATCTATATAGAATTTACGTAGTATAGAACAAAGTTGCTTTCCGCTGTCTCTTTATCTGTAATGAAATAATATAAAAAGTTCTCTTTATACTATAGCAATGATGTATGCTTAGATCATGCTTAGATCTTTAAAACTACGCATCGGATTTGCGTTTTTTAATATTACATAAATTGGTTTAAAAGGGGAGGTTAAGCACATAATTTATTTGGCTTTTGCATAGATTGGATAAAATATAACGATAAAGTTGGAGATATCGAATAATATTATTGCAATTTATAAAGCTTTAATTGAAAAGTTATTTACAAAAATATAATATAAATCCAGAATCCTTATCATTCTTTTCATCAAGATGAATTATATCCTTTACACCACGCAAATTAATCGAATATCTAAGGAGATAAGTAAAAATAATAGCAAAATCAAAATAAGTAATGCTCAACGAATTTATTTTCAGTCATTATTCGAACAGGCTGCGCGGGCGCACCTTTCTCGCATTCGACAAGGCCCAAGGGGATGCCCAGTGAACTGAAGTGAGTGGGCGCGTGTCGTAACTTTCTTGTTCAGAAATATATTGTTAATTAGTAGAATTTGCGGAAATAAATCGTGTAGTTTTGAAAATCACTATAGTTATTCCTAGACATGTCCATTTGAAGGAATAAAAAGGAATTCGACTTGACCGTACAAAAAATAATAGAACATAATTTCAATGAAATTTTATGTAGAATATTTTCTAGCAGTGATGCTATTTGTGCAGGTTATAGACTTGTGAGCAAAAAGCTCACCCACGGAACCACCATGCTTAAGGACTTTCGATATGATCATTTGGACAAGGAATAACTGCAGCGATTTTCAAAACTACACGAATTATTTCCGCTAACGGCCCATTTTCGGCTTAGTTTTCTCGGACTATTAGTTGTAGCCATTGTTTTTAAATAAATATTAAATAATAGGTTCAGTTAATATAAAAACATATCTTTGTTGGCCTTGACATCAATTCTAGCTTCTCTATTTTTATATATGTATCATTGACAAAATTTCTGAAACTCGTAAACAACATTTTCTACAAAAGCTTATACAAAAGTTTGCACTCCGGTCGATGCACTATTGTATACGTTATCTCAGACTGACCGTCGAGATATAGACCATATTATGTCTAGTTGCTAAGGTTCAATTTAGACTGCATAGATCGAATGATGATACATATTTATAAAAATGTCTCGCTGTACGAGTCTTTAATTACGACTCTGTTACAAAGCAATCGGACTAGTGTTATGAATGCCCAGTCCAAGCCCAGTGTTTATGATTATGATAAACTAGCTGTGCCCCGCGATTTTACCCGCATTGCACCGTTCCTATAGGCCAAAGTGTGATTATATACATTATATACATAGCTTTGTAAATGGACTATCTTACTGCTTACAGTGAAATACATAGTTTTAAATCGGACTCGTGGTTCCTGAGATTAGCGTGTTCAATCAAACAACTGTCAAGTACCTATGAATGCAAAAATACTTACACTTAGATTATCATCCATCCTCACAAACTCACGTTTAAAATATTAGTAAGATGAGATAAGATTTAAAAAAAACATTATATGTACTCCATAGGAATACGTACCTCAATAGGTAGTACAAGAAGTGACAAAAAATAATAAGTAAGGCGAAAATAACAAGCCTCAATAAATAAAAATTATTTACACAACATATTTTATCCTCAATTTTATCCCTCAAAAAAACTTCAAATCGTACAAAACCGAATATTATGTACTTTTGAAGTGAAAACTTCTTTAGCGGCGTTGGGTATAAAATCTTAAACTCGCGTCAGGACACGTGGCCTGATCGAAAAAGCGTAAGACAGATTTTTTTTTAGCCCTTATATTCCATGCGTAAGACGGATACCATTCCAAAATATCAAACATGCTGAACGTTAATAATCAAGTTTTCAATTCTGCCGGCACTCCCGGAGTGCAACCCGTCTAGAACGGAAACTTTGCTGATATATGTATGGGTTTTATCTCTTATAAATTATAAGAAATATTGTATTGTTTGTTTCCTAAAGATAAATAAATCCTTATCCCAAGCGTGTGAGAATCATTATAATTTGTAGGCTTTTAGTATAAAGCCTGGATAGCTAAGGCTAATAAAAATTTTTAACCTCTTTATTTTCGAATATGAAAATATATGAAAGTCAATTTATTTAAACCTCATTTATAAAGGCTAGAGCTTAGAGTGACTAGGTAATAGGTATGTAATTAAGTGCTTAAAAATATAACTACGAAATTTTAATTAATACATAATATAAAATTATAAGTAATATAACTAACGTTTATTAATTCCACACAACGTGTAAAACATAAAATCGAAATTCTTCTTTCCAACGCCTTATTTTTCCAAAGGTGTGATTTCACCCGATGTACGAATTCATTGGCTGGTATATTTGTGAGGCTGAATAATACTTGAGATATCAATGTAACTTCACAAATAAAGCGATTTCTTCATTGAGAGTGCAGTATAATAACGCATACAGACTCTTTATGAAACTGCCCAGGTTCTGTAGTGCATCTGGCATGTTTTTGGAGACGAGGGTCCCGGATTTCATGGCCATAATGAGATCTCGAATCGCAAATTTTTGGGAGAGAATGAGACGCTCCAGTAATAGTATTCTGGTGGCTGTCTCTAACTTTTATGACAATCCTTTACATCTGTACTGGTGCAAAGTTCATTCATATTATGCTAGGGATAAACCTATAAAGCCAGGAAAAAACTATAAATGATGCTCTAATTGTCAAAAAATTTTTATTTTTTTTTTTGTATTTTATTTTGATTGTAATTTGTAACTTGCATATGGGAAGGGACATTTCCTGAAATAAAACAATTTTATTTTATTTATTTATTTATTTTAATGTATCTCACCAATAGGAACTATAGGAACGGAATAAATCCTGCATTATTTTAATTGTTTTAATTTTACTTTTTTTGTATTTTTATTGTTTTAACTGTGTTCCTGATGAAATGTGTTTGTTCGAAGGGAACTGCTACCTATGTTTTTTATAGTAATATGTACTTTAATTATAATTAAATGTTTATTTTGTCGTATGAAATTTGTGACCACAACAGGCTATGGCTAAAAAACACTTTTGGTCATTATTTTCTCCATACGCCTTTTCGTGGTGAACTTTTATTTTTAACCTGTATTTTTTTGTATGCATTTCTTGTTTTACCACGAATAAATGAATTCTATTTTATTCGATTCTAAATTTACATTCCCGCGAAAATTGTGGTTCATCTAGATAATTTTTTTTTACCAAAATACTAAACCGCCTTCATATTTTCAGAAATTGGTTCACCTAGTCTAAAGTTTTTTACTAGGTGAAACGATTTGGATGATTCTTGTTTATTAAAAAGGTATTTTTTGTAGTTTGGTGAAAGCTAGCTAGCTAGCTAGCTATATCTCGTAATTCAATTTCTGTCTGTTTTTTGCGGATAATCCTAGAACACTTGTATATATTGTACATAGCTGATAATTTATTCCTATTTGCAAACATCAATCTGTGCATCAATCTTTGACGTAGACAAAGTCGAGAGCTTCAGCTAGTATATATAATATTGGTTATCTACCAGTAGGTACATGCGGTCAGTGAAACAGGAAATCACAATGTAAGAAACTTTAAACATTTTATAAAAAAATTGTGTTTTCACACCAAGCTCGGGGTTTAATTAACAGGAAGGAACTGTCAAAGGCTTCGAAATGTAACACGTTGTAACTCAATTCACTGCAAAATATGAACCAGTTGAAAAATATCATTTATATATACAATCTGATACAAAGGTAAAATATATCAAAGGAGAACTGTGAACAATGTTAAACACGTATATAACGCGTACTAACGGTATAGGATCATTTTTTGTCCAAAGAATGCGTCCAAAGAGTGCGAATCCATCTATACGGATTTGGAACAAAAAGTGTATGTTATTAAAACTATTCTTTGCTTTGAGGTGTGTTTTGCTCATATTTTGGACATATATGTATTTTGCTTTAGTTTCATGAATGAGAAATTATTAAAAACAAGTTACTGTTAAAATGTTATTTCAATGAATAAATCACAAACACAAATATAATTTTTTTGTAATTGTGGACGCGTTTTTCCTGTTATCATAGTTAACCATATTTCAGAAATTTGGTTTATAGATTTTTGGTAGATATACACCTAGCTGTTACAGAAGGCATACAGTAGGCATACTGTAGCAGCTACAGCTTACATCGATAAAAAATCTTCTATTTCTATGACATAAAAATGAATTGCTAACGGTGTTGGTAATCGCAAAACTCAAGAATGGCTGAACCGATTTCGTTAATTCTTTTTATAATATTCCTTGAAGTATGAGCCATGAGGATGGTTCTTATGAAGAGAAAACATAAAAATGTACTATAGACGAAGCCGGGGCGGATAGCTAGTAGAAAATAGTGATATCAAGAAAATGCTTTTATATTGCATGACAATAAATGTACATATAATTAACCGATTTCAAAATGGATGAGGTTCTCAATTCGGCCGGAATATTTTTTATTAGTAAAAACTATTGTTTATTATATCTTATATGATATATCAATGGATGAAATATAATAACAAGTCCCTGAATATGAAGTTAATAAATAGCTTAAAATAGTATCGTATTTTCAGAAGACATTGATAAAGAAAAAGAAAAAAGAAACCAATACTCCATTCACGGAGATGAAATACAAGTTTAACAAATAAGTAATAGGTTCTTCATTTTATACGAATAAATAGCTATTGATTAGATATAAAAATATACTATCTGATGGGTTATGGGTATATAAATCGTAAACATAAACTTTGTTTTCAAATAAGAATATGAATTGTCGAATTAAAAAAATATACAGGAACATATAATATATATAAAAATATAAGGATAAATGAGAAACTTCTATTATAGAGAGTTGCAACGAAGTCCCTGTTCTTTTTCATTAAATTACCTCTGTTAATGGGACTTTTTGAACCTGGTTAAATAAGATTTGAATTCTAAGATTTTTTCGATGTTTACCTCTATAATTGAAACTCTGTAGCTCAATTACCTGTATAAGTGAGACAAATTAATCAGGTTTCAACACGTTTTGACGTGTTGATTTACATACTATTCTCGTTGTCTTTCGCGCATGCTTTGATTGTCAGTACTATCTCATGTTTAGAAACTCACAAGTATTTCGAAATGTCAAATATTGATAATTCCAATATTTTTGATCAAATCAAATACAAACAAACATAACCGATTACTAAGTCATTAATTTTACTGTATTTTTTTTTCGACGCAATACATTATGTATGTACATTCATACCTACTACTACTATTCATAACATCAAAAATACGCATTTTTATTAACATTTCCACCTGCAAAAATGGAATAACGGCACATTTCGACCTCTGTAAGCGGGGACCTCTGTAAATGAGACAACTATAAATTTAAACCTGTTTAATTTGAAAACTGTATTATTGAAAACCCTCAATAATTGGTACATATATGTCTTGGTCCCTTGAGATCCCAATTAACCAGGTTTCACTGTATTAACATATGATTATATATTTTTAAATTATGATTAAAAAAAATTACAATATTACATACTTCCATAGTTAACAATTGCTACATATTTGTTTAATATATACAGCTACATTTATATCTATAAATTAAATATAATGGCCTCCAAAAACGCGAATAAAAAAATAAAATAAATGAAATAATGGCCAATAAAGATGGCCCCCGGTAAATTGATTTCCTGAAAACGTATCGTTCAGTAGGTAGAGGATCAAAACGTAATCGTCTCACAAGATAATAGGTACTAGTTGTAAGGTGGTATGGTCGAAGATGGGTTGCTACCCCATGAGCAGGCGAGGCGCAGTGCATTCCCTGTATTTATAGGAGGCTCGCGGATGCAACAGTTTTGTATTCTCCGAGCGGCCGGGCCCGATAGTGGTGTTGTCTTTCGCTTGAGAAAATGAGCGCTTTAACGGAGTTTCGCGAAAAGTGCGACGGGAAAAAAAGTTTTCATCCTTATAAACATTGTGTGCTGTGCCAGCTGTTGTCAGAAATTAAATATTTCACGCTCTGCTGCTGTTGCCACTTAACCAACGAACCAGGTTAGTTCGTGCCTTGCATTTGTTTGTACATGATGTTGGAATAATTATATCTACCCGCGAAATTTGATTTATTATAATTATGTTTAATATTTATATTTTATTAGTTGCTTATTGCGAATGGATTTTTCACATTTTTATTTGTATGATAGAATTTATTCGAGGTATTGATGCATTTGCGATTATTAAAACGCCTAATTAATAGTAATTTATGTTAACTTTTTAAGCTCGGATAATATTTTTTTTTTTTATGAATATAGAAATAATATTAATTTCGTGGTTTTTATATAGTTATTAGTAACCTATGCAATTTGCCAATAAGCGATAAATTATATGCCGCGATTATTGCATTGTTTTTTCATCTTTTCGTCCGGGCGAAACGCGGTTTAAATATGAAGATATCTTCGCGCGGTTTCACACACGTGCTTTTCAGGTTGTCGTGTGATACAATCAAAAAGTAACAAATGTCATTACGTCTTAATAATGTGGGTATAATATGCATTTGTCGTACTACAGCGTATGTAACCGTTTTATAGGTACCTTTTATAATCATTTTATTAGTGAATATTACAATAATTGTTATATAATACAAATTGCTGTTTACTATCTATTTACATAAAATATAGAAGACTAGTTTTTCGTCTCGGTTTCGCATGGGTGCAATAATTGCAATTGTTTTAAATTTTAACACACATATTTTTATCGCATTAAATTAATGATTTTTTTGGTTATTAATTTATTGTTTTTAAACATAACATTTATTATTATTATTTCTATTTGTAATGCATGTACATATATTTTAACTACAAAATATAACTATAATAGTTAGATATACGCTGCCGCGATAGTTTTTTAGATAATAAATAATTGAATAATAATATATTCTGAAAGTCGTAATACGTTATTTTGTTCATAATAAATATGTATAATATAGCTTAAATGGTTTTTTCTACAGAAGAATTTTTAATTCGGGTAATTTTTTATTGTAATCTATATAGAAAGAATAAGTCTTATCACTCTTTGCGCTAACTCAAAAATTGCTAACACGATTTTAATACGGTTTTAATTCGTAAATCTTCAATTATTAAAGTTAAAATTGTGTGGAAGCTTGGTAGACTTTATATTATGTTTATAACATAAAACAAAGTGTGAACAATTACGTTTTTTATGAATTGAACTATTGAAATGTTAATTCTTAACGCTCAGATTTATCTAGAAATGATTCCAACTAAGGATCCCTTACATCCCGGATGCTTGTACGCCCACGGCTGCTTTGCCCGGGCTCGTGTCCGTTATATATACAAAGAATAAATACAACATACTTACTTTTATCTCTAAATAACTTGTTGTTAGGAGCTTGTGTTAAAATAGTTTTTGCAAACGATACGATTTTCAATGTAATAAAAAATACATATTACGTAGATTAAAGGAAAATATAAAAAAAAAACTAACAAAATTTTTATACTGATATTCCTTCTATGTTTTTTTTTTTGAAATTCTTTCATGATTTTTATTATAATATTATATTATATTAAATTAATACACGCGTATCTTTTTGGTTTATCGTAGCGACACTAGCTACGCGTCGCTACGACTTCTATAGTACATATTTTTATCTCATGCTACGGTTACGAGAAAGTCCAAATTTCAAACAGCTACAAATATTTCATAAACGCGACTATTGAAAATCCTTTAAAATTATAGTTTAAAAATTTAATAATATCCACCATTATTAGAATTCATAGTATCATTTCTAGATATGAACAATTCGCTTCAAATGCGGGCGAAGCCGCGGGCGGAAAGCTAGTACAAACAAATAGGTGAAGCTAATAAAAGCGTTAAAGAGTGTCTGAATGTCAATGATAGAATGACGCAGTAAAGTTTTTAGCTTCGTACTATTTATACTAAACTAGATTTCCGCGCGTTTTCAAAGGAAAACCCGCATAGTTTCCGTTCCCGTGGGATTTCTGGGATAAAACCTACCCTATGTGTTAATCCAAGTTACCCTCTATATGTGTGCTAAATTTCATTGTAATCGGTTCAGTAGTATTTGCGTGAAAGAGTAACAAACACACACACACACACACACACAACCTCACAAACTTTCGCATTTATAATATTAGTAGGATTGCATCGAGGCACGTGTCAATAAAATTTATTTCGACATGAAGTTTGAAAGTGCGCCGTTTACGCGAATACAACGTACGAGTTATTTCATTTTCACCCGGATATTGCCAATGGATTTCAATAGAAACGCAATAAATAAATAAAATAAAATTTATCGAAAGTTATATATAATATTCGGATAAGATTTCTTATGAAAAAGTACTTAATTGTTTATCCTGGGAAATGAGAAATAGAGTTTTAAAGTTTATAGAAAATAGTTTAGACTTGAGCTTATAAATACCAGCTTATCAACAGGTAGTCGGCCCGGGATCGACCGACGACCTGTGCGTTCCTGTGGGAGGTGTATTTTACAGTTCAAACTTGAAAAATGGATTTAAATCTTCAGACGTTCCGAGGGAGTTACTTATAAAATGTTCTATTGATTCTAGATAGATAATAATATCAAGTATCCAGATTCTCATCATTCAAATGTAACAGCGCGCTGCATTTTTGCCTAACTCAAATTGAGATATCTTCGCAACGCGGCTCACGGCAACATCACGCTCACGCACACATTGATTTCAGTCTTAAATTTTATAAAATCTGGATACTTGATATTGGTATCGATTTTATTAAAGAACTAGAAGAATACCGCTGCAGCCACCAATAGATATTAAGCGGCGGCGATTTATTGTACGTAAATAATATTTATAGTTTATACCAGTGTCAAGTACATATTATATTTATTCTAGCGGACCGCCCCGGCTTCGCCCGTGGTACATGTTTAGGTACGTTTTCTCTCCAGGAACCATCCTCGTACTTCAAGGAATATTATAAAAAAATAATTGACGAATACGGTTCAGCCTTTCCCGAGAAGCGCTTTCCAACACATTTTACGATTCATTTTTATATTAAAAAGACAGATAGACTAGCAACTTGTTACCGTGTAGGTACATATTTCATATATTTGTTTACAAACTTAACATTTTCCTTCTTATTGAACTCAATATAATAAAATTTAAGAATAAAATATAATAAACAAAAAGAAGTCGCAACATTGTTACCTACAACATGGGTCCAACGTGGGTCCAACTGATCACGCTGCACGCGTGACGCCGAAACCAAAGTAAATAAACATTATTTTTTGGAGTTTATTAGTGACGCAATTTCTCTTTCGCTTCCTGAAATTGGCCAATGAAACCAAAAAATGATTGATACAAACAAACTCTTACTTGAGTTTATTTTCAAGGTTTTGAACTGTTTATGGCATCTTCCACGGGTTTGTACACTTGTTTTTTCTTTTACATTTACGAAAGTATTATTGACTTTTTAACGAAGTAATGTTTGTAAACAATTTTTAACTACGGATCTCAATTACAGGTGTGTTTACTTAAGAACCCCTGCTAATTAATTATTTAAAAATGCGAAGTAATTGAAAACCTTTCAATAACTATTTCAATATTCATGGTTAGCACCATTGATGAAAGAACTGTATTGTTTGAATGTATGGTCATTATTTGTTTGAACCTGATTACAAATATATATTACATTCAATAATTATTAGTGTGAAGATACGTACTTGTCTCGTGGTTGGGTCAAAATCGAGTCTATACGTATACAGGCGAAGCTTATAAGAGCGTGTTACAATTCGCCCTATTTCTTACTTAGTCTTTATTGTTTATGCTAGTATGATGCAAATGTGAATTTGAAACGTGGAATAATTAGTGATTGTAACAATTAGAGTTCAGTCGTTGTTAGTGCTGAGCGTGATTCCAAGTACTTCGGTAATCCACAAATCTAGATATTAATTAATAATTGAATCACCCGCTTGACGTGGGGGAATAATTAATTTCACAGCATCGTGTGTATTAGCGGTCAAGCCAAGTTTAAAATCAAGTCAATATTATAGGTAACTCAAAATACTAAACTTACAATTTTATTTCGAAATACCACAGATAATGCTATAGGTAGAACTATACAAGTAACAAAGCAACATTAAGAGTAATTTCTCGTGTAAGATCTAATCTATCATGAAAATAGGTTCCGCCATTTTAACGAAGAAATGGAACATGAAGGAATAGGTAGTGACCTTTCTCCATCTAGGTACTATTCTCTACGAGTAATTTGACGACAGATTTACCTCTAAAATGATTTAAAACGGAATACTTTTTTCTTATTTCTTGCAACGCAACGTTAAAGGGCGGATGATTAGTAAAGTCTTAAACGAAGGGGATATTTTTATCCACGGTTAATGATCAGATTACCTGCAGGATAGAAAATTAAAAAGCCAACGCTACGCGGAAGTACCTTCAACCTAGCTACTAGTTATTATTCTGTGCTTCAACCAAGTATGAAAATTTCACCTGCAATAGAAATAGGAGTTACAAGGGTTTATGGATTTATTTATAGATAACCGGTAATCCACCCCCGCTTCGGTCAGTTAATTGAAGAAAAATTAGTTTTGAAATAGAACCGGCTTTGATAGACCTTCCCCTGTGGGGAGCCGCTTCCGCCTCGCAGGCCAAAGTTATCGGTTGATCCAGATTTAGATTCTCATCTATGTACATGAATGCAAAAAAGATAGAATTAATTAATGCTGTTCTATGACGATAGTTGGCGAAGATAATAATAATTTTTAATTTATATTTTCAATTTCACTCTATAAGTACTTTTGTTATATAAAGTTTATGGGGTGGTATTTGTGTGGTATCGTTAAATAGGCCTTTTAAAGTTGCATTGAGATTTCAAATAAGATTTTTTGTGTTATTTTCAGAAAGTCGACAATTTAATTACGATACCTGTGCTTATGCTACGTACCTACATATATTTAAAGTACATTACAATTTATTTTAAAATAATTAGTTTCACCCCGGTTCTACAATACTTATAGTGACATCACATGTATGTAGTATTCTTTTAACTTTGTAAGAAAATAAACGTGATTGATATTTGTTGCAAGATTTTCATTACTCTAATATTATCATGCGTGATTTAACTACCTAGCTACTTTTTTTTTTCTAAGTAAGTTTTTCCTTTGCTTCAAAATAAATATCTTATATATAAAAATGAATCGCAAAATGTGTTGGTAAGCGCATAACTCGAGAACGGCTGAACCGATTTCGGTAATTCTTTTTTTATTATATTCCTTGAAGTACGAGGATGGTTCTTATGTAGAGAATACGTAAACATGTACCACGGGCGAAGCCGGGGCGGACCGCTAGTATTGTATAAATACTGTGACAAAATATTAATTTAAAATGCAAATATAAGTTGTGTTAAAACATACAATACGGTATTAATTAACTTATTATATATTTGTTACCAAATAATTTATACTATGCATTAGGTAATAGGTACCTAGATGCCTACGAAAAATCTCGTTGTTTACATTGAGAAAAACAAAACAAATAATTAATTTTAAAAGTAAATTTGCAGTAAGATCGTTCGAGGGACTTGCCCCTCGATTTTACAATAAGTTAAGTGAAAAACATAAAGTTAAAGCTCTCAATAGGAATATATTCAAAAAAACGGTTTTAACCTGGCTTAAAAATTATGATTTATGACTATGACAGTCTTGAAAATTTAATTCTTATTTAGATTATTATAATAAATAGTCTCACTCACACACACACACACATACGCACACACACACACACACACACACACACACATACACACACAGACACCCACACACAAACACACTCATACTTATACATTATACATCCATACACACACTGTTTGTTTTTGGACTTTGGATTAGCTTTTTCTAATTTCTTAAATTTATGTTTCTCTCTTTTTTTTTAATTCATGCTAGGGATCAATCCTAGGGAATGAACAGGTCCCCTTAATACAGGTTATACCTAGTAAGGGGGCCTGCCCCAATCTATTGTAACATATTAATGTATGAATTCAAATAAAGATTTTATTTATTTATTTGTTTATTTAATTATTTTTGTCAAAACAAAAAAAGTATTAAGGGTAGAAAAGGTAAAGTAGAAAGGGTAAACAAACTTTTGTTACCTTTTGTACTCTTTGAGCAATAGCTCCCTAACCTGGAATACCAGGTTAGGGTTGTTTAAATTTAAATGCAGCTAGATATGTAATATATAGTAGCCCTGAAGTCCACAAAGCCTAGAGCTTGCCTAGAGCATATTATATGTAATCTCCTTTCATGTCTTGTCGTACCAATATACCTACGTCAATCCGATTACAATACTATGTGTTCTAGTGTGTACTGTATACATGCACATGTTTGATGCTCTTTCACGTGTGAACTGCATTGGTTTTATTGATAGTTGGTATTCAGATTGGTGATATGTAATATATATTATATTATAAGCGGGTTAACACGATTATATTAGCTTCGTATAATGTTCGTACCTACCCGTACGAGCTTGAGACTCGGCTGAAGTGCGACATAATATGGGATCTATATTAGTTGTTCCTTAATAATATTACTACCTTATACCTACCCAATTAAGTAAAACTGGTACTAATTTTGAATTACATTCCATTACGTATTTTGGAAAGGTAGGTACATTGAATTGTCTCAAGTTAGGACCGCTTCAAGCAGTTGAGAGTTGAGACCGACGCGCGACGCGACGGCTTGAAGGCGCGACCGCGCGGTGAACTATGGACGATGGACATTCTTTCACTGCCATGTACACGGACTGCTCCAGCCGTTGCGACCTCTTCAAGCCGTCACGAATTTTACCCACTTTAATGACAGATTGCATTCAAGAATCGGCGACAATACAATAATTTTGATGAGATTATTTTACGACAAGATTACGACAATTATTATTTATTATCAACGATTACGCCGATCACTCAATTTTTTCGATATAAATCATCGTAAAGAATTTCTGATTTTTAGATAATTTTATGTTCCTTCAACACACAAAACACAATTATAAATACATTAAATATCTGCTACAATTATAGTTATCACCGTTTATAGTTCGCGTGAAGTGAGTAGGTATTTTAAACTTAATTTGGCAAAAACTAGTCGGCGGTAATTCTATTTCCGAAATGAAGCTTTAAATGTTTCATAAAAGTTAAAATATCTGGTAAAGTAGGAACTTTTACTGTCTAAAATATCGTGCACTTAAACCTTCTGTCTTTATCCACTTTTAACGGACGGATTTAACTCAAACTTTTATAAGTATATTATACTAGCTTCCGCCCGCGACTCCGTCCGCGCGGATGTCGGTCTTCGCGTGGATGGTTTATTTCTCCATTAACTCTGACAATGACATCTTATTAATATCTATTGGACCCAAATACGGCTACGGGCTAGGCCTATAATAATACGCAACGTGTGTTCGCGGTTCTACAGAACAACGTCTATGGATAAAACTGAAAAATTAAGATAATTTTTTTTCTACGTATTTTTCCAGGATAAAAAGTATCCTATTTTACGCCCAGGATAATAAGGTATAATTATACCAAGTTTCATCGAAATCGAACCGTTAGTTTTCACGTGATGTCTTCACATACAGACAGACAGACAGACAGACAAAATTTTTTTTAATCACATATTTGGGTTTGATATCGATCCAGTAACACCCCCTGCTATTTATTTTTTCAATATTTTTAATGTACAGAATTGACCCTTCTACAGATTTATTATATGTATAGATAAGATTGATGACGATACAGTAATTTGACGAGTTTATCTTTTTTAAGCGTGTTTTTAAGCTATTGCATAGCATCTATCGAGGGCCTTGAGCGCGGGGACCGAATCCCGAAATTCCGTAACGAAAAAACCTCACGCTCCCCACTCCGACGGACACGGAGGTGTGGCTTGAAGGCATGCTTTGCTTTACCGCGGCAGTCGTCGAGTAACACATTTTAGTTGTTTTTTAGGATTCTTAACCACAAGAGGAAAAGATATAACCCAGGTTACTTTGTTGTCCGTCTGTCTGTCTGTCAAGACCCTTTTTCTCAGGAACACGTGGAGGCATCAAGCTGAAATTTATATCGAATACTCAAGTCTACGGTCGAAGCTGTGAAAAAATCTAACTTATAAGTTAGATTTTTTTCAGGGTTTTCAATAAATTTTTGGAAACCCATTTCAAAAAATCAGCACTCAAAACATACAGCCGTTTATGCTGCAAATTTTCGACATTCATAACGGAATCAAAACCTACAGGGTAGGTACATACCGTTAACAGAAAATCTTGAAAAAAGCAACGTTTTGAAGCATTACCTGCTAAAAGTATAATAGGAAATATTCCTAAAAGTATAAATTTTAAGTTACAACATATCTATACTAATGATATAAAACTGAAGAGTTTGTTTGTTTGAACGCGCTAATCTCAGGAACTACTGGTCCGATTTTAAAAATTATTTCGGTGTTAGATAGCCCATTTATCGAGAAAGGCTAATATGTATTATCATCACGCTAACACCAACAGGAGCGGAGCAATGCGGGTAAAACCGCGGGGAACAGCTAGTATGTAATAAAAATAGCTTTGTTCGGAACCCTCGGTAGTTTTTTTTAACTACCTACCTACATATTATTTAAAAATGGCTATGATCGCGCTGGCTCCTCCCAAGACCCACGTCTAACTACCTACTCATATTAAAGATTCTTATTGATTTTTATTTTTTGTAATGAAATATTTTCATTTACGGCTCAAACGCTTCGAAGTATCCGTGTTACTTCGAACGTGTCGCATATCGCGCAGCAGTGCTATTCTGTAAGGTTATTATAAAAACTCGAAAGCGGAATCCGCGGTGAGTTTTCGATTTCGTATTCTGTAAAACTCGACAGTACTAGTGGCGCCACATCGTCGAGAGCGGCGACGAGGCGAACTGTGCTAAGTGAGTATTTTGACGTTTATAGTATGAATTCGGCATTCTGTAAGGTAATTTTACACCTCGAACGTCGAGTTCGAGTATTTACAAATACGAATTCACCTGTCATCAATTCACTCGCCTATTAGGTGCCGAGTTCGTGAGTGAGTTAGTGGTTGTGGAACAAATTTGATACAAATTTTATATATTTTATTACTAAAATGGCGCGTTATTTTATATTAAGTGCTATAATACGAGAAGCTAATGCTGTGGATATAATAGAAAGTCGCCGGCAAAGTACCAGCATTCGGGAAATGCAAATTATTAATCGAAATAAAAATTTTGTTGAATGCTACCGTTTATCGGAAGAACTAGTTTCTCAAGTGATGGAAGACATTAAAGTTTTAGTTAAAAAACCTCAACGTCGACGAAGAGGATTAACTGCTAGAGTCAAGGTATGTATCTAAGTGCTTTATATGTGTATTCATAATGTCATGAAAAGTTACTGTTACAATAGTCATCGGTCCCGTGATTTCATCTGCGGAAGTCCCGATCCCGTGTGAATATTGGGATAACTTTCCCATAACTCTGTAAAACATTCCATTATGTAGGTAGGTAACATAACTTCCTCGCATAGAACATAGAACCACTAACGATAACGTCATCTAATCCCCGATTATTTTTTATGATGTCACCCTTTCAAGTGGTAGGTACTAGGTACCCTATGTTAAAGTCCAAAGTTTCTCTCCCTTACGGTTTCTTTAAAAACGTTTTGAGTTATTAACCGACTTTAATTATGGATGGTTTCCTTATCAGATTAAGTACCTTTTATTTTGATAGTTTCAAGAAATTTCATTCATTTTTTTCAGTTGTTATGTGCACTTTCTTTCTTTGCGACTGGGAGCTATCAAAGGATATGTGGAAAACACATAAATTCGTTTGTGTCGCAGCCATCAGCATCTCGCAGTATCCACGAGGTCATAGAAGCCCTAAGCCATCCAAGTATAGTAAAAAAATACATAAGATTTCCCCAAAATTCTGAAGAAAGACTGAGACTCAAAACAAGGTTTGTGTACCTACCTAAATAAACCTATCATGTTAATAAAATTTTTTAATGTTTTTTTATTTATATTTTTATATTATATTATATATTTTTATTTCTTATTGCAGATTCTATGAGAAATTCAGTATTCCTGGGGTAATAGGATGTGTAGATGGGACTTTTGTGACAATGGTGAGACCAACTTGCCATGAAGAACGATACTAGTGTCGCAAAGGATATAATGTACAAATGGTAAGCCTGATATAATAATGTCTGTATACGCTTTCACACTTGAACCATAGAAAATCGATTTAATGAAAATATTTGAACCAATTCCATAGGATCATTAACTAAGCAGTATAAATCACAAGACGCTGCTAGTACCTATATTTTTTATAACATTCATTAGAACAGCCACATAAAAATAGTTGTAAAATAATTCTTTTTGCAGTTCACAGATGCAGATTTGAACATAATACATGTAGATGCAACATATGGCGGAGCGACTCACGACAGCCTTATTTTTAATAATTGCATCATTCGGGACCACTTCGAACAATTAGTACAAACAGGTGAATCTGTGTACTTGTTAGGTGAGTTACCTCTTAGCTAATTTATAAAGACGAATCTTTGTTTGTTTGTAAATATTTAACTCAAAAACTACTGGATTAATTCCTTCAAAAATTCTTTCATCATTAAAAAAACTACTTTATTTCTGAGTAATTTAGGCTTTATTACCGAAGTTCACGGAATTCATAAAAATCATTGAAAACTCCTAACTCCTAATAAAAATATAATTGTTGATGACAAAACATTTTATTTTTTTAACAATATTCATTGTTACAGGTGATTCTGGGTATCCGCAGCGTCAGTACCTAATGGTGCCAGTTCCAAATGCAGACGAGGGAACACCAGAACATCACTATAACCAGCTGCATGCTACTGCAAGAAACACCGTAGAAAGAACAATTGGGGTCCTTAAAGCCAGATTTAGATGCCTATTAGCACATAGAGTCCTACATTATGACCCCAACACGGTTTCGAAGATTGTAATAGCATGTTGCGTGCTTCACAATATTTGTAATCGTGCCGGCCTGCCAGCTCCAGCCATATTCAATTCAGAGATAGAGGTTGAGGCTGGTTTTCATAGGACCAGACAAAGTGTAGCTTCAAATGAGGATGTACCCAATGAAACTGCACTTGGTCAGCTATGTAGACAAAGATTGATAAATGAATTATGGAGGGCAAGGAACACGCGGTAATTGTAATTAATTCAATCAAAAATCAATGCAAATTATTTATTCCGGAAAATTATATTCATAGGTGTTAGTAACTCAATTAGGGCTTATAAACTAATGTTAGTAAATTAAGAAACTATATGTAAAACCACAGATAATTTTTTACTACTAAAATAAGTTAAGAACTAATAAATGTATTTAAGTATAAAAGTATTTTATTTTTTTAAATTATCAGCTAATAATTTAAGACCTTCCCCGACGGCAATCAGGCCCTCTGCTATCATCCTGTTGGTCTCCCTTTGTGAGTTGACCATCACCTCCTGTAACTCACAGTAGCGACGGTCAATCTCAATACGTTGCTCTTCCAAGCTAAGAAACCTTTCGGTAAAGGTTGTTAATTGAGATTGCCGCCTTTGTGATGGAGGTGATCGTCTTCTTTGCCGTTGTTGTGGACGACTCGATGACCCTGAAACGTAAAAATAAATATTAATTTATTATTATTTCCACCGGTGACGAATTTTTGACAAGTCTTCTGATGTTATTATTATTTCCTTAATTCATTATCAAGTATTATTTAGTTTTATTTGTATGTATTTCCAAATTTTTATTGTTGACTAGCTTTCCGCCCGCGGCTTCGCCCGCATTTTCAAAGAAAAACCCGTTCCCGTAAGATTTCCGGGAAAAAACCTATCCTATGTCCTTTCTCGTGTATCAGAAAGAAAGAAAGAAAGAAAGAAAATACATTTACACACAAAAATACAAGGCAAAAACAACAAAATAACTTACAATGAACAAAAACAATTAAATAAAAATTACAATTTATAAAAGAGGTAAATAGGAATGTATGGTCACGTTTGTACAAGTATAAAAAAAAAACATAGGTATCAAAATATCTCTATACCAAATTTCATGCAAATTGGTTCAGTAGTTAAGGCGTGATTGAGTAACAGACAGACAGACAGAGTTACTTTCGCATTTATCTTCTTATATATAAAAATGAATCGCAAAATGTGTTGGTAAGCGCATAACTCGAGAACGGCTGAACCGATTTCGATAATTCTTTTTTTATTATATTTCTTGAAGTACGAGGATGGTTCTTACGTAGAGAAAACGTAAATATGTACCACGGGCGAAGCCGGGGCGGACTGCTAGTAATATTATAGTATGGATTATAAATATTGTAAATCAATTCATAAATCTCATAATTACTTGTAGTACGACGTGGTGATGGACCCGCGACGTTCAATCGACGTCGAGCAGGAAAGTTGCCTGAGCCAGAGGGGGTAACTGCTTGCAGAGGGCTCGTTACCTCCGCTCTCGGTGGTGTATGAGCAGGGGAAGGTTCGGGATTCGGGATACAGTCAACATATTGCTGAATTAGTTGAGGTCTCTGAAAAAAAAACATAGTATTTCAAATACTGGAATCAATAAAAAAGTACCATTTTCATAATATCTTATTAATATATACCTCAGTATCTGCCATTCTAACATTTTCCATATTTATAGCAGTCTCATCCAAGACTTGGTATTCCTAGAACAATATAAGAAACATTTACTAATAAGTTGTTTATTATTAAGTTATATTTTATTAATACACTAGGTATTTACTTACAATAGTTGTGGTTTCATTTATCATAGATGAAGTCAGCAATGTGGGGCTTTCGTTGGCATCAGTAAGGACGGGGATTTCCTAAAAAAAGAACATGACATTGAATAATTATATTTTACATATATACATGTATCGGATCAACAAAATCGATAACAATAGCTTACTTCAAATGGATTAATTTCCAAATGCCTATCACCAATTGCAAAACCTTCCCCGCCCATTAATGTGAGTATTTTCTCCTCCACCTCTGAAAGCTCCACCACCGATTCACATCCACCACCAGTCTTATTGCGTGCCCGGTATCTTAGGGCAGCTTTTTTCTTCACGGCACTCTTTTTGTCAGACCAATACTAAAGCAAAATTAAAAGTTTATTATTATGTAGGTAAGCCAGATATCTACACGGTATAAGATGAATAGTTTTCTATATGCCTATTGCCTACCTTTGTCCACTGTTTCCATGTTTTAGTGCAGCCTCCCAAACTATTTAATTTGATAGTCAACTCCTCCCATGTTTTTCTAGCTTCGTCTCTAGCGCTTGGGACTTTTGAAAAACCCTTGGCTAAGCTAGGATGTTTGCCAAGATAGTCGACTAGATACTCTACTTGGGCACGGGAGGGATGAGACGACCTTTCCATGGAGCTACAATGTTTAAGATTTTAAGTTAAATATTTCAATAAGCTTGTTGTTTAAGATAATATTTTAGTTAAATACAAGAATCACATTACTCACCTCATAGTTGTTATTTTTGCAGTTTTCTCCTTTAAATAATTTATGCAACACGTTTAACACTGTAGGGGCTTGTTATATGCGGGTGTAATGAAAGAATGAAATAACTAGGCACAGGTTATATTAATATATTTCGTTAACTACATATATTTATCCGTATGTAATTAATATTCAACCTATGCGACCAACCCGCGTCCCGACAAGCCTGTAACAGTCAATGCATAGCACACAAACTGTTTATATACGATTTACCGTGTGAACCTGTGGTGTGAACTTTCTTAGTAGGTACTACACTTGAAATTCGATAACTCATAAATTGGCTTGTCGTCGCTACAACACCAATTACACAACAACTTAAGGGGGCGCATAAAGCAAAATAACCAATCTTCTATTAGATGATACGTGTAATATGCAAGACCAAAGCTAAAAAATAAAATATATATCAAACTAGATGATATGTTCAACGATTCTGTTTAATCAAAAACATAAAATATTAAAATTTAATCGATAAAAAAAAATCACCAAGTTAGCTCTAATTTTCACACTTTTACGTTTTCTACTTGACATGGTAATACTTATTATGATTTTTTTTTTCATAAACAATTATATTAAAACATTTGCAAGATATTTGTCAGAGCATTTTGTGTAATTACTTTTAGTTTTGGTTTTATCTGCGATAAACCACTTTTGGCGCTCTTTTTTTCTCGAGATAAACGTTTGATTTTGTCACGATAAAAGTGGTTTATCGCAGATAAAACCAAAACTAAAAATAATTACACAAAATGCTCTGACAAATATCTTGCAAATGTTTTAATATAATTGTTTAATATTTTATGTTTTTGATTAAACAGAATCGTTGAACATATATCATCTAGTTTGATATATATTTTATTTTTTAGATTTGGTCTTGCATATTACACGTATCATCTAATAGAAGATTGGTTATTTTGCTTTATGCGCCCCCTTAATAAAGCCAAACTCAAACATTTACTAAAACTCCAACAAAACTTTTAGAAAGAATGCAACCCGAAACACTTTAAAATTAGGTACAAAAAACCACTTGTGACTATGTTGTGACTTGAGAAATAAACAAACGTCAAACGAACCACAGACAATCGTCCTTTTTTTTTCAGTGACGCTAGAATTATTTTGATTTTAAAGAATTTATCAGTGTAAAATTGCAATTTTAGTTTAATTCCACCCACGGTACAATACTAAAGTGTTATTATGTCTTCAATATGTGTTAAATTGCCGCATTTTAAAGATAATAACAATGTCGATAAATTCAAATCTATAAGATCCCTTCACTAAGCAAGTGAGTTTCGAAGTGAGACTCACTTCGCTTCGCCTCTGCCGAGCGGATGTTTACAGAATGCGAAACCAAAAACTCGAACGTTCGAAAGTGAAGTGAGTCGACTCACTCAGGTGAGATGCGAGTTCGGGCGTGTTTTTTACAGAATAGCCTAGCTGATTTGTTGTGTGTCGTATCCCATAGAATACCTAGTAGGTATTCTTAGTATTTACATATTGTGTGAAATATTTAAACTATTAATTCCTGGAATTCAATATGTTGCGTACTTGTAAAGTTGTGTGACGTATTTGTACCTGTATAAGTTGACGAGGTAGATTGAAGACAACATTAATCAAATTGACTTAAAGTAATTTTATTATTTTGGATTTGTGATTATTGTTTTTCGTAGAAAATGGTTAGATATTGTGCTGTTTACGGATGTATTGCAACAGAAAAGCGCGAATTTCTTTACGCTAGTCACAAAATATGTGCCAACCATAAAGCGTTAACACACACATTTGCAGTCTCTACAGTGTGACTGTCAAAACGATAATTTTGTATGGAGTGTCCGGGGTGTGACGCGGTTTCGATACGGGAGCGTCTAATAATCACACTCTATGGAAAACGTTGAGAAAATTGTATTGTGAGTATCATGCCTGACTCCTGAGGTAATTGATGCAGAACTCACATTTCTTTCAAGTAAACACGTGGGTTTCGATTGCAGGATTTTATCGGAATAAATATTTTATGTTTAACCAGGATGGATCTGTAAATAATCTGTGATCGGTTTTGAAGGTGAATTTATTTTATATGTTTTCGAGATATTTTCAATTAAAAATAGAAACAGTAATTATAAATGATCCAAGTTTATTTTGAGTAATTAATGATCTAAATTTTAAATATTGTGTATGGTGCATCATATACCATTATTAGTCCATGATCATACTTACCTACTTAGTAATAAAAAATTAAAATAAAAAGTTCATTTATTTGCCTTCACAACTTAAAACTATATAATATTACAAACGAACTAAATATTATGTAAGTATGTAGTATTTTCGTTGTGAAGGACTATCTGAAATAGGTCTGTGATAGGAGGATAGGAGGTATGAAGTAGGAGTGACTAAATTGGTACGGTACCAATGGTACCTACACTCATAGTTTCAAGAATTAAAATATATCAAATTATAATGAGAAGAGAAAACAAAAACAACAGAACTTAATCCTAATATGTACTAAAAAGGGCTCTTAAAAATATATTTTATGCGTGACCATTGACTAATGTGTTAGTGAATTTTGTGTCTGCGTGTGTGTGTTTGCATGTAGGTACATATATATGCACGTGTACCTATACATACCGTCATATCCTCCAACATTGCCCGCTTTTCACAGTGTTTTGATCATATACAAGAAAAAACAAAATATGGACAGAATTGATGCTGTTATTTGAGTAGGGAATTGAATTTAGAATGAATAGATATACTTGAAATAATTATATTCTTAATAGTTTCTCTAAAAATAAGGAAGAAAGAGGTGGGCGAAATAAGGTGGAAAAGTATACAACTTTGCCCACCTTTAATATTTCAGCCATTTTAAGACTTACGTAGCTGTTTTTATGAGACAAAGTACAAGACAAGGCAAAGATGCTGAATCTCTTACAAAATATGATCCAAAATAAGTAGATCTTCATTAAATTGTATGGGCAAAGTTAGGTGTAATTTTCTCACAATCTTCATACAAAAATCTTTAGGGTTTAGGGTTGTCACAAAAAAATAAACTAGGTAAAGGATGAAAAAATTAAGTTTAATAAAATATGTAGGTGGATAACAAGTAATAGGTAGGTACACATGCAATAATATTGCGTTCGTACAGTTTCTAGGTATATCTTTAAAATGAAATTGAAATTATGAATATTTATGTACCTATACGTAACTTCTACTAAACATTTAAAAAGTACCTAGCTAGGCATACATACTCGTACAATCCTACCTAGGTACCTAAAAGAAAAAACATGCTGTGTACTTAATTTACACCTAAAAAAAATTACCTTGCTACCTATTTGAGAAGTCTGTTAAAAATGTATCAGCCCTAGCATCTCAAAACGGTTGGGCAATGTTGGGATAGGTCATACTACGTTAACCTAACATTGCCCAGCGACAAAACTCCTATAATACTACGTATTTTTGCTTGGAAATAACAAATAACCTCCTTTTTTATATTCTAGTTTAATAAATAATAAGAAATATTCACGTATTCTAATTGATTCCCAGTGATCAGAGACAAGTTTTTTTAGAAAAATTTGGCACCACCAAAACATCTCCTTCTTTGTCGACATGTAGCAGCAGACTGATTGACGTTATACATGTGCTATCTAATCAGTATTGCGAGAAAAGACTTTAATTTTCTACCAAAAAACAAAACAAGTCTTAAATGTCATGCTACTCCACATAAACACTCGGGAAAGTTAAAATTTCTATTTGGGCAAAGATAGGCTGGAAAGGCAATGTTGGAGGATATGACGGTATGTAATTTTGTATGTGTGTGTGTGTCAGCGTGTGTGTGTGTGTACTAGGAATATTGTAAATTAACGAAATTGATTCTACTGTTCTCGAGTTTTGCGCTAACCAACAACACATTAGCGATTCATTTTTATTATATACTAGCTTTCCGCCTGCGGCTTCGCCCGCGTTTTCAAAAAAAAAACCCGCATAGTTCCCGTTCCCGTGGGATTTCCGGGATAAAACCTAGCCTATGTCACTCAGAAATGATGTAGCTTTCCAACAGTGAAAGAATTTTTCAAATCTGCCAAGTAGTTTCGGAGCCTATTCAATTCATACAAACAAACAAACAAACAAAAAATCAAACCTTTCCTCTTTATAATATTTGTATAGAAAAGATAACAGTACAATATCATAATTAAAAAAAAATGTACTAGGTACAAAACATCTTCAATGGAATAAAACCACAAAACAATACTATTCATCTCATATTTATACTACTTGCAAGTCGCATAATATTTGCACTCTTGCTCTTTAACACCCGTGACCCGGCTTTTTGACTTTCGTTCAGTTTTGACGTTTTTTATGACAAATACAAGTTGACAGATGTTACAAAAATCTAGTGACGTATAATCGAAAGTTTCGATTCGCGTCATAATCGATGTCCGCTTCAATACAAAGCAAATCGATTTTATAATTAAATTATTGGAGCCCAGTCCAAATAAAAATTTGATTCAATTTTCTACAGAAATGGTCACGTTTATTTTGTAAATTATTAATTTCTAAATAATTTTTTGTCTCATACAAAATTTATGTTTTATTTGAACCAGAAGAAAAAGAACTCAGTAATTTAGGTCATTTCATCTGTATCCCGGTTCAACCAGGTTGGAGCGACTGATTCTATTAAAACTTACAATATTATGTATTTGTAGATTTCTATAACATGGAAAACGAATACACTCTTCGATACTTCACACATTTTGTACACTGAAATTAAAGAATTTATTACTTTTAAACTTTGATATATTTTTTTCTTGGTATGGCATATTATTAATCATCTGTAAAAACCACAAATTATAGACAAGTTATATCGCCATAGACGCTAAATAAAGTTGACATGTAAAGCATTGCATGCGTGACGTGATACGTGAACGATCGAATGACAGGTTCAAAGATTTTAAAAAATATATTCTGATATTTATTGTTGGAGATACATATTTTTACATTTTTTATTCTTATTTTATAGTAACAAACCACAGCAATAATTATACAGTTAAGTGAAAAAATAGTAACGCTAGTATAACCGCGACAAGACCGTTTGTTTATTGGTTAACATCCGCCATTTTGTACTCTCGTTTGTTTAGTGACTGGGTCGTTCAGTAGTGATGCTATATATTTAAACACCGGATATATATCGTGTTGCTGCATGTGGAGTACAATGTTTTTGCTGGAAACTTTGCTGACGAAGGGTCTCAATTGAAACGAGCAAGCTGTCACTCTGACATCAAGTTAAGGTCTGCGTATTGCCGGATGTGTCCTAGAATCAGTTAGGGCTGAATAGCGTGCCACCTCGAGTGGTGTACGTATTGCGAGACCTATGCTGCCGAGAATATGAGTGGAAACGGCAACCAGGTGCCGCTGACGGCCCCTCAGCGCGGGCCCGGCCCGTATCCTTTTTTCATAAACCGTCCCTTTTATATATTTACGTAATGTAGCCACTTCAACATCTGTTAGTGCCGCATTTGCGAAAATAGTGATTGTGTGGCTTTGCTTATTTTCACGTTCGTGTAAGGTTATTTCTCTTTGAGTGATAGCTGTGCTCCCCTCTACTCATGTAAGTTGATATGTGACCCAGGATACTGGTGATCATACATTCCCCTTTACTTTTAAGTTGTTGTAAGTTAATATAAGTATGTATATTGTTATTATTATTCAATGTATGCAAAAGTAAAAGATTTATCAAAACACTATTTATTGATATTTACTCTTGCTTTTCTATGTAAAATTATGTTTAATATATTTTGTATACTTTCAGCCAAAACAGCATTATTTTATTAATTAAAAAATAAAATGGTCACAAAGTTGAGCAAAAAATTTGAAGAATGATTGCAATAATTGTAAATAATTAATGATTACACAAAAAATAAACATGTTTTCTCCAACTGCAATGAGTAAATATGAAGAATGATAAACATTTATTAATCAGCATGGCGACTTTTCTATATGCAAGCGAATATTATTTTCACTTAAGCAAAAACTTGTTTCATATTTATTATATGAATTATTTTAATTTAAAGTGATAAGTAAATGTTTTCATTTGAGCAAATAATTATAAATTAATATATTTTACATTAAAATAAACAATAGAACAAAACTTTTTACTAATATTCAATGCATTATTTAAATTTTATATGAACTCTTTATTTAATATTAACTCTACATCTGTTGATTCTGAAGTCCTGTGTACATAATAGTGTGTAGTGTGTAGTATATAATAATATGTAAATGAATTTTGTAATCAATCTATGTATATATCATGTAATTACACAAAAAAAAATACTTAATTTAGTGTGAGTTTTGTCAATTGTAATCTATTTGTAATGTATGTATACATAATAAGATTGTTTACCAAAAACTAACACATTTGTGTAGTTTACTAATAATAAATATTTTATTTATTATTTTTAGCTTATATTTCATATTATTATTATACTTTTTTTTGTTATATAACCCAAATTCAAAGTTTAAGAAATAACCTGAAATGAGCATTGAGTGTATGATAATTATTTTGTTACTTTCATGAGTTTAAATCTTTGATAATAGTTCTTCCTAGCAAAGTAAAGTCAATAAATGGGCAAAGCTATTTCAATATAAATCGCTGTGGTCTATATAATGCATTGATAAAATTTATGCCAATTTGAAACTTGATAAGATCCTTATCAATACATAATAATAAGTATTCACTCATCAAACATTTTGGGACCTTCATCGCTGAAGTGATCAAAACAAGCTAGCCCACATTTAGAGCCAAACTGTCAGGTGAGTTTTTGCAATTGTCATATATTTTAGCTGTAGAGCATGTCTCTCCGTGCCCAAGGCAGAGGATTCCGTAGAATTGTCTATTTTCAGGCTCTTTGAAACAAAAGCATTATTAAATGTCTGTGTAAATAAGGACATGACAATTATAAAACAGCCCACAGAACAAAAACTCTTCAATACAATTGGACATTGGACATATTTCTAGTTTTATAATTTATTGTCTATACTTAATGTTCGCTTATTGTCGCTTGACTAACGAAGTTGTACATTTGATGCATTTTATTGTTACCACTTGTATGTATTATTTTCTATGAGGTCTCAGAAACTTTGAATTTGGTTGTTATGATTAATGTTAGCTTACGATGTAGAAATGAAGAAATACAATTAATGTGTAAAGTATATTTATACTTCTGTCGGATGAAATGTGTTTTGCGAATGATGTAAGGCAGTGTAACTTTTCTATGTTATAATATTCAATGTCTGCATATATTTTAGATTCAAAAGATAGAGTTAATATTGTGCTTATGTCATTTATTTCATATGATGCTGAATGAAAAATAATGCTTGTAAGTAGATAGTTTTAATGTAATCAATTTATTAATGTAAAGTAAACCAAATTAATATTTTATTATACAGAAAAAAAAAGAAAGTATTAGATATCCCTTATTTGGATGGCATGCTTTGTTTTGGCTGAATATGTACAAAATACCTATGTTGGATTATTATTTGTTACCAATTGGTAGATAAATAACTGGTAAATGTTCAGTTTTTAGTTTATTTTATTTGAAACAATTTGTTTTCCTCGCAGGTGGTTAAATTTTGATCAAGGAATGTCCAACTGCAGGATTTTTATGAAATGCAAGTGGCTGAAAATCGCATTTTAGTTGTCTGCATTATTGTTGTTGTACTGTTGTGTAAAATTTCTGTTATTGGTTCCATTTCAGAATAAAAACATTTACATGCAATCAAAATTGAACCATTTGCTAGTAAAACAAATTAGTTTTGAAAGTATCATCTTGTCTTACCAAAATATAAACAATATAACAAATTTTGCTTAAAATTTTCTATTAAGAAATGCACAACCACAAATTAGAGTATTGTAATAGTGGGTAAAGAACTTGTAATTATTATGAACTTGACTATAAAGCCGCTGAAAAAAAATCACACATATATTTATGTGTTTAAAGATTGTTTTCCAACCATTGATCACTTGTTTTAACAACCTTTTAAGCCAGCAAAGAATAGCACTTATCAAAGAAATTGTTACGTAATTATTGTATCAACAATAGATAAATCTTAAAAATGGTCAGAAGTGAAAACAGTGTATACGCAAGTTTTATATTATTCATTACATTTTCTTATCACAAATGTGAAATATAATCACAGAAACAATATAAAATACATTGTAGAATAAAAGTAAAATAAAAAAATTGCAACTGTTTAATATTTCGCTGAACTGTGTTCATTGTTGTTAATACATAATTAAATGACACATTAATATCATAGTTCTGTACGAGAATAAATATTTTTGTTTTCAAGATAACAATACAATGGTATGCAAATAATGCATTAACATGTTGTTAGACAGTTGTGTTGTTATGGAATGCAATTTTTATATTGGTACAAATATTAAATTTGTGATCTTGATAGAATTACTTATTTTCGAACTATGATCAGTTATATTATTTAAAGTGAGTGTGCATTTCTTAAAATATAAAGGCACAATGAAGCAAAAAATAAAAAACAATAGAGAGTAAAATTCTACGAAGTATAAAATATGTAGGTACATAAGCTGTACGAAATAACAACAAATGTACGCAAATAAAGTAGAATATATTGTAATGATCGATATTATGAAAGCGAAAGCAATTGTTGTTATTTGTTTC
The DNA here is from genome assembly GCF_061535395.1 of Colias eurytheme. Lineage (NCBI taxonomy): Eukaryota > Metazoa > Arthropoda > Insecta > Lepidoptera > Pieridae > Colias > Colias eurytheme. The sequence continues at coordinate 767,263 of NC_142980.1, forward strand.
ATCCATACATGAACTTGTAAAAACTTGTGTAAAAACATGGCTAGCTTTACGCAGCTTCAATCTGAAAAGCTTGTTTGTAAACAGTGTTATGAAAGTTGTTGATGTTTAAACGCCGACTACATGCCGGCGCAAATAGTTGATACGTTGCGAATTTGCGGATGCGTTGGAATATGGCGAACAACATTTAGCTATATTGTCACCTTTATTGATAAGGCACTCGGTTATCGGACGCAATTGCATTAGGCTAGCCACACTAAGACAATACGGGTGACCTGGTATGCCGGCCGTGCGAGAATGGATCATATGAACGGAGATATTGAATACCGACCGCGTGGAATATAATGAGGAAATTGAAATGAACATTTTCGTTACTTTATTATGGTTTGTGTTTAGAAATTATTTATCTTACTTATGGTATTGTCGAAAGACAATGATTTGATTCATTGATGGTATAATTCTACTATCACAGAATAGTTCGTTTTATTCTAATCGATGTTAAATGTAACTACATATCTTATTTCTTCGTCGTAATAACAAATAAAACTCAAGTTCAATACCATCAGTGTATTTTCGTCATAGACTAAATTTAATAAAACTATTTTCGAGCTCGTTTCAATATTGTGAAAGTTAATTTTGTCATTGTATTGTACGCTATTTATAATTCCTCAATTTTATTATTAAATATCAAATATAATAACCAATCACGATGAATGTGTATAGTTGAAATATCAATTATAATTAGTGCATTGTTCGGACAATATGCTAGATAAGCCAACGATGGACGTATGTAGTTAATTAAGTACCTTAATAGTTAATGCGATCTCGTTTTCAGTACACAGCCGACTATAATTATTACAAAATGACAATTGATCTGTGAATTCATTTGAATCGCTAATAAATCCGAATTATTCAGATCGCATTCGAAAACGTTACGAGCATTTGTCGCACGTTAGAAAATTAAAGCGGACACGGAGCTAAAATATATAGAGAGGCTTTACTTTTTTTTTTTATTCTGTATCCAATAAATGTGTGACAGACTGACAGTCGCTTAGTCGCAAATAATGAGATTAATAATGAGTCAATCGATATTTATATTTATTCCAAGGTTTTTATTTTTCACTAGCTGCTCCGCGCGGTTTCACACCCGTGGCTCCACTCCTGTTGGTTCAAATCGGACCAGGGGCCTTAGACAAAGTAACAATTAAAAAACGATAACGAAGTTAGAAAAGAAAAAATGTATGGGATTGACATTAGATAGACCACGTGATCTAACGCGGCGTATGTCAATCCCATACATTTTTGCCTTTTCTAACTTCGTTATCGTTTTTTAATTGTTACTTTGTCTAAGGCCCCAGTAGTTCCCGAGATTAGCGCGTTCAAACAAACAAACAAACAAACTCTTAAGCTTTATAATATTAGTATAGATAACTTGTCCACAAAGATGAATAGGGTTAATTATTTTTTGATACACTTTATTTGTAAATACCTACTTATCGTATATGGGTGGTATTTAAAATAATCTGTTATTTAACATAAAAAATACTTAAAATGCCTTTAAAGTTTACATAATTTTTTCAACTTTATAATCTGTCTTTTCGAGGGTCCACATTGTAATTTCCAACAACGTATTGAACTTTTTTGCCTTGCCTCCATTTTCATATGCATATAAATTCAGTACTGCGTGCATATATATGGTTAAATAATAAAAACTTGATTAGCTGACGTCACGGCTCGCAGTTAATGATGTTCAATTTTCTACAGTATTTCGCGTATAAATTTTTTAAGGAATAATGATTTTATACTATCGTTATTTAGCATTCCTATCCATTTGTTCAAAATCCACGGCTTGCATAGTTTGGTACATTCAATGATAAAAAACACTATTATTTTAATAACGCATCGCATACGTTAATAAAAAAATACCTACTCCCTTATTTTTCAATGTAGTCACTAGTCACCAATATGGTTGACCCTCCAACCTCTCAGATGTATTGTAATGTGTAGTTATGTAAATAGAAGATCGAGTACGAGTTAGTTTAAAAAATATCATCATCGAGGTAGTTTAAAAATCATTATGAAAATGATAAATGCCACGTAGATAATATTATCCGTAAATACATAATGTTATTTTGAAATCCGTTGTGTATAATTTCGTATTGCAATATGAAATATATTCCTTCAGAGTTCCTTTCTACATAAAATACGTTGATGAGTAGATTATAAAAAGGTGTATTGATAGGAACGAAGCAGAACTGCAGCGGCAGATTTCATGATATTTAATAATTATTCAAGTAAATAAATGATTATCGACGGTACGCTTATGAAATATGATAAAAGTTTGTTACGCGTTCCTAGTGAGAGTTATTTGCGGACGAGAACATTCAAAGAATTCCATACAATGGGTATTATTTACCTTCGTGCGGGCTTAGCGTAACTTGTTAAAGAAGTCCGTTGAATGTATTGTTATATAGTGGAGGCACGTGGAAATGTACATATTCAGTTTGCATGGGGATTCTTCCATTACTTCAACCAGTGACCAAAAACCATCTTAATGGCCATTTTCAGAGTTTTGGTCGTCAATACGAAGTTCTGTTTTTTTTACTATTTTAATTTGCATGTGACTAGTTGCTAGCCACCGACCCTTCCTTATTTTGTTTACGTCCATTATCAAACAAACAACCAATCAAATTACAACTTGTTTTTCTCATTACCGTTATTATTTGGCAATTAATAATTATTGAAAGATAAAGTAACATGTGGCATCAACAAACATTTATATAACAAATATTCAATTGATAGTTAAATGTTACATTAATTAAGATATAATTATTATTAGTAATTAATAAATTAGCATGCCAAAGTTTATTTTCCTCACTTGTCCAATACCTTGCCATTATAAATATGATATGAAAGATTTTAATTATTTATCCTTTTTGGGGCAACATAATACGGAGTCTTGAGGACGATAAGGAAAGGAGGGAAATAAAATCACTATCCATATCGTTCTCAATGGCACCACGGATCGGCATTCGGTGCAGCGTGGCGAAGGCTTCCGCGGCGTAGCTTGCGCTCGGCGGGCGGGCTGCGGGCGCGGCGCCGCAGGCAGCGCGCAATGTATCGCATGCAGGGCTTTCTCACGTTTCCCCTCGCGCGACCTCTTTCAGGGGCGGCCGACGACACGCGAAACGCCCCCGTCGGCGTCGGCTCATTGCCTCTCTCTCTAGCGCCTCTAACCCTCGCTCCCACAATGTAGCGTAATGGATCGTGGGGTGCACACCGATCGGCCGAATTTTATACATTTTCTAAGTATTATGCGTAAAATTTAGTTTTTATGAATCGATTCGCGGATTTTTCTACTGGAAAGTGACGTAGTTTAAGCTGTAGAATAACGGCGGACACGCGGGTGATAATATTTTGATCGCGCGCGAACGGAGACCGATGTAGCGCGCCGTTTCCGTATCGATTTTCTCGTATGCTGCATTATATTACTTTTTAAATCGTGAATGCGGACTGCAAATATATCGACACCATGCGTTTGACGCTCGCGAGTTTCGTAACCGAATCTAGATAATTAAGTGTTATTCCGTAGTCGCAACGCTAGAATTTATTATAAGTCAACGCCGTACAATGCAAAGATGAGCAATAATGTAGTTTTAAGAAGTTAGATAATAATTATTCGATAGAGCAGCGATCGCCTCGCCAATGGTCGTGTCTCCTCTGTTCTGGGAATGGTTCAACGTTTGGCTCATTCAATTTTTGAAAAATCTGTATCATGAAATTAAGATGGTAGCGTTAAGAGGTGGGAACAGTTCGTACAGTAGCGTGCCGCACGGCTGCGGCTATCACGGCGGACAGCATGCCACCATCGAGGTGTCGCCGAGCCTGCAGCCCGCGCTCGGCGTGCCGCACGCGCCCGTGGGCCACCTGCTGCCGGGACCCAACCACGTGGCGCACCTGGGCCACGCTCCGCACGCCGCCCACGCGCCACTCGCTCACGCCAACCACCTGGGCCACGTCCCCCACGGCGCGCACCCCGACCACCTCGCACAGAAGCCCCTGGGCGCCGCCTCGCACGCCACCCACGGCAATCACGCCAAGTCGATGGGCCTCGGGCACGTCAACCATGCCAGCCACGCCAATCACGCCAACCACGCCAACCACGCCAGCCTCGCCAACCACGCCAGCCACGCCAACCACGCCAACCACCCCAACCACGCTAACCACGCCAACCACGCCAACCACGCCACGCACGGCCAGGCGAGCGGCCAGAGCCACAATGGGCACGCGAGCAACGGCACGAGCCACGGAGGGCACGCGGCGCACGGCGGGCACGCAGGCCACGCGCTGCACGGGCACGGGCCGCACGGCGCGCAGCTGAGCCACAAGGCCCCCCAGTTCATGCAGGCGGCGCCCGCCAAGCCCGAGCCCACGTCGCGCCACTCCACCGCCAGCCGCTGCTCGCAGTACAGGCCGTCTCAATCTAGTAAGTCGAGCCGCACACTCACTATATTATATTTACTTTTGAAAGCGTACATATGTTTCACGTTAGTGATAAGGCATTCTGAGCCGCGACGTAATTTTTAATTTGTACACAGTGGCGATGCGACACAGCGTGAAGTGGCCTGCATAGTATCGGTGCGATTATATTAATTCTCTGTTTATTTCCTTAATACAGCTGTTCAGTTATCCACGGGCTTCAACACCACACAGTGAGTTGGACTTGTTGCTTCGCAGAAGAAACCTTTTTTTATATAATCAAAATTATACGTTCTTACAGTATTGGTCTGCAACGTTGAAACAAAAGTATAAATGCAATAACAGCCGTGTTCATTGAATTATAATCGGAACCTTGTTCTGTTATCGACTTTCTTTCTCGATACGATTTTATGATGCATAAAAGACGTTTTAATATTTATCGCATTTTTACCTGTTTTGATTTATATTTAAAGTAATTTAGTCTTATTTTTAAGTATCACTGAAAATATTTGCCGGATAATGATAATTTAATTTATCTAAGCAAGCATATTATGTTTGCTTCATTCGAATGACGTTGATCGCAAAAGATTCGTCTCGCGTTACTTGTTTATCCTTCGGCATTGAAGCTTAATCTACGAAGTATTATCTTCTGTAAATATTTCAGTCGTATGTGCTTTCGCTATACTTAGACAAAAGATTTGGTTATGTAAGTGCCGACATTCAGTACAAAAGCCGTCCTTGTCCTGCTTCTTTATGCTTCAATCCCTTGGACGCCAACAGTTTAAGGCCAAATTTTTGATCAAAATTAGTTAAATCGTGACTATATTTACGTCGTAATTTATGCCTGTGTGTAGTTGGACATATTTTAACTAGTATTTCTCCTCAAATAAAAATTAAAGCAGGTAAATTGCTTCCTATATGAAAGTACTTGAATGAAACGTTGATAATCTTAAAGTAGGTAGTTTTCGCTGAATGAGCAATCTCGCAAATTATTTTGAACAGGTGAATAAATTATCATTATTAATTTATGTCATGTATATTTCACAAAGCTACACGGCTACGGCAGGTTAGAATATGATTAATATTTAGTATATAGGTATGGTATAGGTATACAAGCGGTACAGTTGCAAAACAATAATATTTTTATGATTTAGTTTATATTATGTGAGTCTTATACTATGGCCACACTACCTACTAGGATTTGAAAAAGTAAAAATCCTTTTGAAAAAGAAAGAATCCTTGATGAATTATTACAGAAACCATATTATATATTAATTATTAACTAATATTTTTTTTGCTGCGGTAAATGCCAATAATTACCGACATATCTAGGTAAACTCAACTGTAACCACATCAGTTCATGCAGTAATTTAGACGGTAACTTAATGCCATAATTATTGCGGTAACAGCCCAGTCGACGGTAAGGTAGTGTGGCCGTAGCACTAGGTGTTGTTAAAGTTGTGGCAATAATTATTGGCATATCACGGTAGTGTGGCCGTAGTATTAGACGGTAATATAATGCCATAATTATTGCGGTAACAGCCCGGTAGACGGTAAGGTAGTGTGGCCGTAGCATTAGACGCAGGAAGTGCTTATTCTAAGCAGTTGTTTGTGAAAATTACAAGTTCAGTGGAAAATTTGCTTACAAAGTCCTATTGTTATATAAAAAAAGATGGGGGTGGATAAGGAAAATTGCCCAATCCGCTCCAAAACGATCAATTAAATAAATCTCAATGTAACGGAGTTCTTTCGAGCGGAAAATTCCATATTATTTTCCTCACACAATTTATAATTTCTTTTTACTTTGAATCTTTTAGCTCGTTGGATCGTAGTAGAGACATATTTTATTTAACAGCGATTAAAAAAGCTCTTCATGAAAAAAAACTACATAAACCCGTACTGAGACACCCGTAATCCGTATATCTGATATAGCGTTGTCAGGAAAAGCCAATTCTTGCTTTGATTTGAAATCTAGGATGCGTGATTAATCTAGCTCGATTTGCCTTGTGGTCTTAGTGCAGTAGCGCGACTCTATTTTATTTTTATTCCACTTCATACTGTATAATGATTTTTCTTTTATAGATACAAATCATTTTATTGACATAGCGACTATCCGTTGAGTAAGTTTTATTAGGAAGGAAATCGTGAGCATATTTCGCCTAAACGAAACTATAAATTCGTGACCCCGGTTGTAGACGTTACATGCACGTGTTTCCATATTATGTATTATATATCTATGTGTTCGATTATTAATACACTAGTATTAGTACTCGATTTAAATTGAACCGAGACAAATCTAGTGTAGTATATGTTCGGGGTTAGAATCATTCACGTCCTGTTTATAGTAACCTGCCTATACTAGATCAAGGTCATACGTCACGACAGGTACTATAAGGTATGTTGGCGTAAGAGGATTAGGGCGAGACGATAGATATCAAAGCTTTATTGATTACTATCTCGTGCACACACGAGACGGCAGCGTATGTTGGTTAGAGACAAATTAATCGAATGTATACGGATTGAAGCGGTCTTTTATTTTGCCCAGTTAGAAAGTAAAATCGCTTTAAATTATTATGTTATGAAAACATTCGAACGATTCGACCTGTTATGTTGTTTATTAAAATGAAAATGGCGTTTCAAATCCGTTATAAAAAAAGTGGAAATGCGTAAAAATAAGTACAAGAACATGTAAATAATGTGAGGAAATCCATTCGCACCGTAACAATGGATTTATTTTCGTTCGATGCACAGTCGGGTGTGCGCTCGAGTTCGCCACGGCTTGCGCGCGCGTGTCAGACGTGACCGCGTGCTAGGCGGCTACGACCACGAGTGTGTGGTCATCGCGCCTCCCGTGCGGCCGCAGGGTGCGACGTCTAGTCACACCTTTAGTGGCGCGTGCAATGCACGTGGGCTTTCTGCGAATTGCACAGAGCCGGCAGCATCGTTCGTAGCGATCTCCACTCGAGTCGTAGCCGTCTAGTGCCGTTCGCGAAGCCTCGGCGAGCTCGCGGCCGGCGTGTGACGAGTAATGCAATCTGCAGTGCCGATCCCAGGAGCGGGGGCGGAGTGCTACCACCCTGCGGGCGCGGCCCCGTACATGGCGGGCTCCGGGCAGAACCAGGCGATGAGGACCCAGGCGGCGCCGCAGCCCTCCGCACCACCACCGCCCGAAATGTCCAAGAACAACATGGTGGGTATTATTTTTACTCGTAAATGTAATTTATAATTATTATCAAGGTTTCAACTTTAATAAATTTGAAACTAGTTTCAGTAATTTATTTGGATTTATTTTTATGCAATTGAAGACTATTGGTATCGGTATTAAGTTATTAAGCATATTATCAAAGAGGCCAATATATTAAAAGAATTAATAATTAATAGCTTAAGCTTTAAACGTTAATTATCACAACAATAGGAAAACCAAGGTTTTGTACAAAGAGTTCTAAAGAATGAAACCCGTCAATTTTCTATACTATGCACTTTGCAATTAAGAGAATAAGTTACCGGTGCGGGCGGTCAGATAGTCTTTACAGTATAATATAATATAATACACGTATCGGTATATATACAGACTGCAGTCACACATGTGCGGCTCCCACGGTCCAATTAAACACGACTCAATTCGTGTCCAAGTTTTCATTGCATTACTTCATTAAATTCTATTCGAGAAGAAAAAGCAAATCAACATTTCAATTTTCATGTGTCGGTACTAACGTGTAACGGTTAATTTAATATGAAATGAAATGTATTTATTTATTGCCACAATAATTTGAATACAAAAAAAACTTAAAATCTTACTTATATATCAACGGAAAAACAATACAACAAAAAGGAATCGTCAGTTCACTACTATGTTATGTTCACATATTATACAAAATACATACCTATTCAACGCTAAAGAGGTTGAGTTTTTAATTATCACTACTAATCTGTTTTTTTATTAAAAAGATCTTCGGTTTTTTTTAAAAGTTACATATGCCATATCTAATCTTAGTGGGGGAGGGAGATCATTCCAGATTTTAGTGGCAGAAAACTTAAACCCTCCTCTGAAACCTGTAGATCGGTGTTTTGGAATGGTCAGTTTATTATCTGCTTTACTTCGTGTATTTAGTTCATGCGAATCTTTAGCCCACGACAGTTTCTCATATATTATGATACGTGTGTTTGTATACGTTTATATCTAGAACTATGTGGGTGTTTTATTCGAATTATTGATAAACCATTTTAAAGGTTTCATTGTTTTTAATTTTACGAAAAACAAAGGGATCTCAATTAATGTTAAAATTGTAATTCACATTATGTAGCTTATTACCACAATATTGGCTTTCATACATTTTGTGTTAATGATAATTTAAATTTATCCAATATAGTACAAACAGGTTTTAACCGCATGCCCACCTGTTTAAAATGGGGCTGTGGTCTATGCATATGCTTTATGCCTGAATTGTTCATTTCCATCTTGTTTTATATTATTTTATATTAAAACGATGAAATAATTACTCAATGGCTTATTTTAAAGAGGCTATGATTTTGTTAAACTGCTTGCGTATAATTATAAAACGGCATCATATCACATAGTAATGTTAATTATTGACACAGATTTCCCAGATTAATTCAATACATATTAAAAACTAAATATACATCAATAGATCCATAAAGTACGCAATTTCCTGGGTAAAGCTAACTATATCTAAGTTGCACTGGGAACTGGGATATAACTGATAGAAGTACTTGAACAAGTTTTCACATAATCCTCGACTTCAATAGAATCGTTTACACAGTTTATAACTTTCAACTATGGTACAGCTTTAACGATTTCATTGAAAACAATACGTTTAAAAAGGATCCTCTTACAAGGAGTAAAAGCACGCAATTATTCAATTAAGAAAATTCTTGGTTCAAGTCATTAACATCAGCATACATGAAAAAATATATTCATGACCTTATTTAACTTTATCGATTTCTGTTATTTAATATTGATACGCTTAATTGTAATATAATTAAGGATGTTTTCAGAGCGGTTCCAATATACGCCTATTTTATTTAGGGCCGATTTTTCAATGCTTGGATAAAACTTATTCGTCGAATAATGTATAAAACTACCATTTTAAAAACGTATTCTAATTGCCCGTATTTGACAGTTTACGTGACATTTTTATATTATCGTGTAATACTTTATTGGATGAATAAGTTTTATCCAAGCATTGAAAAATCGGCCCTTAGTAGTTCTCTTGTAAACTCAAATATCAGTGGAACATATTCAGTAACACATGGATTTGGATCTATTCTATTATAAAATCCTCAATTTAATAAAAAAAAAAAATATACATATATGCCTTTTCAAACAGTTATTTTGTTGTGAGAACTTAAAATTTCAATTATTTTTCAATTGAAATCGACGAACAAACAACGAGCGTTTATTATTTTATATCTATGCTACGTGAGTACAATGAAAAAATTCTTAAGGGTTAAACCTATGTCAAGCAGTGGACAAGAAAAGGCTACAGATGATGATGAGTAAAATGGAGTTACATGATAATATTTGTTTTGCAGGGCGGGCACAACTACGTGTCGCCGCCGAACGCGACGCCGCCAACGAGGCCGCAGTACCCCAACTTTCAGTATAGGCCGACTGCCCAGCACTCCACCCGGCCTAGCACGCATGCAAGGTAACTATAATACTAGCGGTCCAACCCCACTTCGCTGGGGTATATGTTTACGTTTTTTCCCCATAAGAACGATCCTCATACTTCAAAGAATATTATAAAAAAAGGATTAACGAAATCGGTGCAGCTGTTCTCGAGTTTTGCGCTTAGCAACCTTTGGCGATTTATTTATATGGCGATAATTTAACGGGTACTAAGTATTGGAGGGTAGTCAAGTCATGAAGGATGAATTTTGACCAATAGCTGCGGTCCCATTTTTTAAGGCACGCTGGTAAACAAAAGGTCGGTAGGAATTCTCACTTTAAAAAGACAGTAGTTACTAACTGCACTTTGAAGTTAGTACGTTATGTGCTATCAGAAACTGTCAATATTTCAATAATCGTTTCACCGTTGGATATGTATGAGACTGGGCCGGCCGCCGGTGCCGACCGCTAGTGTACAATGCACTGACTAACCGCATATAATATGACAGATAGTTACTCGGCCTACTATATGGGTCCTTAGAATGCACCGCAGAAAAGATGCATTATTGTTATCACTACTACACTACATAGTATAAAACAAAGTCGCTTTTTCTGTCCCTATATCCCTTTGTATGCTTAAATCTTGAACACTACACAATGGATTTTGATGCGGTTTTTTTAATAGATAGAATGGTTCTCGAGGAACGTTTTTGTATATAATTTATTGGGATTTAGACAAAGCGGGCGATGCCGCGGACGGAAAGCTAGTGATGTAATAATTTTGTACGGTTTTACAGACAACAGCAGCCGTACATCCCTGGTGCGGGCGCCGGCGCCGGCGGGCCGGTGATGTACCACCCCACGCTGCTGTTCCAGCCGGCGCACATGGCCATCCCGCAGAGCTACCAGCCGCCGCGCTCCACCGCGCCTGGGTGAGTGCCCAGCGTGGCCCAGCGTGGCCCAGCGTGGCCCAGCATGGACCAGTGGCCCTAGTGTATTGGTGAAATAGTGGACTTGTGACAGATTGACTTGCCAGTCCTTGGGTACGAAAGTTACAAGGTTTAGCGATAGGGTGTTTCTTAGCTGTCCGCGATCGCAGAGGACAGGTGTGCAAAAATATACGTGTGACCCGTCTCGACAAAAACGTTTGTTAAAAGAAAAGTATAGCTCAGATTAAGAAAAAAATTTATATAAGATCAAGTAAGTCATCAGTATATGAAAAAATATATACTTCGAACTTACAATTTAATATAATAAAAAATGATAATACGTGTTTTGACCGATTTTCTGGAAATTTAATTCTATTACGACAAATTTATGCCCTCGACTTCACTGTTACTCAATCAACTCATTTTGAAACTATACTATACGTCCTTTAAAATAATGGCTTAATATAAACAAATGATATAGACTACAAGCCCGCATAGGACAAAAATATGGGTCAAATGAACCACCATGGGACATATCTAGAACGATAGCAGAGCAAAAAATAATAAGATTCATCACTATGCCGTCACTTGTAAGCTGTCCAACTGAGTGCAGATGAGAATTGAAAAGTACAGGTAGACTCGGTAAATTTTGGTCATATATTTTTGTACGGCATTCTTAACCATCGATAGATCCATTAAAAATAATAAGAAACCGCTCAGTGCCGTACAAAAATGTGGGTCCACCAAGTCGGAATTTTTATTTAATTTCCGAGAGTTACCGGGGGTAAATTTGGTCATTTGACCATGTACGGCATCTGTGTCATACTATTGCTATACTGCTTTTAATCCATTATTCCGCAACGCCGTACAAAAATCATGGGGACAAGGGGAAAAAATCGAGAGTTGTAATCCCCTCTCTTTCCCCACTCCAGGGGGTCATTTGACACAACACGAAATAAATTTATTTTTAAAGTATTTTATGCATAGATAATATTTTTTCATGTGCCGTACATTTTCGTTGGTTCAAAGGGGAAAAATCTGAAAAAGAAAAAAATCCATATAACGAAATATTTGATTTATATTTTTATAATAAAATATAAATATACATTAATATTAAGAAGCTCGAGGTGGTTAATTATCACCTTGGAAAGTCGGAGTCAGGTGGAATGGACTCCGTTAAATTGATGAACTAATAAAAAAGCTATGAACGAAAAGATGTGAATTATATGCAATCAGTCCATGAATACAGGTAAAGTCACAAGCAAATGCTAGTATTTTTTATTTATTTATTTATTACACTTTATTGTAATACAATCAATAAACAATAAGAAACAATAAAAAAAAAATATATATATGGTTCTAGAAAGATGTAGTACAATTGGCGGCCTTATCACTAAGCAGTGATCTCTGCCAGGCAACCAAGCGGTAAAAAAGCGAAATATTTAGTAAATAATATTTTTTGGAAGTAGAATTAGAATTTAAATAACATGAAAATAAAAAAGTATGATACACAAAAAGTACATTATATGCACATAAATAACTATACATACATGTATAATAACTATATTATAAATAACCCTACATAATATATACAATAATATATTATAATAGAAAAATAAATAAATAATTAATGATAATACATACATAAAGCTACATAAAGTATATAAAATATATTCTATACTAATAAATGTAAATGCATATATAATAAATATACTATTCCGAATTAAAGGCTGATAAGAAAAAATGTTTCCGAACAAGGTTTTTAAATGAGGAAAAAGAGGGAGCAAGTCTAATCTTTAGTGGTAAGGAGTTCCATAGACTAACAGCAGAGGCAGTAAAAGAATCAGCATAGAAGTTTGTGTGTCGAGATGGAGTACTCAAAATAAGTCTGTCAACGGATCGGAGAGAGTAGTTTTCACAGTGTAGAAATGAAAAGTTATTCTTAAGGTAGGAAGGAGTGATGGGATCAAAAAGGATACGGTATAACAATTGAAGGTAGTGGAGATTACGTCGCATGCGAATGGGGAGCCACTTGAGTCGTCTACGATATAAAGATACATGGTCGAATTTCCGAAGGCCAAAGATAAATCGTATTAGAAGATTTTGTAGACGCTCAAGTTTCTCCATGCTCTCAACTGTAATGTCAGGAAAGCACGCATCCGCGTAATCGAGGATAGGGAAAAGGAGGGATTGCGCTAACATAATTTTTGTTGGAATTGGCAAAAAGTTTCGCAGAGTAATATATAGTAATATATACATATTCAAAATGTACAAGTAAAGCGCTTTCAAATGATACCAAACACTGCATATTTATCTTAACTTTATTTTTTTACTCTGTATGTTTTGTCCGCTAGAGGGCGCCACATTAGATTTTGTGAAACCCCATATAGCCTTTAGCTAGCTGGTCGTTGGTTATCCAGTGAACAATTCAGACGCCTCTAATGATATGTCATTTGTCGAATTCTGATAAGTAGTTTAGAAGTTACGAGGGAATAGATGAACATACATACATGATCTGTAAACAACCATAACCCTCCTTTTGCTTTGCCGTAGTTGGGTAAAAATATGTTAATGCCGTACTGTATCAAATGGCCATAAAGCACCCTTAAAATTGTAGCTTTCGTCGCTTTCATCAGCCTAAAAGATGTGGTCTGCACAAAAATGTACGGCATCGTTTTTTCCTAATTTATCTATGTTAATACTATTTAAAACAACGGATAAAGTGTAGAAAACTATTATATTTCATTAATCTACGATGTTTAAACTTTAACAAAATTTCTGGTTTTGCATTTCTCTATAACTTTTTTTAGAACGGTTTCTTTTGAACGGCAATACTATACAACAATTGAATTTTACAATATCATGTTAAAAAAAAAGTTCCCGTACAGGGTCAAATGACCTTACAGCTCTTTATATCAAGAATTCGATGAAATTAAGATGATTATTGGTATACATTTAAAAGAACAATTATTTTTTGACGGCATTGCTTTTAATAGTACTTTTGAGTGCTAGATAATGTTTTGGAACCGAAGCCGTACTTAGTCAAATGACCCCCTGGAGTGGGGAAAGAGAGGGGATTGCATCTCTCGATTTTTTCCCCTTGTCCCCATGATTTTTGTACGGCGTTGCGGAATAATGGATTAAAAGCAGTATAGCAATAGTATGACACAGATGCCGTACATGGTCAAATGACCAAATTTACCCCCGGTAACTCTCGGAAATTAAATAAAAATTCCGACTTGGTGGACCCACATTTTTGTACGGCACTGAGCGGTTTCTTATTATTTTTAATGGATCTATCGATGGTTAAGAATGCCGTACAAAAATATATGACCAAAATTTACCGAGTCTACCTGTACTTTTCAATTCTCATCTGCACTCAGTTGGACAGCTTACAAGTGACGGCATAGTGATGAATCTTATTATTTTTTGCTCTGCTATCGTTCTAGATATGTCCCCTGGTGGTTCATTTGACCCATATTTTTGTCCTATGCGGGCTTGTAGTCTAATACATGATAAATCTATTATATAAACAAATTAAAATGACTCGGCACTAGGCGATCTTTGTTTACGTTGGCCACCTTGGTCCGATAAATGCTTAATCTGCTTAAATATAAGCCTCTAGATAGGTCTATTTTATTATTTTACTTAATGTACACAGTTTCTGCATGTAAATAACGTATTCTTTTCTAAAAATCTAATTTCAATAATCCGTAATACAACAACAAAACTGGCCGTGTTTACTCACCCGCAGTAGTTGACTGTTAGTTAAAATTATGAATTTTGGCGATTGAAACACTATGATATTTATATATCACTGTAAAGAGCACATAATCTAGTAAACAATAACACATTACTGCACATCAAAACATAAAGAATTACGTATCAAAAAAGAAAATAACGTTCAGCAGTTGTTGCTCACGCGCGCGAAAAAATTACGTCACTTTTATGATAGGTGTAACGGTAAACTTTGTCATTACATTGAAGAAAAGTTTATTTTAACACCATCTATGGTCCCTTCAGGTTTCTCGTCGCGCTTCAAGTGGGTTCGATTAGAGGGCTCTGTAGTGACCAGTTTAAAACGTTTCGACAGCGAATTGGATATAGGGCATTTTTTTGGCCACTTCGTCAAATTTGTGGATTTGTGCACGTTGATAGAGGTTTGAAGTCTTCTGTAGTTGACATTCTTAATGGCAATGTGGATAGAAGAAGTAGTTTTGATTATTATCACGGCTTGTGGAATGAGGGGTCAATGAACCCGATAAAAAGGTTATGAGAAACGAGGGTTAGTTGGAGGTTTTTATCGAAGTAGTTCCTTATTGCTGGCTTTATAGATAGAGCTATAAGCGATAAGCTTCCATCTCGAGCATTCTTTTGTATAGGGCTGAAATCTGGACGTCGTATGCAAAACAAGAGCGTCGATTGAACTCCTACATGCGCAGCTTACGCGAGATCTTAGGCATAAGGTGGCAAAACAAGATTACCCACGAGAAGGTTCTTTAAATCGCACAGCTACCTAGCCTGACTACGATATTCAAACAGAGACGCCTTCGTTGGCTAGGGCATGTGTACAGGATGGAGTCTTCTCGATTGCCAAGACGCGTTATGCTGGGTGCAGTTGCCGATGCAAAGAGAGACATGGCTTCTTTCAATATTGATTATAAATCTTGGGAGAAGCTCGCTAATGATCGATCTGAGTGGCGCAAACTTGTTTCCGGGGGCCGCAGATCCTGTGACGAAGCATGGTTCAGGATACTCGCAAGCAAAAGGTTGAAACGTCACCAAGGCGACACTGAACCTGCTCCAGCAAACTTCCCCTGACCGACCTGCGGAAAAGTATGTCGATCCCGCATTGGATTGTTTGGACACCAAAAGCATTACTCAGGCATAGCACCATAAACCGTCTGTAATAGACTTACAGGCCAACGACGATAGATAGAGTAGCTTTAGATCAGTATTCTAATATTTTGATAGGCTGGGTTGCTTGTTATTATTAAGAATACAAAATAGTGTTGTTATATAGTTTGTTAAGTTTGGCATTGATCGATAGGTGCAGGAATATAATGAATGAAAATGTATAAAAGAATCCGTTTATCTTAATTTATTGTTCTGCAAGTAAACTAGTTAAAGAAACACTTAAAAGATTAAAAAAAGACTGGTTGCATGCACTCCGGGAGTGCCGGCAGAAGAGAAAACTTGATTATTAACGTTGAGCATGTTTGATATTCATCCGTCTTACGCTTGCTAATAATCTATGAATAACGATATTATGTTATATTCAAAATACTAACAATTTCTTTGCATATGCAAAATCTATTGATGATAGAAAAAGCAATTGTTTTACTGTATAAAAAGAAGCATATTCTCATGCCATACTATCAAGTTTTTCACTGCAATTCCGTTCTCTATATCATCCCACTCGATTTTCATATCACAAAAGTATTTAACACCGATTGGCGCGAAAATTAGAAAGCGATAAAAATGACAGATTCCAAATTCAAATTCATTATTTTATATTATAACAATATTAATGGCCAGACTAAGTATTTATTGAATAAATAAGTGTTGCAACGGGCTGGTTCCTAAAATCGTAGTATATTCAAGGTAACATAACAAAGATAATTTATAATCCGATTATAGGTATATTCACAGACGCAGACAAAGTCAATTACGTCAAAATATGCGGAGTAATGCCTCAAACCATACAAAGATTTAATAAAATCCTATCTATAGAAGACATTCACCATACGCGGTGTTTTCCTATTTGAAAGTGTTTTTTTAAAGATATTTTTCACCAGAGAAGTTATGTGAGTAGTGAGTATGTAGAAGGTGAACAATACAATATTTGATATATTTATGAATATTTTTAAACAGGGAAAGTATTATAAATGGAGAAAGTATTAAAGACATATTTATAGATTTTTTATTATAATAATTATCCTGTACTATGTATTTAACATAAGTTTTGTATTATATATCCATAGTACGGAATTTGAAGTACATTTTATTATGTATTTTGATGAAATGTGCTTTAAATTCTTTAATAGATACTAGAAGGAACTATTTTTTTATAGTATGTAGTATTTATAGTATAGAAATATATAGAAGTATTTATATTCTTAACTCTCAGGCAGTGGTATTATTGGTGTAAAATGTTCGAAAAGCGCTTGTTTTGTAAAAAAAGAAAAATAATTGAATATATGTATTGTATCACTTTTGATTTACATCAACCATTATGTTCATGTATGCACCGTCCACTTTTAAATATTAATAAAAAGAAATCCATCTAAAGACATTCACCAAGCTACCCTAAAATTATGTAAATCATTTCCTAGACCATTTCCATATATAGTTTAAATGCACTATAACTTTTGACCCCATTGAATACATTGGTCTCAAGTAGACAAATGTTCAGGAGTATTTTTGTGTGTTGATTGCATATCTACATCAAATTTATAAATTATGTTACTGTTTTGACAATACACTCAACAATACTACTGAATTTTTTCCAAACGGTATGTAATTATATTTTATTATAATATACAAAGTAAATCATGAAGGGTATTTTGAATATGTTGTTAAAGGTTTGTAAAAAGTGAATTTAAGTTCTATGTCCCAAAAGAGGTTGTGTTTTATTACCCCACACCACAAATGCATGATTTTTAACCATATTTGTATTTATTGATATTGCTAATAATCATGATAGTAGAATGATTGATAGCTTCTTTAAACACCCACATCATAATTCACGTTGTATACAACACACAGAATAGTACACAAAATATCAGCTATTTATTATGTTTTATGCATAAAATATATAAAGCAAGCGATCTCTTCAAATGCACTATTTTTACAATCCATAAAAGCACTGTCTTTAATATCATGTTGTCAGCATATGCGAATGCCATGCAATATACGTTTATATCACAAATAAAACGGCAATTGAAATCATGAAAATGACAGCGGAAATGAAAGTTTCTTGGCAATTTCAGGTACAATTACACATATAGATCTGCTGTTAGATGTTTATTACATATACATATTACAATAATATAGATACACCAAGATTTAAAAAACTAAATACATACATGTATGATACATACTTTAAAAAGAGCTTCCGTTGATACAAACGTAGTATGAATGCTTCCTACATGTATTGCTCACATTCTATACGTAACAAACGGTTAAAAATGTTTGTTTTTTTATCTGATACACCTCGTTACACGATTAGAAAAAGAACATGCTAATGAATATATGCTAATAATACGGGTCCGCTTCACTTCACAATGTTTTATCATGCTCACAGCACAAACATTAGCACTGTATATATAGTTATTAGAATCCTGTTTATGAAATTCGACTCCACAATACTTTACAAGCAAGCACTTGATCACTTCCGCGGTAAAAGGCGATGGAGACAATGCCCTTATTTCGATACAAACTTTAAACGTATTTTCTCTACTTATGTGAGACCCTGAATACATTTTTTCATTGCAATATTATTTTGAGGCCCTAACAATTCCATCTATCCACACAAAAGTCGAGAAAATCTCCTTATTTCAAGATATTTCACATTTTGTTTTGACAACATCGAGGCACATGTTGCTGCATGTAACAAAACTAGTGCATCCTACATTAATCAATAATAGTACATATATGGAACTAGGTCACGTCACGGCCGTAATCCTGTCTTCGCGCAAAAATAGGACTCGCGGGAATTTTAAATAGCCGTCAGATTTGAAATTTTCACTGCAACATACTTAGTGCATGTACTAGTCTAATCTGTGATTGATATCTTGTTATATCTATATTTTGTAGTAAGTTTAATGCATATGTCTTTTATTGTGGAAAAAAGAAATTTTGCAGAAGTTTATTTTGTATAATAAACTTAAATAAAATTTGGACGAAATAATGATTGCTGAAAATCACTTATGATTTGAGTGATTCGAGTCATGTCTCTGCATTGATGCTGATGATGTGAATGATGAGATTTTTTTCTGAAATATTCGTAATTATTTACTTAAGAAATTAGAATTTAAGTAGTAAGATACTAGTATTAAATTTTATCAATATTCACAGGTACTACCCCTATATGCCCTTCATCAGCTATTCAACACCAACGGGTCACACACCACAATGTGAGTATTTGTTTATTTATCTATATAGATTTTAGGAACACAAGTGTTATCAAAAATACTATGTACATTAATTTAGTAAAATATCTAATTGGTAAGTGAAATGTTGTTTATTGTTCTTAAGCCAGTAAAACCGTGGCAATCGGTTCGTGCATTCTGGAGTTATAGCATCAGGAAGGAAAACCCGACTTATTTTTATATTATTTAAAATC
This sequence comes from Colias eurytheme, assembly GCF_061535395.1. NCBI lineage: Eukaryota > Metazoa > Arthropoda > Insecta > Lepidoptera > Pieridae > Colias > Colias eurytheme. The sequence goes on from NC_142980.1 coordinate 786,644, forward strand.
ATTGAGTTACCATGTACTACGTACTAGAGAGGGCATCGCTACTAAACTATTTATAACACGAGTTAGAGTCAATCGTCTGAAGCCATTTTTTTTGTTTCCTTGATTGGTTTTAATTGATAAATTTATTCATATTTTTTAATAAGATAAACAATATTTATTTGTTACATTGATTGGTATTAATTTATAAGTAATAAGAGGCAGAATATCAACAAAGTGTAACTCAATAGCCGGGCCGCGCCGCCGCGCTTGTTACACAGGTTTTGTTCGTGGTGTCCTCTCTATAATAATAGCTCAATGTGATGAATGTCCACCAGACTACTACCCGAACGGGCAGGGCGTGGCGGGCGCGGGCGCGGGGCGGGGGAGCGCGCCGCTCGTGCCGCCGGCCACCGCCGCGCCCGCGCTGCCGCACCAGCCGGCGCCGCACATGCCGATACCTGGTAAACGTTGTACTGACACACACACACAACATAGTACAAACACATAGAGCCATTACGCACTGTCGATTAGTCGCTGGCGATTCAGTCGCCGGCGAAGGAAACTTACTATAGTTAAAATAGGGGCTTGCGCACTTAGTCGTCAGTCGTCCATGCGACTCGGCGACTGGTCGACAGTGCGTAATGGCACATGACACAAGGGCTTTCGCCGAACGTCAATCGCTTGTAGTTAGCCGTCAACGCAAACTGCATGCGTCGGCTTGCGTTGACGGCCAAAGTAGCCACTGCCGTTTACAACTTGCTGTTCGTCTGTAAGAACTAAAGCATACGCAATCATATAATACTCGCACATGTACGGATGTGTGCATGTAAAAATATACATGATCATATAGTACACGCACATGTAACACACACAACCATGTAGTGCACTCACATAGCACAAACGATCATATACTTAGTACAAGCACATATGCCACACACAATCATATAGTACACGCAAATAAGTCATACACAGCCATAATATAGTACTCGCACATAAACCACTCACGACCATATATAGAATACGCGCATATACCACACACATGACACAATTGTATAGTACAAGCACATATACCTCACACAACCATATAACACGTACACGCACACTTCCCAAGAACTTGTACCATATACGCACGCACCACACGACACCGACACAATTTCTACTGCATCACACAGCGATATTATAGCAAGCTCATTCAATAAACACAATATTGTGTTGTTGTTTATATGTGAGAGCATACATATACATTGTTGCAGGTATCCGACAAGGCCCAGCGAAACGTACGTCCCACAGGCTGCCTATTATTAACCCAGTCACTAGTGAGTACTATTATAGCAATAATTACTATACTAAATATAGCATTATTACTATGTGGTAACGCCAATATAATTAAAATAGTAAATGTAGAAATTAAATGTTTATTGTTTTGTGGTGTGTTCCTTCATCCTTCCCTACATACGAGCACAACCAATCACCGCGCGCCATCTTGGCGCTAGCGTCCAATAAGACGTGAACGCGTCGTGCGTGTCGCTGGAGTCAGTCGAGTTCGCTCCGTTCCTTCGCGAGGACCGGGACTCGGCCACCGCCGGAGAGCTTCCGCGAGGCTCTCTAGATCATCAGGCATTGTGCTTTCGTAACACCCCCGGGGCATCCCGTGCACCGGCCCTTGGTCGCGCTCACCGCCGCGTGTGTGTTTGTGTGGAGTGTGGGACTGGACGCCGTTCTTGCCCGCCGCGAGCTGGAGGACCCTCACAACGTGGCGGCGCGTGTGTTCTGGACGCTACTCCCTCCGACGAGGTATGTGCCGTATGTTCCCGTCTTTCCCTCTTTGCTAACACCACGTAGATCAAATACAGTCCACTTTCATATCGAGAAATATATTTACGTATATTTTTTATATTGGCGCGACCACTATGTATTACTATTTTTATCAAAAATATCATGAACGGTGTCGCTTATCATCACCTACCAGCTAAGTCTTTAATAAAATAAATAAAACTAACCCAGGATTCGAACCTCCGCCTCTCAATATAGAAGTACACTAGAACAATATCTTAGCTCGATATGCCACTCACGACTTTAAACTTATAAATGGTTATAAAGGTATGATAAATCCAATATTTTCTCTTTAAGTTACATTACTCTTTGCATTCTCTATTAGGTATAGGTACATAATATATTTAATTTTAACATAGTATTTACGGTTACGTTTTACAAAATGTTTCTTTGCATGTGGCATTTTTTATTTAAAAATTTCGTAGTGGGCAAATTTATTAAAATTACTATTTTGTTATTCATATATCCTTTTGGTCTTTAAATAGTTTTTTTTTCTGTTATTTGGGATAAATTAAAAGTTATAATCGACATAATATAATAATGATAGCATAAAATACACAGGTATTGTATGTAGTTTTTAATATCTTAAGTTTCTATGTAAATACGTGTATTATTTTTAATATTATTTATTTTAGTCTATGTCTGTTAAAAGCAACATTATCATAAAACATTGTTCACAGGACAAGATATATTTACGGAGTTATATTCTAACGATAGTCAAAATGTGAGCGGAGAGTCCAGTGAGAGGCAAACGCCGCAACCGGTAAGATGCTCACCTAATTTTAGTGTAAAGTGTTCACTTTAGTGTAAAGTGCACTTTAGTGTAAAGTGCACTTTGAGTAACGGAAGACACTTTAAGCACTGTTGTTCGTAATCAAGTATTATACGTATTTTGGTATTAGTTTGTTGTATTAGAATGTATTTAAGTATTCAATTTATTGTACTGTAGTTTAAGTACTTCATATGAACGAAAATTGTTGATGACATACTTTTTTTATAGCATAATGACCCTTTTTTAATCAGTCGCTGATATATTTAAGCAGTGCTTCGTCCCTTTCGCCTTCCAGTTATTTTATTCTTAAAAGGGAGAAGAAAATATGTGTTTAAACAATGAATAGTTAAGTTAATAGAAGTTATAGTATCTCTTTGTCTGAAATAGCAGATATTTGGTAGATTTTCTTCAGTGGATGCCTGGATTCTTGTATTTTAAGAGCTAAAACATTAAAATAAGCCGCTTAGACTGAATATACCGAATAACCTAATGACTACTTGTATCATCACCATATCAACAAAACACACAAAAACATAACCCTACATGGATCAGTCGTGTAAAAGGGAAATTCTTTCCCTTTGCTTTACATAAAAGGGCAATTTATTACATTTCTCACTCATAGAGGTTTAGTCCCAGTTCTGTTTTTTTTTTCAATTCTTTTGCCTTATTTGCCTTTATTTGAGTGCCTTTTTAACATCAAAATTGTAGTTTTATACCTGGTACTCGATATACTTGTTTATGAACCATCCATCCCGAACATTACTTTCCAGGTGCAGATATAGAATATAATTTTATCATAAAAAATTATTTCCTTTGCATTATCTTAGAAAATACACAAACTAAATATTTATGGGAAAATGTATCGCAAACGTTTCTTGGATTGGTTGTCATTCCAAATGTAATAATTGAGAATATTATATTTATAATAAACATATTATTATGTATATTTTAATATTATTGTATTGGTAATCTTTGTATTAATTATTATTTAGAAAATACATTTTAATAAACCTCTATTTTACTTTGTAGTTTGTAAATATAATAAGTTTAATTTAAAATTAACCTATTTAAGATTATTGTAAGTACATAATATATACTATTTATTATGACAGATTAATGTGTCTTTCGCTCTGTTTTGTTTTGTATAATAACCAAAAATAATAATTGTGCTATATAATTATATACCATTTTGTATATAAAGTACCAATTCCTTGTGCGCAAAAATAAAACAATGTGTGTGTAAAAATTAAAAAGCATAAACTATCTTTTAATTTTCTAAATTCTATAGTAAAAAGTAAAGTAATGAGTAAGGTGAGTGACATAAATGTCTGAAGTAGCAGTGTTTGCACACAGCAGGAGAACTCGCAGAGCATCGTGGAGGAGTTCACCCGGATGGTGAGCGAAGCCGCCAACCAGCCAACGAACTGCGAGGCCGCTGCCAAATCGAACTTTGTACCTAAAAGTAACGAAGTGCCTGCTACAACCGCAAGCCCGACGCAACCTCAAGCGAATGCAATAAATTCTATTAATAATAATATAGTAAAGTCTGATATATTAAATGATAATAAGAATATAGGACCCGAAGCGGAAGTGGAGACGCCGGTCGTGTCGGCGATCTCCGACAGTCCTGTTATAGTGCCTAAAATGACAAACGTTAAACACCAAAAGAGTAGTGAAACTCAGTCTATAGCCGTAGATAGTAAAACGCAGAAACCGAAACAAAAGAAACCGAACGTGCCTCAGAATGAAACTCAAAAGCAATCAGAAGAAGCGACGCAAGCGGAAGCGCCGGAGCGTACCTCGCCCGCGGGCTCGCCCGCACCCCCCGCCCCGGCCTCTGCCCCCGCGCCGGCCCCCGCGCTCGCCCCGGTCCCCGCACCCCCCGCGCCGGCCCCCGCGCCCGCGCCGCAGCCGCAGCGCGTGCGGGAGCCGCGCGAACGCGCGCGCCCCGAAGAGCCCGCGCGCGAGCCCCCCGGGCCCACGCCCAACGGGCCCACCGCTGTTGGTAAGTACCACCCCTCCGGATAAATAAGTGCCATTTGACGGTTTGTAGCCACCTCCAATGTCCACAAAAAATAAAATAATATATTACTTAAGACTGTTTCAGGGATTTATGTATATTATTTTAATTAATAGTGAATCGAATTTTTTAACTACCAAATATTACTTTTGAAGTATAAAATCTAAGTGGCCCTTATTATCTCACGAGCACGTTATAGCATGAAATTTTAATTAAAATATTCCCACGAAACTGCATTATTGTCAGTATATTGTGTACACAGTTTATTTTCCCTTTTTTTTTCTATGGTACGATTTAATATTGTGATGTCGTTGATGCACCATTTCGGTAATTTTTAGCATTGTGAGAATATACCTACATATTTTACAATTTCTTTACTATTATAATCACTTCATGAAAAATAATCTGCTTCTGACTATTCTTTCTACAAACAAACTCTACACGCAAGACTACAATTTGAAAAAAAAAGAAATAAATACCTACAGTGACAAACATATATAAAAGCAAAGTATATTTTGCACATTGCATACCTTCTTTATTTTACGATGTATCTTATCCATGACTAAAAAAAATCTACATAATAGCTGTAGGCATGGACGTATAAAAAAAGACGGACGGAGTATCGCCTAAACATTGAGTGAAGCCTAGTAATGGCGGCGACACATCTATGTGTGAGTGCCATGTTGCCATGGCAACACTATGGCAACAGCTGTCCTGATGACAATGGCGGCTGTATTTTTTTCTATAAATTTTGCCGTAATAATTTTGTCATTAAAACATAAAAGAAATAACTTGCTTCCCTGTGGAATGTAATCCCTTGTGTTTTGTTATTGTATGGGCTGCTGATTGATATGATATGATATCCCATACACTCCTTTAGCTGATAAATTGATAGTTTGATAGTTTGATGATGTAAAACAAGTTATTGCCTTTGATCACTTTATTGTTGATTGCTGTAAACTAATGATGATAATATGATATTGATATATTTGATAGTTGATGATTGATAATGAGATTAATTGATATAGCGCGTACACCCCGAGCGCTTTACACGAGCCGCGAGCGCAGACCAACTGGGTGAAGATGTTCTTGTCACCATAATGAAATAGGATCGTGTAAAGCGCTGAGTCAGGATGTACGGCTAGCCCGTACAGTTATTTAAAATTGTACTGTTGCGACGCCATTTAACCACGCAAGGCGGCATTTTAAATATTTTTTGTGAAACAGTGACGCAGTTAATCAGTCGGTAGTTCACGACGTAATGGCGGCCGACTAGCTTACTATGGTGAGAGTGTGTGCGTGTTCATTGTCTTTACACGATCGCTAGCTTACTACGGTGGCTTCACGTTGTTTGTTCGTAATACGGCGTCCGTCTTTTTTTATACGTCCATGGCTGTAGGTAAATCTATATAAATCCACTAGCAAATAATATGACAAAATAAAACGTATAACAACAAATGTCTTAAAAAAATTATTCATTGTAAAATAAAAATCAATTGAGCATATCATAATACATATTATCAAAGAGGAATTTTGCTTAAAAGTTATCGTCAAAGAAATAATTCTTAACTTTTAATCAAACATATTATACGTATTAAATTAAACTTGTACTAAGTAAATCTTATTTTTATTAACGTATGAACATACGAAAATAAAAAAATATTCGGTTTTATTATTATCTTAATATGTATATTGGAAAATAATTACTCAAGTAAATTATTGTAAATTATTTCATTGCTTTCGTTATTACGTGTACGATAGATCTGGTTTTATTTTTATCTTGATGACATTTCCAAAACGAGTCAAATGTCATCGTTACTAAGCCACATCATCGATTCCGAGTCAGAATCGATTTTCCAAGAACTAACAATTTTTTCAATCAAATATTGAGTCATTTTAAAAGTAAATTAAATAGCGAATAAGTAAAATTTAATACTTTTACGAAGTATAATATATCAGCTTCTTTTCCATTATTTATTATTTCTAAGAAATGAGGGCGAGTATAACCGGATCAATTCCGTACCTGCGCACAACACTAGGTCATCTGTCCGCATGGAACAATTCAACATGGCGGATTTTACTTCAGTCACGGCGAGCATGGCTGCGTTTTAATTATTTAAATCATTGTATTAATGAAATTTTAAATTAGTAAAATATATTGTAAAGTTTTTATTTTATACATTTTTTTATTTAAGTTATGAAATAAGTGATCGCAGTGAAACGAGTGCTTAACAGTAAAAGCTATTCTAGATCCTTGAGTGACCTTTTGTTGGACTTTCTTTTACCATATTGCCGTTTTTCGTCGTACCAGGGATCGTTCGAAACTTCAATAAAATTGAATATCGGAAACATTCTAGTGATCAGTGCCACGCAATTATTATAGTCTGACAATCAGGTTGGTACAGTGAGATAGAGCTGAAAACTCCCACGTGGAAATTATACCGCACGTCTCTATTTATAGATTTCAAACTTGGTTCACAAAAAGTGATTGGTACGATCGAAAAATCGTCACTTGGATGTGCAAGCGGTGCATTATGTTAATTTAGTTCGCTGTAGTTAATTACTGTCAAGTTGAAATCCCCTGCAATATTGCAACTTCGGTTGCGCTCTAGCCTGCCATTTTTGTCGATAGTCAGTATATTCCATCAAAGAATGCTTTCGTCCCAAGATATTTCTGACCGCCGGCCAATTTTCATTTATTCAATATAACAATGGTGGTTTTCGACAAGTTTCGAGACATGGCTTATACGTTTTCGTGCCATGCATATAGGTAATATGCATAACTAAACGAGATTAGGTGAAGTTACGACAGTATATTCGAGACTTTATGCAATAATTTTAACAAATTCTATCGTAATTATGGCGTTGAGAATCATTTCATAGTCTACAACGATTTTGTGTTGAATAGTCTGTCCATTGTGCTTACAAAGTTCATCAGTGATCAATCATATGTATTCCATTGTGATTTGCCAATCAATATTAAGGCCAAATGGAATATAATTCATTTTAAAAGATTGTTTACATAATTATTATGTACTCACTCTTCACAACATGGTGTTTTAATCTATGTTAATTCATTTTTTTTTGCATTACAGAAAAACATTAACTATAATCTCAAATATGAAAAGTTTAACCTCTAGTGTTATCATATCTTGAAACATGTGCCTTCTTTGTTAACTTTTGATTCACTATTGTGATTATGTATGCAACAATCTATATGCACATCATAGTGGGAGCATGCATATTTTATCCTAGACAACAAAAGAATTGAATGTATTGTTAACCAAATATATAATTTTCAGTGATTAGTTCGGCTGATAGTACACCAGAATCTATCAACCCACCAACTAGTCAAAACAGTCAAGTTAACGTAACTGAAACTAAACAAAAGGGAGTTGTAGAAACTCCAACTTTAGAGACTGAGCCTGAAGCCGACGTGAAAGCGGAGGTTGTAGAAAATAGTGAGACATTCCCTGAATCCCAAACTCCTACTGCCACCCAACTGTTGTCGAGTATCGAGAAGGTTGCCAAAGAGCAATCACCCCTGCCAGAGCCGCCCACTGAACAGGAGCAGAGTGCCAGTCAGGCTCAAGCCAAACTCACTCAGAGTATAGTTAGTGCTGCTCGAAACAATCCTGAATTTAAAATGAAAGATATTAATCTCAATAATACAACTCCAGGTACATTCCCTCTTTGATTTATATTTGATGTGATAAGTATTTTAACATACATATTTAAATATAATTTATCTTGCATTTAAAATATATAATAAAATAATTTTGTATATTGTTTCTATTTGTAACATAACAAGTAAATGTAACCACTGCCTCATCTCCAATCAAATTTTAAGATCCCGACACTGCCAATGGAAACACGACTGAAGTAGCCGAAACAATGAAAGATGTGAACAAAAATGAGAAGTCAATAAAGAATACAAAGAATAATAGTAAGAAAAATAAAAACGCTAGCACCGAGTCTAGCATTAAGGAAGAGACATATGAAAATGGTAAAGATGAGACTGACAGAGTTAGTAATGTAGAGCCTGAGCAAGTGGAGAAGGATGAGGAGCTCTCGGACAAAGGGGAGGCTCCTGCTGCCGCTCCTTTCGTTCCTAAACACAAGTATAGTGATGGTGAGTACGCAGCTAATTATATCTCATTGCTCATAGTTCACTTTGAGTAGGTGTTTCAGGTGTGTGTGGAGCCCATTATAAATACACCTATAATAATACTCATGTCCTTTATGATACTTAGGCTTACAATTTAAACTTTTATATTTTCTTTGTAGTTGAAGTGAGTGATTTTATTCAACAAAATATACTTGCACTGACCTGCAAAGAAATCTTACATTTGACCAATGATTTACAATATCATATCAGTTAATTGTGACACAGCAAAAGTAGGATTAGATTGTGTTAGTCATAAGTGAAAGTATCAAACTCATTCAAGCTTTTCTGTCTGCCAGACCACCAATATACCTATCTACTGGGTATATTTATTAGTACATGCAATTTCATTTTATGTAATTGTGAAGCTGTGTGTTGGAATATTTCATAGAACTGTTGCGTGGTTCTAAATACTAGTCAGTTATGGAAAAATTCTGTTATCTTTTTTAGTACTATTCACATCATACTTAATGAGTTTTAGATTTCATTTGCATTCATAAAGAAATGATAATGTATGCAAATTTCAATAAGGGCTTCAAACATTAGATTGTATGAACCTCCTATTTTCTTCAATGATATGCTAGGAGTTTAATATTTAGTATACAAGTATATTATTAATTATCACTAGATTATATCCTTACTAAAACCATAGCAGATTTTTTTAATTCACATACAGAGTAGCTAACATATTCTCTTTGTTAATTGTTACAATTACTACCAATGTCAAATGCAATCAAAGTGATATAGTTTGGTTATGCCTTTAACCAAAAAACCCATGACGCATTCTAGAGTGCTGTGGTCATTTCATGTTGTTGTGCAAGTTATTACTTGCCACCTTGGTACGCCTCGTAAACAGCGTTCACATTTTAGATCAATGGTCCCCAATGAACCCCGCTGGCAAGAAGACTTACGACATCAGACTGCTGATGCAGATCAAAGATGATCCCCTCTGCCGAAATAAGCCCAACGCGCCCCTGCTTGAAGCTTGCAACATATTGAGGGTATGCATAAACATTTTTTACATTCTACTACATTCTTGTTTGTTATCTTGCAATAACAGTATGACCTGATGAAGGTCCTTCGATATAATAAATTGAAAAACATAGTACATTTTAGTTGTATAATAATTCAATACAATATTTCTCTGCTTTTACGGGTCGGTAATTCCAATAGCGAAGATACGAGTGGGCGATGTTTTCCTAGATACAATAATATTTCTATTTTGATATTTCTATCAACAAAGGCTCATTTCGTAGAGTGTATCGATTTTTAGTTGGGCGCCTCGGGTATGTTTTGACGATGCGAGTGTTTACAGACTATGCAGCTTCAGGACTCCGTGATGTCGTTCAACCAGATCTCGAGACCTGTGAACGACTCCCTGTTCCCCAACTTCCTCAAAAACACCAGCCCCAACATGCGTAGCACGCTCCCGCGTGATACCAAGAAGGACGGTAGAAATGCTGTTCCTACTGGTGAGTAATGAGTTAAATGTCACTAATTTGCTGGAAAATTATATAGTAGCGAAAAGTCTCAAGAGTGTTTTATAATTATAAGTAATTATTTTACATTGAATGTGTCCACAGTTAAAAGTTCCCATACTGTTAGGGAAACACAGTGATTAATATTTAATGTATGAAAATATCCGTGACCCTGGAGTAAATTGATCAGACAATTGTTATAAATTTATAAAGAATAGAAAAAATTCGATCACGAGGCGGGACTCGAACCCGCATCCTTCTCGCCATTCCGGCCAATCCTTTCTTAGCGAATGCCTACGTCCTAACATCTACCTGCATGCCAAATTTCAGACCGATACGTTCAGTGGTTTGGGCTGTGCGTTGATAGATCACTATATCAGACACCTTTGAGTTTTATATATATAGATTTTCTGATCATCTACAAAATGCCATCTCTATACAGGTAAAGGAAGCATGAAATTGAGTTCTTCGTCGAGCGCCAGTGGCGGGCGGAACATATTCATCTCGTTGCGCGAGGAGGTGAAGCTCAACGAGACCAAGGACGCCTGGAAGCCGGCCAGGCTCAAGAAGGAGAACCTCAGCAAGGACGAGCTGAAGACGCAGGTTTGTTTTGTATCTATACCACTTATTTGTATGAAATCTTTCAAATAAATAATAATAGGGAATTTGTATACCACACTTATCGACCATGATTACTCATTGACTAATTAGTAATAGTTTTTGAGTGCATTTAGAGATTCACCATTATTCAATTTCATATGTAAACGGATTTGAACTGTTTCAGCGCGTTGAGAGTAAAATTACTAGGTCGCGTCATGGCAATTACGTCACGTCATGGAGTAAGGCGACGATTTTGGTATCATTGAAACTTGCCAAAGAAGTTACACTTTTGACACCTGCTCACACGCTCTTATCTATTGCCTCTATTGAAATCGTTATTTGTATGATACAGGAGCTGTACAAGAAGTTCCGCGGCATCCTGAACAAGCTGACGCCGCAGAAGTTCGACACGCTGCTCGACAAGGTGAAGTCGCTCGAGATCGACACGCAGACGCGGCTCGAGGGCGTCATCGATCTCGTGTTCGAGAAGGCGATCGACGAGCCCAACTTCTCGGAGGCGTACGCGGCCATGTGCAACAAGCTGTCTACGCTCAAGGTATAAATATATACTAGCTTTCCGCCCGCGGCTTCGCCCGCGTTTTCAGAGAAAACCCCGCATAGTTCCCTTTCCCGGGGGATTTCCGGGATAAAACCTATCCTATCTCTCAAGTTGGATCGAACTGCACATGGTGTGCGAATTTTATTATAATCGGTTAAGTGGTTTAGGAGTCCATTGAGGACAAATATTGTGACACGAGATTTATATACATATATTAAAGATATATACCTTAACTACATGTGCAATATGGTGTGTTACAGCCGTATATAACCCAACTAGGTGGAGGATATAGTATGTAATGGGCAAATTTTTTAACACTATTGTACTGTCAAGGTAACAAATAGATGCAAAAAGAATACCTATGCTTAAAGCAGATACAGCTCATTATGGTGATCTTCTTCACTTTGAAGAAACTAAGATGAAAAATTTGAAAATTTCTGTCTATTCAGAGAAAATAAGAAAAGTTCAACACAAACAATTTGCAGATAAGTCTTTAAATTTTAACACTTAAAAATATATACTTCATTTTATTTCTTCTAAAACTTGTAAGATTAATTGTCATGTGTTTGTTCAGGTGCCGGCCGCGAACTCACCGGATCAATGCGTGAACTTCCGCGCCCTGATCATCAGCAGGTGTCAGAACCAGTTCATCACGGCGAAGGCTGACGAGAACGTCATGAAGCTGCAGAAGGAGATCGCCGAGTGCACTGACTCCGTAAGTATTTCATTAACCGACTTCAAAAAAAAGGAGATCAATTCGGCCGGTATGTTTTTTTTTTAAATGAAACTTCTTTATGGGGGTGTGACAAAAATTTAGTGTAACATTTTTGCGTTACGCCGTACGCGTGACTTTTTTGCGTTATGCCGTACGCGTGACATTTTTGCGTTACGCCATACTCGTGACATTTTTAAGGTCATAAAGAAGTTTCACTTCTTACGTGTGTACTCTAGTACACGCATACATTTTTTTTATGTATGTACACCGATTACTCCGATGTTTCTGTACCGATTTACGTGATTCTTTTTTTGTTCGATGCGGGATGGTGTCGAATTGGTCCCATAAAAATTTTATTCGGATTGGCCCAGTAGTTTTTATTTTATGAGCATTTTTGTCTGTATTTGTAAATGTTGCAAGTGCAAGTTTGAAGTCGGTTGTTTTTAACGCAGTTATCACTTGTTTAAACTATACCATCTTAGACCACATCATCCTATATGAGGCGAGATTGTGGTCAACCACTTCCCTATCTATAAAAAGAAAAAAAAACTAGAATATTATTTATGAAGATAGGATTACTACATAGTATAAAGCTAAGTCGCTATCCACGTCTGTCCTAATGTCTGTATGTGTAGATATTATAACAACACAACGGGTTTTGATGCAGTTTTTTTTAAGATTCAAGAGAGTTTTTAGTATAAAATTTATTAGGTTTTAGACAAAGCGGTGTAAGCCGCGGACGGAAATCTACTAACCTCCAACTATATGTTGAATGGCATTAATGTTATATTTTAGAGAGACATTATGTGCAATTAATTAATTGTTTTGAATAATGCAGGCCAAGAAGAAGGAGCTAGCCGCCCAGCTTGAGGAGATAAACCGGCGCGTGCGCATGCGTTCCGTTGGCAACGTTAGATTTATCGGTAAGCATACTGTTAATAATATTGTTTTGGTAATCATACACACCCATACTAATATTATAAATGCGAAAGTAACTCTGTCTGTCTGTCTGTTACTCAATCACGCTTAAACTACTGAACCAATTTGCATGGAATTTGGTATGTATATGTTACGGCTAAAGGTAGGTGAGAACATAAACTTAAGATTAGCCGGCTAAACTTAGGTTTATTTTCGACGAGGTGTTAATGTTAGTTTGTTCTATCTTTAGCCGGCTAAACTTAAGTGTAACCGCAGGCCCGTGGCTAAAAATGTCGGGGTGGGTAGATTTGGTTACTATAATACATGTAAGGAACAGGGCGAGTGTTTTCTGGCACTTCGCCGGCTGCTGCCGCAGCACGCTCGCTGCGCTCGCTCGGCTCGTGCGGGTCTTAAGAGTTCTAACCTAACCTAACCTAGCCACCAGCTTTCTGCCCTGAGTCGGGGTGGGTAGATTTGGTTACTATAATACATGTAAGGAACAGGGCGAGTGTTTTCTGGCACTTCGCCGGCTGCTGCCGCAGCACGCTCGCTGCGCTCGCTCGGCTCGTGCGGGTCTTAAGAGTTCTAACCTAACCTAACCTAGCCACCAGCTTTCTGCCCTGAGTCGGGGTGGGTAGATTTGGTTACTATAATACATGTAAGGAACAGGGCGAGTGTTTTCTGGCACTGTGCGGGCCCCTCAAGCCCTCCACCGGCCCGGCGCTAACCAAATCTACCCACCCCGACATTTTTAGCCACGGGCCTGCGGTTACACTTAAGTTTAGCCGGCTAAAGATAGAACAAACTAACATTAACACCTCGTCGAAAATAAACCTAAGTTTAGCCGGCTAATCTTAAGTTTATGTTCTCACCTACCTTTAAGCCGTGACATATATATTTTGATACCCGACAAAGGACATAGGCTACCTTATATTGCGAAATATGTACCATGGGCGAAGCCGGGGCGGACCTCTAGTTTCCTATATTTTTAGAACATTGGCTGTGTAATTTTCATCTGATTTTGACTTTGAACATCTATAAGTAATCCGATTCGTGTTTTATATTTATTTATACAATGACTTGTTTGCTAGCGATTTTATAAACCCATTTTGTAGTGTTGATATGATCATGTGACTAACAGACATAATTTGGAGATTTTTAAACAACTTCACTGTTTAAAATTAAATGAATAAATTGATTTGAAACAGAATGTATTAGGATAAATTTCTAATGAATTAATAAATGTGGAGTCGTCAATGAAAAATATCTAAACTTGTACAAAATCAAGTCACTCAGATGAAAGTGGCGATAATTGACCCAGTAGCAAAACTTTCGTACTGCGCTATGTTAATTTCTCACTTTGCACCTTTGGTTTTGTGCCTCATACGCACCAATTTAATGGGTGATCAAAAATGTATTCAAATATACTGCGAAATTATATTGGATGATTGGTATTTTAATATGTGCAAAATAAAAACATGCTCTGCGGAAAATTATATTGGCTATGTTTGCTATTTTTTTAGTTTGGCTGCATTTGCGAACTTTTATTTGTTGCCTTTTCTAGCCTTTTCTTAATTGTTTTTTTGGCAATTTATTTGCATTAGAATGTGTTATTTTTTGCTTAAGTAATATTCACGTAAAAGTTTTCATATCTAGTCCGTTTTCTTATGGGAAAAGGTATACATTTTTGAGTAAAGCAATGAAATTTGGTTCGAATGTTGTACTCGTCCACCTAAGCCAAAATCGCCTGGTAGCCAGTGTCTACTCCCCGGCAGAAGGGAGGGAGGGGGGGTTATAGAACAGAGCGCCCGGCGCTCGGAAAAAAAATTCTGGCGGATTCATTTGGCCCTTTGAGTCGAGTTTGGTGTCGTTATCAGGTAACTAGATGATGCCCGATTCATTCCCCATACCAGTTTTTTAGGGTTCCGTAGCAAAATATGTCACAATCTTTAAAATAATAAACTTTTGGCAGTGGCAAAATCCAAACAAACCAGTATATTTTTATATTTTTGTATGAAACTTGGTTTATAAAAAAATACTGTCTGAAAGGCCATTTCATGCAGATTATAAAAACATTAACATGTAACATATATCTTACCATTTTCAATGTGAAATAAATTATAGAAAGTACAGGAACGTTCGTCAGCGCAGCGTAGGGGACGGCTAATAGACCCGAAAAATAAGCAATAACATAAAACAAAAACCAGTCAAGTGCGAGTCTGACTCGCACATCGAGTGTTTCGTACTTATTTGTCCTATACCATGTTATCTTGTCTGGTAGGACCTGGTTAACTGATACACACACACTTTCTTCTTTATAATATTAGTGTGATTTTTAATCATCTTTAAATTATAAATGAAGTCAGGTAACATTGTTAAAAATAAAGATATATAATAATAGAACGTTTTTGTATTAATAATAATGACAACCACCACCACAATTACATAATTCGGTACATTTGAGCTGGCGTATAAAACACTTCAATCTGGAATTGCAAGATTTCACGCACCGACATCTTATCAATTCAAAGCTTCTCTTTTATTTTTATTTCAGATGGGCAAGGAATATTTTAATTTTTTTAGGTCCCTAAATATATACAGCCTGTAAAACTGCCCTTAAGGTGTGTTGTTTAAGGGCAGCTTCTGTGGGAGGCAAATTTTCGATTTGCCTGTCCGTTTTTGTTAAAAATTTGTTTGCGACCCTCATTTACTGTCACAGCGGGGTAAAATGTGAAAAACAAACATGTACTTATAATAATTATAAAAAAAATATAAGTTCTGGATAAGAGTATCCTTAAAATATCGTGACCGTCCTTACCTATCATGCATTGTAATCACAAACTTTTCAATTTCACTGTCTGCATATTTGCCACTGTAAAGTGCTTCAAATCCTCGTGTGACATTCGGATATGCCTTCCATACCTCAAATGCAGGTGTACCTATAGTTCTTTTAGACCTTCTAGCTTGGAATACATGATATTCTGTACTAGCCATATCTGTCGACTGTTCTTAACATTATTTTGGCTACTACTACTATATCGTGTGTTCCAAAGCTAGAAGGTCTAAACTCTAAAAGAACTATAGGTACACCTGCATTTAAGGTATAGAAGGCATATCCGAATGTCACACGAGGATTTGAAGCACTTTACCACTGTAAAGTGCATATTTGCCACTGCAAATATGCAGACACTGAAATTGAAAAGTTTGTGATTACAATGCATGATAGGTAAGGACGGTCACGATATTTTAAGGATACTCTTATCCAGAACTTATATTTTTTTTATAATTATTATAAGTACATGTTTGTTTTTCACATTTTACCCCGCTGTGACAGTAAATGAGGGTCGCAAACAAATTTTTAACAAAAACGGACAGGCAAATCGAAAATTTGCCTCCCACAGAAGCTGCCCTTAAACAACACACCTTAAGGGCAGTTTTACAGGCTGTATATATTTAGGGACCTAAAAAAATTAAAATATTCCTTGCCCATCTGAAATAAAAATAAAAGAGAAGCTTTGAATTGATAAGATGTCGGTGCGTGAAATCTTGCAATTCCAGATTGAAGTGTTTTATACGCCAGCTCAAATGTACCGAATTATGTAATTGTGGTGGTGGTTGTCATTATTATTAATACAAAAACGTTCTATTATTATATATCTTTATTTTTAACAATGTTACCTGACTTCATTTATAATTTAAAGATGATTAAAAATCACACTAATATTATAAAGAAGAAAGTGTGTGTGTATCAGTTAACCAGGTCCTACCAGACAAGATAACATGGTATAGGACAAATAAGTACGAAACACTCGATGTGCGAGTCAGACTCGCACTTGACTGGTTTTTGTTTTATGTTATTGCTTATTTTTCGGGTCTATTAGCCGTCCCCTACGCTGCGCTGACGAACGTTCCTGTACTTTCTATAATTTATTTCACATTGAAAATGGTAAGATATATGTTACATGTTAATGTTTTTATAATCTGCATGAAATGGCCTTTCAGACAGTATTTTTTTATAAACCAAGTTTCATACAAAAATATAAAAATATACTGGTTTGTTTGGATTTTGCCACTGCCAAAAGTTTATTATTTTAAAGATTGTGACATATTTTGCTACGGAACCCTAAAAAACTGGTATGGGGAGTGAATTGGGCATCATCTAGTTACCTGATAACGACACCAAACTCGACTCAAAGGGCCAAATGAATCCGCCAGAATTTTTTTTCCGAGCGCCGGGCGCTCTGTTCTATAACCCCCCCTCCCTCCCTTCTGCCGGGGAGTAGACACTGGCTACCAGGCGATTTGGGCTTAGGTGGACAAGTACAACATTCGAACCAAATTTCATTGCTTTACTCAAAAATGTATACCTTTCCATACAAGCATGCCCATAAGAAAACGGACTAATCTATTTCCACTTAAAATAATTACAATAAATTAAAATCAAACTATACACCATTTTTTATAATAGACACTTGAAGTTATTAAGTCAATTGGCCTAGTATCAGTTCTATGAAAAATGAATAAAGTTATTGATAGAAAGTAGGTTGCACTGAAGCTTGGGCGAGTGGTGGCAAGCCGTTGCAACAACCTTGAATGGTAAATTGATACATAACGTAAATATCAAGTTACAACGACATTTTTACTTTCATACATTTCAAATGGAAATTGAGAAACATCAATCTTTTTACCTTATCAACGATAAAGATAAAGAGATTATAGATATCCAATATTGTATTAATATAATGCATTGATTATAGAATTTGGTTATTTAAATATGAACGTAAATTCTATCCTCTTTGTCTTCCGAGTTAAAGATTGTAAAAATGCGTAGTAAAACACGAGCCATGAAGGTGAGACGGTGACAGCTCATAATTTATTAGCACTCCTAATAATGACGTCATAGCTTACATAACAGTATATTAATCTCCTCTGTTTATTATCACATGGGGCAACGAGATTATTGCTATGTATAGTTTCTTATATGCTTACACGATTTCTTTTAAGTTGCACTGTATGAATGGAAAATTTGCATCAAAGAATTGAGTTGCACTCGACACGATATTTGACACGTACATAATTTTAAATATATAAATATTGTAATGCGAATTTTCTTGCGAACGAATGGTTTATTGTTATGTTAACGTGCGTCTTTTGAATGTATTTTTGTTTCTTTTATTGATAAATGTATTGTCGAATCGGTCCCGGCGGAGCGAAATAAACAAGTATCGCGATGACCTTGAACTTGACGACCTCACGTTTTTTGCGTGCGAGCGGCCATCTGGGCCGGAGTAAACCGATTTCAGGATTCTACGAACGCCGTCCATAAGCATATGCGAAATAACCGAATTGTGAACATTGGTTAAAAACAGACGCATATAAAATGCATCGGTTTTCAACTTTAACGAAATTGGAGTAATTACTTACGTTAACACAATTTATTTCATTACACATGTTCATTTTACGCCATTAATTGTTACGCTCGCGACTTGACGTCAAATTGTAACTATATAATTGCCATTTAATAACTCAGGCTCCGGTATCACAGACACAATAGAAAATCTATTGTGTCGTGGACCGATCGGGCCGTTCGGGGCTCAATGGGTTAATGTGTTGGCGAAATGACCTATAAAGAACATAGCTACAACATAGTTGTTTGTTGCAGGCGAGCTGTACAAGCTGAAGATGTTGACCGCGAAGATCATGGTGTTCTGCATGAACCACCTGATCGAGAACCTCGAGGAGGAAAAGCTTGAGTGCCTCTGCAAGCTGCTGACCACCATCGGGCAGCAGGTCGAGAGCGAAGTCAAGGAGCAGCTGGAGCAGATCTTCAAGATGATGCAGGACATCGTCGCGGACAGGAAGGCGAACAGGATCAGCAGCCGAGTGCGCTTCATGATACAGGACGTGATCGAGCTGCGCAGGAGGAAGTGGGTCGCCAAGAACGTGATCGACTCGCAGCCCAAGATGATGGACCAGATACAGAAGGAGGCTGAGCAGCAGCAACGCCATATTGAGGTGTGTTTTAAATTTGATATTTTACCTAAATTTGATACGTTTGTAATATGTGTACTTTACTGTAGTGGGTTTTTAAATCTTTAAAACTACTTAATGATGAGGGAGGATTTTGATGAGGTTTTTCTAATAGACACAGTGGTTCTTGTGGAGGGTTACATTATATGATATATGATATTTGTTAAGTTTTCTAATGGTGCATCCACACATGCCCGGCGACACGGTAACAATAACTTGTAGGTTATAAAAGTAATTTAGTCCTACTAATATTTGTGAGGATGGAGAAACTTGGACTGGACTACAATGAAATTTGGTATGTAGGTAGCTGAATACCCAGAATAAGACACTGCTACGGGAACAATGCGGGTTTTTGTTTAACCCCTTGAGCCCCGAACGGCCAGATCCGGCCGCGAAACAATAAAAAATAAATAAAAATCATTTATTGAGTAATAATACATTGACATAAATTAAACACGACGATCGCCTCAACTAGGTATAAACCTGTGCTAGAGACGACCGACGCCTTCCACATTAGTCTTAGTCATATAGTATTGTACTATGCAAATTTAAATTACATTATCAATTAAAGAAATATATTTAAAATAGATTTTCTATTGTGTCTGTGATTCCGGGGCCTGATGGATTAAAAAGGTGGGCGGTAATCTAGTCTAGTAGAAACTAGGATATAAAGGAGTTTGTTTCGTGCAGCTGATGAACTCGTCGCCGATGGGCGGCGGCGGGGGGTTCCGGCGCGAGGAGGGCGGCGGTCGCAAGCGGGGTGAGGGGCGGCGGGGACAGGGAGGGAACAACTTCAACGAGTCGCCCTGGAAGCCCACGCCGCGCGCCAACTTCACCGTAGACACCAACAAGCTCAAGATCACCTCGCAGAAGGTATGCCACACAGAGATCACTAAGAGCTAGCGTGCACGAGCAACTTTGTCTCCGCAACTATTTTGTCTCCGCGTTTATTTTGTCTCTCCACCCATGGGCTAGTATGAAAGTGCGCGCACGTTGCGACGCAACTCCCCATACAATTGATGGGAGAGACAAAATAGTTGCGGAGACCAAGTTGCTCGTGCGCGCTAGCTCTAACACCAGGTGACGAGTCTCCTCGTTTAACTACTGTTAACATAAAAATAATCTTCCCTGTTCATTCCTTTATTGCTCACGTGGAAATATTCCTTTATTTGTAGATTCGTAAGGTCTGAAAATGTTAATGATATGGTAGCGATTACAAGCAGACGATCTACCAGCTCCTTTGAAGACTGACAAATAGACAAATTTACTTTGAAATATTTGTAAACAGTCAAAAATGACTATGATCCTGAAATACATCAACTATTATTAAATATTAATTTATTTAGGACAACTGAATGTAATTAGAAGGAGTTGTGTATAAACTACACATTCACTATTTTTAAACTGTTATCTACCACTTGACACCAATGTTTCAATGGTGCAACTTCACTTATTCTATAATGGATCCTGTGACAAATTAGGAACATTATCCCATTAGAGGGACACGCCACCCATAATCATTCGAGTTTTCGAATTAAACGAAATTGGCACACTATTCCATAATATACAATAATAATAATATATTAGCTTTTATTTCCTTACTTTTACAAAAATTTACACTTTAACTTAATACTAAATACATTATATAATAAAATCTTAAAAACTAATATAATTATGTGTATTGTTATTCTATGTTAGTATTTATCTTATTATTCTATATTGTAAGGACCGCTTTGTGTGGTGAAAGCCTCCTCCAAAATTTTCCATTTCTGCCTATCATTAGCCAGTTTTACCCAGTGGTTCCCCGGATATTAACATCTATAGGATATAATAGATGTAAATAATGTTTATCCGTGGCAGAACCTGAACACCACGAGGCTGGGGCCACCGACCACCGCGTGGAACCAGGGCTCCGGCGCGAAGAACACGTCGGCCAGCAACTCGAGCATCAGTCTGAACAAGAACAAGTACAGCATTCTGGAGGTCATGCAGACCGATCCCACCTCCGTCAGAGGTGAGCGCTTGTCTTTCGTGGAGTGTTTTTCATTTATTCGTCAATTATGATCACTGCATGGTTTTTTTTTTACTTATTTAAAATCAATATAACACTATTTTTCAGCAATGTTTTGTTATTTTTACTATGCATTGAAAGATTTGACGAGTATCGAATGTTTTTGTTTTAATTTATATCTGCAAACTCATTGACTTAAGCAAACAGTAGTGAGCTGAGATAAATATCTCGGATTTCATAGATCTTTTAAAGATATATTATACACGCTCAACTCTATGTATGTGGTTGGGAGCGAGTTTCAATATATCAATGTGTTTGCAGCAAACAAAGATTTGTCGCCGGCTGGATATCAACACTCGAAATCGATCGAGATGGCCTCGTTCAATTCGCGCGGTGACTTCAGTAAGTATTGGTTTTCGTTTGCAACGCACTAACATGGATTTCATCATTGGGCAACATACTACAAAACACGAAATAAATGCATAATTGTTCACTTATTAAACGAACCATTTCTGTCGCTCAGCCGGCCTGGAGAGTGAGTGATTTTATCTATTAACAAGTTTGTATTTATAGCTACATTGACTGTTTTGATTCGCTTCCTCTTCCCTATCTCTTTTCGTTTTTGGTTCCTGGCTCTGCATGCGATGTTTTGTTGACGCATTTCTGCCGACCGATATTATTATATAGTGTGTGTGTCGAGCGTTGTGTACTGAGCGTGTGGTGTGTGCAGACGCGGGCGGGCGGTCCGGGTCGTCGGGCGGCGGGCGCTCGAGCTCGGGCTCCCGCGCGCCGGCCGCCGCGCCGCCGCCGGAGCCCGCGCCGGCGCCGGCGCCGGTCGCGCAGGAGCCGCTGACGGACGCCGTGCGCAAGCGCGTCAAGCAGATGGTCGACCTGTGCCTCATGAACCCCGACGACGACGAGATGGTCGAGGAGATCAAGCTGATGCCGCCGCAGCACCACGCGGCTATCATCACTGAGATGATCGAGGTGGCGCTCGAAAAGTGAGTGTTATTGTGTATATTGAACAGTTTCTATTGGTTTATTGTACATTTTGTAAAATAACTATACAGATATTTAAATGCAATACGTACATGTATAATTTTGTGTAGTCTACAGGTAAATTAGCTTGGAGAAATTTTTGCATATGTAGTGGTGTGTATATTACTCAGATCTTAGAGCGCGTTTCCACTATATCGTTCTGGCCTATACAAAAATGTTTCGATATCCTAACATTACTATTTAACTTTATACTTATTCCTAGCAACACTTTTGTTTTCAATAAAAACAAGTTTTTATTTGAAAGAAAATGGTTTTGACTTTATAAAAAAAAATTATATCATTCAATTTTACGTCCTTGAGCAAACGACAAGGCGACTACCGTGAAACAATAAAATATCGTGTCCATAATAATTTGTTTCATAATTAATATTTGACCATAATAATTACGAAACAAAACAAATAAATAAATCGTCACTTGATAGTGGAAAGTGGAAACACGCACAAAACCAGAATAAACCAGTTTACGCTGTCCGCAGGTGCCACGTGCAGTCGTTTGGTAGCGTTAGAACATAAAGCACATTTCATTCAAAAATTATAATTATTATGTACGTAGTTTAATTGATAAATTTTGTATTTGTTGATTGTTGTTATTATTTGTTATTATTGTTATAATATTTGTTGAAGTGAATTACATGTCCCGCAGCCGGAGGCCCCAAATGAAAACTCAGATGTACTTAAAAACTACATTTAATAGCTAAAATGAGACTTTTACACCCATGTCTGCACGATGCAGACCGGAGTTAAAGAATGAATTTATACAGTTTAATAATTATAAAGACGTAAGCTTGGATGCTATAAGGGAAATCGCATCCACATTCTATTCCCGTGCGAACGGCGTATTCAGCAGTTTTGTATGAAGGCAGGGCCATAACTAGTGTTTAATTTGTGTGTAAGTGTTGTAACTTTATATTGTTAATTCAATATGGCTCCAGTGTTAAAACATGGTCGAGGCAAGCCTTTGACTTCTCAAACTAAAGAATTAAACTTTAAATGTCGTTTCTTTTTCAGGTTAGTAAATTTTTCATTTTAGTAACATTGTTAATGTAAAAGTTATATGTATGTTAAATGTGCAAATATTAAAATAAAGTCTCATCTTTTTCAGAGGAGAAACACATATAGTTTAATTTAAAATCCCTTATATATACAGGGTTACTTGTAAAACACCGGCAACCTCGCAGGACAAGATAGCTAACATCATAAGTAACAACATTTCGACTTTTGATAATTTGTTAGATTTTATTTTCATACAAAAATAAATATTCATTTAATTTTCCGTCTGAATATTATAAACTCTACGCCTCCCAAAAATTACGTAAACAAAAAGCGAACGAGAGGGGGAAGGGGGCGTCGCGTCGTCCATCCGATAATTAATAGAACATAGACTTACAAATGTAAGGAGAGTACAATAAAAGTTTAAAAAATCATTTAAAAATAATTTATTGCGTTATGCCAAAAGTCGTAGAACAAATGTTGTTATTTATGATGTTAGCTATCTTGTCCTGCGAGGTTGCTGGTGTTTTACAAGTAACCCTGTATAAAATAAAAACTAAAAATAAAATGTTGTTTTATTTTATTTGCTGACCATACACTACTACAAACGCAAAAATTTCTCCAAGCTAATTTACCTGTACTAGTTTAAATAGATTTATATGTAATATTTGATTGATTGTTCAAATATAAAATAGGGTTTTGACATTTTTTGTTTATATAAAAGGTATATATTGTAAAAACTAATAATAATACACAATGACATCCTAAGTATTGTATGAATAACAATCATACAAGACATAATTAGGTATTTCAATGAATATTTTTACAATCACTAAAAGTCAATAACACAATAGTTTGTTACTTGTTAGCAACATGGCTAACAAGTAACAAACTTTGGATGTTACCGCACACCTCACTCACTATAACATTGAACCAGGAACGCGAAGGAGATCACGCAGCTGTCGAAGTCGATAGTGCACGTGGCGAGCACGGGCACGATCTCCGCGGAGCTCCTGCTGGCCGGGCTGGCGGACATATTCGACGCGGCGCCCGACCTGTACATCGACGTTCCGATGCTGTACGACTACCTCGCCAAGTTCCTCGCGCCGCTCATTGAGAAGAAGGTCAGCATATTATATTATAACTGTCGAAGTATTTATGTATTTTAAATGCAATAAAGTATAATAAATAAATAAATAAATAAATTGATTAACATCGTGAATGAAAAGATGGCGGACAAAATTATGGCTGATATTGGTGATTTGATGATGAGATGTTTGTTTAGCAATCAAAAGTTATAGATTACATTACATTGTACTAAACTATTAGGTGTTGTAATTTAAATTTGGTCACGTTAAATGTTAGTAAACAATTGTAGTTTTTAGCCAAAATAAAGCTAAACTTCTTCAAACACAGACAAATTTTGAAAATGTAACTATAACACATTGATACAAGTTTTAATTTTATCTCTTATCCCTATAGCACATAACCTTTGAGCAAGTGCACCGGGCGTGCGAGACGATCATCTCGTCGAAGCATGGCCACCTTCTTCTGCGGGCCATCTTCAAAGAGCTCAAGGAATCAATGGGCCCAACCTTCACCAAGACCAAATGGCAGGAGTCGGGCTTGCAGTTCAAGCAATGGATGAATGAGGATCAGGTAAGATCCATATCTTAAGCTAAGCAAGCTTATTAAAGTTAATAATATATATTTCGGTAGAAATTTTAGTATATTTGCGATAGGAACTGGAGAGCAAAACATATATTTACTTGAGAAATAATAAAAATTTGGTCATTTTCCATAAATAATATTGTAATAATTTGTCCATGTGTTTAAATAAAATTTGCCATGGGAATGAGACGTAATATTGAGGTAACATGAACTACTGTCTAGCCACCTTACTATCTCCAGATACAATTTATATAAAATCATGACATAAAATTGTTATGTTGCGGTTGCAAAGAAAGACTTACTCACTTTCATATTGTTTATAACATTTGTGAGGAATTTGTATCTTTATCCTATGTCAACAACATAATGAAATACTAGCAAACCGGGCGAACTCCGTTTCGCCACCAGAGACACCTTTTCTTTGCTATAAACCTCACGGAGCCCGAACCTTTCCAACAAATGCAAAACCGTGGAAATCGGTTCATGCGTTCTGGAGTTATAGTGTCAGGAAGGAAAACACGACTTATCTATACTAATATTATAAAGCTGAAGAGTTTGTTTGTTTGAACGCGATAATCTCGGGAACTACTGGTCCGATTTGAAAAATTCTTTCGGTGTTAGATAGCCCATTTATCGAGGAAGGTTATAGGTTATATATACGCTACGACCAACAGGGGTGGAGCCACGGGGGTGAAACCGCGCGGAGCAGCTAGTTTTTATATAGTAGATTAGTTTTCCCCATATTTATCTTTTGTCATTTGTCACATAGGTGTCGAAGTGGATCGAGGACAACCGGCTGCAGTACGTGGAGGGCGGCGAGCCGTGCGGCGGCGAGCGGATCGTGACGCCCGCCGAGACGCAGGACAAGCTGCTGCAGCTGATGGACGCGGACGAGAGCTGCGACTGCCTGCGCGGATGGGTGCAGGTACACACACACAGACTGATACACGGATACAAGTGTACACATACAGACATATGTGTCAACAGCATTCCGCACATACAATAATAGAGAGCAGTGTACACGAACATTGTAAAATATAACTGTACTAGCTTTCCGCCCGCGGCTTCGCCCGCTTTGTCTGAAATATAATAAATTAAATACTAAAACCTTCCTCTATAATTATTCTATCTAAAAAACCGCATCAAAATCCGTTGCGTAGTTTTAAAGATTTAGGGCTGATTTTTCAATCCTTGGTTAAAACTTATTCGTCGAATAATGTATAAAACAACCATTTTAAAAACGTATTCTAATTGCACGTATTTGACAGTTTACGTGACATTTTAATATTATCGTGTAATACTTTATTTGGACGGATAAGTTTTATCCAAGCATTGAAAAATTGGCCCTTAAGCATACATAGGGACATAGGGACAGAGAAAGCTACTTTGTTTTATACTATGTAGTGATACAGCAGACAAACATAAATGTACTTTATATGCATATACACACACGTCTAGATATTCTTGTAGATGTACTAGGTCTGTGTGTAGGTTTTTGACAAAACCCCAACAGAAAAGTGCCATTATTGATATAATAAGCGAAACAGATAGTTTGTAGAAAAATATATTATCGGGAATATTTACGAACCTTGTTTTAAAAGACACGTAATCCAACATAAAAAACAGCGTGTGTGCCAAGCACACACGTGTCAGAAGTGAAATTTCTTTGGCAAGATTCAAAGATACCAAAATCGTCGTCTTACTCCATAACGTGACGGTATTGCCAAAACGCGCCAGGCCTTGAAATTTTACTCTCAACGCGCCTAAAGAAGTTTCACTTCAAAAACGCTTTATCAATTCCCATAATATTATGTAGGTAGCTTTTATAAATTAAAAATTCTGAAATAACAATCTTGACCTACAAAATAGCATATTTTCGTCAGCCGGATATATTTTCCATTTTCATATACATACGGATTTCAATTTTATAACGTAACATCTATTCTCATGTTCGACATCTAACAAAGGAATATCTAGAAATAGAATTTAATCTAGAAACTAGAACATATCAGATTTCAATTTCCATTTCAATTCCAATCGCTTCCGTCCGAGCGAAACTAGATTAATATCTCTACATGTCAATCGCACACATGATATATACATTCATCCCTACAACCAGAACTCGGTCCAATTTGCCGGTTCATCGTATGACCTAGAATGAATGGAATCAATACGAGCGTCTGGCTACATAGCTACCTATAACTCGCTCCCAGGACTATTGATTTTGCCTTACCGCGCCATTCAAACCGTTGTACTATCGTTTGTTTACTATGCGCATTATATTTGTATATTTTATTCCTTTTTGAACGAATTCTCGTTAATTGAAATAACATTTGTCGTACGCGTAACGAGATTGTACACAAATAATGTTTGTTTTGTTCGATTGTTTACCAATATTCGTTTTGCTCTCGGCAATTAGTCTACGCGAGTGTTTACGAGGAATCTATATTTAATTAACTTTTTTGTTTTGTTACATTCGTATTAGCTTTCAATTTCAAGGATTAAAATGTTAGTTTATTTTAGAATTAACAAACAATGAATGGGATAATGGGATTAAAGTTAGTTGAAGTTGAATGGATACAAATAGTGTTTTTTATTTTTATTGATATGAATGGAAAGTTGGATTTATTCTTCGTTTGTAGAAATTTTAATCGGTGTTTTATTGCGACGTTTTCTTTATGACTCTTTTAAGTTATAACCGCTTTGAGGTATATTTCCTCGAGATGACTTTATGTACAAGAATGTAATTATGCTCACGTTTGCAGCACAATGTAGGTCACGTTGAGTGGGAATAATGGGAAACGATTTCCTTTGTGTTTAAAGTTACGTGAGACTTTGTTGCATTCAAAATTTTATGCTTGTATGGCAAAGGTCGTCGGTTTCAGTCACGGGTATATTGTTATCGGTTCAGACATTTAAAAAATTATCAATTAGAATCAAATGTCACGATGTTTTCATAGATAATTCATGTTTAACAGTGCCATGTATATAATTATGTATTTTGCTAAGGACATTATAACGAATAGATGTTTCAGAAATATTTTTACGTTGTATGTACGTGACCTCGGTACACAGCTTTTATAACAGTGTAATGATATAATTATGTGGTTTATCTCTTCTTAGTCGTACACTCTTGACAGAGTTGTCGTGGTTATGGTGATGGTGCTCTATTCTTGTTAGATGTGGTCACTTCTTTGTTCGCTCCCTGTCCAACAATACGTCTCCGTTTCTCACGATCGGTAGCATTGCGAGCACATTCTACAAGGCCGGACTGGGTCGTTTTACCGATAAGGTCCGGTCGGTCCAACATGTAGGTGAGCGGCCTCGTGATCTTTTGCCCTCAATTTGTCCCTGCACCACAAGTCTCTCTAAGGAATCCTTATTTCTGGTGATGTGGGCAAAGACCTTCAAAATTTGCATCTGCACAATCGACGAAAGCCTATTTTCGATGTTTAGCTCCTTGAATATCGTGACGTTATGTGATTTATATCACGTGTATAATGTGGTGTGCAGGACAACATAGGCGCGTCTAGCGGGTCGGAGTGGTTCCTGCGCGCGCTGACGACGGCCGCGGTGACGCACGCGCTGGGCGGGCGCGCGGGCCCGCTGGCCGGCGAGCGGCTCGGCAAGTACGCGCCGCTCGTCGGCGAGTACGCGGCCGGCCAGCTGCCGCGCGAGGTGGCCTGCCTGCTCGCCGTGCAGCGCCTCGTGCACCGCCTGGAGCACCCGCAAGGTACGCACACGCACACACACGCACAAGCATACAACGCACAAACACACACACGCATGTACGGACACGCACACGCATGTACGGACACGCACACGCATATACGCACACACACACGCAATACACACACACATACACGCACACACACACACACACATACATGCACGCACGCACAAACATACGTGCAAACATAGTACACGTACACATATACATAGTACACGAGCTGGTGAATGACGGGGTTTCGAGAATAGTCGAGCGTGTAGGAAATAAATTGATTTTTCGGTTTATCTAGAAGCATGTTATAACATCACCGCTCTGCACTGATCGAATGGGTAAAAAAAAACACCGTTAGGAAACCGATATGTCGAAGAGTTATGTTGTACTTACACCAAGTCTTGTGTCAAACTCCTCGTCACTAAAATTGATTAAAATCATCTGATCAACCATCATTTAATATACATATAACAAGAGTGACAGAATTACTATGTAATGGTGTATTGCACGCCTCATAAGCGAAGCGTTGAGGTGGGTACTACTGTCACTTCGCGCAAAACATCTGATTTTTCAAACTTAAAATGTCTTTATGTATCATACATTGCACTTGTAAGATAATACATACACACTCATATTAAGAAAAAACACTATTTTTAACGTTCATGATATTTTTGATGTCATTTTTGTTATTTAAACTAGTTAAAAAACAGTTTAAAAAAGTTCTGTCTTGGACGTCCGTGTGTCTGTATGTGCGGATCCTTTTTCTTGTTAACACGATAGCGACCGAAATACTTTACTAATCGAGTCTTTTTTTTTCTCTTACGCTTGAGTATGCTCAGGAATAGAACCCTTTCATTTTTCAGGGTCTGTTTCGATGTGGTTTAATTGTTATTAAATAAACAAAAATAATAATTAATAAATATTTATTAAAGAAAAATTATGAGGCGTGCACTTTTGGATTTTCCAAATTATTTAATTTATTGTGTACGATTTATTTTCAGATATTTCATTTAGTATGTTTTTGTTTCAGGGTTAACATTAGATATATTCCAATATTTACACGAGCAGTACATAATTTCGGTGGAGGGATTCATTGCGTGGGAGCTCTCGGAAAATGAACCAGAAGGGAAAGGTATGTTTTATGCGATATTTTCTTAATTTCTTCCAAATATTTTAATATGCATGTACTGATTTTTGAAGTGAAACTTTCACTTCTTACGTGTGTAGTTGTGGACTCTAGTACACGCATAATTTTTTTTTATTGATAGCCTCGATTGTTTTATTAAATTTTTAACTAGTATGCACATTCTGATTAATTACTATTTTTGCATTCAATTTATGAAATCAATTTATAGACTACTTTTACATTTATAAAATTTTAACTCCCCACTCATAATTTTGTTGTAAATATGTCAGTAGTTGCAAATACAAAGTGTGGTTGTGTTTGCAGCGGTGATGCTGAAGGCGCTGACGTCGTTCTTCACGAACATCCGGGAGGCGGACATCGAGGACTCGTGCAGCGAGGCCTGACGCGGGCGCTTCGCCCTCGAGGCGCTGCCCTTGCTCCGCGCGACCCACCTGCACCACGTCTACATTCACTAGCTCCGCCCCGGGACCCCACATGTACCTTATTTACAATATATTGTCACTTGCGTCGAACATTATATTTAGTATTTACTAGGAACGAATCGAAGAAATACAGAGCTTTGCGACTTATATATTTATCTTTATATACTAGCTCATTGTTTATATTCGTGGTTTTATATAGTTTTTGTACACGTTATAGATTAGTGGGTAACTCGCGACGAGCGGCTTCCAGCGAGAGCGCTGCTTTACATGCCAAGTATCCGACGGTACTAACAAAGCGACGCTTCTCTTTGCGACTATCATGTTCGAACGATTTCTTCCAGTACCGCTTTGTTTATGTGATAATACAAAAATAACTGTGTTATTTTTAAATGTTACATGCCTTTTATAAATTTTATATTTATAAGAAAGTATAATATCCAAAAATTTGGCGAGTAGCGTTAAAGAAGTTTACAAAGGTAGAGTAGAGAAGGGCGGACTAGGGGTCCCGCGGCGATTGTTATACACTTTTATAGGTTCGGGGCGCTCCTACAGACGACTCTCAGTTGTTGATCACTTCATCGCGGAACTGTTCGCGCCGTGGCTCGCCCGCCGACTGTTGTATCATATTCCCTAGCAATAATGGTGTTAGTTATTTATACACACTTGTTTCACACGTTCGCGTTAGTGGCGTTTTACTTTATCGGTTTCGCCAAATCATATATCATTCACGTATCTGACTCATTTATACAGTAGCGAAAATCATGCGATATATCGAAAGTGATTTATTGATAAATTGTGGTACTTTGATTATATTGATAAATTTTATCGAGCCGGATTCTAGTCGTGTTTGCGAATTGACGTTCGTTTATTCTGTACATTTGTTGGTATTTACACGGCCTTCGCCTTGGATGCATTCGTTTTACAACAGTTATTATTCTAATGAAATTTACAATATAATGAAAGTGAGAAATTTTTAATTTTATTTATATACACTTAAAATAGTTAGGCAGGATTATCTCTGAAATAAAGAGAATATTTATGAAATATATAAATTACAGAACGTTAGGAACAATATATAACACCAGTCGTTTTATATACTGAATGCCCGAAAGGGCTTAGATTTTAAAAAGATTATATTATATTATTGCTATATTTAATATATTATAATGGTATATCATCTGTTTCGATTTTAGTAATCGATACTAATGAAATAATGATAAAATGTAAAAAAAATATAGATTCATTTACGTCTTGAATGTTCGTTAGTACCATAATATAATATTAGTAGTAATTGAGAATATTTTATTACGAGAGGTTCATTGCTTTTATACATACATACGTGTAAAAAGAATGTTAACGGTTGTTTGTAAAGTTGTTTATCGAGCGTTGACTGCGGCCGCCAGGTGTTGTTGGTCGGTTGCGGCACGCGGCTCGCGGCCCGTGACACGCGCCCGTGACACGCGCCCGTGACACGAGCTCGCCGCGGCCCGACCCGGCGGCGCCGCAAATTGAAACCTTAATATAACATAAGCAATTAAATATCTGTTCATGATTTGAATTGTATATAAAGTATATCGTAGTGAAATTGTATTTTAATATTATGCGACAGTTGCGTTATTTTTGTAACATTTTAATGGTAAATTCTCGTTACACAGAATATTATACAGCATGCAAATTAATGCACTTTTAAAGTTGTAGTTTTATCTTATTTTTTTTTTATTTTAATATTTTATTAGTTTGATAAAGTCGATAGCGCGCAGTTTTTCTGTCTCAAACTGGCGAGCGCTCTAGCCTCCCTTCGCATGTTCATGCTGGCGCTGATTTTATTTTTATTATTTAGCTATTCGTAACAATTAATTGTACGTTATGTAAATAAAACTTTTTATGTCAACTAATTGTACTTTTTATTTCGACGCCATCTTCAACCTCTTCCAAGTTGAGTTCATTAAATAATTAAAACAATTATAGAACAATAAAATGTAAACATTTATTGACGACATAGATCTGAGAGAATACATTAGTTTTTATAAATTTGCAAGCAAAGTTTTATATCGAACAAGGCCATGATATCCTTGTACTTGTCGCGCAGAGAGCGCAGAGCCTCCGCCCAGCCGGCGCGTGTGCTCTCTTCGTCTTGCACTTGAATGTGGAGCTGCTTCAGTTCTGAGTGATAGAAAAAAACTTGATAAATAACATATTATTAAGAGCCAACAAAACAAGTGAGAGAATTCAGTTCATTCATTTTTCCTATTATCTAGTGCTGTCGCGCTATGCCTCAAGCCTCCTCCGTAGAGCGCGACAGGGACAACTGCAGCTCGGGCCGAAAATACCAAGGAAAATTACGCATATTCGACGTTCCGTAGTCCCCTGTTTCCTCCCCCAATAGTGGACCGATTTAATTACTTTTTTTCATAATTTAGTAGAGAAAAGTATAGGCTATGTTTTGCTTTTTTATATAATGTTCAAAAATTAGTTTTATGGAAGACGGAACATTAACGGAAAATCTGTCCTATTTCTTACGTTTTGAAAGATTCATATCTTTTTTAATAATTAAGATATGACAAAAGGGAAAACGTAGGGACATGGCTAAAGTTACTATAGATTAATAATAAAAAATATATTGCTCTAGTGGCACAGTCCAGGGAGGAAACAGGGGACTACGTTTGTATGGAAAAACGGTTCTTTTGTTTGCTCTTAAAATATTTTGGTATGAAAGGCGTTGGTGGGTGCCAAGTATAAAGTTTAAAACAAATAAGACCAATAACATATTACTTCAATAATAGTTTATACTGTTTTACAATCACAAATAAGCTTCTGAAGGAAATACCTACCTTTTTATCTGCTAGTCAACTCACAAAAATCCTTACAATACATTAGAACCATTGTAGTGACACAATACGAATTACAATTTGTAGGGCAAGGACAACTGTATACTATTCTTGGAAAAATACCATGATATGTTTACGCAGTCTAAAGAGAACATTTTTTTAAATGATATCAATCTTATGACTAATATTATATAGTAAGTGTACTATTTATTAGTCATATTAAGACTACATTTCTATATGTAGGTACTCGATTTAACATTGACTACCTGCACAACTCAAGACATCTTCAAACAACTTTAATTGCTTTACTCTTGCTTGTATAAGCTATCGGTGCTCCAAGTAAAATATAAATAAATAAACACAAACACACCGTACACGTATGCCCTACTCCTTTCACACGAATAAACTCACTTCTAGCCACCCCACAAGCCA
The DNA here is from genome assembly GCF_061535395.1 of Colias eurytheme. Lineage (NCBI taxonomy): Eukaryota > Metazoa > Arthropoda > Insecta > Lepidoptera > Pieridae > Colias > Colias eurytheme. The sequence continues at coordinate 819,994 of NC_142980.1, forward strand.
CCACAGCCAGGGTATCGTCTAGATCCCTCTCGTCCACGAGGCCGGTGTACAGCAGCCGCACCAACCCCGGCAGCAACTCCACGATGCGGCGTAGTGGGAACAACACGCCGCGCCATTCGTGGATGCTTAGCGTTACTGAATTATAAAATACTAGCTGTGCTCCGCGGTTTTACCCGCAGTGCTCCACTCCTGTTGGTCTTAGCGAGATGATATATAGCCTATAGCCTTCCTCGATAAATGGGCTATCTAACACCGAAAGAATTTTTCAAATCGGACCAGTAGTTCCCGAGATTAGCGCGTACAAACAAACAAACTCTTCAGCTTTATAATATTACTAGCTGGTGCGTTGTGCGCGGGCTGCAAGCAGCCCGCGAGCCCCTTTTGCCCCTGGGTTGAAGCAATAGGGCAGTCATTTGAAAATGCATCAAAATCCCCCGTCAATTTGTTATTATTTGCCAACAGCGATTCCACAGTCAATCGGAAGTGCTTATAAAGTCCCAATTCAAATATTTTCTATTTTGAAATGCTGTCGACCTTCGAGGGTGCGTGGTGCGCGGGCTGCAAGCAGCCCGCGAGCCTCTTTTGCCTCTGGGTTGAAGCAATAGGGCAGTCATTTGAAAATGCATTCGAATTTCCTGTCCATTTGTTACATCTGCTAACAGCGATTCTAAAGTCAGTCGGTAATGCTTATAAATTCTCCATTCAAGTATTTTCCACTTCGGGAGGCTGCCCACCTTTGAGGGTGCGTGGTGCGCGGGCTGCAAGCAGCCCGCGAAGCATCCCAGGGAAGAAATCTTCAGTCAGTTGAAAATGCATAAAAATTCCCCGTCAATTTGTTAATATCTGCTAACAGCGATTCCACAGTCAATCGGAAGTGCTTATAAATTTCCCATTCAAATATTTTCTATTCCGGGGGGCTGTATACCTTCGAGGGTGCGTGGTGCGCGAGCTGCAAGCAGCTCGCGGCTCATCCCAGGACAGAAATCTTCAGTCATTTGAAAATGCATTTGAATTTCCTGTCCATTTGTTACATCTGCTAACAGCGATTCTACAGTCAATCGAAACTGTTTATAAATTACTTATTCAAATATTGGTTAAATTCTTGAAACGTGATCCCCGAATTTCATCATTTTGAGGTGTCTAATCGATAGCGGGCAGTGACTTTTCATAATAAACTGTTAAAGAGTTTACTTAACACGCTCGTCGCTTCGCTCCTCGCTACCTATTTGAATATTTACGCTGGCCTCTGACGTGACTTGCTCGCTTCGCTCGCTTGGCTAGTGCGGTAGTTCAAAAGGAACCTAACTCGCTCGTCGCTTCGCTCCTCGCTACTTCTTTGAGTATTTACGCCGGCCGCTGACGTGACTTGCTCGCTTCGCTCGCTTGGCTAGTGCGGTAGTTCAAAAGTTAACCTAACTGGCTCGTCGCTTCGCTCCTCGCTACTTCTTTGAATATTTACGGCGGCCGCTGACGTGACTTGCTCGCTTCGCTCGCTTGGCTAGTGCGGTAGTTCAAAAGTAACCTAACTCGCTCGTCACTTCGCTCCTCGCTACTTCTTTGAATATTTACGCAGGCCGCTGACGTGACTTGCTCGCTTCGCTCGCTTGGCTAGTGCGGTAGTTCAAAAGTTAACCTAACTCGCTCGTCGCTTCGCTCCTCGCTACTTCTTTGAATATTTACGCCGGCCGCTGACGTGACTTGCTCGCTTCGCTCGCTTGGCTAGTGCAGTAGTTCAAAAGTTTACCTAACTCGCTCGTCGCTTCGCTCATCGCTACTTCTTTGAATATTTACGCCAGCCGCTGCCGTGATTCGCTCGCTTCGCTCGCTTGGCTCGTGCGGTAGTTCAAAAGTTAATAAATATTTTCTACTCCGGGAGGCTGTCGACCTTCGAGGTTGCGCGGTGCGCGGGCAGCAAGCAGCCCGCGGCGCCGTCTTTTGCCGTTGCTATTCAATTACCCTTCCTACTATGGAAATTTCCATACAAAATTTTCGAAAAAAAAAATTTCGCTTTTTACCAAAAATTTTTATATGCCTGGAAGCGTACCAGGTTTTGAAGCATTTTTTACTTCGGCGACCCCGACCTACCTGCCACCGGTTCAGAGAGCCGTTGAATTTCGTGATGTATGGAAAATGGAAACCGAGGGTCGGAGAGAAATTCTGAGTATGCAGTTTTGTAAATCTGGCCGATCAGAGCACAAAAGTCAATTTTCAGACCGATCGTAAAGTAACCGGCGCCACCATCTTGCCTCGAAAAATCGGCCATTTTTGAAAAAAAAATTGCGTCCAATTTGAAATTTCTCCATTGCCCTGGTAGCGCCCCATCTTCCTGATCATTTTTTAGTTCTACACCCCCCACCTATCTGGCGCCGTTTCGGAGAGCCGTCGAATTTCGCGTTGTATGAAACTCGGAAACCAGCGATGGAAACTCAATGATGAGTATGTCAACGTAATGTGAGGCTTGATTAAAGCCCCTGTGCCAAGTTTCAGCGCGATCGGACCAGCGATGGCCGTTTTAGCATTTGTATGGCGGCGGCCATTTTTTCCGCCATTTTGAATTTTTTTCACTATCTGTGGTAATTGCTCGAGGTCTACTACAAGTTTAGTTTGAGCACCCCAGATGTAGCTGATATCGTTTGCGCGGGCCGTTGACCGCCTCCGCGGGCTGTGAGAAAGTTCAAAATTTCGGATTTTTCTGGATATCCTGGGAGCTGGGCGAGTACGAACGCGGTGTGAGTGTGTTTCCGCGATGCGCCACCTCGTCTAAATTTACGTTTTTATGTTTGCGCCAAAAATGGAAAAATTCCAAAATCGAGCGACCCACTATGGCTCCCTGGTAGCGTCCCAGGGTGGTGATCATTTTTAGTTCCGGGACCCCCCACCCAACTCGCACCGTTTCCGCGGGCCGTTGGATTTTCCAATGTATGAAAGTCGGAAACGGGGGCCCGGAGCCACTCGAACGGGGCACCGATCGATTCGCCGGCTCGAACAGAGCACGTGTGCCAAATTTGAGACGTAAGGATTCATAAACGGCGATTTTGGCAAAGTACGGCGGCCATCTTGTTTTCGCGAAAATCCCCATTTTTCCACCACCCCTGGTAATCGCCACCAGTTCCGAGCATTTTTTGTTCAGACACCCCCCCTCCAGGTATCACCGTTTTTGCGCACCTCCAGGGGTCCACTCGGTTTTCGAAGATGATCAAGATCGCTATATTTTTCCGGTGGTCACTGGGAGCACCTATACACGATCACGTCGAAATCCCCCCAACTTTCCCCGTAGTTTCCGAGAAACCCGATGTCAGTGAGTCAGTCAGTGAGTGGTAGTGTAGCTTTATATATATATGATAGCACAGTATTACAATATCTGTAATACTGTGATTATAGTATAGATGAGACTTTGTTAACGTCCGTCGATTAAGGTCGATATAAATACCTAGCTGTTAAATAACACTTGTAAATTATAGGAATAACTAGGAAAAAAAAGCAAAGGCAACTTTTTATAACTGTCACTGGACATTTCTCCAGACGACTTGCTAGACCTTCAAAAATTACTGAATATTTATTCAATACAAATAAACGTTAATTAAACTTTATTATTTTCACGATCTTAGGTAATGATAAACACACTAACGACAAGATACATTTCTACACATACTTAGTGAATTAATTACATGTTGAAGTCGAGTCAGAGAGGTCTATACAGTTCTCACCCAAAGTATCACCATATCTATACGCAACGTGCCGCACAAAGCAGCTGAGGTCGCTAGCGGGCCCCGCGCGGCGCAGCTCGAGCCCGCGCTGCAGGTGCGCCTCGCGGAGCGGCGCGCTCGGCGACAAGAAGCGGCGCACGTTGTCGTACTCGCGGATACGGACTATTTTAAAAGTGTAGTTGATTGATTTTTTGGTTGGGTAATAGATCCCCTATCTCAAGTTTTAACCTCATAATTTAGATTTACGAGGAAATAAGCTACTCGTCTATTATGTCTATAGGTTGTAATGATACCTAATTAGCTGAAAATATCTTTAGGTTTAGGTGTTACTTCAATCATCCAATAGGGGACGTTGGTTGATACGCTGGACTTAATATACATACTATATTTCTCTCTTGTTTTTTTTTTATTTCACACATTAAACAAATTAAAATATAAGCTGCATATTCGCAACGACTCTTCAACATGAATCTGATTATAAGCGTGATATTAACAATATAATAGTAATCGGCTAAAAATTAGGCAAAAGGAGAGACTGACAAAAAGCCATAAGCAGATATAAGTCAGGGCAGGCGATGCTGACCCGGCGCCACACAGTGTCGGGCACGCCGAGCCCGCCCGCGCCGCGCGCCGGGTCCGCTCGTCCCGGGATCTGGTCCTCGCGGCATATCAACTGAATAGCACAATTTACATCAGTGATTTGATTATGCATCCACTACAGCCTGTTTGTTTACTGATTTAGGAAGTAATTGAACAATAAATTTATATACTTACTTATATAAATTTATTTTATAAAAAAATGTCTGAAGTGTTACTTGTTCCCACAAGTAACACCCGATTGGATCGAAGTTGTGTTCGTTTTGAAATAAGTACCTATTATTGGAGGTACCATATAATAATTTAACAAGATTAAGAGGTTAAATGATAAAACAAATAAGTGATGGAATGCTAATGAATGTCGTGACTCGTGAGGAGTTTTCATTATGCTCACCTAGCCCCCTTAGCCAAATTAAAATGAAACATTATTAATTATTATCGCCATGTTAACAAGTTAGCAAATAATAATCAAGCTAAGCTTCTCTGGAGCCGTATGAATAATGAATTTGCCAGTCAGTTCAATTCACGGCGAAATCTGTCTGGAAATAAGATGTCATAATACAGCCCCTGATCTCTTTCTAGATATATACGTAGCCGTATTTCTAAAATTCAAGTAAAACGTTCAACAAATATTGACCGCTGCAATCTCTACTACCCGTAATCGCTTTATAATCTACCTGTAATCTAAAGTGTGGGCGCCGCAAGACGGGCAGCAACGCCATCAGCGCGTAGCCCGTCCCGTCCGCGACGTGCGCGTACTCCAGTGCGAGCAGCCGCAGGTTGCGCAGCTCGGCCAGGCTGCGCAGGAAGCAGCGGCGTGTGTCCGGCCGCGGGATGTGCTTGCCGCTACCTGTATATGGGTGGAGATATATGCCGAAGGAGCCGTTTAGATAAAGCTACAGCCAGTATTTCCAAAAAGGTCATGAGAGGCGTGTCGTTAAAAACAAAAGTTTTTAATTTATTTTATTAAAGAAGCTATTTATATTTTATAATGTCTAACTGAAAGCGTAACGGGCTTTCAACATTTCAAGTAAGTTTGTTTTATAATGACACAACCATTCTATCTCACGAGACCAACATTTCTTTACATACATTGCAAATATGTACTATGAAATATCTCAGGAATTAAGAAAGAAAACGGCCACAAATCGAAAAATCTTTTATTGTAAAACCACAAAATAAAATTTCATATCTCTAAAACTTCTTCCAAAATCAACGGCACTTCATCTGCATTACTTTGTGTTTGAAGTTGCGACGATTTTCCATGAGCGGTCGGCAATATATCAGTTGCTGTGCTGTTTTGTATCTTTTTGTATAGAAAATTGGGTAGATTTCGCCTCGCTTCATCCACCGTTTCCCGGAGACGATCAGCTCCGACCGGGGGACTGTTCATGGTCTCCTCCTGACATTCCCGTACAAGGTCTCTCATCTCGTTGTCTCCGATGGGAGCTATGGCTTGAGAAGCCTTCTCAAGGTGTCTCTTCAAATCATTGTCGATTCGCAGCAACTTTTCTTTGCTGGATTGGGTTCGCCAGGGTCGTTTCGGATCAGGGACGGTTACCACCAAACTTTCCGCTAGTTCTTTTTTTGCTCTGAAACATTGATGTACAAAATCTTTATAAAATAGTTATAAAGATTTTGTACATCAATGTTGATACTATATCTATATAACTTATACAATTTTGTGTAATACATAGGTATTACACAAAATTGTATAAGTCATAAAAATCACAATATTAAGAAATCGATTTTGCTCTAAACTGATTCTTCATGGTCAATTGCAAAATAATTAAGAATGTTATACTCTAGTAAGTCATTACTAAATACAAGCATGCAAGTACCAATATTCTTGTATCTAAACAACTAAATAAAGAATTCACCGTTTACTCTCCGCCAACAGTTCCTTCAATTTCCTTTCATTTTCCTCGAGAAGCTTTTTATCCACCACATAAGGATTTTCATAGACCTGCTCCTCCAAAACTTCTGATTCCACTTCTGAGCCATATTTCTGTTCAAACTCCTTGACCAGACTTGAACATCGCTCTGGTATTCTCATTTCAGGCACCTCTAAATCGTGGAGTAGTTTAGCTAGCTTGGTTTTGTCCTCGTCGGTCGCCATAACATAAATACGTGTTGTCATAGCAACAACAACTTGTTGTCAACAAGGCCATCTTTTTTGATAGGTAGTCTGTGACAACGTGTTTCTGTTCTCCATGGTTCTCCATGGTTAAAGTAGACCATAAGTAGATACTTTTCCATGTATTTTTTTTTACTGTTATATAGAAACGGTCGGAATTCATACTAAAATAAAGATTTTATTTAACGCAAGAGATGACGACCGCATATTATAAAAAAAAAGACGGGTTGCACTCCGGAAGAAGTGAAAACTTGGTTATTAACGTTCAGCATGTTTGATATTTTGGAATGGTATCCGTCTTACGCATGGAATATAAGGGCTAAAAAAAAAATCCGTCTTACGCTTTTTCGATCAGGCCACGTGTCCTGACGCGAGTTTAAGATTTTATTTATACCCAACGCCGCTAAAGAAGTTTTCACTTCAAAAATAATGAATACTAATTACTTTAAAGTTACCAAGATTCTATTATAGGTAGATAGATAATGTATAGCATCAGGAAGTAAATAATCAGCATCGTAAATATAATCAGTAGTTAATACGGTATTAATAATACCCAAGTATTTTTTGCACTAATAGTAGGTACTGGTAGGTACCTACCGGCGTGGCGGGATGTTTTGGGACATTCTAAACATTTATCGTTAAAGGAAGATAAAATCAAGATTTTTTGAACACACAACAAAAAAAGAAAATAAATGAAACAACTCCTCCTTTAAGCTAAGTGTATTTAAATAAAGTAACTTTTATAATTCTTAAATTAGAAATTTCAACATAACACTAAGCAGTTCATTCTTGAACACCTGAACAACATTTCTGCATCACTTGAACTATTTACACCATTTACCATATATTTTAGAGAGGTGTATTATTCAAAAAGGTATTCACACTGAGGGTGGTCACATTTGTAAAGTGCGAGACCATCCCTCCAAAGTACACCCCCAGGGTACCCAGGAGCGCTGCGCAGGGCAACACAATACAGAACAATTTGGCACAAGGCAGCATTAACAGTAACAGTGGTCCACACAGTATCATTGTATGTTTTTTATTTCTTTATTTATTTTGCGTATTTTTATTTTACTTTCAAATTTTGAAGTGACGCTGTCATGAGTTGCACATTTTGTGAGAAAATAAGGCGAAGTTTTTATATAAATAACCGGTGATAAAGTATATTTATATTTATTGAGGCACAGTATTGAGGCGATTTTTTATTTAAAGAATACTAGGTACATTTATAGTAAGTTTATGTGTACCTTAGTATGCTAAATTTCAACTGTGTAGTGTGTGCTAAATTTCATTTTCCCGTAAATATTCGCTCCACAAGCGTTCAAAACTTAAAAATAACAACATAGCCTTTCTCCTCACCCGTGATATAGCTATAGTTGATTATCAGCGGGTTCTCATTGGGCAGCACGAACCGCCAGAGGAACAGGTACTTCAGGGAGTTGGAGGTGAAGCAGGCGAGCTGCTGGATCAGACGCACGCCCTCCAGCCTGCTGCAGCAGAGGTTCTCCAGGGAAACTAGCTCCAGGTCGTCTTGGAAACTGGGTGGATTAAACGCTAATACATGCGCTGTATAGCGAGTCGGCTCGACTGCTGGTATGTAAACCACTGCTGCAAACTGTCTGCTTCATTGATAGTACTGTAGCAGTGGAGTGCATTCCTAGTAGTCATAATGATTTTTATTAAATTTTATTAATCTTACTAACCTAATTTTTAAGTTATCAATTGTTACTAACAAAATGAGTCCTGATGCTTGAATTAATAAATAAATTATTATTATTATGTGAATTTTACTGGCATATGGCATTACTTGTAGATAATTAATAAATTTTTTTACTTCTAAAATAGTTGTTTCATTTTTGTAATATTTCTTGGTTTGTAATTTTGTATCGTAGACCACAGAAATTATGAGAAAATCAATATTAATATTATAAATGCGAAAGTAACTCTGTCTGTCTGTTACTCAATCACGCCTTAACTACTGAACCAATTTGCATGAAATTTGGTATAGAGATATTTTGATACCCGAGAAAGGACATAGGATAGGTTTTATCCCGAAAATCCTACGGGAACAGGTATTTCTTTGAAAACGCGGGCGAAGCCGCGGGCGGAAAGCTAGTGTTATATAAGATTAAATAAACGTTTTAACGAATAACTCTTTAAATTGATCTGATGATAACGAACCAAAGCTTATTTGAGTACCACAGACGAATTAGAGAATCACTGGAAAACTATTGTTATCTATTATACCTGATAATATTCCCTAGAAGTCTGAAAAACGTTTGCCTCTTGAAGCAATCTAGGCGATCTATTTTGATCAGCTGATCGCATAGAATGAGTCTGTTTATTTGTACTTGTTCGGCTTCTAATTTCTAAAACATTCAGAGGAGAATTTAGTAAATAATTAAGCTGTTTCGAAAATTAACTCATATCGTATCATGGTAGATTAATATATTCGACTAACATTGCCCTAAAGTCAGACGTATAAACTTTACGTTAGTTTCTGGTATGATTGTGGGTAAACGATTCTAGCAATAAATGCATAATTTCATACTTTAAGCGTAGTTTCCAAAGACCTATGCAGTTCCCGCATATAGAGAGCTGGTGGCAGTTTCAGGGCTGTATTGGCTTTCCACAAATAACTTCCAAAGCGCGTGGGCATTCTTATGTTTGGGTACTGGTAAGTGAAGAGGACTTTCTCGCAGTGCAGCTCGCCAACGAAGTAACGCTGGACATCATGGATTGACCAGTAACGGGTATCTGTAGACCTACAGATGAATTGGTATAATATCTTTCAAATTTAGGCTTTGAACAATAATGTTCTATTCTTAGATAAATAAAATTTTAAGATATGGAAGGCTGTTGTTGTCTACTGACTAAATGAGTTTTTACTTTTTACGGTTAAATGTTTTAGCCTAAACTGTGTTTATAGGATGTAGTTATATAGATACTAGATATTTAACTCATTCTTGAATGTCTTCATCAATTCTCGTATATGAAGACCATAACCATGTAAACTATAATATGTTAGTTACTGTTATTTATGTTAAAGGACACTTGATCCATATCTTTATATTTCTACATGCTGACCCCGAACGAAACTGGTTTTGTAAAATAATGTCGTAATTTTTATTGTTGCAATTTGCGATGCTGCGCAATTTTTTATACCTACAGCGGTTATAATAATATGTAGTTGGAATAAAAAAATATATATCTATATATATGTCGAGTACTTTATAGTTTATACAATAACTGAAGTTACCGTCTGTCTTTTACTATGCTACAATAGTTATGCTATGTTTATTGAAAACCAAGATAGCACCTTAATATATCATCATCAGGTAAGATACCGTCCGCGCTCTCCACATAATGTAGCCATATATGCTGGTTGGTGGTCCAGTCGTCAACGGCCAATACCCCCGGGCTGGGCCGGTAGTCCCGGGGCCAAAGGTGCCAACGCACCGCCTCCAAGTGACCGATGATCTTTATACATTTACACTCCTCTAGAAGGAGTAATTTTGTATTGAATAGGAAGCAATTGATGGTAAGATTTGATAAGATGTGTGTACAGAAAATATATCGAATTTTACGGGTTTATAAGTGCCATTCTTAAGATAGTATTCATATATTTTAAGTGATTGGATGGATATTAAATAAATACCTATGTAGAACAGCTGTTCTTATTGAAGTAGTAGTGAAATTGTTAATTTCTCGTATGTCCTGTGACCTGTCCTATAAGCGGCATTTGTAGCTTACCTACCTTCCAAATATTTGTTGATTTTTCTATCTTAACATATAAATGCTGCTTGATTTTATTTTGTTTGAGGTACTGTTGTTTACAAGCCAAATTGATTTATTTACATGGGCACATACTAAAAGCTTTAATATGTAATAATTATATTTAAATTACCTTCTGTCATTCTAGTTTATTTTATAAATTCTCATGCAATCATTATATTATTTTTGGAATTATTATTGTAAAATATTTCTAAAACCAATACCGCTGATAAGCGCGGTATTATAATAATTTATTGTTGATCTAACTGACAATAATTGTCATTAATGATTTTTTTTCAAACCAATTGTCTTTGCATTTGCTAGACGTGTTTGCTAGGCTTATGTATAATATATAATTATTGTGTAATTTGTGGTGGGATCTGTGGATGGGATGGAATTATTATTGAATGAAAATCACGACAATAAACATACTTTACTATATTGTGGGTTACATGGGTGTTAGGTACTTTGTTTTATAATGACAATAGTGTAGTAGTGGAAGGATGGTAAATAAAAAGCAATATTTAATCGGAATTTCGTTATATTTGAAAAAATATACAAAGAATATTACAATTAATTTGTTCTGTACAATTTAACATAATTAAACATACTAATAAATGCGTTACGCGATTATTAAACAATATTTACGCGGTAAAAGGACACACGGAGTAAACTCGAGTACATTTTAGTTAAATTATATAAAATTAAAAAGAATATTTACATAATATTATATTACCACCTTACAATTTGTCTCCCGTTCTCTCCAAAACATTTATAATATCTATTTAATTACAATAATTAAATATTAAATAGTTTTACATTGTGCTCAGCACGATTTACGACATAGGTAATATATATTTTAGAAAATTGTGACTTACGAGGCGCATTTTCCGCGCGATCTTAAGTTAAAATAAAACAATAAAATATAATTATTCGTGGTTTACTTCGTGTGTATAATAGATGCCAAAACTGGAAACAAATGTAACCCGTAAATTGGAGATATGAATTTATCAGTTTATATACAAGTAAACGATCATAGCTTACTTTAAAGTCCCCTGGGACTGGACACAGATACTAACAGCTGGACACTACGTACATTTAGTATTAATTGCCCTTTACATCAATACAAACCCGAGTAATGTATCGAATATGTGTAGAAGGTATGTCGAATTTGTATTGACGGTACAGGTAACGTGCATCACATTTAGTCATAATTATGATTATAATATAGACACAGTTCGCAACCAAATTGCAAGCAACGTACGATAAAATGTCAAAATACGATATCTACAGCTCGTCAACTGGGAATGGTCACAAAGAGTGTGTTCTGTTGTCATGATATTTATTATTTCCTAAAAGATTTATGGCCCCAAGTTGACGACCCGTCAGATATCCGACCTAATCTATATATATGGGGACATAAACCTGAATCACAAAAATACAATCCTAAAACTATCGTATTAATGATACAGGATAAAGTCATGCACATACACTCAAGATGGAAACTCACACCTACACGGGTCGTATTTGAGCAATATGTATGAAAATCTTTGTAGGAGTCTAGACGAAAATGCCGCATGACAAGTAAGCATGTCATGCAGAATTACCGTCTACACTCATAAGAGCCTGTTTACTAATGGTTTTATTCAATCAATTCCTTATGGCTAAGTTGTAAGAGTAAACATAAATATACAGCGTGGTATTTATACAATAAATTAGGCGTTCTTTAAGTTTGTATATAGAAGTGGTTTGGTTGAAGTAAGTCCGTGTAGGAACCTCTTTGATACGATTAGTTGTTGCTATAATAAAAATACAAAAAGTAAATACGAAAAATGCGTAATTCATCAGTGCCAGTACAAGTAGCATTGTAACATGCACTTGATGCAAAATGCAAAAATAATTTGACAGTAAGTCATAATAATTGCCCCTTATAAAAATAAATTTATAAAAAAATCAGTTTTCTGTCTCTTTCATAATCAAGCTTGATAAGAAGGAAAGAAACAAAATAGTGATTAATATAGATTAGAAAAGTTCATAAGTAAGGGGCTAAGTTGTATAAAATGTCCTTAAAGTAAAAAATAAATTTCAAAAATTGGATGGCCTTCATCTTAAGTCAATATCGAAACCGCTACACTTGAGGAATTTGGACGCAATTTTATTGTCAACAATCGGAACATTATTCATTCAGTCTTCCGTCCCAAATAATAAATGGATGGTTCACTTTAACACTACCGAAACACAACGGGGCCACTCGTGCTATGAATTCCATTATGTTACTAATAAAAAAGTATATAAAATGATCCGTTCGTCAATTCAGTCACATAGTTAAGGAATGGAATGCTCGAAGGAAAAGCAGATTCAATGAAACGTCAGCGCGCAGTCACTCGAGGTCGACCCACATTCAATATTTATCTAAAACGACTAAATTTCATCTAAAACGATTATATACTTCTACGACACTGATATATAAACTACGTGTACTATTTGCAAATGAACTCGGTAATAGTCACGAAATTCCGTTTTAAATTATAAACATTTCCCATAAAATTTCATCTACGAGTTGCAAAATTTGTATTTATGTATATTTTTATTAAACGATTATCGAATAATTTTCTACAAAGCCTCACTTCTACGAAATAAACGTGTCACAAACGAAATTCATACGGATATTCGAATAAAGTTAAAACTAGTCAGGTCACTTACTCTAACTAAACAGCCTTACTATTTGTTTTGTAGTCTTCACGTCAGCTCTCGATCACTTTTGGCGGTAAAATGGGCTAACTATTTGTTATCTGTGCCGAGCTCTGTGCTTTATGGTAAACGTACAATTGTACAATTCTTCTCATTGTAAATTTTTACTATTCTTGTTGACTTCTCTAAAGTATAAAAGGTAAAAATCTATCATAACAAATATGTGTGATAAAAAAATTATTTTATATTTGCCGCCAAAAATTCAAAATGGATGCGTCACAGCCCAAAACAAAAATCGGAGTGAGATCAGCGCATTGGAGTTCCGCCCGAAATAATAATTTCATATTTTAAATAATACTCGTGGCCGGCACGGGTTTTTTAATTTTTTATCTGTAGCGCAACCTATGATATGAAAAAAGTTAAAATTGGCGCGAAAACACGATCATGATTACGCTATATACAACGTCGAATATGTTTACGCGTACACAGGTCAATAATTTAGAACTGCATGCGAACCTCTTTGGCGGAGAAATTTCTACTAGGAACATAACAGTTGAAATTTGAACTCCAATAAATATAACTCGAATTACTCGTAACCTCTACTGAGAAGCGTTAAAGCGATACGTGTATATTTGGTAAACGTGGGTTACAAGACAATTCGCCTACATTAGTATACTTTTCACAATAGCACCGTCATTCAATTTATCCAATATCCTAACAATCCCTTACCATTGGTCGCTCCCTTCCTCTGTACAGTCAGCTGCAACTACTATACCCTGATCAATTTGTTAAGCCGTTTGGGAAAATCACCAGTTTGAACAGCAGCTACCGTGTATCGAACGCTTAATTGTGTATTCTTTGATTTCAGTTCCAGATCATTGATCAAAGTATAGTTTAAATAGTGTCACATAGCTCAAAACAATGTTAAAATTGCCTCAAAACAATGTTAAAATTGCCACTTTCCGAACCGTCCACATTGTAGTCGACTGTACCCGTCCACTCAAATTGAATGATAATGCGTGTACCGGAGAGCACTACACTACACTACACAGTCACTTTTCCGCTCACTCCGCGCACTAAAAGTCAGTGATGTCGCGGTTGCGCTTCCAGCAGCAAGCGAGCGAAAAGTTGAGGTAATTTCAAGCGGCCGGCTGGATCTGGTGCGGGGGGGCCGGGGGGTGCACGGGGACCCCGGGGAGGGTGGGGGCCGGGGGGTGCGCGGGGGCCCCGGGGTGTGCGGGGACCACGGGGAGTGTGGGGACCACGGGGGGGTGCACGGGGACCGCAGGGTGCGGGGTCAGCAGCGGCTGGGTGGTGAGGTGCGTGGAGTCGCTGCGCTTGGGCGGCGCGGGCGGGGGGCGCTTCTTGATGGGCTTGGGCTCCTCCCGGCGCGGGGCTGTGTCTCTGCCGAACACGTTCTCGTAGAACGGGTCCTCCGCCCCCGAGCCCGCGCCGTAGTGCTCCTGCACCCACATGGACACGCTGGTCTCCTTGTAGTCCTCCGACAGCGGGTACTCGCGGAAGCCAAGCACTTCGTGCGGGGTCGTGGTCGGCTCCAGCTTGCACTTCTGCGCCACTTGCCACTTCTTGCGCATCACCCGCTGCAGGTCCTTCAGGAAGTCTTTGGGCGGGTTGCTGTTGGAATCTGCCAGCTTCTTGGGTGATGTGAGTCTGGTGCTCTCGTTCCGCTTTGGAGGTAGCGGCTTGCGCGGCGATGGCGGTGCGTCTGTGAGATTGAAGGTTATCTTTTTGTTCTTCTTGTCGGAACATGTCGGTAGATCGTCCGCGAAGTTCACTTTCTTCATGGAGCTCGTGCGTTCCTTGCCCGGCTCCATAGGCTTCTTCTGTATGGAGGGGCTGCCGTTGCTCAACTTCTTTGTCTGAAGCTCGACTAGACACGCTCCGTAGGCCACGTTCTGGCCGTAGATGCTCTTATCGGAGTGTAAGGATGAGGTTTTGGAGGCTTCAGAGTGGACGCTGTCCAAAGAGGGCTGTCGCGGGAAGGTCTTGCTCTGTTCCGTTCTGGTCGCGGACCTCTGTCCCGCTCTAGCGGTCTGTTCGATCTGCTGAGCTGTGAGATGGCTGACAATGTCTTGCACTCTTCCTGGATTAGCTTCAATGGTGTGCTCTGGGGGTGGTGGAGGCAGACTGAGCTGGGTCCAGCTGATGTCTTCGATGGGCTCGATGGGGGGCGGTGGGGGTGGTAGAGAATCTAGACTGAGTCTGGAACTGAACATGGCATCTGTGGTGTCTGTTTCTGGGGGCGGTGGGAGGGGCAGGTCTTCCACTGGCTCTTGAGTTTTATCGTAAATGGTGTAGCCGTACAGGGAGGACGCGGTGTCGACGCTGCTGCGGTAGGTGTCCTGTGTGAGTGTGTCGTAGTGCCCGTAGGAAGGGGACTCGCGTACGGGGCTGGATGACTTGATGCTGCCCGTGCTGTATACTGCCGCTTCTTGGGGTTCTGGAAATATAGGTTAATGGTTATTTTGTATGTCTGTAAAACGGTTGCGATTTATTTCATAATCTTTGATTTAAGAAATACTTGTCTATCACACTATCTCAAACAATCACCAGGTCTTTTGGGAATTAAAAAAAAAATCCCACAAAGTTGTTATCAGATCAATAGAAACCGTCCTATACTATAACAATCCCAACCTTATATAATATTTTTTATCTAATATCGTGTACCCACCGACATGTCGTTTCGCGTCGGTTCGCGGTCGCCTCGTGAGCGTGCCGCAGTCGGTCGGTTCGGAGTCGTCCTTCTCCGCCATTTCCTTCAGCTGCCGCGTCGTCCATGTTAGCGGGATGTTGGGCTTCATAGATGGCTTGCGTTTTATCGTGCCTGTTCATTAACAATGGTTACATGTAATTCGGACAAATTTCTCTCGATTTTTTTGCATTTCGGTATCATCATATTTTTTTACGCATTATTTTTATTTAATTATTTATTGCACACACAAAGGAAATAGAGACACATAAAGTACAGGTAAGAAAACAATGTGTACAAACGGTGGCCTTATCGCTAGGTAGCGATCTCTTCCAGGCCACCGTAAGTAATATGTAAGGAGTGATGTTAAAAGGAGTACAGTACACAACAAATTATTTTATTAAAGATTCATAATTTACTAACTTTCCGCCCGCGGCTTCACCCGCGCAGTCAAAGAAAAACCCGCATAGTTTCCGTTCCCGTTGGATTTCCGGGATAAAACCTATCCTATGTCCCGGGGTAAAAAGTAGCCTATGTCCTTTCTCGGGTATCAAAATATTTCTATACCAAATTTCGTGCAAATTGGTTCAGTAGTTAAGGCGTGATTGAGTAACAGACAGACAGACACAGTTACTTTCGCATTTATAATATTAAATATGGATGTGGTCTGATTATTCATACAAATTTCACGAAAGATTAAACCGATTTTAATGGAGGACCAATTTATTTCTCTCACTTAAAACAAACCTTAATAAATAATATACTAATTTCTATAAATTACTCAAGTTTTTTTTTGTTCAATAGTCTACTAAAGCAGAGGCGTTTGTTTGAACCCGCTAATCTTGGGAACTATTGGCCGTCAAAAATCCATCATCGGATGTATGTAATCTCTATGTGCTATTTTATGTACCACGAGCAAAGCCGGGATCGATCACTAGTTAACTTACCCATAGGAAACTCGCAGTCAAACGCGCTTTCTGACGCAGTGCCGCCATCTGACAGACACCCGCTTGAACTAGATGACGATGCACGCGAATGTCTATGGACAAAATATGGATAATTTAACATAATTATATAAAAATATCAATAAATAATAATATAGGCTCTTCTCTGTTCGATCTCTCTTTAATTATGTACGTAGAGAAAAGAGATAAGAATTGAGAATAGAGAAGAATTTGTATTATAAGTAAGGGAAAATATCTTCCATGTAAATGTCCTTTTTTGCATAAACAAGTGTGTATATGCATTAATCTTGAATAACTAATTCACTATTGGACTTTGAATGTGATATGTCTAATACATAATATAAAATATATATTATGAATCATGTGACACAAAAAAATATTTAAGGGGTCATTATGATAATTGATAACCCAGCTAAAGATGTTCAAGGATTCGCAATTGATATTGTGTTAGAATTACTCAATGAGCGCTACTTTAAAGATCTGTAATAATTGTCATATATTTTCCATTGTACTATTATGAAAATTGTTTGAGAAAAAATTTGGTCTTTTTGTATCAATATTAGTTCAAAGATATTATTTCATTGGACGAGTGAGAGATTATATGCCTTTGATTATTATAAACTGTGGAAATACATTTTTAAATTTCGCTGAAGTACCACAGCCAAACATAAATAATTTAATTATGTCAGCATCGGATCAATAATACTTAATTAAACATATGAATAAACACTGTTTTCTCTTATTCTGGCTGAAGTATTTAATTTTGCACGTCGATTCCATAATTTTATAATTATAAGCCAAATAGGGACCCTAAGAATATTTATCATTCAACGCTTCTAAAGTCATAAGTACACAAAAACACATATTTTAATAATCATTGCACAGCAATAAAACACATTTGCATATACAATCGCATCACACACAATAAAACACATTTATTATATAAACAAAAATTCGCAATTGTAATATAAAACATGGCAATACCAACCTTCCACTACTGGCGTCGGAGTTGGCAACACTAACATTGCTGGAGGGGGGTGGCACGGGGTTGCTCACCACCGGGGGGTTGTTCGTCTTTGTTGGGATTGATGTTATCTGTAAAAAAATATTTCATGACATATAATAGATAAGAAATTAAATATAGCAAAGAAAAGTTTGGGAAACAATTAATGTTATTAGTTATGTACAGTGAAATTAGTTTATATCTAGTAACAAGTACAACGGAAATAAATGGAAGTAATAACATTAAAACAATCTTATTAACATTATAACATTTCCCCATTTTATCGGCGTATTTTTTATTACAGCGACATCTATTGCCAAGTGCGTACATTAGAATGAAACTGAAACACATTAGATACAAACCACAGAAAGATTACTTCATAGGCATCGTATGGAAATTAGTTAAAAACTCTGAACATAGATGTCGATAGGATTGCAGAATATTTTTGATAAGAATTCGCGGGAAATAGTTAAAAGTAAGGTTAAAAGTTTTTCATTTAGTTAAGTGCTATACTGTTTAAGGTCTTTTTCAACATTACATCTTATATATAAAATTCTCGTGTCACAATGTTAGTCTGCATACTCCTCCGAAACGGGTGGACCGATTCTCATGAAATTTTCTGTGCATATCGGGTAAGTCTGAGAATCGGCCAACATCTATTTTTCCTATGTACCACGGGCGAAGCCGGGGCGGACCGCTAGTATTTATACAAATTTTACAATGACTTTCTAAATCCTGGTCAATAACTTTTATAACCCCATTTTAAAAATTCACTTCCTTTATGCTTTTTAGTTCATAGTAAAATTAAATATCTTACGGAGCAAGATCGTGCGTGGGCCAAGTGGTCCAGATCTTCTTGTGTGAGCTCTTCTACCAGTGAACGGTAATTCTCGAGGAGTTGCCGGCCATGCTACAAAATAACAATTATAATTAATTATTAAAAAAAAAAAACAAATAGTCCGAACTAGAAAAAATAAGAGAAAAAAGCGGAGGGCTTTCAAATAAATAAAATAATCATTAGAATTGGATCAACCAGTCGAAAGTTGTAAAGTAACAACCAAAAAAATAAAAGGAAAAAAATATACAGTCGAATTGAAAACTTCCTCTTATTTGAGGTAGTTGAAAATACATATGAAAAATACCTTTTTCGAGTTATTGAATTATTCAAATAATAAATGTTCAATGTTAGGTAAAGATAAATGATCCGATTTTCCACAAAAAGTAGTCAGACCAAAACTTGGAGTACCCTGAACTGCAATCTAGTAAATCTCACCTTGGCTATCCGCATAGCCGTGATCCACCTATCCAGGGTCTGCTGATCATCAGCACAGAGGAACTTGATGAACTTGACACTCTTGGGCTGCTGGAGTCTTGGATGCTTGATCGCAAAGCAGAAGTCAGTTGGGGACTTATACTTCTTCCGCCAATTGATGCCGGTGTATACTTCGTTGGTGTCGAAGGTGGTCAGGCAGACCAGCTCCTTGAGGGTCTTCACCTTGTCCTTGGGCACGTAGTACAGACCTACGGGAGATAGAACTTAGTTGGTACGAATGGGGTTGGCGTATTTGTTAATGAACAGTTGTCTGTTTAGGATAATGAACCGATTTGGCGGGATTTTGGCGTATTATATCTTGGGGATTGTATAGAAGTTTTACGCTTTATTCAGCAAAGGAAGTTTTTGTAAAAGGACAGAACTTCACTGGTATATCTTTATGCCAGGCAAAGCCAGGCAGACTACACAGACTTCACTTGTTAATGGTGTGAGAAAGATATGGAAAGATAGCTCTTTTATTTTGGAATTTGAAATTAAAACCAAATTCGCGTCCACTTATTATATTAAATCATCGAAAGCATCAGATCGATGGTAATACTTCTATACACAATTCTAGTTATATTTGTAGGAACTGACATATCAAGTTTTGTTTAAAATAATGCGAGTTTGCAATCAAATTGGTTAGCGTTTGATGTTCATTAAAAATTAGCATCAGTAATGAGATTCGGACCACAGACACGGATAGCGGCCGCGGTCGCATTAGCACAAACTCCATTCGTGTTTCATTAGTATCACACATTTTAGTTATTTTTATACACAGATAAACAAATAAATATCACTTGAAGGAAGAATTTTCAGAAAGATTCACAGAACTGTAGTAAGTCCAGAAAAATACTAGTAATATTCAAAATTTCCTACTTATTTCTAAAAACAATATTCGCATAGCACAACACAATTCGCAAGGGCACAGGCATTTTGTCATAATTTTTTGTCCTAATTTACAATTCCTGTAAAAACCAAATATCCAATGCATCAATCCACCTACAAAAAAGAATCTTCCCCAAAAAAAAAAAATTTTTTTTGTATATTTCACTTACCAGAAGGTCGTAACACGAAGTAGTACTTCTTCCAGCCCTTCTTGGCGTCGCTCTTGAGGTAGAGGAAGCCCTCCATGGGAGGCACCAGGTGCCCGGAGACTGAGGGCGTGGAGGTACTGGCGCTGAAGAACTCCTCTATGATAACTTGGCGCAGGTGCTCGTCGTCGGATGACCAGCCTGGATAAGGCATATTTATATTATCCAGGAAATTTTAAGTTTAAAGCCGAGCGTTGGAAATTTTTAAATATTATAAAAGTGAAGTCCCGTGTCCTCGTAGTGGGGTAAGGGGCAGATGCATTATTCATACATCTGTTTCACTGATCGATTTTCTTTAGGGACAAGTAGGTGATCAGCCTTCTGTGTCCTGCCAGACCGAGACATCTTTTTTTTTCTTCGTCTCCACCGGGAATCGAACCCAGGACCCCTCGGTTCTACGCTCAAGCGCCAACCACTGTACCAAGGAGGCGGTCATATATAGAAATCCTTTAAATATTATACAACGACATAAATAAATAAAGTATGAATCTCTGTATCTGTATCTTTATATTCTTAACATTAATTAAGTTTAATTAGTTAGTTAGATTAAACTTAAAATGTTACTATCTAATGACTCATAAGAATGAAAAATATTATACTAAAAAAAAATCAAAGCCTTTAAAAAGGTATCAAATAATTAAATAAACTAATTACTAAAGTAACTAACAAATTAATATAAAATTTTCCGATTTCCTTATTTAACTTTAATTCATTGTTTTGAGTAAATATTATTAAATATTTTATCTTTTTTTCAAATACTCTCACACATAATTGCATAAAGAACAAACCTCTATCATCTTCGCTCAATAGGAACTTCTCTGGAGTATGGAAAAGGGAGTTCTTCTCCGGCCTCTCCGTAAAGAGGATCTTGTTCTTGGACTCTCGGGTCCACAGCATCAGGTTGTCGACTAGCATCTCGTGGTCTTCGTACACGCGCTCTGGGATATCAAATTAAATTGTAATGTAATTATTTTTTACAAAAAAAAAAGTCTGAAATAGATCAAATTTAAGTAGACTAATTGTCAGAAGTAGATTGAAATAGGACAAGAAAGGTACTATTAAAAATAATCAAAGATTCACTCAGTCAAAACTTTTGAGGTCACAAACGCAAAAGATACAGTCAAATTGAAAACATCTTTTTCGTTAAGTCGGTTAAAAACATAAGTGCAACGTAAGTTACTATGACAACCATAAAAGATTAAAATATGTCTGAGATGAGATTTCATATTTGGTATTTCGCAAGTCCCTTCTAAATAATAAATATCGAATATAAAGGGGTAGGTGCGTAGGAGGTAAAATTTTCCGTTCTCCTTGTTATTGCGAATATATAAAGGGCTATAGGAGGTAAAATTTTCCATAGAAACTTGTAACTGGGCCGAATGATTTTTGAATTGATAAGGTTTCTGTTTTGTTCACTTTAACAAACAACTTGTAAATAGGTCAGATGATTTGTGAATTGATTCTGTATTGTGTGATTTATTACAGAAGTACTTTGGAGAAAACTTTGTAAGGCTGTTAAAATATAAAAAAAAAACTAAACTATTGATAAACATTCAAAACCTTTGAGTTGAAAATTCCACTTAATACGTACATGTTACATATTTTAATGAACAAAAACAAGCACATCATTTTAATTTTTAATGGATACTTATCTAATGCTTCGAAACAGAGATCCTAGACTAGATTTTTTATCTTAAGGTCTCTTACCCGTTTGACCAGTAATTTAATCACCATTAAAACGTAAAATCTGTTACAAATCGTAATATTTCCAAACCAATTTAGCCCTAAATACATCATTGTTATTTGCGAGACTAGGTGATAGTAATTGCACTCTGGTTCGTTTCAATCGACTTCCGTAACTTTTCCGGGGAAATGGGAATGGATGGTTTTGTCCTAATTTTGTGTAAATTACCAGTTCATTTTGTCTCTATTAATTAGGATTAAGGACTTTTGTTGAAATGTTTGGATTATTGGAATTTGGACTTATCTATAGGTACTAATATTATAATGCTGAAGAGTTTGTTTGTTTGAACGCGCTAACCTCAGGAACTACTGGTCCGATTTGAAAAATTATTTCGGTGTTAGATAGCCTATTCATCGAGGAAGGCTATTTATCATCACACTAAGACCAAGAGGAGCGGAGCCACGCGGGTGAAACCGCGGAGCGCAGCTAGTTGGAGATAAGATTTGATACAAAGATTAGCCAAAATCCATTCTAAGTTGTCCAGATTATAAGTTTGTTAATGTGAAGTTTTATTTTTAATGACTTTTTATTCTTTCTACTTAGTAGTTAGTACCTATGTGTCCTGTTATTAGAAGACAACTTTGTATAAGTTATTTTACCGTTTTTACCAAACAGGATTAGATATTGTGGTAATAATAAAGACGAGTAAAGCCATATAACTCAAAATGGATGTTAATTTACAAGATCGAGGATTATAATAAGCCGGCTGTGAGATAACTAATGTATTTCCCTGAATATTAATGTTAGATTGTCAAGAGTCGAGGTACTCTAAGCTGTTGTAAGGTTAGGTATTTCAGGTAAATATTAATTAATATTAATGCTCTTGGTCATTTCATATATCCATCTGGTATATAAACTTGAACTATGGAGACTAGAAAATTATATGGATTTAGATACTTAGATATATATTTGATAATACATAATATTTTGTAGTTAGTATAGGTGGATAATTAAGTAGTAAAACTAAAAAGAAACCATTAACACATACGTAAATATATACACAATAAAAAAATCGCCCTGTAGTGTAATCATCAATTACACTAACCATCGTTTAGGTCTAGGTAGAAAAATATTTAATTTCTAGATTTTTCCAGCATCTGCCTACAAGATTTCCTAATGATCGGTCGAGTAGTTAAGGCGTGAAAGCGTGACAAACAAACAAATTCATCTTCGCACTTACAGTTGTATGTAGGTCAGTTTTATTTACTACAAGCAATGTGTCTTAACTTATGTATTATTATATTTATAATTGAGGTAATTATTTTAATAATTGTCTGTGTTACGCAATGCTATTATTAAATAATGTGGTTTATTTTATGACATTTCAGGGAATTAACAACTAAATACATGCTGAATTTTTAAAAGAAAATAACATATACAATATCTATACTTATCGTTGTCAGCTGCTAAAATGTTAAGGATAATAATATTCTGTACCAACATTTAAACTAGTAAATTAGTGTCCCAAAGTGGAATATAGAATTGAAATTGATATCGAGAACTGTATCTTAACTCAATCTCAAACTGCGTTTGATACGACACGATGCGAATTGGACGCAAACGAACGGGAAGCTAGTGCATAATCAATATTATTGAATTAATGTATATAGTTCAGTTTCACATTTAAGCTATCCAATATTTCAATTAAATTAAGTTTTGATTTGATATAAAGATTGGAGTCGATCTCACAGTTGATATTGATACCCGATACCGGTACTGGTAAATAAAAAATAATATCTCAAGATACATACAATATGTCCGAAATAAGGTCCGAAATCATCAAATTGGCTATTATATTGGCAAACGTTGAAACTTGAAACCTAAACACTACACAGGCACAAACTTTGTCTTCTTGAAAATCATATTTTTTCAAGTTTAACTGCCCTAGATCCTCCATCCCTTCAACTCCTCTTATTTTATTATAACGAATTTTCAAATCAACTCACCCATATGCAAGTCGGGTAAATGCTCCACAATGGCCCACTTCGGTTCCATAGTCACGTGGTTCTTATCAGCCAATAACCTGGTTACATAACCACAAGACATCTTCTCATCAACCAGCAGGCTTTTGGAAGAACCGTCAGTGGAAAACGCTTTGATGAAGAGCTTCTTGACGTTAGCTTCGCGCATCCGTTCTAGCGCGAGCTTTATTTTGTCGGCCTTCTGTTGGTAAAGTGCGTCCTGTAAGATTATAGAGCTAGCTAGTTGTCTACAGGCAAATACAAATTATATGGGCAAATGATAAAAACGATGCGAGAAAAGCTTCCGTATTTTCGGAAACATTGGTTGGTAAAAAAAAAAATAGAAATGGCTGTATGTAAGGGCTTTTACCCTAGTTTCTTATAAAATATTTTAAATCAAATTATCAAGTAAAAAACATAATTTAAGTCATACAAGACTTCTACTGCAGTCATGTAGCAGTTTTATTAATAAAAGCCAATACGAAGCGATTTACATGGAAATAAATTAAATTTTTAAGCTGACGAAATTAATTACATGCAGTCCAGTTAGCAACAAAAACACGATATCGTAGTAAAATAGCTTTGTGTATCAAAATTATTGAACAGGAATACTGGAAATTCAACCACCAATAATTTTGCCTTTTTATAAATGTTTTTCATGCCGTATCTTTGCGTTAATTAATTTCTAAATAACCAATATTAGCTCATTAAATTAAAATAATTGTTCAGATTTTGTTGCTGACGGTACTAAGTATTAACATAAAAACTGAAAAGTTACCTTTTGATTGGGATGAATAGTGAGTTTCATTTGTTTGCATTTGGAGCTGGCACTGCTAGAGGCTGACGATTCACTTGATAACATCGATACCTGTGGAAATAAATAATTATTAATATCATTTTTTTTCTTGCTGACTCTACATACGTTGTACAAATAAAACGAAATCTGTTTGCAAAAGATTATAAAGTGTGTTAAAATTAAAAAGTTTATGCATTTAAATAAATAAAATAATTTGTACATTACGTTTTTGCGCACCATTTTTTTTTGTTGACTCTACCTTTGCATTTCCTACGTAAGTTTAAATTTATTGAATAATGACGTATAATTAAATAATGTTTAAAATGGTAAGAAATTGCGGTTTATAGTTTTATAAATAATATGTATGTGATAACTAGTTATGCCCATATAGGTTTAATTATAGTAGCTTACTTTATTCTTGGATTAACCTTATAGAGCAAATACTATGTTTATAATTATTTCCTTGATTAATTGTAACGTACGTAACGGTACATTCCTGGGTAATTACCTATCCGTTGGATAATATGGTTTGTTATGTTTGAAGGGCTGTGACATTTAGTTTTAATCTTCTTATAATATAAAAATATATAAAAATGAATCGCAAAATGTGTTGGTAAGCGCATAACTCGAGAACGGCTGAACCGATTTCGATAATTCTTTTTTTATTATATTCCTTGAAGTACGAGGATGGTTTTTATGTAGAGAAAACGTAAATATGTACCACGGGCGAAGCCGGGGCGGACCGCTAGTCTTATATATAAAAATGAATCGCAAAATGTGTTGGTAAGCGCATAACTCGAGAACGGCTGAACCGATTTCGATAATTCTTTTTTTATTATATTCCTTGAAGTACGAGGATGGTTTTTACGTAGAGAAAACGTAAATATGTACCACGGGCGAAGCCGGGGCGGACCGCTAGTAATAGATAATTATTAGAAGTACTAGATTGTACTCACTAGTATATGTTCAATGCATTTGTATATGATTATTGTATTTGCAGTAAAATTGATAAATAAGCTCATTCATTAACGTACTTGAAAATATTATTATGTTACTTTTGAGTAAAATAACATATGTGCTGGTCTAAATAATTCGGAAAATCAAGGAATAAGAATTATACATAATTGACAATATATCTGATTAATATGTTTATATCGGTGCATAATACCCTAATATCTACATTATTGCTTCAATGAAACCTTATTTTAGTTTTCATTCCGAGACAACATAGTTAAAAGAGTTTAGGTAAGTATCTACAATTACAACTCATTATAGAAGAGTTAAAAAAATATCCAAAACAAAATAACTAGCTATACATTGAAAATTATCTATTTTTACTGAAATATAGACATAACTATATTTCCGCCCGCGGCTTCGCCCGCGTTTGCAAAGGAAAACCCGCATAGTTCCCTTTCCCGTGGGATTTCCGGGATAAAAACTATCCTATGTGCTAATCCAAGTTACCCTCTATATGTGTGCTAAATTTCATTGTAATCGGTTCAGTAGTTTTTACGTGAAAGAGTAACAAACATCCATACATCCTTACAAACTTTCGCCTTTATAACATATAGACATAATATAAACTTACAGTATCACTAAAAGCGGAATCATTGTCTGGCGAGTCGGTGCGAGCGATGCTGGAAGCGCCATCCTCTTTGGTGTCCTGGCGCTGCGGGACTTCGCCCTCCGAACGCTCTTTTGATGTTGTTGAGAAATCTATAGGAAATATAATTATATGATATATATCTAATAATAATTAAGTAATCAAAGATTAATTACCCTCTGGATTGAGAATATAAAGCTTTTTTAACAAAAAATACGCTTAAAAGTTAAGCAGTTCTGAAACGTGTACCTAATCCGTAATATAATCTTTAATCAGTGTGTTGTTTGTGTAACTGTATTGGGTATGGAAAAGTAAAAAAAATATCATAGTATTCTCAATAAAAATAAATATGTGTGTGTTTTTATATGCATATACATATATTGACACCAAGAGTCCCTATATTGCTTCCTATTTACTGGCTTCTAATATTACAAATTAAAGCTTTTATTTAAAAAGCCAAGTCTTTTAATTTTTGTGCTTCAAAATTTTTGACGAAAACATTCAAAGTTCAAACTTTCTTTGTGTTAGCAATTGCTATCAGCCTTGTAGAATGTTTATTTCGCTGAATTTCAAAGGTTGTTTCAAAATTCTTTGAAGGTATTTTTTTGGTGTCACTTATCATACCTGCAAAGTGTTGTCAAAAAACGCTTGAAACCTTAGAAATAACTTTTCAAAGCTAAAACGTTGTAACAAAGTAAAGGTAACTGTTTCAAAGTAACGGTTTGTATGTGACTGTGTTGGACACTTAAAACACGAGTTTTTAACCTTTTCCAAAGCAGCTTTTGTTTCGTGTTGGTGTTTTCGTAATTCGTTTCTTTCGTCGCAGGTATAATTGATTTGTTATAGCTATATTTGTTGAGTTAGCTATTGTTACTGCTATTCAATAGGAACCTTGGCATCACATTTAGTATTACATAATAAAAATTGTAAATACAGATATGTAAATAATATGAATTGAATATTTGAAATATTTAAAGTTACAAATCCTTTTTTAATTAAATATTTACTATAATATCTCACTAGTTAGTTGAGATTAAAATGTATTCATGAATTAAATACTTCCTTAGTTTAACACTCATTTTACAATACGGTTAAATTTAAAGTTTCTCCATATTCTCATTTCATGAACATATTTTCGTCTGAATAAAAGTGAACTAGTTAACGCGTTGCATAGTCAAAATGTTCACTTTTGTGATGTTTATAAGCTTTTTTAATTAATTTGCGCTGCATTTCATGTTAAATAAATTCATTTTTAAGTTTACAAAAATTTTGTTTGAATAACGAAGGTGATGATTTACATTTATTTTGCTGTTTTCAAAAAATATGTTTGTTTTCTGACCGAAAGTTATTTTTTTTATCTTAATTCTATGTAGATATTTTATTTTTTGCAGAAAGGTGCAGTTTAAAGCTTCACCTATAACTTTTACAGTCAACCTTTTTCAAATCACAAAATACATAGACTTTTTACAAGAAATTAAAAATTTTATGCTCTAATATTATGCTTCCATATTTATATTATATATATTTATTAGTAACTTGAAGAGTATTGGATAATCGGAAGTGAAAAGAAAGGGTTCTCTGCTCCCTATAAAAACTTCCCTTCTATAAACCCCCATTAATTACTATTATTGATGGTTGCGTGTGTAGACGATATTTTTATAATTAAACCAGCTGTCGTATATATTACGTACTATGTATATTTTTAGAAAATATCAACAAATTTTTAATGACACACGCCACATTGAATTATATATAGAAGAGATTAAGCTTAAGCTTAAGCTAAAAGGATGATTTAAACCTTCAACATTTATTTATTAAACAAGACTTATGTAAGCAGTTAATTCACATAAAAAATAGCGTTCGGAAAGCAGAAAAAAGCCGGCAAGAAACTGAATTTTATGATACCTATAGGATATTTTTAAGATGGAATTTTTGTGTATTCAAACTCAAACATTCGTCATGACATAGTTTTAACATAACCACCGATTCGGAAAGCAGTTTCTACGGAGAAGAACCAGCAAGAAAGTAGTTGCTCTATCAAGAATTTGTGGATTATAAGATTAGTCCTAAAGATTTATTATACATTTTTACTAACCTGTAGAAACCCTGGATAGTTCTTCATCGTACTCCGAATCAAGTGCGCATAGTTCCCCCAGTATGGCGTCCAGGTCAGCATCCTGGGTCTCTTCCAGGTTAGCCATGGAGAAGCGGTACGTGTCTATCCGGGGCGCGACGATCTCTAGCGGCCGCATGGACGCGTCCGTGGATGAATTGAGACCCTGGAAGATGGAGTGGATTAGTATGGCCTTAAAGTCATCCTGTATTCTGTAAATAATACAGGCTTGAGGATGGGTAATTGGTAGGGAGAAGGTAACCTATCCCTTTGTCCTATATCCTGTATCCTATATATAATAATATGACTAACCAGATACCCAAGTATCCTTTCCTTCTTTTTTGGCCCTTTTGGTTTTAGGATTTGGTTTAATGAGAAATAAAATAACATAATTAATAATGGTATTCAATAAAAATTTAATGTTAAGCCCAGTGTCACAGGGTGAGATCTACAGTGTTGTAACTTGTATACAGTACTAATCCTACAAATTGACGTATCATCTGCAACCTTGAAAATATGCATAAACTTTGATTACAACTATGACTAGTCACAGCAAAAGTACGAAACAAAAGGCACCGTTTCGAAATTGGCAGAACCAATCGGAAAACGCAACCCGGCACCGCAGACGTGACCGCAAGACCATTCCAACTTGGCAGGATTCACTACGAACATTGCTCAACGTTTTTTAGCTTTTTATTTTTTACTGTTTACTCTACGGCAAACGTTGAAATATCTCTAATGATAATCCCAAAGGTACATAGCTCTGATTTATTGCTCTTTTATAAACTACTAGAGGTCCGCCCCGGCTTCGCCCGTGGTACATATTTCGCAATAAAAGGTAGCCTATGTCCTTTCTCGGGTATCAAAATATCTCCATACCAAATTTCATGCAAATTGGTTCAGTAGTTTAGGCGTGATTGAGTAACAGACAGACAGACAGAGTTACTTTCGCATTTATAATATTAGTATGGATTAGCCCGTATTACGCAAAGGTTAAGGCTAATGAGCATTACTAAATCACGTTAATACCTTCGAACTTATTTGAAAGAAGGAGATAAATATATTTTTGATTGCCATATTCTCAGTTTGTTATGTTCACAGTCAATACGTGAAATGCATTTCATAATTCGTCAAGTTATATGTTTGATAACAACTCGTATACAAGTCACAATAATGATATTTGGACAACGATATTGATAAACAATTAAATAGATCAACGATCGGAAGTTATATTTGTTATGGCTGATATTTATCTATAATTGATGGTAATTTAAACGTTTATTTCCACGTTATGTATAATAATAGAGTTATCGAATACATGAAAAATGTATAACGATAATGTTAGGAAGGAACGAAGCAATTATCGTATATTTTCTTATATATAAAATGAATCGCAAAATGTGTTGGTAAGCGCATAACTCGAGAACGGCTGAACCGATTTCGATAATTCTTTTTTTATTATATTCCTTGAAGTACGAGGATGGTTCTTATGTAGAGAAAACGTAAACATGTACCACGGGCGAAGCCGGGGCGGACCGCTAGTTGAAAATAATTATTGCGACTGAAAATAGGCAATATTTGTATTAATTATTATTAAACAATTTATTGAGGACTATCAGTTGCTGGTAGAGTTCTTATCTTCGAGGACGCAAAATTAAGAAAGCTTTCTTTTGTGTCAAAGCGCAGCTCTAGGTACACACAGTAGTAATACAGTAGTATTGTTTACGGCTAAATGGGAGCAATTCGTGTAAATAAAGTCAAAAACTACAAATTCAATTAAAGGGTACGAGGGGATATTAGCCATCAGGACAGGGAAGTTTTTCCGCCTTGCTGTATATTGGGCAATGCCCTTTTCGTTTATAATAATGAATATCGATTCTTGTTTCATCAAAACTTTTAAGCTTGGAAATATATTTCGCATTTTGTTTCTTCCTGTTGGACTACAACAGATATAGTGTGTTTTTTAAATATTATCTCATATTTCGATAAGCGTAAAACCGTCAAAATATAACCGAATTGAATTAAATATGAAATCTGAGCGGAAACTGTAAACAACGTTTATCATTTACCATATGCTTAGCTCGTGTCTAGATAGCATTGTGTAAAGCGTCCGGGAATTTGTTTTTAGTGAAATACTAATTTTAGTGAAACCTGCGCCCCGCGGTTTCACCCACGTGGCTCCATTCCTGTTGGTCTTAGCGTGATGTTATATAGCCTTCCTCGATAAATGAGCTATCTAACACCGAAATAATTTTTCAAATCTGACCAGTACTTCCTGAGATTAGCGCGTTCAAACAAACAAACAAACAAGCTTTATAATATTAGTAAGTATTAGTGTAGATTCTCCGAACAATAGGACACAAATCAAAGCTTCGGCCCATTACGTAAACGGCACAAGTATTGTACCTATATGCTGATAAAAGCCGATAAACACGTTCATACGAACCAACCAGATTTTATGCTTCGCTTCATATTGCTTGCTATAAATGTACTCGATTTTTGTATTTCCATGTCTTGTAATATTTAGGGTGTGAAAATCTTGTTACAGAAGGGTGTTTTCGTGTTTGGTTTCAGGCGGATTTTAAAAGTATATGTAGATGTACTAGCCTACAATGATTTACACTTAGCGAATACGGTCAAAGGAAGACAATGCCTGTCTTATGTGATGGATAAATCTCGTTTTAAATCCTTTGTAGAGCTTTATTCATGAAGGTATTGTAACTTATTGTAGAACTCTTTTTATTAATTCGGTTAAACGTTTGATTGATAATTATGTAAAACGCATACCTAAATAATTTTTAATAAGGTAGGTAATTTATAATATGATGATTAATTTTCGTATGCATTTATTCCAGATGAGAATAATTCCACATTAATATTAACTTACGATTGCGAATTTCCAATAACAATATTAATTATCTGTGAACTGTAAACGGGATTCGATTGCGGTGTCGTTTTCAATGCTTTACCGGTTAAACCGCGTGTTTCCTTTATTGAATCTTATTGAGTTGCAGTGTTATAGTGTCACGGATGTTTATTAATAGAAATATTGTCACACTTCAATGGAGGATAAATAATATTGCTAATTCATTGATGCTTTGTAATTGTTTGTTATGGCGCCGGTTGAGTAATTAATTCTGTGTTACCACTCAATGGTGATAATTAGCCCAAAATGTGGCAAATTTAAAAACAGGCAGTTAGACGTACTTTAGCTTCTTTTAAGGACGTCTTTCATTCCTTTAAAAGGTATTGTTCGAGTTTATTATAACTTAAAAAATAGAATCGAGAAATGTGTCCGACCCGCAGAACTGCAACAATAACGAAGATTAAATGTAGCGATAAGTTTTTATTGTACACACGACATACATGGAACATGTCACAGCGTCTATTATTACACGCATATAACTCAAGTGGACTTGTTTACAGCCCAAGATCCCAGCAGAGCCCCTGGAATTAATCCTACACCATAAATATGAATATAAATGTCGCACACACTCATCCGCTTAATGCGTGAAGAATTAATTAACTCACACATGTCAACATCCCAAAACATGGGCAGGAACGCATTGTCTTTAGAACAATGACCCTTGTCTAATTATGCAAAGAATATATACAATACGACGCTTATAGTTATCTAGTCAGGAAATTTATCTAACCCTATGTTCTAAAAATACTCGGCTTTCACTACGAGTTAAGTAGAGAGAGTAATATAGGATGGCTGGGAGATATGGCGCCAGGCGGGCGCCGATACGTACCGTAGGCATGTCCGACTCGATAGATTTGTTTTCTAACTGTGTATTGACTCTCTTGAGGCGGAAACTTCCTTTAATCGCGGAGAGGAGTCCTCCACGCCGTTTGGTTTCACTCACGTCCATCATTTCGTTCACATTGCACCGAATGAGTCACACACAGGCATGCCGAAATGCCGCGCTCCGTTATTCTTTCACGTTTTTCATAAATCACCAAGGAACTCCGCGGGCCGGGAGCGGGTAGTCGCGCGGTGGACGCAAGCACTAGTCGACCTCGCCACTGCAGTGTCAATATTTGCAAAACTTTCGTTTTCACAATCGATTTAAGTGTAGCAGAACAAAAGGGCGCCGGGGAATCGAACGTGGAGCGTACGCAGCGTCTCGGTTACAACTAAAGTTGCATTAGTGAAGTGCGGCGCGGTGGAGGGCGGGGGGGAAGCGGTCCCGCAAGCCGCAACTGGCAACTCGCAAGTTGGGCGAGGGATCAGGGAAGTCGGCGTGCGACGCGCGCGTTCCCTATAACACGTGTCCTTACTCCTTTGTTGATCCTGGCGACGTCGCAGCTCGCAGGGACTTGCCACCCGCGTCCACGATCTCCCCGAAGCTTTCAATGAATCTCATTCAATGCCCATACAGATGTAAACAACTTCAAAAATAATAACAATGTTCGCTTATTAGTTTAGAACTGTTGTAAGTGTGATGCGGCACGCATATCACAGAAATAGAACATGTAGTATCTTCGGAAGTGAACTGTCTACTAAATTTGAGAAAGTACAATAGTTTATTTTTTAAAAGCAATAACTATAACGCATACGGTCATTAATCAACCGAGCGAATCATCTATCTTCAGAAAGTGATGCAGTCATTATTAAATAGATGGGAAATGAAATACCTACTATGTTTTAGGAACGTTCCACAAAAGTAAACTAGATATTCGGAATCTCTATCTTACTCTACATTCTTAATTCCATCTTTTTTACTTATGTTTAAAATATGTTTACTTTTTTGTAATGTCCTTAATTTTAAAATACAAGAATTGCCCATTTTTTCGTAAAACTGTTACATCTGGCCACACTACACTGCGGAGGCGGGTGCGTGCCCCGCAGTAACCCTCCCCCTCCACTCCCGAAATTCTGTCGTATTATTTAGGGTGGCAATCCGCAATAAAGATCCTGGGCCCGTTTATGGATGTTCTATTCGTTTAAATTTACCATTTAAAGTAATTAAAGGAAGTAGGATAGAAGCTATTTAAGAAATGGAACTTCATTATGCTTAGACCTGTAGTAAATCTTAAGTCTTAACATAGGATGTTCAAGTTAGAGTTAATTAATAATTTGTAGAGACCTCTGAAATTTTCCTTTTAAACTTTTTATAATAAATTATTGTTGATTACATAATATAAATAAGGAATTATACTTTGGTGACGTCAATATACAACACGTAACGCAAATTTAAAGAAGCCCTCAAAAAGAAAAACAATAACTATTTAGACATTCGCAACAAAATTTCTTAATGCCGGGATACTTATACAATACAGAAAGGAGGTTAAAAATAAAACGCTTAACAAAAAACCTCCCCGCTTCCTAACACTTGAAGGGACAAATATTTTTAACTTGCCGCTCCGGTTTCGCCATGTCAAAGGGATAAAAAGTATCCTATATTAATCCAAGTCTTAATCTCCCCGTGGGCAAAATTTCATTCATATCCGTTTAAACGTTATAAATATACACATCTAGTTAAATAAAAATCATGTGTATAAAATATGATTGGTATATCTATGGACTACAAATAAAGTTTAAAATGCTCATTTCTTGAAATGCATAATTTCTATGCATTTGCTTCATGGAGCACTCCTAATCACTGCTTGTAGAGGTACATATCAATTAGGACCAGGTTCGAAATGCATTTATCATAAATGCTAGCAAGAAACATTGTAAGACTATTTTTCGTACCCGTAGCTTATTCCAGTCATATTTAAGCTTTTTTTACCCTATCCGGTTGGAATATAGTCTATATACAAG
This sequence comes from Colias eurytheme, assembly GCF_061535395.1. Taxonomy (NCBI): domain Eukaryota; kingdom Metazoa; phylum Arthropoda; class Insecta; order Lepidoptera; family Pieridae; genus Colias; species Colias eurytheme. Next base: position 853,971 of record NC_142980.1, read on the forward strand.
ATGTGGGTATGATACAGTACTAAAATCAATGAAAAACTACATATTATGTTCCATTGTCACGATGCACCATGTCCAGGATACGCTATATTATATTATACAGTATATAGTTATACAGACATTGTTTATCCTACTACTATTATAAAGGCGAAAGTGTGTAAGTATGGATGTATGGATGTATGGATGTTTGTTACTCTTTCACGTAAAAACTACTGAACCGATTACAATGAAATTTAGCACACATATAGAGGGTAACTTGGATTAACACATAGGATAGGTTTTATCCCGGAAATCCCACGGGAACGGGAAATATGCGGGTTTTCCTTTGAAAACGCGGGCGAAGCCGCGGGCGGAAATCTAGTAAAGTTCATAAATAGATAATAATGGGAATAAGGGAACAAAAGGGCTAAATTTGTTGATTTAATTGGTTCACCAGTTCCCAGCGAGCCCTACTAACAATAATGTATGAAATGTTGCTCTATGCTCTTAATTAAAATGGCCCGCATTCAATTTTGAGCTAACCTTGTACGCCATTCTCAATTTCCTTATTAGTTACACTTTTTTGTACCGAAATAAACGGCTAAGAGTGTGGTAATAAAATAAATCACTGTTAACCGTTTTATATTATAATTTAATATAAAAAATATAAATGTCATGTAACACCAACAGTTATGTTTAATGATTTATGGAATAATTAATTTATTGACATTCTACGACTATGAGTTTCAAAATTAATTATTTTACATAATAATTATTTATTATCGCCTTCTAAGAAAGAAGTGTTCTTCTTATAGTTAAAAGCCGCTAAACATAATGAGAGTCCTAATTAAAAATATTTTTAAATCCATACTATATATTATAAATGCGAAAGTAACTCTGTCTGTCTGTCTGTTACTCAATCACGCCTAAACTACTGAACCCGATATTTTGATACCCGAGAAAGGACATAGGCTACCTTTTATTGCGAAATATGTACCACGGGCGAAGCCGGGGTGGACCACTAGTTATAAAAAAATTAAACAAAACAAAACACATAAGCATACTTAATAATTAATTAGTCATCTGCATTTTGTACTATTAATTATTACACAGGAGAATAATAAATAATAATCTTCAAAAAATTCGTTGCCACAACAATCAACACGCGTGAATAGCGCTTGAAAAGCCCTCATTGAGTAAAATATTTTACAAATAATTGGTGTAATTATTATCTTCACAATTTCGGATTTCGCAAAATAAATGGAAATGTGTGTGTTTGACTTAATTTAATTATAGCTATGAATTAAAATCATTTACTTTGTGTAACGTGTATACTGTAACAAAGGCAAAATTAATGCTATTATTTTGATTATGAATGGCATTAATATGAACACTATAGTGTTTTATTGGTTGGGATTAAATCTATACTAATATTATAAAGAGGAAAGGTTTGTAATTATGTATGTATGTATGTTTTTCACGCATAAACTACCGGACCGATTTTGATGAAAATTGGCACACCTTTTATTGCAAAATATGTACCACGGGCGAAGCCGAGGCGGACCGCTAGTTATTTATAAATATAATGGTTAATGCTATTAAAATTAATCGTATGAAGCTTTTTACTTCTTGACAAAGGTTTTCGTGGATGTGAATTGTGAAGATACAAAAACCTCTGAAAGTACTGAACTGATTTGACTTAAATTTTATATCAGTTTGATAACAGCTATTGTGTGAGTTTGTAGCTATAACTTTTGGGCTCTAGGCTCTATCTCTACATTTGTAGACATTGAGTATTTAGTACTTATAAAAAAAAACAAATCGATTTTATGACAAGACATTATTTCATAATACATAATATAAGAACAAGTAAAAAGCTCGCACATTATAAATTTGCATGAATTTTACAATAATTAATTTACAGTGCATATTAATGATTACATTATATTCAGTATTCTTCTATCGACTATAAATATTGTGAATAGCTGTCATATTAATAACTGATAAATAAAACTAACAGCTACATATTATATCGTGAAGTCGCGATCAAATTAACACTCCATAGAAGGCAGCTGTTCGCTACGGGCACAATAAGATTGTAATATCTAATGTATTTTATGTTGCATACGTATAATATTTTGTATTTAACGTTCTTCATTTTTTGCCATTTATTCATTACATTTTCATTACCTATGTATAATTTTTTTAACATAATCTTTAGAAGAGAGACTAATCTGGTAGAGTCGTGAAAAAATTATTTCAATGTTTGGTTAAGTTTTACAATTTAGTCTTATTTTAGTCTTTTTTGTGCAACACAGAAACTTCTATTAAAGCATGTTCAAGATCAAACTTAAAAAAAAACAAAAACAAAAAAAAAATTGAAAAAACATAATTTTATTCACACAATCATCTAGGTATAGATATAATCCGGATTAAACCAACCTGGGATTTATTTCTTTACACCTAAACCCAAAGGGCTATTTCATCTACAATACACTAGATGTATTTGCATCCCACGTCTAGGGGTCCATCTGCCGAGCAGGTGTCTCCAACACCTGTCAATACTGCATTCTGACCCGTATTCGCTTACCGGAAGCGAACGATACAGCTTGTGAATATGTGCAGTGTTTTGTTTATCTGTACGCTTATTTTATTTAATATATGTAGTATAATAAAAGTTATAATCACCACAAGTATATTACTTCGGTTTTACTACAGTGTTTTCTTGCTGTTTTGAACAGAATAAATGGCTCTACATTATTATCAATTTATACGCATTTTGACATTCTCTACAAATATATTGATTAATAATTTCCCAAATGTTAATATACAAAAGAAACTGTGACTAAGTGTACGATTTATGAAATATTTACTAAATTCATGTTAGTACCGATTCATATTTAAATACCAAAGACATGAAGGAAGTTAAATGTGCAAGCACATTTGCCATAGCTCAAAGCCGGGGCGTTCCGCTAGTATAGGCAAGTACAGATTACATCGCAGCTTCAGGCAGGTGCACAGTTATCTCGAATGCACCAAAACTCGCGTTTATTCGTAAGAATATTCAACAGCCAGATGTCGTATTTATTGGGTCCGGACGCACACCTGTCCACTTCACCTGTAGCTACCGATCCAATGTTTTTATTATCACATAAAAAACATATTTGCATATATTCATCGTTTGTTTATTATTACGCGTGCAATTGCAATTCTGATAACGATGTATCCTTTGTTGCATTACAAATTATATTTTCTAAGATTCACCAATTAAAGATTTAGGGGAAATTGAAACGTATGTGCTTGGATAACGGTTTCAATTCGCTTGCAAGTCCACATTACTCGCGTTGAAAATCACAGACAGTCACCAAAGCCGTGAAAGCAATATTCTTGATATTTCAAAGGGATAAATATGGCTTATAAATCGAAGTCGTTTGACGAACAATTAGGGGTGAAATACCTCTTGTTTTTGATTGTGTTGTATTGTTTATTTGTTCTCCTTAGGAACTTTTGTTTTGTGTTTTTTAATAAGAGTTGTTGCTAAAGGTTTAATTGGTCAAGGCCTTTGAGTTAATTTAATGACTGTCATCAGAGGCCGACTTCTTTAAACGTGTCCTCCAAGGTGCCTCCAGTCTAATTACGAATGAAGTATCCGTTAGTTTTATTCACAAAACATTATATTATGCAAAAAGAGAAGGAATAAAGATTCAAAGAACAATATACAAAAACTTCAATAATTTATTCCGTAAAATGTGTGAAATGCATAACAAATAAACGAGTATTCAGGGCGGTATGCTAATAAATTAATAACAACCTTATTTAAATATTCATAACGCTTCCAGTAATAAAATAATCAGTTTATTTACATTTTTTACCATCTGTATTGACATGCAACACATAAAACCTAAACAAAAAGATGCAGTAAAAATGTGGCTTAACCTAAAAAATCACCGGAACACCGAACATTCAATACACTGCTGTTTTTACGGCAATATATATTTGAATTTAAAATACAATGGCGTCGTTTTCGAAGGCTAATTTAATTTTTAAACTTTTTAATTTTATATTGTAAAGAGTTCCATTATTGAATGTATTATATGGAAGAAATCACAGTTTACTGTTCTGTGGAAGAAATAGATTTGATATAGTCAAAAGATTTGGTAATGGTTGCTTAAAGTATTTTATAGAGATAACATGCTATGTATAGAAGTCATTTTACGTATATATGTAATTCAATTGATGATGAATGAAATTTTTATTTTTTGTGACTATTAACTGCATAATGTAATAAATATTATAGATATTAAAAATTATTTTATGAGTATCTCAAAAATACAGCATGTTGGATAAAAAAAGTTACACTGTTAGCTGCTATCTGTTTATAATTTGCACACTTATGTTTCCGATGCCCATAATGTATTGAGTATTTTTACAAGATAATATACTAAGTCAATCCATACTAATATTATAAATGCGAAAGTAACTCTGTCTGTCTGTCTGTTACTCAATCACGCCTTAACTACTGAACCAATTTGCATGAAATTTGGTATGGAGATATTTTGATACCCGAGAAAGGACATAGGCTACCTTTTATTGCGAAATATGTACCATGGGCGAAGCCGGGGCGGATCTCTAGTCTTCCATAAACAAATGTTAAACAAAGTAACAAGTTTATCGGATAATTAGGTTATTCTTATTTCGTATAAGCAACGACCTACTTGGAAGAATGACCATATAATTTGTATTCTTTAAGAGTATCAGATAAATGGCGGTCATTTGAAACTTAACTAATTGATTTTTTGTAGATTTCGTAAGAGGTTTTTGTATAAAGTATAGTACTGTGGAGTGGTGAAAGTTTAAATAGTTATAAGTTATTTATTAGATGAATAAAAGAAAATGAATGAATGAATGATGATAGAAAATCTATAGGCTCTTTAAAATCTGTGGACGTTGATGTATTTTGATGGTATGTGAGTATAGAAGTTTGCTATTTATTATTAACTCAGGCCCCGGAACCATAGACACAATAGAAAATCTATTGTGTCTGGGACCGATCGGGCCGCTTGGGGCTCAATGGGTTATGACGATAAATTAAATATTATCGACTGATTCAAAATTCAAAGTTCTTGAAGAGTAATTAAGATTAGAGAAACATAGTAATAAAGACTTTTTACATAATAATGATTTTCTAAAATACTTCAATTAACATTTTTTTCAGAATAAACGATGACGTTGTTGCGCTTTTTACTTACTGTATTATTTAAGACACTGATAAGTTCTGAAATAGAATAACGGAAGATTAAATTGGGAACATATTTGAATTAAAAATGCAGTTCTAACGCCTAAAGCTGTTTTTTTTTGTCTCAAGAGGCAACAGCTGTCTAACAGCGGATGGAGATGAAAAAATGGATGCGCACGCTCCATAGTAATGCGGTAAAAATAGAAAAAAATGTGCGAGTCGGACTCGCGCACGAAAGGTTCCGTATCTATAATAGCATAATCACCTTAGTTGTAGGTATACCTACTAATTTTTTATATTGAGCAAAAAATACGAAAAAAACACGTTTTTTGTATGTGGACCCCCCTTAATATTTATTTCTTTAAATTTTTAGTATTTGTTTTTATAGCGGCAGCGGAATTACATCATTTGTGAAAATTTCAGCTTTCTTGTTATCACGGTTTATGAGATACAGTCGGGAAACAGACAATCAGACAGCGGAGGCATAGTAATAGGGTCCCGTTTTGCCCTTTGGGTACGGAACCCTAAAAAAGGTTTCTGAGCGTTATGCTTAATAGTACTTTAAGTTTCTTCTTGAGTAGATGTTATTGGCATCGCTTGTTATTATTGATTGTGACGTAAAAGGAAATACAATTGAATATATGTATCGTTAAAGATGTATTATACCTAATAAGGAATTTGAGATCTTTCAACAAGTTTCTGGAACAGCGATAAAATCTCAAAAAGCAGATGAGCTTGTAAGTTTTATGAGTGAGATTTTTACTGCGATCATCATATCCTTGTTTTTTGAAAATGAGTCCCAAAAACAAGGTACTTACTTATATTTTTATGAAACTGGATTTTATTAAATCTTCTTTAGTTAAATTAATTATGTAGGTAGTAGGTACTAACTGTTTCGTTTAAATACAAATTAAAGACGCATAATTTCTTTCAAAAGCTTCAAATAAAACCCTGTCAACAGATACCCAAAAAGGCACGTTTCGTTCCACAATACGATAAATCTGTTTCACAAAAAATATACGTGTGGTATCGCAAAATCATAGGCATAATACCAGTATGGGTGCACCTGCGCACCGGCTGCTCGGAACACGTGTCCCGATACAGCTTTCTTTTATTTGTTTAATTAATTATGCTATATTTATCTGTGTATTTATAATCTGTGGCCGGCGCCCGTGTAACGGTGTAACTCTTTCTTTTATATATTAATTGTTAAGGAAAAACTAAATCGATCGAACTTGGCTTGACACGCTGCCGCGTGTCTAGATGCCTGAAAATGGTTAGGTGTGGAGCTTTCAAATAATAAAAGAATAATCAAAATCAGTCCACTCAGTCCAATGTTCTGGGGGACTGGAGATAAAAAATCCAGAAAATAGTCTAGTTACCTCCTCCTTTTTTGAAAACTAACTCATTCCACCAGTCAGCAAAATCAAGAGTTTGTGTTTTTATGGTACACAAGCTACATAACTGTCAAGTACATATATGATCAAAATCTGTCAAGTCGATTTCCTGTAAAAGAGGAACTGTATACAAACATACATCCATCCTCACAAAATTTCACATTTATATTTGTAACACTAAAAGGTTGTTTTGTTGGATTGTTGCTTGTTGGTTGGTTGGATTTTATTAAATATTTTTCTGACAGAAGCCATTCCTGCGTCTGCTTGTCTTGTAGACACTTGAAATGCATTGTGAAAAGTATTCTGCTGATATTTGGCGAAGTTCATACCAGAAATATAAATACGTCTGTCATATTCTAAGGGTCAAACACATTTATAATACACCATTATAACATTATCACTACATGGTATAAACTTTAAAACAAAGTCCCTCTCTTTCTGTCCCTATATCCATATAATTTAAATCTTTAAAATTTGGCAATAGATTTTGATGCGGTTTTTTAATAGATAGAGTGATTCAAGAGGAAGCTTTTAGTACATTATTTAGTAGGTTTTAGACCTGTGTTTTAGATAAAGCGGGTAAAGCCGCGGGCTAAAAGCTAGTTGTAGATATAAATTCAGAATTATATTCTGTCACAGTATATAAATAGAACAGTGGAATTTGATTTACTATAATAATTAATTAGCGTGTCTATATTCATTGATGCAATATTCATTGATTAGCAAGGTTGAGCGCCCTGTGCGGAATTGGCAATTAATTTGAGATTTGTGGTCAGCCGTGTTTGGTTTATCTACTGTTGGTTTAGGAAGGGTCTTCTAGGTTTATTAAATTTGTATGTAATTTAACTAGTTGTACCCCGCCGTTTTACGAGCATTGTTCGCTCCTATTGGTCTTAGCGTGATGATATAATATAGGTAGCCCGGGCTATCTTACTATGAAATTTATTAGATTGATGCGTTCAAGCGTTAAGGCATTTTCTGGTAGAGATAACTGTACCTTATCACTGCGCAGTTATCTCTACCAAGCAACCACATATTGAAAGTTGAAACAACTTACCGCAGTCAAGACAGTAAGCTCTCCAAGCCACTCGTTGAGCAGAGCCTCCGGGTCCTCGCCCCCCGTGCCCGCAGCGGAGTCCTCGACCAGCGCCATCTGTGCCAAAAATATATCAACTAATGAAAAAACAGAGTAAGATCAAATGGAAAACAAGTTTATATCGCGCTGTGGATTCAAATCCCAACGCGAATGTGAAAATTATTGAATTAAAACTACAAAGAAATAATCATACCAAAAATGTTGTTTGTAACATTGTACTCAATAAATTTTACGGAAGTATCAAAAATCGTTTTTTCAGGTACTTAAATGTATATAATCTAATAATTGTGACCAGCATTACTCAAAAGAAAACTTGAAAATTTTTATTCTAGTATATTAATATTATGCATTACCTCTGTTATTTAGCAAGAGAAAGAGTAACGCCCATCGGTGTCGAACTTTTACAACGTTTTTATTTATTCCAATCATAATAATTCTTTAAAAATAACTAAATAATTTTTCACATCAAATATACAGGTTTCGGAGCAAATATGAAATGTAAACAACAAAATAAATATTGGAAAGCGAAAAAAATTTAAATTACATTACGCGCCAATTTTGTCACAAAGCGACAATACTTCAATAATAATACAAGAACGAACAGCTTTTAATGTAATCTGTGGAAAAATCGACGCTTATTCGAATTACAAAAGAGCTATGACAAAAGGCATCGTAGACACAGATCTCGAAGACGCCCGAGTTAAAGGTTATAAGTGCGATGTAATGTCAGGCTATTTTGAGCCGTATATTTAAAAAATAAATAGAATTTGCGTTCGAATTTTAAAATGTTTCAGGCGTTGTCGCGTCATTTTTTGAACAGCGCCACGTGGACATTTATTGTGTAGCGTGCTAATGCAAAATGATCTTTAATGACTTGGGTTAGGGGTTGAATTATGTTAAATTGATTTTAATGATAGCTTGCCACGTGCGTTATTTGAGTTTTGAAAACGTGGTAATTATTTTGAAGGCGTATTTGACCATATGCTCGTGAACGCCGAACGGAAATTAAGGAACACTATTATTAAGCTATTTGTCGTCCATTGTTGCTGCCGCGTTGGGATTTACGCATTCATTTGTACAAAATGTCCATAACGAGTTAATATGACGTTGAAGTTGTGACTTATTCGGTCTGTTTTTTAACAGACGTTCTTTATTACGTGTGTTAAAATGGAGAAGAATTAACATGATTTTATATTGTTATTTTTTTAATGGCGTCTATTCATAATTCTAGGTACATATGTGTTTTTACTAGCCACATAAAAACGACTCTATCAATATGATGTTTAAAACAAAAGTGTAAGTTGGCAATGATATAATAAATAGAATTTGATTTCTAAAAAAACATTTTTGTGCGTGAAATTGATAATGCAGATTAAACTTTAATACTTTACGCAAGATTGTTCACGAAAAAGTAATTTCTAAGCATTACGATAACTCTTTTATGTTTGTATCACGATATATAACGGCACGCTAAACAAAAAGTGATAGTTATGAAATCCTGTTAACTTTTGTTGTGGATTATGAATAGTTTTTGTTAAAAATTACTGTTATGTAAGTTGGTTTTATGGTATGGCTAGCGTTTAGCTACTATTATGTATTCTGTGGTATGGCTCTACTCTTATGGTAGAGGTAAAACCTCTACCACAAGAGTATGCGTATTTGTAGTTAAAAGTAAATTTTTAATACACAATTAATAAGTACTTATTTGCTTTTTCAATAGAACAATATAAATCGCAAAAAAAATGTCAACTTCCATAATATATAGATATGTCGTGGCCATATCGTAGATTTGCTCATTTCATGAAATGGCCAACATAGTTTGGCCAGATCGTTAAATCGTCAACGTTTCACGATTTGGTCATTTATTACATTAATTATAACACAATATCAATAAATATATTTATGTTATTATAATAAACTAATCCAATCTCATTACCAACAAAGATTCATAATTCATAGCAAGATATTAACGTTTATTTGAAAACTGAATGCTTGCAATTTGCTAGCAGACAAGAACGCCGGAGACTCGTTAAGTGAACAGCGATCCGATTAAAGCCACTTCACACTAAAAGCGTGTAGACGCCGCGGCCGGTAAAACGTCGTTACATTTACCAGTAGCGTGAAATAGTATTTGATTTTAAATGAAATGAACGGAATTATGTATTATACTGTCAGGTTTCTGTGAAATGTCTTATTGGCTGCTTAGAGCAGCGTGTATGGTATAGCGTCAAATAGTTGGAAATTGAAATTATTGTAAATGAAATAACGACGGAATTATGTACATTGTTAGGTTTCTGTGAAATGTCTTACTGGCAACTGAAAGCAACTGAATCGTTGGTAACTGAAATGATTGTAAATGAAAAAAAGAGGGAATTATGTACTTAGTTAGGGAGGGAATTAGGTCTGAGACTGGCACTCATAATTAGTAGTTTAGAAGGAATTGATGGTAGAGCACAAATTACACCTTTATCTATTAAATCAACAAGTGCCTTGAAATACATATACAATATACATGGTCTGTGTTTTAACTTGATAATTATAATAATATTTTCATTTACATTATGTTTAGGTATGATTTTATAATTAAATTTGTCTATAAGTTTCTACACTTTTTTATGAATTTGGGCTCTTCAGGCAAAAAAAATAATTGCAAGCAGTCTGTACAAGTAGGTGTGAGAAAATTTAAGTGTCTGCAGGTATGTTAGAACAAGAACGTGAAAAACTTAATACTCTCTAATGTGTGTCTCGACATTCTAAAGAGCGAAAAAAAGAAACGTGAAGTGTTACTAGCACTATTCGTCACCACATTCTACGTCATTATCTTAATACACGCCCTTTTTTCAAGGTGTTTCGCAGGAAATCTCCTAGGCATTATTAGCACCTAGACATCGCCAAGGGTCTCTAGTCAAGCTTTAGCTTTTTTCATATCTAGGCCATTATAGTGAAGCTAGCCTCAACGTCTCAACGTGTGACGGTTTAACTCGCGAACCTCTCTCGTGTGAAGCACCCTTAGACCTCTTAACTTTTGTCCTTTGAATTTACAATTGTTTTCTTGGAATTCACTAGTATTCCTAGGTAATAAAGTGTTTAAATTTTAACTTATGCATTAATAGCCGTTTTAATTACTTTAAGTGAGTGGAAAAGTTTCCTATTTCATATTTGAAAAGAAAAAAGCCGAAAGTGTTTACGTTTTTATATCGTTTTCTTTTACTAGATATAAAACTTTACTCTAGTAATATCTATTCACTCGTGGCTTTGCTCGTTTGTTGATTGCGCACGTGACAGTAAAACGTAAATAAATCTATATCAAATCTACTCTTCCTATGTCCGTTCTTATTAATTCCAATTAGAAATTATCCAACATAATGGTATCCAGTAATATTTCTCCTAATTTTCAAATTAGAATTGTCATATGCAAATTAAATACCAAATATATTAGAACTATTTTCCAATATGGCGTGGAATACGACTACACACATACACACACACACACACACATATTATACCTACACACACGCACACACACACACACACATGCTCGTACCCGCATTTCCATCAATCAAGCATCAAACTACAATGAGCAGCCCACACTGTAATGAATCTATTTATTATTGTGAAAGTTCAAATAAATTATAAACTGAGATGTTACCGATGCATCCAGTATGTACTTATGGGATGTGATATATTATAATTTATGCAAGAGACGTCACATTATATGCATATACTGGGCATACTAATTTGGAAGATCGTCACTTTGATACCGTGGTTGATGATGATGCGAAGCTCAAGGTTTCGATAAAAAAGCTCTGAAGCTTCTTCGATTCAGAGCTCGATCCAGCAGGACTTACAGAGTGATATTATAGTCGTAAAGCTATGTATGTGAAATGCGCTCATACCCTTTGCTCTACATAAAACATATATGTAGGTAGGACTTCACTCTAATCTCTATAATATATAAGCTTCAGTATTTAAAATAGCCAAACATCGTATATAAAAAAAATTTATAATGTATATAAAGTAATTCATTATATTCAACAAAGTAACAGAAAACACACACTTTTGTCTGCAAAACAGTTTAAAAATCGAAGCGTTTCCCCTCAAATTGACTCGAAAACAATGCTATTATGAAAAAATAAATTACCCAACCAATATTATAATTTCGCACAAAATAAACGGTTTTCGCTAAACGGTGCATAAAAACTTAAAACAGACGCCACAAGAGAAATAATACGAAAAATAACTTCCGATATTTTGTTAATTTTAAATTGCGGTATGAAAGTGGCAGATGTTCGTTTTGTGGCGAGGCGTGTTATAATTATGTGTGAGGTGATAAGGGTTCTTACACACGAGCGATTCTACCGCGGCGGTTTTCAGTTGTGATTTATATTATGTTTTTTTCTTTAATGGTTGACAATTTAATGTTTGTTATTGGACTGAGTTGGAACCTAAGTGGACATTTTTCTTAAATCATATACTTACTGAAGACTTTTGGAATTTTAAATATATTTTTTATTGATATCTATTAATCCTATCAAAATGAAAGGATTTTCTTTATTTTCTTACTTCTTTATAATGAAATAATATTAAAATATATTTCTTATCAGAACATTGTTATAGAAGAGGGGTACTTAATTTAAGAATTTCCAATTGAGGTACATAGTATATATTTTATAGGGTTAGCTAAAGTTATTAAAAATGAATACGAAATTAGATACACAGTCTTGCTGCAATAGCGATTAGATTCAGATATATAAGGTTTGTAGAATAGTAGGTCGGATTAAATATATATAACAACATTAGATCATATTTATCTAAGATATTTATAAACAAGTAATGTCATACTTCCAATTTCAGTGGAAGCTTGATAAACAAGATAATCGTAACATACTTAGGATTATCAATTGTTTTTCGATACCTTACCGTGCATTTATATCAAACGAGCGAATTCTCATTCTAACCCCACTATGTCAAATTACTTTAGTGTAAACAGGCGTAGAGCATTCTTTCGTTGATCTTAGTGCTTTAGAAAAGATTCTATGCAATGTTTTAATGTGTTGCTAAGCGTAAAACTCGGGCGGCTAGTAGCAATATAAATATCTACAACCAATATATGAAATATTCAATATTACAATATCGAAAAGCATAAAATTTTCAGCATTGTAAAGTTATTGAAATTCGCTTATTTAATACAAAGAGCTGTAGCAATATGGTTTACACAGTGGTTACAAGCTTTACCAAACTGACACCTTTAAAACGCCTGTTCGAATCCTGTGTGAATGAGGTTTTTCAATTCATTTATAGTTAAAAATGTTAACGAATTACTTTTCTATAGGTACATATTCCTTTTACTTTTTAATTGTGTTTAACATATAAAGAACCTCGCCGCACCACGGTGAAAACTGCGATTTTGGGCGCCGCACTGTGGTGTAGTCGCTGATGGCCCGATACTGGACATGCCGCAGTGAACGTGTTAATCTCTAAATAAATATGATGAAACTTATTGTGTTTGACAGGATTTAAATCGCAAAAATGTTTTTTTAACTTCTAATAAATCTTATAAATCTATATGTATAAGCCAAGTTATTAAGTATAGTTTGTCTGTATGTACTTAATAGAATCATAAACTATGCATTTGATCATGATGCACTGCAGCAGTGTTGTGCCTGTGCCCACGAAGTTTTCTGAGTTGGTTAGACCAATCTTCGACAGTGTACCACAGGCGAAGCCAGGTTGCACAGTTATTATATCTAAGCTAGCAGATAAATAAATACAGAAGTAAATAATACAATTATAAACCATTAAAGTGACATAACATAAATCTTAGAAGGATGTGAATGCAGCCAAGGTTTCTTGAATGTCAGCGACGTGATGTGGATCACGCAATCGTTGGAATTTACTCGGATTGTCGCCATTTTGATTTGATGACGTCAGAGGGTCTAGAGCCTGGTGTAGGGCATAAACCATATAGCCTAAGGCTAAGTGGGTATAAACTATAAAGGGGGTTGTGCTTGTAGAAGTGCATTAAGAAAAGTTGTTGCAAAATGTGGCTATACGTTTTTTTTGTCGAAAGGCTAGTCTGTCGATAGTGGCAAGGCGACCAAACATAGCTAAGGAGCTATGTTTGGTAAAAAAGAAGCAGTAGTTTCTAAGGTAATAAAGTTATATTGACATTAGCGCTAGGATCTCAGCAAATAACGTAGGAATTCGAAATTATGTTCTCATATTATCGTTGTCTCTACTACAATCTCTACTCACGATTGTATAATAGTCTTATCTTCTTTATTAAATAGGTTTATTCACAATTCACAATACACATAGAATTAAAAAGAAAACAATTTATTTAATACTCGAACTCCTCAAATGTAAGTTAAAAGATTTTAAACATAAAACTTACAACGCTAAGCGGCTTACATGTTGTTTCTCGAGAAAGTCTTCAACAGAGAATCAATTGAATAAAATCCTAAAATACGAACTTGTAAGAAGCTTTCTGCAAATATTGTACAAAATAAACTGAAAACACCTGTCTTGAAACAGTTTAAATTATAACTTTATTTATTGTAAAAGAAAACCTCTAAAGTTCCAGTCGAAATAACTTAGACAAATACACAGAAAAGCAACAATAATAAGATTTTTTTTAACCATTTATTTGTGAAACACTGGAATATAAAATGGCTCAGCTCTTGTTTGTCTTAGCGTGATGATATAGATGTATATAGCCTATAGCCTTCCTCGATAAAAAATGAACTATCTAACACCGAAAGAATTTTTCAAATCGGGCCAGTAGTTCCCGAGATTAGCGCGTTCAAACAAACAAACAAATAAACTCTTCAGCTTTATAATATTAGTATAGATTAAAAATAATAAAACATATTCAGTATTCACCTCTGAACCTTCTTTACGTGATTAATTTAAAATTTACACATAATAAACCGGCCAAGTGCGAGTCGGGCTCGCGCACAAAGGGTTCCGTAGCAGCAAATATAATAAATTACAGTTAAATCAACCTATCTCAAAAACTATAAGAGATACTTTGATCAAACCAAAAATCGTTGAAAGAGTTAATTAGCATGCATCACCTCTATTTTTTTTAGAATTTTATACCCCGTAGTTATAAAAATAGAGGGGGGGGGACATACTTTTTACGACTTTGAGAGCTGATATCTCAAAAACCGTTCACTTTAAGAAAAATGTTTTTTAGAAAACTTTATATCATTTTAAAAGACCTTTCCATTGATACCCCACACGGGTATGTACATCGAAAAAAAAAATTTCATCCCTCAGTTACATGTATGGGGGGCCCCACCCCCAATTCTTTTTTTTACTATTTAGTGTCATATTTTTGTAGCGGTTCATACAACACATATTCCCATCAAATTTCATCACTGTAGTACTTATAGTTTCCGAGTAAATCGGCTGTGACAGACGGACAGACGGACAGACGGACAGACGGACATGACGAAACTATAAGGGTTCCGTTTTTGCCATTTTGGCTACGGAACCCTAAAAAATGTGTTGTCTTACCTTGAAAACATTTTTTTTAAGTTTTATATACATAAATCAATGTATAATATATTCAAATGATATAAATAGTGTTGGTGTGCATGATTTCCAGTTAATTTGTATGATAATAAAAACAAACAGCTAATAAACGCTGACGTGATGCTGTGACTCATTATGTACTAATCCTAATGTTTGACACAATTATAGATATGTTTTATCATGAGCTCTTATGGGAGACAAAAGAATAAATCATACTGAGTAATACATAATGTATATTATTTTAATATGTACTGTGTCTTATCTATACTAGAAATAAATTTAATTGCAGGGTCTGTCTGTATTGTATCAAAAATTGTTGCTGTAATGTATACGAAATTATGTATTGTAAACAACACATTTTAACAAGGTAGTAATGTATTGTAAATAAAACACTTCAGTAATTATTAACAATTTCAATAGTCTATCGCTTTATTTCTGCTAATCTATATAGACTAAACCGATTTTGACGGTATTTATTCTGGTTAACGGACGGAAAATCAGTTACGATTGATGCGTTTTTGTACGCCTGGTCAACTGATTATAGGCTTTTAATTCAATTGGTTTGTCCCTTTCTATTTTAAAGACGAATGAATAGATCAATATTATAAGTTATTAGGTATAGGTATATGAATTAAATATCTGCTAAGCTTAACCACTGAATTGTCTATTGGAAACTTTTTCATTGTAATTCAACACAATATTCATATTCAAAAGACAATTTAAAGTGGCAATAGTTTAGCAAATGATTTATCCACCATTATCCCATCCCAGTCTCTCAACGCGAGAATTAACTCGTATTAGGACTTAAATTCCTAAACCGGGATAATAGCATTACTGTTAGCGGCCAGTCAACGAGATTTAGATATACTAAGTATTTAGGTATTTAGGGTTGATTATAGGGACGCTAATATTAAGCTAACCAGCTAATCGTCCTTGTTTAGGAGTGAAATCTGTGGTTGTAGTTTGAAAATTGAGTTGAATATGTAGGAAGTGAATTACTCCTAAATAAAGGTTTGAAATGTTTTCGTGTAATGGATATTGTGAAGTAACTTGTTGTTATATTAGTTGATTTAGTAAATAGGTGTTGGAATCTATAAATACAAGCCTTTGTAAAAGCGAGCTTAAAGCTTAAATGAGAGTTTATATTATTGCTGTTCTCTTGTTTTGTATCCTATTTTAATACAATAAGCAGAAGCATTGTTAAATTTTGTATAAGTATAGCCTTGGTTTCTTTACTAAAGTAAACTTCTTAACTAGTTGTCATATAAATGACCTATGACCGGCGTTTTATATGAAGCGCGGAAGTTTAGGATAAATTTATTTTAAAAATCTGTATTTGAATTGAATTGGAAAATTATAATTTGTAATAATAGTCGGAATCCTTAGACGATTTGCCTTCCTTCTTATTTGATTGATAAAAATGTTTTTTTGTACCGAAACGCCATATTTAAAATTTCCAGGTATCAATGAAAAAAGCTCTTACCTTGTTTATAAATTTAACTCTTACACTTCACACCCATTATTCCACAAAATCACGAAAAAATCACAAAACAAACAAACTATTGTCAAAAAATGTTCGCGTTCTTTAATCACGATTTTCACAAGGCTATATTACAGTTCAATAACAGATAATAATAACCAGCAAATTATTTTCAAAGTTCTCTAGTGTCTATATTATATCTATTCGATATATAGTTACGGACTAGACCGGTAAGTCACCACCGTTCTATGACGCGGCCGGCGGCGGAATGGCTTCGTGACGTAGGAGATAACATCGTGTGGAGATGATTCATCTAATGATATTAGAATCGCAGAATCTGACGAGGTATATAGTTCTTTTTAATCGTTTATATTAGCTTCACCTGTATGTTTGTAACCTACTTCTTTAGTCTCAATTTTGACCCTCTTTAAAAAAAAGTGACTGACCGGTTGGCTTGGTTGGTAGTGGCCCTGCCTTCCAAGCCAAAGGTCGTGGGTTCGATTCCCACCCGGGGCAAATATTTGTCTGATGAACATAGATGTTTGCTCTGTGTCTGGGTGTTAATTATCTATATATAGGTATGTATTTAAAATTATATATGTATGTTTATCAGACATCTGGTTTCCATAACAAGCGAAAGCTTAGTATGGGATCAGATCGTGCCGTGTGTGAAAATTGTCCTGAATTAATTATTTATTTAAAGTCCTTTTAAACAGACTTATATGTATTATCTTCACCTGTATGTTTGTAACCTACTCCTTAAGGCTCAATTATAACCCTGTTTAAATGGAAAGAGTAATAGTCCTTTTTAACACGCTCATATTTTTTCTGGAGCTACTTATGCTTCACCTGTTGGTTTGTAGGTAACCGATAGACTCGATTTTGACCCACTTTTAACGGATTTAATTCAAACTTTGTACTCTTATAAAGGATCGGTGATAATACAATAATTTCCCGAGTTTAACAATAGGGTACAGGTGGTAGTGAGAAGAGTTTCCTTTATTCAATCATATGATAGTGTTATATAATATAGTAACGTAGCATGAAAGGGAATACGCTGCAAGGAATACAGCTTCGCATAAAGTTATTGATAATAATGTGATCCTTCAAACTAAAACATCTATTTATTAAATAAGACTTCTTATAAAAGCACTTTTGAACTTCGGAAAGCAGTAGCTTCAGCCCGCTACTCTTTTACAGTATATCAGTCCTAAGTTTTACATTTTTTATCTAATTCGTGCTATTACCTGTCTCTACTTAAATCTAGATCTTACATGATTGAATCCCCATTGATTCTGATAACATACTAATATTATAAATGCGAAAGTAACTCTGTCTGTCTGTCTGTTACTCAATCACGCCTAAACTATTGAACCAATTTGCATGAAATTTGGTATGGAGATATTTTGATACCCGAGAAAGGACATAGGCTACTTTTTATCCCGGGAAAATGACGCAATCCCGGAAATCCCACGGAAACGGGAACTACGCGGGTTTTTCTTTGACTGCGCGGGCGATGCCGCGGGTGGAAAGCTAGTGACATATAATTTCTGAAATATATACACAATCTAATACCAACATTATGATACTATTCAGCCTGTGATTGAATTCACATGACGTCGTCTATCTAGATCTAGTCATTGAAGGCAGGGTCCCTTGATTGCTCTGTTTCATTACGCATGCATTGTGACGTCACAGCATGGATGTGGAGCATTGACTCAGTGGTGGTAGAAATAGTTTACGTGGTTTTGAAGTATGTATGTGGGCATTTTTAGGACTGGGCTTATGTTTATATGGGTATAAAACTATCAACAATGAAAATGTTTTAATTGTGGTGTAGACTGTGTTTTTCTGGTGTCTATTTTTTGTATGTATGTAATTAAAATTGGTTATAAGATTATAAAATAATGCCTTTCCATACCACAATTAATGATAACCGTTTGTAATGTTATCATAAGAAAAATAACCGATGCAAACGTAACGAAAGCGTGCGTTTTTATTTCCCCTCTTGTGAAACAAGCCATCGAGTTCCGGTCTCTAATAATTAAATTAAAAACTAATTTACTCCTCACTTGGCCAGATAATTGACAAAAGCAATTATTTTTTACTTGCCTAATTGTATTTATTGTGAACAAAGAGTTTGTTGCACAGACAAAAATCAGCGCTGCACGCTGAAGCTTTTAACAGCGTAACTAAATAACCATTTTTATATGTTCCCAATAATTGTGTTAGTTTTCAGACAGACGGCAATTGCATTATGTTATTTTTTGGTATAGGTGTCGCGTAGTATCGCTTTGTATGGAATGCTATGACAGACACCAACATGAATCATTATTTATTATTAAACAGGAAATATTTTAGAGCTTGTATGTTTATTTATTCAAATTTATAATACATAACTCTTTGACTATTTTTGTATGATATGAAGTAATTTTTCTCTCATCAATTTTATTTGTAAAACCTAATAAAATGAAAGCAAATATTAATACGTTTTCGCCACATAACCACTTAAGAAATTTAAATAAATAATTATTCACGAACCTATGGAACAGAAGGTTTCGGGAAACGATTATCACGGATATTTATCACGGACAAATTTTGGAAGGAATAAAATAATTGTCAGATCTGAAACGGCTCGCGCGGGATCACATTGACCGTGTACAGTCTAGTAAAAAAAAGATCTAGTGTTCGTTGCACCGGCTATCCTAGTATCCCATAATTATCTCAGGTTAACCGTGAGCCAATCAATACCTACGCTTACCCGGGTATCCGGCATTCCAGCTTACCCGGGCAACATAACCGGGTTATTAGCTTGTTATAACTGCCGAGATGGGGTGGAATGTTTAATTTCCGACGGCACGGGTGTTCGTTGGAGAAACTTCTGGAAAAATCTATCTATGCACTTTTGTGCTTACAAGAGCAATTGCATTGCATTGCATTGCATGTTTCAAAATGTAATGTTGTTCTACCGGCTGTATTGATTGTGTGTGTCTTGTTATCGCCCCTGATAACGTTCCCCTTTAAATGGTAATCCCCTAATATAATCACACCTTTTGTTTAACTAGAACTAAATTTAACTTTATTAAATCACTACATAGTCTACTACTATAAACAAAGTCGCTTTCTCTGTTCCTATGTATGCTTAAATCTTTAAAGTGACGCAACGGATTTTGATGTGGTTTTTTTAATATGTAGATAGAGTGATTCAAGAGGAAGCTAGGTATTAAATAAATTATGCCCATGTATAATGTACCTACTTCTCTTTCGTGTTGAATATATTCTATTTTAGTTTCCACTGCCCGAAAATGCATGTTAGTTTATATTCAAAAGTTAAATGCATATAAAAAAGCGTAACTACGCGCATTCCCCGAACTTTAGTTCAGAAACTGCATTAAGAGCCGTTTAGAAATACGCCACTTCCGCTGCACTAAAATAGCGATTGTAATGTTTACTTGAACGTCTTTTAACGGCGGTTTACCGAATTTAACTTTCTTAAATTGAAAAACTGAAATTATTTAAAGAGAGTTCGATAGGAATGTCGAAGTATAAAACTTTAACTTAAGAGTATTAAAAGCATTTTAAAATCAGAGTATTTCTAAATAGTTAAACTTTATATGAGTCATTTTTATCCTATATAGGTATATTCATCTATACTAATATTATAAAGAGGAAAGGTTTGTATGAATGTATGTATGTATGGTTTTCACGCATAAACTACTGGACCGATTTTGATGAAATTTGACACAGATAATCTTTAGACCCTGAGAAAGAACATAGGCTACCTTTTATTGCGAAATATGTACCACGGGCGAAGCCGGGGCGGACCGCTAGTTCTTAATATATATTTTATATTCATAAAAATGTTTTCATCAGTTTTTGAACCTAATTGTTTTTTTCCTCACTCGTAGCTATTAGTAATTTCCTTTTATAATATTAGTAGGTACCTATATCAGTTTTTTGCTACAAGATTCTTTCATGAAATAATTGACCTTTTAAAATAAATACCGTTTGAAAAAAAGAAATAAATAAGAACGACGAGGCAGAGGCGAAATGAAATTATTTCGAGCAATGTTTCCGTTTCGCAAACATTTTGTGTGCAGAAATAGGAATTGGATTTACTTTATTTATCGAGTTATTCAATTGGAATAAATAAATCTCAAATGTAGATTCATTATAATAATTATTGGTGCTTTCATTATTATTCTGAAATGCCTAATTTGTACGGTTTAGTTTTAAGTTGGTACCTACATGTAGGTATAAATTATTTCTTTCTTCTAATTTCATTTATTATACGTTCCTATTATTTGCAGGTAATGTAAGCAAATTCACCTGTGACATTTTTACCTGTGTTAATCTGTGGTTCTGAAAAAAAATACGAATAACAAAAAAAAAAGAACGAATCAGGTCTTGATATTCAAAGTCAAATTCTAATTCGAAAATATGTACTTTGATTATTTAAAATGCTTTTTGGAAGGAAGTTTAGTTGATTGTATAAATGTTGAGTTTCAGGTGATTCAAAATCTACAACTAAAATATTCATATTAATTACAAAACGATTAATATAAAAATAATCGTTACCTTCTATCGTGCTGTGCTAAATTTGATGTAATAATACATAATTATAAACCACAATGAGCACTTGGAACAAAACCGGATGTAATTATTATGAGATAACCATTTGATAAAAACAGATCATTATATTATTTGAAAGGACCAATTTGTTGTCTGTCTATCTGTGACATTTAATAAGTAACATTGGGCTATATTTATATAATAAAAGCTTCATGCTATATAAATTGACTTCATGGATCCCTAATTAGATAGTCAATTTTTATTTATTTGCCAATATAAATCCATTCCATATTTATCGTATTGACATTAATATTTGCATTTCCACCGGCGATTACTATATATTAGCTCCTCTTGCCGCTACTACAGACAGGCAATTAATTAGTGCACTCAAATGTCTGTCCCATTTAAACGCTTTACATACCGAACGGCGAAACAGAAATCAATGTAACATCAAAACCAGTCGGCTCCCGCGAGCCTCGGTATTATAATATTGACAAAAGCGCCCGTTAACCAATATGAAATTCCTGACGAAATTGATCACACATTTCAAATTGCCAGGGTCGGTGGTAGGGCGCCGGTTGGGACGCCAAATTTGGTCGGGCGCCGCGGTATGGGTGCTGTGAAATTTCTGTTAAAATTGATCACGCATTTAATTAATAGACGGGGCGAGTGTTAGAGTGGCGGCTGCGGTATCACACGTGGGTGTTTCGAGCTTTGGCTGACATGAAATTATGTCGAAATTAAAATGGATCAAACGTTTGAAATAGCCAGGGCCGGCGTTTGGATAATAACTGATTTGCATACTGGGAAATAATACTTTATGGGGTTAAAAGTTAAAACATAAGTCACTACGGAAAACTAGTACAAAACATCCAAATTCTTTTGAATTTATTTATTAAATTTGTTACGATAATAAACTTAAGGTTGCACTAAATAAGGCCCTGGACTAGTTTGTATTAGAATACATGCATTATATATTTTACACTGGTATAGCTGTAGACGCGGTAAATGAATGGGAAACGCGCATTCGTTCTGAATAGTGAACAGGCCACTTAACAGGATCATTATAACGTTGCGTACGAAGTATGAAGTGAAAGTACGTGCACTAGGTACGCTGGATTTAGGTATACGTTCATAGTAAAAGTTTTTTGCGTATTAGCTTTTAATACACGCGCTATCGTATTTGTAAAGGGGTAAAATTCAATATAGTTACTACAAAACCGTATTTTTTTTAAGTTGAAAGATGTAAGTGGAAACATATTGGTTTAGTAAAGAATTAGAAATAGATTTTTATCTCTTTGGTCATTCTCACTTTCACTGGTATAAACTTATCTACTGACCTTACTGTAAAATCTAAGACTTGACAATTGTATCCACTACTTTCTATTCCCCATCTACCAATGAACAGACAAACAAAATTGATTTCTAATTGTAATACAGGCGTTCCCATTGGGTTCGTGCCCCATGCATGCATGCACCATGCACGCCCGAAGTCGTGCCTGTGCATATATTATGGTCGGCGTCGTTTGTGCGATATGCCCTGACGATATGAGGTATAGCCTAAACATGTTATGTCTAGGTTTCACAGGACATGTTTTGGTTTTTGGGACAATGGAATATTTTTTAGAATTGTAATATGAGTTGGTTTAAATTTGGGGGCAATTCTTACATACGTGTACTGTGTAAACAAATCATTGCAATACCGATAAATTCTGTAGTAAAAAACTTAGCACCTCTTAATTAGTGAATTAAATTAAAACGTTTAAAGCCTGATTAAAACGCGAAATGATTCCAAATTAATTGATAAACCCATCGCGAACGCTGGAAGTTAAACCAATCAAATTAAAGAGGCACAATTTGTATCGTATCGAGGCATAATTAGATTACTTTTATACGTGGTCGTTTAATCAGGGTTGTAAAAGCACACGTAATGGCATGTGGTATTTATCCATTATATTACATTGAATTTGTGGTAAAAATCCATATTGTTTATAATTAAGTGTTTATTATTATCGAGTTCGATGAACTGTTGATAAGAGAACTGTTGATGTGTTTTATAGATATTTATCTACTGGTCCTATTTGTCTCGTCTTGGATTATATAAATACTAGCTGTCCGCCCCCGCTTCGCCCGTGGTACATATTTCGCAATAAAAAGTAGCCTATGTCCTTTCTCGGGTATCAAAATATCTCCATACCAAATTTCATGCAAATTGGTCCAGTAGTTTAGGCGTGATTGAGTAACAGACAGACAGACAGAGTTACTTTCGCATTTATAATATTAGTATGGAAAGCATGGATTTTTCAATGCAATGAAATATGTTGTCTGCAAATATGGAAAATGTTTAAAAAACTTTTCGAATAAAGTTCCGAACTACTAAATATCTGTCATTGTAAATATCTATAAAGATTTAAAGGTATTATGCAGGATTTCATAAACATAAACAATCATATAAGGTAACGGCACCAGTCGTGGACAAGCATCCAGTAATGGACAAAATAAATATTAAATTTAAATATTAAGACCAAAATTAACGTTATATAATTTGGCAATACTTAAAATAAAAGTTTGGTTCATAAGCTATCAAAATACGACACTTCATCTTATTCGGCCAAAATGTTTGAAGATGGCAGAACGTTATGTTTAGTTGCTGGGACTCGTTTCGAAGAAATCTGTTTTTACTAAGGAAATCCTTAAGGAAGTGAGGACACAATTTTGGTTATAAAAATTTTTGTATAAATGTCAGCAAAATTTGATATTACTTTTATTTATAGTAGTTAAGTGTACGAAATATTACACGATTTAGTATCATGATAGGTTATGTTGTTTAAATAAAATTCTTCAGTGTCCATAACTGGATTTAATTCTATCGATATATCCATTTATGGACATATGTCGAAAATAAACTTTTTTTAAAGATATTAATTACATGCGCTTTTCTGTATTGTCTTTTCTTTCTGATTAATAATATACCTATCACGACCATTTCAAACAAAGGGTTCCAATATTGTACAACAATTGTCCATGACTGGATTTGCTTTGGTTCCTATAATGGACATTCAAAAAAAATCAAAATTGTTTATTTGGAACAATAAAAACACACATTACAAAAACTTTATGAACGATGGCACCCATAAAAGCTTAAATAAGCTGTGGCACAGGTGCCTATCAACGCCCGCCTCCATGCATTAAAAGTTCCACTACATTGATATTTTTTGTTAAATTACACTAATGGGTCCAACAACATAATATCTATCTAAACATGAAGAATATATTTTAGAACAATGGGTCATTATGTGCTGTGCGACTCGTTCTCGGCTTCATTCTCTATCACTGCGTAGAGAAGTCGCATACTTATGCGTATTGTAATGCATCTATCACAGAGAGTTTTCTGATGAACTGTTTGGATCGCTGTCTGCTGCTAAATTCCACCACCATATAGCACACACGCTTAAATTTCATCCACACCATTTTGACAACAGTTTAAAAAAAGCTTTTTGCCTCGTGCTACAATTTGGAATCCATATCGACCGATCAGATTAAGGCTGCTGGCGGATTCAAATTGGTGATTCACTTCACGAGTGTAGCGGAATACCAGGAAACAGAGAGATATGGCGGAACATCGTGAAGCGGGTAACATCTACCCCCCCAAACCTCATGTTGACTACGTTCGCTCTGACTAGAATGATATGACGAAGAAGAAGAAGTCCCAAAATGGATGGAATGGCAGTACTTTTTTTAGTTAAATATTTTTCATCCCTGACTAATTGAAAAAAAATCCCATATTGGTGTTTCTTAACGGACATAACTCGTAGTTACCGATGCATTTGTCCAATTTTTGCCCATAAAATGGAAATTAAGACTGTTTTAAATATTATAAGCATGCAAAATAATTAATAAGTACTATTTTTTATAAATATATCCCCGATTTATTGTATTCCAATCATCATTTTCAAGATTCTATTGATAACTATAAGCACAGACTAATAATAATATACTACGTATCTATAAGTCTTCTCCAAGTGTAAATAACTGTAGAAACAACATTAGGTACAGTCCATAAATGGGTGTTCATAACTGGATGTTGTCCAAAACTGGGTGTCCATCATTAGATTTTTCACTGTCCAACACTGGTGCAAAAAAGTGGTTTTTTAATTTCTAAATAACTTCATTATTTATGCATTGTAATCTTTTTTCTAAAATTGGCTATGTTAAACTAACATTGAACTAAAGGTATAACTAAACAATATCCAATAAAGTTAAAAAACCTACGAGAAATTTGCAAAAAACTTCAATTTTTTCCTTAATCTGTACAAGACTGGTGCCGTTACGTTACTTAAATAAATACCAAATTTTATTTCAGGAAAATAAAGATCTCTATTAAAATCATAATCTACTAGAAAAAAAGCAGTTTAGAGAAAGGATCATTATTTTGACGAGGCGATGCGTTAATTCCGAAATTCCGTAAGATGGCGCTGAAGTGCGTTTAGTTGAATAAAACTTGGCGAATTATTTTTTAACTTATTCTCATTTTTTTCATTACAATAAGAATAAATAATATTTAAATATTCAAAAATTTAATAAAACCTTAAAAATGAATTGTCAATAATAATGATCATCAGGAAAAAAAAATTCACAAAGTTTATGACACCAAATTTTGTTAAATGATGATAATATGTATGAAAAATACACAAAATACACGACTACATCAACGTTGACAAATACATATTTACGTAACCATAAAAAATAAATGATTTACAAGTAAAGCTGCGATACAGTTGATTAAAAGTTAAAACATGCCATTAAGTTTTTGCGTGACTTGCAACTTATGTCAGAAATTCAATTAACTTGCCAAAAAGCACTAACCTATTGACATATTTACGATACGTTGAATTAAACTAGCTGCTCGCCCCGGCTTCACCTGAGTACAAATTATAGGAAGTAATAATTTCTCCTAATTTGATTTAATAGACACACGTCCCTAATTTGTCTATTATTTCTTCTACTTCTTAAAATTTCTTTATTTCGGATTTTGAAAATGACAAAAAGGTTTCATATTTTCCAGGGTCCTTTAATTTATTCTAAGGATTTATCTTAAGGAATAGTTACGATTCATCAATATCGATTAAACAGGACTTAAAATATATAAACTAAAACATTATATTAAAAAGTTAGTTGTATTTATGTTATCTTTACCTATATCTTTTTATTTCGTTCGCTTCTTAAAGCTTAAAGTTTCAAAGTTCGACGGTACCGATAATGACCTGACAATGTTGTTAAGAATGCCTAATTGTAGCAAAATACATTAAAATTACGAAACGAACATGTTCTTTTAAATTAAATGGAAAAATTAATTACAATTTTATATCAATAAGCAGTTATTATAGAAAATGTAAATGTTATTTTATACGAAAGCATGTAATTTTTTTAATGAAATCATTCTTAAACAGTTTATAATATAAAATGCATTAACTATGTGCAATTATAATTGATAATACATATAATTTACTTCTTTCAATAATACTACAGATAGTGTATAACACTATAAACGCAGTACGAAAGTGTCAGTTTTTGCTCAACTATTTGTAATTAACTTTCATTCACTACACGGACAGTGTTTAAAATTATGGTCATCGAAATCAATTGTACGCAAAATAAAATTCAGCCATTACGAAGCTTATATGTAGTTAGAAATAATTGATTGGCATTCCAGGTTGAGTTGCTTTACGCAGAATCACGGTCGGAGGAGAGTGGCTGTTATAGATAAGTAATAAATAATAAATGATGCTTACACGAGGATCTACTTTCAAAGATTAGTATAGTTATGGCTAAACTATAAAATAGAACATTTCGGATATGACCATGTATTCATTCGTCACTTTTTTCGAAGAAGATTCGAAACTATCCTATTAATAAATAGTTGAAGTTACAAAAGATCACATCGCAATTATTAGGGGTTTAATATAGATAACTAGCGGTCCGCCCCGGCTTCGCCCGTGGTACATATGAAAAATAGATGTTGGCCGATTCTCAGACTTACCCGATATGCACAGAAAATTTCATGAGAATCGGTCCACCCGTTTCGGAGGAGTATATGCAGACTAACATTGTGACACGAGAATTTTATATATAAGATGTTGTTACTATAGTATATCTTGGATCAAGACAGATATAATATTCATATATGTATTATGTGTTTGATGATAGGCATTTTAGTTGTTCATTATAAATTCATCACGAGCGAACTGACATATCGGTACGTGATCACGCTCGCTGAATTTAAGTGTTTGAAATAATATCAAAATATCTGTATAAATTTTCAAATGAATCAGTCTTTTAAAATAGTTTCATATATATGTAATTGGTAATGTGCTAAACGCGTTGCACAATTCCAATAACATGCTGTTGCATTTTGAAGTGCAAAAGAAACGCGTGCTCACAATAATTGGAAGATAAATCGTCAAAGGGCCGACTACACGATGTAATGGTTGTTTAATTGGTCGGAATGTGCTGTAATAATAAGACAAGCTTTGAGTTTCAGTAATAAAGCCGCGTCTACACAGAACCACGATGCAGAAAGTAGACAGGTCAAAATAAAAGGAGTGATAACAAAGCGATCCTACTTAGATATGGAATCCCTTAACGAAGACCATAAATGGCATACTTTAAAGTATCGTTTAGATTACTCGCATTATATACTGTATTTATCCGTTTATATTTACTTGTAAATATTTTTAACTTGGTGTGGTAAATTTATTTAATTGTAAAATAAATTAGCAATTAGTTTTAATTGTCAGACTAAGCACCCATAAAATTCAATTGAATTGGCCGACTTAAGGAAGTTAGTGTAAATGAGTTTTCTCTAAATATTCTTCACTAGGTCAGACCGACGGTTTTGCTCGCATTGCTCCGCTTCTATTGGTCTTAGCGTGATGATATAATATAAGTATCCTATAATATTCCTCGATGAATGGACTATTAAACGGTGAAATACTTTTTCAAATCGGGCTCGTGGTTCCTCCGACAAACAAACTCTTCAGCTTTATAATATTAGTATAAAGAAGGTACAGTAATTGCAATCCTCAAAGATGTTATACCTGTCGGTTACGGCTAGCTCCCTCTCCGGGAGTGTCAGATTTCTGTCCCCTCGGACTTTGTGAAGCAACGGTACTCTACAGCCAGCAATTAACATAAATTAATTTGTGTAAATATGACGTGTGAAT
Organism: Colias eurytheme; assembly: GCF_061535395.1. Lineage (NCBI taxonomy): Eukaryota > Metazoa > Arthropoda > Insecta > Lepidoptera > Pieridae > Colias > Colias eurytheme. Next base: position 882,490 of record NC_142980.1, read on the forward strand.
ATGAGCCGTGTAATGTAAAAAATAATAAAAATATCTGTCTTTTCAGTATGTTGCAAATGAATTACGTATTTGAAGGATGATTTTGATTTGTAATTATTACCATGAGATTATTAATAAATATTCATATTTGTTATAGCCATTTGAAAAAAATATTTTGGTGCTTTATTTTCAGAGGCTTTATTATAAATATAATATAAATTTCAAGAAATTAAAAATTATTGATCTGGTCCCTAAATAATATACCGGTAATTTACTTTCTATATGATTAAATGTTTATTGTAACTTGTAACAATTAATGATATTTTCCTTTATAGATGATAAAAGTACGTATCACTAGACACGATTAAAAATAAATAATTTTTAGGTCAAATCTTTAGCCCCCTCAGACGTGAGGTGTGAAGTGACATTTTCACACTTTATTATCACGTTTTGTGAAGGGTCCAATACCTCACCCTTTCCCGACCCTGTAATTAAACACGGATTAAAAACTTCCTTTATAACTGAATAATACCCGAAAGTTATTGTATTTATTGAGATTATCTAAGTAAGCAGTATGGAAGTTTTGTTTCTTATTGTAAGACGATGAAAAAAATGAACTTAGATAAAGTATTTATATTGAAATAATATTTTGGTCGCTATCTTTTAAATTACGAAACCTTAATTAAATGCATATTAAAATAATTACATTTCTATATTTTTAACAAAAAAGATGCAATGAAGACTATAGTAAATAATAAAAAACCGAATTAAACGATGACTTACGTATGAATTCAAATTTATTCATTAGTATTTGAGCTACAGTTTATCCACATACGTTTTTTTTATATAGTTCTCAAACTCAAACTCAAACTCAAACATTTATTTATTCAATTAGACTTCTTCTAGAAGCACTTTTGAAACGTCATTAAGTACATATTTTTAACATTTACCACCGATTCGGAAAGCAGTATCTACGGAGAAGAATCGGCAAGAAACTCCATAGTTGCTCTTTTTAATCATGTCAGATTTACAATTTTACAAATTACATATGTATTATGTAATATCATAATATATTATCATAATATGCCAAAGAACTGTCCTGTGGTTTTTACGCGACAACCCTCCATGGGTTTTTATCTTCCATATATTCCTTAATACTGTAATAGGCTCTCTGGATAAGTACATTTTTTATATAAGTTTTAAATTTATAACTACTAAACTCTTTAATATTATGAGGAATTCTGTTGTAGAAGCGTATACCTTGGCCCATAAATGAATTTTTAACTTTAGCTAGCCGGAAAAATGGCATTTCAATTTTACTTCTGTTTCTTGTGCCATAACAATGTCTATCTCCTACTTTTGTGTGTAAGTAAGCGTTATTATGTACATATAAAATATTATTAAATATATACTGCGACGGTACAGTAAGGATACCAGTATTCTTAAAGAGATCTCTTAGTGAGTCTCGAGCACGCAAATTATATATAGAGCGTATGGCTCTTTTCAATACATATAATAAAATTCTAGAAAAGTGGTGTCTGTACAATGAAAATATGTAAAAAAAAATTAGCAGGGGTTATTACTAAATCGATCCCAAACCCAAAACTGTTGTTAAAAAATTTTTTGTCTGTTTGTCTGTTTGTCTGTTTGTCTGTATGTTTGAACACGCTAATCTCAGAAACGGCTTATCCGATTTAGATGCGGTTTTCAGTAATATATTGTGGTAAGCTTCATTTAACATTTAGTGTTTATTTCATGTCAATCGGTTCATAAATAAAAAAGTTATGACCATTTAAGTAATCACAGCGAACATTTGCTAAGGCATTCTATACATGCATTACTTTATTACGTAAATTATACGCTAAAGTTATTCCTTGACATGTCCATGATCATATCGAAAGTCCCCAAGCGTGTGGGGGGGGGGGGTGGTTATGCTGAGGGGGTAGTAGATTTTTGCTCATAAGTCCTGCACAAATAGCATTATGGTTACTTCTAGGTAAATTTTCTATATAAAAGGTCTTTGAAATTATGTTGTAGGTATTATATTTTTAACCCCCGACGCAAAAAGAGGGGTGTAATGACCGCTATGTGTGTATTGCGTGTCTGTCTGTGCCACCGTAGCTCGCTAACGGGTAATACGAATTAGATGCGTTTTTTTGTTACATTAGTTGTTTATTATATTATTATATAGGGGTGAAAAAAACGCATGTTAGTTGTTAATGTTGGTTATACCCAAGTGATATATCAAATGAAAATAGACGACATGTCAGAAACAATTAGTCAAATTTTATCAAAATCGGTTCATACATTTATTTGATATAGGGGTAAAAGTGGGAATAAATAAATGAATTTTATCAAATATACTCAAGTGACGTATCTAATGAAAGACATGACGTGTAAAGTACAATAAGACATATTTTATCAAAATTGGTTCATCCATTTATTGGATAAAAGTGGCAATAAAAGTTGTCAAATATTTTTTTTTAAGTGGCATATCAAATGAAAGGGCATGACCTGACGTGAGAAGTATAATGAGGCATAGGTATTTAATCAAAATCGGTTCATCCATTTATTATATAGAGGGGTAAAAGTGGGAATGAAAAAAACGAATTTTGTCTGTTATACCCAAGTGATATATCAAATGAAAAAAGACGACCTGTCAGAAACAACAAGTCAAATTATATCAAAATTGGTTCATCAATTTATTTGATATAGGGGTTAAAGTGGGAATAAATAAATAAATTTTATCAAATATACTCAAGTGACTTATCTAATGAAAGACATGACGTGTAAAGTACAATTAGACATATTTTATCAAAATTGGTTCATCCATTTATTGGATATAATATGTAGGTATAAAAGTGGGAATAAAAGTTGTCGAATATACCCAAATGGCATATCAAATGAAAGGACGTGAGAAGTATAATGAGGCATATTTAATCAAAATCGGTTCATCCAATAATTATATGTAGGGCAAAAGTGGGAATGAGAAAAACGAATGCTGTTTGTTATACCCAAGTGATATATCAAATGAAAAAAGACGAACTGTCAGAAACAATTAAGTAGTCCAATGTTATCAAAATCGGTTCATCCATTTATTTGATATAGGGGTGAAAGTGGGAATAAATAAATAAATTTTATCAAATATACTCAAGTGACTTATCTAATGAAAGACATGACGTGTAAAGTACAATAAGACATATTTTATCAAAATTGGTTCATCCATTTATTGGATATAGGTATAAAAGTGGGAATAAAAGTTGTCAAATAATATACCCAAGTGGCATATCAAATGAAAGGGCATGACCTGACGTGAGAAGTATGATGAGGCATATTTAATCAAAATCGGTTCATCCATTTATTGATTTATAGCGGTAAAAGTGGGAATGAATAATCGAATGAGGTCAAATAATATATATACTCAAGCGGCATATCAAATGACGTGTGAATTACAATTAGTCATGTTTTATCAAAATTGGTTAATCTGTTTATTACATATAGGGCACCTTAGGGGTGATAGTGGGGATAAATAATCCAAATGGAGTACCAAACGAAAGGATATGACATGTACATAATATATAGGTATGATTAGACATGGTTTAGATCAAAATCGGTTCTGCCATTTACTAGGGGTCAAAGGGAAAAGTTAGTGAAAGTCTGTGAAAGTAGAAGGAATATGGGAGCGGGAGAATAACCACATCCTGGAAATTTTGAACTCTTCTGTACCTAAGTTTTATAGCTCAGTTTAGTAATAAATTTTACTAACAGTTCTTTTGTGTTCTTATTTATTTTATTTCTTAACTTTATAATAATGTGTAAGTACTTATAATTTAGTTGTTTATGGTAGTACGTGTTTCAAGACGTGTTTACTCAATAATTGTGTGTTAAGTAGTAACTACTATGCAGTCACTATTCCACGCGGACGAAGTCGCGGGCACAGCTAGTCTGTAATATAAATATAGTTTCTATATCTGCAGCCCTGCCCCATAGCAGAATTCCATAGGACATTATGCTATGAAAGTAGCTAAAGTAAACCAATCTAGCCGTTTCTTCATCGGTGAGATGCCTTATTCTTCTAACTGCATATGCAGCTGAGCTGAGCTTAGCAGCGGTGGTGGTAACATGAGCCCCCCATTGAAGCTTCTCATCTAATGTCAAACCAAGAAAAACAGTCGATTCCACAGGGTATAATACCTCCCCGTTTAAAATAATATTCCTTTTCACCTTTTTTACATTTGGGAGGATAAATTCTACACAATTTGTTTTTTTTGTATTTAATAGTAAATTATTAGCACTAAACCAATTGGATATGCGTAAAAGAGCAGAGTTTACTTCGTCAACATTTGTGTCATGTCTATCCACATTAAATATTAATGAGGTGTCATCTGCAAACAGTACTATTTCACACATATCCTGCAAATAATAAGGTAGGTCATTAATATACACTAAGAACAAAAACGGTCCTAAGATAGATCCCTGCGGAACACCTATGTTAATCGGCGCACCGCGAGATTTCTCTCCATTAACGACAACGGTTTGTACCCTGTTCTGAAGATATGAAGCTATGAGATCCTGAGCTAAACCTTTGATACCATAAAAATTTAGTTTCCGTAATAGAGTGGAATGTTCTACACAGTCGAAAGCCTTAGAAAGGTCGCAGAATATCCCCAAAGCATTCTTTGAATTTTCCCATGCTTTGTATATATGTGATAAAAGAGCTACTCCGGCATCAGTGGTAGAGCGCCCCTTTGTGAAACCATACTGTTTGGCGTGCAGTAAACCATTTGATGCAAAATGACTATTTAATTGGTTTAAAATTAGTTTCTCGAAGACTTTGCTCAAAGTTGGTAATATGGAAATTGGCCTATAGTTATTACTGTCTTCTTGGTCACCACTTTTAAATAAAGGAATAACTTTGCTAAACTTTAGTAAATCAGGGAATATACCACAGTCGCAACACCGATTAAATATAAACGCTAGTTGATTGGCAATGTTTTCTATGATATTATTTACTAAATTTACAGACATACCCCAGAGATCACATGTTTTTTTTAAATTTAACGTTTTAAAAGTTTTAACAATTTCATCTGCAGTCACGTGTCGCAATTCAAATAATTTGTTACACTCAGCAACGTGATCCCTCAATAAAGACTCTGCAAGCGCTGAAGACGAATTTAAATTCTTAGTTAAACTAGCAGGGACACTACTAAAGAAATCTTCAAAAGCAAGCGCAACATCAGCACTTTTGTCAATGACCCTACCAGAATTGACAAGTTTTATGGTACTATCGTTTGATCGGATTTTGCCCAATTCACCATTAATAATTGTCCAAACCGTTTTAACTTTATTGTCTGAGTTGCGTATTTTGTCTCTGATATACAAACTCTTGGCAGTGAAACAAACTTTTTTAAATGTTTTTGAATAATTTCTAACATAACTAAGAAATGACAAGTCTTTGTTATATTGTTTCATACCATATAACTCGTAAAGAACGTTCCTGCATCTGTGTATACTAGGAGTTGCCCATTGGCTGAATGGTAAATCCTTGGTAATAGTTAAAGATTTAATTTTAAATATTTTTTCATATTCACTATGAATGAGCTTAAAAAGATTTGTAAACATTTCACAAGGATTTTTATGAAAGGATTGATTATTCAGGTCAGGTAGTTTATTATCAATATTATTTCTAAATGTATGAATGCCTTTTCTAGTTATTGGCCTAACATTAATTCTTTTAAATGTAGGTATGCAATCCCATTGAAAAACTACTTTCTGGCCACAGTGATCCGAAGTTAGCGTGTTGAGAATATATTTTTCTAAACATTTGCAATCACAGTATATATTATCAATACAAGTTGCAGAAGTAGGTGTTATTCGTGTGGGCTCATCAAAAAGTTTATACAGATTAAATGAATGAAACAAATTAACTATTCGTGTTGCCGTTTGTGTGTGTGAAAGTAAATCAATATTAAAATCACCACATACTATTACCTTCTTTTTACTCCTGCCTAAACGCTTTAATATTTCTTCCATGACTGTCTCAAACAAATTATAGTCACTGGAAGGAGGTCTGTATACGCAAACAATAATGTAACGCTCAAGCTCAACACAGGACAGTTCAATGGTGCGTTCTACAGAAAGGCTAACAATGTCTGTTCGTTCCTTGCATTTTAAACTATTGTGTACAAAAATAAGAGAACCTCCATGAATAGCATTTGTCCTAAAGTATATACTTTTTAATTTATAATTATCAATATTTATTAACAACTGACATTGTTTAAGCCAATGTTCTGTTACACAAAATATTTTAATTCTATAATGATTTAAAAATAATTCTATTTCTAATAATTTGCTAGCCAAGCCTTGAATATTTTGATGTACAATGGAAAAAGGCTGCTTAGCTGTTGTCTTACATACTAGTTTAAATCTAGCTTAGGGCTAGTTTGTCTATCAACACTTAACCTAGGTTTATGTATAAAATTACTACTACATAAAATTATAGTAGATCGATGGTCTGCTACTGAACATGTATCAGACTGGTTAATAATTTTATATGCTATTAACATAGCAAGTTCTCTCTTATATCTAGATGGCAGATACACTGTATTCTTTGTCAAACAAAAAGATTTTGTACAAGAATTTATGTCAAAATATATAAATGCATCACTATGATGATTTGTTAAATTATATAATTTTAAATTAATATTATAGATAAATTTGTTTTGATTTTGTGTCAAGCCAGGCAAATATGGCAATGTACACAACATAAATTTGCATTTTGTCTCACTACTAATTTTCAACATTTTTTGAAATCCTATATCAATGTCATGTTTTTTTAAATTAAAACTATCTCCGTATAATATAATAACAATACTATTTTCCTTAAAACTAAAATTATCTAACGAATTCATGATATATGTAAATGAACTATTAGGAGTGCAAAAATTGGTTACTTTATGCCCTAAGTTGTTAAGCAAAGCGCCAAATCCCTGACCTATACTATCTGACAACACAACAATTTCCTGCATGGAAAGATGTTTTGTTTTACTAGATGAAATTGTTGCCGTTGGTTGGATACTATGTATGTCAGTGCAGTCAATGGGCTTATGGGGCGACGGTTGCTCATTGTCACTTATGGAACACTGACATACATAATTATTGGTCATGGACTCGAAGCGATCCATATTTTCATTGCTTAACTTTATTAAGTAATCTGCCTCTTTTATGTGTTCATTAATTTGTAACTGGGCAGCAGAATATTCTTGTTTGAGGTCATGTAATGTATCATTTAATGAATCTATTTTCTCCTGGAGTTCAGTAGTTTCTACTTCATATATCATTTTATAATGTTCTAAGTCCCTATGATATCTATCTAACTCTTTCAAAAGGCTTTTATTTTTATTTTGCAATTGTGCTACATTTTTTATTGAAAACCTATTTCTAATAACTAATTTAGTGTGTTTAATAAACCTACTTAATTTGAGATATTTTTTTAATTTATTGTGTGAATTTAACTTGATTTTTCTATTGTTTTCAAAGCCACTTAACTGTCCACATTCAAGCAGCTCACCAAAAAGACTGTTGGATGAATTGCATAGCCGCTTGGAGTTATCCTCCTGAACCTCCATTAAACTGCATTCCAGTTCAACGATACGACTGAGAGCCTTCTCGTGGTCATTGGAACACTGTTGGAAGCTGTCAACAAGGTCTTGAAGGGCTGTGCATTTGTTTTGGCTGTCCATATATTGAGTGTGGAGTTCAGCTAGCTCGGCCTTCAGACTAGTATTCTTGTTTATTATTTGCTGGATTTCCACCTCATGTTCCTCTCTCTCCAGCAAGAGTTGTTCACACAGGGATTGAGAAGCCTTTAAATCCTGTAGTGTGGCCTTTAGTTTGTTTTCCATATCTTTGGCCACTGCCTTGCGGGTCAGCATGTTGTAATTTTAGTTGCTGAAACAGGTGAAATAGATGTTAAAAAGTGTATATAATAATATGATACAATTAAAACAATTTTGCTTGTGTTAGATAGGCTTAATATGGTTTAATTATAAGAAAAGAGTAGATAGTGAATGGATAAGATATAGGTTTTGTATTAGAACTGAAGTATATTTTGTCTGGAGCTATTAGTTTTTGTCCTCTAAATTGCTTCCAACTTGTCAAGCAAAGTGAGACGATAACTATGCGCTCATGTATTTATTGTGACGTTACTCATAAGTCATAAAATATGAGCAGTGTTATTAGTTTAAATGAATGTGAATGTTGTGTGTATCTATAAATAAGATATATTAAAACTAGTACTCCCCTGGTTTTATCCAAGAAGAAATTCGAATTTGAATTTCCGTTGCCGTTGACATCCACGTTATACAAAACGCAGCTTCAGTCACGTAATTATACGTATTTCACATTAAATAACACTTGTACGTTGATAAGATAGTTAACTATTACTAATTTATACTGTTTTTACAAGTAATTATTGAATTTAATATGATTTTTGAATTTAAAACTAAGGAGCTGATATTCACTCAGCTGTTGACATCTGTTCTGAAGGGAAATTAAAAAAGATATCCAAAAATGTAATAACCTTGTTCGTCTGAAATCTCTTTACGTCATTTGACGTTTAGTACACTACTAAGTAGAGCTAAGTTAGTGCTTAGCCAGACTAACTTATGCAAGTTGCTTGAAAGCGACTCGCAACTTATTGTTGATATTAGTCTGAGTTATGAGCTAAGCGGATTATTTTTATTTTAACATGTTTGTCTGTTTTTGCCTCCGGTATTGTTGGAAAAATACCTTTGTGGTTTTGCTCGCGGATGTCTCGCAATTGGATTAAATATTAATATAGTTATACCTATTGGAAAGATTAGTTTTTTCATTTGTTTACAATAGTGGATAAAAATATTTTTAATAGTAGCTCGGTCTGGCTGTGCAAGTGTGCATGGGTAAAAGATTGAAGCCTAGTAATCTAGCTTTGTTTTATAAAATAATTATTTTACATTTAATGTTATGGGTAAAAATCTAATCCATACTAATATTATAAATGCAATGATATAATGAAAGTAACTCTGTCTGTCTGTCTGTCTGTTACTCAATCACGCCTAAACTACTGAACCAATTTGCATGAAATTTTGTATGGAGATATTTTGATACTCGAGAAAGGACATAGGCTACCTTTTATTACGAAATATGTACCACGGGCGAAGCCGGGGCGGACCACTATTATAAAATATATAATAATCTAATCAATATTTACCACCAAGTTAAAATTATAAAATAAAACTTCTAAGAAAATCTATTGATCACAAGAAAATTTAACCCTTGACAGAACTTCCGATACAGAAAATCTAAAGTTAAAAGACCAAGCCTGTCCATCAACACGTTCTTATAAAAAAGTTAACACATCAAGTGTGCGGTTAAAAGTTATATGGTAAAAACCAAAGCAGGGTAAAAGGGGCCCGCAGAAATCGGCGTTTTATTTGTTCGGGAGGCGGGGGGGAACGGGAAGGGTATTGATCGAGCCTGCAACATCTGACAATGCAACGTGCTTCTATGCTAAATCTTATTAAAGGGTTAATCCATGGAGCAAATTGTAAATTGTTAAGGTCATGGGTATTATGTGAAGCGTGGACGGGTTACATTTTATTCTTGTTTTGTTTTTCAAGGTTTGTAAGAAAGTTGGAGCTTTTATTATAGGCTATATGTACATGTAAGGAAATGTAGGAAGAAATGTTGTTTTTGAAGCTAAAAGGTTTTAACTGCTTTAATATTTTACGCTTATTCGGGTATTGTCCGAATATTTGGGCATTGGAGGGTTAAAATTTTAAAATTTCATATTGCTAATAGCTTAAATGAAGATAACGGGCTTTATTAATTATTATAAGGTAGATTAAAAAAATGTTATATTTTTTTACCTTTAAGTCCATTTTAATTACGATAAAAATGTATATCGGATAATGATGGCTTTCGTTCATTTTATTTTTTTGAAAAAGTTTTTTGTTTTAATTAATATTAAACCCTTTTATTAATATCAATAAGAAAAACAAAAACATAATACGAATTTTATATAACGATAGTAATAAATTAATAAAGTAACCTTTTATGACCAAGTTAAAATATTACCTTTTCAATCGTTTTATATTCCATTTAGTGGGAGCTGTCAAAATATTCTCGATTTTTACACGAACTATTAAATACCATTTCACGTATAGTTTCTCGCCACTTTTTATATTCTTTTGTTTTGATAAGATCCAGGAATAAAAACGATAGAGGAAATATACCTAGTTATTACTTATTCCTCTTATCAAAATCCTTTAACAGTATAAAAACTCAATATTTCTGTCAATTATATTTTTGTAAATAATTGGACCTATGGAAAATTTTGTGTTCAAACTCGCTCTTTCAAAGAGACATTCTTAAAATCTTATCTACATTAATTAAAATAATTTCAGCAATAGTCGGCAAAATCTAAAATAATAGATCCAGTTGCTAAATTGTAATACACAACATTTCATTAAGTAATCGTGAAAATATATTAATAGTAATTTTAATCCATTAGTCGTACTTAAGCAGTCACTAGATAGCACGTACTTTGTTGGGAAACCATTTAATTTTCAAACGAGACAAGTTAGCGCTCGAGACCAACTTTACCTTAATAAATGTTTGCGTTCGCTTCTCGGTAAGCTTGAAAAATATAGTCGTATGAATATTTTACAAGACTTTATAACTTTAAACGTAACAAGTATACAAATGTTCCTATTATTGTTAGCTATTCTAAACTCTGTTATCAATTTTGGACGGATTCTGTCATCCGATTGAATTCACATCACATTTGTGTATAAATGATATATTAATTAATTATTACTATTATTGCCAGAGAATTAATAAAATTATAATCATTTGGCGAAAGGATAAATGTAATTCGGCTTGAGCATAACATCCCAGGATTGTTAGGAACGCACTTTAGGATTTCAAGCTTCTGCTTTCAACAATAGGTACACAACATCAAAATCCTTCGAATTATTTGCTTCAGAGTTATCTCTGAAGACCTGATGGATTGTAATGCAACGTAAGTCAAAGGGATTATGTAAGTGAATGCAGGCAAGCGTCTGCGTTCACAATGGATGCAGGGTTTAGTTTTAGTGGTCAGGAAATGCCAGGTGTTTCCAAGATTCTGCTGATCAATATGTAGTGTAATTCCAATTCTGCTATATACAATAAGAGATAATCTTTATTACAATTTAAAAGTAGTTCTGTCTTTCTAGCAAGAAAAATATTGGGTCAAGATAGACAGTGCCTTCCCAGAAAATACAGAAATATTAATAGAAAATACCTATGGAATGCAATACGTTACAATCCTGTAAATTTCACACCTATAGGGCAATCTAAGATGCAGAACTTTGAACCTCAAGCGTGACCCAAATACGCTAAGTATTCTCGACTCCCATTAGTTAAAAGTTTGCCAAAACATGACCAACCGGCATAATTTAACATGAGTGGAATAACCGTTAGATGCAACCCTCGAACGGAAAGTAGGTTAAGCCGGTAACCGTGATGGAACGAAGGTCACTGCTATCTACTATCATTACGTCACCGGTCGACGAACCGGGTTTACTACGTGTTGTACTATCAGCTCGTAATGTGGTTCCTTAATCGACAGATTATCATATTCTTTATAAATTTATATAGATTATCATAGATTATTAAGTCTACTTATGAGTGTTGTCATAACCAATATATCTGCTGCCCGGATTCATGTAAGACTGGGTTCTAGCTTGATTCTCTCTTCTGTTTTGTTGGATATTTCATTCAACTAGCTTTAGTGATTGCGCGGACATAAACTATATTTCCTATACACAGAGCATGTGTATAGGAAATAGTGTATTCTCTCATCACTTCTTAGTTTAAAAAGAAACTGGAAGAGTATCCTGCTATGATATTTTTCCACAAAGCTCTATCTATCCTTAAAATATTTGTTGAACCTGCCTTCAAAGTGTTTTAACAAAAGTTTGGTATCAACCCTCGAAGCTAGGTGAAAACGTGAGGTTTCATAATTTTAACAGTGTATCTGTCTGTGGCATCGTTTTTCCCAAATATATGAAAAGATTCCAGCGCAGTATTTATCGGAGGACGTGTCTGCTTTCAAGTTCATCTTTAGCTATTTATTATAAGTTTAAAAAGAAGCAGCCGTCTTGAAGATATTCAGCTATTGTAGGAACTAGCATCTGGAATTCTCAGGAATTTATGGCTCAGACTTCAAAAAGGTTTCGTTTATAATCAGTTTCAGTATTTCATATACCTACCACTAATTGCCAGGTATTGATTTAATTTCTTATTCATAAAATGCCTTTTGATCATTTCTTTGAAGCTGAGCATCCATAGAAATGTACCCGTTTAAATTATGAAATAGGAACGGCAAAGAGGTTTATCTAGATAGAGATCCTTCGTAGGATTTCTCGGACCGGCACTTAACATTTGCAAATTCGATGCGATGTCTTATTGCAGCTCGAGAATATAATATTTCTATTATTATCCTTTGCTGTGTTTCTTTGACTTCCTTTGAATGGCATCGAGAAATTTCTCAGCGATTAAGGTTATTTTTAGCGAAGATATTTAATAATAGATGCCAAGCTTTTTCAGTTATTCAAACATTATGAAGCATGCCTCTTTATTTACAGTAGTTCTACTTAGCCCTGATATTCATATATTACCCGCCAATCCTAGTTATTTTCCATAGAGATTCTACCAGACTGAAACAGATTTAGATAGAGACAATTTCAATATCTCTATAGACGTGCTATATTACAATAATTGTATAGATAAATTATCAGTTTCTCAACTTATCGAACAAACTGCCAACAGTTGGCTGACAACCGCTCCTGCTTCACGCACACAAACTTAATTACAACGACATGACAAGTGAATGACAACGCTGTCACGCACACAAAGATATGATAGCTGGTTTTTTTATTTAGAAATAACAGTTATTATACGGCCAAGTTTAAAAATAAGCAAATATATCCTATCCTACTTAATATGTAAAAGTTTAATAAATGTGAAAGTTTGTGTGTGTGTTTGTTACTCTTTCACGCAAATTTTACTGAACCGATTACAATGAAATTAAGCATGCAGGTTTTATCGCGGAAATTCCAGGAGAACGGGAACTATGCAATGATATTATATATAGAAACAAGAGGTAGATACGTCATCAACGCACCAAAACTGATTCCGTGAATTGGTCCTATTTGGGACCAATGCAATCAGTCAGATTGTCACCGGTCCCAGTGAGCGTATATGCCGATAGGTACATTAAAGTTGTCGAAAATGCCTTCCTGTGTGTTCAGAAAGTGCACGTATTCGTGCAAAAAAATAAAAAAAGATAAAGGAATATCATATCACAGCAAAATATATTAAATTATTACAGTTTAAGAGTAAAAATAACAATTTACAATTATTTATGAATGACACTTGCTTGACACGTGTATTGAAATAATGAAAGGGATAAAACATTGCTTCAATCACTAGTGTGACAAAGCTAGCGTACACTGTGTTCAAAGATTATCATGTAGATACGATTATTGCAAATTGGGTAAATACTTGATTATTTTTATATTTAAATCCACAGTTTACATCCAGTGCATATAATTAACATTAACATATATACAATGAAATCGTGATGCCAAAAATGTTTGTTTGCAATAATAAAATGATAAATAAAAATAAAATGATGTTGAATATACGTAAACATTAAAGAAAAGATTATCGCTACTGACGAAAAATGCTATTTGCTTTTCTGTAAATAGATATTGAACATAAATTTTATTTGTGTTTTAGATAAAAAAGGCTTATACTTCATCCTTTCTTTTATTTCATCCTTTTTTTTTCATCTAGGCACCTGACCTTGTACGGGTTTCGGGAACTGCCTTGAAACGAATAGCGTAAGATCGGTCCTTATGGAGTTCTATAAGGAGGATTATGCAGTATGCTCAGCAGTGGGTGTTTATCGGGTGAAATGAATCATCATTCGGTCATCAGACCGAAAACAAACACCACAGCTAGTAATAAATACTTAATACAGTTATATCTCCAAAAAAAATTTTTTTTTCATTGTAATACGACATCATAATAATCATAAAATAGTAAATGAAATTGTCACATTTATTTACTTGTGCAGGAAACCTAACATCTATATTCTATAACATTGAACATTCTGTATCGTTAGTCTATGCCAATTACCATGGCAACTATTTGTTTATTTATATTTAATTGGCGAATTCTTATGACTTTTGCTTACACCTGCGCGGAAGTGACAAACTATCTTTGTCTTTTAGAAATTAAAGACTTTTTAACGGATTTTAAACGCGATTTATTCATTCTATTATTTTCCCGACGTTTCGTTAAAAAGTCTTTAATTTCTAAATGTATAATACTCGCGTAAAATCAAACATCAGAAAATACTATCTTTGTCTTTTTTGTTTATATCATTTTATTAGAGCCATCTCTCTTATACAGTATGTCAATGTAATAAATTAAGTAAAATGAAAATTGTATTTGTGTGTGCCTGACACTGCATATGAAGCATTTTTTTTGGATATATTGTGAGTATATAACGTATCTATACATAAAATATCATTGGAACTATGCGGCTTTTCTTTGAAAACGCGGGCGAAGCCGCGGGCGGAAAGCTAGTTAATAATAAAGCTGCAATAACCGAGCAGAAACTTTTAGTTCAACTGAAAATGTTCCTTCTTATTAAATGCCTTGCGCTAATAAAATTTTTCAATTAAACAAGATGAAATGCTTCCCCGCACTACATTTCACAAATATCTCCCTCGTCCAAGTTTCGAAGCATAACTGGGTATTACGAATTTGAGTTTTATTAAAGTTCCTAATGAAATTTATATTAAAGTTGTTACATGAGTAAAATATTATTAAGGGGTTGTAAAGGAGATATGATACAAGAAAATATTCTTTGAAGATGTTTCAAAGAGCTCTATGAAAATAAGTAATGCTAGGTTTCGTGGGGAATAGAGAGAAACTTGTTTGAGTATATAGTTGCTTTCAGTCATTGATCATTTAACTCCCAGAAAACTAGTCGTGATCCATCATATATAGTCGTCTTTTTAGACGGCGTAACACAGTTCTGCACTAAGAGTATTCAAGATGAATTCAAAGTGAAAGATATCGAACATGCATCCTCTGTTAGTCATACACACACATACACATGCACTAGAATCTAGATCTAGACATAATGGATCTAGGACAGATCTTTCTAGATAAAAGGCAGATGGTTTTGTAATCAACATCCTTGTTGCGCTTTTAAAATAAACGCGGTTTCGTGTAAACTCATAAAATGAAAATAACTGAGAGCATTTTATACAGGAGTGGAAGATTTTGGTGAAGTTAATAGTTGTGCTGTTGCTCTAGGTAAATGATTTGAAGACGTAAAGTCAAATTTGTTATTTACTTAATTATTGATTCGCGCCGAAGATACTAACAATTTTTGTTATGGTAACCACATACAGTAGCACCTCGTTAAGTCGAACCTCGATAAGTCAAAAACCTCCAAATCTCGAAAAAATGTCTTGTTCCCTTCCCTTCAAACCCGAAAACCTCTATTACTTGAAATTTTGTCCCTCTGTTAGTCGAAATAATCACCGAGTCCCTCCAAGCCATTTTGGTACATATTTTCACTCTATAACTCGAAAAATCAAATTTGACCTCTGTATCTCGAACATAGCAACGTTTTATTTTACAACCAGTACACTATTGTTTCTTAGAAAACATTTTAGGAGTATACGATAATTAATTTATGACTCACGAAACACGTGTTTGCGTTAAGTATCTGATGACGAAATTATCGATTTAGTAGCTCAGAAAACCGATACTAATGATTAAGATGACATAGAAGACGTGAATAGTACATGCGCTCCATGGGTTTCCATCAAAGAGGCAAGAACCGTATTGAATACCTTACGAAATTTTATAAAGCAAACCAGTATCTTTGAAAAAGAAGAATTTTCTGCTCTTTATTATAGATTATAAAATGCTAGAGAACAACCAAATTATCTAAAGCAAAAAAAATACTGACTTTTTTAATGCCATATTTTTTATTTTAAAATGATTTGAAATAATATTGATATAAATAAAAACATGTTTGTGACCTCTGCAAGTTGAATTTTAATTTATTTTACCTCTGTAACTCAAAATTGATAAGAATAAACCTCAAACTCTATAAGTCGAATCATAATCCGCCTAAGTCGAAATCCTCCATAAGTTGAAAACTCTATAACTCGAATTTTTTGGCGTCTCCCTTGATATTCGACTTATAGAGGTGCTACTGTATTATGAATATAATTGCTAAACGAATCAGAAGCATTGTTAGATAAAGTCCATAATTCAATATACTTATTTACAAGCAGAAAGGAGAAAAATCACAAACTAAATCATATTCGACGAAACTCAATAGCGCGGGTAGCGGGGCAATCGCGACATATCCACCAGTCTGTAGAAGACGAACCAATCACCGAGCCAATTTATGTTGGCTCAATGTTTCTACAAGTTGATTTATACAATTTTCCACCAACTTCCCCATCATTTCCTCTCCTGTCGAGTTATGAAAAACCTAGCAAGGAATTTTTATTTTTTAAAATTAGTTTAGACGCTTTCTTCCGGCTCCGACAAGTGAGGATGAATAAATTGACGTCAAAATACTGCGTAATTGAATAACTTAGAAAACTTGGAAACGCATTGTTTGTGTTGAAATTTTACGATTCTGAATGCGAGTAGCAAAGACTAATTTTTCTTCAAAAACATTGTAAGAAAAATAAACAATATTATATTATGTGCAGTAGGCTCTTTGTCGGTATACGTAGATAATAAATAATTAATACACTGTATTTAAAATATATTATATCCTTGCTAATAGTATTACTTTTACTATTCTTTCACCACTCAGATAACGCCGCGGGCGGAAAGCTAGCATGAAATAAAACTTATTAAATTTACAAATCCATACTTAATAAATGCGAAAGTAACTCTGTCTGTCTGTCTGTTACACAATCACGCCTAAACTACTGAACCAAATTGCATGAAATTTGGTATGGAGATATATTGATACCCGTGAAAGGACATAGGCTACTTTTTATTGGGAAATATGTGCCACGGGCGAAGCCGGGGCGGACCGCTAGTAATACATAAATTATTTCATAAACACAACTGTAGTACCATTGAATGCTCAGCAGTATAGAGTATCAAGCTGTTAATATTCCTATAACATGGGCTACACCGGGCTGTACATCGAACGACGTTACGTGTGCATCTCTGACTATACTTTCAGGAAATAGGCACGTCACGTGTCCTGATAGTGTGTGAAAAAGATCCGATTTTGTTCGCATTTCACTCGATATTCTAGAACCTACTTATGGTAAATATGGAATATTGTGAATGCATGTTTGTTACTCTTTTAAGCGTAAATTCTGAGCGATCGCGATAGTGGATTTCAATGTATACAATAGCATTTTTATGATACTTTTTTATTATGTATAAGTACTTAATTACTAAGGCAGGCAGCTCGACGTTATTCTAATGGTCCGGGAGCCAGCAGCAGATTTTATGACCAAGTTCCTCTCAAGCGGTAATTTGTAAAATGCATCAAAGTATAGTATTATGAAGCCTCGTGAACGTCAGCTGGAGCTCGGTTGGGGGGATGAGCGGCTGTAGCCTCCCACGCACGTAGGAAAAAAAATACATTCATTCATTTCCTCTCAGCTAAAAATTTGTCAAATTGTAGCTAACCCAATATCTCAACGAAAAAAAATAATCAGCTGGTTACAACGTGGTGTATTATACGTCAGCTGGTGTCTCGAACATGAAAAAAGAACAATTATTTTCCGTGATTTCCTCTCAAACAAAAATTTACCTGATGATAGCTTATATGTAACTGTGGATAAATATATAAGTCAGCTGGCTGTATCTTGGTGGAAAAACCGTCAGCTGATACTTTGAAAGTTATTACATAGGAGTTAGACAGAAGCATCTATTGCCAATTTATATGCATCAGCTGACTAGGATTTCCTCAACTTATTGCTAGCTGATTTTTTTTATTTATCGCATCAGTATATTAACAATCAGCTCACAAATTTTCATCTGAGAGGAAATGACGTATCTTTAATTATTCGACATTGCGCTTCAATATAAGAGTTAAGTTGAAATAAACATTCAGTATCAATATTTTTGAAGCGAATAAGTATGTAATGAAATAATTTTATATATTTAAATAATTAAATAATCAATTAGCAATAAATGAACTAGTTACTCGATAAATAATATTTATTATATAAACTTGATAAAAAATGATAATGAGAACAATATGATTTATTCGTTTTCGCTCTGGCTTGAGTCACTTTCCTCTCTTTCCGATTCATTATCAGAGTCGTTATATACCAACGATGTAAGTTTTGCAGGACGTCAACATAAAGTCAGATTGAAATAATTTCTCGTAAATGTTAATAAATGTTAAATGAAGAGTTTGTTTGCCATATGTACGGATTTAATCGTCTAAAAAGATCAATGATTAACGTAAGTAGTTATTTTTATTTAATACTTTTTAGTGTATTTTTCAACACGAATCCAACGAGCCCAAACTCGATACCTAAAGTTGAGTCAATATATTACCGAGTTCCTATGGCCACCTTCCGATTCCATCATCAAATCAGCTCTATATCATGATAATGTTTCATCGCTATCCAATTTACATACGTATACAAAATTTCAGCTCAATCGGTTACCAGGAAGTGAATCAACTTTACTTGCTTCATTTCAATTAAGTCATCGAGATTAGACAAAAATGCTCATAAAATAAAAACTACTCGGCCTATCCGAATAAATCCGAATCCGAATTTTTATGGGACCAATTCGACACCATTCCGCATCAAACAAAAAAAAAGAATCACGTCAATCGTTTCAGAAACCTCGGAGTAATCGGTGAACATACATAAAAAAAAACATACCGGCCGAATTGATAACCTCCTCCTTTTTTTTGAAGTCGGTTAAAAAATCAGCTAGTAATAAGTTGAGGAAAACCTAGTCAGCTGATGCATATAAATTGGCAATAGATGCTTCTGTCTAACTCCTATGTAATAACTTTCAAAGTATCAGCTGACGGTTTTTCCACCAAGATACAGCCAGCTGACTTATATATTTATCCACAGTTACATATAAGCTATCATCAGGTAAATTTTTGTTTGAGAGGAAATCACGGAAAATAATTGTTCTTTTTTCATGTTCGAGACACCAGCTGACGTATAATACACCACGTTGTAACCAGCTGATTATTTTTTTTCGTTGAGATATTGGGTTAGCTACAATTTGACAAATTTTTAGCTGAGAGGAAATGAATGAATGTATTTTTTTTTCCTACGTGCGTGGGAGGCTACAACCGCTCACCCCCCCAACCGAGCGCCAGCTGACGTTCACGAGGCTTTATAATACTATACTCTGATGCTTCTGACGAATTATCTCTTGAGAGGAAATAATGAACCCAATTTGCACCTGGCTCCCTAACCATAATATGTATCTTTAAAAAACAATAAATGAAAAAAAAAACAACTACAGAATAATGTTCCGTCTACCTAATAAAAAATAATATAAAAAATATTTTTACACTAAAATGGTAAAATATCTTACGTTGTGAAGTTAATTAATGAAAATAATTAGTTTGCTATCAATTTTAGTACTTAATATAATATAATGTGATATTATAACAATCACTATTGTTGATATAATAAAAGGTATTTAAGATAGTGTATGTGTCACATTACTTAGTACAACTAGTCAGAGTTACATCGTGAGATCATCAGGCACATGGCTGTTCGACGAATGTTATCATTATCTTTTAAAGAAGTGTTGTTTTCACAGTACTTATTATTGTTTTAATTCGGTAACAAAGGACAAATTTAAACTAAAGAATATATTTATTATGTCATTACGCCGTTTTTAAATACGACTCTTTATTTGTTGATTATTCAAGTCTGAATGAAATAGGATAAATAAGTGCTATATGATATGAATGCTATACACTTTAGTAATCTTTTATCAATATTCCATTGACAAATCGCGGACTGTAATACAAAATACACATTTACGTCTTCCATTCAATGTTTTATTTGACGTAAATTCAGTAAAATTAACATGAATAGAGCTATCGATAAATGTCGAAAGCAGTTTATCCGATGTAACACATCAAAACGACCACAAAGAACACAAAAAGCCTGTCCAGTGTCCAGTTTGCGACGAGTTTTAATATTATCCTTTTGAAGTCATTAAAAACACTGAGTGCATAAATCCTGAATGCACATGAAAATTAAACGCTTCCAACATGGAGCCTATTAACACATCAAGCCAGAATTTAAAATCACCGGTATTGTCTTGTGCGTTGTATAATTCAGCTGGACTAGTGTAACCCGCGGCCGCGCCTGCACAAGGGGTCGGAATTGGGTCACCAAATAATGAGGTTTGCATAGGTCCCTTTGCGTTTGTAATCGGAGATGTAGGTCAACGCTCCCTTTCAGTATTTTGGAGTGGACTTTTAAGATTGTTCCGGATATTTCATAATCGATCTGTCCAGAGTTATTGTGTAGGTACTATACATAGATATAAACAGTTTTGACTAATTTGTGCTGGAGAAAGGACTGCCGCTCTAATTGTAGTTTTAAACATGCAATATTTTTATCTCTCAGTCTGTTTATCCTATGTAAATATGTGTGGAAACTGGAACAATAAATAACTATTAAGAAAAACTGACACTGGAAATTCGGAATGCTTATTTCATAAATAAAAACAAATAAATTCATAGATCTGGAGTGATTATTTATTTAAAGAAATGCGGTCATTATATTTCCTTAGAATTCAGATGATTAAAAGATTACGTCTCTTTCGGTTATGAAAATACTTTCGTCGTTTCACCGGTTCGGCTGCGAACCACAATTTATATAAGGAATTACTCAGGGAAACGAATTTTATCGTCCAATCTTTATTTCCATGAAATTGTCATTTATTTAAAGCAATCCCTTTGGCACTAATCTGAATTTCTGACGGGTGATATTTCCACGACGTGTGACTAATCTAGTACTATAATTTTCACGCTGAGCATTTACACCATTTACGTCATTGTAGAATATGAATTTCTCTTTTATTGTCGCGGTCGTGTTCCGCATTTAATTTTTTTGAAAATTCAAAGGAGGTGAGGTGAGGACTCTTAAATAAAATGGGTCACGTTCGCACTCAGGTCGCCACACTGGAGGAATGACTGAGTGGGTCGGTAAACGTAGTTCCGATAAGGCGGATAAGCAATGTAACGCGCGGTCAATTTATTGATTACTTGTTGGCTTTCTTTACCAGTCAATGTAAGTCAAAATTTAAATTTCCGGGCAAACTTTAAATGCTTTTAAATATCATCATACTATGATATTTGCATAACTTACAATCTTAAATTCTTATATCATCTGTTTGGATTTATTATTTGTAAAATGGTTGTGCAAATTACTCCTACATTTTTTAGCGTAAGCGTAGTTAGTGGATCTTTGTGCGCTTTGAGATTCACAAACCGTTTCTCCGTTTGTCTTACAGCACCATAAAAACATTGGACGTGGCATTATCACGGAACTTTCGCAATATCTGCAGCGTCAGTTTAATCTGGAAAGTTCTTCTAGACAATCAGGCACCGAGGTCCCATTCTATTCACTTAACTTTCCCTGGAAAGCTAGTCAGTCCCCTGACGTACTTTGGAAATTTGATCACATATTGATTGCTTTTCAAGCGTATATTGCATCGAACACTAATATGACAGCAAAATTTTAGAGGGTATTTTGAGATGAAAATGGGTTTCGGAATATAGGACAGACCTAAAATAATATGACTTAAGGGTAAACGCAAAGTTTGTTTCACATTTTATATGGTAAGCAACCAAAATTATTGGAAACATATCAAAAAGGAATGTGCTCATATAGAAATTGTTTGCGAAAAGAGAACGGAAAATTGTTTCAGTCTTCGCAAACTTTTATAACTCGCGTTAGATTCCCGCAAGTAATATGAAAATGCTCGTAAAATCCATTCAGTTTGAAGAATTGACAACTTGAGTTTACTACGTAGGGGGTAGGGGGGTGGCGCGAGTGGTGGAAGGGGAGGGGGAGGTCAATGGCTGCGGTTTGGGTTCACGGTGATAGGAAGTAGATCAATGTTAGGTAACTGTAGGTCATTATAGGTCTTGCTGAATTCAGTCTAGATAGATGTGGATTTGGTTGAAGTTTGTGTGGGATGGTTCCTGTCATTGTTAGTTGTGTTCATGTTTGGTGGAAATAAATCAAAATGGTTAAGGGCCCTTAGTAGGTGAAAACGGAAAAATGGACTGTTTTCTATGAGCTATAATTGAAAATATTGAAGTTTTTTCGCACTGAAATTTCTAATATGTATTATAGAACGTATGTGTGATGGGATGACTGTTTCCAAAACACGATTTTAAAAATTTTGCTCGATAAATTAGTTTCGAGCACGTTGATTCCATACTAAACGCGGACCCCCTCACCGCTTACCTCAGGCCCGAATAGCTGAATTTTCGCTGACCGCCTAACACCCCTTAAGTTCAGTATTCCTACAAAAAGGGGTAATATTCATTATTAGGCATGCTATTGATGTGTTATTCGTGACTTGTTTCCAATTTAGAGAAAAAAACATAATTATCAAGGAACAGAAGTAAGGACAATATCGCATAATAAATGGTTTCAGATTTATATTACAGTTACCATTATTTGAAAGTTTAATACAGCTAATTACGTATCATATTGTTATTATGAATAATATTGTATTCCTCATAAAAACCGAGCTGATTTCCACGTACTCTACAACTTTTCCATCCAATAAATAAGTTACAGTCCCTTGGTAATTTCTAAGTGTACATTACGAGGTTATCAAATCTTCGTGTTATTCATTTCTTATTTTAATCATTCTAAAATACTATTTGTAACGAGTTATATTTCTTTATGTAAGTTAAAATAGAAAACTGCAATTTACCAAAAGTGTGTCCTAAAGCATGAAACGCAGTTTTAAGTGTCACAAGCTTTAGCTTTAAAAATATGTTTGTACCAATTTAATAGTTAAAAAAAAAACCAAAGTGATCCGTTTTTTGCCTCCTGAACGGAACCCTAAAAATTAAAATTAAATGAAATTTGATTCCGCAAAGCTCATCTTTCTCTCATCCAATACAAATATCGGCACTTATTATAATAGTAATTGCCATCCGCTTTATCATAATACTAATATAGAAAATGCAATAAAGGAATAATCCACTTGCTTTAAGCGCTGTTTATATTTCCACATTATCCTTAATGAATTTAATTTAACTACAGACTGAAGCATTGTCGGCAAGTATCCGGCAGCGAGGCTCGATTTCCTTCCTTACTTAACTTTGTTTTTATATTAAATATTATATAAATTTTCTGTTAAATCCAGACATTATTATCTGATGAGCTGATACCTTTATCGTATAAAGACCAAAGGTAAGAAACTATGTTCAGATATTTTAATGATGTTGTTTACCAAGAAGTAAGAAAACATGGTATTGTTCAACATCATTTTTGCAAGAATTAATACTAAAAAATTATAGGGATAAACAGCGAATAAGAATAAATTCTAAAGCTAATTTTACGATTTTCTGATTCTCTTTCGTTGATGTCGTAGAGAAGAAACGTACTCACACAGAATATAGCGATCTGCAAAACGTAGTGCAAATCATTCGCAGCAAAAGAACGACGAAATAAGCAAACCCCTTGCAAACCCATACAAAATATGTCGCTTCCAAAATGTATTACTTACCTAGTAATTAGGGTTGTACGTCACATGTTATCTCCTAATGAGCAGGCTTCATTAGCGAAGCTTCCAAAGCCAGGTTTCATTTCTGCGAGACTGAGCTTGTCAGCGAATTGTTACGATTTGTCGGCAATGTGGTTACTGCTGCTGACAGCTTGGAATAAAACTGTACCGATATAGTTCAAAGTATTTGTGGAATGTTATGGAGTTTGAAAATATAAGGAATAAAAAAACGAACGTTGTGCTTGTTCAGTGGAAGTTTTCTATTGTTTCGACTTTCGAACCATAAGCTAGGAACACGGAATATACCTATAATTAATAAAAAAAACTTAAAATGTAAACTCTATTAACTGCAAATTTTATAATTAAACCATTTTTCTAACTAGCTGAACGCAGAAATGTTTCCTTTATTTTCCTCTCCTTCCATTCCATTAATTAAACTATGGATCAATGTAAGAGATAATTAATAAACTGTTAATCAGATCTTGTAAGCCCGTAAGCAAGATTGTGGAAAAATGCGGGATAAAAAGAACTACATATTTGTAGAATGGGTGGAAAATGAAGTTATTAGTATAGTATAACTTAACATGACGTCTTTAATAGTAGTATTATTTTTATATATCATATCAGTCTTATACCAGTATGGGAGGGCGATGGCGCTATACAACCTATATAGGGGTGTCATATTTTCACACAGGAAATAATACTGCTTTAAAATTTCGTGGTATAGTGGCAGATAAACCGAGCAATCAAACAAGTGTGTATCGAAATTAAATTCTGCCCAGAGCTTCAAATCACATGCTTACCCTCTCGATGCTAATTTTCCCGTATCAGGGTACTGCGGACCCTTGTTGATTTAGAGGACACCGGTTAAACGTGCTAAGCTCAGATTATATTGATTTTATAGGCCTGTACTCCGAAGCGTTTACGGGAAATGCTACACTTTATACAACGGAAAAGCTGTAGTATAAGAATCGATATTGTATTAGAGGTTTTATTTGCGTACATATAGAATAATTGGATGGTAAATATGCTTTGTTTTAATGCTTTAATTGAAGAAAGAATGAAAGAAAAAAAGCTTTATTGCCAACATAAACTTAGACTACCTTAACTTAAAAAGTACACAGACATTAGGCAATCGGAACAGACTCAGCCATGCTGTGGGCTAACACCCGAACAGCGCTGATTTTGAGTCACAGCGCTGATTTTCAGTCTAATTACCTACTATTTTGGACTGACGTCCGAGACAACGCCAAACTAATAGAGCTCGATTGTTGGTAAGTTAATCTAAACTGAATTAGAGCGTGTTTCAAGTTTAAACTTTACGCTATACCTCTAATGCCTTGGTTTCAAGATATTGCATTAGATCCTCGGTTTAATCCAGTTAAGTGTTAATCCTATCCAGAGCTTTCTGAGAAAAACTTTTACAATTTTCTAAATGAAAGGTCACACATGTTGGGTCCTGAAATAAATTAAACTTCTATAGATACATTTCGGAAATATACAAAATAAGTAGAATACGTACTTTTTGTGTTATAGCACATATATCCCATTACTGTTGTGTTCAATATTATGCACTTATAACATAACCTTTGATGAATTACTACAAGGTAAATAAAAAAAAATATTATATTCTCAAGAAATAGTAACAAGAGCTTGCCGGCTTTTCTCAGTAAAAACTGCATTATCAAACGCTGGCATCTAATTGCTATGTAATCTGACGATTCATAAGCGTTTTAAAAAGAAATCTTGTTGAATAATTAAATGCTTGAGCTTTTTTTAAATATTGGGTTTTGAACTAGGAATTCTATGGATAAATATTAGGATTAATATCAATTTAGGGATTTCGATTGTTATTAAAACGGAAATCAAATGTTCTGAAGATAGAAGAGATTAAAGACTTAGGATAAATATCTTCCACAGTTTTGCCATACAGGCATTTTCTATTATTAGTCTTCGCCCAAAATCGACCGCGAAGTTGCATAAACTTCTGAATTGGTGGTCTAATAGTAAACAAATAATGGTCGGAAACTGTTGATCTTCTTGCTACTTTAAGTATTCAAAGTTAGCTAGCTGAACTATTATTTGCATCTCATTAAGCGAGTAATAGCATAATCAATAGCTTAAGAGCCCCAGAACTATATCTTGTATTCATTGCAAACTTCAGCCAAACGAGTCGTCTACGTTTCGATTCTCAAGACACATTGCTGAGCACGCTATTGTGGAACAAGTTACCTGCTTCGGTGCTTCCTAACCACTTTGACATGGGCACCTTCAAGAAGAAAGCCTACAAATTTCTAAAAAGTTAAAAAAACGTTCGTAGTCTCTGACAATGCGAAAGCTCATGGGCGGCGACGAGCTTGCAGAAAATGAGTCGCCTGCTCTTTTGCTCGCGTTTACATAAAAAAAGGCAAAATGTATCATCCTTCACATAGCCAAACATCAATTTATTTTTAGATATATGTCAAAATCTCCCCGGTAGAGCAAGGTCTGGGTCGACGCCCTCCCCCTACTTATATTTAGACCGGATAGCAGACCGCTGGTCCCTAAGGACGACCAAATTGAATTTGCGAGATGACTGGCCACGCTTCGCGCCAATCTTGATTAAACGCTCCAAGCGTTGTCGATGTTGTCAATCGAAGTGATTGTTAATGTTTATTGATTAAGATTTAATTATGGAGAAGAAAGTGTAACTCAAAGGGCTCTAATAGCTATATTTAAATTATTGTTTGTCAACACGAAACATTTTACAAAACTTTAAAGTTAAACACCTAAAATACATTCGCATTGAATTTTATTTTTACTTTGATCATATTTTCACAAAAGTAAAATATTATTGTATTGCATATAAAAAAAGGCGTACTTTATACTTTATAAACTGAATTTTAAATTAGACATTGCTTATAATTCACAAGAGGAAATGGTATGGATTAAACTTTCAACTCCAAAACTTCTTTCAATATTAACGTGGCAGAAATATTAAGCAGATATATTATTTTTTGTCAAAGTGAATTTTGATAAAACCTTAATGGAAATTATATCCGAATATAACCGAAACAGAATAAAGAATCTCATATTTTGTACAATAAAGAATTATAAATAAATAAAATAAAGAACGAGCCAATTTTAAATGTATGAACACAGACATTGCATTGCAGAACAAAATACAATATAATATTATGAATATTTAAGGCAAAGTAGACTTACTGGTATCAACTTAAAATGGAGCTTTTTAAGCTCTAGAATTTTATATGTGCGAAATGTTTTGATATTTATTTTATTACGTTTGTGGGTAAGTTATTATATAAAGAGCTTTTATAAGGTTCACCTGTATATTTAATCGACTTCTTTAGAGTCCATTTTAATCCACTATGAATGAACGGATTCAATTCAAACTTTGTACACTTATCGTGTATCGGTGAAAATACAATAATTTCATGAGTTTACATTATTATCTTCTTTTAGTTTTTATAAAATATATTTATTACTTATTTCTTTAAATGTTACTGCAATAAAACTAAGAACATAATCTTTATTGAAATACAGACATTTTAGTTATGGAGTCACATTCTGACAAACTGTTCCATAGAATTCAGAAAAGTTTCACTCGAAAGTGCAAGTTTTTCTAACCGACGATGATATATAAAAATAAAAAGGAGATAACGTTTTTATCACGTCCGAATATTCGAATACATTTCTATTTTAGGAGGTAACAGTTTTAGTTCGTTCAAAATACAGCGCCTAAAGCCTCAGTTGTATCAATACACTGAAAATTGTTATTGGATTTGAGGCTAAGCTGAACTAACTGGGTGGTTTATTAAATTACTTACACTTTAGGTATTATTTAAAAGCAGTATTTTAAAATGTAATTAAATAAATAAATGCAATCTTTATTAGGCATATGAATCACAAAATACTTTATTTCTGGTGCTTAATGTAAGTACCTATAATGTTCAAATACATATATCTAAAATGTAAATTTTAAATTCATCACGATTAATAACTTGACTATATTTTCTGGATTTAATGTTTTTTTGAGATTTCATTTCTAAAAAAAGAAATTCTATCAGTATCATTTAACACATAACTATTAACCTGAAAACTTTCACGAAACATTCCCTCCAGGACAATAAAGACTAATCACTCGTTAATTTACTAAGAAGTATTGTCTCCCAACTAGTAACTAATTGTTCAACGAACAAACGACGCTACAAACTAGTGAGGATTTAGAAACTTTCAATGCAGTGCTGAAGAATTAAAATGTCCGTTAAAAGTTCCGCGGGGACGTAGTTTTTCAAGTTAGATACTGTACTCGTTAGATTAGTTCTCTTTTAATTAATTGCAGTCTTCTAAAATTCTCGGAATATATAGTGTATCGATTTTGCATTAATTTTCTGTTCATAATGAGGATCTCCATTAATTTCAGGTAGCGTTGCAAAATTATAATTTCGTATGTGGATATTGGAAAATTACAATGTTAGTGCAGAATGAGCTTCACGGATTTATGTTTCCAAATCACAGCGTTTAAATATCTGCTCTTTCAATTATACCGAGTACAAATAAATGGAATTCAAATGTTTTTTATGCTACAAAATTGTTTTTAATTACTTACGTATGAATGCACGTACGCTGATTGTATAAAAACAGATAGCAAATAAAGAGTTGCTGACCGCCGCGCACCGCCTTGGTACAGTGGTTGACGCGTCAGCAAAGAACCGAAGGATTCTGGGTTCGATTCCCGGTGGAGACGAAGAAAAAAAAATGTCTCGGTCTGGCAGGACACAGAAGGCTGATCACCTACTTGTCCCTAAATAAAATAGATCAGTGAAACAGATGTATAATGCATCTGCCCCTTACCCCACTTGGGGACATGGGACTTCACACAAATAAAGAGTTGCAAAAGTTGCCCCCAAATTTTCAGCAATAATCCGGAATACCGATATTAGCTGAGCGGATTTGACTGGTGTCCGTACAAACATTGATGCTTCAAAATTCAAAACCATAAAGTGAGCAAACACCATAACGTAGTCCTTTGACGCGTTATCCGACGGGTCAGCCCTGAGCCCTTTGGTATTTGTGTTATGCCGATATTGGACAAATAGAGGAGGAACAAATATGAGCACTTCACTGATCGGATCGCAAATCGTCCACGATCCACTTATCGGTATCATACTCGAGAGAACAGCGCAACTTTTATGGAAGTGGTGCTTTTTCGAGACTTGTTGCCTTACGTCAGGTTTCTTTTTCTTTTTTTTTGTGTTATTATTGAATATTTTTTGCACTTATTAGTAAGCTAGGAAGAACACGAGACTAATGAATTTTGATAATCTTCAAATATGTTACGGAGATGTGGTGCTATCTTATCGGAAAGTTCTAAGACGGCCCACTATTAATCTAGTGGCCTAAACCACAAACTTAACCCAATATTCGAGGAAATTTAATCTGAAAACTAATCAAACTTGCTTCAGCTCTGCAGGTGCATTGAAAGCCGGAAATCTGCAAGATTTCCTATTTCTAGCTCATATGAAAAATTCTTATTACCTTGCTCTATTGGAAATACGATTTCAATCAATCTCCCCAGGACTTCGTATAGAAATATATTTTATTACTTTAACATTTTCATATTTTGCATGTAATCTTATTTAGTTTGTAAGAATCATATTATTAGGATATTAAAAATGTTGTTGACAAAATTTGATTATTGTGTCTGAGAGATTTTTATTACATTTTCTGTTCAAATTCCAGTACGGGGAATTTTGATACTGAAAATATTTCGCTATAATATAATCAAAATAATCTCATTTCATTTTCCAATGATTAAATTATACCTCCTAAGGTCTACCTAGGTCTGAGTTACGAATTTATCAGCAAATATTTATTAAAACTAGAATTTATTAAATAGACTGATTGCATGAAATTCATAAGCTTAAAAGACGAGAACGTTATACAAACAGGTATTTATGCTTTTGTTTCGTTAACAAATGGAATGAAATGATTACTAATCAAGTACAAATATGGGATACAATTTATTTTCCAAAGATGGTGTGACATGGCACTCACACCTATATAATATATACAAGTAACTAGACTATAACACGTATGAAAAGAATGTCCCTGTGTAATGACAATCCGACGCGCCGGCGCCACTAAACAATAAGTATATTTTGAACTAATGGAACCTTTTTGATTGGATAGGGTTATAATAGTACAAGAGACAAAGTAACATGCTGACAGGCTGTCGCTTGGCCATTTTTAAAGCCTTTGTGATAATGTCATGTGGGTTTGTCGCAAATGTGGTATGTGGCACCTTGAAATAACCTTCAAGACTGGATATAAAGCAAAATTACCAATCTTCTATTAGATGATACGTGTAATATTCCAGATCAAATCTAAAAAATAAAATATATATCGAACTAGATGATAATTATTTCCGAGTATTCTGTTTGATCAAAAACATCGTTATTTTTTTACTTCTTATTCCGGGTTCTTATTCTATCATCTTTGCATTCTTCTTCTAAAATTCTAATAGGCAATTAGAATTTTTGGAGAATATTAATTAGATGTGACGTGTCTTGATGCGAAGCTTTTAGATAGAATGTAGTAAAAAATAAAAAATATATTTTTTAATATAGAGTAAGTAAATGAAATAGTATTGGAAATATTGAATTAATAGAAAAACTAAATAATATTCAATGTAGCCTATACATTATCTGTAATTTTAATTTGAAAATATAACTCCTATAGAACGGTTCTTCGAACTAGTCCAATCTTAAGTGATTTATGTGTTTCGAGGTTCATCAAAGAAACAATATTCTAGTACTGAGAGCTGATTAGCATTATTTCTGCGAACACTAACAGACAGCCCGGCGGCTAAGGGTCTTTAAGTAAGAAAAGCACGTGATTAGAATCCTTATACAATATTTAATACTAGTTATGCCGTGCGATTTCACCCGCGGGAAAAAAATCTATATGTTATGTCCTACAACACTGCCAAGTATCATCTAAATTCGGTCAGAGGTTTTCGCGCGAAAGAAAGTGATAACATAAAACTCCTTACAATTTTTTACTTTATATACAATATACATGTAAGTACTAGTTTCTCGTCTGCTGCTTCACTTGCTTTGTCTCTATTAAAGCTCTCTATTAATAAATCTCTTGCGTACCTAGTTTTAAAGATCTAAGGATTTCCCCACATGTCCGTCCGGCAGACAGGGGGAAAAAACTTTGTTTTTATACCATACTAGAGGTCCACCCCAGCTTCGCCCGTGGTACATATTATTTCGCAATAAAAGGTAGCCTATGTCCTTTCTCGGGTATCAAAATATCTCCATACCAAATTTCATGCATATTGGTTAGTTTAGGCGTGATTGAGTAACAGACAGACAGACAGAGTTACTTTTGCATTTATAATATTAGTATGGATTATGATTGGTAATAAGTAAAATTGATCTTCCTGTAAGCGGGAAAGAGAGGTCGTGAGAGAGACAAATATAGTATTCTTTTACTTGTATATTGAATGCGACAATTAGCGTGACTATAATGGGTACGGAAATGCGGTCGTTACTCTTCATATGATTCTCGTATATAGCCTGTTTGACCTGACGATTTTTAGAGCTTACGATGCGATATCGTGTCGTTCGTATTGCGAAGGAATTACGTGGCTTGTACTGAGTCTCTCGCCGTAGTTATAATTCATGAAAAGACGTACGTACTGTAATTTGTATAAGATACCCCATCTCCTTTTTTAATTAGAAATACTGACACTTAATGAAGATTGAATAAACAAATATGTGAGTATCATTTTCTATAAACATTAGGAAAATTAACAGATTCAATATTTCTAAGATTTTATTAAAGCAATCTACAAAGCCATTTTTTCCATAGCAGAGGAGGCAAAACTGCAAAGCTGTACGACCACATACTAATTATCCTGTCGACGACTTTCTAACATTTTATAAGTCTACGATACGTCGTACCGTCGTCCCAATAATTATCGTATACACTAAAAGCGACATCACGTAACAACGGACTCCCCAAAAGGCATTACCGTTGTACAATGAAGCAAGCAAACGAATATCTAACGAAGTAACACGACTCTACGAGGCTGGGTCAGCGCTTTTGTACCTTCCGAGAAGGTAATAATATATTTAACTAGCTGTGCCCCGCGGTTTTGCCCGCATTGCTCCGCTCTTCCGTCTTAGATGTGATTATATATTATAGCCTATAAGTTGCCTTACCCATTAGTAATATTCATGCAAATATTAGAAATAAATTCATGCAGTACTTTTTGAGCTCAGCCCGGACATACATACAGATTACAGACAAACAGATAAACTGACAAAAATTCTTAAGTCTCTATTTTGGCTTCAATATCGATTTCAGATCACGCCCCAAGTATTCTTTAAAGAAAATTAATGTATAGTTTTATTATATGTATAGATATTGTACACCATGGATATTTTTATTTACTTGCAGTAATGTGCAAGTCGTACACTACTTACTTCTCATTTACATGTTTCTATGTATTCTTGATGAGTATGGTTTCTAGTACATTCTTTAGGTAGGTAAAAGTTGAGTGTGCGTCAAACTTTTAACTAACCATTATTATTTTATTTTCAATAGAAACATATTAGGTATGTTTTTAAAAAATTTGTTTGCAAAAGTTTGACACTATATCTTTTCTTCTCCTATACTAATTTTCTAACTTAAATAAATCAAACTAAATTAAATCAAATACAGATGTTAGATAAAGTGTAATTGAACAGGATAATATTATAGTATAGGATTATGAAGCTAATATTAAAGATACTAAAACAATTTGAAAAACGTGTTATGAAATAAAGAAACAGAATAAACCAACAGACTGAACCAAATAAAGGTGAAAGATTCAAAATTGACAGTGTGAAAAACGGTTAAAACGAAGGAATTGGTAATCATCCAATCTACATAACCGCATAGCTCACTGAATGTCAATATTTGCTACCGAATGAGAAGGGTCTGGGCATGGCGACTAGCGGAGCGATAAGCGGGAGCGGGGAACTTTTTACATTACATTACTAAGTAGTTCTCATTATAATAACACGCTTTGAATATTATATCCGCCTTTTCTTGTAACTCACTTTTTTTGTTACAAAAATATTTATATTAGTCGACTTTATGCTGGAACAATAGGTACACGGACCTAATTGACTGTAATTAACGTTATATTATCAACGCTTAATTGAAAAACAAATTCAATCACAAACTGATATATAACACCTGATTTCCTAGATGGATATTTTAAGCCTCTTCTTCTAGAATTTAATACAATTACACCCGATCTTTTATTATTGTATTCCAGTTCTTCGCATCATTGTGATTCTGGCACCAAATAGCTGCCACTTATACGGCAACCACTACGGCTGGTTTCTGAATTGAGTATTTGACGACTCAAACCATGCTTAAAAGCTGCTTAAATATTTTCTTGTATGTGACATCAGTGTTCTTAAAACTTAATCAAATCAATTCTCAATTCATAAACCAACCTTGTCTCAACCGCTTTACGCTCCGCCTATCATCAACTACAGTTTACCGGTTTAGGGACTTTCAAGTACCGCCAATGTGTTTTAGATGGAATTCAGAGTCGCCCACTTAAACTAAAGCTATATTTAAATGCACCAGCCGTATGTTTAGTGTGAAGTGCAATAACCTAGTTTATTAATTATGAAATATTTGCTGAGCTGTAGGTACGTATTGATTGGAAAGTTCTAGCTTGTTAGAGTTGTTTCGTGTTATATTGAAATGTGATGTTGAAGTTATTGAATATAATCGATATCCTTATAATATAATGTGGATACGTATTTTAATTTAGTGTTCCTTTGTTAAGTACATAAGAAGTGGATATTTTGTAGGTAAGGTAGGTAATTTTTATTTCAGATAACATTCATCGCATTATAAGTATCGCATATAAGTATCCAACAACTATTTTACACACAATTATTAGGCATAGGCATATTTTTATTAATTAGACTTATTGGACAAATTTTATGATTTATGGAAACTTCGAGCTTTTGAGCTTTTCCCTTTCTCAATCGACTCGATTTAAACTCGATAAATAATTTTTATAATTTTGTTCTAAAAGTTCTAAAAACTACGTGTTCGTCTTAAAATTACAACTAGGTACAGATTAAATTGCATAGAAATAATGTTTGATTGACTTGGTCTAGACTAAACAATAGAGGTTTACGTTATGACTGCTCAGTAAGAATTAAATGCCTTGTTACTCTATACATTATAACAAGTAAAATTATTATTGCAGTTAAAATTGCGATTCAGAAATGTTCTCGTCAATTTAATCTAATGCTGCATAATATGATTTATTAGATCTGTGCATGTGTTTTTTGAAGTGAAACTTCTATAGGCGCGTTGAGAGTAAAATTTCAAGGTCGCGTCATGGCAATACCGTCACGTAATGAAGTAAGACGACGATTTTGGTATCTTTGAATCTTGCCAAAGAAGTTTCACTTCTGACACGGGTGCTTGGCACATACGCTCTTTCAACTAATTTGTCATAAGCTAGAAAGGAAATATATCGAGAGTATCAGATTGACGTGGATTTTGGCGCCAATTTACCTTGTTGTCGTCCTTTGAACTGCCAAATTGACATTTCGCGTCGTACAGTGTACAGTACGATTTTATCGTACCGTCCCTTTGTGTTGCGTAGAAAATAAAAAGTGTTAGTAATAGTGCTCCTGTGCAATCAATCTCAGTAGATTAGCCATCGGCGCAGGAGATAAAACAAAGGCCGCCTCGTCTGTCTGTCTATTCGTGATAAATTCAAAAATCGA
The DNA here is from genome assembly GCF_061535395.1 of Colias eurytheme. Lineage (NCBI taxonomy): Eukaryota > Metazoa > Arthropoda > Insecta > Lepidoptera > Pieridae > Colias > Colias eurytheme. The sequence goes on from NC_142980.1 coordinate 917,151, forward strand.
TATTCATTCTGTTTTCAGTAATAGCGTCGTTTTGTGGAAAGTATTCTGTGGTAATAGTATGTCTAATAACATTTGTAAAAGTTAGGACTACGCGAGCAAATCTACGGGTAGAATGCTTGTATATTATTATAAAGAGCAAAGTCAATCGCAGGATAGTTTTGTACCCGTTTCAAACTTATTATATATCCACCTATCCATATCTATTAAAATTTAAAAATTCCAGAATCATTTTTAGTCTCGACCTCAGACTCGACCATTCGGTATGTAATCTATCATGTTCACAGGATCGTTAGTATAATCTATAGTGTTATATTATCTGCGGTATAATACAGGTAGCTTGTTGCTATATGAATCTGCAAGGGTCGTAGTGTAATTTTACACTTCTATTGTGATTTCAAGGCGATCGGGTTCCCAATGTCAACTGGTTGCACTTTCAATCATTTAATTGTTATGTACTTTCTGTTTTATTGTATTCAAAGAGACTTGAAAAAATATATAATTGTTTTGAATTTTAATATGTTATATACCTCTTATTTATATATTTAAGTCATTCTATATTATAAATAATTAACTTTGAATAAATTATGGTCTATATTCAATAAAAGTTTAAGCGATGCAACTTCACGTCGTGAGCTGAATTTTATTTTTAAATAGGAAATATTTGCATGATTCTTGTTTTAGAGCTTATGAAAATAAAACTTTTTCAGTTGCATTTGATACCATTTTGTAAATTTTGTATGCAAAGATTTTGAGCGCATAAGTCATAACATGCATTAGATTTAATCCTGATGTCAAGCGGGAAAACCAAATGGTTTGTATCTTGAAATAATAATATTTAGACCGGGAGATACTGACACAAAATTTCGAGTCATTTGTAACAGGATGGCGGTTCTACAGGGTTCTTAGTACGCAATGACAAAAAGCAAAATGATGGTGTGAACGCTGGTACCGGCGGCTTAGTCGCGTGGGCGTTAGTCGAACTCGTCGGAAAATAGCGAAAGTCAAACGATTTGTAACAGTATGGCACTTATTTTTCCTGTAAGTTTGAGGATCAACGAATATAAATACAAAATTTCAAAGATCTAGGTGTTGGAAATCTTCACTTATATAAATTAATACTAAATTAATTTTTCAAGTATGACAGCACTTTTTCCCCCTACTAGAAGTATGGCAAATATAATAATGGTCACATTTTATCAAATACTCTCCAAAAATCCAAATGAAATACTGGTACAAAAAGTTAGGCGAAATAAAAATTTTTTGCAGATTTTCGGCGGTATGGCGACCATTTGGAATCGTCCGAAAAGTATGGCATGGCGATTTTCGTAAATGGCTGCACGACGATGGTTACCTGTGCAAAAGTTAGCCTGATACAAATGGTTGAATAATTGTTTTATTTAAATCAACACATTCAATACATTCGCGTCGGTATGGCGGGCTGTAAAAGTCACACCGGAAAAGTATGGCATGACACTACCGCCTACTTCTTTTTTATGGGCTATCGGTAAATTCTAAAATTTTTGTATTACAAATCGTTTGACTTTCGCTATTTTTCCGACGAGTTCGACTAACGCCCACGCGACTAAGCCGCCGGTACCAGCGCTCACACCATCGTTTTTCTTTTTGTCATTGCGTACTAAGAACCCTGTAGAACCGCCATCCTGTTACAAATGACTCGAAATTTTGTGTCAGTATCTCCCGGTCTAATTGCTTTATGCTAAAAAAACATATAAAATAAAACTATAAAAATCGAATAATAAGAATTTATGAAGTTATCATTTCGCAATCGCCGATACAGAAATAAATTCCATAATTGATTGTTATACTAGCCTTGCACCAGCTTCGCTTGTGATACACTGTCGAAGATTGGTCATACCAGCTCAGAAACCTTCGTTGGCTCATTCACAAGACTTTGCTGAACCTTATCACATGATTATATGCATAGTTTACGGTTCTCTAAAGGACGTCGAGACAAGCATTCATTTTTATGCATAATATAATTTCTAGATTTCAAATACTAACCTTGTTTATCTGAACAGCATTTCAAATCTGGAACAAAAAACATTACTCATTATTTAATTATACTCACACAACTATTAATGCGATATATTCATTGGCTTAGATAATAATAGAAATATTTTCTTAGCAAACAAGTACTATTTGCTACAGCGTTAAATATTACAACACATAAATAAATGCAAGTACAGAAACAGATAATAAAAGTTGTACAGATAAAAAATGGATCGATTAAAATTATCGATCGTTGTTCTGTCGACAAGTTGGGCTAAGAGCTGCTGGTTGATTTTTATGTTATTTAATAATTAAGTAAAATTATTAACTGGTGATAAAACATTTGTAACAATTTAAGATAAAGATATACCAAAAGAGCTTGTCAACCAGTAAAGCTTTTAAGTCTATTTCTAAAACTTTCAACTATTTTTTTCCAATTAATTTTTAGAATTTCTTAGGAATTATTATAGTTTTCAAATATCTGCCTGAAAGGTTTTAAAGTTCTGATACATACTGCAAAACGTTCATACATAAGCTTTAAAACAGTCTATTTTCCATAATTAATTAATGCTTTGTGTTGGAAGCACGTGAGAAATGTAAACATCAATATTAATGTCCGATTAAAATTCACACCAATTTATGTAAAGAGATGTTGAATTTCCCTTGACAGTTGTCGATTAAATTAACCTACATGATGTTTTTCCAATAGTCCTGTAGCAAACATTCATTATCACATTTATTTTACATTTAAATTAATGTAGTTAAATGTGTTTTGCTTATGTTAAATAAATTATTCATGTATGAATGTACTTTGTTTAATTACTTTACGAATTTAAAAAAGGCTTGTTTAAAACATTATTTAATAACTTTCAAATACGATTCGATTCAAAGTGCTGCAGTCACGGGTAATCTGCTCCAAGCACGGATATGTGGATGGTCATTGTAAAATAATAAAATGCCTCAGGAAAATGTTTACCGCGTTGCTAGTAAAGTTTAATATTGCGAGCGATGTGTGTGACATCGAGGGCGCTGTTTGCCCACCTATTTCTATTGGTTTATCGTTCGGTTACACTTTAACAAAATGCAAACAAATATAAACATGCCAACTGAACACTAACAAATCGACACACCTTGTAGAAATGACGCAAAAATATAAGTGCCTTTAAGAAACACACTTATTATCGAAGCTATAATTAATTTTTGTCATCTACCCATCGGTTGCATGGGAGAAATGGATTATAGCCTTACAGCCGCCAATTGAACACAACATTTTTATTTTATACTTTCTGCATACAACAAACAAACAACCAAACATGTTCGCCGTATCTCGGTCTAGTTGCATGGGTTTATTATAGTGGTCGTAATATGGCAAGACCGGAGGCCAATCTTGGAAGCGGTCCGGTCGCTCCGAGCAACTTTATTGCGTTTTAAAATAGACGCTATAGAAATTTCATGTGAACTTTGATTAGGGTTTTAGGTGTACTGCGAATTGAATTTGGATTTTTCTGTTGGTTTAGAGTTAAAATATACGTATGTGGGCCTTTAAAATACTATAAGAATACAAAACTCGCTTGATATAGTCCAAGCAAGGAAAGATTAATATCGACAGACCTTTTTTATAAGTAGAAACTTTCCGGCATCATGTATTGATAATTTATTTTTAAGACGTTGTGTTTAAAAGCTGTTACCTACATAATTGTTTAATAAGACGCAAAATACACAAAATATTATTCGTCGTTTTGTTATCTATTTTCTATACTAATTGAAAGTGTAAAAACTAATTTATTTCACCAACATGTTTAATTAAAGTTTGTTGAACTGAAAATTTTGTGGGAAATGCGGAAATGTCAAACCAAGTTTTGTATTTGCTGTTTTTTTACGAAGTTTTTAAAATTTGGAGTTTATTAAGGGTTGAAAACTTCGCTCATACTTTGACTTATATTTTGATCGACATCGACTTCTTCTTGTTATAGATATGAAAAATCGTTTAATAACTTTGTTCTTTTTCTATACATAAGACTGAAGCTTGACTCATTTATAAAAGAAAAATTGTGCAGTATAAACAAAACGGCGCATTGCCTCATCTTTTTAAATTTCAATGAAGTGTTAAACAAGGTATATTACGATTAGCAGGTTACAAATTCCAGTCTGAAACCAAGTATTTTTGAGCACAGCTCGTCTGTAGTCCTTGATTCCAGGATTAAAATCGACAAAGCTTTGACTACGATTTCGCCGCTATAGAGTGAATAACAAAAGACACCCTTGCGTGTTAAGGTTTTCAGACGGTTTTTATTTGATGCTCATTATGATATTCTCGCTATTTCAATTATTAATTATATCTGGAATAGTCTGTCTAGACGTTATACGTGGTTATAATTAGCTGTGGACCATTATTTATTCAGCTCTTCGCGGTGTGTCGCTGCATTTGTTTTCACGAAAATAGGACATGTTAAATGCATAATAGAGCTAAAGTGAGATAATTATTTCGTTGTTTTCAAGTGTAAATGTTATTTGGGAAGGACGTTTTCTTGGATTTTGAATTTGAATATTTAACCTAGTGTTTTGGATACTAATTTCAGAATTACTATTAATTATACTAAAATTGAATACTCTTTTAATTCTTACGTGTAATGAAATTTGGCGTTTTCTTATATTTACGTATTATTACATGCATAATACAGGATTACCCGCGTATCTCCGTCTATATATTTAAAACCTAAGTCTCTAGTCCTGGTATGTCATTAATTATCATATATCTAGGCGAGTATTACGCAGAACGGAAATAGTCAGCCCACACTCAGTTAATAATCCTACATTGCGTAGTGTACGCCTGTTAAAGGTATGACAAAATATATTCGCAAATACATTTTGGTTCAAGATATTTCGTACTATCTGTGTTCCGCGGTTTCACCCGCAATGCTCCGCTCCTGTTAGTCTTAGCGTGATGATATATGCATATAGTCTTCCTCGATAAATGGGCTATCTAACACCGAGATAATTTTTCAAATCGGACCAGTAATTCCTGACATTAGCGCGTTCAAACAAACAAACAAACTCTTCAGCTTTATAATATTAGTATAGAAGTATAGATTAACAGTGGGTCAGCTTCAAGTAGGTATTTTAGTCGAAAATAATTTGATTTTACATATCACTACATAGTATAAAACCAAGTCGCTTACCTATGTTGTACGGTTTGCTTTTCTATGTCCCTATGTATACTTAAATCTTTAAAACTACGCAACGGATTTTGGTGCAGTTTTTTTAATAGATAGAGCGATTCAAGATAAAGGTTTTAGTATATTATTTAAAAGTCGTCTAAAAGTCTCGTTTAGAGGACGAAGACCTAAGTCTTCACGTAGGTATTTAGTCGTTCCATAACTCATAAGAGCTTCGTATCACAATGCAGATTTATGGAATCTATGCGTCATAGTGATAGGTGCAGACGTGGTCGTTAGGACCGGTCGAATTTCGACCAGACCATTAATTAATGCATAACGCCAGCGTCAATATGGCAGACGAGGTACTGATATTTCAGAATACCTTGCTCCTTCCTGGAGATTGGAATATGGGATTACTGTTCAATTGATCGATATCTGATTTATTTTGTTCATGCAAAAAATTGGTGATGCCTTATGAGTTATGACTTATGAGGTAGTGCATTTTATACCAGTTGAACTGATTAATTAGATGATCAGATTTGAGATCAAGACTAATTTTTGATAGTGATTACCAAGAATACAAAGTAGGATCTCTCTTTAGGTGCGCATCGCGTTAATTACTGTAGGAACATATTATGTTAGTGCATACCAACGGTGCATACTAAAGACATTATATTTTTACGTCATATGGGATTTGTTAATGCGAAATCTGCAAATAATTTAGCTAGTAGTTTGAGATCGGGATACGGGCTTTCATCAGTATAAATATATTAGATACGTATAAAATCAGTTGCAAAAACAGAGGATGTAGTTATCGCGAATCAAGAGGAAACGTTTTGTGAACTTCAATCATACGAGTCCGACCTTCGGATAGCGGTAATCAGTTAATTGTATAAATTTATTATTATTTTGGAGGAGGTGATTATGTACCCCTTCCGATTTATACTATGCCTTTACGATTAGAACTTTTACATGATTGGGGATAAAATGGCAAAGCATGTTAATAATTCTGTTAAAAAAAAATACGTGTGACACTCGGGGACTGCCGCGGTAAAGCTATTGCATAGCATGCCTTCAAGCCACACCTCCGTGTCCGTCGGAGTGGGGAGCGTGAGGTTTTTTCGTTACGGATTTTCTCGATTTGGTCCCCGCGCTCAAGGCCAATAGCTTAAAAATAACTAAACCCCCGTCAAATGGGCAGAACTGTACAAAATTTACATGAGATGACCCGGAAGGCTAGCTTTCAAATAAATAACGAATCATCGAAATCGGTTCACCCAGCCGAAATACTGTAAAACAGATCAATCAGGACCTCCTTTTTTGAAGTCGGTTATACTATGGATTTGAACCTGTTACTAGCAAGGTGGTCAAGGAACCTACACCGCCTACGTAAGGGTAACATGCCGATAGTTAAGTGATCCCACGCGTCAGAGGTGTTACAATTTATGTGTTTGCCTGTCTACACCTACGTACCGAATAGTACTTAAGTGATGGAATTAACTTTTATGATCGTTATGTTTGCTTTTTATTATGAATAGATCGTTATTGTGGAATACCGTTATTATGTTGGTTAATTCTCTATGGTACGGTGGTTCTTGTAGACGTACTATAGTTAAGCATCCTGGGTATAAAGGCACAGAAAGTTCATCTATACAAAATGTTTCAGTAAGTCGTATTGTGTTAGGATATATAATACAAAGAATGCGTTTCCTTTATTAAGTTGATTCACAAATTACAAATGGTTGTATAAATTATGATAAAACCCCGTTAACGCTGAATATAGGGTTGTCAGTTGTCACTACACAAAATAAAACACATCAAAATATTTTTAAATACAAGATGATGTACTGTTTATGATAATAAAAACAAGAATTTATTATGTAATATCAACGTTAAATAAGATGATTATAAAATAAAAATTTAAAACTGTGGAAGCGTGTACTTACTACTAATTCACCGCCATAACGGCAAATTGAATGAAATTTACTTAATAAATTTAGCATAGATATACATTACACCTCAGCTACGGGCTGAGACTATACTAATAATTAACTTGGCTTTGATAGTATCGAAAAATCACGAAGAGCGTATTGAAATCACGCATTCACTTCTATAAACCCTAAGCATGATGAACTGCCACTACCAGAAAACATTTTGCTGTTTAAAAATACTGGAAAAATCTAGAAATAACCGGCGCACACTAGACGGAGCCCTCGTTTCCCGCTGGAGTACAATTCGCGTTATTTAGTTCAATTACCCCTGAGTCGCGTTTACGCCACTTTGGCTATTTTGAGCGAAAATTCCATTGGTCCAACTCTTAATGTGCGTAAAATCATAATTTTTGTTCGGCTATAATAACTGCTGTGAAACTATGAGCCAACTTCAGCGGCCTCACTTGGGAGTTACTCTTTAGTCTATTCTATTCAACCATCTTCACAATTTTCACTTTTATAACATTAGTAGGAGAGTAGTAAAAGTAATAAATAATTATAGTAATTAGTACGTTAAAAAGTATTTACCAAATTCTAAACAAATCTTGTAGGATAAAATACTAAAACTTTTTAACACAGAATGTGCAGCATTAACTAGTATGTATTCAATAAAATACACCAGTGTAGTGTTTATTGTTATAAGAAGTTAACAAATAAACCCTCAGTTAAATGCGTTCATTAGAGAATTGCAATTACTGTAAAAACGGAATAACTGTGAAGTCAGTTTAAACCGTCCAATATAACAGACACAGAACACTTAATATATAAACAACACATGTAATTAATGATAAATAATGGTAAAGATAAACAGTCCTTGGAGGAACGAGACGTGAATACGCAAATGCTAGATGCGGTTGAGAACTCCATGCGGCATCCATTGCGGATTCTATTAGAAGATAATAAGGTTGGTAGGAGACAATGGAGCAATGAAAGTTGCGATGGCGATAAGTTCGGAATATAATATGATGGTATGCTGGGACAATACTGGTCGCCAGTGCATTGTTATTGTCTCACGAACATTAGAAAGTGACATCATGTAGAAACAGGTTTCTGTATGATAAGGGAGGGCAATGTATGAAACGCCCATAAATATTGCTAGCTGATACTTGCGATAGATACTGGGTTTAAACTTAGCGCCAATGGAATTATTCAAGAGTTTGAGATTTCTATTCAATGTTAAACGAAAGGTATACAATAAATGGGACATTTAAAAGGTAAAATAAAATGATACTTGAACTGAAGAAAACTTAAATATAGAATTTATAATTAAGTATAATTTAGTTGGTAAAATTGGTTGAGTTTCTTTCATGAAACTATTTTTAGACATGGCCAAAATCCATACCAATTCCATCAATACAAATGCCAAATCCAAACCATACCAAAACTTTGTAGAAAGCACTCAAATTTATTCATCCTTTTGGGAGTGACCTTTAAAATAAAACAAATATGCAAAATCCCCAAAGTGTAAAAGAAGTTCTAAAAAGCTAAACCAAACGCCAAAGTTTATTGCAGGATAACTGATGAGATTTTAGAACTTTTATATATCATGGAGAATCTTCAAGGAAATTAACAGTAGTAGAACCAAATCAGGTCAATTATTGCCTCTAATGAATCCAAGGCCGGCGCTAATTGTTAAATAACTCTGCGTATATTTAAATTAGTTTTATTGGCCGTGATGAAATATTCCGAGAAAACTCATCTAGGAATATAAACCTTTAAATAAAGGCTTGATAGAGCTTCTGGAAACCAGTGCAGTGTAGGCTAAGATGCCCTTGATATTTGAAATTCCTCTTTTGGAGCAGTTCTTTTTTAATAAGTACAGTTTTTCTTCATGGTAGAACAAGGATCAATAACTAAGTCAAGTGCATGCTCCGGCACACAAAATGTAATTCATTTTTGAATAGTTTTTTACAAGAAGTCTAAAAATTCTAACTCTCTTGACCCCTAAACATTTCTCTCCTCTATAATATTTGACTAGGAATGTTAGTTATCTTCTAACAGCATATACAACCGAAACTGTTATCTAAAATTGATATTCCATAATACCGGTATGCATCCGTGGAGAAATATTAATCCTTGGACGCGGAAGTCACGCCGGGCGGCACAACATGTATGTAATATTCGTGTCACATGGTCGCATCCTTCCGCTGGCGACCGCACGTGACTCGACTGTAATCGAACTTAGTACAAGCGCACTGGGCTCAGTGGTTAATGGTTACATGGTGTGGGGAACCATTTGAATCATTAAGTAATTTTCTACAAACTTCAAATGAGGAGGAGGTTCTCAATTCGACCGTATTTTTTGTTATTTTCTGGGGAAAAGGATTTTGGTACTTCTTTTTTATTTGAAACCTGGTCGTCTTCCATGTGACTGGAGCAGGATTAATGCTTATTAAAGTGATTTAAAAATTATTTCCATCCATTTGGAGATCGCTCTTCTATGAGTAGAAATATCTTGAGGAACAATTCAACATAATAAATTTAAATTACATTGTTTAATTAATTGTTTATGCAGATAAGATAAATAGACGATGGACGTTGAATAGATCGTACATATTATATAAGCACATTACATTTATGGTCAGGGGCCCTAAGTGATACTCCGGCCATTTTGTGCCAAGTTTAGATAATGAGTTATTCGCGATTCGCAAGTTGTCTTAACAAAAACGGTCTGTCTGTCTGTCCATATACTGATAACAATCAGGCAATTTAACGTCGGCTTATGCAATACTTAACTGTTCTATACATTTATGCAGGCTTTGTGAGTGAAAGGATAACAGTTCCTGTAATTTATACCATTTTATTTCTATGGGATTATTGGAGATTTCTATCTACAAGGAGACCTGTATATGTATATAAAAATTTCGTTTAGTCTCCGAAACTTTTCGTTTGTTTTATTACCGAGTTTTAGGTAGGTAGCAAACATTTTACAAATATTTGGCTGCTTAATTGTTAATTACAATAAAAATGTACATTTCCAAAAAGGAAATCGAGGAACAACCATAATTGTTCCGAAATACATAGAGCACCTTACTACTTAAAAAACTTTAAAGTTTCCCTGGGCTACCTTTGTGGCACAAAGTTTCCCCGGGAAACTTAAGAACTGACCTACTTCAATAAGCTGATCAGATAGCATGATTCGTTGGTAGTTAATATAGGGCTTATACAGGGTGTAATCGTTAAGTGTGCACAGGCGATTATTCCGTAACTATTACAGATATCAAAAAACTTTAAACTGATATCGAAAGTACTTAACCTAATGAGTAAAATGGCCATAATAAATTTTTAAAAATAATACTAGAAATATCTAAAAAATTAACTTTAAACCCTCCCATACATTTAGTATGAGATATGAATATCCCATGTACATGGGTTGATCCAAAAGTAATGATAATCAATATTAAACAAGGTCATTACAGTTAAAATAATTATGTATTTCTCTAGATAGTCTTCTAACTAGATAATATACTTCGATATTTTTTTTCCTTAACTTAGAAAAAAAAACTTTGACTTCATCTACAAAAACCCCTCAAAATCGGCCATCACTTCGCTGTCGCCTTAAAATTTCTTGTATCGACGGTGTTTCTTGTGCCGATGTAAGAGATAGAATTAACTAGGAGCTAGATCTTACAAACAGGGTGTTCAAGCATTTTCAATGCCGATTTTTGATTGGCAGCCATCGCAACTGACGCTTTGTGATCTGGTGCGTTGTCTTGGTGAACCAACATTCAAGACTGAAGTTTGCCATGTCTCTTTTTCTTACTAACCTACCCGCAATCTTTTAATTTGGTCTGTGTAGTAAGAGCCCTGTGTAGTAGTGGCTACCTTCTTAAAATATTCAACATTTCTTCAGCGTCCCAAAAAACTACGGCTTTAATCTATCCCACTAATTTTCACTTTGAAAATCTTCACCGTCACTTTGGAAGCTCGCATCCAGGCCATTGATTGTTTCTTGGTTTCAGCATAAACATGGTGAACCCAGGTAACGCCCATGGTCACAAATCGTGACAAAAAATTATCCTGATCTCATTAAAAATTTAGAAATTCACCCTCTAAATGTCGAATCGTTGTTTCTTCTTTTCGTCGGGAAACATTCTGGCTCGCACTGTTCACATTAAAATTAATGTTAATACTTGGAAACGTGGCCTGTAGATATAATTTTTTTTTGTGATAACTTAGTGATTACATGAGCAAGCATAAAACATTTATTTTATATTTTTATGTGCACAGGAAATACCCAATTATCATTACTTTTGGATCAACCTATACATTTAATATGAAAGATTTTAGCTTTTTTTTTGTTTTTTTGGTTTTCTGCTTTAATTACTTCGCAAATTTGGAGGGAAGTTCATTTAGAAACTGTAAATAGACCTCCTCATTGTATTGCACAATAAGGACGTCACTTCGAAAATCTACTATGAATACAAAATGTATGGGAAATAAATTGTATGGGAGCGTTTAATGTAACATTTTTGGTTATTTCTCGTTTTATTTTTAAAAATTTATTATGGCCATTTTACTCATTAGGTTAAGTACTTTCGATATCAGTTTAAAGTTTTTTGATATCTGCAATAGTTACGGAATAATCGCTTGTGCACACTTAACGATTACACCCTGTATAATACTGTCACTAACGTTGGACGGAAACTCGTTTCCTGTCTGCAAACACGTATTAGGAAGCTCTCTAAATCCAACCAAATTAATTACTATATTTATATTAAGATGTATTAGTAGTTAATAGTGGGAGCGTGATGGCTCAGTGGCCGAAGCCTGAGATTGAGTTCGACGATAGCAATAATTTCCTTCACTACTGCTCCAATAGATAGAGGATACATCTACAGATGTATTCCTACAGGAATAAAGCGTGTCCAAGAACCAACTAATTCATCGATGCATGGCATCTACCAACTTACGCTTGACCAGCGTGGTCGATTGTGTTTAATATATTCATGAATCTGTGTCCCTACAACAGTAGAATAGACAGATGATGATGAGTTATCACGAGGTACAGGGTACCTACTACCTATAAAACAACGTCGATTTCTATGTCTCTATGACCCTATGTCCCTGTATACTAAATCTTTAAAACTATAACGAATCGAATTTTGATTTGGTTTTTTTTTAATAGATAGACTGATTCAAGAGGAAGGTTTTATTATAATTTATTAGGTTTTAGACAAAGTGGGTGGAAAGCTAGTTTAATCATAAGATTCGCGTAAACTGCTTTCAATCCTTCTCTTGAGCGTTTATAATGTCATACCCCGAGAACCTTTTAGTGGCCAGACAAAGCTAGATTTAGATGCTTTCTCCCCTACCCCTAATCGTATCACAAACTCCACTTTGGCTCATTTATAATTCCACAGAATCTTCAGTATTCATGCGAGTGAATACTATATACTTATGTCACAACATTGGTATATTATTTTCCTTGTAAATTTTAAATTTAATTATTGCGGTTGAACATTCATTAAATATTGCAATAACTACAAAATGAGGATGGAATGAGTCCGATGGTGAATTTCGGAGAAATATATGCATGCGAGAAATTAAAATAATTCTACGCATTATTATCTTTATAAGCATTAAATATATCCGCCGCGAAAATATTTTCTTTCTTCCTACATAAAGGCTGGTTCACACTTTGATTAGTGCGAGTGCAGGTGTGTAGTGCGAGTAGTGTCCAATTCAACTGCGAGTGCAGGTGATTAGTGCGAGTGCAGGTCAATGGTGCAATTCGCGACGCTACACACTAAACACTCCTGTCTACTGAGCTACTGAGCTACTGAGCCCCTCCGCCGCGACAAGGCCTGGACCGTTGGGGGGTGCACTAATCACCTGCACTCGCACTAATCAAATCAATCCTGCAATCAGCCATAAGCCTATCCTTTTTAATATTATAATGAATGAGGGTATGGAATAGTCTCAGATATAGTTTAGTTTTGATAAGCATACCAAGGTCTACGCGTGTGTAGCCGAGGAATACATATAGTATATAAGTATATATAAAATACCTATATTTTAAACTTCAACGAACTAACAAAAAGTTCAGTGACTCCTGTTAAAAATAACTCTTTCTATATTTAACTGATCAAATTGGGTGCGTTATATATAAACATTCCTCGATTTGAATTCATATAAACATGTTTTTATTAACCGACTTCAAAAAAAAAGGAGGAGGTTATTTTATCTTCGACTAGCTGTTCTGTTCTGTTCTGCCGCGATTTAACCCGTGTGGCTCAGCTCCTTTTGGTCTTATATATAGCCTATAGCCTTCCTCGATAAATGGGCTATCTTAACACCGAAAGAATTTGAAATTATATTTTTGGTTTTATGGCATTCAAATGCTTTATAAATATAAATTTATAAAGAATAGAAAAAATTCGATCACGAGGCGGGACTCGAACCCGCATCCTTCGCGCCATTCCGGGGCGGATGCCCAATAGATGGCGCGCGGTGTGTCCCTTCAGACACATAAAACTGAAAGAATAGAATAAATTCGATTGCTCTGGCGGGTCACGAGTGGCTGAGTTGGTTAGGCATCCGCCCCGGAATGGCGCGAAGGATGCGGGTTCGAGTCCCGCCTCGTGATCGAATTTTTTCTATTCTTTATAAATTTATACCGAAAGAATTTTTCAAATCGGACCAGTAGTTCCCGATATTAGCGCGTTCAAACAAACAAACAAACTTTTCAGCTTTATAATATTAGCACAGACTAATAATAATATACTACGTATACAAATATTAGTATAGATTAAAGAGAGAAATTAAACTCACAGAAAAATATTTTGTGTCTTATTTCGCGAATTATAAGATCACAAATGATAAAGATATACTTGACATTTTAAATTAGCATTTTAAATAAATATTTAAATAAAAAAAAAATATGGTACATTTAGGACGTACTTGAAACATTGTACAAAATTAATAAGATACGTGATTTTATTAATAAAATATGAAAAAACTTGTTTAAAATTTTTCAAGATAAGCTTATAAAACACTCTATCTATTTATGGTCTGTGTTAGCTATGATCTCATAGTTTTATATATTATTGAATTAAATGAAATATAAGGTAAAAACTAAAAACTAGAATATAATATCTGTAACAATGAATATAATATTATCTTAGCGCTTTTGTAGTCAATGGTTTGCCTTTTTAAATACCTGTAGTAAACATAAAACAATGCCGTATTCAAATTATTTGTTAAAACTAAAAAACAAAAGATATAAAGGACAACAATAAAAGCAGTAGTTTTTGTCTGTGATAATTATACGAACAAAAAGCACGAATAAAACTATTCTTATTAAGGAATCTTTGTGACATAAAATAAAAAATGTGGACTGAAAAATCACGATCTAAATACTAAGAATTTTTTTTTCTTTTGAATTGTGTGCAGGAACTATTCAATATTAATTGTTTATTGAATAAACATTAAGCAAAATGTATTTCAATTTTCAATATATTTCAGATTATTTGATTTATTTTGCATGCTGGGAATTTAAAAGGTGTATTTGTATGTATGTGAATGTATACACATTTAACCCTTAACTTAGCACACCGAAATAAGAAGTAAAAAATCTTTAAAAAATATTATGTACGAAAATTTTGGAGAGTACATAATATAACATTATCTGTAACGCCTTGAAAATATATATACGCTATCAAACATATAATATAACGATGAACTTATGGTTTATTTTTACTCGTACCTTGAACCATGGAGTTTATCTTAATATTTTGTTGGAAAATGGCAGTACTTAATGATAGAATCTTAATTATTCCAAGTCTGTATGTTACAAGGATAAAATAATCCTTATTATTTAAATAAAGACAATTTACTTCGGATACGTGCACAAAAATTTACAAACTAAATGCTTGCTCGTGGCGGCTCATTAGGTACTTACTCAAAGGTCAATTGATTTTAAGCTATTGCATAGCTTCTATCGCGGGCCTTGACCGCGGGGACCGAATCGAGAAATTCCGTAACGAAAAAACCTTACGCTCCCCACTCCTACGGGCTCGGAGGTGTGGCTTGAAGGCATGCTATGCAATAGCTTTACCGCGGCAGTCCCCGAGTGCCACACGTCTTTTTTTTTAATTTATTGGGAAATTGGGAGAGTAAATAAGTTGTAAGTAATAGTGAGCAATTAATACAAACACATTGATAGTAGACTCTCAAATAGGACATCGGGGAAATTGTTGAACAATTACGACAGCCAGGCGTTTGATAGACATAATTAAGTACATAATATACTTAAAAAGAAGAAAAGTATTATTCTTCAATAGATGGGTATTACATACATATCTTATGAGAATCTCAAAAATACTTAATCAATATAGTATATTACAAACTTAATATATATTTTTTTACAATATTTAACTAAATCCTATAAATTCCTCCTCCTACTCATGAAATGGAAAGTTTATCTACATGTTTGTTTAAAACGCCTAAACAGCTAGACATATTTGGTAGAAGTGTCATAAACATAAATCAAGATTGAGACGAAGTCTTTATAGCATTGCATAACCAACGCCGCGTGAAAAAATTAGCAAACAATAAAAACATCGGTTTCGCAAACAAACAAAACTTTACAGAACTGCTAAGGATTCTTTAAATTTCAAAGTTAAATTGAAATTAAATTTGTTTGGTTTCTTTAAAACTCATTGCGTCCTCAATTAAATAGCATGGTGAAATAAACGACACTTCAAAACGCTTTATATAAGTACTAAGTAGTCGCTCAATAAAAGTACAATAAAGGGAAGCAAAGTTATCGTTCAATCTTCAGTATGACCCAGAAATCAGAGCGCGTCAAACAGACCAATAAGAATCTCTGATAGTCAGGGAGCGCACTGAGCAATTATTATTTTCAGCGAGTGTTGAAGGGTTGAAAATTTCATACTGTAAAAAGTATACGTATACGTATCAATTCGAAAATCACATGTTTTGCCTTTAACCTGATGAAATTTATATTTTACAAAAAACATCGTATAAAATTCAATAAAATTCAGCATTTAATTAAAAGATTTAGGCATAGCAACAATATGAAAATATTTTGATCAATTTAATATGTGAAACATTTGAAAAAATGTTGTGTGGTTTTATGAAACCACGGTAAAAGTGAAACTGTTCGAACGGTTCCGAACACTGCTTTGTGTAGCGCATGTCGCGTGTCGGTCGGCTGCCGAGTAGGTATACCTACTCGGCAGCCGCGATACACGCGACATGCGCTACACAGACCAAAAAGTTTGAGACGATGTAATAAAAGTTTCACTTTAAAAATTAATTAAATGCTTTTATAAATCAATTTAAGCGAATTCATAGATCAAATACCAACAACCAATTTCGTAAATTAAATAGAGATTTCAATTCCATTTCATTGCGCCCGGATTATCTGGATCATAGGAGCTTCATGATGAAAAACAAAAATAAATTTAATTTATCAAACAGATTCAATTTAAAAGCATCACAAAACGCACTCACATTCCGAAGTGCTTTGTTGCGCTTTGTAAATTCTATTGCATCAATTCGAATTTTACGAGAATATTTGTTTATTGTTTGTTGAAACACAGTGCTTTATTTGCGAAAACAACGGATGGACTGGAATTTAACTTGCGCAAAATTGAACTGGGCTTCTTTGTGGAAACAGAGAGGATTGGAAACATTTATAGCAAAAACGAAAGGAAGAAATAAGGCGGGATTATATGGGGAAGTTGCAGGATCCCGGGATTACACTTAAATGTTTAAATTGTTTCTTGTATACGTGAATTTTTGAAAACCCAAAAATTTATTTCGGTATGTTTTTAATTTCCAGTTACCATACTAACTTTATACATTTTCACAGCTAACAAAGCAACATCAACATACTCATCGAATGAAATTGATTGAAAGTATAATATTACTCACTAAAAAATACGATTAAAATTACGATTATTAAAAATATAGAAATCAGAAGTTGCTAATCATTTATCAGCGGTCTCTCAGACTACGAATCTTTAATATTCTATCCCAGCAAACGTAATGGTGTCACTGACGAACTCGATACCGATCGACGGGATCCATTACCTTTACCCAACTTATTGCCAGTTGTCATAACATTGTGGCCGTGGGTGTGACAATCTATAATAATATGAAATATGCAACCGTATATGTATCGAGTATGTTATTGCGTCTGAACTAGGTTCGTTTTAGATGTTATATTGATGTTGGTGTCATCTATGTAGTTGAATCTGCTTTTTGATCGAATGACTAGCGCGTTCATTGAGAGACGACATTCAATTTAATGACTAAAGGACATCCCGTCTATTTGTTTAATGTAGCATAGTGGTTGGTTTTAGCGTAGTCATTCAATCAAATAGCAGATTCAACTAGATGACTGCGACACTTATAATTATATTATAATGCGAAAGTGTCTTTGTTTCTTTGATGACTCCACAAGGCGATTTTATGATGTGATTTATGTGTCTAGAGATAGTTAGGATAGAGAGTGACATAGGTTACATTTTACCGCATCGTAACCTCTAATTTCCATAGGAATTTCCTTCAACCACGTGAACGAAGCCGCGGGTAATCTAGTAGTACCATTGTAAAGGAACGTCGTTGTACGTGATTATGTATATGCTTATACGATAATTTAACTAGATACAATGCGAAATTGTTCCGGTGAATCAATTACGAGCTGTCTTCAAGTCGCTTTGTAATATAATTGCCTGTTTATTCAATCAAACATAATCATAGATCCAATCTAAATCTGTGAAATTAACTATGAAATTTAGACACACATATTATAAAGCCATACATTGGTTTAGACCATAAATCATAATATACATGTTATTATTACCGCAGCAGGAATCAAACCCACATCCTATAGGCGTAGTTTACATAATAAAACCTCGTTCCGCCAGCGACTTTTGAATATTTTGCAATAGCACCATAATCACTTTATGAAATACACTTCATATAAATGTCATAATGGATCATCGTCATGTGGAGACGTAAGTTCGAATCCTACCCTAGAGATTTTTTAAACAATTGTCCTAGAATGTTTTATTCGAGTGTAGGTATGTTTTTGGAAGGCTCTATAAGATAAACGGTTTCATAGATTATTAAGAGTTGTGTCGTTTTATTCTTCGTAAAAAATTATAGTAACCTACTAATAAATCGATCCTTTAACAGCAGACGAAATTTCGATTACAATGTTTTAAAAGAACTTACATTTATGCAAGTTTAATAAAAAAAAACATTGTACATATGAATCCCTTTTCCATTCCTCTCGTCCTAAATCAAGCACTATTCTTGTCAACTATACATGTCAAATTATCCAGGGCTAACCCATTTTACACGTAAGTGACCAACAATGCAACGCAACTACTGTTCCTACATACCTCCACTGCAATTACCATTTCAATGCACACCCTGCACCCTCGGCCCTCCCAGGTTACATTCGTAGTTCATGTTAATATAACATAAATGTATTATATCACATTATATGAAATCTACATTGGCACCATATTTAAAAAAGGAATTTTCAATAAAATCGGCAACCAATTCAAATAAAATAGTAATGAGAATTTGTATAACAAGCTGACACGTGCCGAATTCCCTGAGCGTAAAACAATTTATCGATTTTTAACATCAAAATGGACTGAGTAATTAGTTGACTTACCATTTTTCGCGCATTTCTAAAACTCTTTCTTAGTGCTTCATAAGGAAAATATTGCAAAATGCTAAGCTGAAAATCATAGTCAAGGAAAGCAAGGCAAGGCAAGGCTTTTTACAGAGCGAATTTCCAAAATCTTTTCTCAACGATTGAGTGAATGGTATAAAACCAAGCACAATTATATGTTTCTTGCAGTATGATCGTTCTTAAAATATATAATTCTTATACAATTATAGTTTTTATTATAAATAATCCTTTATATAATTAATTAAGTAGTAACATAATATAATCTCGCAAAGAGCCCAGAGATAGAACAGTGATACCCACACCACGTGATATTGAAGGTCGTTAGCGGTTGCATCGCATTCCTATCTAATTGATTTCTATTGGCTGGTTAAAGAGGAATTTATTGCTAATAAAGTTTTAATAAAAACGAAGAATTAACTAGTATTAAAAGTAATGAATGAAAAATTTGTGATATAAACGGAAAAAGAAGGTTTTCGTCCAGTTAGATACCTACGTTAGATTCAGTATATTAGAACAAAGAAACCTTTATAAATATTAACAACTTTAATATACATAATATGCTACATGACCTTTTGATGACATCTTTAATTCGCGTTTGTAAATATTCACCATCAAATTTCAAGAGCACAACAATTTAATTCAATTATATCTGTGGTGTTTGGTATATACCTCGTAAGTGCCAAAATGGCCATTTTTTGTTTTTTGGCCATCTATACTGATAAAAACGTCCTCTTTCGTTTGGTCTATGTGACATAAGCCTATTGATAGTAGAAATACCTTAAATAGGTTGTATCAAAACCCCTTAAGTACAAAAAAAAATATTTTTATTTGATACAAATATATTAATATAACTTAACATAGACTTGTTAAACGAATACTCAATCAACGAACGGCTATTTACAACGTAAGAGCACTTAACATAATTAGACCAAATTTGAATAATTATTATCATCACTTAACTTATTTGTACCAAATCAAATAAAATTATTTGTCAACTTAACAGGTCTTCTCCCTTACTTAAATATAACGTTATTTGGCACATAATTTAAATCTTCAGACATTAGGTCTCAACTCTCAAGCCTATTATCTATAAAGAAACATGCATGTGATGCAAGGTCTCTTAGACTTAGTGTGTTCAGAAACGTTTACCAATCTTCAAATCGATTTAAAGATTGGTAAACGTTTAAAAAGCCAAATAACGATACCTACATGCACAAGGTTTGATTCTTTGTCTCTTCAAATACATTCTTTCATGTCAGATTAGAATAGATTTAGAAAAATCGGAGCATAAGGCAACATTTCACTATGAAACTAAAAGATAAAAGCTGTTTGTTTACAGATTCCAAATTTAACTGCATCTGTAGCCTTTTATAAAAGAAACTTTGGACTTTTAATTTAAAAATCCGCAAAGTTACTACTAAACGAACATTCCATTATGTTATGTATGAAAGAATAGCTCTAAGAGGTGCGGATGAAATCGCATCATGCATATGGCATTTTACCGTTTGGCAGAAGAAGTAGAGTAGCTTATTTTATATTCAGTGTTTTCCAGGTCAAAAACGGTATAATATCTTGCCTGTTAAGCAGATATTGAAAGATTCATTCAAAAAAGAAACAGCACCATCTCAGTTCCCCGAGATATCTAAATGAAAATGACCAGTAATCGCCATGATGTAAAATTAATGAATGAATCTGACTTCTTTCCATTTTCGAAACTATTGACTACCTACTCATTTTATCAAAAGAAATACTGCAACAGACAAAACTACATTTGGTTAGAACTGTATTTTCTGGTTGATGTATGAAAAGTCTAATGACGTAGATTTT
The DNA here is from genome assembly GCF_061535395.1 of Colias eurytheme. NCBI lineage: Eukaryota > Metazoa > Arthropoda > Insecta > Lepidoptera > Pieridae > Colias > Colias eurytheme. The sequence goes on from NC_142980.1 coordinate 937,820, forward strand.
AAATACTCTTTGAGTGAAAATGAAGAGTTTCTGTATTTCTGGTTTAAGAGAACTGAGAAAAGATAGAAGTCTCCGAAGTGGCTTTGCCATTGGCCTCTAATGAGCCTATCAATATCGATGCTCTGAAATTCAAAGATATCTTAGATCTCCTGCCAATAAGAGCCCCCGCAGACCACAGACTTTTTATCGGCCGATAGTTTAGTCGGGTTGGCCTGCTAGTACGCACACCGAGCCAACTAAACAGTTCAGTCGGTTATGAGTGCGCAAACTATCCAACAGTCTGCCGACTATTTGCTAGTTTCTAACCAACTGTTGAAAAGAGTGGTCGCACCGCACAATGAAAATTAATAAAACATTGTATAGAATTGTTATTATTGCTCTCATACACCGGAGGAGGAAAATTAAAAAGAGAGCCCGAGAGTATTGGGTGCATCCTATCTTTAGTGATAGATTAAAATGGAAAATTTTACACTATGCATTCCAAATTACTCCATTACCCGAAAAAATTTTCGCCTTTTATCGAATGAGCATAACTAGCTTCAACCAACTTGTCAAATACAGAGTACCTACTCTTTTAAGTCTTTCTTATAAAGTGGAGGGCGTTTTTCGACTTCCTCGATCAAAGTTACGATCGAAAATTCCGAAATAAGCGACTGAGAATTGAGCGACGCCATTTTACAAAACACGCGCGGTTGACCATTCGCTGTCAAAGCTCGGAGCGAACTGAACTATTGGCCTAGTCGGCCGACTAAAAAATCGTCGTGTTTGCGCGTGTGGTAGGGAGCCAATACTGATTATACAGTCGGCCGATAGTTTGCCGACAGTATAGTTTGAATTGAATCGGGAAGCCCATCAAACTTGTTTATCGGCCGATACCTAATCGTCATAGTGTGCGCATTTGCTTACATCTGCGTACTGATTAAGAGCCCGACCAAACTATCTGCCGATAAAAAGTCTGTGGTCTGCGGGGGCTCTAAGTGATCCAATTTATGATGATTATTTCAAATCATTGTCACATGGTCCGACTAGAAAGAATCTTATGACTTTCAGTGACAGTGATGACGACTATGAATAAATGTTGTAGTGGTACGTTTAACAAACAAATTTTATTTGACTTGATCCAGCTCGTAACTATTTGCAGGGTAAAGACATCTTCTCACAAGGAGAAGACATGAGCAGTAATCACCACGCTTGCTCTTTGCTGGTTGGTGATTTCACACCAAAATCCCGGTTGCCATCACGATGTTTTCCTGTTATTAGAAATGATGATGTTTTCTTGTTATAGAAGATGTATCTCTGGTTATTAGAGAATCTACTTATGCATCCGAAAAAGACACATTGGTACATGTCGGTTGATGGGATCGATCCCGCAGCATCTAGCACGGCAGGCAAGCGAACTACCGTGACTTCTGAACCACACACACACACACACACACACACTACTTTTAGGATTTTACTTTGTAGAGAGAGTATCAGAGAATTGCATATTGCACGAAAATCACAATATTTCCTGGCTTTTTTATGAGTACTTATTTGTGGCAAATCACACTCCTATTCGTTTTTGTTTTTATATAATATGGTTAAATCTATTTGTATGGAAGACGTTTCCCCATAATATTTGTTTTTTAATGTCTGTTTATGTCTCCGTCGAAAAAAAATGAAAAATCCATTCCATTAAGGTAAAAATAGGAATAAATACTAATTAAGAGTACAAATAAATATGCTCTAATCCACTTAAGTACACACGTTTTAGACATTTTCACATCATTTTCACATTTTTTCTTTTGGTACAAACATGTTAAGTAACAATTACTCTTGAACTAGAACATTTTTTTTATTTTTTTTGTAAGTGTTCAAAACTTGAACATAATAGACATTTAAATATCATAAATTTGTTTTACTCAAGTGTTTATTCCGATCTGTAGCAACAGGGTAGCAACCGTGAAAACTTTCAAACGCTCATACCCAAAAATCACCATTTTGCACTTAAGTGGTACGTACCAAATACCACAGATATTTAAATAGATTATGCTGACACGCTAAATTGACGGCTTTGTGGCTCACATCAAAACAATACAAATTGTTGGAAACCTAAATTCAATTTCAGTTTAATAATTAAAAGTCGCGCTAACAGCACATCACAACAATTTCGTATTTATTCAACCAGAATGGAAAACCCATATATGTATATCTATATATGTATACAAGGGGTCGAGCCCTGCTTTGTACACTTTTCAATGGTCGCGTTAACAACAAAATGTGACAACGTTTTTTACCAGACTCCAGCCACATTTCAAAAATACTGGCAGGATTAGTGGAATTTGATTTTTATTTTGTAGGATTTGAGGATTTGCGTTCCATCAGTTAAAATACAATCCATTAATTTATAAGCAATCTCTAACTCAATAATTATGAGCCAAACTGAAGCGCTAGAATATTAAACGCTGAAAAAAATAAATAGAAGCATTTTATCCAGAAATGTCTAAAAAACATCACCAAGACACCATTATTCCTAGCATAACTTCATTACCACGTTGAAACACACAAAATTAATTTTAATTTCAGGTTAGGTAATAGAATAAAAGCATAATGTCGCTAAAGCCGCGGTAACACTGTTAATGTGCCACTTAACGAGGGTATCATCCCCTGAGCCAGTCTAACCTAATTTGTTGTAAACTAGATAGAATCTCGGATCATTATATGATGGACTGGATTCACACACACGATTCACACAGTGTTTCTATATCTATCGATAGAGAAAACCTGGGACAAAGATAAAAGATTCTTCTATTCCATTCTTCTTCTGAAGCCTACAGTGAACAGGATCTATAGCTATAGGTATTCCTTTTTCGTATATTCCATCACTACTTACCTCCAGGAGAGATCGGGTGAAATGACTATCTGGTATACTATTTATTAAATCCATATTGGTTGATTACGTTCTCTCATTTTGATAGAGATATTTCTGTTCAAACTGATCAATTTATTTCTTAAAATATGTATCGACACCTATGCTAATAAGGGAGGGCTGTCCGCGACAGAGTTTCACTAATAGAAGAACGTTAACGGTAGATCAATATCACAAACTTTAAAAAAATAAACAAACAAAAATTCTTATCGCCAACTACTGAGTTAAAAGTGAATTACAGAAAAAAGTTAGCGTAAAACTGCACTATTATGAATTCGCAAACCATGTAAATTGCTCAAAAGGTGCAAAAACGGACGGAATGGTCCGTAAAATGGTACAAAATCAAGCTTAGCTACAACCTTGATCGGATTACGCGCGTTTCATCCTATTACATGTTCGTTCATGTGTATCCGATACCCTCCTGTCCCTGCGAAGCTAAATCCTATCCCATTTGAATAACACGTAACAGCCCTTTTGGGTTGTAAACTTTTTAAATTAACGCCCGAATTTTGGGCGGGAAATTCGTGCGACTCCCGCCTCCGTGTTGTTAATTAATGAGTCGTTTTCGGGAGGCTTTTGAGTTACCAATGCGACTTATATTTCAATCTGTTATTGAGGCAAACTCAATTCTGTTAATCACAGTGGGCTTTTTACGATATTTAATTAGTGTAATCCCGCATGACCCTAATCAAATGGTCACTCAGCAGTTCATATAAAATGTCTGCAAAAAAATAACTGCATTTAACCGCAACTATGTTGCAATTAACGTGGATGACCAAATCGTGAAACGTTGGCGATTTAACGATCTGGCCAAACTAAATTGGCCATTTCATGAAATGAGCAAATCTACGATATGGCCACGACATATACACGTAATGTTAATTCGATGCTTAAAACGAGTAAATTATATAGGAAATAGATACGAGTGAATACTAAAACGATATCTAAGCGCTTCCAAGAGCGTAGACTATTGTCTCAGCCAAGTCTCAGCCTTGTGTCATAGGTTGGGTATAGCCGGTAGCGATGCAATAAAAGCCTAAGGATGTGTACACACTGAGCTTTGACTGGAGTCTGAGAAAATGGAAATGTCTTGGAAGTGAACGGTATAATATGATGACGTAAGCAATGGAATTTAGAAATTAAAGACTTTAAAGGATTTTTAACGCGATATATTCATTGTTTTATTATCCCGATCCCGATATCACTTGCGGGTGCTGAAATTTTTGTGATTTTTTTTATGATAATATTATGTAGTTGAAAATGAGTGAGTTTTATATTCTCAACTTATATAATACACTAGCTTTCCGCCCGCGGCTCTGACCGCTTTGTCTAAAACCTAATAAATTATATACTAAAACATTCGTCTTGAATCACTCTATCTATTAAAAAAAACGCATCATAATCGGTTGCGTAGTTTTAAAGATTTAAGCGTACATAGGGACAGAGAAAGCGACATTGTTTTATACTAAAAAACAATTTCAACATGAAAGCTTTATATTTTAATGATTTTATACGTAAGCATATAATATGATATACATGTTGTATATTAAAAGTTACTTTTTGAAGGTGGTGGACAATCATCTCTTATAGTGAACAAACCGCCTAAATCTTTAAGTAGGTACTTGCAAATCAAATGGAGCTATTGAATTTCTATATTATGTTCAGTAGAAATCGATAATTATATGTATATAGCGCATTCATGTACATATTGAATAGTACATTATATTGCTATAATACAATCTATCCATAGAAATTATTTGTTTAAACACATTAATATTCCTTATACTTTCGTCCCAAAATAAGCAAAACTCTAATAAAATAAAACGCTTGATAGACAGACAAGAACTAAGAACTATATTTTAAAAACCGAACATATCAAAACCTAACACACATCTTGCTACATGTCGCTACTAAATAGTTCGTATATGAGTGATATTGTCGATATAAAATAACACCCCTACTTATCACAATATTCACTAAACAATCATATACAAAATTATTCTATACAAACTATGCCAAGAAGCAACATAAATTTATAATGTTTTGCTGAACATAAACTTTTAGTAAGAATATCAGCTGGCATATCAGCTGTTGGCAAATACAGCACCTTAACAATTTTATCTCTTACTAGATCACGACAAAAATGATATTTAATATCGATATGCTTTGTACGTTTATGAAATGCTGGATTTGCACACAGCTTCTGCGCACCTTGGTTATCATTAAATATGCAAATAGTGTACATCTTATTGGTTATTTCATATTGTAATTCCTTAAGATATAATGCTTCTCTACATGCTTCAGATAGACCAATATACTCTGATTCAGTGCTAGAGAGGGCTACACATTTCTGTTTTCTACACTCCCATGATATTACACCATCAGATAACAAAAAACACATTCCAGTATATGATCTCCTATCTTCAGAGTTAGAAGCCCAATCAGCATCTACATAGCCTGTTATTTCTGAATTACCTTCTTTACAATATTTTATTCCATAACATTTAGTTCGTTTTAAATACCTTAATACTCTTTTTGCATATTCCCAATGCTCTTTTGTGTGACAATTATTAAACTGACTTAAAAAACTTATAGAGTAACTAATATCTGGCCTAGTTAAGACTGACAAGTACATCAAACTACCAATTAGTTGTTGATAGGGCACATGACTATTTGCCCCTACTGGACCTTTATTTACATTTAATTTGACCTCCATCGGAGTATCAACAGTCTTACAATCACTTAAATTAAATCTGCTTAAAAGTTGATCAATATAAGCTTCCTGACTCAAAGTTACATATCCTTTATCTTTATTGAAGGTTACATTCATTCCAAGACATAATTTAGCTTCACCTAAGTCCTTAATGCTGAAATTATTAGATAAAATCTGTTTCAAGTTATTAGTTTCAATTATATCATTGGAAAATATAAAGAAATCGTCGACATAGACTGTCACAATGGTCTTACAATTATTAATATTCTTTGTATACATACATGGTTCTATTTTTGACCTTTTGTAACCATTACTGATCAAACAATTATCAACCTTTTTATTCCAAGCTCTAGAGGCTTGCTTAAGTCCATAAATGGCCTTTTTAAGTTTCAATACTTTATGATCTGAACTACTACTATTATAACAATCTGGCATTTTCATGTAAATGGTTTCCTCTAAATCACCATTCAAGAAAGCAGTCTTGACATCTAAATGGTGAACATCCATACCTAACTTTACAGACAATGCAAATAATAGTCGAAGGGTTGTATGTCTCACTACAGGCGAAAATGTTTCTGTGTAATCTACACCATATTTTTGGGTGAAGCCCTTTGCGACCAAACGAGCACGATAACGCACATTGTTTTCACTATCGTACTTTTTTCGTAACACCCACTTGCACTGCACTATAGTACCATCTTTTGGTACATCTACGAGTTCCCATGCACTATGATTCTCGAATGACTGTAGCTCATCCTGTACTGCCGCTAACCAATGTTCTTTCTCTGGACCTTCCAAAGCTTCCTGCAAGGATATCTCATCCATGAACATGTTGTCATCTTTTATACAAGCACTTGCAAATCCATATCTGTCTGGCTGCTGCCTACGCCGGGGACCAGATATTATGTTGACATTGTTCAATATAATGGAGTCTTCACTGTCTGTTGTACCAGTCTCAGAGCTATCTAATGTGTCTTCTTCACAAGGTACATATAGTTCACTGCTGTCATCTGTGTTCGAGCTCTCTGATTGTTCAAGTGAATCTTCCTGAGGTGTCAAGTCTTTTTCCTCCACTGGAACCATATTCACTTCATCTGAACAATTTTCCTGTACCTTCAGATCACTCTCTGTCTCCATCTTCTCCAACACTATAACATCTCGACTGGTAGTAATGGCATTAGTCTTCGGGTTGTAAATTCTGTACCCTTTGACCTCATTGGAATAGCCGACAAGGATACATTTATCAGACTTTCTGTCCCACTTTAATCTCTTTTGTTTCGGCACATGTACCATGACTGTACTACCGAAAACACGAAGATGACTTACATCAGGCTTTCTGCCTGTCCATATCTCGAAAGGAGTTTTATAATTTAATGATGCGGTCACAGTCCTGTTCTGTAAGTACACTGCTGTGTGTGCCGCCTCTGCCCAAAACCTTTTCTCGAGACCTGCATCAAACAGTAGACACTTGGCTTTCTCAACGACAGTCCGATTATATCGTTCCGAGAGGCCATTCTGCTCGGGAGTGTATGGGTTCGTTTTGTGATGTACGATCCCATGCGACTTCAAAAAATTGTCAAACTTACTGTTGCAGAATTCTGTCCCGTTGTCACTTCTCAAGATCTTTATGCTGCAATTAAGTTGATTCTCAACCTCTGCTTTATACTGTTGAAAACATGTTAATGCCTCATCTTTACTTTTCAAAAAATAAATGTATGTCATACGACTAAAATCGTCTATGAACAGCATAAAGTATCTAGAACCACCTAGAGATAGGTTTTCCATTGGTCCGCAGAGATCAGTATGCACAATATGTAGCAACTCAGTACTTCTGTTACCTTCTTTGGGAAAAGGTAAGCGGCTCTGCTTCCCCTCACAGCATGCAACACATGATGACTTTGATATATCAGTCTTACTATCAAGTGTCAATCCCTGTACAGCATCTTGCATCTTGTTCAAATACTGGCTGTTGACATGACCTAGACGTCGATGCCAAACTTCACTGGACACCATCACTGCAGCCGATGAACAACACTCAGGCATGTTTAGTTTATACACACCATTCAACAGACTCGCTGTAGCCACTAATACTCCTGCTTGGTTGAAAATCTGACATCCATTATTTTTGAATGAAACTTTGTTTCCTTTTGATATAAGTTGACTAACAGACAACAGATTTGTAGTCAACTTCGGCACGCATAATACATCTTCCACTGTAATATCGTATTCACAGGCATGCGTCTTTGTCGTAATCTGCACATCTCCAGTACATACTACTGGTATTTTATCTTTATTTGCCACGACAATTTCTTTGAACATAACATCTCGCGACACATTTGACAACCATTCTTCGTTCGCGGTAAGATGAACACTCGCCCCGGAGTCAATATACCAGTCACTTTTACAAAATTCACCATTCAGGAACACGGCGCTAAACGCGTTACTTCTTGTGCGTTCATTTTTATTTGTATTCGACGCATTTTTGTCCGAAAATGTACACTGATTGCGATAATGTCCTGTTTGTTTACATTTGTAGCATCTAATGACTTTTGGTTTTGACTTTGACAAGTTTGACATCTGTTCAGTGTTACCAACATTCCGTTTCATCTTATAACTCGCAAATGCTCCACTGGAATTGGAAGCGCTACTGTCTTTGCCATTTCCACTTTCTTCCATGTCCAATAATTTTGTTTTAATGGCGTCTGATGTCAATGGTATGCCGCAATGTTCAATCGCCATTATCATAGGGGAATATTTTTCTGTTAATCCCGCTAACAAAAGCGATGCGACCCACTCATCATTGATATTAAAGCCCGTACCGCTTAATTTTTGGCTTGTTTCAATGATTTGTGTCACGTACGAAGTCATTGAAGCACTATTTTCGAGTCGTATTGAAATCAAACTCCTCAGCAAACTGATTCTTCTCGTGAATCCTGAGTCATCAAATAGGTTCTTCAATTTCTTCCACAGCTCGTGTGTCGTTTGTACACTTTTTATATGCACATAAAGCGACGAATCTATTGTCATGATCAGCTTAGCTCTGGTTTTCGCGTCACCTGCTGCTCCTATTTCTGCTGGTACAGTCTCCGACTTGATGCAATCAGACAATCCCTCCAGCACCAGAAAATTCTCAGCCGCAAAAGCCCATTCGCTGTAGTTTTCACGTCCTTTCAATTTAGGCACACTAACAAGATAATTCGTCGTCATTTTCAACTAAAAAATCTGGGCCCATAACCTCTAATAAAATAAAACGCTTGATAGACAGACAAGAACTAAGAACTATATTTTAAAAACCGAACATATCAAAACCTAACACACATCTTGCTACATGTCGCTACTAAATAGTTCGTATATGAGTGATATTGTCGATATAAAATAACAAAAACCTTGGCAAAAGTATAGTTAAAAACGTACTAATGTATAATAAATATAAATAATAAAGTACATACACTATCTTTATAGATCTATAGAATAATTATTAGTCTATAATTTATCATGAATATTGATATAATTAGGTAAAAAAATTCAGACAGCTGTGAGCTGATAAATTATTGTCATAGAAAATTGTCTTCACTAGAATGGAACAAAGTATTAATCTATATTCATAAAGAGATAAAAAGAAAATAAATAGGCTACTTTCAATCCTTTTTTTTATTTTATTTACTTTATCTCAGACCTTCTTGAGCAATATTATAGAGTTTAAAAAGATCTTATAAAAGAAAACTAATAAATAAACGTTTTAGCTTAAGACCAAGCAAACGAAGCCACGGGTTCAAGCTAGTCTATACGAAATTTAATATCTATATTTACACAAAATAAAATATTTTTGTTATTCACTCGATATCAAAGCTTTTCATTTACCAATTTTATTCAGGCTTTTATTTGTCCGGCAAATTGATTTTTCGGTTATCAAAACGTAGAGAATTACTTTTACGATATTTTATTTCCATACAAACCGTCAACAAAGAGCTTTATTAAATTTTTAACAAGGTGTTAAATAAATACAATTGAAGTGTCGGTTTGTTATGTCATATCCATATTTTAATTAATGAAAATGTCATATATTTTTCGCAAACAAATTTAACAAAAGAACCGCTAGACCGATATTTTGCCGATATTCATATTTTTTTATCTGTTTGATTTGTTGTCTGGTTTAAAATAGCATAGAATCATTTATCCTTATTAAAACTTGGTTAAAACCATTGCAATATTTGCCAAAATGACGACATTTACAAGATTATGACAGTTGGCATGGTTACGTAACATATTAATTTTAAGGCGGTATTGGTGTCGGTTTGGTATCGGTATACACAGTTGCCATGGAAACAGAAAAAGGGATATTAAAGCATATTGGGTATAATCAAGGGTATAATATTATATCCATACTAATATTATAAGCTGAAGAGTTTGTTTGTTTGTTTGAACGCGCTAATCTTAGGAACTACTGGTCCGATTTAAAAAATTCTTTCGGTGTTAGATAGCCCATTTATCGTAGTACTACTATATATTCTGTGCATTTATCAAGAAAGGCTATATGTTATATATCATTACGCTAAGACCAACAGGAGCGGAGCCATGCGGGTGAAACCGCGAAGCGCAGCTAGTGTGTGATATCTACATATTAAAGTTATGAAAGCAATGCATGACGTCCAACCAATCTTCTGTGAATTGTTTTCACTTCTAGTTAAAGGACATTATCAATTTGATACATATCATGTATATGCTATGTAGTATGTATTATGCAATACATAGGATATTCTGTGAGGGCTGCTAAGTATTGATATCTGTAGATTACAAGACAGCAGTCTATTATATGTATGTGTTTGTCGTATTTCTCTGAAACGTATGATTACATTTTGTTTGCTTAAATTTACATATAGAATAGAATAATAGAATAATAGAATAATAGAAGGGGAATTCGAAATACATTAGATATTGAATATTATAACAGTTTTTGCTATTCACTAAGCACAGGTGCGACAATGAACAGTAACACTAGAGAACAGTTGAATTACGCCTCCTTTTTTGAAGTCATTAGAAAAAGTAACTCCAACGTAATAAGTAACTCTTAACTAAGGTAACAACCGTGTATGAGCATTGAGCATTGCCAACAATTTACATTTCCGACATTCCAAGCAATTGCCTCCAATCGTGCTAAATGAAAAGCGCAGTTGCGTAAGATCTAGTTAGATCTATTGCACTATCGCGTCAAAGCATGACCCATATTTTTAATACAACTTCAATTTCCCCAGAGTCCCCGCTTTATTGCCTATTAAAGGCTTCTAATGGCGAGATGAAATATCAATTTCTTTTAAGGTTCCGTGTTGAACGGATTAACCTAGGGAAATCATTAAGTCCGACTATCTGTGTAAAAGGTAGAGTAAATAGAAATTTGAATTCGAAAAATGTTTTATATTAATTAGTCATTAAAGAAAAATAAACGATAACATATGAAATTGCCTTCAAAAACCAAATACAAAAATATGTTTTTGTGGCGACGAAACGAACGAAACAAGAGAAAAGCCTACGCTTCAGAATTTTCCGTCTTCCGTCAAGGTACCTACCTTGTACAATGTACATAGATCATTACAAAATATTTTTCTAGTGAAACCTTTTTTTTTACAATGTACGGAACATTTCTTTATACAAGCCCGACTTGAACTTGGCCAGTATTAAATTTCATTAGATTATGCGCACAATCTTAGAGTGATTCGGATCGAATTGGGTCACTTTGTAGGAGGAAATTGAACTTTGACAGAAGTCAGAAGTTATTCGAGTTTCAGCGGCTTTCGTATGAGAAAAGAGATTTTCTTTAATTAATCTTGTCAATCATTTCTTTGGAGCTGATAATTTTTACAATTGTTAAATGAATGAACACCGTCAGCTGCAGCTCTGTAGTCTCAAAATAATCATATTTGTGAGATTATAGTTAACCCACAATGTTGAAGAAATTAAAGTCAGCTGTCAAACTTTAATTTGTTTAGGATTGGAGAGAGAAATCCTTCTGGTAAAAATTTTCAAACGACAGGATTTTCAAAGGATAATGGGGTAGTGTGACTTAAATTTTCAACTTAATTTTAAAAAGCGTTTATTTAATTGTTTGTTCGCATTTTAATTTAATCACATTAACTGGTTCAGATTTAAAAAATTGTTTTTGTGCATTTCTTGAAGACGTTATAACATATTCTACGTGACTCTAACCGCGGGGCACAGCTAGCTAGTGTTTTATAATTTAATGTTTTCAAAGTATCTACTTGTGAAGTAAGCCTCTTTGATTGAATTAACGTTTGTGTTTTGATTTAATAATTGCTTATTATTCGTACAAAGCCAATTTGAACTAAATAACTTAAATTTGTACTAAAATAATATCAAAATACAAATGAATTTATTGGACTATTCAATCAAATTCGCGCGAACGATTTAACAGGCTATTGTTCGCTTCTCTTTATTCGTGTTAAATTTTGGTGCGAAATTAATTTTCAAGCAATCGCCGCCAATTTGTCTCGTATTTTGAATAATTAAAATGAGTGTGTTACTGTTATATTATTAAAAGTACATATAGTTTAAAAACCCTGAAATTAATATACTACTACTTCACTACTACTACTAAACATATAATACGAAAATCTCACAGTATTACTTAAGTTATATCTTCTAGACACGGGTGGCTGAGTGGTCAGGCGTCCACCCCGGATTGGCGTGAAAGGATGCGGATTCGAGTCCCGCTCCCCCCGCCTCGTAGTCGAATTTTTTCTATTCCTAATTAAAATTTAAATTAAAAAAAAAATCGCTATGAACTGTTATGCTTTAAGTTAAAGCTGCACTGATATTAGTTCATCACTTCGGGATCGTAAACATACACATGCTTAGTTAAAGCGACTAAATAATAACTGAATCAAATGTGCATTTCCTAATATTGTTATTCAAATGCAATCTATAACAAAGGAAGCAAATACCTGAATACGGTCGTTGGAATCACAATGGCCCGTTAATGGGGTATAAAATTAGTTTGAATGCACACACACAATTATGTCAATTATGTATGTGTGTATGTACCCTTTGGCGAACCGTGTCAAATAACATGATACACTAATAGGTTGATAGCATCAGTGATAAATAGATAGGTTGAAGGTTATTTTTAAATACGTAGTTCACGCACGTTAGTCATATAATAGCTTGAAATTAGAGTTAAATAATAAATAATACCTACTTAGTTAAAAAAACTAAAAAACACGCTTTTTATAGAAAACAGAACTAAAAAATAGAAAATATTTTGCAAATTGAAAAATGGAATATAGTGTATTGTCATCGGTCCTCAATAAATCTACAAAGTTTGAACGAAATCTGGCCGTTTAAAGTGGGTTAAAATCGCGCCCAAAGAAGTCGGTTACAAACAAACATACAAACATACAGGTGAAGCTAATAAAAAGCGTGTAAAAAGGGAGACTTTTCGGTAATATTTTGCTACTCATAATATTTTCTAAATAGTTCTTATTTCACTTACTTGGGAGATAGATAGATAGATTTTCTGGATTATTAATCATACAATTAAGTGAATTTTAAAATGCAAGTGATATTCTGACGGGAATAAATCCAGGTTTTATCCAAGCGTGGTTTGATACGGTTTAAAATCGTGACTGCCCAATGTGTACATGAGTGCGTGCGGTGTTTCAAAGGCGGCAAAAGGGCCGTCTGATCGATGCCGGTGAGACCGCTGTGACGGTGGAGCGGAGCGGCGAGCGAAGCGGGGCGGGAGCGAAGCGAAAAATTAGAAATTTATGTAGGTACCTACTAATTTCATCTAAGGTTTTAAGAAGAGATGTGGAAATTTTTAGTTTTGCCTGAGAAGTTATTTCTTCTCTTCCTATCCTCTGCTGAGTGCTGGATCTTCTTTGATACATCAGTTTAATACAAATGGTGTACCTATGCACAATAGCTTTTCGCTGAGTAATATATTTTTGTGTAACGCGGTAAGTTAATAGCTGCAAGACAATATGGGGCCAAAGTGTTCGCTAGGCTAGTCTTGAAAAAGTTTTGTTTCTATATTTCAGTCCATATCTTCAGAATGTCTCTTAAAATAAGGAGGTTCTTTTTGCAGCGCGTATAAAGTACTTACATCATAGATAATTCTGTACCCTATCTTCTGATACCAGTTTATTGCTCTTGCGTATACAAGACGGGCAGTCTGCCATAATTTTAGCTCTACATAATATCGGTAAGTACTAAATCCGCTATCGCTTCTGCCGGGCTACAAACAGTGGCCTTACACCACGGGCCCTAAGACCATAGTGCAGACGCATTTAGGGCTGCCGGCTGCCCATTGAAACGCTATAAATAGCCAGCTTTTAATAGATTTATACAGCACGTGTCTTAAAGTGAGTGCAACGCAGTTAGCAGCACTTTGACTTAATTTCATCATAGTTTACTTTGCTATTGTTTGTTTTATCGATTTACGCTCATTAATTAAGCACTGCAGAGTCATATTACTTATCGCATTTAGTTTTTTAAGCAATAAATTGTTTTGATTTTTTTTTTGGATGTTTTTCACGTGATTATAATGGTACAGCTTTCATTTTCTATATAATTAAACAGATTGAAGAAAAATTAAATATCAAACATATTAACAAAAAAAATATGTAATTACGTTTCAAAAAGTGCTTCTAGAGAAGTCTAATTGAATAAATAAATGTTTGAGTTTGAGTTTATTTTTAATGCTACAAACTATAAACTTTGGTCTCTCTTCATTACATATACAAATTATTAGTTAAAAACTACATGTTAATTAATATTGTCTAGATAGTGTATGTTTTGACGACGCGGTTGGCGCAGTTTTAAAGTAACTGCCTACTGAGCCGACGGTTCCGGGTTCGATCCCCGGTCAGGGCAAATATTTGTGTGATGAACTCAATTATTTGTTCTTGGGTCTGGGTGTTATTATCTATATATTATGTATTTATTAAATATTATATTTATCGTCGCCTAGTAGTTAGTACCCACAACACAACCTTAATTATTGAGCTTACTGTGGGACTAGGTCGATTTGTGTAATAATGTCCTATAATATTTATTTATTTATTTAACAAACATTTAAACACATGTGGCAGCCCTATAAAATAGTATGCAAAAACCCGTCTAAGTATGAAATGCAAATTTAAAGTAAAAGACTTGTCGGTATCGATTTTAACGTCTTCATTGAGTTCACCGAATAAATTCGAATTGTAATAACTTTTCAACTTTGTCGTTTTTCATTGCAATAAACTGAATTTTGTAATAGATTCACTTTTATATCAAGGTTTATTCCTAAGTTGTCTTATTACTTATTCATTGATATCAATTGCATAACTTTTTTGGTATATTATTTAGAAAATTTGAGTACAAATTCAAAACATTTCGCTTCATATAAATACTTTAGCAACTATGTGAAACTCCGAGGTGACAACTGGAAACAAATACCTCGCTACGTTATGAAATTAGTTTATTTCGTGTTACATTCCAAAATCCTAACGAAAAGTTTCTGTTTAAAGTTCTGACAATTGAAAAGCTTGTAAATGACATCCTATCCTACTTATTATTGTAAATGCGAAAGTTCGTGAGTTATGTATGTTTGTTACTCTTTCACGCGAAAACCACCAAACGAATTTTGATGATACTTAGCAGTATCGTAGCTTACCAAAACACATGAGCTATAAAATAGTCATACATAATATTGAAGTCGTAAAATTAAAATTTCCAAATAAAAGATTTTAACTGTAAAACCCGTAAAGTACAAACCATTGGCAATTCACTGGTTCGTTAAGTTAAAAATAGGGCACATCCGCACAGGATGAAAAATTCAATAGCATCAGTTGAATTGAAAAATGCTACAAGCGAATTTCACACTTATTTTGTTTCTAGACAAAAGACTAGATTTAAATGCACTGTTTGTTGCTCGTGAAACTTCTAACGAGACACCGCAGCATCAGCTGATTGGTTGCGTGTATGAGAATAGAATTTTATAGCTAGCTGCGACTTGCGGTTTTACTCGCTGTTTGATTGTGATACAATTCCTAATGGGTAAAAAATAATTTGAGTTAAATCTTAATAAGCTTTAGGAAGTGTACTATTTGTAATGACATTATAGCTTATGATTATAATTATATACTTCTAGATATAAGTAATATTCACGATTCTACATATTATATCATTTCTAAAACAAACATAAACACTTCATTGGCTAGTCAATTTATAAACAAAATAAATATCTTTAAGAAGTTAATCTTCTTATCATATTATGAAATAAATACCCATGCTCTAGGTATAAGCTTTTATAGAAAAACAAAACACTTGTTTATGAGTGGAGTATTTTGTAAACAAATTCATCCCTATACAAGTTTGTAAACAACTTAATACCTTTATTGAAACAGCTTAAATTTTGTATTGAATCTGAGTACAATATTACCTTACGTAAACAAGAATATGGAAATTAATAAAAATAATTTTCGTTAATAATAATATGCGTAGGTAGTCCGTCTCGTTCAAACCCTTTATTTGTCATAAGGAAGAGCGAGACAAGCACTGTATTATATTACGCGTTGTAATTTTGACAATATGGGGTGCATGAACCTTAGACCCAGTGACGCAGTGGGTCAAATGACCCACCGGTCCGCCTACACCACCCACGGTAACTTTCATAGTGTCACATTATGGTATAACCCACGCGGTTTAACTTGAAGTTGGAGTTCATTTCTATTATGAGTATGTACTTGTAAAATTGTAATTTTTTGTATGGTATGGTAAGGTACAATTACGTAATATACCTATCTTATAACTTAGGACTGTACGTACATTACATGTACAGTACAGGTATACCTATATTACGTTTTATCAAAATAATAAATGTGTAAAATTTGTACAAGAAAGATAAAGAAATCTATAGCTTCTTATATTCAGCTCAATTAGTTAGAAACTAATTAATATAAATATTTCGCATTGTTTGCATCCAAAATTGGAAAATTCAAGAAATTAATTTCATTCTCCATAAAATTTTCCCCAACTTGCTATGCCAATACTTTATTATTCAAAAGTCGTTAAAACTTATTAAAATATATTATTCTGCACGTTCTGAAACCTAAACTTTTCTGTATACACTGAACGACGTTGGCTTTGCTAAAATAACACAGAAACAAAAGTAAAGCCAAGTTTAAAGTTAAAAGTAAAGACGAGCGCACATTGTCAACAAAATTGTTGTAGCAGAAACCAAACTTGGAACTTCTTAGTGCTTCACACATTAAACTATGCAAGTGTTTATTAATTCGCATCCAAATGCAGAAAGATAATTTACAAATTTACGATAAAGCTAATGTTTATACAAGGATCCTTTAAAACACCCTATATATGAATACAGTTTATTTGTATTACAAATTTAAATGAACTTTTAACACTAACGTTCAAAAATGACTTTTAGTACACGGTACACCCTACAATATATTACGGGCCTAAATCTTTGAAGCTTTAAACACAGTCATAATACGAATAAACTAACGTTTAGTAAAATGTCCATTAAAACACCCTACATTACTACAACAAGACTACAACATTCATATTAAAGTCTAAAGACTGAAATAAAGACTAAAAAGAAGTCAAATCCCAATATAAGCTTAGTCTGAATGAAAATTCCTTGCATATTCTAACACCGATATTCAGACAAATTCATGTTCAAATGAGTGAAACGACGAGTGTAATGTTAGCTCGGAACACCGGACCTAGCTCAAAGGGACAATACTAGTCTAGCCCAGATTGGTCTGGATGGTTGAGAGATGCTCGACCGTGAATAACATCGCAGCCGCTTTGTTTGTTCCTCTTTAGTATTTGAGTCTTTATGGTGTTAATTCATACTAACGTTCGGTTTGTTTAGAATAGATTATAGAAAGGAATGAAGGCTTTAAGTTTTGTGTTTAATTTCTATGATTAAATTGCTTTTACGTGATATTACTTAATCGATTTATTTCGCAGATAAATGCTCCTTCAATATTTGTTATTTATTAAACTAAGTTTATTATTAACCATTATATTACCGCATATTTTATTATAGATAATAAAATGTCGTTGTAAGTTGGTATAAAACGTAATTGTAAAGAAAAAGTTACAAGATACATTTTTGTGTAAATATGTAATTCGTTGTATTAAAATATGTCTCTATTTTCTGGTCCTACTTATTTATTTATTTTACTCTTTAATACGACTTAAGAGTCTCAGATACTAAAATATGTAAAAATAAAAGCAAGAAGAAATTTAGTGTATTTGGCGGCCTTATCACTTAGTAGTGATCTCTTCTAGGCAACCAGGGCAGAAGGTAATCAGCTCAATTAAATTAAAAGGAAGGTTGAGAGAAAAAGCGAAAAATAATAATAATGATATTTAAACAAAAAAAAATATGAATGTTATTACATAACAATTTATAAATTATATACTGTACATAAACTGTATCTAGTATATATCTAGTCTATCATTACCACTAAATGTAGATAGTAAGCGACAAAGTATGAAATAGACGGGAAATACGAAACTTGTGGTGTGGTATGGCCACAGGTATGGCTATTTCGCCACTACGTGCGCTATCTACCTGCATCGATCGTTCTAGGCTTTGTCGCTGCCAATATTTTGTACGGCGTGTACCTTGGAAGGTTTGCGGGGAAATTAGAAAATTCCTTATCATTTTAGATGTATTGTATATGATACAGGTATACGAAGATTTAATTAAAGTTGTGCGGAATGTGATTTTGTAAGGATTTTGAGATGTTTGTTGGAGCAATTGTTAAAGGTACAATATTGATTGGTTGGCGATGATGACATATTATTGTTATAAAGAATACGTACAAATTTTTTCTTAATACTTATTAACAACACAGATAATATAATATATAGTTTTATTGAGCTGCACTTGCACTGAAACGAAGCAACGAATTGGCTGCATCATCAGTACATAGTATAAAACAAAGTCGCTTTCTCTGTTCCTATGTCCCTTTGTATGCTTAAATCTTTAAAACTACGCAACGGATTTTGATGCGGTTTTTTTTAATAGATAGAATGATTCACGAGGAAGGTTTTAGTATATAATTTATTAGGTTTTAGAGAGAGCGGGCGAAGCCGCGGGTGGTAAGCTAGTGTATCTTATAGTTGCTTAAGTTTGTGTGATTGAGGGATAGAAGACGTTTAAAACTAAATATTTATTTCTATACAATCAATTCTAAAACCTTGTAATGTGCGTAAATAATGGAAATACACACGGATTCTCACGAACACTATCGTAGCGGGCAGTGTCCCATATTTACTCAATAAATACTTAGGTAACTTCCTAATCTGATAAGGGCGGGAAGTTATCGATAAAGGTAAGTTAAGTGTACTAAATAATTAAATGTTTAAAATATATTATATGTTTTAACATTTAATGTTTAACGATGCGAACTTACATAAAATTCAAATTGAAAAAAAAATTCCTATCTTAGATTTGGGACCACGAAAAACGTATCTAATGAAAACAATTGTCAATAGACAAGTAAAAGATAATATATCTGAAACTCTATAATACCATATTATGATAATTCTAGTAACTATTACAACTAGGGATGTAACGATACCGATACCGATACCGATATATCGGCCGATATATCGGCAAGCCGATATATCGGTATCGCCGATAATAAATCAGCCGATACCGATATTTTTTTATTAAATTCTTTCTTTTCTTTTATGTTTTTGCAGTGTATTCATTCATATTGTTTTATTTCTGTTTCTGTAATAGTGTTAAGGAAGAGCGGAACCTACTGACACAAGCATTTTATTTGCTTACTAGGAGTGCTCCAATCACAAATTTGTTTATGTAAAGGAAAGATATAAATAATTTTGAATATTTTTAATTTTTAACGTGATAACGTTTTTAAAATCGTTTTAGTCGGGTGACATGTTCATAAACTTGTGTCACACCAAAACCTCACGAGCGCGATCGCAGGTATAACGAGAGAGAGACGGACCAATCTCCCGTTTCATCTCGAGCGCTGCCACTGCATTATGTTATCACGTAAACATCTCGATCGTAAACCTACTTTACAAACAACCAATTTTTTTGATATCAAATAATTCAAAAACCCGCGCCCAATGAACGATGCGGGAGGCCGCCCGCGCGTGCGCACTTTGTTTTCTGAAAAAACTCTACCAATAGTAAACTTTTATTAGGTACTGATTGTATGTGTATTACTTAAAGTTTAACTGACTTCGTAAAATAATAATCTATACTTATAATAAATCTGTAGAGAGGCCAATTCTGTACATGAAATATATTTAAAAAAAAAACTATGGGGTGATAAGGGATCGCTACTGATGCCAAAAATGCAATCAGTAAAATTTTTGTCTGTCTGTCTGTCTGTCTGTCTGTCTGTATATTCGTTATAGAAACAAAAACTACACGACGGATTTTAACCAAATTTGGCACAATTATTCTTCATACTCCTGGGCAGGTTATAGTAAAAGAATCATGTAAATCGGTGTAGAAACACCAAAGTTATACATGAAATACGCTATAAGTCATCGCGCGTGAATACAGAATCATGCCATAAGGATTATTTTTGTCATATATGATATCAGTTGCCGCGTTCGACGCGCTTCGCGGCGGGAGCTATAAAAAGGCGGCGGGTCTGCACCCGTTTCGCGTTGTCACGGCATCACGTGTGAACGGCTGAACCGATTTCGATAATTCTTTTCTATTATATTCCTTGAAGTACGAGGATGGTTCTTATGTAGAGAAAACGTAAATATGTACCACGGGCGAAGCCGGGGCGGACCGCTAGTACTAAAATAAATGGTTTTGTTGTTTTTTGATTTGGCATTTTTATTTAAAAGAATACGATTAACAGTTGTCTCTGTTAAATGTTGGTAACTTTTTATGCATAATTCACTATTTATTTTTCTACCAAGCCATCGATATCGGTATCGGTATCGGTATCGCCGATACATTACTACAAATATCGGTATCGGTATCGTATCGGCAAAATCATGTATCGTTACATCCCTAATTACAACACTCTCATTATGTAAAAGAAAATATATATATTTGTAAAAGAATTACTACAAAAACACAACTCGAAGAACACACGTATATAATATGTCGATTGAATTCGCAATGCGATTAATAAACGCTTGTAACGACCTTAATTGGTGTTGTGGTCGCAATCGAGTTAGCGTCGCTGTTATAATCGACTTGATTAACAAGCAATGGTCTAACATTGGTAGGGGTTTCAGACATCCTGTCTCCGATGTATTGTCACAGATTAAATTGTTACTAATGTCGTGAAATGTTTCATGTAAGCGTTCGCGGAAATTCAAATCTATACTAATATTATAAAGCTGAAGAGTTTGTTTGTTTATTTGAACGCGCTAATCTCAGGAACTACTGGTCCGATTTGAAAAATTATTTCGGTGTTAGATAGCCCATTTATCGAGGAAGGCTATATCATCACGCCAAGACCAATAGGATCGGAGCCACGCGGGTAAAGCCGCGAGTCACAGCTAGTTGATAATTATAGTAGTTAATCGGTTTAGATAAGAATAGATAGATCGATTTGAATTTAATAGGCTATGGATAGCATTTAACACAATACATATAAGAGCGTTCGTCGCATCAATCTGTTTTATCAAGTTTCCTGTCATCTTTATTGCTATTGTAGGTGGTAAAAAACCTTAAAACCCTTTACTAAATGTACCTATCTAAAAAAACTAATTCTGAAGTTCTTGGACATTTTCTGTTTTATATTATAAGCTGTCATTGATAAGTGTGGCCAATTTAGATCATCCGTATAAATTTAAACCTTTTGAAGTGGAAGAAAGTCACGTTCTACAAATTATTCTATTACACACAAACCAAGTTAACAAAAGCGTGTTAACAAATTAGGTGAGAGATGTATATCTGCAACTTTTACAAGACTTTTTGACAACTACTCAGAATTCGCTTAGTAATCTATACTAATATTATAAAGAGGAAATGTTTGTAATTATGTATGTATGTATGGTTTTCACGCATAAACTACTAGACCGATTTCAATGAAATTTAACACACATATAGAGGGTAGCTTGGATTAACACATGGTTTTATCTCGGAAATTCCACGGGAACGGGAGATACGCAGGTTTTTCTTTGAAAACGCGGGCGAAGCCGTGGGCGGAGAGCTAGTATTTATGTAGGTATAACAAAACAATCAAAAGTTTACATTCATTTTCATACCCCTTTTATCAACAGATTTCGTATCATAGTTCGATATAGAATCGCAGCATTTAACAGTAAAATAAATATAACTAGATACCAGCTTATAGGTGTGATGTGGAGCCGATTTCCATTTGCCACGCTACGGATATGGGGTAATCCATGGGTGCAGGTTACCGATGCGATTTGCCTTTAGGCATGCGATCTGTCAAAATAGTAGTCCCATATTCAAAGGTTTTATTGATATGGGATTCGTTTTTGAGAGAGGATTATTGATATTGTTTGATTGGTATGTTTTTGTGGATATGACTTATATTAATGTGGGTTTTATTTATTTGTTCAAATGAAATTATTTTTTTAATCTATACTAATATTATAAAGCTGAAGAGTTTGTTTGTTTGTTTGAACGCGCTAATCTCGGGAACTACTGGTCCGAATTGAAAAATTCTTTCGGTGTTAGATAGCTCATTTATCGACGAAGGCTATAGTCTATATACCATCACGCTAAGACCAACAGGAGCGAAGCCACGCGGTGAAACGCGCGGAGCAGCTAGTACATGATACCTAAAGTACCTACTTGTGTATCTGTAATATTTAGGATCTTTTCATATAATATAACTTTTCCTTTATTTATTATTCACTTATTCAGGTAAACTTAAGTCACATTTGTTCTCATTTTGGCCTATTCAAGCGTAGGAAATATGAGTTGCTTTTCTGTAAATACAAATAAAATGGGTGCGTCTTGTTGTTGACTAAAATGTCAAGTTCGGTATAATTAGCTTTGACTAACGCCATGGCCTCACCTAACAATGCTCTACTTATATCTACAAAATTATGATCAGGGGAGTAACCATATTTTCTTAAAGCAGTATTATAGTAGTGTGGAATAATGATAGGTCGTCTAGCGCCATCATTTTCTCACAGTGGAAATAATACTGCTTTTAGGGCGGCCATACACGGACCGGTTCAAGCAGTCGAGACCGACGGCTTGAAGCTGCGACCGCGCGGTGAACTATTCACATTCATTCACTGCCGCATTCGGACTATTCGAGAAATCGCGACCGCTTCAAGCCGTCAACTGCGCGGTTTGAGCGACAGCTGAAGCAGTCAACGACCGACCGCTCGACCGCCGGTAACTGCTCGAGCCGCCCGTGTACGGCCGCTCTTAGACACCATGGTAACCCCAGTACTATAGTGGTATGGAATCAAAGAATGAAATAATAAAATTTTATTGAATTTAACTGCTGTCATATAAAACGGCATCATTCATACAATGACCTTTGTTTCCTTACGATATCAAGTTTATTTCAAAGTTAAAGCCAAATGTATAATTAGTAATTACACTGTCTCGACTCTCGTCAATGCATCGATCAATAAGAAAACGTCAGTGCGGCGCCATGTTGTATCAATTATTGACATTTATGATGACATTATTGTTTATGAGTTTATGTCTGTGCTTAATGACAGGTCCCAAGTGTTGTCTTGGGGCATATGCAATATGTTTTATTGAAGACTTGAGTATACATTTTACATGTAAGGTAAGTATTAGTGGGTGTACCGTGTAACTGTGACATTTTTATTTGGTTTTTGTTTCTATTGCAGTGACACAGATCTCCTATTAGAGTTTTTGGCCACATTTTTTGGATAATAAACCTTCTATACTAGAAGACTAATATATAATATTGAAAAGACACGTCAATACAGTAAAGTTTATTTAAAATACATATTTTAGCCATAATTTTTTTTTCTTTATGTGTATTCTTAAAGAATATAAATAGTGCAATGATAAAATGGGCAGTCCCACATCAGACAACGTCGCAGGCTGTAGCTATAGCATTAATTACCAGCATTCGCATGACGGAAGTTGCGTCAATCGATCACGGCTGACACATAATGTGCCGCTTCCGGTGGGTCACGGGTTCAATCCCGATATCTTGGCGCCATTTACACCTGAGTAACTTAACTGTATTTTTATTATGTTTGTTTTTATTAAACTATAAACAACTACTTTTCCGACCGCGATATCTATTGTTCGAGTGGACGAAAGATAACATGGTATTGAGATATTTCATTTGCGTCGAAATGTATGTACCTACCTAAATCAACTCCTCAGTCCTCACTATCTCCAGGTACAAAAAATATACCATAATATAATCGCTCCAATGCGACGTGAAAGAAGGACAAACAAACAAACACACTTTCGCAATTATATCAGTAAGTATTTGGTCCATCAGTTTTAATAACCGCTCTAGGTGCACTATTGCTCTGTAATCTAATAAAAGTAAGTTCCAAGCCTAATTCAATAATAAAATAGATACTAATTGAATTTGTAATTTATTTGTCTCTGTATTACTTACACATTTTACAACATTCTGATAGGACTGGTATTTTATAATTAAACACTATAAACAATATATGTAGAAAAATACCGAAAGCGTAAGACACGACTATCTCTATTAATTTTGGTTATTATTTTATTTTTCTCTTTTTGTTGGTCCTACGTAGTCTAAACGTAGGTAGAACTGAGGTTTTACCCTGGTAGGGATAAAAACACATTATGGTGCAATTGTAGATGTCTTTATAGAAAATTCGATCAGCGAAAAAAAGATATAGTTATAGATGTAGAAGTAGAACAGATACAAGATAACACGGAACTTCTCCATCACAAATGCAGATTTTTTCCACTAAAAAGACTTTTCCAAGAAGAGTCCAACGTAAAGTAAACAGTCTTCCTATATTTATACATTGGTTACATAATAAATTTACCGTCTAAATACCCTTATATTCTCCCCCCGGTTAGTCACGCGATGTCGCGACTTACTTACACTATAATAGAGGTACTAGATGTTTCGAGGAGTTTTTAGGAACGGCATTACGAAGACAACCACAGTTACTTAAAAGTTATGTTACTACATCTATACGTGATATTATAAAGCTGAAGAGTTTGTTTGTTTGTTTGAACGCGCCAATCTCAGGAACTACTGGTCCGATTTGAAGAATTCTTTCGGTGTTAGATAGCCCATTTATCGAGAAAGGCTATAATATATCATCACGCTAACGCCAGCAGGAGCGGAGAAATGCGGGTGAAACCGCGGGGCACAGCTGCTATAGTACCTATACGAAGAAGAAGTAAAGGGTTTTGTAAAAGTGTTAATTTACTGACAGTAGACAGTTATTATACAAAAATCAATAGTGAATAAGTTAGTTTTAGAAAACTTTCGAAGTTGCTTATAAAAAGAAACAACTTGTGTAGAATTAATAAGGACAAAAACTATACGTGTTCAAAGTTGTTGACTGTACAGACTGTATATTATTTATTCAGAACACATTAGTGCGGGTGGAGTTATTGTTAGTTTTCCAAAGTAAATAATCATTTATATCATTTGGATTACTTAATTAATGTTACAAATTATCAATTACGATTTAATTAATACAGACAATTACTCTCAGCTTTTTTACATTTTACGAATCTTTGCAGTGTTCACATCGTCTCTACCTTTTATAACCACATTTCTTTTGGTATAAACTATCTGATATTTCTAATCATCTTATCTTCTTCTTATATATAAAAATGAATCGCAAAATGTGTTGGTAAGCGCATAACTCGAGAACGGCTGAACCGATTTCGATAATTCTTTTTTTATTATATTCCTTGAAGTACGAGGATGGTTTTTATGTAGAGAAAACGTAAATATGTACCACGGGCGAAGCCGGGGCGGACCGCTAGTATTTATATAATAATAACATCTTAGTAATCTTCAAAAATACAGTTTTCATTCAACTTATTACCTACCTACTTATGCAATTACTCCATATTTTAACCTAGCATAGTATTTATAATTTATATTATCCTGATCATTGATGACAACTGAGCATCGCGGTCACATAAGTGTTAGTCAACGTGTCTAACGCCATTTGAACGTCTGGAAGTCCCTCAAATATCCAAATTAGATTATTCAATGCAGGGAGAGGTTCGCGTGTCCCTCCCGTATATGAAACGGTGACTCACCGAGGGCGCGGTAGGGCTGCCACTACGAAGTTAATTAATATAAATATTTCCCGCTTTTCGAGTTTATTGTTTGAACAATTGATTTGGAAAATTTCTTAGCTAAATTGTTATTGTTCTCGGTAAGAGATCTTTTGTGTTTATAATTGTTTTAAGTCAAAGTCAATAACGGGAGAATAAATAGAACAATGAGGAATATAAATGGTAATTGGGATGGAAATTATTTATATATTTGGAATATTGTATTTGTTACTTATAAAATCAACTCAGTTATAACGCATTATATTTTACCTTATATTTTATTTAATGAATTCTTGGTGGCAACCCTATGCTGGGAACCCTCCGAATGCCATAAGCCCTATGAAACGAATGTTTGGTTTGACGAGACAGCCTTAGTTTTTGGGCACGCTAAAAATTGAATAAATATTGATAGAATATGAAATTACAAGTTATAACAACACTTTAAAAGAGCAGATTTTATAGCAATTTCTGTACATAATATTATACGGATTTGAAAAAAAAAAGCTTTTAAGACTGAAATATTTCATTAGATCATAATACCTACTGAACTACCACATCTGAAATATAAACATTATCATGAACAATACATAGCTTCGTGTTTTTTTACTGTATTTTAGATTTTATTACTTACTTTTCAACATTTTAACCAACAGGAGCTAAAAAATAATGCGTAAAAAAAGTTAGTTAACGGTTTGGTTTAAAAACGTCATCTATCAACATTAAGTATGATGTAAGAAACAACTTGATGTAGTGAAATACAAACTGGGGATCTTATAAATAACAGAATTATAGCATATTTGCGTGGCAACCGTCATTTTTCAAGTAGCGTAATCGATTTTACAATGCGACGCCCCCCGCGAATAATCCGGTAATCGTAAAAGTGTAAATGTTCAGGAAAAATAAAAAACCATTTTTCCTTAATAACTCCATTAAACAACAAGTATCAGAGACTTTTAATATCGCATATGGAAGCTAATTTTTTCAGCTATCTGGTTATTTCAACAAAATTTAAGTAGTCCCAAGGGCTTCGTTATAATTTAGCTGGATTCATTTTACTATACTAGTGTAGGTCAAGCTCTGGTCAGTAATGTCACTTACGATATTGTTCGTGTAAATTTATACTTTCGACGGCAACAGTAATATCTTGTTGCGCTAATATTCGTGTTATTTGTTTTGTATACTGAACATTTGTAATAATCTATTATTTGGTTATTCGATTGTTTAACAGTAACGTACATTTTATTGTTATAACTATTACTGTTTATTCGAATAGTTTACTTAAGTATTATTTGATGATTATTATAGTATGTTTTATGAAATACAGGACATTTTAGTAAATGAAACAACTTTGGATTGTTTCACAAAACACGATAGTTATTATTATCATAGAAAATAGACACTGCACTGAAAACACGACTATTACACATGATTACACAATCATGAAAATTATACTATGGTCCTATTACAGTTAAAATTTAATCAGAATCCTCATCAGAACCTCACAGAAGGCGAATCCGTCGTGAACAGTCAGTACTTGTGTAATATGGTGTGTGATGACTTTTTCGCGACTACCTTGTATACAGCAGCAGCGCTTGGGAAAAAGGGCTTCGTGACTCCGGCCGTTCCTCCTACATCGTATCTCCTATCCCATTCGCTGATCGTATCCTGTCTCAAAATAAGCTTGACGAATGAAACAGGACACAGATCGTAATCCGGTTTCCGGAAAGGGCGGCTCCGACTCGACGGCCGCAATCTTGCTGCCGTTCCTATAGACCCTGAAGACATGGCTGTTAACCACATCGGCATAGGCATCTATCAAGCCAAACCCCAGCTCTACCTGCTCTGCCGTATGTGGGTCCGTATCGCGGGTGCCATTCGTTCCATCTCCCTGTCCCTCAACACCGCCGGGTGCAACACACCCCTCTTGATCTCATAAAGCCTCGAAGCTTCGAGTATCCTGAGGTCAAGAGGGAGAATCCCAGCCAACAGCATCGCAGAGTTCAGAGACAGTCCGATATGCTCTGCAGATCTTCTGGGCAAAACCCCGTTGAACGGTGTTAAGCCTCTTTTGGACCCCCATCTTTTCCGCTTTGGGTGCCCACGCTGCTGATGCATACAATATAGTTGGTTATATAACTGCGATATATATAGTCTTAACTACTTGGGGGTTAAGCCCCCAACTTACTTTAGCTGCTCTTGCTAATAGCTTATAACGGGCGATTGCCTTTTTGCAAACGCTCCCGACATGGGCGTCAGGCCGCCATCAATATAGTAAGGCCCAGTATCTTAATACTTTCGAAATATTGGATGTCCACACTCCCCATTACAAATCGTGGCCTGTCAAATTTTAATTTTCGTGTCGAGAGCAGGGCACATGTCTTGTGTGGCGCGAATTTTAGTTTATTTCTGACACCCCATTCGTCAATTTTCCTCTATGTGCAGTTTTGCCTTCGTCTCTACTTCTAAAGCAGTATCTCCATCAAACACTAGCACAATGTCGTCGGCAAAAGCCTGACAAAACACATCCATCTCCTCTAACATCCACAGCAGAGGATCCAGCAAGAGGTCCCACAGGAGCGGCCCACCTATGGAACCCTGCACGCACCCCTTGTTGTTCTCTCTACTCACTTCCACACCCGCATACCTAACTTTCACACCTCTTCCACTCAGGTATCTGCTGATCACCCGCCTAACGTTCCCCGGACACCCAACTTTGGCCAACCGCACCTTTATGGCTGGCCACCAGGCGCTGTCGAAGGCTCCCTCTATGTCTAGAGATACCACAACAGAAATCTTCTTCTCCTACCTCTTATTTTCTGATGTGGCTCACTAGTCTATAGATTGCGTCGTCGGTGCTCCTCTGTGGCATGAAGCCATACTGATGGGGGCTTATTTTGGCCAGCAGGTAGAACCTGAGTCAGACGACCAGCATCTAATGAAGATGAAGATGAAGGTTTCGATGTGGTCTATACTCTATTCTGATGCCTGCCTCGTTTATCTATCAAACTTTCATCTCTTTTAATTTTTTCTAAGGCTGTGTAAATCATTTGCTCAGTAATAGAAAGAGTGTTTAAAAAAATACCTTGCATACTTGCATTCCATAATGAAAGTAGCGGGAAATCGATTTCTTAATAAAACCCCGAATAAGCCTGTACTAGCACTTAATTAAATAATGTAGAAAACTTTTTACCTGAATAATATCGTAACAATGTTTACTGTCAAATCATATTGATATTATTTTTCGTAAAGATCTAAAACCATATTATTCGTTTCAAATACATTTTAATGTTATTTTATGGAATAAACGCGTAGTTTTTTATATCTTCGTAAATAAAGATAGAAAAATTCTGAAAAAAATTTACATGGTGTATTTTAACTTCTAGATGCCGAAAAACGCATAACATGAAGAACCCCGTAATAGGTCATTACCGGATTATTCGCGGGGGACGTCGAATGATGACATGCATTAGTGA
Source organism: Colias eurytheme (assembly GCF_061535395.1). Lineage (NCBI taxonomy): Eukaryota > Metazoa > Arthropoda > Insecta > Lepidoptera > Pieridae > Colias > Colias eurytheme. Next base: position 967,171 of record NC_142980.1, read on the forward strand.
TTAACCGACTTCAAAAGGGGAGGTTCAGTAATCAGTTCGATTGTCTATGTTTCGTTACATTTCAATTATTTAAAAACCGATTTAATGTTTTGCTTTCTACGAGGTTTTTTCTTTGTGTAATAAATTAATAATTGTTATAACAATTACAGACTGCTTATTACTGATTCATGAACCTTTTGATTCCAGTTAATATCTAAATTTATTAAATTATTCATTAATTTTCCCCCAAAGGTTTAATTTCATTAATTACCGTACTTATTCCAGGAAACCCTTATTATTTACTATAAACTTTCATAAATCATACATACTTACAAAATATTAAGTACATTTTTTACTAAACTTTCAATAAATTCGGAACTTCTCTACAAAGAATAAGGGACACTTAACTCCATAGTTCCTTTTTACACGCTTTATATTAGCTTCACCTGTATGTTTGTTTGTTTGTAACCGACTTCTTTGGGCGCGATTTTGACCCACTTTAAACGGCCAGATTTCGTTCACACTTTGTAGATTTATTGAGGACCGATGACAATACACTAATTTGATAAAATTTTCTATAAAAAGCGTGTTTTTTAGTTTTTTTTTTACTATTATTATTGAAAATCTTACCTTTATCTTGGAACTATACCGTGTATTAGTGAATTGAATCGATCGACGATAAGTATCACATACAAATTCAAATGACCGACCCCTATCTCCAAGATAAATATATCAGCAACAAATTCGCACATATAACAGGATGGGTCGACCCCTATCTTCAAGATAAGTAACAATTTAGTAGGTGAGGAGGATGCGGGGTCATTCAACTCTTCAATGATTTCGGATGTTGGGATGTGGCCATGTTGGTGAAGGAATCATTTTATAGGCAAGGATTGGTTGACCTCTAGTTTGTATGGATGGGTATGTGATATAGGGGTCTTGGTATAATTTTTAATACTGAATTGGTGATATTTAAGTTATTTACGTTGGAAGGACAGTATAAACTAGAAATTGAAGTAGTAAAATCTAGACTATGTAAACTAGACATGTAGAGTAAATTCTGTTTTCTATTGTTTATATTTTTAACTAGCGGTCCGCCCCGGCTTCGCCCGTGGTACATGTTTACGTTTTCTCTACATAAAAACCATCCTCGTACTTCCAGGAATATAATAAAAAAATAATTATCGAAATCGGTTCAGCCGTTCTCGAGTTATGCGCTTACCAACACATTTTGCGATTCATTTTTATATATAAGATTAGCGGTCCGCCCGTGGTACATATTTCGCAATAAAAGGCAGCCTATGTTCTTTCTCAGGGTCTAAGGATTATCTGTGCCAAATTTCATCAATATCGGTCCAGTAGTTTATGCGTGAAAACCATACATATATACATAACAAACTTTTCCTCTTTATAATATTAGTATAGATTAGCGACGTATTAACTTATATTTGATTGTGTTTTATATAATTAGTTTTCTCGTGAATAAATATGGAAATTTCATGAGAGACTAACAAAAAGAGGATTAAATGTTAAATTAACAAAAATTAATTTTTACACATATATTATGATTAATTATCTTCTCTAGTGCATTTGAATTTAAATGAATTAAATGACATTAGAATAAACACAATCAGTTATACGTGTCCAATATGAGCGAGCCCTTATCTCGGGAGCCGTGAGTGCATTGCTGCAACTATTTTATTAGCGCTTGTATCTATAAGGATTGTTTTCCAGCTATAAGTGTAAGCTATATACAGATATATTCATTTAGTTTTGTTGTGAAATGTATTCTGTTATACATAATTTAATAAGAGCACAGAAAAGACTAGCTCTACAGCTAGTAGAGCCTAAAAACGAAATTTCTTTTTTGACAGTTATTATTTAGAGAATGATTCCTATATGTATTCGTCAATCAGTATGCTATATTATTAATAATACTTAAATAATAAGTAGAAAAATTTAGCCGATGAAAATGTGATCGAATTTTTTTCGAACTTTGACACATGTTTTTTATCTTTCATATTGCCTCAATGATCAAGAATATTTCATAGCATGTTGTGTTGCACAAGCTTTATGTCAATTGATCATTTAGGGTCCACATCACTTCCTCCATTGATTTGTAGCGCTATCTCTGCTTGTCCATCTGTTTCATGTCACATATCGATACATGTACTTATTGTAAGAAGTTGTTTTTATGTTTGAATTTATTAACCTCTGGAATTGGTGGATTTTTGAAAACATGTTATGCACTCGTAGATAGGCTTTTATTTTGAATTGGATGGCAAATATACGAGCATGTACTACATGCAATACTTAATACAAAATAACTGTCTATAGTTTTTTTTAGCATCAATTGCCCTTAATACTAAACCTTTACTATCCCATAATTCATAATTTATATTGTATAATATTATACATTTATTTGAATATAAATGTTAATATTTAATTGAAGCGAAAGTTATAAATAAATACGTTTATCATTATTAATCACTTATTGATACCAGTTACTTTCCAGACACTACAACTGTATGAAGAAATATAAATATTACGAAATAAAACCATCTCTATGTTGTTACTATTGTTAGCTAATTTTATAATCTGGTTTCGCTTTAAGGTTTGGTTTAGGAAGACACCTATTAATATACATAATACATAATAGACTTTGACATAAGAATTTTTTAGAGAAAATTTTCATGAATGGTAAACGTTTATCTAATAATGTATAAATTTTACATTTCCATTTTTTTTCCAATTGTCACAAAAACTTATATAATATTATAATTTATATTATACTAATACATATTATATTCTTTAAGAATATAAAAAATTCATTCTTAAACTAGGCCGAAGACGCGGGTTCGAATCCGTTCGAAAGTTGAAGCATAGATCTCATATTTCATAAATTCTCAATTTTACCAACGCATTACGAAATATTATTTAAAATTACAATGATAAATCTTATCCTTAGCCGAAACAAAATATCACCACATGTGTAGTTTTATTTATACATTTGCTAGTGTACACACGTGTCGTGAATCTAGTTTAAATTAATAGGATGTGAGACCTATATATGGTATTTGTACTGAAAGAAACCATGTGTCCAAATGTATAAAAGTGATGTGTAAGAACGAATTTTTATACGTATAATTTTTTAAAGTTTACTAATCGTTGACTGTCTTTTGATCTATGTTATTGCGAATAATTTTTCTCATATCTATGAGGATTTATATGTATAATCACTACATAGTATAAAACAAAGTCGCTTTCTCTGTCCCTATGTCCCTATGTATGCTTAAATCTTTAAAACTACGCAACCGATTTTGATGTGGTTTTTTAAATAGATAGAGTGATTCAAGAGGAAGGTTTTAGTATATAATTTATTAGGTTTTAGACAAAGCGGGCGAAGCCGCGGACGGAAAGCTAGTAAAGTGTATACAGAATATCAAAGTATCTAAGAAGTAAGTCTCTATGAGAATGTTACTAAAACTAATGCCTTTAATAATTATACAGCTTAAGATTTCAAGAATTGACTGATATTTTAACAAAATTTGATTGGGACATGGGTATTAATAAAAAAAAAAATACGTAGTTATATACATAATTCGCTTTGCAATCGCATACAAACATACATAATATGTATAATAAAACGGCCAAATACATGGCTTTTCTTTTCGAAATCTCTTGAAAATTTTACATTATGATAACAGAAAGGGAAGACGATTCATTAAAACTTTGGTAAATCGAGTTATTATTTTGTTAACTTCTTCATGTAAATTAAAACAACATTTCTTGTTCGATATAAAGTCGTATTGTAAATTTCGCAAAGCGTTTTGATATAACAAAACTACGTGAGAACAATAAAGGATTCACGGTTAAAATGAAAACAAAGAATGTTATGAAAACATCCTTTTTTCACATACACATTTTCTTACGTGTATAATTTTCAAACATTTGTTAACAACGCACATATATGCAAGTAAACGTGTAGGTACTTACAGATAGATATCTAAAAGATCTAGCCACGTCTGTAATATAGTGTTAAATAGGCTATCAGTCGCTTTATCATTAAATAGTTAAGCTTGTCATTTATGTAATAAAAGGGCTCTTATTATATCTCTATGTTAATGCTCTATCTATACAGGGTGTAATCGTTAAGTGTGCACAAGCGATTATTCCGTAACTATTGCAGATATCAAAAAACTTTAAACTGATATCGAAAGTACTTAACCTAATGAGTAAAATGGCCATAATAAATTTTTAAAAATAAAACGAGAAATAACCAAAAATGTTACATTAAACGCTCCCATACAATTTATTTCCCATACATTTTGTATTCATAGTAGATTTTCGAAGTGACGTCCTTATTGTGCAATACAATGAGGAGGTCTATTTACAGTTTCTAAATGAACTTCCCTCCAAATTTGCGAAGTAATTAAAGCAGAAAACAAAAAAAACAAAAAAAAAGCTAAAATCTTTCATATTAAATGTATAGGTTGATCCAAAAGTAATGATAATTGGGTATTTCCTGTGCACATAAAAATATAAAATAAATGTTTTATGCTTGCTCATGTAATCACTAAGTTATCACAAAAAAATTATATCTACAGGCCACGTTTCCAAGTATTAACATTAATTTTAATGTGAACAGTGCGAGCCAGAATGTTTCCCGACGAAAAGAAGAAACAACGATTCGACATTTAGAGGGTGAATTTCTAAATTTTTAATGAGATCAGGATAATTTTTTGTCACGATTTGTGACCATGGGCGTTACCTGGGTTCACCATGTTTATGCTGAAACCAAGAAACAATCAATGGCCTGGATGCGAGCTTCCAAAGTGACGGTGAAGATTTTCAAAGTGAAAATTAGTGGGATAGATTAAAGCCGTAGTTTTTTGGGACGCTGAAGAAATGTGGAATATTTTAAGAAGGTAGCCACTACTACACAGGGCTCTTACTACACAGACCAAATTAAAAGATTGCGGGTAGGTTAGTAAGAAAAAGAGACATGGCAAACTTCAGTCTTGAATGTTGGTTCACCAAGACAACGCACCAGATCACAAAGTGTCAGTTGCGATGGCTGCCAATCAAAAATCGGCATTGAAAATGCTTAAACACCCACCCTGTTTGTAAGATCTAGCTCCTAGTTAATTCTATCTCTTACCTCGGCACAAGAGACACCGTCGATACAAGAAATTTTAAGACGACAGCGAAGTGATGGCCGATTTTGAGGGGTTTTTGTAGATGAAGTCAAAGTTTTTTTTTTTCTAAGTTAAGGAAAAAAAATATCGAAGTATATTATCTAGTTAGAAGACTATCTAGAGAAATACATAATTATTTTAACTGTAATGACCTTGTTTAATATTGATTATCATTACTTTTGGATCAACCCATGTACATGGGATATTCATATCTCATACTAAATGTATGGGAGGGTTTAAAGTTAATTTTTTAGATATTTCTCGTATTATTTTTAAAAATTTATTATGGCCATTTTACTCATTAGGTTAAGTACTTTCGATATCAGTTTAAAGTTTTTTGATATCTGTAATAGTAACGGAATAATCGCCTGTGCACACTTAACGATTACACCCTGTATATTAGTGTTCTATATGTTCATGGTCCTAGAAAAAGGTACATAGGTGTATTGAGTATAATATTTCCTTGCAATCCCTAAATCGTAACTTTTACTTATCACAGCTTGAAGAAGTTTCTACCAATTTTGTCCTGAGTGGAAAAAACCTTCTTATTTATAAAGAGTTCAATCGGAGAGTATAGTCAATATTCAGTACTTTTTCATTAGATTGGAAGTCAGGATCGCTTTATGAATTTTTGTTTGTATGAACTTGTTATCTGTTATAATAAAATAAGGTTGAAATTATCTTATGAAATAATAATAATTGTTGAAATCTCAATTTGCTTTTGCATCCAAATATTTCAAAAGACATGCAATTCATGGCATCATCTTTGAAGTCTGTAATAGTGTCGTGGCCGTGGAAAGTGTTGATGTCATTATATTTTTTCCAAAACTCGCCCTGCCTAAACAATGTAACTGTACCTACTAAGAAAGGAGGATATTTTAATTTCCCCCAATAATCTTTTGAAAGAAAAAAAACTGCATTTTAAGAGCCAGCGCGCACGAGCAACTTTGTCTCCGCAACTATTTTGTCCCCGCAACTATTTTGCCTCTCCACCCATGGGCTAGTATGAAAGTGCGCGCACGTAGCGACGCAACTCCCCATACAAATTGATGGGAGAGACAAAATAGTTGCGGAGACAAAGTTGCTCGTGCGCGCACTGTCTTACTAGAAAATCCGATATTGTAAGTTCCTTAATTGAATCTCAATACTGTAGCAATTTTCCTTTATATTATCTATTTATACAAACAACGCCACGTGTATCAACTAGTAAGGACAATAAGAAAAACAGATTATTAGCGCTACACAGATTTCATCCCCTTCATATCAGATAAACCACATTTAATCGGCCTACGGAGCGTGTAGGTGTCACCCCCCGGCTAGGGTACCTAGAATTAGTCCAGCTTGCGGTTGGGACCTGAGTTAAGCCTAGACTTTGGATCGATCGATTTTTAAGTCCCCATAACGCCTAGGGGCTTGCACCGGCATGGGGAAATGTGCTGGAATTTAAAAATTGCATTCTGCATTCCGCCATGTTTGCTTGTCTCGTGTGAAGTCGTGTGTGGATGCGCTAAAATTAATGCAATTTTTTGCTATAATTTATGTAGCGCAATTTTGCTGGACTCTAGATTTGCAATTGTATGTAGAGTTCAAATGCATGTTCCTTAAAAAAGCGTATCTATCCTTAAATAAATTTATTTTGAAATTCGGTATTAATCATGAAATATAATAAAATTTCGATCCAATTAATTTAATTATTTACCTATTAATATAAATTAATCAATTAATAAAATACTCTAAACAATACATAATATTACACAAGTTTGTCCAGTATCAACTGCTCCCGATATTAAATAAAAGTTCGACAAACTTTACATAGTGGACGATTAGGCAGTTAATAACACATCGTTATCCAGAAGACCATTTATATAAATGTGTACGAATTAATAACAAACATGCACTTACTGTACGTGCCGGCGATGTAAGATCCAAGTCCTTATGAATGAAACACAAAATGAAACTTAGTTTATGTCAAGTTTTTCACACTGCACAATATATGTTAGTTATAAATCTTCGATACACATTCCTATAACATATCGCACGATTCGGTATCACCCGCACTCCATGCGGCACCAGACCGGAATAGCTAAACTTGTGTAATGTGTAGGCGGAAGCATAATGTCCTGTGATTGCGCATTGCTTGGCATGTACTGGAGCGCCATCTAGTTGTGTTAAGTGGAAATCACCTTGTAGTTACAGCGCCATCTAGTGTCTACTTGAAGTTCGTGAAAATACTTATGCGTTTTCTTATTAATATTGAAATGTATCTTTATATTTTACTTTTTTTATTTACTAAGGTTATATATTAAAAATAAAATTTACTAATTTTTGGCAGAATACCTATTAAATAAATAAAAAAATCCATTCAAGAAACTGCTCATGTAATTGTTTAAAGTGCCATCTATTCGATTTGCTTGGAACTTGTTCAAATTTTGTATGCATAGAATTGAATACAGGAACTAGTTCTCATTATGACTACAGATGGCACCTAATTCGTATAATGTAGAGTCCTTTAGATGTCTAGCTCTACAAAATAAAAAAAACCTCAAGTAGGGTATAACGGTCTACAAAAAAGTTTATGCGAATACAGTGAAACTTGGTTAAGTGGGACCTGGATAAGTGAGAAACCTCCATAACTGGAACCCATGCTGAGGTCCCAACACTTTGGCACTGTATTACCTCTGTTAGTGGGACGAGGTATACCTCTATATCTGGGATTTGTTCTTTCGATTTATCATCATAGTTACCTCTATAACTGAGACAGCGAGTAAATTTTATATGCATAAACCTCTGTAACTGAGATAACATTGTTTGTTTACTCATTCTTATTCTACCCACAAATTCCACACGTAATTCCAAGTACGTAAGTACAAATTTTGAGCTTCAATTACCTTCAGTTCTAGTTTCGCTTTACTATCATACAGATGTTTATTTGAAAAATGTCAAAACGAAAGCTACAATAGTTATCACCCCTCTGTAAATGAGACAGTTATTTATTTATACCTGTATATCTGAGACACTGGGTAAGTGGAATACCTCTATAAGTGAAACGACATTGCAGGTCCCTTGAGGTCTCACTTAACCAGGTTTCACTGTATTAATTTTATTAAATACTCTAGTTAATTAGCTTTATTGGTTCTTTTACAAGAGAAATTACCCGATAATAATTTTAAATTTTATTACTTTACGAACTCACCTTTTTAGGGTTCCGTAGCCAAAATGGCAAAAACGGAACCCTTATAGTTTCGTCATGTCCGTCTGTCCGTCTGTCCGTCTGTCCGTCTGTCACAGCCGATTTACTCGGAAACTATAAGTACTACAGTGATGAAATTTGATGGGAATATGTGTTGTATGAACCGCTACAAAAATATGACACTAAATAGTAAAAAAAAGAATTGGGGGTGGGGCCCCCCATACATGTAACTGAGGGATGAAATTTTTTTTTTCGATGTACATACCCGTGTGGGGTATCAATGGAAAGGTCTTTTAAAATGATATAAAGTTTTCTAAAAAACATTTTTCTTAAAGTGAACGGTTTTTGAGATATCAGCTCTCAAAGTCGTAAAAAGTATGTCCCCCCCCCTCTATTTTTATAACTACGGGGTATAAAATTCTAAAAAAAATAGAGGTGATGCATGCTAATTAACTCTTTCAACGATTTTTGGTTTGATCAAAGTATCTCTTATAGTTTTTGAGATAGGTTGATTTAACTGTAATTTATTATATTTGCTGCTACGGAACCCTTTGTGCGCGAGCCCGACTCGCACTTGGCCGGTTTTATTTTCAATCCGTTTATTTAATTAGCAAAGAAGAACGAGAAAATTTTAATTACATATAAAATATTACAATGCAAAAGTAAATTAAATTTGTGATGACTGATGGGTTTTGCGACTCACAAGTCACAACTTCTAAGTACGGAGATGCATTCAAGAGGATGTTTGGACAATTACATATAAAATATTACAATGCAAAATTAAATTAAATTTGTGATGGATTTTGCGACTCACAACTTCTAAGAACGGAAATGTTGTAATATTCAAGAGGATGTTTGGACATTACTCCAATGAGTATGAAACAAAACTTCCTGGGTATTAAATTATATTGTCTATCGCAGCTATCTTTACTTCTACCTTGTACAATGTAAGCAGTTAGGTTAAGCTGTGTCTACACGGTGTAGGTACTGTCCAATTGCTTGACAATTGACTTGACTCAAATATAATTGTGATGAAGATCGCTTCATATACCTATCGAGGTTTTCCGTAAAAATTGCAAATTTCTAGAAAATATTTTTGTTAATTTCAAAAGTAACTAGTTATGCTATAAATGGCTAAATTGATTTTGATAATATTGAAGAGTGATGACTGCATAATTTACAGCCTTTTTTTAAAGGTAACAGTCTAATAATACTGTATTAATATTACAGCCTTGTAAGTAATGCAGCAAAGCTTTTTTAAATTTTTCATAATACAGAGATATATAAGAAATTTTAACCCATGTAAAGCGGATAAAGCCAAAAAATACAGATTGTATAATCCATTGTACAATAATATGTTTTTGTGCCCAAATTTTAGATCATTCATCATTCATCATCATTTCCAGCCTTTCAGGACGTCCACTGCAGGACATAGGCCTCCCCCAAAGATTTCCAAAACGACCGATCACCAGCGGCCTGAATCCAGCGGCTCCCCGCCACTTTGATCAGGTCGTCTGTCCATCGCGTTGTAGGCCGTCCCACACTGCGACGTCCTGTACGTGGTCGCCACTCAAGAACCTTTTTGCCCCAACGGCCATCGGTTCTGCGGGCTATATGCCCAGCCCAGCGCCACTTCAACTTACTAATACGGTGGGCTATGTCGGTGACTTTAGTTCTTTTGCGGATCTCCTCATTTCTGATTCGATCACGCAAAGAAACCCCGAGCATAGCCCGTTCCATAGCTCGTTGAGCGACGCGAAGCTTTTGCACCATGCCCGCGGTTAGCGACCACGTCTCGGATCCATAAGTCAACACCGGTAACACACACTGCTCGAAGACTTTCGTCTTCAGGCACTGAGGGATTTTGGACGAAAAGATGTTGCGTAGTTTCCCGAACGCTGCCCAGCCGAGTCGGATTCGACGATTGACCTCTTTCCCGAAGTTGGACTTACCTAATTGGACGGTTTGTCCCAGGTAAACGTATTCGTCAACAACTTCGAGAATAGAGTTTCCAACTGAAACCGGAGTGGGCACAACATGGACATTTGACATGATTTTCGTCTTGTCCATGTTCATGCTAAGGCCCACTTGTTGTGAAACTCTGTAGAGGCCACCGAGCATTGTATTGAGGTCTTCCAGGGATTCTGCCATGACTACGATATCGTCGGCAAATCGAAGGTGAGTGATGTACTCGCCATTAACATTGATGCCAAGTCCTTGCCAGTCCAGGAGCTTAAAGACATCTTCCAAAGCAGCGGTAAACAGTTTCGGAGAAATAACATCTCCTTGTCGGACCCCGCGCTGCAGAGGAATTGCCTTTGTGCAATGCTCCTGAACCCGGACTGACATAGTGGCGTTTTCATACAGACTTCTCAACACTTCGATATACCGATAGTCAATGCGGCAACGCTGAAGAGACCTCAATACGGCCCAAGTCTCGATCGAATCAAAGGCTTTTTCATAGTCCACAAACGCCAAGCATAATGGCAGATTATACTCCTCCGTCTTCTGTATAATCTGCCGCAGCGTATGTATGTGGTCCATGGTGCTAAAGCCTCTTCGGAAACCGGCTTGTTCGGGAGGCTGGAAGTCATCAAGCCTGCGTTCGAGACGATTCGTGATGACTCTCGAGAACAGCTTATAGACATGGCTCAGCAGTGATATTGGCCTGTAGTTCTTCAACAGGGTTTTGTCTCCCTTTTTGAAGAAGAGGACAACCATACTGCTGCTCCATGCTTTTGGCGCAGTGCCCTCGAGTAAGGTGGAATTGAATAACCTCTGTAGCACTCTGAGGATTGGTTTGCCACCCGCTCTCAGAAGCTCAGATGTGATTCCATCCTCACCCGGCGCCTTGTTGTTTTTAAGCTGTTTGAGAGCCATCCTAATCTCGTACAGGCTGATGTCCGGGATATCTTCGGTGTAATGTCGGGTTAGTCGGGCTCTAGGATCTTTCGCCGGACTCGCAACAGGCTTAGCAATGGAGGTGTAAAGGTGTCCATAAAACTTCTCGACCTCGCCTAGTAGCTCCGGTTGAGACGACACAATTTTGCCACTATCCGTCTTCAGCTTAGTCAACCGGCTTTGCCCAATAGATCCATCTCTTGCAAACACTTTTGAGCCTTTATTTCGCTGTATCGCTTCTTCAATGTTTTTTGTATTGAAGGAGCGGATATCGTGTCGCAAGGACTTTGTAATTCGTCTATTGAGCTGCCTATATGACTTCGCTTCATCGGAAGTATTCAGTAGCAAAGAGCGTCGCTCTGCCAGGAGCTTGAGGGTATGGTCGGAAAGTTTTTGTGTTCGATTCTTACGGGGAATCTTGCAGTGATGCAACCCTACCGTACGAATCGTTTCGATAAGCCTGTTGTTCATATCGTCCACAGATACGTCATCGCCTAGGCAAGCGAAGCGATTTTGGAGCTCGAGTTGAAAGCTTTCGGGGTTCTGAATTTGGGTGCGGAACGGTCGAAGAGTTGACTTAATCAAGCGAGACCTTTCGAGTTTCACATCTATATTCAATGTGCCTCTTACCATACGGTGATCGCTGCCGGTTTTGACCCTGTTGATCACAGAAACATCATTGAATATATGTCTCTTTGTAGTCATGATAAAGTCAATCTCATTCCTCGTTTTACCGTCGGGGCTTATCCAGGTCCACTTCCTATGCGGAGATTTCTGGAAAAAGGAATTCATCATGAAGAGTCCTTCTTTCTCCAGAAACTCAGCGAGCCTCTGGCCCCTCGGGTTGCGCTGCCCAAATCCAAATTGCCCCACTCTCAACTCATCATCGCCTCTTTTGCCCAGTTTCGCGTTGAAATCCCCCATCACAACATTGAAATGTGTTTTCGAGGTGTGTATGGCTTTACTGATGTCCTCATACATTACCTCCTATTTAATCCTCCTCATACATTACCTCCTAATTTTAGATACTTTTTACTAATAGGATAAAGCCAATACCTGAAAAACATATTGTTGAAAGGTTTGTGGAAAATTTCACATTTTTGTGAAAATTTTCACATATTTTCAGTAAATTCAATTATTTCTTTATAATATTATTATTCTGTATGCGTCTCTTTTTAATGAATTAATGCATATGCTAGGTACCAAAGTCGTGTGTGATTATATTTTTTTTTATTCTAGATAGGGATGCGCTTGACCACAATCTCGCCTGATGGAAAGCTAAGATGCGGTCTAAGATGGTACGCGCTTCCCTTGTAAGTACCGGTTCACTCTTCGCTTGAAGACCCCCATATTGTACTCGTGATATTGTACCATATTCGCTATCAGATTATTGTCAACATGTGTATTTTGTAACTTTCGACGGTATCATGACTGTATCCTTTCTATGTTGATGCTACATTGTATCGCTCATCGCTACGACATCGCGACTGTATCGCTTTCGTTTCTACATTTGTTTTTATTATAGCATTGCTTTTCAACGCGGCAATGATAATATTTTAACGCACTCTTTATATAAAGACAAGATAAATAAATAAATAAATAAATAAGACGAAAATTAAAAATAAAAATAATATGTATATTTGTATATATTTTGTATATTATGATAAATTATCTTTTTTTATTACCTACATGATTAATAATGTAATGTTTTTTAAGAGTATATTGTTCTGATCTTGTTGTCGTGTAGAAATAAATATAATTAGGTATTAGGTACTTATAGTGTTCCATGTTTTTAGAAATTAAGTAGCCTACCAAAAAAATTGTTTTATTATTTATGTTATTCCTTTAGAGAGTTGTCGGATACAAACAGATAAAATAAATAAAAACATTGGCTTGTTATATAGGAAGCGAAATTTGTATTCTAGCCATTGTTGCTTAGACAAGGTAAATTCTAGAGTTGGTTAAAATAATATATCATAGGAAATGGGTTACTGCATTTATATACATTAGAAGTTAATTTACGTGTAACATACTCATTAACATGTACCTACTTAAAAATATCGATATTTCAATGGTTTCTTCTATCTATCATAGAATCGGAAATATTATCTAATACTATACAATTATTGATTAATATTTCAACCACAGATATTAAACAAGTAGTTTCAACTTAGAAGCTGTGCACAACTCCCGCAAAACAGTCAAATGATGTAACTTACCTTTTAATTATCAATTTAGAATACAATCCATACTAATATTATAAATGCGAAAGTAACTCTGTCTGTCTGTCTGTTACTCAATCACGCCTTAACTACTGAACCAATTTTTATGATATTCGGTATAGAGATATTTTGATACCTGAGAAAGGACATAGGATAGGTTTTATCCCGGAAATCCTACGGGAACGGGTTTTTCTTTGAAAACGCGGGCGAAGCCGCGGGCGGAAAGCTAGTTTCAAATAAAAAATATTATGTATCATAAATAAATCTAGACGCATTTTAAATGTTTCCGACAGACTATTTTTTATCAAACCTCACCAGGAATCAATTCCAATTTACGCCCACACTTATCCATGATTGTTATGCTTGCATTGTATGGAACAGCCCAGTGGATTATCAAGTAGACAGTTTATTATATTTGTGTGTGATGTCTGTCTGTCGCTTTGTAGCTACCGAACGGATAAATCGATTTTAATTTTTTTGTTTGTTTCAATTTGATAGACGAGAGTGATGACGTAGTTACGATAAAAATTGGTGAAAGATAGTTACCGCCATAAAATTAGGGCGGAGTCGTTTTAATTAGTAATTTAATTGTTTGTCAGGAAAACAGGAAAAGAGGACAGGAGGACAGCAGGTATCCGACATGTCGAAGAAACAAAAGTTCGACGACATGTGACATACTAAGGACAAACGCCACTACCCGCAATTGGCCAGCGTGGTGGATTATGGCCTGTACCCTCATTGGAGGCCCGTGTCCCAGCAGTGGGAACATAATGGGCTGATGATGACGATGATGATGATTTTAATTGTTGTTATAGTTGTGCTGAAAGCACTACCATCAAATATCTCCAATCATGGTGTTAACAGTCATGAATATACATAACAAACAAATATTATGCAGATATTCAATGTCTAGCGGTAAATTGAATAAATTTCAATATTTAGCGCCTCCCGGCTAATTATTATTCAGTAAAACATCAACAATGCGTGTGCTATTGACAGCCAGTTCTATGTCCATCGATTTCAATTGTTTACCCGTGGATTTGTTTGTTTTTCTTTCGTTTATTTCCAACGAGAAAATCCTAGAAAGTTATTGGCTTTTGAGGGATAGAAGTAAGATACGGCTGATATTGGTGGTTTACAATAAAAAAAAAGAATAAAAGTTTTCAAATATCCAACCATCGTTTTATCCAACAACCGTTTTTGTATATTTTATAATTAAGGTTGTGAAATAAAGATATTTTTATTTTTTATTTTTAAGCTATTGCATAGCTTCTATCGCGGGCCTTGAGCGCGGGGACCGAATCCAAAAATTCTCCCCACTCCGACGGGCTCGGAGGTGTGGCTTGAAGGCGTGCATGAAGATTTTAAGTTTTTTGTATCCAAATTATTGTGGTAATAAATACATTCATTTCATTTCAAATATTCGCAATTCAGCATGTCAGAAAGTATTGAAGCTGAATAAGAGCGAAAATCATCAAACAAAGTCGCTTTCTCTGTCCCTATGTCTTTTTGTATGCTTAAATCTTTAAAACTACGCAACCGATTTTGATGCGGCTTTTTTTGATATATAGAGTGATTCAAGAGGAAGGTTTTATTATATAATTTATTAGGTTTTAGACAAAACTGGAGACGCCGCGGGCGGTAAGATAGTAACTTCTAAATTACTATGAAAACTGGAATTAAAAATATGGGCTCCCGCTTCTCTTTTCTGTTATACCCTGTATATCCTCATAAAGGATATCAGATACTTAAGGTGTGTTATTAAATTATGTATCATTGTTCAACAGTGCTAAATTTATACAGAACCTTAACCTATATAATATATTATGTACGTTACATTCGTTAACCAACTTACATATTTTATGTTGTACATTCAAAAGGTGGTCTTGATGCTTATATTATGTCTTTGGGTTGAAGCTCCTGTAATACTTATTCGAAAATTAATAAACTTAATCGTTATAATTAAAGGATAGAAAAAAAATAAAACTTTTATACTTAGTGTTAAATATTTTGTAGAGCTCAAGCTCTATATAGAGCACTGAGCAACATCACAGAATAGCGTAAATAGATTTTAAAAATAATAATCAATTAAGAATTATGGGTGACGTTGTATTTATAATTTATATACAATACTAGGTTTCCGCCCGCGGCTTCGCCCGCGCAGTCAAAGAAAAACCCGCATAGTTCCCGTTCCCGACTCCCGTGGGATTTCCGGGATTACGTCATTTTCCCGGGATAAAAAGTAGCCTATGTCCTTTCTCGGGTATCAAAATATCTCCATACCAAATTTCATGAAAATTGGTTCAGTAGTTTAGGCGTGATTGAGTAACAGACAGACAGACATAGTTACTTTCGCATTTATAATATTAAGTATGGATTGCAAAAATCGCATCATCTTTGTCATTGGCTCGGTGTGGAGGTATCATGGTACATACATTCGTATTGTCACAGTTTCTTGACCCTATGTTGGTATATGTGCCATTGACCGAAGTTTATTTACATTTTTTAAGCTCTGCATAATGTTATGCTAATGCCAACGCCGAATCTAGAGTCATGCTAATTTTGAGCTGACAAAATATTTTCTTCTCATTTAATTTTTGATAACAATGTTTTGGGGGTACTAAAGTGTTATGTAGAACAAATACATATGTATTAAAATAAATATATGGTGCTTTTCACATGTTATACCACTGTTCTCTATCGTGATGAACTTTCGCGGCCAGTGTAGAAACATATAGATATTTTGAAAGAGCAATACTTATATTGTGAGCAAAAGTTATTATGCTCTAAACGGGAACGGATATATTTTATTTCTATCGCATATCAAGTTTTGTTTCCCAATTTAGCCTAAGTTCTTGATGAAAATTATTTTTCAATATGATAAAGTTGATTTATATATAAAAAAATATATATGTTTCGCAATCCGTCACTGTAAAGTTCTCATAAGCTAAAAAAAAGTATTTACTCGTATACACAGTCACATGATATGTTAAAACGAAAATGCAATAACAATAACAAAGTAAACAATATTATTTTAAATGATTTACTTGTTTTTATTAGTAATAATGTAACAATAATTGCTGACACGTGCGCTATTTAATGCATTTATGTATTGGAAGATTAGTTTGGTTCACAATTGTTAATTAATAATTAGTTTGCTTGTTTGTTTGTATCAGAGATGTAACGGAGCTTCGATTCCGGTTCCGTTAAGTCGGAACTTCCGATTATTATTACACTTTCGGTTCCGACTTCGGTTCCGATACTTTTGTATCGGATGTTAATCGGAGGTCGAACGAAACAAAGCGGGCGGCGCGCGACGGCCTGTGCCGAACAGGTTCATACATGTCGCGCGGGGAATCCCCCGACCCCCACTACGTGCACTCTATCATCAATTATTTTTTCACTTGTTAGTTGTTACAAAGCATCAAAGCTTTTGTTCATAAAGTACAATACATTACTTCTGGAGTCCATTTTGATTTAATTTGCTTTAGCTATTGTTCATTTATTGTAATGTCACCAAATGTAACACGCTACTTTGGGTTCATTTGGAATTATGCCAATTTTTTATCACAGTTGTTTTTTATTTTATAATAAAAAATAAAAATGAAAAGAATTAACTATAAATCATGTTTTATTTGTCCTTAAACAAACTGACCCTGCCTCCGATTTCGATTCCGATTTCGATTCCGATTCCGATAAACCAAATTTGAAAACTCCGATTCCGATTTCGGTTCCGATAAAACTACCTCCGTTACATCCCTGGTTTGTATACATGTTTACTACTCATAAATTAATATCTATTGTATTAAACACAGTACCTATATAAAAATTAATCTTCATACTTATGTTTCACTATGAGTTAATGTTTGTCAATATCCAAAGCACGCTAGGGATTCATATTAGGGATATTTTTTAAGTCTCCCATGTAGTAATAAGTGCATTCATATAATTATAATAAGTATATTCATAAAAATACAACGTAGATTCACAAGTCACCAAAAATTTAATTTCAACTTGATAAATTTATTTTAAATATAATTCATTATTATATTAATAACTAGCGGTCCCCCCCGGCTTCGCCCGTGGTACATATTTACGTTTTCTCTACATAAAAACCATCCTCGTACTTCAAGGAATATAATAAAAAAAGAATTATCGAAATCGGTTCAGCCGTTCTCGAGTTATGCGCTTACCAACACATTTTGCGTTGCATTTTTATATATAAGATTTATAGTCCTTCCTACTTTCTATTTTGTTGAAATATACCTATGTATGTCCACTAGTATAAGTTACATTGTTGCATTTGTCTCCTGAGGATTTTCTCACCTTGCATTTTATGCTACTAATATACATTTTGAAATTAAAAAGCATTAATAATAAAAGCTATTTAGTGGGTAGTTATCATTGACATATTTTCACGCTATGCATCATAATAACTGTACTTGAAACATTGTACTCAATTAACGAATTGCTGAAGTAAATTATTATATAATAACTAGCGGTTCGCCCCGGCTTCGCCCGTGGTACCTACATGTTTAAACTATCCTATCTCTCAAGTTGGATCGAACTGCACATGGTGTGCGATGAGGACAAACATTGTGACACGAGATTTATATATATTAAGATTAGTATTTAGTAGTAGTTTAAAGTAGGTATATAAATATGTGTGCAGTGGTGGCTCAGTGGTGAGACCTCGAACTTCAAATCGATAAGTCCGGGGTTCGAGACCAGGCGGGCGTGCAGGAAATAAATTGGTTTTTCAATTTATCTGCGCATGTTATAACATCACCACTGCTCGAACGGTGAAGGAAAACATCGTGAGGAAACTGACATGTCTTAGAATCAAAAGTTCGATGACATGTGACATCCGCCAACCCGCACTTGGCCAGCGTGGTAGATTATGGCCTGTACCCTCATAGGAGGCCCGTGTTCCAGCAGTGGGAACATATATGGGCTGATGTAGATGGGTTTATAATTAATATGTAACGTAAAAATAATTCTCGAACATTAATAGATTTTAAACAACATATTTCAAGAAATTATAGGGCCGTACCTCTTATTTCCAGACAGTTTACGCCATCAATCGAAATGACTGGCAAATTCATACTATACCAAAACTAACCATGGTTGGTTATTGCGTTCATAATATGAATTTGCCAGTCAGTTCAATTCACGGCGTAAACTGACTGGAAATAAGAGGTCAAAATACGGCCCCTGTACTGCATACACTACACAGCACAGTAAAATGCTATATACTGAGAATTCTTATACTTGTTTACGGACAATAGTTGATTTTTTTAACATCAGTTAATGGGTGAATCTCACGATGTTGCTAAGTTTTGTTCATCCGTTCTGAAAAAAATGTTATAGTAGGTAAATTGTACAATTTCCTCCGTTTACAACACAGACATGTATCAAGATAGACTAAGCGAGTGTATGTACTTCCCGTGTCCAAACTAAGATTATGAAACTTACTTGACGCTGGCCTACACTCAGTCCGCGCTTGCAGTTCGCCAAGGAAAGACGTGAAGCTGAATAAAGTAAAATGCCGAATTACGCCGTTATAAACTGTAGAAACTCCACAGCTGTGAGTGGCCGAGTTAGCAGAGATGTTTCCTTCCACCGGTAAGTAATTTTCTAATCAGAATATGCACTATTTATTTTAAAATCAAATAAAGAATATCTGTGGAAAACGATCGTGACAAACACGGATACCAAATCATACGAAATGATTCGGAATACATTGCGGCTTTTACTTGGCACGGTAAAGATCGAGTCGTATGATAACAAGCAATGAATAGCGTCTTCTCATTTTTCTGTTCTCATTTTTCTGTCCAATTTTGTGGTTAGTGATGTTCATTTGATGCAACAGTTCTCGATTCTAATCGATTTTATAATCGAACAGAAAAATGATAATTTGAAGGAGCAATTTTTCAGAAAAAAAGGCATAGATTTTTTTTGTCAAAATTCCTTATTGCTTAGACTATGTTTGTTTTTTCAGTTTTCCAAGTAACCCGAACATAAAAGAAAAATGGATTGATGCAACGGGACATAAAGATTGATTGATTGACAGTTTCATTACTTTCTTTCGATGGCCTCTCTAGTACGTAGTACACGGTAACTCAATGGGCATATGTAAGAAAAAGCTAAAACACATTAGTTTACTTGTTAGAATATTAAAAGGTTTATAAATTTATTTTATCATTCCTCTGTCTATGGTAATTATCATTTTTCTGTCTTGAATCGATTTAGTAATCGATTACGATTCATTTATTTAATTACCTCTTAGACATAGATCTAGTTTGATCTGATTTCTTTCGATTTACTTCGATGGGATAGGACGATACTAGAATCGCCGCGCGAGTGGCGTCCTAATCGATTTAGCGTAAAATGAAATTAGTAATTACCATCACTAAAAAGCGCTCGTGACGTCATAACGCGTCAAGGTCAGTACAAAAAATATGACACGCTTGGTTTTCATACAGATCGCGGTACTTGCGTAGTCTATCTATGTCTGTGGTTTACAAACTGTCCCTCATATAACATGCGCTCGGTATATTGTAAGTTGTAACATGCTGAAGATTCACTTTTTCCAAACGTCCACAAAAAGACGTTTGTGAGGCGACGGAACCCAGCTAGACGGGGCTCCTATCATTAATTTCATTCATACATACTCAATGAATAAAATTAATGAAAATAAATAAATATTTCAGGACAATTTTCACACACGGCACAATCTGATCCCATACCACAGAATAATAACTAGTAGCTAGTTACCCATACTAAGCTTTCGCTTGTGTTATGGAAACCAGATGGCTGATAAACATACATTTATAATTTTCAATAAATACTTATACAGGCTGTCCCACTGGTGGTATACTAAGCTCAAAGGAGGTAATAGTTTTGCATACGCTGAGTACGTAAAAAATACTTATAAAATTCCAGGAGCAGTTTTTTTTCAAATAGATGAATTCTTAAAACTCTAATATGTGCACCCATAACAAGCAACCCGCCCAGCTTTGCCACCAGCATGTGACCTCATGTTTTCATAGACAAAATGCTCACATAAGCGAAGCGGTATATGCCGGCTGCGCGAAGCTAGAGAATAAAACATGGATTTTCAGGAAAAATTTAGCAAACATTTTTTGATGTAATTTTGTTGTTTAATTATTTTTTACGTGATCAGTGTATGCAAAACTACAAGTCCCTTCGCACTTAGTATACCAATAGTGGGACACCCTGTATAGATAATTAACACCTAGACAGAGCAAACACATAATATGTTAATCACACAAATATTTGCCCTGGGTGGGAATCGAACCCACGACCTGGCTCGAAAGGCAGGGTCACTACCAACTAAGCCAACCGGTCAGTCAAATTACTTTATTGCTTTGAAAATAAATACATAAAATACAGACAAGACCCAAAAATTCTGATTACGAATTCCCGACATATTACAAAATGTTTGTAAACGGCGAAATAATACAACTTGCGAGTTGCGACAAATACATATAATTATTAACTTTGGTATTTATATATTGCGTATGAAATAGGACACTATGAGCAAATATAAAATAGTATTTTTTTTACAAGTGTATATGTTTTTTCATGTCTTTATATACAATGTAATATAATATGTCTTGTCATACATTGTTTCGAGCCTATTAAAGGTATTGTGATTGTAGTTTTTTCCTCTATCAATTTCAAACAATCTGATCAAATACATGTGTACCTATAACTAGTAATTATGTTTTATACAAAAAAGGTTCGTATTTCTGTATATTGATTTTGTTTAAACAATAAATAATATCCATAAAGTTCATTCTAGCGCTGATCGATTTATTTCTATAACATTTGAACTAACAATGACTTCTTTTATTTAATTTTTACTTTAAAACTCAATTACTCATATAAAACAATAGATTTACTGTGTAAGGTGCTATAAGCGTTTTTACAAAGCTATTTACTTACCCTACTTAGAGCGGTAACAAAATAGTCAGGGGTTGTAAACATTGTTTATAACTTTAGATGTTTTTAAAATACTTTATATATGATATATTGATGGTAAATAAATAAATGTTCTAATCTAGAGATATAATTTAATCATTGAGGTGTATAAACTAACTACTTCTTTAAGAAATATTAAAGACAAGGTATTGAACTATTTTTTGGTAATTGATGTGATATATCCATCCTCCTAATTTGAGCTTTAGAAATGTTATTTACGAAACAGACTCGACAATACTTCCTGATACCTTAATTTCTACGAAAACATTGGAAAATTTTGCAGATATAATGTTACAATTGTAAAGAAATTACATCTTTAGTGTGTTCATTATTGGGTATTCAATACTTGTTAAGGAAAAACTGAAAATACTCTTATGAACGTGTGGTATAGGCCGATATAGATTTGCGTGGGCACTCATCCCAGGGGACCGTGGCCTATCAGACTCGCTGAAGTAACGAGATTTGAATATGAGACTTTAGACAAATCAAGGTTAGCAATTTATATTTACTTGTTCCCTTTGCAAAAGCATGTGATGAATCGATCTTTTTTTATAAGCAATGTTTAGTCCCTTGTGGCACTTTCATCTTCATAGATAGACTCGTGGTCTAACAAATTACGTTTTGTTACTTTGTATTTTATTTTTCATATTTTATTGTATAAAATAATAAATAAATATAGTAAAAGTAAGCAAGAAAACATTTTCAAATTAGTTATGTATAAAGTTTACATTTCTGAAAACAAAATGTTAATTTTGTGGAATCTAGCTGTAATACTGAAATATATATTTTTATATCGATAAATTTAAGTAGTAGGCAGCGGCACTAAAATCAAACCCTTTCTTTTTCTGTTACGTAACCTATATTATCATACAAAGGTATAGGAAGCAACTAAAATTTCACTGTGTAAAGTGCTGAGATCGCGGGGTCCTTCACAAACTACTTCGGTATCCTAAACGTGTTTTTAATTACACTTCGTCAATATAACAAGGTCCTTGCAGAATAATTATCCTTAAATGCCCTGAGATTCCATACTACATACTAGTTAATTGACTTTCTCCTTTATTCGCTATTCCCGTAAAGGAAATAAGGGATTCATGTGAATCTTGTTATTTTCCATCTGACAACTAGTTGCGTACCATTTCCATAATGGATGTTGACACATAAGTCGTTCACACCAACATCCAGCCCACGTTGAACGAGGAACGGGAACAACAATGTTTTGCTCCCATAGTTCATATGTCTCTCAGGCTGTTGGACAATCACAAAATAACAATAGTGACGGCCTTAATTGTTTTTGAGATTATTGGAATAGAAATCTTGTCGGAACAATTATTGTAATGTTATCTATTTTTGTTTTGTTTATCACACAAAAGCACTGGATCGTATAGGCTCTTTAAAGGCTATATTTCATTTATCTTCTTCTATCAGCCAGTCAACACTAGCGCAGTCGGGATGTGCGGCTAGTATGTATGCAAAAAAGGAAAACCAATTCTAAAAAATAAATGATTTTGTATAATATTGGATTTTTTTACTCACCTAAATTGATCTGATTTCAAGAATTTGTTTACGTCATTATTAAGTGATATAGTATTAGGAGCGATTAATGACGTCACAAGTAAAGTTAACGGAAATACCCGTCGCGGAGAATCAAGGAAATACCAAAATGGCGAATCCATACTAATATTATAAATGCGAAAGTAACTCTGTCTGTCTGTCTGTCTGTCTGTTACTCAATCACGCCTTAACTACTGAACCAATTTGCATGAAATTTGGTATAGAGATATTTTGATACCCGAGAAAGGACATAGGCTACTTTTTAGCCCCGGACATAGGATAAGTTTTATCCCGGAAATCCTACGGGAACGGAAACTATGCGGGTTTTTCTTTGAAAACGCGGGTGAAGCCGCGGGCAGAAAGCTAGTCTAAATATAATTACCTGGGGTTAGGTTAAGTTAGAAAATTTCCCTTGTATTAGTGTAGGATCTAGTTGATAAGTATCGCCAAGCTGATTTTATACGTTTTGGGATAAGGTCCTACTTTGATACAATTTTGTTTTTTTTTTTTGTAGTCATTTAACTTTACTTAAAGCTACTTTTTCTATTTTGTACCTCGCTAAAATCATTCACTATACGTTTTTCCTTCTTTATTACAATGTAAAGTGGAAATAGACATTTAAAATTATCATTTCTATTTTTTCAAAGCAAATAACGACTTCTGAGATATTTCTAGGACCGTTACCTGTAGTCAATCGGAAGCGTTGATTGACCTGATTCGTTTTTAACCGGGAATCGTTATTTAATTACAATTTATATTCGATTTGCGTACTACGAACGAAATTTTATATTTTTCATAGCTTTTTTCAGCTTAATATAGTTGCTCAGTTGAGTTGTGAATGGGTAATCGAGAATAGAGAGTAAATGGAGTTCAAGAAACTTTTTGTAACATTTTTATGAGAAACCTAACTATAACAATTTTGTTAAAAAATTGTAGAGAAAAGGCGCTATCTTCATTTCCTTCGTTTCTTTTTTGTTTGTAATTAATCGTCATTCTTCCCTTGTGCGAAGTCGCCGTAAAGTTAAAAATTATACAGAATTTATAGCTTACTTCTCATTAATTAATAGATCACTTAATATTGCTTTTAAAAGCATTTGAATGCTTTGAAAATAAGTTTTAAATTGATTTAAATGAAGTTATAAGAAATCTGTCCTTAATTTCGTATAAAATAAATATTTGTTATAAGTGCACCAAAGGTTTATCTCCCCTGTATTGGTGACACAGTATAACAATCAAATTATTGTTTGTCGGTATATTCGCTACACGAATCCGGATATTTTGAAATAGTGTCTATTGTTTTAATTTCTTGTGTTCATTATTTTTGGAATCCTTGATATAATTGCCTAGATTGAGGCTGCGGGTCTAGGTTCGATTCCCAGTTAGGATGTGTGCACATATAGAATTAACAGAAGGTACTTGAGATTTTAAAGCTGTTCTCTCTTCACCTACATTTTCCCCACGACTAGTTTCGAAAATATAATATATTTAAATACATATATATTTTCGGAATAATTATATTTTATAATATATTTTATGTAGAGAAATACTAGTTTTACTGGATTTTATTACTAACTAGCTGCTCCACGCGGTTTCACCCCCGTAGCTCCACTCCTGTTGGTCGTAGCGTGATGATACAGCCTATAGCCTTCCTCGATAAATGAGCTATCTAACAGCGAAAGAATTTTTCAAATCGGACCAGTAGTTCCCGAGATTAGCGCGTTCAAACAAACAAACAAACAAACTCTTCAGCTTTATGATATTAGTTTAGATATTACGAGTGTATTAAAACTCTACTAGGTTAAAAAAAAATGCAAAAGGATTTTTATAAAAAACATCTAGACTGTGTTTTTAGTTTAATGTGAGGAAAGTAGCATCATTTTCTAAAGTAGAACTTTCGCACATCCCTGGTGGAAACGCGGCTTTAATAAACAGTATTAAGGAGCATTCGATATACATACCTACTTAAAAATGAAGTAGTATCTCCATATCCATCTATAATAATTCAATGCAAATAAGAGATTTTATAGACATTGAGCATAGTCATTCAAATTTAGTTATTAAAATGGAGATAAAAATATAAACTAATTCTACATTAACAATATGTTTTTAGTTCTGCTGGCTTAAAATCAATTCGAAGATTTTATAAAAAGATTGCTTGTGCATCTATTCCTTGGCAATACAAGTACAATACAAGTAGGTACATAAAAATACTACACAAATAAATAATCCTACTAATTATATACAAAAAAATATATACAAAAAAAGTTTGTGGATGGATGTTTGTTAATTGTTACAAAAATATTACTGAATCGATTACAATAAAATGGTATGAAGGTAGCTGGAGATCCAGAATAAGACAAAGGATTTTTATCCCAGAAATCCCACAGAAACGGCGACTTTGCAGGTTTTTCTTTGAAAACGCGGAAATCTAGTGACCACATAAAGTTTTCTCTTCAAATGATTGCAGGTGAAACCGCGGGCACAGTTCCCTATTATATGTCACTATCTAGTATCTACTCGTAAATAGGGAGAAGGGATTTTCAAATAAGTCAAACAATTTAATTAATACAAAATTAGGATAATACACTTACAAAATTAGGATAATACACTGATATGATATCAGGACTAGCAATGTATGGACTAAAAAGTATGAACATTCCACTTAAATAAAAGGTTCTTGAAATTAATTAAACATTATTGGTTCCATTACTATCGACTAATAAGTGATAAATAATGCACCAAATTATTATTGGTAAATTTATTAACAACAATTAAAAAGGGTATTTAAATGTTTCAATTACTATAACTTCCACTCGGGGCCGCAGTTGACCCGGGAATGAAAAAAAACATATTTTTTTTTTCAATTAATACTTTGTGGACTTTTCGAAACCCATAAAACCAAAAGGATTATCAGAATGTACTTTTCACGTATAACTAGAGAAGTTAGCGGCAGTGAAATAAACCATAACTCTACAATTTATAAGAAAATACAATTTTAATTAACTATAAGTCATACCAAATTATATAATACTAGTGGTCCGCCCCGGCTTCGCCCGTGGTACCTACATGTTTAAACTATCCTATCTCTCAAGTTGGATCGAACTGCACTTGGTGTGCGAATTTTATTATAATCGTTTTTTTTTATTCATGAATAGGTAAACATTTGGCCGCTGTTTCACCTGATGGTAAGTGACAACGCGTCCTAAGTTGGAACATGTTTACGGTTTACCTAGAAGGTGCTTATTCACATTTGCTTTAAATTTGGATAGATTGTAAGAAGGTGGAAAAACTGTATTCGGTAGTCATTAGATGTTGATGATTGGATGTCTACAACATAAGGATGGTAATCTGCTCGGCGTCTGGTTGTTCGATGGTGAAAAGGTGATGCCGGTATCAAGTTATGTAACTCCTCGGCACATTCACCAAAGAATATTCTGTAAAATACCGACAAACTGGCAACCTTACGACGATGCTCGAGGCAGGTCAATTTAGAATTGACCAATACGTCATTGTTAATAAGCCTTTTCGCTCGTTTTTCGATTGAATCAAGTGCTGACAGTTGGTAATTCGCAGCTCCAGCCCATAGGTGACAGCAGTACTCTACACACGACCGAACTTGTGCTTTATATAGAGATTGAGAAGCTGTTCCGGTGTAAAGTACTGGCTTACCTTGGCAAGTATACTTAGCTTCTTTGCTGCAACACTTGCTTTGGATTCAATAAAAGTTTTGTAGTTTAGATTTGGAGAGAGCGTAAGACCAAGAAGATCCAATCTGTCGGATAATTCCAAGGATACTCCGTGAAATGTTGGTGTAGACTTTAATTGACTTCGTTTCGCTGTAAACAAACAAGTTTGCGTTTTCGATGCATTAAATTCCACACGATTGTTAAGTGGTTTAGGAGTCCATTGAGGACAAACATTGTGTCTCGAGATTTATATATATCAAGATTGTAAATTTTAGTGCTGGAAGTCGTTCTCAAAACTTAAAAGTAAATCGAAATAATAACAAGCAGAGTTGCCGTAGTGAAAACTTGTACAAGTGAGCGGATTTTAAAATATAAGTTTTTCCATACCAATATATTTAATATTAATTTACTGAGTAAGCAATGTAGTCAAGATCCAGCGACCGCGCGATGTCTTAAAAAAAAATATTTTAATTTAAATGAATTTAATTAAGGTCTGTACATCACTATCACTACATAGTATAAAACAAAGTCGCTTTCCCTGTCCCTATGTCCCTTTGTACGCTTAAATCTTTGAAACTACGCAACGGATTTTGATGCGGTTTTTTTTTAATAGATAGAGTGATTCAAGAGGAAGGTTTATATGTATAATAACATCCATTAAATAGTAGAGAAGTACTGTTATTTTTGAGGTTTCTAATGTGATGTCGTAAAAAATTACATTGTTTCCGCTTATATTGCAAACGCAGGCTGAACCCTACGAATTTTATCAAAATAATGTACTAAGTATTATACATATTGAAAAGGTCAACAGAAAAGTCCGCGATGGTATATGTCTATCTCTTATGGATAACCCACAATAAAAATTTTTTGTCATTTTTACTTTTTACGACAAATAAAAGCTAATTTTCGAAGCGATTTTCACCAATACAGCATTAATCCTTAACCAATTAAATACCTTGAATACATTGTTCATTTAATATAGATCTATATGGCACTTTACACCGTATGATTTAAGTGAATATTTTCGAAGATATTACAGATTTAAAAATTGCGGGACGTAGCGTTTGCGGCGGTACCGGCCGGCCGGGCCGCTATGTTTTTATATACAACGTTCACAGTTTTTCTTTAGTGTATTATTTTAGTATCAGCATTGCACCCGTGCGAAGCCGGGGCGGGTCGCTAGTATAGTATAAAACAAAGTCTCTTTCTCTGTCTCTATGTCCCTATGTATGCTTAAATCTTTAAAACTACGCAACGGATTTTGATCGGTTTTTTTTATTAGATAGAGTGATTCAAGAGGAAGGTTTTAGTATATAATTTATTGTTTTAGACAAAGCGGGCGAAGCCGCGGGCGGAAAGCTAGTTGTACAATAAGATGGTACCTAAGTGCTGATTTATTCTATGTCTAAACAAAAAGATCGCGTCTTCTTAGAAATGATTAGGGATGTCGTCGCGACGGTTGAGTGGACGATTCTCCGTAATCACTTCCTTACAAATCATAACTATTGCATTGTTGCAGTATTAATATTTAGATAAACTACTAAAATATTGATTCAGCGAATTTTGGATGTATAACTCCTCCCTACGTATTAAGTTCGAGATTATCCTCATGGGGTTGGGGATGATTTCAAACATTCCTATTTCGAATTAACTATGAATACAAGACAAATATATATTTTTTATATGCATTAGCGGGCAAACGAGCTGATAACAAGACAAATAATTAAAATTAAAACAATTTTTTTTCTATACTTATACTCTTAAAAGCTTAAAGCACAATTGCCTTTTCACTTATCACTTCACTTTTCTTCAGTAATAGGTTTAAAAGCTGAATATCGGTGAGGTCAATTTCCTTTAAATTTAATGGTTTTCTTTCATCGACTGTTTTCCATATATGCGGTAAGTTAATAATTGGTATACTAGCGGAAACAATTGTTCTGTCCTTGAGATTGTTTCTTTCTCATAGTGTGGTCCTGTATTCTAACATAACAATCATCATTTACAGTGATCAGGTAGGTACTACGGAGTTTTTCATGGCTTACCTCATTATTACAAAATTTAGACATAATAGTTTCAGTTCTGGTGTAAACGAGCCATCGATTGAGTTGTAAACGTTCAATCTTTAAATATCCAATAATAATGGGTAATGAACGGCATGTACTTATGATTGATGAAAAATTAATAATACTATAAGAAAAAAAGATGCGAAGCTAGTTAAATATTAGTTTGAAATGTAATTAGAATGTACTGCGATTCTACACAGCTACCTAATTGATGTAGGTAGTTGATAACAAAACGCAGCTAGTCAACGACTATTAGTAAAGTGAGGGTAGTTGGGTCGAACGTCGTATAAACAGCGTCCGAGCCCCTAGGCACGATTCGTACGAATGCGCCACGAGACAAAGAAAAGTGGCAATTTATAGTATTCGACAGCTAAGCATGTTCGGACAGGAAACAGTGACAACTATATTGACAACTATTTATCCACAAAAATATTAAATCAAAAGTTACGTCTAACACGGCCATACTGACAATCGTACGTCCTCGTACGCCTTTTCTCGTATTAAAACACTACGGTAGTTCATCTCGGGATTACACAACCATCCTGCCTCGGCCAGACTGACCTGACAGAACAATAACCACGTCCACATGACATAGGCACTCCGTTCGCGTATCTTGGTATATCTACGCTCGTACGACTAGTGAAATACATCACTACGATACGTCAGCGACTAGACAATACCTCAACGCCAGAGTTCAACTAGCGATTTGGATCACTACACACAATTCCTTCGATGAACTACAATCCCGTTACATTAATCCACGTAACAAACTTTTACTTTACACAACGCACGAAAAAACACAAACGCCAGTATGCCGTTACAAAACTACGTAAACTAAAACACATTTAAAAAGTATGGGCTTGAATTCTATCCCGCTTCTGATATAAGAAAAAAAGATGCGAAGCTAGTTAAATATTAGTTTGAAATGTAATTAGAATGTACTGCGATTCTACACAGCTACCTAATTGATGTAGGTAGTTGATAACAAAACGCAGCTAGTCAACGACTATTAGTAAAGTGAGGGTAGTTGGGTCGAACGTCGTATAAACAGCGTCCGAGCCCCTAGGCACGATTCGTACGAATGCGCCACGAGACAAAGAAAAGTGGCAATTTATAGTATTCGACAGCTAAGCATGTTCGGACAGGAAACAGTGACAACTATATTGACAACTATTTATCCACAAAAATATTAAATCAAAAGTTACGTCTAACAATACAATACATTCGTCCTGCAGCAAGGATGTGGTTTCCATTTCAGGACATAAGAAACGTGCTTCGTCGAATTCTAAACATATACTTACTTTCAACCCTTTCACTAGGATATAAGGATATTTAGGCAGGATAATGGAAGTAAGATTATCAACATCACTATGGACAGGTGTCTGTTTTAATTTATAATATGTAATTGTAAATTTCGTTATTAATTAACGGTACCTATATGCATGATGAATTTAATCTGATTTTGTTTTACATATTATTCTTTAAGCTCAATACTTTGCTCTATTTTAACAATATTTTTTTAAGTTTACAGGATATACGTAGTAACTTATTTGTAATTTATATTTCTTTAAGGATATGCAAAAGTTTAATTTTTGCAAAAGCTAATGCGGTTTCAATCTCATTCAGTTTAATATAAATAATTTGAAAATTATGTGTAAAAATATTATAAAAATGAATAATGTTTCTGTCTTATTTAAATTCATATTAATTTCATTAATTTTTTCTTTAATTTGAATGAAATTGCTTCCTGTAACATTTATAATATTGATATTTTTTTATAAAATCGGCTAACAAGTTGTAATAAAACATACAACAACGCTCCATTTTTTTTAAATAGTAGTTTTTTGTTTACCTAAAACAATGGAAGTTCTTATTTATGTAGAAACCTTTTTACAACTATGTTAATACGGAACAAGAACAATAGTTCGAAAATCGTGTAGCAGATAAGCGTAAATTTTCTTGCTTCAGCCTCCCTTCATAATCATTCAAAAGCAATACAACATTAAAGTCGTAGCTGTTATGGTCGATTACTTATTTCAGCACAGTATCAATCGCTCATAAAACCCTAAACAGTGCAACAAAAAGTCAACAGTGTAACTCGAATGTAATAGATTTTCAGAGCGTTAACAATAGATCATTTGCAAACATTTTCTCAACTACATTATATAAATCTCAATGACCTAACTCACGAACCTACGGACTAATTCTTACATCATTCCATTTCGCGGGCGAGTGTCAATCGTATTGGAAAGTATCAGGACGACAGGGTTCACGGGAGACGGGATAGGGATTAGGGTTGTCAAGGGAAATTCGCAGTAGGGGTAATGTTATAAAAGTGTTGTAAGAGTGGGCGCGCGAATCAGTCGTGCCGCGATCGTCGTCTTTAGCGGTCGGCGATACTTTGCTGCCACACTCGTCCGCTCGTCGCGGTCGTTCTGCCAAACGGACAACAACACTCGCCTCAATGAGGTAAGACAAACCATATTTACGCTACAGCCGCAACGCGAATGCATACCAAAAATATTTATTTATTATATCAATGATTTTTGCATTTAAAACACGTTAACAGCACGTGATATAATGCCGGTGAAAGTTTCATGCAACAAGTCCGTCGGCGTTTAGTTTAATTTATGTTTACGCATATGCTAGGATTGGAATTGTTGCCGAAACTAAAGTTCCTTTCTTAAAACTAAGTAGGGCGTCCCTTGACCTAAAACTGTGAGATGTTATCGTTTATCATCATTGAGAGAACGTTGCGAATATGTCGAAAAATTTACATGATATTTTCGACAAAATACGAGTCCTTTTGTGATAACGAATAAAACAAACAAAGCGCGTAGCGTTCCACATAAATATGTGCTAACAACCCAAATAGCTAACGTGTTGAATTTATATGTATTTTATGTTTAAATGATCAACTCTAACGCAATTTATTTTTATGTTTCGTTGACTTTTATCAAACGTTCTGTCGTGGTTTACGTACATGTTGATAATCAAAACAAATGTGGAGATTAAATGAATCTGCTCTATCTCGATAATCTTCTTGAATACATTATTTCTTTTTAATATTTTATTAGAAATTAATTTGCCAGTTTATTATGTCTATTAAACAAGTTTTAAATGATTTATAATTTAACGTAAATAATATTAGTTGATGATTTATTGTGTTTAAACTTTTACTTGGATTTATCTTTCAAATCTAATGCCTTTTAAGCGATTGTCCTATAAGAAATTATTTTGTACGTGTAGTTACGTATTGGAACAAATATGTTAATTTTCCCAATTGTTTAAATATTATTTGCTCGCTAAAATTATGAGAGATTTATAGAAAAACCCGTACATATAAAAAACAAATTTAAATTATACTTATTAAAAGAATATTGAACTCTATATGTATACCTAGATGCGAAACTCGTTTTATAATAGTTTATATTTTTCTTCAAATATTTCTCTAACGTCTAAAATTCGTAAGACCGGTCATGTAAACTAGCCAAAACTAGATTTCAATAAAAACAAATACTTAATACAAAAAAAAAGTTTGTGTAAAAAATATTAAAATCACGTTTAAATAACCAACGTAGAATAATGTTTTGTTTACCTCTTTTGACCTTTTTCAAATTTAATTTGATATTTATTACCATTTTTATTTCGTTTTTTTTTTTCGAGTAATGTATTCATTATTATGCTATAATACATTGTCTTTTGTGAAAATCACGTAAATCGAATATTAAGCAGATTTTTATGATTTTCTTTAAATAAAATGGTAAATTTTCATCCAAGATTTACTTACACTTGGAATCTAAACTGAATACCTAATGTCATGACGATAATATTTGTTCAAACACTTCTCAAATTATAGCATCGTGTATGTATGTGTGTAAAACCTCGTAAATTAATAAATGCAATATTGAATGAACAATTACATACTTTAATTATAACATTCATATTATTTTTTTCTCTTAGAAATACATATTACTCATAAAAATTGTAGACATTCTATTAAAATAATAAACCAATAAATATAATTTAACTCTATATATTTTGATGAATTAGCTCTGGAATATTTTGGAAAAAGATTGAAAATGTAATAATTAAAGCTTCTTTTTAAAAGAGAAACATTTAACATTTTAACAAAGGAAAAATAAGGTTTTTACAATGAATTCGTATTAACATTTATGTACTTATGTATTATTAAAAATAAATTTTAAAAGATATTTTCGCCAGAAGAAACTACGTTTTTATCTCCTTAAAACTCCTTACATCTTAAGTATATCTTCTTCTTATATATAAAAATGAATCGCAAAATGTGTTGGTAAGCGCATAACTCGAGAACGGGTGGACCGATTTCGATAATTCTTTTTTTATTATATTCCTTGAAGTACGAGGATGGTTTTTATGTAGAGAAAACGTAAATATGTACCACGGGCGAAGCCGGGGCGGACCGCTAGTAGATTATATTTTTAAACCGATTCAACCTTGAGAAAGTCTATAAGAATATAAAACTTTACTATAAAAAAGGAAGTGCAATTATTAAAAATATTAGTCCTAATAATAATAAAATATTTTTTTATTAATATTAAAGTATTTTTTATTATTAATTAAGTATTTTTCGTTTTAGCTAATAAGTTATTTATCAGTTAAAACGTTTTAAAAGAAAAAGTTACATTTAACGAGCTTTTGCAAGGAGGAAAGTGTCTTGGAAGTTTTTTATGTTCAACAAACTTGGTTATTACATTTATCTATAGTCTATACATTTTTCCTTAATGTTTTACATATATTTTTGTGCAAGGCTTTTGGGTTTTGCAATGACAATGAAACTTGGTATTAAATATGCGATATTTGTAATATGTATTTGATGGTATATGGTATATTATCTATATATATAAAAATGAAACCCGTTTCGCGTTGTCACGGCATCATGTGTGAACGACTGAATCGATTTCGATAAATTTTTATTATTATATTCCTTGAAGTACGAGGATGGTTCTTATGTAGTGAAAACGTAAATATGTACCACGGGCGAAGCCGGAGCGGACCACTAGTAATACATATATACATAATTTATTCTGGTTATTTTATTTCTAATGGAGAGAATTAATCCTTGAATATAAACTTATTGTTATAATTTAATCCATACTAATATTATAAATGCGAAAGTAACTCTGTCTGTCTGTTACTCAATCACGCCTTAACTACTGAACCAATTTGCATGAAATTTGGTATAGAGATATTTTGATACCC
Source organism: Colias eurytheme (assembly GCF_061535395.1). Taxonomy (NCBI): domain Eukaryota; kingdom Metazoa; phylum Arthropoda; class Insecta; order Lepidoptera; family Pieridae; genus Colias; species Colias eurytheme. Next base: position 1,001,212 of record NC_142980.1, read on the forward strand.
GAGAAAGGACATAGGATAGTTTTTATCCCGGAAATCCTACGGGAACGGGTTTTTCTTTGAAAACGCGGGCGAAGCCGCGGGCGGAAAGCTAGTAGGCTATAATTATGATCTGAATTTATCGTTTATTTATCTAAATTATTATTTGATTGTTATCAAACTATGTAATCAAAAAAAATCCGACATAATTCTCGACAAATTCACGCGATACATTTAACTTTTAAATATTATCAATTCTTAAATAATATGTACTTTTACTTCTCGTATTTCTCCAATACCATCGTATATGATACAACGTTAAATATTTACTTACTATGCGAGTCAAGACAATTTTCAAAACCTGCAGTACTGTGGAAAACTTCGTCTGTTTAAAATTTCTTTCTTTTTCATTTTGATGTTTTGATAATTTTAATTTTGTTGTACCTAATATTAAATTTTATTTATCCTTTGGTAATATAATCAAGTTATAATTTTATAGAACCTTTCTTTTACCAAAAAATTATGGAACTATTTATGGTGTTATGGAATAGAGAATAATTTGAATAAGAAATAGGTTGCTGTTTTTGAGCACTTCACACACATAAGGCTAATGTTACAATATCGATTCTTAAAACAATCCTTAATTTTGAGAAACAATTTCAATTTATAAACTAATCTGTTCAATTCGGTTCTCATAACAGTCATCGTTTTGATATCTGTTATCATTCGTTAAATAAATATTATTATAGAATCAGGTCAATAGACAAATGTTGATCTTATTGGGCCAGCGTCGCACGTTGTCATGGCAACGGAATTATTAAATAAGGCGATCACACACGAACGTGATTGTAGTCGCAGTCAGTGTAGAGTGTAGACGAAGCATTATTAAAAATCATGACAGAATTTAAATTACTCTATACGTACAATTTAATGTTTGTATTAATATTTATAATCACATTTTTTTATTAAAAATTATTCAATAACTATCTGCTATGAATTATCAAAATTTTCATGAAAATATTTTTAACGCACACATTTAACGCGTTAAATAACTAAGGAAGCAATAACTTTTTGATCATAATTTAAATATGTATTACTCAAATCAATGCGTCATTTTTTGCATATTTAACTTAGAATATATTACTTAATTAATACTTAATTTTAATTCAATTTATTTAATATAACTACTTTCCTAGAAAATAATTATTTATATTCTAAAATATTTCTGCCGTTTATTTGAGTTCCGGAGAGTCAACTATTTCAATGTGTTAATATTACTTTAAAATAATTAAATGTATTTGTTTCGTGACTCATATATTTTGCATTGCTAATTAAGTAATGCAAGTTTGAGTGTATTTTAAGACACAAAGAATTGAAAATAAGGTCGTTTAGATTGTTAGTCCATTTGGTGAAATTATATAAATTATAATAATTATATCGTCTCTAGATTTCTAATAATTCTATTAGATATTTGATTTAAAATTAATTTATTTTAATTAATTCAGTATTATCAGATCAATACTTTTTAGTTTTCTAGTTTTAGCCCCGACGTATTGTGTCCGAAAAGGTTACAAAATATTATTGCTTTGCCATTTAAACTTTCGGTATTTCTATATTATTATTTTTTCTTTTGTATAATTTGCTGTCTTTAAAAATGTCGAAAGCTGTCCATTCTGCACATGATCTTATAAACCTTGTGACACAGAGAATGATAGGCGGCGCTATAATTCAAGTTTATAATTGACTAGCCGCGCCCCGCGGTTTCACCCACGTGGCTCCGTTCCTGTTGGTGTAAGCGTGATGATATATAGCCTAGTATAGCCTTCCTCGGTAAATGAACTATCTAAGACCGAAAGAATTTTTCAAATCGAACCAGTAGTTCCTGAGATTAGCGGGTTCAAACAAACAAACAAACTCTTTAGCTTTATAATATTAGTATAGATTATTATTGCAGTTCACTTATGTATTTGGTTGTAGGAGGTTCTAATGGTGACCTTAGGTGGTGCTTTGTAATATACACAAGTTCATATCATCAATACATAAATTGTTTACAATGTATTCACTGAACTTTTATCCTATTTTGCGATTACCGTATTAGCACCCCATATTATTTGGGGCCTAGAGCTGCCGCTTTCTTTGTTCAAACGCCGGCTCTATAATATGACAGTAAACCAACATCTGTGATCTGGTATAAATTATTATAGTCGTTTTATAATATTATATTATCTGTGGTAAAAGTATAATCTTAATACTATTATAAAGGCGAAAGTTTGTATGGATGTATAGATGTATGGATGTATGGATGTATGGATGTTTGTTACTCTTTCACGTAAAAACTACTGAACCGATTACACTGAAATTTAGCACACATGTAGAGGGTAACTTGGATAGGTTTTATACCGAAAATCCCACAGGAACGGGAACTATGCGGGTTTTCCTTTGAAAACCTTAATTGAGCTTACTGTGGGACTAGGTTGATTTGTGTAATAATGTCCTATAATATTTATTTATTTATATACATTATCGTCAAAACGCGGGCGAAGCCGCAGGCGGAAATCTAGTTTCTTATTAATATCCATATTATATTTGTTCCTTTTTAGTTATTCTACGCAGATGGCCAAATTGTGCCCGAACGCTTTACACGAAAATCCGGTCAGCATATTACAATTATCAAATACGACACTATCACTATTTTTAACCGACGTTCCCGAAAATGAAGGAATTGAATTTTATTAACTAATTTATTATTTTCTTTTTTGCTACTTGATAACTGTGGGTTCTCAACAGTACCTGTATCACGTGATTATTTTTGTATTGGAAAGATGATTATTTTTTTTTTCATTTCGACTCATATGAGAATCTACACCGATTTTTTGTTAATAATAGAGATATAATATACACAATAGGAAAGAATTGCTTTTCTAAATATGCTCAAAGCTGAAGTTTTCTTGGTACACTTTATTAATTAGGCTTTTCTCAGTATGACGAAGCGAAGCGAAAGCGATACGTTTGATATTTATATTCTTAACCAATTGTGAGGAAATGACCGCCATTTTCAAGGAAATACAGAAGAAGGATAAATCTCTTTGACTCTATTTTCCTTAGATTCAATGCTATCTAACATGAATTCCATTGTTCCATAAACTGCATACATTATCTTTGTGTTACATAGAATCTGAGTTTTCCTGAATTTCGCAAAATTTACTGTGTATGTGTGTGTAATCTGGTTTTGATTTAGTTCTCAATAAATAAAGTAACATAAGTGATGTTTAAAAATAATTTTACTTCTTTTAATATTTCTGAAAAATAAAAAATAATTGAATAGAAAATCTTAATCGATACTCGATAGTGCGGAAAACTGCGGTGCAGTAAATACTCATTACTAAAAAATATATCTATCTCTAGATCTCATCCATTAGAACTAAAAAGACAAAAAAAACAACTAATAATAGGAAGTACATACAAAAAAGATGCAATTAGAAACAAATAAAGAAAAACAACTATTTCCCATTAAATATTACGAGTAGTATCTAAAGAAAATGTAGTGTCTGTTTACATTTGAAATTAAATAAAAAGCCAATAATTTGGGCGGTAAACTGAGCGAAATTTAAGTGGGATTTTTCTTGCCGGCTCTTCATCTATTTAAGCTGTTAATGTAGCAGGGCTCGCCAACCTAATGGTCCGTGGTTTGCACAGTTAATAGTGTTTACGCAGTGTTTAATTTTAATATACGCGATGTAAGAAAATTAGTGGACTCGTAATCTTTGTGAAAACACTCGATGGAGTAGAAAAGACCCAAATGTGTTTGTGAGCGGTGAAATGTAATTGTTTAATCAATTTTATTTCAGTCTTTTTGTTGGGATTAGGAAATGATAATAGTATTTGTACATTTTAAATTAAAGTGATTTTGAATTATAGCATTATCTTATATGTAATTGAATACTTACCAAACGAATTATATTCGATTGATATAATCTAATGGATTAGGTACAATTTATTTTTCACGTTGTAATAATCTTTTTCTTCGTCGATCGGGTGTAATCGCGAAATAAACCTCTATGACCAGAAGCAGAGTTTATTGTTTAAAGTGCGTTCAGCGTAATAATTATTATAAACATATTTTTTTTATGTAATTATTTTGTAATATAGTGGTAAATCGCTCGCTCTCAACATCGCTAAGAAAAGTGTTCCTAACGCCATGTAAGATAATTCAGCATGCTTTAAAAAAAAGGAGAAGGTTCTCAATTTGAATTATTTTTTATCTGTAACTTTTAACTGGGTGAACCAATTTTGATGATTCTTTCTTTTTATTTGAAAACTGATGCTTTCCGATTGGCCCTTAAAAATAAAAATTTTGTCTAGTTCGGACAATTTAAAGGCAGTTTTTATTTAATAATTATTTTAAATGCATTAAAGTATGTTAATAAGACATTCTACATTTACATAAAAAAATGTTGATAACTCCTGAATTGTATTGTGTCGACGAGACAATAAAATGTCGTCCCACGCGCACCAGTCCGCACAGGTGGACGGACTGTATAATGTATATAAATATATCATTTACTATTTCTACCATACGATATTATTATATCTCAAAATTTTACGACACGTTAGTGTCGAATTTATGGCCATTGTCGGTTTTTTCGGTGTAATATTTCTGCATATTTGTCTACACAGTCTAGATATCTTTTGACTTTTCAAACTCAAACTCAAACTCAAATATTTATTTATTCAATTAGACTTCTTCTAGAAGCACTTTTGAAACGTCATTAGGTACATATTTCTAACATTTACCACCGATTCGGAAAGCAGTATCTACGGAGAAGAATCGGCAAGAAACTCCATAGTTGCTCTTTTTAATCATATCAGTTTTACAGTTTTACAAATTACATACATTTTAAAAGTCACAATGTTAAAAACATAGTTTATGGTGAAAGTTATAACGTATGTTAATTGTATACGAAAGGAATGATGATTCGCTTCGCTCTAAGCTTTAATTTATTTTTAATTGAATATAATTGATTAATTTGCATTGTATGATCGTAAAATTTAAATTGCATTTTGCAATTTTTTACAGCAGCCTGTTAACGAAAAATTGGTATCAAATGCTCATTTAACGCAAAAACAACGTTGATTTCTTGCCCATTAGTTGTATTCTTATAAACAATAGCTTCATTAGTTTAAAAACGAGAAATACAATACAATGTTTTTTTTACTTAAACAATTATCTTAATCTTAATTTTAATACTATTATAAAGGCGAAAGTTTGTAAGGATGTATGGATGTTTGTTACTCTTTCACGTAAAAAACTACTGAACCGATTACAATGAAATTTAGCACACATATAGAGGGTAACTTGGATTAACACATAGGATAGGTTTTATCCCGGAAATCCCACGGGAACGGGAACTATGCGGGTTTTCCTTTGAAAACGCGGGCGAAGCCGCAGGCGGAACTCTAGTAGAATAATAATTGTCTCCTACTTAATAATCAATTTGTACAATGTTATGACTGGACATAATCAATTAATAAATATAATATACAAATTATTATTAGAATTCTTTCTTCGCCAAATAACACTTTTTAAAAGCCTATAGCCATATTATGTAAGCGTTCTTTTAAGAAGATCTATCTAATCCATACTAATATTATAAATGCGAAAGTAACTCTGTCTGTCTGTCTGTTACTCAACCACGCCTAAACTACTGAACCAATTTTCATGAAATTTGGTATGGAGATATTTTCATACCCGAGAAAGGACATAGGCTACTTTTTATCCCGGGAAAATGATGCAATCCCGGAAATCCCACGGGAACGGGAACTATGCGGGTTTTTCTTTGACTGCGCGGGCGAAGCCGCGGGCGGAAACCTAGTGTTCAATATTTTGCTTAAGAAATACAACTTGTTTGTATTTGTTGGATAAAAAGCATTGTATATTAGAACTAACTATCTACCCGCGGCTTCGCTTTCGTTTTCTAAGCAATTTCCCATGGGGCTGAGACGTTTCAGCGCGTTTATGTTAAGTACCCTATATCCTTCTCCTTATTGACGCGATTGAAGGATAAACAAACATAACAATCGCATTTCTAATATTACAAAGAAAGGATAGATGATACTTGTGTACCTATAATAATATAAAGTGTATGAACTTACTTTATTTTGAATTGAAACATCATTAGGCGCGTTGAGAGTATAATTTCAAGGTCGATTTGGATTTTAGTACCTTTGAATCTTGCCTTTTTTTAATACCTATGGCCGCTGCACACGGGTATAGTAAACGGTAGAGTAGAGCGATTGATGACTAATAATTAAACTAATGTTGACAACATTAGAGATTGGACACTATAGAGTAGAGTAAAATTTCCTCTTAAACTGGTAGAGTAGTATGCTAGTTAACTCTACCCGTGTACAGCAGCTATAAAAGCGGCTCTACGAAAACAGTAGAGTCACTATTACAATAGGAAATGTTGTTATACTGTGGTAGAGTTTAGTCGACAGTCCACTGCGCTTTGACCAGTGGCCCGACATTCCCCTGGTAATGTATAAACGCATTTTCCACAAAAAAGTTTTCAACATAATTTTATAAAACAAATACTTTGTGATGTGCTGAATTTCAAGTTTAATCATAGGCTTTTTGGTAACCGAATTAACCTTCAATGTGAAAATGGACTTTTCGCCTTTTTGTAAATACCACAAAATTAATGCTGACATTCGTATGTTATTTTGTTTGCAAATTGTGTTTTTTTTACGTTGATAGGATTGATAGGCAAACATACCAATAATCTATTGTACCTATCGTTCAATGTATAATTATGATATATCTTCATTATTAATAATTATTATTTATTATTCTTAATCGAATAACAAGAATATAATATATTACAATCCTAACACGTTTTGTGGTGCAATATGTTATGTTAAAAAATTATACAAAAACAAGTCTACAAACAAATTGTTTAATTGGTAGAGATAATACAATTGTCAAATAGCATACCTACGTAACGCGGTTTTCCCTGCATTTTCCAAGGTACTACATTAAAGTCCAACCACTTGAAAATATGATAAAGTGAAGATATTTAATACTAGTGGTCCGCCCCGGCTTCGCCCGTGGTACATATTTCGCAAGAAAAGGTAGCCTATGTCCTTTCTCGGGTATCAAAGTATCTCCATACCAAATTTCATGCAAATTGATTCAGTAGTTTAGGCGTGATTGAGTAACAGACAGACAGACAGAGTTACTTTCGCATTTATAATATTAGTATGGATTTTTGTCGTAACTAAGTATGATATGGAATTGAGTATGCATTGACGCCGTTCTCTGCTAATAATTTCGTTAATTAAAATATGTAACTTTAATGGATACCACGAGTAATAAAGACGTAAATCTGTGCACATGTTTCCAGTGAATATTAATAAGGGTGACGATTAGAATGCGTTTGTTAAATCAGTTTAGATTATTGCGTTGCTTTTTTAATTGAATAGGTGTTTACACGTGGTGTTGGTATTTTTGTATACAGTTGTTTGTTACGGTTGAGACATAGAATACATACGGTAAGTTAAGACGAAGTTTTGCATTGATTTCATAAATATTTCATATGTAACTATAGTGTTTAGTTCGGTATGGTTAATTATTTTTAGTATACTTGGCTGGTCTTGGCTTAAATTGTAAGTAAAAAGAAAGTTACGCAAATATATTTTATTGAGAATTAAATAAACTAAGAAAATGTTAGTTATACCTTGTACCTATGGCTTGTAGTATGTATCTATGAATTGGGAAAACTGAATCGCACACTTACATCTAAGCTTACATCATATAACTTTTAAAATAAATAAATTATTTTATAAAAGAGTTGAAATATCAAAAACTAAAATAACCTTCATTTAACCGTAATTTTATCAAAATCAATTCATCGATTTGGTCAACAGCAAACAGTTACATTTATAATATTATTCCCACTATTATATTATCTGTGTGTATTAATAGTGATGTTGAAATATAATAAAAAGAAACATCTATAGAATACAAGATTGAAACTAAAATAAATTTATTGCACAAAATAAGTATTAATAGTAGTTGGACGTGATCGCTTACGTAAAGACGATCGTCTTTATTGCAATTTGCCTTATAGTATATGCTAATAGCACAGACTAATAATAATATACTACGTATACAACTAATAGTATACTAGCGACTTAGAATAATAGTGAATATAAAACTTAAAAGAATAAGTTTTTGGTGAACTGGTTCCAATATTTATACATTACAATTTTTAAATAATCATTTAAGGGCCGATTTTTCAATGCTTGGATAAAACTTATTCGTCGAATAATGTATAAAACTACCATTTTAAAAATGTATTCTAATTGCCCGTATTTGACAGTTTACGTGACATTTTAATATTATCGTGTAATACTTTATTGGACGGATAAGTTTTATCCAAGCATTGAATAATCGGCCCTAATTAGAATAGAAAGACACACGCATAGAGTTCGATGCCTAAATGGGATTATGATGATAAATTATGTATAATTTAATAATTCTTACTCAAACTAAATTATACAATACTTAACAAGCTTTAACAATAATTTCCAAATCATAAAAAATTCCAATATAGTTTCTTTTTAAACTTTTTCTTCAAGTCTATGAAATTGAACAAGTTGGATATAGGGTTTGATTATAATGTGCCTGATAGACTATAATTATTGTTAGTATATTTCTATTTTCTAACTATACAAACATTTTAAATGTATTACTACTATTATACGTACTATTATACGTATTTCTACTACATACTAGATGTACACCCCTTCTTCGCCCGCTCTACATCGTCGAAACCATTTTTTTTGTGTTGTGTCTCTATCTTAACGCGGACGCGATCGTCGAAACCATTCAGAATCTTTGCTTGCCAGAACATTTGATGGAGTTTACGATTCTCTAAAGGACATACAGACAAACATTTAAATACATATATACATTTCATTCAACAGCCGATGTCTGGAGAATCCATCCTTTTAGCTAGACGATGGCTATATCTATTTTAATTCAATTTTTGCAATACATCACGATTCGATTTGGCACAAGACGTTTTATCCGCATGCGTCATCTAACACCATTTGATCATAAAAATAACCATAATAATAAAAAGAGTAACAATAAAAGCAATGCATTAGAAGAATGACATGAAATATAATTGTAATGGATACGTTTTTATGTGTTTTATTAAGTGGATCTGGTTTCGTACCTGTCTATACTATTTATTCACTCAAAAATGTTTTCAAAAATTAGGTAAACTAGGTCTATAATCGTTTGTGTGAAATTTTATATATAAATAAATAACCGGTATGGAGGTAAAAAACGTGTTATGGGATATCGAATGTGCGATAAAAAATAAAAATTTTAGGAGATTTAATAATGAACATAAATTTCTTAGTTTAACCGAAGAACCAAAAATGAGCGCTGTCTGACTATTTATACTTACGCACTTGTACTTATTTTTTTAATATCCGTAAGTTTTGATATAGGTAAGTAGTAAGTACCTACCTAAATACTATTCCGTTTCAACTGTAGGCAATAAATACATTTACGTGCAAAGATTATGCTCAATCAGCAGAGACAAAGTTAGTCACTTGGTGGAATTGCCATTTAAAATCCTTTTTTTTTAAAAAGCCGCGCAATTCGCCGGACAATAGCTTCCATACATCAAAGAATCAATCAACAAAAAACAATTCTAAATATGTTAATAAAATGAGATGTGACAATCGAAATAGCCAGCAATTAAAAAGCAATTGAAATACTTCGTTTCAAAGTGAAAAGTAATTGGTTTTTACAATTTCCTTTTAACCATTTAGTCCTTCAGAATGACCTAAATACGTATTATATAAGCAATAAATATCAGCATCACTTGAACAGTGATCAAACCCATCATATTGATTTATATCTTCGATTCATTCAGAGGCCACTGTTTTATTGCAAGAGCATATTACAGCTTATATAATATTATATCGTGTACTAGCGGTCCGCCCCGGCTTCGCCCGTGGTACATGTTTACGTTTTCTCTACATAAAAACCATCCTCGTAAGTCGTACTTCAAGGAATATAATAAAAAAAGAATTATCGAAATCGGTCCATCCGTTCACGCGTGATGCCGTGACAACGCGAAACGGGTTTCATTTTTATATACGTGATATGTCTAATATTATATACAGGGGATAGTATTTTTAGATTGCACGGAATAGAGTTAAAATCTACGAGACTGATTTAAGAGCTCTTTATGTGGTGATCTTTTTATAGTACAAGCGATACTTTTTTTTGTATTTATGTCGTGTAATCTCGAGAAAAGCCGGGATAAAATGCTAGCTTTTAACCTATTATCGTAATGAACTTTTACCTACCTATTAATTAAACATTTTTAGTTTATTACTAGCTGTTCGCCCGTCTTCACCCGCGTTTTTAAAGGAAAACCCGCATAGTTCCCGTTCCCGTGGGATTTCCGGGATAAAACCTATCCTATGTTTTAATCCAAGTTATATGTGTGCTAAATTTCATTATAATCGGTTCAGTAGTTTATGCGTGAAAACCATACATACATACATACAAACCTTTCCTCTTTATAATATTAGTATAGAATAAGTTATTCAATAAGTTTTACTCAGTGAATAATATAATTATTATACACTTATTTATGAGCAGTTTTTTTAGTTCAATTCTTACAGTATTTCCGTCAGAAAATCCTTTTAGTTGGATTTCGTCGTTTTGTATAACCTCAAACATAACATACAGACAAACATTACATGAATATTGTGCATTTTATATTATAACACATGCCTTTGAGGTCATCGTCGTGCATATAATCAATTCAATGGTTATTATATAGTTTTTACATACATAATAAATCATAAGATGAGGTCTGCGGTTAGCAAACACAAAAAATAATTATCGATTGAATATAATATAAATAATAATATAATCAATTCAGACATGACAGATAACAGAGTTTCAATTTGTAGCGTTATTTCTGTCTATTTCATTAAAACAATTTTGAAAAAAAAATGAGCAACAGTGTAAGACTAATTTACTTAAAAACAGGACGATTTTATTAAAAAAACATAAGAGACAGCGCTGGATGTTCATTTAAAATTATTTTATACATCTATACAAATATTATAAAGTGGAAAGGTTTGATTTTTTGTTTGTTTGTTTGTTTGTATGAATTGAATAGGCTCCGAAACTACTTGGCAGATTTGAAAAATTCTTTCACTGTTGGAAAGCTACATCATTTCTGAGTGACATAGGCTAGGTTTTATCCCGGAAATCCCACGGGAACGGGAACTATGCGGGTTTTTTTTGAAAACGCGGGCGAAGCCGCAGGCGGAAAGCTAGTAGGAAAATATATTAACAGACGGTAGAGTAGGTACCTAACACCTATTCACGTTTAATTTTACGCATAACGCAAGCCAATCGAATCATGTACAAGGAAACATTGTAAGAACTCGGTAATTTCGATATGCTTGGCTTCTTGTATAAGTCTAGTATTGGCCTACTGACTAGTGTTTAAGTTTCTCTTAACCAGTAAGTCAGGTAACCTAGACGGGCAATTGAAGCTATAATGCTTCGTCCACACCGTGCTATCAAGCCGTAAGCGTGAATATGCGTTGGCCTTTAATTGACGTATCAAGGATGTTGTTTAAATCCAAAAAAATAAAAACATCTTTACCGGTCTGTTAATTTTTTTACGACTGTTTTCTTATGGATTTTTGATATGGCACAAATGGAAAAGGTCACGTAGCCTTTTTTGATAAAACAAATGCTTATAAGCGAGGCAATAAAGTTTAAAATACCTAAACCTAGCTTTAAATATTTTTATATTATAAAAATGAATAGTATGAATGAATGGCATTAAAAATATTTTTAATTATTATTAGTGGCAATATATCGTGATAACTAATAATGCCCAGCTCGGTGTGGACGTAACATAAAAATTAAAAGTAATTGCCATCTATGATTATCTAGAAAGTAGAACTGGAAGGGAAAACTAGTCTATAGATACTTACAGCTATATTATGCTAATTTTAATCATTATATTGTAAGAAAGAAAATATTGTGATTACGGAAAATATAATGTACTATCGCTCGTCCTGGCTACGCCTAGATTGATCCGGGATAAAAACAAAATAAAGTATAGCCTAGTATACCTAGTATAGCTTTCCAACCACGGCTTTGTCTGTGTAAAACCACAGAATATATTATAATAGTACATACCTACTACGTAAAACTTACAAAATTAGATACTATTACCTTCCCGGAGAATCAAGCCAATATTCACACAAAAAACAAGTAATACCATTAATAAAAATATAAGACTTTCGACTAGAAGATATTCATAGAAAATATCAAAGTTCAAAATTCTAAACTCTTTGGCATGTCCTTCACTGTGTTCTGTTCTTGAGATGCTAATTTTTTACTAAATTCTGCTCTTCAACAGGTTTTCTTTTAGTGAAGAATGTTGACCTATGTGTAGCTTGAATAACTATTTTTTATTCATTACCTAATCAAAAGTTATTGTTAATTTAGCCCAACATAAAAATATCTAATTTCTTTAATGTATTTGAACAGTTTTGCAAAGTGCAATCAATTTAGGTGGACAATTCCGAATGAGCAAATAAGTTTAGATCTATTTAACATTTTAGGGAAATTAATTTTATCAATGTGCGTAGGATTTTTTCTTGTTTATTTTCTTCGGTAATTAATTGAATATTTAAATACTTTTCGTATATGGCCTAGCGTTTTTTATTTTATTTTATTATTTGTAATTTTAGGAAGAAAATTTTATAACAGATAAAAAATAATATAAATTTCTTAGTGACATTTTCATTTTCGTGGAAATGTTCTCTTATTTGATCAATGTATAAAAACAAGCGTAATTATAATATGTAACTAGATTTTCTCCCGCGGCTTTGCCTGTATAATTTGTGTGAAGTGGTTTAATAAGATCGAGTTCCTCTGAGCGCCACATGATCTAAGATAAAATAGCATTTCCGCGGAAACTTAAGTAGGAAATGGCTTGCTATCTTTGTATGTCATATGCAGTCACTGATATTATTCTTGCAAAAATTAGCACATTATTAAACCCTACAGTACTTGTCTAAGAAACACTGAACCCTAATTTTTTTCTTAGAAATGATAGGACCGGGCTTTATTTTTCGATTAATCTATATTTAAGAAAGGATAAATCATCCCAATTAATTTAAAAAATGCTAAAATTTATGCACAAAACAACACGTGTACGATTTGTCAATATTTTTGGCATTTATAATATTTTTCTTTATAATGTTATAATTATTTAATTTTTATTAAGTGCGAATACAACAGGGATTGAACCCAAGACCTCTCAGTTTAATGTATCACTACATAGTATAAAACAAAGTCGCTTTCCCTGTCCCTATGTCCCTTTGTACGCTTAAATCTTTGAAACTACGCAACGGATTTTGATGCGGTTTTTTTTAATAGATAGAGTGTTTCAAGAGGAAGGTTTATATGTATAATAACATCCATTAAATAGTGGAGAAGTACTGTTATTTTTGAGGTTTCTAATGGGATGTCGTAAAAAATTACATTTTTTCCGCTTACATTGCAAACGCAGGCTGAACCCTACGAGTTTTATCAAAATAATGTACTTAGTATTATACACATTGAAAAGTTCTATAGAAAAGTCCGCGATGGTATATGTCTATCTCTTATGGATGACCCACAATAACTTTTTTTTGTCATTTACTTTTTACGACAAATTATGGCTAATTTTCGATGCGATTATAACCAATACAGCATTAATCCTTAACCAATTAAATACCTTCAATACATTGTTCATTTAATATAGATCTATATGGGCCTTTACACCGTATGATTTAAGTGAATATTTTCGAAGATATTACAGATTTAAAAATTGCGGGACGTAGCATTTGCGGCGGTACCGGCCGGCCGCGGCCGCCCAGCTATATACCTATTTTATACCCGTGTGCGAAGACGGAGCGGGCCGCAATGTTTTTATATTATACAACGTTCACAGTTTTCCTGTAGTTTATTTAGTATCAGCATTGCACCCGTGCGAAGCCGGGGCGGGTCGCTAGTTACATTATAAATAAAAACTGTGTCAATAGTATTGTCTTAAATTTGAGCGGAAAAGCGTAGTACAAGCAATATCCGGTCTTTCGGCCAATAGAACTCAAGGATCATCGGCGGCAATATCCGTTTTAATTTATATTTGTTTATTGTTCGCTTTAATTAAAATGTCTAGCTCAATAAAGATGCGAATTTATGATGTTTATCGTGAATAAGGCTTTGTCTTAGTTTAAAATTGTGCAATTAAAAAAGAGGAGTAGGTTTTACTATAGTAGCATAATCTATTAAGATAAATTTAAGTGTTATTTTTTTTTGTTGCAGTAGTGACGGTGAATATTCACCCACCGGCTACAATATGAGAAACAGTAGCAAGTAAGTAATTAATTAAGTATTTAAAAATTAAGTAATAAATATATAAAATAGTTTCAAAATAGGTACAGTCGTTCAACAACTTCCTACAAGATAAACATGAATATAACTTTATGTAAACGTCAATATGTTACTTGTTGCATAAATTGAAAACGGATGTGCCAATTGGGATGGTTTTCCAAATACTTGCTAAAAAATCTTTATGAACTTCCTTTTTTCAATCGAGTTCAAAAAAATGAGGAGTTTCTTAAATGTTTTTTTTTTGTTATTGCTTCCGATTTTGATCCTATTTTAATTTTTTCCAGTTCTGACCATTTGAAGACGATTCCGTTTTTTTGTTAAAAAATATTATTTAAATGAATAACAAATCCAACCAGAGATAATAAATGTATGTTATCGTGATTAATCACCTAATATTTATTAAAATCTAAAGATGTACCTAGTTAATGAGTTACAAGTATTCAACTACGTGTCCATTTAGTTTAGAACGTGCATATATATGTAAATAGTGTTATCTATGATATGAGCTGTCAGTTAAAGAATATTTTAAAATACATAGGTATTTTACCGTACAGGTATTTTTATAGGTATTTTTAATACATAGATATAATAAAAATGAATCGCCACACGTTGCTAAGCATAATACTCGAGAACGGCTCGACCAATTGGCTAATTTGTTTTTAACGTTTTGGATGAGGTCCTATGTATTTTCTCATGAACAGAAAACACGAAAAAGTTGGCCAGAGCAAAGTCTACCAGAGCAGTCTAATAACTAGTCTAATATAATAACACAACAGATAATTATCATTCGCTTTTAAATAGCGAATGGCAGCATCTTAGTTCGCTTAAGAAAAATATCATTTAGGGCCGATTTTTCAATGCTTGGATAAAATATCCGTCCAATAAAGTATTACACGATAATATTAAAATGTCACGTAAACTGTCAAATACGGGCAATTAGAATACCTTTTTAAAATGGTAGTTTTATATATTATTCGACGAATAAGTTTTATCCAAGCATTGAAAAATCGGCCTTTAGTTTATTTTTATAACGTCCACTAGAAGATAATATATTGTATTGCAACTAACATTTGCTGTGTGAAGTCTCTCGGAAGCAAAATGAAATAGAAGGAAATCATAACATGTTGCTTTAAAAATTATGTTTTCGGAGAAACTATGAGACCCATATAGTGAGTGATTTCCCTCAACACTGTAAAACATATTTTATGAAAGTATTGTTTTTCTCTGAATAAATACCTACTGCTTCTGCATATGTTTACTGAAATGCAAAGGTAAACTAGCTGTTCCGGCAAACTTAGTTCTTCCAAACTCTTGAAAAATCGTTGTGGTCCGATTCTCAGACCTACCCGATGTACACAGAAAATTTTATGAGAATAGGTCAAGCCGTTTCCGAGGATTTTAACTTCAAACAACACATGAGAATTCGATATTATATTAGACTAGCTGTTCCGGCAAAGGTTGTTCTGCTTTACTCTTATCACTTAGGGTTAAGAAAAATCGTTGTGGTCCGATTCTTAGACCTACCCGATATATATACAGAAAATTTTATGAGAATAGGTCAAGCCGTTTCCGAGGACTAGTTGACTAGCTTTCCGCCTTTCTCTTGAATCACTATCTATCTATTAAAAAACCGCATCTAAATCCGTTGCGTAGTTTTAAAGAGTTAATATAGGCCCCTATATTCACAAAATTAGGGACAGAGAAAGCGACTTTGTTTTATACTATGTGAAGTCCCGTGTCCCCTAGTGCAGAGGCATTATTCATACATCTGTTTTACTGATCTATACTAATATTATAAAGCTGAAGAGTTTGTTTGTTTGTTTGAACGCGCTAATCTCAGGAACTACTGGTCCGATTTGAAAAATTCTTTCGGTGTCAGATAGCCCATTCATCGAGGAAGGCTCTAGGCTATGTATCATCACGCTAAGACCAACAGGAGCGGAGCCACGCGGGTGAAACTGCGGAGCGCAGCTAGTTTGTTATATATACATATCTGATCTATACTATGTAGTGCGTGAGAAACAATTTCCACACTGGCTCTAGTATGAATATGTTTTCACTATTATATGCTAAAAGCGGTGTGTTTGATAAACATTGGCAATCGAACACCGACGACGTGTCGCCTGTGACCGCGAATGTTAAGTATTCAATAAACAGATTTAATAATGTATTTCTATTTGAATTATCGTCATTTCTCAGTGTGTAAATATGTATGATGTTGGTCGTGAAATTATTGAAATGGTTATAATGTTGGATTCTCAGTGAATAGAAACAAGTTTACAGTTTACTATAAAAACAAATGATTAATTTCAATTAGAAATTAAAGATTTTAAACGCGATTTATTCATTTAAAGCATAATTCATTGTTTTCCGATGTTTCGCACAATATATTTATTTCTCCGGAAACAAACAGTAGAAATTACTATTTTCAGACCAACACCTGGAGTCGCGTGGCACATCAAAATTCAAATTTCTATACTACATTCGGAACCATGTTGTATTTTAATCACAGTAACTACTTTCCAAAGTGCTGAAAAGTTCTTTCAACGAAATCAATAGTCAATTGATTCAAAAATATCAACAACTTCCTTACAAAAAATAAAATGATGAAGTACAAAGTGGTCGTGTTAATAAATAATTAGGTACTTAAATGTTAAAAAACCTTGTTAAATGTTGAACTAAAAAAATTACTATCATTTAAAAATTTCTCTCGCACTTGACTCGGTCGACCAGCTAACAGCGTTGACGTAATTTTTCTAACATTAATCATTTATTTTATGCGATATACATTTTTAATTGGTCTATCGAATAATCTTACTACTAAGTACAGTTTTATTTAATTTACGTTTTTTTTTCGCTTTTGTAGCAAAGGATCTGCCTGACAGTCTCGAATAACAAACATATAACACAATGATGTGTATAAATATTTTAACGTCAAAGTATGTTTCTTTTTTTTAATGTGTCTTAGTTAGAGTGACGTGTTTTTTGCACATTCAAGTCATATTTACACATTTTATAAATGATCAAGTCGAAGTTCTTTAGTTGAACGCGCTAATCTCTGGGATTAAATACCTATAACATACTTATAAAGTCGTAACTAGCTGTGGTCCGCGGTTTTACCCGCAGTGCTCCGCTCCTGTTGGTCTTAGCGAGATGATATATAGCCTATTGCCTTCCTCAATTAATGGGCTATCTAACACCGAAAGAATTTTTCAAATTTGACCAGTAATTTCCCGAGATTAGCGCGTTCAAACAAACTGTTCAGCTTTATAATATTAGTATAGATAAGGAAAATACCCAGGTTTCAATGACGCTCTGTTGAATTGTCTCATTACACCCATTACCGAGTTGACAATTCATTTGGACAATAACGATGCACGCTTAATTTAACACACACATTGTTATAGGTAAACAATTTAACGGGAAGTAAACATGAACACCCTAACTAAATCATTTAATTGTAAATAGTTTATGTAATTATTGTTATAACTATCTTTATTTTTTTTAAATATAAAATTTACAGGTAATAAACAGTATGCATTGTACTAGCTTATTCAATGATCAGATGAGATAATATACATCTTATATACAGGGTGTCCCAGGAAAAATTTAGCAAAAAATTTTTGATGTAATTTTGTTGTTTAAGTATTTTTTACGTGATCAGTGTATGCAAAACTACAAGTCCCTTCGCGCTTAGTATACCTTTAGTGGGACACCCTGTATCCATACTAATACATACTATAAATGCGAAAGTAACTCTGTCTGTCTGACTGTTTCTCAATCACGCCTTAACTACTGAACCAATTTGCATGAAATTTGGTATAGAGATATTTTGATACCCAAGAAAGGACATAGGATAGGTTTTATCCCGGAAATCCCACGGGAACGGGAACTATGCGGGTTTTTCTTTGACTGCGCGGGCGATGCCGCGGGTGGAAAGCTAGTATTCAATATTATAAATTGAGCACAGATTACAGATACGAGTGTTTGCTTTATCAAATTCGTTTTATTATTATAAGTAGCCAACGAATGATTTCTTGTTATTATTGTAAGAAGGCTTTACGATCGTAATGACTCAGCAGTCAATCAACATATTTCTATAAAAGATCTTTATTATGGGAATTTTTATCTTAAATATTCTTTGAAATTTCAATAGCAATTAATTTTCTATACGTCATTATCGATGTTTTCCCATTTTTTGTTGACGTTGCGGTTTTGCGAAATATTCGAGAAAAAAATGAGTCATTTGATAAAATAATTAAAAAACTTGATTTTTTTAATCGCAAATAAAATTAAAAGCTTATGAATATACGTATTAAATACACTAAAATCATAAAAACGGCACCTTTCCAAGTAATATTTAAATGAATTAAAATGAGCGGAGTCATAAAATAATTAACGTTGTAGGTAGGTAAAATTAAATGCGTTTTATAAAACACTAGCTTTCCGCCCGCGGCTTCGCCCGCGTTTTCAAAGAAAAACCCGCATAGTTCCCGTTCCTTTGGGATTTCCGGGATAAAACCTATCCTAAGTGTTAATCCAAGTTACCTTCTATATGTGTGCTAAATTTCATTGTAATCGGTTCATTGTTAATTCGCGTGAAAGAGTCAAACACACACACACACACACACACAACCTCACAAACTTTTGCATTTATAATATTAGTACGATAAAATGAGACTTTTCTGTCCACCACTTTTGTCTTAGTAGAGAAAAAAATTGGGCCGCCTCAGCTTCAAGAATATCTTTTATTTTTAGACAAAATTAATCGAAACTACAGCGTCAGTTATTAAACTTAACGTTATAAACAAAAAATCCCGAAAAAAATTAGTTTTGAACTGGGAACACGAGCATAATTTATAACGTCGTAAACCGTCAAATCAACACTTAACAGTATTTCTGTATAAAAATATGTTAAGTATCTTCAAGTGCAGTAAGATTTACGACAAACATGATGAAAAAATGTTATCAAACTCCTACAACAACAAAAAAAACAGTGTTTGACTTATTTGTGAAATAATCGATAACTATTAAACATAATGAAGGCTCGATTTTTTGGCTACCAGTGTATTTATAGAATCTGCCTTTAGAACCAACAATTTCTTATTACTTAATATAAATAAACAGTTAGGAAATAGCTAGAAATTAATAATACCTATGTATAAGTAAAAAATTGGTCTTGATACGTTGATACGTTAGGTACTGTCAGGAAATTCCGTGTGGTCAACAGATATCACGCCCCTCGATGACTTCTTATAGGTACCTAATTAAAGAAAACCTCAAAAAAATTTAAAAACGTTTTTTATTTACAATTTAACATTCCGGTTTCAAAAAACGTTAAGAGCTTTTTTAATTTAATATTTATATTTTTACATTTAGTTATATTTTTACTAGTTAAGTACATAATAAAAATAATATATGTAAAAAGTAATTATTATTATATGAGATTAATAGTGGCTTCTCTACGGAAACAAAACATGCAGTCTCAAAAACAATCTTACTTACAAACAAAAAACAAAAAAAGCTTAAAAGTAGTAACGTTTGGGAAGTTGTAGAGTAATCTAGATCTGGACAGATTTTTTAAATTATTTTACCAATATAAATATGTAAATAAAATAAATAAATATTATAGGACATTATTACACAAATCGACCTAGTCCCACAGTAAGCTCAATTAAGGCTTGTGTTGATTTTAATATCCCGACAACAAGCTTATTGCACAATAAAAAAGGAGTATACTTATTAGCTATTACCCTGACACGTTCATTGCTCATTAAAACCTTCCGCGGGTAATGGCTGATTGTGCACGGATGGCTTGCTTCACTAACATCATGTCATTAGAAAAATCAGGAAAAATCACAGCTCTAACGCGTTAAAAATTACTTTAAAAACACCGTATTTTATAGTTCAGTTTTTTAGAGAAACACACAATTCGTTAGCTCTACTTTTATTTAGTTATATTTCGATCTTACTTGCAATATAAAATAAAAATTACTTTTAAAACGAAATATAAGTAAATAAAAGTGTGACTAGTGAATTGTGTGTTTCTTTAAAAATCTGAACTATTAAATGCAGTTTCATGATGAGGTAAAAACACATTTGGTAAAAAGTATAAATTAAATCGTATTTTAGATCCAAGTTATTCAGTGAAATTAGCAATTGATTAAATGATAATATTATAAATTCCCTTTATTTATTGACAAAACAAATAATTCGTACCAAGGTTCAACCGTTTTTGCGACTCATAAGGAAAACACCAAGGTTGTCGCGCCTTCTAAATTTGCGGTTTACTTATATTTGGTACTTCAAATTTATTATATTTATCTGGATATTACTGTTCACTTGAGTGCCTTATTTGTTTAGTGCTTATGTGTGGAAAGGTTTATATTGATTCAGTATGGTATGCCACTTACGATTTCATACTACTGATTTCAGAGTCTTAAATTTGTTTCAGGGGTAGAAAATTGATTGTGAAGGAGATTGTAGAGTGAAATATAGCATTATATAGTCTATAGGTACACTCTTATATTCTTCATATCTAAATTTCATATACCTACTCAAATTTTTATAATTTGCATTGTGTTAAACCACTGTGAACTGTGATGTAAATTTTGGAACAATGTAAATTATGTCAACTATAATATTATCGTGTATCGTGTAAATGACCGGGTTCATTGAAAATAGGCTTATATTTACTTCATTATTTTACAATTATTATACAACATATATTATTATACACTTATTGTACAACTAGCTTCCGCCCGCGACTCCGTCCGCGCGGAAAAATTAAGAAAAATTAAGATTTATTTTTTTCTGCGTAATTTTCCGGGATTAAAAGTATCCTATTTTATGCCCAGGATAATAAGGTATAATTATACCAATTTCCATCAAAATCGAAATGTTAGTTTTCACGTGATGCCTTCACATACAGACAGACAGACAGACAAAAATTTTTTTAATCACATATTTGGGTTTGGTATCGATCCAGTAACACCCCCTGCTATTTATTTTTTCAATATTTTCAATGTACAGAATTGACCGTTCTACAGATTTATTATCGCGTAGAAGAGTAACCACCAGAAAAAGTAAAACAAATTTGTTCGTGACATACGTTTACTTTCTCAAACTCAACGAGTTGAGTTAACAATTCTATGTATATTGTGACGTAACCACGTGACAAACACACAACATTGCGTGTTATTTGCATACAATTTCTAGGTGTTGACATTGACTTTAATATCATTGAACGAATGTAAAATGCATTGTATACAATATACATAATAATAGGGTTACGCTCATTTTAAATGCGTAAAAAATTTTATGCGTTCCCTTTATATAGAAATATATTAAGTAGCTACGTCTCTTGCGTTAATCTTTATTTATTTTAATACTAGCGGTCCGCCCCGGCTTCGCCCGTGGTACATATTTCGCAATAAAAAGTGGCCTATGTCCTTTCTCGGGTATCAAAATATCTCTATACCAAATTTCATGCAAATTGGTTCAGTAGTTAAGGCGTGATTGAGTAACAGACAGACAGACAGAGTTACTTTCGCATTTATAATACATATTAGTATAGATATGCTTCTTTAATGTGTTGTTGTGTATTCAGTATTGGTAAGATAAAATAAGGTATATTTTGTAAGTTTTTTGAAGATAACATTTCTAGAAGTACTGAAACAATTTTCAATAATAAGTGTTTATTAAGTTTAATGTTGATCGTTTGAACACGTCGAGTTCGGTTCATTGAATAAAGTAAAGGAAAGCAGTGGGTAGATTATAAAATCGCTTAGAGCATTAAACCAACTTAATGCTCTAAGTAAAATTGCCATATGTAAATTCGATAATGACCTCGCTTGTATTGTAAACAACAACAACTGAAAATGTCACAAACACATCAACATAATAATTATGTATGCCATGGAACTCGATTACTTCTTATTTAGACTATCGAACGGCACTTTGTATTTAAATGTTACTTTTATTTAAATTTATACTAATACTAGTGGTCCGCCCCGGCTTCGCCCGTGGTACATATTTCGCAATGAAAGGTAGCCTATGTCCTTTCTCTGGTATCAAAATATCTCCATATGAAATTTCATGCAAATTGGTTCAGTAGTTTAGGCGTGATTGAGTAACAGACAGACAGACAGAGTTACTTTCGCATTTATAATATTAGTATGGATTATAAAGCTGAAGAGTTTGTTTGTTTGTTTGAACGCGCTAATCTCGGGAACTACTGGTCCGATTTAAAAAAATATTTCGATGTTAGATGGCTCTTTTATCGAGGAATGTTATAGGCTATATTATCATGCTACGACCAACAGGAGTGGAGTCACGGGGGTGAAACCCCGCGGAGCTACTAGTTATGGATAAGTTTCTAAACGCCACAAAATTTTACCTATACCACACATAGGTAAATAGTTTCCCTGCATTAGAGTGTAATATTTATATTCACATCTGCTTCTGCAGTACCTACATAGTCTGTACTACCATTACGCATCTTCAAAATAATTCGCGGCGGCCAGTTCACATCCATATTTTTAATCCCTATTAAAATTTAGAAGTACCCTACTGTAAAATTCAGCTATTTCCTATTATTATTTTATTTATTTTCAAGACAGATTTATGTGCTAGGGGGTGATATAGTAATGATATAAACATTAAAGAGTAAATGAGATTCGAGAATCCTTTACATCTAACTCCGTATCTATGTTAAGGATTATTTCCTTATAGTGTTGTATATCGGTGAATGTACAGCATTCATAACGTTATTTTATTACGAAAGTAATTTCCACTGTTCGTGAGTTTATCGTCGGAACATACGGATGTGTGTTAAGAAACATTATAGACTGGTTTCTTAGTTATCGAATAGATTTGCATAATTGTTTACAATGAGGTCAGTAACCTTTCATAACGGTTGCCGGGACTCGGTGTCCTATACCGTTATTGCGTTAACGTTATTTTAACAGGCTATTGTTGTAAATAACTGTTATCCTGATTTGACATGAATGTCATTAGCAGCCTTGAATCAGATAGATTAAGCGATCAGCTGACTGTAATATGTTTGTTTTTTCTACAAGTTGTATTGTTTTTGGATGAAATAGTTTGCGTGATCTCTGCGTTATTTCTTTCGTGAGTTCCTAATAACGTTCGTTGTGGTAACGTTTGATTTTTGTGCAAGAATGCTTGATTAAATACCTACTTCCATTATCAAAATTTTACTAGTAGTAGTAGGTATATTATCCGCATCACCATAATTTTCTCCATTTTGTAACATTTCATACCTATGAAATCGTCTGAAAAAGAAATTATACTTACATATAACAATATAAGTATTTTTTGACTAATATCTGTAATTAATATATTACTATTATTATGTGTCATTTACTAGAACCAACACGCAAGCGAAGTCTCGGGCGGAAGCTAGTGTTATATAATGTAATTAGATATAGCCTGACATTGGCGAATATTCGAGTTATCCGTTTAGCGGCGCCAAGTAATATTATGTAAAAAAAATGACCGCCTTTTTTGCTTCGATTGTAAATACGCGCGTACTCAATGTGTTACATAATAATTGAATAAGTTATCTGTGAAAGTTGCTTTCATTTGTTTTGGTGTTTCCGGTGTATTTAGTTATAGGTATTTAATAATATATTAGTGTCAAATGTTAATCTTTAATCTACATACCTACTTAAGAGATTAAAAGTTGGTATAATAACGTTTATTAGTATATAACAGTCATTTATTTAGAGTGTTGACGTTAAATTTTTAATATCAAATAAATTACAAATCTTATATATAAAAATGAATCGCAAAATGTGTTGGTAAGCGCATAACTCGAGAACGGCTGAACCGATTTCGATAATTCTTTTTTTATTATATTCCTTGAAGTACGAGGATGGTTTTTATGTAGAGAAAACGTAAATATTATGTACCACGGGCGAAGCCGGGGCGGACCGCTAGTATCAAATAAAATTACTTACTCAAAATGTAATAGTTAAAACTCATATAAAGATATCCTTATTTTTAACTATAAAAAATATTAGAATATTACTATATGTGTAGGTAGGTACTCGGCTTATAAAAAAAAACGATTTTTACTAAAGGTTCCATCGTAAAACGTTACTAACGATGGTTATAGTCTTTGTAACTGTTACATAATGCGTTCCGTACTAACGATATCTTTATATTTATATACATAAGCCCTAAGCCCTAAGTACTAAGTACTGACCTAAGCATACAGTCAAAAGTAAGAGTCCCATGACGTATACAATACGGTCAAGTGGGGTTGTTGACCCTGGTGACGATGAACCTGAACCGGTTGGCTCTAAAAAATGCTAACCAACGAGATGCTGTAATGCACATCTAGTCGGTTATGCAACTGGGCATAACTAGGTACCTACCCATATAATAGAAATGCACTACTACTATATCTTTCTGTCCCGGTGTCTTTGTGTACCCGGTGGACACGAAAAAATGGCAAGAAACGGCAGGCTGATGAAAATTGTCCCTAAAGAAAATCGATCAGTGAAACAGATGAATGCATCTGATCCATACCCCACTAGGGGGCACCAGACAATTGCCAATCAAATACATATCGACTGATTACCAGCACTAACAAATCAATTTCAATTGGTTACACAATAAAGTTCTATGAATACTTAGAAATATAGTTTTATGAACACAATAAATGCAATAAGCAAATAAGTAGCTTACAAATGTTGGGTGCAAGTTAAAGCGGCACGTGTAAACAAAATTGATTCCACGCAAGTATGTGCAATGCATGGTTTACTATTTAGTTGTAATATACATGGGTAATTAATAATATTGTTTAGTTATCAAGGCTGGAGATTTAAAGATTGAATATATGAACCTGGAAGATAATAATTACACGTCTTAAATGGTTGTGATTTATAGAGTAAATAGTTTTTACTGTATTTTTTAGAACTGATTTTTTATAAGTCAAGGCGTCACTACAGCTCAATTAGCCGTAACTATACATAGTACCAACTAAAAAAAATAAACACCGGAGTTCTGTTCGCTTATTACCTACTATAAGTACAAAATATGTAATAGTGCTATAACTTAAATATATTCAAATAAAACAATTAAGTAAATTCTTAGCTTCAATATTGGCTGGGATAATGGTAGCCAAATCAAATACTATGTTCGAGACAACGATCCTGTATAACCTATCATATTAAAACATAAATGATAAAATCCTCAAAAAACCCATTAAAACAACTTTATGTTAATCATTTGAAAGCAACACATATACAAGTTTAAGTGACTCCCTTGCGCCGTTCCCTCTGAGGGTTTAAAAGCACTCTAAACAACATAAAGTTATGGAGGTCGAGGGTTCAAGATCAGGTAAGCGTGTGGATTTAATGAAATTATGACCAGAACCCGTGACTACGCGACACGTGCTTCGTAAAAACCAATTTATCGATAGGGTTGTTTACGTTATATTTACATGTTATGTACATTGTACACAGATCTTTCAGCACTACACATTAGGTAGGTACACATTTAAAATTGTTTTTAAAGTTGTCTCATAAATTGAGTGATAACATTTTCTGTTGTTCTAATAATGCTTTAAGCTTTTTACAATTTGAACATTTATCTTTCGAGATTCTGTGAGAGGCTAAAGTTCCCGGATTCGATCTTTGGATACAAAATACAAATATGTACAGAAGTTTCGGTCTATAAGACAAGGGTGTTCTTTTTGTCCATAAAAAAATGATGTTTTAAACAAATGAGGAGTCATTTTTTTTTTTGTAACAAATCTACCGGTTTTATGTTTTATTGATTACGAAACGTTGCATCAGCCTTTACTGATCGAATAAAGAGATAAAGTTATTAAATTTATGTATTTGAAGTCATCTTCAAGTGCCTGATGAAATCGTGCGTATTATTAAAACGTTACTTATAAGATATTACAGCTTTTGATTATTTAAAGCCGGCTACTCACGTACCTGCCGCAGCACAGGGGCAATATTGGAACAATCTCGATCGGTCGGCGCGGCGGTCGGAGCAATGTCAGATGTTCTCTAAATTGCCCCTGCTTCCCTATACACAATAATTAAGGAGCCAATAACTAAGGGTGCATATTCCAATATTGCCCCTGTGCAGGTAGGTGAGTAGCCGGTTTAAGAGTTAATTGACAGAAGTAGATACAGAATAGCTTCAAAATAAAAAGTCCTTCAAACATGTTGCCCTGACTTCAATATATTCTATTTTGTAGAATGAGTTTGCGTTTCTAACTTCTACTTTTATCACAGAATGGACATAAAAATGGCACCTTATAACATTATATCACGCAATGCTGCATTTTTCAGGTTCTTTTAATTGAATAAACTAAAATAACCGTTTGGTATCTTTTACATTTTACACGTGCACGACTTCTAAATCCTTGACTTCAAAAATATGTGTTAATTACGTCAGGCTTTGTTCATATTTTTATTGGATTAAAATCAATTTTTTTTATTACTTAACAAACTATGCAGGTAAACAGTGAAGTGTAGATTTAAAAAGAACCGCGCTTTTTGTTCTTCACTTTAAGAATAAACCACCAAGTACTATCCCTACTAATATTATAAATGAGAAAGTAACTCTGTCTGTCTGTCTATCTGTTACGCTTTCCCGCTTAAACCTCTCAACCGATTTTGATGAAATTTGGCATAGACAATCTTTAGACCCTGAGAAAGAACATAGGCTACCTTTTAACAAAACACCACGCGAACCTAGTAACCTATATAATCTCTTATTAGAAAGAAAGGAAATACCTACGTTTATTATGGACACATACACATAAATAAGTTACAATATATAGTTTATAGGTATTATTGGTATATTAACAACACTCTTATCACGTACATTCAGAGCCCTGCAGCTGTATGATACGGGGATTCAATTAGCAGAGGATTATATTTTAATAACCCTTAGACCTTTAAGTGTATCGACGCGAATTAATTACGTAACTAAGCCGGTGCAAAGCTTTGTCACTTGTTTATTTGTTATGCAACGCGAATCTGTTTATGATTTCTATACTTATGGATTTCTGAAGCTTTTATTGTTTTTGGTGGAATGGTTACATATATACATCAAGTATTTTTGTTTGTTTCTGGAGATCTCCGAGATCATGTTGTGTTTAATATTATTGATTTGTTCGTACATTTTTTAAGTGGTTTAATTTTAATGTTTCTATGATAGAAGTACACATTATGTAGAAAATTTCGATCACTTTTGCAATTGAATATTAATCGTCTTTATTCTATTAAAATATTAATTTAGTAATAATAATTTATCTTCATCAAATCCGCTATAAATTTGGATATCTAATGTTCACCGTTAGGTACCAATTTTCGTTTAATTTCTATTGCTATCATTTATGTACTTAGCCAGATATCTAAGAGAATATCTAGATCAAACATTTATACTGTGTCAAATTATAACATTAATTCGAAATCGCATATCAATATGACCTTAATAAACTTAATGACTACCGATTGTTATTTTGTTTAACACACTATAAAGGTGAAACAAGCAACGTCTAAGATATATGCGCCATAAAGGATCGCAATATGTGGTTTAATGAAACCCGTGTCGTAACTTCGAACAATATACATTATGATAAAATATTATAGATCTTTAATGAAATACCTAACTATACTAATATTATAAAGCTGAAGAGTTTCGTTTTTTGTTTGAACGCGCTTATCTCAGGAACTTGGCCCATTTATCGAGAAAGGCTTATATTATATTCATCCCGCTAGAACATGCATCTATATTATAATACTAGCGGTCCGCCCCGGCTTCGCCCGTGGTACATATTTACGTTTTCTCTACATAAAAACCATCCTCGTACTTCAAGGAATATAATAAAAAAAGAATTATCGAAATCGGTTCAGCCGTTCTCGAGTTATGCGCTTACCAACACATTTTGCGATTCATTTTTATATATAAGACTAGCGGTCCGCCCCGGCTTCGCCCGTGGTACATATTAACGTTTTCTCTACATAAGAACCATCCTCGAACTTCAAGGAATATAATAAAAAAAGAATTATCGAAATCGGTTCAGCCGTTCTCGAGTTATGCGCTTACCAACACATTTTGCGATTCATTTTTATATATAAGAAGAATATTCTAATAATGAGTATAATACACGTAGAACATTGTATCGGAAAATAGTTTACATTCAATTCAATATTAAATTGTTTCAGCTACTAAAACGTGACAATGAGTTAATTTATAAAATAAGATTTCTCTCTTACATTTAAATATTTAAGTTAGTTTATAATATTAAAGAAATAATGCTATGTGTGACTTTAAAAAATAAACAAGGCCAGTTGTATCTATTAGGTAGGCTAGGTACCAATAGAATTTTTAACCGACTTCAAAAAAAGGAGGAGGTTCTCAATTCGGCCCGTATTATATGTTAAAACTTGCTGTGCCGCGCGGTTTCACCCGCGTGGCTCCGCCCCTGTTGGTCTTAGCGTGATGATATATAGCCTTCCTCGATAAATGGGCTATCTAACACCGAGAGGATTTTTAAAAATCGGACCAGTATTTCCCGAGATGAGCGCGTTCAAACAAACAAACAAACAAACAAACTCTTCAGCTTTATAATATTAGTATAGATATCAAAAATGGCAATATAAAATTTTGTTCTCTTTATGTAAGTCTAAGATGTAAGTACTATATAGGAATACTAGTGGTCCGCCACGGCTTCGCCCGTGGTACGTATTTCGCAATAAAAGGTAGCCTATGTCCTTTCTCGGGTATCAAAATATCTCCATACCAAATTTCATGCAAATTGGTTCAGTAGTTTAGGCGTGATTGAGTAACAGACAGACAGACAGACAGAGTTACTTTCGCATTTTTATAATATTAGTATGGATTTTCATTGAATAAACTAAACCGGTAGGTATATCAACGTAACACATATTATATATGTACGTAAATTAGGAAAAAACACTATCGATTTAATATAATATTATTACATATAATGCAATATGATAGAAATTGACATTACTTAGCGATAAGAAGGCCGTGAATTAAATTCCTATACAAATGACATTTTGTTATAACAATATATTATAATAAATGTATTTTATTACATTCGTCACGTGTTTGATTTCAAATACTTAAATTGACAACATGTCAAAAATTTACGATATGTAATTATTTTTTATCTTAATCAAAACTAGATCTTTATGATACCTTTTTTTTTCTATTAAGTACCTATAGGTAGTCATTTTAATAGGCAACATTTGTCAGTTCAACAAAATTCAACAACGCGGACGTCATCACATCAATTTTCGTTTTCATTTTAAATCTCAATATGTGAAAAAAGAAAATATTTTTCTATAATCGTTATTGCAAAATAAAGAAACAGTTTTTTTCTTTCATGGACTTAATAAATAAAAAATGAAATGTCAAAAATTTTAATATTGTACACCATGATTGTACATCATCAATAGCTGTGATCAATAGTTACTACAAATTTGTCAAAAAAAATCATAGCTTAGAAACATTAGAGGTTTTATTCAATGGATTTATAACGAATATTTTTGCTTGATCTCTGTAAAGTACGCATTGCAATACAAAAGCGGGTTCTAGTTATAATAGTTTACTAATACTTACTTTACAAAACATACTGATAATGGGACCCAGTGTTGCCACCTCGATTTTGTAAAAAGGGCTGGTCGGCACTCTGAAAAGGGCCAGAAAGAGAAACTTCTTCAAAGCGGTGTAACCGCCAGAACGCTTAAAAGTGATATTTGTTATTGTTCAATTACAATTTTGTATTATAATTATTTACAAAATTCTTTATTCATTATTCGAATTCGAGCATTTTGATTGGTTGACTAAACTTTATTAGCCAATCACAACGTACAGCTCGTAAAAAAAGTCCTCTTTTGGCATGGTAAATTGGCAAAATATTACAAAATCGGCCCAAATTTTGAGCCATGCCTATTTAAAAACGGGTTGAATTCCCGAAAAAGGACTAGATTTAGCCCAGAATCGGCTAAGTGTTGCAACACTGATTGGGATTTGGGACTGATAGCAAAGCATAGTAGAATAATTTGCTTAGTCACATATTATAAACATAAATTTTTAGTTGCCATAACAATTAATGGTAATTACTTATAAATGTTTAATCTTTATTACCCATAACTAAAGCAGAAAACTAATATTAACTACGGTAATTTTAAGGTTATTGAACCTAGAACAACTTCCATGTAAAATATATTATTTAACTTGAAAAGATTATTTTATTTTTATGTAAAAACCTTAAAAAACCTCGTCAAATACTATTTAAGTTCAAAAGTATCGCCTGTTCTTGAATGTAATAAAAAGCAAATTAAATAACCCCACGCAAAAAAATAACGAAGTTTAAATATTTAAAAGCAATCCTCTAACCCTTTACAAACATTTGTTAAAATTAAAAAAAAAAGTATTCGAATACGGAATGTCCTAACATTCGAATTTCTTTCTTGCAACAGATAAAAAAGCAACAACGTTCAAACAAAAAAAGAATATTATTTTCTTTAAACATTCATTTCCGCCCTGATCCCTTCAAACGGGAAAGCAGCTTAAAAAATTATAAATAATAAAACTTGACTGCGGGCTGCGCTGGCGGGATTTACATTTTGGAAGGATAATAGACCCTTTTGAATTGATTCAAGAAAAACTTGGATGATTATGATGTCTCAGCGGGATTTTGTGAACGCGACTAATTCTGTATTCCATTTTCAAACTTGTGGCGGGAAAACTATTGTCACGAGTATTGTCATTACTCATTTGTTGAAGTGAAAAAGAAGGTTGAACTTTGAAGTTGTGTAGATTTTGAATAAAAATGCGCCTAGAAGTTGTTGTTACTAGTAGTCTTCAAGGAATTTGTATTGTGTGTATGTTTTGTGTGAAATGGTTTGGAAATATGGGAAGTATTATCTCACTTCCTACATCAATAACTACATTGCAGCGATATCACAATACGTAAGAGATTTGTAGTTATATATCGTTATTATTCTTTAACAATATAAGAGTTAGTACTCAGATGTTGTATTATTTTATACATAATTTTCAATCCAAAACGTTAAATTTTGTATCTAATTAATAAGGAATAACAAAAATAAAAAATGCGCGGTAACGACGCGACAGAGTGGCGCCAAAATGTTTTAAAGTTGAAGTAGGTACCTAAATAGTTGTAAATCGCTCTGTTAGTGTATTTCTATTTTGCTTATAGAAGAAAAGTATGTGTTTTTTATTATTTGTATCGTACATTTTCGAGAATTTTCCGAGGCCTCAAGTCAATCGCTTTATTCTTGTAATTTCGATTTCTGAATGTTGTATGAATCCTATATACCTGCCTAATATGTCGACTAAATCGCGTCTATATTAATTTTTTGCTCTAGAAATATTATTTTATGCGACGTAGATATTTAAGTACCTAGTTAACTACTGTGAATAACGGAATTTTCTTGTTCGCAGACCTTCGTTCTGGGGGCAGCGGACGAAGCTTGAGAAGCGGCTGATGCTGGCCGTGGGGGTGGTGGCCGTGCTGGCTGTAGCCTTCCTCGCGGCCTTCATCACCACGGTCATGCTGAAGAAGTCTACCAATATTAATGGTAAGTTTTATAGATAAGTAACTTACTAAGTTTCGTTCGTGTTTTTGATTTTTTAATGTTCCCGTGGGAATAGTATTGAAATGAATAGTTTTTTTAAGAGATATTTTTTTAGTTGTCTTTGTATACCTACATAGTTAATCTTTTCAATATTCTCGTTAGCTTGCCGCAGCTTTGCGTTTATACCTACATAGCGGTACCTATATGATACTAGCTTTCCGCCCGCGGCTTCGCCCGCACAGTTCCCATTCCCGTGGGATTTCCGGGATAAAACCTATCCTATGTCCTTTCTCGGGTATCAAAATATCTCTATACCAAATTGCATGCAAATTGGTTCAGTAGTTAAGGCGTGATTGAGTAACAGACAGACAGACAGAGTTACTTTCGCATTTATAATATTAGTATGGATAAGTAAAACATATTTATGCGTAAGTTTAACAAAACACAGAAATATGCCTTCCTTATTTCCTTACAATAATAGTACAGTTTCTTACCATAGTTATACAATATCGCATTACGCATAAGTATCTAGCTAAAGATATTTTGACATTAGGTATATTCACGTAGCACAACAAAGGACCATTTTTGCGGTTAATAGGAGATATTATATCCAATATTATTATCTCAATTTACAATAGAACCAGTCGTGCCAAATCTTATACAAACCGTCGCCATGTTGTCACTTTAGTCTGTAACGTGATAATAATACGTGATATTACTAAGTGATTGTTTACACAATATAAACCTTATGCCTTTGGTAATACGATGTTTTGTGTAGACGGGTTTTGGCTCCTTGAAGGAATATGTAATGAGAGAAATTGTTTCACTTGTTGCTCGATGTCAAGGTTACGAAAAACTGTGTGAGCATTTATTTCAATTAGATTTGTAAGTTCTGCTTGAATAAGAAAAACAGTTTCAGTAGAAAATGTTATATCGACCAGTATAACTAGACCTCTCACTGTAATACAGTCACAAAGTAAATTACAGAGAGTGAGAATTGTATTCTATTTAAATAAAAATTAAATTGCTCTATGGTTTTACACATAGTATATTAAAAGAAAGCGTCTACTTACTTGATATTAGGCACACATACATTAAATATATTTTCCTCATCAACATAGACATTAAAAACAAAATATGATTCGCATTTCACAAAAAAAAAAAACGAAATTATATTCAAATCTTCAAAAATCTACGAAACGACGATACAATTTTCTTAAACTTGTAACGTTATCACTTATCACTATTAGAATTGTAACGTTATTACAAAACTATCGACCTTGCTACACTCCGTCACGGAGTCATGAACTCAGAACAATTCGGTGACAAAATTCAGCACATGCTTCAATAAAGATCACGAAATATTTTGCAAGGTACTATTGCTAGTGGAGAATATAATTATCCAAACCTTATTGTTAGCATGAAGGCATTATTATTATATGGATTTTTACGTGTCATTGTTAATTTTATTTTATTAACTACTAGCTGCGCTCCGCGGTTTCACCCGCGTGGCTCCGCTCTTGTTGGTCTTGCCATGATGATATATAAGCCTATAACCTTCCTCGATGGATAGGCTATCTAAGACCGAAATAATTTTTCAAATCGGACCAGTAGTTCCCGAGATTAGCGCGTTCAAACAAACAAACAAACTCTTCAGCTTTATAATATTAGTATAGTCATTAAACCTTCAGAAAATATTTCTGGTTGCTGAAATATACCTAGATACAAAGTATACAAAGTCTATATCAGAATTAGTTTATTTATTTGGATTTACTTTTTCTCCTTCATTAAGTCACAGAAATTGATGACCCCAACTGATTTTGCTGAAAGCACATCGCTTTATCCATGTTATGATCATGTTTGTACACTGCATAGTATTGACATATCTACTTTGTAATTGATTTTAAATAGGCACCTTCCACGGTTATTACCCATGAAGTATAATCAGATTACTATCTCTTCCTTCCACCTGAAAACTTTATTTACAGAAAGGGTTTAATGACATGTTTGTACATAATGCCATTGTTGACATACCTTTATTTAAAGTTGGGAAATGCATTTACGCATCCCCCTCTGCATTTTTTCTGCGTGAGGGGGGTATGTGGGACTCGCGAGAAGCCATACCCACTAAAACCCAACGGTGGCCACTGTTCATCTTCGGCGCCAGGCCTTATACCCCCACCGCGTACGTGGTCAATGGTCATTGCCGCGACTTGGCGGCTCACCCAAGCCCATAATAGTTGACATACCTCCCTTTTAAATAAGTACCTTTGGGCTTCGATGATTCAAAATTCAGCACATGATTCAAAGATCACGAAATATTTTGCAAGTGCCTACTGTTAAAGACTATTGCTACGTTTTAGCGGAGAATATAATTACCAAAACCTTTATGTTAGGTATATAAAGGTATTATTGTTATATTTATGTTGTAGGTACGTGTCATTGTTAATTTGTTTATATGTTTGTCTGAAAATCAATCTCATGGGAAATTATTTCATAAATATACGTAGTATACAAAATCTACACTATAGATATCGAAATTCCTTTGTGCTTTAATTATTAGGATTTACTTTTTTTCCTTATATCATAAAAATTGATGACCTAAAATGATTTGATTGTGCTCTATCTATTGAAATTATTGACATACTTTGTAATTGTTTTTAAATAGGCACCTTCCACGGTTATTACCCATGAAGTATAATTAGATTACTATCTCTTTATTCCACCTGAAAACTTTATTTACAGAAATGGTTTAATGACATGTTTGTACATAATGCCATTGTTGACATACCTACCATATAATCCTTTTAAATAATCTTTGGGCTTCGATCATCCATGGTTTTAATTCCATGAACTATAATCAGATAACTATCTCTTCATTTGACTTCGAATAAAAACTACTCGTGTAAACATCATTATCAATAAATATCAAATAACATTTGCTCTTGAAAATTAAATTTTATAGGATTTAATCAAGTTTATCCAGTCGGAAAATTGAAACCGTTAGGAGCCAAGTAGCCCTTCAATATTTCCATCACTGATTGAAATTGAATATAATAGCGTCTTGTATATAGCTTCTTCAAATTCGATACATTATAATAGGAATATAATTCATAGTAAATCAGCTAGATTTCGATTCATCAACAGCTCTTGATACTGGGTTCTCTCCCGATTTTGGACAAGTTTTTAAAGCTTTTATCCAAAAGTGTCCAAGTTTAGTAACATTCGTGTTATTTATTTAGAACTAGATTTCCGCCCGCGGCTTCGCCCGCGTTTTCAAAGGAAAACCCGCATAGTTCCCGTTCCCGTGGGATTTCCGGGATAAAACCTATCCTATGTGTTAATCCGAGTTACCCTCTATATGTGTGCTAAATTTCATTGTAATCGGTTCAGTAGTTTTTACGTGAAAGAGTAACAAACATCCATACAAACTTTTTAATATGAATCGAGCGAATTTAACAACATATTATATTTATTCGTTTACTACTAAGTTATATCACAGATATAATATTATATAAAAATTTAAGCTTTGCAAAATTTATTCTTCGTTATTTTCTTCGTCGATTAAATTCTCTGACATGTTACTCAGATTCCAATTGAAGATAGACGCCAATTAAATGTAAATGTGTGTGTCGCTAACTTGCACCATTAAACTTCTGCAAGTATTTCTCCCCATCAAGTGATAGAAATTATATCTATAAAAACATAGAATCAAAGACAGGTACAGCATAAATAAATCATTATAACTGTATCATTAGTAGAGTGTCGTCCCACTTTTTGCTAAATGTTTCCATTGATTGAATTTCCAGTAAGAAATTAACTAACCGTTAGACTTAAGTATGCATTTTCTATTTAACGACGGCGATCAAAGTGTAATTTACAAGATTGAGTACTGGCTTAGGAGTTAGGACCTGTATGTACTTTCAAGCACCTTAGAGGAGCATTTCGTAATTACACTAGCTGTATCTATAATTTTCATAGTTACTTTATGAACAAAATTATACTTTATATATTTTATTACATAGAGTTAGGAGTATATAATTAAAATAAAATTCTTACTTAACTCTGATAACTTAATAATTTCATGATTACTTTGTCAAAGCTTTTTTTAGCGTTGTATTTATCAAGTACTTAGTCCAGGTACTTGATTCAAATAAGCTTCTAAGTATATGCGGGTTTTAAAAAATAAGTCTTATAGCCATTGAAGATTACTAGCAAATAATATTAGGCTTAATATCGACATGTCTATCAATTGTCCCTTATATTGACCAGTCTAGTAATATTTCCTAGTAGGAAACAAAAAAAAACAAACTTTTAGCAAACCCTCAAAGTGTTTACCTTTAGCCATATAAACGGCGAAGGCCTCAGGATGTTAAGTTCAAATTGTATTGCGGTCAATACCGCCCACTGGTTGTACATCGTCAATACATATGTGACCTTTAATATTAAAGGTACAAGATGATCTGCTGAATTGAGATGAAGAATATTAAAGATTAGATGGGGATATGGAAATTTTGCGAGCCGAACTTTAATGCATCGTAATGTGTCCTAACATTAAAACAGGTTTTGTTCTTTAATACTATAGATACGATATAATATTATGTATATATATATGTATTTATCAATCGGGAAAATCTGTGAGTTATAAACACACAGTACATAGGTATGTTTGCCCTCGCATTTTTAAAAATAAAGATGTTTAAAGAATTAGACGAAATATTCATCATTTGTCATTGCATTGTTGTAATACTGTGTGGTCACGCTAGTTGCATTTTCTATTAACAGTCTTACATAGTGTTGGAGAACTATAATAGTATAGTCTGACACATATTATAGGTTATTTCTTACTGATAAGGTAATGAAAGCCCTAATATCTTTGATAACTGTGTCCACGGAGGATAGAGAAAGCTTACTTCGTTCTCAATTTAGGCGCTTTTGG
The DNA here is from genome assembly GCF_061535395.1 of Colias eurytheme. Taxonomy (NCBI): domain Eukaryota; kingdom Metazoa; phylum Arthropoda; class Insecta; order Lepidoptera; family Pieridae; genus Colias; species Colias eurytheme. Next base: position 1,038,263 of record NC_142980.1, read on the forward strand.
TACTTCAGTTCGATATAACAATTAAATATCTACATAATAATCACGTTCATTTGTCTATCGCCTATCAAGTAACAAATTTAACCTATATTTTGTTACTTAATCAGATCTAAACAAGTTACTTCCTAGGTTGTCTCAATTAGTGTTTGAAGCCTCGTCTTGATACGAATTAGATCATGTCAAATTTTCGCTAGAACTGGCATATTGGATTATAATATTATTCTTGGATAATATTGACGGTACACTGTCTGAGATCACGCTGTAGATGAGGTGAAATACATCATTGATTTGTATCTCATGGAAAGTGAATAGAAATTGTTAATTGATTCTGCAAATTAACAAGAGAGAGAGATCTTGACAACTTTAATGATTTCAGTTTATTTCGCAAATAGATTATTGTATCCTCTTAGGTAAATCTAGCGTGATTGACCAAGATACCTAATTTGTTGGATGAGACGATTGTATTGTGAATTTACTGTAGCTGTTTGAAGGTGATTTCAAACAACATGTCATCAGACACGTCGTATTATTAAAACTGGAAGTTAAGCAAGCTACCAATTAAATAGGTATATATTCAATTACCTACCTAGTGTGTGATTAAATCTCATTGTTTATGATTCGTACTCAGTAATAATCGTGTATTCTTGGTCACAACATAACAAGCCATTGTACTATACCTGACGGTTTTCATCCAATTAAACTTAAAATCGATTTAACAGTAATTCGAGTTATCATACAAATCGGTTGTTGTTTATGATTTATATGCAAATGTGATTTTTATACATCGAAACACACGACGTATGATCGAATATGAATTTTTATTGAGCTTATATCACTATCACTACATAGTATAAAACAAAGTCGCTTTCTCTGTCCCTATGTCCCTTTGTATGCTGAAATCTTTGAAACTACACAACGGAATTTGATGCGGTTTTTTTCAATTGATAGAGTGATTCAAGAGGAAGGTTATAGTATATAATTTATTAGGTTTTAGACAAAGCGGGCGAAGCCGCGGGCGGAAAGCTAGTGAAGGATAAAATATAGTCCTTTGGTTTAAATAACACTATATCGTTTGAAAAGTGTACCAGGCCATGAGCTATCAGAATTGCAATGTTAACAAAGCAAAACAGGTCGATGAATAAAATTTAGATTTTATTTTCCTTGCCGATAATTCCGTCGACCTCTGTTTGTTAGCAACAACGGTTTTATTTATTTGCATTTAAACTTCTAAGCCTCTAGATTCCTTTGAGAAACAAATTGAAGATGTCTTAGTGTAAATAAGTATTTGTTTAAACGTCGATGAGGATTTTGTTTATTTAGGAGTTAGAGATTTATTTATTAACCACAAAATTTATTTGAAGGAATATAGAGATATCAGTCGTCACTCTAACAAATCTAGTACTTAGTAAGTAGCGTCTCACTTTTTTTAACTCTCGAGCGAAAAGTTACATCATAAGAATTGCTTTGGATAGCTCCAAAGCAATTAATCCATACTAATATTATAAATGCAAAAGTAACTCTATCGGTCTGTCTGTTACTCAATCACGCCTAAACTACTTAACCAATTTGCATGAAATTTGGTATGGAGATATTTTGATACCCGAGAAAGGACATAGGCTACCTTTTATTGGGAAATATGTACCACGGGCGAAGCCGGGGCGGACCACTAGTAATTCATAAATATGAAAAATACGAAAGCGATTTTCATGTAACATCGTATGAATAATATTTAGACTGGTCCAATATGAAAGATGTTGACTGTTTAATTGCAATATATCGTTGCATAACAGCTTCCAAAATTATTGGAAAACTTAAAATATAATCAAAATTATCACACTTGAAATACAAGGGTAAAAAAGCAGATAATAATAGGTAAATAGAACCTGTTAAAAATACACCCGATCTTAATAAGTTAATAATAAAATACCTAGGCTTATATATTACTTTGTCCACAGACGTGCCCCAAACGAGCGAGCTCCGGGTCTCCGAGAGCCTCCCCCCAGCTGTGATTGCCAAAAGCGATGAGATTCAAGTCTGCAAGGATCCTGACTGCGTGCATACTGGTAAGTTTCTAAAAGGTCTATAATTAAACTAATTAATAAGGTATTTTTTGGGATTTAAATGAGTATGGAAAACTTTATTATCTAAGGGTCAATCTAGAAATGGCACAATGTTTGGAAAAAGCCTTTACTTATCAGGTATTATTTAAAAAGGTTCATTAGTATTATATACAAAGGCTTACAGTATACGGATGAATATTAAGTATTTAAGTGCGCCTTAACCTCAAAAGGCTATCGATGAGGAAATAAAACATCATATTTTATTAAACGTTATTTCAATAAAGTTCAAATTTAATACACACAAGCCTGGAGGTCATGTCGTGTTCCACACGCAGATAATTTAGCAGATACAACGAATAATAGCTAACAATTGCATAACGTGTGCAGTTTCCCATGCAAACAATGTGCCGTCACATATAATTACATGTAACTATTAGATGTGAGCAAACGAAAGTGGGTCAAAACTGTGGATACAATGGGTATGCTGAATGGGAGACAAATCGCGATTATCGAGATAAGTGCCTTGGTGACATGCCTGTCTACGGCGTTTTGACTTATTCGGCGTAACTAGGTGACGTTTTAAGGCATTTTGTCTGCTTAATGGACAATTTGAGAGTAAATAGCAGCAGAATCGCGTGTTATTGAGGAATTAGGGATGCATTAGAAATGAGAGGTGTTAAGGACGTAATTGACCTTATACTACCTACCTAAGTGTATCTTATTAGGACTGTGTCATCAATAGAGGAAATTAACGTATTGTGCTTTATTCCTTTGAAGGAAGTCTTCAAAGGTATAATGACTAGAATACTAAACAATTGTTTACTTCACAATGTTATCTTTAAGCACGAATATTCAATATTGTCGTATAATTCTTATGTTAAGGTTGATACATGGAAAACTAACTTATGATACTATTAACCTAAATTGTATCTTTTGGATTGCTAAAATTGGGTACTATTAATTGTAAAATTAAAGATTTATTTCCACTACATAACTAGCGAAAAAACGATATTTAATTATCACAAATATTTCCCTTCATAAATTTTACCCAACCAAACTTTCGCAGCATCAAAGCTGTTGCTCAACATGGACGAATCCGTGGACCCTTGCGACGACTTCTACGACTTTGCTTGCGGATCCTTCGTGAAGAACACCAGGATCCCTGATGATAAGACCTCTGTGAACACTTTCTCCATCATCACCGATCAGCTCCAGGAACAGATTCGATCACTATTGGATGATCCTATCAGCAGTGATGAGCCAAAGCCGTTTGTGCTTGCCAAGACGCTGTACCAGGCTTGCATGAATAGAAGTAAGTTGATCTTTATGTATGATTTTTTAGGTATGGTATGTAAGTTGTTTTTAATTGGATAATATGTGTGTTTTGTTTAATCGGGTTTGTTGTGTGAGTATAGTGTACTCTTTCTTGATACTTAGTACGATAAAATATGTTGATATGAGAATACCTTCCTTTGTTTTTACATCTAGAAGTTTTTTAATGCAATAAGTAAGTATGTAAAATCTAGAAATTTCGTTACTCATTTTGTTCCAAAAAGATTGTCCAACTCGTAGCAATTTTCTGGATTACGCATTGCATTGATTATGAAATTTATATAACATTGCATGTTTCCTGTCGCTAATATAACCGCGATTTCTCTGGAATATAATAACAGTGATGTTAGATAATTGTGATATTGGTTTCATGGTAGATGAGCAAAATTAAAATTTCACGTGATCTCATCGGCCAGCTCCACATAACACGTGAATGCATATAATTGTAGTGACAATTAAGATAGAAAGAAATATTTCTTCTTACTAGATACGCTGCCCTAAATACCTACGCTTACCCGGAAAATTGTAAAAGTTAATGCAATGAGAATAATCTTGTTTCTTACATAAGAATAACATAACACGAATATGATAAACACTTCAAACATTTTACTGGGCAATATACTTTATTATTTAATAACGGGTAATTATAAACAATAGGTATCATTAATATTTAATGTACTTTTGATGTACGAAATAATAAGCTCAGTCGCAATCGAATCTATACATCTATACATATATAATAAATCTGTAGAAGGATCAATTCTGTACATTGAAAATATTGAAAAAATAAACAGTAGGGGGTGTTACTGGATCGATACCAAACCCAAATATGTGATAAAAAAATTTTTTGTCTGTCTGTCTGTCTGTATGTGAAGGCATCACGTGAAAACCGATTTCGATGATACTTGGTATAATTATACCTTATTATCCTGGGCATAAAATAGGATACTTTTATCCCGGAAAAATACGTAGAAAAAAAATAAATCTTAATTTTTCCGCGCGGACGGAGTCGCGGGCGGAAGTTAGTATTATTTATTTCTTCGGATATTCCAAGACGATGTTGTGACGCAAATCGTTTAAATATTAAATTATTATTATCAATTTATATTATCTTACTAATTAAAGTTAGTCAGGGAAAATATTTTAAGACGCTTCGTGCACAGATTATTATCATTTCATTTAATATTAAAATTGTCTACAATATTATTAGACATTTAAAAGTTATTGATTTGATTTGTGATAATTATCTACATAATATTGTACACCAAAGACCCAACAGCATCTTGTAAACAAAAATAACTTGGTCAAAATCCAATTCGTGCTTGGATTTATAAATTACTTTCTTTTCTTCTTTCAATAAATCCCTTTCACAATAAACAGGACTAACTTGTGCAATATGTAAGTCTATCAGGCACTGTTTGAATTACAATGACTCTTTGCTCTCATTTATTGTGGTATCGGTCATATTAATAATAATAAATACCTAGGAGCGTACGCATTATAGGTACCTTTTTCTGAAGTTTTACTGAACGAATATTTTGTTAAAAAGTTGAACGTGAATTTGATATTTCAATATTATTTTATAGAATATGTCATAAATCAAGGGGCAAAACAAAAGGAAATGGGGGCAGGTAGGTATTACTAGAAAAAGAAATCGAAAGGGACTAAAGTAAACCAAAACTTATTTTCATATAGCTCTATTAAAACTCAAAATTACAACCTTATCAAAATGTCGATCGACAAAAAAGCAGTGAAAGTAATAAAGTCAAAAGTCACAGTATAACCCTAGTTAACAAGTGCAGTTGAGTGAAAGTCACTTCCGCGTTTGCAACACTCATGTAATGATACGCAAGGATATATCACTGCTCTGATTCATGTAACCAATATTATGTGGTCTATTGATTCTCTTATTCTACACTTCTAGAGTATAAGAGATGCTATTGGTCTGTTATATATTTTTGCCGCTGCATAAAAATTTTAGTAACCTTGTTTAACTGTACTCTTATTTGCCTCCTCTAATTTCGTTTCAATTACGGCAATTTTCCTTCATCAGATCAAGAGGAGCAAAGATTAGTTAGTTGTGTAGTGTGGTCAATACTCTATATAAGGAGACAGATTATGACAATAGCATCGAAAGATGTAGGTTGGAACTTGGAATCCCGCATCATGATCGAATCATACTTCTATTGTACCTATATGAATATATACGTGAAAGTTTTCATGTATGGATGGATATATATCATGGCGTATGGATGTTTGTTTCTCTTAAGTCATATTTACTTGAAAGATTTGGATGAAACTTTACAGGAATATACGTTATACATCATAATAACACATGATATAGAAATACTTCGCACGAGGGTTTTTCCGCGTACGTATTGTAAAATAAAATAAAATAATACCTATTTATTTTCTAAAAACATGGTACAGAGAGATATCAAAATATTTTAATTATTGTTCTTCATGCTTGCTTAGTGGCACACAGATATTTTCTCAATTTAAATTAAATACAGTATTGAAATTACTAAAACATTTAAAGCTATACATACAATTATTATAATTATAACATTTAATTTAAATAAAAAAAAATCTTTTTGCCTATATATTTGTGACCATTTCAATACTATAACAAAAAAAAAACAATTGGAGAATCCTTTTAAAACGTAATCCTCCTCTAGCGGCCATCGAAGCCCGCGGTATCCAACCACTACTGGACATGCTCCGCAACCTGGGAGGTTGGCCAGTTCTGGACGGGGATAACTGGGATGAAAGTTCCTTCTCCTGGACGGAGGCGGTATACAAGTTCAGGCACGCGGGTTACTCTGTGGACTACTTCTTGGACTTCTCGATTAGTGTGGATGTGAAGAACTCTACTAACAGGATTATTGATGTGAGTTTATTATGTTTATGTTGTTTGTTTAAACTTTAATGTGTTATGATTGTGAAAGCTTATTGCCTAAACGGATATCGAGATTAATTACTACTTGTAAAAGTAAAAAAATGAAGTGGAAAACAATGGATTTGTTTGTCAGGGTTTATAAGGAATATTAAATAAAATTTCACGTCATCGGTTAATTAAAAATGTATAATATTTTTATTTTAAGCTTTAATGATAATTATTTAGTAGTTAGAATCTCTTATTCTACAATATTAAACACAACACATTACATTATAATTATTAACACGAAAAATCTACAAAAAATGAGGGAGAGAAAGTTATTTAGAGTAGGTAAATAAGGCGTTCTGAGCGTCCTTCGCAAACTTAAATGAAATTCGGCATCCGCAGGGAACCCAGTAATAATATTGTGTTATTACACTTTCGTATTTGTTTCGACTCCATAGATTATGCGACGTGACTTGCCGCCAAAATATCCAAGCAAAAAAATATTATTCAAGATTATTCCTAATTTTCTGGCGTTTTAGTACACAAAATATAACATGGCAGTTAGGAACTAAATCCTTATAAGACTTTGATGAAGTTTTTAAAGAAACAATAAAAAAATAAAAACTAATACCTAAGTATTAGATGTTTTATTTAATTTTTTCTTATTACTACTTCTTATAGAACTTTCTCGTATGTTTATGCACTGTGATATAACTAATATTATGCATATGCGTGGTTTAAAATGTAATAGGAAGTAAAATTGGACGTTAGTCAATTATGTAGAAAATATTGGATATTATTATAACCACATTTATGCAATTTTTTATTATACATGAACAGACTAAGTAATAGAGAGTAAAAAAATCTCAAATTCAAATTATGAAAATTTTTAAATTATCTTTACTAAAGAATCATATAAATTACTGTTTTAATCTTCGTTGTAGTCATGGGATAATAAATAATTGGGTTTGGTATATTATCTGGTCAGTAGGGAATTCAGTGTTCATAACCAAATAATTATTAGACTAGACTCATTAACGTTGTTTTCGTAACAGTTTCGTTGCAGTCACAGAGCTAATTTTTGGACATAATATAATTTAATAATTTTACGATGACACTTATTTTGCTTTAATATTATTAACAGATTTTTACGATGCGCGTGTAAGTGTGAGTGAGTCGGTTGAAACGTTTTCACATAGTTTCCATAATGTATTGTATTTACTGTGACATAACGAAAGCAACGTACACAATTATACATAAACACTTCTTCTAACCGTACCACACATCTCTCAGGCTCGTGATAGGAACAGTACGGACTAAATAGAAACGAATGAGCCGGTGCGAATGTAGGTAGTTATGGTACTGTTCCTATTCTGTTTACTGTGACATATCAAAACTAATATTATCTATACTACACCCAAATATATGTAGGTATATAAATACTTCTTTTTGCTGGATCAAGTGTCTTTCGTGATCAAGATACGAACGGTACGGAAACGAATGTGCCTGCTCGAACGTTTTTACGTAGTTTCCGTACTGTTCCTAATTAAATAGGAACAGTACGGAAACTATTGTGTATTATGACATATTAAAATAAGCTGCTTTCTCAGCTGGACCAAGCGTCTCTCGGTCTCAGCCGCGAGTACCTGAACCGCGGCTTCAAAGACAAGCTGGTGCAAGCGTACTACGAGTACATGGTCGACATCGCGGCGTTGCTCGGAGCGGACCGAGCGCGTGCGGAGCTTGAGCTTAAGGACTCGCTGCAGTTTGAGATCAAGCTGGCTAATGTGAGTATTTATTTATTTATTTAACACTTCATCGTGCAATAAACCAGGTACATAAAATAACAATTTACAATAAACAAAAGCACAAAGGGCGGCGTTATCACTATGCAGTGATTTCTGCCAGGCAACCACGGGGAGAAGGCAAAGAAGCGAGATAATAAATTGAGAAACAGAAGAAAAAAAAAACAATATAGAGTATATGGGATTTTGGGACATTTTGGCTGGTTGTACCCTTCTGTATAGGCGTTTTAGGGAATTTTAAGGATAGTGGTCCCCTTTTTAACTGGTCGATATCCGTTTACGGTGGGTACCCTTTTTAATGGGTGGAACTATTTATGGCTGGTGGTGCCCTTTCTGAATAGAGGGAAAACCGTTTATTCCTGGTGGTACACCTTCTACATTGATGGAAACTTTTTTTGTGGGGAAATCGCAATCATCATTTTTATGTTATAATCGCGTCATTCCTACAATAATTATTATGATACCTATTGCAACAAATGTCCATTTTTATATAGATATTTTTCTACATATTCATGACACTACAATAGAAGACGTTGCTGAAACATTTACAAATAAAATTAAACCAAATAAAAACCATAACACTTGACCAAAAAACCTCAAAATAGCATTCACGGACGTATGTTTAATAATACCCATCGTGTCCGAAGCTAGAACAAATGGTGAATAGAAAATATTTTATTTTGAAAACAATAAAACGCCTAATCCGGGCGTCACGAACATTTAATGAGGCCACAAACAAGTTAATTTATGACTCTTGACTTTTATTTTTTAAATAGCTTTTGTATGTAGTTACGTTACGTAAGGTGCGTCTGTGTTGGATTCTCTGTTATAATAGTACACATTGTAAATTATAAAAAACATTAAAATCTGATTTTTGTATGATTTGATTCTTCAAAAGCAGAAAAAATGTTTTTGTTCGATATGATATATTCATTTTTGAAAAGATACTATCTACTTAATGAAAAGTATTGTGACTTTTAATAATTATTCGATATAATATGTGTTTAGTAGAATTCAGTATCAGTGGATTCAGTTAAAAATCATACGCTATAAAATATGTCTTACATAGAATTAATAAATACATATATACGAAAAACTCAAAGTAAGGGATTGTAAAACAATGCGTTGTTTTAACTATTTATTAGGTACCAAAAGTTATAGGTAGATAGTAACAACAAACCAAGCCTACTGCCTAAGAGAGTACAGTCGGAAATAAAAAAAAAGTAAGAATGATAGCCTTATTGAAGGATCAGAGACTTTTTGACCATTCAGTGACTTAGGTAAACTGGCAGTCTAGGTCATAAGCCACAATACTTATGTTAGCAATATATTTTTATGCTTTTTGAGAACATTTTCATTACGATCTTTTCCTTTGACGATTGGAACAGTATTTAAAATATACTTAGATTTTCTATTTCAATAATAATTTTTGTATTGTCACTCATCCTTGATGAGTGTACAAAGTGAAATCAATCACTTTGGTCTTGAAGGGGGCAAAATAAAGTTTAAAAGTTACATACAAATACAAAGATAGGAGAAGCTAATAAAAGCGTGTTATAAAAGAGGTTTCACTGTATATTTTCCTATCCATAGACCGTAATATAATGAATATTTTAAGAGACTACAATAAAATTTCAGATCTCTTTGCCATTGGAGAAACGTCGCAACGCTACTAGCCTGTACAACCCGATGACCATCGCTCAGTTACAAGAAAAGTACCCCAAGTAAGTACAATATTTCGAATTGAATTTTTATTCAGAATGAATTTAATTTGAATAATAAGTAATTAATAATGAATATAATTTGAATAATAATTAATAATTATGCTTTGTATGGTTAAATATTTTTCTTAGTAGTGATAATATAGGTATTATCACAAAAAAGAGCATGTGTGCCGAGCAAAAGTGTCAGAAGTGAAACTTCTATGGCAAGATTCAAAGATACCAAAATCGTCGCCTTACTCCATGACGTATATATTAGGTATATACCTACTACTACCTTGAAATTTTACTCTCAACACGCCTAAAAAAGTTTCACTTAAAATTACACTATGAAAATAACAGTTTCTAAAATCTGTCAACCGTCAATGTGTGTAACCACACAGCTAGTTTTGTATAAATTAGAAAAAACTATATAATAATCAATTTATAATTTGTCCAGGATCCCATGGCTGTCCTATGTGAACCGTCTCTTGGCTCCTCACATCGAGGTCGGTCTGGATGAGATTGTCATCGTCGATGTTCCCAAGTATTTCTCCGATCTTGAGGTAATTAACTTTTCTACATTTTTAATTATTTCCTTATTGAAGTGAAAACTTCTTTAGCGGCGTTGAGCACTTTTTCTGTAATGGGTATAAAATCTTAAACTCGCGTCAGGACACGTGGCCTGGTGAACATGCTGAACGTTAATAATCAAGTTTTCACTTCTGCCGGCACTCCCCCAGTGCAACCCGTCTTTTTTCCATATAGCCATGCTTTCGAATTTTCTTAATTATATTGTTTTCTTTTAACGGATTTATAGCTATGTTTTGGAACATTCCGCTCTTAAAAATTTCGTTTTCCTTTTAATTAAAATAATTATAACAATGCTTTTAAAAACATTCCATAAAAGTCATTTAAAAATAGAGTTAATTATTAGGCAATGTATTTATTTTGCTTTTCTCTTAATGTATTTTCCCTCTGGCAAAAGTAAACAACTGATTTTATCTTTCCTTAAAACAAAACAGTACGTCATCAATGGCCACTTACCTCACCTACCAGGTGCTAAAAAAACCCCTAAATTTTTCCAAAACATTCCTTAAGTTAAAAGATTTTGTTATTATCAGGCAATGTTTGTTCCTTTTTGTTTTTTTCTCCTAATGGATTTGCCCTCTGGCAAAAGTAACCAATTATTTTTATTTTTAAACAAAACATTAAGTCATCAATGCCAAATTACTTCACCCACCAGGTGCTACTTAAAAACACACAAAAAAGAATTGTAAAAACATTCCTTAAATTAAAGGATATATCTTTAGTATTGGCAATGTTTTTTTTACTAATGGATTTGCCTTTTGGCAAAAATAAACATTTTTGTATTTCCTTAAAACAAAACAGTAATCAAAGCCTATCAGGTACTCCTACAGAAAACATCCAAATTTGTTTATCTTTATTTTCATATTCTCAACCTTTTCCAACCTAGAACTAAAAACTCCTCAATTACTTTAACACAGCATATCTTAATCCTTTATCCGTCAGTTTTACTACTTTTCGCAAGAAGACCTATATTTCAATATTCCTATAAACAAATTGGTTTACATAAATCTTAAATAATCATTGAGTTACTATGCTACTACACTTTTTCTAACAGGAATTAGAGTCAATCGTCTCAAACCATTTTTTTGTCACATTGATTGGTTTTATTGATAAGTTTATTCATATTTTTTTAATAAGACAAACAATATTTATTTGTTACATTGATTGGTATTAATTTATAAGTAATAAGAGGCAGAATATCTACAAAGTGTATGACTCACTCCCCCCCCCCCGCGCCGCCGCGCTTGTTACACAGATTTTGTTCGTGGTGTCCTCTCTATAATAATACCTCAATGTAAATATATTTATTTAAATAATATACCAAGATCATCAAAATGCCCATAAACCACCAGATCCTCCTAGAGAACACGCCCAAGCGAGTACAAGCGAACTACGTAATGTGGCGAGTAGCTGGCGCCAGTGTCTCGTACCTTACTGAGGAGTTACGTAGACGTCAACTGGCTTACGTCACTGCACTGTCTGGGAAGACTGAGCGAGAGAGCAGGTGGAAGGAGTGCGCTGATACTACTAGTGCTAGGTGAGAGACATACACACATACATACGAACACTTCAGAACTGGGTCATACACATCAACTCCTTAGAGTAATACGATAGAGCAGAAAAATGTACACATACATTCTCAGCTAGTGCATGTGCTACACACATGAACATCTTCTTATATATAAAAATGAATCGCAAAATGTGTTGGTAAGCGCATAACTCGAGAACGGCTGAACCGATTTAGATAATTCTTTTTTTATTATATTCCTTGAAGTACGAGGGTGGTTTTTATGTAGAGAAAACGTAAATATGTACCACGGGCGAAGCCGGGGCGGACCGCTAGTACATAATATGCACGAACACCACATATCCATCTCACAATGCTAGATGAGAATACACCAACCGAAGAACACTTCACTCACACGAAACTGACCCTTTACGCCAATCTATGTCAGATCATGTACTTACACCGCACAGGGACCACACCATCCGAAGAACATTTCAATGAACCAACCACCCAGTCATCTCATACATACTCACATAATCACCTCTGAGATAAACGACAATTTTTATTTACTTAAATATTCTTTTTTACAGTATGTCCATCGCTGTGGGAGCCCTCTATATCCGAAAATATTTCAACGAAAATTCTAAGGCCAAAGCTTTGGAGATGGTAGATGATATCAGGTAAGGAATTTCTTCATCAAGGTTTATGGATACATATTTTAGATATGATAAAAAAATTGTATTGACTTATTGGATTTTTTTTTCTATAAACCCAATTCAAATATCGAATTCATGCAACATCAATCAGCCATGAAGTCCTGAGTCAAATTTTCACATATTTTTGTCAAGTTAAGACTAGCACTGTATGACAAAATAGGTTGTCCTTACTTCCATTCATCGAAATTCTATTCTCAATAATTTATTATTTATTTATCAATCCTTTATTGCTCTTAAAAAGAATAAAAAAAAGAAACACAAACACTTAAAGATTAAAGATTAAACTAAGTACGTGGCGGTCTTATCGCTTTAGAGCGATTTCTTCCAGACAACCTTTGGAACAGTAGAGGAATAGATATAAAATAAAATAAATGGGTAGTGCAACACTACCACTTTTCTTGAAATATTAATGATCTATCTATTTACCGACTTACAGACAACAATTCAGCAAGACTCTCTCAGAGGTGGAATGGATGGACGCCATGACACGTCAGGCTGCACTCGATAAAGCACAAGCAATGGCCGCTCATATCGCATACCCCAATGAGCTACTGGATAACGACAAGCTCACTGAGTTCTATTCCGGGGTGAGTTACAGACAGACACACATACACACAAACATCCTAAACCAAACATAGTTCAGCTCTTAAACTAAAAATAGTTCTAGTTATTGATTCACAATAATCAAACGACACCACATTTTAAACTGACTTCAAAAAACAGGAGGAAGCTTCTCATTCGACTGTTACCAATCTTAGAACAGAGTGACTCCTTTTTCAGAGCCTGTGCCTTAACTTAAACTCCCCCAGTTAAAGTACCTTGATTTTTCCAGTTGACTATTCAGTTTCTAACAACGTTAGCATATCTCGACCATATCCATAGCATAGTATAGCATATATACATTTACTAGCGGTCCGCCCCGGCTTCGCTCTCTCAAGTTGGATCGAACTGCACAATTGTGTGAACTGCACACTGTGCGAATTTTATTATAATCGGTTAAGTGGTTTAGGAGTCCATTGAGGACAAACATTGTGACACGAGATTTATATAAGATATCTACTTTATTAAGACTTTAAAGAAAGTTACATGTCTAAGAACAAACTTATCTAACAAAAGGCTGACACTGAACCTCCTTCTCAGTTGGAGATGTCCACTGACAAACTGATGGAGTCAGTGCTGAACCTCACGCTGTTCGGCACTGAGTACCTGTTCAGCAAATTGCGCGAACCCGTCAACAAGACTGACTGGGTGACTCACGGCAGACCGGCCATTGTGAACGCGTTCTATTCCTCTATTGAGAACAGCATCCGTAAGTGTTAAGCCGTTTCGGAGTTTTTTTTTGTCTTGAGAAAAGTAAACAGAAATCATTTTTTATTGTAAGAGGTGGAAAATATTTTCTAATTTTAGGAGTTTCCTCATTTTCCAACAAATACCGACTTTCTTGTTATTTTTTTACATATTGGTTACTCATATCCCGTACCTGATAGTCAATTTTCGTAACACGAAAGCGTCATTAATTTTGTAAACCACAGGGTTGCAACTCACATTTGCCAAATTAGGGCTGCCACAAAAACACATAATTAAGTAATTTATTAATCTATTTATTTATTATAATACCGCAGAATTCCCAGCGGGTATCCTCCAAGGCACGTTCTTCTCAGCCAAGCGCCCCGCATACATGAACTACGGAGCTATCGGCTTCGTCATTGGACATGAAATCACTCACGGGTTCGATGACCAGGTAGGGTAAAACAGTAGAAGTTTAAACTGCTTTATATTCTTCGCTTGGTTTCGGGAAATGCACTGGTAAATAATTTGAACGATTTACTCACAAAAAAATGGTGATTTTATGGCAAATTCTTCATCAGCACTTTAAAAACTAACAAAAAATATGATACGTAAAATGGCAAATTCTAGAACAGCACTTTGACAAAATTTATTTCGCTCTTCTAAAAAACATAACCAAATCTATGCTTATAACACTTTCGTACTAACTCTCTACTAAAACACTAACCTACTAACAAAAGACGGACAGAGAACCAATCATGACCGGATAATTCAATTATATTATCTGGTGATGAAGCAGGGTCGGTAGGGAGGGTGATGAACTGATGGTGATGATTAATTGCCTCAGCTGTTGATGACGGATGTTTTCCAGGGTCGCCAATTTGACAAGAATGGTAATCTAGTTGACTGGTGGCAAGAGGTGACCAAACAGAAGTATTTGGAGAAGGCCAAGTGCATCATTGACCAGTACTCCAACTATACTGTGAAGGAAGTTGGCATGAATGTAAGTTTATTTTTATTTTTATTGAATTTATTTTTTGTTGTTTTACTGGGAGGATGTAGATGAATGGATGGTTCAAATGTGTATGAAATTTTATTGTTTGGATCAGCATTTTACTCCAGCTCGTTTATGAGAAATAGTTAATTACTATTTTCCATTACACCACCTTAAAAAGTTAAACTTACTTGGTTACTTTAGATTTCATATAGATAAAAGTTTAAATATATAAAATCAACCTATTTTTACAGGATAGTTAGCAGACAATGAATTTAAATTCTGTTTTGTACTAGTGATACTAATACAAAGAGTAACTATTAAGTCTATTGCGATAATCTGAAATGCTGCTAATTTAAAAATACTTGTAAAAAAGAGTAACGAGTTTCTGTACTCTGTTCTCTCGATATTCGATAAATCGATGATAAATATAGTACAGGATGTCTGGTACACTTTTCGTAATATATTACATACATAATATACTTTATAAATGGACAAATGATATCCCCAGCTGAACGGCGTGAACACACAAGGCGAGAACATAGCTGACAACGGCGGTATCAAGGAAGCGTATTATGCGTATGCGGCTTGGATGCGTCGCCATGGAGACGAGCCACGTTTGCCGGGGTTGGAGAAATATTCGCCCAGACAGGTGGGTGGGGGGAAAAGGGAAGGGGGACAAGGGGAGGGGGTAATATGAATTTCACTGGTCGGTTAGTTTTGTTGGTAGTTCCCCTGCCTTCCAACTTCCAAGCCAGAGGTCGTGGGTTCGATTCCCACCCGGGGAAAATATTTGGATGATGAACATAGATGTTTGCTCTGTGTCTGGGTATAAATAATTACCTACCTCTATGTAAGTATTTATTTAAAACTATATATAGATTTATCAGCCATCAAGTATCATTTTTTTTTTCTTTTGACTAATAATTTGTATTGACACAGTTTTTTTTAGATTACTATGAAAAATATTATATTTTATGGTCAGTAGTTATTAGTTAGTGAAGTAGATGTTACTGTGAATTTTGGAAATGCATTATATACACAGATAATATAAATACATAAATTCCAGATGTCCTGGCTAACCGATGTCCGATACCGCAAATATATTTCCAGATGACTGTCAGACTATTACTATACTTTCTATCTAACCAATATACCCCTTCCAGATGTTTTAGCTAAGCATGTCTATAAATACACAATACATTCCAGATGTTTTGGCTCAGCGCTGCCAACACCTGGTGCTCAGTGTACCGCAACGAGTCCATCAAGATGCGCATCACGACCGGCTTCCACGCGCCTGGACGATTCCGCGTCCAAGGTCCAATGTCCAACATGGACGAGTTCGCTGTTGACTTCAAGTGCCCCCCCCACGCGCCCATGAACCCCGCTGCTAAATGCAAGGTGTGGTAAGTTGGGGGACAGGGGAAGGGGGGAAAGCCTGTATTATTAGCATAGGCTTAGCTAACCCGGATAAATACAGTAGGGTGTAACAGTTAGAGGGGGAGGGAGTTAATATAGATTAGTTAGAAGAGGGGGGGATATAGATGAGTAAGTGTAAGTTGACTTGACTCAAAGATTCTCGAGGTTTTAAAGGAACATTCGTCAAGTGGAAGGGTAGATAGGGGATACTAGTGTTGCAAGCAGTATATCACAAGGGGGACAAATGAAAGTACAGTGTAGAAAAGAAATGGGGGGGGGGGGGAAACAATAGCTTGCAAGAGTAATTGGTAAATAACGGGGGGTGATAATAGTTCGTATTTAGTATCCTGTACAAAATACATCTTAGATAACCTCCCCCCTCCTTAAGTATAATGTCTGGTTACACCACTAACTGTATATGTACTTATTAATGTACTGAATTGTATTTTTGTTTATTAATTTTTAGTAGTTTTTATTCCTTTAGAATACTTTTTTTGTTTTGAAATTTTGTGACATTGTTTCTTTTTTTTGTGATTTAATATTAAATTTAACCTCATTCTTTATGATTAGTATATTTTATAGATGTATGTTCTTTTAGGATAGCGAGTGAAAAAAATAATTTTCTCACTTTTCTATCGTTATTTTTTTCTTCTCAATGCTCTTATTTTTGTTACTGATCTGAATTTTATACTCAGACCTTTTATGATATTGTATTTTTATAAATTATTAAAAAAAAACACTAATGATTATTTTTGATACTTTTAGTTTATTTTTTATTTAAAGAGTTAAAAAGTTAATTTAATTGTACTCCCGTAGTGAGGACGGGATGACAATAAATGGGGTGTTTGTTGTAAAGTTCTTAGATTTATTTCAACTATAATCACCTGTTTGACGTTTGTATGTCTGTCTGTCACATTAAAATTGCTAAAAAAAATTAAAAATATATAAAAAAAAGAAATTGAAATCTATTTTCTTTACAACAATACTAAACATCGATGGTAATTGGTAAAGGATATAATCGTTCTATGAAAATTGATTTTTAAACCAACTAAAAATATTTTATTTTTAATATTGGTAATATCTACAACTTTTCATCTTGAAACAAAAATTTCGCTCTATTTAAATCTAATTATAAGCACAAAAACGTGCAAAAAAATTGTATTTTAAATGTACTTGATGTTGTTTTAGACGTTTTTATCTTACGATTGTATCGACTCGGTGAGATTTTAGACTGACGATGGAAATTCGACGGGTATAGTGTTAACACTTGTTATTACAAGTACAAATGAGTTCTTTTCCCTTGTAGATTTATTGTTAACATTTAACTTTTTTTTATTTTTTTTTGTAACAAAAAGTAATTTCTTGTTTGTTTTTAAATACGCGACATAAGGTCTATTACAAACATTTTGATATCTGGATCAATTTTTAAGTTTGTTTGCCATACCTACATTATTTTTACAAATTTCACAAAGGAAAAGGACGCTTTTCTCGTTGTTTCTTTCAGCAGTCGAATTTTGATGTTACTTAAGCTTAGGGTTAATGTGTATTGTAGTATTCATATATTTATTGTTTAGACTCAAGATCTCTCGCTATACATAAATATATGAATTGATAGATAGACTAGTAGCTAGGTATTTATTACGATAGGCTGCTAAGAACACTGTTCTAAGACTATATGCTTTACTTTCTCGCAGTGTGTTTCTTCACAATAAACACTATTCAATAAATTTTTATATTTCTGAAGTGTATGAATATTCGTTTAAAATTTTGGACATATAGCGCATAACATGACGATATAAAATATTATAGAAGATATCTGTATTAACTATTGCATTAAATTAACAACATAAATATAGTGTATCGTATTTGAATACAAGACGAATATATACATACATTTTCAGAACAATCTCATTGTGAGTTCAGTGGTTTTCAAGTCTCTTTAAATATCACACGTCACTGTTTGTTTTATGTGTATGTTTAAGAATGTATTTAGATGTTTCATAGTTTAACGGTCGTTACTTATTAGCGTTGAACAACAAAACAACGTGTAACATAAGAGAAACGAATTAATGAAATATACAAGAGTACCTAAATTAGCGGATTTGACTGTTAGTCTATCATGCCCTAAGTATTTTAAAGTTAAGTCCTAAGTCCCGAACAAGGGTGTAGCCAAGTTTAGTCCAGGGTTTTGCACATGATGAACATACCTACAGTTAAACACCGATCAATATCAACACACTATCTGAATTTGATATGTTTGGTTTTACGGTATTCAAATGCTATAAAAATTTATAACACACTATCTTGTAAGCATCCTATAGTTAGGTACCTACACAAAAACTAAAATTCTGGGCTATTACTATGAGTACACTCTACGTTAGGGAATTTCTCAATTCATTGACTAAAACTGTTTTATCGCTCGCTAAACAAATCTCTAATACTTCATATTAAAAGATCCTCGATTTGATCTCTTTTGATAAGATTTTAACATTAAAAATGAAGATGTTTAGCGGGTTGGTATAGAGCCACGGTATTGCCTCACAAGTTAATAACAGTGATATATTATAGAATAAGCAAATAGATATAGAACACTTTGTTGTGAAACATGAATACACCGAATACAGTATAAATTTATAATTTTGTGTTTTACTTTTCTCCCTTCCTTTGTCCTTTATTTCCTTTGATCCTAAGCATTACTCTCTCAATAGATTAATAAGTAAATCTGACTAGGTCGGGCTCAAATATTTATTATATGAAACAAATCTAAGTGGAGGACTAGGTAATTAGGTATGTCTTATAGAATGGTGGATGGTAATATGGCATTATTTTTTATAAAAAAGAGATACAAACTGTCCATCATCAGTTTGTATCTGGGAAAACAATGGAACAGAAAGAACAACTAACTAGTTAATAGTAGGTTGCTTTAGTTCTAATACAGATATCATTAGTGTCTCGAAGCACTTTGCCGAGAGTAGGGGAGACCGGGTACAAAAGTAACGGTGGGTCGAAAGTAACAAATGCTCTCTAGATTTATCCAATGGGCGAACACCGCTTAGCCTCTGTCAGGCGATAGCCGAGAGCGTCCCCCTTAATTGTATTCATTCGCCGCGTGCACCACGCGCTGTTAGGCTGTGTGACAGGACGCTACGTGTTTTCACGAATCAAAAGTAAGATTTTCGACATTTTTTTATTAACCGTTTACGTAGTCTTAAAAGGATGATAGAAATCTGAATGTTTGCATATCCATTCTTGATTAGAGTAATTGTACATTGCTCATAATCATTTTTATGTAGCACGTTCCGTTTTAAAGTTTTGTTGCACGTCTTGGCAAAAATATAGACGGGTACAAAAGTAACATAGCCCTATGGGTACAAAAGTAACATGTTATTTTTGTCCCATTATGATTTTGTATATTTTTATGTACATCTTTACTTCAACAGAATGCCGCGACAACGCATTAGAACTACTGATCGAGGAATTACCAACACGGCTGAAGAGCATTTTGAAAGATGCAAAAATATAATATTTGCCATGTAACATTATATAGATTTATAAAAAAAAATATAAGCCGTAATACTAGTGCAGCTACCTTGCGTCGATCGAGATTAACTAATAACAAGTAAGGTAATCTAGGCGACTATTTAATCGAGTGCTCTGCAGTTTATTTTCAGTTATCTCCATCAACCAGCATAATGTGAATAATTTTATTGATAACCTTGCTGAGGTATTGGGAAAGGTACCAATTTGAGCCAAAAGATACTTGGAATATGGACGACCACCGTCCAAAAACCTATCAAAATTGTAGATTAAAAAGGGATTAAACAAGTAGGTGCCATAACCTTAGCAGAGCCTGGAAATTAGTAACTGTTGCTGTTGCCATTAATGCTCTAGGCTAGGAGAACACATTCCGCTTTTTTCGTATTGCCGAGGGTCCTGTTGGTTGTGCTGGAGCTGGGAATGCTAGTGGATGGATGCGGGATGCAGAATTTTTAATTATAAAAGAATGATTCCCTTAATTAATCTCATGACTTGAACTTCGTATATTTTTTATCGATTGTTTTGTATTATATTTGCAAGTATTACATTTAAAATACAAAAGTTGATATGTGTTATTAATACAAAGTCTTTAAACAAATAATTTGTTGATTTACCATCATAATATTGTATTAATTACTAACCCCTTTGTCTTGTTACTTTCGACCCACGACGTGTTACTTTCGACCTGCTTACGGGGTCGAAAGTAACAACTGACTATTTTTTTTTAAATTTACTTTATGAATATAAAACACTACATAATATAATAAATTGAGGTGCTAGTGTAAAGAATATAAACTAAATTTATATATGGTTATATTAATTTAATGATAACAGTAACACCCAGTCAGAAATCAGGGTACAAGTACAAAGTGTTACTTTTGTACCCGGTCTCCCCTACGCAACTGAATTTTGGCAAGATTACAATATTATTGCAAACTCAAATACATATTTATTCAATTAGCCTTCTTAGAATGCACTTTTGAATCGTCATAACATTTTTTAAACAGTTACCACCGATTTGGAATGCAGTATGGAGAAGAACCGGCAAGAAACTCCATAGTTGCTCTGCAAAAAAAATTCTTTTTTTTTAATTGAATGTAATGTTTTTGGAAGTCTACACATGACTATAGCCTATAGGAAAGCTTTTGATAAGATTAATCACAGGCGACTACTTGCTTACAATTTGGTTACCTATTTTGTGATGACTGCTGCAGTAGTTGTGCGTGTGTTGGCTTTCAAAGTAAATTAGCAAGTTTCAAATAATAATAATTCTAAGGAGTTATTCTCATTCTGTTCAGTATCATCTGCATATTATTCTCATTCTGTATCAGTATTATCTCTGGCCTTAATTATTGTTTGTGACTTTTAGCAAGGATTTTTGCAACAAATTTTCATTTAATTTTTTACTATAAGCAAATATTTTTATAATGAATTATTTCTGAAATTCAAAATGATTTAAGCAAATTAGGATTGGCGTGATCATAGTTGAGGTAAATTTTTTATCCTGCATTATTTGAGCATAGTCAAAAAAGTGGGAGGAGTGATAAATAAAAGACATCCATGAATTTACAATAAATTTATTGTTCCGAAAATATCATTCGTACACTACACGCTTGTCATCATCAACATTACGATACATCTCATGTACACTCGTTGCATCGTACATTGTAAGCAGCGAAGCATTTGTAGGAGTAGTATATTGAAGTAGGACAGATGTTGATTTTGGTCCATTTATACAATGCTAGGAACCAATGAACAAGGATCGAAGTTCCTTTCGAATTTAGACGAACCATTGGAGGAACAATCATTAGTTATACGTGCTTTTAGCAATTTTAATAGTATGTTTACATCAAAATCTGTCCCAAATCAAAGAAACAGGATCAAAAAAACACATTCTGTTGATTAATAAACAGACAATTTATATTTCCAGCGAATTCACTTGGCTAGACATTTAAACAAGTTACATGCAAACTTGGTAAACACTAAAATAATACATTTTTGGTTTCACAATTATTATTTCTCAATTGCTTTAGCATTTTTGTGATGAAAGTAAATAATGTTTTAAAACACGTAAATAATTAAAGTATTTGTATACATAAGTAAATAAGTCTGTTTAGTCGACTTTAAGAGAAAAAAATGTATAAAACTATATTTGGTATTTGAAAATATATTGGCAGCAGGTATTATGCGAAGCTAGGTTAGTGTTAAAATGCAGTGCAGTAAAAACCAATGTTTATTGGAACAAGATCCAAACTAGCCAACAATTGGACCAATACATTTCGGACGTCACCAACTACATTGGCTCCCGACTTTGGTAATTTTAAAAAACACTAAACACCTAATTTACAACACATAATATATTCGTATAAAACAATATTATATACACTTTTAGTAATCTAAGATTAAACAATGACTAAATGTAGCTAAATCGAAAATAAATAATTATGAGAAGCGCAAAGTAACATCGAGCGATGGAAGTGTTAAGTCCCATGTCCCCTAGTGGGGTAAAGGGGCAGATGTATTATGCATACATTTGTTTTACCAATCGATTTTTTTAGAGACAAGAGTGATTAGCTTTCTGCGTCCTGCCAGAACGAGATATTTTTTTTATTCGTCTCCACCGGGCAGAGAGGCGATCAACCAAAAATTTTGTTCATATAATTTACAAGATTAAGATATACTATAAACATTATAATTTCCGAATGACAATTTTTATTTAATATTTAATAATAAAACAGTCCCATCGCTATGGCGTGTATGCAGGGTTCGCAAAGCAACATGTTGTAATTAGTTTTGTAGCATTCGAGTGAAACTATCCGACCTTCGTTGTCAATACTAGAGTATTCGACTACTGAACAATATCTACGTGTACTATCTATTGATAACTTCCAATATACTCCTTACATACTGGATATTGGTAACACAACACCAATAATTTATTCCATATTATATAATCCAGTATTTCACAATTACATTTTAAAATACAAGTGTGATTGAGATTTGAGAGATAAGTGATACGGTGAAAATAGAGCCTCTACGTACATTCAGATAAAATTTTAAAAACTCACGGGAGCGAGCGAGCCTGTAGCTGCGTGGTGTAACAATTTGAAATAACGCGTTTTAGAATTTTCCTGTGATATTACCAAACCAAAAAATCAATGATTTCCAAACTCTATAATAATCCTAATTTAATTTTTTAAATTAAAAATCATTGTATGAACAAAATAAAACCCCGTGTAAAGATTGTTACACGATTATAAAATCTGTTTTATCATATACAGCTAACCCGCTCCCGCGCAATACACATATACCTAAAATATAAATCTGTTTAAAATACACATAGCTGTGTAACCCTAACTGATACGATTGGTATATATTTTACGTTAATACACATCGATAATAATCTAGAAATCCCATTCACTATTGATACTAGATGAAAAAGTTACGTTTGAGAGTAAAAGAGGTTTACAAGCTGATTATTTCTATGAGTTTTAAAATGGTAAAGGTAGATGTGTCTTTCGGTATGGCATCGCACTTTACTCGACTACTAAACCAAACTAAACTCCGTCGGCACGGACCCGCCATTTATATGTACACCTAAATACACATAATATGAGTAACTCGACATTGATATATCTTCTATAATACACATTAAACATTTACATTCGAGCTTGCAAAGTATAAATATCACAGAATCTTCCGCGGTGGCAAAAGACAGGAGTATTGCGTCGCGGACAGAGAATGTTATAGAGACGTATTAAATAAATTAACTACAAATTAAATTTATATGTATACTGCATGTATGTTGTAGGTATCCCAATCGAAACGTGAAAAAAATTAAAATTTTATTATTATAATTTATAACGTAGTTCTGGGAAATTCCCATTACATGTTTTTTCGCGGGGAAAGTAACCTAGGTCACTAGCTTCCTAAATCCTAACTATGTATCTCCAGACACATAGATAATTAGCATAACATAGCTCCGCTGCGACGTGAAAGACATACAGTCAATTAAAAAGAGAGACAAACAGACAAACACCCTTTAATTTTTATAATATCACTGAGGATTATTATTATAATATTAGATATAATATTAGATAGCTCGCCACATCAAAATAATTGTGGTTTTAGTTACACCAGTTCAATAATTTTATCTAAAGCCAAACAAACATACAAAAATAAAAGAAATACTAAACAAAACATTTAAATACATTAACCTCCCTCCCTCCCTCACATTTCCCTTTGAACATTCTCTGTCTACAACTGTAAGCTTAAGCTATGAACATAACAAAATAGCGCCTAAGTAATATTCGATGATATTAAACTAAAACCTAGTACGTATATGCTTCACATGCCTTAATACTGCAGAAATAAATAGCTTACACAACTAAACCAAATACATTTGTAAGGGACGAATATCTCGCGTCACCTTAATAATGTGCGTACAGGAATATATTTATATAACCCATCGCAATTGCTTTTGAAGTTCTCTAACTATAATTAGCAACAAAGCTACCAGCTAATATAAATGATATAAATACCCGAATCACACGCCTACAACCCCCATATAATATATGCTATCCCTTTTTCCACTATCTTCTTACACGCTTCTTACATATAGAGAAGAAGAGGAAAGGTATATTGCAATTTAAATCAGATTCTTGAATCCTACATGATTCTATTCCACGAACACACGGATAGGTGTTATCTATATCTATGTTAATATATGATAGATTGAATCAGACTAACGGTTACAGTAGACATGGGTGTTGTTAAACACACGCGGTCATACAATCCCTTGTTTGAGGTATTGTATGAGTACATTGTCCTCCCTCCCTCCCTCGCAATTTCGCTTATCTATAATATAAAAATGAATCCCAAAATGTGTTGGTAAGCGCATAACTTGAGAACGGCTGAACCGATTTCGATAATTCTTTTTTTATTATATTCCTTGAAGTACGAGGATGGTTCTTATGTAGAGAAAACGTAAACATGTACCACGGGCGAAGCTAAATCGTATTAAATAATCGCAAAATGTGTGAAGCACTTACCAACACATTTTGCGATTCATTTTTATATATAAAGATATCTTAAAAATTTAAAGACACAGTTTAATATTTTCATCAAGATATTAATGTTATTTTAACAACACCCATTACTATTCATACAATTATTGACTGAATAAATATGTAAACTATTATATATTTATTTTATTAATGCTGTACTACATCTTTGTAATGTTGAAATTGCGACACATATCTATAACTTTGAGCTATAATTAAGTTTAAACTTATTACTCTTTTTTGCTACAATACACCAGTATGAGAATTAAGATAGGCCTGAGTCTAAATGTGAGATCGCTTTTAATATATTTAAATTTAAACGCACATAAGTATTAAAAAGGTTCCCGTTCCGGTGACGAGAGTGTAATCTTAGTTCTTACAGACGAACGGCAGCCTACATTAGCATTTTTTTAAAAGCGATCTCACTATGAGTATTTCTCAAAGCATACACAAAAACGTATAGTAAAATTGATGGGACTCTAGTTTCTAAACAATACGATTGGTTCACATATACTTTAAAAGTTCGATAAAATACAATATATCATTGATATTCATTTATATAAGACCTATACTCTTTCTAATATTCCTTTCGCAAGAATTTAATTAATTTTCCGCTGATTAATCGTCATACTAAAACCCCTTAGACTCTAGATCTTTAGACTAAACCATTTTTTCGACATTAAATCGGTACAAAAAACGCGACTCTAAGCATATTGCGATAACGTTCAATTTTATCTGGCTCGAAAAGCACCCGTGAACAAGCTGTATATTTGATTATACATTTTACTTATCGAACGTTTAAAACAGACTAGAAAACATTTTGCGATCGATACCTACAGGCTACAACCGAATTCCGAAGAGACCAATACATTTTGCCTCAATATAAAACGTATATAAACGCAAACACAGGCCAGCCAGAATGATTCCTATAACTTGCATACAATTACATCATTCTTATACGAACTCTTATAGTAACTGCTGGTTGACCGACCGTTTATATTGACCGCAAATCACAACACTTTAGTCAACCAGTATAACTAGACCTTTACGAACATCATATATTTGTCGTCTAACCTTCACAACGACGAGGTTAGACGGCATTGTAAGTAAAAAGGTGTAGATAGTTAACCAACAAAACGGCACACTAACACGTTTAGAGGCCAAAGTCAGGCACAATTCTTGTCTTGAGCGTGACTATTCTGAAGTAAAATGTGGCTTATTATCTACATTTCGCTCCTTTTTACTTATTACATTGGCTATCGGTCACGTATACTGGTTGACGCTTTACAACCCCCGGGGCAAGTTAGAGGCATCTCTCGAAGTACCCTCCAGGGCAAGTGGGACATCCCTCGAAGTACCCTTGGAGCAAGTGGGACATCCCTCGAAGTACCCTTGGAGCAAGTGGGGCATCCCTCGAAGTACCCCTGGGGGTAAGTTGGGCAATTCCTCTAAGTACCCCCCGGGGCATTCCTCGACGTATCCCCTGGGGGCAAGATGGGCCATTCCTCTAAGTACCCCCCGGGGCATTTCTACCCCCTGGGGCAGGGGGCACGTCACCAGGCTGCGGGGGTCAGCCAGCGGGCCGGCAGTCATTCATCCAGGCTTAAAGGGTTATCTTCCACGAATACTACGTGCGATCTCATGTAGATTAAGAACGCTAGGAGACGGTCCTTCTCGGCTTCGTTGCCTCTGTAGAAATATATACATTTAGACACAAATCACTAAATAATATTGACTTAAAGAGGTAGGTAGGTAGGCATTTTATATACTTTTTAAATTTCCTATTTCACAAAGTATTGAGTTTGAATAGGACACTATCTATAACTTGATGAATTCTATAATGAGTTACTTATTACCTTTTAAAACACAAAATGAATTTACTAAAATATTCTACACTAACGACTCAAATAATAAAATAAAAATAATAAAAACTACTTACTCAATATCAATTTCTATGGCTAAAACAGTGTGATGCGGTTTTCCTTCTTCATCCATCCATCTGCAAATATAACATGCCTATGATATTTCAAACAGCAAATTAAATAATATAGGCTATGCGAAATGAAAATTCAATTATAATATGTAAAAATAAAAATGTATCTAAATAAATCAATCAACCATGTTATCTAGTCTGAACCCCTTATAACCATAACCTTGTAACCATACATTAAAAAAAAGACGTGTGTCACTCGGGGACTCCCGCGGTAAAGCTATTGCATGCTATGCCTTCAAGCCACACCTCCGCGCCCGTCCCCGTGGGGAGCGTGAAGTTTTTCGTTACGGAATTTCTCGATTCGGTCCCCGCGCTCAAGGCCCGCGATAAAAGCTATGCAATAGCTTAAAAACACAATCAATATCCTGTATATTGTTTAAGTATAATTTACATTTAACTCGATGTATGTACAGTGCACACTACTCACATGTCAGCAAGTGCGGTGGACAGCGCAGAGGCGAGTGCACGTGGTCGCCGTAGCACCCCACCCCCCAACCCCCCCATCCCCACACCCCCAATCCCCGCAGCCCCCATTACCGCCCCCCGGGCACCCTGTGCAGCTCCGAGGGTAGAACGTGCCACGTGCCAGAAGCCACGACGGGCTGCACCCACGCCGTCTATGCGCTCGATGCGAACCCACCCTGTATATATACCCATATAAGTGTTAACATTTGTGTATAGGTATGTGACGTTTTTAAAGAAGAAAGAAAGATTATTTATTTGACTCCACAAAATTTCAATAAACACGATTAGCAAACAATACAATTAGAATAGGACAATACAATTCAAACAATAATAAATTTACAGTAACAGAACTAATAAGAGTGGAGAATTGGAATTAAAATGTGAGTCAAACAGGTGTTTCATAAATGGATGATATTTTTATTTTGCAATTGCTAATTGATGTAAAACGTTGCTATTAAAATTGTATGTATAAGAAATATGGCCTACTTGTTTTACAAATTATTTTTTACGTTTTCTCTCTGAACCATCCTCGTACTTCAAGGAATATTATAAAAAACGCAATCAGTCCAGTCGTTCTCGAATGTGTCAGGATTAGCCTACATTTACATGCAATATGTTACGAACTCACCAGCGAACGGTGGCCCAGCGTCCGGTGCACAGTTGGCGCAGTAACACTTGACCTCCCCCCAGGAAACCGCCCTCCTTAACTCCGGGTACGGCAACACCAGGAAGCTCCAGTACTTCAGCACGAGATGCAGGTGCTCACAGCCCTCACCCGATGCCTCCCACTCCGCTTCCAAACTACCCTCACTCTCTTGGTCGAGGAGAATACGATTCAAGTAATTCAAGTTTTCAACGGAAAGCGGCTCCGAGTCGTCACGACGCGTCGATTCGTCCAACGAAGACGACTGTTCTTCCGTCAAATCGGGCAGATTCCCAGTTTCTAACGTTAATGCATCCATTATCTCGTTATCTAGATCCAACTCGCTCGCTTCGGGGTATCTGTCGTTGTGCTGAATGTTTGTGTCGCAGAATCTGTCTTCGCTTCGTTGAGGGAAAGCACGGCGCATGTCGATAAGATCGTATTCGTTAGCTGTGAAGTTATGCGTGGAGTGGCTTTTTTGAACGCATCTGTATTCCCAGTCCCTGTTATCAACTGTGGGTAGAATGAGGCTCTGATGCATGACTCTTTGCCCTGTTTCCTTTCTGACCTCATTATCCGGTAGATCCAGGTCGAGGCTGGAACCAGGCTGTGGGGATTCGAAATCTTCAATCAAATTATTCTGGCTGTGTGCACGATTTCGTCGGAATCTCATTTCATTGTTGTCTTGCTCGAGCTCCAGTTCGGCTAACGTCTCTTCTCTTCTATTTTCGGCGATTATTGGCAAGTCGAGTGACGTTCCACTGGTGATCGAGTACGGATGCAGGAGAACGGACACCTGATAAACAAGTGCAAAAATATTAATAAAGTACAAGTAAAAAATAATAATATGATAACAAAAAAGAAAAAATAATGTATGAGTAAAAAATAATATGTTATATGACAAAATGTTGAGTGTTTATTTATTTATTATTGCATCATGTTACACAGTACAATCATAACATGGGCTTGAAAGACCATGGCAATCAATTATTATATTATAATCAATTAGTACACGAACCTGACACACTTTCCCATACAAGTCCACAAGCGGGTACACGTGGCTGTGCAGCCGGGACACAGAGCCGATGACGCCGAGCACACGCCCGTCCAGGTCTACCACCAGGTCGCTGTTGAAGCGGAAGTGCAGCGTGAGCACCGAGTGCTCGTTCACCTCCTCTAGCTCTAACGCCATTGGTGTTCGCAGCTGAAAAAAGAAGATTATAATTTAGCTAATAGGGTTTGGTCAAGAATATTATAATTTAGCTAATAGGCTTTGGTCAAGAATATTATAATTTAGCTAATAGGGTTTGGTAAAAAATATTATAATTTAGCTAATAGGTATGGCATGGTCATTTTAGAATTATTTTTCAAGGGGGGCAGGTGGGCCTGATTTAAGTGTTTATGGGTATAAACACTTGTAATACTGGTTGTGTTACAGATCATGCTTTGCAACTTTTAAGGGCTAATGAGGTATTTTCTTGAAAGCCGCAATGTGTAGTTGTAAAGTATCTTGTCAATAGAATTTTAAGAGGAAATTAAAGGTAGGTAAAGTAAGGATGTAGGTTTTATACTTGAACAGCACAAATATCAGGTCAACTAACAGGATTTTATAAATTTTGCACTTGTCAACTACCTATTTTTGCTACTCACTCTTTAATCAAATTATACACTTTAGTGTAAGCGACGCTTTTAAGCGATTTGTTCCAAATTGCATTAGGACCAATTCCACCCAGATACTCACATAAGTGCCATCGTAAATCAGTTCGCTATTGAGCACCCAGGCCGCTGGGTCGAGCCGCATGGCGCACGGCGGCACGCTTTCCGCCGGCAGTATCGCCACCGCACCGATCGCCACGCTGCCCACCCACTCGTCGTCCACTTTGTCCACGCGGAACTGTAACCGTGCAATGTAACACTTGACACTGGGCAATCTTGTAACACTTCACACTAGGCACTCTTAACAATTGGCACTTGAAATTCTTGTAACATACAGTAGCAATGACCGCCCCGTCACAGTTGCCATGCAAAATAGAAATTGCGCAGCGAGTTCGATACAAATAAACAATGCTGGAACATTTATCACATTTCGCAGTGTACTTATGTTTACTTTCTCATCATCATCGTTTAGTTACGTGTTCCTATTGCAGCAACAGGAACCGAGGATCACGCTATAATCCACCACGCTGACCAAGTTGGCAGATTTCTGAAGACGTCGCGAACTTTCGAATCTTCGACATGCCGGTTTCCTCATAATATTTGTTTACCTTTTTGAGTGTCAGTATAAAAGTTTTTTAATATTTTCTCAATATTTGAATAGTGCTAGTGTGTGTAGCTACTATTTTGATGTAAACTAAGTGCCTACTCTCTTATAATACTTGAGTACTCTTAAAACTATACACAGTGACACACTAAAAACTAGATAAATTTATCCATTACTCATTATGGTACGTGCAGATAGGTAAAAAACGATAGTTTATTCTATTTTACATATTTCTCCATACATATGAAACGTCTATTTATTATCCCGCGTCTATTTATTTATATTTATAACAGAAGCTAATTTTTAGTATGACAATATGTTGAGTTACCACAGAAATAAGTTACATCGAGGTTGAACCACTGGCAAACGAGGGTTCTGAACAATCTATTTCGCGCTAAACTAAAAAATCATAAGGGGTAAAGTTTTATATTTTTAAGTTAACTGTTAATCTTTTAAATTCATAATTCGAACTGTTTCTTTTGCTGAATTTACATATTACATAGGTATCTGGATATTATCTAACACATTCTACTCGTAAGCTGAGCGTGCCAATATATTGTTTATCGTCAATAAAGTTGTTAGTAGTTAACATTGTAACTTATATAAATATCAACTAGATACACAATCAACGTCAAAAAACGTCCACCCTTTTAGTTTTGTTGTGTTCAAAATATACTTGTTGAACATTTGTAAAATCTTCGTCCTATATATGGACCCTAATTTTGTCTTGGCGACCATCTTGGACTGGGAATGTGTCAAAGTATATTCAATAATTGTCGGTGATTAAGATTTTATGTAATGTTTTTTGGTATTATTTGTTAAAATAATGTGTGCGTTTATTGTTTTGGCGACACTAGTATTTCCTAGAAACTACGCAACTTGACCAATCTCCTTATATTTAGATATCTATGATTTGGAGTCATACCACCAGAAAGAGTAGCATAGGGCTCTTGTGAATATCTCGAAAACCGAGGTACTTTTACTGAACATAAAATACATTTATCTGAACCGCTACAACGTTCTCTAGTTTGATTTCATTCATCTCATGTAAAAGCCTAAATCGTATGTTTTTTTTTTCTATTGTGCTTTGTAAACTTTAATTCGGACCGATAAGTTTGAATTTATAAAAAAATGCTGTGGGTCCGTGATCGCATCTTTAAACAATGCTAAGAAAGTTGGTTTTGCATTTCTTTGACGTTTGTTTTGCTAGAACTTTGACAATCACACTCGGATTGTGTATCTAGTTAATGTTATACTTTTCACAAAATAAAAGGTCCGTTTTGACAATATTTTTTACCGATCGAAATGTACTGTCCTCAAACTATTAATAATGGGCTAGGGAAACCTAAAAAAGGAGGCCAAAATATTTTTTAAGACCGACTTACAATTTTTGCTCATCATTAGATGTAAATGATTGACAGATGTACACTTTGTCTCGATTTTATGAGATTGAGTGAAAGTAATCGTATCAAAAATATTAAATAAAAGAAAATCTTTCGCAACCTTTTATCATTTCAAAATAACTACAATGTCAATATTTAAGATTAATTATCTAAACAGAACTGTTATCAAATGCACTTTACAATAAATATTCGAATCGATCAAATACTCATACAAACTTGAATCGATTTATCGTGAGTATCGAATTGAATGGTTACATCACTAATCATGTCTCGAAGACAAATGTCAGGGTCTTTTATTTTGTGATAAGAACAATGATCGAATGTAAAATTTATACAAAATAAAACTATAATTCAACTCACGGTTTCGACTCACGGGGGTCGCCAGGGTGATGTCTCCGTAGATACATCATTGTTCCCACATAAAACAACGTGTGAGGCAAAAGTTGGAAGTGTCCGTCTGTCTGTCTGTATTTGTGTGTCACAAAAATGTTTATTAAGGCCTGTGTGAGTTGTTAAGGTTTTAGTTACTCAATGCCGTGACGTGTGAGTTATATGGATTTTGACAATCATTTGACTCATATTCTACAATGCCGTCGTTTTCATGCTTCAAAACTTGTATTCTAATCCTACTTCTTTGTGTAAACGATATGCTATAAGTGTACGTGTATACATATGTACTTATATTGTACCTATGTATGTTGTAGTATGTTGGAACAATGGTTTTGGGTTACACACAAGAACTCAACAATTGGTTTCCAACCAAATGTTAAATTCACATGAGATAAAAGTACATTCGCAGAATCGCCTCGCCAATTATACATTCGCATTGCTAATAATAATTCATTCGCATTGCTAATAATGACCGCCTCCTTGGTACAGTGGTTGACGCGTGAACGTAGAACCGAGGGTCCTGGGTTCGATTCCCGGTGGAGACGAAGAAGAAAAAAATGTCTCGGTCTGGTAGGACACAGAAGGCTGATCACCTACTTGTCCCTAAAGAAAATCGATCAGTGAAACATGTATGCATAATCCATCTGCCCCTTACCCCACTACGGGGATACGGGACTTCACTTTTATTGCTAATAATTCATTCGCAGTGCTAATTATTCATTCGCATTGCTAATTATTCATTCGCATTGCTAATTATTCATTCGCATCGCTAATTATTCATTCGCAGTGCTATTTATTCATTCGCAGTGCTTTGTATACATTCGCATTGCTTAGACATCATACGTTCGCACTGCTTTCATATTATATTTACAGTGGATCTTTCACTTTCCGCCGTCTGTGTGTCTGTATGTTTAGAACTTTAAAACGCAACGCAACAGATTTCGTGCGGTTTTTTTAATATGTATATAGAGTGGGTCAATAGGAAAGTTTAAGTATACAATTTACTAGGTTTTAGACAAAGCGGGCAAAGTCGGAGGGGATAAGCTCCACGGGCAACGCAAGCGGCCCGCACGATGCACTGTTCGAACAGTGCTGATTCTAAATGATATGATACATCTAACAAACCACGATAGGCCGATAGATCAAATAAACATGTATGCGTGTACTAGAGTACACACGTAAGAAGTGAAACTTCTTTATGACCTTAAAAATGTCACGAGTATGGCGTAACGCAAAAATGTCACGCGTACGGCGTAACGCAAAAATGTTACACTAAATTTTTGTCCAACCCCGATAAAGAAGTTATCACTTCAAAAATACGTTTATTGTAACGGGTAAATAAGAAAGAAAAGATACAGCGCTCAGCAATTCAATCTGAAAATTGCAACTTACTCTAAAGCTGTGTCCCCTTCTCAGGGGCTGGCTGACTATCGCGATCGCATCTTGATACCCCGAAGTGCGTACAGCTACCGTATCTATGGGAAAAAAAAACAATTAGCACGCTTATTCCATTTCAACTTTATACATAAATCCATCCTTATCCTTACTAATAACATAAACTCGAAAGTATGTTTGTTTGTTTGTCATTCCCTCGGAACGATTTCATGATATAATTTCAAAAACTGTTATTTAAGACTTGCGTTTTCTACATTAACATTCGTCACTGAAAACCAGTGCTACAGAAACATTCTCTGTAACTTTTGCTGACATGGGGACCTTTTTGGCATCATCATAATTTTAAATTTAAAACTTCTAATTTCATATTTGTATTACTTTTTGTTTTCTCTTTTACTGTATTTTTTTTTGATGCCAAATTAATTAATTTGAATTTGAAATGTCTGGAGATAGGAGGCTAGGCTTCTTTCTACCACGGGAAAATAAATTCCAACGGGTACACTTGACGCCAATCTCTATAGCTGCTCGGATATTAGCTGCCAGTCACAAGGTGCGCTGGTAAGTCAAGTAGCCTGCTCTTTTGCGTTCCCCTGACACGTGAATTTGCGATCCGCACGATATTAACAGCCGCTATAAAGTTTAGAGTCAAGTGTACTTGGGCAACATCTAGTACAGTTTCAAACTCAAACATTTATTTATTCAATTAGACTTCTTCGAGAAGCACTTTTGAAACGTCAATACATATTTTTAACATTTACCACCGATTCGGAAAGCAGTATCTATGGAGAAGAACCGGCAAGAAACTCCATAGTTGCTCTTTTAAATCATTTCAGTATTACAATTTAATTTTACAAAATATGTTACTGTATATTATCATAATATGCCAAAGAACTGTCCTGTGGTTTTTACGCGACAACCCTCCATGGGTTTTTATCTTCCATATATTCCTTAATGCTGTAATAGGCTCTCTGAACTAATACGTTTTTTACATAATTTTTAAATTTAGCACTACTAAACTCTTTAATACTATGAGGAATTCTGTTGTAAAAAAGTATACCTTGGCCCATAAATGAATTTTTAACTTTAGCTAACCGGTAAAATGGCATCTCATATCTCCTACTCTTGTGTGTAAGTCTGCGTTTTCGTGTACATATAAAATATTATTAAATATATACTGTGATGGTACAGTGAGGATACCAGTATTCTTAAAGAGATCTCTTAGTGAGTCCCTAGCACGTAAATTATATATAGAGAGAGTGTCTCACCGGAGCTGCAGAGTCGTATATTATTGCCGTGCACGTAGTGGAAGGTATACGGCAAGGGTGACCGCCGTCGCCTTTCAACCTGCAGCACGCTCGCCGCGGACACGCTGCCGTCCGTTTCGCTGGAGGTCTCACAAGCGCCCTCTACTTCCACCTCGGTGGTCGGCTTTATGTACAGCGACATGTCGTTCGGTACTGCCGATGTATACATTATTTGTAGCAACTGCCCACATTATTGGAATTTATTCATTTTTCACAATGTTAGTATAATATTGTGAAAAAGAAATGTTTTTTGAAGTGAAAACTTCTTTAGCGGCGTTGAGCACTTTTTCTGTAATGGGTATAAAATCTTAAACTCGCGTCAGGACACGTGACCTGATCGAAAAAGCGTAAGACGGATGGATGTCAAACATGCTCAACGTTAATAATCAAGTTTTCACTTCTGCCGGCACTCCCGGAGTGCAACCCGACTTTTTTTTTTTTTTGGAGTGGTTATGAAAATTATCTGTAGTGTAAGGAAAATTGTAGGAACAACGGTCTAATCTAGTTGAGAAATACAATTTAACATATTACAGTATTCATTTGATACTGCTTTGACTCTTCACATTCGATATGTTTTTTGATATGTGAAAGAATATGTTCCTCTCTTTTCTGTTTATGTTCAAACGACCGTTTGAAAGAATATTAACCAATTAATTAAGTACAATGTGATCTAAAAAAGTAAATTGAAATACACAACCACATAGACAACTATCTCAGTAAACTGTCAAAGAAGTTGATAAATAAAGAAATTAATATTTCGGGACAATTTTCACCCACGGCACGATCTGATCCCATACTAAGCTTTTCGCTTGTGTTATGGAAACCAGATGGCTGATAAACATACATATATAATTTTAAATAAGTACTTATATAGATAATTAACACCCAGACACGGAGCAAACATCTATGTTCATCACACAAATATTTGCCCCAGGTGGGAATCGAACCCACGACCTCTGGCTTGGAAGGCAGGCCCACTACCAACCAAGCCAATCGGTCAGTCATTAATTCATCATCATGATCACCATTATTAGGAGAATATATCTATTTTGAATATAATATATTCTTCAACTTACTTGTCTGTGGCAACACCACCACGTTGTCCCTCCTCACGGATTGTATCTTGTAGACGCAACCATACAGCTCCATGACTACGTAGACTTTCTATAAATAATAATTCAACTTCAGTTATTAGTACAAAATAGGAGGCGAGCCCCGCAATTCTGTCTGTCTGTCAGTCGGTCCACACTCACATCCAGAACCCGCTCGATAGACGTTGCGGCTCGCAGTTGCAGTAGAGCACGACGCACAACTCTGAAGTTTTCTTTCTTCATTTCTACTCAAACTCGGTCGTCACCGCAGTCGGGGCCGCAGCAACTCGAAGGACATACCGCGCGCCAGTCAAGCTCGCAGGACCCGCATTTTTCTTTCAGTCAGTAAATCAGCCAGCCAGTCAGCCGGTCAACCAGTCAATAAGTCAGTCAGTAAGCCAGTCAGCCAGTCAACCAGCCAGCTCGTCAACAAGTAAGCCTGCCAGCTAGCCAGTCAGTCAGTCATTACTTACTTCGGATCCCTCTCTCACGCAGTGACCATTGAGGCTCGCAGTTACAGTAGACCACGACGCGGCCATTTGAAGTCTTCTTTCTTCATCCATCACTCTTACTCGGTCACCGACGCCGTCGGGGCCGCAGCCACTCGAACAGCAAAGTACGGTGATGATTCGCGCAGGTCGAGTTCTGTGTCCTCTTCTTTCAGTCAGTAAGTCAGCCAGTCAACAAGTCAAGTCAACTAGTCAACCAGTCAGTCAGCTATCCAGTCAGCTATCCAGTCAACAAGTCAGTCAGTCAACAAGTTAGTCAGTCAGTCAGTCAGTCAGCACTTACATCGGGCACCCGCTCGAACGCTGTGTCCATCGGCTCGCAGTTGTAGTATACCACGACACGTCCGTCCGAGGTCTTCTTGAGGCCGACTCGGTCGCCGGGCCTCAGCCACTCGAAGGAGGGTGAAACCGCGCGCCACTCGTGCTCCCGGCTACCCGGCTTCGTGTACTTCATATACCTACCTAGTGTGCGACAATAAATAATATACCGTTTAATGTTTATGTAAACCATGAGCACACATGCAAACCATGAGCAACAGGAGCTGAGGAGCCTAACTCTTAAGAGGTCCTTAAAAAAGATTAATAAGAACAATTCAACATAAATTTAATAATAATCTAGAAAATAAATAAGAAATAAAACTATTATCTAATTTTTCGTTGTAAAAAAACAACTAATATTAAGAACACTTGAAATGTAAAACATATTTTATTAAGGAAATAAAAGCCTTTTTTATTTTATTATTATTTATAAACCATGAGCTCACCACAATCGTGCCACAGAATTAAAAATTCTTTGGTAAAATTCAAAGATACTAAAATCGTCGCCATACTCCATGACGTGACGGTATTGTCATGACGCTATCTTCATATTTTACTCTCAACGCACCGTAAGAAGTTGCACTTCAAAATTGTAACCAGTAATGGCAAGTCCTTAGTTTGTAAATACTTACCATCAACATAGGCCGTGTAATGTGGCAAATAGATGATCGACGGCGGCAAACACCTATTGACGTGCGCGTTCAGTATGTTGATATCCGTCACACCCATACGGAACCCGCCCGCGTACGAGTCTTGACAGTGTGTTATTTTTATCTGTGAAATTGTTCAATAAAATAAAATAGATAAATTTGTATAATAAAAAATGCATAAATAAGATATATTTTTATACTAGCGGTCCGCCCCGGCTTCGCCCGTGGTACATGTTTACGTTTTCTCTACATAAGAACCATCCTCGTACTTCAAGGACTACAATAAAAAAAGAATTATCGAAATCGGTTCAGCCGTTCTCGAGTTATGCGCTTACCAACACATTTTGCGATTCATTTTTATATATAAGATTTGGCTAAGAGAAAGGCGAAAGAGTAGGATAAAAAAATACTATAAAAGGTAAAAAAAGGCATCAGTTGTATAACACAGATATTTATTATTTCTTTTAGTATGGTCCACTTTCTTCGTAGTACAAAGTTTAATTAATAGATGGCGTTAACATAAACCAATGTTATTTTCACATAAAAACATATTTTATTTTAATTACAAATGGAAGGATTATAGACTGCAGGCCCATGTTGAAAAAGTTATGGGTCATTTGAGCCACCAGGTGACCTATCTAGAACGATATAAGAGCATAACATAATAAGATTCAGCACTATGCCATCACTTGTAAGCTGTCCAACTGAGTGCAGATGAGAATTCAAAAGTACTGGTAGAGATTTTTTCCCCTTGTCTCCATGATTTTTGTACGGCGTTGCGGAATAATGGATTAAAAGCAGTATTGAAATAGTATGACACAAATGCCGTACGATAATTCTTCCATTTACAATATCACAAAATTCTCCATAGATTTTAAGATATTTGATGCAATACCAATTATCCCCAGACTGTTGATGTGTATCTATACTAATATTATAAAGCTGAAGAGTTTGTTTGTTTGAACGCACTAATCTCGGGAACTACTGGTCCGATTTGAAAAATTCTTTCGGTGTTAGATAGCCCATTTATCGAGGAAGGTATATAATATATAGGCTATATTTCATCACGCTACGGGCAACAGGAGTGGAGCCACGGGGGTGAAACCGCGCGGAACAGCTAGTATATTATAATATGGGTTACCTCGAATATCTCCCCGACGACCAAATGATTAGCGCTAAAGACCAACGCGCCGGTGGGGTCCATAGTCAGCCGCCGCGCTATCGAGTACTCGTGCGAAACGCGTATATTGTCCCCGTAGTACTCAGAGAAACTCCTGTGTACAAAAACATTATCTTATAATATATATAAATCTCGTGTCACAATGATTGTCCTCAATGGACTCCTAAACCACTACCGATTATAATAAAATTCGCACACCATGTGCAGTTCGATCCAACTTGAGACATAGGATAGTTTAAACATGTAGGTACGGGCGAAGCCGGGGCGGACCGCTAGTTATAATATATATTTTTCATTTTAAAAATAAACTTCATTTTTCCTATACAAAGTTTTGCAAAATAAACTTATACACAATCAAGTTAGATTGTGTATGCAGATTAGATTATAATATAGTTTATTATAATCAAAATAAAATAATTAAACCTAATCATAATAGTTAATTGATTAAAAAAATACAATTATTTTTATTCTTTTCGTGTTATCTATAAAAAAAACGCTTAAATTGACATCGCTATTATATTACTGGCAATACATACCAGTATGGCGGCGGCGGTGTTGCCAGCATCCTTGGAAGGCCCATAAACGGATTATCAGCAAGTGGACAGCCGTTGTAGTTGAACGTTCTCTCTTCGTTTTGCAGGATTGTCACCTAAAACACATTCACAGTAACTTAGTTGCTGTTTTATATCTAAAACGAAAAAATATGATCATTGTTATCAGCTATATCTAACGGTGCATTTACATCAAACGAGCGAATGCTCATTATAACCCTAATATGTCAAATTATTTTAGAGTAAACACGCGTAGAGCATTTTCGTTTATCTTACTGCGTTCGGAAAGATTCTATGCAATGTTCTAATACTGAAAAAGACTGAATACGAGTTATCGTAAAGCTCTATGTTCGTTTCATGTAAATGCACTGTAATAAAAAAATGTATGCGTGTACTAGAGTAAAGACGTAAAAAGTGAAACTTCTTTATGACCTTAAAAATGTCACGAGTAAGGCGTAACGCAAAAATGTCACGCGTACGGCGTAACGCAAAAATGTCACGCATACGGCGTAACGTAAAAATGTCACGCGTACGGCGTAACGCAAAAATGTTACACTAAATTTTTGTCCAACCCCGATAAAGAAGTTTCACTTCAAATACTCTTTTTACCTGTGTACACTGTCCATATAGATCGACAACAGCGTAAATATTCAAATGCGGGACGAACCACGCCTTCCCCATGTCCATGCCGTCCAAATAGTAATGGAGGCTTCTGTCCGCGTGCCACATCATGCCTGGATAAGAATATATAAATATTGAACTTTGAAAAGATAATTTTATAAACAAGAAAAATGAAGAGATTTTTATGTGAATATAATTCAATTTCATGTAACATCTTTGTTTTTTTTTTAATGTATAACGTTAGGTAATAAATACATTTATAAAGAATAGAAAAAATTCGATCACGAGGCGGGACTCGAACCTGCATCCATCCGCGGTGTGTCCCTTAGACACATAAAACTGAAAGAATAGAATAGATTCGATTGCTTTGGCGGGATCACGGGTGGCTGAGTTGGTCAAGCCCCGAATTGGCGTGAAAGGATGCGGGTTCGAGTCCCGCCTCGTGATCGAACTTTTTCTATTCTTTATAAATTTATAACACGGCTTAAATCCACCCAATGTTTGCAGCCACTCGGTGTGTACATGCCCGCAGACTCCAATGTCTGCCCACCTGTCCACAGTCTGTCTGTCTGTCAGTCCGCAGCCACTCACCCACGCGGCTGCCCACGGTGAGCGTGTCGAGGTCCAGCGCGTAACCGCTGCGCACACACTCGCCGTCCTTCATCATGGCGGAGCCGCTCAGTATGTAAGTATCATAGATGAGGTCTGTTGCCGTGCCAGCTAGCACACAGTCCTCGAGATCGTCGGGACGGATCGCAGTCACACCTGTAAATGTAAATGTTATATTTAGTTTTAGGTGTTATAAAATTTAATAGTCCCTAACCTACACTATATGCTTTAGTTTTCCTCAGAGCTCAACACTGGGGCCATATTATGACCACTTATTTCCAGACAGACTACGCCGTGAATTGAACTGACTGGCAAATTCATATTATGATCGCAATAACCGTCCATGGTTAATATTATGGTATTATATGAATTTGCCAGTCAGTTCAATTCACGGCGTAAATTGACTGGGAATAAGGGGTCATAATACGACCCTTGGTCGTATCTGTCTTTTGCGGTATGTATGTGCTGTACGTACCCGGCCACCCGCAGTCTCCCACTCTTTCCCGCTGTTCGTACTGTTATGTCCGTACTTTGTACGTTAACATGCTTACCCTACATCCCTTTCGCTTATTCAGCATTTCTCTACATTCCTAACCATTTCCATATCATCCGTGTCTCTCCATATCCCAATCCCGACAGACTGCTGTCATATAAAATATACAAATTCGTTTTTTTTAAGCTTTCTCCAGAGTCTCATAGCAGTACGCAGCCTACCCACGCAGCTGGCAAATCGAACCCTATAGTAGAGCCAATTTAATAGGCAACATTTGACGTCTATCAATTTTATCTTCATAGGATGGTAACCTCCTTAAAAACATCGATTAAAGTGAATTAATCGATACGGACTTGAAACATTTGTCAATCGAACATGAAACACATGTCAATAATTTATGATAATTTTTATTCCCAAGTAATCAATGCATTCGATTCTAGATGTCAGATTTCGATTTTTAGAGTAACGTCTCTGGTATTAAAAAATTGTTGTGTGGTTTTATGAAACCACGGTAAAAGTGAAACTGTTCGAACGGTTCCGAACACTGCTTTGTGTAGCGCATGTCGCGTGACGGTCACGTAGGTATACCTACTCGGCAGCCGCGATACACGCGACATGCGCTACACAGACCAAAAAGTTTGAGACGATGTAATAAAAGTTTCACTTTAAAAAGAAAAAAGGTTTATTGACACAAAATTGAAGCGACGTCAGTTCTTTAAATCAGAAATTGTTTATTATGTTTAGAATGGTTTATCAGTAAAATCAAGCCTAAAATTACTTGTATCGGTCATTATTATTATAAATATGTAATCGTAATTGAAAAAAGTTAAACAAATATGCAGTTCTAACAAAACGAAATATCATGTTATTCTATGTCCTGGTTACAAGGTTACGTTGTTGAATTTTGTTGAATTGTCAAATGTTGCCTATTAAAATGGCTCTACAATAGTGTATGTTGAATGTTCTGATTATCAGTACGTACCGATCTCCAAGCTGCCGATCCAGCAGTCGACCATGGCGTCGATCCGCAGCTCGAACATGTCGCACTCGCGCAACGGCCGCGAGCTGAACAGCACCGCGTCGTTGAACTCCGAGTACACCGCCGTGCGGGACGCGGTGAGACGCGTGCGGCTGAGACGCGCGTTCGAACCGTGCACGCGGTGGAAACACATCTCCCTGGGCACAGATCATTTATGTTAGTCGGGGATGAAAACAAACTTATTGAAGTGAAACTTCTTTATCGGGGTTGGAAAAAAATTTAGTGTAACATTTTTTCGTTACGGGCCATCTTTGATTCGACGTATTTCTGTAAAGTTGCTTAAAGTAAATTATTTTTTGAAAAATAAGGTCATAAAGAAGTTTCACTTCTTACGTGTGTACACTAGTACACGCACACATTTTATTCTAAGGGCCGATTTTTCAAACCTTGGTTAAAATTTATCCATCCAATAAAGTATTACACGAACATATTAAAATGTCACCTGTAAACTGTCAAATACGGACAATTAGAATACATTTTTGAAATGGTAGTTTAATACGTTATTCGATGAATAACGTATTAACCAAGGATTGAAAAATCAGCCCTAATAATAATCTCTTAGAGATAGTGTAATTTATAATACGTCAGTGCTATAATATGTAGTGATTGATGATGATGACAGGGAACTGACCTTATTTGCCAAACAGCACTTTTTCTTTTAATTTTTGTTTATTCTTTATATATTACGAGTGGTCCGCCCCGGCTTCGCCCGTGGTACATATTTCGCAATAAAAGGTAGCCTATGTCCTTTCTCGGGTATCAAAATATCTCCATACCAAATTTCATGCAAATTGGTTCAGTAGTTTAGGCGTGATTGAGTAACAGACAGAGTTACTTTCGCATTTATAATATTAGTCGGGTATCAAAATATCTCCATACCAAATTTCATGCAAATTGGTTCAGTAGTTTAGGCGTGATTGAGTAACAGACAGACAGACAGAGTTACTTTCGCATTTATAATATTAGTATGGATGTATGTTTTAGCATGTGGCAAATAAATGGGTTTTTAGATAAAAAAGATAGTACCGAAGAAGTTTTCTGTAAATATGACATTTACGATCTAAATATGTAACTTGAAACATTTCACAGTAATGATAAACATCTACCAAGGTGCAATATATCATTTTCATCTACTTGCTACATTTTACAATATTAAAAAAAAAACACTAACGGATAAACGGTTGTAGCGGA
Organism: Colias eurytheme; assembly: GCF_061535395.1. Taxonomy (NCBI): domain Eukaryota; kingdom Metazoa; phylum Arthropoda; class Insecta; order Lepidoptera; family Pieridae; genus Colias; species Colias eurytheme. The sequence goes on from NC_142980.1 coordinate 1,081,260, forward strand.
TTCAATAGAATTCGGTGACTCTGGTGAGAACGTAGTGTGCGGCATGTATGTGTCCACGATCGTCGCTTGCGCAACGCGTCCGTGTAGATCTGAAAATAATAATCAATATATTAGAAGTTTATTAGTCATCATGTATCTTATAACATTCTCACAATCTATACTAATATTATAAAGAGGAAAGGTTTGTATGTATGTATGTATGGTTTTCACGCATAAACTACTGAACTGATTACAATGAAATTTAGCACACATTTAGAGGATAACTTGGATTAACACATTGGATAGGTTTTATCCCGGAAATCCCACGGGAATGGGAACTATGCGGGTTTTCCTTTGAAAAAATCAGGCGGAAATCTAGTCTGAATAAAAAAACAAACAAATCTTGAATACTTGTCAGTATTAGTAGTATTATAAAAGGACGATCTGCCAGGAAATTTATTTATTTTTTATTTAGGCATGATATCGCAAAATATTTTGTACTTATTAACTGAATATAATTTATATTGAATTCATCGAAATCAACCATCTCTTGGAGAGTATGGTTTCTAGCAGTGTATCGGAAAAGAAATAATCGAGTTTCATCCGAATAACAGAACTTATTTTGGCTTGCGTCAATAGATGTTGTTGGAAATTCTATATTATGATACATAAATTAGTAAATTTTGAAAAAATACTTATCTGAATCGTTGAAAAAAACAAAATGATAACCTTTAAATGACATTATGCCTGTAAATATGGACAAAGTTATTTCTAATTCTTTTGATGTAATTGTGCATTTAGCATCGTTTTATTCTAGTTAATTGTAAACAAAATGCCATCGCATATCATTCTAACACAAGGGAAAATTTACTGTATAAACAAAATTAACTGGTAATTATTCGAGTACAAAAAAGACTAGGAAGATCCATTTGTATAAACAAACAAGACCAAGCGACCAAAGTGGAAGAATACATAAGCGTTCCACATCGACCGTATGGCCTAGTTCATTCAACAAATATTCTGCGCCTAATGAAATGTCAAACTACCTCGCCTGCCTTCACTCGACCAATTTGCATAAAGAATACCCTAATGCAGTTAAAATTACAGGCGATACAAATATTAGTATGCCGTTTGAAGCCGTCCTTATTAATAATTTCTCGTCCCTTTGGTATCGTTTTCATGTACATAATAAATAGAGCTAGGCGTGCAGTAATGGGCTTGTATATTGAGGTCAATTGCGGGGTATTCGTCATGAGCATGCCTTGTCATTAAGTGCACCTGTCGCAAGTGCATAACAACATGGTACAAACAAATTTGTCTAAATTATAAATTATATTCAAAGACAGTGACAGAAACGTTACACAAAGTATAGTTTTTTTTCATGAACATAATATACAGATAAAAAAATGTATGCGTGTACTAGAGTACACACGTAAGAAGTGAAACTTCTTTATGACCTTAAAAATGTCACGAGTATGGCGTAACGCAAAAATGTCACGCGTATGGCGTAACGCAAAAATGTCACGCGTATGGCGTAACGCAAAAATGTTACACTAAATTTTTGTCCAACCCAGATAAAGAAGTTTCACTTCAATAAATTATGTAGAAGATACTATTTATAATAATACCTACCAACAACACCAAAAACGTGTTCCGGAATGTTGAACGCCGCTGGACCTTGATCGATTCCGTTGACAAAAAAGTGCAGTATGCCCATGTCCTTGCGCATTACTCCCACTGTATCGCCCTCCTGTTTTATCAATTTATTTCTATTTAATTTGAGGGTAGTTATATATATTACAAGAGTTGGCAAATTAAAGAAATAATATTCCTATTTGGAACTTCAAGACCCAACAGATTTTTAAAAGAGTTTTTAATAATTAATATGTAATCTGACATTCCGAATACACTACAGAGGCCATAGAAGAAAACCTAAAAAGCTATTTCTTTCTCTTATAGACCCAAGAATATTACTTACTGATAATCTGTTGAGGTTTCTCACATATTTTGGGATGATGATGGTCCCATCTCGTATTATGTCTTCGCCGGCCATGACCCAAGTGCCTGATCTGTATTAATATTATTTATTATGGAAATAGAACAAATGGAGTAACTAAAATTTATGTCCATTTCTGCCAAAGCTCAAAAGTCAAGAAGTCTCATTCACTACTACTTAAATCTACTTGGAAAAAGACTATTTCGTACTGCTTTTGTTTAAGTCATGATTTAGGATTTTTTCGTTAGTCTTTTTAGTCAGTCAGTCAATCAGATAGTCAAGTTCTATATTAATACAAGTGGTTAACTCACTTTGCGTGACTCATTTTAAACGGTATCTTTATATCATTCGCGGAATACTGCGTGACCCCTATCTCGATACTGCCGGCCCACTTGGGTATGACCAGGTCGAGTCTCACTTGGAACAGCTCATTGGTCCTCAACGTTCGATTCGTCATCACTATTCCGTTGTTGAAGAATTCGAAAGCGCTGAAAATGTTTTGTGGGTTAATTATCTGGTACAGTAGAAAACTTAAGTATTGGTCTGGTCAGGATATGCTAGCTATCTAACAATATCTTTCAAAGAAACTGTCTCTTTTCTTTAAGAATTTTCTTATAATAATAAATGGGATGATTTAGTTCATAAATACTTTTTGTCAACCTGTATGTTTTCTCATGGTTATCTCCAAGATATTTTATAGGTGTATATCAAATGAGACTCGCAATATTCGATAAAACGGAGTCAGAAATAGCCATTTCCTTCAAGACATCCTAATCAGAACATAATTTAGTGCAATACCTCCCTCAACATCCTAATCAGCAGTAGAATATAATTTAGACGCAATACCGCGCTCTACTTCTATTCCCTGATTGGTTGCCTGTTACCTATTCCCGAGAAAACCTTCAGTCGCAAACAACATGATTGCGTTCACGTAACACCGTGCACCCCCATTTCCCACGCACAGCACATTCATCATATATTATTACATTCAATTCACACGTGTCGATTTGCAGATAGATAAAGAGCGGAAATGCATCCCCTCGCTATGAAGATTGACAAGCTAATCGCGCTCAATAGATCTGCACTCCGCATTGAAAATCAAGGTTAGGCGTTAACTATGTTATTGCAACTCGAGAGTCAACGGAGGTTGTACTGATCAGAATAGATATAATATAAAATCGTCGCCTTACTCCATGGTGTGACGATATTGCTTTGACAAGACCTTGAAATTTGAGACTGAACGCGCCTAAAGAAGTTACACTTCAAAAATGGAAAAAGGAGCATGATGCGCACCTACTTTTCTTTCGCTTTACCATAACATATACATAAGCTTTAGATAAATCAATAACCAAGTGTCCAAATACGATTTATTTCGACTTGTTCATGATTTCAATTGCTATATTAACATAAACTGTTTTTAAGTTGAAAAACTGGCCTAATTAGAGTTGTTTCTAGTTCACGAAAGAAGTGGCACTTAACAACCCATTGGTCTGAATTCAATATTCTCTTGGGCCACGTTCAGTATCTTTTAAGTTTACAAATTACGAGGGTTCTTATCATTGTATTCATAAGATAATGATTCATAAGAACCCACTGGATTGAGATCACATTTAACAGGCCAAGCATTTTCGCTACATATTTCGTTAATATTTGATAATAAGTATTTATGGGCGGTGGTGACCACTTAACATCAGGTGGCCCACCTGCTCCTTTGCTTACTCTGACATAAAAAAAAATAGGTATATATACATTTTATAGGTTTGCTGTAAACTTTGTGCAAGTTATGAATCTGCAAGATTTTTTTATTCTAGGAATTAAAAAACTTTAAGAGCGATTAACTATATGATTAGTTTCTTGTTCAAAAAGTGATTAAGTGATTATTTGCATAGCGTCTCTACATAGGCAAGACAAAAATAAAATATATGAATAACAGGTATTTCGTCCCCAAAATACTAGAAAAAAATATTACTACATATTAATATTTCAAAGCCATGATGATGACTTTGAAATATGAATATGATAACATTGGATTTTATATATGTATGTACATTATGTTTATTTAATGCGTTTATCTAAAAGTCTAATTGAATTACATTCGTTCGCGTGTCAACACTAAGTAGCTTAGAGTTGTGAATTCATTAGTAATCTAGGTCATCTGCGATAAACCGTGATGTTATATTGTTATTGTATAACTTCTTAAGCATATCATCATATTTTTATATGTCCATTAAAGGGTTAAATTCAAAGGTTATAGGGCATTTTGTTCCGGCATTTGACTTATGGCGTATACAAACAAAGGAGGTTGGCCAAATCGTACCAGATGACAAAACGATGGCGTCCCAATATGCCATATATATGAAAAATACCCCTATTTTTTAAGGTCTTAAAAAACACAAGAAATACCTCTCTAAGTAGCCACAAAAAAAAGATATCTGTTTATTTTGTTTTTGTAAATGTTTCGAAATTATTCAAAATAATAGTTTCAGAACGCACCTAAAGACGATTCTTTTCGCGTATAAATTGACTCAATATTGAAAGACTATAATTATTTCCGTTTTTCTGAATAGTTGTTAATTGTAATTCAATCCAATTAGTTTGTAGGCATCAAATCAACTACTATATTTATTATGCACTGAATTATTGTCATAAAAATAATGATGTAGGTTCATAGTAAGCTGAATTACGTACAACGGAACGTCATTTGTCATCGACAAGTTATAAAATCGTAAAATAGTTGTAAGAGAGGATGAAGAATAAAAAGTATTTTTGTCAAGCCTTTTTCTTTCATTTAAGTACCTACTCCTAAATTACAATTCATTTACTCCTATAAGCAACCATTACTCGATTTGTCAATACATATTATACAACTTGAGTATTGAAGACTGAAAGACAATTGGTATTTAGTCTGTCAGGAAATACGTCCGTGTGATGATAACAATAATAGGTATAATAATATTCTACATGCTGAGCAATACAGTCAGACCAGACTCCACGAGACGGGTTGACAGACGGCCCTTTTTGACATCGAACTGGTGTGATGGACGGACAAGTTTTTGGTTTTTCTCGGAGAGAATTCGATTAAATGGAAACGAAATCGCTAATTATCCTCCTCGCTTATCGCTAACCACACTTTTAGGCTAGGTCGCAGTCTGGTAAAAGGTAGTTGTTGATCCTAACCTCAAAAGTATTGTTAACGTTAAAATAATAAATTGTGGCTATTTAGAGGTGATTTTCAAACGGTATGGTGTTTACAACATAAAAACAAACTAATCTAACTATAGTTTGTCTTGGGACACGAAAAATAAAAGTCAAGTCCAGCTCCTATACAAAGGGCATTGAAACTTTCTGGCATATCAAACCCGCCGCCATTTTGATTTTTTTTCAAAATCGCGGCGCACGATTAAAGTGGTATGTATGGATAGAGGACACATAGACGAACAAAAAATGTCTCATAACATAGTACCCTAAAGCGTCACATTACCGAGATATTTGGAGGTAAATATTCACTTATGAGTACAACGACAAACACTAAAAATTGACTTATTACGTGTCTATATGCATAATATTATCTCCAAATAATCACTCCCAGGTAGATTATTATTTTTACAGGAAGAAAGTAGGTATTCATTACATTACTTACATTTTTATGTAATGTATGTATGTTTTTATCTAATGAATCTATCTACTTTCTTCCAATAAACAGTTAATAATTATAATCTACCTGGGAGTGATTATTTGGAGATTATATTATGCATATAGATTATAGACACGTAATAAGTCAATTTTTAGTGTTTGTCGTTGTACTCATAAGTGAATATTTACCTCCAAATATCTCGGTAATGTGACGCTTTAGGGTACTATGTTATGAGACATTTTTTGTTCGTCTATGTGTCCTCTATCCATACATACCACTTTAATCGTGCGCCGCGATTTTGAAAAAAAATCAAAATGGCGGCGGGTCGATATGCCAGCGTCCATACAAAAAGTTTCAAACCCCTTTGGCCATTGTTCTTTGAGTATTAGGCAAGGCTATTAGGCATTTTGCTTTGGCATTTGACAAAAATACACAGCGGGTCAAATATGACCAATGACCTTTCTTTGGCTTATTTCAGAGATGTTATAAAACAACATATGGGGCAAATAAAATAAAATATAGATAGCTTTTTCTGATAGAAATATAAAAAATTGACATTTTTACTCTAAGATCGTATACGCACTATGCGGGTAGCCGCATTGCGGGTAGCCGTCCGGCTGACCGCAAGCACAATTATGTACATAATATTCATTTCTATGCGCACTGTGCGGTCTGCGGTAGCCGCATCGCAGTGCGCATAGAAATGAATATATACGCTCTAACACTTTAGAAAGCATACAGGTCATATTTATGAATTTAAAGGGATACTTACAAATAGTTTTCGAACGTTTAATAAATTAAATTAAATATGTTTGACAATAAAATTATAGTACAGCCAATCCTTGTTATTGCTTAACTTTAATACATTCTTTATTCTTGTGCTAACCATAGATAAAAGATACGATTTGTATAATTTTAATCAATCCTAAAGAAACAAATTATTATTTCAACTACTAGGTACTTTATTTTCCATAACTTTCCAATAACAAGAATTAGCCATACTTTTTAAATTATTATTTTATTTATAAAAAAGATACTTACTTAGGCCGATGAGCAGTCTTACCATCGTTAATAATAATAACATACGAATCACGCAGCGAATGAAATAAAAGACTGTCTTCGTCTATTTGAGGTCTGAACCTGCCTGTTGACAAACATACCAAAATTCAATTCTATTCTTATTTTATTTAGCTTTCATTAAATATAAGAAATCATTTTTTGTGTAACAGTTTTCAATGTTTTTTGGATGCGATTTGAAAAAACTTATATTAATTTTTAATAGTAATCATTCACACCTACTACAATATTTTCAGACATGGGGCTAAAATTATTACTTAGCAAAGATAATTTCGACCGCCTCCTCAGTACAGTGGTTGACGCGTGAGCGTAACACCAAGGGGTCCTGGGTTCGATTCCCGGTGGAGACGAAGAAAACAAAAATGTGTCGGTCTGGTAGGACACAGAAGGCTGTTCACCTACTTGTCCCTAAAGAAAATCGATCAGTGAAACAGATGTATAATGCATCTGCCCCTTACCCCACTAGGGGACATGGGACTTCACTAAGATACTTTCAATAAAAAAAAAATGTCTCTACATTACAATATTAACCATATTTGTTGTTTATTTTTTCTAGATAGGGAAGCGCTTGACCACAATCTTGCTTGATGATAAGCTGTGGCCTAAGATGATACACGCTTCCCTAGTAGGTCACCTGTGTAATTTAGTTTCTATTTATTATTTCTACACTAGCTTCCGCCCACGACTTTGTACGTGCATCCCGTTCCCACATGAATTTCGGGAAATCCTTTCTTAGCGGATGCCTACGTCCTAACATCTACCTGCATGCCAAATTTCAGCCCGATACGTCCAGTGGTTTGGGCTGTGCGTTGATAGATCACTATATCAGACACCTAAGAGTTTTATATACTTCTACATATAAATACTCACTAGTACTCGCGGGCACGGGCAGGTCGGGGAGGTTGGACACGCTGGGCATGTCCAACACGTTGGTGTCCAACTCTTCACAGGGATCCACTATTGACACCTATGGGATTATTATATTTATTCAATACGCTGTAAAAGCTGATAATTTTATATATCATCTTGTTGTTATCTTGCATATTAATATTTTTAATAAATTTGAAGATGAAACTATTTTTTTTTATTATATTTTCAAGGTAAAACAAATTATAGTAGAGCCATTTTAATAGGCAACATTTGACAGTTCAACAAAATTCAACAACGTAACCTAGTAACGACGACATAGAATAACATGATATTTCGTTTTGTTAGAACTGCACATTTGCTTAACTTTTTTCAATTACGATCACATATTTATAATAATAAATGACCGATACAAGTAATTTTAAGATTTCATTTTACTGATAAACCATTCTAAACATAATAAACAATTTCTGAATTGAAGAACTGACGTCGCTACAATTTTGTGTCAATAAACCTTTTTTCTTTTTAAATACCAGAGACGTTACTCTAAAAATCGAAATCTGACATCTAGAATCGAATGCATTGATTACTTGTGAATAAAAATTATCATAAATTAATAAATTCGATTGACAAATGTTTCAAATCCGTATCGATTAATTCACTTTAATCGTTGTTTTTAAGCAGGTTACCTCTCTTCGAAGATGAAATTGATAGACGTCAAATGTTGCCTATTAAATTGGCTCGACTATAAAAACGGAAAAATATATTTCTTAATACTGGAAATACATTTTATCCACAACGACAGACAACAATTTTCAACCCAACACATTTACAACACAAAAAAATATACAAGGGGTAATAAAACCACAATTATACAAAACCCATTTTATTTTTTTTAATTTATTTTTTCGCACGTTACCTTAACAGTCATCCCGTACAGGTCGACGACCCCCCACACTTGAGGGTCCACCTTGTCAGTGGCTACACCCTGATCGATGCCGTTTATGAAGTAGTGTAGCTTGCCCGACGACTTGCGCATCATGCCCACCGTGTCCCCCTCCTGTGTGGATTTTAATGTTAATCAAAGCTTTCGTATGGAGAATCAATGAGACTTACAAAACTCAGTAGTGACCTACTAATCAGTTTCAAATTTAAGAATTTTAAGTTAGTCTAATCAAATTTTTTCACGATTTATAGCAAGTGGTAATAAAATAAGAGAATAATAGAAGGTGTGCATTTCCGAAAAAAAACTTCCCTATAAAAACACCCTATATCAAACTCTCTCAGCAACAAAAACACCTTTTGTATAAGAAAAGTGCACCTACCCTCAATTCATCCAAGTTGAAGTTGCCGTACTCCATGCAAGTGCCGTGGCCGTTCAGCAGCACCTTGCACCCCGACATCATGATGGTGCCAGTGTCCATGTTCGTCATGGTTGAGGGGAAGCGTATAGTCGCCGGGTTGTGGGTCGTCACCCCCACCTGGGTTACATACATTATATTTGTATCAAACCCCAAAATATTTTTAGCTAGAGCTAAATAGAGTAATTTCATACTAAGAAGTCGTTTTATGTAAATTTGAAATCAGTATTACGTTATAATAATTAGTTTATAGTTTGAATTGGTTTTAATATAAAAGTTTTTTAAGGTGAAATCTACAAATATGGTATTCTCATAGCAATTATTTTTAAGCTACACCAAACTATCGGGCCATCCTGTATCACCATGATGATAACTCACCTCAATACTGCCACTCCACTTATCCACGAGTCTGTCTATTCGAATCTCGAACAGTTCATTATCATACAGTGGTCTATGAGTCATCACCACGCCATTGTTGTAGTCGTCTAATGGCCGGGCCCGTTCCGCCGACCTATAGGCAAAATCGATCGCTCAATATACAGGGTGGGTACGGAATGACGCAAGGTATCACGAAATTTATATAATATTTATTCATTTATTGTACTTTTTTGTATACCAAACCGAACACTGATAAGAAACCCCAATGTTCTTAATTATTAAGGTATTTGAACATTTATAGATAAAAAAAAACAGATGAACAAAAGGTATCTGGTAAAAAAGTTAAGCACTTCACGGTACGGTACTTACTTATTATTTGATGATAATTTAACCAATATCCCGCATCTTGGATGAAATCTGATCCGGTCTTGTGCAACTGTGGGAAATATTTATTATTATTTTAAACATGCTAAAAATCTAATTAGTAATAGACAAACACATGAGCAATTTTTCAGAAGAACATCAAGCTTTTTGCAGTGGAATAACAAAAAGCGGTGACTCACCGAGCGCACACGCACCCTCTCCGTCCATGGGCACATAAATCTCTCTGCTGGGCTTTGGCTGAGGAGTTTCTTGATTCATTGACGTTTCCATCTCACTTGAGGTCAGCGTGTCATCGTTGTTGGGGTCTTCCTCGATCTGTAGCATGTAAACATTTTTTATGACAGTGCAAGCAACGGTTCCGTTCCAATTTTATTCGAATTTCATTTTCAACACATTATTTCATTGGAAAACAAAAGTTATCCGATTAAAACCTACCAGATCCAAGCTATTCTCCATGATAGTCCTCATGCTGTTCGCATGCATGATGGACACCTGCACGCACTGACCGTACAGGTCGATGACGGCAAAGAGACGCGGCGGCATGTCACGCGCCGCGATGCCGAGGCACCGTCCGTTCACGTAGAACATTAATTCGCCCTAGTAGAAAAACCCTACTGTAGTGTACATATAATAAAATCCTAACCTATTACATCAATAATTATGTAAGAAAAAGAAACATCAATTAATATTAATTTAAAGGACAAATATTCTATATTAAATAATCAGATACAAGTATCAACTATCAATTAGCCCTTATACATAATTATATTTCAAAGCTACCGAGCATATATACAACTTTCCAAGTTCCAACATTCATCGGGGACTTCCAGGAATTCCACCATCCTTCTTCCACAGTGGTGACCCCGACGTGATCAACCTTCGAAAGAAGCGCTTTGTGCCATACCCGACCAAAGGCTTTCGTTATGTGCTCTGCCTTCGTTCTTGCTTCTTGCGTCTAGAAGGGCTTAGCAGTCGAGTTCAATTTTATTTTCACGGGACGGGCATACTGTTCATCATTTCAGGTATGGAACCTGCGGGTCTGGTGATCGCATTCCGCATCCTTCAAGATGAACAAAGAGACGATCGAATATCATCCCGAATGTAACTGCATACACCAACGCGATGCAAAAAATATGTGCTCACCGTTTCGAGGGCCAAGTACACTGCGTTCGTGTTAGAATGAATACCCCTGATATTACAGAAGTTCACGCAGAGCTTGGATTCTTCTGTTCACATTGCCTGAGCCATGAGCCATGCCATGACCTTATGAACTCCTCACTCACAAATGCGAAACGTAAATTAATACTGTTCTGTCCCAGAGAATGCATTCGTGCTACACAGAAAGCCTGTATGTAACTGTAGCTCTCTTCCACTCTAATTGAAGTCTACTTGAATAAATGTTTGAGTTTGAGAATGTTTGAGTTTAATAGAAACTGATCACTAGATCTTCGTTTGTTCATCAGCAGCTGGCTTTAGCCAATAGATTTCATATGGCCATTGATACACAATATCAATATATAGGCTGATCTATATATTTAGGCTGATTTTAGTGAAATGCAAGCCGTCGTTGATGATAGCCAAAACGTATGAATCTCTATTTTATTTTTAATTTATTTATTTTCCGGAAAACAGAAATGAATTCATTGAGACCCTATAGATGCATATCCAACCTAATAATTTTTTTTTATTTCATTTGAAATGCAGATATGCAATTGGCCTACTCAAATATTCATTGTTTACTTTAAATAAATAATAAATAAAACATTTATTGATAACAAACGAAAAAATAGAAAATAGCCACACAGAAACAGAAAAAAGTAAAAAAAAAAACATGGTAAAGAACTTAAAACTAAAATAAAATATATCACAATTAAAAACTTACAGCCTAAAAAATAAGTCAAGTACTGTGCGGCAACATCTGTTATCAAAGGGGGCTTCTTAGCATAAAGCTGCAGTGACTTTCGAGTCTACATTATATTAGTATTTTCACAAAAAAAATTTAATATCTGCAGACAAGATTATCATTTTATGTTCAACATAATATTCACACTATTTCCAACAAATCAAATTATACAACACATAAGCCAAGGTGCAAAGATAACAAACATCATAAGACCAGTTCAAGTTTAATGGGAGGGGGTAAATAAATAAGAAACACATACATTTTATTAACACAGCATCTAAACACAAATATCTATATAAAGAAAAGGTACTTAAGTAAGAAAGGAAAATTAAGCCTAACCTTGTTTGTCCGCATGACTCCCAAGCAGTCACCCTCATGGAGAGTGTCAAGTTCAGGGCCGTATGAGTTGATCAGAGTAACACCGTCTTTGACTATTGAGCTGCCGGACATTATCTATAACAAATGTTCAAATTATATACACTATCTTGTTTCTATAGTCATTATCAAGAGGTAGATACAGTTGAACTTTTAAAAGAAGTAAACGCTCAGTGTAAGTACACTGTTCAGCGCTATGCTCACAGCGATTGAGCATTTGATGCAACAGTTTGCTGTTCCCTTTGTTGTGTATTCTGGTATGAACTGTTTAAACAGATACCAGCATCATGTCACCCGTGTTGGAGATTTCATTCCGGATAAAAATGCGCTTGTTGTATAAAATCAAGTTGCAACAAAGCAGCAAATGTTGTATTTGAGCAGTGGATCAATGACATTTTAAACTGATATGCAATTTTATTGATTTTAGCACAGTGACAGAAAAAAACCTACATTAGAAGCACAATAATTCATACATTTTTGCGAAAGTACTTCTGGCTATCCGTCTATCTGTTTCCTCTTTACGACTAAGCCACTGAACCAATTCGAATGAAATTTGGTACAATATTATGAGACCTGAGAAAGGACGAAGGAACGAGAACTACTGATTTTCGGATTACTTGAGGCCTCAGCAAAAAAAAAAAGATAATTGTACGTACCCAGGCTGTATTTCGAAGTTTCGTCGCTGTTGCTGGTAATTCCATATATTCAGGGTCCAAAGTGGTGACCCCGATCTCCAAACTGCCATTCCACACATTAACCTGAACAAAATAATTTTATTCAAGATGGACACAAGAGAGCAACGTGTTACGCTGGCTCCGGGATACGCAGTACGGATTCCCGAACCTAACCCAACTCGAAAACATCGAGAAAAGGTGGGATGTTGCGCTACGCGGCACAAGCCAAGTAGCAATTAAGTTAATAAATTGTACATAAAATATAAATGTGTGTATAAACACGTGCAGCAAATGCATTATTAATTAATCTTATAAGAAATAAGTCTAATAAGAGCGCATTTATCAACAAAAATCAAATATGAATCCCATTTATTCAATTGCAAATGCTTGAAACTAAATAATACCTTTAAAACCACTAGAAAATTAAATAATATTCGCAAATCAATATGTAACCCCTCACACCTCTCAGCATTTGGTAGGAATACAACATGGCAGCTGCCTAGAACTTATAGATACAGTCTTATGGCTGGTTCACACTTTGATTAGTGCGAGTGCAGGTGATGAGTAGTACTACGTGTGGACAGCGACTGTTTAGTGCGAGTGTTTAGTAGGCTGTGTAGTAAAGTGAATAGAAGCGTGTTCTATTTTTTTGCGAGTGGACTGCGAGTAGCCACGTCCCGCGCGCCCTCCCTTCCCCCTCACTCGCAGCGTGCCTGCACTCGCACTAATCATCTGCACTCGCAGTCAATTGGACACTACTCGCACTACACACCTGCACTCGCACTAATCACCTGCACTCGCAGTCAATTGGACACTACTCGCACTACACACCTGCACTCGCACTAATCACCTGCACTCACACTAATCAAAGTGTGAACCAGCCTTTACAGACAAAGACTATAGACCAAAGACTATGGGCGTATTCAGAAAGAAAGCTTGAAACTTATAAGCGCTTATCGGCGCTTGTCATGTTCATATATTTTCCTGCTCGGGTTACCAGCACTGACAGGAAAATGACAGGAAAATATATGAACATGACAAGCGCCGATAAGCGCTTATAAGTTTCAAGCTTTCTTTCTGAATACGCCCAAAGATTATAGTTTATACGTTCACTAGCGACCCGCCCCGGCTTCGCACGGGTGCAATGCTGATACTAAATACACTACAGAAAAATTGTGAACGTTGTATAGGTATAAAAATATAGCGGCCCGCTCCGGCATCGCAATTCGCACGGGTATAAAATACATAGCCGGGCGGCCGCAAACGCTACGTCCCGCAATTTTTAAATCTGTAATATCTTCGAAAATATTCACTTAAATCATGTGGTGTAAAGGGCCATATAGATCTATATTAAATGAACAATGTATCCATGGTATTTAATTGCTTAAGGATTAATGCTGTATTGGTTAAAATCGCTTCGAAAATTAGCCATTATTTGTCGTAAAAAGTAAATGACAAAAAAAAGTTATTGTGGGTTATCCATAAGAGATAGACATATACCATCGCGGACTTTTCTGTAGACCTTTTCAATGTGTATAATACTAAGTACATTATTTTGATAAAACTCGTAGGGTTCAGCCTGCGTTTGCAATGTAAGCGGAATAAATGTAATTTTTTACGACATCACATTAGAAACCTCAAAAATAACAGTACTTCTCCACTACTTAATGGATCTTATTATACATATAAACCTTCCTCTTGAATCACTCTATCTATTAAAAAAAACCGCATCAAAATCCGTTGCGTAGTTTCAAAGATTTAAGCGTACAAAGGGACATAGGGACATAGGGACAGGGAAAGCGACTTTGTTTTATACTATGTAGTGATTTACATTTTAATTTATTAAACGTTGAATTAAATATATATGGTGTCGATTATCGATACTTAATCCTAACCAATATAAAATATTATAAATGCGAAAGTAAATCTGTCTGTCTCTTCACACCTCAACCACGGAACCGATTTTGATGAAATTGTGTACCTACACGGACATCTAAAGACTAGAGAAAGGACATAGGTAGTTTAGATAGTTATAACCCGAAAATGCCACAGGAACGGGAACTATGCGGGTGAATCCGCGGACGGAAAGCTACCTAGTTAATAATAAGTGGAAACAGTCAGAATTTTATCGGAAATTTTATATGAATATACATACCTACCTACCTACAACATAAAACTCATTATATTCAAAGGAGGTAATAGGCAAAAGAATAGGAAACATGCGCAATTATTACTTACATAGGTACCTATTTCAATTTAAAAATGTATGTATCGAATAGATAACTACATAGAATAAAGATTAATATATCGCAGTCGCCTTCGACTATTAAAGAGTATATATTATGTTCTGTGATTAAAGCTCACAAAAGGTTTATACGGGTATACCAAAGCCAAATCGAAGTTGTTTGTCTTTTTGTCAATTAAAGTTTGCATTAATAATTTGAAAAAAATCGGTTATAATACTCCATATCACACATGAGATTGTTGAAAATTAAAATAAAAAATTGTAAATGTACAGGTACCTAACAGTAAATACCAAAATTACGTTAACATTGGCAGGAATAATAAAACGATAGTCATATAATCTTTATAACATGTTTTATTCAAGTAAGAAATAAAATGCCTACAGAATATAATCATTTTTAACCAAGAATATGAAACACAAAGGTCCACTGTATTTATATGTAGAACAATACACTGTTTTTGACCTCAAAAGGACTCCTGCTGCATCTGCAGCACCATTGAATTATCCAGATTAAAATTACAACTTCTATATCTATTTGTAATGGATATATCATCTTATTTCATATGAAATAAGCAAGACTTATTTTAAAATCATCCCCATAACTGTGTTGGTTCTAGGTCTTCACTCACATTCGAACGAATACACAAATCCACAAGTGTAGGACGACTTTTGCAATTTTTTTTTCCATACATGAGCGAAGATTCGTACCATCACGAATGTTTTCCCGCATTTGAGTGATCCAGGTAAAGCATTCACTGTTCACTTTAATAGCTCCAGAGAACCTTAAAGATTACATAGGATTTGTACCTTTGTTAACAATATACGATTGGCATTCTCACTTCTGTTCATGGATATGAATTATCTCATTGTAAATTAGTTGGCATTCGTTTTAAATACCTAAAAAAAAGAGTTATACAGTTTTTCAATAAATATACTTAATAATATTTAACACAATCTGTATTAAAGAATCCAAATATCTTTGGTTGTTTAGCAAACAATAGAATGAGATATCATTATTATGCATATCAGCTGCAAGCAAGAGCAAGTCGAAAAGCAGGATGCAGCAGTCAAGCTATAGATACCGGGAAAAATTGTATATTATATACTTACCCATGATAAACGATTATCTCTTTTGTAATTCAACTTATTCTAATCCCACCACAAAATAAAACAATATGTTATTATGCTATTATATTGAGAAAATACAATAATTTTTTTGGATTAAACTAATCTTATATATAAAAATGAATCGCAAAATGTGTTGGTAATCGCATAACTCGAGAACGGCTGAACCGATTTCCATAATTCTTTTTTTATTATATTCCTTGAAGTACGAGGATGGTTCTTATGTAGAGAAAACGTAGACATGTACCACGGGCGAAGCCGGGGCGGACCGCTAGTACATTATAAAGTCTGTTTGATACCGTTAAGTGTTACATCTGAACAAGGAAAAGTCAAGTATTTCTAGGAAAAGCTGCCTACATTTCCACTCTATTGACATATGCCTAGTGCTGATTAATAACTTATGTATGCTTTTAAGGAATTGAAGTGTAGAAATTAATGGTATTGTAAATTATCAACTATTTGTCTTATTGTATCTTTCCTTTTATAATTTTCCTATGGTGGTTGATCTAGATTTTTACCTTAGTGTACTAGAAACAATAAAATATGCAAGGACTTTATGTTCAACGTCTGAGTTATGGGTTTTTAAATTTTAAATGTTGAAGGCAATGTGTATTTAGAAATGTAATTGGTTTTGCTGTTTCTGTTTATTTACTTTTATTATTAGTTTGTTGTGTCTTTGTTATTAGTTAGAGCAACGTTTAAGAAACATGTATGAGATAAATTCATATTACTTTTTTATATGTACTTTATTTTATTTTATTCATAAAATAAAATTACAAACCAAATTAACTACTGTTTTATTTCATTATTATTGTTTACAAATTATATGAAAAATGTGTCTAGATTGTTGTTTTTAAAAACACAGAACATAACTACATATTCAGCAAACCAGTTTTTCCATCATTTCACATCAGCGAGTTGTTTAATCCAACTTTGTACTAAATATAGTATCTCAAATTATTTTACTAGAAATATTTAATATTTGTTAAAAAAAGCTAGGTTTGCCAGCATTGCCGTAATTATTTAAAGTAACTATCAATTATTACATCCTTTATATGTATGCATAAAATATCATTTCGCTATTGCAATGCATACATGTTAGGCGATTAATATTATTGTTGTTTATTATATGCAATGTAGATCCACTCCAGTGACAATAAATATTATATAAGCTACCCATGCAGGTATGGGATCAAAGTTTATTATCCAATCAAGACTCAGAGTGCCAATTTAATTTATCTAACACTACTTGTAACTACTCTTTCAGGCCAGTCTATTGAGAACTCTTTACTGTCTACGATATAGTTAAGGCAGGACTCTACAGCAATGGCTGATATATTCTGTGACATTATTTTATTGTTCCCTGCACTCAATTGCTATCAACACTTACAAATTGCTTTGTTGCTAAAACATTTCATTATTTCAAATATTTTGCTACCATTCCCATGACAATCTTGTATTTTGTTTACAAGGCATGCTTTCGCTTTTAGTACAATGTACAACTTTGTTCATAATAAAATTATTTTACTAGCCTGTTGATTTCTTTGGTGATTGATAATTATTAAAATATTTCTAATGAAACTCAACTGTGAATTAGTTGGGGCTCAATCTTATTCAATAAGAGTAGTTCCTGCACAATTGTTTATTATATTTCTGGTGAATTGTGTTTTTTTTTGCCTAATGTTTGTTTAAACTTATTTACCTAGTACAGAGATAACTAGTTGTGAAGCTAGGTTTCACCCGTCAACGAAATGATGATATAAGCTACGATACTGTCAAATATCTTGAAAATTTGTTCAGTTTTTTTGCTGAGAAAAAGTAACAAACATCCATCCTCACAAACTTTTGCATTTATAATAGTGGTAGGATAGTAGGATGAAGGTCAATATAAAATAAAAATATAATATTGAAATAGCTGTGTGCATAAAATAAACAAAAATTTGCTCTGCTATTACATACTTATATAAATTTGCAAATTGGAATTAATCTGAATAAAAAGTATACATTTCGCAATGTCTTGTAAAAAATATAAGCATCTGCGCTTGCACAGTAAATAGAAACAGAGGAAGTTCAAGATTCAGTTGCGCTTAGGGGAAGTTATGTATGTGGCTGACGAGCTTACCTTTCTATCGATGCACACTTCGAATATAACATCATCACAAATAGGCTCCGCACTTAAAATTAAACCATGATTGAATTCTACGAAATTTCTCACTGCAGTTGTATTATCATGCAAGAGCGTAACCCTGTCACCGCATCGTCTGTGAAACCTCATGATGTTCACTTAGTGTCTTATTTATGAAACTAACATATAAAACACTGCACAAAGAACGGCATTACTCTTGTTACTCATTATGACTAAATTAAACACAAATTAACCCATTACATTTTTACAAACGGACTTCACTCGATAATTTTCCGAGTTATGAAGCGTTACAATGTAAAACCCAGTTTGATATTTATCCATAATATTCATTCAAATATTGAAATAACAATTGTACAAAATAAATTTACAGAAATGTATTGTATTGTTCTATTGGAAGTATTGATTTCTAGGCATGCTAAAATTGAGAAAGAAAAACTATCAGTCGGCACTCGGCGGACCCAATTCGTGTTGCCATTTGGCATTTGCTATTTTGTGAAGCTGTAGATTGCCAGCTTAAATTATTTATTAGCACTAAAATATTTTGGTATAAGAAATAACATATTAATAATTTTTAATCTGATAGCCTCAATGATACTAATATACAATTTAAGAGAATTAATTTAGCTTAATCTATATGTTACACAAAACATGGACTTTTCTATCTGTAGGTCACTTATTAAAATGTCACGCATAATTTTGATTTTGGCTGTCAAATTATACTGACATTTTAGCTTTTGGCGGATGGACATTTATTGGCGCGAATATTTGAAAAGAAATTATGATGTACGTATTTTTGACTTTAATTTTTATTTTGTTAATTTTCATCTCATTTGTACACCAACTATAATTTTCTTTTAACGAGCCAAACTTTTTCCATGACATTGTTCCATATAACTTATATACACTGCACCAGTATTCATAAAATATGATAATGCAGTAAACCGTGGCCTACTTGTCTCTTTAAATAATTAATACCTTCTATATGCCTCGATGCTATTTTCCACACTTTTCCATGTCGATAGCTTTATGATTTGTAACAGCGTTAAGTAATAAATTGCAAAAATAAAAAAAAAGTGAAGTCCCGTGTCCCCTAGTGGGGTAAGGTAAGGGGCAGATGCATTATTCATACATCTGTTTCACCGATCGATTTTCTTTAGGGACAAGTAGGTGATCAGCCTTCTGTGTCCTGCCAGACCGAGACAATTTTTTTTCTTCGTCTCCACCGGGAATCGAACCCAGGACCCCTCGGTTCTACGCTCACGCGTCAACCACTGTACCAAGGAGGCGGTCAAAAATAAAGAAACTTAAAAATGTATCAAGAAATAAGTACATTGCAATTGAAAGGTTTTAATGTTATTTACAATTATTTCTTAATTACAATGCCAGTTTCTACTGGATTACTATAGAAATGGATTATTTTACTTCTGTACCTACATTGATACCCATTTTGTTGTGTAGGGTCATACCTACTCTTACCTGCTTCTAAGTAAATTATAAGGCTGTTCCTTATTTATTGTGTATTCTGTAAACGAATCTAAATAATAACAACCTCAGAATTAACAATGTTGTAATTGCTTAAATTCAATTTTTTGACGTGATAACGTCTTTAAATTCGTTTCAGTCGGTTGCAAGAAGCTTATAATTATATCTAATACACTGGAGATTTCAGTATGAACATTAACTTGTAACAAGAAAATATGACATTGAATGACGCCTGTATGTTTTTTATCCCTCTCACACCCACTTGCCAAGTTGGGTTGTTGCCAATGTTCATACTGAAATCTCCAGTGTATTAGATATTTAAGCTTCTTGGTCGGGTGACATGTTCAGATTTCAGAAACTTGTGTCACACCAAAACCTCACGAGCGCGATCGCAGGTATAACGAGAGAGAGACGGACCGATCTCCCGTCTCATCTCGAGCGCTGCCACTGCATTATGTTATAGGTCTACCAGAATCTGATGGCATATTTATATTTCAAAAATATGAGATTTTCATGTGGCAACTTTATTTGACAACTATCAAATTGGTTGTCAAATTATTTTTGTTGATGATTAATTTTTAGGATTTTGTCTTCAAAATCTTCAAAATGTCGATAAAACCGCTGCGATCACAAGCAAGAGGTGTTGTTTACAATGTGTATAGAAAAATATTCGATGAAGAAGGGTCAAACACATCACAATTTTCAATTTTAAAGCGCGTGAAAGATTTTATTGCTAAGTTGGACTTACCCGGTTTTGATACTTTAATTTAAAAATGTTATAAATAGGTAACTATAATATTGTTTGTTGATTAATATAATTTTATGAAAACTTATTACAGGAGTTTCCAATTCGGCTATTTGTCAAGTCCAAGGTGTACACGTCAATTTTATAATGTGTTAATACTTACGAAAATAAACATGATTTTATTTTATTATTGTTTAATGTTTTATTTTATAAAAAATTATAAACAATCGTTAAATATACCTAGTAAATGAGTTTTGATCTGCATTATCATTACATCCATATTTTCACATGCCATAATTATATATATTCAAATGTAGGTATGTGTAAATACATAATATTATTATGTATTTTAGAAAAGTAATATGTATATTATACATGTAATAAGTACCTACATAATATTACGTGGATATCTCATTATTAAATACAGTATTATCCACTTGTGTAATGTGACTAATGATATTGAGGACAAAATAAAAAATATGCAGTATCAAGATCGTTCAGTCCATTTTCCCTAGGGTTGCACACTCTAAATTTTGTTTTCCCTAATTGCCATCAGATTCTGGTTTACCTATATCACGTAAACATCTCGATCGTAAACCTACTTTACAAACAACCATTTTTTTTTTCAAATAAGTAAGTATGTACCATTGAGATAATATTAATACGTAGTAATATTATCTCAATGGTATGTACCTACCTATATATAATATTTACTACAGTGAAACCTGGTTAAGTGAGACATCAAGGGACCGGCAATGTCGTTTCACTTATAGAGGTATTCCACTTACCCAGTGTCTCAGATATACAGGTATAAATAAATATCTGTCTCATTAACAGAGGGTTCCAACAATAAATTACATTTTTCAAATAAACATCTGTATGATAGTAAAGCGAAACTAAAACTGAAGGTAATTGAAGATTAAAATTTGTACTTACGTACTTGGAAATTTTACTTGTGGATTTTGTGTGTAGAATAAGAATAATTAGTAAACAAACAATGTTATCTCAGTTACAGTACAGGTTTATGCATATAAAATTTACTCGCTGTCTCATTTTTAGAGGTAACTATGATGATAAATCGAAAGAACAAATCCCAGATATAAGTAGAGGTTTACCTCCTCCCACTAAAAGAGGTAATTCAGTGCCAAAGTGTTGGGACCTCAGCATGAGTTCCAGTTATAGAGGTTTCTCACTTATCCAGGTCCCACTTAACCAAGTTTCACAGTATTTAGCCTACTCGACTACTCAATACGTTTACTATTTTAAAATATGAAAGTACGTACCTACACTGTATATATAACTTTAATTTTAACTGATACAAATAATAATAAGTATGTATCTACTTAATAATAGTTAAGTACCTGAAAATACCTATGTGCAATAATTATATATTTTATGATAATTATCGTAAAGTCCAATTTTTATTTTTAATGACAGAAATATGATTAAAATATGTAGATAATTTAGTCAAAGAGAGTACAACAATTATTATGAAATGATATAATATTATTTTTAACCTTCTGTTTTAGTTCTTACAATAATAATTAATCTAATACATATTATAAAGGCGAAAGTTTGTAAGGATGTATGGATGTATGGATGTATGGATGTATGGATGTATGGATGTTTGTTACTCTTTCACGTAAAAACTACTGAACCGATTACAATGAAATTTAGCACACATATAGAGGGTAACTTGGATTAACACATAGGATAGTTTTTATCCCGGAAATCCCACGGGAACGGGAACTATGCGGGTTTTCCTTTGCAAACGCGGGCGAAGCCGCGGGCGGAAATCTAGTTTGTGATATTTTTATCATAAAAAGCTTCAAATAACGATACATCTATTTGAGAAAATATAAAACAATTTTGCCAAAAGCCTTTCGTTGACTGATAGATATTTTGTATAATAAGATATTGCAAAAACATTTATTATAGGTCCAATGTAGATAATTTGCGGCAATAATTATGGCGGCAATACACTGGAAAAACAAATGGTACATCCGCTCGACGCTAGATGGAGCTAGTTTCCCGGTATTAGCTAGAAAAGAGGTGTAAAATTAACTGAGAATATTAATTATTATTAAAGGAACGATATGCCTTTTCGATTTCAATTTTTATAATGATGATAGACGATAGATAATATTACCTAATCATATTTTTTCTGGGTTGATTAATTATGTATGATAAATGTACAAATTAATTTTGAATTATTTTTCCGTATCTACTTTAATCTTACTTTAATAATTGATCCATGTGAAGTTTGTGTGAAGTGATATAAATATGTAAGGCGCGGGTCAAACACAAGCGGCGCGGGCGCGGGCGTGCCATAAGCGCACCTCTTGAATCTGTTTTGCACCACGTCCTTCTTATACATTTTGTATGAAAGAATTTTGGAAAGGCGACGAGGCGGCACGCCACGGTTGCGCCGCGGGCGTACCGCAGGCGTACCGCAGGCGCGCTTCCCCCATCGCATCCAAATAGAGGTCAATTCACGGTCATACACAATCAAAAACAAATCGGGTGGTAGTAGACCGGGAGATACTGACACAAAATTTCGAGTCATTTGTCTGTTACAATTTTTACAAAAAAAAAAATTTGCAGATTTTCGGCGGTATGGCGACCATTTGGAATCGTCCGAAAAGTATGGCATGGCGATTTTCGTAAATGGCTGCACGACGATGGTTACCTGTGCAAAAGTTAGCCTGGTACAAATGGTTGAATTGTTTTTTTTAAATCAACACATTCGCGTCGGTATGGCGGGCTGTAAGTCACACCGGAAAAGTATGGCATGACACTACCGCCTACTTCTTTTTTATGGGCTATCGGTAAATTCTAAAATTTTTGTGTTACAAATCGTTTGACTTCGCTATTTTTCCGACGAGTTCGACTAACGCCCACGCGACTAAGCCGCCGGTACCAGCGTTCACACCATTTTTTTTTTTGTCATTGCGTACTAAGACCCCTGTAGAACCGCCATCCTGTTACAAATGACTCGAAATTTTGTGTCAGTATCTCCCGGTCTATAGGAGACGGTAGCCTGTCAGTCAAAAATGTGTTCTCTCTGTGTGGAATTATATAGAGCTGCTATTACATACCCTTCTTCGTTTTGTTTTTAAAGGTGAATTGAATTAATCGATGAAATGATTTACACAGGTGATGGCAGTAGGGAAAGTGAAAATGAAGAAGAGCATAATGAAAGTTCCCATGTATTTACAATGTCAGAAATAAAGATAATCCTGATTTTGATTGTGTTTTTTATTTATTTGTAATTGTAATAATATTGTGGAATGATCAGTACTGTAAATACTTTTGAACTGAGATTTTAATGATAAGATTTATATGGTTTAAATGTAAACCTGTGTTTGAAAACCATATTTTATCTATACTAATATTATAAAGAGGAAAGGTTTGTATGTATGTATGTATGTATGTATGTATGTATGTATGTATGTATGGTTTTAGACCCTGAGAAAGAACATAGGCTACCTTTTATTGCGAAATATGTACCACGGGCGAAGCCGGGGCGGACCGCTAGTACAATATAAATTTTGTGTTATTTTAACCTTCTTTTCTTCCATCATTACACCAGTACTACTTTAAAATTACTTTAAAAGTACTATAAAATTTTCCAAGTAAATTCCAACATTTCCAACAAAGATATATTTGCAATCGTGGGGTTATCCTCGCTATTTACTTACAAGGAATTATCAAAACAAAATCGTTACTTTCAAATTAATGTTAATCTCTTTTAGCACAAAAAACATAATTTTACTAAATTATGCATGAAGAAAATGCATTTAACCACTCTATATAAATATCATTTTCGGACGCCAACAGCGCGCCCGATGCGCGCCGGCAGCGCGCCCGAGGCGCGCCGGCAGCGCGCCCGAGGCGCGCCGGCTGGCGCGCCCGCGGTGCGCCCGATGCGCGCCGCGCCGCTTGTATATGTCCCGCGCCTTAGGACTTGCGTTAAGCTTTTTTATTAAGAATACTAGTTACCGCCCGCGGCTTCGCCCGCTTTATCAAACACGTCTAATAAATTAAATACTTAAACCTTCCTCTCTATTAAAAAAACCCGCATCAAAATCCGTTGCGTAGTTTTAAATTTAATTTAGGCATACAAAGGGACATATGGACACTGGACAGAGAAAGCGATTTTCTTTTATACTATGTAGGTAGTGATAGTGATTTTCGTTCCTTATTTTAGTCATAAATCATAATTACTGAATTTTATTGTATTGTAAAATACTTATAATTCATGAATTGCAAATTATGTATGAAATAAGTAGGTACATAGGTAGGTACAACTACCTAATAGTTTTTTTGTATAATCTATCCTGAAGCATTTGAAATTATACGTTATTAATAAAATTCTGTAGATATTATAAAATACATCAAACTTCATTATATGAACTAGAAGGTATATTTCCTCTCTTTTCAATTGAATTAAACTTTTAAACTTTATATTATAGCCCACATGCTTAGAAAATTTATATTTAACCTTTTATATCAAACCTAATAAAATAAACTAAATTGATGTTATAAAAACCCCCATTTTGATGCGTAGTGTCATCTGTAACACATAACTTCACGAGGTCCTTAATCAATAATTTTATATTGTAAAATAGTTCTTATCACTTCCCAATAAGACTCAAATTGGATTTCCATTTTCAATCGGATGCATGGTCCTGAATGCGATCAGTGGCAAAACGTCGTATGTGAATTTGATTGACATCTATGTATAAGGAAATAAGGTTGAGTTTTAGAAAATTGGAACGTTTCAGTTCTGTGGCGTGCGGTTATCATGTGGGCGGTATCGATTGATGCGCGACTGCGCGGCCGTCGAGCGCGGGAACGGCAGAACGATAAATACGAGTAGCGATAACTGGCCACAAGAGTTCGCGCCATGTTCGCGATAGCGCTCCCTATCGCTGTCGTGTTGGTGTGCGCCACCGCGAGGCAGCCCGGTAAGTAACAAAAAATTACTAAATATTGCAGAGCGATTTTTTTTATGCTTGCGATTTTTTTTTTTAATTTTTTTGTAATCTTTTTTGTGAACACCTGTTACACTTTGTTTATGAAGTTAGAACTTTTTTTTATCTAAAAAAAAATAATTAAAACGAGATATAAGTAATAGAGTATTTTTTACCACAAAAATGTAAATTATTATTTTTGTGTTATATTTATTGTGCCGAGGTTTTCCATTTTTATCATTGTCGTGAAAATAAACACGCCTCGGTCTTGCTTTTGCCCGTTGTTGCGAATAAAAGATTCCTTATTTGTGTGTCTTAAAATTCTATTTTAGCGTAGACATATTTAGAAATATATTTTTCGAGACAAAGATCGCATTTGGCATTTATTCTATTAAAAAAATATTTCCTATTGTACTTAAGAGAATATTTATATTTTAATTCACTTTTTTAATAAGCATTATAAATTGTGTATATTAAATAATAAATACAGTAATTATAAGTATGTATATATTTAAATAAGCAATAAACAACAAGCGAATCCTATATTTCCGCATGCGTTTCGAATTCATCGCTGAATTTACACCTCATCTCTTTAAAATATTTAAATTACTTATTTCTTTAAATATTGCCAATAAAAAACTGCCAATCGTATAAAACTGAAATCATTAGCATACAAAAAATTCACACTATGATAATAAGTTATTTTTACCAAAAAATTAAAAAATAAATAAGAAACAAGCAAAGTAAAGTAAAGAATGCACCGCACAAGATAAATTACCTACTATATAGGCAAGCCGTTGCCTGAAAATATCGAGCACAGACACAAAAAGATAATTCATTTTTCATTATTAAAAAGATATTGAACTACGACTAAAATTGCCAATAAATTTACATGAGAAAATAAGTACATATAAACTCCTGTCATGGCATAAAACTACTTTTTCACCAAATTTTAACAGGTATGCTTTAAAAATTAATATAAATGTATAAATAATTATATCTGTTAAAATTATTTTCTTTCATAAAATATACTTACGGTATTGTTTATTCGGTAGTCCTTCTTAAAGCCAGATAAAGATCATACCTACCAAGTCAAGTCCAATCTCGTGAACAATGTACCTACGTAGACAAGACCGAGACCTACCAACTAATTAAAAAAAAATTTCAATATTATATTTGCCGCTATAAAAAAATAGACCGCAAAGTAAAACATAATAAAATAAAATCCAAAACACAATATAGAAATACGCGAAAAGTTACTTAAAGTCAGCCAAAATCCAATTAAACGTCGATACCAGAGTGATAAAAATGCCACAACTAGGTACATATTAAATTTGATTCCAATACATAAATGGAAAAAGCGCGTAAAAGTAAAAAATTAAAAAAAAAACATGCTAACAAAATAAGTAGGTACCCATATTAAAGTGAAAATCAGAAAAGTGAGGATTCACTTTAACTTTTACTTTTTGCATTGGCAAATGATACATGAAATCTCATCTATAATTATTATAAACTAGCGGTCCGCCCCGGCTTCGCCCGTGGTACATGTTTACGTTTTCTCTACATAAGAACCATCCTCGTACATCAAGGAATATAATAAAAAAAGAATTATCGAAATCGGTTCAGCCGTTCTCGAGTTATGCGCTTACCAACACATTTTGCGATTCATTTTTATATATAAAGATGTAAATCCTCTTTGAAATTGCCAAAACGTAATCAAGACAAGTAGTTTATGATTAAAGTTTTAAGATACAACCAAGTACAACAGATGAGTCCTATCTACGATCTTCAAAGTTCTAGACTAGTATTGTTCTTGTTGTCTAGAATCAAGATAATACAATATTCTATCATACTTTGATAAAAAATAAATACGTCACATGACATGAAAATTACTGGAATTTTAATATATGCAAATAGTTTTCCTACTTGAAAGGCACACGGTTACTTTATATTTTTAGACGATATTTGTTAATATGTAAAAGAGCAGACGCCGTCGCGTGTTTGTGCTAGTTATGCATGCATAAGATATGAATAATCAAGTTACTATGAAAGTTTCAAATAAGTTTTAGTTTATCGTAAAAACCCTATTCGAAGTTATACAATAAATGAAAGTATAGGTATCCATACTAATATTATAAATGCGAGAGTAAATAAATAAATAAATAAATAAATATTATAGGACATTATTTGAAATTTGATATAGAGATATTTTGATACCCGAGAAAGGACATAGATAGGATAGGTTTTATCCCGGAAATCCTACGGGAACAGGTTTTTCTTTGAAAACGCGGGCGAAGCCGCGGGCGGAAAGCTAGTAATGTATATTTGTTTTAATTCCATTACGATACGTTTAAATAATAAAACTAATGTGTATTAAGCCTTGAACACGCGAGTATCGTCACACAAATACTCCCGGAGGAGCGTAATTGTTGAAAAACCTTGACTTTGCATATTATTGTGAACTTGCATTTTTCATATCATTAAGCCAATTTAATGTTTTCGCAGAAAAATAATATAAAAAATACAAAAACAATTACTATAAAAAACTAATCGAACGCTACCTTAACCTACTTTAACATAAAACTTAAAAAATCGTGAACCACCTCGCTTTATAAAATTATAACCCTCCAGCAATCTTGGAAAGCAAAGATCAGCTTAGTACTGTATTATCTAAAGTAGTTTAAATTTCCATGCATATAAAATACGTGGTTCTTACTTTGCCAAAATAAAGTGTTTTCACTCATAGTCATCTTACCTTCGACTATTTATTAAAAAGTATTCCATAATATAAAGATTAAATAAGAATTAATATAGAGGGGCATTGATCACAGGCTGAGAAACTTCAGTACCTAATAAATAATGATTCCCTAGTCAAATTACGAAAAAGTTAGAAAAAAACGAACAACTACAATGATAAATAACCTTAATTATTTTTTCTTATAATAAATAAATTATCTCCATACCGTTAAGTCATCATATGTATTTAAAATCAAAAGTAATATCTATCTCTTTAAAAAATAAATTCCTTAGTTTACATTGCAAACGAACTGTACATTTAAATCGTATTCACACAGCGCAGTAATTACTTGGAACTTGATTTAAAAGAGCAACTATGGAGTTTCTTGCCGGTTCTTCTCCATAGATACTGCTTTCCGAATCGGTGGTAAATGTAAAAATATATATATATTGACTTTTCAAAAGTGCTTCTCCAAGAAGTCTAATTGAATAAATAAATGTTTGAGTTTGAGTTTGAGTTTGAACTTTTAGAATAATGATTATAAAACCTAGCTAAATATAATAAACAATGGCTTTCAGCATGATAAATATCGCTGCAAAGTTCAGACGTCAGATTAGAGTTTAAATTAACTCTTCGATAGAACTACAATGGAGCTTTCACCAAGGTCGCAATTTCTGATATTAATAGAACTTGAAGCTTTCAAAAGAGAAATGCAGTAAGCCCGTCACCCGTTCATTTCTTTTCTTTAGCGACAGCCTTTCCCCAGTGACATATTACGATGTTAGATGGAGTGAATAAAATTATAAAATTTTGGTTTTTGCATTGCAAAATTTAGACTTGTATACATATATATATACACAAATCATAGGTAATAGAATTATTGGAAGTTATCTCAAAAAATATATAAAACTTTACTTATTATAAATAAAAATAAACATGGAGTGCATGAAAATAAAAAAATTTGGTAATTAGACCAAAAGGCAAAATAATTATGAATTAGCATGATGAACTTACCTATTTAGGTTCAATAACTTATTTTTCTTGAACTGCAATCGTGACATTTTCTTCCCAGAGTTTTTTTTATTCACCATCTTTACGTGAAACTTCAGTACCACTAAACACTAAATCACGTAAGTAGACAACGGCAACGCGCGAAAAAGTTGTACAGGTCTGCTCTCTAAGACGCGTTGGCGTCGACTAACAGGAGGCGGAACGGCGGCAGCGACCAGCCTACGCGCAATTTTGTGCTCATAATTTATAAATATATTTTTTTTAAATTACTGATGTATTCATTGTAAAATCTAATCCCGTACGTCTCTCAAGAATTGAATGGAAGTGGATGTAGATAAAGTTTTATTGATATTACTTTACTATTGTCCAAATGAAATTGATTCTCCGTTTAATTTTTAGGAAACTTCACAACGTTTTTCTATCGAGGAAAATTTTTTCAATCGTGTTTCGGTTCCCAAACGTCACTAGACA
Organism: Colias eurytheme; assembly: GCF_061535395.1. Taxonomy (NCBI): domain Eukaryota; kingdom Metazoa; phylum Arthropoda; class Insecta; order Lepidoptera; family Pieridae; genus Colias; species Colias eurytheme. Next base: position 1,110,826 of record NC_142980.1, read on the forward strand.
AACTCTTCAATTAAATAAATCGATAAATAAAAAAAAACAAATTGGTAGTTTTTGAAGAAAAAAATTAATTCTCCGTGAGCTCGAAACGTCTGTTTTGGGTCTCATTTCGCCTTAAGATGAAGAGACAATAAGTTGTTGAGTTAGTGCCGTGTCTATGTGAAGTTATAACTCTTTAAATTTATATCTTTATTACATAGTATGAACTTGAAATTTAATTATTTTTGGATAAGCAGTATGAGGAACGACTTAGTAGGTTAGTTTTATATTGTTGTATTTTTTTACCTTTGAAAATTCGACGATGAAAAAGCTCATTTAAATTTTTTAGTCCTCAGTAACCGAATGATCGGGTCCATGTTGGACTCTAGATCGACTTGTCTTTATATATATACTTTGTAGTAAATAGTTAATTAATGAGCTGCTAATTTTTACTTAAAAACCTGGAGTTATGATTTCCGGAGATATCTGCGTTAGAACTTAAAATCGGTCCCACAAAACATAAAAATATTGAATTTAAATGAAATAAAATAACTATTTCTGAAGTAAATGAACAACAAGAAAAACCTATTAAGTAAAGAAAAATAATCAAAACGAAATCATTAAATTAATTATTTACAAGATACGATATCAAAATAAGAATATTTTCTATCAACAAACAACACCTATTATCAAAATAAGGAGAAAAACTAAAGAAAACCCTAGAATTTTCTCGATAGAAAATCGCTTTTTAATTACAAAATGTTGGTTCTCGAGGCGTAAAAAGTATAAAAGCAAGGTACGGTAATTAAACAAAGATTAAAATTGATTCTCTTTGTATTAACCGATTATTTTTCTCAGTATCGTAATTATTACACCCACGGTGTGAATCTTCCAGTAATCCATCACGATTTTATGAGGATCCTATTGAATTAGGAGCTTTTACCCTTTTAAGCACGTTTTTATTAGCTTCGCTAGTATGTTTGTATGTAACTAAATTAAATTAATAAAAAAAGACGGGTTGCACTCCGGGAGGAAAACTTGATTATTAACGTTGAGCATGTTTGATATTTTGGAATGGTATCCGTCTTACGCTTTTTCGATCAGGTCACGTGTCCTGACGCGAGTTTAAGATTTTATACCCATTACAGAAAAAGTGCTCAACGCCGCTAAAGAAGTTTTCACTTCAATAAATAACCTAGTCCTTTGTAGTCTTGATTTTGACCCACTTTTAACGGACAGATTTAATTCAAACTTTGTACACTTTTCAAGCACCTCGGTCCTTGTCAACAATAGTTTAATTTATTAAAACGTGTTTTATAAACCTACATATTTTTTACCAAGGTCCAAAACCAGCTTTTTTTAACGTGATAACGTTTTTAAAATCGTTTTAGTCGGGTGACATGTTCAGAAATTTGTGTCACACCAAAACCTCACGAGCGTGATCGCAGGTATAACGAGAGACAGACGGACCGATCTCCCGTCTCATCTCGAGCGCTGCCACCAATAAGACGTTATCACGTAAACATCTCGATCGTAAACCTACTTTACAAACAACCAATTTTTTAATCTACATAGCTAATGCAAAAACAACATAGCTATAGACTTAGGAGTCAAGAACCACTGAGGATCCAACCAACTTCCTGCTGAGCTGTTGTTTATCTCAACACTTATTTTTAAATCCAGTCTTAAAGCTAGCAACTCCACTATTCTCGGAGAAACTGGCTTACCCCTTAATAAACTAGATTTTTATCAAGGTAATAACGTATACACGGGAATCTTAAAAATAGACTTCTTATTTTAACTTTGCAGGATAATTTATTTCGTAATGCAATGTTGTAAAACAAACTAACAAAAGATATCTGCAAAGTTCGTGAAACCTTTTATAAAATTATAAAGAAAACATTTACGTTAAGAAATCATATTATAACATGTAACACGAGTGCAAAATAAATTTTTAATTATGTAAATTAATAAGTTTGAATTAAATATTTTTTGAAAACCGAAACGTTTAAAAACGCTCATGAGCGACAAAGTCGCCCAATTGCGCATAAGTTACGGAAGTATGTACAGTAAAAATATTCATTTTCCGCAACAGGTGACCATAGGGTAAGGACATGTTATAAACTCTCCAATAAATATGCTTACAAATCGCTCATGAAACCAATATAAAGAGATCACGACCCAGCTACTCCCGCCGAACGAATCTTCAATATCTTCTCAAAAGTAATTAATCTTGTGTTATTAAAGAAAAATCCCTTAGAAAAGAAATCTAGACATCCATGGGAAAGCAATATCTTAACTATATTAAAAACTAGCTTTAGTCCGCAACTTCGCCCGCGTAGTCAAACCCACATAGTTCCCGTTCACATGGGATTTACAGGATAAAACCTATCCCATCTCCGTTGTCGGGTCTCAAACATTTCACTTAAATCGGAATAAGAGTAGCCTTTAAAATATACAAATACTTTCACATTAATAATATTAGTAGAAGAGACTGCAGAAAAGTAGAGTTACTTTCGTAATAAGTAGGGAAATTATTATCTAGTATAACCGCGGTTTTACCCGCAGTGCTCCGCTCCTGTTGGTCTTTGCGTGATGATATAGCCATTTATCGATATCCTTCCTCGATAAAAGGGCTATCTAACACCGAGAGAATTTTTCAAATCGGACCAGTAGTTCCCAAGATTAGCGCGTTCAAACAAACAAACAAACTCTTCACGTTTACAATATGAGTAGGTATAGATAGTTCATAAGTAGGGAAGTAGGTACGATCTCGTACACAACGTTTATGAAGCATTCATGTCTGAAGCTGGAATCTTATTAAGATGCATTCAATGAACGCCACTGTCAAGGTCATACAATTTTCTCGGTAATTCAATAAACATGACACTCTTTGTGCGCATAATCATTTTCTACAAAATGTGCTGGTTCAGCTCGCCAGTGATGAAAATGTAATTTAATCAACTGAACATAAAATAGAGTTTAAATAAAGTGGTGTTAAATTTTCGCTTTTTTTTTGCTGCGTCCCTTTATGTTTAATACATAACTGATGTGCATTTTCATTAAAAGAGAGCGTGTGTGACGGTTTTGCGATGACGCGATTTTACTCTCAACGCGCCTAAAGAAGTTTCACTTCAATAAAATATAATAACACACGTGAACCTGCGTGCACCTACTTTAAAGACTTTCTGTGGGTTTATGACCAGTTTTAAAAGTGTTATTATTATTGCAAAGCGTAACTAACCTTTTTAAACTTGATTGGAACTTCTATCGAACTTGGATACTTATGTGAATACAAGCTATAGATAGTTATAAAATTTGCCACAGATAAAATATAACATGTCATACCCAAAGATATTTATAATTACGTACTTCTAACTTCGATTAAATTACGGTCGGCTTAGGTTTTTCGACGAGGGCAATGAAAATCATATTTATCATCCGCTAAATGTATAAGTAAGAAGATTTTACTGCGCAATTGCTTGTCTGCGCTATTTGAGTTCCATGAATTTGAGGCGTTAGGCGTTAAATAATAAATTTTCTCTTTATTCCCTAGTTCTGGTTTATTTCGTAATTGACAAACTGAATTTATCCGTTATAGGTAGACGCGTTTGTACGAAATATAGCAAGGGTTATTTATTTATTTATTTAAACTCTTTATTGTGCTGCCAAAATACATAAAATACAAACAAAACTTATTCTAAAAGAAAAACAGCACAGAAGGCGGCCTTATCACTTAACAGTGATCTCTTCCAGGCAACCAACTGATAGAAGGATAAATAATAAACTAGAAATAGGAGGTAGGTAGAAAGTATACACCAAGATAAATAAATAATAATGTTATATACAAAGGTTAACTAATTAATGAACAATGTTGGTATAATTATACTTCGATTCCATTAAAAGCTGTCTTTTCTAAAATCTACGAAATGTCCTTATTTCAAACAATTATACACAGTTAGTAGTGAATAGGAACGCACGTTCATACATAACTTGTTGTTACTCAAGTCTTACCGAGTAACATTTGCGAAATAAAAGATACATCAAAATTGGTTGTAGTTTTATTCATTAACTATGATGTTATTTAAAACCGGTAATAAAATTGACTTAGACTTGATGAAACACATCTTTCTTATACCCGGCTTCGCCCGTGGTATCTACATATGAAAAATAGATGTCGGCCGATTCTCAGACTTACCCGATATGCACAGAAAATTTCATGAGAATCGGTCCACCCGTTTCGGAGGAGTATGCAGACTAACATTGTGACACGAGAATTTTATATATAAGACTAGCGGTCCGCCCCGGCTTCGCCCGTGGTACATATGAAAAATAGATATTGGCCGATTCTCAGACTTACCCGATATGCACAGAAAATTTCATGAGAATCGGTCCACCCGTTTCGGAGGAGTATGTAGACTAACATTGTGACACGAGAATTTTATATATTATCTTCTTCTTCTTATATATAAAAATGAATCGCAAAATGTGTTGGTAAGCGCATTACTCGAGAACGGCTGAACCGATTTCGATAATTCTTTTTTTATTATATTCCTTGAAGTACGAGGATGGTTTTTATGTAGAGAAAATGTAAATATGTACCACGGGCGAAGCCGGGGCGGACCGCTAGTATCAAATATAACTTTTAACTAGTGTTTCAAACTAAAAAGTAACAATTTCACTAAAATCAACAAATACAAGTTTGTATTTTATAACAATTTTGCCCATTTGCACAGGTGTCATTAGCGTAAGTGAGCTGTGAAATGAAATGTGTTATCCATACTATAATATTATAAATGCGAAAGTAACTCTGTCTGTCTGTCTGTTACTCAATCACGCCTAAACTACTGAACCAATGTTCATGAAATTTGGTATGGAGATACTTTGATACCCGAGAAAGGACATAGGCTACTTTTTATCCCGGGAAAGTGACGCAATCCTGGAAATCCCACGGGAACGGGAACTATGCGGGTTTTTCTTTGACTGCGCGGGTGAAGCCGCGGGCGGAAAGCTAGTTTACTCATAAATACGTATAATATAATTATTATTTACATATTGGTGAAAACTGTTTCACACACAGCTTGTGGTTTATAAGTAAGACTCTAAAGGGAAAGATAACGCGTAAGAGATTTACTTATACTCTATGATATATAAAAAAGCTATGTTACCCGCTCTCTATTTTGGCAAGAAAAAACTCAGCTAAGTGCCCGAGTTTCACTTAGTCACGCACCATTCAGCGTCGTGGCTGGACGTTCTTTTAATATTTTAATCGGCAGTTGTTATTACGAAGTACATGAGTGAGACATGTATTATGTCTCGTGCGTGAGAGTGAAAGAGAGAACAACTTTATTGGAGATAATACGTTAGTAAGTAGGTATGTATTAATTACGCTGTTTTTAGTGCAATGATGTTGGCGTATGCCGCGTCTACTAGTATAATAGGTCATTGCTTATTCTATGTTGTACCACAGTTGTACCATAGACCAATAAGTCACCCGTAACGTATATTGTATTTCCTATAACACTCAGGAATCACAAACAAATCCAACAGTGACAGAATTCTTAAAGCGGCCTGGTCCAGCAATTCCTGAAATTAAGCGTTCAAACAAGAACCCGTCAGCTTTATGTTATCAACTAGCTTTGCCCCGCGTGTTTACCCACATTTCTCCGCTCCTATTATTTTTAGCGTAATTATATATTATAGCCTTCCTCAATAAGTATATCACTGAAAATAGGTATGTTTCAAATAGGACCGGTAATTTTTGAGATTAGCGCATTCAACCAAAAAAAAGCAAATAATTTCTTCCGCATCATAATATTAGTATGGATTAAAATAGATACGCATGAATGAATGGATAGTGGATATCGCATGGTGACGTGTTATTTTTATCAGTATAGATAACAATACGAATGGCAGTTTACGTCCCACGGGGTAGTTGTTATCTTTCGTTAACGCTTGCTATTCTAGTTTTCAGTAATTTACACATTACTCTGATTCTAATGTTTACAGTCATATAAGCAGACAGTTAGGAAACATAAGAAATTGATATTCTTGTAAAAAGCTACCTATTATTTTAATTTAAGTTTCATGAAAGTAACTTTTTACCTTCGCCTTTTCAGTAAATGTACCTTACATCACTTGTCGTACATTTGATACAACGTCTACACATTTAATCCATACTAATATTATAAATGCGAAACTAGGAACTCTGTCTGTCTGTCTGTTACTCAATCACGCCTAAACTACTGAACCAATTTTCATGAAATTTGGTATGGAGATATTTTGATACCCGAGAAAGGACATAGGCTACTTTTTATCCCAGGAAAATGGCGCAATCCCGGAAATCCCACGGGAACGGGAACTATGCGGGTTTTTCTTTGACTGCGCGGGTGAAGCCGCGGGCGGTAACCTAGTTACCTATAAGTCACTTATATACCTACCTATACATTATAATACGATGGTGGAAACGTAAACAACGTAAATCGAAACTACCCGTATTTGAAAATTGCACTGAAAATTAGCATCCTGATTAGTAGCATACTGCGTAATCTAAAACTCAAATATTTATTCACTCAACATTCAGCAATTAAGTAGGTTTCATTGGTTTGCAATGAAATAGTCTTGATTATATTATAATATATCGTATTTAAATCACAGATAGGTAGTATATAATATTATACGTAAGATACTTGTAATTTGAATGTTACAAATTATAATATGCTTTTTGATTAAGTTATTGCATTAACCTGTATATATCTTGTATAACAAAAAGAATTATTTATTTATATTTATTTAAAAATATTTATTAAGTTTATGTGTACGATTGAACTATTGTATATTATGATAATACCTGTGCTTCGCGGTTTCACCCGCGTGGCTCCGCTCCTGTTGGTTTTAGACACATAGCCTTCCGCGATAAATGAGCTATCTAACACCGAAAGAATTTTTAAAATCGGATCAGTACTGCCTGAGATTAGCGCGTTCAAACAAACAAACAAACTCTTCAGCTTTATAATATTACTAGCGGTCCGCCCCGGCTTCGCCCGTGGTACATATATCGCAATAAAAAGTAGCCTATGTCCTTTCTCGGGTATCAAAATATCTCCATACCTAATTTCATGCAAATTGGTTCAGTAGTTTAGGCGTGATTGAGTAACAGACAGACAGACAGAGTTCCTACTTTCGCATTTATAATATTAAGTATGGATGATGATTAAATGTGTAGACGTTGTATCAAATGTATGACAAGTGATGTGAGGTACATTTACTGAAAAGGCGAAGGTAAAAAGTTACTTTCATGAAACTTAAATTAAAATAATAGGTAGCTTTTTACAAGAATATCTATTTCTTATGTTTCCTAACTGTCTGCTTATATGACTGTAAACATTAGAATTATGACATTAGAATGATGACTGTAAACATTAGAAACATAACATGATTGAGTAACAGACAGACAGACAGAGTTACTTTCGCATTTATAATATTAGTAAGAATTATAGTAAAGATTACTAGCTTCTATGATGTAAAATAAAATCCAAATTCAATTCTCATTTACCACGCACATATTCGCAGGTGTCTTCTAATTTAGCAACAAAAACAGTCGTGTAAATATTTTATACATGACCAACAATGTTGTTAATTAAACCACTAGACTCAACGCTGAGGCTGAAGTAACTCGTTCTAATTCCCGCATTTTACGCTTTTTCATACCAATGTGAATGTTGATTGCTCTAAGCGATACTTCACAAAGCTTTGGTTGGGTTTATTAAAATAAGAGCGGTTACATTTTAAAGGGTTTATAAATTATTATTTTTTGCTGGAGCTACGCTTTATTAAGGTGGACACTTAGCCAAATAAAACCTGACATATACATATAATCCAGTCTGTAGGTATTTATGCTCTACAAAAGGTGGCGTAGAAAATGTTTTGAAACGATATTGTTTAGGTATGAAAGGTTAATAAAAATCCAAGTTTTCGACCTTGACGGACCCAGGCGCTAGCCGCCATCTTGAATTAAAGGTGCTAAAATTAGGTATATTTTAAATAACTTCTCAATTGTTTACTAAATCACAAAAGTGTCTATGAGGGGTTCAAAGAAGACAAAATTACCTACATTTTTTTCATACATGATTATTCTGTAAGTCTTAAAGGTAAAAAGTTACAAGCGACGGAAATAATAATATTTACAGAAATCATATAATTTTAATTTTGTTTAAAAATTGTACAGCTATCATTTTTTTAATTCTCTTTAAGATGGCCCGGGCTGGTTAATGGTGGCTTCTTCATTATCATCGCTGAAATTTTCTGTTTCATTGTCTGTATTTTTAGTTTCCAACCATGAAATTTCGTCATCATGACCAGAAGAAATCGAAGACGCTGGAGCACGCTTTCTAGTAACTTTTTACGGAGGGGACATGGATAAGGAATCCTTAGAAGATATCCGATATGAACGATTCGTAAAGTTATCAATAAAAAGTAAATTTAATCGACGAAATTTCATGGTTGGAAACTAAAAATACAGACAATGAAACAGAAAATTTCAGCGACGATAATGAAGAAGCCACCATTAACCAGCCCGGGCCATCAAAAAGAATAAAAAAAGATTGCTGCACAATTTTTAAACAAAATTAAAATTATATGATTTCTGTAAATATTATTATTTCCGTCGCTTGTAACTTTTTACCTTTAAGACTTACAGAATAATCATGTATGAAAAAAATGTAGGTAATTTTGTCTTCTTTGAACCCCTCATAGACACTTTTGTGATTTAGTAAACAATTGAGAAGTTATTTAAAATATACCTAATTTTAGCACCTTTAATTCAAGATGGCGGCTAGCGCCTGGGTCCGTCAAGGTCGAAAACTTGGATTTTTATTAACCTTTCATACCTAAACAATATCGTTTCAAAACATTTTCTACGCCACCTTTTGTAGAGCAGAGGCTTTTACATTTCCCCACAGACTGGACTAATATGTATAAATTACAATATTTTTAACAGATAGGTAACTAATAGACCGGGAGATATTGAGACAAAATTTCGAGTCATTTGTAACAGGATGGCGGTTCTACAGGGGTCTTAGTACGCAATGACAAAAAGAAAAATGATGGTGTGAACGCTGGTACCGGCGGCTTAGTCGCGTGGGCGTTAGTCGAACTCGTCGGAAAATAGCGAAAGTCACCACGCGACCGTTACCAGCCCCGTCAATATCTCCCGGTCTATAACTAAACCAACTTCAACTGACAGAACTAGGAAATACAAATGACACCAAGCGAAAGGCATCTTTCACATAACAATTATTAAAATTCGTTCACCAAATCAAAAATTCTGAGGTAATAAATACATATGCATAATATACACCTTTTTTGAAGTCGGTTAAAATATATTGAAAATCATGCTTGATTTGTTTATACGACCAAATAACAAATCAGCATAATGAATCGTTTAACATCAAACAACTATAATAATAGTTGAAACGTAAGCACATTAAACCTCAATTCGTAACAATTAACAATAGTGTATGTATGATTGAACGATCGGAAATCATCACGTTATTATGCGAAACAATAGGATCCACAGTCATGCCGCAATTTACAAATACGTTTATCCATTATTATATTAAACTAGCGGACCGCCCCGGCTTCGCCCGTGGTACATATTAACGTTTTCTCTACGTAAGAACCATCCTCGTACTTCAAGGAATATAATAAACTAGCTTTCCGCCCGCGGCTTCGCCCGCGTTTTCAAAAAAAAACCCGCATAGTTCCCGTTCCCGTGAGATTTCCGGGATAAACCCTAGCCTATGTCACTCAGAAATGATGTAGCTTTCCAACAGTGAAAGAATTTTTCAAATCTGCCAAGTAGTTTCGGAGCCTATTCAATTCATACAAACAAACAAACAAACAAAAAATCAAACCTTTCCTCTTTATAATATTTGTATAGAAAAAGAATTATCGAAATCGGTCCACCCGTTCACACGAAACAGCGCGGCAGCGCGAAACTGGTTTCATTTTTATATATTTACTAGCGGTCCGCCCCGGCTTCGCCCATGGTACATATGAAAAATAGATGTTGGCCGATTCTCAGACTTACCCGATATGCACAGAAAATTTCATGAGAATCGGTCCACCCGTTTCGGAGGAGTATGCAGACTAACATTGTGACACGAGAATTTTATATATAAGACTAGCGATCCGCCCCGGCTTCGCCCGTGGTATATAATATGAAAAATAGATGTTGGCCGATTCTGAGACTTACCCGATATGCACAGAAAATTTCATGAGAATCGGTCCACCCGTTTCGGAGGAGTATGCAGACTAACATTGTGACACGAGAATTTTATATATAAGATATAGATAAGAACACAAAACCCAGTAATAGTAAACAGATGTAAACCTTTGTGAGCAAATTATTATTTGGACAGCTTTAACTAAAGTGCTGTGTTTAAACTAACAGCGCTCTTCTGATATAACCTACGGGTTACATAGTTAATGAGACAAGATAACTAAATAATTTGCTTGCTTTTTTATTTAAAGACGTAGGTCTATAAAAGGTTGCCTGGTAGAGATTGCTGTTCAGCAATAAGGCCGCATTTTGTAGAAATGATGCCTTTTTGTGATATTGTTCTTTTTTCTGCTTTGTCCATTGATGTTTGTACATTGAACTTAAATAAATAAATATAGAATCTACTCAAATATTTTAGATGTAAAAAAGTCTAAACGTTTCATTTATATCTTAATATAGATATTTTGAATTATTCGCTGAATATACTACCATATTGTGTGAGACTGAATTAAAATGGATATTCTGATCCGACTTATTGAATTTGTCTTGAATATTTCTCTACCGTGGGTTGGCGCGTGGAACGTCTATTGTAGTGTACTGGACAACGGACTATAGTTACGCTATTTAAAAGATAAAAATAAAATATATAATATTCAGTCCATATTATATTAGAAAAGGGATTTTGTTGTGAAATATAAATTATGTTACCACGTGTACAAATATAAAGCATATTTTTTTTAATATTATTTAAAACTTGACAGACACAACAGTCTTGCTTACCAGGCTTTGATAACAATTAGTTTTGCTTTGTAATTTTTTGTTGAGAAAGCTAATCAAGCCTTCTTTGCAATTTACGGCAAAAAATATCAAAATAACTAAGAAGATCTAAAGTTAATAACTCCTTTTAAAAACACTCTTTAATTAAAGCAATAAAAAATAAAACGAGAACATCAACATTTACAGAATGCAAAGGTAATTATTATATTATTTTATAACGGTTTAGAAAAGTATTTTTTTTAATTTGAGAGTATTTAATAAAACTTTGATGCTTACGGCTTTCGTAGAATATAACAGTCATAAAAACAGATACGTAGTAGGTATCCATACTTTAAAAGATCGTTAAGAAACGAGTGACATGATTATCCTAACTTTACTAATTAGAACAATTAATGACTACTTTTGAAATAAGTAATTACAACGAACGTGAAATACGACTCAATCTTGTAAACAATTTAGCTATAGAAGTTTTCCCATCATCTAAAACAATATAGTTCAAGAACTTAAAATTTATTTAAAATAGGTAATTACAATGAACATGAAGTACAACTCAATCCAGTAAATAATTTAGTTACAGAAGTTGTCCTATCATTTAAAACAATAGTAGAACGTAACTCGTATCACGAACTAGCCCACAACAACTTATCAGTTTCAGTTTCCATCGAGAGTTTCATGTAAAAGTGATCCAATTTCTAGAAAGTGCTGGAACCGTCGGAGCTAAAAAGCAACAAAGCGTAGTGACCGAGTGCTTTGACATTTAGTGCGACGTAACTGCGCTACGCTTTTGAACTGTTTTTTAGTTTATTTCTACATGTTACCTTGTGGTAACAGCGACTTGAAGTTTTAAACGTTTCGCTGAAACTGTTCGTGAATTTATGTTGTAGGTATCAGTTGCAGACTTTAGTATTTAAGTCGTTTGTACTACTGAATATTATTTTGAAGATTTTGCTACTACAAAATTGTACCTATACAATAATTCTGAGTTTTATATCTTTGAGACGATTATCGTTTATACAATCTACGAATTTAAAATAACTCTCTTTTCATCGTTGGTTAAAATAGAAAGCATCTCTAAAACAGAATAATATCTATATCTATTCGGGTCTATTAAACGTACCTACCCTACCGACTACCGACTGGGGTAACAGTGTTTATTATATTCACCCTAAACGTTCAACATAGGTTATATAAGCGTATAACTATGCGTTATATTTTAACCCTTGTTAGAAGCTAAACCAGCACATACTAATTGACTATCAGCTCAATATTCTTAATTCTTTTGCTAATCTATTCTAGCAAGTTAGAGCTCCAGTGTTTGTCCAATTTCTTGTAAAATTTTCACCAAGTCAAAACTAGATTATATCAATAGAAGTTCCTCCTAGTTCCGCTCTTTCCTTTCTAATTAATAAGATCAAATGAAAGCGTACATCACAGAGCACTCCGTCTTAAGTCGATTTCTCTTTCGAATCGTTAATATATAATGCCTTGGAGCATATCTAGGGGATAATTAATTGACATCCAACAAGTCGGGAAATGGGAGCAGATAGCGACTGTATGTGTAAGCTAAGAGCTTTCGAGCCTTCTAATAAGAAGGAATAAGGAAAAGCAGAAAATACGTTTAGTTAAAGTACCTACATTCGAAAACAAATACAAATCGGTTTTCCATCACTTAGAATATTATTTCATTACCTTAAGTTTTAATATTTCCTAAACGCGTAATTTTTGCAATTACATATCAACTTAAATAATTATAATCTAGAGGTACAATTAAACTTCTTAAGTTTGTTTTTCTTAACTTCTTCTATATTAATTAAGACGCAGTGGGTCATCTTCTTACGTATGTGATTACTTCATCGCGCATTTGTTCGGTAAGTATAAGATCTAAAAATATAGGTCCATGTTTTCATTGTTAGTATTCCGTTTTCCTATTTTTGTTTCAACTTCTGACATAGATAAATTCCAATAATAGTCACGAAAAATATGGAGTGAAATGGAACGCGTTGTTTCTATTTGTTTATATATTAGAGGCGTGAAAATAGTCAAAAATGTAAACGTATGAAAATCAAATAAAATGAATGGAAATTCCAGTTCAAACAAGGGCGTAACTTGGCGGCCACGAACAAACAATCGATTTTGAAGTCTATTCACACGAAAATTGAACCGATTTTTATGTGCACGGTTTGGAAGTTTTTCATATTTATATTTAAACTGGACGCTGTATCAAATGTATTTAATTGTAAACAGCTTCTAGCATCGCAATTTGGCATCCTTTTACATTTTAATTTATTTAATTAATTGAGCTTTTACTTAAAACCATACATTGTACAATAAATCCACAGTTTGTATTAGTACCTGTGTTAATTTATGCATTAATATACATAGTACACATAATTTCAAACTATTGTATCTTTTACAACTGGCCTGGATCTGTATGCAAAATATCTTAATCTAATTCTTTACGTATCAACATTTAAGTATTTGACATAATTATTGTGATAAAATAATTTAAAAAAATAATCGTTGTAGATTAATCGTAAGTTTCCTCTAAATCATTAATTACGTACCAAGCGGTAATTAAATTTTAAAGATTAATAAAACATTGGCAAGAATTATTCACATAAAAGATAGTTAATCCGCAATGCTGATAAAAATTAGTTCAAATGTATTACCAACACCTGCTAAAAGCGTGGGAGTTCTCGATTAAAAATGAATTACTATAACCCGCCATGAAACTCTTTCACACCTGCAACATTCCAGCAACTGAAGATAGGGTTGCTATCGTATAATATATGGTACAAAATAATAATTTGCAAAATAAATAAGTAATTATTTTAAAAGCAAAAACAAAGCTGCCTGCGAAAGTTCAGATTGGACAATTTTCGGACTAATCGAAAGGCACTAAGCATTAGTTTTCAAACAAAAAGCGTCGTCAAAATCAGTTCACCCATGTGAAAGTAAGATAACCAATCCCTAAAAAAAACATACATACAAAAAACAAACATTGTGAACCTTCTCCTTTTTTTTGAAGTGACGATAACAAAACACAAAATAATGTACGCTAACTATCATTAAAAATAGAGCAATCAAACTATATGTAGTTTCAAACTATTTTTTACTAATTATAAGGGATGGATCCATTAGTAATAGTATACTTATACAAAATAACACAACTTTCACATTAATATTCGACACCTAATAATTTTCAGTGTTGTTGGACAGTTTTGTTGCGGTGTCACGCGCACATAACGACAACGAGCGTATCCCGTAAACTAATTACTAAGAGTTGACACCCCTAACCGTTTTACGCTAAAACCCGATAAAAAATAACGCTTTTACCCGTTGATTGATGCTAGCTTGTACGACCATACACGTGTCACCTTTTAGTGTTTTAGTATTTCATTTTGAACTGAATAAACCCGTTCTCAATCGTTATGTTCACATTTCGAAAAGGCACACTGTAGGTCTTATGTGATGATGATGATGCCATCATTATGACCACGATAAAAACGTAGGGTAATGTAATAAGAAAATTTCTCGTTTTAATCCTCTGAAGTATTTTTTATAATATCTACGATAAATTTCTACGACAATTTTAAACAGTAAATCTAAGTATGACTCGGTTATTATCTCAGAGGATAAACGTTCAAATGGGGCAGCTTTATGCCTCCTATACTTCTATAGTCCTATAGTATACAAAAGACAGTGTTCGCCTCAATTTGTCGCCTTTCAAGACGCAAACAATAGCGCCATTCATATTCAGAATGCACAAATGGACTAATGGCTTGACTTGCAGTTTGATGTGCAGCTTATGTGCTTGTGCCAAATATTTCAAGCGAATTCGAAAGAGTATCAATTTGAGTGCACATTTTTTTCCTCTTGCACCTTACACCTTTGTTTGAATTCAGCCTTATGTATCAATTCATCAGAAGTCATTTTTCTCTTTATCGAATGTTTGATTATTCAGACATATGATTGCAATAAACATGTGTTGAGAAACAGAAAAATCATTAAATTTCAGCGGTTTTTTAGAAATTTATTCAAATATGACTTTAGATTGCGTTTGCTGTTTTCTGTTTTTCTGTGTATATGGTCTAAAACTCGGTCATTTTCATCATAAAGACGTATTATTCAAAATATCCAAAGTACAGTTAGATCAGCGACGCAGAGTACCTAGTTTATGGCTGTTAACATGCGGGTCATCAAATGTAATTACTGTCGCCCCTTCGCAATACAGAATCATTTGTGATCTGTTGTGAACCCTTGGCTAACATGGAGACGGAATTTTCATATATTAGTCGTGTTATCTATACTAATATTGTTTAACGTGTTTTTTTGTTTGAACGCGCTAATCTCAAGAACTACCGGTCCGATTTTAAAAATACTTTCAGTGTTGGATAGCCCATTTATCGAGGAAGGCCATAGGCCTATATATCATCACGCTAAGACCAACAGAAGGGGAGCCTCGAGGGTGAAACCGCGGAGCGCAGCTAGTAGGCAATGTAAACGAATATTCGATAGAATATAGTCCTACAAACAATGCCGTCAATAATTAAAAATCCAATCTAACCTATTAATTAGTAAGTATGTGTTTGTTATGCTTATTAAGTACTTGGGTTAGATTAGATTGGGTTTTTAAATAATGACGGCTTTGTTTGTAGTAGGTACCTATATCAATCGAAAATTATGGTTAAAGATAAAGTTCTAAATTATATATGACTTTGTGTCCGTAAAATCCATTTGACAATTACTTTTTAAATTAATGAAAATTGTTATACCTAAAACCTATCCGATTAGATGTTAAATAAAATTGATTAATTTCGATTCCCTTTCGCGTGGCTCATTGCCTGAACGCAATTTTAACATTGTATTTAAATTGAACTTCAATAATGTTAATGTTCCAGAAAGCAATTATACGCAGCTTTCTAGTTGATTGAGAATGGAAAGATTAATAAGAATTTATTAACTCCAATTCATAATAACTTCAATACAATTATAATATACGCTACCGTTATAAAAGACTAGTTTTCCTCCCGCTGCTTCGCCCGCGTTTTCAAAGACCCGCACAGTTCCTGTTCCCGTGGGATTTCCGGGATAAAACCTATCCTCTGTGTTAATAAAAGTTACCCTCTATATGTGTGCTAAATTTCATTGTAATCGGTTCAGTAGTATTTGCGTGAAACACACACACACACATCCTCATAAACTTTCGCATTTATAATATTAGTAAGATTTTTGTTTCTTACAAATACAGAGATATACGAACTTCAGAGACCTATGGAGCAACTATGGAGTTTCTTTTCGGTTTTTCTCCCTAGATACTACTTTCTGAGTCGGTGGTAAATGGTGAAGTTATGTTATGGCTAAGACGATTCAAAAGTGCTTCTAGAAGTAGTCAAATAAATTAGTCGAATTTCAGAGAGATAATTGGTTTCCATTCAGTCCTAACACAGTTTGATAGACAAAGCGAGTCTATAATGTTGTACTTGAGTCTTGGCCCGTGTGCCCCACGTACTCAAGATGAAGTACTCAAGTAGTATCTTGATTGTGAGATGCATTACGCTGTTAATTAGGGCTTGGTAACAAGAAACCTGCACTTACCTGCTAGCGATTGTAACTGTTAAGACTTAAGTGTCTAATTACGTAGTTTCAATGGAAGTGTAAACAAAAGATGTTAAAGAGAAGATATTACAGTGTTGCGATTTGTTGTGCGTTCGTGATAGGTTATGAACAATGTGAACTTTTATTATGACACGTTTAAAGCGCGTCACACACGGTGAAGATACTATAATATTTTATCTTAAGATACTGTTATATTTTATATTACAGTATCTTAACGCATCCGGTATCAGCGTTCGGACCATCATTTTTATTTTAGTCATTGCGTACTAAGACCCCTGTAGAACCGCCATCCTGTTACAAATGACTCGAAATTTTGTGGGTTTTATGTTGAATCACTTCTTAAAGCCAAAAATTATACTTTTTCCGTACCGATAAGACTACTAGCATATAGCGTCGTTATATGCTTTTCCTTGCTGCTTCAGATTAACTATGGAGCTTTGGCCTAGAAAGTAACGACTTCATATATGGGATTAAAAGTGATCATACCCCCTTGTATCCATAAGTATAGACAAATAATTAAAGGTATATCTACAACGACGAGATAAATAATTTTATGTTGAATCGCTTCTTAAATCCATTATCTTATATATAAAATTCTCGTGTCACAATGTTAGTCTGCATACTCCTCCGAAACGGGTGGACCGATTCTCATGAAATTTTCTGTGCATATCGGGTAAGTCTGAGAATCGGCCAACATCTATTTTTCATATGTACCACGAGCGAAGCCGGGGCGGACCGCTAGTAATATTTATAAATGTCTTAAACACGTCTTTAACGTCAACGTCCCCAAACTTCCAAAGTTCAAAAGAAGCTCGTCCAAATCTGTGATATAATCTCAACGGATGGAACATATTCCAATAATCAAGATAATTCGTATGCCAAAGCAGATATGAAGAGATTTATCGTATAATAACATCACGTTTATATTCGTTAGGAGTGGTGCATATGTAGTAGGCATTTCCACATCTCGCCAGCTTTGCTTAAGTGCCTGTAATACTCCCATAAAGACGCGACTAGAATATAAACGACAGCTTACTTTTACAAGCCCAATATCATTTTAATGGGAAATTTTACTCGTATTAGAAATTACTGAAATTTGTATGAGGCAAAGATATAATATAAGTTGGTATGAGGTAGCATTTGGAGCCTTTTTACCGCTCAATTATTTGACTGATAAGAGTTATATAACGCCTAAAGAGTTATATATATAACATGGATTAATCTTTAGTTCGTTATATCGAGCTATCCGGCTAGGCTCTATTATAATGACTCAAAAAATAAACCGTCGGACCTAAAACCACACCCACGCAGGAGCTAATTGGCAACGTAAACCAAAACTAATGAACCGAAACGCCAATCAAACATTGCACTAATCTAACAGAAAATGTAACGAACATGATATGATCAATAACTTATATAATAGGCTTTACTTTTCCTACGAGGAATGGAATAGTTTGACATCTTTGGGAGTCACAAATCAGTTGGAAACTAATAATAATTATTTTTTTGTCATCTGTACATCTATACTATGTATATACTATAATATTATAAAGCTGAAGAGTTTGTTTGTTTGTTTGTTTGAACGCACTAATCTCGGGAATTACTGGTCCGATTTGAAAAATTCTTTCGGTGTTAGATAGCCCATTTATCGAGGAAGGTTATAGGCTATATTTCATCACGCTACGGGCAACAGGAGTGGAGCCACGGGGGTGAAACCGCGCGGAGCAGCTAGTAATATTATAAAGCTAAAGAGTTTGTTTGTTTGAACGCGCTAATCTCAGGAACTGCTGGTCCGATTTGAAAAATTCTTTCGGCGTTAGTTAGCCCATTTGTCAAGGAAGGCAGGCTATATGTTATCACGTTAAGACCAACAGGAGCGGAGCAATACGGGTAAAAGCGCGGGGCACAGCTAGTAATTTATATATTATATTTTGTCATACTCTTATCGTTTATTGATTTTGAAGTATCAATTCAGTGGAGTTCACTTACTCGTGTTATTGACAATACCTGTAGAAGTCGTTCAAACATTCATCGGCTTTTATTTATCCGTTGTTTTGAAAGCTATTCGACTGTTAAACTAAAGGTCTATTGTTTAGCCTATTGACGATTGAAATATCAATCTGATGGTGATAAAAGTATTCAGAAGTAGAAATGTTTTGTATTGATATGTTAAATATTGACAAGATTTCCATATCATAATAATAGTATGCTTTTGTATTCAAGTTTCTTCTAATACCATAATACATGTCACTGAAGGCACGTGTACGTATCGGCTCGACGATAGGTATTTCTAGATTCTCTAGCTCTAATAGGAGACTTTAAATATATTTGCATAATGCGTTTACTATTCTAACAAATGAGTCACATGCAGGTTCTAAGAACGTCTTTGCAATTTTATAACGATACTCTTTATTTGTAGGGGATAAATTCTTGATAACTTCAATAAAACATAAAATTGCAACTCTCCAGAACATATAAATTGTTTGCTTCTGGATATTGTTACAGAAAGACGATCGTATGTTTTTTTTTTTCACAAAGAGGAGTAGACATAGGTAATCGATTCAATTAGTTTCTTAGCAATACGTTCTCAAATTGTATCTATATATTTAACGAATTGATGGTCTTTTAAAAATCTTATATACTTATCATAAAAAGCTGTTCATTAAGAAATAATGAGTACAAGTAGTTGTTTTTCATTATTGTAGCATTCCAGACTGTTCACTTTGCGTAGCTATAATATGTTGTAAATAATAATAGCTATCTTAATTGTAAACTATTGTTTGCAATTCTCCCCAGTCCCCACTAGTATTGATATTACATCGCATGTGATTTTACACCCTACATAACTTCATAATATCTGTATCATTTCCATACTGTCCGATAAAAATTCTATTAAATTAACACCGAACCACGGCTCGGTCATGTACGCTTTAGATTTTAGGTTTTTTGGGCTTAAAATCCGTTAGAAAGTTTAATTAACAAAAAACACATTGTTCACTCAGTCAACAATTTAATGTGGTGCATTTGTGCTTCATAAAAATATGTTTTTCTTCATAAAAGTTTGTTAATGTTCACGACAAAGTTGATATAAATCTAACAACATCTGAAAACGTAAGGAAGCGTTATTTACGCATTTTTTACACTAATGTATACAGAAACGGTTGTATTAGTAAATCTAATATAAAACCACTCCGAGGGTGTTGTCAATACTCAGGCCCACTCTGACCCACTTCTTGTGAAACCCAACTCTCGATACCGAACATTGATTGCATACTTAGATTAACACTAGTTTCATTTCCATCCCATTTCAATTTAATCGTATGAAAATGTTACAGAACGCTTTGCAAATGGTCCTCGGTTAATATGCTGCGTAATGATATAATTTGATCCTCTTGTATTTGATTTAACATGAGGTTTGTTCACTCCCAAATTCAATTATATAAAGAGCATTTCAATGCGGTTTATTAATATTCAAATTGATTCTCACGCATTACATTACAGCTTGTCATATTCTAAACGACAGTTAACTGATATTATATCTATATTTTCGGAAAGTAACGCCAAAAAACTCAACGTGACATTTATTTTAAGTAATAAAAAAGAATTTAACGATTACAGATGTAATATTAAATTGAATTCTTAGTTTGCGGACCAAATAACGGATGAAAGGATTTAGTTTAACGACTCTCTTTGACAACGTTACGGCGGGGGCACACGATGCGTTGCGGCGCCGCACCGCAAAGATTTCACCGTGTCAGTGGGCACACGAGCGGTGCGGCGCCGTAACGTTGTTTTGTCGCAGCGGCGCCGTAGCAGCGTTGGACAGTCAGTCCTTCCTTGTGACGCAAAACAACTGAGCGGTGCCGCTCCGGCGTCGCACCGCATTCACCCCTCCCCGCCTCGTCTCGGTGGTTGCAAGTGCGGTGCGGCGCCGGAGCGCATCGTGTGACATGCCACAGATATTTCTATGTAAGACGACGCAGCGACACCGCTCCGGCGCCGGACCGCCGCCGCAACGCATCGTGTGCCCCCGCCGTTACACGCAATATGTTCAGGCGGGATTTATTCGCAATATGGCAAATAAATTTCATTAAAGTTTTAAATCGAGGACGGCTTTAATTCTATTTAGTGTGCCGTCAAATAATTTCCAAGTTGCGGCGCGACTGATTTGAAATTCCATCACGACGCCATTACAAAGTTGTTCACTAGTTAATTCGTCGGCAGCAATGAAAATCAACTCTCGGAGTTTATACGACAAACGGTTCTCGTCTGCATGTGCCCTTTGAATTTCTTTTGAAATGTTCTTTGGGACCGTTTTTATACCATATACAAAACAGCTGAGTCCGCTGCTCCTACAATCTGAATATTTGTGACGCTAGACTTGGCGAGCTTGGAGAATTTAAATCGTCGTTTTACAAACCTTCACAGAAATTCCTTTTAAAATATAAAAATGTATCATTATATTGTGGGATTCACAAAAGCACTCATGGCTAGAATCAGACCTAAATCTTACGGAATGTCGTCCAAATAGTTGCTTCGAGTTTAAATTTTTCTGCGCATACTTACCATATTCCACGGCTCACTATTTAAATAAAATCTAGGAATTAAAGTCTTTACAAGACAAACCAACAGTTTTCGAATTAGGGCTGATTTTTCAATCCTTGGTTAAAATTTATCCGTCCAATAAAGTATTACACGAACATTTTAAAATGGCACCTGTAAACTGTCAAATACGGACAATTAGAATACATTTTTGAAATGGTAGTTTAATACGTTATTCGATGAATAATTTTTAACCAAGGATTGAAAAATCAGCCCTTACTAAAAAAAAACAAACGGAGTATGCTGCAAAGTGTCATAACTTGTTAACGTTATCAATCTTAATTTTGTATTTATATTCTCTTTCCACGTCACGAACATGAACGCTCGAAATCACGAGAGCATTTCCACATTAGTAATTCATTCATAAAGTCAATACCACTCGCTACAGTAATGGCGCTATAATTTCGTACGTTTCTGCTATTTCAATATTTGATCAAAACGTACGCAGGTGCTGCGTTTAGTTATCGTCACGAGATAAGTGTTGACCAATTAATAATTTCGCTCCTGATAATTTATTATAGAATAAATGTTACTTATAGTGAATATTCAAACTTCTACAAAGTGACGTTGAAAGCTCGGCCTTAGCTTTGCTTTTACAGTAATTGATTGAAACGTCTTTAATATTTATATGTACCTATGACTAGCTTCCGCCCACGACTTTGTACGTGCATCCCCGTTTTTTCCCGTTCCCGCAAGAATTTCGGGAAATCCTTTCTTAGCGGATGCCTGCGTCCTAACATCTACATGAATGCTAAATTTCAGCCCGATACTGTTTGGGCTGTGCGTTGATAGATCACTATATCAGTCGCCTTTGAGTTTTATATAATAATCCATACTAATATTATAAATGCGAAAGTAACTCTGTCTGTCCGTTACTCAATCACGCGGACGCCTAAACTACTGAACCAATTTGCATGAAATTTGGTATGGAGATGTTTTGATACCCGAGAAAGGACATAGACTACCTTTTATTGCGAAATATGTACCACGGGCGAAGCGGACCACTAGTATAAGACAATAGACAATAGACAATAGACAAACATTTATTCACAACAAGTCAATAACTGCGTTAAAAACAACCGACTTCAAACTTGCACTTGCAACATTTACAAATACAGACAAAAATGCTCATAAAATAAAAACTACTGGGCCTATCCGAATAAAATTTTTATGGGACCAATTCGACACCATCCCGCATCGAACAAAAAAAGAATCACGTAAATCGGTTCAGAAACCACGGAGTAATCGGTGTACATACATAAAAAAAATAAAAAAAAAAAAACATACCGGCCGAATTGATAACCTCCTCCTTTTTTTTGAAGTCGGTTAAAAATAACACATTATTACAACTGACAATCAATATAAGATTCTATTATTATATTCGATTAATTCATTACTTATTCTGTTTAATTTTAATTAGTTTAAAAATATTTTCAGTATATAAATTATTTGCGTGGTGCTGCTTAACATGGGATGGCATGATACATTTTAAAAATATCTACAATATAAAGCCATGTTCGTTGACCTTTGGCATCTGCTGCGTGGTCGCGTCTAATTAATAGGCGATAATTTTATCTGACTTTAGTTAGATTTAATGCTCGATCATGCTCGATCGGTATAATCAATAATCATACTCTACACTCTACAGCCACTTTTCTAAAGGAATCATGCCAGTTTTACGCAAATCAGTTCTACGAAACGCAATATCTTATTATATATAAATCTCGTGTCACAATGTTTATCCTCAATGGACTCCTAAACCACTTAACTGATTATAATAAAATTCGCACACCATGTGCAGTTCGATCCAACTTGAGAGATAGGATAGTTTAAACATGTAGGTACCACGGGCGAAGCCGGGGCGGACCGCTAGTATATAAATAAATCTTAATTCAGGAAAATTGCACCTCTTCAAACACAATTTACAATCTCTACATAAATAAACGAAATAAAAGTCAGCATTCTATAAATAGTCACACATCCACAATTCCACATACATGGTGTGAAATCAAAACATATTTCCACAGAACAAATATGTAGTTAAATTCAAGAGAGTTAAATTCGAATAGTCCAACGTCACACGTCACGGTCCTCGCTTCAGCGAATTTGAGCTGAAATCATTGGTTGAAATACGTTTCCGTGTCCATTGTATCCGAACTGTATACTTAGTCGTTATTACCTGATGGTTTGGTACTATGCATTGTGGACTCTGTTGCTGAATACATTGTTTCATACTGGTAGATTGTTTGAATGATCCATTGCGAGTAGGTATTTAGAGGCCCGAAATTCAGAATTATGTAGCAGTGTTAGTTTATAAACACGGAAACTGGATGAGATGACACAGATAATGATATGACGTTTAGAATAAACGATAATTACTATTATAATAGTTCCCGAAACGTTAAAAATGTTTGATTTAAATCTTCCTCTCATATAAAAAAGCTTGTTTGTGATTATTGTTTTATTAAATCGCTCGCTTCATTGAGATCGATAAGAACGTTTTTTTTTTAATATTCTATTCAAGTTAACCTAAATCACTTGAATATTATATGATATATTAACAGCATGTCTATACTATCTCTCCCGAAATATAACTCGCATTATAATTGCATCTGCTTGCATATCCGTCGGTTAGTTTAATCAGAAGCAGCTGGCGTTTCCCAGCGTTGTTATAATTGTGAGATTACTCCTATTTATTGAATTTCACGTCACGACGTCCGAGATGGCCTGCGGTGAGTGCCGGCACTTCCCGAGCAAATAGATTCAGTTATAATTTAAATGAGCAATATGGAAATGGTTTTAGGAAAAGAGAACTGGATTTTAACCACAAATATCTTCAGGCTTAAATAGGTTGAATCCGCTAATGTACCCAACATTATTTTCTCTTCGTGATATTTTTTACGGGAGCGACGTTCATTTACTAATTCAGGGCATCGAGTGGCATGAAATATTAATACGAAATTGAGGTGACTCCGTTCCATTATTGTCCATTTAACCTTATAGATAGTTGGGAGTGGAGCGGCCAATTTTCAAAGATTTGTTTGCCCGCTTAATTGAGTTTGCTGCTAAAATAAGCGCTGCTTCATTTTGGCAAATTTAGGCATTGCAAAATTTATGGATGAGATACATTTTCGGGAATAAGCTAAACAACATTTAAATAAATAAAAATCGAACTTATTAGATCTTATTTCATATCGTGTAGTATTGAACCCTACTGAGACGATATGGCCTTCCTCATCCAAACCTGTAATTAGGGCGGCCTAATTTCCAGTTGACAATGTTACTAATAAATCCTGAACAGGTTCTCGTTTACGATCCTATCCCATTAAATGTCTCCTTAGCAATAATAAAACTTCCATTTATACCGAGTTTATTGAGATCTTAAGATTTACTGAAAGGTGTTCTTATTGAGGATCGTGAATCTCAAAATATATTATAACTTTAAATAATGTCGTGGTAATAAGTCGATCCTTTTAGTTTTCTGTGGGCAAAAGCAATATTATAATAGTATTGTTCGATAAATTAACCTTTTGTAGATTGTTTCAACGTTGTTAGAAGCCTTTGCAAACAATTACAGCCTTAGAGGAAATATTGAAGTTGAAGTGTAGCTTTTCTTTATTTTGCAATGGAATAAAAGTAATTGATGTTTGTTTGTGGTATTTTTTTTCAGTACTTACGTTTGAATCACGTCTTTATATAATTATTTCAAAGTATTAAGATATGTACAAAAGGAGGAGTAATACAATCACAAAAAAATAATACCTACATGATGCTTACATTTGAATAAACTTATATAAAATACTCGTAAATACTATAAATAAAGCAGCGTTTTATTGTATTGAATTGAAACACGTCAATCAAACAAAACTAGCCTTTATCTTCTCTTTTCTATTAATGCATCTGACAGTACATCTATACAATCCATTCTATTGCATTCGCTCGGATTAAATAATGGCCCGATTTGATTTGTCCTTGTTCCACTTATGCCAATAATCGTCGTAATACAGTCGTCAATTTAACACTTAACTCATTGCAGAGCTGTCGCCGGTAGGCGCATACGGAGCGAACAAAGACGTGGACCCGGAGTTGTATCGAGATGTGATGCCGTACGAGCACTACCCCCAGTATGATGATAATCCAACAATGTACTCTATCAACAAGGAGGATCTGATGAACTACCCCCGCCCGATCACTCCTGAAGACCTGCTGGATAAGGTTAGTGATTTTTTTACTATTATTATATCTTTATATCGAGTTTGGAGAGTTTACAATGACGTCTTAAAGCAGTATTATTTCCAGTGTGGAAAAATGACAGAGCTTATTAGACTACAGGCCCATGTTGAAAAAGTTATGGGTCATTTGAACCACCAGGTGACCTATCTAGAACGATATAAGAGCATAAAATAATAAGGTTCAGCACTATGCCGTCACTTGTAAGCTGTCCACATGAGTGCAGATGAGAATTCGAAAGTACAGGTAGAGATTTTTTCCCCTTGTCTCCATGATTTTTGTATGGCGTTGCGGAATAATAAATTAAAAGCAGTATAGAAAATAGTGATGTAGTGACCCTAATTTTTCTCTCGCAGTTGAAGTTTATTCGATTCTCAATATATTTACTTTCTTTATTATATCTTTCCAAACGGCGATTGGATGAGTACCTACTCTAGCGTCCTCCGTTCACAGATAAGAAGCCTCTCAGTCTCATCCTTTTAACTTTTATTGATAGATATTATTTAGTGTTAACAGTACAGAAAATGAATGTAAGTAATTCTGTATTAGTATATATTAGTAGATATATTTAATAGTAAATAATAATCATATTTATAAGAAAATAAATATTATGCAAAACTCGATTAGTTAATCCTTTAGGTATTGCCCAGTCAATTTAGTTGTTTACAATTTACAAAGCTGCCAACAGTTTCCTAAACCAACAGGGTGTCCCATCATTGGTGTATCAAGCCCGAAGGGACTTATAGTTTTGCATACACTGATTACGTAAAAGATACTTAAACATCAAAACCACGTCATTTTTTTGGTAAAATTTTCCTTCAATTCTATGTTTTCTAGCTTCCCGCATTGACGTACACCCTGTATATATTTGTTGCAATCATATTAAAAATGAATGCAAAAGCTAGAACCACCCGCTCCATGTGTTGCCACCCGCCGCCGTCCCATCCAATCAAGAAAATGTTTTATTCATTTCCCAACACTTGCCTGCGACGTAATTACACGTCTGAAGTGATTATTTGACATGCGTGCAATCATTATGTCTTTTAATCGCAATTTATTATTGCCTAGCTATTTCAGTCTAGAATATTCTATTCGATTGATACCTGGTAAGTGATTAGTCTCATTTAGTTTATGAAATCAAATTGTATATTGACTTGTGCCACGCGATGTTATTATATGATTTTTTTTAATAAACTTAAATGCTCCGCCATTTTGGATATAAACTGTAAAATAAATGCGAAGAGAAGCAGTGATAAAAACCGTTAAATTGAAATTACAAACCCTTCAATTTAATTATTTGTAAACTCGAAATGAAAATTCGTGTAACGGCTTTTTGTGCAAGGAAATTTCGGGCATGTCACCGCAGTTAAATTGTTTTCGGTTGAATTCGCCACAAATGATTTCTGGAATAATATTCACAATACAAAACCAAACATGCGTTTACAGCTGAATTTTAAAAAAGGAGGCGGCTTTCGATTCGACTGTATCTTTTTTGGTTTTGTTGCGTCAGAACTTTTTGGCTAAGTGAAACGATTTTGATGATTTTGTTTTATCTGAAAGAAGATGGTGCCTCCGGGTGGGCCCATTTAACTTTGGTATATCTTCCAATTCGAAAGCGTTTAGTTCCTTGATAGAAATATTTATTTAAATTCAATAATACCTCAGCAGTTCCAAGTATATATTTTGTATTCATAATCTTCGCGGCCATTGGTCCTTCAACTAACTTCACGTAACAAGTTTGAAGTCAAGTTAGTTAGATATTCACAACTTCCACGGTCCACTTGTTTACATAAATATACTAGTTGTTCTCCGCGGATTTACCCGCATTGCTCCGGTCGTATTGGTCTTAGCGTGATGATATTATAGCCTTACTCTATAAATGCTCTATCTCACACTATTTTTTTTTATTCGGATACGTAGTTGCTGAGATTCGTTCGTTCAACGTATGAAGATAAACAAACAAACAAAGCCCTATGATATGAGTAAATATTAGCAGGAATATTTACAGAACAAACGGGGAGCATTTGGTTGTATTCCGTCTACAATACACTACGTGTCTAGACACCATTGTTCCTGACGTCTAGTTTTGGCTTTGTATTTATGAAGGATTACATTTTGCGTAATGAATGAATGAAAATGAATGAATGGCTTTAATTTAAATATTAAACGTGTAAAACTTTTTAGGAAGAATTAAAATCATGTCTTTCGAGCTTTTTCGCTAAAAACGATTGCTGCACATACTTAGGTAAAATATCATTCTTAAACTTATATATGTACCTATACTTAAACTTTTATTCATGTTAACTTGACATTAAGTAGGTATGAGTAGTTATTTTTTATATATATTAATAGTAAAGCCCCGTTAAAAGTATCATTAAAATCTATACTAATATTATAAAGCTGAAGAGTTTGTTTGTTTGTTTGTTTGAACGCGCTAATCCGCACGGGGTGAAACAGCGCGGAGCGGCTAGTCAATTATATATATGTTAAAATTAATTATTTTAGTCTTTAAAAGAACAGGAAAATTTAATGGGACCAAAAAGAAGGAACTATCTTTTAAATAAAAAAATAATCAGAGAAAGAGTTAAAAGGACAAAGCAAAAAAAATACAGTCGAATTGAAAACCTTCATTTTTGGACTCTGTTCAAAAGACACAAATACATATAACAGCAGTAAAACAAAATACTGTAGTGAAATTATAATGATTTTTATACAAGGATAGTGAAGAATAAATATTTTTATAGCCTACTGGCTTTCAATCAAGTTGTCCTATTTTTCGTTTCAAGTCTAGACAATGCGTTTCAGTTGGGTAGAAGGTACACAAAAGCCTAAGCCTTTTTTCTGTTTCAGTTAACTATTTTTATCCCTATAAAAATAGTTCCCACACGAAAACTGTGAACTGAACGTATTATATTATACTAGCGGTCCGCCCCGGCTTCGCCCGTGGTACATATGAAAAATAGATGTTGGCCGATTCTCAGACTTACCCGATATGCACAGAAAATTTCATGAGAATCGGTCCACCCGTTTCGGAGGAGTATGCAGACTAATATTGTGACACGAGAATTTTATATATAAGAAGATTATGTAGTTATTATATTGCCCTAACTATGGTAGACT
The DNA here is from genome assembly GCF_061535395.1 of Colias eurytheme. Taxonomy (NCBI): domain Eukaryota; kingdom Metazoa; phylum Arthropoda; class Insecta; order Lepidoptera; family Pieridae; genus Colias; species Colias eurytheme. Next base: position 1,139,432 of record NC_142980.1, read on the forward strand.
GATATAAAGAGTAAGAAAGTGAAACGATATTATTATCAGACGATACCGCGTTACATCATATTTCAGCACTTCACTAAAATACGATAATATTTTATTTCCTTTTCACAAATAATTGCTACAAGCTCGCCGCTTACAGGCCGGTGACGTCACAAAACTCAGCAAATAAAAACAAGCACTCCAAACAATATGCTGAAAAGTCAAACATTTCAAACGGTGTACTCTTACAGAGAAATTAATTACAAAGTGCGCTCGTTTTAGTAGCGAATAGTTGTGAGTCGAGATGCAAGTTTTATTAAAGTTCCATGTAATACGAATAAATGCAAGTGCAGGCATCGCTTCTTTCATGTAGCTGAATAATGCACAATGTTGAAATGCTCCAAGGATGCACAAAGCGTCCCGCCTTTTCGGAACACATATAGTAATATTGTGCATGCCTTTTACTGCGATTACTTTCTCCATATATTGTTCATATTATAATGCATTTCCTGAAATATTATTGTGCGGAATGCACAACGAGAGCGCTCGTATCGGCTTTGATTGTATGATTTCTGAAATAGCATTAGCGTGTGTGCGCTGTTGTTAAGGCATTTCTTTAGGCTACGAATTTTTAGATGTTAATATTACCTATTAACATGAAGAATATTCTTCTAAGAATAGTTGCGTTATTGGAAGTTGTAACAAGAGATATACAATACTTTTTGATGTTAATGTTTTTATTTTAGAAGAAGATTACAACGATACTGAAACAAGAACTACATAAAAAAACAATGAATAACGTTCCTAACTCTTACACGAGTCTCCCAACTAAAAGAGTCCACGGGTGAACGATTAAACATTCAATGAAGATAATATTTTCTTGGCAATTTTCTCGATCAGTTAATCGAGGCACAACACGACTCACGTTTGTTCCCCGTTGCGAAACAGTTAAGCATTCTAAGCAAGTTCTGACCTACATACTGATCGAACAGATACAAGCATTATTGAAAAACACGTGCAGTGCAGGTTTAGATATCTAGCCAATGATAAGGCAGTCAAGTTCATGCTGATATGAAACTGAGGTTCTACACGCAGAAAATTGGAATACTAATATTTCAGATATTTACTAGTCTAATACTATTACTTCGTCGTTTCTATAATATAACTAGCGGTCCGCCCCGGCTTCGCCCGTGGTACATATGAAAAATAGATGTTGGCCGATTCTCAGACTTACCCGATATGCACAGAAAATTTCATGAGAATCGGTCCACCCGTTTCGGAGGAGTATGCAGACTAACATTGTGACACGAGAATTTTATATATAAGATAATAAACTATCCATTAATAATTATTGAACACTAATTAAGATACACTATATAAAGAGGTAGTAAAGCTAACATTCTAAGAGAAAAGTGCCACATTCTCTTAAGGGAAATATGATCAGCTGTCACCGCGATCCGTTCGAATATATAGGGCACGAGTATCGTGCATTCCCATTGGTAATCTTATTTCTATGTAATATCTTTCAGATAGAGATATTATTTTTGCAATTAAGACAGGTCGTCTTAATGCGTAATGCTTTCACAATACACACTAAAACATTTACTGTCTTACAACAAAAAACTTAAGAGGTATAACTTTAAGCGCGGGTTCTCTTTAATCTGGAATTGTCGTATTTCACATAGACAACTATTAAAGTGACAGATGCCCGGTTTAAAGTTAGACTATGTTTAAATTGTTTTGTGGTAATACCATAAATATCTATTTTTTGTGTCCGCCCGCGCTTCTTCTCACGCTTTAAATCGCTTTTCGCTAAATAAACGTTCCTGTGAACACAATATTAAACCAGAAACCCGCTGATATGAATCAAGTTATATTGCCAATTTTATTTCTGCTCTTCAGGTTGCTGGGCCTTTATACAAGGATAGTGAAGAATAAATATTTTTATAGCCTACCTGGCTTTCAATCAAGTTGTCCTATTTTTCGTTTCAAGTCTAGACAATGCGTTTCAGTTGGGTAGAAGATACACAAAAGCCTGAGCCTTTTTTCTGTTTCAGTTCCCACACGAAAACTGTGAACTGAACGTATTATATTATATTATGTAGTTATTATATTGCCCTAACTATGGTAGACTGATATAAAGAGTAAGAAAGTGAAACGATATTATTATCAGACGATACCGCGTTACATCATATTTCAGCACTTCACTAAAATACGATAATATTTTATTTCCTTTTCACAAATAATTGCTACAAGCTCGCCGCTTACAGGCCGGTGACGTCACAAAACTCAGCAAATAAAAACAAGCACTCCAAACAATATGCTGAAAAGTCAAACATTTCAAACGGTGTACTCTTACAGAGAAATTAATTACAAAGTGCGCTCGTTTTAGTAGCGAATAGTTGTGAGTCGAGATGCAAGTTTTATTAAAGTTCCATGTAATACGAATAAATGCAAGTGCAGGCATCGCTTCTTTCATGTAGCTGAATAATGCACAATGTTGAAATGCTCCAAGGATGCACAAAGCGTCCCGCCTTTTCGGAACACATATAGTAATATTGTGCATGCCTTTTACTGCGATTACTTTCTCCATATATTGTTCGTATTATAATGCATTTCCTGAAATATTATTGTGCGGAATGCACAACGAGAGCGCTCGTATCGGCTTTGATTGTATGATTTCTGAAATAGCATTAGCGTGGGTGCGCTGTTGTTAAGGCATTTCTTTAGGCTACGAATTTTTAGATGTTAATATTACCTGTTAACATGAAGAATATTCTTCTAAGAATAGTAGCGTTATTGGAAGTTGTAACAAGAGATATACATAATACTTTTTGATGTTAATGTTATTATTTTAGAAGAAGATTACAACGATACTGAAACAAGAACTACATAAAAAAAAAACATGAATAACGTTCCTAACTCTTACACGAGTCTCCCAACAAAAAGAGTCCACGGGTGAACGATTAAACATTCAATGAAGATATTTTCTTGACAATTTTCTCGATCAGTTAATCGAGGCACAACACGACTCACGTTTGCTCCCCGTAGCGAAACAGTTAAGCATTCTAAGCAAGTTCTGACCTACATACTGATCGAACAGATACAAGCATTATTGAAAAACACGTGCAGTGCAGGTTTAGATATCTAGCCAGTGATAAGGCAGTCAAGTTCATGCTGATATGAAACTAAGGTTCTACACGCAGAAAATTGGAATACTAATATTTCAGATTTTTACTAGTCTAATACTATTACTTCGTCGTTTCTATAATATAATAAACTATCCATTAATAATTATTGAACACTAATTAAGATACATTTTATTAAGAGGTAGTAAAGTAAACATTCTAGATAAAAGTGCCACATTCTCTTAAGGGGGCGCATAAAGCAAAATAACCAATCTTCTATTAGATGATACGTGTAATATGCAAGACCAAATCTAAAAAATAAAATATATATCAAACTAGATGATATGTTCAACGATTCTGTTTAATCAAAAACATAAAATATTAAAATTTACTCGATAAAAAAAATCACCAAGTTAGCTCTAATTTTCACACTTTTACGTTTTCTACTTGACATGGTAATACTTATTATGATTTTTTTTTCATAAACATACATATTAAAACATTTGCAAGATATTTGTCAGAGCATTTTGTGTAATTACTTTTAGTTTTGGTTTTATCTGCGATAAACCACTTTTGGCGCTCTTTTTTCTCGAGATAAACGTTTGATTTTGTCACGATAAAAGTGGTTTATCGCAGATAAAACCAAAACTAAAAGTAATTACACAAAATGCTCTGACAAATATCTTGCAAATGTTTTAATATGTATGTTTATGAAAAAAAAATCATAATAAGTATTACCATGTCAAGTAGAAAACGTAAAAGTGTGAAAATTAGAGCTAACTTGGTGATTTTTTTTATCGAGTAAATTTTAATATTTTATGTTTTTGATTAAACAGAATCGTTGAACATATCATCTAGTTTGATATATATTTTATTTTTTAGATTTGGTCTTGCATATTACACGTATCATCTAATAGAAGATTGGTTATTTTGCTTTATGCGCCCCCTTAAGGGAAATATGATCAGCTGTCACCCGCGGTCCGTTCGAATATGGGGCACGAGTATCATGGATTCCCATTGGTAATCTTATTTCTATGTAATATCTTTCAGATAGAGATATTATTTTTGCAATTAAGACGACCGTGTGGTAATGCTTTCACAATACACACTAAAAAATTAACTGTCTTACAACAAAAAAACTTTAGACAGGGTTTAACTTTAAGCGCGGGTTCTCTTTAATCTGGATTTGTCGTATTTCACACTAGGTTACCGCCCGCGGCTTCGCCCGCGCTGCAGTCAAAGAAAAACCCGCATAGTTCCCGATCCCGTGGGATTTCCAGGATTGCGTCATTTTCCCCGGGGTAAAAAGTAGACTATGTCCTTTCTCGGATATCAAAATATCTCCATACCAAATTTCATGAAAATTGGTTCAGTAGTTTAGGCGTGATTGAGTAACAGACAGACAGAGTTACTTTCGCATTTATAATATTAAGTTTAAAGTTAGACTGTGTTTAAATTGTTTTGTGGTAATACCATAAATATCTATTTTTTTTGTCCGCCCGCGTTTCTTCTCACGCTTTCTAAATCGCTTTTCGCTAAATAAACGTTCCTGTGAACACAATATTAAACCAGAAACCCGCTGATATGAATCAAGTTATATTGCCAATTTTATTTCTGCTCTTCAGGTTGCTGAAATGCGATCTACTATTATAGTAGTACAATATTTATAAAAGATATTGCTATCACAATGCTCTTGGTTGAGTCACTTGAAACTTTTACTTATGTAGTAACAGCGAAATAGGTTTATCAGAAAATAACGTATATAGTGAGAAGTAACAGCAAAATTGGTTTATCAGAAAATAACGTATCTATTATATTAATAGTAACTGTACCTATTTAACATCAGATTACATATTAACAGAAAAACGAATTTACCAGAAAATATATGTCATTCGTTATATAAATAGTAGCTGTACCTATATACGCACGCATGATGATCCCTTGTTAATAACACAAACAGAAATACACATCCATGAATATTTCACATCACCGGAGCACGTACGGAATAGCAAACAAAAACTAACGTGACATTTTAAAAGAATTGTCCGTCCAATGAAAGGGTGGGACAAATCTATACATAAAATAAAATCGTAGGAAAGTCAAAACTGTATCTACATTGAATATTTTTTTAAAGAATACTTGGGGCGTGATCTACATTAATTTTTGTCTGTCTGTATGTATGTCCGGGATAATCTCAAAAACTACTTCATGTATTTACTTCAAATTTCGTACAGAGATAGCTTGAGACCTGAGGAAGGACATGGGATGGGATAGGATATCGCTCGGGAACGCGAAACTACGCAGGCTTTTTTTTACTAGTCCGTGCGGGCGAAGCCGCTGGCGGGAAGCTAGTATTGTTTATATATATTCCTCCCCTGATCTAATTCTGTGACAACTGCAATATATATTGAGATAACGGGAACCAGGTCAATCGGGACACCGGACCCACTTCAAACAGTTAGCACTAGCTATTAGATTAATAACTGACAATTATCTGTCACGTTGTCTCGCGAAACTAAACTATGGTAACGAGGTTTATTAACTAGATAAAGGTCAATTAAAATATCACTGAAATGCAAGCCGCAATTGAGTTTGATTGCTTTATTATGAAATGTTTGTAGATTTCTTATTACAGGTTGGATTTTAATATTGTTGTTGTTTTGAAGTGTACTGAATAGAGAAAGAATAATATAATTGATTAGTTATAAATACTTAAGAGAAATTCTTAGTTTTGTATAAACTTAATAAGGTATTATTATTATAATTGCTATGTCGTTACTGATGTAAGTATCGGTAATTATCAATACTTGAAAAAAATTACTTACTTGGATATTAACTTTCGATAAGTTTCCACGCGTATAATTATATATACCACCGATTCACTTGGAATACATTTAAAAGGAAAAATAACGTAATATGAAATTAACGAATGTGCATGAAGTCTAATTAATTTAAATTATTTCTCGCCCACAGTATTAGATAAGGATAACTTCATTTCTGCATGCGAAAGGGTTGAAAAATAAAACTTTAGCAGATTCAAAAAGGCTCATAGCTTACCTGCGATCATTTCCAGACTATATTCATTATAACGGACTTAAGAAAATATTATACGAGTGTCCAAATTCTGTTGCTACTTTTCTTGATGAAAACAGTTACGTCTAGACATATTGTGACAGTTGAATTTATTAGCAAACTACGATATTTTAGGACTGAAATATATTAATTTATTTTTGCTCTGGTGTTAGTTTGGCATTAATTAATATTGATCATTCGCTATGTTTAATATTAGTTCATGAAGAAAAGTTTCTATGTAAATAAAACATCTACATTGAAATAATTATTCATTAAAATAGAGAGTTTATGTCAAACAGACTTAATAAAGAAAAGGAACAAAAATTACTATTAATGTCAATAAAAATGTTTCACAAAAGCAAGTGTTGGGAAAAACACTATATTAATTAAGGTATAAAAGTTGCAAGCCTTTGTGAAACGCAAAATTGCAAGTAAAAAGGTTAACCCGGCTGTTATCGCAAACGACCGAGCCACGTAATTTTCCTTGAAAAAGGTTTGCAAGCGAAAAATTAAATTACACTTTTCACCTATCACTTTCTCGACGCGTATAGAGCGAAAATGAATAATAATGTAGCTTTTTAATTTTAAAACGATCTTTATAGCTGTTAAATACAAGAAAAAAACTATTAAAAATTTTTAATTATTATTTTTTAAAGCACACGTGTCAGAAGTGAAACTTCTTTGGCAAGATTCAAAGATACCAAAATCGTCGCCTTACGACGTGACGGTATTGTCATGACGCGACCTTGAAATTTTACTCTGAACGCGCTTATAGAAGTTTTACTTCAAAAGTAAATGCTGAAACCGCTAATTATATACGTTTAACAGAATAATATTTATAGACTCAAACTTCTCCAACTCCGTAATTAATACAGACCTCATTACAGAATGATATCCAAGAATATCCGAGCCTCAAAGACAATTAATAAAGACGTAGCAGCTACGACTTGTGTAGCGAAGCGATATAGCTATCCTTGCTCATGCGTGTCAACGCTTTAGAACGATTTCATAATAAAATTATACTTAATAATTATCATGTTATAAGACATAAACAAATTAAAGTATGATTGTATAATTATTTACAAATAATACGACGTAGCTTGACGGTTTTCTTGCTGGAACTTTAATGGTCTATAAAGCTTCGGTGTAAACTAAAAATTGTACCTCCCGTGCCTTGCTATGTATCAAATACGTGTCGAAAATGGATCATTGAAGCGATGCGATGTCTATCCTGCGATATCTATCTATCTCACAAGGGAACGGGACTTCACTCGTAGTTCCAACTTAATGAATGAATGAAAAATACTTTATTGCACACTTAATACAGGATTATAAACTAAGAGCCATACAAGTAATAACATGTACAGAGGGCGGTCTTATCGCTGTAAGCGATTTCTGCCAGACAGCGACAACAACTTAATGTATTTGTGAAATAGTAAAAGATTTTTATAGCCTCTTTGATGTAAAACAAATGTTACAGCATGACATCAAAGCGTATTGAAAATAGTCCTTTGTGTATTTGACATTACCAGAGAAACATTGATGAATATAGTTGTTTAACATTTTGAATATATTTTTAAAAAGAGCTTCGAGTTTTATTTAGATCAAACCAGCGAATACTCGTTCCAACCCCACTATGTAAAAATATTTTAGTGTAAACAGGCGTAGAGTATTATTTCGTTGTTCTTACTGCGTTCGCAAAGATTCTATGCAATGTTATAATACTGATCAATACTGAATACGAGTTTTCGTTTTCACTAAAAGATCACGAAAAAAAGGCTCTATGTACGTTTGATGTAAATGCATATACGAAGATAATAATTATTCCTCTGAACGACTAACAGGTATCTTTTTGATAAGAGAATAATATTTGGAATTTAATAATCGTAAAGAACTATTTTTTTGTTGATTGCAATAATGTCAATAACAAAAACAACATGTATAGTAAGTATGTATGTACAATAGCATTCCACATCCGCCAATCTACAGAAGGATTGCATCCGTCGATATTGCATCTAAGAAATTGCTTTGTGCCTTGTTTTAATACTCAAGTATTCTCCAATATGTGAGCCTATTGAACTCGAGATATGAAAGCAATCTAATACGATTAAAGTAAAAATGTCCTCAATAGACGGCTGAATCAATATAGGTATTTTTATAGAGGCAATTTCTTTGCTTTGCAATCTCTATGTGCATTGTATGTTTTCATATAATTCAAATAAGTCGATTCCGTTCATTACTCATATTATTTTAGCACCACTTATATTTAATGAGTAGAGAGCTTTATGACTCCAAGAGTTAAATATATATCTAGTACGTAGTTGGTTCCACTATTTTCTTTTTATTCTTCCTTATACTTTTAATGAAAATTATATTACCTATGTTTAACTTTTTTGGTTTCTCAGTAAATATTTAAGGTTTCAATGCCGAAATATAATTTCGTTCACGACCGCTTCCATTAAACTTACTTTCAGGTAAAATAATATTAGTAATAAAGTTAGTTTCAAAGTTTTCAACAAGTTCTCTTGTTGTTTATTTCGTTCGTGATATCAGAATCTATGACTTCATATTATACTTTTGTTGCAGTACTAGATCAAAGTTTGTATTATTACAATTATAAAGTTTTAATAGGTTTTACGTTGATGTTATTTATATCTTTAATTTAACTATTCTCTTAAGAACTTTGTTGTTATACAAATGTACGTTGAAATACGAAGATCTGTTTTTAATTATTTTTTTACGACAAAGGATTCATGTTTTTTTTTATAACATGTACTTGTTGATACGCCTTGGTGGAATTTTACTCATTGTTCCATTGAGATACATGTACATTCGTACAATCCTTCGGTCTAATTAAAATATTGATAAAGGTGTCCGAGCATTTGCAGCATCAGTTAGCATTTATTTAATATTAAAATATAAATTACCAGACTGGCTAGACCACTTAGTGGAAGCGTTGACCAAAGGGAATTAGGTCAAAATCCACCAGGGGTCAGGACAGAAAGCGGGTTGGAAGGATAGCTCAGTAATCACTTTTAGTACAGCAGTAACGGTTCAATGACTAAAATCACTTAACTGGTTGCTACCCGATTTCTGAATAACACAATTCAAATGTTTTGCCATACAATGTACACACATCATGAACAAAATAATGTTAAAATTATGAAATGTAGTATTGAAGAAATCGCTCTAAAGCGATAAGGCGTCTTTCCAAACTATACAAGGCCAGTACGCAACGGTGTGAAACTAATCACGTATAGTTTGGAAATAACTTTTTTACAAAGTTCTTCCAATCTATACAACAGCAGTACGCAAATACTCGCGTATACTTTGTAGTGAAGTAAGTAAAGAATAGCGCCCCAAAATATACAGCGCCAGTACGCATGCGGACTAATCGTGTATGTTTCGGAGTAAGCGCGGCGTCTTTCCATTGCTCGCGTTTATATTATTATTGTATTGCTGTTTTGAAATCTATTATTAAAATGCATGTGTATTGTGTATATAATGTTGCGTACTGATCGTATATTTTTTGTATCGAGGATGCTTGTGTCTTCGTTCCCGACTAGGTATACTGCACGACTTACAATTGACAATAGTGCTAAAATGTAACAATCTAATAAGTCCAGAAGAAGACGGTTGCGAGGCGACGGAGCCCCGCTTCGCGGGGCTCCTATTTTTGTGTAGATAAAAAAAACACGAACCTAACCTAACCTATAGGTAACCCTTATATCTGTTACCTATTTATTTTTCTAAGCTTACTTAATAATATTTTTATTCCATATTTTACTGAATCAATCAAGAAGAATAAAAGTAGATAGATATAGCTGTACAAGTCTTTGATTGCCTATATATTTATTATTTCGCTCAAGCGTAAGTGGTGTAGTAGCTATATTTAGTTATACATATTTTGCGTACTGATCGTGTATAGTTTGGAACGAAGAAGCAAGCATCCGCGTTACAAAGTATACACGATCAGTACGCAAAATTCGTGTATATATTGTAATAACAAACTTAAAAACAGCATTACAATGTATACACGAGCAGTTTCCTATGGTTGCGTTCTGGCTATGTATAGTTTGGAAATACGCAGCGATAAGACCGCCATTTTTACGTATATGCTATCTTTAAGTGTTTGTATTTTTTACGGTTTAAGACATTTATTTCTCAAAAAGATTACATTTGAATCACTTACAGAGAAATAATAATAAAATTTATTATAAACATGTTTGCTCGCTTAACGTTGTACGTATGTAGTAAGTAGTTTCATAAAACAAATAAAATAATTATACAAGAAGAATAACAAAAAAATAATTTATTATCTTTAAGTGCAATAAAGTATTGATAAATAAAATAATAAATAAACATTGTGAAGCAGGCAAATTAAACTTTAATTTGAGATTAATAATGGTAATTTATGTGTATACCAGAACATTCATAAAACTCATATCAATTGTTGGGGTTATTGATATAGTTAGGCGTATTATAACGGGTATTAAACTAATATTATTCACCTGTGTATCCTCTTACCTAATACCTAAACACCGAAAACGTTGAATTTAGCAAAATAATAGGGAACAGAATACAACATGCCTCGCCTAGAAACCCGTAGTATATTAGCATTCACCAGCAAGCAAACCGTGAAATTTATAGCTCCTAGTTCAGCTTTAATGTTATATTTCTATTCAATTACGTTTGTAACAACATTTTATTAACTAGTAAACGGTGAAAGAACATAAGTATCTTCTCAATAGATTTCATATTTGTAATTGACAAATAATACTTCATTTTTGCAGTGTGTTTTTGAGTATAAAAAAAATGTGTGCGTGTACTTGTGTAAACACGTAAGAAGTGAAACTTCTTTATGACCTTATTTTTCAAAAAATAATTTACTATATGCAACTTTACAGAAATACGTCGAATCACGCGTGGCAGGGATAAGAAAAAGATGGCGCGTAACGGAAAAATGTCACGCGTAACGAAAAAATGTTACACTAAATTTTTTTCCAACCCCGATAAAGAAGTTTCACTTCAATAAATTTACCACCACGTTAAAACTTATATAGTATAAGTAATAGAATCACAATGTATTTCCCGTATTGACAAATTGCATTGGAAACTTTCTTCTATACAAGTGCGTTCAAACTCGAAGGTGAGGCAAATAGTCCATTGTATGGTGAAGATACAATATTGGTCTTTCATATGTTGTATTCTTTGTTGAAGTTCACAATGCATGCTCGATCTTTCTTAAATTTGTTTCCTTTTGTAAAGGAAAATAACAAATATATTTTGTTTATAAAACCAGCAGTATCTTACGATAAATAAATAATTAAGAACAAAACGAATAACGATTAATCTTAATAGTCTGAGACCAAGCGCAGATTACTAAACAGTTAGCTACTACGTCAACGCGGCAACGGTCTAAAATAAGTTCATGGAAAAAGCCTAAAGTTGGAAAATCTGTTTGGAAAATTCGAAACGCTACCTGTCTTATTGATCCGAGATTCAACAGGTTTATTTCGTACATAATCTTATCATTCTCAACTGCCTAGTTCGCGCTTATTCCATTGAATGCCAAGCTTTTAGCATTAGCCCGCCATTTTGAATATTTAATGACGTCAGTAATTGCTTATCTGCTGAATACTCTATATTAATGCTAATGTAATTTAATTTATAATACTAAGCGAAATTCTATTCTGTTTTTTGTGTGAGATAAGGATTGAGCTCGTGTTTTAATAATTTAATTTTAACTTAGTCTGTAATTCGATGTTTTATAGAGAAATGTTTTATGAATAAAAAATTAGTATTTCAACATTTTAAAAGAACAAACATATTTAAAAATTGTTTGCGTTTGATAAGTTTGAAATTGCAGCAACTCAAAACTTTGTACTTAATAACAATAAATTTATTGTCCGTATTTAATTCATTTCATAATTTAACTGAAATTTTATAAGCAATCAGTTAAGATTAAAATAATCATTATAATAAATAAAAATATAAAATATAGTGTACGAACGTAATGATATGCAATATGAATAATGCGAATTCCTTCGGGTATTAACCTAGTTTACAACATATATCTTATTCGAGATAATCCTCTATTTTGCATACAATATCATTGGAGAAACATACTTGATATAGCAACAGTACTATTATAGCAGTTGTACTCAAGTTTGCATATCTAATAATAATTATACTAATCTATATGAGTATCTATACTATAATATTATAAAGCTGAAGAGTTTGTTTGTTTGAACGTGCTAATCTCGGGAACTACTGGTCCGATTTGAAAAATTCTTTCGGTGTTAGATAGCTCATTTATCGAGGAAGGCTATAGGCTATATATCATCACGCTACGACCAACAGGATTGGAGCCACGGGGGTGAAACCGCGCGGAGCAGCTAGTTGTAAAATATACTGGAACTGTGTATACTTAGGTTTAGAGATTTAAAATTTATAATAGTTACAAATATTAAAACAATATTAATATAGATTCCTTTATATATAGGCTTTCTGTGATAACACGTTTCGTGCAAAACCGCCATATTTAAATACATTTTATATTGAAAAAAGTGAGCTTCTTCTAAAGTTAAATAGTAATAAAAAATAAATGATCTAACTAAAATGTCTATAAAGCATAGAAACACTTAAATTAATGAATATAAAGCATATTTTTGTGTGAACTAAAAACATGGTCGAAATATTTTCATTATGAGTCCTCTGTATAGAAATGGTTGAACAAGTGGAGTAGTGATAACAACTTATCTTTGTTGATAATAGAGTGACTTGCTTTGTGAGTGCTACGAAACATACTCTGTAGGTATCGTATTTTATGTGTGTGTATAAATAAATAATCAGAAGGACTAAAAATCTATTATAATAACCTAAAATTTAATTTATATAATTTTCGTGTTTGTAACCAAACTCTTCCGTAACGGCTTGACCGATTTTTAGGATATTTTTGGGTGTACCTAAATTCAATGAAGGTGTAAAATAAAAACCGATGTTTTTCATCGGATTTTCTTGTCTTTCATTTGACATTACCTTATTTTTCTTCCACATCTAAATAATTTAAGTAAATCCAAATTTGAACCATGGACTTGGCATGTAAAACCGCGGGACACACCGAGTCTTGAATTAAAATTTTCCCATATTTATTAAAATTAAATTTATTTGTGTTACAATTACAAACGTTCTCTCGCATACCCTTACATGTTACAATTAATTTGCTTTGATATTTCATCCGTGTATTACTCGTTTGCTTATTAAGGCATGTCTGTATTTTAATTGTGTTAGCACAATTTAATTATTAGTTAAATAGAATAAATGTATTTATCTACTTTGATCCTCATTTATACATCCTTTATGTAATGTTTAAAATCCGAAACGTTTGGGCTTTTTCATTAAGAATTATGTAAAGTAAAGAATACATGAGAAAGGATTACAGAGTAATGTGCAGTGTTTTAAAAGAGAGAATTATTTCTTTTTAAGACTCATTAATTAATGTGAAAATATTAAAAACAAAATCGAAACTTAAACTAGTTAGAACCACGCTATAACTTAGCTAAATTAAGACCAAACATGACAACATACAACACCTAAGATCTATTAATTTAAAATTTTGAAATAATTCGTATCTAAACCACGCGTAGCCTCGTTTCAGACATTGCTACGTTGAATAATAATGTAACAAAATCCATCAAGAGCTTACTCTAAAGAAAATATATTCAAAAAGTTAAGTCTAGCTTACCCTCGTGGTTAAAGGACAGATACGTTTCCATTTTCTTTACAATCTATACTTTCCTACACAAATACTATTTATTTCTATTGGACTAAAAAACTCCATCTAAACCAGTATGGAAATTATTCTACGAGGCTATAGTTATATCTTCAACTAGCTGCTCCGCGCGGTTTCACCCCCGTGGCTCCACTCCTGTTAATCGTACCGTGATGATATATAGCCTATAGCCTTCCTCGATAAATGAGCTATCTAACACCGAAAGAATTTTTCAAATCGGACCAGTAGTTCCCGAGATTAGCGCGTTCAAACAAACAAACAAACAAACTCTTCAGCTTTATAATATTAGTATATAGTTTTATCAAGTGTTTATCCGAATACAACTTCTCAGTTTAATCATTAGGAGCTTGGCAGCATGTAGGTTTAGAGAGGGCAAAAGTGTAGCCCCAATCTACAGATTACTACATGCTGCAGCAAATTGTGTTTGAACTAAACTAGTTGATCTGTTATAAACTGTAGAGTATAAGTATTAGTTGAGGCTTAAGCCAAGGATTAAAACCTTCAAAATTAAGCCCACACTAAATAAAAAAGGGAAAATGTAAATTCAAATGATTTAACTTTAGCACTTCTAATGTTTTATCGATAGTTTTACGCATTGTATGAAATATGAAAATGCTTTCAGCTTACCAAAGTACCTAGACATTGTACGTATAAGTTAAGTTCAAAGTTAAATTTAATTAAAATCGGTTCATCCGTTTCGGTAAAACATAATACACATGTACACTGTCTTTATGTACGTTATAAAGAACAATATCTTTAACTCGATGTTTGTTGTGTTAATGACATCAAAGCAGTTAAACGAAGTAACACAAAATAATTAAACTAGACAATCAGAATTGAACTAATCAATTCAAAACATTTTCGTGCTGCGGCTAATGAAGCCAAATTGCTAATCGTATAACATCCAGTTTGACCCGCATACATAATACCTAAAGCTCTAAACACAATTCTACAGTTCTCAAATAGACGTGTTCGAGTTAAACATACGTCAATAATTAATAATCGTTCTGCATTTAGTGAATGCCAACTTTGGACCAAACGGAATTTCCAATTCCCTACATTTTCGCCGAAATCACGAAACAAAGCTGTGCTAGAATGTGTTCCCGTAAATTTGCGTTACATTAATTAGCAGTGCTGTATGGATTTCGTGATGTGTTGTGGCTTTGTGAATAATGTGGATTTATTAGAACGAGATTCTAACAAAATTGAATTTTTAGGTTTGCTATGATATTTAATGTTGAAAATATACTTACTAAGTTACTAACATCACTCAATTAAATTAGATTCACATGTACTTTAAAACTGTTATCTCAATTTGTATCGTAGCTCCTAAAACTTTCATTGATTGTCCTTTTAATTAATAAAAACGACTTAAACAGTTCCTAAGCGAAATTAAATCCAGAAAATAAAATATAATTTGTAAAATATAACATAAAAATGCTTATATTTCAGTCTACGATTTCTTACTTCTTCTTTATCGTCAATACTAACAAAAGATAAAATATCTTTTGTTAAAATAAAACACGTGGTTCGTAAATCAAAGGTGTTCTCGTAACAGAGGTGTTAGGAAACTTTATACAGTGAGATTTTATGGTATTGAAATATTTTCGTATCAATTCGTACTCGACTGGTTCGTTTTGGTTCTAGCTTTTTGTATAGAAGAATGAAAACTTTTTTCTTTGTTAAAATAAGTTATAGTATACTAGCTTTCCGCCCGCGGCTTCGCCCGCTTTGTCTAAAAAATAATAAATTATATACTTACCTTCCTCTTGAATCACTCTATCTATTAAATAAAACCGGCCAAGTGCGAGTCGGGCTCGCGCACAAAGGGTTCCGTAGCAGCAAATATAATAAATTACAGTTAAATCAACCTATCTCAAAAACTATAAGAGATACTTTGATCAAACCAAAAATCGTTGAAAGAGTTAATTAGCATGCATCACCTCTATTTTTTTTAGAATTTTATACCCCGTAGTTATAAAAATAGAGGGGGGGGGACATACTTTTTACGACTTTGAGAGCTGATATCTCAAAAACCGTTCACTTTAAGAAAAATGTTTTTTAGAAAACTTTATATCATTTTAAAAGACCTTTCCATTGATACCCCACACGGGTATGTACATCGAAAAAAAAAATTTCATCCCTCAGTTACATGTATGGGGGGCCCCACCCCCAATTCTTTTTTTTACTATTTAGTGTCATATTTTTGTAGCGGTTCATACAACACATATTCCCATCAAATTTCATCACTGTAGTACTTATAGTTTCCGAGTAAATCGGCTGTGACAGACGGACAGACGGACAGACGGACAGACGGACATGACGAAACTATAAGGGTTCCGTTTTTGCCATTTTGGCTACGGAACCCTAAAAAAACGCATCAAAATCCGTTGCGTGGTTTTAAAGATTTAAGCATAGGTACATAGGGACATAGGGACAGAGAAAGCGACTTTTTTATACTATGTATACCTATACATACAAGAATAGACATGACTACTTTGTATAAACTATTTTTATTAATTTCCTCGTAGCATATGTTCTATGTTAGGTAATAATATGGTACCTATACCTACTATAAAATATATCTTTAAAAATATATCAATATTTCCATCCTGCGTTTTTAATTCTAATACCTTATATACGGTTCTTAAGGAATGAATAAATTAAGATTGATAAGAAAATGTGAAAATTCAAGAAAACTTATCTTCCATTAAACTTGGCGTTTGACAGTTCACGCCCTTGCAGGAAGACTTCTGCCGAGTCAGCTAGTTTTATTAGAAAAAACTAGCTGTTGCCGTTTAAGCAAATATTTTTATAGTAGTAACTAGCGGTCCGCCCCGGCTTCGCCCATGGTACATATTTACGTTTTCTCTACATAAGAACCATCCTCGTACTTCAAGGAATATAATAAAAAAAGAATTATCGAAATCGGTTCAGCCGTTCTCGAGTTATGCGCTTACCAACACATTTTGCGATTCATTTTTTATATATAAAGAAGAAGATAGTATAGTAGTGTTTTAAATATAAGCAATTAAGATCATCATCTTGATAGAAAGACACATCCTCCTAAACTGAAAAAATCTAAAATATGCAGGGCTATTAACCCTGCACCAATTTTTATAGTAAAAAACGGGATTATTACAAAATTAAAATACAAAATATTCGCTATTTGAACAGAGGTTCAAAACGGTTTCTACGTTAAAGTATAAATTGTAATTTCTCCCACAAACTCGAATATTTATTCATTGAACTTGGCTTCTTTCAAAGCTTCTTTGAAATCAACAAGAATGTAACAGCTACATGGAATAAGACTATACAAATCAAATACAAAAACATCGGCTAGAAAATCTTAAATTGAATTTTTATAGACACGTATTATTACATATTTCGCAATAAAAGGTAGCCTATGTCCTTTCTCGGGTATCAAAATATCTCTATACCAAATTTCATGCAAATTGGTTCAGTAGTTTAGGCGTGATTGAGTAACAGACAGACAGACAGAGTTACTTTCGCATTTATAATATTAGTATGGATTATTATTATTTTTTTTTTTTTATTTATAACATTTATTTCAGGTAACAGACAATAAATTGTACGGACCCATAGAATAAATACCTTACAGACTAACATACATATAATAATTTAAAACTAAACTAAATTAATACACGCTATGTCTTCGGCGTGTGACGCGATTCCGGGGGGCCGGGTATCCGTCCGCGGAAGCGGCGAAACACAACTCCCTGCGGCCAAAACCCTTCGTCCATGTAGACGCTCAGCTTGGCGGTCGGTACTCTCACCACGAAGGACTTGAAGCTCACTTTATGGCGAGACTCCAGCCGTTCCACTCGCAGACTCAAACCTGTCTTCGCATGCAAGTACTCGACAACATCTTCAGTCTTGGTACAGTAGTGCACACGAGACACGTAGAGCGGCGTCGTCGGCACCTCTGCGCGCATCCGCAAGTTTGGATCCCTCGTTGCGGTGCCACACTTGTTCTGACGAGTCAGCTTCCTCTTCTTCTGGACTTTTGTGAAGCCATCCTCGTCGACGCCCTTCGTTTTTGAAGGTAAACTTTTCCGCACGGGTGCGTTTACTCCTTTTGTTGGTTTGGGGGTCGCAGTCATTTTTGCGGCTGCAGCGGCGTAGTCACGTTGAGGAGCAGCTGGCAACGTGACATGCGATGTCTTCTCCGGGGGAGAGGTAACGGGAGCGGGGCGCGAGGCATCACTCGGGTCATCGGCGGTCGGCGACACGTCAACATCAGCAGTTAAAATGCCGACGCATGCATTTTGCGCTCCGCGACGTGCATTCACATATGACGGCACGGGTGACCTACATATTGCATGCGCATCGCGATATGTCGCTAACTCGACTCGTAAATCGGAGATGGTCTTCTCTGAGGCCTCCAACTTGGTGTGTACCTCGGCCAGACTCGCCTTAAGGAATGTGATGTCCTTAAGGAGCCTCGTAACATCGACGTGGTCGAATCCCACCGGTGGAAGTTTATGCAACTCCTTTGCGACGAAATCGGGCACGTCATCGGGATCAGTCACCTTCAATAGGCTGATGATGTCCTGTATGCATTTTTCACCCCCGTTCCTGCGGCGGGACGGCATCGTGGCAATCTTGTCTAGCGTTTGGAAGAGTAGCACCTTGCCACTGCTGATTTCCTTCTCGTTAAAGTTAGTTTTGCAGATTTGCATGATGCTAACCTCGTCCATTGTATCGATGGCATTTTGGATGAACGCCAACAGCTCATTTACAATGAGTGTTTTACAACTCATTATAAAAGTTCATGCAGCGGCAGAGCCGCGCGTGGCGCGAATTGTTATTCCTTACTGCAGTGCTAGCACTAATCACGTCCAATTCCGAACGCGTCTAGCGCACGACTGCATTATAATAAGCAAATTAAACTAAATTATTATTTTATAGTGCTTTCCTTAGATCATTAAGTAAGTGCTTTCTCTAGCATAAGGTTACATATTTTTTATTAATATACTCCTTGTTATTTTCCTGTTTAATATGATATATGGTATATTTATATAATGTACATCGGGATTCTTGACAGGGGCGTAGCTACCGCCGTATCTGCCGTATCAATTATACGGGGCCCCCGCGCCAAGAGGGCCCCCAACGTGCGCTTTTGTGAGAAATCTTTACCCTTCCTAAGGGGCCCCAAACAAATTTTTATATGGGGCCCCGCCAAGGCACGCTACGCTTCTGATTCTTGAACTGGAATAAATGAGACAGGTTGTTATTCCACTTCCAAAACGAATAATAATGATACAAATTTTGATTCTAATATAACTTATTTTCCAAACTTGGCTTTCGAGTACCTGTAAATTAAAATAAGTATACGAAGCTCGTATAACTTTAAGCCAACTCCGAACAAATGACGGGCGACTTTTCTCAATTAGTGTGAATAAAATATCAACCAAAGTCAACCTTCAGCTTAAAATTACACCTCTATAATTTAATTAGAACAAACAGAATAGCTAATGAATACTTGGAACTAATTAACAGAGTAATTTATAGGCAACTTAATATATAATGCAAGCCATCGAGAAAGTAATTAAACAGTCTCGCCTTTAGTTTTCAGCTCAATTCTTTTTTTTTAACTTTCACTCTCATTTAAAATGTCACTTCGATGAATTTCAATCATATTTTCATTATAATGAAAATTCTAGACGATTAAACTTCACTGAGTTCATTCTAGAGAGTTCCAACTACTTATTTACATTTCAGTGAGTTCAAAAACGTAGATTGTCTGCAAACAAGACTTAAGAAGAAACAGCAAAAGTTATTGAAAAGCTTCGGTTTCTTTCCAAGAAGCTCGTAAACAACGAACAATGCGTTAAAGAATTAAGTCACTTAACAGGCTTATTTTGTTTTTCTGAATAATGTAACTTATTGAATAGCAAAGGCAGTTTGCATCTGTTCCACTTAAGAACACAAAGAAATAGCAAAAGAGTCAAATGCTAAATAATAAGCTTTAATTTCTTTATTCACAACTGGCTACTCCGCGCGGTTTCACCCCCGTGGCTCCGCTCCTGTTGGTCGTAGCGTAATGATGTAAAGCCGATAAGTGGGCTATCTAACACCGAAAGAATTTTTCAAATCGGACCAGTAGTTCCCGAGATTAGCGCGTTAAAAGAACAAACAAACACTTCAGCTTTATTATATTAGTATAGATATGTATCTATAATCTTTATAGATATAATTATCCATTACACCAATTGTATACCTACGAATGAAGTAAACATCTAGAACCTTTTAAGCGAACATTCCATATACATATTCTACCTTTCATAAAATCAAATATTAAAAGATTGATACGTATAAACTTCGAAAAATAAAATAACAAATGATCCATGAATATTCACGTGTATTATCCAACGTACCGTTATTACATTTGCGAATACCTTTCGGTTATTGCGAATTTTCTGTAGTGATGTATCAACGTCAGCCTGTGACGCTAAACCACGCTGAACACTTCTAATGCATCTCACTTATTTGAATCGAAGTTTTCGTCTCCAGAGCCGGATTTATTATTTAGTATACATATAAAGTTATGAATATATTTACAGAATTGTAAGTGGAGTAATATTTTAAAATTACTCTGACTCTTCTCGAAGAATTTACAAGACTTCAGTTGTGGCGGAAAGTATTATAGAAAAAATCTCTGTTTTTCCATATTTGATTCGCCGTAAAAACGTGGTATTCATATTATTCATTTATTATTTATTTATTTGATATAATATATACTAGATTTCCGCCCGCGGCTTCGCCCGCGTTTTCAAAGGAAAACCCGCATAGTTCCCGTTCCCGTGGGATTTCCGGGATAAAACCTATCCTATGTGTTAATCCAAGTTACCCTCTATATGTGTGCTAAATTTCATTGTAATCGGTTCAGTAGTTTTTACGTGAAAGAGTAACAAACATCCATACATCCATACATCCTTACAAACTTTCGCCTTTATAATATGTATTAGATTAAGATATGATATGATATATTATATATATTTATTTACTAGGTTTCGCCCGCGCAGTCAAATAAAAACCCGCATAGTTCCCGTTCCCTTGGGATTTCCGGGATTGCGTTATTTTCCCGGGCTAAAAAGTAGCCTATGTCCTTTCTCGGGTATCAAAATATCTCCATACCAAATTTCATGAAAATTGGTTCAGTAGTTTAGTCGTGATTGTGTAACAGACAGACATACAGAGTTACTTTCGCATTTATAATATTAGTATGGATAGTTTATTTGTAATTTTAATAAATAAATGAAAAAACATAATACTTTTATGGCGGTAAATGGCTTATTTCCCAGCTACGTCTTTTAATATAACTACTACGAAGTCTACGAACTACGAACGATCGTTCTACGAAAAGGTAATATGACGTAAGAGGCTTACGAGAATTGATGGTAAAGAATTAGGTTTACAGCAATGATATACTGTCGAAATGTAGTATTATTATAGTGAAAATTGTCTAGGGAATTGTATATATTCCTTTAAGGGCTGATTTTTCAATCCTTGGTTAAAACTTATTCATCGAATAACGTATTAAACTACCATTTCAAAAATGTATTCTAATTGTCCGTATTTGACAGTTTACAGGTGACATTTTAAAATGTTCGTGTAATACTTTATTGGACGGATAAATTTTAACCAAGGATTGAAAAATCGGCCCTAAAGGTCGTGTGTCAATTATAACAGCTATGGAATATGTGTAGTTACATCGAAAAGCCACAAAAGATTTCATTGAGTTTCTGTATTTGGATTTCATGTGATAATACAAAGAGGTTTAGGAAGATTGTGGAAATAAGTTTTTTTCACACTTAAGTTACTTATCTATGTAATAAAAATGTCAAATGTGTTGGTAATCGTAAAAAGCGGCAAATTTATTTAACGTTTTTGTTAAGACTCAAGGAAGATTTTTATAGAGAGAAGAGAAGAAAAAGGGGCAATAGGACAGAACAACGTTTGCCGAGGCAGCAATTATAATTACTTCAATACTAGAGACCTAAAATTATTCGAATCAACCATCCTACTAATTCTAACTAAATATGTATTATATATAATATTATAAATGCGAAAGTTTGTGAGGGTGTGTATGTGTGTGTCTGTTACTCTTTCATGCAAATACTACTGAACAAATTACAATAAAATTTAGCACACATATAGAGGGTAACTTGGATTAACACATAGGATAGGTTTTATCCTGGAAATCCCACGGGAACGGGAACTATGCGGGTTTTTCTTTGAAAACGCGGGCGAAGTCGCGGGCGGAAAGCTAGTAAAGAAAATTAGATTCCGTAATATTAGATTAACTTCTACAAATACAAGGGACATAAAATAATTTCAACCATAATGCATATTACAGGCATGATTAGATTAAAGATAGACCAAAAAGCGTAGGCCTTCGTATAACGACTGTTTAGTAAAGTAATCTGAACTAATGTGGACTTTGTAGAGCCGCATGAATCTTCATACATTTTCATCTTCTATTTTTAAGCTATTGCATAGCTTCTTTCCGAATCCAGAAATTGCGTAACGAAAAACCTCACGCTCCCCACTCCGAGGGCGCGGTGGTGTGTGTGGCTTAAAGGCATAGCATGCGATAGCTTTACCGCGGCAGTCCCCAAGTGCCACACGTCTTTTTTTAATTAAGTTAAAAAATATCCTTCATCATTCTATCTTTTGCTGGACTACTTAGTGTATAAAAATTATTTAAGAAAAGTTAAGAAGATTCGTACTTACATTGCAACAACAAGTTAATCAGGCGGATTAACTTTAGAAAAACAATTTGCAATCATAATAATATGTTAATAGTAAATATTGTACGTACTTTTAAAATAAACAATTATATTTTATTAATCCGCAACCTTTTACTTTTATCTTTTATTCGAAGAAATAATAGGAAAATGAAACAAGGTCAATTCTAGAAAAAACCTATTTATCGTCAACGTTTTAATTATCTCTTTTTATGTTTATTTTCGTATTACTTTAACTTTTATTCAATGAATATTAAATAATTACGATGGTTTTAAGAATAAAATGTTTGTTTACGAAACGAGGGTATTTCGAATTTATGACAAGAAGTAAACAAAAATAATTTAAAAAACCATGAATATATAAATAAATACAATCACTATAATGATAATCCGTAAGCTAGTAGGCAAATTTATTTCATTTTCCCAATTGACATGCAAATAAATGCTTGAATGCTTGATATAAATTTTGTTATTCTACAGGAGCATAATTCATAACTGATCACGTTGTTAAAATATGATTTCATTAATTATTCATCAAATGAGTTTTAATTATAGAGTAAATTGTCATATTATCATAAAACGAATTTTAGTACTAGATAATATGGTATTTAAGAGTGGAGAATGTTCGAAATCAGATCTAAATCTTTCATATTTAAGATCTTAAATCGTCCGTAAAGTAACATAAATATTTGTTCCTCAGGAGATCGCCGTACTCCGCCGCTGGGAGGGTATGGAACGCCAAGAACCACCAAAGCAAGATCCCTACAGCTTGTTCCTGGAATACAACCAAGACCAACCTTCAATTCTGTTGGCTAAAATCCTGGGCCTCGGGGCAGACTACCGCAAGTTTTCTGAACTCCCACCTAACCTAAGATCCTTTAAGACCTTCGAGCAAAATCGTGATGTAGAGTCTGAAGATAGACTTGAGAGCCAAGTCCGGAAGACCGAGGAGGAGAAGAAGACCAAAGAGGAGATCGAGCTGGAGACGCTGGAGCATAAGGAGAAGAGCAGGAAGTTCGCCTTGACACCGCTGGATGAGGGGTACTATGACACGGAGGATACCGCAGGTGAGTTCTTTATTCTTTTGTTTTCTTACAGAATATGTTAAGAACGTCTTAAACCATACTTAAAAGCTGCTCAAATATTTTCTTGTATGTAACATAACACATTAATCAAATCAATTCCCAATTCTGAAACCGGCCTTTGGTCACCTGCATGTAGAAATCAAAATATTCTTTCTATTTTTCATGTGTATTCCGAACAACATACGTCAAGCAGTTTTTATTGTCCTACTAAGAATTATTATTTCTATATTATGCATATGGGAATAGAACTGATACTTTACCTCATTATAACAAAAGAGCTCGAGAGCCTTCACACAAGAAGCAACAACAAATTCCAATAAAAAGCTCTTGACATCCATAATATAGCATCGCTTCAAGACGTTTTGTATTGCTCTTCTAATAAATATTAAGCGCAAGTACTTGAAGTAACTCAATAAAATATTCAAAGAACGGGAGAACGCCTGTCGGAGTATTCTTGCTGCAAAACGATGCAGTTTTGTAGAGTAAGTTACAATGTATATATTGTCTTTGCAAGAGAAAAACTATACGAGTCTTCAGACTCAAGATAACGTTAACGATCCTGCATCAGTTTATTGGTATTAAGCTATGGACCACTTGGTACGGACTTGATTAAAGTTTCGGGGTCGATGTTGATTTAGTTGATATGTTAAGACTTAAGACTAATAAACAGGTTTATGTTTAGTGAATTATGACTATAACATTTTTAGGTCTTCTTTGAGATGAGATGTTTACATTACTCTTAAATAATTTGGTTTGTAATAAGTAATGTTTGTTTTTAAATCTTGAGATGTGTCTTGAGATGTATTTATATCCATTCCCATTATTGCAGCAATTAGTATTGAAAACTCTTCTCATCTTATGTTATCGTTTTCGAACATAATAAGCACAATCTAAAGTGTATAAAACGCAATATTTTCATACAATAATGAAAGCATCAAGCGTTATAGCCATCGAGAGCGTATAATCAGCGTCCCCTCGCGATGACGTCAATAAGTTAAACACCGTGTCGTTCGCACATGGCCAATCCTTTACGATATAATATTTTAATATCACGAACACTTGGCTTTATGGTTCGTGTACATTAGACCAAATCACATGTAGATAGATGTAACATAGGTATTATATCAACTTTGATTTGTTTGGAAGGTTTAGTTTGATAGAAATGTACACTTTGTTTGATTTGATCTCAGCGGGGACTAGTAAAACGATCGTCTCTTTAGAACACGGTCGCTCGTAAAGAAATTCATGCATTAAGAACGAGGGCTCAACACTTCTGTAGAAGAACTTATTCATAATAAGTACTACCCGCATGTCCCGGATTTGCATAAGTTTATCAGGAAAAAAACTATGTTCGGTAAAATATATTAGATTGGTTGATTGGTTGGTCGAGATGTTTTCGAGTTAAATTGTCAAAAACAATCGTGTTGTCTCTCTATAACATTAGTTTGGACAAAATCCAATACCTGTGGCTTCAAATGAGCCCCTAATACTGGAGTAATCACAGAACAGTAAAAACATATAGAAGTGCTATAATGTCATATTAGTATGAAAACACAGGAGTAATAAATAATGTTTATTCGTTAACAAAGTTTACATGTACGAAGGTTTATTCACTCACAAGTCACAGCGTATGTGGCGCGCCCTATTGTGCGTCATACATTTGACGTATGGACGAATGTATGGAAAAGACCTGGCAAAAACAAGCGTAGAATGGTTGTTTGTAAACACAATAGCAAGAATTAGACCGCTAAGAATAACTTTCTATTTACTCACTTTATATTCCAGTTTTTACTCACACTTTATGTTTCTAGTTCGACTACAGAAAACGATGAAACGTTTTTCTATTTATCGATAGTACACTAACTTTGCTTAAAAACATCGGAATAAAAAGCAGTATACTGCAGCTCGACGCTTCCTGTATAACAAAACTTATCTATTCTTTCATTTGTGTGTGAAAATACACACAAACGAACACACTCTCCTATTTATAATATTAGTACGAAATCTATGTTAACATTAGTACGAAATATATGCTTTTAATAAAATTAAACACATTGTTCAAAAGTCTATAAAAAGCGTGCAGGTAAAGTGTGAAAATAGCTTTTGTTTTACCTTAAAATAGACGTTGTGATAACCAATTAACCATGAAGCGATCTATAAATAGCTAATTGCAAGTAAGTTTGATATTGAACTCACGGAGGGCACTTAAGCCCTAAGTTAAGTGCGGTATTATGTAAATATACATTAACGATATGGGCAATGTGTGAGTAAGTAAACTTGTCTTTAGTTTTGATACCTGTTTCAACTAGTTTAAAGTTTACAGGTGTTACACTTACATATATTGTAATTTATCTACATTAGTCATAAACAAAGAAATATTCAGGGCCAGGACTCATGCTTACAGCGTCCTGATATTTTTCACTCATAGTAGTTAGAAAGACAAATTATAATGTATGGAAATTTACATCAGAAAATGTCCAATAATGGTCATTAGGGAGAAGCGATGAAACCGGCTCTTCATATTAAATTAATTACTATATCACGTAAAAATTATCAAATTGACAATACCTACGTTATCACAAAAAATGGTAAAAAACATTTTTTGTGTGACTTCATTTTTCTTACAAAATAATTTTTAATGCACGTTCGTGTGTGTGATGACTTTGTAATAATGACCTGTTCTCTCGCAGAACCAAAAGATAACCAACTAGTGGAGCCCCGCAAGACGAGGCAGAATCCGAACTGGAGTAGGTCCAAATCTCTGGTCGCTGATAACTTGGATGAGCTGCGTCTGGGCGTGTGAGTACTAACAATTTTATTATTTATACAGCTTTTCTTTAATGTTTTTATTCTCGGTCGATGGAATATTCTTTGCTTATCTATCTTGATACAATTGGTTTAAACATTAAAGCATACTTGAAAACGAAGGGTAGGTATACATACAATAATATGAAGAATTTTGTATTCTAATAGCTGACTATTTTGATCTTATTAAAAAATATCTTAATGTTTTTGAATATAAATTATACAATTATTAACGGTACAAACATATTACGGATTAATTTATTTATTTATTTTATTCATACAATTCCGCCTTAAATGGATATCACAATTGTATTAATTGTATTGCCGGGATTAATTTCCATTTTAATTATCCTACATTCAGCATAATATGACACAGACCCAGCACATGACCCAGAGAATGACCCAATTTTGGGAAAATTGTCATATTATATCAATAAACCTACAAATCTAGGTATATGAGGGATTAGATATTTTTCTATATGAGAGCGCACGTTTATAAGACAATTCCTATACTCTTAAAAGTTTACTTAGGTACAGGACTTATAATTTGAGGTTTATTTCATTATTATAATTAATTACCCAAAAATTCTAGGAATATAAATATAAATAATATATATGTATTATAGTCCTGCTGGACAACGCTCGGATAGTCCGTAGGTTCCTCACTCAGTCGCCCTAGACTCCGGCCGTCTGGCCACTCAGCCGGAGTTGTTCCCAACACCGCCGCGAGGCGAGATACTTGCCCCCCCATAAATATATGTATAATATATATATGTATAAGAGAATAAATATTTTTGATGAACTAATTTCACATAGGCAAATAATTAAAAACTATAAACTAATATTCTCATAATTACAATCCTAGTTATTTATGGGAACATAGTTAATTTATTTGTACAAGTTGATAAGTTTCGAGACTCATTATAACGGAGACAAACATACCTGTTCGTTCAACCCTCAGATCCCGTGGGATCTTTACTGCATTTAGGTATTTTCCAGATAAATATGACTTTAGTATTAAATCCAGATAATGGGAAAGTATAAGTTACTGATAACGAATCCATAAATAAAAAATTGTTTTATGGTACTTAATCGCTAGAACATTTCATATGCATTTTAATATTATTTAAATTAATGATACTTCACATTCGTTTTTTGTACTAAAGTGCCTATTTTATTCTATTCTTATATTGTATTTTTATAAGTACTTATATAAAAATATACAAAATAATAACTGTTCGTCTCGACTCCGCAGGGCAGACTTATTTCTGTAATCATTAAAATCCGTTCACCTTCTTAACTTATAAGTGGTGTAACTTACACGATTTTCTTTTATAATATATAAGAATATGTTGAATGTAAATGATTAAAAAGTTATCGTCGTATTATGTATGTTAATATGATAAAGTTGATGAGTTTTTTTGTTTGGTTGAACGCGCTAATCTCAGGAACTACGTATCCTATTTGAAAAATTATTTCCAATAGTCCATTTATCGAAGAATCCATATATCATTGCGCTAATACCATTAGGAGCAATGCAGGTAAAACCGCGGGGCTCATACTGTATAAAAGTGTGTAGGAAGATCTAGGATTAACTAAACCGTCTTGTGTCTAGACAAAGTTGTGATACGTCGCGACGATGTTATAGCCGTGGCTGGGGGATAGTTTTGTAATTTAAAAAGTTATTGGCTTTTAAACTAACCGATACGGAGTGTATGGTAAATGGTTAATCGTATGATGAAAATGTTGTTTTATATTCTTATAATTATATTTTAAATGCTTGTACATACATTTTTCAATTTTCGTCTAAATAACACATTCGTTTTTAAATACCCCAATGCAGTATATATTTTTTCGTTTATACTTCATTCTGTTTTATTAAGAACTATAGCACAGACTATATATACATTTAAAATTATAGTTAAAAAAAGTATAAATTGGTAAACCTATCCGTAAATATCTAACCCAAATATTAAGAAATTAGCAATAGACATTTTAAAGGTATTAATACTGTGAATGCAGCATTCGATACTAAGTCCACGTAAGCTCCTTAGTCCTATACACTGTTAGTCACTTGGAAGAGCTTAAAAGCTCTTAATTAACTATCGTGCCATGTGGCCCTTACTTCGATCTATTAAAGCATAATTCTGCACTATTACACTAATAAAGTGGAAAGATCTGAGGGTATGTATGTTCGTTGGAAACTAATTGACGAAATTAGTGTATTTTGGAATAACACGTGAATTGGGCTATTTTTCAACTAGACTAACTGTGCAGACTATATCTAATATTGTATAATATATACTTGCACCCGATTTCAAACAGTATCAGATTTTTGTGTTAAAGAATCCAAAAACAATTAATCATCCTTACAACATTTACGATTTAAAATATATAGCAAATACTTTTACATCTAAAGGGATAAAAAATTCCATTCCAAATTTCGTAAATTTCTTTTTACACGAATAATCGAGGCGGTAATTAATCGACTCAAAATATGTAGGTCGAAATATTGTTTGGTAACAAAAGCTTGTGATAAAAACCCACAGGGCCATACTTACGAATTAGGGCGAGTACTTACAGTACCTTTAAAGCTTAGGTGAAAATCCGCACATTGTAGAATATATTCTCACATTATTTTCTCGACAATACTACAAAGGAATTATTTTCAATTGTAATAAATAACATATGCTTTCTGATTTTTTCCTTTTCGCTGAGTTTCCCATTCTTCTATACATTCAATTGAATTGTATAGATATGTGATATAAAATAAGAATAGTACTTGATACAAATGATTAATTTAAATGTATTTTATAACATTTTACATTTGAAAGTGTTTGAAACCACAGACCTATATCTAATAAAGCTTGTCATATGTTATGATAGGTATGTTCGGGACACAGTTGAATGTACGAAATACAATTTATGGGTCAGCTCGTTTATCTCACAGCGAATTCGAGTCATTGTACTATGATACAGTACAGATACTGTAGTGATTCTCAATAGACAAAAGGCACTCCCAAACTTCTATAATATAATAATATGTGTGTGTGTAAGTTTTGTATTACACTGGACATTGTCGAATAAGTTTCTATAATACTCAAAGATGAAGCAAAATTATTAAGTTATCTATTAAAAGCAAAGAATATTTTATCACGTATCTGTTTTATCGGTTTTTCTTTACATTTAAAAGATCATAAGTATTAAGATTACTGAAATGGATATAATGATTCTGCTCCATAAATAAGTGTAAGAAAAACTGAATCACATATTCTGCCATGTTATATATATCGTAACATTTGCCTCAATATTGTACATTTCATTATAATGTAACATTTTATTTTCTCTTGTGTCATATATTTAATCGTGTAAATGCATTACATCTACAATTTAATTCACAAACGCCATGATAGCTCGACATCGTTTAGAAATCGTTTTAGCTTCAATAAATAGTAAAACCACTTCACAAACTGAACTTCGATGATTGGATTCTATTTTTCGCGTCAATTAAAGAACGATTATTAAATAACATCCGCTTTTTCCCGGAACTTAAAAGTTCATAAGTGCGAGCGGGATAGCAATATTGTGTAAAAGAGATGACATTCCAAAAGCTGTTCCGATTCGATTTTTCTTTGGCGCGAAAATCGAAATATCAATCTCGCTGGAGTATCATCATGGCGTTTTTATGAAACTACGCAATAGCTATACAGTATTACTTCCAGGGCTAATAAGGTCTACCGTATACCTGTCTCCTTACTGCCAACAAATCTGCGCGTGTTGAAAATATCACAGGCTAATACGGAGAGGTGAACTTTATCGACTATATTAGATACCTTCCTAGGATCCTTTAGAAGCATGGAGAGACGTCAAAATTAGGAAAGCGATGACTTTGGGATGGGTTCTTAATTGTAACAGACTCTTCAACAGAAAATTTTCAATAAAAATGATCTAATTAAACGATAGAGAATATTCGCAGACGGTACGGAAATCGAATCGGAAAAAACAGGATTCTCTGTGAAAAGGAAATTGAGAAAAAGAACGAATGCTTTCAAACGTTTTTATATAATATATTTTAATACGGGACCAATTTCTTAACGTCTTTCTTAAGGTACTGTAAACAATTAAGAAGTCTCCCCAAAGACATCGCCTAACGGTAAACGTCACACAGTGCCTTTCCAGACGAAGTGAAGCGACATTAGCGCGGTAATGCGACGTAATTAGTTAATTCTATTAAACCTTACACAGACCGGTAACGTAGTGCCGCCAAGCCTCGACTAGACAATTTATTTTTACATTTTCTAGAGGAGAGGCGATACAAAAGACACTGAAATGCCCCGAGGAGTTGTTCTGCGCTGTTTTAACTGATTTATTTTTATTAGTAAGTAGGTCAAAGCTTTTTACGCCAACGATACTAAGGGATTTAATTTAACCGCTCACTGCTAACTATCTAGCTATGTATACGTCCTATGCAGAAGTGAGAACTATAACTTGTATAACTTTAGAAACAATGTCAGACAATTTAATCACACTATCGTGGAAGTTCAAAGGCGAGCAACTCCGAGGCACTGCTGTAAGGCACTATATCAATAACGTCATATTACCGAAGTTGCGACACTCTCGTGTGCAAAGGCCAACAATGACGCTCCACAACCTCCATCCTGGTCCACCACTAGCAGATATCCCGGTGTTCGTCTGTATATTTTGCAATTTGAAGAGCACTTCAAAATTATCAAGACAAAAACGAATTGGCAGTATAGGAGTTATGTATAAGTTCGCTTCTTGTTTTGTTTGTGAACGCATGTGTTTATAATTAAGGTTATTTGAAACTGTTGTGTGAGCAAAACGTGCATGAAATCACTACCTATAGAAAGTCTCAGAAAACCAATAATATGTTTTCAAAAGATTACTTTCAACCAGGTCATTAAAGATTGAGCGAAAGCTTTTCTTCTCTCATTATAGTGAAGATTCCCCTCAATAAAGATTCAGATAACTGCTTTTGTCGCCGCGATTTAAAAGCTATCCATCTGTCCAACGAATTGGCGAAAAAATTGAATTGAAAATAGTGCATTTAAAATTCTTTATGAAAGAAGATTATCGTAATTTATTCCTTTTGAAGTAGTAATTGATTTTCCTTGCCTTAATTTAAAGCTTTATTTTGGGCAAAGATTTTCGATAACTTGGTTGAATCACTACCTTTTTACACCTGAGCACAGTATAAACAGAAGAGACAGTATACGCATGAAATAAAATGGCGATTAATCTATTAGCAGCACTGATGGGGCCACGGGAAGCACGATGAGACCCCACCACATTCACATCATAGAGACGGTTAACCCAAAACCAGTGGATACGATCTACAGCAACGCTCTGCTGGCAGCGATCGGCGCGGCCGTGTCCATGGCGCTAGTCGGTTTGGTCTTCGGATGGTATGCGTAAGTTTCCTTCCATGTATCATGTTTAATCATTCTTATAAGCTCCATAGAGAAGGTCAAATGGAAGATTTGAGTAGTTAGGATCCAAAAGAAATGTTAAGGAATGACTTTTTATTACAATTATTGGCACGCTATCACTCTATATTTTGGATTAGAGTGATTGATTATCAACTATGCTAATCCAAAAATAAGCGAACGGATACAAACTATTTAAATTTTATCTCACATCTCGGAAGTTTGGTCTATCCGCAGCTACACAGATATCTCAAAAAGCGCTATGATTTAACCACTTAACACATTCATTCCTAAAAATAATCCTTCATAAAAAAATGCATAAATGAGACGTTTTAATGCAACCATTAACATAGCCAGCCAACAAGGTGTCTTCATAATAAATTTAAAAAGATCTTGCATCCGCATACTTTAAAGAAGATTAATATTAATTAATTCCGAGTGATATCAGCAAGACAAGCATCGAAGGTATTCAATTTGCCCACTCCGTGACCCTAGCACGTCTCAGCATGACACCTCGCACACAAGTTATCATTCAATTTATTTTCCGCTAGATAATCTTAGATTAAATTTATTAAGTAGTTTCCTTATAGCATTTTCCTTTGTACTGTATTTTCAAACATATTTCATGTGTGTTTTGTAATGCGAACTTTACTAACACAAACTCTTCTTTTCTTGTATTTACTAACTTATTTAATGTGTGTTTTGTAATGTTTGAAGTGAACTAAACTATCTTTTCATACCTTTTATGTTTTTGTTATAATCATAAACGTCATTATGTATTTTAGTTCCTCTTATTTATTACTGTTTAATTATAATTATAGCACCAGTTATAGGTACATACCCAGTGCGTATTAAAAAGTTTTAATTCATAAAAATATGTGATCTCCTCAAACCATAATCAAAACGGCTACATATACCTAACTTTAAAATGTTAACAATGAATACAATATATATAGATTCACACTAAATATTAAACAAGGCGTTGACGAAAGCATCTTTTAAAAATAAACAAAGAAGACTCTTACGTCGAATACGTCGTAAACTAACGAAACGTTTCTAAAAACTTACAACCACTATGACATTTTAGTTTCACAATTATGTATGATTTAATCTTTTTACTTCAACTATCAAATCCGCTTGAGTCCAACTAACGTGCATTATAGTATCATATATCTGCCCAGTCTCTCGAAGAAGGCTAAAGCAGCTGCTGACGTGGACTACCCCGCGTACGGCGTCACCGGCCCCACCGTGGACCCCAGTGGCGATAGGAAGCTGGCCCACTCTGCCCATATGTACCACTACCAACACCAGAAACAACAGATCTTGGCTATGGAAAGGTAAGACTTGGGAAGACCCAGCGAGGCGGCTGTTGAAAAAGTAAAATGTAGCTATAGTAAAATAAACGGAAAGCTAACAGGTCTTTAGAAGAGCAAGGCGACTGTAGTAATATGGCAATGAGGACAAGTACGTAAGTAAGACATTGATGTGAATTACTTCTCGTTAAATTATAATTTGAACCCCCTTTCGCACTCGCCTCCAAATTGCCATATTCTGTATTTTTTTTTTTTTTTTTTTGATAATTTACCCCTATTTTTTAGTACTTCTTGTATTACTTTTACCTTACATAAAATGTTTTAAATAAACAAAATTCTAAATGCAATAAGAAATCTTAATTTACTAAAATCCTTTAAATATGAAGATTGGGTAAACCCATATATAAAATTGATATAAAAAATGAAACAACGAAAAACTTGTCTTGGTTTTTCCGCGTGGTTTGGAACGGAACACACGCTAAGTCTTATTTATTCATAATAACAGAACAAAGTTTCTTTAGGTCACCTAGTGAAGTTTTATTTTTGTTTATATTTAATAATTTGCCTTTTTGTTTCAAGCAGTATCGACTTTTTCTTCGACTTTGATGATAAATTATTATGCAGCAATTATACCCCCTTTATAACCACTTAATATAAAGTAATGGGCCCCAATCTATACGTAATATTAAAGTCAAGAATTTTGAATTAAATCTTATCCTTAGATGTGAGTTTTAAAATAGCACAGTTCAAATAAAAACTGAATGTTCCAATTCCACTCGTATTAATTAATCATAAATATTTACAGTACACGAAAACTTCATAAATATTACAAAACAAAAATACATTTTCCGTGAAGTTATCCAATAACTTTAAACAAAAAAATGGAAAATTTCTCATTTCGTTAATCGAAAACTGATGTAAACATATGTTATGATACAATAAAAAACATATGAAGCGATATGTAACTTGAAGCAAGGCTGATCTTTATTCTTCAACTTGGCTGCATCGTAAATTCACTTAAGATAACTTGGCTGCCATCCGACTGCGCTTAAGTACGTTCTAAGTTATTCCCAACTCTGCATTTCACCGGCGATAGATTGCTTTTGAAGTTAATTTTTTTTACATATTTTAAGACTTTTTTTTAATAATTATGTACCTACTTGGATCAAGTTATTACTGAAATAACTAAGTACTTAATAACTAGTATTTCAGTACTTATACTAGTTTGTTAGTACTTATACTTTAAAAAATAAAGATAATAAAAAATGTTTCATCATTTAAGCCGTGGCTGCCCTTACGTAGAACGATTTTTTTATGTATTAGTTACATGTTAAAAACTCAAAGAAGACATTAATTTCCAAAAAATGATGCCAGGACAGGTTTCTAAATACACTTCCCGCATCTTATGTTAAAAAGTATTAACTAAAGTATTGACTTTCGCTATTTTTCCGACGAGTTCGACTAACGCCCACGCGACTAAGCCGCCGGTACCAGCGTTCACACCATCATTTTTCTTTTTGTCATTGCGTACTAAGACCCCTGTAGAACCGCCATCCTGTTACAAATGACTCGAAATTTTGTGTCAATATCTCCCGGTCTATATACAAACATATAAATTCAAATAGTTTTCAAATATTCCAAACCAAAGAATGAGACCATAAACTTCTTCCATTATTTTAGAAAATGAGCTTACAAACTTTTGAAGAATACGAAACTATTTCGCAGAGCGAAAGCTCCTAGCGACATTAAAGCTGCATAAGTTTCTAGCTAGTTGTTTTATTTTTATAAAATTTTCCATCACATTAGTTTGGTTAAATAGAAAAACCAGTTCACACCTTCTCATATAAAAAATGTACAAACGATCTAATGTCACTTCTAAATTGAAGCAAATATTTTTATCCACAATCTATTTCAAATTTCAATTACAACTTACATAATTGTAAAGCATAATTGTAAAGCAAGCATTTAATTAATTTATGGCATTTTTTTGTATGTAATTTCAGTATTTATACTCTAAGAACAAGCATATTTTGTATGTCACAAAGTTTATCTCGTGCCTTTTATACCTACGAATCTATGTTGATGATTTCAAAGACTAAAATTGTTACATTGTAATATTATATTGGTGGTGGTAAGGTGAAATAAATAAATAAATAAATAAATAAAAAATTAAAACAAAATATAAAAAAAACACATACAAACCAAAGCACTCTAAAATGTTGTAAACTTGTAATAAAGACAATTCAGTACACTAGTTCTAGATATTCCACCTTTAGTTTTTCATTTGGAAAATATTTCACAATTATTTTTCAGTAAATAAAGTATAAAAAAATCTTATCATAAAAACATACTTCCCTTCAAAGCGCTCTTGAATTTTGTAATAAACAACAATTAATGCACTATTTTTAGTAATTATTATTTATGAAATATTTCGTAATAATTTTTCAAAATATAAAGTGAAAAAATCGTATCATAAAAAAGACTTCCCTGAAAAGGGCTCTTGAATTTTGTAATAAACAACAATTCGTGCACTATTTCTAGAAAATTTCATTTCAAAAATATTTCATAATAATTTTTCAGTAAATGAAATATAAACTAAATTTTTTTATCATTAAACCAGAGTTCCCTTAAAAGCGCTCTTGAATTTTGAAATAAACAACAATTCGTGCACTAATTATAGAAAATTTCATTTCAGAAATATTTCGTAATAATTTTTACAGATTTTATAAGATTTTTATGTCAGTATTTACAGTTTTCGACGAAAAGCGCTCTTGCATTTTGTAATAAACAACAAAGTGCACTAATTCCAGAAACTTCTAGTTGTATTTCATTTCTCAAGTATTTCTTATTATTCGAAGTGCGTTTCAATCTGTAATAAAATATAATTTTATTTACTATAATAAAGTATTATCGTATTTACAACGTTCTTTCATCGCAATCCATGCAATTAAACATACAGTTGTTTTAATTTACTGGAATTGTATGTATTAAATATATTGTATTTTGCCTTTAAGCTTTTTATATTTATATACTTTTACATGAATATAAAATTGTATATTGTAATAAATTGTAATTGTAATTGTATGTAAACACTATGTAAATTATAATGAATAAATGAATGAATAACGTTTAACGAAAAGCTAAAACGAATATCGAATTAATATAATGAACGCGGTCACAGATAATAAACATAACCTTGAAAAACTTCAATGTTATTTTGTAATATTTAATTTATTATAATTATGTATTTTGTAAGTTACAGAAGAATTAAATTAATTTAAAATACATTTAAATTTAGCACTAAACAAAAATGACAAAATATTTTAATTATTCTGTTATTGTAAAACTTTTCTATTAAAAAAAATATAAAACCATTTATGGAAATCCATAATCCACAACCGTGTTCCTTATTTTAAAAAAAAACGTAGCTTCTGCAAAATCGAATATTCTTTTCAAAATAAACAAATAGGATAATGGATGTATGGCTCTAAGCACACAAAAACATTTCGTGGCTTGATAACAACGTGAAGTTGATTGATTTTTATTATCTGCGCTCATATTTTTAAGCTCCTTTCACAGAATGAATAAAATTATCCATTCATGAAATTTTTAGATTGAGAAAATATGAAAACAACGTACCTACATCAACTTAATGAGTATCTTGTAAAATTAATATAGAAAAGAGAAAATAATATTTGCTCAAAGTTATTGAAAACAAGATTTTTATTATAACAACATTATCTGTATAATTATAGTGTCTAATAATTTAGGTTTATTTTTAATTGTATATTAATGTGAACTATGAACTTACAAGTCTTCAATGAGCTTTGAAATGTTATTTCTTTTCAAACGTCGCGTAGGAAAGTTTCTACGAATGTCGTTGACCTTTTGTTTCAAGTCATAAGGCTAAGTACACATTTCACTCAATTTTATTATGTACACACGGTCTATTATTTACCGCAATCAATCATAGACCTGAGTGGTAATACCAACTTAGGAACACTTTTATTTGGGATTTTTGTACACAACTTTGTGATATTTCTAAATAATTCCACATACGTTATAATTACGCAAATCATGAAATTCGTATGTGGTATTTGAACGTGTTTGTTTGCCGCAGTTAATTATACCATCATTAAGGTATTAAAGTCTAACAGTAACCGCACTCTAAAGTGTTCTTAATTCTAAATTAAATAACATTTTCACGAATAAACTGTTTAAATGTTTGAATATCTACATGAATATGTCGGTTTAAAATATTCAGCATAACCTTCGCAACATCAAACTATAGGTTTAATTATATATATTATATCCGCTTGTGGCTAGCGTAGTCTAAAACACAAATTATAAACTAAAACTCATTGAATCATTCCATCTATTTAACAAACCGTATCAAAATCCGTTGCTTAGTTTTAAAGATCAAAGCTTATATAAAACAGACAGAGAGATATGACGTATAACACAAATATAATAAAACTGTAACAAGACTATACTTTAAAGAACAAAATTATCCATAAAACTAGCTTTGACAATAATTGTCCATGTAATATTCCTATGTCAAAGCATTACTGCTATAATCACGTGTGAGAGTCAATCAAGTATAGCGTAAACTTAATCAAGTGTGCTTTACTAAATCCTGGCTTGGCAAACTTGCATTGATATATACGAAGAACAAAAGGGGGCCTAAAACTGATCCCTATGGAACACCAATGTTAATTGACGCACCTCCATTAACAACTACGGTCTGTATCCTATCATGAAGGTGTGAGGCTATGAGATCCAAAGCTTTTCCTTTAATTCCATAGTGATTGGGTTTACGGCATAACGTAGAATGTTCAATGCAATCAAATGCCTTATAATAATTTGAATAATCAAACAGCTTTGACTATAATTGTGCAGTAGATATTCCTATGTCAAAGCATTAATGCTATAATCGTGTGAGAGTCAATCGAGTATAGTGTGAACGCAATCGAGTGTGCTTTGCTAAAAGCTCGCTTGGCATGCTCGTAATAGAAAATACGATATAGGAAATGGAAAACGCTTCCTTGAGTGTCACAATATTAAACGTAGGTATATGAAATAACACAGGCAATATAAAATTAAATTTATAAAACTGGCAGCTTTTATATGTCTGAAATATCAAACAAGGGCGTCCTTGTGTCCCTTTTATAAGAACTTACATTTTATAATAATGCTTTTAAATTTTAAAATGTATAGAAAAATAATTAAACCTGAAAAAAACATTTTTGTTGAAATTTTCAATTAATTCGAAAAAAAACTTTTTAGCAATACGGCCGTCTCATTACGCTCGCGATAAATTTTAGCTAAATAATTTTTCTTCTTAATTATCTACAAACCTCAATTTATAAATTAAAGACTTGAATAAATTCGCAAATTTATTATAAATTCCTATCCATAAAAAGGAACGTAACTTTGAACATTTTATGCAACCAATATTTCAATGACCTCAGTTCAAAATTCAAATGCCGATATTGTTAAACATTGCTTCGCTCTATGAAACTTAATATATCAATCCATGCCTCGCTTCATTCGCACCCTTCTGTTCAATTACGAAGCAATTACGACATGCATAGAGTAATATTGTTAGACGTCTGTTTGTATTTCAACTATAACTAGGTTTAATATGATTGCGCATAGGTTATATCTTCGTGACGTAGTTCTGTGTTGTATTTACATATTGTTTCGATAAATTGTGTTACACTAGATAACTAGTATTTCTTTACTAAAATTAGAAATGGTCAAAACAGGGAAACATTTTTTTTATTATCGTCTTTCAGATTACTTCTTGTTAACACATTAAATTACCGTCTTAATAGCAATAAAAAAATTGTACAAGTTGTGGTCATCCAAAGTTCTTGATGATACATAATATGTATTTTGTACTCTATCCTATACCATCTATAAAAAAAACTGTAGAAAAAAGTAAAATAAAAAAATCTTATATATAAAATTCTCGTGTCACAATGTTAGTCTGCATACTCCTCCGAAACGGGTGGACCGATTCTCATGAAATTTTCTGTGCATATCGGGTAAGTCTGAGAATCGGCCAACATCTATTTTTCATATGTGCCACGGGCGAA
This sequence comes from Colias eurytheme, assembly GCF_061535395.1. Taxonomy (NCBI): domain Eukaryota; kingdom Metazoa; phylum Arthropoda; class Insecta; order Lepidoptera; family Pieridae; genus Colias; species Colias eurytheme. The sequence continues at coordinate 1,178,928 of NC_142980.1, forward strand.
GCCGGGGCGGACCGCTAGTAGTAATATAATATTATATTATACTAGCTAAAAAACCCGGCTTCGCCCGGGAGTTGATATGAGATGACGTGGTAGAGTCGAAATAAAAAAATAAACTATGACGTAAAAAGTAAAAAAAAAATTTATTGAAAACGTTTTCTCATTATTTACAATACTTGTTTATAAACAACATTTTTCATTTTATTGTCCGGAGTATATATACATAAATTTTTCGGATTTCCTACTCTTGAAGCAAGCTACATATAGCTGACCGTGAGAGAAGCAGGATTCTTTGAGGTTAATGCCACAATATTTTAAAGATTGTCCTTGCGCTTTGTTAATTGTAAAACTAAAGGTTAATTTTATTGGAAACTACAGTCTTTTAAATTGAAATGGCAATTCCGAAGAGATCAGTGGTATTCTAGGTATAAATACTGTCTGTCCTTTGGTCTTTCCAGAAATAAGTTCAGCTTCAATGATATTATTCGATAGCTGTTTTACGATCATTCTAGTTCCATTACATAATTTTGGGGAGTTGAGATTTCTGAGTAGTATGATTGGAGTTCCAATTTTCAGACGAAGGCAGTGTAATGGCATTCCTGGTACTTGTAAAGAGTTTAGAAATTCAGTGAGGAAGTTGACACTTTCTTCAATAGATACCATCGTGTCGATCGATTTATATATTTTCTCTTCATCAGGTATTTTCTTCAGAATATTAAAATTGATATCGTCAACAATATTATTTTTAGTGGCCAAAATTGCTCTTTGAAATAACCACTCTGCATTAGTATAGTTCTGAATAATATTTGGATAAATTTTGTCGATTAGTTCGTCTTCAGTAGTGGCTATATTACAGAAATCACTGTTAAGTTCAATGAGGCCGGTCGTTTGGTCAGTAGGATATGTACCTTCGCCGATTTGTAAAAGTATTTTAGCAAATTGTGCTGTTGTTTCATCTCTTGATAATTCAACTCTCATGTTTTTTGTTAATTGCAGTATTTGGACTTGTAGCCAGAGATGTGATTTTTTCAAGCATGCATTGATATCGTCTTCTGATGTTGTCTTGGGAATAACTGGAAGTGTTTGTCGAAAATCTCCTGAGAGTATGAGTAGAGCTCCTCCCATTATTTCAGAGTTTTTTCGCAATTCTTGTAATGTTCTGTCCATGGCTTCTATAAATTTTTTATGGGCCATGGTGCATTCATCCCAGATGAAAATTTTAGCTTGGTTTAGAATTTACCACGTCCAGATTTTCCTGAAATTTTACATACCGGGAATTGTTGTTCGGCTATATTCAATGGTAGTTGTAAGGCAGAATGGGCAGATCGTCCTCCTTCTATAAGTGTGGCTGCAATGCCAGATGATGCTAGTGCCAGTGCGATGAGTTTTTTAGCACGTATTTCCGCCAGTATTAGATTTATGAGAAACGTTTTACCGGTGCCTCCTGGTGCGTCCAAGTAAATAATTCCACCAATATCGTTATTTATCCGGCTCATTATAACGTCGTAAACTTTTTTTTTATTGTCATTGAGAGTTGTGAGCATTGTATTCAAGTAGTTGATTGATGTTGTAACTTTTTTCCTTCATAATTTCGTAGTTTAGCACACTAAAAGCATTTCTTTGTGGTGCTGGCATTCCAAGTTCTACTTAGGCTTGATTATTTATTGCTAAACATTTATCTTCTAAGCGAATGAGTGTTTCATTGAAGATCTCGTCATTGAATTCTATAGTCAGTTCAGGATTAGCTTGTCGGACTTGGTACAATATATCATCACTCATACTCCTTTTGAAAGAGTCCCATAGCTGTTTTGGGTTTGATGGGTTACATGTTGTTAATATTATAGGGAAATTTCACGAAAAAAACCCACAAATAACTTATTTCTATTTCGTTTCAAAATCGAGAGTTAATTAAACACACTATTAAAAATACTCACACGTGATACTTCTAAATAAAGGCTCACAGATAACTTCTCTTATTTTCGTTTTGAAATCGCTCGTTTCGCTGTTCAAATTAAACTAACTCTGGTGAGCGACACCGGGCTCTTATATATTCAGAGAGCTAGGCTCTAGAATATTCGAGAAAATTTGAAAATATTTTCTCTCTCACACCTTCTAGAGTATTCTGGTCACTATCGTCCGCCATAATAAAAGGTTCTATAGCGGTAGCATTTGTACTAAAAGCGCGAAATTTTAAAACCTAAATTTTTTAAGGTTTTGAGAACTAATTTGGATAACTAAAATTATGTCGCTTTAACTCCAAAATATAAGTTAGCTAATGACGTACAAATACACAAAATTTAATAACTTTATTATAGCATCAAATTAAATTTAAGACTTTATTGAAATTTGCTCGCAACGCTTTTGGAAATGCAACCCAAACAATCGTTGTCCTGAATGAAGTTCAAATATTCGATAACAGATGGCGCCACTATGTAGGGTTGGAAAGTTCCTTATATCTTTAGAAACACGCCCTTAGATTAAAACGGGAACTTTCTAGCTTCTGTAGCGGTAGCGTATGTAGTAAAGGCGCGAAATTTAAAAACCTAAATTTTTTAATATTTTGAGAATTAATTTGGATAACTAAAATTATGTCGCTTTAACTCCAAAATATACGTTAAATAATGACGTATAAATACACAAAATTTAAATTTAAGATTTTATTGAAATTGGAATTTTAAATTTCGCGCCACTACTACACATGCTGCAATGGCTCACAACTATGGAGACTACACACTATGTCTATTGGAGTGTAATATAGTCTCCGAAGTTCAAATATTCGATAACAGATGGCGCCACTGCACTTAATTTCCAAGTTGAAGGGTCGGAAAGTCCCTTATATCTTTAAAAACATGCCCTTTAGATTAAAACGGGAACTTTCTTGTTCGAGGGGGGATAAAGGGCTATCACACCACATAAGTCCCTTTATCGTGTCGGGACTCCTTTTTAAGTTTTATCGGCACGCACATTTTATCGACTTAGTTTTATTATATATATAGATGTAATATTTATTTGTGTAAAACTTGAGATTGCATATATTTTTATATTTCGAATACATAAATAACAAAACTAATCGAGATATAAATATATAAAAATATATAAATTGTACCACAAAACAAAGGAGGTTTCGGATGTTTCGATCAACTACAAATAAAATGTAAAGAAAATTTAACTGAGCAAAATATCCCACGTTTTACCCTCGCCATTTTAAAATAAATTAATTGTAACAGGAGCTGCATGGGCCGCAACGGATCCGTGTCGGACCCGGAGTCGGAGGACGAAAACGAGGAGGGAGACTACACCGTGTACGAGTGTCCTGGATTCGCTACTGTAAGTTTCTTCTTAGTAGGTCTTCACTATAGGCAGCGTTGGGCGAGTAGAGGCAATCATGGTAGTAGAGCCTAATGTCTCTGATCAGCCATAATCTAAACTATAATATTACAAAGCTGAAAAGTTTGTTTTTTTGTTTGAACGCGCTAATCTCAAGAAATACTGGTCCGATTTGAAAAATTCTCTCGGTGTTAGATAGCCCATTCATCGAGGAAGGCTATGAGCTATATATATCATCACGCTAAGACCAACAGAGCCACGCGGGTGGAACCGCGGAGCGCAGCTAGTTGTAGATGTTTCTTATCGCCGTAATGGCTGCAAACATCGACGTTTATTTGTTGGGCCAACGCTGCCCATTGTGAAGAGCCATAATAGTTATTAGTATAAATTACGATTGAAATGAAACCGTCTGGAGTATTAAAATTATAATACATTTTTATAGACGCGTTTTACTCGGAGTACCTACGTGTTTTATATACTAGGTACTTAGTTCAAATTCAAATCATGTATTTTTAAGCAATGTGATTGCAAATATTTACAGATGATAGATAAAATGTAGATCTGTAGGTATATCCCTAACTTCTGGATGGTGGAAATATTGATTTATAACAATATTGCTTTATTTGAAAGGAAAAGTCGAAAAATAAATCTAGCTATATTTGTTAAAATAAGCCTCAAATCGAAATATTATATTTCTGTTCCCATCTTGTCTATTTTTGGCGATATTGGTCTCATTTTTATACCTGTCATCGATACCGAAGATACCTATTGACCTCAAATTCTGAATAAAAGCACTAATCAGGTCAAATTATCAGCCATTATTGTACTATTTTTACGGGACAAAAGCCACGAATACATACAACAATAGTTTCCATGATATAAAAACAATATTGTGAGAAAGGGATGGCGCTAGACGACATATAGCTCTGTCATTTTTCCACACTGGAATTAATACTGCTTTAAGGCGTATTCCAGCAGGATTGTGCAGACGTGATCAGAATAATTTCTCCGTACAGAAATGTCGTTCGTAATCTAAGCTTCGCAAATCCAAGACTCCTTGCATGACATGCTGAACGTGCCATGCTTGCAGGATCGTATAACTTATACAAATGCAAGGATTGTTCTGTATGAATAAAGTATTTATGCTCTTTTAAAGTTGTAATGTAAATTATAATAGCTAATATATATTTCAAAGAAAAACCCGTATAATTCCCGTTTTCGTGAGATTTCCGGGATAAAACGTACCCTATGTGTTAATCCAAGTTACCCTCTATATGTGTGTTAATTTCATTGTAATCGGTTCAGTAGTATTTGCGTGAAAGAGTAACAAATACACACATACGCATCTATCCTCACAAACTTTCGCAATTATAATATTAGTAGGATCCTACTACTATTATAAAGGCGAAAGTTTGTAAGTATGGATGTATGGATGTTTGTTACTCTTTCACGTAAAAACTACTGAATGGATTTGAATGAAACTTTACCACAATATAGCTTATACATCAGAATAACACATAGGATAGGTTTTATCCCGGAAATCCCACGGGAACGGGAACTATGCGGGTTTTCCTTTGAAAACGCGGGCGAAGCCGCGGGCGGAAATCTAGTAGGATATAATATTATAGGCACAATGAACGAGTTAGGTAGTTAGTATTCTAATACAAACTACCTTACTCTGCCAACAATGTTCCAACAACTAAATTTTTTTTAATCATAAATAGCAACGTCGTTGCATGGAACTAATAAAAGTCAATATTTTAAAAGTTTCACGATCTTCCGCAGCTTTTCTGTTAAACTTTATAAAATCAATTTACTAACAGTGTACAAAAGTTTTCTAGTTGTATTTTAAATAGTTTATGTATATATATTTTTGATTAATCAGGATAAAATTGTATCGTCTTCGTGTAGATGTTTATATAAATAAAATAATAGTGTCGTGAATGTCTAAAAATAATACAATTAGAGGGGCTTATTGGAATCGAAATGTATCGATTTTTTATGGTGACAAACAGAGCTAGCCGAGCTATATTAAATTAAAAAAGAAATATAAAAGCTTCTTATATCACATACTCATTATAAAATATATCATCTCCGCTTACAGCTGAAAGTTCTAAACATTAAACCGGATACATAGAGATTAAAGTTTTGCTACACATTTTAGCTTTTTACACATAGACTATAGTTAGTCAGTATAACATTTTAATTACAGAAGTTTAGTTCCAACGTAAATAATACTAAGCTTAAACTTTAAACTTTATTTAACTTTATTAGAAACTCTTTTTATATAGATTTTACAGAATAACAATGTAATACGTCTTCCTTAGTACCTTATACATAGCTTAAAGTAAGAGCATATTTTAAAATTTGTATTATTTAGTGATAATATTTTGAGCACATCATTAAAGACAGAATTTGACATGAAGCAAAAAACAAACAATACAAAAAAAAATTGAAAAACAGTAAAACATAGTTCAGTGTATAATTTCAGACTGGGAACATGGAGGTGAAGAATCCCCTCTTCAACGAGGAGCCGACACCAGCCACGCCCGCCAAGAGCGAGGAACCAACCAACCAACCCAAAGATGAATAAATTCGATTCTAACGTTACGTATTACCATACTGTTTACGTCAATTTACTATACTGTGTCTACATAGCTATCGTTTCAACAGCAACAAAAAAACAACAAAAAAAGTTACTTTTATTATGCGTTTTTTTTTAGTTACACAGTTGGACTCAAGATTTTATATATGTTCAGCTTTTTTATTGAGTTTAATTGTGTATTTTTTTTAAATGATTAATATTTATATTTGTTGTTTCGTTGTTATAAAATATTTATTTGTAAAATTAATATTACACTTTAATTGGCCTATTCCTAGTCAAAATTACAGGTTTTTATTACGCTAAGTTATTATCATATTACAAATATAAAAAAAGATTTATTAATCGTTACATAAAGTAAGGAAATATATTATTCGCTTCAAAAGATTTGCTCGGTGTTAGTTGTAAGAAAATTATTTACAAGTATCAAATATTATCGTAAGAAACTTGACTATGAATTTATGAGAATGTTTTAATGTACCAATAGACTAAGTGTGCTCAAGTCCTATGCTTTGATTGTGCTGGTACCGAAAACTATCACAGCCTCACTTTGACTCAGCTTTGACATAAAGCACCATAAAAAAATAAATAAAATAAAATAATTTACGATTTTACGAGATTTTTTTCGAGTTCGATTAAAAAAGGAAATCTTTGATTTTACCATTTTTCGATTTTGCGATGCTCTTTCTCAAAGGACCAAAAAAGCATAAAAAAAATATTTGGATTTTTTTCCTTTATTAAAATTTGCTTTGAAGTGATTTTAGAATTAGGTTGTGTTTACAGTTATTCATTGTTTAATGCTCATACTGGCAATACAATTATAAAACTGTATTGCATTTCAAAAAAATATTTACAATTAAAACGCATAACCTCAAATTTTACAGAAATTTAAAATATAACATATCCATAGCACAATTTACCTTTTTAACAATTTATCAAATTATGCTTATAGAATATATTTATTGATGTTATAGTTATTGCAAATGTATGCATATTTAATGTTAGATGTAATTCAAGGGTAAAAGTGTATAATGAAATGTTCTAAAATTGTATTTTATTGGATGTAGAATTTCTGTATTAATTATTTATACATAAAATTAATTTAAAACACGACCGATTTAAATCAGTCGGTTTACAAAATTGTCCAAATAAATACGGAAATAATGAAATTGGCAACACATACAAGATTAGATACACATAATATTTGATTATGCACTTTTGTTCACTAGTTAAGTTTTCAGCTGATCTCAGCAATCATTATAAAGCGATTGCAAGTAGGTGTGTTATTTTATTATTTAACGACAGATGTTCTAACTTCAACGAAACAAATTAGTTACTGACTTGACCCTAAAACTTTCGTCAAAAAATCTTTATTTTTTAAATTGGCAACTCAAATTTTGATCTGTATTTTTATATTATATACAAAAAAATGTTTTTTTTTTATTATTATTATTTGAATTATTGATAAAAACAAAATTACGTACCAATTGCATTTATAAATTTAAAAATTGGCTTTCAAGTATTTCTATTTAAATTAAAATAAAATACGGTCAATATTTCAGTAAGTACCTACATCTGTCTCTAAAAGGACCCTGTCCAAAACTATCCTAAACGTATCAATATATAACATTATATACTGTAGCTTAGTTATAATACATGTTATTGGATGTTCTATGTATTTATAGTATATAAAACGTAGTTTTCGCGGGTCTGACCTGTATAAAGTAATTATTTTTCGACTAATTTATCTATATCGGAGCGGAACAGTTCTGGCAACATCGAGAAATGAAGGAACCATTTTAGTGAAACTCTGGCAAACGTTAAACAAAGATACACCTAAAGAATAAACAACGCCAGATGATTTGATGTGAGAATTATTTTTATTTACATATTTGCGACTTTTTTTAAAACAAATTGGCATCTAAAATTATTATTGACTTGGCAAGATAGAACGAACAATGTTTATTTTTTTTATCTATATTTTGATATAGTAAAGAATTAATTTTAATCTTTAAAAAAATCAGTACTCTTGCAGTCTTTTAGTTATTTACTATTTTGCCAAGTATAAAAACGCGTCTACTTTTTGATGTAATGATTCTATTCAGATAAATTTTCAAATGTGAGTAAAGACTAAAAAAATTTTATGAAAAAAAAAATATTATTGTATGCATCCCTTTATAATAATAAATTCTTGTTAGTATAAGCTTATGTTGTAGTAGTGAAAGATTACACGCAAAAATAGTTGGTTTGACACAATTCACATTTAATATTCAAAAAAAATTAACAATTTTTATTCTGTGAAGCTTACCGTAAAACATTATGTGATGTGCCAACTAAAAATTTAAGAAAAAATTCAAAAATTAGTAGATGATTAACATCAAGATATATGTACTACGTAGTACATACTATCTCTATGATGATTAACAAAATTTCGGTTTAACAGTTGAATTATAATATTTTAGAAGTGATTAAAATATTTATATAGAAACCGGTAAGCTTCAAAATCAACACCTATAAATAGCTGCAATAGCTCACAATTCAATTTTGGCAAAAAAAAAGATTTCAGTTCATACATTGATTTGGTGAATATTTTCATTTTGTGAAGTTAACTACAAAATTTATGATAATATTTTCTTCAAAGACCCATAGTAGTAAATTATAATATAAATCTAAAATGTATTTACGTGTAATTGGTCGAACCAATTGGTTTATTATATGTTTAAGCAGATTAGTCGTGTTTTATTTCAAATCCTATCCTTTATAATTAAGCTTATACCTATATACATTAATATTATAACATTTTATGGGATGTATAGAGTAAAAAAATCCTTTGTAACATATAATGAAATTTCATTATGTTACTTAAATATATGTAAAGTATATTACACTTCTTTATATTTCATTCAAACTAACAAAACACAAAAAAAAACATTTACACTCAACAAAGTCACACTGCACGAACTACGTCGTTACGAAAGCTACGAGACATTCCATAGTATTTTATATAAATAGGAAATACAACCTCATTCAAGTTGCGACTGTAAACATCGTTCTCAAATAAATATCCGATCTATTAGACGACAACATGGAAATGGAAAGTTGCAAGCGATTTCCGCGAAACGAAATGAAATCGCTGCACAAAACTTTTACTGTTTACCAAAACTTGCAAGTTCAAACTTTCAGGCCGTGGGCGAAGCACGTGGTCGCCGTAGTTGCGTGACGGATGCGAAAATCTATTTATCTCTGTCACAACTATTGCAATTTACGACGTGCAATAGGGAAGGTAAATATGCACCGCCCCAGATGGGAGTTGACGCGCGCCGCTTGGCGGTCAGCGCCATCTAGGGGCAAGTAGCGGCAACTAAAGTTTAGCATAAGAGCGAAAGTTTGTAAAAGTTTTTCAGTGGCCGTGATAATTTGAAGGTGCATTTCACTCTTAGCATTTTTGTTGTGGTAAGGGCTTAATATATGAATACCGTATTTTTACATTCAAATAATGTATTTTTTACAGATATCTATTACAAGTAAAAATTATAAAATCTAGAAAATTAAGTTATCGACTCACAAACAAAAAATATTAGTTCATACTGATTAACTCAATAAAATGGTGCTTAATTTCAATTTTAATTTGTTGTCTGTTCATCCTGGCAATAAAATCAGCTACGCTGTAACCTAGTTTTTTATAACTCGATTCTGTTGGAATGGACAATAAAATAAAATGTTAAGTAAAAATAAATACACCTCGTCGTTGTTTCGTTGTCTTTGAGGTAATTATCAAAAAAAATCCTGTCCTTATTAATAATATTTAATTATTGAAGGAACGTAAGTTTTGAATATTTTTCTACTGAAGCAAGTTAACATAATAAAAATTAATTCTTAATAACATAGTTCCCTAATCAAGTGCCACATCATACATGTGTGTGTATATATATAATGCATCACCAAAAATATATCCAACACGTAGGTAATCTGTATGTAGAAGAATATTTAGGTTTAGCATTTACACTTACGTCCAATTTTAGATGAAATAAAAGTTCTAGCTGTAAAAAAGTGTTATAGTAATTCCTACAAAAATCTTTTTCTCATCTTTTCACCATCTTTTAATAAAAAAGTGTTATTAAAGCGATATCAAAAGCACACAGTGTCCGGTGTCCCTCACTTCATAATTGGGAGCGCGTAAAGCTGTCAGTTCTGCGCCTCTAGGTTGATGCACAAACGACTCGATTGCAGACAATTTTGGTATTAAACACACACACACACACACACACTATAAATGTTTTTATTTGAGCAGTTAAAAAATTAACAAATAAAAATGTATTTCTTGTAATTTTAAATATAATTGTCGTCGAAAAGCTTTTCGCTTAGTTAGTCGTTTATGAATACGGTCTCTGACCTATGTAGAATAGATTAATACTAAAATTAAAATCTGAAAAATAATAATAAAATAATTTCTCGGACAATATCTGGAAGTGAATCTTGTGATTACCATTGAACTTCAAAACCTCAAATTGCAAAGTCTAGTAGAAGTCTGTTTTATTTTATGTAAACAGCGTACTTTTATGAAGGTTAATTAAAGCCCCGGGTGTGAAACTCACGCTAAATAAACTTAATTTACAACTTTTCTGAGTTATTAAAACGAACTTTCCCCTCTTAGTTTAACTTTTTTATTAAAAAACCTATGTGTTTATTTATTTTATCTTTCTTCCTTTGGGTTATAAACTCAATTCAGTACTTTTAGTAAGAATTCATACGAAACAAACGTTCGTTCGTTTTCGATCCAATCCTTTTTTCTCTATTCTGTATACATGAGAACAGCTGAATTTATTTCGTTAATTATTTTTTTATAACATTCCTTGAAGTACGAGGACTGTTCTTATGGAGAGAAAAAGTAAACATATACTTCGGGAGAAGCCGGGGCGGGCGTTAGTTAAATATATAAATATCAAGCCAACTCTCATATTACTAACTACCAAGCTAGCAACTATTATAGAGACAGTGCACGGTATCACATGTATGTTATCTCCACATTACACGATAAGAGATACACCCTTGTTCTCGTATAACAATGGAGACATATCTGTTGCAAACAGAATGTAGATAATTTTCATTAGAAACTTGAACGAGCTGAGGGCAAGCGGATACACGATATGAAGTTATAATAATTTAGGACTTAGGTACCTAACTACCTACGCTACGCAAAGCGTTGAGTGCTTAACGCTTGAGCGTAGGGGTGGTGAACCGATGTCCTGGGTTCGATCCCCGGTGATGACTAACAAAAATAAATGTCAAGGTATGACAGGACACAAATAGCTGATCACCTACTTGTCTATACAGATAATCGATAAGTGTAACAGATATTTAATGCATCTGCCCCATGCCCCACAAGAGGACACGGGACTTAACACAAGTGTTGACCTAGGATATGCCACTAACTTTGGCATTAGCACCGGTAGGCGATCGTCTGCCCCATACCCCACAAGGGAACACGGGACTTCACACGCATTGAGCGTAGGTACTAGGTAGGCCACTTGTTTCGCACTAAAAGGCGATCGTAGACCAAATAAAACAACGGAAATAATATTAAATATATTATTTAATCAACGTGAACTATTTGTACAGAGACGACAAACAACAACATCAATATTTAAAAATATTGGCTACATTCAGACAGTCGTACTAATTCATATATGTCGGCGCAACGACGATAAACGACTACCCCCAAACTACTAAATAATTATAACTAGCTAAAGTTTACTTTGATCTTTTTAAATAAGTGGTTGATTCATTAATCAACCACTAATGAAATAATTAAATTAACGAAATAATTAATGTTTGTTAAAACTGATGAAAATTCATTGTAAAAATTCGAGTGGCAACACTCAAACTAATTCTTGTGAGTCATTGTTTGCTTTAAATACGAGCGACCGACGGCACAGAGCACATTCACACGCCGGCCGTTGGAGCGTTCGGAGCTCTCTCTATAATTTAGACGTAGATTAAAAAGGCAGTAAAAATACCCACAGGCGTTCTACTTCGAGTATGAGCGTCTGCTCTGATGATGGTGACGTCGGAATTGCTGACGTCACTCTTTTTAAAAATAGCCTTTGGGCCCCTTCTTTCGTCATCAGAAGTTGGATAGAATTCAAGCTCTCTCTTTTTAAATGTTAAACGTTTACGTAGTTTTGTAACGGCATACTGGCATTTGTGTTTTTTCGTGCGTTGTGTAAAGTAAAAGTTTGTTACGTGAATTATTGTAACGGGAGTGTAGTTCATCGAAGGAATTGTGTGTGTTATCTGGGCTGCGCCTCCCTTTGTGATAAGCATAAATCTACGAGAACCTCCGAGAAATCTACGAGAACCTTCGAGAATCTGCCTATATCACAAATGAGTAGGTGTTGATCACATGATACGCGAACAGACTGTCTCTGTCATGTGGAGTGTTCAGTATTTTGAAAGGTCAGTGTGGCCGAGGCAGTGTGTTTTTGAAATCCCGAGATGAACTACCGTAGTGTTGTAATACGAGAAAAGGCGTACGAGGACGTACGATTGTCAATATGGCCGTGTTAGACTTAAAATCTACGAGAACATCCGAGAAATCTACGAGAACCTTCAAGACTCTCCGAGAACCGACACAAAATACGCCGAGAATCGTTCTCTTCTTCTTTGTCGATTCACTCTTGGCAGAGTAGTCGTGGTCACGTTGAGACATCCACATTGGTAGTGGAGGCGGACACAGCTTTTCGCACGATCTCCCGCTATGTCTTCCTGTTACTAGACTGTCTGGTGCAGTCTGATACACAAATTCCTATAGCAGATTTCACTTGGTCAGTCCAGCGCATTAGTGACCTGCTTTTACAACGAGACATTTACAACGATCTGGTGCAGAGCGCGCACCGCCTGTCAGTATGGCCGTGTCGGCGCAACGACGATAAACGACTACCCCCAAACTACTAAATAATTATAACTAGCTAAAGTTTACTTTGATCTTTTTAAATAAGTGGTTGATTCATTAATCAACCACTAATGAAATAATTAAATTAACGAAATAATTAATGTTTGTTAAAACTGATGAAAATTCATTGTAAAAATTCGAGTGGCAACACTCAAACTAATTCTTGTGAGTCATTGTTTGCTTTAAATACGAGCGACCGACGGCACAGAGCACATTCACACGCCGGCCGTTGGAGCGTTCGGAGCTCTCTCTATAATTTAGACGTAGATTAAAAAGGCAGTAAAAATACCCACAGGCGTTCTACTTCGAGTATGAGCGTCTGCTCTGATGATGGTGACGTCGGAATTGCTGACGTCACTCTTTTTAAAAATAGCCTTTGGGCCCCTTCTTTCGTCATATATACCACAACTATTCAACTACGTAAATTGAATGTTTTTAGTAAAACGGTGTTTTAATATAAGATGAGAAATTACGTGATTAGTTTTTTACATATTATGAAATCTAATTAAGGCCTGAGGCATTACGAGTATTTTAGTACATATTCAAAGTTCGCTTCAGTTGCAAAAATTGTCTATGCGTTTTATTTAGTAACTATAACATTTTTATAATTATTAAATGTGTTAGGAAATTTTCCTGGAATTTATAAGATAATATAATATAAATAACAATAGACATAATATAAATTACAATCCTTTGTCATGATTTTGTTTTAGATTAAACAAACATACATTACATATTAATATGTAACCAAAGAAATACACCAAAATAAAGATTTAGTACAGTAATAAATCAATGTTTTGTTAACAACAACAATCAATGTGATACTAATATAACAATGTGAAACTAAAGTTAACTTAGTCAATTAAATCGAGTTACATGTATAGGACTCTAGGAATATATTTTATGGATTTTAAACGCCATTTATCTATTACTATAATCACTACTTACAGCGAATATGGCCAAAGGCATACTATGTTTACTCTATAAAGTATCAAAAATGTTTGAATAAAAATTTAATAAATAAATCGCGTTAAAATCCATTTACAAGTGTCAATTGTACCATACCTGCGTAAAATCAAACAAGAAAATAATATTCATATGTATTTCTTTGGTTTCACACATGACACCATTACAATCCACATCAGAACTCAGAAGCACAAAAATCTGAATACAGCCTTCACTCAACGCAATTGTACATTTACATTTTACAACAACCATTTCTACTGAACCGACATTTAAACATTTCATAAGAACATGCGGATTATTGTTAGCTTTTTGAATTAAGCCGGCTACTCACGTACCTGCCGCAGAGGCAATATTAGAATTGCACCCTTAATTGGCCTCAATTGTGATGTGTATAACTGTATAGGCAAGCAGGGGCTTAGAGAACAGCTGAAATTGCTCTGACCGCCGACCAACCGGAATTGTACCAATGTTGCCCCTGCGGTAGGTATGTGAGTAACCGGCTTTAACGGTCGCGCTATGTGATTTATTTATTGCTATTAATAATAAAATGTTTTGCGCACAGCATACCTTCTACTTAATAATTCAAACAACTCTCGTAAACTTTACTCATACAATCATAACTTTATAAAGAGATCCGATTCTAATAATATCAAGTCCGTATCACATTATAATATAGGTACAACACAATATGTCAAGTCGAACTCCCTCTTAACCTCGAACCATCACCACCATCACCATCTAACAAGGTGTTTCTTCACTAAATACCATCAATATTACCATTGCCGTTCTAAATTTCCAACATTTCTTGAGACACTAAACCAAGCTCAATTTTATTCGCTCAGTAATATTGCTTCTCATCAGTAGTAACGTGTATAAGGCAGAAAATTATATTCTACGTTTGAGATCGCTATATGTATCTAAGCTAACTCATACAAAATACAGATATGAGTTAATAACGATTTAATAAAATATACATACGAAAATATGTATATAAACACCATCAAGTTTAGAATGTGATTGAGCCCCACTAATTACATAAAAGCACATACTTTTCTATTTGTCTTAGTATATCAATTTCCGCATAGGTCAGTTTCATGAAAGTATTAAGTACATTTTAGTAATTACTACTTCCATGGATAGTATGTGTTTTAGTAACGTGATCTATTTGACTAGTTTATATAACGATATTAAATAGTAGATAGTATGGCAACTCTAAGAATGACATAGCTTTTACGGGCAGTCGTGTGATCACAGAAACATTATAATAAAATCTACGGAGAACTTTGTATTCGATGGACCTGCCATTTTTAAATATATTAAAATGGCTTATTAATAATTTCAGCCGAGTGCCTACATACATTAATATAGTGAAAACAGTGAATATACGAGAAAATGACTCGATGACAGATAACAAGATTTAATTACCTATATAAAATTTGAATACTCGACAAACATTTTATACTAATAACGTAATTATAACGTATCAAAAAATAATATACATTATATACACATTTAACTTAGAGGTATTTATTTAGAATCTGAAACTAGTCTATACTTAAGTAAATTTAAGTACGTTTCGAAAAGATTAACTTTTCAGGGATCTGAAATAAGATTTTAAATTGATAATATCGTATTTTATTATTTGGTTATATGTAATATATTTTAATACATATCTATCGTAAAGTAATTCTTTTCAAAACGTATTTATTTTAATGGCTTTACGTATATACAAAACGTGATAACTCCTAACTTCCGAGAGAAATTGACTATCGAGTGAACAACTATCGTGTTGGGAACGCAAGTCTGCACTAATGTCACAGTAGTTAAACTTCAGGCACATAAATGAACGCTTGTTGTAAACTCTTACTTATCATATCTAAAACAGCCAAATTCATAAGTGATATGATCGCCGGCACGCAACATTTGTTGTTACAAATAAATTTATTGTCGAAAAATTGAAAAAATTCAATCATATTGATATAGAACATCAAACGAAACGTTCGCACGCAGCAAACCTAAATCTGTCACTCTACTTAAACTAGGCACGGGTCTTCGATCTATAGGAATGACTCGTAGCGATCGCATTGTCCATACGAGGTCGGATATTGCTTTTAGAGCGTGAGAGGTTCGTCGGGCACCACTACACAGCCGAATAATCTATATTAGTCGTCATTGTCCATGCCTACGAGCTCGGCCTGCAGGCGCCCTTTGGACCGACAGCACGCGGTCAGGCAAAGTATGCGCAGCGCGAGCCGGAACTGCGGGCTTAGCGATATGAGAATGATCACTTTCCAGAACGAGTTGAGGATCCCCAGCCACACCATCCCGAAGTGTAGCATGGGTATCTTCAGCTCTTGGTCTGTGAAGTACTCGTACATACGCACGCCGGCGTACGGCGCCCAGCTGAGCCAGAACGTCGTCACCATCACAAAGCTCATCCAGTGGCTGGGATTGGCCAAGTTCTCGGCGAGCGCCGTCGCGTATTCCTTGTCGTGGATCGGAGCCCCGCTGTTCAACTTTCTCTTCATAGCAAATATGTAGTAATAGTTGTGGACGATGGATATAACGCTCGGGCCGAGGATTAGCATCGCTAACGTTGCTGTGTACGCGTACGTCGTACCCCAATCCAACATACAGATTAAAGTTTCCTTGTCGAAGTTCGCGTCTTTCTTGTAACCGAGGAGCGGTGGACAGCAGAGCATGGCCGCCGATATCCAGGTGAAAACCATCCAACATTGGCTTCGCGTGCGGGTTTGTACCTAGTCAAGCAATGTAGTATTATTTGCGGATAAAAAATATCATTGGAGGGGCCGTTCATAAACACCAATTTCGAATTTTGTATTCATACTAATAAGGATAATTTTTTACACGATGTAAATACTTTATTTATTATCATTTCCCTGGCGTTTCGAACGCATTATAAAGCGATCTCGGTCACGTAATCCACCGAGAGAAACGTCGAGTTCAATTATAATGAATAAATTGCTTACATTCGTAGTGTTTCATTTCCAATTATTGTATAGACATTAATAGAAAGAGGCAAATTAAATAATAAATTTAATAAGAATGTTTATTATTTGCTATATTTCTAATACTTTATCAAGATTTAATAATTAAATTACAAATTGTAATATTTGTCTTATACATAAAGATAGATACGATAATTTTTAAGCAATTATTGTGGAAAAGTTCATACTATTATGTAGGTACCACAAAATTGCTTGTTATCAATACTTAATTACCTCCATTAATTATGCAATTTATGAACGGCTTGCGTAACGACCTCACCGATACATTATACATTACGATGATGTCGTTTATTATTATTTGAGTTTAATTTTGAATTTAGGCCGCCAATTTTATACAAACTTTGCAAAGTCTAGAAGAGGTTGACATAAGAATGAAAAAGATAAGAATAGAAAATGGTAGGTATTCATTGTTAGATCAAAATTGGGTAAAACATGCAGCTACTAATTATATAATAACACTAGAAACACACTATATTTTCTATCGAAAGCAAAAAGGGGGAATAAGTAATTTAAAATTGATCATCTAGTTAATAGCAAATGTCTGACTGGGGTCTGTGAGTAAATGTAGCGTGTTTCCAGATCCATAAGGCATTCTGGCTCTTGTGACAATGTTGGCAAAATGAATGCTAATTATGAAAAATTATAAAATCCATGCTCTCAGACCGATGTACTGTATAATCATCGAAATGTACACATCGGAATGCATACGCATGCAGATGGGATCTCCACGGACGAGTCGATGCTTACGGTAACGAACGAACCCTACCTCGAGTCACTATCGCTACGTGAAGCCTCTACCGATGCAGTACGGCTAATGGGACACTAAACACACCGAGCTTACGTATTTTTGACTCCGAAACGTCATTAGAACCAGATCACCGATAACGTGGAAGAAAGAGTAATAAAGAAAATGATATCTACCGTCAAACTAACCGTCTCATAACGGAGCGGTTTCCTAACGGCGAGGTATCTATCGACCGAGATCCACATGAAGGTGTACACGGAGACGGACCAGAGAGTGACCTCGAGGTACCCCACGAGGCGGCACATGAG
Organism: Colias eurytheme; assembly: GCF_061535395.1. NCBI lineage: Eukaryota > Metazoa > Arthropoda > Insecta > Lepidoptera > Pieridae > Colias > Colias eurytheme. Next base: position 1,196,854 of record NC_142980.1, read on the forward strand.
GTCGCCGAACATCCAGCGGCCCGTGATGGCCGGGTACACGGACAGCGGCACCACGAACAGGCCGCACAGCAGGTCCGCCACCGCCAGCGACAGCAGGTAGTAGTTGATCACCTCGTTCGACAGCCCTGGAACGTACCACATACAACTTTAAATAAATAAATAATTAATATTTCAGGACCATTTTTCACATGGCACGATCTGATCCTAAATTAAGCTTTCGCTTGTGTTATGGAAACCAAATAGCTGATAAACATACATATTTAATTTTAAATAAATACTTAACACCCAGATACAGAGCAAACATCTATGTTCATTACACAAATATTTGCCCTGGGTCAGAATCGAACCCACAACCTCTGGCTTGGAAGGCAGGGTCACTAGCCAACCGATCAGTCGAACTTTAGTGCCACTAGCCTCGATAAGGTGTATATTTAGATATCTACGGTAGGCTCAGTAGGTCAGTGGTTCACTCAGGAATATTAAATCAGATGCACAAATAGTTAACCCAGATACCTTATAGGTATTGAAATATAACTATATCGGTACTAATATAAAACGTTTATTACGTTTTCATGCCTGACCTGTATGTCTGGCCTGATTCAATTTCGATACAAAAATTCAATTGGTTTTGCCTAAAAATATATAACATACCGCAAAAATAATTTAAAATTTTAAAACAATTTATTACACTGACCTAGCGCCTATTCGGGGTTTTAATAACTGTGTTTTTTAGTCCTCTTATACAAATATTACCTCTAAAAGAAAGTAAATACAAATTTAATAGTAGGTTATGAATCTTCGCCTCACCTGAATTGAAACTTTCAGAGTAATGGAACTTTCTTTAATTTGAAACTCGTTAAAATTTTACCCATTGAGAAGTTTCTATTGGCGTTGAAAGAAATACTATACTGTTTATTTAGCACGCAACACAAAATAATTATTCACAGCTTAAACTAATAAAAGCGTGTTTCAAATAAATATATTATTTATATTCGAAAAAACATCCTATTAATTGTTTGGTTTCAGCCAGAAACAGCTGTAGTAAATAAATAAATAAACAAATCATTTATTTTCAAAAAAAAAATACCAAATAAAAAAATGTTGTGTGGTTTTGTGAAACCACGGTAAAAGTGAAACTTAGGGACAAAATTATCGTATTTGTACGATAATTATCGTACGGTTCGACCGTCATGCGACATGCGCTACACAGACCAAAAAGTTTGAGACGATGTAATAAAAATTTCACTTTAATAATATGGTACAAGATAGATTATATTCTCCTAAAGTAATTTCTTATTTTTAAAAACACGCTTAAAATAAAGATACGCTAAATAGTGAAATAAACTTGTCATAGCTACGTAAAAATAAGCTTTTATAATATCTAATGGATATGCACGTTGAAAATGTAACGTTTATTCAATACTAGAGGTCCGCCCCGGCTTCGCCCGTGGTACATAATATTTCGTAATAAAAGGTAGCCTATGTCCTTTCTCGGGTATCAAAATATCTCCATACCAAATTTCATGCAAATTGGTTCAGTAGTTTAGGCGTGATTGAGTAACAGACAGACAGACAGAGTTAATAATATTAGTATGGATTTATGAAAACTGTCGTCCATTTTATAATTCAAATTCGCAATATGGAAATAAAGTGGAAATAAATATTCTATCTAAATATAAACGGAAAAATCTCGACAGTGGCTCGTGACATCATATTTTAATATTTGACAACGTTGTGAAACAGAAAGCACCAGAAAGCCTCTCTCAATTGTGATATTTTGACAAAGCTTTGACCCCTTTGACTACAATAACTATATATTTATCTATATTATTAATATTAAATAAAAACCTCAAACATATTTACCAAATTGTTTTATCGTTTCTTAAAATCTCTGATTTGGTAGTTATACACGATGCACCCTTAAATTTTCATGGATAGAAAGTGTACAGTTATTTTATAAGATGAATTTACTTAAAAAAAATGTCACTTGCGCATTTTACTTTCTTTTCACGTAGGTACTTATACATACTTGAAATTTGAAATAGATTCATGGCATAAGCCTACTTCTAACTGATTTTTTTTATACGTCATAATATTTGACAAAGTAGCTGGCGCCTAATTTGCATAAGCCCGCTTGAGAGAGGATGGCTTTAAAAGATAAGAGATAAAGGTGTTTCATCTTGGACTGTTAAGTTTAGCTTACCATCAGGCGAGATTGCTGTGTAATGAAACACTCTGTAACTTTTGCTGACGTGGGGACCGTTTTGGCATCACACTAATTTTATCTATTTTTTAATTTTAATTTTATTTTGTATTTCTTCTTTTTTTTGTTTTTATATAATTACCTTATTTCTGTATAATGTGGTGCCAAATAAATGAGTTTGAGTTTGAGTTTGAGTTTGAGTTAATGATTCCTTATTGACAGTAAAAAAAGGATTGATTGAGGGAAAATAAAAATGCCTATAGGAAAGATTAAAAGTATTTCTCACCTTTAAAATTAAGGAACGCGGCTATAATGAGCAGATTGGAGATGATGATGGCCACCCCGATGACGGCTATGATGCCAGCCTGTGTGAGCGACTCGAATGTGGCGAGCGGGTTGTCGGCCATGCTGACCTCCGCGCCGCCCAGCGATCCCCGGCTCAGAAGGCGAGCAGGCATCCTGGGGACACGACAATACCACTTGTAAATGACTAATAATAATTAGTATTTAATTTTTAATTCCCGAAGTGCTTTATGGGCAGTCTTAAATGATTAGCTTAAATTTTTATCGTTAAAAAAAACTGCCGTTCTCTCTATGTTACATACTCTATTGGTTGTTATAATATGAACGTTCAATTAATTTTCCATTTTAATGTTCATTATTTTAAGCACAATATTTAACAAGAAAGTGAATTTAATTTTGGCGTAAATTCATTTTATCCTATATTGTGACGGATGATATAGGATAAAATATTGTTTAAATTTATTTTAAGGTTTTAAGATACGTTCGGAAACATGGAAAATGTTTAAACTGAGATAAGCTGGCAGAAATGCATCCATTATTTACGGCAGCTGTCGAAATATCATTTCGTTTAATACGGCAAAATTGTATGATACGTTTGGTCATTGTTATTGTGTCGATTTGATATGCTAGGCAATAAAGACAGGTTATAAAATATTCACGTGTGTTTATTTTATAGCGAGATAATTATAATAATAGAACTTGAAACTTTATATTTATTTGTTCGTTAATTTATAGAATAACAATAACAGAGACAGATAATTTAATATCCAAACTAATACATATTTGATGAAATGTTGTAGTTTTGTCGTCCTTTAACAGAGGTGCTATAAATCAGTTTCATTTGCGTGACTTCACAGAGATTACGATTGACCGTTTTCTGTTTAAATTTCTGTCACAATAGTTATGTAGGTCTAATTCAGTGTGCATGTTCTTGGTAATAAGGCTTTTAAAATTATTACATTAATATTAAATCAAATTTGGCAATGGGGAAGTTTCTATGAGTGTCCCACGAAATGAGAATTTATTTTCCTATATCCTATAGTTGTTTTGAAAGAAATCGCTTTAAAACGATGAGACCGCGAAGTGAAGATTAATTATTATTAACGCGTATGTATTATACAACGCAATGTTTAAGTATAATTATAATTTATTTATGAGGCTTGATGATTAAATTTTTTTTATTGTATTGGCCTGCACTTGGCCAGCTGGTGGATTATGGCCTGATCCGGGAGGCCCGTGTGACGTGTCCCAGCAGTGGGAACACAACTTCAAAATTCGGAACATCATTTTACGACATTCTAATATAAGATATTATACCTACTACAATAAAGTCTATATAACCAGTCAAGTTGTGCTTGACTGGTTATAGACTTTACTGTAGTGAAATTATACACAATATACGTATAAATATCAGCTTCCATCGAGGGTTATTGTCATTCCATAATATAGGCCAGCCATTGCACTATGAAGAATATAAAAACTTGATCTAAATATGAAGAGAAAATATGTCCGCCGCAGCGCTTTTGTTTTTTATAGAGGTTTAAAAATAGACGTTTATTGTTAGAAAAGCTTTACTTACCTGTATAAAAAGGTTTTGGATTAAGTAATTTTACCGCAAAAGTTTAGCTGTTTATATGATATTCTTAGGGATTTTAAATTCAACCAAGAAAAGTTTTTTCCTTACAAAATAATTTTATATGTCTACCTTCAACAATAACATAATAATCGACTCAAAACAACACAACTAAACACAACAGAAACGACCGTTACGTCCGAGAGCCAAACACAAAGTGTGTCAAATCCACTGTTCAACTCATTTTTATAACCACCCTCTCGGTTCGGGTTGCCAGTTGGGGATTTATTTCTAACAATATGTATATCTGGTTATGGGTATGAACGACAAGGAAAATATGAATTTGGCTAAGAGAAATTAGATCAATACTTTTATATTCTACTAGCTGTGCGGGGTTCTGTGGTTCAATGTCGAAGATTGGTCGTAGGAACCAAGACCTTGCGGGCTTAAACAGAACTTTGTTGAAGATCATCAGATGATCAAATGCATAAATAACATACTTCCACATTTATTTTTATACTAGGTTTCCGCCCGCGGCTTCGCCCGCGCAGTTAAAGAAAAACCCGCATAGTTCCCGTTCCCGTGGGATTTCCGGGATTGCGTCATTTTCCCGGGATAAAAAGTAGCCTATATCCTTTCTCGGGTATCAAAATATCCCCATACCAAATTTCATGAAAATTGGTTCAGTAGTTTAGGCGTGATTGAGTAACAGACAGACAGACAGAGTTACTTTCGCATTTATAATATTAAATAACATACTTCCACATTTATTTTTATATAATATCAATATTACTCTTTCAATCCAATTCATTTCATTCCTCTAAAATTTTCGCACCAAAATGCATTTCCATCCATTTACAAAATCACATTTTCGTGTGAAAATATATCAGACAGATGGACAGAGTAGCTTTTATACAGTAATATCATTAACGTTCGCGTTGCAGTGATTTTTCATTATATACAAAAAATATTTGAAGCTTTTACGCGTCTCTTTTTAAACAATTATGTATGAAAAACATGTTAGTTATTATATTACACTAGCTGTGCTCCGCGGTTTTACGGGCGGGTTGGTTTTAGCGTGATAATATTATATAGCATATAGCCTTCCTCGATATATTGGCTATCTAACACTGAAATAATTTTTCTAATCGGACACGTAGTTCCTGAGATTAGCGCTTTCAAACAAACAAACGTGGGTGTAAAAGTTTCATTTTAATTATTAAATGAAGTTTCTTAAGTAAATCTGGTTTTCTTTCGGGGCTTCCGGCTGATCTCTCTTTATTTGAGTCATATATTACTAAGTTACTAACACTAATATAACACCTACTTAAATAATACATGATTAAAGGAGTTGTGGATATGTATCCACTAACTTTATGACTGCTTACCTGTAATATCTTTTCCGAATTAAAACAAATTTAAGTAAAGTGTTCCTCATACATCCTACAAATTGTTATATTATTAACTCTTTCACATATAACAAGGGCCCTTTCCCTTACTACGTTGAATCGTATGAAAAGTGAGAGTGGATCCGTTTCCTAGAAACCACGGCGTAGGCGAGTTCAGTAAACCCACAGTACTTGTATACAATATACATTCAAACACACGTGCGTACAATCGAAGGGCACGTAAGGGTTGGTACGTTGGTGTAATATTATCTATATATATATATATAAAAATCAATTGCTGTTTGTCTCACCAAAACTCAAGAACGACCGAGTCGATGTGGCTGATGTGGTTTTTTGTTTTCTTAAGTGAATGTTTTAGTATTTGATGTATGTGCTTTTATTATTTGACACAACAGTTAATTAAAATTGCTTTTGTTGGCAAATGCCAAATGGCATTTGATATGATAGAATTTTATTTTGTTGGAGATTCCATTAAAATAAACGTGTTTATTTTAAGAAAAATCAAATTGTAATTGTCTTGCCGACGGCTATGTCGTCAATTATCATTTTAATCCAACACCAATTCTTATTTCTTTTATCAAAAAATAAAGAATTAAAAAGTCAACCAATACTAATAATATAAGTGTAAGAGTCTGTCTGTATCTACTATTATCTGAACCGAATCTTGTTAAATTTTGAATAAAAATAAGTAGCTGACGTCAATACAAATATAAGCTAAAATAGAAAAAAGAATTTAGCCTATTTAAAGAACTTTCCATTCGAAATAAAATAAACATATCACCACACACAAAAACTCATATTAAGATATACTATACACCTACTAATACTAGATCCTAATACCTGTAACTATCGTCGTACTATCGCACTACGTCTCATCTAAAGCCCGCGCACCAAAAACACAGACATCGTCACGGGAACCAACTAGTATTGCATTAAACGACAGAGGCCTTTTTCGGCAGCGGGGCTACGTCCCGGGTATCGATCGAGGCGTGCCTACTGTTCACGGAGCCACATTCAAAACACCCTACAAATTATCATGTTACGTAAATGTTGTACTTAATAAACGTTGTAGGTATTTATAGCAAATTTTGGTCCGTTTTGAACAAGAATATATACTTACCCAAAAGAACTGATTGGCTAATAATTATAGAAAAGGTTGTTATAAACCTTACAATCAAAACTCTACAGAGCTTATAATTAACATATGATTTTAAACACCAGTTGGAATGTGCATTAAGGGCCCTTAGTAGGTGAAAACGGCAAAATGGACTGTTATCTATGAGCTATAATTGAAAATATTGAAGTTTTTTCGGACTGAAATTTCCAATATGTATTACAGGTATGTGTGATGGGATGACTGTTTCCAAAACACGATTGGAAAAATTTTGCTCGATAAAAAAATCCTGAAGTTACCCCTAAAATATCATATAAATGCTCATACAACCGTATTTTACGATAATAATTCGTATAGAATCACAAATACATAGGTATTTACCTTCTCGATTTCGTGACTGTTTTAGATTTAGAAAATACTAAATATTTTCATTCACTTTTTGATAAAAATGTGAATGGCGCTTACGATTTTTAGTTTCGAGCACGTTGATTCCATACTAAACGCGGACCCCCTCACCCCTCACCTCTGGCGCGAATAGCTACGAAATCTGAATTTTCGCTGACCGCCTAACCCCTCTTAAATTATATAAATTACCTAATTATTAATATTTAGTAAAATGTAATCATAAATATAAGGTCTCAGTATACCTTTAATAATTTCCATGATATTAAAAGCCGCCCAGCTCGGATACCGTTGAGATTCATTTCATCGTAGGCTTATTCTAATTTTCCAGAAAGTTCTGCAATCTCCATAACGAATACGAGATTAAAAATTCACAATCCAATCAAGTATATAGCTCTCGATATAGGTTACTTGTGAAGATCAATATGCATATTGAAATAACTATTACACTGGTAATATGAAAAATACTGCAGATCTTTAAATAAATCATTATTTTTGAATTCATACATGGAATAACTGTAGGTAATTAATTGTTATCCAGTTGAAATACTCTCAGTCACTTTTTCTGTCCCAATGGCCCTTTGTACGCTTTAAAACTACGCAACGGATTTTGATGCACTTTTTTTAATAGATAGAGCGATTCAATAGGAAGTTTTTAGTATATAATTTATTAGATAAGTTTTAGACAAAGCGGACGAAGCCGCGGGCGGTGAGCTAGTAATACATATATGTAGCAGTTATAGTTAAGGTATCGGAAATCCTATAATTACAATAATTATAACAAGATTTTCCGACTCATACCCACGCTATAATCGGATACCGATCCGATAAATTAATCAAATTAATCTGCTATTAGATACATGTATAGCTAGCGTGAAAAAATACAAACAGAAAGATAATTAGGCAGTTTATTTAGAAGTAGGTTATTAAAATTTAAAACATGGTTTGCGTACGATCTTTTTTTTCTGACTTGTTTTAAATTGTAGTGTTATGTAAAATATACTCTAGAATATATAAATAAACAAAACTAATAATACCTATTACACTTTCTTATAATGTTATCCATTTATATATTATGTAAAGTTTCTCTTTTAATGCTCGTCGTTTTTCATTCAAGCATATACAAAAGAAAACATCGAACTATTTACCTACATTACCGTTAACCAAAAATATACAAATAATAACATAAGTCCTAGAAATGTAATCGAAACACAAAAAAAGGATAATACGATAAACTTCAAATTAGAACCTATCACAATTACCTTTACTAAAACCTATTCTACCTATATCTATATAAAATAAACATTTCACGAGAATATTTTATAACATAACTAGCGGTCCGCCCCGGCTTCACCCGTGGTACCTACATGTTTAAACTATCCTATCTCTCAAGTTGGATCGAACTGTACATGGTGTGCGAATTTTATTATAATCGGTTAAGTGGATTAGGAGTCCATTGAGGACAAACATTGTGACACGAGATTTATATATATTAAGATATAAACGTACGTAATAATAAATTGTATTGTATTGTAATGTTAAGTGCATTGACACTATTGTTATCTTTTTAACATGAACTTTGCGCAAGTATAAATCGACGCACGTGTGTTTCTCGTATTGCTGGGACACGTGAACGTTACGTGTTTCAATTTATATTTTACTAGCTGTGCTCCGCGGTTTTACCCGCAGTACTCTGCTCCTGTTGGTCTTAGCGAGATGATATATAGCCTATAGCCTTCCTCGATAAATGGGTTTTCTAACACCGAAATAATTTTCAAATCGGACCAGTAGTTCCTGAGATTAGCGCGTTCAAACAAACAAAAAAACAAACATACAAACAAACTCTTCAGCTTTATAATATTAGTATTACCTAGTATAGATAAATACATGTTTAAACAGTTTATAATATCATGCGTATTTAATATTTCACTTCGTTGAAAACCAAATTCCAATATGGCAAGGAAGAAAATTCAGAAAATACTTTACATATTGTAAAGAATTTAAAAAGAAAAGCAGTCTGCATAAGAGCATTGAAATAAGTTTCAACGTTTTCAAACTTATCATGATAATAATTATAATTAACTAGCGGTCCGCCCCGGCTTCGCCCGTGGTACATGTTTACGTTTTCTCTACATAAGAACCATCCTCGTACTTCAAGGAATATAATAAAAAAAGAATTATCGAAATCGGTTCAGCCGTTCTCGAGTTATGCGCTTACCAACACATTTTGCGATTCATTTTTATATATAAGATAACTATAAAATACAATATCGAGTATTTAACACTCTTTTTTTTTCTTAATGATGTTACGTGGATGTTACATAATAAAACAACACTCAAATTATTTTTGGTCATAAAAATTAAGAGAATTGAATAAAACGCAGGTACTAATTGGACGTATACAAATATTCGCTACCAATTAATGTAATCCACCCTTTGCAGTCACTTCAGCCACTTCAACCATAATTGTCCAATTAAAGTACAATTTTCAATTATTATTTATTAATTTCTCAATAAAATAAACGGAAATACCGTTTGTTTTACGTGAAAATAAAGAAAGAATAAAGAATAAAATCATTTCATTAATTTTACCACACCTTTTAACATAAAAATACATGAACTATATTGTTGTACATAAACATTAACAAATACAAAACAATAAAAATAAAAGCCGACGAATAAACTATAAAACTAAAAATAGGGAAAAAATTTAGATTTTTTTTTTGTAAATAATGCACAACACGCATTCTTGGGCGCTGTTCTTCTAAAACATATTGTATTTTATTATTTGTAAAGGAAATCATAAATAAGCTAGAAGCGAAAGTTCAAATAAACACTAATTGGATTAAACGAGCCCACTCAGAGCAATTTGCTAAACGTGTTAGTTGATCAAAGCACACAAAATGATTAACTTGGCCTACTTTCACAAGTTAATTCGCTATATGTCGCAGCAATTGATATAAAACTAGTTAATAGTGAACATGAACATTATTTCTTCCTAATAACTAAACAAGCTTTCCACCCGCCGGTTCGCCCGCTTTGTCTAAAACCTAATAAATTATATACTAAAACCTTACTATTGAATCAATCTATCTATTAAAAAAAACCGCATCAAAATCCGTTGCGTAGTTTTAAAGATTTAAGCATACATAGGGACATAGGGACAGAGAAAGTGACTTTGTTTTATACTATGTAGTGATAGTGATAATTATAATAGGTAATAGCCGATCTACCTCTACCATCAAATCCAAAACAGTCCTTCAATTTACCCGTGATAATGTAATAAACAAACAGACTCTCAGATTTATAATTTAACTTATAACTTCACTTAAATGTTAAATAAAACCACATACAAATTCAATAGAAATGAACACTTAAACAATTTAACAGTAAAAACATTCCCTTCACGTTGATTTAGGCAAGCGAAATGAACGCTTAGACTTGTAAAGGTTAAAAAATATAAAGTAATGCTATTACCTCGCTCCTGACCTAGATCCGTGTACGGAAAGCGGTTCGGATAAATGCACGGCAAAATATATTTTTCGAACATTGTAGTTACACGTCGTGTTCATAGGTTTGATTATAGTCAACGATAACTAACCTGAGTTGCTTATCCGGGTAATATTTTGATTAATATCTTTTGATTAAGTTATAGTTTTTCTATGTAGTTTAATTTGTGGTAAATGTTAAAAATATGTAATGACGATTCAAAAGTACGATAAGAAGTCTAATTGAATAAATATATGTTTGAATTTGAGTTTGAGATTTTATGCAAATTTGTATAATCTACGAATTAGTACAACTTAAAAACAAGTGGACGTAACGTTAGTTATGTCAAAATAATATGATACCTGTTTACCTTAACCTCACAATATGTAAGAACTAATTAAGGGGATATTTTTAATCAAAATCTCACACAGTTAATTCATAATTTTTCTCATAAAGTTACAGCTAAGAGTATTCACATTACGTATTTCGCACCTAGCCACATTTTTAATTGCATCTTCATTTCTCACGTGTTAAAGTATAAAAGTGCGCCACGTACTAAATTACATACTCAAGTTTACCCTTGAGGTACACAGCCACTATGCATAATAAATGTTGCTGCCATTTTGAATACCTAACCTTACTTGTACCTACTCTGTATAACATTGGAACAAGGTTGATATTCATAACTAGACGCTATAACCAGCAAATCAGGATTCTCAAATATTGCATTCATTTTGTAAACGTATACAACTATAATTTTGCTCTACGACTCGAAAAACTAATTACCTTGTCCTTAAAAATAATCGATCAATAAAAACAGATACATAATGCCCAATACCTCAAGAGGACACTGAAGATCATTCGGCATTTTTCCGACCCAAAAAGATTAGGTATTATAATTTATAATATTATCTAATATTATTACTAAAAAGTAATTATAGAATTACACAAAAAAAAATTACCAGTAATTTATATTAATAAATATAATATTCATATAGTGATATATTTTATTTAAAACTCATATTATAATTTATAAGCAACCTGACGCTCTACCATTTCATAGAATCCGTTCATACATCGCAGCTCGCAGCTATGTCACAATGCGAAGTATTTCAGGTACCAGGCACACTTTTCAGGAATTCAGAAATAGGAATCTCTCTGCGGTTGTAGCTATGTACAGTCAGTCACACTTTCATTTTTCAAGCATTCCTAACCCGTACGTAGACCTATTATATTATCTGTGCCCGTACTATGCTAATTTAAAGAAGTGTTATATCCCGTGTAGAAACGTGACAGCGATATATAGGTCGTCTAGCGCCATCACTTTCCCACACTGGAAGTAATACTGCTATAAAACATCTTAATCCCCTGATTCGTTTCGTGATTTAGGTTGCACTGCGCCACAGGGCTTCTACAAATACACATCGCATGCAAATCCAGCAAAAGCAAACGTATATTTATTTTCTGGGACAGATGAGTTTTAAATAAAAGCAAAAATCACGATGAAGAAGCCAGATATTAAAATGAAAATTTAAAATAATGTTCTTATTTTGCTACAAAATAAATACAAAGACTAAACTCTAAAGAGACAATAATTAGTATTATTAATGAAGAACATATCGGCAGCTATATAATAAACTAAAAACCCAGTAATTAATTTGATATTCTAACAATAATAAAACTAAAATCTTTATGTAGGTAGGTATATTATGTAGGTATGCTACAGGCAGGCTACTAAAATAGATATTATAATATTAACACTCCGCTCGTAGCATTTTATGAAGCCAATACTGCAAACAAAAGGCTACCAACGTAGGTACTTATATCGGTTACCTGATCAATTATATAAAATCTTAATTGAAAAAAAAAACTCATTCACTAAATGAAGTGATATCAGATCAACAAACTATAAGTAGGTATATCAGTTACAGCCAACAAAAGCACAAAAGAAAATCGACACAAATTAAATATATTTTCACGGTATATTTAAATATCGTGTACAATAAGTCGTCTGTAAGCAATTAAGGTTTAATTAATACAACAGCAAATTCAAAGGTAATATTTTCTAGAAGAAACATCAAAGAAACTCGCTAAAGCATCTTCCAATAATGAAAATAGAATATCATTCGCTACAAAATAACGCCTAATTACGTAAGAGGTCTTGATACAAGCCCTAGTAAGGAATCTAATTTATTCTTCTTTAATTTATTTACAAAGTAATTGATTAAATTAAGAGTTTTAATACAACTGACATAAAATACTGCATACATGAACGTATGCAAAAATAAATGAAAAAATATACGGCTCTAGTTTTCAATATAGCTAGTATATAAACAAGCTAGTATATTAAAAGAAAACAAGAAAATCGAGTTAAAAAAATAATAGACTATCGCAATTTTATATATTAAAATTATAACCAAATACCAGGTATGTTTTCATGCATTACTACGTTCCACGAACTATTCTTACAAAGGAATGCGACACAAAGACCTTTGACATCCCACTGTTTATTTATTGAATTATATACACATTTTAAAACACCAGGCACACATATAAGCATTGCAAAATTATATAAAAACATGATAAACACTCGCATAATTCATAAAAATACTCTAACACTAACCTTCTTCACCATCACACACGATGCATAACTACCGGGCGGTAAAAAATACAGCACACAGACCAAAACATCAGGCGTAATGCATTGGAAACCACAATTATTACGGTTCGTATCAAAATTCACACGATTAGTTTGAAAGTAAACTCAGTTATGCTGCGGTTAAGGCAGAAGCAGTCAAGGTCGCCGCGTAGAACCAAGGTTATACCCCCCGCGCACAATCAATACATACATAGCTGTGATTCGCGCCTGTGTCTGTCATTTCAGCTTATATATTGTACGACTGTTCAATTGTCTAGATAATCTTCACGCATGTTCGTAAACAACATGTTGTGAACGTTCTAATTAAGAGATTTTTAATTGCATTGTTATTTCTCGTATCTATTTTATTTTACTTTAGAACATGATCTCACCTGCAGTGTTAAAATATATAGTTAAGCAATTTATATAAAATATTTGCATATTGGTTAGCTATGAAAAAATAGGTTTGAATTTCGTTATATTCGGATACAGCTCAATTTTAAACTTTATACGCTTAAACTGCCAATTTTCCAGAGCAGCGCAATTTTGTTTACTATTCGAATATATATTTCGTAACTAAATATTGTTTTTATATCAAACGGTTTTATATTACGTGAAAGAAATATAGATAGCATCTTCTCATAATTGGCAGACATTCTAGCAATGCATTATTTACAGACAGACGGACCTTTTCGCTGCCATTATATGAGCAATGTGTTGACCTCTAATCGCTCAGTTCGTGGTCTTGTTATCTGATGAACTTGTATGATATATGCAATCGGTTAGCACTAATGAATGCGTTCAAATTAGAGGTAAACATTGATCGAAGGTTCCCAGCTTATGTGTAACATTTCAGAGACACGGTTTATGAAGGGCTTAACAGCTTTACCAAAGAGATCTTTTCACGATTCTATTTTTAAATAATATTCTAGATTTTTGAATATAAAGGCTACACCAAAGAGGTCAAGGGCTCGTACAGAAAACTGTTTGGTATTTTAAGCAATTAAAATGAAATGTCTACTGAAGGAAAGACTACTAAAATTAATAAAAAGCTTTTCTTTATTTATAGGATTGAAACCAGTCTGAGAAACGTTTAAGAATAAAATTACTGAAATCGAATACGGTATTTACGAAAACTTGAGATGTTTGTAAATATTTTAATTATTTTCGTTCAATTCATCGAAATAGGTTTATTGTTAAAGGGAATTATTTTACAAAGCCGACACCGTTGGCGTTGGAAAACAATTTGTTCCGTTTAAAGCTTTCGTGATATTGTGTCGAAGTGTAATTTTGTGTTGCAAACACGTATTATTTCATGTATGTTTAAATAAAGTAATTATTAATGTAAGATTATTATTATGTGGATGCTTTTTGGAGTTTTCTCTATTTTTATAATGGAACTAGCTTACCTCCCGCGGCTTCGCACGCTTTGTCTAAAACCTAATAAATTATATACTAAAACCTTCCTCTTGAATCACTCTATCTATTTCAAAAACCGCATCAAAATCTGTTGCGTAGTTTTAAAGATTTAAGCATACATAGGGACATAGGGACAGAAAAGGCGACTTTGTTTAATACTATGTAGTGATGATGACATGTAGTATCGAAGGTTAAAATTCAGACGTAGACAAGCTGGCGCCTGGGAACATTTCCCCGTGATAAATTTCAATAGGTAATGAGCAATAGGTTCTGAAACAAAGTGGCCTTATCTCGGGTTCTGAATTGAGAATTGATTTGATTAGGGTTTTAATTTTTGAGAAAACTTATATCATACACAAGAAAATATATATAATATAACTTAGAAACCGGCCGTAAAGTTACCTTTTGATACTAAATCCAACTGTTTCGGAGATGAGCTGGGACAAACTGCCAGACAAAACACTACACTTTTGCTATATATAAATATAATTTTTATATTGGTATATCAATAATTATTAGTATATCAATGATTGAAATAAAAATGTTATTTTTATATATTGATTTTGTATAAGGTCCTCAATGACAAGCTCTTTTGAATAAGGTAATTGGTATTTATATGGTATTTATGCTTTCAAAGGTTACATCGGAAAATATGAATATATTAATTCATTTAGTATAAATAGGTATAAATAGGTATGATACTTAGAACTCAGATTATGTATAATTTGTGTGCTACTTATTTCTTCGTAATTTAACTGCATTTATTTTATTTATACACTTTCTTAAAAATGGAAATTTACAAATGGGTGTTACTATTTGTGCTTACTTTTAATTTCCAAAAAAAATAATGTACCCCCTATTTTTCCCTATTTTTTAAGGCGGTAGAAATACGATTTCAAATAGTAAGCGCTCTCTTCTTTTTTGCCCGCAGAAAATTCCTTCCTTCCTTCCTTCCAGAAAATGCCTTCTCGTTGCTCCACCAAATTTTTATAAAGACTTTTGTTATTTTTTTAATGTTTTCTTATTATTAAAATTTAATTATGTTTCATTGATTGCTTTTATACTAAATATTATACAACTATAATTCTGATAGTAGGTAAAAAGTCTTCGATAATTTATTTAAATACAACACTTATGAATTTAAAATACCCATTAAAATGTCCATGAATTAAATAAATTCACTTATATAATATATGAAAATACGATAAAGCATTTTAATGAGAATTTATGAAAATTGAAAATGTAACTTCTGTAAGTGTTCAGAGAATTTTCATTTCACGCTATTTCATAAGAGTCAATGAACGAAAAATTTAGTATTATTTTCATGTAAGTAATGAAAAGATTATTTTATAATGTAGTTATCACTTTTTGAGTATATATATCGAAGTTATCTTTTTTAGTTAAGCGTATTAGTAGGATCTTTGGGAAATAATCATACTTGAGACCTATTTCAGTGTATGTTTGACGTTTATTACTATATTTTTGACGTGACAACGTCTTATAATTCGACAGCGCCGGCTGCGCGCACGAAAAAAACATGACTCATGCGGCGTTACCTCACTCTGAGGCGTTCCATGTAAGGCTTAAAGTGCAAGCGAGAGCGCGGAACGAGCGACAAAGAAGCACAATCGGACGTTGTCACGTTCAACTATCGTCAGTAAACCGACTTTACAGGCAACCAATTTTTTTTAATGACTTGTGTATATCTAATTAATCTTTATAGTCTCGTATGATGAAGACTTATAAAAATAATATTTTTCTAGTACATATTGAACATCGCAATTTAAAAATTAAAACTTATAAGTTATAAGTATCGTCCATCATAGAAACAAATAAACACAGAATATATTAATATTATAAATGCGAAAGTAACTCTGTCTGTCTGTTACTCAATCACGCCTAAACTATTGAACCAATTTTCATGAAATTTGGTATGGAGATATTTTGATACCCGAGAAAGGACATAGGCTACTTTTTATCCCGGGAAAATGACGCAATCCCGAAAATCCCACGGGAACGGGAATTATGCGGGTTTTTCTTTAACTGCGCGGGCGAAGCCGCGTTCGGAAACCTAGTAAATGATAAATATAATTCTAATCAAGTTTATGAGGCACTTCATTAATTTATATAAATCGTAAATTATTTATTATTCGGTTTCTGGATTGATTCTCCGATACAAACCGCAATTTTAGTTTATGAATTTATATTGGTAATATTATTAGTAATATAAATGTATATTTACTGAAATTTATATATGTATAATATAGTACCTATGTACTATATTATATCAACACGCAGGTTGGATTACAATAATTGCAAACGCAACAATGCGAGGAATTCGGTCAATGTGTTATGAGGTATCTGCTAGAAGGCCATCAAAATCGATCCAGCTGATTCGGATTAACAAGTAACCAAATATATACATACAAACACCAAAGAATAATTTTACACTTACTGTTAATAGAAATAAATAAATATAACGAAGTATACCTAGAATAAAATATTTATTGACTACATATTTTACTCAACAATATAATATCATATTATAATCAATTGTTCATTATCTCACATCCATACTAATATTATAAATGCGAAAGTAACTCTGTCTGTCTGTTACTCAATCACGCCTAAACTACTGAACCAATTCGCATGAAATTTGGTATGGAGATATTTTGATACCCGAGAAAGGACATAGGGCCCTACCTTTTATTGCGAAATATGTACCACGGGCGAAGCCGGGGCGGACCACTAGTATTTTAAATAAAGCACATGTTACACAGAATATTAACAATCAAGTTGATTTATTCGGATTATTTCATGTGAAATAAAATATACCAGTGCTCAAATATTAGTTCAACGAAACCGTTCGTATAATTTATAAACGAATAACCCTTTTTTAACGAACACCATTTTATTACGTTTTATTACAAAGTGTACAGTAGGAATGGCGCGAAGGATGCGGGTTCGAGTCCCGCCTCGTGATCGAATTTTTTCTATTCTTTATAAATTTATAAGTGTACAGTAATTAACTATATACTAATATTTATTTATACGATTTAGAAACTATTTTACTCGCGTTCCGCGCATTTTCACTTCAGGCCAATTACGGAAAATTACCTTTGCCTTATAATGAAAGGTAATTTTAGCATAATGTATTCAATTTCCATTATTAATAGTGTATGATAACCATTACCTATACTAGCAAATTTCATGAGAATCGGTCAAGCCATTTCGGAGGAGCTTAACTACAAACACTGCGACACAAGAATCTCTATATATATGAAACTAGCGGTCCACCCCGGCTTCGCCCGTGGTACCTACATATTTCGCAATAAAAGGTAGCCTATGTTCTTTCTCAGGGTCTAAAGATTGTCTGTGCCAAATTTCATCAAAATCGGTTGAGAGGTTTAAGCGGGAAAGCGTAACAGACAGACAGACAGAGTTACTTTCGCATTTATAATATTAGTAGGGATTCTCGTGTCACAATGTTATTTTACCATACTCCTCCGAAAGCTGGACCGATTCTCGTGAAATTTTGTGTGCCTATTGGTAGATCTGAGAATCAGCCAACATCAATTCTCATATCGCTAAGTGACTTATCACTTACTCTTAAGTAAGTCAGAACAACGTTAGCCGGGACAGCTACTTTTAAAAGAAGATACAATTTTGTACACAATTTGTTCGAGGCTAAAACTTGGCCTGGTTGTTGTGGTATGGCCTACTTCGGAGCATTAATTAGAGCCCTCCCATACATTGCTAGCGGAAGTTAAAGGGCCAAGTAATGTAACCCGGTGCTGTGATATATTGATCACTTCAGAGGGTAATAGCCCCATATTTAACTATAACCAGTTCAGTTAACAATGTGTAGGTATATAAATCTTCGTTTATTCTAGTTTTAAAGATGAAAGTTTTAACATTAAAGGATTGGAAGTTATAGTTTTGAATGAAATTTACTACGTAGATAGACGTCTGGATTATCACTTAGCCTACTTTTAACCCCGGTGCCAAGTGAAGGCGCGGTCTTCAGCTAGTTATATCTATACTAATATTATAAAGAGGAAAGGTTTGTATGTATCTAAGTATGTATGTATGTATGGTTTTCACGCATAAACTACTGGACCGATTTTGATGAAATTTGGCACAGAAAATCTTTAGACCCTGAGAAAGAACATAGGCTACCTTTTATTGCGAAATATGTACCACGGGCGAAGCCGGGGCGGACCGCTAGTATGTATATATAAAGCTGAAGAGTTTGTTTGATCGCGCTATAATCAAGAACTATTGCCCTGATTTAAAAAAGTACTGTTAAATATGTATCTACTAACGTGATGAGTACTATGAGTAAAGTGTAAACTATAATGTACTAGCGGTCCGCCCCGGCTTCGCCCGTACTACATATTTCGCAATAAAAGTTAGCCTATGTACTTTCTCAGGGTCTAAAGATTATCTGTGCCAAATTTCATCAAAATCGGTCCAGTAGTTTATGCGTGAAAACCATACATACATACATACATACAAACCTTTCCTCTTTATAATATTAGTATAGATTTATTATTAATTCATCAATTACCTTTACAGTATATTATGTAATACAAGCGAAGCCGGAGCAGACCGCTAGTAGACTATATTATATTTGTAGACACAGTTTATTTTTAATGCCGATTTAAGGCACAACTATCATTATTATTTTAATAAGAGTAATACAATATTATTACCTACATTAACTTATATTATAATACGAAAATTCTTGATAATCAGTTCTAAATTTATAAATCTTAAATTAATATTCTCACCGCAATATCTGCGAATACTTGTTTCGACGAAAGTTAATCTAATATTAGAACCTTACTTCTGTTACTTATTAAATTTATTTCTTTCACAAAAGCCAGATTACGTTCACAAAAATAGGAAACATGAAATGAAAACAAAAGCGTATCGTATTTACTTATTTATTCCCTAAAAGAAAATGAGCATTTTAAGCTGAAGCCTTAGACAGCGTCTTAATAAGTTTATTTTAAGAAGATATAAGCAATGAATTATATTGACGTGATAAAATGATCCGCTTTAAAACTATCCCGCTAAGAGCCGGGTTTCTTTTCATTCTACAATCTATAAACTATTGGACTTCCGTGTTAACACTAAAGAAGTTGTTTTTTTTTTTTTGCATCATAAATATTATAATTCATCAAATCACAAAGTTTTATTTATTTTCTAGAATCTAGGTGTTGAGTTTGTCCCTTAATAAAATTACTTACTTCTATTTCTACTTGATCAGTAGTTGTTGATAAGCATGTCATAATTATCACCTGCAATATTTCTGGCTTCCCACCCCTGGCTTCGTCCACTTTGTCTAAAACTTAATAAAATAAATTCTTAAACCTTCCTTGAGAACAGCTCTATCTATTTAAAAAACCGCTTCAAGACCGTTGTGTAAGTTTAAAGATGTCAGCATACATAGGAACACACAGAACTGTTTTTTTTTTACTATATACACAGTTGACAGATATATAAGTGACTAGGTTTCCGCCCGCGGCTTCGCCCACGCAGTCAAAGAAAAACCCGCATAGTTCCCGTTCCCGTGGGATTTCCGGGATTGCGTCATTTTCCCGGGATAAAAAGTAGCCTATGTCCTTTCTCGGGTATCAAAATATCTCCATACCAAATTTCATGAAAATTGGTTCAGTAGTTTAGGCGTGATTGAGTAACAGACAGACAGACAGAGTTACTTTCGCATTTATAATATTAGTATGGATTTAGAAAAAACTAACTAGCGTGGAAATCCTGTTTTTTAAAGATAGATAGATAGATTTTTAAAAAACAACACAACAAAGAGGTTTAACTGAAATCCTATAAATAGATAGCATCAACAGATTAGTTGTGATGCTGTAAACAAGTCAGAAAGTGGAGCGTACGAACTAAATATCCCTTTGTAAAAGCCGTGACAGGGTTTTGTCGTGCAAGCTTTTCTGTTTCACAATTTTTATACTTCATTTCCATCGACTTATAAAATGTAAAGCGAATTCACTTTACAGGATTTCTTTAAAACTTGATATAGATTATTGTTATACATTACGTAATAAAGTAAAAAAATGTTGTCTGGTTTTATGAAACCACGGTAAAAGTGAAACTGTTCGAACGGTTCCGAACACTGCTTTGTGTAGCGCATGTCGCGTGACATACCTACTCGGCAGCCGAGATACACGCGACATGCGCTACACAGACCAAAAAGTTTGAGACGATGTAATAAAAGTTTCACTTTAATAAATAAAATAAAAATAAATATTTCTGGACAATTTTCATACACGGCACGATCTGATCCCATACTAAGCTTTAGCTTGTGTTATGGAAACCAGATCGCTGATAAACATACATATACAGATAACATACATATATATATAGATAATTAACACCCAGACACAGAGCAAACATCTATGTACATCACACAAATATTTGCCCCGGGTGGGAATTGAACCCACGACCTCTGGCTTGGAAAGCAGGGCCACTACCAACCTAGCCAACCGGTCAGTCAATGTCAGTCAAATGTTTTAATTGTATCCACTACACTGTACAATGAGAATGAAAATTAATTATTACTGCACAAATAAACTGTTCGTTATAAAATTACATTAATATTCCATTTGAAACATGATACAGTAAATGTGTAATGAATTCTGTGAATGTTGTGTTATTTTTTCGCTCTCTTCGCACGGCATATCAGAATATTCTATTAAGTTTGTGTTGAATTACTTTTATCAATATGAAATGAGAAACTTTCTGTAACAAACACAAATTCATAGTAGAGATGTATTTAAGCATTGCAAAGGTTAGACAAGAAAACTTTAAAATTAAATGTGTAACTGTCTCATTATTTTATACTAGCGGTCCGCACCGGCTTCACCCGTACTACATGTTTACTTTCTCTCTCCATAAGAACCATTCTCGTATTTCAAGGAATATTATAAAAAAAGAATTATCGAATTCGGTCCAGCCGTTCACGCGTGATGCCGTGACCAAGGGAAATAGGGATTCATTTATATATATATATATATATATATATATAGATAAAAATATATATTTATTTAAATTGTTTAATAAACTTTTTACTAGTAAACTATCATAAAATGAACACTAATTGTGTAGATGCTTGTGTTTATATATGTACTTATACCAAACCATTCAGACAATATAGGTAGTCGGTGTATGACATAGGTTACACTTATAATATTATAAATGCGAAAGTAACTCTGTCTGTCTGTCTGTTACTCAATCACGCCTAAACTACTGAACCAATTTTCATGAAATTTGGTATGGAGATATTTTGATACCCGAGAACAGACATAGGCTACTTTTTATCCCGGGAAAATGACGCAATCCCGGAAATCCCACAGGAACGGGAACTATGCGGGCTTTTCTTTGACTGCGCGGGCGAAGCCGCGGGCGGAAAGCTAGTATTCATATAACATCCTTATTTAAAATTTATTGTTCGAGCCACAAACCGTACTACAGACGGCACGGTGTGCACTCAAATAATTTGTTTATATCGTCATTGACAAAACTCAAAAATTATGTTTGCACAGTTACTTAAAGGTAAAGGCCTATTCGATTTTTTTTTTATTAATGGTATATGTATATGTATTTTTATAATAAACTTTTATTATAATCAATAAAATATAAACAACTAAATCCATACTAATATTATAAATGCGAAAGTAACTCTGTCTGTCTGTCTGTTACTCAATCACGCCTTAACTACTGAACCAATTTGCATGAAATTTGGTATAGAGATATTTTGATACCCGAGAAAGGACATAGGATAGGTTTTATCCCGGAAATCCTACGGGAACGGGTTTTTCTTTGAAAACGCGGGCGAAGCCGCGGGCGGAAAGCCAGTATAATATATTTCAACATAATTCATATTAATCGTGAAATTTACAAAGATCACAATTACCTATACAGGATATACAAGTATACAATATGCATGAATGTTTTATTAATGATTATTAGTTAAAATTAATAATTAATAATCAACTATATTATTATAGCTTTACACTTGTTATATTACACTATTATAGTCACAAGAATGCTAAGAATTATTATATAAATTACTTATAGCTTTACACTTGTTATATTACACTATTATAGTCACAAGAATGCTAAGAATTATTATATAAATTACATACATACATAATATATTATATTTCAACATAATTCATATTAATCGTGAAATCAACAAAGATCACAATTACCTATACAGGCTATACTAGTATACAATATGCATGATTCATGAATGTTTTATTAATTATTAATAGAATAGAATATAGAATAAAATAATAAATTATTAATTTAACAATCAACTCAACTATATTATTATAGCTTTTCATTTCACACTCACAGTTGTTATATTACACTATCATAGTCACAAGAACTAGGACAGTGCATTCAAAAATACTCAAAAACTACTGAACCGATTTGCCGCATACAAACACAAAATTCTATATACGTATCGAGAAAAACACTTCGATAGCGCGATCTAAAAAGTGCTCAACGACATCTAGTTTATTATATATCTGATGTCTTTTTTAAAGCGTTAACATCAAGCAAGTAATATAAAATTACTGGTTAAAAAATATAGAATATTTTATAAATAACTAGCGACCCGCCCCGGCTTCGCACGGGTGCAATGCTGATACTAAATACACTACAGAATAAATGATAGTTTAAAAAAACTAAAAAACACGCTTTATCAAATTAGTGTATTGTCGTCGGTCCTCAATAAATCTACAAAGTTTGAACGAAATCTGGCCGTTTAAAGTGGGTCAAAATCGCGCCCAAAAAAGTCGGTTACAAACAAACATACAGGTGAAGCTAATAAAAAGCGTGTAAATAAAAAGCGTGTAATAAATAGATAACCGGCCGGCCGATACCGCCGCAAACGCTACGTCCCGCAATTTTTAAATCTGTAATATCTTCGAAAATATTCACTTAAATCATACGGTGTAAAGGGCCATATAGATCTATATTAAATGAACAATGTATTTAAGGTATTTAATTGGTTAAGGATTAATGCTGTATTGGTTAAAATCGTTTCAAAAATAAGCCATTATTTGTCGTAAAAAGTAAATGACAAAAGTTATTGTGGGTTATCCATAAGAGATAGACATATATCATTGCGATGACTTTTCTGTAGACCTTTTCAATGTGTATAATACTTAGTACATTATTTTGATAAAATTCGGAGGATTCAGCCTGCGTTTGCAATGTAAGCGAAAAAAATGCAATTTTTAACGACATCACATTAGAAACCTCAGAAATAACAGTACTTCTACACTATTTAATGGATGTTATTATACATAATCTAAAACTACCTTCCTCTTGAATCACTCTATCTATTAAAAAAAACCGCATCAAAATTCGTTGCGTAGTTTCAAAGATTTAAGCGTACAAAGGGACATAGGGACATAGGGACAGGGAAAGCGACTTTGTTTTATACTATGTAGTGAAGCGCTTCTTTCAATTTTGTATCATTTTCATATTTAAAACATAGAGGTACTGTTCGCGCCACAATACACAAACCGCTAGAGACGATACTGTTTCGTGCACTAAAATTATTTCGATCACCACAAATCCAATTATGACAAATACCATTTCTGTGACCTACTTCAGCGTCTGCAGCCGTTATCGTGTGCTGTGCATTATTAATATTAACGCGTTGTTAATAATTAATTATCAGATTGTGTTCTTGGCAAACTAACCGCTTAAAGGCATTTCGTTAATTCCGACAGGTCTGTTTGTCTCAATTGTGATGTTATTTCATAGAAGTAAATAGGTAATATGTACTATTAATAGTACATTATATATTACTAGTATATATTACTTATTATATGTAGTATGTACTATTAATAGTACATAATTGCCATTAATGGCATTAAGCCCCCGACTTCGTACAGACGTATAAAACTAAAATTATATACACTATTCCTCTAAAACCACAAAACACACATAATGAAAATCGGTGCAGTTATGTTTGAATGTTTAGCGAAAAGATCGACAAATGGACAGGATTTTTTTTTAATTTAAATACTTTTCTTCTTAATTTTGGTTCATATTTTTTTTAGATTAAGTATAATACACCCCAAAGACTATGAAAAATGAATATGCTCACACTGAAAAATAACAATTTCTAATCTACCGTTACCGTAGGAAGGCAACCACGATATTATAATATTTTAAAATTCTTATATAATACTCATTTTAAAAAGTCTCATTTCCCTGGAGATTGTCTTGTCTAATTCTATGATTGGTTTATAGTAGATAGGTATATTATTATACTGAAATGATTTATTTATGTGGATAGAGGCAACGGGCCTTTAAATCATATCAAATTATTATTAATCCAATTTAACTGTTGCATTAATAAAAATTATGTTTTTACTGTAAGTATCATTTGAGGCCTATACGCTACATTTTTTAGCCTCGAATTCTTTATAAATATCAGTTCTTTCGCAAATAATTTTCATAAATTGAAGGGTCAATTAAAATTAAGCTACCATCATTTGAAATGTAGTATTTTTGGGATGTTCCTATTTATAAAATAACAATCTGAAATCTTATTTCCATTACTTCAAGAAAATAAACGAATTTATAAATATAATATTTTTGCAAACAGGCAACAGTGTTATACAAAATTCCAATATAAAATCTCACACAAAACGTTTTATCGAATTATTTATTACATACTATGTAAATAAGTTGTATAATATTGATAGTAGATACCATACAATACTACTATAATCGTACATTCGCACAAGAATAAATATAAAGCAGCTACGAAATAATAAGTGCTACGCGGCCGCTACGGATATTTTTCACGCTACGAAAATTCCGTAGCACTGTGAAAATAATGTTGTTTATTTTTTAGACTATATTTTATTTAAGAAAACGATTTATCAAATAAAAAAAAATTGATTGTTTGATTTTTGTATTTTATATACCAGTTACAAAAAAAATTCGCAATGCGTATTTTGAGTACAAAAAATAAAAAATCTAAGTCTATAATATACCCAAACACAGATTATGTAAGCCCGGTGCGAGCTGGAGCGAAACTTTACAAAGTTTACGATGTACTTACTTCAAGGCCGCAGTTTGGCGCGCGCGGGGACCGAGGGCCGCGACCGCCCTCTCTGAGCCTCCGCGGTACACTGTGAGCGTGCCGCAGGACAGCGCGCGCACTACCGACACCCCACCTACACTTTCTTACCATCGATTCAACATTTACACTTTTTGTCACTTAAATAAAACAATTAGGTCACTAAATCGGATAATCCGAGCGATTAGACACCATATTTTTTATATTTTTTGCAAAAAATTTTTTTCTATTTTTTGAAGTTTACACAAATATATATCTCAAATAGAATGATAAAACTTTGTTGTTTCTAAAATGTTGTAATAAAAAATACATAATTAAATTAGATAATGAGATATGATTAGCCTCATTACACTCGCAGCTCGACACCAGTGGTGTTTTTCTATTTCTTCAGACGATTACGTCTGTATAAACAATAGCGCTAACAAGCTGCTCAGAGAATTAAGCTTCCTGTGTATTTCACTGTAACGGGTTCCGAAATAAAACAACACAAATCGTTCATATTTTATTGAACACAAATGCAGTGATATTCAAATCTTATTTACATTTTTCGAAGCGATTACAATTTATACATAATTTGTTGTATTTAATGTTGAACCAAAAGGAACGTTTTTAAAGTTAAGTATTAACCTTAATTACTTAAATTGTATTTATTACATAAATGGAATAATTTCATAAGAAGAGGCAGGTTTTATGTCGTAATACTTATCCTCCTAGAATACATATGGAGATGATTGTACAAATAAGAAATAGCACACTTTAAGATGTAATAATACTTTTAAGATGAAACCATGTACAAACTATAAATACCACAGTATTTTTAAGAAGATAACATAAATAAACATTAAACAGTTTTCTCACGTTCAAAAATAGCGTTTCCTTAGTATCGCGACATTAACAATTCTGAAAGGCGTTCAAAGGTACTTTTCAATGGCCCCTCCTCAGCCATCTGCATTTTGCAAAGTCACACCAAACTTATACTTTTCTTGCCTTATATTTTTAGACTCTACATCTTTAGACCGGAATTCTTAATCGTCACTTGGATTAAGTTCAATCTTGGAGATAAGTCGTCGACCTCAGTGACCTAAAAACTAAGTCGACCAAGTGACTATTTTAATCTTAACTCTAAACAAAGCAAATAAATATTTTTTATGAAACCTTTTATTTTTAAAGCGATTAGGATTGTTTCTGTGATTTCAACGCGCACCGTAGCAATGCTACGACTAAGTATAATTATTCAAATTGCGGTAATTGTTAAGTTTCTGTACGAAGCAATTAGCAGGTGTACGTAGTGCAAATACGTAACAATAAATTGAAACAACATTTAATATAGAACAATATTAATGTCTACTGTTTAATTTGAAAGTTATGATGGATGAAAGCAAACTATTTAATCACGCCTGAACCTAATGTAGTTGAAATTTGAACTTGGGAAGTTCATTTCTCTCATTTACGAGTATATATTATGTAATTAGTTAGTTGACCGCCTCCTTGTTTCAGTGGTTGACACGTGAACGTAGAACTGAGCGTTCCTAGGTTCGATTCCCGGTGGAAACGAAGAAAAAAAATGTCTCGGTCTGGCAGGACACAGAAGGCTGATCACCTACTTGTCTCTAAAGAAAACTCGATCGGTGAAACAGATGTATGCATAATGTATCTGCCCCTTACCACACTAGGGGCCACGGAACTTCACTGTGAAGGTAACTAGTCATTTGAAAAACTATGTATGTGTGCAGTATGGAACCATAATATACATATAGATCGTCACAAGTATATTATACATACAACTAAATACAGGCTTCACCTAAATAAATTGGACGCTAGCCAAGTAAGCAACCATGCATAAATGATTTGTTGGGAACCTCGTCGTGCGTATGGGGCCAGGTCTCACGTGACGTCATACTATGTAGAATATAATATATTCGATATTTATTTTGGTTTACATTGCTGAAAAAGGTAGGGCTTTTCTATGTGGTGAGGTCTTAAAAAACCTTGTGATAATAAATTCGCTTTACCACCCGCAATCGAAAGTTTATTCATTATTATGACTTCATTGCTAGAATGTGATCTGTTGAAGTAAATAATAGTTAGTTTACTTCTCTAAATTACTAAAATATTCCTTCAACTAGGGTCGTAACTATTCGAGCGAGCGTAATCCCTTCAACTAAGACCCTCAAAAGCACCTTTGAAATAATCAACAATCAAAGGTTTCAGGGGATTTATGTATAATAATTATTATTATTTAGTAAGTACATAGACTAGAAAGCCCATTTATCGAGGAAGGCTAAAGGCTATACTTTATCATCATGCTAAGGCCAATAGGAGCCGAAATGCAGGTAAAACCGCGGGGCACAGCTATTATCCTCTATCTCTCATACATTTTTTCATATTAAGTATGTCGATTTACAAATATGTAGATTCGTTTAAATTTTAGGTAACACTTGATTCTCATAACAAAGTTAGTCTATTAAAGTAAATTTATTCCGTTCTATTATTTTGCTAGAGCCCGCCTAAAGAGGATTATCTAGATCGGCGTACAAGGTCAATCAGATATATTTTGGTAGCCACATGTCCTAATATTAACTACGCTTCATTTTATTCTAGTATCGATGACAGAAATAACCTGTGAAATTTAATATTTTCATTTAACACTGTATAAATGGAAATATTTCACACAAACGCGAACGGTGTGAGATACAAAAGGTTTTTTCGCATTGAATACGCACAATATAAAGGTAATTGTTCGTCTATTTATAGCAAAACCGTTTAGCAGAAATAAAGTCAAATGAAAGTCTGTCTATTCTACTTTCTCTGTGGACTTTTGTGAACTAAAATATATTAAAAAAGAGCCTGTGAACGCGTCAGAAGTGAAACTTCTTTGGCAAGATTTAAATATACCAAAATAATCGCCTTACTTCATGACGTGAGGGTATCGCCATGACGCTACCTTGAAATTTTACTCTCAACGGGCCTAAAGAAGTTTCACTTTAAAAGGTTGTAAAGAATACAGTCTAATAACACGACGAGATTGAGATTGGCTGTATTTTCCTTCACTACAATATAGATTTAATAAACATTTCCTGGAAAAATCTTTTATATCTATGAAGAGATTTCATACATTCATGAGAGTCTGTAAATAACAAATTAATATGGGAAAATATCAAATAGGATCTTCGTCAACAAAAAGCGTATTAATAAAGGCATTGGTTAACCAGTATTTTCTGAGGCTAGCTTATTTTTCATAACGGTAATTTTATATACGCTCCAGATTGAAAAAAGGAATAGAAATCTAATTTTCTCGTTCATATTGTACGTGTTGCCGGGTAAAACCAATTACGTACATCTTTTCAACACCGTGTGATATATTTCTTTTATGTAATTTCTGAGAGGAACATTATACAACATTGTTCACTTAAGAGCCAACAAAACGAGTGAGAGAATTCAAAATTAGGTTTTTCTATTATCTATATCTGTGTATTATAATATAGTTCTTGCGCTATGCCTCAAGCCTCCCCCGTAGAGCGCGACAGGGACAACTTCAGCTCGGGCCGAAAATACCTAGGAAAATTACGCAAATTCGACGTTCCGTAGTCCCCTGTTTCCTCCTCCAATACTGAACAGATTTAATTACTTGTTTCATAATTTAGTAGAGAAAAGTATAGGCTATGTTCCTACGTTTTGCTTTTTTTTATATAATGTTCAAAAATTAGTTTTATGGAAGACGGAACATAACGGAAAATCTGTCCTATTTCTTACGTTTTGAAAGATTCATATCTTTTTTAATAATTACGATATGACAAAAAGGAAAACGTAGGAACATGGATAAAGTTACCATAGATTAATAGTAAAAAAATATATTGCTCTAGTGGCACAATCCAGGGAGAAAACAGGGGACAATGCTAGTATGGAAAAATGGCTCTTTTGTTTGCTCTCAAGTAGATGTGACAAGATAGTTTCCACAATACAGTTTCCGCTATTATAAGCCATTTTTTAGATTCCATACCGCCGTCTATATTGCCCTTATTGGCTGCCAAATGGTTACAAATATCCGAATATAAATACTTAAATGTGCCAAATTGTTATAAATAATAAATAGTTAGGAAATATCATCACTAAATACAAAGACCTAACTTGCCGTACAAATAGAATCTCAGCTTTCTGTTCCTAGAAAACTAATTGCTTTTATAGTAAATTGTAAGATGATATATGCCTTTTCTTCTATTAACGACTATAACGTTAACGTTAAGATAAACCGTATGCGCGTATACCTACTTCACAATACATTCGAGTATTTATTCAATAGCTAAAGTATTTTATTAAAAATAATGAACACAAATCTATATCCAGGGATAGGTAACAAGATACCCAAGTTTACTAATTTATTGGTTGCTAGTTATACGAACGCAATCTCAAATAGTTGGAAAAGCACCGAAGGCTTCGCATAACTCGATTGCGAGTCGGATGAGCAAAACAACACTATTTTGTAATACCCATTCGTGCATGGTATTTCCTCGCATCTATTGTATCGGAAATATCGAAATACGACAAGATTATACATTCGGTCTTATCTAGATTCCTTTTGTAAACTTTAAAATACATTCCTTTTGGTTCTCGTGGGACATTGAATAATTCATATTATGCTGCGATATCTCTATTTAAAAATACATTTTCTTAGTAAAATCAGGTACGGTTTAGACAGTTGTGTTTATTTAAATAATTGATTTGTATCTGCTATTTTTGTTTGTGGACGTGCGTCAATAAATATTGTTTTTAATTATAATTTATTCAATGTCCGTTCAAATAACAGTGTTATAAAAATAGTGACGAGAGTATAAACGACGATACATACTGATTTGCCATCTGTTATAAGTCTGTTTTAGTATAAATTTGTTGAGCGATGTCGTAGCTAGTCAGAATACATACGTTTTAGTAGTTATAAAAAATGGAATATCAGAAATTATTACGTCTATTATATGGTAGTAAGCTAGCTAGTTGCAATGAATAATCAGTATATAATCTAGGGGTTGAGCAACCACAAAAGCGGACAGAATTGGATGGTGAATTTTGGTTGGCGCCTTCATACTTTGGAGGAACACGCAAAGCTCTAAGTTAAGTTGTCAGTAGTTAGTAAGTTAATTCAAACGCTTTTGACGTTTTGATCAACTTGACGGATTGACCACAAACCGAACGATAAAGATTGTTCCAAGGATTATCTCTTTATTGGTTTATAGCACATATATTCCTTACTATCAAATAACATAAATATATCAGTGCATACTATATAAATCTCTTTTTATACAACTAATTTTACAGAACAGATGTGAAATGCATTTCCTACCTTTTAATAAGCGCATGATAACATGACTTATAATCTATATCTCTTTAATAAAAATATGCTAAAATTTCATCTGTGCTAGCTACGACCTCGCTTTGACCGAAAGTGCATGAAATAGCCATAAAATTATTAAAATATTGTTCCCGAACGCCAGGATTACTTATAAAATTCAATAGAAAAATATATGGGGATTTGTGACTATGTTTTACAGATGGCACTAAAAAAAAAGTGTGTGCGTGTAACCTTTACGCGCGATTGAAGTAAAACTTCTTTGGCGTTGACGACATATATCACTGAAATGATTAAATATTAACTTAAATAAATAAATATTATATTATAATTTAATTATATTTATTATTCATGTGCTTTACAAAGATTATTTAAATGTTATATTAATATTATTCATTCGAAACAGGTAATTGAATGTCATCATAATTTCTTACGTACGAAATTATAGGTTTGTGGTAACTATAATGTGAAACATAAATTTTACTCTCTAAATTTGCTACTTTTCTTGAAAATACAGCATCTATCGTTGTACCGAAACGCGTTGTTGAATGAAGTCGAGAAGTATTCATAGATAAATCAAATTTTTCTTCTAAAAAATCAATTAACGGCTGAGATTCCTGAGAGCGAAAATTAACATTAAAATCTCCAGTTAGAATCATCGGTAATTCATGATAATTACTATTTAAAAGTCGAGAACCTTCAATTGTGAAGTGAAGTAATTGCTGATGAATAAATTTTATGATATTTGTCAGGCTAGTATTTGTAGAAATATAAATAACAACGATAATCACAGGTTGGTCATTCGTATTAACACATCGAACCAAGGCGATGTCACCAATTTGTGAAACCTCATCGGAAATTTGTGATAATATAGTTGGTGAAATATTTTTAATTGGTGTTACATTGTTCAGTGTATCTGTAGATGAATGATATACAGCTACTCCACCAGCAGTTGAGTTGGGTCGTTTGTATTGGGTAACGCAATAAAAATTTTCAATAAGAATTTGTTCGTCATTTTTCATCCAAGTTTCGGAAAATAACAGCAATGTGGACCTTTTTAATACTTTATCATTCAGATCAGAAACATGAGCACGTAAACTTTGGTAGTTGAAGGAAAATAGTGTAATGTTACTCTCATTTACAAGGTTATATAATTCTTCCTGTTGTGTTATTAGGCGAGAATTTGAAAGTCTTTCAAATTCACACTGTAAATCAACTATTCCCCCTGGACGCTTTCTTCCATGATAAAATTTGTTGTCATCGGTGTTTGAGACAATGAACAATCCATTTATATCAGTTACTCGTGATAATGCTACATATAACAGCTGCTGACTGTGACTTTTATTGTATTCATAAACGATTTGACGTAAGCGCACAAGCAGATACTAATGGAAAGTGATTTCTCTTTGCAAATATTGTCTTATTTCTATTCATTGGTACAGATGACGATCTTCGTAAAATTGGGACTGCTGTTCTACTAATGTTTAGAGTTTGAATATGATGGGCAGCTTTTTTCCTAATTTTCTCTCCTATCTTACCAGGAAACTCAAGCCATAAGCGTATGATGTTATCACTGTCATCACGTTCAATATACACTAACTTTCCAACACAACCGTTGGCTAAGCCATCAGATACATCAATATTGGTTGTAATAATGTAAAATTTGTTAAGAACTAATATGATTTCATAAGGCGATCCTCCTGTATCAATAACTGACATTTTATGAAATTGTTGGCGTACATATGCTTCTTGTTCAACTGAATGACAACCTATATACATATCTGTTGCTATGGATACTACTTTGTCTTCAGCAATATTTAAAATAGATTGATTATAATCCGCAACATGTTTATTTTTATTTTTAATTTACTTATTTTAAAAGTAATAAATAAACAAGTATATTTAGAGATTTTCAAAAAATTTTGCAATTTAAAATAATGTTTTTAAAACTGTTGAATTTTTCATTCACTTTGCTATTCACAATTGATCCGTTTGAAAATTTGAAAATAAATAATCCTAATTGATTATGATATTTGCCACTAGCTGGCGTATAAGTCAAGAAGCGTGTAGTATATGACATATACTTACAACCAATCAGAATTATTATTTTTAAATGGCGGAAACTACGCAGACAGTAAGCGTTACTTCCGTCAGAAAAAAAATCTGAGTTACTCCCTAGTCGCGCCTAAAGAAGTTTTACTTCAAAAATGAATTCAAATGTAAAGTCCAAATAGGTGTTGCTTTTGACGAGAAAAACAATGAAATATCAAAAAGACGACAGATTCTTAAATACATCCATTACTATATTAAGTTTTATTTAAATGTTATTTTAAATCTATAAAATTGCACTTTCGTTACACATCATTAAACGTCATACCTTTCGATCATTTATTTATTTTCCGAGATAGTCGTGGTTTTCGTATTTCTATGATGCGGTATAAAATTTTAAATTCTTGTTCCTGCTAAAAGCAAACTTCTCATCAATCATTCCTTTGACAAAGCATCTCGGTGCGAACTGTACTAAGAGCCAGGAGAAACATGCTCCAGAACTGTATATACCATGTATATACCTAACCTAAATGTAGTGTACCTAAATGTGCTATGAAGCACATTTAGGTACACTACATATACCTAAACTTATTGTAGAATCTTCTTGAATAGTATCACTATAACTGAATACAATAATTGTCATGCACGTTAGTTGTCTAGGATCAAAATAGGTACATAAATCTGCGTGAAACGTCAACCGAACAAAACACGCTTCATTTCTCACGCTAATTTTATTTTTCCAATTATAATTTCTAGCCTTTTTCTATACACATAGTGTAAATTGAATAAGCTTTTTTACCATATCGTCACATGATCACCAAGGAAAGGCAGTGTTAAAATTGTTCTATTAAGGCAAGGCAAGCTTTATTCACAACTTACGAGGATATGTGGTTATAACCCCTATAACTACACCGTAAATATTGAATTCTTTCGAATCTTGTTTTCTAAAAGAATCATGTAATTCGTTGTTATACGTAAAACTACATAATATTATGAGCAAATAACGGACACAATAAGTGATTAGATTGTAAAAATTTACCCATAAAATGGTATCTTTTCGGATAAGTAAGACGTATTCGATTTGTGTCAACAGTACATCGTTATTTAAGCAACACAAATTTTGTGTTGCGCTAAAAATAAATCTAGATTTATAATTCAGACTCAAAAGCACACGAATTCCATTTTTTCGCAATGACAACCTCATAAACTAGGTTGATGGATGTTTGGGAAAAGCAAAAAATATAATAGTATTGACGTGATGTGATGTATGTTTATGTGTTGTTTCTGAGTGGCAAATCAGTTGAGTGAGTTGATAAAAGCAATGTAGACCGGACTCTCAGTGGAGTTTCGTTTGCAAAAATCGCGGACCTAAATCTGACTTCTGATATATATTGTATAGATCCCAGACATCCTATAGACAGATGTTGCCAACCAGTTTTGTGGTCCCCCTGCCCGCACCCCGGTAATTAAATATGGCATACAAAGAAAAAAATAAAAATTTCCAAACCATGCCGTGTGGGGTATCAAATGAAAGAACTTATTGAGTAGATCACGAATATATAGCATACTATATACATTTCTTACACTTTCTCTAAGATTTTTTAGAAAATTTACGAAAATGGTCCATTTTTGAGTTAACTTTAAACCACTATAGATTGAAAGCTCATGAATATATTTTTTAAATTATTATTTTAAATAATTAACAATAGTCCATTGTTTATGATTCAATATTTCGTACAGTGAAATAGTTGCATGGGGGAGTGAGGGGAGCATTCAAAGATGGCGAGTATATTTTCAAGTTCATATAGTATATAGTTATTTTCATCAAATCTACCACATAGCTCACTTATATTATATTACGAACTATTGAATCATAAACAATGGACTATTGTTAAATATTTAAAATAATAATTTAAAAAATATATTCATGAGTTTTCAATCTATAGTGGTTTAAAGTTAACTCAAAAATGGACCATTTTCGTAAATTTTCTAAAAAATCTTAGAGAAAGTGTAAGAAATGTATATAGTATGCTATATATTCGTGATCTACTCAATAAGCTCTTTCATTTGATACCCCACACAGCATGTTTTGGAAATTTTTATTTTTTTCTTTGTATGCCATATTTAATTACCGGGGTGCGGGCAGGGGGACCACAAAACTGGTTGGCAACATCTGTCTATAGGATGTCTGGGATCTATACAATATATATCAGAAGTCATATTTAGGTCCGCGATTTTTGCAAACGAACATCTCCTTGGAGCCTGCTCTAATGAGTTTACAGGTAGAATGCAATATTAATTATTCCTTTTAACCTTTTCTTAACTGCTTCTTAGTTTTTAACTACGCTCTCATTTCTGTTTACCTTTATTTTCTCAACTTCAACCTGCAATGTCCTAATAAGCCAACAAAGAAACATTAATTCTGAATGAAAAATTATTTATTGTGTAAAATACAACAAAGCCTTCTAATAACGGGATCAAGTGCCGACGTTGAGCTCGCACAATACGTTCGCCTTACGTTTGATTTTAAATCCAATTCCTGCGTAGTAAAGTTCATATTACGTTTTAAATCGTACAGTCAATACATGCCTGACCTACCCCACGCTGCAGCAGCGAACAGGTGATTTTGATTGCATTTAGGTCTAACCGAGCGGTAGGTGGAATTTATATTAAAACGTTAATAGTATTTGGGCTTGTACTAAATATACCGCAAATATTTGGGTTAATAATGTCTGGTCACTAGTGACTTAGTGAGTGGTGACTGTGACACGAGTAATTGACAGTTCGATTTAGTTTAAGGCACAGAATACATAATAGCAGCTAAACGCTGTTTTTGTCAAGAAGCTTATATCTAAAACACTGGAGATTGCACTATGACCATTAACTTGTAACAAGAAAATATGACCTTGAATGACGCCTGTATGTTTTTTTATCCCTTTCACACCTAACTTGGCAAGTCATTCAACGTCATATTTTCTTGTTACAAGAATGTTCATACTGAAATCTCCATTGTATTAGATATAAGCTTCTTGGTTTTGGTCAACGTTTTGGTATGATAAATTGTTGCTTAATGAGACTGTGTAATTTTGAATGAAATAAATTAGAACACTGAAATTGTTGTGATGTCGAGGGTTATGAAACAACATACACGATCTTTTAAAAAGTTATCCCAAGTGCATAGTATAAATCCCAATTAAGTAGTTAGAATTAAAATATTTGAAGACGCTGGGTCCATAAGAATTAAGAAGTGACCCCATAAGATTTTTTACAGAAATCGGCCAGCTCGATTATAATAATGTAAGAATTAAAACCGTGCAAAAGAAAATAGGTCATACGAAGACACGAAGTAAAAACAAGCCAATATCACCCGAGCTACACCTCGGGTTGCTAAACTTATTCCCGGAATGATTTTTCGGGACGTAAAAGAGCATTCTGTAAACGAAGATATAAGCTGAAAAGTTCGAATGAATTGCCTTTGGAGGTTTCAAACAGATTGGATTCAGTGGAACGGAACAGGATTCAATCTTGCTGGAAATAGCGCAACGAATTTTACACATTTTAAAATAACCTTAATGGACTTGCCGGGCAGGATCATTTCAGGTGGAATTGTCTGCTTTAGGGCATCATTTATAAGCGTTTCTTTTATTTTAGCTTGAAAGTGTGAAATGAAAATGTAAATTGTGATCCTGTGTTGTGATCTATGAATGAGAAGATTTTGTAGTATTATATTCTTAAGCTTCAATGAATAGTATTGTTGAGATAGGTCTTCGGCTTAAAACCCCAATTTGGTACGCCACAATTTTATATCCGGCATAATAATTATTAGTATACATTTAAGTAATGTGCTGTTTTTCTACAGCTTCTGTAGCTACATAGATTTGTCTCTTACTAAATTACGTAGATTTTCTAATTTAGATTTTCCCTAGCATACATACATTACAGTGCACATTGAAATCGACGTTCTCATTAGCGAACTGCTAAACGATGTACAGGGTGCGGTATTGACAGTCGCTAAGTAGTATTTGAACTGAAGCGCTTTTAATGACGTTTACACTGTAGGTACATAGATATAAAGGGTCTGGAGCGATGCACAAAACTTAAACGTGTTCAATTAGACATGACGTATCAATCAAAAGTCTATCAAAAGTGCTTTTGATACTTACAACTTACTTACTTTACTACAGAAAAGAGCCGATAAGAAATTCTGTAGTTGCTCTATCTAGAATGCTTCTAGAATAGTGAATTTACGTTAACCAATTTAAAATGTATCGATCGAATGCCAATTGTGCATTCGATCGAAACATCATTGATGAATGCAAAATACCTAGACTGCTTGAACAAATTTACCGTCCGGGATTGCAACTGTAGGTAGTAATTTGTAGGTACTTTTAACTTGTAGCAATTAATTTGTAGCAACAATTATGTGTTTGTATTTTCATTTTATATTGGTCTGAAGAGTTAATGTAGATAAGTAATAAGAAGGTATTAATAACACTAATACATCTGCCAGCGATAAAATACAATAGATACTATGAACCGAATAACTATGCTTTTCGTTTACAAATCCCTCTATATTCGATATACCCAAGCATTATGAGAATGCATTCTCGTAAAGCTTTTAAAAGCTTTGCAATTTTGCGTTATCCGACTCCATTGAGGTATTGTTCAGCCTATAGGCTTTTGGGTCACCTACATATGACGTGGAGAGCGAAAATTCATAGTAGATAGTGACGTACATTTAATCGTACGTTTAGCATGGATTTTATAAACGCTTCGCAAATGTTGTTTGCTATTTCTGAGATATGTTAGAAATTATTTGGTGGGTGGTTGAGGTGCAATGTTATGAGTTAAATCTTGGAATAGTATTGTGTGTTTTTTTTAAACTGATAAAAGTGCCTATTGCTATTTTTTTGTATATAGAACATTATTTTTAAAATTATCTACTTAATACATAATACTGATATTATTTATTGATTACGTCAAAATAGTCTCCTTATAGATTTTATCTTTGATGAGAATTTTGATGCTAAAGCAAAACATACCTAATTTAAAGAAAAATTATAAAACATAGAAAGACTACGTAATCTGATTGGAAAGCTAAATAAAACAAATTGTAGAACTTCGTAGTCCTATCGGATTTCGTTTCATCCGACTACGTAGTTAATTAAATTCTGGAGTCGAGACACATTTGTGCACTATGTCGTGATCCTTGAAACAACATTTATTACGAGGGATATTACACTAGACTGTTTTTCTTTGAGCTTTGCTTTTCCTAATAATCAATACGCAAGTATTTTTATGGTTAGTAAGACATATGCGACTAACGCACGTCGCAGAAATTTTTAAAAGAAAAGGGAATACATTTTTTTATTTCTCCTCGCTCTTCTTATAATAAACAAGCTTACCGCCCGTGGCTTCGCCCGCTTTGTTTAAAACCTCATAAAGTATAATATACTAAAACCTTCCTCTTGAAACACTCTATCTATAAAAAAAATCCGCAACAAAATCCGTTGCGTAGATAGAGATTTAAGCTTAAAGGGTCATAGGGACAGAGAAAGCGACTTTGTTTTATACTATGTAGTGATTTGAGGAATAAATATCACGTTTAAATAATTTAATAATGAAAATTAAGTTTTTTATTGAAATAATATACTTATAGCTACATGTAAGAAAAATTAAATCAAATGAATATCTAAAAAGCAAGCACGGATCCATTACCATTTGCGATATTCCATTTCACGCAGTTTTATTTAGTTTTCGCAATACAATCCGCTTCGCGCCATTTGCTTGCGTAAACTTTCATAAACTATTATGTCTTAGTTTTCGTTAAAATTTGACCGACTTTTTTTTAATTCTGGAATGTTCTAGAACATTTGGCTGTGAATTTAACAGATATGCTTGCTACAATCCGCTTGTAGGCTTCGTTTAGCATCTACAGATGCTTTATCTAAAGACAGTGGGTTTTTAAGATCTTAACTGTTGTACATCTACACTAATATTATAAAGAGGAAAACTTAGTTTGTTTGATTGTTTGATTGTAATGAATAGGCTCATAAACTACTGGACCGATTTTGATGAAATTTGGCACAGATAATCTTTAGACCCTCAGAAAGAACATAGGCTACCTTTTATTGCGAAATATGTACCACGGGCGAAGCCGGGGCGGACCGCTAGTAATAAATATTTTGCTGGAAAATACATTTAGATAAATATAGGGAAATGGGAAATAACTTGAAAAGTTTATTGAGCATTGTAATTAGTACGATAATTGATTAAATTATACACAAAAATTGTATCTCATGTCATCATGTGTTAGGTATATGGTTACCTATAACCAACGCCTACAACCTATACCTATTCATTAGAATCATAAGTATAATTGGCGATTAGACTATGAACATTCATATTTGTTTCAATACTTTTAGGTTAGATTCAAACTTTATCAGTAATTTATAAAACATCGACACTTGTGACGTCACGTTATTAAAAGGCTACCCAAAAAAGTTTGTTAATAGTGAACAAATGGTAGTGTTAAGAAACCTACTCATTACTATTTTAATTTTATATTTCCTAGATACACCTCCCAATAATAAAATTTAAGAATGCCAAATAAATAAAAGGAAAGGAAGAAATAAAAAAAAAAACAAAAATAAAATGATACAAAAATATATGATTTATTAAATAAAAAAAAAACATTCGAGTTGAGTATAAGGTGACAAACTAAATTTAATTTAAAATCACTAGTGTACAATAGACTGAGATGATTTTAAATTAATTTTAGTGACGTCACTAGCACTTAGGATAAACATAACAAAAAAAAACAAAAAATAACACCAAACGTATTCGAGTGAACCAAGTTATCTTTTCACTAAAGTGACGATATATAGTGTACTTTTTATGTTAAGTGACAAATTGAATATGAAATTTAATATCTACGTCAATTACTTATTTATTAATTATTAAAGTATATGTATTATCTCTGAAAATTTATTCCGAAATAAACTATTTAATACAGTTACTTTAAAAATAATCTAAATTTGTGACAATGAATTTGAACAGATTTACGAATATCACAATCAAAGTAAAGGAAGAGAAGTGCTGGGAGTCAGTGGGCCATCGTGGTCACAACACCCTTGCCATAGTCCGCTAAGCTTACGCCAAGCGCTTGGAAGGTATGATCGTGTCCACTCAGTAATATTATAAAAAATCATCAAACTCAGTTCATCCAATCGAAAGTACTGAGGTAACAAACAAAAAATACTGTCGACTTGAAAGGCTCCTTTTTTGAAGTCAGTTGTAAAATAATAATTGAAAAATATTTTTTTTCATTGAATAGCAATATGTAGATGCATGAGATTAGGTTTGTAAAATTTTGAAAGTGCATTGCATTTACAGCACGGTACCTTCAAAATCTTCTAAGAATTACACAAAATAAAATAATAAAAAAAGAAGCAGCGACAGAAAAGTAAATAACTATATGTAAGAAGCCAAAAGAAATTAAGAATAGACAAGAAAAATTAAACAGATATATGAGAGGAAGGGAAAATATAATACAAGACTGTGAGAAACAAGACTAAGAGGTGATTTTAAAAGACACTCCCATTACCCCTTTCTCCCCTTTATTGATCATAATATTTCGTCCTGTACAAACGTAAAAATATTTATTCACTAAGAGAATTTTGACATTTAATAGATCAGTAATCGACGCGATAAACAGGACAATAAAATGTTTTAGGGCTGATTTTTCAATCCTTGGTAAAATTTTATCTGTCCAACAAAGTATTACACAATAATATACAGATGTCACCTAAAAACTGTCAAAAAGTGGGCAAGTAACACATTTTTAAAGTGGTTGTTTAATACGATATTCGATGAATAAGTTTTAACTAAGGATTGAAAAATCGGCCCTTAATATAATATAGAATCAATTATTTGTATTTAAAATATTTCAAATTACTATTTTGCTGAATCGAACCTGCGACCTCTATAACTGTTTATAAAAGGTAATCATTGGCTGCCATATCCGTATTTATAAATTAATTTGAGACAATTTACGTAAAAAATTCCGATTTCTTTTTAACCCAAAAAAGAAAATCAGTAGCTCATTATAATTAAACACAAATTTCAAACAAAAACATAAATTTAAACAAACAAAATAATACCGAAATAGAAACAAAAAAATAACTTCTACAGTACACAGATAATATTATACGTAAGGTAAAAAAACCACTTGTACTTATACTTTTCCGTGCGAAATAATTTTTTGGCAAGCATATTAGTTTCCGATATCATTCATAAACCGCAAACATACATAGGGGCATACGAAAAATCATGTTTTTCGTAATTAGGAATAACGCCACCTAGCGGACACATTGCACACTAATGCAATCTGAGATTCCGAACACATTTGCACTTATAACCTAGATTAAGCCTCATGAAAATTATAATCTACATGCATAAAAGAATATAGTGTTAAATCGAAAGTATTCCTATATAGGTAATAACTTATCGCTAAATATCTATACAAATTGTTCAACGCTTGTATGATAGATTTTATTGTCTAATTCCAAGCGCTTGACGTATAATATCGTATTTAAAATTATCGCTTCAAAATCATTATACATGCAACTTTTTTAGCAACTGCCGTATTGACAATTTCATACATGCAACACATTGACCAAAACAATTTCTCTTCGCTGTAAATCTAGAAAATTCGAGAAAGTTCTCGCCTTAAAAACTCAACACGTCACAGTTTCGAAGATATTGTGTATAAATTCGTGTTTAACGAACCCGACCTAGCACATTATACAATAAATAACATGCAAAATCAACCGATACTAAAATTATACACAAATATTGCTTATTTCATAT
Organism: Colias eurytheme; assembly: GCF_061535395.1. Classification (NCBI taxonomy): domain Eukaryota; kingdom Metazoa; phylum Arthropoda; class Insecta; order Lepidoptera; family Pieridae; genus Colias; species Colias eurytheme. The sequence goes on from NC_142980.1 coordinate 1,238,811, forward strand.
TAAACATTGAACACGGGACGAAAATCAGTATCCTGCCATCTACAAGAAAGTTGCGTAAATTACTTTTCCGTGTACTATATTGTAGCAATCTGTACTTGAGACACACTTAAGTCGCAATTAAGTCGCATGTAAGTTGCACTTAAGTAATAGATAGTGTAACACTAACATAGTCTAGTGCTTACGCTATTCGAAGGACATGAGATTCGCCGGCAGGGGTTGCACCATTTTGTTCGTGACGCCGTTTATTTTCATCACCCATTGTTTTGCAATCGCTTCTGACCCGGTTCTGGGGACAAACATTAATATTAGCATAATAATATGTTTGACATTTGACTGCTAGTATGGTGGGTGGTACATAATAAAAGTGTCAGAGTAGAACTGAAATGTCCTTGCTTCGATTTTGGGTTGACATTAACTAAGGGTAATGCTTTGTCAAAAAAAGCACACGACTTCTCTTAACCCGTTATGATAGGTAGATCATTGAAATAGAAAAAGTAAATCTGTCCTATAATTGAAAACCGCTACACTTGTTATGAATGCTGAAGATATTTAAGCTGGAATGCTTCACTCGTTCCGTTTGCAGTCTTACACAACTACGCCATGTGCAGCCGGCACCATAATGTTAAATAATCGATTTTTGTCATCTTTTCCTCTGACTTTAAAACTTGCAATTATCCAATGATATGAGAATGTTGCGCAAAGTTTGCGCTGATTCACTCTACACTGTGTTACGACCGAGCCGTGCTCCGTCCGGGGCCCGATCAAACATTGCCCGGACGGGACATTGCGTTGAAATGTGTATGGATAATGTTTCACTAGCTGTGTCCCGCGGTTTTACCCGCGTTGCTACGCTCCTGTTGGTTTTGGCGTGATGGTGTATAGCTTATAGATAGCTTATAGTCTTCCTCGATAAATAGGCTCTCTAACAAGAAATAATTTTTCAAAACGGACCAGTAGTTCCTGAGATTAGCGCGTTCAAACAAACAAAATCTTCAGCTTTATAATATTAAATATAGATTTGACACACCGTTATACCTCGGTACAATGTAGCGTGAATCATGCTTTATGATGCCAAAATACCAATTTTAACATGCAAATTTACTGGGTACATTTATTTTCCGAGACACCTAAATTGGCTTAAGTGACTGTAGCACTCACTTGAACTTGTACACGGTGTGCGCGTGCTGGTCCAGCAACTGGAACGCGTCACTGGCCTCTGTTTCGAGCCAGACGGCGCGCCAGCCCGCGTGCAGCGTCAGCACCTTGCAGCGCTCCTTGCTGAAGTCGCTGCGGGTTGTGCTGTGGGGCAAAATTAGTTGTTAATCTTAATCAAATCAAATCAAATCAAATCAAATCAAATTAATATCTAATATTATAAAGGCGAAAGTTTGTATGGATGTATGGATGTATGGATGTATAGATGTATGGATGTATGGATGTTTGTTACTCTTTCACGTAAAAACTACTGAACCGATTACAATGAAATTTAGCACACATATAGAGGGTAACTTGGATTAACACATAGGATAGTTTTTATCCCGGAAATCCCACGGCAACGGGAACTATGCGGGTTTTCCTTTGCAAACGCGGGCGAAGCCGCGGGCGGAAATCTAGTATATTATAAAGGCGAAAGTTTGTAAGTATGGATGTATGGATGTTTGTTACTCTTTCACGTAAAAACTACTGAACCGATTATAATGAAATTTAGCACACATATAGAGGGTAACTTGGATTAACACATAGGATAGGTTTTATCCCGGAAATCCCACGGGAACGGGAACTATGCGGGTTTTCCTTTGAAAACGCGGGCGAAGCCGCGGGCGGAAATCTAGTTATAGTATATTGAATAGGGAAATGGGATGAATTTATTGAATATGGAGGCTATGAGCTAAGAGCTTGCCCAGGTTGCCTGGAAGAGATCACTTCTAAGTGATAAGGCCGCCTAATAAACTATACTGGTTTTTTTTGTTTTGTATTCATTAGCTATAACTTTCCCATGTATAATTTTATTAAAGATTAATAAATAAAATAAACTAAATAAGAGCTCACGGAGCGATTTTCACCCATGAAAGGCAAAGGATCCTCATCGCAAAATTCGGGTTATGGCTCTGATGGAAAGGCTCATGACCCATTGTAACAATAACAAATAGATCATATAGCTAACTGGCATGCTATAAATTCGGCAGCGATGTAGCAATGAAAAGAAGCACATCAAGCAAGCCAGACGCGATCAGAACATTATTCAATTACGATTAAAATACAATATAACATCACAATATTTCACCCGCATTACCATATAAAATATAACAAATAGAACAATAATGATAGAACAAATAGATACAAAAATGCTCACCCTTTAAAAGACTTGGACGCGAAGAATATCATGATATTGGCCGTGAGCTGCAACCAATAGCGTTGCCAAGAAGACAGTGAGATCTTCCTTCCCTCCTTAACAATTGTTTTCCGTCGCACGTAGCTCTGGTAGTCGCAGCCTATTGCTTCTGCCGTTGAGAGATCGCTGGATGGAGAAAGATATGTTTAAACCAAGAATTTATGATCGAGAGTTGATCCGACCTATTTAGGACTAGTTAGAATCTAAATTGGTAAAATAATAGTCAGAATTTATAATTCCTTAAATCAGAGCTGTTTTAGAGCCAAATAGAATCAATACTTTAAGTAACTTTGAGTTCTCTAAATTGAAGTACTGTATAGGAGACACTCCTCTTATTACTTAACGTAACTCTTATTTTTCTACACAAAGTTACTAAACATTGTCCATATTACTATTTTTAACCAACTTCAAAAAAAAGGAGGAGGTTATCAATTCGGCCGGTATGTTTTTTTTTTTTTTTTTATGTATGTACACCGATTACTATGAGGTTTCTGAACCGATTAACGTGATTCTTTTTTTGTTCGATGCGGGATGGTGTCGAATTGGTCCCATAAAAATTTTATTCGGATAGGCCCAGTAGTTTTTATTTTATGAGCGTTTTTGTATGTATATTTGTAAATGTTGCAAATGCAAGTTTGAAGTCGGTTGTTTTTAACGCAGTTATCACTTGTTATATTAGTTATTAAAATACTGACATTTTTTTATAAGAGAACATGTAAAATACACTGGGTATATCTTTCTGGTTATTACCTAACACTGAAATTCAGACATCTTATCGAGCTGAGATATAACTTCATACTATCTCAAATTATTATTTTTTCTGTTTCTACAGCTCTCGATATTAATTACTTCATCAGATATACCATGAACAACTTACCCTAAAAATAGTAATAATTTAAATTTTTCTTACGTGAAAGGCAGCGATTCAGACATCTTATCCACCATAGAGCTAGGCGATTCCAGCAGCGTATCATCCAGTAAATTAACTGAACCGGCTGGCGTCTTGCCATCCTTGTCTTCCGAGTGGCCCTTGCCGAATATACTGCGAAATTATGTATTCTTGTAATTTTCAATCTTATACAATGGTAATATAGTATGGTTTACTATAATACCATAAGGTCAGAAAACTTACGTTTTCAGAGTGTTTTCTTAAGTTTAAAGTTTCACATGAGTACTTTTTGAAATCAATTACTTTAAAGGATCTAAATTTAATGTTAATAATTTAGATAATAATCAAATTTTAATCATCTTCACATTAACAATATATTACACAATTATTATCGTACATTATTATAATATTGATATACATACGTGGTGGTCACATAATTAAAGACACCCCCTAATTGACGATAAAAGATTTACATTAGGAAGTACAATTATCTGAAAAAGGTATTTAATCTAGTATTATTTTTACTAAACCATACAAGACAATATGTTCTTTAAAATGAGGGATAAAAATAGTTATATTCCTTGTTAGTTTCTACACTTGCTCTCTGAGGGAATGTAACACAAACTTTGTTTATGTACGTGTAGCTGGCCACTTAATTAAAGACAACAAGAAATGCGTTAGAATTTTTTATAAATGAAAATAAACAGCATTGTGATTTTCTTCGTTTTGCCGCGTAATTTCATAAATCGTTGACAATCCATAATTTTTTTGAGTATTTTTAACTTTTAAATTTAAAATTCATATGTTAAATTGTTTTAATATCAATTATTATGGTTAAAAACAAGAGTTGCGACTCGTCCACAAGAAAAATTATTTTTAACTTCCATGATAAATAAAATGTTCCAACGATATGGTTATGAATGCTATAAAACATGTCAAGATGTTCCACACGACCGAAAACGTACTCAGAAAAGCAAAACCAAGTGAAACTACTCGGCCGAAAGATTCAAAAATGGTGTTGTTGGCTAAAAAAGATCCATTTAAAGGGTCGGAACTGATACAGTTCAGAGTTGTATGGTGCAGCAGGCTTGAAGGGGGTGTCTGCAAGGATAATTAGACGGAGACTGTGTGAGGAAAACTTGCACTGAAGAGTATCTCGGAAAGTACCACTTTTGAAAAAACAAAATGTGAAGTCAAGATTTGACTTTGCTACAAAATACGAACACTGGACTGAACGAGAATGGAAACATGTGCTGTTTTTGCATGAAACTAAGATTAATATGATTAATTCTATCAGTAAACAATATGTAAGACGCCATCTCAATAAGGAAATGGATCCAAGATACACTAATAAGTAGTCATACATGGGGGTGGAAATATCAATGTGTGGCGCTGTTTTTCTGGACTTGGTGTTGGACCTTTCAAAAAGACATAAGGCAACATGGATAAATTCCAGAATAATTTAGAGCAATCCATGCTGCCCTATGCTGAGGAAAATTTACATTTTGTTTGGACTTTTCAACACGATAATGTTCCTAAGCACACAGCAAAAGTAGTGAAGTGCTGGTTAAGGAACCAATCTGTTACTGTTTTGGATTGGCCCCCCCACAGTCCGGATATAAATCTGATCGAAAACTTATGGAATCAGGAAAGAAAGAAGTCGCCGCAAAGCGGTCATCAAACGTCGACTAAATTTGAAAAGCATTTTCGAAGAATGGAACCAAATTTGTGATGCAACTTGTACAAAATTAGTTGCTTCAATGTCCAAGAGATGTAAACCGTCATTACTGCCAAAGGATATGCAATAAATATTGAAAAGTGTAAAAATGTTTTGTAAATACGTCAGGCATTTATCAGTTGGAAAAACAATCTCATTAAAATAATATTTTTTTATATTTCTCATAAGCGAGTCTAATGTCTTTAATTATATGGCCAGACCTTTGCTAGGTTAAAACTGCTAGTAGTAAGGATGAACCGATTAAAATCTAACAAACCGACAAGTTTTGTAGATAAAATTTATTTTAGCATTAGACAACTCATACCTGAATATTTTAAGATTATTTAACAAGTCCTAATGGTAGTGTAAAAAGAAATGTTGAGAGAAGTGTCTTGGGTAGTATAAAATGCTCTTAGTGTCTTTAATTATGTGACCACCACTGTATATATTATATATATCCATAACTTGTTATATACATTTCAAAATGGATCAAAATGGAAGCCGACCCGCTTATACTTACGTCATATTAATCTGAGACTGCCCAGATATCTTGAACTGTCATTAATATGTTATTTAATCATATTATGAAAATAAAAACCTCCTATGTACTTACTGAAATATTTTTTTTCCATCTTTTAAGTATTAAAATGAATGATGTTACAATAAAATCTGTTAGTATTTTAGTTCATCTCTCTATAATGTTAAATTACACATTCGTTGTAATTGTTATATAATCACGAAAAAGTACTAATCTACCATTATTTACAATCCAGTTTAAAAATAACCAAGTTGATATTAGAGTTAATTTTGTAGGAACTATGCTATTAGTTAATATTCTTTAAGATATGTTATAATTTTATAAGGTTAGTTATGTAAGTTGACTATATGCATTAGTATAATATATTAGCAAGAAGGGAAACATACATTTTGTTTTGAAGTTTTTAAACCTACATTCAAAGCAAGTCATGCTGATATTCACAATAAATGGTTAAATAATAACAAAAAGAAAAATGCATGTTATTACTTCAAATCTTTCATACTAATAAGTTAACTACCTAAATACTGAAAAATCTAAAATCTATAATAAAAAGTATACATGCAAAATAAATCGCAGAACATAATGCAAGGAACAACACACATATTGAAATTATGATTGTTTTATTAGTATAAGTATGTAAATTATATTTGATATTAAATTAAAAATACCACAATGACCTTTTTTATAAAACAACATATGAAATTACACTCAACAATTATTCCAATAAAATTAGAAATTATAGTGATCAGCTTGTACTTTCTCAATGACACTGTATTTTTAGCAGTTGGAAGCATAGTAAAGAATATTTTGTATTATTGAAAAAAAGCAATGAAAATTGTAAATATGAAAAAGCAATTGAATGATGGTAATAATGGTAATAAGCATGCATAAATAACATATAAGTACGATATATTAATATCACAAGACATAACCATATTTTCATATAAGCCTTTATTTTATAGTTATATTTATTTTAAAAATATAATACTTAAAAAATATATAATTTTAACCGACGCAAGTCATTATTAATTTCTTTAACTTCATAAAAAATATAAATAAAATTCATACCAATAAAATACAATAAAAACTAAGCAAAGCACCACTCGTCTAGAATTCAATATATTTATTTTTTACAAAATCTTAATAACCTAACAAAACTTCTTAGAATAACCTCTAAATACGTTAAGCCAACTCATAATCTAAAATACCTAGCAATCATTATTATAATACTAAATGCGATTTAAAAGCATACCTTTTACAACATGATACTTTGTGTATAATGTATTTATAAGCCGTGCTAACCCATGTCTAATAATAATTATGTCATATCTGATAATTATTTAACTGAGCCATCGTATGATTTTCCCCAATAGGCGAATAGCATGCTCTCTTGGTAATTAAAAAAGCGATGAAATTGGCGCCAAAAACATGATAAAACAAGTGAATGTTAATGTCCACAAGCATTGCTATTAAAAAGCGTATCATGATATGTTTTGTTAATTGTAAAAAATAACAATTAAGTAGTAACAGTGATGATGGTATATAATCATGCATTTTATGTAACATTAAAACGTTTGTCAAAATCAAAATATCTTCATAGAATCGTCATCAAATTATTTTTTTTTAAGAATTTGTTTAATAAAAAAAGTTTCATATTCAAAAGCCTGACTATCCATCCCCACCACTTAAACTTGTAAGAAAACATTTAACTCTTTCCAAGATTAAAATCATAGAACATTCTAGAAATCTAATTTGACTAATACTGAACTGAACTTCCGAAGAAAACTTTCAAACAAAGGTTACATCTTAAATCATTGCAGAAATCTCGCAATTACAATTTTTGGCGCCAATATCGCATTCCCAATACCAAGTCACGTTATCCTAAACTAACACCAATACACAGGCTTATAGCATATTCGACTCACCCAACACCAAAATTGACCTTGTGAAAATTTCTTGGCAAGCTCGCACTTCGAAACCTAGTAGGTGGTTGTTGAAACAATTGTACGGTTAATTCCAATGGAAAATGACTCATTTTCAGGCTAATTTAGATTTTATTACGTTTTTTAAAATAGTATTTAAGTGTGAGTTTAACAGTTATTTTTAGCGAAGGTTGAGACATGACTGCCTCTAAGTTGTAAGGCTTGTGTTCCTGTGATTTTTAACAAAAAGTGTATCAAACAAATATTTATCAACTTTTTTAACCATAAACAAAATAACCAATCAATAATATTAGCCATATTCTATCAGATAACCAACCATACAACGTCACTATGATTATGTCTCGGTTCTAAGTGGATTTAACTAACAACAAATAACAATAAGAAGGGCTGAAAGGATCAAAGACTTATGTTACATTTGACCAAATATATCAAAAAAAGGCCTAAAGTCCTAACTACCTAGAACATGTTTTAATTTAATACTGTAAAACCAATTAAGGGCGCAAAATAATGCAGTAATATTACTTCTGGAAAACCAATAAATCTTCGATTTTTTACGAAAATGTAACAAGATCGATATATTTGGCCAAGGAAGAGTTTGACAACACACCACACAATAGATAAAATTAGTCACTAATGAGACATGAAGTTTTAATTAAAAGGAGCATAATGTTCGATGTATGCACAATGCACATAGCCATTTTTTGGACTTTTTTCTTACCCTTCGAACAAACACACAAAATTGACGGGACTGTATTGGAAAGAGAAATTAAAAATATTAAGCATATCATATTCAAATGTTACTATCAATTTCAATAGTAAATTAAGTTTTATTTGTTTGCAATGAATTTACTTATATTTTTAGGTCCCAAATATTCTTGAGTAATCTATAAGTACCTACAAAGATAATCTCATTGCAAAATCTGTTTTAAGTCATAATTCAGCACGAAAACCTAACATTTACTAATTGCCATATAAGAAAGAAATTATCACACCAAAAAAATATAAAAAAAACGTGAATTCCAACAAAAAACTACAAAAAAAATATCAAAAAATCACTCACTTGGATCCTAGCGATCTGCATTTCCGGTGGGTCGGCACAAACTTGTTCTGCGTGAAGGTCCCTTGGCCCCGCAGGGACCCGGAGCCCTGGCGGTGCGACGGGGACAGCGTGAACGGGCTGGACCCTGACCCTGGGGCCTCCTTGATGATGGAATCTTTGGACCCTGAACGGCTGCCTACGGGGGACGGCGGCTCCAGCTTTAGGGATAACCTGCAATTTCGTTGCATTTTTTTAATTTTGTGCTAAAGGTATCTAATCTTAATCTTAATACTATTATAAAGGCGAAATTTTGTAAGTATGGATGTATGGATGTTTGTTACTCTTTCACGTAAAAGCTACTGAACCGATTACAATGAAATTTAGCACACATATAGAGGGTAACTTGGATTAACACATAGGATAGGTTTTATCCCGGAAATCACACGGGAACGGGAACTATGCGGGTTTTCCTTTGAAAAAGCGGGCGAAGCCGCGGGCGGAAATCTAGTCGTAACCAAAGTTAAATCTATCGTGTCTTAAGTTCGACGACATTTGACATCCGCCAACCCACACTTGGCCATCGTGGGGGGTTGTATCCTGTATCCTCATAGGAGCCCGTGTCCCGGCAGTGCGAACATAATATATGGGCTGAAGATGTGTGCTAAAGGTTTTTGACGATTCCAGGCTTTATTGAACTTCCGTCGTATTTAAAACATTGGTTTAAAAATAGTATACTATACCAGAACTAATTGTAAATTGGTAATGGAGAGGAATTCTGTTGATTGCATGCTTATTGCACTTAATACACAAAACAAACTCACTTATATTGATCGTCTTCCAGAAACTTCTGGAGCTCTTCAATATACCGGACGCTGTTCAGGAAGTTGGCCACATGTGCAACAGGTGGTATCTCGTACTCGGAGGTCTGGTACCGTTCGAGCGCCTTCAGCACGACCGCCATCTTGGTGGCCCGGTGGGGGGAACCCGCGGGATGCGCCATGTCTATATACACTAGGTCCGTGAGGAAGATACCTGGAACAATTGTGTTGTTTTATTAGTTAGATCGCGTGTTGAAAGGTTTGAAATTCAGTGGACTGATTGATGTATTTTTATATTTAATTTTCTTTTTTATGACTATAGTTAATACACCATTACATGGTGAACCTGCCAGTGCTCGTGGTAGAAGATGAGCTGTGGATATTGTAAATAATTTTTAATAACTACCATGTTATTAAAAATTATTAAAAAAAATCATATCCATTATGTCTAGGATTTCAAGACAAAGGGAATACAAATTTTATAGGTGGTAAAATATTTAAACAATTTAAACTTCAAGCTATATATTTTTACATCAATTAAAGGGTACAGATCGCTATTATATTACATATATACTAGCGGTCCGCCCCGGCTTCGCCCGTGGTATATATTTACGTTTTATCTACATAAGAACCATCCTCGTACTTCAAGGAATACAATATTATCGAAATTGGTTCAGCCGTTCACGCGTAATGCCGTGACAACGCGAAGCGAATTTCATTTTTACATATATAGATTAAATAAAAAAAATTGTAGACAAATACTAAGCAACAGGTAATTCGATTAGTTCAATATTATTTTATAAAGCGCCACCAAATATGGATATGGCATGTAGCGTCAGTAATTTCGTCTCATATTTTGTGTCACCACTGCAGTGACTATGCATTGTTCTAAGCTCGCATTCAAATAGGTTCTAATTTTCATACGTTTCATCACAACATACGGGCAATATGTAGATTACGTATAAGTTTCACAAGCAATTCTTTCAATAATTGAAATTAGCTATCGCTAGCACTAACTTTATATCTTTTAGGTTACTAAGGGCCGATTTTTCAATCCTTGGTTAAAAATATTTATCCGTCCAATAAAATATTACACGAAAATTTTAAAATGTCACCTGTAAACTGTCATACGGACAATTAGAATACATTTTTGAAATGGTAGTTTAATACGTTATTCGATGAATAAGTTTTAACCAAGGATTGAAAAATCAGCCTTAAGTATCATCTATAACTAGTTTACAATTCTATAAAACACAGTATAAAAATTTGAACTTGGACTATCTATACAAATTAGAAGGGGAAACATTTATATTTTTGTATGTATGTTTGTAATGCTTTGATAAAAATTATTTCACCATCAAAAAGCTAAATTTTTTCTGATTCAGATAAACTATATTTTAATTCCTTTTTATCCCATACCAGCCCGGGCGAAGCCGGGATGAGCGACTAGTACATACGTCATAGTATAAGAATTTTCTGACTGACAGTTATTTTAAGAAAAGAATATATCAGGATAAGAAAACTTATTTTATTCACAAAGAAAACACAATAAAAATAAATGTATTTCTATGAAGAACTAGCTTAGTCATACGCGTCAATTTTCGTACGCAGATGCACAATGCATATACTAAGGTTGAGATAACACTGCAGATAACCTCTCTTATCTTATTATTTTATTTTAAACCCGCATGTATGAGGATGTCTGTTGCTTGTTATACGGAAATAACTGAACTATTTTAACTAAGTACCTATTATATGTAAATTGTTTATTGACTGTGTACAATGTAAGCGGTAAAAAGTAGCCTTTGTCACTCTCTAACTATTTTAACACACAAGAATCTTAATATATATAAATCTCGTGTCACAATGTTTGTCCTCAATGGACTCCTAAACCACTTAACCGATTATAATAAAATTCGCACACCATGTGCAATTCGATCCAACTTGAGAGATAGGATAGTTTAAACATGTAGGTACCAAGGGCAAAGCCGGGGCGGACCTCTAGTTATATCATAAAGTTGTTAATAAGGATTGAGTTAGTCAATAAGTGTATTATTTAAAAAAAAGTGTAATACTGCACCCCTCCTGGCTTATGGGGGAGATAGAAGTATTTGACATCAGATTTTCAGGTGCAAGTATAGGATCCGTCATAATTTTTTGTTAAAATCCAATCTGTAGGTATCAAGTGAGCCTATTTCAAATTATAAGTAAGTAGTAAGTAATTATAAGTAAGTACAAATCTAACAGGCCACAAATATATTATCTTCACCAATAAACAATTTATAAAAAAATCAAACATAACCATTTGACCGATAAATACAGCAGCAAAAAAAATGAAATACGCAAAAGATATGCGGCCACATCGATAACGAACAAACACACATAACTCTGTTATCTGTTACGGGAACTATAATTTGAATAAATAGATATCCTGTTGCGTCATCAAACAATGTTATTTTCTTTCTTATACTAGCGGTCCGCCCCGGCTTCGCCCGTGGCACATGTTTACGTTTTCTCTACATAAAAACCATCCTCGTACTTCAAGGAATATAATAAAAAAAGAATTATCGAAATCGGTTCAGCCGTTCTCGAGTTATGCGCTTACCAACACATTTTGCGATTCATTTTTATATATAAGAGATATAATTCTTACTTAAGCTGTAGTTTAGAAAATCATTTTATTCATGCATATTTTATGCAACTAGGTTTCCGCCCGCGGCTTCGCCCGCGCAGTCAAAGAAAAACCCGCATAGTTCCCGTTCCCGTGGGATTTCCGGGATTGCGTCATTTTCCCGGGATAAAAAGTAGCCTGTGTCCTTTCTCGGGTATCAAAATATCTCCATACCATGTTAATTTCATGAAAATTGGTTCAGTAGATTATTGCGTGATTGAGTAACAGACAAACAGACAGGGTTACTTTCGTATTTATAATATTACTTAATTAATATAATTAATATAGTATGGATAGTATGGATTACATCCTTAGATACTTACTAATATTATAAATGTTGGATTTTGTTTGTTTGTTTCTCTTTCACGTCGCAACGGATCAATTGAAAAGTTAAATATTAAGGTGAGGGGATAGTTAGGAGGCTAGAGAGAGATTTAGTCTACTTTTTACTGCAGTGAAAAATTCGGCTTTGGGAAATTCTGATAACATCGGGAGCGAAGCCGCGGCTAACAGCTAGTACAGAATACATCATAAATTTAAAACTGGGTATAATAAATTTTCCTTATTTAAATATACATTTTATCTTATAGAGCAGGCTCCAAGGAGATGTTCGTTTGCATAAATAGCGGACCTAAATCTGACTTCTGATATATATTGTATAGGTCCCAGACATCCTATAGACAGATGTTGCCAACCAGTTTTGTGGTCCCCCTGCCCGCACCCCGGTAATTAAATATGGCATACAAAGAAAAAAATAAAAATTTCCAAAACATGCCGTGTGGGGTATCAAATGAAAGAGCTTATTGAGTAGATCACGAATATATAGCATACTATATACATTTCTTACACTTTCTCTAAGATTTTTTAGAAAATTTACGAAAATGGTCCATTTTTGAGTTAACTTTAAACCACTATAGATTGAAAACTCATGAATATATTTATTAAATTATTATTTTAAATAATTAACAATAGTCCATTGTTTATGATACAATAGTTCGTAATATAATATAAGTGAGCTATGTGGTGGATTTGATGAAAATAACTATATACTATATGAACTTGAAAATATACTCGCCATCTTTGAATGCTCCCCCCACTCCCCCATGCAACTATTTCACTGTACGAAATATTGAATCGTAAACAATGGACTATTGTTAATTATTTAAAATAATAATTTAAAAAATATATTCATGAGTTTTCAATCTATAGTGGTTTAAAGTTAACACAAAAATGGACCATTTTCGTAAATTTTCTAAAAAATCTTAGAGAAAGTGTAAGAAATGTATATAGTATGCTATATATTCGTGATCTACTCAATAAGCTCTTTCATTTGATACCCCATACGGCATGTTTTGGAAATTTTTATTTTTTCTTTTGTATGCCATATTTAATTACCGGGGTGCGGGCAGGGGGACCACAAAACTGGTTGGCAACATCTGTCTATAGGATGTCTGGGATCTATACAATATATATCAGAAGTCAGATTTAGGTCCGCGATTTTTGCAAACGAAACTCCACTGAGAGTCCGGTCTATTAGGGAAATCCCCGTGAATGTCATGAGACTATTATTTGATAAGAGTGTTCCACTATCCTACTGAATGCCGATATTAATAATGGTTATTGGCCCTGTCTAATGCAATAAGAAGTATTGATTACATCATTACATATAATTGTAATGTCTTAAGATTTGAAATAAACCCAAATATAAGTACTTACAAGAAATTTTTCTTGCTAATAATAGTAAAATGGAGAACGCAAAATTATATCGCAAACAATAAAAGATCAAAAAACGACTGCACCGATTTTTATTATCTTTTCACCAATGGATAGTTTGTTTTTCGGAAAGTTGTAGTGCAAAATTTAAATTTCAATAACGCGGGCAAAGCCGCGGGCGGTATGTTGGCTATATACAAGTGAATCTTACCTAAATAAGGTATGCAGGGTAAGGGTATACTCCTCATGTACTCTCTGAGCGCGGTCCAGTTGTCCTTTTCGCCGAACAACTCCGCCATCTTGTCGAACGATTGCTTGTCCTTTTTCGATAGACACGCCCATGTTTTCGACAATCTGTTTAACAAAGCAAAATATTCTTAAATTACTGCATTATATTAAAAATGACGATATTAAAATTCATAATTTTATCACCAATTAGTTACAACCTAATTAAAAGAAAGGATGAGGTTTGCAATTCCATTGTATTTTTCTTTATTTAATTTTCGACTGGGTGAAGCGATTTTGATTCTTCTTTTTTTTATTTAAAGCCTTCCAGTTGATGCCATTAAAATGTTGTCTAGCTCTGACAATTTGAAAGCGAGTTATTTTTTTATTAAAAAATATTTATATCAAATTAATTATTATTAACTGTGTATAAACGAAAAAATAAACAATAATTTATATTTGTAACACAAAAAAGCCTTGAAATCTGCAATAAAAACCACCGTGTCTTTGTGCAAAGAATAAACATAGGAACGGATGTTAATCATATCCTGTTTTACAATTCCTTTTGCTTACGGATGCATGTTTGATGTTTGTCTCGTATATATCAGTAAGAATTTTGACGAGTCACAGGAATTATATGCACCGTACGATAAACGATTCACATACGAATAAAAATACCTACTTATATCATTGTTCTTTAACAGAAAACTAAGCCTTCAAATGGTCAGAAATGGACAACATTTAAATGGGACCAACCGGTAAGCAATAAAAAAAGATTCACCAAAATCGGTTCACCCACTCTTGAGTTTACAAACCTAAAATAACCGTCCAATTGAAAAACCTTTTTTTAAGTTAATTAAAAAGAGTCATAGAACTACACAGCAAATAAAAATACAAAGAGTCACAAATATACAAGTCTGTTCACCTGTAGATGCTTGCACTATGGAGCGCTGATATAACCGCGAAGAGTGAGTGCAAGTTGTTCAGATCGTACAGCTTCTTCGCGACCTTTATGAAATGTGCCAATGTCTCCGCTCTCGCCTTCGGTGACTGCCCGTTCAGTATCTCTTGCACCGTCCAGAAGCTTACCTGAAATTCATTTATAATTGGCTAATACTTTCAAAAAATTATAATATTAGTATAAAACTTGACCTTTTGTCCCTACATAGGGACAGACAAAGCGACTTTGTATGGTTATTTCTTTAAAACTACGCAAAGGATTATAAACGTAAAAGTTTGTGAGAATTGATTTATGTATGTTTGTTCGTCATTCACGCGATTACATTATTGATTAGTATTTTGACGATACTCGGCAGTGTTGTAGCTTATATACCAGAATATATGTAACAAGTTATAGAAATACTTGTTTTTGGCCTCAAGTATTATAACAACTAAATTGAATCAAAATATAACAATGGCCTTCGTTTAATCTATCATTTGTATATTACACTAGCAAACCGGGCGAACTCCGTTTCGCCACCAGAAACACCTTTTCTTTGCTATAAACCTCACGGTGCACGAGACCTTTCCAACGAATGCAAAACCGTGGAAATCGGTTCGTGCGTTCTGGAGTTATAGCGGAAGGAAAACACGACTTATTTTTACATAGTAGATAATTTCATGCTGAAACTAGCTTAGGAATTCCCTTTATTGATTTTTCATACGTTACATACGTGTTGATGAATATTTGACTAGACCTTGGGGTAACGGAAACAAATCAATAAAATAATGGACATACACACATCAATAAAGTTAAATATTTTGTAAAAATATCTAAAAATCTATAAAGAATTTTGTGATATTGTAAATAGAGGAATTATAGCTCAGTTTAAGGTTACAAAAATTACTCTCTATGAAATAATAACTACGATTAAGTATTTTAAATACATCCCTATTATTATAAGCGCAAAAGACTAAGCAGAATGTAGAATAGCTTGAATATTTTTTTCTCGCTAGATTGTAAGTTGAATGATCGTCACATTTCGCATCAACCTCAAATGTAAACATCTCTTGTTACAGTGTAGGTAAATGTTATTGTTATAAGATGTTATTCTTTATATGGATGTGCCGAATAGACATTCCAACTACCTAATAAGTCTACAACATCCGGTTGTTTTGAGATCTCTTACATTGCCTACTCATGTAAAATATTCTAATCTATTATATATACAATTCTAAATTAAACAATGCAACTTTTGCCAATAATATTTGTTACACTAAAAAGCTAAAAGATTTATAAATAAGTTTAAGATTAAGACAGTAACTAATAGTAGATCAAGAGATATTAAAACCATTTTAAAACTTTCGCGAATTATTAGACGTCTCAATCTCAATAATTGACCAACGCGTATCGAATGCTGATCCCGTTAAATTTCTAGTCTTGACACAGATAAATTATGCAGAACTACGCATTAAAAACATTGTTTTTTCTTCTTATAATATAACAAAGTAAAATCCAATTTCCGGTATATTGTCAGAACCAATATACTGCCTGATGCATCGTCGATACTAAACTTATTGTGAGCGGGAGTTAAATTAACTACTTGGTGCTCGGGTTGTGTATAGTTACGATCAAAATGGTGACTATCTATCCTAATATAATAAAGCTGAATTTGTTTGTGTCACAGCACAACAACGCTATGTTACAAATTTTAACGTAGGTTAACAATTGGTAAACTTAAAAATCTTTATTACGATTATTCCTTAATAATCACATAACATATTTTAGATCAACATGCATTTAATTAAGTCATAAACGAATTTAAAAATATAAATACAACACTATTAGTTAATTATCCTACACATAACCTGAAAATAAAAAAGACGTGAACCCGCATGTTCGCCACCTAGTACACAAGATACTCAACTAATTAGCAATAATTTAGCAAGTAAATAAACGATCGTATATAGACCAAAATCAAATAAAACAAGGAAGTAACCGATTACCTTGAAACAAACAAAGAATCCGTCATAACCGACGATTCACAAGTGGGTGGTTACTGATAACAATATTACATTATGTACGATTATATTTGCTCGTGTGAAAAATAGGATAGGGATGGAATATTCTTTACGTCCTGGTCTACATTTTGATCTTCTGGAATTTAATATGCTACTTATAATTTATTTAAAGTAATAAGATATTGATAAATTATTTTGCATGCATTTGGTATGGAGCAATTGCATGAAATTTGGTATGGAGATATTTTGATACCCAAGAAAGGACATAGGCTATCTTTTATAGCGAAATATATACCACGGGCGAAGCCGGGGCGGACCTCTAGTATCATTATAAACGTCGATCTAACTCAAATACATATTTTCATGATTAATTAGAAAATTATTTAGACAAAAAACAGCGACTGATAATATGTATAATTAATCTATAATACTATTTGTTACTATCATGTTAAAATAAGTTATTGGATAAATTACGAGTAATAATACTATGTTTGATAATAGTGCTTGCGTGTTGATGAAGACGAAGTTCACTCAGTATTTATCTATACTAATATTATAAAGCTGAAGTTTGTTTGAACGCGCTAATCTCGGGAACTGGTACTGGTCCGATTTGAAAAATTCTTTCGGTGTTAGATAGCCCATTTATCGAGGAAGGTTATAGGCTATATTATATCATCACGCTAGGACTAACAGGAGTGGAGCCATGGGAGTGAAACCGCGCGGAGCAGTTAGTATGTTATATGACAGGAATTGTTCACTATTTACGACAACACCGAACATACTTATTCCTTGTTTTATGTAGTCAGTATAAATCGCAAAACGACAACTAGATACTGATTTCTTTTTGTTGAATTTAATATGCTTGAAACTATCTAAATAAAAAAGGGGTATTCTTAATTATTGACCTACATATTTAAGAACTGTAATACATTTAATTTGGCATGCCTTCAAAATCATTATTAATTTGCAATGAATACACACCATTTATATCAGGCATATCGTTTTAAAATCTTATGAATGCATTCCTTATTCATCATACAATTGCTTATGTAATTATATATCGGAATATAATAGTGTCAAGAATGTATTGTTTATGATACCCATTCGGCATTCACTAATTAGGTTTTCTTTGATTTAGTATAACATGGTTGGAAATTAACAAATCGTATTTATAAGCGCTTAATAGTCAATAACGAATACCTACAGGCTACAAGAAAGAAACTCAATTCATTTTTCATTGTAAGCATCTGTGTTGAATATTTCAATAATTAAAGGGCTATTTTCATCTATCAATAATTCCGTCATAGATTGACAAGTCACCCTAACTGGTTTGTTTTATTGAGTAGATCCTGAGTACAAGCCCTACTGAAAACCATTCATGATGCACTGTTTCTGACTTAAACCAAGTCAGAAATAGTGCATCATAAGAGTTATGTGGTATTACCACAAAACAATTTAAACACAGTCTAACTTTAAACCAGGGATCTGTCACTTTAATAGTTGTCGATGTGAAATATGACAAAACCAGATTAAAGAGAACCTGCATGTAAAGTAAAACCCGGTCTAAAGTTTTTTGTCTTAAGACAGATGTTGTTTTTTTGTTTGTAATTGTTTATTTAAATTTATGTGTATTAGTAGATTATAAAGACCACTCACCCTATTAAACCTCTTCGTGAACGCCACAACATTGGGTGCCACAGTAGCTTTGTTCACTTTAGTCCACCCACAGTTAACCAACTCCTCTGGCCGTATCGCTTTGAAGCACGATAGATCTAACAACGACAGCTGATTGGCTATATCCTCTGGTGATATTCGTAACGCAGAACACACCAGGTTGTCCCATGTTTGTATAATGCCAGTCGCTGGCAGGCTGTTGGTCTTGTACTGGTATACAGGGTCATTCTGTCTGTTTGTTGTGGCGTCTCCGAGACTGAAATGATTCAATAAGCTTAGAATATAAATAAAAAATAAAATAAAAAAATCATTTATTGAACAATTTGTGGGTTAGGTACAAACATGTCACATTTGGACCCCAAACTAGGACAGCCTGCATTTTGGGGTCCACCTTTCTTAATGACACAATAATAATAGAACTATAGCATAATATTAACTTAAATAGGTAATGATAACAATTGTATGACAATGAAACTTAGTTCTGAATAAGGTATAGATTAATCAATATAAATTATTGGATTCATGTTTCTGCTCAGGCTTATTTGGTTGTTTCAGTAATCATTTAAGAATTATGAAACAATATAATATGTAGTCACAATCAAGAGTGCATTACTAGTTTGTTATGAAAAAGTATTATGAAATAGAATAATTAGAATCTTCACCTTATTTGTTAATGTAACACATAACAGTTATACTTACTATGGAATTTACATGGATGTATATAATATATTAAGGATTAAAAATGTAGTACATATTCGGTTTAGAAACAATCTACATAATATGAGCATGACTTCATGATACATAAATACTAACTCAACAAATCAACTGCTTCCTTTCACTGCTAAATGTGGGTGTTTAGAGATTTGAGATAACGAGAGATCTCGTCAAGATGCGCAACCCAATATATTCAAAAAAACATGTTTATTTTTACAAAATGCATTGTTTTTATATTATTTAACTTTAATCTCCCCATAAAATATGTATGATAATGATATTTGATGGTATTTTTAAAGTATATATTTCATTATGTACATCTAAATATATATAAATTTCGTGTCACTATGTTTGTCCTCAATGGACTCCTAAACCACTTAACCGATTATAATAAAATTCGCACACCATGTGCAGTTTGATCCAACTTGAGAGATAGGATAGTTTAAACATGTAGGTACCACGGGTGAAGCCGGGGCGGACAGCTAGTATAATATATGTATAATGGCATTACTACAAAAGAAGAAAGAAAACTAAACAATAATTAACATTGGACCTAATTTATAAAGTTAAAAAATAAAAAAAGCATATTACTAAATGCACAATCTTATTACAATCATGTGGGAAACATAATAACTGTTTGATTACTTTAGCACATTCCTTGCAAGAACAATAAAGGAATGATCTAATGTTATTACCAACATTAATAGAGTTATATTATTTAACTAGCGGTCCGCCCCGGCTTCGCCCGTGGTACCTACATGTTTAAACTATCCTATCTCTCAAGTTGGATCGAACTGCACATGGTGTGCGAATTTTATTATAATCGGTTAAGTGGTTTAGGAGTCCATTGAGGACAAACATTGTGACACGAGATTTATATATATATTAAGATATTCTGTTAGATAATAAGTCAAGTTATTCAAGAGATACATACCCATAGTTGTAATAACAGGCACAGTCATCCTTGGCGGGTCCCTGTGGTTTGCTTGCTGCGTTCACTGGCTTCTTTGCTGTTTGTTTGCACGACATTTTATCATCAAGTGGCCAATCTTCTTCATCTTCATGCTAAAATTGAATCAAGTTATTTTACTAACAAACAAGCAAGAAGTCATGTGTAGTCATAAATTTTTAAATAAAAATAAAAATTCATTAAAATAACATATATTATTAAACAAATAAACTACCTATAAATCTAAAATTTTTCATTTCAATTTATAAATAGAATCTAGGTTGAAAATGAATTATTTTATGGTATCTATAGCATAGTAATATGATTGATTATATTTTTTAATATTCACATCTTCCATGTGGTTCCAATGCAAACACAATATTATCCAACAATATTTCAAAGATCATTATGAATATTAGCAAGATAATATTTGTTATAAATAATTAAAACACATTTCAAGAAATTTGAAAGAATATTTTAAAATTCAAAGATCTAAAAGTGATTAAACTCAAATGAGAAATTTTAAGAAAACAGATTTGGATATTACCTCTACAATACGTAATACAGCTAGGCTATCACTTAATATATCCCGGGGCATTGCTGTTTTTCATGTATATGCATAGTTCGAAAACTGATTAATATTATAGATTTATTTTTCACGCCACTGATATTTGTCTGCAATAACCACCACGCGCTTTCAACGCACCACAAGTCTGAGACAAATGAAAAATAATTTTACATCTACCGCCAGTAACGACTGATAACCGCTAATTAAATAATAAATATTTGTTTATGTCAAGGTCCAGCGACCGCGGGATGTCTTTAAAAAAAAAATATTTAAATTTAAATGAATTTAATTACGTACATACAGTATTACAATAAGATGGTTAGTGTGTAACTGATTTATTCTATGTTTAAACAGTACCACGATCTGGAGATCGCGTCTTCTTAGAAATGATTAGGGATGTCGTCGCGACGGTTGAGTGGACGATTCTCACTAATCACTTCCTTACAAATCATAACTATTGCATTGTTGCAAGTATTAATATTTAGATTAACTACTAAAATATTGATTCAGCGAATTTTGGATGTATAACTCCTCCCTACGTATTAAGTTCGAGATTATCCTCATGGGGTTGGGGATGATTTCGAACATTCCTGTTTCTAATTACATTTTTATACGATTTCTTATAAACTATGAATACAAGACAAATATATTTTTTTAAGTATAAGCGGGCAAACGAGCTGATAACAAGACAAATAATTAAAATTAAAACTGTTAAAACAATTTTTTTTTCTATAATTATACTCTTAAAAGCTCACTGTTTCCACTATTTTCACTAATTGCCTTTTCACTTATCACTTCACTTTTCTTCAGTAATAGGTTTAAAAGCTGAATATCGGTGAGGTCAATTTCCTTTAAATTTAAAGGTTTTCTTTCACCGTTTAATGCTATTTTCCATATATGCGGTAAGTTAATAATTGGTATACTGGCGGAAACAATGTTCTTTCCTTGAGATTGTTTCTTTCTCATAGTGTGGTCCTGTATTCTAACATAACAATCATCATTTACAGTGATCAGGTAGGTACCACGGAGTTTTTCATGGCTTACCTCATTATTACAAAATTTTGACATAATAATTTCAGTTCTGGTGTAAACGAGCCATCGATTGAGTTGTAAAAGTTCAATCTTTAAATATCCAATAATAATGGGTAATGAACGGCATGTACTTATGATTGATGAAAAATTAATAAGTTCTGTAATACATTCGTCCTGCAGCAAGGATGTGGTTTCCATTTCAGGACATAAGAAACGTGCTTCGTCGAAATCTAAACAGGACTGCGTCAGCATACTTACTTTCAACCCTTTCACTAGGATATAAGGATATTTAGGCAGGATAATGGAAGTTTGATTATCAACATCAATTTGGACAGGTAACGGTAATATGTAATTTATAATAATTGTAAATTTCCTTATTAATTAACGGTAAATGCATGATGAATTTAATCTGATTTTGTTTTACATATGCTTTAAGCTCAATACTTTGCTCTATTTTAACAATATTTTTTTAAGTTTACAGGATATACTAACTTATTTGTAATTTATATTTCTTTAAGGATATACTTACATAAGTTCATCGGTATCAATAATTGATTGATGAAAAAGTTTAATTTTTGCAAAAGCTAATGCGGTTTCAATCTCATTCAGTTTAATATAAATAATTTGAAAATTATGTGTAAAAATATTATAAAAATGAATTATCTTATGACTTAATGTTTCTGTTATATTTAAATTCGTACATATTAATTTCATTAAGTTTTTCTTTCATTTGAATGAAATTGCTTCCTGTAACATTTATAATATTGTTAAGTTTTCCCATCACTTCTGTAATAACAGTCACCTTGTAATCCATATAGCGTTTTGCTTGTTATTTAATTTACTAATTAACTGTTCATATTTTATGGCATCTTCATTATCCATATTACCAGTAATTGCTTTAATAAAAGAACCAATTGGGTTAAGTAAACCACGTTTTATTCTAACTGATGGCACTAATAAGTAATAACCACTATCATCATCATCATCATTAACAGCCTATGTTTGTCCACTGCTGGACATAGGCCTCAGTTATGGCACGCCATTGAGCCCGTATATCTATATCTATATAATAATAACCACTATATCTATATCTTATAATATAAAAATGAATCCCAAAATGTGTTGGTAAGCGCATAACTTGAGAACGGCTGAACCGATTTCGTTATTATTTTTTTTTTATTATATTCCTTGAAGTACGAGGATGGTTTTTATGTAGAGAAAACGTAAACATTTACCACGGGCGAAGCCGGGGCGGACCGCTAGTCTTATAATATAAAAATGAATCCCAAAATGTGTTGGTAAGCGCATAACTTGAGAACGGCTGAACCGTTTTCGTTAATTTTTTTTTATTATATTCCTTGAAGTACGAGGATGGTTCTTACGTAGAGAAAACGTAAATATGTACCACGGGCGAAGCCGGGGCGGACCGCTAGTAAACAATATTCATCATAAAATCTGTTTGAATTTGTGTCGCTTTAAAATCTAAATCAAAATTCTTTATATTAAAACAACTATTTACATATTCATTTAAGTAATTGACAACATTTAATTTTTTATAAGGCCATGAAAGAAAAAAAACTTTCGTTTCTTTATTTTGCTCTTGCGATTACAGAAATTTTTTATTTCATTTTTTAATCGCATTTTTTAAGAGAAATTAAATAAAAACGATAAATGTTATGATGACGTCATACATACGGAGGAATAAAAATGCGCCTTATCCAAATTAAAAAAGAAGTAAAAAATAGTTTGGAAAATCCAAAAGTGCACGCGTCATAATTTTTTTTTTAATAATTATTTATTGATTATTATTTTTGTTTATTTAATAACAATTAAACCACATCGAATCAGACCCTGAAAAATGAAAGGGTTCTATTCCTGAGCATACTCAAGCGTAAGAGAAAAAAAAAAGACTCGATTAGTAAAGTATTTCGGTCGCTATCGTGTTAACAAGAAAATCCTCCGCACATACGTCTGTACGTGTGTCTACACGGACGTCCAAGACAGAACTTTTTTAAACTGTTTTTTAACTAGTTTAAATAACAAAAATGACATCAAAAATATCATGAATGTTAAAAATAGCGTTTTTTCTTAATATGTGTGTGTATGTATTATCTTACAAGTGCAATGTATGATACATAAAGACATTTTAAGTTTGAAAAATCAGATGTTTTGCGCGAAGTGACAGTAGTACCCACCTCAACGCTTCGCTTATGAGGCGTGCAAAAACTATCACTGACATTTACATTTACAGCATGTGTAAAATTTCATATAAATGTCATTTTTGTGAATTATCGAAGTCAACAAACTTTTAAATCGTGTTATTGTGTTTTTAACTAAGGGAAATCGCATCCACATTCTATTCCCGTGCGAACGGCGTATTCAGCAGTTTTGTATGAAGGCAGGGCCATAACTAGTGTTTAATTTGTGTGTAAGTGTTGTAACTTTATATTGTTAATTCAAAATGGCTCCAGTGTTAAAACATGGTCGAGGCAAGCCTTTGACTTCTCAAACTAAAGAATTAAACTTTAAATGTCGTTTCTTTTTCAGGTTAGTAAATTTTTCATTTTAGTAACATTGTTAATGTAAAAGTTATATGTATGTTAAATGTGCAAATATTAAAATAAAGTCTCATCTTTTTCAGAGGAGAAACACATATAGTTTAATTTAAAATCCCATAAATATATAAAATAAAAACTAAAAATAAAATGTTGTTTTATTTTATTTGCTGACCATACACTACTACAAACGCAAAAATTTCTCCAAGCTAATTTACCTGTAATTATTCAAATTTAACCCTAAATCCTCGTATTCAGGGTGTAACATGGTTATGTGTGCACAGGCGATTATTCCGTAACTATTGCAGATATGAAAAACTTTATACTGATATCGAAAGCCCTTTACCTAATGAGTAAAATGACAACAATAACTTTTTAAAAATAAAACGGGAAATATTCAAAAATTTTACACAAAACACTCCCATACATTTAATATAATTCCTATATTTTCATTAACAATTCTGCAATTACATGGGCAGGTAAGTGTTGTTAAATAAATTAATACTGAATAAAAAGTGGATAAGTTAGGAAAAAAATGATAAAATATAATATAATAGTTAATAAAAATTGACAAATATTTATAATCATTGATAGTTCATCAACTATATATGGCGCACACCGGTTGACCTGAAGTGATGCTGTGACCGCGCGCTCTCCGCCCTCTATCTCGAAAACGGTTCACCGTATAAAAAAAAAATTTAAACAAAATTTGTAGAGAATAATATATTCTACAATATCACTACATAGTATAAAACAAATCGCTTTCTCTGTCCCTATGAAGACTAGGGTAGAAGCCTTTAAAAATAATGAAAAGATAAAAAAATCGCAGTCGGATGAAACCCATTAGAAAAGGAGGGGAATATGATGAAAATAAAAGGAAAAATAAATTACGGTCAATCCGAGTTCGGGAAGTGGGAGGGGGGAGCTTTTAAGAGAAAAAAATGGTTTCTCTCGATTTCCGACAAAACTACAAGTCCTACGGAAAAAAGTTCCATGACAAAGTTGTAGGTAATAAAATGATCTACAACTTTTGTATTTACAATTTTTTCACATAACCTCAAAATTTAGGTGAAAAATTCAAAAAACCAAGTTTTTGGTCTTTTATTTTTATCTACTTCAAAATTTATTTTTTTTCTACGAAATTTGGTGGAAACTTACTTTATTATGTCCCAAATACACTGTAATTTATTTGATTGAAAATATTTATTTTTTCGCCTTATTTTGAATTAATACCAAAAAAACAACCGAATTTTCAATCGAAAAGTCACCCGTCAAAATATCAGCTTTTTTCAAAAACTTGGGGTGCCTTTTATTCATTGAAATCTCTACTTTCATATGGTGTAAAAAAAATAAACACCACTATAGTAAATGTTCTCAGGAAATGCATACAAACAGTGTAATAATGAGCTTTTACTAAATCAGGCACACTTCTTGAACTCTATATCTTCTCTTGTATCGGCTTTTCGGTAATATTTCAAAAGAAAAATAATTATCTGTTCTAAGTTTAATATTTTGCAGCATATTCAAAAGCAAAATGATATCGATAAAAACATTTCAGGTAGTTCGAGAAGTGTGCCTGATTTAGTAAAAGCTAATTTTCACACTGTTTGTATGCATTTCCTGAGAACATTTACTATGGTGGTGTTTATTTTTTTTACACCATATGAAAGTAGAGATTTCAATGAATAAAAGGCACCCCAAGTTTTTGAAAAAGGCTGATATTTTGACGGGTGACTTTTCGATTGAAAATAAGGTTGTTTTTTTGGTATTAATTCAAAATAAAGCGAAAAAATAAATATTTTCAATCAAATAAATTACAGTGTATTTGGGACGTAATAAAGTATTATTCCACCAAATTTCGTAGAAAAAAAATAAATTTTGAAGTAGATAAAAATAAAAGACCAAAAACTTGGTTTTTTGAATTTTTCACCTTAATTTTTAGGTTATGTGAAAAAATTGTGAATACATAAGTTGTAGAACTTTTAATTACCTACAACTTTGCGATTGAACTTTTTTCTATAGGACTTGTAGTTTTGTCGGAAATCGAGAGAAACCATTTTTTTCTCTTAAAAGCTCCCCCCTCCCGCTTCCCCAACTCGGATTGACCGTAATTTATTTTTCCTTACATTTTTATCATATTCCGCTCCTTTTCTAATGGGTTTCATCCGACTGCGATTTTTTTTTGTTTCAAAAATTATCTACTCTAGTCTAATGTCCCTTTGTATGCTTAAATCTTTAAAGAAATTGAAAAGAAGTCTTCTTCCCATGTAGAATACAGCACTGATGAAGAAGAACTTGCCAAAGGAAGTGGATTAGAACCAAGAGCAGGAAAAAACGCAAACTGAACACTTCACCCACTCATATCTCCGATAAAGAAGAGCGAAATGAGGAAAGTAAGGAGAAAGCAAAGCCCAAAAAGGTGCCACTTCCTCCACCTATAATAGTAGATGACATCAGGAACTACCAATCGTTCTTTGATCTCCTCTTAGAAAAGTCGCCAGGGGGCGGCTTTACGATTAAAATTATGCACGGAGAAACCGTAAAAATTAATACCGAAAATGAAACAGTATAGTTCCTACGAAAACAAACAATTAAGACCAATACGAGTTACAGCTAAGAAATTGCAACATACATGCAACCAAGATAGAATTGTAGAAGACCTGAAAAGAAAAGGCTTCAAAGTCGAGGAGGCAGTAAACAAGCTGAGGTGGAAGGACAAGACACCTCTCACTATGTTCATGCTTACCTTTAATAAAGGAGAGGAAATAAACAAAATCTATGAGATAACGTCTATATTAGGATGCAGGGTGGAAATCCATCCCTTGAAAACCTGTAAATTAGTTCCTCAGTGTAAAAGGTGTCAAGCCCACGGGCACACCCAAAAATATTGCTCCAAGGATCCAAGATGTGTAAAATGCACTGGTAAACATCTAACAAAAGATTGTAAAAAGCCAGCAGAAGAAAAGCCAAAGTGTGTGCATTGTGGCGCTCCACATTTTGCGAACTATAGAGGATGCATGGTAGCAAAAGAAATGCAGACGCTTAAAAATAAAGCGACGAAAAAACTAAGTGTGGAGGATGGATAAAGACCATTAGAACAAAAGACTATGACTTGTATCTGAACAAGGTCCGAGAACTATCAGGCCCAAGGGTGTACGAGGGATACGAGTACTACTCCAGAGAGAAAATTGTACGTGAAAAACTTCAAACCCACGTAAGGCATCTGGAGGAACAACTAAAACTTCTTCAACAAAAATTTAACTCTTTGACTCCAGTGGAAACGGAAATTTCAGAGAAAAAAGAAATTGAAAAGAAGTCTTCTTCCCATGTAGAATACAGCACTGATGAAGAAGAACTTGCCAAAGAAACGGAGTGGATTAGAACCAAGAGCAGGAAAAAACGCAAACTGAACACTTCACCCACTCATATCTCCGATAAAGAAGAGCGAAATGAGGAAAGTAAAGAGAAAGCAAAGCCCAAAAAGGTGCCACTTCCTCCACCTATAATAGTAGATGACATCAGGAACTACCAATCGTTCTTTGATCTCCTTTTAGAAAAGTCGCCAGGGGGGGGCGGCTTTAAAATTAAAATTATGCACGGAGAAACCGTAAAAATTTATACCGAAAATGAAACAGTATATCGGACCATCACAGAGTTTTTCACTGCCGATGGCTTTCATTGGCATTCCTACGAAAACAAACAATTAAGACCAATACGAGTTATAGCTAAGAAATTTCAACATACATGCAACCAAGATAGAATTGTAGAAGACCTGAAAAGAAAAGGGTTCAAAGACGAGGAGGCAGTTAACAAGCTGAGGTGGAAGGACAAGACACCTCTCACTATGTTCATGCTTACCTTTAATAACGGAGAGGAAATAAACAAAATCTATGAGATAACGTCTATATTAGTATGCAGGGTGGAAATCCATCCCATGAAAACCTGTAAATTATTTCCTCAGTGTAAAAGATGTCAAGCCCACGGGCACACCCAAAAATATTGCTCCAAGGATCCAAGATGTGTAAAATGCACTGGTAAACATCTAACAAAAGATTGTAAAAAGCCAGCAGAAGAAAAGCCAAAGTGTGTGCATTGTGGCGCTCCACATCCTGCGAACTATAGAGGATGCATGGTAGCAAAAGAAATGCAGACGCTTAAAAATAAAGCGACGAAAAAACTAAGTGTGGAGGATGGATAAAGACCATTCGAACAAAAGACTATGACTTGTATTTGAACAAGGTCCGAGAACTATCAGGCCCAAGGGTGTAATTGGTTAACACACTTAACATGATGCAGGATTTGGGTCTCAGTGAGCACATATCGCCAATAAAACCTGACCACCCTGCCGCGAAAAATAGAATGATTTATGTAAATAATACATTACATCTTCTTCCATTCAAAATTTTCATTTCAAATTCTTTTTTAATATTAAGACGAACTGCAATAGCCGGTACAGCCTGAAAATCAGCGCTACTTGTGTGCAGCATTTTGCTGAGGCTGTATCCGTTTGCCTAATTGTAATTGTAAGGAGGAGGAACAACTAAAACTTCTTCAACAAAAATTTAACTCTTTGACTCCAGTGGAAACGGAAATTTCAGAGAAAAAAGAAATTAAAAAGAAGTCTTCTCCCCATGTAGAATACAGCACTGATGAAGAAGAACTTGCCAAAGAAACGGAGTGGATTAGAACCAAGAGCAGGAAAAAACGCAAACTGAACACTTCACCCACTCATATTTCCGATAAAGAAGAGCGAAATGAGGAAAGTAAGGAGAAAGCAAAGCCCAAAAAGGTGCCACTTCCTCCACCTATAATAGTAGATGACATCAGGAACTACCAATCGTTCTTTGATCTCCTCTTAGAAAAGTCGCCAGGGGGCGGCTTTAAAATTAAACCTGCCGCGAAAAACAGAATGATTTATGTAAATAATACATTACATCTTCTTCCATTCCAAATTTTCATTTCAAATTCTTTTTTAATATTAAGACGAACTGCAATAGCCGGTACAGCCTGAAAATCAGCGCTACTTGTGTGCAGCATTTTGCTGAGGCTGTATCCGTTTGCCTAATTGTAAGATAAATTGTATAATGTTGTTTGGCTATTTTTTTTTGGCAATAAATTTCTTTTCTTTCTTTCTTTCTTTTTCAGCTGTGAAAGAAAGCAGGCAAGTAAGTAAGCACATCACCTTTGCACAAATCGCGAGTGGTTACCATCGAAAGGAAGCAACCAAATGAAAGAACGAAGCAGTACTTCAGGCCTGACCACCTTCTTTTACTTTATAAAGCTCAGATACAGCCACACATGGAGTACTGCTCACATCTCTGGGCTGGAGCCCCGTTTTACCAACTCCTTCCACTTGATCGCGTACAACGTAGAGCAGTTAGAATGATTGGCGACCCAAAACTTAGCCATCGGCTTGACCCTCTTGCTTTGCGAAGGGACATTGCCTCACTGTGTGTCTTCTATCGCATATACCATGGGGAGTGTTCAGACGAGCAATTTGAGCTCATACCTGCTGCGGAATTTCATCATCGCACCGCCCGCCACAAAGCCAAGTTCCATGCACATCATTTGGACCGCTGGCGAACGAGTACCGTACCCTTCTCGCGAAACTTTTTTTTCCACGTACCACCACCCTGTGGAACAATCTACCCCGTTCAGTATTCCCGCACATGTATGACATGAATTTATTTAAAAGGAGAGCCTATACCTACCTTCGACAGTCGGCAACAGCCTCACAAAGGTAACTTTGTGAGTGCTCATGGGCGGTGGTGTTTACCTCACTAGGTGACCCACCTGCTCCGTTGCCCGCCCTAATATAAAAAAAAAAGAACCAGCGTTGAAGGAAAACTCAACCAAACTTTAAGCCTTATGTCCACATTTGACGAGAGACTAAGGAAACTGGAAAGTAGCAATAGAAATGCTACATCTACTGCTAAAAAATGACTCAAATACTTAGCATAATAGAATGCAATGCCAATGGGCTTCTTAAACACCACAATGAATTACAAACTGTCCTTGAAATAGAAAATATTGACGTGTGCCTAGTATCGGAAACAAACTTCACCAAACAATCATACATTAAATTTAAAGGTTACAAAGTATATCTCGCACTTCACCCAAATAATACAGCTAGAGGTGGAAGTGCAGTGATAATAAAAGAAAAGTTGAAGCACTATGATATAAGTAAAATCGAAGAACAAGAAGTACAGGCCGTATCAGTATGCGTTGAAACCAAGCGTGGTTCTGCATCTATATCAGCCTTGTATTTCCCACCGAGAGAATCTTTTAATAAAGAGAAATACGTTAGCCTTCTCAAGAGTTTTGGCGACAGATTTATTGTTGGTGGTGACTTTAAGGCCAAACATACCTATTGGGGCTCCAGGTTGATTACACCTAAACGCAAAGAACTTCTAAGTGCCATGAAATTTGTGCTTAGAATAAAATTCATTCGCTTTTTCGAGGCTAATGAAAGACCTACTGCTACCAGTGTCTATAAGAAAATGTGAATTTAATTCCGGTATTACAATGGGAGGTAATCTAAATATACTGTCACAATAGTTTAAGTTTATTACCTCGGGTTGTCTATTGAGGCATTCTCTTGAAAATTTTCTTCATTAGGATTTAATTGTTTATTATAATAATACTCTTACATTTTCATTATCCATATGTACATTTCGAGTGACGGATTTTTTAAGAAATTTGCTTCATTTTCATAATTCTTGTTTTCCAACATGTTTTGTCTTATTGGCGCGGTGCGCATTGAAACATCAGAATCTTGTAATGGATTCTGTTTGAATTGGTAAGGTATAACAAATTTAAAATTTCCTGTACTCGGAATAGTTACCGTATTTAAAGTTATTATTAAAATTATTCATTTGTGGCTTAAATTGGCCAAAACTTCGGTTTGGTGGTTGTTGATTTAAAATAGGAGGTTTATATCCTTTATTTTGATTAAATTTGGGTTTGTATCCCTGCGGTTGGTTAGGAATATCAAATTTAAAATTATTACCTACTCATTGATTAAATTTATTGTTATACTAGTGGTCCGCCCCGGCTTCGCCAGTGGTACATGTTACAACTTTTCTCGCCATAAGAACCATCCTCGTACTTCAAGGAATGTTATAAAAAAAGAATTAACGGAATCGGTTCAACCGTTCTTGAGTTATGCGCTTACCAACACATTTTGCGATTTATTTTTTTACTAGCGACCCGCCCCGGCTTCGCACGGGTGCAATGCTGATACTAAATACACTACAGAAAAACTTTTAACGTTGTATATATGTAACATAGCGGCCCAGCCGGCCGGTACCGCCGCAAACGGTACGTCCCGAAATTTTTAAATCTGTAATATCTTCGAAAATATTCACTTAAATCATACGGTGTAAAGGGCCATATAGATCTATATTAAATGAACAATGTATTCAAGGTATTTAATTGGTTAAGGATTAATGCTGTATTGGTTAAAATCGCTTCGAAAATTAGCCATTATTTGTCGTAAAAAGTAAATGACAAAAAAAAGTTATTGTGGGTTATCCATAAGAGATAGACATATGCCATCGCGGACTTTTCTGTAGACCTTTTCAATGTGTACAATACTTAGTACATTATTTTGATAAAACTCGTAGGGTTCAGCCTGCGTTTGCAATGTAAGCGGAAGAAATGTAATTATTTACGACATCACATTAGAAACCTCAAAAATAACAGTACTTCTCCACTATTTAATGGATGTTATTATACATATAAACCTTCCTCTTGAATCACTCTATCTATTAAAAAAAACCGCATCAAAATCCGTTGCGTAGTTTCAAAGATCTAAGCGTACAAAGGGACATAGGGACATAGGGACATAGGGAAATAGGGACAGAGAATGCGACTTTGTTTTATACTATGTAGTGATTGTTACTAGCGGTTCGCGCCGGCTTCGCCCGTGGTATATATTTACGTTTTCTCTACATAAGAACCATCCTCGTACTTCAAGGAATATAATAAAAAAAGAATTATCGAAATCAGTTCAGCCGTTCTCGAGTTATGCGCTTACCAACACATTTTGCGATTCATTTTTATATATAAGAAGATACATGAAATTGGTTTAAAATTAGGTATAAAAGGTTGCGTTGGACGCATTTAATTGTGCGCGTTGCCTTTTACTATTTTATTTTTAAGAAATTTACTTCCTCCGTAACTGTGCTTATAGCATCTTCTAAATTTGTAATTCCTTTTAAGCCGGCAATTCTTATCAAATCTTCCGGTAAGTTATATAAAAACACATTTAGCGCTGCGTTATCATATATTACAGTTTTTGCGGATTTTATACCTGTGTCAGTTAGCCTATTAACTTTAAATGCTAAACTACTTCTTATGCTTTGTATTCTCTGACAAAACTGGTTGTACGATTCGCCATGTTTAATTTTTAATGACTTTAGCTCTAGCGCTATGCACTCTTCGGATCTTGTATCACAGAAATGTTGAGAAAGTATTTTTTGAACTCTTCCCAAGACACAATATCTTGATGTTCGCTTAATAAGTTAGCTGATTCACCAACTAGCCTACTTGTAATTGCGTGAAATAAGTATTCGTTTTGATTCCTATTTCCTTCGACTTTAAAATTTCTTATTACATATTCGCTTTTTGCTATAAATAAGTTCAGTACCGTCCTATTTAGGTATAATATTTAATATTTCCTGGGGAATCATAATTTATATTATACCAAAATCAATTTTACTTTACTTTTAATTTACTTAACCTAGTACTACGCATTGTAGCCAAGTTGTAGCTATTATATGTAAACTAATTATGCAAGCCTATTTTTGTGCTAACAAAATCAGATTAACATATGGTCCAATGATGCTGATTGTCAATTGTGGAAAATGAGACAAAACAGGGAAGTGAAAAGGTTTACTCACAAGCTGCTCCTCTGCATTCTTCCTGAGTTACACACACTGCACGACACTTTCACACAATCACTTGACGAATTTATTTGGTTCGGAATTTTCGCATTTGCAGCTGCGTATAGACAGTCCTTTTACATAGATATTCGCGTAAAACTGAGTTTGGAGTTTTTGCGCGAAAACAGTAATATAAGGATTACTGAATAAGGATTTCCACGCGAAAATCCTACCGGCTGCGCCAGTCAAGTTCCAGCGACCGCGGGTTGTCTTTTAAAAAAATATATTTTAATTTATATGAATTTAATTAAGGTCCGTACAATAAGATGGTTAGTGTGTAACTGATTTATTCTATGTTTAAACAGTACCACGATCTGGAGATCGCGTCTTCTTAGAAATGATTAGGATAAGAATGGGCGATTGTTCGTAATCACTTCCTTACAAATCATAACATGCAACAAAGTGGATAGGTACATTGTTGCAAGTAACTACTAAAATATGGATTCAGCGAATTTTGGATGTATAACCAGATTGATAACTTTAATTAATGTTTACTTATTATGACTTATGGACTACATAGTATTTTACAGAACATTTAAGAAATACAGTAGTCAATGCAAATAAAATAGGTACATACACAATTAGCATCGATAAATTATTATTGATTACACATTTCAATGCTTTGGATGGGTTACTCCCTATAAAGCCGTATTCATTTAAGACTCACTTGTAATACATCACCACTCATTTTTAATAGATTTAGATCATGCAAGTTGTATTTATTATTACAACAATTTCTTCTTTTTTCTAAAAATAAATTTTATACCTATGTACTTTTATCTAAATTTTGGCACTAGGCACTGTGCTTGGCAGTAATTAAAATAATTGTTGAAGTTGATGTTGACTGTTGTTAACGAAACTAAGGTCTACAGATAATGTAGGAACTAGGAACATATAAATCTAAGGCGGCGTTTCCATCTGCAAGCAAACTTCTGCAAGAACTGTCCGACAGTCTGTCTGACAGCAGCTTGCAAGTGTAAACGATGTAGCAAGTTCTGTCGCGACAGTTTGTCAAGCGCTTCTTGCGAGAAGTTGCGAAAGCGTGTGTAAACATGACTGCGTCTACTCTATATACAACATAGTAGTCTTTGGTCTACTCGCGACAGATCTCGCTGCTTCTCGCTCTAGTTCCGTATATCTCGCAGCAAGCTGCAAGTATCGCCCGCACGGCTTTTATTTTTGTTTATTTGAAAATAATGAGTCGTGAATGCTCTTGTGGAGAAACTATAAAGTAAATAGAATTTTATGAGATCTTAGAGATGGAATAAAGTGATTATTTTTTGAAAATGAAATGAAAATTTATTTGTTGAATTGTGGTTAGAAAGTTTTTATAATAAATTTCATGTCCGCACAATTCGCCAACAAATTGGCATACAAATATTTATATTATGCTTATTTAATTTTATATAATTTAACTAATTTACGTAAGTTTTTAAAGTGAAACTTTTATTACATCGTCTCAAACTTTATGGTCTGTGTACCGCATGTCGCGTGTATCGCGGCTGCCGAGTAGGTATACCTACTCGGCAGCCGACCGTCACGCGACATGCGCTACACAAAGCAGTGTTCGGAACCGTTCGAACAGTTTCAATTTTACCGTGGTTTCATAAAACCACACAACATTTTTTATTTAAAGAATATATTATTCACAATAGTTCATAATTTTACATTTATAAAGTATAGTACGACATAAAAGAGATGAAATTAATTATTTTGGAACTAATTCGTTTTTCATTACCTGGCAACCCTGAATTGGCAATGTAGCTGTCAAGTTGAATAAAAATTTTTTGTTTTTTTCGTGAAGTGGAGAATTATTGAGATAAAATTGTTATTTAGAACAAGAAATTTAAATAAAAAAGGAGTCATCATGAAAAAGGTTAAACGTAGCGGTGTCCGTGATGTGGTGTATAAAGTTTTTATTCGGTGTTTGTCCGAATTTCAAGCTGGAAATTTATTGACTGATTTGGAAAACGTTTACAAACGTACATCAGAATATACCGGTGAGATTCCATTTATTTTTGCTCAGTACTACGTAAAATAGAATATTCCATTAGTGACGAGTGTTTAATGTATGTATGTATGGCGATTATTACGTTTTCGCAATTTAATTTGAGGTTATTTGTATGTAAACAAAAACTAGTTTTTATAGTGCGACCAGCACAATTTGAGTCAAGAAGTTATATCCAATCCAACCAGCCTCAAATAAAGTACCTAGTTTAGATTTTACTACATAGTATAGTGATAACTGTTTTCATACAGCTATCTATCTATTAATCAATCAAACCATAAGAAAAAAAATCATATTTACTGTATCATATTTACAGATACTGAAGATGCCGCGTACCCTCTTGCCAGTACTTCGAAACAGATTGATGATCAGTCCTTTGAAGGAGTAGAATATTTAAATTTTGATGAATTATATTAATGTACAAAATCTATCTACAAAAAAAATAAATATATGTGGTTTTCAAATCGCCTTGTTTTTTTCTACCCGACGGACCCAGAAAGAGGGTAATGTGTTTGAGCTGCATGTATGCTTGTTTGTTTGTATGTTTGATTCTATGTGCGCCTCTGCAGTCTAAACACTTGACCGATTTTTATAAAATAACTAATTCCAAATACATTTAAGTAAAATTTGACCTAGGTAGGTCAATTAAAATACTAATGTATTTTTGTCTTAAATATTTTACGCTATTGCTACAATGAAACAATTATAACGGTTTAAATCGCGGTATTTATTTTAGATTATATTATATAGATTTTTGGATTTTTATTCTATAGTATCAAGATCGCTTGCGTCGCAGTATCAGTGTTGCTATATGAGCGACGGTGGCGCCCTCATTTATTTTCATCTCTTTTGTGTCGCACTGTACACATTATAAATTATAGTACAGCAATATTACAATTTTATTTATTACAAGTTGATATTTTTTTTATATATTTATATAAATTTGTTTTTATTGACCATCTTCCAGTTGTATTTCGCGCAGTAAATTATGGTAAGTACCAGCTTCATGTCTCCTAGAAATCCAGTCTCGAACCCAAATTGATCTTTTTTTCTTTTTTGAAAATAAAATTGTTAATGCTGCTACACGTGCGTCAAGATGACGACATTAATTCACAAAATAGAATAGAAAAATTGTGACACTAATTCCTATCCCGACACTCGCAAGATCTGGTGTGTAAACACCTCCGCGATAAGTTGCGATAGTATGATCCGCGAGCTTCTCGCATGACAGTTATTGTAGCAATAAATTGCTGGACATGTAAACGATATTGCAAGTAACTCATGCAAGACTTCCGCGAGTTTACTTGCAGGTGGAAACACGGCCTAAGAAGCCCTTATTCAATGCAGTAAAAAATCTTTTCTTTTTATACTTAATATTGGTGTAATTTAATTTCATAAATATAGGTATTATCATAAACTATTTAAAAATATTTGAAGTGAAACTTCTTTATCGGGGTTGGACAAAAATTTAGTGTAACATTTTTGCGTTACGCCGTACGCGTGACATTTTTGCGTTACGCCGTACGCGTGACATTTTTGCGTTACGCCATACTCGTGACATTTTTAAGGTCATAAAGAAGTTTCACTTCTTACGTGTGTACTCTAGTACACGCATAGATTTTTTTTTATAAGTAATATTTAGCACGAATAAAAAATGTAACGCAAGATCTTTCAGTACAGACCCATGGGTGGGTTTATACTCAAAGTGCAAGTTTAAACAAAAATAATGTTCTTCCTATTCACCATTCACGG
Source organism: Colias eurytheme (assembly GCF_061535395.1). NCBI lineage: Eukaryota > Metazoa > Arthropoda > Insecta > Lepidoptera > Pieridae > Colias > Colias eurytheme. The sequence continues at coordinate 1,275,914 of NC_142980.1, forward strand.
GTAGTATGTACTCATCTTTGAAAGCCAGCCCTGGGTAGATCATATAATATGACCTATGTTACCGAGAAGTTTACAACAGGCTAGGAATATTGTAGTTAAATCCATTTACAAAATTGTCAAAAAGTCCTAGCTATTCGCTGTTGAGCTTTGAAGAGTAGGTACCATTTTGCACCACCTGACCGACCTGACCGCATCAAAAATTAAGATAGAGCCATTGTAATTTGTGACCTATCTTACATAATTTATAGTTTTGAAGCGGAAACGGGGAAGTCAGTCAAAACTGCTATCGATTAAGTTATTTAGCCTCGATTTATGATTCGAACATCCTGATTTGATGATAGTCGGACCACCTCACAGGACCACCTGCTACAGTATGATAGCTTTTGGAACAAATCGGACCACAATTATTGCCGAAAGTATCGATGAAAATAAAAAATGTCTGATGTGCATAAAATATTGTTTTTATTAGTCGGTTAAAGTATTATAAATGTATTTTATGGAGAATATTTATAAAATTGACTTTTTATAAATCAGTTAAGTCGTCTAATAATATATAATGTTAGTTCTATAATTTTTAAGAGAAAAAAAAAATGTGTACGTGCACTAGTGTGTGTAAGAAGTGAAACATATTTTTCAAAAAATAATTTATTTTATGCAACTTTACAGAAATACGTCGAATCACGCGTGGTAGGGATAAGAAAAAGGCGCGTAACGGAAAAATGTCACGCGTCACGAAAAAATGTTACACTTAATTTTTTCCAACCCCGATAAAGAAGTTTCACTTCAAAAACCATATTTTGTCGTAATTAAAGAATAGTAATAATTTGTTGCTGTCAGACAGACTGAAGTTTACTTGCAGATGGAAACACGGCCTAAACTCTAATATATATAACAAATTTTGTGTTGGTAATACTAAAATTGTCTATGTTGTATTGAACGAATTTGTGATCAATGAAATGAGAGACTATAGAGGCAGAGCAAAAATAAAACAAAACAAGATATACTTATCTATAATAACTTCCGTTAGCACTGAAATCGTTGAGTGCTTTATTTTATTCAAAAGTAATATTATGGATAAAATTTAAGATAATAAGACAACTATACCATTGTAAAAAATATATAAAGATTTTATAAATTAAATTGCGATCAGATCTAGGACAAGAAGATGATTTATCATCTCGTGCTAGTATTGTACTTGAATAACTTGTAAACTGTTATGGCGTTTGTGTTCTCCAATACACAACGCATATTCGTGTCTGTGTTTGAGAATAAAAAATAAATTTTACAAAACTTAATTACATCATTCTAAAGCAACCCCGATAATATGGAAGCGCGTTTCGCATAGATTCCTTCATCGTACAGTGAAGGAATAGTGATTTAAGGTTATGTTACCATCTTTTATCGAGTTCTAGATAGGATTCTGTGAAAAAAAGAGGATCAGTTTGTGTTTTTCTCTACACAACATCCCTGAATGAATTTCTCACGGTTCCTTGACATACAATCATGGTGGGAAGTACCAAGTATTGCGTATTTTTGCTCATTATTTCGGACTGCTTTCAATCTTCTGGATTTTGACATTGAAGTGAGTAAAATCATTAACTCTCATATATTTACGTTGTTACGCTTTATAGACCTTATTTATTGATAATTATAAACAAAAAACATGAACATATTGTAGGAGCTCGAGGAAGCTCTTCTAACAGACGGAACCGAGGACTCTGGTAGTTCTTTGCTGACAGAGTTAATTGTTCGACTCCTAAATGGGTGTTTGGGCAACAATGACATCTCAGCGTTTAATTATCAGGTAATATACCCAATACTGTAAACATATGTTATTTCGCGTACTACGCACTAGATATAGGACTAACTGAAGCTTTTTTTTCAGATGTATTTGAGACGTCTATTCCGGCAAAAATGTCAAGAATCAGGACGATACAACCCCTTCAATACTGACATTGACTTTCAGTTTCTGCCGCTGCGCAGAAAAGTTGAGATCCTGTATGCACTATGTGATTTCCGATTAGACGCTGAGGATGTTTTCGATTTGTTTAAGAACCTGGAAGCCGAGAGCCTGAGGGTGGAACCACTCGGGTGAGTAATTAACATATTGAGTACAAATGTTGCAATGTGTATGAGAAACAAATACTTCAGGTGGGATTTTGCTTCTTTAGATGGGATGACAATGACTCAGCGTACTGGTATTTCTATGGCACAAGATTGTACAGAGAGGATATAGTGAAGAAGCCGAAAGGGAAAAAGAAAAAGAAGAGCAAGGATAAGAAGCGCGGCTGGCTACATGGGGAAGAGTGGAACGATGATGAAACAGAGAGGGTGTGGCAGGTCGTGTGCTTTACGGAAGAGGATTGGACCCACCTGACACAGAAGTTCAGCAAGGCCACCAGCAAGGTTGAGAAGGAACTGTTCCGATCGCTCTCACAGAATTTTATGCCAGAAATACCAAGACTATTTCAAGAGAAGGAACGTCTACAGCGGAAAAGGTAAGTTAAATATGTATAAAATGTACATAACACATTGAATTGCGCTCTTTGATCATCATCATCATCAGCCCATTATGTTCCAACTTCACAGGATTAGGCCTCCTTTGAAGGTACAGGCCATAATCAACATTTACCAAATGTGATATTTAAATTTTTTTTATTTAATATCAGGGACTGAAGACTTAAATCTATTTTAAATTTGATAAAGTAGCAAAAATAATCTGAGGAAATTTTCTGGTTTCATTGAATTTAGTATAAAAATAATTTTAATATGAGAACATGCAACTTGATTCTAGGTATTAGAGAATTGAACAAGATTGAATAATCTTGTCCAATTTTCTGTTCTTAGAATATCAGATTGAAAGTCTAAATAGGAGAAGAAATGTTTTGTTAAGATGTAACTCACTGAAAGGATGTAATTGGATAACACAAGTCATTTTCTTTTGTTATCACTATTCTTGTGCAAAGCATTCTTTGTTATTTTTCAATGTTCCTTCATATTACAATAGCACCTCTTTAGGTTCATGTGTCCTATAAATATACCTTACTTGTCTCTTTCATGGAACTAAATGCGTCAGAACTATTTGTTGTACCTAATAAGATATATGTAGTTACATATATTTCACATAAATTGTAAAATTTTGTATGTGTGTGAAATAAATCAGAACATTATTTATTGGAGCCAAACTTATTATGATGTTTAAAATTTAGGAGATTTTAATAATTTTTCAGTAACTTATATTTTATCTGCAGCTAGAATGTTTCACTTTATATTTCTATAACTTTTGATCATTACATTGTCATAACCACCCTACTTCCACCACATGGCAAAGGCAATGTTTAGTAAGTAGGATATTACTAACGATTGCATCTATTTTCGTACTTCCATCGATTTTAACTTACTAACTTGTTTGAGACAATAAAATATTTAAAATAATTGAAAATCGATGACGTAAGTAATGCAGGCGATTACCGATGCAGCCTGCACCTGGCTGTTAGCTGTTTGTTTCCATCAAGTATTGATACTGCTTGCCAACCATTTACTATGTTTGTGACTTACATTATATGCAAAGCGAATTTTTTTATTTTGAGCGAATGTTATAAAGTATGACGTACTTTTAATAGCTATATGAAAGCATTGCAGCAAGCAGCAAAATGAATTTTTCGAAATTGCGAAATATATATTTTGATCGAAAATTTGGAAATTCCGATTAAGACAAATGACGATTCCGACAATAGAGCAATAAATTTGTTGATAATAAAACACAATGCTGTGTGATTCCGCGAAGAACTCTTTTATAATTCTAATTGAATATTTATCAATATTGATCTCTAGGACAAAAAAAAACATAAAAGCGCATTATAATATTAATCAAACTTGGACAAGTAAATGAGATTTTTCCACAAAATGCGCGAGTTTTCTATTAGAAATGTTATTGCGTATCACATTTGGACTTGTAAAGGAAACCATACGGCATGTATTCCATCGTCCACGTGCCACGTGGGAGCATTGTGAAAGCATTTTGTATCAAAATGATCTTTATTGTGGCCCTTTTCGATCCACTGGACGTAATTTTGTTTACCGACTCTGATCATAAGAGCTTTTCCAGTTCTCTTTCATATTAAAACAAAATCGATAGCGAAATAAACATCATATTTTTATTCATCCTGTTTTCTATAAACTAATTGCAATTATAATAATATTTTCTAGTATTTAAAATACAAAAGTTAAGCGTCAATAAATTTCAGCGAAAGCTCAATTCGCCTGATCCGCAATTAGTTTTCATGTCATTGTTCGTTATGGAAATAATATTATTGCTTCTCCTGATATGATTTTCTAATTTATATCTGTTAACTATTTATAATTTGCTACTTTTTATATCACGGATTTTTTAAATATTACAACAATATAAGTGTTTCATTTTTGCTAATATGATATTTAGTGGAACTTTGTCAAATTAAATGAATCAATTAATTTGGTTAAAATCAATGATGCCGCCTCTTTATGGGATATTCGTATCAGGGTGTTATTAATGAACATTATCACGTTGCATTGGCAATTAATTTACAATACACGATACAACATATCTGTATCTACGTTTCCGATGACCTGCGTAATTGATAACAGCGCTCTGCTGTGCGTTCACAATATATTATGCGAGATGCCCTTGTCGTTATTGATTAGGAACACAGCCTAAACTCTAGGACCGAAGTCCGCTTGCGACGCAATATTTACTCTCAGCTAAGTTATGGGAACTACAGAGGGATGCTCGCGAATGAAATATTATTTTCTCGATTCTCGCAAACGCTTTGACGCTTGTTTCTGCTCCAGGGGTTTTAATTTTAATTAGAGTTTGCGACCAGCGTACTATGGCCCCCGGAGACAGAGCGCAATTACGTACAGATGCCTGCGAAGGTACCTGTTGAAAGCTCTTTTTACATCCTTCGAGTACTTGAAAAACGACTCAACCGCCTTTGCGTCTCTTTAGTTTTCAAACTACGGTCCTTTGACGTGACCAAAAAGCACAAAAAGCGCAGCAAAGTTACATCTTTTGTGTTACATTATTGAAAGTACTATAATGAAATTCTGAGTCGGATGAAATTATATTTTCAATTTTTCCCGGAAAATAGATTTCAAATTTCAAACAGTTTATATTTAGGAGTTATCTCAATGTTTGATATTTTATCGAGTTCACATAAAAATGTCTTTCTTTTAAACAAATAACCCTAAATATATAAAAAATGCCTATATAAAAACATTATCGATTTAACGCATGTACTTTACCTACGTGTGTTGATACTTGATACACCTACGTGTGTTAAAAATAATGTATGAAAGGATTAAGAAAACCATACGGCCCACTCTCGGTGCTCTTGAGTAGGAGCGTAGGTAGTCAAGAAAATTCGATAATAATGTAAGGCACGTGTTGAGCTTTTTCTCATAATAATGAAGACCTTCTATGTACCTACCTAAACTTGAACACATGGTAGCGTGTTAAGAATGGTTAAAATTTAATAGGTTGGTTTCAAAGTTCTCGTGTAGGGTTTTTCTTCGATCACATTAATTATGGGTGCTGTTTATGAAGTCAGCTAAATGGTTAGGCTATTAGCTAGCTCCCTTCGTTGCAGTCGATACTTCAAAGCTTCACTTTCAACGATAGGCTGCAAGGGACAAGTCACCTTACCAAGGGCTTAAGAATAACTTGCAATAAGTTTTGAATTTCTCTAAATACTCTCTAAGTTTTCACAATGCCAAAACGGAAGCATTTGATAACACTTGTCCTTGAGATTCCTCTTGAACTTGTGTAGGTCAATTTTGAGTAAATCAAATACCACTTCATAAGTTTTTATTTTATCTACAAAAAAATAAACCAAAAAATTTCCTCTAGTATACCTATTCAATTTTAGACACTTGCTTTTCAATACTTAAAAATAGTTCGTATAGAATATAATAGTTGTAATGATCATATTTATAATTTTTTTTTAATTCGATCAAGATGCATTCTCATCGTCACACATTATAATGTGGCAAAGTGCGTGAAGCACATTGTCTCATCCCATCGCGCTTTTACAATGCTTTGAACACTTACATGTGTTGCGAATAAAAGTTCGCTACGCGCCACTCCGCACCCCGTCACAACGCCATGGCAATGGCTTCCACGCGGAGTGCGCGCGATGCTTGCGAAATTTTATTTTTTTGTAATTAACCGTGTCCCTTTTGGTACTGTGTATCGAGCGGTTTGTAATTATGGTTAATAGGTTGCGTTTGCCTCGAAGGTTGCTCGAACTTGCCCCGCGGCGCACGTCTAGCCGCGTGCTGCAGAAGATTCGGCAGAAGGAGGAGGAGGAGAGCAGCAAGGCCACCACCGATGTGGACACGTCGAAGGACTCCGACAGCAAGGAGAGCCAGGACCTCGCGCGCCGCAACCGCGCCAAGCGAAGGAATCTGCTGAGGTCAGTGTAGTGTAGTTTAGTCACTGTTGAAACGTGATGTTTTCAATTGAAAAGTTTTGTTTTTGTTTGTGTTTTTAAGCTTCGGTTACGGTTGCGGCAATTTTGTCTCGGGATTATTTTGAAATGAGCGGTGAAAATTAAATTACTAGAATACAACGATGTTATTGTTTATTATTTTTGTATCGTGAATTTGGTTTTTCTCGTATTGTCGGGGAAATAACAAATAATAATAAAACATTAATTTTCTTATAATAAAAATAAAATATTTTTGTTTTTGTTTAGATTCAGTTTGAATCGATCGTCAATGTTGTCTCGCGGTTATTTTTTTTTAGTTTGTTTCCAATTTTATTTGTGGAGTGCAGCCATATCATAGGTGACAGGTATTTTTTTAAATAAATGTATACATTTTAATTTCATAGATTTTCTCAAATATTTATTATAACCGTAGTGTAAAATTACGAACGATTGTGTTAATTTCTTAAAACATAACATTTACAATCCTTGTTTTCGGTATTATAGAATTAAAAATATTTAATTTAACTTAAATTTTATGTAGAGATTAGAGAATGAGTTAATTCAGTAAACAAATACGAGTTTTACAAATAATTGAGAATGTTTATTATTGTTCAAAATGTATCTTATATAGTTATAAGTAAGTTAATATCATGTTCAATTGCAAATAAAAAATGAATGATTATTATATCCAAGTATGTACCATAAAATAATAAGTTAAAATGGAAAATCTGCATGTTTTATCTTGGATAGGGATCAACCGAACAAATTGCAAGCAATGAATACTTACGATTTTGTAATACATATATACTAGCTTACCGCCCGCGGCTTCGCCCGCTTTGTCTAAAACCTAACAAATTATATACTAAAACCTTCCTCTTAAATCACTCTATCTGTTAAAAAAACCGCAGCAAAATCCGTTGCGGAGTTTTAAAGATTTAAGCATACATAGGGACATAATTCAAAGTAACATTGTATTTGCACATCCAGATCCAAGTCGATATCGTCGTCATCAGACAGCTCCGACAGCTCGGGGCCAGAGGAGATGCCGCAGAAGAGCAGCAGCAAGTCGAAGACCAAGAGCAAGGGAAAGAAGTCAAAAAACTCATCCGCTACGCATAAAGTAAGTTAATAAACAACCTTTCAAGACTTAATATATTATCAACCAAAAAAATTTACTATTTTATTAAGCTATTGCATAGCTTCTATCGCGGGCCTTGAGCGCGGGGACCGAATCAGAAATTCCGTAACGAAAAATCCTCACGCTCCCCACTCCGACTGGTGGAGGTGTGGCTTGAAGGCATAGCATGCAATAGCTTTACCGCGGCAGTCCCCGAGTGCCACACGTCGTTTTTTTTTATCCAGGATAATAAGAAAACGAGAAAGAAAGAAAGTGTTTATTCTTATACCACACTATTGAATGAGAAAACAAAATCAAGGACTTTAAACTAAACAAATAAATAAATGTAAAAATAAAGAAAAAAAAATCTTAAAACTAAAATGCGACATTACAGAAGTAAATATAATAAATTGTTGTATTGCCACTGTTCTTTGATAACTGTATAAAGTTTGAATTAAATCTATCAAAACAAAGTATGTAAAAATCGAGTCTAAAGAATTCGGTTACATACGAACATACAGGTGAAGACAATATAAACGTGGTTAAAAAAGATACGCTATTAATTGAGAACTTTAACGTCGTTTTTGGAAATCTAAGATAATTTTTTTATGACACGCTTAACCCGTTACGCGTCCGGCGCACAGCCGGCACCGATCCCGATAGTGTCAAGGGAGTTCACGAAATCTAGCTTTTTTATGACTACCGAGTTTGAAAATTTTATTTACCCTATTGTATAATAATAATAATAATATGCCATGTATGATATATTTTTGGAAAGAGGAAGAAACTAGTTATAGCATAAAAATGTAATCATGACGATATATTTTTTCTATAAAATTATAAAAAATTGATTTTCTTTTGTTTTAATTTTAATTGCTTACATACTAACACTTACATGATAATGCTGAGTCATCAAATGATCATATTCACGTTTTCATATCACTACACGATTGCCAAATACATTCACTTATATTTTCACACATTTAACACAACGTATTTCACTATGAATAATAACAAATCTCCATTATTCACAAACAAGAAAAAAAGCGCCATTTTGCGTCTTCCGCACTGAAAAGTTGAGACACTTTTTCACTGAGTATTCTTCAAATATCCCTAAAACCAATATCATAAACGTATTCTACGTAAAATTTCCAGTAATATACGTCTCAATTATCACTCATCTAATTATTCCTCTCGGCATAATTCACAATCCAAATATTCGTTGAACAAGACAAATGTCACAAACTATGGCCGATGACGCAACTCAATCAATGATTCACTTTTTATTTTTATTTTGTGGTTTTAGTCTTTATTGCCAGCGTCGGAGTCGTACCGATTCGAATTAAAAATGTATAAGGCATAGAGAAATATTTTTTATACTGGAAACATTCACTTGTAAGAACTACAGGTGACCTTCAAAGTCATTGGCCGCGTTATGAACAGGCGTTGTACGCAGGACGCTACAGTACCATTTTGAGTTACGAGCAACCGCCTGTACGTAGGACGCGTCACGGGTTAAAATAATAAGATAGAACCTGGTTTTCTACAAACTCAATTAGAACTTTATTTTTACGCTAATCTTATATATAAAAATGAATCGCAAAATGTGTTGGTAAGCGCATAACTCGAGAACTGCTGAACCGATTTCGATAATTCTTTTTTTATTATATTCCTTGAAGTACGAGGATGGTTCTTATGTAGAGAAAACGTAAACATGTACCACGGGCGAAGCCGGGGCGGACCGCTAGTTAATTATATTTAATGCATTTCCAATAAACTCCGTCCATTTTAATAAGATTTCCGCGAACTTCAAGCAGTTAAAATGAAATTCTAAAGATGGCATAACATTTATTTTACAAATCCTGTAACTCAGTTTGAAACTAACTAGGGCTTTAGTTTCTACTATTATATTTGTGCCATTTTCACAGTTCTCTATTATTTATATTTCTTCAGAAGGTTTGGCTTTTCCTTCTGTAGATTTTTTATGTGCCTGAATATTGTTTTATTTTAGATCCATAAGCTATACGGCCTGCTCTATTATATAGAAAAAAACTAGATTTCCGACCGCGTTTTCAAAGAAAACCCGTTCCTGTGGGATTTCCGGGATATAAATTTAGTAGCCTATGTCTTATTCTGGGTCTTCAGCTACCTACATACCAAATTTAATTGTAATCGGTTCAGTAGTATGTGCATGGAAGAGTAACAAACATCCATCCACCCTCACAAACTTTCACATTTATAATACTAGCTTTCCGCCCGCGGCTTCGCCCGCATTCTAAAGAAAAACTCGCATAGTTCCCGTTCCTGTGCGATTTCCGGAATAAAACCTATCCTATGTGTTAATTCAAATTAGCCTCTATAACTACATGTGCTAAATTTTATTGTAATCGGTTCACTAGTATTTGCGTGAAAGCGTAACAAACATAAACATACACATCCATCCTCACAAACTTTCGCATTTATAATATTAAGTAGGATAGGAATTAGGATGTTGCTTATGAGCGTTTTAACCCATTGAGCCCCAAGTGGCCCGATCGGTCCACGACACAATAGATTTTCTATTGTGTCTATGGTTCCGGGGACTGACTTATTTATTTATTTATTAGCCTTAATCAAACACAACAATAGTAAACAATATGTGCATTTAAAAACTTAATTAAGACTCTGATGAGTCGACATCGGCAGATTGGTCTGTTTGCCCTAATTTGGCAAAGGCCTCCTCCATTCCCTTCCACTCTTTTCTGTTCAGTGCTGTCCTCGTCCATGTTTTTCCCGCTGTTGCTACGATTTCGTCTTCCCACCTTCTAATCTGTCTCCCCCGTTTCCTTTTTCCATTTTTGGGATACCAGAAAATCAATGTTCTATTCCATTTTTCACATCCTCTTAATATATGGCCAGTCCATTCCCATTTAAGCTTCCGTGTTTTACAGATCAAATCTTCTACTTTCGTACGCTTTCTGATTGTTTTATAAGGCCTGACTTATTACCTCATAACGTTGTCACAGGGCGAACCACCGCCAGAGCAGCCGATACGCACCGGGCGCAAGACGAACAACTCGCTCGCGTCGGCCACGGGCCAGATCGTGATACCGGACAACGACGAGCCGGTCAACAGCACTAGGCGCAAGGTGAAGACGTCGCAGATGTGAGTGTGACACTGTTTTTGGAAATTGTGGTACAAATTAATGTTTTAGTGGTGTACCTACATGTTTAAACTATCCTATCTCTCAAGTTGGATCGAACTGCACTGATGAATTTAATTATAATCGGTTTAGTGGTGTAGGAGTCGATTGAGGACAAACATTGTGACACGAGATTTATATATATTAAGATTAGTAAAAAAAAACTATCAAACATAAAAAAGTCGGAAGACAGTCAAATTAGAACCTTCTCCTTTTTTTAATCGGTTGAATCAAACACAACATGAAATTCTCGTATACATAGCTGGCAGATTTCAGGTGGTTATGGCAGATTTTTTTTGTTAATTAGAATGTTTCCTGTTTCACAAAAAGTGAAAATTTAATAGATACAAACAGGTAGATCTTGTACTGATGTATAATCTAAATTGTCACAATTCCTGTTGCTTACTAAAACCACAATAATCATTCTATATCAAAAAAATTGGTTGCCTGTAAAGTCGGTATACGATCGAGATGTTTACGTGATAACGTCTTATTGGTGGCAGCGCTCGAGATGAGACGGGAGATCGGTCCGTCTCTCTCTCGTTATACCTGCGATCGCGATCGTGAGGTTTTGGTGTGACACAAGTTTCTGAACATGTCACCCGACTAAAACGATTTTAAAAACGTTATCACGTTAAAATGGCTTATGCCGATGGCTTAGAGCCATAAGGCCGCCATTTGTACATTTTGAATGGTTTTGTTGTACTTTTATTTTATAAGACTGTTGTACAATAAAGCGTAAATAAATAAATAAATAAAATAAAATAAATTTTATTGGATTACAGATTCAGCCAGACGGACGAAGACATCCAGATCGACATGTACAAAGTGCTAGAACAGCTGACGAACCACGAAGACGCTTGGCCGTTCCTGGACCCGGTCGAGGAGGAGTACGCTCCGAACTATTACACGGTGATCCGCAGACCCATGGACCTCCACAAGATGGAGGAAAGGCTGGACAGCGGCTTCTACCCGGACTTCTCGTCGTTCAAAGCAGACTTCAAACTGATTGTCAATAACTGCAGATTGTACAATGGACATGATAATGGTAAGATGGGTAATTTATTTATGTAGGTTTTGTTGTAATTAAAAAATACAAACATCCTTATTGTAATACTAGCGGTCCGCCCCGGCTTCGCCCGTGGTACCTACATGTTTAAACTATCCTATCTCTCTAGTTGGATCGAACTGTACATGGTGTGCGAATTTTATTATAATCGGTTAAGTTGTTTAGGAGTCCATTGAGAACAAAAATTGTGACACGAGATTTATATATATTAAGATTTTAATTTATTGTAATGGATAAAAAATGATCGGTGTCTGACCTTATTTGACATATTAAACTGAAACTCAAACATTTATTTATTCAATTAGTCTTCTTAAGCACTTTTGAATCGTCATAAAATTTACGTTAATACATTAAAATTAGCCATGTATAAATTATTGTACCTAAATACCCTTCCTTCAACATATGTTGATACCTATCGTCCATACTAATATTATAAATGCGAAAGTTACTCTCTGTCTGTTACTCAATCACGCCTAAACTATTGAACCAATTTGCATGAAATTTGGTATGGAGATATTTTGATACCCGAGAAAGGACATAGGCTACCTTTTATTGCGAAATATGTACCACGGGCGAAGCCGGGGCGGACTTCTAGTATACTCTAAAAATCGAATTTTCCTCACAGAATACACAGCAATGGTGGACAACCTGCAAGCGGCGTTCGACCGCCTTACCGAGAAGTATCTATACCGTGTGTCCTCATCCGATGAAGAAATAGCAGTAGAGTACCAGCTCCCGACTCCAACCAGGCGCCATAAACGCAAGGCCAGCGACTCGCCGGCCAGACACGCGCCCGGGAAGAGAAAAAAACGAAAGTCACATTCCGAAGATGCGGGTAGGTGTACATCTTAATCTTAATACTATTATAAAGGCGAAAGTTTGTAAGTATGGATGTATGGATGTTTGTTACTCTTTCACGTAAAAACTACTGAACCGATTACAATGAAATTTAGCACACATATAGAGGGTAACTTGGATTAACACATAGGATAGGTTTTATCCCGGAAATCCCACGGGAACGGGAACTATGCGGGTTTTCCTTTGAAAACGCGGGCGAAGCCGCGGGCGGAAATCTAGTTTTGTTCATAAAGTCAGAGATAATGATTAAGATGGTGGTTCGAAAAAAATACTTTAAGGATTTTTTAATTTGATGTAAATGGAAAAGGTGGAATGAGAATGTAGGTAACAATTACTTATATGTTATCAGCAACCGTTCATTCATAACTCAATTATCTTTTAAGCAAGAGAAATTATTATCAGAAAGATATTTTCCTAAGTTCGCCAGTGTGCAGATATTATTATGAATTACACAAGTTACTAGTGACATGAATAGGTATTTTTTTTATAATATTTATTATATGTTTTTTTCATTATTTTGCAGAACCAAAATCAAGCACCTCTTCAATCAAGAAGGAGAAATCTGATGATGACGAGCCAGAAAATCCTGCGAGTGACAATGATAATGACGAAGCTCAAGATAGAGCCGACAAGAAAAAAGATGAAAAAGGTGACGAAGATGAAGACGAAGCTGACGCGAAAAAATCTAAAGAATCTCACAAGGATAAGGGGAAGAAAAAACGCAAGGGCCACCATCACCGGCATGGAAAACATTCCAAAAATCACAAGAAGAATAAAGAACATGGATCCAAGAGTAAACATGGCAAAAAGCACGGCAAGAATAAAGACAAGGAAGGCAAAAAGTCGAGGCAAAAGAAGAAGAAGAGTAAGCATCAAGATCCAGAACCAGAGCCACCAGAGATTTTAAAGCGTAGTGACTCTCAAGAGTCGGTGTCGAGCTCGAATAGAAGTCGCAGCGCCAGTCCCCTGCCCTCCATACACACTCCCTCCCCTTCTCCTACAGAACTCGACAAACCAGACACCAGCAAAGCCGAATTTGACAAAGTTGACTATGATCAACCCGCAACATCAAAACATCATGCTGAATGTGAATTTCTCAAAGACAAATATGATAAAATCAAGGAAAGGCGGCGACATGCAGCCAAAGATGTATGGGAATCGCTATTTGATTATAAGCAAAAGAGTGACAAGCACAAGCAAAATCTGAATATTCCAGAAAAGGAAAAGAATCAAAAGCTACGTGAAACAATTGAAAAATTGAAGGCTAAAAATGAGAAATACAAAGATACATCACTATTTGCTAGTCTGTTCACTCCGCGGAGTACTAGGCGGGTGGAAAAGAAAAAAGATTATAAAGAGGAGGATAGTGACGACGACTGCTCTGATGATGAGCCCCTTGAAACCGTTAAAGGAAAGTGCACAAATAAAAAGCAGGTTAAAAAGAGTTCAGCCAAGAACGAATCCGCATCTGAGGCGTTAGAAGAAGCTGTGAAAGATATCAGTAAATGGCTCGATGAAGCTCCAAAAGGATCCACTGTGAGCTCGCCTTGCGACAGCCCTGCTCCTACAGTCTCGACTGAAGAACAAGATAGCAGCAGTCGCCAAGACGACGAACTATCGCAAGGAGAAAGACCACTCGCCAGCAGAAAAGAAGCTTCAAGGAAACGCCCCTCTTCGCGCGAACCGAAACTGATTAAACGTCGCGAAATACAAAGAACTATTGATAGACTTCAACCCGGAAAGAGCAAGGGCAATTTATTGACTAATCTTGTTAATAAAACCGCTGATAAATCTGACGACACTGATCAATCAGGTCAAGCCAATAAAGCTCGAGATTCGAAGGATGAAGAACCGAGTCCTAAACTGAGTCTGGGATCTGTATTACCGACTGTTGATTTTACCCTCGGTGATGATCATAACTTTGGTAAAGATGAAAACGACAAAGAACAGACAACTGCTTCTAAAGCTACTGAAACAGAAGGAGACGTAATCATACCTGAGATTATTATTGAAAAAGAACCAGAAAAAATACCTGCTATGTGTAACAAAAAAGATGCAGAAGTTGAAACTGAGCCACCATTTATGATGAAGCCTAGCCAGGAAAAAGCCACACCGAATCTTAGCGCCTGGTTCAAAGCGTTTGGAGCGCCTAAAACACCCGCGCCCGTTGCTGCTACCAAGAAAAAGGCTGAAGAAACTGAAAATGAAGAGAAACCAGTTGAAAATAATGAAGTTAAAACTAGTCCTCGGGTGGGCGCAGTTAAATTTGACTCTCCTAACGATCCGAACTCACCAAACCCTGATGGAGGAGACAGCCCACACCCGAGCATGTCGGCGACACCTCGTCAAAGAAGGACGAGCACAGGCAGTTCTATTTCTGAACGATCATCGTTCAGTCAAGATTTAGATTCACCGCGACATCAAATGTCACACACATCTCCGCTATTGAGATCTCCGGCTTCTCCGCGAAATGACGATTTCCAAAAGATCACATACCCCATAATTAACGGCACAGTCCGAGCTGGCTTCTACCAAGATACGACATCGCTTAAGAGTAGCCCAGATAAGAGTTGCAGTCCTCGCGAGGGTCCACAGTCTCCATACTCTCCGTATCCTCAACACGTGTATGCGTCATCATCTAGCGCACCCGGTTCCGCGACTCCAAACTATTTCATTGACCATAACAAATCCCCGATACCGACGTACACTCAAAACGCGCCCCCTTACTATGATTCAGCTAAAGCTACAGCTATCAATAAATCGACTAGAGCCAATGACGATTACAACTCAGCAGCGCCTGAAATGTATCCCAGTCATTTCAATAGCCCATACTCTCCATCTTCAGTACAGTATTCACCGGTGCAGACAAATTACTCACAACCCCAAATATCACCACAGCCGACGGCTAATTCTAATTCCCATGTTAATCACAATGCTCCACTGATGCTTGAACCGAAATCTTCGTTGTTCCCAGTGAAAAAGCGTACTTACAACGAACCCGAGCAAATTCAGCCGGATAAAGTTGTTCAGCATAAAGAACCAGAACCACCGAAGAATGACTATGCTAAGATAACACAAGTCAACAATATGGTGATGAATACCCCGTCAGTGGACGATATTGCTCTCGCTTTGAGCGAAAGATCTCAAATGGCAAAATTGAACAACGCCAGGGACATGCGCCCGCCTGAATATACAGACAGGCAACAGTACGACATTCGGAAGCCCGCCTATGAAAATAATGAGCCGGCGCATGCAAATAAACGTGACATGAACAATGTGGACTTAACTAAACCACTCGGAATGACTAAGAAGGACGGCGTGGACATGGTTAATATGGGATACTTCAATACAGAAGATAGAAGGAATAGCACCGACAATCGCGAAGTGGAATATCTGGCACGAGAGAAAGCATCCACTCAAGCACATAAGGGTTATGAGATAGAAGCGATTGCTATTAATCTCGGAATGAACAGCCAACAGTTACCGAGGCCGCTTTCTAAACCCAATATAACTGGTTGCAACATGACTCCAGCGCATTCGCATGAGCGGCAACACACTGACATGAGCATTAATCAAAATATAGCCCACGCTCATCAAAATCAATATGACCACTCAACTGGTCAAGCAATAAGCAATTTTTCACTCAACGATATTGAATTGGCCAATAAAAAGTTATATGCCAACAACATAGCATCGTCTACTGCCTTGGACTATGGAAACTGGAAGAACACCAACCAAATGCGTAAACAAGATATCCTACCATCGGACTATTCTTCTACCTATGCAGTAAATAATGAAGAAAAGAACAAGGCTGACACTGCAGCAGCCTTAAATTATAAAAATATGCAACATCAGCAGTACAATAACTATGCAAATATGCCACGACTAACCAACCAACGGACGCCGGAATTGTCGCAGAATATTCCTTCTGAACTAAGGATTCCCAACCCTCGGGGAATGCACAAACCTGAGAATGCTATTGTGACATCGAGTGCTGATGACGCTATAGCTAAAAATATTGACGCAATGGCTAAGGCCCAGAAAGCAGAAAAACTGGCTCAAAACCATCCTCTCGTTTCCTCTATCTCTTACAAAACCCCTTACAGCACTCATTCTACCCTTCCAATTGATTCACTCCGAAATTTGCCCAACATTCCTCAAATGTTGGAGAGATATTCTAACGACGAGCGCTATTTATCCAGCTTCGCCACCACTACTTCGTCGTTGTACCACGACAAAACATTTCAAATGGCACACATGTTCAATAAAGGTCTAGTTTCTGACGTCAACACGACCGTCTCTCATAGCAACATTTATTCGCAACCCGCCGTGTCAATGAGCAAGGATAATAATATCGTATACAAAAATACAACAACACCGGCGACCGCTCAAATCGATCCTAAAGCGAAGCCGAAAAGAAAGAGGACCGCAGACCCGAAGCCGACTGTTCCCACCGCGCAAACTTACCAACATCCAACATCTTGCGGGAACGACGCGTTGACATCGGTCAAGACGAGCATAATGCCGACGACCGCGTTCAACTTCGGAGCGTCGACGAACATGGCCCTGAGCGGCATGTACGGGGAGAACGCGGGGTTCTCGATCGACGACTTCCGGAACAGCACGAGCCAGCTGATGGCCGCGAACTACATGGCGGCGGCGGTGGCGCACCAGCAGCGCGGCGGCGAGGCGGGCGCGGACAAGCCGACCGGCGCCGGCTTCCCCTTCATGGCGCACTCGCCGGTGCGCGCCGGCTACGGGCTCGTGGGCGACGCGGGCTCGCCGCTCTACCAGCAGTACATCCAGCGCTACCAGGCGGAGCTGCAGCGGCAGACCATGGGCCTGTACCCGCCCGCCTACCCGCCGCCACTCGGCGTGCGCCAGCCCTACGACGCCATCAACCGCTCCTCCTGGATATAATATTGGCTTTACGGCTGACCTCAAGGCGACTCGACTTACGCGTGTTACGACCCGGGATGCTCAGGATGTTATCGGAACGATTGAATTGTTTGTAGGTTTGCCATACGTTTTTTGAATTTTACGAACGTTTCATAATAATATTATAACGATCGCTGTTCTACATCATGACAATTTTATCTTTTATGCATAATATTTATGTACGTGCAATCTTCTATGTTCGTGTTATATTGAAATTATTGATGTTAGCGTTTCAAGCATAAATCCCTCTTAGGTCCATTTCGAAAGATATTCTCGAGTAAATGTTGAAGCGAATCGATGTTAAACCCAATGTGTAGTTTGCTGTCAGTTTCAATATTATTATATAGTAAATTATTATTAAATAAATAAATGTTAAATGTGAACAAAACAGTTCGTAGCATTTTTGTGTCTGAAGTTAGTATAAGGAAGTTATTTTTATTTTACTTGTACATTTTGTTAGCATACTTAGCATTTATAGTTAACTTTTTTATGCGATGTTCTCATTCTCTTGAGCAGGCCATGCAATATCAGTAGCAATTTTTTAATAATATTATTTCAATATTATAATTATAATAAATAAATGATTATGAATTTCGCTTCTAAGCTTTTAGCTTTAATTTACTTATCGCTTATTAAGGTCACATCATGTATTTGTTATTATTAATTAAAATTTTATGTTTAAATTTTCTTTACCTTGTTGTGTAAATATTTTGATAATTGTTTAAAATCATGTTTTATTAAATATACATATAATTATACTTTCGCTATATACGAATAATTTTGAATATTATTATAATTCACTGGATTTTAGTGTTAAGATTTAAGATTGATGTAAGAATCTATGAAATAATTTTCTGTGTAAAAATGAAAATAAAGATTTTCAATGTGCTTCAGAATATTTAACTTCACCTTACATTATGCAGTAAATGCATAATATTTGTGCAAATTTTTATGACCCAAAATTTGAATCCCAATGTAGTAAATTATTAATCACAATTTGTAGTTTAATTAATGCAAGTGTATATTCATTTTAGTGACCATAAAGAGTAGTAGAAAACCATTTTGATGATCCAAGTAAATTCAGTGTTTTGATTTGTATTCACTCAAATAGGGATACAGTTTCAGTTAGTTTGTATTGGCATATAATATTACGTAGATGTTATGTTGAATATTGTTGATTGGTACAATAATTATACTATCTTCACTACATGAGTGGGTTCGATTCCCATTCATGAAAAGTGTGGAGCGATGAACATTGTCTTTTTCTGATATCTAGGTGTTTAATATTTATTTAAAAGTGTATTTAAGTAATTTAATTGATTGTCTAGTTTAATAGTACAAGCGTTTTTTTGTTTTGCAACTAGATGGCATTTATGGGATTACTAGAATTATCTATATTGGAAAATTGTTGCAAATGCCTAACAATTTTGATTCGTATTATTCTAGTAAATTAGATGTCTATTTACGATAGTTGAAATATAATAAGTGATTGTTTATGCACTATTACCAGCCTCATGTCAACATTGAATGTCTATTTATTAACATCTTTTATGCATTGTTCTTTATAATTACCCCCTTTCAAAGGACAAGATATTAAATATTTATACCAGATTAAGACAACTCTTATTCAAGGCACTTGATCTAAAAACTAAATTGCGGAAGTGATAGTTTAGAGAAATCCTTTTGAAAATTAAATTTATACTATTAACTTGCAATCCCAGGTAGTGTCTAATTTGGAGACTATTTTCATCTGCATGCAGCATAAAGTGAACTGCCCTACAAGAAAAATTGACCAGGCAACTAAATGTACAATATACTCAAAATAAATCCCTTTTTGTATGTGACCCATATTTCTTTTTCAACTAAGTATATTATTTTATGATTGTATAAGTTATTATTTAACAAACATCCTCACTGTTGCATTTATGTCAATAGGTAAATGGTTTAATTTCTTACATATATTTCTACAATTATTAAGCTTTTAAGTGTGTAGAATCTAACCAGATTTACTTTGTTATAAGATAAATTTAAGTATATGTTGCAGAAAGAAAATAAATGATTAATCTACAAAATGGATTTTATAATTTAAAAATAACACAAATTCTTAATTACTCTTTATTAATAAATAATATACAAATGTAATCATTAATAACTAGAATTATTTATGCAATGAGAGTAGAAATAAATGAAGAACTTGAGGAATCATTTTTAAATAAACCTGGAGACAGTTGTGGGCTGATGAATTGAAATAAATCCCGTGCTCGACTCTGGAATCTAGTTTGTGAGTTACAATGATTTCAATTTAAAGTTGTTATTTTTCGATTAGTTAAATAAAATATTATGTCCTGTAGTTGCATATCTGCCTCAAATGTGATGACCAAATCGTAAGAACTGATGATCGTTTTACTAGCTAGGATTTATGTAGCCTTTTCACCCATTTCCTTTTTCTGTTGCACCATTTCCCTGAGGTTGTCTTGGCTTTCTTTTAGACTTTTCTCCAAATAAAACTTGTTCTCTCGAAGTTCGTCGGTTCGCGAATTGAAATTATTCACCTTGTTCTTGAGATTTCGTTTAATGTCATCGAGGTCCGTACGAAGGAACATTCTGCCGACGGTTTCGTAAGTTTTTGTATCAGGTGGTAAAGCACCCAATTCATGTTGGGTGATTTCAACATGTCGCATGACTTGTCTTAGTACATCCATTTGTGTATCAATTACTTGTATTTTCTTACTTGTTTCGAGCATTTTCACATGGAGTTCGGCAAATGCCTTTTTTAATTCTAAATCCACCGGCTTCGACATGATTTTTTTGTATTTTTTCTAATATATAACTAACAACTGTGAGTAAGGTTATCTTTATTTCTCTTTTTTAAAATTCATTTGTGAATTCAGTAATCAATAATCCTCGAAATGACGTCAGGAATCAGGGCTACCAACTCTAAATAATCCATACTCCACAGATAAATATATAAAGTATTCTCCCCCACAGGTATATAAACATTACTTCTCTCCACATTTATTCTTATTTATGTACTAGCGGTCCTCCTCGGCTTCACCCGTGGTACATATTTACGTTTTCTCTACATAAGAACCATCCTCGTACTTCAAGGTATATAATAAAAAAAGAATTATCGAAATCGGTTCACGCGTGATGCCGTGACCGAGGAAAACGGGTTTCATTTAATATATTATACCTAAGACCTATATATATTATATAACTAGCGGTCCGCCCCGGCTTCGCCCGTGGTACATGTTTACGTTTTCTCTACATAAGAACCATCCTTGTACTTCAAGGAATATAATAAAAAAAGAAATATCGAAATCGGTTCAGCCGTTCTCGAGTTATGCGCTTACCAACACATTTTGCGATTCATTTTTATATATAAGATATATATTTATATTATAAAGATTATGCCTTCAAAACTCTATTTATCTATTTAGGTCACAGAACTAAGTAATTAAAAAAATATTTTAGATTTAATATAATTATTTAATATGTGTTGTGTCAAGGTACACGTACTATAATGTACGTGGAATGCACAAAAAATCCATTGAACTGATCAGTTCTAATTTTTAACCGACTTCAAAAAAAGGTGGAGGTTATCAATTCGGCCGGTATATTTTTTTATGTATGTACACCGATTACTCCCAGGTTTCTGAACCGATTTACGTGATTCTTCTGTTTCTTCTTTTTTTGTTTGATGGGGAATGGTGTCGAATTGGTCCCACAAAAATTTTATTCGGATATGCCCGCTAGTTTTTATTTTATGAGCACTTAGAGCATTTTTGTATTTTATTGTGATTTTATTATTATTTTTGAAGTGAAAACTTCTTTAGCGGCATTGGGTATAAAATCTTAAACTCGCGTGGCCTGATCGAAAAAGCGTAAAGGGATTGATTCGAAGCCGGGGCGGACCACTAGTAACGTATATAGTGAGAAGTAACAGCAAAATTGGTTTATCAGAAAATAACGTATCTATTATATTAATAGTAACTGTACCTATTTAACATCAGATTACATAGTAACAGAAAAACGAATTTACCAGAAAATATATGTCATTCATTATATAAATAGAAGCTGTACATGAGCTGTACCTATAGTTATTTTTAACAGTTCGCACATGATGATCCCTCGTCGAGCCACAAGTTCGCGTACTTACTCGTACGTCTGTCACCCCTTTAAGACGGATTTTTTTAGATCTTATATTCCATGCGTAAGACGGATACCCTTCGGATACCATTCCAAAATATCAAACATGCTGAACGTTAATAATCAAGTTTTCACTTCTGCCGGCACTCCCGGAGTGCAACCCGTCTTTTTTTTATTGTATGATATGGAAGCGCTTGACCACGAGCTCCATCAGGCAAGTTGAGATGTGGCCTATGTTTTATTCAGACACAAACCTTGCATGCGGACTTAAATAATGTCATGCATATGATTAAATTATTTACAACCATAAAACAATGTTTGAAATTGGTATTTGTAAAAATTGCCATATCTGATCCCATCTCTAATTTTGATTTGGAATATGAAATGTATAGATTAATAATTATACAATAAAATTATTAAAAAATACTTAGAAAAAATATTACATGCAATGTGATCATGTCTTACGATCTGGACCAAATACAATGTTCTTAACCGCGTAGTAAATAAAATATAGACAATAATATATAAACTATCAAGCAAATTATTTTAGAAATGTAAACAACTTCAATCTTCATCGTTCACCTTTAGTTCACGTTCACGTACGAAACATGCAATGTTATAGCATTAATAGACGTTTGAACTTGGTGCGCCAGGACCACTGCACTCGTGCGGTGCGATCGACACGCCACACCACCAGACCGCACCAATCGGTCCAGTGCTTTCCGTGCTACTGGACACTGGACAGCGAGGACGTCGCACTTATCCCTTTTTGAAATTTTCGATATTGTCGATAGAGGCAAAAGTATTGTTATTGAAGTGAAACTTCTTTATCGGGGTTGGACAAAAATTTTGTGCAACATTTTTGCGTTACGCCGTACGCGTTACATTTTTGCGTTACGCCGTACGCGTGACATTTTTGCGTTACGCCATACTCGTGACATTTTTAAGGTCATAAAGAAGTTTCACTTCTTACGTGTGTACTCTAGTACACGCATACATTTTTTTTACTGATTTTCGTTTTTATTTTTTTAGCGGCCCGTACCATATTCGAACGTCTATTAATACTTTAATTAGAGCGATAAGACTGTCCAGTGTCCAAGTTTATCGAGCTAAAAAAATTATCTAAAAGGTTTATTTATTCATAGATGCTTTACTATTTTATTAATCCTCTATAAAAACATTTTGAAACATTTTTTAAAACGAAATATTCAGAAAATAGCTAATCAAATTTATGATTCATAGACAAAACTAAACAGACGTCGGATGTCCTCGTCGTTCCTCTCTCATCGTTGGTTAGTTTTTATCTCTTTCGCGTCTCTATCGACTCTCTCTTGAGTGTCTCGAATGTGACATGGCGTCCATCAAGATATATCACGGCCTCCTGTAAATCTGTTTTAATGACAGTGGTCTCTGTTTAAATTTTATTACTGAGGCCGTAAAAATCGTATTTTTGCATTGATGGTAATGCATGCAAGGAAACCTCACCGAATAAGCGATGGGTACGGTAAACTTTTTGATGCATAAACCTAGCAATCTGTAGATGGCGGTCGCCGATAGTTTTACTGTAACTCAGATGAGAAGACTAAATGTTTTTGTCTGATTTCAGGTACTTTGAGAAGCATCAGGCCCATCCATATCAGGTAAGATATACGGGAAACTTTTAAAGTAAAAGTTGTTAACTTATTACGATTTCTAAGAACTAAAGTACTGAGTTCGTTTAGGTACTAGTACTCTACGTAATAACACATTGCGCCCATTCTTTTCCTACTTTTAACCACTCGATGTTCGCTCCAGATAATTCATAATATTATATTAAAGGGACGAACGCGATAAGGATAGCAACAATCGTCCTCGAAAATTTTACTTATTTATACGCGACCTAACAGTATCATTAGTAAATTAAATTCATGTTTTTGTGTCATATTTGTAAATATATCAAAGTTACGTTCCTCACCACTCTCCTTTGAAAAGTTATTTCCGTGATTTGCATCAAAACAAAGTTTGTAAAAGAAAGTTTTGACACATCTCAGATTGTGTTAGCATGATAATATTGAATTTATTTGGCATATATAATTGACTGTAAGTGTGATATGGACGATAATAAAAGTGTTAAAACATGTTTTTAAAGCAGAAATATAATTCGAAGAGGACTAATGAGTATGGATCATCTGAGCGGTACACACCACTCAGATCCCCCAATGGGAACATGTCCCACGGGCACATGGGACACTCTGCCCACTCGCACCACCACTACCACATGGTTGATGAACGAGGATATGTCACATCTAGAAATTCCTACATGCAGAAAGGTTCAGAAAAGGAGAGAGATAGAGACTACAAATCCTCTAGGAATAAGTATACAGGTATATATTTTTAAAGTTTTTTAAAAATCCAAAATAGAATTTCAAAAACAAATTTCTCTACTGTCCATCAGTTTTTTTTAGAAAAACAATATAAGTCTTAGCTTACTTTAGTTTCTGTTATATTAACACTAACTGTTTATCTTTGATGGTATTTAGCACAATTAATGTACCGTAAAATGGGGTGAAAAGGGACAAAATCGAACTTGTCACTGAAATTAATCGATGTTGTAGGACAAATGCAATATTGATAACTCTTTCCAAGGGTTTCCGGCAGTTAATACTTTTCGTAAATGTTAAAAATATCCCCAGAATTAGTTAAAATTTAGATATTTTAAGAAAAATATAGGCTGTCCCTATTCATACTTGAAGTGGGGTGACCTGGAACGAGACATGGGTAACTTGGGAAAAACTAGTAGGGTTGTCTCTTTCCTATTTAAAAAAAAGAACTAATTACCTTCTGCTAAAAGTTTAATTTTCTTCATTAAATTTAAAATTTTTGGAAATAAAAATAATACAATAAATCCAAAATCTTTTATTGTACGCTAAAAACGTTAAAACCGATCGACTTCGATATCGTGCAGAAAGCTACTTAGCGTTATAATATTATTATATAATCTCTGTAAAAATGTGCATACATGTTTATCTTTTTCGTCAATTTTCTAAAAAAAATGATGAACCAATTTCGATAAAAGTTATTATTAGGCCTGCTCTGATGATACAACAAAAAAATAATCAAAATCAATTCACGATAATGACGGAGTAATAGCGCCACATACCTACAAACCAAACAAAAAACATACAGTCGAATTTAGAACCTCCAGGTTTTTTTTAAGTTGAAAAAAAGCGTAAAGAAATTCAAAGAATAAAGAAACCTATAAAAGTAAAATATTAAAATGTATAAAACAACGAAGACCCATATATTGTTAGTTAAACACACTACGTACTTTTATTATTTGTTTGTAGGCTTGTTTTTTAAATCATACAAGTTCGTACCTATGTACGCATGCTTGTATATAAGTTTAAAATAAATAAAATGAAAATGCCTTATTTTAATAAAAAGTGAAATCATGCAAAACAATGCGGTAAAATGTTCAATTCATGTTGTAGCAGCCCTGACCCTATTCAAACTTTACCGTTCCTAATCAACTTTCATATGTCCCTATTTACCAAGTATAGGCGACTCTATTTTTACTTTAGCCGTCCCTTGTCACCCCGTTACCGTATTTATTCACCTCGAAAAATAAATAATCCCAGAGGTTTTAAAGAAAACGATCTCATACAAAAACTATGTAAAATCTAGACTTTTCTCTTTTTGTGTAGCTTCTTAAAGATATTATATCGTTGGCTAACTCCACACGTTGTCAAAAAAACACTTGAATTTCCAAAAAACGGTCAACTTATGGGACAATACCGCAACCTCACATCTACAGTCTTATTTGAAAAAAGATTTTTGACACCTTTTACTAACTTCACAACGCTTCGGTGTTGCCAGTTAGAAGATAATATATTCTACTTTTAGAAGAAAAAAAAGGTAGCAATTGGAAGTTCTTGTTTTTTTATTTTGTGGCTTCGAAACTAGATTCCTCGATTTGACCCTATTCACCCCTGAGTCCTTATTCACCCCGTTTTACGGTATCTTTTTAGGTTCATTAATTTTGTTAAAAATTATTAAATGGCATTATAAAACAAACATCCCCGTATATTATATTATTATATATTAGAATTAAATTTTGAAAAGCTAGTTGAAAGCAAGATTGTTGAATTAAAGAATAGCTTATAAAATATAAATAATATTCTTGACCTAGCAACATTTTTCAACAAACTTCATGAAATGTGAATATTATATGAAATCACAAAGACAGGTTATTTATATACAAATATTAATCAAAAATTACTACAATATATTATATTGTTCTATTATTTAATTTTAAACTATTTTGATCAGATGAACAATTTAAGTAAAATATTTTTCACATTTATATATTCAAGAAGTAAATAATTCTAATAGCAGTTGAATCATTATAATTTTTCTTTTTATAATGTTTTATTTATTTTAACAATAACAAAAACTCAAAATTTCCATTAAGATATGACAAACCTAATAAAGCAAATGCAAAATTTTTATACATAGACTTTATTTCAAATAAAACACATTTAATGGAAACATTTGTCTTAAATATTTTTAATTTTCATATACTTGTCCCTTTTTTACATGAGTTAAAGTTTAATTTCATGTTTAATCAAAGATACTAAAGTCTTGTTGAAAACTTATTCAGTCAATATTGTGTTGATTATATTTATTACTAGCGGTCCGCCCCGGCTTCGCCCGTGGTACATATTTACGTTTTCCCTACATAAAAACCATCCTCGTACTTCAAGGAATATAATAAAAAAAGAATTATCGAAATCGGTTCAGCAGTTCTCGAGTTATGCGCTTACCAACACATTTTGCGATTCATTTTTATATATAAGAAGAAGAAGAAGATTATATACTATCTTTCTCCTCCTGTTAATCATGATTAAAATAAAACAAGTAAAGAATGAGTCTGGCTTTTTGCTGTTTAGGTTTAACAACTTTCAAGACTACCTCATAAAGCTCCAAGATAATGATCACTAATACAAAAAACGAATTTAGAATATTAGCATCAGAAAACAGCAACCTTTATCTGTGATTCTGCGAATATTACTGCAGATTCTCACATAAGGTAGTGTGGTATTCATTTTGTCCTAAAATAATTTTCAGCAATTAATTATTTGAATGAGTACTCCTATGATTGTAAACAAAAAACAATGCGAAATTTTGCAATAATATATAGAAATAAATTACAAAGGCAATGCAATTGTATTTTTAGCATTTAAAAATTATGTTTGAACAGTGTAGCATTCCCATTACATTTTCAAATTTTCATTAAGAAAGTAAGAAGTATGGTACATAAGGTATTTGTAGATTTTTTTTAGCAAACAATATTCAAAAATGTTCTAAAGTAATTTCAAATAAGAATAAATTATTTATGCTCCCATTTAAATTATTATTCCAACTTTTTATCAGTATTACTAGCTTTCCGCCCGCGGCTTCACCCGCTTTGTCTAAAACCTAATAAATTATATACTAAAACCTTCCTCTTGAATCACTCTATCTATTAAAAAAAACCGCATCAAAATCCGTTGCGTAGTTTCAACGATTTAAGCGTACAAAGGGACATAGGGACAGGGAAAGCGACTTTGTTTTATACTATGTAGTGATTACGCATAATATCTATAGTCCATAATAATAACAAGTAAATGATCTGATTTGGCATTTAGTAAAATAAGTTACAAAATTGTTTATTAAATTCTGTTCAGGAAAAACTAATAATGTTAACAAAATACAAATATAATAATTATCCAAATTTCAGATGTCAGATCGCCGAAGGAGAAACGCAGTAAAGAAGGTGAACGAGAGAAGAACAACCACGAGCGATGTGAATCCGAGAAAAAAAGGACTAGTGGAATGAACAGTAGTGTTAATTCGAGTAGCAAATATTATAAAAGGAGTGCGCCCCCCTCGAGTGCGCCCTCTAGTGAGTGGTCGGAACACATTAGTTCGTCGGGCAAGAAATATTACTATAACAGTGAGCTTGAAGTGTCACAGTGGGAGAAGCCCAAGGAGTGGGACTCGAGGAAGAATTCATCCAAAGATCACCAGACTACATATTCATCGTCATCGTCCAGAAGTAGTGAGTATTTTGTTTATTTACTTGTTTCATTTGTTTACTTATTTCGTTTATTAGGAATGCTGAAAGAAATTACGTTAGGAATTGTGCAAGTTGCTGTATTTATTGATTATTCTCACAATAAATTACATACAATATTAAGCATAACAAGTGGTATTCATATTTGTATTTTGGCAATATAGAAATTGATGAAATATGTACTTCATTAGAGGATCTTTAGAATATAAGAATTTTTCAAATAGATCATGAAAATATGTATGGTTGATGTTGATGATATCGGTATGTTATAATGTTAATCATTAGACTATACTCTCATCCATAATTTTGTCAATATTTTATCTATGTCTATTATATTATTATGCTGTTTCGTAATTAGATTCCCTAAATATATTTTGTCCACCTTTTGTCAGGACACACTCACAGAGAAAACAAAAAAAAAATATTTTTCAACCTATTCAGACCTGAATAAATAAATAAATAAAATCAGCCGGACATTTTCTTAAGATTTTCGCCTGATTACAAATTTGTTAAATGTAACTCAAACAGTTAACTTATTATATACATAAAATATGTGTAAAAATTCCGTTTATATACTCACGAAATCATTAAATTGAGTTTAAATAATTGTGCATATTATATATAATTTGTATGAATATGAAATAACTCATTTACAGCCACGGTACACATTATATTGTTTTGTTGGAACCCCGTTGTTAGGAGATTGGCATATTTCATGCATAGGTGCACATAATTGACATGCTGTCCCTTTTCCCAATGTTTTGTTGCTTATATAATGTTCAGTGTTTTATTTATTTTTAATCGTTAAAGCGGGCAAACGAGCAGGTGGGGTCACCTGATGGAAAGTGATGCCTGCTGCCCTAAGCATTCGCGATGTTAGGGTCACCGCGAATGTGTTGCCGGCCTTTGAGATATAAATATGCCCTTTTCTTGAAGGTTTAGCCGTCAAATCCGTTTGGGAACGCAGAAGATGGTAATGTTTCCTTCAAAGACATAAATAACACATTTATGTGTTTGTTCTAAAGAGGCCCGTATCAGAGGATCTCGCACATGACGTACTACGTAGTTAGTTTAATATAATTATATATTATACTAGGTTTCCGCCCGCGGCTTCGCCCTCGCAGTCAAGAAAAACCCGCATAGTTCCCGTTCCCGTGGGATTTCCGGGATTGCGTCATTTTCCCGGGATAAAAAGTAGCCTATGTCCTTTCTCGGGTATCAAAATATCTCCATACAAAATTTCATGACAATTGGTTCAGTAGTTTCGGCGTGATTGAGTAACAGACAGACAGACAGAGTTACTTTCGCATTTATAATATTAGTATGGATTACATAATATTATAATTTTAATTTATCTTAAAAATTTTGCATAAAATGTAGAAATTATTTTTTAAAAAATCATAAAGGTAATCTACCAACAGCATTATAATTAATTACTCTGATGGGTCCCCTTAGTACTTATGATCTTGAATATAATCTATGTAGGTCGCTTCCGACTTTCTAGCAATTTTTCAACCTGAAAAGCGCTCTATTGAGCTAACGTCTTGTAATATCGTTAAGCAGCTTTCTATTGAACCTTCTTTTAAAGTGTTTGAAATAAGTAACTTAGCCTTCTCAGCTTATTTTTACGAGTTTATGAAAGATTCTATCTAGGTAATGGTTTAAAAAACAATATTTTGGAATACGTTGTTTTTTCGTAGAAAACTAGGTTTTTCATAATTGTTTGAAAACTTACGCAGAATAAAATATGTAAAGTAAAATTGATGACGAGAAAAATTTGTACATATCACTGAAAATAATAAGTAACTAGTTTTTATAGCTGAAAAAGAAATGAGTTACGAATTTGTGTGCTTCTTATTTTTAGTGTATTCACATAACATAGGCACGAAATTATATGTCTTATTTTCTTCAGTCCATTAAAAACTGTGTTAAGTGTCTGGGTAAATCTTTTGTAGTAAATCTGGTTGTATAACGAATTCGTTCAATTTACTTCGTACTAGCTGCGCACCGCGGTTCCGTCTCTCTCTATCTCCTCGTCATCCGCGTGGCTCCGTTCCTGTTGGTCTTAGCGTGATGATACATTACACCGAAAGAATTTTGCAAATCGGACCAGCAGTTCCTGAGATTAGCGTGTTCAAACAAACAAACTCTTCAGCTTTATAATATTAGCATAGATTTAAGCAAAGTTGGATTGTGGTTTCTCCCAAACCGATATATAATTTATATTTTAAGGTAAAAATAGGTATTTCCCCGACATTGTTGACACTTTATCTAAATAATCTAGTCGTTGAACATACGCCCGTTTGTAAGTTAGATAAGTAATGGGTTATAAAGTCAACGTCACAAAAGCTAAAGTCTAGTCTTTGTCAACTAGTCTCTTTAGCAATCTTGGTACTTATTTACTTGTAAACTTTGCTTGAGAACTTTATCTCGATCCGATATAAAATAAAGAAAGCTAAGAAGTTATAATTGCTCAAGTTAAAAACATCGAGTATAAAAACTTGAATAGAAATGGATTTCTAAATCTATTTTTACATTACAATCCAAATCACGGATAAATTCAAAACAACAACAGCCAACATCGGAACAAACGGTGTTAGTAATGAGAATTTTTAATCAGATGCATTGAAAATTCCTATTGTTAGGGCAGAGGTTTTGTCGACGGCAATCAACCCTTCTGTGGCCGCTCAATAGTTGATGATTAAAATATCACGCTCGTGTTGTTGACTTGAATCGTTCATTAATCGGTGAATAATAATAAAACGTCATACTTTAATTCTCGCCCCGATGTCATAGTTTTATTGCACTGTTAAATTAAATTTCTATTTACATAAATACGGAGGGATTTTTCAATTTCCCTTCTAGCTGGCGACGTAAAGCCCGCCTCGACTGCGATAATAAATGCAGTTAGGATTTAAATTGGCGGCCGCTTCTAGACCGTCTTTTGCTTTAGAGTTAATTACGATTTATAGACTTAATGGAGAGAAGCGAGCACGTCTTCTTGGATTTATTTTATTAAATTAAGGGAATAAATGGTGGTGCATAGCGCACATTGTTCCAAGACTTATTTATTATCTAAAATTGTGCTAGACAGAATTATAGGAAAGCCTTCATTAAGATATAAAGTACTGTGAAACGTACGTTGCGCTGACTTGCTTTTTATTTTAAGTGAGAAGGTACTATCTTGGTAGAATATTGGTCAATTAGTTGTTTATTAATTGTTATTTCAGGTAATCTCGTAAGATTTCGAAAATTTTTTGTGGTAAACATAATTTTCGAAGTAGGCCCAACGTGAATTGTCATTACGCAAATATTTGTAACTCACGTTAAATTAGGCAACGTGACGAGCGTTGTTCGCGTTTAAAAACATAAAAGTTACCACGAATCGATCGAGCCAGAGCTGTCGACACAATCCCAAGTCCCCGAACTTTACGGACACTTCTCTCTCCAGGCAACAGCGCGACCGATGTCACGTGCCACGATTCCTTGATTGTCTTTCTCAACGTGACCTGTTGAACTATAACGATGGAAGACGTACTGTCGCCTGCCTCTACCGAATGTATACCACGGTGAGCGCAATTATGTATGCTTTATTCTCCCTTATCAACCTCACAGTCATTTTACGTACGTTTCGCAGTTTCAATGTAGATTTGATAAATACTTAAATAACAAGTTGCTTGTTTGTGAAACTTTGTATTCAAAGACGAGTCTGATGATTCTCGATACTAATAGCAACTATGAAGAATGTCTCTGAACTTCACTCATCGGTTATCTTTCCTTTTCTATGAATATATTTATGCATCATTTTTGTTACATTTTTATCTCCCTCATTTTGCGAATTTGAGTCGAGATTATGAGTTGGTCTGAGGTTGCCAATATTAAATAATAATAAGCATTGATTGGCCATAAAAAAAAAAAAATCTATGAGTCGTCACGCTTTTCGACATAATAAAATTATATTATAATAAACGTGAGGGTATAATATATTTGCAATTATATTACATTAAACTGAACGTTTTCGTGGTTTAATGTCTATTGTTATGTTATATTTTGTTTGTTTGTGAAGTAAGAAATATGGCAATATTAATTTATTTACATGTTGGTACCGATGAAAGGACGACCACAATGCATTCTTTACATTTGTAAAAATAGTAAAGAAAATTATTCTGTTTGTAGGAAAATTATTTTGGAATGTGTGAGGAGTCCCATGTCCCTTAGTGGGGTAAGGGGTAGATGCATTATACATTTGTTTCACTGATCGATTTTCTTAGGGACAAGTAGGTGTACAGCCTGCTGTTTCTTACCAGCCCGAGACATTTTTTTCTTCGTCTCCACCGGGAATCGAAACCAGGACCCCTCGGTGCTACGCTCACGCGTACCACTGTTCCAAAGAGGCGATCAATAAATAATAAATAAATAAATAAATCTCATTATTTGCATAATGTGTGTACAAAGATAACAAATTACACTGTCGAATCAACACATAAAATCTTGTCAATAAATTATTTTGGAATAATGGGTATCAATTAACATATTCGCAACAATTCACAAGAAAATCCCTGCATCCCATACACTATCCTATTTATAACATTAGTAGGTTTTCATATATGTTAAATTTAATATATTTTCCTTGGCTATAGAACAATAAATTCAATGAGGGTCACTAGAAACTTTTTACACTGTCGTCATTTCCTCGACCTATTTACTTAAAGAACAATAAAATATTCATGCTTCTGTTGAATATACCCTGAATGCTAAGATAGATATTGATTTTTAATTTATATCTGTTAGAATTTTTTTTTGTTCTTGGTTTATGTTTGTTCCTAGCTATAGCTTGGTATAGATATAGATTAGGAACAAAAAAACATGGTCATAATGTAAACTGTTTTTCTTTTTTGGTTCAAAGCTGTGTACGGTATTAATTGGGTTGTAGAATTTATATGTATTTTTAGGTAAGAGCTAGATATAAGGTATTGTTCTGCAATCTGTTACTGTACCAAAATAAAATAAAATAAAAATAAAATACTCTTAGAGACAAATTATGGCAACGCGATAATGTTAATAAATATTTATTAGTAGAAAGGGCTTTAGAAAAGGGTAGAAGTGGGTAGAAGGATGTTTTTATTAATATTCGATAATTTATTAAATTAGTATAATACACCTCTAGAAAATATTCACTTTATTTCAATAAGCAAGTATTAGTTGGTTCGTTGAATTTATATCAAAATATACTTGAAATATACATGAATACCTAGGTCCGAGATTACATTCACATTCAAAATTTACGATGGAGGAAAAACATTTGCATGAAAATAATTTTCTGCTCGATTAAAAAAAATATGAATATTTATAGGTTGATGGAGTTTGCTTACATCTAGAACGTTTTAAAATTATAAAACGAAAATAGAAAAAGGGTATTTCCATTCAAAGTGGAAGTGCTGTCTACAATTTGCTGGAAACCGTGTCGCAGTGATTTAATAGGAACTCTCAAAGGAAGTCTATCTCCCAGTTCGCAAATATGGAGCTAAGGACTTTCACGATCAATTCCTTTGAATTGCAACGCCCAGCAGGGAACAGTAATAAGGCTGTAAGTGGGTTGAAATCAGGGACGTAACGGGGCGGATAGTGATGTTTTTTATCGATAGAGAATGATTTCCTCGACGTAAAGAAACGGGAACGCTTTAGAGCACATAGCTTATTTGATAAATGGTGGTGGGTAACTATTTCAATTAAGAGTCGTGAGAATAGACCATTGTGTAGTTCAAACAATTGGCCAGTGCTTTAGGGCTTATGTTTACGACCCTAACTTAATTATTATAAAGGCATTATAATTTACAACACAATACTGTTTTACATTACTGAATTGGGTGAATTCTTAATCTAAAATTCATAACATAAACTATTAAGTAAACTTATAGCATTGTTCGTTACTTATTTTGTTTTAAAAGTTAATGTTTTATGTCTGCTTTTTATATTTTTGGAACATACCTACTACAGAGTTTCAAAACACAAGCATTCGCTTTACCACGAAGAGGTAAACATTATGGAACCATTCATTCCTGCCATTCCATTTCCTGTCATCTTATCTAGGAAATCCAATAAGTTCCCACGACGCTCGAGTTAATCTCAAACTCATCTCTTGAGTTTCTCACTCAATAGTTGGCGAGAACACGATACAGAACTTCAATTCTACAAGTTACTAACTATTTAGTGCAACTATTGGACGCTGAATTATCGATATCGTATTGTTCAACACTATTGTACTGTTGCATCCCTACTTGAGATACTAAAGTTAGAATTGAATGCCTTCGATTGGACGTAATTTGTTTACTGCATCGTTTGATTCCTTCCTCCGCAAAATGCCTAGTATATATGAGAAATCCCGGGCATAAATAAAGGTAGTAATGAACTGAACTCGGAGTGGGTTAATAGGACCTCGATCGTATGTAATAAAACCTCAAAATCTTTGTTGGTTTGGAATTGTTTTTCAAAATTCAGCTAGAATGGAGAAGAGCGAGTTGAAAAATGGTTGGTCAAAACAAAATAAGTCTGTTGTAACGTTACTTTTCATAGCTTGATTTTCTTCAATATTTTTCATTTGTGAAAATATCTAATTCATTGTACTTCTCAAGGGCATTTATTTGATTATAGATTGCTCGAATAATGCTTGAATGTGGGCTTTTCCACACGCGATTTCCTTTGAACTCAGCCTATAATGACACTTATAATATCTGTAATCTCGCCTAATTGGCACACCTATTGTGAAAACATGAACATTGGAAATAAGTTGTCGATTCCTCACTCGGATGGCGGATGTACGCTCTCCTGGAACTTCCCACGCGGGTATCTCGTTAAATTGTGTCTATTATTGGCAATACTCAATTTTAATGGCCATTTCTTTAATGTTATTCCAGCTCCTGACATGGCAGGTTGGTACTTTTGAAAAATATACATATCTCTGCCACCACTCGTGGCTTTTGTTAAATTAATTTTTCGATAAAATAGTCTCTAATTAATAGTGATCAAATTTAAATTGTTGGTAGTTTCAACGAATTTTTTCTAAACCGTTGTGTATATTTACGTTGGAATAATATGTAATTATGAAATGAGGTATTTGTTATCCTGAATTGTGTATTGTGTTTTTATCTGTTTTTTTTTTCGGTATTCGATCGTTCTTTTGATAGTATTGTAGAGTAAATCTTTTACCCATTCTTAAAAACAAGGTTTACAAACAAGGTTTACTTGTTTTTAAGAATGGGTAAATCCGAACGTATGTCTTTAGAAATTCTATTAGTATGCAGTATTACTATAATATTGATTCTAGATTACTTGTAACGATAAGCTTTTAGTTGTTATTTGTATGTTAATTTTTACAGTTATACTAAAATAAATTATATAAAGAGGAAATTAAATTCTGCTTCTAGAAATTGCCTCTTATGTAGTAACTAGTAAGTGCTAACATTGTCGTTGTGGGAAAATCCTACAAGTTACTAACTTCGATCCTTAATAGATGCCGTTTATTTTTTTATATTAAAGCCTAAGATCTAAGCTAATTTTCATAAATTTGTAATAAACCGAAAGAGGCGCGTCATTCGACAGCCATAACTGAAAATTAAACCAGGCGCCTTGGTGGCTCAAAACATTTTGCGTTAATATTTAATCGCCAGAAAGGGTTGTTAGATTCTTAGAAATTTGATCGAAACTTAATATCAACATTGTATTGATTTGCCCTGTATTGTAAGTATAAAGTAATATTCATCAGTTGCTTATAGATTCGATATGATGATTGATGACTCAGTGAATGTATTTAGATATAAAAAATGGGGAAATATAAATCCTTAGACGGACGGGAAATACGAAATGGTTGGTTGGTTTATTGATTTGGTGTCAGCACGAGAACTAAGTCTAGTATTTATTTCATTAGAATAACTAAGTCTTAGCGCAATCGATCGAAAGAAATGCCAACAGGTGTGAAATTATTCGATCTTCCGCTCCTATCGGTTCACCGTACGATTTTGTTGAATTTAACTTTGTTAAATATGGATTTACTTTATAGAAGAATCAGTCGCTGCCTTCAATAAGCCGTCTTGTTCGAAGGCCCTCTTCTTCGTTAATGGTTTTATATAATACAACGATGCATCTTTCGATAAGAAATTTTTATAAAATTCGTCCGCGCAGTCAAAGAAAGCCCGCATAGTTCCCGTTCCCGTGGGATTTCCGGGGTAAAACCTATCCTATTTCCCGGGATAAAAAGTAGCCTATGTCCTTTCTCGGATATCAAAATATCTCTATACCAAATTTCATGCAAATTGGTTCAGTAGTTAAGGCGTGATTGAGTAACAGACAGACAGACAGTTACTTTCGCATTTATAATATTAGTATGGATATATTATTAATTAGTAATTTTTTGGTAAATTGATTAGGATAGGTTTTACAATGAAACCATTAACTAACTACTATCGAACAGAATTCGGTATCGACTTCTTATAAATAAAATTATCTAAATAGAAAAACATTATACTTCAGTATAAACAAGATACTTAAGCCCGAGTCAGAGCTTTTCTTGGAATCGAGTGAGAACCTACACCTTTATTTATAGGCACTACGACCCAGACAGAGTTTAAAGATATCATCACAGACATAGCCTTTTCGAATCGAATATAGAATGTGAAGAAATAAACGTCTGGGTTGTTTTCAGTCCAAACAGACAGGCTAACTGTAAAAGGTGATCTAACATGACGTGAGCATGATTAATTCCAGTTTGGGAGAGTGGTGGTATTAGGGTGCTTTTCCAGAGATGTGCGAGGATGCGTAGAAAGGGATGTGTTTGTAAAGAAGCAATAGTATCGCTTCAAACGATAGCGATATGATTGGTTCCCTCGGTTCTACGCTTAAGCGTGTACCACGGAGGCGGTGTCACACTGGAATTACTTCTACGTAGTAGTATGTTCCTCTAAACGACGTATTCCATGTTTTTAATAATGCTACTTGGCAAACTTTAGGCAGTTTGACTGAGCCTTGCGATCTGCATTACAGGATCTGCCTATCGCAGACACCAGCGCTCTTCAATTTATGTATATTATGATATTATGCTATATAGGTTGTTGTATGTTTTTGAGGAAAATAAATGATTATCAAACAAAAAGAAATAGTAACTCCTCAGAATAGATGTATTTTTCTAAAAGCGTTGTTATCCTTAGATCGCGACAAGAGATCGAGCTCGCGGTCGCGGCGGCGGGAGTCGGAGAAGTCGAGCAAGCGCGCGAACAGCACGTCGGAGCGGTACTGGAGCGGCTCGCGCGAGAACGTCGTCGAGCGGACGCGCACGAAGCACGCGCCGCACGCCGCGCACGACGGGAAAGGTGCGTCACTTATCATTTATCTTAATACTAGTTTTCAGCCCGCGGCTTCGCCCGCGTTTTCAAAGGAAAACCCGCATAGTTCCCGTTCCCGTGGGATTTCCGGGATAAAACTTATCCTATGTGTTAATCCAAGTTAGCCTCTATATGTGTGCTAAATTTCATTGTAATCGGTTCAGTAGATTTTACGTGAAAGAGTAACAAACATCCATACATCCATATACATCCTTACAAACTTTCGCCTTTATAATAGTATTAAGATTAAGATTAAGATAATATATAAATCTCGTGTCACAATGTTTCTCCTCAATGGACTCCTAAACCACTTAACCGATTATAATAAAATTCGCACACCATGTGCAGTTCGATCCAACTTGAGAGATAGGATAGTTTAAACATGTAGGTACCACGGGCGAAGCCGGGGCGGACCGCTAGTATAATACATATATTAA
Source organism: Colias eurytheme (assembly GCF_061535395.1). NCBI lineage: Eukaryota > Metazoa > Arthropoda > Insecta > Lepidoptera > Pieridae > Colias > Colias eurytheme. The sequence continues at coordinate 1,313,599 of NC_142980.1, forward strand.
GGACCAGGATGGGCTGAGAGCCTTCAACAGAACTCATTAACTTATGTGATCTCCAAGATAATAGGTGATTCGCCACAAGCGTGGTTCGCGAGGAACGTCTTGTCCAAAAGTGACGTTCAAGATGTCTGCCCTCGCTACCAGCGACACTGACGCTCCGCTAAGTTGGCAGCTACGAGTGTTATGAATTAACATATTTTTGTGGAGGTCAAGACATAAAAATGTATCTCCTTTTGGCCGACTTTAGTAAAATGTAATATTTATTTAACACGGTTATTCGAACTTTTTATCATGTTTGTTTGAGATTTTGACGATACGAAATAAAACCGGCCAAGTGCGCGTCGGACTCGTGCACTGAGTGCTCCGAACAAACCTACTTTTTATTATGTTGTAACTCTAGAATGTATGGTTTAGCAATTTTTCCTGCTATCTGTGCTATAAGACATTGCTTTTGACCAAATTTCAAGACTCTGTGTTTACGGGAAGTACATTGTAGGTTATGATTCCCTTGCGAATGTCGAAATTAGCGAAAATATTCGGCATTTATGGCTGTATCTTTAGATTGCGTTGGCTTATAAGTTTGATTTGTTCATAGCTTCAAGGGACCGACTTGATTATTCTATAGATAACTATAGCGTTCCGCTCCGGCTTCGCCCGTGGTACATGTTTACGTTTTCTCTCCATAAGAACCATCCTCGTACTTCAAGGAATATAATAAAAAAAAAATCGAAATCGGTCCACCCGTTCACGCGTGATGCCGTGACCAAAGAAAACGGGTATCATTTTTATATAATATATAGATATAGATTTCAGCTTGATACCTCTACCCGTTCCTGAGAAAAAGGGTGTTGATAGACAGACAGACAGATGTACAACAAAGTATCCTATAAGTGTTTCGTTTTTTCCTTTTACTTTGATGTTCGGAACCCTAAAAAAGTACAAGTCAAAACGTTGTTAATCTTTAAATATTATTATCTGTATTATTTTCTGTACGACTTTGCCGGAGATTGAGAAAAACAATTTTGAAAAACCTTTGAAATGTCATTCCCACTTCTCGGCCTCGGATCGCTTGTAAATTGTTTTTGCCTTTTTTTGTTATAAGTATTCTGTTTTCAGTGAGTTTCATTCTAATATTATATTTTTTGTTGTTTAAAATTATCGACAATGGTCTATATTAGACTTTTTTGTAAGTCGACATACATAAAATGTGGGGAAATCATGCATAGACAACCCACGGCCCCCGGGAAAGTGCCGTAGGTTATGAGGGATTTCTACCGACCAAAATCCCACTGATTACCTTCCAGCTCAAATAATGACGGGGCCACGGGAGTTGGTAGAACTTTTAGGTTTTTTTGGGCTAAGGGCCGATTTTTCAATGGTTGGATAAAACTTATCCGTCCAATAAAGTATTGCACGATAATATTAAAATGTCACGTAAACTGTCAAATACGGGCAATTAGAATACGTTTTTAAAATGGTAGTTTTATACATTATTCGACGAATAAGTTTTATCCAACCCTAAATATGTTATTCCAGTAATATATCTTATTTTTTATGCATAGAAGTTGACAAATATCTAGTACATATTACGTTCATCACTTGTCATAACAATTTAATTTTTTTTTTTTTAATTTTCTGCAAAATATCTTTTTGATAGGTTGATTTTTATAACACATTGATGTAGGTAGTACGAGAATTATTTATATATTCTTCAATGACATCTTTGCGTTTGTTATCGTGTTGTGTTGATACTGTATTTCATACACAATATTTTCCTGCGGCTGTTGCGAGTTGCGATTTATTCTTGACAAAGGTTTTGTTGTGTATAAATAAATATATTTTTCTTTATTTTGCATAATATACGTGTTGTGAATAAAAATGATATGGAAACAGTCCCAGAGTACGTATCGTGGTGTTTTAAAACTTTTATACAATATTTGTTTTTGTATGTGTGTTTTAAGTTAATATTGCAGAATTTATTTGATTGATTTTAAATTTACAAAAATTGTTTTTTTTTTTAAATAAACATGACAAAAATCGTTCTATCTTTCGTTTTGTCGCAATAACTTCGCATAACTTTTTGAGGTTATACGAATTTCTTTATTTTTTTTCTTGATACTATACTTTTTACATTACTGGAATATTGAATATTGATCTGTGCTGATCTTTGTAGGAAAGTTGGAGGAAGAGCTTTAGTTTGATAAATGTGATTTTTTTTAATATCTCGAAGGTTAGTTTATGATCTTTATTTTCGGAGTTGTTTTTTTTTTAAGTTTGTGTTATCCATTTTGATTTCTAGAAATAAAATGTATAATTCAATATAATTTTGTCGCAATTTAACATTCATGACATCTTCTATTATTATGTACGAGTGTCCTTTGATGTCGTTTATTAAAATTTTATTTTGTATACTGCTTTATAATGACATATCATCGTAAATTCCTACTTTCTCGTAAAATTTTAGATAATTTTAATTATCTTAAATAACTAAATGAACTGCATATTTTTTTGTAGTAATAAGCACTTAGTCTATGTTCAAATCTTAAAAAATATACAGAGTCGATGTTTCACACTACAAATTCAATAAAATATTTCTATATCATTCATCGATTAGCATAGGTACACTGAAAATGAACATAAACATGTATCGCCATGACAAAAAATGATATAAGAATTATTTAAATGGTCGACCGTATTATGTATGAGGTATGCAAAACTGGGCGGGCGTACGTGGCGATCTATAGTCTCCTATAAGAGGTGTAACGTTTTTCAGATGGCCACCACTTGCTGCAGGATATGGACATATCGCCGGACCGGAGTACTCCGCTATCGGAGGGCTCATATAGAGAGGGCGGGCCTCCGAGACCGGAGCCCGGCGCTGTGCCGCCGGTCGTTGTCTTGGATAACTCTAATCAGACGGTGAGTGAGGATTCATGTAGCTTTCTGTTGATAAAAACATTTTTAAGTTTATTTGTTACGAACTCTACTATAAAAATACTTTTTTAATTTTATTGTATGGATAATATAGGTAAATAGGCAATTTTGTATCAAATAAATACAGCTAATATTAAAGTTCATCTAAGTGTGTGTTTTCTGGATTCACTTTTACTATTGTCTTGCGATTGGTGCTAAAATAAACCCGTATATCGTGTAACGAGCGACTAGCTACACGCTGCTCCTTATTAATTGGCACCAAAATTAATCCATATAATGGGGATACCATTCCAAAATATCAAACATGCTCAACGTTGTAAATAATCAAGTTTTCACTTCTGCCGGCACTCCCGGAGTGCAACCTGTCTTTTTTTTCTCTTACTTTCTATTGTAACCAATTTTAATTTATAATTGAGTACTTGCTAAGAGGCTTTTTGTGAATTTATTTTAGAGGCAAGCTGTTTCTCCTAAACACAGGTTGCCCAGTAACCTAGCTAGGGAAACGTTGGCTTGTATAAATTGTTTTAGTAGCCTTTTTATATTTATATACTTTTACATGGATATTAATTGTATATTGTAATTGTAATTGTATTTAAGTATGTTTAATAAATAAATAATAAATGGTGTACACAGAGCGGGTCGCTGCTGGCCGCAGCGCTGCCGCGCATAGTGGCCGCGCCGTGCGCGTCGACGTCGGCGTGCAACAACGGCGGCACGCCGCGCAGCCGCTCGGAGACGCCGCAGCGCGACGCGGGCCCGCCCACGCCCACGCACTCGGAGAGCGTCGACCCGCACGCGCCGCCGCTGCACCTGGACAACGCGCTGCCCAGGAAGAGTGAGTTTATTTCTGTGTGGTGTCTCTCGATGTTAGCACAGAATACACAATAGTAGCTAAACGCTACAGAACGGACACTCCACCTCCCGCCAAAATTAAACACTTACCTCACCCCGCACGATCATCAATCATGCTATAAATGGTCCGCATTTTTCTACAGGGACGATACGCAACTAAGATTGACAACATTAATCAAATTGACTTAAAGTAATTTTATTATTTTGGATTTGTGATTATCGTTTTTCGTAGAAAATGGTTAGATATTGTGCTGTTTACGGATGTATTTCATCAGAAAAACGCGAATTTTTTTTACGCTAGTCAAAAATGTGCCAACCATAAAGCGTTAACACACACATTTGCAGTCTACAGTGTGACTGTCAAAACGATAATTTTGTATGGAGTGTCCGGGGTGTGACAGCACAGTACTAAAGCATCACCTCGGTTACAGTGGAGTGCCTCGGCAGCTACTCGTCAGTAGTGGGCAGCCTGCAGCAAGCGGCGCCGATGCTGACGCCGTCGCTGCTGAACCACGTGCGCGCAGAGCTCACCGCGCACGTGACCGGCTGGCCAGCGGACATATTGGAGAAACAGGTGATATATAGTTGTACTGGTAAAAAAAAAGACGGGTTGCACTCCGGGGGTGTCGGAAGAAGTGAAAACTTGATTATTCAGCGCTAAAAAAAAAAAAAACATCCGTATTACGCTTTTTCGATCAGGCCACGTGTCCTGACGCAAGTTTAAGATTTTATACCTAACGCCGCTAAAGAAGTTTTTACTTCAAAAACTGTTCGACTATAGCTATAATTCAAATAATAATGTCTATTATTTTCTCTGCAGGCCAACAAATATACAGAGGAAGCGTACCAGCTTGGTTGCCTGCAGTGTACGCGTGTGTCCACCGAGCTCAAGTGCTCCCGCTCTATAGTGCGACACACCGAGATACAGGCCACGCTGCAGGAGCAAAAGTGTGTATTGTGTGTTTGTGTGTGTGTGTGTGCTTTGAGCTATACACCCTTGTGTGTGTGTGTGTGCGTGTGTGCTTTGAGCTATACACACCCTTGTGTGTGTTATAGGTCGCGTCATGTAAAAAGAACGCTGACGGTTAAGCTGCGCATTGGCGATTTATTGGTCTATTTGGTGTTATGAGGTGGTATAAGAATAACAAATATGTAGTTGCGAAGCCACGACTCGAGAGCCTACTTCAAAAATAAAATAAGCAGCAAATAACTTTCGTGCTAAACTCAATACATGCCAAAACACACCCCATCACTTTCATCCAGCGTTCTTTTTACATGATTCGCGTTATAACAGAAATACCCCTAAGGGCGGCCGTACACGGACCGCTTCAAGCAGTTGAGGCCGACGACTTGAAGCCGCGACCATATGGTGAACTATAGACATTCATTCGCCGTACACATGACTGCACGAGCAGTCGCGACTGCTTCAAGCCGTCAAATGCTCGGTTTTTAGTGACAGCTCGAGCAGTCAACGACCGACCGCTCGAGCAGTCCGTGTACGTCGCTCAGCCGTTAAATGCTCGATCTGCCCGTGTACAGCCTACTGGCTACTCACTGCCGCAGAGGCAATAAACTCAAACTCAAACATTTATTTATTCAATTAGACTTCTTCGAGAAGCACTTTTGAAACGTCAATACATAATTTTTACATCTACCACCGATTTGGAAAGTATCTATGGAGAAGAACCGGCAAGAAACTCCATAGTTGCTCTTTTTAAATATTGGAACAATCTCGGTTGGTCGGCGGTCGGAGCAATTTCAGTTGTTCTCTAAATTGCCCCTGCTTGCCTATACACATCATAATTAAGCAGCCAATTAAGGGTGCAATTCCAATATTGCCTGTGCTGCAGTTACGTGAATAGCCGGTTTAAGAAGCGTACCTTTTTTTTATTTATTTATCAATAAAAATACATTTAACCTGCTGGACTATATTTTGGAATAGATGAGTGGAACTTGTTCTTTATGCAATTGTGTGTGAGTATAAAGCCTATTGTGTCGTAAGCTTTTGATGTGGTCAAGGCAATTCTTGAAACAGGTCGTTGTATTTACTATTCAAAAGAAAATAGTTTTTTTTTACAAATTTTTGAGTTTTCGACATGTATGTAAAAAGTTAAAGATAAATTATTTGTTCAAATTAATCATAGAAAAAATACATTTTTTTTTACATTAAATTGCCTTGATTTGTTTGTCTTGTTCGCATTCTTGGTGTGCTATACTGAGCAAAAAAACAAAACCAAAATTTATTTCTTGATATGCTTGATTTGTGACTAAATGTTTTTTCCAGGGCGTGTATTAAAATAGTAAGTAGTTAGGAGGCTTATTGTTAGCTGTTTAGTTAGCTGATGTATTTATACTAGTAAAGACGAATAAACATGTTAATCACTACATAGTATAAAACAAAGTCGCTTTCTCTATCCCTATATCCCTTTGTATGCTTAAATCTTACGCAACGGATTTTGATGCGGTTTTTTTTAATAGATAGAGTGTTTCAAGAGGAAGGTTTTAGTATGAAATTTATTAGGTTTTAGACAAAACGGGCGAAGCTGCGGGCGGTAGTCTTGAATAATTTATACATTTGTTTTTTTGGTAGACTTTGATTTATTGGTATCACCTTGTCGTGTTTGTTTCAAATTCAAAACTAAATCGATTTGTCTGCACTTGTATTACGATAAAAGGTTAAAAGCTTTTAAAATTTTCCAAAAAACTACTTGGGACTGCTAGTGTGATATTAAATTTGCCTGCAGCATATTACCTTGATAAAATATTTCCCTTGAGATCTATTTGAGGATGATGTAATGTCCTATAAATTGAATAATACACATTATATTTGAAAAACTTAATAAAGTACACGAATTTAAGGCCATCTCTTTTGACATTTTCAGGATAATGTACCTACGCCAACAAATATCGCGGCTCGAGGAGCTCAAGTCGCAGAACTCGTTCATGTCGGAGGACTAGGGTTTGCGGTGGGGGGTGGTCGCCGCGCCCCCCGCGCCCGCGCCCCCCTCCACGCCGGCCAGCCCGCCGCGCGCGCAGTAGCGCCCCGGCCGCCGCGCGGGATGCACGTGCCCGCGGCCCGCCCGGGGCAAGTGTGCGCTACCACCGTCGTGGCTGACGGTGCGATCGGCGCGCAGTTACGTCACACCCGGTGTCACGTGTGACTCGAACCGTGCATCGCAGTACCGTGTGACAGCTTAGACGTATTTGGACCAGCGGCCGGGTGTGTGACTGCTTGTGAGCTAGTGGGGATCAGGTTTCATGGATTGTAATGAAGTGATGATTGTGGTGAAGTTAGAAGCGTCGGAAGTGTCAAATAGAAGCAGAATATGTTCACATAGTTCAGGCGGATGCAGTTTAAAATAGATTTCCCAGGTTTATAGTTTTTGATGATACATTGATGTAGGTAAAGATTCACTATGTACTGTTTAAATAGAAGAAGGATACAGCGATGAGTGTTTCCAGCATGTGCAGGTCTTTGAAATTTTCAGCAATATTGATAAGTGGGCCAAGACTTACCGAGTAAATAGAATAGAGGTTTTCTGCATTGTTTTAAGAATACATAGAAAAACTATATGATAGGGTTAAAAATGATGTTCCATGTTCCACACTTGCATGTGAAATCGTAGAACTTGGCAATATGCAATGAGACCTTATTAATCATCTGATAATGCAGAAGAACAATAGAAAATAATTGATATTGATGTCGTTTTATGTGCGAAATGTTAAGAAAAAGCACACGGTGTTCATTAGAAAAAGATTTCCTGTGAAGTAATCTGTGGAAAGTCGAGTAACTGAGATGCAGTGTTCGGTAGGCTATTGGAAATCATTTAAAGAAGATTCCCGGGGTATCCAGTTTTAACGTGACCAAAAAGGAAGCGCAAGCGAATTGGAATAAGAAAAGAAAGTGTAGAGAAAGGGGAGTGGAGATTGAGCAGTGAGTCGGAGATTATATAGTCTGCAGTTGGTCTTCACGAGTCACACAGGCCGTAGCAGTTCTGTGACGAAACTCTTTCATTCCGTTCCTTCAGTGTCGTGTGCATGACAGTCGTCAATTTATAAATGTAGCTAGACGATTCGATCTATTTATTGAAAGATCTATTTTTGCGAACATTGTAATTTTATCATTTAACGTGAAGTGTAGTGATTGGCCGACTTGGCCGTTCGGATGTCGACTATATTTATTGAAAAGCAATTGTTCGCTTAAATCATTAATTTTTCTATTTTTTAGATCATTCGCTGGGCAAGGAATAAGATTGACGAATTTTATGACAGTTATGAGGATGTTCAAAGATTAGTTTTAGTGAATGCTTGACAGTTTTATCTTTTACTTTTACATTGCCGAGAGTTGAACAGTAGTTTACAATAGATTGTTATGGGGTCTGTTGTTCAAGTGTCCTTGTATATTCACTTATGTAACTCGTAATATTTGTGTTAAAATAATGTTTATAACTGATTAGTAGAAATGGCATATCTCTAATCGAGTGTATAAGAAGAAATCAATAATATTATTCTTTAAGGAAAAGTATAAAGTCGATAGACCTGCAGATTGCAATTCCATCATGAAATTAGTATTAATAAACCGTCTTTAAATTAGCAATTGATTTTTAATTAGCTATCTTCAAGCCAAAGACCAAAGCGCGTCTACATAACGTTAATACATCAGTTCTATATGACTTCTATTTTGTGTTACATAGTCAAGATTGCTAGTTGTTAGTGTTGATCGGTTTACACAATAATTTGTTAGATAGTGAATAATAGCTGAATTGTTTATATAGTGTACCTTAAGCGTTCATTAGTTAGAGTTAAGTAGCAACTTACCCATCAATCAATGGTGGATCCACACGGTCGTGTTTGTTGTTAATATTGCATGATGCTTGATCAAGTAGAAGCATAGTTGTGGATCAAGGGAATTTGGCCTTTATCCATACGCCTGCAAGTCTGTATTTACCATGAGAAGCGTTGATGCAATTTGAACTAGAAACTTGAGCATGTGCCACCAGACCATACACATTGGCTTTAGCGTGAATTGAAATAGAATAAATAATAAGTTATGTTTGCACACTGACGAATGGCCTTCGGTCGTAACTCGCGATGTAAATCTTTATTCCTTGAGGCCAGCGAATACCGTCAGCTATAAGGGTATTGTGTTTTGTAATGCGTTGATTGTAAAGTTTAAATTATTAAAGTGGATAATTTGATAGCATCGACCACACAACCACTAGACGCCTAATAACAGACGAACTGTTTCTGTCAACGCATGTGTCTAATAGGACTTATAACCGCTGCCATACGTACCGCAACTAGCAGTTTCGGCCAGTTCCGTGATCTGTTAACACGTCCGAAAAAAACCTTTAAAAAAAGAAACAATGGCTCCTTGTAGTATTAAATGGTGTGGTAAAACGAGTAAAACCTCAAGTTCGCAGAAGGACGGGATGACTTTTCATATTTAAGTTTGATTTAAGCGTATAATTTAAATATTACGAACAATATTTTACCGGAGTTCTTTTTACGCTGGTACTGGTCAATTGACAAAGCGCGTCGATTATATTTGCATCTCTTTCTTTCGTATGCACCTGATTACGCATCCCTTTTCTTCCTTTTCTTCTATGGTGTGGCACGTGTAACTAGTGACATACCAGTTGTGATTGTAAATTGTATCGATAATAATTATCGAAAACTATTTAGGATCGCGATTTTATACTAGTTGTTTTCAAAAATAATGACATGAATGACGTTGCATAATATAGTAAGCTAACATTAGGCGTCTAGTGGTTGTGTGGTCGATATTTGATAGGGAATTATTATTTGTAGCGATTGCGTTAGTATGGCGTCGGTGCGCGCTCGTTCGCACTATGGGGCCGGAGCGTCGACTTGGCTTTCATAATATAACACCGGTTTCCAATAAAATAACCGACGGTTAAAGTAACAGTCAAACATTATTGTCTTGTGTGACTCCAAACTGTCGATAACACTTTAAACGTCGGTTATTCTGTTCCAAATCCGGTCTTAGTTACGTTTCATTACGACTTTGTATAATTGTAATTCAATTTAATATATTTTATGACTTGAATTCAATATGTGTTCAACTATATGTGAAGTTGAATTCAAGTTAAACAATATGTGTTTTAATGTTTTGACTAATTCATATTGAAGGTCTATTTCCAAAATCTTTAATGGATTTTTATTGATTACATATTTATAGCTTTATTTTGTCTCTGCTTTTATTCATCCCTCTGAATAACACTGTGATATACATATGCATGTATGTAATCTGTTGTTGTTACTTAATCTGTCATTAGTTACATTTTCACATGTATGTTTCATTTTTATATTAATAAAATTGCATTTTATGTTTGCGCAGGAATATATTTCATGTAAATAATTTTAATTTGATCTCAAGTTTCTAACGAAAGTAACAAAGGGTGAAATTCTATTGTTTATAATATTGAAAAGGGATATTTGGCTCATTAAACTTTGAATGTTCTGTGTGCATGTTCACATTTGTATCTGTTTCCGATTTTAATGTCGTAGCGCTATACACGTGTGAGAGCCCGGCCCCCGTCGATGTATAAAATTGTATAAAAAATCGAGTATTTTGTATGAGTCGTAGTAGTTTAATTTTAATTGTAAGCGGTCGAGCGCGGCCTGCGTCTTCACTAGATAGGTAAAACGTTCTAGGTCTTTTTATTTTTTTAATATAGGCGTTATAATTTGTATTGCTGATTCAATGACACCAAGTTAAGTGTAATATACGTGAAATTAACAGGAGTACTGTGATATGATTCACTTGACACTTTATATAGGGATAATTAGTGGCGGGCTGTGGGGCGGTGGGGCGGTTGGGGCGGTGGGGCGGTTGGGGCGGTTGTGGCGGTGAGGCGGTTGGGTCGCCGCCGGCGCGCTGTGTACAGATCGCTATTTATGTGCGGCGGCGGCGCGAACTTTTAACTCGCCCGGAGAAACGAACGTTCGGTTAATGTTTCGTATTTACGCTAGTCGCGTTACAAAAATTTGGTCAATCAATTTTTTTAACTAATCTAGTTATATGATGTTACACTACGTCGAACGGAAAGCAATACGGTCACGGTACGATATGTCTATATGAAACGTCGCAATAAATTTATATATCTAATTAGAATAGTATCAATGCAACGAGCACTAATGTAAATGATAGATTCTTAATGCGTTTTTATTGATTATAATTAATGAATGTTTAGGTAAGTTGTTATGTGTAACTAATTTTCGATAACCATTCACTGCGCGCTAATATACCTCACTACGTTTAATGGAATCGCGAGTGGCTCGGCTGCAGCCCGTTCGTCGCGGTCACGGCCCCACATCCCACGCGCCCAATTTTCTTTATCTCCATGTTTTCGTAAAGTATTTGTTTTCAGACATTGTTCGAAATACAAAGATTTAATAAATCAGTTTCAAATAATCATTTGTATTAATTGTTTACCAATAAACTTTAAATGTTACACTGATGTATTGTTTTATAGAGATTTACTGTAACGAGGAGGTCCTTATGGAATAGGATTGTATACTGTGTTAGAGCTGTTATTGGAATATTAGAGCAGCGAACAGATATCTTCGGATAACTTTGGACATGTTTTAGTCGACGTGTGTAAAGCGAACCGACGAACCGTGTCGGTGTTGAGCGCCTAGCGACTCGGTTCGTCGGGTGATTCGATTGACTTCTATAACGCTAATTAGTCTAGGTTTCCTTTTTACATTTTAATACTTATAATTTTTATATGTAATTGTAAAAGGTATTTATTATATTCATTATATATTCCATTTATGAACATGTCTGAAAAATAAACCAACCTCGCATCGTTGCAACGATTGTCCGAGAGATGGCACCGTGCGATCTGTATGCAAGAGCGCCATCGCGTTGCAACAGAGTACATTAAGAGATGCAACGTGTGCCGCTACGGTTGGTTTATTATTTGTCATTATTTTAATCAGTTTACTTCGACGATATACAGATAGCGCAGTTCGTGTCTCACTTGAAATTATCGGTAGTAGTACTACGGAAGTGATTAATAAGTTTTATTAAAAGAAAAGCAATATCGAAGTACAAAGTAGCTTGGCAATATTATACGAGTGGACGAATGTTGCTAACATGTAAACGTTTCCTGGCCCGTATGAGCTTCGTATGACGTTGTTAATATTTACATTTAGCAGCATTTTCGGATATAAGGTGACAGCTAGAAGTTGTTCAAAGAAAATATACCTTCTGAAAGCAAAGTTTGTTGTAATTTGATTACCATTTTTTTGTTTTATACCATTTTTTACACGTGGCGTATTTTAAAATGAAACAACATTTTGCGAGTGCGATATTTATTATTCAATCAGTGATCTGGGTGAGTAGGGCTGTGCCTCGTATGATCCAGAACTCGGAGGGCATGTCTGCTGGGAGGAGGACGGGTAGCACAAAGTTGGTGCTATGGCCGGTGGTGGAGAGGGTCCCGGCCCTTTCCGAGGTCTTGTACAGGGGAGCTTCGTACCGCGGGTCCGGCTTCGGGAGGGACAGCACTGGCTTGAACCACACCACCGGGAGCGAGGGGTTCATTTGACCTGACAAAAAAAGTTTGTCAAAAAATTAAGTTCTGGATCAAAATAGTGTTTTACAAAAAGAAAAGCTAAAAAAGTGGTCAAAACTAATAATATTTTGGGGTTTCTAAATGCACACAAAATATTCGTTATATTCACATTGAATATACTGTAACAGGATTATTAAATTCCCTAGAACAATAGGTAATGGAATATCGCCCGCCAAAATGTGTTTCAAACTAGTTCTGTGTGTGAAGTTCAATGCTTTTGCGAAATGTTTCTCTTTGTTGCGATGCGAATTTTGAGAATAGTTTTTGTGCACGTGCGTTTTTAATAAAGTTTTATTTGATATATTTGTGTATGTTGGTTTCAAACGCCCATAAGCAAACATATACTTAATAAAATAATATATGACAACAAAAAATTTCTTAGTAACTTGAATATTCAGAACTAGATATATTATTTATACATATCCCTATTCATACAAACCTGGCAAAGCATCAGTGAGACAATTTTTCTTGGTGTCCCACCGACCCGCATCTATAAAAAGTCCATGGATGTTCACCCCATCCTCGGGCCTCTCCAAATTTCCAAAAACTGTGGGCGCATCATCCTATATAACACAAAAAATCATATAATTAAATGTACATGATAGATCAGCAAAATATGCCGTTAAGATATAACTGCATGAGCATATTAAGGCAACAATCAGCTATTATGAAAAAAACAAAAGTCATATTACAAATTTGAGTACACTGCATCGTGCGAATGTTAAAATCATTTACCATGCACGCGACTGATATGAACATAAATTAAAACGTAAACAAGTCATTAACTTCTTTAAAATCGTAAACAACCTTTATGCCTTATCGTAGATTAAGATTTCTATGCAGCAAGCGAAGTTTTCTGTTTGCGTTAATTTAATTAAGGCTCAAAATCAAGTTGTGATCGAAGCATATGTCTAGTGTTATTGATCGAGGGGAAACTGCCCTCCATTCAAAAATACACCCTCAGACGAATCTACGACATAATAAACTTATAGCAAGTACAGGTAGTAAGTACTTAGGTCACCCAGAGTATTGTTTTTGTACGTTGTACAATTCAAAATAGTTATATTGAAGATAAAACGAAAATCCGAAATACTTTAAGTCCTTCCCATAGTTATAAGTGGTTATAACACGATTTTCTTTATATAATTATTGCACGTGCGTGCCAAAACAATACATGGCCTATACATAAATACAATGCAAAGTGTGTATTATTATGTGTCAATCACAATATATTCACCACAAACTAACATAAACTAAACAACACTATAATATTATCCGTGCGTGCCAAAACTTACTCTTATTATTAAAAACAATACTATTGCCTAATGGTGTTATGTGATACTTATTATCTTCGTGCTAAAACTTAGGTACTCCTAATACAACCAATACAAAACGATACTTTAATGATAAGGTACTATTTTCTACACAAAAACTACTAAACTAAATTAATCACTATTATTGTGAGCGTGCCAAAACTTACTTCAACAATACCATTCCTACGATACGTGCCATTTTTCACTACAAAAGTTACTTAAAAACAAACATACCTTAACCTTCCGCTTATTATACTTATACACGTCTTCCTGAGACAAAAAGAACGGTACAGGCTCAAAGTCGAACATCAAAGCGTCGATAGGAACTCGATACCGGCGCGCGTAAGCTTGCAGCGAGCCAGTTAGCAAGCCTTGAGGGAAGAACAAGCCAGATACCCAGCTGCTCACTTGAGCACCCTCTATAAGCCATTTCTGTGAATACCCACTTAATTTAAATATTGGTTTTTAGGGGATTCCTTTCAATGTTAGCTAATTGATTTTTATACTTAGGAAGGAGTAATTATCGAGTTGGTAGCCGATTATTCTCGATGGTTTCGATATATTGAATCGACATTAAAATAGTGACTAGATACACGTGTCTAAAAGTTTTAATAGATTAATCAACATTGATATAACTAGATAAAAAGTTTTTAGTTTAAGTATTTTATGTTACATATTCGGCACACTAGAATAAATAGGCAGGAAATATGCGCTTATAATTGCGAATTTCATATAAAATGTTTGCATAAAAAATATGCTATTGCGAATCGTGATATCTGACAATTTCTGAGTATCTTTTAGCTATTTCCATATTTTTCTATTTTCACATTTCAGTATATTTATTCTATAAAGGACAACGGAATGTTCATTATGGGAATAGCTCAATACAAATAATATAATAGAATTCTTATCCTGCTCGGAAATAAAATTCTAGTGTGGTGTATCTCTGACCTATAAACCCGTCAACCTACTGACATGATCCGGGGCACTGGGTCTCATGTGTGTTGCACTAAAATTATTAATTCCTGTTTGAGAAAATACGATAGTTCTAAATAACTTTTTGACAAGTGTGTAACTACGTACTAACACTTATTTTTCAATTCGATTGTTATTGAATTATTATAAAAGTGTGAAGTTTACTAAGATTCTCTAGTACTCTATATTATGCTATAGCAAGTTGAGCAATATCTACAAAGGTAACAATATGAAATCGAAGAACGTGCAGTATTCTACGTGACATAAAAGATAAATCGAAACATGATTCTACAAACTATTTCTTACGAAGGAGTGTCTCCTTTCTTACAATGCAGTTTCATTCAACACGAGTCTAAGCTTTGCACAGATCTTTCGTTATTAATATTTTACAGGACCTTTTTATTTATATTTAGACTTCAAAGTACATAATAATCAGTTATGAGATCAATAGTACCTAATCGAATTCGATTAATGACTAGTGTGTGTTTTATAACTAGTATTAAAGGCTATAGTCGTTGTGTACGGTCATTAAAATTTGAAGCATACAATCTAATTAAAAGTTCTTGTACGATTCTTATGTCATATATTGATTCGTGTGAGGTACTCTGAGAACTTACATAGAAATATTATAAATTACGCTGATTAATTAAGGGGGTTAAAACTGTACTGTATTAAGTTTTGTAGAACATGTAGAACACTACCAAGTTATGAAGTCATCTTGACCAGCGTTGAAAAATATAGTTTTATTAGGATCATAATGCATCATATACATAACTAGCAGTGCACCCTGTCTTCGCCCGTTGTTAAAAAACTTCAACTTTATTATAGTATACATAACATATTATTAAAGTAAATTTCTACACATATTAAAATTCTTACCTCTATAAAGTCAACCCTCAACGTAAGATCATGTATCCAGCTACCAAGTGACTTGAGCGAGTTGTAGCCCTGTCTGTGCCACATGGCTGGGACTTTGTTGTTCAGGAACGAGTTGAATACTTCCTCGTAAGCTTCCGACATTACCACTACACCCTGGATAGAAACTAGTGTTGTAGCTAAGAGCAAATGTGTATCGAATGTTGGGAAAGATAGGGATAAACTTCTTTGTCATTCCTCTGAAATGTATACGAAATTTTCTACCTATTTTACACTTAAATACACATATTTGAACTATCGATATAATTAGGTAGGTATATTTATTTGCAAGAGAAAAATGGTAATCAGCGTGTTACCCGATCCTCTAAAGTAGTTACTACCCTACGTCGAGATAGGCAACTTTTAATTACTTATAAAGTTCAAATCTTGAGAAAAACGGTGAATATAAATAAGATTGAAGAAATCATTCAACATCTAATGATTAGAAATAGAAAGATTGGAACAAAAAGTTAGTTTTAGAAAGTTTTTCCCGGTTAGTAATAGGTTCGTAAACGCCCATTAATTTTTAAGTTTTGTGTGAGACAAAGACAATTTGTTACGTTTTAGTATATAATATAGTTTTATCTCATTCTATTTCATAACCATTGTGTAACGAGCGAGAGAGATAAATCTAGGTTTCAGCTTTCACTGCTTCCAGTTTCATTTCAAAGGCTCTACGTATAAAATATACCTGTTGCATTCAAACACGTACCAAACTATTATAAAATTATATATCATAACATTATACACATCAAAAAGTAACTTATCTATGTCTTAAAGAAGTTCATTAACTTATAGTTATGTAGAAGGACTTTCATTAGAAAAGTTTCCTGAATTTATTTTCCTATATCTTCGACTGTTTCAAAAGGCCAAATTAACCGATCTATAATCCAGAACAATATGAGCTACTATACCGGTTGCATTGTGCCTATATAAATACAAATGCATAACTTAATCCGTTAGCCATTTGCAAAGCAAACACAAAAGACCAGCGCCCAGCGTATCTAGGTCTCCCGGGCATTTGAAAGTTCTAGGAATTGGAGGGGGGAGGGGGGGAATACACGTGTGCGAGATGACATGCGCGGTGAGCACCACAGCATCGATTAGTGCTCCCCCCGGCCTGAGTCTAGGCTCAGCGCACTTCATAAAATGCATATTTCGAGTAATCAAATTGATTCGTTTGATTTTTTTAGAGGGCAGCTTGTATGCGATGGACTTTATTGTATGGAAAACTGGGATGTTTTGATATGAAGAATTTTTTTTAGATTAGCTTGACAAAATAATTTTTAGTAACAAAAAAATATTATTTATAATTATTCATTTTTAACTAATTTTGAAATACTTAAGACTTAACGTTGATACATATTCATTCATGTAGCTATTCAGCTATTTAGCCAAAGAATTTAATTTATTATCGCAATTTTTTTTTGTTTAGAATTAAGAGTTGACACTTGTAATCGTGATTGGAACACAGATGGCACTATACTCGCAGTTCTCTAACATCTAATTCTCTGTACATAAAATAATTTTGAATTAGGTTAGGGTTGAAGGAGATTTATTTGTTGACACGTGTACTTATAACAAAATTGTTTTCAAATATTCGATAATTCTATGTAGCTACCCGGTATTGATCTGCCCCCTCATAAAGAGAAGAAAAGATAATATAATCCTACATCATTAAATTTTAGTGAGTAGGTGTAGGTAAAGGAAATCTTTTCCCCGAGTGGGATGCACTTATTTCTATTTTAGTACCGTAGCTTATTATCTTGCTTAAAAAGACTTTTCCATACAAAAGGTATGGAAAATAACGTAGGGAATCGAACTGAGGACTTTTTGATTATGTCTGCATGGTACCTAAGTTAATATACCTACCACAATGCCAGTAGTGTTAATTATTTTATCAAAGAGATCGATAGAATTTTCAAAGGGTAAATACCGGGAAACCGTTATACTTTTATCTAATTTAAACTTTTAAAGTTTGAAAGTTAGTTAAACTTAGTTAATAGATAGATTCTCAGCGTGAAGTTTTGGCTTTGGTTTCATTAAGGTAGCGGAGCGGATACAGGACTATAAGATTAGAAATAAGAATACATACCTACATATATCTAAATACCAATTATTATTAGTGCAATTTTTGAAAGTATAAGTATTCTAAAGTAACTATGTAATATTTGTTAGATTGTCAGAACTATTCAATACAGGTTGTATTGAATACTCCTTTCTTATTTAATATAATATTAATATCAAGCTTGCAAATGAACTGATGATGATAGTAGATTTCTAAGAAACTAATTTTATATCCAAGGGAGGTCTGCAGTTCGTATCTAATAACATATGCACAATGTATTGGAAGATGAATACACCGTGATGAGTTGCATCGCAAACCATTTTGTTTATTCGCTGAATAAATATCAATATGGTTTCCCATATTAGCGATGAAATAAATCCGTTTACCCCCCACCCCTCCTCCCCCCGCTCCCTTCAGCGGAACACGCCTCCATATGGAGCTCTCGCTCGCACCGTTGCCATGGCAACGCGTTCTATTATGGTGCTGCAGCTGTTTACGGAGTTAGAGCAAAAAGATACGGATCCCTAAAAGCTGTTAATAATATTGAATTTATTTATGAAAAAAATATAATTTTGTCTTGGAATATCTCTATTAGATTAAGATTTGGAATCCGGAAAGGATTAGATAATATGTTATAATAATTTAATAAAATAGTTCCTAGATAAAAAGAAGAGTCAGATATTTTATGTTGGAAAATAGTATGTCTCTTATAACTCTTTAAGCTTTCTGAAAAAGGTTTAATGTGGACATTTAAAATAAAATTTAGAACAATAGAAGTTAAGAATTCGAGTCGAAGAGTTGCCTAACTCGAACTACAGATGCTGGGAGCATCATTACCTATATATGTTTTGTTTCTATTTGCTTCCACCAAACTTTCTAAACCTGTGGTCATGTTTAAAACTCAATTGTAATAAGAATATCCAAGGTTCCACTTACCTTGATAGCCTTCTGCAGTTCATTTAACGAGGCGTGTATCAGCGCCAGCAGTTTGTTAAACCTGTCCGTTTCATGCAAGAGCACAGTCGTTAGCGAGTGGAGTTGACCCATATCGTCTGGCACCATGAGGTCTGGGTGTATTTGCGTCCTGTCTATCTTAGTGGCCACATTAGCGCGAGTAGATTCACAAATCCGCCAGACTATTTGTTCTGGCGTTTCTCCCCCACCACCGCCGCCTGTACGCGGCTGTACGTCCACTATTGTCTGGACTAGTGTGCTGGTTTCTTTATTCTGCAAAGGGGGTTGACTTTGAATTTGTCTTGTAAAGATGTTTTTCTTTTAGGTCTTACTTATACATACACTGGCTGGGAATAGTATCCGTTCTTATAGTGCTGCGTAAGTTAATGATAAAGTTAGTTACCAATTTTCAAATTGTATACCTACAAAAAATAGTGTCAAATGCATTGTCGATGTCAAGTGATTTCGAGCATTGGAAGATACACATACCGTCAATATTGTATAACTTCTGCGAATGTGGAAGCCATTCAACTACTTAAACTTAAAAAAAAAAAAAAAAAAAAACATATGAACGCTTTCAATAGAATCTTTGAACCGCTGTCCTATGAAAGCTGCCTACGTATGAAGCAGAACTACTTTGTAAGCCAACAGATCACCAGGAATAACCCCAGGCACGTAATGTCGCCATAAATGTGTATGAATAAGGTACTAAATGCGGCCACGCGTAATATCGTGCTCTCGAACGAAATAATAGGAGATAATTTTCACTGGAGCCTAAATAATCAGGAATAATAATTGCTCTTGGAATAAACCCCACAATTACGCATAGCAGAACACCCTGTATTTCGGCGTATTGTAAAATTACCTGACATGTTTTAATAAACTATCACTGTTCACGAGAATTCTGGACATGCATTTATGCTCGCTAAAATTGAGAGGGTTGATTGACATTGTTCCTGAATCCACAAAATGTAGCGGCAAATATCTATAGGAAGCAAATAAAGTATCATAAAGCTAACAAGTGGTTTATTTAAATGGACATTCGCAATCCATACTAATATATATATATATTTATTAGTCCATGCTAATATTATAAATGCGAAAGTAACTCTGTCTGTCTGTCTGTTACTCAATCACGCCTAAACTACTGAACCAATTTGCATGAAATTTGGTATGGAGATATTTTGATACCCGAGAAAGGACATAGGCTACTTTTTATTGCGAAATATGTAGGTACCACGGGCGAAGCCGGGGCGGACCGCTAGTCATGTTATAATTGGCAATCTCTATTATCCAATCCGCCCTACACACGCACGTACGTAGATAGATAGCATTTCGATTAACAGACCAATCACACAGGTATTAACGATTGATTACCTCAAATGCAATATTAGCATTGTCATGCATCCCGAATATTTCCGGGTCCTCTATCCCGGGCAGAGTTTCGATGTACTCACGGACCTCTTCCAATTTGTCTGCCCGGGGACAATAGTAGGTCCCAGAGGAGGAATATTTATAGTCTGGTTCGAGGGTTGGTGCGGAAAAGAAGAGAGTCAGTATGGTGGTGAGGCAGCGCTGGTCCCACATGTCGGTGACCCGACCTCCATATGTTATTTGACCTAGGGATAAATGATTTTGCTTTTTTATGCATTCAACATTTCTGGAAACTAATGGGATCTTGTAATCTCGAATCTGTTCAAAGTGAAGTTCTATTCATTACGCGACTTCTGAAGTTCCCGTCAAGCAGCTGTTCGGAATAAGTACAATGTTAAGTCGAGTCAGATCATTTGTACTTATGAGCAGATTCTACGAAATATTGGTAAAGAGGTTCATATCTGAATACACTTTATGTTCGACATATATATTCTTGTGTTTCATTTATTCATTCACTATAATGCATGAGCACTCAGAAGTTCGAATATTCGAGACGAAAATGCATGTGGTCATGAAGTATTCAAACCGTCGGCCGCCGGTCAAGCGCTAATGATTGGTCGTATTTTAAATCAATAAATATTTTGTAACATTGACATACATTTGTGCTGTTTAAGTAGGTAAGTTAGAAATAATATGCTACATATTATGCTATAGAAATTTGAATTTGAGAACTTCTTTACACGCGCCCGTCAGAAGGTGACCAATTAAAAATTTTGTGCTGTATAAAAGTTTAGGAAACATACATAAAACCTGTAACTATGCTACGTTGTAAATTAAATAAAAACGAGAAGCTTGTTTAGCAAGTCAGAAATAATAAACCATCCCCTGTGACCAACGTTCCTAAAAACACAAGAGGACTACATTCGTAGATATATATTAATTTACCTATATTTTAAAGCGAAAAATGGTTCGAAAAAACAAATATTTTCCTGTTGAAATTTTCCACTTACTGGTAATATACTCCAGAGCATCCCAGGGTATGTGTCCATCTTCGCAGAACATTTGTAGGTTTAGCATGGCGCATTCACGGTCGCTGTTATTGAACTCATATGTGATGTTCCACCCTAGGGGACCGAACTTCTTGCGCTCTTGGATGATGGCGTGGAACATGCAGATACCGAAGAGCATGGTGCGCCAGTCCTGACCGAGAACTAGACAGGAGTGGTACATTTGAACATAATTAGTAATAAGACATATTCACATGTGCGTTCAAGATATATATTTTCTTCTCTATAACTAAGATTGGCAAGGTATCTACCATGATTTTCAAAGAAGTCCTCGTCCATTTCAATCATGGCCCGTTTGACGTTCGCCTTCAAGCCCTTCGGTGGTTCGTTAGTGACCTTCACGGAGTTCTGCAGAACAGACACCGGGAACTTGGGAGTGGGCATCGAACTAAGGTACAGCCTGAAGTCTGGATGCAGGCCACTGTTCTCACCGCCCATCTGGGCGACTATCACTTCGAGACTCAACATCCATGATGCCGCCAAGTGACAGTTCTGTGGAATAAGGTCTATTGTAGCTGTATTACAACGTATAACACTTTTTTGAGCAATCAGTTTAGGAAGTTTTATAAATCTGTGGTGTATGCGGTAGTCACACCTATGTACATTGCTTATATACCTACTGCTACTTGCTAGTTTTGCTAAACGAACAACTTCCTATCTAAAAAAAAACTTAATAATTTGTAAGCACCTGCAGGAACACCCAATCGCCCTTCGGTTTCGCTGCGTTTATCATCCTCTCGGCGACGGGCCCTTGTCCCTGGCCCAACGAGATGGAGTGCAACCGCTCCCGCATCCCCATTTCTGTGGCGAACTTCTGGAAAGCTCCAAACGGATCAGATCCCGTGCTCAAAACGAACACCAGCGGTATTGGCGCTGCTGTGTCTGCGTATCTGAGAACAATATCATTCTATTTAGATTTTAGTGGTTTTTTTCTAATATTTGAAAATTATTTCAACATTTTTCAAAGTTCAATTTTTATGGTTATTACGGCCGAACTTTGGACTAACTATAAGGTTTTGTTGATTCCATTTTTGAAAGCTGCTACTTCTCGTATTTTACTTTGGTCTAGTTTTTACAATCATGCTATTTAAGAGAACCCGTAACTATTTACATTAAAAATAGTAAGAAAAAACTGCAGTTTTATTAAAAAACATTAATAAGAGTCCAAGGCCAAAATAAATTAGGTAGGTAACTAGTTTCTTAACGTTTAACATGAAGCATTGAATGTTGTTAAAAAAGTTTTTATAGTAGGTACCTATGCTGCTTCAAAAAAGAATAAGCTCACATTTCGTATTATGTATATTCATCGATTATCGCAGAAACTCATAAACTTGAAGCAAGTTAAACCATCACAGTACGAAGTCGAACGCCGGCGGCGATATATTTCAAGCAGCTTTCATTGATTTCCTATGAAGTAAGCAATTGGCATCCCCAATGAATTATGTACGCAAGTAAAGATTTATTTATAGACACTGAAGTTTCAGTCAGGGCAGCCCTAGGTAAGTCAAGGTCAGTTGTTCGCTTTTCCGAAATAGGTAGAAAGTGACAGACGTTGCACTTGCATCCCAGTATTTTTACACTGCATCTCTACTCTCTTCATAGTAATCTATATCTACGATCTATAGTCTATACTCTATACTATTTATTAACATTAAGTTATAGAAAGAGCTTGTTTGTTTGAACGCACTCATTTCAGGTACTCGATAAATCTTTCACCGTTGGATTTGTACGTAATCCCTAGGTGCAGGCCTGTGGGCCGCGGTTTCCCTCGCGGACAAATTCGCAAACGACACAACGATTGTGTCATACAAGTATTTTTATGGCTAATATATATTTAATTTTTAATTTATAGGCAGACATTTACTTACCACGGTGACTACGGGGGCAAACACTCACGTAAGTGTTTGTTACGTCTTAATAAATTATATTATAATTTACTAGTTATAATTTATAATGATAAATAAAATAAATTACGTTTAAAATACATATGTTTAAAATGTTTAATATTAAAACGTATAATATTCAACGTATAAACAAACTACAGACAATATAATGATAATAAATATTCTAAATTTGTTATTTTATAAGCTATTGTTTTTTTTTAATAAATATGTATATTTTTCCCGCCTTTAAATTGAAGAATTTTTAAAACTTTCGTTTGCGCGGGAATGCATACATTGACACTCGTGTTATTTAACAAAATGGCGGTATAAATGTTGCCATGTAAAGATTATGTCCATGAATTTAGGCGAGCACATTGCCATCGTGTTAACAATCATCACTGAGATCTAAGGCAAAAGAAAATATGAGATACACATAATAACCATTAATTGAAAAATTAATTTAGACTGCAAGATAAAGACAACCTTTAATAATATTAAATGACCTAGTAATGTATGTGTATTGTGTAATGCGTATAAATTTATACGCATTACACATACATTACTAGGCCAGAAAAACTCAATAAATATAATTATGATAATAGAAGTAGTAAGAAATATGATTTTTATTAGTAATTAAAATCATCTTCAGTGAGATTTGTCAGGTAAGATGATAATGGTTTCAATAATTATGAATGAAGATAATATTATGTTAAATATAAATAAAATAAGCAAATAATATAACTTTTCTGATCGATCTAAAAACTAAACATTTGTTTTTAATTTATTATTTTGTAGTTAGTTTTATTTATTATGTTCGCTGTATTGCATTGGTGTTAGAAAATATGGGGAAGATTTGCAAAATGAAGTGGCAATACCAAGTTCCCTTATTTTGTCATAAAGTTCTGAGTTAATTTTTGTTCTACAGTTTGGTTGGCTTCCAATTTTATTAAACTTATTACCACTACCTTCTTAGATTTTAGTTTAATTAACGGAAATAGTTTAAATTTAACTTTCCTTTGTTTGTGCTAACGTCTACAAGGAAGATTTAATAAAAAAAGTGCATTTAACCAAATATTCCAAAATATTTCACTTTTATACGGAACATATTGTACGTATCCACGTAATTTTGTCCTGGGACCTTGGCGGCTGGCTATTATTACATTTTAGACGGCCGGCCGAAATCGATATAAAGGCCGCGAAAGCAGTCGAACACTGCATTTATTGCAAGACCATCAGTCGGAACAGTCGTGCGCGAGTCTCCGAATTAAGAAATTAAGGATCAGCCCTAAGTTGAAAAGACTTGCGAAGATGGCTATCACACTGCCACAAGATTCTGATTATAGAACGGCCAAAATTGTCCTCAACAATGGGCTCGAGATGCCTGCAGTGGGAAGTAAGTACATACTTTTACAACTTTTTTAAATATTGGAATATGTTGGAAGTTTTAAGATTTTTCTTGTAAAATATCCAACCCCCTAATATTTTTCATGACTTTCAACAAAGTGACTTCCACATGTCTCAGCAACCAGTTGCATTTAAAAGTTTTAAACTTTGTAACTTTTGGTTACTTTGAAATGTTTAGTGTAGAAGTTTTTAAACATGAGATAACTTAGCATTTTAGATTTATTCTGGAAATATAACACAAGATATAATATTTGTTTCAGTGGGAACATATAGAGTGAGAACTGAACAAGAAATTTTCACTCTAGTCGACAATGGTTTGAAGGCTGGCTACAGGCTATTTGGTTAGTTTAATTTTTATAATATATAAGTTTGTTAATTTACATACACTTTTTTTACTTCTTTGAATCTCAAATCTTTAAATCTTTAGTTGAAAAATTTTTGAACTACCTACATTTTACAGTTTGAAATTTCTAGAACAATTTCTTTGTTTAAGAATAATCTTCTTTATTTTTCTATTTCAATTTAAACAATAAAGGTACTATAACCTATTGCAAGTTTTAATTTTGGGAACATATTAGGAGAGATACAGGATGAAAACATATTTTACATTTAAAACTTTGAATTATTTCCTTGCTTATTCATAATCTATATTTCAACCAATTCTTTCTTTCAATGAATTATGGAGTTACCAGTGTATTTATTACTTTCATTTGTCTCTAGATACTGCTGCAGTCTACGGAAATGAAGCTTTCCTGGGCCAGGCCCTTCGCACCTTGCTGCCGAAATATAACCTCGAGCGAGAAGATATATTCATCACGTCTAAGCTTGGTAAGTAATACTTTATCGTGAACTGCACGGTTTTGGGTCCAATGCTAAGTGTTTAACACAGAAATAACCAATGATCACATTGCACTTGTAAATAACAGTATAGAAGTATTAAGAGTTATAAAAGTCTTGTTTTCAATTAGATTGATATTAGGTATTTAGAATTCCTGAAACTTCATTTGCATATTGAAATGGGAACGTTGAGGTAGGCATGTATCAATGCATTTATAAACCTATAGAAATAGGAATCTGCAATCATAAGTTACAAGATTAGAGTATTTGTGAGGAAAAAATTATTATACCATACTTAAAGAAGTTTGATGAGGCAGGATAGATGTAGAAATCAAAATCTATACTATATGTATACTATGGTAGGGGCAATAATGGCCCCTACCATAGTATACCTCTTACCCATTACGAGGAATAGGTACTGAAGGGATTTTATCAAATAACGTCATAACTCATCAAGGTGAACCAAGTAACAATCATAAGACCCCCATACCGCACTGGGTGACTAACTAGACCTGTGCTTAGGCTTGCATCATCACTGCTTGAGTTGCTTTGCATATTTACATTAGCTTTTTACTCATAGCGATAAATGCTTCAGCACCGGCCGACCACGGTAGTGTGGCGGTTCCCAAAGCATTTGTGAAGTCCCTGAATAACCTGGGACTGGAATATATCGACATGTACTTGATCCACTTCCCGGGAGCGGCGAAGGTGCATAACCAGTCTCCGCAGAACGCCCTGCTGCGGACTGAGTCCTGGAAGGCCATGATTGAGCTGTACGATGATGGCAAAGTGAACGCTATCGGTGTGAGCAACTACACCATTGCGCATCTCACCGACTTTGAGAGTAACCATCTCGATTTGCCTGTTGTTAATCAGGTATGGTATATTGTGATTTTTTTTTCATTTAGATGATGCGCGCGCGCTGCTGCTTCTGGATTCATTCATTTCTTTTATAAATATATTTTTTGTTGTTTTTGGGTTTCATTATTTGTTTGTTTGTGTCATTGTTTGATTTTTTGTTCTTTTTTAATTTTATGTTTGACTAGCGGTCCGCCCCGGCTTCGCCCGTGGTACATATTTACGTTTTCTCTACATAAGAACCATCCTCAAGTACTTCAAGGAATATAATAGAAAAGAATAATCGAAATCGGTTCAGCCATTCACACGTGATGCCGTGACAACGCGAAACGGGTGCAGACCCGCCGCCTTTTTAATTTTTATAGCTCCCGCTGCGCAGCGCGTCGCGCGGCAACTGATACACAAAAATAATCCTTATGGCATGATTCTGTATTCACGCGCGATGACTTATAACGTATTTCATGTATAACTTTGGTGTTTCTACACCGATTTACATGATTCTTTTACTATAACCTGCCCAGGAGTATGAAGAATAATTGTGCCAAATTTAGTTAAAATCCGTCGGGTAGTTTTTGTTTCTATAACGAATATACAGACAGACAGACAGACAGACAGACAGACAGACAGACAAAAATTTTACTGATTGCATTTTTGGCATCAGTAGCGATCCCTTATCACCCCTTCATAGTTTTTTTTGAAATATATTTCATGTACAGAATTGGCCTCTCTACAGATTTATTATAAGTATAGATTTTTGGTTTTCTGTTTTGTTTGTTTGATCGACAGCGAGATTTTATCACATGTTTTCCTTTTTTTATAAGAAGGCGCGGGCGAAAAGCTTAGTTTCAAATAATTATTTAAAATTAATTACCCAGTCTTATGTATATTTTTATTGCTTTGTTTCATGAAAATCGGTCAAAAAAAACTTAACTTAACTTAAATCTTTTGAATAATTCTTAGAGCTAGCGTGCACGAGCAACTTTGTCTCCGCAACTATTTTGTCTCTCCCACCTATGGGCTAGTATGAAAGTGCGCGCACGTAGCGACGCAACTCCCCATACAAATTGATGGGAGAGACAAAATAGTTGCGGAGACAAAGTTGCTCGTGCGTGCCAGCTCTTAGGCATTATAGTACAAAATGTAACATTGGACAAACACAGGTGGAGTTCCACCCGTTCTGCAACCAAGCTGACCTGCTGCAGTACTGCAAGTCGCAGTACATCTGCGTGCAGGCCTACTGTTCGTTCGGGGGTCTGTCCGTCGGTTCCAACGACCTGATCGACCACCCCGTGGTCAAGAAGCTGGCCAAGAGCTACGAGGCTACTCCCGCCCAGGTCCTGCTGGTGTGGGCTCTGCAGCAGGACGTCCCGGTGATCCCGAAGGCGACCAGCCCTCAGCACATCGAGGAGAACATAAACCTCAATTTCAGGCTCAACGAGGACGAGATCAAGTCTCTCACCAACCTAGCTCCGGCCACCAGCCGATACGCCTGGGACCCGACTCACGTCCGTTAAATGTTTTCAATGTATTATCGATTTCGATTTGGGGATCCCTAGCAAAATTTTAATGAAATCAACTCTC
The DNA here is from genome assembly GCF_061535395.1 of Colias eurytheme. NCBI lineage: Eukaryota > Metazoa > Arthropoda > Insecta > Lepidoptera > Pieridae > Colias > Colias eurytheme. The sequence goes on from NC_142980.1 coordinate 1,341,217, forward strand.
TTTCGTACTCGTTATTTATTTAGATTTAATTATTTATTTTTTCTAGTGTTGTTTATTTGTTTTATTGATTTGCGTTAGAAAAATTTTAATTGTTCGTTGTGTTTTTTTATATAATTTTTGCATTCAAGTTTAGTTGTAGTTGAATTTATTTCCGCTAAGTTAGAGTTCAGTTTAACGCGAACTTTATTACCAACTGTGATATTAATAGATATTATAATTCTTAAAAAGATGTTTTTTACGTTCAAATGTTAGCTATTTGTTGTTATAGAAAAGGTGTTTCTTTCTAAAAGTTAAAATTTCGCCCGAGATATTACCCCTATTCTTAAAACTTTACTGTATAAAGTAGTGTAAACGTTAAACATGTTTGAAACATGTCTATTATTATTATATCTAAAATTTAGTTAAAAAAAATTTAAAACATGTAAGTACCTTATGTATTAAATGGCATATGATACGATTTGGCCTATGTGCAAATAAATGTTGGAAATAAATATACCATCAACTGTGACTTGTTTTATTTTTACCTTTTCTTGGTCACATAACACACAGTCATCAGTGTAGTTATTAACGAGTGCCGATATTTTTAAAACAAATTAAAATCACAGTAGGTTAGAAAAGGATGTGCCTGATTTAGTAAAAGCCCATTATCACACTGTTTGTATGCATTTTCTGAGAACATTTACAGTATGTAATATATATTATTTTTTACATCATCAATCGTCATCAAAATATTTTGAAAGAGATAAAAAATAAAAAACCATATAGTAATTATCTACGTAGTTTCACCTAAATTTTGAGAAAAAATTATGAATACAAAAGTTTTAGATCTTTTTATTACCTACAACTTCATCATTTTTGAAGGGATGCAGCTTATTAAAAAAATAATAAGGATAAATTACTGGGTCTGTACTTTACCTACGATTCGATTATGGATATGTCGTGGCCATATCGTAGATTTGCTCATTTCATGAAATGGCCAACATAGTTTGATCAGATCGTTAAATCGTCAACGTTTCACGATTTGGTCAACGACATTTGGCCAGATCGTTAAAATATCTTAGAGAGTCCATAAAACATTAAAAAATTCAGAATATTCTAAGAAATTATTGTCATTTAAGTTAGTGCCGCGGTAGCGCCGGCGAATACCAGAAGCGAATGGTTTTTTCAATAGAAAACAGTTAGGTTAGGTTAGACTTTAATAAACAACGCACGAGCCGAGCGAGCAAAGCAAGCGTGCCGCGGCAGCGGCCGGCGAGTGCCAGAAGCGAATCGCTTTTTAAAAAAATAAACAAAAATGGTCGCATTTCGTGAAATAGCCACCTACGTTTGGCCAGAGATCTGGCCAAATGTCGATGACCAAAATATCGTGAAACGTTCACGATTTAACGATCTGGCCAAACTACATTGGCCATTTCATGAAATGAGCAAATCTACGATATGGCAACGACAGGTACAAAATATAGGAATTTCGATTTTACGATAAGGGGTAAGGACCGTAGAAATAGGTAATTATGTAGAAAAAAATAAAACAAAAACGAAACATTCTTTTTACTTGACGAGTATTTATTCAGCAATAAAGTATTCTTACAAAAATGTACCTATTCAATAATTACATTATTTTCATGGATTTATCATAAGCACAACATAAATGATAACTATAGGTATATTGAAATCACGTAAATCGTAATCTGTAGCGAGCTACCGATGCTCCTAGGAGACCAGTCATTCCTCAGTCTGGCTGAAGCCCAAAAAGACTTGGCCTTTTACTTGTCAAATGTAGGTGAGACTATTTCGATTTAAATGTAATCCTTTGTTCATTATATGTAAAGTCATTAACGTTAATCATTATATGTAAAATGAGGTTTAATAAATTATTATTATTTTTTGATAAGATAAATAATTAGTGGAGATGAAAAATTGCAATTATAGTTTGGTTTAGGTTCGATACTTGGGTTACTTACTTCATTTTGAGGTTTTATTTTGAAAATACATATTGGTGGCGGTATTTCATTTGGTTACCCCCATTAAATTTAACATATTGTGATAAAAATACTTTATTTAGGCTTAGCCTTTTTTACAATAAAATGAGGGGATGGAATGATGAAGATTATTTCGATAGGTATATCATCATGGAACCAGGGTGTGTCGTAGCATTCGATTTTAATTTCAACTACCTTAATGATATAATTATGCCACACCCCGGACATTCCATAGTCCATACAAAATTATCGTTTTGACAGTCACACTAGCATTAGACTGCAAATGTGTGTGTTAATGCTTTAGGGTTGGCACATTTGTGACTTGCGTGTAGGTACATGTCACAACGGTCGACCCAAAATATTTATTGCCCTGCACCAAATTTCCAACATAGGTACGAGTAGGTACATTCAATTCAAACAAAAACACAACATGTCCGCGACTCGCGAGTTTTATTTTATATTTAGACACTACTTTTAAAACACCAGGTTTAGATACCTACACTAACACATTCATCACATCACACATCTACTTAACTGTACATTTCATAAATTATTGCTTTTGTAATCATTATGTTGTCAAGCGTAATTTTCGCTGTGTATCATCCTTGAGGTAAGCGCCAGCCATATTACTCATGATCGTGCGGGCTGACGTAAGTGTTTACTTTTGGCGGGAGGCGGAGAGGGTCCATTCTGTAGGTAGCGTTAGCTACTATTAAGTATTCTGTGATTATGCTACGTATGTTTCCTAAGCTTACTCTCATAGAAATTTCTTATGAAAACGCGGGAGAAGCCTCGGGTGAAAACCTAAAATTTATAAAAATGGCCAATGTAAGTACGTTAAAGTCAGTAAAGAGTACCTACCTACCCTAAGTTCTGGAAAGGTTTGGAACAGTCAATGTTAGATGAAAAAAGAAACTTCTAAATAGATTACTTATAACTTTGATTCAAACAACTTGACACCACAACACATGAATATTATAACTTATAAGTAGTGGGCAAACAATCTGTTACAATACAATAATAATATTGAGATCATTGAAGTTTAAAAGACCTCTTTGTAAGGAAATAAAACGTTACCCGCGAACAGTTTCAAGTAAACAAACAAAGTATAATCTAAGTAGCTACAAATATCCTCTTATTGCACTCCGTTGATTCCGTTTGTTATTCAGACGTTAGAAATATATTTTTCTTGTTCAAGTTTAGTTTCATGAATCTACTTATGTTAGTTTGCATACGATGTTAGATGTGGTTGTTATTGTAGGTACTGTAGTCCTTAAATCTGTAAGTACCTAACTAAGTACTTAGGTATTCTTTCCCGTTGTGTTTTAAACTTTGTATCGTACTTTAATAAATACTGTTATCGTTTAATAATATTCAATAAATGGTTTCCTTTAACGAAATATGGTTATATGGTTCATAGTGGCTTTTTCCTTATAGTGTTTTAGATACCTACCTATACATAATAGGTATTACCGACTGATTCATTGAGAATGACGGGTTTTTCCAATATTTTGGGATGTGAATGCTACAGCCACTGTTAAACTTATACATATTTGCATATATCAGTCAATCAGTCATCTTTTATAGAAATATTTCTCTGCTATCATGGTATTAAACTATTAAATTATAAAATTTTATAGGTATTTTTTTGAAATCACACTAATTAGTAAGTAGGTATTACTTATAAACGCGAAAGTTTGTAAGTGTGGATGGATGGATAGACGGTCTACTGGACGGCTTTGTATAAAATTTAACAGGAATATAGTTAGGTTATATTATATAGGTAAATGACTTATAGAAAATAGAAATACATGATTTTGCACGCGGGTTAGTCGTGGGTGAAACCGCGCGGCGCAGCTAGTATAATATTATATAGTTGTTAACATCGCGATCGTGGGTGGTGCAGTGGCAGCCTCCCACGCACATCGAAGACTCGATTACAGTAATTTTCTACCGATTGACATTTTCGGTCCATAAAAGGTCATTGATCGCTTTACCGTATGTAAACCTCTATGTCTATCTATGCTATTTGACATATTTTATTATATTATTAGGTATTTATTTTATTAAGTACTAATTTATGTGTGTGCACTTTATCATTTTAAACATACATTTATAGCAATAAATTCAAAACAGTTTTATTTTAATACTTATTTCAGATTTTTCATAAACTATAACGAAAAAATCAATGTCAAAAAACCATGAACCATGAACCATGAAAACCATGTATTAATGGTGCAGACTGCAGAGTGCACAGTTACGTTGATAGTTTGCGTATGGCCTCCCCCACATTGGGCGTAGGCCGAGCGTACGCGTTTCCTAAGCGTGCTGCCGGCGTCGGCGCGGCGCGGACGTCGCGTCAGCGCGCCGTCTGTGGGGCGCGGGCGTCGCGCCATCGAACGCTATGCAAGCGCTGCGCAAGCGCCGCGCCGACGCGACGTCGCGTCTAAAGCTAGCTAACTGAGATGCTAGCGGGCGCGGGAGGGGAATGTGTGCGGGGGGCACGGGCGGCCGAACGCCCATGGAACGCGACGTAAGCGCGGCGTCTGCGCGGCGTTCACGAAGCGCCCGCGCGGCGCTGGACAACGCGTAGCCCGCGCCCCACAGACGGCGCGCTGACGCGACGTCCGCGCCGCGCCGACGCCGGCAGCACGCTCAGGAAACGCGTACGCTCGGCCTACGCCCAATGTGGGGGAGGCCTTTATGATATTATCATGGTTCCGAGTTCCGTCGAGCCGCTTTCAGGAACGAGGCGACAGGCGTGCGTACTGTTGTCAAATCATGCGCGATGATATCTGTCAATCTACACTTCACAGCGTGGGATATGTCCTAAGCCTAATAAAACCAGAGGTATAAAATCGTGTTGGTAATAATGATAATTATTGTCCAGTGATACTCACAAAGTACTCAATTGTACGGTCGGACTCTCTATAAACACGGTCCCGAGGCTGGTGCTCACGTACTGAGCTATCGCGAACACTAGCTTCTCCTCCTTCAAGCTCCTGATTATCATCAGCTTCTCGAATGGTGATAGCGTTTCGTTCCAATTGTTCTTCGCTGGAGTCTTATCGTTTTTGTTCACGTGAATCTCCTGTAAAACACTTGGGGAATAGAATCTATATAAACTTACGAAGTTGGTGGTAGTTAACTGACGGACTATCATTGATATTTGATATATTTGTTCATTTATACATACTTAAAATTTAGTATTTTTTTACAAACGATTAGTACTTAAGTAACGAAACACGTAACTAGGTAAGTAAAAAGTAAGACCAGTATAGAACTACATCTATAAAATTGGCTAAACCCAAACATAAAATAAATCCTATATCCCAAGGTTGCCTGGAAGAAATCGCTTCAAAGCGATAAGGCCGCCAATTTGTCCGGTGAAGATTCTTTTTGTATATTATTGTATTGTATATCTGTGCATTGTACAATAAAGTGTTTTTTATTTTTATTTATTTTATTTATAAAAGTAGCCAGTAGGTATGACACGCACCACAGTAAATGTTCCCAAAGTGATGTCTATTTTCCTTAAGCAATCGTCAAGCAGACCAGCGAAGCTCGGGTCGGACTCGTTCAGGTGGTTAACGGCGAGCCACATCTGATCCGACATAGCCTCTACAGGTGGCTTCTTTCCTGGTACCTACGACAATACGGCTTCGATGGAAAGCTTCTATTCTATATGTATCTATAGTTAGATAAGGTATGACATATATTTATTTGCCACACTATATAGCGTAAAAAACTTGATCGATTGTAATTATATAGCAAGAGAATAAAATCGAGTCAAATTAGGTAAGTTGTACCTTTCATCTTTTATAAATATCTACCTGAAATTAATTATATTGCTGAAATCGACCTCAATCAAATGAAATAAGCTTATTGAGTACATATTATAATTATTCCACGTGCAATATCAATTCCACGTACAACACTCGTGTCAATCTATTAATGTTAAATCGTATTTCTCTGAAATTCACCGCAATGATATATAATTTTATTTCATAATCATTCGTAATTGCTCTGTGAAGAGGAAGCTTTATACCACCTTTACCACAAAAGAGTACAAGTATTTCAGTATTCTTTCTTTTAATGTTGCGACTTTTATTCTTAAATGCATTCAAGAAAATTGTATGTAGGTATAAACACGCTTTTCTGTACAATTTCTGATAGTTACATTTGCAAAATTTGCACTTCTAAATTTACAATGTATTTTATACTATGTCAATTCTTACCACTTTAGTACCAGCGGGTCCCCTCAAAACAAAGTTCCACTGATCCTGGTGCACTTTTCCCGCGTGCAGATAAATGGCCATGTTCAGCAGAAAGCTGAACACCAACTTGTGCCGTTCGAACAGTCCTCGAGACACGTTCCTGTACACCGACAGGGTTATCTCGTCGTGGAGTATTTCCAATCTTTTCTCTAATATATCCGATTTTTCACTTTTCTCGATAACTAAATTGAATACCTGGGAAATACAATTAATGATGCCGTTAATTGGCTTTTTCTAACGGGATTGTTTATTATTAAAGTTATTTTACTTGTTAAAATAAAGAAAAGAATAATAAACTTCGTCGCTAAGATCATTGTTTGTTGGACTAAAAGCTTTGCCTGGAGCAGCTGAAATTCTTGGAAATACATCGAAGTACTTTGTTTCCCTTTTTCTTGCTTCTGCTTGTCGCATAATAAATAAAATGAACCCGATTGATGTGTTTTAAAATAACCCAGCTACGGACTATGGTTCTCTTATAGAACAAAAAGCTTTTACTTTAATTATCATTTAAAACCTATATAGTAGAATATACAGTTATTGCCAATATCAATTAGCAATAACATACCTAATTATTATACTATTATGCTAGACAGTCTACAAGCTTGTACGTCCAGTAGTACTCTTAATAATCTGTGTAAGTGTATGTCAAGAGAACATTTAAATATTGCAAAATTGTCTATTGATCACCTGTGTAAAGTATTTCAAAGAGAACTGGTACATAGGATCGATGTCCGCCAGCTGGGCCACTGCGAAGTACAACACAGCACCGCGAGTGGCCACCGTGCGATACTTCTCTCTAGCCGCGGATATGTTCACTTCTGTCGCTTCAGTCTCCGCTAGACGAGCGTTAATTATCTCTGACGTTTCCTAAATAAAATACGGCATTTGGGCATTTGTTGATAGTATAAAACTTATGGAGGTAGGCATTCGTTGATAGTATAAAACTTATGGAGGTAGGGCCACCTTCTCTACCAGTCTAAGCGGCTGGCCGACTGTTGAGGAGTTAAGTGATGGTGTCAGAAAGTTGCATTTATGCTACGTATTGAAAATATTTTCATGTGTGAAAATATTGCCAGACGACACCTGAAATCAACTTTATCGAATAGTAAGTAGCAGGTCAAGGCCTGTGACCTCAAAAGCTATGAAACTGCGGAATAATTGGATGGATTTTTCAATTTATCTGCAAATTGTAGCCATCTCTACTGATCTGATGGGTCAAGCATTGCGGGACAGTGATGGAACGACATGTCCAAGAACCAAAAAGTTCGATGACGAGTGACATCTGCCAATCCGCACTTGACCAGTGTGGCGGATTGAGATGTAAATTCTCGTGGATGGCTTATGTCCCCGAAAAGTGAGAAAAATAATTACACAACACATATGAATAAATTATGACTTTGTTTTATTTTTCCTAAATAATATATCCTAATTCACGCCACACAAAACATTTATGTGCTGATGAATCGAATTGAAATGTGAAAGCATACATTGTATTTATTTTTTTAATTATCATTAAAAAATACGGTTAAAATTCAAGTTACTGGTCACATGGTCATTTTGTATATTGTATCTACCTGACGATTACAACTAATTTTTTCCGTTCCTTACCTTGCTCTCATTCAAAGTTTCTATAAGTTCCTCATCATCCAGAATGTTCCCAGAGGAAGCATACAGCAGGCGTAGGATCTTGTCCTCGATTTCCAGTAGCGTTGCTTTGTCAGCATTAATTCGTACTATGAGTTCTGTTCGAAGTACTTCTAAGTCCGGTCGTTCTAGACGGACCACGTCACTGTATGATATTATTAATGGGATAATTATTTTATTTATCGAGAAGGAATTCATTATTTTTTTGGTAATTGCGAAATTTGTGTAAGAATACGATGATAAAGATCATACTAATTTATATAAACATAAAGGAAAAAATCCGTAAGATCTTATGAGTCTTCATTTATTCAAATGTGTGAGCTGATTTTTTCGTTTGACTTGATATTTAATCTACACTCGACGTAATACCCGACGTAATATAATTGGGACTGAACTCAAGGATTTAGAAATATCATTTATTACATTAGATTTCTCACAATATACAAAACATTTTTCAAATAAATATATACACATGCTTTATATTGCTAACAATAAGTTTATTAAGAGTTGACTACTACTTTCCAAATCGGTGGCATAATAGAGCTTGTAAAATAAGTCTAATTGACTAAATAAATGTTTGATAGTGACTTTAAAATTACCACAATTCTGTAAAACATTCCACATAGATATCACGCTACAAGACTCACGCCAGCAACTGTTCCTCCAGGCCAGACAGAGTGACAGTAAAGTTGACGAGCGTCACTTGTATGCAGATCTCGGGCAAGTAGTGCGGGTTGGCGAGCTTGGTCGTGAGGTACAGGCGGAAGTTTGTGTCGTACTCTATGTCGCTGTCGCCGAGGTGGATGAGCAGGCGACCGGCCTAAAGGGAATACGGCTCGAATTTAAATAGAATTTCGTATTTTTCACGTTTTATTGACCCAATAAAGAGAAAAAATCTGATATGCAGTGCGAGTGTTTGCTTTCCTTCCTTTTATGTTAAGTAGCGATTTTGTGACATGATCGTTGTGTCTCGAGAGGTAAGACTGTGGAGAGAAACTATACACTTTTTTGAAATAAAGTTCACACAGAAATTTCCTCAGACTACGCTGGGCTGTAAACCGGATAATTTGCAATGCAAATGTTCAAGAAGCATTCAGCAAGATCTATGGGTTGGAAAAACACTTTTATCACAAGATTACCTGTAGGAAAGTCTGCTTTAAGAGCACCGGTGACAGAGTGGCTTCTAGGGCCTCTCCTAGGTCTTCAATGAGCATAGGCCAACCGAGTCTGATGCAGTTCTCCAGGATACGAAGGTAGCCAGGGTCAGATAGTTTCGTGATTTGAAGACCGTTGTCTCGCTCCATGCTTTTTATCCACCTATTTGCCTGCGAGAGGATTTCATTGTCTATGTGATTTCAAAATCATATAAATCCATTAATAGACATAAATAATTGTCTTTCAAAGTTTCAAGAATTATCTTGTCGACTCGTTATCTTAACGACAGTGATGTTTTTTCTATTCTTACTCCTAAAAGCACCTTACGGCTATTGTTAATTACACTATGAACATAAAATACAAATGAACGCCAACACAGTATTGGAAAAATTGTGAGAAAAACAAAATAATTTTTACAAAAGTAAATAATACTGAAGAAACTTCTAATAACATCGAATTTTCAGTTAAGTGCGACATCTTGTTTACAAACAACCTTAGACAAAACATCATTAAAGTTGAGATAAATAATTAAATAAAGAAAAGTAACATCCCACCAAAAACATTTTCATGTAAAATGTTGCCAAGACGAACCCATATGACTCGCACTGTCAAAAAGTTATCAGATCTCATGTAGAGCCAAGCTTCTAACACTACACGCCCTAACTCTACAAGGCCTAACTTCACAAACTCTACACCTTAGTCAAAATATGTGGCTTGGCCATTTCGCTACATTCACATCGGCGTAAGGTGAAAAATTAATTCACTGTTCATTACTTTTGTGTTATACAATAGTTCTTGTAGTAACGAACGGCCAAGCCACATATTTTGACTAAGGTGTAGAGTTTGTGAAGTTAGGCCTTGTAGAGTTAGGGCGTGTAGTGTTAGAAGCTTGGCTCTACATGAGATCTGATAACTTTTTGACAGTGCGAGTCATATGGGTTCGTCTTGGCAACATTTTACATGAAAATGTTTTTGGTGGGATTTCATTTCTTTTTGTAAGTTAGTTATTTTTTTTTAACAAGGAGTACCTATACATATATATATCTAGGGAAACCAAGTTTTAGATTATTAGATTAGACCTCTAGCGTCATCAAAATTTAATTTAAAATTACAGGTCTCATACAAACTCCCATCCCCTAGTTTAAGGGGTTGGGGGATGAAAGTTACAAGTTTTATAATTTTTTTGTTGTTTGTGTGCTAATACTAGCTTACATACAAAATTTCAGCTTTCTAGGACATTAGGAAATACCTTAAGAATTTTGATGATCATCAGTGAGTCAGTGACGAAATTAGCGTTTTTTAGATATAAATAAAATCTGAAGTATAAAAGCTAATGTAATTAAAACTTAATATGTTCAATAAGTCCGCTATTGACAATATATCCCGAAAATTTTGTTGAACTAGCATAATCCAAACCCAAGTTATGAGGGTTCAAAAAAACGTCGAAGCCCTTCGAGAAAAGGTAGGTAGTGCCCGTGCGTTTCGTTCGCTTGGCTCGTCTTGGCGGGGGCACTACCGTGCCCCCAGATTTATAGAATTAAACCAAAACAGAATGCATTTAAAATGAAGAGATTTATGAATCGGTACTGTTAACTTGCAGCGTTTGGATAACATCTTCAATAACTGAATGTTCAAATAATATTTTTAAAGGCCAGAATAATAATTTATGCCTACTGGTTGACCACCAGGGCTCTTACCACCCATTGATGTAATATTATATCTAAATCATTTATTTTTAATTAAAAAGAGCACTACTATTACAAAGTCCCTGAAAAATATTTTTGAGTCTTCATTACATGTTATGCTTTCAGATGGGAGTTTTCTTTTGCGCTTTAAACTTATACAGTCTGTGGTATTTATTACTAATGTGCAGACTTCAGGCAATGTTACTTTTAAATTTTGTTCACTATTATCACCTGCTCCTGTGGATCTACAGTTAGGGGCCACCTTCCCGCTCTGGTCACCAGTATGCCGTTCTCAGTGGACACAGCGTCTCGTGGAAGACCTTGGGCGTTCCACGTCCTCACAGTGTACGAGTCAGCCATTACTGATATAAGACTGTGAAAGGGGTTGCCTTGAAACTCTTTCGAAAGAATTGAGTGGAAATTAATAATTTTGATGATTATTAGACTAGCTCTGATGAACATCTTTAGATTATAGGTAGGTACATATTTGTCATAAGTTCGCAATCGAAGTAATGAATTCAGCAATTTTGAAATAATAGGTTTACCAATTAAATTGATAGTGTGTTTTAAATTAAATAAGAAACATAATTATTAAATGGCTAGTTTTAATATCATGTGCATAATATCTGCTTGTATACTGTCATATTCGAATTAAATTAGAGCCCATATTAGATAGCTCATAATAACCAGATGTCTAAGTGGCAATTAAAATAAAATTGAGTGTGCGAGAAGTGAAAACTTTATTCGCAATTGCAGCCAATTGAATATAATATGTATCTTTTTCGCTCGTGTACACACGGCAGTCTCGAGTTCATCGGATCGACCTTTTTACTTCACAGGTAGTTAGATAGGTCTAACTTATTACCTATGAAAAAATACGTATGCCGTCTCTGAGGATCCTGCTTTCCGAACGGGTGGTTAATTATTATTCAGCTGTATTTTTTGATTGTGATATTTTTAAAAAGAGCTTCTAAACGAAGTCTACTTGGCTAAATGTGAGTTTGTGGGTTTCATTTTTACGTTAAAATACAAAAAAAAACACTCTTTACTGCGATAAATTCTTGTTCGTTCGTTCATGTACTTACAAATTTTAAATTCAATTTTGGTTTGAAGTGGTTCTAAATCGAGTCTAAACGTGTCTATTGCATACAAACATACAGGTGGAGCTAATAAACGCGTGTTGATATCAAATACATAAAGAGTAGGGCAAAATCGAGTCTAAAAGAGTCTTTACATAGAACTAGTTATATACAGATGGTCTATAGCGATATAAGCTCATACTCAAAGGTATCAGACGAGGGTATCTCCAGCTCATGGCAGTGCTCCACCCACTTGGTCTCCAGTTCGCGACGGTAGTGCGACGGGAACGCTCCAAAGTACGCGATGCAGCCGGACGCTATGATGATGTCACCCGTGGTGCATTTCAGCTTGTATGTCGCTGCCTGGGGTTGGGAGTTGGTGGTTAAATTGGAACGATATGAGAGTATATGTACCTATATAAACCGCAGTAATTTTTCGTGAGTTAGTTTAAACTTGGTTACTTTTAAATTGGTGTTATATGCAAGTATATGTATGTACTTTCTGGCTTTTATTGGTCTGTGGTATTAATTTCTTTATTTCTTTATTTCTTTGTTAAAACAGCTAATTCAACTTTTCGATATCTTCGTGCACTATAGGTATAATATCTAAAGTTCAAGGGTTCAGTTCCCATGCATTTACTATGGCCTTGTCTGTTGTAACAATGACGTGTGCTGTGAAAAATAGATTAGTGTATTGGACTTTAAACTGTGGTTCATACAAATGGACAACTAAACTTTATTAAATTAATTATTTGTGGATTCACATAAAATTCCAACGTGGAGTTTATTTCTTGGTCATACAAAATATGTTATTGTATTTTCCAATAACCTGTTTTCGACGTGTACATTCTGCATGAGAAATGAAATATCCTATTTGCTGTACGAGCAATTAATACAATATCCTTTGATCACCTTTGATGTCACTATTAAAATATTGACGTTAAAGCAAAAGCAACGTCATTGAAACAACATTAAAATAAGCCGGAGACTTGCTTCCTGTTCCTTTAAAAGTGGACATCTCATTTGCAGGCTCTATCTTTACAAATGTTCATGGACGGTGGTGATTCCTTTTGTAAATAATTAAAACGGTTGCCCGCTCTAACCTTAAGAGCGTTAAGAGCCATAAAGAGAGACATTATAGGAGAGTTTTTTTTAAGAATAGAAACAATTCGATTACGAGGCGGGCGGTGGGATTCGAATAGAATGCTATAAAACTAAATATTAGTTTAAATTAACTAACGAATTAACTCTAAACTTGACTACATTACCATGCATAAGTACTTAATATCTTGATACCTAATACATCGGAACAAGCTTCTGTTTATAATTAAACAATTAATTTAATTCTTTCAAATTGCACTCGTCGGCTTGAAAAATGTTAATGGAGAGAGCAAACATATGCAAATTTGCGCAATTTGTTCTGCAAATAAATGGTGGGATAAAAAAGCGTGCAAACCTATTTTCTTTTTAGTTCAGTAGGCAATATTTTTCTAATATACAGAGGTAGTAACTAGTACCTATATTTATAATGCTTAATTGCAATAAATATGTATGTTGTATGATCTTGTTCAAAAGTAGGTAATTCTATAAACATATGTTAAATAAGTCTTTACGTCTGATCCTAGTAATACTTTTTTGGTTGAAACCTTCTACCGAATTTTTACCATCGAAAGTTAAATCAGATCTAACATAAGAAGTATCTTGGCCACTGCAAACCTGAAAATTTCTGTAATCCTTTACAGAAATACCTACCTAACTAGTCTAATGTTAATAATTATACTTACTTCCACGCTGTCTTCCCATCTCGTCTTTTCATCCGCCAGAGCCTGGGTTAGTTTCCCAGCTCTAGACAATCTTGCTGCAGCCAAGTCCACGTCAGCTTGCAGTTTTAATCGCTCCTCTTCTACCACCTAACGTTTTATATATATAGCATTTTATCAACATCTGGAGAGCTACCGTGAAGTCTTAAAACATTATTAATTCCAGTCTGAAAGATGAGAGAGCTATACAGGTCGTCTAGCGCCATCACTGTCACACACTGGAAGTAATACTACTTTAAGACATCGTGGTAACTCCCCTGGAGGCTGGACATAATATTATAATCTATTATATAAACGCCGTGAAAATATATTTATTTTTAGGCAAAAGTTTATGCGCGCAACGAAGACTCTTTTTGGTAATCTTTTTTATGCAGTTCATATTATTGTTTTGTGCACTTATAGTTTAATGGATTTGGATCAAATTTGAACCCAGGGTATTTAAAAACTTGGATGGAGCTTTCGTTAACTAAGTATATATGCCATATGGTATACCTAGCAAATAGTATCTAGTTGAAGGTAAGAATTTATTAAGCTGTTAACAGCTTGTAGTTAACAAGGACATAGTATAAGCCCTGAAGTTGATTATAAGAATAATATAATACATTGAAGTGAAATATTTGCCAGTAATGTGAAACGAAGTTTTGCCCTATTGCGCGCTTTTATCGTAACGCTTTTCAGTACGTCAATATAATTTAAAACGTTATGAATATGTTTGAAGTAATTGTACTATTATGCGATGATATTGTGTTAATAATTTTAATAATTATAAGCCCTATGGTATGTGAAACTTGAACAAACATACAGTATTGAATTTATTCGAATTACCATGATTTACATTTACGTTTCATATCAACATGCCCGAAGGATTTGTTTATGTTTGTATGTTTACATACGATTGCTTATGTTGCATTTTGATAATTTTATATGATACAGATGTAATTGAGTAATTATGATCGATATTAATACTCATATATTTACCAAAAAATAGTCAGAAGGCTGTTGCAATATAACGTAATGCTAAAGATATAGGTAGTACTAATAGAAAGTTTATTTTATATTAAAAAATATCATTTCTCTCATCTTGCTGTAGGTACAAATTGTAAATGTACTAGCTACATTACCTTTAGTTCATCCAACATTTTTGCAAGTTGTGCTTCTATGGCTTCAACTTCCTTCTGCTTGGCGCGAAGCACCGCCATTACACTTTTCAAAATGGCCGCCGCTTCTTTGTGTCTATAGATGCATTTTAAGTATCGTAATTAATTAAGTCGTCATGTATAGCTAGTGTTGCTTGAAATTCTGCAGACTAATAATATCTTGTAGCTAAATAAGTAACGATTTGAGTTTTATAAGTTAAGCCGTATTTCTTACTATCTAGATTTATAACGTAAAATTGGAATTTGGAAGTAAATTTTTATTGATTAGACTATACCTACTTTATTTGTTATGGAATAAAACACCAAATTTTACCCTAATGTATGAAAATTATCCAATAACAATTAGTATAGTCGTATTGAGTAGATATATCTATGATTTCTCGAACCATCTCGTGTCTATTTACGTACAGATTCCTTCCTTATTACCTTCATGGTTTATACGACTCCGGACTCAATAAACGTATCTGTCCTTGTATTTTGTATAGGTACGCCTACCTAGTTACCTACGCTTTAAATATTGATTATTGAGCTATTTAAACGTTGGGAATATTATATGTGCTGTTTGAATTAGATATTTTTTGCTGCCCTATTTTTGGATTTTATTTTGAACTATGTAGGTCATGAATTAAGTATGTAGACGTCTACATACCGAGGAGACAGCAAAAATCGCAGGAAAATTAGACTAAATCGAGGAATTGTTATAATCAAGGACTGAAAATATGTATCTAGGTATGTATTACATGCAGCGGATCGATTAATTGTATGTATTTTAATTTTTAGCATTATTTATTCGCGTATTATAAAGATGTATTTCATACTCATTACATATCTGTTATACAAAGATTTGTGACTTGTGTGTTTCATTGTGATATACAGTGAACATAAAAGACTTTAGAATACCTAGTCAAATTTCAACCATCGGTCCGTAGCCTAAAGGACTTTGCTTGTACTAGTGTCACAAAGACCCAGTGGATTAGATTTGAATCCTGGGATCTTTCGTTGATTATGACCGGCCGGAATTACGTCATTGTCCAACGCTCTGCATGCACTAGGCTGGCGTTAGTAGATAGTGAATAGAATAGAATATTCGTATTATGTATTATACACACATAAAAAATGCGTTTCCCACGAAAAATAGTCTTACAGGACACACTGCAGGGCCAGCTAATTAAAATCTATTCAATAATAATATGCAGTAATTCCCTTTCAATAGAGTGTTGCGATTCCATTGCCAACGAATACAAGCTACCGTACCTATTGATTGTACCTAGTTTGAAACTTATAATAGTTCAGTCTGCTTATCGATCTACTATTAGTATTAACTAGTATGTAATATTAGGTTTATTTATGATAAGTGCTACATTTAAAAAAATAACTTTAGAAAACTTGGTGTCTAGAAATATTTAACACTAGCTTTTCGCCCGGGGCTTCGCTTTTATAGCTGAAGGAAATTTCCATCAAAATGAGATGTTTAAAAATACATCATATAACAAAATTGATCCCTTGCGAAGTGAAAGGAAGACAAACAACACGAATTTCAATATTTGTGAGGATTTGATAGTTATCACGGTACGATTGTGAGTAAAGAATTGGAACAAACATACGTATTAAGTACTTACTTCAAAATCTTCGGCTCGACGACTCTGAACACTTTTGCGTACATGTCTATCGCTTGTACCCATAGCACCATGGATCGACATACCTGGTCGCAAAATTTGTTTTGAAAATCTCCACATTATAGAAATCATTCATAAGATTTGTATAAATAGCTTTCAGATTTATTGTTATAGATAGACATGAAAATATGTATGTAATATTTATTTAGATAAAAAAACGTAAAAGATAAGCAGGAAAAATATATACATGTAAACAAAGATAAAAGTGGCAAAGTGGTTGTATATACGATCGATACTTGGTATTTATAGTTTTTCATTACTTTAAAATAAATAACGAAGTATTTCAGTAAATATTAGTTCAATTGTGTTAAGAGTACATAACCATTAATTAAATTAATAATTAAATTATGAAATCTTTGCAGTTTAGAATAAACGAATACGGAAGTATCAAAAGCCTGGCATACTTACTATCAGGTTGATTCTATCAAATTCCCTTTACAGAAACTAATATGTTCTCTAACTTTGAGGAGAATATTATTCTCTAATTAGCCAGTGAACCGCAAATTGAATCCGCTTTTCAGTTCAATTTATTCGAAATAGACACTTCAATATAGATTTAGCGTATCTTCAATAGAGGTCAGAGAGACTTAAATAGTCGAAGAGGAATAATTCCAGGAAAGCCACGTTGTATATTTGAATCATAATTTAAATAGAAAAATATACGTATAAATAGCACGATTATCTTTTCAATAAAGTGTAACTTCAAGTTTTTTAGTTTAATTCGTATTCGTTTTGCTTTCAAGTTTACGCGCCCACACTTAACAGACTACGTCATGATGGAAATTTTTACCGTACATTTTTAATGCTTTTTTCTTGATCAATAAAATCGTTGCATAAGCTTTTTAACTTGCCATTGGTTCTTATATTTTTACGAACTTTCGATTCTGATTACAAGAGTTTGTGTATTTTTATAAATAAAAATATATTTAAATCTTAGACCGTACGACCGAATTGTATGTAATATTTTGTTTATAATATTCGAGTAAGTCTGTGAATAGGTATGTCGTAAACTATTTGTTATACCTTTGGTAATAAGGGTGTTCTCGTAGAAGATAGTTTGCCGCGTTCGTTAGTATATTTTTGTGTTAAAATGAAACAATATGGAAATAGTATGATGTTTTTATTACCCAATATGTTTTATCTTCTTATATATAAAAATGAATCGCAAAATGTGTTGGTAAGCGCATAAAAACACACATTAAATTATTAATAACTAGCGGTCCGCCCCGGCTTCGCCCGTGGTACATGTTTAGGTTTTCTCTACATAAGAACCATCCTCGTACTTCAAGGAATATAATAAAAAAAGAATTATCAAAATCGGTTCAGCCGTTCTCGAGTTATGCGCTTACCAACACATTTTGCGATTCATTTTTATATATAAGAAAGAAGATGAACACTCTGGAGAAAAGGTGAGATTAATGTTCAACTTCATTGAAAAATAATCGTGAAAAGATTGTGCAAATAATAATTGCTAGTAGGTAATAAAATTTTACGAAATAGTTTCTATTCTAAAAACTTTAAAGGAAAGAACAATGAAAACTAAGTTCGCTATAGCACTGAATAAAGTTTTTACTTTTTAGCTACATTGTTATGCTCTCAGTATTCAGTGAATTGATAATATTTTTCTTATCTTCATAATTGTTATATTTAAAGAAGCAACAGCGCACATCATTATCATTTGTAAGTTTTCAATTAAATTGAATGGAGTGATTGCCTTTACAATTCCATAATATTGCATTTATTATTTGATTTGACTGACCGATTGCCGTGGTTGGTAGTGGCCCTGCCTTCCAAGGCAGAGGTCGTGGGTTCGATTCCCACCCAGGGCAAATATTTGTGTGATGAACATAGATGTTTGCTCCGTGTCGGGGTGTTAATTATCTATATAACTATTTATTTAAAATTATATATATGTATATTTATCAGCCATCTGGTTTCCATAACACAAGCGAAAGCTTAGTATGGGATCAGATCGTGCCGTGTGTGAAAATTGTCCTGAAATATTATATTATATTATATTTCTTATTTGTTCCGATATAATGAGGTATTGAATACAAAAAACTTGGCGGCAGTTTGTTATGATAATGTTAACGATGGAAAATTTCATGTCTAGTTCCTCCAGTTAGCATTAATTCAATTGGAAAAATAACATGATGAAAATATTTTTCCAATAAAGTTTTCTCAGTTGTTAAAGTAATATTATGAGGGAAAATAACATGATAATGATCACCTTCGGATTTATGTTAGAAGAAAAATAGTACGTTTTTATAATAGAAATAGTCCTAATTGGTTTAATTTGTCCTTAATAAATATCTATTATAGTTCCGATATACTTCATTGTGGTACTGATAAATATTTTTTATAGGAAGAAAATAAAATAAGTTACTATTAGAAAACTGATCGTGGGGGTGAAATAAAATCTTTTTCTATTGCTCTTAAAGGAAGGGATTTTTACATCAATGTATATTTAGGTATTTAATATAGTAAGCAGTATAAGATTTAAATATCGAGATCGTAATTACTTTTTGTAATTTTTTTTAATAAAGTGGGTAATGCTCGCTCTTTTTATACATAATATATACTTTCTACATAAATAATAATCATACACTATTTCAAGAGAAACCTCTTTTTTACATACCTTTAAAAAATACTTATTACTTTCACACACCGACCTTTGACCGATAACCACACACTCACTCACACATTCGAGACATAGCAATTGCTATATACACTAGGTATGGTCATAAAAATCATAATATCAGTACCTTTGACACCTTTACCACTGTGTCTGGGTTGAAATCCTTGTGCGTGAGGTAGACCTTGATCTTCTTCAGCAGCGTGTCGGGGATGTGGTCCTTGTCATACTCCTCCAGGTTTCTGATGAAGTTGACATCTGCCAGAAGCTTCTTTGTGGAGTCCCAGTCTGGCCTATAGTAATGTTTTTGTTATTTTTGTTCTTGATACAAGTTTTAGTATTATTTAAAAATATATTTATTTTTTAACAAATGTGAAAAGGCACTTTTTAGGTAAATATAAGACGTCTGTCTGTAGAACGTTGTGTCTTTGGATCGGTAATTTTGTGAAATGTTTACTTATTCATAATATTACCAATATATTTATTTCTAAATAAATACAACATAAACGGACTCCAGATCGAACAGAATTCCATCGCATCAGAAATGTCCAACTTTTGTTACTAAAAATCTATCTCAGTAAAAATATTAAGTTCTACAACAATTATTATTTCAATCAACTGTCGGAGCTTAATTTAATTTACTTCTACTTTTTTTATTGTTCATAATAGCTATAGAGAGCTATAGAGCGTGCGGTTCGAACAAATTTTATAATAATATTAAGTTTTCACTATTCGAAGAAATTTTAAATTTTTCAAAAAGATTTCTGCACTTTTCCGGGCTCGACTGTAACCTAGGCAACGCTTGCAGTCTATTCAAGATAAATTCAATCACGTCTATGTGTTGGTTCCTTAGAAGAATATTAAAAGGAAAAATATGGCATTTATTTTATGAAAGTGGAAATATAAATATATTAAGAACCTTCTTGTACCGTAGCTCAAGTTTACAGTAATAAGAAGAAACTTTTACCGCACACCCATACAAAAGTTTCTCCTTTGAAGGATCTCAGCAAGGATCTAGAATTACATCCTTTAGGACAAAAACATAGATATAATTATTCCAGCACATTTCAAAGATCGCCATCTAGTTCCAAACTGTACAAAACTGGTATTAACGGATTAGAATAAGACTGGTAAATAGATATTTTTTTGGTATGTATACATGGTATAAAACAACGTCGCTTTTTCTGTCCCTATGTATGCTTAAATCTTTAAAACTACGCAACAGATTTTTATGCAGTTTTTTTAATAGACAAGAGTGATTAAAAAGGAAGGTTTTAGTATATAATCTATTAGGTTTTAGACAAAGCGGGTGAAGCCGCGGGCTGAAAGATAGTAATACATATAGGAGAGCTGTAGGTTCGTGGTCGAAAATGATGTTTGTAGTAATTGGTAATTGGTATAATTGTAAAAAATGATATTTATGTAGTACATTGACATTCTATTGTTAATTTTTGCATACCAATCAATTGGCGATTTGTGCTGAACAATGAATTATGTAACATCTTTAAATCTGCCACATTTCTTGCAAAATAAATCATTTCATTTTATTTCGTCACCGCAAATCGCACCGTCTGATGCAAGTGTACCTATAACTATTCTGAAAACTGTATGTAATCTAGAATTCGTACTAAGCTTTGTACGTGATAAATATGAAATCCTGTAGATTCCAGGTCGTGTTTCAACATTGCATACTGTTCCTTTTTTTTGTACAACGTTACACTAGCCGTTAGAAAACCGTGGGTAAATATAGCGCAATATTACTGCGAAAATTGTTGATGCGAAAGCCGCGTAACGTGCAAATATCTAGTTTACATTTTCTGAAATGAGTGCATTTCATAAAACAGTACAAAATAACATTTCTTCGAGCGGAATATTGCGTGCTTTAGTTTATTAAGGTCTGTAAATAGAGATCAAGGGAGCTTTTAGTAAATACGAGATTCCGCGCGACAGGATCAAGCTGGGAAAAATTGCATTTGCACTTCAAACTATTAAGAAATAGTATCTGCAACAAAGGGCGACGCTTGCTTTGTGTAAGCGATTTTATTAATTTCCTGCCGTCCTGTACCTCGATATTAAGTGACTTTAAACTACAATCTCCTTCGCTGCCAATAGCAAAAGCTATATTGCAGCATTTGATTAAAATGTGAAACAAAAATTATTTTTTAACAAAATTTTAAGTTAGTTGTTCGAACAAGACAAAATTTAAATGGACCAACCGGAAATCACTATCTTTCAAATAAAAACGAATCATCTAAATCGGTTCATCTAGTCAAAAGTTCTGAGATAACAAACCCAAAAAAAAAATCGAAATGAAAACTGTTGCTTTCTTTTGAAGTCAATGGAAAACTTGTTGAAAGATAGAAAATAATAACAACAAAATAACAAGTTTGATACGTTACGATCGTTGCTATGGCAACAGAAATATATTCTACGGCAGTATAAAGTTCGCCTAGCAACAGAAAATTATTTATTCCACGCCGCGTACAAAGTTCGCCGAGTACACTTAAATGCACATCGAGATGTAAACGGAAAATAGTTTCAATTATAACTTTGTTTCAATAAGTATTCGCTGAAGTAACAAGTGGGTCGTTATTATTTGCTTTTTAAATAACAATCGAATGACTTTATAAGCTTCTTCAATGAAACGAATAGATGTTGTTACAACTATTGTGCTGTGTATTGTATTTATTGCAAACTAGGCTATTGTTACGGTTTCGTCTGAGTTAAAATTAAATTAACAGTAGACTTTGTGCCTTTGTTCAATTAAGGCCCTTCGCTCATGGAGCTACTCAAAAAGAACTAGTCACAAACTCAAATTACTAACGAGTTGCCTGAGCGTCACAGCCCATACATGTTCTATGGAGATTCGCACACGACGCGACTAGTTACTAACTGGTGAGTAACGCGTTAGCAACCAATCACGCGCGACGCGTCGTGTCGGTCTCCACGCTACTGGTTTCCCGAGTTTCATTGTTTTTTATGATAAAAATGAACGAGCAAACATTGACAAGTGACTGAAACCTTATAACTTGAGTAGCGTTGTATGCGAGATACAATTTGTAACTGGTTTGTAATCGTAATTACTGATTAGTTCAGTCATTTTTGAGTAGCTCCACGAGCGAAGGGCCTAAAGGTTAAAGGTTAAATTTGCATAATAGCTTGCGTAGTTTATGTTTAAAAGTATGATAACTAGATTTCCGCCCGCGGCTTCGCCTGCGTTTTCAAAGAAAAACCCGCATAGTTCCAGTTTCTGTAGAATTTTCGGGATAAAAAGTAGGCTATATCTTATTCGGGGTCTTCAGCTAGCTACATACAAAATTACATTGTGATCGGGTTCAGTAGTTTGCGTGAAAGTAACAAACATTAATCCATCCTCACACACTTTCGCATTTATAATAATAGTACTAGCGGTCCGCCCCGGCTTCGCCCGTGGCACCTACATGTTTAAACTAACCTATCTCTCAAGTTGGATCGAACTGCACCTGTTGTGCGAATTTTATTATAAGTTGTTAAGTGGTTTAGGAGTCCATTGAGGACAAACATTGTGACACGAGATTTATATATATTAAGATGATTACTGTCCCTTATAATTATCCATTATTTGAGTAAATATAAGGTCATCTAAAACAACATTATTCAACAGAAACATTTTAATGAAAATAACGTTGCGTACAATCTTTCTCAGTAACGTTTTCACTATGCTCCGAGAGAATAATAAAACAAACATGGACGATGCATATTAAATTCAGATTCTGTGAATTAAAATGTAATATGCTTTTACAATGATCAGTTTCCACTAGCAATAACATCAGTTCAGAGAAATATCTGTAATCCCCTGCAGTTTCGTATTAAAATAATTGCTTGAAAATTAATATACGGTATTGAGTAATTCGCGATAAACTAAATTCCATTTCAATTTTGAGGAAAGCTCTTTGTTACAAAGTTTTAAAGAAAATTGCTTTGATTTAATACCTTTAATTGACACTTAAAAATAAACTTATTACACTAATGATTTTAGAAATAAAGATCACGTTCGAAATGTGGCTAATTGACACATTTTTCTTCAGTGCCTCTTTTTCGCTCACAATAGTTGAATCGTGCTATCTCACTTTGACGTCTAATAGTGTGTGCGTTAGTGTGCCGTTTTTGCACAACAATACAATATAATTAGACTACACACACAAATTTACTAACTTGGCGCCCAGCAAGATGCACACAGGCTCCATGACGAACCGAACCAAAGCTGGTGGCTTCTGGAATGCCTTCAGCTCATTTATATCTGCCTTGTTGAGAGCCTTGAGCGCGTTCTGAGCAGCTTCCATAGCCGGCATGGCTAGCGCGAGGTCCGCCTTGGCTTCGTCAGCTATCTGCTTCACTTCTTCAGCCTTTACCTATATTTATAGATATATAGATGTTAGTAGTCCATGTTATGATTTTAAGCATTTATAAAATGTAAAGGACAATGACTGTGTTGCGTTTGATATAACTGGGTTTGAAAAATTTATAATTATAGTTTTGTTATCCAATGTTCCGTTTTCACAACTCATCAGAAGAAATTTTGTTGCAAATTAAGTAATATAAAAGTACACTGAACTAAAGCACTTATTTGAATACTAAGAAAATACAAACTTTAGCCTCAGCTTCATCCTTCATGACAGCCTGCTTCACCTCGTCGGCTGCTTTTTGTTCCACTTTCAGGCGAGCCACTAGCGCCATGCCCTGGCATCAAATTTAGACAAATTTACTCTATTGTGTTTGGATTTTGTTTATATTTGCTTTTAAATGAAATTATTTATCATTTAAAGACGAGATAAGTATTTCTAGAGCCTAAATTCTAAGCTTTAAGAATTCGATTTCCGTCATCACTTTTATAAGGGTCAAATTAAATGTGCGAAACGGTTCAACAAAACAGGATATCAACTTAAATATTATACCTATGTTTGTAATTTTATAATAGAATCCTGTAAAATAAATTTTGATTGTATCTCAATAGATTAATATCTAACATCAAATTCACAAGCCTTTATAATTTCAAAACAACACCGTATCGATCTCAATTAATTGAAACCGCAAAAGCAAAAGGAAAACCGCAATAATCCGGGCAGATACGAGAAATGCATTAAGCTCATTGTAAAATAAGACTACAAAAGCTTTTAATTTGAAACTCAATACATTACGAGATTATCTATCATATTTAATTTTTTATGGCATTTCTTTGTTCGCTGTACTAATATACGATATACGATATAATCCATACGAGTATAATGAATCCTATTGTACTTTTTGTGAGAGAATGCACATTTTAGGTTTTGTTTCCTATATTTTTCAATAGATGGCGCTACTTATTGTAAGTATCGAATACAATTTTCAGTTTCGTACGACGAAACAGAAAGTTGACACTTGTTGAGCAATATTTTGTAAGCAGAGAGCACGTGTAAATTTGCCGCACGTTAAGGGAAACATTTTCGTAAGCTTTCGTAACGTTGTTCAAGGGCGGTGTGAAATTTATTGTTGTTTTCATCAATTGGGAAATGAGGGTTGTACAATGTACAGTGTACACATACTTAGTATATTATTATATTACTAGCTGCTCCGCGCGGTTTTCCCCCGTGGCTCCACGCGTGTTGGTCGTAGCGTGATGATATATAGCCTATAGCCTAAATACATTAGGTGGTAACTATATAATGATAGGTATATATCAATCAAACATTACTTATTAATTTATTATATTTATATTATAGTAGCAACTGTTTATTTATCGAAAATAAATCAATATATTTTTCATTATTCATAATATTATTACTGCTGCAAGAGGTATACTAAAACAATGTTATAAAACCGCTATGAAACTGCATTATAATATAAACTTATGTTTATAATATCTACTAACCCACACTAGGCCGACAATGCTGATTATGGTATAAACTATAAAGCTTCCTAGAGCTTATGTGCGCCGTGCGGTGCGTAAGTAAATTTTATATTGCGTATATAAATAGAGTTATTAACCATTATTTCTTTACACTTGAATGAGTTAATAAACTGTCCAAATCAAAAAATAAATTATAGATTTAAAAGCCTACAAATATTCTGTAAGTTGACAGTACGTACGTATGCCTAATAAAAAATAGGAGATAGATATGAATTTATAGGAGATAGTTTTCAAAGCGTAGAGATGAAACAATCAGAGCCAAACAATGCAATTTAAATATCGCAACGCATAAATATTCATCCATATCAAACAGTGCAATTATTAAGCCTTTCACATTCATTAGTTCGGCTTCCGAACTATTGCTATCTACTTAGCAGTCAGCGGCAAAGGTCTGTAATCGAATAGTCTCATTAAACAACATTCATAGTTCTGGTTTACTATTTGTCTTATAGCAGTATTATATCCAGTGTAGGATAGTGATGGCGCTATACATCCTGTATAGCGCTGTCTTTTTTCCACACTGGAAATAGTACTGCTTTTAGACTGATGGTATGGGGACTGATGTTCTAGTGCAATGATTGCGTAGGATTCACGAAAACAATACCCATCATTTAATCTTCGTGTGTGGAATCTGCGTGAACAAATAAGCCTCTATTTGTAACGCAAGCACGTTCGAAAACATTTAATATTTCATTTTTCATATTAAACAAATAATATTTCTTGTATATATATTCATTTACTGTATTTCAATATTCTAGACTAGAAAATAGAATTAAACAGAAACTAATCAGTGCGAACATAAAGTAACATTTTGTCATATTCATATCAAATTTGATTACACATTTCGCTGAATAAAATTCAATTCACTATTCTCGTGAATAAAAATGTAACTAGATATTCGTGTCCAATTTTCTACGACAAACGTAGCCAGTGGCTACGGGAGGTGGAGCGTAGCGTCCGTAGCGTCCGTAGCGACACAACAAAGATTTGAAAAGAAATTATATTTCATTCAATATGTTTCTATATTTATTCTTGTGCTTATGAAAATGAAGCTACAGAATCTTATTTTCGTGTGAACTAGCCACTCTGAATTTTGAATTTTCAAACATTTGCATTGTTGCTTCTTTCCTGACAAGAAAGATTATTATATTGCTAATGAAGCTACAAAAATATATTATATTTTCAAATGAATTGGACTTTGATTGAATGTTTAAATGATAATAAGGAAGAAGGTTGGCTTGTAGCTTTCCGTCAATTTATAAAATTCAATATAGTCCTGTCCTTTCACTGAAGCTACAAAAATGTATCATATTTTCACATAAGATAGCCAATTGGGTTTTGATTGAGTTTGGAAATGATATAAAATCGCTTTGAAGCTTTTTCCCATCAAGTAATAAAATTAAATATTATTAACTGTCCGTGAATTGCCCCTGAAGCTATAAAAATGCAAGGTTATGATTTAATTTCGAAATTATTGGCATCCATGTTGATATGAAATGGTAGTATGTTTTTTACGGTAAGTTTCAACAGAGTGTGGGCTTAACATGATTGAAACCGAGATAACAATATTATCAAGAATAGCATACAAGCTGAAAATAGTGTAACTCAATAAATTTTCACTTCTACGCAATATTAGTATTCTATACATTGTCAAAAACAGGGGTATCAAACATTTATTAAATGAACGAAATATATTATTGGCTTTAAATAATTTTTAAATTTGAAATTTCAAGTAAAATTTGTGTTCAATTTCATATTTTATTACGCCTTTTTGTGCGTAAATGTATGAAGTGTTTGTGTTGTTTGTATTGGTGCAAATAAAGTGTTATCATTCATGCATACAAATTATATTCTTTAAAGATCACAAAAAAGTCGAATACTTATGTAGAATTGATTCAAATTGCGTTATCATATATAACCTATTATCCTATATACATATACTCATACCATATATACACGTTAAGGCAGAAACTGTACAACTAAACTTTGCAAATGAATTCATACAATATGTTATCTTGCATACACAAAATCGACTCATACACGCTCAATATACCTAGATATCTTCTCAAAATCGAATATCTACTCACACACGCACAACTCAGATACTCATATTCAATTGTGTTCTAGTGTGCATCGTTTTCAATAAGCGGGCCCCGAAACAGGTCGGGTGGCTGCATCCGCCGGCCATATTGAATACAATTCTATTGCACATTCATATCCGGTCTAATATAGGTGAAGTCCCGTGTCCCCTATATATCGGGCAGATGCTTTATTCATACATCTATTTCACACATGGATTTTCTTAGGGACATTAAGTAGGTGATCAGCCTTCTGTGCCTGCCAGAGCGAGACTTTTTTTTCTTCGCGTCCTCCAGGAATCGAACCAAGGTTGGTTCTACGCGACGCGTTAACCACTGTACCAAGGAGGCGGTCCAATATGCGCGTCGATTATCATGGGAAATTAATTTAAATGCTTTGTAATACGCTCCAGGAAGCCGGGTGTCAAATGATAGAGTATTGAAACTTATATAAATAGGGTTAAAGTGTAATTTACGTAAACAAAGCCGAGTGTTTGTGTTATGTCACGTGATTACAAATAAACAAATTGCTAGGCGTCTTTCTATTAATTTGTTCTAACTGATTTTTTAACTATAAATAAATAATTAGATTTATATGAAATGCGGTCATATAAGAACCGCAACAATAAGAAGCCGACCTATGCTACGAATGTAAACAATAATAACTGCTTTTATTTCTGACTGTACATGTATAAGTTATAAGAAATTGCTGAGACGATGTATGTAAATAATAATAAAATATTTATGTAATCCTCACAACATTGGAAAAAAAAAATATCAATTACGAATGAGAATAGCATTTTGAGATACAGTTAGTGCCGAACGAACCAACGAACGAAACGAAGAGAAGTCTGAATGTCCGTATAACTTCCGAACAACGGCATAAAATTGGATGTTTATTATTTTTGTGTCAGGAAAACTTGCATATTATTTATTGCTTAATAAAAGATTATGGTAATTGAGCCAAGCGGTTTGTAAATATGAAGAAAAATAAGAAAAATATGAATTTTCAAGAATTAAGAAACATAAAACTTAGTTGGAAAAGTACACGAGCTACGTAGCGGTTGCGTAGCAATGTACACGTGTAGCCGCGTAGCAGAAAGGTTAATTTTATTTTACACGCGTAGCTTGAAGCTTCGTAGCCGTGTAGCTGCGTAGCATGTTAACAGTTTCTTTTGTATCCAGCGCTTTCGTTGTGACTATTAGTAAATTCATCCTATCTATAATTATCCTCCATTAAAAAATGAGTTTCACTAATAAAATTATAATTGTTTTCATAAATAAAAAAGTTTTGTACTTGAGTTTGAGCATAAAAATTAAATAAGAAATCTTGAACATTCTTTTAGTAATATCAAAATATATGTATATCCCGTTAGTTATTTTTCAAGTCAAGAATAAAATTATGGACTAATTTTACACGCGATAAATAGTCTTCCTTCATTTAGAAAGTCATTTGGTCCGTGAAACAACGTGTACGTGAAATACAACTTCTACTACATACATTTTCGTTTCATCACCAACATATACACTAAAATAATAATTGCTAAAAATGTGTTTTAAAAATCCATTCGATGGTCGCAATGATTATATTTCTTGCTTTCGCTACCCATTATCCCTTGACCGGTAGAGTCAGCAATATAAGGCATATTTTTTTAAATATTTTAATTATTACGTAATTTGTAACCTAGTTTAGTGGCCCAACTTGTAGGGCAGTTCGTGACCTCATATACATCATACGCAGTTTGTAAGGTCGGGTATATAATCCCGGCTCTTCTGGCCAATTAATATAATAACTTGTCTTTGTTTGTTTGCGTGTTATGTAATGTAAAACATTATGCACCTAAATTATAAAGGCTTATATGATGTGTTGTTTAATCGAAAAAAAACATTGTAATTAATCAATAGGACGGTGTTTTTTCCTAACTTAAAATCAATATAGAATTTGAAGATACTTGTGAGAAACCTTACATACTTTTTAGTTAAACATAAAGACGATACTGTGGAAAAAAGAAAAAAAAAATATTCGTATTAATTCATAACAATTTTTTTATTCTTCTGTGTTATGTTCTTAGTCTAAAAATTGTTGTGTTGTGCTGATGTACGTTCTCGCCTCTAGCTAAACGTTTATCTATATTTCTAATACCGTAACTTGTTGAACGAACCTCTTCAGCTTTCTTGGCGAGAATCGGCTCCATGTCTCGCACCTGTTGCTCCATCACGCCCACCACTTCGTACGTCTCGTATAATTTCTGTGGAGTTTATAAAATGCATTAACATAAAAGAACAGATTAAAAAATATATAAAAAATGTGTAGTTTATTACTGGCTGAAAAAAAAAACGTAAAAGTTCTATATTTTATATCCACCAAAACTTCGACACAATTATTATAGTAGAGCCATTTTAATAGGCACAGAACAGTAAAAACATATAGAAGTGCGATAATGTCATAATTAGTATGAAAACCAGTGTCGCCAAACCCACACATTTAAACCGATAGTTATACAGTACACTACAAGTAAACTATGCCTTTGATTGGACAGCTTAATTTGAGTAAAAACTGACTTAGGTTATAAATTCAGCATTTCAATATGTACCCTAACGCACGAAGTTACGGTTTAATTTTGTATAACCTCCCTAGGTATATTAGTTGTTTTGTTTCTCATTGCACAGAAATTCCAAATTCGAAAACATTCAGCTACTCCACAACAGAGGGCGTTAGTTTTCGATAGATATAAATTTGAAACGCAACACATAGAGATAAGGTTGAAATTTGTGTCACTCAACATTAATGACATTAACTTGATATTTATCTGATGCTATGCTCTGAGGGATGTCAGCCTTGTTATCGATAATATTCACAAATAAATATTTTTTGTGTATTTTTTTTTCGTTCTTTTATATGAGTATAGTATAATGTGTCACATTTTGGAGTATGTTTATTGTATATGTTTATAGACTAAGTACGTCTTTTTATATTATTATTATTAAATAAAAAACGGAATATAATAGTATTTAATCTATATTTACAAAATACAAACAGAAAATATGCATTATTTTAAATCTTGGAACTGCCGTAGGTTTGCTGTATCGGTGGCCTTTGTTAGACCGCTTAGTGCTGTTCGGCATCCAGTTATTTATTTATTTATTTATTTATTTATATACTCTTTATTGCACACACAAAGTTTGACAAAATCAGGATATTATACTAAGCAATTGGCGGCTTTATTGCTTAACAGCAATTTCTTCCAAACAACCAAAAGTTAACTCGTCACGTTGCATTTATCCATTTCTCTTTTAAATTAGCCTCTTTGGGAAATCTATAAATAAATTGGACAAATGAAAGCTAAGGAAAAATAAAATAAAATTTAATATTTATAATGTTTGTCTTTTCTAAAGTATCGATACTGTCGATATGCGCCACAAGCATCACTAAAGCGACATTCGTTTGTTTATTGCAATAATATTCCAGAAAGTCTTGTTTGCTGTTCAATCTATAATAGTACTAATTTCTTACGGATTAAGGTTCATTTTGACTAGATATTTGTATACAATTTTGACAAATTACGACAAGCGAAGTTATAACATAAAATATAATTAAAATAAATAAAAATAAGACTTACCGATGGTATGAAATGCCTCCATTGCTGATATTATTTCGTCTGCTATCATTTTTGCACTCTAATACCGAACAACACGTCCTAATTAATGAATAAATATGGAAAAAAGGTTTGACAGCTGACAACCGACTCGAATATTTTTCTGCGCACAACTGAGAGCAAGTTAGGTGATCTTACCTTACCAGTGACACGTGGGCCACGCCCACATCACACTTCTATCTACTTTACTGTTCTGTGTTAATAGGCAACATTTGACAGTTCAACAAAATTCAACAACGTAACCTAGTAACGACGGATAGAATAACATGATATTTCGTTTTGTTAGAACTGCACATTTGCTTAACTTTTTTCAATTACGATTACATATTTATAATAATAATGACCAATACAAGTAATTTTAAGATTTGATTTTACTGATAAACCATTCTCAACATAATAAACAATTTCTGATTTAAAGAACTGACGTCGCTACAATTTTGTGTCAATAAACCTTTTTTCTTTTTAAATACCAGAGACGTTACTCTAAAAATCGAAATCTGACATCTAGAACCGAATGCATTGATTACTTGTGAATAAAAATCACCATAACTTAATAAATGCGTTGTGTTTTTTTAATAATGTATTATACTTGTCTTATTTTGTTCCCTAAATTTACGAAAGAAAGTATATTACTGGGACAGGGATTCGCCTGATGAATTTTAAAATTGGCATGTGTTTCAAGTTCGATTGACAAATGTTTCAAGTCCGTATCGATTAATTTACTTTAATCGATGTTTTTAAGCAGGTTACCTCTCTTCGAAGATAAAATTGATAGACGTCAAATGTTGCCTATTAAATTGGCTTGACTATAATAACATTCAAGAGACAAGCGTTGTTTGAATTTGGCTATAAGAACAAAGACAAGCCTGTTTATTGTCGTCGATTATAAATAAAAAAAATATTAATATTGTCATAATCTATAGAGCGATACTATCGCTTATTTCCTTTCGTTTTCCTCAAGACTTTTTTTTCTGTTCTCATTTTTAAACTTATTATCCTAATCCAAGTTTCAACAAACCAAAATAATAAACGGATTTAAATCCATTTTTAGGATAATGGAGTAAGTAACACGATTTTGATTAAATATGTCATTATTGGTAACTAGCGGTCCGCCCCGGCTTCGCCCGTGGTACATATTTACGTTTTCTCTACATAAAAACCATCCTCGTACTTCAAGGAATATAATAAAAAAAGAATTATCGAAATCGGTTCAGCCGTTCTCGAGTTATGCGCTTACCAACACATTTTGCGATTCATTTTTATATTATTGGTAATAGATACAAGGTACATAATACATAAATCAATTTAACATGTATGGAAGTTGAAATAGCATCAATAAATATGCATACGTCCATTAGCTCACAGACTGTAATAGATACAGTCTGATTGTGACAAGGTAATTATACTGCTAGATTCCCGCGGCTTTGTTCGCGCGTCCTTCAAGCGACAGCCTTCATAGCATTACCATTTAGTTCAATTTATAGAATGAAACAAAATTTATAATTAGAAAAGTCTATGTTCTTCTAGAAGGATCAATGTTTGTGTGCACTAAATTCAAATGTATTTATTGTTTTGAATGTTTTTGCATTTGAAAATTTTAATAAATCTCCAAATTATTTCAAATTAATAAAGATTAAACAATGTTAGTTTTATTAATTAAATTCTTCACACAATAAAGTTTAGTCAATAATGAAATATTCTATAACTTGGTAATTTAATATCCTTTACAATAAGTCTGGCTTGCGCGTTGCTGCAAATGAGAAAGGAATTTCTTTTGCATAAGATTCTTGGAAAAATGTTTTATATGAAAGTTAATGCTTAGTCATGTTAACTTTAATTATTAAAACACAGGAAGATCGCTGTTTTTTAGAGATTTTGTGAATCTTTTTTTAATTAATAAATAAATAAACTATAAATAAATAAATTAAGTTCTTTGAATTTTTCGATAATAGGTACTGGATAAAACCGCATTTTAATCAACTTAATTTCATACATTAATTAAAATCAACCTGCGTTCCACACATTATTTGCTCAACTTCACTTCCAATACTGTGAAGTAAACATTAAATAATTATTCTCGAAATTCTGTTTTGAAAACAAACGTTTATTTTGACGAAAAAATTACATATAGTATAAAAATTACTTCCCCGGGGGCAGTGGGTATCTCTGGAAGATTTCCTTACTATAAAAAAAGGGTGGTTACCATGATGTCTTGTAGCAGTATCTTTTCCAGTGTGAGAAAATGACGGCGCTAGGCGACCAATATAGCGTTGTCAGTTTTCCAAACTGGAAATAATACTGCTACAAGACATCATGGTACGGGGACAGGAGTTGTTATTATGTGAAGATGCTGTCACATACAGTCTATTGTTACCGTTATGTAGGTCAGTGTGGACTTACAGCATGTTATTGACATGTTCATTTTATAAAAATAACATGATATTACAAAAGCTTTGTTTAGGGTATTTGATTACGTATGTTGGTGATAAATATGCTATGAATGGTGATAAAAATGTTAACGAAAGGATACAGAAAAAATTTGCGCCATTATGTCTATAATTTGAGAATGGCAAGACCAATGTTAGTCAGTCCTAGTCCTTTTTTGTTGTTGTTTGTTTTTTTTCATTCAGAAAATCAGAGCAAAAAATTGGCTATTTTATAACATTTATGAAAAAATTGAATGTTGACGGAAAAGAGGTCATAATATCTTTGTTTTACATAGGTAATTTTTATAAAATTATTTGTTTGATATTTATAAAATCATTTGTAATCTTCCGCTTGTAGTTTGCGGAAGTGAACAATTAATACTTGTTTCATAGTAACAATGAAAAGCGAAACCACATGTTGAGCTTGACTTTGACTGGCACATTCATATGTTCCAGATTGCAATAGTGAAATTTCCTTGCGGCTAATTATTCAAAGACTAGATTGGATGAAACTGATTCAAATCTCACAAGAGATAGATTTAACTTTTAATATTACATTATAGAGATGGTTTCACCGTTCGTTCGTTAACCTTTTACGAGCAAATGAAATATTTTTTTTTGAAACAATATTTAAAATGGAATTGTTATTGTATGTAACTGCAATATTGACGGAATAAGTGCGATTAAACTCGATCCAAGAATGTGCTATTAATTTTGAAATGTGTATTTTGGTATTTTGGTGTTTGCTATTGCTTTCTTAGAAAAATGTTAGGTTATACAAATAAAATGGACAATGCTTAAGTTATTTATGAGATAACTATATTTTCATATGAAATACATAAATTTTCATACATATATTTGAATGCGCAAAAATAAAATACATGTACTTCTAGTTATGTCAAACTATATTTTCATACTATGCCCGTTTAAATGTTCTTATTTAAAAGTTTAATATCGAAAAGTCAACAACACAGTACCTAGTGTAGTGCGGGCTTTCGTCGCCTGGGGCCTAATCTACTTTCATATTACAAGTATTTATTATTTAAAATATAATAACCACTTAGATTTTGATATACTTATTATTCTAAAAAAACATTTTTTTCCATTTTCAGCCCTTTTGTCGCCCCCTTTCATATACCGCCCGGATTCCCCGGCTCCAGCTACGCCACTGCTACAACATAATTCTTTTTTTTTATTCTAGACTAGCTTTCCGCCTGCGGCTTCGCCCGCATTTAAAAAAAAAACCCGCATAGTTCCCGTTCCCGTGGGATTTCCGGGATAAAACCTAGCCTATGTCACTCAGAAATGATGTAGCTTTCCAACAGTGAAAGAATTTTTCAAATCTGCCAAGTAGTTTCGGAGCCTATTCAATTCATACAAACAAACAAACAAACAAAAAATCAAACCTTTCCTCTTTATAATATTTGTATAGATAGGGAAGCGCTTGACCACAATCTCGCCTGATGGAAAGCTAAGATGCGGTCTAAGATGGTACGCGCTTCCCTAGTAGGTACCCGTTCACTCTAAGCTTGAAGACCCCCATATCGTACTCGTCGGGGATCATAATATTTCTTTCTGTTCTCTCTTAGTTTCAACCGCGCACAAAACGCTACGCTTGACGCTCAGTTTTCAACTATTTTCATCTCAAATTTCATCATTCCAACATAAAGTTAGAGCTTTTCATTGACTATGTACCTTCTATATTAATAAGGATTACAATAGGACTATGTATTTTCTATTTGCATATAAGCTATAATATGCTCAACATTTATTACAGGCATATTTTAATTAACATTTTTTTAATTTAAACAACATATAACTTCCAATAATTCTTGAATTTCTCTTAAAATGAAAACTCATTATAAAATAACGCTTGAAAAGTTATTTTCGTATTAATTAAAATTTCAATTTTATTATATTATATCGAAATATTGCATTAATAGTTCCCAGTATAGTAGATGGTCAAAGAAGGGAGGGACGCCTACTCATATTCTATAAATATCTATATATATGTATTAATTTTGTCATTTTTAAGGGTATTTACAAAATTTTAATAAAAACTTGTTTTTATGTTGTTTTTAATCGTAAAATATAAACAGGCTAAGGCTCGCAACTTCACCTGGTACACAGATAAAAGTAAAATATTTACACTATTATCTAGAATTGATATTGGAAGAGAGAGCAACAAACATCTATCCAAACATCCAAACATCCACATTCAAACGAATAACTTATAACGTAATTAGGTTGCTGAGCAACATCCATACATATATCTAATTATCCAAAAAATCCACACTCAAACGATTAACTTACAAAATTATTGAGTAACATCCCACCATCCACAAACTAAAAGTATACATACATGCAACCCGCAGGATATCCTGTCCCTTCCGCGTATAATGTCCTGCTGCTTCCGGTCCAAGAGGCCCAGGTATAGCTTCAGGAGGTCCAGGTAACTGCTCGGCGTGGTGTAGAAGTGGCGACGCATCTCCTCGTACAGCCGGTCGGTCATTATGTCCACGTCCTGTGTTTGTGTGATGGTTGATATCAAAATGAACGTGTGCCGAGTACACGTGTCAGAAGTGAAACTTTTTTGCCAGTTTAAAGACCGATGGAGTAAGGCGACTATTTTGGTAATCGTCGCCTTACTCCATGACATGACGGTATTGCATTGGTGTAAATTTTACTCTCAACGCTCCTAAAGAGAAAATTTTTGAAGTTTCACTTCAAAAATTTTTACTGTGTGGTGTAAAATGTTCTTCTGTTGTAGCGTGTTATTTGAAAATATAATTTAATCGTCTATTATTTAGGTGGTTCGATATTTGTAATTCTAATTATTTGGTTTTCAAATTGATTGAATAGTGTTGATTTAAAACTAATTAAGCCGTCATGCTATAGTCGAACATTAAGTTTTTTTCAAATTATATAGTTTATATGATAGCTGAGTACTACTAGCTTCACTAGTTTTTACGTTTATCTCATACGATTTATCGCTTTTCCAAATTTTATGTTAAACGAAAATTAATTATCCATCTAACATTTATAAGTAGGATTATAAAATAATGATATAACAATTAAATATTGTTACGCATTCGGTGTTCTGTTCGTGTGGTTTTGCGGTGACTCGAAAAGCATTTACCGCGCTGCATGATACGCTGCGAATGACCGCTCTCGTAATGATTTTAGAAATTCCATGATTTTCATGTTCATTAATACAAACAAATTATGATAATAATAGAACTTGAAACATAGGCTTCTGGTTAATTGTTCAACCACATGTTGAGCCCGTGTTTATTGTTGTTTCATGAGTAGGTTTTCATTTTAAATGTATATGTTTTTACTTCTTTCTTTTTTAATATGAAAATAGTATTATCATAAGTTTCTCAGATTCCTCTACATTTATGTATAAACAACTCCAACCTTTTACAATAGAGTAATACAATTTGACAAAGTGGTTCGTTATTAAGATTTTTGCGCTAGTTAAGATATAGGTATATTAAGAAGAGCTGGAACGTCAACACATTTACACATTGCACATGTTAGGCCGGGAGATACTGACACAAAATTTCGGGTCATTTGTAACAGGATGGCGGTCTAGAGGGGTCTTAGTACGCAATGACAAAAAGAAAAATGATGGTCAGAACGCTGGTACCGGCGGACTAGTCGCGTGGGCGTTAGTCACACTCGTCGGATAAATAGCGAAAGTCCAACGATTTGTAACACAAAAATTTTAGAATTTACCGATAGCCCTTAAAAAAGATGTAGGCGGTAGTGTCATGCCATACAGTTACGATGTGACTTACAGTCCGCCATACCGACGTGAATGCGTTGATTTAAAAAAAACAATTCAACCATTTGTACCGGGCTCACTTTTGCACAGGTAACCATCGTCGTGCAGCCATTTACTAAAATCGCCATGCCATACTTTTCGGACGATTCCAAATGGTCGCCATACCGCGGCAAATCTGCAAATTTTTGAATTTTTTTTTCTCGCCAAACGATTTGTACCACCCTACATTTTTTTTTCAACAACTCCCGAATAATTATAAATAGAAGTGTGATAATGCCATACCTGTGGGAGGTGGCGAATGTGTATAAGATTTTTTTCTTATTGTAAGATTTTATTCGTAGTTTGAACGATTTGTAGCAGTATGGCACTAATTTTTCCCTCTATTAAAAGTATGGCAAATATAATAATGGTCACGTTTCATCATATACTTTCCAAAAATGCCGTACTGGTACAAATCGCCAATTCTTTTCATTTTTTTTTACGTCTTGGCTTAAGTCTTACAATCATCCGCCCCATGTTTGCAATCTGCGATATTTTTTTCTAGGTAGAATTGTATACAAACAAACAGAATATAATGATCCCATACTGTAAAAAAATATTTTACGTATTGTACAGTCGTATTTTTAAAACGTGACGAATAAATTAATTTTCAAGTATGGCAGCACTTTTTCCCCCTACTAGAAGTATGGCAAATATAATAATGGTCACATTTTATCAAATACTCTCCAAAAATCCAAATGCAATACTGGTACAAATTGTTTGGCGAAAAAAAATTTTTTTTTGCAGATTTTCGGCGGTATGGGTGGCCATTTGGAATCGTCCGAAAAGTATGGCATGGCGATTTTCGTAAATGTCTGCACGATGATGATTACTTGTGCAAAAGTTAGCCTGGTACAAATGTTTGAATTGTTTTTTTTTTAATCAACGCATCGCGTCGGTATGGGGGGCTGTAAGTTACACCGGAAAAGTATGGCATGACACTACCGCCTACATCTTTTTTATGGGCTATCGGTGAATTCTAAAATTTTTGTGTTACAAATTGTTTGACTTTCGCTATTTATCCGACGAGTTCGACTAACACCCACGCGACTAGTCCGCCGGTACCAGCGTTCTGAGTTCTGACCATCATTTTTCTTTTAGTCATTGCGTAATAAGACCTCTGTAGAACCGCCATTCTGTTACAAATGACCCGAAATTTTGTGTCAGTATCTCCCGGCCTATGTATGTGTCATATTTTGCAATTGTTTATAAATACAGGGTGATGTAATTGGTGTAGTACGAATATCTAAAAATCTATGAAGAATTTTGTGATACAGTAAATGGAAGAATTATAGACTATTTTACAGTATTTAATAAAATCATTTAATTTTTTGTTCATTTTCATTAGAAATGTCAATTTTTCTCACCAAGGTGGAAATTTGGATGATAAGGATCTTGTTAGAAAAATATAAATTTTGACTAAAATCGTCATTTTTTTTTTTCAAAAATCAAATTACTAATTAATAATCAGAGTTATCACATTATTAAAAAAAATAAGCC
Source organism: Colias eurytheme (assembly GCF_061535395.1). NCBI lineage: Eukaryota > Metazoa > Arthropoda > Insecta > Lepidoptera > Pieridae > Colias > Colias eurytheme. The sequence continues at coordinate 1,379,742 of NC_142980.1, forward strand.
AAACTATACACAATTTTTACCTACTTGATGCAATCCTCAAAGATCATGGACATAGTCAGGGGCGTGCACAGAGTTTTTGGACAGGGTAGGCAGAAATATTGCAATGATAATAAGTCATAAAAACTAATATTTCATATTGCAGTACTGATATTTGATTGGAGATAGATACCTATAGTATTTCCGCAAAATAATGGAAAACATATCACGAACATAGGTAACTTAGGTATGATATCCTAACTAGTATTCTATATTATGTAATTAATGATTAACTTTACCTTTGTGTATTACAAATTCCGGTATAGATCCATTTATAGATCGGCCTTTTTCCTATCACTCTCTGTTTGATAAAAGTTTATTCATAAAACAAAAATAATTTGGAAAATCCAAAAGTGCACGCCTCATAATTTTTTTTAATAAATATTTATTAATTATTATTTTTGTTTATTTAATAACAATTAAACCACATCGAATCAGACCCTGAAAAATGAAAGGGTTCTATTCCTGAGCATACTCAAGCGTAAGAGAAAAAAAAAGACTCGATTAGTAAAGTATTTCGGTCGCTATCGTGTTAACAAGAAAAAGGATCCGCACATACAGACACACGGACGTCCAAGACAGAACTTTTTTAAACTGTTTTTTAACTAGTTTAAATAACAAAAATGACATCAAAAATATCATGAACGTTAAAAATAGTGTTTTTTCTTAATATGTGTGTGTATGTATTATCTTACAAGTGCAATGTATGATACATAAAGACATTTTAAGTTTAAAAAATCAGATGTTTTGCGCGAAGTGACAGTAGTACCCACCTCAACGCTTCGCTTATGAGGCGTGCAATAAGAACTTTTCGTTAAATTAGGTACTTATGCCTTATTATCTTACAAAATACACTGATGATATACATAATCTATTTAATTACTCTCAAAACACTTCACTTGCAAATTGTCGTAGTAAACATTATTAATTTTCTCAAAAAACAAATTTAACCTCAAAGTAAACGTTTGTTATTTCCAAAACAAAACAAACGAATAATGGTACTATTTGCAGATGGTCTTTACCGCTACAAAATTGTATACATTATCACACTTCTTAAATTGGTCGCATATTCAACTTCAGTTTCGACTTTCGATGTAGTTCCGAATTCGGTTCGTACCTAATTCGTATATCTTCGTAAAAAGACACTGCCTACCTTGTGTGTTTGTGTGCGTGGTTTTATTACATCAGTGTGCTGTGTTTATAGGCACGCACACATATAAAATATGCGTAGACACGCAGAGCACACATATAAAAACTTAGACACGGATAGTTTGTGTCTTTTCCGTCCCGTGACGTACTGGGTCCTGCGGCGGCGCTAGTGCAGCGCATGAATAGTGACTTGAGCCGAGCCGGTGTTATAGAAATTAGATAATAATGCTACCAAAATACCGATAGATGGATCTAAAATATATTTGAAATATATTTTTATTTCATAACTACATTGCGCAATTAATAAAATTTAATGACGCTGTGAATTTCATTTATGCATATTAAATATTGATCAGAGTTTGGTAAATGGTAGGGTAGGCAGTGTCTTTATGTCTTTATGGAATGCACGCCACTGGACATAGTGTATTACGCCTTCCACCATACCATCCAGAACTCAACCCAATAGAGTTACTATGGGGCATAATTAAAGGGAAAGTAGCATCACAAAATGTGAACTTTAACTTGAAAACTGTGGAAGAATTATTTAGAAAGGAAGCAAATGCTATTAGTCTGGATATGTTTAGTGACGTTTGGAGAAAGACGCGAGAACATCAGGAAAAATATATTCAATTAGAACCAAAAGTAGATAATTACACCGACTCATTTATAATAACATTAAGAAATTCCGACAACGAAACATCGAGTTCTTCGAGCGATGAAAGTTACAGTGAAGTAGAAGATTACGATTATGATTAAATAGATTCTTCTTCTTCTCTATAGATACTGCTTTCTGAATTGGTGGTAATTGTTAAAACTGTTAAACTGTTATGACGATTCAAAAGTGCTTCTAGAAGAAGTCTAATTGTATAAATGTTTGAGTTTGAGTTTAAAACCAATAGTGTGAAAATTATACAATAAACATGTAACACATATTTGTTAGCGCGTATTGGTATAGGTATTACGTACTTACTACAAATATAATATTTCTTAGATATCTTTACTCGACCAAAGTCAGGAATTTAATTATTATTTGATAATTGAATGATTATTAATACTTTTATCCAATTGATTATTATTAGAATAAATAATTAACTTCATCAATTGATTTACTTTTAAATTATAATTTTACAGGTAAATTATGAGAGCTTTCATAAGTAATTATATTTGCATATATATATATATATATCTACAACGCACCCATTTTACAATTCAAGTCTAAAATGAAACTAGAGTCGCATTTATTTTTGAACATACTGTAAGTGAAATTGCATAAGTGTGAGTACTGTGAACATGCCAGCTTTCCCTAATTGACCGATACCTATGTGTGATCTTACCTATGTGTTAAATGTTTATCATTTTTCTACGATCAAGATTTCAATGATTGACTGACTTTCTTAAGATGTGGTAGGTGTAGGTCAATAGGGATAAAATCATTTGTTTTAACGGTCATTCTAGTTGCGTCTAGACATCGTTTTATAAGGTAACATTTATTACCTATTGAAAACAAAGCTTAATAGATTCCCTTTTTAGTTTTCCACATTTCATTTCCCCAATTTACCTGATGCATAGTTACACATAGCATGGATATCTTGTCGATTATGTCTTGGTCGCCGAGTGGCTGGAGGCACTGCTGCGCGACAGAGAGCAGCGCCTCTGGTGGCCATTTTGTGAACCAATCTATCGTGCAACAGTTCACCAGGGACGGGAACATGCGGCAGCGACGACTGGAATGTAATGTGGGTTAACAAGGGGAATATTATTTAAAGAAAAGGGAGTGATTTAAATAAAAGGGGAGGAACAAAACTTCAATATTATTTTAACTCGATTTATTAGATAAATAGTAGATTGCGAAATATATCGATTTAAGGATGATTCACGTTACCAGGCCGTGCCCCAGCCATAGTGACCCACTATCAAACATTATTGTTTACTTTTTAGATGAAGTGATTCACGCCTGACGGTGGCTCGCATGGGGTCCGGACGGGGCACGTCGTTGAAATATCGATGGATATTGTTAATCATTCTTTACTCTTGGCAACTTTAGAGTCCTGCGTAGGTATAAACCAGTATAAACGTAGCCGAAAGTAATCATTCTAAATATTACAATGAATTAAGATTTAAACCTTGTGAATATAGATTTAAAATTTCTCAATCATACATAATCTACAGTTCAATTTACATCGATTTCTATAGCTCTCATCATATGAGCGCAAATTTACGAGCACTTTCAATTAGTTTTAGCGTTTGAAAAACTTTACTGGAGATATTACCTATAACCAGGAAGATATTGTGTCAAAATTGAAAACCGTTTCATCTTTCGATTTATATTTTTTTCCGCTTGTAGATAGATTCTAATTGAAAAGATTAATTAGAATTTTTGTTTCTTTGACAAAACAATTGAACCGGTTTGGATAATTATTTTATCAGCAGAATTCAATGAGATAGAGGCTATTTTCGGACGGATCTGGTACGAGCGGCTAATGATTAGGAACGGTATTATGGAGTCTTAAAAAATACCTGAAAATTACTATATATTTTTGTGAATATTATGTTTTATAATTGACTCAAAATCGTGTCGAACTGGTCTAAACAGATACCCTGTGCATATTCGAAAGGAATTTCTAGTTCGGTCACCACAAAAGCTTTTCTAAGAAAGTTCCCCGAATTTGGCAACTTCTTGGTCTTTTTGTGTCGAAATATACTCATAAATCGGTATTCAGTAGGTATTATTTGATTTTAAGATAAACTGGACGTAGTTAAAGTTGACACTAGTATTATTAAGTGTTTTATTTTGAATAATACTAAATAAAAAATATAATAGAAATGTATAAAACTCATAAAAATCATGTATAAATTAATAAGGTAAACACAAAACACAAAGATAATTAATAAATAAAAGAGATTCTCATATTGCTCTACGTAAATTAAATATTTAAAATAATTACATATTTAAGTTAAATCCCAACCAATATTAAATGCACTATATGCAGTCTCGTATTATTCCAGGAATAGATGTTAAGCAGAAAATCGATGGGGGCCGCCGCGCAGACGCTGTGTGACGTGTGAGCGAGGCCCGGGCAAAATAAAAGGCCGCGAGCGGCAACCCTGGTATCTATCCGCTCCTAGACCGTTAAGTCAGAAGGTTGCACCTGTTGCTGACGCAACTCCTATACATTCTCCGCTACCCAGCAAGCGCGCACTGCTCAACATAGTATACACATATTGTCTACATAGTATACACCTATCGGCCGAGATGGACTTGAATCGATTCCTTAATGACGACGCAGCAGCCGAGCAATTCCACGAGATCGGCCTGCGCTCGCGATCGCAGCTTGAGCTGGAGGTTGCGATCTACCGCGCCATCTCAGAGTCGATAAAGGAGACGAGCCTCTCGCCGGTGACGAAGAACTTGGAGCTGGTCTATAGCCGCCAAGCTATTCTGTACCGCGTAAGATCTGGCCTCGAGGAGCTCCAACAAGACGTAGAGGATATCATGGCGGTGCTGACTGCGATGGACCGCTGTGATAGGTGTGGAAAGCCGAAGTCGCACAAGTGTCCTCTGCCCCCTAAGTATGACGATGTCATTTTTGAGGCCAATGGTGAGGCTAAGGGTCCCGCTCCAGCTCCGGCTCCGGCTCCGACTCCCGCTCCGGCTGGCGCCCCCACTACGGCCGACGCTCCCACTACGGCCGACGCTCCCACTAAGGATGGCGCTCCCGCTCCCGTTAAAAATTAAATTCTCTGTATTCTCGTTCAAAAGTATTTAAACTTCTCAAATGTAGATGTAGATGAGAAATAAATAAATGGAAATAAATGTTGTTTCATTTACCTAAGTCCCCTCCTTAATTGTTCAATTGTAATTTTTAAGTCTTGCTTGCAAAGAAATGTATAATACTTGTGCATTGCGAAGTCGATAATATTAATAATGCGAAAGTATATTTGTTTGTCTATCTCTTCTTCACGACTCAATGGGATTTCTTTTGAGTGTGGGGGCGGAGCCGTGGGCAATAAGCTAATATAATATAAAAATAATTAATTTAGTTGAAAATGTTATTAACTTATTATATACTTTGTTGTCGCAGTCTCTGTACCTAGTTTGTGGTCAAGCCATATTATCTATCCATTATGCATTATATTTAAATATATATAAAATAATAATTATCAATTATAAACACCCATTCAATAAAAATATAAAGAAATCTCTTACAAATATGCACTCTTTAACATCATTTTATGAATTTGCGATAACTAGGCCTACTTGATAAGAAACGACATTATAAAGCTGGTATTATATGAAAATATCAACAAGTTCACATTTACAAAAATGTTTTTGCATAAATAACATGTCATTAGAGAATTTTATAAAGAATAGATAAAATTCGTTCACGAGGCGGGATTCGAACCCGCTCCTTTTTGCCATTCTGGGGCAACGCCTAACCTCTCCCGCCCGTGATCCCACTTTATTTTATTATATTCTTTATTATACCCGGCGCGGCGAATGATGATTCCTATGACACTGACAGTTATTCTTAAGAGACAAACTTGTAATGGCGTCACCATTAAAATAGAAACGTATTGGAGGCGTCTAAAAATGGCATTTATTAATTTTTATGTAGCTTTATGCCATAACAATGATATTCCGTTGGAATTATAACAATTATTAACATTTACGAGAAATTATATCAATCTGAATTTACGTTTACGTCCTACAAAACTTACATCGTTGGCATTTATCGACTAGTGTGGAAAGTATCGATAAACAAATTTCGATAATGGAAACGACTTCACATTTTTTCCATGCTTACGCTTTAGTTCATTCACTATGGAATGGAACAGAAGATCGCAGCATAATTAATTAATAAATTACCGTTCGCGTTAATTTACTTACCTATGATAATATAAGTTTTTTAGACTAAATGGGGGCTTCCATTTTTATGATAAAATAATATACACTGTGTTAAACGGGTTAAAAATTACGTGAAATTGATAAGACACATTTGTATGTTTTGGAAAACTTTCATTTTACTTACTTACTTAATCTATACTAAAAAACTTAAATTAATACAACAACAACATACTTAATAGACGTTAAAAATTCATTTTATAATATTTGTATAAACATGTTTATTGTTTACCGACGTGGCTGAATGCAAACCACGTCTTTGCCTATAAAATAGTAAAGTATCGACTATCAACACGACCCATCATACGAGCAATCACTAAGACGAACTGTCATAGGGATCATCATTCGCCGCGCCGGGTATAAATATCAATGTAATTTTCTTTGAATTTTACATTTTTATGTAATAATATACATTGTCATTTAATTTCTGTTATCTATTTTATCTAATTTAGCATCGAACACTCATTACAGCTTAAAAATCTGCTTTACAATCGTAAATTCGTCTTCCCCTTTGACGCAGAACTAAAAAGCATTTTGAAAACGAGGCGAATATGAACTTTCACCTTTCGACAATTTTTTCTTTGTGAAACACACGATGTAACTGCATATAAAATTAAAGCGATATTTTAGACTACTTTACAAAGGAAATGCCATTTCTTTGAAACGTTTTTAAAATGTGTTCTTTAAAGTATGTCGCGTCGGTATTCCTTTTACTACTTTGTAGGAAGATATTTTTCATACAATACTAGCCATGAAAATGATGTTCCGAACTATTTATAGATTTACCAGAATATTGGTAAATCATAATTTACAGATACAATATTCTGTTATTTTAGCCTGATTTATAATAAATTTCCAAGTAAAATGTTATACGAATAAGTGTTCCACCAATAGATTTACGCCTCTGCTTTATTATTGATTTCATCGTTCGTATTTTCAACCGACTTAAAATAAGGGGGTGGTATTTATTTTTGGTTTGTTACATCAGAACTTTCGGCTCGATTGGGTGATTTTGACGATTCTTTTTTTTTCAAGAATAGTACAGTACGATTTACGAAAGATGGCACTCATGAAGAAAATACTTTTTGGTTTTGCATAACCAGCGTTTACAACATTACACAAATTATTTAACCAAAATTAAAATATTATTTTGTCTTAAGTCTTGTCTTCATGAGTGTACGTGCCTAGAAGGCCGCCAATTACTATACCTTCGGTTGATCCCATGTTTTAAAATATGTCCCGTTATGAGCATTTGAAGGCTAGTTTTATGTTAAAAAATGCAATATTATACGTATATTCCATAAACTTTCACTGCTTCTACTGGTGTTTGGGAGGTTGACGTAAAATAAGACGACGATCATTATGATAATATTCACATAGACAAAGATCAACATACTATATTTATTTGTTCAAATTACAATATACATTCACACTTTTACCATAATATCAACATATTTTACATAAAAAAAAAACAATAAAAAAGTTGTAACTTGCAAGAATACCATCTTATCAACTACCACATCTATCAACTCTTAAAATCGACACAGCATATAAACAAAACATTACAATGCGCTGCAACAGTGCAAAAACAATTTTTTTTTCCAATTTCAAAACTCACCGGAACGCCTCACCGACGGGGCTCATGCACACACAGAGGTGCAGCTTAGCCCGCACTCGGTTGATAAAGAAGTAGTAAACCGCGTCCCGGTCAGCTGGATTGATGCCGGTCTTCGCGGCGTCGTTGCGGCACCCGCTCTGCACTTGCTCGTAGGTGTCACCCTCGAAGAGGTTTGGCACCTCGCCTGCGAGATAACGAAACTACAACTGTCCTAATTCATACATGTATAGACTTCCCAGAAACATTTATTGGAGCAAATCAACTACTGGTTGTTTATTATTTATTTTCCTACACAACTTTACAGGTATGTATGTATACCCAAAACATTACAAGGCAGTTTTATGGTTAGTTAAGCACCTAGGCTTATCAAGCCATGTCTTTGTTGATGGAGGAACAACACCTTCAACTCAAGATTATATACAAACACGTAAAGCTAAGATTGTATTTTATAATTTACAAGTCCAAAAATCTAATATTCCACTTATAACTGAAACTCTCAGTTCCAACACTGAACGTCTACTCACCAAAATGGTACAGCAAATAAATATTAACGGACACGTTAGTTGAAGGAAAACATACCAGAGTTGAGCATGTTATTGATGTCCTCTAGAAATTCTTCCTTGGTGATCTGAGTGTCGGTGAAGAGGAAAACAGTGTCCTCACAGCTGACGCCTGCTCTCATGTACATCTTTCGCAAATCGTCGTGAAACTCCGGAGTGTCGTAGTTTCGCTTCAACTCCATACCCATACACCTACATAAGAGAAAAGTCTTTGGCAAAGAGAAAAATTTTAAATTTATATTTTCTGAAAAACCTTCTTGTGATACGAACGCACTCCATTTAAATTACTTTTGTGTAATCGTTTTAAATTCGCTACATGAGTCAATAAACATTAGCAAGTCATAATATGACAAAGACAACTAGCAGCTTAAAAAACCGTATAGAGAAGTTAGAGATGTCAGACATGAGATAGTTAAATTCATGAAAATCTTTTGAACAATATTATGAACAACGGTTTATGTACGAAGGTAATATGCTTGTTTGATGTTAGCCCTATAAGTTCATCTCGAATAACCGATTGTTGATGTTTGGACGCCGGAGGCTATCTATATGTACAATTCAGGTGACTGAACTATCGATCAGGGTATGACAGAATTAATACGATATGTCCGATAACAAAGTAAGATTGGATTACGATAGGGACGTAAATTCAAAATTATCAAAACGATCTTTAAAAATTGAAATCAGACTTAAGAATAAGAAACTTATAAAAGGGTCTTTTAGCGAATACCATTTACAGACTAAATTATTTTATTAATTAAGAAATTTTCCCTAAAATAATATGATCATTGATTATAAAGCACCAATTCATATTTTTTGCAATAATTGACGTACGTCGCTAGTATATAGTTAATATAGTAGACCGTCACCCGGGGCCCCCGGAATTCGGGGCCCCACCATACGGTTGTAGCCCCACTCCTCTCTCCTTATATCTTAGTACCTCTACATTACTAACTTGCACTCATTAACATGCGCCGCAAGCGTCGCAACGGAGCGTCTCCCGGAGCCCCCGGGCCCCACCATGAGACTGTGGCCCCGCTCCGCGCGCAGCACGCGCGCCACGCGGGCCACATGCTCCACCGCATCACGGAACAGTACCAGGTTCATTTCCGCTCGTGCCGTCGAGTTGTACTCTTCGAGGTACTCCTGCCCAGTGAGCATTGGGATAACAGCATTTGATATTTTATCTATTTTCTAATTTTTTCTCAAAGTATTGTAAAAAAAAAATGGCAGAATATTGTAAACATAATATTTAATGTTGATAACATAATTTATATCGTTGCATCCAAGATCATGCAATTGCAAATGCTACTTATGTATTATTGTTATTTTTTTTAGTTATAAAATTAAGTTTAAATCTGGCAGTGAATACTTTAAACAAATTTTAATCGAAACAAATCAATCATTTATTATCTTAAATTTAAATGACATATTAAGCCTCTAAAAATAACATTAAAAAGCAATATTAATTCAGTGTATAAAAATCCATTCTCGATAGAATTCACTTCAAAGAAATACACATCTCATAATGCGATAGAAGATATCCCCATTAGTGATTTGATCGCTCACACTCATCCTATCGACTTTTCTTAAAGTTTCAAACTAGCCTTAAGCTAGATCCTATACTAAAGGTCAAATGGAATCAATATGTCTCAAAGGTCACAAGAATCAAATGTACATGTGGAATTTACTGTATGCAGAGCGGAATGAGGCCCGGGATGTGCACTTGATATCCAATCGTGTGAAATAAACGTTAAAGTTCAATGTCAATTGAATGTGTAATTTGAAAACTATTGAAAGGGAGATTTAAGAGAGAATATATATTTGATTGAGTATCTGGTAACGTATTCGTTGTTTGAATTTCTCTTTCCTCTACTAAAAACGGAATGAAAATAGTTAATACTATTTGCTTATCAAACATACTATCATACCATATAATATATACCCATACGAACCATATTTGTGATAACCATAAACAAATTTTTAAATCGTACTATTTGTTAAAATATATTAAAATGAAACTACCTTCAAAACTACCATCAGCTTTTGTATATCTGGAATCTCCTGGTAGGTTCTATTCTCCTTGGGAACAGCTGAGTTCAGGAAGTCACCAAAAAGGAGGACCGGTGGTTGTTCTATGATAGTTTCCTCTGGTATCTCCAGGATCGGTTGTTGGAAGTTCTTCTGGCAGACTGTGCACATCAGGTGGTAGAAGTAGCTCTTGTCTTCTATGTTGATGAGACGGTCGTGGAAGACGCGCAGGCATTCGTGATAGAACAATCTAGAATTTGGGATTCATATCACGCCTAAATACGGGCTAAAATGTGTTCTTCTTGTTTTTGGATAAAATGCTGGAAAATCATGACTTTTTTTATTTCTTTTATTCGTTCTATTTTCTTATTTAATATTCCATCGCATGTTCTACAACCGACTTAAATTATTTAATTCAAAACGTATTTGTCGTATCGATTGAAACGTAAATATAGTCTCCATTCTTGCCGTTCTCTTAATAATAAATGAAAACTGAATGCAACTTGTTTACGGTATCGATTGAGTATATTTCATTGGCACTTAATATTGTGTGATATTATATTGAATGATCAATTGAATTATTTGATACCCTAATTAGATAAAAGATTTTCGTTATAAAGAAGGAAAAATACTTTTCGAGGGCGGCTGAAAATGTCAAATTTTGTCTAAAGTCAGAAGTTGCTTCTTCATAATTTTTGGAAATTTTTAGAACCTACCTCAACATAGCTTGCGGCAATCTCATGTATGCAGCATTGGCTTGCAGCACCCCTTGCATGCACTTCGACAAGTCTCTCAAATTGAACACATAGTGGGACTTGGCTGGAGTGGGGAGCAATTCCGCGCAGATCTTCAGGTAGACGTCCACGGCCGCGTTGACAATGGGGTCACCTAGCACTGATACCTCGGACACAAAGTCCTCCATGTGACCTTTGAGGATTGCCTTGTGGTAGAAATGTTTTATTGGTTGCGGAGTACTGAGATTAAAAGAGTAGGTACCTAACTATGGCATTTATGATGCTATCCCTTTCGATTTTATGATTTTCATCACATTCCATCATTGTGTTTTATTTAACATGAAGTTAAAGAAAATACTATTATATAAAAAAATGCAATGTCAGGAAACACAACTGGAGACTTCTATTTAAATTAACTGGAAATTGATTGACCTAGTTCTGAATTTCTTAGTATTGGGGAAAATCATAGTGGGTCTAAAAGTGCATACAATAAATTACTCTGAACTCAAACACTGACTTTAAAAATAGTCTTCATAGCTTCAGAATTGGGTGCCGATATGTAGAACATCGCGAAGTGCCGTACGAAGCGGCCGGTGAGCGGGTTGCGCCCGCCGCCGGGCGGTGCGCAGGCGCACGATAGCACGACGTCCAGGATCTCTTTCCAGTAGAGCTTGTCGCGGTCGTATACACCGCCGAAATCTAGGAATTGCCTGTTGAAGGTATGTACATGTCTATGGTGTTCTGGCTTGTGCGCGAAAGTTAACTATAATCCACGGATATTTCTTCTATAGAAATATCATTTTTATTTATAACCGTTTAGTTTATACTAAAATTGATCTGACAGTGGTCGCACAGTAACTATATAACATCTATACAGATGCAGTTACCCTAAAGCCTGTAATTGTAGATTCTAGAACTTACCTCAGCAACTCGATAGTTGGTTGAGCACCATACACGTCCAGGCGGGGCATGTTGACGTCATCGATGAATATCACCACCTTCTTGCCGAGAGGAGCCCCTATTGCTTTGCGAGGTCGCTTCTCTAAGCGGAGTTCTATTACCTCCTAATTGTAAAAAATATAGAAGCAGAAGAAGCTTAGCTTTAATGGGAGTCGAGTTTAATTTCCTAAATATTTAATGCTTAACATGAAACATAACAAAATACCTGAGTCCTAGGACTGCTAGTTTGCGCGGAAAAGTTTAATATAACTGGTATGTATATACCACCGCTAGCCATTTTATTCAGAACCTCTGCAGCTATCACTGTCTTGCCAACCCCTGTGTCATGAAAAATGGAAAAAAAAAAGATAGAAGAAGAAGAAAATTATACTTAAAATGTTCACATTATGCTGAGTAACGAACTATGAACCGCGAAAAAAAGAACTTATCACGTTTAGGGAACCATAATAGCCTCCATTATTACTACTAAAGAAAAATAAAACAAAACATTGCCCACCCGTATTCCCTGTGAACATAACGGGTTTACAAACGCCCAGAAGCTTCTGGAACAAGTATCCGTATCGCACAGTGTCTATGGTAGGCACGAGGGTTTCAAAGAACGGCTTGTTGCAATCGTACAAGAACTCCGGGATGATCTCAGCCCATACTTTGAGTTTTCGGTGCTTTGTGTCCATGAACATGTCGAAGAAGTTGAAACCTTGGGGGAAACTGTGCCAATGGAAAGAACGATTATAAGCGCAATAATATGTTCTCGTATGATTGAATGTGATTATAAATGTTTATAGAATATTGTAAAGCAGCTTCATAGTAAGTGGTTGCAGAATGATGAATATCTTACTTAAATCAACAGTGTCAATATCGACTAGTCCTAAATTTCCATCAAATTATATCTATACTAATATTATAAAGAGGAAAGGTTTGTATGTATGTATGTATGTATGTATGTATGTATGGTTTTCACGCATAAACTACTGGGCCGATTTTGATGAAATTTCGTACAGATAATCTTTAGACCCTGAGAAAGAACATAGGCTACCTTTTATTGCGAAATATGTACCACGGGCGAAGCCGGGGCGAACCGCTAGTCAGAGATATTAATGCAATTTAGACGAGATTAAAGAATAAAACTCACTACTCAGCCTCTTCGAAAGCCTCAAATTGCCTCTTAACAACTTCCTCGAAGGCTTTACGGTTGGTTTCAAGAATGTTCCCACCGATGCACCAAATATAGCAGAAGATGAAACAGTACGCGATATAAGTTTTGATCGCTGCTTTGTCCGGAAATCTCTCGCCAGGTTCAGAGAGCAATGCAGTCATGAGACAGCACTGGGCTGATACTTTGCTTATGTCCACCTGTTAATATTTAAATTATTCAATAGATTTTTAACATACTAACATAACTACATGAAAACAAATACGATTTATTTAATGTAATAACTTTTTTAATATTGCCTGTTGTAGTTAATCAGAACTCTTTAATGATAAGAGCACACACATTTCTTTTTTGTTTAATTGTATAGAATATATATTGTGTATAGATATCGCCTAATTTATTATTATTTTCTGTGAATGTAGTGTTCATCTGTAATAGTTGTGCATAATAACGTGTAAATCCTATGTTACTGTTTTAAGTGAATGATACATATGTAACAACTGGTGATGAACCTTTTTTAATAAATAAATAAATAAAAAAACGATCATACATTCAAATAGCGAATTTTTAATTCTATATAACTCAATTGTTTTAAGCTCATGTGATCATTGTGAATCCAAGTAGATTGTTTCAACTGATGATATGGATTTCAAAATGCTAATTACAAGCAATATGAACAAGGATACTCGCATACCTGTTTGATCCCAACACTGCACTTAGTGTTCACGTGAGTCAATCCAACCTCCAACATTTTGAAGAGCTCGTACAGAAAGTCGGAGTTCTCCTGCGTGAAGAGATTCTTGTCTATCCCTTCAGCTAGCCAAGATCTGACAAACGGTAGATAGCCCAGCTCCCCAGGGTCAATGTAGACCATACCACATCGTGATACTGTTGCTGGTGATGCTTGAGCCAAATCTGCTACCTGGTGTTTTATGGTATAAGTTTAAAGCATACGTTTTCTTCATTCAATTTACATCAACGATCTTTGTTATGATTTCCTAGACCGCAGAACTGTCGATTTTTGATAGATAGATTATATAGATTCCATACCTTGGAAATGGACGTAGGAAATTTCAAGGAGTAAAAAGCGAACGAATATTTGAGTGATGAAAGTTTTAAGATAAAATCTTGCAGAGAAGCCTCCACCAAAACTTGTTGACAAACTAATTATAAAACTGTAAAGAATCATGCAGTATGACGTCGGTATCTTATAGACAACGTATATAAGTTCGTTAGATTTCATACTCCATCATTCAGGCTGCCAATAGTAAAAGGATTTTAATGTAACAGTGAGCAACTGTAACGAATGTTAATGAAGAATCCATTTCACTATTACAAAAATTGTGGGATACTTTTTAAGTATTTAAAGACGTATGTATCAGAAAATATTCCTCTTTCCTATGGGAGCGAGCGGGTATTTTCCACAAAATCGATCAATCAAACAAATATAAATGTCCAGCTAGCTCTCTTGAATAACTTGTGGCACGCCGCGCTGTGTGGAATGCATGCAGGATTTTAATTTAAGACTTTGTGCACTCGATATCTTTTGTTTGTAGTTTTGCTCAATTTTCTATATACTTTCATTTAGTGATAATATATTTCGTAAGATTGTAATGAAAAAATCTTTGAGTGTATACTATACCTATATTGAAACATAATATCTATTAATTGTCCTTGTATATTTGTTTTTAATATCGAATAAACATTAAAAAATTAAAAAGTTTTTTGTTTTTAATATTCATTAATTAGTATTATTAATTAAGATGCATATCAAAAAATAAAACAGAGTTAGGGTTCAAAACAGGGGCTGGAAATACAATCGTCGTGTTTGAGGGATTACGTTGTTTTGACTACGTTTTAGACGAGACTGATGTTGGCCCGCGGCGGTTGCGTCGACCGAACACAGGGGATCATGTTGACGTGATTAGTCGTTTGTAATACAACCAAATATGGAATTACATTTCCATATTTGGTAGCATTTGAAACCATTCAGTCTAGGTTATTTGTCGATAGTTTGACGAACCGATTATCGAGTTCACATATTGACTATATAGTGAGGTTTGTAAAGACTGCTTTTTGGAATTGATTTTGAATGTATTGAAAATTAAGTTTGGACGAAAAATATACAATTATGGCCAGGCTTGTGTACCTATAGAAAGACGATTGAAGAGAGTGGTACAGCAATATACACATGTTATGAGTTAATTATAATAAATCTATTACTATTTATTTCGTGCTTTTCCTTATTAGATACCTACCGACTTCATTATTGGGAAATTTTCTCAATATTTAAAATTAATTGGACGTTTATTTACTGTTCAGAACTAAAAATAATCATAATAAACATTTATTCCAATTAATTTCCTTATTATTAATTAAAAATGCTCGCCATTCTTGTAATGCGATAATAGCAAAACATTAGCGTCAAAACACGTCTCGAAGGTCTCAGAACAAAGGACACGGGGGACGTTTTAATGTAAGAGGTTTGTTTACGTACGAAATGCATTTACAATCGACTTTCGTTCGAGTACTTTTATTTATTTTTAATTTGAATGTCGCGTCATGCCAATACCGTCAAGTCATGGAGTAAGGCGACGATTGGTATTTTTGAATCTTGCCAAAGAAGTTTCACTTCTGACACGTGTGCTCAGCATACATTCCCTTTTTTTCATTGTCAATAGGGAAACGCTTGTTCACAATCTCGCCTGAATGTGGCCTAAGGTACGCGCTTCCCTAGGAGGTACCTGTTCACTCTATGCTTGAAGACCCCCATACTGCATACCACATTCTAATTTTTACTTGCAAGTTAATTGTCCGAGTTAATAATTTTAGTATAATATTAGAGGAAGTCAAAAGGAATTAGGAACTATGTTGTAAAATTGTCCGTAAATATTCTATTAGTCCATTAGTGTGTACACTTTGATAGCAAACTGCAAAGTAAAACATTTTGCGCTGCAAGAGGATGTCCCCGCTACAACATTTTCTTGCTACAATATTCCTTTGACGAAAAATTCCTATGTGAAACTTTGCGTGGAACTTGAGAACATTGTAATTATCACTTCAACTTCGAATAAAATTTTAAGCTTTAAAAGTGAACATGGTAGAAAATAAGAGCTTTTTATAATTATAATATATCTTTATATATCTTATCTTTTAGGAGAAAAAAAAGTCATTAAAAGATATATGATTCTAATATAGTTACTATCAAGTTATTTCTTGTTAATAATTAAGTATCTAAAAGACGAGACCAAAAACAAAAATTAAACACCCATTCCACCCCCGCACATAGTAATCTTAGCCTAGAGAAGCGTGTCTATGACTAATGACTATAATAGGCGCCATTTTGCGTTTGGAAAATTTTCGAATGATAATAAGCTCTAATGGACTCATTATCACATAAATTATTATAGTTATAGAATGTTACCACTGAATATTTGAAAAATTTATAAATTTTTTATGAACATGATTTGTGGCGGCAGAGGTTCGTTTGTAAATTCATAATATTAAAATCAGCATATAAAAATTGTTTCATCTAACAGATGAAGGTATATTTTCCTAATCCCGGACCATTATTAGAACTAGAGTGTACTGTATATTAATAGGTTTAGAGAATTTTCTAAGAAGTTTACAATTCACTCAATTCAATGTTCTAAAATTATTAAATCATCAAATAAATTCAAGTTTATTCCACAAACTACAAAGCATCATTAACAAGTGTATCCGATTCAAACGTGCAATCTCACCTCAAATACCATATGCACATAGGGCGTCAGTTTAATCCGCTCCGAGTTGGACAGGCAGAGCATCTTGTTGTCGTCGAGCACTGTGTTCATGTTCTCGATCCATACCGCGTCCACAGGCCCGTCGCAAATCAGCCACTGGTGGTCTGGCTCTTCACACTGTGTGAACAATAATGTTCATAGATTTTGAAAAGATTCAGTGGCTTGATGCATTATTAAATGCATTATGCTTCTCATATTATATAACATCAGTTTACACAGTCGGTTATAGATCTTACAAAGAAGGAAAAGGCTGGGTCTCAGCATTTGCTGTCCAAAACGTGTTTCTAGAAGAAGTCTAATTTAATAAATAAATAGAGTTTAGGTTTGAAACCGCGCTGTTTTTCAGACGCCCCTGATAATTATTATACGAAACAGCTTAGCTATCCTGTCCTGCGAGGTTGCTGGTGTTTTACAAGTCAACCTACAGTAGAGAATTGAAACACGTTTTAAAATAGGTCAATAAAGTTTTATTCTGTGAAACGTATTCGTCATAAAATATAAAAAAGTCACTTAAGGTAATAAAGATTTTTTCCAAATTTGCTTAAAAAAAAGTAATCTTAACAATTTCAAAATAGGTAAAAACAACAAAGCAATTGCTTTTCAAATGTAGCGTACATTGTAGTTTTAACGTAGAATTTTCTAGAAATGTCAAAAGCATAGAAGTCTCAATGATAGAAGTTCGATTTTTAGCGTAATTTTGAAGCGTAGGTACGAGGAATAGATATCATATGTAATTAATATTGCGATGCAGTACAGTTATTTTAATGACTCTAGTCGTGTTACAATGGTTCTATAATTTTATAATAACAGGTGGTTCAATATTATTCAGTGCTATACTTAGTGCACGGATAAGGAATAATAGACTAATTATCTAGACGCCTTTGTTGGTTTTTCTATCGTCATACATTGTAATGCGTATTGTCTATAGACTACCGTAATTAAATGAATGTTTGTTTTTACAGAAAATAGGTTCTATTTATATTACTGTCATACCTATGTAAAAAAGCAGAACCTTTTTGGTGTAGGCTAAAAATTAGTTTAAAATGAATTATGTTTACGTAGGTATATATATATTGAATAATAATATATATTGAATATATTCAAGCTTTTTAGCATATAGAGAAAACATCAAATCAAAAATCCCCTTTTAATGCAAGATACACTCAAATAATCTATCGCAAACTTTACAAATTGATACAGTTCTCGATTATAAGTCCTAACGTTCTAAGTTTGTATGTTTGTGCGTTATTCAGTCGAGTGTATGATTCGATCATCTTGAAATTTGCAGGACGACTTATTGAGGCAAATACAATTTTCAAGTGCATTCAGAGGGAGGGATTGGTGGGGCGCGAGGGTGATCTGGGAGGAAATCCAATATATGCTATAGAGTACGCAACGAAAACTGTTAAATTGTTCCAAGACACCTTTTCAGGTTGTTGGGAAATGTACATTTGATGTTGTTTTAGATCTAGTAAATACCTACGATCGTTTTGCAAAGATAAAGTTTAGTTAATGTTTATGTTATTTCTAAGTTCTTTTTGGTCGATCGCTGATAAGCCGTTAAGGCAACTTTTTGTATTTGTCTCTACCTACTCTATGGTAACTTTTTTATGCACAACTGAATATAATATTAGATACATTATTAAAATTAAATGTGTGTATAAAAATGAATTAATGATAGATATTTTTTTACAAATTATGTAACTAATAAATAATATTTTTACATAATTTAAAATTATGCATAATAAATCAAATATAAAATTTTATTTCACATGAAACATCCCACACGGAGTTGACAAAATGGCGGCAGAATTTCCCGCTATTCTGAGAACGTAGGTGCAGGTTGCGCGGTTTCCATGAATTTCAACACATGGCTGCCACGTATTACGTCAGGCTTTATGCAATTATTATATAATATATGCTTTTTATATAATTATGAAAAAAGTGGAGTTGTGTTGCAGATGATATAATAAACTTATAAATTAATCCGTACTAATATTATAAATGCGAAAGTAACTCTGTCTGTCTGTCTGTTACTCAATCACGCCTTAACTACAGAACCAATTTGCATGAAATTTGGTATAGAGATATTTTGATACCCGAGAAAGGACATAGGCTACTTTTTACCCCGGGACATAGGATAGGTTTTATCCCGGAAATCCCACGGGAACTGGAACTATGCGGGTGTTTCTTTGACTGCGCGGGCGAAGCCGCGGGTGGAAATCTAGTATTTTATACATGCAAAAAATGTAACTTGATCGTGTTTTAAAATAAATAAATATCGAAAGCTCCAGCTAAGTTTATTTTAAACGTAGCAATATTTAAATTCCGTGTACATTAATACAACCAAAGCGTGCATTTTAACTATAAATACATAAATCATTTATTGGAATTTAAATTAAAATTTTAATTGAAATAAACTGAAATACTCTATCAAAATATTTCCATTCATTTACCTACAGTTTTCATATACTTACGTGGAAAAAAAAATTACTTTTAAATATTACCTGTACAGCTGTACGTAGGGACAGTGGTAGGATGCCGTCATGCCATTCCAGGGTCTGCAGATTCACTTCCCCGTACAGTTCACCAATACTGAGGCTCTTGGGGTTCATTATATACTTGTGCACTATCTGGTATGTTGGACCTTCTACGCCATTTTCACATAAACGAGTGTAGGTATCACCTAACACCTGTATGTAATACAATGAATACATATAAAATATACAAATGTATTTATAGTGCATATATTTTTTAAACTATATGCACTATAAATACATTTGTAACCTATACCGCCTTGAAATTTTCAGAACTAAACTAAATTTAAATGGACCACATGTGAGGCACCAGCTTAAAAAAATTAATATCCAAATCTGCTCACTTCATTGAAAGTTCTGAAGTAAAAAACTCAAAATTGGATACAATCGAATCGACCTCCTCCTTTTTTTTTGAAGTCAGTTGGTCTGTTGAAAATATTTGAGACTTTCGGTTTAAAAGTCTAGGATGTCTAAGGAGTTTTATAAGAGGTCTTAAGAAAGGCTTCTAAATAAGGACTTAATTCTTCACTTCTGCTTTGATCTCCACTTCCATGCAAAATATTTCAGTTGAATATAATTCCTAGTACCTAAAGTTCCAAATTCATTAGTGCAATAGGTAAAATATAATCTGCTGTTCATTAATATTACGTCATTTGCTAATTGGCATAATACGGTTTGAAAATGTATTATCTATACGAAATGAATTTTACTACCAAATACTAAATTTGATGAAATAGGAAGGCACGCCCGGAGCTACGCATAAGAGACAGTCTGTTTTTTCTTAGTATTTGACGGACCATGGGTTTGATTACAGTTTCTTCTTTTAACAGATTTTCTACCTAGTCAATATTTTTTTATTATAATAGATCAAATTAAACATAACCTATAAAACTAACTTACAATATTTCAGGTATATTCCATAACAGCCTACGCTTCATTAAAATAACAGCGTTACCTAGAAAGCTAAAAATACATGTGCTGAAAATATGCAATATCCTAAATATTGGAATAACTTCATTAAAATCGCAGGATGTTACAGAGTGCACCTACGCAATACCTCACCATACACATAATTTCATTACTGACCAATGAAAAACGCACGTGTAGACATTTTGATAGCGAGGCAAAATAGAAAAAGAGTTACATAACAACATCAGTAAGCAATTATGAAGCTTTATTCATTTGACTACATAATATTTTCTTAAGAAAATATATGTATATACTCTCAACGCGCCAATATAAGTTTCACTTCAAAAACTAAACCTTTCAATTGCCGAAAATAAATCGAATTTGGACCGATCTGGAGGCAACAACTTTCAAATAAACAAAGAATCGTCAAAATCAGCTCATCCAGTCAAAACTAAGTTCTGTGGTAACAAAAAAAATTGAACTGAGAAACCTTTTTTAATGTCGGTTGAAAATAAACGGCTTGCCGCTGTCATTATGTGAACTATTATGAACTAAACAAGGACTAGGTGAGGACAGACTTAAGAACTTGCGAGAAAGTTGAGGAAATGAGAACTTCTGCTGAGGAAGACGTTTATAATATATTTTACTTTGTGATGCAGTTTCATCCAAGCGACACAATACGCTTTGAAGTTTCTACGTCTTAATTACTTTACTGACTAAAAATAGGACCTGTATTATATTTTCTTTATATTCTTTATAATGTTTTAATTGATAAGGTTATTTGGAAATGATAAAAATGTCTTATTTGTAGTAACAAATATTATATTTATAGTAATGGTTTTGCAATTTTTATCATTTCACTAAATCCAATTTAAAGTTGGTTAGCTGATGACGTCGTACTATCTTTGCGCGAACTGGCAAAAGCTAGGAGTTGCAATTTTCTGCACAATATTCTTAATTTTTGAAGTGAAAACTTCTTTAGCGGCGTTAAGCACTTTTTCTGTAATGGGTATAAAACTCGCGTCAGGACACGTGACCTGATCGAAAAAGCATAAGACGTAATATCAAACATGTTCAACGTTAATAATCAAGTTTTCACTTCTGCCGGCACTGCCGGAGTGCAACCCGTCTTTTTTTTATTTGTAGAAGTTTTTACTATTTAAAAACTTAAAGATGAAGGATATTGATTGGAGAGGCTTTTCAAGATAGAAAAGAAGAAAAAAGGGTTAAATTTTCAATACCTATATACGTATATTAAACTGTATATGTATAAAGCTTTATCACTACATGTCATCTTAGATCTTTAAAAGTACGCATCGGTTTTTTTAATGTATTTTTTTAATAGATAGAGCTTTTTTGAGGAAGTTTTTTGTTTTTTTTTTTTAATTTTTTTTTTTTTTTTAATTGGTAATAGGGAAGCGCTTGACCACAATCTCGCCTGATGTTAAGCTGAGATGTGGTCTAAGATGGAACGCGCTTCCCTAGAAGGTACCTGTTCACTCTACGCTTGAAGACTCCCATATTGTACTCGTCGGGGAACACAGACTCAGGAAGCATGTTCCAGTCCCTCGCGGTTCGGATAAAGAATGTGGAACCAGAGGCGGCTCGCCCTAAGGAGCGCTGGTGCAGTGAACTCCCATAAATAATTATAATAAAATCATACTCCTTAATTTAATTATTAACATTAATTATTACTATTTAAAATCAATCGTAATCTTTAAAACTACTGTTAATACCAATGAATATATCCATCATTCCATCATCCCATACACCTGTATAATATACCTACTGTATTATGTAACGCGCGAAGCGGAGCGCTCACGATTGCGCTCCAATGAAAAAAGATTTAGTACATTTCCTAATACGAAATCCAATAGGAGTGAAAGAGAGGGTTTTGCCAGAGCCCTGCGCGTGAAACAAAAGATTTTCTATGGAAAAGTAGCAAAATTCGGAGCGCCGCACCAGCAAACGTTGCCGGTTCGTTTTTACCGCCGCGCCCGGCAGGACAGCGATTGCGCGCGCGGTGCGACGTTGCCAGTTTCCACTTCTAAAATATAAACATTACTTGCTCTGTGATATAAACATTAAACAAACACTCGAGTCAACTTCAATGCACGCGCGCGATTCATGCAATTTTCTAATTAAAATTATAAAATACGTGTTGAAATAGCCTGTAGTTATCAGTATTACTTGTGAGTGTTAAAATGAACAATAATTATTATAATGTGGCGTTCATTAAAAAGTGTGTTAAAACGTTACAAGTTCGGCTTGAATGTAAAGCTAATAAGGGACCGCCACGGCCTGAACTTGATCTTACGCAAAAATGTACGACAAAAACGAAAACATATACGCGTGTGTTTAAATCTGAACAATATGTGAAAACACCGTGGTTGTGTGGTTGTGATGAAAGCAACAAACTATTTTGTTTTCCGTGTCTTTTATTTAAAGCGGGCACGGCCGGCGGAGGTAAGAGTGCTTGGACTGAAACGGGCGTTGACGACTTAGCTCATCTTTCAATCAAGATGAAAAAACATTCACAATCTCGGTACCATTTGTTGAATGAACTGCAATTGGCGTCTATCGGACGACAAGACATTCGTAAAGCACTAGATTCCGCGTAGGTACCGAAAGTCAATACGCGAGTTCAATGACCGTGTCGATGAAAACAGACATATTTTACGAAGGTTAATAGATTGTGTCGTATTTTGTGGTGCATTTCAAATTGCTTTATGGGGGGGGCATGATGAGTCTTCGGAATCCCTGAATCCCGGAATCTATATATATATTTTTTTTTAATAAATTGTACTGATTTACACCATGTATTTTCAGTGTTTTATTTCAAGTGAACACCCATAAAATTTTGTCACGAGCCGCCTCTGTGTGGAACCGAATGTTTATACATAATGTTTATATATAATGTTTATACATAATGTTTATATATAATGTTTAGTATACAATTTGATAAGTTTTCTACAAAGTGGTCAATTCCGCGTGCTGCAAGCTAGTATTGCTATAAATTGCAATACGTAGGTATCAAAGACGATTATACAATAATTTGCTATGCATCGAATAGACATTTGAACCAAATTGCATTATATCCGGGATGAGTAGGTACTTGCGGCTTCGCTACATTGCCTTGAGTGCATTATTACTATTGCAATTGTCAAAACTAGCTTATTGCAAACAGTAAGATGTGGACTGAGAAATTAGAATTGTGGTATTAATGTGACATAAATAAACCGTAACCGTTAATATCTATTGGATCTATTATAAGAAAAATATGCCCGTAACTGTAAATTAGATTAAACATTAATTTTATAGTCTGAGTCTTGTCTTTTACAGCGTTAGCTAGAATTAAGTATTCTGTGGTCTGATTTCAATCTACTGGTTCGATTTGAAAAATTCTTTCGGTGTTAGATAGCCCATTTATTGAGGAGACTATATTATATCACCACGCAAAGACCAAAAGGAGTGGAGCACTACGGGTAAAACCGCAGAGCACAGCTAGTATGGTATAAGGCTAGTATGGATAAAGCTTCGCAGGTGCTTTTTTTGCATTTCCCGGAACAAATAGAGATCTATGTAAACTATTACAATCCTATAATAAACAAATGCATTTGCTTGAGATAATCTGAATCGTCATAAAAGTTTATTTTCAATAAAGCTTAACTGAGTGGAGCTAGATATTTTATTCAGGCAGTGAACTGTATTATTTAAAATATGCATATAAAACGTATTTTTAAATAACAGTGTTTCCATTATTGGCCTCTAAATAATATAGGTTGAAAGTATCGATAAAGTTTATATATTTTATGGTAACTTATTATAATATAATTCTTCCCAACTTTCGTAACATTCTAGAAATCTAGACGGTGTTTACAGTTATCTAAGTAACAGACGTACAAATATAATACAATGATTATGATGATGATGATGATATTTTTGGTGGTGATGATAATACTAATTTTGGTGGTAGTGATGTAGGTGAGGGGAATTTCTATTATGGTGATACAAAAGTGGATGATGATGATGATGATAGCAACGATTCAATGACTGATAGTGACGATATGATGACATATGATGTTGATGATGATCTTAGGATGGTGACGATTTATAATTAGGGGATGATGATGATGATTGTGTTGACAATGATAAATGATGATGAACATGTTAGTGATGATGAGATGTTGGTGATGATCATGACGATGATGACTATGTTGATGTTTACGATTTAGATTATGACGATAATGATAATAATAATACATCTTACATGTAGCACAGTAGTTTTCCCGCCGCCAGTCGGCCCGACCAACATGACCCCCCACCTGACGATCATCGTTTCGTGCAACTGTATCACCTTCTTTATTTGACACTCTTCCACTTGTAACTTGCGCTCGATGAGAATTGTCGCTGTTTTGAATTATATTTTTTGAACATTGCGATATTATCTTACCGGACACCAATGTGCCAATCTTCAAAAGATAAGAACAGATATAATTTGTTTCTTTATAATGTTTTTCAAACTTCTCAATTACTTTTTATAAGACTGTGTTTATATTTATGCTTAGGCGTAAAGTTTGTTTGAACCTTTAGGTTTCGCTGCAATGAATTTTCCATGAAAGTTGTTACAATTTAAAATATGTAACCCTTATTTAAATTTTAATGACTATCTTGATTTAACTATCAATACCATGAAAATTGCAAACCGGTTGTTTCACAGGAAAAACAATTTTCTCTTTTACATGTCGGTACATATTGTATGTTTTGCTGACGCAAACGAATTTTCCAGGAATATGGTAACAATTTAAAATAATAAATTTACTTTAAATTTTAATCACTGCTTTGACATAACTATCAACACCACGAAAACCAGTAACCGGCTGTTTCAAAGGAAAACCAATTTCTCTTTTACATATTGTATATTTTATATGCTTTTGCTGACGTATTTCATCGAAGCGAAAATTATTAATTGACGTTAATTCAATTTATTTTATATCAAACAAATATCGGTAAAGCATTAAATTATGTGCAGTAATTAATTATTCAAAATTTTCGGAAACAACCACACATTAAAATTGGTTTTGGTGCTTATTTTAAATAGTTTCGTACTCTATAAAAAAATAATGTTTGCGGGTCGAAATTAATTATGGCATATCTTGTGGTGTACGGGACATATTATAGTCATACATTTACTATCTTTTCAAAAAAGTATTATTATGCCGCAATATAGAGACTTTTCTATGATAGTTTCTTTTAATTTTCACAGTGTCTTTGGTAGTCTGCGTATTTACGAATTGCATTGAATAATCAGCTAAATACCCCAGGATTTCTTCAATACAACTTCCTAGTAGTCGAAATTTTCCTATTTCCATAGAACATTCAACTCACCTATAACATCAACCATGACGCCATAATCTCTCACTGGCAGGGACACTCCGGGGAACAAATCAGAGAGTATGCCAGCGAACAGCACCGCGTCTGCTGCAAGGAACTTGGGCAAGTTGCTGTCATTCAGCGCGCAGAGGAGCGTCATCTCTTCGTGCTGATCCGGACTGGCGCGTTTCAATGCTCCCGCCATTACCTACAAACGGTGAGCTTGTTTTATCGGACAAACTCGATTACGATCACACTTGCTGGTAAACTAAGATGTGGTCTAAGATGAAGCGCACTCTTCAGGAGACTCGATCATATAGCATTTTAAACTGGTGCAAGTCTGTACTTGTCTTTACTTAAAATACGTACAATTTTGATCTACTTACTATCTTAAATATTAAACAGTATAAAACACGTTAAAATATTCTTATAAATTACCCTTATTTATTGCCGGTATCTTTAAGTCTACTAATTGTAAAAATAATTAAGCAAGACAGAACAGGAAAATAGATAAACAAGGTAAATGTTGCTAATTTGTGAAAAGGCTTATAAGATTATCTGTTTTTATCTGATGTAGAAAAACGCTAATAAAGGATCGCTATGAATTAATAAAATATAAAATCATTAACGGTCTGGAAACTTATTCACAAATAAAAAGTGAAAGCTCAGAATGTTCTTTAAGACAATTCAAATAATAAATAGCATACTGTTCAAAAAGAGGCCTTAGAGCTTCCTAGAATTTTCTCTCGGACTTTCTGAAAGCAATTTGTAAGTAAAAAAAAGCCTAAGTTGTGAACTTTCAAAAGTTCGTACTTAAGTTGAAAGAGTTTTTGGGGATTTACGTTTTCGTTTGTATTGAAAAATACAATATTCCCGAATTATCTAAAAAAATATTGTTGTTGTGTTTAAATAATTTAAGTAATTAAATTTGAACTTACAAGTACACTTTTAACGGCTCTCATGCCAAAGTCGTAGTGGTCCTGCTTGGACAACTGTTCACTTGACAGTTTGTACATTTGGACCATCTTCTTGGCCAAACCTTTTGATGACTCAAAGCCTTCTGAATAAAGAATAACTTCTGCTATCAGTGCTGGAACAATATATAATGTTTTTGTCCTCAATACAATTTTATTTAACTGAAAAATACGCATATTGCGTAAGTAGGTACTTGAATATGGATGAAATAGAAAATAATTTAAACTCAAAAGTTTATTTATTATTTTCTTTTGACAAAGGAAATCTATTTTCATTTTGTTATTGAACGTCCTGAAAATCTGGATGGAAAGAGTAGTAGATGCAATATTTTTTTTTTAATATTTTACACTCGTATGAAAAAAACTACTTCATAATATCATCCATGAAACATACAAACTTTAAAAAAAATATTTTTGCTCATAGCAATCTCCACATCCATAACATACGAGTATATACGAGCAGGTTGCATTTCACAAATATGGAATGCTATTTCTAGGCTTATCAAATGTTGCATACAGATCAGTTATATCAAAGCAAACGAGTTTATTCTGCTAAAGTTTAACGATCAAACATCATGGCATCCGATTTCGATACCAGGAAACCTTTGTAGCTCAATCCAGCATCACACAGCAAACATGGATATCTACAAGTATGTATTTTCATAGCAAATCACATGACAGTACCAGGTACCCTTTGACGGTGATATTTGCGGTTTGCTTTCCCGAATTCTGCATTCCGAATTTAATGAACCCATACCGGACCTTTGAGTGCTACAAATGTATTTAATATCGGATTCGATTAATGCTTTGTAGTACGCCTATAAAATGTCGCATAATTAATACGTACACATTGATGATAATTGAGTTTTAATAAATGTTTTACAAATTAAATTAACGGCTGCGTTGTTTTTAAGGATTATAATTTTTAAATTATGTACAACTAATATAATTGGTGCGGAATGGTGTGATCAGTGAATTTTTATCCGGTCTCTGATAACAACTTTGTAAATGTATTACTTAACAATTCAAGTATCAAATATCATCTTCGGCATTTTAATATTACTAATTATTGAGACATTTTTAACAATTTCCTTAAATACAACACAATGCTATTTAACGACACTAGAACAATAACTTTCACTTATAATATTCATAGAGTGAATTATTTTAATATTACTAATTATTGAGACGTTTTTAACAATTTCCTTAAATACAACACAATGCTATTTAACGACACTAGAAAGAATAACTTTCACTTATAATATTTATAGAGTGAATTATTTTATAAAACGTTATTTCAATTCAAACCGCGCCTGTAACGTTCACTATAAGTATAATCTTTACAATTTCTAAACTACACTGTGCTTGAAAGCGTTTCCTCTGATTGCAAGCTTTTTTACTAACGGAACATCTATTAAAATTTATAACGTCGTTGATTTAAAACTTGTAACGTAAAATATTATCTACAAATATTCTTATTCTTTTAATTAGTGTCACGTACTAAGTAATTGTGGAGTCTTACAATTAATTATTTTTCTATATGTATGTATAATATTATGGTCTGTTTAGCTTAATAATGTATCCGTAAGTAAAATTATTACACAAATAGTATACTTACCATAATCAGGCACCATCATAGAAATAGGTCTAAACAGGGCTTTCAAGTTATCAGGCAGTTCAGTTCTTCCAGCGTACCCTGGGTTCATGGTGATGAAAGCGGCGCAAGTTCGCACGAGTTTTATTTCGCGACCCTCGAACATGAATCTATTAAATATTTATTTAAATACTTTATTGTAAAAACTGAAAAATATATCAATACTATTAAGAAAAACTGAAAACCGGGACCCAAATAGGTATTTTCCTTAAAATAATGAAAAAAAGCAGTTTTTTAATTACTTGTTCTTCTTTTTTTTAACAGGTTTTGTTGTTGTAGGAAGGAATTCTATTCAAAATATAAAATAGTTTCCAGTAAGTTTTTACAATAATTGTTTAATAGACTTGACTTTATACATTTTAAGAACAGTTCGTGCGCAGTCGCGATGTTCCGGTTGCGAGGGAGGCCCCAATTTTTTTATTTTTAAAATAAAAAAATTGATTTGAATTTTATTAAAATTTTATTTTTATTATTATTTATAAACAAACCTAGTCTGCTTCGCCACTTTAGCATTCCGTATGGTGATCAACTGTTGAGCGATTACAGAGAGTACTTCGATATCGATTCTGTTGAACTCATCGAAGCAGCACCAAGCCCCCGACGTGGCCAGACCCGAGAAGAATCTGCCCATCATTTTGTAGTCCAGACCTTGGAAATATTATGGTTTTTTTTTTAATAACTTTTCCTTGAATTAATGAAGAGCTTTATTGCTAAAAACTAACCGATGGGTTTCGATAGGAACATTTTTAAAATAGCTATTAAACTAGCTAATATATTAATGATTAGGGATCAGAAAGAATTTTTTATCTGGTTGTTACGGAAATATAATAATTCTACGATATTAAAAATTATCTTTAATATCAAAGCATTATTTTATTAGATAAGTACATATTTAACCACTCTAAAAATGTATATTAAATTTTCTGCGACACCTCACACTACAATTACAGCGATAAGGCCGCCCTTTGCTGTTTCTGTAGTATTGTCTTTGTTATATGTATTTATGTATATTCAATGCAATAAAGTATAATAAATAAATAAATAAATTACACGTAGCTCCACCCTACCTTCAGAGCAATTGAACACCACGCACTGTATCGCGAGCGCCTTGGCCAGGTCCTTCGTGGTCTCCGTCTTGCCGGTGCCAGCCGGTCCGGCCGGAGCGCCGCCCAGGTCCAGCTGCAGCGCGCCCATGAGGCACAGGTA
The DNA here is from genome assembly GCF_061535395.1 of Colias eurytheme. Lineage (NCBI taxonomy): Eukaryota > Metazoa > Arthropoda > Insecta > Lepidoptera > Pieridae > Colias > Colias eurytheme. Next base: position 1,409,321 of record NC_142980.1, read on the forward strand.
GCATCTGTCCGTGAGCGGCGTGATCACCAGCACACCTGGTTTATCATCCTACTATCTTAATACTATTATAAAGGCGAAAGTTTGTATGGATGTTTGTTACTCTTTCACGTAAAAACTACTGAACCGATTACAATGAAATTTAGCACGCATATAGAGGTTAACTTGGATTAACACATAGGATAGGTTTTATCCCGGAAATCCCACGGGAACGGGAACTAACGGTTTTTCCTTTGAAAACGCGGGCGAAGCCGCGGGCGGAAATCTAGTAATATTATAAATGCGAAAGTTTGTGAGGATGGATGGATGTTTGTTGCTCTTTCACGCAAATACTACTGCACCGATTAAAATAAATTTGGTATGTAGGTTCGCTGAAGACCCAGAATATGCTAATATGTACAATATATCTTTCGGTATGAATACCGAAAGATTAGATTAGAACTAGAGGTAGAATCAAACAGGTGGCCGAGAGGTCAGACGTTGTGAAAGAAACGTTGAAACGTTCGTTGTAACGTTTTCGGCGAAAGACTTCAATAATTTATTAATTTTAGATCTCAGATCAATACAGTTAAAAATAAAATTCCTTTCTACTGCGCCCTGATATATGAGAATTTCAAACATACCGCACATAGCAATTTAATTACTATTTTTCCTCTACAAAGTTTCAACTTCATTACGAGAATAGTCCTTACTATAATATTATAAATTTGAAAATGTTTTTGTTTGTGGATCTTTGTGTAGCAATGGAGTATTGTTGGGCTCTAGAAATAGTTAAGAGGATAAAGACATAGGCCTATGTTATGACAATTTAAAATTGCTTCTAGAAGAAGTCTAATTGAATCAATAAATGTTTGAGTTAGAATTTACCTCCAGCACCCAAATATTCGTGTCCATAGATATACATAGCGCTGGACATTCTCGCCACGCAGTTGTCAATGTCGTCCTCCCAGTAATAGCGGATCATTTTCAGCCATTCAAAGTCGTTCCTGCGTAATTGGAATAATAGATATTGTCTATCGATAGTCGTATTGTTCGCCTTTCATAATTTCAATAGTGACACGACTGACGATTATTGTTTATGACGTGTTTAGTAACTGTTATGTCTGTTTAATTGCGTATTTGCAATGTAAACTTATATAAGTTATAGTTGTGAAATTATACATAATGTTAGATCGTAATTATATAAAGTAGGCTTGTACAATTGATTTCACATTAAATAATAAAGAATAGCTATTTTTACTATTATGATAGCGCTTTGAATAGGAAATAAGATCGTCATTCAAAGCGGGCCGCTTGGGAAATAAAATGCTTTTAAACTTTTAGTTTATTTTCTTCAATATTCTTTTACAACTACAATAGACAATTATGATAAAATCTTCCACTGCAGGAGCAAAAATCGTTAGAGTAAAAAACAACCAACTCACGTTGAAAGCTCACAAAGAATTTGGCACTTTATACTAAAGAAACGTGACCCCGTACGACGGTCTTTGACTCTTCATTGATACAAGCCAAGCAAAGCCGATCGATAAAATAATAACTTGTACCTTTTCATGAGGCAAAGAAGCTAGATTTTTACCATGAAAAAGCTTATTTTCTATAAAATTCCTTTGAAGCTTATTAGTACTGTTAAGGGGCTGCATAAAAGGACATTTCCAACAATACCGTTATTATTTTAAACTAGGTTTGATGGAGGAAAAGTTAATTTAATTTTCAGTATATTTAGTTTTTACTTTTATGAAAAATGTTATTTTAATAAATTCCTAGAAATGTGGCAGTCTACAACTTAAGCTTTAAAAAGCACATTTTCGAACTAGATCACTTTTAGGTCTTCGCTGAAAGTCCACTCGAGCTACTCTTAGAGCAATATTATTTCAGATTTTAGAATGTCTTAACTGTGAATTCTTATTAGTAATTTAAGTTAATCAATAACATCCAATGTAAGAGTTAGACACAATACAATAAAATATATTAGTACCCAATAAGCAACATTGATTTCTTTTATTTTCCAAAAGACATTTGACACAAAAGTCATTGACGTTCCTATTCTCATTTGGAACACATTCTTAATAGGATCGTATCATTACTTACGATCTCTGCACATGCTTCTCCACCATGTGCGTGATGGTGTCCCTCGCATGCACGTCGACTGTTATTAGAGCACAGAGGACTTTGCGAAACAGCGAGCTGAGATCTTGTCGAGTTAGCGCCGCTAGGTCGTTGAGGTCCGCTATGCATTTCCTTGAATAGAACAGTTTTAGAAGACAAAAGAAAAAATCAACAAAGCATAGAAAGTTACCTTCTTGTTATTGGAAATATTGTTTATAACAAAGATTGTATGTGTGTTGTGGCTAGATTTCGTAACGTATTCAATAAAGTACAACGAATGCTTACACGATCGCTAATCTTATATATAAAAATGAATCGCAAAATGTGTTGGTAAGCGCATAACTCGAGAACGGCTGAACCGATTTCGATAATTCTTTTTTTATTATATTCCTTGAAGTACGAGGATGGTTCTTATGTAGAGAAAACGTAAACATGTACCACGGGCGAAGCCGGGGCGGATCGCTAGTAATCATTAATTTCGTAAATGAATTAAAAACCTACTGCACTTATCAGAGAAGAGACTATAAAAATGTTACCCAATAATAAACATTTTACATATCATAATTTCTTACAAACACTTCCACATAGTACTTAAACCTTAAAGTATTGTAGCATTTATAGTAGTGGATATTAAATACTATGTAATACCACAGACTAATAATAATATACTACGTATACAAGTAATACACTTTCCCGTGTTATTCCGTGGAGGCGCTAACAGCTGTAACAGATACGCTTCGGCTAGGTCAAGGTAAAGTAAACAACTTGTTATGAACAATGAATATTACAGAATAAATAATTCTATCTTGTCCTAATTAGCGGAGAATGAAATTTAACACAATAAGGAATGAACAGGAGTATTTTACTCTACTTAGCTTTATCTCAATGTATTTGAATTTTGTACATCACTTGCTGCGCTCCGCGGTTTCACCCGCATGGCTCCGCTTCTTCTGGTCTTAGCGTGATGATATATAGCTTATAGACTTTCTCGATGAATGGGCTATCTAATACCGAAATAATCATTCAAATCGGAGAAGTAGTTCCTGAGATTAGCTCGTTCAGACAAACAAACTCTTCAGCTTCATAATATTTTTATAATCTCCATAATATATAACTATAAATTATAATTAAGTATAGATTGATAAAAAATGTAATAGTAATATTGTGTTACTATATTGGTACAGGTAAATTAGCTTGGAGAAATTTTTGCGTTTGTAGTAGTGTATGGTCAGCAAATAAAATAAAACAACATTTTATTTTTAGTTTTTATTTTATATATATAAGGGATTTTAAATTAAACTATATGTGTTTCTCCTCTGAAAAAGATGAGACTTTATTTTAATATTTGCACATTTAACATACGTATAACTTTTACATTAACTAGACCGGGAGATATTGACACAAAATTTCGAGTCATTTGTAACAGGATGGCGGTTCTACAGGGGTCTTAGTACGCAATGACAAAAAGAAAAACGATGGTGTGAACGCTGGTACCGGCGGCTTAGTCGCGTAGGCGTTAGTCGAACTCGTCGGAAAAATAGCGAAGTCAAACAATTTGTAACACAAAAATTTTAGAATTTACCGATAGCCCATAAAAAAGAAGTAGGCGGTAGTGTCATGCCATACATTTCCGGTGTGACTTACAGCCCGCCATACCGACGCGAATGTGTTGATTTAAAAAAAAACAATTCAACCATTTGTACCAGGCTAACTTTTGCACAGGTAACCATCGTCGTGCAGCCATTTACGAAAATCGCCATGCCATACTTTTCGGACGATTCCAAATGGTCGCCATACCGCCGAAAATCTGCAAATTTTTTTTTTCGCCGAACCATTTGTACCACCCTAAATTTTTTTTTCAACAACTCCTGAATGATTATAAATAGAAGTGTGATAATGCCATACCTGTGGGAGGTGGCGAATGTGTATAAGATTTTTTTTTATTGTAAGATTTTATTCGTATTTTGAACGATTAGTAACAGTATGGCACTAATTTTTCCTGTAAGTTTGAGGTTCAACGAATATAAATACAAAATTTCAAAGATCTAGGTGGTGGAAATCTTCACTTATATAAATTAATACTAAATTAATTTTTTAAGTATGGCAGCACTTTTTCCCCCTACTAGAAGTATGGTAAATATAATAATGGTCACATTTTATCAAATACTCTCCAAAAATCCAAATGCAATACTGGTACAAAAAGTTTGGCGAAAAAAAAAAATTTTGCAGATTTTCGGCGGTATGGCGACCATTTGGAATCGTCCGAAAAGTATGGCATGGCGATTTTCGTAAATAGCTGCACGACGATGGTTACCTGTGCAAAAGTTAGCCTGGTACAAATGGTTGAATTGTTTTTTTTTTAATCAACACATTCGCGTCGGTATGGCGGGCTGTAAGTCACACCGGAAAAGTATGGCATGACACTACCGCCTACTTCTTTTTTATGGGCTATCGGTAAATTCTAAAATTTTTGTGTTACAAATCGTTTGACTTTCGCTATTTTTCCGACGAGTTCGACTAACGCCTACGCGACTAAGCCGCCGGTACCAGTGTTCACACCATCGTTTTGCACGCCTCATAAGCGAAGCGTTGAGGTGGGTACTACTGTCACTTCGCGCAAAACATCTGATTTTTCAAACTTAAAATGTCTTTATGTATCATACATTGCACTTGTAAGATAATACATACACACACATATTAAGAAAAAACACTATTTTTAACATTCATGATATTTTTGATGTCATTTTTGTTATTTAAACTAGTTAAAAAACAGTTTAAAAAAGTTCTGTCTTGGACGTCCGTGTGTCTGTATGTGCGGAGGATTTTCTTGTTAACACGATAGCGACCGAAATACTTTACTAATCGAGTCTTTTTTTTTCTCTTACGCTTGAGTATGCTCAGGAATAGAACCCTTTCATTTTTCAGGGTCTGATTCGAAGTGGTTTAATTGTTATTAAATAAACAAAAATAATAATTAATAAATAATTATTAAAAAAAAATTATGAGGCGTGCACTTTTGGATTTTCCAAACTATTTCTTTTTGTCATTGCGTACTAAGACCCCTGTAGAACCGCCATCCTGTTACAAATGACTCGAAATTTTGTGTCAATATCTCCCGGTCTATACGTAATAATTATAATTTTTGAATGAAATGTGTGCTTTATGTTCACGGTACCAAACGACTGCACGTGGCACCTGCGGACAGCGTAAACTGGTTTATTCTGGTTTTGTGCGTGTTTCCACTTTCCACTATCAAGTGACGATTTATTTATTTGTTTTGTTTCGTAATTATTATGGTCAAATATTAATTATGAAACAAATTATTATGGACACGATATTTTATTGTTTCACGGTAGTCGCCTTGTCGTTTGCTCAAGGACGTGAAATTGAATGATATATTTTTTTTTATAAAGTCAAAACCATTTTCTTTCAAATAAAAACTTGTTTTTATTGAAAACAAAAGTGTTGCTAGGAATAAGTATAAAATTAAATAGTAATGTTAGGATATCGAAACATTTTTGTATAGGCCAGAACGATATAGTGGAAACGCGCTCTAAGATCTGAGTAATATACACACCACTACATATGCAAAAATTTCTCCAAGCTAATTTACCTGTACCCATTTTTTATAAGGTCTTCCATCACACCTGACGATGACGTTGCGAAACGGATCGTAGTTTTTAATAATACAATTTAAAAGCAAATAAAAATGGAACTAGTGAATCGTGTGCTTTACTTGACAATCGACTTTTGAAATAAAGCACACTATTCACTAGTATTTCTTTTAACTATTCTTTAATTATTATTTAATAATTAAACCGAATTCCCTATCACAAATTACCGTCACATTTTACTTCCTATAAAAAAATTTACCTGCTGAATGGAGAACCGCCTCCTTTTTTTGCAGTCGGTTAAAAAGTAATGCATTCGATTTCAAATACCTCTCATAATCAAGCAGTGCTGTATCGATACGCAGCGGCACTTCCAGATCAAAGATCTCGTGAACGCCCCGAGCCCACATCGTTTGTGATACAGTCAGAACCACCTGGAACATTCTTTTTGTTTGTATGTTTGTCATAACATACTGAAGCGGTTTGGAAATTAGAGCTTTAGAGGTTAGTTTTGGGTAATTAAAATTTTGGTACCTATAAACTTTAATCACACAAAAATTACTAGCTCTAATTTAAATATTCTGGGTAAGAGGAGATAAGTAAATAGGTAGGTATGTCCCGAAATAAAAATGAGAAAGGTTTGTACTCGTCCAGATATCAATTATTCCTGAAAATTCGAATATGCAGAAATTTTAATTAGGTCACAACCAGGAACATAAAATGCTAATATTGTTACAAGTTGTTTATTAATTTTATTCATAGACTCATCAAGCCCTTCAGGCCTGGAGATGAAGCACGGAAGTTTACATTTTTCTATTTTTTACTTCCAAGAAAAACTTGTAATAACGTTTATTGCGCGCGCTATCTAAACAAGAAAATGATGTGAAGTGCAATTTTAATCCAATTCTTCGAATATTGCTTTACTACGATTTATATTGCATCAATATTGAGAGGGCAGAAATATAGAATCACAGAAATAAAAATTCTCGGTAATAGCTTTTCAGAACTGAATATCTTGTAAAAACAAATTCAACAAGTGTGTATTGACGAAACACTGCGCTTTGAATTATGGAGAAGTTACGCTATATTGTCACGATATTGTCCAGTAAAATGACGATAAAATGGTTCAGTGTAATAGTAATACATATTTGAAATGCTAATTTATTAATCAAATACCAGCTACTCGCCGTGGCTGTACCTGTGTTGCCCGGAATACAAAACAATAGCAACAGGTGGTTCAATGCTTTTTAGTCATTTTACATTCTACAGATTTTTGTTGATACAGAGAGTTAAACCAATCATTATTTTTGAAGTGACACTTCTTTAGGCGCGTTGAGAGTAAAAATTCCAGATCGCGACATGACAATACCGTCACGTCATGGAGTAAGGCGGTGATTTTGGTATCTTTAAACCTTGCCAAAGAAGTTTCACTACCACAACGCAGGTATTATGCTCGGCACACACGCTCTTTTTTATTTACTTTAACCAACGAAAGACAATCAAACTTGCATCCATGTAAAATATGCCTTACAAAACCTGACAAAAACATTTGCAAAAGCTGCAAAACACATTACCTGATTAGGATGTAAGGCCACCCATTCGACTCTCGGGCGAACTTGGTAATCCTTCAACGCGAACTTCATGCAGCGCTTCACTGAAGCGAACATTGCCTCCTCCACTTTGCCCAGCCAGTCCTCGACGTTACCGCGCGCTTTGAGACCCTTAATTAAACAATATTTAGAGAGTTTTATTGATATTGGTACCCAATAGAGCACAGTATAATTTATATTTCAATCGTCATTTTCACTCAGTTATAAAATGAGTATGTATATAGATTACTAGACTCTCGTCCCCACTTTGCCCGGGTTGAAACTGATTACTTAAAAAATTTTACTTCATAAAGATATAACTTCTGGACAACTCTCGTCGTATAGACGAAAAAAACTTTTCTAATTGAGGAATTTAATGAATATATTTTTAACAAAAAACTAGAACGCCTTCTAAACGAACTGAACAAAATTTAAATGGGACCAACCGAAAGGCTTTCAAATAAAAAAAATCATCAAAATTGATTCATCCACCCGAAAGTTCTGAAATAAAGAAAATACAGTCGAATTGAGAACTTCCTAGTTTTTTTTATCGAATAATGAAAGAATAAGGTTACCAATCAGATTTTTATCAATTTACATTGAAAAAATAGATTACATAATAATGGCGAAAAAAAATTGAGATCTTATTTATAAAACACAAAAATAAAACAAAAAGCAGAAAGTCACGCTACATGTGTTGACATTTCTAAACGAGCTATAACAAAGGGAGCGGCTTGCAAAATGTTTGGAAACACGTTTATTGTGAATGAACAGGCTTTATTAAAATGCTGTAAACAGGTACCTACATAAAATTTTTGTGTATAAAATTAATTATTATTTTGTGGTGTAAAATATATCATAGACTACCCTTTGCATTATAATAGTATAACTTATATTCATATTCTGCACCATTACTATGCCCTTATTTTTGACGTGACAACGTCTTATAATTCGATAGAGCCGGCTGCACGCACGAAAAAACATGACTCATGCGGCGTTACCTCGCTCTGAGGCGTTCCATGTAGTAAGGCTTGAAGTGCAAGCGAGAGCGCGGAACGAGCGACAAAGAAACACAATCGGACGTTGTCACTTTCAACTATCGTCAGTAAACCGACTTTACAGACAACCAATTTTTTTTCAGTGCCTTAAAACAAACATATAAAAAGACACCTGTAGATATAATCATACCTTGCCCAAATTGATTCTTTCTCCCTCCGGTGAGAGCATGGCAATAATATCCGTAGTCAGATCTTCAGCTTTGGCCGTTTTAGCCAGTTTCGCCTGCAAAGCGTCCCTCGTAGCGAACGACATCTCTCTCTCAACCAGAGTCCCATCTTCCGTTATCTCCATTTCACTTTCTGGTAATTTCACTCCGAATTCTAGTTTCGCGATCGCGTCGAAGCATTTACGCAAATGTGGCTGAACTGCGTGTGGATTACGTGTCTGCCAAGAGAATTGACGATTATTGTCATTTAACATATTTTGAGTATTTTGAAACTATGATACTGCAAATTAGTAATCAATCTCTCTATTGTATGGAGATCTAATAAAATTAATAATTTCATCACCTATAAAAGAACATACTTTTATGCGTTTGAACATGACGAAGTAATATTAAATTCACACTAAAATAAAAATAAAAATGTATATAGGCACTTTTACTTAATTACCTACAGAATCTTCCAATAGAATTATCCACCAAAAAATCAAAAGCATTATAACTAAAACCTTCTGATTAAGGGTGCACTCACACACATCAGTCACCGTCAAGTCACCGATGACTGATCGGTGACGGTTTGTGTACGTATCCACAAACACCAGTCACCGTCATGTTGTCCGTCAGTCACGTCGCCGGTTTGACTGAATCATTGAACACATACATCAGGTTAGTGAGTGATTAGACGTGTGTCACGCTAGAGACGATGTAGCAATTGACGGTAGCACGACGCTGACTGAACTGAGACGTGACGGCACCGGGTGAGTGAGGATAAAAGTATGATACATGTATGGAAAGATTATTTGACGTGCCTGACCGGGGACGTCACTGATAGATTTCGGGCCGGCGACTGTCGTGTGGGAACAGAGTCATATTAGAACTATTGATACATATTTTTTTTTAATCCTGTCCGGTGACGTGCCGTGACGGTGACTGATGTGTGTGAGTGCACCCTTAAGCTTAAATCCTCAATTCCTATCCACATCCAAAACTACAACCTCTATTTTTTTTTAATTATTAAAGGACCAATACCTGTGCCAAGATCTCCAGCAACTCGTCGTTCGACAGGAAGAAGAACCTCGGGAAGGCCACTCTCTTGGTCTCGAGATACGCCTCCAAGCACTTCATGATCTGGTCCAGCATCTCGTTGTTGCGGACGAACTCGTCGTATAGCTTCGGCTGAGTCGCTGCTGGCATTGCTAGAGGCACCTACGTTTTCGAGAGTTATTTCAAGGTTTAGTATCGCCAAGATATCAAATACATTTCTTTAATATGGTCCAACCTTAGCCAATTTCCTCATGATATCCTTCCACGATTTATCAACAATAGTGAAGAGCCGCGTCTCGTTCGGCAGCTGGCGTTGGATGTCCGGTGCTGAGAATATCACTTCTAGATATATCCAGGTCTGTTGGCACGCGTACCACTCTTCCTGTTATAACAAGATTTGGGAAATCAGTATGGAATTTTGGCAAAGAAGATAATAAGGATTAAACTTAAAATACTCGAAAAAGTACTTAAAAAATTAAATGAAAATCACACATTGTTGATAAAAGCGAAATTAAATAAAACACGTAAAATTGAATCCAAAATCCGTAAAATTGAATACCAATATTGTCTCTGGATATGAAATTTAATCGCATAAAACCAAAACAGTAAGTTACAAAAAACCTAATTATGTCTAATAAATAAGATATTCGATTTACCAAAGTTCTTGCAAACAGCTCCAAGTTTTTGGCCCACTCTTCCACTCTGCTCCTAATAGGACCACAGTTCCGTGAGCTAAGAATTGTGCTGATATGGATATTGCTCTCATCAACAGCAGCCTGGATTTCATCGAGTCCACCTAGGACGTAGACATCTCGGGCGTCTTTGTGAAGTATGACGGGGAATTCTAACGCTGCCCAGATTTCTTCCACCTACAATACAATATAATTTGTGTGACGCAAATGTCTCGCTAAATGTCTCGCTCATTCGTCATTTTTAAATAATCGATTCTGTTCATATTTTATAATAGCTGCGCTCCGCGGTTTCACCCGCGTGGCTCCGCTCCTGTTGGTTTTAGCGTGATGATATATTATAGCCTATAGTCTTCCTCAATGAATGGGCTATCTAACACCGAAAGAATTCTTCAAATCAGACCCTGATCTAGTAGTTCCTGAGATTAGCGCGTTCAAACAAACAAACTCTTCAGCTTCATAATATTAGTATAGATTCAAATTTAAAAGTTGTAAATACAATTATCTGGTGTTTTCCTTTATATTTATTTAAAAAGTTTGCATCTAGCGAATCATCACACCCTACACCGGAACATGAAGTGCAAATAATTTACCAAAACCTAATTTTAAAATCCAGATTCTCTTTTAGCAGCAACCAATCAAGAGGACATATATTAATTATTATTTACTCGCCTTCTTGAGCAGAGCTTCCAAACCAGCTTCCGAGCTCGCTTGACCAGCGACTTCCATCAGCTCCTCCGCATGTTGGAAAGCCTGCAAGTCTTCCAGCATCTTCAGGGTCACCACCATGTCTGGTGTGAAGCGTGTGTGAAGAATCTCCTCTATACGGACCCAATGGCGAGGTTTAAGCGCTGGGTTCCGAAGGTATGACATAACTGGTAACTAGAATTAAAAACTTTGAATGAATACTGTTGATATTTTTGACACACATCATCTAGTAAGACACTCAGTTTTAATTATCTCAATTGTTCACTGAAATTGTCATAACTATATGATATTTTTCTACAAAATAATTGCAACGAAGTTTTGCATAGATACTATGTTATGCTACGTCCCTGACAAGCGACAAGTATCTGAAATTGTAGGACAGCATAATTTAGAACCTGCTTCTAGATAAGAGTTTGTGCATAGTATATACACACACAAGTGTTGAAAATATGAGGTTTTGTAAGTACGATACAGTAGAAAGTGACGTATGACAATGTTTGAATGAATGAATTATGATGATATACGTTAAAGTTTAAATTTTATCGTATCATTTTGAGAAATACCTTATCCTTAATAATATCAATAGTCTCCTTACAACCAGGAACTATCTTGTTAGGTGGCAGACCTTTGTCGAGCTGGTTGAAAGCTTTACCGAAATTGATGGTTGTTGTTTGAATCTCATCTATATCCAACGTATTGAACGGCGCTTCGTACCTTTAGAAAAAAAAATTGTTGTCTGTAAAGTCGGTTTACTGACGATAGTTGAACGTGACAACGTCCGATTGTGCTTCTTTGTCGCTCGTTCCGCGCTCTCGCTTGCATCAAGCCTTACATGGAACGCCTCAGAGCGAAGTAACGCCGCATGAGTCATGTTTTTTCGTGCGTGCAGCCGGCGCTATCGAATTATAAGACGTTGTCACGTCAAAAATAATAATAGGTTGAAGTTGAATGATTCCAGAAAGCTTTATATGGTATTTAAATTTATAACGTTTAAAAGAAAACAATAGGTATGTACCATGTTGCAAATAGATCGTTCCACTCCTTAGAATTCTTCCACAGCATCTGACGCAGCCGCACATCTGTTATGGCTTCATCCAGCGACTCCAGTCTCGCTGGTGGTATCTAAATGTATTGCGTAATAATTAATAATATCTTTTTCTGCTAGTAGTTTAAAGGACCCTTTATTGTATACTAGATTTCCGCCCGCGGCTTCGCCCGCGTTTGCAAAGGAAAACCCGCATAGTTCCCGTTCCCGTGGGATTTCCGGGATAAAAACTATCCTATGTGTTAATCCAAGTTACCCTCTATATGTGTGCTAAATTTCATTGTAATCGGTTCAGTAGTTTTTACGTGAAAGAGTAACAAACATCTATACATCCATACATCCATACATCCATACATCCTTACTAACTTTCGCCTTTATAATATATATTAGAATATTAGATAATATTAGATATATTATAATATATATATTAGAAATATTAGATTTGAGGTTAAATATTAGATAGAGGTTCAAAATTTTATAAACCGTCAGCCAACACTGACACTATCTATCTATACGTTAATTAAGAAGAAACGAATTAAAGATAAATCTTCTAAAAGTATAAGCATTTTTATTCAATAATTTTACTTCAATATGTTATTTTATCTAGCATCTTTTTTATACCTTAAATATTTTCTGCCATTCGCGTATCTGCTTGTCCCTTGCGGTACAAACTTGGAGTTTCTCAGCTAAATCATCGAGAACTTCCAACACCTTCTCGTATTCTGATTTTTCATCGTATAGCCAAGGTTGCTGTAATAGACATTTATTCAGAAATCTTGTGCATAAATCTAGTTTTTCTAGTTTATAATTTACATTTAAAATACATTCGATGATTTGAGTATACGAAACGTGCGATGAAATCACAATAAGTGTTTTTTTTACGTTATTCCGATATAGGTGTAAAGTGTTATGTTATTTTTTTATAGAAGAGTTTATACCTGTCGCCTAACAGATCAAGACATTATTATTAATTTCTTACGTTCCAAAAGCCTAGAGAGATTAGAAAGCAAACTTGGATATGAGATATTCATTAACTCTATTGACAAAGTCAAAGTAATAATTTCAGGTACATACTGCAACTTCATCTCGCAGTTTATTAACGTCCAACATCAACTCCATGATATCCTTCCCTATTTGACTGGCGAACATTCCCGCTAATTTGCCCCGGGTCTCCAGTCTAGCGTCTACATTAGTGCGTAGGTTGCCAAGGGCAACGCTGAGACCTGCACATATAATTTTTTTCGGTTGATATAAAGATAAAATATAATAAATATTATTTTAAACATGACATCTAAAACAGTTGATTTTAATTTATTGGTTCTACCAAAGCTAGATAAATCAATTAATTAAAATTCTGCTTCGAATATTCAATCATGCTTCAGTTCTTTAATAAACGAGTCGTCTACACGTTTATTGTTTACTACGTTTATAATTATTGTTCATATTATGATGTAAATGCTATTATAATAATATCTGATCATAAGAATATTGCTAAAAAGCTAAAAATGTATATCGAAACTGAACGAAGGACAGCCTTCTATCAATAGTATGGTTTAAAGTGTTAAATCAACCAATCCTCCTATTTTCGTAACACTGACCTATTATTTTAAATACTGTACATGTCGGACATGTAGCAAACTTTTATATGCACTGCCTTAATTTACATTCTAACTTTATTTAGATTCAGTTGGAGAACTGCTTCTCTAAAATTTTTACGAATAACTTACCCAAATATTCAGTCATGTCATCAGGTGGTATGGCGATATTAAATTCACCCATCAAATCATACAATTCCCTTAGATACTCCAACCTTTCTTCCAATTTAGCAACTCGAGGTTCTAATCCATCAAGTAAGAAGTTATAAGCCACGAGTTCTCCCGCGCTTTCTGGCTCTTTAGTTATATCATCGTTGATGCCTTCTATTCCTTCTAGAATTTCATCTATACACGTTCTTCCGATACTGAAAAAAAATTATCTTTTTTGTCTAGATCTCAAAGGAGTTATCCTTCGATATTTAAAATTTATGTTAATAAAATATGATTGTCTGCGCCACAATTCAACGGCGTAGTTAGATAATAATAATTTATTGAAATTCGCAAAATCGGACTCCTACACTACATTCAGTTAGTGTGGTTAGGCTTAAATTTAGAGAAATCAATAATATCAGTCTGCGCGTTAAATTTATAAGCTTTTAGCGCTAAAAGCTAACAGACAAATACTTTTGCATTATTGATGAATGTCCATTATGGAAACTTACTCAGGTGTAGTTGTATGAACAACGTCAAATAGTCTTCTCGGTTGAGGTCTGAATAGTTCTTGGAATGGAGACAGGCAGAGAAACAGTAATCCCAGTGGCTGGTAACTGACGACATCTTCAATTTCCTCTATTTGTTTAACAAACTTCTCACACAACTTCCTAAACACATTCACGTCCCTCTCTTCCCTTATTATGTTAGTGTCCATTTCATGAGCCTCTCTAAAGTTATCCATAAACTTATTCATTCGCTTGAGGAAAGTCCACAAGTTTTCGAAGGCATTTCTTACACATAGAGGTATAAAATTGATATCTTCTAACATCTGCTTGTCTTGGTGCATTAAGAAGTATAAATTCGGTGACTGGCCAGCGGACCACTCGACTTGCTTCCCCATTATAGTTGGCTGAACGAATATTTGCAATGAATCTTCATTGAGAAAGTTGTGGAAGGTTCGAACGTATTCTTCCCAATAGTCAGTTATTCTTTGCATATATTTTGATATTACTTTTTCGCTTGGATTCAGTTCTACTTCTCCCGAGGGTACGACATAAGCGTCAACTTGAAAGAGAGCCCACTAAAACATGTTTAAAAAAATGTATCCATGCAAATGGCGAGCATAGCAAAAAGTACGAAAATAACAACAAATTATAATAGTGAAATGTTAGAAGAATAATATCCTGTTAATAGTAGAAGCTTTAAATTAGCATAACCCACACCTTGCACGTCTCATTGTCCCTAGGCAATACTTCTAGCACTTCATCCAAGTCGGAACCTTCGAGCAACTCTTTCGCCGGCAAGAACTGCACGTGCGTCCTCAGCATGTTCGCCATCATTGAGTTCGACAGCTTCGTCAGTCGGTACAGCATGTAGTTCGTCATGTAGTCCATTAGTTTTATGAAACTTAACAAAATATAAAGATTTTTGATGCATAATATACTATTTTTCTGAATTATTCTTTAATAGCTTAAAATTGCTTTATTTCTTTCCTATATTGCAATTTGGTAGTCAACTAATTTCACTATTGGATGTCACTATGTTTCACGAAGCTTCAAGTGACAACGCGTTGAGCATAATTTACTTAGAGCCTTAGTTTTTTGTGCAACTTCGCGGAGCGTAACACACGTTTTAACAAATAAAAAGGACCATTGCGTAAATCGCACATACCAAGCAAGTCTTTCGCAATAGTTCCTCTTATTCGCCTTCTCGGTATACGACATGCCTCCCTGGGGCTTCCCTCGTATAATCTGAAAGGGTGCTATGTTTCTATCGTCGTATATAAAGCCCTGTTGGTACAGAGCAGCATGGCATGCTGTAGTTATAACGTCCAGTACTATTGCACGAAATTCGTAAAGTTTCGTACGCATGTATTCCACTTGTTTCATCTAAAATATGAGTTGTAATAATTTATAAAACCAAGGAATTATGTGCTTGTTAAATATTTTTTGTATTTCATTTAGAACAGGATAACGGAAGTACAAATTTCATTTCAAATTCTCATACTCTCTTGCAGTTACGTAAAACAAAGAACAAATAGCTCAGCGAATTAAAAGTTCTGCATACCTGAACTTCAATAAAGTAAAAGAATGCAATATCCATGTCCTTTGAAATATCAGCAAAGCTCTTCATGTACATATCGCAGCACATTGCTTGCATGCTCAGGAGCGCTTTGCCCAAAACTGGGGTCAGAATGAACAGTTTTTTAGCGATCTTCTTGCGTATCCTGCTGTACTTCCTGAATAATATCGACTTTCGCCACACGTAAAACGCTTTCCAGTAGCGATAGTTTCGGAAAAATTTTATCTGTTCAAAGATATTATTATATTAATATACATTTGATAATAAAACATAAATTGCATAATTTTTAACTTGTTGTTGTTTAAACTGTGCTAGTAGGTACTTATTATAATTATTTGTTTGGCAGGAGAGATTATGCTTTGATTGAAAAAGGAAAGCACATCGACAAATATAGGTACCCACATTGCCTTTTGAAACATCAAACGCGTTACATCGTGAAAAGAAAAATTGGAAATATAATGAGGCATAAAATACGTCTCCAATCATACAATACACCTCTGTAATACCTCTAAATTATATTGAAGATTACTGATATTTTCTTCGTTCATTATCAGACTAATTGACGCCCACAACACGTCTCAGTGAGATCTAAACATAATATAATACAGAGGCGTATTCGAGAAAAACAAGATAATTATTAAAAAAAAAATTCTTACATCAGTAAGCTGTACAAATATAGTATATTCTTGTTCCCAATCTGGTAGCTTGGTGAACACCATTTCACTGGTGTAGTGCGTCACACCACAGGGACTTATCGTCAAGTAGTTCTTTCTATCAATTTGCTCATATGGTACCACCCTGTATAAGTGTTTTATTTTTTATTACGTACTTCTTTAAGTAAATTAACGTAAGTCTAGAGAGCGCGTAGCCTTCGTAGCATTGTAGCATAGAAATGAAATATTTTGCAAAATGAATTTACCTCAACTTTATGACAGAAAATAAACTGAATTTATCTCAATAAACGTATAGATGTTTGAGTAAAACTAGTTCGTTGATTTAATGTTATGAGATCCTAGATTCTATTTGTATTTAATTATAACCATGTAGAAATCATTAGCAAATATAGATAGATAATATTTATAATTGTTGTAGAAAAGAGCTTAAAATCTAATCAAATTGCATTCTACAAAAGAAGTTTGCAAAATTTCACTCATACTTCAGATAATAGGGTGTGAAATACACATTCTGCGGGTGCACAGCGTAGATCATATACAGGAAGCCACACTCCGGGTTGTTTCGGACATGGTCTATGACCTCCTTCTGCGACGCCACCACGGGCTTCACCTTTAGAGGGTCTGTGGTAGCTTGCGCCCGCTCCACCACGTCGGAGTCACTACGGGACTCATGTATTTTAATTGCTTTTTTCTTTTTACCTGTAGCAAAAGAACGTATTGTTTTCTTCGTTTTGGGGTTAGAAAAGATAGTTATTAATTACTCCTTGATGTTGCTTTTGCTGTTGAAAATGCTCACTAGGCTAGCTTAGCTGGTAAACTTTTGCTGAATTTGATGTTAACTATGCAGAACAACCTAACTAAACTTCTAATTTAATTTCTTCTTTTAGAAATTATCGTTATTTTGAAATTCCTTTTTATTGAAATTAAACGAATTAATCTTACCTTCATCTAGTTTAATAGGATCAAGATGTAACTTATGAGTTTTCCTCTCCCTTTTGAATCTTTCCTCTTGAGCCACACCAAAACCGGTCTGTTATGAAATTTTTAATAAAAACATATTTATTTATACATTCTAGATGGATAGATACCTACATTCTTTTCGCTTATGTAGTGAGGTTCAAACACAATAATATTATATATTCGTAGATAGATTCGAGATTCGTTTGTTCATTTGTTTTGGCGTAGGTAATTATAATATAGGTATTATAATTCAACTTCAACATCACTCATCCATATTAAATAATCAGTAGCAGTAGGTAGGTAAATTATATTAGCCCATTTTGAAGATTTAAAAAAGATTCTTACCAAAGGCTCTGGTTCTTTTTCTACATGTTCAATCTTATCCAACAGCTTCCTGTGAGGTAAATGAAAACCGATATCTTTTGATTTTCTGTAATGCAAATGCACATAAACTAAAACAAATATAAAAGGAACCGGGAGGCGCTAGCTTAAAAAAAACAATTATTAAAATTAATTCGTTCATGCAGTCGAAAGTTCTGCGAAAGCAAACCCGAAAATTAAAATATAATCGAATGGAGAAACTCCTCCTTTTAAAGTGAAACTTTTATTACATCTTCTCAAACTTTTTGGTCTGTGTAGCGCATGTCGCGTGACGGTCGGCTGCCGAGTAGGTTTAGGTTTTAGGTAAGTTTCACTTTTACCGTGGTTTCATAAAACCACACAAAATTTTTTTTAAGTCGCGTCGAAGTTAAAGTAACTAACTAGGTACCTACTTTAGATTATACATTATACAAGAACTAAGTCTAATCTTGTGTGGTAAGTACCTAATTGTTTAAAGGGCACGGAGGCAAATATGTCTGGTGATTTAACGACAATCGATGGGTGCCCCAGGAATAATTAGCTCTGTATTTACATTACTGCCTACTTAAGTAACTATGACTGAAAAGCTCAACAACTCAAAAATCATAATATTCTCTAATCCTGACCTAAAGTAAAATTAACATAATGTTATTCTTACTACCTACTACAATCTCTTTCACGTAGATATATTAAAATAAGTAGATGCACTTTTGCCACTTAATAAAGAACTGGTTTATTCCTTTGTGAAGACGAAACAGTTAAGGAAAAAGTAATTACGAGCTATTATATTTTACATTTAATTGCTTTTGAAGCGTCTCTTTTCTTTCAGTTCTTCATAAAAATATGAATAAATAAGAGCAACTTGCCTCGTGTAACAAGTAGGAACCTTCCTAACATTCCTTTGAAGTGTTTCTATCGCTGGCAGTGTACATGGCTTACGATGCATTATTTAATTATTTAATAAGTCATGATTTTTATTTATTACTAACAACTTAAAGAATCTATTTCAAATAAATTATTCAATATCCACAAAATAAGTTCACAAGACTGTGTATTTGTTTATTATTTACTATAGCAACGCGTAACAAAAATAAACAATTTTGAATTTTCGAGCGCTTTGTCAGATAGCTTTCATTGCCGCCAATCACAGTGATCTCTATCTCTACCACAGAACAGTAATGTGATCTCTACTGTTTGAAACTTTAAAAAAAAATTTTATCTGTTCTCTGATCTCATAGCAGATTAGTAAAAAATTGTTTCTATATTTTATTTGATAATACAATCAAGACAAACACTGTTACTCCAGGTTACCCCTAATTAGAATAGGTAAATGATAAATCCATATTTACTGTAGCTTAAAGTTATTATTTCCAATAAATTTTCATCCTATGATTTTTTTTTTCAGGACAATTTTCACACACAGCTGATCCCTTATTAAGCTTTCGCTTGTGTTATGGAAACCAGATTGCTGATAAACATACATACATAATCTTTCTTAATCTATACATATAATAAATCTGTAGAAGGGTCAATTCTGTACATTGAAAATTTTGAAAAAATAAATAGCAGGGGGTGTTACTGGATCGATACCAAACCCAAATATGTGATTAAAAAATTTTTTGTCTGTCTGTCTGTCTGTCTGTCTGTCTGTCTGTATGTGAAGACATCACGTGAAAACTAACGGTTCGATTTCGATGAAACTTGGTATAATTAAACCTTATTATCCTGGGCGTAAAATAGGATACTTTTTATCCTGAAAAAATACGTAGAAAAAAATTAATCTTAATTTTCCATCCACGCGAAGACCGACATCCGCGCGGACGGAGTCGCGGGCGGAAGCTAGTACTATTATAAAGGCGAAAGTTTGTATGGATGTATGGATGTTTGTTACTCTTTCACGTAAAAACTACTGAACCGATTACAATGAAATTTAGCACACATATAGAGGGTAACTTGGATTAACACATAGGACAGGTTTTATCCCGGAAATCCCACGGGAACGGGAACTATGCGGGTTTTCCTTTGAAAACGCGGGCGAAGCCGCGGGCAGAAATCTAGTTTTAAATAAATACTTAGGTAACTATATATAGATAATTAACACCCAGACAGAGCAAACATCTATGTTCATCACACAAATATTTGCCCCGGGTGGGAATCGAACACACAATCTCTGGATTGGAAGGCAGGGCCACTACCAACCAAGCCAACTGGTCAGTCAAGTCATATGATATTATAAAATTGTCTAAACTATGGTTTTATCTAGTATTTTTTTTTTGTTTGTTTGTTATTCATCTTCTCCTGGCAGTAGCTTGTGGCAATAATATCACATTAATATTTTATTTTGGTTTGAAATAAGAAAATTAATGTTTTACAATAAGGGAAAATAAAACTACCAATGTTTTATTCATTTATATATTTCAGTATGCATACATTTATATAATAATCATAGAAATATATATACTTACTATAAGAAAATACACAAAAATTTTTTTGGCAAGAATTTTTTAAAATTACAAAGTATAAAAAATTTAGAAACATATTTTAATAAACATTTCTAAATCATCTTCATAGCATTGTAATGTCAGTAACAATATCCAATGGCAGGCCTGATATTTAAAAAATAGGTAAGAAATAAACAAAAATCACGAAGAACCAAAATGAGAAAATTAACATAGATAAGTGAGAAG
Organism: Colias eurytheme; assembly: GCF_061535395.1. NCBI lineage: Eukaryota > Metazoa > Arthropoda > Insecta > Lepidoptera > Pieridae > Colias > Colias eurytheme. The sequence continues at coordinate 1,429,840 of NC_142980.1, forward strand.
TACTTAAACATACATGACTTTAATAACTACTATGAAATATTCGTCTTATATTCTATAGAAATACAACAAGTAAATATAAAAATTATTCAAACAAATAAATCAACATTTGCACAGCGTCGTGGCTTGGCATTTGGCAAACAAAAATCTTGATGTGAAAAATATAATATATACTTTTAGCCTGGCTTTACAATTACATTTTAATATTATTGAAACCTATCCTCCCCGCTTTGCTCATATAATAACAATTTCTAGATGATACCCTCCAAACAAAGATACTTTACTATCAATTTCTATCAAATTTATACTCAAAGATTTTATCGCTAGCCCCCAATAACTTTACCATATCAAATATGTTAGAAATGTCTCTAACCCAATTGAGGAGGAGGTTTAGGTTAAATAATTGGGCCAAATTTATAGTACCAGATAATTAAATTCTTAATTTTTAATTCTGCAATAATTTTACAAACACACAAGTAATAAAAATTTAAATAACACAATTGAGGCTTAAACTAAACGCACTTAACATTAACCATAATTAAGATACACAATATCAACATTTAAAAATAATTCGCAATATGCAAAAACTAAACACTTTACAAACATAATAAATTGTAAATTATTAAAATTATTTTAAAGCCTACTTAATACAGTGGTTAGATTGACAATTATATTAAGATCTCGCTACACATAGAAGATTTGTATTCATTGAGATACATGTAAACACCGAAAAGATAATAAGGGGTTTCTCCTGGGAGAATTTATTCAGTTGCTGCGGCCTTAGCCCTGTCAGACAAGATGTCCATTTTCCTCTTCTCCACCAGCACCTCAATCAGCTTTTTGCGGCACGCGCGGAGGCTAACTATCATCTGCCGCAGACGCTTCAGCTCCTTGTCGTGCAGTTTCTTCAAAGCCAGAGCCAGTTCCAAGTCGGATACCTCATCGTACGAAGAAGAAGTCTCGGCGCTCGAGCTCGTTGTAGAACTTTGCGAAGTAGTGGAGGTGGAACGATCGCGGGACTCGCTCGGCTCTTGTCCCAACTCTCTTGCAGTTTGCTCAGCAACTACTTTTTGAAGAAGCAATATATCTTCATCAGAAGTATCGAAGCTCGTCTCCGTGTCGCTCATGTTGAAATTATTTGAAGTAGCCAGTTTGAAGCCGGTGAAAAACTCAAATGTTTTATTAATGTTGTCGTTGAAGACTTGTGGTCGTCTCACCGTTACGATTTGTTCTGTGGTGGTTTTGTGCTTTCTTGTCAAGAGTACGGCTCGCTCAGCTAACGTCAATAGTAATTTGACAACTGTGGCCTCCGTCAAGTGACATTGGTGAAGTCTGTTCTGCTTATAGCTCATAAATTTTGTAATATTTTACATAAAGAAATGCTGTTTGTGTATTATATAGGCATGAATAATCATTTTAAAAGATACTACATACTTTACAAATGGATCTTTTAATATATACTTGATTCCTAACAAAACATAAGCGATCAAAAGATAAAAGGTAATTAACATTTCACGTGAAAATCTCATGTATCTAATTATTTTAAGAATCAATCCTTTATTATGGTCTAAAAAATGATAATAAAATTAGAACTGTATATAATAAATTACATAGTCTGTGACCACAGTTTTGACAATTAGTGATGTAAAAATAAATAAACTTCATGTAGGTAAAAATCGAATCTAGTTCACTGTTCCGAACACATAATTTTAACATAGCTTTACTTTTATTGTAAGATATATTTTATTTTCTTAATATAGAGTAATCGAATTAAAAGCTTGTTTGTCAAATTACATTTTTTATTATTATTAAAAAATTATTTCCCACAGTTATTTCCCAACCGGAATATCGATTAACTGACAACGATGTGTATTCCGAATCGTATTTGACACATAGAAACAAGACGAGGTACAACACTAGTAAAAAAGTAATCGGGGTACAGCTTCCGAATTTCGGTCTAGCATTGTTATTTTTATTGGATTTTCGTTGGCGCTAATTTGATGAAGCTTTTATTTATGTGAGTTATTACTTAATGTAATTTTAATTTTATGAATTAAAAGTCGGTCGATCGCGAACAGTGGTGAAAAAGTTATGTAGCCTACAAAATATGTTAGTGATTTTAAATCATATTTTAAACAACTTTCACCGTAACATATCATTTCGAATCTAACTTTATGTTTAATTTCTATTAAAACAAGGCGGTGTTTTATTGATATAGAATTGAATAGAATAAATTTAATATCATAATACGTGTAGTGACAATTAATTGTTTTCGTGCGGCGCATAATCGGCGGTACCTATTCCAGTGAACCACTCCTACAAAAATTAACTTTTTGGTTTAATTGACATCGAAATTGAGAAAGATAAATTAATTTTATTTCTAAAAAAAATATATAAACAATTGCACTACATACTGGTAAGTACGCATGTATAAATTATCAAATTATTTTAACATAAGTATAACAAATAGTTCAGTAAACTTATTGAAGTACATATAATGTATGCTCCAAATACAATGATTTTGGAAATAGATTATGAAAAGAAATTATCTAATATTTACGGCGATTATTTTTCCGTCAGGCTTAATTGTTTCAATTTGAAACATAATAAGTAAAATGAGTGTGTAGGGTGTTTAACTTTAGATATATTAATTATTATTGAATTAAATTTTGCCCGGTTTAAGAATATTCTCTTTTATCTTCTCTTTACATATATGTATATGTATTATAATAGAACTAACTCTCATAACTTTGATGTACTTACTCAATTATGTCAAATACAAATGATTGTAATTTTAAAATTTATATAAAAAATGTACTAGTTCAGATAGCCTATTATAGTATTAAGGAATATATGGACCATAATAACTAGACATCGGATTATATGCATAAAACTCTCCAATTACGGCGTTAGTGCATATTTTAGCCTTTTTCCCCAATCGTGCATATTTCGTTAAGTAGCGGGAGTTTTGATTGGTCGACTAACCTTTATTAGCCAATCAGAACGCTCAGCGAGTAAAAAAACCCTATTTTGGCATGGTAAAATGGCAAAAAATTACAAAATGGGCTCCATTTTAAGTAAATTATGAGCCATTCAAAATAGGGCTAGATTACCCTTTTGGGGCTAAAAACTTAAAACACGGGTTGAATTCCAAAAAAGGGCTAGATTTAGCCCGGCAAAGTCTAAAGTGGCAACACTGGGCTCGCGGGTGATAAACGTCACAAATTTGCGCTCGAAAATTTTGTAAAAATGCTTAATTGTATATTGGCACAAAAACTATACTTAATTTCAAGAAAATTTCACTGTTTTTGTACAATCTTTGATTTAAATATATAAAAATAATAAAGGTTTTTTGATTTTGTATTGTGCATATTTTAGGCATATCAGTCGTTTTTAGTGCATATTTGGGCCTTTTTTAGTGCATATTTGCATGCATATTTTGGCATTTTGTTAGTGCATATAATCCGATGTCTAATAATAACCCATGGAGGTTACGCGTAAAAACAGTACTTAGGCATATTATGATAATATATGATGTTACATATGTATGTATTTTGTAAAATTAAATTATAAAACTGACATGATTAAAAAGAGCAACTATGGAGTTTCTTGCTGATTCTTCTCCATAGATACTGCTTTCCGAATCGGTGGTAAATTATATAATATGTAATGATGTTTCGAAAGTGCTTTTAGAAGAAGACGAATGAATAAATATTTTTGAGTTTGAGTTTTGAGTTTATGTATAGGAACTTCAATGATCTTATGAATCTATTGAAAGCAATTGAATTTTTTTTTATTTGATTACTTGGAAACCCTTTTTGCATTTCAATAGTGGGTTATTAACATGCTCTTATTAGCTTCACCTGTATGCTTGTATATTTGTTTGTAACTGACTTTGATACACTTTAAATGGCTTCTTAGAAAGAAAGACAAGTAAGAAGACTTTTATTCATAACTACACTTATCAAGGATCAACGGTAATACATACTTCATACATTAAAATTTTATGAGTTTTATCTTATAAAAGCATTATTTTTTAAACTTTATTTTATTATATTTTACCTGACTGTTCCTGAAGTAGTCCCTAGACAATAATAATGCAAGTATGGCATGCGTTAACATGACTTGCCATGTTGCACAGTGACCAAAAAAAATAAGTCATGCAATCTTTCATTCTCTAAGATCTTGCACGACAGCACATAGCTGCATGTCATTCATTTCAACGATCGCTCTAAACAATCATGCTACATGATTCTAACCTGCAGGACAAATAGGATGGCATGCGTGTCATGCATACAATTGCGCATAAATGATTGTTTAGATCCAAGATCGAAATCCGGATGTCATGCATACTATGTGCTGGTAGCCGATTGATGAGCTATTGCATGATTTTATATATTTGATCACTCATGCAGTATGACAATTTGCGTAACTGCAAGTCACGTGAATTGTGCTTGCTCATTACCGTCTACTTAGGGACTGCATCAATCGATTATCAGAACATAGTGTGTATGATATTCATTTCAATCATTAAGCGATCAATGCATGACACCATGTAACGTATATAATGCTGCATTACCGTCTAGATGTTAAAAAGTTACAAATTGCAAACAAAGTTATTGAAGTGAAACTTCTTTATCGGGGTTGGAAAAAAATTTAGTGTAACATTTTTTCGTTACGCGTGACATTTTTCCGTTACGCGCCATCTTTTTCTTATCCCTACCACGCGTGATTCAACGTATTTCTGTAAAGTTACATATAGTAAATTATTTTTTGAAAAATAAGGTCATAAAGAAGTTTCACTTCTTACGTGTGTACACTAGTATACGCACACATTTTTTTCTTAATATCTTTTGTGAGTGGGGCATCATTTAATAGGCATTTTTCAATAAAATTGAGATTTTTGCACCATTTAAAGTTTACTTGTTGTATTATAATAATATGGAACGTTGAATTAAGATTAAGTGGTTGGGTTTTTAATTCTCTTGCGAATTTGGAAATTTGCAGCATAAACGGCTGTACCCTGTTAATGTTTTATTTAATGCTGTTAATGTTTTATTATTTCATCCTTTACTTACCTCATACCTGTATCCTGTTTATCTTCATTTTTCACTTTATAATATATTAATTTTTGTATTTATATTTGTATTTGTATTTATTTCCTACTTTTGGTTGCACTTTTTATAATTCTTTGCTACCTATGCTTCTTCTACAATCCAATTGTTTTCATTCTTCAAACTTTTCCTATATTCTAAGGTTGCCTGGAAGATATCGTTTCTTAGCGATAAGGCCGCCTATTTGTACCGCTTCGTATTACCTTGTTTGTATTATTTATGTTTGATTTTGTTTCATGAGTGTGAATTACATTTCCCACAGCCGGAGGTACAAAAAAAAATCAGATTTACTTAGAAACTACATTTAATAATTAAAATGAAACTTTACAACCACGTCTGCTCGGTGCAGACCGGAGTTAAGGAATCATTATACAATATTAATAATTATTCTAAAGAAATCTTAAAACTAACACAGCAAAACTACGCTCGCATTCCGTTCCCATGCGAACGGCGTATAGTCAGCAGTTTGCTGTTAAGACCGGGACATAACATGTGCAACAAAGTGTTTTTATTATTTATTATTATAACCTTTGATTTCGTCGGCTTGCATGTTTGTTTTCTTCACAGCTTCAAGGGACCGTAGAATTGAACATTCAATATAAATTTCAGCTTGATACATCCACTCTTTCCTGAGAAAAATCGTATTGACAGACAGACAGACGAACAACGAAGTGATCCTATAAGCCTTCCATTTTTTCGTTTTGAAGTTTTTGGAACCCTAGAAATACTATATACTTTGTAAATATGACGTCATCTTACTATTATTTATTAAGACGAAAATTTGGATGGATGGTCGAATGGCTGTTTGTTACTCTTTCACGCAAATATTATGAATAATTAATTTTGCTACAGAAATAGAGTGTAGTTTTTAATTCGCATACGGCAACTTTTACTTGGTTTGTCACGCGCCACTGTGTTTCATTAGATCAAAAAAATTTCCCTGTGCTGTTTATTGTATTTATCGATCAAGGGATGTATTTATAATGTAAGAGTAGAACACCCACGTGTCAATTTATTATACTTTATTTTTAAAAAAATGACAAACTTTAGGTGAATTTTTCATGAAAAATATTGAAATAGTTATATTCTGAAATCGTAACTGTCTAAGATATTTATTTTAAATAAATATAGTCTTATAAAGCATCTTTGGGCGCATAATATCCAGTTTTTATTTTTGGAAAACTACCTCCGAATACCGAGAAATATTTGTTTTTCAGATTTTCGTTTTTATTTTTTTTCTCCCTAAAAACGCAGAAGTGCGGCTTGTCACTAGCATAGAATTATTGCTCGTAATAAGGCCTATCACTCATAAAAAAACCACGCTGCCCTTGATCGATAAATACAATAAACAGCACAGGGAAATTTTTTTGATCTAATGCTAGGCGTCCATTAGAGGCGGATCGGGCCGGGCCGCATCGCAACGGGCCGTCTCTAATGGACGCGCTGTTTGCTCCTGCGTCCACCTGTACGGGGCGGCGTATTTCCAAACTATACATAGCCAGAACGCAACCATAGGAAACTGCTCGTGTATACTTTGTAATGCTGTTTTTAAGTTTGTTATTACAATATATACACGAATTTTGCGTACTGATCGTGTATACTTTGTAACGCGGATGCTTGCTTCTTCGTTCCAAACCAGAGGCGGCTCGTGACAAAATTTTATGGGTGTTCACTTGAAATAAAACACTGAAAATACATGGTGTAAAGCAGTACATTTATCAAAAAAATTACTTATAAAGGAAATACCTACATACGTCTTTCTTTTTGGTGTGCAAAAATATCTATAACTTAAAGCGACAAGACATTCGTAAATATCTGTTGTTGCTTTCATCACAACCACACAACCACGGTTTTTTTTACATATTGTTCAGATTTAAACACACGCGTATATGTTTTCGTTTTTGTCGTACATTTTTGCGTAAGATCAAGTTCAGGCCGTGGCGGTCCCTTAGCTTTACATTCAAGCCGAATTTGTAACGTTTTATCACACTTTTTAATGAACGCCACATTATAATTATTGTTCATTTTAACACTCACAAGTAATACTGATAAGTACAGGCTATTTCAACACGTATTTTATAATTTTAATTAGAAAATTGCATGAATCGCGCGCGTGCATTGAAGTTGACTCGAGAGTCGAGTGTTTGTTTATATATTATAGACGTAGCAACTGGCAACGTCGCAATCGCTGTCCTGCCGGGCGGTAAAAACGAACCGGCAACGTTTGCGGGTGCGGCGCACCGAATTTTGCTACTTTTCCATAGAAAATCTTTTGTTTCACGCGCAGGGCTCTGGCAAAACCCTCTCTTTCACTCCTATTGGATTTCGTATTAGGAAATGTACTAAATCTTTTTTCATTGGAGCGCAATCGTGAGCGCACCGCTTCGCGCGTTACATAATACAGTAGGTATTATACAGGTGTATGGGATGATGGAATGATGGATATATTCATTGGTATTAACAGTAGTTTTAAAGATTACGATTGATTTTAAATAGTAATAATTAATGTTAATAATTAAATTAAGGAGTATGATTTTATTATAATTATTTATGGGAGTTCACTGCACCAGCGCTCCTTAGGGCGAGCCGCCTCTGTTCCAAACTATACACGATCAGTACGCAAAATATGTATAATTAAATATAGCTACTACACCACTTACGCTTGAGCGAAATAATAATTAATATATAGGCAATCAAAGACTTTTATCTACTTTTATTCTTGTTGATTCGGTAAAATATGGAATAAAAATATTATTAGGTAAGCTTAGAAAAATAAATCTAGGTAACAGATATAGGGTTACCTATGGGTTAGGTTAGGTTCGTGTTTTTTTTAACTACACAAAAATAGGAGCCCCGCGAAGCGGGGCTCCGTCGGTTCGCAACCATCTTCTTCTGGAATTATTAGACTCTTACATTTTAGCACTATTATCAATTGTAAGTCGTGCAGTATAGTCGGGAACGAAGATACAAGCATCCTCGATCCAAAAAATGTACGATCAGTACGCAACGTTATATACACAATACACATGCATTTTAATAATAGATTTCAAAACAGCAATACAATAATATAAACGCAAGAAATGGAAAGGCGCCGCGCTTACTCCGAAACATACACGATTATTCCGCATGCGTACTGGGGCTGTATATTTTGGAGCGCTATTCTTACTTACTTCACTACAAAGTATACGCGAGTATTTGCGTACTGCTGTTGTATAGATTGGAAGAACTTTGTAAAAAAGTTATTTCCAAACTATACGTGATTAGTTTCCTATGGTTGCGTACTGGCCTTGTATAGTTTGGAAAGACGCTACGGGGCGCGGCGGACCGCCTAGGCGGATTTTATCTAACAGACGCTCGCCGCTTACATCCGCCTGCCTGCGTCCACTAGATGGGTCGGGGCGGGCCGGGCCGCAGCGCACCGCCGGCAGAAATCCGCCTGCGAAGCGATATCCGCCAATGCGTTGCGGCCCGCCCCGACCCGATCCGTCGCTAATGGACGATGTTTCATACAAAACATAGGCCGGCGTATTTTTGCGTTGCGATGCGGCCCGGCCCGATCCGCCTAGTGGACGCCTAGCATAATGAAACACAGAGCGCGCGTGTAAGCTAGTGTAAAAACAAAAATGTTCGTATCGTGAAACTGAACGTAATAGACCGGGAGATACTGACACAAAATTTCGAGTCATTTGTAACAGGATGGCGGTTCTACAGGGGTCTTAGTACGCAATGACAAAAAGAAAAACGATGGCGTGAACGCTGGTACCGGCGGTTTAGTCGCGTGGGCGTTAGTCGAACTCGTCGGAAAATAGCGAAAGTCAAACGATTTGTAACAGTATGGCACTTATTTTTCCTGTAAGTTTGAGGATCAACAAATATAAATACAAAATTTCAAAGATCTATGTGTTGGAAATCTTCACTTATATAAATTAATAATAAATTAAGTTTTCAAGTATGACAGCACTTTTTCCCCCTACTAGAAGTATGGCAAATATAATAATGGTCACATTTTATCAAATACTCTCCAAAAATCCAAATGCAATACTGGTACAAAAAGTTTGGCGAAATAAAAAAAAATTGCAGATTTTCGGCGGTATGGCGACCATTTGGAATCGTCCGAAAAGTATGGCATGGCGATTTTCGTAAATGGCTGCACGACGATAGTTACCTGTGCAAAAGTTAGCCTGGTACAAATGGTTGAATGATTGTTTTATTTAAATCAACACATTCGCATCGGTATGGCGGGCTGTAAGTCACACCGGAAAAGTATGGCATGACACTACCGCCTACTCCTTTTTTATGGGCTATCGGTAAATTCTAAAATTTTTGTGTTACAAATCGTTTGACTTTCGCTATTTTTCCGACGAGTTCGACAAACGCCCACGCGACTAAGCCACCGGTACCAGCGTTCACACCATCATTTTTCTTTTTGTCATTGCGTACTAAGACCCCTGTAGAACCGCCATCCTTGTTACAAATGACTCGAAATTTTGTGTCAGTATCTCCCGGTCTATAAAAGTTAAAATGATTTTCCAATTTGTTTAGAACAAAAATGTAGTCAGGTTTCAATGGTAACAGATTTCACATGCAGGTTTTAAAAAATACAATTTCGTAACTATGTAGGTAGTTTTCGTGTTTGTTTATTTTGTTAACACCTAAAACATTATATGCGGAACGTTATACGAGATGAAATGTTTAGTTTAGATCAAGTTTAGATATGTGTATCTATTAAAATCTATGTATTATGTATTTAGTTACGTACCTATACATATAAAATTAATGTCACAGAGTTGGTAGCCTCCGTATCGGCTTGACTCATTATTTGTGTGGTATATAGACAGTAAACAGTTTTCAACAACCTTCAAAAAAAGAAGGTTCTCAATTCGACTGCATTTTTTTCTTTGTTGAGATTTCTTACCTCAGAACTTCCTCAGAAGTTTCGACTGGGTGAACGGATGTTGATTTTTTTGATACTTTTTTTATTGAAATTTATAATTAGGCTGTTATTTTTTTTTATAATTATTTTTTATTAGCTGTGCTCCGCGGTTTTAATTTTTATCCGCAGTGCTCCGCTCCTGTTGGTCTCAGCGAGATGATATGTATAGCCTATTGCCTTCCCCGATAAATGGGCTATCTAACACCGAAATAATTTTTCAAATCGGACCAGTAGTTCCCGAGATTAGCCCGATCAAACAAACTATTCAGCTCTATGATATTAGTATAGATATAGTATGGAATATAATCTGAAATATTCTTTTACTTAGTCTTTTCTTCACATATTATTTTAAAGTATCAAAGTATGGCTTTATTGAATGCTCATTGATAGGGTATTATACTTGATCAAGGTAGTCCTAGTTAGATACTGGGGTATTATAGCTTATAAGTTTTCTAATGCAATGTATAAGAGTAAGAATTTTAAATTCAAAATTACGTATTGAGTTTTTTATACACTATAGCAGCCTGCTCATATCAAACGGTGAAAGAATTTTTACATCGTATACAGTAGTTCATGAGATTAACGCGTTTAAATAAACAAACTATTCAGATATATATTATTAGTAGGTATAGAATATAGATCATTATAATGCAACACGAACTTTTTTCTTTTTCTTTATCTTAGTAAGGAATAGTTCCATACGGGCTTAGTTATTAATAGAATTTTTTCGTACAAAGATATTTTGCATATTTTTAAGAATTTATTAACAAACTTATTGGTATTGTAAATCAGCGATGAAAACGGACAGATTTTAATAAAACTTTTTATACTCATACAGAAACGGTGACAATAACTTCATCTTTAAATAAAAATAAAAATAAAATAGTTTGGAAAATCCAAAAGTGCACGCCTCATAATTTCTTTTTAATAATTATTTATTAATTATTATTTTTGTTTATTTAATAACAATTAAACCACATCGAAATTCGAATCAGACCCTGAAAAATGAAAGGGTTCTATTCCTGAGCATACTCAAGCGTAAGAGAAAAAAAAAGACTCGATTAGTAAAGTATTTCGGTCGCTATCGTGTTAACAAGAAAAAGGATCCGCACATACAGACACACGGACGTCCAAGACAGAACTTTTTTAAACTGTTTTTTAACTAGTTTAAATAACAAAAATGACATCAAAAATATCATGAATGTTAAAAATAGTGTTTTTTCTTAATATGTATGTGTGTGTATGTATTATCTTACAAGTGCAATGTATGATACATAAAGACCATAGAAATCTAAATAACAAGACACTGTTATTTAGATTTCTATGATAAAGACATTTTAAGTTTGAAAAATCAGATGTTTTGCGCGAAGTGACAGTAGTACCCACCTCAACGCTCCGCTTATGAGGCGTGCAATAACGTTAGTCGTATTTTATCCTATGACCCTAAATCAACAATAAAAAATAAACTAATTCTTTCTAAGCTATTATGTTTTACTTTTTTAATATCCTAAAACGTATGAATTGATTTGTTACGATATAAATCATATCCGCCGTAGGTTTATTTAAAAAGTGATTGAACAGTTGACCCGCTTGCCACAGTAGTTTTCTATTCTGACTTGTATCGAGTGTCCTTCTTCAAGTATTCATAACGTGAACGATGTTTCAGTTCTAGCAATATTGAAACTTACATTTTTTTACTTAAAATACAATTTTAGAGAAATGTATTTTCATTCTGTATGTTACGTTCACATAGAGGGGAATTTTCGAAAATATGTTTCCAATTGGTCTTCGGTAAAACCCAATATAAGAATTCTTATTTTTTTTAATATAAGTACCAAACGAATCTTATTATAGCTGTTATCAGTTAACTAAGACTTCCGATAGCATTGTATTTAAATAAATATTTCAGTATAATTCGTCAGTGTTTAGTGGTAACTGAAGAATAGTAAAAGAAGTTCAAATATTGTTTGAGTTGCGATTTTTATCTTCTTATATATAAAAATGAATCGCAAAATGTGTTGGTAAGCGCATAACTCGAGAACGGATGAACCGATTTCGATAATTCTTTTTTTATTATATTCCTTGAAGTACGAGGATGGTTTTTATGCAGAGAAAACGTAAATATGTACCACGGGCGAAGCCGGGGCGGACCGCTAGTAACCAATAAATTTTCTTATAAATGTGCCCAATTGCTTTTAAATTCCCTTTTTTATCAGCATAATGTAAATGATAACAATAAGCACGTAAATGAGTTCGTCAGTAGTTAACTTGTCGTTTTGTGAACACGTAATAAAGGTGAAAATTGAAATATCCGCTCCGAGTAGTTTGTAACTTCAAAACATTAAATATGGGACTGAATTTAACTCTTCTACCATATTTGGGTCAGAAAGATGTCAACTACCCTCAATTTAAGTGTCACTTTAATCCTTTGACGAGCCTGCTGGGCTGCCAAGTGCTTGATTTTCTAGCAATAATACATCCACATTTATTTGCCAAACGCATTATAAATTATAATGGAACTGGCTCCAATCAAATTAAGCGTTATGCTCGGATAATTGATTTTCATACACGTTTGAATTTTCGACCAGGGCATTAACTATAAACCTTTGTTGGAAATAAATTATCAGCGAAATTGATGGCTTTTATAATGATGTAAAATGGACACTGTTAAATATCATTCAATATCAAATTAAATTACTTTCCACCCACGGCTTCGTTACTATGCACTGCGTGTTGTATGGCCACATAACTATCGCCTTACACACTCAATCCCACCCCTTTTAAGCAAGCTAAGGCATAGTTTTCTCCTCACCTCGCAAACTATCTCCCGGTTAAAAAGTATTCACGCTAAAGTATTTCAGTCAGTTTGGGATTGCTGCTAACTGGCTATATCGCATGTGCACTGTGAAATCACGTACCTATCTAAGTTGCAAATCGATTTGCTAAATACTGTCCCTGTTTAAATAAAAAAAAAACAAATGGTCAAACACAAGAACTTTGATCTTCAGTATAAGTGGATCAGTAGGATCGCTCTTTGAATGTTCAGTCCACAAAGCATCTAGTTTAACAGGATGTGAAACTATCTCCACTTCGGCCTGAACTTAATAAATAAGCTCTATTGAAACTCCGCTATTTTCTATTAAACATAGCATTATTTGACCCAGCACAGGCACAGGCTTAATTGGAAGGTTTGCTCCCTATGCAGCACTTTGAAATTTTACAGAGTTGATTAAAACTTTGAAACTAATAACGAAGTCTAGTGCAATCTTAAGTTGGTATAAAAAATCGATTGGTTCCTTAAGGCGAAGTCCGTAGTGTATATATTATGAGTACAATGCGTAATTATAATTATACGTCGTGTACGTCGTAGTCAGTAGACCGTTTACGGATTGTTAGCACGCGCGTAACATTGTATGCATCTTTGTGAACCCCAAAATAAGGTCACGTTACTCATTTATTAGACATCCATTGAAGATTTTTTTTTATGAATTATTATAATCGTCAGTGTTAAGCTTTTACATCTGTAGATTTGTTGTTCTAGTTAAAATAATATTGTAATAAGCTTAGCATTTTTTATATGGCTATTGTGAATTGTTAATTTTCTAGTTATATGTTACTATGTCATGATTTGCAATTTTGAAAATCTACCTAAACAAACATGAAAATTTGGAACCTATAGCAAAATAATTTTATTCATAGAGTAAGAATATTTATGTAGTATGTGAATTTCGATAAAATAAAGTATTCAATTCAATTATCAAGATATCCGGAAAAATAGAAAAAGGATTGAGGTGCATATCCTTTGATTCCAGGATAGATTTGTATTTTCGTGAACATATTGAATTAACTCAAAAACGAATATTTTTATCTGTAGAAAACGATATTTCTCTCAGTTATATGAAACTAGATGTGCCCCGCGGTTTTACCCATATTGCGCCGCTCCTATTGTTCTTAGCGTGATGATATTTAGCCTATATCCTTCCTCAGTAAATTGGCTATCTAACACCGAAAGAATTTTTCAAATCGTAGTTCCCGAGACTAGCGCGTTCAAACAAACAAACTCTTCAGCTTTATAATATGAGTATAGATTTGAAAAATGGCTATTTTGTATTTCGGATCACGGGTTCCCAACACGGGCAAAGTCGACGAAAGTAGCTTGTGAAATAAACTTTGATAGCAAGTCATTAGGAAATAAATGTGTAGAATAGTATACGTACGGTATGCGCCCCAGGATGTAGTGCAGTGTCAATTGTTTTGCGATATAATAGGACGTATGTTTCATCTCATATGTACCTATGTACAGTGCTTCTCAGTTACAGCACTAAGCTATATTATAGCTGTATATTTGAAATCGCAGACGTTCGCATAATTAACCAGAGTACGTATCAATTGTCGAAACCTATAGTGCCTATATTTAGTTTCTTGGCGTGATGCTACTATAGCTAGATATTATAATGTTACTCTGAGTATTAATTAATATATAAGATGTGAAAAAGCCTCACTCAAAAGTAAATTGAGGTTCAAGCTGGTGACACAATTTTCTAAATCGACCTAAAAATCCATTTCAACAGTTTATAATACCTGTCTGAATGTAGATAGTGCAAAATGTAGATTAACTGTAAGGTTCAATATATTAATACTGCATTTTTGTTCTCAGCTAAACCAATGGGCGGTGTCAGTTAAGCGTAAAGTCAAATCTAAGAAGGTCGGCAGCGGTCATTGGATGGCTATGTATTACTACGCGAGCAAGCTGAATGAAGCGTCATGTAGCGGGTGTAATATAAAGGTGAGTCATCATTAGCCAATATTTGTTTCCATAGTCCACTGCAGGGACTGCTGAGCCTCCTATGAAGGTTCAGGCCATAATCTACGCTGGCCAAGTCTGGTTGGCAGATTGTTGGTCGCGGACAAATTCCAACCCCATTTTTATTCGGTAGGAATTCAACATCTATCTATGCAAGGGTATCTATGCAATGTTTTCGGCGTTACCGTTACGTCTTATAGCAGTTCTTATTCCAGTGGGGGAAAGTGATAGTGCTATAGATGGCCCGTCTAGCGCTGTCACTTTTGAATACTGGACATAGCACTGCTTTAAGAGCTCACGGTACCCGAGGCCTGAATACACCACGTTGGCCAAGTGTAAGTTGGCAGATGTCATGGGCCCTCTTCACAATCGAGAGCGTTGGCCCAACAAATGATCGTCGATGTTTGCCGCCAATGACGGCCGATCATAGACACTACACTATCGTGATTGCCCTTATTCGCCCAACGCTGCCATTATGAAGAGGACCCATCATAAGTCGTCAAACGTTTGATTCTTGAACATGCCAGTTTCCTCACGATATTTGTTTGTGCGTGTGGATATTGTGCAGCCAAATTGAAATCAATTATTTCCCGCGTGGTGTTAACTGCTGAACCGCGCTAGAGGTGAAGTGATGTAGATTAAATGTTATTATCGCCTGTATTCATGTTCATACGCTCGACGCTTATGGAATTACGGCGATGGATGGCAGACTGCGAGCTGCGGACGGGTTGACGGTGATTCCCCATGAATATGCATGCCCGTGTAGTGTCACGCGTTTGATTTTAGCCATTATACTGTTTGTGACGTTGGATTTTAAGTGATTTTTTTGCGAAATGTGCGGGGTGATAATGAATCAATTGTATTTTAGATCAAGTTTACATAGATTTTAATATGTTGTGTTATGTGTATAAGTGTATTGAAGTGTAGTGTATTACTTGTGTTTGAAAATAAAGAATAAAAACAAACCATTTGTAATGAGAGAATGAATAAATATCTAATAATTATTATAAGTTATAGTAATTGGTAATTCATACTTTGTAATAAATAATAAACCTAAGTATTTTAAAATCGCATTGGTATTTATAAAGATATTAAGTTTAAACAAACAGCTGTAACAGGATATTACTACCATGTTTATTTATTTAAACTTTGATGATATCGGACTATGAGATCGACTATTATTGAACTCGAAAGCAAACTTTAATATTCTTCAGCAACGGAAAGAACAATAAAATTAGTTGTGTTCCAGTTAGGAAAATATTTATTTAAATTAACTTCATTGTTATTATATTTTTCTACTATATACCTATTATGAGCATATATGTATGTGTAATGTTCTTACATATAGTACGCTTACACATCTAAACAAATTTGAATGAAATTCGGAATAAGGAGTTGAATATCCATCAAACTTCAACGCTTAAAGAGTCCAAATAGTGGAGCTAATATATACCGTATTTACGCGAATATTTCGTATGTTCCTAATCGTGCAAACAAAAATACAATCTAGATGAAATTTGGCACAGATCGATCTATATTAACACTTGCTTTATCGGGTATCGCGTGAATGAAGCTAGTAAATGTATTCAAAATTGGATAGGTCAGCAATTTGATATTATTTGTCACTCGTTCGATGATCACATTTCATAACTTAGCAACAAAGGTTGTTAATCCCGACACGCGAACGTATTATTTGAATCACGATACAGTATTCGTGATATCCTAATTAATATTATAATATTAATTGGGATATTTACAGGGGCAGACAGAGTTTCTTTCGTATTAATAAATGCGAAAGAAACTTTGTTTGTCCGTCTGTCTCTTCGCCTCAACACTGAACCGATTTGGATGGAATATGACACAGAGATAGCTTAAGACCTCAATAAAGACATAAGATAGTTTTTATCCCGGAAATTTCACGGGTGCGGGAACTATGCGGGTTTTTCTTTAACTACTTACGCGGTTGAAGCCACGGGCGGGAAGTTAGTACGATAACAATTTTGTACTTTGTTATCAACAAATTGAAATTTACAGTGACGATGATTAGCTAAATGAGGAGTGAAAGCTGCATAAATATTAAATAGGTTATGACAGTTCTGAGATTAACGCGGACTGCTTGGGTTTTGTTGCGTTTATTCTTTGTAAT
The DNA here is from genome assembly GCF_061535395.1 of Colias eurytheme. Lineage (NCBI taxonomy): Eukaryota > Metazoa > Arthropoda > Insecta > Lepidoptera > Pieridae > Colias > Colias eurytheme. The sequence goes on from NC_142980.1 coordinate 1,446,834, forward strand.
CGTCTGGTAATCGTTTTATGAACCGATTAGGCACGTTCCTATGATTGAAATGCGAAATCTATCGAATGCTTTCTGTCACATTTTCTGCTAAACCCCTGGTTTGATAAAATTTAGACCAGGAATAGATTAAACCTTGCGAAGTATTTAGGAGGTACTTGGGCTTTTTTGTCAAGAAAACAATGTTTTGCGATTGCGGTTGATGAGAGTTAATAGCGGAGATAAAGTGAAACCTCGGGAAAAAAGGTAGCTCATAAAAGGGGATTTAAGTAATATTACAATGCATAGAAGGAGTGTGGAATTTTAAAGTTAGATGCTTTCAATGAGCCGCCGTCGGAAAATTACGTGGAGCGCTTCACTCTTATTCAATGCTTTAAAATCTATCGAGGCGGTTATTAGCCGTGGATTATTAAAGCGCCTCTGAACATCAATCGGCGGGTGCCTAGCTTCCGCCCGCCTTTACATCTTCATGGATATTATAAAATCGCGGAAGCAGGAGATAATTTGCTTGAAGTGCAAACCGAAATTGTTCCAATGAGAACAACTTTATAGGACTTATTATTGGGTTTACCAAGGAATTGAACTTTGAAACGAAGCGAAAGTGCACGCGTATAGTTTACAAAGAACTTTAAACGGTTAAGAGGAAGGAAGACTGCATCAGCTCGAACAGCTGTGCTTTTAGAAACTGCCGTGTTCGCTAATTAACTGGTTTGAAATTTTGCGTTTTCAATTTCCGAGTTGCGGTATGCTATTCTCAAATGATCAATCGTTCGCAAATAATATGTATTGTTGAAATAATTGTTTATTAATTGACCATAATGTATTGCCTTTGATTAATTAAGTCCATCAGCAAGTGTAATAATAGTGTTTGTGCATCACTAATTAACGTGACGAGCCTTTGAAACGTACCTTTAAATTGGAATGCTTTACCCGAAATAAACATGTATGTGCTGTTTGATTTTGCATAACCAGACCAACACGTGCGGGTATTACGTCCGATTATTATTTGCGAATCTCGTTGTGTTTTTTCACACTATTTTTAATGGAATATTCTTTCATTATATTTCAATGAGTATAATAGATTTCCGCCGATCGCGGTGGAGTAATACTTAATTGGAGTTCTGTTTTTCGTCAATTTCATTACGACAACAAGCTTACACGGGGAATGTTGTTTTGTCATATTACTTAAGGGTATAAAAAATAGTTAAAGACTTGTATAAGGCATTCAGGAATGTAAGTGCACAAGTATTTTCATAAATAAATTCTTAAGGATTTTGGTTTAAACGCGGTGACACGGGAATAGTTTCTTGTGTATGCTCAGTCTATGTTACATTCCGAATCTGCATTATAAAATTGCTAAAAATGTATTTAAAAATATTTTCAGAAACCGCGCGCGCATGTTAATTTGTTTTTTTGAGTTTAAATTCATTATTATAAAACGCGTCACACACGGTGAAGATACTAGAATATTTTATGTTAAGGTATCCGGTATCAGCGTTCTGACCATCATTTTTATTTTTGTCATTGCGTACTAAGACCCCTGTAGAACCGCCATCCTGTTACAAATGACCCGAAATTTTGTGTCAATGTTTCGGGTCCGCTGATACCGGATACCTTAAGATACTGTAATATTTTATATTAGAGAATCTTAAGGGGGCGCATAAAGCAAAATAACCAATCTTCTATTAGATGATACGTGTAATATGCAAGACCAAATCTAAAAAATAAAATATATATCAAACTAGATGATATGTTCAACGATTCTGTTCAATCAAAAACATAAAATATTAAAATTGACTCGATAAAAAAAAATCACCAAGTTAGCTCTAATTTTCACACTTTTACGTTTTCTACTTGACATGGTAATACTTATTATGATTTTTTTTCATAAACAATTATATTAAAACATTTGCAAGATATTTGTCAGAGCATTTTGTGTAATTACTTTTAGTTTTGGTTTTATCTGCGATAAACCACTTTTGGCGCTCTTTTTTTCTCGAGATAAACGTTTGATTTTGTCACGATAAAAGTGGTTTATCGCAGATAAAACCAAAACTAAAAGTAATTACACAAAATGCTCTGACAAATATCTTGCAAATGTTTTAATATAATTGTTTATGAAAAAAAAATCATAATAAGTATTACCATGTCAAGTAGAAAACGTAAAAGTGTGAAAATTAGAGCTAACTTGGTGATTTTTTTATCGAGTAAATTTTAATATTTTATGTTTTTGATTAAACAGAATCGTTGAACATATCATCTAGTTTGATATATATTTTATTTTTTAGATTTGGTCTTGCATATTACACGTATCATCTAATAGAAGATTGGTTATTTTGCTTTATGCGCCCCCTTAACATAAAATATTATACATAGTGTCTTCACCGTGTGTGACGCGCTTTATACGTAATTAAAAACATTGTGTTCTTCTTCCAACTATCCCTTTAATATACTAAGTTAATTATAATATGGCGTTGTTGGCCTTCCTTCGATATGTAAGGCCAGTAGGGAAGGCTGTATTAAATTTTTAATACTCATGTATTCTTTCTCAGCAATTCGTGCTTCAACCGTATTTTTGTCGTATAAAATTTGTTCTAGAAAATATTTGCTAAGAATATAAATTTTTTAGATTGCAATTTAGATCAATAAATGGAATTTGTATAAATCTTTTTTGTTTGTTGTTACTGATTAGATACACATACTACAACTTCGAACATAACTATGTTGACTTATGTATGACTATCAACTGATAGTGGATGTTAATCTTCTTCTTCTTCTCTTATAAATAAAATTGAATCGCAAAATGTGTTGGTAAGCGCATAACTCGAGAACGGCTGAACCGATTTCGATAATTCTTTTTTTATTATATTCGTTGAAGTACGAGGATGGTTCTTATGTAGAGAAAACATAAATATGTACCACGGGCGAAGCCGGGGCGGACCGCTAGTTTCATTATATAAATGAATTTTCTATAAAAATTGTCTGAATTAATAATTCAGTATTTAGAGAAATAATCATAATACATAATATATTATCCAGAACCCAAAAGGTTAATAAAAATAGACATTGTGTTTTATACACAAATATCATAATATTATAAAACATTTATAACTTTTATGATTATAAACCTACTTTAAATTAGGAGAACATAAATACACAAAAATATTAGAAAATACAAATCTCGAAAGTGTCGCAAAGATCGCAGTCAACGTATAGCTGCGCCGTATTGTTAACAAAGATCGACGTGTTTTAGCAAAACGTCGCGTCGTGCAAAATGTTCTCGCGTTATATTCGTAGCAAGCACTTCGTAGCTCGCGGAGCCGATGACGTCATCCCGGTTTTGATAAGGTGCACAGTGCATAACGTCCGCTGGCTACCATCGGACGCTACGCGTGCGGCGCAGCGCGAGTGTATATTGCACAGTCAAAGTTGTTAGACGCGTTTCGAAATCGCTTCTACGAATAAACTTTTCGATTGCTAATATATCTGCTACGGGCTACTACGATTTTGGGGATTTTTTCTTTGGGATTTATACATTTTCTTTAATTTAATTTACGATATATTATATCGCAGACTTTTGTTTTGCATAATTTAAACGGGGTTAACTTTGCACTCGACAGTATTGTCGCCGATTCATTTCGTTTTAATTGTTCCTGTGATTCATCAAGGCCGGGAGTGATAGGATTTTAAGCCTGAGAGCGTTTGCAATCGCGTTTATCCCGCAGTCTCATCTTGTCGCCGATTGCTTTTGAGGTGAGAACGCAAAGCTAACTTGTTGTTAATTATTATTGCAACTAAACAATATTTTAGCGATTTATTTATATACTTTATACTTATGTATCGTATTTTTTGAGATCTTACTTACTTACTATATATTGAAAGCAGTTTCTTAAAGCTTATTTATTCAATTCGCAACATAAAAATAGGGTGTTTGATAAAAATGTTAAGTGAATATAAGAAAAATAAATAAGAACGTGACGCTCGCGAGTATTTGTTTAACTTATGTTTAAATTGATTTTGTTTCGATTAGTTTCTACCCTCTTTGCAATAGAATATCAATATGATTCTAGAAACAAATGCGTCACGTGCTATGCACACTCCGCCCAGAAGCAACAAGTGACGCCTATTCCTATTACGGCTTAATCCAACCGGGATGTTCATGGTACAATCTCTTAAGTAACCGTATTAATTTAGGTATATATTGGCATTTTTATGATATTCCGTGGATAGGGTATTAGAAGCTTCTCGATGTAGTATGGAAAGTACTAGATAAAATATCGAAAAACTGCTCTCCGATTCGATGTACATAATATGGTAGTATATGGTCAAACTATGGACTATTTTTTTTTCTATTCTATAAAAAATATATTTAAATAAAGCATTTGTATGCCATAAAACCATAATATCAAATATGTTATAACGATTCAAAAGTGCTTCTAGAAGAAGTCTCATTGTATAAATACATTTTTGAGTTTGAAAGAGATAGAAAATATTGAAAAGGGATAGGTATATAAGTAGCAGCAATATACAAGTGTGACATAGTGGGGCGTGGCTTCAGACTCCTCCCACTAGTTGTTAACCAATGTTCACGTTGGCCAGGTGCCCCCGGCGCCCACCGAGCCTGCGCCTTCGCCGCCGTCGGAGCACCGGCAGCTGTCCGCAGAATCGACTATACTTGGATCTGGCCTATCGTTTTATGATGTAAGTACTTTTTTTTTAAGTTTTTTTCTAATTTTTAGATTACGCTTCCGTGATACAGTGGCCAACGCGTTTGTTTTTTTTTTTTGCATTTTTTTCCAATTTTTAGTTTCGACAGTGGACTTCACGTGAGCGTAGAATCGAGGGATCTTGGGTTCGATAGCCAGTTTTGGTAGGGACTTAAAAAAAATTCTGTCTGGCACACTGAAGGCTGATCTTTTTTGAACTTTTTTTAAAGTGGGGAAATAATATTTACTTTTTCGTGAAGAAAATTGATCATTGACATAGAAACGTATGCGTCCATACCCTACAACGGAACATAATATTTTTTTTTATGTTATGTATTAGGAAATCTGTCTAGCCGGGCTGAAATTAAATTACGCAGATATTGGAAACAAAGGGTGGTTTGGTTACCATCATAACAGTGAGTCAAAACGGATAGTTAGCGGGATGTTTTCGGCAGAAGGGTGCTTTGATACCATAAGTCATAACTGATAGATAGTTTACGCTACTATTTTAATAAGAATTATGTGTAATATCATAATCTTTTTATTTATTTATTTATTCAGTTTCACACATCTTGGACTTACATTATAAAATATACTAACACGTAACAAAGACTACAATTATTTCAAAGTTTGTTTGTTTGATTTAATTGAGACTTTAAAGTACACTATAGACTACTAATTTTTTATAGTTAAAAGGACAAAGAGGAAATTAGATTTTTTATAGTTAAAATAAAAAACTACCTGTATAACTAACCTACTTTAACAATTATTTAAACATAAGAAAGTTATGTAACTAACAACATCAGTTTTCATCTTCATCAATACCGACTTATCCCGGGCGAGGCCACGACAAGCGCCTCGAAGCAAACGAGATAATTTTACATTAAGATCTGTCGTAATTAAAGCTTCAATAATTCCTGCTAATTAAATCGCTACAGCGCCGGGTAACAGCATCCGGCTTGTTATAAGTATTAACTGATTCGTTAGGTTGCTAATTAATTAGGAGCGTGATTTCGAAGTGTAATAGCGCGTTATGATATCGAGTGGAAATTCAATAGAGCGTTTGTTGCAGAATGACGACTACTATTCTATGGTGAGGGGGAACAAGTACATGTCGGAGACTGGTGTAAAGCATCTCATGATGAACGGGGCTCTCAACTTCGTGCCGGCACAGAAGGTCGACCCTCCACAGGTTAGTGGTATATTTGGATTTACACAGGTTGTCGTGAAGATCTTCATACAATATTTGGGCGGATTGACCAACTTGGAAATATATTGCAACTTTAATAGGTAACAGGTTGCTGTGAAAGAACTTCATATATTCAGGCGGTGTTATCTACTTTTTAACAGAACGGTACCGAAGCTCGAAAGGTTTTAAGAACCATGTTTTAATAGATGGTCTCGTCTGTTTTACTGATCGACTTTTATTAGGATAAAAGTCCTACCAATACCACAGTTTAACTTTTTTATTGGTTACGAGGATCGAGGTCATGGTCTGGGGGCCTTTCAGTTGATGTGCTTAACTACTGTTAAAGGTATATCTTACTAGTTTGTTGGTGTTTTTAAAAAGCTTTAGGGTTCGACTTTGGCTGTGGCGACGCGTTCAATTGTAAACCAATAATTTATATCACTTATTACAACATTACAATATGTACTATATTTTTATGTATGGAATTTTAAAATAATTCAAACGACCATATCATTAGAACTAAAAATCATTTTAAAAATAAAAAAAGAACACTTAATTCACTGCATTCACATTTATCTAATAATCTTATTTATATACAAAAGTTATGTTAGTTTTATAAATATAACTCAAGACTTCGTAAGATGTTAATAACAATAAAATAACACTTTAAATTTACAAATGAACAATTTGTAGCCGGGCGTAACCCGGGAGCAGATAGTATATGTAAATAATTAACCAAGTGACACCAACGGGGAAGTTCGACAGAGACTAGATGCAAGAAGTATTTACCTTGATACCTAATACGAAGTAATTTAATTATCAAAAAGCTGTATGCTGTCGAAAGTTACACCAACAAAATTGTACCTGCTTAAATTAATTAATCATACTAATATTATAAAGGTGAAGAGTTTGTTTGTTTGAACGCGCTAATCTCGGGAGCTACTGGTCCGATTTGAAAATTCTTTCGGTGTTAGATAGGTCATTTATCGAGGAAGGCTATACGCTATATATCATCATGCTACGGCCAACAGGAGTGGAGCCACGGGGGTGAAACCGCGCGGAGCAGCTAGGATTTGATATAACTTTAATACTGACAGAGTAGTGAATCTGTAAACTCGAAATCGGATCCCGAGTTTTAGGTGAATAGCAACTTTTCGTTCGCTGGCGTGACGACTTTTGTTTAGACATCATAGAAACACTAGCAACCTTCGAGAACTTCTATTTTCTTGGTGTTTGTATTATAAACTATGATTTTCCTACAAATATTATAAAAAGGATAGATTTCTTTGTTTGTTACTATACTACTGAAGAAACTAATTGTTCAATTTTGAAAAATATTTTACAATTAGTATCTAATACATATTTAACGCATAACATCAGTTTTTAATCCGATTCAACTTGAGAGAAGCCGGGACGACCGATCCGATATTTAATACCTTTAAAGATTAATGCGACAAAATAATTTCAGGGAATGCAATGCAATAATTTCATCCGAAATCATATGAGACCGCACTTATCTGATTTTACAATTAGATATATTAAAGTAAGTGCTAATTGGTAGTGGTGGCTGCTTAATGTCATATGGCTCGTGCTCCATCGCTTGCTCTGCCACTACACGTATATAAAAGCATCTCTAATGAAGTGTTGTCAATAGCAACGGTAATATCTCGAATCGAACGTTAATTAAACTACAAAAGATTAAAACAAACATTAAAACAACACGGTTTATAAATCTAACTAAGAATTGTTTACGTTCATCTTGTTTAGTCTGGCCATCGGATTAAATAAAAAACAAATCATGAAAAAGCCGAGATAAAGTGCATTTCACGTGACTGATTGCGTTTTGGTGTACTTTTCCCAAAAGTAAAAGGATTTTTCCCAGGTGCAGCGGATTAATAAAGACTTAGGCGCGCTAACAGACTTTTAGTCAACGTGGTCCGAAACGCATCTAGCCGTTGATTTAAATCCTATCACCTTCCCGCATGTCGCCTCGACCACCCCGCGGCTTTCGACCCCCACTTGCATGCACGGAGCCACCCTTAATGTTATTATTTTCATCATTTAACTTCACCATTGTATGACGCTTCGTAGAATTCAGCCACCTACCAAATTTCATCAATATTGCGCCTGTCACGGAATAAATTTTGACCGACGGGTACTACCAGCAAGTGAAGTTTTTGTTATTTGTATTCCATTGTGGAGTACGCGCAAAAATAATTATTTTTTTCTTTTATTTGGCAATACTCGTATTTTTGTAGCGAGTATTCTGGCTCAAACTCAGCGTCTATTGGTAATATCGAGCTCTCAATATATCCGTAATTGCCTCGCTTGAGTTGCAGCCGGTAACGTGATTGCACGGGATTTAGTTTTGTTCCCGAATCACACATTGTTATTGGGGATTTCCATTTGAGAAATACTCTGCACTAAACCCGGAGGCTGAAAGCACGAGGTGTGTTTAATACAACCGTTATCCCCTTCCTGTTATTACAGTATATGTGTTATTCCCTTTCAGAGAGACGAAACAGACTATATTGGGAATATTTGAGTATACATGTAACTTTAAGCTTTGTGTCAGTACTTCGAGTACAAGTTATATGCTTTCAATTAATTGTGGAAGGGATTCCTTTTTAAACGGATTCGTAATGCTACAAAATATTTTCATAATCATGAAAAAAGGTCTTAACTATAAACTAGTGTCTTTTCCTTAACTACAGCGTAGCATAAACCAATTTGGCCACTTACGTCGCAGCTTCACATTAAAAATTTCCTCTATAATTTCTTTTCAAAGTCTTCTCGGGACGCTCGGCGATATCTATCAAGTTACTGGAAAATTCCTGACCGACGTCATACATTTTTAAAAACGATATTGCATTTATGTAGCCTCTGAACATTTTCCACCGCACGTTCTCGTTTTGCCCCGCAAATTGATTTAAATATGTCTCCTTGATATTTTACATTGTCGTTTTGATAGGATATCTTAAAAACCCATCAAGCTCACATAATTAAATTTCGTCAGTAAATTGATTTAGCGGTGGTTAACGTCCGTCGACGCACGTGTTACAGCGTCATACAAATATTATATTACTAGATTTCCGCCCGCGGCTTCGCCCGCGTTTTCAAAGGAAAACCCGCATAGTTCCTGTTCCCGTGGGATTTCCGGGATAAAACCTATCCTATGTGTTAATCCAAGTTACCCTCTATATGTGTGCTAAATTTCATTGTAATCGATTCAGAAGTTTTTACGTGAAAGAGTAACAAACATCCATACATCCATACATCCATACAAACTTTCGCCTTTATAATAGTACTAGATTTCCGCCCGCGGCTTCGCCCGCGTTTTCAAAGGAAAACCCGCATAGTTCCTGTTCCCGTGGGATTTCCGGGATAAAACCTATCCTATGTGTTAATCCAAGTTACCCTCTATATGTGTGCTAAATTTCATTGTAATCGGTTCAGTAGTTTTTACGTGAAAGAGTAACAAACATCCATACATCCATACATCCATACATCCATACAAACTTTCGCCTTTATAATAGTATTAAGATTAAGATTAAGATTTGTTGATTCGCCTCCAGGCTCCAGCTTGTCAATATGAAACTGTGCTAATGGAAATTGGAAGTTGCGTGAAATTCACGAAATAGCGGGTGCCGACTGCCGGTCACTGAAGGTCTGTGAGGTTTCCTTTTATATAAATACACCTCGTTAGTTCGGTCGGATTCCAATCCATTTCTGTAAGCTTCCGTTAGCTACCCTTTGCTATTTCCGCCATTACAGTCTCGACAACAGGAAGGCGCCTGCTCCCCAGTCTGCTATCATAACTGAAATGGCTTCTCTAATATAGTATTCAATAGATTTTGATAGAATTCGGTTCAGACGTTTGGAATATCGAATGATCCCGTTTGACTTAATTTACCCCAAGTGCCTTGATAGTAGTTCTCTTCATTTTGAGACATATCTCTCGCTCCAAACGCCATTTCTTGCAAAACATTTGAAGAAGACCCATGACATTAATTATTTTTGCTAAACCATTGGCAATGATACGGATCTCAAACTTAAGTTCTCCCTAGACTGAATAATACAAGAATGACATGCGTTTACGTGAAAGTGAGGAAAAAAGTTAATCATACATTTTACTGTAGTTCGCGTCCAGCCTTATTTAGTGCATGGAATCATGCGTGTATGTCAGTCATATATGCAGATATCTATACTTCTATACTAATATTATAAAGCTGAAGAGTTTGTTTGTTTGATTGATTGTTTGTTTGTTTGAACGCGCTAATCTCGGGAACTACTGGTCCGATTTAAAAAATTCTTTCGCTGTTAGAAAGACCATTTATCGAGGAAGGTTATAGGCTCATCACGCTACGACCAACAGGAGCGGAGCCACGTGGGTGAAACCGCGGGGAGCAGCTAGTTGTATGTAGTATAAAAATAGAAAGTATCATCAATCAGCTTCCAGCAAGTGCCTAGTTTACATATAAAGTATCAAAACGATAATTCCGGCATGACACCACGTAACGCATGTCATGCTGTATTACCGTCAAAAAACAACATTCGTTCGAAATTAGGTCTTTTGCTAGTAGCAGATACATAGAATTGTGTTATAATAGCACCCAAGTGCACTATAAAAGCCTTTCAGCGAAATCCAAAGCTGTAGATTACTCCGTAAGATTCTAGAGAGTACACAAGCTAAAGGCTTATGCTAAAATGCCCATTTGGAATTGGCAAAGTGTAAGCTTCGCAGACGAGCGGTGTTTGCACTTGAATATTTTGTAGTTTATCTCCTTTTAATTGAATAAAATCTACTCACTAGCATATAAGGCGGTTTTGCTTTTGTGTTCCTGTATTTCTTTGTTTGTTTAATCCAAGTTTAATCGGATTAAATTCTTCCAGTCTTATATAGGTGACATAAAGCAGCATAACTACGGCGAGTTTCAGAGATTGTTAGGTAACAGTAGTTATAGATTCACTAAAGTTGTAACGTAAACTTTTGTTGACTATTCACAGCGTTTCAATGCAAATCACTCAATAGGTATGAAGCGAATTGTTAGTTTCAATACTCGTCACTGAATCAGTCTATTGGATAGTGAAACATATTCTAATTCATATTAAAATTCCGAAAATAATATTTACAGGTTATTTTCAATCTGCTAACGAATTTTATTATTCATGGACGATTAAAAACGATTTAAAATAAGACATGGAAATATTTTCCAGTTAAAAGCATTCGATTTTTATTTATTTATAGTAATATGATATTTTTAAAAGTTATTTAATTTTATCAATGCTTTCATTGATGGTAGGATATGCAATAGGTGTACAACACACACATTTCTTAACTTCTATTAGACTACAATGTAATGGCAGCACGATTACAGCTATTGCTATAAGGTAGATAGATGATGAATAGATCTAAACTAACAATCTCATTAGGCGTTGTCGAATTAATTTTATTTTCACCATGCACAAAATCTTATAGGCTTCCATAGACATGCGCTAATAAATCCACCGAATATTATATAAACAATGAACAAAGATTTCCGTTTGTGTTTCCGACGCTGCTTCGTCAATACATATTCCATGCTGCATTTGTTTTTATATGTGTCGAATACAATGGTATTATCAGAATTGAAACACATTGAAACGAGATCCTGTTTCAGTGGAAAGCCAAATAAAATATTTCTACGAAAGGTGATGTAGCGAATTTAATAGATCAATACGTGTTTCACGTTTTTAGTGGGTCAAGTGAAAAAAGGACATAATTGTTGGTCCTTTGCAATGTAACACCACAAAGGATTTGCAGCGTTGTTCACACGTAACTTGCGACGCTCGCTTTGACTCGTTTTAACGACATCTATACTAGTGTAAGAAGAGCCTTGTTACACGCTTCGAAGCGGAAGCTGCATATGGGGGTAATTATTTTATCCTTGTGAAACTTGTAAATTCAGCGTTATAAAATGTATGACACAGTACCGTAATAAATGATGAATATATGTCGGTAATATAATACTGTGTTTCGGTTTTAAAAACTCCTCACGTCGCGTAATCTTTGATATTTTCACGATCTTTTAATGAAAATTAACCAAATAAGAATAATTTTATATTTAACTAGGTTTCCGCCCGCGGCTTCGCCCGCGCAAACAAAGGAAAACGCATAGTTCCCGTTCCCGTGGGATTTCCGGGATTGCGTCATTTTCCCGCGATAAAAAGTAGCCTATGTCCTCTCTCGGGTATCAAAGTATCTCCATACCAAATTTCATGAAAATTGGTTCAATAGTTTAGGCGTGATTGAGTAACAGACAGACAGACAGAGTTACTTTCGCATTTATAATATTAGTATGGATTACATACCTATCATTTGGACATAAGAAGGATTACAAGGACTATAGGATTAATAAATAGATAGTTATTTATTAATCCTATAGTCCTTATTGGAAGGAGTATGCTTTTAAGTTAATTCTTTCTAATGATAGACCATCTCGTTAATCTACCGGTTACTATATTTATCTACACGTATTACATCAAACCTGCACTAAATAAGCATCGCCCTCGTCTTTTGAACGTATATGAGTATTAACATTTGTATTAGGTATTAGTTTAGGATAATTAGTTTGAATATATTGTGTCCTTTTTTAGAACCAAGTTTTGGGAATTATAAATTTCAAAAGACGTTTGTACCTGATATGTTTGGTGTGTTCACTATACTCCAAACATTCAATCTAACTATGAGATAGAATAGGTATTGCACTTCCGTTTGTGTACACACTTGTACCTCTTGCGCTTGTACGCCTCAGAACTAGTGTTCAGGTTTGCTTCGCCAAAATTCAAACATGAAACTTTCATCTAGTGATATTGTGTTTAAAAAAGGATACAAATGTGAACGTGAGAATATGGAAATGAATAAGCAAAGAGTTACAAATAGGTTATAAATTCACAAAAGGCGATAGATTTGTATTTTAGTTATTGTAATATGCAGTGCCGGGGCGAGCAACTAGTGTAAATGTATAAATTAAATAGTAGACTTTTGTTCCAATTAATTCATATCGTCAATGTTTTGTTTTCATCAAACATATCGAAATAAAAATATTTTTAAGTGATCAATATGTAAATTAATATTCAATTTTTCATGCAATCCAATTATTTGTTTTTCCAATAATAACTTTTTCAATATTTTACATGCACTCTAAAGCTTAACAATAATTGAAAGGATTATTTGCAACATACGTAACGAATGTTCTAAATCCCTTGTAACGACTGTAATTCCTGGAAAGTAGGTAGTATAAAAGGAGAAGCGAAAACTTTTTGTAGACTACAATTTTTTGTTGTTCGTTCTTAACTATGGCAAACGAAAGACTGGCTACATATTTGGTATAATTGTTTCTTTGGTACTATAACTTCGTTTATAAGTAGATATACTAAATATAAAGAAAACCAACATTTTTGTCTTTATATTTGTCCGGTTATTCCATTTCAACTGATCATGATAAAACTTTTATAAGCAAGTAAATCAATAGTAATTGAATGAGAGACGAGTTCTAAGAAATAATCTCTAAGACAATATCGCAGGCACGGTATGTTGTTAAGTAATTTGCAACTATAAACTGTTGTATTGAACAAGAGGAGCGTAACGAAGGTAATTTTTATAAATTACAGAACAGATACGAAACGACGCAACAATTTTACTTCACAATATGCAGTACTAATAGGTAAAAAAGTACGATTGCTTTCTTGCTAACGTTAAAACCAAGGACACTGGGATTTAAGACGCTCGAGTTTAGGACCAACTGAAAAAACAGGTCAAGAATCCAAAAGCGTCGTTCTTGCAAAGTTCAGGGAACTGATGATAGTACCAAAGGAGCTTCCCTAAAAGAAAGCAAATCAGTGAAATTAGTATTAGAAATGGATTTCCCTCGTACTTTTCAAGGAGTCTCGGTACCTCACTTATACCGGGATTAGAAGCAAGAGCCAGACGGTAGACAAAGCCTATATACTTTGGACTTAAAAGCGTAATTATACTGCTTTGTATTATATTATTATGCTGTTTGTATAATATTATTATGCTGTTAGCGCTCATGCTTCTGACCGACTGGTCTAGAAATCAATTCAGCTCTCAAACGATATGACGTTTTATATATATGCATATAGAATTTCAATTTCCGTGAACACTACGCTATTAAACTAGAAATTGGTGTTCGTAGTTATATAATAACTGTGACCTTTAGTAACAGCTTTTCGATGCACGTCTATTGCACAATCAGCTAATTAATTAGGTATAAGGGGGGTATAAGCTGTCTTTGTTTTGATGTTCACGTTTCTTTCATCTAACCCATTACGTATTGCATCCAATCAGGGATATTTGAAAAAAGCGCAAGGGTTTGTTCGTAGAACAGATTGTGGTAGAATGAATTAAGATTATTAACAAATGAAACAGTAAAATTGCTGTACACGCTCCTGGCCAGCTTTCAATTACAGAGGTTCATTAGTTATTAGGTATATACATTACTAGGAAAATATCTTTTTTATATGTTTATAGGTTAAAAGTAACACGTGCAAAAATATGAGGCCAAATGAAATTGCCTCTTAACTTCGCAGACGAGGCATTCTTGTATGCATTTCGCGTTATCTTCGAACGTTCCCGGTACCTACTTATATCACCTTACTTCTTTAAAGATTATTTTCGCAACAAAAATCCTTTTTCTGTTAAGGTAATAATTACGAGACATTATTTTAAACTCACAAATTCAATCAATTTAGTAAATATACATAAGTTGAGTTGAAGTTATTAATTTTAAAAGGTGCGCTTTTTTTTAAATTTCCATTTTTAAATACGGATGATAGTTGCAGCCTCAGATTAATCTATACTTATAATAAATCTGTAGAGAGGCCAATTCTGTACATGAAATATATTTAAAAAAAAACTATGAAGGGGTGATAAGGGATCGCTACTGATGCCAAAAATGCAATCAGTAAAATTTTTGTCTGTCTGTCTGTCTGTCTGTCTGTCTGTCTGTCTGTATATTCGTTATAGAAACAAAAACTACACGACGGATTTTAACCAAATTTGGCACAATTATTCTTCATACTCCTGGGCAGGTTATAGTAAAAGAATCATGTAAATCGGTGTAGAAACACCAAAGTTATACATGAAATACGCTATAAGTCATCGCGCGTGAATACAGAATCATGCAGCCATAAGGATTATTTTTGTGTATCAGTTGCCGCGTTCGACGCGCTTCGCGGCGGGAGCTATAAAAAGGCGGCGGGTCTGCACCCGTTTCGCGTTGTCATGGCATCACGTGTGAACGGCTGAACCGATTTCGATAATTCTTTTCTATTATATTCCTTGAAGTACGAGGATGGTTTTTATGTAGAGAAAACGTAAATATGTACCACGGGCGAAGCCGGGGCGGACCGCTAGTTATAAAATAAAAAGCAGATGGAGCGTTGCCGAACTTACACCGAATGATTTATCGTCATTTCCATAAAGCTATGTGTGCTATCATTTCGCCGCTGCACTGTACGTACACAGTGTTTCTGTGTGCGTGTTATGTCACCAGATATTGAAAAATTTCACAAATTTTTCCCCGAATACGGAAGAAAGCAGTTTATGTTTTTCGAGTGAATATTTCTTTGACACGCCCTGCAGTATAAACCGTTGGACCGATTTTGAGTTGTGAGGTGTCATTGCAATCATCTGAATTATTGTGGTAGTGGTAGTAGTGACGTAGGCTAAATAAACAAATACTCCGAAGATTCATAGGGCCCGATGTTGTAGAGGTTGGGTTATGGAATTTGATCGCCGCGACGACGAGCACATGCGTCAATATTATGCCGAGCGGTGAATCTCTTTCTGCAAGCATCGTGAACACTGACTCCTCCGTCTAGCTTTTTTAAAAAAAGTTCATCCTCTTTGCGGCCACGCTCCACACTCGAGTTAATTAGAGTTTGGATGCCACGTTTTTTTTTTTACAATTACCACTGTACTGTCACCTTCCTTGAGTGCCAGCCGACACACAAAGCAGACTCCCGGAGGAACCGACATTTTTATGACTATTTAGCCTGACTTCGTTCTGTTATGTCCGTACTCTGTAGTCTGTACGCTAACATGCTCACTCTACATCCTTTTCGCTTGTTCAGCATTCCTGGCCTTTTCCTTAGATAGTATCCATGTTCAGTCTCTCTCCAAATTCTAATCCCGACTGCTGATAGGCTGTCGCTATACAAGCTGTACAGAATAATGAGAAAAAACTGCATCTTCTACATTTTCAAAATTTAATTCCACATTATATGACATAAAAGTAATGAGGCTAGTCTCACAGAAGCTATCGACAAACTCTCTTCTCAATTTCACAATGTATCAAATCTTTCAATTAACTTAAATATTGAATCAAAAATTGATAGTATAGTGGCACAGTATTACAATATTCCTCCCATACATATGTATTACAATAGTTCTTTCACGCTTAGTACTGCAAACTAAGCGTGTTTGCAGTACGCGGCGCGCGTCGCCCGACCCCCCGCCAGTTCCCCTTCGTTTCTCTGTGCAAGTACATTCGTCGCCGTACTGTAGGAAATATTTTGATAGTGGTTCGTCTCGAAGCGTCAATGCTGACGATATCATTCCGATCAGAAAACATAACAAATTCCATTCTATTTAGTAAACAAAACATCTTACATCCGGCTATATTAACTACCACGCAACTTTACCAAGAGCTTTTCGATAACTATATACGAAGACACATACCTGTAGATCGTAAGTTACCTTTAAGTATAGAATTAAGTAATATACATTTGTTATTAAACATTTCTTAGGATGTTTGTTATAGTTCCAACAACAAAATCATTTTTATATTACGTATTCCTTTAGTCGCCATACAAGATTACAGATTATTTTATTGTTTAGCTTTACCTACTCCGCATAATGGAAATAAGCCTTATTCTGGCTGCCTATAAATATAATATTTCGTTTTTTTAACAGTTTTGCGGCCAAATTTAGACTGGCAACCTAGTCGATATATGTTCTCCTAATTAGAAATATACATAAAAGTTTGGTTTTAGCAAATAAACTGTGAACGCACTCATCTTGCGGTGGGATCTTAGACTATAAGGTTGCAGCCTTCAATAACGGACAATTTTTGTTTAGGACTCATTTGTTAAATATAGAATGGAAAGTTATAATTAAGTATACAAGAGGAGTTTAGTAAAAGATTAATTTGTAAAACATTTATTTAAGAAATTATTTTTTACTATCTAATTATGTTGTAAGGCTTTTAACTTCCTTATCCGCTTTTGATGGATTAGCATCTGTAAAAGCGCAAATTTCCATTAATGAAAACCCCTGGACAACATATATTAAAGGAGATTAATATGTCACTAGAAATATTTTTTGAGCAAAATATGAAATTGCATAAAGCTCTTAGTGTAGGCAGGTATTAACAGCGATTGTGAATCAATAATCTTAATGGACCCTTTGAGGTATTACGCTGTGACTGTTACAAGTGCAGACGATGATGACGTACAAATAAATATATTTTCATACGATTTTATTTTACAAGTAAGTGCTTATTTATAGCACTCATGTTCTACCTGAAATATATGGTATAAAATCAGGCAAGTGCAGGGTGACACACATAGTGTTCGGAATAGGTAGGAATAAAATAATTAATGCTGAGGGTAGCGTGTGACGCGATATATTCAATCGGCCAACGGGAGCGGCTTTCGTCATCGCGACTCGGTTTTTGCATTCGCGATGAGAATTTTTTTTTGTTGGACTCGAGATTTTGCACTGGTAGGTTATTTAATTTGATACGGATTATCAAAAGCACTTCTCAGGAAGTTTTGGTTGCTTCTAATTGTTTTATATTTAATTTTGATAATCATACATATATCACTACATAGTATAAAACAAAGTCGCTTTCTTTGTTCCTATTTCCTTATGTCCCTTTGTATGCTTAAATATTTAAAACTACGCAACGGATTTTGATGCGGTTTTTTTTAATAGATAGAGTGAATCAAGAGGAAGGTTTTAGTATATAATTTATTAGGTTTTAGACAAAGCGGGCGGTAAGCTAGTAAATTTATAATGAATAGGCCATAAAACCAAAAATATCAATTTCAACGCGAGATTGGTTCGTTATATGAAACAAGTATTTAATGGCGACGTAGTGTGCCTGGCTGTTCAACGGTGGTGACGTACATCGTTAATTGTATCCTTATATATAATATTTTGTTTAATCTATTATTCCCGTAATACCTCCCCAAGGGTACCCTATTGTCGTATTGTAGTGCCTGTGTATGACACCTGCGATATATCGACATATTGCGATGTTTTTATTAGTGTAGATGTATACTTTGAAGCTTACCTTCTGCGAATTCACTAACGTGTGAATGCTATCGCGCCACAGCCGTTTCCGAAACAAATTTCCATCCGCTATTTTGCCAACACGAGTTTTGGTTTCGCCACAATAGTATATATCTCAAACCCGATCTATATAGCGGTACATTCCTGAACTCATATGAGAGAAAGGTTTACTCCATCTAAAGTTTGATTCATAATAATAGTTAAATATACTCTTCCAGGTACCCTCCCTCCCAACGAAGAGTATGTCTCTACCATACGTGAACGTGGATAAACCTGATGTGGAATACAAAGATGGACAGATAGTAAGCGCCAGTATTGACGCCCTGGTGGATCTGCTGCGGCCTGGAGCGAGCAAATCCTTCGTGTTCACGTTCTTGCTCTGCTCAAGGCTGTTCGTCAAGCCGCATGAGCTGCTCGGCAAGCTGTGTAAGCGCTACTTTAAGAGCTACGACAAAGTGGTAAGGAATTTTATTTTAAATTTATAAAGGTGTAAAAAGTCTAATAATAACAAATAATTGTCTTTATTTCCCTTTACATAAAGTTGGTGACGTTGTTGTTGATTTTAAGTTAAAACTCAATGGGGAGATGAATTTCAGGATTTGATTGCCTATATCTTGAATGTAATTTTTCAGATCTTAAGTATCACGAATGATTTGCAGGTTTTTTGATAAGCTTAAACAGTTAAATTTTGAGTTTTTATACTACCCCCCGGATTGCAACCACATTTAAGACCATATTCTACTTAAGCAAAAGATTAATATACATTAGATTTTGTTCATAATCCGCATCTACCAAACACTTCAGGGCAAATCAGAAATGAAGGAGTCAACAGAAAAAGAAGTCCAGGACATGGTTTCTCTGGTGCGCGTCGTGGACCAGTGGACCACAATGTTCCCGTACGACTTCCGAGATGATCGCGTCATGGCTTTGCTCAAGAGCATCACACAGAGGTATGTATACTCGGAGAGTAGCGAGTTTTAGGATATCATCATTACATAGTATAAAACCAAATCGCCTTTTCTGTCCCTATGTCCCTTTGTACGCTTAAATCTTTAAAACTACGCAACGGATTTTGATGCGGTTTTTTTAATAGATAGATCGATTCAAGAGGAAGGTTTTAATATATCATTTATTAGGTTGTAGACAAAGCGGACGAAGCCGTGGACGGTAAGCTAGTTTTATAATAAGATTGAAATCGAAATATTGAGAAAAAAATATAATCAACTTTTGTTATAAGGTGAGAAAAGGATTTGTATTAAAAAGTTTATAAATACATTCTTCCTTGTCAAAAATAATCTTGGTATTTTGGAATGCGAGTACCAAGTTTTTTGGGTACAAAGGTATTTTGAAAATTGCGATTCAGAATGCTAATTCATTAGTGGAGTGTTTTTAACTTTAATAATTGTAACTGCAAGTGGGTCACATAGTAGTATGTGTACTTGAAGAGAACCAAGCTTTTATGGGATGCCAATTTTGGGAGGTGAATGCTGCTTTTTGAACTATTGTAACTATAAATAATAAATCAGATGTATATTTTTAAGTTCCTTGCTCTGGATGGTTCCCTATTACAGGTAAATTAGCTTGGAGAAATTTTTGCGTTTGTGGTAGTGTATGGTTAGCAAATAAAATAAAACAACATTTTATTTTTAGTTTTTATTTTATAATATATATAAGGGATTTTAAATTAAACTATATGTGTTTCTCCTCTGAAAAAGATGAGACTTTATTTTAATATTTGCACATTTAACATACGTATAACTTTTACATTAACTAGACCGGGAGATATTGACACAAAATTTCGAGTCATTTGTAACAGGATGGCGGTTCTACAGGGGTCTTAGTACGCAATGACAAAAAGAAAAACGATGGTGTGAACGCTGGTACCGGCGGCTTAGTCGCGTGGGCGTTAGTCGAACTCGTCGGAAAAATAGCGAAGTCAAACAATTTGTAACACAAAAATTTTAGAATTTACCGATAGCCCATAAAAAAGAAGTAGGCGGTAGTGTCATGCCATACTTTTCCGGTGTGACTTACAGCCCGCCATACCGACGCGAATGTGTTGATTTAAAAAAAAACAATTCAACCATTTGTACCAGGCTAACTTTTGCACAGGTAACCATCGTCGTGCAGCCATTTACGAAAATCGCCATGCCATACTTTTCGGACGATTCCAAATGGTCGCCATACCGCCGAAAATCTGCAAATTTTTTTTTTCGCGTCAAAGTCAAAGTCAAACGTGACTTTCGTTATTTTTCCGACGAGTTCGACTAACGCCCACGCGACTAAGCCGCCGGTACCAGTATTCACACCATCGTTTTTCTTTTTGTCATTGCGTACTCAGACCCCTGTAGAACCGCCATCCTGTTACAAATGACTCGAAATTTTGTGTCAATATCTCCCGGTCTATAAGTACGTAATAATTATAATTTTTGAATGAAATGTGTGCTTTATGTTCACGGTACCAAACGACTGCACGTGGCACCTGCGGACAGCGTAAACTGGTTTATTCTGGTTTTGTGCGTGTTTCCACTTTCCACTATCAAGTGACGATTTATTTATTTGTTTTGTTTCGTAATTATTATGGTCAAATATTAATTATGAAACAAATTATTATGGACACGATATTTTATTGTTTCACGGTAGTCGCCTTGTCGTTTACTCAAGGACGTGAAATTGAATGATATATTTTTTTTTATAAAGTCAAAACCATTTTCTTTCAAATAAAAACTTGTTTTTATCGAAAACAAAAGTGTTGCTAGGAATAAGTATAAAATTAAATAGTAATGTTAGGATATCGAAACATTTTTGTATAGGCCAGAACGATATAGTGGAAACGCGCTCTAAGATCTGAGTAATATACACACCACTACATATGCAAAAATTTCTCCAAGCTAATTTACCTGTAATGAGCTTTTTTCCAGAATTGTCTCAAGCTAATCTTGGTTTACAGACTTGATAGTTAATCATATCTGACGAAGCTTGCAAATTCCCATTACGGTTAGTCGAGCCAAAGTATATTAATGAAAGCGAGTTATAATGTTCTGGATCTTTCCCGGATTAACCAGGAAACTGAGTAACAAATGCGCTGGCCTAGTTCGCAACTTACACTTGGGTCACAAGGCGACAAATTACTGAGCAGGATTTTAATTGCCTATTCATCTTAATAGAGCAAAATCATGTATAGAGATTGAGCGCTATTGCGAATGCAAGAAGCTTGTGTGCATATGTAAATATGTTCTAACGTTCACTGAATTTGAAATGCTTTGCGAAGGACCAACTTTCAATATGGAGATTTTATTTTATGTTTGTTTTAATCTATTATCTTCAAGTTTTGACCAGAATGACTTTTATTATTTTGATTAAATTGGAAGAGATTGCATGATGGAGAATATTCAAATAACACGTGTTCCCGAAGTTGGAATTGCATTATATTTTGTACATCAAATTAAGTTTTCTTCATCAGAACCAAGTGAATAAACAATATTATTGTGTATACTGTATAGCATTGCGTATGTTTGAGTGATTTTATTACATTTTATCGTACAAAATGTTGAGTAAAAATAATTATTTATGGCACAGATCGATATTTCTCCTGACTTAAACGCAAGAGAAATATTTATATAAAACTTTATAGTCTCTAAAGGGAGTAGAACCAAGAAACCCTGGTTTTGTTGTACCACTAAGCTCCTGGCAGCGTAACTGCCATGCCAAATGTATAGTCGTACTGTGTAATAGTAATTAGTCGTATTATACTCATTAGCGCTTCTATATAATTTTGCGAAATAATTAGCGACGTGTTTGGCTCCTTATTATTTAAATCCTGTCTGCGCTCCGTCAGCATACGAACTATTTAAATGTTATTAATGCTTTGCGACTGTAAGTTTCCATCTAGTGAGGAAATTGTATACTGCTATACATGTATATTTTACTTTTATTGCATCACTAATGATTATAATTTGAATACGGATGTAAAAAATTTAGTTTCTGATACTTGCAGTGATTTTTATGTCTTTTCTATTCCAATAGTAAAAGTTAGAGAGTTTGTTTCTTTATTCGTTTTAACGAGAATCTCAGAAACTATTGAACCTGTTTCAATAATTCTGTCACCTTTGTATGTATGCGATCTCTAAGTGCTATAAGCTGCGTACGCAAGCGTAAAGCGAGGGCGAATTTTTATTTTTAGAGCTCTTTAATCAAAAACGATTAAATTTCATTTTTCAGGTAGAGGGATTTAATCAAATTCGATTAAACACCTTTAAAAAATACTCAACGTGCACTGAAAACGTTTCAGGTGCGCCGCGGAACACATGTCGTCGGTGCGCGAGGACGTGTCGAGCATGCTCGAGCGTTTGCTCGACAAGCTGACCGCGCTCGAGCACTACGAGGAGTCGCTGGCCGACGTGCCGCAAGTCACAAGCACTGATTGCTTGCAACCGGTACGGACTTATTACCTACTGTTAATCTATTTTAGTGCGTGAAAATAGACAATTTTTATGAATAGGGGCGCGAGAGTTGTAACAATTTTCAAAAATACTTTTATATCTCGCGATATCTTGGCTAGCTTATCACTAACTAAACTTTGATTGAAATTAACTATTCTTCTATTATGTTAAATCGAAAAAATATCAAAAATCTAGGTAACTCTTCCGCAATTACGGTTTTTTAATAAAGGGAGTGGGAAGTGTTACAACGTACCCCGTGCTTAGGGCAAGTAGTAACATCAATTAAAAACAAAAATGTGACACCTTCAATCATTTTTTTTTATTTTACTTTGTTAAAACAATAACTAACTAAGTACTTCTAAAATATGTATTTTCTCATTAAATAATTAACTGAAACATACTTTTTTATAATCAATTAATTAACGATTTAAGTTTGTAACTATTCATCTTATTTTGTACTTATGTATCATAAGAGGTAGGTACTTATATATCAAAATGGCACTCTAAAATTAACTATAAACCTACAAATCAAGTCTCGTAATTATCTCTTAGTTCTACATAACAACTTACAATAATCAGCCTTGCTATGAGTTTCCTTACGAAATAATTCAGTCTGCATCAGAATTACAGTTGATACAAATAAACGAAATAGTATCTCCTGTCACACATCCTACATGTGCCCACATCTTACAAACAAAACATTCAACCCAATCACCTTTTGAATGACTATACGCCTCATCGCAAACAAGACAATGATAATCTTCAAATTCTGAATCTGTTCACAGTTTTTTTAGTATTTCATTTCCCATTTTTCTTTATCTTTTCTTCATATTCCATTCTCAAAGATTATTTCTGGCGTGTCAGTCAAAACAGCAGACTTCCTTTTACGTCTGCAATTTCTATTCCTTTTTCGCGGTGGTGCCTTCGGTAAGGGCTTAATTTTCGGTGAGGAAAATTGATTTTTGCCTGAGCATCTTAGAGTTGGTTCGTTTGCAGTTTCTATTTGGCGTATAATTTCTGTGGTGCTGATCTTCAGGAGCAAATTCTAATAGTTCTGGATTTTCAAGATTCAACGACAAATTTTCACTTTCATTTAGAACGTTTTCTGAATGTTCTGTAGGATCTGGACGATCAGTGCAAAGTCACTGTCTTGGAAAATATCCACATTCAAAGGCCAAACACCAGAAGCTTTAAATCCACTGATAGTATTTGCAGGGTTCAAGGCGAGTGGTAATGACTCCTTTACTACACTTGGGATGTCATAAATTGTCATCATTTTCCCCGGATTATTATGCATTCATGTAGTCTGTGCTCTGTCCCGTAGTTTTTAAACAAGCCATAGACTACTACGTCCATAGGTTGCAATTTATGAGAGCAATGGGGGCGAAACGATAAGATGATAACATTGTTTTCTTTGGCTTTTTTGACAACTGAAATATTCACATGTGAGCTATGATTATCGAGTAGTTATAGAGCTGGCTCATCCTTGGTGGGTTTCGCGTGTTTGATAAAATGATTCATAAAAACCAAAAATTCCTTTTCTGTCATCCATCCTGAAGAATTACCAGCTCCAATGCAATCTGGAGGTCAGAGTTCAGAGTATTTAAGCCTGGGAAAAATGAACATGGGTGGAATAAAATTGCCCGTAGCGTTAGCGGCACAGGCAAGTGTCACAAGTGTTAGTGTTTGTGTGATGTGTAACTGTTAAGAGTGATGTGGCTCAAAGCAGGTAAACACGCACAGTGGAACGTTGCACTGCCTGCAATATGCAGTTGTACGTTTTTTACATACAACGGAAAATCTGCGCTGGCGTTCGTGAAGTTTTCCGGCCAGAAAGTCATACTGAGCCGGAAAATGTCCCACTGGTCTAGTTGTACCTGCTGAGGGTGAAGGTGGCTTGTGTTTTGCGACCAATTCCCCTACCAAAGTTTCACGGAACCTTCGGTGGGTAAGAGGTCGCTGTGTGCGGAGTAGTATGAAAGCATTCAGGATACTAACATTTAACAGGCGTCTAAAAACTTTTTGTACCACACCCGATTACGCCGCCTTTCTAGCGGGTACATGGCAAGCATTTGATCTTTGCGATCAAAACCACCCATGCACACATTGTAATCGAGTACTATTGAGGGCTTAAGTACGTCGCCACACTTTACCGTTGCTAGCCCATGGTACGTCGAGATAAGAGAAAAGAGGTTCTTATCTCGCCATACTACAAGATCCACATCGCCTGAAGTGCAGCCAGGAACTTGACCTACAGCCAAACCACCTTTGGTCAGATTAGTGAGTTCAGTGGGAACAAACTGACGGTTCAAGCGGACAGTACCGGCACAGTCAAACCCCCGTATCTTTAACTCTCGCGCAAGCGTAGGAGAGTTATAAAAATTATCCATCCAAACCGTGTGGCCCTTGTGCTCAAGACCATTGAGAAGTTTAAGCACAATTGCCGGCACAACCCCAGACAAACGACTATCTCGTGGAGATTCGTCATGCCCTACGTGCACTTCAAACCGCCACAAGCCAGTCTGGGACTCACAAACCTCGTAGGTTTTGATTCCGACTGTGGCTGCTCTATTTCGGATAAATTGGTTAATCTAACCAACCTTTCCACTGTGTCAGACTTTCGTCTAACGCAATATTTTGTGATAAAATATATAATTGTTGGAACCGCTGGTTAAGATGTTCTGTAATAGGACGCACCTTAAAAAGCTTTGCCTCCGATCGAGTCATTGTGTCTGGAATGCAGTCATCATTATTGGAGAAGTGGAGACATTTAGATAGCAAGAAGTAACGGTCAGAACTCATCATTGCCGCAAACCCAACAGAAGATAATAAGTCCTGGGCCTTTAGACAAACGTACCTAACGCCATGGAATAGAAACTGCTAACGCTAATTATTGACATAAGCTCATGACATTTTGGTAATGATTCGGTCACACTACCAACGATGACGACGACCACGACCAAAATTCCAATCTTGCCGAAATTTGTTCAAAATAAAATATTAAAATTTCCCGTCATACTGATACTCAGAAAGAAAAGAAAAATTGAGTACAGTTAATATAAAAATAATTGCATTTGCATTTTCATGCATTTAACATGATATGAATATCAAATTGATAACATAATTATATTAATATAAAACATACTACATATTTAAAACAAAGCGTTTCAAAAAGTGTGTATTGAAGGAATTTTGACTAAAACCCGGGTATTTTAGAAACAAGGTACCCTTAACAAGTTTAAAAGAGAGGGGAGATCGTCCTCTCACTCATAAGTTTTAAAGTCTATATTCAAAGCAGGTTGTTTACACACTACATAACTAACTCATTTTTAACCTTCTTAACCAAATACTTAATATCTCATTCGTAGCGTATTTTTCCATCATTTTCTTACCTTAAAAACGCTCTCTTCCAAGGAAATCGACAGTCTTGTGCACGAGTCCAACAGGCTATGTTCTGGAATGATCCGAAGACCCAGGGCCCTTACGCTATTTTATGTAAATAATATTTAGTATTCGATAATTAATTCTAACACAAATTATAACATGATTTTGGAAAATTAATTATTCCATGCATCATACTCATTTTGTCATATTATTTTGTAATTAAGAACATTTAACCTTCCAAATTATACTTGTTCCCCCATCGGTCGCATTCACACTGCAACCGGGTTTTTTCAGCTTCCAGTGATAATTGCCCTGAAAGAAGATATAAGATTTTTAATCACAAAATATTACAATTCCATTTTTACTTGTTTGTACGTACGTGTATCATACAAAATGTTGTGTGGTTTTATGAAACCACGGTAAAAGTGAAACTGTTTGAACGGTTCCGAACACTGCTTTGTGTAGCGCATGTCGCGTGACGGTCGGCTGCCGAGTAGGTATACCTACTCGGCAGCCGCGATACACGCGACATGCGCTACACAGACCAAAAAGTTTGAGACGATATAATAAAAGTTTCACTTGAAAAAACATATACCGGGTTAAATAGGCAGTCTTACCGCTTGTAAGCGATTTTTCTATTTGATTAACTTGGTTTTATCCGAACCAGATCTTTATTAGTCACTCCAATTTTATTTCACAAATACACATTTCCAGAACTAATGATGTTCGTTCTTTTTCTCAATCTTTCTTTGTTGCTTTCAAAGACGTAAGACTTATTGGTGGTGGATTTTTTATCGCTCTACTTGCAATATTTTTTCCGTTAGTTCTTTAACTTTTCTACGTACGAGTAGCTGTTTTTTGTCGGGGAATTATAATAGGAGTTACCTTCTGAAGAGGCTGGTTGCGGCTTTAGGGCTTCGTCGCCGGTGAAATAATGAAATAATAAGTCGTAATGGTAGTTCAAGGTTTATATTTGTGCTCGGCAATTTACATAGTACAGACAAGTACAAACAAATTGTAATTATTAATGCGTGTGTTCGACTGTTCGCACGAGCCGCGGAGCTGAGAGTGCGGGATCAGGCGCGCGGGGCCGGGGGGGCGATCGACCGATGAGCACTCGCGAGCCTGCGTGTGTGTGTAATTAATAATTTTGCACACAAGGCGTCAACACCTTCGTTATTTTTCTTTTTTTTAACAAGGACATTCGTAGTAGGAAGAGATCAGATATAATTTGGTCCAATGCATTTTTTTGACCGATGCATTGAATTCATTCACATTCGTCTTCGAATTAAACGCAAAAGTTGATTTTCTTTTAATCTGTCAAAAATAAGAGCTCTATTAGAACTTACCGATAACAGTAAAATAATGTTGGTACTCAGGAGCATGCATCGGCTATTTTTCACATTAATAACAGTGTTCTTAATTTGCACATGACAAAAGAGAATAATTCGTCTCACTTGAATGAAAGGGATGCGTCTATATTGATACTGATTCAAACCATCATAGGTTGAGCTCTAAATAAATTAATTTGCCTAACCTAACGTGTTGTCGACCAAGTAGTCGCCTTACATACGGTGACATAGGATGTCGTTAAAATAGATTAACATTGTGGACCTTCCACAGGGCGATATCCTGACCCTGGGCCTCACACCCGTGGAACTGGCCAACCAGCTGACCATAGTGGAATTACACCGTCTCTCGTTCCTGGGTCCAGAGGAGTTCGTCCAGACCTTCGCACCGGTACGGGCCGGTACATCATCCAAGGGTATAACCCTGCATGATGTGGAAACGAAGAGAACCAAGAATCTGGAGGCTTACGCTGAGTGGTTCAACCGATTGAGCTATTTGGTCGCTACTGATATATTGAAGGTAAGTTTGAAAAAAAAATACTAAAAATTTTTATTCGTGTAAAGTGCAGATTTATGCAGATTCATGAGGAAGATAAAAGGATAGTCGTTTCTTTGGGAAGTATGGACAAGAAATTTGACAGTTCAATTTTAAGCTTACTATGAATACTAATATTATAAATCTGAAGAGTTTGTTTCTTTGTTTGAACGCGCTAATCTCGGGAACTACTGATACGATTTCAAAATTCTTTCGGTGTTCGATAGCCCATTTATCGAGGAAGGCTATATAATATCATCTCGCTGAGACCATCAGGAGCAGAGCACTGCGGGTAAATCAGCGGAGCACAGCTAGTTAGACAAAATTTAATTCTTTGGTTGTCAAACAACTGTCCTGTCTGTTTGACGTGTGAATTATAAATTTGATACCTTTTAGCTTGACTGTGTTATAAGGTTTTTGACTAAAATGCATGCAAAAATTAATATTTTCTAACACTTAAAAAATAAATTAATAAAAACTTTCAGCCGGTAAAGAGCAAGTATCGTGCCCGCGTGATCGAGCAGTGGGTGATGACGGCGCGCGAGTGTTTCAACCTCGGCAATTTTAACTCGCTCATGGCGATCATAAGCGCGCTCAATATGTCGCCAGTCACTAGAATGAAGAAAACGGTACGTTAAAATATCTGGTGAAGAATGCATGAAAACTTAAGTGTGCACACAAAAAAGAAAAGTCAAAAAAAAATACAAAAATAGACAAAGAGATTTTTGTGTAATATGTATGATTGGTGATGAGTGATTGATTTTTATGGTTCAAAATTATTAGAAATAAATTTTGCGAAATTTTTTTCTGGTTAAGCGTTATGTTACCATATGAAATAAGTATAATAAGATTGAAATATTTTCTCAAGATTGGAATATATTTTTAGTTTTTTTTTTAATCTAATTGGAAATATGCTCACTTTTTCTTTTTATATCACAGTGGAGCCGCACGTCAGCGGTTTGCGGCCAGCAACTGCGTCAGCTCGAGCTGTGTGTCGAACCGAGCGGAAACCATGCTAGGTAAGCTAATTATTTAATAGGCCGGGAGACCCTGACACAAAATTTTGCATCATTTGTAACAGTATGGCGGTTCTACAGGGGTCTTAGTACGCGTCGTGGAAGAATTCTAACAAATACCCGCGGCCCCATCATTAAAGCGGCTCGACGGAACACAGTGGGGTTTTAGTCGGTAAGAATCCGACATAACCCACGGCTCCTTCCCCGGGTGCCGTGGGTATCTTTGGAAGATTTCCCCACTATAAAAAAAATAAATAAAAAATAAAAAAGGGGTCTTAGTACGACAAAAAGAAAAATGATGTCAAAACTCGAACTGCCGAACTCGTCGGATAAATTATGAGTGTCAAACGATTTGTAACACAAAAATTTTAGAATTTACCGATAGCCCATAAAAAAGATGTAGGCAGTAGTGTCATGCCATACTTCTCCGGTGTGACTTACAGCCCGCCATACCGACGCGAATGCGTTAATTGAAAAAAAAAAAGGATATTCAACCATTTGTACCAAGATAATTTTTGCACAGTTAATCATCGTCGGGCAGCCATTTACGAAAATCGCCAAGCCAAACTTTTCGGACGGTTCTAAAGGGTCGCCATACCGCCGAAAATCAGCAATTTTTTTTCTTAACAATCTAAGTACATGAGTATTGTTATTCTATTTGTTGATATATTCAAATATAGAAAACTACTATTTTATTCATATAAACTCATTTCATATAATCATATAGATACAAACATAGATACAAACTAGAATACTAGAGAGTATAGAACTAGAGAATATAGAACTAGATACAAAATAGATCATATAGATACAAACATACGAACATAGACTATTTGAACTTATCAATTTACCAAAATATGTATTTCGTAAAATATTTAAATTTATTTACTAGTAAAATTATAATATATATAATTTCAGATACAGAGCAGCCCTAGCAGCGGCCCCGACTGAAACAGCGGTACCACTGCTGTCGGTCACTTGCCGTGACTTGCACTTTGTCAACCAGAGCACGCCGACCAAGTGAGTAGTGGTCTATTTGACTTGATTTTTTTACTTGCTAGCCTTTATTCGTACTTTTATTTTAAACGTCATACATATAGTGGTAAACGTATAATTAGAAACACCTAACACAATTAATTTTTTTTTCTATATCTGTGTAATAACGTATTAGAGATTATTGTGCTGCAACTACAGGACACTAGAGGGGACCAATTGATCGCAGGTGCAATGTCTATTGGGGTCACGGACGAATTCTATCATACCCGTGGCCTCGTCGATGATGCAGCTTGACGGAACACAGTGGGGTTTTGGTCGCAAGGAATCCGACATAACCCACGGCCCCTTCCCCGGAGGCCGTGGGTATCCATGCAAGATTTCCCCACTTAAAAAAAATAAAAGACGTGTGGCACTCGGGGACTGCCGCGGTAAAACTATTGCATGCTATGCCTTCAAGCCACACCTCCGCGCCCGTCGGAGTGGGGAGCGTGAGGTTTTTCGTTACGCAATATCTGGATTCGATCCCCGCGCTCAAGGCCCGCGATAGAAGCTATGCAATAGCTTAAAAAAGGTGCCATGTCTATGGGTGGTCTCTTGCAGGGTAGTAAGTCCGTATCCAGCAATAATAACGTATATATCCCTCCATTGCCTATATATATGTGGGATGATAAGGTGAGATGTATGATTAATTGATGTTTCTGAACCTGTGTAAGATAACTTTCTGAACGATGATTAGAATGGAAGAACGATAGACTATGAGCGAATCAATGAGTGAATGTGAAGTAGAGAGCGAATGAGGAATGATCTTTCTCTTTCAGTGGAATCGTGGGTGAAGACGGCTGTTTCTCTGTAAGATGTTTTCTAAAAATTAAGATTGTGGTCTGAAAATAAATCTCAAGAAGTTCAAAGTGTTTTTCATTTGGCCCCGATCCTACATATATATAAGCCTTACTGTGGGACTAGGCCGATTTGTGTAATAATGTCCTGTAATACTTATTTATTGCAGGCTGTCCGGCAACCGCGTGAACTTCAGCAAGTGCACAGCCCTAGCGCGGCACGTGAGCGGCGCGCTGGCCTCCCGCCGGCTGTGCGGGGACGGCCCGGCGCCCCCCCAGCCCGCGCCGCCGCCCCCGCACCCGCCCGCGAGGCGCTTCCTCACCGAGCGCCCCACGCTCACTGAGCTCGGTGAGTCATGCACCCTGTTTATATGTACACAGATAATATAACACTTGCTATTTTTACACCATATTCATCGATAATCCCTCTTTATGCCACACCATTCCATTTTGCTGAGGCTGTATCCGTTTGCTAATCTTAAGATCAATTTTGTAATGTTGTTGGCTGTGTTTTTTTGCAATAAATTTATTTTCTTTCTTTCTAATATCAGGCTGTCACCGTGTGCCTTACCTTTTTGTATTGCGCAGTTTGTTAGCGCTGTAACTTATCAATATTTCCTTACAGGATTGGAGCTGACCTCGTTCGACCGGGAGCCTCCCACCGACCAGATCGAGAAGGAGCGACTGAAACGTTTGCGCGGAGGGACATAAAATTAGCCGATATTCTGCGTCTCGGAGGCGTTCAACCAAATGCTACTGAACCACCTCCCATAGACGTGCCATAGACCAGTGAACAATAGTGCAAGTGAGTGTTGCCACGATGGACCATAGACCACACTGCTGGTCAGTTTCATAGACAATTCGAAGAGTCAGTTTAATTATAGAATGTGTTCTGTAATACCAAAACGGCCCTATGTAGTGTCAGAATATTTGAAACGGTCGAATTGTGACGGAAATTTGCAAACGAATGTAAAAGTACAAATATTCATAGTGTTGTGAACGGTTCTTTTATGATTACACTGACTACATACAATCGATTATCCACTTGTTTCTCATAGCGAAAACTGCATGTGCTCATGAATTTTCCCCTAATATAGATATCTCGTTATGCAAAACGAAATCTTTTAGTATTTAAATTGGTATTTATTACCAAAATTATATTTAACATAGACATAAATAAAGTATTTACATTCTTGTCGAGTAAATATCGCGTATTTATGTATATTTCAAGTTATTATATTTAAAATTCTTTACCTCAAAGACTATAAACCTGTCAGTATTATTAACGCAGATATTTACTTAGAGATGCATTCATATTTCACTTTTAATTTTTACTTTAAGGCTGGACCTTAATTTTATTTAATTTTCAATAAAATTTATATTTTTTTCGGTTGATTATTGCAAAAATTTCATATTGGAGTACATTATGTACTCAAAACTACACACTTTATTTGTCTTGTGACACAAAATGAATTTATTGCATTGTCTTTAAATTTCACAATATCTTATAATTATCTTCAAGGTCTACAAGATATGAATGTATTTAATCTTTTAGTGTAATTTTAATAAATGGTGATCTTATATTTTTCTAGATTAATGAGAACATGTTTTACAATACATTCTTGGTTTCACACATAGAGAAATAAAAGAATCTTCTGGAAGTATTTCCTTTTTATTTAAGAGCAAAAATCGGTTGGATCTTTAAAATTGTGAAACATGTTCTCAAAACTTAGACTGCGAAATTTTAAAGTTTATCAAATTAAAATTCTAATATCGTAAAAATAGTATGTAGTTATAAGATATATCTCTTAGCTATTCCTCTGTATTGTAGTTTTTCAGAGGTGTAGTTTCAAAATTGTCTATTTATAGATATTACTATGTTTCCCAAAAACACATTAATAGTTTAAAAATATAATATCACATTTACACAGATTCATATACCTTAGTGTTGACATGTAGATTATACACATTATTTGAACATAATATAAAATTAGTCTCAGAGTTGATGTATTTCATGTGTATTGTAGTTGCGATAGTTATAAGTTACATCTGGCTCTTAGACTATAATGTTGATTTCGCAGTCAAGTTGTAAATTAAGTATAAGGGAAATGGACGTAATACGTTCGCGTTGAATGGAATTTGAATTAGATTTACGTATATTTAAGTATCGTGTGAGTCCAGGCGAAGCGGGGAGAAATAAGTAGGCATATTTATTAACCCAGTGAAGAATATTGTATAGATATCGGTGCGTCTGGACGGGATTGATGGACTTTCCATAAAATATTATTATAACAGTAGCATCTTTAGATTAATTAGTATTAAATAATGTCTGTATAGCTCAGAATTCTTCAGAATATTTGAGCTAATATTAGGGATGATATCATATAAGCAACCCTGACCAAGGAGTTAGAAAGGTTTTGGCATGAATTGCATGAAATGTCGAATTTGCACATGTCTTTGCTCAAAGGGCAGAGAGAGATATGTAGATAGAGAAGGAATATGATTCTGGGTTTTATGGAGAGTCCGCTAAATTGAGGCCATTGTAATATCAAGTTCCTCATAGCAGTATTTATTCAGATTGCCATTTTATGAATCTCTAAATTGCGTTGCAGCTGATAGTCTTTCATTTTTCTCTCATATGTAATGATCAATATTCCACTTAGTACTACATAATATTCTTAAAAAGATACTATATCAAGTTGCGAAGAAATTTACAGACCAATCAGCTGCAACTACTACAAGATCTCATTTTATACTACACCTATTTGTGTGTTTTTGATTTAAGTGTGCTTTGCGTGTACTTCATAGATATAATCGTTTATCCAATCATTAACATTTAACAACTTTAAAAGTATGCAATTTTGGTGTACATACATATACTTGCTTTATGTGTGTAGAATTATGAATCTCACGTCTTGATGTAGTTACAGAAATATTGAAGTTTTGTGTTACAAGCCCATTGGCAGCTCAGTATTAAATTTAGACTCGTGAAGTCATAAATAGTTTGTAGGTAACATGACACGTTATTTAAGAGAATATTATTTAATAAAAGTAATTTAAGTACTCGAATGTCTCTTAGCAAATATTTTTAACGATTATACTCACAAAAGGTTATGTTTACAATAAAATATAATATTCAAGAGTCAAAATATATTCGAATATTAATACAAATTAAATATAATTACATTATACATTTGATTATTAAATGTTCCTTGATATTTTACAAATTTTATAATTTAATCTCATTAAGTTTGATGAGGAATGCCGCCTAACGAGAAATAGCTTATTGCTACCTATACAGTATACACACTGCCACCTTGCATTTTGCGATACACTTGATGATTTATAGCATTTTAAGCTTTTTTTATACGGTATTAAGGATTAATGTTCTTAAATTCGAATTGTTTACAAACAATCGCACTTAAATCGACACTTGCAAATAATCACATATGCGATGATTCGAATTCGAATTGATTTTTAAACGGGAATAGAAAATTCGTTACAGTAATAAAAATTTTACACGATTTCGAATAAAGCGTTCAGTTTTGCATGAATACTGGATACTTTATATTAGTTTTTGTTTAGTATTTTAATTGCTATAAGCACTCTCATCCCCACCAAGTTACTTTAAGTTCTCAATTTTATATCTTTATCCAAGACATGTTAGATTTTAAGTTATTGTCTTGTTTTGCCACTTATTTTTAGTTACGTTAATTTTATGATAAGTTGTTTTTTTTTGTTCTCTCTAATGCATGTTTAAGGTTGAATAGTTATTATTTATATTTTATTTTTTAGTTTTTAAGTATCGATCCCGTCGGGAATGATTTTTAGTGATTTATTTGCAGCTCAACTAATTTTACTAATTTATACAACCGATAATTTTCAATAGTATTTTTTTTGTTCACTACTTTTAAGTTTAACTTTGCATTCCAACATGAGACTGAATTGAAGAGGCAGTTATTCTTATTTATTGTTTCACTACTTTGTGATAGGCTTATATTTTTCATAATATTGCTTTTTGCATTGCTCCTAAAGATCGGTGTGAGCTAATTTAAATAATGCTGGTTCGTTTCAAAATGTACTTAGTAATTACGAAATTACTAAGAATAGCATTTAAAATTATAGAATAAACTATGATCTCTGGAATCAGATACAATTGTAACGAGTGATGGCAACACAGTGTTGTGATATTTATGTGGGTTAGTTTGTAATGTTTTTGCCATAAATTCAGTATTGATAGCTGTAATTCTAAACAGGCTCCACTCGTGTGTGATTCGTTTGTACTTAATTTTTTAAACATTCCTTTTTTTGTGGTTTTATGAAAGGAAGAGATATGTTACGGCTATAAGTTTTAAGGAATATTTGCACGTACCGATACCAATTTTAACTCATGGGGTAAATATATTTAAATAGACAGCGATGTACATCGTCGATAAGTATTTAGTCGTAAAGTATATTAACATTAAAATGTATAAGAAAAATTTATCAAAAAAATAATTTTACGTGTTCCTTAAGTCTGGGGATTTTATCGAAGTAAATGTTCACATTATACAGATTTTTATCTCGTCTCGTCGTTATTGAGCAAGCTCCTACACCATGTTTACATAATGTAGATGTGGATTATAGAATTTACTAAATGTTCTATATACTTAAATAGTTTTATTGACTGTATTCAAACTTATTTACACACTCATTTTACGTGTTTTATACTTTATTGAATGTTTGTACAGTGTAGTGGTTTACTCAGGTGGATGAAGTGTTCGATGGATATTTTAAAATTTAAAAGAATTGCAACATCAAGTATGAAAACCAGTTAGTTATTTGATATTCATCCATCTTTGTAACTGCACACGAAAAGATCAACAAGTATTCTTAGAAGAAGAATATCTCTTATTGAATCTTGAAATAAATAATACTCCCAGTATATAATACTTATATCGGTGTTGAAGATGTATTTCATATAATGATTGTGTAAAATTATCCTGTCAGTGTGGTTACACATTTCAAAAGTATTGTATCTATGGGATTCAATAAATTGTATGAAGTAATTTGTTTGTTTTTTTTACCTAAATACCTACTAAGTACCTCACCTACTGTCCAATCTTTATCTTTTTCTTCATATTGATTTAATGATTTATGCGAAAGAAAGAAAAAGTTTACAGGGTGCGAAATAAAAATGACCATTTATAAGATAATTTTAATTTTATTACACATAACTTACAAAATATAATATTTACATTAGTTTATGTATATTCTTTATCATCATCATTTAAATTACACAATAGTTTGATTAAGATAGCTATTTAAATACTAATTTGCCAAAGTATAATATATTAACATCTGATAGGTGTTCCATCAGGGTTAGTTGGTACTTTTGGTTTGCACACTTTCTTTTTGCCTTCCGCGCTACTCACCATTGTGCAAGTAAAAGTGAAATAGCCGCAGGATGACGATTTCGTATAGTACGTATGAGAGTACTGTTTACGTATATTGTTGTCATTGTCTAACGCCCGCGTCACCGATTTAGATACAGAGACGTATCTATCGTCGTCTCTTTTCCTGTTCTGCAACGATTTCAAATTGTTCGGATGAACGTACTTATTGTAATTTGGCGAGTGTGTATATTTTACTTTTCCCGTGCCGGGCATGAGTGTCACTGTTTGCGCTTGTGACGGGTTATCCCTTGATCCAACTACGTAGGTTTTGTCTTTCGACGCAACCGATTTTACGCTTCCCGTGAATCCTATCGGGATCGTATAGCCTCCTGTGCCGGGAACCCTTTCTCCGGGCTGATAAACCCGCGTCTCGTCCGGTCGTTCTGAATTCTTCTGTGTTATAACTGCGTCGTGTTTCTTTAACGAGCCCAGAACAATGTGTTGCGTATTACCACCCGTAGTTTGGCTTACCTCCAGACCGTTTCTACTGGGATTTTGTAGAGATTGGTGAGTTGGTGTATTTCTTGGGTATTCGTCGTAGTTTGTATATTCTCCTTGATCTACTTCTGCCCCTTCCGGTACGAATTCGTTATCCGTGTCATATTCTACATTTTCATCTTTGTCTGTTGTAAATTCGTAATCATTATTACCATTGTAACCATTTTGGAATGAACGCCTATTATCTGTTAACGTTGGTTCTGGTGGTAGTTGGGTTGTTTCGTATTTATGATGTTCGGCATGTGGATGAGCATCATACCTACTTTCCGAATTTCTCATTGTTTCATCAGGTGGTACCTCAGTTGTCGTCTGTTGGTCCTGCTCTTGAATTTCAACCGGTAACTCGGGTAGCGGAGTTGTATCTGGAAATTTCTCAGTTTCTGCTTCTAAGGGCGTTTCGGTCAAATCTAGATTGATGTTTTTATCTTTTTCATCAAAAACATCTATTTTATCGTAAGATAATCTATTGGGAAAAACGGCGTCTTTATCCAGGCTGGCACCGGCTTGCGCTGCGCCATTATAAGTAATTCCATATCTGAACGTTCCATGAAGTTGCGATTGGGACTGGCCGGTGCGACCGCTCGACTGGGCGGATGACATGCCGCCGCCAACGAATGGAGCTTGTTGGAGATCGTGTTTAGCTTTATCTCCGTCTTTATAGGGTGTGAAACCAATTTGAGCTTGAGAAGACGTACTTCCCGGCCCGCGAGCTTGAGCATCAGCCATGCCTCCCTTAACGCTTCCTTGAACTTGAGAATTCGATGAATGCATGGCTCCACTACTTTGTGAATGTGTTTGTACAGATCCTGTTTCAGAGCCTAATTGCACACTCGCTTGTGACTTATTGTTTCGACCACTTCCCGTAGCGGAACTGGATGCACCTTTCTTTCCACCACTTACTTCGCTCTCAGCTTCTTTATTTTCGCCGGTTATTTGAGCTTGTGCTTGGAACGAGCCACTTCCGGTGTATGTTCCCTGAACGTGTGTTTGAGCTCTGCCTTTGTCATTGCCGCCTTTGGATGACGCACTAGCTGTTGTGCCATTAACAGCTTGATTGACTATCGCTTGAGCTTCTGAATCATCACCATCAGCAATGGAATTGGGATCGATGTAATTTTGTGGTACTCCTAAAATAAATATTATTTTTAAAATATATTAATTTTTGAAAATATTTTAAATCTTATAAATAATATCTACCATACATACCATTAAAGCCGTTACCGGGTTCACTTACCTGTGAAAAATTAAATTTTATATTAAACTAGCTTTCCACCCGCAGCTTCGCCCGCGCAGTCAAAGAAAAACCCGCATAGTTCCCGTTCCCGTGGGATTTTCGGGATAAAACCTATCCTATTTCCCGGGATAAAAAGTAGCCTATTCGCATTTATAATATTAGTATGGATTTATTTCATAATATATCTTAATCCATACTTAATACATAATATATATAATTTATAATTTATTAATATTATAAATGCGAAAGTAACTCTGTCTGTCTGTCTGTTACCCAATCACGCCTAAACTACTGAACCAATTTTCATGAAATTTGGTATGGAGATATTTTAATACCCGAGAACGGACATAGGCTACTTTTTATCCCGGGAAAATTACGCAATCCCGGAAATCCCACAGGAACGGGAACTATGTGGGTTTTTCTTTGACTGCGCGGGCGAAGCCCCGGGTGGAAAGCTAGTGTATCATAAAAAAGAAAATATCATACCCCATATTGCCCCCTGCCTCCATCTCCACCACCGTATGGTTCACCCGGGGCATATTGTGTCCCTAGTCCACCTGCACCGGTTTCTTGACCATATTGATTCCCGGTTCCTGTAGGTCCGTATCGACCACCAGGCGCTACACCAGTGTGTCCTCCAGGTCCAACACTGCCATGCCCTCCAGGTCCAGCTTCAATTTGCCCACCAGGTCCTATACCAGTTTGTCCCCCAGGCCCATATTGATTACCAGGTCGTGTGCCTGTTTGCCCACCAAGACCGTACTCTCTTACAGGTCCATATTGTCCACTAGGTCCGTACTGCCCGCCAGGTCCAAATTGACCGCTAGGATGAGAACCTTCTTGTGCACCAGGTCCGGAACCTGCCTGTACACCAGGACCATATTGCCCACCTGGTCCATATTGCGCACCATTTCCATATTGACCCCCAGGCCCGACTCCCCCTTGTCCTGTAGGACCTACACCTGCTTGTCCACCAGGAACTAGGCCCATTTGTCCACCAGGTCCATATTGACTTGCAGGTCCGGTTTCCCCTTGTCCAACAGGACCAACACTTGCTTGTCCTCCAGGACCATATTGTCCGCCAGGTCCATATTGACCTCCAGGTCCAGAAGGACCTACACCTGCTTGTCCACCAGGTGCAGTGCCCACTTGTCCACTAGGTCCTGCGCCCGCTTGTGTACTAGGTCTATATTGTCCATCTGGTCCGTATTGTCCACCAGGTCCAGTTCCATATTGCCCTCCAGGACCGGATCCACCTTGTCCAGCAGGACCTCTACCTGCTTGTCCCCCAGGTCTGGTTCCCGCATATCCACCAGGGCCATATTGCCCACCAGGTCCGTATTGAGCTCCAGGTGCAATACTTGCTTGTCCGCCAGGACCGTATTGTGCACCGGTTCCTGTGCCGGTTCGTCCACCAGGACTATACTGCCCACTAGGTCCATATTGTTCATCAGGTTTTACACCGATTTGCCCACTGGGTCCTGTACCAGTTTGAACACCAGGTCCTACACCGGTTTTTCCAGCAGGGCCATATTGTCCATTAATTCCATAATGTCCACTAGGTCCATATTTTCCATCTGGTCCATAATTTCCACTAGGTCCATATTTTCCACTTGGTCCATATTGTCCACCAGGTCCAGTACCAGATTGACTACCAGGTCCGATACCCGTTTGTGTACCAGGCCTATATTGTCCATCTGGTCCATATTGTCCACCAGGTCCATAATGTCCTCCAGGTTCCGCACCATCTTGTCCACCAGGACCATATTTTCCACCAGGACCATATTGCTCACCAGGTCCAAGTTGTCCACCAGGTCCTATTCCAGGTTGTCCACCAGGTCCCGCAATTGCTTGTCCTCCAGGTCCAGCACCAGCTTGACCGCCAGGACCATATTTTCCACCAGGACCGTATTGCCCACCAGGTCCAAGTTGTCCACCAGGTCCTATTCCAGGTTGTCCACCAGGTCCCGCAATTGCTTGTCCTCCAGAACCCACACCGACTTGTCCATCAGGACCATATTTTCCCCCAGGACCGTATTGTCCACCAGGTCCGTATTGTCTACCAGATCCATATTGACTACCGGGTCCTGAATCGATTTGCCCTCCAGGTCTCGTAGTAGCTTGTACGTTGGGCCCATAATATTTGCCAGTTCCAGCACCTGTCTGACTGACAGGTCCGTAAAGATTACTAGGCTCTGCGCTAGTGCGATCACTAGGCCCATATTGTCCTGTACCATATTGCGTTCCTGGACTGTATTGTCCGTTGGGGCTCACTACAGAATGGCCTCCTGGTGAAGTTTGACCTGGAACCACACAACATATATAGTTAGTACCGTCGGGTGCAGTATATGTACCTGACGCTACAGGCCCATTTGAATGGCCTAGATTGGGCACAACTCCTAAGTTATGTCTAACATCATACGTGGGACCACCTGGAATTCCAACTTGACCGTATTTCGACGTACCTGGTAAAATGCCCGTTACACTTTGATCAGGACTTCGACCTACTCCGCCAGGTGTATTATCATATGTTCCAGTGCCTGGAGCAGTTAATTGCCCAGGAGGAATTGCCCCGCTTTGTCCGGGTCCATTTCCAGATGCTTGGTTTGGACTATATCTTCCGTTTGGTCCAAAATCGCCCGGATACAAAGTACCAGTTTGACTCGGTTGGTAACCTCCATGTGGGCCAACATCAGATGTCGATGGAATATTACCGCCGTTAACTGATCCACCAGTTTGTCCAGGAATATAATTACGGTTACCATCATGTCCTGGACCATACCCACCATTTTGTATCGGACCATAGCCACCATGAGTACCTGGAGCTTGACCATAACGTCCATCATTACCGGGATATGTGCCTGATTCTTTTCCCGGAACATAGCCTCCAGTTTGCCCATCTGTTGGTCCATATCCACCATTAACAGAATGTCCAGGTCTTTGTCCATCGCCACTGTTTGGTGCACCTTGACCAGGTCTATATCCCTGCTGTCCAGGACCATAACCATTATTTCCGCGACCAGGAACGGAACTACCATCATATGGACTACCTGGTCTAGAAATCCCATTTGTTCCGACTCCTATTGGATAATCGGGTAACGTTCCTTTTCCATAACCATTGCCCTGTGGTCCTGTGCTCCCTGGTTGTCCGTTTCTGCCATCAAAACCTGGCACGTTAGGCACAATTCCACCTGCAATTCCTCTTGGATTATAACCTCCAGTAGTACCAGGAGCTGTGCCGTATCCATTACCACCAGGCCCACGCTGACCATTAGTTCCACTAGGTCCGCCCCCAGGAATTAATCTGCCGTCCGGTCCATATGTACCGTAAGGTTCTCTTCCTGTGCCACCTGGTGTTGAACCAGTTTGTCCAGGGCCATAAGGAGAACCTGGTCCGACTTGTCCAGGTCCGTATGCTGTTCCAGGATACCCTCCATATCCACCGGTCCCCCTCCAGCCAGGTCCATATCCGTTTGAACCATCAGGACCCTGAGGTTTTCTTAAACTTTCCGCAACGTCTGTTTTTCCATAACAACCGTCACAGCTAGGATCAAAGATAGATTGACTTTGGGCCTGTCCCATTCCGCTGTTACCACCTGAAAATGTAAGTTTAATTAAATAACTGCCGCTTTAAGAGGTCACGTTAAGCCCCCTGAATGTGGTTAATGTACCATTTGTGGCGGATCGTAGATGGTAATAATAATTAAATAATGGAATGGAAATAATTAAAATAATTGAAACCTACTTTATTAAAAAATTTCTCACTTTCCCTGAACCTTAACCTTGACCATTTACTCCAGTCAGTCTAGACATTCAATTCACAATAATTCCAAAAGTTTTCAAACTTCGGTCAAGTGAATGGTACATTGGGACGACAATAAATCCCATTTTGCAACCTTGTCCGCAGTCCGGAACTGCAATTAAATTATTTTTTGCTGTATGGTCCTGAAAAAAATTCCAAAAGTTCTGCAAACTTGAGGAAGTTTTCGATATAATATTTCATATCACGTATTAAATTTGCAACCAATCTCAGTGTACGGAACATCTTTTAATATTGAATATTAATGGTTTTTTTTTTATTAAACTGAATGAGGTTGCAAATTTGTAAATGCACCAGAATAGATGTTTTCGAAGTTTGCAACCAAGTTCCAAAACTTTTGTAATTATTCCGAGACCACCTTACTCGAAAAAATGACCACGAATTAAAAATAATTATAAATAAACATGTTCCGGTCAACGAAAAAGGTTGCAAATTTATACAACCGTTCGGTATAATATATTTCCGATATCTGTGTTAAGTTTGCAGAACTTTTGGAATTTTTTTGCACGACCATACAGCAAAAAATAATT
Source organism: Colias eurytheme (assembly GCF_061535395.1). Classification (NCBI taxonomy): domain Eukaryota; kingdom Metazoa; phylum Arthropoda; class Insecta; order Lepidoptera; family Pieridae; genus Colias; species Colias eurytheme. The sequence continues at coordinate 1,489,162 of NC_142980.1, forward strand.
TAATTGCAATTTTAACAATGTTCCGTACACTTAGATTGATTGCAAATTTAATACGTGATATGAAATATTATATCGAAAACTTCCCCAAGTTTGCAGAACTTTTGGAATTTTTTTCACGACCATACAGCCAAAAAATTATTTAATTGCAATTTTAACAATGTTCCGGACTGCGGACAAGGTTGCAAAATGAGATTTATTGTCGTCCCAATGTACCATTCACTTGACCGAAGTTTGAAAACTTTTGGAATTATTGTTAAATTCTCGATTTTCAATGTCGATTCTGACTGATCTAATTAATTAAAGAATTGATAAAAACATCTTTTATATAGCTGGAAAAAAAGATACCCTTTCAATTTCTCACAATATTGTCGAGCTAAATCTTTTGTCTTTTGTTAAAAAATGCTTTTATTCACATAAACTATGAAAGGAAATGTCATAACAATAGCGTCAGAAAGAAACACAATAAACACAAGAAAACACCTGAATTAAAAATACTTAACATTTGTTCTTCAGTTAAAATATAAAAGTTGTGAAGTCCTAGTTAAAATACGACTATTACTACTATGACATCGACTCGTTTGGCAGGTTGCTTACTCTTCTATTTAAGTATTTAAGATTGGTTATACTTACTGACGCTAGCTCTGGATGAATCAGCAGCGGAATGTGCTTCAGCCTTGCCCTCATCCTTCCCATTTCCTTTGTCAATTGACAAATATTGAGACTGGGTTTGTCCCCGGTACCTCCCCCGGGGAACAAACGCTTGTCTTCGAAATCTCGAAGATCTAATAATACGTTCTTGGGCCTGGGACAAATCGTAGGAGTTGTAGACTTCGTGTATCCGCTTGCAATAAAAGGATTTGAAAGCGCTGTAGTCAATTGACTCAATCTGTTGAGATAATATTTAGACAATTTTAATAGCATGAATTTTACACCTGTGGCGTTAAATCAATTAGCTTCAAAAATTATAAAAACATTGGGCATACTATAGAAAAAAAATACACGCGGAAACGTCTTAGACTACCCATTTTAATTCTAATGCAAATATTCAAGCTCCGAATTAAAATTAACATGTTTTCTGTACCTAAACTACCCTAAACTATGTTTTCACAGGTATAGTAGGTTTATACGCAGGAAGTAACATAAAAAAGCCGCCGCACCCAAAGTACCAACCTACTTAGACCATGTCTTTACCTTGACATGAAAAAAAATAGCTCATAAGACACTAGTTTTAATTGTGCAATAAACAGGTCAAGGGAGTGCTAGCATTGACAAAACATAAGCGTCACGTAATGTTTATGATTGAGATAAAAAATTTAGCTGTGGATTCGGAACTATGATACTTGTAACGTATGTATGTATAGTAATAATGTACATAAATGGAAGTACATAATATGTGGTAAAGACATGCAGACTTAAAATAAAATCGTGTAGTCAAGTTACCAGCTTTCTACGGGACGTACCTAACCATGACTCATAATAGGACGTCTTTTATTTTATTTATTTATTTATTTATTTATTTATATTTTAGGAGAATCTACAGCTGTATCCTTAAAGATAGTCACATAATATAATACTTACAATAAGCCATTTATATTATATTTTATGGATTCAAGAAATTTAGTAGCTCCTTGATTTCTGGATTAGCAATATTATTGATTTTCGTTAATATTACACTATTTTTTTTTTCTACCAGTTGAATTTATCATCTCATTGGAAATGACATTTTATGTTTTGTTTTATTTATCTTAATGTTAACAGTTATCAAAATGCGTTTATTTATCATTGGTTTTTTAAACGTGTAGTTATAGAAAATTTAAATAATATAAATAATCATTTTTTAACAATTGCTTATTATAAAAGCTAAACTAACTAGGTACATATTATGGCGTCTAATGCAATGTTAAAGTGGAAGAATTACCCATAAAATAAAATATGACTATAGGCCATAGAGATAGTATGTACTACGTACATAATATTATCTCGATGCTATAGGCTGACCTACACACCAAGAAGTGCGGGCAAAACTTTTGCCATATTAATTGTTCCATTAGTTTGCTAAATATTTCTTCGTCACATGCAATTTCCACTTTATAATAAATATATTATTAGGTTAAAATTCTTGCTTACGTCAAATGAGAAAAAAAATTAAAGCCAGATGAAAAGTTTAAAAGGCAAGTGTCCATAGCGTCACAGGTTTATTCTTCGTAACGACGGGCTTTTGAGATGAATATAGCAGAAAGACCGACCCACTTTTAAACACTTGGGTTTATACATTTTCACGCTCACTCTTTTCACTTTTATATTTTGAATGCTGTATATTTCGAGGGATTTTTTCTGCGCTGCTTTTAAAGTTTAACATGTTTTAAATATAGCTAATGTTTTTGTTTCAGATAGCGTTTTATCTTGTATGGGTTTTGTTTCGATTAGATATTTATTATGTTGTTAAAGAGGCGAAATTTATGAATGTTTTAGCAAATTAACCACCAAATTGAGTCAAAGAAGGACGTTAAGTACTGGCAAAATGAAATTTATCATTATAGAATTTATTTGTTACCTAGGTATGTAGGTAATTCCTCTTTGCATAGAAATTATAACAACTTTTCATTGCATAGTAGGTATTCTTATGATGTCAAGACATAAAATAATTTATGTAATTTTTTTAAGATATTGTTATCCGTATGAACTACAAAAATACCTACAGTTAAAAAATAAACATAACATTGATTTTTTGTAGGTGTATTTATATAATTATATATGAATCTATTTATATACTTTATCAAAGGGCACATCGTTTAAGTGTGAAATTCTTCGAAATACAAGATTCAATGCAATATTATACACAGCTAATGTACCATAAACAAATGCAAATTCTAAAGATATCACGAACTTGTTAATTACGAATATTATAAGTATAAATGAGTAACTTCATGCGTCGTTTAGGTATATCTTCAGATTAATTAGAAGTCGTCACATTAAATCAGCCAAACTGTTGTTTACTTGTTATTAATGTTTTTTATTATTTTAATTGGATTTTCGAGAATCCGCAAGTACGTTTTTAGGTCAGCCGCTGTGATGTGAACGACCACTGACACAGTTAAAGAGTTAGAGAGATAACGCTCGTCTTATCGTGTTTCCCGACTTAAAATATGGGAACAAATATTATCTGTTTTAAGAGACATAGTCCATTTTAAGATCGCATAATATCGGTAAAGGTAAAACTTATTGTAATCATTCGAACTGCTTTAAACCACAGACTAGATACTATAAGCTTAAACATTTTTACTACTACGACATAGGTAAGTAGATACCTACTCTGATTCTAATAACTAAATGTTTATGTAGATGATAAGTCGTTTATTTTTTAAAACTATAGAATGAGCGTAACGTAAATGTGGTTACAGATCGATTATGACCTGAAAAGTAACTATCTATGCAATAGTAAGTAGTTTGTAGTGGTACCATTCACTTAATCGTACGGACTGAAACTGAAACTATATTATACATATATACTTATCTATAAAATACTCGGTTACTCGGTACTTATATACCTATTAGGTATTTATTATCATTGAAATTATTCCCATGCTCCGTATGTCACTCAATAACTTATGTAATTTTACCGAATTTATTATATCTGGATGTTTGCATTTTAAACAATTTGTTTACTTACCACTAGATTTGAACTAATGCTAAACTTCTGTACTTTCAAAATAATTTGTGTTCAGTATGAACTTTACTTCTTTTAAACAAAAAAAAAACAATAAATAGCCTACTCCAAGTAAATAAAAATTATTAATGTGTAAGTACGTGATATTGAAAAATAAAATTTTCTTTACATCATTTTTATTTTTACCAAACTACAAAATGTCCATAAAACCTATAATATTTAGGTACTAATTCTATTGTTAGGTATATCAAGAAAAATATAATTTTTAATCTACCTATAAGATGAAATATTGAACCACTGTGTAATCAAACTTTTAATCAAACAGATAATTTTCAACGTCAATGTTATAATTACACTAGACTAGGAGATTCGATAGCTTCACTCCGACTTTATAAATGATCTAAAGAAAACTCATTTTCATTATACTGTCATGACCAGGCAATCTCAGGGTCTATAAATATTATTATAATTTCATGCTTTAAAAGACGAGGCAATCATGGTGTTTACAAATCTACTAATTTACAAAATTAGTTTATACCTAATAAAAAAAAGACGTGTGGCACTCGGGGACTGCTATTGCATGCTACACCTCCACACCTCCGCGCCCGTCGGAGCGGGGAGCGTGAGGTTTTTCGTTACTAAATTTCTGGATTCGGTCCCCGGGCTCAAGGCCCATAGCTTAAATAATTTGGAAAATCCAAAAGTGCACGCCTCATAATTTTTTTTTTAATAAATATTTATTAATTATTATTTTTGTTTATTTAATAACAATTAAACCACATCGAATCAGACCCTGAAAAATGAAAGGGTTCTATTCCTGAGCATACTCAAGCGTAAGAGAAAAAAAAAGACTCGATTAGTAAAGTATTTCGGTCGCTATCCTGTTAACAAGAAAAAGGATCCGCACATACAGACACACGGACGTCCAAGACAGAACTTTTTTAAACTGTTTTTTAACTAGTTTAAATAACAAAAATGACATCAAAAATATCATGAACGTTAAAAATAGTGTTTTTTCTTAATATGTGTGTGTATGTATTATCTTACAAGTGCAATGTATGATACATAAAGACATTTTAAGTTTGAAAAATCAGATGTTTTGCGCGAAGTGACAGTAGTACCCACCTCAACGCTTCGCTTATGAGGCGTGCAAAAGTAACAAGTCTTTCTTGCGTATCCGAGTTCAATACCTATCTATAGAGATGTAGGTATTCCTACTTATCATCATCATCATACAATAATATATGAGAATAATAAATGCGAAATTAGCTGTCTGTCTGACTCTTCTTCATGCCATTATGATTTGGATAAAATTTAATACAAAGATAGTTTGAGAAAGGACACAGGATATTCGTTATCACGAAAAGCACGCTGTTCCGGAAAGTGTGCAGGTATTTTTATATCCACACGGACGGAAACCAGTATCTAGATATATATACATATCAATCCAAGTATAGATAGATTTGCAAGCCTTTTCGATTCCGCATATGGCCACAATAAAAATATATGAAAGTAATGGAATTGGAAGTGCACTCGTGTTGTGAACATTCGTGCAATATAATGTATCTTTCGTACTTGGTAATGGTTAGGGAGCCAGGTGCAAATTGGGTTCATTATTTCCTCTCAAGAGATAATTCGTCAGAAGCATCAGAGTATAGTATTATAAAGCCTCGTGAACGTCAGCTGGCGCTCGGTTGGGGGGGTGAGCGGTTGTAGCCTCCCACGCACATAGGAAAAAAAATACATTCATTCATTCATTTCCTCTCAGCTAAAAATTTGTCAAATTGTAGCTAACCCAATATCTCAACGAAAAAAAATAGTCAGCTGGTTATACATGGTGTATTATACGTCAGCTGGTGTCTCGAACATGAAAGTTAAATTTAAAGAAAAAATTATTTTCCGTTATTTCCTCTCAAACAAAAATTTACCTGATGATAGCTTATATGTAACTGTGGATAAATATATATGTCAGCTGGCTGTATCTTGGTGGAAAAACCGTCAGCTGATACGGGAGGCTACAACCGCTCTTCCCCCCAACCGAGCTCCAGCTGACGTTCACGAGGCTTCATAATACTATACTTTGATGCATTTTACTAATTACCGCTTGAGAGGAACTTGGTCATAAAATCTGTTCCTGGCTCCCGTACTATAATTTGAGTGGATGCAGCGCCGTCGAAATTCGGTCAAGATTATTTATATCTATATAAAAAAGAATATTTGTCTGTATGTCCTATAAAGAAGCGTTAACTATGCACTTCATTATGTGATGATCTAGCCTAGATAAAAGTGTTGTGCAACCTTCGAAACTTTTTGAGTTGGTACGTACAATCTTCGACAGTGTACCACAGGCAAAGCTAGGGTGCACAACATTACTATATTAGAATATTATCTACAAAATACTAGCTGGTAAACCATAAGTCAGCTAAAAATTACGTTTAAAATAACTTTACGTTTTAAATTTTAAATATAATTGAATTTTTCTGAACAAAGGCCCGAGGAAATTCAATTTAGTTAGCTTCCAGCTCTTATTCGATTACATCTACGTTCTAGTGGAGAGATGACCTGCCTTTTATAACGTCGGATTTAATCCAATTTGCAATGTATCGCTTGAGAAATTGTCGAATACTGTATTGTTTTTCTACTAAATTAACTTCGTTTTTAAACTCGCTTTAAAATAATTAAGTTTTATAATGGAGACAACGGGTCAAATTAGGGTTAAAAGCTGATATTAAATTGCTTTTCGTTTTGTTTTATGTTATGCATACTTATATGCTTAGTTCTATTTATTATTTTACTCGTCAAGCCAAGTTCTTATTAAGCCCTCATTACTTATCAACATCAATACGTATTTTATTCGCTTATTTATATCGCATAGCCTCAATGTTTCGCAGCGCGTTCACACAAATCTAACTACAATACAGACAAGATGATTAACTAATTATAATTACGTTAATAAACTTGCGATGTTCCTTCCTCGGATTAGTGTACGTGAAACCGCATACATGACCCGTCCTTATACCTCCTGGTAGGTCCATGGAATTCTCTATAAGGTCGTCGGTAATCTTCCATGTAGTGCAATCGTGGCTCGATTTGTGCTTGCACAAGAGCCATCTCTGAAACAACAATAGTATATAGTCACTAATTACAATAATTCACGGTACAAAATGGTCACTACTGTTGTTATAGTACACTTAAAAGCACGGGTTGTGAAAAGAAATATACACAGATTACTTGGTATACCTCTGATTGCGCGCTGGTCGCAGCCGCCAGTGCTAAAAGCAGCGGGATAGCCGCAAGCGGCGGATTGCTACGAGCGTCTCGCATGCCGACGTGCTCTGGACTCAAGAAGCGGCTCACAGCTCCTCACAAGCTGACCCCAGCATGAACCTAGATACCGGTCACCCTAATTTCGGCGATAGGCACGAGGAAGTGACAGATAATATTGAGTTTAAATTAGCGAATTTCTTGGTAATTGTGTCATTTGCATCGTTTTTTGAATGAGATAAAAGTTATGACGCGTTGGGTGTTCTGCGGGTTTCATTTCATGTTTGAGAAAAAAACAATGACACAACATTTTTGTGAAAATTTTCATAAATTCTAGTATACAGGTGTATTCAGGTTCTAATAGGTAGCCGGTGGGTATATACTATATACATATATTATGTATAGTTCCTTCATTAGATGGTTCCGAGAAATTCTCATTACATTTTCCTGTTTCAGTCCAGTCAGTTTCCTTCCCTGACAAATCAAAGTGGCGTCTTAATTGGAAAATTTAATTGTTAGATAAAAATATATTGTACATTTTCCATGATAAGAATTAAAAATAAGAAAATCTCGAACAAAAATAACAATTAAAGAAAATCTGTTTTAAGTAAGTGGGTACCGAACTGAAAAAGACAGTTACTTAATTAACAGAATTTCTTATATATTATCTTCTAGAATATTTTATAATATTCTTGAAGTACGAAGATGGTTTCTAAGGTGAGAAAAAGTAAACATGTAACACGGGCGAACCGGCAACCGCTAGTTAAAAATAGGACTAACTATCTAACGATTAATAAACTAATTACTTACATTTGTTTGGCAACTAAAATTCCATTAACAGTTATATTATATTTATACTAGCTGTCCCGGAAAACGTTCTTATCTACTCTTATCATTTAGAGGTGTAAAAAATAGACGTTGGCCGATTCTCAGACCTACCCGATATGCACAGAAAATTTCATGAAAATCGGTCCAGCCGTTTCGGAGGAGTATGGTAACTAACATTGTGACACGAGAATTTTATATATTAGATAATTATAAGAGTTTTTATTCGGTACCTAACTTAAAAGACAGCTTTGTAGATTTGTAGTAGGTAGATTTTCTGCAGCTACGTAATAAATATGAATTATTAATACTTTAATTTAGGGATGTAACGATACATGATTTTGCCGATACGATACCGATACCGATATTTGTAGTAATGTATCGGCGATACCGATACCGATACCGATATCGATGGCTTGGTAGAAAAATAAATAGTGAATTATGCATAAAAAGTTACCAACATTTAACAGAGACAACTGTTAATCGTATTCTTTTAAATAAAAATGCCAAATCAAACAACAACAAAACCATTTATTTTAGTATTATTATTTTACGAAGTCAGTTAAACGCCGACTTACACACAAGAGTAGGAGATAGACACTGTTATGGCACAAGGAACAGAAATAGAATTGAAATGCCATTTTTCCGATTAGCTAAAGTTAAAAATTCATTTATGGGTCAAGGTATACGCTTTTACAATAGAATTCCTCATAATATTAAAGAGTTTAGTAGTTATAAATTTAAAACTTATATAAAAAATGTACTAGTTCAGAGAGCGTACTACAGTATTCAGGAATATATGGACGATAAAAACCCATGGAGGGTTGTCGCGAAAAAACCACAGGACAGTTCTTTGGCATGTTATTATAATATATTATGATGTTACATATGTATTTTGTAAAATTGTAAAACTGACATGATTTAAAAGAGCAACTATGGAGTTTCTTGCCCGTTCTTCTCCGTAGATACTGCTTTCCGAATCGGTGGTAAATTTTAAAATATGTAATGACGTTTCAAAAGTGCTTCTATGTATAAGAAGTCTAATTGAATGAATAAATGTTTGAGTTTGAGTTTGAGTTTGAGTTTGTAAACTTTAAGTAATACACATACAATCAGTACCTTATAAAAGTTTAGGGCGCTTGTGCACTACAAGGAATTTTACTGTCCGGCATTCCGATTTTTTACGGTCCGGTGTGGCATGAAAAAACCGATGAATTGCTTGTGCACCTGTCCGTCTTTACTCGGATCAGTGCGGTACAGTTCAAGGAAGTTTGGCGGTATAATGCTATCATAAATGATTGTTTTTGCATTTTACAAGAAACGAGTAAAAAATATAGAAGGTGAAATATTATATTACTTCGTTATATTAAAAAGTAAAGTTCCGTAAGAGATTTAAAATGCGTGTTTCACTTATTTATTTTAATCGGTGACGAGGAGCTAAAGCTATTCCCACTTGAACTTTAACTTACCAACACTTACTTAGATAATAATTATAGGTCAATGCTTGGTCAATGTAGGTATATAAAATAACAATACCGACTTCTCAAATCTCATTGCCAACTAAAAGAAAGTAAAACAAGAGCTTGCTTTTAATTGGCATATGCAGTAAAAACAGTAAAATCCAAGCAAGTGGGCATTCGAAAACAATTATACCTACAGCGACTCGTAGACACAAAAAACCATCCGGAATAGGGAAAAGTAAAATGTCGGACAGTAAAATTACGTACATAGTGCACAAGCTAGTATATAGATTAATGGCGTGCCATACCGGACCGTAAAAAATCGGAATGCCGGACCGTAAAATTCCTTGTAGTGGACAAACGCCCTTACTATTGGTAAGAGTTTTTTCAGAAAACAAAGTGCGCACGCGCGGGCGGCCTCCCGCATTCATTGGGCGCGGGTTTTTGAATTATTTGATATCAAAAAAATTGGTTGTTTGTAAAGTAGGTTTACGATCGAGATGTTTACGTGATAACATAATGCAGTGGCAGCCCTCGAGATGAAACGGGAGATCGGTCCGTCTCTCTCTCGTTATACCTGCGATCGCGCTCGTGAGGTTTTGGTGTGACACAAGTTTATGAACATGTCACCCGTGACCCGACTAAAACGATTTTAAAAACTTTATCACGTTAAAAATTAAAAAAAATTCAAAATTATTTATTTCTTTCCTTTACATAAACTAATTTGTGATTGGAACACTCCTAGTAAGCAAATAAAATGCTTGTGTCAGGAGGTTCCGCTCTTCCTTAACACTATTACAGAAACAGAAATAAAACAATATGAATGAATACAATGCAAAAACATAAAAGAAAAGAAAGAATTTAATAGAAAAATATCGGTATCGGTTGATTTATTATCGGCGATATATCGGTATCGGTATCGTTACATCCCTACTTTAATTATATATTCCTATGCCCTATGGAATAGGAAAGTACTTTATGGTAATTTTAGTGCTTCGACGCAGACTTCAGCTTAGGTATATCCATAACTTAACGCATTGTTCATCCAGGCAAAAAGTGTCATACTTTATTAAAACATACCCATATGTGGCGTCTAGAAAGAATATCGATCATGGAAACTTTGTCTATAATTAATGACAATATCAGGTCTTTGTGCAATGATAAGAATATTTGCTGTAAAATGTAATTGTAATAAATTTAAAATTAAAGTAGGTATATGTTGAATTTGATATTTTAGTTTTATAACATTCAAATGCTTACTATACTTACTTATTACTTACTTACTTACTATACTTACTTACTTACTTACTTATTTATTACTAGCTGCTCCGCGCGGTTTCACCCCCGTGGCTCCACTCCTGTTGCCCGTAGCGTGATGAAATATAGCCTATAACCTTCCTCGATAAATGGGCTATCTAACACCGAAAGAATTTTTCAAATCGGACCAGTAGTTCCCGAGATTAGTGCGTTCAAACAAACAAACAAACAAACTCTTCAGCTTTATAATATTAGTATAGATAATAGCTGCGCTTCGCTCCTGTTGCTCTTAGCCTAATGATATATTAATAGCTATACCTTCCTCGTAAAATGAGCTATCTAACACCAAAAGAATTTTTCAAATCGGACCAGTTGTTCCTGAGTAGATTAAATTTTTGAAGAGTAGAAAAAATGGATCACCAAGCGGGATTCGAATCCGCGTCTTTCGCCAAAAGCCCGCGCTTTCTTTTGAGTTTCTTTTAATAGTAGGGGAGCCCAGGATGCTAAATGTGGATTTACTCGAGCGTCACGGGAACCTATTAGAATTGGTAGATTAGACCATAGCGAGAAAAAAAGGTCCTATAATGTTTTCACTTTTAGCGGTGGGGAAGGGTTTTTTGATTTTTTTTAATTTAAAAAAGAAAAAAATTGGCTTGGAAATACTCAAGCGCGTTAGATATTGATATTTTGCATGCTCCAGGACGTCACTGAAAAAAAGTATACGTTAATCTGACGATTTAAGTGGCGATTTAATTGCTATGAAGAAAGGGTAAAAAATTAAAGTAATATTATTCGAGCGCGTCAGATTAATATATGGGGGGGTTAATTACAATATAAGAAGTCCCCATTTCGCTAATCTGACGATTCGAGCTCAACCTTAGGGAATTATGGATTATTCAAATTTTCCAGCGGGGCCACCAACCATAACTGCTCATATTGACTAGAGGTACTAATGAATAGCTAAGGTACCGTCCCTTATAGATCTGACGCGCTCGAGTAAATCCCAAAATCCCCCTCTTGGCCTCCCCTACTATAAAGTTGTAGTATATTTTGTTTTTATTTCATATTGTTCATACTAGTGTACATTTGGGTACTAATTTATTTTAAAAGTTAATTTTAAACATTCGCTATTGCCAAGGTTCACTGATGAATGTAATAACTGAGGCGAAAATGTAGGTATATAAATTTATCTTTATAGCGTACTAGCGGTCCACGCCGGCTTCGCCCGTGGTACATATTTCGCAATAAAAGGTAGCCTATGTCCTTTCTTAGGGTCTAAAGATTGTCTGTGCCAAATATCATCAAAATCGGTTAAGAGGTTTAGCGGGAAAGCGTAACAGACTGGATGGACTTACCGGAGTTTGATATGTATCGACTCAATTAATGGTATGAAATAAAACACTTGTTTTTGAATATTTTTTTAATCAAAACTATAAATCAACGAGTATAAAGCTGATAAAATGGTTGTCAAAATGGTTTACGATTATTAAGCGATGTGGCGGTAATAAAAATACCATACTGTCGAAAAAGTCAATCTTGAAAATACTTTATTTCGTACTCACTAGATAAAATTATTGCATTTTTGAACATTCAAAGTCTCACCCATTAAACCTCAAAATTTCCGCGACGATGGTAGATTTATAAAAATGCTTTACGATTCAAAAGTGCTCGTATAATTATTATTCTACTCGATAGATAGTTTGATTTGGAAAAATAAAGCTCCCGTCGCTCAATAAACGCATACCGGCGCGAGGAGACGAAAACACTAATGAGGTCATTCGAATAAGAGTCTAGGCTTTTTGAGCAATGGTTTCACGATAATAATTATAACCTAGTTATTTCTGAACTAACGTTGGAGTCTTTCTTCTTGTACGAATGGGCGGGGTAAACGAATCGTTGGGTGTAGTAGCTGGAGTGCGTCTCGGCCGGGCTCTTCGATGGGCCTCGCCGGTAGTAATCCACGCCGTCGCCGCAGTCACACGCGAGGCGACTTTCGGAGCCACTACTCTCCAATTGATATTTGGGGACGACGATTAGACTTTCAGTGGACTTCGTGGGCTGACAATGGCTGTGAGTTCTCACGTAGCCGGTATAGTGGTGCGGTGTTCCGCTCTGGCGGTGGGAATGTTTGTCTTGATGGTGCTGATAGTCGTGGTGGCTTTGAGTGCTGCGGCCGCTGTGGCTCCGCCCGTGGCTCTTGGATCTATTTGAGTGCTTCGTTGTCGTGTCCAAGTAACCATAGCCGAAACCGTAGCCTCCGATGGCTTTTGTCGCTAAATTATCCCAAGACTTCGGCTTCACGTGTTGGTGTGCGCTTTGGTATTGAATTTTTGGAGACGACTTAGCTTCCGAACGGTCGTTCTCCCAAAACAAGGTGTCGCTACTCAGCGATGTGCTGTAACTCGAAACTGAGTTATCACATGCTGCCGTTGCATTGCTCGTAGCGTATGATTGCAAACTGCATTGACTGGTTTGCGTTGACTCAGTCGTCAGATATCGGTATCGACCTGAACAATGACCAGGATTGCAAACTTTCTTCGAGTGTGTATGTGCACAGTTTTCAGTTTTTTGCGTTGATTTATCAACCTGTTGGTATTTCTCTTTTCGTTTATGTTCTTTAGAACATTCCTTCTTTCTTCTCACTTTTTTTCTAGAGTTGGGAACGCAATGTGGATCGCAACACGGACTGGCGAGGTCGTAGGCTTCCAAGCTATTTGCATCCTGATTATTATACGCCGGAACACATGGAGCACAACTATGGTTGTGGCTACTTCTATGCGGCTTGCTATGTTTCCCATTAGAAACTTTATAGGCTTCGGATGCCCGATGACATTCTCCCGTCGCTTTCACGACGTAATGATGGCAGTCGCGTCTATTTCTCGGCGATCCAACAGTTATAACAAAGCTTCCTGTATGTATATTTGGTTGTATAATACAGGTGCCGTAGCGCGGATCGAGATACTGATACATGAACACGTTAGGTTGAGGGGGTTTCGCGGCAGTGACATTCTCACTAGACAGTGTCGGGCGACAGTACGAATTACTCATATTGTCAGCGACAGTCTCTTCTGAATCAGAAATAATATCTGACGGCGAGGCTTTCTTCTTTTGTGAAGGCAAGCTGTGCGTTTTCCAATTGGAATCGAAGACTTGGCGTTCGCGGATGGAGAGTTGTTCCAATTCGCGCATTTTGTTTTGTATCGCTCGTTGTATGTTGATGTATTTGAGGTGAAGTTCGACTTTGCGAACGCAGTCTTCGAAGATGACGACGATGCGCATTCTGGAATCGCAGGCGTTGATGGCGCTGACGATGGTAGCGTGGTCGGCGCGCTCTACATCCGTGCCGTTGATGGACAAGATGACGTCACCCTCGCGCATGCCGGCGACGCACGCGGGCCCGTCCGCCTCCACGTGGTCCACATACGTGATTACTTCTATCTCTTGTTCCTGAGCAAAGACAAAGAACTCTGTATTAAGTATTACTATATAGATACCTATATCACCAAATTCTTCTTTCAAAATTTATTTTTGTAACTAATAAGTTTTATTTAGTTCAGTAAAATTGTTTTATAGTAGTTGAAAGTAATTAAGGTTATCTTTAGTGGCATGATGGACGGAATCTGTAATTTACCTTTACTGTGTAATAAAAATTTGCAATGTAGAAAGTAAAACATCATGTAAAATTATTGATCACGATTGATAAATTACCTTTTTATAATGTATGCCATAACTCTGCAGGGTGAAACCATAGCTCCCATTCTTCTTCTCTACGATGATTGTGCGTCTCCGGCAGTCTTCTTCGGATTTCCCAGTGCGTTCCGACTTTATTGATTCGCGGATCTAAAACATATTATACTGTTCAATAATTTGGTCATTACACAATAAAATGTTGGTTTAATCACTCAGACAGCCTATTAAAATGTTTTTGTTTAACATCTTTTTAGTTTTTTTAATAAGGTAATCATTTTTAATACAACAAGCTATAAATTATTACGTAGTTCAAACATAGCACACCTATCTACTACCATCAATTAACTTTTAAATATGTTTCAATATATTCTTATTATTTAAAAGCTTTTTAAAAGACAGAGCTATTACCTATAAAATGGATGAAAAGAACTCAGCTTGTTAACCAACTGAATGCAGCGTATTTCAGTCACATTTAATTGATAAATTTCTGGTCATTTTGTCCCATTACTCGCATATTTCGGCTCACCGCAACTTATTAAACTATTAAGTACATTTGCAGGAGAGGCCATGATGCCAAATTTGGATCAAATGGATCAAAAATGGACCTATTAGAATTGGTAAATTGTAATCTCGGAAATTATATATTGGTTAATGAATTGGGGAATTATAGATATATATTATATTGTATCAAAAAAAATCCTTTCTGAGGTGTGGAAAAGAAAAATATCTAAAGAAAGTACCATGGAAATAATTACTCATCCATGCTAGGATGTCACTGAAAAAAATATGATGATTATGATGAAAATCACTACATAGTATAAAACAAAGTCGCTTTCTCTGTCCTTATGTCCCTTTGTATGCTTAAATCTTTTAAACTACGCAACGGATTTTGATGCGGTTTTTGTAATAGATAGAGTGATTCAAGAGGAAGGCTTTAGTATATAATTTATTCGGTTTTAGACAAAGCGGCCGCGGGCGGTAAGCTAGTGATGTATATAGTGATGATTTATTATGTAATGTGGCATTGAAGAAAAGGTATATTATGAAAAAAAATACGCGAGCCCGTCAGATTAAGATGGTTTGGTTAATTATAATAAAGTCAGAAGTCCTAATTTCGCTAATCGATCAATAAGTTAATAAGTTCTGCTCGTTTAATTTGAGCTTTTCCAGAAGCACACCTTAGCACACCCACTTATATTGAATGCTCAAAATATGAAAATCACCTTGGTTGGGTTATTTTAAATAACTGGTTATAGTAAGGAATATTCTTATTTCTTTTTCTCTTTTGATTTCTTCTTTTTTTCTGTTAGTTTGTTATAAATATAGACTATTTTCTAATTGTCTAGCTGCACTAACTTTACGATCTACATTTTCTCATACCTATCTACTAAATCTACATAAAAACTTTCAGATAATGCGATAGATACGACCGCAAATACAACGAAACTAGATTTATTTTAAGTTATGTTTGTAAATAACATTCTGATTCATACCCAAAGTATTAAAGATTATTGGAAAATCTATATATCTTCTTCTTATATATAAAAATGAATCGCAAAATGTGTTGGTAAGCGCATAACTCGAGAACGGCTGAACCGATTTCGATAATTCTTTTTTTATTATATTCCTTGAAGTACGAGGATGGTTCTTATGTAGAGAAAACATAAACATGTACCACGGGCGAAGCCGGGGCGGACCGCTAGTCTTATATATAAAAATGAATCGCAAAATGTGTTGGTAAGCGCATAACTCGAGAACGGCTGAACCGATTTCGATAATTCTTTTTTTATTATATTCCTTGAAGTACGAGGATGGTTCTTATGTAGAGAAAACATAAACATGTACCACGGGCGAAGCCGGGGCGGACCGCTAGTATTAATATAAAAATTAATCGCAAAATGTATTGGTAAGCGCATAACTCGAGAACGGCTGAACCGATTTCGTTAATTCTTTTTTTATAATATTCCTTGAAGTACGAGAATGGTTCTTATGGAGTGAAAACGTAAACATGTACCACGGGCGAAACTGGGGCCGACTTCTAGTATATGATAAGTCAGTTAACAATTACCAAATCGCTTGAATCCGACGCATAAAGCACATATTTTTATTTTTACTACTAGCAGTCCGCCCCGGCTTCGCCCGTGGTACATATTTACGGTTTCTCTACATACGAACCATCCTCGTACTTCAAGGAATATAATAAAAAAAGAATTAACGAAATCGGTTCAGCCGTTCTCAAGTTATGCGCTTACCAACACATTTTGGGATTCATTTTTATATTATAAGATTATTGAATTGTAAACTGATGATAACCTAGAAAAAATAAATTTTGATGAACCTCATGTTATATAAAAGTAACTATGTAAAAGTTTTGAAACAGTGGCCGTGAACGTTCGCTACGCGGATGCTTAGAGAGATTAATTCTTTATATTATATTCATTTTGAATCTCAGCGCCGTAAAACATCTATTCCCTTGCGACTTTCCATAACCTATATTCTATTTTAATCCCAGTAAGTTGTTCTTTTTTTAATGTCATGTACCTATTGAAATATTAAAAAGAAAAAAACCTGTCACACGACGATAAACTGGTAACTACATAAGAATATAGTAGTCTACTATTTTCAGGCCACAAAAACCATGTACCTAGTTGAAAGTTAAGCCCTGCCAATGATATCTCGCTTGTAGAATTCTACTGAAACTCTGGGATTAATTCAAGCCAGATATCGTATTTCTCCCGCGCTAAATGTCCTGAGTGATGAAATATTCATACAAACAAGTATTAACCTCGCCTATAGTTCTAGGTCATATTTACTGAGGTCACTGTCAATAGACTGGTGCATCGTTTTCAAATTACATTTACACGTAAATGCATCGGGATTTAATTAATTTTCAGTTTATTTGATAGGTTATTTTTTACTTCAATTAATCAACCGTCTTGAAATATATTATATTGTTAAACATTTCTTTCAGAAATTTAACGTAGTTAAGTACGCTTACGTTAAAGAACGTAACGATTCCTAAATAGAAACTCGCGTGTATTTTATAAAATATTTCTCATAAATAAATGTGTAGAAAATTAATAAATTAATATCAGTGTATTTCACAATTTTTCAGTGCTAGCTTCTTACATAATTAATTCAGCAGAAGTTCGCAACACACGCTCACTTCGGATAATCTTGACTAGACGAAGCCTAAGTAAAAAGTTCAATGATCCCAAAAAAATCAATCGGCTGTACTCACGGAATTGTCGAGCGAATCTTCCTTCGACTCGCTGCTCAAATGTTTTTTACCGTTGCTCAAACTGCTCGGGCATCGCTCGTTCAGCTTGGGCGAGCTCATTCCGCCATCCGCCGCGGCTCATCTGACACTGAACGTTCACCTGGTTATCCTCCCGAATTGTATAACCCTATAGTACACCTAAACACATTTGCATACGCGCCTCTTCAAAAAACAGGATTGCTTGACCAATCATTAGAAGCTACGCATGCGTCTGTATTGGACGGTTGGAGGCACTGAAAAGGATACCATGTCTGAAGTTCAGAAGACGTGGCCGCGGCGGTATTGTGTTCTTTGTTTTGGTATTAGACAAAGGCGAATCACGTATTTTTGGGGCTTTATAGTTGGCGCATGCGCGGTATATGCGGCTTCAGTGCGCAGAGTAAGGGCGGCGAGCCGAACCTGTGTCAGGTGTGACTCGCAATACTTTTGCAAACTTATATACGATATTTTATATTTTGAATGACTTTTTAAGTAGGAGTACTTCTGTCTACGTTAACCCTTTTTTATCTGAAAAAAGTTAGGTATATTACCATGGATACAGCAACATAAAGCAACGGGCGTATTAATTCTAATAAACTATAAGAAAGAATAACTTATTTTCAAAATAAATGTTGAATTTCTAAATATTTTATTAGTTAATAACATAGGTACATAATTAATTACATTATTGTTAAAAAGTTGTTATTGTTGAAAGTTAAAATGGTTATTAGAAAATAAGTGAAGGTAAATAAAACATTAACATTAGCTTTAAAATTTTTAATTCAATATTTTTTTTAAGAAATTATTCCACTTTGGCTATGGCCAACTAAACTCTATTACTTTTTTTTCTACATTTTGTCTATGGTTTGTGAACAACAGTGTTAGCTTTGGTATAGCTAACAACAGATACATTCGGTATAGGTACAGGTATCCTCGACAAATTGTTGTTCAGGGACATAAGTGGGAGCGAGATAGACTGCACGCCGACTTCCGCGGGTATGACGAGAGACGCCTTAGTTATGTTAGCTGGTATTTTTACAAGGCTTCTTTTGAATCGGATTGTCGAATGATCTGAAAAAGAATTGCATTTTATTCAGGCTTATTTTGTACGGCTGGCGGTGAAATATTTTCGCTATTGATAGAGAAAAAATGGTCAAATATTTTGTACGTAACTTTAAAAAATGGAAAAATATTTGGTATTATTTATTGATAGACTGATAGATAGCTAACGTACCTATCTAAAGGAAATACAATTATTAGAAAAAATAACTAAGCAAACTTTAAATGCAAGTAGAAAATTATTATGTGAAAATAAATGATCTACCTATCTATTTATTTATCTATGAAAATATTCGTGATTGCTCTTGAGTTCTTATTTGTCTTAACTTTATTTTTCCAGATATTAGTAAAAATTAATACAGTGTGTTTTTTGGTTGAAAAAAATATTTTTCTTTCTTTTTTTCATAATAATAGTAGTGACAACTTACCAGTTTTAGCCGGCAGCTTTATCCCCAAGTTCTTCAAAGCCTCCCAAGGGACGGTGGTGTTGGTTGGCGCGACACCAACCACATTTTCAGCCGTCACGTTGGTGACCAGCGGTGTTGGTAGATCCTTGAGATTGAGGTTGGAACCGTTGAGGTGGTAGAATGTAACGGACTCTTGACGGCCTCTGTGTATAAACCAAATAAACATAGGGTCGTTCTATTAAGACGACATAATATATATTAAGTTCGACGACATAGGTATTATTGTAACATCTGCCAAACCGCATTTGCCCAATTATTTATCCATTGTTTAAATATGTATGTACCTTTATTTTACAAGATTTAAAATATAGCAATAAACTATTTGACATCATATCGTGAGTTTTATTAAATAACTAGCGGTCCGCCCCGGCTTCGTCCGTGGTACTTACATATTTCGTAATAAAAAGTAGCCTATGTCCTTTCTCGGGTATAAAAATATCTCCATACCAAATTTCAAGTAAATTAGTTCAGTAGTTTAGGCGTGATTGAGTAACAGACAGACAGACAGACAGAGTTACTTTCGCATTTATAATATTAAGTATGGATAATAATCCATCAAGATTCATTAATTACGCTAAAGTAGTTAGGTATATTAATTCAAACAGTGCACCTATTGTACGGTCCACCGCAGAAATTTGATCGTAGTTAAATTTTAAATGCGGTAATCGGTATGATTTCGCGGTAATTTTCAATGTTATATTTAAATTACGTACAAGTTTCGAGAAAGTGAAGAAACCGATTAATTTATTACTTATTTATTTTCACGTATACAAATTTAGGTTTATGACCATGATTTTACGAGTTAATCTTTGTTATACAATATTGTTATTGTAAATATTATTACCTACTAGTGGTCCGCCCCGTCTTCGCCCGTGGTACCTACATGTTTAAACTATCCTATCTCTCAAGTTGGATCGAACTGAACATGGTGTGCGAATTTTATTATAATCGTTTAAGTGGTTTAGGAGTCCATTCAGGACAAACATTGTGACACGAGATTTATATAATATAACTAGTGGTCCGCCCCGGCTTCGCCCATGGTACCTACATGTTTAAACTATCCTATCTCTCAAGTTGGATCGAACTGCACATGGAGTGCGAATTTTATTATAATCGGTTAAGTGGATTAGGAGTCCATTGAGGACAAACATTGTGACACGAGATTTATATATATTAAGATATTAAGATTAAGATATTATCTAATACTAATTACTTACGTAGCGTTTTTATCAGTTTCATTTGATGTTCCATTGACAAGGATTCCAACTTGGTACACCGTTGCTCGAACTACATACCTGAAAACCAATAAGATTCAGGAAAGGCTATTTTCACTGCAAGGAAATAAACTGTAGAACTAACCAGTGAAATAGGACCTTTCGATAGAGTAAAGCTTGTACTACACACAGACCATGTTAGGCTGGTTGTGCTCATTTTCAATTTCAAACCAATTTTACTAAACCCCTAAAACTAATTGAAAATTCGTTCGTGTGCTGCATATTCTCAAACTCAAACATTTATTTATTCAATTAGACTTCTTCTAGAAGCACTTTTGAATCGTCATTACATTTTTTAAATTTACCGCCGATTATTTAACAAACACAGCTGCTACATATAACATTATATTACCTAGGCTAAATTATAAAACATAACTTATTACCTACTTTTGATACGGGCCGATACCTATATAATTAATATTATGAACAAGTAAATTACGTTAGTTTTGTTCTACGTATTTAGGTAAGTACCTACCCACTTCCAATGTAAAAATGTGATATTGCCAAATAAGATTCCTAGCAATATTATAAAATCGAAAGCAACTCTGTCTGTCTACAAACCACTGAACCGACTAAGAGTTCTTACAGACGAACGGCAAGTTGTTAACGACATAATATTTTCATTTAGGTATCATTCTACAACGCGTGCGAAGTCGCGGGTGGAAAGCTAGTAAGAAATATGTTTCAGAGTTACGAAAATTAGCATTAAATAATATTTTGATTGTGTATTATAACTATGATATATTTTTATACTAAAATAAAGATGAATACTCACATGTCTTTCGGTAATGTGTGATTGGCCTTCGGTAGAATATCCTCCGCTTGTACTGAGCAAGCAGAGATCAAAGCCAAGAAAATTACCTGTCAAAAAAATGGAGAACGTTTTTTATAATATATGCGAAGCCTATGAATATTGCTCATATTTATTTTATTTAAGACTAGCGGTCCGCCCCGGCTTCGCCCGTGGTACATATTTCGCAATTAAAGGTGTAAATGTTCTTTCTCAGGGTCTAAAGATTATCTGTGCCAAATTTTATCAAAATTGGTCCAGTACATTATGCGTGAAAATCATACATACCTACATAATTACAAACCTTTCCTCTTTATAATATTAGTATAGATAGATATATCCAATCTTTTAAGATATAATAAGAACATAATATTATTTAAATAGCATCACGTATCGTCTGTTATGTTAACAATAAGGTGATGTAAATTTGTTTTATTTTAAAGCGATAATCTCAGGAACTGCTGAACCTATTACAAAAATCTTTTAATGTTGAATATGTACGTGATTCCGGAGTGTTGTAGTGTCTATGTACCACGGGCGAAGCCGGAGCGGATCGCTAGTATATAGGTAACACTTGCACATTATTGACCTTACAGTTAAAGAAATCTCGCTTGTTATTTACTAAATACGATGTGATTCGTCATTATTATTGATAGACGTCCAGATGTGATCAAGGAATCCAGAAATCGATTAAAAATATTGACATCCATTTACGCTACATAAGTACCTACATCACGATTCATTACGTTTATTTATAGACGTAAGAAGTAAATTAGAAATATTCCACTAATGATACGAATGATTTAATAAATATACTGAGTACTCACGATCCCGAGCATTTTTCTTGTTAAAAAGCACTTCAATTGGACTTAAAAACACTCGTTTGCAGACATAAGTGCGCTATGAACATCCATTCTGTTTTATTTATATGAGCTGGTAATTAGTAAGCTGGTGCAATGTCGATGTATGTTAATCTTCATGTTTATATCTATATCTTTGTGTTAGAATTTGGACACATTTTAGAATTAGCTTCTTTCTTGTCGTCTTTGGCAATATCTTCAATTTTCTTTCTTGTATCCTGGTCGTCCGTCAATGTACATATTCTATATTCAACCATGTATATCCAATAATTTAATTAATGTGTTTGTTTGTATCTATATGGCAGAGACAAGGTGGCTTTTTTTGCCGTGATACAGACCACAGTCCTAGAACGTACGGGAGGTATATCATGTTCAAATTGACGTTTGTTTACTCCAATTGTGTCCTACCCACATTTACTTTTTTGGTTACAGATTCTATATTAATATGCTTATGAACAGAAAATATTTGTTTGTTTAACGATTTAATACAAAAAATATTAAACTGATTCCAAAAATTATTTCCTATATTTTTTATTTAATTTTTCCCGGGTCTACTTGGACGAAGACGGGACAAACGCCTAGTTACAGATAAAATAGAAGCTTAAAGTAAAAGTAACAAATATTAAAACATTTTTATTGTTATAAATTTAAAAATAAAAAAGTACTTTCTACGAATTATAATATACTAGGTTTCCGCCCGCGGCTTCGCCCGCGCAGTCAAAGAAAAACCCGCATAGTTCCCGTTCCCGTGGGATTTCCGGGATTGCGTCATTTTCCCGGTATAAAAAGTAGCCTATGTCCTTTCTCGGGTATCAAAATATCTCCATACCAAATTTCATGAATATTGGTTCAGTAGTTTAGGCGTGATTGAGTAACAGACAGACAGACAGAGTTACTTTCGCATTTATAATATTAGTATGGATTATTTATACTTACATAGATAGTAATTATTGGAAATAATTATTTTCTATACTTATCAATAAATTCATAAATCTATTATTTATTATACGGTCTACACTATGGTTTGGAGTGAACGTAGCCATGTTGTGATATTCTCAATTTCATTATATTATCTTTTACGCAAGACCGTTATCAGATCGAAGATTTTGACTTATCGGCTAGGATTGCTCTCTCGACGCTTCAACCGAACGACCTTTTATAGTTTATTATTTTATATTTTTTGGATAAATAAATCGTAGTTAAATATTAATTTTAGAAAATTTAACCCGAAATGAATAAAACGGTGGTGTACGCGGCTCTCTTCACCCTGGTAAGTTCTGGAAACTGATATGTATTTCTTTTTGAATTTTAAAATTATTTACTGTTTTGATATATTCCTAGGATTTTTTTATCTTAAAAATACAGATTTTATTTCTATTTTCCCTATTTTGTGTTTGCCACAAACACGTTTTTCAAGTCAAGTTACACGCGGGAATGAAAAAATACTTTTGTTTTAAATTGGCTCTGTACTTTATGGATTTTTATAACTATAGATAAGTACTTTACTTTCACTAGATTCAATTTATAAATATGTCCATATTTACGGTTAATAATACACATAATGTATTAGAATGGTAATCCTAATTATTTTATCTTATATTTAGCATAGCTTCGATAATGATAGCAAGGCTCATTAGAGCATTGCATTGTATAGAAACTGTTTTAAATTAAAATATATTATAACGCAATTATTTCTTTACAACGTTGAATCATAACAACACTGTTCCTACTATAATTAGTTACATGCAAAAATAATTACTTTTTAATTCACGCGATTTAAAAGTTATTAATGTTATTAAAATATAATTTATATACACCACAGGATTAAAAATATATTTTTGGATTGATTTTCTGAAACGTCAATTGTATTTTTTTATTTATTATTGTATTTTACAAGATGGACGCTTGACCGTGTGCCTAGATACGTTTAAAAAAAATACCCTCTTCACGCCATTCTAATATTATTACGAAGCACTTACGAAGACTTTAATACATATTACGAATACGTTACATGCGAAAGTTTTTTTTTTATTTTATTATAAATATTTATTGTGGCAAATTAATATGGTACAAGAACGAAAGTTTTAAATAGGTACGTACTTAGATTACAAAATAAAAGACAGATGGAGCGTTGCCGAACTAAACCGAATAATTTATCGTCATTTCCATAAAGCTATGTGTGCTGTCATTTCGCCGTTGCACTGTACGTACACGGTGCTTCTGTGTGCGTGTTATGTTACCAGATGATGAATAATTTCCCAAATTTTTGCCCGACTACGGAAGAAAGAGGGTTATGTTTTTCGAGTGTAGGTATGTATGTATAATATTTCTTTGACACGCCCTGCAGTATAAACTGTTGGATCGATTTTGAGTTGTGACTTGTGAGGTGTCATTGCAATCATCTGAATTATGAAGGTAGCTGTGGTGGTAGTGACGTAGGCTACATAAATTATTAGCAGTCATGTTTTAATTTTTATTTTAATATAAATTCGGGTTTTTGATATTATTTTTATTTTATAATATTGTAAAAATTATTTTATCACCTATCTAGTATCTACTAAAGTTATACAAGGACAAAATAATTTTATTCAATTTTTATTAAATAAATTACATTAAATTTATTAAATAAATTACATTAAAAAAGTTTTTATTTTTCATTTAAAACATATGAATGCGAATAACGGTAGTTTTTAGTCGAGAATGTGGGACATTTTATTTTCATCATATCCATCATGTGTTCACATGAATTAAATCGCAAGCGAAAACGACGCTTTTTATAAAAGTAACAAAAAAATGTATAATGCTTTTTAAAATAATCTAATAATGACCATGAACTTTTATTGTACTATACAAATAATCACATTCACGATCGAAAAATCCAACAGCACTACCCCGAATATCTTTTAACCATTTTACCCCTAAAAATGGCAAATTCATTTTCAAAATACTGGCAGCATACGTTGAAGTTTTGAATTCCTTCGTATTTGTAAAATTATTATTTGTATACAAAATTAAATAAGCCAAATAATCTACAGAAAATCTGTAAAACGATGTTTTATCTTTTTGTTTGTTTTCGGGAACAAGTTTTACAGCGTTTTAATATCACAAGACAGCATTTTTTTACTAAAATATCAAACCCCTTTTGACGTATTGCATGACACTAGAATCGCTATAGCACTAGCGGAGGAACGTATTCGTTTTTGATTTCGTATTTTCTTTGACAAGGGCGATGAATGATTGACATGCTCCATCTGTATTTTATTTTGTAATCTAAGGGTACGTACTAAAGTTTTAATGTATTTTTTTTAATTGTTGATATATCAATAAGTTATTACAAATAACTTACACATAATATGAATGTTTTATTTCGATATAAGAATACGAGATGCTTGCGAATTTTATTTTCTTGCGAACGTTTTTTTTTTTTTTGCTTATGCTTTTGTGTATTTTTGGTGAGTAGATATTATTTGCATTGATTTTAATGTAATTTTCCTTATGATTATGATTTTGACTTTAAGCAAATTTTTTATAACAATATCTTTAATTTTAGTTTAGTTTACCTATATCTGCTGAGTGAATTACACTTATAGGTACCTACTTTATATACCAATTCCGACATTCCCCACCTCTGTATTTACTAAAAACTTGTTTTTCAATTTCATACAACTTAAAATTGTTATAAATTATTTTTGAGATCAATTTGCAACATTCCAAAATGGAGCAAGTATTTCTGTTAACTAGTGAATTCATGTTATCAACGGCATTGATAAGAGAACGGTCGTTGAAATGCGTCACCGTTGATCCGAAGATCTATCATACTAAATAAATCATTCTTAAACTCCAACTGTGACCTCTTTTTTATGTAATTGTAATGACATTATATGCAGTTTTGTATTAACGATAAATTGAACACTATTTTTAGCTATGCGTTAATATTTATTTATGACACTTTATTTTACAAGTACCAGTAATAAAAACATAATTTAACAAGAAAACATGAATACGGTAAGTGCACAAAAGGCGGCCTTATTGCTTAAAGCAATCTATCTAAATATTCTAAATATTTGTTTAAATTGAAGTGTACCTTGAAGTGTGAAACTTGGCTTTGGCAAAAATAAAAATATGTCAGTTCGTGATAATATCCTATTTATATGTACTTAAAACGCATTTACCTATCGATATACAATGTACCGTATAAAAAACTATACTTAGGTACCTACATGATAAATAATTATTATAGTAAAAGTAACGTTTAAATTTTCAAGTGAATTAATTTAATCAAACAATAGTTTGTTATTCTTCGATCGATTACATCTTTCTTCGATATTTGATATGCATAGGATTAGCAGTATTATAGTTACTCGACGTAATATGAAAAATAAATTGCTAGTATGAAAATATGAACATATAATGAAAATAAAGGAAGATCGCAATTCGTTCTCTGAATCGAGATTAGGTTCTTTGTTAGTATGTACCTAACCAATATTACAGATAATATAATACAACTAGCCGTTCCGCGGGGTTTTGCCCGCGGGAAAATTCATGTTTTTCTATGAATCATGTGTTATTCTGATGTATATATTCTCTACTTAACTGTAGTCTGTAGTTAAGTTTTGTCCAAATCCACCCAGTAGTTTTTCGTGAAGGAGTAACAAACATCCATGCGTCCTCACAACTTTTCGCATTTATCATATTACTAGCTTACCGCGGCTTCGCCTGCTTTGACTTAAACCTAATAAATTATATTCTAAAACCTTCCTCTTGAATCACTCTATCTATTAAAAAAAAACATCAAAATCCGTTGCGAAGTTTGAAAAATTTAAGCATAAAAAGGGATATAGGGACAGAGAAAGTGACTTTGTTTTTTACTATGTAGTGATGATGATGAGTAGGATAATACCTACCTACTGCTTGTACTAGGTACATTACTAGTCGGATACTTGGATACCAAACACCGGAGTAGTGTTAGATACTTCATAGATGCAAGATTACAGAATCATTAATGTTTGACTCGAATCATGGAGTTTAGGTACATGACTGTAATTGCATTGCGAAATAAGAATTGAAAATGCAAACATGGTTGTAATAGTACCCCAATTTTATATCTAGCTATATAATTTAAACTTTTCGATCATAACCTATAGTTACCTATTTTGCGTGATAAACTTTGTAGAACTGCTTCAAAACGGCTTACCGATGTTTTTGAATATTTTTTTTTTAATTTTATAAAATATTTTTCAATATTTAATGTATAGATTTTGATATGAGAATATAATATATCTACCTATTCTTTAGTTCTGAGAATATCAAAAACGTCATAATGTACCTATAGTCCTTTCCACCTAAGATGATTTCTGTGACACATCGATTTTTGGCACGTGTAGAGATGTCGGTTACTGAAATCGTATCAATTGTTTCCGATAATCGATAATATTTTATATGGAAAGGAAATCGATTTGAATAAAGTACCAAAATTAGTTTTTTCGGCATTTCGCCAACAATTAACTAAGGAAACTTAGCAAACAACAGCAACAAAAAGTCAACAATAACAATTAGTAAGAATAACAGAATACCACGTAAAATATCAATATAAAAATGCAACTTGTATACAAGGCTGACGCATACGAACAGACGATTGACTCGATTGACAAACGATCACAAGATGGGCGCCGATTATATGATTTTCCAACTCTATGATTTTTCAACGATCCATTTCATGTACACAAATTGCGTAGGTATTATATTTTTGTGTTATTTTATTTTATTTTTCATTATTTTAAACCAAACAATACTGTTTTTGATTTATAAGCTTAAGATGTTTCATTTTTAAATTTTTGGTAATAATGCCGCCATAAAATAAAAATATTATGCACTAAAATTATTTTGGCTTTTTAAACATAAATACGTAATTCGGAACACGATGAAGTGTCACAGGAATCATCATAGGTGAAAAGGACTATAATAAACTGTTTTTATAGCCCTATTTCATAAAGCTGACTTGGCAGAACATCGTTTTCACGATCAGATATTTTTTATATAAATAAAGAATCCGTAAGAAATGGTGAATATTCACTGAGAAAGTAATTTACTTTTCCAGTTGAAATTCTTATTAATTTCAAAACTCCAATCTTATCGTGAAGACGTAGCTCGAACTATCTGCAGTCATGTCAACGACTTTATTACGAAATGGAGATAACTATTGATATTGAAAGGATCATTTCACGATTTCAAATTGCTTATTTTTCTTTGCAAAAACGCAAAATTAATGCACCACTTTATTATTAGATACCTACCTACTTTGCTATGTTTGGTGGTGACACTATAATAATAATTTCGTATTTGTAATCGATTTTAAGCAAGAGCTTATGCGGTTTTTTTTTTCAATTAGGTATAGTTCTATAATTTATAAAAACTGCGAAAATTATTACCTACTATTATAAAATTGTACATTCAATGCTGCAAACTTGCTGCAAATTCCTCATTTATTAAGCTATTGCATAGCTTCTATCGCGGGCCTTGAGCGCGGGGAACGAATCCAGAAATTCCGTAACGAAAAACCTCACGCTCCCCACTCCGACGGGCGCGGTGTGGCTTGAAGGCACGCTATGCAGTATGCAATAGCTTTACCGCAGCAGTCCCCGAGTGCCACACGTCTTTTTTTAGATTATATCCTTCACCTCCTAATTTGCAAGTGAAGACTGAAGTGTTTTGGGAGTAAAGTAACTAAATAGATTAGGTATGTAGGGACCTATATCATGAGTGTGTTTTGTAAGATAATTATAATCTTATTTTTGTTTCATGAATAAACTTTTATCAAACAGAGACTTAGTGATAGAAAAAGGCCGATCTGTAACGGAATTTGTAATACACAAAGGTAATGTTAACTACATAATATAGAACACTAGGTATCATACCTACCTACTTTATAAATTATTTTATAGATTAGAGTACAGCAATATGAAATAAACATTAGTATAATTATTATGACTTAATATCATTACCTACGATATAGATATACCTGCCTAGTGCCTACCCTGTCGAAAAACTTTGTGCACATAATATTTAATTTAACGTATTTGTCGTTGATTTTCTATAAAAAAAAAAACATCTTTTTCTAGATCCAGGCGTCTGTGCAGATCGTAATGAGTTCGCTGGCGATAGCTCAGTACTTCTGCCTCATTGACTTCCTGCGGGAGTTTCCGCTATTAATTTTCATCAAAATTCTTTATTTTCACAGTGAGTAAAGATTTTTTATTAAGTTGTGATGTAAATTTATGAGTAGAAGAATTATTGTAAGGTAAAATGATGAGTCTACACCAAGTTAATTTTATTATAGAATAGTACAAATTACGTTGATTCTTATGTGGTTGAAGTATAGACGCAATATTAACATAGCAAATAAAAATGATTATTTATTTGTACTATCAAAAGGGATCACAAAGTGGATAAAGTTTTCTTTTAAATCTAGAAAAGGCAAAAAAGATAATATTTTTATTGCTTTCCTACGACATTGAAACAGCGCTGGCGGATTACGCGTCAGATCACAGATGGATAACGTCAAAATATAATATTATGTTTCTCCACACCGGTTATCGGTGTTTTCCTTATATAATCAATAAATGGAACATTTAATTTTTATCTTAGTTTTGATTTAAATGCACTGAGCAATAAAAATGTTAATTGGCACTTTTTACTTTTTTTTCAACCGACAGCAAAAAAAGGAAGAGGTTCACAATTCAACTGTGTTTTTTTTGCGTTTGTTAGAGGTAACAGAGATCTGAGGAGATCTAGCGGCTGGGTGAACTGATTTTGATGATTATTTTTTTATTTTAAACGATCCGGTTGGTCCCTTTTGAAGGTGATTGAGTGTTTTGTTAAAACATAATTATTTATATATTTTCGCGTTATAATAAATGCTTCTATTTATCAGATCCCGACTCGTGCGGAACGTTAGTAAACATCGGGCATGCGCTGGACGAGCTGAGCGACCAGGCAGTGGTGTTGGTGACTAGACAGCCGCTTTCTGTCACCAGGACGCTCTACGTTAACGCTTGTAGCCTGGGCCTGGGTCTCGGTTGGTGTCTGGGGAGCATTGTTATGATGAGTACGTATTACTAATCATTTTATCATTAGGGTTGTGTAGAAATTGCTATGTACCGTATAGGTTTACCTAATTTTAATCGTTTTTTAGGGTTCCGAACCTCAAAAGAAAAAACCGGAACCCTTATAGGATCACTTTGTTATTCGTCTGTCTATCTGTCTGTCTGTCTGTCAACACCCTTATTCTAAGGAACGCGTGGAGGTATCAACCTGAAATTTATATCGAATATTCCTGTCTAGGGTCCCTTGATGCTGTGAAAAAATCAAACGTATAAGCCAACGCAATCTAAAGATACAGCTATGATACAGCCGTAAATGCTGAAATTTTTCGCAAAATACAACATGTCCGCGACTCGTGAGTTTTCCACGCGGTACAGTACATATTTAGAAAATACGTTTAGAACACTAGGTTTAGATATAGATACCCATATCACTAACACATTCATCACATCACACATCTACTAAGTACATTTCATAAATTATTGCTTTTGTAAACATTATTATGTTATCAAGCGTAATTTTTGCTGCGTGTCATCCCTGCGGTAAGCGTATTCCAACCAATCCAACTGTTATATCTCATGATCGTGCGTAAGTGTTTACTTTTGGCGGGAGCGGGGAGGCGGAGAGTGTCCGTTCTGTAGTGTTAGCTACTATTAAGTATTCTGTGCTTATATACGGTAGTTCCCGTGTACACAAAAAAATATATTATGAACTATTATTTTACAGGGAGCGGTCAAAACAAAGAAAGAGTAATGGTGTGGCCGTGGGTGTTGACGACTGTAGCTGTGTGCACATTGGACTTGATCGCAACTGTTATATTCATTAACGACACATTTTACACGAAAGTGAGTGATTGTTTATTGTATGCATATGTATAGAATATAGATGATGAAAAATCGAAGTGAAAAAAATGTTGTGTGGTTTTATGAAACAACGGTAAAAGTGAAACTTAGGCACAAAATTATCGTATTTGTACGATAATTATCGTACGGTTCGACCGTCACGCGACATGCGCTACACAGACCAAAAAGTTTGAGACGATGTAATAAAAGTTTCACTTTAAAAATTTAATTGAAAATGCTTGCGGCCAAATTTTGACTGGAAATCTAGTCGATATAATATGTATATTTTCCTTATCCATACTAATACTAATCCATACTAATATTATAAATGCGAAAGTAACTCTGTCTGTCCGTCTGTTACTCAATCACGCCTAAACTACTGAACCAATTTACATGAAATTTGGTATGGAGATATTTTGATACCCGAGAAAGGACATAGGCTACCTTTTATTCAAATTCAAATTCAAATTCAAATTTCTTTATTTGCAGAATGTAGATTTACAAAGATGTTAGGTAGGTACATATTACATAGGCTCTTAAACATTCTGGCTCTTAATTGAGCATGCAAATATATTATAAATTACAATAAACAATTTTATATTACACAACACTAGAATTGCGAAATATGTACCGCGAAGCCGGGGCGGACCTCTAGTTTATTATAAATATACTTACATACAATTTTTATTACATCAAAAAACTATGAACGAAGTAATCCTGCAGTGGGATCTTAGACTATTACTCTTGCCTTATGTTTATCAATTAAACTTTCAGACGCTAGCCGACATAATGACCTTCATAGGGGCCACGGCAAGCGGTGTCAGAAACATAGTGGTTGACACAAGACTGACGGCATGGTCCATGGTGCTCTTATATTCACGTTTTATTATAATTTACATAATCAATGTGATGCTTGTTATTCTGGTGGTGTTGAATCGGTTAGCAAATAAAACTATGAAGGAGTCAGAGAAACTGAGTAATTCTATGGTAAGAATAAGAAACTTTGTATCTCATAATACATATTATTAGTTATCATAGTGTGAATTAATTCCAGGAATAGTTTTAGAATTTCCAGACCAGTCTGAACTAGTACTATTTTAATGAAACAGTAGATATAATACATCTAGACAGACATTCCACACATAAAAGCACAACTTACACGCAAACACACACACACATTCACACACACACACACACACACACACGCTCACACATATACACACACAAACATTAAAGCGCTTTCCACTTACCTTTATTTGTTATTTTTTAAATTTTCTTTTATATAACGTAGGTATACTGTTTCGAAATTAATGGGAGAAGCCACTGGCTCCTGAGACACAGTTTTTAACTAATTCAGGAGCCTATGGATTCATATATAAGCTGTACCTATTTTTTAATGCCAATAAAGTTATTTATTTATTTATTTATATTTATTCCAATCAAACATCAAGTACCAAGTACCAGTATCTGGCGTCGATTAACAAACTAGCTTTTCTCCCCCGACAATTTCCTCTATCCTAATCTAGACACAAAATTCATTCATACATATTTCACCCGCATTGCTCCGCCTTCCTCGATAAATGGGCTATCTAAAACCAAAATAATTTTTCAAATTGCACCAGTAGTTCCTGCGATTAGCGCGTTCAAACAAACAAACTATTCAGCTTTATAATATTAGTAAAGATAAATCATATTTTCTTACAGGCCGAGGCAGTGGTCCCTTCAACAACAACACAACCAACAACACCCCAAAGTGAGAGCATGGTGGACATCGATCTTTATACACCCAGTCTCCCAAGGCACCAACAGATACCCCGGGCATTTTATAGCAAAAAGAAGTACTTTGTGAAAAGGTAAATTATGTTTTGGGAACAAGTTCTAAAACTGTCCTTATCTTCCTGTTTTTGAAGTGAAAAATTTAGTGCAACATTTTTTCCGTTACGCGTGACATAGTACACGCACACATATTTTTTTATTAAGCTACTTAAGAAGAAGAAAGTCTCTCAATTCGTGTGCAATCATCATCATCAGCCCATATAGTATATACTGGGACACGGGATTCCTATGAGGGTAGTGCAGTTATGGTTCAGTGGTGAGCTAACTTCAAATCGATAAGTCGGGGATTCGAGACCAGGCGGGCGTGCAGGAAATAAATAGATTTTTCAATAAAATGTATCTACGCATGATATACCGAACATCACCACTGCTCTAAACGGTGTAGGAAAACATTATGAGGAAGCCGTCATGTCGAAGAATCAAACAGTTCGACGACATGTCCAGCGTGGTCATGGTGTATGTTATGTCTATTATAAGCCTGTACCCTCATAGAAGGCCCGTGTCGTGTGCAATACAATAAGTGATATGAAAAAAATTAAACTGGATATAAAGACTCATAAATCAAATATGATATTATATTCTAGTGTGCCAGACTTGAGTGCATACAACACGAGCGGCGTGTACTCCCAGCCGACAAACGACACGACAGACAATCGAGATGAAGCGGATCAGGGCCATACGAACCATGCCATTGTTGATCAATTACAATCTACCAACCAACCAAGCACAAGGTAAGATATTATAGCTAATCTATACTAATATTATAAAGCTGAAGAGTATGTTTGTTTATTTGTTTGAACGTTCTAATCTCGGGAACTACTGGTCCGATTAGAAAAATTTTTTCGGTGTTAGAAAGTTCATTTATCGAGGAAGGCTATATATCATCACGCTAAGACCAACAGGAGGCTCGGCTAGTAACTAATAAACAACGTAATGGTCATGGTAATAGACCGCCTCCTTGATACAGTGGTTAACGCATGAGCGTAGAACCAAGAGGCCAAGGGTTCGATTCCCGGTAAAGAAATCTCTCGGTCTGGCAGGACACACAAGACTCCACACAGGACAGTGATCACCTACTTGTCCCTAAGAAAATCGATCAGTGAAACAGATGTATGCTGGTTTGCGAATCGGTGGTAAATGTTAAAAATATGTGATGCCGATTCAACAAAGCTTCTTGAAGAAATGTTATTGAATAAATAAATGTAAAGATTGTGTTTAAGTTAATATTGAATCTATTAGTATTAAGTTAATTATCGATTACCGGTTACAGTAACGAGTATTCCAGTCGCCAACCGGCAACTGCAGAACTAACAGCGCAGCTGCCGTGGACCTACATTCCGCTAACAATGCAACCCGTTCAACCCGTACCAGATGAAGTGCCTCCGCCGTTAAAGGGGTCGCTGATTAAAAAAAGAAAAGAAGGTACAAAGCTATATCCTACTAATATAAACTTTTGATTATAACATGTTGTTACTTATCACTGCCAAGTTTCATCATATTTTGTTCAATGGTTAAAGTGTGAAAGAGGAACAAACAACCATACATACCATCCTCACAAACTGTCACGTATATTATATACCTATTATTGAAGTGAAAACTTCTTTAGCGGCGTTGAGCACTTTTTCTGTAATGGGTATAAAATCCTTTTTTTTGCAAAGGCAGATGATATTCAACAGGTATACATAGAGTACGCGAGTATAAAGTCGCGGGTCTGGTATTACTCGAAAGATCAATAGCACGCTATAAATAAAGTTTTGATTACTTGCGCTCTACGTACATCATATATTTGTACATTAAGTATTTTTATAACTACATAACTAGATTTTCGCCCACGGCTTCGCCCGCGTTGTCAAAGAAATCCCGCATAGTTTCCGTTCCCGTGGGATTTTCTATCCTGTGTTAATCCAAGTTACCTTCTACATGTGTGCTATATTTCATTGTAATCGGTTTGCGTGAAAGAGTACCAAACACACACATCCACATACACATCCTCACAAATTTATATTTATAATATTAGTAGGATCTATATTATTTCAAATTGCAGATTTCTTAAATAACCTTTCTCATATATTTCTACTAGCTGCTGCGCGCGGTTTCACCCCCGTGGCTCCACTCATGTTGCCCGTAGCGTGATGAAATATAGCCTATAACCTTCCTCGATAAATGGGCTATCAAGAATTTTTCAAATCGGACCAGTAGTTCCCGAGATTAGTGCGTTCAAACAAACAAACAAACAAACTCTTCAGCTTTATAATATTAGTAGAGATTAGTATAGATTAGTATAGATTTTGTATTATTTTCATTTCAGCCATTTTGAGCAGCCTATCGAGCCATTCTGTGACGACGCCCACATTTAAATGTAAGTTTCATTCATCACCAATAATACATCATCATTCCCTTATAGTTCGTAAAATAATATAATTAACAAATAATAATTCGTAATTTTTTACTTAAATTTTTGTATATAAAAGAAGCAATTATACCTATTACATTCTTAAGAGATGTCAAGCTTGCAATTAAGGGCACCATAATGAAACTTAATTATTGCTAAAGTGCGTGTACCACTTTAGTTCCAAGATATAAATGAATTATTTTAAAGATTACTAGCTTACCGCCCGCGGCTTCGCCCGCTTTGTCTAAAACCTAATAAACTACTAAAACCTTCCTCTTGAATCACTATCTATTAAAAAAAAACACATCAAAATCCGTTGCGTAGTATTAAAGATTTAAGCATACAAAGGGACATAGGGACATAGGGACAGAGAAAGTGACTTTGTTTTATACTATGTAGACTTTGATACGTGGTGTTCGAACCTACGACTTTTCGGTTGAACAGATTTATGAAATATTGTAATTTTATTCTACACATTGATCTTTTTTGTCTCTATTTTGTGTTTATTAATGATCGCTTCTTAGATAATTTACCAATAACTATTCTGTATCAATTATTTTGACCTCATTATTCTATTGATAAATTTCCAACCTTTAAATGTTGACATAGCCTTTGAAATACTATTCTACTCATACTTTGCAGCTCATCTGAAACATACAGACGTTTTATACTAGCAAGCAATAATATACTAATATTTACCTACCAGGGGACAAGGGCCGCGCAGTAGCCGACAGCGCATTTATGTTTATTTTACCAAAGATAATATTTAAGTTAATCGTAAATTGCAAACGACTGAAAGTTAAAAGTAAAATGAATAATGAATCACATGAGTAAATAAATGGTACATAGACAAAGCTTCGTATGAACGTGCAAATTTTTCACCCTACCCTGGTAGGGTGAAAAATATTACACCCTGCAAACCTACAAACAACCCTGGTTGTTACAAATTAAATATTATGATTAATTAATTACTTACCTATTAAAATCCTTGTGATTTTGAATTACGATATTTTAAAATTTTTTGTAGTATTTATACACACATTTAAGTAACTATATTATTGTTAAAATAAGGCGAAAAAATAAATATTTTCAATCAAATAAATTACAGTGTATTTGGGACATAATAAGGTAAGTTTCTACCAAATATCGTAGAAAAAATTTTTTTTGAAAACGATAAATAAAAAACCAAAAACTTGGTTTTTTTGAATTTTTCACCTAAAGCAATTGAACTTTTTTCCATAGGACTTGTAGTTTTGTTGGAAATCAAGAGAAACCATTGTTTAGCCTAAGTAGCCCCCCCCTCCCTCCCACTTCCCGAACTCGGATTATCTGTAATTTATTTTTCCTTTATTTTTTTATCATATTCCCCTCCTTTTCTAACGGGTTTCATCCTACTGTGTTTTTTATCATTTGGGAAGGGATTGGCCCTGGTCTAATAACAGTTGCGATCAAGTACACACAGCTATATGCGGGAGATCCTGACACAAACATTGAGGTATTATTATAGAGAGGACACCACGAACAAAATCTGTGCGACAAGCGCGGCGGCGCGGGGTTGCTAGTGAGTTTGTAGATATTCTGCCTCTTATTACATAATTATAAGTTATTCATGGAGATTTCAGTATGAACATTAACTTGTAACAAGAAAATATGACCTTGAATGACGCCTGTATGTTTTTTTATCCCTTTCAGTGTATTAGATATATAAGCTTCTTGGTTACATGCAATACATGTGTCATGTGCTGGTTATAATGGAACCGATTTGCGCGGTTGTATGAAGCTTTGTCTATGTACTATTTGTTTACTCACGTGCAGTACATTTGCTCTATTGTTAAATTATTGTTTTATTGTTTGTATTAATTGTCTGACTGTAAATTTAAGTTTAAACTGTAAATTTAAGTTTAAATAATAACTAGTAGCTAGCTAGTTTAAGTAAAATTAGTTGTGTTTTAGAATAACTAAGTGAGCGACTGACTGCGAGTGATGAAAAATCAATAGAACAGCGACTTACAATATTAATTGGTATGAAATGAGTAACTTCGTAATATTATGAGCGACTTAATATTTTTACAGTGACAATGTTACGTCCTGTATTTGTTTTGTTGTTTATTTATTTATTTATGATGTAGCCAATGACGTAGTTATAAAGCTTTAAAAATGCTTTATTGAACAGTCTGACTACAATTTTTTTTAAATTACGATTTTAAGAAGAGCTATTAGCCAATAAATTAAAATTTTTAAAAGCAGGTAATTATGTGCAACAACGTAGTTATTCTAAAAAGATATTACTTACTTCAATCAAATGGATTTTATTATTATCAAGTTATTAAAACAGTATCTCACCCATCGGCCATCACTCGCTAAGGCCCTGTAGACAAAGTAACAATTAAAAAACGATAACGAAGTTAGAAAAGGAAAAATGTATGGGATCGACATTAGATAGACCACGTGATCTAACGCGGCGTATGTCAATCCCATACATTTTTGCCTTTTCTAACTTCGTTATCGTTTTTTAATTGTTACTTTGTCTAAGGCCCAAGTTTATTTGTCAGGCGCTCGTTTTATTATTATGATGTAAAAATACAGTATCTAAACATAATTTGGCAACAAATTAAGTATTTAGTATCTGTATTTTAATATTATGTTGCTTCTCTTTATTATTAAAAAGAAGTTAACTAAAAACTTTTGTGTGGTTATTTTTATGTGAAAAATGTATGTAATTATTATGACTTTTGTAATAAATGACACAATATGAAACTTTGTTTTTATTTCAATCCGTACTAATATTATAAATGCGAAAGTAACTCTGTCTGTCTGTCTGTTACTCAATCACGCCTAAACTACTGAACCAATTTGCATGAAATTTGGTATGGAGATATTTTGATACCCGAGAAAGGACATAGGCTACCATTTATTGCGAAATATGTACCACGGGCGAAGCCGGGGCGGACCTCTAGTATAAGATAAATATTACCTGCTACCTAACCTACAATCATTATTATTTATAAGATGCATGCATTGCTACACAAATAAATTGATATAATATAGGTACATAACAAATAAATAAATTTATCTAAATATTTAATTATTATCTATGCAAATATGCATTTCAACACCTCACCTATAATAATATTCTGAGACAACTTTAAATAATGCTGTATGAATAATTTGTCCGATCAAAACCAAATTATATCTGGAGGCTATATTTGCTACGTAGCCGTAGTATAAATCGTAGCTGTAGATTTCGCTACAACTTGGCCTACAAGTAGTACATTCCGTAGCAAAGGTGGATTGTATGAACTTTGACGTTCGAAGAATAACTGAATTATAAGTTTTTTATACATTGGGTAAAACATAATTCATACATAATGAAGGATATTCTGTTAAATGGATTTTTTTAGAAATAACTTTATTCAAACATGTCAATATAAACTTTGTACATTTATTTACATAATATTATTATGATTACATTTTTTGTATATCTACCTATTCACTGTATACCCAATTTTGCGTTTTTTAATCAATAAAATTTCCCTTAATTTTGCAAAATGTTTCGCTATTCAATTCTGCTCCAATCCATCTTTATTTTATACGCCGTTTCCACAACACATACAACTGTGATAACGTAGAGGAATACCGTAACTCTTTGGCTATCTATTATAGGTGCTATGTATACATTCGCATAGTATAAAGTGTACGCTTGAGAAGGAATACTAATAATCCTGTACATCAGACTAATTCGAGGGAAGTTCGACATTGGAATCAGGCTCATAACGATCGTTAGTAGCAATTGAAAAGCGGACAGGTATATTTTGAACTTCGTGCCAAAGCATTCTGGACTTACTGCGCTCGAGATAGAGTATACGGCATAGATGGAGCTGCAGATGCGCCACAACCAAGCGCAGGCTAGCAGCCCAGTGAGGAGTGTCTCCGTTTGGGGCATAACATGATGTTTTGCTTTGATTATTGGGTACCTATTGTATTATCGGAATGATTGTAATGAACTGACAAGGGAAGTCAAGGTTGACAGAATGATTGTAGTTTTGAGAAAGGAGGTATAATTTGTTGTAGGTACGCAAAAAGGTCAAAATTATAAAAAAAAATAATTAAGTAGGTACGGTCTACTTATAGATTTCCTAATATGTAGTAATTATACTTCTAAAGATTCTTATACCATTCTTATACCTCAAAACCATTGAGGTATTATTATAGAGAGGACACCACGAACAAAATCTGTGCGACAAGCGCGGCCGCGGCGGCGCGGGGCGGCTAGTGAATCATACATTTTGTAGATATTCTGCCTCTTATTACTTATAAATTAAAACCAATCAATGTACCAAATAAATATTGTTTATCTCATTAAAAAAAATGAATAAACTTATCAATTAAAACCAATCATGTAACAAAAAAAAATTGGTTTGAGACGATTGACTCTAACTCGTGTTACAAATAGTCTAGTGGCGATGTCCTCTCTAGTACTTAGTACATAGTAACTCAATGCTCAAAAATTAAAATTATAATAGCTTAATAATTAACCTCACAAACAAGAGACAAGACAGTAACAAGAGAAGCCAGAGCGAGATTGTTTAAACAACAAATCCATAAATAACGAATCCGTATGTCCTTTCTATTTCAATCGATACGCAAATATCGCGATTGATAATATTGTTTATTATAACGATAATAATTATCGAGCACCGATTAGTACTGATAGGCCCCTTCACAGCCAGCGGTTTCGTGGGTATGACGTGTGCTGTTCGGATTTAAAATGAATAAAAAGAAAATTGCTCCCGAATTGAGTCTCGCAGCTATTCTCTCCGGCAGTATTAGTATTGTAAGTATAAGTTATATTGTAAGTACTCACTTTCCCATTTTCACACATTTCACCTTCACCTTTTAATAAGCTACGCGTTTGTCGTGTCGATTTTGACTATAAACACGAATATTAGTATAATGAGGTCTAGACAGTTATAGCAATGCTGATGTTATTATATTATAAAATGTCCGCAGTGAACGTGACTTAAATCGTATTTCGTAAATCACTTCACTATCGATTGCCACTAAAAATATATCATTATTCATTATGCAACTAAAAAGCTTTCAGCAGTTTATAGTAGGTACAAACGCAGTGTTAAAAAAGTCTCGTTAAATCACTACATAGGTACCTAGTATAAAACAAAGTTGCTTTTTCTGTCCCTATGTCCCTTTGTAGGTATGCTTAAATCTTTAAAACTACGCAACGGATTTTGATGAGGTTTTTTTTTAATAGATAGAGTGATTCATCATTCAAGAGGAAGCTTTTAGTATATAATTTATTAAGTTTTAGACAAAGCGGGCGAAGCCGCGGGCGGTAAGCTAGTAGGGATATAAAACAGTGTTTCATTTGTGTTGAAATATAAGTTAGTTATATTGGATTAGAATTGCTACTGCGTATTAAAGCTGTTGCGACATTTCATAAATTGCTTTTGCGAAATTTTGTAACCTACACTTGAACTAAACTGTAGGTATACCTACTTGCAAGTTATAACAACCAGCGTGTATTTGAAATTGAAGAGTACCTAACTCATTAATGTGACCAAATATAAATTCTACTATAGGTATAATAGCGTAGAATCCGATGCATTTGGTATTTTATGTGCGATAGTTGGTCAAAATATATCATTATTATTTATTAAGTATCAAAATATTTATTTTTTTAAATGATACTTCATCATCATCATCATCCGTCCAGATGATCACGATGCTGGGACATGGGCCTCCCATACGGGATCAGGGGCCGTAAAGTTTAACCTCTGATTTCCTGACAGTTTACGCCGTGAATTGTACCTACTGACTTGCGAATTCATATTTAACAAAAGTAACCATGGCTGGTTATTGCGATCTTAGTATGAATTTGCCAGTCAGTGAAATAATTCACGGCGTAATCTGTCTGGAAATCGGTCATAAAACGGCCCCAGGCCGTAATCTATCACGCTGACCAAAAGCGGTTTATGTCGTCATGTCGTCGATGTTTTCATTCTTCAGCATACCGGTTTCCTTCACCCTTTCGAACTGATACTTAATTAATATAAATACATATGATAAATACATATGAATGGTCATCAGTATTACAAAGTGAAATATTGAAAAATACAAATAAATAATAATAATTTTTGTTAATTAAATGAACTTTGTTTCATGTAAAAATATTTCAGCTTTGAGAATTGATATTGTTAGCGTTTACTCACTTTGATTAGATAAGTGAAATTCTGATTGTGAAATTAAATCACTTCCGTGAATATTTTAGAACTGTCACGTACCTATAAGCGTGTACCTAGGTACATATTTTAATAGATCTAAGTAGGTATTTGCTGAATGCAAAGACGTAATAAAGACTTAGAAAAATAAAGCAAATACGAAGGTAGTAGTTAGGTACTTTAATTTATTAATGTTTTATTTATATTTGTAAATAATCTTTATCTAGTACTTAGGTACAATGCTATGGTTTAGATATTTTGAATGACACTATTAAAATTATTGCATTAGTAGCTAGCTTTCCGTCCGCGCCATCGTCCGCGTAGTCAAAGAAAAACCATATCTATATCTATCCAGGGATAAAACCTATCCTATGTCCTTCCTCAGGTCTGTACCAAATTTGAAGTAAATCCATGCAGTACTATCTGAGATTAGCCCGGACATACATACAGACAAACAGACAAACAGACAAAAATTCTAAAAACTATATTTTTGGCTTCGGTATATATTGTAGATTGATTGTAGATCACGCCCAGTCAGTCAAATCAAGCCAAATATTCTTTTAAAAAAATATTCAATGTACAGCTTCGACTTTCCTGCGATTTTATTATATTACTAGCGGTCCGCCCCGGCTTCGCCCGTGGTACATATGAAAAATAGATGTTGGCCGATTCTCAGACTTACCCGATATGCACAGAAAATTTCATGAGAATCGGTCCACCCGTTTCGGAGGAGTATGCAGACTAACATTGTGACACGAGAATTTTATATATAAGATGTATAGATAAAGATTATGAGCTGTATTATTGCATACTGAGTCTTCAAATAATAGTTTTAAGAGTTTAATACTTATAAATATTTTTGCCAACATTAGGTAGTTACATACTGTTTTTTCAAAAGAATCTTTTACGCCTATCAAAAATGTAACAAAAAGAATAATTTTGTATCTATTGTTAGAGATGAGAATATTGTATCTTGTACGCAACGCCAACATAGTTATTTATGAAAAGGTAGACAGTAGACAATATTTCATTTTCAGAGGCTATGAGCTACATGCATTCCTTATGAATTTTCCTGCACCTATGTCCGTTTGTATATCATTTTCTCTTGACAGTTATTTTCCAGATATATAACATTCCACTTTTATAGAATATTTGAAAGGGGTAAGTAAGGTTAGCGTCATGATGAACTTTCGCAGCCAGTGATGAAACTTGGATATTTTAAAAGAAACGTATTAGGGACAGAATTATTTGGTTTTGTATTATTCATTTAGTTACCTAGAATTTACCGTTTTTAGGTTTCTCCTTTGTTTATTTAAGAGTTCTAATCAAAACGATGACGACGATGTATATGAACGCTTGTATATGCAATAAATTGTTCTTTTAAAATATCCAAATTTCATCACTGGCCACGTAAGTTCATCACGACGCGAAGCCACTTGCCCATACAAAAGTACCCAAACCCCTTTATAGCGACAAAACGAAGGTACTTGACTTAAAATAACGTAGGTATATGACATATCGTAAAAACGTATCATATTATAATCCAAATAGACACAAGTATAAAGAAAAACTGTATTTTTGTTTGTAAACTAACAAATATTGTAGACCTATATTTGTAAACTAAAAATTATTTCGATACTCAAAGCTACTCGACCGATTAAAAAAATGGTATGTAATTGAATATGGAAAGTTGATATTCATCATTAAGTACCGACACTTTTTGTCCCGGATTAACCCGGGACAGCGGTTTTTACTGAGATAGATTAGATTTTGTCCAGTTATATGCATAAACAAAAGCTCATCTATTAGAATAATTTAGAGTCCGACTCGTGACTCAAATAGGCTTTGTAAATTCACAACCCGGATAAAGCCGGCAAAAGCAGCAAAATCTGGGAGCAATATGCATTGCACAATATTGATTTTATACAAAGTTATGTTTATGAATAATGACCATCGATTTATCCTTGAAACCAACCTTGACTTGAATTATTAACGGATAGATAGCAGTGACGTGGTCAGCCATTGCGTAGCGGACGATACTTATCATCTGTACAATGTACATACCTACATATAACTGCCATTAACTGATTGATAAATATTTTATATTTTGTTTCATCTTTTTATGTTCAAATTGGCGTGGGCTATCCCTAATCTAATCATAGAAGAAAATATTTTTATATTTGTTTGTATCAATTAACGAGGGATTATGAAAATATTTCGCATAATGATTTATCGTGGGTTAACCCGGCTAGTATTGATGAGAAAATCGATGAGTCTATCTGTTTTTAAATATAAGTAGTTTTCTGAATTATGCCACTAGACTGTTTGTTATATTTTCTTGTTTTGTGAATAGTTTAACATCCTACTTAATTATCCTACATACCTATTATTATCCATACTAATATTATAAATGCGAAAGTAACTTTGTCTGTCTGTCTGTTACTCAATCACGCCTAAACTACTGAACCAATTTTCATGAAATTTGGCATAGAGATATTTTGATACCCGAAAAAGGACATAGGCTACTTTTTATCCCGGGAAAATGACGCAATCCTGGAAATCCCACGGGAACGGGAACTATGCGGGTTTCGAAGCCGCGGGCGGAAAGC
Organism: Colias eurytheme; assembly: GCF_061535395.1. Taxonomy (NCBI): domain Eukaryota; kingdom Metazoa; phylum Arthropoda; class Insecta; order Lepidoptera; family Pieridae; genus Colias; species Colias eurytheme. The sequence goes on from NC_142980.1 coordinate 1,533,049, forward strand.
TAATAAATATATTTATATTAGTATGGGTTTTTTAGAAGTGTATCTATTTTGTTCCAGCTATTATCAATATTCAACATAATATTATGTGTGATAGCACTACTGTATCGGTATGATTGCGAGGCTGGATCGGTAGCTTCAGCGTCCGGCAGTGACTACTTCTTAACGACCTTATACAGGGTCTACATACAAGGTAAGAAATTATTTAGTACCTAAATATAGTTTTACATTAAGTTATTGTAACATCTTGTTCACGTAATTGAAAGAAAAAAGAAATTTCTCATTTAAATCAACACGGTAAACGGCACATAAATAACTAATAATTGTAATTAGCAACTGATTCACAAAATGTAGGTACAAACAAAAAGAGGGTGTGTGCCGACTGCCGAGCACACGTATCAGTAGTGAAACTTTTTTGGCAAGATTCAAAGATAGCTAAGTGCCAAAATCGTCGCCTTACTCCATGACGTGACGGTACTGCCATGACGCGACTTTGAAATTTTACTCGCAAGTCTCAACGGGCCTTAGTGACATATCACACTAGCGGATTGCGAGCGGTTTCAAAGCGGAGCGGGTGCGCAACGAATACGTTGCGGTTGCGCAGCGAATTCGTTGCGGACGCGTGGCAGATGCGCAACGTTTACGTCGCAGTCATGTACACTCATTAACAAAATGGAATCCGTGCTGGTTGTTACTTATAACTTGTGATAGTATAATAATTATGAGATCATTATTTTTTACGAGTTTCATAACATGTTAATGTTTAGGGTATTGTTTTATCTATTAAATCTTGGTCGAAATGCAATCAGATAACTTAATTGCTCATTAAGAAAGTTCATTAGTGAAATAAATGTTAAAGCTCCTTAACTAAAACAGGGCTATCTTATTATTAGATAAATAGCAGTGAATAGAAAATTTTATCAAGCAACCAGCAACTCACTATCACTTTGCTCATAATTAGGTTCACAAAATCTCTTTATAACATACGTTGCTATGGGAGAGATTATACTGGTCAGTCGTTACATACTTTTGGAATGTATGGTACATTCTAAAAGTCCTAGTAATTCAATTTTATAGCACCTTTTTTTAACAACTCCAGTTGTTATTACATCTTTAGTTAACTGTTAAGTAAGTGCATTTCCACAGTACGGTTAAAAAATTGAGTGCTACAGAAACGATGGAAATATTGAATGGAAGTTAGGCAAGGCGGAAGGGCTGGCTTTTGTGCGAGAGTATACAAAATGACGCGTCCGCAACGAATTCGCTGCGCAACCGCGGCGTGTTCGTTGCGCGCCCGCAACGTATTCGTTGCGCACCCGCTCCGCTTTGAAACCGCTCGCAATCCGCTAGTGTGATATGGCACTTAAGAAGTTTCACTTTAAAAAACTATACGGCTTGTTAGTTGTTGACAAAATAGACTTAAAAAAATTGACAGGGCTGATAGGTATTGACTTAATAAATAACAAAGATGTATCATATTTTAACTACAATATTAACTATTCGCGAGATATTCAACTTAAAATTTAAAAAAATATATTTTTATAGCTCATAAAACAATGTTATTATAACGAGATGCCTAGGCAGACAGTTGGGCGGGTTAACCTAGCCACCGACGATACAAAAATAACATTAGGTATCTAATAATAAAGCTATTTCAATTTTTGTGATAGGTATGTACCGTACGCAAAAAAAGGTGTCAATACATATTAATAATAATTTTCGCAGCATTACTCTTAAAATTATGATAATAATTAATAACATTAATAAATGGGAAACCAGCTTATAATATTATAAATACCTCTGTGATAAATACGATAATAATTCTGTGTGTTAGAGAGCTTAAATAATAAGGCTTTTTTATTATTTCAGATGATGCATGCCCTAACTCACCCGCACCACCTGATCTCACAAGATCATATTCAGTGTTCGTACTCACTTCAATTACTTTAAGTTTTGCTATCGTCAACCTTATTTCGGCGGCCTCTTTGATGTCAGGTAAGTAGCTAGACCCAGTTCCCCAAACTTTTTTGTGTCGTAGACCCTTTGCCATGTTTTTCCGTGTTGGGTAGGTAGGTACTTACCTAATTTTGATGACCTGTAAATTTCTAACTGTAGTGAAGTTTAGTAAAAACACATGTTAATTTATACAATTATTAATTGAATTTAAATTAAAACTACTCAAAATAATATTGTGTATCTGTTATCTATACTTAATATTATAAAGCTGAAGCTGAGTTTATTTGTTAGAACGCGCTTATCTCAGTAACTACTGGTCCGATTTGAGAAATTCTTTCGGTGTTAGATAGCCCATTCATCGAGGAAGGCCATAGGCGATATCATCACGCTAAGACCAACAGGAGCGGAGCCACGCGGGTGAAACTATAATAAGATAGTATGATGTAAGTAAATAGGTAGTACTATCAGTCTATGTGTTGAGATCAACTATCGTGGACCCCCAAATTTTTTTTTCGCTGACGTAGACCCCTTGCAGGTTGTCATAGATCCCTAGTGGTCGATATAGACCACTTAGCGAATTATTATCTACCATTATCGAATTAACACCTAACCCAGGGGTTACCAAACTGGGTAAAACTGGAATGTCTGTATTGACTGATACAGTCCTAATTAGCAGTTTTATATTACAGCGGCGGCAGGCGAAGACAGTGCAAGATATATAAGTGTATCGGCGTATATTTATGTGGGAGTGTCGATAGCGGTGTTGGTGGTAGATATCACTTTTGCTACTCACTTTGGTATGGATTATACCACTTTGAAAAAACAGCTGGTAAGTTAATTACCATTAATTAGAAAAAGATTCTGTGCATTTTTAAGTTTATAGGAATGAGAACTCTTGAATCTTATTGACTGTCTAAGTTACACAAAATTTATCTTAATATATATATAAATCTCGTGTCACAATGTTTGTCCTCAATGGACTCCTAAACCACTTAACCGATTATAATAAAATTCGCACACCATGTGCAGTTCGATCCAACTTGAGAGATAGGATAGTTTAAACATGTAGGTACCATGGGCGAAGCCGGAGCGGACCGCAAGTTTATTTATATTTTATGACTTAAATATTCGCGACTGCTCTAATTTTTCGATGTAGTTTGTCAATGCAATAAAAAAAATACTCACTGTGTGCATCTCAGTCGTTCCATAATATAATTATTGTTATGTTATTTCTCAAATGGCTGTTAAAGTAAATGGTAACCTCACGTAACAATGAACATCTATAATAGAAAACGGGTGATACGATTTCGATGGGAAATTCCCTGATATCGCGTAAAAACCACAGCCCCCCTAGTCAAGTGGTTTTCTGTTAGCGTAGCGTTCAATATAGTAGGGGAGCCCAGGATGCTAAATGTGGATTTACTTGAGCGTCACGGGAACCTATTAGAATTGGTAGATTAGATCATAGCGAGAAAAAAAGGTCCTATAATGTTTTCACTTTTAGCGGTGGGGAAGGGTATTTTGATTTTTTTTAATTTAAAAAAGAAAAAAATTGGCTTGGAAATACTCAAGCGCGTTAGATATTGATATTTTGCATGCTCCAGGACGTCACTGAAAAAAAGTATACGTTAATCTGACGATTTAAGTGGCGATTTAATCGCTATGAAGAAAGGGTAAAAAATTAAAGTAATATTATTCGAGCGCGTCAGATTAATATATGGGGGGGTTAATTACAATATAAGAAGTCCCCATTTCGCTAATCTGACGATTCGAGCTCAACCTTAGGGAATTATGGATTATTCAAATTTTCCAACGGGGCCCCTGAGCGCACCCACCAACCATAACTGCTCATATTGACTAGAGGTACTAATGAATAGCTAAGGTACCGTCCCTTATAGTAATCTGACGCGCTCGAGTAAATCCCAAAATCCCCTCTTGGGCTCCCCTACTAATAGAATAGACTACGAATGTATGAGATTGACGTAGGCTGTAGATAAACGTATCTACAGGTTACGTCAATCTCATACATTCGTAGTCTATTCAATTGAACGCTACGCTAACAGAAAGCCACTTGACTAGGGGGGCAGGACAGTTCTCTGGCATAATTATGATAATATACAGTTACTTACATATTTTGTAAAATTTAATTGTAATACTGATATGATTTAAAAGAGCAACTATGGAATCAAGCGTAGAGTGAACAGGTACCTTCTAGGGAAGCGCGTTCCATCTTAGACCACATCTCAGCTTAACATCAGGCGAGATTGTGGTCAAGCGCTTCCCTATTACCAATAAAAAAAAATGGAGTTTCTTGCCGGTTCTTCTCCATAGATACTGCTTTCCGAATCGGTGGTAAATGTAAAAAATATGTATTGACGTTTCAAAAGTGCTTCTCGAAGAAGTCTAATTGAATAAATAAATGTTTGAGTTTGAGTTTGATAGCTGAAGTTATACGTAGTTTACTTCATCATCACCCCATATTATATGCTGCCACTGCTGGATGCTGCATGACACAGGAGTCAAGACTCCTATGAGGTCACAGCCTACAGGCCTTAATCCACCAAGAGAGGGCTGGCAGACATCACAATAATATGTCGTCGAACTTTTGATTCAAGTCCGTTTCCTCACGATACTTTTCCTTCACCAATACCAATTACTATTTTGTCAACAGGACCAGAATTCAGCAGGCGTACCGTTCAACTACGAAACAGACATACTTCGGATGTCAGCTTTACTGTTAATGTCCCTAGTTCTGAAGGGCTATGTATTTCACTTGATCAACATGGTCTTGCTAGTTTGCTTGATAGTATACGTGGTGGAACACCATAAGAGCGTGAACAGGAATGAGGTATGGGATCCTTATAATTAATATAATAGACTAACTTTCTGCCCGCGTATTCCAAGAAAAACCCGCATAGTTGCCGTTTCCCTCGGATTTCCGGGATAAAACCTATCCTATGTATAATCCAAGTTACCCTCTATATGTGTGTAATTTCATTGTAATCGGTTCAGTAGTAGGTATTTGCGTGAAAGAGAAATAAACATACATACTATGTATTAAGGTATTGTAACGCTGTGATCTCATTCCTAAGGGACTTTCGTTTGAGCACAATGCGATGGTAGCCAGCGGAAATATAAATAGTACCTAATTAATAGTAGTAGTTTTGTTTACCTACCTGGCTTTGCTCTGTTTCGCTGATACATCAGATAATATGATATTAGTGACTTTATCAGGCAGTGGTAACTAGACGTTAGAGAATAGATGGTACATTTTGTTATCGTTAGGGGCGGTAATTGGAATATGTTTTTTTTTGTTAGTTATATTAAATGAATTATCATTGTTCCAGCACGCCATCCACAAATTGGGAGTACTTAATGCTTATGAGTAAGTATATTATTTTTTTATAAAGACTTTTCTTTTGAAAGAACTGTTTTATTCATCTAACGCTAAAAATTCGCCAATAAAAAAGTACACTATCAGTAGTTTTTTACAAACAGAATTTAAGCATAAATTAATTAAAAAATGCGTAAAAATGAACCTTTTAACAAAAACCTTATTTCTACAGTTACCCAAGATCACTCGAGAGTACCTGGCCAGTGCGCTCAGATATTTACTTGGAGGAACCAAGAGGGTGAGCTACTAAACCAGATGGTTATTATTATTTAAGAATAACCTCATTAACCGACTTCAAAAAAAGGAGGAGGTTATCAATTCGGCCGGTATATTTTTTTTATGTATGTACACCGATTACGCCAAGGTTTCTAAACCGATTCACGTGATTCTGTTTTTGTTTGATGCGGAATGGTTTCGAATTGGTCCCATAAAAATTTCATTTGGGCAAGCCCAGTAGTTTTTATTTTATGAGCATTTTTGTCTGATCGCGATGACTTAATTGAAAATCTAGCAAGTAACTTTGATTCACTTCCCGCTTGCTGATTGAGCTGATTTTGTATACCTACGTATTTAAATTAGATAGCGATGAAAATTTATCATGACATAGAGCTGATTTGATGGTAGAATGTGGAAAGTGGCTTTGGAACTCAGTAATTAATTGACTCAACTTTATCGAGTTTGGGTTCGTTTGATTCGTGTTGATTTAATACACTAAAAAGTATTCAATAAAAATAACTACGTTAAAAAAACCGATTTCAAAAATGGAAAAGCGAAAAATAAAAAAGATTTGATATTATTAATTACTACATAATATTATTTAGATGTGATATTTATTAAATAGGTTTGAAGTCGGTGACAAGCAGTAGTTATTTTTTTATTACATTCAATGTTGTAACTAAGTCTAAATGTTATAAAGTTTGAATGAGCTAAACTCAGGTAGTATATCTATACTTAGTAAGTAAGTATATCTATACTTACTTACTTAATATCCTAAGGCCCCTAGCTGGGGCAAAGGGTGTCAACAATACTTCGCCATGCATCTCGATTTTAGGCAGCTCGTTTAATCCCGTTCCAGCATTTCCAATTGACTTAGCCTTTGCGATAACCGTACGACGCCAAGTGAACGTTGGACGGAGGCGGACGGACGATAAATGATAATATAATTGAATGTGTTAAAACAAGAACATTAAAGTATGCCAAAATATTAACCAAAAATGTACAAAGCATCGGTGATGACAAGGACCTTTAGATTTTCACTTACAGCTCAATTAACAACCATTGTTTTTTTTTTATAGAAATTCACATTTGAATCGTGCATTCAACCATGATGATGAGATTCCAAGACATCGAGACAATCTTTTAGCTGAGATATCGAGGTATTAAGAATTTATTTTTTGCAAAAAAAAAGATATTAACTGGCATATGTTTATCTTCTACGTAATGTAATTTAAAAACTAGTGGACCTAAGTTTTAAGCTTTTGATCACTTATCGAAACAAATGTTAATTACTAACTACTTAATCCAGAAAACTCCCTACCAAAAACAACCAGCAACTCTAATATAATACCATACTATAAACTGTTACAGCCGACCAGAACGCTCCGACTCCTGGCTACGCCCTCAATCGAACCACCCACCAGGCGTTGGAAGCCGCCCATTCTCCTATTTGGAGGAACCAAAACGGTCACCAAAACCCACGACACCAGAACATAATTGGAGACGCGACTGGCCCCCACCACCACCTGTCCCAGCCCCAGATTATAGCCCCCCGGCACGAAGACTTAAATCCGCCTTAAAATCTGGATACCCATAAAATACCTGTGGCGTTGCCACTTTTATTATCTATATTTTATTATCTGTGGCGTTCCAAAACGGAGTGCTCTGGACCGAATTTCAACGGAGAAGGATATAAAGAATATAATATAAAGAATAGGTCATTAGTTATTTGCTTTGTGAAAATAATTATATAATTTAAATTTTAAAAAATCATATTTTAGAATAAACGTTGTTCTCTAAGGAAAAATAAAACAATTGAGTTTTCAGTTCACCTAAGAACTTTATACATCTTTGTAAATAAATTTCTGGACTGTCTACAGAACTTGGCACACATTTAGATCTCATTTCTTTTTTTGGCAAATTAAGTCAACGATCGAACTCGGCTCCAATTTTTACATTTATGTTTTTGGTGGGATATCATTACTTTTTGTACAGAAAATTACTCTGCAAATTTGATTTACTTTATGAATATAATTCTTTTTATGAACGATTTTTTTTCTTGCGGTTTCTCTGTCTGTATGGTTTGTTTAGTATTATTTCTATATTTTCTTGTATGTTATGAATGTCAGCGCACATTGCCCTGTCATTATCTGCAATTTTTTAAACTCGTTTTCTGTTTAAAAAATTACATGATTTTCTAAACATCCAGCGTGAATTTGTACACACACTATTACCAAGATGCAAAGATCTTTGTAGAAGAATCGTCGCTCCATGACGTGACGGTATTGCCATGACGCGATCTTGAAATTTTACTCTCAACGCGCCTAAAGATGTTTCACTTATATTAATATTAATATTAATATTACGCAAAATTAAATTATTTATTTTACTAAACGTAAAATAAAAGAAAATATAATAAATATAATATAATAACAGTTTTGAATAAAGAAATCATACAATCGAAGTAATCTGCCCTAGCGCTACTAGCGCGAGTGAGTGTGATGACGTCGAGGCGCATCGAATCCACAGATGTTTCGTGCAAATATATGTAAACTTCAATAATCTATATCTCAGTCATTTATTGATGGATTTCAAAATTTTTTTTGCCATTGATTAGTTTCGATCTATATTTTAACACTATTATGGTGAATATAATATTTTCAACATGAGTAAACTTTTCCATTTTTACCACAAAATTAATGTCATTGAAAAAAAAATTAAATTCAGATAAATTCATTGTTTTCTGATTTTTTCCTTTGTACACACAATATTACCTAGTTGATTGAAGTGGGTTAGGTTTTGTATATATATATCTATGAGTCAGCCAGTCTTAAAAATTGCGATTTTTGGATATTAATATCTACGCAACTGTTTAATCTGTATTTATGAAATTTAAGGTTCTTGTTTATCTTGGGGTCATTTTATATGTACCAAATTTGGTTTGTTTAAAAGTCAAATAGTTTTCGAGTTATAAGGGTGTGTGTGGTGTGAACAGTGGCTCCAAATGGTTACATACGTATATACCTATATTTAATGCAATTTCTACATCAAAAATTTAAAAAATTTCGATTCAGAAGTCAAAGTCAGAATTTTCGATTGAAAATTAGGTTGTTTTGGTATTAAGTTAAAATAAGGCGAAAAAATAAATATTTTCAATCAAATTTGAATTTCAATAAAAAAAAAAAACTTGGCTTTTTGAATTTTTCACCTAAATTTTGAGGTTATGTGAAAAAATTGCAAATACAAAAGTTGTACTTAGAACTTTTTATTACCTTTGCCATTGAACTTTTTTCCATAGGACTTGTAGTTTTGTTGGAAATCAAGAGAAACCATTTTTTAGCCTTAAAAGCTCCCCCCTCCCACTTCCCGAACTCGGATTGTCTGTAATTTATTTTTCCTTTAATTTTTATCACATTCCCCTCCTTTTCTTATAGGTTTCATCCTACTGCGATTTTTTTTAGGTTTTTATCATTTTGGAAGGGATTGGCGATGGTGTATCATGTGACAGTTAATTTTAATCCTGATATAATTAAAATAATCTTCTTTTTACTATATAAAAATAAGTCGGGTTTTCCTTCCTGACGCTATAACTCCAGAACGCACGAACCGATTTCCACGGTTTTGCATTAGTTGGTCTCGGGCTCCGTGAGGTTTATAGCAAAGAAAAGGTGTCTCTGGTGGCGAAACGGAGTTCGCCCGGTTTGCTAGTAATATTTAATAAAGGAATTTGAAATGGCTTAAATGGAATAATGTTTATAGCCATAGGTGGTCATTTAGTTCCAATTTCAATATTACCTAGGTGCTAAACTTCTATGTAAAAAATCTTTAAAAAAAAGAAATAAAAAAAAATCGGAGATTATAAATAATAATATTCCTCAACGTAAACCTTTTGATACTAAAATATGTATGTTTTCCTTGATAAGTTCCCTCTCGGCAAACATCTCGTCATCATTGGTATATATGTAGTTAAAATAACAATGATATAACCAAGTTTGTAATTTGGTCTCTGTACAAATTAAAAAAAAAATTGGTTGTCTGTAAAGTCGGTTTACTGACGATAGCTGTTGAACGTGACAACGTCCGATTGTGCTTCTTTGTCGCTCGTTCCGCGCTCTCGCTTGCACTTCAAGCCTATGGAACGCCTCAGAGCGAGGTAACGCCGCATGAGTTATGTTTTTTCGTGCGTGCAGCCGGCTCTATCGAATTATAATGCTACGGCCACACTACCTTACCGTCTACCGGGCTGTTACCGCAATAATTATGGCATTATATTACCGTCTAAATTACTGCATGAACTGATGTGGTTACACTAGAGTTTACCTAGATATGTCGGTAATTATTGGCATTTACCGCAGCAAAAAAAATATTAGTTAATAATTAATATATAATTTGGTTTCTGTAATAATTCATCAAGGATTCTTTCTTTTTCAAAAGGATTTTTTATTTTTCAAATCATCTATTGTACTTGGAAATGATACATTTTGTTTGATCCGACGCCACGCATCATTGTGTACACTGCGATTTTTATACTTCTTCTGTCGGGTATCCCAAAGAGAAGAATTCCAAGAATTCCAAAAATTAGCGCCGTCGAGCGCTTTTTCATTTGATTTCGCTTTTTCACTCCATGTCCGTCGATACGTGCGTCACCGGTGGGCTCATATTGCACTGGACAAACGGTTGTGTGGCCGCATACGCAATAATTACGGCGGTAATCTTCTTTGATGTGCGAAAGAATACCGCCGCTGGAGCTATTGCCTACCGCCATTTGTCATATTGATTGGCATTGTAGAATTATGGCCATAAGTCGTGGTTACACCTAGGTGTTGTTAAAGTTGTGGCAATAATTATTGGAATATCACGGTAGTGTGGCCGTAGTATAAGACGTTGTCACGTCATAAAATTAAATAATATGTAATGTCTCTGGACAATATTCCAGAGGTGGCGCGAACAACCCACAGGGTGTTCGCGCCCTGATGATGAGCGAAAAGATGGCGGGTGCCAAAAAAAATCTACTTAAAATGGATGGTTATGAAAATTATTTGACACTAGCGGTCCGCCCCGGCTTCGCCCGTGGTACATATTTCGCAATAAAAAGTAGCCTATGTTCTTTCTAAGGGTCTAAAGATTGTCTGTGCCAAATTTCATCAAAATCGGACCAGTAGTTTATGAGCCTATTCATTACAATCAAACAAACAAACAAACAAAGTTTTCCTCTTTATAATATTAGTGTAGATTAGTTTGTTTCTCTAGAATATAAGGTTCTTAGAAATGAAATAACATAAGATTGAATAATTGCGACAGCACTTTCTAATGTTATTAAAATAATATGAGTTATAATAAAAAAAAATACTAAATAATTATTTAAAATATTACTTACCAGTATTACTAATGTTAATAATAAATGACCTGCAATTATGTTTGTTGACCGCCTCCTTGGTACAGTTGCAGTGGTTGACGCGTGAGCGTAGAACCCGGGTCCTGGGTTCGATTCCGGGTTGAGACGAAGAATCTAAAGATAAAGAAATAGTAAGATGACTTGTTCTGGTAAAAATATAAGGAAATAGTCCTAAAAAATTACTGAAAAGAATATTTGAAAATAAGGAAATAAAAATGAAAGTTGCTTATTAAAATTTTAAATTCATTATGAAGATTTATAATAACAAATTTTCAAATAAATGACGATTAGGTAGATAATATAATCAAAATGAAAAAGGGATAAATATTATATCTAATATTGTTTTAATTCAATTAATTGATAAGTTTAATAAATGTGTAGATAGATCAAAAATTGAAAATAAATTATTTATCATTTTCAATTATTTTTTTTTATTTTAAATGTTTGATATTGTTATCTAAATTTAAAAAAATATAATTATTTATAATCCATTCTTATCCATACTAATATTATAAATGCGATAGTAACTCTGTCTGTCTGTTACTCAATCACACCTTAACTACTGAACCAATTTGCATGAAATTTGGTATAGATATATTTTGATACTCGAGAAAGGACATAGGCTACTTTTTACCCCGGGACATAGGATAGGTTTTATCCCGGAAATACCACGGGAACGGGAACTATGCGGGCTTTTCTTTGACTGAGCGGGCGAAGCCGCGGGCGGAAAGCTAGTTAATATTATAAATGCGAAAGTAACTCTGTCTTTCTGTCTGTTACTCAATCACGCCTTAACTACTGAACCAATTTGCATGAGATATTTTGATACCCGAGAAAGGATATACAATATACATACCGGAAATACCACGGGAACGGGAACTATGCGGGTTTTTCTTTGACTGCGCGGGCGAAGCCGCGGCCGAAAAGCTAGTATTATTATATAATAAAAATACATAAAAAAATAACCAATTAATAGGTATAATTTGAGGGATAAAATAATGTAATAATTTAAATTTTACATATTTACTTATGTTATTTATTAATTTAACTAATTCTTTCATTAGAAGTAAATGCTAATTTACTATAGGTACATTGGTTTGAGAGACCATTACCTACTTGCTTTTTAATGAATAATAATAATTATTTCGAAATTTTTTATAGAAATTCTTTCAATAGTATGCACAAAGCTATGATTTGCTCCACAGATTTCTGAACATTGACCATAAAAAAATTCATCGTCGGTCGGTCGATTAATAAAATAATTAGTTTGTTTATAAGTATAGGAAACATTGTTTTAACAGTTTTAATTTTAATTATTTGTATTAATTTTAATTATTTACGTATTCATAGTTAAAAAGAAATCATATAGGTAAAAATGTAATTAGAAATAGGAATGGAAGGAGGGAGGAGTTATACATCCAAAATCCGCTGAATCCATATTTTAGTAGTTCACCTAAATATTAATACTTGCAACAACATCACAACTCTGTCGTGGCCATATCGTAGATTTGCTCATTTCATGAAATGGCCAACATAGTTTGATCAGATCGTTAAATCGTCAACGTTTCACGATTTGGTCATCGACATTTGGCCAGATCGTATAAAATATCTTAGAGAGTCCATAAAACATTAAAAAATTCAGAATATTTTAAGAACTTGTTTATTGTCATTTAAGTTAGTGCCGCGGTAGCGCCGGCGAATACCAGAAGCGAATAGTTTTTTCAATAGAAAACAGTTAGGTTAGGTTAGGTTAGACTTTAATAAACAACGCACGAGCCGAGCGAGCAAAGCGAGCGTGAATGTAGTTGACCAAATCGTGAAACGTTGACGATTTAACGATCTGGCCAAACTAAATTGGCCATTTCATGAAATGAGCAAATCTACAATATGGCCATGACATATCCACTTTGTTGCAATAGTTATGATTTGTAAGGAAGTGATTACGGAGAATTGTCGACTCAACCGTCGCGACGACATCCCTAATCATTTCTAAGAAGACGCAATCTCCAGATCGTGGTACTGTTTAAACATAGAATAAATCAGTTACACTCTAACCATCGTACCTATTGAACAGACCTTAATAATTATTAACTTGTCGCTGGAACTTGACTACCTAGTACCGGTTTGTAATTGTTTTTTAATTTACCTTTTTTACAAATCAAAAATACCTACTGTATCGATTTTAATTTTTTCACTTATAGAATGATAGGTACCTTATTGGAAAGGAACAAGGGCTATATTTCATTTCGTTTTTAACCTGGTGGAGCCGGAACTAGCGACTAGTGACTTTTCAGTTTTAATCTGAAAGCTTTTGTATCATCATCTGTGCGTAATAATTTCCCTAGAAGCGTATAGCACACTTCTAAATTCTAATTAGGATTAGAATTTAGAAGTGTGGTACACTCTTATCCCAGTGCGTAGTACGGAACACTTAGGATATCATAATATGAACCAACCTGCTACATACTTTTATTTATTCTAAAATAATTACATACTGTTGTACATTTCGATGAAATCGGCAAGTTTTAGAACCAAAGTACCTAGGTACATCTATCTTAACTATAGTATTTTTTAAAGACAAACGATGTTTATTCTAAACAAATAGGTATTGTTAATATTTAAAGTCTATGAGAAAGCGTCGTTAACTAATGACTGTTGGTTGGACTATGTAAGGACGAAGTTATTAAAGTATCATATTCAAAGACAAAGCCCTTCATGTTGCAATTAATATAATTTTCTCCTACAGTTATTTACTATAGGTAATTCAATTACAGATCTTTTTCAACCCTGTTTGTCATCCGTTGTGTCGTCCAGATGTTTCCTTTCATAGTACTCAGCGCCTTGGCGAGTATCGGTGCAAAAATAATATACTCCTACTTCAAACGCCATCCTCCAAAAAACGACCAGGGACCCAAGGTCGCGAAATCCAAGTACAATGACAGTATCGTACCTTTCCAAGTGGAGTTCAGTAATTTGGTAATAATCTGAATAGTCGATTTTGTTGATTGTACATTCCCATTTTTTCGTAAATTTATATAAATAACTTTCAAATTTCAAGGTCGTAAAGGACATCCAGGAACGCCTCCGAGACCGTCACCCGTTGACTCCGCCATTAGAGGGTATCGCTTTTGAATATGGCTTCAACAGCAAACAGTTGGATTCATGGCTGAAGTATTGGGCAGAGGAATATCCATTCAGGTTTGTATTGTTAACATAATTCTTGAATGTTTAAGGCTTTACAATGAATTTAAATTGCTCGTGGTCGGTATAATGATATTTTGATTGACTCATTAATGTGTGTAATTTGTTTTACAGCGCTCGTGAAAGATACATAAACCAATATAAACACTACATGACAAACATTCAAGGATTCAACATACACTTCGTGAGAGTAACGCCAGAGGTAAAGTAAATAAATCTACTATGTATATAAAAATATAGGGTTTTCCTTCCTGACGCTATAACTCCAGAACGCACGAACCGATTTCCACGGATTTGCATTCGTTGGAAAGGTCTCTGGCTCCGTGAGGTTTGTAGCAAAGAAAATTCAGTAAACATTTCAACAGAAAAGCAGGAAAACCGGGAAAATCATTTTTCACATACAGCGCCTTATGTAACATTTCGTTTGGTATTTAAACATAAAGGTGGCGAAACGGTATGAAACGTCAAATGTCGGTTTTATGAATAACTAGTGGTCCGCCCCGGCTTCGCCCGTGGTACATATTTACGTTTTCTCTACATAAGAACCATCCTCGTACTTCAAGGAATATAATAAAAAAAGAATTATCGAAATCGGTTCAGCCTTTCTCGAGTTATGCGCTTACCAACACATTTTGCGATTCATTTTTATATATAAGAGATAATGATAAAGCTCGTCATAAACAAAAAGTGACGAAAGTTGTACATAATATTGTACACCAGGATAAGAAATGAAACTACCGTATGTTTTTATTCATTTATTCGGTTATTCATTCCACTTAATATTATATCTTCAATCAGGTTCCTGCAGGTAAAGAGGTGGTACCATTGCTGCTACTGCACGGCTGGCCAGGCTCCTTCCTTATGTTCTATGACGCTATACCACTCCTCACTGCTGCGAATAAGGACAGGGATTTCGCAGTCGAGCTGATCATACCTAGCCTGCCTGGTTATGGCTTTTCTAGTGTGAGTTCTTTTTCCATTTTATTTTTGTCACTACGGCCTAGTATTATATTTCCTGTATTACGGCTTAGAATTTGATTTACACTGACCACTTATGTGAAAATTATACATATACTAGCGGTCCGCCCCGGCTTCGCCCGTGGTACATAATATTTACGTTTTCTCTACATAAGAACCATCCTCGTACTTCAAGGAATATAATAAAAAAAGAATTATCGAAATCGGTTCAGCCGTTCTCGAGTTATGCGCTTACTAACACATTTTGCGATTCATTTTTATATACCTATAAGATTTTTCCCGTAATACAAGAAGCTCAACTAATGTGTGTCTTTTGATTTATATTAATTGAAATTAAAAAAAAAATGTCAAAATGTGTACAGATAATTAACAAATTGTATAATATTTATCTCAAACAAATAATTTATTTTGAGCAGGGTGCAGTTCGGCCTGGTTTTGGAGCGGATAAGATGGCTGTTGTAATGAGAAACCTGATGTCTAGACTCGGTTACAAGAAATACTACGCGCAAGGTGGAGATTGGGGAGCATTGATTACCAGTATTATGTCTACATTCTACCCAAACGTAAGAAAAACAAAATTTATATACTTATTCTTTAATTTCTCAAAGATTCCTGCTTATTATTATATTATACTAGCTGCGCTCCGCGGTTTCTCCCGCGTGGCTCCGCTCCCGTTTGTCTTAGCGTGATGATACATAGCCTATAGCCTTCCTCGATGAATGGTCTATCTAACACCAAAACAATTTTTCACTCCTGAGATTAGCGCGTTTAAACAAACAAACAATCTCTTCAGCTTTATAATATTAGTATAGATGTTGACATGTTTATTTAGAATTTAAATCCAATTTAACCATTGCATTACAGGAAGTGCTAGGACACCACACGAATTCACCATTCTTGTTGAATCCATGGACCTCGATGGTCAAATACTGCTCCAGCTTCCCGCTGCATGCAGAGTCGGGGTATATGCACCTGCAGTCTACTAAACCAGATACTGTTGGTAAGATAGAATATTATGTCATGTACATATTTAATGTATTTATTTTAATTAATTCAGATTATACATCTATATTTTGTCAAAGAAGTCCTTAGAACTGTTGGTATTACAATTTGTGCTTAATATTATAATATTTTACATTTATATGAAGATTTTTGTAAAGGAGATTGCCCAAGTGACTATGGCACTTATCGGGTATCGCAATCAAACTTATTGTTTCAAGATGAAATATAGCTCAATTTAAAGCTTGATGTTAGTACTTTAAGATATGATTAAAGTTTTTATGTAAAAAAGCCGCAGTTCGCGACAATAAAAATAAAACAATATGTAGTTTTATTCAACACTTCAAAAAAATATCTACTTTATCGAGTTGAAACTAACAATGAACGTTAAATTTTACATTTATTACATAGGCAATATTATAATTTACAAGAAAAATATTAAAAGTAAATCGTAATAAACATTATTTCAAAATAAATAACGTTGAACCATATAGCATATACAGACGCTCCGATTCGGTTGGTGCCAACCATCCGACCACGACCAAATCGGAAAGTGAAGAGAGCGGTCGGTCCGACATAATTATTATTAATATTGGTTTGACGTGGTCGGATGCGCCAGCAATACCGACCAAACCAACTTCCTATCCGATCCAACCAAATTGGAACGTTTGGAAGCTTTGTTCCGACCAAATCGGCTCATTCCAATTTCCATAGAGTAATATAGGTAATTGGCTCATCCACATTCGCAACGCCGCCGGTGTAGGACGTCAACATGAACGCCGAGGGAGTTACGGTCACCGAACGTGACATATTAATAAAATTACTGGAACTATATAAAGACTTTCCCTGTTTGTGGGACTTAAGTAACAAAGATTACGCAAATAGAGATGCCAGAAATCAAGCGTATTTTATTATGTTAGAAGTATTAAAAAAAATTGACAGTGCGGCTACATTAAAAACCTTAAAAAATAAGTTGTAAGAGCCGCATATGACTGTAATTTTCTCTATTTCTATAGTAGAATTTAGCCCATTCTCTTCGTACTATGGTCAACTGACATATTACTCTATGGTCAACTGACAGCTGGAAGGCCAACCGTCGGACAATCTGTAGCAATGTTGGAATGGTTGCCTTGTCGGTTCCGATATGGTTGGCACCAACCAAATCGGAGCGTCTGTAGATACATTTATAGATAATGATTAAAAAACCCACCTTGGTATGTGGTATTATTGATTTATATGTCGACTAGGTTTCCGCCCGCGGCTTCGCCCGCGCAGTCAAAGAAAAACCCGCATAGTTCCCGTTCCAGTGGGATTTCCGGGATTGCGTCATTATCCCGGGATAAAAAGTAGCCTATGTCCTTTCTCGGGTATCAAAATATCTCCATACCAAATTTCATGAAAATTGGTTCAGTAGTTTAGACGTGATTGATTAACAGACAGACAGACAGAGTTACTTTCGCATTTATAATATTAGTATAGATTTGTCAAGTATTTATTCTATTGACATACTGTAGTCACAGCTGTAGTTACATTATTAAATGTATGATTTTTTAATCAGCAAATATTTAAAAATCCGCAAATCATTTTTTCAAAACAAAATCTTTTACTTTTATATCAATTTATCCGGTATAATTAAGACTTAAATATGAAATAGTGATACATATGATCACTCTATATACACAATACACATAGGCACGAATACGTGGCACAACTTAAATTATTTTACCGATACCACCCGTGGTCATTCTCGTTTACATTTTGTGAATTAGGTCTGATTTTGTCTGGATCAAGTCAGTTAAATAGTATGGTTAAACATTATTATTTTTATTTAGTTTATAGTGAACTTCTTTTTCATATTTTTAACCCCTTATTATAATAATAAAAAAATGTGTGCGTGTACTAGAGTACACACGTAAGAAGTGAAACTTCTTTATGTCCTTATTTTTCAAAAAATAATTTACTATATACAATATTAAAGAAATACGTTAGTCACACGCTCGTCGCTACCTACTTAAATATTTACACCGGCCGCTGCTGCAACTCGCTCGCTTCGCTCGCTCGGCTCGTGCGGTAGTTCAAAAGTTAACCTAAGATGCTCGTCGCTTCGCTCCTCGCTACCTATTTACATATTTACACCGGCTGCTGCTGCAACTCGCTCGCTTCGCTCGCTCGGCTCGTGCGGTAGTTCAAAAGTTAACCTAAGATGCTCGTCGCTTCGCTCCTCGCTACCTATTTGAATATTTACGCCGGCCACTGCCGCGACTCGCTCGCTTCGCTCGCTTGGCTCGTGCGGTAGTTCAAAAGTTAACCTAAGATGCTCGTCGCTTCGCTCCTCGCTACCTATTTAAATATTTACACCGGCCGCTGCTGCAACTCGCTCGCTTCGCTCGCTCGGCTCGTGCGGTAGTTCAAAAGTTAACCTAAGATGCTCGTCGCTTCGCTCCTCGCTACCTATTTAAATATTTACACCGGCCGCTGCTGCAACTCGCTCGCTTCGCTCGCTCAGCTCGTGCGGTAGTTCAAAAGTTAACCTAAGATGCTCGTCGCTTCGCTCCTCGCTACCTATTTGAATATTTACGCCGGCCACTGCCGTTTTCAACTTATAAAGGATTTCGACTTAGGCGGATTTTGTTTGGACAGAGAGTTTGAGGTTTATTCTTATAAATTTTGAATTCATAAAATTATAATTGAACACCTGACACCAATCAAGCAAACACGTGTTTACGTGAGTCATAGATTTATTATCGTATACTCCTAAAATGTTTTCTAAGAAACAATAGCCCGGTTTACACGCACGCTCTTTCGCGCGCGATTCGGCTTTCACGCGGGAAAGAGCGAGCATTTAAACGATGACAGAGAGAACAAGATTGCGCTTCCACTCCGCACACACTCCAACGCGCCATGCTTTCCTTCGTTCAATCGCGCGCGATTATCGTTTACACGCACAATCTTTCCTCTTTCCTCAGCGCGCGTGCTTTCCCGCGTTCAATCCCGCGCACTCAATCACGCGGTAAAGAGTGTGCGTGCACAGTATTACCATCCTACAGTATGGCGACGAATGTACTTGTGCAGAGAAACGGAGGGGTACTGGCGGGGGGTCGGGCGACGCGGGCCGCTTAATGCAATCACGCTGAGTTTGCATTAACTATCGCGAAAGGATGACGCAGTCGTATTTTTTGTGTAATAATTTTATTATACATAGGTACTTACATATTCTATTATGACGCGCAAAAACTGTTCCGTTTACGGATGTAAATCTACATTGAAATCCCAGAAGGAAACAATATTTCAGAAAGATTGTATTAATTGTATCTGTTGAATTAAAATCAAAGCTATGTATATGTTGTCCTCATTATTTTCTAATCAGATTGTATATCCCAATGCGAATGCATTACTTAGTTAAATGGTATAATATACAATTAAGAACATCCAAAAATAAAGTGTCCACGTAAATAATATTTAGCAGTGCAATATCTGTAATTATATATTTATGAACAAATAATTACATCAGATTTAATAATCGCAATTATTTTGAATGTACATATGAATAAATGATTTCATCATAATATTAATAATCAAAATTGTTTTATTTCCCATTTGTTGCAACCCTAGCGTATTTTCGTGTGGCAGCGTAAGTACCTACGCTGGCGGCGGCATCGCGCGACATCAAAGGCGATTCCTTACTGTAGGAAATAATATTGTAATACTGTGGTGCGTGTAAAACGGGCTATTAGTGTACTTACATTGTCGGCACGTTCTTAAAGTCGGTAACTTATTTTTGTTCGAACAATAGAGGTAATAAATTCCTAATGATCAAGTTGTAAAGGTTGTAAAATAAAAAATATTCTATACTAAAACGTATATATAATATGTGCGTCATTAATTTCTGACTGTTTCGAAATTTGGTGCAAAATAAAATAGTGTGTAAATAAAATTTGTAAAATTAAATGAACAAATGAAAGAAAATTAATTAATTATAGTAAAAAAACCATAAAATAAAATATTCTATATTAAAACGTATATATATAATATGTGCGTCATTAATTTCTGACTGTTTCGAAATTTGGTGCAAAATAAAATAGTGTGTAAATAAAATTTGTAAAAAATCAATAAAATAAAACAATTGAGTAAAGATCTATAGGCATATTATGTATGTATTTATACAAGATATGTATATATATTTATACAGGGAACTTCTCAACGTGTTATCTATGAAATTATACTTTTACTCAATTGTTTAATTTTATTTACACACTGTTTTATTTTGCATCAAATCTCGAAACAGTCAGAAATTAATGACGCACATAGTACATAATATATACATATTAAGACAGAGGTTAAGCTTAAATAACTTGAAAAATAAATAACATGATCACGCCCACGTGTTGGTGTTTTAAAAAATTCAATCATAAACTGAGAATAACTGTAAATATTTTAGAATTAGAAAAATAAATATGTACCACAATAACATTCAAGTATTAGAAAAAATTTATACATAATTCCACCCACGTGCTAGTGCATCTATACATATTATCTATACATATTATAATAAAATTGAAAAAATTGAAAAATACAATCAAAAAGTGAGGTTAATTTTAAATAACTTAGAAAAATAAATACCATAATTACACCTAAGTATTAGAAAAAGATATGTAATTACTTACTTTTTTTTTAAATTCACTGGAATTAGAATAATTAAAATAAACACTTTGATTGTGCTGATCACTTTAATATAATATTATCACGTCACCATAGAGCGTTGGAAATAAATACGAGTGCAATAGAAAAACGGTCAAGTAAAGTGGTAGGACGTACGTTAAAACGATACGATATCCCTACTCCGCTGGAGAAAGTATACGTCGAATCACGCGTGGTAGGGATAAGAAAAAAAATGTCACGAGTACGGCGTAACGCAAAAATGTAACGCGCGCGGCGTAACGCAAAAAATGTAACGCGCGCGGCGTAACGCAAAAAATGTCTCACAAAATTTTTGTCCACCCCCGATAAAGAAGTTTCACTTTAACAAATACTAAAGGGGCTATAATATAACCTTCTTAGCTTTATTTGCTGCCTTGCTATTTCTTTTGAACTTTGCAAAATTATATTTAAAGTTCCTTTTTTGCAAAAACATACTTAAATGTCATAATAACATTAAATAATACCATTTTCATCTTCCATCAGGTGTGGCTCTCGCGGACTCTCCAGCAGGCTTAGCAGCGTACATTATAGAGAAATTCTCAACGTGGACCAATCTGGAATACCGCTCGCAGCCCGACGGCGGGCTCACGCAGCGCTTCACCAAGGAGCAGCTGATTGATAACGTGATGGTCTACTGGGTGTCTAATTGTATCACGACGTCTATGAGACTGTATTATGAGACGTTTCATAAGCGGTACCTTGAATTGAGGCTCGAACAGTGAGTTAATTTTAAGTGATTCTTCCTATTTAGTGATTGATAATTTAGCCTTAATTGTTTGGTAAATTGTCTGTATAGTTTATGTCTGCATCCATTGTTTAATAAAAAGTTCAATAAATATGTAATACCAAACCAGAGACAAAACTCTTCATAAAAGTAGAGTAGAAATATTAAAATTCTATGATTTATAAATAATTACGTAATGTGTAAAATTGTCTACGATATGTCTTCATTAGGTATAATATTCATATTCTGCGTATTATGTGGTCTTATACAGAATTTGGAACACTATTTGCAGAAAAACATTTCAATTAATAAAATCGATTACCTTTTACCATTTCCAGAATACCAACTCAAGTGCCAACCTTCGTAACCCGGGCGAAAAATGAAATCTACCACACATCAGACATTGTCTTGAAAAAAAAGTACCCCAACCTTTTGAAGGTTACAGATCTCGAAGATGGCGGTCACTTCTTAGCCATGGAGTTGCCTGAAGTATATGCTCAGGACGTTTTAACTGCGATTACTACGTTCAGGAATTGGCACAAGGAGAAAGAAGCACGTAAAACTGAGTAGTAATTATTGGAAATAAACTTTTTTTTATAGAAAATGGGTTTTATTTGTTCTTACTTCCTCTGTATGAAAATTGTTGGACGATAAATGAATATGTTTTAGGCCACTTAACTGCAGTCAAGTTGATATAAAGTCAATGATTGATTATTCATCAGTAGCTCATATTAATTTTAGTTATTAATAAGATTAATGAATTTATTAACTTTAAATTTATATAAATTATATAAAAATTGTATATATATATATATATATATATATATATATATATATATATATATATATATATATTATAATGAAGTTATATCTGAAATATATATATATATATATATATATATATATATATTTCAGATATATGTAGTTTCACACCTGAGAAAGGACATATTAATATTATTAAGTACCTATAGATTTTTTGACATTGCTTACAACACGTGCGAAGTCGCGGGGGGAAAGCTAGTAAGAAATATAATTCTGAGTTACGAAAATTAGCAGTATATATTTTGATTGTGTATTATAACTTTGATGTATTTTTATACTAAAATAAAGATGAATACTCACATGTCTTTCGGTAATGTGTGATTGGTCATTGGCCTTTGGTAGAATATACTCCCCTTGTAGACTACAGGCCCATGTTGAAAAAATTATGGGTCATTTGACCCACCAGGTGACCTATCTAGAACGATATAAGAGCACAAAATAATAAGATTCATAAGATTCAGCACTATGACGTCACTTGTAAGCTGTCCACCTGAGTGCAGATGAGTATTCGAAAGTTCAGGTAGAGATTTTCTCCCCTTGTCTCCATGATTTTTGTATGGCGTTGCGGAATAATGGATTAAAAGCAGTATAGAAATAGTACGACACAGATGCCGTACAAAAATGGTGGTCCGCAAAGTCAGAATTTATTTTTATTTTTCGACAGTTGCTGGGGTAAATTTGGTAATTTGATGTGCGCTATGAACATTCATTGTGTTTTATTTATATAAGCTGGTATGTGGTAATTAATAGGCTGGTGCAGCGTGCAATGTCGATGTAATAATATGATAATCTTCATGTTTATATATATATATATATATATTTGTGTTAGAACCATATTCATATAGAAAATCTGATGAAATTTGGATACATTTTAGTATTAGCTTCTCTCTTGTCGTCTTCGACAATATCTTCAATTTTCTTTCTTGTATTCTTTCAACACTTCCTGGTCGTCCGTCCAAGTACATATTTAATATTCAACCATGTATATCCAATAATTTAATTAATGTGTTTGTTTATATCTATGGCAGAGACAAGATGGCTTTATTAGCCGTGTTACAGACCATAGTCCTAGAACGTACGGAAGGTATATCGTCTTCAAATTGACGTTTGTTTATTCTAATTGTGTTCTACCTACATTAACTTTTTTGTATGCTTACGAAGAGGAAATATTTGTTTGTTTAACGATAATATTAAACTGATTCCAAAAATTATTTTACCTGCAGAAAATCTTCCTGGGTGTCGGGTGAAATATGCCATATTTTTTTTTATTTTTCCCGGGTCTACTTGGGCGAAGACGGGACAAACGTCTAGTTACAGATAAAACAGAAGCAGTATTAACAAATATTAAAACATTTTTATTGTTATAAATTTAAAAATAAAAAAGTATTTTCTGCGAATTATAACATATTATTCATACATACATAGTAGTTAACTATTGGAAATAATTTTCTATAAAAAAAAAAAAATAATACAACAATCTTTATTGTTACATTTAAACATTTTGTAGTTAAGAATCCATATCGATTTTAGAGTGATTTTGACTTGTTTCTGTAATTCTTTAGGCGCTCGTTTAACAAAACTAAATTAGTTACAATGTGTTTTATTATCTTAAATTAAAGATTCATTCAATATCTAAAATATGTTCGAGACAATTTATTGATATTCATTGTCCAGTTTGTTTAATAGCCAATAACCTGAGGCGTGTTTCAATTTTTTCCATGCAGGACGTTCGTGTCTTTGTAGTTTACACGGAATTTAAAAGAAGAAGTTTTCATATAAAATATACAACAGTAAAGACACTGAGACATCCTAAAATATGTTCGAGGCAATTAAAGTACTTTTATTCAAAAATTCAAAGAAAATCTAAGTTAAAATAGCCTTACTTTGATGAAATTTTATGTGTATTTGGCGTCGAATTTCTAAAACATACAACAGAGTAAAAAATAAATAAAAAATACACATTAAATGATAGATTTATGCTTAAAAATTTGCAATCAAAAAAATACATATTATATGATTCATGAAAGTAATGGAATATTTTAAAGTTCTCTAGAATTTTCGATTATATACGGGAGCGCAAACGCTGTTACGGCAGACCGCGCTCCGCGCTTTAGGGAGTAGGACGTGTTGCGCTGCTCCGTCAGACACAAAATTACTAAAGTACGTTTTTCCCGCGCGTAGTAGTCGGGAAGCCCATGATACTAGATTAGAATTGGTGGAGTAGACGATAACGAGATAATAAGGTCCTATAATGTTTCCACTTTGAGCGCTTTCAGCCTTTGCTACTCGACTACACGATGATCGCGTTCAAACGTAAAAATACTAGCTTTGGTCCAGCGCAATTTTGTATTAGGACTCTTAATACAATGCACTAATCTCCACACTAGGATTCCCTGTGTTGTGGAGAATAGTCTCTTCCAGCTTACGTCTATTTACACAGTTTATACAGAGGTAAATTCTTAACTACGAAAATACATACAATATGCTAGTTGAATAAATTTCTGAGAGTGAATGAGATAGGATGGATGTCTTGAGTGAGTTTGTAGAATTATTTTAATAGTCTGAGGAAGTTTTCCGTGTGTTCGTAGTCCAAACCACAAAGGAAATTTTTTATATGTTTTTTGCATTGCCTCTTGGTCAGGGGTAGGAGGTTAGTTGCTAAATTTAGTTTTTCGTAAATAAACGGACCCATGTATAGATATGATTTTTTGCCAAAATTTAGTTTAGTTTTAGGTCTATTCCATTTTCTACATCTTTGGAAACGAGAAGTGACATACATATTTGATGGTGCAGTTTTGTGAAACCGAAGAGCGACCGACATAATGTATAGTTGTCGCACTCGCATACAACCGCACCGGTCTCCTGGTAGAGGATATCAGTTGGGTAGCGACGGGGTTTCATATATGATACCTTTAGTATGGCTCGTTGGGAACGCTCTACTCTCATTAAGTGTGTTTTATGTGCAGCACCCCATACTACAATGCAGTAGTTGATTATGGATTCGCATAATGAGCAGTAGATCATTTTAAGCAGTTTGTCCGAAGCGACTTGGCCCATTCTTTTAAATATATATATTAGCTTACGTAGGCGACCTGAGACATAATCAATTTGTTTTTTCCAGTTGAGATGGTTATCTACATAGACTCCAAGATAACGAATATTTTGAACTTCTTCGAATGCGGGACAGTCACATATTATGTTATTTTGTGAGCAGTTGCCATAGTGAAATTTAATGGCGAGACGCTGTTTGCATGAGTTTCTTTTGTTAACGCTGAAATTGATGACCTTTGTTTTTTCTGCGTTAAGCGTTAGGAGATTGAGATTCAGCCAATGAGAGACTTGCTTTATACCAGTATTTGCAACCTCGTACGCTTTTTCCCAGGTTTTGTCGTAGAAGACGATGGCAGTGTCATCGGCATACCTAAGTGAAGATTTTTGATTTGGGTAGCTGTAAGGAACAGAGACTATTTATGTAGAGAATGAAGAGGGTCGGTGCTAGCACACTGCCTTGTGGTACGCCAAAGTTGATTGTGTCATAGCTACTGTGCTTTTGACCTATACAAGTTCTTTGCCTACGTTCAGTGAGATAGGATTGAAACCACGCTAAAGGAGTGCCCCTGATGCCGAAGGATTCCAACTTTTTTAAAAGAATGCGTCTAGACACTGTATCAAAAGCTTTCGCTAAATCTAGGAACACTCCAATACATTTATATCCATCGTCCAATTTAGAGGTGACAAAATCGATAAGATTTGTTACTGCATTTTCTGTTGATCTTTGGCTACGGAAACCATACTGGTTGTCTGATATTAATCGATTCTTTTCGAGATATTTTAGAAGCCTGGTATTCATAATTTTTTCTAGAATTTTGGAAACCGAAGTGAGAAGTGATATTGGACGGTAATTTGAGGGAATCGTGTTATCGCCTGACTTGAAAATTGGACATACATCGGCCGTTTTCATTGAAAGTGGGACTATTCCGGTTGAGATGCTAAGTTACACAAAAAAGCAATGGGTGAAGCTACATGATCTTTAGTTAGCTTAAGTATTTTGTTGGTGATTCCGTCCCACCCTGGTGCTGAACATTCCTTAAGATTGCTTATTAGCTTTTTCACTTCAGTCTCATCGGTTGCCGTTGCAAAAAAGGATTTACCCGACAAATTATTGTCATTCTGCGGATCAAGCATGCCAGCCAGCTCGACTTCGGATTTATTTAACAGGCGTAGTGTTTTTTCAGCAAGATGCTCTCCCACACCAGCAAAGAAGCTGTTAATGTTATTTAAACTTGCGTCGGGGTCGGTAGATGTAACTAACAGTGCTGTGCTATTAGAGGTCTTGTGTACTACTATACTAATCAATAACTACAAATCTATTATTTATTATGCCTACTCTATGGTTGGAGTGTACGTAGCCATGTTGTGATATTCTCAACTTCATTAATCAAGAGAATACAAATACAAGTAAAATAATTATCGATATCGAGGGTACCTACAGCCTGCACAGCATTATGCACTTATGTTGGTAGCTCTGTCAGACACTAGAAGTTGTCATGTTGGCTATTCTAATCTAGCCTTGTTTTGACGTTTCTTGAAGTTTATTTTTATCTATGGAAGTCCCGTCTCTTCTTAGGGCGTATTCAGAAAGAAAGCTTGAAACTTATAAGCGCTTATAAGCGCTTATCAGCGCTTATAAGCGCTGGTAACCCGCGCAGGAAAATATATGAACATGCGCTTATAAGCGCTGATAGGCGCCGACAAGTTCCAACAAGTTTCAACAAACTTGTCGGCGCCGATCAGCGCTTATAAGCGCATGTTCATATATTTTCCTGCGCGGGTTACCAGCGCTTATAAGCGCCGATAAGCGCTTATAAGCGCTTATAAGTTTCAAGCTTTCTTTCTGAATACGCCCTTACGTAGTAAAGCGCCTTATTCACGGTCCATCCCCGCTGTACGTCAGCTCAAGGCTGCGGTGCTGGATGTATCCTACTGAAGCGCCTTATTCACGGTCCATCTTGCTGTACGTTCCGCCAAGGTCATACACGATGCACGACGCAAAACGACAGTGAATAGTATTGACGTACGTCAATAATTATTATTATTATGTTGCTGGATGTGCACGACCAATTTTTCGTCCAGCGAGCACCCCCACCACCGCCAACGTCGTGCAGATGGACAGTGAATAGCGCGGACGTACGTCAGAGTGGTCCTGCATCGTGCGTGCTCGATCGTGAATAGGCTCGCTGTACAGCAGATTAGCATTATGAGCTTATCTTTCACGCAAATAGCATGTGTCAACAAATGGATCGTGAAACGATTACGAGGTTTATTGAAAAATATAAGTTGCACAAATGTTTATGGAATGTTTCCAGCGTCGATTATATGCAAAAACAAAAAAGAATCAATGCTTTACAAAATCTAGTACCCATTACATATTTGGATGAAAAAATTATTATATACGTTTATGATAAATTTTTTTCATTCAAAACCTCTTCCTTTTTCTTTTATTCTCTTCTGCTGCTGACAATATCAGAAGAATTCCCATTTTTTGGCGTTTTGATAAAGCAGGTGGCATTTTCACACACGTCGTTAAAATGATTACGGCAAAATTTATAGAAAAAATACAGCCGCCATTGTCGTCAGGACAGCTATTGCCATTATTAAAAAATTTCATTCTCCCAAAAGTCGGGGTTTTTTTTTTATATTTCAAAGTACATATATGTTTACTGAAATCGAATGAAGCATGTTTCCTATTTGTTTGGTTATAAACTGACATTACCTCTCCTCCCCCCAATATTGGTTGAACAAGTTTTCATACATTTTCCTTTGGTTTCGCGTCCAGTTGTTGATTCGTCAAAGCTAAATAGTAATTGTATTTATGCATAGGTTCTTATAGTTAGAGTTAGAGTACTCAATATAAAATGTACAAAAAAATTGAAAAATAAAAATACTAGTGTAGGGTAATATTTTACTGCATCTGGCAATCAATCTGGCACACACACATGGATGCATCGCCGCCATTACTAGGCTTGACTCAATGTTTAGACGATATTCCGTCCGTCTTTTTTTTATAGGTCCATGGGGAAAATATAATTTGTAGGCGTGCTGAGCAAAACAATAAGTATATTATTAAAAAAAAGTTTATTAAGTCATTATACATATTATAACAAATTAAACTTTTGCACAGGTCAAATAATTTTAAATAATGTGTCAATTAATATATTAATAGCTTTTTTATCATTGAACAAAATAATTAATATTTTATAGCTGCTCAAATTCCTTTAACAAAAATAAAATTCAACTTAATAAAAACAAAACTAACGATATATTAAACTTTATTTGCAGTTATACAAAACATTTAAGCCGCTGTGCGTGAGGGGTACATAATTATTATATTATATTACTGTGAATGTCCAAGTGAATATTATAGCGATTTTGTTTTTGGCACTCGCTGGCCACGAACGCGGCACGCTCGGTTCGTGCGTTTTGCGGTTCATAGTTCTAACAAAACCCAAAATCTAGCCATTTTCAAGTAATATATAATTTAAAAAATACTGTAATATAAGTCAAAGATGTTTATTGAAAATTAATAAATATAACTAGTTAACTTTATTTTTTATGTTGGTGAATGTTAATATCAGAGTATCTTAACATGCACTACATTTTGAACAACCACAGTAACATATACACTATACAGTATAATAAATATACAGGAAAGCAAATAAGTAGGATTTAAAACATTTTAACTGGCGCCTAAAAATAATGCATCGATACAGTTATGAAATTTAATATAATATATATTGTTTCTTATTCTAATTGACTTGTTTGATAATAATTAATTGACTGTTAGGTCTCGCGATAAAACCAGTTAAATAAAGGGGAAAAAAACTTATGTAAATATAAACCATTGCACTGCAGCTCGCCAACTCAATGATCACATAATATTAAGTTCATTAACAAATACTGTAGTAGCTGGAATAAATACTGTTCTCCAATGCGAATAACATTTGAGTCGGTAAGCATAATAAAACAACACAAACACACATAACATACAATAAATTCTCCGAGAGCTCAACGCGCACATTCTTAATCTAATCTAAAGTCTAATCAACTAATTTCGTGAAATACATTGAATAAATATTATTAAGCCTTATTGAGATTGTGTGCCGGTACTCCGAATTGACGTTTCTTTATCTCACTTATAAATTCGTGCCAATAAATGAAGGTATCATAATTTCCGACTATAGTTTCTCGCTCGCACTCGCGCCACTTATGACTCGTTCATTTATTTGCGCATCACATGCTTGTATATACATTTAGTGCCAAAGAAGTGATGTCTTTAGAAGTGATTTTAAGCTCCTTATATAAATTACTAGTTTTCCGCCAGCGGCTTCGCCCGCGTTTTCAGAGAAAAACCCGTTCCCGTAGGATTTCCGGGATAAAACCTATCCTATGTCCTTTCTCGGGTATCAAAATATAACTATACCAAATTTCATGCATATTGGTTCAGTAGTTCAGGCGTGATTGAGTAACAGACAGACAGAGTTACTTTCGCATTTATAATATTAGTATGGATTGCTCCAGTAACAAGCGTAAGCCTAATCTCTTATATATAAAAATGAATCGCAAAATGTGTTGGTAAGCGCATAACTCGAGAACGGCTGAACCGATTTCAATAATTCTTTTTTTATTATATTCCTTGAAGTACGAGGATGGTTCTTATGTAGAGAAAACGTAAATATGTACCACGGGCGAAGCCGGGGTGGACCGCTAGTTAAGAATAAAATGGAATGTATCAGAAGATTTGAAAAAATATAATGTATTTGAGATCAAAGGTTATTTAGTTTGGCATATAGTGATCCGCGCCCCCGGCTCGGTACAAACCACACAAAGGCGAGGAAACGCAAAACACTAAATACGTAAATTCGTTGAACCCTAACTATTTGATTGGCATCGAGACGCTCTTGACAGAGATAAATCCTAATGAACTACCGACCTACTGCGCATATTTAGATATTTATCCGTACGAGGCCGCGGCGTCCCACTCTAGCTAAGTCGCAATAATAAAATTATTTTTAGTTCGTAAGTGTATAAATCTGTCATTATAATTAAAATAGTCATGTCAATAAATTAAAGAAAGTTAAAAATACGCTATAAAACCTCTAGAGGAGTCATATAAAATAATGTCTAATTGTCTAATTTAGTTTATATTGAATAATTATCGTCATAATATGTAATGTAAAAGGCATCCACGCGGTATATCGTTGTAGTAAATTCTGTGCGAACGGGACCAACTTACGGGGCCTAGTCGTTAAAAAGACGCAATTAATGCGAAACAATGAGTTATAGATGATGAATCTTGTATCTTATTGCGAATGTCAAAACCACACGAATGAAGTATGATAAATGTGAATATTTCCAATTCCTTATGTCATTGTAGTTAAATGAAATAAAATACAGTTGGCATTAAATGGATGGAACTAGCCGTGGAATAGTTAATGAAAAAGCTAGAAAACACGAGATCGAGGTGTAAACAAATATACAGAAAATAAGATTATAAGATGAAGATTACATACACAAAAGAGTTGAAAAAGAAAAAAGATTGTCTCCTTGCTGAATAGATTGAAACCACCCGAAATATTAGTATTTATAAGGTCGTGTATTACAAATCACTCTAGAATCACCACTCTGGTTCCACCCATACTATGTATTATCTGTGCATTAAAAATAAGATATATAATATAAAAAATATATAATAGATAGTAGAAGATACGATTCCAAATACAGTTAGTTACAAAAAGTCAATATCAACACACTAAACGTTATGTCAGTCTATGTCGTTTTCACGATCCGACTCCGTACAAATCTATAATTGAAAGAAAGATATCGCTACGTCTTGTTAGAGTGGAGGGAGGCGGAGGATTCCCTCCGCAGCACGAGCTTCAGTTTGTCGTCCTCCTCCAGGTCCTCGTCCAGTGACTCGCTCCTCGTGAGCGTGAGACCGAGTGCGCGCGCCTTCTACGCTTCTAGTCTCTTGACCTGGAATTGTGTACATTGTAAACGATTAGTACGTTCTTTTGTACGCTACAACGTATACGTACGTACGTACACGTATGCGTGCGTACTGCGTATGTAAGTAATCGTACAGGTAAATTAGCTTGGAGAAATTTTTGCGTTTGTAGTAGTGTATGGTCAGCAAATAAAATAAAACAACATTTTATTTTTAGTTTTTATTTTATATATATAAGGGATTTTAAATTAAACTATATGTGTTTCTCCTCTGAATTGAAAAAATTAAACTATATGTGTTTCTCCTCTGAATTGAAAAAAAAAATTTGATTTGATACAGATTTTCGGCGGTATGGCGACCATTTGGAATCGTCCGAAAAGTATGGCATGGCGATTTTCGTAAATGGCTGCACGACGATGGTTACCTGTGCAAAAGTTAGCCTGGTACAAATGGTTGAATTGTTTTTTTTAAATCAACACATTCGCGTCGGTATGGCGGGCTGTAAGTCACACCGGAAAAGTATGGCATGACACTACCGCCTACTTCTTTTTTATGGGCTATCGGTAAATTCTAAAATTTTTGTGTTACAAATTGTTTGACTTCGCTATTTTTCCGACGAGTTCGACTAACGCCCACGCGACTAAGCCGCCGGTACCAGTGTTCACACCATCGTTTTTCTTTTTGTCATTGCGTACTAAGACCCCTGTAGAACCGCCATCCTGTTACAAATGACTCGAAATTTTGTGTCAATATCTCCCGGTCTATACGTAATAATTATAATTTTTGAATGAAATGTGTGCTTTATGTTCTAACGGTACCAAACGACTGCACGTGGCACCTGCGGACAGCGTAAACTGGTTTATTCTGGTTTTGTGCGTGTTTCCACTTTCCACTATCAAGTGACGATTTATTTATTTGTTTTGTTTCGTAATTATTATGGTCAAATATTAATTATGAAACAAATTATTATGGACACGATATTTTATTGTTTCACGGTAGTCGTCTTGTCGTTTGCTCAAGGACGTGAAATTGAATGATATATTTTTTTTTATAAAGTCAAAACCATATTCTTTCAAATAAAACCTTGTTTTTATTGAAAACAAAAGTGTTGCTAGGAATAAGTATAAAATTAAATAGTAAAAATAATGTAAAATTAATGTTAGGATATCGAAACATTTTTGTATAGGCCAGAACGATATAGTGGAAACGCGCTCTAAGATCTGAGTAATATACATGTCGTGGTCATATCGTAGATTTGATCATTTCATGATATGAGTGGCCATTTCACGAAATGGTCGCATATCGTGAAATGGCCAATTTAGTTTGGCCACATCATGATGTGGTTTGGGCAGATTAATGATAAGAAATCGTTTCACGATATGGCCAATTATTAACGCACGGTTTTTTCATGAAATGATCAAAATTATTTGATCATATCGTAAAATAGTTACATTAATCGTTGGTAGAGGCGCTGCAAGCTCTGTGTTTATGTGATAAGATGGCGGCCGCTGGCGAAAATTAAATTATTCGCAGTTAAAAACTTCATAATTCGTTTAATAACAATATTATGAAGAAAGTCATAGCAAAGAATTTACGACGAAGAGGTACGAGTACTATGGAAAATGTGGATATCTTATATGTATTTAAGAAAAAATGCGACTTAAATAGGTAAAATAATTTAAGAAACTACTACTATATTATTATAATTGTTTGTTTTTTAAAAAGCGATCCGCTTCTGGCACTCGCCGGCCGCTGCCGCGGCACGCTCGCTTTGCTCGCTCGGCTCGTGCGTTGTTTATCAAAGTCTAACCTAACCTAACCTAACTGTTTTCTATTGCAAAAACGATTCGCTTCTGGCATTCGCCGGCCGCTGCCGCGGCACTAACTTTAATGACATTAAACAAGTTTTTAGAATATAGTTATTCTGAATTTTTTTAATATTTTATGGACTCTTTATATTTTATACGATCTGGCCAAATGTGGATGACCAAATCGTGAAACGTTGACGATTTAACGATCTGATTAAACTATGTTGGCCATTTCACGATATGCGACCATTTCGTGAAATGGCCACTCATATCATGAAATGATCAAATCTACGATATGACCACGACATACACACCACTACATATGCAAAAATTTCTCCAAGCTAATTTACCTGTATATGTATGTACGTTACTACGTGATAAGTATGTATACGTTGTTATAGGTGCACACAGAAATTAGCGCATAAGACTAGCTCATATTACGTTGTTGGAAAACATATAACGCCATCTTGGCTCAAACTAGCTTATATTATAAAAACTAGGCAACACACAACACATTTAAATGTTTATGATTTAAAAATGGATTACTCAGATATAAGACAATCGCAATTATTTTTCTTTACTTCTTATTACTTTTATACATAACTAGCGACTCGCCCCGGCTTCGCATGGGTGCAATGGCAGCCGGCCGGTACCGCCGCAAACGCTACGTCCCGCAATTTTTAAATATTTAATATCTTCGAAAATATTCACTTAAATCATACGGTGTAAAGGGCCATATAGATCTATATTAAATGAACAATGTATTCAAGGTATTTAATTCGTTAAGGATTAATGCTTCGAAAATTAGCCATTATTTGTCGTAAAAAGTAAATGACAAAAAAAAGTTATTGTGGGTTTTCCATGAGAGATAGACATATACCATCGCGGACTTTTCTGTAGACCTTTTCAATGTGTATAATATTATTTTGATAAAACTCGTAGGGTTCAGCCTGCGTTTGCAATGTTAGTACATTATTTTGATAAAACTCGTAGGGTTCAGCCTGCGTTTGCAATGTAAGCGGAAAAAATGTAATTTTTTACGACATCACATTAGAAACCTCAAAAATAACAGTACTTTTCCACTATATATTGGATGTTATTATACATATAAACCTTCCTCTTGAATCACTCTATCTATTTAAAAAAACCGCATCAAAATCCGTTGCGTAGTTTCAAAGATTTAAGCGTACAAAGGGACATAGGGACAGAGAAAGCGACTTTGTTTTATATGTAGTGATGATGATGATGATGTGTATCGATAAAAAATCCGTAAAAATAAAAATCCGTGCAAATTAATAGGCAAATATAAAAAGTGAATAAATAAAAATCAATAAAATTAAACAATTGAGTACAGTACTCCCAAACTGATAATGCGCATAGAAAAATTCGTCACTGTTCGGCAACTGTCATATTCCCCGAGCTTCCGAAGACGATATGTATATAGAGTGGTTAAATGTATTTTCTTCGTGCATAGTTTATTAGAATTATGAGTTTTATTGTGATTTTATGGTAAAAGAGATAAGTAACGAAATTTGTTTCGATAATTCAATGTAAATTAATAGCGAGGATAAGCCACACGATTGCGAATATATATTTGTTGTATTGATTTACTTGGAAAATTCTATACTTAGAACTATTAAAGTGTCTTACTGAAGCTGGCGTGATGATGGATGCATGGAAGGTTAAAATAAGACAAAGTTTATATTTAAAAAAATATTTTCAATCACTGGTTTACATTTAAATTGTAGAAATCTAATCATAAAAATCTCAGTCCAAAGGATTTACAGAATCAGGGATTATCTCTATTTCTGATATCGTAGAATGATCAGAACTTTCATTATGCTCTTATTAACTTTCACTTTCCCCACTGCTATCTGCTACCTGTGTAAATAATCATTTTATCGGAAAATTCAACTTTGAAACAAAACTACGAAGGCTATGTAACAGCAGCTCTATATAATTCCATACAGAGATAATACGTGCGCACTGTGTTTCATTAGATCAAAAAAATTTCCCTGTGCTGTTTATTGTATTTATCGATCAAGGGATGTATTTATAATGTAAGAGTAGAACACCCACGTGTCAAATTCTTATACTTTATTTTTAAAAAAATGACAAACTTTAGGTGAATTTTTCATGAAAAATATTGAAATGTATTCTGAAATAGTAACTGTCTAAGATATTTATTTTAAATAAATATAGACTTATAAAGCATCTTTGGGCGCATATTATCCAGTTTTTATTTTTTGAAAACTACCTCCGAATACCGAGAAATATATTTTTTTCAGATTTTCGTTTTTATTTTTTTTCTCCCTAAAAACGCAAAAGTGCGGCTTGTCACTAGCATAGAATTATTGCTCGTAATAAGGCCTATCACTCATAAAAAAACCACGCCGCACTATTGCGGTTTTTGGGAATAATACGCTATTTTCAAAAAGGTCAAAAAACACAATATAGGGTTGTCGCCAAAAGGTCAAACCAGTTTTTTTTTTCTAAGTGTGGATATACAAGGAATAAAAAGAGATATAACTTACATACTTATCACATCGCAAGCCCGAATTTATATATTAATTGTAATAATGTCCTATAATATTTATTTATTTAAAAAAAATTAGTATAAATAAAAAAAATTAAAAAAAGGTTCCCCAAGCAGGTCATTAGATTTCCTGCCTAAATATCTCATTTATTGTAATATGGTAAAAAATATAGTACAAAACAAAATAAAAAGAATGATGGTAAAATTTATTGACAACCCTTACACTATGTTTAGAAATTGGATTCCTTCTAAAAACCGCAATAGTGCGGCGTGGTTTTTTTATGAGTGATAGGCCTTATTACGAGCAATAATTCTATGCTAGTGACAAGCCGCACTTTTGCGTTTTTAGGGAGAAAAAAAATAAAAACGAAAATCTGAAAAAAATATATTTCTCGGTATTCGGAGGTAGTTTTCAAAAAATAAAAACTGGATAATATGCGCCCAAAGATGCTTTATAAGTCTATATTTATTTAAAATAAATATCTTAGACAGTTACGATTTCAGAATACATTTCAATATTTTTCATGAAAAATTCACCTAAAGTTTGTCATTTTTTTTAAAATAAAGTATAAGAAATTGACACGTGGGTGTTCTACTCTTACATTAAAAATACATCCCTTGATCGATAAATACAATAAACAGCACAGGGAATTTTTTTTAATCTAATGAAACACAGTGGTGCGGTAACCACTAATAAATAAAGACGACTGACGGATTTTTGAATTTTTTGACTGACAGGCTACCGTCACCTACCGCTTTTTGTTTTCGATTGTGTATGACTCTGAATTGACTCCTATTTCTTTCGAACAAGGTGCAAGATGCAAGTGCATTGTTTAGGGCACTTACGATTCGATGATTCGGGGTGATTCGGGTGTTTCTGGAAATACGATAATTGGCGAAGATCTGCATGCGCATTATTAATTTTGGAGTACTGTAAAGATATACATATATTTATAGGCAATACAGGGAACTTCTCAACGTGTTATCTATGAAATTATACTTTTACTCAATTGTTTAAGGTGATGAATTAATTTTTCTAACATTTACGGCCCTTTTTAAACCTTCGTAATTTTTATATTATTAAAGTTGTCGTGATGAAAATTCTTGATAAGAAAGTTCAATTACGTAGTATATTATTATTAGTCTGTGGTTCAATAGTAACACAATACATGTACCGTTTTAGAAACATGATTCCATGATATTTTCTTGATAGAAAAAAAATACAAAGTTCTCATTGTTATTTTTTTTAAATCTCTGGCATCTTCAAAATAACAAACGTAAAGTTACGACTTTTTGGATATTAACTATAAAATATACAACCTATACGTGTACCGAGTTGGAATTTTGAAATAAACAAGAAATACTTGAAATTAGCGCGCGACCAGCCAATCTAGCGTGAGCCGTCCTGTACCTACCCCGATCGCTGCACGGGGAACTTGTGTCGCTTGTCATCGAGTCGCGCAATTGTAACAAAGGGTGACAACACGATAAGACAAAATGGGACAATAAAGAAAATAAGAAGAAACATAAAGGTTGGAGGAAAAAGAATGCTTACAATTGGAACAAATTAATGAAGTAAGTTGGTTTTATTTTAAATTTGATGATATTTGTATTACAGACGATGTTTGATATGTACCCCTGTTTTAAGTACATAACGAATGTGTAAGATTTTTTCATTTATAGCATAGATAATCTTTTCAGAAATCCGGAATCCAGAAGGAAAATAAACCCATTGATTGTACACAATGTGAACCCACTCCTTCGTAAGTACCTTCATTAGTCAAAAATTTATGTTATCAACGCTCTACTGGTTTTATCGCATGATTCCATTTTTAGCAAAAAGCAACAAAGTGCAAAGAAATAAAAAATCATGGTGAACTTAGTGGAAGTATGGTAGACGTAATATGGAACAGGAGCTCATTGGAGTAGTATTAAAAAAAAATAGATACGTATGTTGTAAGAATTTGATGTTGATATTTATTTCATTTATGCTTACTACACCTGTGCGGGAAATTTCTTAGTACTAAAACAGGTTTATATTCATATTTACATAGTAATGTGAAAGTTTTCATTTCGAAAAATTTTGTGTATATTAAATTGAGTTCCTGGGTGATCTGGAAACACAATTGGGCCCGGAAGATGGCGCTGCAGTCACTCCTCCTAATCACATGAACCGATTTGGATGAATATTTGTGTGCACATTTCATTGTTGTGGGCTTGTGGGATGATTGGTTGATTCGTTTTCACATTAGCTCATATTATGTATTTTTGTTGTTAGAAAGTAAACTTAATTAATTAATGTTTATAATACATTATTATTGGTAGAAATAAGCCAGTGTTCGTCTCACATTGCTGTACCTGCCTACCTACCCTACCAGGGCCTAACTTTGTTCTGGATATTTTATTTTGATTATTTGTAATGAATAATTACAATTATAATAGAGTGCAAAAAATAAATACTTGCGTGAATATATTTTGTGTTTTTTTTTTAACAATTTTTTTATTTAAAAAAATATCATTCCGACCGCGGCTTTGCCCGCGTGGAATTAGGTTATATCGTGAATCCTGTTTCATCCCACAGAAGTGTTCAGACCGGATAAAAAGTATCCTATGTGTATTGTATCCAGGCAATTAGCTATATTTCATCAAAATTGGTAATGTAGTCTTGACGTGATTGAGTAACAACTAACAAACAAATATACAAATAAACATCCAAAGTTTCGCATCAGTTTTACTGTATTAGTGATATCTTCCACTCTTGACTTTGACTGAGAAGAATTAGGGTTTATAACTTCTTTCAGAAATAGTACCTTTCATTTCTGGGCATGATGCAATATCTACGTCAGCATCAAATTCTATCTAAATCAATTCAGTAGTCCGCGTTATTGAGTACCATTTCATTTTTTCAGAGTAACAATATTTTTTGCTATTTTAAAGATTATTTATAGCCTATATTATTTTGTAATAAATTACGAAATAATAATAATTATTAATAGTGTCTAAGTAATTGTTAAAAAGAAGATTATTTGTTTATAAGCAAGAAAATAAAACCAATAAATCAACAATTAAATATATAACACTGCGACGTAATCTCCACTACCTTCAATTATTATACCGTATCCTTTTTGATCCCATCACTC
Organism: Colias eurytheme; assembly: GCF_061535395.1. Lineage (NCBI taxonomy): Eukaryota > Metazoa > Arthropoda > Insecta > Lepidoptera > Pieridae > Colias > Colias eurytheme. The sequence goes on from NC_142980.1 coordinate 1,571,917, forward strand.
CTTCCTACCTTAAGAATAACTTTTCATTTCTACACTGTGAAAACTACTCTCTCCGATCCGTTGACAGACTTATTTTGAGTACTCCATCTCGACACACAAACTTCTATGCTGATTCTTTTACTGCCTCTGCTGTTAGTCTATGGAACTCCTTACCACTAAAGATCAGACTTGCTCCCTCTTTATCCTCATTTAAAAACCTTGTTCGGAAACATTTCTTCTTATCAGCCTTTAATTCGGAATAGTATCTTTATTATATATGCATTTACATTTATTAGTATAGAATATATTTTATATACTTTATGTAGCTTTATGTATGTATTATCATTAATTATTTATTTATTTTTCTATTATAATATATTATTGTATATATTATGTAGGGTTATTTATAGTATAGTTATTATACATGTATGTATAGTTATTTATGTGCATATAATGTACTTTTTGTGTAAGTATCATACTTACTTTTTTATTTTCATGTTATTTAAATTCTAATTCTACTTCCAAAATTTCATTTACTAAATATTTCGCTTTTTTTTCGCTTGGTTGCCTGGCAGAGATCACTGCTTAGTGATAAGGCCGCCAATTGTACTACATCTTTCTAGAACCATATTTTATTTTTATTGTTTCTTATTATTTATTGATTGTATTACAATAAAGTGTAATAAATAAATAAATAATAAATAACAATATTATAGCTGTATGACGACTCCATACATGTTTGTCCCGAGTCGGCCAGCGGCAGCGCGGCGAGTTTGCAAGAATGACTTCGCGCACACCCGCGTTCGCGATAGCGATTAGCGAGCTATTAGACTCCGCCCACCAAGCAGTGGATTTTTTTTTGTGTATCGTCTTAAGTAGCTTAATAAAAAAACAGGAAGAGGAGAACAGCTTAAGAAATATTGAATTAACAAATTCAATATTTCTTAAGCTAAGCTATTTCTAAAGCCAAAACATAATTTACCCTTTTGCATAGTATTTTGTTTGCTTTGAATAAAAGCCCTTCGGTATATTTGGGTGCCTCAGCAGGAGAGGTGATGGAATCATAATTTTCACCACTCTCTCTCGTGGTGTCCTTGGCTCGAGCTGTAAGAAAATATGATTTATACTTACTAATATCACAGTATTACAATATAGATATTGTAATACTGTGCTAATATTATAAAGCTGAAGAGTTAGTTTGTTTGAACGCGCTAATCGCAAGAACTGCTGGTGCGATTTGAAAAATTATTTCGGTGTTACATAGCCCATTTATCGATGAAGGCGGAGCAATGCGGGTGAAATATGTATGAATGAATTTTGTGTCCAGATTAGAATAGAGGAAATTGTCGCGGGAGAAAAGCTAGTTTGTTAATCGACGCATTTAATTAACTCGGGTCATATACTGTATTACTTGGTACCTACTTGATGTTTGATTAGAATGTCTGTCTAGATGTACGTATATTATGCTGTTTCATTAAAATTTTAGGACGGATAAATTCACAGACTACCGGCTTTTATAATTAAGAACTAGTTCAGACTGGTCTGGAAATTCTAAAACTATTCCTGACCTGTAGAAGGGTCAATTCTGTACATTGAAAATATTGAAAAAATAAATAGCAGGGGGTGTTACTGGATCGATACCAAACCCAAATATGTGATTAAAAAAAATTTTGTCTGTCTGTCTGTATATTCAGGCATCACATGAAAACTAACGGTTCGAATTCGATGAAACTTGGTATAATTATACCTTATTATCCTGGGCATAAAATGGAATACTTTTTATCCTGGAAAAATACGTAGTAAAAAGATTAATCTTAATTTTTTCAGCGCCGTAACCTGCAGCGCCGTAAATCGGATTTGGCTTGAACTTATCTATGATATTGGTTAGGTATCTACATACTAACAAAGAACCTAATCTCGATTCTGAGAACGAATTGCGATCTTCCTTTATTTTCATTATCTTAATATATATAAATCTCGTGTCACAATGTTTGTCCTCAATGGACTCCTAAACCACTTAACCGATTATAATAAAATTCGCACACCATGTGCAGTTCGATCCAACTTGAGAGATAGGATAGTTTAAACATGTTATACCACGGGCGAAGCCGGGGCGGACCACTAGTATGTTCATATTTTCATATTGCTTTATGCAATTTTTTTTCATATTACGAGTAACTACTGCTAATCCTATGCATATCAAATCTATCGAAGAAAGATTTAATCGATCGAAGAATAATAACTATTGTTTGATTAAATTAATTCACTTGAAAATTTAAACGTTACTTTTACTACTTGATCTTGTACCTAAGGATAGTTTTTTATATGGTACATTGTTTATCGATAGATAAATATGTAATACAGTTTTAAGTATAAATAGGATATACTAGCTTTCCACCCGCAGCTTCGCCCGCGCAGTCAAAGAAAAACCCGCATAGTTCCCGTTTCCGTGGGATTTCCAGGATAAAACCTATCCTATTTCCTGGGGTAAAAAGTAGCCCATGTCCTTTCTCGGGTGTCAAAATATCTCTATACCAAATTTCATGCAAATTGGTTCAGTAGTTAAGGCGTGATTGAGTAACAGACAGACAGACAGACAGAGTTACTTTCGCATTTATAATATTAGTATGGATTAAAAAACAATCTCATATAATATTACTGAAGTCTTCATCTAACTTTAAAATTATAATGGCGTGTAAAGAGGGTATTTTTTTTAAACGTAGGCACACGGTCAAGCGTCTTATTAAAATCTTGTAAAACACAATGACGTTTCAGAAAATCAATCCAAAAATATCTTTTAAATCCTGTAGTGTTTATAAATTATATAATACTAGCTTTCCGCCCGCGGCTTCGCCCGCGTTTTCAGAGAAAACCCCGCATAGTTCATGTACTGACTTACAGTACGTATATATGTAGAATTGCACTGGCTCACTACTACACTCAATAGTGCGGGCACACGTCCATTCCAGTCCGGCATCGGCAGTCGACTGACTAATGACAACTTATGACAGCTATGAGCTATCCCCACCACTGGTGTACGTGAGACAGTGTATATGTTACCGGAAATGTATGTAATCCGTCATTGTATACAATTCCTAGGAAATGTATATAATTCCTAAAATCGCACGGAAATGTGTGAAATAAATTATTTTATACACATTTCCTAGGAAATCTATATATTTCCTAAATAGCTATCGGAAATGTAAAACATTTAAGATATTGATATGTCGCAGGCTAATTGTATATAATCTGGCCGTTTACAAACGGTCGGCATTTTGTAGTAACTATGCCGATAATTCGTAATCAGAAATTTTTGGTTTGGATAAGGGGGTGGGTTAGGTTAGGTTCGTGTTTTTTAAAACTACACAGAAATAGGAGCATATATACGGCGGATTATACAATCCGACTGCGCCAAATATACGCGGGGACAGCGGGACGAGGGGACTGATTACTTGCCAAATGAAAATTTGATTTTATAAGAATAAATATAAGTTGATTTTGTGATATTTACGTTAAAAGTTAGATAGTTGATTTTTAAAATGTTAATTAGTAAGATAATAATATGAACATAATAATTAATATTATTACAATTTTACGGTATGACTGTTACCCGATTGTATCAATAAGAGCTATTATAAAAAAAATAACAACGTGTTTTATTACAGAAAGCATTTACTTTACACATTTCCTAATACGATATTGGAATTGTATACAATTCCTAGGAAGATAATACATTTCCTAGGATATGCATGCATTAAATAGTTTTTTAAACAATATTTTATACATTTCCTAAATGGTATCGGAATTGTACACATTTCCTAGGAATTGTATACAATTCCTTGATTTTATACATTTCCGGTAACATATATATATCTATTTCATAGATACACTACAGTTCCCTTTCCCGTGGGATTTCCGGGATAAAACCTATCCTATCTCTCAAGTTGATATAATGACTATGATTCTGTTATATTCTGAGGATTTTATACATTACATATTTTATATATTTTTCAAGCGAATTGTGGGACACTGGACTGGAACTGACTCTTATTGAATTTTAATTGAGTTTTCGAAATTAAATTGTGATAACTGGTAATAACATAGAGAAGTTTAACAAAATAAGATTATGATTATGGTCTTGCCGGTAGTTACTATTGCTTGCTTTTCCACCAATAGATAAATCTATACGGGGTTGTAGAGCCCGTACAAAATCAATATATTTTGATGATGAATATGTCAACACAAAAAGAAAAGAAATTTCAAGGAAAATTAAGAGACTAGGAGCAGTGCACGAACGTTGTTAAGACACTGCGTGTATAACACGGCAATTTTAGACAAACACAAGTAACAGTTTTATCCATACTAATATACTAATATACTAATACTAGCTGTCCGCCCCGGCTTCGCCCGTGGTACATATGAAAAATAGATGTTGGCCGATTCTCAGACTTACCCGATATGCACAGAAAATTTCATGAGAATCGGTCCACCCGTTTCGGAGGAGTATGCAGACTAACATTGTGACACGAGAATTTTATATATAAGATACTAATATACTAATATACTAATATACTAATATACTAATATACTAATATACAAATATACTAATATACTAATTAATAATATAAATGCGAAAGTTCTGTCTTCTGTCTGTCTGTCTGTCTGTCTGTTACTCAATCACGCTTAAACTACTGAACCAATTTTCATGAAATTTGATATGGAGATATTTTGATACCCGAGAAAGGACATAGGCTACTTTTTATCCCGGGAAAATGACGCAATCCCGGAAATCCCACGGGAACGGGAACTATGCGGGTTTTTCATTGACTGCGCGGGCGAAGCTGCGGGCGGAAACCTAGTTTACATAATATAAGTTAATTGAAGAATCCTGGTCCATTGTTAGTTAAAGCCATGTGGTAGGCCAATTAGTGACGCTGTGCATATAATGATGCGCTGATTTCTTATAATTGGAATCTATTGGAATAATAATTTAAAGATAATTTTATGTTTTCTTATTTTTAATCAATTTTAGTTTATATGCAGCGCAACATTACAATTTACAATATTAATGAACACATGGTTTTTAATGAAGCATATTTTTAATGGTGCTACATATATCGGGTTACATTTCTCTATGACATTGACACGTTTTTATGTAATATTATTTTTTGTATGTAAACTTTAGAGGGTTATGTAAATCACTACATAGTATAAAACAAAGTCGCTGTCTCTGTCCCTATGTCCCTTTGTACGCTTAAATCTTTGAAACTACGGAACGGATTTTGATGCGGTTTTTTTTAATAGATAGAGTGATTCAAGAGGAAGGTTTATATGTATAATAACATCCATCAAATAGTGGAGAAGTACTGTTATTTTAGAGGTTTCTAATGTAATGTCGTAAAAAATTACATTTATTCCGCTTACATTGCAAACGCAGGCTGAACCCTACGAGTTTTATCAAAATAATGTACTAAGTATTATACACATTGAAAAGGTCTACAGAAAAGTCCGTGGTGGTATATGTCTATCTCTTATGGATAACCCACAATAACTTTTTTTTGTCATTTACTTTTTACGACAAATAATGGCTAATTTTCGAAGCGATTTTAACCAATACAGCATTAATCCTTAACCAATTAAATACCTTGAATACATTGTTCATTTAATATAGATCTATATGGCCCTTTACACCGTATGATTTAAGTGAATATTTTTGAAGATATTACAGATTTAATAATTGCGGGAAGTACCGTTTGCGGCGGTACCGGGCGGCCGCCCGGCTATATATTTTACTAGCTTTCCGCCCGCGGCTTCGCCCGCGTTTTCATAGAAAAACTCACATAGTTCCCGTTCCCGTGGGATTTCCTGTATAATCACTTTTGAGTTTTATATATTAAGAAGATTTAAGGTATGAATTTTCGAAAATCTTTTCTTACCGGACGCCTACGTCATAAGATCTATCTACATGCCCAATTTCATGCAAATATATCAAAGGAATAAAAAGTTTCCTACAAATTTCTATTGCCTATTTTACACCTTTAGGGGATGAATTTAAAAAAAAATTCTTAACAGAACGTCTTCGTCATATTATGATCTATCTACGTGCAAAATTTCATGAAAATACATCCAAGGAATAAAAAGTATCATACAAACTTCTATCCCCTATTTTACCCCTTTAGGGGATGAATTTTCTAAAATCCTTTCTTAGGGGACGCCTACGTTATGACATCTACCTGCATGCCAAATTTCAGCCCGATACGTCCAGTGGTTTGGGCTGTGCGTTGATAGATCACTATATCAGTCACCTTTGAGTTTTATATATATAGATACCCGTGCGAAGCCGGAGCGGGCCGCTATCATCACTACATAGTATAAAACAAAGTCGCTTTCTCTGTCCCTATATCCCTATGTCCTTATGTCCCTTTGTATGCTTAAATCTTTAAAACTACGCAACGGATTTTGATGCGGTTTTTTTTAATAGATAGAGTGATTCAAGAGGAAGGTTTTAGTATATAATTTATTAGGTTTTAGACAAAGCGGGCGAAGCCGCGGGCGGTAAGCTAGTGTTTTTATATATGTACAACGTTCACAGTTTTTCTGTAGTGTATTTAGTATCAGCATTGCACCCGTGCGAAGCCGGGGCGGGTCGCTAGTTTTTTATAATTAGTAAAAATGCATTTAATTAAAATTTGCTATCATTTTCTCCTAGATTTAAAATGGAAATTATAACTCGATGTAGCACCAAGCAAAGCGTCAATGTTAGTGACTGTTAGTCGGCTTGTTCTTTTGATGACATTTTTATACATAAGATATATCTTATATATAAAATTCTCGTGTCACAATGTTAGTCTGCATACTCCTCCGAAACGGGTGGACCGATTCTCATGAAATTTTCTGTGCATATCGGGTAAGTCTGAGAATCGGCCAACATCTATTTTTCATATGTACCACGGGCGAAGCCGGGGCGGACCGCTAGTTTTATATAGAATAATTATTAATTACATAAAAATCGATTTAAATACTAAACATCTTAATACTTCAATATTTGAATTACAAATTAAGGTTTAATTCCAAAAATCTATCAAAATTATTAAGTAAAATAGGGGGGGTATTTCATCTATTTTTGAGGGCATATTGAAATGGTCGGTAAATATATTTTACTAGCTTCCTTTCTTAGCGGATGCCTACGTCCTAACATCTACCTGCATGCCAAATTTCAGCCCGATACGTCCAGTGGTTTGGGCTGTGCGTTGATAGATCACTATATCAGTCACCTATGAGTTTTATATAATATACAAGATTTTCAAACTTAAACAAAACCTTAGCCTTTAATTCGGCAACTTGTTCCTCTAGCTCGCGCACTCGATCCGAGTCACCTATATTGCTGCTTAGCTGAAATATTTAATGTTGAACTGTTTTAACCGTTATAAATAAGAGGTTCATTAGAAGAGCCATCTTTATTAATGTACCGTATTGATATTATCAATGTGAAAATGTGTTTGTTTGTTTGTTTATCTTTCTATTTCGTCGCAACGGAACAGATTTTATGATATAGTTATATGATGTTTGATTGTTTTGTTGTTGATAGTTCTTGTGACTGTTAAATTTAACGTAACATCAAAGTGGATTAAAATATTGTATAATTACTACGAGCGTTTTACACTTTTATATTATACTAGCGGTCCGCCCCGGCTTCGCCCGTGGTACCTACATGTTTAAACTATCCTATCTCTCAAGTTGGATCAAACTGCACAATGCACATGGTGTGCGAATTTTATTATAATCTGGTACGGGAGCTATTAACGTTTTAAAAAAAGTCATTTTAGTATGTTTTTGATATATGGGTTTTTGATATACTGTTTCTCTTGCTATTTCGGTTAGAGTCCGGGCTGTCTGGCTGGCGGTAGTGGTTGTGTTTATTAGTGCGCACAGGAAAATATCCGTAATTTAAAGTCATTTATTAACGCGTAATTTTTAATCTTTTGCCTTTAGATAGATCCATCAGACATAATTTTTTTATTGCAAGACGTTTTTTTCGTTGTTAAAATAGGTGCTATACGCAATTTTTTATTCCAAAATAATTAAAATGTCATCGAAATAAGTGAAATTACATCAACATGAGTCCGCTTAAAAGGTAAGTAATAACTTTATTACTTATATGATATTATCCTTTTTTAATACTTATATTGAATAATTAGTAAACTAATATTTTTAATAGACGGTTTCATATTTATTATACTTTTGGGTATTAATATGAATTTGATGATATTTGGTTTTTATCAAGTTTACATTAACGTCCTATTTGAGGTTTGTTGGGAAAAGGAGGCACCATGGTAGATTGTTGCTAAAAAGTAAAAAATTGTAAATAATAAAATGAATATTATTTATATTATAAGTAACATAGTGATTACTTATCCTTCACGGGGACTCATGTTGATGGAATTTCACTTATTTCGATGACATTATAATGATTTTGAAATAAAAAAATTGCGTCTGGCAGCTATTTAACAACGAAAAAAACGTCTTGCAATAAAAAATTTATGTCTGATGGATCTATCTAAAGGCAGAACATTAAAAATTACGCGTTAATAAATGACTTTAAATTACGGATATTTTCCTGTGCAAATAAGATGCGCACTAATAAACGCAACCACTGCGGCCAGCCAGACAGCCCGGACTATAACCGAAATAGGAAGAGAAACAGTATACATATCAAAGAACCAACTATACTAAAATTCTCTCTTGTCAACGTTGGTAGCTCCTATACGAATCGGTTAAGTGGTTTAGGAGTCCATTGAGGACAAACATTGTGACACGAGATTTATATCTGTATGTATATTAAGAAGATTATAAAACATAATCTTGTAAAACGCTGATTCTCCATAACTTTCAAGAGAACATTGAATACAACTAATACAAAAACTGAGAAATGATTTAATCTACTTACATATTCCAATACTATAATTCTCCCATATAAGACTAAAATTAATTATCATGAATAAATCCTTGGAAAGTAATTCAGAAGTTTGGTCAATTTGATAACAATAATTTTCAGCTACAAACACTGGTTATTTTTAATGGAACATTCGAAGTTACCTGCAAGTGAGCCACATTGTCATCACGCTGTTTCCGGAGCATCTTGTTTTCGCTCTCGAGCTCTGTGATCCTCGCGGTGAGCTCTCGTTCCGCAGCCTCCCTCTCCGCCGCGTGCAGTCTCGCGCGCACCAACTCTCGCTGAAGGCAACGAACGAGCTCCTCTGCTTTCACGTCACCCTGCGTGTCTTCATTTGTTTGGCGCGAGTTTTTCTGTTCGAAATGAATAGGCGGATGAATTAGCGAGATTAGGTGCTTCTGACGGCATTGTTTTGAATATTATACCTTTCTTTACAGAGTATCTACCATACCTACAAGGAACGATTCAGAATTTGTGGAAAGATTACTTTGATCGTAGATCTAGAGAGAATGGTATCTGGTATAGAACCATGCAGTCGGAACCTTTAAGATGACCTTGGATCTGTAAATGTGATTTTAAAAGACCTGAAATTGTGATTGCTTTTCACGTTCCATTGAATCATTTTAAATATCTTATGCGTAAATTGAATACAATGAATTAATTGTACACAGTGTGGAGTGGTTGAGGATGTTTACCATGTCTTGATGGAGTGTGTCCGGAACCAAACTGAAGGAAAAAGAGGCCTACCAGATGACTATTTAACTGAGGTTGGATTTTGTAATAGCTGTCTGGCATTTCCGATGTCGAATAATGCCAGACAACTATATAAGCTAGGCAATGTGTATTTAAATCAGAGCTAATTTAATGTTTTTGAGGACATACGGAGCGACATAATCGACTCTCGACTAAGCTCCTTAAATAAAGAAAAAAAAATTGTACATTAGTAATTTGGGGTTCGAAATGAGTTACAGTTTATCGAGAATGAGTGAACGAATGTGGTGGTGCACACCTCGTCAAGGGTCATCTCGAGCGAGCGGATCTCGTCCTGCGCCAGCGCCAGCCGCTGCTGCACGGCCACGTGCTCGCGGCGCAGCGCCTGCAGCTCGCGGGCCAGCGCGAACGTCTCCTCGGCGCCCTCCGCGCGGTCCACCTGCCCGCGCACCAGCCGCTCCGCCAGCGCCGAGTTCTCCTTCTCCAGCAGCTCCACGCGCTGCTTCAGCAGCTGGTTCTCTTGCCGGAGACACTGCGGACGATAGCGTTGCGGCGTTATGTGTTGTTAGTGGCTCCGCACGTATCCGCACGAGACTGCCAGTCGTGCCATCTATTATACTCTACTACTAAAGTAAATAAGAAATAATCACATTTTTGTACGTAACAAATGTACTAAAAATCTGTTCAATGAGTTTCTTAATTTTTCATATTATTGATTTCCTTTCATATATATTTGAATAGGAGGTATTGATTCCCTATAAATAGGAGGTATGAAAGAAATAAAGAAAGATGACTTCCTTTAAATAGGAGGTAGGGACTTCCTTTGAATAGGAGGTATTGATTCCCTATAAATAGGAGGTATGAAAGAAAGAAAGAAAGATGACTTCCTTTAAATAGGAGGTAGGGACTTCCTTTGAATAGGAGGTATTGATGCCCTTTAAATAGGAGGTACTGACTTCCTTTAAATAGGAGTATTGATTTCCTTTAAATAGAAGGTCTGGACTTCCTTTAAATAGGAGGTATCGATTTCCTTTTAAAAGGAGGTATGGATTTCCTTTGAATAGGAGAAATTGACATTCCTTAAATGGGAGGTGTGCCATCGGGACGAGGCTACTTTACATTCGAACGTTTTCAATGGGAAAATGTATCCAACAGTAATTCTACGTGTCACTCTTTGGTTGGTGCCAAAGGTAAGGTGTCGAGGTCGACAAGTGCCAGCAGGCCGGCAACTTCACCTTGCGCAGCACGGATGGCGCTGCCGCTCTCACCACCGCGACCGCTTCGAACGCCATGTCATCGCGTCGTGCACCGCATGAGTCGAGCTTCGAGCGTCATGCATCGAGTATCATTCGTTGATACGCAACACGATATCCTAGGTACCGTGACATCACATGATCTGGGTCCGCGACACCATGCCTGGTGTCCGCTACCACGTCGAGCAACGTGTCAACACATCCAGCCGGTGCTCATCGGAATCCAGGGTGACGTGTAACTGGGTGACTGGTACCAAACTAATCTGTATTGCAATCATTCACATAAAACGGTCAGTAGATAATATAATTTCACATTGAGTGTGCAATTAGAAAAAAGTTTTCAAACTGTAGTAACTTCACAATGATGGTAATACTGAACAGATTTTGTTGTAGGTTGTAACGTACAAAACCAGTGTGTAGTTAAATCTTATTACATTAAATTTAACCCAACGTTTTACGTAGTTATATAATTATTATCTCGTGTTATATTACTAGTAGTTTGGAACCATAGAAATCTAAATAACAAGACACATAGAAGTGCTAAAATGTCATAATTCGTATGAAAACCGCTGTCGCCAAAATCAACACATTCAAACCGAAAGCTAAACAGTACACACAAGTAAACTATGCCTTTTATTGGACAGCTTGATTTTAGTGAAAACTAACTTATCTATTAAATTAAGCTTTTGAATATGTATCCTAACGCACGAATTTACGGTTTATTTTAGAATAACATCCCTAAGTATATTGAGACTTTTTGCTCCAATACGAACAAACGTGATAATAAGAATGGTCGACTGTGTCATTCATTGTTATTTCGATTACTATGGTGACGCTCGTTATACTTGTAAATATTCTATAATTTTAAGGAAAAACGGCATTATTTCTAAAAAAAAATATTTTCCGATGAAATATTATTCCTTTATAAGTATAATTACAACTTGTGGAAGAATTTCCGCAATGGGAATTGCTGAAACACACCATGTATACACTCATACGTCTCCAGAGCAACTGAACAGTGACGAATGCACTGGTGTTGTGCAAATCACCTGAGTGGCGACAAGGTCACGCACGCTTACGACTTCTAGTGTCTTGTTATTTAGATTTCTATGTTTGGAACCTACTGATGTTCTACATCAGTAATTCATGATATTTCAAAAAAAAAATCCTGTGGCGTAAGCACGTCTTTCATATTAATTACACGGAAAAAAAGGAGGAATAAATACTCAAATTATGACCAGATATCAGAATAAACTATATTAGCAACGTGTAAAGTTTATACTGCAAAAATAGTTTAAATTCTAGAAGTATTACAATCTACCTTCATAAATACCAGACAATTTTAAACAACTACCTATAAATATACCTATTGCAGACAGGGTTGATAAATTGGTTAATAATTAAAAAACAATCCTGTGACTTTATAAATCAAAAATTATAATAATTGATAAATAATAAATTAATTATTGACATCATATTGGACATAGGTACATTTGCAATAATAATATTATTAGTGTAATTTCGTTATGTATCGAAATAACAGTAATTAGTGTTGTGTGACATACCTACCTAATATTGTTTAATGTAATTTAAAATATAAATAATTTCTCGTTCAACTACAAGTGGAAGGATTAAGAATCTTATAACTTGTGTATAGGTAATATCTTTGTAATTACATTCCGCAAATAATGATGATAATATGAATTTAAATATACCATATCGGTTTTGTAGTTAGCAAGTTAACACTAGCAAAGAAAGACATTGAATTGAACGTAAACGATAAACATTCACATGTCCATATATTATAATGAAAAACCATTTGCGAATTATTTTGAATTGATTTCTTGACTACCCACGTTAGTACGTATATACTAGTACGTACTAGTCGACAGATCTTACCCTTGATAAATCGAAATGACATGCTATGCAAAGACAGCTTTATAACTACTCGAATAAAGACGAAAAGTAATGCGTTATGTAGTTGCATCAAGAGATTTAATAAGTTTTTCGTAACTTTTAATTAAGGCGTGATTTCCATTTGACTTTAATGTATACTTAATGAAATAACGTGATGTACAGTGCCTAATTGACTATGAAAAAGAAGCAGGTTTAATTTAATCGAATAGAAGGTAAATCGAAACACTTTAATACTTTCTTATTTACGCAGTTCATAATAAAATGTAACAGATAATTACGTGTTTAGATAAGCAGCTGACATAACGTAAATCCTATGGTTAGAATACGTATCTTGAATTGGTTTTTGAAGGTTGTTCATTTATTGTATTGTTTAAGGTAATTTAGAATTCAAACAAAAGGTACTTAGATCTCACGAATGTTTGGGTCTGTTGAAGATTAAGATATTTAGATTGTTTACACAAAGAATACAAAAATAGCACGGTTATTAGCGTCTACATAATACATAATATTATCGTCAGATAAAGTCAATTAGTTTAAAGGAGGAACTGAACACGTTTTTAGTAGGTAATTGTGTAGCTTTAGAATTCAGAACGCAAATCCTAAACATTGAGACATTTGTAGTTTACTCCAATATAAACATGTAGCATTGAATTTGGTGGTGTACACTCATCAGTACGGAATCTTGGTCACTTACAAATTTGCTGATATTAACCTTTAAGTATGGACGTGGAGTCTCACAGGCTACTCAATGTTTACGTTTTCATAGTTTCGCCTATTTCCCCCCACTCCCCGCGATTGAGCGGCTCACTCAGTAGCTTTTGTTTTAGTTGCCAAACTACCAACGAGGGAGGAGGTTGTGTCGTCCGGTGAATATTACGTGAGTAATAACCATCAAAAAATTGACTGGAGCCTGTCAGGCTACACGTCCATTGTTGTCATATAATATATTTTATAAGGGCGATTATGTTTGTTTTAAATTTTGTAGTACAAAATGTCAAATATAAAAATGCCGGTAGTTTTTCATCAAAACTACCGTCTACGAGTTCTGTTCAAGGCCCTGCGCAAAAAATTTCCGTGTCGCTGATCCAACTTTCGAACAAAAAGTGAGTGAGTTGTTAGCTACGGATTAGTCTGACAATGAAGAGAATATTGAAGGTTTTTTTTTATATTGGAGTCCGAACTAATACAAAATCATGAGAGTGACAGTGATGAAGATCAGGACCAAGATCGGGACCAAGATCAGGACCAAGATCAGGACCGAGAACCGGACCAGGTCCTAGGAGAAGAATCTGATAGTTCCAAAAGCTGTGGAAAGAGGAGATTTTTTTAAAAAACTAGCACTCATGCTTGTAGTGCCTCATGTGCAAAGACGTGTTATAAATACACGATTGCCAAGAGAACTGAGGTTGACTATGAATCGCGTTTTAGGTAATGATATGGTTACAGAAGGTGTCCAGGATCAAGAAACCATTCAAGGGTCCAGAAGAGCATGTAGAATCGTCCCGCGAAAAAACATAGGATAACTACCTATGTTTGTGTTGGGTGCAAGAAACCTGTGTGTCTCCAATGTTCTAGACCTTTGTGCACTGACTGCCAATAAATTAGCGTTATTAGACCGTTGTCAATATTTTTTGTATTAGTTACCTGAAGTAGGTATTTTGTGTTTTTGGTTCCTTATATATTATATTTTAAGAAAAAAAGACTCATTTTGTTATAGTCATAAGTTTGGCTGTTTTTAATATCTAAAAATGTAGCCTAAGTAAATTTAGACTTAAAAGTGCCACGATTTTTTATTTTTTACATTTATATATTTTTTTAAATAAAAGTTGATTATATAAGCACGTTATTTTATTGCTAAATCCCTTAAATTCAATATCCAATCAGCTTTAAAGCAACCTTATATCAAATTCTCAAAAAAAAAAGTATGTACATATAGGAGCCTGTGAGACTCCACGTCCGCAGTAGTGTTAAGAAAAAATGACGTCCATACTTAAAGGTTAAAAAAAAAAAGAATAAAGTTAATAAGTTTGAAGATATACTTTAAACTTATGTTAGGTAGTAAAAACATGAAGTTCAATAATAAGTTTTGTCCTATTTTTAAGCAAGCCGAAATTTGTAAATTTAGATAACAATGTCATCTTATATATAAAATTCTCGTGTCACAATGTTAGTCTGCATACTCCTCCGAAACGAGTGGACCGATTCTCATGAAATTTTCTGCGCATATCGGGTAAGTCTGAGAATCGGCCAACATCTATTGCACGCCTCATAAGCGAAGCGTTGAGGTGGGTACTACGTGGTACTACTGTCACTTCGCGCAAAACATCTGATTTTTCAAACTTAAAATGTCTTTATGTATCATACATTGCACTTGTAAGATAATACATACACACACATATTAAGAAAAAACACTATTTTTAACATTCATGATATTTTTGATGTCATTTTTGTTATTTAAACTAGTTAAAAAACAGTTTAAAAAAGTTCTGTCTTGGACGTCCGTGTGTCTGTATGTGCGGAGGATTTTCTTGTTAACACGATAGCGACCGAAATACTTTACTAATCGAGTCTTTTTTTTTCTCTTACGCTTGAGTATGCTCAGGAATAGAACCCTTTCATTTTTCAGGGTCTGATTCGATGTGGTTTAATTGTTATTAAATAAACAAAAATAATAATTAATAAATAATTATTTAAAAAAAATTATGAGGCGTGCACTTTTGGATTTTCCAAATTATTTTTCATATGTACCACGGGCGAAGCCGGGGCGGACCGCTAGTATTTTCTATAATAATTGTAAAGGAGATTGCCCAAGTGACTATGGCACTTGGTATCGCAATCAAACTTATTGTGTCAAGATGGAATATAGCTCAATTTAAAGCTTGATGTTAGTACTTTTAGAAACGATTAAAGTTTTCTTTAAAAAAATACTTTATCGAGTTTAAACTAACGATGAACGTTAAGTTTTACATTTATTACATAGGTAATATTTAATTTACAAGACAAATGTGAAAAGTAAATCGTAATAAACATTATTTCAGAATAAATAACGTCAAACAATGCGTCGAACACATTCATTCAACATTCATTTCAAATAGATACTATTACTACGGCCACACTACCGTGATATGCCAATAATTATTGCCACAACTTTAACAACACCTAGGTGTAACCACAGTTGACAGATATATACTACGTACATACAGTTGGGAAACTAAGCCCCTGCGATGAAATTATGACGTATAGCTATAGGGCTGTTACCTTTTTGATATTTAACCGACTTCAAAAATAAAGGAGGAGGTTATCAATTCGGCCTGTATATTTCTGTTTGCTTTTTTTCACAGTTGATTTTGTGGTAATTTTGAGATTAAAACCCGTTAAAATACAAAAATGGTGTAGCCTAAATATGAATTTACAAGAAGAAACAATCCGAATTAATACAGCTTGTAAAAGTAAATACGTTTTTATCAGTGCTATATTTCGAAATATTGTTTTGTTATGGACGCCGAAGGCTATTTAATGTACCTAAATCTATATATATTAAACTCAAAGGTGACTGATATAGTGATCTATCAACGCACAGCCCAAACCACTGGACGTATCGGGCTGAAATTTGGCATGCAGGTAGATGTTAGGACGTAGGCATCCGCTAAGAAAGGATTTCCTGAAATTCTTGCGGGAACAGGGAAAAACGGGGATGCACGTACAAAGTCGTGGGCGGAAGCTAGTTATTTATAATGCTTGATATTTGTATTATACATATATTCAATAATTATTTTAAACCAGAATTTACAATACTTGTATGTAGGTATAGCTACTAAATTATTTTTAAAACGATAAATTTAATTAAATTAAAAAACACAAAATATGCAAAAATAAATTAAAATTATTATTATACGAGCATAGAACCTCTACCTTTTTGTTGTAGGAAGAAAAAGAAAATAGTTTGACAGGCTTAGTGCTTGACAAAGTGGAGACGCCACGTATCGATAAAAATACAATAATTATAATATCTTATGCACACAAGATTTTTTAAGGTTTCCATTTTTTTAGATTTTTGTGCTCTTCTAGATTGCGTAAAAATAGATGTGATCTTTAAACAGAATGGACTCCTAATAGTGACTATTTGTAGCTATCATTTTGATAGAAAATATGTCAACATAATTTAAAACTCATGCTGCCATATCTATAGAAATTAAAAAAGGAGTGTGTGTACTTATGTACACGCGTTAGAAGTTATACTTCTTTGGCGTATGGAAAAAAATACAACTTGAACATAGCTATCAATTTTCATACCACCTAGAGCTAATTTCATGCTGTTGAATTTAGGTGTCGGTGAATAAAATTATCTCTCATCATTTTTCTCCATCGCGCCAAAAGAAGTATAACTTCAAATAGTCTCTTTTTAACTTGTAGTCAGATACGGTATTTACAAATATATTTATTGACAGGGCTACAAACTGAAACAATCGATATTTATTTATTGTGAAATGACATCACTTTAAACTTTTTTCTATACTATGTATCTTTGTCATTTAAAATCTGTGGATGTGTCACCCGCTACTATCGATCCCCCTCAATACCCTCGTAAACACGCTTGATGGGGGCTATGTATCTGTATATTGTGGTGTAACCACGACTTATGGCCATAATTCTACAATGCCAATCAATATGACAAATGGCGGTAGGCAATAGCTCCGGCGGCGGTATTCTTTCGCACATCAAAGAAGATTACCGCCGTAATTATTGCGTTTGCGGCCACACTACCGTCTGTCCAGTGTGCAATATGAGCTCACCGGCGGCGCACGTATCGACCGACATGGAGTGGTCAAATGAAAAAGCGCTCGATGGCGCTAATTTTTGGAATTCTTGGAATTCTTCTCTTTGGGATCTTGGGGATATCCAACAGAATAACTATAAAAATCGCAGTGTACACAATGATGAGTGGCGTCGGATCAAACAAAATTTATCATTTCCAAGTACAATAGATGATTTGAAAAAGAAAAAATCCTTTTTAAAAAGAAAGAATCCTTGATGAATTATTACAGAAACCATATTATATATTAATTATTAACTAATATTTTTTTTGCTGCGGTAAAATGCCAATAATTACCGGCATATCTAGGTAAACTCTAGTGTAACCACACCAGTTCATGCAGTAATTTAGACGGTAATTTAATGCCACAATTATTGCGGTAACAGCCCGGTAGACGGTAAGGTAGTGTGGCCGTAGCATATGACATATTATGACGCAGGATGCTTGCAAGAGAGATAGATATATGTGTCAAAACAAAAACTTTTACTTTTATTTCTATTTATTCGGTATTATTACGACTTAATATTGATACATATGATCATTATAAATACAAATAGGATTTAACAATATCACGAATACGTGGCACAACTAAAATTTTACCGATACCACCCGTGGCAGTGGTCATTCTCCTTTGTTGAACTGTCGAATCCTACAAAATGTCTAATCATTTTGAAGGACAGACGCTGTTTATAAAATGTTGGATAATCTTGTTTATATATATAATATCATTGAATGTTATACACTTCTATACAATATTCGTTTGAAAGTAAAAAAAAATTTTTGAAAAGGAAGGGCAGGGGTGGAAGATAGTACGGAATGAGTTTATCAAGTATCAAACGAGTAGTAGGAGACCGGGTTTGGTTGTCTCACGGGTTGGTTGTCACAGCGGTCTTAACACAAAACTGAACTATCGAATAAGTCTGTTGAACAGCGTGGCAAGAGCGATACAGTGACAAGTCTGTCCCAACTTCGCGTCAGACCGCTCCGATCTACCGTGAGGGCCTCACACGTGTTTATTGTTTTCACACAGCAAAAGTAAATTTTTGTGCTGCTGTGTCGAACCTCGTAATTATACGTTCTTGTTTTACAGTAATAATCTTTCAGTTGATTTGATGATGATGAAATGTGTTTTATAATATCGTAGTATAGTTTTTTAGATATTCATTGATCGGAATTTATTTTCAATTTTATTTCTCTAAAACGTGTTATGGGGCTCGTTGTCACAAATTTTCGGGGGCTGGTTGTCACATATTAACCAGCCCCCTGTATGCGAGATGACTTTATTTGCGTTTTGAGGTTGTTTGTTTTAGCCGTAAATTTTCGATCAACACCGGAAAATCACCCTAACAATCCTGCTGGAAGTCCATCTATCCTTGATGACTCTATATTGACTCACGATTATTATTATTTGCTAAAATTGTGATTCTTAATATTCAGACTGAAATAAAGACCGTAGACACGGTTTCATTTGGTTAAGAGTTCTTAATTAAAAACTATTCCGTAAAATTATAAGACCAAAAAGTAACTTTCTATTTATAAATTGCCTGTTATTTAGTATGTGACTACCTACCCTAGGCATTGTGACAACCATCCCTGACCCGGGGTTATAAGTCACATTTTTCTTTAGAGTGAAAATACAAAATATTTCTACAACTGATAATATTACACAAAAATACGTTTATTTCTTTTGTAACACAATAATTACACTATCTTTTGGTATACAAATATCATTCCTAAACAACGTATTTTGGAAGTTACATAAAAAAAGTTAAAAATGTGACTTTCATCCCCGCTCTCCCCTAGGTTTGATATTAAGTATGTTCTGATTTTAAGAGTTCTTCATTAACTTAGGTTTCAAAGTTCTATTGGGAACTAGCGGTCTGCCCCGGCTTCGCCCGTGGTACTTACATAATATTTACGTTTTCTCTACATAAGAACCATCCTCGTAGTTCAAGGAATATAATAAAAAAAGAATTATCGAAATCGGTTCAGCCGTTCTCGAGTTATGCGCTTACCAACACATTTTGTGATTCATTTTTATATATAAGACTAGCGGTCCGCCCCGGCTTCGCCCGTGGTACATGTTTACGTTTTCTCTACATAAAAACCATCCTCGTACTACAAGGAATATAATAAAAAAAGAATTATCGAAATCGGTTCAGCCGTTCTCGAGTTATGCGCTTACCAACACATTTTGCGATTCATTTTTATATATAAGATTATTGATTAATAACTTGATAACCATAGAAATCTAAATAACAAGACACTAGAAGTCGTAAGCGCGCGTGACCTTGTCGCCACTCAGGTGACTTTCACATCACCAGCTGTGCCACCAGTGTGTTCGTCACAGTTCAGTTGCTCTGGAGACGTATGTGTGTAAACATGGTGTGTTTCAGCATTTCCCATTGCGGAAATTCTTCCACAAGTTGTAATTATACTAATAAAGGAATAATATTTCATCGGTAAATATTTTTTTTAGAAATAATGCCGTTTTTCCTTAAAATTATAGAATATTTACAAGTATTACGAGTGTCACCATAGTAATCGAAATAACAATGAATGACACAGTCGAGCATTCTTATTATCACGTTTAACACAAATTTCAACCTTATTGGAGCAAAAAGAAACAAAACGTCTCATATACTTAGGGATGTTATTCTAAAATAAACCGTAAATTCGTGCGTTAGGATACATATTAAAAAGCTTAATTTAATATTTAAGTTAGTTTTCACTAAAATCAAGCTGTCCAATAAAAGGCATAGTTTACTTGTGTGTACTGTTTAGCTATCGGTTTAAATGTGTTGATTTTGGCGACAGCGGTTTTCATACGAATTATGACATTATAGCACTTCTATGTGTCTTGTTATTTAGATTTCTATGTTGATAACTGTATAATTCTATAATTTTTCATTATGTGATTATTTGGAGCGAAAATTAATTAATTTTGAAAAAGGAAGGGATGTAGTGTATCTATGAAATAGATATATACATTGTCTCACGTACACCAGTGGTGGGGATAGCTTATAGCTGTCATTAGTCAGTCGACGGCCGATGCCGGACTGGAATGGACGTGTGCCCGCACTATTGAGTGTAGTAGTGAGCCAGTGCAATTCTACATATATACGTACTGTAAGCACAGTACAGGTGTCATTTTCATGGTTTTTTGGGGTAGCCATTAACTAATATGAGGTCAAAACTAAAATCCAAGATGGCGCCGACGAAAATTTTACATCATTTCATCATGGGTGTTATTTTTTATGGTTTTTGTGGTAGTTTTTAACTAATAAGAGGTCAAAACCAAAATATAAGATAGCGCCGATGAAAATTTGACATAATTTCGTCATGGGTGTCATTTTCATGGTTTTTGTGGTAGCTTTTAACTAATAAGAGGTCAAAATCAAAATACAACATGGCGCTGATGAAAATTTTACATCTTTCCGTGATGGGTGTAATTTTCATGGTTTTTGGGGTAGCTATTAACCATTATGAGGTCAGAATTAAAATCCAAGATGGCGCCGACGAAAATTTTAGTTTTGACTTCATATTGGTTAATAGCTACCCCAAAAACCATGAAAATAACACCCATGACGAAAAGATGTAAAATTTTCATCGGCGCCATCTTGGATTTTAGTTTTGACCTCATATTGGTTAGCTATATAATAGCTACCCCAAAAACCATGAAAATGACACCCATGACGAAAAGATGTAAAATTTTCGTCGGCGATTTTAGTTTTGACCTCATATTCGTTAATAGCTACCCCAAAAACCATGAAAATGACACCCATGACGAAAAGATGTCAAATTTTCGTCGGCGCCATCTTGGATTTTAGTTTTGACCTCATATTGGTTAATAGCTTCCCCTAAAACCATGAAAATGACACCCATGACAAAAGATGTAAAATTTTCGTCGGCGCCATCTTGGATTTTAGTTTAACCTCATATTGGTTAATAGCTACCCCAAAAACCATAAAAATGACACCCATGACGAAAAGATGTAAAATTTTCGTCGGCGCCATCTTGGATTTTAGTTTTGACCTCATATTGCGTAATAGACACCCCAAAAACCATGAAAATGACACCCATCATGAAAGATGTCAAATTTTCGTCGGCGCCATCTTGGATTGTTGTTTCATAACAATAATATTTGTCATACTCATACAGATCGACCAACATCATAATAGTCTTCCTACTAGTCTACTTCAAAACTTTGCCGCTATTCCTACCCATCCAAATCCTAATCTTACTAAGAATTGCTTTACCCCACCAATCCGTTCAACAACCCATAAAAAAGAGAGTCAACGTAATTTCTAAAACATAATTTTAAATTACAAATAATTGGAATATGAAACTTATAGTTACTGTTTACTCTTACAAAGTATCAAATATTTCAAATCACGAAAACGACAGTGCACGCACAATAATCTTTTTCTAATTATTCGTATTTATTTTTGGGACGAGGAGCGATACACCCTTCCCAGAGCGCTTCTGAGCGCGGTCTGACGAGTTGACGACCCGCAAAATGTATGAAGAAATCGACAAGTATTTTTAATTTAGCTAATAATTGAAATAAAATTTAGATTTAGATACAAAAAAATTATCAGAATCTATAAAGGACTATATGTATGTTAAAGCGTGGTTGTATTACGTATTGAAATACTGATATAATACTTTTTAGACATCTTGACTCGACCAAAGTCGGTACAAGAATGACTCGCAACTGCAAACGACCGTTATTTATAGGACGATTATTTGAGTGGCGTGACTGTGTGAGTCAGCGCAGGTGTTATTTGTGTTGTTTTGATCGTTATTTTGAATATGACATGTAATATTATTATTATTTGATAATTAAATGATCATTAATACTTTTATCCATTTGATTATTATTAAAATAATTAATTAAGTTCGTCAATTGATTTACTTTTAAAATATAATTTTATCTTTAAATTAAACGCGCTAACACGGCCATTCTGAAAAAAGCTCGTGCTCTGAGCGGTAATTCAAAACTCAAAATATCAATGATATAATTCACTTCAGCTGGTGACATTCCGACTTGTTTTAAGTACATAATATTCAAATTATTTGTTTCTTTGTCCAGTGTTCAGACTAAACCACTGTCTGGATCCATACTGAAAAGTATCTATCAGGTTATTATTATTTTCCGCCCAGTTGTAAGACTAAGTCACAGAAAACCCGTACAGACAAGTGGCATTCGATTCTATTATTATCTGCCCAGTTGCCAGCCTGAGTCACAGAAGACCCGTACAGACAAGTGGCATTCGATTGTATAATTATCTGCCCAGTTGTCAGACTAAGTCACAGAAGACCCGTACAAACAAGTGGCATTCGATTGTATTATTATCTGCCCAGTTGTCAGACTAAGTCACAGAAGACCCGTACAGACAAGTGGCATTCGATTGTATTATTATCTGCCCAGTTGTCAGACTAAGTCACAGAAGACCCGTACAGACAAGTGGCAGTCGATTATCATAATTAGTTTCCATTACCGCTAACACGGTCATCTAGATTTGGCTTTGGTACTATTCTTACACGTACATAGGACACAATAGTAGTCTAGCAATTGCTTGTGCTTTTTGCTTCATAGCAATCATTGTCGAGTATTATTGTGATTTACAGGATTCGATAGCTCAACGAGTTTTTCCAGCTGCGAACAGCGGCTTCTGTATCTCAACTCTCAAGTGATAACCATAAGTCCTGGAACATAATTAAAAGTTAAAACACAAGTTATATTCGGCTTGGCCATAGTAAAACAATAACACAAAACGTCCTCGTACGTTCATTTGAAATGAGTACGGTAATTTTATCTTGTGATGTCAAAACACAATGTATTATAACACAAACATAACCGCTCGGCCAAACTGACCTTATAGAACACCATCACATCCACACGATGAACTCAAACTAAAATATTGATTTATTCAACTGGAATTCGCTTAGAAGCGTTTTTCAGTCGTCAAAATACAGAAAAATAATAATTTTCCACCACAATAGCTTACACTGGGCGCCATTGAAGGCACCACATTGGATCCAAATTCCATGGGATCAAAAATTTATTATTTGTGACATAAGCACGTCGTTCGCTTACCACAATTAAAGGCTCAAATATCCTGGACAACCGCCCGGATTGCACATCACATTATAATAATGATGAATTACATTACCGTTACAATATTCCACACCACAAACATTTACTTCACACAACGCACAAGAAAACACACATTGTGCGAGTTCCTTCATTCTTGTTCACTTGAAGTCAATTCAATTCAATTTTTTCGAAGGTTGAAGTCCACAGTCGCATACTGTCATGATGGTGACAGTGACAGTTGCACACTGTCACGTAATATGATGAAAGAATTTGTGCCAGCCTGTCAAGATTCCGAGTAAGGGCTGGTTCATCTTCTACTTCTGATGTTAAAGCGTGGTTGTATTACGTATTGAAATACTGATATAATACTTTTTAGACATCTTGACTCGACCAAAGTCGGTACAAGAATGACTCGCAACTGCAAACGACCGTTATTTATAGGACGATTATTTGAGTGGCGTGACTGTGTGAGTCAGCGCAGGTGTTATTTGTGTTGTTTTGATCGTTATTTTGAATATGACATGTAATATTATTATTATTTGATAATTAAATGATCATTAATACTTTTATCCATTTGATTATTATTAAAATAATTAATTAAGTTCGTCAATTGATTTACTTTTAAAATATAATTTTATCTTTAAATTAAACGCGCTAACATGTATATCCCTCAATAACTTATAGGTAAGAAGATAGATCAGGCTGTTAATTTTCTTTAAATGGTACCGTTTTAGACCCCATTTTTTTGCATTTTATGCGATCATTGTGATGGGAAAATCGTATTTCAGCGATAATTTTGTATGACGTCGTACAATTTTTATAAGATGATCGTAGAACTGAATATTTATTATCTTTAAATTAAGATATTACTATGTTCTCACGTGTAATTGCTTTCAGTTAAAATGGTACCGTAAAATAGCATTTTTTGTAAAAAATCGTAATAGCGTCCTGCGTCCTTAACCGTTTGCAAGTATAGCACATAGACAACACAACAAGATCAATCAATCTATGTAACGGCATCGACGTGAGAGGTGTTTCCATACAAACGCGAAACAACAAAAGTAAGTACACTAATATTTATAAACTAAGTTTTTCGTATTAATAAGCCGTTCAAGTTTGTATATATTGTATTGTTTATAGCATTTTCCTACCATTACACCCACTGTAAGTCATTTTTTACCCAAAAAATAAGAAATAAAATACAGCCGTAATACGATACGAATTAGATTAATCCTAATATGGTGGTATAACTCCGAAATAGGAAAAATACTGGGCATGTTTAATTGTTTATAACTTTCAATTTATTTACTTATTTAATTAGTTCCAAGATTAGTTGAAATAATTATTAATCTGATAAATTAGAAACCATATTCTGCGGTATGAAAACGGTTGAGTACAAAATGTTTGTTTCTTAGAAGGGGTAAAAATAGGAAGGTGTATTTTAATTTATCACAAATAATTTATTTTGTATAACTGTTGATTTGAGTTTTACACTTAGATCATTAAGTAATGGATGGAGCACGCTGGCAAATGTTCTAACTAAACTTTCTGCCGATTTTGGTGCGGGGAGGGTAACTCACACTTTGAAACACAATCACACATTCACAAAAATAATTTGTGTCTTTACAAACTCAAACTATTACAAAATTGACAGACTAGCATGTTTTTGCACACATACATCGATTACACAGAAAAATCTCTGTACATATACGTAATAATACAATCGCTCTAAAGGGATGTAACCATATCGATATTACAAAAAAAATAATTTTGTTGAAATTAGAAATAACATTAATATTATATTCATAAAAAATACTACACAGGTCATTTGTAACGTTTTCATCATTATTATATGCATACGAAAAAACAATAAAACGCCATTTTATTATTTGTATTTGAATATGTATTTATTCAACACATCACATATTATATTCAACGCCCGTGGTACATGTTTACGTTTTCTCTACATAAGATCCATCCTCGTACTTCAAGAAATATAATAAAAAAAGAATTATCGAAATCGGTTCAGCCGTTCTCGAGTTATGCGCTTACCAACACATTTTGCGATTCATTTTTATATATAAGATAAAATAAATATCGGTACAGAAATTTTTATTATTTCTGTACCGAGGTGTCCATTCTGATTTTCTCCCACAGCATTCAATCCACCTTAGCCTTAAAGCAGGATTTTTTGTAAATCTGAAATATACGCAATATTAATACATACATATAAACAAACTAGCTGCTCCGCGCGGTTTCACCCCCGTGGCTCCACTCCTGTTGGTCGTAGCGTGATGATATATAGCCTATTAAACCTTTCTCGATAAATGGGCTATCTAACACCGAAATAATTTTTCAAATCGGACCAGTAGTTCCCGAGAATAGCACGTTCAAACAAACAAACAAACAAACAAACAAACTCTTCAGCTTTATAATATTAGTATAGATTAAATAATAGAAAGGTTACAAGATTAACATTACAAAAAAACGGCTAAGTGCGAGTCGGACTCGCGCACGAAGGGTTCCGTTATCCGTACCATTAAAATGTTCTGCCAGGTAAAAGTAACCGAGCGTAAATTTTAATAAATATATACAAGACTTACAAAATAAACATTATACTCCTTTTTATGCGTTGTGTAAAATTTTAATATAATAAAGATTAATTTTCATCTCATTTCAAATTATACTTAGAAAAATATTTTTTTATCGACGTTCAAGTTAAAAGCAGTCCGTCACTAAAGAAAGTCGTAAAAATTTACGACCTTTTAAGGGACGAGTTTTTAAATTCAACTCTATCACTAAGTTCATAAAGATTAAATTTGAATTTCTTTTCAAGATAGTCTCGCTACATCGCTTTATAGTCTCGTGGGGAGTGCGGTTCAATATCGCGTTCTAAATTCAACTTTATCTCTTAGTTCATAAAGATTAAATTTGTATATTTTCTTTCCATGATAGTCTCGTGAGGCCGCATCAATGATCGAGTAAACACATGACTCGATTATTTGTCTTGATCATATCGCTAAACGATACATCGACGATTATTAGAAATTGCATTTAAATTGATATTTACGTAAAAAAAATAAAAAAATACTTACAAATGAAAGGTTATTCCATCTTTTTTAATATTTGATGTGTTTGACTTGCTTCTGCAAGACTTGACAGCACAAAACGGCATTTTTAGCGGAGCACTCGCAGACGTCCTTTCGATGTTTTACGAATACGCACAGTGTTTGTAATCGATTACGCAAGTAGTTTTTATGAATGCATAAGATTTTTCGATTTGAAAAATCTTATACCTCGGCAAAAGGGGAAGCGCCTGTGAGTGTTATCCATTACTTAATGATCTAAGGTTTTACACATCTGAGCCAAAAAAACTGTTGTCGTTTGATTAAGCATTTACATTTTTTTTTTTTGGTCCGCTAACTGGACGTTCCAACATTAAGAAATAGTGAAAATACAATCATAATCTTTGTGACTTTTAGTTGGACGGCCTTCTAAGAGCGAACACAACATGCAACAATTATATAAACCTACACTTATAATAATAATTAAAAATAACAATTAAAACATATTAGTTACATTTTTGTTAGAGAAAAGAAAAATTTTTTGATTGTACTGACCGATGCATTAAACAAGTCGAGCTCATGGCAGACAGTGTTATAAGTGGTACACATACGGTTGATAGGTGAATTTTGGCCGTATTTAGTGCGACATAGATTTAAGTTAAAGGTCTTATGAGTGTGAATACGGGTACCAATTCTTGGCGTGTTCAAATTTTTGGAGACCAAGCAGATCAGGACTGTCCACCAAACCATGAAGAACCTTGTATAAGAAGACCATGTCCGCTGACTTACGCCTTATAACTAGGGAAGTCATATTATAGTGTTCAAGCCTAGAATTATAGGTGGTTAAGCGTCGGCAGAGGTTATTGGTATACGTAAGATGGTATAAGAATTTCTTTTGAAGTTTTTCAATTCTATTGACATGGACTGTGTAAGATGGGCACCAGACCTGACTACAATATTCAAGCAGACAGCGAACATAACAATTGAAGAGTATGACGGGAATTTCTGGATCCTTGAAGGCTTTAGTTTGTCGGATCACAAATCCCGCAAGTCTTGCCCCTTTACGGGTTATGTGATCAATATGCTCTCTGAAATCCAATTTTTTATCGACTATAACACCCAAGTCTCGTAAACTCGAGACCTCTTTTACTTGAGCGTCGTTTATTTTATAAGAAACATTATTTAATTTTGAGCTTCTAGTGAACCTGATGTGGTAACACTTGGAGGCATTAAGAATCATTTCATTTGATTCGCACCATTTAGTAACATTATCAATATCGCTCTGCAAAGCAATAACATCCTCGCTATCACGAATGGTTCTGTAGATCTTTAAATCGTCTGCATAAAGTTTGTACTCTGAGTTTATTACAGAGCAGAGGTCATCAATAAATACAATAAAGAAAAGAGGTCCGAGGTGGGATCCCTGCGGTACGCCAGAGGGAACTAAAATAGGCTGTGAAGTATAGCCTCGAATGGCAATAAGTTGGGAGCGATTTCGCAGGTAGGACTCACACCATCTGAGGAGAGAACCGCAAATGCCAGCCCGACCAAGTTTATCTAAGAGGATCTCATGGTTGACAACGTCGAACGCTTTCGAGAAATCTGTATAAATGGCATGTGTTTCAAATTTGCTTTCAAGAGCTCTGTAAATATGAGTGACGTATGCCGTAAGGTTCGAAGCAGTGGACCTCCCTGGTAGAAACCCGTGTTGATGACAGCTAATTTGGGACTTGAAGTGGGAATATAATATTTTTTGGATCATTGATTCGAAAACTTTGCCAAAGGAGGAGAGAATAGAAATTGGTCTATAGTTAGTCACATCTCTGTGGTCGCCATGCTTGTGGATCGGTTTGACGTAAGCTGTTTTCCATTTACTTGGAAAAACACCGACATCTTGTGACTTGTTAAAAATTATATGCAGCGGAGTAACTAACAGGGAGGCACAATTTTTTATGAATATAGGTGGTATAGCGTCGGGTCCAGGACCCTTACTAGCGTCGATATTCTTCAGGGACTTTAAAATCTCAGATTTAGCAAGGGTACAGGAGCCGAGGGAACCCACAAGACTAGCAGAATTGACTCGTACTGAAGAGTTATTGGCATTATTGTTGTAAATTGTTTGGAAGTATTTCGCAAATAAATCACAAATCTGCTGCCCGCCCCTAGCCACTTGACTATTGTGATACATCTCATCCGGAATTTCATTGCTATTGGATCTCAAAGATTTTATATAGGTCCAGAAATATTTAGGGTTATTTTTATTGTGAGATTTAGCATTTGCTTTGAATTGAGATAAGCAATGAGAAAGCATATCGTCACATCGCTTGCGCAACATTTTGAATGTGATGTGGTCTCTGGGATTTCCATACGCCTTAAATCTCTTATGAAATTTGGCCTTTTCTTTTAAGGCTTTTATTAAGGGAAGGCTAAACCATGAAGGGTAGTTATTTTTTCTTGGATTAGATAATGGAGTATGTTTTTGTATAATGTTGTTTAGGACAGAGTAGAAATTATCAACAGAGTCATCAACCGAATAATTAGATTTAAGATGCGTATTCCAGTCTACAGTATCCAACTCTTGGAGGATGCGTGAAAAATTAGCTTTGGAAAAATTAAGAAATGGTAATGCTTTAATCTTAACTCGTTTTGACGGCTTAAATTTCATGGTTATACTTAGAGCAGGGTGGTATCTGTCAGTACCTACAAGAGGATCATCACATTGTCGAACAATGAAAACGTTGGTGACATTCGTTATAATAAGATCTAACGTCTTTCCGTTTATGTTAGGAACAGAGTTTACTTGGTGAAGATTATTAAACGAGAGAGTATCTACAAAAAGATTTTCTATTGATGAATTATTACAACTTGGTGAAAGTGAATGAGTACTGTGGTCTAAGTGCCATGATAATCATTCTCTTGTTTATAGAATTTTTGATGGGTCAGAATTAGGATTACTAAAAACACGAGTAGTTTTCCTATTACGGTGGTAGTTATTTCCAGGTAACTCTGTATTAGGTTATATGATCTCCTATTACGGCCCTATTCATAGAACATAAAATTACCAGATTTAGGGTTGCGTAAATAAATAAGAAGTTTTGTGTCTTTTTTTGTGAATTCTTATTTGATATGCGTGTGTTTTTTTTTTATAAAACTAAAAGCATAAGTGAAACACATTAAAAGTGAATCAACGTAATCAAACCAATGGTCAATGAATGAAAAACTTACAATTTACTTTACTAACACATTTATATTATTTAATAAATATTATTTGTACGGAACTTCAATGAATATAATTTCTGACCCTCCGTATTAGGCGCGGGTCAAACACAAGCGGCGCGGGCGCGGGCGTGCCATAAGCGCACCTCTTGAATCTGTTTTGCACCACGTCCTTCTTATACATTTTGTATGAAAGAATTTTGGACAGGCGTCGAGACGGCACGCCACGGTTGTGCCACGGTTGCGCCGCCTTTCCAAAATTATTTCATACAAAATGCCAATAGCGCACCCGATGCACGCCGGCAGCGCGCCCGAGGCGCGCCCGATGCGCGCCCGCAGTGAGCCCGATGCGCGCCGCGCCGCTTGTATATGTCCCGCGCCTTAGGAGCCGTCTACCGCAGTAATAGGCTCTGACCAAAATCATACCTCCGTATTAAAGAAAATCGACCTGACTATTTAAATATTTTTTTAAAATAAGAAATATCATGAAAATAAACATAGACTCAACAGCAATACAAAATGTAAGTTCCACTTTTAACGATAAAGTGGTTTGGCACCTTGAGAAAGACTTAAGTACAAAGTTACAAATGCTTATTTTTGTTAGTTACTTTCAAATGTTGTGAAATACCTCCGTATTAGGTGCTTTTACCTTAGTCAGTCGAAACTACTTATTCAAATATTGGTTAAATTTTTGAAACGTGATCTCGAATTTCATTTATTTGAGGTGTCTAATCAATAGCGGTGACTTTTCATAAGAAACTGTTCAAGACAATAAATGTGTGAAGATGTATAAAACATATTGAAAACTTCAAGTCTTTTTCGTAGCGTCGTTTAAAATCAAATTCATTATGCTTTCGGCACTAAAAATATCTAAGTGA
The DNA here is from genome assembly GCF_061535395.1 of Colias eurytheme. NCBI lineage: Eukaryota > Metazoa > Arthropoda > Insecta > Lepidoptera > Pieridae > Colias > Colias eurytheme. The sequence continues at coordinate 1,602,805 of NC_142980.1, forward strand.
AAGCCATAGGACTACAGTCAAAGGGTGTATCGAATAAGATATCGTTACACTATAAAAATAACTACTTTTAAAAACCGACTTCAAAAACGGAAAAATAAAAAATAATTAATTACTACATATTATTTAGTTGTGTTATTCACTATACAGTTTGAAATCGTTAAGTGTGCACAGGCGATTATTCCGTACTTAACCTAATGAGTAAAATGGCCAAAATATATTTTTAAAAATAAAACTAGAGCAGGCTCCAAGGAGATGTTCGTTTGCAAAAATAGCGGACCTAAATCTGACTTCTGATATATATTGTATAGATCCCAGACATCCTATAGACAGATGTTGCCAACCAGTTTTGTGGTCCCCCTCTCCCCACAACGGTAATTAAATATGGCATACAAAGAAAAAAATAAAAATTTCCAAAACATACCGTGTGGGGTATCAAATGAAAGAGCTTATTGAGTAGATCACGAATATATAGCATACTATAACATTTCTTACATTTTCTCTAAGATTTTTTAGAAAATTTACGAAAATGCTCCATTTTTGAGTTAACTTTAAACCACTATAGATTGAAAACTCATCAATATATCTTTTAAATTATTATTTTAAATAATTAACAATAGTCCATTGTTAACGATTCAATAGTTCGTAATATATGTGGTGGATTTGATGACCCCACAAAATGTTTTAAATTGCAAGGCGCAACTTTCACTGAAGTTACCGATTTGAAATCACACAGAGGCTGATTCAAGAATGTTCTGCCATATTTTTCATTCTGTTAAACACAACGACAGTGCAGAGATAATTATTCTAAGCCCTGACACCGATATTTTTGTATAAGGCCTTTATTTCTGGCATAAACTTGAAAATATACTCGCCATCTTTGAATGCTCCCCCCATGCAACTATTTCGAACATGTACGAACTAGCGTTTAATGTAACATTTTTGGATATTTCTCGTTTTATTTTTAAAAATTTATTATGGCCCTTTTACTCATTAGGTTAAGTACTTTCGATATCAGTTTTAATTTTTTTGATATCTGCAATGGTACCTAACGGAATAATCGCTTGTGCACACTTAACGATTACACCCTGTATAGGTTTGAAGTCGGTGCCAAGCACTATAGACACTCATTAAACTACGCTATTTTTAGATACAAGAACTAAGATTATTTCGATACAAGAACTACCTACTTGCAATTCAATTACATTATTCGCAATACAAAAAATTGGCTATTTTCGATACAAGTCCTACGCTTATAAAGCGTGAACGATTGGCTCATTCACTCAATAAATGTGTGAAGATGTGTATATTATTACATATTGAAAACTTCAGTCTTTTTAGTAGCTTCGTTTAAAATCAAATTCATTATGCTTTCGGCACTAAAAATAAGAACCTACTTTTCCGTTTTTGAGCTGTACTCCTTCGCGAACGCTGGGCGTGTCACTGATTGACGGCAGAGGTTGCACCGTAGGCGGTAGGCTCTGCTCGTTCGGGATCCCCGGGAACGTACCCTCTGCTGGGATCGGGTTCGACTCCTGTGGGAATTTAGTACATTTATAGACATTTTGCCAACAGGTTATATTTCATGACATTTTGAAAGAATAGAAAGAATAGTTCACGAGGCGGGATTTTTTCTATTCTTTAATATTTACTTACAAAGGACTGGTTGAATGGTGTTCCTTTTGTGCATCTTTTTGATTGATTTTAATTAAAGTCAGTGTCTATTTGTATGGAATTTACACATTTTGTAATTAAATTTTTAAATTTTCTAACCGCATTTCAACATTTGGTTTTTTCTTTTTAAAATATCGTTATAGAGATTTTTATCTAATTGGCTAGCTTGTTCAATTTGAATTTTTATATTGTAGCTCACAATTAAAACGTCGAATAGCGATTCAAATAACAGGCAAAAATAAAACTTTACACTTTTTTTTTGGTTAGTAAAGAAGCGTTAGAAAATTTATAGTAGGTATGGAGTTTTGGTGTCGATTCTAACCAAATACTAGAACATTAAACAAAAATGAACATGCCAAAAACCACAAAGATTTGTCCGGCATGCAAAGCAATCCATCCACGACAAATACGATGCACAGCGCGCTCGTGTGCTCGCGACAAGACAATTATACAGGTTGTAAGATTATTTAATAACTAGCTTTCCGCCTGCGGCTTCGCCCGCGTTTTCAAAGAAAAACCCGCATAGTTCCCGTTCCCGTGGGATTTCCTGGATAAAACCTAGCCTATGTTGCTCAGTGAAGCTTTCTAATTGTGAAAGAATTTTTGAAATAGGTCCAGTAGTTTATGCGTGAAAACCATACATACATACATAATTACAAACCTTTCCTCTTTATAATATAAGTATATTATTACCGCGAAGCGCGTCGAACGCGGCAACTGATACACAAAAATAATACTATATGGGGTGTTAGGCGGTCAGCGAAAATTCAGCTATTCGGGCCTGAGGTAAGCGGTGAGGGGGTCCGCGTTTAGTATGGAATCAACGTGCTCGAAACTAAAAATCGTAACCGCCATTCACATTTTTATCAAAAAGTGAATGAAAATATTTAGTACTAGAGGTCCGCCCCGGCTTCGCCCGTGGTACATATTTCGCAATAAAAGGTAGCCTATGTCCTTTCTCGGGTATCAAAATATCTCCATACCAAATTTCATGCAAATCGGTTCAGTAGTTTAGGCGTGATTGAGTAACAGACAGACAGACAGAGTTACTTTCGCATTTATAATCTTAATATATATAAATCTCGTGTCACAATGTTTGTCCTCAATGGACTCCTAAACCACTTAACCGATTATAATTAAATTCGCACACCATGTGCAGTTCGATCCAACTTGAGAGATAGGATAGTTTAAACATGTAGGTACCACGGGCGAAGCCGGGGCGGAGTACTAGTATTAGTATATATTATATTGGTTAAATTTTTGAAACGTGATCCTGAATTTCATTTATTTGAGGTGTCTAATCAATAGCGGTGACTTTTCATAAGAAACTGTTCAAGACAATAAATGTGTGAAGATATTGTATAAAACATATTGAAAACTTCAAGTCTTTTTAGTAGTGTCGTTTAAAATCAAATTCATTATGCTTTCAGCACTAAAAATATCTAAGTGAAAGCCATAGGACTACAGTCAAAGGGTGTATCGAATAAGATATCGTTACACTATAAAAATAACTACTTTAAAAAAACCGACTTCAAAAACGGAAAAATAAAAAATAATTAATTACTACATATTATTTAGTTGTGTTATTCACTATATAGGTTTGAAGTCGGTGCCAAGCACTAGACACTTATTAAACTACGCTATTTTTTTATACAAGAACTAAGATTATTTCGATACAAGAACTACCTACTTGCAATTCAATTACATTATTCGCAATACAAAAAATTGGCTATTTTCGATACAAAACCTACACTACTCTTGGTGTAAGTCCTACGCTTATATAGCGTGAACGATTGGCTCCTTCACTCAATAAATGTGTGAAGATGTGTAACTATATTACTTATTACATATTGAAAACTTCAGTCTTTTTAGTAGCTTCGTTTAAAATCAAATTCATTATGCTTTCGGCACTAAAATAAGAACGTACTTTTCCGTTTTCGAGCTGTACTCCTTCGCGAACGCTGGGCGTGTCACTGATTGACGGCAGCTGCAGCGGTTGCGCCGTAGGCGGTAGCTGGTCTCCTGGGATCGGGGACTCCTGTGGGAATTTAGTACATTTATAGACATTTTGCCAACAGGTTATATTTCATGACATTTTGAAAGAATAGAAAGAATAGTTCACGAGGCGGGATTTTTTCTATTCTTTAATATTTACTTACAAAGGACTGGTTGAATGGTGTTCTTTTTGTGCATCTTTTTGATTGATTTTAATTTAAGTCAGTGTCTATTTGTATGGAATTTACACATTTTGTAATTAAATTTTTAAATTTTCTAACCGCATTTCAACATTTGGTTTTTTCTTTTTAAAATATCGTTTTAGTGATTTTTATCTAATTGGCTAGCTTGTTCAATTTGAATTTTTATATTGTAGCTCACAATTAAAACGTCGAATAGCGATTCAAATAACAGGCAAAAATAAAACTTTACACTTTTTTTTTGGGTAATAAAGAAGCGTTAGAAAAATTCATAGTAGGTATGGAGTTTTGGTGTCGATTCTAACCAAATACTAGAACAAAAATGAACATGCCAAAAACCACAAAGATTTGTCCGGCATGCAAAGCAATCCATCCACGACAAATACGATGCACAGCGCGCTCGTGTGCTCGCGACAAGACAATTATACAGGTTGTAAGATTATTTAATAACTAGCTTTCCGCCTGCGGCTTCGCCCGCGTTTTCAAAGAAAAACCCGCATAGTTCCCGTTCCCGTGGGATTTCCTGGATAAAACCTAGCCTATGTTGCTCAGTGAAGCTTTCTAATTGTGAAAGAATTTTTGAAATAGGTCCAGTAGTTTATGCGTGAAAACCATACATACATACATAATTACAAACCTTTCCTCTTTATAATATAAGTATATTATTACCGCGAAGCGCGTCGAACGCGGCAACTGATACACAAAAATAATACTATATGGGGTGTTAGGCGGTCAGCGAAAATTCAGCTATTCGGGCCTGAGGTAAGCGGTGAGGGGGTCCGCGTTTAGTATGGAATCAACGTGCTCGAAACTAAAAATCGTAACCGCCATTCACATTTTTATCAAAAAGTGAATGAAAATATTTAGTACTAGAGGTCCGCCCCGGCTTCGCCCGTGGTACATATTTCGCAATAAAAGGTAGCCTATGTCCTTTCTCGGGTATCAAAATATCTCCATACCAAATTTCATGCAAATCGGTTCAGTAGTTTAGGCGTGATTGAGTAACAGACAGACAGACAGAGTTACTTTCGCATTTATAATCTTAATATATATAAATCTCGTGTCACAATGTTTGTCCTCAATGGACTCCTAAACCACTTAACCGATTATAATTAAATTCGCACACCATGTGCAGTTCGATCCAACTTGAGAGATAGGATAGTTTAAACATGTAGGTACCACGGGCGAAGCCGGGGCGGAGTACTAGTATTAGTATATATTATATTGGTTAAATTTTTGAAACGTGATCCTGAATTTCATTTATTTGAGGTGTCTAATCAATAGCGGTGACTTTTCATAAGAAACTGTTCAAGACAATAAATGTGTGAAGATATTGTATAAAACATATTGAAAACTTCAAGTCTTTTTAGTAGTGTCGTTTAAAATCAAATTCATTATGCTTTCAGCACTAAAAATATCTAAGTGAAAGCCATAGGACTACAGTCAAAGGGTGTATCGAATAAGATATCGTTACACTATAAAAATAACTACTTTAAAAAAACCGACTTCAAAAACGGAAAAATAAAAAATAATTAATTACTACATATTATTTAGTTGTGTTATTCACTATATAGGTTTGAAGTCGGTGCCAAGCACTAGACACTTATTAAACTACGCTATTTTTTGATACAAGAACTAAGATTATTTCGATACAAGAACTACCTACTTGCAATTCAATTACATTATTCGCAATACAAAAAATTGGCTATTTTCGATACAAAACCTACACTACTCTTGGTGTAAGTCCTACGCTTATATAGCGTGAACGATTGGCTCCTTCACTCAATAAATGTGTGAAGATGTGTAACTATATTACTTATTACATATTGAAAACTTCAGTCTTTTTAGTAGCTTCGTTTAAAATCAAATTCATTATGCTTTCGGCACTAAAAATAAGAACCTACTTTTCCGTTTTCGAGCTGTACTCCTTCGCGAACGCTGGGCGTGTCACTGATTGACGGCAGCTGCAGCGGTTGCGCCGTAGGCGGTAGCTGGTCTCCTGGGATCGGGGACTCCTGTGGGAATTTAGTACATTTATAGACATTTTGCCAACAGGTTATATTTCATGACATTTTGAAAGAATAGAAAGAATAGTTCACGAGGCGGGATTTTTTCTATTCTTTAATATTTACTTACAAAGGACTGGTTGAATGGTGTTCTTTTTGTGCATCTTTTTGATTGATTTTAATTTAAGTCAGTGTCTATTTGTATGGAATTTACACATTTTGTAATTAAATTTTTAAATTTTCTAACCGCATTTCAACATTTGGTTTTTTCTTTTTAAAATATCGTTATAGTGATTTTTATCTAATTGGCTAGCTTGTTCAATTTGAATTTTTATATTGTAGCTCACAATTAAAACGTCGAATAGCGATTCAAATAACAGGCAAAAATAAAACTTTACACTTTTTTTTTGGGTAATAAAGAAGCGTTAGAAAAATTCATAGTAGGTATGGAGTTTTGGTGTCGATTCTAACCAAATACTAGAACAAAAATGAACATGCCAAAAACCACAAAGATTTGTCCGGCATGCAAAGCAATCCATCCACGACAAATACGATGCACAGCGCGCTCGTGTGCTCGCGACAAGACAATTATACAGGTTGTAAGATTATTTAATAACTAGCTTTCCGCCTGCGGCTTCGCCCGCGTTTTCAAAGAAAAACCCGCATAGTTCCCGTTCCCGTGGGATTTCCTGGATAAAACCTAGCCTATGTTGCTCAGTGAAGCTTTCTAATTGTGAAAGAATTTTTGAAATAGGTCCAGTAGTTTATGCGTGAAAACCATACATACATACATAATTACAAACCTTTCCTCTTTATAATATTAGTATATTATTACCGCGAAGCGCGTCGAACGCGGCAACTGATACACAAAAATAATACTATATGGGGTGTTAGCCGTTAGGCGGTCAGCGAAAATTCAGCTATTCGGGCCTGAGGTAAGCGGTGAGGGGGTCCGCGTTTAGTATGGAATCAACGTGCTCGAAACTAAAAATCGTAACCGCCATTCACATTTTTATCAAAAAGTGAATGAAAATATTTAGTACTAGAGGTCCGCCCCGGCTTCGTCCGTGGTACATATTTCGCAATAAAAGGTAGCCTATGTCCTTTCTCGGGTATCAAAATATCTCCATACCAAATTTCATGCAAATTGGTTCAGTAGTTTAGGCGTGATTGAGTAACAGACAGACAGACAGAGTTACTTTCGCATTTATAATATTAGTATGGATTTTCAAAATCTAAAACAGTCACGAAATCGAGAAGGTAAATACCTATGTATTTATGATTTTATACGAATTATTATCGTAAAATACGGTTGTAATGAGCATTTATATATGATATTTCATATTTTAGAGGTAACTTCAGGATTTTTTTTTATCGAGCAAAATTTTTCCAATCGTGTTTTGGAAACAGTCATCCCATCACACATACGTTCTGTAATACATATTAGAAATTTCAGTGCGAAAAAACTTCAATATTTTCAATTATAGCTCATAAAAAACAGTCCATTTTTCCGTTTTCACCTACTAAGGGCCCATATGGCATGATTCTGTATTCACGCGCGATGACCTAAAATTTATATAGCGTATTTCACATAGAAATCTAAATAACAAGACACTAGAAGTCGTAAGCGTGCGTGACCTTGTCGCCACTCAGGTGATTTTCACATCACCAGTGCATTCGTCACTGTTCAGTTGCTCTGGAGACGTATGAGTGTATACATGGTGTGTTTCAGCAATTCCCATTGCGGAAATTCTTCCACAAGTTGTAATTATACTTATAAAGGAATAATATTTCATCGGAAAATATTTTTTTTTAGAAATAATGCCGTTTTTCCTTAAAATTATAGAATATTTACAAGTATTACGAGTGTCACCATAGTAATCGAAATAACAATGAATGACACAGTCGACCATTCTTATTATCACGTTTGTTCGTATTGGAGCAAAAAGTCTCATATACTTAGGGATGTTATTCTAAAATAAACCGTAAATTCGTGCGTTAGGATACATATTCAAAAGCTTAATTTAATAGTTAAGTTAGTTTTCACTAAAATCAAGCTGTCCAATAAAAGGCATAGTTTACTTGTGTGTACTGTTTAGCTTTCGGTTTGAATGTGTTGATTTTGGCGACAGCGGTTTTTATACGAATTATGACATTATAGCACTTCTATGTGTCTTGTTATTTAGATTTCTATGGTATTTCATGTATAACTTTGGTGTTTCTACACCTATTTACATGATTCTTTTTTTATTGAATAGGTAATAATGTTAATTTTTTTTTAATTAGGGATGAGTGAGAGTGTTGTAAACGTAAGAGTAGACAAATAAAATCAGAAAGCTCCGAATTGCTAAGCTATTGAAGTTTCACGTGTTATTGTGAGTCAATTTTAAAAGATAGACAGAGCTGTCTAGGAATTTATTTTTATATAATAATAATAATTTAAGAACATTTGTATCGTACATGATTTCTATGTAGCTTTAACCACGATTCAAAAAAGACGTTCAGTGACACGTCTCCATCTCCTCTTGACATAGATTTTCAAGGAACAAATGTACTTTTTCATCTTATTTAAAAATTTGTTATCAAGACAAATAGGATTAGTAAAACCAAAACAATCATGATTTCATAATATCAAACAATTTTTTTAAATGTTATAAATACCTGCAAACATGGTATTGCTTCTGCATGAAGCCTTCTTCGTCCGCCCTTTGTTAAGTTTATATGCTCCGGCAGAAAGTGCACGGAGCATATGACGCTATGTTCCCGGGGCCTCCAGCGAGGATTGCCGTGATTTTTTCTAAGTACCTCAATCCATTTCTCTTTAGATATTCTATTTTTGGGAAATCTGTAAAACATTTTTTATTAATATATTTTTTTCTAACTATACTACCTAGATCATACAGATTTAATTTTAATAATTAGGGATGTAACGATACCGATACCGATACCGATATATCGGCCGATATAATCGGCAAGCCGATATATCGGTATCGCCGATTATAAAACAACCGATACCGATATCAAACAATTCAAAAAACCGCGCCCAATGAACGATGCGGGAGGCCGTGCGCGTGCGCACTTTGTTTTCTGAAAAAGCTCTACCAATAGTAAACTTTTATTAGGTACTGATTGTATGTGTTAACTTAAAGTTTAACTGACTTTGTAAAATAATAATACTAAAATAAATGGATTTCTTTTTTTTTTTGAAGTGAAACTTCTTTATCGGGGTTGGACAAAAATTTAGTGTAACATTTTTGCGTTACGCCGTACGCGTGACATTTTTGCGTTACGCCGTACGCGTGACATTTTTGCGTTACGCCATACTCGTGACATTTTTAAGGTCATAAAGAAGTTTCACTTCATACGTGTGTACTCTAGTACACGCATACATTTTTTTTTTGATTTGGCGTTGTTATTTAAAAGAATATCTACGATTTACAGTGGAGTCTCTGAAATGTTGGTAACTTTTATGCATAATTCACTATTTATTTTTCTACCAAGCCATCGATATCGGTATCGCCGATATTTTATTACAAATATCGGTATCGGTATCGTATCGGCAAAATCATGTATCGTTACATCCCTATTAATAATAATATACCTACACCTTTTAACCCATTAAAGGTTAAATTAACACTACAAAATATTTTCTTACTTTACTTTTATTTTCATAAAGGAAGTACAGAGGTAAACATAAATAAAAAAAATTATGGAAAATTTGGTTTTTCAGGAAAATATACTGCCCACCATACACTAAAGTGCAGTAACAGCAAAATCACGATTTCGAGTAAAACGCATTTAAAGTTAAGAATTGATTTTAAAAAATCAACAGAATGATAAGCAAAAAAATTTGAATGCAGAAAGGTTGTAAAGGCATAGGTTCACACGTTAAAGCAATAAAAAAAAATATATCCTAATAACTGAATTTATTATGGCCATTTATTCTTTTTGGTGCCTATTACTGCATAGCCTTTTTTGTAAAAAATACCATTTTAAACTTAGTGAAATGCAGCAAAAAGCCCTATTACTGCGTTTGGATCAGTTATTTTGTCAAGAAACCCAACTAACATGCAGTAAGGTCAAAAAAATACTGCATTTTAGTTAGTTTTTTAAGAAAAAAGTGTTCAATTTACTAGTGCAGTAAGAAAAATAGCTAGTTCACAGTTGCAATATTTAAAACATTAACTGCACTTTAGCTAGGAATAATCATATCTGTGTCATTATGCTATCCAAACTAATCTGCAGTAATGCTGTATTTTACTGCGTGTTAGTCAGTTTATAATGATAAAAGAATGTTAAGTATTCACAACTAAAATGCGACAAGCTTTGATTTTACTGCATTTTAGTTGGGAGTTCGTGACAATAAATTGTATTTTCTTAATTTGCAGTAAAAATAGCTTGTATGGCGGTAAATTTTACTGCGTATTAATTTTTTTTTTAATTTTTTTCCAGAAATATAAAACTATCTAAAGAACTGTAAAATTATATTGCTTACTGCATTTTAGTTATGAAACCTTAAAATTTAATCTGCAGTATAATTTATACTGTATTTTAGTTGGGAAATCACGCCAAATTGTTAATTTTTTTCGTTTGCAGTAAGTGAAAACTGTTAAATAAAAACCATTCTTATAGTCTTAGAAATAAGTAAGTTAATTCAATAGAAAGCTTAAGAAACCCGCTTTCAGAATCACTAATAAAACGAAAAATCACAAAAGGGCTGTTACTGCTCTTTAGTCTCTGGTGGGCAGTATAGGGGTATTACTATTGAGTACTTGTACTTCTATCTGTGGTGCACAATAAAGTATTTTTGTTTGTTTTGTTTGAGTACACTGACCGCCTAAGTGCAAAATTTTTCGAAAGTCGAAACACACTTTTACAAAACAAACTGTTTTCAGGCACTTCTTACATTGCCAACATTCTTGAACTGCAAAATACACACCGCAGCTGTTAAACAATTTGGGGGGGTTAGTGTCCAACTTTATCTTGAGGTATACCGTATACCCTTCGACAACGGATGCTGCTTGATTTTCTTGGTTCACACTTTGGCGTAAATAAAATCGTGCAATATGACGTCAGAACATGAGCTGATCCAGGGTTATCACATATTACACGTAAATGCCAGGACGCATTAGTAACAGCCATATCTATCATAATAATAGTTTTATGTAAATAGTATCTACCACCACTATTTTCCGTGAACATTGTCTACAGGTGAAAGAATGAAACTGAAAGATGAAAGTTGCTTGTCCATTATTTTTAAATATTTGTACAGGGTTCATCAGTCAATATGCTTGGATCAGGTGGTATGATAGCCAAGTCACATTCATCATCTTCGCTACCCTGTAACACAGTTTCAACAGCTTCCTGAAGCCTATGATAACTAGTTTGAGCTGTATATTTCTATTTTTTCATTGTAAAGTATCAAAAAGTAAACATTTTGATTATGTATGTCGTCAGTATACTCAACTGATTACAGTTACAGTTACAAGATTCTAGTTTTATGTTAGGTAAGTAACTATATTATGTAATTTATGTAATAGTTTTTATTACCATTCTTTTACATCTAATGCATTAATATAAATCGAAATAAATCACTTAGAATCACTAATTACTTGAAAAAATCTAAAATCATTTACTTACCTCGATGACGTAAAAATAATCGCACTAAGTACTCACTTATCCATACTTCCATACTTAATTATTATTATAAATGTGAAAGTAACTCTGTCTGTCTGTCTGTTACTCAATCACGCCTAAACTACTGAACCAATTTGCATGAAATTTGGTATGGAGATGTTTTGATACCCGAGAAAGGACATAGGCTACTTTTTATTGCGAAATATGTTCCACGGGCGAAGCCGGGGCGGACCGCTAGTTTTTTATAAAGACACTTTATGGGCCTTACAATGAAGTAAAATAATAAAGGACAAACATATGCTTAACAAATTCTGGAATTGATGCCAAGAAATATAGTTGTATACTCAAATATAGTTGTTAATAAAATAGCACACTTTCCTTCATACTTTATTTCTTACTAGCTTTCCGCCTACGGCTTCGCCCGCGTTTTCAAAGAAAAACCCGCATAGTTCCCGTTCCCGTGGGAATTCCTGGATAAAACCTAGCCTATGTTGCTCAGTGAAGATGCAGCTTTCTAATGGTGAAAGAATTTTTGGAATCGGTCCAGTAGTTTATGCGTGAAAACTGAAAACCATACATAATAACCATACCAATAAAATATACTTTTAGTGTACTTACTTGTGAAAACTGATATTTATTGATGTTGTGTTCGTTTTGTTCATACATCTTAGGAATTCACAATAAGACATTTTTTTCGAAAAAATAATATAATATAATTAACGGATTGGCACGATTGGAGCTGGCACGATTTTAATTTTTAACCAAAGAATATAAATACTACCCACTTCTACTAACTTCATACAAAAAAAAAGATACGAAGACGATTGATCCGCCATCTAGTTGGTACCCCCTTAAACAATTTACTGGCGGGCTTTTCAAACTTTAAATAGTCACATGAGTTGAAGATTGATAAAAATTTTATTCCATGGTCCATCAGGTATGAAAAAATATGTACCTACACACACATTATATTATGTATTTAAAGTACATATTTTTTCAAAGCTGATGGAATATCAAGTTCAAGGAAAGGTTTCGCCATGTCTGGTTCATTTTATACAAAACAGAATTAATGCCATCCGACTACCAAAAGATGTCGCTAAGTGCATCATTTTAACCAGTAAAAAATAAAATTAGATTAAATTGCAATTTCATTACTTTTTATAATTTTTTACATACTTTAGTAAATTGAACCTACCTATTTAATTTCATTTTCGCTCGATTTTAACTAATTTTACAGAAAAGTTTATATTTAAACAACGCCATCTCATGAAACTACTATAAACAAGATATTCTTCTCCGATTTGGCGATGCTAAACGAACAATAGATGGCACTACAGACGTTTTAACGTTACTTTTAGGGTTGATTTTTCAATCGCTGCAGCTGGTTAAAACTTATTCATCGAATAACGTATTAAACTACCATTTCATAAAATTGAATTGAATTGAATTACTTTATTGGACGGATAAATTTGAACCAAGGATTGAAAAATCGGCCCTTAATCTCATTGCCTATATTTTTAGTATAAAAAATGTTAGCCGTTATTTACAAACTGTGTTCCTGTAGCGGCCTCTAATAGGTACCTAGTGTATTGATCGTTTTCATACGAAAAATGAATTGTCGGAAAACTTGCGAGATTGTGTGAAGATCTCATTACAAAATAATATACAACCTATACTTAAACCGTAGTATATTATTTCTAGTCACATTTAATTAGGTATATTATATCAAGAAATCATAATCATAATAAATCGAAACTAAAGTTAAATACGTACCTACCTAGGTTATCTTGTTTTATTTTCCAAATTATCCTATCAGATTACCTTGAATATGAACCAAAAAGTTTTGAGATTTAAACCGTAGAAAAGGTTTTGAATGATCTTTTGCGATTTCTTTTCTTTATGCGCCTAAAATTAAATATTTCGACATCGATTCCCGTAAGAATGAAGTATTTTCCCGTTATAAAAAGTAGCCTATGTTCATCAGGTAGGTATAATTTTTGCTTCGAATGGTGAAAGAATTTTTCAAATCAGTCTAGTAGTTTCGGAGCCTATCCAATACAAACAAACAATTAACAATCAAATCTTTTCTGTTTTGTAGATAAATACGAAAGTATAGTAGTTAAATTTGTTATTTTCCTAATACCTTATCATTTTTCAACAAGTTTTCAATAAACAAAATAAACAAGTAAGGTAACCATGATGACGAGTTTTATATTGTATATAGCGAAGAGAATATTATATTGTAATAACAATATTATTATGATGAAATTTAGAACACCATTTTCAAGATTGTTACTAGTAATGAGATAACACACGACATCGGTATTGCACTCACATGTAGTTATAAGATTGTTCGTTTTTACATTAAAATTTATACTTTTTTAACTTACTTACCTCATATTTTTTTGTTTTACGTATTTCAGCTTTCCAAAAAGAAAAATAAAAAGAAATATATGTGCAAATCAAGGGTAAAATTACTGAGGATTACGACCCAGAAAAAATACCTTTTAAAAAATAAACTTTGTAAAGTTAGCTGAAATTTGTGCAAGGCTGTTATAAACAGTTTTTCTTTGATGATTTTGGCTTGAAATTGACCCGTCGAAGCAACGCGTTTAAAAAGAAGATCTGAGTAGCTTACAATTTGGTAAACAGCATCTGATGCAAAACACAACTTTCCTCTTTTTACAAAGGATGTTAATGCTATATATCGGTTCATATCCAAGCTTTGTAGCCAAAAGTTATTTAAAACTATCATTCTATAACAATTAAAATTGTATGTACCTATAAAGTATGACCAGTAATATTATAATATAAATACTGTTAAAAATATATGTCGTTATTATTTATAGACCATGATTTTTAGTTTTTTCTATTTCGAAAAATCCTGAATATACAAACCAGCGTGGTCACTCCACAGAAAGAGACAAAAAACAACACTGACGTCATTCAAGGTTATATTTTCTTGTTACAAATTAATGGTCATAGTGCAATCTCCAGTGTATTAGATCTAAAGGCTTATTAGACCACCCAATTTTAAGGGACCCTAACCCTAACTAAGAGTGGTGTAATAAGACTTAGGGAGTTAGTGTCCCGATTTAGGGCGATCGGGTCGGCCCGATCTGCCTAGCTTCCTAAGCGCCCTGCAGATTGGGTAATGTAATAACGTTTAGGGCGGTTAGGGAGCTCAGTTGCCGCGCGACTAGTGCGTGGAGTGGCTGCTTTTGTATACGTAAGGTGTCACCAAACTCAACAAGTGTTCAAATTGTTCTGCACCTACTCTAATTAATTCATTAAAACTCCCGGTTCAAGCACGCTTAGTATTTGCATATTTGAAAGCTTTTCACGTAACCGCAAATACTCTTTCACCCAGATCTTTCTCTTCTTTCTTTTTTTAATATTTGTTATTGCGACAACGGTTGCCACTGCTACAGCAACTTTTTGAAGTTTCGATACGCGTCGTTAAATACAGTTTAAGAGCGACGTAAACGCATTTAGTCTGCTTATTGTAATTAGCATCTTGCACAACAAAAATTTAGGCACTAATCACGCTTAACGAACTGTCAAAGTTAAATACCCAAAGATGGCTATTTAGCGTCGCTAAATACGTTTAGTAGTCAATCGCGCGTCATCATTTTGAGGTTATAGAAGTTTAGGTACTATTATTTTATCGGTAGGAAGTTTGTAAGATGGATTTGTGGGAATTGTATTCTGACGACGATGAGGAGATTATAGAATATATCAACAGACCGAGGGAATTGTTTGAGAGAGCAGACTTATTTGGAATGTATTCGGACGACAAATTCTTCAGAAGGTTTCGTCTAACGAAAGAAACCACTACAATTTTGTTACCTACAGCAAATAGCCCCACATTTAAAATCCAGCAACAAGTAAGGAAATGTACTTATTATTAATGAATTTTCAATAAATAGATAGGTAGCTAATTAGTTATTTTTGTTTGTTTTGCAGGATCAATTCAATCACTCCTATGAACCAACTTTTATGTACGCTGAGATTTTATGCGACAGGAAGTCAGCTAATAACTTGTGGTGACATGATTGGTGTACATGAAAGCACAGCTTGTAGAATAGTGCATCGTGTTACTCATGCCATTGCATTATTGTATAAGATGTATATAAAATTTCCAAGCACAACAGAAGAGCAAAATAAAACAGTGTATGATTTTTATAGAATTGCAAAGTTCCCTAGAGTAATTGGTGCATTAGATTGCACTCATGTGAGAATATTATCTCCAGGTGGTGATAACGCTGAAATATATAGAAATAGGAAAGGATATTTTTCAATAAACACCCAATGTGTAGCTGCTGCAAACCTTATGTTTTTAGATGTTGTGGCATGGATCAGCACATGATTCCAACATTTGGGATAACTGTGCATTAAAACGCAATTTTTTGCAGGGCAAATATAATGATAAATTGTTGCTAGGTGACAGTGGCTATGCCCAAACTAGCTTTATGATGACACCTCTGTCAGAAAATAATGTGAATACACGAGGAGAGACACTTTACCAAGAGTCACAAATAAAGACGAGGAATGTGGTTGAACGGGCATTTGGTATATGGAAGAGGAGATTCCCTATATTATATAATTTTACAAACTTCCCGAAGATTTTAAAAATAAATACCATTTTAAATATTAATAAAAATAAAAAAACAAAGTTTGGGGCTGGGCTGCCATACCATCATTATCATATTATGATATATTTTATTTTTTAAAGTGAAACTTTTATTACATCGTCTCAAACTTTTTGGTCTGTGTAGCGCATATGTCGCGTGTATCGCGGCTGCCGAGTAGGTATACCTACTCGGCACGCGACATGCGCTACACAAAGCAGTGTTCGGAACCGTTCGAACAGTTTCACTTTTACATTAGTCTGTGCTTTTACCGTGGTTTCATAAAACCACACAACGTTTTATTTATAATGGTATATTGCGATTCATTAAAGAAACGAATCTTCAATGGCGGCCACAGCTGACACTGACGTATGGTAGGGTCAGCAAAAAAGAAAATAAAAATAACGTAAATGGATAATTATTTTATTAATTATTTCAAATTGTTTGTTGACAAACTTTTTTGTTATGGTATTTGTGTATTTATATGAATTATCATATTTACGTATACAAAATGTAACAAAATCCTCATAATATTTGTAATGAGCCCATAAAACTGAACAACTTTTCCCAAAGAACATATTTTGTCAAATTCCAATAAAACATTATTTACTTTCGCAAATGCATAATTGTCATTGTAAATTTAAGATAAAAACTATTATAGGAAAAATCAAATACATTTTAGTGATTTTATTTTTCCATTTTTTTTTGCATGCCGTACGGCCGTGTGTAAGCGAGAGGGAATGATAAGCGCCGCCATTGAAGATTCGTTTCTCTAATGAACTGCGTTATACTTAATTTTAAAGATCATCGGGAAGTTTGTATAATTTTACATTTATTCCTTTTCCTTCGTTGTGTTGGGATTTTTTTTTTAATTTTTAAATTTTTAACTTCGGTTTCTTATTTTCATGTAATATTTTCAAATTTCAAGTGAGCGAGACCTACCTCTACCTCTATATTACATTCCTACATCATATTGATATCTATAAGTTTGTTGCTCCTTGGACCTTGACATCTTTTAAGTTGGGCCGTAACCGTGCACAAATTGTAATAATGGACCACAGTGGCAAAAGAAGTGATATCTATAGGAAAAAAACTGCCAAGGGCCAACCTATGTGGCTTTGAGTAGAGTTCAAAATTTCCAGGGTGTGGCTATCCTCTCGCTCCCATATCCCCCTCTTCTTTCACAGACTTTCAACCCTTCCCTTTCCACCCTTAGTAAATGGCAGAACCGATTTTGATGTAAACCATATTATCTAATTGTACCTATATCTACACGTCATATCCTGTCGTTTGATGCTCCATTTGGTTTATTTATCTAACCACTGTCACCCCTTAAGTGCCCTATATGTAATAAACGGATGAACCGATTTCGATAAAACATTACTAATTGTAATTCACACGTTGCTCTTTCATAATATTTTGATATGCCGCTTGAGTAGGTATTTAATCATTTAATCCAAAATGAATAAGACGGTGGCGTACGCGGCCCTCTTCACCCTGGTAAGTTCTGGAAACTGATATTTATTTTTGAATCTTAAAATTATTTACTGTTTTGATTAATTCCTAGGATTTTTTTTATCTTAAAAATACAGATTTTCTTTTTATTTTCCCTAGTTTGTGTTTGCCACAATCACGTTTTTCAAGTCAAGTTACACGCGGCAATGAAAAAAAAACTTGTTTTAAATTGGCTTCAATCTTTGTACTTTATGGATTTTTATAACTATAAGTACCTACTTTACTTTCACTAGATTCAATTTATAAATATGTCCATATTTACGGTTAATAATACACAATATAATGTATTAGAATGGTAATCCTAATTATTTTATCTTATACTAGCGACCCACCCCGGCTTCGCACGGGTGCAATGCTGATACTAAATACACTACAGAAAAACTGTGAACGTTGTATATAAAAACATAGCGGCCCGCTCCCGGGCGGCCGGCCGGTGCCGCCGCCGCAAACGCTACGTCCCGCAATTTTTAAATCTGAGGGCCTAGTCAAGTGGCATACGCTTCATAGCGTTTCTCTTTCTACAAACGTTGACGTCATAGGGCGTATTCAGAAAGAAAGCTTGAAACTTATAAGCGCTTATCGGCGCTTGTCATGTTCATATATTTTCCTGCGCGGGTTGACAGTGCTGACAAGCGCCGATAAGCGCTTATAAGTTTCAAGCTTTCTTTCTGAATACGCCCTTAGCGAATACGCTTTAAGGTAGCCAAGTGGATTACAATTTTGCGAACGCTCATTCTATTGGATCGTACGCTAATGTCTATGGCTTCGAATTCTAACGTCAGTCAGGGTACCGGTAAAACCTGCTAGCTTTGCCAACGGTTGCAGACTTTGCCATAGCCAACTTCTGAGGGAAAAAGTGTAGTCACATCTTAATATCAGTTTTTTGTCATGTATGCATGCCTTTATAGTAAAATTTATGAGTTAAATGGCAAAACCGAATGAGATGTGGCAGCCCAGCTTGTTTTTGAGATGTCATTTTCGGCGGTTACTTTTTTCGAATTTTGGCGGTATGAAACTTAGTGCTCCGGAACTTTTACAAAAACAAACGGGAAAAGCATTGCCTACGTAAGTATTTTTTTGATATTATGTTAACATAATGTTCTTTAGCTAAATAAAAGCTGATTTACTGTGCTACAAGCTACCTTTACTTCGCAATTGGTATTGGTAAATTCAACAACCCCAATCACAACGTCTGTGATGGTGACTTTGCCATTTTTTGTTGGAGGTTAGGGCTGCCACAAAATTTCTGATGAATATTTTATCAAGTTTAAAATAACAACAATTTTTATATTCAATCAAGATCATATAAATAAGAATTTGTCATTGTTTAAATCTTTTAGGAATGTCGTGTAATGTGTGATATTAAAAAAAAAGTTAGTTAGTTTAATGAATACTATTTTTTTTTTGTTTTATTATGTAAAACAATTCAAAGTTAAGAAACTAACTAGAAGTAATTGATTATGTTTTTTTTTACTTTTACTAAATTGTTCCTACTACGAAAACATTTTTATTTGACAACCCTAACCCTAACTTCTTCTTATATAGGAAATATTTTGGAAAGATTGGTGAATTTGCCACCTTCTTAGAGAGTTAAATTAAAAGTGCTAAATAATATAAAGTTTTTACTTTATTTTACGGGATATAGGAAGAGTGCAAATATATTACTTTTTAACCTCATAAACTCCAAAAATTTCATTTTTTCTTTCATATGGCAAATTTACCAGAAGTGACAGCTAACTTTGCCATAATTGTTTTTATGCTTAAAATATTATAATTTACAAAAATGAAATAGATATTTAGTAATAATGTAAATTTTCATGAAATTTACTACGTTTAGGTGCAGGTTACTCATTACGTTTTCATACAATTATATTTTTTTAAAGCGAATCAAACTTTTTAACACATGAAAAAGTGGCAAAGTAAGCAGGTTTCACGGTACGTCAAACTGTGAACTGTCATTCAGTTTGACATTAGTAATGTTGAAAAATATTCAATAATTCAATAATTATACTGCCGAAAAAGTAGAAAGTCAATAAATTTACTTAATTGAAGTGAACTAAAAAAATTCAGGTTTTGCTTTAGATTATAAAAATACATATAGAGGTAAGTTCATTTTGCATTTGCAATGATGCATAAAAATATATTATGTCTTCAAGGTTTAAATTTAATTTATTAAATGTACTTATTTTTCAGCGCAGCCCGGAGCAATTTTCTGCTCTAATAGAATTCATGGAAAGGTACTATAAAAAAAATACAGTTTTGATTCCAAACTTACTTCAATATTCTTATAATAAACAATGAAATCATATCAATACCAAGTGCTTTGTTGGTGTGTGTTACCTATAGGTATGGTGACCTCAGCGGGGACTTCAGGGTCGAGTAAAAGCCGACGAAATATGGGCAAGGCTGACAGTCTTACTAAATTCAATTGGTGGTGGGGTCCATAAATCACAAGATATGTGGAAGAAAGTAAGTTTGAACTTGCACCTTGTTAACCTAGCTGTATATTTCAGACTCTCAATTGTTTGTTAACCTAGCTGTATATTTCAGAATTTGTGGCAGTTGAACAGAGACTCCTTGCACTGGAGGAGACGCAAGAGAAGCTCTTCCATGAGCGAGAAAGGGAAAGGGAAAAGCTCCTCCATGAATGTGAGAGGGAGCGTGAGGAACTACTCCATTAAAGAGAAATGGAGCGACTGCGACTGGATTTGCGACCATTTTATTTTTTTTATAGAGCTGATGTAAAATATTTACTGTGTTATATGTTAAAATGTTTTTGAGTGTTTATTTTAGATTAATATCTTTAAATTTTATAGAATTTATAATTATGTACTTAATTTATTTTAAGAGTTTGTTTTAGTTTTAAGAATATTAAATAAAACATGCATGATAATAGTATATTTTATTCCTTAATTAGTTTATACCACCATTAATTCAGTACACACCTTTTTAAATACGAACAAAAAATACAATAACAAAAATTACAAACTTAAAAATTAAAAAACAGGTTGAGGCTGCAATGATGATCAATTTTTTCACCTATGGACCTGCACTAAAATATAAGTAGTATTCAGAAACTTTAAAAGGATTAATATATACTGTAACTAATCACAGTAACTATGTAATGCAGTTTCATTATTTAAATCTGTTTAGGTAAACAAAATAATGTTTTAGGAGCGAAAAAATATTATATAAAACTACTTGGTCAGGCACACTGAATAGGTTTAAAAGTATACACTTAAAAACTACACACAACACACTTTAAAAGTAATACACTGTAGGTTTAAAAGTAAGGGTATCATTTAAGCTATCACCAATTTAATTAGTTTTGTGTTTCTTAAATAATAGGGTTTGTCCTCAAAATAGTAGATCTGTCACCAAACAATGCAAAATCAGTTCCACAATAAATCACCTAAAATCCTGAGATATAAGGTCTAGTACCAAATAAATGTTTTTGTATGTATTATAATAGGTGTGTCCTAATAAGTATTTAAGCAAACTAATTTAAAGAGATCACCAATAAATCATATTATGTTACTAGAAAATTGCATTAAGTTCAAATAAAAAATTAGGGTTGTCATCATTGTTTCAACCAAAACATTCTGCTACTTAACTAGACTCCCAAGGTTCTAAATTTCCACTGGTAGTATAAATTATGTTTAAATAAATTTTTTAGCAGAGCAGTAAATAAAACAATTAAAGTCAAAATAATCAATATTTATTGTTTAAAATAATTACCACTGAACAATCAGCGCTGGTTTAAAATAGCTGGCTTATGGCTAGCAGAATAGTAGATAAAACAATTAAAGTTAAAATAATCAATATTTATTCTTAAAAATAATAACCACTGAATAATCAGCTTGTCGCGCCAATTTGTCTCCGCCCCTTTGATCATTTTTTCATTAAAATTATAAATTGATGTATTAAATTGGTAACGAATACTATTAATTTATTATCTGAACGAAATAGAATGTTACTGTATTGGTGACAAATATCAAATAAAAAGGGGTCGCAGTCAGGGATCGATAATCGATTTATTTGAAAGAAAGAAAGAAAGAAAAAATTTCTTTCTTTCTTTCTTTAAAATAAAACAGTTTACTTTAGTCAATTTAATTCTCAAGATTGCCATAGAATTACCTTTAATTTAATATAAAATAGGTAAACTATTTATAATCGAATTAGACTATCACAGAAATAATTATTTTAAAACGATAAATAACTAGGTAGGTATTGGTCATCCGCATCGCAAATATGTCAAATCACAAATGTCAATTGTCAAGAAAATAAAAAATATTGTGTCAAATGTCAATTCAGAAAGTCAGCAGAACTTAGTAGGTAATAAAGGCGGAAACATACTTACGTGTCGTGGCGTGTCGTGGCGCGCCAGGAGCATATCGGTTTCATACATTTAATATGGTTAGGGACATATTTGCGTGTCGTGTCGTGACTTAACGCGTTCTGTCGTGGCGCGGACTGCTCGCCACCGATTGCGCCAGAGCGGTGGTGGGGGTTATGGCGCGACACGGCACAACACAAAAATGTGTTTCTATAGTAAACGCCAAACGGTTTATTTCTCATATTTCCTAAGGTTGGTTTTGTTTATTGCGTGGTTTGCAGTAATTAGATTTATTTTTCAAGCATGTCTGAGCAGTCAATTGTTGGTGTACTCAATAGTGGAGTAAAGAAGAAGAAACGTCGAGAAGGGAAAGCATTGACCGAAATAAACCACAAGTATGTTTGTCAAAATGAGTTGGTTATTGTAGTATGTGGTAGAAACAGAGAAGAAAATGAAGAAATTGGTGATGATGAAGCATGTATTTGCACCGAGATGGACACAGAAGAAATTAGAATTTAATTTTTTGTAATTTAATCATTATTAATATCGGTATTTGTCACATTTTTATAACTTAGGGCCGATTTTTCAATGCCCAGATAAACAGCTAGATAGACTTTATTCTTCAGTTAACAAAATATTCAATTTTTCATTAGACGAATAGGACTTATCTATCGAATAACTACGTTATTTGAGGAATAAATCTATTTGCCGCTCCAAGTTCCAACGGCCAGATAGCGCGCTATTCGACGGTTAGGCGTTTGAGTTGACAACTGATACGTCAAATTTGGGATATTTTCGTATGTCATCGTATGTCATAACATAGAGCGTAGAATTATTAACAATTAAACCTCTTTCTATATAATTATTATCAATTAAATCATATTGAAATTGATGTTTTTGATAGTACTGATGACCATGCCATTGAAAATTTGCCGAACGCTGCCTTTAAGTATGTCGTTTCCATCGTAAAATATATAAATTGAAACACAAATTTAACCAAACTCTTTACTCCGTAGAGGGAGAATGAACTATAGAGAATGACGATATCGGCGTATACCCGAACGAGATGGCGAATCCTTACGTCAATGTTGCCAACTTTTACAAAAACTTTTTATCCGAAAAACTGGCAAAATATCTTTAAATGTTTGGGTATTTTTTTGTAAGATAGGTTTATGAAGAAAAAGACAGATTTGTAAAGATTTTGTAATTTATTAACTTACTACCAACATAAAAAAAACTTATAATTAAGAGTTAAGGACGGTAACATATTCTATGATTTTTTACTGGTAACCACTTCTTCCTTCCGGTAGCTCAAATCCATCTGCATAATGTGTTTGTTTCTTTTGGAAACCTAAAAAAACATATTTAATATTAATAAACTTTTCACGATTTTGGGGAAAATTTTTACCCAGTACTGGTATCCCTCATGTTAATCCTTAGTGTTAATCACATGATTATACCATAAATTTAAAACTACGTAAAAACAAATGGCGTCCTTAACCTCAAGAACACTTCTTAATTTAGTCGGATAACACAAAAAAATGTTTACGTCTATTTTGATGAAAATATTATATATTTGCAGATAATTTCACATTAGAGAGAATGAAAATGGATTAACTATAACCAGGTCTATAAAACAATATACTTCAAATAAGTTTACTTACCGTGTGTGAAAGGTAATATTTGGTAATCTTCGTTCCGGCCGATTTTTACAACCAATCACACTACAACGCACCATATTTTCACTTTAAGGACGCTGTCACAAATCTGCGTTACTCAAATTTAGGTATCTAACGACGTAACTTTGTTCGCGGCAATATCACGCTCACGTAAACATAGCGCATTCCATTTTATAGACCATCTTCATACTTGATATTATTTTTAATTTTTGATATTATGTATTTTTATTGAAATTGATTCCAGAAGATTACTAGGAACTTTAAAAATTCATTTTGTTACTTTTATTAGTAGGTACGATCCTAATAAGTATGTTAGTATATTCAAACAACTTAAAAAAGTGTGACTATTTTACATCATTATTTCATTGAATAATAATCTATGAATTGTATACAATATCAAAGCTTTTTAAGAAATGTAGAATTATTATCATACATATGATGTTACCGGCACTGTATTAAATCCGGCATTGTATACAATTCTTAGTAAATGTATGTTATTCCGAAAAATAGTCGGAATGAAATAAATTATAGGTATTCGTCACATAACACATTACCTAGGATACTCTTAAATCTGAACTTTTCCTACGTAGCAAACACATTTGCAAGTGTGGGTAAAATCCAAGATGGCGCCGACGAAAATTTGACATCTTTTCGTCATGGGTGTCATTTTCATGGTTTTTGGGGTAGCTATTAACTAATATGAGGTCAAAACTAAAATCCAAGATGGCGCCGACGAAAATTTTACATCTTTTCGTCATGGGTGTCATTTTCATGGTTTTTGGGGTAGCTATTAACCAATATGAGGTCAAAACTAAAATCCAAGATGGCGCCAACGAAAATTTTACATCTTTTCGTCATGGGTGTCATTTTCAAGGTTTTGGAGTAGCTCCTAACAAATATGAGGTCAAAACTAAAATCCAAGATGGTGCCGACGAAAATTTGACTTTTTTCGTGATGGGTGTCATTTTCATGGTTTTTGGGGTAGCTATTAACGAATATGAGGTTAAAACCAAAATCCAAGATGGCGCCGACGAAAATTTGACTTTTTTCGTGATGGGTGTCATTTTCATGGTTTTTGGGGTAGCTATTAACGAATATGAGGTTAAGACCAAAATCCAAGATGGCGCCGACGAAAATTTGACATCTTTTCGTCATAGGTGTAATTTTCTTAATAATAAAGAAGTAAACTAAAATAAAATAACAAAGATTTTCGTCGGCGCCATCTTGGATTTTATTTTTGACCTCATATTGGTTAATAGCTACCCCAAAAACCATGAAAATGACACCCATGACGAAAAGATGTCAAATTTTCACCGGCGCCATCTTGGATTTTAGTTCTGACCTCATATTGCGTAATATCCACCCCAAAAATCATGAAAATGACACCCATCACGGAAAGATGTAAAATTTTCGTCGGCGCCATCTTGGATTTTATTTTTGACCTCATATTGGTTAATAGCTACCCCAAAAACCATGAAAATGACACCCATGACGAAAAGATGTAAAATTTTCGTCGGCGTCATCTTGGATTTTAGTTTTGACCTCATATTAGTTAATAGCTACCCCAAAAACCATGAAAATGACACCCATGACGAAAAGATGTCAAATTTTCACCGGCGCCATCTTGGATTTTAGTTCTGACCTCATATTGCGTAATATCCACCCTAAAAACCATGAAAATGACACCCATCACGGAAAGATGTAAAATTTTCGTCGGCGCCATCTTGGATTTTATTTTTGACCTCATATTGGTTAATAGCTACCCCAAAAACCATGAAAATGACACCCATGACGAAAAGATGTAAAATTTTCGTCGGCGCCATCTTGGATTTTAGTTTTGACCTCATATTAGTTAATAGCTACCCCAAAAACCATGAAAATGACACCCATGATGAAAAGATGTAAAATTTTCGTCGGCGCCATCTTGGATTTTATTTTTGACCTCATATTGGTTAATAGCTACACCAAAAACCATGAAAATGACACCCATGACGAAAAGATGGCAAATTTTCGTCGGCGCCATTTTGGATTTAAGTTTTGTTAAATTGCTTTACCCCACCAATCCGTTCAACAACCCATAAAAAAGAGAATCTCAGTCAACATAATTTTTAAAACATAATTTTAAATTACAAATAACTGGAATATGAAACTTATACAGTTTACTCTTATAAAGTATCAAATATTTCAAATCACGAAAACGACAGTATACGCACAATAATCTTTTTCTAATTCGTTTTTATTTTTGGGACGAGGAGCGATACACCCGTCCTTCCAAGAGCGCTTCTGAGCGCGGTCTGACGACCCGCGAGAGCAAAATGTATGAAGAAATCGACAAGTATTTTTAATTTAGCTTATAATTGAAATAAAATTTTGATTTAGATACAAAAAAATTATCACAATCTATAAAGGACTATATATCCCTCAATAATTTATAGGTAAGAAGATAGATTAGGCTTTTAATTTTCTTAAAAGTGTACCGTTTTAGACCCCATTTTTTTGCATTTTATGCGATCATTGTGCTGGGAAAATCGTATTTCAGTGACAATTTTGTATGACGTCGTACAATTTTTATAAGATGATCGTAGAACTGAATATATTATCTTTAAATTAAGATATTACTTTGTTCTCACGTGTAAGTGCTTTGAGTTAAAATTGTACCGTAAAATAGCGGTTTTTGTTAAAAATCTGTTATAGCACCCTTAAGTCGGTTTAAAACAGATCACTGTCAACGTTAATTAAACTTTGAAGTCACATATCAGCGAGAAAAAACAGAAAACTAGCAAAACAATGGACTGTAGCCGTTTGTTTGGGACAAACTAGCTTTGTCCCATCGAGATATATGTACTACTAGAGAGGTTATTCCAAACAAAAACATTGCGCGCGGCCGATGTGGTGGGGTACGTGTGGAACGAGCGAGGCGTGGCTTCAAGTTCAAAGATTAAGCAATGCGTGCAGATGCGACACATTGTGCAATCTGTTTACTCGGTACTATCTGGTGGTACTGATACTAGGGAATTAATAAAAAGATTAAACTATGTATTTTAATTTCCTTTAAATAATATCAATTTAGTAAGCTTTTGTCGTTTTGTGTAGTAATCAATAGTTTTATCAGTTTTTGCTTCATGATGTAATCGAATTTTGGAGTATTGGTTTATAATAGCCCTAATTAAATGGATACGATGATTCAATGTTGATGGCGTTTACGTATAAGAAACTCACATTTTGAAAAATCTCACGTGAGATTCGAGGCTGGGGGAGGGGGTTGAATAAAATCTCACGACATCTCACCAGGGCGGGAGGGAGGGGCAGAAAATTTAAAAAAACACCTCACGTAATTTATGTACGCCCCCTTACTCGATCACAATTTTTGTAACTAATGTGAAAGACGAAACAATAAATACGCAAAGCGGCTTTTACTATAAACGGAACTACATTTAAAAATATACTTTATTTATTGAGTTATAAGGTTGCTTCCATTCTGTTTATTAACATTCTCAAAAACATCAATCGCCGCAGTGGCGGCTTGCGACAAAGGCGGCTTGTGTCAAAGGCCTCGGGCTCGGCAATATCATTTAAGAACATAATATTATGTACTTTTGGCAAACTTGTAATAAGATCTATTTTACTTTCTTATTAGTCCATTTGACAAGGATATTGGGTAAGATACCTATTGGAATAATTTTATTATTATGTACTTATGTACTTATTAAATCCGCGAATAAAAAAAATTTTTAGTCGCGAATATAGAAATTGGGTCGCATTTTTTTAATCCGCGAATAGTGAAAACGCGAATAAAGGAAGCGCGATTAAGGAACTTTTACTGTATTAGTCCCCGTTTTCCAATTACAGAGCATAATGCGACTCAGTGCCGCACAATGCCGAATTATGCTGATGCTTAATTGGAACGTGAAACGCACCAGCAGGTTGCGCTAAAAGTTCAGTGTTGAAAAAAAAATATTCATAGAGTTAGCAATAACCTCATTAATGTGTAAATAAATAATTGGTTGAAAAATATTTACGGTTATTTTAAGTAATTTGGATTTTGATTGTTTCATTAACATTTTTTTCAATGTTTGTACCTTCATCCATACTTTTTAACACAATTTGAATTAACTTTGATTATTTCGAAAAAACTACAATGAAACGAAAGCTTTAAAATTTTTTCCAACAATTAATAATTACTAACGATAAATCGATTGCACGCATCAATTCACGCGCATTACTTTTTCTGTGCTCGATTGTGCGAAGCGTTGCTGTAGTTGGAACATTCAACGTTAAGCATTATGCCGCATAATGCGCTCTAGTGCTGTAATTGGAAAACGGGGATATTCTGTGAATGTTGTGTTTATTTGTAATTGTTGTGCATAATAATTTATAAATCCTATTGGAACAACT
Organism: Colias eurytheme; assembly: GCF_061535395.1. Lineage (NCBI taxonomy): Eukaryota > Metazoa > Arthropoda > Insecta > Lepidoptera > Pieridae > Colias > Colias eurytheme. Next base: position 1,630,870 of record NC_142980.1, read on the forward strand.
GTTGATGAACCTTTTTTTAATAAATAAAAATAGGTAAATAAATAAATATTACTTAATATAACCTACCGTTTTACTTTGCGTAGTCGGGTAAAAGTATAAATATTTAGGTACTACACCACGGTAATCTTTCCTAGTATACATATATTGTATATTCATATTTAAATATTTCATAGTTAAAAAATCCAGTTACATTTTTTTAACAGACTCATCGATAGTGTCACGTCTGTGCTGTTAGTCTATGAAAAATGGCGCGAAACGCAGAACGCGTGGTGATTTTTCGCAAAATGATAACAATATTAGTAAAATGCATGACTTACTCATAATAAGGAAACTTACTGGTGAAAAGTCACTCCTCGGGCTTTGTTTGTATTATGGGAACTGTTAAAACAATATCTTAGCACACACGAAGGCATTTTGAACAGAGCAATAACACGTGTTGACGCGGCAAGCGGGGGGCACAGTCCGGCACAGACTAAAGAGACTTGTGATTCTTGCCTCTAGCTCGTGTTAAAGAGAGTGTAGTAGCGATCGCCTCTCCAGTACGTAGTACATACTATCTCGATGCTTTGTCCCCAACAAAAGAAATCGCATAACATGAAAGAAACAAAAAATAATGTTTCTGTCTCGCTTGCTCTAAGCTTTATAGTCATAAGTGTATTTCTCTCACGCATTTCTTGTCATTTTAGTGCCTCCTCTATAGTTCATTCTCCCTCTACGCTTTACTCGAATCAAAACAACAATCAACAATCATAGAAGACAAGAGCAATACAAGACAAACTTAAAATGCATCCCTGACGTGAGTCATAATGACGGTTGTTGACAAATTGCAAGAGTTGACTCTATCACGCTCTAACCTGACTAATTTAATATGTTTGTTTCGCAACTCCGAGAGCAGTCAGCAGAGCTGCCAATATGGAAATATTTGGTCAGATAGTTATTCATCAAATAAATTACGATTGAAAAATAGGCGAGCCGTTATGAGTTAGATAAATAATTGAATAAATCTATTCGAGGGGTAGTTATTAGACTGTTTATCTCGGGATTGAAAAATCGGCCCTTAAATAAACATAAAAATCCAGAACATAAAATGTTATTTCCGGACCCGACTTTTTCTAAACATAATATTTCCAAACTGTTTGGAAATGAAATGAAAAATGAATGAAAAAAAAGTGTAATTCCTTAATTCGGGAACTCAACTCGATTGCATATGTTTGAGGTTATGTACCTATGCACAATTTTCGTTCACTCAAACTCCTTTTATTAATTCATTGAGACGTTTTCTTGTAGGTAACTAGCCGGATACAGTAAATCGGCCTAGCCAATCATTAAAATTACAGTTTACCCATGAATTCACCATTAAGCAGGCCTTTTTTCCCGGGTGCACTTTAGGAAGCTGCCATATATTAGCTCTGGGAAATGTCTTAGAACGACATGAAATCACAAGTCCCTGTAAGCCGCTCCCTGAAGGTCACTCTGACCCTTATCTGTTACATGGGTTACACCAAAATTATGTGTTCTGAAATATATTTTTTTATTTATTTTCCAGGTGCTGTTGATGAAATTTTACATAAATTTCCTAACCCGGATAAAGAGCCAGAACGCTTCAGAGACTGGATTTATAATGTCGGAGGCGACATATTAGGAAAAGAGAACTTGTACATATACAACTACTGACGAGTATGCCATGTACATTTTGAAGAAAAACATCACACTAGAAGTAAAAAGCTCAGTCCAAGTGCCATCCCCACTCTTCGGTTATCTGGTAACTATATTTACTAAAGCGTTACAATAAAATGACCACAGCAAGTGCTTAGATAAAAATTTTCATTTATTTCACATGTATGTGATTTATGATATGAGATGAGATGATTTACATCATGAAAATATGGGTGCGTTTTGTATGTGTTAAAATAGACCAATCTCATTGCTCAAATGCATTTGGCATGGATAGTTGTTATATTTCACAAGTCTCCACTCCGCTCTGCTCAACTCCTCTCTGATTCCACACAGTCTAAAATTAGAAAATTACTATTATTTTAATCAAGTTCAGTTTTAAGAGGCCGTATCGATTTTAGAGTGATTTTGACTTGTTTCTGTAATTCTTTAGGAACTCGTTTAAGAAAACTAAATTAGTAACAATGTGTTATAATATCTTAAATTAAAGATTTATTCAATATCTAAAAAGTGTCCGAGACAATTTATTGATTTTCATTGTCCAGTTTGTTTAATAGTTCAAAGAAAATATTAAGTTAAAATAGCCTTACTTTGATGAAATTTTATGTGTATATGGCGTCGAATTTCTAGTACATACTACAGAGTTAAAAAAAATACACATCCATCAGTCCCGGTATCACAGACACAATAGAAAATCTATTGTGTCTCGCCCCGATCGGGGCGCTCGGTGGTCAATGGGTTATTAATGATAAATTTATGCTTAAAAATTTGCAATAAAAAAAAAATACATATTATATGTTTGTTGAGTAATGGAATAATTTAAAGTTTTCTAGAATTTTCGATTATGTACGGGAGCGCAAACGTTGTTACGGCAGACCTATATAATCGAATATTCTAGAGAACTGTAAATTATTCCATTACTTTCATAAAACATAGTAGTTAGTTTTTTTAAACGAGCTCCTAAAGAATTACAGAAACAAGTCAAAATCACTCTTAAAATCGATACGGCCTCTTAAGACTCCTATGGTAGTAAACTTGATTTTTTTCCATAAATATTAAAATGTCATAATAATACCAACCACAAAACAACATTTTTCGATGCTAGTCTTGAAATATCAATTAAAAAATATCTAATCACATTTAAGTTCTTAAATATTTTTAACCAACCCTGTTTATACTTAACTGCTTATATTTTTTTTCCAGCTTTTTCTTTTGTAAGAAAACATCCCCTGCAGGAGATTAACCAACAGATACCTATTACCCCAGATATGCCATCAGTATCAGGTGAGATATTTCATATTTCTCAGTCTATCATGGTCATAGTTTTAAAGGAAGCATATAAATGTAGAATAAATAAAGCAGAAAGTTGTAATTTTGTAATTGTGATGATATTTGATATGATGATGATGATAGTTTTGCTGTTTTGTAAATGTTTCAATATATTCAAAAAATATGGATTACTAGAGGCTAGAGGTGCTTGCGGCTTCGCCTGTTTATTCTTAGGGAATTAACAAAATCTTATTTCCCCTTAGAACGCGAATTCTTCCAGCGGTTAATTGTAGCCCAAGTGTCATTCTGATATGACTACAAAGTTACGTTTACAGTTTAATTCCCATGGGAATGTGATGATTTCCAGTGATTATTTTTCCGACCCAAATATCGACCAATAGAATTGCACCATTCGACGTCACGTGGTACAACCTACATGGTATTATACTGATAATTTTTTGAAAATTTTCTCTGGTCGTTGACGTCAAACTGACAGGTTCAATTCAATTGTGAAATTATTGGCCGACATTTGGGACGGAAAAATAATCTCCCGAATACCACACGAGCTTCAAAATTATCTGGCATTTCCCTCATGGTTCCCTGCAAACAAATAAAGTCGTCAAGTTTTTCAGGAAAAATCCCTCGCGCTTCGCGCTCGTGATTTTTTAACCTTGACTAAAAACTTGACTCCTTCATTTGTTTGCAACGAACCTATCGGAAAATACCCGATAATTTTGAAGCTCTTGTGGTATTATAAGTGATAAATTGTAGCTTATGTGCTATTTTTTTAAATAAGTTACCATTCAGTGGTTTTTACATAAACAAGCAACAAACATAATATATCCATCCAAACTTTCGAGTTTCTTATGAGTAGGATAATTTCTAGTATTGCAGTGAGATTACTTTCAAGTTCATTAAATAGGAAAAAAAAACCGGTCAAGTGTGAGTTGGACTTGAGCACGAAGGGTTCCGTATCATTATTTCATACATATAATATTCTCATGAATAAAATAAAAAATAAATTTTATTTAATTGAATATTATGTGAATGTGTCTCCCATTTGCATTCATGAATTTCGAGCAGATAAATTATTTTTTTTGTATGGGAATCCCCTTTCGTATTTGTTGTTGTAGTGGCGATATTAATACATCATCCATCTGTCTTTTTATGTCAAAATTTCAAGTGTCTAACTAGCACAGTTGATAGATACAGCCTGGTGACAGACAGACAGCAGAAGCCTCTGTAATACACCTTTTGGGTACGGAATCCTAAAATAACGTATATTATAATAAAATTTGCTTACTTACAGGAATTGGTGTTACTGAAAAACAGCCTGGACTTAATCCTATGAGACCCACTATAACTTCGGATGTGGATATCCCTCCTCGTGCCCCTGCTGAGCCTGCTAAGCCTTCAGTACCAAGTAAGTTTTATAAATAAATATAATATGAAGTCGATGTGGTGTAGGCATTTAAATCAGGACCCTCTAGAAAATTTCTTTGGCAGCATACGTAGCCATGGTGAAATGTAAACCCTACGTGTGCTGCCTTTGAAGCCGCATTCGCCTCACTATTAATTAATAACACGAGTAGCAATTATGCGGTTGGGTCGAATTGTGAGGAGGATTCCTGTGAAAGTTTAAATGCTTTTGAAGAAATGTTTTTATCAAAATCTCAGACATCCAACACTGAGAGTTGTGATATTGATTTGGAGGATTTTATTAATGATCAAATAATTGTAGATTACGAAGAAAAGAACAGGAATCCTACAATAAAGGCCCAACTAGAATATGTGACTGGTTATTTATTAAGAAAATGTAAACCTATACCGGCTTTAAGGGTGACAAATCAACATCGAGCTATGCTGCGCTGTACTGCGCTGTGCTGTGTTTGGTCAACTCGCTCGTTTAATATTTTAATGAGGATACAAACAAACCATGCTGTGCTGCGCTGTGTGAGGCTACGCTCTGTTTAAAAACGCAGCAGTCGCGAGCGAGGCGCGCTACCCGCCGTGCTGAGCCGCGCTGTGCCGAACTGTGCTATGTTTTTATGGAGCTCTGCCATGCTGCGCTGTGTCTTAATTCAATTCTTCAATTAAATTCTCCGTATTTTTCACGTATGGTGTGAGGTAACAAGCTACCGTGACTGGACTCTTTTAACGACAAAATAACACATAAAATATCCATATCCGCTTCTTCTTCATCTTCATCGGATTCAACTATGTCATAATGTTACGTTTTTTTGAAAATAGGGTCATATTTGACGAGATAAACGACTACACGAGCTGCTGATTACTTTTAGCCCATTGAAAAGTTACATTTGGGGTTGCATTTTTTAGAGGACGCAATTTTATTTTTTTGATGTGTAGGGGGGGTCAGTGTGAAACTATCAGCAAGTTTGTGGGGTCCCCTGTCCCATGGCCGCCATCTTGAAAATTGCGGTTGAAATGGTTTTTACGATATATATCTTAAACTATTTCTCTGATAAAAAAAATTGTCAGCATTATTTGTTGCAAATTAAATTCTCTACAACTTTAGTCCTGTAACTTTTTATCGTAGAACTATAAATAAAAAAGTTATAAGTGAAAATGTTCAGAAATTAGAGCTATTTATATTATTCAATAAAACTTGTTTTTATCATTTTCGAAGAAATGATATCAGACCATTTTTGTAGATTGTTTTTCGAGGAACAACTTTTATTTACAACATTTTTTCATTACGTCAATAGCTAAGATTTTACAGCGCTCCGAAGTGAGTACTATTTTTCAGTACTCTTAACTATACATTATACATATTATATTATGTGTGTACTAATAATAATTTGTCATCAGTAATTGTTTTTTTTGTTATTATAATATTTTTAATAATTACTTTTGCAATATTATTAATAATAATTAATTATTGAATCTTTTCCCCGCCACGGGGAGGTAGAGTCTGAAAGCGCGTTTTTTTTACGTCGAAAAGCAAGGCTGAAATGTTCTGCAGTGTGCTTCCATTGTTCTGGAGTCTGGGAAAAGAGCCAATAGCCAATTTAATATGTATAGTTAGTACTGAAAATAGTACTCACTTCGGAGCGCTGTAAAACCTTAGCCATTGACGTAATGAAAAAATGTTGTATATATAAGTTCTTCCTCGAAAAACAATATACAAAAATGGTCTAATATAATTTCTTCGTAAACTGATAAAAAAAAGTTTTATTGAATAACTAGCCGTCCGCCCCGGCTTCGCCCGTGGTACATATTTACGTTTTCTCTACATAAAAACCATCCTCATACTTCAAGGAATATAATAAAAAAAGAATTATCGAAATCGGTTCAGCCGTTCTCGAGTTATGCGCTTACCAACACATTTTGCGATTCATTTTTATATATAAGATATAAATAGCTCTAATTTCTGAACATTTTTGCTTATAACTTTTTTATTTATAGTTCTTCGACAAAAAGTTACTGGACCAAAGTTGTAGAGAATTTAATTTGCAACAAAAAATGTTAACAATTTTTTTTTATCAGATAGGTAATAGTTTAAGAAATATATTGTAAAAACCATTTCAACCACTATTTTCAACATGGCGGCCGTGGGACAAGGGTGGCGACCCCACAAACTTGGTGATAGCTTCACACTGACCCCCCCAACACATCAAAAAAATAAAATTGCGTCCTCTAAAAAACGCGAGGTTAGGCATAAAAAATGTAACATTTCAATGGACTATTTATACTGAGCTAGATTGTTAAAAAACGTAGCTCAAGAAACACAGCACAGCACAGCGCAGTACAGCGCAGCATCGTTTAATTGTTAAAAAAACGTAGCTTAAGAAACAAAGCACAGCACAGCGCAGTACAGCGCAGCATAGCTCGATGTTGATTTGTCACCCGTAGTCTAAATGAGATCTAAATGTGTGCCAAGTTCTGTAGACATTCCAGAAATTTATTTACAAAGATGTATTAAGTTGTTAGGTGAACTGAAAACTCAATTGTTTTATTTTCCCTTAGAGAACAACGTTTATTCCAAAATATGACTTTTTAATTCGACTAATATAATTATTTTCACAAAGCAAACAACTAGCAAACCTATTGAACCTCATAATTTGACTTGGCTAGTTTTTAGAACCTCACAAAATATAAACAATATGTAACACAAAAATATAAACTATAGAAAACTGACTGTCTTTTGTCTTTTATATGAATCACAGATCTAGTACAACACACGGTAATTCTCCTACCATAGAGAATAATCTCAATGTCTACACCTTTGAATGAATGAAATATGCACGGTAATTCCCCCCTATGGCCGGGGAATAACCTACTATAATACCCACATAATACCATACATAATATAATCTGTTACAGCCGACCAGAACGCTCCGACTCCTGGCTACGCCCTCAATCGAACCACCCACCAGGCGTTGGAAGCCGCCCATTCTCCTATTTGGAGGAACCAAAACGGTCACCAAAACCCACGACACCAGAACATAATTGGAGACGCGACTGGCCCCCACCACCACCTGTCCCAGCCCCAGATTATAGCCCCCCGGCACGAAGACTTAAATCCGCCTTGAAATCTGGATACCCATAAAATACCCTTATAATATAGTCCCTTATAAGTTTTTAATTAAATGTCTCACTATGGTCTCACTTTATCTCTGCAAAATCTTAAGAACCCTAGAGATGGGGAAGTTAGAATTAAAACTGAGTTTGATTCATTTTAAAAAGAAGCAAATAATCTGTGCATATAGGCCGTAGGTTATTCCTATAGTCTACCTTTATCCATAATTTAACCAGTATGTAAATAAAACATATACATATGTGATATCTAAATAAACGATATTTCAAGAAATGCTGTTAATATTTACATATCCCGTAACCTATTTGTTTCGACATTAGTTATTAAATTAATAATTATGAAAAAGAAACACAAAAAGGCACTTTATTTACACATTTTATTAAAAAAGGAAATCAACTCTTACTTTTATACACACATATTTTTCTATAACTTCATCACTTTTCAGTTACAAAATTGTAATATTAATCATAAAATATTTTACACTAATTATAATAAATATATAAACAGAACGGCATAGTGTTAAAACTTTACAACGTATCGGAATTTTAGAGCGCTTCTCAAAAAGATTGGGTATTTGTTTCACAATTTCCAAGAAGATTATCAAAACACCTGTATTTTTACTAGACGTTAAAAAAACAAATGACATACATGGCAAAAAAATACCCGAATTTTTTCACCATTCGTATCACATAAGCACAAGAATAATTATTTTTTTTATTTAAAATATATGTTTTATTTTTTCATGACAAAGTGGAATGGTTAAATATAAATATCACAGAACAGTAAAGTAGATAGAAGTGTGATGTGGGCGTGGCCCACGTGTCACTAGTAAGGTAAGATCACCTAACTTGCTCTCAGTTGTGCGCAGAAAAATATTCGAGTCGGTTGTCAGCTGTCAAACCTTTTTTCCATATTTATTCATTAATTAGGACGTGTTGTTCGGTATTAGAGTGCAAAAATGATAGCAGACGAAATAATATCAGCAATGGAGGCATTTCATACCATCGGTAAGTCTTATTTTTATTTATTTTAATTATATTTTATGTTATAACTTCGCTTGTCGTAATTTGTCAAAATTGTATACAAATATCTAGTCAAAATGAACCTTAATCCGTAAGAAATTAGTACTATTATAGATTGAACAGCAAACAAGACTTTCTGGAATATTATTGCAATAAACAAACGAATGTCGCTTTAGTGATGCTTGTGGCGCATATCGACAGTATCGATACTTTAGAAAAGACAAACATTATAAATATTAAATTTTATTTTATTTTTCCTTAGCTTTCATTTGTCCAATTTATTTATAGATTTCCCAAAGAGGCTAATTTAAAAGAGAAATGGATAAATGCAACGTGACGAGTTAACTGGATGCCGAACAGCACTAAGCGGTCTAACAAAGGCCACCGATACAGCAAACCTACGGCAGTTCCAAGATTTAAAATAATGCATATTTTCTGTTTGTATTTTGTAAATATAGATTAATACTATTCTATTCCGTTTTTTATTTAATAATCTTATCTTATATATAAAATTCTCGTGTCACAATGTTAGTCTGCATACTCCTCCGAAACGGGTGGACCGATTCTCATGAAATTTTCTGTGCATATCGGGTAAGTCTGAGAATCGGCCAACATCTATTTTTCATATGTACCACGGGCGAAGCCGGGGCGGACCGCTAGTATAATAATATAAAAAGACGTACTTAGTAGTAATAAACATACTCCAAAATGTGACACATAATACTATACTCATATAAAAGAAAGAAAAGAAAAATACACAAAAAATATTTATTTGTGAATTATCGATAACAAGGCTGACATCCCTCAGGGCATAGCATCAGATAAATATCAAGTTAATGTCATTAATGTTGAGTGACACAAATTTCAACCTTATCTCTATGTGTTGAGGTTCAAAGTTATATTTATCGAAAACTAACGCCCTCTGTTGTGGAGTAGCTGAATGTTTTCGAATTTGGAATTTCTGTGCAATGAGAAACAAAACAGCTAATATACCTAGGATGTTATACTAAAATAAACCGTAACATGGTGCGTTAGGGTACATATTGAAATGCTGAATTTATAACCTAAGTCAGTTTTTACTCAAATTAAGCTGTCCAATCAAAGGCATAGTTTACTTGTAGTGTACTGTATAACTATCGGTTTAAATGTGTGGGTTTGGCGACACTGGTTTTCATACTAATTATGACATTATCGCACTTCTATATGTTTTTACTGTTCTGTGATAAATATAATATTGTTTATTTTTTCTACTTAAAAGTTACGAATAACCGTCATTTATCAACTTTGAGTTGAAATACTATACGGAATGTGTTCTAAGGATGAACTATATTATACTTCTGGAGATAAAAAAAAATATATAAAAATGTATGCAAGATTGACGCATTATATATAATATTATTAAAAGGTGAATAATAAAACGAGCTACTAAAAAATTACTGAGCGACTGACGAGATACTGTTTCAATAACTTGAGCATTATGAATTTGAGTCAGCGACAAATAAACTGAAAAAAAATATAATGAATCAGCGACGCTTAAGGTTATAAATTGAAAAGTGTTACAATATATATATATTAAATCGCGGTGTTTAAAGTTAAACGAAATTTTGTGTGCATATCGGGTAGGTCTGATAACAGAACATCTATTTTTCATCCCCTAAGTGATAAGAGTAAGGCAGAACAACGTTTGCCGGGACAGCTAGTATTCATATAAATGGTTTCAGTAGAAATAGTATTAGCTGGATTCTAATAATTTGATAATTTCTGTGGTTTGTATAGTCAAATGTTGTGCACTTAATTTTGATTCTTAATTGTCTCTAATAAGGTTCCAAGTTCCCTTATAATAAATAGATTAAATACTAATCATTATTAGTAAATATATGGGATAATATAAACCAAATCCCAATCATATTGTTAAGCTTGATATCTTTTTATATATTTTTCTCCAGGAAAAGGCCAAAGAACTAACCTGTTTTTGTGTTTATCGTGTGGATTAATCTTTACAGTAGGTAGACGTGAGCCGCCTTTATAATACGTCAAAATACTTTCTCACCTGAAGTTAAAAGAACAAAATTTTTACCTGGTCAAGAAATATATTTAAACAAATATACCCAAAACTTCAAAAAGATAATATGAGTCCAACAAATACTCTTAAAGAATATCATGGAATGGAGGGAAATTCATAAACGTAAGTACCAATTTTCTGAAAACCAAAATTAGGCCTTTTAACATCAGGACAAGAAATTGTAGAAACATAGAGTTTAAAGAAATAATTTTCCTTATAAATAAGACAATATTTTACACACCTATGTTTTGTATCGCAGTTACAAGTCTTAATTATTTACCTTCTATGTGTAAACCGATCTCGGTAGATATGTTGAATCCATATCATAAAATCCGTTTAATTATAATAAGTAGATATATCATATTCAAACGTCTATCTCCTATATTTTATTGCAATGTCTTGAACTATTCGTGATACACTTACTTTATCCCGCGATTTTGTTCGTGGTTTAAAAATATCACATGTGACTCACTAGAGGTAGATTAAGGCCTATGTACTCACCATTCAATTCTTATAAAATCATATTGATGAAACATAGAAATATAATCATATATATATATATCTATAAAATATTACACACAAAATTTGCGCATGTTTCGTACGCATATTTTGTAATCCAAACCTACATAATTCATGCATAAAATATATTGTATCAAACATCGTGTAACATTTACAATTGAAAGGAGATTACACTAGTCGGTAATACTAGTAGACTACAAGCCGGCATAGGAAAAAATATGGGTCAAATGAACCACCAGGGGACATATCTAGAACGATAGAAGAGCATAAAATAATAAGATTCATCACTATGCCGTCACTTGTAAGCTGTCCAACTGAGTGCACATGAGAATTCAAAAGTACAGGAAGACTCGGTAAATTTTGGTCATATATTTTTGTACGGCATTCTTAACCATCGATAGATCCATTAAAAATAATAAGAAACCGCTCAGTGCCGTACAAAAATGGTGGTCCACCAAGTCGGAATTTTTATTTAATTTCCGAGAGTTACCGGGGGTAAATTTGGTCATTTGACCATGTACGGCATCTGTGTCATACTATTGCTATACTGCTTTTAATCCATTATTCCGCAACGCCGTACAAAAATCATGGGGACAAGGGGAAAAAATCGAGAGTTGCAATCCCCTCTCTTTTACCACTCCAGGGGGTCATTTGACACAACACGAAATAAATTTATTCTTAAAGTATTTTATGCATAGATAATATTTTTTCATGTGCCGTACATTTTCATTGGTTCAAAGGGGAAAAATCTGAAAAAGAAAAAAATCCATATAACGAAATGTTTGCTTTATATTTTTATAATAAAATATAAATATACATTAATATTAAGAAGCTCGAGGTGGTTAATAATTATCACCTTGGAAAGTCGGAGTCAGGTGGAATGGACTCCGTTAAATTGATGAACTAATAAAGAAGCTATGAACGAAAAGATGTGAATTATTTGCAATTAGCCCATGAATACAGGTAAAGTCACAAGCAAATGCTAGTAATATATACATATTCAAAATGTACAAGTAAAGCGCTTTCAAATGATACCAAACACGGCATTTATTTAGATTTTGTGAAACCCCATATAGTCTTTAGCTAGCTGGTCGCTGGTTATCCAGTGAACAATTCAGACGCTTCTAATGATATATCATTTGTCGAATTCTGATAAGTAGTTTAGAAGTTACGAGGGAATAGATGAACATACATACATGACCTGTCAAAATCATAACCCTCCTTTTGCTTTGCCGTAGTCGGGTAAAAATATGTTAATGCCGTACTGTATCAGATGGCCATAAAGCACCCTTAAAATTGTAGCTTTCGTCGCTTTCATCAGCCTAAAAGATGTGGTCTGCACAAAAATGTACGGCATCGTTTTTTCCTAATTTATCTATGTTTATACTATTTAAAACAACGAATAAATTGTAGAAAACTATTATATTTCATTAATCTACGATGTTTAAACTTTTACAAAATTTCAGTTTTTGCATTTCTCTATAACTTTTTTTAGAACGGTTTCTTTTGAACGGCAATACTATACAACAATTGAATTTTACAATATCATGTTAAAAAAAAGTTCCCGTACAGGGTCAAATGACCTTACAGCTCTTTATATCAAGAATTCGATGAAATTAAGATGATTATTGGTATACATTTAAAGGAACAATTATTTTTTGACGGCATTGCTTCTAATAGTACTTTTGAGTGCTAGATAATGTTTTGGAACCAAAGCCGTACTTAGTCAAATGACCCCCTGGAGTGGGGAAAGAGAGGGGATTGCAACTCTCGATTTTTTCCCCTTGTCCCCATGATTTTTGTACGGCGTTGCGGAATAATGGATTAAAAGCAGTATAGCAATAGTATGACACAGATGCCGTACATGGTCAAATGACCAAATTTACCCCCGGTAACTCTCGGAAATTAAATAAAAATTCCGACTTGGTGGACCACCATTTTTGTACGGCACTGAGCGGTTTCTTATTATTTTTAATGGATCTATCGATGGTTAAGAATGCCGTACAAAAATATATGACCAAAATTTACCGAGTCTACCTGTACTTTTGAATTCTCATCTGCACTCAGTTGGACAGCTTACAAGTGACGGCATAGTGATGAATCTTATTATTTTATGCTCTTCTATCGTTCTAGATATGTCCCCTGGTGGTTCATTTGACCCATATTTTTTCCTATGCCGGCTTGTAGTCTATAGGAACAATTAATTATTGCTTTATTAATTCTATAACAAACGGATTTTAAAATACGGCTATAGATTTCGCGTCATTTAGTATATTATGTACTCAAATATTGTCAAATAGTAGTCAATACTCAATACGATTGTAGGAACGGAGTTATTGCTGTATGATCGTAAAATTAACACGTGGAATTCGTAAATATTCCAAGGCACGAAATACCCCCTTACAACCGATATTTACACATTTATACACATCTTCACTTACATCTGTATATACAAACACGTTTAAAACTTCATACACCGTCTTTTTTCACTTCAACCGTTCCTTTTGTTTTAATATCTTCGTCCCTTAGTTTACAAACTTTCGCGGAGTCATCTTGATGTTGGTCCTTCAATTGTTCGCTCGAATCCTCACAGGTTTTTTGACTGTCCTCGTTGGAGACATTGAGTTCAAATTGCGTTATTAATTGGCTCAGAACGCGTTTCAAGTCAAGCGACTCCTTGTCCATTGACACCGGACTCTCTAGTAAGTCGCAGTTCCCGTTATCACAGCTGTTCTCGTATTCTCGCTTCATGGACTTGAGTTCTCCGACCACTAGAATCAATCCTGGATTTTCTTTGAGCGCCGCTTTGAGGAAAGCTCCTTCTTTGGAGAAAAGGAATACCGCTGGGATTTGTATATCATCTTTTCCATCTCCGGACATAGCGAAGAGAGCTGTGCTTTCGTGAGTCGACTCTTTAACATTGTCCAGGACTATGGCCAAATGTGCTCCAGCATCTTGAAGGTGTCGGACCTTTTGTGCGAAGGTGCACTGTCCCCTTTTGGCAATGGCAAACTTTCCAGAAATTTCGTCTTTATTCTTGATGGCAGAACATGCATCTGACGGATACGCGAAGTTAACTGTGCCCACGTATCTTTCGTTGCCGGTTATTTCTTTCCCGAAATGGCCAGGGCCAGCTGGGAAGATTTTGTCGTTGATTTTGACTCCTGCCGCAACTACGCCATTTTCCGTGTCACTGAGTGCGTTCCATTTAGACATTTCGCGCATAAATGTGAGCCCCTCCGCTGCGTCTTTTTGGGATTTAGCCTGGAATCGAGGTATTTATAAAATTAATTAGTGTTTTCTTTTCAACTTTTAATCGTTGGTAAGAATCATATTTATTCTTTAATTTTACCGTTAAATGGCCAGAACTGTACAAAACTTAAATAGGTTCACCCCTAAGAGTATATATTACAAAGCTGTAGAGCGCGGGTGTCATATCTTTCGCTTGTGCCAAATGGTAAGCAAAATCCAATTGTCATAAGGACTTTGATAGTGAGTCCATGCTTGATACAGGGAAATATTTGGAATTATGTAAAATTTGTACCGTATGGATTGTTCTAATACTTAATAAATATTATCTATACTAATATTATAAAGCTGAAGAGTTTGATTGTTTGAACGCACTAATCCCAAAAAAATTTCAAATCGGACCCATTTCTTGGTCCATGAAATGCGACCATTTCACGAAATGACCGATCATATCATGAAATGAGCAAATCTACGATATGGCCACGATATACATATATACAAATGACAACCTCCTGTATTCATAATTATATTTGGACTAGCTTACCGCCTGCGGCTTCGCCCGCTTTGTCTAAAACCCAATAAATTATATACTAAAACCTTCCTCTTGAATAAAAAACCGCATCAAAATCCGTTGGGTAGTTTTAAAGATTTAAGCATACAAAGGGACATAGGGACAGAGAAAGCGACTTTGTTTTATACTATGTAGTGATTTAAAACAAAAACACGTCACCGTAATAGCCGTATAGAGTAGTTGCACCCTCCCATCGGGCAGCGTGAGCACTGATATCCCCATATCAGCCAATGCGTGTATCTGCCTCGGGTCATTGAGTGGCCGGAGTCTGGCCGGCGGTCTGGCGGCCGTACTGCCAAGCATTTGTCGCATTGGACGACGGACTTTCTCAGCCACTAGGGATGCTGTGTTCGGACACGTTCTGCAATATTCAAATTCAAATTATATTTATTTATCCACACCCTCACACACGTACACTCCCTCACTCACACACACACACCTTCAATACGTATATCCTTTCTTTTAAATTCTTTTAGATATTCAGTTCAATTTCTCTTATTTTTTTTTGTAAAGAGTTAATTTTTTTTAATTTCATCAAATCTTGGCTAAAGTGATACTTGCATAGTATAGAATTGTTATAATATTCAGGTATATAACTTGTATCAACGGATGGATAAATGTCTCCTGTAACACAGGACATTTCCTAGCATAGGAGACATTGTTCAAATTTTGCAATTAATTGTACCTTCAGCTACGGTTTATATTTTACTTATATGTAAGTTATCCCATAATTGCATGTACATGTATATTTTTTTGTTGTCAAATAAAAAATTTATTGGGGGGGCAAGTATCTCGCCTCGCGGCGGTGTGAAAAAAAACTCCGGCTGAGTGGCCAGACGGCCGGAGTCTAGGGCGACTGAGTGAGGAACCTTCGGACTATCCGAGCGTTATCCAGAAGGACTGCCCACTGTATCCCCACACAAATTTATTTATTATTATTATTTGCAAGAATGTAGTTACAAATTATAGATGTTTTAATTACAATATGTGGCTAATACATTCTACCCATTGATTGGGTGTGCAAATATTGAAAAGAAAGTTGATTAGTCTAATTATTTAAATGTACACACAATTCAATTTTCACAATTACGCGAACGCACTACGATTAACACGATTATATCACACACAATTCAGTTTACACTACTTCAAAGTCATAAATTCTTCAATGTCATAAAATTGTTTTACCATTAACCAGTTCGTCAGTTTATTTTTGAAAAGATTTACTGGTAGTTCCTTGAAATTGTCCGGTATTTTATTATATATTTTAATAGCCATAAATATTACACTGTTTTTAGCTTTGTTGATTCTACACATTCTATTTTATGGATATATGTTACAAAATAGCTGGAGATTAGTAACTCAGGCCCCGGAACCACAGACACAATAGAAAATCTATTGTGTCTGGGACCGATCGGGCCGCTTGGGGCTCAATGGGTTAAGTGTACATGGTTTAAAAAGTTTGTGTATTAAGTGTTTTTAGACAGGTGATGCAAAGTGACGTTGTATGTCGTTGAATGGTTGTAGTCGAGATGTGCTAATGTAGTATTAGGAATAAAATACATTTCGAAAGGTGAGGACAAAACGCATGCAGAAATGTGATAAGAAATAGTAGACTTATAGTAAACTATTGTGTGTAAGTTTAGACATTTAAACGAAAGTATGTTGTCACTTTATATTGAACTAGCGGTCCGCCCCGGCTCCGCCCGTGGTACATATTTCGCAATAAAAGGTAGCCTATGTTCTTTCCCAGGGTCTAAAGATTATCTGTGCCAAATTTCATCAAAATCGGTCCAGTAGTTTATGCGTGAAAACCATACATACATACATACAAACCTTTCCTCTTAATAATACTAGTATAGATTAAATCATCATACTTATAGAGATGATAACTGTAACGGTATAGTAAAGAAACAACTACTTACTTCCGATATTTATCGTCATCTTCATCATCGATCTTTATATTCAAGTAGGTCGAATTCTTTCCGTCTGTCGCCAAAGACAACGGTAGGAAATGAGCTTCCGTTGTCAGCACATAGTCTTCCAATTTAATAGGCAAGTCTTTGTCTTCGCCAAACAACATATACAGGTATTTGAACGTCTCAGCAAGGACAAAGGAATCCATTCTGTCCTCATGTATCCTTGTTCTGACGTCATTCACGGCTGCATAGCCACAAGGCACTCTGGTGTATTGCTGTAACGCTTTCAGTACAGTTTTGCCGACTTGTAGGTAGTGATCGTCTTCCGTCGCGCGGTGCAGGAAGTATGTGGACTCCAGGAATTCTGGACGGAGTGGGTGTTGGCCCCAGTGCACCTGAAAAATTAATTTTATAATTACACTAGAGGTCCGCCCCGGCATCGCCCGTGGTACATATTTCGCAATAAAAGGTAGCCTATTATGTCCTTTCTCGGGTATCAAAATATCTCCATACCAAATTTCATGCAAATTGGTTCAATAGTTTAGGCGTGATTGAGTAACAGACAGACAGACAGAGTTACTTTCGCATTTATAATATTATAGTACGGATTATTTATTGGCATTGCCAAAAATAATAAAACATTTTAAATGGCTATAGTATTTGACAGCGATTGCTCAATAGCTCTGGCGGAATCAAGAATGGCCGTGAGGTTAGGCGTCGCCTCGGCAAGGCCGGTTCAAATTCGGTTTTGTAGCGAAAATTTCATTTATTAGTGTTTATATATTAGTTATTTTTTTTCCATTTACCCCACGTAGTATAAATATTGACCGCCTCCATGGTACAGTCAATAGTGGTTACCGCGTGAGCGTAGAATCAAGGGGTCCTCGGTTCGAATCCCATAATGTCCAAGGGAATTACATGGCCTTATCCCAGCTCCCCCTTTTTTCCAAAGAACGTCCAGGCGCACGGCGGGATACCACCCTTATCTGGTAGAAATGCCGACTGCACGCACAGCACGCTTTGCGTCCTCCTTCTTGATGCGAGCTGCCAAAGAGTGGAATTCTCTGCCGGCGTCCGTCTTTACAGAGAAGTACAACATGGGAATTTTCAAGAGACGAATTAACAGGCACTTTCTAGGCAGGCGTGACTTACCTTAGATCTCGTCACCACTTTCCATCAGGTGGGACTGGGGTCAAATGTCCACCTATCTACGTATAAAAAAAAAGACGGGTTGCACTCCGGGAGTGCCGGCAGAAGTGAAAACTTGATTATTAACGTTGAGCATGTTTGATATTTTGGAATGGTATCCGTCTTACGCTTTTTCGATCAAGTCACGTGTCCTGACGCGAGTTTAAGATTTTATACCCATTACAGAAAAAGTGCTCAACGCCGCTAAAGAAGTTTTCACTTCAAAAAACGGGACTTGACTTTCAGTATAGATGTGTTTTATTGGAGAACTCACCTGAAAGTCACTAGTGAACGCCTCCGGTATGAAGGTGTGCCGCTGCATCACCTGGTAGAGCATCTCGTGCGTCTCGACCGCGGGCCGCACGTCGCCGAGCAGCACCTGCAGCCCGGGCCAGAACGCCAGTAGGGCGTCCATGAAGTTGCGGGACTGGAGGTGCGGCCTGAAATCCGTGTGTTAATACTAACTGACCCAACAAACGTGACCGTCAACTTTAAACAGCCTTTGCTTTCTTAATTATCTCTATGTCTGGCGCAAATTTATTAAGTTTTCTTTCATAAGATGCTTCTCCTGACTATTACAAACACAACAAAAAAATAATTATGGCAATCGGTCTACCCGTCCACGCGTGACCAAGGGAAATAAGCATTCATTTCATATATCTATAGAAATTAAGATTTTCGGTCACAAAATAATGTTTTACCCAAAAATTTTGTTCATATTCACCTATGCATATGCACGGCCAGCATAATGGGACCCCTGCTTATGTACTTCATGACCGCGTTATAGTGTCTATTGAACCTGGCCAGGTACTTCTCGTCTCCGAGCAAGATGTACGCTTTGAGACAGTACTCGTAGTACGAGTCTATGCCCGCGCCTACACCGGAGTCTTTGCGGACCCAGTCACCTGAGTGGATGTTTATCACTGTGCCCATTAGGTCGGAAGTTCTGAAAAAAAAAATATTATAAGTACTAGCGGTCCGCCCCGGCTTCGCCCGTGGCACTTACATGTTTAAACTATCCTATCTCTCAAGTTGGATCGAACTGCACATGGTGTGCGAATTTTATTATAATCGGTTAAGTGGTTTAGGAGTCCATTGAGGACAAACATTGTGACACGAGATTTATATATATTAATATTATACGTATATATTAAGTGCGTATAAAAAAATACATGTTTTTTTAAATATAATCTATTTCTCACCTATGCCGAATCTTCCACAAGCCGTCCATAGCTTTGTGCGCTTTCTGCTCGAACACAGGGTTACCAGTTAATCGCGACAGGGCTGCCATCTCTAGTATCATGGTCCCAGCGCACGCGGTGCAAGTTTCCCGTGATTCTGACAACCCCCGGATACCGTGGCGGAGGTTCACCTTTAAAGGAGAGCAAATAAATCACTATCACTATACATAGTATAAAACAAAGTCGCTTTCTCTGTCCCTATGTCCCTTTGCATGCTTAAATCTTTAAAACTACGCAACGGATTTTGATGCGGTTTTTTTTAATAGATAGAGTGATTCAAGAGGAAGGTTTTAGTATATAATTTATTAGGTTTTAGACAAAGCGGGCGAAGCCGCGGGCGGTAAGCTAGTTGAATACATATAATTAAATCACAAATTAAAAAAAAAATATTTGTGTAAAAAATAAAACTTATGAATGAATATTTGAAGACTAGCCGCTTGCTCAGCTTCATTCAGGATAAAAAGCACATATTACTCGGTTAAGATAAGCTTTCTGGGCGAGTAGTTTTTGAGTTAAATCGTAACAAGCAAACAAACATAAATTCTTTTTTATGGCTATGCTGACAAACGAGCTTGCGCGTCGCCTGTCAGAAAGCGATGATTGTGCGTTGCCGGCCTTTGAGGGAGGAGTACGCTTTCTAAAAACAAGACAATTCTATATGACACTATGATCATTATTATGCAGTTTCATCAAGGTTACTAAAATAAAAGGATAATTAATTAATTCCTACACTTTATAGCTTTGTGATCTTGACAGTGTGCATATTCCTTTTACTATAGATACATCGTATTACATACACCTTGACGAAGCTGCATAATAATGACAATTGTGGCTTAAATCATTGTTTTCTTGTTTTAAGAGAACCAGTTTTGTAAATGTTTGTAATAAACATACCCTTTTAACGGCTTTGTTGATTAAAATGTGCTTTATGTTATATATCTATACTAATATAATAAAGCCGAATAGTTTGTTTGCTTGTTTGAACGCGCTAATCTCGGGAACTACTGGTCCGATTTGAAAAATTTTTTCGGTGTTAGATAGCCCAATTATCGAGGTTATAGGCTATATATGATCACGCTACGACCAACAGGAGTGGAGCCACGGGAGTGAAACCGCGCGGAGCAGTTAGTATGTTATAAAACTGTAAAGTATATAATATTGTTTGTATTACATTGAATAACCATATATTAAATACTAATAGTTTGAGCATGAACATTGAACACATCCACTTTCAATAAGCATCCACTGAAAATCAGTGATATTACACTGAGTGGTAGGCCTAATTATGGCATGTATTATAATTTATTTTAGATAGATAGATAGATAGATAACACGTTTATTCATAGAACACAAGAAAATATACATAATACAAACACAAAACATAAAATCAATTAAAAGACACAAAAAACACAGTATAAAAAAGAAACGGATACATTTAATGTGCACAGTGTTCTACGAACAGGCCTTGGCTCAGCATATATGTCAGGGTTGAAAAAAATTTTAGAAGTATTTAACCTATAATGTCTCTTATTTTATATGTATGTGCCCATAATAAATGTATTTTCTGTTTTTCTTATTTAACCCATTGAGCCCCGAATGGCCAGATCCGGCCGCGACACAATAGAGTTTCTATTGTGTCTGTGATTCCGGGGCCTGATGGATTAAAACTAAAATTAAACTAAACCCTTACCCTGCCATGTGGAATGCCTGTAGACGTATTGAAAGCGGGCAGTAACCTTCTGCCCAGGTCTTCAGCTTTCTGTAGAAGCTCCCCGTTATACCAATGCAGGGCTGGCACTTCGTTCTTGAGGGCTGTCGCCAAAACGTGTGCTGATAGAAGCCCTCTGAAATAAAGTTTACATTGTTAACTATTTGAGTTTAGGATGATTACATCTGAAATACCAAGTTAGTATATATTATTGACTATTTAGGATAATATAATGATGTGAAATATTTATTTAGACATTGAACAGCAGAATTTCACTTCAATATAGCGACCCGCCAAGTGCGGTTGCAATTCTGATAACAATAGTTAAATTACTTAAACTACTCCATCTATAAAAAACCGCATCGAGAATATTTGCGCAATTTTAAAGATCTTAGCCTATGCAGGGAAGAGACAGCAGGATGCTCTGGCTTAAACCAGTGATAACTGAACATAAGAAAACTATAGGTTATTTCGGTGATACTAGATTATCACCGGCAAAGAAAAACAAGACCACATTATTTTCATTGAAATATTGCACGACTCATGATGCGAAGCATCAGAGAGTGCTTTACGATCGAAAAATTTTTTTCGCCTCATTTTTGCAGCTATTCTTATTATTATAGCCTTGTTAGTTCACGGAATCAAGATATTTTGCATACTATTGTCGAGATAATTTAATGGAGATTAATCCCATACTTTTTAAAAATTGATTTTCTTCAATAGAATTGGAAAAAAACACCGAAATAGGTCAAAAAATTTTCCTGTCCGTCATGTGTGAAACCTGAAAACACTATAACTTGTGAAAAAATCCATCATTTGAGTTAAATTTTTTTTTAAATATTCTAATCGACGATTGTAGGTCACTGAATGCGAATGATTAATTAATTCAGTGTCGTTTAATTGCAATTAATAAAAAACGAAAACTACAATAAGTTTTTTTTTTTTTATATATATTTCATAATTAAATGAGCATTATGAGTCGTGCACTTTTGGATTTTCCAAACTTTTATATTTTGTTGTTCTGAACATGTTAAGCTCTTTAAAAGTTAATATATTGTGGATCATATCATGTGGAGATATTGGTAAAATATGATTAAAAATGTAAACAAACAAACTCTTAGGATTTTTAATATTATCCACGTACGTTATAATATTATATACAGTGCGACACAAAAGAGATGAAAATAAATGAGGGCGCCACCGTCGCTCATATAGCAACACTGATACTGCGACGCAAGCGAT
This sequence comes from Colias eurytheme, assembly GCF_061535395.1. Taxonomy (NCBI): domain Eukaryota; kingdom Metazoa; phylum Arthropoda; class Insecta; order Lepidoptera; family Pieridae; genus Colias; species Colias eurytheme. The sequence continues at coordinate 1,653,089 of NC_142980.1, forward strand.
CTTGATACTATAGAATAAAAATCCAAAAATCTATATAATATAATCTAAAATAAATACCGCGATTTAAACCGTTATAATTGTTTCATTGTAGCAATAGTGTAATTTAAGACAAAAATACACTAGTATTTTAATTGACCTACCTAGGTCAAATTTTACTTAAATGTATTTGGAATTAGTTATTTTATAAAAATCGGTCAAGTGTTTAGAATGCAGAGGCGCACATAGAATCAAACATACAAACAAACAAGCATACATGCAGCTCAAACACATTACCCTCTTTCTGGGTCCGTCGGGTAGAAAAAAACAAGGCGATTTGAAAACCACATATTTTTATTTTTTTTGTAGATAAATTTTGTACATTAATATAATTCATCAAAATCTAAATATTCTACTCCTTCAAAGGACTGATCATCACTCTGTTTCGAAGTACTGGCAAGAGGGTACGGGGCATCTTCAGTATCTGTAAATATGATACAGTAAATATGATTTTTTTTCTTATGGTTTGATTGATTAATAGATAGATAGCTGTATGAAAACAGTTATCACTATACTGTGTAGTAAAATCTAAACTAGGTACTTTATTTGAGGCTGGTTGGATTGGATATAACTTCTTGACTCAAATTGTGCTGGTCGCACTATAAAAACTAGTTTTTGTTTACATACAAATAACCTCAAATTAAATTGCGAAAACGTAATAATCGCCATACATACATACATTAAACACTCGTTACTAATGGAATATTCTATTTTGCGTAGTACTGAGCAAAAATAAATGGAATCTCACCGGTATATTCTGCTGTACGTTTGTAAACGTTTTCCAAATCAGTCAATAAATTTCCAGCTTGAAATTCGGACAAACACCGAATAAAAACTTTATACACCACATCACGGACACCGCTACGTTTAACCTTTTTCATGATGTCTCCTTTTTTATTTAAATTTCTTGTTCTAAATAACAATTTTATCTCAATAATTCTCCACTTCACGAAAAAAACAACAAATTTTTATTCAACTTGACAGCTACATTGCCAATTCAGGGTTGCCAGGTAATGAAAAACGAATTAGTTCCAAAATAATTAATTTCATCTCTTTTATGTCGTACTATACAAGCCACGCGAGCGTGATGAAAATATTTTCAGATTTTTCAATTTTGCTACACATGTTATAAAATCACCTATGCTCCAGCCGGTAAAGGAAAACATCGTTTGTAAACCGACATGTCGAAGAATCAAATGTTCGACGACATGTGTCATCCGCCAACCCGCACTTGGCCAGCGTGGTGGATTATGGTCTGTACTCTCAAAAGAGGTACGTGTCACAGGAGTAGGAACATATATGGGTTGATGATGATGATAGATATGTATCTATTATATATTTAGACTAGCTGCTCCGCGCGGTTTCACCCCCGTGACTCCACTCCTGTTGGTCGTAGCGTGATGATATATACCTTCCTCGATAAATGGGCTATCTAACACCGAAAGAATTTTTCAAATCGGACCAGTAGTTCCCGAGATTAGCGCGTTCAAACAAACAAAGTCTTCAGCTTTATAATATTAGTATAGATAGATAGACAGATCGATAGATACATACCCAACCATCCGTATGTTCGTCTCAAAAACCGACACAATGATGTCATGATCGAACGTGACGTCACGGATCACCAGTTTAATGGCTCGGCTGAACTCGGAGAAGTCTCCCATCACGGCTAATGTATCCAGGCTGTCCACCAGGGTTAGTGAGAAGCTGAAAGGAATTTTGTTACCAATTTATTAATAACAGATCGATTCATAAGTTTATATGGTGTATTTTACTTATCTACTATTTATGTACTAAAATAAAAATAGGTCAATATAATAACTTCATATTGTGTATTGTAACTTGATTGATGGCACATACTACAACTCAATTAATTATCTTAAAACTTATACAAATATAAACTACTAGCGGTCCACCCCGGCTTCGCTCGTGGTACATATTTCGCAATAAAAGGTAGCCTTTCTCGGGTATCAAAATATCTCCATACCAAATTTCATGCAAATTGGTTCAATAGTTTATGCGTGAAAACCATACATATACATACATACATACAAACCTTTCCTCTTTATAATATTAGTATAGAATTAGTATAGATTTCCCGCGTTTCAGTCGCGGATAAGACACAAATATAATCTTTGAAAAAAGTAAAAGCTTTTGACACTGGGTCTTCAACTATTTTGAATATTTTCAATCCCAAATCGTTGGTGGATTTGAGACGTATAAGCTCAAGACTGTGTATTTGCCAGTCTGTGAAACAGGTACACAGAATTAGCTGTTCCCCATGGTTTTAGTCAGTCTAACTATGGTTGTCTATCTCGATAAAAGGCCTATGTAACAGTGAAATAATTTTTCAAATCGGACTACTGGATCCTGAGACTACCGAGACAACAAACTCTTCCGATTCTAACATAACTATAGATTCATAGCCATAGGACATCAAAATGTAAAACCCTAAAATGCTATTTGGCCTATTATTTCTATATTCCGGTCCGCGCCTTCCTTCGCATGTATTGCATCGCTCGATAACAGCTGCATGTTTCAAACACAGCGCTGATGGCCACTGTACTTACTGATTTCTTAATGAGTTATCAATAAGTTAAATGGATATATTCCATGACCAACATGAGTCGGAATTCGTATTCATTGCATATGAGAAAAAAGAGCTACACAGGATAAATATCCTGTCTATTTGTTTAAATGAGCAAACTAAAATACTATTTCACAATATACTTGTAAAAACATTCTCTGATGAACATAGTAATTCAAATGGCATTATTCACGATTGTTATGAATAAAAAGAAATCGTTTTCATTTCCAAAAAATGTTGTAAACAAAAATTGTTATTAAAAACAGTAATAAAATTTCGCTATAGCATAAAATTTATCGCAAAAGCAATTAAATGTTCCTTGAATTTAGCTATTATTTCTTGCTAGATGTATGTGCGCTGCTTTGCTTGGGTTAACTTATTTTTTAATAATACTAGTGTACTTGTTGCTAACCAAATATAATGTAGGTAGTTAACAAATTTACTATAATTCAGTTTGGTAGTTTTTGATATTGTGTGAAGTCCCGTCCCTCCTAGGGGGTAAGGGGCAGATTCATTATTCATACATCTGTTTCACTGATCGATTTTCTTTAGGGACAAGTAGGTGATCAGCCATCTGAATCTATGCTTCTGTGTCCTGCCAGAACGAGACATTTTTTTTCTTCGTCTTCACCGGGAATCGAACCCAGGACCTTTCGGTTCTACGCTCACACGTCAACTACTGCACCAAGGAGGCGGTCAAAGCTTTTGATATTGCCCGATAAACAACATTTTTTTTACTACCTATTATACATAATCTAATACTAGCTTTTCACCAATTTATTGTGAAAAAAAAGGAAAATCAAAGAAACAAACATTGAAAGTAATTCAAATTATTAACACCCATAAAGATAATGCACAAAATATTTATACATAACCTTATCTAAGCTATGCAAATACATTTCCAATTTAAAGTATTCGTAATAAATTCGCAATAGCACACTTTTTTTTCATAAATATAAAGCATTTAAAATATTTCGCCAAGGCCTTCATAATTATATTCCCAAAAAAAATCGTTTCAGTAATTCAGAAAACATTCACTTATCATGTAATTGTGTATGTAACTAGCTTTGTCGCTCGCGTAGTCAAAAACGAAACCGAATACGTTCACGTACCCATGGGATTTCCGGGTAACCTATCCGATGTCCTTTTTTAAACTATATCTTTTTCCTTAATTTTATCCAAATCGGTTCAGTATTATGCATGCAGACAGGCCACCAGACAGTCTTTCTCATTTATAATACTTGAGCCATAATCTCCCCAGTTTATAATAAAGACCACATGCGTAGGTGGGTATCTAATATTACAAATTCGTAGAGAGCAATGCAACTCATTTAACGTATCGGAATACGATTCTACGATCATATCAAGACGTCCGATAACATTGTAATCGAAAATCGATCGTTCTCAAGTACAAAGCCATTATCTCAAATGACATTCACACAACTGTTATGCAAATTGTATACATAGATAGCGTTTAAACATACTTCTAGAACTATGTAGAACCGTCAGGACTATTACCAGCAATTTGCACTCGTTTCGCTGCGGTGTTACTGATGGAAAAATTGTCATGTCAATCAAACATACAGTTTATCGTTTATATAACCCTCCGACACTATCTAACGAGTAAGTATATAACAAGTATAGCTTAATGCCCGCGCAATTTCACCCGCATACGTACCCGTATGATCAAGTATCACCTATCTAGGTTGAATGATGCATAATGTAAAGTTTCATCAAAATCCGTCAAGTATTTTTTTCGTTAATGAGTAAACAAACATAGTTTAATAAACAAACTTAGTCTTCCACAAACTTTCGCATTTAAGGATTTGGAGGAAAATTTGACTTTGTTCTAGAACGTTCGAGAATCGAACGTATTGAAATCGCACAGCCAATAAAAACGTCGAACGTGGCGGGAAACTTCTTTCCTCGCGACCTTGATAGCACACGGCGCTAATATTGTGGCGCTATCGCAGTTTTCACTTGTCCAATCAACATTTGCGCGGGCAATTATCGAAAACATAATATTGAAAACAGAATTAGACACAATTAGGACCCGCCTCGTGATCGAATTTTTTCTATTCTTAATAAATAGACACAATTAGTAAAATTACTGTATCTGTACCGGCGCTACGAGAAGATAAACATTCGAAAATTTTAATTAAAAAAAACAATTTAAAATCATATAATAAATATATTATGTACAATCTAAGTGTACAATGTACATAATACAATTCTCCTAATAGGCAAGTTCATTCTTAATCCCATTAACAATTAGCTATAATTTATATCATTTTAAAACACAATAAATCCTTTAAACTACTGTACATACTATACATGTTATAATACTCAGCCCTGACTGAAGATAAGAACTAACAAGAACTAACTAGACCTAGGAAATCTATACTTATAATAAATCTGTAGAGAGGCCAATTCTGTACATGAAATATATTTAAAAAAAAACTATGAAGGGGTGATAAGGGATCGCTACTGATGCCAAAAATGCAATCAGTAAAATTTTTGTCTGTCTGTCTGTCTGTCTGTCTGTCTGTCTGTATATTCGTTATAGAAACAAAAACTACACGACGGATTTTAACCAAATTTGGCACAATTATTCTTCATACTCCTGGGCAGGTTATAGTAAAAGAATCATGTAAATCGGTGTAGAAACACCAAAGTTATACATGAAATACGCTATAAGTCATCGCGCGTGAATACAGAATCATGCAGCCATAAGGATTATTTTTGTGTATCAGTTGCCGCGTTCGACGCGCTTCGCGGCGGGAGCTAAAGGCGGCGGGTCTGCACCCGTTTCGCGTTGTCATGGCATCACGTGTGAACGGCTGAACCGATTTCGATAATTCTTTTCTATTATATTCCTTGAAGTACGAGGATGGTTTTTATGTAGAGAAAACGTAAATATGTAGGGTGATTGCGCTGGTTTTCGTCCAGTTATGGGAGTTGCCAACTTTGTGATGCGAAATAAATATTTTGGAGCACCCTTCCTTAAACATATAATATTTTTATTTAGTCCTTATATAGTCTTCTTTAAGATGATATTAAGTGAAAATAAATCATTTTGATGTATCTTTTTATTTAAATTATTTTCTGGACGTATCGGGCTGAAATTTGGCATGCAGGTAGATGTTAGAACGTAGGCATCCACTAAGAAAGGATTTCCCGAAATTCTTGCGGGAACGGGAAAAAACGGGGATGCACGTACAAAGTCGTGGGCGGAAGCTAGTTACTAATATAAAAATATTTTTTATCCATAAATACATATGAGCATATTCAAGCATCAAAACTCAAACATTTATCAATTCAATTAGTCTTCTACAAGCAGCACTTTTAAATCATCATAACATGTACCATTTACTACCTATTCTGGAGTTTCTACAGAGGAGAAATTCCACTATGCAATACACAAATGAATCCAACAAGTATGCAAGTTCTACAGAGTTCCAGCAGTTACCCCCATACAATACAAGAACCACTCAAGTTACGACATATACTCACTTGCCCAGCACATCGTCCATGTCCCCTCTACTGGGCGTGACTCCCCGCCAGCGCCCCTGGCAGCTGAGCGGCATCAGCTCGTCCGCCGGGTACGCGTTGTTCATGTACGCGTTATACGCATGGTAGAACATGCGACGGGACTCTTCCCTGGAAGGAATTAATAATAATAAGCTTTATTTATCCCACCTTACAATTAATCCTATCTATACATAATATAATAAATCTGTAGAAGGGTCAATTCTGTACATTGAAAATATTGAAAAAATAAATACCAGGGGGTGTTACTGGATCGATACCAAACCCAAATATGTGATTAAAAAAATTTTTGTCTGTCTGTCTGTCTGTCTGTCTGTCTGTATGTGAAGGCATCACGTGAAAACTAACGGTTCGATTTCGATGAAACTTGGTATAATTATTATACCTTATTATCCTGGGCGTAAAATAGGATATTTTTTATCCTGGAAAAATACGTAGAAAAAAATTAATCTTAATTTTTCAGTTTTATTAATTACAGACGTTGTTCTGTAGAACCGCGAACACACGTTGCGTATTATTATAGGCCTAGCCGTATTTGGGTCCAATAGATATTTATAAGATGTCATTGTCAGAGTTACTCAAAATGGAGAAATAAACCATCCATGCGAAGACCGACATCCGCGCGGACGGAGTCGCGGGCGGAAGCTAGTTAATATTATAAATGTGAAAGTTTGTATGGATGTATGGATGTTTGTTACTCTTTCACGCAAAAACTACTGAACCGATTACAATGAATTTTAGCACACATATAGAGGGTAACTTGGATTAACACATAGGATAGGTTTTATCCCGGAAATCCCACGGGAACGGGAACTATGCGGGTTTATCTTTGAAAATACGGGCGAAGCCGCGGGCGGAAAGCTAGTAAATACATATACATATGACATTTTAGTTTTTTATCTATTCCTTGTTATGTAGCCCCTTATGGGTAAAAGCCTCCTCCATCTTGTACCAAAGATCCCTGTCTTTTTTTTTTTTTTTTTTAATTATTTATTTATTTATTCATCTTTGACTTACAGTACAAACATACCAACACGCACAAAGATAAAAATTATTACAAAGTCTGACTTAAAAATAAGGTACAATTAGAGACAAACGATACAATATTAACATTAAATAGGTCCACTTCACATTTAGCACGTAAGAATTTATTTAACAAATTGAGTGCATGATGGGTGGGTGCACTCCAAGCGTCTCGCGTCCGGAGCAGGCTCTCCGCGAACAGCGGCCGCGAGCGCCACTGCACGGAACAGGTCTTGGGCCATACGCATCCATTTTTTGCCTGCTATGTTCTCTATGTCGTCCACCCACCTCTTCTGCCTACCCACTTTCCTTTTGCCGATTGGAAGGAATTAAGAAACATTATATTATAAAGGAAGGATTTTTGAGAAGGGCAGGCATAATCTTATACAGGTTAAGGTACTAACCTGTTTCAAAACTACACCCTGTATATGTTGTTAATAGACATATAATAATTAATTAATAAGAAAGTATGGAATGACATAATGTATCTACGAGTGGGAGAAATAATTTTTGAAACTGGATTAGTTTTGAGTTATCATTGCAAATCTACAAAACACCACTAAACAAATTTTTGCCTTGCCAATATTATCATCAAATTGAAACCTAGTTAGTCTTTCATGAATTGACTGATAAGACTCTTTACAATGATTATGATTATTAAGCTGTTTTCTTTTTTTTAACAACTACTTAACTTTAACAACTACCTATACATTGAACTTCCACAGAATCTCATTTACTCAATTGAAAAGAAATCCCCTAAATGGGCTATTATTTTCCTTGTTGTGATAATATTGAACTTTATTTTGCAGGTTAATTCATTGTGGCATTGAAATATCTTATAAAAACAAAATGTAAGATTCTTTTCAATTTCCAGTTTTATTTGAAACTTATGAAACTGAGACTTGTATCAAAAGATGAAGATATAATAATGCAACAAACCGCAATAAAAAAGGATTTTATGCTGTATTGGTAATGTGACATTAGTTGAACCAGTCAGGACAAAAAAGACTATAAAATATTAAGGTTATAAAGTTTCAGTATATTGACCTTATACTCAGAACCCTTTACTAGTAAACACATACCTGCTTTGTTTTTTGTGTTTACATAGGTACCAATTTGGAATATGAGTAAGTGTGTTGATTTGTGGTCGTGTTACAAGAATTTAATAGGATATTAAGTAGCATTTTTATGTTGCAATAATAGCGAGTTTCATTAGCGAGATATAATTCTTGACTTTTTAAATTATTTACCTCAGTCTGACCCTCTCAGCCTTTGTCATCCTCTGTGTAGTTTCCTCCTCTGTACTCACACATATTATTGCTAAAATAAAAACTAAGAGCACACGATAACATGTCATTATCACCATATCACAAAGTTATGGACTAGCATTTAAATAACACTGAACGGAACTTAGGATAAACGAGTAGTGGTTATCATAAACAATTTATAATGTATAACATAGCAAAATTAAAATACGGGCACTGATACAGTTAAACTAAGTCTACAAGATATTACTGTGTTGGGTTGATGACGAATGACGACGACGAGTGACGACGAGCGTCAAGCGACATTGCCCAATGCACAATCTGACAGCTGTCAAATACAGACAGATATAATGACCCAATTTTCAGCTGCGCTTCCTACCACAGACTTCCTACTTCTGATATTATGAACAGCTCTTATTCTTGTGGGTTTTACATATTATTTAGTTTTTAAAAATATGGTTAGCTACCTACAGTAAATAAAAATTTTATATTGTACTTTATAGTTACTTTTTGGTAACTGCATGGGTAAAATAATGTCATCATGTCTTAGCATCATGTAGATCCAAGTGTAGATCCATGTAGATCGCTTTGTTGAAATCGTAGACAGAGAAACCAATAGACACCGGCAATGCGTGTCGCAGAAAGAGATAAAAAGAATACGTCACAATATTTAGGGTTACCGTGTGAGGGAAAATTTACCCCACAATTTGTAAGATACAAATCTCTCAATATCATTATTCACATAACATAAGTGGATAATAATGAGATATCCACATTATGTAGGTACATACTTACATGTCTATACTAATATTATAAAGAGGAAAGGTTCGTAATTATGTATGTATGTATGGTTTTCACGCATAAACTACTGGACCGATTTCAAAAATTCTTTCAACATTAGAAAACTGCATCATCACTGAGCAACATAGGCTATATTGCATTTTCAAACAAATTAGAGATCCTTACCAAAAATGCAATAATGTATCCTTAATAAAAATTCTGTCATCGCGTGCGCTGCGGAATCTATTGAACAAAAAAATGTTCTACGGTATTATAGAATGGATCAATATCCACAAGAAAGTCCGCGATATTCCATTCAAAAGATATAACGAATTTTTAAAAGTGTCAATTTACAGAAAATAGTAGGTACTTATACTGTTTAATACAATGAGGAGGCGTAGTGCGGGACGGGGTGAAGGTGAGGAGGGAAGGGATATTCGCAGAAACTACTTTGATTCCGATTTGAAAAATTCTTTCAGTGTTAGATAGCCCATTGATCGAGGAAGGCTATAGTAGGCTATATTGTACCATAACACTTAGACCAACAGGAGTGGAGCCACGCGGGTGAAACCGCGGAGCGCAGCTAGTATATAATAAACATATTACTTTTAGATGGGTAATACATATTATGTATATACACATACCTATATATTATATAATATGTATATAATATATATCATTATCATAATTCCATATGAAAATGTGTATGTAATGATAATGTAGATGAAAACTCGATTGTTTATTATTTTTTATAAAATAAATAAAAAAAATAAATAAAATAATGTTTATTTTCGTAAGTATTAACAGATACACACGTTAATTATATTGACCGACCCGCGAAGGCGCAAAAAAAAACGAAACTTAACTACTTAATAATAATTTATTGTAATAAAAAAATTACATTTAAATTATCTCTAACTTAATTAACTACGTCCCTCCGGCTCAATGTTGGAACCAAGAGTGTCCAATGTCCATTGTCTTCGGCGGGTCAGCGTCGCGGTGGTGGTGATTGCCGTAATACTTTCTAACCTTCGGTTTTGGTTTCCAATCTGTTCGTCCTGTAGCTACAATCCAAATTTATCGTAAATTATCCGGTTCAGGAAAACTGGAACAAGCCATTGAATATTTCAGATATTTAATTAAATACACACTGCAGAATATATAATATTATTATTTCCCATAATAGTGGGTAACAATTTGTAGAAAAGTTGGCAACACAAAATTTTTCAGGTTAAAATTTATAATTGTTATTTTTGTGGTTTTTAAACAATGTATTCAAGTCAACAACACGTGATGCACAATATATTAACACGCTAAAATATCATGAAGGCCTATAAACTGATAAAGAGTTGTATACTTACGACTCTTACGAGTGAAAAGACAATCCAAGCATTTTCGTTCCACTATCACTTTTACACCCTTTAACGCTACACCGCACCATGGTATTATTTTATAAGGTAGGTAATAACAGTAAGTCTAAATCATTCAAAACCAAACATACCATGAATTACGTAACTTAGAGCATGTAAAAACTATATTTTTATGGAAGACGATAGCTAGCTGTCAAACTTTGTTTATCAAACTAGGTTGCTATTCTTGAAAAAAGTGGCACGCTGCGTGAAACAAAAAATTTTATCGTTCTCTCTCATTTCTTTACACAACACCGGCATAAGTTGCTCTTTTTCTTGTGTGAATGCGACATAAGATATCAGTTTGTCTATTGGTTTCTCTGTCTACGCCCGCCATGTTTCGCCGTGTAAAGTCCATTTCAAGAAAGAAGTCCCGCAGACGCAGCGCTGTATGCGCGCGTAATAATGTTGGCAGGGTTAAATGTGGGGAAATTTGTGGGGAAAATTATGTATCGTTCATTTAATTTCATTTTATAAACTACTACGACTCGAATATTTAGATAAAAAACATTGATATATGTAATGTATTGGCCGATCTCCCCATCTGTTAAATTAGTTCCATAATTGTCCGCGGGACTTCTTTCTTGAAATGGACTTTAATTGATCGTGTTGTCTATTATCGATGTTTGGCATAGAGTAAGCAAACAAGGGTTGTCAAACTATTTTGTAACTGTCATGCCTGTGTCATGCACCACGGGGAGTGGGGACCGGACGGCCCGCGGCCGTCCGACGGGACTTGTACTTCCGCCTTCGACCGGGTCGCTCATCTTCCGTGCGCCGGCGCTTGCGCACGGCAGATGAGCCCTTGAAAACACGTGGCATAAATTCATCGAGTGCTGCAGCATCTCTAAGGTACGTGGTGCATTGTTTTGCTGCTCACTATTACTGAACATCGATATTTTGTGTTAACGTAATTTTCCGGTTTCCCTAATGTAGTAGAAGCCACCCGCTATTTCGGCTTGGTGCGATTCTACTTGGATTCTACATTATTTCCTGGTGCCGAAACCCGGGAATTTGCGTATCAATTATCATATTTAAAGCTTATGGTATTGGTCACACGTTATTCATAATCTAAAATCAAATCCGTTCGTATATGGTTCGTATTATGTTCTTTGTTTAACAAAGTAGGAAATTGTTATAAGATCTATTTAAGCAAACACTTATGTTATCGGTGCTTAAATTCAATCGCCTTAAAACAATTCATCGGTGCTTAAATTATTTTACACCGGCATATAGTAATTTCACATTCCAAAAGATAATTCATTCTCGTTACAGTTTATCCTAACCACATAACTAATTTTAAAACGTAATATTAGGTTAAATCCTAATATAAAATGATTTTATTTTATATTAATACTCGCGGGGGTAAATTGAAAATCGAACGTCGAACATTCTAGCGGCCCGCGCAGCGCATCATCATAGATAGGTAGGTACATAACTTGTTATTGCAAATATTATAATCTGTATTCATTCACATTACCGTTTCACGCGATTTTCATCCTTAACTTCATATGGTACGTAAAGGTGAAATAATATTTTCATTGTTTCATTTTATTTCATTATTTGAAAAATTACATCGAAGATTAAGGCCTTAATAGGGGCTAGCGACCTTGCTAGGTGATTTACAAGGCGACATCGGGGGACCGGCGCGAATCTACCGTAGTAAAAGTACATATAAAAATTATTAAAAAGATATTTGGATATGGAATCAAAATTTAAAACCACCATGCCCTGTGTTTCAATTTCATAAACACACTGTAAAAACACTACAATAATTGACGTTATATTGACTTAGCGTTTTGGTTTAAAGTCCAAAAATCGACCTCAGTTCATGATTTTTTTCCAAAAAACCTGATTGTAAAATAAACAAATTAAAACAACCATGCCCTTTATCATATTCGAAACTTTAATATATTTATTATTATTATTATTTTATAATTATTACTTTTTCTATTCATTATATTAAATTTAAACTTTAATATACATTTTTTTTAGATATGTACCTACATAGAATCTTAGAAGAAAAACGTTTATATCACTAGAGTTAATTTTTAGTGGTTAAGGCGTTCCCTATGACTCACGAATATTATCGCGACGCGTATGAAGCTCTTATAAATCGCTATAAATGTAAACGAACACTAGCTTTTACTTGTTGGCAAGATATTTTAAACACTAACTTCATGCATAACAACGCAACTGAGTTTCAAAAGTCACTCGACTTATTCGATGAAAATTTTTTTTTTTTTTTTTTTTTTTTTTTATAATAAATAGGTAGACGTTTGACCGCTATCCTGCCTGATGTGAAGTAGTGATGCGATCTATTTAGGAGCACGCCTACCCAGAAGAAGCCTATTCACTCTAGACTTGAATAGCTGGATATTGTAGTCCACCGGGAACACCGACGGTGGAAGAGAGTTCCATTCCTTCGCAGTACGGATGAAAAAAGAATTTGCATAACGCTGTGTACGTACATGAGGAATGTCGACTGTGAAGGGATGGAATCCCATTCCTCGTCTAGATGTGCGGTGAAGAAATGGAGAAGATGGAACCAGGTGGTGGAGTTCATTAAATTAATTATTTCAAATTTAATTATTTTAAAATCTATTGAGTTACCGATAGATCGTTGGGATTTCGTTTTAGTCTATACAAATATTATAAAGAGGAAAGGTTTGATTTTTTGTTTGTTTGTTTGTTTGTATGAATTGAATAGGCTCCGAAACTACTTGGCAGATTTGAAAAATTCTTTCACTGTTGGAAAGCTACATCATTTCTGAGTGACATAGGCTATATTTCATTTTCAAAAAAAATAGGCATCCTTACTAAAATTACGATAACGTAATCCAAGGTGTGAAAAAAATATCAAAAAACTACCTTACATCGCGTGCGCTGCGAAAACTATTGATGATAGAACAAAATGAATAATGATATAGGTACTACATTTTTTTAGAACACACCATTATCTACAAAAAATCAGCGGCAGCATATCTCTAACTATTACAGTCATGTCACAATAAGCGTTTTTTTATTGAAAAAAAGAAATTAAAATACCACCGCTACAAAAAGCTCTTTATTTGTACCTTGGTATTAACCCTTATCAAAATAAACGATGTATTATTTAAGACTGCTTCAATATCTTTATATTACTTTTTGAATTATTCGATTCTGACAATCCATTCAAAAGATACTTATCACGAGTTAAAAAAAAATTAAAAAATAAACTGTATTCGGCTAGCTATGCGTTGTAGGCGTCACTCGGGCAGGGGTACGGGAGGGGGGTTAAGATCACGAAATAAACTTGCCGCGCGGCTTACTCGCGCGGTCGGCTCCCTACGTGATGGACGTGTGCGGAATTTACGCTTGATAATAATTCGTTTAGTAAGTAACTAAACCGATTTAAAAAGTTCTTTTCAGAACTAAACCCATTTATATAAAACTAGCTTCCGCCCGCGACTCCGTCCGCGCGGATGTCGGTCTTCGCGTGGATGATTTATTTCTCCATTTTGAGTAACTCTGACAATGACATCTTATAAATATCTATTGGACCCAAATACGGCTAGGCCTATAATAATACGGAACGTGTGTTCGCGGTTCTACACTCTACAGAACAACGTCTATGGATAAAACTGAAGAATTAAGATTAATTTTTTTTCTACGTATTTTTCCAGGATAAAAAGTATCCTATTTTACGCCCAGGATAATAAGGTATAATTATACCAAGTTTCATCGAAATCGAACCGTCAGTTTTCCCGTGATGCCTTCACATACAGACAGACAGACAGACAGACAGACAGACAGACATTTAATGCCCGTGCGAAGCCGGGACGGGCCGCTAGTTTACCATATTTTATCAAAATTAGACAGGAATTTACGCCGCGATTTTGAGGAAAAATATTCTAACATGGAGTTGCCGTCTTATGATCAATTAAGGGGTTTTATGCGTTCCACATAAGGTAGCTGGCAATTGTAAATGTCATATTATTAATTATTGTGCGTAGACCAAGACAGAGAAACTAATGTGCCAGTGATGAGTGATTTGTTGTTTGACTGTTGAGTGAAGTTTTAATAAGGTTATACATATTAAAAATTGCCTTAGGCCGGTTCAGAGCTTCACCGACCGTCAGTGCGTACCATCGGTCCTGACGATACGCATCAACAATGTGTAATGCTAATGTGTATGACTATGACACTAATACGCATGACAATACGCGTGCGTATGGTCGGTCTAGCTATGAACGGTTTTATGAATTTCCATACATATGACAAGCGCGACTGACGTACGCACTGATGGTCGGTCAAGCTCTGCAACCAGCCATTATTTGAATTGATTAGTCTTATTAGAGCAGGCTCCAAGGAGATGTTCGTTTGCATAAATAGCGGACCTAAATCTGACTTCTGATATATATTGTATAGATCCCAGACATCCTATAAACAGATGTTGCCAACCAGTTTTGTGGTCCCCCTCTCCCCACAACGGTAATTAAATATGGCATACAAAGAAAAAAATAAACATTTCCAAAACATGCCGTGTGGGGTATCAAATGAAAGAGCTTATTGAGTAGATCACGAATATATAGCATACTATAACATTTCTTACACTTTCTCTAAGATTTTTTAGAAAATTTACGAAAATGGTCCATTTTTGAGTTATTTTTAAACCACTATAGATTGAAAACTCATGAATATATTTTTTAAATTATTATTTTAAATAATTAACAATAGTCCATTGTTGACGATTCAATAGTTCGTACAGTGAAATAGTTGCATGGGGGAGTAGGGGAAGCATTCAAAGATGGCGAGTATATTTTCAAGTTTATGCCAGAAATAAAGGCCTAATACAAAAATATCGGTGTCAGGGCTTAGAATAATTATCTCTGCACTGTCGTTGTGTTAGACAGAATGAAAAATATGGCAGAACATTCTTGAATCAGCCTCTTAACTTCATCAGCCTCTTCTAAACTTGAAAATATACTCGCCATCTTTGAATGCTTCCCCCACTCCCCCATGCAACTATTTCACTGTACGAACTATTGAATCGTCAACAATGGACTATTGTTAATTATTTAAAATAATAATTTAAAAAATATATTCATGAGTTTTCAATCTATAGTGGTTTAAAGTTAACTCAAAAATGGACCATTTTCGTAAATTTTCTAAAAAATCTTAGAGAAAGTGTAAGAAATGTTATAGTATGCTATATATTCGTGATCTACTCAATAAGCTCTTTCATTTGATACCCCACGTGGCATGTTTTGGAAATTTTTATTTTTTTCTTTGTATGCCATATTTAATTACCGTTGTGGGGAGAGGGGGACCACAAAACTGGTTGGCAACATCTGTCTATAGGATGTCTGGGATCTATACAATATATATCAGAAGTCAGATTTAGGTCCGGTATTTTTGCAAACGAAACTCCACTGAGAGTCCGGTCTATATTATGAAAGCGAATCCTTTGGCGAATCCTGATTCATCCATTTATAAAGATATGTACCTACCTAGTGATTGTTGAATGTTGATGTATTGATGATGCATGAGTGACAATAACTACGGGTTTAATACTAGTGTGCTTGAATTTTATATATCTAATGTTATTATTTATTAATAATGTCTTAGGTATGAAGTTGTTTTAATTGAAATGCCTTAGTTCCCATCAAATAAGTTTTCTAGGTACTATTCTAAATCCGTACGGATTGGAACATACACATGTTGTCATGTTTTTGCTCTTGCTTGTGTCTTGGACTGATATGGCCCTGCTCTCTAAATTTATATGTACATAAAAAATTAATATATTTTTATTGTTCTTAAGTGTTTGAAAGTTGATTTTCTTCTAATATAATTATTATATTTTCTTTCCTGAAAATTGCGATTACTTCAATCAGTTTTTATCGACATAAATTACATAAACTATACCTATATTTTACGACCATTAAAGCGACGAGTTCAAGCCATGAAGAGCCCAGAGTTAGGAGCAATGGAGAGGAGGATCTCTGGGGCCTCTGGGGCCGGCTGGTCACCAACTGGGAGACAGAGTGGAGGAAACGCAACCAGTTCGTGCGTGATCTCGTGAGGCAGGGAGTGCCACATCATTTTAGAGGCATCGTGTGGCAGTTGCTGGCGGGAGTGGACTCCTCGCCAGAGAAGAAGTTATAGGTATGCTTCGTATATTAAGGTAATTATGTATCTTGATCTGATATTCCGAAGGTCTTGCTTTGATGTTGTGCGTTATAATGATTGAATAGATAAAAGTAAATAGCAAAACACAACCATCTTAAATTTCTATTTTTTACTATTTTTAACACACTTATATTAGCTGTATGTTTGTTTGTAACCGACTCCTTTAAAAGTTAATTGAATCTACTGATCCACTTTCAACGGACAGATTTAATTCAAACTTTGTACATCTATCGAGAATCGGTGACGATACAATAATTTAATGAGTTTATCTTATTAAAGCATGTTTTTTTAAAGTCTATATAATTTAATTAAACAGGCCAAATCAGCGTGCGAGAAGGTGATACGTCTAGACATAGCACGCACGTATCCGGACCACGACTTCTTCAAAGAGAAAAATGGCTTGGGACAGAAGTCTCTGTTCAACGTTATGAAGGCGTATTCGCTGTACGACAGGGAAGTTGGGTACTGCCAAGGGTCCGGGTACATTGCTGGCCTGCTGTTGATGCAGGTAAATCATCTTTTAATGTGTTATATAGACAGCAATTAAAACATAAAGGAAATTAATTTTATAAAGGACATGGGACATTAAGATAAAAGTCGGAATTATGGGTCATATATATCTTAAGTAGTTGCTTACTTAAGTTAGGTACTATTGTCAGGTGTCAAATTAATGTATTGTCAGGTGTCAAATTACACATCTTGACAATCTAGCAGCTTTTTTTACCGTCAAAACAACCATGAATTTATCCTGAATAATAAACAATGTACTTTTAGTTCATTCTATCACCCTCTTTTTTGTCTCAAATCCAGATGTCCAGATGCTTCAGTCAATTTCACACTTATACTTACAGCTTATCATACAAATCATAATTACGAGATAGTAACCGATAATTGCTTTATCGCATTATCATTATTGTGTTATTTATTACAATATTCCACGTTCAAGTGTGCATTGGTGATTCTGTGATTTGATAGTGAAAAAAAAACATCTAAATAAGTACATATTAGATGTATAGATATATATGTAATAAGTTTCCCATGTATAGTTTTATTAAAGAGTAAATAATAACTCAAATATTAATATATTTTAGCTTATCACTACATAGTATAAAACAAAGACGCTTTCCCTGTCCCTATGTCCCTATGTCCCTTTGTACGCTTAAATCTTTGAAACTACGCAACGGATTTTGATGCGGTTTTTTTTAATAGATAGAGTGATTCAAGAGGAAGGTTTATATGTATAATAACATCCATTAAATAGTGGAGAAGTACTGTTATTTTTGAGATTTCTAATGTGATGTCGTAAAAAATTACATTTTCTCCGCTTACATTGCAAACGCAGGCTAAACCCTACGAGTTTTATCAAAATAATGTACTAAGTATTATACACATTGAAAAGATCTACAGAAAAGTCCGCGATGGTATATGTCTATCTCTTATGGATAACCCACAATAACTTTTTTTTGTCATTTACTTTTTACGACAAATAATGGCAAATTTTCGATGCGATTTTAACCAATACAGCATTAATCCTTAACAAATTAAATACCTTGAATACATTGTTCATTTAATATAGATCTACATGGCCCTTTACACCGTATGATTTAAGTGAATATTTTCGAAGATATTACAGATTTAAAAATTGCGGGACGTAGCGTTTGCGGCGGTACCGGCCGGCCGCCCGGCTATCTATTTTATACCCGTGCGAAGCCAGAGCGGGCCGCTATGTTTTTATATACAACGTTCACAGTTTTTCTGTAGTGTATTTAGTATCAGCATTGCACCCGTGCGAAGCCGGGGCGGGTCGCTAGTATATTGATAAAATGAATATATGTATATAAAACTAAATGAATATAAATTTCCAAATGTAGTAAATTCTCCATTTCGAGGTTATACTGTATCCATGCACGAATGCACTGCCCAACCCATACGAAATAAATATGAAAGAAAATGTTAAATTGTAATAAATAAATAATAATAATATGGTTTAAAAACATACCGCAGCCTAGTTTATCTTAAAAATCTAGCTCCCAATTTATTATCATTGAATTCAGTATAATATAATATTATGCACGGTTGAGACCTTTTCGTGTTACTCAAATAACTTCGAGCATGTAATAAATGATAGTGTTGCATTTCTCGTCAAAAGATGTAAAAGTACACATTCTCTCAAATAGTCTTTATCACTTTCGACTGTCATTTGAGGGTAGGTACATGCACACAATACTCAATGTAGGTTTGATAGAGGCAATCTCTATATTTCTGTATATTTTAATATTGAAATACCCTTTGAAAGCCTTGCAATTGCCTTGTACATAATAATTTGGGTGTCCCAAGAAGTAGTGATAGTGTATACTTTAGAATAGCAGCATGCTTATTTCTTTTTCCTTGCTTATTCGACGTTTATAGTGTTTTGTAGTGGCTTATTGTTTATGTACATTTGTAACAAATTCGTCCTATATTATGTTTAGATAGAAAATGCACGTGTTTTGCTAAAATGACAACCGTATTCATTTTTCATCTTTATGTTGTCGTTATGGTCCTCGAATCAGCATCAGATTTCAAGACCAGTTTCAGATTGCAAATAAAATATACAATGGTTAAGATGGGCGTATCTCTACAACTCTTCAAATTATATTTTATCATCATTAAGCGTTTCTTAAAATCCTTTTATTATCGTAATAATATAGAAGTTATTTATGTCGCAATAACTTTAACATAATTATAAATTATAATATATAAGAATATCTTAAAACAATATTAAATTATTTAAACCAAATTAACTACTATATCTTAATATACCTTCTTGTAGTAGGGGAGCCCAAGAGGGGATTTTGGGATTTACTCGAGCGCGTCAGATTACTATAAGGGAAGGTACCTTAGCTATTCATTAGTACCTCTAGTCAATATGAGCAGTTATGGTTGGTGGGTGCGCTCAGGCGCTCAGGATCAAAATTTGAAAAATCCATAATTCCCTAAGGTTGAGCTCGAATCGTCAGATTAGCGAAATGGGGACTTCTTGTATTGTCATTAACCCCCCCCCATATATTAATCTGACTCGCTCGAATAATATTACTTTAATTTTTTACCCTTTCTTCATAGCGATTAAATCGCCACTTAAATATTCAGATTAATGTATATTTTATTTCAGTGACGTCCTGGAGCATGTAAAATATCAATATCTAACGCGCTTGAGTATTTCCAAGCCAATTTTTTTCTTTTTTAAATAATAAAAAAAAAAAAAATAAAAAACCCTTCCCCACCGCTAAAAGTGAAAACATTATAGGACCTTTTTTTCTCGCTATGGTCTAATCTACCAATTCTAATAGGTTCCCGTGACGCTCGAGTAAATCCACATTTAGCATTATGGGCTCCCCTACTATTGTATAGTATTTTTGTTAGTGTTTGGCATTGCTTTGTTTGTGATATGTCTAGTAGTTAGTATTAACAATATTTATTATTAAAAATAACTCACAGATGCAGTTTTTCTATATCACTATCACTACATAGTATAAAACAAAGTCGCTTTCTCTGTCCTATGTCCCTTTGTACGCTTAAATCTTTGAAACTACGCAACGGATTTTGATGCGGTTTTTTTTAATAAATAGTGGTTCAAGAGGAAGGTTTATATGTATAACTAGCTGCTCCCCGCGGTTTCACCCCCGTGGCTCCGCTCCTGTTGGTCGTAGCGTGATGATATATAGCCTATAACCTTCCTCGATAAATGAGCTTTCTAACACTGAAAGAATTTTTTAAATCGGACCAGTAGTTCCCGAGATTAGCGCGTTCAAACAAACAAACAAACTCTTCAGCTTTATAATATTAGTATAGATAACACCCATTTAATAGTGGAGAAGTACTGTTATTTTTGAGGTTTCTAATGTGATGTCGTAAATAATTACATTTTTTCCGCTTACATTGCAAACGCAGGCTGAACCCTACGAGTTTTTTAACCAATACAGCATTAATCCTTAACGAATTAAATACCTTGAATACATTGTTCATTTAATATAGATCTATATGGCCCTTTACACCGTATGATTTAAGTGAATATTTTCGAAGATATTAAAGATTTAAAAATTGCGGGACATAGCGTTTGCGGCGGTAACGGCCGGCCGCCATTGCACCCGTGCGAAGCCGGGGCGAGTCGCTAGTTATGTATAAAAGTAATAAGAAGTAAAGAAAAATAATTGCGATTGTCTTATATCTGAGTAATCCATTTTTAAATAATAAACATTTAAATGTGTTGTGTGTTGCCTAGTTTTTATAATATAAGCTAGTTTGAGCCAAGATGGCGTTATATGTTTTCCAACAACGTAACATGAGCTAGTGTTATGCGCTAATTTCTGTGTGCACCTATAACAACGTATACATAGTTATCACGTAGTAACGTACATACATATACGATTACTTAGATACGCAGTACGCACGCATACGTTGTAGCGTACAAAAGAACGTACTAATCGTTTACAATGTACACAATTCCAGGCATTTCATGAGGCTAGAAGCGTAGAAGGCGCGCGCACTCGGTCTCACGCTCACGAGGAGCGAGTCACTGGAAGAGGACCTGGAGGAGGACGACAAACTGAAGCTCGTGCTGCGGAGGGAATCCTCCGCCTCCCTCCACTCTAACAAGACGTAGCGATATCTCTATCCTCCTGAGGACCAAGCTAAAAAAATCCTATTCTGCATTACCACCCATTGTTCTCACCTGAGTACATAAAAATATAACAGACTGGCAGGTCTGTTATATTTTTATGATGATATTTTTTTGTTTTTTTTATGATATTTTTTTGTTTTTTTTATTGTTAGAGTTAAAATTGACTTGTGGGATTTTTTATCTGTGTAAAATATAGCTTATAGAATACATTTCTGAAAAAAAAAACTCGATTTATTTTGTTCCCATGTGATCACATCAGACCTAAGTGAATCCAAAAATTTTTTTATTAAAATTAGGTTTTACTTGTAGATTTTTTTATTTACTTATGTTATAACATATGAGATCATACAATAACCTCTAAAAAGTATACAAAAGAATTAAAAACAGTTTTTCTTAAATTCTAAATGTGTAAGTTTACTACATATTAGGTAATAAAATATCTAAACTATCTGAACATATGTTAAAAAAAGAAATAAAAACATTGGAAGTACAATATTAGGAACTTGAAATATCAATGAGCTAACTAAAAATCGATTTGGAAACAAATGGTGGGTCTCCTAAGTCTTCATCACTAGGAATAAAATCTCCGTCAGTCGGCTAGGAAATCGATGATATTATCGTCACGAATAACTGAAAAAATAAGGAAGATAACTGTTTATTTTGATTGCAATAGTAATTCCTGTTGACAGTTTAAATAAATTATAATCATAAAACAGGACAATTATACTTAAAATTACTGTAAAACAACAAAATAAATTATTAACTAATTGAATGTTTTATAGTCATTGACTACCAATGTCTTCAACTGAGTACAAAAAAAATGAAAATAATGTTGTAAGTAACGACCAATGTTCTCACATGATCACATAAAAATTATCCGTGAATTTAAAAAATACAATATGAATTGTTTCGTTAAATTTAATTAAAATACGTTCCTGTACTGTTTTTACTATTTATTTTTCAATACCAAATGAAAATCAAGTGAGAGATTAATATGATAATTAACGATTTAACTTACCTCTGTTACGTTGACCAGCCATTTTAAAAACTTGAACTAAAGTATTTTAAAATTCTGTGATTGGTTAACCCATTTACCTACCAAACCTAATAGTTCAATTCAGCCAATCGCGTTACACAGTGATCATAGGCAGAAAAGCGCGGTATTTTTTAAGATATTTCGAATTTTCGATTTTGTCATCGGATGAGGACGGTGGTTGGTAATTTAGTTAAAACGTTTTGGTGCTTTGGGTTGTAATGGTGATGGTGTTTATCAGTGGCGTGCATTCCATAAAGACATAAAGACACTGCCTACCCTACCATTTACCAAACTCTGATCAATATTTAATATGCATAAATGAAATTCACAGCGTCATTAAATTTTATTCTTATTTTATTAATTGCGCAATGTAGTTATGAAATAAAAATATATTTCAAATATATTTTAGATCCATCTATCGGTATTTTGGTAGCTTATTATCTAATTTCTATAACACCGGCTCGGCTCAAGTCACTATTCATGCGCTGCACTAGCGCCGCCACAGGACCCAGTACGTCACGGGACGGCAAAGACACAAACTATCCGTGTCTAAGTTTTTATATGTGTGCTCTGCGTGTCTACGCATATTTTATATGTGTGCGTGCCTATAAACACGGCACACTGATGTAATAAAACCACGCACACAAACACACAAGGTAGGCAGTGTCTTTTTACGAAGATATACGAATTATGTACGAACCGAATTCGGAACTACATCGAAAGTCGAAACTGAAGTTGAATATGCGACCAATTTAAGAAGTGTGATAATGTATACAATTTTGTAGCGGTAAAGACCATCTGCAAATAGTATCATTATTCGTTTGTTTTGTTTTGGAAATAACAAACGTTTACTTTGAGGTTAAATTTGTTTTTTGAGAAAATTAATAATGTTTACTACGACAATTTGCAAGTGAAGTGTTTTGAGAGTAACTAAATAGATTATGTATATCATCAGTGTATTTTGTAAGATAATAAGGCATACCTAATTTAACGAAAAATTCTTATTTTTGTTTTATGAATAAACTTTTATCAAACAGAGAGTGATAGGAAAAAGGCCGATCTATAAATGGATCTATACCGGAACAAGGGCGGATCCAGCTTTAGTGCCAGGGGGGGGTCACATAGACGTGGTCAATTTTCAAAAGCTATATTTTGGTAATTTAATTGATGCGTAGATTTAAAAAAAATGGTCAAGTGCGAGTCGGATTGGCGAACCAAGAGTTCCGTACAAACATTTTTATATTATGTTTAATATTAAATTTATGCTTTTTGCGATTTTTCCTTTATCTGTGCTATAAGACGTAAGTTTCTATTAAATAAAGATTAAATATCAAGATTCTGTGTTCACGGGAAGTACCCTGTAGGTTTTGATTCCTGGCAACACTTGCGGATGTTGATAAGCATGAAATGTATATTTTAGCAATTTTTCCTCCATCTTTGCTGACATTGCTTTTAACCAAATTTCAGAACTCTGTGTTCACAGGAGGTAGTACAATACTTATAGATTTTGATTCCCTTGCGATAATGTCGAAATTTGCGATAATTTACGGCATAAATGGCTGTATCTTTTAATTGCGTTGGCTTATAAGTTTTATTTTTTCACAGCTATAAGGAACCGTAGATTTGAGTATTCGGTATGAATTTCAGATTGGTCTTCACAGGCAGACAAACTTGAAAAATATATATTTTTTGCAATTATTCCTGTATCTGTACTATAAGATGTTGCTTTGTACCGAATTTCAAGATTCTGAGTTTGCGGAAAGTACCCTGAAGGTTTTGAGTTTTGATTCCCTTGCGAATGTCGAAATTTGCGAAATTTTTCGGCATTTACGGCTGTATCTTCTGATTCGTTGACATAGAAGTTTGATTTTATCATAGCGTAAAGGTATTTTAGACTTGAGTTTTTGGTATGAATATCAAGTTAATACATGTCAGCGTTCATGAGTAGGTAACAGGGTTGTAAGTCAAAAATTTTTTAAAATATTTTTTTATATTATAATCTAAGGAAAAATTCATGCTTTTCGCAATTATTAAACAAAGTCGTTGTCTCTGTGCCTATGTCCCTATGTATGATTAAATTTTTAAAACTACGCAACGAATTTCGATGCAGTTTTTTTAAAGATAGAGTGATTCAAGAGGAATAGTATATAATTTATAAGGTTTTAGAGAAAGCGGGCGAAGCTGCGGGCGGTAAGCTAGTCTGCGTTATAAGACGTTTGATTGTACTAAATTTCATGACTCTGTGTACTCGGGAACTACCCTGTAGGTTTTGATTTCTTAGGGAGTGTCGAAAAATTTCAGCAATTACAGCTGCATCTTTTGATTGCGTTGGTTACTCCTGAACGTCTACACTCTACATGTATTTAATTGATATTCACATCAGAACTCAGGTCGATAATAACTTAAATCTGTTATTTAATTCAAATTCTATGTCAACGCAATCTGAAGAAAAATCAATTAGAGCCGCATATTCTGTAATTCGCAACTACTTGCAAGGGAATCATCAATCAAAACCTACAAGGTACTTCCCGTGCACACAGTCTTGAAATTTGGTTAAAAGCAACGACTTAAGCACTTACAAGCACAGATAAAGAAAAAAATCCTTTAAACAAAATTGTAAGATACAACATAATGAAAAAATATGTTTGCTCGGAGTCCTCGGTGCGCGAGTCCGACGCGCATTTGGCCGATTTTTTGTTGTAATTTGACTGTATTTTATAGTGTTCATTTGAAAAAAATATTGCTATTTTATGTCTTATCCACGAACTGGGATATTTCGATATTTGAGGTTTTGTGTGAAAAGTAACAGCAAAAGTTGTAGAAAAAAAATTAATTACATACAACTTTACCATTTCACTTTATTCCGCAGTTATAGTTTTTTTTTAATCGAAAAACCTGTTATTTGTCCTTAAATTACGACCTCAGGTCGACCCTAATAAACTTTTTCTATAATTTTTGTTATAATATTCTCTTCCGTTACCGTTTGTAATTGATTTCATTGTTCTATACACAGATCACAGAAACTAAAGGTTCTATAGGTATTACTTTTATGTCTCAAAATTCAATAAAAACATCATATTGAACAGTATTAATTTGTTAATTTAAAAAAGTTAATATTAAATTAGTGGTCCACTTAGGTCGTGGACCTAGCCCAGGGGGGGGTCATGACCCCGTGACCCCCCCCCTGGATCCGCGCTTGTACCGGAATTTGTAATACACAAAGGTAAAGTTAATCATTAATTACATAATATAGAATACTAGTTAGGATATCATACCTACTTTGACAATTATTTTATAGATAATATGACCTATGTTCGTGATATGTTTTCCATTATTTTGCGGAAATACTATGTATCTCCAATCAAATATCAGTACTGCAATATGAAATATTAGTTTTTATGACTTACTAGCTTTCCGCCCGCGGCTTCGCCCGCGTTTTCAAAGAAAAACCCGTTCCCGTAGGATTTCCGGGATAAAACCTATCCTATGTCCTTTCTCGGGTATCAAAATATCTCTATACCAAATTTCATGCAAATTGGTTCAGTAGTTAAGGCGTGATTGAGTAACAGACAGACAGACAGAGTTACTTTCGCATTTATAATATTAGTATGGATTATCATTGCAATATTTCTGCCTACCCTGTCCAAAAACTCTGTGCACGCCCCTGGTGTTTATGTACTTATATGAGGCCATTGGTCCTTAGGAGGCTATACTCTCCGGTTCCTTATATACGGTGGATACGGTTTCAAAATTTATTTGTACGTATGAAATATGTGATTGCTTAACTAGTTCCTACAATAATTAAACACTTTGACTTGTACTTCTGAATATGTATTAAGTTTTCGAATATGAAATTGTTTTAAGCCGATTGAATTTAAGCACCGATAAAATAAGTGTTTGCTTAATCGTGTAGGAGGTAGCAACGTTGACAAGAGAGAATTTTAGTATAGTTGGTTCTTTGATATGCTGTTCCTCTTGCTATTTCGGTTATAGTCCGGGCTGTCTGGCTGGCCGCAGTGGTTGCGTTTATTAGTGCGCATCTTATCTGCACAGGAAAATATCCTTAATTTAAAGTCATTTTTTAACGCGTAATTTTTAATCTTTTGCCTTTAGATAGATCCATCAGACATACATTTTTTATTGCAAGACGTTTTTTTCGTTGTTAAATAGGTGCCAGACGCAATTTTTATTTCAAAATAATTAAAATATCATCGAAATAAGTGAAATTCCATCAACAAGAATCCCCGCCAAGGATAAGTAATCACTGTGTTACTTATACTATATATTTAAAAAAGACTCGAAGAAAGATATAACTAACTATAGGGGCATATCACTACTTAATATATTTGCTAAAATGCTGGAAAAAGTAGTATACCAAAAAATCTACACTCATACACTTAAATGTATTCCTACTCAACAACACGGTTTTATTAAATCACGGAACGTTACTACTAACTTATTAGACTTAACACATTACACAAATAACAACATGAGTGAAGGAGCACAGGTCGATGTAATTTACACAGATTTCGAGAAGGCATTTGATAGAGTAAGTCATAATGTTCTTATCCGTAAGCTTTATGCGGTGGGTATCAGGGGTGATCTTCTCAGATGGATAGAGTCTTATATCAGGAACCGCAGTCAATCGGTGATTCTAGGAGGGTTTAAATCAGATTTTGTTGATATTACTTCGGGCGTCCCGCAGGGATCGCATCTCGGTCCCTTATTGTATAACATTTATTTATTCGACATTGGTAACTGCTTTGTAAATTCTAATTTCTTACTTTATGCTGATGATAAAAAAATATTCAGAAAAGTCACTTCCTCTTACGATTGTCAATGTCTTCAGGATGATCTTAATAGATTAAGTGACTATTATAAATTAAATAAAATATCAATTAATATAAAAAAATGCCAAAAAATAAGTTTGACCCGTAATAGAAATAATAATATTATTTGTTTTGATTATAAAATTAATAGTGAATCTATACCTGCTGTTACTTCAGTAAGGGACCTAGGTGTGATTCTGGACGTCAAACTTGCATATCGTACACACGTGGATTTTATTGTTCATAAAGCCTACAAAAATCTTGGTTTCATCTTGCGACAAGCTGATCCATTTAACGACACTACTTGCTTGAAAGTTCTTTATTTTGCCTACGTACGTAGTGTTCTCGAATTTGCAAGTGTGATCTGGCGACCGCAATATAAATGTCATATTAAAAGATTGGAAGCAATACAAAAAATATTTGTGAACAAAATGAATTATAAAACAAAACATTATTCGTTGAATTATGAACAGGCTTGCTCACATTATGGGTTAAATACTTTGGAGGATAGGAGAGATATAATAGACATTATGTTGTTATACGATATCGTGAACAACAAGTTTGACTATTCCACAGCGTTGGAAAATATAAAGTATCTTGTACCCACACAGCGTACTCGCCATACACGCCTATTCCACGTGCCGGCTACATCAACTAATTATCTAAAAATGTCACCGCTCCATAGGCTCCCGGATATTTATAATAAAAAATTTTCTTCTGTGGATCCCTTCTGTTTATCGCGTACTAGTTTTAAAAAGCAAATTTTACAATTAATCAATACTGAAGCTCAGCTCACATAATAATATAATACACACACACACACACACTCACACTCACAATCACATCCTACTTACCAGGTTTTACTTAATATTAAATTAAGTTGGTTTTAATTTATTATGAATTCGTAGATATTTAAAACATTTCCTTTCTTTATAAATACCATTAAATACTTATTGGGCTTGATCAATTCTTACTTTACCTACATGAAATCAAAATATTTTCTCTTATCATTTGTAAAATTCTTTACTAGTCTTGTTTGTGCATACGTATATTATTTTTACTACCTATTGGTGTACCTTTTTTATTATTATAATATATACGTATTATATAGTATGCAATATAGTAGTATTCTTTTAATTCCTTATATGTATTTATAAACTGTGGTTATTTATTATTATGTATATACATATATATATATATATATATATATATATATATATGTATATGAGTATATGTATTTCACAATATGGGTAAAATAACCGCAATATATTATATTCTATACATGCAAACATATATAATTATTTTATTTCTTAATTAATTGTTTTATTATCTAACAGCAGAGAGAGACACTTTAGACTTAAGCATTTTGTTGTCTGGTGGGGCCCTGAAAACCAGCGCTATGCTGACCATATCGGCATAGCATAAGCTGAGCGGCCTTACCCTTTAGGTCGCCAGTCGCCACACAAATCATATTCTTAGTTTTAATTTTTATGTTAGATTATATTTAAGAGTGTATTTTTATATTGTTTCTTTATTTTTTTTTTGTGTGTGTTGGTGGTGGTAATTTGGTGTGCCTAATAAAAATTATTTTATTATTCTTATTCTTTTAATTGGCGTAGCTTAGTATTTATTTATCTTAAAAATTGTATCACTAGCTGTAAGGTACCTTATCATAAATAAATAAATAAATAAATAAATAAATAATAAATATATAATATTCATTTTACTATTTACAATTTTTTTGCAACAATCTACCATGGTTAAATGTAAACTTGATAAAAACCAAATACATATCATCAAATTCATATTAATACCCATAAGTGTAATAAATATGAAAGCATCTATTAAAAATATTAGTTTACTAATTATTTAATATAAGTATTAAAAAAGGATAATATAATATAAGTAATAAAGTTATTAGTTACTTATCTTTAAGCGGACTCATGTTGATGTAATTTCACTTATTTCGATGACATTTTAATTATTTTAAATAAAAAATTGCGTATGGCATCCATTTAACAACGAATAAAACGTCTTGCAATAAAAAAATTATGTCTGATGGATCTATCTAAAGGCAAAAGATTAAAAATTACGCGTTAAAAATGACTATAGTTAAGTATATCTTCCTGTGCAGATAAGATGCGCACTAATAAGCGCAACCACTACCGCCAGCTAGGGCATGCAGAACCGAGTCCGGTTCCAAGTTTCTGAAACCCGGTTCCAAATCGAGCTCAGAACCGGGTAGAACCGGGTTACCCGGTTCTTTTATAATACCTCGGAAAAAAATACGAAATTAAACAAAAGTAACCGTAAAAGTACCTAATGGGCTTTTTATTTTACGCGGCTTGTGTCTTATTTTATTAAATTAATAAAGAAACAAAATTTCAATACTTCTCTTTATTCATCAGTCTTATAAAAGTACCTTGTTAATTGTTATCATTAATATCACATACAAACTTAAACCTTATTAATTAACTGCAAACTGTAAAGCAAAAAACCGGCAAAGTGCGAGTCGGACTCGCGCTCCGAGGGCTCCGAACAAACCTATCATCAATACATATAATAAAATTCTAGAAAAGTGGTGTCTGTACAATGAAAATATGTAAAAAAAAATTAGCAGGGGTTATTACTAAATCGATCCCAAACCCAAAACTGTCGTTAAAAAATTTTTTGTCTGTTTGTCTGTTTGTCTGTTTGTCTGTATGTTTGAACACGCTAATCTCAGAAACGGCTTATCCGATTTAAATGCGGTTTTCACTAATATATTGTGGTAAGCTTCATTTAACATTTAGTGTTTATTTCATGTCAATCGGTTCATAAATAAAAAAGTTATGACCATTTAAGTAATCACAGCGAACATTTGCTAAGGCATTCTATACATGAATTACTTTATTACGTAAATTATACGCTAAAGTTATTCCTTAACATGTCCAGATGATCATATCGAAAGTACCCAAGCGTGGGGGGGGGGTGGTTATGCTGAGGGGGTAGTAGGGGGGGTCAAAGGAACTTTATTTAGATTTTTGCTCATAAGTCTAAAACCTGCACAAATAGCATTATGGTTACTTCTAGGTAAATTTTTTATATAAAAGGTCTTTGAAATTATGTCGTAGGTATTATATTTTTAACCCCCGACGCAAAAAGAGGGGTGTTATGTTCGCTATGTGTGTATTGCGTGTCTGTCTGTGCCACCGTAGCTCGCTAACGGGTATTATACGAATTAGATGCGTTTTTTTGTTACATTAGTTGTTTATATAGGGGTAAGTGGGAATGAAAAAAACGAATGTTAGTTGTTAATGTAGGTTGTAGGTTATACCCAAGTGATATATCAAATGAAAATAGACGATATGTCAGAAACAATTAGTCAAATTTTATCAAAATCGGTTCATCCATTTATTTGATATAGGGGTAAAAGTGGGAATAAATAAATGAATTTTATCAAATATACTCAAGTGACGTATCTAATAAAAGACATGACGTGTAAAGTACAATAAGACATAATATTTTATCAAAATTGGTTCATCCATTTATTGGATATAATATGTAGGTATAAAAGTGGGAATAAAAGTTGTCGAATATACCCAAGTAACATATCTAATGAAAGGGCATGACCTGACGTGAGAAGTATAATGAGGCATATTTAATCAAAATCGGTTCATCCAATAATTATATGTAGGGCAAAAGTGGGGATGAGAAAAACGAATGCTGTCTGTTATACTTATACCCAAGTGATATATCAAATGAAAAAAGACGACCTGTCAGAAACAATTAAGTAGTCCAATGTTATCAAAATCGGTTCATCCATTTATTTGATATAGGGGTAAAAGTGGGAATAAATAAATAAATTTTATCAAATATACTCAAGTGACTTATCTAATGAAAGACATGACGTGTAAAGTACAATAAGACATATTTTATCAAAATTGGTTCATCCATTTATTGGATATAGGTATAAAAGTGGGAATAAAAGTTGTCAAATAATATACCCAAGTGGCATATCAAATGAAAGGGCATGACCTGACGTGAGAAGTATGATGAGGCATATTTAATCAAAATCGGTTCATCCATTTATTGATTTATAGCGGTAAAAGTGGGAATGAATAATCGAATGTGGTCAAATAATATAAACAAGCGGCATATCAAATGACGTGTGAATTACAATTAGTCATGTTTTATCAAAATTAGTTAATCTGTTTATTACATATAGGGCACCTTAGGGGTGATAGTGGGGATACATAATCCAAATGGAGTACCAAACGAAAGGATATGACATGTACATAATATATAGGTATGATTAGACATGGTTTAGAATTTAGATCAAAATCGGTTCTGCCATTTACTAGGGGTGCAAGGGAAAAGTTGAAAGTCTGTGAAAGTAGAAGGAATATGGGAGCGGGAGAATAACCACATCCAGGAAATTTTGAACTCTTCTGTACCTAAGTTTTATAGCTCAGTTTAGTAATAAATTTTACTAACAGTTCTTTTGTGTTATTATTTATTTTATTTCTTAACTTTATAATAATGTGTAAGTACTTATAATTTAGTTGTATATGATAGTACGTGTTTCAAGACGTGTTTACTCAATAATTGTGTGTTAAGTGGTAACTAACTATGCAGTCACTATTCCACGCGGACGAAGTCGCGGGCACAGCTAGTTTTTTATAATGTTGTAACTTTAAAATTTATGTTTCTAGCAATTTTTCCTTTATCTGTGTTATAAGACGTTACTTTTACCTAATTTAAAGGTTCTGTGTTCATGAAAAGTACCCAGCTGTAGGTTTTGAGACCCATGCGAATGTCGAAATTCGCGAAATTTTTCAGCATTTACGACTGTATCTTTTGATGCGTTGGCTTGTGAGTTTGACTTCTTCACATAAAAGGGACCGAAGACTTGAGTATTCGATATAAATTTCAGCTTGATACCAAAAACAAAAACATTATTTGGTGAGAAAAAAAAAATTGCAGATTTTCGGCGGTATGGCGACAATTTGGAATCGTCCGAAAAGTATGGCATGACGATTTTCGTAAATGGCTGCACGACGATGGTTACCTGTGCAAAAGTTATCCTGGTACAAATGGATGAATTGTTTTTTTTTAAATTAACGCATTCACGTCGGTATGCCGGGCTGTAAGTCACAACGGAAAAGTATGGCATGACACTACTGCCTACATCTTTTTTATGGGCTATCGGTAAATTCTAAAATTTTTGTGTTACAAATCGTTTGATTTTCGCTATTTATCCGACGAGTTCTACTAACGCCCACGCGACTAGTCTGCCGGTACCAGCGTTCTGACCATCATTTTTGTTTTTGTCATGGCATACTAAGACCCCTGTAGAACCGCCATTCTGTTACAAATGACCCGAAATTTTGTGTCAGTATCTCCCGGCCTATTAGACCACCAATCAGAGCCACGCTTGAGGCGTGGCACGAAAATTCGCGATGCACGTGAGTCTGACGTTGCCAGATACAATAAATTTGTTAAAATAATGCAGCAAAATATAAATAATACTTAATATTTTAATATTTTTGTGGAACCGGGAGAACCGGGTTTCATACTTTTCAGACCCGGTTCTCAAGATCATCAAAAAACCCGGGTTTACCCGGGTTTTTCGGAACCGGGTAAACCCGGGTGCATGCCCTACCGCCAGCCAGACAGCCCGGACTCTAACCGAAATAGCAAGAGAAACAGCATATCAAAAACCCAACTATACTAAAATGACTTTTTTTAAAACGTTGGTAGCTCCCGTACCATAAATAGATCTTATAACAATTTCCTATTTTGTTACACAAAGAACCTAATACGAACGGATTTGATTTTAGATTATGAATTAGTTGTGACCAGTAATACTATAAGCTTTAAATATGATAATTGATACACAAATTCCCGGGTTTCGGCACCAGAAATAATGTAGAATCGCACCAAGCCGAAATAGCGGGTGGCTTCTACTACATTAGGGAAAATTACGTTAACACAAAATATCGATGTTCAGTAATAGTGAGCACCACGTACCTTAGAGATGCTGCAGCACTCGATGAATTTACGCCACGTGTTTTCAAGGGCTCATCTGCCGTGCGCAAGCGCCGGCGCACGGCAGATGAGCGAGTAGCGACCCGGTCGAAGGCGGAAGTACAAGTCCCGTCCCCGTGGTGCATGACAGTTACAAAATAGTTTGACAACCCTTGTTTGCATACTCTATGCCAAACATCGATAATAGACAACACGGTAACGAAACATGGCGGGACTTATGTTTGTCTAAAATATTTTAATTTGAAATTTTCGTATAAATGTAAAATTTTATAATATTACGCACAAATTGTTATACCAACAGTTCTAAGGACTTCTTTGACAAAATATAGATGTATAATCTGAATTAAGGTGAATGTTCCGCCCGTCCCTCCATACATTTTTGATCACCTCTAAACACTTTTAAAACAGACACTATTTCTTTAAAACTAATCATTTTATCACTTCTCTACAATGAAATGTGTCCGCGTTCGACCTTTTTAATCAATAACTTACAATATTTACTTAAAAAAACAACAGGAAAATACCAATGATATTTTATACTTATATAGATACGTTATATACTCACAATATATAAAAAAAAAAATGCTTCATATGCAGTGTCAGGCACACACAAATACAAGTTTCATTTTACTTAATTTATTACACTGACAGACTGTATAAGAGAGATGGCTCTAATAAAATGATATAAACAAAAAAGACAAAGATAGTTTGTCACTTCCGCGCAGGTGTAAGCAAAAGTTCACTTTAATAATCAAGTATTTACCCAAATCGAAATTAATAAATAACCGTTCTATTTTCAATAATCGTATCTACATGATAATCTTTGAACACAGTGTACGCTAGCTTTGTCACACTAGTGATTGAAGCAATGTTTTATCCCTTTCATTATTTCAATACAAGTGTCAAGCAAGTGTTTTTCATAAAGAATTGTAAATTGTTATTTTTACTCTTAAACTGTAATAATTTAATATATTTTCCTGTGATATGATATTCCTTTATCTTTCTTTATTTTTTTGCACGAATACGTGCACTCTCTGAACACACAGGAAGGCATTTTCGACAACTTTAATGTACCTATCGGCACGTACGCTCGCTGGGACCGGTGACAATCTGACTGATTTTTGACTGATTGCATTGGTCCCAAACAGGACTAATTCACGGAATCAGTTTTGGTGCGTTGATGACGTATCTACCTCTTGTTTCTATATATAATACTAGAGGTCCGCCCCGGCTTCGCCCGTGGTACATATTTCGCAATAAAAGGTAGCCTATGTCCTTTCTCGGGTATCAAAATATCTCCATACCAAATTTCATGCAAATTGGTTCAGTAGTTTAGGCGTGATTGAGTAACAGACAGACAGACAGAGTTACTTTCGCATTTATAATATTAGTATGGATCATTGCTTATAAATACTAATATTTCGGGTGGTTTCAATCTATTAAGCAAGGAGACAATCTTTTTTCTTTTTCAACTCTTTTTGTGTATGTAATCTTCATCTTATAATCTTATTTTCTGTATATTTGTTTATACCTCGATCTCGTGTTTTCTAGCTTTTTCATTAACTATTCCACGGCTAGTTCCATCCATTTAATGCCAACTGTATGTTATTTCATTTACAATGACATAAGGAATTGGAATTATTCACATTTATCATACTTCATTCGTGTGGTTTTGACATTCGCAATAAGATACAAGATTCATCATCTATAACTCATAGAGCAGGCTCCAAGGAGATGTTCGTTTGCAAAAATCGCGGACCTAAATCTGACTTCTGATATATATTGTATAGATCCCAGACATCCTATAGACAGATGTTGCCAACCAGTTTTGTGGTCCCCCTGCCCGCACCCCGGTAATTAAATATGGCATACAAAGAAAAAAATAAAAATTTCCAAAACATGCCGTGTGGGGTATCAAATGAAAGAGCTTATTGAGTAGATCACGAATATATAGCATACTATATACATTTATTACACTTTCTCTAAGATTTTTTAGAAAATTTACGAAAATGGTCCATTTTTGAGTTAACTTTAAACCACTATAGATTGAAAACTCATGAATATATTTTTTAAATTATTATTTTAAATAATTAACAATAGTCCATTGTTTATGATTCAATAGTTCGTAATATAATATAAGTGAGCTATGTGGTGGATTTGATGAAAATAACTATATACTATATGAACTTGAAAATATACTCGCCATCTCCCGCCCACTCCCCCATGCAACTATTTCACTGTACGAAATATTGAATCGTAAACAATGGACTATTGTTAATTATTTAAAATAATAATTTAAAAAATATATTCATGAGTTTTCAATCTATAGTGGTTTAAAGTTAACTCAAAAATGGACCATTTTCGTAAATTTTCTAAAAAATCTTAGAGAAAGTGTAAGAAATGTATATAGTATGCTATATATTCGTGATCTACTCAATAAGTTCTTTCATTTGATACCCCACACGGCATGTTTTGGAAATTTTTATTTTTTTCTTTGTATGCTATATTTAATTACCGGGGTGCGGGCAGGGGGACCACAAAACTGGTTGGCAACATCTATCTATAGGATGTCTGGGATCTATACAATATATATCAGAAGTCAGATTTAGGTCCGCGATTTTTGCAAACGAAACTCTACTGAGAGTCCGATCTATCATTGTTTCGCGTTAATTGCGTCTTTTTAACGACTAGGCTCCGTAAGTTGGTCCCGTTCGCACAGAATTTACTACAACGATATACCGAGTGAATGCCTTTTACATTACATATTACGATAATTATTAAAAAAATAAAATAAAATAAGCCTTTATTACTGTTAAAATATTTTACAATAGTTACAACTGTAGTATCTTTTACAATAAATATTTACAATTTTCTTAAACAAATTACTTTTTTCCTATCAATGGGTTTCAATAATTAACAGTTTGTCTTTCGACAAAGGCCTCCTCTAAAGACTTCCATCTCTCTCTATCTTTCGCTGTTCGCATCCACTCTGAGCCGGCCACTTTTTTCAGATCGTCTTCCCAACGTTTCATCTGACGTCCTTTACTTCTTTTCCCATTCCTGGGATACCACTCTATTATTGTTTTTGTCCATTTGACATTTGTTTCCCTTAGCATATGCCCTGTCCAACGCCATTTTAAAATCTTACATGCTTTTTTTACGTCTTTAAATTTGGCTTACGCTTGTTATTGGAGCAATCCGTACTAATATTAATACTAATATACTAACATACTAATATACTAATATACTAATATATGCTAATATACTAATATACTAATAATAATGTGTCCCACAACACATTAAATTCTCTAAAGGTCCTCTGCGTGTTGGACCTGTGTCCCCACGTAAGCCTTCCAAAGGACCGGGTATCTTCCTTCTGGTGGTACCCGTGTATTATGGAGAGAGACCTAATAGTAATAGTAATCCATACTAATATTATAAATGCGAAAGTAACTCTGTCTGTCTGTCTGTTACTCAATCACGCCTGAACTTCTGAACCAATTTGCATGAAATTTGGTATAGATATATTTTGATACCCGAGAAAGGACATAGGATAGGTTTTATCCCGGAAATCCTACGGGAACGGGTTTTTCTCTGAAAACGCGGGCGAAGCCGCGGGCGGAAAGTTAGTAATTTATATAAGGAGCTTAAAACTTTTGCACTTTTTTCTTTGGCACTAAATGTATACAGGGTGTCCCACTGTTGGTATACTAAGCTCAAAGGAGGTTATAGTTTTGCATACGCTGAGTACGTAAAAAATAATTAAAAAATTCCAGATTCATTTTTTTTTTCAAATAGATGAATTCTTAAAACTCTATGTGTACACCCATAACAAGCGAGCCGCCCAACTTTGCCACCAGCACGTGAGCTATCGTTTTAGATTATGTTTTCATAGATAAAATGCTCATATAAGAGAAGCGGTATATGCCGGCTGCGCGAAGCTAGAGAAGAAAACATGGATTTTCAGGAAAAATTTAGCAAAAAATTTTGGACGTAATTTTTTTTTAAAGTATTTTTTACGTGATCAGTGTATGCAAAACTACAAGTTCCTTCGCGCTTAGTATACCAATAGTGGGACACCCTGTATACAAGCATGTGATGCGCAAATAAATGAACGAGTCATAAGTGGCGCGAGTGCGAGCGAGAAACTATAGTCGGAAATTATGATACCTTCATTTATTGGCACGAATTTATAAGTGAGATAAAGAAACGTCAATTCGGAGTACCGGCACACAATCTCAATAAGGCTTAATAATATTTATTCAATGTATTTCACGAAATTAGTTGATTAGACTTTAGATTAGATTAAGAATGTGCGCGTTGAGCTCTCGGAGAATTTATTGTATGTTATGTGTGTTTGTGTTGTTTTATTATGCTTACCGACTCAAATGTTATTCGCATTGGAGAACAGTATTTATTCCAGCTACTACAGTATTTGTTAATGAACTTAATATTATGTGATCATTGAGTTGGCGAGCTGCAGTGCAATGGTTTATATTTACATAAGTTTTTTTCCCCTTTATTTAACTGGTTTTATCGCGAGACCTAACAGTCAATTAATTATTATCAAACAAGTCAATTAGAATAAGAAACAAAATATATTATATTAAATTTCATAACTGTATCGATGCATTATTTTTAGGCGCCAGTTAAAATGTTTTAAATCCTACTTATTTGCTTTCCTGTATATTTATTATACTGTATAGTGTATATTATGTTACTGTGGTTGTTCAAAATGTAGTGCATGTTAAGATACTCTGATATTAACATTCACCAACATAAAAAATAAAGTTAACTACTTATATTTATTAATTTTCAATAAACATCTTTGACTTATATTACAGTATTTTTTAAATTATATATTACTTGAAAATGGCTAGATTTTGGGTTTTGTTAGAACTATGAACCGCAAAACGCACGAACCGAGCGTGCCGCGTTCGTGGCCAGCGAGTGCCAGAAACAAAATCGCTATAATATTCACTTGGACATTCACAGTAATATAATATAATAATTATGTACCCCTCACGCACAGCGGCTTAAATGTTTTGTATAACTGCAAATAAAGTTTAATATATCGTTAGTTTTGTTTTTATTAAGTTGAATTTTATTTTTGTTAAAGGAATTTGAGCAGCTATAAAATGTTAATTATTTTGTTCAATGATAAAAAAGCTATTAATATATTAATTGACACATTATTTAAAATTATTTGACCTGTGCAAAAGTTTAATTTGTTATATTATGTATAATGACTTAATAAACTTTTTTTTAATAATATACTTATTGTTTTGCTCAGCACGCCTACAAATTATATTTTCCCCATGAACCTATAAAAAAAGACGGACGGAATATCGTCTAAACATTGAGTGAAGCCTAGTAATGGCGGCGATGCATCCATGTGTGTGTGCCAGATTGATTGCCAGATGCAGTAAAATATTACCCCACACTAGTATTTTTATTTTTCAATTTTTTGTACATTTTATATTGAGTACTCTAACTATAAGAACCTATGCATAAATACAATTACTATTTAGCTTTGACGAATCAACAACTGGACGCGAAACCAAAGGAAAATGTATGAAAACTTGTTCAACCAATATTGGGGGGAGGAGAGGTTAAATGTCAGTTTATAACCAAACAAATAGGAAACATGCTTCATTCGATTTCATTAAACATATATGTACTTTGAAATTATCAAAATTACTGTCTTTTAACAGATGTCAAATACAGTGTTAATTGGCTGTAATATTTTTTTTTAAATATACGTGTTATATAAGGGTTAGCATAGTATGCATGTTTTTGTGAGAAGAAAAAGCAATAAATTTATAAAGCAAGCATTTTGTATCAAATTTCTTATGGTAATCCTATTACTATTATAAAGGCGAAAGTTTGTAAGTATGGATGTATGGATGTTTGTTACTCTTTCACGCAAATACTACTGAACCGATTACAATGAAACTTAGCACACATATAGAGGGTAACTTGGATTAACACATAGGATAGGTTTTATCCCGGAAATCCTACGGGAACGGGAACTATGCGGGTTTTCCTTTGAAAACGTGGGCGGAAATCTGGTTTTAAAATAAATTAACTTTGCATCAACTCCCCGACTTTTGTTTGGGAGAATGAAATTTTGAAATAATGGCAACAGCTTTTGCAATGGCAACAGCATTGTCCTGACGACAATGGCGGCTGTATTTTTATTTTTTTCTATAAATTTTGCCGTAATCATTTTGTCATTAAAACATAAAAGAAATAACTTTCTTTCCTGTAGAATGTAATCACCTGTGTTTTCTAATTTAAAATTGTACTGATGCGAAACCATTTAACCACGCGAGACGGCATTTTACGGCGGCGGTTAATCAGTCGGTAGTTCATGACGTGTTCATGACGTAATGGCGGCCGACTAGCTTACTATGGTGAGAGTGTGTGCGTGTTCATTGTATTTATACGATGGCTAGCTTACTATGGTGGCTTCACTTTGTTTGTTCGTAAAACGGCGTCCGTCTTTTTTATATGTCCATGATTTTCTCCAACAAGTGTTTACTGCTTTGAGCGCTGCAGGTGTATAATATATTTGTAAATAGATTAGGTTTTATTGAAATTAAATGAAATTATTGATGAAATTATTAGTTATATTAATGTTTTAATATAATAATTGAAATTATTTTAATATATTATCGCTCAGCATACGAGGGACAACCAGCGTGCAATAGCGAAATCATTGTTTGTATTCTTTTATTATTATATTAGCACGAGGCCAAGCGCTGATTTTAGACGTAACGAATTTTATATGATATACTTGTCTGGTCGTAAATAATGTTAACAATTTTGAAGTCAATCGGTGTTCAAACTTCAATGAAATTAGGAGATACAGAGAAAAGAAGAACAAACAAACTCCTAATATTTGTATTATTAATACAGTGGAACCTCGATAACTTAAACCTCGATAACATAAAAACCTCTGTAACTTCAAAAAATAATATGTTCCCTTCCCATCAGAGCCCAAAACCTCTTTAATTTAAAATACGCAACCTCTATAACTAAAATAAATAATCTCTGTATTGGCCCTCAGTAACTTAAAGACTAAGCTTAAAGAAATGTTTCCACAACCTCTATAACATAAAATTATTTGTCAATGAGTCATTTTGAAAGAGTGTCAAAACAAAAGGTTTCGGTATTTATTGCTTGCACGTGTTTACTATGTATTGTTAACGTAAACAATACATTACCTATTGTTTGCTTTATCGAAATTCTTCAAAGCTTTGCTGAGGATAGCTTTATGACAACGACTTACTTGCATCATAAGTTTTTGATAGTTGTCCTGGAAACATCGCTTTACTTACTGTGTGATAAAACTGGCTTAAAATGAGTCCAAAAAGAAAACTAACAACCCTCACCTACGCCGATAAATTAAAAGCTATAGAAGCAGTGAAAAATGGATAGACCCTTGATAACTTAAAACCTCTATAACTTAAAATACATATTTTGTGTTTCCCTTGGACTTTAACTTATCGAGGTTCTACTGTACATTATACCTACAGATAAACAATTTTAATTCTATGCAACTATTTTTTCTTGTATCAATATTTACGGCAAGACTAAGTGTGAAGTGTTTTGTACGAACATTTGCTTCTTGGATTTATACCTACTGATGCTGCTAATGCTTCATTGCTGACATGGATTTACGTTTAATGAATGGCAGCTGAATTTAATTTTTGACTTTACTCAAATCCATGTCAGCTATGATCGTTTCTTATGAATTTATAATTAACTAGAGGTCCGCCCCGGCTTCGCCCGTGGTACATATTTCGCAATAAAAGGTAGCCTATGTCCTTTCTCGGGTATCAAAATTTATCTCCATACCAAATTTCATGCAAATTGGTTCAGTAGTTTAGGCGTGATTACAGAGTAACAGACAGACAGACAGAGTTACTTTCGCATTTATAATATTAGTAGATATGGATACAGGATAATGCACTTTGATTATAAGAATAATTCACGTTTTTAGTTTAGTTGTATAACCGTTTTATTTTTCAGTAGTAGTAGTTGAGTAGCCTATGTTTGATCTGCTTCCGTAAAGAAAATAATTAGTATGCTATTCACAGGTTTTAGTTTGCAATATTTCGATTATATTAATGTACGACTAGACGTTGGACCATCCTCTCAATATAGAAGTAACTAAGTGATTATTTGAGCTGCGTATTTTGTTTTGGATAAATGATACAGTGTTATAACATCATCGAATAGCAGTATTACTTCCAGTGCGGGAAGGTGATGGGCGATGGCGCTAGACGCTAGTTATTTTTCCACGTTGGAAACAATACTGCAACAACAAGGCATTATAGTACGACCGACGACGGGTCGTACCTCATACGTATGTTTATTGAGAAATCGCTCCAGAATTCGATCGCCATCCGAGGAATCGTCAATCGATGCCAAGGCCTATGACTGGTATTACTTTATAATCTAGGAATATACAGTACCTTTTTTTTTTTAGTGGGGAAATCTTGCATAGATACCCACGGCCTCCGGGGAAGAGGCCGTGGGTTATGTCGGATTCCTACCGACCAAAACCCCACTGTGTTCCGTCAAGCCGCATCAACGACAGGGCCACGGGTATGTGTAGAGTTCATCCGTGACCAGGAATATACAGTACCTATCAGTAAATAATCGAATTAAGGGCGCGCATAAAGCCAAATCACCAATCTACTTTTAGTTGATACGTGTAATATTCAAGACCAAATATAAAAAATAAAATATATGTAAAACTTGATGATATTTTCGATCACATTGTCAGATCAAAAACATAAAATATTGAAATTGACTCGATAGAAAAAATTCACGAAGTTACCTCTAAATTTCACACTTTTAAGTTTTTTACTTGAAATGGTAATGCCTATTATGTTCTTTTTTTGATAAACAATTATATTGAAACATTAATTATATTTATCGCGCCCGAGAGTCCCAAAATAAAACCAATTTTCAAAGATTACTTTATTGAAGAAATATTACAATAGGCTGGGGTAGAAGCCTTTAAAAATAATGAAAAGATAAAAAAAAATCGCAGTCGGATGAAACCCATTAGAAAAGGAGGGGAATATGATGAAAATAAAAGGAAAAATAAATTACGGTCAATCCGAGTTCGGGAAGTGGGAGGGGGGAGCTTTTAAGAGAAAAAAATGGTTTCTCCTAATTTCCGACAAAACTACAAGTCCTATAGAAAAAAGTTCAATGGCAAAGTTGTAGGTAATTAAAAGTTCTACAACTTTTGTTTCCACAATTTTTTCACATAACCTAAAAATTTAGGTGAAAAATTCAAAAAACCAAGTTTTTGGTTTTTTATTTTTATCTACTTCAAAATTTATTTTTTTTCTACGAAATTTGATGGAAACTTACTTTATTATGTCCCAAATACACTGTAATTTATTTGATTGAAAATATTTATTTTTTCGCCTTATTTTGAATTAATACCAATTGTGAGAACTTTGTGAGACCAGTTTTGTGTAATTACTTTTAGTTTTAGTTTAATCACGATAAAACACTTTTGGCGCTTACTATATTTTTAATTACGCAAGAAATCATCTTCCATCGCACGTTCCGGGAGCTAAAAACATAATTCTATTTCATACATCAGACGCTATCGCTCCGTTGAGACGAGTAGACCGTGCCATTGCTGCGCCGAATTTTAATAATTTTGTTTTAATATTGTATTGTTTTTTTAGAAAATGGTAAACAACAAAATAACATTGATTATTTTTCCGACCCAAATATCGACCAATAGAATTGCACCATTCGACGTCACGTGGTACAACCTACATGGTATTATACTGATAATTTTTTGAAAATTTTCTCTGGTCGTTGACGTCAAACTGA
This sequence comes from Colias eurytheme, assembly GCF_061535395.1. Classification (NCBI taxonomy): domain Eukaryota; kingdom Metazoa; phylum Arthropoda; class Insecta; order Lepidoptera; family Pieridae; genus Colias; species Colias eurytheme. The sequence goes on from NC_142980.1 coordinate 1,696,337, forward strand.
CAGGTTCAATTCAATTGTGAAATTATTGGCCGACATTTGGGACGGAAAAATAATCTCCCGAATACCACACGAGCTTCAAAATTATCTGGCATTTCCCTCAAGGTTCCCTGCAAACAAATAAAGTCGTCAAGTTTTTCAGAAAAATTTAACCTTGACTAAAAACTTGACTCCTTCATTTGTTTGCAACGAACCTATCGGAAAATACCCGATAATTTTGATGCTCTTGTGGTATTATAAGTGAAACTTCAGAAACGAGAACTGAAAGAGATTCGTATTTAAATGATATCTATTATCTAACTAATTTTCGAAGATAATTTAATATAGTATAGATAGTAGGTATATTAATAAATTATTATTATTTATTTATTAATATATGTATTAATTATAATATAAAAAATAAGACTTGATTCATTTCAGAAACTTTATGCAGGTGAGTTTAGAATTTAGATATGTAGGTATCTATTATTTTCGTAAATTCGTTTCCGCGGGCTGAGTATTGACGCGACGATTTTAGGTATACATATATGGATATATAAATATTTCATTCATAGTTTTACATCAATAAAATCAAGAAAGATTTATAGTATATTTTTTATGAATTATAATATTATTAGCTAATGCTAAGACATACATACAGACAGACAAACATACAAAAATTCGAAAAGCTATATTTATGTACTTATAGATATGTTATATTATTATGTAATACAGATTGTGAATATATTATATAGGTATATACTATTTACGTTATTATTGTCTATTGGTTTCTCTGTCTACGGTTGAAATATGTTGCGCGGCAATTTTAAACAGTAGTCTGTGTTGTTGGTGTGGCAATAATTTTTGCTGGATTACAACAGCTGCAAACAGTTGTAATCTAAGGCAAACAGTGATTAATTAATACAACAAACATAAGTCATCATATAAATTAAATGATGAATTGTGCATATTATTATAAATGGTTAAGTACCTGATGTACCTACTCAACGGTTAACTACAATTTACGGTCTACCTACCCTTAAAGCTAAATTAAAACACAATTTAATTATTTTAAACACGTTGCAGCATAGAAAAATTTAACGCAGTTGGATATATTTTAACGAATTGTCTTGTTCATATGTTTGGATAACAATAATAATGGTGCCTTGCTGTAAAGAAAACTCGGTGACATAGAAATCTAAATACTCGGTGACCTTTAAAAAATCATTAACTTGCATTAAAATTTTTGCTGGTAATAATTATTAATATATTGCATTTTATAAACATGACCTGGTTTTCACATGATAAGCAATGAAAATAGGTACCTATGTCATTTAAAAAAACGAAAATATAAACAACATACCACGTCACTACTCACTACGTCCTAACTCCTAAGAAGTAAAATTATTCGGGTATAATATTATTAAGCTAGCGTATGGAACGGCTAGGGAATGTCAAGTTGGTGGTGGTAGGTGGGTCATCAGCCGATGCCAGTCGGTGGTAAGATGTGGCGGTGTGCGGTTGTGCTTGTCTCTCTACTGGTGGTGACTAGCACCATCGATGTGCGGCTGCTGCGGCGGTACCACGGATCATCTGCTAAGGTTCGTGAACATTTTTGGAGCAAGCGAATTCGAAATTTAAAATTATTTTTGTCGTTTTATTTTATTTTTCTAAAACATGTCAAACATCAATTAGTTCTTTCCTCTTCTTATGAGAAAAAAAAAATCGATTATGAAATGAATCTAAATCGTCGAATAAAATACGCGAATGACGTAAGGCGACCTAGGTATCTAATGCAAATATAAAAAAAAAATGCAAATGAGTTAATAATTTTTAAGACACTTTAAATATGTAGATATATTGATCATCGTGCATGTCGTTTTTCAAGTAGAAAGTTTGGAAAATATGTACCTAACTAATTACAATTTTTTTTCATTAATTTAGCTTAATATTATTTTTTTCATAAAATAATGTTGAAGAAGATGATTTAACCACTGTTTTGAAACCGTCAATAAATTCGAATAATTTTTATAATTAATTTATCAATCATATATTAATCGATTTCGATCTTGTAATCGATGGCTATTAATAACCTAAGCTAATAACTTTAATAATAACAGTGGATGCTGTTAGAAAACATGAAGTAAAAAAAAACTTCATGTTCGATATTTGAATACCTAATTTAAGTGGTGTTGTTATCAGACTAGTCCTAAGAGGACAGACGCAATTGCAATCTTATTAATTGTCGTGCCTCATGTATGTAAACTTTTTATTTATAATGTGGGTGATGGGTCCAAATAAATATTTTTCATTTTTTCATTTTTTTTATTAATAATTTTTCTATCATTATTAAAAACAACTTGGTTACAATACAGTGAACAGATGATTCAAGCATTTCTAGGAAGTCTTGTCAATTAATAAAATATAATATCGTGCAAGTGAAATTATTCGTATTAAAATAAGTAATTGATTACATAACATTTATTTTACAATACATGTGAGTATCTAATAATATAATTAATAGCCTATTATACATATATTTTTTCATGACAAAACAAGAATTGTCGATTTAATAGGTACAAGAAATTTATTGTAATTTAATCTGCGTGATGTATTATTATAATCTATACTTATAATAAATCTGTAGAGAGGCCAATTCTGTACATGAAATATATTTAAAAAAAATCTATGAAGGGGTGATAAGGGATCGCTACTGATGCCAAAAATGCAATCAGTAAAATTTTTGTCTGTCTGTCTGTCTGTATATTCGCTATAGAAACAGAAACTACACGACGGATTTTAACCAAATTTGGCACAATTATTCTTCATACTCCTGGGCAGGTTATAGTAAAAGAATCATGTAAATCGGTGTAGAAACACCAAAGCTATACATGAAATACGCTATAAGTCATCGCGCGTGAATACAGAATCAGGCCATAAGGATTATTTTTGTGTATCAGTTGCCGCGTTCGACGCGCTTCGCGGCGGGTCTGCACCCGTTTCGCGTTGTCACGGCATCACGTGTGAACGGCTGAACCGATTTCGATAATTCTTTTCTATTATATTCCTTGTACGAGGATGGTTCTTATGTAGAGAAAACGTAAATATGTTCCACGGGCGAAGCCGGGCTGGTTATTAATAATTTATTATGTTATATACTGTAAGCAAAAAAAATAACGTCTATTCTAATCCAAAGACAGTGCAGTGAATCTAATCAGGTGATCATAATCTATTTCGTAACTAATTCGTGGCAATTCAATTATTTATATTAGCATGAAACATTTAAAAAGTGGCTGTCATTGAAATTATCAGCAAGTTGTGAAACATCGTCGATTTCTCACGTAAAATGTTGGAATACATAATATTATTCATACTGCAACTTTTTCCATTCAGAAAAGGTAACCACTAGTTACTTACATTGCTATTTAGTACAGATGAAAACAGACTTCAATGAGATTCAATTATGTATATTAATTATTATGGACTTATACAAATATTCAGGTAAAACTTGTTTAGTTTCGCGGAAGCATAGGCGAAAGCTTTGATTTTCTTGTGATTTTTTAGTGCGTTGAGGTTATAAGGTACAGCTGGGTTTTGTTGCATGGAAAGTGTACCTATTTTCAGTTTTGTACTTTTTACAAAAACTTTTCTAGCTTATAAATGTAATATTAATCCCACCAAAAACATAAATGTAAAAATTGGAGCCAAGTTCAATCGTTGACTTAATTGCCGAAAAAAGAATTGAGATCTAAATGTGTGCCAAGTTCTGTAGACAGTCCAGGAATTTATTAACAAAGATGTATTACATTCTTGGGTGAACTGAAAACTCAATTGTTTTATTTTCCCTTATAGAACAACGTGTATTCCAAAATATGACTTTTTTAATTTGAATAATAGAATTATTTTCACAAAGCAAACAACTAATGACCTATTGAACCCCATAATTTGATCAGGCTAGTTTTTTATTTAGTTAATAATAGTGGGATTTCCGGGATAAAACCTAGCCTATGTGTTAATCCAAGTTACCCTCTATATGTGTGCTAAATTTCATTGAAATCGGGTCCAGTAGTTTTTGCGTGAAAACCATACATACATACATAACCTTTCCTCTTTATAATATTAGTATAATACATACCTACCAATAACGTCACATAGTAATATCACTTTCTATACACTTAACTTTTTGCTTTTACTCTTAACGACGCTGATCAACACTCGTCACTCATTCAAACAGTTTTTCGTCATGAGAACAATGAATCTCGTTAATTAACGAAACTGTTACATCTAAGGTAAAATTACTTATAATTAGTTATTTTTACGATAAAGCACTTGTATCATTGTATTAAGTAAGAGTAGGTATTATTTATCGTAACAGTAACGCCTGAATATTATGTTACTTTTGTTAGACACATAGACATAGACACACATTTATTTACAAACAATAACACACACAACAACTGACAAAAATAATGACAAAACACATTACATACATTGTTAGTTGTTACACATTAATATAGGTACATACTTAGTTATACTTTTGTATCTATCTTGATCTTATGTTTTGTCGTTATTTTTTAATTAAAACTTTTACGTCTTAGCCTGCTTGTAGCAAGGGTGCCCAACATTGTATACATTTATTTCAAAAAAAGAAGAAAATGTGCCACCTGCTTTGCATTCATGATTTGTAATGTAAGTAAATATAATCAATTTTGTGCGCTGAAGCAAAATTGCCGGAAAAGATATACACCGCAGATAATTTCAAGTCTGAAATGGGTACACTCGTAACAGTTGTTATTTTTTCACCAAGCACCATTGCATGTATAATCGGTTAATTTCTAATAAATTGTAACATACGGCATAAGATCACGAACGGTATATAATCGTTTGTAATTACCGTAAACTTCCTGACGTAATTGTAACAAATGTGTCTAGTCGTACCATTAATTTGTTTAATATTTGGCGAGCTAATAACGCTATCTATCGCCTGGCTTTCCTAGGAAATGTGTGTCTTCGACCGGAATAAGATGTAGCAAAAAGGAATCGAAACTGATATTATATAAACTAGCAGTCCGCCCCGGCTTCGCCCGTGGTACCTACATGTTTAAACTATCCTATCTCTCTAGTCGGATCGAACTGCACATGGTGTGCGAATTTTATTATAATCGGTTAGGAGTCCATTGAGGACAAACATTGTAACACGAGATTTATATTATATACATCCATAATATATAAATGCGAAAGTAACTCTGTCTGTCTGTCTGTTACTCAATTACGCCTTAACTACTGAACCAATTTGCATGAAATTTGGTATAGAGATATTTTGATACCCGAGAAAGGACATAGGATAGGTTTTATCCCGGAAATCCTACGGGAACGGGTTTTTCTTTGAAAACGCGGGCGAAGCCGCGGGCGGAAAGCTAGTATATTATAAGATTATCTGGTTAAATGATAAGTGTACGTTTGTAAGGAACATCTTACATATAAAGAAATGGTTAGGAAACACAAGCCATTATCCGATACTTCAGTCCTTTAGTGTGTAATTTGGATTCATTGATAGAGTGGGATTCAAGAGCAAGGTTAGAGACAATAATATTATGTGTATTGGCTTGGCAATTTTTTATACTTTTATGTAGGTAATAGTTGGGCTATTTTAAGTCTATTAGTTTAATCCCACAAGTAACTGCCACGCTTTGGATATAAAAGTTTAGCCTTTGTTGATAGAACTACTACGGCCACGGATAGTCTCATTACCAAAATCTTTAAGATGCAAATCGTGAATTATAAGTAAGTATACATTTATGCAACCGAATTAATATCATGCATATAGTCACTGATAAGTAGGTAGTCGTCACGTCAAAATGCATGTTTGTCAACTTGTCAAATTAAAAATCTGGTCATGCCAAAATTTTGTCGATTCGTGTTGTTCGAAAAACAGCTGATTAATTTGTATGTATTTCTTTCCTGAAACATGATAGTTGCGTGTTATTTTTTTAAGTTTACATGTGGGTATGATATTCGGGTTGTTTCAGGAATTTCTTCGGTGAAATAGATCGATCGAATATAAATGGCTTAAACATCCTATTATAGTTAGATTTTACTAGAACTAGAACGAGTTATCTAATATTAATGAAGTTACGATTTAGGTTATTTTTTATTTACATCTTTTTTCAGTTGGGTGCATGGAGATACAATGCTACGTTATGTTGTGATATCTCATTGTTAGATTTATGCTAGCAGCATCCAGGATTAATAAAAAAATATCGATAACGAGTTTAATGTTTTATTTAATTAGATCGAGGCAAAATCGCTTCCATCTATGAAATATGAAGATCTGTTGCCATAATCATCATGGTAAAACATTTTGCTATGGTGGATATAAGGTATCCATATACGGGGGTATTTACTAGTATACACTAGTGACTATACCTACACTGTCACACTGTTATATGCTTTGAGGGTTTGACAAATCATCTATAGAATAGTAACTGTTTAGTTTTGCCGCTGCGATTTTCTTTTTTTGCATTGCGACATTCGATTTTGCTATTTTTTTGCGATTTTTTTTTATGTAATTGCGTTGTGATGTGATCATTGTCAAATCTATCGACGTATCTATTTTTTCTTCTTATACAGAATAATATTTTGTTTCAGGTGGATTGTTTTGATTTACCAGAACCGAGGGACTTGAAATTTTTCAAACATCTTGATGGAGCTGGTGAGTTCTTTATATGACATGTTATATGACTATTGCTGTTCAAGCGTATTTTACAATACATTGAATTTTTTGTTGTGTATTAAGAGATATGATTACTTTAAATCTAGTATGAAATAAACAGTCAAAGTGAATACACGTATTTTTTCTTCAATATCCCTCTGCTGAGCTAATTTGAACCTTAACACAATAAACATATGGACCATCGATGCCGGATTAAATTGAATGGAGGGATTAGCGAGCTCGACCAGCGAAGACAAAAGACTACATTCCTTAGATAACACGGGTGTTCTTTGCATCGGTTTTGTGCAGTTTTTAATGTAAACAAGTTAGAATTGAATAATTACGTTTTATAACATTTGTGAAGATTGATTATTGGAAGATTTTACTTACTATTTACGAATATAAAAAATGTCGCCGCCTACTATGGAACAAAGTGGATATTTAAGTACATTGGAAGACTTAGCTAGTACTTTACAAAAAACACAAACGAACTTAAAGAAATGTCCTAAGCAGCGATTAACGGAAGGTTATATCACAGCGCGATTGCAGACGATTGAAGAGTATTGGGCATCGTTTAAGCAAGCTCACAACGGTCTTGTTAAGTGTACGCCACGGGAACAGAAGGGAATATTGACATACTTCCTGAACGAAGAATATTATTTATATGAAGATTTGTATCTTAACTTAGAAGCCGACTTACGGGATTTATTAATTAAATTGAAACAACCGAATCAACCCGCTCCGCCGTGTGATATGTCAATAACATGCGTAGAAGGTCAACAATCGTTCTCCAAGTTACCCAGGATACAATTACCAACTTTTTCGGGAAGATATGAAGACTGGCCCACTTATCAAGATTTATTTAAAGCGCTCGTTCATGACACTTCATTGGGGGATGTACAGAAATTACATTATTTGAAAACAAGTGTTTGTGGTGAAGCCGAGATGTTGTTAAGAAATATACCTATTACCGGGTCGAATTATAAACAAGCGTGGGATACATTAAAGGGACGATTTGGAAACAAAAAGATGATTGTTACTTCTATTTTAAAAAGATTATTTAACCAAAAGAAAGTAGTGAACCAGTCTGCAAGTCCAATTAAAGCGTTATTAGATACAACAACAGAGTGTATACAGAGCCTGAATAATTTGAATATAAACACCGATTCTTGGGATCCTATAATTATATTTCTGGTGGGGCAGAAGTTGGATACAGAGTCGTTAAAGGACTGGGAGGAACTTACACACAAAGATGGAAGTGATGAACTGTCTACATGGTCAGAACTGAAGAAGTTTCTTGAAGCTAAGTTTCGTACACTTGAACTTGTCACGCCAGTAACAACATCTACTAGGGAGAAATCTTCAACATATAAGTCACATCACGCCACAGTCGAAGACGGCCGCCGGGATATTTATCAATCACCACATGTTCGTGTTTCACCGGTATCATGTACTTATTGCAACGGTGAGCACTACATATTCAACTGCAAGGAATTTGTGAATCAGTCGGTTGATGCGCGACAAGAGTTTGTGAAGAAGAATTATTTATGTTACAATTGCCTTCAACCGAATCATAATGTATACCGATGTAAACAAAGGAAAACATGTCGAGTTTGCGGAAGAAAACATCATTCACTTTTACATAAGGTTAGACTGACACATACGGACGAAGATGAACAACCACAACCAGAACAAAACATCACAACAGCACACTTCTCTAGAGAACAACCCGATCAACAAGTATTGTTAGCGACAGCACAAGTTATGGTTAAAGCGAAGAACGGTTACACACACATGCTTCGTGCTTTAATTGATCAGGGATCAGAGGCAACATTCGTTTCTGCGAGAGCAGCGGCACTTTTGGGTTGTACAAAATCCAAAATCAACGGTGTAGTCTCAGGAGTGGGAGAAGGAAATCGTATACAAATACAACATCTAGTCGATCTCGCAGTTTCGTCACGATGGAAAGAAGAAGATGATAGTATTGAAGTCAGGGCTTACATTCTTAAGACTATTTCAACAAGTTTGCCCTCAACACACATCAAGACGAACTGTTCAGAGCTCCAAATGTTACCATTGGCTGACCCTACCTATCATACACCAGGAAGAATTGACATGTTGTTGGGAGCGGATGTCTATTGCAAGATTATAGAAGATGGATTGGTAAAATTGTCAGATGGGTTAGTGGTGCAGAAAACACGTTTGGGATGGGTTATATCAGGTCGAAGAGATGAAAAGGTTATAGATAACAAACACAATGTAATAACACTACATATAACAAGGATGGTTGAAGAAGATAATGATTTACTTAGAAGGTTCTGGGAAATAGAAACTGATGTCTACAAAAAGAAGAAGATTCAAACAAAAGAAGAAGAACTATGTGAGGAGATTTACAAGAATACAACAAGAAGAGATTCAACAGGACGATATGAAGTACATTTACCGTTAAAACAATGTATAGAAGACACGATTAAATTATGTGGAAAAACAAAAGAGCAAGCTATGAGAAGATTTACACAACTAGAAAAGAAATTTGAAAGAGATGAGAAGTTGAAAACAGAATATACAAAGGTTATACATGAATACAAAACAATGGGTCACGTGAAACATGTAAGGGATGTCAATAGCGATAATGCTATTTATCTGCCGCATCATGCAGTAATACGTGATGACAAAGAAACGACAAAGGTACGAGTCGTCTTTGATGCATCGGCTAAAGGTTCTAATGGCTATTCATTAAATGATTGTATGATGATTGGACCTGTCTTACAGCCTGACCTCAGAAGTTTGATTATAGCGTGGCGAATGCATAAGATATGTGTTGTGGGGGACATCGTTAAGATGTATAGGATGATCAACATGACTGCTAAACATACACCTTTACAACGCATCTTATGGCGAGATAATCCTCATGATCAAATTGAAGAATATGACCTAACAACTGTAACCTTTGGTACAGCAGCAGCTCCTTATTTAGCTGTGCGTACTTTAATACAATTAGCAGATGATGAGTTGCATAATTATACGGACACTGCTGTTATTAAAAAGGCTTTCTATATGGATGACCTCATGACAGGAAATGAAAATATTGAGAAGACAAAGAACATGTGTAAAGAAATAACAGAGATATTAGTCAAAGGAGGGTTTCAAATGCAGAAATGGTCTAGTAATTCAGAAGAAGTATTAAAATATTTACAAGGAAATGATATTGATTCAAGGGACAAGATAAATATAAAGTTAGATGATGTAATAAGAATTCTCGGATTAACATGGGATAGAAAGGATGATGCATTCAAAGTATCAGTAAACTTACCAGAAATGAAGCAACCTGTAACAAAGAGAACAATTCTATCTGATGTGGCTCGACTTTTTGATCCTTTTGGGTGGCTTTCGCCTGTAATTGTTACTGCGAAGATTTTAATACAAAGATTGTGGTTATGTAGCCTAGGATGGGACGATCAACTAACTCCGGATTTACGCGAAGAGTGGATAAGATACAGAGAACAACTTACACATTTGCAAAACCTCAAGATACCACGTTGGTTAAAAACTACACTTGATAATGACAAGGTTGAATTACACGGTTTTGCAGATGCATCCGCTCAAGCTTACGCTGCAGTTACATATTTAAGGGTTATTGATGATGGAAAGGTAAATGTAACTATACTTGCTTCACGAACGAAGGTTGCACCATTAAAGCAAATATCGGTACCTAGATTGGAACTTTGCGCTGCAGCCCTACTAGCGGAGCTGATTGAAGATCTTGTGGAAGTGCTCAAAGTACCTAAACACAGAATATTCGCCTGGACCGATTCAATGGTTGTACTTTCATGGTTACAGTGTCAACCGATTCACTTGAAGACTTTTGTTGCAAATCGGGTTGGAAGTATAACACGACTCTTGGATAACGAATGTTGGAGACACGTCAAATCTGCCGAGAATCCTGCAGATATTGCAACCAGAGGCATTGACGCATGTGATCTAGTAGATTCTGAGATTTGGTGGATGGGACCGGTTTGGTTACAACAAACAAACCTTCAACTTGAGAGATGTGATGTTCCAAAAATAGATTTAGAAATGAAGAAGCTAAAATGTAATGTTATTATAGAAGAAAAGTCAATTTGGGAGAGATTTTCCACTATATCAAGAATGAAACGGGTACTCGCATATTGTAGAAGATTTCGTAAGAAACGGACAACACAAACACATCATTATTTAACATCACATGAAATGGAATACATATTGGAGGAATGCATAAGATATTATCAAAACTTGGTTTATGAAAAGGATATAGAAGCGCTAAAGAAAGAAGGAAGAGTGAAGAAACGAAGTACACTTATAACATTAGCTCCATTCATAGACGAAAGAGGCCTTTTGAGAGTGGGAGGCCGGTTGCAGAATGCATCACTGTCAGATACAACTAAACATCCTATTATAATACCGAGTCATCAACACATTACAAGGTTGTTAGTTAACGAAGCACATACAAAAACGCTCCATGGTGGCATACAACTAATGTTAACTTACATTAGAACAAAATATTGGGTGATTGGAGTGAAGTCGGCAGTAAAGCAATGTATTCGCAATTGTAAGATATGCATTATAGACAAGGCTAAAGTGAAGAGCCAGTTCATGGGTCAGCTACCAGCAATGCGAGTCAATCGACATCGACCGTTTATCAACAGTGGAGTCGATTATGCTGGTCCCGTATGGATAAGAACATCTAAGGGACGTGGTCACCATGCGACTAAAGGTTATATATGTTTGTTTGTCTGCATGGCGACACGCGCTATACATTTGGAAGCTGTGACAGATCTTACTTCACAAGCGTTTATAGCTGCGTTTAGAAGATTTGTCGCTCGCAGAGGCCACTGTGCTCACCTTTGGAGCGACAATGGAACTAACTTTGTAGCCGCAGCTAAGGAGATCAAAGATCTATTTAGTACGGGCAAGAGTAATATTTCGAATGAAATAGCCGAAGTTTTAGAAAACGACGGAACAACGTGGCATTTCATTCCGCCAAGAATGCCATCATACGGAGGTCTATGGGAGGCAGGCGTTCAATCTGCAAAGAGGCACATAAATAGAGTTAGTAAGAACAGCACCTTGACGTATGAGGAAATGTGTACTCTCTTGGCCCAGGTTGAAGCTTGTCTGAATTCTCGTCCGTTATGTCAAGCCAATGATGATATGGATACACCCCTTACGCCTGGTCATTTTCTAGTGGGCGAAACTTTAATCGGCGTACCCGACACTAACTATGATAATGTAAAGATTAATGTTTTGTCCAGATGGCAACTTGTACAGAGAATGACGCAGGATTTTTGGCGCCGGTGGCAACTGGAATATCTGAATACACTACAACAACGCTACAAGTGGCATGTCAGCGTACCATCACCTCAAATCGGAGATATGGTGATAATTAAAGAAGATAACATGCCTCCCACAAGATGGCTTATGGGAAGAGTAAAGGATCTACATCCTGGGGCAGATAACCATGTCCGTGTGGTGACGATACAGTGCCAGGGTAATCACGAGTTCAAACGGCCATTATACAAATTGATAGCGTTGCCTAAAGATTGTTAGTTTATTTGATTTACATTTATACACAATTGTTATTTACAAATTTACAGTCCACTAATATGTTATTTATAGTTGTTGTATAAATTTATTTGAATGTTATTAGATGAGTTCATGTTGATTTTACTACTGTATAAAAACTATTGTTTTTGGCCGCCGGTATGTTCAAGCGTATTTTACAATACATTGAATTTTTTGTTGTGTATTAAGAGATATGATTACTTTAAATCTAGTATGAAATAAACAGTCAAAGTGAATACACGTATTTTTTCTTCAATATCCCTCTGCTGAGCTAATTTGAACCTTAACACAATAAACAATTGCTATAATAATTCTGAAGGATTTTTGTTGTCATATTATATTATTTGATATTTTAATGCTTTTTTCTTTCTAATAATTTTTAAAGCAATAAATCTTGAGTTACGTAAATTGAAATAATGCTATTTTATCAATAACAATCCAACTGTTTTCAGTTTGGCGCTCAAAAAAGTCAAGGAACCTGCATCCCATAAAATACCGTCCCACCCCTATCACAAGGGTACCGTCCCGTCGGATCGACCTCGTCTTCTCAACCAAAGAGGACATCGTCAAAGAACACGCGAAACTAGTACAAGACATCAACGGCCTCCGCCAAGTGCTCTACGTGCCCCCACTCGCAGACGAGTCAAAAGACTACGAGGACTCAATCTTCCACGAGATTCTAGAAACTTCCACGACGCCCCGACCCGGGCCGACTTCAACAAAGCGCGCGAAGACAGGTATTCCAATCCTGCTGGTAGGTGGCGCTACTAACAAGGTGAAGAGTCAGCCAGTGAAGGTGACGAAACAGACGTACAGTTTGGTCGGGTCATCGGTGTCGCCAGTGAAACACCCGTATCCTTTCGTCACGCCGACCAGGTCGCCCATACGGGTGTGTATGGCAACACCCGTAACTTATGCGTCAAAACGGCCCAGCTTGTGGGAACGGATTGTGAACACTATTATACCTAGATAGCTTAAATATGGTTAGTTTGTAGGTTTAGTTAAGATAGGATTCTCAAGCTTTACTCCAAAGATATGTTATTTATTTATCTATCTAATAATAATACATAGTTTAAAAAAACTAAAAAACACGCTTTTAGTTCGGTTTTCTTTATAACGCTTGTTTTTTGTTTTTTTTTTAACTATTATTTATTTTATCAAATTAGTCTATTGTCATCGGTCCTAAATAAATCTACAAAGTTTGAACGAAATCTGGCCGTTTAAAGTGGGTCAAAATCGCGCCCAAAGAAGTCGGTTACAAACATACAGGTGAAGCTAATATAAAGCGTGTAAAAATAAGGTGCGTCTTTTAACCGAACTAAAAGCGTGTTTTTTAGTTTTTTTTAAACTATTATTATTATTTAACTCTGACCTATTCCTTATATTGTAATTTAATTTAATATTTAAATATTATGTGTATGTTTGTAATGTTGGAACGAAGTTCAATATCGCGCGGTACGCTGGCGAGCGTCACGAAAAATCCTCACGACATTTGCAGTGCGTAGCGCTCGGAGAGCGTGTATAATCATTTCTTCACTTCATTTAACTGCTAAAAATTGTTAATTTATCAACGATTTTTGTTAATTTATTTCAATTTAATAATAATTTTTGGGTAGACGTGCTCCTAAATAGATCGCATCACTGCTTTACATCAGGCAGGATAGCGGTCAAACGTCTACCTATTTAATATATAAAAAAAAATATGGGTAATACTTATTTCAAAACGTAAGGAACTTCGTTCCAATCGGGACATTTTTTTCTATAGATTTAAGAATTTTATGGAGTATTAATTAATGTATAAATAAGTATATTTGTAAAAATTTGCAATGTCATAGACGGATCAGAATTTTTATTAAAAAAAAATAAGCATTCGTCAATTTAGCACACAAAAAGTTGTTGCTCATAATTTTACAAACATCGAGATATTATTTTCCAATTAGGCTCTTAATAATTATTAATTACATTATGATTTGATATTATGCGTATTTGTTATCGTGTCTTATTACCTATTAACTAACATCGGAAAAATAATTGAAAATCTAATTCAATATCATACTAACTAATATAAAAACTGTTATTAAGACTTACAGAACCGTGCGTATATCTCTCATTCAACAGATTATACTCTAGTTATAAATATAGGAAACAAAGCAAATTATACATTATCTAGCTATGAATTAATCGTAGAAACGTTATTAGCGTAACGTATTGTTCCAGATTTCTCATCGTTTTACCGTACTGAAAGTAAGAGTTCTGTTTAATTTCATATTGTTCTAAAGAAGCGTTCATGTCGATTGCTAATTAATGAGCTAGTGTCTTGAGCAATTTACGTGACGTTTATTTTTCATTAATGAGAGTGTATAATGGCCGTTCCCAATATCGTATCTATCTTCGGTTTGACCCTACTAAAGATAGAAAGTGTTATCTATCTTTTGTTTTGGCGTCCCAATAAGCTTACCAGCTATAAGCTTACCTATCTCTGATCGCTATCTATCGTCTGGAGGACTAACTGCTTACTAGAGGTATATATTTTTTCTCTTTGAATTTGTCTATTTGAGCGTCCCAATAACGTTTTGACAGCAGTCAGCCAGTAATGGCCGTTCCCAATATCGTACCTATCTTACGATAGATAGAACCTTACTATATAGTAGCTATCGGAGATCTATCTATGACCGTAGTTTGAATATTGGGAACGGCCTTATGGGTGTTTCGAAAACAGCGAGGTAATTTTGAGTAGGTAGTTGAGAAAAAGAGGTTTTTGCTGTAAACCAATAACTATGTATAAAAAAACATTATTTATTTAGTTGTTATTGTGTGTGCTGTCTTTTCATATTTTTTTTACGTTTTGTATTGTGTAACAAAATATTTATTATGTGCAGTTACTATCTACTAGGTATACATTATTTATGATACATATAAGAAATATTTTTTTCTTAAACATTTATGAACTTAATTTGCAATCTATGAAAGTACTTGAAGTACGAGCATTTAGTGAGGCAGTATCGCGTAAAATGAAATTAACATACTCGTATTTACAATTAATACAAGTACAACTGTACAACTAATATAACTTGAAATTTCTGCATTTAAAATATTTTAACTTCAACTTAACACTCGATTCTTTAAAACCTACAAAGTAGTTTATCATTCGAATTATTCTAGTAAGGATTAAAAGTATGTTAAATATAATAAATTAATATAATATTAGAGAAATAGTGAATAGGCCTCTTTATAATTACGTGTAAATCACGTCATTGCGTGTGAGATAGTCAATTATGTATGTATTCGAGACATTGAGAACCGGTGTGTTTAACTACTGTAAAAGTTCATTAACAGGGACATAATAATTATTAAATTTATCAAAAAGAAACTCGTGTAGTTCCCGTTCCTGTGGGATTTCCGGGATAAAACTGTATTTGTCCTTTCTCAGCTTAAACTATCTTTTACCTAAACTATGTTTGTTACAAATTTCATCCAAATTTTTACAGGATCCCGATTTATACTTTCGCATTTTTAACATTAGGTGGGATTTTGGCATATCCTTAGAAAAATTTAACGACCCAAATAACTACGATGGTTTTAGATTGTCATTAGATTAAAACATTGCAAAGTATGTTGAAGATATAATGCTATATATTCATGCCCTATAATTCTAGACAATAATTCCAAAATTATTTGTTATTTTTTTAATGAAATATTATTTACTCGCGTACATCGTAAAAATGGTCGTATTCTCTACTTTTCAAATTTACCTATATGACAAAAGTGTTCGTGCAGACACTTCATACTTGGTACATATCTCGTATCTATTATATTCTCATTTTTAAAGAGAAAGAGTGCAAATGTGTTAGTTACCCTTTAGCAAAAACTAGGAAATATGTTTTTAATAAAGACAGTTTCTCTGAAGGGAACACTATTAATTATTACACCTTGTTTTATGAAAGCGCAACGTAATATAATATTACTTCAATATTTATTACACTATTGCACGCCTCATAAGCGAAGCGTTGAGGTGGGTACTACTGTCACTTCGCACAAAACATCTGATTTTTCAAACTTAAAATGTCTTTATGTATCATACATTGCACTTGTAAGATAATACATACATACACATATTAAGAAAAAACACTATTTTTAACATTCATGATATTTTTGATGTCATTTTTGTTATTTAAACTAGTTAAAAAACAGTTTAAAAAAGTTCTGTCTTGGACGTCCGTGTGTCTGTATGTGCGGAGGATATAGCGACCGAAATACTTTACTAATCGAGTCTTTTTTTTTCTCTTACGCTTGAGTATGCTCAGGAATAGAACCCTTTCATTTTTCAGGGTCTGATTCGATGTGGTTTAATTGTTATTAAATAAACAAAAATAATAATTAATAAATAATTATTAAAAAAAAATTATGAGGCGTGCACTTTTGGATTTTCCAAATTATTTTACTCTTTATGCAGTTAATTATTTTTAAAATTTATTTAATTTAAGCCAAAAAATACTAAACATTTACTAATTGTGTACTGTACATGAATCTTATAATACTTACTATGATTTTGAAATACAGGAGCTGAAGACTAATTTGTAAATTGTAATGCATTATACCTATATTATAATAATATATTATCTATGTTTCATTCAAATTAATATTATTTCCAATGATTTTTAAGTGGATAAGTGCGTACCTATATAATTTATAATATTTCTTAGTTACTTTTATGACATTGTTATAGTAGGTTCTTTTTTATTCTGTTTGTATGATATAATTCTGCATTAAATTTTTGACTGACTGGTTAGCTTGGTTGGTAGTGAGCCTGCCGTCCGAGCCAGAGGTCGTGGGTTCGATTCCCACCCAGGGAAAATATTTGTATATGTATGTTATATTATATATGTATGTTTATCAGCCACCTGGCTTCCATAACAGAAGCGAAAAGCTTAGTATGGGATCAGATCGTGCCGTGTGTGAAAATATATGTCCTGAGAGAGCCTGTGCCCTAATGCGCCAAAGATGTTTATAAAATAAGAAATGATGGTAATTTTGGAAATCTCTTATTTTAAAAATGTAATCTTCTTCCTTCCTTCTTCCATAAATGTAAATAAATTCTACTGAAATGTTGCTATGGGAATAAGTTTTAAATTAAGTTAGTGATGAGTTACCATGTAATGCTTCTGTTATATTATATTTATAAAATAAATAATTATATGATAATACATAACTAGTTATATACTTTTTATTTTATAATAATTGCATTATATTCTTGTTAATTTATGAATTATATTTTTTTAAGTATTAAAACAACATTGCATAGGTAATAGGTATATAAAATAACATTTATTCGATTTCAAACATGTAACAACTATTAGATCTTATTTTATAATAAAATATATTTTCTTAGTTGCTGCACGAAATCCCGCTTAATATTCATAAATTATTACTAAAGTTTACATAACAATAAACAACTAATCTACTTCGGTACATATTAAAATTAAATCATAATGTCACTACTTAGATAGTTATATTTTTTATGAAAACTCGAAATGGATAAGTATGTTGTTTACAATATTTAAAAATGCAACTCTACTAATACATATAAATTTATTATATTATGTAGAAATAAATTTTAGAAATACCGAGTTTATATAAAACTAAGATAGAATTTTGAGTCCGCGTCTTTTCACATAGTAAACTATCAAATTACTAATTATAAAGTACAAAACACCTTCAGGCCTTGTCTGAAACTTATTAATCCCTGGAAACTTCTAGATTTCTTGTAGTTTCTATAAACATTCACTTAACCCTATTTATAATTCACGTTGGTATTACCGTAACAACGCATCAGTCACGCAAAATATGAAATGGTAATGAACGGCGAAAGTGTTTACAATCCAAAGATAGGATGAATTGATGTTCTGTATTTATCTTTGCTAATGGGGGTTTGGCAGGCGATTCTTTGTAACCAATTTACATAATATAGTTTTACTGGGATAGGGCATAGGTACTTACTGCAGAAGGTTTTAGAAGGGTGCCTGTAGTGTAGAGAGGACTGCATAGTGGGTAGTTAGAACTATGTACTTGTGCCATCATAGTTGGTTTTAGTTATTAGGTGTCTGACATTGTCCCTAACCGGCGAAATGGGGATTGTTCCATCCCCTAGATAGCGGCAACTCAAAGACAGAGCTAATGCTCTGTTTCCATAAAAAAATGATACTTCAAACCTTGTGGTAGTATGATAGAATTTACCCATATCTTTTTAATCTTTGGTTTTACAGCGTCGTTTATGAATTATAACTTAACCCTATCCTGCCACTAAAACAGCTCGACAGAACTCAGTCCATGGCTAGTCCACTGTTCTTTGGCAAGTGGCAGTACCACGTGAGTCTTTTCCGATCTTAAATTTTTATTAAATGCCTAAAAAATGCATTTCCAAAATTTGAACATGGTGAAAGCAAAATAAGCATAAATTGTTTATTAGGGGAGCTGTAGGTTGTTCAGGTACTTGAATAATAATATTATTTTTTAAAGACTTTTTAGTGTCTGATTTAGTTAAGAAATATAAATTTTATTTAAAACTTAAATTATACATTAAAATAAGTACATTCGTAAAGTTGGAAATCCATCTATAAATGTGGACAAACGGGCAAATTAACAACAAAAAGTACATTCAACTCGATCAGTGCTGCCAACACAAGGTAGCCAATATAAACAACAGCGCAGGTAATGCCAACTCTCCAATCTAACTGAAATTTATTCAGAGCGAGAGCGCCGTATAGTGCAAAAAGCGTGGATAGGAGCGAGATAGCACTATATGATAGGCCGCTGGAATTAATTTTCACCTGGAACAAAATTGTTGCTAGTGTTAAATCATATTTTGAAAATTATCTAATTTTTCCTTTTTATAATTTTCAATAAAGACTAATCAATAATTATTATTATAATATTAGTTATACATACCCAATGATTACCAGGAACGCATGGATAGAAAAGAGATTTGATTAACCACGGAAGTCCCAAGCAGAGCAAGATGTCAAATGTATTGGACCCAATGGAGTTACTTATGCCCATTGTGCCGTGACCTGTGAAAGATAAGGATATAAACATGGACGTATAAAAAAAGACGGACGGTATATCGCCTAAACATTGAGTGAAGCCTAGTAATGGCGGCGAAACATCCATGTGTGTGTGCCATGTTGCCATGGCAACAGCTGTCCTGTTGACAATGGCGGCTGTGTCTTTTTCTATAAATTTTGCCGTAATAATTTTGGCATTAAAACATAAAAGAAATAACTTGCTTCCCTATGGAATGTAATCCCTCGTGTTTTGTTATTTAAAATTGTACTGTTGCGACACCATTTAACCACGCAAGACGGCATTTTAAATATTTTTTGTGAAACAGTGACGCAGTTAATCAGTCGGTAGTTCACGACGTAATGGCGGCCGACTAGCTTACTATGGTGAGAGTGTGTGCTTGTTTATTGTCTTTACACGATCGCTAGCTTACTATGGTGGCTTCACGTTGTTTGTTCGTAATACGGCGTCCGTCTTTTTTTATACGTCCATGGATATAAAATTATTTGTATATTTTTCTTATAATATTATGTTTAGGGAGTTCTTTAGGGAGTTCTTAGGACCCGTTTATGTCGCCGTTCCTAAAAAAAACTTGAAGATGTAAGTACCTATATAACTACAACACTTCCAAATTTTATATTATTTTAGGATATATTTTTGTATGTAAATAAGATGAATTATTATTTCTTGTCGAAACGTGTCCACTTGAAATCATTATCATCAGTACATATATCTCGATGATTTTCATATAACTGATTTTGTTTTAAATGTATTGAAATTATCGTACTAAATCATAAGTTATAAAACACATTAGAATTGTTGCTTTTAAAGGCCATTACCATGATTAGTGACGAGCACGCTCGATACAGCTTCAGGGAGACTGGTGCCAGCCGCGAGGATAGTCAGCCCTGTGATGCTGTCAGGCACGTTCAATGTGTCACCTAGAGAAACCATTGAATGTGAACACATGTGAAGCTAGTTAATATTGTGTGTTTTATAAAGTACAACGCACCGCATTGACAATCAATCATTGACGTCTTTGGGTAGGTAAACTAAGTCATTGAACATGTTACATAATATTAGTTTGTCTCGCGTTCTTTGATAATTGCGTAGTTATTTCTGTTTATTTTCTTTGTATATAATATTAAGTTGGTAAATGTTACCTCAAGTATTTAATTACAATAATCAAAATCACGTGTCAAGCATCTCACCTATTTTTAACATTAATTTTAAGTTTAACTGGCAATAATAACTGCGAACTTAAAATCGGTACCTACAGAATTTCACAAATGAATACCTACTCCAAACTTTAATTACCATACTTACCAATAATAGTAATAATCCAGGCGACCAAATACGACACTCCTCCAATCCACGTGACGCACATTATAAACGTCAAAGGGTACATCCTGGGGTGCTGTCTACAATCTGGTATGGTTATCCAGAGCAGCAGACAGAGCGGCCAGGTCAACACCCAGAAGAACTTCTTGACTGGTGACGATTTGTCGCCAGGCCACGACCATAGAGAACTTACGCTGGAGTCTGTGGTAGAGATTTGTTCTGTTTTATTTGATTTTTACGTGTATGTCTTTGTATAACATTATGTATTAGTATTAGTAAAATAAAGTTTGAGGTGATCATACTATTTAATTTGTCCGTTGTGCCCCAAAACCAGAAAAAAAGTATAAGGAACACACCAGAAAAAAAGAAAGGAAAGCGAAGCATATTATTGAAATAGATACCCATAGTTGTTGATCAGTGTATCGTTAATTAAATAATGATATTATACCTAATTTATTAAATATTTTTAGTGAAAATATTTTTTTTTTAATTTCATCTCACCTGAATCAGTAGAACCATGCCTTTTCGTCATTTGTATACCCTGTTCCACATCGTTAATTGTTTGATTCGATACCGTTATTCTGTTTGTGGCATCCAAGGGACTGGCTTTTTCTACAATAAAAATAGAAATAAATTAAAACATTCTATAGTGTAGGTATTTTACTCGTAAATATTTTCAAGTGTAAATGTTTAAATATCAGATAGTGCTCTCCAAGTTGTAGTATGTACCTTGTAGTTGTTATACAGTCATGAAGCGTCTAGAAAAAGTTTATTTTAATTAATGAATTTACATATTGAAATTGAATTTTCACAAAAAGATAAACGACAATGTCGGGCTATTTTAAATAAAAAACAATATCTAATAATATTAAATATACTCCGGCCGTCTGGCCACTCAGCCGGAGTTTTTTTTCAGCACCGCCGCGAGGCGAGATACTTGCCCCCCCAATTTAAATATACCAACGTTTTAGTAATGAAAAGAGCTTTTTTTTATTCCAATTTAAATATTATGTTAGTGTAATAAATTAAAGAACGTACCTTTATATAGAAGTGGAGTAACCTCGGTGTATTGTTTTGGTTTTTTGAAATAACAACATCCGCTTTTCACGAATGTTCCCAATCGGGTGTTGAACACCATAGCTGGAAGTTTAAATTTTGTCTATACTAATATTATAAAGAGGAAAGGTTTGTATGTATGTATGTATGGTTTTCACGCATAATGAACTACTGGACCGATTTTGATGAAATTTGGCACAGATAGTCTTTGTACCCTGAGAAAGAACATAGACCTTTTATTGCGAAATATGTACCACGGGCGAAGCCGGGCGGACGCTAGTTTTAGTATATGAAGATTGTAAGGTAATTACAAAACTCAATGAGTAACTCACGTATCAATGCAATGTACAGTCCAAAATATAAAAATTTCAAAAATACATATATCAAAATATGTATGAACATACCTAGTATATAAAAAGTATACATAAGCACTAGTAACAGAGCCTCATGCCAGTACACCATGTCGTCGAGCAAGGTAAGGATCAGGGCCAACACAGCTACTGCGTACATGAGGCAGTCCCGGGATATCGACCACCAGTCTAGATCGATCGCCTGATGAGGTAAAATTAAGGAATGAAAATATCTAAATGACTGACTAATGAGTGAGTGAGTGTGTTCGTCAATGAGTGAGTGCACTAATAATTAAGTAAGTACCCTGTAAGCAACAAGCGCGCGGCACGTTGGCACAGCGAGCACGTTGAATACCGCCGACCCCACCATGGCCCCTGCCCCCTACCTATGTGTAGGGGTCACCTAATAGGTGAGTGGGTGTTAGCGAGCGTGTGTGTGCGGGTACTCATTAAGGGCGCGTATAAAGTCAAATCACCAATCAACTTTTAGTTGATACGTGTAATATTCAAGACCAAATATAAAAAATAAAATATATGTAAAACTTGATGATATTTTCGATTATATTGTCAGATCAAAAACATAAAATATTGAAATTGACTCGATAGAAAAAATTCACGAAGTTACCTCTAAATTTCACACTTTTACGTTTTTTACTGGACATGGTAATACTTATTATGATTTTTTTTCCATAAACAATTATATTAAAACATTTGCAATATATTTGTCAGAGCATTTTGTGTAATTACTTTTAGTTTTGGTTTAATCACGATAAAACACTTTTGGCGCTTACTATATTTTTAATTACGCAAGAAATCATCTTCCATCGCACGTTCCGGGAGCTAAAAACATAATTCTATTTCATACATCAGACGCTATCGCTCCGTTGAGACGAGTAGACCACGCTAAAATTGCTGCGCCGTGTTTTATAATTACGCCGAATATTGATTTGTTGAAAATGGTAAACAACAAAATGAAAAGACTTAAGAAACGAGAACTAAAGAAGATTCAAATTGAAAAGATAACTAAATGTCGAAGGTAATAATGTATATAATGTATAATATAATAGTATTGTTATAATATTAATAAATAATAATTATAATATAAAAAGATAAGTCTTGATTTACCTATTTGAGAAAGTTTAGTTAGGTAAATAAAATTCATAGTGGTACCTAATTCTTACAGTCGCGGTGCAATCAATCAAGTCAAGAAAGATTTATATTATTATTATTACTATAGGCAGATCCTATGTTCACTCCAGTAAATAATAATATCAATAATATGTAAACCGGTTGTGAATAGTACATATATATTATATTTACAATCTGTATTAGATAATCATACATAACATCTATACATAGGTATAACAAATTCGTATGAAAGTCAAAATTGTACTTACATTGAATAGGTATTTTTTTTATAATATACATATGTATATGTATATATATAATATATTCATAATCTGTATTACATAGTAATATGTAGTACATATCTATACATAAATATAGTTTTTAGAATTTTTGTATGTGTGTCTGTATGTAGGTATGTCTGGGCTCTAATTTTGGTGCAGATATAGCTTGAGACCTGAGAAAGGTCATAGGATGAGTTTTATCCCGTAAATAAAAAAAACTGTCTGTGTTTGTCTGTTTGTTTGTACACGCTAATCTCCGGAACTACTGGACGGATTTGAATGAAAGTTATTTTGTTGTGTAGGTACTATTATATTATCCGGGAAATATAAAATAATAATTTATTTTGAAAACTGAAACACCTGATGCAGAACCGCAACAGACCACCTAAACTATAGATTCATTTGAGAAAGTTTATCCAGGCGAGTTTGGATATTATTATTTGTGTAAATTCTGTAAATTCGTTTCCGCGAGTTGAGTATTCATGCGACGATATTTATAGATACCTACATTCATAGTGCAACACACTGCCTTGCCTACAATTTACAAAGACACTTTTTATACTTAGTTATGTAGGTACCTAATTCCTACGGTCGCCTTGCAAATGCAATCAATCAAATTGACCCTGTTTGAAAGTAATTTACTAATTTCACAGAACAATTTTAAATTTGGAAAATGTGGACCCTCACTCTCAACCTGTGTCTACTGACTATTGCCACGCAGAAAAAAATACTCCAGAAAGGTACCTGCTAAAGTTACCAGCTGTCGATAAAATAATACGTAAATTTCGAAGAACTTTGTAATATTTTATAAAGGATAATTTTTATTTTTATTTTTAGAATAATTGCTGAGTCGAAAAATGTCGTACAATCTAATAGTCCATTGAATAAAAAGTTCTAGAGTGCGTGAGTTAGTAACGTAAGATGTTTCTTCGGAAACATGTCAAGAGTCCCTAGGTAATAAACATACTAAAACCCCGGGCCACTAGGAGGAGCCCCGGAGTGGGGGGAGGGGGAAAATGGGTCCATTTTTTCATTTTTCGCTTAAATCTCAAAAACGGTACATGTTAGAGAAAAACTTTCAAGGAAAAGTTGAAAGGCCATAAAATTATCTACAAGTTGTACCCGAATCATTTTTTCCTATATCCTACCGTTTCTGAGTTATACGCAGTAAAACATGATTTTGGCTCAAACAATTTCCACATCAATCGATCAAAAAATATTTCTTTCTTCCAAAAAACTCAAAAGTGCTACTTGTGACCGGTACTGATAGATTGCTCTTAATTAGGTCTATAATTGGTAAAATAAACACATTCCTCCATGGAAGCCTTTAGGAGGAATCGATTGTCAAAATATTATATTATGGTAGTTTGAGTTACTGAACTTGATCTTTTTATTTTTTTCTTCCAAAAAACTCATAAGTGCAACTTGTGACCGGTACAGATAGATTGCTCATAATTGGGTCTATCATTGATAAAAATACCAGATTCCACCATGGAGGCCTTTAGGAGGTATTGAATTTTATTAGGGTAGTTACGATACATGAACTTTTTAACTAACTACCCTAATAAAATTCAATTCCCCGTAAACGCCTCCATGGTGGAATCTGGTATTTTTATCAATGATAGACCTAATTATGAGCAATCTATCTGTACCAGTCACAAGTTGCACTTTTGAGCTTTTTGGAAGAAAAAAAATAAAAAGTTCATGTATCGTAACTACCCTGATAAAATTCAATTCCCCGTAAACGCCTCCGTGGTGGAATCTGGTATTTTTAGCAATGATAGACCTAATTATGAGCAATCTATCTGTACCGGTCACAAGTTGCACTTTTGAGTTTTTTGGAAGAAAAAAATAAAAAGATCAAGTTCAGTAACTCAAACTGCCCTAATATAATATTTTGACAATCGATTCCTCCTAAAGGCTTCCATGGAGGAATGTGTTTATTTTACCAATTATAGACCTAATTAAGAGCAATCTATCAGTACTGGTCACAAGTTGCACATTTGAGTTTTTTGGAAGAAAGAAATATTTTTTGATCGATTGATGTTGAAATTGTTTGAGCCAAAATCATGTTTTACTGCGTATAACTCAGAAACGGTAGGATATAGGAAAAAATGATTCAGGTACAACTTGTAGATAATTTTATGGCCTTTCAATTTTTCCTTGAAAGTTTTTCTCTAACATGTACCGTTTTTGAGATTTAAGCGAAAAATGAAAAAAATGGACCCATTTCCCCCCTCCCCCCACTCCGGGGCTCCTCCTAGTGGCCCGGGGTTTTAGTATGTTTATTACCTAGGGACTCTTGACATGTTTCCGAAGAAACATCTTACGTTACTAACTCACGCACTCTAGACCCCCCTTGGAGGGACTCATTCAATGGACTATAACCAAATTAATCAAAATAAAGTTCTGGAGGAATGTGTGTCGTCGACTGCGTATGTTTATTTAAAAATAGTATCTATACTCGCTATTTCGACAGACTTTTTTTACGGATTCGTGCTCTATACTGTTTCCCTAATATTGTTTTTTTTTTATATATTACATACAGACAGTTTTTACTTTTTTTATTGTTTTATAATATGTATAGATTATCATTAATAATTATAAACAAATAATAATAAAAAGACATATTACATAATTTGTGATGATTTCAACTTCACTGTTTTATACAATTATTTTAGACAACATACCTACTAACTACCGAAAATACGCGTTGAACGAGCGAAGAATATTGTGTATAATTTAGCGTGCGATGAACTTTACGTACGTTGGATGAGCCGGGTGTATGAGGGTATTGTGAGGGCGCGCGGCATGGCGCGTAATGTGCGGGGCTTAATCGTAGAATTATCTGGCTTTATACGCCTTCTTAATGAGTGAGTGTTGTTAGTTAGTGAGTGAGTAAGTACCCTGCAAGCAACAAGCGCGCAACACGCCGGCACAGCGAGCACGTTGAACACCGCCGACCCGACCACGGTCCCCACTCCCAGGTCTCCCTCCGTCACGAAGGTACCAACGCAATTGATGAACAGCTCAGGACTAGAGCTAGCCGCCGCCATGAATGTCGCGCCGGCTATGTCTGACTCCATTTTTAAACCTGGAAAATTATAAGGATTTAATAGAAACTATGTGTGAAGATAAGTGATGTTAGAAATGGTTATTAGAAAATGTCAACCAGTTATAGATAACGTTATGTTTTTAGTTAATTTATTGAAACAATTGAAGATACCAAATAATAAAGTATGACTACGAATAGTATTTTACATGAACATAGGTAGTTCAATTGTTTTTCTTCACAAAAGTGATGTAAATTTACGTTATTTTTTATTAATTATTAATATTAGTAACCCCTGAACCAATAGCCAACTTCTTCTCTTTATTAATATTATATTTGTCATAAACAAAGAAGAAGTGGTCGTTTTCCAGACCAATGTTTATCAGCTTTGGAAAAAGCCTCAGCTTTGCCGGTTATTTGCGAATATATCGAAATTACACACATTGATGAGTTTCCTACAGCTCCTATTGAATCTTTATCTCTAGTTGAATATTATTGTTATGAATGTAAATTTAAATTCTCGGAATTTTCTTTTAGGTTAAATTAGTAAAATTTCATAGTGATGGTGCTCTCCGATTATACTCCTTTTCTTGTTTTATATTTCATCATTTATAATTGCTTCTAAATTAATGAAAAATAATATTAACAAGACCTGATACAAGTCAATAATTTGTTTCCCCATTTGATTTAAATACGATATGAACTATCTACATGATATGTATGAACATGCATAGTTTTATCTCTGTGCAAAACTCCTAACACTAGTTCATCCCAAAATATATATATATTTTTTTTATATCAAATCTGATCATCACACTCTGGAATAAACTGTAACACAAATTACCTACTCATATAACATAGTACATACATCCCCAGTTATATAATGTTCTATGATATAAGGTCTATTACTGCGATTCAAAGGGGGAATAAACATTATCGCTTACTCCACACTTCTTACTGTTCTTGATGTTCGGAGAGCCGTACTTGACATTTAGATGCAGTACACTAGGTTTATACACCATGGAATAGATTTGTATAGATATTAGATATATGTCGAATTTTGATGAAATGATTATTGAATATTAAAATAGTAGGTAAAAATGGTCAGCCTTTTTTAATTTTGAATCCTCTTCTGAGGACGGGGACTACGCTGTTTTGAAAGCGACAAAACTTTTATTGTTTAGTGGCTGCGCTTCACGGTTTCACCCGCGAGCATCCGCTCCTGTTGGTCTTAGTGTAATGATATATTGCTTATAGCCTTCCTCGGTAAATGGGCTATCTAGCACGGAAAGAATTTTTCAAATCGGACCATTAGTTCCTGAGATTAGCACGTCCAAACGATTGTTTGGCTCAGGCAACAAACTCTTCAGCTTTATAATATTAGTATAAATTTTGATGGAAGTAGGCATTAGAAATATTAAAAATAAGTATCTATCTACTAAAGATATCTATCCAAATATGAAGGCTTGAAATTACTATTCATTATGTTTTATTTACACTTATGAAGTTAGCAAATAATAATCTATACTAATATTATAAAGCCTCGGGGTAGCCTAATTCCCTAGAGGCCGCGTCCCCAGGTGGCGGAACGCACGGTGCGGAACGGTGAATCCTCCGCGGACCACAAGGCCGGAGAAGGTTAACTCCGTTATAAAAACCTAGGTTGGAGAGACGAAATAAATACTCCTGGGAGTGGTATGTGAGCAGTGCTGTCAGTACTTGGCTGGGGACGATGAGGATGACGTGTGCCAAAAGGGCCCAGTTCCAGATAGTGGTTGGCGGGATTAACCGGCAGGCATTCTGCAAACTTAGTGGAGAGGAGAGAAGGAAGATGGAGGCAAAATTAAAAAAAACTACCCCAGGAGGGTACCGGTATTTCCGGAAAATCCCTCCCCGAGAAATCCTCGGGCAGACCCTCGTATTCTGGGGCAATAGTAAATAAATTAAACAAGATAATATAATCACCAATAAACGGAGTAGTCACTGGACGACTTCCGTACAAAACAACCTTTAAATTCTTAAAATATCGCTGAATATTTGAAAAGTGATAGATTGCGATGATGAATAAATAAAAAAAAATATTATAAAGCTGAAGAGTTTGTTTGTTTGTTTGAACGCGCAATCTCGGGAACTACCGGTCCGATTTGAAAAATTCTTTCGGTGTTAGATAGCTCATTTATCGAGGAACGCTATAGGCATCACGCTATCATCACGCTACGACCAACAGAAGTGGAGCCACGGGGGTGAAACCGCGCGGAGTTATAAATAATTGAAAATGTAATACGCGCATTGGCAATTTAATTGCCTCCCTGTAAGTATTGGAGATTCACTTCAGGCACATTCACGAGCTGTTTAAGACTTTGCACAGCAGTTAATTGTTCAAGTTTATGAGAGGAAATTAAAGAAATACGATATACAGGTACATAAACGCGCTAGTTTGTAAACACGGAGAGCAAAGAAAGAAAAACATTTAGACATCCGTGTTTCCCGATAGATACAATTTGGATCTATTCAAGGACAAAGTGAATAGGCTTTACCTTACTGATCAGGCATGCTAACCTGAAAGACCGCATCTTCACTTACCATCAGGTGAGATGGCGGTCAAATGCCTGAGCAGTTTGCTTAAAAAAAAAAAAGACTCATTGACGTGTCCAAAGAATAATCTAGGAGTAATTAAATTTGATAGAACATATTTTTTTATAGAATAAAGTAAAAATTAGTTGAATATACTCTAAGACTCTATGAGTATAATATAATGAGATTTTTATTTGAATTCCTTTTTAATAGACTCAGTTTTAAGAAAATAAAAAATTGTAGTCATCTGTTCAGTAATTTAATAAAAGATAATTTTTAAAACTTCTGTGTGCATCAAATTTGAAAAGGCCTTGCTTGAACCAACATTTTTATGTGTAGCTTAGAGAACGTATTATTTCTTTATTATTTCATTAATAACACATGTTCCGTAATTATTGATAAAAATTTATAAGTAAAGGACACATAAAATAATAATAGTTTAAAAAAACTAAAAAACACGCTTTTTATAGAAACCGAACTAAAAAATGGAATAATTTTATCAAATTAGTGTATTGTCATCGGTCCTCAATAAATCTACAAAGTTTGAACGAAATCTGGCCGTTTAAAGTGGGTCAAAATCGCGCCCAAAGAAGTCGGTTACAAACATACAAACATACAGGTGAAGCTAATATAAAGCGTGTAAAAAGACGTGTGGCACTCGGGGACTACCGCGGTAAAGCTATTGCATGATATGCCTTCATGCCACACCTCCGTGCCCGTCGGAGTGGGGAGCGTGAGGTTTTTCGTTACGCAATTTCTGGATTCGGTCCCCGTGCTCAAGGCCCGCGATAGAAGCTATGCAATAGCTTAAAAAACTTTTCCATTAATACGACGGAAAATAAATCCATACAATATCCTAGTTATAACACTAGTAAATTCTTTGAACTATCTGCTCGAAATAATCTATGAAATGCCCTCCATTCGTGTGTCATAGGCAATTGGTATGTGACGTGGTCGGTAAATGGATAAATGGCTACAAACCTCGCTATAAACACATTCTCGCGGCTCCATGTTTGTCTTCTTATTAGAGGGCAAACGAGCACGCATCACCTGATCGGAACACCAATAAAGTAATCCTCGCTAATGTAAAAATGTTTCTCACGTCGGCGTCGCAACGTAACATACTGCTATTTTTAGCCGACTTTGAAAAAAAGAGGAGGTTATCAATTCGTTGATTTTGCACGCCTCATAAGCGAAGCGTTGAGGTGGGTACTACTGTCACTTCGCGCAAAACATCTGATTTTTCAAACTTAAAATGACTTTATGTATCATACATTGCACTTGTAAGATAATACATACACACACATATTAAGAAAAAACACTATTTTTAACGTTCATTTTTTTTTGATGTCATTTTTGTTATTTAAACTAGTTAAAAAACAGTTTAAAAAAGTTCTGTCTTGGACGTCCGTGTGTCTGTATGTGCGGATCCTTTTTCTTGTTAACACGATAGCGACCGAAATACTTTACTAATCGAGTCTTTTTTTTTCTCTTACGCTTGAGTATGCTCAGGAATAGAACCCTTTCATTTTTCAGGGTCTGATTCGATGTGGTTTAACACGTTCGCTGCGAAACAGGGCTTGAAACACCCTGTCCGTGTCTCGTCGTTATAGCGGTAGGAAAAAACTTAAACTTCTCTGTCGTGCGGGAGGCATAACTTCCATCTGGTTCAGTGTAGGAAAGTGATATCTATATATCTGAGATGTGCTATTGATTCCTAGTTCAATGGTATACCGACCTTAATACCGGGTTTCTTAGACCTCGTGCCGCACTGAAAAAATAAAAATTCTAACACAGTGCGGAACGAGGTTGCGAACACCTCGTACCACCGCGCACCTCGTACCGCACCCTAAGCTAGCTTCACGCGGTTAGTGTTGTGCAACGCATTCGAGACTATTTGTGGAACAACTTATTGAAGCTTTTACAAAGAAGGACTTGAATGTGGATACAGGTACCTAATTTTCAAACTACTCGTTATAATAAATATCGTTAATAGAAACGTGAATGTGACATGTTGAGTAACTTTCTTCAAATATGTTGATAATCATGATTACTATTAGTGTGTTTGTTCATTGAATCAACTAGCGGCAAATCCAAAACACCCGGCAATCGGTGTATGGCTCATCAAAATTTAACTCTTGCCCAAGTCAACAAGCCAACAAACAAGGCACATCATCT
Source organism: Colias eurytheme (assembly GCF_061535395.1). Taxonomy (NCBI): domain Eukaryota; kingdom Metazoa; phylum Arthropoda; class Insecta; order Lepidoptera; family Pieridae; genus Colias; species Colias eurytheme. The sequence goes on from NC_142980.1 coordinate 1,727,645, forward strand.
CTTAAAGGGATCAAAGAAGAGGAGATGTGTAGGATGTTACGAAAAACTCCGCATCTTCTTAACAAGTCGTGAGGCCGACAAAAAAAGTAAAGGAAATTCTCACAGAATGCACTGGTTGCAAACAATATTCTGGTTTGGCCTGTTTTAATAATAAACATCCATAAGTTTGATAAATAAATACAATTAAATAAAATCGATATTTCTTTTCCCATCACTAAATTATATGAAAAACTGCTATTGTTCAGTGCGGTATGGGGTACATCAGACCCCACATTTTATTTTACCCATAGAATCTAAACTAACTAATCTAACCACGGGCGACGATAGATTTAGGTTAATGAACTCATTGTTAATAATAATCACGACAAAAGCCGCACACTTTGTCTTATTTGGCGCCAAAAAAAGGATTTTGGTCTCCTACGGGCGGTGGGGTTTAATATGCCTCGTGCCGCCACAATCTCTGGTATAGGACAAGGTTTAAAACGACCCGTAACGCAGTAATGGAAAGTACAGATATATCTGTGCCGCAGCGAACGTGTTAATTGTTATTAAATAAACAAAAATAATAATTAATAAATATTTATTAAAAAAAAATTATGAGGCGTGCACTTTTGGATTTTCCAAATTATTTTTTAATGTAGGTATGTTCTCCGATTTCTCTAAGAGACTTAGATCGATTTCGAAAATTATTTTGTTGGTGGTGGTTGGTGTCTAGTGATCATCAGGTCAGAATTTGATTATGCAATCCTAGAAAAATCGAAGGAACTCTTCATTTATTTGAAAGTTGTAGCAATTAAATTTTAATTATTAAAAAGCGGTTTTTAGTGTTTGTTAAAACAGAATTGCTCTAAAAAATTGTCAAACATCACTTTCCATAAAGGAATTTCCTTCGACCGCTATGAAAACGCGACCGAACAGCAAGCGGTTGATATTATAGTAGGTACCTAATTAGTAATTACGTACTGGCTTCAGAAGTGTAAGATAGCTAATCTGCATGGAGACTGGCCAACAAGCATAAATAGGTGCAGAGAGGAGTGAAGAACATTTTTTTATCCCATAGTCCGGTGGGACAGAAAATTCAAGATAGTTCAAGATATTATAAAAATGAAATGTTTGTTAGTTGCAATTTCACTTAAAAATTATTTGATAGATTGTAAAATATAGGCTATCTTTTCTAGGCTTTTCCTATTCGAAGTCCATCCGGGAAAAGCCGACGCAAGCGGCTACTAAGTGTTATTGTGAAATGTAATTTTAGGGTAATATTTGATTTCCATTTTCAAACCGTTTCTGTAATATTGAAAATGATTTCAGCGGTCAATTAAACACTATTATACATATTGATACAGTTATATCGACAAACTGGATATTTGATTTTCATCTCGACCTTTGACTCTATCTCGATTGAGTCGATTGACTTTGTGATGTTATCGACATGCTAACTAATTGAGTGATATGGTTATCTAAATATAGTCGACTATAATATCTATTCTAAAAATAGCTGCTGTTTTTCTACCTCATTGCTCCTTCTTCATGCTTTACCTCCATAAGAACCTTCCTGGTGCCTTAATAAAAACGTTAAAAAATTTGCCGTTAGTGGCGATGCATTTTTACTATTTAAGGAATATATTATGAAGAGGAATCATTTATGATTTTGGAATGTATGTTTGTAATGTTTTAACACAAAAACTACTGGAATGATTTCAATAGTTCTTTCACCAGCAGAAAGTTTCATTGTTCTTCAGTCAAGCACGATATATTTTCATTTTTAAAATATTAATTAAATTAATATTATAACTATTAACTGTTCAAACATTCGCTCTTTGGCTTCCGACTTTTATTCGATTTGTTATAGAAACATTACCTCGGCACTGGATCTGCAGATTGACAAAAAATAATGAACTTATTTAGGTAGAGACATATTTTAGGAAACTTTATATCATAATACGACGATGTCTGTACATTTCAGAAAACATTTTACGGTGACTTTTCATCGGATTATTAATGTGAATTATGAATGACTTACGATCACATATCACTTCGATAGCTGGCACGAAGTAATGCTCACACACGGCTCCAAGCAGAAGGAAACAGTATATTGCTATTACGCAGTGGATCACGATGTAACCCTGTTCAGTAGAAGAACACAATAAAATAATATATAGAGTAAAAAATACCTAAGTAATCTTATGGAAATATTGTAGTCTTCCCGATCCTTGATGAATGTACAAAGTTTGAATTCAATCTGTCCATTTAAAGTGGGTCAAAATCGTGGGTATGAAGTGTTGTATAAAATAATGCGTATTTTTGATTTTATTAATAACATTTTTGTTTATATTTAGCAATAATTAAAAACGAGGCGGTGAGTTATCGATGATACAATTGAAAACTAATTCGTATTCTATAATTTCCAACAATTGATGAATGTATTGACATTTTTTTAAGTTTTCGTAAACAATTTATCAATTCATTTTACTTTAAAAATTGTTAAAAAATGCTTTATATTATATACAAAATCTTTGCTTTTGCCCAAAGGTTTGCGGGTGAAACCGCGTAGCACGGCTAGCATGTAGTACTTCTTACGTAACTATATGTAAAGTAATATTTGGTAATACTAGCGAGTAGCGACCTCATCAATGAAATTAACACACGTGGTTATTTGGTCCACTGTTGCAGTAGGAGTCCGACAGAACCCAGGGTCCTTGGTATATTATTATTAAAGTAGGTACCTATATTGTAATTTGTATGAATAAAAAGAGCGTGTGTGCCAAGCCAAGCACACGTCTCAGAAGTGAAGCTTCTTTGGCAATATTCAAAGATACCAAAATCGTCGCCTTACTCCATGACGTGTCCTTGAAATTTTACTCCCAACTCTAAAGAAGCTATTTCACTTCAAAAAGTAGAATCAAGTAGGCACATATACATAATACATACTTGTTGTCTCTGTGCCCTGTTAAGACCATCTGGAGGGAACTCCAGAATGGCGGGTGGGGTGCAGTTTCTTCCATTGATTTCCAGAGCCAGGAGGTGTCGGGACGTGAAGCTAGTTACATCTGTAATAATATTCTCGCTTACGTAACTACATAAAGGAAGTGCAAAATGAAAAAAATACTAGGATTTAAGGAAAGGAAAATAAAATAATGGAGAAATGCGAAGAAGTGGACACATAACTGAATTTACTCTTTGTTGAAGTTAATAAATTAATTTTGTGATCTATTTTTACACATATTACAGATAATCGAAAAAATAAAAATGTATGCGTGTACTAGAGTACACACGTAAGAAGTGAAACTTCTTTGTGACCTTAAAAATGTCACGAGTATGGCGTAACGCAAAAATGTCACGCGTACGGCATAACGCAAAAATATCACGCGTACGGCGTAACGCAAAAATGTTACACACAAAATTTTTGTCCAACCCCGATAAAGAAGTTTCACTTCAACAAATTCGTATACCTATTTGTGAAGGTTCATGAAAATACTATTATTGAACGAAAGACGTCTAAAATTCTGAAATCCCTCTAATCACCGTAAACACAACCTCACACAAAATTTAAGCCTCAAAACCAAAGTATCTATTAACTTAGTAAAATTGAAAATCTATATTGCTTCACCCTAACCACAGAATACATAATAGTAGCTAAACGCTACCCTAACTCTAGTTCCTCGTAAGCAAAACTCACTAAAAGGGGTTTTAAGGGCGTCTAGTTAATAGATTGTTCCTAACTTCATAGAAGTTCCTGGAGAGATTATAATCTAATATATATAAAAATGAATCGCAAAATGTGTTGGTAAGCGCATAACTCGAGAACGGCTGAACCGATTTCGATAATTCTTTTTTTATTATATTCCTTGAAGTACGAGGATGGTTCTTATGTAGAGAAAACGTAAACATGTACCACGGGCGAAGCCGGGGCGGACCGCTAGTATAATATAGAACCAGCTTTAAGCCCGCGGCTCCGCCCGCGTTTTCAAAGAAAAACTCGTATAGTTCCCGTTCATGTGGGATTTCCGGGATAAAACCTTTCCTATGTGTTAATCCAAGTTATACTCTATATGTGTGCTAAGTTTTATTGTAATCGGTTCTGTAGTATTTGCGTGAAAGAGTAACAAACACACACACACACATCCTCACAAACTTTCGCATTTATAATGTTAGCACAGACTAATAATAATATACTACGTATACAAATATTAGTAGGACTAAACGGAGAACCTTTTACCACAGTTCGAGAAATCAAGAATTAAACATAGAAATTTTATTTACTAATCGATACGTATGAAACTGTTGAGCTAGTCATACAATGTTATGGACAATGTACATTCGATTTTTATATTTGGATAAGTCTCCGACTCAAAATAGATAAAAAAATTTGACGGGATGAGTTCTATAAAAAAGATGACAGTCAATATAAAAACAACTGTACCTATGTTTTTACTTGGGAATTTTTAATAGCAATCGCTTATGAGCACTACGAGTTCAATTATTTTTGAAACATTTTGGAGAAATGAACTGCATAAAATAAGAATGAGAACTGCATACAATAAGAATGATATTAATTATGATTAAGTGTAAATGTTTTAATTTTGTTAACATTTGTTAACAATTTTAAAATCAGTCAAAATCTCCAATCTCAACTAATTTCCAAAAAAATGAATCTACTGACCGAACCTGAAGCCTAATATATAATGAGATAAAAAAAATATGATGCAGATATGGAGTTACTCATGTCAGTTTTATTATTATAGCTAACTAGCGGTCCGCCCAGGCTTCGTCCGTGGTATATATTTACGTTTTCTCTCCATAAGAACCATCCTTCTTCAAGGAATATAATAAAAAAAGAATTATCTAAATCAGTCCACCCGTTCACGCGTGATGCCGACACCAAGGAAAATCAATCGTCATAATAATATATCTAATAGATATACGATTTCTAATATCTAGAAATAAAATAGATAATGATGAATAAAATGAAAGTTTTCTTATAGTTAATTATTTTAAATTATTTTTGTTATTTCAATGAGTAATGATTGTGTGATATACATATTCATAAAACATTTGACTGAATAATAATTAATGATGGTATTCACTTTTTATGTTAATGTATTTATGTATTGATTTAAATGTTGTGTGCAGTTTTAATTGGGTTTTAATTTTAATATTGATTAATTTACTTAGTAAGTTGATGTAAATGTTTTTAGATTATATCCTGTAATTGTGCCTTATATAAATAAATAAATAAATATTGTTTATAAATTATTACCTCCCAAATACATGAATAAGCGTTTCTTTGCAATCGCTGTAAAAATGAATACATACCTACATTTTATTGTTATCTAGCTTTCCGCCCACTTCGACTCAAACCTAATAAATTATATTATACTAAAACCTTCCTCTTGAATCACTCTATTACAAAAAACCGCATCAAAATCCGTTGCGTAGTTTTAAAGATTTAAGCATACATAGGGACAGAAAAAGCGACTTTGTTTTATACTATGTAAGTATGTAGTGATTCCACTAAAGCCTATTACAATATTTTTGCGTTTTATAATTTGCATGCATTATTTTGTTAATGTTTGTTTTCTGATGATTGTATTAATTATTATTTCCTATAAGCTATAGAATATTAATATGATCTCAAAAAAAATAATAAATGTTAACATGGATTAGATAGAAGACATTATTAATATTTCTTGCTTCGAAAATACTCTTTCTTATATTGCTCTTCTCTAAGTAAATTTGGATTTTTTTTTATTATAATGTAGCTTTTTACTCTAATCTGTAGTCATTATTTTCACAATCCGTATTTATAACGATGTTATCCTATACTAGATTTCCGCCCGCGGCTTCGCCCGCGTTGGCAAAGGAAAACCCGCATAGTTCCCGTTCCCGTGGGATTTCCGGGATAAAACCTATCCTATGTGTTAATCCAAGTTACCCTCTATATGTGTGCTAAATTTCATTGTAATCGGTTCAGTAGTTTTTACGTGAAAGAGTAACAAACATCCATACATCCATACATCCATACATCCATACATCCATACATCCTTACAAACTTTCGCCCTTATAATAGTATTAAGATTAAGATTAATATACACAATAAATACTCCCCAAATCGTCAATAAATTAGTAATTTATATTATAATATCATAATTCCAAATAGTAGACATAAGCAGACTATAGACGTCGCATTGCTTTGCATTGCAGAGCTTCGCCACAAATGATTTAAACATTACCTGCGGTCTGCTCTATTTCTTTATCGATAGCTGCGCCGAACATCAAATAATAGACAAACGGTAACGCTAAGAATAACACTCTTATTACCACCGCCGTACTATATTTACACTTAGTCCGTATCAACATTTTTGCCATTAAAAATCAATGAAATTTTCAACCGAAGATTAGAAGATTTTTAAGTTGACTACAGGGAGTCAACGGGAGCGGTTGTCAAATAAAAAATTCGAATATTTCGCCGTGTATACAACTCAATTTCATTGACAAGTGAATTCTTGCTAAAAGGGACGCAGAGCGTCCTGCAAGATGTACTGAAACTTCACTACTGTCTTTTTCAAATGAAGAAATTGTTTATCGATAACTTCGATAAGTTTTATCGATATCAGTTGGTAAACAGCAGCTTAAGCAGGTGGCCAATGCTAACTAATATGTTTTATTGTCAATATTTGGATATATTATCTTGGATTTGTTACGACATAGAAGGCATAGCTTTCGATTTCAGTCCGGGTTAGGTGAGCTTCTAAAAGGTAAGGTATTGTGATGCTTTTGGTTTTTAATGATATTACTTTATTCAAAGCTCGGCGAATTATTGAAAGCTCTGCGAAATATGGGTACTTATTTATATTAATTTTAAACAGATACCTATATATAAAACTATCGCCAATTATTAAAAACATTCAAGAGAATTAGAAACTATAATAGTACTTCAGTATAATGACGCGTAGGTATACTGAGATAGTCTATCATCGATCCATTTAATAAAATTTAAGAGGTTCAATGAGAACATAAAATAAACCCCTTCAATGAAAATTACCGAAGAGTATAGTCCGGGATACATCGTCCATTTTTGCAAGTGATTACTATCAAGCTAATTTTTAGTGAGTAGCTTTATTTTGATGAGATGCCCATTAATTTCATGTACGAAACTCTCGATTGTGGTAGCTTACAGAGGTAACAAGGATAACAATTTTTGATTTGACGGTTCTCAAATATTTATTACGCAATTTGTAGGACAATATGTCTGTTGAATTATATAAGTATTAAATAAGTGAAAATAAAAAAATCAGCTGGTTAGTAATCATTTATGATGACTTCGTTATCGATACACATTGGAAAGGGGGACTCTTTGATCAAACCATAGATTTTGTAGGACAAATATTTTTTCGAATAATTTAGATAATTATCTTGAGATTGAACAAAAAAAAAACATTCAGTTAGTAATTAATATTTGAGAACCATCAAATCAAAATATTTTATCCTTGTTTCCTCTGGTAGCTACCACAATCGAGAGTTTTGTACATGAAATTATTGGGCATCTCATCAAAATAAAGCTACTCACGAAAAATTAGCTTGATAGTAATCACTTGCAAAAATGGGCGATGTATCCCGGACTAGTACCTTATAAATTATTTTAGAATAAATATATTAGATTTTTAACAATAAAATATATAAAAATCATTATAAAAATCATGTATTAAATAATTCTATAATAATAATATCATCTGGGTTCGTATAATTACTTAAAATGTGTAAACAGCTCTATAGCCTTATGTATCAACAAGAACTGTATGCTTGATCTAGAACCTAATAAACATTTTTACTAATACTTTTAATAATGTATTACCCTATGGTATAAAGAGGTTTTACAAAATCGCTTTATTTGATGCAGCGTATCAACTATGTAATAAGTTAAATCATTGGAGTACTTAGGTACCTACTCTTTTAAAATTACCCATTGAGTTTATACTTGATATTTATAAAATTGAACATTCATTATCAATCAATCGACATTATTTACTCCTTCGTGTATCGACAAGATATTGTATTGGCTAATATTTGTATAGGTCGGATACCTACGATAATATCTACCTGCATTTGATGTACTGTTAAGCGTAATACGTTTCATTTATAAGTTATTTTATTCAACAATTAGTTTAGAACCATCATGACCATTATGACCATCGAAAATAATAAGTAAGTATAGTTAAAAGAAAATAAAATAAATGGTCATTATGATTATAAGGCAGATATTTTTTCACAAAGAACGCATTAGTAATATCAATGTTTACTAATTTAATTAATCACGTTTACGTTACGTTGAATTTTATTTCAATTGATAAAATTTGATGTTTTCTATACGCACTTATAATACCGAAAATGTTATTACTCCTATTTCTCATTAGGTGCCTATTTTTTATTAGACTACGCTTTTGATTTTCAATGTTTGCATGATGCTATTTTTTCCGGATTTACTTATAGTATCTTGTTATTTTCCTTCTCCATATGAAGTAAAAACTTCAATTTATTTCAAAGTTTCATTGTCGAAATGGAAAATGCAGTGTTTGCTTTGCTTGCGTTTCTTTTAATATTCCTTTACTACGCTCACGATCTGTCTTTGCACGTCTCTACCAAAGCAGTGAATTTTAATATTTTTATTATCTACTACTTAAAGATGTGTGTATTTATGAAACGGACTTTCGGACAATATTTAAACTCTTATACCGTTTAGCCCTTGTGTATCGTACAAATATTATAATTTAAAAAGTTAAATAAAAAACTGTACTTGAGCATTTCTCACATATTTGACGTGCACGAAATTAATTTAGCCAATACCCAATATTGGATCTAAATATTCTAAATATGTATTGATAAACAAATAGTTATTTTGAAATATTTACAGCTAGGATTTAGTGCTGGTTATCGGACAGAAAATTCCACTAAAAACATACTAATCTATAGATTAGAAAGACCTTAAGTGTAGGTATATTCCACAAGGTACGCGTGTATGAGTTTCTATGTACTTACGTGTTATAACTATTATTACATGCATTGCTTTCATTTTCAATCGGCTTGTATAAATAGTGGCTATGAAACATATGAAAAGCATTAGAATATAATTGTACTCTTTATAATATGATACCATTTTTTATATTTATATTTATATAAATATGGATATTGTGTCTGAAATAAAGATGTATTTATTAACGCGTGGACGAGTATTAAATGCCAATAAATTCTTATGTAGAGAAAACGTAAATATGTACCACGGGCGAAGCTGGGGCGGACCACTAGTACCAAACTGTATACATAGAAAGAACAACGAGAGTCATAAGGACTTAATAAAATAAACTATTTATCAGAGGTTGGTTCCTACCTGGGTGAACTAGCTCATTGTAGCTATATCGATTAACACTCGTTTACGAAACTTCATGGAAATCGTTGAAGCCGTTAGAAATGTAGATTAAGAAAAGTTGTAAATGCGAAAGTAAGTTTCTTTGTAATAATGGTGGCCATACACCATACTTCCTATCGTCCATTCGGCATGACGCTACCGATTGGATCAGTTAGAACTGACCATGTGTGGGAGTGGATTGGCATTATTTGGCATGATAGTTATACTTGACGGAACAATCGAATTTCGATTCTTTTGGCTTGATCATGGCGATTGGATCATGTCGATTGGACCGTGTATGGCGGTATGCGATCGTCACTTCAGTCTGGTCAAGATTTTTCGTCCAAGCTGAAGCATAGGCGCTTCGCTCGCTTGGTCGATAAATATGAAAGTATATGGATGTTTAGATGTCAACGGTTACGGATTTGGATAAGATTTGTTTGGGAGATAGATGAAGTACCAGATTACTTAACACATTGGGTACTTCTCATTAAATAGGCACATATATATAACAACAATCTTCCTGGCATATAATCCTTTTTTTGTTTCATTTTTACGAATAAAACGCTCAAAACGGCTAAAACATCGTCGTCTTCGCCCGCTTTGTCTAAAACATAATAAATTAATTATATACTTAAACTTTCCTCTTGAATCACTCTATCTATTAAAAAAACCGTATCAAAATCGGTTGCATAGTTTTAAAGATTTAAGCATACAAAGGGACATAGGGACAGAGAAAGCGACTTTGTTTTATACTATACTATGTAGTGATAGTGATACTCTAGAAACAATTGTCCAAGTCAGTACTTATTATTCTTTGATGATTTTACATTTTGTTTTATAAGCATTTTCTATAAGTTTAATACGTATCCTCGGGCTAAGAAACAACGGGCACGCGTCAATTGCATTAATTATCTTCTTGGTTCAATCCGTGTGTCACTCTCTAATTAGGGTCACTGTAGCACGCTTTGCCTGTGAGATTTTGTAATTTAATACAGTCAGTATTATTTTACCTTTGTTTTGCGAACTTAACTTTGGGCTTCACTTCACGTACAAATAATGTAGAGATTTTTAAGCTATTGCATAGCTTCTATCGTGGTTCATGAGCGCGGGGACCGAATCCAGAAATTTAGTAACGAGAAACCTCACGCTCCCCCCTCCGACGGGCGCGGAGGTGTGGCTTGAAGGCATAGCATGCAATAATAGCTTTACCGCGGAAGTCCCCGAGTGCCACACACCTTTTTTTTTTAATGATCGTAGATAGGGAAGCGCTTGACCACAATCTCGCCTGATGGAAAGCTAAGATGTAGCCTAAGTAGGTACGCGCTTCCCTAGTAGGTACCCGTTCACTCTACGCTTGAAGACACCCATATTGTACTCGTCGGGGAACACAGATTGAGAATTCTATATCGCTGTAATACATGATGTTGTTCTTTTCCTATTATAATCAGCTGTCCCGGCAAACGTTGCTGCCTTACTCTTATCCCTTAGGGGCATGAAAAATAGATGTGGCCGATTCTCAGAATCTCACTAATGCACATAAAATTTCATGACAATCGGAACAGCCGTTCCGGAGGAGTAGATATGCTAGCATTGTTACACGAGAATGTTGTGTTATAGAGATATAGAAATTAACTTAAGTATATTATGTATTATTTTATTAGGTATGTTTTTTTATATCGATAAAGCAATCCGATACAGATTTATGGATAGTAGGTGGATATCACTTAATAGTGAAATAAGCAAAAAAATATAGGTAGGTATAGTTACTAAACAAAAAAAATATTATATTAATATATAGCTATATTTTTTTTTCATAATTGAAAATTTTGTACATTACAGTACACTACAGTATATTATACGTAAAAATAAGTCGTATCCGTAATCCGGTTTAAGAATGTATAATTTGTGATAAGCCTAATTTCTAATTATTGATAAAAGTCTTCATTAAAAGTAATTAGTGTAATGCAATCATTACGTACCTAAACATTCATTACTTGCTTACTAACTTTCGCCCATGACTTTGGCCGCGCACCCATTAATAGGCAAAAATAATTCCATAATAAAAAGAAGATGTTCTCAAATAACTCACTATAAATTACAACCATGATACTTATATGTGTTTGTACTGTACAGATTATTATCAACGATCCGCCTGTATTTTTTGAAAAATTCAAATTGTTATACTTATATACTGAACCTATATAACCTATACCATAATTCTTCAATCAATCTTTCTAAATTTTGTTGTTTTAAAAAATTGAAACAAGAAATCAAATATGAAATTATTTTTTTCTTGATGAACAATTTATATAATGAATCATGGAAACATCAGCTAATCTCGTAAAACTATTGACGTATAACAAAACCAGTTATTACAAACAGGTTGATAGACAAGGTAATATAAAATCACGTTTTTGTATAAGTTCTGTTATTTAAACTTTATAAATAATTAAGATAAGGGTCAAAACTGCATATAAAAGCAAATTACTATAAGGTATGAAAAACTTTCGTCGTTTATTGGAATTCTTGTAAATCAACTTCGAAAATCTAAGCATTGTACTTAGGACTATTTTATAGAAATTTAAATAAATTAATTGTGTAACATAGTTGTCACATCTATAACCAGTAGTAATTCTACCTATCGTAGAAAAAAATAACTTCAAAAACGATCCCACTTACCTTAACAAAAGATGTACAGTAACAAGCTATTTCAACTACAACAGATAAGGTTCATTCTAGCAATTGAATTTCCCATGGTCAACAGCGAACCTACAATTTAAGACAGTACAGTCAACCTTCGAATAAACCATTCAAAAACCATACAACATTAAAATAAACCGTATCACGATCATAAATAAAGCCACAAATTCGATTACCGTACCATCAATTCAACGGCTATTGGTCCTTAATTCGATACAATTAATACCAATTCGTACGACTCTGAAGCAGAGAGTCGCTTGCGCAGACCGAGTGCCGACGTATACATTGTATGAAAATAATTGGCCGTATTCTTCTTTTGACGAGCTGTGTCCATTATGTATCGTCGAGCGTCGGCATTTGGACGAGTGTGACGCCCCAGGACGTCAGTGACAACGACAATGACTGCCTCAGACAGAGGTACGCATATTCCGTGGTGAACCGCAGGTGATGTGAAAGGAAAGGAAAGGTGTTTGTGTTTCGGTGAAGTGATGGTGGACCGTAAGTATGGGGCCAGCTGCCGCAGGTACGTATCGAACGAACGGGCGTGGCTCACAATGGCCTGTTGGACACCGCACCTTCGCGCTTAACCTTCTGGAAAGATTTGTTTTAATAAGCGATTAGATGGGATGGTATGATGAATGCTAATAGATCCTGATAGGTCCCTATTTTTAGACGCCGTTGAGGTATTGTTGAAAGTCGTAATTGATGTTGCTCGAATTTGCTTTGCGTTCGATTTAGTCATTTTAAAATGTCTTATTTTTCAGATATATTATTAATTTAATTAAAGAAATAATGAGATATTTCAATTGGGCCAATATAAGTATCTAAATGTGAAAATAACATTAATAGACCAATCGATTGTTAGCAATTTTAAACGATCATGTACCAAATCCTTAAACATAATTCATAAACTTTGCCCAAGCCCAAAAGGAATCTTAACTATTATTTCTATCACTAAAGTTCCCCCACATGTGTTGTGCAATTTCTCGGAGCTAGAATTTTTCCTTCGATCGTCGATCCAAACATAGCTAGGGGGAGGCATGCTATCTTATTCATCCGGTGTAACAATTGACAATTGTCGCGATTCAAGCAGGACTCACAAGGTTGACTGGTTCACGTGAGCATCGAGTGCCTAAAATCAAATCAAAGTATTCACTTGCCTGTCTAATTGTGCCCGTTTGCGTTTGACATTTAGCTGAAGGTAAATTTGTGCGTGGGCGCACTGTTTCCAAGATCGGTCAAGTTTGCGGTTCACGAGTACGTGTATACGCATGTACGCAGTTTTTCGTAATTTGAAAAACTGATAACATTTCTTATAATTCAGAAAAACCTATGTTTTACGTTCTTTTAGATTGTTTTAGGAATATGATATAGATTTGACTACCTACTATGCATTTTGTAATTGACAAATGACAAAACTTAAATGACAAATTAATTAGTTCAAGTAAGTTTAATGAGTAATTAATGTTGTAAATAACATTAAAAAGGTGTATCATTTACAAAATGCATTTGTCAAGTAATTTTAAAACGCGAATTTTTATCATAACATTCATACTTATTGAATATGAAGCGATACCACTCAACTCAAGATGTCGCTAGTTGTTATAACCTATTTTTTAACAGTACGTTGAATCCAAAAAATATTATATTTACCTCCAGCAAAGCACGTATACGACTTCACTATTCTCTCCTTCTTGAAAAACATAAGTCCAAAGAAAGTTATTATGATTCGCCATATTAGTATCCAAAGTAGCAGGATATAAAATTATTATGACAAGGCTCAACTCAATCTAGAGCGATGAACTTAGTCTCTTCAATCCCGAGACTTTACTAAAGTGATCTTATTGAAGTTACAAAAGGTCTTGTTATCGATACGTATACATCTTGGACTCTTATTGTATACAGAAATATCGGTGTACGATGTTTTCTTTCATACAACGGTTTTATATTATCGCTTGATTGTAAGATTGTAAATAATTACAAGCATGGCGGTCGTATATGCGTGAAATGTCATTTTGACAGCTTGTTGTTAAACAAAAGCGCGCGAAAATGTCTTTATTTACAAGTCTATTTGTTTTTGGTAAAAAGTAATGGTTATTACGAATTATAGACTACGTTAATTGTTTTTCGGTTGTCTACAATGGTAGGAGTCGTCCTCTATAATATGACATTTTCTCAGAATCTTTGTTACTGGTTTGAATAACCTTTTTAAAAAATATTTAGGTGATTTGTAGATGTTCATCCTTCGGTCATTATACCGGTTCAATGTATGGTATTTTGTTGAAATTAAATTTGCATAACGTATTTTACTTTGTTTATATAAAGTTATAATAATTATGATATTCATTGAGTAAATAATATTTATCACTTTTTAATGACCAATTTACTATGTAATTAAATTTAATATGATGAGCATACAAATAATATGAAATTCTATAAACTGGTAGAGAGCGTTCGTTGCATTATAATTTTAATTCTTGCGCTATAAATAAAATATATTGCTTTTCATTAAATTTTAATTTGCAATGCGTGCATTTGATATTTCAAAAAGTTTATCTAAATTGTATTGTAAAAGCGTAAAATATTAATCAGAAGATTAATTCATATAAATAATTAATAATAGCTTAGATATTATTTTAAATATACATTGGCATAACCTTTTAATTCTTGTAAACAGATACGATGAATTAAGATAAAATAATACAGCTTTCAATTTAAGCATTATAATTATATTAATTAAAAAACTACCAAAAGAATAAAATGGAAATTGTCATTCTTGAGCCGTATGCAAACGAGAGTCAATAAATTGTTTCTAATAATATTCTTTATCAATTCAGTAGTTAATACGGTAATATAGATTCTTACAAATGTTATTGTACGTATTATGTCTCAAATTAAATTAGATTAGACTGCTAAAATGAACTGCGCATTGAGCTACCTTATCATAACGCCTACTTATATTTATCCAATCTACTTCAATGTTAGATCTTCAAGCTTAATATAATTATGTTTTGTAGCGGGCTTTGCGTATATTTTTCATTCATATCAATAAGGCACAATATTATGTACATTCACATTTAAAATAAACTAGCTTTGGCTCGTGGTTTTACCCGTATTACTCCACTCCTATTGGTCTTACCGTGATGATATACAACCAATAGCTTATTTATAAATTGGTTATCAAACACTGAAATAATTTTTCAAATTCGACAAGTAGTTGACGAGATTAACGATTTTAATTCAAGCAAACAAACTTAAGCTTTATAATGTAGATACTAGCGGTCCGCCCCGGCCTCGCCCGTGGTACCTACATGTTTAAACTATCCTATCCTGTGATCTCTCAAGTTGGGAAGAACTGCACATGGTGTGCGAATTTTATTATAATCGGTTAAGTGGTTTAGGAGTCCATTGAGGACAAATATTGTGACACGAGATTTATATATATTAAGATAATGACTAGGAAACTAAAAATAATAAGAAAATACTTTTTGTGATCACGTAAATATACTAGAGAATAATATAATGTTTTTTAACTAATTGAGTTTTAACCGTGTTCTGCCCTCAGGCAACACTCAATATTATGAAACAACGAGAACTAAATTATTTAAAACAAATCATACTTAATCATCTTTTAACTATGTATCTTTTTTTGATTCTGTTTTTGTAACATGTTTGAAACTAAGGAAAAACGAGGAGGCACGTGTGCTTTGTTTATAATTTTTGAGCTTTTAAACTGCTTAGAAGAATAACGCGTGAAACGTTTTCGTAGTTTTAAGGAATTAATAAGATGAGTATTTATCTAATATTCATTTTAATAATTTTTCTTTTTTCATAAATTAATATTTATAATAAATTCAATAAATAAAGGAGTACATTAGTATTTATTCATAGGAAGAGGCAACAGACTATGTAAATATTATAAATTATAAATATATACTTAATATTATAAATGCGAAAGTAACTCTGTCTGTCTGGAACGCTTTCCCGCTTATACCTCTCAACTGATTTTGATGAAGTTTGGCAACCTTTAGACCCTTAGAAAGAACATACTAGGCTACCTTTTATCAAAACAGCACTCGGGGACTGCCGCGGTCAAGCTATTGCATAGCATGCCTTCAAGCCACACCTCCGAGCCCGTCGGAGTGAGGAGCGTGAGGTTTTTCGTTACGAAATTTCTGGATTCGGTCCCCGCGCTCAAGGCCCGCGATAGAAGCTATGCAATAGCTTAAAAATCTCAAAATGTAATAATACGTAGATGATAGACTACCAAATACGAAAAGCTATTTCTTAACTCGACTACACAAAATAGAGTTTTATAGTCTCAGTTCAGATTAGGTGGTTAATCCATTTGATATATTAGAATTCTAACTGTGTGATTACATTACTATATGAGCGACTAAATTACTAGTTGAGCGAATAGATTACTAAGTGAGCGACTAAATTACGCTCATCTAGAGCGACTAAAAACACTAGAATAAATTGTTCAAATAGTTATTTGATGAAACTTTCAAAAACAAATTGAACTGATAGTACCTACTCTGTCCATTATAGTATTTTTCAAAGTGATTTTTCTATTCGAAATACCTCGATTAAGATAAGGTGCCACTCAGTATAAATAAATCATATACCAAATAATGAATATAATACAAAACGTAATTTTGTCACTCAAACAATTAATATTAGGTCGCTCAAATATTATGAAGCTGCTCATTTTGTATTTTATGTAATGCAAATTAATGTTTGTTAGTTGCTGATCTATTAATTTTTCATCGCTCGCAGTCAGTCGCTCACTTAGTAATTCTGTTACCCCAAATAATTATTTTTGATAACTAAAACTTTCATTTACAGTCACTCGTTTAAATACTACCCTATATTTTTTATTAACCTAGGCGAAGACTGGTGTAAAAAATCGATGACTAAATAGGCGGTTATTCATTGCAAGCGTGCATCGATAATACGTAGAATACCAACGATAGAAAGAACTCGATATCAGCTAATATGGACTTCCGTCGCTTTTGATCAGTCAATTTCCTTCTAGTGCATTTGATGATGTGCCAACTAGCTCCGACACGCACTCGACGCAATGGAAGCAATGAGCTGCTATTTGACTTTAGTTGTAAGCGATTTGCGCGGTTTATATTAGGTTGATTTTGTATATGATTATCACAACACAGTATACACAAGGCGCTTTCCGTCGTGATAGGGTGATTCAAGAAGGTTTTTGTATAACTTATTAGGTTTTAGATAGCTCGGGCGACCGCGAACGGAAAGCTAGTGTAATGATTGGAGACTGGTTCGGATTTGGCACTGTAGGCTGTAGGATTATTGTACTTGGGTTACTGCGTTGGAGCTTTGTGACAGTTTGAAAAACTAAATTTACGTAGCACCTCTTTGTACGTATAGTGTATAAAATACAATTTTATTTTATTAAGGTTTCAATTTAAGGTACTTATGGTGGAAGTAATTGTTTCTAAATTAACCTAAATAGGTACCTACACCTAATATGTATGTAGTATGTACTAGCTTTCCGCCTGCGGCTTCGCCCCCGTTTTCACAGAAAAACCCGCATAGTTCCCGTTCCCGTGGGATTTCCGGGATAAAACCTATCCTATGTTTTAATTCAACTTCCAAGTTACTTAGTTGGTAAGAATCCTCCTTCCCCGGGGGGCGTGGGTATCTTTAGAAGATTTCCCCACATTTAAAAATAAAAAAATAAAAAAGGTAGGTATTCTCTATTCCTTAAATGTTTTTATATTACATAATTATTGCGTTTACTTTTTACCCACCTCCTTTTTTCTATTATGTTATCCCATCTTCAGTTGGTTGCCTGGAAGAAATCACTTATAAGTGATAAGGCCGCCATCTGTGCTGTGTCTTCTTTTAGTATAAGTTTTCTTTTTGTAAGTTTTTTTTGTTGGCAGTACAATAAAGTATTTAAATAAATAAATAAATAAATAAATGCATTATCCATTCTTCTCAAAAGTCTTCTTCTATAAAATATAAATATTATATAATTTATAGCTTTGAAAAGATACCATTTCTAATAAGTAAAGAATTATAGATTATATTGATAGGAAATTTTCTTATTATTATTTCCACAGATAAAGATTTTATCGTATTAGAAATTAAGATAAACATTAGTTATTATTCCCAATAAATTACATATATCGAGCGAATAGAAAATGCACACGTACCTAACTTATACGAAATATTTTATATATACTTAATTAAAAAATTAACAAAAAAAAGAACTTAAAAACATGCATAAACATGGCATAAATTCATGAAGTTATTGTATTGTCACCGATTCTTGATACGTGTACAAAGTTTGAATTAAATCCGTCCATTTAACGAGGGTCAACATTGAGTCTAAAGGCGTCAGTTACATACATGTTACATACATAGAGATGAAGCTAATAAAATCGTGTGAAAAACCCCGGCTCTAATAATAATCTAATATTAATTGTTATTTAACGATTACCTTTACTGGCACGCGTGAAACTATCAATCGAGTATACACATCGAGTATCATACTTCAATTAAAAATGTATGTCGGCCATCTTGACTTTGAAATTTGTACTAGTTTGTGTTTTATAAATCAAGCCTTTTCGTTTGATAGCCGATAGGTAGCCATATTGAAGAAGTTGTGAAACAATATCTAATTATTTTGTAGCGGCGGCCATTATAGATCGATTATCATCAAACATTTCTAAGAAAGTACCGTAAATGAACTGATTTTCAAATGAAAAAAGAAACATTGTAATCGGTTTATCTAATTGGGAGCTACGACGCCTCAGACATCGACGTCAAACATTTAATCCATACTTAATATTATAAAGCTGAAGAGCTTGCTTTTTTGTGTGAATGCACTAATCTTAGAAACTACTGGTCCGATATGAAAAATCTTTCGTTGTTATACAGCCCATACCACACGTATTTTTTTTTACAAATGTATTCATATAGAATTGATTCCGAATTCGGATCATAAAATAATAATTAAGGACAAATAAGCGTCATTGACCTCCGACAGTGTTTGTTAAGTCTTAATTTTAAAGGTTAATACATAAATTAAAAGGTTAAAGTTCTTAAAACAATATTTATTCATTCAACTAGAGTTATAAAGAACTTTTGAATCGCAAAATTATAATATTGAACACCACAGGGTTTACCTACAGTAGGTACCATAGGTTAAATGTAGGTAAGTAGAATTTGATATTTTTGGTTTTATGGCATTCAAATGGTTTATAAATTTATAAATGTAAGTAATTGTTTTTTTTTCATACAAATCAATCTAGGTATGTTATTAATTAGCTTTCCGCCCGCGTTTTCCCGTGGTTTCCCGTTCCAGTGGGAATTCCCGAATTAAACCTAGCCTATGTCCTTCCTCAGGTCTCAAGCTATCTTTGTATCAAATTTAAAATAAATTCATGCAGTACTTTTTGTATTTCAGAATTTATTTTTATTTTCCTACAATTGCCGGGGTAAATTTGGTCATTTCATTTTGTACGGCATCTGTGTCATAATATTTCAATACTGCTTTTAATCCATTATTCCGCAACGCCATACAAAAATCATGGAGACAAGGGGAAAAAATCTCTACCTGTAGGGGAGAGCGGGGATGAAAGTCACATTTTTATCTTTTTTTATGTAACTTCCAAAATACGTTGTTTAGGAATGATATTTGTATACCAAAAGATAGTGTAATTATTCTGTTACAAAATAAATAAACGTATTTTTGTGTAATATTATCAGTTGTAGAAATATTTTGTATTTTCACTCTAAAGAAAAATGTGACTTATAACCCCGGGTCAGGCATGGTTGTCACAATGCCTAGGGTAGGTAGTCACGTACTAAATAACAGGCAATTTATAAATAGAAAGTCACACTTTGGTCTTATAATTTTACGGAATAATTTTTAATTAAGAACTCTTAACCAAATGAAACCGTGTCTACGGTCTTTATTTCAGTCTGAATATTAATCAATCACAATTTTAGCAAACAATAATAATCGTGAGTCAATATAGAGTCATCAAGGACAGATGGACTTCCAGCAGGTTTGTTAGGGTGATTTTCCGGTGTTGATTGAAAATTTACGGCTAAAACAAACAACCTCAAAACGCAATTAAAGTCATCTCGCATACAGGGGGCTGGTTGATAGGTGACAACCAGCCCCCGAAAATTTGTGACAACGAGCCCCATAACACGTTTTAGGAAAATAAAATTGAAAATAAATTCCGATCAATGAATATCTAAAAAACTATACTACGATATTATAAAACACATTTCATCATCATCAAATGAACTGAAAGATTATTACTGTAAAACAAGAACGTATAATTACGAGGTTCGACACAGCAGCACAAAAATTTACTTTTGCTGTGCGAAAACAATAAACACGTGTGAGGCCCTCACGGCAGATCGGAGCGGTCTGACGCGAAGTTGGGACAGCGTTTTCACTGTATCGCTCTTGCCACGCTGTTCAACAGACTTATTCGATAGTTCAGTTTTGTGTTAAGACCGCTGTGACAAACAACCCGTGAGACAACCAAACCCGGTCTCCCCTACTTTCGGAGCACTCAGGTTAGGTCAGGTGAATCTTATTATTTTATGCTCTTATATCGTTCTAAATAGGTCACCTGGTGGTTCAAATGACCCATATACACTTCCTTATTATTTTATTTTATATAATAATTTAATATATTATTATTTCCATAATTTTTCCAACATGGGCCTGTAGTCTATAGGTACTATACACGATTAATGACGGCGAAAAAACGAAAAAAAACGGTTCAAAACAAATTTAAAGGAAATTCTATAGACCGTAATTTAAATAGACGGTAAAAAAGCTATGAATTCAATATGCTACTAACCTATGGCAATGAAGAGCGGCTGACCTTACTCAATTTAGTATTATAGTTCAACTTATAATTAGCTCATTCTGTTTACAGTTTTTATTTGAATGAGAGGATTGATTAATTTTGTAATATATATTTGGTCTAAATAAATTAAAATTAAACCTCTTTGAAGAATTAAAAAAAAAACAATAAACATGCAGTAATTTTAAGAACGTATGAATTAGGTAGATATTATTATTGAGTGACACTTATTAATCTTCTCTTCTTCTTCACTACATAGGTAGTATAAAACAAAGTCGCTTTCTCTGTCCCTATTTCCCTATGTCCCTTTGTATGCTTAAATCTTTAAAACTACGCAACGGATTTTGATGCGGTTTTTTGTAATAGATAGAGTGATTCAAGAGGAAGGTTTTAGTATATAATTTATTAGTTTTTAGACAAAGCGGGCGAAGCCGCGGGCGGTAAGCTAGTCTTATATATAAAAATGAATCGCAAAATGTGTTGGTAAGCGCATAACTCGAGAAAGGCTGAACCGATTTCGATAATTCTTTTTTTATTATATTCCTTGAAGTACGAGGATGGTTTTTATGTAGAGAAAACGTAAATATGTACCACGGGCGAAGCCGGGGCGGACCGCTAGTCTTATATATAAAAATGAATCGCAAAATGTGTTGGTAAGCGCATAACTCGAGAACGGCTGAACCGATTTCGATAATTCTTTTTTTATTATATTCCTTGAAGTACGAGGATGGTTTTTATGTAGAGAAAACGTAAATATGTACCACGGGCGAAGCCGCGGCGGACCGCTAGTTGATAATAAAATAACTTATTTAATAGATGAAAAATTATTTGCTTAATGGTTTTTGACTTCATGTTCTGTTTATAATTATTATTAACTAGTTGTTCGCTCAGGCTCTGCGCGGAGTTTTATCAGATTTTGTCAAATATAATATTATCGTAATCCAAGCGGACACAAATCCAAGAAGCAAATACATTCACCTTTTTGTGATAGATACAATAAGTAGTGTTTCACGACTTTCTTTTAAATAAATAAATAAAAAATCTTTATTTGAATTTGAAAAATCTTTAAATAGGTACGAACAAACGGTACGGTAGAAACATTCGTATTATATACGTAGTATATTATTATCTATTAGTCTGTGGTATTATCCTATCCTACTAATATTATAGGGGAGACCGGGTACAAAAGTAACGGTGGGTCGAAAGTAACAAATGCTCTCTAGATTTATCCAATGGGCGAACACCGCTAAGCCTCTGTCAGGCGATAGCCGAGAGCGTCCCCCTTAATTGTATTCATTCGCCGCGTGCGCCACGCGCTGTTAGGTTGTGTGACAGGACGCTACGTGTTTTCACGAATCAAAAGTAAGATTTTCGACATTTTTTTATTAACCGTTTACGTAGTCTTAAAAGGATGATAGAAATCTGAATGTTTGCATATCCATTCTTGATTAGAGTAATTGTACATTGCTCATAATCATTTTTATGTAGCACGTTCCGTTTTAAAGTTTTGTTGCACGTCTTGGCAAAAATATAGACGGGTACAAAAGTAACATAGCCCTATGGGTACAAAAGTAACATGTTATTTTTGTCCCATTATGATTATGTATATTTTTATGTACATCTTTACTTCAACAGAATGCCGCGACAACGCATTAGAACTACTGATCGAGGAATTACCAACACGGCTGAAGAGCATTTTGAAAGATTTATTTATTTATTTATTTATTTATTGGTTTACCAACATTTGTTTACATTTTTACAACAAAAGTTTACATACACAAAATAAACAAACATGATTAATGTAACAAACACTTACTGGCAAACACAGCATGCAAAACGTTAAACGAGTTAATTTTTAAGTACATATAAAAAGAAAATTAATAAGAACAGGAAAAAAAAAATACAGTTAATATTATCCATTAAAAGAAAAATCTTGAAAAATTTTGCGGAGTTTGCTGGGGGAGTCCGAGAAAATGTCGAAAAGCTCACAGTGTTTATTAATAGTATTGCAAAATCTTGGAACTGGAGAATTACGGCCCGAGACAGTTGTGCGAAGAGGAGGACAAAGTGGTAGCAAAACCTTACGTGGGTACCTAGAAGGCACTCTTATGTTGAGTCTTTGCAGTATTTTAGGACAATCGATTTTGTTATTAAATAATTTTGACACAAAAAGGACGTCTAGCATAATTCTACGATTATCCAAGGAAGTCATTTTAAAGAAAGAAAGTTGTTTTTTATAAGACGGTAGCTGTTTCTTTGATTTACCACTTGTAAAGACCAGGTGCAATAGAAATCTTCTTTGGATCCTTTCCACACGTAAGGAATGACACGCATAGTGTGGTCTCCAGACCACAGAGCCATATTCCAATATGCTACGGACAAGGCTGTTAAATAAAGATATTTTTGATGTCGCGTTTTGTAGACCTTTGATGTTGCGAATCAAAAAGCCCAACATTTTTGCCGCACGTGTAACGATATGGTGTATATGTGGTACGAAAGTTAATTTATTATCGAAAATGATACCTAAGTCTCTTATTTGCTCCTGCTCTTGAACGATCTCAGATTTTATAAGATAATTGTGGCGTATCAGATTTATCTTGCGTGCAAATCTTACTAAGAAGCATTTTTTAGGATTAAGGTCCATTTTATTAAAGTTGCACCAATCAACAAGCTTGTCTATGTCACTTTGTAGTTTGTAACAATCATCGATTGAGTTGATTGTTCTGCAAAACTTAAGATCGTCAGCGTACATAAAACTTTCTGAGAAAGATAACAGGTCAGGTATATCGTTAACGAAGGTGTTAAATAATATTGGGCCTAAATGCGATCCTTGAGGAACCCCAGAATTAATATTGTGTATTGTAGAGCGAAAGCCATTAACAACGACATAAAAACTCCGCTTGGACAAGTAAGAATTAAACCATTGTAAGAACTGACCTGAGATTCCATATATGTGTAACTTTTTCAATAATAATATGTGTGAAACCTTGTCAAAAGCTTTACTGAAATCGGTATAAATAACATCGACTTGCCTATTGTGGTCTAAGGAACTAGATAGACTTTCACAAAACTCCACTAAGTTAGTCGTAGTGGACCGAGATGGCAAGAATCCGTGCTGACTAAAACTAAAGAATTGCTTGAGATGATTCTGCAATAATGGGCAAATTAAGCATTCCAACACTTTACCGAAAGATGACAATATGGATATGGGTCTGTAGTTATTGATTAATTCAGAAGAACCAGTTTTATGTATTGGAACGACTTTAGCAAACTTCCATTTAGTTGGAAATACACCTGAAGACAGTGATTTGTTGTAGATTTTTAAGATGGGCCATGCCAACTGCTCCGCACACTCCACTATGAACACTGGAGGTATTCCGTCGGGACCTGCTCCCTTCCGTTTGTCTAAACTCTTCAATTTTCTTAGAACCGTCCGATAATTCAGAGTGGGGATATTTAGATGTAAATTATTATTTCCTAATTGATGGAGAATACTGGAAGCAGCACTTTGATATTTATTATATTCACTGTCGATATTAACGTCGTGTAATGTATTGTTATCACTGGTATAAACTGATGCAAAGAAGTTAGAAAACAGCTCTCAAATATGATTTCCATCCGAGGTGGTTATTGATCCATTTGTCATGGATGCAGGATAGGAGCTGCTGCCGCCCCTTTTTGACTTGATGTAGGACCAGAAAAGCTTAGGGTTACTTTGAAATTTATTTTCCAGATCTTTCATGTAGCGGGAATAGTTATCTTTTGCTAGCTTTTCGCATCTCGAACTGAGCAATTTAAGCTGCAGCTCATCACGTGGATTTTTAAAAATTTTGTACCTTCGTCTTACACGATGTTTTTCATTTAAACTGCGTATTAAACTATAATCAAACCATGGGGGAAATTTTTTAAATTTAAGTTTACGTTTTGGTACATTATCAACAATAATTTGATTTAATACAGTATAAAAGACTTCAACCATATCGTCCACTGTCCGAGAATTTGCAAATAAGTCCTTCCAATTACATTCTCCTAGCCGTTTAGATATGATTTCGTAGTTAGCTTTATGAAAATTGAAATAAGCTGTTTCTTTATTATATATGAGATTCGATTCCCTATTAAACGAAATGTTAATATCTAAAGGGGGGTGTAAAACATCTATAGTACTTAAGGGGTCCAGAGACTCAGATACAATGCACGAATTTATGTTAGACAAGACTAAATCAAGAATCCGGTTAGATTTATTGTAAACATGGTTATGTTGTTTCAAATTATTTAAGTAAATAAAATCTACTAACGGTTGATATAAACTAGGAATTTTAAATTCAGCTGTTTCATCCCCCAACATACTCCAGTCCAAGCTACTTAAATTAAAGTCACCTATTATACAGTAATGGCTGGGGCGGTAAACCTCCAGAAATTTGTTACAATCGTCCAGAAATTGCTCCAATAACGTGCGATTAACTGGTGGAGGCAAATAAGTGACGCAAATTGCCAACTGACGTGGTGGAAAAGATTTGAATGTGGGTGTATCAATAATCACCCAAAAGCTTTCTATAGATGAATGTTCAAAAAAAATTGGTTTAGATATAATTTTAGTAGAAACTGCTATCAAGACTCCACCACCATCACGTTTGCAACTTGTAGAGTCACCTCTGTCTCGCCTGTAAACAATGTATCTAGAGTCAAACAATTCACTACTGAGCACAGAACTGTTCAGCCAAGTCTCAGTTAGAACTATTACATCAAAACCGTTACACAGAACTTGTCTAGAAAAAGCGTGAGTTTTAGTTCTTAAACCACGCGTATTTTGGTAGTATAAATTCAACATTATTAATAATTATGGTCTATATACACACACACACGCACTGTAAGAAATTAATTTTCTTTAACACTTCCAAGCTTTTAACAATTATGTAATCGGAGCCATCATTTTTTCTCATGTAAATTCTACCATTTCGAATCCAAACATATCTGTAACCTATTTCCTTCGCTCTAATCCTTGTAGCCGCATGTAGCGCCTTGTTAGCGGGGGACAGATGTTCGCTGACAAAGATTGGACAGGAATTGCCTGAGACGCCGAGATGTGAACTATTTAATTTATTTTGTGGGTTCGATTTATTGAACTTCGCTATTGAGGCGAGTAACTCATCGCGAATCTTAACCGATGTTAAGTGAACTATTATTGAGCGTGGTCTATTGCTAGTTCTGTTGACTTTTGCAGTGCGTGTGCAATTGAGGATATCTTTTTCGTTCAGGTTAGATTAGAAAGATGGTGCAACAATTAGAGGCCTTGCAAAAATATAATATGTATTTGCCATGTAACATTATATAGATTTATAAAAAAATTATAAGCCGTAATACTAGTGCAGCTACCTTGCGTCGATCGAGATTTACTGATAACAAGTAAAGTAATCTACGCGACTATTTATTCGAGTGCTCTGCAGTTTATTTTCAGTTATCTCCATCAACGAGCATAATGTGAATAATTTTTTTGATAACCTTGCTGAGGTATTGTGAAAGATACCAATTTGAGCCAAAAGATACTTGGAATATGGACGAGACAGGGGTGACCACAAACCAAATTTGTAGATTAAAAAGGGATTAAACAAGTAGGTGCCATAACCTTAGCAGAGCCTGGAAAATTAGTAACTGTTGCTGTTGCCATTAATGCTCTAGGAGAACACATTCCGCTTTTTTCGTATTGCCGAGGGTCCTGTTGGTTGTGCTGGAGCTGGGAATGCTAGTGGATGGATGCGGGATGCAGAATTTTTAATTATAAAATAATGATTCCCTTAATTAATCTCATGACTTGAACTTCGAATATTATTTTTTATCGATTGTTTTGTATTATATTTGCAAGTATTATATTTAAAATACAAAAGTTTATATGTGTTATTAATACAAAGTCTTTAAACAAATAATTTGTTGATTTACCATCATAATATTGTATTAATTACCAACCCCTTTGTCTTGTTACTTTCGACCCACGACGTGTTACTTTCGACCTGCTTACGGGGTCGAAAGTAACAACTGACGATTTTTTTTTAAACTTACTTTATGAATATAAAACACTACATAATATAATAAATGTAGGTGCTAGTATAAAGAATATAAACTAAATTTATATATGGTTATATTAATTTAATGATAACAGTAACACCCAGTCAGAAATCAAGGTACAAGTACAAAGTGTTACTTTTGTACCCGGTCTCCCCTAAATGCGAAAGTTTGTGAGTATGTGTGTGTGTGTTTATTACGCTTTCACGCAAATACCTACTGAACCGATTACAATGAAATTTAGCACACATATAGACGGTAACTTGGATTAACACATAGGATAGGTTTTATCCCGGAAATCCCGCAGGAACGGAATCTATGCGGGTTTTCCTTTGAAAACGTGGGCGAAGCCGCGGGCGGGAATCTAGTAATTTATAATATTATCTGTGACATAGATTAACTAACATATTAATCCGTTAGGCACGAGCTCTTCAAATTCCATTTTTATCTTGAGAATTTATCAATCATTAATCCCCATCTAGAACATATTGTTAAATGCGTATATGCGTAAAAATATAAAAATAAAGATATAATTTTTCAACTGCTATCTTTGTTGTTAATAACGAGGCTTAACCACAGGCTTAACGAAAGTGGCCTACAATGTCGTAAAGTGCTCTTCAGGGCCCGTAGACAAAGTAACAATTAAAAAACGATAACGAAGTTAGAAAAGGAAAAATGTATGGGATTGACATTAGATAGACCACGTGATCTAACGCGGCGTATGTCAATCCCATACATTTTTGCCTTTTCTAACTTCGTTATCGTTTTTTAATTGTTACTTTGTCTAAGGCCCCAGGTATTTGTAGCCGGAAATGTTTTAGCCGACTTCAAATAAAGAGGAAATCTTGAATATTGTCATTGTAAAATATTGTGTTAATATTTATTTTTTATTGAAGTGAAAACTTCTTTAGCGGCGTTGAGCAATTTTTCTGTAATGGGTATAAAATCTTAAACTCGCGTCAGGACACGTGACCTGTTCCAAAATATCAAACATGCTCAACGCACTCCCGGAGTGCAACCCGTCTTATTTTTTCAATTGCTATATGTAGGTTGGAATGTCACTTACAATTAATTAATGACCCTATTGATGTAGGTATTGAATTAAATTTCTAACGTAAATTATTATTAATAATATAAAAATATTGTCATAATACAAAAAATGAAAGAACGAATTATCGAATAATAAAAAATTCAATTATTCTCACAATGATGTTACCCACTTACACGACAAAATATAACTAGGTTCCATAGTACATACCTTAGCTACATACAAACTATTATCAATTATGTATTTAAATTTAACTAGATGCTATACATTCCACTTTCTTCAACGTTTACAATTTTGAACCCGCGTTTTAAACGCCTAATAAACCATAATATAATATGTGCATGATTCATACGAATAAGTAGATTTCCTGGAATTGTTCATGTGTTTTTTGAATAAATTATGTAAATTATAGCCGTTGCATGCATCGCGTTGAGTTTTTGCAAAGAATCTCTACAATGTCATAATAATATACTAATATAGTGTTTGTTACGCAATTTTGCTGAATGCAATGTTGAGAAAAGCGAGAGATTTGAAATTTCGGAGACCAATCACCAAACTATTGAAAAACTAAACACCAAACTTTTGAGGTATTTTATCAAAAATAGGTACAAAATATAAAGTACCTACCTACCTACTATAAAACATTACCCTCCTGTAAAGAATTGAAAGAGCTAAAATCGTTCTAAAAATTATTTAAAAATATGGGATATAGGTTATGATACTTAATAATAATGGCTAATAAAATATTAGATGACACTTTAGTCGAATTTTCATTCATTACTATGAAAAATAAGTTTTATAAAATTTTCAGCCACACTAAAATGTTCTTTAGATCATTTTTGCGTTTAAGATGGTTTTTGGCTTCATGTTCTGTTTACATAATATTATAAATATTTCAGATTCAATATAATATTATCTTTATTCTTTACATGTGTAATCAGGGGCAAAAAATGCGTAAATTACACGCATATAATCAGATCTTAATCTTTGAATTACCTACGTGAAATATTCAATTGTTTCCTTAGTAATTAATTTACGCTTGACACAAATAAAAACAAACACACAAAGAAAAGAAAATTATTACTATCAGTTTCATAAGTGTGCATGCTGATTTGCAATCAATTACTTAATTGAAGTGTGAATCTGCAGAAACTGGAAACGACAAAGGGACAATGATATTATTGTCTTATCTTTCTTGCATTTGGCAAAGTGATTGGATATTTCATTGGGTGTTAATTTCCTAAAATTGAATGTTGCACATAAATGCACAAGTTATATTATACACACGTTATAATATTTTTAACATAGCATGTGCATTTATAAATGTGCTTAAAGAAACCGGCACGAATTATGATGTTTATTAATTAAAATGGCTTTTAGTGCTTTTTTTAATTTTACCCAACTCGACGGGAACCAGAGCATGACATCTTATTATCAATAAAGTTTTCTGCATTCTATGATCTATCACCATAGGTAGCAGTAACGGCGTTGAGTAGCCTATTATTATGATGTTGTTCCCCTATATTTCTGCAGAGTCACGTAAACATTTACTTTATTGTAGAGTGGAGTATTTTCCAGTGCTTGTTTATCTAGATTCTAGCGGAAGATAAATGTCGTCTACTCGAGTATCAATTGACCCTGGCATCAGATTAATGGAATCCACTGATTGTAATAAAATACTTTCTGTAGTTTGTAAGAACCTAAAAACTACAAGTCAATAACTGCGTTAAAAACTTCAAACTTGCACTTGCAACATTTACAAATACAGACAAAAATGCTCATAAAATAAAAACTACTGGGCCTATCCGAATAAAATTTTTATGGGACCAATTCGACACCATCCCGCATCGAACAAAAAAAGAATCACGTAAATCGGTTCAGAAACCACGGAGTAATCGGTGTACATACATAAAAAAAAAAAAAACATACCGGCCGAATTGATAACCTCCTCCTTTTTTTGAAGTCGGTTAAAAATGCAAAATTTTTATATTTTAAAACTAGTTGGAAGTCCTTTTTATAGTATAGTTTTTCAGTAATGATTCTAATCCAAATCCAGATAACCAACATCATTAAAATTCATTCAGCCGTTCTTGCTTTATAAGTAGGAGTAGAAGATGAAGTAGTAGGGGAAATACGTACAAAACGACATGTATGGACAAAATGACATAGTCCCCTTATTTCAAAATTGGCGGGTTTTAGCTACGTCTCCGCGACTGTATCACTTGACGGCAGCCATATTTATCCCGTCCGATTAGGGCCCTTCTGGCCTCCTCCACTCAAGCGACAGCTCAAGCCGAGGTTCGTGGTCCCCGTCAAGGGGGGACGCCCTTGTGCATGTCGCTACCAGGGTGAACCTTCAGTTCACCCCCGCGTCCGCGTTAAAATGTAGAAGCCCTTCTGGCTAACATTGAGAGACACCACACAAAAAAAAAAAAAAAAGCCATATTTACAATTTAAAAATTTGTATGTCATTATGTCCTTATCGTATATGTCATTTTGTCCATACTATATGGACAAAATGGTTTTTGTTATTAGTTATATTTTTCATTATTATATATTTTATTATAGATCCTACTTAATTAATAGACTGTGTTACTGATAGTCAATGAACTTAAGATGAGTATAAACGATTGAGACTGATTATAATGCCATTCAATAAATAAATATGATTGGAAAACAAAACACCCTGTCATTTTGTCCGTACTTCCCCTAAGAGTAGTTTCCTATCTATCTATCGATATTAGTTAGTTCTGTAACCAATCTTTAACACACACTCTTTCCGTTATATGTATATAGAGAAACATTGTGTTCCAGATGGGTACATTCGTAACTGCACACCACCCGCTATAGATGACTTCCCGACGGGCCTGTTCACGGAACTGCAGAGGCAGCATGGCGCGATCGTACTCCACGCCTTTATATCAATCTACCTCTTCCTGGCTCTCGCCGTGGTCTGTGACAAGTTCTTCGTTCCAGCTGTTGATAGAATATGCACAGGTACGTAGGAGTGGCCAAGTTTTCTAAACTGTAGGATTTGATTGGAAAACCAGACCTTTTGTATAATAAGCTTTAGGATTATTTACAATTAGTTGAAAACGTTTGAAGGAATTTTGGTACTAATCAATTGAGTGAACTGTATTGAATTAAACCAACCATTGGATACTATAAGTAGATGGTTGGGTAGTACATACCTACTACCTTCCTTGCTTCTCTACCCTAGTAGAGTTGTGCTACCAAAAGGATATTGGCTAAGATTTTATTCTTAACGATTGCTACTTATAGTTTTTTCCAATATATGTTATTGTTACAGCCCTAAATATGACTAATGATGTGGCCGGTGCAACATTCATGGCGGCTGCTACATCTGCACCAGAACTGTTCGTGAATGTGATTGGTACATTCATCACAGAAGGAGACATTGGTGTAGGCACCATCGTAGGTTCAGCTGTGTTTAACATACTTGCGGTCGCCGCTTGCTGTGGGATTGGTGCGGGAATGGTAATGAAATTTATGTAATTTTCAACTTAATTTTTTTTATTAAATTGGAAATTGAAGATCATTAGAGCATGGTCGATTATGGGTAGTTGAAACGTCAAAAACTAGACTGCGGTCTATGATCGGTATCTTTTTAATTACTTTTTATTCGCGATCGAAGAATAATGAACTTAGCACCATTCTATTGAAGTTATACCTAAGCGAACGAGCAGAATACCTAAACAATTTTTCCTGTACAAACAAATATAAGTTTTCATTTATGTATTTCGCCACAGGTTGTGCCATTAGATTGGTGGCCTCTAACGAGAGACTGTCTCGCATACGGTATCACAGTCTCAATACTTATTTGCATCATGCACGATGAGTATGTACAATGGTACGAAGCGTTCTTGCTGGTCCTCTTATACGGAGTATATATTTGTATAATGTACTACGATAAGTCCATACAAAACTTTGCTAAGAGTAAGTATTGTATCGATTAATTGTATCATTCAAACTTTTAACTTTTACATTTACATTTAATCGGAAACAATATTTCAGGAAGTTGGAAGTGTGTTTCCAACATGATAAAATCAGACGAAGAAAAGAACGAAAACGCGGTTGCAGTTGAAATCGGTTCGTTATTCTATTTTTACTTTCTATTTAACCACACATTCCCAAAATCACCCATAACTTTATTGCAGATGAAAAAGATAAATCAAATAATAAAAGTGATTTAATCATTGAACATCATCAACACAATGGTAATATAAAGGCTGGCCAAATCATTATAGACAGCGGTGATAAGAAAATGACGATAGATGATGGCAAGGTCAACGATGATACGACCGTTAATGTTGGTGACATGGAGATTGTCCACTCAGATGAAGTTAATCAAAATGTTGACACTAATAAGGAAGCGCTAGATGAAAATGAGCATTCGTTGTGGAAGTGGCCATCTGGTAGAAGTAAACTCACTAAGGTATACATTGTAGCGTTTACAAACACGAGTGCAGAATATGATACCTTGTTTTTGCGATTTTGTAATAAGTTTTTAACAGATTGTTTAGACAAATGACTTCAAAAAATTTCTTTATTTTATCAATTAATTGAAAATATTCAGGAAATTTAAGTTTAGATGAAATTTATTTAAGTATCTAAGAAACAATAATCCGAATAATAGAGTTTTATAACTTGATTATATTGAGTATTTCAAAGAAAAAAGAACACAAAGTAATATAAATAATGTTTTAAATATATTTTACTTCTAATTAATCAACAGTAATTCATTACACTTAATAGATATGTCCATTTTTTCATCAATACATTTTATATTACTATTACAATATGTTTTATAGGCAACTTGGATTATTACTTGGCCGATACATTTAGTGTTTCTCTTCACGATACCAGACTGCGAGAAGCCGCGTTTTAAGAATTGGTTTCCTCTAACATTCCTTATGTGTATCGTTTGGATCGGTTCTTTATCCTACATCGTAGCTTGGATGATTACAATCATTGGTAAGTTTTCTATTTAATAATCGTTTATTAATAAAGGTTATAATTTTGACAAAAATCAACCTCAACAACAAATATTATTTTACTTTTCATTTAAAAAGAAGCAGGTAAAGTTCCACGATATCCTGAACAAATCAGAAATAGCCAATTTAACATCTTTAGACTTAACACAACCTAAGTACAAACACTATTGTGATTTTAACTGACAGAACTTAGCAGAACATGTTGTTTAGAATGATGTTATGTGTTTTTATTGTTTTAATCAATTAAATTAAAAATTTGTGCTGTTAGCTTTTGTTAATTATGTCGTACTAACGTGGTCATCTTCTTAATAGGTGACACCCTCATGATACCCGATTCAGTGATGGGTATCACATTTTTGGCAGCTGGTACATCCGTTCCTGAGGCTGTTTCAAGTGTCATAGTTGCTAAACAAGGTAATATAAATTCTTCCTTCCATGTAATAGTTTAGGATTTAGTAATAATCACTTAAGTTTATTTCCTAAAACATTGATCGCAAATGTATCAATTTTATGCCCCAGTTGTTAGACTAGTATACCTCTAGTTGATGAAATAGATTTTATGTCATTTAACATTAAGCATTCAATAATGAAAACCACATATTTTTTTCACGAGCACATTCGATAAGTATTTCACGAGCTGTGGTTAGAACTAATTAAATTGTCAATGGTTATCCAGTTATTTTCACGAAATGTTATGATATTAATTATCTGTTTTAGCTAAGTGTGTAATTAATTATGCATTCGTTACATGCCTAAACATTTCGTAACGTACATTTATACGTATAAATTTTATAGGTCACGGATCTATGGGTATCAGCAACTCAATTGGATCAAATACTTTCGACATTCTTCTATGTCTGGGTCTGCCCTGGCTGATCAAGGCTTCACTCACACCGGCAGAACCAGGACATTATTGGGTTAGAAAATTTCAAGTGTCTAATGCGAATGTTTTCTACTGCTAAGCGACTGTACATATTAACTGCAAGGCAAATTTGGGCCCATCTCCAGTTGTGACCATCTTCTATATAAAATTACAATAATAATGATAGTGATTGGACATTGCCTTTTACCTAATTTCTTTTATTTTGCAAGATATAAAATAGGACATCGTCATAACTGGAAATAAAATAACGATTTTTCAATTGCGACATTTAATTCTTAACGTGCTTTATGTACATGTGTGATTGTTTTATTAGGTGAAGATAAACTCTATGGGACTGGAGTACTCAGCTATATCGTTGCTATCGACGCTGCTGCTTTTATATCTGACGTTTTGGTTTAACAAGTTCAAGCTGGACGCCGCAGTGGGTCGGGCATGTCTGGGCATGTACGCCATGTTCCTTGTCTTGGCTACGCTCATCGAGTTAAATGTATTTTTCCCGGTGAACGTACGTACTTGCAGGAGAAACGAGCTCAAGTCTTAACTGTGACTCGTACTGAACGGAGGGGTTACCAGCCAGTGAAGTGCAGTAACAGTATGGACTGTAATCGATTTCTTTAGAAGTCACCATTTTGGTGCTATCCATAAGCTAGTTCGTAAGCTGGCTTTTTCTCTTTATTTTAATAAACCTCAATACTGCTGAATTCTCTAGTTATATGTCAATGGATTGTGGTATTCAAATCGATGAAGTAACTTTGGTAACTGATGTTATTTTATGATTTCATACAATTAAGATTATCCCATTTACCAGAAATGGAAAATTAAGTAAGGATAGAGAATTCAGTTCAGTTATTTTTGTATTATTATGTGTTAATGGTTAGATTGTGTTTTGTAATATGAATTTGAACAGTTAATACTAGACAAAATAACTAATATAATAGACAAAATACGAATCTCAATTTTGTATTCGAATTTTATTGTTATGTAAGTTTTATAGTGTTTATGGATAGCTGTTATCTTAGAGACCAAAAATGTAAGATCTTAGATGTTTATTTTGTTATGTAATTAGAATGATTAGCATTCACAGTTCGCCGCTACGTAAAATTTGGAAAAATAAAACAATTGATTGCATATTTTTTCATGACGCTGTTGTAAATAAAGTATCACTTGATGTTATTGTAACACATTTTAATAGTAAATAAATATATAGAACTATATTTCACAGAGTTTTTACTGATTCACTATTTCTGATAAATAATATTTAAGACAATTTTTCTCTGTTCTCTCTTGCTAAATCTTGCTTACTTGTAGATTCTGGGATTTGCTCTAGGCGAAAACGATGACTAAATACAGGCGGCAAATCATCTTCGTAATGTTCATTATTTGCGTCAAATGCAGCCAAACGTTCGTAAAGCTGTTGACAACAGTTCAGATGAAAAATAAAAATAGGTTCAAAATTTTAATATTTAATAACAACGATCAAATACAAAAGACATAGGAAGTGTTTTATACAAGAACAAAGTGCAAAAGCAGATTCCTTTTAAAGTAACTAAAGAGAAACCTAAGAACTAAAGTCTGTTATGGATAAGAAAAGATCAAGAATGGTCATTGGACGAGATTCTTTTTGGATTTCCTTGATAAGAGGTCGATGTCTGCTGTGTTCTCTCTCTGTAATGTAAAAACGAAAACGATATGTAAGGAAGGGAATAAGTTTATATATAAATATTAATAAAAGCAAGAGAGAGTCAGTTAACTATAAGATATAAGAATAAGATGTTAAATATATAACAGATCAATATTATTCTAAAATTAAATTCTTATATATCAAGAAGCTTAGATCAAAATAAAATAAATTAATTATTGAATAAAAGCCTAATATTCTCCTGCAAAAAATATACACATTTAAACAAGATACAGATGGAAACCATCTCCCTGTTTAGTTGAATAGTGAAGTATAGAAAATAAAATATGGTTTTATTTTTCTAGAAATATATTACAGATGAGAGATGCAGATCTTAACTTTATAAACAATTCTAATAACCACAAGTTAAGAATTGAGAATGAAATATCAAATTAATGAAAACATCAGACCTATAAGTACCACAGAAATATCAATAGACATCTAGGTATAATAATAATACCATAAAAGATCTGACTAGAAATCTAGTATTAGTTTAAAATATTAATATATAATAAATATTAAGGTTACCATGAAAGCAGCTTGGTTACACAAATGCTCCATTTCTCTAGCGTGTATCTCGATGTCGTGTTGCGTGAGCCGTGGTCGTCTGCAGTTCGGACTTTGGGCTGGTAAGAATCGATGGATAACTGGTGTTAGCAGATCTCTGTGAACCTGCATTGATAATTTATTTTTAATAACTCAGGCCCCGGAATCACAGACACGATAGAAAATCTATTGTGTCGTGGACCGATCGTGCCGTTCGGGGCTCAATGGGTTAAGTAAAATAAACTAAATTCAATAAATAAATAAGTAATAAAGTATATTAATATATGAGATTTTATCAACTGGTTATATAATCTGTTAGAGATATAACTGACCACGACGATTGATAAATTTTTGAAAGGATAGAACATGGTAATTGAGCCTGTACCACAGAATACATAGTAGCTAAATGCCTGTACGTAAAACTTATGTTATAATTGAAATATGGTACAATCCAATATAACATTCAACTTGTATTGAAGTTATCCAAATAGTGAACAATCAATTATTAAATAACTAGCGACCCGCCCCGGCTTCGCACGGGTGCAATGCTGATACTAAATACACTACAGAAAAACTGTGAACGTTGTATATAAAAACATAGCGGCCCGCTCCGGCTTCACGGGTATAAAATAGATAACCGGGCGGCCGGTCGGTACCCACCGCAAACGCTACGTCCCGCAATTTTTAAATCTGTAATATCTTCGAAAATGTTCACTTAAATCATACGGTGTAAAGGGCCATATAGATCTATATTAAATGAACAATGTTTCCAAGGTATTTAATTGGTTAAGGATTAATGCTGTATTGGTTAAAATCGCTTCGAAAATTAGCCATTATTTGTCGTAAAAAGTAAATGACAAAAAAAAGTTATTGTGGGTTATCCATAAGAGATAGACACATATACCATCGCGGACTTTTCTGTGGACCTTTTCAATGTGTATAATACTTAGTACATTATTTTGATAAAACTCGTAGGGTTCAGCCTGCGTTTGCAATGTAAGCGGAAAAAATTTATTTTTTTACGACATCACATTAGAAACCTCAAAAATAACAGTACTTCTCCACTATTTAATGGATGTTATTATACATATAAACCTTCCTCTTGAATCACTCTATCTATTAAAAAAAACCGCATCAAAATCCGTTGCGTAGTTTTAAAGATTTAAGCGTACAAAGGGACATAGGGACATAGGGACAGGGAAAGCGACTTTGTTTTATACTATGTAGTGATATATTATATATTAGCGACAACCGCGAGCGAACGACCGGGCTCAATGACGTGCTATGACTGAGGCCTATGTTTAGCAGTGGACAAATATGGACTGACAATGATGATGATGTTGATGAAATAGTGAACTTTTCCTAGTTTTTAGAAAGAATCAAGAACTAACTAACTAATATTATTAAGTAGATGGATTTAAAAATTTCTTACCATAGCAGGATCATTAGGTTGAGTAAAATAGGAAACAATGGCTCCAGTTATGATGCAAACCGTCATGCCTATGAAAGTATAGTAGAGGTAGCTCAATCTATACATGAAGAACGTTCCAGACCTGGAAGAGGAATATCAAATAAATGTCAATACGAATAACATCAAAACCATTAAATAATATCGTTGTGAATGTTTAAAACAGAACATGCAAACGAGTATGTTTTATTATTAAGCGATTATTTCCTTTGATAAATGTATCTACTGTTGCATGTTCTTTGCCGATTTTCAGCAGGAAATATATAGATTGTTTTAATTGGAATAGTCTAAGGGTGATAAGAATTCTGGTCAAGTGAAAAAATTATATCTTCTTTTTTGTAATTATTACGCTCCTTGTCTACAATCTGATTAGATACATGACTTGTTTCGTATAAGAAAACCATCACTTGCGAAATAATTCAATGAAAATCGGAATAGAACACAAAGCAGAATGAAAAAGTAGACCTTTGCAAAAATACACAATATTAATACGCAGGCGGTAGTTGCTAAGCGTCAAGAGGCTCAACAGGTCCGTTGTCAATTCCAACATAAAAAAAATACGTGTGGCACTGGAGGACTGTCACGGTAAAGCTATTGCATAGCATCGCATCGCTGTGCTGGTTGGAGTGGGGGATGTTAGGTTTTTTCGTTACGGAATTTTTACATTCGGTCGCCGCGCTCAAAGTCTGAGATAAAAGCTATGCAATAGCTAAAAGAACTAAGTTTTTGTAGCTTCCTTACCTGTCAAATTCAACAGTAGAATGCGTGGTAGTGGGTAAGGTGAAGTTCCCCTCACACCCAGAGACAGTGACTGGTTTGGGCACTATAACTATGTCACCACGAATCATGGCAGCTTGCGTGCCCAGGGAGATCCAGCCCACGAGAAGTGTGGATGTAGTACCGCCTGCTAATGCACCCTGGGTAACAGTAACAACGATTAATAAAAAATGATTTTTATTGAATTAAAATTTTGTGGTTTTATGGCATTCAAATGCTTTATAAATATAAATTTATAAAGATTTAAAAATTCGATCACGAGGCGATGGACGGCAGAGCGGATGCTTGACCAACTCAGACACTCGTGACCCGCCAGAGCGATCGAATTTATTCTATTCTTTCAGTTTTTTGTGTAAGGGGCACACCGCGCGCCATCTATTAAGATGATTAACAACCATCTCAACCAATACGAACCATTTTTCAATGAATACAATATTGTAACGATGGAACTGATGGAACGATGGAGATGATTTTTATTTCCAAATAAAGTATTCGATTTTTGTCGTTCTATTTCCATGAACCTATTATATGAACCGGCATAGTAAAATTGTTTCACCTACTCTAATTGACTGCGCAAACAATCTGAATACCAAAATATTTCGTAAATACTTTATTATTTTTCTTTCAAAAGCTGAAAAGATCAGAAGTATTACAATGGAAACAGTTTCGTAAACAACATCGGGTAATTTATTGCACGCCTCATAAGCGAAGCGTTGAGGTGGGTACTACTGTCACTTCGCGCAAAACATCTGATTTTTCAAACTTAAAATGTCTTTATGTATCATACATTGCACTTGTAAGATAATACATACACACACATATTAAGAAAAAACACTATTTTTAACGTTCATGATATTTTTGATGTCATTTTTGTTATTTAAACTAGTTAAAAAACAGTTTAAAAAAGTTCTGTCTTGGACGTCCGTGTGTCTGTATGTGCGGATCCTTTTTCTTGTTAACACGATAGCGACCGAAATACTTTACTAATCGAGTCTTTTTTTTTCTCTTACGCTTGAGTATGCTCAGGAATAGAACCCTTTCATTTTTCAGGGTCTGATTCGATGTGGTTTAATTGTTATTAAATAAACAAAAATAATAATTAATAAATAATTATTAAAAAAAAATTATGAGGCGTGCACTTTTGGATTTTCCAAATTATTTTTCTTTTACGTTTATTTGCCCGTTATGAAAGAACAATGTCAAATACCATTCCTTTTCTTCCTTGTTACGTACCTACCAAGGTACCTACATACGCAATATTTTTTTATCGTGACATTTTTCAGTTGTTTTGCAATAATTGCAATTTAAAATAAACACGTCATAATTTAAAAAATGCAAATGAATTTACAAAGCGAAATTTTCAGCTTATTTTGTTATTGCTTTTTGTAATAGGTAATTTCATAAAAATCTAATCGATTTACTATTCCCAACTAAAGAAACACAAAATATATAAGTAGAACAATATTTGACGAGAATATTTCTTACCGTCCTTATAAAAAACGATGAGTTTCTAATCATAGCGTACCTAGATAATAAGGTAAATATATTTTATATTTTGTTCTCAATTTGTAGCATATACTATAAATTATAACATTACATATACAATCTATACTATATATTAATATTATAAAGCTGAAGAGTTTGTTTGTTTGAACGCGCTAATCTCAGGAACTACTGGTCCGATTTGAAAAATTATTTCGGTGTTAGATAGCCCATTTATCGAGAAAGGCTATAGGTATATCATCACGCTAAGACCAACATGAGCGGAGCAATGTGAGTGAAACCGCGAGGAACAGCTAGTATTATAATAATCTTATAAATTACCGTCGCATTAATCCAAGGTAGAAACAGTCCCATAGTGAAAAGCCCCAGCAGGCTTCCAGCGGTTATTCCCGCTAAACTTTTACCGGCTTGGATAAGGGCTCCCATGTGCTCTACCAGAAATACTAGGGCTACGCAGGTAGCTCCTAAAAATAATTGGTTCCTTAAGACATATTTTGTTCACCACAAAAAACTTTAAACAATGGTTTAACTTCAAGCGCGGGTTCTCTTTAATCTGGTTTTGTCGTATTTCACATAAACAACCATTAAAGTGACAGATCCCTGGTTTAAAGTTAAACTGTGTTTAAATTGTTTTGTGGTTAGACCAATTATTGTGTTTTAGCAATTTATGAAAATTGCTAAAACACAATAATTGGTATGAACCTAGCATGTTATAATGGTTACATTGCGTATCATTAAACATACAAAAATATTGCTGTTTGTAATCTTTCTAGGAATTACGAACATTACAACAATTTAATTACCTATAGTCATTTACATTTTACAAACAAATGCGTTATTCATTCATTGGTCTCGAAAAGTCAAAAGGGTTATACCAACTACGTCCAATGTTCTCATTCTAATTGTTCACTAAATAATAATATCTAATATATTATATGTAGTGCATAGAAAACAAAATAGGAAAAGATAAACACACACCATTTATCTACTTCTATTCATACTTACCTATAACAACAACAATAACCTTCATAATAAAACTTGCAGTCTTTTCAGATATGGGTTTGTTATACGCCGGCCGAATGAGGTCCTCAAAGATTACACCGCACATCGAATTTAGACCAGTAGACATTGAACTAAAATAAAAACCTAACGTAATTTGAAAATTTTCACAAAAAAATATTAATGAGATGACAAATATCTAGTAAATTGCCTTACAAATATCAATTCAAAGTCTTTCTGACTGATCATTTTAAAAGTGGTTCAACTCATCATACCATACTACATCTTATCTACAGGTTTTCCAAATGTCTATTAACGATTGCTTTATAAATAACTTACTTTAAAATTAAATCACAAAAATAAACTACGTACCTTAAAGCAGCACTAAACACGCCACTCATGAAGATACCAGGCAGCGCTGGCACCGACCCAGTGATGGTCATCACGAAGTATGGCAGCAGCTGGTCACTCTTCCGAATCGCCCCCGTGGTGAGCGGGTCGCAGGTCGCGAACGTGGCATAGATCACCAGCCCGGTGTAGCAGCAGAGAGACACGATTATATAGATACCGGCTGCCATGATGAAGATTGTTCTAGAACATTGTAAGATTCATGCAGAGGTTCAATTTTGCGGAGTTCCTGGCAAGTGTATGGATGGCTGGGGAAAATGGCGGGTTTCCTCGGTCGACCCACAATCACACGCTAGCATCATCGCGTGGAAAATGTTTCGCGATGTGTTGTTCCGTCTTATCACGACGAAGTATATCTAAATTGTTTAATTAACTTATTCGGTGAAAAAAATACATAATAGGCGCATGTGCCGCCGCTTTCCCCTGTCCGAGCTGTATCGCGTGAAGTAATTACTTCGCAATGCTACTCGTTCTGTGCTGACCCACCTCATAGACTGAAAATATAAAAGCTATGCAATTTTTACATCATACATACATGCGCGCTCTCTTCAAGGAAGAAAGCGCCAAACATCGTTGCACCATGGCTTGGTTGACGGAACATGACGCGAGCCAACTGAAGTAGTTGCCGACGACCGTCGTCCAAAACGTGTGGCGGATTGTGGGGTCAGGGTCCATGCTAGAATAAAGTTATAATATACTCTTTTTGCTACAATAAAATAAAGTAAATGATCACTGTTAAGACGTTGTTGATTATAATATTGTTTTGTACATTTTCAGCAATAAAATGATATAATAAGGTTGAATATTTTCAAGTTTGAATTTATAATTGGCACCGATTATATCAATAAAATGATTGTATTGTGTAATCGTATAAATTTAATAATTAATTAATAATTAATTTTTTTAAATAATTTTTAAATTTATAAATCGTACAAATTGTGTAATCGTATTCTGTATGATATATTGTATGATTTTTCAAACTGTAATGCAAAAAATCGTGCTGCAAAGTAAAGATGACTCATATATCCTTATGCGTCTAAACTTAATGACTTTTCTAATACGACATTCAGCCTATGTGTGAGCTTTAGTTATAACAATGTTGTAAGGGAGTAATAAAACCTTTAACCAGAATCTTAATCTCTTAGCGTTCTAACATTCATAACTTGCCGTTCGTCTGTAAGAACTCTAAATCTCTCCAATCTTAACCAATGTACCATGGAGGTCGCAAGACAAGCCAGCAATAAGTAAAACTTTTCAACAGTTTATCATTTTACGAGATATATAATTGTAATTTAAGATTAATCCTACCTATTACATGGTGTTAAATGTTAATGTACTACATAAATTACGCGTAAATTACATTATATACACATACGAGATTCCAGATATAATTCAACAATATAAAATATTAAAAGTATATAAGTATTTAAAATATTCGTAACGAAAATATAAAATTTATCTTACAATATATTTTAACCTTCAGCTCTCTGTTGAAACATGGTTGAAACTTTATGAAATAAAGTATTTAAATAAAAATATTTAAGCTGAATATTCTGACCCAAATATCTGGGTATAGTATAAAACAAAGT
The DNA here is from genome assembly GCF_061535395.1 of Colias eurytheme. Taxonomy (NCBI): domain Eukaryota; kingdom Metazoa; phylum Arthropoda; class Insecta; order Lepidoptera; family Pieridae; genus Colias; species Colias eurytheme. The sequence goes on from NC_142980.1 coordinate 1,770,598, forward strand.
CGCATTTCTCTGTCCCTATGTCCCTAACTACGCAACGGATTTTAATGCGGTTTTTTAATAGATAGAGTGATTCAATAGGAAGGTTAAAGTATATAATTTATTATGTTTTAGACAAAGCGGGCGAAGCCGCGGGTGGAAAGCTAGTTATTAATATTCGTATATTATACGTCAGAATTTGATTCGATTATAATTTGTTTAAATTATTGGTGTAAAACGGATAAACATTATTTTATACTCACATCACTCGTTATGATATGTCTATTCAGTGTGCACATACACAACAGAGTCTGTACAAAACTTACTTGAAGAAATCCAACCGATCTCCCTCCTGGTTTATCCTGAAAACCTCATTGATTCCTCCTAAGCGGCATGTACCATACACTAGGACAAATATCACTCCAAAATACATTAGGATTGTTTGTAACGTATCCGTCCATACTACAGCTTTGATTCCACCCTGAAATTAGTCGCAGAATATTGTAGGTACCTAGTTTAGATTTATGTTTTTTATGATAGAATTGGCAAATTATATTAATTAATAGATACGTTTATCTACAGCTTACGTCAATCTCATACATTCGTAGTCTATTCTATTGAACGCTACGCTAACAGAAAACCTAAACGCTACGCTACGCTAACAGAAGACTAGGAGGGCTGGTCACGGCATCACGCGTGAACGGGTGGACCGATTTCGATAATTCTTTTTGTATAATATTCCTTGAAGTACGAGGATGGTTCTTATGGAAAGAAAACATAAACATGTACCACGGGAGAAGCCGGGGCGGACCGCTAGTATTTGATAAAATTACACTTTTATTAGAAACTAGCGGTCCGCCCCGGCTTCGCCCGTGGTACATGTTTACGTTTTCTCTACATAAAAACCATCCTCGTACTTCAAGGAATATAATAAAAAAAGAATTAGAAAGAAAGAAAGAAAGAAAAAACATTTAATCCAACACACAAAAATAAAAGAAATAAAACATACAAAGAAAAAACAACAAAGTAACATGCATCGAACAAAAACAATATGAAAATTACAATAAAAAGAAGTATGCATGCCATTTACATAATACAACAATAGGTCAAAGGTATTGTGTGGTTGAATATATGTGTGTTGGATAGGGATACCACTCAGGAAATCTGTGGCTTTAGAGCCGCAGCACTGATTTTCAGTGGTTCCCATATCGCAACTGACGTTTGCAGTGATAGGTGCTACAAAATTATAAATTACTTAAAATTAATTAATAAATTATAAATCTAAATACACATTTTAAAATATTATACATCCATTATATGCGTATACATAAGAATATTTAAATATACTATTTACTTATATATCATATGCTAATACTATTCTAAGGTAAAAAATTCAACACACTGATAAAAATAATAAAATAACAGATAAAGTAAAAATAAATAGACTAAGATAATATTGCCTTATTTTTATATACATAGTTATATATACAGATATTTTTTTTATTTTATTAAAGAGCAACTAAGGTTGGCTGATTTGTTGCTGTATTATAAGTTTTTTGAATCCATTACGAAAGCTCGGCAAACTGCTTTTATTTCGTAATGGTGGAGGCAAATTATTCCAACATTTAGTTGCTCGATATTTAAAGGCACCTCTGAATGCCATGGTGTAATAATTATCGAAATCGGTTCAGCCGTTCTCGAGTTATGCGCTTACCAACACATTTTGCGATTCATTTTTATATATAAGAAGATATCTTAACGTATCTCATGCCGGTAATGTACTCAAGATTAGTTACACAAGACACATTAGTAACATTAATTCCATTCGATATACTTAGACAACAAATTGATGTGATATTCCGGGTTCTGATTGGCCTGACCTTCTGGTCAGACGAGATGTAGACGGAGGGGAGATTCAGGCCAGTCGTGAATAAATAATTTTGTTGGGAATCGCTTTTAGAATATTCAACAGCGGTCAAATTGAAATAGCTCGGTCAATGTGTCAACCGAACTTTTATTATAACTCTAATCTGGCTTAGAAGCTGAATATATTTCTGTTTTCTAGATGCATGCTATTTTAAATTTGATCTTGAATTGGTTATTTGGATTTTTTATTAAAATGAGTATTAAAGAAAACGTCTTTGTACTTACTAATGTAGTGTAGAAGATACACACGATGCAAACTATTGGAGTAATCAAATGTAGATTTATGCCAGTCACTAGAATGGACAAGAAATTTGTTATTATAAGACCTAAATTATTATATTTTTGCACGAAATTACAAAATCCATACTAATATTATAAATGCGAAAGTAGGTAACTCTGTCTGTTACTCAATCACGCCTTAACTACTGAACCAATTTGCATGAAATTTGGTATAGAGATATTTTGATACCCGAGAAAGGACATAGGCTACTTTTTACCCCGGGACATGAGATAGGTTTTATCATGGAAATCCCACGGGAACGGGAACTATGCGGGTTTTTCTTTGTATGCGCGGGCGAAGCCGCGGGCGGAAAGCTAGTATACTAAATAATTAAAAATATGAAAGGAATTTATAGTATGTATGGTTGTCGACAAATTGTGTATCAATAACATGTTCTTTGAAATTAGTTCAATCGTTTTTGTAGGAAATTGCAAGAGGTTTGTCATCCATAATATAAAATGACTCACTTAAATAATAATATTTTGATTACTATAATATTATCTAGGAATATTAAATACAATTCACCTTGACTGAAAGCAAGTGCTGGAACGTATATTACTATAGGTATGTATAACATCATTTTGATGATGAATATTATCGATCCCAAGAGCCGCACATTTTGATTGAAGCGAAGTCGTAAGTACTAAAAAAAACAACAATACAACAATAATGTATTGACAGACTGTCGGACATTTCTTGCGGAAGTATTCTTGCAGATGGAAACGCGGCCTTAAGTGAAAATTCAATAATTTTGTATCATCACTACATAGTATAAAACAAAGTCGCTTTCTCTGTCCCTATGTCCCTTTGTATGCTTAAATCTTTAAAACTACGCGACGGATTTTGATGCGGTTTTTTTTAATAGATAAAGTGATTCAAGAGGAAGGTTTTAGTATATAATTTACTAGCTTTCCGCGTGCGGCTTCGCCCGCTTTGTCTAAAACATAATAAATTGTAACTAAAACTATAAAATATCTATTTAAAAAAACCGCATCAAAATCCGCTGCGTAATTTTAAAGATTTAAGCATAGGTACATAGGGACATAGGGACAGAGAAAGCGACTTTGTTTTATACTATGCTACTATTGTACTAGTATGTTATAATAGAGATAAACTCTTTATTTACATGCATTGTTTGTTCATAGTCAATTTCATTAGTTCTATTTATATTTTTAGGCTTATCTGTCAGTTAAATAAGCAATTAATTTGTTAATATAATACCTATGTGTTATATAGGTTCAGTCAGTTTTAGCAGTACATGGTAACTGACTTTTTAAATATGCTGAATTGACTCAATTATTTCTAAAAACACTCTCTTCAATTTCTGTTATTATACCTTACCTCATAAGTAGAAGTGATTTGCAGATTATAAAACACAGGTAAATACACGATGGCAATGGTGACAGAAACGACCCATTCGGAGAGTACGATCGCCCACAGCTGGGTTCCGTATGTGTACATCTCTGCTGGAAGACCGAGTAGTGAAATGCCTGATACGTAGCTGAAAAAGTATTGGTTTTATGTGTTATTTTCCTTTAGAAAGTAATTGAATTTGGATGGGATTTAAAACGCGATTTATTCTTTATCATATTTTTGTTAATGTTATTGAGACTCTGACATAATAAGCGTGCATTGAAAGATGTAGATCCAATTACAGTCAAATACAACATGCATTATTTGAGGCATTATTATTGTTATTGTCTTTTTCTGAATACAGCTTATTTATAGAGGCGATACTTAAACCAACTTATAAGCATTTTGATTATATTGTATACGTACACGTAAACTTCATTTTATTCTATAGTACGCTGTATGGTAAGATAAATACCTGAAGCAGCTACCATGAAGCAGGTTTGAGTTGCGAACAAATGCTACATAGGTAATAATTGAGGTTTATATTACAGGAACCACTCCAACCTTCTACGGATCCTACAAGCTTAAAGCGAGTCACAGGAGTTTTCCTAATAAACTTAATCTCAGACATTGTATCAATCAATCCCAGGTTGATAATTTGTGCAGGATTTCAAGGTAACAAGGTGACATTAATTATTATTATGTAAACGAGAAGAAAATCCGCAGTTAGTATAGTGAGCTGTGTTATTTAGTGACATAGAACTCGCTACGTATTTGGCGTAGCGTGGGCGTAGCAACGTATGCAACGTAAACAAACTCTTCAGTTTTTATCTATACTAATATTATAAAGCTGAAGAGTTTGCTTGTTTGTTTGTTTGTTTGAACGCACTAATCTCGGGAACTACTAATCCGATTTGAAAAATTCTTTCGGTGTTAGATAGCCCATTTATCGAGGAAGGTTATAGGCTATATTTCATCACGCTACGGGCAACAGGAGTGGAGCCACGGGGGTGAAACCGCGCGGAGCAGCTAGTAATATTAATATAGAGATTGACATACCAATATAAAAAAAGAGACATAGAGGAGATGTGTCGAAAGAGCCTATAAAATAGTTTAAACGTGCTTCATATTATTATGTGCTAATCATAACATCCTATATGGGTCGCGTTGGCACATAATATCTAGGTGTTGTTCAAAATTTAACCTTATTACTGTGCAATTATTTGTGCAGTGCAGTAATTTCAAGATGAACCATGCTTACTAGCGCCTATTTCATATTTTTATATTTTTTAGAGACATCCATCCATCCGTTTCAAAAGACTAAGTATGTCTACAGTATTAATGTATAAAGTGATGTAATATGCTAAAAATAAACAAATTAATGCCTATCAAGGAGCATAAATACCTCAAAATAAGGAGTTGAGTTCAATGACCTAACAAGCATTTCGTTGTGATTTCATCATACCACAGATAAATATTATAGTACATACATACTATACGGTCATACATTGCTACGCCGAATTCGTAGCCACTTTGTTGATTTAATGTGATATTATATAATTATAAGTAATTATTTATCCTGTAATCCAAATATTTAAATAAATAGTGTTTAGTAGCAAATTTAGCTAGGTATCTTCTTTTAGGTATCGCAGAAACTGCCTTCTTTTAAAAGTTGATACATTATTATGTTTTTTGATAATTAAAAAAATAACTTCCGATTTATTAAAATTAACAATGAAAAATTAAAAAAGAAATGTTTTTAATTATTAACTACCTAAATGATTTGGACATGTTGTGTGTATATTTGTGTGTTTGGTTTTCGCGTGAAAGCATCACAAACGTCTATGCGTTCTTACAAATCTATAGCACAATGAGCATACAGTATCGCTCCTTCCTACATACGCTCACTCACACTCACACCAACATACGCACTGACGAGACAAGCTGACGGACGTGTAGTTTCGTCCATGCAATTAATTCGAACTTTTTCTAGTTTCTCTATTGTTTGTATTCTGTTTACTGTGTTTTTAAGGTGTATACTAGTAGTATTATCTTCGCAACGAATATCGTACATTGATAAAACGCCTGATGCGTCCTCTTCACAATGGGCAGCGTTGGCCCAACAAATGGTCGTCGATGTTTGCCATCATTACGGCGATTGCAAAACAACAACTACAGCAGATCATTGACATTTAGGCACAATTTAGGCCATCTACACAATCATGATTGCTTCTACTCATCCAATGATGCCCATTGTGAAGAGGACATTAGAAATGAAACTATGAAACTATGTGACCGTTTCCACCAATGCTACGATGCTATGTACCAGTGCGAGTAAGATGTGCTATGAAGATGCGCAGCTCGAGCTATACGATGTATCGATAGTAGGCCCCGCTCTGCACATAGCACCAATCTACAGCACGCATCCATTGCACGCATTATAATATAAAAATTGGTTGTCTGTAAAGTCGGTTTACTGACGATAGTTGAACGTGACAACGTCCGATTGTGCTTCTTTGTCGCTCGTTCCGCGCTCTCGCTCGCACTTCAAGCCTTACATGGAACGCCTCAGAGCGAGGTAACGCCGCATGAGTCATGTTTTTTCGTGCGTGCAGCTGGCTCTATCGAATTATAAGACGTTGTCACGTCAAAAACATATCTTAGCTGAGACCGTTTCAACCAGTGCTACGCTATGTGCATTAATGAATATGAATTGTGGACGACAAACACGTAGCATAGCACTCTGGTGGAAAAGCTCCCTTATGCATTGGTCGATTTGTTTGAGACCTCAAGACCCAGATGATATACGTAATTGCTCTGCATTTACCTGTGTCGTGAGTCAACACGGAAGTAATTTAAATAGTCCTAGTTATTGTAACGATGCCGTTCCTGTCTTTGTTATTTGTATATGTTATTGTGACTGAAAATAATCTTGAAACAATATTACGAACTATGTATAAGGTCAAGGTTAAAGTTGTCTTCAAGGAATTTAACTCAAGATATAGTCCCATTTAATTGCAATTTTTATTGCGCATCCCATCTATATTTGTTACTATATTCGCTTTTATGTATGAAGAAGTATAATATACTATACATATGTTATGGTTATTCTATACTATAAACTATCTCTACAACAATTGTTAGAATCGAGACGTGATAAGCCATTTTATCGTTATTGAGTATCAACCATCAACAGTTTATTCATATTTCTTTGTAGGATTTATGAATCATGTTAAACGTACAGACTGCCATATAAAGCAGTCGAATTGTCAATTTTAAGGTCTATAAATACGAGTCTAAAAATACAGCGAGTCTTGTTATGGGCATGGACATTGTGCAATGAAGTAGTGTCAATTGACTCCCCAGCAAAGGAAGTGCCAACACCTGATATCGAGACGCTTCTTCACGACAATGAAAAAATTGTACGTCTTGGGAATTCTTTTTTTTTTCAGGGTTGTCATTAATATATTTAGGTAAGAATTTCCACAAACAATACTAGCTCTAAATTGAAGTAGTTTGTTTAATTTCACTTTGACCATGCTGTTCGCATAGTGCTCAACAAGTGAGATATCAACCCTAATTCTACGATTTTATAGTGACCTTGAATTTCAACTAGACTCTCATATAATTGTATGTATGTTTAGAGTAAATTATTAAAATATAGTGTTTAAAATACAATTTGCGATTGCAATATTCTAGATCTAGACAATTGGCTTCCGTTTTAAACAAGCTACTTATCTATCTTATAAACAACGCATCATTCAGTAAGTACAATAATACAACACATTTAGAAACGATAGTTCTTTGATTTTACAGTTCAACACTATGAATAAAGCGCCTTAAAACAATAGGCATAAACTACAAAGTGCAATAAGCATTCGCTAGCGCATACCTGGCAATCAGTGACATGGATATAGGAAACATGCCCATCGTCTTCCCGCCCATGAGGTATTCGGATGTGGTATTCTGCTTCCGTTTCGCGAAGAACGCGAAGTATACCCCGATGAGAGCAGACATCAGAAGCATCGCCCCGAAGACGAGGTAGTCGAGCCAATCGAAATACACCACTTCCATGACCGCTGTCCCTCGTTGTCATACAACGATTACTGGACAATTGACTGGACTATGCTATATTTATCCTGTAGTAAATCATTGGAACATCCCTCCAGGACTAATTGAGTTGTTACCGGCCAATGTAACACTTTGTGGACGGATTATGATGATTTTAATTAGCGTTGGTGAATGGTGATGTTTGGCGTGATTGTATGTGATTAGGAAAGATACGTTCTAAGGTAGAAGTGCAAAAGTATCTTTTGTGTAGACGATTATGTATGTATTTTGTGTGTATGTTTAGTAGACTCTAGTGTATTAATTGTAGGGGTTTTTGTTTAGAATTCTAATATTGTAATTAATATTGGATTGTGTTCGGTCGCTATTTGATGAAATCTAACTCAGTATATTAGTAAGGAGATCGTGGGTTCAATTCGGATGACAGTAGAGTTAAATTTTGTGTTTTTGTTATAATATTTTGGTATAAAATTGATTTATCTATAATTAAATGTCCCTTTTATAATAAAAATGTTCAAATCATCTTCCTACGCTCTAGACATAAAAATACAATAAAAACCAAATTCTGTCAAAGTGTACACTGTACATTTTATATTATAAGTTAATTGGGGGGTAGAAATAAAAAACTTGTTTCAAATACATTTATTATTTATTTAAAACTTCGTGCAATAGGTACATGATAATGCTAATGATATGCTGAAATCTAATAAACAATTACATATTTACGAAATTGCTAAATTTTTACATAAATTTTACATACATAAGAACAATTTGTGTCACATTAAAGTATTTAAATTATCAATATAACATTTAACAAAATTTAAAATATTGTAACTAAGGATACCTATATGAAAATAGATTTTTAATATTTTAAGTATGTAATATCATAATATTTTTCATTGAAGTTGGCTGCAGACTCGACTCTACCATCAAGCTCTACTAGAAATAGTTTTAAATACAATACCTATTTTCTCGCATTAAACATCTCTTTGGCATTTTTATTTATATTAAATTTAGTAAATACTATACTAATATAACTAAGTACATGTTCATTTTTCTTATGTGATAGTCATCACATAAGAAAAATGTCTGTGTTCTAGTCCATTTTTAATTTTTAAATACGAACATTTTCACAGTAACTATATTATTTTCCGCTTAAACTTTGCCAACTCCAAACATTCATACAATTTTATTCATAAATTTGAATTCAAGCCTAAATTAGGTTAATATGTGGGTTAATATTGGTAAGCCAATGCCCAATATATTATAGCTCTTTATTAGACAGCTGTCATTTAAGACGCTGTCATAAAGTTATTATACGCATAATAATCATCATCATCATCATCATCAGCCCATATATGTTCCCACTGCTGGGACACGGGCCTCCTATGAGGGTACAGGCCATAATCCACCACGCTGGATCGATTCGAAGTCCGAGGTCTCACCACTGAGCCACCACTGCTGAATGATACGCATAATACCTTCTTATTTTCCAGAAATATTACAATTTTTAACTACTTTCTAACAATTACCAAATGATTTAGAAACAGAGGTAATATAAAAACATTATAGCAGCAGATTGTTAGTGGCAAATGGAAGATTAAAATGTAGGTGGAAAGTTACTAAAAGCTGTTTTTACTGTGTTACATTAGTATTGTTAACTCTTCTTATACATCCTATACACATATTTATATCTACATTCAGATCTACATATAGTATAGTAAACTATATATTCATATATTATATTATAGTCGGCACGGTGAACCTTGATTCCTATGACAATTCGTGTTAGTGATGGTTGGTATGATGGGTCGTGTCGATACTTAACTATTTTATAGGGAAAGGCGTGGTTTGCATTCAGCCACGTCGGTAAACATATTGTTTTTACAAATACTATAAACTGTATTTTTAACTAAATTTTTTATCGTCTATTATGCTGTTGTTGTGTAATTTAAGTTTTTAGCATGAATTACGTAGGTAAGTAAAACGAAAGCTTACCAAAAAATAAAAATGCACCTTATCTTTTTTCGTAATTTTTAACCCGTTATACCTACATGTATTCGCTAGTGTATATTTTATCATGAAAATGGATGTCTTCATTTAATTTGTCTGCAAAACTTTTGTTATCATAATAGGTGAATCATGTATATTTTTCAAGTATAGTCACAATTTGGTTTGATTTTTCGGTTTTAAAAATATGCACTCATTTCCATTATTGACATAGGTACGTTTATGGATACTTTCTACACTAGTCGATAAATACTGAATGATGTAAGTTTTGACGGACGTAATCACAAAGTCTGAAGAAATATTTTCTCATATCATTGTAACGGCATAAATCTACGTAAGAGTAATACGTTTTTTGACGTCTCCAATACGTTTCTACTTTAATGGTGACGCCATTACAATGTTGTGTATTGAGAATAACTGTCAGTGTCATAGGGATCATGTTTCGTCGTGCCGAGTATAGCATTGAATTCGACAACTGGCATGTTTATTTTTCTTAAAAGTACGATTTTCTAGTTTGTAGTCCTTTTTTAATTTTTAATCACGAAACTTTTCACACTAATTACTATATTATTTTCCGCTCAAGCTTTGCCAACTCCAAAGATGTATACAATTTTATTCATAAATATGAATTCAAGCTAAAATTACGTCAATATTAGTAAGCCAATATATAGCACTTAAGACAGTTGTCATTTTAGACGCTGTCATAAAATTATTATTGCATAATACCTTCTTATTTTCCAGAAATATTACAATTTTTAACTACTTTCAACAATTACCAAAGTGCAAAGTGGTAAATGGAAGATTAAAATGTAGGTGGAAAGATGCTAAAAGTTGTTTTTACTGTGTTGTATTAGTATGATGTACTTATACATCGTACATAAGCATAGATAATTAAACTATTAGCATTTTTTTATTGTAGATAGGGAATCGCTTGACCACAATCTCGCCTAATGGAAAGCTAAGATGTGGTCTGAGATGGTACGCGCTTCCCTAGTGGGTACCGGTTCACTCTTCGCTCGAATTGAATACGACAGCTACTAATGCGAATTACAAAACTATTACACTTAATATCATATAATTTCATAAAAAATACATCAAATTCAGGGATAATGAAACAAATATTACCTATATTTAGAACAGTGATTAAATGCGGTGGTTTCAATTTTAGGTAATAAATGCCTATTTTAAAATGTTTTATAGCTAGCGTTGAATATCTTCTTACTTTCTAGGTACGGATTCTTCGGTCTACTGGTGCCGTATTATTCTTATTTCCAGACAGTTTACGCCGTGAATTGAACTGACTGGCCAATTCATATTAGGATCGCAATAACCAGCCATGGTTAATAATGGTGTTTAAATTTAATAATAATTTAATATTTTATTTTATTTAATATTTTATTTCTTTCTTTCCAGGACATGTACTGCAGTTTTTAGATAACATTAAACAGGCATCAGGTGTGGAAAGCTGGTGGTATAATATGAATTTGCCAGTCAGTTCAATTTACGGCGTAAACTGTCTGGAAATAAGAGGTCATAATACGGCCCCTGTACTACATAACACTCTTTCCTCTTAGCAATACATTAATTGTTATTTCGGTATATAAATTTTACTATTACTGCGTCTACGTAGGTGGAATTCCATAGTACCGTAACTATGTGGACACAATATTATTTCCTAAGGGTCAGAAGACGCCGGCACAATATCTACTTTTAGATCTATATCGTCCTTTTAATATGCTTAAGTTTTATTATTCTCAAGACAAGAGATACAAATATGATTAGGCTGTATTTAATACTCCGTATATTTTAGACTAAATATTAGCACAATAATGTTTTAAAAACGACTTAACAACTTACAATAAAATATGTAATACATCAAAATTATTGATTCCAACACATTAGATTTTAACATTTATTTTCTACGAAAGCACATCTTCTATTTAATAATAAATTTGAGCTTATTAGCTTTTTATAATACTAGATTTCCGCTTACGGCTTCGCCCGCTTTCTCTAAAACCTAATAAATTACATACTAAAACCTTTATCTTGAATCACTCTATCTATTAAAAAAACCGCATCTAAATCCGTTGCGTAGTTTTAAAGATTGAAGCATACATAGGGACATAGGGACAGAGAAAGCGACTTTGTTTATACTATGTAGTGATATTCAAATACCTATATTTCAATCATCAGAAGAGGTTTCCTTCTACATTTTACTTTAAGTTGATTAAATTTCTTACCATTAACAACTGCTTAATTATCTAAAGTTCTTTAGCCGTTTATCTATGTTTATAAAAAGTATGGTATATGAATTAAATGTTAGATAAAATTGAATACTTTCCACATTCACTATATTTTAGGGTATGCTAGAAATTTTAGGTTAGGTATTCATTATCCACGGGACCAAATTACAAGCCTAAAACCTTATTTTTTAAAACATCATTAATATTCAATTAGACAGTATCAACCTATTTAAATGTGCGTAAAGTTATGTTTATTATTAAATCGAATAAAAATTGAGATTAAAATCTGTATTAAAAGAGAGATCACTTTCTTTTCCTTTCTTACGAATTACGACATAATATTATATTCTCAGCAGTAAATTATTTATCTGCAAGCATATCTACTTTTAAAATTATTATATTTTATTTCACATTTGAAATAATAATATAATATAATTATCTATCTACGCATTGAGTCCGTATAGTATCTTTTTGAAATGTACATGTCCCTTATGATTATGAAGTATTTTACAATCCTATACCTAAAGAGTAAATATATACATAAACTATATTAAGTAATTATTAAATATACACATTATTGCAGAATAATATAAAATGATCCGTAGATAGTGTTCAAATAAAAAAAATTTTTCTAGTATACACATAGTAGGAGTAGGTTCTTTAAATGCATCCATAAGTATCTACCCTATTATTAAATGCATACAGATTTATGAAAAAATAAGTGAAAAAGTAGTGACGCATAACATTAGTCGAATAAGTTACTGTATATTATAAAAATATGTGTGTGTGTGTGTGTAAAGTATTTTTTTCCCTAACATTTAACAGTTAAATAGATTTATCTTGAATCTAGCACATTTTTTATTAAGCCTTACATGTAGTATACAGAAGTTCTTATTAAAAACAAGTAGTTAATAAGCATTGACTTAAGCGAGAAATTGATAGGAATCTTGATATTAAAAACTTTAAAACATTAAAAACTATGACTTCCTACAACCTACGTATTCAAAGGAATCGTTTTAATTCAGACATCAAACTTGTACGTATTTCTTTATTATGATTAGAATAAGAATAGCCATACGTCTAACCCTCGTTGTGTAGTTACATGCCACAAAACATCAATATACTATATTTAAATAATTAAAAAAATATACGTACAAAAATAATTCATTTAAAAACAAAAGCTAAACGACGTCCCTATTCTTATTTTAATCATTTTCACAGATGCTACGTCTACTTGTTTTATTTACAATCTGTTTTTCTCTTCTACGTTAAAACCTCAGAAAAATTGCCAATTATATACATTGTATCTACTTTCAATTTCATTGGTTTACTCTAGATAGACACTTACTACAATAGTAGGTATCGCTACAATTAATCAATCATGAGCGATCACAGACTTAACCTTCGCATTCGTCATAAATTTACAAAACAAACGAATGGAAATGATCCAAATAAACCTTTACATCAAATAATGAAGAAATCTATTGAAAAGAGCAAATAACTCTTAAGATAAAGGCACTCTCTGTATTCACACAATTGTCTCACTCAATTCCGTAACTTAATAGTAGGTACTTTGCGATTGTTCGATACCAATGTACATAATATTATTAATAATTTGCCAAGTGACAACACAGATGATATCGTAAATGTTTACACGTCAGCAGGAGAGCCTAGATTGAATCTAGACATTTTGCGATCCCTAGAACCCGATAATTGTCCAGACGAAGATCTTTGCAAGGACGCTGAACGGGACCGAGACGAGTCAGATTTGGATTTTTTTACTTTACTCCCACCACTTGCTGGCTGTTTGCCTTTCAATGATGATACTGATACAACTGTGTCCGAGGTAACTCCGTCATGTTCTATTGAGAGAAGTTATTTTAATGAAAAGTGACAAATAATACTAAATAACTTTTTGAAACCTGAGTTCCTGTTAACTTACCTACACGCCTAATAACTTCGCCGGCATTGTTCAAAAAGAATTTTGGCTTCGAGTCCTTCAGAAGCGATTCCTATAAAAGTATATAACAATCAATAAACAAGTTTGTACGTATAATTCAACTGTAATATTGCTACAATGATAACTCGATAACTCACCTTTGACTTACTAGATTTGGAAGCTGTGTCAGAGCTTCCTTTCCACCAGGATCATTGAATCTCACAAGTCTTTTCTGCTTCCTTCTCCGGTGTGGCGACATTAGCTTCAACATCAGCGTCAGGTTTGGGTGTTGTTACTCCAGATGTTGAAGCTCCGCTATTTAAAGATACATGTATAATGTATATACTACATACTAATACATCTAAATCATTAAGAACTAAATCGTTTTCTTCAAATAGAAATACTTAAACTGCAAAAAGTCAGTGGTAATCTATCAGATCGAATATAGCTTTTCAAACCTAAATAGTTACTTACGCAGCATCAGTTTTGGCAGCATTAGTGTTCTGCTGGTTGCGCATAGCCAATGTGGAGACCATTGGAGGCCTCTGCGGCTTGTTTGACAGTAAACGCTCTATGTCTACCATTACCACTGGACTGAGTTGTGGTACAATCTAGTAAAATGAAAAATAGTTTAAGTTTTCAACTAATTCATTCTCACAGCAATTCATTTCTACTTAATTACGTATTACTAGTTCATTAAATTAAAATTTTATGGCATTGACAATTAAACTATTATTAGTAGTATTTTAATGTCTTAAGTCACCACAGTCCACTTCTTCAAAACAAATATCGATTTCATATAAACCTCTTACCTGTAGTGCGTGTATATTCTCTTTAAACTGTTCCACGCTCGTGGCTCCAAGCAGAAGACAATTGACATTCTCATTCTTAAGACACCACGCAACTGCTAACTGACTCATCGAGCAATCTAACAGAAATAAATTTATATTTCTCATGTGAAATCTATCTAAAAATCTATCTTTACCTGAGTTTGATAAAAGTGGGTTTATTAAGGTTTCTGTTGATCTATTTATTATAAAGACTCGATTATTCACCAGCATTAAATTGATAAGAACAAAACACTTTTTTGTCGTCAACTGTAGTCCGTTTGTGATGACGCTTTTAATTAAAGTTACACGTTTATATTTAAGTCAATTTGCGGCAGTTAACTCTAAAGACCTAAGGAACAAAGGGATAAAAATAGACTTACTGAGACTATTTGCGAGGTTGGACAAAGCTTGCAATTTGTCTCCATAGGTGCGTTGCTCCTCTCCGCTCGTTTGTTCCTTGCTGTTGGAAGCCGGTGCCTGTATTGAAGACAATGCTATTTATGCTACTACTACATATTATTACGTAGACTGATTTTTTATAGAACTGAAGCTTTTACTTCGTTTGGAAGTAATGCGTCCTTGATTGTGTAACCTTGCACATAAATAGGAAAAAAATTACGCAAATTGGGTAAAAAGGATCAATTTAAAAATAAATTATTCGATTATTCGGAATTTTTTTAAGTCAATGATGAGAAAAGTCGCACTTTTTAGTGAAAGTTGAAAGTTTAGTGAAAGATAAATTTATATTAAGATCTTACATCTGCTACTGCTAGATCTTCCTCACACCAGCTGAATGTACTATATTTGCGGTTGAAACGGGACTTAGCGAACAGTCCAGTTACCTCTTCACGATTCAAACCCTTTCCGGTGGTTATAGCAGACCATGCCATGGTGCCTAAACAGTATTTGGAAATACAAATCCAATAACGAGTTAAGTTTATTTAATGATTACAAAACATCTGCAAGCTATTCATAAAAAACAAATGTACATATTAGTATTATGTGATATTTACATTATAATAAAAACACATAAGGCAACAATACGAAACTTATTATAATTAAAATCCACTGCAACTATTTCGTTCAATACCAAAGATGATTATGGGGTCTTATTATTAAAAGCTATTGCTCGAAACATTAGTTATAAGGTACACCACACTAAATCAACGATAGCAAATTATAAGCAATTCGATAATGTAGACATTAGTAGGATACCTACCTACGCCTATCTTATGGTACAGTTCCGGCATATAAAGTTCGGCCTTATCGCGACAGAACATGTGGTATTCAGTTTGTTCGACAACCGGTGTGATGCAGTTAAAGGCCCGACATTTGGAATAAGCATCCATTATCTATGGGAAAAATATCATTTATAAACACGACATTGAAGGATAATATAGCCAATGCAAGTAGCAATTTAAAAAAAACTAACGATTTTTTCACCAAAACGTGAAAATTTTTATTCAATTTAATTTTTACACATAAAAGAAGATTCATCGAAATGGAGCAAGTAGCAACAAACCGTCGTCCAATTCATATCATAAATTATTATATACCTTCGTTACATCATTACTTGTATTGCTATATCAATAAAGTATGTCTTTCCGCTCGTATTAAACTATCAAGACAGCAGGAAATCATAAATTATGAACTTAAATCTGAGACATTTCATATCGCAAGCCAAATATAATACTGAAGCAAATATAAATCTTCGATTTACCTCTGATGGTGACCAGCGTGCAGTACCCCAGTACATAACATATCCTTTGTTGATGACAAAATTCATAGCCCGTACTAATTCTGAAAACGATACGACTGTGAGAACTCCTGAAGATATTAGTCTACCGAATCCTCCATACAAAACTTACCTTCCATAGGACAAACTGGGTCCACCTTATGTAACAGCACAACATCAATGTAGTCTACTTGTAGTCTCGCCAATGAAGCTTTGACGCTTTCTATGATATGCTTACGCGATTGACCTCGTTCATCTGACCTGTATACGCATATCGAATTTCTCAAAATTATGTAATAGTAATTGAATACAAAGGATAAAAAAATCTCTAATATCGAAGTTAACATTTTGTAAAAAAAATAATATCTAATAAATAAATACACACTTTGTACTCCAATATATTTTCGTGGTGATGATCACGCTCGACCGCCTCACGTTCCGCTTCTTTAAAATCTTCCCCAGCTCTGTTTCACCTTTTGCTGAAAAGATTCTATTGTAAACAAACGTGTCTCACCACGAATTATACCATTTCACTCAACTTACCGTAATGTGCTTCAGAGAGATCGAACAGATTGATTCCATTCTCGAGCGCAGTCATAATTATGTCTTCAGCGATGTCTTCATTCAGCATTGTCCACAGACCGAGGCCAATGTTGGGAACTCGCAGACCAGATTTACCTAAGTTTTTGTAGCGGAGTCCCGGAGTGACGGAGGAGGGCATGCTGGCATGGTTGCCCATGTATACCGATACATGTTTCGACATATTGATGTCACCGACTGTTTAGAAAACGTCACTGGTTTTATGTATTGTTTTTATGAATTTAAATTCCTCAAAATGCCCATGCATTCAATAACTACGCTAAAATTTGAAATAGAAACAAAACTAAGAAAGTATACTGATTGAAATTACCTTGATCTAGCATCTGCTGTGAATTCGCACTGAATTCATCCATACAATCTAATGAGGCAATGGGGGCACGACATCTAAACAAAACAAGGATCACTAAGTATAATAATGATTTCATACAAACAAAAAAAAAATTCAATTAAAAATTTTATGAGATACCTTTTACGACTGTGGCAAGACAATCTCAACAGTAATGTCTCCTAGTCTATTGAAAGTTGAAACCTACATACTCTCATTCTACCAACTTATTTAACTTCAAAGTAGAAGTAGCATTCCTTTTACTGGCTTACAGGAATATAATACCAACTTCAATATTCTCTTTCTTTTAATAATTTTATTACGTCTATAATACTAAATTGTAATCTATTTCTATTTGACTATTGAACTATACTACTGAATTGCTTGACTATTTAAAAAATCTACTGATATTGCAAGTTTGTGTTGTATAATGACTTATGATAATATGATAAATTTTCATATATTGTGTGCAATTAAATTGCAATCGCTGTTTATTGTTTAGTTTTGAATTTTGTTTTTTTTTTTTTCAATTTAATAGTTTTGTTTTTATTACCCAATTGTTATTATATTTATTGATCATTATTAAATTTTTAGTCAATTGTACCGCGTTTGGTATTGCAATATTGTTTATTGTTTTTATAAGGTTTTACTAATTTCAATCGAATTATTTCAATCAGAAAGAATCACCAATTCATCCAATGTTTAATGAGAAAAATGATGTGTTCAAAAATCTATTGTAGCAAGCCTCATAATCCTAACCCTATCTACGACTAGAAGCATAGTAAGTGAAGGAAGAGAAAATAGCAGGAAAAGGATAGAGGGAAGTGTCGAGTAGCAAGAGTGTGGATGGTATACCTGGCTGACTGCTCCCCAGACATGAAAAGCCAAGCAAACGCAGCTGGATAAGCTTGTGATTCTGCTGGCTGACCTCTGGCAACAACTTCTACTTTTTCTGATGTCCTGGTAACTGAATTGATCATACAGCCCGGAAAATATTTGCAATGCAAGTGTAAAAGTACCAAATTAAGATGCCTATAGGTACGCAAACAAAACTTTTCCCTATTAGGTCGTTTCTTTTTCTCATTTAGTTAACTGAAATCTACGTGAAGTACATTGACAATTGAGAAAAGCTTTTGTCGAGCTCGACATTGCAGATTTTTAAGAGGTAATCATCGTAAGAGTAGATCATCATAGGTACTACTTTTAAGGTTGATGATGATACAGAAATTTTTTAAAATTTTGTTTTCCTTAAAACTTGATGAATTAAGTTGATTTCCAATGCAATATTGAAACATAATAGGTATATATTTTTATGGCATTGCATGACAGAAAACGATCGAGTGCATTCTTGGAAACATTTGTAAATATTTAATTAATTACAGTCGATCAATACAGTAAGTCGCATGTGCCTTGCTGCTTTTTAATAATCAATGAGACCTGACATCGATAAAAAATTTCCTAAAGACCTTATAATGTGTTTGATGTTTAATAATTTGAACCATAATTCGCCATTGCCGTGTCTGGACCATTTGCGTTGTATACGTAAGTTACGTGTGATTGCATAATTCAGGAGCAGTTGTTGCCAGCGTTCAGAGCGTAGACTATCGATTTCTTAGTAACCTTGTACCTTAGAAATACTGCGCCGTGATATCATGCGATGACCGCTGTGTGTCGCGGCTTAACAGCATTGATGTGACGCTGGATAGGGACTTTACTGGATCGTGCATTGCTGAGCATTCATCACGTTTTACCCTTTGACTGCTTAAGGCTGTTTCATACAAATAGTGCAGGGAAATAAGTCAACATTCACACGTATACATGGAATGACACATGACAACAAAGGAATATATGTCAAAGGTTATATTGTCTGTCAGGTAGATACAATCAAAGGGCATAACATGCTAGCGTGTTAACTTCTTCTCCCTAGGCTGTAAGTTACCGGTATATAGTAGGCATTGGGTTGGAGTCAACGCTGACGCTGTCTGGAGGCCCCAGTGGAGTGTGGGGAGTGCACCGGCTGACCGTAGACTCGCTGCGAGACATGGTCCCCTCCTTCCCACCCTCCCTTTGCATATCCAGCCGCCTCATTCTTGCCTATCCTACAAACATCTGTAACAAACACTCCCACAGCCAAAAGGAAGGGACATAGCGGGTTTAGTTAACACGGACAGAACATAGAAGCATGCATGCCCTAACAGCTAGTCTAACACGGGTTCACACGGTATGACATCTAAGCACTGGTCACGGATCTCCTGTGGCGAGTAGTGGACTCACCGTGGATCAACGGATTCAAAGATAGCTTGCCGGCGTATCAACTACGCACTGCGGCTGTATCATGGCGGCCGGCGGCGCGGAGGTGCGCGCGCTGTTTTCCCGCGCATGCGATTTCAGGCCCTACCTCTGACCTATTTATAGTTTTAATTTTTTTACTAATAATTTTAAATAATTAATTATATTGTATTATTATTTGAATTTAACTTTATTACTATTCGAGAGAGATGTAGAAAATGAGGCGCCTATAATACTTTTGCGTTGTTATACCCTTTACTTGCGCGCGCTCCTGAATTTTACCGCGCAAAAGTTATGAAATCTAATTAATAAATTTCAATTAAATACCTATGCCTATATTTTATATTAATTGATATTTTTTATAATTAAAGTATTAAAATAATCATTTTTCCTAATAATTTCGGCGAAAAAAAATTTTTTTAGTATGTATGATCGTTGACGTGTTGACGTGGCCTATGGAATGAGTTAGGCTCTGAGCCTAGATAACTTGCAGTCTGGATGCAACTGCGCTTGGCAAAGCACTGCTCCATCGTTTCCATAGCCCATTGGCTGATCGCGCCGCGATGTTAAATATTGTATTTATTTAAATATTTTAAATAATTTTCATTTTACTTTTAATTAAATTTTAGTGACTTCTTTTCGATTTTTCGAGTGTTCTTCAATCTTCGTTGTATATTGGACGGTAAATTTCAAGTTTAAGCGCCTTAGTCCGCAACTTGTTGAATGTGCTTGTTGCTTCAACTTAACTAATTTTTTGGTTTAAGTTCGCTAAGTTATGTCCTAAAATGATTACAGAATTTTTTTATTATTAGTATCAGTATTATATTTTGTAATAATAAGCAAATAATATATTATTTTTTTAATTTGTTTTTATGCATTCATAGTCTAAGCTTAAATTCATTGTAGTTTTGTTTAATTGTGATGTTGTAATTTTTTATGTTTTTATTATTTTTTAATAAATAAAAAAAAACTTTTTTTGTCGTTTTTTATTTTGCTTTAATTGTTGTCGAAAATTTAATTGTTGCACAAGTTAGTAATTTGTAATAAACATTTATTTTGCACTTTTGTGTGTAAAATAAATTAAAAGGGATCGTAAAGTCAAGTATTTCTTAACAAAAATGGGAAAGGTTACATATATTATATCTTTACGTCTGTAATAAAATTTATATTTAAATTTGCTCTACAAAGGCTTTTTAAGAGATTTAAATCGACCTTTTGTGATGAGATCGTAGTATCTGGAAGTTCAATCAAGTCTATTCCCAAAATTAATTTTATGCAATTATTATTAATTTCACTGAAATTCGCTTAAAATTTAATATGTAGTGTGTTGCGATTTAATTAGATTAAAAATACGAAATGACTGAAAAACTCTTAAAATATTAATTACTTAACACAATATTAAATTTTTTTTTAGTAGAAAACTAAAAACCACCTTTAAATTGTTAGAACTTGAGCAGATTTAATTGTAACATGGCGGGCACCAGTTTTCAAATAAAACATCAATTATCAAAGTCAGTCGAAATTGCTGAGGTAACGAACCCAAAAAAAAACGTCGATTGAGAATGTTCACCTTTTTTGAAATCGGTAAAATAAAGTACCTAATCCATACTAATATTATAAATGCGAAAGTAACTCTGTCTGTCTGTCTGTCTGTTACTCAATCACGCCTTAACTACTGAACCAATTTGCATGAAATTTGGTATAGAGATATTTTGATACCCGAGAAAGGACATAGGATAGGTTTTATCCCGGAAATCCTACGGGAACGGGTTTTTCTTTGAAAACGCGGGCGAAGCCGCGGGCGGAAAGCTAGTACTCTATAAATTCATTTTTGAACAATAACAAACTAGAAGAATTTCTTATGAAAGAAAGAAAGAAAATATATTTATTCGTTCCGATACACATTAATACATATCACATAATAAAAAATATATTAACTTATAACTACACGGTACTGTAGGTACCGTGTAGTTATAAGTTAATATAATGGATAATAATCCACTCAATGAATCTAAGGAAATTTAATACACTTAGATTCTCCACTGATTTGCAGATGAAACTACATCATTCGGGTAAAATACATATACATAAATTAAAATTTTCCATTGTCCGAAGGTTTTGGTTGGTATGAAATAGTTGGTCCCAACTGAACGATACTTTTACCTAAAGATAGGTGACGTCCTACGAGGTATTACATTTTTTTTAAATACGGTCTTCCTTAAAAAATCATTAAAACAAGACTGTAATTTATAGATACACAATTAGACATGACAATATTGTATTGAAGCTAGAGTCAGTTGTAACATTTTTAGAAAGAAAAATTAAGAGTTCTAAAATTCTACCTTTATTTTATTCTTATAAAGAAATATAATAATAGGGAATATTTTCCACAGAAAAAAAGGAGAGTAGTAAATGGCTTTTAGCTCTTTTACTAAAAGAGAAAAAAAGGATAAAAACACGAGATTTTCACTAGTAGCTAACGTTCTACGAAAACACGTAGGTTTTGCACTTTTACTGTTTCAGGAAAAAAATATTTATGTAAAAAAAAGAAATTGATGAAAATTTGCCCTACTTTATTGTACACACAGATACCTATACCTAGTAAAATGAGTCTGAAAAGATGTGATATGGTCAAAAATCCGTTTTACGACACTATTTAATCAAAATGGCGCAGCGAGCGACAAACATACGATGTGGATAAATGAAAATTCGAAAAAGACCCTTCAAAATTTTAAACAATACCCGTTTATAAATCTCCCGGAAAAGTTTCAAGGGAGAAGCAGTAGCTAATGTGCTACGAAGATTGTTAGATATTACATTTTTACATTAAAAAAATAGGGGTTTCTCTAAAAATAACAGCCTTTTAACATCACTGTCTCTATGACGATCTACATAGGGTTTAAATTATTACATTTGAATACATATAACTACAAAAAATTCCGACACTGCCACTGAAATTATAGATATTATCTAAAGCTAACGGAGTTACTAATAGGTGCTTATTTTTTAGATAGAAATAGGGTCAAAAACTTAAAAAAAGACGTGTGGCACTCGGGGACTGCCGCGGTAAAGCTATTGCATGCTATGACTTCAAGCCACACCTCCGTGCCCGTCGGAGTGGCGAGCGTGAGGTTTTTCATTACGGAATTTCTGGATTCGGTCCCCGCGCTCAAGGCCCGCGATAAAAGCTATAGCTTAAAAAAATAAAACACTTGTCGAAACTACGATTTACACTTACGCTTTTCTGCCAATTAAACATCGTATTGGTCATGATAATTAACAGATTTGCTCAAGTATAAATCATTAACAAGCAATCCTTGTGGTTGACCGAGCTGTTGTCCTAACTTCACACAATGTTAACCATAATATCAATCTATCTAATACCTTCAAACAAGTAGTTTTTGTATATCTGAATTTGAATGTCGGACACGGATCTACGATTTTTTTTAAACTTTCTTCAAATTTCCAGGATATTGATCCTACATCGATCTAATTACGATTCATTGGAAAAAAAATACAGAGCTAAGATCGGTCAGGAGACGTTAATGTAAAAATTATAAAGCATAGTTGCTTTAGGCAAGCATGCCTCTTTATATATTAAGCCTCTATGAAATAAAACAAAAGCTCGGTCATCCAAGTAATCTATCCATAATTAAATACAAATTTAATTGGTTTTTATGATAGAAATTCATGATAGTCACACCACTTGTAACTCTCATCTCATGATTTTTATTGTTTCTAATTGAATTATGATAAACTTTAAAAGGGATTTGGGTACTTTTGTATGGCCTAGTGCAAGGGCTAGTGGCGTCGTAATGACATTTCGCGGCCAGTGATGAAACTTGGATATTATAAAAGAGAAATATATTGCGTATATATAAGCGTCCATATACAACGTATAATTCTTAAATAAATAAAGGAGAAACCTAAAACACTCAGAAAAATATTATAATAAATCATCTCTATTCTAGGTAAATGAATAATACAAAACCAAATATCTCTATTCCTTATACGTTTCGAGATTTGTGTCCATAATAACTTTTTCTTATATAATTACTTTACATAATTACTTTTTAAAGTGAAACTTTTATTACATCGTCTCAAACTTTTTGGTCTGTGTAGCGCATGTCGCGTGTATCGCGGCTGCCGAGTAGGTATACCTACTCGGCAGCCGACCGACACGCGACATGCGCTACACAAAGCAGTGTTCGGAACCGTTCGAACAGTTTCACTTTTACCGTGGTTTCATAAAACCACACAACATTCTTTTATATTGCTCTATTAAAATATCCAAGTTTCATCACTGGCCGCGAAAGTTCATCACGACGCCAACTGTACCCAAACCCCTTTGAAAATCTTAACTACGTAAATATAACTAGACTCGGGTCGAGCAGCTACTTATAGCTAGCAGATGACTTATAATATCATAAATGCCAACGTTTTTTATTCGAATAAATATGGATGTATGTATTTGGTAAGTAATTAAACACGATTTGGCGTGCAGATTATTTATAAGTGTGAATTAGCATATAGGTTATTTTTCTCGGGAGCAAGGAGTATAACACTTGTTGGAATTCCAAGCGAGTTTGAATTGTGTCTTTCAGTGATTTCCAAACAACTATAACACGATAAAATAGAACTAAGAGAACATGAAATTGAGCATAACTGTAAGTTAGCCGATAAAAGTGAAAGTATTATATTAAAAGTTTGAAATCAATTAATTATTATATACATAATTACATCAAAATAATGACAAGACGTTCGCTCCTTCTTTTCGTGCTTGAACATTACACCAGTATTTTTATAAGGTATAATTAAAGACTCTGTTTAACTTTATTAGAGATTTAATAAATAAAGAGCTTTTATTTCATCTAGCTACCTTTCTGTAATCCTGTAAAATACATGTAGTAAATAGGCAAAAGTTTTTTTTAAGATTTTCGGTTTACTTAGTAAGCTTTTCTCCGTGATTAAAATAAACCTATGATAACGAAGAAAAATTAATTATTTAAAAACTTTTCAAACATGATGGATGGATTATATTATATTAGGTACATAATATTTCTTTACAAAGACAAAAAATATACCTCATACTTAAGTGCGTTTAGCTACTATTATGTATTCTGTGCTTAAGTTTTAAAAGCCAATGTGTAGCTATTTACTACAAGATGGCGCTAGTAATAACAAAACTAGATTCATTGTAAATTATTCCAATTCGCTACTAATGAAAACTAAAATAAAAAAGAAGCAATGATTTCAAAAACTTTCCTTGTTTTACGTTAGAATATATTGTCCCATACGATATTTACATGGCTCATAATCTGCAAAAGTATTCATTGCAAAACTTTTTGCGTAATAACTACCTACAGCGTCTTTCCGAGATACCAATAAGCTACTTATACGAAATTGCACGAAAAGCTGAACATTTTCACCATTATACATAAAAGCGAACATGCATCTGTACAAAATAACATGCTATTAGGAGTTTCTTAAACACCCAATTATCGCAATTCCTAGAACTCGCTCCATAGAATTCAAGGATCATTCTCAGAACATATTATTATGTACGTAGTTACCCTTGAATATTTTACACCAATCAGTCGACGTTATTACATACCAGTCACCAGGTATTCCCTTTGATACCTTATACAGATGATTTCCAATTCACTACCAATAATGTTATTACTCGTTCAAATGAATTATGGTAATATTTATTGGTTGTTTATTTGTAAACCAAATTTCACATGTAATACAGCTAACAATACAACAAATACGCGACTGAATTCATCAATAAGTGCGGTCATTTTAATTTAATTGTGGTACATTGATACATACAATATGTGAAATTTTGCTGCTTACAAAAGCATATTTCATAATTTAATTAACTGGTCTGGCAAACGAATGACCCCCTGGAGTGGTAAAAGAGAGGGGATTGCAACTCTCGATTTTTTCCCCTTGTCCCCATGATTTTTGTACGGCGTTGCGGAATAATGGATTAAAAGCAGTATAGCAATAGTATGACACAGATGCCGTACATGGTCAAATGACCAAATTTACCCCCGGTAACTCTCGGAAATTAAATAAAAATTCCGACTTGGTGGACCACCATTTTTGTACGGCACTGAGCGGTTTCTTATTATTTTAAATGGATCTATCGATGGTTAAGAATGCCGTACAAAAATATATGACCAAAATTTACCGAGTCTACCTGTACTTTTGAATTCTCATCTGCACTCAGTTGGACAGCTTACAAGTGACGGCATAGTGATGAATCTTATTATTTTATGCTCTTCTATCGTTCTAGATATGTCCCCTGGTGGTTCAATTGACCCATATTTTTTTCCTATGCCGGCTTGTAGTCTATAACAAAAATGTCCACATTTTAGCACGAAAAACTTCCATAGGACGGTGCTCCGTGCTCATAAGATTTTATCCTTTTAACTTTCAATATAAGTACAACGTTTTAAGTTTAACCGTGTGTTGTAAACATCTCCACTACAAGCAGAACCAACCTATTGTTTCATTTATAGCAAATTCGAGAGGAATATTCAGGAATTGTATTTAATGAAGATATTGATTACGGCGAGTTCTTTGTATTCACAAAGAACACGGATAGTTTACACAGATAATAATTTCTGTAATTAAATCTCTCAGTAATTAAGTATTGTTCTCTCTTTAAAAATGCAGCTTTGCGTATTTAAACCAATTAATTAAAATGCTTTGTAATATTATGAAGACTTTTCATTTCATTGTTATGTTTTGCTTCTTCTTTGTCTTTTTCTTACCATGTTTGTAATGCAACTCGAGATTGTTAAAGGAGTACTGAGGAAAAATATGTTTGACTAAAATATATTAATGCAGGTTAGAAATTTATGTTGTTCATATTCAGTCGTGTCAAACTTTTCAATACAAAACGAGACAGTTGTTCAACAATTTTATGCAATATAGGGTATATTAAGTTGGAAAAGTTCGTATTATATTAGTTATTTAATATTGGGATTTTAAAACTAATAACCAGTCGAGCTATGTCTTTCGTTACTGTGTCTAGCATGGTATAAACAAGTTATTTATTTAAAGATCGTCAGTACTACGTAATAGGATAATAAGCTTTCTTTATTTCTGAGTATTTACCATTAGTTTATTCAAATGAAATGTACATCCGAAGAAAAGAAAAATAAAATAATCTTTTAATAAGATTTAACTCTGTTTTTACATCACTACGTAAACAACTCTTAATTAATGAAAACCTTTTTTTGACTTAATTAAAGATTCCATTACATCTGAATATTTTCAAGCTAGCCACATCTCTATATTATATATACTAGGTTTCCGCTCGCGGCTTCGCCCGCGCAGTCAAAGAAAAACCCGCATAGTTCCCGTTCCCGTGGGATTTCCGGGATTGCGTCTTTTTCCCGGGATAAAAAGTAGCCTATGTCATTTCTCGGGTATCAAAATATCTCCATACCAAATTTCATGAAAATTGGTTCAGTAGTTTAGGCGTGTTTGAGTAACAGACAGATAGAGTTACTTTCGCATTTATAATATTAAAATATGATATTTGATTTCCCCGAATTATCTACTCCTATTTTGTATGATACACACTTTATTACTGAAATCTTACAAATAAAATTTAATCTAGAAATGTCATACAGCAACAGCATTGATATCAGAATGTAAATTCCGTAAATTCAAACCTATTTTGGGAGTCTTGCGTTTTCAATTTTATTAACAAATGAAACATGATATTGATTCCGCGTGGGTGCAGATTGTGTGGCAGTCTATGGTTATTCGTGATATTTGCCTTTTGGGTTACGCGTGCGTACAAATAATGAAATTATTTGCTCTGGAACATTGAGGTATTATTATAGAGAGGACACCACGAACAAAATCTGTGCGACAAGCGCGGCGGCGCCGGGTGGCTAGTGAGTCATACACTTTGTAGATATTCTGCCTCATATTACTTATAAATTAAAACCAATCAATGTAACAAATAAATATTGTTTATCTTATTTAAAAAATATGAATAAACTTATCAATTAAAATCAATCAATGTAACAAAAAAATTGGTTTTGACTCTAACTAGTGTTACAAATAGTGTAGTAGCGATGGCCTCTCTAGTACCTAGTACATAGTAACTCAATGCTCTGGAATTTGAACGAAACTCTTACAATTTATTACAGCGTTATCAACAGCGTTGTTTCGTAGGTAAGTACTGCTGCCAGCTTCTGTGTGTTACTTACATGTTTAAAAGGTAAATTTAATTGTCGTTTTACATATTTTGTTTGTTTAGTTACATTATCATGTTTATGTGATCTTACATGCTTGTAAAAATCAAACACCTCATCGTTTAATATTAGTTTAGATTAAATACTATCATTAATGTCATAAACCGTAAAAACACAGAACATGAAAAACAAATAGAAGTGCTATATTTGTTTATTGGACAGCTCAATTTGAGTAAAAACTGACTTAGGTAGATAATAAATTCAGCATTTCAATATGTACCCTAACGCACGATTTAACGGTTTATATAAGTATAACATCCCTAGGTATATGAGCTGTTTTGTTTCTCTTTGCTCAGAAAATTCGAAAATTTTCAAATTCAAAAAAAACGGCTATTCAACAACAGATGGCATTAGATATAGGTAGATTTTCGATAGTTGGTGCACGGGCTTAATACTAAGTGTTCGGCACCGACTTCAAACCTATTTAATAAAAAGCACATCTAAATAATATGTAGTAATTAATGATATCAAATCTTTTTTATTTTGTACTTTTTCGTTTCTGAAGTCGGTTGTTTTTAACGCAGTTATTTCTATTTTAATACTTTTCAGTGTATTTTTCTACACTCTAATCAAACGAGTTACGAGCCCAATCTCGATAAAGTTGAGTCAATATATCTAAGTTCCTATGGCCACCTTCCGATTCCATCATCAAATCAGCTCTATGTCATGATAATGTTTCATCGCTATCCAATTTACATACGTATTACGTATACAAAATTTCAGCACAATCGGTTACCGGGAAGTGAATCAAAATTACTTGCTACATTTCAAATAAGTCATCGTTCTAATGTGTATTGGCGTATAAACTTTACATTTGTATCGTAAGGTACAATCGATTTGAGTCTTTAAATATTAAACTAATCGATTTTAACCGATAAAGTGCAATGTAGGTGATAAACGAGCCTTGAAAACATTTTTATGAACTTATACTAGGTTTTTGTGTTACGATTTTCGGTGGGGAATGACCGAGGAATGCTTCTGATTGAAAAACACGTATATTTTTTCAGGACGGGAAAGGGAATTTTGCAGAAGTAAATTCAGAGTCGTCTTGATGATGTTTCCTACTTCAATCTTACAACTTACTTTTTGTAAATTTTACCCAGTCTTCAGGCTCCAATCAATCACGGTCCGTGTGCAATTTGAGTTCCACCTAGACCATGGTAGCTTAGTATTGTTTACCTTTAACTGGATCTTCAGTTTTGACCAAGAATCGAAGTATTATTACAGGAATAAAACATACATATTTTGTGTGAAACATAATTACGATATGCTTGATAAAAGAAACCCAAAATATATGCTATAATGACCACAATGAAGGAGTAAATTACAGAACTATTCATACCAATAGAAATCAGAGGTCTAAATACACCCGATAATTAAATTCAAGAACAATAAGTTGGTTTCCATTCAAAACCCACGTAAATTCAAACAATATCGTATCAAAATATGTTGAGCCCCAAATATACACATTACATTCTACACATGCCTCAAATGGACACAGAACAATGGCTACAACAAATCAAGTTTAGTCTAATGAGAAGCGTAGATATAGTCGGAATTGGAGATATGATTATGAGGTTTGATATTTGGTTTCGGATACGTGATTACAAATTTCCTTTCAAAACTGCGTCCAGAATATCTATTGATTGCATACTAATAGTAGGTACAGCTGTGACTAACAAGGGCTCTTTCAAATCTGCGCATATTCAATAATTATACCCAACCTTCTATTCAAGAGGACGCATGGTGTAGGTACTTTTAATTGTGTTGTTTCCAGGAATATCACTATAGATTCTGTCGATACACGTACAAACACATGTGGACAATGTATTAAGCTCAATCATATCAATATTGTAGTGAAAATTTCTTTGTACTCGATTAAAATGCTTTTTTTTTTTTTTTTCAAGTGGGGAAATCTTGCCTAAGATACCCACGGCTCCCGGGGAAGGAGCCGTGGGTTATGTCGGAAATCCTATCCTATCCCACTAATATTATAAATGCGTAAGGGTTAGTTTGTGAGTTTGGATGTCAGTGTATGTATGTTACTCTTTCACACAAATATTACTGAACCGATTACAATGACATTTATCACACATATAGAAGGTAACTTGGCACATGATAAGTTCGGTATTATCCGGGAAATCCCACGGGAACGGAATTATGTGGGTTTTTTTTAAAACGCGAGCGAAACCGCGGGTGGAAAGCTAGAACCTACAATCTATAGAACAGACCAGTACGTAATTACGATTTTCAATGTACACATCGCGGTATCGATATTTGAATTCCACAGCGAGATCGGACTTTTTTATGACGAATACCTTTCTTGTTTCGTTTCAAACAGTGTTCAGTTTTTAACCCTATACAATATAGAACCATAAGTTTTATACCTACACATGTCTTTTACCACTTTCTTGGGTTTAAGCGATTTGAAGTGATCCAATTTTAACAAAAAAATCTGATTTGTAGATAAACTTGTCCAAACTAAGAAATAAAAGGTGGGAAAATATGAAGTCAAACTCTTTTTATCAAATTGCCGATATTATTCAATTATATTGTAAAGTTGCCTTCTATATAAGTATGGTAAATTGTCACACGAACGAAGAATTATTGATCTCTAACTATGTGAAAGCACAGGTGTGAAATAATATATTACCTAGTTTACGTAAAATAACTCTATTTTAAAATGGAGTACATATTTTTAAACCTGCATACGACGGTTTTATGTAATGAAACAGTATATATGTATAATGCATCTGTCCCATACCCCACAAGGGGACACGGAACTTTACTTTTTTACTTACCTATACATATATATATCTTCACTTATATGCTTTTTTCACTTATATGCCTTCCGCAAGCGGCTTCGCCCGCGTTTTGCAAAAAAACACCCGCATAGTTCCCGTTCCCGTGGTGTTTCCGGGATGAATCCAAGTTACCCTCTGTAATATGTGTGCTAAATTTCATTGTAATCGGTTCAGTAGTATTTGCGTGAAAGAGTAACAAACTTACACACACATACAAATACAAACTTTCGCATTTATACTATTAGTAGGATATTCCTATTAAGTAACTCAATACACCTATAATTAGCACGTTCATAAAATCTATATGTAGTTCAAGTGAGAAAAAAACTTCAAAATTCGTTCAGGATTCCGATCAAACGAATGTTTGCATACGCCACAAACTAAACAGGTAACTGTAATATTTTCTTAAGTTTGTATTCTACAAGAGTTGAAATATGTAGGTATCTAAAATACATATATAGGTTTTAAACTGTAATTTAATTAGACTGCATGTTTTCAACTAAGTAACAGATGAATAAATTCCAAGTAGGTTTAAAAATAGGTAGGAATACTTTATATTGTATATTTTTTTTAAATATTGTAATTTATCCCATTGAGCATCGAACGGCCCGATAGATTTTCTATTGTGTCTGTGATTCCGGGGCCTGAGTTAATAGATAATTATTAATTCTGTAAGTATTAGGTAGAAAGGTATTTAAAAGCCCAGGTATAGAATAAATGAATACCTATGTGATATATTATATTTTCACACTTAAGTACAAGAATATTTTCCAAAAAGCTTGCAATTTTTCACTTTCAATATCAGTAGATTTGTAATGTCCATTCCATTATTTCAAGTTACTCATCATCATCATTTTAATATATACATATATCTAAATCTTACATGGGATAAGAAGACACTCGTATGAGACTCGCTCGTGATCTCACATCGTTGGCGGACATCCTCCACGCTCTGAGATCCTTGCCGGTAGTGAAGCAAGGCGTCTCACGGCTGACCACGCTCTCCATTGATTTCTCTGTTGAATCACACGAATATAAATGTTTCAGCACAATCTTCACACACGGCACGATCTGAACCCATTCTAAGCTTTCGCTTGTGTTATTGAAACCAGAGATAATTAACACCCAGATACAGAGCAAACATCTATGTTCATCACACAAATATTTGCCCTGGGTGGGAATCGAACCCACAACCTCT
Organism: Colias eurytheme; assembly: GCF_061535395.1. NCBI lineage: Eukaryota > Metazoa > Arthropoda > Insecta > Lepidoptera > Pieridae > Colias > Colias eurytheme. The sequence continues at coordinate 1,802,456 of NC_142980.1, forward strand.
GGTTTGGGTCACTACCAACTAAGCCAATCGCGGTCAGTCAGAATATAACGAGAATAATGTTGTTTGAAGATGTATGATTGATACCTAGTTTAGATTTTTTAAAGAAGCACAGTAATAATTCGCTAGTATTAGCTTTTATTTACTTTTGGTTTGGATATATATGTATAAAAACTAAGTGTTTCTTTAAAAATCTAAACTATAAAATTCTGTGTCATCAAGAGAATAATTACTTGTATGATTGAATGTAAATTAGGCTTTATCCAATAATATCGGGCTTCTTATTTAGTGTTGATGCAAACCACAGAACATAATATACCTATACTCGATGCAAACAGAATAAAAAAAATTGCAAGACTTAGTGGTAACAAGTACTTCTTTTACAACTTGAAGAGCAAATGTTGAATTAAATCCAAATTAATATGGTTAAGCCTATATGGCCTTAAAATTGTTTCTCTTTGCCATATTGTAGCTCACACACGGTTTGCGTATCAATAATCGATAACAATTTGCTTCGATTAATAGAATTTCTGGTTACAATGCCTGTAATTTTAGTTCAAAGGCCGTTTTCATTAACAACCCGAAGCCCTTTCATATGGGGATCGGATGTCGGCACTTATAAGATTAACCCGTGACCACTTAGATCATATCTAATAAGAACACTTAGGGATAAAGTGAACCTGTAATTTAACTACTAAGTCACTTACAAGGCGTTGAGTTTACTAGTAGAGGTGGGTAAATAAATACGTTATACGAATCAATTAAGAGTTAAACACAACACACTAATTTAAGAGAGTAAATTACAACTACAAATAGGTATACTATGCATCTTTGTTTGCAAAATGCACTAACAACTAACTAACTAACTGAAAAAAGAAAGAGGTTTGGGAACTTTGTGTCCAAAATAACTTTTGCTTACAATATATTGCTCTTTTAAAATATCCAAGTTTCATTACCAACTAAACACCAACTAGAAAGGGGTTTAGGTAAAGTTGGCTGGGCCAAACCCCTTTCTAACAATTATATTACACATCATATAGGTACTAGAATCAAAATACACTGTATGACAAGTATGATTTTACAAGAGGAAAAGTTTCGCGATTGCACAGTGCACTACACAATACGAGTATGGAATCTTTCTAGAAGTTTCGAAGTCTTTACGTATGAATTAACATATTTCTTAATCGTTGGCACAGTGCAAAGTTGTCAAAACAAACGGCTGCTTATTTCTTAGAATGTTTTCCCTTTAGTTGGAATTTGTAAGGACTTTAGAGCTTTGTGATTTCATGATGTTTACAAGCGGAGTTCTGTGAATTGTGGAATATTAATTGTTAGAGATTACCTTCATCGAAGCAGTAGTAAAAATAGAAGCAAATAATAAATTTTTTAATTATTATATCACATAAAAATATATTATAATCAACTAAGCTTACTACTAATCTGTTAATTACCAAATTACGATTATCTTTTGAGACAAGTATCATAGAGAAGTAGCTATGCGATTATGGTGTTGTTTGAGGTAAGATATCTTGCTCTAAAGTCTAACATGTTCTAAGTGGAGTGTGTACCTTACCTTTGCATGGTCCCAGAAGTGGTATACTGATCTCTTCGTTGTCGCTTATGCTGGTACTGGATTGCAGCTTTAGGAGGGTGAGACTGGCTTTTCTTAGGTCACTCTAGAAGGGAAAATTAGTGTCACTATAAAGTCATATGAAGAATTATCTCCGAAATGCATTGTTGAATTAGGTAAATTAATTTAATTATAGAGTATTTGATTTAAAAAATGTTGTGTGGTTTTATGAAACCACGGTAAAAGTGAAACTGTTCGAACGGTTCCGAACACTGGTTTGTGTAGCGCATGTCGCGTGACGGTCGGCTGCCGAGTAGGTATACCTACTCGGCAGCCGCGATACACGCGACATGCGCTACACAGGCCAAAAAGTTTGAGACGATGTAATAAAAGTTTCACTTTTAAAAAAAGATTGTTTTTCTAACACATTCTAACTATTTTGTTAATCGATGTTAGCGTTCTAACAGACGAACGGCAAGCCGTCGACATATTAACTGCTGCCGCCGACGTGCCGCCGACTGCCGTCGACATGTGGCCTAGGCCGTTCACAACTTGCTGTTCGTGTGTTAGAACTCGAGTTGCGAGAACAATTAATGTAATTTTGAAATATGACGAAAGAATATTTAATATTTATCTTAAATTATCTACAGAAATTGACTAATAAGACCTCATATTGATCGTTTTGTGAGAATCTATGTAAATTATACGAAAGTAGTTTGAGTTCTGTCCGGATGAAAGTTGTAGTTCTGTTATATTAGGTTAAATAATCAACATTATTTTGAACTGCACGAGCAAATTTACATCCACCTTTTTAAGATCCACAATATTTATTAATTGGAATTAAATTTTGTTTTACTTATTGCAGCTACAACTCGTAATATTTCACTTCATTATAATAATACAGTTTCTATATGAAAATGGATTGATATTCTTTATCAGCTTTGCTATGGACGTCAAAAAGACACGTATTTAATACCTCAAAAGGAACACTAGTCAGGTTGTACAATATTTTTCCATAAAGATATTAGTTTAAAATCCCTCTTACACGGATGGGAAATGCTTATGTAAATTGAATATTTTCATCTAATATGTATGATGTATGGATGTTTGTTACTCTTTCACGTAAAAACTACTGAACCGAATACAATGAAATTTAGCAGACATATAGAGGGTAACTTGGATTAACACATAGGATAGTTTTTATCCCGGAAATCCCACGGGAACGGGAACTATGCGGGTTTTCCTTTGCAAACGCGGGCGAAGCCGCGGGCGGAAATCTAGTTCGTTATAATTGCTTTTAAGATATTAGATAATCTTATTACCTATAACATTTTTAAAGTAGAAAAAGTGTAGTTGGAGAGGTGGTTTATTCATTAGTGGGTAGAGCTTTCGACTCCAGATCGAAAGAGTCGGGGATCGATTGCCATTTAATAAAAACATTTTATTTTATAAAATAGAAAAAGCGTAGCGAAGCTGCCGCAATGATTTATAGCATTTTATACCGCCGATAGAGAACTAGGAACCAAGTTCAATCTACAACGAGAAAGAACAGGAAATGTCTTTAGAATATTACATATTCCTTAACACACTGCCCATTAAAATAAAATAAAAATCGTTTATTTAGGAACAAAACATTGACATCGATCTGTAAAAGGGGGGGGGGGGGGGGGAACGAGCACTCTTTGCTGTGCTTTTTCTTTGAGTACACGGACGAAGCCGCGGGCGAAGCTTGTTAAAAATATTGTTTTAAATACCACGATATTGTTTAAAACAATATTAACTAAATTAAAAAAAAAATTGATAAGCACGTTCAATATACCAAACGATAAACATTAAACAGTCAATATTTTACGTGTAACAGGTGCTTTTAACGAATGTGACACACACGGGTCGAATTTCAATACGCACGATTAGCTCGTATTCGCTGTTTCTCGAAAGTGCTACATGTGATAGTACTTATGTAATTACCTAAGTACTACGTTGCTATTGTTATCTTCCAAACAAAGAAATGGTAATTTTCTAAAGTAACATAATATAATTTTTCCAAGGACTTCAAAGATTCTCAATTTGACTGTATTTTTTTTATAACATAACTCAGAACTCAGAACTTTCGATTGGGTGAAACATTTTAGATGATTTTTTTATTTTTTATTTAAAGCTGGTGCCTTCCAATTAACCCCATGAAAGTTTTGTCTAATTCTGACAATTTAAAGGCTGCTTAGTTTTTTTTTATTTTTAACATTATTTCATTTTTCGATACTACAGTCGTGCTTTAATAAAATCAATGTCCAGCTAAAATTCAACACCGACATTTATACCAATATTTTTTAGTCAGCTGTCGGATGACAATCAAATGCCTAAATTGAGTTTTACCTCGCCCACCTATTACTGGCACATCACACATGCTAAAATTTGTTACACGTGTATCCTATCCTAAGCAATAGTTAGTGCAATGATGAGGAGTTTTTGGCTATGTTTAGATAACACGGAAAATATAAAATGAACAATTTAGTTAACCTTTACTGTGGTTTGAAATTTTCTGAAAAGTTCGTTATAATTCAAACAATTTTTATCTCTAACTATAAAATAAAGTCATTCCCGCGTCTTTCTATCTGTCTTGTTTTATTCAAAAACGACAAATGGTTGGGGATATATGGGGATTGTAATACTGTTCCATGCAACGTGCCATGGTTCTCGAGGGTTAGTTATATATATAAGTTATATGTATATTATATTATACCGTTTAGTTTTAAACACCGCGGGCGATGTCGCAGTCAGAAAGCTGCTAATTAATTACAAAGGACTTTGTCGAAATCTGTTATTGTCATTTCATTAATTTTGACAACAAAAATGGAACCTGTAAGGGGAGAGTCATGTAATTTATAAAAAAATCACTACATAGTATAAAACAAAGTCGCTTTCTCTGTCCCTATATTGTCCCTATGTATGCTTAAATCTTTAAAACTACGCAACGGATTTTGATGCGGTTTTTTTTAGTAGATAGAGTAATTCAAGAGGAAGATTTTAGTATATAATTTATTATGTTTTAGATAAAGCGGGTGTAGCCGCGGGCGGAAAGCTAGTATTACATAAAGTAATGTTTTAATGAAACTGTTCTGAATTATTGCACACTAGTCCTTTCCACCTAAGATGATTTCTGTGACACATCGATTTTTGACACGTGTAGAGATGTCGGTTACTGAAATCGTATCAATTGTTTCCGATAATCGATAATATTATATATGGAAATGAAATCGATTTGAATAAAGTACCAAAATTAGTTTTTTCGGCATTTCGCCAACAATTAGCCAAGTTACCCTCTATATGTGTGCTAAATTTAATTGTAATCGGTTCAGTAGTTTTTACGTGAAAGAGTAACAAACATCCATACATCCATACAAACTTTCGCCTTTATAATAAATATTAGATTATTTTTAAACGTAGTATTGCACTGTAGAAGAAAATTAATAATTCATAGATGGAGCAATGGACAACAAAAAGCTGATGATGATGATGATATAGATGGATCTAAATGTTGTTGATAAGTATGTGAATATACATTTATTTGATATACCAGAATACTTTTTATTTTATTTATTTATTCAGACAAGACGATGAAGTCGGATACTAAAATACATAGCTAAAATACTAACAGTTGTATACACTCCCATCTTGCCGTAAAAGTTCAGTCAGCACAAAATGACCACAAATCCTGTTTTTTTTTATATTATTTATTTGGTCAACCAACATTTGTTTACAGTGATTCTTACAATATAAATATTACATGCATCAAGATAATAATATGTTCTTGCTGAAAGTAACAAATAATTTGGAAAATCCAAAAGTGCACGCCTCATAATTTTTTTTAATAAATATTTATTAATTATTATTTTTGTTTATTTAATAACAATTAAACCACATCGAATCAGACCCTGAAAAATGAAAGGGTTCTATTCCTGAGCATACTCAAGCGTAAGAGAAAAAAAAATACTCGATTAGTAAAGTATTTCGGTCGCTATCGTGTTAACAAGAAAAAGGATCCGCACATACAGACACACGGACGTCCAAGACAGAACTTTTTTAAACTGTTTTTTAACTAGTTTAAATAACAAAAATGACATCAAAAATATCATGAACGTTAAAAATAGTGTTTTTTCTTAATATGTGTGTGTATGTATTATCTTACAAGTGCAATGTATGATACATAAAGACATTTTAAGTTTGAAAAATCAGATGTTTTGCGCGAAGTGACAGTTAGTCCAGTCTGTGGGGAAATGTAAAAGCCTCTGCTCTACAAAAGGTGGCGTAGAAAATGTTTTGAAACAATATTGTTTAGGTATGAAAGGTTAACAAAAATCCAAGTTTTCGACCTTGACGGACCCAGGCGCTAGCCGCCATCTTGAATTAAAGGTGCTAAAATTAGGTATATTTTAAATAACTTCTCAATTGTTTACTAAATCACAAAAGTGTCTATGAGGGGTTCAAAGAAGACAAAATTACCTACATTTTTTTCATACATGATTATTCTGTAAGTCTTAAAGGTAAAAAGTTACAAGCGACGGAAATAATAATATTTACAGAAATCATATAATTTTAATTTTGTTTAAAAATTGTGCAGCAATCTTTTTTTATTCTTTTTGATGGTCCGGGCTGGTTAATGGTGGCTTCTTCATTATCGTCGCTGAAATTTTCTGTTTCATTGTCTGTATTTTTAGTTTCCAACCATGAAATTTCGTCGATTAAATTTACTTTTTATCGATAACTTTATGAATCGTTCATATCGGATATCTTCTAAGGATTCCTTATCCATGTCCCCTCCGTAAAAAGTTACTAGAAAGCGTGCTCCAGCGTCTTCGATTTCTACTGGTCATGATGACGAAATTTCATGGTTGGAAACTAAAAATACAGACATTGAAACAGAAAATTTCAGCGACGATAATGAAGAAGCCACCATTAACCAGCCCGGGCCATCAAAGAGAATTAAAAAATGATAGCTATACAATTTTTAAACCAAATTAAAATTATATGATTTCTGTAAATATTATTATTTCCGTCGCTTGTAACTTTTTACCTTTAAGACTTACAGAATAATCATGTATGAAAAAAATGTAGGTAATTTTGTCTTCTTTGAACCCCTCATAGACACTTTTGTGATTTAGTAAACAATTGAGAAGTTATTTAAAATATACCTAATTTTAGCACCTTTAATTCAAGATGGCGGCTAGCGCCTGGGTCCGTCAAGGTCGAAAACTTGGATTTTGATTAACCTTTCATACCTAAACAATATTGTTTCAAAACATTTTCTACGCCACCTTTTGTAGAGCATAAATACCTACAGACTGGATTAAGTAGTACCCACCTCAACGCTTCGCTTATGAGGCGTGCAATAATTAAAGGTTAACAAAGCATGCACCAATCAAACAGAGCTATTTCTTAAAAGTATAATTCAGACATGTTGTTATTATAAATCCTGTTCCTGATGTTAGCCCAACTAAACATAAAACATTTTAGGTACCTACACAAACAGGAGGACTGTTCTTATATTATCCTTAATTAACTAGCAGTAAATGTAGGTATGTATGTATGCAGAACCGATGGCCGTTGGGGCAAAAAGGTTCTTGAGTGGCGACCACGTACAGGACGTCGCAGTGTGGGACGGCCTACAACGCGATGGACCGACGACCTGATCAAAGTGGCGGGGAGCCGCTGGATTCAGGCCGCTGGTGATCGGTCGTTTTGGAAATCTTTGGGGGAGGCCTATGTCCTGCAGTGGACGTCCTGAAAGGCTGGAATGATGATGATGATGATGATGAAATGTATGTCAGCATTCTTTTAAATAATGCTGACTTTACATACAAACACTTTCCTCTCATAACGCTTCCGATAATTTACATTTCATTTAACAAACATAGTTACGAATAATAAACATCCGTATCAATTTCAATACCTCATTAATTTGTTCGATTTAATTAGTACATTTTATAGAATTGTTTGTTATTTCAATAATGGAGAAGTTTACAAAATTTTTTTTTTTGATAATTTATAAAAGTAAAGTAAAATAAAACATATCGGTATTATAAATGCGAAAGTAACTCTGTCTGTCTGTCTGTTACTCAATCACGCCTAAACTACTGAGCCAATTTGCATGAAATTTGGTGTGGAGATATTTTGATACCCGAGAAAGGACATAGGCTACCTTTTATTGCGAAATATGTACCACGGGCGAAGCCGGGGGGACCTCTAGTAATCTATATATCTCAGTCATTTATTGATGGATTTCAATTTTTTTTTCGGCTATTGATTAGTTTTGATCTATATTTTAACACTGTTATGGTGAATATAATATTTTCAACATGAGTAAACTTCTCCATTATATTTTTCATTCTAATAGATAATATAATTATCTTCAGCGATTTTACTGTAGGAGTATTTCCAATAAAGACGGAATTAAAAATTCCTGGTACCTACAATTAACTACGACGTAATTTAAAAGTATCCTTTTCGCAGTATTTCTCTAAGAGGAATCTTTAATACCATTTTATTGATGGAATTTTCTCGGCAGTTTATTAGGCAGTGACCCGGTGACGGTGTCACTCTGTGGTGGCACTACAATCGACATCAGTGACACCACAGAGTGACACCGTCACCGGGTCAGTTAAGTTTGTGGCACTGTAATCATCTGTATAATTGAATTTGGTAGATGTATTGGATCGACTGTGTCAATGTAACTGAAACACTTTGTAGTGTATTCTGACATCTGTTTTCATCTATAGTTTTCATGTTGTCTAAATAGAGTATTGATGTACCAATATTATAAAGCTGAAGATTTTGTTTGTTTGAACGCAACATAAAAAGTATTTTATTTATACAAAATATTCCGTATGAAAAGTCTGTGAAAATGTGACATTTCCAAAAGGCGGCACGTAGTTCAAGTTTTTGCCACCGGGTCAGTTAAGTTTGTGGCACTGTACATCGCTTTCAATGTTGCCATTGACATTGACCTTACAAGAGAACTTTCTAAACCAATCAGGGTAAAGTGTGTCACTCATAAAGCGCGGGAACCAATCAGATTGCTGGAAACAGTGACATCTAGTGGTGAGAAGGTGAATACTTTTTTGCATCGGTTGCATGAGGGTTGGTGACAGCCTATAATGTTCAAATTACTTTCCAATTATTATGATAAAGATTAAAATATTCAAGGAAAAAACACCCAAAGTATGAAAATATGAAACTCTAGTACATTCACAATATTCCTATAGTCCATAAATTTATGGCTATTATATTAATTTGTTGCTTTTTCTTTACAGGTCACCTTCGAGTGACTGGTAAGTTCTACAACGATCCTCCTTGAAAAGCAGTGTTACCTACAGAAACTTTGTCTGTAACGTTTGCTGATGTGGGGACTATTTCCATCGATACATTTGTATTTTCATAATTATAGTGACATTTGTATTGATCCTAACTATTCGATTTTTTGCTTTAATGTATTTTTGTTTTGGTGCCAAATAAATGAATGTCTACCAACCTTCTAACAGCCGCTTTAGTGGAGTATTTGACTTAAGAACGTCTCAAACCGTACTTAATTGGCGCTTAAATATTTTCTTGTAACTGACATAAGCTTTCCAAAATCAATTCACAATTCAGAAATCGGCTGTTTGTATATCAGCAGTTACTGAATGGTATGGTTTGAGACGTTCTTAATGCGTTATTATGTCAATTCAATTCAGAAACAGGCCGTAAATCTAATTAATTTACAAATGCCTACCTCTCTTTTAATTTGCTCCTCTTCGGCCCCAATCGCCCGCTGGTGAAGCAGTTCTATGTCCAGCATGCGGACCTCCTCAGCCTCCCTTGCTTGAGACACTTTTTCCTAGAATAAACGGGATCTTTACTATCCTGCTCGTATTTGTATAAAACATGCTTGCTTCTTTGTAAATCCCGAGCTTGTGACACTTTTTTGATGCCTGTGTCACTATTGTGCGACACTTTTTTGAAGCGCGAGCACGAAAGCTATTAACAAAGTATTTTTTTTTATGTCAGATCAAGCAAAAGGGTAGGTGTGCCACCTGATGTTAAGTGGTCACCACCGCCCATAAACACCTGTAACACTTCTAGTGTTACAGGTGCTTTGCCGGCCTTTTATGGACAAATAAGCTCTTTCTTGAAGGCCCCAATGTTGTAGTTGTTCGGGAACACCGCAGGTGGCAAATCGTTCCAAAGCTTCATCGTACGCGGAAGGAAGTTGCGGGTACAAAAAGTATTAGTATCGTCACCGACGTCATTAACAGGTACATATTAAAAATTGTTACTTTAAACACGGCATTATATTATTGTATATTATAATTCAAATGCAAATGTTCTGGTTGACAATACGAATACTTTAACATTAACGTAGGCGTTCGTGCTCGCACCTCTGAATAAATGTATAGAATGTATATTTTATTACCCTGTTCGTATTTCTATAAAAACAGTTATTAAGCTTGACACTTCTCCAATCGTGTTATACTTGGAACTGAAAAATTGGATAAACCGGAATCCTGAAGAACATTAGCGCCAGCAAGAGTGCACTCACGTGTTCCAGGTTAAAGAGCTTACGTCATGTTAATAGTATAATCTAGCTGTGAAATCTAATTTTGATCTTACTTCTTGGACTCGAACTATAACTAGTCTTGCAGATTGCTATAGTAGGTACCATAATGCGTAGTAGTTACTATACAATAAGTACAGCCATAATGCGTAATAGGTGACAGTTATTAGGTACGTGAGGAAATTCTACATGAATACTCTGTTACGTCGTCGAGGGCAGAAGGGCGGTTATGTCGGACTCTTATTATAACTGAATAAAACTCCTAATTCCGTGCAAGTAATGAGGGTATGGGATCCCATGATTTCCGATGGGAAACCACCACTGGTGTCTGTATATTTTATTTGGTTTTAAAAAATGATTTATAAATGAGAATATTTTACAGAATAGAAATACATCGATCACGGAGCGGGATTCGAATGCATCGTTTCCTATTAAAAAAATCATTTTAACCAAAAATGACCATAATATGTACGCATGAGTTATAGCTGCTGTAACTCATAGGCCAAGTTACATTGAATATAGATGAGAAATACTATCCTGCACAGCATATGAAATCTATCGGATGCTGACTAATTAGGCAGGATATATCAATGTCGATCCGTTCCGTTATCAAATGACTTGATTGTATAGTAATCTGATATTGATACCTAAGAAATGATACCGTTTTAGGCCTTATACTTTTTTAATTAAATGTTTTTAAAGACGTATTATTGTGGTCTTAGTAGTTTTAATTATGGATAATTATTCATAATAACCCTTGAATAAAGATTCCAATAAGATCTAACGTAAAAAAGAATGTTTAATAATATTATATTGAGATTTATAAAACTTTGATAATTAACGACTCGACAAACAAATAATTCTATTATTGTAAAAAAAATTGTAAATAGGTACATAAAATGAGTTCACGAAGACCCTCAACTGAATCTAACTGTCGACACGAAAACCAATTTACCGGTGCGGTTCGAAAAATTGGCTGTTATAGGAATAAAATTATCACATTCAATAGATTCATTCACCTCGAAACGTTGCTTCTTTGATTTAAGAACTTGCGAAAGTTATAAACATTAAATAGAATTGGTATAAATGTATGAAGCGTAATTAATATTCGAAGAAGGAAGTGAGATGTACCTGGCTAGAGATAAAATAAGCTAAAAGGATCATAAGCTCATAACATTATGGCTGCTACTACAAAAACTATTTTATTAACTCAAGTAGGAATATTTCCGAGATTTTATTGATTGCTAAAAAGCTTAACGTTATTGATTCCTTTAACATTTGTTAAAGAATTTAATGTTTATGAAAGTATGTAAAATATGACGATACTAGACGTGATTTTGAAACATAAAAACGTACAGAAAAGAAGAAAAACTCAATAAAATCCTGTTCTCAGACTAATTAATCTAATGGAACAATACGTTGACAGATATTACACAAAGATTACTTTTTGCCTGCATCCTGGAAAGACAAAAACAAAATATTATGTTCACGTATGTGAATACGATTTTGCGAAATATTGTTTTCAGTGAAATTAAGAATAAAATAGAATATTAGAAAGATAAATTATGAATCAAACCTTAGATGCACAACTTCATCATATTTGATACAATCAATTTAAAATTTTCATTAAAAGGTTTAGCAGCTACAAGTTATAGGTAGTAAAGGTATTTTAAGGTCTGTTTCAAAAAATTATATTTTTAAATTATTTGCATATAACCCCAGTATTATATTTAAAGATTTTTGAAGACAAGAAATTGTTTTCAAAACATTTAACAAAGTAAATACTTAAGACGATATTTATCAAGTTCAAAAAGATCAGATGCTAAATAGATTGTGCATTTTTGTATACAATAGATGTTTTGAACGAATGTATGAAATGAATCTTTGTGCAATTCAGTGTTTCAGTAGTACTGAAATCTTAGGGAACGAAGTTGCTTTGCAAATGAAAATATATAAAAGTGTTTTATGAAACAACGCAAGCAACGCAATCTTTGTGAAGAACGTGTAAATAAGAATTCTGATAAACAAAAATATGTGAATTTAATAATTATTTTGAACCACGTGAAAATTGTGAGACAAAAGATCGAATACCAGCATTTACGCTTTCGAAAATAAATAATGTCGGGTTAATTAAATCGTATTCCCGTTACGTGTATTGTATTCGAAGCTTTGTGACATCCGCGTTGGCCTTTTAATATAGTGTACCGAATACGGTATTGTTTGTACAAAGTCATAGTCAAAGTCTCCGAAAAATTAAATAGTAGCATTTTATGTGATTAAAGGGTATAATAAGTAATCAAATTATTGAATCACAACAACTAGTCGAGAAATGTTTTTTTTTTGTAATGTTTCATGTGGTTTGAATTATTGTAATATAATACATATTATTAACGTATTTGTGCAATTAACATAGAATTTAATATTTTATCATAATATAGGTATAACCACCAGCTCAACCATGGCGTTAATGTTACGTTTCAACACTGAAAACAGACATTCCGCGAAAAAAATCACGCCCAAAGCATTGTTGTATTTACATATATGCAAACCGCTACATTATTAATTTATTTATTAACTATCTGGTATTTCTGTGATATCATCAATGAGTTGTGTGTTTTCTTGAAAGTTATAATAAATTGCATATACCTAAATATAATATTCACAATTCACACAAATGTCTTTTTTCGTTGAATATGCTTTTTCCATATAGCCGTAATATTTTATAAACACTCAAAAGATAACAAGGGTTACTAGAATAATAGATTTCTTTTTCTGATTGGATACATGTTACATTTTTGTAAAAAATATGTAAACCAAAACTGAAATATACTAGTGGCTCTTATTTTCTTATGAGTATTTAGTGCAAAATAGCTGTGACTTCTCCCTTTTTACTAGTTTTTACTAACATAATCACTACATAGTATAAAACAAAGTAGCTTTCTATGTATGCTTAAATCTTTAAAAGTACGCAACGGATTTTGATGCGGTTTTTTTAATATATAGAGTGATTCAAGAGGAAGGTTTTAGTATGTAATTTATTATGTTTTAGACAAAGCGGGCGAAGCCGCGGGCGGAAAGCTAGTTTTGTTATGCATGCTTATGTTTATCTGCTCTATACATATTATTATAATAATTTTATTTGAATTTCAATAGTGTATTAATAATTTCAATAAATACCTTCTGCATTTGTCGCTCATGTTCAATTTTCTGTTGCTCCAGATCTTCTTCACTGATGGGGGGTGTTTCATCGCCACCGCCCGTAAGTTTCGAACCTGTAATATATTTATTTTAATAAGGTTTTTATTATAATGGCAAGTTTCATCAATTGTACGTAACACATCGCCTGTAAGAGAACTTTTTTTAAACTGGTACGCACGTTAAATGTTACGTTAAAACACACGAAAACTCTTCAGCTGTCTATGGTAGAGCAAGACATAATATTTTTAGCACATGAATCGAACCCAGGAAGCCTTGATTTACGGCTGTGCAAATGTGGCAATCATCTTCATACTTAAGGCGAATAATATTACCTGTGTAATTTCATAACGCTAGAAATTCAATGTAATGCTCAATTTAAAACCATTCAAGGGCCTATATCTGCACCCTAATAAATATGTTTGATACCAATCTCAAATCTTTATCATACCTGTATGATTATGATTATGCATTTGCCTCCACACCCCACATGCGAAACAGCAAAGCATTTTTTTTTTACGTTGGGAAATGCATTTACGCATCCCCCTCTGCAGTTTGCAGTTTTTCTGCGTGAGGGGGTATGTGGGACTCGCAAGAAGCCATACCCACTAAAACCCAACGGTGGCCACTGTTCACCTTCGGCGGCAGCCAGGCCTTATACCCCCACCGCTTACGTGGTCATTGCCGCGACTTGGCGGCTCGCCTAAGCCCATAACGTGACAATAGGCGTCGGTATCCGATAAGGATAACAACAGCAAAGCTTACAAAAATATTACAGTACCTACATATATTATATAGGTACCAATAGGTCATTTCAATTTGCCTGAAGTGTTTTGACCAAACGGGTTGTTTTTATTTCGAAAACACTATTTTAATAAAGCCTCAGGGCACATTGCAAACGATTTGTTGACTTTGGAACTGTCAAATACAAAGGCAATCAAATATTTACAAAAAACTCGATAAAAATTTTTACATAAAAATCATGGAAAGGTTTTGTACCTATTTAGTACTGATATTAAAACACTTTGTAGAGGGAAATATTATTAATGGCACCTGGCAACTATTAAAATTGACTTAATTAAAAGCACAAGGGAGCTATTACAATTAATTTTTAATTAAAACATGAAAATGAGAAAGTGTTTTACAAAGTATTTTCTAACTTTAAATTCAGTGAACAACTTCACTTTTGACATTTAGTACAACGATACCTTTCATCTTCTTCTTATATATCTTCTCTTATATATAAAAATGAATCGCAAAATGTGTTGGTAAGCGCATAACTCGAGAACGGCTGAACCGATTTCGATAATTCTTTTTTATTTATATTCCTTGAAGTACGAGGATGGTTCTTATGTAGAGAAAACGTAAATATTATGTACCACGGGCGAAGCCGGGGCGGACCGCTAGTAATTATATATAATGAAGTATTTTATATTAAAGTAAACTTTCATAAGTTTAATAGAAGATTTTGACTTTTTTCTTTTTTGACTTTCGACGATTTTTGCGCAATTAACCACTTATGTTTCTAGTTATTCCTACAAACCAGAATAACGCGAATGCGCTGTATAATCCCAAAACCATTTCTGTTTAATTATTTATTTTGAAAATATTGATGAATCCTTAGATAGATAGTAGATCTTAAAATGCGTATAAAACTAGAGTAGCTTTTGTTATTAATAATTCACATTCATTAGTTAGCTAATTAGTAAGCCATAGTAATCCCCGTATTACATATGTATAATATTATATAGTTAGATGCATATTGCATACATTAGAGAAAATAATAGTAAAAGCTGTGCCTTAATATATTCCGATCTTAATATATTGCCGATCTCCTATTTGATAAATGTATTGAAATATTTTATTTACGTCACGCTATGTTCAATTTTCAAAACACATGTTAGATTTTATCTTTACAGGACTTAAAGGTATAGAGTTTCTTGCCGGTCGGTGGTAAATGTTAAAAATATGTATTGACGTTTCAAAAGTGCTTCTCGAAGATGTCTAATTGAATAAATACATGTTTGAGTGAGTTTTTGAGTATTTCCTGTTTCTTATGCTGTGCTCTTGTTTCCTTACACTTACACTGTATATTGGCACAGTCCCTCTTGTGGAGCCATTAACTATAGAGAAGAAGAAATAGTAGATATAAAAAACAGCTTCTATAGAACTCCTTTGATAGAGTACGGGGCAGCTTTAGCAGTGTTAGAAATACGGAGAGAAATATGCCGTCTTTCATACACTTGTCCATCCGAATTCCGAAACGACAGATTAAGGAATGAGTTACCCGGTCAATAAAAAAAACGTAATTAAGACTTGTTTAGCCACATTACAGAGTGGCTCTGAAATACGTTGACAAATTATTTTACGATTTATTATATTTTTCTTTTACACAGAATAACGGTGACTACTAAAACACAGTATTATTTTAACGTAAATATCTATTTATTTTCAAAACAAGATAAAAAGTAAAACAACTAAAACCCAACTACGACAAAAAACGACGCTGAAAAAGTATAAAACAAAAGTTAAATTGATGAACTAATAAAGAAGCTATGAACGAAAAGATGTGAATTATATGCAATCAGCCCATGAATACAGGTAAAGTCACAAGGAAATGCTAGTAATATATATATATTCAAAATGTGCAAGTAAAAAGCTTTCAAATGATACCAAACACGGCATATTTATCTTAACTTTATTTTTTTACTCTGTATGTTTTGTCCGCTAGAGGGCGCCACATTAGATTTTGTGAAACCCCATATAGCCTATAACCAGCGGACAATTAAGATGCTTCTAATGATATGTCATTTGTCGAATTCTGATAAGTAGTTTAGAAGTTACGAGGGAACAGATGAACATACATACATACATACATACATACATACATACATACATACATATATACATACATACATACATACATACATAGCCTGTCAAAATCATAACCCTCCTTTTGCTTTGCCGTAGTCGGGTAATAACCACCTTTAGCTTTAATACAAAGACTTAAGCGTTTTCTGAAGTTTTCGACGATTTTCCGTACCTCCTCTTCACTTAGATATTTTGTCCCACTCACGAGTAAGTGTTGCCTTCAGCGCGTCTTCACTTCTGTGTGAAGTTGCACAGGCCCTCTTCTCTAGAATTGACCATACGCTATAATCCATTGGATTAAGGTCTGGTGTATTCACCAAACCAATAAGTTATGAACTTATGAACTCTGGGTCCATACACCACTGCTGCACATTTGAGGCCCTGTGAGATGGAGCAGAGTTCTGTTGAAAAGTCCACGGTTGGTCGCCGAAGTGCTGCTGGCTCCAAGGAAGAACTACACTCTCCAAAATATCGCGTCGGTATATTTCTTGATTCATTTTCACACCCTTTTCTACGAAAACGAGAGGAGTTTTGCCTGTTGAGCAAATGCCACCCCAAACCATGACTGAATGCGGTTTTTGACGATGGGGGATAATTGCTGTGGCTCCAGGGCGACTAGAAGAGTAAATTCTATCGTTCTGGCGGTTATGAGACTGTTCAATCGTAAAAATTTTTTCATCTGTGAAAACAATATTTTTCAACGCTTCACCAGCGGAGCGCGCTTTCAGTAGCGACATCTTTCAAGGCGTATTTTTTATATTTATCATCCAACCGCTGCACTTTTCGCAGCTTGTATGCTGTTAACTTGAGCTCATTTTTAACAACTCGTTGTAACGTTGAATGACTTACACCTAAATCTCGAGCCATTTTTCTTACCTTGGCTTGTGGATTGCGGGTCAATCTTTGTTTGACGATAATATGTCGTAGCCTAGGCGTCCTCACAGTTCTTTTTCTGCCTCTTCCCGGACGATCACCAAGATGGCCAAGCTCATCGTAATGTTTAATAGCAGAAGAAACTAACTGCCGACTGATACCGAGAAGTCGCAATATCTCGCACTGCCGCTTACCAGCCTCATATAAGGATATTATTGCACCTCGTTGAGCAGACATAGTAAAAAATAGCTAATTTTTTATTTATTCTCTTCACAAATAACGTTAAGTTGGCGCCAAAACATGTGAAAATAATAAATAAAAAACAAAAGCAACGCAGCATGTTCCATTTTTGAAATTTATTATTTTTAAATTTGTCAACGTAATTTAGAACCACAGTGTAATATGTATAAAAAAATAGTTCTGCTTTCACGTGAAACTAATGCGGACAAACACACATTCCATTAGTAATTCATTATTTCGAGGCAGGTTATTTATCAAAAAATATCTGCGAAATATCAAGAGTAGGTATATAATAAATAAATATTCACGACAATTTTCACACACGGCACGATCTGATCCCATACTAAGCTTTCGCTTGTGTTATGGAAACCAGATGGCTGATAAACACACATATATAATAAATACTTACATAGATAATTAACGCCCAGACACAGAGCAAACATCTATGTTCATCACACAAATATTTGCCCCGGGTGGGAATCGAACCCACGACCTCTGGCTTGGAAGGCAGGGCCACTACCAACCAAGCCAACCGGTCAGTCAATATGAAGTTATACCTCTACATTATAGGTATAACGGCTAACGTAAAAACATTCAAATAATTTTAATTAAGGAACTATAAATAAAACTGAAACACGTGTATATATGTTTATTAATATTGAAATCAATTACCATTAAGGTGTAAAATTTTATCCAATGCACATGGTTAACATTTAGTTTTAATTCAAACAAACTTAATGTTTGTGTAATAAACAGGAATGTTTTATTTATTTTATACGTTTTACTATTTTAATATAATAGGTAAATTACAGGGTATTGATATGTAGGGATTTTAAGTCTAGTTTAATGCTTCAAATAATTTTACATCTTTTTCATTAAAGGTTTGATAATACCCTTACGTTGTAAGTATCTTAATTTTGTGTTAAACGGGTCATTTGTAACAGGATGGCGGTTCTACAGGGGTCTTAGTACGCAATGACAAAAAGAAAAATGATGGTCAGAACGCTGATACCGGATACCATAAGATACTGTAATATTTTATATTAGAGAATCTTAACATAAAATATTATAGTATCTTCACCGTGTGTGACGCGCGTAATGCCATAGAGCTTTTATTATGTGGGCTAAATAATTTATAAGTAATATCCAGATATCATATTTAATATGTCCCAGGGATAAATCATTAATTGTAACACTATAAATTGTAAGATATTTATCGAATGATAGACTAAGACATATTTTAACTATTTTTTCATAAGAAATAGCCATCTGTTGCTTTATGTTGCCTATTATTGATAGTGTTTGTATATAAATGTGTGGATTTCAAAAAGACAGTAAAAGACGACTGTTTCACATGAAATATTGAAAAGTCCTATACTCACCAGTGGGGGGATGGTAGGAAATCCAAAATTGGTGAGCCAGCTTTCCGAATTAGTAGCAAACACCGTGACACCCACTGCCAAACTGAGAAAGACAAACAAATTTATTTTTATGGTATCTGAGTTAAGCGTGAACAGAATTGGCACGCTTCCAAACCTTGTTATTACAAAATTTTAGTTTGCGCAGGCGCAGTTGCAGATTATGAACTAGGTATTTGTTTAGTAATGGTTTAGTAACTTTTATCAAATTGTGTTCAAATATCTACGGGGACAATATTAAGTATTATAGAATCACAGGTAGAATTCGAATGTTTACGTAATTATTATTGATTTGAAAGAGTTATTTTGTTTATTTTTAAGCTATTGCATAGCTTTTATCTCAGACTTTGAGCGCGGCGACCGAATGTAAAAATTCCGTAACGAAAAAACCTAACGCCCGCCACTCCAACCGGCATAGCGATGCTTTGCTTTACCGCGGCAGTCCTAGAGTGCCACACCTATTTTTTGACTACGCGGGCGAAGCCGCTGGCAGAAAGCTAGTACTTATGAAAGTTTGTACCATGAAAATTAATCTTTTGCACGCAGGTGAAGCTGCGGGCAACAGCTAGTCATTAGTAAATACCAATTTATATCATAACGGGAATTGATACAACTAACTACGATTCGAATTGAGCTGGCAATATCTTAGTGGAAGGATTTAATGAAATCTCGCGTTTCAAATGTTCTTTAAAATGGCAAAATCTATAGATTACTGTATTTTCCATCTATCTTTGTAGAACGGAGATTATTGTCAATTCAAGTGAGCTTTCATTTGAGTCCAGCCTGTAAAATACGTTTCGTTGTAGGTATTACATCTGTTTAAAATTTATGGTTATATTTCGGATAGAAAATAATGCAGTAAAGACTGAGTTAAATTATTTCGTGTTTACAATGATTGTAATATTAAGACCCTCAAACCTCCTCAAGTAAGTCCTGTACACACACTTTTGAATGCCTGAAGTTCCTTTAACGGTTTAACACATGGTAGGTTTCTGTTGCTTAACTAACTACGTTACCTATTACCACAGACTATTAATAATATACTACGTATCTATTACTAAAGACCGTCGTGATATGTTTTCGATACGAAACACGACGATCACAACAACGCAACAACTCACACATTCACCAAAACACTGATTAAATACCATCTGAATAAAAAATATATTTGGTTATTATGTGGTTATTATGGATCCTCATTTCATCAATTTTTTTTTTCTTATGCAAAGTTCCAACAAAAAAAAGTAAACATCACATAAGCCCTTCTTCTAAATTATTTACCCGGAGAGATCGATAAAATTGCTTACAGATCAATTACAGCGCAAACAACTGTAACTGTATATGAAATTGTAATATGTATTGATCAACAACATCTAAATTTACCGTCAGTAGCATTGCAGTGACCTTTGTCTTCTATATCTTCGAGACTTTAAGCCTTGACGTGAGTCTAGCGGAAGCGGTAGCGGGGCGATTTTATCGGGTTATGAAAGTCTGGAGTTCATCATTTGGAGAAATCAGTCCTTTTTTTTTCATTTTTTTATGTCAGAGCAAGCAAAGGGGCAGGTGTGCCACCTGATGTTTAGTGGTCACCAACGCCCATAAACACTTGTAACACTACTTGCTTTGCCGGCCTTTTATGGACAATTAATAAGCTCTTTTCTTGAAGGCCCCAATGTCGTAGTTGTTCGGGAACACCGCAGGTGGCAAATCGTTCCAAAGCTTCAGCGTACGCGGAAGGAAGTTGTTTATAATTTTCTAATAATAAATGAATATCCTTATCGTCCAAATTTCAACCTTGGAGCGAATTTTTTTTAATAATAACATTTTTAACGAAAAAAAAATCACGTTTAATGGGCTTTACTCTTCCATTTACAATATCACAAAATTCTTCATAGATTTTTAGATATTTGACGAATACCAAATATCCCTATACTTTGTTGATGTGTGTATTCTCTACATAATGTGATTGTCATAACTCATAACAAGAAACTTGTAGCGACTAATTTTCGCTACAGAGAGATTTCCGACATCATCCATTGGGGCCTTAACGGCCGGCCAGTCGAGTAGACTGGTCGAGGATCCTCCCTTTTTCGATGGAGGAATTCCACCTTCCTTCCTGCACAGACTCAAAATCTAAGCTCAAAATACCTACATTTATGCGGACAATGTATGTAAATAGGATCCTCTGTGATTAAAATTATGTACCTATGGATATACATGTACAATGTACACGATACAAAGACCAGAAGATATGACCTAGTTAATGGTGTAGGTAGGATCGCTTTAATACTATCGCTAAGCTTATCAACAAAGTCTCATGTTTATTTCCGTTGAGTCGTATAATATTGAAGAAAATATTAATAATATTGTCTAGCTTGCAGATTATTTCGAATCGGAATATTAAATGCCTTTAAAATTATATTCTTCCTTTGAAGGCTTCCAGTTCAGATCGATTTCCTTTTAAATATAGGTTCCTTTCCCTAGACTTTGTTTCAATAAGCCGTTGTTTTCAAACAGATATTTCATATAATGGATAGTACATTTCATCGTCCGGCCATACAAACACAATTGAGAATATAAAAATAAATCATAAAATCATACGTTTATCTTTCTTCTGAAGACTAATAGAATTCACTATTATAATAATTATGATCTTCAAAACAGTAAATGCTCACATTTGTTTTTTTTTAAGTTCGGAACTTTTACTGTGAAATTCCATTAGTTTATAAATCCTTATGAGTGCCAATAGAAAGCTATTTCGATCAAACAACGAACAATGCATGTCCGATAACAAAGGTATAACAGGACCACAACAGGAGTGTGGACGGTAAAATGAATGACAGGATTTTTAACCGGGGAATATTAATTAAATCACGTATGCAGACGTCCTACATTATTGTGCATTATGAGATTTATTGACTTATAACACCGTCATGTACTCAGCCTTTTTTAACGTTGGGAAATGTAAAATAGGCCTAGATGTAAGCTCCTCCTAACCGTGACCAAATTATCTGCATTCGATACTCCTAAATCAATAATTTAAAAGTACCTACATTCGTTCTGAAACATCTTCAAATTGTAAATGTTTTGTGCATTCAACGGATCACAAATTTGGGCAGAAATAGATTAAACCGACATCGCACTATCCTCTCATATTACAGACATTGTAACTGAAAACGAAGCCTGGAAGTAATTGACAAGCTACATCAATCCATGAAGCAGAATATGTGACCTAGTTTGGACTTTGGACCTTGTATTTTTATTTATTAACCGACTTCAAAAAAAGGAGGAGGTTCTCAATTCGGCCGGTATATTTTTTTTATGTATGTACATCGATTACTCCGAGGTTTCTGAACCGATTTCCGTGATTCTTTTTTTGTTTGATGCGGAATAGTGTCGAATAATTGGTCCCATAAAAATTTTATTCGTTATTATTTTATGAGCTTTTTTATCTGATCTCGATGACTTAATTGAAATCTAGCAAGTAATTTTGATTCACTTCCCAGTAACCGATTGAGTTGAAATTTTGTATAAGTATGTAAATTGGATAGCGATCAAACATTATCATGACATAGAGCTGATATGATGATGGAATCGGAAGGTGGCCATAGGAACTTAGTAATATTATATTGACTCAACTTTATCGAGTTTGGGCTCGTTTGATTCGTGTTGAAAAGACATTAAAAAGTATCAAATAAAAATAACTACGTTAAAATCAACCGACTTCAAAAACGAAAAAGTAAGAAATAAAAAAATTGGTTGTTTGTAAAGTAGGTTTACGATCGAGATGTTTACGTGATAACGCGTATTATTGGTGGCAGCGCTCGAGATGAGACGGGAGATCGGTCCGTCTCTCTCTCGTTATACCTGCGATCGCGCTCGTGAGGTTTTGGTGTGTCACAAGTTTCTGAACATGTCACCCGACTAAAACGATTTTAAAAACGTTATCACGTTAAAAAAGATTTGATATTAATAATTACTACATATTATTTCGATGTGCTATTTATTAAATAGGTTTGAAGTCGGTGCCAAGCTTAGTTTATAGCCTTAGCCCATGCATGACATGAACGTGACCATCGCGCTAAAGAGTGCAGTGTGGCCGGTTGACCTCTGTTGAGCGGAACTTATGTGATGTAGGCGGTGTCTCCTCTATACGTAGAAATAGTATCTCAATGAACATTCCACGGGTTTTCATCTTCAACAAAATATATTTAAAAACAAAGGGATATTTTTTTTATGCCACAGAGTATACGCTTATGCAGATACTTAGGTATATAAAGTTAGCCATTTCTGCGTATTTTGGTCACTATTTCAACAAGGTTTTCAATAAACGAGCTCAGTTTCCGTTACAAACGGAATATTGACAGTCCGTAAAGGGCATCAAAGCTTGTTTACATCGAAAACATTCATATCATGACCAGGGAATACAAACATGAATCAGATTTCGGTTGACCTGTCTGTTTAATTTATGATGTCCTTTGAGTAAGTAATAAGTAGTTACCTATAATATTACATTGCAGCATTGGTGTGAAATGGGGTAGTGATAAATAGGTGATAAGTAATATGAAATTACAGACAATCTTTAGACTGAGAAAGAACCTAGGCTACCTTTTATTGCGAAATATGTACCACGGGCCAAGCCGGGTACCGCTAGTACTAAAATATACTTGCTTTGTTTCAGAAAAGAAGAAAAGGTCCTCCGAGTCCGGACGATCCCGTGTATAGAGCGGAATATGATTACAAGTTCCCGGAATGGTTTTACCTCACAAATACACCAGTGCCAAAACCAGATCCAGACTTAATTAGCCTTGCAAAGCCGAAAATTCGAATCGGTTCCGTAAGTACCTATTTATAAATTAAGTTCCATGTTATCTTAACACAAAAGTTCAAGCCAATAATAATAGTTCTTATATAAACGGTAGTAACTAACTATTTTCGAATTTGTTCAATTTATCATTTCAGTTTTTATTTATATATAATATAAATAAGAAGATAATTATAATAACTCATTATTTTTAATCTAGTAATACAATCGAATCAATTTTAGGTGGTAAACTTGTGGTAAATGTTATGCCACGGTTGATACCTAATTACCTACAGTTTTTATACATAAGTAGTAATTTTCATTTTTATCGAAATGAGAAATTATTATTGAATGTTTTATATCTTGTTTGTAAATCTGACCTGTACGCGCTTCAAGCTTTCAGTTGCATATAAATCAGTTTAACCTAGGGCGGCAGGTCTCCAGATGATGGAACGGGGATATAATCCATCATCCGGTGCGGAGAGGCGGCGTGAGAAGTGTTCCACTCACGCCGCCCCCTCAGGTAGACCTGGCGGCCTCCCGCCACATTCGCGTTGGGCCTGGAGATAGGCTGCCGCTGACGGGTCTGCGGACGCGGTTCTACTGAATACCCGCGGCCCCGTCAATAAAGCGGCACGGCGGAACACAGTGGAGTTTAGTCGGTAGAACCCTGCATTCAGCAGGGTGAGTCCGACATAACCCAGGGCTCTTCCCCCGAGTGCCCTGGGTATGCCTAAATGCATTCTCCACTATGTAAAAAAAAGGGTGGCAGGTCAGGGTTGCTCTCTTCGCTGATCGCACCAATTTCAGTTCTATAGCTGCTTTGATCGAGGCAGGATCTCGCCTCACGGAATGTTTAATTGCATTCACCGATGTTTAGGATCCAATTAATTATTATATTGGGAAAAGTGATAAAAATTTTGAATGCCAAATTATTATTAAACTAGATTGTTGTTTGAGAGAATTTTAACATTGTGCTTATTTTATACTAATTATTAAGACGTGAATTGTATTATTAATAATTTTTCAAAAACAATGTTTTAGCCGCAATAATTTTAGCCAATATTTGAATATTATTCAAAACTTGTTAAATTAATTCAAGGTTAACAGTGGGTTATTTCCCGTTTTGCTAGTTTTAAATCGTTCTTCTCACAGTAAATTTTATTGCAAATTGTTTTATTCTATAAATATAAAAAATAATATTGAATTTATTCCAATTTTAGTTTTTAGACCGACTTTATTCACAACACAGAGCAAGTATTCACAACTTTACTATATTTTGTCTATGGTGACGTTCAAATAAATGTTGCCACTATCCAAAATTGCTGTTTCACTTCCCAAACAAAAGTTACTATATACTCTGTTGTCTACGGTTGACGCCTTGACGCTAGTGATAGATTTTGTTACAATTTTTACATAGACATTTTGTAAAATTGCCGTTTTCTTGATGTATAAACCCCTTTGGTTTAATAAAACTACACTCCTACAAATGAGTCATAATAAAGTTAATATTTAAACCGGTGTAAGCTCAACAAGCGATCCTTTTATTACGTCTTTTATCGTTTTACATGTGCGTGAAAGAAATGTCAGTAAAGAAGATTATGAGATACGCAGATTTTTAATTGTTATGACAATGTGAATAAAGAAAAGGGTGTATTCAGTCGTGTGTATCAAGTTTGTATGAGTGGCTTTGGGAACGACCAATCCGTTGTAATGCTACACACATGCGGAGAGTTGGTTAGCTAGGTTTTGACAGCCGGCTGGCTCGTCTGAATTCAATTCGATATTGGCTTCCCATAAAGATGAACAGTCGCAGTAGTGTTAATGAAACAAATTTGGTGAATTTCTCGGCTGATCTGTCAACGCTCAATCAACTGGATTCAAAGGACGGCTTGCTGAGTTTTCCGTTCGATCACATTTACGCTTGCCATTCTGATGAACCTGATAGACGACCTGCATTGCAACTGGACAAGGAAGTAGAGGTGTCGACGCACTGTGTCGTGGGTGAAGAGAAGACTCTGACGACCCCCACAGAGATCCACAAGCTACAAGAGCAATTGAGTGCATTTGAAAACCAAAACAAGAGGTTAAAAGACCTACTAATATACCACTTGGATCTGATACAACAGCAGAACGAATTGATTTCCAAAAGAGATAAACTGTATCAAACATTAAAACAGGAAAATGATACAGTAAGTTAATTTTTTGCTTAATTTGTTTTTGTGCTTGTCAAGTCAAGGTTAACGTATCAATATTGTATACAAACAAACTAAATGGATTTTGGTCAAACTCAATTGTGTAAATGGAGTTTGATTTGAGAAACTAATTCGCTATTACAATTAATTTAATTATTGTTTACAGTTTCATAGAGTTTTAACCACAAATATTAATTGAATGAATGCTAATATTTTAATACCTATTATTTTGGGTTTAATGTGACTGTTGTAAATGTGAATTGTTTTACTTTGTTAAATATCATAACATTACCACAATAGGTATATGACAAAGTAAATATGTTTCATATTAAACTTATGAAGCTATTTAATTGTGTTTGTTTTTAGTTTCATAGATTGAATGTTTATTAGCAGCTGTATATTTGATATGCTCTCTGAAGTAATAAATAATCAATCGATACTTAGAAAAGCCAACTAAATATAACATTTTGTACGCTAACACTTTGGCCATTCTCCCATTGCGATACACACAGGCGATTCAAGTATCCTGCAAGTCTCAGGGACTATTCGCCGTGGAATATCTCACATACATTGTACCGGTAGCGTAGTGTGCGAGCCTACATACAAATGTATGTGAGATACTCCGCGGTGACTAGTCTCCAAGACTTGCAGGATACTTGAATCGCCTGTGTGTATCGTAATGGGAGAATGGCCTTTGAATTTGTTCTTGCTACATACACTGTAAGTTTCATTAAAAACAATTTTTTTTTGTTAGAAACTTTGACTTGGATGTTGGAACAAGGCTAATCAGAATAAATAGATATTTTAATAATTTCTCTACAATACAAATTACTAAATATCTATTCTTATCATAATTCCACTTCAAGTAGGATAATATATTATATACATATAAATCTCGTGTCACAATGTTTGTCCTCAATGGACACCTAAACCACTTAACCAATTATAATAAAAATCACACATCATGTACAGTTCGATCCAACTTGAGAGATAGGATAATTTAAACATTTAGGTACCACGGGCGAAGCCGGAGCGGACCACTAGTAATATATATGTCACGGCTAAAGGTAGGTGAGAACATAAACTTAAGATTAGCCGGCTAAACTTAGGTTTATTTTCGACGAGGTGTTAATGTTAGTTTGTTCTATCTTTAGCCGGCTAAACTTAAGTGTAACCGCAGGCCCGTGGCTAAAAATGTCGGGGTGGGTAGATTTGGTTAGCGCCGGGCCGGTGGAGGGCTTGAGGGGCCCGCACAGTGCCAGAAAACACTCGCCCTGTTCCTTACATGTATTATAGTAACCAAATCTACCCACCCCGACTCAGGGCAGAAAGCTGGTGGCTAGGTTAGGTTAGGTTAGAACTCTTAAGACCCGCACGAGCCGAGCGAGCGCAGCGAGCGTGCTGCGGCAGCAGCCGGCGAAGTGCCAGAAAACACTCGCCCTGTTCCTTACATGTATTATAGTAACCAAATCTACCCACCCCGACATTTTTAGCCACGGGCCTGCGGTTACACTTAAGTTTAGCCGGCTAAAGATAGAACAAACTAACATTAACACCTCGTCGAAAATAAACCTAAGTTTAGCCGGCTAATCTTAAGTTTATGTTCTCACCTACCTTTAGCCGTAACATATATAATAAATGCATATTTTTTAAAACCAACTGTTATGCAATTTTCGGGCATTATAATCAATGTCTGAGTTTTTGTAAACAAACTTCTCTCTTGATTAATTTTATATCTATACTAATATTTTAAAGCTGAAGAGTATGTTTGTTTGTTTGAACGCGCTAATCTCAGAAAGTATTCTTCAAGCCACTGTCCAATAAAACCAAATTTTAAAATTTTCTTTTAATTATCTTAATTTATTTCAATTGGATATAAAATATAATTTTAATTATATTTCAAAATGCGATTATATAATTTCAATATTGTGCACTATTATGAGGCCTATGCTATGCCAAAAGGAATGCTGAACTACGAGACATTTTGAGGTTACCTAAACAAAGTGTATGAACTATGATGTATCTATATTTATAAAAATGAAACCTGTTTTCTATGGTCACGCCATCACGCGTGAACGGGTGGACTTATTTCGATAAATTTTTTTAAATATAATCCTTGAAGTACGAGAACGGATCTTATTAAAAAAAAAAACATAAACGTGTACCACGGGCGAAGCCGAGGGCGGACCGCTAGTATGCTATAATTGTGATTCTTTTACTTCAGAATAAATGGGTTTAATATTATAAGTGATAATTACATATAAATAAAAAATAATAATATAGAACTTAAACGTCTTCCCTTTGATAGCTCAGGGCAAAACTGATGAGGGCAGAACGCCGTGTGGCAATCAGCCCAAGAACACAGGCCCTTAATGCGGCGTATCATGCGTCAAAGCAGCTGCCGACATCCACAGTGACGTCTGGTTCCATGAAGAACCAGCCAACCACATCTGAGGTATATTACCTACCTACCTACCTTATAGAGTATACTCTAACATCGGCTTCAGCTAACCTTTGTTTTAAAGCTTTTAAAGCTAACCGTAATTTATCTTCTTTCTGTACTAGATGACCCAGTGAACTTTGTATCACTTGTTACTTGATATCTCGCTGTTTAACCTTCCTGGACTATGACAAACATTTAAAAATCGAATCGGCTAAATTATGCCAGCCCTTCTCGAGTTTTAGCAAGATTAACAAACAACATTTCATTCTTATATAAATAGACAAAAGAAGATTGTATTAGTTACACCACTCGCTTAAAAATACTAATGATTCTTTGTTTTTTGGATATGTCTCAACTTGAAACATACATTGATATAATTTTTTTCCAAAACCAGTCTTCTTACAGATACTGCTTTATTGCTTTTCATACCACGTGTAATATTCTAAAATCTTTATGTTGTTGTTTGTTGTCTATGTATACACTAATTAATTTGCCTAAAAAACTTTATGTTGTAGCTTTAAATTCTGCCTTGCTTCAGTAAAATGTACAGCTTCATAAAAACTTTCAAGACTGTTTTTGCGGGCCTTGAGCGCGGGGACCGAATCCAGAAACAGCGTAACGAAAAACCTCACGCTCCCCACTCCGACGGGCGCGGAGGTGTGGGGAGCGTGAGGTAAAGGCATAGCATGCAATAGCTTTACCGCGGCAGTCCCCGTGTGCCACACGTCTTTTTTTTCTTTGTTACTATAACTCTAAATACGTTCACAGATTGTACTGAACAGCTTCTCAGAGCTGCTACTCCCGAGCAACGGGTCGATGGTGGTGGACCAGACACCAATCAAAGAGACATTCGGCATCGCTCGCTTGCACGCGACCCCAGGTAGGTAATGAAAACAATCATGATTTTAAAGGCAATTAACTTAATGGTGACATTATTTATAACTGGAGGACAAGGAGGAGGTGAATGGTTCATAATGTGCATTTCTTTTAAAAAGGAATAAAGATATTTGGCATGTATACCATATATCTTTATTCTAGATAGTGTCTACTTGGGAAGAAGATGGAGTACCAAATTTTCCAAAGAAAGGAGATGACTTTTAGCAGAATGGTTTTTTAATTGAAATTAACTACTGCCTGTTGATAAAATAAAATGCTATAAAGTGAATTATATACTTAATTATCTGATACTTCAGTCATAAAGTGGAGAATTTTAATTGTATTATTAACTCATAAGTACCATAGTTACCTGAGCGGAATTGCTACAATCAAGCATAAATAGGTAGTGGTACTTTATGATTAATTTATGATTCTATTACCTACTTATTTGTGGTTATTGTAATAAAGGATGTTACTGCAATGTGGCCAACATTACACAGTGGTGGCTCAGTGGTTAGAATGTGGACTTTTATGCGAAAAGTCGGGAGTTGCAAACCTGAAAAATAATGATTTTTCAATTTATCTGCTCATCATCCACAACACCACTGTTTCAAATGGTGATGGAAACTTTTGTGAGGAAACCTATGTCATAAAGAAAATTTCACAGTATTATAGTAGTAGTAGTAGTTTCAGATTCTGCTTGAGAAAAAGGTTTTGGTACTGGCGCACTAATTTGTTTTGATCTATTTTTTCCGTAAACAATAGTTTTACTTATGGATAATTATGTTGTATTATAATGCTTCCTAACTCATTTTCTCCCACATGTAAATTTATGGATTAATGCCTCCGTCTCTTTTTGTCGCCTTTTTAAGGAGTTTTCACAATCTTTTCTTTCAGAGCAAATAGCCGCGTACACACAAGACCCGGACCGTGACGTGAAGAAAGTGCTGAAGGCATCGTTAGTGCCACCAGAGAAGATGATCGACAAGAAGCGATCGTTGATCAAGAAGGAGGTCCGCAAGGAGATCTTGGAGGAATCGGCCCGTACCGGCGCGCTCGGTACTAAGTCGGCGAATAGGTATCGTGGGTTCTGTTTGGGACACATTTTCTATGATTTATAGGACTATTACTTAGATATATTACTTAGGAATAAATAAGAAAGAAAGAAAGAAATAAATTTATTGTCATTTAACAACACAATCTGCCACAAAATATAACAAAATACATAAAAAAGCTAAAAAAAGAATTAAAACTAATTAACTAAATAAAAATTAATTAATCAGGTATTAATGTGTAGGTTTGTGAACAACTCTATGAAATTTTTTATGGACTACTCATTTTATGAAATGAAGCCGTGGGTTCAAGCTAGTAATAGTAGTATTCGATTTTTTATCGGGTTTAATAACGATAGGTGTTGATTGTTGGAAATCAGATTGATCTTTTCTGATTATCTTCTATATCTCAAACTTTTTTTTAACCCATTGAGCCCCGAACGGCCAGATCCGACCGCGACACAATAGATTTTCTATTGTGTCTGTGATTCCGGGGCCTGATGGATTAACGATTTATTATTCTTTTTTAGGAAACTTGATTAAGACTATGGTCATATTATGAACTTGACTGATATATATATTTTATTTTACAAGCACTTTTTTATGTAAGGAGCTTTTGCGAATGTATAGTTAATAAGCGATTGTGTTTTTGTGTTTTATATATATTTATATGTAACACAAAACTGAATGGAATCTTGATGATTGTATGAACGGGAGGGATGGACATTGTGAATGTTCACAGCTTGACAAAGGCAGTATTATAACATTTAAAAAATAAATAAGCCTTTCCAAATTGAATCAAACACTACTGTTTGATTTGAAAAACAAAGAAAAATATTGTCCGATATTGTAGTATGTAGTATTAGTATTATTCATGACTTTGCTTGGCAACTCTTATAATTTGTGTGCATTTCTGCAATTTTAACTGCGACGTTTTTTTTTATAAAAAAAGACTCATGACACTTCTTTAACGCCGTCTATTTTCTAAATTAAACAACTTAATATTAAACACTTTTTGAAGCGCTCATTGTATTTTTGTAAATACCTTATTTAATTCCGAATACAATTTCACTAAAATCTGTTAAGGCTATTTAACATTAACCGACGGAGATACAGACTACTGCATTCCGCCCGCGGCTTCGCCCGCGTTTTCAAAGAAAAACCCCCATAGTTCCCGTCCCCGTGGGATTTCCGGGATAAAACCTATCCTATGTGTCACTCCAAGTTACCATCTTTATACGTGCAAAATTTCATTGTAATCGGTTCAGTAGTATTTGCGTGAAAGAGTAACAAACATACATACACACAATACAATATTAGTAGGATAATTAATATTATGATCGAATACACTGCTTATTAGGCCAATAATTGTATTATAAAATTTCAGTATGTCTATATTGTTGAATACGCCGATAGAATTGCTGCTAAATGCGAAATTATTATATGTACATATTTGTAAGCGAAGTATATAGATTGTTTATTATAATGTTTTTCAATGATAGAATGTTATTCTTAGCTGCTGAACTTTAAGGGGTGAGGCTATTTTAAATGGACCCACCCATAGATGATTAAAAAGCCATTTTATTATGATTTAAATAATAGAGATAGCATGAAATCGACGAATGAGTGAGCTCTATGAGCGGATATGTTATTTCAAGGCAACTGTGTTTATAAGTTTGTGTTGAATAATATACATCATGAATAAATTGTAGGCTGTGACTATTTTATAAGCATAATGATCATGTTGGATGATCGCGAATGGACAGGACTTGGGTTCGATTCCCAACATTACGTAATCTGGCAAATTGCAGCACAGAAAATCATTTTTATAAGCGTATAATATATACGAATGCACTGTGTTAACAGCTATAATAGGGCTAAAATCACAGAATCTCAACAATAATCCGTCTTTGTCATCTTATCTAAATATATAAAAGAAAGTCGTGTTACTTACTCCACTTATAACTCAAGAACGGCTGAACCGATTTAGCTGAAAATTGTCAGGGAGGTAGTTTAGAGCCTGGAGAAGGACATAAGATAAATATGTACCACGGGCGAAGCCGGGGCGGACCACTAGTTAATAATAATTGAGACATTTTTGACTTCTTAAGATTTGATACGATTTGACTGCGAAAGGACATTTGCGTGGATTCTTTATATCCATACCTTCGTATTTCGTCAAGTTACTATCCAGTAAACGTAGGAATGGATTAAAAACATTTTCATCATGTTTCCTACGACAATAATCTTCGCAATAATAATTCTCTAACCAACGCTCGACAGCCGCAAGCCGATACTACGGCTTCAAGCGAAACGGCGGGCAACAAGCAGTGCTAGTGCGAAATTTCAATGCAACTTTGTTTATAAGTTTTTGTTGAATAACATCATGAATAAATTGTAGCCTTTGACTATTTTATAAGCATAATGATCATGTTGGATGATTGCGAATGGACAGGACTTGGGTTCGATTCCCAACATTAAGTAATGTGGCAAATTGTAGCACAGAAAATATTTTTTATAAGTGTGTGAATTGTGTTAACTACAATAGGGCTAAAATCACAGAATCTTAATAAATGAGACAATTTTGACTTCTTAAGGAGATTTGATACGTTTTGACTGCGAAAGGATACCTTTGTATGTCGTCAAGTTACTATCCAGTAAACGTAGGGATGGATTAAATACATTTTCATCATGTTTCCTACGACAATAATCTTCTCAATAATAATTCTCTAACCAACGCTCGACAGCCGCAAGCCGATACTACGGCTCCAAGCGAAACGGCGGGCCACAAGCAGTGCTAGTGCAAACAGTCGGGCGAAAGTAATGAAACCGGTGGAAACACCAGCCCCACCGGAACTGCCGGAACTGCCGGAACTGCCGGAACCGTCGGAACCGATGGATATGTCGGAACTGCCGGATCTGTCCGAACTGTCGGAACTGCCGGATCTGATGGAACAACGTAAGTAGTAGCTAGGTTTAAAAAAAAAGTGTGC
This sequence comes from Colias eurytheme, assembly GCF_061535395.1. NCBI lineage: Eukaryota > Metazoa > Arthropoda > Insecta > Lepidoptera > Pieridae > Colias > Colias eurytheme. The sequence continues at coordinate 1,835,570 of NC_142980.1, forward strand.
GTTTACTAGTGTACACACGTAAGAAGTGAAACTTCTTTATGACCTTATTTTTCAAAAAATAATTTACTATATGCAACTTTACACAAAAGACGTCAAATCACGCGTTGTAGTGAGTAGAAAAAGATGGCGCGTAACGGAAAAATGTCACGCGTAACGAAAAAATGTTACACTTAATTTTTTTCCAACCCCGATAAAGAAGTTTCACTTCAAAAAAGATAGAAAGAAAGATAGGTTATATATATAGGGTGATAGGTATAGTTCGTGGGTAGTGTGGCTTATCGTGCGGTAGGGTTACATAAAAATTGTTGGGATTGCGTTACAATCATTAATAATGAATAGCTCTGAATTGGGTAATGGTAGACACCATGATTATGTAGGGTTAAGTGAAAATAATTATAGGAAGTATTAAGTTCAGCTATTACGTAGGCCGCCTCCTTGGTACAGTGGTTGACGCGTGAGCGTAGAACCGAGGGGTCCTGGGTTCGATTCCCGGTGGAGACGAAGAAAAAAAAAATGTCTCAGTCTGGCAGGACACAGAAGGCTGATCACCTACTTGTCCCTAAAGAAAATCGATCAGTGAAACAGATGTATGAATAATGCATCGGCCCCTTACCCCACTACGGGGACACGGGACTTCACTTTTTTTTTATTACGTAGGCACCATAAAATTGATGAAAGGTGATCAAGGTTCATTATTTTTGCATAAATTGTAACACGTGGCGTCTCAATTGTGGACTATTTACAACAACCACGCGTGTTGTAAATAGTCCACAATTGGGTAACTATAGTTGATAGTGAATAGCTCTGGTTCGGGTAACTGGTTATAGAAGTAGGTGATTGGGTATGAAGTGACGATTGATTAAATCACTATAGATAGGCCGCCCAATAAATCAAACATTTTTATTCAAATTTGAAAAGGTTTCCTTATTAAACTTTATTTCAGAGTTAAATAAGTTAGTAGCTAAAGATTTTAAATTGAGTTATTGGTAATTTTTTCTATTAGGATGGTAATGGTAGTGTTATTATATGTTTGTTAGGATAAACAGTTATTGGTAAAAAAATAGCACGTGGCTTCTCGCGAGGTGGTAGAGTTCTATCTTCAGATATTATTAGGAAAAATATCTTATTATTTGGTTACTAAGTCTTGGGTTCTGTTATTATTATCCTTGGTAATTTCAGGTTCAGTTATCGTTGTTAAAAAGAGTAAGGGTAATTAAATTACATTTAATAAAATCCTGGGTCATTTTTGGTTCAATTTTGACGTGACATTAGCTATTCTCAAAGGATTTTATATTGTTTGTCTCCATATAAATAAATTTTAGATGAAGGCGGTAGGTTGATAAATTTCAAATAATGCCTTCAAGTTCTTTCAAACAATGCATTCAGGGTGTCGTTTCTATAGAATTATTTTCTTCTCCATAAGCATAAGGTATTGCTCCGAAACAAATTTTACATGCATCCCCAGTGTTATAGGTTGCTGAATGGTTCCATAAGCATTAACTACTAAATACCCTAATAATAAAAGGTTCTCGCTGCTGGATTCTGCCATTACAAAATGAACAGATATTTACGGCCTTTTTATAGGCAGATTAACGTTAATCCATTGCATAGTCCCTCATCATTTATATAAAATTGATTTCAACGACTTGCAGAATCAAGCAGTCATCAATCATCTTATGCAATAACTAACTATAGTCAACAACTATCTTCGAATATGCATAAATAAATTGGCCTTAAGATAGGAAGAAATGAGTTGAGCGATGAGGATGGATGGAATAAGAATGTTCCGATCCTTCACTTATCATACAAAACGTGATAACATAGTCGAAAATATTATTTTTCTTTTCCTTTTTAATGAAAAAAACGTCATCCATAAAATATAATAAATGGTATTTTTGCCCCATGAAGAAAAAGAGGGATTCATATAATCAATTTTAAAATTACATAATGCATATTTAATATTTATATATGTATTTGCTCGTATGCTTCAGTGGCAACAATACCATAACATAGAATAGGCTAGGTATTAAGTAATTAGTATAATTTATTATAAGACTAATTTGATCTGTAAGCCGTAACTTATACTAATCTGTAGTTTGAAATAGTAAAGCATACAAAACTTACTTGCCTGTAAACAGAAAGAGAGACAAAAAATAAATCCTCTTTACTGATTTGAAATCCTACCAAAGAGTAGATTAGATTGAGCCGAAAGCCGTTTAAGCAACCCTATTCACTCAATAACTAAAAAAGAACACATAACAATTTGCAGCGCAATCCTCTACCGAAGACTCCCAACGGTTCACCGTTAATCGGAAATCGAAAATGATTAACACTTACGGCAAGTTGAAGATACCAAAGCGTAATGCGAAATTCACTGGCTCTTTATCTGATAGGCTACAATTAATCGATACTACCCCGACAGGCGAAGATCCGTACCAATTAGGCGAGGCTGAGATGAGAGAACAGTCGCCAATACAAAAACTGATGTTGAAGCCAAACAACAAGCGGAAGTCTGCAAAACTGTACGCCATGGTGGACAAGAAGAAGAGTCGCTACTTATTCAAAGACCCCTCGAAGATCATTATGAAAGCGTCCGACTTGGAGATGGTGAAAACTGAGCCGGATATCGATTGGCGGATATACAACAAGAATCACGACAATTTTGCGTTCTTCAACGACGGCGAGAATTTGTCCTCGTCGCTGCCTTCCTTGGACGCGAACGAGTTCCAAGAGCTATTCAACTCAGATGTCAATCTGGACAATCTAGCTAATCTAGACAATATAAACACGCTGGATTATACTCCAGCAATGCCCGATAAGTCAAAGAAAAGGGCAGGTAGAACGACTAGCTTGATGGACCTGGCCGAGGTAAGAGTTTTGCTATTTGATGCATACCGTCAACGTGTTACCTGACGCGATACCAACAATTTGGGCTATAGCGAATGTACTTAAATTGTAGCGTTTGCTTTTGTTTGTCTAGCATTAAATTAATTTTATCCTACTTATTGGAGACTACACTAACAGTTGTGACTTTGGTTAAGATGGCTTTAGATTTAGTTTTCCTCATAACAGGCTGCTTTCTGCTGTTGTGTCTAACAATATAGATATATTTCCAACATTGGAATTAACAGAAAATGTTCCGCTTTTTATATTATGTGTCTTTTCTAAATCGGACAAGTGATCCGAGGGATAATTCCCAAAATCCAAACTAACAGTTATTCCCTTATAATATAGTATAGACATTATGCTTAATACCTGCTTCCCTGTCTTTACCTCGAATACCTTTATTCCACTAATGGCTTACCTTTGAAGCTACATTATCTAAAATTTCTAGAAATGGTCTTCTCGATTCCAACCTTTATCCATTTGCCTCAGCAAAGAAGTAAATCCACATTAAAATTTTTAGGAGGACGAAGAAACAACAAAAAGGGGAGGTCAAAGCAATCGTGGTAGGAAACGTGCATTTTCTGCTACTGGCCTAATAAAGCAGACGAAAACACAGGCAAAACCTAGGGGCTCTAAAGGTATTGAAAAAGCGTTTGGCCTAGTCAAACGAGCTATACGATAAGACTTCAGACGAGGCTATTTTGTTTTCCTATAAATTGGGAACTACAAAATGTCTGTGTCTAGAATAAGTTTAGTTTGTAAGTTATTTAAGTCATTTAAGATAAAGGTATTTAAGTCGTGATAAGTTGTGGGCAGCATCGCATTTGACTCTCTTGATTTGAGGTAACTATGTAGTGTAAAAAGTGGCCATAGGCGTGGTTCGATTTTACTGATGGATAGATCGTCTGTACGGAGGTAAGCTTACTAGTTTTAATGGGAATGTCCTCGATTCTGTTTACCTGATCTCTCTTGTATACCAAAGACAAAAAGGACATGGGGTATTTTCCCGTTTAGGGGAAATTCTCTGCTTTCCCATAGGATTCCATTAAAAATTTAGTTCAATAGCTATTAAAATAATTGACTATTTTATATATGTGGTGGCATCTATTCTTGATAAATCAAAAATGGCAAAACCGATTTCATATAGCTTTTCTTCGTTTGATTTAAGTTGAAATAGCATTTGGAAATTTCAAAATTTTCTGAATTGAGAATTGATTTTATTTAGCTTTGAGACAGCTTATGTAACATACACGAAAATATTTAAGCAGCATTTAAGAATGGTTCGAGACGTTCGTAACGTCAAATACTCAATTCAGAAACTGGCTGTAAGAAGTAAATTCAAGGTAGTATGGAGTTCGACGGGTCAGCTTGTCATTAATAAAAAATATCAACTGTGATTTTAATTTTTATAATTATTTTAAGTATTAACTAATATTGAGTATTTATTGTTTAAGTATCTTATATATATAAATATTTATGTATAATTATATATAATATAATATAATATAATATCCTGTATTATAAGTATTTTATAATATTCTAATTGCCAATTTCAAACACATAATAATACCCTCTTAGTGCACATAACTTTCTCTTAACTTTTGGTAGGAGAAAAAAAGAAAGACTGACAGAAATGAAAATTGAATGATAGCATGCAATGACAAATTAATATTAATATATTTTTATCATATTATGGTGAATGTATGACATAAATAAAATGAAAATATATACCTATATATTATGTGGATTGTAATCTGAGTGATTTTTGAGATACAGGGCTCAATACATTTACTGGAATTCAAAAGCAAAGAGCGTCGCAACGGCTTCCATTTTCTAACGGCATATTCGTTAAAGTCAATTTAATTTTAGAAATGACTGGTCGTATTGGATTTGGGTTCGATTCCCCTCGCTAGGCGAGCCGATAATAGTCCTTCAGGAGATTTATAATACTTTTTATAATACTTTATAATTTAATTTACATAATTTACCCAACCCAAATATTTATATTCGAGTTGAAGTTCTGAAACCTATTAAAACTATAATATATATAATACCTATATGAAATTTATGTAAGTATGAAATAAAATAAATATGAATATCTATAATATGCCTCATTACAACTTCACATAATATAAAATATATTCAGTAAATCTATAGTATCTTTATACTTGTAGACGAATTGGTATCTTAGTTATCGTTGAAAGGAACAAAGAAAATCTTATATATAAAAATGAATCGCAAAATGTGTTGGTAAGCGCATAACTCGAGAACGGCTGAACCGATTTCGATAATTCTTTTTTTATTATATTCCTTGAAGTACGAGGATGGTTCTGATGGTGAAAACGTAAATATTATGTACCACGGGCGAAGCCGGGGTGGACCGCTAGTACTATATAAAAATTAGTCAACGATAATTTCTTTATATGAAATGCTTATGTTTGGATCGATAATATATTCATGTCACATTTTTAATATAGCGCCATCTGTTGGAATTCCTTAGAAGATGGTAGACTTAGATGTCACTCTAGCCTCATAACTTCATATCTCCAAACAAAAATCGTATTTTCCGCCAAAATTTTGCCGCCATTAAAATGTCAACTTCACTTTTGACACTTGACAGTTGGCGCCAAGACAGGACAACGTCTTTTGGGTCAGCTTGTTTTATGTTATAAAATGTAATGAAGTTCATTTCAGTCAGTAAATAAAAATTTAATATCTCAGATAAAACTCTTTGCTTCGATATTTTATACATTACAAAGCGAAAGTACGATAAGGTAAATTCAACATATGATTTTTTTGGTTTCTGTTACTGTCCAAATGCATAGTATTAGAGACAGGCTATGCCTACAAATAAAAGGGTAGGTATAGAACGTTTTAAAATTTTAATTAAGTTTTAATTAACTAATTAATTAAAATTAATAATTACACTCTATCTAAACTCTTTGTTATCGTGGTCTACGTGATAGCGAACATATTAAAAAAAATTGAGAATGCAAACATAAAAAATAACAAATATATACAACAAATACATTATTATCAGATACCTTGAGTGAAGGGACTGGCAGATTTTTTAAGCTTTCTGTTTCGAGTTTATAATCTCACATGCGACTATCAACTTTCTTGTGTGTGTGTACTGTGTGTGTATGTGTTCTTTGAGCGGATCTGTGTGTATCTCTAAGTATGTGTTTGTGCGAGTGTGTAATAGATAGGGTCTTCAATTCTAATATATTATTTATGAGAATCAGGAATGCTTATGTGAAAATATATTCAAGTGTCTTATTTTACTCACTTATCCTAAAGTTGATATGGTGCAAATGGTTGTTTGCTGCTCTTTATCCAAAACTTCAGAACTATTTTGATGACATTTGCTATGGATAAAAGTATGATCATGACCTGCTACCACGCGAGTTAAGCCACTGGTTAATATATAGCTTAAAGTATTACATGTATCTAGCTTATATGATGGAATTGCCTTCCTGCATATCGATAATGTAACATATGGAGTTGCAAGTAATTTTTGTAGATTATCATGTCACAGTCATAAGACACTGTGACAGTACTGTATTTTTTAATTTGCATTAACGTTAAAGTCACATATGGTTAATTTTGAGACAATTTTTATACCATTTATCTTTTTTCAATATATTATTTATAGTAGAATCTTCATCATGTTTAAATTTTTATTCAATTTTCTAAAAATTATTTTGCTTCTCGTAGATGATTAAACGAACTTATACTAGCACATATTATCCAAAGAATTTAAGCTTAATAATAGGATATAACAATGAGTTAGGAAATATATTTTTGTATGCAGCATTCTTTCAAACTCAAACTCAAACATTTATTTATTAAATTAGACTTCTTCTAGAAGTACAAACCTTCATTACTTTCATTACTTATAATAAAATATAATACATAATCCACCAGATGTATATGTATTTATGATATATGTATGTACGTATATATAACATTGACTAATTATGCAAAGGATAAAATTCACTTCCGACCTTGCACACATCCCAAAAACATATAAAAATCACAAAACCCCCTATTCCAGCGGTGCTCCGGGCCAAGATAATACAAGCGCCGCCGCCCGGCATCACCACAAATAAGCCGTACGACACTGTGATCGCCGACCCGGATATGACGTGGTACTTTGGGCTCGACCCGGACGTCAAGCTCGAGGACATTGATCACTTGGCTGGGTGTCCGGTGGACACGGTTGAGGTATTTGTAGGACATTTTAATAACTCAGGCCCCGGAATCACAGACACAATAGAAAATCTATTGTGTCGTGGACCGATCGGGCCGTTCGGGGCTCAATGGGTTAAGGGTGTTTCAGGGTTCAGTTTAATTTTCTAGGAAAAAAAGGACGTATTTCGATTGTACTAGGGATATAGCTTTGGATATAGGGTATGTATCCATTTTTCAGCCTACCAATGGTTAGAACTATTGGTTGGCTGTAAAATAGACACGCTTGAGATTTTTTTGTGGGCTCTTTTTGAAAAACTTTCGCAATTTTATAAGAGGTGATCTAGGATTGGGAATTTTTGAGTGTTATGTATACACATTATTACAGAATGTCATAGGCCATATTATTCTTCAATTTTTTTCTAGAATCGGCTATCTAATAAATAACTAACTGTGGAACCAAGTTAAAGCCCGCGAAATTAATAATAAATTGATTATGTTATTACTTACAGATATAGGTTTCTAAGAGTAGTTTTCAGTGGATTTGTTAACTACAAAAAAAACATCTTTATAATACTATATTTAATATTAATATTATAAAGCTGAAGAGTTTGTTTGTTTGTGTGTTTAAACGTGCTAATCTCGGGACCTACTGGTCCGCTTTGAAAAATTATTTCTGTATTATATAGCCCATTTATCGAGGAAGGCTTATAGGCTTTATATTATCATCTCGCTAAGACCGAACAGGAACAATGCGGGTAAAACCGCGGAGCACAGCTAGTATTTAAAAAAATTGGCTGTCTGTAAAGTCGGTTTACTGACGATAGTTGAACGTGACAACGTCCGATTGTGCTTCTTTGTCACTCATTCCGCACTCTCGCTTGCACTTTCAGCCTTTACATGGAACGCTTCAGAGCGAGGTAACGCCGCATGAGTCATGTTTTTTCGTGCGTGCAGCCGGCTCTATCGAATTATAAGACGTTGTCACGTCAAAAGTATCCACTACTAATACACCAAATATCTCACACAGGTACCGCAATGGCGCGAAAAGATCTTCCCAAGCTCGTACACACTAGAGGGCACAGAGAACATGAACGAGAAGGTGTTCGAGAAACGTCACTCGAAACTGGAGGCCGAGGAGCGCAGGCAACTGAGGTGATATGTGTTCTTGGAACTAAGAAATATATTTCTATTAAATATTAAATATTATATATTATAGGACATTATTACACAAATCGACCTAGTCCCACAGTAAGCTCAATTAAGGCTTGTGTTGTGGGTACTAGGCGACGATAAATATAATATTATAAATACATATATAGATAATAACACCCACACCCAAGAACAAATAATTGAGTTCATCACACAAATATTTGCCCTGACCGGGGATCGAACCCGGGACCGTCGGCTCAGTAGGCAGTTACTTTACCACTGCGCCAACCGCGTCGTCAAAATAGATAGAAAGAAAGACAGTAAAATTAGCGTTCTAACCATTGAGATATACATATGGAGACGACACCGCCTACTTATGTTCCGCTCAACATAAGCCATATGGCTTAACTGCACGCTCATTTTTTATTTGTTTTAAAGTGGAACGCATCAAATATGCCTTCGTGTGTGTTACGATATTACACAAATAATACGGAAAAGTGACTAACATAACTTTTCATGGGTAAGTACCTAACTAGATAATAATTTTTAAAACTTGGAGCAAAAAAATGGCGCACAGATTTTGTTCGTGGTGTCTCCTCCATACGTAGTAATATTATCTCAATGGTTTTAACATACGAACTCTTTAACGTTAGAACTCTTTGGGAGGATATTGAGTAGCTGAGGTGATATGTGTTCTTGGATGTATAGGGAATATAGGGAAAATATACTTCATAAATGATGAAGGAGGTAGTCTAAAAGGCGACTGGGTTCGATTCCCGGTTGGTTTACTTTAAGAAGTAGAGATTTTATGAAAGATTCGAAAAATAATAAAAAAGGCGGTGTCACGTGACTTTCTCTTTGAGATGAAAAGAAAAAAGGAAATAGAAAATTTGTTAAATAGTCCACATTGAGACTGGGTTCGATTCCTGGTGTTTTTTTTATTTGAGTAAAAGATATAATAATTTTAAAATAGGAAAAACAATTCTTTTAGGTTGTGATTGTCTATATTGGGGGGGACTGTGTTTGATTCCGGGATTTTTTGTTTATTTTAGTTTTGGAATAATGGAGATAGAGATTTTAAGAGTTTTATAGGAGGGGTTTTTTCTTTTATGTAGAGTAAATGGGTTAGAGTGGGTGTTTGGATTTTTTTATTAAAACTCTAACATCAAAATTAATAATTTGATGACAAAGTTGTGAATTCAAACACCATTAACAGCAGTAGAAGAGCATACGCATAAGCGAATGTAACTGTCTATTCCTTCCTTTAAGTTTACTTTTAAATGGAGCAAATGCTATAATGAAATGTGTATTTCTTTTAAACATCCATGTGTAGTATAAATGTTTAGAAGTGTTTTGTGAATACGTTTGGTGTTTTATCCGAAAATACTGGCCTGTAGTTTTAGCCACTTTCTTAAACTTGCTACGATTTATTTAATGAAGCAAGGCGACTGTATATTTAATTCTTACCGTAATAATATGTTATATGGAAATTGAAATAGCTTTCTTTAGTTATACAATAATGAATTAATATAGTAATTGATTTTTACTGTTACCTATTGAGTGAATAACCCAGTTTCTCTTGCATTTAGCAATAATATTTAGTAACTAGCTAGCCTATAGCCTTCTCGATAAATGGGCTATCTTACGTCGAAATAATTTTTCAAATCGGACCAGTAGTTCCTGAGATATCACTTAAGGGATAAAATGCAAAGCGTATTTACAAAACTTAAATGTTCGATGTTCATTTTACTTTAAGATGTCACATTCCCTTCATCCCAAAAAAATACGACTCTTCTCATCATTTTAGATATTGTCATATAGATCACAGTTCATTAGTATTGAGAATTGTGTATTTAAATGTTTATTATTTATGTGTTTTATTCCTATTGTTAGTTTAGAAACTTGTTCTGTGTATCCACATGCGTATTAACTACCAAATAAATAAATTTATAAAACGCAAAAAGAATATAAGAAAGCGGATGTAATAAATATGCCGTCGTTATCATAACTAATAGATTACCCAAATAATTAAAACATGCTGGTAATATAAGAAATTTAATAAGATTAATTCTTCATTGTTCAAAAATAGATGCGGTATCATAATAATTTTAATTTAAACATTTTAACGCTAGCGGCTAAACGTACATACAAGTACCCTCAATCACGTAATCATTGGTACCTATAATAATAAATTTGAAATGAATTTCCCTAGCAGCAAAAAATTGTAATCGCCCAATAATATTTAAAATGACTCTTGTATTTGATATGCACATTCATATAAATAATTACGCCTAAATTTAATTTATTCTTATCAAAAGTAAGAACCAATATTTTAAAGATTAGTAGTAGTAGAGTTAAATCGCTTGAGATCGCTTTTTATATACGATAAATCTCAAAATGCTACTTGAAGTTGACTCGGTTAATGGTTTTTCGAAGAAATCCAATGCTTCCGTAAAACAAATTGTAAATCATTATCCTAAATCCATACTAATATTATAAATGCGAAAGTAACTCTGTCTGTCTGTCCGTTACTCAATCACGTCTTAACTACTGAACCAATTTGCATGAAATTTGGTATAGAGATATTTTGATACCCGAGAAAGGACATAGAATAGGTTTTATCCTGGAAATCCTACGGGAACGGGTTTTTCCTTGAAAACGCGGGCGAAGCCGCGGGCAGAAAGCTAGTATCAAATAAAAAAGTGGTAGGTAAATTTTATTAAAGTTAGGTACTAACAAACAAACATACAAACATACAGGTGAAGCTAATAAAAAGCGTGTAAAAAGGTTCCCTCATAAAAGCCCCATACCATTTTAGATGGCATATGCGGAGTTACATCATGTACCTTATACCTTTAATCTTAAAAGTAGTTCTAAGTTGGCTTCTTGTTGAGTTAGATGTCACATGCATCGGAGATACATGTGTCATGTACCTTAAACAAGAAGAAAAGAAAGAAAATACATTTATTTGTACCGATGCACATTAATACATAAAAAATAAATAAAATTAACTTATAACTAGTTACAACGGCACAAAATGGATAATATCCACTCAGTGGTTTGAGAATCTAAGGATATATAAGACTCTTAGATTCTCCACTGATTTTCAGTGGACACCACATTGACATCCTGACAGTGGCAGTGTACATATATAAAAAATAAAAATAAAAGCAATAATATAATATATAAGAAATAATATAGTAGATAGGAAACATATATATATTATAAATAATTATTACTTACATAACAGACAATAATACATAACAAACAATAAATATCCTAAAAGTAGTTTAGACTCTTAGACGTGTACAATAATCATACTAACGAAATAGACTTAAGCGTTCCCAAAAGTTCCCAACACGCAGTAACGGGCGAATACGATTTTAGATGGCACATGCGCCGGATAAGGGAACAGCGTCACATGGAACGGTTAAGGCAACGGCACAGGGACGCGTGGTCCAGCTCGCCCGTGTCCGCGCCCTCCGTGTATACGGTGTGGCCTCGCCCGCAGAGGGACATGAGCGAACTGCAGATCGCTAAACACCTGCCCGTTGGCTCCTTTGGGGAGGACGTCCCGGACTTGCCGAGCGCGTAAGTCCCGCGGATGTCTGGGCACTAACGTTCCGGGATGAATCGGGCATCACTAGCCACGATACTGGTTACTGGCTAGCTATAAGCCCCCATTTTTAAAGTGAAAACTTCTTTAGCGGCGTTGGGTATAAAATCTTAAACTCGCGTCAGGACACGTGACCTGATCGAAAAAGCGTAAGACGGATACCATTCCAAAATATCAAACATGCTCAACGTTAATAATCAAGTTTTCACTTCTGCTGGCACTCCCGGAGTGCAACCCGTCTCTTTTATCGGGGTTAGGACGTTAGCTAGATATAGCCACGATATTATGCTACCACTTATCGTGGTACAACATTCGGTATTAACTACAGCTTGCTCTGGTGTGGGCATTAATGACCCGATTCCTGGACTGCTGGTCGAGACAAATGGCAGACGCGTATTGCGCGGATTTCAACAATCGTGTATGACTTGCCAATACGGATTTTTAACTGACAAAACTGCCTGCAAGACCGCCTTCACCGCATACTATCAAATCAGCGATGAACCAGTGTTGCAAGCGCACGAAAATATAAGTAATAGTACTGCAGAATGAGCGAGTTCCATACCGAACGGTTTATTTTGGAAATTCATGAGCGTTGTTGTGCGACTCGAAATGAGACAATCACAACCACAGACCCATAAAAAACTGGAAAGAATTATGTGCTTTGTTTATTCCTGTTTTTTTTTGATGTGTTGTCGGAATATTTCCCCGTCGAAATTCATTTTTGAAATGAAGTGCGTCACACTTCAAAACTGGCCTGAGCGGGTGCCGCGCTGCTGTTCTGATCTTTTAATGTGAAGGAATATGCTTCGGACGCGCTACTAACGCCCTAATGTGAAGACGCTCTAATAGGAGAGGTTGAAATTCAGCTACCGATTCCTGGTTATATATAAATTTAAGCATTTATACATGGAAGATTATATTCTTTTATCGTTTGTGTCATTTGTCTTGGTCATCAGGACAGGATAAGCAATTAAGCAAAGATGTGGTAAAAGTCGATGAGTTTATCCTTTCGTTTTGCTTTCGTTGAATCGAAAACGGAAAGTTTGTTCAGGAATAGTTAGTGCTCAGATATTCGTTATGTACTTTTATGTACATAGGTAGTCGAAAAGTAAAATTTCTTACAATAAGTTCTAAAGCCGGCAAACTAGATCCAGTATAATTTGAAGGTAAAGTACGAAATAATAATAAATAAATTAGAATTCTCGAGGAAAAGCTCGTTATCAATCGATTGATTCATTCTTCGGTCTACACGGTTCAAGGTAGTAAATTTAAATTAAGGGTGATTTGCGGCATGCTGAAATTTCTACTTAAAATATAAAGGTAATGAAATGTATTCAATATACAAAACACAGCGAAGAACTCCAGCGACATCTCATTTCCCGAATGAGAATTACGTATCCCTTCGTGGGCTTAAGAATATTTCAAATTGAATATTCTTTGAGAAATGTGGGTATGTATATAAAGAAGAAATAAACAAAGATAATATAATAAATGAAACCCTATCGCTTTTAATTTAGTTTAAGCATTAGATGAACGAAATATATATCGAATAACCTCATGAACAAAAATGAATAATAAACATTTATATTGTTTAATTATTCAACCCCTGTCTATCAAGTTACTAATAAGCTTCTAATAAAAGCTAAAAATAACATATTATGCATAAAACTTAACCTTACCGTATTTTTTGAATTCTAAACTCCCGCCATTTTACAAACGTCGTCTTGCGGCTTTCTTGTGGAGATTTCAAAAGACGTCCACAGATGTCGTTGAATTAAACGAGAAGTTTGTATGCGGTTAAATAGGGTTCGCCACAGTTCGTGCTTTAGGTAGGAACCTCTTTAATCAATTCCTAATTCCTTCTCATACGTATCTTTACCTTGTACTGCAACTAAAACCTGCTCTATGTGATGTGGAAAACTTGTAATTTGCTGTAAAATAACTGGTGCAGAAAAAATATAAAAACGAATAAAATCTCATTTTCTGTGTATTTCCATAGTGATTTGTTTATAAGTAAATACGTTCTCCATATCATATTAATTATACTGTGTACCTACATGAAATATTATGTTTCTCTATTTTGTTTGCATGAAACTAATTTTGAACCCATTTTCCGTGTGATGTGGAAAAATAAGTGTTTTCGCAATAAAAAATTAATGCCACAGATAATAATTGTGTAAAATACATATTTTTCTATATAAATGTATATTTTTTTAGAGGTAAATATGTTTTCTATGTCACACGAATAATATACTGTTTCCATGTTATATTTCATTATTTTTGTACTGCATGGAACTCGCTCGAATTTGTTTTTTGTTTGTGATATGGAAAATGAGTAAATTCGGGTAAAATTTAGTACTGTAGAAAAATCGAAAATTATTATTATTTTCTATGTATATTTTAAAGTAATAAACAACGAGCTGGACTCGTAAATGTTATGTTTCAAAAATGTAAAAGAATGGATTAAGTTGTTTTTGACTGCCTCCTTGGTATAGTGGTTGACACATGAGCGTAGAGCCGAGGGGTACTGGGCTCGATTCTCGGTGGAGACGACGGAAAAAAAATGTCTCGGTCTGGCAGGACACATAAGGGCACATACGTCACCTACTTGTCCCTAATAAAATCGAGCAGTGAAACAGATGTATAATGCATCTACCCCTTACCCCACTATGGGACATGAGACTTCACTTTAAGTTGTTTTTGAGTTATGATACAACCATTATTTTAAATATGTTCCAAAAATAGGGTTTGCAAGGAAATATGTTTCCCATATCACATAATAAATTGCATCTCTTTTACATAACACTACGCTTGATTGAATAAGTAATATATTTTGCATTATTTTCCTATATTTATGCATGTTACACCATTTTTGGTAAATTATTTCTCTCTATATTTTGTTTTTACTGTATATACCTGAATTGATGAGTAATTTCAAATGACTTTTCTTTTTTCTTTTTTAGAAATAATATATATTTTTAAGTTATGCGTAGTATTACTAAACTGTAAACCCGGCGCAGGCGCATGTGTTTGTAATCACAACTACTAACTATATTTATTATGCTATATATATAAAAGCTTCAGTAAGAAACAATTTACATTAATTTTAGTAAGCATTAAAAATACGTACTGTTTTAAATTGTTATCATAATATTATTATATAAGATATTACTAAAATAATAGACGGAAGTGAATTTTAGAAGATGAAGGTTAAAATATGTTAATATTGAAAATAAATATTTTGTATTGCATTTTCTTAACATAGGGAATGAGTTTATTTTGAAAATTTGTCTTAAATAATGTCTATTTATGTAAATAAATATATACATTTTACTTTTGTTGAATGCCAGATACAATTAAACTTGCCATACATTTTAGATTTTCTAACTTCATATTGTAGTATCACGGTTTCCCAAAATTTTATTATACTGCGATAATAAAATTTGGGTTCTGTAATAATACAATTGATTATTGCAGAGCCCAAAATCGTCGATTGGAACATCAAAAGTTCTATCAATATAAGCCAGTAGATTATAGCCAGGCACTCCTGGAAATAGCCGATCGTCTGTAAAGAGTCGTTTAAGATTAGTTGTTGAAGTTTTAGACGAAAATCGTGTAAGTATACTATTAAAATTTTGCATGATTCACTGGAAATATTCGTAATATACGTTGCAATGTTAATGTTGATTAAAATTATTGTTCTTTGTGTAACGACGGAATATGGCTTCGTCTCTGACAGTATGGTTGTAATTGGTGAATATTATATTATGTACTTAGTAGATCCGAATAATGTAGTATTTTAAGCAACATTCCTTTCGAAACTCATGCTCATAGAAGAAGGCTATCACATTTTTTTAAACAATGACCAAAGAAATAAAAATCTAATTATTTTGGATCACATTTCGTTTCACCAATCACCAGAGTGTAGTGTACAAAATATGTATTTAAATAATGAGATTCAATAAAAAAATATAAATATATAAAGATGAAATCGGTTCAATTATTTTCAAATGAAATTCATTTACGATTATAATATATTGCGGATATAAAATTACCGTAAAAAAAAAATAAGTGTTAGCACGTGGCATGTAACAAGTATCAAATTCTCAAGACACCACATATTGCATGTTGTTTCGCTTATTAAAAAATTACAGCCCGCACGAGTAAACTTGAGACCTGAGCCGATGACGTTATTTTCAATATAATATTGTAAGGTACCTTTCCAAAATAAATAAAATAATGAAGTGTAATTCAAACTAATATGAAATATACACACAATTTTCAAAGATAGAAAATGGATGAGTCCTCCTAGTTTACAAAAACCTGTGTCAGGAGGACCCGCTCTTCCTTAACTAAACTTTACAAATATAATACGTGTGCAGATGCATGTGTGCGAGTGAGTGAGTGAGTGTGCGTGCGTGTGCGATTGTGCGATTACAGTAAATACCAGTTTTACTTACTTTGGGTAGTAATATTTTTAAGGAGAAACTAATATATCGCATATGTTGCACTCCAGCCGAGTCTCAAGTTAACTCGTATGGGTTATAGATATGTAGTTCTTTATTTTAAGATTTTTTTCGATTCAAAAGTTTGTTATGTGTTTTGAAGATACAAAACACAAGGAGCAAATACGGGGCATAGTAATTACAACATTTAGAAATATGTAGAACTAAATGTTTAGAAATGTAATCGGTGCAATGTTAAATTATAGGCATTTTTTTGTTCAGTAGACTTCTACTTTTGTTAAATATACGATTTTCCAATCTTCTGTGAGGATGAAATTCTCAAAATTATTGATTTTGCTTTAAGTAGTCCCACAATTCAATAACGCATTAAGTACGGAATGTTGGATTCAAGGTAAGTAGTAGACAGTAGTTTAAATTTATAACAAGATCGGTACAGTATTATTAAAATAACTCCTAACAGATGCTGGCGTCTGATAATGGTACGTATAATGTAATTGCATGCATTTAGTTCGGATGTTGATGATCGAATATTTCATCTAAGACGGCTCAAAGGTAAGAATAAATTACAGTCAGCTAGGCATAAGCTGAACTTTGCATATGTGTGAGTGACCGCCAAAAGTACAGCCAGAAACCGCTACACGCGCCGCGCCTCAGGCCGCTACACAGAAAACTATAAACAGTTATAAGCCAATCAAAGGTAGAAGTAGAGAAGTCGCCTCCTTATGCGTCTTCTACCGCATTTATCATGGGGAGTACTCTGAAGAACTGTTTGAAACACTGCCTGCGGCTGAATTCCACCACCGTACAGCACGTCACAAGCTCAAATTCCATCCATACCATCTGGACAGCTGGCGATCAACAACAGTTCGCTTTAAAAGAAGCTTTTTGCTTCGTGCTACGGAAATTTGGAATGTGTTACGATTTGGGGACCTTTAAGAAAATAGCGTACACCTACCTTAAAGGCCGGCAACACACTCGCCATACCTCTGATATTGTGGGTGCAAGTGGGCGACGATGTTCACTTAACATCAGGTGACCCGTTTGCTCGTTTGCCTGCTATTAACATAAAAAAAAGTATGTTCCGCGCTCTTAGCCGTCATCTTATCTACAGTATCTATATTCACTCACACACATGCAAAGTTCATCTTGTGCCTCACTACTAAGTAGTAGTAAGTAGTGTTATCTCAAAATATGTTAGTTTTTAGTGCACTTCTAATTGTATTTTATTGATGTATTTGAAAACTTCTCTTT
Source organism: Colias eurytheme (assembly GCF_061535395.1). Classification (NCBI taxonomy): domain Eukaryota; kingdom Metazoa; phylum Arthropoda; class Insecta; order Lepidoptera; family Pieridae; genus Colias; species Colias eurytheme. Next base: position 1,853,132 of record NC_142980.1, read on the forward strand.
ATTATTACGCTTTAAGTGTTCGTTATAGTGTTCGTTCGTTACTCATTAGGATTTAGTTATAAGGGGCCGTGCCATAAATATACATAATTTTGATCATTATTGATTATGAAGAAGGCAAAGGTAAACTTATTTTTTGAGTCTGTAATTTTGTAATTTAGAATAATATCTAATAATCAAATTGTTAAAGTGGTCACTAAGTTCATTCTTCTGCGCATGTAACTGTATATAAATGTTGCACACACCCTTTACCTAAACTGAATAACTGGCACGGCCTCTCAATATCAAAACTAGATCCCAGAAAATAATCAAAGGAAACAATTTTGCCTATATGTCATGCATGTCTTCATCTCGATTCACATGTATCAGACTGCGTCTAATTGTCACTATCTGTTTCCAGCCCCTTCAAGTTGCCGTGGGTGCGAACGTCTAAAGCACTAAAACGCTCCAAAAGATCTAAAACCCTGCATTAACCGTGAGAAAGAATACTGTCAAGACATCACAAGACATGGAACCGTTTTCGTTTCGCCATAAGTATGAAAAATAGAAGAAAAGTGGTTTTATGATGCGGGTAGTTTTCAAAAACAGTGTGATCAAACTACCTTCATTTGGCCAAGTGTGGAGATTTGATGACTTATTATGTGCAGTTTACGTTCTTGTGAATAAATAAGTGAAAAATGACTAATATTACGAATTTTCTCTGACCATGACAGTTTTAGTGTTAAAAGTGACAACCAGTGTTTGGGTTTTTAGGAAGCCCCAAAACAATATTCTACATAAGTGTAGTGTAGTTATTCACAAGAACGATTGTGGTGTTAGTTACGGTTTATTGACAGGGATATAGGATTTTTGAAGAACAATGTATTATTTTGTTTAAATATAAGCATCTAAAAAATAACATTTGAACGGAATTGAAAAAAACATCGGTCAAGGAACACTAAAATGATGTCATTAGCGCAATTTTAATCTCAGATTTTACTCGACGACCTAAACATCAAAATTTAAAGTCACAAAGCAATTTATGTAAATGCTCAGAACATCATACATGAAGGTCGTTCAAACATTTTAGGTGACATCTACTTTCAGATTGTCTAACTTATTGTTAAGGGTTGTTTCTGTAGGCGACATCCGTTTGTAGTAATTTTAACCAGTCTTCCTTAATATGTGTGTATTTCTCGATGTTGAATTACTCGATACACTTTAGGTAGTTGTGAATGATCTTTATAAATTACAAAACGATACGAACGTCAATCAATCTTAATATATATAAATCTCGTGTCACAATGTTTGTCCTCAATGGACTCCTAAACGACTTAATCGATTATAATAAAATTCGCACACCATGTGCAGTTCGATCCAACTTGAGAGATAGGATAGTTTAAATATGTAGGTACCACGGGCGAAGCCGGGGCGGACCGCTAGTTTCTTCATATAAAGGAAACATGACAACACAGAAGACATATTAAGTTAGTTCAAAACAACACACCTTAAAATATAATGACTGTAGAAACAACATTATCCATAGACTAATGAAATATTAAGGCACATTCTACACAGTCATATTTAAGCCAAATATTGACATTTTAACGAAAACAAAAAAACTGAAAAATACCCAATATTTTAAAGTATTAACTTAAATTATTGTATTTGATCTTAAATTATGTAGGTGTATTAAATAAATAATAAAATAAACCAATGCATTTAAATAATGAACTTGCAACTCTAGTCTTTTAAGGGACGTTGCGAGTAACAGTTTATTAGGATATAATTAATTTACTTAACACATATTAAGTAATGTAATCTTAACTTTAAGCACCTGAGAGTTAAATATCATTGGATTATGATTTGCAAATATACCATGAGCTTTTTTTTTATTCACACCTTCATAGTCTGTAAGTTTTATTGTGATGGAATTTGTTGTCTATATTTATTATCTCGGTTTGATTTGGTTTTTAAATCTTTTGACCTGATATTTTTCGCCCATAAAGATGCGTCTACACACAACAAATTGTACTAAACGAACATTCATTTTTGGTATTTAAAAAACATTCAAATGTGAACTTATTTTTCGTGTGGACGCAATTTAAAGGATTCATATTAATTTATTTATATGATAAATATAATGTTTTCGGCATGTATATCGATAGATTGTAGTCGTATTTAACAATTTTACTTCGTAATTTAAAGTTTATTATTGTAAATGGAATTTAAATTCTCCTATCTCTGTAAATAATGTACTGTATTGTGAGTTTAAGTTACATTATATGTTGAGGCGTAATTTAATGTTTTTTAGATGTTTTTTTTTATATATAATTTGCACGTAACATTATGTAAAGTTGATTTAGTTTTTTGGGGCATTAAAAACCCCGGTATGTGAAGTTTCAATAGATCACAGAGCGAAAGAATTTAACTTTGTGGAAAAACTAAACACACTTTGGACGTCCGAATAATTTATTACTCAAAAGAGCTAATTTTTGTGGTTTTTAATATTAATTTATATTCCGATACTTAAACTGTTACATTACTATTAGTAGGTATTCGTAGAAATTTTAGATTAAATACAGTTCAAATATTAGTCTTAGATGGTATATTCCTTAAGTGAAGGTAAATATTTCTTAACCATATAATAAATATGTATATCGTGTATTAAACTTTGCCTTTTAAATCCTTTAAAGGTCATGCTGCATGACATTATCCTGTAAAATATTGGTGAGAAACCGGAGTCAAAACGCTTCAATTCAAACCTATTGGGCCCTCTGAACAATGGGCAGCGTTGGCCCAATAAATGTTCGTCGATGCTTGCCGCCATTAAGGTGATAAACATCTACAATGACAGTCGATCATAGACATTTATGCCATCTACATTATCGTGATTGCCTCTACTCTTCCAACGCTGTCCATTTTTTAAAGGGTCCGATTCATATTTTAAATGAAATTCAAAACAAACCGTTTTAATTATTATGATTATTTATTTTTGCTCGCTCGTAATTAGGATATGATCTATTTAAACAGTCTAAGTATTGTCTAAACTCTAATCTATTAGTTGGTGTTTTTGGAATTGTATAACTCCATTTTTATAGATGTAAATATTTAATTTCGCTAAATTTTAAACTCATTGTTAAGTTCATTTGTTGCACTAACTGGTTATGTCAAGATCTCATTATTATTATTATTGGGGAAGCATAATATTAAGCATAATATTAAAGTTTTAATTTGTAAGTGTGTAAGTGTTTTGAATCCGCTAAAGCGGTGTTCATTTTGGACTTTCCCTTTGGTAGAACAACTAGCCTGAAGAAAGGTTATTTGTCACTTAAAAGTGGCGGCTGTAACTATGAATAAAGTTATGTATTGTCGAGCCAATTTAATAGGCAACATTTGACGTCTATCAATTTTATCTTCGAAGAGAGGTAACCTGCTTAAAAACATCGATTAAAGTGAATTAATCGATACGGATTTGAAACATTTGTCAATCGAATTTATTAATTTATGATGATTTTTATTCACAAGTAATCAATGCATTCGATTCTAGATGTCAAATTTCGATTTTTAGAGTAACGTCTCTGGTATTTAAAAAGAAAATAGGTTTATTGACACAAAATTGTAGTGACGTCAGTTCTTCAATTCAGAAATTGTATATTATGTTTAGAATGGTTTTATCAGTAAAATGAAATCTTAAAATTACTTGTATCGGTCATTATTATTATAAATATGTAGTCGTAATTGAAAAAAGTTAAGCAAATGTGCAGTTCTAACAAAACGAAATATCATGTTATTCTATGTCGTCGTTACTAGGTTACGTTCTTGAATTTTGTTGAACTGTCAAATGTTGCCTATTAAAATGGCTCTACTATAGTTATGTACTATGTGACTTTTTCATATTACATTATGTTTTAAATATAATATGAAAAAATCTGTTTGAATATGGTAATTGTTGTAAAGTCTTTTTTCTAGTGTCGCCATATTGGAATATTGAAAATTTTATTACTGCGTACATAAATTAAATAAACTAAATTTTAATTTTATTTCAAATGTGATACTTAAAATAAAATAAAACTGGTAAATAACTTTAAATTTGTTGATTAAGCGTATTTCAAAGAAATTGTTAATCAATTAAATAAATGAATGTGCGAAGATTGTTTCGTTCACACTAACATTGCCAAATATTTCTTCAGGCTCGTCGTATCCGCTGTCGATTTATTTCAAGTTATGTAAAGACTGTCTTTAATTTTACTAGTTGTTAATTTTACTACTAAACATATTAATTGTGATGCGTCGTAGATTTAAATATAACTACCGATTACTCTTATAAGTATTGATATCAAGGTATGTAGTCAAGCTAATGTATCCTTGTAGTAACTATATAACCTGTCTTTTGTCGTAAATACCATTGTATTGTATAGGAATTATGAAAAGTAGTCTTATTTCGTCTGAATAAGGTTGAGAATTCCCCGCCGTTTCCATTCGTAATATAAATTTGTGATCCGTTATGCCGAATTGTTATTGTTTGTTTTCAAATGCGAATTTCGGTTGTTTTTATTTCTGTAACAAATTATTTAAAAAAAATGAAATCGAATTTTGTTTACTACTTAATTGATTTGATCCAACTGCAACACTCAATAGTATCATATTATAATCATTTCTTTAAATTATTACATATAATATACCAATGATGCAATCGGCACTTCCAATATAAAAAAAAACAATTTCTTGCGTATTTTTCAATAATTGTTTATTAATATAATAGCATTATTCATAATGTATCGTAGATGTTTAACAATCCAAAAATGTATGTCGGTGTACAACGTAGTGTTAAAGCTTATCTTTCCAAAATTTTTAACCTTATTTCGATGATTCATGTGATACTTCAGGCTAAGTTGTGTAATTATATGGAATTAAAGGCCTTCGATTCTAGAAATACGATCTTTCATTTTAATCCCAAAACCACAAAAAACTGAGGATAAACTTCTGGCGTAACTAACTAACTAACCTTTATACCGTTTATACGTTTACAAGACTTCAATCAATTTAAAATTTGATTAACTGTTAAACCGTTATTTAAATATTACAAATGAAAAAGGTTTGCTATATATCTATCTATCTATATCTTTTCAGACGATGTAGCTATTTTTGTTGCCAGTAGAAATTATATTTTATGAATTGTCTGTCTATCAATACATATAATAAAATTCTAGAAAAGTGGTGTCTGTACAATGAAAATGTGTAAAAAAAAATTAGCAGGGGTTATTACTAAATCGATCCCAAACCCAAAACTGTCGTTAAAAAATTTTTTGTCTGTTTGTCTGTCGGTTTGTCTGTTTGTCTGTATGTTTGAACACGCTAATCTCAGAAACGGCTTATCCGATTTAAATGCGGTTTTCACTAATATATTGTGGTAAGCTTCATTTAACATTTAGTGTTTATTTCATGTCAATCGGTTCATAAATAAAAAAGTTATGACCATTTAAGTAATCACAGCGTACATTTGCTAAGGCATTCTATACATGAATTACTTTATTACGTAAATTATACGCTAAAGTTATTTATTCCTTGACATGTCCAGATGATCATATCGAAAGTTTCCAAGCGTGGGGGGGGGGAGTTATGCTGAGGGGGTAGTAGGGGGGTCAAAGGAACTTTATTTAGATTTTTGCTCATAAGTCTAAAACCTGCACAAATAGCATTATGGTTACTTCTAGGTAAATTTTCTATATAAAAGGTCTTTGAAATTATGTCGTAGGTATTATATTTTTAACCCCCGACGCAAAAAGAGGGGTGTTATGTCCGCTATGTGTGTATTGCGTGTCTGTCTGTGCCACCGTAGCTCGCTAACGGGTAATACGAATTAGATGCGTTTTTTTGTTACATTAGTTGTTTATTATATTATATAGGGGTAAGTGGGAATGAAAAAAACGAATGTTAGTTGTTAATGTAGGTTGTAGGTTATACCCAGGTGATATATCAAATGAAAATAGACGACATGTCAGAAACAATTAGTCAAACTTTATCAAAATCGGTTCATCCATTTATTTGATATAGGGGTAAAAGTGGGAATAAATAAATAAATTTTATCAAATATACTCAAGTGACTTATCTAATGAAAGACATGACGTGTAAAGTACAATAAGACATATTTTATAAAAATTGGTTCATCCATTTATTAGATATAGGTATAAAAGTGGGAATAAAAGTTGTCAAATAATATACCCAAGTGGCATATCAAATGAAAGGGCATGACCTGACGTGAGAAGTATGATGAGGCATATTTAATCAAAATCGGTTCATCCATTTATTGATTTATAGCGGTAAAAGTGGGAATGAATAATCGAATGTGGTCAAATAATATAATCAAGCGGCATATCAAATGACGTGTGAATTACAATTAGTCATGTTTTATCAAAATTGGTTAATCTGTTTATTACATATAGGGCACCTTGGGGTGATAGTGGGGATACATAATCCAAATGGAGTACCAAACGAAAGGATATGACATGTACATAATATATAGGTATGATTAGACATGGTTTAGAATTTAGATCAAAATCGGTTCTGCCATTTACTAGGGGTGAAAGGGAAAAGTTGAAAGTCTGTGAAAGTAGAAGGAATATGGGAGCGGGAGAATAACCACATCCTGGAAATTTTGAACTCTTCTGTTCCTAAGTTTTATAGCTCAGTTTAGTAATAAATTTTACTAACAGTTCTTTTGTGTTATTATTTATTTTATTTCTTAACTTTATAATAATGTGTAAGTACTTATAATTTAGTTGTATATGATAGAACGTGTTTCAAGACGTGTTTACTCAATAATTGTGTGTTAAGTAGTAACTACTATGCAGTCACTATTCCACGCGGACGAAGTCGCGGGCACAGCTAGTATTACAATAAAACGCTTCGTTGAAGCCTGTCTACTACATAGTAAATATTTTAAAATACAACTTTTGCTTTATTAAAATTATCCCGTAAAGGACTAAAATAGGGGATGAAAGTATTACCAGCGGCAGAGTCCGCGTGGCATCGCTTTTTGCAAATAAAACAACATTTTCATATATTTTTTTAATGCCAAAATAATGACGAACTAACGCATACTACATTACAAAGAAACATTGTAATAGAGGCTGTTACGAACAATATCGTACATTAAGGCAATTTAAAAACGTATTACTAAAAACTAGATTCTCAAAGACATCTCAATTAATTGTAGAAGATCAAAATTTTCATTGAGAGTATATTCTACACATTTGAAGTGTATAAAAATTACAAATACGTATTGATATAATTCTTATTTCTTAGGTATTAAATTTACTGTAAATATAAAGATTACACAAAATTGTAGCATTAAGATGTAATTGTATACAAAGTACAAATAATTATCTACAAAGTTGTATTACAACGTGAGTTGTGTCTGAGAATTTAGCTTCATAACGTGAACGAACTTAAATATTTAATATTGTATAATTAAAGTATAAAACCAGAGAGTAAAAAAATAAAACGCCAGCACTTTCCATTCTATATTATTATACAAACTCGTCAATGGTAACGAACCTCCAATTATAATTGTACTCGGATACAAATTCCTTCTTATTTAAGACGTAAATCAAACATTATATGAATATATTCAAACTTAATTTCGTAAGTATAAAATAAAAAATAATAAGCAGATTCAGATATTTAACTACTAATTGCTATAAAGTGCACTTGAATTATTTAAAATTAAAAATAATTAGAACTACAAATGGCAGCTAAGGTAGGCCACGTGGTGCCTCATTAACATAAGGTACAAAAGAATAAATTTGAGACCATAATATTCTCACTTCTTGTGAAACGTCGTAAAATAAAGTTAGTTATTTGGTTTCATTTTAGCATGGAATCCCTTACATTTCTTATCACATTCGCGGAAGCAATGTTTTACATGACAAGCGGGAAAAAATGAAATGTCAAATTGAAACAAAAATCAGTGTTGCCAACACTAAACTAAACTTAACATAATAAAGATACAGGCCAATTTGTCGGAGGGGAATATTTGACAAATAAAATAATAACATTATGACGATACAAAAATATTATAATAAAAATAATGGCAACACTGCACTCAATTTGACATTCCACAGACGATAAAACGATTTTCTGATTTTGGCCACTTAAATTCAGTGCATATAGCATCGTGAATAAGGTATGATTTTATGACAACAATTTTGAAAATGTCATTCAGAGTAAAACTTATAACATTTAAAGATAAGATATAAGTAAGTTCATTTATAAGTAGATTGCCAATAAGAATATATAAAAAAATCCATATCCAATTTTATTTATGACCATTTCACGATCAATAAACTTAATACATACTGCAGTTCTTATTTTATTCAAATTATTTTGAGTATTGTATTCTTTTAGGAGTCTGTTCTAAAACTCTTAACTTATCCAACAATTATTAAGTAGAATCCCAAGAAATTCTCTATTAATTTCTATTTAAGCTATAAATAACTGCCCAAGGATACATCTCAATTTTTACTATAAATAATTTTCAATCATTATATCATAAAACATTTAATTAAAAACATTACAAACATGAAATATTATTATGTTAAGCACCTTCACCATCACGTCATCTATACTATATATCATTGCTGTAAATGTATGCTTTACTATAATTATTACTTAAGTCTTTAATAATCAAATATTTTCAAATGGCAGAATGCTAAAAGCAAAAGCACACAGACAGTTGCCATTTATATATAAACATTAAAATACAGATAAAAGGTATATAATAATATATCTATAAATTTTAAAACTAGCAACACCGACTTAACCGAGCTTTGGCGCCATAACATGACAATAAATTTTGAATTACAAACTAAATCTATCAATAATCTATAATATAAAAAATTATTGCTATCACATAACAGATACAATATTATTTTAGATCGATATATTTGAGTTGAGGCACATACATATATTTTCGTCCCGAGCGCGGGACACGAACCGAGTATAACCTATAAACTGTATACATTACATTTTATAGTTATGATGTGCTTTTAGCAATACTTAAATATTAATACTTAACTTATTTAAAAGCGTCGAAAACAAATTGCCAAACCACACCGCAACGCAATTGAAATTCCATATAAAATTACAATTATAATAATTTACTTTAAATACTGGATTCCTGAAATTGCACTTTGTCTGTATGTAAATAAGGTTCAAATTGTATATCGCAGTAGCTTTAAAGAAAAAAACACTATTTGTTCTGTGCTAACTACAACTAGAGCTAAAATGAATTAAAACGTAACTGCTAGCGACTCTAACACATTTATATTGCACCATATAACACTTTTTTAGACGGAGACAGCTATTATATCTAGTACAAAGCAAGTATCAAAAAACAAAGTGCTGAGAATCTATAAGTGGGAAGAAAATAACGTGTTAGTAAATACATATTGCCAGTAGTAAAAATTAGCCGTAAAGTTTGACTTCTGTTTCTACGCAGTTCTTGAATAAGTTGTCTATGTCTTTTAGTGGTTTGTCTTTATTATTATTTTGAATGAAATCCTCGATCTCGTTGAGACAGCCTTGTTCTATTTCTTGGAGGACTTTGCTTATTTTATCGTCTTTTGCTGTGAGGACATACTTCATGTGTAGGGTGTAGAGTTGGTGCTCCCGGTTGGGCTGGAATTTATCATTTTTTTGGAGCTATAGCATTTATTTTGTATAAAAATATAAATCATTATATTATATAATTCTAAAGAGTTATCAACAGGGGTTTTATGAAGGTTGATTTGGAAGAAACAATTTCTATCTTCGTTTGATTTACAAAGTACAAAATTTTAAAGTACAAGACGGCTTTTTTTAAATTTTACAGTAACATATATACATTAAAATAATAGATGAGCTATAGAACTCATTATTGCGGGTTCGTCCGCGGGTGGAACCGCGCGGCACAGCTAGTATCAAAATAATAAATTTTTCCGATTTAGAGCAGCCGTACACGGGCAGCTCGAGCAGTTAACGGCTGAGTGACGTACACGGACTGCTCGAGCGGTCGGTCGTTGACTGCTCGAGCTGTTACTACAAACCGCGCAGTTGACGGCTTGAAGCAGTCGCGACTGCTCGTGCAGTCATCTGTATGGCATTGAATGAATGTCTATATTTCACCGCGCGGTCGCGGCTTCAAGCCGACGGTCTCAACTGCTTGAAGCAGTCCGTGTACGGCCGCCCTTAAACTCACCTTTTTAGGGCTTACAGTGTGGGGTGAAATAACCGCGTTGGGGGTAAAAACAAACGGTTTGTAGTACGACACACTTGGGTCGGGGGTCGCTGTGAACCAGTGCACGGATACACCCTCTGTAGTTATTGACGATACCTATGAACATAAACATTTTCATAGATTAAAAAAGAGCGTGTGTGCAGAGCACACGTGTCAGAAGTGAAACTTCTTTGGCAAGATTCGCCGTGACGATATTGCCATGAAGCGACCTTAAAATTTTACTCTGAACGCGCCTAAAGAAGTTTCACTTTTTAAAGAAGTAACGTTTTCAGTGGTGTGCTAGGTAACTTGGGCAATCAAGCAGCCTCTGGATATTATGTTACTTTAATTTATATATATGTCTATTAAAATGACACTCCAATAATTTACAAATATACATCAAGGTAATATAGTATAGTCTATCGGAGACACCGTCAGCTAGCGGTTTAAACCAGCTCAAAATTCCATGTATTTTTATTTATTTATAATCATGATTTTTTGATGTAAGTGAATAGAGGTCATAAATGGGGTTTTAACGTCCTCATACTTGTCATGTTACATTCTTAATAAGTTCATCATATAAAAGCGTCACCAACAGCATTGAGCATTCCTCATGACACTGCACTATAAAACCTCTGACGTCATATTCACTATCATAGATGCATTTTGTATTAACCTTTCCTGTCACTCAAAATGACGTCTGTTACATCATATCTTTTACGTAAGAACTATACTTTATGTGCTTATAGAATTATAAGTGTCATAAGGAAAATAGTATTATTTACCTTATAACACAAAGGGGTGTAAGATTTTACATAAGAAAGCATTGTAACTGGTCACTTTTCCTGTTTAATTTGGACGTTTAAATAATTTTTATTGTCGTACCTGAAGTCTTTAAATAGGAAATGTCTTATTAACCGCAAGGTCTTTGTCCTTAGACCGGAAGATAATCGACATGGACCTTAAAAATGATCGGAAATAATTCCGTTGCTGTTCGAAGTCAATACTGACGATTAATTTATTATGATGATTATTAAGATTACTACTGGAAGACGTTTTATGACTAACAACTGTACAATTTTCACTAATTTAATTTTTTTTTACCTGCGCGGCGTAACAAATAAAGAGACTAGTAATCCTGATTGGGGGACCCTGGAGTATTTTCAACAGAATCCTACCTAAATATATTACTAGACATACCGTAACTGCTGTACAATTTTGGATATTTTGTTATTATTTTAAAGGAGAGTTATGTTTTTCGAGTGAATGTATGTTTGTCTGTATAATATTACATGTTTATTTCTTTTGCACGCCCTACCGCTGGATGGATTTGGACTAATGGAGTGTCGTTGTAATCATCACTGTGGTAGTGACTAGTGACATAGGCTACTTTAATTACGGTAGAAGATCCGTACATAAGTCGACCTTCACCGGCGTGTGAAATAAAAAATGAAAATAAAAGATTTTTTAATAATTAATTAAAAAATATCCCGTCCAGGATTTTCCCAGTAAACCCATTATTAATACTTTTTTTAATACACTAAATTTATTATTAAATTGGTCTCATTCTATTATCACGCCGGTGAAGGTCGACCTATATTTGGATCTTAGACCATTAATAGTCGGGTTTTTCCATACCTGACTCCCTTGCGTAGGAAAAGTGTCATCTACACCGCGGCAAATGCAGCTTTCCTTATGACGAAGTACTGTGAACATATCTCGGACGTCGAAGCTTTTGTTAGCGGACAGCTCTGAGAGCAGCCTCTGGCCTTCCGCCTGACGTAGCTCATCACCACCCGACGAGAATGCGGTGGTAAAGTCGAATTTACCCTGCAATGTAAAGTCTTCTATGTAAAGGATTTTGGACATTTTTGCTTTGGAATATTAAGGGTGGATAGACGAAATTCGCTCGCACTTTGGTGGTTTTATTATAGGTATTTTTAAGCTATTGCATAGCTTCTATCACGGGCCTTGAGCGCGGGGACCGAATCCAGAAATTCCGTAACGAAAAAACCTCACGCTAGGCGCGGAGGTGTGGCTTGAAGGCACGCTATGCAATAGCTTTACCGCGGCCGGCAGTCCCCGAGTGCCATACGTCTTTTTTTGTACATGCGTACTCAAGTAATGAAGTAACTAAGTATAATAATATATAGGTAACTTAGTACTTTAAAGTAGAATTAACCTTGAAATTACGTTTTATGGGATTTTGGTCATTGTTGTTTAGGACGATGAAGTGGGGATAGTCGAATTTAGCTTGCACTTAGGTGGTTTTATTAGATTATATGGGCCTGGTTGCTCAGGAAAATGAATAATGATATTTGTGTTAGTAAATAAGTTAACTAATTGAATTAATTACTTATTATACTGTACTATTTTTATAGTTATATTCAATGCCCATAAATTATTTAGTATCCGATCCTTTTAATCATATAGTCCAATCGATGAAACCTTATGTAGGTAACATTAAGATATAATCCGAAATTAAAATCTATTGTCACTTTTCCGTAAGCCGGTGTCGTTTTAACTTCAAAGGTTAAAGAAAAAATAAAATGGAATAATTTTTGTTCGATGCAATTGTTATGCAAATAAATGAAATCGCTCACTTGAAATTAATTCTACTTTTCTATATATCTAGTTTTACATATTGTATATTATATACTCATAATACAGTATAATACTGCGACTTCATCTGCATTTTCAGCAACCTTGTATACGTCAAGACGAAATTTTTATACATTAAAATTTAATTTAATTTTTAACCAAAATGAATATACTATAAAAAACACTGTCACACGCGGCTTTGAATTACACGAGCGTAACATTAAAAAAAAATGGGTATAAATGGGAAAAACTATTTCTTTTCAGAGCAAACGAAATCGCGTGAGTCAGCTAGTTAATGATAAAATTACATTTCAGCATAAAAAACTAAACGACTTTTTCATAACATTTCTTAATGAACGCGAAATACATTGTCCATTCATATACCTACGAGTTAATCCAATTATTACTTTATCAAGAACTGACGCGGTGCTAAAATATTTGTGATGACGTCACGTTGGAATCTCCTGGTAAAAGTGACTAATCAGTCTCTATCTAGGATTATATTCAAAGGAGCTTATCACACATCTATGAGGAAAATTATAGTACATTGTAGCTCCCGGAAACACTGTATAGATAATCTGTGCTAAGTATAGCATACGGAAAAGTGCATTAGAAGCACAATACATTATTGGGCGTACAAAGAGTGTATATTTTTACAATTATTTATAACTAGTGAACTGACAATGGCTTTTTGCATTATGCCAGTAATATGAATGAGCACTGCCTGTATAATCATCGCGCGAATCTATATTTATTCGCGAAAAATACATTCTTCGCTACGCAATAACAATGTTCTGTGGTTATGTAATATGTATTATAGCTTGGTTTTATGTCAGCCAATTTTTTTTATTTATGAGGGGTATAATTTAAAAGTAAAATGAAGACTGCTAGATTTAATCATACAAGGACTAATAGTCTTGGTGTGATGATATATAGCCTATAGCCTTCCCCGATAAACGGGCTATCTAACACTGAAATTTTTTTTCAAATCAGACCAGTAGTTCCTGAGATTAGCGCGATCAACCAAACAAACTCTTCAGCTTTATAATACACTAGCTGCGCTTCGCGGTTTCACCCGCGTGGTTCCGCTCTTATTGGTCTTAGCGTAATGACATAATATCGCCTATAGCCTTCTTCGATAAATGGGCTATCTAACACCGAAAGAATTTTTCAAATCGGACCTGAGATTAGCGCGCTCAAACAAACAACCAAACAAACAAACAAATAAACTCTTCAGCTTTATAATATTATTATAGTATAGATTTTAGTAAAGAACTGTAATCTGTCTCAATTTGATTTTTTGCAAGATTTGCAAGTAATGTCTGTAGTATTATTTTTAAAATAATAACTATTTTTTCAAGAAGTGCATATCTACTTACCTACTAAAAAAATATTTTGTCAACTATATCTATCAGATTTTTCTAATTCTATCAAATAAAGCAAAATATAATTTTCTACAATCTAAACTAAAAGAGACCAGTTACCTTGCCATCCCAAACGCCCATCTTTTCAGCTATTTCATACAAATTCTCCGAATGCTTGTCGATTTTCGACTTAATCGTCAAGCCATTTGATATGTTCCTGTATCCAGTCTCTACTTTCTCAGCGGCCCATAGTTTCCCGCTCGTTTCTAGTACCCAGGCCTCTTTGGGGTCGGCTATTAGGAAGGAATTGTGGTAAAAGTGACTATCATCGAACTCCGAGCATGGCCCACCTTGGCCATACTTCTCTAGAAGTGTCGTGATCACATCTAGCGCTTCTTCAGCTGTGTTACCACGTTCTAAGCCCAACCTGTAAAGATTTACGTTACTTTTATACCTATTATTCATTTATTCATTGCTGATTCTTTACAGCTATTCTTACAATAATTACATAACACGCCAAATAACAGATTTCCACTTAACTATAGCATTTAAAATATGTGAAAAAAAAAAGTAAGTTAGATTATGAAATGAAACTTCTTTAGGCTCGTTGAGAGAAAAATTTTAAGGTCACGTCATGGAGTAGGGCGATTTTGGTATCTTTGAATCTTGCCCGAGAAGTTTCATTACTGACACGTGTGCTCTGCAGCACACACGCGCTTTATATATTTTTTTGGATGTATACCTACAATATAAACTTGGTTCAATAAATAGAGGAAATTCACATGTGCGTATGTATATCAATTTACTGACTTATCGTAAACTATTTAATGACACATTAAATTTAGGAGATAAAATTATTCAATTAAAACCAGATGACGTAATTAAACCGGTATTTATCCAAAATAAGTGGAACTATATTATAGTGAAAGTGGTTTAATTTTACAGTCTTATAGTAGCAGTTAAAACAAGCAGTAACTTAGTACTAATTATAACTTATAAGTTAAAATATGTAACAAAAAGTAGTAGTAGGGGAGGCCAAGAGGGGGATTTTGGGATTTACTCGAGCGCGTCAGATTACTATAAGGGACGGTACCTTAGCTATTCATTAGTACCTCTAGTCAATATGAGCAGTTATGGTTGGTGGGTGCGCTCAGGGGCCCCGCTGGAAAATTTGAATAATCCATAATTCCCTAAGGTTGAGCTCGAATCGTCAGATTAGCGAAATGGGGACTTCTTATATTGTAATTAACCCCCCCATATATTAATCTGACGCGCTCGAATAATATTACTTTAATTTTTTACCCTTTCTTCATAGCGATTAAATCGCCACTTAAATCGTCAGATTAACGTATACTTTTTTTCAGTGACGTCCTGGAGCATGCAAAATATCAATATCTAACGCGTTTGAGTATTTCCAAGCCAATTTTTTTCTTTTTTAAATTAAAAAAAATCAAAAAACCCTTCCCCACCGCTAAAAGTGAAAACATTATAGGACCTTTTTTTCTCGCTATGGTCTAATCTACCAATTCTAATAGGTTCCCGTGACGCTCGAGTAAATCCACATTTAGCATCCTGGCCTCCCCTACTATAGCTAAGATGTCGCTTAAATATAAACATTTTTAAGTGACAGCAGCCGACTTAAGGCACTCGCAAGTTTGCTTTTAAGATCTTATAGTTTAATCTAAAAGTCTGAAATTTACTAATTAAGTAGTTCTCGCGTTGGAAGTTACAGGTCACAACAGATAATTAATTATTTGAAGGACAGGAAGCGGAAACACAAATAAAACATTAACAACTATAGTAAAATACAAATCGAGTTTTGAAATTCGCCATTCGCACTTCAAATTAAAACATGTTAATATTGTTTTCCCTATGTGATGAATGAATGAATAAATCAAAAATTCATTGTCCTATCCTACTTCCTACTGTGAGGATGGATACTATTAAAGTTTGTGAGGATGGATGTGAATGTGTGTGTTTGTTACTCTTTCATGCGAATACTACTGAACCGATTACAATGAAATTAAGCACACATGTAGAGGTTACCCTCTATATGTGTGCTTAATTTCATTGAATGTGTGTGTTTGTTAATCTTTCATGCGAATACTATACTGAACCGATTACAATGAAATTAAGCACACATATAGAGGGTAACTTGGATTAACACATAGCATAAGTTTTATCCCGGAAATCCCACGGGAACGGGAACTATGCGGGTTTTTCTTTGAAAAAGCGGGCGAAGACGCGGGCGGAAAGCTAGTACACCATATAGGAAACAATTAAAAAACTTTATAACACATTTTACAATGTACAGAGGGCGGCCTTATTGCTGACAGCGATCTCTGTCAGGTAACATAAACGACAAGGACAAATTCTGAGTATGGTGGATGGCGGTGCATAATAAACTTAGAAGTACAAGAATTTATAATAATAATTCCACAAATATCTGATATTTTTCTTTAACGGTGAAGGTGGGTAGGACCCTAGAAGTAAGGAACTATAGTCTAAAAAAGATAACAACCCTGAACCATAGAGAAAATCAGATCAGTGAATCAAATATACAAAATTTTAATGTATTGATATTGACATAAGTATATGAATCTCAACTAGACTCGAATGTTCTCCAAAGTGTTTATCTTAATACATTTAAATATTTAGGTTTGCCACAACACCGCATGCTTCAAGCATATTTGTCTCTATGTGAAATGTGCCGCGATACGTGACCTTAGTTAAATTTAATTTATTGATACAATTTATACGTGACTCCATGACTTGTTATTTCTTGAGAAAAACCTTATATTTACGTTGTTTAAATAACCTCTTTAGCACAGTATAAATACATTTTTATATAAATATTTTATTACTTACATAAATTTCGCATTAGCAAAAGGTGTGCATTGCTTTTTTAATTAAATTTTTAAGGAACATTTTGAAATATTGAGTACATTGGATATAATATTTTCTCACTCCATTACATAAATTACCATAAACAGACACATGCGCAGTTAACTGAAGTTACCTCTAAAATATCATATAAATGCTCATTACAACCGTATTTTACGATAATAATTCGTATAAAATCACAAGCATATACATAGGTATTTACCTTCTCGATTTCGTGACTATTTTAGATTTAGAAAATACAAAATATTTTCATTCACTTTTTGATAAAAATGTGAATGGCGCTTACGATTTTTAGTTTCGAGCACGATGATTCCTTAATAAACGCGGACCCACTCACCCCTCAACTCAGGCGCGAATAGCTCAATTTTCGCTGACCGCCTACGGCCTAACCCCTCTTAAGAAATCAAACACCGCTAATTTTGCTAATCATTGATATCCTATTGACATAGATAATATACAATTTCGGTGGTGAATAAAAAGCAGGCAAACAGACAAAAAATAATACACCTACTAGCTTTCCCAACGACACGATCACGTGGATAAATAGTATAATATTATTTTTGGTCTAATAGATAAATTGCAGCAAATTTGTTCAGTATTCAGCTTTTGGATAAAGGAGAAAGACATAGCATGAGGCATGATTCAAACTTATAATTTTCTATGGGTTCTTGGAAAGAATAATTAAACATAATTAAAAAATGTCGCCAGCACATAATATATCAATAAACACAAAAACATTAATAATAATTATAAAGAGGCTACGGGAAATAAAAAAGAAACACAAATAGCATGGAATAGCATTGATTGAATTTCAGTAACAGCTTGTCTGAATTGTCAGCTGCTCACCAAATAAATAAAATCAATAAGAATAAGCCGATTAATTATCTTCCAATCGCTCCAATTCTTCGTTCCAATGACAGCGCTATTACAACTTGCTGACTAGCACGTCGCCCTATTTCCTATACCACAAAGAAGTTTGCTGACTAACGCGTAAGACTCACCTTACAAGATCCATGCCCAAGAGTCGCTTTTGCCTCGCATCCCCCTCCCCTTCGTTGTTGTTCGTCCACACCGCCTCGTTGCCAATGACAACGCTCTTGCTGTTCGCGCCCATTTCCGCCCCCCACATCCAGGCGGGCTTGCTGAGTATGACGTCATTTATTGGTACGGCACTCTCGCTTATGGTTATGTAGGTGCACTGTAAGGTGGAATGTAATTAGAATAAGTTTAAACATATTTTTTAATAATTATTATGTGCTAGCTGCCGCGAGCATTCATCCGTGACCGAACCCGCGGGCAGAAGCTAGTATTTCTAATTTCCGTTCAGTGGTTTTGGCGTGAAAGAGTAACAACTATACCGAAGATAAGAGAAAATCGTATCGTAATAGTTATTGCAAATCCCTCAGCGAGCATTTCTTGTTTCTCGCAATATAAAATCATCCCTTATTTATTAAAAGAAAACATGATCAAGTAACTATGACGGTTTGAAGAGCAAAAATAATCTTTGAAAAATGTTTGAAATGAAAGATTTCAGAAGTGACAAACTGCATATTATTTGAAAAAATTAATAAATATATTTAACAAACAAAACTAATGAAGGTTTGAGCTTTCACAAAGTTCTTCATGAAGGTTTTAGCTCTTGTGAATCTTTAATTAAATAAATCTTAGTGTTGATATCTTTACATTAACTCAAAATCTCATGTAATCTGAGATAAGTTGTCTTGATGCAAAAGAAAATATGATGGATAGTTTACAATAGAGTCAAATGCGTAAAGTTTAGAATAACAAATCACAACATAATATACCAGTGGGTGGTATTCTTAACGTTTTTGATTACATATATCTCTCGTTACAAATTTAATAAAGTGCATGACTGCATTTGATTTGACTGACTACATCTATAAATAGAACAATTATTATTTACAGTACTTCTCAGTAGTTACAGTAAAATATTGATCAAATAAGATATAGTTATGCTAAGGCTCGACTCAATCTAGTTATATTTTGATTAAGTTTTCAAGATTATTGTGATCAAATAAAAAGTAAATAAATTTAATTGATACCTAACACTACATATTTTAAATATAAAAATGAATCGCAAAATGTGTTGGTAAGCGCATAACTCGAGAACGGCTGAACCGATTTCGATAATTCTTTTTTTATTATATTCCTTGAAGTACGAGGATGGTTTTTATGTAGAGAAAACGTTAATATGTACCACGGGCGAAGCCGGGGCGGACCGCTAGTTTTAAATATATTTCAGCATGAGCATGGCCTCGGCTTGATTCAAACTCTCAGAAAAAATCTTGTTTTAAATGTGAAGCTTTCTATTATTGAAAGAATTATCATGATTGGATAAGTAATTCCGAAGATTGGTATTTACTTAAGTTTGATTTTATGTGAGTATTCGAGACCACACTCACTGCAAAGTGTGTGAAACACCGGGATAATAATATAATGAAAAAATTGTGTTTAAAATTCGTTCTTTCTCTGTTTGTTTAAATTTTAAATTTCTAAATTCTGAAGATTACCCTCTACAAACACAAACAAAGTGAGATACATTACCTCTTTTAATTGTTAATTCATTAAACTTAATAATTAAATTAATAAATTCATTAAGGTGAGATCTCATCTGAATTATTTCCATACTTAATAATATAAGATTAATAATAATTTGATGCATGCGATGCTTGTAAAGTAGGAGTGAATGGTGTACAATCAAAATTTCTTCAATTCAGTGGTGTTTTAGAAAATTCACCATTAGTACTGTAAGTACACCATTTTCAAAATTATCTGTACTTCACTACATAGTATAAAACAAAGTCGCTTTCTCTGTCCCTATGTCCCTATGTATGCTTAAATCTTTAAAACTACGCAACAGATTATGATGTGGTTTTTTTAATAGATTTTAGTAGAAAAGTTTTAGTATATAATTTATGATGTTTTAGACAAAGCGGGCGAAGCCGAGGGCGGAAAGCTAGTACTTACTCTAATAAAAATGAAAATTAAAATTGAGCAGTTGCTATTACTAAGAATTGTTAATTATAAATATATGCTAAAATAAATTTATGAACTTGTTCACAACAGTCAAAATTAAAAATTGAAAACACAAAACTATGTATCATATAAGAATGGTTTACTTTATCTTCAAGGTAGTTATTATTATTAAATTTTCTTTCTTCTAAAATATCATGATGTACTTAGAAATAAATATGTACATACTTTAATACATGGTTAAGCAAATATATTGGATAACAATATATAGATAGCAAAATAAGCGATTATTTAAATTTAAATGCCAAATCGTTATAATTTTATTTTTTACGCGTTACTTTAAGAAATACCCAAATATTTTGTATTTACTTCCTCAAAGTAGTTATATCTCTAACAAAGATATTATTATGAAGTAAAAATAGCATCTAACAATCTAGACATTCAGAACATAATTGCGATCATTAAAATCATAAGTTTCCAATTTTTTGTAAATGTATTAAGTAATAACGTTCTCCAAAAACTCGCATTTTTTCTCGGTTTATTATTTCAGCTAACATCTAAAGACATTTACGTTTTGCCGAGGAATTAACACTCTAACAAGTTATTAATTAACGTTACTTACCCTCAACGTTGATTCACGAATTCTATCTTTTACAAAAATCACTTCTTGGACTTCGTTCTGTGGCCGATCGGAATTTTTTCCGAATATTACGGCATTGTTTTTGGTGAAAGGCGGCAAGACTACAAAAGTATCGCACGAGCGCGGAAAATACATATTTTGAATTTTTTATAATAAACTGTTTATTTATTTTCCAATATAGAGACCGTACGCTTGCACCGAATACCGACCAACAGCCGAATGTTAACGTCAAAATTGACAGATGAGATTTGAAATTTGAAATGAGAATGACAGTTTAGACAGATTAGTGTTACTAGCGTTCAAAAAACTATTACTGTCATAAACACAGAACAGTAAAAAATTGTTCTGTGGTCATAAAATATATGTAAGCAACTCGTTTTCTCTCGTTTTAGAAAAAAAATCATTAATGTTACCATTGTAATGTAACTGTTTGCATGAGAAGAATAAAAATTCTTGAAAATTGTAAAGGAGTTTAGGTACTTTTGTATGTTACTTAATGATCAGGCTAGTGGCGTGCGTCGTGATGACATTTCGCGGCCAGTTATGAAACATGGATATTGAAGAGCAATTTAATGCGTACATACTTATTGCGTATATAATCGTAAATATACATCGTTTTGATTAGAAATCTTAAATAAATAAAGGAGAAACCTAAAAAACTCAGAAAAAACCTTAAAATAAATCACCAAGATTCTAGGTAGTTAAATGAATAATACAAAACCAAATTATTATCTCTGTTAATAATACGTTTCGAGATTTATCATTTATGTCCGTAATAACTATTGCTCACAATCACAGCTCACAATATATTGCTCTTTTAAAATATCCAAGACGTAGGTATCATCACTGGCCGTGAAAGTTCATCACGATGACGATGAGTTAAAATAATCTACGTAGCAAACTTATTGGTATGTCTGGTCTATTGACTATTCTACTACAAAATGATAGACCTTTTACAGGAACTCTTTTCGCATACATAATTTTAATATCAAAAGGCATACGAAGAATCCATTTCAGCCAATTATTCCGCCGTAATTAGCCAATGCTAATTATTGGCTTTTGTAATTTTCTTCGTTAATAATAAATAGTTGAGGATAATTTGCACTATATCGATATGCCATAAGGTACGTATAAGTTAATAATTATTAAACCTATTTAATTGTCCACCAGCATTATGTTTCATCGATCCTTCGAATAATTTAATACTTAATTGTTTGATATAATTGCGACATTTAGTTAATTGCACTTGTACAAATTTTGCACTGTTTGATTTAGAATTCTTGCAATTCTTGGAACAAGAATTTAATACTAGTTTAATAGCTTGGTAATTTTGTTTTATGTTATGCTTTTATGCTGCCTAGGTAACCGAAGGAAAATTGAAATTATTGAAAATAAAATATTATGTCATAACTCAGTTATGCACATAATATTTTTGGGTGATAAAGTAAAAAATAAGTTCCACCCTCTCCACCTCGACTGCTGGCGGAGTTCCACAGTGCGTTTTACGCGAAACTTTCTCCCGCGAACTGTAAAACTCTGGAACGACCTACCACCTACAGTATTCCCCAATTCTTATAACATGGAGACCTTTAAAAAGAGCACCTATAAATATCTAAAAAACCGGCTGCTAGCCAAGGCTTCTCCAAATTAACCCTAAGATTTCCCTCCCTTTTATACCCTTCTCCTTTCCTGAGGACAGCAACACATCCACTTCCCTGTGGAGTGGGTGCTTATGGGCGGCGTGTATCGCTTAACACCAGGCGACGCGTCTGCTCGTTTGCTTTCCTATAGCATAAAAAAAAAAAAAAAAATGGTACAGGCTACTGGTAGTTGGTACTGCTTACAATGGAGGATAACAAAAATCTTCTTAGGATATCTACCAATAAGATAAAACACTTATGTTAAAATCATGAAAAACACGATCAATGGCATTATTATCAGCTATTTAATGAGGGTCATGATTTTTGACACCAAAATTATACTTACTAAACCCATTGGAAAATCTAAAGGAAAATACAACAAAAATATATTATACGATATAGGGTCATTGCGCCTGTTCGCGTCCACATGCCTATTCGCGTCCATTTTGCGGATATCTTTTAGAAAATTCACGAAAATAAGTATACTTTAAGTAAAATTGTAATAAGAAAAATTTCCGATAATACTTCAATGTATAAGAGACATGCACACATATTCAAAATATGCCTGCGCACCGCCTATCCTATTTAAAAAAAATATTTAATTTTGGCTATTAAACGAGAAAGCTAAAACGCGCGGGATTTTGAGAAAAAAATAGTGCGCAGCGTCGCGTTTGACGGTAAGTATCTTATTGTTAAATGTGAATTTTTGAATATGTAACTGTTTCTTTACTTTGCTAACAAAACATGGAATAGTATGGATTATAAATCAGCTAATTTGTTTTACAATTAATAGCTAAAATAAGGTGGACGCGAATTACTACACCGAATTTGTACAACTTCCATTTTGCGTCCACGGTGGGCGCAAACTATACCTATAGTGCATAACAATAGAACATATTGCGTCCACATTGTTTTTCATTACGTAGCAATGAATTGTTTGTTAAAATATGTAATTTAAAATAGATTGTAAATTTTTGACAAAGACTACAAGTTGATAATTAAAATTTTCATTCAAATTAGCTAATTTTTATGCTATTTTTTCATTTTAAAATGGGTATTCTAAGAATGAGACTAGTATCTTTGAGAATGAGAGTCAATAAGTCTGTGGTTAAGAAAATAATATAAACAAAAAAGAAATTTAATTCATTACAAACTAAAAAATAGGGTAGGTAGGTAATCTTAATAGAACTGATTATTATTTATTTACATAACGTAACTTTGTTTTTTGTTAATTTTTAGTTCTATTATTGATGAGAAGATAAATATAAATAAGTTTTTCCAGTTTCCTTACAGTGAATTATATTAATAATATGTTGATTTTAGGGTTCCGAACCTCAAAAGGAAAAACCGGAATCCTTGTAGGATCACTTTGATATCCGTCCGTCTGTATGTCCGTCTGCCGCGGCCGGTCTGTCTTTCTGTCAAGACCCTTTTTCTCAGTAACGCGTGGAGGTATAAAGCTGAAATTTATATTGAATACTCAAGTCTACGGTCCCTTGAAGCAGTGAAAAGATCAAACTTATAAACCAAAGCAATCAAAAGATACAGCCGTTTATGCTGCAAATTTTCGCAAATTTCTACATTCGCAAGGGAATCAAAACCTACAGGGTACTTTACGTGAACACAGACACTTGAAGTTTGGTACGAAGCAACGTCTTATAGCACAAATAAGGGAAACATTGAAAAAATAATCATTTACAGTTAAAACATATGAAAAAAAACAGGTTAATACGGAACCCTCGGTGTGCGAGTGCCACTCGCATTTGGCCAGTTTTTATTAAATACTTAACTATATTCGTAAATAAATAATTTATTATAATCTAATTTTTATTTGCATTTATCTGATAAAATATCACCCAATACACTCTTAATTCCTTTTCTAAGCTGGTGGACGCGAACTGGTCCACGGGTGGACGCAAACTGGAATTTTTGGACGCGAACTGGGTAAAACGCCTAATTCTGCTATTTGTCTAGATAAATAAAAACCACATGATATTTCCAACACAATTGAAAGTAAATGTTAAAATAGACTATGTAATGAACACGTTACATAAATTTTGAGTTGAAATTTGTTCTAGCACATTTTTATTTTCTCCTTCAAAGTTTCCAACTGCACTAAGTGGACGCGAACAGGCGCAATTACCCTACGACGGCTATCTAAGTTCAGGAAGTGGTAGTTTTTCTCGATTTCCGGGGAAACTAGCTACACGTCAAATCAATCGAGAAAATGTTGCAGCTAATATCAGTTGCAGGTACTACAATTTTTGTGTTTTTACTTTTTATCGTGGTTATTTAAAATCTTAAATAACCACGTTGGTAGCTGGTATAATATATTTTTATTATTTCAGATCTTCAACACGTTGATAAGGGGCGGCTGTTATTGAATAAAGGCGCCTTACAATTTAATCTCATAAAATTTTATGCATAATGTCAAAACCTGCATATTAATTAAGAACCTCTTCCGTAACGCGCGGAAGAAACAATCACATTGTACTTGCTATAGCATTGTATACCTAAATATTGTGATCATTTGGCAGGATTAAAGGTTAAATTTACGAAAAAAAAGGTCACAAAAATAATTAATATCTAGGTATAGAAAAATAAACTAAATAAAAGATTTTCAGTCCGTACCACAGCTGCTGTTATACCCCACCTACTCGGGAAAAAGATATTATTATTTCTTCTCCTTCATCTATTTATGGCAGCAGAATCTAGTTTACCTACGCCGTTCAATCTTGATTTTACTTCTGAGTTATTGATATGTAGTGAAAATTAAAGAACATACTAGAATAAATACTACCTACTTACTTACATACTTATCATCATAATGTGATCATAAAAATATCAAATCAGACAAAATGACCCTTAGGTATTTAGATTCCCAGACGGAACGGCGTGTTTCAACTTACATACGAGCGATTTTGATTGGTGACAGGTTGAAAATAAACTTTTCCTATTGGAATGTCCTGTTAAGTGTGTTTTACCACAGTTTTACCAGTTTTACCATGGCTAAACTTAAACCCCATGACGCAGCGCTTGGATATGAATATTAAATTCTCACTAAACAGGAATATAATAAATGATTAAAAATGTAAGTATAGTGTCTCATAATATTATTAGATATTACTAGCGGCCCGCCCCGGCTTCGCCCGTGGTACATATGAAAAATAGATGTTGGCCGATTCTCAGATTTACCCGATATGCACAGAAAATTTCATGAGAATCGGTCCACCCGTTTCGGAGGAGTATGCAGACTAACATTGTGACACGAGAATTTTATATATAAGATTATATACTTTAGTACTGTATAACAATATTATCGTATCCATATTCCATAATCTCTCGGTCTGATACCTAGGTAACTACCAAATATTAATAATATTAGAAATGCTACCTATCTATTACGCTACGCGCCTAAACCACTGAACCGCCCTAATTAAATTAAGAACACAGATAGACTTTGGAATATAGACCTTGGTAAAGTCTAATAGTACAGTATTATATTATCTGTGGTCTAATTCATGTTAATTTCGGGAACTCCTGCATCATTTTCAAAAACTCTTTCAACATTGGATATGAGTATTGTACCTACTAATTGTAATTACCTACAGCCACGTAATCCCTATAGATAGGCCATAATTGATAATAGTATAGGTATTATACTGCTAGATATAATATACCTACCTATAGCCAACCACGACCGGGGTGAACCGCGGGTATCTTATTAGTTACATTATAATTATTATTACGATATAATAATAATTATAATTTATGAGTAGGTATCATTATTATTCTTCTTCTGTACTGCAGTCAGCTGTGACATTATTTTATAGTGGCATAGTAAAACGTGGTCAAACACAAAACATTATTTATTCTGTACTAGTGGCCCGCCCCGGCTTCGCCCGTGGTACCTACATATTTCGCAATAAAAGGTAGCCTATGTCCTTTCTCGGGTATCAAAATATCTCCATACCAAATTTCATGCAAATTGGTTCAGTAATTTAGGCGTGATTGAGTAACAGACAGACAGAGTTACTTTCGCATTTATAATATTAAGTATGGATTTGAAATAAAACAATAATTTATTATTTCTTTTTCATACTGTCAATGCAAAGCAGAGCGAAATGTATGTATATCGAGCGTATGTGTTCGAAATTCAATTTTAAATTTTCGCGAAATCAAAAACATCACAATATGGTTTATTTATAAGTCGACAAATGAAACTCGTATTCAATTTTGAACAATAAAAATACGGAAAAGCAAAATATAATATCATTTCAACGCAATCACAGATAAAAACTAAAACAATTCATTTGTAACTGTCAAGTTCTTAACCGTAGGAAATGGGAAGTAAAACCATCAGAGACTGGCGGGAAGTGCGGCGAGCGTCCGGTATGAACCATAGAGCACCCTCTATTCAGGTTCATTGTTGCCAGAATTTACATAAATGATTTATGAAGAATCTCTTTTGAGGAGGCCTACCTGCAAAATTTAAGCGATTTCTTATGGAAATTATATTCGAATATGGAATATTTATTTACGCTACTAAATTAATGTTAGGTTTTTATTTTGACGCAGTTTATTCTGATTTCATTATTGTTAATAAAAATACTTGTGAAAAAACAATTTATACCTACTGTTTCATTTATAAAAATATACCAAAAGATGATTTCAAAATAAAATAGAAGGTGTAATTAACGAAGTATTTTATTAATGAAGAAATCTTTTATTTAACTCACGCTTTGACTTCATCCAAGGAACTGTAATAACTTGTTTATTTCGTTACCTATTTAATTAATTTTCCTCAATACAAAAAGGAGAGAGAACACAGACAACTTCCAAAGCTGATATTGTCAAACAACTCTGAAATACAATGGAAAACGTTGTTTCATTTGATATTGTTCACACATCAAAGGATGCAAAAGCTGTCAGTTCTTTTAGAAAAACAAAGTCTAATTTTGTTACGAAATACGTACATGAACCATAGTAGAAAGAAAACAAGTAGTAGGTACCTAAACTCGTGGGACACGGAATTGTCACTTGTCAAGTTGATAATTAAACACCGACCGCTCATAGCAATGGCGCCCGAGAACGGTTCATGAAAAGGAACCGAGCGGCGTTGTGTGCGTGCGTCAAGCTTTCATGAAAAGGGGGCGTGGCGAACCGCTTACGCTTACATACAAACGGTGCGATGCACCTTAATGTTCGAAGATAACTTACCTACTTGTTCTCTTTATACTATGTAGGTATGAACTAAATAAACAACTAGTGAAAAACACAAAACTAGGACGAAGACGCTTGTTATACATAAACAAGTAACACAATAAATATAAGATTTTATCATTGAATAATAACTTCCTCCCATTAGAAATTTACACGGAACTTTCTAGTAGTGTTCGAGACTCACGATAAGCAGACTTCAGAACAATGAATTTTTATTCGGGAAGTTTCTTTTGAAAAAGTTAAACGATGGATTTGCAGACACAAAAAATGTTGTGTGGTTTTATGAAACCACGGTAAAAGTGAAACTGTTCGAACGGTTCCGAACACTGCTTTGTGTAGCGCATGTCGCGTGACAGTTGGCTGCCGAGTAGATACCTACTCGGCAGCCGCGATACGTACGCGACATGCGCTACACAGACCAAAAAGTTTGAGACGATGTAATAAAAGTTTCACTTTAATAATCCCGTTGAAGTGGAAATGGTGGGAAATTAGTGCATTTTCCTTAACCTTATTTGTTACACAAATCGGGAAACAATAAATAGAGGGACTCGCGTATGTGTTGGGTTCTCAATTCTGATAGTATTTGCATTAATATCGTGATTTGCTTTGATATAATCCTTCATTGAGTTAAGACGCGGCATTTCTTACTGTTGTTTGATGGTTCTTCAAATGAAATAGCACTGAACAGTGTTATTATCTGCAGGCCGAGACAAATGGCAGACGAATAGAATAACGCTAAGGAATAGAAACTGCTATCGCTATTTTCGCCCCGACAGTAAGTTTATCATAATAATTATAATCATTAATCACCTCTTACCAAAATTGTAGATCATAAAATTATTTATAAAAAAACGTTAAATACATTTTTTTCTAGGAGCCACCGTTTCTACAAAAAACCTATTTTTACATTCATTGATCTAAAAAAAATATATCCGATCACCATAACGACAAGAAATTTTAATACTTATTTTATTTTTAATTGTGTTTTGCACAATTTTATTAAATTTTGACTGCATGAAAATTTTGTTCGTGGTAGTCGTCTCCGTTGGTAGGGTGAACAGATCCTTAGCAAAACATCATACGCTTATGTCAATTAGTATCGATGCAGACTGATTCTATTCCTTTGCGTTTTGACGTTTGTCTCGGCCCTCTGTTATCTTCTAAACTTCTTTTTATTCGTAGATTTTCAATGATAAAATAATTAATTAAGTAAATGTATATTGAGGTAAGTGTCCGAAGTCATTTGGATGAATTATGATTTACTCACTTAAAGCTGTTATTTATAACAGCCATTTCCAGTTTATGCTGTTTGTTACAAAGAAACAATTCTTATTGTGTGTTTTTAAACACAAATCTAATCTAATAAGCAGAAATTTAAACCTGAATCATTTCATAGTTGGCGCCTAACACGTGCTGGTTCTCATATTATGACGACCCTGTTTCTAAATGCAATAAAATTCTATACAACACATTGTATACCTACAACTTACAAATAAAATTAATCCCCACAGTCTATTATTTTCGTAACCTAAACTATGTTCCGCGGTTTTGCCCGAGAACAAAAGAACGTCACAATGTTCGACCCCTACGTAGGGTTATACGCTACCTATTTCCTAAACCCTTTAGGGTTTGTTTTTAGATACAAATTGAACTGTGCCCTGCAAATTCACTTGCAATCAAAGCCATAGGAAATATTTCATCATCTATCCTTTAGGGGGTTGATATTAAAAAAGAAAGCTTTCAACTATGCTCATTAGAAATTTCATCGAAATCGAATATTTTCTTCTTCTGAGGTTATGTGGTGCTTTTTGTGTAAGTACCTATAAATTGATAATTAATAATCTTCTATTAATCAATATAAAATAGTCTGCATGCACTATGCACAGCAGTTTCCAAGATATCAATAGGCTTTATCAAAATGATGAGTCATCAAAACTAGGTAAGATTTACACCGTCAGCATACAGGCTACAGCCAACTCCGTAGTTAATTAAAGTTTTTCTATAGAATCGCAAGTCCAACTGAGATTGCAGTTTTTAATGCTAATTTGAATAAGGAATTAATTAAAATGCTTACAGCGCTTGTTTACCATTGTTATCCAAGTTTTGTTTGTATTAAAAATGATATTTTGCTGCCCTGATATTTAATAGTTTTTTTAAAGTGAAACTTTTATTACATCGTCTCAAACTTTTTGGTCTGTGTAGCGCATGTCGCGTGTATCGCGGCTAGGTATACCTACTCGGCAGCCGACCGTCACGCGACATGCGCTACACAAAGCAGTGTTCGGAACCGTTCGAACAGTTTCACTTTTACCGTGGTTTCATAAAACCACACAACATTTTTTTTTGAATCAGCAGTTTAAGGTTGACTACTAATATTATTAATGGGTTAGTGAAATTCAAACACTGAATTATTTCGTTTAAAACTAGTAGGTTAAGCTATGAAGCTTTACTAAATAAAAACCTACATTCTGTTTAGTACAGTGTTATAATATTATTATCTATGAATCTGTTTTCGTCTACTGTCTACACGCATACAAAATTAATTGAGGTAGTTCACGTTTTTAGTAACTAGATATTGCATGAATGAGCATTAAATAATTTGATAACTTATACAAAATTTTTATCAAATTAAACATGACTACCAATAGATATTGGCTTAACAAGGTGTTTTAAAGAAGTGTTGTTTCAATAATATTAATTATTTTCAATGTAGTTTGTTAAGTAGGTATATCATTAAAAAAACATCATAGAGCCATTGTCACTGAAAAAAAAAACCACAAAAAACACTACAAATCACTACATAGTATAAAACAAAGTCTTTTTCTGTAAAATGTATGCTTAAATCTTTAAAACTACGCAACGGATTTTGATGCGGTTTTTTTATAGATAAAGTGTTTTAAGAGGAAGGTTTTAGTATAGGTAATAGGTATAATTGATTAGGTTTAGACACGATTTAGACATAGCGGGCAAAGCCGCGGGCGTATGGCTAGTAAAATAAAAATAAAAACAAAAGAAACATTATTTTCCCTCAAAAGCTTATTTCAAAATATAATGGTAGCCGTGATCATTCACAAGGCTATTTATGTAGAATCAAACATATCTAATTGTAACAAATCGCCTTTTATTGTAAGGACATTTATTTCCAAGTGGAAAGGGTTGAAAACAAGAAAGAAAGGGCCAGCGGAAATGGGTTGGAAATAATTTAATTAATCCACGGAATTCAAAAGCTAATTAAATTCCAAGCGAATTATTTACTCTTTATAGTTAACTGTTCTGTTGACAATGTTGGAGTCGTTCGGGTTGAGTTAAACTGTTAAAACCACTAGACGTTTTATTAAACAAGTTACATTTTGTGACGTTTGTTTTGTTTTATTTGATGTGTTGTCTATGGTTTTTTGTATGATATATTTTTAAAAGGTTATGACGAGTTTCTATTCTAGTCGACGTGTCTTTGGTTTTATACGATGTGCGTTGTCTATGATTTTGATGATATTTATTTTAAGGTTATGGGTTTTAACCCGCCTATAATCGCTTCACCTGTATGTTTAGCATACAAACTAACCGACTACTTTAGATTTTGAACCACTTTATACAGGCAGATTTAAATTGAACTTTCTATACAAGGATCGGTCACAATACAATAATGTCATCAGATCTTATTATAGCGTGCTTTTTTTCTTGTAATTAATTATTTAGTGTTTATTATTATCGTGAATAACTTGGAATTAGGGTCATTTTCAAAATAATTGTACATTACTACAAAATGTTTGTCCCCCTAAAAAATCTTCGAAAAAAATATGGTTACGACTGAAATAAATCATTGTTAACGTTTTACAGACTAAACTTAAGCATACTGCATATCATTTCTGATAAAAAGCAATGAATTGCGATTCAAATTCTTACATAAATTTAATGTGAAAATAAAGTAACAAAAAAAGCTCCATACATTTTTTTATTGTCCCCTATGTGGACGACAATGAAAACCAATAATTTTATCAGAATTTTTGTATGAAACTTCCTATTTTTTTGTATCATAATTAAAAAGCAATGTTTGAAGTGTTATATCTGATAGATTAAACTATTTAAATTACCTTAAATAAACGAAGAATTACATATTATAAAAATGTCCCTATCAATCGTTACAATTTCGTGACACTGATTTATTGACATAATTAACCAACTTCTTGTATCACAAAGAAGAGGAATCTAACTCTAATCATTGGCAACACTGGTCATGTCACGAAAAGTAAGGTCACATTAACGCGCCGCCATTTTGTTCGTCGTCCAGACATGGAAGAAGTCCAGTAGTGTGCTGTGCAAAAAATTTAGTTACAATTTCCTAACGACGTATTCTCAACAAAAGTAAGTACATTTTGAAGAATTCACCTACCGCAATTGTAATATACTTAAATTATGACTAGAGTAATAGATTACACTTTCAATCTAATGGTAAATGTGATTATGTTTTGTGTAAAAGTATTTCTTAGGTTATTTTTTACATGTTACTGACGAACAATTTCTTGACATTTACTGACGTCAGTAAATTGTAGACGCTAAAGCTGTGGTCTCATGTGTAAAGTATGAAAATAAGATATTAAAATGTGTGTTAAATTAATGTAACGAATAAAAATAAAGGAGAAAAACAATAAATCTCTCAAGATTATTTTTTTGTAACTACAGGCCATACTTTTTTAAACCATGATGTAGGGTTAGTAAAGTCGGGCTTAGGGACTTGACTTTTCCTGGGATCTGATAACTTTTTTATAGTGAAAGCGGATCTGTGGTTTCTGATGGGATAACGCTTGCTTTATTGCATTTAGTGTTGATCGCTTTTCCACCCACACGAGTGATGCTTACTTTTGTTTTTATTTTTATTCAAAATACATATATCCAACAGCTTTTTTTAGTTTCAGAATGCCGCTAACCATTGCCGAACGGCAAAAAAATACATTGAAAAACTAAAAAAGCGAAACCCTGAAAAATATGAAAAGAAAAGGAAAAAACACCTCGAGAAAGTGAAACAAAGACAAAGAAAAATATCAGATCTTAATGACAGTGAAAAAGAAGCTCGAAGACAAAAATGGAAAGAAGCTAATGATAGAAGAAAAGAAAAGGAAAAGCAAACAGAGAATTATTATAAAAATTGATTGTTTGTTGATTATTTTGTAACTAAAAATATATTTTTTTTTTAACTAGTGACTTCTTACTTTTTTATATGTAATATTACCTTATTCTGAATACAGCCTTACTTTTACAACTTCCTGACATTTCCTAACGAAACAATTTACTGACAATTTCGTGACGTACAAATATTTTGAAAATGACCCATTAGTTAGTTTTAAAGTGTAAAATTGATTTTAAACTCGTCACTATTCTAGATATTTTTACGTAATAACAATTAAAAATAGAAGTAACTTGGCTACAATTCAAAATGTATGTGCACAGTACAATGCAGATTTGACGAAAATATATTTCATCGCGATGCGTGCAGTGGAACGCAGGTGAAAGTCATTATAAGAAGACAGTTGAATTTCAGCAACCGGACAATTTGATTATTTTAAAAGTATTCATTAACCAAAACAAAGTCGTCTCCCGCTATCTATCTGTCCCTATGTAATAAATCTTTAAAAGTACTCATTGTATTCAAAATTTTGATGCCGTTTTTAATATATAGGGTGTAATCGTTAAGTGTGCACAGGCGATTATTCCGTAACTATTACAGATATCAAATAACTTTAAACTGATATCGAAAGTACTTAACCCAATGAGTAAAATGGCGATAATACATTTTTTTAAATAAAACGAGAAATATCTAAAAAATTAACTTTAAACCCTCCCATACATTTAGTATAAGATATAAATTTCCCATGTAAGTACATTTAATATGAAAGATTTTAGCTTATTTTTCTTTTTTTGATTTTCTGCTTTAATTACTTCGCAAATTTGAAGGGAAATTCATTTAGAAACTGTAAATATAGAGCTCCTCATTGTATTGCACAATGAGGATGTCACTTCGTAAATCTGCTATGAATACAAAATATATATGAGAAATAAATTATATGGGAGCGTTTAATGTAACATTTTTGGATATTTCTCGTTTTTATTATTATTATTATGGCCATTTTACTCATTAGGTTAAGTACTTTCGATATCAGTTTAAAGTTTTTTGATATCTGTAATATAGTTACGGAATAATCGCCTGTGCACACTTAACGATTACACCCTGTATAGAGTGGTTCAATTGCGATGATATGTTAAGTTTTAGACATCGTGGACAAAGCCGCGGGCGGAAGGCTAGTGCTTAAAAAACAAAACATTTAAAAATTTATCTGTATGATGAATGGTCGTGGTCGCTCGATGATTCAGCAAATTCGGACTTCGTAAGCAAAAGTGGTGGCGTAAAAATTCGATGTCATAAGTCATTTTTAACTTGCTGGGTTAAATTCCCACGGGATCGATAGACCGTTGAAGTTATAACATTTATTTTATGAGAATGTGGATATATAAATACTAGTTGTTGCCCGTGGTGTTGCTTTGTTGTTGGTTCTTACTCTACCACTATAATTCGTCTCCATTGAATTATATTTATTTGAAAATAAGCATGTGTATTTCCAAAGCATCAAACATTCGATTAAATATCTCAAATTGTGGTAGTTATTTTAACATTCATAATATTTACTTTTTTCAACAGCCAAATAGCCAAGCCTTGATAATAGAGTTTCGTTGGCTTCGTTTATGAAACCTTAAAAATGACCTGTTTTATTAAGAGTTCGTAATAACAAAAGTATTCAATCATATCTTTTAATTTGTTAAGGTTAAAGAACAAAATAATTATTTAAGTATCCATAACTTTAGGTGAATAGAACAAAAAAGTATCTAAGTATTCATAATTTACGGTTAATAGTTCAAAGAATAAACTAGAACAGAACTGGTTTAAAGGTTAAGGTTAACACGAGCCACGACGATAAAAGCATTAATTAAAAATTCCACTTTCATAAAATTCTCGGGTGATTTTCTTGATACAAGAGAGAATTTACCGCGCGGTAAACTTAAACAATATTACAGTGTTTTAAGGACAATTAAAAACAATTTAGTGACGTGTATGTTGAGTTACCTCTAACGAAGCGGTTACTATATTGAAGTAAAACAATTTCTCTTATAATTACTGATAGTGGGGTGTACACACGTTTCACTTTGTTGGGTTAATTGAGGAGCGTGACTGCGGCGTTGTTATTTTTCATTATGTCATGATGTGTTAGTGTTTATGTTTACTCAACAAAAGTCTTATAATATCATTTAAACGTATCTATTTTATCAATATATTGCTTAAAAAGTAAAAAGAAACTGTTTTATTATGTCGTCTGAAACTTATCAATGCCCGTTTTATATGAAGGAAGGAATATCAGAGCATTGAAAGTGAGACGCTCATGCTAATTATTAAAACCAGAAAGCTACAGATACAGGTTTACGAATTTTTTCAAGATTACAAACAATTACAATTTTACCAAATTCGAAAATATTAAATAGGTCGATTATACCATTTTAATGAACCCTTTAATTATATCTAACTAGGAAACCGGGCGAACTCAGTTTCGCCACCAGAGACATCTTTTCTTTGCTATACAAACCTCACGGAGCCCGAGACCATTCCAACGAATGCAAAACCATGGAAATCGGTTTGTGCGTTTTGGAGTTATAGCGTCACACACCCGTCAAACCCGACTTATTTTTATATTATCCATACTAATATTATAAATGCGAAAGTAACTCTGTCTGTCTGTCTGTCTGTTACTCAATCACGCCTAAACTACTGAACCAATTTGCATGAAATTTGGTATGGAGATATTTTGATACCCGAGAAAGGACATAGGCTACTTTTTATTGCGAAATATGTACCACGGGCGAAGCCGGGGCGGACCGCTAGTATCTAATAAATTCATGAGCATTATTCATTAATTTTATTGAAACAAGCTTCATTAGATTATAAAACTTATCTTTAAAGTTAATTTGAAACTTGAAAGACTATCTCGTTAACTATTCAGCGTTCTAACGAATTAACTCTCAGTACTATATTACTGTAATTATACTATTTTAGTTAGCCTTTCTACCTCAGCTTCGCCCGCGTAGTCAAAGGAAACTGGAAAACCCGCATAGTTTCCATTGCCGTGCAAATTTCATGAAAGTCGGTTCACCAGTTTTTTTTTTGTATTAATTCATTATGTTATTGTTGTGTGTTTGTATGTTATGTTAAAATAAATGTTTTCTTTTCTTTCAAACATTCGTATTTCTAATGTTAGTAAAATTTAAGTACATTTTGATGGAAATGTACGGTCTTGTATAATTCGGTAGAGCAGTCACCCCGCACGAGAGCGCCGCGCGCCGACCTCTAGCTCTCGGCTGAACGCTAGTAATTATAGAACAGCTTTGATATTTCCACGTTTTCTGAGGAATACTTCTGGGGAGTGCCTAATTATTGTAAACTTTCATAACCCTTCGTCATTTTTAACGTGGCTTAAAACTTTTAATTTCTTATAAAACTTGCCACGGCTGCCGTGAGGTCTAATTAGTAAGGGCAGTTTAATTTTGGCCCTTTTTCCAAGAGGGGCATGGGCAATGTACAGGGTACATTTTTATTAAATATTTTTTAATTCACTGAGAACTTCTTGATTCATGTGAGTTCTTAGAAAATGTAGGTAGAGAATTCACAAGCAAACGTAGGACGTATCGCGTAGGTACTTCCAGTAATTCCGTTCGCTGTAGTATTTGTAATATAATATTTGTTTTAATGGATAAGGGCTCGTACAGTTTGTTTGATATTTCTTAGAATAATTATTTATTAATGTATAATAAACCTCATATAGAGTATGTACCTACCTCTACATCTAAATATCAAGAGTAAATATAATGTCTCTACATTTTTTTTGAAAAAAATACGGCGAAGTCATCTTTTTGGGTTAAAAAGAGGTCTAACAAAATTTGATTATTATGAACCAAATATACAATAACGGCAAACAATAAAATAACAACACGATAGAAAGTACTGGGCGACGAAGCATGGGACGACCTCCCACAAAGTGGACAGACGACCTGGTCCGAGTGGCAGGGAGCCGCTGGATGCAGGCCGCCGATGACCGGTCGTACTGGAAATCCTTGAGGGAGGCCTTTGTCCAGCAGTGGAAGTCCCACGGCTGAAACGACGACGATGACGACGATAGAAAGTAAAAGTAATTGAAAATCGTGTTCTGTTTAGCTCTAAAGATCTCGTTGAAATAAATTTCAAAGTTACAAATCCAATTAATTAATAACTTAGTATAAATAATGTCGAGAACTGAATTACTCTTGAATATCTTGAAGGGTAATAGCTTGTGGCTTATAACTTGTATAAATCGGTTGGAAAAGCGCACTCATTTTGTTGGAATAAAATCTAAATATTGTTATCTATTTAATATACCTCCCAATCTTTACTATAATATTATAAAGCTGAAGAGTTTGTTTGTTTGTTTGAACGCGCTAATCTCGGGAACTACTGGTCCGATTTGAAAAATTCTTTCGGTGTTAGATAGCTCATTTATCGAGGAAGGCTATATGTATATCATCACGCTACGACCAACAGGGGTGAAACCGCGCGGAGCAGCTAGTACATAATATGTGTAAAATAGAGTTATAATTCCTATAGGAGATATGTATTATAATATAGTTAAATAGAAGTCGTGCTCGGTGCACTATTACACTTGTAGCTTAAGGAAGGCTGAACGGATATTACTGAATTTTTGGTTAGTTAGTCTGATAAGATTAAATATATAATTTTTGAAATCTTACGAAATAAAGCTACTGGAACGAAGGCGAGCAGCTAGTTGTTAATACATCAAGATGGTTAAATATTTTATAACTATGCATAGGTAACTATTTCTTACTGCAAGATCCCAGGCCTCCTTATCGAGAGGGACCCATGCCATAATCCACCACGCTGGCCCATTGTGGGGGTCGATGTCACGTGTCGTCAAACTTTTAATTCTTGGAAATGCCGTTTTTTTTTCCGATGTTTTTCTTAAATGTACTGTAGTACTTTAAAGTACTGTATTTTATAAAATGTAGGTATATTAACGGCTATTTTGCCATTCTAAAAAATTATGTTTATATTGAACAAAGCATTGGGTTTTAACGTTCAAATGCAAATATACTTCCGATAGTATCGATTCAAACTAACATTTGTATTTGGCATGTTATTATGTCTTATTTATGGGCATATGCACCATAATTGCATTGTAGGAAGCGCAACATGCCGTTATTAGTATTAGATTATAGCTTCTGATATAGGTACGTATCATGTTGATGGCAAATAAAAATTATTTTGAATTCAATAACATTTTCTAGTTATTGTGATCAATAGCATATCTTCTACGATAGATTTTCTACAAAGTAATGTAGATAAGATTTGACTTTTTGGGATACCTACTAGCCAACACAGCATACGAATTAGGAGACAAAATTTAGAGTAAACATTAATTTATAATGTAACTTACCTTATCTCGCAGCTTACATCCAAAATGTAAATCGAAACCATTCTCAAATCTACCAAATATGTTTTCAACGAACGTTTTCTCGAATGTTCTAAAAGAGATGAATACATAATTGCTTCCTTTGCTTAAATAAACACATACAACAAAGCAATCAATAGAGCTCATAGCCAACATGTAAACTAACGGAATAAAACCAAATAACAACAACATGTTCGAGCTAAATTTCACCCCTTACAAATAATTATAGAATAAAAATTGAACGACCAATTAGCAATAGAGATTACACCACACTCCTCCAAATAAGAAAAAAACAGAGAAATAAAATGATACCCGAAAACTATTATTCCATTCCATTCGATCAAATATTATGATAAAAGGTATTAATTTCGAAATTTTAAGCCATGTATTGATACGTCCATGCATATGGTTTTAAGAATTTAATATCAGAATTCAATATTTACTTAACTAATCCATTCATGCGAAAAATATGATAGCATTTCTGATAAATTGATACGTTTACATGGACATAACGAGGCTGGATGGCAAGAGAATATACAAATTACAAATATTTTTTTTTGTACAATTTTAAATGAAATAGGTAAATTAACGGCCAATTAGTTATTTATTTTTTTATTTGTTTGTTGCCGGCTACTCACGTACCTGTCGCTGAATCTCGGTTGGTCAACTGTCGGAGTAATTTCAACTGTTCTTTTAATTGCCCCTGCTGCAGATAGGTGAGTAGCCGGCTTTAAAACCGGCTTTCACTGTGTGTTTACTCATGTGTGTGTTTGTTTTAATTTTTAAAAGACAATAAATTTCTTTCTTTCTTTCAAATAATAAATTGATGATAAGCTTTAAAAGTATCAAGTAACTTCTATGAAAATAGTGTAAAGGATACTTTAATTTATCTACTTTTATTCATAATACCAAAGAGTGGGTCGCATATTTGGTTTCCCTGTAAAATTATATTGAAATAAAAGTTAAAGTAATAGGAACTAATATTTTTATCATTGATCTTCATTGTTTCATCACTGTATTTTTTTTTTCAATTATAAAATAATTTTCATCTATAGATACTCACAACAGCTAATTAAATTCAAGTCCTTGTGAAGTTTTAAATAAGACGCTTTTATTTCGTATTTATACATTTATGTTATTTACTGTAATTTAAAGTTTTGAAAAATGATTTGGGATTCGATCCGTTGATTTCGAAGTACCTTTTTTCAAATACTTACAAAACATGCAAAAGTACAGACGGCACAAACGAGTAAAACAAAACATCCATCAAATTTTCTCTGTCCGTCTGTTTTCCCCTCTAAATTAATCTGGACAACGCCGCGAGCGTGAGCTAGTACAAAAACTAAACAAGTACACGCGTAAGTATTATTTACAAGGGGAGCACAAAACTCGCAAATTATTCCGAAAGATGAGAAGTCTAGCGAATTTGGTTACTAAAATAACAAAGGTCGGACCGGGTATCGACTTTTAAGTATGTGTTAGTACATACCGGCATTCGGGGTTGAAAATAACAAAATGTTACGCCGAGCTTTATACAGTATACAGGGTGATTAAATTCGTTGTTGCTTTGAAGGGACTGTATAAGCCTCGTGAACACCCCTCGATAGATTTCTGCTTCGGATAATTGAACTGTACCGATAGTTTGAAGATTGTAAGTTATTTGTTGCATTATCCCTCTCTATTCAGAATAGCCATGGATAATAAGAAGATATTCTATTCGATTCGCGAATCAACCAAATCTGAAGTTTTTTTTGAAGAAAAAGTTATCAGCTATGAAAAATGTAACGCAAATGTATTATTTATTACACAACCCTTTTTAAGATATTCCATTATTTGCTTTTTACGAAAGCGGACTTTGTAGCTACGCGACCGGCAATAAGTAATCAATTCAAATTGTGCAATGGATTTTAAATTTAGACAATGAATGATTAAAACAAGGCGAAAATTACAATACTATGAAACAAATACGTAGTGTCAAATATTCGCTTCCAGTCTGTAGTTTCCATTCCATGCGTTAAGCCCACGATCAGGCATATTAAAAACTTTTTAAAATCTAAATCCCGTCCAGAGCCATGCACTATACAACATATCAATAAACCACGTCCACGTCCATCTTGCAATCAATTAATTTGAAAAGAGGACTAAAAATTAAATTCACATGACATGCTGTAATTACATCGTACATTCCATTATGGGCTCAATTGTTCCTGCTTTTGACCAGGCGTTGTCAGACTTTGTCACCAAATTAATTACGGGGTAGATTTAATTATAATACGTCGCGGTTTCTCTGTTCTCAATATATTTCAGCCCCCCTAGTCAAGTGGCTTTCTGTTAGCGTAGCGTTCAATAGAATAGACTACGAATGTATGAGATTGACGTAAGCTGTAGATACGTTTAGCTACAGCTTACGTCAATCTCATACATTCGTAGTCTATTCTATTGAACGCTACGCTAACAGAAAGCCACTTACTTGCATAGGGGGGCTGGCCTTTTGTAATATTATACTGTATTTTTAGGTAGGTATACTGTTTTCATAATATTGTGATATATGGTACAAAATTTGGGATTATATTGAAGAGAGCATTGAAAAGCGGACAAAGCTTCAAGTGCCATCATCCTCCCATCTCCACTGTCGCTAAGGAAAATTAAAGGGGCTTCGTGTTTTTCAATAGACATAAGGACGTCGATTTCTTCTTTATTAACAGATTATTTTATATTATTATTTTATGATTATTTTATTATTGCCTTTGGCAATGTAATATTGATATCTTAAAATGAATTGGCTATTATATAGGAGCTCAATTTTGATTTTTTTTTTATGTTACCTCACACAAAAATTGCATTGAACTAAAATAATTTGTACATAATATTATATCAGGTGCTTTTGCTTTTTTGTTTTTTCATCAGTCATAAAGTTCCTATCCTACCTAACAAAGATGCATTAAGAACTATTACATTTTCATCTCATGTCCCTCATTTCTCTTTTTACTGGCTAGGCAAAGTCTGCTTAAGCTGTTGAAAATGTAACCATTCTAAAGCGCGTCACACACGGTGAAGATACTATAATATTTTATCTTAAGATACTGTTATATTTTATATTACAGTATCTTAACGCATCCGGTATCAGCGTTCGGACCATCATTATTCATATTATAGAACCGCCATCCTGTTACAAGTGACCCACAAAATTTCGCGTCATTTGTAACAGGATGGCGGTTCTACAGGAGTCTTAGTACGCAATGACATAAAAAAAATGATGGACCGGATGCGTTAAGATATTGTAATATAAAATATAACAGTATCTTAAGATAAAATATTATAGTATCTTCACCGTGTGTGACGCGCTTTAGTCTAATTACACTTACCCATCGACTTGAATATAAAGCATGCCGAAAATACTCAACCAATAGCAGGTGACGTGACGTCATAAATACATGTCAGCCCCTGTCACATGTTGTGGCATCGTGCTTCGTCATCGCTCGTGTTGTTGACTCGTGATTGGCGAAACCCTTTTTAACATAATCCTATTTCAGATACATTGTTACTCTTTATAAGTGGAATTGGTAAAT
Organism: Colias eurytheme; assembly: GCF_061535395.1. Taxonomy (NCBI): domain Eukaryota; kingdom Metazoa; phylum Arthropoda; class Insecta; order Lepidoptera; family Pieridae; genus Colias; species Colias eurytheme. The sequence continues at coordinate 1,894,839 of NC_142980.1, forward strand.
GTGACCAAATCTCGTATGACCAAAATCACAGGTAATTATAGTCATATTTGTAGAATTATAAGGTCACAATAATAGATGATTATAATTAATTTTCAAGTCTCAAGAGAAGAGTGAACGAACCTTCTAAGGAATTGCTTACAAGTTACAACCAGGCAAGATCGTGGTCAAGCGTTTCCTTATAGATCGTAAAAAATGACGTTTTACACGAGAACTGAAAAAAATGAGGGAAGTTTGAGGAACCTGTATTTATAGTTGGCTTCAAAATGGTATTTTATGAACTACGTACATCACAATAAACAACTCCATGATCGTAGATATCTATGGTATTAGGGTAGTCTATTATACAGATGGTAATTTTCCAGGATTCAGTATACCCTGTTAATTGGTAGAAATAGGCATGATCTTGGCACTCGTTCAACTATATTTAAAATGAAAATTTGTTCAGTGTCGAGATAAGAGTAGTGCGCAAATACATTGAAATCTGCTCAATAAAATCTTAGATACTAATATTATAAAGAGGAAAGGTTTGTAAATATGTATGTATACAGTGGTTTTCACGCATAAACTACTGGGCTGATTTCAAAAATTCTTTCACCATTAGAAAGCTGCATCTTCATTGAGCAACATAAGCTATAGCCTATAAGACATGTAGGTACCACGGGCGAGCCGGGGCGGACCGCTAGTATAAAATAAATTAACATAATGTAAACTCAATGTAAAGAAGAAAAAGGATATTGCATAACCCACATTCCTATCTTTTACGTAAAAGTCCTAACCTACATTCTTATTTACACTTCAATGATACATTCGTATATTCTTATTCAAATTACACAAATAAATCTTGCATTTAATATTCGAGTGGGGCCAAAGATACAAAGCTTAGATGCCTAGATAGGTATCTTGGGAATCGTCATTACCTAACCCGTAACCGCGTTTTCTGAGGGAAACTATTTAAGCCTCTCTTACACGAGCGTTCTGACTTTGTAACAATTTTGCAGTTCTGTGAAATGTATGAAAGAGTTACGAGTTACTATACAGTAGGTATTAAATGTCTTTTTGATGTCAATTTATTTGTTACGTAACATAAATATTAAATATATATAGTAAAGTTTCGAGAGTACCTATGTAGTGTGTGTGGATACCTATAACCATTTTTCAAAATTAAAATTGTAAAATAACTGTTAATTATACAATTAATACTTCAACGCAATATTTTTAAAATATATATAGAACATAAAGTAAATAATATACTACAATCACTAGTATAAATTATCGCGCATTAGGCATAGGCCTTGCATTGGCAAACAAAATATCTAAGTACCTATGAGATAATTTATTTTTTAATTGTATGCAATAAATATTATATCCACGTTTAAATTATGTCAGAAAATTTTACAAATAATGTAATATGGTTAACATTAATACATAATGTTATTTTCCGCAATTTCATGACGCAAAAAATAGATCCGTTTAAAATGGTGTGTTACAAATAAGACGAATCCACATCTATTTATCGGTTTCTTAATGCGAAGTAGGATGTCTTTTCATATTTATTTATAGCATTTTCCTTTTAAGTATCAAATAATATGGCAATAACACATTATTACAATATCCTTACCTATATATTCTTTTGAATACGCAGATTTCACGAATTTCTTTTGATCTTGATAAAAGCAGGTGGGAATAATTCTAATCGAATACTTTGACGGCTTACGTACAAACTTTCATGTTTTAATATTATAGATGTTATATAAGCTAGGGGAGACCTCCCAAATCACAAAATACCGGTTAATTGTATTCTCAAACGTAAATTCGTCGAGTTGGGAGCCCATTTTAATCTCGATATTATGGGGCGACGATAATTGCGTCGACAAAGTCTTAAGATCTTTCGCCTTCTACAGCTACAAGTGTTAGGGGCAAAATTTATTCTATGTAGGTACTCATTAATGCTTTGAAGTGTTTTTGAAAGGCTTAAATAGATTTTTTTTACGGTACATTAGGGTATAAATAGTTTGTATTAAGAGAGTAATTAAGGAAAAATATAATTGAAGTGTTTATTTGTTATGTCCTATAAAGCTTTCTTTTGTGTATGAATACGGTACGGTACGGTTTTAAGAACTTGTTTATTGTCTATGTCGTGGCCATATAGATTTACTCATTTCATGAAATGATTGATCATTTTATGAAATGGTCGCATTTCATGATTTGGCCAACATAGTTTGATCAGATTGTAAAATCGTCAATATTTCACGATTTTGTCATCAACATTTGGCCAGATCGTATAAAAAAAGTAAGTCCGTAAAATATTAGAAAAATTCAGTATTAAATTCTATATTTTAAGAACTTGTTTATTGTCATTTAAGTTAGTGCCGCGCAGCGGCTGGCGAATGCCAGAAGCGAATCGTTTTTGTAATAGCAAACAGTTAGGTTACGTTAGGACTTTGATAAACAACGCAAGAGCCGAGCGAGCAAAGCGATAATGTATCTAACTTTACGATATGATCAAATCATTTTGGTCATTTCATGAAAAAACCGCGCGTTTATTTGCCCATATCGAGAAACGATTTCTTATCATTGATCTATTCAAACCACATCATGATGTGGCCAATAAACATTCAACCATTTCATGAAATGAACAAATTAACGATATGGCCACGACCAAGCACGACATCTGTATGACAATAAAGAAAAAAAAAACTATAAGTCTTATGTCAATTTGTCCGAGTATTTCAGTTTGCTATTCTATGAAGCAGTAAAAAATCACTTTGTATATATGCTGTATATTTCCTGCAATATTTCACAAATTCCCTCTATAGCCTAATGAAACACTTTTTACTATAGAATTTAATATTATCACCGCAGATATTATATCGAATCAGTGGTAAATGTTGAAAATATGTAATAACGATTCAAAAGTGCTTCTATAAGAAGTCTAATTGAAATTTGAATAAATAAATGTTAGAGTTTGAGATTTATGGGTTTGATATCGTTTTCACATTTCTTTTACATATTTGTAGTATATAAGGTCCATGGTTTCGTCGTCATAATATTTTATATATGGTCATAATTATTGTAATCAGTTCAACACTTATATTTCTAAGTCAATCTATATCTAAGTCACGATTTATTTCTAAGTCACGTTAGACGAGGCACAACTTCCAGTTTCAATTGTCCGTATTTATGCAAAATGGAACCACTCGACAAATTTCGTTTTTTGCTTTTATTGAAGAATACTCATCCAAAAGTGGTCTAAATTCTTATACAAACAAGAACCACATGATTTTTACGTTGGAAACAAGGTATACTAAAAGCAGAAAGGAACCACCAGCAACAACGAATAATTACATATTAAGCAAAACCGAACCACAGCATCACGGGACTGCTTTGTTCAAACAAATAAACGAAATTACTATCATGTCATTTTATACAAAACAGATCCACACCTACTTGGTACCATTATACATTACACATATTTCTATTAATAACAATTATTTTTAATACACAAAATGGAACCAGGTTTCTGTGGTATGGTTATGCGTAAAATAAATACATAATTTAATTGTAATTTTTTATTGCAAAATAAAACCACAAGCATTCGGTTCTATTATGCATAAATAAATATTGTAAAATATCCTGAAAGCCATCATCGCTATATGGAACCAAATGCCTTGACTTGTTACAATGCTTCTCATCTTTAAACAACGTATTTCATTACTTAAATAAAGCTTAAATAGCTCAAAGTGCAAAACTCCAATTTTTAAAGTAAAACGTCGAACATCTGACAATATAGGTGACATATTCAGCGAAGTAGTTCGAATACGTGACGGTGTTATTTTCCTCCGCGAAGTAAGTTCTATTGTTTTTGTTAATTACCTTTAAAATTAAATGTGAAAATGTTAAGTAATAAATAAATAAGCAAGCAATTGGTAAGAAAAGCATTGGAGACGAACACCGAAGATAATAATGAAGATACAACGGGTAAGTAGTTTTATTTAATGCATTTAAGTACTTATTGAATCTGAGATGCAGGTACGCTTTATCCACTTTTGATTCATTCCCAATTGTGGTGTGATTTTAAGAAGATAGTTCATTAAGTAAGTGCAAGAGGAATCCTCTGTGGATTTACGTATTTTAACGACAATGTTGTTGTTCACGAAGGCGAGTCGAATTAAGAGTCATTTTGTTACGATTCATCTGTCATTGTGAGATGAAACTACTAAACCCTGTTTTAAAAATAACTGTCGATGATCTAGGTACCTACCTACTATTTTGGTAAAATACGTTTAGATTCAGATTCAGTAGGTACAGTATATTCAGCCACATCATTCAGTGCATATAATTATTTGTTTGATTTTAAAACTCGCGCGGCCACTGTTTTGACCGGAACAAGGTCCTAGCCTGCGAAATTCAAAATTTTAACAAGTTTATTTAATTTTTTGCTAGGGTTGCCACTGTTGCGTATGATTTTTAGGGTTCCGTACCCAAAGGGTAAAACGAGACCCTATTACTAAGACTCCGCTGTCCGACTGTCTGTCCCTCCGTCTAGTTAGACAGTTGAAATTTTCATATGATGTATTTCTGATGCCGCTGTAACAACAAATACCAAAAAACAGAATAAAATAAATATTTAAGAAGCTCCCATACAATAAACCGTGATTTTTTTGACGTTTTTATAGATAATGGTACAGAACTCTTCGTTGCGTGAGTCCGACTCGCACTTAGCCAGTTTTTTGTACATGGCGCATGTACATACAACATAGTCATAGACACGGCTTTATAAGAACTAATAATATTTTGCTGTCGCCATATACTTACGTATAAAAGCCACGTGGCTTTGTTTAATGTTTTGATTTAAAGCTTTTTTCTTTTTATTACAGAAGCTATAACGAAGAACCTTATACGTCGGTGCCTCTGGAGAAGCTTTCTTCACCTTCTAGCGATATTCAGGCCATATTACATCTCATTCCACAAGATGCACAGAGTTTTTATAACGGTCTCATTAGTGATGATGCAATAGAAGACCACATAGATGGACTAGACACGGTGGATTTCGAAATGCAATTTGATGATAACGTCGAATAAACGTCCTCTATAAGTATAATTTTATATATTTTTTTAATTAAAGCTTTATTACGATATTATAAATACATAGTTTCATTTATATCATTAAATCCCTGGGTTGTGGTTCCTTTTTGTATAAGAGAAAACCTATCAATTGATAAATGTTAAAAGGAACCACATGCACATTTTCTTAATTATCTAGAAAGTTTAAGAGTATTCAGAGCAAATTTATATACACATACTTAAATAAGTAATTTATCAATGAATTGAAATAAAATAAATTTCAATTTTACTTCATCTAAGAGAGCTGCAAATGTTTTTGTAAATCCTTTGATATCTCAGAAGTGCGTTTTTGCTGGGTGGTTCCTTTTTGCTTAAATACGGACAATTTCGTAATGCTATTTCACTCATAATAGATATGAGAGCCTTGGTCGAGGGTATTAAATCATTTCTAATGCTTTTCTAACTGCCTTCAATGGCGTGTCTGTGCCAAAACAATGTGGCAATAACATTATGCCCTGTTTTACTACCTGCTCCACAGATTATGTTAGCTTGTGGAATACAGATAATAAAAAAATATACCAGGTGTTTAATAATTTGTTGTCTGTGTTTACTTTATTTTTAAGTGTGTTGTAGGTATGTGCTTATTTTAGTTTTAATTTATAGTTTGTGTTAGTATTTCTTTAATGAGTGCAGATTTTTTTTAAATAGAAAATGAATATATTGTCGTATTTATAACAATTTTTTTCAATCGTGTTTATTTTGTATTAAGCATCAATCAGTTGAACTGCAGAGTAAATTGTAGAGTGAATATTGGATACAAACAAGAGCTTTAAACAGCCTGTATAAATTATTATAAACACGTTACTAAATTACTAATTCCATATTCCGATATCTTTTTATGCTTACCTATTATATTGTCTCTGAAATTCCTATGTCCATTTTTAAATTAAATTGAAAGCGAAATGGCTCATGTTACAAGGTAGAAAAATAAGAAAGATAGATAAATGTGAGTGGACAAAGTCACGAGGGTTAGCTAGCAATATCATAAAGTGCAGTCTACATTAATTTTACGGAGGACGCAGCAAATTTAATCTTCACGGATTTCTTATGAGGTAACAGTTAGTTATTGAAAGGAATTCCTGACATTTTAAGAATGGCCGGTGGTCGCCTGGCCTTTATATTAGACGAGATATTTTACAATTTGCCGGATTTCTCAAGCTACTCAGTTCCAACTATTTAATAAAGACGTAAGTGGTCTATATGAAGGTTTTAAAAGCTGGAACGTTTAAGACTTCTTCACTTTTATTTACGTCGTATCTGTGTTATCTTTGTTTGAGTTCTGGTAGGATTTTAGGTCCTAAGCTACGTTATAAACTGTTAGAAGACTGTTTTGGGAATTCATTATTAAGGAATAATAGTCGTAATAAAAATCTAAATGATCATAAAAGTTACAACGAGAAACAATATAGTCCATTGAATAAAAAGTTCTAGAGTGCGTGAGTTAGTAACGTAAGATGTTTCTTCGGAAACATGTCAAGAGTCCCTAGGTAATAAACATACTAAAACCCCGGGCCACTAGGAGGAGCCCCGGAGTGGGGGGAGGGGGGAAATGGGTCCATTTTTTCATTTTTCGCTTAAATCTCAAAAACGGTACATGTTAGAGAAAAACTTTCAAGGAAAAGTTGAAAGGCCATAAAATTATCTACAAGTTGTACCTGAATCATTTTTTCCTATATCCTACCGTTTCTGAGTTATACGCAGTAAAACATGATTTTGGCTCAAACAATTTCCACATCAATCGATCAAAAAATATTTCTTTCTTCCAAAAAACTAAAATGTGCAACTTGTGACCGGTACTGATAGATTGCTCTTAATTAGGTCTATAATTAGTAAAATAAACACATTCCTCCATCGAAGCCTTTAGGAGGAATCGATTGTCAAAATATTATATTATGGTAGTTTGAGTTACTGAGCTTGATCTTTTTATTTTTTTCTTCCAAAAAACTCAAAAGTGCAACTTGTGACCGGTACAGATAGATTGCTCATAATTAGGTCTATCATTGATAAAAAAACCAGATTCCACCATGGAGGCGTTTAGGAGGTATTGAATTTTATTAGGGTAGTTACGATACATGAACTTTTTAACTAACTACCCTGATAAAATTCAATTCCCCGTAAACGCCTCCGTGGTGGAATCTGGTATTTTTAGCAATGATAGACCTAATTATGAGCAATCTATCTGTACCGGTCACAAGTTGCACTTTTGAGTTTTTTGGAAGAAAAAAATAAAAAGATCAAGTTCAGTAACTCAAACTGCCCTAATATAATATTTTGACAATCGATTCCTCCTAAAGGCTTCCATGGAGGAATGTGTTTATTTTACCAATTATAGAACTAATTAAGAGCAATCTATCAGTACTGGTCACAAGTTGCACATTTGAGTTTTTTGGAAGAAAGAAATATTTTTTGATCGATTGATGTGGAAATTGTTTGAGCCAAAATCATGTTTTACTGCGTATAACTCAGAAACGGTAGGATATAGGAAAAAATGATTCAGGTACAACTTGTAGATAATTTTATGGCCTTTCAACTTTTCCTTGAAAGTTTTTCTCTAACATGTACCGTTTTTGAGATTTAACTCTTCAATTCCCATGTCTAAATTAATAGCAATTTTGCATTTCTCTTTTACTGAAATAGTTTAGATACATCTGGCGAAGACAAAAACAAAGAACAAAAAAATTAATTCTACCCCCCATTTATTTTATGGGGGTGTCACCTACAGGTGACACTGGGCATTGTTTTAACTTAGGACTCTAAAGGACTAACGAGGTTTTTTGTTTTTTTGGTAGGAATAAAATATCGTTTTTTATAATAATAATAAGTATTTATTTATGAACAAGTAGAAAAAAAATACATAACTTATTTTTTGTGGAACATGTACCAACACTTTAGAAGTAAACCGATATTGCACTTGGCGCACATTTTTCTAGTGCGTTGGTGATAGTACCTGCATCTTCACTGTGAGCAATCGACTGCCGAGTGGTCGTCCACAGTTCCAGCACTCCTCACTTCTGTGGGCACTCTTATTTGTGCTGAAACACCCCAGGCAGAATTACGGTTGCCACATTCCGCTGGAAATCGTAGTAGGTCCAGTTAGTTTCCATCAGCCCTTTGATCAGCCATGCATTTTGGCAAGCTGCTTATAGAAGCAGCTTGCCAAAATGCATGGCCAAAACCCATTTTTATCCACAAATCCAATGCGATCTACTTTTATGATAGGATCCAATCCGTGTTAGTTGGATACGATGGTAAAGATGCTGTTGTCATGCCACTTGGCGGTAATAATTTGATCAGAAGCTTTCTAATATCTTTTTTCTTCGGTATTTCGACTTGTTCTTTCTCGTCATGTACACAGTTTTCTCCAGAGACGGAAGTTCTATTTTGACATTATACTTGTGACCAAAACATGCGACTAAAAATGAAAAATACTAGCGTCATTTTCGTCTCCACTATCTTCGTCAGTCACCACGTAGGAAATAAAATAATATCGCCTGGGTCTTCTCCGGCGTGCAACTCCTCGGCAATCTCATCTAACGTCAACCTGTAATACGTAAATAAACTCTAAAACAATATCACGACATAGCAATAAGACAAAATATAATCAACAGTCTTGTAATTACTTACAATGAATTCGGAATAATAAAGTTATTATATTGCCCAGTGTCACCTCCAGGTGACACGGCATATTTTCAGTGCTGTAGTGAAGATGCTATTAGTTATTTTTAGCATAAAATATATTTATATTATAGCTAATACATTCATTTATTATATATAAAAAGAAAAAAAGCAATACTTACTGCCGGGACATTGTTATATCACTTTATACTTCAAGGAATCACACAAACTCTGACTACTTCAAGTACGCGCGAAACAACTAAACAAATTTGCTAAATATCATAAGGTTAGCTTTGCCAGAAAAAAAAACATGAATAGTTCAACTAATAAGCTTAGCTACAAACGTGGTAGAATTAAAAAATAAATTTTCATGTGGTAGAAAAAAAATATTAAACTACTGTCACCTACAGGTGACACTGGGAATTGAAGGGTTAAGCGAAAAATGAAAAATTGGACCCATTTCCCCCCTCCCCGCACTCCGGGGCTCCTCCTAGTGGCCCGGGGTTTTAGTATGTTTATTACCTAGGGACTCTTGACATGTTTCCGAAGAAACATCTTACGTTACTAACCCACGCACTCTAGACCCCCCTTGGAGGGACTCATTCAATGGACTAATAGTATTAGCGGTATTTATTAGCGCAAAGATATAAATCACTTCTATCAATTTATTCTCCGCTTAAATTTCGTTATTAACCGTCTTCTTTTAATTAAATCAATTCATTAAACAAAGTCACCGTGCAATAGCTAGCAAGATATATTAGCAATGCTCCACATTGTTCAAACCGTTCGATTCTATAAGATCCTTGTAGAAAGAAATAGAAAAACACTCTGTTAATTACACCGATGTTCGTGCGAGTACTGAAGTCAGCATTAAACATGAACTGTACTTTAGTAAAAGCTTTCTTTCCGAGATTGATTCAGCAGTTTATATACTTTGGCATCGCAGAACGTACCTACAAATTAGTTTTATAGTTCCCTGTAAAGTGCTAACGAGGAACAACGGTAATAAATTTTGTAGGCTAAGTGATGTTTTTGTAAAGTTTAGAGTTTTAGGTTTACTACACATTTGGGTCGGAGCGGCTGGGTGGTGAACGAATAAACGGCCTGGGTTTGTTATATTTCTGCTGAACTTATTACGTCGTGTAATTTTGTTGCATTGTGATATAAATCAATAATTTTACTTTTGGTTTATTATAGTAAGATAAGAAGAGGTTTTCTGTTTTCATATTTTGTAAGTACTTAATTAATTAATTCGTGCAAAAATTGTAACTTTAGTTTTCATATAAAATGACAGTATAAGAGAAATATTTAAATAACTACGATGGGATGTTGGTGCTTGTGTTTGCCTCGTCTTACCTTTTGTATTATTTTAATCCAATGGCTATGTATGGTTTATTCAAGCTTATGGCTCGTCAATATTTGTTTTAATTCCAACCCGAAAATTAACCTATTATTAATTTTGAAATTCACATTAATAATGTACGAACTTTGACCGATGTATTTCAAATTTTGATCGAAATAGCTGAGTAAAATTATTAAAATGAATATAACATAGCATGTATGAAATAAAATTATTCATACATGTTAGTTTATTTAAGTTTGTTTATTTTAGCGGGAAATAATAGTTGATTTGTATATTATTAATGGACCGTTAGACTCTAGTTTCTCAAAAGCTAAAAGTAGTGTGTGTACTGTGTAGCGACATATTATCAGTGGGTCGATAATTAGTATACTACCAACATTTAATAAAAATTAAAAACTATACTCATTTACAAGTTCCTAAAAACTGGTGCGTTTAAAAGGTGATAGTGTTAAAATAATATTACCTATATATATTTCTGAATTCTCTTTCTAGATTCCTAAGGTAAACAAAACAGGAAAATATTTTTCTATTAATTTAAGAAAAAACATTTCCATTGTTTTTCTTTAGGACTGTATTGCGTATTGTAGCTACATTACATACAGATTTGATTTTGATTTTAATTAGGTTATAGCTTCTTCATTACACAGTACATAACTTTCTTTAGATAGTTAAGATTCCAAACAGAAATAATGGTAAAAACCAAGTGAAACATAAACCTCACAATTAATGTTCCAATTACGTACATTTTTTCGAGCTTTTTCCAGAAATAAGAGTTGAAAAAACATCGCTAACTGCATCATTTTCCCGCTATTTCGTTCCGCTTCGTTTGCCAACATGGCCGTAACTTTACAATGATGGATGAAATCTTTCCCATAATATCCGGACCCACCGCAGATCATTTAAAAATTGTCACCCCATTTTGAAATATACTCGCGATTTTGACAGCTTCATAATCTAAATTTGACAGCGGATTGTCAAATAATTTACTTAAAGAAACTTACAATATGTGATTTGCATTAAACTTGTGTCTATTCATATCATATTATATTATATTCAATATTATAATTAAAAAAGGTGTAAAATTTAAATAGGTTATCGACCATTCGAGCAGCATTATGCATTACAGTGCGTGTGTGTGAGGCAAAGTAAGATAGCCCGATTCAACTATTACTGAGTGAAAAAGTGACAACTGGCGTAAATTCTGGCTAAATCCATACTAATATTATAAATGCGAAAGTAACTCTGTCTGTCTGTCTGTTACTCAATCACGCCTTAACTACTGAACCAATTTGCATGAAATTTGGTATAGAGATATTTTGATACCCGAGAAAGGACATAGGCTACTTTTTACCCCGGGACATAGGATAGGTTTTATCCCGGAAATCCCACGGGAACGGAAACTATGCGGCTTTTTCTTTGAAAACGCGGGTGAAGCCGCGGGCGGATAGCTAGTTATTTCGACGTGTCACTCCCGGAGCGATAATAACCTATCGTCCTGTTTCAAAAGACATAGGTTTTTAGCCTATAATGATATCAAAAGTAAATTAAAACAACCTTGTAAAATTCCCACGACATCTTACGAGCAACTTTAGTCACCATTAAAGGAATTTTACTGAACATAATTTGCTGATATAAACTTGACTGTCTATAAATAACTTATTTGGTATGGATCGTGGATAAAAGTATAGCATTAAGTGTATGAATTATGTATTACTTGCCGATGTCGTATACAAATTTCAATCCTCTTTTTTACTCAGTTCGAGATGTTTTTGGGGAAAAAAACTAGCTCGTAACTTGCAGTAAACGTTTAAGTTATTCCAAATTTGTTAAAATACTACGGAGACGGGACGGAAACGGGAAGATGGGCGATCAGATGAATAGTGCTATTTTTACTATTAGAGCAGAAAAGAATGCAATGACTTCGCTTCTGCAAGACGTAAACGTTCCCTTTGTCGCCTCTATTATCTACCACCGTAGTTTTCAGCTTACTTGGGCCTTCTAAAAACTGAGTAAGACATATCATAAAATTTGCTTTATCTATATCAAAATGGAGGTCGTAAATTAATAATGCCTAAGTATATAAAGTGGGATGATAGTATCAGAAGGGAAGATAACAGCTTCAATCGTCGTCAAAGGAATTTTATTGAAAATAATTTGATAATATAACATTGACTGACTATAAATAACCTATTTTGCATCCCTACAAGTGTTTAATCATCCCACTTTTGACCGAAGACTTTGCGCATTTGCCTTTGAAGGGCTTACGGCCACGCAAAATTTTGTGCTCAACGCGCCTCACAACACTTTCGTGAATATAATGTACATACAATGTCACAATACCGATGGGAAATCACACGAACAAACATAATTTGCATACGTATATTAGTACTTTGGTTTCCATGCATTTCCGAAAACGGTTATATTTAATGATTTTTAGTTCCATTTTATGCAGCACATAAAACTAAAGGTGGATGGCTGCTCATGTAATTTATGGCGGGGCGATATTAAAATTGCGCTGTAAAAACGAATTTACAAAAACAGTCGCATAAAAATAAGTTTGGTTTCGAGAAAGCAATTATAATTATATTCTGGAATGGTGTTTTAAATAAAATTTTATGGATTACCTAGCTTCATTTACGTTCATTAATTTAAAAAATAATTAAACAAGTGAATTGGTAGATACGGAAATCACTCACACAAGTGATGAATCTTAATATAATGTATATAAATCTCGTGTCACAATGTTTGTCCTCAATGGATCGATTATAATAAAATCGCACACCATGTGCAGTTCGATCCAACTTGAGAGATAGGATAGTTGAAACATGTAAGTACCACGGGCGAAGCCGGGGCGGACCGCTAGTAAATTATGTAGATAAATGTATTTTATTAGAAAGCATCAAAATTACATCACCGTTCTTACCAAATCCTATCTCCCTTTATTCGTAATCAAACAAAACTTCTTACAGAACTAAGTAAGTTAAATCCACGTAGAGTATTATAATAAAAAGATTTCGCTCAAAGGAGGGAAATATTCCTAACACGATAGGAATGCGAGAGACCAATAGAGAGGGCGCGTCCAATTTTTGTAATGATATTTAATATTTTAGAATACAGAACTGAAATATAAAGGAATATTTATTGAAGGCGAAATGTATTTTGTTGAGAGTATCGGAGCCTCGTTCCAGATTTGTTTATATTAGATGATGGAATAAACTAGAGAAATGTGAATTTATTTATCTTTATTGAAATGGTATGAATTTTTGTGTACGGATTGCTTTATGCAGAAATGTAACTAGACATTTTGTTTGGATAGTGTTTTGGTTGTAATTTTATTTTGACATTAAATTAAAATTCTACTTTTCACAATTATTGGGTATTTTTTTCCTCGTATTATACTTGTCTTTAGCAAAGCGGAAAACCGTTCTATTCTTATTTAATAGATCAATTATTACATGAAAATGATTTATTTAAGCACTAAGTATAGAACAGCAGATATACCACTGGCTCATTTCATTTTAAATTTACTGAAAGATTTTGTATGATTGAAGTAACACGAAATTGACGTTTTAATCTCAGTGCCTATAAAGTACGAAAATCTTGCGTCTTTTTAATCCAACCATTCTTTGTTAAACAATGTAATATCAATCCGCTGACTTCATTCGTCACTCGAAAACTAATTATAAAGCGAATTTACATAATCCAACCATTCAAGCTACGATTAATCTCTAACTTTCAAAAAATCTAGAAGGCCTGAGTTCGAATTTATTTCGCCGAAATTGGAGATTCGCTTCGAGGTAGGAATTAATCAATCAATGTGCATCATTGATAAACCTTTAACAATTGCATTCTGAAAAATACGCGGGAAGTTGCAATATCCTTCAATTTCACTAATAAGAAAATTATTAATTCTGTTTGTGCTGACTGATGACAGCTTGGCTGACTGAGTTGAGCTGAGCTGAGTTGACTGTTAAACAGACCCCTTAGGGTTAGCGAGCGAGTGAACAAGCCAATTGACCAAGGAAGGTGACATTTTCTGTTTGTGAAATGAATAGATCCTCACAATAATTCTCGTTTCAGCTTTAGGGAAGTTTGGTGAGCAATATAAAAGAAACCTTAATACATCTGGGATTGTACCAAACTCACGAAACATTATGCACCCTACACTCCCAAAGTACTATCAACCATCGCATTTGAAATGCAACGCTCATGATAATTCAAAATGGCAGCCCGCATTTGACACAAACATTTTGTGGTATCTTGCTAACTAGAGGCAAATATGTCCTGGACATCGGTTTGAAATATAGCCGTGAGATATGATCGTTGATGGACATATGACGGGCTGATATCAATGTGCAGTCGAGGGTGAATAGATTTGGCGTGGATCGTCTCAGAAATACGCACGTCTGCGTTTTATTAAATTGAAATGCGACAGATATACAGAAGTTCTTCAAAAGGTAATCTGAGTTGGGGGGTTACCATGGTATCTTAAAGCAGTTATTTCCATTTTGCAGTATCGAAAAATGACAGAGCTATAAAATAGGTCGTCTAGCGCCGTTGCTTTTACACACTACATATGCACACTGGAATAAATACTGCTAGCCAACCGGCAACCCTCCTGAAATAAGTATGGTGGTAACATTAACTTTAGGTTACAATGACATCTTTTACATTTAGGCAAACCTTCAAATCAAAATCCTGGCAACCAGCCCAGCCGGTGCTCAAAGGTGATGAATTTTATATTTAGTCATCGTGTTACTTCATTTAAAATTATGTATGAACAATCTCTGAAATATCAAAATTCCCTCCACTCTAAATTTTTATATTTCTTGATAAATTTATAAACTTGTGTTTTTATTAAACAAGTATCTTCATGAGCTTTCCAAGAAAGTCACATAAAATCAGGCTCAAAGTACAATATAATACCAGCGTTCTGACCATCATTTTTATTTTTGTCATTGCGTACTAAGGTCTAAGACCCCTGTAGAACCGCCATCCTGTTACAAATGACCCGAAATTTTACGTCAGTATCTCCCGGCCTAACAGTTTTGATGCAACAAAATTATTATTCTAATTTATTATATTAATTTTAAAATTCGAATAGTCTTCGTAGCAGGTACGAGTATCATTTGATAAAAATACACTGATAAACATTAGAACTATTTTTATACGATAATTTCGTATTATTACTGATTCTTGATAAGTGTGCAAATTTTGAATTAAATCTATCCATTTGAAGTCTCACAGGAGTTTGTTACACACAAACGTGATAAAAATATGAACACATGTTCTTAATGACTATTCAACGCGACGGTTCATATATATAAAGGCATTTATTAACAAACAAACAGCACAAGCGTTTTATAATGAGCAAAGCTAATAGTTGAATCTTCATCGTGTGTTCCAGTTTCCCGCTAGAGGTAATAACGCTTACATCCCAGAACTTGTTCAATTCGTAGTTAATGACAATATTAACTGGGAACTTTACAAACGTGTTTGTGATGGTTACGTGATATTACGTGTATAGACAAGTGAAGAACATATTCTGTAATACTATCATGAAAATGGATCTTCTATCCCTACTAACCCATTGAGCTCCGAACGGCCCGATCGGTCCACGACACAATAGATTTTCTATTGTGTCTGTGATTCCGGGGCCTGAGTTACTAATATTATAAATGCGAAAGTAACTAAGACCCCTGTAGAACCGCCATCCTGTCACTGATGACCCGAAATTTTGCGTCAGTATCTCCCGGCCTAACAGTTTTGATGAAACAGAATTATTATTCTAATTTTAAAATTCGAATAGTCTTCGTAGCAGGTTCGAGTATCATTTGATAACTGTCTGTCTGTCACGCTTTCCCACATATAGATCTCAACCGATATTGATGAAATTTGGCACAGACAATCTTTTGACCCTGAGAAAGAACATAGGCTAAATTTTATTAAAACACCACGCGGGCGAAGCCGCGGGTGGAAGCTAGTTAAACTATAAAGTCACAACAAACTTGAACCTAAGATTCGTTACGACTAATAATAATAATCGATACCATCCAAAAAAATTAGACAGACGATAATATACATAAACTAGCGGTCCGCCCCGGCTTCGCCCGTGGTACATATTATGCAAAATAGATGTTGGCCGATTCTCAGACTTACCCGATATGCACAGAAAATTTCATGAGAATCGGTCCACCCGTTTCGGAGGAGTATGCAGACTAACATTGTGACACGAGAATTTTATATATAAGAAGTAATTAGGTACGTTTATTCGAGACAATTAATGCACGTAGAACATGTTTCTTAGATATTAGAAAAAATAACTTTACAAAGGTCATATTTTAATATTATCGCAGAGGTGGAAAACGTAGCGCATGAAGAACATTTCTAATAAATCTTCTTCTTATATATAAAAATGAATCGCAAAATGTGTTGGTAAGCGCATAACTCGAGAACGGCTGAACCGATTTCGATAATTCTTTTTTTATTATATTCCTTGAAGTACGAGGATGGTTTTTATGTAGAGAAAACGTAAATATGTACCACGGGCGAAGCCGGGGCGGACCGCTAGTTAATAATAAATCTAATAAATTAATAATATTGCAACTCAGTAGATACAAGGAAACATTATGTAAATAAAAGCTCTAAGTTATACTGAATTTAAAAATCGGCATGTAAAATAGAATCCATTTTTTCGGCCTGTAAGTCCTTATTTAATATAATCTGTCCTAATTATTCGAATCTTAATAAATCGCAGTTTAATGATTTCAAAATATATTTACACAGTGAATACGAAAATGTTTGCAACAAACAGACACGTCATTTATATATAAAGATTAACTGGGATTTAACTTTATTCGTAGTTGAATTTTAAAATGGGAACATTTTATTTTAACTTCGTATTTTATTAAGCATCTTCGTATACTGAATGTGATGCCAACGGATTCATTGCTGTAACATTTTTCGGATATGTTTTATCCATATATTTAATCCTTAATGTATAAAGAACGATACGTTGAATGTAAAAGGTCTGTTAAGGACCATAAACGATGCATTTACGAAAAATCCCCCAAAGAACAATTTAATTATGTAAGTACGTAATTAAAATTTCACGTATGTTTTTGACGTGTGTGTTTATCTTCTGATGTCTGCAACAAAGTCGCTTCCCGCCGTCTGTCTGTCCGTGGTCTGTCCCTATGTATGCTTAGATAGTTAAAATCGCAACGGAATTTGTTACGATACAAAACTCAATCGAGAATCACTGTTTTCGAAGAAGGTTTTAGTATACAATAATTATTCAAGTTTTAGACAAAGTAGCCGAAGTTGCGTTAGGAAATCTTATATTATACTAGGTTTCCGCCCGCGGCTTCGCCCGCGCATTCAAATAAAACCCGTATAGTTCCAGTTCCCGTGGGATTTGCGGGATTGCGTCATTTTCCCCGGAATAAAAAGTAGCCTATATGTCCTTTCTCGGGTATCAAAATATCTCCATACCAAATTTCATGAAAATTGGTTCAGTAGTTTAGGCGTGATTTAGTAACAGACAGACAGACAGAGTTACTTTCGCATTTATAACATTAAGTATGGATTATACCTACTAAAAATAATCAAAATTTAATAATAATCGAGATAGAGCTTTTACAAAACGATTCGTAAAAATTATCGAATAGAAATCGTGGATCCTAAAAATGTCGATTCAATGCAAGTGCTTGAGTTGTGAAAAGATGAGTCAGATCAAGTTGGGAATTGGGCAACAGCCTAGCCTAGCTTTACAATGCCTTTTACAAGTGCAAAAAGTTTTCATTATGTTCTCTGTTTGCTGAACTATTGAGACCTTTTTAATGTTTACTGTTATGGTAGTACATATTCTCCTAATAGTATAATCCATACTAATATTATAAATGCGAAAGTTACTCTGTCTGTCTGTCTGTTACTCAATCACGCCTTAACTACTGAACCAATTTGCATGAAATTTGGTATAGAGATATTTTGATACCCGAGAAAGGACATAGGATAGGTTTTATCCCGGAAATCCCACGGGAACGAGAACTATGCGGGTTTTTCTTTGACGGCGCGGGCGATGCCGTGGGTGGAAAGCTAGATATAATGCTATAATTGTTGTGTTGGTGTGGATATGTTGCATAAATAATAATTAATAGTGATATTTTCTTCTGAAATATTTTCTGCTTAAAAGGTAATATTTTAAATATATTAAGTGTGGGCTTTGAGTAATTTTTAATAATAATAGAGTTCATTAAAGATAGATTCAATATACAAGATTTTGCCTAAAAATAGTGTTTAGATTAAAATCAATAAGGATTTTGACCGTCGCCCTTAGTCAATAACCTTATTGACTAATTTTACCGGTCAATAAGGTAATTGACTGGTTAAGGGTTTTGAATGTAACATATATATTTCGTATTCATACGTTACAGTACCTACCGAAACCGTTTTTCATATGAATGAATTGAATATTTTAATTGAGATGATCTGCGTTATCCCAGCTTTTTGGGAAGCTCGAATTAAATTTTAGCACTAACCCGCAGTAATTGACGAAAAATATGTATTAAAAATTTAAGTTTAAAGAAACATTGTAAATTGTAATAAATCAATGTATCGTTCAAAATTAATGATTTTTGCACAATTAATATAATCGTTTTGTGCACAATAATAAACTTACCTAACATTTCGGTTCAAATATTAATATTGTATTTTTATATACTGTTAATATTGAATACTTTCTAACAAATAAGTTATAAAATTAACAAGTACGATAAAACAACAAAACATCTAAATATCAAAAGCTTTAAAATTTGAATATTTACAAAACTGTGTATTACTTAGAAAACAAAAGAAGTTAATGTTGTAATTATACAATCAGCCGAACTGGGAGGCGAATTTTTTCCCCAGCGGAATATCATTATCCTAATAACAGTGGAGAAAGTCGACTACACGAGTCTTCCCCAAGTTAATGTGAATTAAACTCGATTGTAGGAAACGTTCAATTATGTTAAATAGTTTTGTTTGTTCAGGATCTCGGGATTCACCGCATTTGATGACGCAGTGACCTGATGTTTAAGAAAAATACGCTACGAATTGCGAACCTTTGTAGGGAATGTGGAGTGCCTACTAACGTCTAACAGTGATATAAAAGAATCAAATTATATACGGAATCTTGAAATTCTTATTTAATTTAAATTTTGACTGACCGGTTGGCTTGGTTGGTAGTGGCCTTGCCTTTCAAGCCAGAGGTCGTGGGTTCGATTCCCACCCGGGGCTAATATTTGTGTGATGAACATAGATGTTTGCCCTGTGTCTGGGTGTTAATTATCTATATAAGTATTTATTTAAAAAATTAAAATTATACATATTGTATGTTTATCAGCCATCTGGTTTCCACAACATAAGCGAAAGCTTAGTATGGGATCAGATCGTCCCGTGTGTGAAAATTGTCCTGAATTATTTATTTATTTATTTAATTGCGTAAATTTGATGTTAACAACAGCCATATTGCTGAACTAGATGTAGATACCCCGCGGTTCAAATAACATTAGGTACTCCACTCCTATCTTAGCGTGATGATATAATATTATAGCCTTTCTCGATAAATAAGCTATTTATCACAGAAATAATTTTTCAAATATAAGTTAGAGATTAGCGCTTAGTACATACTAAAAAAAGTGATGACCACATTGATATAAATATTTTAATATTTAATAATAAATGAATATTTATTATTAAATAAATTTTAATATAACAGGAAGCCTTTTTATATACCTTCTAGGGAAGCGCGTACCATCTTAGACCACATCTCAGCTTAACATCAGGCGAGATTCTGGTCAAGCTCTTCCCTATCGACAATAAAAAAAAATGAGGAATAAATGTCACACGAAAGTAACTGAAAAGTTTACCGTTACATTTCGTTGTAACCTTCTATCCAAAATTATGATACAAGCTTATCCCAGCTTAGTTGACTCACCAGGAGATTTAGGAAGTAAACTTCTGAAATGGCGATTAAATTATTATTTTATTTACTAGCGGTCCGCCCCGGCTTCGCCCGTGGTACATATAATTTCATCAAAATCGGTCCAGTAGTTTATGCGTGAAAACCATACATATATACATACAAACCTTTCTTCTTTATAATATTAGTAAAGATTATATTACATAATAAAAAAAATGATAAATTAATAAACGTAGAAAGAAAGAGATTGAAATATTTATATTGAAGTGAAACTTCTTTAGGCGCGGTGAGAGAAAAATTTCAAGGTCACATCATTTTAATACCGTCACGTCATGGAGGAAGATTAAAAACAGATTTATTCGACTATTGAATATTCTTATTAGGTACTTACCTTTTTCAAAGAGTAATCGTGAAAAAATGCATCTTGTTTTCGTGTTTATTTCTGGATGCAGACCACCTGTGGTCAGTCGTATTGGAAATCTTTCAAGAGGCCTTTGAAGCAAGAGCGAAAAAACTTGAAACTCTAGTCTAGATAAACCCATGGAACTGGTAAGCAGGTATATAATTACGTAGTACATACATTTTATTTCCTTGAATATAATATCCTCTTTAAATTATATATCAGCTATCAACTCAATAAGAAATTGATTTGAAAAAAAAAATGAAATAATATATTAATATGAATAATTAATATGATTAATAAATTACATAAATTTTATTATTATCAAAATATGCATTTGCTTTAAGAAATAAATAAAATACGTGCTACTTCACATTTAAAAACAGTCACACGCCCGATCACTCCATTACATACAAATTGATGTAGAAATGAAGTAGGTTGAAAAAATACTATTAAGATAACATCACACATACATGAAATAAAGCATCAAGTACAAATAATGGTTAAATGAAACCATTTCAATATAAATTGCTTCCAAATAAACTGTTAATGGAAGTGGCCAATATGAATTTGCATTCTGAGAGAGAATTATTGTAAGTGCATGCTCGAAATTGAGCCAAGTGCGTGGAGCGGTGGAACGTTTTCTGCGTTTTACGGATAATAATTACAAATGTTTATTTTGTGTCGAAATTTACTTGTATTTTGAGTTCATTTTACAATAGTCACTGGCTTCTGAGGATAAGTTTGTTTCGCCAAAATACAAATAAAAAAGAGACCACTGCCTCTGTAGCCATAAGGTCACCTATTGTGCAATTTGTTTGTATCTTATTTTATGTTATTTCTTTCATTTGGTGTGTGCAATAAAATATTCATTCATTCATTCATTCAAGGTTTTAGCTTTCTACAGACATATCAAATACAGTTTAAAATGGATGCACAAAGGTACCTTATATTATCTTAAAAATATTTTCTTATATTTAAGACATGAAAGAAAATTGAAAACTGTATTTAATATGCCAGAGAACAACTACTATAATCATCAGATTACCAGTTCTTATTTTGAATCATTTAGAAATTAGATAAATAAAGAATAAATAAATATTTCAGGACAATTTTCACACACAACACGATCTGATCCCATACTAAGCTTTTCGCTTGTGTTATGGAAATCAGATGGCTGATAAACATACATATATAATTTTAAATAAATACTTATATAGATATTATGTAACACCCAGAAACAGAGCAAACATCTATGTTCATCACACAAATTTTTGCCCCGGGTGGGAATCGAACCCACGACCTCTGGCTTGGAAGGCAGGGCCACAGCCCACAACCAAGCCAACCGGTCAGACGTTAGTCAATTATTCTAATGACATTCGTATGATATGCTCTCATTTATTAATTACATCTTAATAAACATCTTTCTGGAATTTTTTCCAATATTCTTAATATTTAATTGAGGTAAACAAAACTCTTATGCTATTCCTGTAGTACTTGAATTAATGACGTATTTATCCTATTATATTATGTACCAAAAGCTAAGTTTTATTTTTCCGCATTGATGCTCTCCTCTGCCAAACTCCTAAATCTCTGATACGGATAAACCGATTTGACGAGACTTATTCATGGAGATAGACTTAACTCCTACCGTTTATAATCTGCAACAACAATGATGGTTCCCCTGAAAGGAATCACATCTATCATATAAGCATAGTTTAACTTTGATACAAATTTTCCATCAAAATCCTTTTATAATCAATAATTCACTTTGCTAATATGATTGCATTGTGCGCCAAAAAGAAGCCTTATTGTAGTCATTTATTGAATAAAACCACAGACGGCAATATCGCGTTCGGTATTGTAATGTTTTAATAGGAAATATGAAGCTTGCTGAGCGATTTGAAGACTGGTATTGAAGCCACTTTGAAACTTGTTGCTCAAAGAACCATTGTTAAGGGAATAGTATAATAATATAATGGTAGGTAAATTATCTCGTTAATTTCAGTCTATTATTCCGTTCCATTCAGTTCGTTCTTTACATATTTATGCGGTTTTTGTAGTCTGTTTTGTCTGGGAAGATTGTTTAGTTGAAGTTTTATCTCTTATTTTATTGGAACTAGCATTTCAGCTTTGGGCCATCATTGAGATTAACATTTTAGCTATAACAGACAATAGCGTAGTTACTTATAATAATTAAATTTAAAATATGTGCTAACTAAGGTATAGCATTTTATGTATTACATTTGCGCTTCTTTATTGTGTTTTATGAAATGTACTTGTATATCATGAAGAAGTTATAAATTTTAAAGCTAACCTGTTAACACACCTCTGTAGCTTGTTTCAGGCGGTTTAATTAAAAATTGTTTGCTGATTTTTTCCGTAAAGGGTTTGGACTATTGTTACGTTCACGAAAACAGTCTGATGTAGCTCAACCTTGGTTCAACTCCGATAGGTTTAAATGCCGCCTTTATTAAAACGCGGATAAAAATAAAATACGATCGGTTCTAATGAAGCTCTGATGAGGCTATGAAAATAGTAATTAATGAGATGAATCATGTTATTATGTGAATGAAAGTTAAATAATAACTAATAAGTAGAGTAGTTTTGGCGCAGTGGTTAAAGTGAAGGTTCAAACTTCAATCTTGATGGGTAGGTACTAAATAGACTTTGAAAAAAATTTCAATCTTATAATATTCAAGTTTATTATATCCACGTCATTGCGGCTCAGATGTTGCAGTATAGATAAAAGGAAAGAAACAAATAAATTGTACCAACATTTTATAGTACACCAGTCTTCTCGCGGCTTCGTTCGTTCAAAGGATATTCCCATAGGAGCTAGATGTATCACCGCGGAAAAAGCAGAAAAAGTTTTATAGAGCACTCTCTAGCTTCCTCACTATCTTCAGCCACAAAAAGTCGCTCCGTTGCATCGTATTATAAAGTCAAACAAACTCACTTTCACATTTACTATATTTTGACCTGTTCCTGAGTTGCGAGTTGTTGTTCCTGAGATTAGCGCGTTCAAACAAACAAACAAACTCTTCAGCTTTATAATATTAGTATAGATAGTACAGATAACATCAAAATAAATAGTTTGAACCCCTAAGATAACTCATAAGATAGCCTTTTTTGAAGTATATGCTTTCTCAAAATAAAAACAATTTAAAAGTTCATATATTATATAGTTTTCATTTCAACATCACAAAGATAAGTTTATAAAAGGTATATTTTTTTTCACCTACAAAAGACAGTTCGTTTCTACCACAAGCAGAAACCCGCTGTTTTCAGAGGCCGATGTGGGAGGTCTTGCACTTTTTGGAATAAGTCATATTGCGATGTTCATCATCATCTAGCTATTTTGAAATGAGAAATTTCTAATAATTCCTCTCTTGTTTGAGATAGGGTGTTGTGTATTACTGGCTATTAACCGCAATGTTGTTTTGATTTTATCTTGCTTTCATTGGTGTTGGGAAATGGGTACGCGAACATTGCTTTATGCATCTAAAAATGTTTGAACATCACTACAGAGTATAATAAAACAAAGTCGCTTTCTCTGTCCCTATGTCCCTATGTATGCTTAAATCTTTAAAACTACGCAACGGATTTTGATGCGGTTTTTTTAATAGATAGAGTGATTTAAGAGGAAGGTTTTAGTATATAATTTATTATGTTTTAGACAAAGCGGGCGAAGCCGCGGGCGGAAAGCTAGTTTAGATATAATATAGGTTTGAATATTAATATGCTTAATTATTTACGAAAATTAACTTTGGGAATTCCTCTCGACATCATGTTTATTTGTTAATTATTAAATAACATGCAATACATATAAATAACAAATAATAACTAGGTATTAATACTAATTGAACGTTATAAAAGATGCGCTTCTTTTGTAGAATATTAGTAAGATAGGACTCTACGTAAAAACAAATTTAAACCATTATTTTTGTATCACCTATAAATATTTAAAACGTCCATTACCTAAACTAATGTATGCAGTTGGTTCGTTAATTTAATTATTTCACTACTAACAAAAGCTTTTAACCCTTATCTATACTAATATTATAAAGAGGAAAGGTTTGTATGTATGTATGTATGTATGTATGTATGGTTTTCACGCATAAACTACTGGACCGATTTTGATGTAATTTGGCACAGACAATCCTTAGACCCTGAGAAAGAACATAGGCTACCTTTTATTGCGAAATATGTACCATGGGCGAAGCCGGGGCAGACCGCTAGTATCAAAATAAAACAACTTGGGATTTATATAAGATCTTATAAATAGACTGGAAAATGCTAAATGGAAAATCCAAGTGTAATGCAAACGACGTCGTTGACAGTTAAGACATTAGAGGATCTATTTCTGTGGGAATCTAAACCTAAGCAATGTTGTGATACTGTAAGCGTTATTTACAGGGTCTCATCACGAACGTTCGTGATTACGAAGTAGGTTCCTGTCTTAGCGTTATGCTATACTAGTGTCTATTTACTGAGCTTCAATTGTTTTTGCTTGGTAAATATTGTCTTATATATCTTCTTATATATAAAATTCTCGTGTCACAATGTTAGTCTGCATACTCCGAAACGGGTGGACCGATTCTCATGAAATTTTCTGTGCATATCGGGTAAGTCTGAGAATCGGCAAACATCTATTTTTCATATGTACCACGGGCGAAGCCGGGGCGGGCCGCTAGTGTTTATATAATAATAGAATTATTATATAATAAACTAGCGGTCCGCCCCGGCTTCGCCCGTGGTACATGTTTACGTTTTCTTGTAGATATTGATCCATTCTATAATACCGTATAACATTTTTTTGTTCTATCTTCAATAGATTCCGCAGCGCACGCGATGACAGAATTTTTATTAAGGAATTTTTTACACCTTGGTTTACATTATTCCATTTTTGGTAAGGATCTCTAATTTATTTTGAAAATGCAATATAGCCTATGTTGCTCAGTGAATATGCAGCTTTCTTATGGTGAAAGAATTTTTGAAATCGGTCAAGGAGTTTATGCGTGAAAACCATACATACATACATAATTACAAACCTTTCCTCTTTTAATTTTAATTACATTTCCCAACGTGTAGAATCAACAAAGCTAAAAAGAGTGTAACATTTATGGCTATTAAAATATATAATAAAATACTGGACAATTTCAAGTAACTACCTGCAGTAAATCTTTTCAATTTTATGAGTTTGAAGTAGTGTAAACTGAATTGTGTGTGATAATATAATCGTGTAAAATTGTAGTGTGTTCGTGTAATTGTGATATTTGAATTCTGTGTACATTTAAATAATTATATAAATTAACTTTCTTACTTTTGCTATAGCTTCTATCGCGGGCCTTGAGCGCGGGGACCGAATCCAGAAATTTAGTAGCGAAAAACCTCATGCTACCCAGTCCAACGGGCGCGGAGGTGTGGCTTGAAGGCATGCAATAGCTTTACCGCGGCAGTCCCCGAGTGCCACACGTCTTTTTTTTTAATATTTGCACAATGCACATCCAATCGATGGGTAGAATGTATTAGCCACATAATAATATTGTAATTAAAACATCTATAATTTGTAACTACATTCTTGCTCTCTTAAATATAATTTGAATTTTGAATTTGAATTTGAATATTATATTAAACAATATAAGAGGAAACAGTATACTGTTTAGTGTTTCCTCGTATATTCAACCGCGAATAGAACGTAGCAAGCTTAAGTTTAAAGCATTGCTTCTGCATCTTCAGTCTTGCTCTGATTTTCAAGTATCAATTAGTTGTATTTATGAAGTGCTTTGTATAATTCTGTTTATAATAAAGGGTTTATACATTACTAGGTTTCCGCCCGCGGCTTCGCCTGCGCAGTCAAAGAAAAACCGACATAGTTCCCGTTCCCGTGGGATTTCCGGGATTGCTTCATTTTCCCATGTCCTTTCTCGGGTATCAAAATATCTCCATACCAAATTTCATGAAAATTGGTTCAGTAGTTTTGGCGTGATTGAGTAACAGACAGACAGACAGAGTTACTTTCGCATTTATAATATTAGTATGGATTCTAGTAGGTTTTAGCTACTTTAATTGCATTGTCGGAAATAGTTTGTATAAGGCTCTTGTTATTTCCTATGTTTATAGTTTAATGCATATTGTTCTTAGAAATTGGAGATAATTATTTTCAGTATAATATTATGATTCAACTGAATGTTTCGTTGTCAAAAGAGACTTGCAGAAAGTCGTTACAAGATCTTTAATTTCCAGATTATTATTTTTTTACCAAAAACTATATACCTACCGCCTTCTTATTAATTTCTATGAAAAAGGAATCATCAAACCTCCTTTTTTTGGAAGTCCTTTTGAAACGTGCATTTAAACAGCTAGGAACTTATAAAAAAATCAAATCAAACTAACCCAAAAAATACAGTCGGATGGAAAACCTTCTTTCTGAAGTCAGCTGAAAAAAAAGCATCTCAATTAATTAAAAAAATACGAGTGGCACTCGAGGACTGCCGCGGTAAAGCTATTACATAGCATCGCATGACGCATCGCTGTGCCGGTTGGAGTGGGGGGCGTAAGGTTATTCCGTTACGGAATTTTTACATTCGGTCGCCGCGCTCAAAGTCTGAGATAAAAGCTATGCAATAGCTTAAAATCATTAAAATCAAACTAACCCAAAAATACAGTCGGATGGAGAACCTCCTTGCTGAAGTCGGCTGAAAAAAAAACATCTCAATTAATTAAAGAAATACGTGTGGCACTCGAGGACTGCCGCGGGCCGCGGCCCGCGGTAAAGCTATTGCTTAGCATCGCAACGCTATGCCGGTTGGAGTGGGGGGGGTGTAAGGTTTTTTCGATACGGAATTTTTACATTCGGTCGCCGCGCTCAAAGTCTTAGATAAAAGCTATGCAATAGCTTAAAAATATAATAACCAAAAATCATTGCAAGCGACACACCACCATAATAACTTGCAGGAGTGTTACCGCGAATTGTTCAAATAATATGGCCGCTATTTGTACAAGACAGAACGCTTCGTTACATTAGTTTCTTTTGCTTGTTTTTAATAATATGTATACGAAAATATTTGTTAATTCGAGTGTAGATAAAAATAAATGATTGGATATTATGTCAAAGAACTTTACTTTTGCAAATCTCGAAATAATTATTATATCTATCTATCCTTCATTTTTATAAAAATTTCTGCGCCTACAATACACACAGTTTCCATACTGTAACAAAGTAATAATTTTACAAAAAAATAGATACAACATCGTAATATTTTATTAGTTATAAATTCCTATTCCTATTCCCATTCTATTCCTTCTCTATATAATAATGCAGTGCCATTAAAACAAAAAAAACATATACAAGAACCACTCCCACACTATAGTACTAAGTGTACTAAAATCGTTTTGCATGGTCGATAATTATTAACTCCGAATGCCAGTTCTAAACACGTGAGCCAAGCAAGTTCTTGATTACTTCTCAGTGTGATTACAAATGTCTCGAGGATCAAAGGCCAGAGGTCACTGCATAATGTACTTTGTGAAGATGTGATGTGCAGGCTAGATCTTCAATTCTTCACAGAGAATACGGAAGGACAATAATTGTTTTTGACTACACATAATATATTGTACTAGCGGTCCGCCCCGGCTTCGCCCGTGGTACCTACATGTTTACGTTTTTTTTCATAAGAACCATCCTCGTACTTCAAGGAATAGATTCCGCAGCGCACGCGATGGCAGAATTTTTATTAAGGAATTTTTTACACCTTGGGTTGTTTAGTTGTTATTGCATTTTTGGTAAGGAAATATTTCTCTATTTTTTTTTGAAAATGCAATATAGCCTATGTTGCTCAGTGAAGAATGAAGATGCAGCTTTCTAATGGTGAAAGAATTTTTGAAATCGGTTCAGTAGTTTATGCGTGAAAACCATACATACATACAGAAATATTTACAAACCTTTCCTCTTTATAATATTAGTATAGATAAAAATATTTTTATCTATAATGGCTGCACAGGGACGCAATTATTTATTTTTGTTTTTCAAAATTTTATCATCCTAATCCCAATGGAGATAAATCCTAAACCAAAAATTATCAAAATTTGTTAAGTTGATCTTGACTTATAAGTAAGTGGGTTAACCAACACGACTTTCTTTCATAAAGGTAAATATAAGTATGTAAGAAGTATATGTTTATATAATACATAACAATAGGAGTATTTTCGTGAAAACAGCAAATCTATACTAATATTATAAAGCTGAAGAGTTTGTTTGTTTGTTTGTTTGAACGCGCTAATCTCGGGATAGCCCATTTATCGAGGAAGGTTATAGGCTATATATCATCACGCTACGACCAACAGGAGTGGTGCCACGGGGGTGAAACCGCGCGGAGCAGCTAGTTGATAATATTACTCTGATAAATTATTTAAATGAACTAATTCTAACAAACACTAGCTTATTCTGTTATAACTTTGACAAATCAAAATCATGATAATACAGAATTGTTCCTAAGATATTATTTCAAGGAAGAAAATTAAAATACAAAATCCGATATTGAGCTCGGTAGCGAAATTAAAAAATAGACTCATTAGAACAATAGAGATTAATGCAGCCCTTTAAAATTGATAGCTTGATATACTCGAACCGCTTAAAAAAGTTGATTGGAAATTAAAAAGATGAGAAAAAAAAACTTAATCCTGATGAGGGTTACTTTTTTCATGCTATCTCTTACATTATTTGTATGGACAGGATCTTGTAACTAATGAGTTCATACATTCTGAATATTTTTTTATTCGAGTATAAAAATGTTCTATTAACTATTGTTTTAAAATCCACATCACAGAGCAATATAATTTAATAATTACAAAAGCTAAGTATAGCAGCAGAATATTTGAAAAAACACATGAACTTCTTACCCATTTAATTTCTTAAACCGCGTGTGTTTCCTTAATTCGTATATTATCAAACCAGTTTCCTGAAAATGGCGTTAATATGACCGTGTTCGAAATTTCACGACCCAAAACTTTATACAAGGAATTCTGCTCTAGAGGGACCGGTATAAGTATTTAACTGCATTTATTTCCGAATTAGGGTTGAGCACTCTTCAGTTTTACATGTCTTGTTTGTCTAACTTGCAAGAAATATGGGTTTTGTTTACCCGCCAAAAACGATGTTGGAATATCGTTTTGGCAAATCCACATTTCTTCGATAGTGCAATTCCTGTTTTTTTTTTAAGCTATTGCATAGCTTCTATCGCGGGCCTTGAGCGCGGGGACCGAATCCAGAAATTTCGTAACGAAAAACCTCACGCTCCCCACTCCGACGGGCGCGGAGGTGTGGCTTGAAGGCACGCTATGCAATAGCTTTACCGCGGCAGTCCCCGAGTGCCACACGTCTTTTTTTATATGGATCTGAAATAGGCGAGTTATACAATGGTCATTTAGTTTTAAAATATAAATCTAATACTTGTAAATTAACAGTGACCTTTCCTACAGATAATAAATTGTATTTACACGAAGCGTGCGTTCTTGAATGTCACGAGAGAAAAATTTCCATGCTGGACGCGAAAGTTCGAGAGTTTATAATTAAATACAGCAATTAGGGATTTTGCATCAACATAATATTATGGCTTTTTACTGAAGATGACATCAGATTTGAATAATTTGACGGTGATTTATGCTGAATTTGAACAGAGTAAAATAATCAAATCATTTACAATGTGTTTAATTGTGGTTACTAATCTGATCAAAATAGATTCAAAAATTCGAACGAATAAAATAATAATGAAATACGATTTATAGTGCACCTTGGGGAGAGGTTCTTGTATTTGTTTTTGTTTTTGATGGTATTGATAGTTTCTTGTGGAGTTTTCGTAGAGAATATACTTAAATAAGATTGTGTTCACTGGTTGTAAATGTAATAACATTTAAGATTATAACTTACTTACATAGTTATATTACAAGTAGTTAAAAGTGACATTAAAACTATTCGTAAATCCGAGACCATCTCAATACGCTATAAGACTAGCTTTCCGCCCGCGGCTTCGCCTGCTTTGTCTAAAACATAATAAATTATAGACTAAAAACTTCCTCTTGAATCACTCTATCTATTAAAAAAAAACCGCATCAAAATCCGTTGCGTAGTTTTAAAGATTTAAGCATACATAGGGACAGAGAAAGAATGAAAGAAAGAAGAAAGCGACTTTGTTTTATACTATGTAGTGATGTAGCTATTGAGGAAACTATATAATATACTAGCTTATCACCCGCGGCTTCGCCCGCTTTCTCTAAAACGATTTGAGATTTAAACTATCCTATCTCTCAAGTTGGATCGAACTGCACATGGTGTGCGAATTTTATTATAATCGGTTAAGTGGTTTAGGAGTCCATTGAGGACAAACATTGTGACACGAGATTTATATATATAAAGATATATTTGATATACACCTTGGAACTGGATACGTCGTGGATCAAAGCTTTGAGCAAACAATGCTCCTTGCTTATGAAACCAGTGTGAATTATTCTTGTCTTGCCTTCTGACACTCTGGCTTACATGTACCCTGACCTATTTCAAACACTGGACATAGCTTGTGCAATATATCGGTAACAATAATCAACAACATATCGGAACAATACAACGATATCTATCTCTATATACTTCGATATCTTGTATTAAGTAAAATATAAGAATGATTACATATTTAGTTACTTTAATTTGTGAAAAAGGGGAGATCTGTCCCTTATTCGGAAAGTGGTCAAGATATTTCAATTAAGTATAGTTCACATATTTCCCTTTACCCCTTTACAAAAGAGACTTGCAGAAACTGTTTAAAAATTGTTGATTCATTAAGTGTTTTTCACGCACCTTTCATTAAATAGGAAATGTACTATGTTTCAATTTCATATATTTCAAAAACTTAACAAGTCTCCCTCAAAATTGACCACTATGATAGAATTTATCTATGGCCAATTAATTAGAAATAGCGTACACGAGTATCTTTCATAATAATTATAATATTCATGTTAGGTTTAACTATAAAGCCTAACTAAGGCTTCTAGTTAGTGTAAGACACTCCCTACGCATTAATGTTCAATAATTTGGAAAATCCAAAAGTGCACGCCTCATAATTTTTTTTTAATAAATATTTATTAATTATTATTTTTGTTTATTTAATAACAATTAAACCACATCGAATCAGACCCTGAAAAATGAAAGGGTTCTATTCCTGAGCATACTCAAGCGTAAGAGAAAAAAAAAGACTCGATTAGTAAAGTATTTCGGTCACTATCGTGTTAACAAGAAAAAGGATCCGCACATACAGACACACGGACGTCCAAGACAGAACTTTTTTAAACTGTTTTTTAACTAGTTTAAATAACAAAAATGACATCAAAAATGTCATGAACGTTAAAAATAGTGTTTTTTCTTAATATGTGTGTGTATGTATTATCTTACAAGTGCAATACATAAAGACATTTTAAGTTTGAAAAATCAGATGTTTTGTGCGAAGTGACAGTAGTACCCACCTCAACGCTTCGCTTATGAGGCGTGCAATACGAATACTTTAAAGTAGGTAAACCTTTGTAACACAGAGCATACATAACTGAATTAACTATTAGAGTGACGTAAAACTAATAAAAAGCTAGATAACAAATAGTAATTCGGTAAAAGAGAATTTAGTAAAATATAAGTTTTGATGAAATTATGCAAAAATAAATCCTTAAACAAATCGGGTATGAGAACAGATTTTAATATCAGCTTCCAATATTATAACATCAGTATAA
The DNA here is from genome assembly GCF_061535395.1 of Colias eurytheme. Lineage (NCBI taxonomy): Eukaryota > Metazoa > Arthropoda > Insecta > Lepidoptera > Pieridae > Colias > Colias eurytheme. The sequence goes on from NC_142980.1 coordinate 1,927,077, forward strand.
GCTTTAATATTATTAATTATACGTAATACAGATTGATAAATAAGTTATTATTATTTTATATTTTAAACTAGGGATGTAACGATACCGATACCGATACCGATATATCGGCCGATATATCGGCAAGCCGATATATCGGTATCGCCGATAATAAATCAACCGATACCGATATTTTTTTATTAAATTCTTTCTTTTTCTTTTATGTTTTTGCATTGTATTATTTCTGTTTCTGTAATAGTGTTAAGGAAGAGCGGAACCTCCTGACACAAGCATTTTATTTGCTTACTAGGAGTGTTCCAATCACAAATTTGTTTATGTAAAGGAAAGAAATAAATAATTTTGATTTTTTTTTTAATTTTTAACGTGATAACGTTTTTAAAATCGTTTTAGTCGGGTGACATGTTCATAAACTTGTGTCACACCAAAACCTCACGAGCGCGATCGCAGGTATAACGAGAGAGAGACGGACCGATCTCCCGTTTCATCTCGAGCGCTGCCACTGCATTATGTTATCACGTAAACATCTCGATCGTAAACCTACTTTACAAACAACCAATTTTTTTGATATCAAATAATTCAAAAACCCGCGCCCAATGAACGATGCGGGAGGCCGCCCGCGCGTGCGCACTTTGTTTTCTGAAAAAACTCTACCAATAGTAAACTTTTATTAGGTACTGATCGTATGTGTATTACTTAAAGTTTAACTGACTTCGTAAAATAATAATACTAAAATAAATGGTTTTGTTGTTTTTTGATTTGGCATTTTTATTTAAAAGAATACGATTAACAGTTGTCTCTGTTAAATGTTGGTAACTTTTTATGCATAATTCACTATTTATTTTTCTACCAAGCCATCGATATCGGTATCGGTATCGGTATCGCCGATACATTACTACAAATATCGGTATCGGTATCGTATCGGCAAAATCATGTATCGTTACATCCCTATTTTAAACATTGCGTGACAACCCTACATAATCTTTTCTGTTTCAACGCTTATATTTAATTTTTATTTCGCTCGCTAACCAAGCGTTAACCAAAAATTAACTGTTCCATTGGAGCCGTTAACCTAATTTGTATTTTAAATTATCGTCGAATATTATTACTTATTAACAAATTAATATTGTTGGTACTTGCACAATAATATTAAATTTCAAATATTGTTACAAAAATAATATAATCTTAATACTATTTTAAAGGCGAAAGTTTGTATGGATGTATGGATGTATGGATGTTTGTTACTCTTTCACGTAAAAACTACTGAACCGATTACAATGAAATTTAGCACACATATAGAGGGTAACTTGGATTAACACAACATAGGTTTTATCCCGGAAATCCCACGGGAAAGGGAACTATGCGGCTTTTCCTTTGAAAACGCGGGCGAAGCCGCGGGCGGAAATCTAGTATTATATAAATGAAGCAAATATGCTTGGTTAAGCATGGTTAGTTTAAAATTTTAATAATTACATTTAAAAAATAGTTCCGTGAGGAACAATTTCCTTTAAAACTTTAAAAGTAAGAAGATTTAATTTTTACTCTTTTATAAAATAGGTATGTGTTATAAAACTCGATGGCTATATTTTTATGGAAGTAGAAACAACTAGGTAACCGTGGAAGTTACCTGATGACGTCAAAGAAATGGCGAACTTGCTGCTGACCTTTAAGATAAAATATACATTATTTAAAACTAATTTTCTCAGCTTTCTGATGCAGCCAGCCCTCGAGCCTTGACGTCTTGTATCTAGCAATTTTACAAAAGTTAATGGAGTAAGTTAGTGCACCACGGGGATAGTTTTTAGTTTTATAAAATAACTCGCTATTCTAATATATTTAATGGTAAATGAGAACAATTGAGTACAGTCTTTGCTTGTGGGATATTAAGGATGAATTTCACATATTATGTTTCAATGATTAAAAACTCAACTACCTACTTAACATAACATAATCAAACATTAGCCGTTTTCTTATTTTATTATTATTCAAATCTAGATATCTATTTCTGAGCTATAACTAGGTACCACGAAGAGGCTAATTTAGCTAACAACGAGAATTATTCTTCCCAAAAAATATTTTTATTTGATTATTAAGACGTGGCATAACTGGCGTCAACGAGCGAATGACCGGGCTCAATGGCGTGCCATGACTGAGGCCTATGTCCAGCAGTGGACAAACATGGGTTGATAATGATGATTAAGACGTGAAATTGACTGTAATATAAATACCCCAATCGAAACTTTTTGATGTGACAACGTCTTATAATTCGATAGAGCAGGCTGCACGCACGAAAAAACATGACTCATGCGGCGTTACCTCGCTCTGAGGCGTTCCATGTAATTGAAGTGCAAGCGAGAGCGCGGAACGAGCGACAAAGAAGCACAATCGTACGTTGTCACGTTCAACTATCGTCAGTAAACCGACTTTACAGACAACCAATTTTTTTTTACTTTATATATTAGTAAAAGAATACACGAAACATCCTGCTAAAGCTAATGCCCCATTCGAAAGTATATTTTTCTATGTTGAGCGCTTATTGCATTAATCGCCTTTCCAAAATAAGCTACGCCCATCGAATGTGATGAGATAAAATAAATTCCAACAAAAGTGCCTCCAAGAGATTTGCGTGAAAAAACATCATGCTGTATTGTAATTTCTCCTTGATCCCTTTCCGTGAAACTGAGAGCTCCGTTGTATTCTTATATCGTTTTTTGCATTCGTTTGTTGTGGTTCCTGGGGGATTAGCTGAATAATCCGGCGTTCGCAATTATCCCTGTACGTATTGTCTACATACAGGGTGTTTTTATTGGAAGGGGGGTGCTAACTGTCCCGGGGCAGACAAATAATACAAATGGGCAAGGCAAAGCTTCTCGTTGTTTTAACGATCCGAAGTAAAAGGGAAAAAGGGGTTTTTCATTCGCGTTTTCTGTCTGTTTATCGCGACGGAACAGGCTATTTCCAGTTTCAGTATACGTCAATGTTGTGTGATTTCAATAAGAGTTTTGAATAGACGCTTCAGTGGCAATTCATTAATTAAAAGCACACGTATGACATCTTCAGGATTCTTTCTTTGATTTTCTTAATTTTGATTCTTTGTTTGTTTTTTTTTATGATATATCTATTTTAAAGGAATGTTATTCTAAGGTATGTGGTTTATTTAAGCAAGTTCAAAAAGAGTTGGTCAATTTGATTATAATTTGATTATAATTCGTTGTATAAATTGGTGTCAATGTGAGTCAAAATCTAGAAGACAGGAAAAAGTTTTAAATAAGGAATGAAATTGTATTTAGATATCAGCTGTTGTGCTATTGCCTATTGTAATAGGTATATACGAGCAAAGCCGGAAGAAAGCTAGTGTATAAATAGTTGATAAAACGTATTTAAATTTTGGTTTAGTTAGCGATGTGTTGTGTGATAATTATTATTATATTCAATGAATTCAAAATTCAGAATCCCGTAATGTTAAATGCATTTGATTGCACAATTGTTATTTTCTCTAATCAATTCTGTTATTTTTTTCGATTTAAATCTATCAGGGACTTTATCAGCAAGTCATGACACTGGTCTTAAATATTCTGAACCATGAAATTTTCAAAAAAAAATTCAGGGCTTCCGTATTTGAAAAAAGGTTTCCAGGATAAAATGTTTCTGAAAAAACTCTTAATTGGGAAATTTCTAAATATATCAAAGTTTCAAGAAACGTTAGCCGCGTCATCGGTTAATAACAAGTTCGTGTAATATTTGTACTTAATATAAGATTTTATTAAAAGCTAAATATTATACCTACTGTCTTTAATAACTATAAAGCTATTTATAGAGATTATGACGAAAAAAATTTATATAAGTAATAAGTATATTCGTAACAGAATATTTTAGTCATAATATAAATATCAATGAAGGGTTTCTACGAAAGTGAAATAAAATCACCATCAAAAATACATAATATTAACAATTGTTTAAAAATATTTTGCAATAACAATATTATATGTTGTAAAATATGTATTCATATTGTTTCAATGCAGGAAAAGGTATTGTAACAAAGTTTCCACGAAAGAAAGAAAAACTCAATGAATTATGAACAAAAATATAAATTGGTTGTAAAATTTTTATATACCTACTAACTTTTCGCCCGCGGCTTCGCCCGCGTTTTCAGAGAAAAACCCGCACAGTTCCCGTTCCCGTGGGATTTCCGAAATAAAACCTATCCTATGTTATAAATCCAAGATTACAATGAGATTTAGCACACATATAGAGGGTAACTTGCACTTGCACTTTAATAATTAATAAACATATTTTCAATACACAGCTTACTTTTTTTTGTTCATCGACAAAATATAAATTTTCAATTGAGACACCTTGTATTATTGATAAACACATAATATTATTAAAATTTCCAAAATAAAACAATAATACAAGGAATAGAACTATTAAAATTCACATATTTCTCAAACTTCCGACGTATATCAATGAAGTTCTGACGGGCCTTCTAAGTTCATATTTTATTTTCTCTAAAGCTCAAGCGATACTTTTACAATAATATCGACTTTTAACCGACTTTATAAAAAATGTGGAGTTTGAAGATATAGAGGATGTTCACTAAGTGCAAATATATTTTATAGACTTACTAGCGGTCCGCCCCGGCTTCGCCCGTGGTACATATGTAAAATAGATGTTGGCCGATTCTCAGACTTACCCGATATGCACAGAAAATTTTATGAGATTCGGTCTACCCGTTTCGGAGGAGTATATGCAGACTAACATTGTGACACGAGAATTTTATATATAAGATGATGATGTTAAGCGGTTTCAACTAACCAACTTGTGAGCATCGGAATAATGAAATAAAATTATTGTTGGCCAAGTTAGAAGAATTGAACTTGGGTTCCGTACGTTATCTATACAATTTATTTCAATAAGGAAGTAAATAATTCTTCTTGTATAAAATATGAAGCTCCCAGTTTTCATTCTTATTATATCTTACTAGCGGTCCGCCCCGGCTTCGCCCGTGGTACATGTTTACGTTTTCTCTACATAAGAACCATCCTCGTACTTCAAGGAATATAATAAAAAAAGAATTATCGAAATCGGTTCAGCCGTTCTCGAGTTATGCGCTTACCAACACATTTTGCGATTCATTTTTATATATAAGATAAATAGCGTATCACTGCGTTAATAGGTTACTTTATATTAATTACTAGCTTACCGCCCGCGGCCTCGCCCGCTTTGTCTAAAACATAATAAATTATATACTAAAACCTTCCTCTTGAATCACTCTATCTTTTAAAAAACCGCATCAAAATCCATTGCGTAGTTTTAAAGATTTAAGCATACATAGAGACATAGGGACAGAGAAAGCGACTTTGTTTTATACTATGTAGTGATCTGTGATAGTGATTAATAAATCGTTTGTTCTTAAAGTAACTTAAAAATATGATTGTTTTAAAAAAGAAGTTACTACTTCTATCATATTAATAAGTTTTTATAATATATTTTGTGGAATTCAGTAGATTTTTTATTATTATTCACATGAAACACAAATCATTTTTTTTATTCTTAAAACTTTTCTTAGACTACGGAAGGTAAAAATGAAATAAATCCGAGGGTAACCAATTCAATCATATACTTTCCTATCTCAAACATACGCATATAAAGAGAGGCTTTATTTGACGACACTAAAAACTTTTTATACTTCTTGCATGCATTTGAAACGTAATGTTTTCATGTTCTTTGGCTTTTCCTTTTGTTAAACTTGTATTAGAACGGCTTTTACTAAAATATCATATACTATGGACCCGTCCAAATTTCACATTTATAAATTACTAGCTTTCCGACCGCGGCTTCGTCCGCGTTTTCAAAAAAATCCGCATAATTCCCGTTCCTGTGGGAATTTCGAGTTAAATTTATTCTATGTATTAATCCAAGTTACTCTCTATATGTGTGCTAAATTTCATTGTAATCCGTTCAGTAGTATTTGCGTAAAAAAATAACAAACATACATAATATCTTCATTATAGTATAGGACTAGTAGGAAGGATAGGAAGTAGAACTAATTAGTTTAATTATTTTTTATTTTCGAGAGAATGAAATATTTATAAGGATAAAAATGACAAAGATAAAATATTCGCTTTCTATATAATATATTAATTGTGCTTATCACAATAAATGTTTGCGTTAAAATATCCGAGTAGTTGGCGTCATAGATTAGATGAAATTGACCTTGGTAGCGGAAATTAAAACGTCTAAAGCCAACCTAGATAAAATAAATATAAAAATTGGTTGGTTAATTCCTATAAAAATTAGCTTTACTGAAATTTAAAGAGGAAAAAACGACGAAGCTTGTTGTTATTTTTTAAATTTTTAGTAAGTAACTGACTCTCAAACTAAAAAGCCTATATTATGTCAAGTACCTGAAGGCAGGACAGTTTTTGTACAAAATTGCTTTTTGGTAAGTCAATTTAAATTCATAGGATACAACACTATTTCACGTGTGAAGTTGTCGGCGTGTTTGTGTTCCATTTCTTTTAGTGGCTAGATGCCGAATGCATTAGCTTAATAATTTCACCATGTCTGTCTGTCCATTTGTTTATATTAAAGCCTAGATCAGACATTTTTAATTATGATTTTTTTTCAAAGAAAAACTAGTTTTATGTCACAATATAGTAAAAGAAAGAGTTCTGTCTAGTCTAGGTATAAACATTAAACAATGTTGTATAGGTACTCCTTCAAACTGCACTGTAAAGTATCGGATGCCCAACATTCTCAAAATTATACCGGATTTCAAAATAAGTGAATCGTTAAATTTATTTTCAGGTATAAAACAATCTTTATGACATCTAAAGTAACTAAATAATTCACTTGTTTTGTAATACAATAGTCATAAGAATAAAACATAGTCACTGTAGGATAGTACAAAACAAAATCAGTTTTAATATTCGTCTTAAAACCTTTGTATCAAATTAAATAATATTTAGTAAGTTACCTACTTTCAATTCTAAAACGGAAAAGATAAGATAAGATAAGATAGCGAAATGTTTTCGCTACAGCCCCCCTAGACAAGTGGCTTTCTATTAGCGTAAAGTTCAATAGAATAGATTATGAATGTATGAGATTGACGTTTGATTACGACGACGACGACGATTGATTACGTCAATCTCATACATTCATAATCTATTCTATTGAACTTTACGCTAATAGAAAGCCACTTGTCTAGGGGGGAGCAAAAGGAAAAACTACGTTCTTATATTGTCATGACTCGTTTTATGGTACAGCCTTCTTGGGTACAGCTAAAGAACTAAAACAACACAGCCGTAAAAGCAGTCTATTACATTTCAATATCGTTTCAATCGAAAACTTTGGGCTACGTCACGGCTCGGAATCGGTTTTTAGTTAGGAAAATGTTTAGATTTAAAGTTGGAACCGAAAAGGTATAAAAACAGGTCGATTTTAACTGCGAATCAGGTGCACGGGAATAATAATTTTCTATTTTTAGGGATAAAGTCTCCTGTGTCTTTCTTCTAGTTTTAAGCTATCTCGCTACCATTTTTTAACCAAATTAGTTCACAGTATTTTCGGATGTTTGATTTTACGCCAGTATTATACATTTCATCAAATTAGTTCAGCCGTTCTTGAGTTATAAATAGTGTAACTACAACCGCTTTCTTTTATATATATAAATCTCGTGTCACAATGTTTGTCCTCAATGGACTCCTAAACCGCTTAACCGATTATAATAAAATTCGCACACCATGTGCAGTTCGATCCAACTTGAGAGATAGGATAGTTTAAACATGTAGGTACCACGAGCGAAGCCGGGGCGGACCGCTAGTATATATTATAGATTTCGTCTTTGTTATATTTCACAAACATACTATTCAAATTACAAAAGGATTTAACAACGTTCAAACCTGTGGTTCAAACGAATAAAAACAAAAGTATTTTAAACTATTTACTCTTCGTTCCTTTTGTTTCCAAGAAACAACAAAAAACACACATGAACAACCAGACGATAAGTTTAAACTGCTTCACTGTTAAGAAAACTTCAAAACTTTCATCGTATTTTCGAATATTTGCAAGGGCTTTTCACGTTTGCTGTGACTACCACAAGTGCCTCTTTTATACAGGTGGAATATAAGATAAATTCTATAAGAGCACCTTTTTAGATTTATGCTCTTAAAACATAAGAAATCTGTGTATATCTAAGAATGAAAAAGTGAGATAAGGCTGAAAGATATACTGTTATCGTCCGTTATTTTCCGATTCTAAAGGGAAACAAAATAGCTTGATTAGAGAGAAGAAGAATTCGGAAAGTGGTTGTATTATGTTCAAAGTATATCAACGAAAAAAATACGTGTGGCACTCGTGACTCGAGGACTGCCGCGGTAAAGCTATTGCATAGCATCGCTTCGCTGTGCCGGTTGGAGTGGGGGGGTGTTAGGTTATTTCGTTACGGAATTTTTACATTCGGTCACCGCGCTCAAAGTCTGAGATAAAAGCTTAGAAACACGAGACAATTCAAGTGCGAGTTGAGTTGGTCAGGCGGTAGACATGGCTTCACCGAGGAAAAGCCAGAGCCATTGCAACTGTAAATTGTGAGTAAGTATTTTTTACTGGTAATATTATTCATTCAAAAAAATTGATATTCTGTTAATCGTTTGTTCTACGTATTACAACTAAAGGGAAAGGGATGTGATAGGAAAAGAACGATAGTTACGGCCAACCTACCTCATATTATAATCTATATACATACTAATATTATAAAGCTGAAGAGATTGTTTGTTTGTTTGAACGCGCAAATCTCAGGAACTACTGGTCCGATTTGAAAAATTATTTTGGTTTTAGATATTTATTGAGGCCATTTATTGAGGAAGGCTATATAGGCTATACAACATCACGCTAAGACCAACGGGAGCGGAGCGATGCGGGTGAAAACGCGCGGCTCAGCTAGTATATCATAATAGGTAGGTTTAGAGACATTAATTATTTTCAAAGAATTTTACAATTCACTTATTCTAACGTTTCACAATATTTTATAAAGTTGTACACCTTGACAAAAAAAAAAAATTAAAAAATTTGCGGGTGAGTGGAGATTATTTTGTGCAATAATATCGTCTTATGACGGTATGGCTGTGTTCGTGAGGAATGTTTACACGGATAGAAATGTGATATAAATATTATATATAGGTATCATATTATTATATTATATATTATAATAGGTACACAATATATAGGTAGAACAATCTTCTTATATATAACAAGATAAAAAGTAAAACAACTAAAACCCAACTACGACAAAAAACGACGCTGAAAAAGTATAAAACAAAAGTTAAATTGATGAACTAATAAAGAAGCTATGAACGAAAAGATGTGAATTATATGCAATCAGCCCATGAATACAGGTAAAGTCACAAGCAAATGCTAGTAATATATATATATTCAAAATGTGCAAGTAAAAAGCTTTCAAATGATACCAAACACGGCATATTTATCTTAACTTTATTTTTTTACTCTGTATGTTTTGTCCGCTAGAGGGCGCCATATTAGATTTTGTGAAACCCCATATAGCCTATAACCAGCGGACAATTAAGACGCTTCTAATGATATGTCATTTGTCGAATTCTGATAAGTAGTTTAGAAGTTACGAGGGAACAGATGAACATACATACATACATACATACATACATACATACATACATACATACATACATACATACATACATACAAAAAAAATAAAAATATAACGATGGAAGAGGAGGAATTAAAGAAGGCATTAGAGCGACATGAACAAACAATCGTTGCTCTAGCAGAATTTATAAAAGGGAAAATGAATGTCCACGGTGAAATCCGTAAATATGTAGCCACACTAGGTAGCTCTTTCAAGAGGGTGGTTGAAAAATTGGAAGTGCAACAACCGCCAACTTCTGTCATAGAAGTTCAAACCTCGCCATCGCTCTTCAGAACATATTCTGAAACAACAGCGAAGGATACCGAAGTGGAAGAGATCAGCAAAGCGACAACTCCCCAAAGTAGGAGAGTGCGCAAAGCGAAGAGAAAGGAGCGAACTTCACCAGAGGAGACGACTAGACAACAGAAGAAAATTAGAAGAAAGGAGACATCTCTGTTACTTGTGGACCAAAAACCGGAATCAGAAACAGAATGGACAGAGGTAAAGAAGAAAAAGTGTAAAATGAAAAAACCAATGAAGCGAGAAAGACCTAATGCGCTCATTATTCGCCCAAAGGAGAAGGAACAATATGCCGATATCTTGAAACGAGTAAAGCGGGATCCATCAGCGAACCAAATGAGTGAGTGCGTCGATAAGATCCGCAGGACCACCTCTGGGGATATGCTCCTTATCTTGAGCAGAAAGGACACAGATAAAGCTCCACAACTGAAAAAGGCCATTTCCGAGCTCCTCGGACAAGACGCGACAGTTATAAGCAAAGTCCCGGAAGAAGATGTGGAAATCAGAGATCTCGAGGAGTCAACAACGAAACAGGAGATCCTGGAAGCACTCCTAAAAGTTGTGGGTCAAGCCGATGTCAATAATATCACACTCGATAACATTAAAAACATGCGTAAAGCTTACGGAGGCACTATTACGGCATCGGTAAGACTACATTCAAGGGTGGCCAAACAAATACTAGAAAATGGCAAAATAAAAATAGGATGGGTTAACTGTCGGATCAGAAGCACCAAAAAACCTATTAAGTGCTACCGGTGCTGGAATTATGGACACCTCGCACACAATTGCAACAGCAAGGTAGACAAATCAAAGAGCTGCATAAAGTGTGGAGAGATTGGTCACAAAATTGCCGAGTGCACCAGGGATGCCAAATGCGCACTGTGCCTAGAGCACGGGTCAACAGAGAACATTGCGCATATTGCCGGTTCAAGCAAATGTCCCGTCCTCAGGAAAGCACTTCAGACGGTTAGAAAGGCGGAGCCATGCTTAAGATAATACAAATCAATCTTAACCACTGTGAGGCTGCACACGACCTTCTTATGCAGACAACACGTGAGCTTAAACTGGACGTGGTAATCATCTCCGAGCCTTATAAGCACATGAGTAGTGAGTCCTGGCTCACTGACAAAGATGGAAAAGTTGCCTTATGGTCCTGTGGTAAGAGCCCCGTAGAAAGTATCAACAATAAGATCACTACTGGCTTTGTGAAGGCAAGGATCGGAGGAATATACTTTTACAGTTGTTACGCCGCACCCAGCCTATCAATAGAAGAATTTAACGATCTCCTAGACAACCTTGTAGATGACGTGCAAAATAACTTCCCAGTGGTGATAGCGGGTGATTTTAACGCCTGGGCAATTGACTGGGGCAGCAAAAGCACAAATGCTAGGGGAAAGGCGTTAATCGAGGCAATGTCTGCAATAGATGTGGTCCTACTGAACAAAGGCAACGAACCTACATTTAGTAGAGGCGAAGCAAGCTCGATTGTTGATGTCACATTTGTTAGTAGCGTTCTTGCAAAGGAAAATACCTCTTGGCATGTCTCTGAGGTTTATACTGCGAGCGATCATCGAGCATTATATTGGGAGGTATCGAGCGGGCAATTAAAATCCAGACCAGTGAGGCAAAAATCAAATATAAATGGCTGGAAGGTCAGTATTTTCGACCCCGAACTCTTCCATGTTACCATGGACGATCGACCAACTCAAGCACGCTATGCGTCAGACAAAGCTCGGGAGATTATCAGGAGGATAACAACTGCTTGTGATGCAACCATTCCTCGAAGACGAACAGGGAACCATCTGCCACCGGTTTACTGGTGGAATGAAAACATTGCCGAGCTAAGGAGAAAATGCATCCGTGCGCGACGACTCTCCCAGAGATGCAGAAAAACACCTCACTTTGAACAACTCTACAAGAACTATAAGGAAGCTCGCTTAGTGTTAAACAAAGCAATCAAAGAGAGCAAAAGAAACTCTTGGACAAAAATGTTGGAAGAGGTAGAAAGTGATCCCTGGGGTAGACCGTACAAAGTGATCATGAAACAACTAAAATATAACCGGACTATATCACCTGCAAATCCAACCTTCTTGAAGAAAATAGTCACCGTGCTATTCCCTCAGCAAGCTAAGCTAAAACATAAAATAGTCCATAATAAGAACGCTGTAATACCCCCTGTCACACACAAGGAACTGATGGACGCCTGTAACAGAATTGGAAACACCAAAGCTCCCGGATTAGATGGAATTCCTAACGTAGCCCTGAAACAGGCAGTTAAATCTGTACCGGGTATCTTTTTGGAAACCTTTGACGCCTGTCTCAAAGAAGGAATCTTTCCCACAATCTGGAAAAGGCAAAGATTAGTACTGCTCCCGAAAGGTAATAAGCCCCTCGATGAACCGTCATCCTACCGTCCTCTTTGTATGATTGACACGGCTGCAAAAATATTTGAGAGAATAATACATAACAGAATTGAAGAAGTAGTCGAACCCCTACTGTCGAACTTCCAATATGGCTTCCGGAAGGGTAGATCCACCCTAGATGCTATCGGACTTGTGATTGACACCGCTAAACAAGCTATTTCCGGGACTAGATGGAGGGGAGGTTCCAAGAAGTACTGCCTTGTTGCTACCTTAGACATAAAGAATGCTTTCAACTCAGCAAGATGGGATGTGATAATGGCAGCGCTTTCAAACCTGAAAGTTCCAGATTATCTTCAGGATATAGTAGCCAGCTATTTTAATGACAGGGTCCTCATATATGACACTGAAGGTGGACCTAAGGAATACAGAGTTACCGGAGGAGTACCGCAAGGTTCAGTACTGGGTCCCCTTCTATGGAATATTATGTACGATGGACTGCTCAAATGTAAAGTACCAAGTGAAACACAACTCGTTGCGTTCGCCGATGATCTGGCAGTGGTGGTAGTAGCCAAATACTTGGAGGAAGTAAATTAGGTTTTTGATAGGACCTTTCAAGTAATTCAAGAATGGATGAACTCAGCTGGATTGGAGCTAGCAAAACACAAAACCGAGGCCGTACTTATTACCAGTAGGAAACTGACAGAAACAATGTCACTCAAAGTCGGCAACCATGAGGTTACAACGCAGCCATACGTGCGCTACCTTGGGATAATGCTTGATTCACGGCTAAGCTTCAAACATCATGCCGAACACATAGCAACCAAGGCAGCGGTGGTAGCAACAACGTTAGCCCGACTCATGCCCAATATTGGAGGTCCCAAACAACATAGAAGAAGACTATTATCATCTGTGTCAACGTCGGTACTCCTGTATGGTGCTCCACTCTGGTCCGACGTGCTGAAAAAACAACAACCCAAACGACAGGTCGCGTCGACGTACAGGGTCAGCGCATTACGTATTGCTAGCGCATTCCGCACCGTGTCCGTGGAGGCATCATGCGTGATCTCAGGGTTACTTCCAATTGAAGTCCTAACAGAAGAACGGAAGAACCTGTACAACCGAAAGAAAACCGACACTACACTCACAATGGCCGAGTTGAAAACGGATGAAAGACGAAGGAGTATCGAAAGGTGGCAACATATATGGGATACCTCGACTAAAGGAAGATGGACCCATCGCCTCATTCCACAAATTAAACCATGGGTCAACCGTAAACATGGCGAAGTTAATTACTACCTGACCCAGATGCTTTCTGGGCACGGTTGTTACCGAGAATACCTGCACCGGTTCAAACACGAAGACTCTCCAGACTGCACAACATGCAGCGGACAGAACGAAAACGCTGAGCATGTTTTCTTCGCATGTCCAGATTACCAGGAAGCTCGGCAGACCTGGAAAAACATCATTGGAGCAGACGTTCGTCCTGAAACGCTAGTAGCAGCGATGCTCTCATCTAAGCAAACATGGGAAGCAACAAACAACTTCGCAACAGAGGTATTAAAAGACCTAAGAAGCAAGGAGCGGATGCGAAAAGCTGTGGCGTAATACCTAAATAAGAGGAAGAGCAGCAATGCTATACGTCCCCCCGTGAAGTAAAGCCTAACGGCCATCCCACGGGGATACGGACTGGAGAAAGAGGGTTGTTTTAGTCGGTATGGACCATGAGACCATGATCGAGACCGACATACCAGGTCACAGATCTAGACCTGAGATACTCAACGGTATTTTTTCCCTCTATAATAAAAAAAAAAAAAAAAAAAAAAAAAAAAAAACATACATACATACATACATACATACATACATAGCCTGTCAAAATCATAACCCTCCTTTTGCTTTGCCGTAGTCGGGTAAAAATGAATCGCAAAATGTGTTGATAAACGCATAACTCGAGAACGGCTGAACCGATTTCGATAATTTTTTTTTATTATATTCCTTGATGTACGAGGATGGTTCTTATGTAGAGAAAACGTAAACATGTACCACGGGCGAAGCCGGGGCGGACTGCTAGTTATTAATATTTGTCACAAGTCCAGATTGTTATGTGAGCTACAATCGCTTTAAACAGAGAATAATTTGCAAGAGTATTGTGGCGACGAGAAAGCGCTAAAAACGTCACTGTTGACACAATATCATCGTATGGGGTCGCTCTTGACACAAATACTGACACTGGGACACATGTAATGTGAGCTAACATCCAAACTATATTTTGTGAAAATATGGCTGTTCCAGCTTTGGAAAGTTTATGTTATTACATACCTTTTGAGTTCGTCTTCATGCCTTATTAATTACTAGGTTTAGAACATTTAAACCGCCGCCTTGGTACAGTGGTTGACGCGTGAGCGTAGAACCGAGGAGTCCTGGGTTCGATTCCCGGTGGAGACGAAGAAAAAAAATGTCTCGGTCTGGCAGGACACAGAAGGCTGATCACCTACTTGTCCCTAAAGAAAACCGATCAGTGAAACAGATGTACGAATAATGCATCTGCCCCTTACCCCACTAGGGGACACGGGACTTCACTTTTAGAACATTTAAACGTACAAAGGGACATAGGTACAGAGAAAGCGACTTTGTTTTATACTATTTAGTGATTATTACTTTAGAAACGACAGCCTCGAATTATGAAAGTAGCCGCTTACTACATTAAGTTAGAGGCGTATCTTCAGTATATACAATCTAATCATATCTATATTCTAAAAGTATTATAGAATAATAAAACGTCTTTCAATAAATTATTCTTATACCACAACTAGCACTAGGCTTCCTAACCTTAATTTATCTTACACAATGGAAAACTAATGAATTTAAAACATCCATACGCATTGTAGAAACTACTGGACCGACCGGGCTGAAATTTGGCATGCAGATAGCTACTACGATGTAGGCATCCACTAAGAAAGGTTTTTGACAATCTACCCAAAGGGATAAAATAGGGGCTAAAAGTTTGAAGAATTAAAATGTATTTTCATCACGTAGGAGAAACTAAACGCAGCAAGAATAATATCACCCAAACTGTTTAAAATAACATGCTATAATGTAACATAATATTCTTATAGTACTTAACAACTTAGAATATATGGGATAAATCATGCTATGCCGTCAGAGGTCACTGTATATGTTTAGTAAGGGATCCTTTTAATCAGCGGTACGTGTCCTACGAGTAGAGCGTTCCCTTTGTATGGAGTGTTGTGCTTTTGAGCGTTATTGACTGCGTACGTGCAATCTCAAGATCTGCTAGGTGACTGGCTAGATATAATTAATGTGTATTTGATTGGTCTGTTTGTTAGCAGATTTATGAAGATTTATCTATACTTAATATTATAAAGAGGAAAGGTTTGTATGTATGTATGGTTTTGACGCATAAACTACGGGACCGATTATGATGAAATTTGGCACAGATAATCTTTAAAGCCTGAGACAGAACATAGGCTACCTTTTATTGCGAAATATGTACAACGGGCGAAGCCGGGGCGGACCGCTAGTATAAGATAATATAGTATATTGCTATTTTATTTCCAATTTGATTATTCAATGTTGTTACATATTAACACAGTATTATTTGTCCTCGAAAAGGCGGCAAAGCATCTGTAATGCCACCAGTGTTATAAATGTTTATGGGCGGTGGTGACCACTTAACATCAGATGGCCCCTTTGCTTGCTCAATTAAATTCTTGCTAATATTTTCATAATTTTACAATTTATTATTTTACTCTTTAATAATAGTTTTTCAAACCTGTATAGTTAAACAAGAACAATAGATACTAATTAAATACACTCATAAACATCAAACAGTAATAATTATAGTCAACACTTAGATCTTCTATCTACATAACATTTTTAATTTACATTTATTTTGTCATATTTATCTGTTTATATTTTCTTAACACACAATCACAAGAAAACCTTCACAACCACGGTAACATTCCCGCTAAGAAAATCTTGGAAACTTCATTACGCCGCGGTCAGTCTGAGTTCGAGAAAGTTCTTCAAGAATCCACAATGCAACTTGTTAAGATGCTATGGAGCTGCTTGTTAAAGTGCATTGCTATCGATAGTTTCTTCGGAATGTCGCTGCCAGAAGTTCGGAACCTGGCGCAAGAGTTAGTTACCGGGTTAGTTTATAATGTTTTTGTGTTTTCTAGTGGTTTACAGTTTAGTCCTACTATCCTAATATTATAAGGTTTGACCGCGATCGTAACCACGAATTAATAATTAGGGTTGTTGAGGATTCCTCTTCCGCTTCCTCATAATGCGGAAGTTCCGCAATATTTTGGGTTCCTCTACCGTTACCGCATCCTCAAAAATGAAAATAAAAAAATCCTCTTCCGCTATCGCTTCCTCAAAATTTAGAGGAAATTTATGAGGATGCTGATCCGATCGGGCGGCGAATTTACAAAGCCTATTTAAACTAATATATGTATGTAAACTAAATATGTAATATATACTAATACTAATGTATGTAATATATTATGTATGTTACGAGTCGGACTCTACTAACGAACAAGAGTAGAGTCTTAAGCGCGTCACACACGGTGAAGATTTTATCTTAAGATACTGTTATATTTTATATTACAGTATCTTAACGCATCCGGTATCAGCATTCGGACCATCATTTTTCTTTTTGTCATTGCGTACTAAGACTCCTGTAGAACCGCCATCCTGTTACAAATGACCCACAAAATTTCGCGTCATTTGTAACAGGATGGCGGTTCTACAGGGGTGGGTGGTACGCAATGACAAAAAGAAAAATGATGGTCCGAACGCTGATACCGGAAGCGTTAAGATACTGTAATATAAAATATAACAGTATCTTAAGATAAAATATTATAGTATCTTCACCGTGTGTGACGCGCTTTACCGCCATATTTATATCTGCGCCTAACACTTATCTCTAAACATAATAATATAACATTTTCTCTCATACTCAGAAGAAACATATTTTACCAAAGGTATCAAAATGATGAATCGAATGTCAAAAGTCATTTTAAATTAAAAAACAAACAAGTTGTTTAATTTTTTTTGTGGAAATCGCCTAATGTCGCTTCTGGCACTGAGATAGATTAGGTTTTTTCGAGTAATATGCATAAACAAAAGCTCATCTGAGTCCGGCTCGTGACTCAAATAGTATAGTGGGCTAAATTCGCGATCGGGCGAGCTAACCTCCCCCTAACCCTAACATCAATAT
Organism: Colias eurytheme; assembly: GCF_061535395.1. Lineage (NCBI taxonomy): Eukaryota > Metazoa > Arthropoda > Insecta > Lepidoptera > Pieridae > Colias > Colias eurytheme. The sequence goes on from NC_142980.1 coordinate 1,944,637, forward strand.
GTACAGACAGGAGAATGGCTTTTGTTTTAATTTTTAATTTTATAAGTTTTTGTTTTTAAAGTGAAACTTTTATTACATCGTCTCAAACTTTTTGGTCTGAGTAGCGCATGTCGCGTGTATGACGTATGTCGCGCGTGACCGTCACGCGACATGCGCTACACAAAGCAGTGTTCGGAACCGTTCGAACAGTTTCATTTTTACCGTGGTTTCATAAAACCACAAAACATTTTTTAATTTTGATTATAATTTCCTATCATCCTCATCCTCATCCGCTTCCTCATCCGCATCCTCTTCCTCAAAAAAATATCCTCTTCCTCATCCGCATCCCCTAAATTTGCGTGTGAAAATTCCTCTTCCTCCTCCTCTTCCTCATAATCACTTCCTCAACAACCCAATTAATAATATAAGGGCCGTAGGTAGATACGCATATTATAAATTAGTTTTCCGCGAGTGAAACCGTACGGTACGTACAGTATTTAAAGAAACACATTTAGGAATTAAAAACTTACGGATTTTCAGAATAGTGTCCTAAGCCATCTATGTCTAGATATACAGGGAGTAATCGTTAAGTGTGCGCAGGCGATTATTCCGTAACTATTACAGATATGTATTAACTGATATTGAAACTACTATACCTAATGACTAAAATGACAATAATAACTTCTTTTTAATAAAACGAGAAATATCCAAAAAAATTACCTCAAACTCATACATTTTATTTCCCAAAAATTTTACATGAAAATTTTTTTGGATATTTCTCATTTTATTTAAAAAAAGTTATTATTGTCATTTTACTCTTTAGGTATAGAACGTTCAATAGCAGTTTAAAGTTTTTTGATATCTGTAAGAGCGGGGGCACACGAGCGGTGCGGCGCCGTAACGTTGTTATGTCGCAGCGGCGTCGTAGCAGGGTTGCACAGCGTGTCCTTCCTTGTGATGCAAAACAACTGAGCGGTGCCGCTCCGACGTCGCACCGACGACGACGTGGTTACAAGTCCGGTGCGGCGCCGGAGCGCATCGTGCGACATGCCACAGATATTTCTATGTAAGACGACACCGCTCCGGCGCCGCACCACCGCCGCAACGCATCGTGTGCCCCCGCCCTAATAGTTAATGAATAATCGCCTGCGCACACTTACGATTACACCCGGTACCTATAGTTCTACTTTCAGTATCGACGAATCAGCACCAAAAGAGCATCGAAATATTTCTGAATAAAATTTAAATGTAGCTTTTTATTAAAACGTATTTATTGAACTTGGAGCCAAACTTGGTAATGATATCCAGTGTATCATTGATAAGAAACAAATTAATTGTACCATGAGAACCATTAAAATTTGCGGTTCATTTAATTAGCAACGATGTAAAGGTCGAAGGTGGCTTGGTGATGATGCAGAATTTTTAGTTATTTTCTTTACAAGGATCGCTGCGGTCGTGGTTTGACCTTCTCTATCTAACGAGGCTGATTGCGTTGGAGTTTGGACTGCATATACCAAGATGAAATATACGTTCGAGAATCTGTATTGTATTATGAAAACAATGTAGATTTGTGGAACAGCGATAAAATAATAATATATATTAAATAATATATAGTACCTACTATAGTGATAGTAAAGTGAAACTAGTTAGAGTAATTAAGCCCAGAGTCATCAAGGTTATAATTATATGCATATTGCATACTATACCTATGGCGATCTATACATGATATTTATACCGCAGGCTAAAATATAATGAAGCGAACGTGTTGCCTAAGAAGTCGGTTGCTAAGAAATCTTGACCACTAAGTTCAAAGGACAAAGGATTAGTATTATTCCTATGCATAGCTACAATCATCTGGTTGCGGTTAAAATGAAAGAAAACACGAACGTCTTTAAGAAAGCTAGCTGTACCTGCGGCTTTGCTTGCGTAGTCAAACGAAAATCCCATGGGAATGTAAAATAAAAATTTGGAAAATCCAAAAGTGCACGCCTCATAATTTTTTTTTTATAATTATTTATTAATTATTATTTTATTTGTTTACTTAATAACAATTAAACCACATCGAATCAGACCCTGAAAAATGAAAGGGTTCTATTCCTGAGCATACTCAAGCGTAAGAGAAAAAAAAAGACTCGATTAGTAAAGTATGTATTTCGGTCGCTATCGTGTTTACAAGAAAATCCTCCGCACATACAGACACACGGACGTCCAAGACAGAACTTTTTTAAACTGTTTTTTAACTAGTTTAGTTAAATAACAAAAATGACATAAAAAATATCATGAATGTTAAAAATAGTGTTTTTTCTTAATATGTGTGTGTATGTATTATCTTACAAGTGCAATGTATGATACATAAAGTCATTTTAAGTTTGAAAAATCAGATGTTTTGCGCGAAGTGACAGTAGTACCCACCTCAACGCTTCGCTTATGAGGCGTGCAAAATCCATACTAATATTATAAATGCGAAAGTAACTCTGTCTGTCTGTCTGTCTGTTACTCAATCACGCCTTAACTACTGAACCAATTTGCATGAAATTTGGTATAGAGATATTTTGATACCCGAGAAAGGACATAGGATAGGTTTTATCCCGTAAATCCTACGGGAACGGGTTTTTCTTTGAAAACGCGGGCGAAGCCGCGGGCGGAAAGCTAGTAGCCTATAATAATCATTTTACTAGACCCCATCCAGGAATAAAACATACACGCCTTTGTAATTATAATGTTAAGTATATTTAGTAAGAATAATAAGGATACGAAAGATTCGTTTTTAATTAATATAATATTAAGATTTATGACCATAAACCACATCAGGTTAACACTAGAGCGCTCGCGCCTAAAATTTTCCTTGAGTGCACGCGTGGGTCACATATGTCACCCAATACGACGCACGTTTTTTTTCATAAAAATCGTAGTTTAAAAAGTAAACGAAGTACTTGTTTATGAATCAACTTTATTTTTAAGTGATGAAACAAAAAAAATATCAATATTTTCTCATTTTACTTAAATTATGAGCTAAACATAAACCTCTGTGAAAAGTAACTAATTTTTTACTTATTGTGATCAATCAGTTTTTTTTACTTTGGAAACTACAAATTTGGTAAAAATAATCATCTAATTATAAAGTTTAAGAATAAGTTGTTCTTATCCAATAAAATTTTATTTTCAATAAAAAATAAGTATGTCCTAGCACTCGAATATGAGTATTTTATTTCGATTTCAGTTACCCATATATTAATAATTTCTTAAAAGTATAAATTGATCATAAGAGCAGTAAAAAATAAAAGCGGTATACTTGATTTTCACTCGTAATTGTATGATTTCAAAAACTTCCTAGAACGCTCGCGAGGAGGACATGCGTCACCCATGTACTTTTATATTTTCGCAGAGTACACTTCGTTGCACCAAGGAAGCTGACACGCTGCTAAAATGTCCGGTGATTGGTAGTCTGGGAATACCTGAGACAACAACACTCAAGCACGATTCTTTAAAAAAAATATTTAGCAATATATAGCACTGGGTGACCTATGTCCCCCGCGCGTGCGCTCTAGTGTTAAAGTTCTTCCTTTTTAACTGCTAGAACTGATTTATATAATTTCGAAAGGTGTTTAACCCTCAACTACCTGACCGGAGTCTCTCAGACTCCAGCAGTCTTATTTTGGTCTATATCTTAACAAGCAAATGTATTTGAACGGTGTGCGTCCGTGTACCTTCGCCCCTCTGCCTGCAGTACCGCGCCTGAACTCGTCGAGGTCATACGTGCGCGCGCTGTGTTTTGGTGAGTAAAAAACTATGTCATGGAGTCTGAGAGACTCCAGGTAGGTAGTTACGTGACTTTTTCATGAAACTTTTTTTTTCTGTTTTAGTTCAAAATGACCTCGAATGATAAAAATATTGATCGTTGGTTTGAGAAGGACCTTTCCTCGAACGAAGAAGAATGTTTTGATGAACTGTGCAGTGGACACGAGGAAGATATTGAAGAAATTGTGTTCTTCCCTGTGATTCTGCATCGGATACAGAGATGCAGATGCAGGATGTAGTTATGAAGCACCTGAAAAGTTGGCAATACGCAAGTACTGCTTCACATGTGACCCGAAAAAAAAAACTTAAGACGCAGTACTTGTGTTTCATATATAAGAAGCCTACATGCCTGCAGTGCTCCTACACGGCGTGCTCAATATGCCGGGAAAAATTGTAAAGTTTGAGCCTTGCAATTTTATAAAAAAAATTCTTTTTTGCCAAAAATTTGTGTCACATTATGTTGATTAGTTACTCAACTTTAAACAATTTATGAAGAGAGTTCCTAATTTTTGTTAGTTTTTTTAAAGATCTCATTTATTAAAAGTGTAAAATTTTTGAAAAAATTTTGCTTACTTTAAAAAAAAGTGTAGTTTTTAAGTATAAGCCATAAGGTTATATGTATTTTTTTACTTTTAAGAAATAAAGAAGTGTTCAAGCTATAACATGTTTCTTTTAATTTATTTTCATTTATAATAGTTTTTGTTTATTAAGAGTTCAAAGTATGGGAGTCTGAGAGACTCCAAGTAGGTAGTTACGTATAAGAAATTAGGGTCAGGTAGTAGAGGGTTAAACATCACTAGTTGGTGTGTAACATTGTCTCTTTGTTTAAAAACAACAAAGCTTATACTATAAACTGCAATTAGTGCAAACAATAGCATTTCTATTATTAGCTTGATCTAAATATCTGCCTAATTGGATTAAGGGCGCATCTTGCCTACGTAACTCGAATCGATACAATGTACGAGCACGCCTCTGCACTTTCTGAAATAACTTTCATAACATATTTCATAATATTATTCCATAGCATACTTTAATCAATCCGATATACGATGTTACGTATATAACTACGTTTTTTCAGAAATAGATGAAAACTAATTCGGTCTTATAAATTAGTTTTCAATTAATATCGATATTGACTAGCAAAGGATGTGCAATGTGCATGTTAATAAGTGCTCAAGGGACTGGAGTATAAATCACATTGGTTATATTAGTTTAAAATATCATTTCTTGAACTTAGAGCAAATTTGTTTCATGATAATTATGTACGTATATGAAAACGATTTTTTTATAAAATAAGAAAATAACCTACAAAAAAAAACGAAAGGTACATATAAAATGTTTCTGATTTTTTTTTAGAATTAACCAATAACCATCGTTTCTTACCAATACAATATTGAGATAAACGAAAACATGTCTTATTTGCATAAATATGTTTACACAAAATCAATTCCGATATTGTCGAACGAAACAAAATCAATTTGGCGGTATTTCACGTGTTTAGGCATAAATTCGTGGCAGTGGTTTGATTATGATGTATTGTCCCTGATTGTGAAAAGGCGGGTATACACAAAGCGAGCAGCCTCGCGAAGCAAATGCGCGAGCTCGGTCTGTGTGAACGTGGCTCGGTCGAGAAAGCATCATTTACGCTACATGAGGGACTGGCCGTGTTGTAGCCGAGAAACAAAATAATATTGCCCATGATTGTAAAAAGGTGACAGAGCAGAAACAGAGCGTGAAGCCTCGCGAAGCAAATGCTCGGTCTATGTGGACGAGGTTCGGGCGGAGAAAGCAAGTTTTAATACACTGAGCTGAGGATGGGCCATGCTGCAGCCGGGAAACAAATGAAACAATATACATACATATTTCAACACTCTGTCCCGTCCGAGCCACAATAAGATATGAATCTCTTCATACACAAAGTTAATAATGTATGATCGTGCTTCGGATGAGGTACAGATGGGGTAAGGCCCGGCCGCGACATGGTGTAGCATCTCATGGTGGTGAATCATGCTGAAGACACCATTCTGCCGTTTCAGCCTAGGCACGGCCACACTTACCGAGTTCTTTCTTGCAGAACTTGCCTCGCGAGGCTGCTCGCTCTGTGACTGTGCTGTGTGTGTCTCTGACTATTATCGAATATTCGGATGAGAAAATTAAACGCAGTCTATTTTTGATTCATTTGCTGTCACCTTCTGACCGTTGATTGAACTTTGCGTGGGGGCAATTTCCAACTGTACAGTACGTAATTAAAGCAAATTGTATGTTACATTGTTTTGCTGTTCAATAACATTGAAAATGAAACAAAATTACAAATGATAATCAGGTATTGTAATTTAACTCAATTTTAAATTGTCAGACTGTGTTCCATTTAAAATAAAATTACGGCCATACAAAACATATCCGTGCTTTTATGAATTTTAATCAAGCTACTAACTTATTTGTTGATTAAAAATACATTTTGTTTAAACAATAATCGTATTTCAGGTTCCATTAAAGCGTTCTTATTAAAGAAGTCGATTCGCATAGTTCACTTGAAAATGAATGTTTTCAATGTCGATTTCAGCGTCTCAATGTAGGATTAACTACAGCAGGGACAATAGTCCATTTCTGAAAGCTGTTCAATGTAAAATTCTAATAAATGTAAAGCCAGTAATTTCACTTCATTTAAAAGAATTTCTCAACGTATTTAGTAGGTGCCTCAGCTTTAAAAGGCTTCAGCTAGAGCATGAAATTTGAATACATTAAAATTAACTTTATTGACTGAAATAAATTTTCTTTATGAAGTATGTTTAGGACGGTTGAAGTGATATAATAACTTAGTTAAACACGACTTTTTTATTTTCTCTAAGATATCCTTTAGCGACCGTAGTCGTGTTCCATAAAAAGGAAAATAATTATCTTGACTAGATAATGGGAGTTTTTTTTGAATCTGAACATTTTTTTTTATTACTAGTCTGAGTAAATATCATTACGTAGGTGATATACAAGTAAATGCTTTCTATTCTAAACGAAATTTACAAACGAAAATTCTCAAATCGAAAAAAGCTACTTACTAAACCACCAAGCCTATACCTCGTCGCAAAAAAAAAGAATAAAAACATAAAAAAAAAATATTTATGATTCTTGTTATCTCATTCAGTAATAAGATACTGAAAAAATATTTCCATTTAACAAAATTGCATTTGAATATGAGTTTCTTAACTTCTGTATTTATCTTAGTGAAGATCCACACTTGTTTGACTTTTCAAGTTCTGTAGGTTAGCTTTAAACGTTCTTCCATTATTCGAGTATACGTTTAGAAATTAAACACTTAACGGTTTTTAAACGTGATTTATTAATTTTGACTAATAAATCGCGTTTTAAAACCTTTAATGCATTTAATTTTAAAAGTTCTTCCGTTATGTTTGCATTTTATGCACTTAGAAATGGCTATTGGCTTCCCACACTAATATATTTAAATTTACAATTTTTTTGTGTTCCCTATAAGGTTGTTTCCGGTAAAATAAAGGTACTTACAATATCACTGTAAAACAACTCTAGTTGCTCTTGCTGTGTATGCAAGGAACATTTTTGCCTGCATTTTGGAAGTAGAGATCTAAACTCACCTAAACTAGGCATCATACGATGTCATATATTATGTAATACTTTTAATAACCTACTAAAAAAAATCTATATAATATATAAAACTCAAAGGCGACTGATATAGTGATCTATCAACGCAAAACCCAAACCACTGGACGTATCGGGATGAAATTTGGCATGCAGGTAGATGTTAGGACGTAGGCATCCGCTAAGAAAGGATTTCCCGAAATTCTTGCGGGAACGGGGAAAAAAGGGGATGCACGTACAAAGTCGTGGGCGGAAACTAGTAATAAATACAGTGACATTATAATACACTGGGTACTATACAATTTAGGGCCGATTTTTCAATGCTTTGATAAATTATTATCCGTCCAATAAAGTATTACACGATAATATTAAAATGTCACGTAAACTGTCAAATACGGGCAATTAGAATACGTTTTTAAAATGGTAGTTTTATACATTATTCGAAGAATAAGTTTTATCCAAGCATTGAAAAATCGGCCCTTATTATACGAAATTAAAAATCACTCTCATTTCTATACAGAATACCTACTTAAATATGTAAACAAATTCGTAATAAGTATAACCTTTTTACAAACTCTATGAATACATTTATGAGAGGAGTGTGGAGAGGAGGATTTGTAGATAAAGTTTGAAATTTTAAAGCATTAGCATACTTAAATAACATTGATCAAAAAAATACCACCCGTGTTTTCAATATTTACAAAGTATAAAACTGTTGCCATAAGGCATAAACAAAAACTCCGATAGAATTTTACAAAACAAAAATAGTTTCCGATATAGCTAAGCCCTCGGGTGTATTTCTGTTTTCACCTCTTGTAACTTTTACAAAATAAAATTATACAGTAAAATGGAAAGAGTCGCTTCAAAACCGTTTGTTACAGATTACTGCAAAATATAAGTTAGTTTCGTTGTCAATGGTTGAGTGCTAGTATTTCTAACAATCTATAAATATAAAAAAATGAAACTCTTTTGTTGCTAAGTTTAATCACTACATAGTATAAAACAAAGTCGCTTGCTCTGTCCCTATGTCCCTATGTACCCATGCTTCAATTTTTTAAACTACGCAACGGATTTTGATGCAGCTTTTTTAATAGATAGAGTGATTTAACCCATTGACCACCGAGCGGCCCGATCGGGCCGCGACACAATAGATTTTCTATTGTGTCTGTGATTCTGGGACTGAGGGATTAATCAAATTACCTACCTAGGTAAACTTCGGAGTGAAACCCCCCTGGTGCTAATACCTAAGGACAATAAAAGTTCGACGTCATTTTACATTATGTATTAGCAACTTTATAAACTCGAAACTACAGCATGTACAACTATAAACCTGCCATCTCTAAGGCGCGGGTCAAACACAAGCGGCGCGGGCGCGGGCGTGCCATAAGCGCACCTCTTGAATCTGTTTTGCACCACGTCCTTCTTATACATTTTGTATGAAATAATTTTGGACAGGCGTCGAGACGGCACGCCACGGTTGTGCCAAGGTTGCGCCAAGGTTGCGCCTTTCCAAAATTATTTCATACAAAATGCCAATAGCGCACCCGATGCACGCCGGCAGCGCGCCTGATGCGCGCCGCGACGCTTGTATATGTCCCGCGCCTAAGGTGAAACACATTTGGTCTGATGATGAAATTGTGTTCAGTCTAGTTCTATGTATTCTAAACTTATCTTAATTAGCATTCCGGTTAACCGACGTTGACATTTTGACATTTCCCGCTTATATTGACAGTTCATTGTTAGTGGGTTCATTGAATAGGTAACCTCTATGTAATCGAAAAGTGTCACTATTGGCATAGTATAATGAAACAAGTAGGCCGACTCCCGGGCTTTTAGGAGCGCACGGTACCTAAACTCGTGATTCGCATGTTGGCTTGTCACATTGTTATTAAGCTATTGCATAGCTTTTATCTCAGACTTTGAGCGCGGCGACCGAATGTAAAAATTCCGTATCGAAAAAGCCTAACAACCCCCACTCCAACCGGCACAGCGATGCGATGCTATGCAAGAGCTTTACCGCGGCAGTCCTCGAGTGCCACACGTATTTTTTAAATAATAACAAACACCGACCGCTCATAGCAATGGCGTGGCGCGGCCCTCACGAGAACGGTCTGAGTCATGAGAGGGAACCGAGCAGCGTGAAAATAACTTACTTTTCTCTTTATTCTGTGCTATTGGTTTGATAGGTGAATTTTGTGGTGCTAAAATGGACATAGGTTTGAATTAAATCAACGTGTTTATAGATAAATGAAATGGAACAATCGGTGGTTTTAATCACAGGAATAATACAATAAAATCCTTTTCAATGAAATAGGCTCAGCGGTTGTGGCGCGAATTTTAAACAAATATGTATCGATATTTTGGTTTGAAAATAATATAAATTTCGATAAAATTATTAATTATTTTGTACTGCTGGTTTTATATTGGGACAACATAATGTCACCAAGTCTATTTTAGATTAAAACGATACTATACTTAATTTGTCTGCCTTATGTTTGCAATAATTTTAGAAACACTTGATCCTTTATTCTTGACTTCCAATCGATAAACTGTGTCTATACTTCAATTTTGTATGATTTTGGAAACTAAAACATCTTGATTAAAGGCGAGCCTCCATACCAAATATGTATGTAATGGAGCAGTTAATTATATGGGTTCCTCGTAACCTCTAATTAAAACTATCTGCTTCACTAAATCATTCCCTACACGTAACAGTATAGGCACAAAGGTAATGACAATATTTTACCGCTACAAAGGATTTCTAGGTCAATTTGTCAAAAGCTAAGTATGTAGGTATGGTATGTATGAACTAAGGGATAAACGCAAGGAATGGCGAAGCTTAGATAATAATAACAAGAAAGGAAGAAAAGACCAGATTGTCATTTTTTTTTGTTGTATGATTCAAATATGAAAAATTCTGCCCGAATGTTCCTTAATTATGTAAAAAACAACCAACTGCATTTAAACATCAATAGAAGAATAGATCTTGTATAAACGCGAATGGATTTAGCAAAATTTTAATCCTGTAGATAAATAATAGATACACATAAACAAAGATTACAAAATAAAATAAAAGCGTAGACTTACATAATAGTACTCTACTTCTTAATATGCAAACATGTTGTTTCCAATATGAGCGTGTTTGTTCTAGAAGGTGCGACAATTTGCATTCTGTCTCATTCCATAGAGGAAACGTTAGTCAGACTCTGACATGTTTGAGAAATTGCACTTGAGCAAATGTTGGCCAGTTTCAAAGGGACTTAGATGGTCAAAGGGGACGTTATAACGAACAAAATTAAGGCCACATTTATACACATTGAGATAATAATTTTGGCGTGGAGATGTTATTATGGTATATATGGTATGGTATTATGATACGTTCTGTGTTGCGGATTGTAGACTGTAGTATTATTTTAGGGCCGATTTTTCAATGCTTGGATAAAACAGATATAATTGGTGAAAATTTGAAGAACTAGCAAAGAAAATCTATGCGGGCGAAGCAGACAAGCTTTTTTCCATAGAATTACAAAGATTGTTTTGAATTTCAGACTATAAAGTATATAAATTCAGTATCTATATTCTTTCCTACAATCATTTATCAAAATTAGTTTTAGTATGTAATAAATAGAACAACTTTATGAAATAAAGCTTACAAACTGATACATTATTTGAAATCTGGGTTAAATAATTAAATCGATGTAAATTTATTGTGTTAAAACCATAAAATATAAAAAGAATTTAATAAAAAAAAATCCTATGCACTGTCCCAGATTATTCTACCCTTGTTAAAATAACCCTTGGGCAACCACTCGACAATATAAATAATTTAATTATATCATTTTAACATAAAATGTTCAAGGTAAGGGTCCGTTCACACAGACCGGCTCGGAGAGGAGAGCAGATTCTTATCACGATGAAAACAGAGTTTTTAGTATTTGTAGTAAGGTTTATTTTTGCGCGTGCAATGCTTTTGACATTAAGAATGCTTGAACGCGCTTGGTGTGAAATAATAAGAGGAGCTGACCGGCTCCGTTCGCGTACTTTTTCTCGTTCGCGCAGCCGTTCGGTTCCGATTGCATGCGCATCCGCTTTCAGATAGCTTCCGAAATCCGCTCCGACCAACTTCAAGCGTATACGATCCGGTCTGTGTGAACGGACCCTTATACTTACTTACAAAGAGTCAAACGTCAGCGGAATTAAATGTGAAAGCAATTTAAATATCATTTAGCTATATTTTTTGTAGAGTAAAGTTTTTCAACAGGGTCGTTTAACTACTTAATGGAGTGGTTTATTTTTAATAGAAGTGGTTTATTAGTGGTTTATTTAGTAGAAATAAAATTGTACGCAGTCTGGCTGACAGAAATATAACTAGTAGTTTGTATAAAACTTGGATCTCAATTATTATGAGATAATTAAGTAATGGCTTTATGTTTTTATTGTATTAAAATTGTATTCATGTAAATTATGGGACTAAATTGTTCTGAAATAAAGAATTTATTATTATTATTATGTTTCTCATCTCCATAATACTCGGGTACCACCAGAAGGACGGTACCCGGTCTTTTGGAAGGCTTACGTGGGGACACGGATCCAACACGCAGAGGCCCTTTTGAGAGTTTTAATGTGTTATGGGACACCAGCCGCAGCCTGCCCATGACTGCACTATATAGAGATACAGCCCTGGGCAGTCCGCGGCCGATGTAGGACTATTACAGAAAATGGAAAGAAATAACTGGACTATGGAAAGGGGTGCTATGTGGACAGGTTACTGGGTCTATAGGAACTATGGCGTCTGCCTTTCTACAACAAAGTTTGTAAAAATATATTGGCAGACGGTGACTCGCCCTCTCACAGATGGGCCCTCTAAAAAGTCGCTGTAACTTAGCAACAAGAGGGCAACATGTCGTGAGCAGCTAAGGGTGGAGAGGCGTCCCTGGACTTTAAACGACGATCACGCGCTCCCTGAGGGTCCAGCATCACGTGCCCACTCGCCACTTATGATTCGCATCCACCCTTCGAGCTAAAAGCTCTCGCGACTCCACTCTGGCCGGCCGGTTAAGGCAAGCCAGAGGTGGGGGTCCTGTCCTCGTCAGGCTTCACTCCGACCGGCCGGTGAAGGCGAGCCGGAGATGAAGACAGGGGCCTCCCCCGGGAGCACTCGGTTCCCGCGGGGTCGCTACTCCCCGACACCCCGCCACAAGGTGTCCTGCGGGTTGACTGATTGCACGGGTGGAATATCTATTGTCACGTAGACAATAGATATTCCAACCGTGGGCGATGGGGTCGTCACATCCCTACGCCCTTATTATTATTATTATTATGTATCTCAATTCCATAATACTCGGGTACCATCATAAGGAAGGTACCCGGTCCTTTGGAAGGCTTACGTGGGGACACGGATCCAACACGCAGAGGCCCTTTCGAGAACTTTACTGTGTTGTGGGACACCAGCCGCAGCCTGCCCATGACTGCACTATAGAGATACAGCCCTGGGCAGTCCGCGGCCGATGTAGGACTATTGCAAGATAAGGAAACAAAATAAACTGGGCTATGGAATGGGATGTTAATGGACCGGAATTAAGGACTATGGAAGACTATGGCACCTGCCTTTTACTAAGATATAGCAAAAAATTGTTGGCAGGTGGTGACTCGCCCTCTCACTGTATGGGCCCCCGAAATAAGTCGCTGCAATAGTGCGACAAGGGGGCAACATATTGTGAGCAGCTAAGGGTGGAGAGGCGTCCCTGGACTTTAAACTACGATCACGCGCTCCCTGAGGGTCCAGCATCACGTGCCCACTCGCCACTTACGCTTCGCATCCACCCTTCGAGCTAAAAGCTCTCGCGACTCCACTCTGGCCGGCCGGTTAAGGCAAGCCAGAGGTGGGGGTCCTGTCCTCGTCAGGCTTCACTCCGACCGGCCGGTGAAGGCGAGCCGGAGATGAAGACAGGGGCCTCCCCCGGGAGCACTCGGTTCCCGCGGGGTCGCTACTCCCCGACACCCCGCCACAAGGTGTCCTGCGGGTTGACTGATTGCACGGGTGGAATATCTATTATCACGTAAACAATAGATATCCCAACCGTGGGCGATGGGGTCGTCACATCCCTACGCCCTTATTATTATTATTATTAATCGACTTTCAAAGGATTGTGTGATTTTTAATGTAGGGTCATTGATTTAGTTTAAATACCTACCTATAATGATGAAACATGTTACTGCGTAATTTTTACGAGGCAGCATTATATTCCGAATTATCATATTTTAGTTTGGTCACTCAATACAATGCAATTAAAACATTAAATATAGCCAAACAATCTTTAAATATTATCGATAAATATTGTTTTACTTTAAGAACATAAAAAGAGTCTATCAGCTTAAACTATAAAAGGTTTTTATTAAGCTATTGCATAGCTTCTATCGCGGGCCTTGAGCGCGGGGACCGAATCCAGAAATTCCGTAACGAAAAAACCTCACGCTCCCCACTCCGACGGGCACGGAGGTGTGGCTTGAAGGCATAGCATGCAATAGCTTTACCGCGGCAGTCCCCGAGTGCCACACGTCTTTTTTTAATGAGAGCAGCAGAAAATTATAAAGGATTTATTTTATAATTTTGTCAAAAAAAGAAACCACAAAAATCTATAATCTTCTTACGATACAATATCAAAGAGTAATTAAATTTTTAGGTCACGGTCAATAGTGACATCAATGCTCTAAAGTAAACAAGGTATTACGTAAAGCTTCCGCATTTCTTCGTAAACATCATTAGGAGTCCGTTGTAAAGATTAGGTTACCGATCTGTTAAGCGCTAATGGATGATTAAAGGTGCTGAGTGCATACAAGCCCTTGTAAACAATAAATATCCAACACAATGCATTGACAGTGCTCGTTAGATGTGAAGCTCAATTTACTTCCTCAACAAAAGATATCAATTTCACAGAAACGAACGGAGACGTCGCTGCGATTTACGGGCCGATAGCTGTTTTAGGGTTCCGTACCCTGAGCAGAGGCGGCTCGTGACAAAATTTTATGGGTGTTCACTTGAAATAAAACACTGAAAATACATGGTGTAAAGCAGTACATTAATCAAAAAAATTACTTATAAAGGAAATACATACGTCTTTATTTTTGGTGTGCAAAAATATCTATAACTTAAAGCGACAAGACATTCGTAAATGTCTGTTGTTGCTTTCATCACAACCATACAACCACGGTGTTTTCACATAATATTGTTCGGATTTAAACACACGCGTAGGTAGGTATATGTTTTCGTTTTTGTCGTACATTTTTGCGTAAGGTCAAGTTCAGGCCGTGGCAGTCCCTGCTTTCAATTCAAGCCGAATTTGTAACGTTTTAACACACTTTTTAATGAACGCCACATTATAATTGTTCATTTTCACACTCACAAGTAATACTGATAACTACAGACTATTTCAACACACGTATCTTATGATTTTAATTAGAAAATTCCCGAATTTGCATTCGCGCGCGTGCATTGAAGTTGACTCGAGAGTCGAGTGTTTGTTTATAATATAAATAGTGGCAATGTCGCGCGCGGCGGTAAAAACGAACCGGCAACGTTTGCGGGAGCGGCGCACCGAATTTTGCTATCTTTCCATAGAAAATCTTCTGTTTCACGCGCTCAGGGCACTGGCAAACCATCTCTTTCACTCCTATTGGATTTCGTATTAGGAAATGTACTAAATATTTTTTCATTGGATCGCAATCGTGAGCGCTCCCCTTCGCGCGTTACTGTATAAATACAGTATTATTCAAGTGTATGGAATGATGGATATATTCATTGGTATTGACAGTAGATTTTTACGATTACGATTGATTTTAAATAGTAATAATTAATATTAATAATGAAATTAAGGAGTATGATTTTATTATAATTATTTATGGGAGTTCACTGCACCAGCGCTCCTTAGGGCGAGCCGCCTCTGACAGAGGCGGCTCGTGACAAAATTTTATGGGTGTTCACTTGAAATAAAACACTGAAAATACATGGTGTAAAGCAGTACATTAATCAAAAAAATTACTTATAAAGGAAATACATACGTCTTTATTTTTGGTGTGCAAAAATATCTATAACTTAAAGCGACAAGACATTCGTAAATGTCTGTTGTTGCTTTCATCACAACCATACAACCACGGTGTTTTCACATAATATTGTTCGGATTTAAACACACGCGTAGGTAGGTATATGTTTTCGTTTTTGTCGTACATTTTTGCGTAAGGTCAAGTTCAGGCCGTGGCAGTCCCTGCTTTCAATTCAAGCCGAATTTGTAACGTTTTAACACACTTTTTAATGAACGCCACATTATAATTGTTCATTTTCACACTCACAAGTAATACTGATAACTACAGACTATTTCAACACACGTATCTTATGATTTTAATTAGAAAATTCCCGAATTTGCATTCGCGCGCGTGCATTGAAGTTGACTCGAGAGTCGAGTGTTTGTTTATAATATAAATAGTGGCAATGTCGCGCGCGGCGGTAAAAACGAACCGGCAACGTTTGCGGGAGCGGCGCACCGAATTTTGCTATCTTTCCATAGAAAATCTTCTGTTTCACGCGCTCAGGGCACTGGCAAACCATCTCTTTCACTCCTATTGGATTTCGTATTAGGAAATGTACTAAATATTTTTTCATTGGATCGCAATCGTGAGCGCTCCCCTTCGCGCGTTACTGTATAAATACAGTATTATTCAAGTGTATGGAATGATGGATATATTCATTGGTATTGACAGTAGATTTTTACGATTACGATTGATTTTAAATAGTAATAATTAATATTAATAATGAAATTAAGGAGTATGATTTTATTATAATTATTTATGGGAGTTCACTGCACCAGCGCTCCTTAGGGCGAGCCGCCTCTGACCCTGAGGGTCAATACAGAACAATAATACGGGATCCTATTACTGAGAAGTGAAAGCTTGCTTTGCGTGTCCGTCCGTCCGTCTATCACCATGCATATCTCGTGAACCGTGATGGACAAATTTTGTCAGAGCTGATATGTTTCTGTTGCCACTATAACAACAAATTCTAAAAAAAAAACGGAGGCTAAGCAACAGTTGGCGCGGTCATATTTGGATGGGTTTTGCAGTTGCTCTTAAACTTATTTGTACGGAACCCTTACTTTCACAAGTTCGCTCGCACTTGAGCGATTTTTTCTAACTTTTTCCCCTTTTAACTGTACAATTGGTTCTAACAAGACGTTTTAATCTTGGATAAATAGTTTGATGTTATTCGTTCGATGTGTTTCGCAGTCTGAATGCAAATCACTGTGATCTGTTTTTTAAGGGGTGTTGATATTAATGGCGCAATATTAGTTTATTTCAAATAGTTCTGGAAAACGGCTTATATAAGTTGTTCTGTTTTTTGTTATCAACCTATTTAAAAAAAGCATTTAGGAGTAGGTTCTCAATTCGATTTTTTTTTGTTTGATGACTCAGATCTTTCGACTGGGTGAACCGATTTTCATTGTTATTTTTTTTTAAACCTACTTGCCTCACAGTTCGTTACATTTAAATTTGCCGACGTTATTTAACTCAATTAAGATAGTTTCTATTAGTTACATCGTTTATAAGTTGAGACCACCTGGAACAATTTTATAATCAGTTTATTAAAACGTCAAAGAAATTATGAAAATTCCATGAAGCTGTAAGAAGTTCGTCGGGTCAGCTTACTTCTTTTTCACTTCTAGTTCTTATAATAATTCGTTAAAGTTAATACTATCTATGTTAAAGACATGTTTAATACAAGGTGGACCAAAAGAAGTCATCCGATGTTGTTTGGCTCTCATTTTTTTGCTAAATGAAAAACTTCGATTCTGTTTTTTGATTATGTTTATTTGAACCTTTAAAATTTTATTAGTTAAGTCGAGAAGATGATATCGACCAAATGGGCGCCGTCACAATTGATTGCCATACGGGCTCGTTTTAGGGCATTTCTCATCACTTCAGCGAGAACTTCGGGCGACAAATTCTCGCACTCGTGTCTAATGTTGTCCTTGAGGGCTAAACAACCTTGAGGGCTAAAAAAAACCCCACAAAAAAGTCTGGAACGGTAAAATCGGGCGGTCTTGCGGGCCAGTGCAAATCGCCAAAACGAGAGATGAGGCGACCCGGGAAAGCCGCCCTCAGAATATCGGTTGTGGCTCGCGCAGTGTGTGCCGTTGCTCCGTCCTGTGGGAACCACATATTCTCCAGTCCTAATTCGTCCAATTGCGGCAGAAAAAAACTCAGTCAACATGGCCCTATAGCGTGCACTGTGCCCGTAGCATGTTTCCGGCGACAGCTCGACATCCTCGGCAACAGCGGCGATATTCTCGGCAGAACGGGTGCTCCGGGGCCGGCCACTCTTGGCAACGTCTCGTGTGGTCCCATACTCTTCAAGGTTGGTGGCCAAACGGCGCAGTGTTTGCGCAGTCGGTGTCGGACGGCCGGGGAATCGGCGACGAACTGTTACGCAAAAAAAATAGACACGATTATTCCGCGTTCTTGGGGACTGTATCGCTCCATGGCTTGTTCACTTGTATTCTACATCTGTCTAGTACACAAATGTCAAAATAGATTTGAAATTGGCGGCCATTTGCAAAAATGAGAGCATCTCCCAATAGGGTGATTTCTTTTGGCCCACCTTGTATAAATAATAACCTATTTAGAGTATGTTCTCATAGTATATCATTACTATTATCACGTCACATTTTAATAAATTTTCTCTGATGACGAGATCCATATTTGCCCCATCATATTTATCAAGGAAAGATATCTGTCAGATAAATTCATCCAATATTAGTTCCTCAAGAGTAGAGCTAGCCCTTACGGCGGGGGCACACGATGCGTTGCGGCACCGCACCGCAAAGATTTCACCGTGTCAGTGGGCACACGAGCGGTGCGGCGCCGTAACGTTGTTTTGTCGCAGCGGCGCCGTAGCAGCGTTGGACAGTCTGTTAATGAAAAGCGAGCGTGTCTCCTTCCTTGTGACGCAAAACAACTGAGCGGTGCCGCTCCGGCGTCGCATCGCATTCACCCCTCCCCGCCTCGTCTCGGTGGTTGCAAGTCCGGTGCGGCGCCGGAGCGCATCGTGTGACATGCCACAGATATTTATATGCGCAATATTCTATGTAAGACGACGCAGCGACACCGCTCCGGCGCTGGACCGCCGCCGCAACGCATCGTGTGCCCCCGCCGTGAAGGATCCTTTATTTTTTGTGAAACTCCGTCAAAGGCTAAGCTATTTCTAAATTAGCATATATATTGGATATGTAAAGCACACAATATAAAAAATAATGCGTTATGAATCAAAGCTCAAGCGAAACAAGATTAAAGTTGCCACAAATTACTGTTTTTATTTTGATTTTGTGTCGTAAAGTTACGAAAGAGTTTTGTTACGAGCAGTTAAAGTTTCGTTAATTTATTTAAATGGAGTTTATATTTACTAAGGGTCAAAATCGGATCGTAAGCTATAGAATTTAAACATTAAACATTTTCATTTTGAAACTATACAAACGGCATATATAAAACAGGTATCGCAGCAATATCTACTACAAAAGATATGGTTTCGTTTCATAAAAGTAATTTTTTAGGTCACGCATTACTTATCTTATAGTTTAAAATATCCATACTAATATTATAAATGCGAAAGTAACTCTGTCTGTCTGTCTGTTACTCAATCACGCCATAACTACTGAACCAATTTGCATGAAATTTGGTATAGAGATATTTTGGTACCCGAGAAAGGACATAGGCTACTTTTTACCCCGGGAAATAGGATAGGTTTTATCCCGGATATCCCAAGGGAACGGGAACTATGCGGGTTTTTATTTGACTGCGCGGGCGAAGCTGCGGGCGGAAAGCTAGTTTCACTATAAAATTATGAGAAGGGAAGGTACTAATCATTTAATACTTTATTTTCTTTGGCCTATTAAGCTCTTATATTACCTAGAAGGCTTTGAAGCTGCAAACTATAATGGTTCCAAAGAAAGGACATGTTTCTAAGAACATTTTTCTATATCTTACAATAAGGATATAGTTCGATACAATTTTGCCAGCGTCAGTTGCTCATAATGATGTAATAAGACATCTGGTACAATATCAGGCACTAGGCAGTAACAACTTTTTGGCCATTTACCATCTGTAAAGTTAGGTTGTGTTCACATTCAATATTGTGACTTTTATTTGTTACTAGCTTCCGCCCGCGACTCCGTCCGCGCGGAAAAATTAAGATTTATTTATTTCTACGAATTTTTCCGGGATAAAAAGTATCCTATTTTATGCCCAGGATAATAAGGTATAATTATACCAAGTTTCATCGAAATCGAACCGTTAGTTTTTACGTGATGCCTTCACATACAGACAGACAGACAGACAAAAATTTTTTTAATCACATATTTGGGTTTGGTATCGATCCAGTAACACCCCCTGCTATTTATTTTTTCAATATTTTCAATGTACAGAATTGACCCTTCTACAGATTTATTATATGTATAGATAATATATAAAATTCTGCAAAAAATTCTAAATTCCCTGTTTGACAGGACGCAGAAGGCTTATCGCATATGCCTCTAATACCACAAGGGAACACGGGACTTCACATTTAAAAAAAAAAAAAACATTCGCTTTACTGATGAGTCTGGATCGTTATTTTATTTTCGACATGGACAACCATTTTTATATCTGCGAAACTAATGTTTATACATTAGTTACATATTTTTTTTATTAAAATTATTTGTTTATTTTACTCTCGCTCATCACAATACGTGATGTTCCTGTACAAACCTAATTTTTAATTAATATCATGTTTGTCCAAATAAAGCATTCCCTCTGAATATTTACATGTTAATCATTTTTTAAAGCTCACTGTGTAGTTTCTTTGAAAATTCTCAAAAATATAAAATTTAAGAATGCGACAGCCACATAAACTAAATCTGTAGGAACAAGGGCTTCCACATTAAGCAGATTGCCTCCGATCGACTATAAAGACCTCAACTCCAGTCGCATATTTTATTATTGTGAAAGGAGGCTTATAGTATCGTAAAAGATCGGAGTATCTTTCCGTCGTCTGTTTCGTCTAATTGAAATGATAATTAATCCCCAGTGAATGGCGAAACTTAGTCAATAGTTTTGTGAACTTCTTCAACGAATAAACATCGCTTTTTGTGTTCCTAATCTGGGTAAAGGATCTTCTAAATTCCAATTCGATTCTTCTAGAATCTTGATGAATATTTATTTCTATGATTGTATGTTTATATTTGTAACATTCTAATAATATGATAAATTACTATCTAACCATTAATTATCGTGCCCAAAAAAAAATCTTAAAACTCTTTTATTCAAGCAAACTTTTACAAATATTACGAATAGTAATTTTATTAAACTACCACTTCTATATTCTTCGTAGACCCCTTGTAGACCCGAACTAAAATATTGTTAGCTATAATCCAAATAAAAATATATCTAACAACCCTCTCTTGATCTTGTTAATGGAGTTGCGATGAAACCTCAAGGAAATCCTGCAATCAAGTAGCTGTGGCTTTACATAATATTGCTGCCTACTCCATTCGGATTAATAATAGAGCACAATAAGCTAATCATAAACTAAATGGGAAATGTTTGCTATACAGTCAATGGATACAAAATTGATTGTCTGTCTGGACTGAATCGCTTTGACTTCTACACTGTAAGGATTAATTGCACTGCACATTGATTGCTTCTCTTTGATTATGCGCCAGGAGTATAAAATAAATAAATATGTCAGGACAATTTTTCACACACGGCACGATCTGCTGCCATACTAAGCTTTCGCTTGTGTTATGGAAACCAGATGGCTGATAAACATACATAAATAATTTTAAATAAAAACTTATATAGATAATTACAACCAGACACAGAGCAAACATCTATGATCATCACACAAATATTTGCCCCGGGTGGGAATCGAACCCACGGCCTCTGGCTTGGAAGGCAGGACCTCTACCAACCAAGCCAACCGGTCAGTATATTAATTACATAATAAAATACCGACAAGTAAGTCTGTAAGTGGCTATTGTAATCTACATCAAATTAATCTCTTTTAAAAACAAATAACAATGTTTTTAAAAGAGATTCTTCTCTAACAAATCCGTCTGGTTGATTTAAATGTTAATCATTACATAAAGAAAGCTTGTAGACGCTACAGTAAGAGCCCTCTCGATGTTATACATACAAAGTACCAACAATTAACAATCCTCTTCCTCATAATTGCCAACAAAAAATCCACTACAAAACTCCATTGGCTTACAAATCGTGGAAAGCAAGGTACTCGTTGTGCTAATAAAACCTCCCTTTATTGTTTTTATTAAGGCAATGAATCCAGCGCCCGGCGAAATGACCTGAAAAAATTAAAATATATCCGCGATGTTAAAAACCTCTAGTTTTATAACTAACGTGGATTTTTACGATTTACCGCCGCTTGCGTTTGCCGTTTTATATGTTTAAATGTTGTTTTTATGTTACGCGTAATTACTTTGACTTAAATCTGAATACATTTTTTATGAGAGAGCTAAAACGGAGACAATAGAGGGAAAAGGGAGGACGACGTGAATACTAAAGTTAGCGGATTTGAGGGCGAAATGTACCTAAGCCCAAACTAAATACACAAGGTGAGCGCAGACGTATTTGACCTCCACAAAACAAGCCAAAACTGGCTCCGAACAGTCATTGCAAAATTGATGGAAATTGGAAAATTGTGGAGTGAAGTAAAGCGTCGATCTGCTCTCACGAACGTTTGGAATATTTCAATACGTCCAACTGAAATAGATCTAAATCTAAAAGATAATAGGATTTGAAACAGCACACTTTTTTGTATCGGAATATAAAGTGACGTTCTTTTTATTATCGACTTAAAAAAAGGAGGAGGTTTTTGACTCTATTTTTTGGATTTGTTACCGGTGAACTGATTTTGATTATTATTTTTGGATTTGAAAGCTAGTGCTTTCTGATTGGTCTTATTTAAACTTTGTCCAATTTGAAGGCGTGTTCGAAGATTATAACACTGTCATAATTCCACCTACATACAAACACTTTACCCACATTCTTCATAGCTTGTATATTATTAGGTATTCGATCTCATACTTCCTAAATTAATCAAGAGGTCAGTGGATGACCCATCGTACGTTTCACTCAATAAATAATAAATGAGGATAATGACCTACTAAGGCGATTAGCCGAGCCCACGTTAACAGAAATCTATATCAGTAAATATAGGTATGCTAAATACATCTGAAGCTATTTTAATGGCTCTTCACAATGGACAACGTTGGGCGAGTAGAGGCAATCACGATAGTCTAGAGAACCTAAATGTCTATGACCGGCCGTCGTGTCATTGTTATGTTTATTCCTATCACCTTAGTGGCGACAAACATCGACGATCATTTGTTAGGCCAAAACTACCCATTGTGAAGAGGGCACATAAGAGTGTGCCAAGAATATATGATTGTGGTCAATTAGGCAAATCGAAATGTCGTGTGAACGTCATGAGGTCGCAAGGGAAGGAGTGACACTGAAGAACTAATGACACTTTACAGGATATAAATAACTGGTAATGTTCCATTTGATTCATGGAGTATGGTTACAGTATGGTGGCGTTACCAGAACAATATAAGGTTTAGATTGTCTTTAGGTCCAACTTTTTATATCAGAGCAAGCAAAGGGACAGGTGGGCCACCTGATGTTAAGAAGTCAAGACCGCCTATAAATACTACCAATAGTGGAGGCGTTGCAGGTGCTTTGCCGGACTTTTAATAATAAGTAATAAATAACTATTTTCTTGATGGCCCCAATGTCGAAGTTGTTCGGGAATACCGCAGGCGGTAAATTTCTAAATTTCAAAGCTTTACCGTACGCAAAAGGAACTAAATTCTCAAATTCAAAACGAAAATTTGTTGAATGAGATAAAAATAATTTAAAATAATATTTTGTATCAATAACGTTTTTTATTGATGACTATGTAATGAATAGCAAGATGAACTAGTTTTCTAATTTCAAAGAGCCAAAGTAAATAAATGTTTATTGAAAAACAATTCTCGTGAAAGTAGGTACTATTTCTATTCGCAATATGAGTTTGGCGAGGCCTCGGTGCATTTCTGTTTTATGGATACATCATTAAATTGAATGAATGAATATAAAGACTTTCCATACCCATTTCAATATTTTATATAATTGAGAGATCTAATGATCTAATTTTAATTTATGCTAGCTTTCCGCCCACAAAGAAAAATCTGCATAGGTTCAGTAGTATTTGCGTGAAAGAGTAAGAAACATACATACATACACATACATCCATCCTCACAACTTTCGAATTTATAATAATAATTATTAGATAGAACTGAGGAATACATTTGACTAGTACAACTTGAAGTACTCGTCGTGATTATAGTTTATAATATAAGTGAAGTCCCATGTCCCCTAGTGGGGTAAGGGGCAGATGCATTATACAATTTCTGTTTCACTGATCGATTTTCTTTAGGGACTGGTAGGTGATCAGCCTTCTGTGTCCTGCCAGACCGAAACATTTTTATTTCTTCGGGTCCACCGGGAATCGAACCCAGGACCCCTCGGTTCTACGCTCACGCGTCAACCACTGTACCAAGAAGGCGGTCAATAGTCATCACTACATAATATAAAACAAAGTCGCTTTTTCTGTCCCTATTATATGTCCCTATGTATATTGTATGCTTAAATCTTTAAAACTACGCAACGGAATATGATGCGGTTTTTTGAAATAGATATTATAGTGATTCAAGAGGAAGGTTTTAGTAGGTATATAATTTATTAGGTTTTAGACAAAGCGGGCGAAGCCGCGGGCGGAAAGCTAGTTTATAATATAGCGAAAGCTATCTATTGAATTTATCAATACACATTTCACATACATAGCTTTATCTTTTTAAATGAACTTCCAACATCAATATTTAATCTATTTACTTTAACCATTCGCTTAATAAAATCCTAGATTTATTCTGCGAAAAATGAATTTCTGAAATAAACTTTTCACAAGAAATTTCCAATGTTTACCGTAAGTTTTACAGAATAATTGACTTTTATATTTCTAAAGTATCTATTAATTACTATTGTTTACTTTGTGATTTAGTTCTTGTTTATTTGATCATTATTTTCTTGGACGTTTTCAATAATTTTCTTTGATTTTTCTTTCAAATTTTGTTAGTAACAATCTTAAAAATATCATGAATTATATTTATCCATAAATGTAGTGCGTTCGAAGGCTTAGAGAAAAAGCTAAAAAATATTGTAAAGCAATCGTGCACTGGTCGAAGTTTGACCTTCTCACACTAACGACTCTTACCTGAAATCCAATATACCTTTCTTGATATAATATTATAATGCGTATATCATCATTCTACGAATTGGTATTGTAATAGAATCACAAAGAGCTGTGTATTATCGCAAACTAAAGAGGGAATGCTCTAAAACTGCTAAGAGAATATAAACCGATTAAAATTTCATTAAATAGCGTAAAGAAATTAATTCCTTTCCCGTTGTGTCCCTAATCCCTATGCATGGTTTGATCTTTAAAAATACGCAACGGATTTAGAGGTCCAAGAGATATAAAGAGAAATGTTTTTTACCGACTTCAAAAAAAGAGGAGATTGTCAAGTCGACTGTATTTGAAGACAAAGCAGGCATAAATAATTTGGAAAATCCAAAAGTGCACGCCTCATATTTTTTTTAAATAAATATTTATTAATTATTATTTTTGTTTATTTAATAACAATTAAACCACATCGAATCAGACCCTGAAAAATGAAAGGGTTCTATTCCTGAGCATACTCAAGCGTAAGAGAAAAAAAAAGACTCGATTAGTAAAGTATTTCGGTCGCTATCGTGTTAACAAGAAAAAGGATCCGCACATACAGACACACGGACGTCCAAGACAGAACTTTTTTAAACTGTTTTTTAACTAGTTTAAATAACAAAAATGACATCAAAAATATCATGAACGTTAAAAATAGTGTTTTTTCTTAATATGTGTGTGTATGTATTATCTTACAAGTGCAATGTATGATACATAAAGACATTTTAAATTTGAAAAATCAGATGTTTTGCGCGAAGTGACAGTAGTACCCACCTCAACGCTTCGCTTATGAGGCGTGCAATAGATAATTTATTAATACGAGACGAATAGTAAATCCATGATTAGTACTTTTTAAAACAATTGACAAGCTCCACTCCTGCATAATGCTTGTTACCAAGGAGGGGAAAGTACAATTACCTCACGTGATCTCAATGACTGCGTCCTTTAATT
Organism: Colias eurytheme; assembly: GCF_061535395.1. Taxonomy (NCBI): domain Eukaryota; kingdom Metazoa; phylum Arthropoda; class Insecta; order Lepidoptera; family Pieridae; genus Colias; species Colias eurytheme. The sequence continues at coordinate 1,970,333 of NC_142980.1, forward strand.
GAGAGCTCTAGTCCTAGATTATTTACATGAGTAAGCTTTTACGGTCTTGTTCGTTGGGAGTTAGCTTCATTTCGGTTAAACAGGATTGACGGGATTCAACGTACTTTTTTCCCTAGTGAGATTTTCCTACACACTAAAATAGACATGAAACACTTAGATTTTACACCTAAATATTTGACTGACTGAGGTTAGTCTCCCCATGACCGTTGTAAAGTGTTCAAAAAATGTTCATCTATACTTAGTGATGCTATGCCGGGTCCAGACTGGTGAAACGTAACATGCAATGTAACATTCTGCCTTTCATTGCATGTTCGCTGCTGGTGTGGACGCATAGCGCGCTCATAACGCGCATTCACTACGAACATCCCGCGTTCGTCTGTTTCCGCCATTCTGCCGCGAACACGGCCCTTCGATACACGTTTTTTTCGTGCGCGTCAATGCGGTAGATCACACGAAGCATGGAGTCCGAAGACCACGTTCTTGCTATGACGATTATCAGTACTTCATTATTAATAATACATCAACTCATGAAAACACGCCGAAGACCCTTTCTTTTGCTCATTCCACGCAGTCTCGTCCTCCATGTTCGTTGCGTTCTCAAACGACCGTCCACATTGGCTGCTCCGCGCACACAACGCGCCCCTTTGTGTTCGTCGAAAAACCGACAAATTTCGGATCGCTCCGCGCGCGGCTTGTAATGCTCGTAGCATGCTCGTGTAATGCACAATTCGCGCGCGCAAGACGTCCAAACTATGAGAAATTGTTACAAAGTGTGTTACCTTTCATGATACATTGCAGCAATGTGGACGGTGAATTCTTTCATTGCATGTTACATTGCATGTTACGTTTCACCAGTCTGGACCCGGCATTATAAAGCTGAAGAGTTTGTTTGTTTGAACGCGCTAATCTCAGGAACTACTGGTCCGATTTGAAAAATTATTTCAGTGTTAGATAGCCCATTTATCGAGGAATAGGATATATATAATATCATCCGGCTAAGACCATTAGGAGCGGAGCACTGCGGGTAAAACCGCGAAGCACAGCTAGTTTATAATATAATAAAAAATTCTATAATTTCTAAATGTGTGCTCACGTAATATTAGTCACAAGAAAATAATGTTTTTTTATTTTAAATACCTAGCTCACCAATTATTAAAAACAGAAGTCTTAAATGTTATTTCTGAACTAATAAATAATTATAACAATGCAGTGAATTGTACGGTGTGCGAAGACAGTAATTAAAACGTCCCTATGCCACGAGGGATTTATTACGACCTCATATTACTAATTATAATTTTAACTATGCACCCTAGCCATCCTATTATATTTTGAAAAGACAGAGTGATGGATTATATTATATTATTTTATATAATATTGTAATACATAATATTTATTTATACATGTATATTACAATATTATATAAACCATACCTGTCATCGTCGATGTTAACGTATTTGATCACTCCGTAAATAAAATTTCTTATTATTCAGAAGCACTTGTCAATAGAATTGGAAACTGCACCAAGTGATTAGTTGAAGCTTACGTTTGCAATACAAAACAATATTTCCACAAATATCAAGTAAGTTCACTTAAAATAATAACCACTTGGACGAAAAAACATACATTTGGATGTCAACATTATTTTTCGACCTACCCTAGAAAATTTTAAGAATATTTTTCTTGCAAGTTGTCACTACTGCCAAGAGAGCATTTATTGATGTGCAAATTTTTGATGTACTGACAAACCATAGATTAAAGAGGAGCATTTACTGCTGTGCTGTTTACAAATATATTTATTTTGATAATTTATTATAAACCGCTCAAGATTAAGATAGTTCATACTTCTTGCTTAAAATGAGTTCCTGTAATGCTTGTCACCGTGTTATTAGTATTACCGAGAGATTATCATGTTCACTTTGCTCACAATGTTACCATTTCGCTTGTGTGAATTTTACGAAAGAAAACTTTACGAAAATGTCTAGCAAAAATAAAGCGACTTGGAAATGTCCGGAGTGCAAGGTGACTAAGAGGAAAGGAGATATCAGTGACACCCCGGTCAAAGATTCGGGTGATACGATTACAAATTTCGGGAATAAAGATGATGTAATTTCTATGGATACCTTTAATGAGCGTATTTTATTGTTCGAGTCTACAATTTTGACTAGAATGGAGTCATTGCTTACAGAATCTTTTGAAACAAGGTTAAAGACTGAATTTGAATCAATTCGCAATGATGTCAAGTTAATTCCAGAACTAGCAAAATCGGTCGAGTTCTTTTCATCAAAATATGACGAAGTTTATAAAGAACTACAAGAAGCCAAATCTGAATTATCGGAACTTCGTCATGAGAATGTTCAGCTTCGTGAAAACATGAAGCATTTAACTTATAAAGTTGATCAAGTGGAACTCCGAGCACGGGAGAACAATATCGAAATTCAGTGCTTACCAGAACACGCCAATGAAAACTTGGTTAATACTGTAATGCAGCTGGCGAAGATTACTTCGTGTCCTTTAATAGAAAAGGACATAATCTCCTGTACACGCGTGCAAAAAGTAAACCCCAAATCGAACAGGCCGAAGTCTGTTATTGTTAAGCTCTCCTCGACACGTCTACGTGATTCTATTCTGGCTTCATATTTTACATTCAACAAGACAAATTCAAGCGACAAACTGAATAGCGCACATCTTGGAATTGGAGGAGAAAAGCAGTCAGTTTATGTGATGGAGCACCTGTCTTCTTGCGTCCGAGAACTTCACGCTCAAGCTCGTATCCTCAAGAAAGAAGGAGTGTGTAAATACGTCTGGGTTCGCAATGGCCGTGTTATGGTTAGAAGGAACGATTCTTCGCCTGCTGTGTGGGTTAAAAATGCGGACGTTTTAAGTAAGTTCAAAGTGCTTGGTTAAAATATTATGTATATTGTATATCCCTTTTTTTAAATGTCTCTTATAATAATCACAATGAATTCGTTGAATATTTATTACCAGAACTCTAGAAGTATTCGTGGTAAACTGCTCGAGTTAAAACTGTCGAGTTCCGCCTGTACATATGATTTGATAATACTTACGGAAACATGGCTCAACAATAGGGTTTTCGATGCTGAAATTCTTAATGATAGGTACCAAATCTTCAGACGGGACCGATCCACTACTAGTAGTCGCAAAAATGACGGTGGTGGAGTGCTTATTGCTGTTTCTAAACAAATTAAAGCTTCACGCATCTGTTCCTTTGAAAGTGAGAGCGAAGATTTGTGGATAAAGATATCTACTAATCACAATAATTCCAGTAAAACTCTTTTTATATGCGCCGTTTATTTACCACCACCATTGACACTCCCTCAACTGGAATCCGAATTGATTTCAATGAGTAAAGCTTTCACGAACATAGGGGACAGTAATGTCTTAATCGTCGGTGATTTTAATACGAGTAAACTTCTATGGGACATACCCTCCACCCAACCTGAACGTCACTCAACGACCACACTTATGGTGGATTCTAATTTGATGTCTAGTTGCTTGAACGATTTTTTGGCATTACATAATTTGCGGCAGTACAATACAGTTTTAAACTCTGATGATAAAATTTTGGATTTAGTCCTCAGTAATATTGATTATGTTAAGACAGAACTAGCTTTATCAGCACTGACTAGGGTCGATTGCTATCATCCGGCTATTAATATTTTAGTAGACTTTCCCGTGCACAAATTTTTAAAAAAGAATAGAGTGGTGAAACTTAATTTCATGAAAGCTGATTATGAAGTTATCAAAAGCAAACTTTATGAAATTGACTGGAATGCGGAATTAGCCACCATAAATAAGGTAGACGATATGGTAGAAAAGTTTTACTCCATAGTTAATCATATTATTGAGGACAATGTTCCCAAAAAACATATGCACAAAAATTATTTGTATCCTGTTTGGTATGGTAAAAATTTAATAAAACTTTTAAAAGAAAAAGAAAAAATAAGAAAAAAATTTATGAAATATAAAAATCCTTTAGATAAACTGGAGTTTAACTTAGCGAGAACTCGATGTCATAACGAGATTAAGCTAAGCTACCAAAAATATCTTAAAAACGTCGAAGTATCTTTAAGTAATAATAATATAAAAGCTTTTTGGTCGTATATTTCCGCCAAAAGAAATTCTAAAGGTATAATACCGGAGGAAATGCTTCTTAATAATGTTGTTTATTCCTCTCCTGCAGATATATGTAGTGCCTTTGTTGAACACTTTTCTTCCGTGTATACCAAAAGTAATTGGATTAATTTAGTACAGCTTATAGATGAAACTTCTCCTCGAAATAATATTTTGGATAGAATTGTATTGGATAATGCCTCAGTGATAAAATCCTTTAGAAAATTGAATATCAATAAGAGCGCTGGACCCGATGGTATCCCTCCTGTTTTCGTTTCTCGTTGTGCTGATTGCCTTTCAGTGCCATTAAACATAATATATAATAAATCTTTAAATAGCGGTTATTTTCCCTCACAGTGGAGGACATCTAATATAGTTCCTATTCCTAAAAGCGGCGAAGCTAGAGATATTCAAAACTACAGACCCATTTCACTGTTATCTGTGTTTGCAAAATGCTTTGAATCGCTGATATACCCATATTTAACATACCACTTAAAGGCCGAATTAATACCTGAACAACATGGTTTTCGTAGTGGGATGTCTACCTTAACTAATCTGGTCACTTACACTGATGATTTGTGTGATGTTATTGATAGAGGTCAAGAAATAGATGCAATATATATGGATTTTAGTAAGGCATTCGATAAGGTGGATCATTCGCTGCTGCTTAAAAAGTTGTCAAGGGTTGGTATTCATGGTCTAATGTTAAAGTGGTTTGCAACTTACTTAGGCAATAGAACGTCAAAAGTTACGGTTAATGGTTATGAATCGCAGCCATTTGTAGCTACTTCGGGTGTTCCCCAGGGCTCGCACTTGGGGCCTATTCTGTTTTTAATTTTTATTAATGATTTATCCTATGAAATTAATCACTCAAAATTTATACTATTCGCGGATGACCTTAAAATATTCAAAAATATACATAATACAGAGGATGCTAAATTTCTTCAAGACGATCTAAATCGAATCTCAGAGTGGACAGTATCTAATAAGCTACCGTTAAATATAAATAAATGCAAATTTATAAAATTTTCCAAAAAGTTACGACCTCAATCATCTTCGTATTCCATAAATAATATCATCCTTGAGGAGATAACCCAAGTGCGAGACTTAGGAGTAACATTTGATAAAAAATTAGGTTTTATTCATCACATTAATAATATAGTAACGAAATCTCTAAAACTTCTTGGGTTTGTATGGAGAAATTGCAAAATGTTCAAAAGTGTGCTACCTATAAAAATTGTATATTGTTCATTAGTAAGATCTCTCTTGGAATATTGCTCACCAGTCTGGAATCCATCTTATCGATGTCACATAAAAAGACTTGAGTCTGTACAGAAAAAGTTTCTTTATCTACTTACTTTTCATCAGCAAAAACTTAAATCTTTAAAATCATACGACCTCAGATTAAACTTTTTTAAAATGGAAAGTCTTAAACATCGGAGATGGATGGCAGATCAAATGTTGTTATATAAAATTGTTACAAATTCGTATATTTGTCCTAATCTTCTATCAAAAATTAATATAGCTGTTCCAAGGAGATACTCTAGGAAAACCAATGTATTTTTTGTCAAAAGATATAGAACCAATTTAGGCTTCAACAGCGTCATTGCTAGAGTTTGTCGGGAACATAATAGATTATTTAATAGCACAAAAGTTGACATCAACTTTCTTAGTTTGTTTGCATATAAAAGCGTTTTACATAAAAATTATACTGATGAGAATAATGTTTTCTGATTAGAATTTATACTACGATTGGAAGCTATAATTTGATACAACTCAAAAATGCATGTTGTATTTGCCTGTAATTGGATCTACATCTTGCTATGCATGCTAATTTATGTCACATACTCAAAATATATTATAAATATAAGATGTACATCTGTTGGCAAATCAAATAAATAAATAAATAAATAAATAAATAAACGAAGAAATATGCATTTCATCTTTGCAAAGAGCAACTACGAAAGTTTCTTGTTGGTTCTTCTCTGTAGAAACCGCTTGCCGTGCCGGTGATACCAAGTTTTTCTAATATGACTGATTGCTTCAAAGGCGCGTCTGTCAGAATTCCACTTCAAGACAAAAAATTTTAAGTAAGATTAACTTTCGAACCGGTTCTTATTTCATAAAACATTCTCGAACACAAATAACCCGCCCACTACATGACCAATTTTAAAGTTAACCCATTGCACTTTGCAGGGACAACAGGCTAAGCCAAACATGGATTTTTAAACGCTCCCAAACTGAATCACGGGTTAATTTATTCACATCCACGACCCGAAAAAACAAAATGTAAAATCTGAACGAAATAAAATTGCGTGGCGGAGTATACGAGCGCAGCGTGTGCAATGAATTTGTGGCTTCGGTGTCTGGGTTAATGGTGAAGTCTAGTACAAAATCTATGTGTTACCCCTTTTTAAAGTGAAACTTTTATTACATCGTCTCAAACTTTTTGGTCTGTGTAGCGCATGTCGCGTGTATCGCGGCTGTCGAGTAGGTATACCTACCGAGCCGACCGTCACGCGACATGCGCTACACAAAGCAGTGTTCGAAACCGTTCGAACAGTTTCACTTTTACCGTGGTTTCATAAAACCACACAACATTTTTTTTTAGTGAGGAAATCTTGCATAGATACCCACGGCCTCCGGGTGAGGGGCCGTGGGTTATGTCGGATTCCTACCGACCAAAACCCCACTGCGTTCCGTCAAGCCACATCAACGAGAGGGCCACGGGTATTGGTAGAATTCATCCGTGACGTGATCATGTGTTACCCCTAAAGTTTCGATGCATTTTACAACTATTCAATGTAGAGTATGGAAAAGTGACGGCTCTAGACGACCTATAAGATCCGTCATTTTCCCACATTACAATTAATGTAGCTAAGACACCATCGTTACCACTAGTCCTTCGAGTTCTATGAAAAACTAAACTTCATTTGGAACTAAATAGCCTCCAAACATGGTAGCGATAAGTGGAATATTTGAGGAAATTTATGACATCAGACATTAATTGGCTATTAGGCTTGTCTAAACAGAAATCAATGCACAATAGTGCATCCCAAATATGTTTCTAAAGCAGGTTTAATTGCGAATTTCATTAGCGACACGTCACAGCAAACTGCGGATTGACGTGTTTAATTAAATCGCACAGTAGTGTGATTGCACCAGATTTGCGGCCTGTGGTTCTGTTGTGGCCGCGATGTGCTCGACTGGTGTCGGTTTGCTTAATTCGGTGGTGACTTCGATTGCTATCTAATTGGGTATTGCTTTATTAGAGGAATTTTTATATGAGTTTGTTGGGATGATAGTTATTGCCAAAAACACGTGGTACCTTTTGTAGAAGTTGTGGTTCAACAAAAACGTATTAGTGTGTAAAGTGGCGTCTTCAATATCTTTCATCCTTATAAAACATCATAATTACATGTCCTTAATCTCAAAGCTAACATAAGCACTGCACGAAATTCGAAGTAGAAACACTAGTTTTATTTTTAACGCTCTTGCTATATTCTATTGTTATAACACAAGAAGTTCATTAAAGGCTCAAATAATAGAAATCCACTTAACTTTATATTATTAATTCTTATATTATATTAAATTGTAACAATAATAGTGAAACAGGCACTTAACTATCTATTCTCTGAGCGGGAAATTATTGATATAGACAGGTCATTAATTACGAGCTAGTATCATGACATCATGGGATAAAATAATAGTGTAATAACTATGGAATATTAATTGTTATATACCTATTTGATGACTGTTAAATTATTTACAAAATTTTTCATTAAACGGCTTGATTTGAGATGAAATATGCGGAAAAGTGTAGTCTTATTAACAATGTTTCTTTTTAGTGTACTCTTATGTGCAAGTATTATAAGACAAAAAATAAAAAATTACGTTGAATACGTTAATTAGTTGAGCAGTTTCCATAACACTATTCGCTTAATTTCTCCACGCAATGCAACCATAAATGACAATGATAAATAGAGACGTGGCAGAGTACAGCTAGTATTAAATATATTTTTATTTATCTAATAACATGAGTACATACTCTAACATAACATTCTTCATTTCTTTTACAAACTACAAAAATCGAATTCAGGGCACCAGGTTACAATTCATCACAAAAGTCCGGCCAATATCAATGATCTACCGTGCAGTGTTTTGTTTAGTTCAAGCGATTCAGAATACAGAACTTAAACTCATATTTCCCTTCTATATCGTTGGAATATAATATAGGCGACGCCGGTACGAGGATATTGCATCAAGCCTTTTCCACGAGACGGTAAAACGGAAGCGACTACGCGACATTCTAAGGTGATGTCAATAAATTAAATTTCACATTGATTCACTTCATTTGAGAAAGGCTGCATCCTGCTGCGACAGGCGGAGATAAATCAGAAGCCTGGTTATGTGGTAATTACTTTACGGACGTTTAAGGATCTAAACATTATATTATGTATAGGTACTGTATCTTAGGTAGGTATATATTTTTACTAGCCCGGTAAACGTTGTTCTGCATCTCTTATCACTTATGAAAAATAAATGTTGGCAGATATTCAGATTTACCCAAAAGCACAGAATACATAATAGTAGCTAAACGCTACAGAACGGACACTCTCCGCCTCCCGTCAAAATTAAACTTACCTCACCCCCGCGCGATCAGACATAAAATGGGCCATATTTTTCTGCAAGGACGATACGCAACGAAGATTGACAACATTAATCAAATTGACTTAAAGTAATTTTATTATTTTGGATTTGTGATTATCGTTTTTCGTAGAAAATGGTTAGATATTGTGCTGTTTACGGATGTATTTCATCAGAAAAACGCGAATTTTTTTTACGCTAGTCACAAATGTGCCAACCATAAAGCGTTAACACACACATTTGCAGTCTCTACAGTGTGACTGTCAAAACGATCATTTTGTATGGAGTGTCCGGGGTGTGCCAAAAGGCAAAAGGCACCCAAAATTTCATGAGAATTTCACGGTCCAGTCCGTGAGAATTTCATAGGTACTTAATATGTATATAGAGAATATTATGAGAGAAGATTATATTGTCAAAATTATTAAATGATTTGTTTTTTTTAAACAGAGTTTACTGACCTGCGTTTTAATTTGTTGTAGTGTCAAAATTGTAAACAATACCCACAGGATTATTGAAAACAAGGTGCATGAAAGCAGAGCTGTAAATATTTTAAATTCAATAAAATAAACATAATGATGTAACCTGAAATACGCGAAATTCAGTAAAAAATGTTAACAGTTATTCGGCATATTGTGTGTATCAATAAAATGACATTGTTTTGACAATAAAATGGGTTTAAATCATATTTTATGTCAATAACATAACATTTTTTTAATAGTGGTATCTACTTAAACATTATATCTAAAGATTTACAGCATCGTAATTATTTCAAATTTAATCCGTTTAGAGTTACTTTCGAGTAAAGCCAAAAGTCAGTCCAATATATATCTAAGAAAAACCGCACTAAAAAATATAAATGCCGCTCCTGGCACAGAGTGGTACATTAATTTACTTCTTTAGGTTACAAACATCACGCTTTATGAGCACGTGTTCAACTAGTTAGCAGACGTTTACTTATAAAACTTCCCGTAATCCTTGAAGCAGTTTCAGCGCTAAATAGATGTAATTAAACTTTTAAAAAGCGCTGCCAAATTCATTTATAGCTTCAAACTCCGCTTGAAAAAGTTAAATCGTTTTAGCACTGTTTTGCTTGAATATTGTAACGGTTGGTTTTTTGGTGATTTGGAAAGGTATGCTATGAAGAACGCCTATATTGTATGTCTTATAAATACAAAAAAAAGGCGGGTTGCACTCCGGGAGTGCCGGCAGAAGTGAAAACTTGATTATTAACGTTGAGCATGTTTGATATCCATCCGTCTTACGCTTTTTCGATCAGGTCACGTGTCCTGACGCGAGTTTAAGATTTTATACCCATTACAGAAAAAGTGCTCAACGCCGCTAAAGAAGTTTTCACTTCAAAAATATATACATACGTTTGTATTTTGTAAAATATCGGTGTCATTAGAACAATAAAATATATACCTCACAAGCTATCGCTGCCATTTATCTGTTCACAAAATTTTATTTTCCATTTTTCAATATATTTTTTTGAAGCCATTGGTCGAAACGGGCGCTCGCCTTTACTTGATTATTAAAAACGATAAATTCTGTTCTATTTTATTTCAGTCTATTCCATTTGTTCTTAGTACTTTATTCCTGCGATAAGCAAACAAACTCTTCAGCTTTACTTAGTAGCAGCCTTTGACAGAATTCAGTGAAAGCTGCCCCCCTAGACAAGTGGTTTTCTATTAGCGTAAAGTTGAATAGAATAGATTATGAATGTATGGGATTGACGTAATCAATCGTCGTCGTCGTCGTAATCAAACGTCGTGATTAAGGCGTGATTGAGTAACAGATAGACAGACAGAGTTACTTTCGCATTTATAATATTAGTATGGATATAGATAAGTAACGAGAACAAGTAGACGAAGCGAATACAAGGCGAAAGCGATGTGAAGACGTGATATTTGCGTGGCGAAGGTGGTGAAGTGTTAATAATTATTTGATTTTATAGAAAATAGTATACACATTACACACACTCAATGTTAGTTTTTAAAAGTCTCAATGTGTAAATTTTAATCCTTAATTGGTATTATGACGGAATATCAATTGTAAAACTTATATTGCAATCACAGATAACATACTAAATACACTAGGTAATTAAAATGTAATACGGTTGAATTCGCTAAATGCAAATAGATAAACGATCCCAACATTATTAGTTCCTAATTACTGTTTGATGAATTGACGAATATCCATTCGCAAATAACGCATGTGAATTGTGAATACATTTAATGATTCCGTACATTAATATCGGCTCAAATAAATTTTCAAATTATGAACAGTTCCAGTCTAATTCTGGTTAATATAAAATCAATATTAATTAAAGTTAACGTCCAGATCGTTGAGCCAATCACATACATCGATCGAGGGTATTAAGTGCTTACTCTATAGATAGCCTAAGTTATAACTTAGATGGATCGGTTATTCCATGATCTTTGAGTGAGTCTTAGCACCGAACCGCTTACTTGAAATTATTGATCCCGTAAGCTTCGGTTTATGATTTTAATATTTTTATAAGTAATTGTTCAGTTAAATAAAATATTATACAGGAACTTCTGAAGAAACTTTGCTTTTGCTTTTGTTGATGCAATATATTATGGTTTGGGGTTCCCCTTTCTGTGCCACGCTTATACATTTTGGTTTTAGTTTCCTCTTAATATACGACAACTATACCGCCTCCTTGGTAATAGTGGTTAGCGCTAGAGCGTAGAACCGAGGGGTCCTGGGTTCGATTCCCGGTGAAGACGAAGAAAAAAATGTCTCGGTCTAGCAGGACACAGAAAGCTGATTACCTACTTGTCCCTTAAGAAAATCGATCAGTGAAACAGATATAGGTATGAATAATGCATCTGCCCCTTACCCCACTAGGGGACACGGGACTTCACACGACAACTATCTTACCGCCCGCGGCTTCGCCCGCTCTGTCTATATCTTAATCTACACTAATATTATAAAGAGGAAAACTTTGTTTGTTTGTTTGATTGTAACGAATAGGCTCATAAACTACTGGACCGATTTTGATGAAATTTGGCACAGATAATCTTTAGACCCTGAGAAAAAACATAGAAATGAAATGAATAGGCTACCTTTTATTGCAAAATATGTACCAAGGGCGAAGCCGGGGCGGACCGCTTGTAAATTATACACTAAAACCTTCATCTTGAGTCGTTCTATCTATAAAAAACTGCATCAAAATCTGTTGCGTAGTTTTAAAGATTTAAGCATACAACGAGAATAGGGACAGAGAAAGCGACTCTGTTATTTATGTAGTGATGTGATACGAGAATGAATTTCGTCCTTTCTTTCTATTATAATAGGAGATAATAATATACTTATTAACTTTTGTGATTCTAATTATCTGAAATAATGATTTGTTATTGTTATGGATTTAGATAACTCGCTCGCGGCGGTATATGTAGCAGCGACTGCGGCCAGACGGTGCGCCTGGGGTGACTCACGAACCTACGGACTACGAGCCTTGTCTTGTAGCTCGTAAAACCACGTCGAACATTATTTTAATATAATGAGGAATGAGGATTACATTTCTTCACTTCTTTCTTGTCTTTATTCTATTCTACTAATAATATTATAAATGCGAAAGTTTGTGAGGATTTGTTAGGAGGTTTGTTACTCTTTGTTACACGCAAGTACTACTTAACCGATTACAATGAAATTTAGCACACATATAAAGGGTAACTTGGATTAACACATAGGATAGGTTTTATCCCGGAAATCCCACGGGAACGGGAACTATGCGGGGTTGAAAACGCGGGCAAAGCCGCGGGTAGTGGTGGTGGTGTAGTTACTTATATTTTTAATATCAGGCGAAATTTTAGCTTTTAAGGATCAATTATAATTATTGTCACTGTTGCAGGTAGCTACTTAAAGTGCGAAGAAACTTCTTGACGACGACAAAACATCAAAATTCATCAAAATTAAATCTTTACCCGTGTTATGAAAATTAATAATGACACAATTCATTTTTGTCATTCTTTTTCTTAAGCTGTGATATTTTTCGGGATATAGACCTAATTATAAAGAGTGATAATGGTACGTAAAAGAGTTAAGAATATACAGCTATTATATGCATAATATAAACAAGCACACGATGAGATAGACAGATCGGAGCAAGGCTTACCTATGTAATAATAAGCCCTAAAAATAACATAAGATGCTCGATATCTTTCGTAACCTATCCCTAATCTTGTCTCTTATATTTCTACTAATTGACTAATCGTCCGATATCACTGCCACCAAAGTGTTGAGGCTAAACTGAAATTATATTGTCAGATAAAACTGTGAAACCACAATAATTTATCCGGATGGGCGCGGACCTGTGTCCACTTTTAGCCAAATGATTTATATCCACCACTTATGCAACCAAGTTTAGCGTTGGAAAAGGGTAGGCATTCAAGTTTTTAATACCGGATTTGTAAATATTCAGGGTGACAGTTTTTGTAGTCATTCCGTTTATCTCCTCGTGAGGTAGAGCACTCGTTTTATTCTTTTGTGTTATGTTGATGATTTATTTTTGCACTCTCTATCAGGTTATATGTAAGAGACGTCCACTGCTGGACAAAGGGTTTCTACGACGTCTGTTCATCCGTTTATCTCGTCGTGAGGTAGAGCACTCGTTTTATTGTTTTGTGTTATGATGATGATTTGTTTTTGCACTCTCTATCAGGTTATATAATATAAGAGACGTCCACTGCTGAACAAAGGGTTTCTACGACGTCTGTTCACTGGCGGCCTGCATCCAGCGGCTCCCTGCCACTCGGACCAGGTCGTCTGTCCATCTTGTAGGCGGTCGTCCCACGTTTCGTCGCCCAGGACGTGGTCTCCATTCCAGGACCTTTTTGCCTCAACGGTTTGTCCATTTATTTAAGAGTAGTTAGATCCAAATTATGTAACGCTAGATTTTTGCTCACATTCCAAACACGTACACTTTTTTATAGTTTTTCAAATGTGTTATGTTTGTTTCTATTATTCATATCCAAACGAAGACAATCGGAGGAATCCAACAAACGTGCTCTTCCTGATTTTTTGTACTAGTGGTCCGCCCCGGCTTCGCCCGTGGTACATATTTTGCAATAAAAGGTAGCCTATGTCCTTTCTCGGGTATCAAAATATCTCCATACCAAATTTCATGCAAATTGGTTCAGTAGTTTAGGCGTGATTGAGTAACAGACAGACAGACAGACAGACAGAGTTACTTTCGCATTTATAATATTATTAGTAAGGATTTATAGATTTTGTTTTTGTCAAACATTATATTCACTTTGTATGATTTGAACTTAGTGGCAAAAGAAAAACTTATCGGTTTGTCCTTGTGGAAACTTTTTATCAAGACAGTGGGGCCTGAAGCGTTGATTATTGTATGTATTACCACAGACTAATAATAATATACTACATATGTATTACTTAATGCCTAATATGACTATTAAACTATATTAAATTATGTAAATAGGAATAAGTCTGATTAGGAATAAGTCACTATTTTTATTTTTTATTTTATTTGTTGCTTTTGTTTGTATTTTTTTTCTTTTATTATGTGTGTGGTGTTAAATAAACTTTTCTTTCTTTCTTTCTTCTTTAAATAAATGAAGTATAACGTAGGAAAACTAGGTATGTTTAAAGAAACAGCAATGGGAATGCTCCAAACACAGGTAGCTATAGTGAGTTGAATAGCAATGTTATTGCGGAAAAAGTATGTGCTTACTCACGGGTTACCACTAAACCTCCTGTTGACTGTTTACAAGGAAAAAGATGACTGTATGATGTGACGGTTAGTGGAGCATTGTTGGGGTTTAAAATATTTTTTTTTCCAGATTGAGTTTTGAAAGGAATTGTTGCTATATGTCTTGAAAAAAAAAGGCTAAAAATTAAACATACCTTATTTCTTATAACTTGATATTACCAATGGCAATTGAATATATTATGGTACTTTAGGAATAATAATATATTACACAAACATGTAAATAAATCTTATATATAAAAATGAATCGCAAAATGTGTTGGTAAGCGCATAACTCGAGAACGGCTGAACCGATTTCGATAATTCCTTTTTTATTATATTCCTTGAAGTACGAGGATGTTTTTTATGTAGAGAAAACGTAAATATATACCACGGGCGAAGCCGGGGCGGACTGCTAGTTTTAAATAAATGGCATTTAAAACCTGTCACTATAACTATATATTGTATAATTGAAAGGAAGGAGCGCTTTGTAAAGGATAAATATGCCAAGATCACAACTTTCAGTGAGCTTTCGAAATTAATTGTCAAAATAAAGTGACCGTCTTTTAACAGTAGCGTCGTTTGTATTTAATTTAATGCCATCATTCCCTCTTGGGACTCGCTATAAACGGAGAGACGTACGGTTTTTAGTACTCCAAATTCTCTTTAGTTCCCAAGTTTTACACCTGAACTTAATAAAACTACGATTTAATACTGCCAATATTTTATGTTTGGCTATTTCGTTGAATAATTTTAAAGGGTATTGGCGATGCTAATTAATGTTTTACTTTTTTAGTTCTTTTCGCAGCGGGGGAGAGGGTAAAGAAGTGTTGTGAATTTAAAGTGAGTTGATGTTTTTATTTCAGCCCAACATTTTTTTAGAGAATAATGCGTTTATTGACCCCTTAATTCCGATTAGCACCTGTTTCACTACGCCTTTTAATGAAATACCTGTGACATCGTATTATTAAAAAAGCGTATGTGCCGATTCTGCACACGTGTCAGAAGTGAAACTTCTTTGGCAAGGTTTAAAAATACCAACGCCTTACTCCATTACGTGATGGTATTGCCATGGCAATAGCAATGATTGCGTATCTCAACGCGCCTTATAACGTTTAACTTCAAAAACACTGAAAAATACCTAAGAGAAAAAGACGCACTGCGATAGTAAAAGGAGCAAACATAATTGCTCCTCATTCACCGATATTTTTTATTATATCTCAAACATTTATTTGTTCAATTAGACTTCTTATAGAAGCACTTTCGAATCGTCATTACATATTTTTAACATTTACCACCGATATGGAAAGCAGTATCTATGGAGAAGAAACGGCAATAAACTCCATAGTTGCTTTTTAAAATCATGTCAATATTATACTTAATTCAATTTTACATAATATTATGTAACTAATATCTATCTACATAATATATTATAATATGCCAAAGAACTAATCTAGGTATTATTATTAATAAGTTGAGTAACTAAAGATGAAAACAGAAAAAATCTACTATAAAATACGTACCTACGTATGAATCAGGAAATTTAATAACGAACACGCATATATTTTCAAGGATAATACTTTCACGCTGATGTGTTCACAGATTTAGGAACTATTTCATGTCTCCAGGGAAGGTAAGCGGTAAAATGAGAGGCTTAAATTTGAGTTGAATGTTAAGTTTATATAGGACTTGCTTCATGAGGTACCTCATGAAGCAAGTCCGTGATTAAAAGTGTATTTAGTGGTCATGGTTTAAAGCCATCTGCCTATCAATTTTGGGCACATAGGTGTAGTCCTGCGAACATATATTTCAGCTTACACAGTCACAGTCACTTCTTTTATTACATCGTCTCAAACTTTTTGGTCTGTGTAGCGCATGTCGCGTGTATCGCGGCTGCCGAGTAGGTATACCTACTCGGCAGCCGACCGTCACGCGACATGCGCTACACAAAGCAGTGTTCGGAACCGTTCGAACAGTTTCACTTTTACCGTGGTTTCATAAAACCACACAACATTTTTTTTTATGTGTTTTCGACAGTCAGCTTTTTAAGCCTCGGTTCCTATGGAACATGCTTTGGAACAACATTAATCTATATGGGCAAAAAATTGATGTTAGATTTCCATAAATATAAGTAGAATTCTATACTGAACGTTGTATTTCACACGTAAACACGTAGTAATAGAATGGAGTATACTAATATATTCTATGGTGATAGAAAGGTCTCCACCATCCAGTCAGTACTCCAATATTTTAACTATCTATATACATATATATAAAATTCTCGTGTCACAATGTTAGTCTGCATACTCCTCCGAAACGGGTGGACCGATTCTCATGAAATTTTCTGTGCATATCGGGTAAGTCTGAGAATCGGCCAACATCTATTTTTCATATGTACCACGGGCGAAGCCGGGGCGGACCGCTAGTACATTTATATTTTAATTTGATACTGTCAATTTCTCTATTCAAAAATAAACGGTTAAGTGTGACTTTCAGCTCTATCCCCAAGATCTTAGATCATTTATTGTATTAACACTTATCGATCATCTCCAGAACCGATAGCCATGTAAACTAGTCATTGTCTTTGAAATTTACGATTAAATTTAGACTGAATTAGAGTCTAGGTTGCACCAACACAGCGTGTTTGTAAAGTCACACCGGCAAGTTGAACGTGCTTTATCCAGACGGACTCAGTCTCGCAGACACGCTCATAGTTCGAGCCAATAGTCTAATTCGATTTTCAGCTGCAGGTAACCTTTGTAAAATGTAGTGGTTAATCAATTTGATTCGGTAGAAGTACACAATACGCTGGAGCTTCACTAATCGAGTGATATGTTTGATTTGCGCCGGAATTCCTATCTCATTGTAACCGCAGATTGAAAATAGTTTCTGTTTCTACAATGCTTAAATTTCGTTAGATCGATTAAACAAAGTTCCTTGTGCTTGACAAAGCATGGCTATTCTGGTTGAACTTGTAATTTTGTTGTAATTAATTATTCTCTTATATCTTATTATGGCTTTTGAAGGTAGTTAAAATTAGAAGCAATAATTTTTATTTCATATTTGAGTAAGATATAGTTGGTCTACTGTATCACCGAAAATGCTATAAAAACAACCCCAGATTATCCAATAAAATTCAAAAGCGCAATATCAAAGCAAGTGGCCACAATGAACTTCAAAGAATAATAATTATCAAATAACGTAGGACAGAGAAAAACTAATCCAATTGATCAATCTTATTTTATTGATTCACACAAGACCGTCGTGGAAGTAAAAACTGAAATAAAAGGTGTTAAAAGTGAAGTTCCGAATCCCCTTGTGGGGCAGATGCATTTCAAGTTTGTTGCAATCAGGCGCGGTCTATTTTATTTTATTTTGTAAAGTTTAAGAACTTGTTCTCAATTTTAAGGCGTAGAATTTCGGGGGTTGCAGCTCATCAGCTCTCCTGTGGTGGTCCGCCTGCTTGCCTCCACTCATACATATTGTGTCATTAGATAGTTGAGTACATGCAAAAGTTAGCCATAAGGATAATGTTGCCAATGATTTTATTATCACAAGAGGAGTTCCAAATAATATGGTATACAGTCGTTCAATTCAAATTAAATGTATAAATACTTTTATTTGATTATTTGTCATCAAATTGCACACCCTAAAATACAAATTAAACAAAATATAGAATATAAAATGGTGCCTAAATAACTAAAAGGCAAACCCATTACTGACAGGACCAAACAACAGACAAGAGAAAACACCGAGAAAGCACACAAAACGTATTCACTAATTTAAAAGATTTTCCATTCGTATCAAAACGTTATAGGCCTTCTTCACAATCGACAGCATTGGGCGAGAGTAGAGGCAATCACGATAGAGCGTGGGCCATGTCTATAATCGGCTGTCAATGTAGATGTGTATTCGTAATCGCCATAATGGCGGCAAACATCGACGATCATTTGTTGGGCCAACGCTTTAGATTGTGAAGAGGGCCCATTACAGGCGTACATTTCTTGTTTTCCATTACAAAACGAATGGTTGACGTTAATGCCGCCTCTTTCATCAAATGAAATGAAATAAATCAATGTTTCATTTAGACAGGGGATTAATGGATTTTTCAATATGCGAAATGTTTGTATATGTGTGTGTGTAATGATGTGTTTATATATGGAACACGTAATGATGTCGATGAATGGCTGAATGCCATTCTGTAATAATGATTTTAAAAAAGTCGGACAAAATATTTTACATTTAATCCAAACATCATTGCCTAAATAAGTCTATAAATGATATTGATTAAAAGATTTTAAAATTTTAATTTTTTAAGAGATTTTTCTTTCTTTGCAATATTATTATGAAAATTAGGGCTAGGTCTCCAAAATTAGGGCTTATAAAACATTTGAAAGTTAATGCAAAACTTTAAACTACTTTAAAGTAAAGATTTTTTAAAGAAAAACACAATTCACTAGTTCCACTTTTATTTAAAAAAAACCTTAAACTTTGAAGTCCTTAATCATGACATAAACACGAATACAGCAATAGTGATCATCATATTATTATTATCAAAGACATCAAAAGCCTTTCTTCACTCGCAAACGTGATGAGTACGGATTTTCAAAAAATAGTACAATCGCGGACACAACGCACACCTACCATGAGTTTACAGTCTTACTCGCTAGCGACTTTGCAAAAAGATTGTATAGAAAGATACTACAGCGCCTCTAACCGACTCTTTGAAAACTTATCGATATCGATTCGCGATAGCCTAGCCGTTTTCTATAGATAATCGGTACCATGAGTTTGTATTGACATTATATTTGACAGATGCTTTCGAAAAATACTGCAGGGTTAGAATGTCGCATACAAACAGCACGAACGATCGTTTCGCGAGCGCGTCATAGCGCTACCCTAACTACAGATTGCTATGGTGCCGACTGGTTTTGTGCTATGCGCTCATATTATTATACGCGGTAAGAACGTTCTATCTGACAAAGCCAATAGCATAGTACAATACATTTCAGCGTCATAGTGTGGTATAAGCCCCCCTAGACAAGTGGCTTTCTATTAGCGTAAAGTTCAATAGAATAGATTATGAATGTATGAGATTAACGTTTGATTACGACGACGACGACGATTGATTACGTCAATCTCATACATTCATAATCTATTCTATTGAACGTTACGCTAATAGAAAGCCACTTGTCTTGGGGGGAAGGTAAGCGCTTTGACGTGCGTTAAAAACACGTTCTATCTAGTAATGATTTGTCATCCAACAATCCATCGGCCAACTGAAGGCTTTCCCTTGGATTTAACCGAAACGTCGTGCCGTGTCTTAAGTAACAATCTAACCCAGCTTTTTCGATGCTTACTCACTATCGAATACAAGTGAACGCGACTCGATTGCTAACTCATGGCAGTGTTATGTTATCTGTGCTCATGGTAAGGGTTACGTACGTGTTCGTAAGACACAAGGGCGTGTTCTCACAATGATTTACGCACACGATTGTACCGGATATAAAATGGCAGCCACGTTATATAAAACCACAGATTATACGAGACAAATGTCAGCGTGGACTTGACGGGAGAAGAATGTTAGTTACTTTACCGCGTTATTGTCTTTTGCGGTTGTATTGTATTCTGTACCTGGTGTTTTATAAAGTTCTTCTTTTAATTTTTTTATTAAAATTATAGAATTGTAAAGCAATTGGAATTATAAATAATAATAATAAATAATAAAATGGTCTTTATTTGGTTCTCACAACATTAAAAGGTTACAAAAACTTAGTAATACTACACAATGTACAGTAGAAGATAACGTTGTGAGAAACTGGTGCCTGAAATAGACTACATAGAAGTCTGAGGTACAGGTCACCAGCCCTCCTCGCGGATATCATACGAGAATACACAAGTTTACGTACCTACAAAATGCATAAAGTTTCACAAATTTTATCAGCATTTTCAACTTTGCCTTAAAAACACTAATACAAAAAAGTAGAGAGAAAAAAAAATTAATTTTAATCCTACCAAATCTAAAAGGTATGAATGTGAGTGTGTTAGTGCTAGTATGCTAGTGTTTGTGTGTTTTTTTTATTTTTTTTATTATAGAGGGAAAAAATACCGTTGAGTATCTCAGGTCTAGATCTGTGACCTGGTATGTCGGTCAGGCTTTACTTCACGAGGGGACGTATAGCATTGTTGCTCTTCCTCTTATTTAGGTATTACGCTAGTGTGTGTGAGCGCATGTGTGTGTGTGTGTGTGTGTGTGAGTAAGTGTGTGCGCATGTGTATGTGTTTGTGTGATTAATCATATGTGTATTGATTATATTATGTTTATATCAGTTTACATAAAGTGTTCTTAATTTGCAGTAGAAAGATAAGCCCACAGAAATTTTAAATGAGGTCTTTAAGAAGGTCTTCGGTTTGTTGGTAATCCAGTGATTTAAAAAAAGTAGAAACTGTCTTTTTGCAGTTGTAATAATTGTTCATGTTTAATTTCTTATTTATTTTATTATAAAGAAAGGGTCCCATAAAGCAAAAGAAATGATGTGAATGAGTTGATGAAAAAGTGGCAGATGAACAAATTGTGTTATTATGGCGCTTATTTTGAGTAAAGTGGGGTCAAATACCAGCTTTGAATGTTGCTTCATAATGGTGTGAAGTATGAATGTTTGTCTAACCGAAAGCACACCCCACATTCTATAGAGCTCTAACGTGGGGTAACGATATATATATATCTATCGTTATTATTATATTATGTATGATATTTATGTTATTATTATATTATTATAGCTCTTTCAACTTCAATAAGGTGTGACTTTGCACAACCGCCCCAAGATGTAACACAATAATCTATCAGTGAATTACAAAGTGCAAAATATACTATTTTTATCACCTCTCGGTCAGCAACATGTGTAAGACTTTTGAAAATATAAATCAATTTTCGCAGTCTGGAGACTAGAGTGTCTACATGGGGTTTAAAAGATAAAAGTTGGTCGATAGTGGTACCGAGGTATTTTATAGTTTCAGTCCTCTCTAGTACAGGACAGTTACAGTTCATGTGATTTGGGGGACAAGTATAGTAAATGTTTACAAGGTATAACATGAATTATAATAATTGTCATTGTCAAAATAATATCTCCCTTTTTCACCTTACCTTACTTCCCTATAGAGACGTAGAGGTCACTGTATACCTATAGTTATAAGACCGCTAACTGTGCCACATCATTCGGTGTCATATTGTTTCTTCTCTTCGTTTTGTTAATAGTTGTATAAAAAAGAACTGGTTTTTTTAATATGTCTGTAGGTATTAATATGTCTTTTTGTGAATGCAAGCAACTGAAAAAATGTTGTGTGGTTTTATGAAACCACGGTAAAAGTGAAACTGTTCGAACGGTTCCGAACACTGCTAATCACTAATCAAAGTGTGAACCAGCCATTAACGCTTTATATCATTTATATTTTATATCATATCCAATAAGAACAGAGCAAGGCAGGTAAAACCGCAAGGCACAGCTAGTATACATATATTAAAAGAAAAAAAATCAATATCATCTTGAATCCTCCATTATTCTATAAATAAGTTTTAAGGTCATATTGGCCGTAGTTAAGTTTGCGTGAAATAAATAAATATAATATACTAGCGGTCCGCCCCGGCTTCGCCTGTGGTACATATTTATGTTTTCTCTACATAAGAACCATCCTGGTACTTCAAGGAATATAATAAAAAAAGAATTATCGAAATCGGTCCACCCGTTCTCGAGTTATGCGCTTACCAACACATTTTGCGATTCATTTTTATATATAAGAAGAAGATAGTAAAAAAAGAAGGCTGGGGTCTATGATTCAGTATCACCATTCTTACTTCAATTATTGTCAATTGTTTTCCCAGAATCAAAGTAAACCAAAAGTACACATTCCAGTCTAGGTTTGGCAGCGATCTAATTGGATACAATATGTCTAACATGGACACTATTGCACTTTTTCGTTTAAACTCTAAAATAACTGCAACGGAATTGCCAATAACAAAATTGTGATTTTCCAGTTTTATTTCAGCTACATATGTCCAATAAAACATATACCTATCAAACTAAATTTTGCACCAAATTCCAATAAATATATAGACAACACTAGATATCCGCCCGCGGCTTCGCCCGCGTTTACAAAGGAAAACCCGCATAGTTCCCGTTCCCGTGGGATTTCCGGGATAAAACCTATCCTATGTGTTAATCCAAGTTACCCTCTATATTATGTGTGCTAAATTTCATTGTAATCGGTTCAGTAGTTTTTACGTGAAAGAGTAACAAACATCCATACATCCATACATCCATACATCCATACAAACTTTCGCCTTTATAATAGTATAGACAACATATTTTTTTGTCGTCAATATTTTTATACGTATGGTAGCTGTCCCAGCAAATGTTTTACTTTTAGCCTTACTCTTATCATTGAGGGGTGTGAAATAAAGATGTTTGCCGATTCTCATCTACCCAATAGGCAAAAAAAATTCATGAGAATCGGTCCAGCCGCTTGGGAGGAGTATGGTAACTGACACTGTGGCACGAGAACTTTATATTTATTGAGAAGATAGATAGAGATAGTAAACATCGTGAAAATTGGAATAACAATCCCTTCAGAAGTACCTGAGGAAGTACTTCTAAAACAAGGAACATTTATCTATAAACTATTTCATGGAATTTCTGTGAGCGCATTGACACAAACAAACATGATTTTCTAACTAGGTGTACTAGACTACCTGTTTAGGGTTACAAACTTTAAATTAATATAGTTTGGGAAACGTAGCACTGAATCTATCTAATATATATTATAAAGGCGAAAGTTTGTAAGGATGTATGGATGTATGGATGTATGGATGTTTGTTACTCTTTCACGTAAAAACTACTGAACCGATTACAATGAAATTAGGACACATATAGAGGGTAACTTGGATTAACACATAGAGGATAGTTTTTATCCCGCAAATCCCACGGGAACGAGAACTATGCGGGTTTTCCTTTGCAAACGCGGGCGAAGCCGCGGGCGGAAATCTAGTAATATAATAATCTCTTTTACTATATATATATTATAATATAGTAAAATTATTATGTGTGTATATGAGTTAAATATTAATGTTTTTCGTGGTTAAAGAGAACTATTTCATCAGTAAAGCTTTAATTCTGAGTCCATTGAGTGCGTTTAGACAAATGCAATAAATTTTTGCAACTATTTTTAAAGTACATTTTCGTCATTTTGAAGGTGGCAACCCTAAAGCATGCTTTTCAGGAAACTTGGCATAAAATGAAATATCTAGATATTCGCATATTAAGTATTTAATATTCAGACTAGGATTATTACAGTGAGAGGCAGTTTTCAAACCAAACGTACGAAATGATATTATATTCTTAAGTTTTAGATGAAACAATATAATTATTTAGACTAGTTCTACATTGATTTTGCATACTTAAGTACTTTCAGTTAAATTAATAAATTAATATCATCTCGACACTTTGCTTTATTTCTTTAATTAAGAAACATGTTTATAAATACATATAATACAGTATCCGTATAAAAGGGACATGAAAATCAATTAAAAAAATTTAAAAACAAGTTAAAAGATACAGTTCAAAACAAGACCAACGCACTACATCTAGCACAGACCGTCATAAAAATGCGAAAAACTAAAAAAAAACATGTTTAAACATACACTTCTTTAAACTAGCATAAAAAGTATAGCAATATTAAGAAAGCAAAGCAAAAGCGATCCACATCAGCATACGTTATCAAAGTTTCTACGACGCTATCCAACGGACTGTCTCCTCATTATATGTATAAGTATGTTATGCTACAATCGCATACAACTTTCAACGACGAATAAATTCTGAAACTATTACAGCGAAATCTTTAACAGCTGATGTCATTTGGAAGTGTATTGAGCTGTAATTTTATACGGGAAATGATTAACTAAGTAACAGATAACTTATCAGCCCCCCTAGACAAGTGGCTTTCTATTACCGTAAAGTTCAATAGAATAGATTATGAATGTATGAGATTGACGTAATCAATCGTCGCCGTCGTCGTAATCAAACGTTTACGCTAATAGAAAGCACTTGTCTAGGGCGGCAGGGTATATTACAGGGTATACAGGGAATATTATTAAAATTTATCCGATGCAAGTATGTAAGCAATCACTGTAATAGAATCGAACTGTTTGTATTATAAATAGCTCGTTATGTAAATTGTTAACTTATTTTTTTTCTCCAAAACAATGCGCAAAGCACCTGGCCGGAACTGTATGAAATTTTATATTATTACACAATTTATAATTGTGCTATCAAATCCGCGAGTGCAATTTCCAAATTTTCAATCAAGTATGCATCTAAACGATGCAAATAGCAACCGAGTAAACAACATGTCTAAATTCAAATTTCAGATTATAGGGACTGATTATTTTCTCTATACCTATACAACAACACGACATGTGCCACAGGCAAAATAAGGGTGAAATTAATTAATGTTGGACCCTTTGATGTTGCAACGTTCTG
Source organism: Colias eurytheme (assembly GCF_061535395.1). Classification (NCBI taxonomy): domain Eukaryota; kingdom Metazoa; phylum Arthropoda; class Insecta; order Lepidoptera; family Pieridae; genus Colias; species Colias eurytheme. The sequence goes on from NC_142980.1 coordinate 1,995,380, forward strand.
TACAAATGTCATAATACCAAATATTTGGTTGTGTCCAGAGTTTATTAGTTTCCACATTATGAGAGACATATTAAATACTTTGGCTGGCAATCCCGATGATGTTTCGTTTTTGTGACTGTAATATAAAAGTCCGCTTTGAATTTTGTTTGAAATTTTCACTAAACGAAACTGCCTTTGACAAAATACTAGTGTTTCTCAGCTTCTTTTTTAATGTGGACTAATGTGAACATTTTAAATGGTGCATCAATGGCGGTACCAGCTTCAATGTTGTATTTTATATATTTTGTTCATAAATAATAATAATATTATATTACATCCTTTGAATCATTTGCTGTAAGTTGTATATAAAGGTAGGTGGTCACCATGTTTTATTAAAGACAATAATTCGGAAAAGCATTAGGTACTAAAATAATTTAGGTATCTTGTTCTGCGTCAAAAAGAGGTGCTTCATAATTGAAATATATATTAAGACTAGCGGTCCGCCCCGGCTTCGCCCGTGGTACATATGAAAAATAGATGTTGGCCGATTCTCAGACTTACCCGATATGCACAGAAAATTTCATGAGAATCGGTCCACCCGTTTCGGAGGAGTATGCAGACTAACATTGTGACACGAGAATTTTATATATAAGAAGATTAGTTATTTAAAACTGTAGTTCCCTTTTTTGACGAGTAACACATACATTCCATACTAATAAATCTCACGAACATATTTTAAAATCGCCATACATTATTCTCATTCATCTATCTTCTTATATATAAAAATGAATCGCAAAATGTGTTGGTAAGCGCATAACTTGAGAACGGCTGAACGGATTTCGATAATTCTTTTTTTTTATTATATTCCTTGAAGTACGAGGAGGGTTTTTATGTAGAGAAAACGTAAATGTGTACCACGGGCGAAGCCGGGGCGGACCGCTAGTTATAGATATTAGAGCTGCGTAGTAAATATGTAGGATAGAAAGAAAACAACACATAAAATCTGCAAATCAGAATCTGTAACAATTAGAACGTGTGATATTCTAGATTCTAGATAATAATCGATAATGCAATTAAGGCTTTATTGCTTCTTCATAACGTAGTCGGTAGTACCTACGAGCGCGAGGAAGAAAATTATTACGCGAATTATGAATCTAAAATTCGAGCTAATGTTCAGTTGAATTCGAGCATTTACATTTAAAATCCGATGCTTTATTTGCTTCGGAGACTTTAATCATTTGAATGTTAATATTTATTCATTTTATTATGGTCTTGTGGGTATTTGGGTGTTCTATATTTATAAACGGCTGATTACTTTAAAAATCTTTCATGCAATAATTTGCGGACGAAAATTTATGTACATTTATGTACATTTATGTATATAATTGTGTATAGTAAAATAATCGTATACCTACGTGTATTTGGTAGAGTTTTTAAATAATTAATATTGATGTTGTATTCAGTGTGAAAGTATACGAACGAATTCCACGTAAATATCCTATAAAATTGAAAAGTAACCCCTCGAAGAATTTTTCGATAAATAATTGGTAACGGAAAAAGAAACCGACAAGCTTGTTGCAAACCTTAGTAAAAGAATTTAAAAGTTTGGTGAATTTTTAAATCGTCGTCGCGTCGAGAAATGTGGATTATTGATGTGTGGGCTACAATAATAATTGATGGTATAATAATTATAATCATAAATAATTGAATCATAGCAAATATAGTTTTTAATAGAACATAGGCTGCATTATTATTGTGTACGAATTGGAGTACGATAATCATTTCGGTAGAGCTTACATAATATGAATTACCAAATTGGCAATTATTTAATTAAACATTGACAGTACACACCTACTCATGAATCATTCATATGAAAGTGACAATGAATAATGAGTTTGATGTAGACGGGAAACTTATTACTTGAATATAAGAGCTACGGAAATGGACTGATGGTATTTCCTTGTTAATTTAAGACCGCCATGCATTTTTTAAAACAAATTGAAGGATCGGGTGCTGTCGAAATTTTCGGAATTGAAATCTCGTGCTATAATATAGTGAACATTCATCCATCTAGTCCAATTTTGTATAAGAAAAACCGGGAAAAATATTGCACAAAATATGATAAACTGCATTATATGAATTTTTATCTTAACATCTTGTCCGGTTTCAAAATGTCGACAAGTATATAAAAATGTCAACGCTAAAGCAAAAGTTGTAATATATGCTGAACATAGTCCAGAGTTACAATATACATGGACAAACTTTTCTCCTTTCTTAACCTAAAGACTTTTCTTTGAATAAAAATATCTATTACGAGGAAGGTCGTCGTACTTTATTTTATAAGGGACCTCAATGTTCATACTAAATTATCTACGATATTTGACCTTTAAGTAGACATAATATGTTTTATTTTTGTTATAGTGATAGGTAATCTAGTTAAAATTTGTATCAAGTATTGTTTTCTTTTATTATTCACTAAAAGAGACATCGCATTTAAAAATTCATTTAAAAGTTGTCACAGACTAAACAATGTTATTTTGTTTAGACTAACTTAATTTTATTAAAAACTAAATGGCATAAATGTTACTTGTTTTCTTACATTTTACAGTAACACAGGTTCTTTAGCATTTTAGAAGCTATTATAAATAGTAGTCAGAGACTAAACAAACTACAGATTAAAATGAAAATAACAAAAATATTATGTATTGGAAACTGTTTTGTTTAGATTTGCAGTTTTAGTAGGTATTGTTTATGTTTATGATGACTTAGAATTAGAGATGGAGAATGTAACAAATATAATTTTACTAGCGGTTCGCCCCGGCCTCGCCCGTGGTACCTACATGATTACACTATCCTATCTCTCAAGTTGGATCGAACTGCACATGGTGTGCGAATTTTATTGTAATCGGTTAAGTGGTTTAGGAGTCCATTGAGGACAAACATTGTGACACGAGATTTATATTATATATTAAGAAGATTTGTTGCTTTAAACTTATTTGCATTTTACTGGATCCTTCTTTAAATAAGAAGAGAAATTCATCATTTAAACTGAAAGTTAAAAAAAAATATTCAATTAGCCAGAAGGCTGATTATAGAAGAATCTACACATTTTTGGATCGTCTTATATAGCTTAGTATTAACCCTTTACCACAGGTTTGGCCTTGGGAAAGCAGTTTCTAGAGAAGAGCAGACAAAAAACTCTGTAGCTACACTTTTAATTTGAATTTATTCAACTATACCCTAAAACTGTCCTACAAATCCTCTATAAATCTTCCAACTATAGATTAAGACAATTTAAGTAGTCTTCACTAGAAAACGAATCTTTATTCTCTTCTACTGCGATAAGGATCCATAAATCGCTTATTAAAAATCTTTATGTGTATTAAAAGTACTCACGTTCATCATGTGAAATGTTTTACCGCACGTAATTCCGTCAAGAAGCCGAGTTCAAAGTTTTCATGAGTCGTATCAACACAATCACTTCTAGCGTAGGAGCTGATGAAGGATATCGTTAACGTATTTACTTATGAATGATACTGCTCTTAGCGTAATCATCGTTTTTTTCTAGAAGGTATGCTTGACGTAATAAGTCAATAATAAACAAAAGTATTGTTTTTTTAAATTATTTGTCCATTATATACTCCTTGTTTATTTAAGCAAATTTTAAATTAAAGTGCCATAAATAATATTATGTCATCTTTCTTTGTACGCGTAAATCTACGTAAATGGATGGATTAGGATTAGGTTATGCAGTTTTATGTGTAACTATCGAACATAACCCACGGCTACTTCCCCGGGACCATGGTAATCTTTTGCAACATTTCACCAATTAAAAAAGAGCCATGATCGATAACATCAAGAGTCACAACCAAACACTTCTTGCACGTAAACATTAATAATTATACCCGAACAACTACGACATTGAGGCCTTCAAGAAAATAGCTTATTTGTCCATAAAAGGCCGGCAAAGCACCTATAACACTTCTAGTGTTACAAGTGTTTATGGGCGGTGGTGACCACTTAACATCAGGTGGCCCACCTGCCCCTTTGCTTTCTCTGGGCAAAAAAAATACGTGTGGCACTCGAGGACTGCCGCGGTAAAGCTATTGCATAGCATCGCATCGCTGTGCCGGTTGCTGTGGGAGGTGTTAGGTTTTTTTGTTACGGAATTTTTACATTCGGTCGCCGTGCTCAAAGTCTAATAAAATCTATGCAAAAGCTTAAAAAGAGCACTAAAACATCGTCTAGATTAATTTCAGCAGCTCTTACAGAATTCCACCGCCATATCTGCACTCCGGTCACGTAAAGCGAATCTATATTTTGCTCAGTTTGAATGTAAGCGAGTTGCGAACATCTGTCTGAGACGCAATCATAAAGAATTGCGGTCACCAGGCTAGCTTGCTTATCATTTGTGTTAACATGTACTGTTCTACTGGGGTAGGAAATAATAATATGATCATAATGTTGTTGACAAAATCAAGTACAATAATACCTGTCTCTTTCTTAAACATTATAATACCTATCCTGTGTGTTTGTTACTCTTTCACGCAAATACTACGGAACAGATTGCAATGAAATTTAGCACACATATAGAGGGTAACTTGGATTAACACATAGGATAGGTTTTATTCCGGTAATCCAACGGGATCGGCAACTATGCGGGTTTTTTTAAGGCGAAGGCGCGGGCGGAATGCTAGTATTCGTCTATATACAATTAAGTATACATAGATATAATTTACTTATGATTAACTAGCGGTCCGCCCCGGCTTCGCCCGTGGTACATATTTACGTTTTCTCTACATAAAAACCATCCTCGTACTTCAAGGAATATAATAAAAAAAGAATTATCGAAATCGGTTCAGCCGTTCTCGAGTTATGCGCTTACCAACACATTTTGCGATTCATTTTTATATATAAAAAGAATGAAATGAAAATGATTGATGATAATGTAAAGAAAAGACAAACACATTTACCATTGCCTACTACGAATATTATACTATCTACCTATATACCATAAAGATTGTCCTCATTGCATTCTAACGAATAGTCTTTTATGAAAGAGTTCAAAAAATTGTACTAGGCTATGTATTGAAACGATAAATAGTGGTTTCAATGAACAAACATATACAGGGGTTAAAATAAATTCACCCATTTGGGTAACTTGTATTCATTGAAGAGCTAAATTAAATAACGGCCACGTGTCCATGAATGGTAACAAGAACGCTAGTCAGCCAATTGATATTTTAAGAGCAATCAAGATGAGATTCGTAATTGCAAAATCATCATCACTCCTCTTGAGAAATAAGTGCCATTCTGTTATTTATGTAAGACCGACTATTTTAATTAGCTGATTTTTTGGTTACTACGCGACTAAACTGTTAGTTGCTACCCAATGAAGATTAAAAAACAATTATTTTTAAGTCTAGTTTTTTTGTATGATTGATTTATATTTCGTTTTCATTAATTACCTCACTAGTATTTTTACCGCTTTTCCCTAAATTATATTTTCTCCAAACACACTATTGTTATTCAAGATCCACCCTTTCTAGTTAGACCTATCGGAGGATATTTGCCTCAACACAATTTAGCGTTTCCCGCTCCGATATGAAAACTTTTATCCCAAAGGAAAAGTATCTATAACGAAATCTCACGGATTGATTCTTAAAGACGAAAAAATGCCGCACACGTCGCTCGAACAAGTTGTTTTCAATTCTCTCCCCGTGGGAAATAAGATTCTTATATAAGAATATTATCGCTATGAACATTTGAAACAATGCCCCAAGGTTCTGTTGTAATGAAATACTTTTAGATTACTCTGTTTCAATACAATGTGTCAATATGTCCCAGTTCGTTGTGCCCTGGGACGAAACCATTATGTGGAGGTTAACGAGAAATCTGTTTAAGCTAGAATTATTTAAACGGGAAATAAAATTTCGCTGTCATTTTGTGAATGGTTTTATTATATTTTCATAAAATTTCGGCTCAATTGAGGTGAAATTGTTTTTCAATAAATTGTGTTTTATTAATAAAATGATGCTGTTATTAAGTAAAAAATAATTTTCAGTCGCGTTTTTATCTGGGTATAATTAAATGTTATTTATTCTAGACAAAGAAGAATCTATTACATACTTAAATAACCTACACATTTTACTTTCTAAATCTAGCAAACTTATTTCAAAATGCACTCTCCATCTGCAATCTAAATAATTTAAACTAGTGTCCTACATTTTCGCAACTAAATATGTCTAGAAATCAGGAAAGAAAACAATTCCACGGCCAACAGAGACAATTTACTTTTATTCGAATAAAATACAACAATTGAAGATAGCAAGCCACGTAATAGCCAAACTTCTGTGATTTCGCAATAAACACAGCCACATCTATATTTATAAAGAGCAACGGTGGCAAAAGTAGTCACAAAATTTCTCAAGATCGTACGCCAACTACAAGAACTTGGCAATCATCCAATTTGCTACACTAATTAGGCATCAATTAGAACATAGCAATAGCTTTGAGGTGTTCATTTAAATGCTAACGTTCCATTAAGGGGGACAAGTTTAATTCACACACATTTATGTGTGCTTACTGGTGCACTTAGCAAGTTATAGTTCTGTAAACCGTTGAACATGTAGATCATCTGGGAACCTATTGGCATGTTCCTTGGATTATTATGAAATCTTTTTGGTATTAGATAGCACGTTATTATTTCTGTTATTTATTTGATTCTCCGCAGACTCTTGGTCATTTACGTGTAGATTCAATTCTAGCGGGAGTTGAACTCTATGTTGTACAATTTGCACTCGCAATTGGGAAGTACGATTCGTTATTAACATGTTGACGTAATACTCAGACTCAGTGTTTAGTAGTCATGGAAGCACCTTCAATTATAATGATAGGCAAGGGCTTATCAGTATAACTCGTTCGTTCGAATGTTTGATCATTTAAAACCATTGGAATTTGATTGCTTATGATTGAAAATGACACCATAATCCGTATAATTTTTTGTATTTGTTGACTTCCAATTCCAGGCCAGCTTACGCAAGATGGAAGATATTTTCAAATAATATTATCGGTTTCTCTGCCGAAGGCTGTGCGTCTACTATTGAGATTTCTACTATTGAGATTACAATTAAGATTGGAATAAATATCATGCCAATTATGCTCCAATTTACCTTACACACATTGGAACGCAATCAGCGTTGTTCACAAAGAAATACGAGACCGCTTTCGGTTATATCTCATATCTTTTCGAGCACACCCAAGATGCTTATTGCTAAAGTTTCCAAACAAAACGGAGCAAGAAACTGTTGCATGTACATGTCCAGGGAAGTTTCCCGTGTCACATGACGCTTCCTGCTTGCTCTAGTTTAAGCCCGAGCAAATATAACTTGCTCTGCTTCAATTCTCTGATCTAAATAATATTAATGCATATGGAATATTATATTCTCCAACTTATGTTTTGAAATGGTACGTCGGTTACCCAATTATTCAAGGCTTATACGGGTATGTTTTATAGAGAGGTCTTTGAAGCGAAGGATGTATAAGAATAGGAAACTATGGAAACACTTCAGAAAATTCGAAGGAATGGTCTTTCAAATAATCCCCATAGCATTTTAAGAGGCTTCATCTTCAAATGTGGTATCCACATGAATAAGAATGAGTACTTGATGACATAACATTTTTGTCCCTCTGTGCACAATAATTTGACTCTGAAAATTTTTAAAAATAAAAATATTATATTGTACTATAATATTTATCTTATAAAATAGCAGTATAATAAAAATAAATCCGTAGCAACAAAGAATCTATTCCAACTCAGATTTAGTCCCAAACATTTGATTTAAACAATGTTGGGTTAAAGGATTTCTGCCGTAGCCCACTTTTACTCTTGGAATTGGTCAACTATCCCGGGCCTCTTCGCAGTAATTAAGTCCTACATTGAGTCTGTTAGTTTAAGCTCTTTGCGAAGTGACACAAACTTAATGGCCGTATAAACTTTCTGACTTCCTATTACTCGTACTTTGCATTTGCTCGTGCTGTATGAATAGGTAATTTACGCCGCGCCGTGTTCCTCGTAATATGTTTTGATTTTAACCTCTGCCCTTTACGCTACAAGCCTTTTTATGAGATGAGTGTACCTATTAATAAAGAAACGTGCCTTGTGGGTTGGTGAATATCATTAATTATTCCAGTCGTTTTATCAAATGTTTCATACATATATCGCGTTTAAGATACTACTTTAATATAGTACATAATATTATAATTTATAAATAACTAGCGGTCCGCCCCGGCTTCGTCCGTGGTACCTACATGTTTACATTTTTTTTTCATAAGAACCATCCTCGTACTTCAAGGAATAGATTCCGCAGCGCACGCGATGACAGAATTTTTATTAAGGAATTTTTTACACCTTGGGTTACATTATTGCATTTTTGGTAAGAATCTCTATTTTTTTGAAAATGCAATATAGCCTATGTTGCTCAGTGAAGATGCAGCTTTCTAATGGTAAAAGAATTTTTGAAATCGGTCCAGCAGTTTATGCATGAAAACCATACATACATACAATCATAGGTAATTACAAACCTTTCCTCTTTATATTATTAATATAAATAATTTTCTTTTGGAGAGATTTAAACGCCTTGTGTCTAGGCAACCATGACTTTTCGTTTCGGACATATATTTTGTCGACATAAGGTTGTTAATAGTTTAGGATGAATCATTATATCGACACACGCCAATCTAAGCCTCCAAAACTAGAATTAATTGTAAACTCTTCCAATAACATGAATTTTAAGAATAATATCGAACAAAATAAATTCATAAAATTTTATATAACTGTAGCGTTCTTCCAATCCAATCCAACTTCATCATATCGAATCCAAAGCATGTAAGTAAACATCATTCAAACAAGCAAACTTCTGTATCGCATCGGATTATTAGAATTTCACAAAGAAATGTTCGAGTTCAGAGTCTTCAACTTTCCGAATGCATATCAAAATTCAATTCACAATCAACAAGCGAGTTCTTCAATTTTTGTACCGCCGGCGAAGTATTTTACATACATACATATTCGTATATAAAGTGCACGGTGTAATAATAAGATCTCTTGAAGGCTAGCGGACTGGAAAATCATATTTCATCGGCTTTCCTATAGGACAAATTTTATATGAAAATATGCGGTATAGGAATAGTTGGAGAGTTATTGTGATGTGTATTTACTATGGATATTGCATACTGATTTACTTTATATGGTGTGACATTAGAAGGCCTCTTAGGATTATATATATATCTATACTAATATTATAATGAGGAAAGGTTTGTAATTATGTATGTATGGTTTTCACGCCTAAACTACTGGACCGATTATGATTTGGTACAGATAATCTTAAGACCCTGAGAAAGCACATAGGCTACCTTTTATTGCGAAATATTATGTAGCACGGGCGAAGCCGGGGCGGACCACTAGTATTATTTAAGTAGACTTATACAAAATTTTGCGCATTAGTTGTACGCCGAATAGGGTCTGTGATCCTTGTCGAATATTTGAACAGTAGGTACCTAAATCAATTGAACTTACGATATATCACACTATAAATAGGTTCATTCATTTTTAGGTGCCCTTTTCCTATATGAGTGACGTAGGTACTATTCTCTATGTAAAACGTCAACCCTATATATAACTTTAAGGCAGAAACCCGCATACAAATTCGTAGAGCATAGCATGAAAGAACAAACACCTGCTGATCTTCATACATTAAGCTTCAAAATTTATAAGTAACTAGCGGTCCGCCCCGGCTTCGCCCGTGGTACATGTTTACGTTTTTTCTACATAAGAACCATCCTCGTACTTCAAGGAATATAATAAATAATTTGGAAAATCCAAAAGTGCACGCCTCATAATTTTTTTAAATAAATATTTATTAATTATTATTTTTGTTTATTTAATAACAATTAAACCACATCGAATCAGACCCTGAAAAATGAAAGGGTTCTATTCCTGAGCATACTCAAGCGTAAGAGAAAAAAAAAAGACTCGATTAGTAAAGTATTTCGGTCGCTATCGTGATAACAAGAAAAAGGATCCGCACATACAGACACACGGACGTCCAAGACAGAACTTTTTTAAACTGTTTTTTAACTAGTTTAAATAACAAAAATGACATCAAAAATATCATGAACGTTAAAAATTGTGTTTTTTTCTTAATATGTGTGTGTATGTATTATCTTACAAGTGCAATGTATGATACATAAAGACATTTTAAGTTTGAAAAATCAGATGTTTTGCGCGAAGTGACAGTAGTACCCACCTCAACGCTTCGCTTATGAGGCGTGCAAAAAAGAATTATCGGAATCGGTTCAGCCGTTCTCGAGTTATGCGCTTACCAACACATTTTGCGATTCATTTTTATATATAAGATAATAGCGGTCCGCCCCGGCTTCGCCCGTGGTACCTACATGTTTAAACTATCCTATCTCTCAAGTTGGATCGAACTGCACATGGTGTGCGAATTTTATTATAATCGGTTAAATGGTTTAGGAGTCCATTGAGGACAAACATTGTGACACGAGATTTATATATATTAAGACTATACAATGAAGCAAACCGTATAAAATAGTTAATTTATAAGTAGATTTATCGTATACTAGCTGTATAGTATAATACTATGCTAGCTGTCTAGGCAATCGTTGTTCTGCCGTACTCTTGTCACATGAAAAATAGATGTTAGCCGATTCTGGGATCTACCCAATAGGCATACAACATTTTATGAGAATCGGTCCAGCAGTTTTGGAGGCGTATGGTAACAAACATTGTGACAATAGAATTTTATATATACAAAGATTAAAGGAAGATGATGAATAACTAGATCTCAAATCCACATTTGAACAAATCGAGACAAAGTTACAGCCCTGGCTTATATTTCGTGGGTTTAATTTAGAGAGGATCTAACAAAAATAATGGCTCGTGTTATGGTTTGGAAATTAAAAACTTTTTCACTGATTTAATTTGCGTTAAGTAAGTTATTTGAAACATTGTTGAGTGTGCTATCTCTATATAAAATATACTTTTAGCTCCATATATTATGCTCCTCATCGTTAGATTCACCGGGGTTGTTTTTCTTTATAACATTTTTTCAGTTATTATCTTAATACAAGTGCAGAAAAATCTAGCCACTTAAAAATCATTAAAATATATTCTTAAATTGTACCAAGGGCTATAAATTAAGTTGATAACATGATTAGATGAAGATGTAAAAAAACAACCGTAGCATTTGAGTTGATTTGAAATAAAATAAGAGAAAATATTTCAAATTAGGTATTTGAATATAATTTTGTAGCAAAATTTCGATACAATAACACCAAAATTATACAGAATAGATATTATAAATCGCCTGCAAGCATCGTAAACAAATCTGACTTGCATATAGTTTACGATAAAGGATACGTAGGATCCTTTACTCACGGAAATCTCGAGTTCTTGAATAAAAATATGTCTTTCGAACGACTGCAGCTGAAATCTGCCTTTGTTTTATTTATTTTATTGGTGAAGCTAGGAAGAGAGTACAGATGTATTTGATATGTGCTTGTTATTTGAAATGTATTTTATAATTATACTAGCGGTCCGCCCCGGCTTCGCCCGTGGTACATATGAAAAATAGATTTTGGCCGATTCTCAGACTTACCCGATATGCACAGAAAATTTCATGAGAATCGGTCCACCCGTTTCGGAGGAGTATGCAGACTAACATTGTGACACGAGAATTTTATATATAAGATAAGAATTAAAATATAGATTTTTAGTTTTGAAGAGTGGTTTCAGAAGTTTATATTTTGTACAGTTAACTACCTTTTTTTTAGTGGGGAAATCTTGCATAGATACCCGCGGCTTCCGGGGAAAGGGCCGTGGGTTATGTCGGATTCCTACCGACCAAAACCCCACTGTATTCCGTCAAGCCGCATCAACGACGGGGCCACGGGTATAGGTAGAATTCGTCCGTGACCCCATCAGGTACAGTTAACTACCTACATATTTTGTAAAATTAAATTGTAATACTGAAATGATTTAAAAGAGCAATTATGGAGTTTCTTGTCGGTTCTTCTCCGTAGATACTGCTTTCCGAATCGGTGGTAAATGTTAAAAATATGTAATGACGTTTCAAATGTGCTTCTCGAAGAAGTCTAATTGAATAAATAAATGTTTGAGTTTGAGTTTATATAAATTTAATAGATAAAGATAAAGTACCTACCTATATTAAATTGGTGATACTGATTTATAATATATTCCTTATTAGAGGTCCGCCCCGGCTTCGCCCGTGGTACATATTTCGCAATAAAAGGTAGCCTATGTCCTTTCTCGGGTATCAAAATATCTCCATACCAAATTTCATGCAAATTGGTTCAGTAGTTTTGGCGTGATTGAGTAACAGACAGACAGAGTTACTTTCGCATTTATAATATTAGTATGGATTACGTCTTTAGTATTTGTTATTTAAAATTATCTGTTACTTTCTTGTTTCATTCATGTTATCAAGATAATTAAAACCTACCTTTTCAAACATAGCTATCGTGGTTTTTGATAGATTTACATGATCAATATCAAAAAAATATATTTCATCAGCAATGCGATTCTGAGATCTACGCAATGTGCAAACAAAAGTCCAGTCGCTTCGGATAAGTGAACGAACTTTGCGTAACAATAATTTGAACTCGTATAAGATTGTTAACATAATTTAAAAATAATTACATTATAGTCGAAATCCTACTTACATTATAAATGCGTAAGTTTGTGAGTGTGCTTGTTTGTTACTCTTTCACGCGAATACTACTGAACCGATTACAATGAAATTTAGCACACATATAGATGTTAACTTAGATTAACACATAGGATAGGTTTTATCCCGGAAATCCCACGGAAACGGGAACTATGTGGGTTTTCCTTTGAAAACGCGGGCGAAGCCGCAGGCGGAAATCTAGTAGGTAACAAAATATGTACTCTTCATATTTAAATATTGCTTCCATCGCTAATCTTTTCACACGAACATTGTAAAATAGTCGCATTCGGCATTATCCCATAACTCACCATCGAATCCTTATCCCAGTAAATTGGGAAAACTGAAGAGCTTTTGCATCTGTGGCACACCACATTTACATTATAGTATTTATTATTTAATACTTTCTAGAGACAGGGATAAATATTTCCTATTAATAGTTTAAAATAGGTAAACAGAATAGATTAATACTTATTTGTGATTCAGGATTAACAAACACTATTATTTACTGTTTTGAAACTGGTGTTTTTCATTGTAAAATAATTATTAAACGTTGAGCTTCACTCTGTAATAAGAACGAGTACTTTGATTTCATATAAATTCCATTAGACTGAAATAATTAAATTAAAAACAGTCATCCTTTGCTTGTCCTTTATGATTATAAGGAGAAGGCATATAGAAGGAGACCAATTAAGGAATAAAATTGCCTGTCAACAACAATAGCTCTAAAAACAGGGATAACTTGCGATTTTTAATTACGGGAGCGCTTTAATTGTGGAAGACCCATCACTTTTCAAATCAAAAATCACGACTTGTTACTAAACCCCAAATCATTTCTGCACAATGCTCACAAGAACATCCTTATTATGGCTCGGTTACACTCTCAGTGAATTCTTGTTTTGATAATATTAATTTCGAATTAATATTAGTCTCTCCGTGACCACGCTCGCTATTAAGTGTTCGAAACGTTGGGTTAAAACAAAGCGTGTTCCGAGCACAGGTGGCAGAAGTGAAATTGCTTTGGTATGATTTAAAGATACCATAATCGTCGCCTTACTCCATGACGTGGCGGTATAGTCATGACGCGGCCTTGAAGAAGCACTTTCAAATCCGTTAAAAAGTCCTTAGTTTCTATGCATAATATCTACTGGCGTAAAATCGAAACATGAATATTATACTATTAATTCCGAATTCATACCGGATCTTAAACGTAATAAAGGATTAATTATACCTTTAACCTTATATATCTCATAAAATAGTAACGTTTAACAGTTTACAGCGAGCGTGGTTAAGGGCGAATTGATCTGAGCAATGTGCCGTAAAGACTCTTTAATTTCTGAATGTATAACAAGATTCATTTGGTATGCTTTATAATCAGTAATTTTTCAAAGAAAACTGAATAGTTATGGTACTCTTTATTATGTATTGTGCTGTTTTTCTCAATCTGAAGAAAGAAGAAATAAAGATCTGAAGACAGTTCCAGAACATGGTCACCTCGGTTGAAGTGTGGTCTTTTGACAATTACAGTCTAACGTTAACCAGTTATATAAACGGTTATAACAAAAATATACTAAAATAAATAAATATAAAGATCAACGATTGTGCAGAGTGTAGAGCAATCACCACAAACTTAGTTTGAAGGATCCTTATAAAAGTTATTCGGGCATTCTTCAGCTTCTCGAATACTTTGTGCGCGTGTAATCGCAAGGAACTATGTATTAAATAAGTCTTAGTTTATGAGTTTAGCGAAATTCAAAAGGGATTTCTCTTTATTTTCCAACAAGTTTGAATTATTTGTATTATTTCATTGTAATAGAATGGGTATAATTGAAGTCATAGACACGTGTGTTCCTTTGTAAGTGTTATATGGTTCTCTAAATATAATGTTTTATGAATATTAACTGAGGACAATGTTAATTTATTCGTTGCGTAGTAACATCATATTGTAGTTATAATGAACTCTTGTCTCAAGCACCCTTTACGCGTGAGCGTAGCACCAAGGGGTCCTGGGTTCGATTCCCGGTGGAGACGAAGAAAAAAAAAGGTCTCGGTCTGGTAGGACACGGAAGACTGATCACCTTGTCTAACTTAACTTGTCCCTAAAGAAAATCGACCAGTGAAACAGATGTATAATGCAGATGGTAAGAGGCAGATGCCCCTTACCCCACTTGGGGACATGGGACTTCACTTTACTTTTACTTTACTACATAGGGAGATCATATCAAACCACTTTATCTTACAATACATATTTTCCGAAGATCATAGGTACTTGAAAGTTATCTAAAAATATGTGACTCCAGTACCTATATCTTACAAAATATAACACATTATGGTCTCCGCTGAGGCGTTGATTCAATTCACCCTGTCAAAGATATTAAAAGTTATTACACGCAGTACTAAACTCGAAAGATTCCACTAAAACTTTTAATAAAAACCCAACGAAGACACTGAAAGAACTCATAAATAACAACAGTGTCAGCGGCACACAATATTTTAATACAAATTCACAAAGCTGGCAACATTATAAAACTAAAAGCGTGCATTCTTTTGTCTATTCAACGCGATCTAAATAAAATTTAGATTGCATTTACGGTTTTTATTCGAGATAATTACATACTACTTGCAGTTGAGATTGTTAATTAAAATTCGCGCGGACAATAGACTTCCACTGCATTTGTGTCAAAAGTTATAATAGGTCGTGCGTGGCGAAATACTCACAAAATGCGAAATAGGCCAGGCTCAACCGACAAAGAATTGGGATGTTTGTTGAACCGTTGGGAAGCCCCAAAACATATGCGGGTAAATATCTTGACATTGCATCTGTTTCATGCCACTATTGAAAGTTTGTGAATATTCAAAGTAAGTATCAAATTTGAAATAAGATCTTAGTATTTTGGTGTCATAATCTTCACCGTTAAACGTATCTTATACGCTCTACATTTTTCAATTAACATAATCTTTATAATATAATGAATAGCCAACTCGAGAGTGGCTCGACCAATTCGGCAATATTTATTGACGTTTCTGTTAAGGCGAAAGAAAGGTTCTTATGGAAAGAAAACATGAAAAGCGGACAATAGAGCTGAACAACGTCTGCTAGTACAGCCAGTACTATTTTTAATCAACATAATCTTCTTATATATAAAAATGAATCGCAAAATGTGTTGGTAAGCGCATAACTCGAGAACGGCTGAACCGATTTCAATAATTCTTTTTTTATTATATTCCTTGAAGTATGAGGATGGTTTTTATGTAGAGAAAACGTTAATATGTACCACGGGCGAAGCCGGGGCGGACCGCTAGTAACATATAGAATTCTCCTATCACAATGTTTGTAGATCGAAGAATTGATTGAACAGAATATTTCATAACAACATAATATCGCTACCTGATTAGATTATACCGGAATAGGACTTTTCCAAGTCAGCTAGTTATTACTAAGAAATATGATATGAATACCGCAAGACGGATGCTTTTTAAAGCACATCAGAATCCCGATCACATGTTAGATTAAAATATTTCCTTGAAAATGCAGAGCTCTCTCAGTTATTGTGAAATATTGGAAATATATTATTTAATCTAGCTGGTCAACGCAACTTCGTATTTTATCTTAAATGAAATATTTCTTGGTCATGATGGAACTGGTATAACATTTTAAGTACATAGATATTAAAGTATCTATTAAAAGAAGTTCAATTTGCAGTGTTATTTTTAAAAGAAGTTCAAGTATTAAAAGAAGTTCAATTTGCAGTGTTATTTTTAATTTGAGATTGACATTCAAACGTCTCTCTTAAAACGTATTAACAAAGGAAAATACATAGCAACACATATTTTGCCGGAACCAGTTGCTAATAAAACTTTTAGTCCCTAAATAATATATTATATCAAACAAAATATAACAGCAATCAAAATAAATGAATTAAACCTATATGTGTCGAAGATTTTCCGTGCCGGATAACAGAGAGCTGAGATCAAAAGGCCTATTAAGGAATTAACAACGTCGCAGAAACGTATCACCTACGTTCCATCTTGTAATATTAGGTTTAGAAATTTACTTCAAAGACTCTTTATAAATCATCACTACATAGTATAAAACAAAGTCGCTTTCTCTGTCCCTATGTCCCTATGTATGCATAAATCTTTAAAACTACGCAACGGATTTTGATGCGGTTTTTTTTAAATAGATAGAGTGATTCAAGAGGAAGGTTTTAGTATAATTTATTATGTTTTAGACAAAGCGGGCGAAGCCACGGACGGAAACCTAGTTTATTCTAAAATAATGTATAGTGCATTGTTAACCGAATGATGGGGTTAATATAATAATGAGAAATTATTGCGTAAATCATTATTGATTTTAAAATATAGCAATAAAATGATACACTGGAGTTGTAGTCGCAAATTACCCCACATCCGAAATTCTACCTATGTACGTTAAAAAAAGCTACGAGAATCGGAGACGATCTCTACAGTGAACGGTCCATTGTGAGATATTCATATCGATCTATAATAATTATTAAATAATAAGTAGGTACACTATAGTTAGTTCATGTCGTTTTTATCTGGGACCTGTGTCTGGGACTTTTCAAAATTGTTGATTGTATAGATTTTGAGACGTACCTTTAGAATTTCACTTTGCAACCACGTATGTTTGCCGCTCGGAACCCTTTTCAGGAAAATCCATTTTTTAAGCAAACTGTACTACTTTTAATTATTAATAATTTAAGTTGTTTGTGAGTAATCTTAAAAGATAAAATAATATATAGGGTGTATTTAAGCGACCAGTTTTAGACTATTGATTTAGCGTACAGTTTCAAAATCAATCTCAAATTAGAGAATCGTAAGTATAAGTATAGATAGATATGCATATTGGTAAACGTAAGCCAATTTACATTTAATTAATTATAATTTTTACACCAATTACAACACTAATTGTATTAATGGCATTATTAGTACAATACATCCATACTGCGTAGGATTGTTATGACTTTTCTATACGTATATTAATCAGCGACCTTTGCCCCCGAACGTTCTAGAAGCTCGGCAAATGAAGCTTAAAATCGTCCATTATTAGTGAATCGTTCTCAGTCCCTTGCCGAACAAAACAGTGACCTCGCCACCAGTCAATCACTATTATAAGCACGTTTCTGTCCAATGAAATTGATTTCCTTCATTACGGTGTTCATGTCACGTGCCGTCCCCTATTTTCAGGTGTTTAATACCTACATACCCTTCAGTTAGGACAATGGACGTCCAAAGCATTCATTTGTTAGTAAATAAATCAATAAATAAATAAATCATTTATTCCACTTAAAACATTTTACAAATAAGAGCGACCCAGGCTCCTAAGATAGTAAGAACTGTTTTTCAGGTAGTAAAGCTGGGCTTCATATTGCATTGAGATCATTTGCATGATGGATTTGACGAATTTGTAGCTGTGTATATTCAATATTGTGTGTTCGTAATTGCACCCACGTGTGTGTGGGTGTTCTTAATCTGACAGCTAACTAGTAAGGCTATTTGAGGAAAAATTGCTCCTATTCTTTGATGTTATTATGAAATTAATAAAGGTAAATAAAAGATGTTTGTAAAATATGACGATATTTAATAAACGCTTGAAAAGTGACTAAAATAGGTGGATTATAAATAAAGTCATTATCTCTGTTATTTATATATTTAGGTTCTATAATTATAAGAATCGATGGTTCGACAAATATTTGGTATTTGGTGTAACAATATTATTTGTATAAACTATTTATAGTAATGCTTTATTATCTTCCCATACTACAGTCATGCGTCTTTGTGGTGCTTTTTTAATTTATTCTATGACTAGCTTTCCACCCGCAGCTTCGCCCGCGCAGTCAAAGAAAAACCCGCATAGTTCCCGTTCCCGTGGGATTTCCGGGATAAAACCTATTTCCCGGGATAAAAAGTAGCCTATGTCCTTTCTCGGGTATCAAAATATCTCTATATCAAATTTCATGCAAATTGCACCAGTAGTTAAGGCGTGATTGAGTAACAGACAGACAGACAGAGTTACTTTCGCATTTATAATATTAGTATGGATGTACTAGATTTCCGCCCGCGGCTTCGCCCGCGTTTTCAAAGGAAAACCCGCATAGTTCCCGTTCCCGTGGGATTTCCGGGATAAAACCTATCCTATGTGTTAATCCAAGTTACCCTCTATATATGTGCTAAATTTCATTGTAATCGGTTCAGTAGTTTTTACGTGAAAGAGTAACAAACATCCATACATCCATACATCCATACATCCATACATCCATACAAACTTTCGCCTTTATAATAGTATATTAAGATTGAAAAACATACTCATAATATAACACTAACACTTACACGTAACACTTACGAACTTTAATCACAATTCCCTCGTCATAGATTTGAGTCAATCATATTGAATTTCGGCTGCAATGGCCAGTAGTAATTGCTACAGAACTCAATCGTACCCCAGTGTTAATGCAAATGCTACCAGTTGATTTAGCATCGTCACTTTGAGGTTTCTCTCATCAATAACATGGCTACTCTATTGATAAAAGAACCTTCGTCCGTAATAAAAATAAAATGTTTATTTTTGTTGAAAAATACCTACCAGATACAATAGGAATGCAAAATATTAATTGGTGTGCATAATATCTTCTATTTGTTATGCAAATTAGGCTAAACTAGGTGTAATTCAATGCAGCATCAAGTTCATACAAACACGTAGGCAATGATATTATAAGTAGAAAAATGTACCTATATAGTTTAAAAGCGCTGGAGCGGCTGAAACGTGGCTAAAAGATTTGACTTAAGTTGTTTTTTTTTCGCTCACGATAATCGAATCATCTTACTTTAACGTTTAATATTGTGTGCGTTTTTGTACCATTTTTGATGTTAGAATGTGAACATTACCGATCTACACGATTTTTTACTCATAATATACAATATTATTTAACTACAGAAAAAAATCACTTCTCCAGGAGAAAAATTGACCGAATATGTATTCACATAGAGAATTCATTAAAAAATACACTGCACTAACTGAACCATAATAGTTATATACCTACTTTACTACTTAAAACCTAGGTGTTAACTGTTTATGTCATCTCTCTAATTTATATCTCAGAGGAAGTAACAGATTTCATGAAAAACCCATTAACTGCCCCTCGCTCCTCCCTTAAATCGTTTAGCAATGCCGACGAGTCGACAATCTAATTATTTATACGAACAGCAACAGACTAGATGCAGCGGAATCATAGGAATGAACAATATTTTACTATGAAGAACAGGTTACAATAACCATTATAAATGAAGAACAGGTTACAATAAACATTATAAAAGATAAAAGATATAAAAGATAATATAAAAGATATAGAAATGAAGAACAGGTTAAAATAACCATTATAAAAGTTATGCTTTATTAGCAGTTATCCTATTGTTATAAACGCGAAAGTTTGTAAGTATAGATGGATGGATGTCGTTCTTTCACGTTAAAACGGATTTGTATGAAACTTTACAGGAATATAGACAATAGAAATAGGTATGTACTTGATTTTGTACGAGAGTTATTCCGCGGGTGAAACCGCGCGGTACAGCTGGTTAAAGAATTCGGAATATTGTCGATTTCTTGACATTCTCAAATTTAGCTGAATCTCTCTTGAATAGTCATTATTAAGAACTTCCAATAAACTTATTTTGCTTAACTTTTGGACGCCACGGTCAAATGATTGATGGACGACCATGAATAAAAGTTGACTCATTTTAGTTAAAAAAATATTGTACGGAAAAACCTTTTCAAATAATATCTACATATCAAATAATCGGAATTGTTAGAAAAAAGTATTTATTATTCATATTTAGTACCAATTATACCAAGTATAATTGGTACTAAATATGAATAGTTAGAATAAATACTTTATTCTAACAATAATTCCTATATTTAGTACCAAGGTATTTTGAACCGTAATATTTGTGTTCCGAAATTCACGTAGGTACCTATGCTTTTTCTCTTGATGTTCCTCTTATAACACGAATTAGGGTCATTTTCCGATAGTTACTGTAGGCTATTCACCCTCTGCACCAAAAAACAAGACAATCAATGCTTCAAAATATTACACTAACAAATTAAATAGCACCTCATACAGAAGTAAACAAACGTAATACTAAGCAGACCGCACGTAAAACAGAAACTAATGCTTTATCCGAGTCCAACCGCCGGTACAAGCTGGCTTCATGATATATTGAACTGAGCATTACTAAACGAGTACAATATGGTCAAACGTTGCTATTCAACTATCGACTTGAATAAACAATCTTTGTCTATTTTTAAGATCATTTTCATATAAATACTAGAATAATAATACAAACGTTGTTCTACCCAATAGGCACATAACATTGCTTGAAAATCGGTCCATTCTTGAGTTTCGGAGGAGTATGGTAACGAACATTTTGGCACGAGAATTTCATAATAAAAAACCGGCCAAATGCGAAAGCCTGGAGACAGACAGACAGATAACGAAGTCTCAGTAATAGGGTCCCGTTTTACCGTTTCGATACGGAACCCTAAAAAGATTATTATTAAAGAGCTGAAGATAAATTTTACGTCAGCTCCTGTTATTTAAAACAATGGCGAGAGACAGCGCAACTATTAATTATCCACAAAGATTCTGGATGTTGAAAAACACATTCTAGAATAACCTTTATATACTACGCGTGAAAGACTTAGGCAATGGGAACAACAGTATTCCATCTAAGAATTTCATCATAAGCCAAACACATAAGGCGTTTTTAGGCGCGGAAGAATTCCAACCAATACCCGCGGCCCCATCATTAAAGCGGCTCGACGGAACACAGTGGGGTTTTACTCGGTAGGAATCCGACATAACCCACGGCTCCTTCCCCGGAGGCCGTGGGTATCTTTGGAAGATTTCCCCACTTAAAAAAAAGGTGCTACAAGTAAGAGTAAGAGCTAAAATTAACATCGATGGACCTCAATACCAATATTATTATCTCAATATAATATAACTAATATATGATTCTAAGATAGCTACATATATTATGATTATAGCAAAAGCTAGGTACATAATTTAATCCATATTATGCTATTTGAACTATCCCCATGCGTAATCAAATTTGATATAATTCGCTATTCACAAAGCAAGGACATTTTCCATTGAAACTTAAAAGGGAAAATTGTCCGTCGTTTAGACGCGATTGCGTTAATAAAACCGTAGATATTGTAAAGGAAACTGGGGCGTTCGCAAAAAGTTGGCAAAAGTTCGGACAAACGTAGGAGCCGATACGTATGAAGTTTACCTATAAAACTAGGCAAGCGTGCTACGTACAACAAATACTGTACTGTACGACGTACGTCTGTATATTTGTAAAAGTATTGCTACACCATTTACAACTCAAGAGGGGCTGAATCGATTTTAGTGATAAATAAATAAATATTTCAGGACAATTTTCATACTCAGCACGATCTGATTCCATACTAAGCTTTCGTGATTTTTGGTTTATCTGCTTAGATTAATATAATAAATACAAAAAATTTAAAAACATACAAATTATGGTCCACATGAGCGGAGCCGGGATGAGCAGCAAGCATATTATGTTATTTTTTTTCATATAAATTTATACAATTACTTAATATTTCGTTGTTGTTTATAAAATATGTAAACTTACTTAAAAGGAATCCTTAAAAGGAAACACCAATGGCTGAAGTACAAAATTTTTCAAAATAACTACAGTTTAGTTAACTTATGAAGCTCTACAAGTGCTCTACAACTATTGAAATTCAATAGCTTTTTATCCGAATAGCAGAACACTGATTTTCAGTGGCCCCTCTCTGTAGTGCTTGGAGCGGCAGTTCGCAGGCAGGCAGTTCGTAAATATTATATATGTATTATAATTAGAATATGTAAATAAAAACACAAGACAATACATAATAAAGTAATATCCAGATAGAATGATAATATACCTACATAATATACATACAAAAAGAGTCTAGTGCAATGCGCGCTCCAAAGCGGACGCATTGCGCTGTGCAGAATATTCATAATAAATAATTAATATTTTTTATTATCGAAGTTTTCGCTCGTAACAATGAGCGCTACGCTTGTGCCTAATGAAGTCCTGGCATTCCTGCAGTATCAGCTGGATGTCATGGATGAAGTTAGCATAGAACAACTTTGCACGAGCAATTTTACGGAGGAAGAGATTCGTGACGCCAAATCACTTCTCTTTTCGGCATTGAATATGGCCGATAGGATGCCGTCTCGCAGGAGGGACGAGAAGGGAGAGAGAAGTCTACGGGACATCATCAAGGTGTTCAAGGAGACCGATCCGGACGACGTGCCGACTTTCGTGGCGAAGGATTTGCGTAAGCTGCCTCCCGTCACATTCGACCACGTCGACGTCACCCGCCTTCTTAAGGATATCACTTCTTTAAGGACGGCCCTAAAGGAGATGGAGGTCAAATTTGGAGCTTCCCAATCCACCATCAACGAGCTGCGTAATGAGGTCGTCGCCCTGCGCGATTCAATTTCATTATGTAGGTCAACGGAGGTTTCAAATGTGAACACACGTCGTGGAGCGCAACGTGAGACTTTTGAGTCAGCGAATTTGACGACGCCGCCGGCCGTCGACCGCGTCACGCCGCGCCCCGCCCGACCCGCGCCTCCCCCGGAGAGCCCGCCACGTGTAGCCAACCCGACACCGGCTGGTTACGCGGCCGCTGCCGCCAAGCCTCCCGTAAAGCGGCAAGATATCACCCGAGATGGAGATCCCGTTAAGCACAGGGACTCCCCGCGCCGTGCGGCACCCTTGTCGAGCGCGAATAGTCATCCACTCGATGAGGAAGGCTTTACAAAGGTAGAGAAAAGGAAGAAGAAAAAGAAGCCCTCCTCCAACAAGTGCGGTACCGCCCCGACCGGTAACAACCACCTGCTGCGGCCCGCCATACCGACGACGCAGCTGTACGTGTCCCGCCTGCACCACTCTACCCAAGCTTCTGATGTAGTGGAGTATGTGCGGGTGAAGACCAAGTTT
This sequence comes from Colias eurytheme, assembly GCF_061535395.1. NCBI lineage: Eukaryota > Metazoa > Arthropoda > Insecta > Lepidoptera > Pieridae > Colias > Colias eurytheme. Next base: position 2,019,169 of record NC_142980.1, read on the forward strand.
ATCGTGAGGGTCCAGCGCCTGGAGCCGCGCAACAATTTGAATTTTAATTCATTTGTTGTGCGTGTACCGAGCGAGCAGCTGTCGACCTTCATGAGCGAGGAGTTCTGGCCCCGTGGTGTTGTGTTCCGGCGGTTTCGCGGGCGGCTTCGCAACACCCAGCCAAAGCCCGTTCAGCGCAATATGACACCGCCAGTGCCGTGAATTGTGTATAGTGTAGTGCTTAATATATTCTTAGTTTTGTATTAATTTAGTTTAGTTTTAAATTATTATATCGACGATGAAGTATCAATACCTCCTAACTAACATTTTAGCGATTTTCGTTTTATAGCATTTTCGTACTTAAAATAGAGTAATACATAGGCCCATAAAAGTCATTTCTCTGTAAACAGTCAATTTGAGCAAATATTAAAGTGTAGCAATACCTTATAACAAAAGTTGCGTCATTTTTGCTGGCAATATATTCTAACTACACCCTGAAGCGTCCGCTCTATGTTTTTAAGCACGCTTTCCTTGGGCTCATTTACAGTTTATTCCTGGGTTAAGAGTTTGGCATGCTTTCAAACCAAGAAGAAAGTATTCTAACACGTGCTTCTCCATCAAACTCAACAAACCATCGAAAAATTGCCATTCTTGATGAGTTTCTTGGTGCTTTTCCAAAACTACCATCGCATTATGCGCGTAAAGATACCAACAAATTGTTCGTAGAGTCAATTAAATTACTAAGCAATGTACATATTACTGGTTTGACGAAACAGCTGCTGACCTGACGTCTAGCACTTTTGTTTCGTTTGTAATTAATTACCTGGAAAAGCATTGTGTTAGCCAACAGCTGCCTATTATTATATTTTCTGACGGATGCACTTACCAAAATCAAAACGCAGTTATGTCGAACGCACTATTATATTTTAGTAAAAAGTATAATATTACTATAACTCAAAAGTTTTTAGAACCCAGTCACACGCAAATGGAATGCGATTCAGTTCATAGCACCATTGAACGCCAACTTATAATAATATACGGGCATTTCTCCGCAACTCGAGGTCAAGCGCCTATTTTGCGTGAGAGAGGGAGGTGGGGGAAACCAGCTAAAACTGAAACCACCCGAGCACATGAAGCCAAGCAGCTTGTGAGGGCTGCCGAAGGCTTCAGGGAGACCCCAGGTGTCTTGCCCTGTACTCCGCAACCCCCGTACATTCCATGATGACGTGGGCTGCCGTTTCCTCGGACGCCATGCATGCGGACTGTCTGTGATCCCTAAATTAAAGAGATGTTTGTTGAAGGGGCCGTACCCTGTGAGGGTCCCTGTTATTACACGTAGTTGCACTCTGCGTAGGTTGAGAATCGGACGTGCAAGTCTAGAGTCAATGTTTGGTAGGGCTTCTCTGGCATGCTTGCAGTCAGATCTGCTTGAACATTCTGCTTTTTCTGCAGTGCTAGTGAGCTGGGTAATCATCACCCGGATTCAGCTTGCAGGTAGCGGTATAATTGGAAAAGGTCCCATGACCGGTGTTTCAGATGCCCTTCTGGCTAATATGTCAGCAGCATCGTTTCCTCATGAGTTACTGTGTCCTTTTATTCATTGTAGTACTAGGGACTTTCCCAGATCACATACCTACCTACCCTAGTTAGGGCTAGGTGACACTAGAATTAACCCTGAAGTGATTTCATGGCTTTTGATTGCCATGAGTGCTGCTTTGCTATCCTATACTTTGCATATGATAGGATCCGAATCGAAAAGTTTTTACATTCCTTTTGATTATGATTTATGGCTAAAACTGCAAGTAGAAGTCCTAGGCATTCAGCCTGAAATACTGTTTTACGGGATCCCAAGGGGTGCGAGATGTTAATGTTTAGGTCCTCAGAGAAGACCCCAGCACCCGTGCCATTTTCAGTCTTGGACCCGTCCGTGAAGATGAGTAAATCTTCGACGCTGTTGTGCTCTTATATTTCTTGACTTGAACGCCAACTTACGAACAAAGAAATTTACGTTCCAAGTGATTATGTCACTATAACCAAAGCAGCAAGAAAATCTCGTCCATATGAAGTTGAACAAATTGAAATAATGTTCGAGCATAATCACGTGTAGTGACAGGATTTTAAATCAACATTTTACAATTGTATTGATACAAAAACCTAATATTAAAATAAAAAAATGTTGTTATCTTTAGAACAATTTCTTCTGAGTATATTGGCAATAAATTGTATCTAAAAAATACGGCTTCCTGTTTAAATACAATTACAAGCAATATCTAATATCTGCATGTTTTTTTTAAAAAGCTGTGAAGTTACATTTAATAAATGATTCCATGATATGTAATATCCTTTGATAATGAACGTAAGCTAAAATAATAATTAAAAACGGTAACGAAAAAGAAATAAAACGTTTTTTTTATCTACTGAAAAATGTAGTTTTTGTAGTTAGCATATATTGACACTTCATCGTCGATATGTATGTTAGTCTGTAAGGTATTTATAATATGGGTCTGTACAATTTATTGTCTGTTACCTGAAATAAATAAATAAATAAAAAAAAAAAAAAATAACAAAAAATATGTTAAGACCTAATGAGAAATACGCAACTACACGCAACTAAGGTTGGATTTTGAACTCCTGTAACAGGTGTTTTTTTTTTGTTTTTTAATTTGCACAATGATTATTTTCTAACAACGTGTTGTTATAACTCTTAACACCCTTTTAAATTATAAAATATTCAAATAAATTTAAGCAAAACTTCACCAGAAATATCTATAATTCGAACTCCACATCGGAATGCTGCAATATCGGGAATTCTTCATTTTACGCATTCCGAACTAAATTATCGAATGAATAAAATCATTTACGCAATATGGGAAATATAATTAAGCCTCTGAATATGAAAGGAACCAAAATTATTTATATATTATTTAATGATGTACAGCATCATGAGGTTAACCTATATTACAATATTGATGACAATAAAAATGACGAATTAACAAATATGTTTCGCTCACAAACTTCGTACAAACAGAAATACGTTCATAATTTGACATAGTAGCTACTAACAGATAATTACAAGATAATCTTCTTATATATAAAAATGAATCGCAAAATGTGTTGGTAAGCGCATAACTCGAGAACGGCTGAACCGATTTCGATAATTCTTTTTTTATTATATTCCTTGAAGTACGAGGATGGTTTTATGTAGAGAAAACGTAAATATGTACCACGGGCGAAGCCGGGGCGGACCGTTAGTTAATGATTAAAAATACGTTTAACCTAAAGTGTGAGTATAAAATAAATAACATTCCTTTTGAAATAAAAAAGTGGTACTAAAATAATAAATAATCCATTATTTATTATTTTAGTACCACTACTATTACATTACTAATCCATTATAATTATAATGTAAAGCATAATGCCAAATCACATTGATTGTATCGTGTAGCCTTAATGGAGTTGTCCAATCCAGTCGTATATAAATGCTATGAATCATTCGCTGTGATATTCAAAGCGAATCTATTACTACCAAAATCTATCATCAGCAGTTAATAGTTTGCGACGAAGTGACAGTTATACCATTTCATAACACACCCCTTTTCACAAAGCGATTCCCGCTTACAAACGTTAAAAGAGTCAACTCAATATTATATGCCAGATAAATCCATACTAATATTATAAATGCGAAAGTAACTCTGTCTGTCTGTCTGTTACTCAATCACGCCTTAACTACTGAACCAATTTGCATGAAATTTGGTATAGAGATATTTTGATACCCGAGAAAGGACATAGGATAGGTTTTATCCCGAAAATCCCACGAGAACGGGAACTATGCGGGTTTTTCTTTGACTGCGCGGGCGATGCCGCGGGTCGAAAGCTAGTAATTAATATTTTGATGCCGTGTTGTATATGATATACACTAAGTATACTTTACAATGATTATTATTCTTAGCAGGAACTTACGTAAAAACTTACATGCTTATTGCTTAATAACATGAATAATAGAAATTATAAGTTTATGCACTAGTAAAATAAGTCATCAAAATTAGCAATAACAATCTTAAAACGTATTATTGAAACATTACCAAAGCCAATCACAGGAAGCAATTAGAATAGAATTGACATCTAACGAACACTTAAGATGTTGCAGACGCTACTACTATTCTATTACTACTATAATACTATTCCGCAATACCGGCAATACAGGATTCCACGTCTTAATCCTCTAGCCCTATATAAATGCCCATGTGAATATGTCCTTTGCATGTGATCCATCTACGTAGCAAACAAGTCTGAAGGTATTTCATCCCTGTCCGTTGTCTACTGGGCATCCGATTCAATTATTGCTCGTTGATGACCCGGCAAATGGGGACATCGTTCAAATGGACCCTATTCGTTGAGTCGGGACGGCTTAACTATACGTCGTTGTACCTATGAATTTCAATATTCATAAGTTGTTACGCTGAAATCAATTTACGACCGACGTCAGGGCAGTTGCTTTGCCATCTAGGTCATCCCTACTAAATCTAGCCTGGATCAATCTAAGGTCATTGTAGTTGAAATAACTTTTTTCTTTGAAGTTTAGGTGAGTTAGGAGGTTAATGATTGTGTTACTAGTCGGTATTTATTGATCCAATTATTCTAAAATCAATATTTTGTACATTTACTATTCTCACAATGTAAGAATAAAACACAGTAATTTGATTTTTATTAATGAGTGTGTTTCACTACATTTCCGAAGCAGTATTTAGATAAAAAAACATCAAATTTTTCTTCATAAAAACCCTCATATCCTTAAAGAAAATAAGCAATAATGTCACCCACGGGCCCCACGGCCACGATGTGTTACTAGAAATTCGTCAAATAAACGCCTGACAATAACAACATAGCAAATACATCTGCGCGCCCCTTTTATATTTCGTAAGGATCACGTAATTCGTTTTTTCTAAATTACATTAAGTCTGTTGAGGTGTTGCTTTTTATATTAAATACATAAACTGAATAACAAAATACGGTATAGTTTAAGGAATATGACTCGTAGTTGTCGGTTTTTGTGAATCACCTAGTAGTACCTAGTACTAAGTCCCAACTACTTTATTCGTAACATTTCATGGTGTTAAATAATTGACATACCTACATAGAGGTGTCGTATAACTTTAAATTAAAAATGTAAGCACTGAAATTATTAATATGAAAATGTATATAAGTAATTATTCTTCTTCTTCTTCGTTTTTTTTTTCAAATGGCAACTCCCGATCCCAGATCATCGTAATTAGAATTCTTTTAATTCACGTCTACCCTCTTCAAGATTATTTTTTTTAAACACGATAACAAAATGTGTCTCATTTACTTATTAAATCAAACAAAACTCTATTAATTAAATATGTCGCGCTTAAGTAATTAAGACTGGGAGCGAAAGAAGTGGTATTTGGCAAGAAAATATTTTGAGGAGGAACCAAGTAAGTTGAGACAATATTTATTTTATCAAAATAGAAGCCTGTACTTAGCTATTTTTTAACCTCTTATGGCTAATTTTTGCTGGAGATAATGATGATGAACCGCTGCCCTACCTCAAATTCGACTAGCTACGGCCCTGTGATGAAGTCCACTTCTATGAGGGATATCATGTGCAAAAGATACTTGTAGTTTATGTTTGCTCATAAACTATTCTTTATATATAAACTAGCTACACGCCCCGGCTTCGCACGGGTGCAATGGCGGCCGGCCGGTACCGCCGCAAACGCTACGTCCCGCAATTTTTAAATCTGTAATATCTTCGAAAATATTATCCTAAATCAGACTGTGTAAAGGGCCATATATTTTTTATTTATTTTATTTCTTTATTTGTATCAGGCAGCATTGCCCATATATTGTTAGTAGTACTTATTCTAGTGTTAGTAAAACTACATATACTTATTTTTAGATTTAAGAGTTACAAGCCATTTTTTGTTGATAAAATTATGTACATTATTGAGAACTTTTAAAATACTATTATCATTTTTATTAATTCTATCCCTAATTGAAAAATTTTTTTTCCTTATTATAGCATAAAAATCATCTACCCTGTATAATACAAACATATGAGATGCACTACAAAAACGTGGCAATCCCATGAACATCCTGAATGCATTATTATATTGTACTCTAAATGTGTTCATTGTTTTTCGTGTATGCTTCACCCATAAGCTACTTGTATAAAATGACTGACAGTAAGTTGTGAACAATAGCTTTTTGACATTCCTACTACATTTTTTAAATCTTCTTATTATCATGTTTGCCCTAACTGATAGATTTCTTCTCTCCCTCTCTATATCCTCGTCATCACTCAGAGTGCTGGTAACGAAATGCCCCAAATATTATAGATCTATATTAAACTAGATTTCCGCCCGCGGCTTCGCCCGCGTTTTCAAAGGAAAACCCGCATAGTTCCCGTTCCCGTGGGATTTCCGGGATAAACCTATCCTATGTGTTAATCCAAGTTACCCTCTATATGTGTGCTAAATTTCATTGTAATCGGTTTAGTAGTTTTTACGTGAAAGAGTAACAAACATCCATACAAACTTTCGCCTTTATAATAGTATTAAGATAAGAAATGAATTGAAGGTATTTAATCGGTTAAGGATTAATGCTGTATTGGTTAAAATCGCTTCGAAAATTAACCATTATTTGTCGTAAAAAGTAAATGACAAAAAGAAGTTATTGTGGGTTATCCATAAGAGATAGACATAATATACCATCACGGACTTTTCTGTAGACCTTTTCAATACTTAGTACATTATTTTGATAAAACTAGGGTAGGGTAGGGTTCAGCCTGCGTTTGCAATGTAAGCGGAAAAAATGTAATTATATTTACGGCATCACAATAGAAACCTCAAAAATAACAGTACTTCTCCATTATTTAATGGATGTTATTATACATATACACCTTTCTCTTGAATCACTCTATCTATTAAAAACACCGCATCAAAATCCGTTGCGTAGTTTCAAAGATTTAAGCGTACAAAAGGACATAGGGACAGAGAAAGCGACTTTGTTTTATACTATGTAGTGATTCCAATGCGATCGGAAAAATAAAGAAAAGGTATAATAACTAAATCATTGTTCATTTACTTTCAGGGTTATCTCCCTCATCAGAATCGCGAGAGCGACGCAGCAGTACTGACTCGAGTGAATATTTACCAGAGCTAAATATTGAAGTGGTACCTAAAAGAAAAGATGACGATGACCCAGAAGAGTTTTATCAGGAGTTAGAGAAAAAAATGAAGGAAATTATATCGGCAGATCGAAGAGGGCTCCTTGTGATGCCCCGAAATCTGATACTATTGACAAAGAATCAGTAGAATTAAATGCAGTAGAAAAACACAGTAGTCCAGAGATATATGATCTCCGATGTTTATATAACTCTGATAATTTTACGGAATGGTCTTCAGGAGCCAGCGGTTGCGTCGAAAGTGAAGAGTTAAGCGTGATAGTGGAACAGGAAACGTCAGAAACGAATAAATCACGTATAAAAAAACCTGATGCACATGACATTGACCAAGAGCTTTGTGAGGACGAAATAATATCAGCACCTTGTTCTCCCTTTAGGTCTAGAACGCCATCTATTTAATTGCCTAAGCTTGCTAGCACCGAAGGTACAAAAAAACACATATTTGAAAGCCATAGTCTAAATATTTACGTTAATTGTATGTCTACAATCTACATTTGGTTTTGACTTACGGCCTCTGTGTATTAGTATCAATTAATAATAAAGTAAAGTCAGGTTATAAAATTAGGCAAACCCCAGTAGATATTTTTAAATCATTATTATCACGAAGTTAATCAATAAATTATTTTAGTAATGTTTATAGTAATGTTTTCGCATGCTCTGTATTTTAATCAATGATAACTTTGTTTCAGATGCAAGAGAACATAAATCTGATGGTGACTCTGTACCAAAACCAGATATCATGAGAAATAAACGAAGTGTCCTACGTTCTACTGACGTATCCAAATATATTAGTGAAAATACGTCCACTTGTTATCCCGCTTCATTGAGTCATGTTGCCTCAGAATTATCAGTTAATTCGAAAGTTGATTCACAAAATAGTATAGAACCTCTTATGTGTTCTACTCCGAAAATTGATATCTCGGCTAGGGGGATAAAACGAAAACAAACTTCGAAGATATCTTCATCGACAGTAAAGAAAAGCAAGACAGCTTAAACAAGCTTTTCTGACAATGATGAAAATGGTTTTATTTGGAATAACTTTTTTGTTGGCAAACCTATTGTATACAATTTGTGTACGTGTAATGATCACATGTGTTCTTAATTATTAATATTTGATGTCGATCATGTTAATAGATTTCTATTGCGTATAGATTATATTGTATGACTGATATAAATCGTGTGTGCCTTAAAAATCTTATAACAAGGTTAGCACGCTAGCTAGCTATGAGTAAAGTGTTTTTCATACGGAAAGCTTATAGAAAAAAATAATTTTACAGTAAAGGAACAGAATAAATGGAAATAAAATACATGTCTAACTAAATACTAGGATAAAATCCCTAAAATAATAGATACCTAAGAAAATTAATTAAACACAAAGCGAAACAACACCCACCTTCGTGTAAGCCAAGTCACATTAAAGCAGTGAACCTATTCAAAAGAAAGTCAGGTAATTCACTTAATAGCGGTCATCTCTCTCTCATCACGGATTCTAGCTGTTCGTAACGACCTTTTACGAGAGCATTTAACTAACGAACGAGGTATAACCCCATAGTTTAAGAGTCAGTGATAATATAATTTCGAAGACCATCACTTACTGGCTGACTGAGAATTGGGGCGGATTTTTGTCATGTGCATCCATCACTAATGAATTGACGCGAAAGGGTCATCGCCAGGCGCTCTAAAAACAGGTCGTGCGTATGGACAGTTCCAATTAAATGGGAATTATCAATACGGTTTTATTGGATAGGAATAATGAATTTCGTTGAGTCATTCATGGAAAATAGTAGCAGAGCTAGTTGAAATAATTGTGGTAAGATTCGTGGAGAATTAGCTGCATTCTTCAGCTTTCCCTCAGGCATTGGCGTGTTGAGTGGAGTCGAACTGTCTCACCACAGAAATTCGATTGACAAGCGATGCGTTTGGATGAGTTGTCTCATCGAATATCTTCAACTGATATTTCTTTAGTGCAGCCATTTTAAAAGCATTACAAAGTGGATTTTTACCGTTTCAAAGAAGTTTCTATAATTTTGAATACCTCTAATCGTAATGAAAATCGATGAGTAAAGTATGAAATCTTCATCACATGAGAACTGATTGCTGACATTATAACCTCAAATTTGTAAGCAAAACAAGGACAAATCACTAGCACTCTACACTATTCAATCCAGCAACCCTATTGAAAGCTACACTTAACTGGAGATGGTTGGTTTCGCTTAAACTGATATACTTAAAGTAAAGATGAAAGGAGAGAGTCAATATTTTATATCGCTATAAAATGTTTGCGACACCTTGAAAACATGAATTCGTGGAGGTACGCTTGTGTATAAAAATACCGTAACTGTTCGAGGCTTGGAGATAAAAGCGAAAATCATCTCTGCTCGATTGTACATAAAGTACACGAATTAGCCATTAATAACAAAGATGGTGTGGTCGTAAAGGACCTATAAAATGTAGGCCAGGTGCAGGAAGGGCGCGCTGATAAGAGAAAAATATGCTGTTTGAACTGCTGTGTTTTTGTTCTTTACGTTTGCTTCTTGTTTGAGCTAGCTTACGGATTTTTTCGTAATTGTTTTTAAAACATTAATGCTCTATATTATATTATAATAGTGTTATATTGTTTAATATGTATATGACAGATCAGATAAGTTTCATATTATATGCTTAAACTGTACCACACTGTACAGTTGGACTGCTTATACCGTATTTTTAATAGATTCTTACTCATGAAGCAAAATTTATTTTCATTCAATACTCTTCTTCAATAAACGTGTATTAGATTAAATATTTTAACGAAAATATTACAATATGTCATAAAATATTATACATTCTATAAAATTTACCTAAAATACAAAACCTACATTACTCACAAATTTTGTGCAGTATCTCCAACAACAATAGAATCAGGACACACTGTTAATATGTCTCGTAACCGCGAGATTACAGGAAGATTGAGGTGGCCTTATGAAAGTGACGTCAAAGCCCGACCACGAGCCAAATGAACACTAGGTATTATTGACTCTGGCCATTATTTGCTATTCTGATGAACTCGGTACAAAATTATTTATATAGAGCAACTAGCGGTCCGCCCCGGCTTCGCCCGTGATCGAACTGCACATGGTGTGCGAATTTTATTATAATCGGTTAAGTGGTTTAGGAGTCCATTGAGGACAAACATTGTGACACGAGATTTATATAATAATACTAGCTTTCCGCCCGCGGCTTCGCCCGCGTTTTCAGAGAAAACCCCGCATAGTTCCCTTTCCCGTGGGATTTCCGGGATAAAACCTATCCTATCTCTCAAGTTGGATCGAACTGCACATGGTGTGCGAATTTTATAATAATCGGTTAAGTGGTTTAGGATTCCATTGAGGACAAACATTGTGACACGAGATTTATATATATTAAGATATTATAATGATTAATTTCGTTATTAAAGTCTGTTTGATCACTATCCCACACCCCGATATGTCCGATATTGGAATCCAAACGAAACCACCGCGACGGATACGGCCGCACTAAATAATTCTGATAATGATGAAGTTTAATGGAATCTCGGCCCAGGATAACGATTAGGTGGAATTGAAATTTTATCCATTCCACTTCGCAGATACGTCATCTATAATTCATATTTCATACATTATGCAAAATTTCATAAACGACTCCGACAAAACCGAGTTTAAATATTAAGGATCCACGTCCAATTTTTTGATGGACAAGTCCTAATTAAATAATGATGAAATATGGCAATGTTTTAAGTGCTTAGTTTAATTTCTTATTTAAATATCAGCGCTATCTAAAATTACACAGCGGGAATAATTTGTTGGTGGGAGGTTGGTAAGGAAAACAACATTATATTGTTGGACTAGATTTAATTAGCTGCTTTAAATTCATTATTCAGTACAAATAACAATACAGCGCGAGGGAAACTCAAAAACAAGAACAACTAGAGTTAGACTGCGATAAATAAGAATTAGCGATACAAGTGATTATCGCTTAAATTGCTCACAATTTCTGGTTCCCAACGATCCCCAATCGATAGGAGCTTCTCTTTGTTATATATCAGTTCTTCGTGAGTCTCCGTGCAGTACTCGAAGTTGGGACCTTCTACTATGGCATCTACGGGACAGGCCTCTTGGCAGTATCCACAGAAGATACATTTGGTCATGTCGATGTCGTATCTGACGGCTCTTCGGGAGCCATCGGCGCGTTCTTCAGCTTCTATAGTTATCGCTTGAGACGGACAAATCGCTTCGCAAAGCTTGCACGCTATACATCTCTCTTCTCCAGATGGATATCTCCTTAAAGCGTGTTCACCTCGGAAACGCGGGGACAAAGGACCCTTCTCAAACGGATAATTGATTGTTGCTGGTTCCTTGAATATGTGTCCTAGCGTGACAGCAAAGCCTATTGGAGAGAGGCGGGATTTAAATTGGAACATGTGCTTAGCAAAAATATTATGAAAGCATAAAAGCGGGACAAATAAGGGTATTTTTACATGTGATTGTTACGGGGTTACAATTCTAGTAAATTGGAGCAATGTTTTTTCGGTAACAATGTGATAAAATCTTTCATACAGTGAGATATTTGACAGGATAAATATGTCTAGAGAGCTTATTACGTCTACGGACCCTACAAAAAAAATGTTGACTTGCTGAATTCAATATTCAAGTCTTATATTCAAAATAATAAGGTAGGAAGAATTATGAATATGTAGCTTAAATTTTAATTTATAAAGTTTTATAGATAGGGATAGGTAATAGGTAGGTATGTATTTATTCACATTTCTTTGAATATTTATAAGATACCAGCCATAATAATAAATATATAATTTTATCTTCATTTTAACTCTTCACAAAGTTGAAAACTTGTTTATAGTAGAGCCATTTTAATAGGTAACATTTGACAGTTCAACAAAATTAAACAACGTAACCTAGTAACGACAACATAGAATAACATGATATTTCTTTCTGTTAGATCTGCACATTTGCTTAACTTTTTTCAATAACGATTACATATTTATAATAATAATGACCGATACAAGTAATTTTAAGATTTCATTTTACTGATAAACCATTCTAAACATAATAAACAATTTCTGAATTGAAGAACTCGTCGCTACAATTTTGTGTCAATAAACCTTTTTTCTTTTTAAATACCAGAGATGTTACTCTAAAAATCGAGATCTGACATCTAGAATCGAATGCATTGATTACTTGTGAACAAAAATCATCATAAATTAATAAATTCGATTTACAAATGTTTTAAATCCGTATCGATTAATTCACTTTAATCGATGTTTTTAAGCAGGTTACCTCTCTTCGAAGATAAAATTTATAGACGTCAAATGTTGCCTATTAAATTGGCTCGACTATAAAACCATTTACATTGCTATAATGATGTCATTATAATTATAGTTGCTAATTTCTGATATTTACTAAATCTTTTGGTTGTTTTACTGAGACCCTGTAATATTTTATTACAAGTTAAAAAATAAAGAAAACTATTTCATTTAAATTGTAATTGTATATTATTTACCTACATATTTTATTTATATTTATTGATTATTATTATTTACCTGATTAATTTTGCAAGAACGTCTATAGTCCTTGGTTCATAGACATAGAAATGTAATCGATAAAATGTGAGTTACGACTTACGACTTTGACCATAAAAATAACGACGTAAGGTCGAAGACGACGACGTAATCGGATGCATTTCAATAACTGAATGTGGATCATTTTCAAGCTATCATAGTTCACTCTTTTCGTTAATCAAGTGAACCAAATTCATATTGAGGGCACGTGAAAGTGAGATATTACTTAAGTTAAATCTATTATTTACTAGCTGTCCGTCCCGGCTTCACCCGTGGACCGTGGTACCTACATGTTTACGTTATCTCTCCATAAGAACCATCTTCGTACAAGGAATATTATAAAAAAGGAATTAACGAAATCGGTTCAGCTGTCCTCGAGATGTGTGCTTAGCAACACATTTGGCGATTCATTTTTATAATATAAGAAGTCGAAGATAAAGCTGAACTTATTTCCCAATTATTTCACCTTTTTTTTGAGAAAAGGGAAGCGCTAGACTAACAATCTCGCCTGGTGTTAAGCTGAGATGTGGTCTAAGATGGTACGCGGTTCTGTAGAAGGTACCCGTTCACTCTACGCTTGAAGAACCCCATATTGTAGGTACTCGTCGGGGAACACAGAAACAGGAAGCATGTTCCAATCCCTCGCGGTGTGATTTGTGAATACACCTTTGGATATATGAACGTGCGCCGTGTGGGTGTTTGGTGTAGGTGTGTACCAAGGGCGAAGCCAGGGCAGATAGTCTGAGATAGTTTTCATAGTAATTAATTAATCCACATCAATGAATATTAGTAATAAATAAAATAATATAATTAACTTATTAATTATGACCATCCAGATGAAAACAACGTGGGTTTCCACTCGTCATGGATATCTAAGTAAATAAAAATATCTTCTAATTATTTTTTTATATGTTTTTTTTTATTGATAAAGTTTATACTTATTATATTTCAAACCAAACGAGAAGTTTTCTGGAAATATAGACGGAATACAAATTTTATATAATATACTATAAATATTTTACAAAAGCTCATTTTGTAGCTTTCTTGGAAGTTATATTATTGTTTTTTTATCGTTTAACATACAATAATTCTTAAATAAATTTGTTTAATACCGTTAAATGCGAGTTTCCAGAATTTGAAAACCATAATATTATGATTAATAAATGATGTTCAGTATTGAGAGAATATTTTATATCTGGATAACATTTTATACGATAAACGGACCATTTTTCAACGATTGTTCAGATTAGGTACATATTAATTTTTTAAACTAAAATAAAATCAAATATTATAACAGGTTATTATACAATATACATGTATTTAAATTTGTAATATTTTTCTTATTATGAATATAGATGAATATAAAATTAATATTTATATAAAAATGAAACCCGTTTCGCGTTGTCATGGCATGTCACGTGTGAACGGCTGAACCGATTTCGATAATCCTTTTTTTATTATATTCCTTGAAGTACGAGGATGGTTCTTATTTACAGAAAACGTAAATATGTAAGACGGGCGAAGCCGGGGCGGACCGCTAGTATTAAATATAGGGTTATATCAAAGTATTTCGTGAGAAAGTTGCAATGCATCACCTTTTTCCTAGTCTATGTATACTTATAGAATAAAAAAACTATAGATTTCCTTAAAGTACGTACATATCTTTTTTGTTTTCGAGTGCCATATTATTAACCATAAATAGATTGTATAGTACAATAACTTGATAAACACTACAATAATAAATAAATAGAAACAGCGGTGTCAACAAAAAACAAATCTACCGATGCAATAACGGTACCTCTAGCTATTTCCATCCAAAAAACAGCGTTCGCCATTCTATCTATGACGTCACCGAATTTAGTTTTAGGCGGCTGATCGTTTATGTAAATGAAGTTCACGTCGTATTTCGTCCTAGGGCAGCAGTAGTAAGGCGGTACTGGTGAATTACAAGGCGGTATATACCGAGGTACGGGAATAGCAGGCGGTCGAGGACACGGCTCATACCCGCAGTCCCCAGTACTCCCGAACCTTATCGGAACCTTCCACCAATTCCTCGTTCCACGCAGCATGTTCCAACAAAGCTGAAACGTCACAACGTTAACGTCACAAGTGCCACAGATAAAAAGCCTATTAATTTTATCTCAAGTCATTTTTAATGGCCATTATTTTTCACGTAAAGAGGTTTGACGCGCTCCGAATCGATCGATTAAGTAAGTGTCGAGGTTAAGCGATGAGATTTTGATTTATAGGCGTGATGTAGTTGGCTGTAATTTTTTGGTTATATTATCGGAGCATCTTAATTTACTGTTCAAGTATTTTATGCGAATTTTTATCAGAGCTCGGGCTGTTATAAGGATCTTTTTTGACTAGTTTGAGCAGAGTCAACTTTGGGTGAGTAATATAAAAGTAAAACTATGTAAATAATGTATTCTAACGGTTATTGAGCATTGTACTTACATAGGTATTATACACAGGTATTATAGTTTAAATTATCCTCAAACATAAAGCGTGTTAAAAAAAGTATTTCAAATTTAAAAAAAGTCTTTAAAAAAAGTATTTTATTAATGAATTAGTTATGTAAGTTTTTCCCATCAAAAAAAAATATACAGAAATTTATTTTGCCTTTGTTATCACAATGAATAAAACTAAATGAGGTTTAACATGACACGGAGTAGCTGAATTCATTAATGTACCAGTTAAATACTTTCAGACTAGTTAATGATCAACCGATACAGTAATTGAGAAAGAGCCATTGTTTCATTTAATTACAATTCACAAAATTACTTTGTTACGTGCCTACTCATCACCCAACAACACGAAGCTATTTATTATCCCAGGTTCCGAAATCCTAACCAATTAATTAAAGGCAAAAGTAGCCATGATTTGTTTAACGCTACAAATTCAACATGTCGTTTAAGTTCAAAATGGCGGGCGACGTGCGAAATTGAGCAATTAATGAGTAAACAACCAATCCATTACGTTGATTAGGGGCCACCAATTAACCCAAGAAGTTTATTCGAGTAAGGGACATTCGTATTGGATACAAACCGCTTGCCGGTGACCCTCAGCTTGGCAATGCAAACTCGGAATGACATTTGTACGTATTATATCAGTCTTAGAATAGATACATACATATTACTTATATAAACTGACGTAGAAGCGGCATACGTGTAAAAATACGTTCCATCTTAAGTCAGCTAATTAGCCAGGTTTGAGGATGGATGGATGGATGTTTGTTATTCTTTCAAGCAAATATTACTGAAGCGATTACAATGAAATTTGGTATGTTGGTAGCTGAAGACCCAGAATAAGACATATTCTACTTTTTAACATGGAAATCCAACAGGAAGAGCCGCGGAAATCTAGTATTATACCTTTGTCTCAATACGATAGATGAAATAGATTGAATTTTCCCTTTCAAGAGCTGTCGTATGTATTATGGGGATTAAACGGTTTTTTGATACGGTGTATTTATCAATAACTGAAAGTCATGATTGAAATGAATTTGCTTTCATTTCATTTAATGTAATAGTCACCCGTCCTTTGCATATTTTATGTTTCTCAAATATATCAAGGTTAATAGCTACAGAGTACACTCGTCTGCGAAAGAGACATCAAAGTGAATTGCCAAGAAAATATCGAACTCACCTCTCAACTGTACAATATAGTGTTATTCAAGCGACTCAATATTGTCTGGCAATAACAATCAGTAAATTGCTATTAAAGCTCTCCTGTTACTCTCGCTTTGATGAATATCATAGCAACATAATACAAAATTATCTTACGTTTCAGTGATCAGAGGCATAAACGCACCATCTAAAATTCAAGGTCACAAAATTACTAAGACTATCTAATCCATTAGAAGTTCGAACTAAAATATAATGCACAACATTCACGAAATCTGAGTTCAATTTCAATTCAGTAGGTCGAAGTAAAGTGAAATAAATTCTCGAAAAATTGAGTCGTTTCTGAACGAAAAATCGTCCGTTTGATAGCTGTCTAGTTGCAGTTACAGTTTGTAACGGACACAGCAATTTCTACGGGTACTGTGAACTGTCCGCTTTTACATTTCATTCATCTATACTATAATATTATAAAGCTGAAAGTTAGTTTGTTTGTTTGTTTGAACGCGCTAATCTCAGGAAGTACTGGTCCAATTTGAAAAGTTCTTTCGGTGTTAGATAGCCCATTTATCGAGGAAGGTTATAAGTTATATATCATCGCGCTATGACCAACAGGGGTGGAGCCACGGGGGTGAAACCGCGCGGAGCAGCTAGTAATATTATAAAGCTGAAGAGTTAGATTGATTGTTTGTTTGTTTGTACGCGCTAATCTCAGGAAGTTCTGGTCCAATTTGAAAAGTTCTTTCGGTGTTAGATAGCCCATTCATTGAGGAAGGCAGGCTATATAATATCATAACGCTAAGACCAACAGGAGCGGAGCCACACGGGTGAAACCGCGGAGCGCAGCTTATAAAGTATTAACACCCTGCTTTGGAAGCGAGCTATAAGGCCAATTTAGAGAATCAACAAGATTTTAAAATATTTAAATGTATACTTTATATCATTTATTACGACTCCTTCAATGTATACAGACGTACAGTTTTAAAGCATTACAAGTTGCGCGTGGTACGGATTCTAGTTATTGTTATCCATACCCAGTTGTGTATTTAAACAGAAACATTTGCACAGCGACTATCCAATACAGTTACTATCAACAGGTATAATTTATACATAAATGCGCGCATCTATTCTTTCACGATGACATTCACGTTGTAGCATTTTCTATGGATAGTCGGCACCAGTAGCGGTAGTCTGGACAGTTAGTCGGTATTTATCGATAAACTAATTCATAGTCCCGACTTCAGCCGTCGCCACATGTCGACGGCAGTCGGCGGCACGTCGGCGGCAGCAGTTAATATGTCGACGGCTGTCGTCGACAGGCAAAAACGGATGCCGGTGATGATGTTGTCAAAACAAGATATTAGTCGATAAATCGATTTGAAAAATTATAGACTATCAGCTCTACATATAAAAATGAATCCATATTTCCCTTGGTCACGGCATCACGCGTGCACGGGTGGACCGATTAAATTATTTTTTATAATATTCCTTGAATTACGAGGATAGTTCTTATGGAGAGAAAACGTAAACATGTACCACGGGCGAAGCCGGGACCAGGATTAACTAATTTGAATGACACTCTCGAAAAACACTATTTCGATTGTAGTTTACTCGCTATCGAATGCAGTAAGTGAACACAAGATTCGACTGCTCATGGTAAGGGTACTGATGAATTAAAGGCGATCGGTGACGAGCTCACCGAATGACTGGGTCAGAAAATAACACGGCAGCACGTACCGGTGCTACGAAAATTGAAGTATCATTGGGAATTACACTTGGCTCTCCAATAACGCTACCTTTTCGTTAGTTCGCTTTCACAGGAGTATACTAAAGGCGTTAAAAGCGCTTAAATTGGGGACAAAATCTTTTTACTGCACTTTTGCGACTCGGGATCAAGTATCGAATTTACATGCTACTCGAGGGATCAAGCAAGAGTGTAAATACCAATTTGCATGCCAAGTGACCGCCTCCTTGGTACAGTGGCTGACGCGTGTGCGTAGAACCGAAGGGTCCTGGGTTCGATTCCCGGTGTAGACGAAGAAAAAAAAATGTCTCGGTCTGGCAGGACACAGAAGGCTGATCACCTACTTGTCCCTAAGTAAAATCGATCAGTGAAATAGATTTATAATGCATCTGCCCCTTACCCCACTAGGGGACATGGGACTTCACTTTTTTTGTATGCCAAGTGTGCTTAGTAGATGGAATATGTTTACTTCAAGTTTTGTCTTTTATCTGATAGTTATTAACTAAAATCGACGTAAATAAAAATAAAATATAGCACTTTTTCCTTCACTTCAGCATTACATCACGCCGTACCTCTTATCAGCGATCGAATTGTCACAATTGAATTCAAGCGGAAACAGCGCCAGCGCTATAAAACTTGTAAAACTCTTCTGCTCTTTTATAATATGAACTAAAATGGATAATAATATGAATTGTTTTCACTGATTTATTTTATTTTGAACCAAGTTACGAAGTGATTCGTTCTGAACTGTTTACTGTCAGATCAACTTTAGACTTTTTCTGGCATATTTACCAGGGTTTGAATCCAAAGCGATTCTACCCTCAGGCTATCATATGATATAATATGTATGATACCAATTTCTATTAAGTTATTAGTCAAAAGCAAAAAAAAGACGGAGAGAAGTCCAACAGACAAAAAAATTTATAAAAAATTGTTCAGTTTTTCTTCAGAAATAAGTAGTGTAACTTTGAAATATTTTTAAATATATACATAATGTTAACTAGCCTTGTGTTTCTCGAAGCGATAACTCCTTATAAAATTTATCAAAAGCTCTCAAACTTTATATCACACATTTCCACTTTCCTACTACCTTCTAATCTTTACCTAATTTCCAATGAACGTTCAAACATCGGTATTGCTAAATAAAAATTTATAGTTTAAAATCCGTTTAAAAGTATTTTATTTCCGAACACTATCTAATTGCTTCTCGTGCCGTAAAAATGGCAACAAACTTGTGTATAAGACAAGGTACCTACAATGTTAAGAATGTGTTTCGACAAAATATTACCTCTTCGCGTTAGTCTCATAAAAATATAAATATGGTTGAAATTGGCGTTTATCGCAGTGTTCGAAATTGCGGTTGAGATTGATTAATTTATATAATAAACAGAAGAGGAATTATTTTAACACTCACAGTATATTGAGTCCTGTTAGAAAAGATGTTTGAAACTGATTTTGATTTATTTTTTTTTAGTATCGTCTATTGGTATTCTCTATTGTAATGTAAGATAGGGAGACTATTCTTTTCAAAGCAATTGCATTGAAATTATTGAATTGTAAAATAATATATTGACAGTCAAGTGAGGAGATTTTACCTCATGCTGTGTTTGCGGAGTTATACATGTTTAATGTTTATCTTTTGTAATACTCTTCTGTCTTCAGGTACTGCTACCAAATGCTGGAATAACTGCATACCATCGCCGATGTAATGTCTATAGTATAAATTCATCACATCTATGTAGATACCCTGTAGATATGTGGCGGCATTTTCATAACGACATTTGTATATTTTTATAAACAACTAGCGGTCCGCCCTAGTTTTGTCCTGATGCATGTCTGGTCTAAAAAACTCACGTAACTTTGAAACAGTGAAATCATTTGTGTAATCGGTCCAGTAGTTCCTGAGATTGACGCTCAAACAAAGAAACTCTTCTGCTTTACATTATAAGTTATAGATATTTTTAACTCTAATATTTATCATAATAATTTGTCTTCTATTTTTTGTTACTTTGTTAGTTCTTGTTTGTCTATTAATGTTTGTCTATTCCTATCCCTATGTTTAACAAAACCAAGAAACTCTCAGTAAAGATTGTTCATAATATACTTAAAACTTTTTAATGAACATACATATTAATGTATGCACATTTAATTTACACTTGTCTATACCTATAAGACCTCCAGGAGCCTTTCGCCTAAGTCCTTATAAAGTATACCCTCTTAAGATGTATAGGCTAATTCTCTTTAACAATTACGACCCAGTCCCTATAGTGGGTATAGTCTAATTCTGAGCATGTTTTACCCATCTCGATTCAAGGCTTCAATATTAATTTAGTTCTATAGTCCTTTCCACCTAAGATGAGTTCTGTGACACATCGATTTTTGACACGTGTAGAGATGTCGGTTACTGAAATCATATCAATTGTTTCCGATAATCGATAATATTCTATATGGAAATGAAATCGATTTGAATAAAGTACCAAAATTAGTTTTTTCGGCATTTCGCCAACAATTAACTAAGTAAACTTAGCAAACAACAGCAACAAAAAGTCAACAATAACAATTAGTAAAAATAACAGAATACCACGTAAAGTATCAATATAAAAATGCAACTTGTATACAAGGCTAACGTACTCGTACAGACGATTGACTCGATTGACAAACGATCACAAGATGGGCGCCGATTAAATGATTTTCCAACTCTATGATTTTTCAACGATCCATTTCATGTACACGAATTGCGTAGGTATTATATTTTTGTGTTATTTTATTTTATTTTTCATTATATTAAACTAAACAATACTGTTTTTGATTTATAAGCTTAAGATGTTTCATTTTTATATTTTTGGTAATAATGCCGCCATAAAATAAAAATATTATGCACTAAAATTATTTTGACTTTATAAACATAAAATACGTAATTCGGAACACGATGAAGTGTCACAGGAATCATCCTAAATGAAAAGGACTACAATGTAAAAACTAAAAAGGTTAATAGACATTTTTACACGCCGATCTGACATTATGTCGCAAAATTCAAGGGCAATAATAATTATTGTCCTTTCGTGGTTCTTTCATATTCTATGTTCAGTATTCAGTTCAGTAGCATTTGAAAAGCATTTGAAGGTGTCTTCTTAATTTTTTTCAATGCAATTGAATATTTATTAAAAAAGTAGCCAAATTTGTCTGCCTTTACTAGAAATATTAGGTAACTGGTTACTCCGACCACCAAAACATATCTACATCCAAACACATTATCAGAATTAGTGGTTCTAGCAAATAGGTAGCAATAGCACAGCAATCCCTACCTACTATCATAGAAATCTAAATAACAAGACACATAGAAGTGCTATAATGTCATAATTCGTATGAAAACCGGTGTCGCCAAAATCAACACATTCAAACCGAAAGCTAAACAGTACACACAAGTAAACTATGCCTTTTATTGGACAGCTTGATTTTAGTGAAAACTAACTTAACTATTAAATTAAGCTTTTGAATATGTATCCTAACGCACGAATTTACGGTTTATTTTAGAATAACATCCCTAAGTATATGAGACTTTTTGCTCCAATACGAACAAACGTGATAATAAATGGTCGACTGTGTCCTGTGACTGTGTCATTCATTGTTATTTCGATTACTATGGTGACACTCGTAATACTTGTAAATATTCTATAATTTTAAGGAAAAACGGCATTATTTCTAAAAAAAAATATTTTCCGATGAAATATTATTCCTTTATAAGTGTAATTACAACTTGTGGAAGAATTTCCGCAATGGGAATTGCTGAAACACACCATGTATACACTCATACGTCTCCAGAGCAACTGAACAGTGACGAATGCACTGGTGATGTGAAAATCACCTGAGTGGCGACAAGGTCACGCACGCTTACGACTTCTAGTGTCTTGTTATTTAGATTTCTATGCCTACTATAATATTTTAAATGCGAAAGTAACTCTGTCTGTCTGTTACGCTTTCCCCTTAAACCTCTCAACCGATTTTGATGAAATTTCACAGACAATCTTTAGACCCTGAGAAAGAACATAGGCTACCTTTTAATGCGAAATATGTACCACGGGCGAAGCCGGGGCGGACCGCTAGTAGTCTATAATGCTCTTTGTGTGTCGTAGATACCATGATACTTCTTTTGTTTCCTTATTTTAAACTATTTAACTATAGCATTACTCATTCTTATTGTTATATTTTGTTCATCCATTCAAATCTTGGATTGATTGATAAAGATTTGACTCACATGCTTGTTTGTTTTCTAATTAAGGATTATAAGACTCGTAGATGAAAGAAGACAACTATCACTGGACTCTGGAGGTTAGAGTGAAATAAAAAAACAGTTTAGCTAAAAAGCCTTTATTTATTCAATGGATTCAATCCAAACACAATACAAATAGATCAAATCAATAGAGTACAAGTGGATATTGGAAATCCGACCTAAATATTACACTTTCCTTCTGGACAGTTGCAACTTTAGTATCTAAAAGTTCCATATTAAATTCCACCATGATCATGAGTTATGCGTAGTATTTTATATGCCGCTTGTAACAATAGTATACGCAAGTTTGTATGACATTTTCGTACCTCTTCCATAATTTATAGATGATTAATTACTAGTAAAAATTTGGCTTAACTCATGTCCATGATGAAAATGGGTGTACATTAAATTTTCATCGAAATAATATTTGGGGATTGGCAGTTTTGTATTACTCCAGACACTGGAATATTTCCAGGTCCTTCCAATACAAAACTGACTGGTTCTTAAAGGAGTTACACTCATAAAGGCTTAGCCGATTGTATCACGACACATAGTAACATTTATTTTCCAATAAACATGCAGAACTATGTAATGGCGGATCGGTAGCATTAGCTGGTGTTTAAAGTTATGCTTAAATAGAATGTCTGTAAGGCTTATTTTGCGAATGAAGTATGATAGTAACCATTTAAGAGTTGCCAATAGGAAAGTTTGTAGTGGCAGAACTTCGTTCGTGGTGGATGGTAGATATACATTGCGTCAGTTCTTTGTTTTGAGATCACAATTTTGTTGCAATGTGTCCCTTCTAGAACCTTTGTTGATAGCAGTACTTTATTTTGTAACCATTCCCACGGTAAATACCATTTTTCTAGTATGTAGAGTCATCAAAAAGCTTTACTTTTCAAAGGGAAAATGTTTGTTAGACTAATGTGTTACATTAATATGAATATTTGAAAGGATCATTGCCATACTGACGCTGGTATATATCAATTCGCCAAAATAGCCTTGTCGAGTCAAATGACATTCCATTTGTTGATATCCTCAATCCACCATTACGCTGGGTTGTTGATCTTTTATAGGGCTATGAAAATAATGAAGTTATAAACTCATTTTAAAGCCGATATAAATAACTACGTAAACTAAATGGCGTGGCCTACATTTTTATTCAAATTTTATTTGAAATAAATATTTTTTATACAGAAAATATATATTACCATTAAGATGTGGTTTATGGAGTAGCAGATCAAACAACCGAGCCAGAGCTTACTTATTAATAAACACATAGTTTCGTTAGTCCGAAATTTCTATCAAATCATGCCTTATCCCATTCTATTCTCAGTCGAACCTTAGAATACCGTAATCTACAATTTATCGTCGCCGCTTCCGCAAGTCAATATGAACACTCCAATATCGTTACCACAATTAGACATAGAATACACGACACTTATAATGTTACATGGTCTTACTTGCTATGGAGCTACTATATCCTGCCTTACGGTACGTCAACTCTGAACCAACCAGGGCTGACAAAAGTGACAGCAATCGCAAGAGTTGGCTCTATGTGAACGCACTACTACTCCCAAATATATCTCGACCCCAAAAATATCCTGTCGTCCTGCTCCGAAAATCTAAACATCAAAAACGCGGACAGATATCTCTTAACATTTAAGCAAATCAATCGTAAAATAGTTCACACAAACACATTCAAATACGTTTCAAAAGGTTTAACTCGAGAAATAAGTTATAAAACGCCTGGCTATTGAGGGATATTAGCATGGAAAAAGAGGAACACTTACTATATTATAATCATAAATATATCTTTACACACACATATATAATTTTTTACGTTTTTTGTGTACTTTGTTTAGGTGCATGATAAATTGGAACGTAAAGAAATAAATAAACTTCCGTTTAATTCGGATAGTTTCTGAAAAACTTACATCTAGGACTATATTACGTAATATATATAATTTAGAGGACGCTTATGAAGCGTCATTAACTGCCTTCTTTATCATTGTTCTTATGACTAAGATTAAATACTGTTTGCATAAATACCTATTTCTATAATATGCCCAAGTACATGCTTTTATACATATTCGAATGGAAGCAACAATATTTTGTGTGAAATCGAGCGTGGTGTATATTCATGTCCTATAGATGGAAAGCTTATAATATGACCATTGCAAATATTAAGCGGTTCGACTGGGTGAGTGCCTGGCGATCTGCATTACAGGCTTTTGCCTATCGCAGACACCAGTCCTCTCCAATTTATACTATGTAATACCACGTAATACTATGTAACTGTAGTTGTAAGTTTTTGAGGAAAATAAATAAATATAATAAATAAATATTATAGGTCCATTGGTCATGAGCAGCTACTGCGAAGGCGGTCGACCCTCGAGTAAACATGACTATAGTGACAATAGTTGGTGCTATGCGCTTGCTACAATTGCAAATAGTGACAGGCTTCGTATGTAAGGGCGTATTCAGAAAGAAAGCTTGAAACTTATAAGCGCTTATAAGCGCTTATCGGCGCTTATAAGCGCTGGTAACCCGCGCAGGAAAATATATGAACATGCGCTTATAAGCGCTGATAGGCGCCGACAAGTTTCAACAAGCGCGCTTATAAGCGCATGTTCATATATTTTCCTGCGCGGGTTACCAGCGCTTATAAGCGCCGATAAGCGCTTATAAGCGCTTATAAGTTTCAAGCTTTCTTTCTGAATACACCCTAAGCCCGTATACTGTACCCGTATATCTATTTCATCTATAATCTGTAGCGAAATCCAATACAAATATATTACAAAAATAGGTACAAGTTCATATTATTACGAATGCTTATTACTAATTATTTACTAATACAAAATTGAAATCGACGCTATTCGTCTATCTCGACGTCGTCGTATCGTCTATATACTCGAACATTCGCACTCGTGCTATGTCAATAAGATATGTTTGACATGATAATTATAATATTACAATCTATCTTACACTCTACAAACCTATATTTTATGGCAGACTTTTCATGGTGATCAAAATCAATGTATGTACAAATCATACTTAATCTATCAATATGCAATATGTATCTATATAGTAAGACGCCAAAGGAAGAGTTAAAGTCAATAATTTAGAACTGAAAATTGTACAGGAAATATAGAAGTGACAACAAAATGTAATAGAAGCAAAATCAATATCAAATCTTTTTTTCTGACCGTACAAAACCATGATGTTACACTCATTACATAATATCATAACTATAAGATTATATAAAACCAGGTCATACAATCATACAGAATTCACCATTAATCGATTTCCATAGAAAATGTTAGTCTGCCATGTATTGTCCTAACTTATCGTTGGTAGCTAGGTCTAAGTCTACCTATACGAAATATTAAATGTATGTTGTTAATGTATGTACTATATGAAAATGTCTCCGCGTCTCACATACAATGTTAAAACGTATTAATGCACAAACAGATGACGACTTTTATTAACATAATATTATGAATATACATATGACCAATACACAATTCGATAGATAGGTATAATTTATGTTCTCATTCGCTTTCCGCTCCTATACCGTTCCATGACATAAAAAATAATTGTTTTTTATAAAAAAAATTACAAGAAGGTAATTTGCAACTAAACTAACTTATTAAAACGAAAGATGACAGATGCGCAATCTATTCTATCTTATGCTAAGTCGGTTAAATACCGTGTTTAATTAGGTTATATTCATAATGTGCATATTGTTTTTTTTTGTATAAAATACTAACTATCTTATTTAATAAAACTCTTTTAATAACTAAGAAATAAAAAGCATTTTCCTATAATAATTCGGCAAATAAAAAGGTAATGGTTCGACTAAAGCTGCGATGCTTCATTAAAACTAGTGTGCACCCGATCTATCTCGTTAAATTGTGTCTATCATTTAATAAAAATCTAATTAAATGCGTATAACGTATAAGTGTTACTAACTAAACATAACAATAAGATTGTTTGAAATATAAAAAATTGCAGTTTGAATGGCTCTTCCTTTGTACCGTTTACGTTAAAATTCGGATGTTAATTTCTTCGGATGTTAAATCTTCATACATATCTTTGTTGTAAAGATACAGGATTGACGAAAGGAGTAAACGATTAGATTAAGAAGGAGACAGGATTGACGAAAGGGTAAACGATAAGATTGAGAAGGAGACAGGATTGACGAAAGGGGTAAACGATAAGATTGGGAGGGAGACAGGATTGACGAAAGGGGTAAACGATAAGATTGGGAGGGAGACTGGATTGACGAAAGGGGTAAACGATAAGATTGAGATGGAGACAGGATTGACGAAAGGGGTAAACGATAAGATTGGGAATGGGACAGGATTGACGAAAGAGGTAAACGATAAGATTGGGAAGGAAAAAGGATTGACGATAGGACTAAAGAAAAGGATTCGGTAGGAGAAAAGATAAACGGAAGGATTAAAGGAAAGAATTGGGAAGGGTAAGGAAAGGGATACGGACCTCCGGCTCCCCCACTCACCGTACGAAACACAGTAGCATTCGCATGCTACTATTTCACGCCGATCTTCTGTGAGGGTGTGGTACCTCCCCGGTGCGAGCTGGCCCAATTCGTGAGAAAGCGAGCTCGACTACCACAGTACGATTTGTATTGCGTAAGATATAAGCAATTTCTGATTTCTTGTTTGACTTTGATTGTATTCTCGAAGATTCTCGAAATTTGGTGTGTATTCAATATGATAGATGTAGTGTAAGTTGTACCTACTGGATCTACAAATAGTCAAGTTAAAAGTGCCGCAAATTTAGTAATATTTTTTTTACCGAAGAACGAATTTGAATATGAAATAGAATTAAGTCAATACGAAGAAACAAATTATAAATATTAATAATGGACACAATTAAACGTGAGGAACTTTATCTTTAAAAATTCACGATCGAAGTGCACAAATACCACATTAATAATTCTTTTGTATGCTTTATCGTGATAATTTCATTTACAAATATAATTTAAAATTGGATAACCCTTGTTTCATGGTTAAAAAAGCAAAATCTACTTATAATTAATAAAATTTATCTGTTATATACATATATAGTATATAATATAATCTCATTAAGACACATGGTTGTGTATGCCACTTCGAGAAATGTACAACGTTAAATAATAATTTGTTATATGTTGAAGAAAAATGTTAACTAAGCCCAATCTTCATTTTACTATTTTGATAAAAACTCAGAAAAAAGGAATGGATTAAAATACATCAAAATTGACTTCAATGGGTTGAATTCCGTATTTTAATTAGAAATTTTGAATATTGGTACATACTGATTCGAAGTGTAACCATTATAACCCTTAATAATTCCTTAAAGTATAAAGTTTAAACTTTATTTGAAAGATAAAAGTAAAAGGATGTATAGATAAACATCTAATGGGATATGAAGAACAAACAAAAACACTACGAAGAAAAAGATAATAGTTATGTTTGTACATATAACACATAAGAAATAGAAAATATTTTTTCCTCAAAGTAACAAGGAGAAGATATAAAAAAAATTACCATAAGAAAAAAGTGTTTATTTCTATGTCCTACCAGGTTAGAACTGATTAATCTGAATTTAGTTAGAGCCGAGAACACAGAAGGAAGAGTGTAAGACTAAGTCCTTTTGTGTTCTTACAAATCATCAGAATGCGTCCAACAAAAGAAGATATCCAAACGCAAATGCATCTCTCTTTTAACAAAAATACTTAGCCAATAATACAACTTTTTCCCATTCAAGTCCCAAACTAATGAAAACAAGGTACGAATTGTTTTTTTTTAACAACACATAGAAAGGAATCTAAAGTGTATCAAAATTAACGATAGATATGGGTTTATGACAACTGTCTTATATTAGAAAAATAGCTGAGCACTATCGTACTAGAAGCAGAAGCCACTTAACTAAGGGCTATATAGCAGGTCGTTGTAATTTCTTTGTTAATACTGCTGTCTTCTAAAGCATAGTCTTTGAAAACCAAAAGCTATATAGAAGATTGAAAATGAAAAATTTCTTCTAACCAAAACTGAACATGTTGTTGGAATATTAAGTTTGAACAGTTAAAAAGAAATAGAGCTTAGGTCATGGATATGTTGTTGAAATCAAACTTTAAGAAAAGGGAAAGGATATAGGATAAGGTTATCCGTCAGGAAAAGTTGAACGTCTCTATAAAAAACGAATAAAGCTAATGTCATGTGTGCGTTGCTCAAATCAAATGAAAAAGACAAGGAAACAGGGATATGGTTGGGATATGGGTGGGATATTGGGGGATTTGGGTGACATAAGGCTGGGATAAGAGTGGATGGGTTATAGGTGGGATTCTAGGATGGGAAGAGGAAGGGAAGGGAAACGGGCCCCCGGCCCTCTCACTCTCCGTTCGGAACGCGAAAGGACACAAGTATGCTACCACGGCGCCGATCTTCTGTGAGGGTGTGGTACACTACCCGGTGCGAGCTAGCCCAATTCGTGCCGAAGCATGCTCGGCTCCCACAAGTTATAAAGTTCTAAGGAAAAGAAATCGACCCGTACTACGATACACTATCGACGGTACGTGAGCGACCAAAGCTGTTATAACTTGGTACAGAGGAAACAGAATACAAATAAGCCGAACCAAGCTATATAACCCAACTACCACTAACTATAAATAGAACAGTTCGTTATATGGTACAGGTTACTGTTTCTTTCGTTATTCACTAAGCTTTTGGTGTCTCGTCTTACATTTCTTTAAAGTAAAGATTAAATATATTATTGATTATTATATTTGTATTTTATTATATCGAATGAAATCTGTGGTAATTATTTGAGTATGATTTGCGTCTACTGATAAGCGAAATATCTAGACTACAGGGTAAGGTTAAGTATTTTACTAATCTACAAGGAAATATTTTACAAAGAGATAAGTTAATTATTCCTAGAATTAGGTCAAGTACATGCACTGGTTTATTTAAATAACATAGTAATAAATAAATAGTGCTTAAAAATATTCAACGTGAAGTAAGACGGACGTCGGACACATAATTTAGAATAATCTTAAGTATCGGAAAACATGAGACTTAAAAAAGTAATGACTAACTATAATATGATTTATTGGACCAAAGTTTAAGGAACAAACATTAGTTAAAATATAAATTAATGTATTATAATGGGTCTTTAATTGGTATTTAAGAATTTAAAGTAAATTTGGAAGAAAATCTTATCAAGATTTTCTCACGCCAAAAATGATACATGTACTGACCTAACATAAAAAATAAAAAGCTCTAGGCAAATGCCGATATATTTGGCACAACTAAACGCAAATAAAATATAATCTACTACTACTTTCTACTTCTTCTCCTTCTTTCTACTTATCTACTTAATAAATGCTATTTAGAATGTTCACGCTACGCAGCTTTAGAAGCCTCTGGAATTTTTCATAATAAAATTAAAATAGTTAAAATAATTGCAAATATCTTAAACTATCAATTGGTATCCCATATTATTACCCCGCCTCAATATATTATGTGGTATATAATAGATATATAATTATGATAAATATATCAAATATATTTTTTTTCCTGAAAATGTATATAACATACAGAATCAATTCTAATTATTATTTCCATTAAAATACAATAATTGTAAGATATTAGTATCAGCAATTTAAAGATAAAATATTATAATTTTTTTGTAACGAGATAAAAAAATGTTTATAATCGTTAATAGTTTAAGAGATTTGCAGTTAACTCAACTTCATTAATTAATTACTAAATAATTATTTAAACAACAAAAATCTTACGTCTACAAATTATGTTAAGTGGCAGTAGAAGAGCTTTTTAATACTTAAAAGATTTGTAAAGGGAATATAATACTTTAGACAAACAATAAAATATTGGTTGGAAAGTTTCGTGAGACTTTACAAGTAATCTCATTTTGTTATTGATCTAATATTTCAGATAATTTACCTAGCCATATCATCAGTTAATTGAAGACAAAACACATTGAACCAGATATATATTTCACATAAATATTTATTAAGACGTTACCGAATTCCAATATTGATATTAATTTTGGTAATGACTTTAAGATCCCGTTTTCCTATTGGTTGACAAATGAACATCACAGCAAATCTGTCTAAATTTGACTGCGAATTTTAAATACGATATAGCTTAACAGTTTACTGATTCCCACAAAACTAGATTATATTTCAAAAAAATAGGTAGCGATAAAAAGCCGTTAGTTTAAATATTGTTCGAAAGTTCGAACAGAATCGACATTGTTCTAGAACTATCGTTTCGAAAATCAAATTATGCGTATTAATAGCTAATAGTGGGTTTGCATGTTTACATACATTGTTAGTTCAATCTGATGTTTGTTATCATATCGATTAAATGATCGGGTCGCGTATACTGTGTATGTGCCTTAACAAATAAAATAGGTAATTTACAATGTATGGAGCTATTTGCAGTAAAATTACATTAATATTGAAATTAAACTTTGAAACCACTTTTTGGATTAATTTTAATGGTAATAACTAATTTTTGGTCTTTCTAAAAATTTGAATTACTGTTAATTCTAAGTCCGTCAATTAAGTCAGAGTTGCTAATAAAAAAACCCGTGTTCGTGAAAGTACATAGACGAGCCGGCAAGAAACTCCGCAGTTACATTAATTAGAAGTATGTTCAATTATGATATAGACCGTACTAGATTTCCGGCCGCGGCTTCGCCCGCGTTTCAAAGGAAAACCCGCATAGTTCCCGTTCCCGTGGGATTTCCGGAATAAAACCTATCATATGTGTTAATTCAAGTTACCCTCGATATGTGTGCTAAATTTCATTGTAATCGGTTCAGTAGAATTTGCGTGAAAGAGTAACAAACACACATTCACTTCTGCCGGCACTCCCGGAGTGCAACCCGTCTTTTTTTTCTTTCTTTCTTAATTTTTGAGTGGATGTTAAAAAGTAAGATGTTAGATAATTTTTTATTAGTTTTAGTAAAAATCTAAATATGAAATTGGATTATACTTTTGAATTTTCGACTGATAGCCTTTACAAATCTTTTAGGTAATATGAAATCCTAATAATAAATTATTAAACTACATAATATTTACAAAAATATAACTTCTTACTGGTTAATGTGAAAATGCAAAACAATGTATAAAAAATTAAAAACTTATGAAAAGCAAGAAACTAACACTAATATGTACAATTTGAGCTTTTTAATACTTGGATAAAACTTATCCGTCCAATAAAGTATTAAACGATTATAATAAAATGTCACGTAAACTATCAAATACGGGCAATTAGAATACGTTTTTAAAATGGTAGTTTTATACATTACTAGCGGTCCCCGGCTTCGGGGCGGACCGCTAGTTTTTATATATAAGAGATTCGACGAATGAGTTTTATCCAAGCATTGAAAAATCGGCCCTAAATAAACTCGTAATACCTATAAAATATATAACTAGGAATTAAATGCAAAACGCTAAAAGAAACAGATAAAAAAGCTTAAAAACATCTTATAACTACGGTTATTTGTGTGTATAAATGCATTGCATTATATATAGGTATATTCATACGACACCACGCGGGCTCTTGAATATTTCAATATTATTTAACATATTCGAAATGTATGTGAATTATCTTATATCCTTGTGATATTTGCAATAAGGAAATTTCCAGTTCCTCCGGTTTATTTGTAATGTAAATATGTACGTATTACGTTATAATATTCTGGTAAATGAACGTCGAAATTCATATTTGAAGTGTCGCTTTGATTTCAAATGCAACGTAACATTAGATTCCTGAACTCGATCGAATTAATACATTTTATGTACATGTATAATATTTACAAGTATTCGTTTCAAGCTTTTATGTTATTGTTTAAAAATAATTTAAATATTGAATTTTGTATACACACGAGTTTACAAGTAGTTTATTAGTTACCTTACTCTACCAGGTATGTTTTAAGGTATGGGTATAATTTCAAACTAACTTACCGCCCGCGGCTTCGCCCGCTTTGTATTAAACCTAATAAATTATATACTTTAGTATATAAACTAAGGTTTTAACCTTCCTCTTGAATCGCTCTATCTATTAAATAAAACTGCATCAAAATCCGTTGCGCAGTTTTAAAGATTTAACAATATTTAACAAAGGGATATAGTGACAGAGAAAGCGACTTTGTTTTATACTATGTATGTTGTATAGTGATGATTGATACACGTTCAAATTTGTTATAAATTAAGAAAAAATCCCCCCCTTATTTCATGCCAGAGAAACTCTGGCTCTGTAGGTATAAAAATCGGTTTGGCAGTTTTTGATTGGACAAACATTATGATGTTGAATTTAAAGTAAACATACTACTTTTTAATGCCCTCGGCTTCGTCCGCGATAACCCACCCCCCCTCCCACTTTGCTAGCAAAGTTGAGAAAATCAATTGAGAAAACGAATATATTCCTGAATCAAACAGTTTAAAAAAAATATATATCTTAATAAATTAAAAAAATGCGGGACGTAGCGTTTGCAGCGGTACCTACCGTAACTACGCACGTGAAACCACAGGGCACTGTTGTGTAATGTGTACTATCTCAAGTCTTGTACCGCATATTTGAAGCTTTTTTTTCTTTTTTTTATAGTGGAGAATGAATTTAGTCATCCTGCAGAGTGCAGAGACCGACTTAACTCCACTGAGTTCCGCCGTGCCGCTGTATTGACGGAGCCGCGGGTATTCGGTAGAACCGCGTCCGCAGAATATCCGCATATTTGTTCCTATGCGTATGCCTAGATGTTTTAAAGATATCGCAAAAATTCTTTCTCCAGTGTTTTTTTTATATAAATTTAGCTTGATTTTTCTGGATCATAAAAAAATCACGCTATCAATATGATATTTTAAACCAAAACTTATGACATTATAGGTAGTGTTCCTTATAATTTTGTCATAAATTCTTGCTCATATTAATATAGCTTGGTATATGTTTTTCGCGTGGGTTCGTCCGTATTATAGATATAAGACACTTCACATCCATTTCAACATGTAGCTAATATTATGATGTATTTTTGGTCGTGTATATTATTATTGCTTTTTTGTATAATTATCTTAGTTAATATGGATATATTTTTTTTTATTTTTTTTTTTCAATATGCACATTATGAATAGTTAAAATATTCTTATTTCTTACAACTACTTCTATCTTTTTGTGGTTATTATATTATTTTGTATCTATTTTATTTCATTATTTACACATCTGAGCAAATGTTAGGCATATTTCGTCTGTATGTACACTTAGTATGTAATTGTCTATGTTTAAGTGTGTGAAAAGCATTTAACTTATTAATTAATATTACAGTGTCACATAGTATCTATTTTTGCTTTTTTTTTTCTAAATAAGAAAAAAAATATTTAAAAAAACGTTACGCACGATTATATCTTACGCTGCAATCAAAAAATCGAAAAAGTCCTACCATTAAAATGAAAAAGAATTAATTATTTTTTGTTTTTTTTTTCTCAAACTAAGAAAAAAAATATTAAAAAAAAAGTTACGCACGATAATATCTTACGCTGCAATCAAAAAATCGAAAAAGTCCTACCATTAAAATGAAAAAGAATTAATTATTATTCAAATAAAATAATTTTAGTAAGTATAATATTCAATTATTAGGTATGTTTTAGGTATAACTAAATTTTGAGCCAAATACAATAACAACCAAAATATCCACTATGTAACATTGAAAATAATTAAATTAATTAGTATAAAGTTCCCCTTAATTAAATGTCTACTTTATTTACATTAAATATCGCATCACAATCTGCAGTTCTCTTTAGTCCATTACACAGGCCATAATAATCATAATATTTATTAAAATTTAATAATTTACTAATCGTATTATAAGTTAAAAGTACAATTCAACAGAATCTGATTAAAAGTAATGCACTAAATCAATTTTATTACACGACTAAAGAATTGCAAATGGTAAGAATGTAGGCCTGTATAATACAAATATATAACCTCTAACCTGCTTATTGTAATTTTAAAAAGTGTTTATTTAAGGCGCGGGACAGACACAAGCGGCGCGACACGCATCGGGCGCACTGCCGGCGCGCATCGGGTGCGCTATTGGCTATTTCCAAAGTTCTTTCATTACATACAAAATGTAGATTGTAGAAGGACGTGGTGCAAAACAGCCCCCCTAGACAAGTGGTTTTCTATTAGCGTAAAGTTCAATAGAATAGATTATGAATCGTCAATCTCATACATTCATAATCTATTCTATTGAACTTTACGCTAATAGAAAACCACTTGTCTAGGAGGGCAGGTTGAAGAGGTGCGCACGCCCGCGCCCGCGCCGCTTGTGTTTGACCCGCGCCTTAGAGAAATTTCATCAAAGTTTTTAGCGTTTAAAAACATAAATAAGTAAAAATAAAATGTAATTCAGTTTGATATATATGAGGAACAGAGATGAATAGTGTGCGAGTGAGATGGTAGATATATCGACATTTTAATAGTTATTTTATGAGTCGAGTTATAGTACTTACTTAATAAACTACACTTAATTAATAAATTTATATAAATACTATAAATATACAAAGCTACAGGCTTTAAATAAAAGCCTTTCGGTGCTTTGTCGTGTTTGTTATAATATTAAATAGTCTTAATTTTTTATGTGTTTGTGTTTGAGTTACCCTAACATTATTCCCTACGATTAAAATCTACGTTATATTTTAACTTTAAGTATACAAAAGTTTACTGTGAATATTTAAAAGTAGTAAATGGCATTTTAAGTAACCATTATTATAAAATAAATCTTATTTTTTTTAAATAATATATTCTTCATAAAAGATCAGTTTTAGGAAGACTGTAGTATGAAAACGAAACTTAATCTACTTATGAGTACATTATTTTCATAATAAATAATGTATCTTTTAGGTTGATTACTAAATTAAATGTAATCATTTATTTGGCACAAATACGTTAAACTAAAGCATTCATCATCTTCACTTCTTATGAGATCTATAATAATATAAATAACATAATTTTAACCTCCTTTACATTATGATAGAGCTATAGTTATAATGGGAATGAATACATACAACAATACATGCATAACCCGAGCCAATTAAAATCTATTTCGAAGATACATACACTAATTAATCGATTCTTATTGATACTTTTAACTCTCAAACGCACACACACTCATGCGCATGTACACACTACACACGCACGCACGCATACACGCACATCGTTCATAGTCATGCACACACACACACAAACATATCACCCAAGAAGCTTATGATGGTATGTTACAAAGTTTAATTAATATACTAGTGTGCAATATTAAAATCTAAGTAAATATGTATGTGTGCGTATTATGAGCAACCTAATATAATATATTAAAAACATCACAAATAATTACTTGAATGGTGTACTTATTTACTTAATAATTTGTAAGATAATAAATCTTTGGCTCCCATAACAATACATTTTGTGTGCATTAGAGGATATTTTAGAATATCTATATCATATTATAATTTTCATACGATTGCGAAAGAAGTTGTAAAATCATTTTTTTACGTCAATTCTAAAAAAATCTTGAAGGATTACAATTAGCGTGTTAAAATAATTACTTGATTAATAGATAATAATCATGTTCTAATAATAATAAACCCTTGCATGCTAAACCTCTGCTAATAAAAGTGTGGACGGAGAAAAGCCGTCTGATAACGGGCAATTAAAATAAAATAAAGTTATCAACACACTGGCGATTACATGAACAAAAATTGTCGATGCATTCACACCTTTACAGCTTTACGGAATGTTTTCAAGTAGGTACAATATAAGCCAAAATTCGACGTAATGGTGAAAGCTAATAAATTAATAATAAAATATTTGACCTTAACCCTACGGATGATAAATGCATTATAATGTATGTAGATATCATAAGGTTTTCGCTAATAAGAGATAGATTCCAACTGCCTTAGTATTGAAAGAAAATTCTCCATATTTTGTTGATAGTAGTTGACAACAAAACACACTTTCTCTAGTTAGATCTATTCAATAAAGTTCTTTTCTGGGATTTCCTGGATTTCTGGGAATTCCTACAGTTCTTGTCTGGGAGCTGATAGACACTTTATATAGGTATATGCAGGGTGTCCCACTATTGGTATACTAAGCGCGAAGGGAATTGTAGTTTTGTATACCCTGATCACGTTAAAAATACTTAAACAACAAAATTACGTCAATAATTTTTTGCTAAAATTTTCCTGAAAATCCATGTTTTCTTCTCTAGCTTCGCGCAGCCGGCATATACCGCTTCTCTATTCGCGCAGCCGGCATATACCGCTTCTCTAATGTGAGCATTTTGTCTATGAAAATATAATCTTAAACGATAGCTACCACCCTGTATATGCTCTTTGTAAACGCGAAACGATTAGAGAATTTATAAACGTATAAAAAATGGAATATCAATAAATCAAGAGTATTAAGAATTATTAAGAAACCAATGTACGTTTGAAATACTTAAAAATAAATTTCTTAGAACATGTGAAATGTTTGATAGGATTTTCCGTTACCAATATAACGGAGAATTTTCGCGAATCGAAAACTTTAATAATCCGCTTAGTTCGCAGGTGTTTTTGTATTCAGATTTTACACGAAAATAAATATTGAATACATTTTTATAGTCTTAAAACTCAAATACCTATTCACAAAGGTTACAGCTATATAGCGGGAGTATAGAATAGAAATGAACATTATAAATAATAATATATAATGTAAAAATATAAATGGAATGTTCGTGAGTCATAATGCTGTAAAAAAATGTATGTATTATACGTGTCCGCGGGAAATGAAGATTTTTCTTTTAATAATTAAACGTATAAAGACAGAAGGAAGGTATCTCAAGGGCCCGTAGTACTAACTAATTTAATTACTACTACGGGCCTATTTATATGATAACTTACATTAATATTTGTGTAAGAACTTATTTTAAGTTATAGTATCTAACTACTTACGTACCTTAATATAGATTGTTTTTCTGCGAAAAAATACAGTAAAAAGTTATAAATAATAAAATAAAGAGAGAGATTAATGTGGATGTGCGTACTTTCAAAGTGAGAACCTCCTTTCGATAATTGAGAAGAAAGTTAAATTACAAAATATACAGATGTAAATGAAGATATATTATATTATAGCGCTCCAAAGGGCTATCCTGCTTATTGTATTATGGCAATGATCAATCTCTTATCGTTCTAGGAGAGTCTATGAAATATTTGCAGTAGGTCTATATAATTATTCTAAACCTTATAGTATACATATAGATAATAGTTACAGATGTTGCGTTGCGATTGTCTTTCAGTAACACTAGTTCTTAGGTTGTCTATATACGTAATAAATACTGATAATAATTGTATGATATTACACGTTTATAAAAATTAGTCTTTTAGACACCTTAAGCTAAGATTCTTACTGTATTTTAGAAATTCTACAATATGTATATCGCTAAGCTAATGTTAAGAAAATTCTACGGAAATTCGTGAATGTTAAAAGTTTTTACACTTACAAATATCCTGTACTTTCGTTCAGGTGACCCAAATTCTAAAAATACTAGTTGTAGAAAAATATTTTTTTAATTTTTTTTTTCTTTAAAATTGGATAGCTAACAAGACATATGATGAATCCTGACACTCAGCATGAAGGTATAATATTACGTAAAACAAGAATACTCGGCTAATACTCTGCTTTACTCGCATTAAACATTTAGGCTGGAACATGGAGCCATCATTAGAAAGATAGTCCGAAAAACACTGACAGAAAGAGTCCATTGGTTTACACCAGATCGTCTTCATCGTATCACATAATTTCGCGCGAAATATGCTGTAAATGCGTCGGGAGGTAACGGAGCGGAGCGGATTCAAGCGGCCTGGAACTTGCTGGAGGGGATTCGAAAGAAACGCGAAGCGCGCGTCTCTGGATCGCCGGGGTGGGGGCACGCTGTTAGCTGCCTTTAGTGACCAGATGGTAAGGAGCATGGATAGTCGCCACGCTACCCAACTCCGTCTGGCCGAGCAATTCCTCCGGGTGTTCGCGAGCATGTTCCCTGCGTTTCTCTTCGTTCGTGTAGTAGTGCGCGGTGCGACGCCTCGAGCAGCACAAAGCTCCCGCTATAGCTGCGAACACTGCCACACACAATAACATCAGTCCCGCTATCACGCTCATCTGAGCTTCGTGGGTCGTCACACAGGGCTCAAGCTTGTCAAAATCCAATTCGCCAAATGTTATGCCATGAAGTCGTAACGGTGAATGGCACGTCAGGTGCCGTATGCTCGAATTCAATACTGTTGTCGCCATGAAAACGAGCATAGTTCCAGCGGAGCATCGATCGCATCGCCAGTGATTTTTAGATAAATCCACGTGAGCTATAGCCTCGAGACGTTGAAGGTCGTCTTCGTTCAATGTATGCAACTTGTTTCGAGATATGTCCAACTTTTGTAAGAACTTAGTTTTGGTGAGCAATTTATACGGAAATTTTGTCAGTTTATTCCAAGATATATCGAGGGTGACTAGATGTTCGTTGTAAGTAAAGAAGTTTGGTGGAATTTCTTGCAATGATAAATTGGCGAGTCCAACACCGTGAATGTCCGGGAGAATTTGAAGCACAATAGCAATTTCGTTGAGTGGTAAATTGTTGCCACTGAAATTAATGGTTTTCAGGGAATCGACAACTGGCGCAAATGTTTGTAGGTGGAACCTGTCAATTTTGTTGTGACTTATATCTAGGTGCATGAGGGCGGTCAGGTTGGTGAGGGCGGCGGGCGCCAGCAAGGCGAGACGGTTGCGTGCGAGGGCCAGCAAACGTAATTCGCGATTCCTCCCGAACATGTTGTCTACAATTACCGACAACTGATTCCCGTCTAATTTCAACTTTTTCAACTTTTTGAGGCTTATAAATTCATCCGATGTCAAATATTTAAACAAGTTCTCACCCAGATCCAATTCCTCCAAGTGCGGGACGAGATGATATATTTGAGTGTTAACTCTTCGCAACAAACATCGTCGGCACTTGAAATATCGTAAATGTTGAATGTCCTTGAACACTTCAGGGTTCAAATCTGCCAAGGGGTTGTCGCTCAGATCCAAATATGATAGTTTAGCGAGCATACGAAACAGGCGAGGTACTAATGTTGATATTTGATTTTGCGACAAGGTTAACGTCCTCAAAGCGGTAAGGTGCCGGAATGTTTCGCTCGGCATCTGCTCGATATTGTTATGATCGAGGAATAATTCCGTCAAATTTATGAGGCCACGGAAATTATCTGCGTCGATGCTCGTTAAGTTATTGTGCGTGAGGTTTAGAACTCGTAGATTTTGTAGGCCCCAGAAGGAATACTGTCCGATGGATGGGACGTTCGAGTTGACGATGTGCAGTTCTTTGAGATTGGTGAAGGGGGCTGGTTGGGTGAAGATGGGTCCGATGGTGAGGTAATTGGGTCGTTCTGGAGGAGCGGCGATGATGACGACGTCAGCGGTCCGGTCGAGGAGGTCGACGGGAATTGCGCTCTGGTCACCAAGCGTACATTCTACACGTAGTTCGCTCTCGGCCGCGGGGTTCAGTACATGTCGACATGAACACTCGCTGGGGCATCTTGAGGCGCCGCCAGCAGTGATCGTCAGTGTAGATACTAAGCATCCTAGCAGCAACAGAATCGACCTCCTGCAACAAAGAAATAAACTTTATTATTGTCATTCACACTACAGTGGATTTAATGTTTTGGCAAGGTTTGGGTAATAAGGTGGCATACGCGAAATTGGTTCCAATTTATGTTATATGTATCTATTGGAAAAAAAATTGTCAGGTCGAAGATACTTCTAAATAAACAATCCATACTAATATTATAAATGCGAAAGTAACTCTGTCTGCAGTCTGTCTGTTACTCAATCACGCCTTAACTACTTAAAAAATTTGCATGAAATTTGGTATAGAGATATTTTGATACCCGAGAAAGGACATAGGCTACTTTTAATCCCGGGAAATAGGATAGGTTTTATCCTGGAAATCCCACGGGAACGGGAACGGGTTTTTCTTTGACTGCGCGGGCGAAGCTGCGGTTGGAAAGCTAGTTAAAAATACAAAATAGTTCAGGCTATGGACAAAAAAGGAAATGTAAGTATGTACAAACATAAATGTTATTACGCAGATAATTAAACTTATTTACAAGTGAAGTCCTTTCGTAACACGTACGACATGGGAACCTTCAAGCAAAGAGCCTACACCTTCCTGAAACACCAACTTCCACCTTAAAACCGGCAATACGATGGCAGTGTTCCCAACGTTGTGATCGTCATGGGCGGCGTCTATCACCTACCATCAAGTGAGTCGCCTGCCCTATTGCTAGTGTTACTATAAAAATAAAAAAAAATACGTTTCTAAACTAAGTTCCGTAAGTTTTATATAAAAGTTCCAGCCTGGGTGTAACTAGTTTATAATTATCTAACAGAACCTGGACTTAATTGCTTTGCAGGTCTTCATCAAACACCTTTATCCTTTTTTTTTTCAAACACCTCCATCCTGGGAAAAAGTTAATTGAAGTTGATAAAGTCTGAAAGTTTAAATTTTTATGCCGAATTTAAAGGGATGATAAAAGATTTTACGCCTTTATTTAATTTTGCTCAACGTGTAGGAATATAAAACATCTATTATAATTTGATATATTTCATAATGAATCCTTGTTTTCTTTCAACAAATATATAATAGGTATTTTTTTTAACATCAATTTATTCCTTAATAATAATTGTTATTTTTAATTCATAAGTGACACAAAATCGCTAAAGCATATAAACATTTGCAATGCAAAATAATTTATAAAATATAAGAACAAATTTGTTAAATATAAAATTTTATATTCTCGAAAACCTACTACAGCCTATTTTATTGAAGTGAATTTAGACGCGTTGAGAGTAAAATTTTAAAGTCGCGTCATGGCAATACCATCACGTCATGGAGTAAGGCGACGATCTTGTTTATTTGAATCTTGCCAAAGAAGTTTCACTTCTGACACGTATGCTGAGTACACACGCTCTTTGTTTTCGAAATATAGCATCATGTACATATATATTATCAATTAATATTCAAGTTTGAGTTTGAAAGATATCATTGATAAGCCAAAGGCACAGAATACATAATACATAGTAGCTAAACGCTACAGAACGGACACTCTCCGCCTCCCGCCAAAGTTAAACACCTACCTCACCCCGCACGATCAGGCTAAAAATGGTCCACATTTTTCTACAGGGACCATACGCAACGAAGATTGACAACATTAATCAAATTGACTTAAAGTAATTTTACTATTTTGGATTTGTGATTATCGTTTTTCGTAGAAAA
This sequence comes from Colias eurytheme, assembly GCF_061535395.1. Taxonomy (NCBI): domain Eukaryota; kingdom Metazoa; phylum Arthropoda; class Insecta; order Lepidoptera; family Pieridae; genus Colias; species Colias eurytheme. Next base: position 2,060,977 of record NC_142980.1, read on the forward strand.
TGGTTAGATATTGTGCTGCTTACGTGTATTTCATCAGAAAAAACGCGAATTTTTTTTTTACGCTAGTCAAAAATGATCCAACAAGGTGCCAACCATAAAGCGTTAACACACACATTTGCAGTCTCTACAGTGTGACTGTCAAAACGATAATTTTGTATGGAGTGTCCGGGGTGTGCCAAAGGGCTGTTTTTACAAGGGCAAATTTTTTAACGTAATTATTTCCAACCTCTTTTGCTTTCTCAAGGAAAGGCTCGTGCCGCCAAATAAATTTCTTCCAAGAACACTTACTTTATTAATATTAATTTGCAGAAAAAATCAAAATGATTCAATTCAATATTATGGCTTTTTTCATGGAACAGATCAGAAAATTTGATTATTTTCTGGTGAAATCAATTACACTTAGTGAAGTCGCATTATGAATCAATTGGGTTTCAATTAATGGCAATTTTGATAACGACTGGCAATCTTTCGTTTTATTAATATAAATATCTCATTTCACTTTTCTTTTGGTATTGAATTTTTACCTCGAATTACCTAGGGGTCAAGTTTATGTAACATAGATATTATATTAATCATGTATTTTCCATATAATTAACAAAGTAGGTACATACAATATACATATTGCACGCCTCATAAGCGAAGCGTTGAGGTGGGTACTACTGTCACTTCGCGCAAAACATCTGATTTTTCAAACTTAAAATGTCTTTATGTATCATACATTGCACTTGTAAGATAATACATACACACACATATTAAGAAAAAACACTATTTTTAACATTCATGATATTTTTGATGTCATTTTTGTTATTTAAACTAGTTAAAAAACAGTTTAAAAAGTTCTGTCTTGGACGTCCGTGTGTCTGTATGTGCGGATCCTTTTTCTTGTTAACACGATAGCGACCGAAATACTTTACTAATCGAGTCTTTTTTTCTCTTACGCTTGAGTATGCTCAGGAATAGAACCCTTTCATTTTTCAGGGTCTGATTCGATGTGGTTTAATTGTTATTAAATAAACAAAAATAATTATTAATAAATAATTATTAAAAAAAAATATGAGGCGTGCACTTTTGGATTTTCCAAACTATTTTATTTTACGTTAGCGACGTAAATTTTGCTAGAATTCGCCGTATTGTAGAAAGTCATACTGCATTAATTTTAATGATATAGTAAAACGAAATAGGAGCAAAGTAAAACTTAAACTCAAAGTTATAATTTGGTTCAACAACTTGATACCTACTACAATAATAAACTTCAAAGACGACGCGGTTGGCGCAGTGGCAAAGTAGTGCCTACTGAGCCGACGGTCCCGGGTTCGATCCCCGGTCAGGGCAAATATTTGTGTGATGAACTCAATTATTTGTTCTTGGGTCTGGGTGTTATTATCTATATATGTATTTATAATATTATATTTATCGTCGCCCTAGTACCCACAACACAAGCCTTAATTGAGCTTACTGTGGGACTAGGTCGATTTGTGTAATAATGTCCTATAATATTTATTTATTTATTTATTATTTATTTATTATAATCATTTCTTAATTCGTTATTTAAACTCCTAAGACTATCATACATTACAAATCTAGAACTCTAAAACTATTCATCACCCATAATATATTTATAATGGCCTATTACCTCTTCACCTTTCCTTTTTATGGGTTGCGTAATTATTTGAAAAAGGCCTTAGCTTTAAACCTTTCACGCGTAAGCCGCACGTTCTACATATGAGCTCTCGAGAATATGACGCTGACCTTTAAATTCATTTTAATAAGCCTTGTTATGTAGGAATACTTTACAAGTAGAATTGTATAGAATTTTCTTTTATTCGCTTTGACACGCTTGTATGCGACGTACCTATTGTGCAAGTAGGTACCTTATAACTGCGCGACTCTGGGACACTCGTTATTTTTAGAGCAGATTTTCATACTCTTTACACGATTTTTTGTATACAATTACACATAATGGTGTATCGTAATTCAAATTTAAACTAAACTAAATTTAATCTCTATTAAAAACTTCGTTCCCTATTGAAATACGTTAAAAGGCTACATAACTGAAATGCTTCACCAAAATTATAAAGTACGAAACGTCCACTAAAAAGTAATAAAAAGCTGATTGCGGAACCTGACTTGACCCGGTTACTGCAAAGTTTGATAGAAATCTATTTCCCTTCGACCTTCACTGATATAATATTATAACGCTTAACCTTAATTAGGAACTCAAGTAACAGCTCGGCTAAGCGGAGATTAACTAACTCAAAAATAAGACACGACGACAATTTACGGTGTATATCTATACTAATATTATATAACTGAAGAGTTTATTTGTTTTCTTGCTTGAACGTGTTAATCTCAGAAGTCCGATTTGAAAAATTATTTCACTGTTTATCAAGGAGGGCTATAGACTATGATCACGCTAAGACCAATAACAGCTGCAGCGTAGCAATGCGGGTTAAACCGCGGCCGCGGGGCACAACTAGTATAGGTCTAAAGGCTTTAATGTAACGACACAAAATAGGTAATGCATTTGAAGTAACATTGTACGCTATACCTGAAAATAGTTCCTGCAAAACCGCCTCACCTTAAACTGCATTAATGACTAAACCTCAATAGAAATGCTTTCAGTGATAACGTGATAACAAACCTCAACCCCCAAAATGCAACTTAAACCAATTATACTCTTTAAAACAGTTAACAATTTAACACCGCTTAAGGCCATTATTAGTATTAGTAATTGCTGAAGAATCTTGCGAAATAAATCAAGCAGAATTAACGCGGGAAAAAAGTTAAAAAACTCCACGAATAGGCGAGATTAGAGTCTTGAAATATGCCTCTCGCTTTGTTCGCGAATCCAAACTCCATGAAAAATAACAGATAGATAACGAAAGGATTTTACGCCCTTTGTGGAAATATAAAATTAGCAAACATTACAATGGTTATAACTTATGGTCTCCAATTGTGCTGATAGAATGGTATTCATTTTATCTGCGAGCCTTAGGCCTAAAAGAAACATATTACCTAATGCCGTATTTCTGTTTGGGCAAATCAATTTCCGAACATAATATCTAGATTGACAAATTATATTCCCTAGCAAGAAAATTAGCAATACATCAGGGATTTTCGTAGGCGTCTGGGATAACATATGTCATGTAAATTAGGATCAGATAATTAATTACTGAAGCTTACTGCAACGCTGTTAGCATAATGTATCTCGGACACAGGTCATCGCGTTAAGAAAATTTATGAATTAATCAAGGGAATTGCATGACTTTGGGATTAATTAAATGTCATACATCGTTCACACAACAAGACAAATTTTATAGAATTAGACCTATTGAACGTATAGAGAATATTGATTAATCTCTTTTATATTTGTATGTTTATAACTTCTGTTACTTATTTTAAATTATTTCTCATAACCAGACACAAAATTTAACTGACGCTCTCACACAGGCACTGAAACTCAAGTGGCAATGGGCTGGACACATAAGCCGTTATACTGACGGACGTTGGACATCGGAAACATCATTGTGGAAAGGACCGGAAGGATTGAGGAATGTAGGTAGACCAATCAGACGGTGGTCTGATGACATTGTCGATATAGCTGGGAAGGACTGGGCTTCCAGCGGTAAAGACCGGCATCAGTGGAGGAAGATGGAGGAGGCCTTCACCCAATGTGGGATCCAACACAACAATTAATACTAACACAATTTGTATTTGTATAACTGTCTAAATTGAATTTAAATTTTTTTAATTTTTTTTTTTTGCAAATTGTAACTAACACAAATTAATATTGTAAAACTATCCAAAGTGTGTGGAAATAAAAGGCTTTTTTATTTTTTTTTTTTAACCAGACACGATCAGACTGTTCCGGCAAAACAATATTTATCGAGTCTGTTACCCAAGCTTATATGTTTCTTACAAGTCATTGCTACCATCTAAAAGTAAAACTTTAGATATTTTAACGTATTCGGAATATGTCATGTAAATTAGGAACAGATAATTAATTGCCTATGCTAAGCTGCAACGTTATTAGTATTTTATATCTAGGTCACATCACTAGCCAAGTAATAAACGATTAAACTTATATAACTTTGTGAAATAACCACAACTATTAATCTTGCCGTGGTTTTAAGTTTGTTACTTAAGGTGATATGGATTTGGATAGAAAGTAGTATTTAAATAGAAATTTGTGATTTTAAAATAGTTATGATATTTTAAAGTAGATAATATGAATTTTAAAAGACATAAGTTAGTGAAAACTGTATTGACATAATCAAACATATTACATATTAATTTAGAAGATTAGTAAACAATGTGGATAGGTGTTATTGAATGTATCGTAGACATTGTACTCATATAATACATTCGAAAATGACCCTCCAAAATGAACAATCTGAGGTCCATTCAAAAATGCACATAATTAAGGTGCCTTGTACTTTTTTAATAATTCTGTGCATGTCACGAATACCATGATGTTCCCAAAATGAATGTCCATTTTGTCCTGAAAAGCTTTGCACTTGCAAAACAACGTCCTCATTAACGAATGTGTATTATTATTTGAGTAGCGTTTGTCCGTTTTGTCTTTATTAAAGGGTCGCAATTCTGTCCATGATTGAGTTGGTACATAATTAGATTTGCGTTGATTGCCTCCGAACTAGATTACCGAATCAAACTAAGGTCGACAAAACTGATGTCGTTAATGAAGATCTATTAAGGAGTTTCCCGGAGCTAAACATAAGCTAAGTGCCAAAAGTTTTGTGGTATTTTTGGCGGCAAAACTTGGTTTTGTACGTGATAATAATCAATGACTGATGAATACAATATTAATAAATGAAGAATGTACAAATTTTGTTTAGGCTTGGGATGTGCGTAGGAATCAACGAATATTGTTTTAAGGAGAATATCAGAATTTATATACCAAATAATAAATACCAAGTCCTTCTTGAATTGTTAGTTATAGACGTAACATTACCATTCTCTTCAAATTGATTAAAATCCACTTGAGACTTAGAAATACTTGGAAACAAAATAAGAGTCTTCAATAAGGACACATACAGGAAGGTAAAAACCAGAAAATATACAAAAAATAAAATAAAAAACATCAAAGAAGTGAAAAATTAAGATAAGTTGAGCAATTAGTGTTACGTTTCATTTTTTGATGTCACAGGGAAGCCATTTAAGATAATGTCCCGAGGATTTTAGGTCACTCAAGGAAAATTTTATATTTTATTAATAAATCTTAGATATTTCTATGGAAGTATTATATATTTTTAGACTAGTGTTATAAAAATTTTACAAAAACTTCACGAAAATCGAACTTACCGAAGCCTTTAAAAATATGCTAAAGAATTGTTGATGAAATTAAAAATTATTACTACGAAACACATATACTATATATGTACAGTATACATAACATATTACTTTCCAAATAATTGTGTAAGCCTATAGACGAAAATGTTTAGTTTAAATATAATCTTCTTATGTAAGTACTGCTAATAATTAATTAGGTAAATCTAAAAAGATAATATGTAATTTTTTTAAATATCTCTAAGTAAATAATTTAGTGTCACTACCAAATGTAAATGAAATATTTCTCAGCGTCATACATAAAACTTTCAAGGAAACGACATTAAAATTGAATCCCTACTTTCATCTGAATTTATTTAGAGCAAACTCTTTCGTCACAGTGTTTTTGACATTTTTCTCAAAGTGATGCTACGGTAAAGTGAACGATTTCAACAAATTCTAAACTTACATTTCTTATCTTTTTACTTTTTAGTATTACATCCTGGATTGATGTGTTTTACTCAAAATTGATTGCTCAATTTAATAGTTGGCGAATAATTCGTTTAAATTATTTGAAATGTGACGATTATTAATTTATTATTATGGGAATACTATTATTACATATTTGAAAGTTCACTATATTTTTTGAAGAATTTAATAAATTTATAATTTAGAAATATAATTAACACTATAGTTACTTTTTTTTTTATTTATGTCACGGCACTAGTTTTCAATTTGAGACATTAGATATATTTATTAAAATAATTTGAATAAAATCCGACACAAGATTTCCTGAAAAACAAATCAAATAGTCAAGAAATATCTTTGGGGTACCGTTATTATAAGCTTTTCTAATTATTCAAATTTAATATTAACAAGTCAAATTTACAGCTGTAAAGCTGGCGACGAAATATTAGCGAAATTAAAAAAAAAAAACAAAACCAGAATTTGTTGCTAATTTGGATTTTGTTGCTCAACCTGTTCGCTGAAAATCAGCAGCAGCTAGCTTTACATTAAGGTAGTGTGAAGAAATCGGAAAAAGTGATGGATCGTTTGATAAATGCGGGTGAATTTGTTGCTAATTTGTTGCTGCAAAAAAAAAGTGTAGATCTTGATTTTTGTTCAATAGCGCCAAAAATAACACTGGCCACTGTCGATTTTCGGTGGTTGAACATTAAAAAATAATTTGTTGCTACTCAGATCGTTCACTGTCAGAGTGTACAGCCAGCAACAAAATAGAAACCGGAAGTAGAGTTAATTTTGAAACCGGTAGGCTAGAAAATCGTCCAAGCCAGCTTAATATTAAATTTCTTATTAATTGCTTGCTTGCAGCTTATAATTAAATTTCTTATTAATTGAAACTAAATAAAAGTAAGTTTTGTCAGAATAATCATCTTATCTTGTAATGAGACTCTTACGCTGCTTCCCACCTAAGTCACCCCTGAACATTAATTGATTTTTCTTATTTATTATAAATCTTAGTACTTACTCGAAATCATTTCTAATTAAAAAAAATATCTATTCTTTATATTTTTCTTAAATATAAGGGTTGTTTATCTACTTTTAGTCGGTTTGCTCTTATGAAACCCATTCGAAACTAAAATCTGGAATATGCTCGTGAAACTATACACACCGTTTCTTCACTATTTTTTTAGTCAAATATTTTTAAGCGATTTCAAAAAAAAGGTCGATTTTCACTTCATGTACATGTGTACAAAAATAATTATTACCTAGAACATAAACAAAACAAAAAACGTAGTCGAATGATGAGAAATATAACTACCTCACTTATCTTCTTTATATATAAAAATGAATCGCAGAAATATAACTACCTCACTTATCTTCTTTCTTATATATAAAAATGAATCGCAAAATGTGTTGGTAAGCGCATAACTCGAGAACGGCTGAACCGATTTCGATAATTCTTTTTTTATTATATTCCTTGAAGTACGAGGATGGTTTTTATGTAGAGAAAACGTAAATATGTACCACGGGCGAAGCCGGGGCGGACCGCTAGTGTATAATACAATTTCTGTTCCTTCCTTCGTTACGTACTATCTATCTAAAACTTAATTCCGAGCATATTTTCGTAAATACGTCATTTTAGATATTGAAGTAGATGACAAAACCATGAAGACTAATGTGGCACCAAGCAAATTGCTTTGTCGCCAATCTTTTTGCCGTCTCAGCTTTTGGAGCGAATTCAAAGAACAGTGTTGCCGCGTAGAAGATAATTTCAGTTTTCATATTTTATCGTTAAAGAAAATAGAGCGCGATAGAACCAATTTACTTTGAAACTATTTACGAAATAATGTAAAATCTGCTGGTGATCTGAAGTGTTTGTGTGAGAGCTTAATATTGTGTCCAGCGGTTTTCAGATTGTTTTTATCGATAAATAACCCTTAGTGACATGTTTATAAGTTGCAATCGACAATCGCTTAATTGGGTTCCGGAAAATAATAAATATACATATCCAACTAGCGGTCCGCCCCGGCTTCGCCCGTGGTACATATTTATGTTTTCTCTACATAAAAACCATCCTCGTACTTCAAGGAATATAATAAAAAAAGAATTATCGAAATCGGTTCAGCCGTTCTCGAGTTATGCGCTTACCAACACATTTTGCGATTCATTTTTATATATAAGATTTTTATATATAAGATAAAGAAGATTACATAAATTCTTTAATTAATGTGATGCAATGTCAGTGTTATTCGTCGACTAATCTGATTACGGGGTATAAAATTCACTATATAAAAAATAAAATACACAACACACAATATAAAATTCAGGGTCTGAAAATAACGACATAATCTTATACCAGATTTACCCTTAAAGAGTGTATTTAAGAGAGTATTTTGATGCATAGGTATTGATAACAATAGCAAGCCGGCATACTTACCCATTGACCACCGAGCGGCCCGATCGGGCCGAGACACAATAGATTTTCTATTGTGTCTGTGATCCGAGGACTGACGGATTAAAATACCTATACATAAAGTCTTTCAAATGCCTTTTAAGTCATTGCCATGTATCTTCCAGTTCCAGTTTTGTAGTACTATTAAACTTTATATTAAAGTGAATCAATATACACATAACCCGGAAAGACTTGTATCCATCATAACACATGCAAATATTAAATCACATAATATCATAGTTACACCCGGAAAATGTTTATTTCTATCGCTCTTTCAATACAGTCAATATTAAATATAAAAATACGCTGTAAAAAATATATCCTTTCGAGCAAATCATAAATTGTCAGTCGTACAATTTGGCACCGAATTTCGTAAAATAACATTTCGGCGTCTCGTAATTTATTTCATCAAAATTGTGCAAACATTCTGTACAATTTTTTACAACAGTTCATCTCGGTTGTTTGTCGCAATCCTTAGAATTCTGGGTCCATTTCATTCTATGAAAATATATAAGTGATGTCCCGTGTCCCTTAGTCGGGTAAGGGGCAGATGCATTATGCATAAATCTATTTAACTGGTCGATTTTTTAGGGACAAGTAGGTGATCAGGCTTCTGTGTCCTGCCAGACCGAGAATTTTTTTTTTCTTCGTATCCACCGGGAATCGAACCCAGGTCCCCTCGGTTCTACGGTCACCACTGTAACAAGGAGGCGGTTATGAAGTAGTATAGTGGGAAAATAGATCTTAAAGTCATGATACAGAATACATTAGAATTCATAATTCGCTCCTAATCTTTCTAGGAAAGGTGTCGTGCTACGGCATAAATTGGTCTTGTATCGTGGATCCTGTACAACAATTGTTATGTACTTACAATGTGATAAGGTTCAAGATCTGAACATGCACATTTCTACGACCCTAATTATTATTAAGGATCTACGCATCTTCCTTGTTTCTTTTAGTTCTACTAGTTATTATTCTGTGCATTGGCACTCATAGCACACATAGCATTGGCTATTAAAATAAATATTTTACGGTTGATTTGGGTAAAGATAAATGTAAAATGTTGTAATATTTGAAATCCAAACGAAGTGGACTAAATTTCTTAATGAAATATTATGTGTATTTTTTTTTTCTACTATTAAACCTTAAACTTATAAGTACACCAAACAAATACAACAATAACATATTTATTTCAGAGTTGTTATAATAATTATAGGACAGGAATAGACATGTTATGTATAATGTTTTGTTTGTGGATGTTGTAGGCGTTCAATCCATACTAATATCATGTCTGGTGCACTACATACAAAAGACGATTAATGCCATCCGTCTACCAATAGATGCCGCTAAGTGTATCATTTTAACCAGCAAGAAACAAAATTAGATTTAATTGCAATTTCATTGCTTTTTATAATTTTTTACATACTTTTGTAAATGGAACCTACCTATTTAATTTAATTTTCACTCGATTTTAACTAATTTTACAGAAAAGTTTATATTCAAAACAACGCCATCTCATGAAACTACTATAAACAAGTTATTCTCCTCCGATTTGGCGATGCTAAACGAATACTAGATGGCACTAAGACGTTTTTACGTTACTTTTCACGTTTTTAACACAGACTAATAATAATATCACAGACCACAGACTAATAATAATATATGTACTACGTTTTTAATACATAACCTCATTGCCTTTGCAGTACCTATAAAAAATATTGTAAATGGGTTAAAGCCGTTATTAATTATTACTAACTGCGTTCCTGTAGCGGCTTATATTAGGTAGGTACCTAGTGTATTGATCGTTTTCATACGAAAAATGAATTGTCGGAAAACTTGCGAGATTGTGTGAATATTTGATTGCAAGATCTCATTACAAAATAATATACATAATACAACCTATACTTAAACCGTAGTAAGTATATTATTTCTAGTCACATTTAATTATAAGTATATAAATTATAAATAAATATTAAAGGACAATATTACACAAATCGACCTAGTCCCACAGTAATCTCAATTAAGGCTTATGTTGTGGGTACTATAGTCTGTCCACTATAAGCTTAGATGTATAATCTAAGGGCGTATTCAGAAAGAAAGCTTGAAACTTATAAGCGCTTATAAGCGCTTTTAAGCGCTTATAAGTTTCAAGCTTTCTTTCTGAATACGCCCTAAGACTATAAGAATTGCTTTTTGACAGCTCGACGGGTGATACCAGAAGTGATGTTCAAAAGATTATCGATTGTGATACCATTTCAATTATAAATTAAAAATATTATCATAAATCGAATCAGGTACGTAAATAATAATTACAACGTAAACGTACTAATAAGATATGTAATAATAAGACCACATATCTATGCATTGTATGTTAAAACTAAACTAAACTAATATTTTATTATTTATTGGTTTCTATCTTACAATTTGGTTGTCTTTACGTTTAAATTAAGTATATAACATAATAGAAGAGTTATTCTGCATCGGATATATTTTACAGAGTATTTCTATCGATTATTATAATCTATCGACCCATCATTGAATAATTCTGGGTAGACATCACTAATAGCATCTACAGACGCTCCGATTTGGTTGGTGCCAACCATCCGACCACGACCAAATCGGAAAGTGTAGAGAGCGGTCGGTCCGACATAATTATTATTAATATTGGTTTGACGTGGTCGGATGCGCCGGCGATACCGACCAAACCAACTTCCTATCCGATCCAACCAAATTGGAACGTCTGGAAGCTTTGTTCCGACCAAATCGGCTCATTCCATAGAGTAATATAGGTAATTGGCTCATTCACATTCGCAACGCCGCCGGTGTAGGACGTCAACATGAACGCCGAGGGAGTTACGGTCACCGAACGTGACATATTAATAAAATTGCTGGAACTATATAAAGACTTTCCTTGTTTGTGGGACTTAAGTAACAAAGATTACGCAAATAGAGATGCCAGAAATCAAGCGTATTTTATTATGTTAGAAGTATTAAAAAAAATTGACAGTGCGGCTACATTAAAAACCTTAAAAAATAAGTTGTAAGAGCCGCATATGACTGAAATTTTCTCTATTTCTATAGTAGAATTTAGCCCATTCTCTTCGTACTATGGTCAACTGACATATTACTCTATGGTCAACTGACAGCTGGAAGGCCAACCGTCGGACAATCTGTAGCAATGTTGGAATGGTTGCCTTGTCGGTTCCGATATGGTTGGCACCAACCAAATCGGAGCGTCTGTAGATGCAATAAGTGGGCGGGACCTGTCCATGAAGAACGATAATTATTTGTATGACATTTTAACATAGACAATACAATCCTTCATAGGCGTGAAGCTGTCAAAAAACAAATAATATAATGGACAGAGTATAGACGATGATAAATATAATTTAATATTTTATAAATACATATATAGATAACACCCAGACCCAAAAACACATAATCAAGTTCATCACACAAATATTTGCCCTGACCGGGGATCGAACCCGGGACCGTCAGCTCAGTAGGCAGTTACTTTACCTCTGCGCCAACCGCGTCGTTAAGAATATCAAGAAATCATCATAATGATAATAAATCGAAACTAAAGTTAAATACCTACCTACGTCATCTTGTTTTATTTTCTAAATAATCCTATCAGATTACCTTTATATGAAGTATGAACCAAAAAGTTTTGAGATTTAAACCGTAGAAAAGGTTTTGAATGATCCTTTGCGTTTTTTTTCTTTATGCGCCTAAAATTAAATATTTCGACATCGATTCCCATAAGAATGAAGTACCTATTTTCCCGTAATAAAAAGTAGCCTATGTTCATCAGGTAGGTATAATTTTTGCTTCGAATCGAATGGTGAAATAATTTTTCAAATCAATCCAGTAGTTTCGGATCCTATCCAATACAAACAAACAAACAAGCAAATCATTTCTGTTTTGTAGATAAATACGAAAGTTACTCCGTCATAGTAGGACAAAATAGAAAATAGTGGGACCACGAGAAAATAGGTATTCCCGCACGCGTCTGAACCGATTTTGACGGAAATTTCGATATACATACACGGTACATACCTACGTTGAAAAAGGACATCTCAATTTTGTTGCATAAATATTAGTTGGATTCAAGGTGTAGGAACAGGGATTGAATAAGGCACACGGTTGAAGCCGTAGAATGAAAGTTGGTAATTTATAAGATTAATTTATTGTAAAATAAACTACTTCATTTTACTTAAACATATTCTATTTATCATTCATTGACTTATCATAAACTTTTGAGTCTAGTTAGGTACTAGTACCTATTATGTGAAAATTTTGAAAAAAAAATGTTTTCTTTAGGAAATTATTAGCATATTACCTTGTCTTGTCATTAATTTATTTACCTACTTGGTAATAATCGGTCGAACACTTGTTTAAAGTTTATTTTCCTTGTCTTTTCCAGGTAATCTAAATTATTTAATTTTTGCAGTAGGTAATTAATTCATTTCGGCTTGAACAGACAAGGCCATTAGGTGAAGCGAGATTGCCAAATATGGGTGATCTGTAGATTGCCGTCCTGCTGTCGAGCGTTCGCGGTACGGACGCCGCGCTGTTGCCGCACCGTGCATTTTGTATGAAAACAAACGACCGGCCGTGCGCCGTACGATAAACGCACAGCTTCGGCACTGTAGCGACTAGCGGTCCGATACGAAACGCATAAATTGAAAGAGCCATAAGTGTTGGAACAACATTCCACCACCATTTAACCAGTTTAACAAATATTAATAATTTTCGTTTCCAATACCGGAGACATATTTTAAAATCCTGTTCTAACCCTGCATTTGTATCGAATTACAGTTTACACATAAACTTTAATTAAATATTTATTTTATTTACTGGTTATAATATAACATAACATTATATAGACCGTTATTTTCTGCCTACTTATCATTATAATTATAAACATTGTAAGTATATGTTAACGGAAATGTATGTAATCCGTCATTGTATAAAATTCCCAGGAAATGTATATGTAATTCCTAAAATCGCATGGAAATGTGTGAAATAAATTATTTTATAGTACACATTTCCTAGGAAATCCATACATTTCCTAACTAACAGTCGGAAATGTAAAACATCTAAGATATTGGAAGGTACGCGGGACGAGGGGTATGTATGTCGCAATCGGATTGTATAATCCGCCGAATTACAAACGGCCGGCATTTTGTAATATGCCGAAAATTCGTAATCAGAATTTTTTGGTTTGGATAAGGGGGTGGGTTAGGTTAGGTTCGTGTTTTTTAGAACTAAACAGAAATAGGAGCCCCACGAAGTGGGGCTCCGTCAGCTCGCGACCGTCTTTTTGTAGAATGTTTGAAAAAGACGAATTTCGGCATATTACAAAATGCCGGCCGTTTGTAATACGGCGGATTATATAATCCAACTGCTACATGTACACGGGGACAGCAGGACGAGGGGGCTGATTACCTTAAGGACGCTGTCACAAATCTGCGTTACTCAAATTTAGGTATTTAACGTCGCAACGTGGTTCGCGGGACATCACGCTCACGTAAACATAGCGCAATCCATTTTATAGACCATCTTCATACTTGATATTTTTTTTTTATATTTTTATTGAAATTGATTCCAGAAGATTACTGGGAACTTTAAAAAATTCATTTTGTTACTTTTATTAGTAGGTACGATCCTTATAAGTATTTTAGTGTATTCAACCAACTTAAAAAAGTGGGACTATTTTACAACAATTTGAATATGAATTGTATTATTGTATACAATATCGAAGCTTTTTAAGAAATATATAAAATACTTTTCTAAGAATTATTATCATACATAATATTATGTTACCGGCAATATATTAAACCCGGCATTGTATGCAATTCTTAGTAAATGTAGGTATGTTATTCCGAGAAACAGTCGGAATTAAATAAATTAAATTCGTCACATTATCTATATCTTTAAATCTGAACTTTTCCTAAGTAGCAAACACATTTGCAATTGTGGGTGGTTTTTGGGGTAGCTATTAACCAATATGAGGTCAAAACTAAAATCCAAGATGGCGCGGACGAAAATTTTACATATTTTCGTCATGGGTGTCATTTTCATGGTTTTTGGGGTAGCTATTAACCAATATGAGGTCAAAACTAAAATCCAAGATGGCGCGGACGAAAATTTTACATATTTTCGTCATGGGTGTCATTTTCATGGTTATTGGGGTATCTATTAACCTATATGAGGTCAAAACTAAAATCCAAGATGGCGCGGACGAAAATTTTACATATTTTCGTCATGGGTGTCATTTTCATGGTAATTGGGGTATCTATTAACCAATACGAGGTCAAAACTAAAATCCAAGATGGCGCCGACGAAAATTTTACATCTTTTCGACACGGGTGTCATTTTCATGGTTTTTGGGGTAGCTATTAACCAATATGAGGTCAAAACTAAAATCCAAGATGGCGCGGACGAAAATTTTACATATTTTCGTCATGGGTGTCATTTTCATGATTATTGGGGTATCTATTAACCAATATGAGGTCAAAACTAAAATCGAAGATGGCGCTGACGAAAATTTAACATCTTTTCATCACGGGTGTCATTTTCATGGTTTTTGTGGTAGCTATTTACCAATATGTGGTCAAAGCTAAAATCCAAGATGGTGTCGACGAAACTCTTACATCTTTTCGGCATGGGTGTCATTATCAAGGTTTTTGAGACAGCTATGTAGGTATTACCAAATCCCCAATGTAACCGTCGATAATTAGGTATATTTTTCTTACTCCTTTAAAGTAAACTTAAATAAAATAACTAAAACGTTAACAACTACGGTTTTGTAGAAAGTCTTAAAAAAAACGATCGATTTTAAAGAAATTTGTGTG
This sequence comes from Colias eurytheme, assembly GCF_061535395.1. Lineage (NCBI taxonomy): Eukaryota > Metazoa > Arthropoda > Insecta > Lepidoptera > Pieridae > Colias > Colias eurytheme. The sequence continues at coordinate 2,076,040 of NC_142980.1, forward strand.
TTGTGTTTTATATTACATTTCTAAATTCTATATTATAATTTAGAAATGTAATATAAAACGCAACTCTGTGGCAATCATCATCTGTGTTTATATTCTGACAGATATTATTAACTTTAAATATATTCGCTAAACTTTTTTTAAAATAAAGTTTATCTAAAACATTTAAACGAAGATAATAAAAAAAAGAACGTGTGTGCCGAGAAAACGTGTCAGATTCATAGATACCAAAATCGCCGCCTTGCTCCATAACGCGACAGTATTACCATGACGCGATCTTGAAATTCGACGACCATCTTGGATTTTAGTTTTGACCTCATATTCGTTAATAGCTATCCCAAAAACCATGAAAATGACACCCATCACGAATAAAGTCAAATTTTCGTCAGCGCCATCTTGGATTATAGTTTTGACCTCATATTCGTTAATAGCTATCCCAAAAACCATGAAAATGACACCCATCACGAATAAAGTCAAATTTTCGTCAGCGCCATCTTGGATTATAGTTTTGACCTCATATTCGTTAATAGCTACCCCAAAAACCATGAAAATGACACCCATGATGAAAAGATGTAAAATTTTTCGTCGTCGCCATCTTGGATTTTAGTTTTGACCTCAAACTGGTTAATAGCTACCCCAAAAACCATGAAAATGACACCCATAACGAAAAGATGTACAATTTTCGTCGGCACCATCTTGGAATTCAGTTTTAACCTCATATTCGTTAATAGCTACCCCAAAAACCATGAAAATGACACCCATCACGAAAAAAAGTCAAATTTTTCGTCGGCGCCATCTTGGATTTTAGTTTTGACCTCATATTGGTTAATAGCTACCCCAAAAACAATGAAAATGACACCCATGACGAAAAGATGTACAATTTTCGTCGGCGCCATCTTGGATTTCAGTTTTGACCTCATATTCGTTAAAGCTACCCCAAAAACTATGAAAATGACACCCATGACGAAAATATGTCAAATTTTTCGTCGGCGCCATCTTGGATTTTAGTTTTGACCTCATATTGGTCAATAGCTACCCCAAAAACCATGAAAATGACACCCATGACGAAAAGATGTACAATTTTTGTCGGCGCCATCTTGGATTTCAGTTTTGACCTCATATTCGTTAATAGCTACCCCAAAAACTATGAAAATGACACCCATCACGAAAAAAAGTCAAATTTTCGTCGACGCCATCTTGAATTGTTTTACCCCACCAATCTATTCAACAACCCATAAAAAAGAGCAACGAGCAAGTGTCCCTTCGTCCAGCATACTCACCACAACTCACCATGGAATCCTGATATTTCATGAATGTCAAAAAACTGTTCTGAAATAGTGCTAAATAGTGCCCAAAGGAAAAAAATAGTGCTCTTGTACTTGCGAAGTTATAGCCATAGTTCGATGAGTATGCTGGACGAAGGTTTCGCCCAGCATACTCACCTCCGTCCGGAGAATCTGTATACGCTTCAAACATAATTCATACTTCAAAAAATAGTTCCCAAATAGTGCCAAACGGTGCCCAAAAAGAAAAAACAGTGCTCGAATAACTTCGGAGTTATAGGCTTCGTTCAGTGAGTATGCTGGGCGTAGGTTCTACGCCCAGCATACTCACCTCAGTGCGCGAATATCGAACGAGCTATAGGTATAATTTACGTCTCAAAAAATTGTACTTGAAATAGTGCCCAATATCAGTCCAATTTTTGCTTGACTTTTGACTTAGAAAACCATTAAATTTTAATGTAAACTTCTACATACTAACGTAAAATGGGGTACAGTCGTCGACACATGTTTTTGGACAAAAATATTAAACTTTCTAATTGTAGACTTCATGTTATTGGAAATAATTATGGTATTTTCTCACATGTCAAAAACTTTCGATTAAATGCATTATTATATATTTTATAAATAATAATAAATGAATGAAACTTTAAGCGTAAATGAAGTCTATTACTTCATTGCATTGTGTGTTTGTCTGAATAAAAACAGTCATTTGCAGCCAATAAAATTAATATCTTGAAAAATTGTAAAAAGGAAATTATACAGTTTCTTTTTGTATATATGTTGCAGGCAAAACTTATAACCAGTCAAAACTAGTACTGTGACATAACTAGTTATACAAATTTTTAAAACTCTTTCCAATAGTTTCATCAATGAAAGGTTTAGCAATAAAAAACATTTTTAATTACTTACGTTATTTATTACTATTTAAAGGGCCAAAGTAATCCGAATTCTAGTTAACTAGTTCACAGCTTTTGTTAACATTCATAATATAATCAATGTAAATAGAAAAAATTGTAGTTTTAATATTGTATATAATATACATATAAAAAAATGTTTAGCGTCGCGGGCGCCGCGCGTCGTAAGCCCCATACCTATTGACCGTACGTGCATCCATTACTGCCACACAATATTGAACTTTATCACATGAGGAATACAGGTCAATTCCGTAAACGTTGTGGTACCGTCCTTGATCCGGAAAATGATTATTTTGAATAATTTTGTCAGTTGTAATGTAAGCATTAATAACAGCAACTTTATTTTTCATGCATGATTTACTTCATTTGATATCTTAATCCTTCAAGCGCCGTGATCTAGACAAATATATAAAATCATTGTTCCTAGCTACCGGGGTCCCATGCGACGCGCGAAGGCTTAATCATCTATACAAATATTATAAAGAGGAAAGGTTTGATTTTTTGTTTGTTTGTTTGTTTGTATGAATTGAATAGGCTCCGAAACTACTTGGCAGATTTGAAAAATTCTTTCACTGTTGGAAAGCTACATCATTTCTGAGTGACATAGGCTAGGTTTTATCCCGGAAATCCCACGGGAACGGGAACTATGCGGGTTTTTTTTTAAAACGCGGGCGAAGCCGCAGGCGGAAAGCTAGTATTATTATAAAGTATTATCAAAATAATGTGTAATTAATAATATTGCGATTCTAAAGTAAATACTCCCTTACATAGACAATATAACAAAACAAATAATTTACACAAGACAAAAATTGTTAGAAAGAAAGTTAATAATATTGTATTCGACTGTACTCAATGTAATGTATGTAGAAGTTTACAATCAAATTTAATGGTTTTCTAGGTCAAAAGTCAAGCAAAAATTGGACTGATATTGGGCACTATTTCAAGCACAATTTTTTGAGACGTAAATTGTTCCTATAGCTCGTTCGATATTCGCGCACTGAGGTGAGTATGCTGGGCGTAGAACCTACGCCCAGCATACTCACTGAACGAAGCCTGTAACTCCGAAGTTATTCGAGCACTGTTTTTTCTTTTTGGGCACCGTTTGGCACTATTTGGGAACTATTTTTTGAAGTATGAATTATGTTTGAAGCGTATACAGATTCTCCGGACGGAGGTGAGTATGCTGGGCGAAACCTTCGTCCAGCATACTCATCGAACTATGGCTATAACTTCGCAAGTACAAGAGCACTATTTTTTTCCTTTGGGCACTATTTAGCACTATTTCAGAACAGTTTTTTGACATTCATGAAATATCAGGATTCCATGGTGAGTTGTGGTGAGTATGCTGGACGAAGGGACACCATCTGAAAAGTATCAAATATTTCAAATCACGAAAACGACAGTGCACGCACAATAATCTTTTTCTAATTCGTTTTATTTTTGGGACAAGGAGCGATACACCCGTCCTTCCAAGAGCGCTTCTGAGCGCGGTCTGACGACCCGCGAGAGCAAAATGTATGAAGAAATCAAGAAGTATTTTTTTAGCTAATAATTGAAATAAAATTTTGATTTAGATACAAAAAAATTATCAGAATCTATAAAGGACTATAATATATCCCTCAATAATTTATAGGTAAGAAGATAGATTAGGCTTTTAATTTTCTTAAAATTGTACCGTTTTAGACCCCATTTTTTTGCATTTTATGCGATCATTGTGCTGGGAAAATCGTATTTCAGCGACAATTTTGTATGACGTCGTACAATTTTTATAAGATGATCGTAGATCTGAATATATTATCTTTAAATTAAGATATTACTTTGTTCTCACGTGTAATTGCTTTGAGTTAAAATGGTACCGTAAAATAGCGTTTTTTGTTAAAAATCGGTAATAGCACCCTTAAATAAATGAAAATTTGATTTGATTGAATATAAGTTGATTTAAGAAATGTTAATTAGTAAGATAATATGAACATATTATTATTATTTTACGGTAAGACTGTTACCCGATTGTCTCAATAAGTGCTATAATAAAAAAAAATAACAACGTGTTTTATTACAGAAATCATTTACTTTATATACATTTCCTAATACGATATTGGAATTATATATAATTCCAAGGAAGATTATACATTTACTAGGATATGTATGCATTAAATAGTTTATTAAACAATATTTTATACATTTCCTAAGTGGCATCGGCATTGTACACATTTCCTATTAGTTTGAGACCCATTCGTAAATAAGTCTTCAAATAAAGTTTGTTTTATTATCTCGAAACTGCAATTAATAAAAAATGAAAATATTTTTTTTTTAATAACTAATAAAAAATATCCTGTCCAGGATTTTTCCAGTCAAACCATTTTTAATACACTTAATTTATTATAAAATTGGTCTCATTCTATTATCACGCCGTTGCATTTCGACTTATATTCGGATCTTAGACCACTAGGATTTGTATACAATTCCTTGATTTCATACATTTCCGGTAACATAGTTATACATAATTTCATTTTATTTATTTACATTAAGTATATACATAATTACATACTGATACTATATCTACCTATACATATATATATGTATACATATTATGTTTTAACTGATGTATTTATTTATTAGTATTTATCATATTAATAGAAATATATCTTTCACATAATATACTCATGTTAAATTATCATTATATACAATTCTAGACTGAAACTCCAATAGTCACTTGGGGTCACTGAAAATCAGTGGTGGTGAGGTATTAATCACCTTGCCATCATATACTGAGTTGGCTCCATTTGTCAGGTCACTCACTGCCACATTATAGTTCTTAGGAATAAGATTATTTTTATTTAATTATTTTTCTTTTTATTTCTTTTTGTTTTTCCTTCGTTTATATATGTATCTCGTGTTGTGATCTTGACAATAAATGTGTTTTATTTATTTATTTATTTATTTAATGTCCCTTACTGCATGCTTTTCATGCAGTTGTCCGCACCATATGTATTGTGGTCTTTGTCCATACACACTTTCTCCAAAGCCCTGTTTTGGTCTTGTTTGATGTATAAGCTCCTGTATATTAGTAAAAGTTAATCAAATATTTAATTCTTATTTCTTGAAATTTGGTATAGTATTCTTTGTGTGATACAAATCAAAACCAACAGTCAGGTTAGGTAGACTACAATTTACAAAACTGGCAGGGTTGCCATGCAATGGTTGGTGGTTAATGAAACACTTGACTCGACTGTAAGCTTGTATTGAACTGCTTAAACTGTAGAACAACAGGACTATATATTCTAGACGCACACATACAATAGATTGCACACTACACTGTAAACTGTAGAATTAATATTAAAGACATAGTTCACTATATATTTTGTAGTCTTTGATTATTTATACAACAGACTAGAAATAAATACTATGTATGCGATTATACCTATTCTAGCCATCCATTTTAGTGCTCCTTAAAATTAAGTACATCTTAGTCAAAGGACAACTTATTGTGTGTTTGCCCGTAATGCACTCATAATAATTTTAAGTTGAATGTTTGTCATTCTTTATGTACCAAACACAGTCACGGCCACGGCGCTCATTCCATTTTACTGGTATTAAAACAGATGAAATCCTTCATGATCCCATATCCTTCTTAGTAGCAAATGTAGAAATCCCTTTCTTGTGTCTACAATGTTTTTGTGGAGAATCGTATTTACATTTGGGATGGATTAATTCTTCTCCTCTCTTGAACAAATTTGTTATTGCGAACGTGTACAAAATATTATGTTGACAGTTGACAGTTGACACTTGACGCCAAAGACTTGAAAATAAAAGGTACGTGTACATCTACGGTGTACATATATTTACATTAGTGCCATCTAGTGGCTCAGGAAGGAAAAGAACATCAAGTCAGTGTTTAACGTGCCATCTAGTGTGTTAAAAGCAAAAGACTAAGAGATATAATCGAACATGTAGTACGTTATTTCCCCACGGGCGCTTTAATTGCGTAAATTCATAGTGCAACTTTTTTTGTATGGAGTGCACCGTCTGTTGTATACGTAGTATATTATTATTAGTCTGTGCTAATATTATAAATGCGAAAGTAACTCTGTCTGTCTGTCTGTCTGTTACTCAATCACGCCTTAACTACTGAACCAAATTGCATGAAATTTGGTATAGAGATATTTTGATACCTGAGAAACGACATAGGATAGGTTTTATCCCGGAAATCCCACGGGAACGGGAACTGTGCGGGTTTTTCTTTAACTGCGCGGGCGATGCCGCGGGTGGAAAGCTAGTATATATATAATTATAAGGCAAATTCTGTGGTTTCTGATTAACACAAATTGAAGTAGTTATTATCCAATTAACGCAAATACGCTTCATAAAATGAAATCAACATTCAAACGTTATGATGCTACAAAATGTCAGTGCATTTATATTATTTGTCATATTTATGATAAATATTCCCTGAATGATTATTTTGTAAATACATTATTTTTGTGCAATTTATTATGAAAGAAGATAAGTGGAATTAATTATTATAACAAACATGAAAGCGCAAATTAAATAACTAATATATTTGATAAACATTTTAACTTGTTAAAAAGTTATCTAATTTTGAAGTCCACTACATGTTATTTTGTTGAACATAAAACGTAACCAGTATTTATTTTCGCTAACTAAACATAAACGCAAACTACTGATGGAAACTGTAAGTAAAATACACAAGTGTAATAGGACATTTCACTCAACATACTCTGAAACTAAGCAAATATATACTTGTACTATGTTTGTTTCATCACAAACATCTGCTGACACATATTTGTATAGTGTAGAAAACTTGTAAGGTAATATTACAAAATAACTTTAGAACATTGAAAAGATGTCTTGAAATTGTATTAATTAAAAACCTTGCAATTTAATTTTATCTCTGTTAATAAATGCTTGAATATTTATTGTGCTACAAAGTGAATTTTATAAAAGGACGTTCAGTGTGATAAAATACAAAGCTAGCTTTCTAGCATTTTTTTCGTAAAAAAGGGTAAGTATTTACAAGTTTACAACATTGATAACTTCTCGATTTTTTTATTATTTATTAATACACCGTCACTACATAAGTAATTTTATTTTTACGTGTGTCTTCTACATGACTGTATTCCTAATTGCCGCACTTGCCTGAAAATATTTTTACCTGTAAACAGATCTTTTGGAATAAATAAAAGTTTTTTATTTGCTCAAGAATGTTGTAATGTAACCAATTATTAAAATTGTCGTCCGTCTATTTCTTCCGGCTAATCTGTAAGGGGAGCTTTGTTTCCATAAGACCCAGGGCTATTTTCTGTCCAATTAGGATCACAAAAAATAAAAAAGCAAGCAAAGTCGCAGACGACAGCTAGTACATAATTACTCCGTCTGTAACTTAAGGTTTAAGTCGAAAAACATGAAATGATCGCGTTTTGAATTAATTAATATGATTACGCTTCAATACCTGACATAACGAATTCTTCTTATTTTATTTTTCTAAGCTTGTAGTTCTAGATTGGCTAATATAACTGATAGTGAATCTAACACTTTTTGACGTATATTTTATTACATTATTTGTAAACATAACATTGAGTAAGTTTATGAAGTTGTGTATGCCTTAAATATAATTAGAAAAGAATTAAGAAATTATATCCCACAGACCACACTTGGCCGATATATCGAGATGATACTAAAACATAAAATAAATATCGAGTCATGGAAACGATAGCCATTAGGTTTGAAAGCTCGTAAAAATATATAGCTTTAAATTTCAGCAAGCAAAAAGTGTGTTAAGTGAAAAATACGAATAAAATGCGTGTCTAAAAACAAATGTGAAGCACGATAAAAATAATGGGTTCCATTTAATGGCGGATTAAAACATTCCATTTATCAATATAGAAGGGTTTTTTCAGGAATTAGAATCGTGTTTATTGATGTGTTACATTTTTTTATTCGATGAACTTTTTATTGTAATTATACGTATTTGTTTAAACATCCATTTACGTTATATAGGTATACATTTTTTACGTTAGAACACCTCATAAGTAACTTTAAATATTATTTTTCCTATTAATGCGTTAGATGTAAATGGGATTTTTAAAATGTCGTTTCTATGATATTATTGGTAACTAATATTTCGGTGGTTTGTTTTTAACTACTCAAACATAATAATTATAATTATAAACTTAACAAAATTGGAAAAGTTATATCTCCAAACTCAAACATTTATTTATTCAATTAGACTTCTTCGAGAAGCACTTTTGAAACGTCAATACATATTTTTAACATTTACCACCGATTAGGAAAGCAGTATCTACAGAGAAGAACCGACAAGAAACTCCATAGTTGCTCTTTTAAATGTATTATATATTGTTAAACAAATGTTGATGAATAAACTTTCTTTCTTTCTGATGCTGAGCCTGATCTCAACGGATTTTCTCTCATACAGTCATTAAAGTTATAGGAGACATTCAAGATAAAAATACGAGTTAAAGAGAGAAAATATTTAAGTGTCGTAAAGGTGTGGCTGGAGTTTACAATGTCTTTGTACTATGTATCCATACTTATTATACTTATTATACTTATTAATACTTATATACTTATAATATTATAAATGCGAAAGTAACTCTGTCTGTCTGTCTGTCTGTTACTCAATCACGCCTTAACTACTGAACCAATTTGCATGAAATTTGGTATAGAGATATTTTGATACCCGAGAAAGGACATAGGATAGGTTTTATCCCGGAAATCCTACGGGAACGGGTTTTTCTTTGAAAACGCGGGCGAAGCCGCGGGCGGAAAGCTAGTTTACCCTAAATATATAATCGTTATAATACCTATATGGAATATTATATGTAATCCAAATTAGGTACTAAATATCATCAGTGTCTGTTTTAAGATTTTTAGTACTGTACTTACCAATAAATACTATTAAGTAAAAAGATTACGATGACATTATATTTTCTAAAGTTCACTCAAGTTATAATTATTTTAAAGTTAAACTGATTGATTTATATTATTCCATAACAAATATATTTACCTACTCTGTCTGTCTGTAAACAATAATTATACAGTTAAGGTAGTTGCCCTGGGCAAGTAAGCAAACAAACGGTGGCACGGTGTCTAATCTCTAAACAGAATACCAATATATTTCTCTCACCCAAGAATTCCCAAACGTAACTTAACTTTCTGGATGAATTTTAAACGTTGTTATTTCTATTAACGGTCGCATGTATGTTTTATACGGAACAATAATATGAAATCGATTTTATTTATCAACAAGCGGTCCGCCCCGGCTTCGCCCGTGGTACATATTTACGTTTTCTCTACATAAAAACCATCCTCGTACTTCAAGGAATATAATAAAAAAAGAATTATCGAAATCGGTTCAGCCGTTTTCGAGTTATGCGCTTACCAACACATTTTGCAATTCATTTTTATATATAAGACTAGCGGTCCGCCCCGGCTTCGCCCGTGGTACATGTTTACGTTTTCTCTACATAAGAACCATCCTCGTACTTCAAGGAATATAATAAAAAGAGAATTATCGAAATCGGTTCAGCCGTTCTCGAGTTATGCGCTTACCAACACATTTTGCGATTCATTTTTATATATAAGATTATATTTATAAACACGCTAAACGAACATTCTTTAACAGTTTTTAGTACCTAGTTATTAGTATCTTTTTGTTTAATTTATATAAACTAGCTTTTCGCCCGCAGCTTTGACCGCGAATCATTGGAAAACTCGCATACTTTCCGTTCCCGTGGGATTTTCGGGAAAAAAACCAAATTAAAAAGAATATGGGTGTGCCAAATTTAATGAAAATTGGTTCAGCAGTTTTTGCATAAAGGAATAACAAACATTCAATCTCTTAAGTAGGTTGTGATTAGTATGTTGTTTTCTTAATACATTTAAAAGCATGAATAAATTACTAACATAGCTAATTCCCTGGATCGTATGCTTTGTCAAATGCAAGGTAAGCATTCAGCTTAGCAGAGTCGTGTGTTCATTTTGTTACGTAATTTGGCAATAATTCTGTGTTCAGAATTAAACGTCTTATTTGGCATCTAGAAGGTTCCGTAGCGTTATTGCAGTTTACAGATCAATTATAGAGATGTTAAAGTTTTGTGTTATCATTCTTGTTTCTTAAATCCAAGAGTAACAAGTTCAAATGGCAACGCAAGGTAAGTGCAAATTATAAAATTAGTATCTGTGATATAAGTTAGAAAGTATCCTACTATAAGTATCGAACTGTCACTAAAAGGAAATAAACAAATAAGCTTATTATAATTATTAATTTAAAGATATTGCTATCAAATAAAATAATTATAGATCACACTTGTTTCTTTTATGGTAATAATATATAGAAACAAAGCTCACTAACACAAAAGAACATTCTCCTCTTTAAAGAGACTTCTTAATTTTCCCGGGAAAAAGTAACAGATGTGTATAAAAATATGAGCAAACGAAGCGAGGATGTTAGCCAATAACCTAATGAACTTTCACCCGCAATCGGACCAAACAAATGTCTATTATCGCGAGAAACTTCCTCCCAAATTACAGTGAATTCCAATAAAAAGTTTGGCTGTCACTTGCGCTGTCTCTAATGCGATTTCCTGCTCCCTTTTTTACACGAATTTTCCCCGGAATATTTAATTCTAAAGTCCTCTAATGAATATGGAAATTAGCATTTAAACCGTGTTAGATATTAACAACAAAAGAGGGATGCAAACGTTCCCTTTTGTTGAGGAAACAGACTAAAAATTAAGTTTAAAAGCTCCAGAAACAGTGATTTACATAACTCATAGTGCACATGTACTCAAAGGCTCCGCCGATCTAATTCAAAAACAATCCATGTCCCTTTTGTCTCGGGCATCGGGACGTTCATCAATTATTAATTATTATATATTGACTATTTCCAAGGTACGGTTGCTTCGCGGTCGTTCAACCAAAAATTGTCATTTTATATAACCGAAAATCAGTAGAACTAGACTTAGAACAAACACACAGTACACACCGCAAATTTAAAACTAAAACTCATTTCTCAATACAAAACTAACGTCTAAAGACAATATTAGTTATATAATTGTGTTAGAGAATGCGTCATTAACGCATAAACTAATTACTTAAACTTAGTTCGTAGTTAGTGCACTAACTTTCGAACATCAAACATCGATGATCAGATCCACTGCCTTAAATAACGATAGAAGAAATGGGTATTAGTAATCTAACTCTCAGGGCTAGGTCTGAACTTCTAGCGCTAAGTAATTGAGTCTATAATTAAGTATGGGTTCCAGTTTTCTTAATGTAATTTATCAATGCCTTCAAGCCAAGCCTCCGCGCCCCTCGGAGTGGGGAGCGTGAGGTTTTTCGTTACTAAATTTCTGGATTCGGTGCCCGCGCTCAAGGCCCGCGATAGAAGCTATGCAATAGCTTAAAAAAAGTGAAGTCCCATGTCCCCTAGTGGGGTAAGGGGCAGATGCATTATACATCTTTGTTTTTTCATTCATTATTATTCATTATACATCAGTTTCACGATCAATTTTCTTTAGGGACAAGTAGGTGATCAGCGTTCTGGGTCCTACCAGACCGAGACATTTTTTTTTCTTCGTCTCCACCGTGAATCGAACTCAGGACCCCTCGGTGCTACGCTCACGCGTCAACCACTGTACCAAAGAGGCGGTCTCAATTAATTAATGAGATATAAGGCCCTATAAATCAAACTCTTCATTTTTTAACATTGGTGGGTATCTATAATCTCTGTAATTCATAATTATTATGATATTATTAATTTACAATCCGCGAAATTTTTAAAACAATAGAAAAAAGAAATTCGGAAAGAAGTTTTATTCGAAGAAATTCCCTTGAGTTCACATTTAAAAAATGACTGAAACTTTAATATTGCGAAATTATGCTAATGATCGTAATAATTGTCGTAAATTTAGAAGCTTTTTTTTAAATTTACGTGTTAAAATACCTTATTTAAGAATTATTTAACCAAAGTGCCCTGTATTGTTAAATACAAATATGTCCAGAAGCATCTAATAATTCGACTATGTATTAGCAAGCTGGCTTGATACATACTCTAAGATCTAATATTACATTTTCCTAAGTATTATAATAAAAAAAAGTATTCTGACTTCGTACAAATGACGATATAGCAAATCACATTTCAAAATTAAATTTTCATACGACTAATTCTCATTATTAGAACATTGGTATTGAGTTCATACTATATTTATAACAATATAGGGGTTATGAGCGATAAGAGGCTGATCATGAATTCTTATCCACCCTCCACATTTTATTGTAGACTATTGAGACGCGGCCTTCACCTTCCTGTCATAAAATTCGTATATATATATATTATTATATACTTTAGTTTGAATTAACGAAAGTTTTCAGTTCTAACTTCAGTACCTACCTGAAAAAGAGAAACTAGTTCTTCTGCTAAATAAATTTGATTGAGACAGGTCTCCTAAGAAATAATACTTCACTAGAGAAGAAAAGCATAATTATTTAACAGTAATAGACTTTAACTTCTACCAGCCAGCTCTATGCAATGCTTTCGTAAATGAGTGTGTACATTTGTTCTAATCTAGCAATCTGATAATAGAATTATTATGAAAAATATACACAAAAAATTAAGGAGAGTTCAAAGGGAAATTGAGAATACAAAGAATTTTACCGGTTCATCCACTCATTACAATTTTTGTAGTGAGTGACCATGCAGGGAATTATTACGTAAATGTTTTAACCAACCAAAAATTTACTTTATGTGTCGACGTTTTTTGAAACACATCATGCAACTCGCAATTTTCACGCGCCGATAGCAAATTTTTGAAATAAATAGTAGGTTTTTTATGTAGCGAGAAATTCAAGTACTAGAAGAACAATTATGTTTGATGGACCGGATTAGATTTATCTAAAACTTTCTCGTTACCTACCTATAAATTATTTTATACCTACATAAGAAACATTTCTTAATCTATAAATACTATCTTTTGTTCTAACGTATTTGATATTATTGATTAAAATAATGGTTTCCGTTTGTACTACTAATTAAAGTTATATTTGACGTACAAAAGAAAATATTTATAATTTAAAAAATTTGTACAACATGGAGACGCTTATTTTAAAACGTAACTGGAGAATTATCCAAAGACAAATGTATCATGGTAAACTACACCAAAAAATCAAAGCAATAAGAATTAAAAAATAAAACGCAAAAACAATCGCTACACAAAAAACAAAAAACGCCCAGCGAAGCGGTTAATCGTTTCCAAGGAAAACTGCAGCTGTCAATAAAACTATCTACCAGATAAGGCCCTGACTGTCTTTGATTGATAGAGCTGCGAGGGTCACGTTATCAGGCGAGTATCCATTGCTCTCATCTGTCATCGCTTCGAGCGAAATATCGGCCGTTAATATACTTCTAACTCTTTAGGGGGCCGTTTCAGGGTGTAACAATCAGAACTACTATTTATTTGCTGTTTGATATTAACGCAGATTCAGCAATTTAATATAAATCGCAGATCTTTAATTACGAAAAAACGTGAACTTAAATGAGTAGATCCTGTATGTAAGATCGGCTAATTTAAAGTTGTCTTAGTGGTTAGTTTTCTTTTCGTAATGAACCAGCAATTGAACTTTTAAACCTTCGATAGCTAGTTAACCCGTTATTGACTCGTTAGCACTTTTGAGCACGAAAGGCTGAGTTTACGTTTGGGTTAAGTATTGTTTGAAATTCTGGATTCGAGCCCCGTAGTGAGTTGTGAGCTCAACTGTAACGTCCAAATTGAAATCACATTCATTGAACTATTTCATCGGGCTTTGTACTGACCCCGGTTTTGTTTTTACAAACGCGCCACTCCGGCGGGCAAACCCTTTGCGTGCATCAAATTATTCAACAAAGAGCGAATGTTGATGAAGGTTTTAAAGGTGCGAAGTTAACAGTTGACAAGCTTGACGCGACCAGTTTAGCTGCTTTTAAACTACCGGCTACAAAGGGCAAAAGAGCAAAGGAAAAATTTGTTTTGTCCCGCCTACAACGTAACTGCTTTGATCGTTGACAATGTGAACCGATGGACGTGCTGCGAACGGCGCAATTAACTCTTTAAACCTTTGTAACTAGCTGAAAGGACGACATTGCTGCTAACTTTGTTATGAATTTTTACACGTCACGTTAGAGCTGTTTGAAATTATTTTTCTGACGGAACGTGCAATTACAAAGGTGCTAGCGAATGCAGAGCAGATGACAAAAGTTTGAGGGTCTTTTTTGTTTTTTAATTACAACATGCGTCTAGTACGGTAAAGGAATTAAATATCTACAAGTTCCACTCGTAAATAGAAGGTAATTAGAAAAATAAATGATAAAGCTAGCCCACTCGCTCGCTCGGAATAATTATATTTTATTCATCTTTTCAAATATAGGTACTACTTTACCTACTTTTGTACACTGATTATAATACAGAATTATTAATATTCTAATTACCATACATCATAAAATTGATTTTATCAAGGAAATTTGAATTTGTGTTGTTTGGTGTTAAACCTTATTACGTACCATTTTTCCGACGATCATATAAATAGATATTAAATATCTGTAAATCCTGCAAACATGTTTACCAACATATTCCCCAAATGAAGAATTCAGTGTTGAAACAGAAGATCAAACCGATCCCCCATTTACGTTATCCCGTCAGATACTCGAATTCTAGACAAATTACATTTCCCACAGTTCGGGTTATCTTGGCATAAAAGCATCGTTAATCATGCTATGCTTTTTTCGCTGGTACGCTCGTAAAACTGCTAGGGGCTTTGGGGTTTTGACCATAGATTATACACTCATAACTCCACCAATGAGGTTACATTAAATCATAATGGTAACCTTTGGGTTTGTCTATGGCTTAATCTGTTTAAGCTGTGTAGATTAAAAAAGTGGTGCTACTGTATTATGTAAATCATTCTAGAATTATTTTAATGTAATCACATAATCTTCTGACAAACACATCTATACTATATTGTTTCATAGCTTACCTTTAAAATGTATTTTAAAGGTAAAACAGTATCGCTTGTTTTCGAAATAGTTGTACAGTTTAACAAAGGTTTATCGGTATACGTTGTTTACAGCACATTTTTCTCTTTTAAAGACGCGTCGGCTGCTGGAAAAATATAACATTTATACCATCTACTAAAATCGCGACCAACGCCTTAATCAAACCAGGCTCTGGCTTATAGCAATAAGTTATTTAATGCCGCGGCTGATACAGATTTTAGTACAGGAAAATTAAGCCTGCTTTTTACATTATTATCATTTTTGCGCGGCAGCATGAATAGATTTCATTTCTACAAAAAGGTATAGTCACCGCATTGCTTTGTGATGGCTGTTACATATAAAAATGTAATGGTTACATTTTTTAAATTCCTCTGAATAGAAACGTATTGTAGTCACGGTGAAATTCCTGGGGTTACGGAAATTATATTTAGAAAACTATTGTTATTTCAAATGCGCTTTGGAATTGTTATGCAGGTAATGTATGAAGTTTGAAAGTTAATTTATATAAAAGTTACATATAATTGACTCTATAAAATCAACAAACGGTAACTTAAAAAAATGCGACTTAAAATAGCGTACACACTCAGCGTAAGAAATAAGCCATAATTTAGCAACGTTTATTTTAGTCATTTAATAAAAAAAATACCTGTTACCTGTATATTGCCTATTTCTCGTCATAAGCCCTTACAGGAATACATTCAATTAATCCTGAATGGAATTTATATTCTTATAACAAATGCGAGATGCTTTTAAAATAAGCTATCTTAACCTAAAAAACAAAAGACCCTTTTTATATCTTTTCATTTGTATGTAACTCATGCCTACGAGCTAACACATACGCGCTTGTGTGCACCGCTGCGTGTGTGTGCGTAAGATTCATTTGTTAGGAGCTTCCCTAGTAAAGTTACGAGGAAATAGCTCATCAAGGAACAGTTAGTTCGGCATCGGACCTCATACTGTCCAATATGGCCGTAATGCACAATCCTTTGCATTATTCATGGATTCCTGTGATAAATATTCATGTTAATATTTGTCGGACATTCGTATATAAAAAATAAATGTCTAGGCTATAGGGATTTATTTTTATGAATTATATGGGCTTTTTTCAGAAATTATGTCTTATGTTTCATTGATACTTTAAAATACGAATGTATTAATAAAATTTAAAGTTTAGATACAATAAAACTGCTTCGTGGGATCGGAAAGTATTTGGAAATATTTAAGAATACCTACAGTTTAATCATAATGAAAAATCTATGATTTTTTTTTTACTTATTTGTTAAATATTTCCAAAATAATAACAATAACTCGCTTTTTTTCAAAAGTTTTACTTTTGGGCATGGTTTATAAAACTCTTTCAAGCAAATTGAAATATTGCGCATTCAAAAAAGGAATGTGTGAATCAATTCAAGTTTCTTACTATTATAAGAATTAACACTGAAAAAATACGCTAATGGTCTAATTTATTGTCACCCTACATTTAAATAGTACACATGGATAGCCATGTTTGTATGTGTGCGTAGAAGTAGCCTTCTTTTACAGTCCATTGACAGTGACTACAATTTTTGCTACAATTTTAACTAACTAATAACTAATTCATACTTTAATAATTATGTTCAATACTGAACTAGATAACGTATGCTAAGTCGATAATGCTATTGCCTAGTCCCAGAAACTGCGTTGTTTCTGTAACACGTTGTATCTCGTCTTGAATATTCAAGACCGTTGTTTAGTCCACTTTGAGCAAGTTCAAGTCCGTATTTGACAGCTTTCGCTTAGTTCAATTATCCGTCGACCAGTCTGTTTACATCTTCAGTGGGTATAGAATACTTTATGCACAGATTTCGTTATTATATTGAAGGGATAAAATGCAAGTTTTGTGTGCCTTTTTTTAAAGTGGCGAAATCTTCCAAAGATACCCACGGGCCCCGGGGAAGGAGCCGTGGGTTATATCGGATTCTTACCGACTAAAACCCCACTGTGTTCCGTCGAGCCGCTTTAATGATGGGGCCGCGGGTATTGGTTGGAATTCTTCCGCGACAAGATACCTTTTTGGTATTGGCCAAATTTAAAACATATCTTTCTCGCGAAATCCAAAATTGATTGACTGTTTTGAATCTTTTGTTATTTTTACTATTGAGATGTGATAAATTTTATATATCTAAATATTATTTTATTGGCGTTAGAATGTTCAACGGTTCAGCTAGTAAAATAAAACATTAAACTTGAATAAATCATAAATCCTTTCAGTATAGAACATCATTTGATCCTTTTCATCGTAACCTACAAAATTCAAGTTTACCATAAATCCGATAATAAAATTATTTCTTTTCGATTAGCCGTTTATGGTCTATACTTCAAAACTTCCCAAGAAATGGCCATATAAAATTGCAGAAGTACGTAATATTTCATAATCCAGCAAAATATATTTATATAGGTTGGCCGTAGTTGGCACGCGGCCGGCGATTTGGCGAAGTTCACAACAAACAAGGGGTTTATTGCACCATATCGCTAATTAGAGACAAGTGCCAAATGAGCCTGAAATCTTAAAATTAAAATTAGGCGCCATTTTGTAGTTCCATATCTGTAAAGAGGGAAGAGGCTCAAGTTAGGGTAGATCGTTTGCGTTCTAAATTTATAAAGTTATGGTATCATTAAAGGATCTTATAGTGGAGAAACAAAAAATTAGGATTGGCCTATAGGTTTATAGTCTATGATATGATGTTCGAATGAGAAATGAAGACTTATGCAGAATTTTGTGTTTATATCGTTTAGAAAAGATATAGTCAAGTCGTAATTTGAATCATAAACTACCCGCACCAAAATAAGGTTGAGAAGGATCTGAA
Organism: Colias eurytheme; assembly: GCF_061535395.1. Taxonomy (NCBI): domain Eukaryota; kingdom Metazoa; phylum Arthropoda; class Insecta; order Lepidoptera; family Pieridae; genus Colias; species Colias eurytheme. The sequence goes on from NC_142980.1 coordinate 2,094,146, forward strand.
GTGACAAAGAGAAAGATAGAGAAAGATAGAGAAGAGAGAGAAAGACAAATAGAAAGCTTTAAAAATAAATACAAATTGAATGAGAAATTACTTAATATATGAGTGAAAAAATAAGCAAACAGTTAAAACATAATTTGATTTCTTTAACATTTTTGATTTTTGAAGTGAAAACTTCTTTAGCGTGACGATCGAAAAAGCGTAAGACGGATGGATATCAAACATGCTCAACGTTAATAATCAAGTTTTCACTTCTGCCGGCACTCCCGGAGTGCAACCCGTCCTTTTTTAAGTGTTGTTATCTCCAATCATCAATAATGCAGCCATAAAAGTATAGTGAGAATAAGCCCACTGATCCATACAGGTGACGACGTCACTGCCTACTAAACAATTTACAATGTTGGCAACACTGCTACTTACAACTAGCTGGACATAGAAATTTCATCTTTATTTCTAAAGCAATACAATTCAATTTACGTTGTAGGTGTTCTAGGTAGAGTTGACAATTTTGAGGAGGTCCGTACGTGAGGTTACGTGACATGGAACAATAAAAGAAACAAACCGAATGCAGACAGTGTGAGGGAAAATATTCTACAGTACTAATTTTGTTTGAGTATTCTGTTACATTTTCGATAATCTCTCAAGGTTAACTTCTCGTAATTTGGTTTTTCTTTCAGACAGAATATAAAACATGTGAACTAATAAACGTAATTATATTATTATAAAATATTTAGCTTTTACAGGACTAGGCCCAGGCCCACTCGCGTCTGTAAAGCCTCATATGATGACGATGATACTTTTAGCTAAAGCAAGACAATTTATATTAATAAAAACAATATTTGCTAATATATTATATAATTATTTTCTCTTGACACAATTTAAGTAATGTATTAAAAATATTCAAAGCCGACGGTTGACCCCGCACCGGTTTTCCTAATGGGTTAACAAACTTATGAAAAATTATGTGAAAACAAATTGTGAAAGAATAAAATAAATTTTGAGTTTGAATTTGAATGTCCCAAAATAAACAAACTTTTTTAGGGATTCCGAAAGCAATAATTACGTATTTTTAATACCTAACTTTCCCGCGCAATTCTGCGTTTCTCATAAAAGAACAACGTTAGAGTTCTAACATACAAATGGCAAGTTGTGAACGGCAGAGGCTACTTCAGCCGTCGCCACATATCGACGGCAGTCGGTGGCACGTCTGCGGCAGCAGTTAATATGTCCACGGCTGCCGTCAAAAACATAACATGACTGCACACTAGTACAAAATTCATTCAATTCGATATTAATGTAACCCATTTCTTTTTGTACCATTTCACTGATACTATACAGAAAAAAACGAGCATAAACGTAAACAACAAAGCGAACTTAAATCTCAAATAGATTGCATTATTCCACCAACAAGCAAAGTCCTGGCCTTTGAATCCAGCATAAAAATATAATTCCCCATTCCTAATCTTTCCACAGAGTTGCTGGAGAAATAGCGACACTTTGAAATCGTATCTTGTCAAAGGAACGAGTCGCAAGTTGAAGAAATGTGCAACTCTGTAGCTGTGTCGTTAAATATATTTCTACAGTTATTCCTGTAATACTTTTCACTTTACTGGATAAGGAGCATATTGTAATAAGATTGGACGTAGAAATTTTCTCTAGCAATTTTCATATAATTTTTCTTGTTAAGGCTGCAGTCTAGCAAAATTGCGTTTTCAACAAGTTATTTGACAATTTTTTCCCGGCTAATGAAATGATAAACTGAATTTTTTTTTCTTGTTTATCAATTAGTGTTATATACGCAATGCGCGTGAATTTTTTCACATTTGTAAAGTTACTTTATGTTACCTTAATCAGGCCTTCAAGATAAGTCTCTTTCCCCCAAAGACATTTCGAGCTAAGTTTGTGCACTCACTACGTTGCAACCGATTACAATTTACACAATCTGATCAGCGCATTATTATCCTTATATAGTCGTTATTAAAAACTGCTGAATACAATTGCCGAAAAACTTATGATTTTCTTAATTAGAACGTTATAAATTCATTAAATTTCCCATTTTTTGCCTTACAAAAGCTATTGATAAATACTGCTAAAAGTTATTTTTTCCATTAATTTATTCGAGTTGGTTGAAGACCAATGAGTATTAATCCTTTAAAAAACATTTTTTTTGAATTTTGATAATTCTTTAAATATTAAAAAAATATTTAAAATAATTAGGAAAAATTCTAGCGAATTTCTTTAGTCGCGCTCCTTGGGCCGGAGCGTTCTGACGTGTGCTCTACGCTCGATTTTCCTTCATACCGAAGTGAAAGTTGCTCTACTTCATTAAATTTAATATTTTTGTTAATTGATTATTTTTATCTTAGTTTTGTGCAAATATTCGTATTTTTAAACATTTGATTTTGATATGGAAAATAAACGAAAAAAATACGCGTGTAACTACTAGAAAAAAAATTATCTTCGAACATAAAGTTAATGAAACCAAATAGATTGCAAAGGTGATTGGCAACAATTTCTTTATTTTACGGGGTGTCAGTAAAGGGATGTAGGTATATTTCTTTAAAACTAAAGTAAGCTCATAAATTTTCTTATAATATAATTTTTTTGAAGTTCCAAAAATGTTTATTTTTCGTTTGAGAAATACGAAATATAATATAAACTTGTATTGAGAACTTGAACTTCCCAAGTTCATCCGGGGAAATCCCCATACGGGGAAAATGATTTGTTTACTCCAAAATTGATCCGAGGTGTTTTAATTTTTTCTTCTAGTCATTTTCAACGTAGCGGCATTTTGTTTGATTATTAATTTTGTAACTTAAATACAGGATGTTGGTTTTATATTCTGATCTTACAGACGCGCTGACAAATTTAGTCCGCCATTTCTAGTTTAGTCTACCAACTCTAAGTACCAATATTAAAACGAATGGATTATCATCACATCATCAAAACTCAGATGTAATGGAAGATCACAATAACATAGAAAATTCAGTGGGTGTTGAGAACTAAACAAACAGAAGTAACAGAGACGCGAAGAATAAAAAAAGAGGACGAAAACGATAATTCGTTGATGATTTCCCTTTTCGACGTATTGTTAGGGTACATCACCAATCTGCAAAAAACAAAACTGATGATTCCCAATTGCTGATTAAAAATGAAAAACAAATAATCGACAACAGTGGTGAAAATTTGCTGATCACAATGAAACATCCTTCAGTGGTAGCAGATTTACTCATTTAAAATGTATCGGTGAACAGCGTAAAGGAGAGGAGGACAGGAAAACATTATGAATGTGGATGGTGGATTGTATACAGGGTGTAATCGATAAGTATGTGCAGGCGATTATGACGTTATTATTGCAGGTATCAAAAAACTTAAAACTGATATCGAAATTACTTTACCTGATGAGCAAAATGACAATAATAACTTTTTAAAAGTATAACGAGAAATATCTAAAAAATTTACTTTATACACTCCCATATCAAAAAGGGAAAATGGGACTAGTAGAAATTAAATGTCTAATGCCGGCAAAAGACATGAATGCGGAAGATGCGGTTAAAAAAAATTTAATATTTGAAATACAATGCAAAAAATAACACTTTTGTAATAGATAAGAATCATGACTATTTTTTCCAAATTCAGGGACAACTAAACGTTGCAGAAGCAGAAGTCTGCTTATTTGCTGTTTGGACTGGAGTGAATCATTTGTTAAAAATAGAATATATAAAAAAGTATGTAACGTTTAGGCAAAATAAAATGATGGACCATTATCAAGATTTTACATAAATTGCCTACTGTCAGAATTGATTGATTCGAGACTTCAGCATTCGATGTCCATCAAGGACCCATCCTATATCATTCAAGCGATTGAAAAAAAAGAGATAAATCCAGTGCAACCGATAAAGCAACAGAATGCTAGCAAAAGATTTATTAGGTTTATCAATATAAATCTATATATTATACATAATATGTATAATAAATCTGTAGAAGACGCGAAGACTGACATCCGCGCGGACGGAGTCGCGGGCGGAAGCTAGTCAGAAATAAATATCTTTTGTTTTCATTTGTGTATTTTTCTATTTAATAATTTTTTAACACAAACATTACATTTTTTTTATTATATACAAAATTTGTTTATCCGTTTTATTAGTTAAACTGAACAACTTTCACTAAGAAACTTAGGTCGAAAAAAACGTATAGAGTTATGCATTTTGTATGGAAAGCTTATTTTTTTTTATATTTCGTCCAAATTTCTTTGTAAAATTTGATCAGTTATATAAACATGAAGTTGAAGATATCAATAGAAAGTATTCGCAAATTTTGTGTACTGATAAAAAAAAATCACCCGGTGTAATTTTCACGAAAATTGTTTCAAATTGTCATTTTTGGTACTTATTACGAATATTAAATTATGCATACGAATGATTTAATTTTTAAAAATTAAGTGGAGCAACTTTCCCTTAGTACATTTGTATTATTTACATATAGGATGACAGGATGCATTTGTTTGCACTACTAGACCAAGCCCTTAACTTTACAGGACTGAATGCGTCGCGGATGTCAGTTGCATAGATTGTACGGTTATTCGTGTTTTTATAGTGAGTGCCATAGATTTCTTTGAAAATAAGATTATTATTTTCTAGTCTTATTCAAAATGCATCATACTCAAAATCATTATTTATTTTCTTGATATTTGTATCATTATACTAAAAGCAAAAGACATACAATTATTGAGTACTAGCTTTCCGCCCGCGGCTTCGCCCGCGTTTTCAAAGAAAAACCCGTTCCCGTAGGATTTCCGGGATAAAACCTATCCTATGTCCTTTCTCGGGTATCAAAATATCTCTATACCAAATTTCATGAAAATTGGTTCAGTAGATATGGCGTGATTGAGTAACAGACAGACAGACAGAGTTACTTTCGCATTTATAATATTAACCATGGATTGATGAATAAAGAGCCAACATTGGATGATAAGACATAAAATAATGGCCAATCATTATAATTGGTAAATTAATTAATTGAAAAACTGAAAGAAAATAAAAGGTGTAGGAGTAATATTTCAATGATCCTGAGATGACTGAGTTATACTAAAAGGTCAATAGACCTTTGAGTAATCCTGTTCTAGAAGGAACAAGACTATCATTATCTAATCTCTTCTGTGCAGAACTACCAATGATACCCTTGCCTATTGACACTTGTCTAATATTCAAGGCACATCGAAACTTAATATAAAATAAAAAATTAAATATATACTGCGTCAATACACTTAAGACGGTGCATAATGAAGTGATGTCTATCAATAACGAAGTTACGTACGTCAGTCTTAACACTTGGTAATTAGAATGGCGTCTGTGTCCACTATAATGGTATATAGGATAAGCCTCAAAGGGCGCTCAGAGCATGAACACAAACGACGTAGGTACAATGTGATCCATGAATGCACTGATGGATATTGGCTTTAATTGTGCTTAGTAATGAAGTTCATTTTGGTCACTATACCCAATAATGTGCAAGCTGTAAGGTGTAATTTTGCTAATAAGGATCAATACAAAAACCACATAAAATTAGAAGTCACTTTGATCAGGCTTGTAAATCAAGTAAATTTCTTAATTATTTTGGTGTTAATCATAAATCAGAGAAGACAAGAACACTATTGGTTATTTTCTAGTTAAAAAGAAACAAAACAATAAAATTCATAAAGAAAAGTGTTCATAACATTCATGATAGCAACGTGTGTGGTTTAAACTCATTGCTGAATATAATAAATTTACATTTCGACAAATTTCACATAGAGATAAAGGACGACGAGTTCGTGTTTCTATTAGTGAAGACAGCGCGAACGCGTCAAAATAAACACGCACCCGAAATATTAGATCCGCTGAGCACAGACAATGCATTATTATATTGATATTCGCGGGTCAAATGGAGGGACCTTATCGTTACTATTTATCTCGGATACGCGTTTAAAGGCGTCTTTCCCTTTATTTAACATGACGGTACAAATTGATTTTGCCCAATTCCCTCTTGAATTGTTTATTGGAACAAGAAAACAGTTCGAGGATTGTTGACTACGTAATTGCTTTCCCTGTGTTGCAACTCGCTTTTTTAGCAAGAACAATATTGGCGATAGAATATTGATGTCCATTTATTGAAGATATGGAGTTTTGTTCTGAAGAAACGAAATGAAGTTTACTTTTTATTGTTTACAGTTAAGGGTTAATAATTAATATAATAGAGTTTTTTCGTGGAATATTGGTAGGTATTTGGAATGTTGCTTTGAATTTATTAAATCTAGCTATATTGGTTGTTTTTGTAGGTTCAGTTTAAATTACTGCATACGCTCAATAATATTGCTTTTTCTAAATAAAAATATTCTACTCATATATAGCCTCCATCGGATTTTATCGTAACAATAAACCAATCAAAATTAGATGTAGATTATTTATCGTCCAATTACGTTCGTATTAATTCAAACCACGTTCTGCTGAAAGCTGATTATTTAAATTAAATCCATAATCCTGATAAAACATCACAATGCAACAAATTATATTATGATAACGTCAGTATAATTACGACCGCAATTTATTTAACAATGTCGTTGTTCGCCGCAACATGACAATTGAGGCGAGTACGATCTCCATAACATGTCGATGCTTGTTACTGGCGAACAATATTTGCTGTTTCCTTTCCATAACTAGCATCATTGTCCAATTTAAGGAGAGAGTACCTACCAAATTGTGTAGCATTATGTATAGTGGCAGCTTATTGTTTGTAATCTGAACGTATTATAATTACTTTAAGATTATTAAACTTAAAGCGAAGCGAGTGTGTCGTCTTTAAACTGAAAATACTCAAGATGACTTTACCGTAAGTTATGGCTAGATAGATCTTCAACTAATAATATTTACGACTAGCGGTCCGCCCCGGCTTCGCCCGTGTACATATTTCGCAATAAAATTAGCCTATGTCCTTTCTCGGGTATTAAAATATCTCCAAACCAAATTTCATGCAAATTGGTTCAGTAGTTTAGGCGTGATTGAGTAACAGACAGACAGAGTTACTTTCGCATTTATAATATTAGTATGGATGTTGACACTTAACATAATAAGGTAAGTTCAGTATTTTAAATTAAAATTGTAAATACCAATCCGCCTAGAAGATTTTATCAGTAAATACCTCCGACGCCTACAAAATTACAAAGCATTAATATATTTGCGTATAAACTGAAAGGTGTAACTAAAACCAAAGACCGAGAGTTTTTAATGAATGAGTTTCAGTTAAAAATATCTTCAACAATAAAAATAACAGTGTTTAAACGGAAAAGTGAAATCAGAGCGACAAAAGTTAGAAATTCACAACCTCCTTGAGATGAGCACAATTAATTTGTGTGGACGCGAAATTCCGCAGGTTGCAAATTTCGCTTGAGACTATGAAACTTAAACCTTGCGGAAAGATGGTCCTTGTTTTGGTTGGGCATGCTTGTTGTTTATTGTTAGAATATCTGTCATCGTAATTTTATATTGAATTAAGGTAAGGATTCGCATTTTGATCACTTCGTTTCATATTTAGTTTCTTAATTTTAATTAACACATGTTTGTTAAACTTCCGAAGAATCCAGAATGTATAGGTACCTACTAAAATTATCATTTAGACATTTATTTGTTTAGGTACTATAATATCTCTCCCATAATTCTCTTGCAGACTATCAAAATGGTGCAAACTAGAAAAGAAGTTGTAAGTCGGTCTTCAAAATAAGTTCTTTTATTACAGCCCAATAAATTGACTTAATTGAGACTTAGGACGCAGTCTAACATCCCCTGGATTTTTCCTTTTCACAAGAGCTTCGTAATATCAATGGCTCTGACAGATCCAGTCTTTTGTTAAAAGTAGTTATTTTAAAGGTATTTATTGTGCTTTGTAAAGCTTATTTATTTATTGCATTACTGACTATTACTATTGCAATACTATCTTCTTTAACTATAAAAGCTTATCTTTCCATGAAATCATTATTCAATGAAACAATGATTGCGTACATTTCCCGAATGCATCTGTTGAAAACTTTGGTTGGGTTATTTGCATCTGCGCATTAAATTAGCAACACAAAGCAGTTTGCACGTGTCCTCTTCCCCTGCTAGCGCAATCAATACTGATTTGCATGTTAAAGAACTGACCTTGAGATCCCCCTAAAGATGCACCCTTCGGATCGGCGATTTGATGTCCTCCTAAAGGTTCCCAGCTATAATTTATAATTGAGAGAATGATGGAGTTTGTTATGAACGAAATTTAAATAAGATTTTTTTATAATGATATAGGTATATATAGATTTTCGGCTAAATCTTTATCTTTGTTAATGGTATGCATACGTTTATTTACGTGCATAATCATTAATTGAATTGTGAGGGTACATTCCGATTATCGTACTCCTCTGTCCATATTTTAGAGATAAAAGATATATATTTTTTTATTTTCATATTTGTACCCTCTTCATATCTCAAGTTTTAAAATTTTATTTGGCTGTTAAGAGTACAGCCTAATAAAATGATCTCTCTTTGGTTGGACATCCCTAGAAAGACTAGGGATGTCCAACCAAAGAGAGATCATTTTACACCCCAAATTTGCAAAACTTGCGCTATTTCAATGTCTTTTATTGCTATATCAACGGGAGACTGGTTAGGTGATAAACACATCTGTTGGCCCTAAATCTTTTCCATAACACCAAAGAGTTGACCCTTCCGAAGCTCAACACTGAAACTATTGTTGTTAGATAATGAAAACCGGTTCCATATAATTCAAGTCAAAAGTACACGTGGTCTGAATCTGGTTTGTATTTCTGTATTAGTGGAAATGCAGTCTGAATAAAATGAAGCTGTGGTTTCCATGAATACAGCCGAAACTACAAAGCATCCGATGTTTTTGCATAATTCAGAACCTGTATTAAAATTGGAGTTCTCATTGAAACTAATTGCTGAATAAACCGATTCGTGTTTGCATTTGTTCATGAAAACAGTCACCTCTTTAAAGGAGATGTATGGAAGACCCTTAATTCATTTTGATTTGATCAGAACAAATGGAGTTCAATAAGAAGAGATCCCGATAATTGTTTTACCGGTGATGTATTCACGTAATTTGTTCAATTGTTTTAGACTTTTTGTATTAATTGTTCAATGTTAGCGCTTTTTCATTTTGCTTCATTCCCCTTGTGTGCGGTTTTATATTAACTTCTTTATTTCTTGAACTTATATGTTTATTTGATGACTTTGCCACAGTTTTAGCTGTGCTTCATCACTACATAGTATAAAACAAAGTCGCTTTCTCTGTCCCTATGTCCCTATGTATGCTTAAATCTTTACAACTACGCTACGGATTTTGATGCGGTTTTTTAATAGATAGAGTGATTCAAGAGGAAGGTTTTAGTATATAATTTATAATTTTTTGGACAAAGCGGGCGAAGCCGCGGGCGGAAATCTAGTCGGCTATAAAGTAAAGACTGTAAAAAGTGTGGGTGCGAAATCCATGACTAAAATAGATTTTGTTAATTGTATATTTTTATGTGGTTTTGTCTTCTTAATGCTGTAAGCAAATCTAAGACACACTATATATGAATTAATATTTTTGTTACTTATCATTGCAATTATAATAAAAAAATGTTCGTATAAATGAGAAATAATATTCCTGGTCTATACTTAAAATAAAATTCATATAATTACAGACTTATGAAATCAGTATAGAGCTTTAAAGGGCCTATTTGTTGAGGATGTATCATTAACATGACCCCATTCTTTTAATTCGATACTTTATTTACTACGGTAAAGTTTACGTTGTAATTATATGCTAGCGTCGTGAAAAGAGATTTTATCGTTGCGTTTTATAAAGTGTCACGTTTTTATTGATGGTGAAATCCAATTTTTACATGAAGCTATATTGGTTACCGCATCTTAAAACTTTGAAATTTAAAAATATTACAAATAATTAAGAAAGATTTTTACTGCTTAGACTGGAAGACTTAAGGTTTGAGACGAGTTTTTCCTTTGCAATTGAAAAATCAAAAATAAGATAGTCCTCCATTTTAGCATATATGTAATGAAATGAGAATTTTGAAAAAAGGGAAATTTAAAAGTATTTCATACATGTAGGTTAAAACATGAACATTCAATAATTTTGATAAGCATCAGAGTGTGAAATAATAAAGACACGATCAAAGTAACAATCACTACATAGTATAAAACAAAGTCGCTTTCTCTGTCCCTATGTCCCTATGTATGCTTAAATCTTTAAAACTACGAAACGGATTTTGATCATTGAGATACATGTGCTACTACATACTAACTCAATGATTTTGATGCGGTTTTTTTTAATAGATAGAGTGATTCAAGAGGAAGGTTTTAGCATATAATTTATTATGTTTTATACAAAGTGGGCGAAACCGCGGGCGGAAAACTAGTAAATATTATAATTGGACAAGCGGTCCGCCCCGGCTTCGCCCGTGGTACCTACATGTTTAAACTACACATTTGTCATATTTCACATAGACATTACAACTATTAGTAAGATCCCTGGTTTAAAGTTAGACTGTGTTTAAATTGTTTTGTTATTTTATCGTTTTGCAATGTCACATGTTTTTAAACACAGAAAAGGAAAAAAAAGTTTCATTATCTTATTTAATATTATATTTTAAATTATTCTATTTTATGAGGATATTTCTTATATCTATTTTTGAGGATATTCTATTCTCAGGATAAAAACTCGGTAAATATTCAACTAACCAAAGATAGAATAATTTTACTAATAGTTTTTGTGTTAAAATGTTACAAACAAAAAAAGACGTGTGGCACTCGGGGACTGCCACGGTAAGTCAAGCCACACCTCCGCGCCCGTCGGAGTAGGGAGCGTGAGGTTTTTCTGGATTTGGTCCCCGCGCTCAAGGCCCGCGACGCGATAGAAGCTATGCAATAGATTAAAAATTGAAATTTATCTTTACTATTTTTGTATAGATACACAAACGCATCAACACACACACAGAAACGAATCTAGAACGTTCTATCGTAATTTGTCGGAATTTAACTATCGCTCATGCGGGACGTCCGAGATAAACATCGCCAATAAAACATTCACAAACGAATTTCCAAATAATTACGACTCGTTATCATTTCATGGCGGGCCGTTTGCGAACTCATCAAATATTTACGCCTTTCTCGTTTTCGTGTCCGGTTTGTATGTTTTTCAAGTTGTATGGATGATATAGGTAATAGGACAAGTGTGAATTTATACTCGTAAAGGTACAAAGTTACCTATGTAGGTAACTTGCACACACACCTAGGTACATACTTACACACTTACATTTTCACAATAATATGCATTATGTCTCTGTATGTAGATATTATGTATGCGTGTGTATTCTTCTCACATTTCCTTTCCTACCAGGTTGCCTGGCAGAGATTGCTGTGTAGCAATAAGGCCGCCTATTGTGCAAAATTTTTGTACCTCACTAATTTGTACCACATTTCCTACATTGTTTTGTACAATGAAGTGTTATAAATAAATAAATGTATCCAATATATATATATATAAATATTGTTTAGATAGAAGTATTCGATACTTTATAACCACTGAAAACACATCATTAAGTTTTACAATTTTCACTATATGGAAATCTGTGTTTTTTTTTTAGGCCGTTAGATTTCTTGGAAATTTATATCGAAACTGCCACCGACTGTAAAAAAATACTCTAAAAAACAACACCACAGACTAAACAAAAACGTTACTAACCTACTCTATTATTTTATAGCGCTCTAGAAAGAGTTTCACCCCGATTACCAAATGAAATATTACCAAAAATGGTGTCATCAAACAAAATAACGGTTATTAAATGTGCATTAAAGTATCACACAGCGATCATAGCAATTTATATGCCTATAGCTTTTATATGCCCCTAGAAGAGTATTAAATGAAAAACGCCACGTATTCGGCCCTCAATACGACGTCATTATACATTCAACATAGCCGCCGAAGTGGTAATAACCGGTTCAAATATGAAACGAAAATATAAATCCCCGTCTAAATGATTAAAAGTATCACGTAAAAATCTGTTTGTGGCGAAATAATTGCGAGAATGAGGTTGAGGATGAAATAAAATTGCCCTCGATTAAAACGGGCATTTCGGCCATCCAAAGGGATTTGTGGGCTCTGAAAGGTTTTATATCATCGTTACAGATAAATAACGCCTCAAAACATTCTTTGTATGATTGCCTTTTAACAAAGAAAACATAAATTTAACAACCAATTCACGTTTTACTATCTCTCGTGTCATTAAAATCGAGCCTACTTGTATATATATTTATATTTATAGGGGTTGTTATTGTTTTAGTATTGTATTTATTGTTGTGTTATTATGTAAACAAAAACGTTTTCCTACGCTATAAAAATATTTTCTGTGGTACATAATTTATTTATTAAAAATAAGAATTTATCTGTAAATGAAATATGACTAATTTAAAGCAAAATCTATTCACTGATTGATTCATCTCAATTTCGGTTACGGTCAAGACGTCTTGTAATATCTGAGTCTAAGAATACTCTCAACTCGCAAACGAGTAAAAGTTATAAAAAAATAATACTGGTAATACAAAATAAGACGGAATAAAAGAACGCACGTTTAATTCAAATTATGACATTTTGTATATAATCTGTGCATCACATTAGGTGAATCGAAAAACGTTCTAATTTCAAACACTTTCGAATGTATGAGTATTCTAGATTGTTCGGCGTTGACAAAAAGACTGAAATTCCAAATGGCGTCGAGACACAATATACAGATACATACAGTAAGGAAACTTCATACAAAATGTTCGAAATGGCTCCCCCCCCATCAAGCGTGTTTACAAGGGTATTGAGGGGGATCGATAGTAGCGGGTGACACATCCACAGATTTTGAATATAGTATGGAAAAAAGTTTAAAGTGATGTCAATTCACATTAAATAAATATCGATTGTTTCAGTTTGTAGCCCTTTCAATAAATATATTTGTAAATACCATATCTGACTATCGGTCAATTAGGGAAAGCTGGCATGTTCACAGTACTCACACTTATGCAATTTCACTTACAGTATGTTCAAAAATAAATGCGACTCTAGTTTCATTTTAGACTTGAATTGTAAAATGGGTGCGTTGTAGATATGTATATGCAAATATAATTACTTATGAAAGCTCTCATAATTTACCTGTAAAATTATAATTTAAAAGTAAATCAATTGATGAAGTTAATTATTTATTCTAATAATAATCAATTGGATAAAAGTATTAATAATAATTCAATTATCAAATAATAATTAAATTCCTGACTTTGGTCGAGTAAAGATATCTAAGAAATATTATATTTGTAGTAAGTACGTAATACCTACCAATACGCGCTAACAAATATGTGTTACATGTTTATTGTATAATTTTCACACTATTGGTTTTAAACTCAAACTCAAACATTTATACAATTAGACTTCTTCTAGAAGCACTTTTGAATCGTCATAACAGTTTAACAGTTTTAACATTTACCACCAATTCAGAAAGCAGTATCTATAGAGAAGAAGAAGAATCTATTTAATCATAATCGTAATCTTCTACTTCACTGTAACTTTCATCGCTCGAAGAACTCGATGTTTCGTTGTCGGAATTTCTTAATGTTATTATAAATGAGTCAGTGTAATTATCTACTTTTGGTTCTAATTGAATATATTTTTCCTCATGTTCTCGCGTCTTTCTCCAAACGTCACTAAACATATCCAGACTAATAGCATTTGCTTCCTTTCTAAATAATTCTTACATAGTTTTCAAGTTAAAGTTCACATTTTGTGATGCTACTTTCCCTTTAATTATGCCCCATAGTAACTCTATTGGGTTGAGTTCTGGATGGTATGGTGGAAGGCGCAACACACTATGTCCATGATCTTTGAGGATTGCATCAAGTAGGTAAAAATTGTGTATTGTTTGGCTTATTTTTTTTAATAATGTGATAACTCTGATTATTAATTAGTACTTTGATCTTTGAAAAAAAAAATGCCGATTATAGTCAAAATTTATATTTTTCTAACAAGATCCTTATCATCCAAATTTCCACCTTGGTGAGAAAAATTGACATTTCTAATGAAAATGAACAAAAAATTAAATGATTTTATTAAATACTGTAAAATATTCTATAATTCTTCCATTTACTGTATCACAAAATTCTTCATCGTACTACACCAATTACATCACCCTGTATTTATAAACAATTGCAAAATATGACACATACATAGGCCGGGAGATACTGACACAAAATTTCGGGTCATTTGTAACAGAATGGCGGTTCTACAGAGGTCTTATTACGCAATGACTAAAAAAAAAATGATGGTCAGAACGCTGGTACCGGCGGACTAGTCGCGTGGGCGTTAGTCGAACTCGTCGGATAAATAGCGAAAGTCCAACGATTTGTAACACAAAAATTTTAGAATTTACTGATAGCCCTTAAAAAAGATGTAGGCGGTAGTGTAATGCCATACTTTTCCGGTGTAACTAACAGCCCCCCATACCGACGCGATGCGTTGATTTAAAAAAAAAAAAACAATTCAACCATTTGTACCAGGCTAACTTTTGCACAGGTAATCATCATCGTGCAGACATTTACGTCATTTTTCTTTTTGTCATTGCGTACTAAGACCCCTCTAGACCGCCATCCTGTTACAAATGACCCGAAATTTTGTGTCAGTATCTCCCGGCCTAACATGTGCAATGTGTAAATGTGTTGACGTTCCAGCTCTTCTTAATATACCTATACAAGTTAAAAAGAGACTATTTTTTAATTTCTATTGATATGGCAGTATGAGTTTTATATTATGTTGACATATTTTCTATCAAAATGATAGCTACAAATAGTACCTATTAGGAGTCCAGTCTGTTTAAAGATCGCATCTATTTTTTACACAATCTAGAAGAGCACGAAAATATAAAAAAAGGAAACCTTAAAAAAATCTTGTTCAAATTTATGTGCATAATTACGTAAATATTAGGGAAGAAAAAGATAGATATTATAATTATTGTATTTTTATCGATACGTGGCGTCTCCACTTTGTCAAGCACTAAGCCTGTCAAACTATTTTCTTTTTCTTCCTAAAACAAAAAGGTAGAGGTTCTATGCTCGTATAATAATAATTTTAATTTATTTTTGCATATTTTGTGTTTTTTAATTTAATTTAATTTATCGTTTTAAAAATAATTTAGTAGGTATACCTACATACAAGTATTGTAAATTCTGGTTTAAAATAATTATTGAATATATGTATAATACAAATATCAAGCATTATAAATAATTTAGGTAAGTACATTAAATAGCCTTCGGCGTCCATAACAAAACTAGATTTCGAAATATAGCACTGATAAAAACGTATTTACTTTTACAAGCTGTATAAATTCGGATTGTTTCTTCTTGTAAATTCATATTTAGGCTACACCATTTTTGTATTTTAACGGGTTTTAATCTCCAAATTACCACAAAATCAACTGTGAAAAAAAGCAAACAGAAATATACAGGCCGAATTGATAACCTTCTCCTTTATTTTTCAAGTCGGCTAAATATCAAAAAGTAACAGCCCTATAGCTATACGTCATAATTTCATGGGGGGGGCTTAGTTTCCTAACTGTATGTACGTAGTATATATCTGTCAACTGTGGTCGAGAGCTCAAGGGAATAACAGGACCGCGCTGTCCAAATGTGGGCTGACTATCAATTAGATGCCGTCACATTCGCTGACCACACTCGCTTAACAAATTACAACGCTAGTTCAGTTTGCTCCAGCGCTTTGTTAGTATTTAGTTATTTATTGTGATAAGCTTCTGCGTGCTGGAATTGATGGCACAATTGTTATCAGCTTTTTGTACGAGGGACCGGATTTGTTGCGAACGCTCGCGGAACCAGCGATTGCGAATATTTTTATTTTTGCGGTGAAAATCATTTGTGCAAATGTTTTCAAGTCCGGACGTATACGTCTAGACGTATTGTAATAATTTATAAATTGAATACATAATATAAATTACTGTGCTTACCTACGGTTCAAAACGGGGAACAAAAGTAATTGATAAATTTTATTCTGTTTTTATACATTTCATTTTAAATTCAGTTTGGACACTTGGACAGCCCCTGACAGCTCTAAAAGTGCCCTGTAGTCACAGCCTGTAGTCGTTCGATTTATAGGGACGTATATCTATTATTCGTAAATTTACTTTAGCCGTCACCAATTGAATTACATCTCTCAGCAGGATTGTTTTAAAAGCATTTGGAGGGTTGTTTCCGAATATCTTTAACTGGAACACCTCAAATTTATTCGAGCCAAGAGTAAACAGAAGACGCGGGCTCAAAACATTCTTTCGTGAGGGCTTAAATGGATTTATGTAAAACAAGTTTGTCACAATGGAACGTGATAGTGAACTCTGCTGGCTTTTAATTGAAATACACGTGTGTAAGAGTATGTCGTGAATTGCGAACAAGCGGGAGCGGAAGCGGAAGCGAGCGCGGTTACCTTGTGCACGTTTTCCGTCCGAATTTTCTTGTAGTAGGGGAGGCCAAGAGGGGGATTTTGGGATTTACTCGAGCGCGTCAGATTACTATAAGGGACGGTACCTTAGCTATTCATTAGTACCTCTAGTCAATATGAGCAGTTATGGTTGGTGGGTGCGCTCAGGGGCCCCGCTGGAAAATTTGAATAATCCATAATTCCCTAAGGTTGAGCTCGAATCGTCAGATTAGCGAAATGGGGACTTCTTATATTGTAATTAACCCCCCCATATATTAATCTGACGCGCTCGAATAATATTACTTTAATTTTTTACCCTTTCTTCATAGCGATTAAATCGCCACTTAAATCGTCAGATTAACGTATACTTTTTTTCAGTGACGTCCTGGAGCATGCAAAATATCAATATCTAACGCGCTTGAGTATTTCCAAGCCAATTTTTTTCTTTTTTAAATTAAAAAAAATCAAAAAACCCTTCCCCACCGCTAAAAGTGAAAACATTATAGGACCTTTTTTTCTCGCTATGGTCTAATCTACCAATTCTAATAGGTTCCCGTGACGCTCGAGTAAATCCACATTTAGCATCCTGGGCTCCCCTACTATTGAGAGAATTGTCAAAATACATTTCATTAAAAAAAGGAACCATTGAAATGCAATACATTTTTAGGACTTGCAAACATAACAATCATCGTAAATCATTCAAAACCATGATGTTTTATAGCAGTATTATTTCTGTCGTCTAGCGTCATCATTTTCTCACACTGAAATTATACTACTGAAAACATTATAACCCCTTAACCTGGGTCAAAAAACACTTTTGTTAAAGCTCGCTACGCTTATCGCTTCTGGCTATAACTATGCTACAAACGGCCTAAGAATCAAAGAAACGCGCCCTCGTTAAAAGGTAATGCGAGATGTTGAGGTCAAAAGGGTTGAGTACAAAAGAAAGTGCGAGTTAAGTACCTAATTATACCAGTTTCTCATTTAAATACTTGACTTAGGTATTGATGTGATTACGCTTGTCAGAAGAATGGAAACTAATATTATATCCTGATTTAAACAAAACAAGTCGTGTGTAAAGTAACCTGGGATCAGATTAATTAAATAATTAAATATAAACGTGATCAAATAAGCGAAATGTATATAGACGATTCGAAGAACAGCCTATTAACAGCGTACTTTTGAAATAAATGTCTCCAAACCTCCCATTCCTGGAAATCAAAGACGAGAGAACAAAATCTTGAACAAAACAACGGATAGTAAAAAATATTTTGATTAACTTATAGACCCTTTTTGTTATTTTCGTCAAAATCCACGTGTAACCTAATAAAGGCTAATTTATAATCCACACGTTAATCTGTTAAGACGTTATTTGATATGTCTAATAAATAGGTCGTTAAAAATTAATATTCACTTCACGATCAATGCAGTCCCTATATGTTCCCTTGGGTCATTGAAAACCGTATACCGTTTATATTAAATAGGTACTTACTTTCTAATTGTCATGCAATCAAATTGATTTCTACTATAAGCTGTACAAAGGAAGGATAGCTATTTCCTTCTAGCAAATAATATGGTTTTATATTGCTCGAGCATATTATATCACCTTTTTTAACTCGTCCGTTTTTTTGGGGACGGATGGAAATTTACAAAAATAAATATGTTTACAAGTGTAAACGTTTAAAGATTGTGATTTCTTTTAAGATTTCAGAGTCTACGGAATCGAAGAAATCTTTTCATCTATAGAAATTTGGGTTATCAACAAAGCAGGTGGGAGCCTGGTGGAGCGAGTGTTATAGATAATATTATACACCACTAGGACTACTTTTAACTTAAGAAAATTAAACAGATCGATGCCGCGATAAAATATTATATTAAAATCAATAAGTAGTGTATAGTCTAACCAAATACATACTAACTTTCAGTTTCTATACGATGTAACAAAACAGCATGTTAAACCTCATATTTCCAAAGAAACAGGCTTTCTAAGAAAAATATGTTACAACAAGGCATTATTCCCTACACCTGAATCCAAGGTAACCCAATTTGCTATAATGTTTTTATTAAATTTCTCTTTATAAATCTCTTTGTACATTACATTGTATGTGTATAGATTTTCTTGTGTATCTTATTACTATTATAAAGGCGAAAGTTTGTATGGACGTATGGTTGTATGGATGTTTGTTACTCTTTCACGTAAAAACTTCTGAATCGATTACAATGAAATTTAGCACACATATAGAGGGTAACTTGGATTAACACATAGGATAGGTTTTATCCCGCAAATCCCACGGGAACAGGAACTATGCGGGTTTTCCTTTGAAAACGCGGGCGAAGCCGCGGGCGGAAATCTAGTTAAAATATAATGCTTATTTTGGAATTCCGTTTCTATATAATATTTAGTTGCAACTGCCGGCAATTTAGAGCGGCTACCTCCAAATAATATGCATTTTTTACAACCGAGTTGTAGTTTTTAACAAATATCGATATGTGATTTGTAAAAAAATAGTCTTTGTTTGGTTATTTATGAATATTGGAAATTGGGAGCTATTCATTCCTCTCGGTGTAACAAGCAAATTTCCCTCTAATCGTATACAAATTGAAATTAACATTTACATTAAATGGGTATTGTATTGAAGCGAGTAATAATGGCAATAGTGATAAGGTATTTAAGTACCTATGAGGATATTGAATTAATTCACGCGCTCTCAACTCGATGTAATAAAGTTTTATTGGTATCTTGAGCGGAAATCTTTAGTTAGAATCGTAACCGTCGGATTCGACTTTTACAATTGGTTTATTTTTATATGGGTTTCATCGTATTTTTGTCGATGAATGTGGGTGTTATATTATGCTGTTATATTTTTATAATACGCAATTTAGAAGCTTTACAATGATGTCCTCAAATCTTATATTTTGTATTTTGCAAGTAACAACTTGATAGAATTTATTAACAATATGATATTTTATGAATATCTACTTTATAGGTATCTACTTCAAAAATTCAAGCTTTGTGAAGCTTTTTATATATTAGTAGGGTAGAGGCTAAATGTATTGTTATAAAACTAAACAATATATTACGATAATTAATTCACAGATTAACTAAAATTATAATTCAATTGCTTTCATCGTAATGAACATCGCAATGTATTCACAAGACAAATATAAGAAAATACGAAATAAGATAACTACTCCGATCTTATCCAATTGGAGCGAAGTCTATTTTAAAATTAATTATTACAAAGGAATGTTTCAGACAGTTGCTCTAGTATCCACAAAGCTTTGAATATCCCCTATAGGTCTTATAAAATATTGACAGTACTTATTATGAGAGGTCTCTTTCTTTAAGTGGGACAAATGAATTTTATGTTGGTTAAGAATTTATGTACATATAATTATTATTAGTATAGTAGGTATTTTATAACAGTGTTTAGAAATATGATGTACGATTAAGAGATTTGTCTATAAAAATATTTTTTGGGTATGACTGGGAAATATTAGTTTTAATTATTCTGTGAAAATGGAGAAAAAAACTTCTCTATGAGAGAGTACAGAAGGACATAGCAAAATTAGAAACAAATGTAAATGCCATCATTTTATAGAAACAATCACGAATAAATTATAAACTTTAAAAATATATATATATATTATATAAAAATGAAACCCGTTTCGCGTTGTCACGGCATCACGTGTGAACGGGTGGACCGATTTCGATAATTCTTTTTGAAGTAAAACTTCTTTATCGGGGTTGGACAAAAATTTAGTGTAACATTTTTGCGTTACGCCGTACGCGGTACGCGTGACATTTTTGCGTTACGCCATACTCGTGACATTTTTAAGGCCATAAAGAAGTTTCACTTCTTACGTGTGTACTCTAGTACACGCATACATTTTTGAAGTGAAAATTTCTTTAGCGGCGTTGGGTATAAAATCTTAAACTCGCGTCAGGACACGTCGAGGCCTGATCGAAAAAGGTAAGACGGATTTTTTTTTTAGCCTTTATATTCCATGCGTAAGACGGATACCATTCCAAAATATCAAACATGCTGAACGTTAATAATCAAGTTTTCACTTCTGCCGGCACTCCCGGAGTGCAACCCGTCTTTTTTTTATTATATTCCTTGAAGTACGAGGATGGTTCTTATGTAGAGAAAACATAAATATGTACCACGGGCGAAGCCGGGGCGGACCGCTAGTTCTAAAATAAAATACGTAGGAATATTTTACATGGAAATAAATACTAACCAGCGTATCTGTCGATACGTTCCGTAATACGCTGTCACTGGACTTCCCCATATTGAATTATACGAATAACATTGTAAAATGCTATATAAAGTCGATTGTTTGCTTACACAGAAGAAATTTCATAATTAGTTCTATCTACAGGGTGATTTTAATTATTTATTATTGACGTGAAACTTCTTTAGTAGTTGAGAGTAAAATTTAAAAGTCACGTTATGGCAATACCGACACGTCATGGATTAAGGCGGCGACTTTGGTATATTTTAATCTTGCCTAAGAAGTTTCACTTCTGACACGTGTGCTCACCACACACTTTTTTTTTAATTGTATACAGGGTTATATATTTTAGATTATTTAAAGAAAAGTACATCCTAATGTGATAAGTGAAATCTCATCTGTTGCATTATTTGCATTTTCAAATTACAACCGAGCAATAGATAGACGTAAATCTTCTTATATATAAAAATGAATCGCAAAATGTGTTGGTAAGCGCATAACTCGAGAACGGCTGAACCGATTTCGATAATTCTTTTTTTATTATATTCCTTGATATACGAGGATGGTTTTTATGTAGAGAAAACGAAAATATGTACCACGGGCGAAGCCGGGGCGGACCGCTAGTTGAATATAAATATGTAGTTGAAAAGTTCGGAAATGACTAGTTTCAATTTATTCAGTTTCATTGCGAGCATAATGCAAGCTATATTTCGGTCCTAAAACTACAGTTATACCATGATAGATGTTCGCATTCAAATAGAAATAATATTAAATGTATTCGAAACCGATTCACTGTGATAAATTCATAGTGGAAGTATATAGTTCATGACTATTGACTATGTAATAGATTTTATAATATGAAGAAATATGGCTATGCTTTATAGTGGATCCAGTAAAGACATTCAAAAGCTGTCAGTTTTCTTATATTTAGGATAATGTTTAATTTATATTATATTTCCAATTTGCTTAGGTAAACAATACGCATCAGATTGATTCGTTGTGTTAAAGATATATTTTACTACAAATATTTTTTTTAACAAAGTCTTGGTGTCCCCTTATACTGTTAATCCAAAGTAAGTTAAAAAAAATGTTGTGTGGTTTTATGAAACCACGGTAAAAGTGAAACTGTTCGAACGGTTCCGAACACTGCTTTGTGTAGCGCATGTCGCGTGACGGTCGGCTGCCGAGTAGGTATACCTACTCGGCAGCCGCGATACACGCGACATGCGCTACACAGACCAAAAAGTTTGAGACGATGTAATAAAAGTTTCACTTTAAAAACTTTTTAAGAATAGATAAAACGTCGATAAAACAAAAAGTATTCCACCGTTTTAGAACACCCTATGTAACAGAGCAATATATTTTCATGGAGCGATAGCTTCCACCTGCTAACTCCCACCTCTGTATAAAAGACAGATTGGATAATGCCGTTTACTTCTCACATCATTCTCACAATTCTCTTATTACTGTCATTAATTAAATGGAATTTACGTGAACGTATTAAAGTTCCATTTTCAATAACAACTTGATTGAATACAATATTGTTGACTTATTTTTGTTTATGTAAGTAATCTGATGGGCTCTGAAAGGGCTTTCAGATTAAAATAGGAACATCTTTAATGTTAATCAAATAAATGTTTTAAATAAATATATAAACATAAATCCACGGAGAGCATTGCTCTTAATCTTAAATTTTATATATTTAGATCACCATAGTAATTTTTGCAGGATAGATAAAAAGAAATGATTTCCCAGATAATTTCGTACAGCTGAGATTTAAAAACTCTTAACCACGCGAGGACCCAGGGGTGTTCCTCTGAAACTACGCTCTGAGACGTCGACTTGAATAGTAATGAATAAATCACTTTTTAAAACCGCTATAAAGTGTTTCGTTTTAAGAAAAAGATAGAGGAGATTAAGTTCTTTTATGTTTAGGGTGCTTGTCATTAAATAAATTTATTAATAAATTAATAAATAAATTAATAAATTTTCTTCTCGTCCGCTTTTGGAACAAAAATATAAACCACTGATAGCACAAATACTCACACAGAAGTATAAACTCACACTCAACCACACACACACACACTCACACACACATCACACACGACCCTCTTATACACAATCACACTTTTTGTTAAAAAATATTATTTCTAATGTCCAAGTGTTCCTATGTAACTAAACTTAAGACTTTTTACCTGTACATCGTTTCTTAGATCCAAGACACAGGCAACAGCCTAGTTTGGATCTACTATAATACTGTAATGCACTGTTTTTTTGGTAAATAAAGATTTTTTTTTATAAAAAAAAATTGTTGCAGGCAGCATATTAACACTTATCTTCTTCAAAATCAAACACAAAACTTCAGCTCTTCAAAATAGATAATCCTTGATTTTCATCGAACATCGTGAATCTAAAATAAACATCTTACCCAATAAACTTGTCGCAAAAAGTAACCGCATCAAATTGATTACTTGCAAATAAACATAACAAGCATGCGTATATTTATTCAAAGAGGGACCTCCAAATTGGGACAGTGGAGGGAAATTATACCTCGCAGATATAGACACAGTCAGATGTCATTGGTTTGCAATATATCTCGATTGAATTTCGGTCACACGAAGATTAATATCAGCCCAGACTAAATGGAAGCGTGACTCTAATTAAGATTGCTCTTCGTGGAGCTATCCGATCGTGACCTAATTATTTACAGATGATGCCTTCTTAATTTAGCACCTTGTAGACTCGTTAGCAACTTTTTGGATGCTGTCATATTCGTGGATAGATGTAGACTTTCCTTCTATAATAATAAAAAAAATGTGTGCGTGTACTAGTGTACACACGTAAGAAGTGAAACTTCATTATGAATTATGACCTTATTTTTCAAAAAATAATTTACTATACGCAGCTTTACACAAATACGTCAATCACGCGTGTAAGGGATAAAAACAAGATGGCGCGTAACGGAAAAATGTTACACTAAATTTTTTCCAACCCCGATAAAGAAGTTTCACTTCAATAATGATACGACGAGTGACTGAGCAGCCTCGCGAAGCAATTGATACGTGACGCAGCTCGGTCAGTGTTTGCACGTGGCACGGCCGAGGAAAATAATGTACGTGCTGTCTTTTTCCTATTTCATTATTTTACGCAAGATGAGCAGGCGGGTCACTTGCATTCACGATCTTAATGCCACCGCTTGCCGGCCTTTCTTGCAACCTTCCCTCCCTAATTTTCTCCCCTCTTGGTCGTGGAATCACGCGTGAACAGTACTTAATTTTGCTGTTTTGTGTTTGTAATCAGAAGGTTGTTATATACGATTAATAGGTAAGTAGCACGAAAACTTTGAAAATTATCAAATTTATGAATACTTACCAAACAACACTATTGTTCGGTGACAGGACGATAGATACTGCAATTTCTATTGTTTATTCTGTATCAGCTGTCATAATCAATTTATTATTCAATGTAATGCATCTATTTCTGTAGTGTGCTGTATTCAGTTTCAAAATAGTTACCAATTAGCTATTGAAATGTCTCTGATATATTATACTCGAAATGTGAATGTTTAGTTGAAATATGCTTGCATTAATTACACGAAGCATTGAGTTCAAACGTATTTTTTAATATATATTTTTATGTATTTAAGTACACTTTGACTTAATGGTTTGTATTATTGAGACCGTTTAATTAAATACACGTTTATTAAGGATTAAATGTTTAATTACGCTAGAAGAATATATTACCGCTGACCTGAGCTGTTGACTTATCTTTTAAATGAGAGGGTAGTTGATAGAATGGCATTAAATTTTTGTGTTTTTATTTAGGGTGGTAATTAAAAGTAATAAGATATGAAATGCATATAATATCAACGTCAATTTAGTTCACAAATGCTTTGTTTTTTTACCAAGCAAAATGTCATATAAATCCAAGCGTACTAAGCCGTAGATAGAACAAAGTCAGCCAGTATATCCTATTAACTCTTTATCCTGGTACCATATTAGCGAAGTCGCAGGGTGAAGGCAACATAAATACTTTTAAAAGAGAGTAGCTGGAAAATCGAGTTAACTTTAGTTTTAATTGCCTCACGCTAGCGAGTTTATCTCGCAAAATAATAAATACTGGCCAGACGGGCCTACACATTTCACAAGGATTGGGTAGCGTAGCGATGACTTGCAAGGTCCGAAATATCATTAGAATTTGCTAATAATGTATTTTTTTTCACAAATTAGGTTGTAAGAAGAAGCTTGTTTGCAAAATGCAAGTTTCCCGTCACAACGTGCTTCTTTCTCGTTTTTTTTTTGATGCGACGTCTCTTCTATATAAAACAAACAATATGAGCAGAAATATTTTTTAGAAATTTCTGGAAATTTCTAAAACTTCTATAGAAAGTGTTATCCAGTATCTAATCCAAAAACTGTGAACGATAAAGGAACCAAATAAAAGCTTTTAAGCGGTTGGCACAATACACTGCGGGCCAAAATAATAGATTCCCGAGCACTTGGCTGGTTTTGTTATTTAACATTGGAAAAACAGAAAAACACTGCACGCTCCCACAAGTAGACAAACAATACAATGGACTTGAATCGCATGAGATGGTGATGTAATATAGTTTCAATTTTGTCCATTCTGTCTCTGATGAGTCGCTTGTTTGGTAAATTAATGATGGTCATCATTTACTGGCTGAAAGTGTTTAATTTTGAAATAAGCGATATAAAAAGAAAAAATTTTACAGACGCAAGAAAAGGGAAAAGAGAAGGTTCATGATCAATGGACGTAAAACCGTCTGAGTTACTGAAATCGAAAAATGTCTGTCTTGACTCGATTGTTCATCTCTGTCCATGACAACAAAATAATTATAGTCTCCCCTTTGAATGTTATTGGATATGCCGTTGGACTCGCCTTCCCCCAGGGGACTACGCTTTGAGGCTGCTGAGTAAAATCCCGTAAAAGTAGGGTTCATAACACAAAAGATATAGGCATTTAAAGGGTTGATTAAATTGCTGTCACACCAAAATTTTTTATTTTTTTATTAGTATTTCTAGTATTTAGGTTTATTGTGTCCCAAAATGTACCCACATGATGTGTATGATATAACTATACATTAAAAAATGATAAAATAAAAAATGAACGGATGGATGTATGTATGTTTGATACGTCGTTCGTCCACAGGTGAAACCGCGCGGTACAGCTAGTTAACTCATTAATACGTAATCACAGAAACTAGGGATGTAACGATACCGATACCGATACCGATATATCGGCCGATATATCGGCTTGCCGATATATCGGTATCGCCGATAATAAATCAACCGATACCGATATTTTTTTATAAAATTATTTCTTTTCTTTTATGTTTTTGCATTGTATTCATTCATATTGTTTTATTTCTGTTTAGTAATGTAATAGTGTTAAGGAAGAGCGGAACCTCCTGACACAAGCATTTTATTTGCTTACTAGGAGTGTTCCAATCACAAATTTGTTTATGTAAGGGAAAGAAATAAATAATTTTGAATTTTTTTAATTTTTAACGTGATAACGTTTTTAAAATCGTTTTAGTCGGGTGACATGTTCATAAACTTGTGTCACACCAAAACCTCACGAGCGCGATCGCAGGTATAACGAGAGAGAGACGGACTGATCTCCCGTTTCATCTCGAGCGCTGCCACTGCATTATGTTATCACGTAAACATCTCGATCGTAAACCTACTTTACAAACAACCAATTTTTTTGATATCAAATAATTCAAAAACCCGCGCCCAATGAACGATGCGGGAGGCCGCCCGCGCGTGCGCACTTTGTTTTCTGAAAAAACTCTACCAATAGTAAACTTTTATTAGGTACTGATTGTATGTGTATTACTTAAAGTTTAACTGACTTCGTAAAATAATAATACTAAAATAAATGGTTTTGTTGTTTTTTGATTTGGCATTTTTATTTAAAAGAATACGATTAACAGTTGTCTCTGTTATATGTTGGTAACTTTTTATGCATAATTCACTATTTATTTTTCTACCAAGGCATCGATATCGGTATCGGTATCGGTATCGCCGATACATTACTACAAATATCGGTATCGGTATCGTATCGGCAAAATCATGTATCGTTACATCCCTAACAGAAACCCAAGGTGTAATGTAGAAACTTTCTCAAAACAACTTTCCAGTGAAAACAAAATCAATCCATGGTTTTCTCAATAACAATACCACACATTCGTATTTTTAATCTCCAAGCATTGTACTAGACGCGCAAACCACAGACCGACCGCACCACTCACGTTACCAGACCTAATCTAATTACATAACCCTTATTTCACAGGACATAAGGTTCAATTAGTAACATACACTTGAGATACCGGAGATTTAAGATCAAAGGCCGGGCAAATCCAATCTATCGAACTCTTTTATACACTTATTAGGACACTTCATATGGTACTTGAAAACTGACTTAATTGCGTTTTAAATAACTCTTTATGGCCAAGACAATTCTGTTTTGAAGATTTGTTAATATAGAATTGAACTCATATAGTAAATAGTACGGTTTAATTATGTGTAATGTACAGAAGCTAACGGCAAATAAATATAATATTAATATAAAATTATATCCATGTCTATTTATTCGGATGTCATGTTTTTGGGACAGTGCCTAGAGTGTTTTCATAACATTTTAGATATAAAATTACTGGTATATGAAATGGTTTATTTAATTTAATGTTACACGACAGAAGAAAAAGTCTCTCTACGAAAGATTTTATGAACGAACATAACTTCACAGATAATATTTAAATACAGCTGAACTAAATGAATTCGTGTTTACGCCATTGTAACAGTGTAATATAAATTAGTGTGAACACAGGCTCGTGAAAAACAGTTTATAAATATGGGTCTGGCCTGGGTCATTAAATTTTTGTAACATATAATGGTGTAAATAAATGCTTTATTTATTTATTTTTTTAGCTGCTGTCAACTCCTTGGCAAACGATAAACACTACAACACATTGTGAAACTAAATGGGATTGCAGCGCTCGAGAGAAGCGGCAACGTATTGATATACCATCATGTTACTTAGATCTTCTAGAGATGACTGGTTTTTCTAAAGGGTAAGGATCTTTCTGGATGTGGCCTTTGACCCCATTTGTTTTTAAGGATCTATTTTACTACCCATCTCTCATCCTATAGATATATTGTCGAAACTCTAACAATTCTAACCGTACTTCCAATAACCGAAAAAATACGATAATTTACGTCAATAGCCTAAGAATTATTACGGTTGAACAGTGTGGCCATTAATTCTGCAGTCAAATATTGAATCGAGTCCTGAACCCGAAACCTTTTCTAATCTATAAATGTCCGAGCAATTTACAAAGAATAAATAAAACATGGAACAACAATAAACTCAGAATCAAGTTATCGCCGGCTCTCAGCAAATAGCTTTTGCACGTGCACGAAGAAACAGTTGTAATGGCGAGCCAAGGTGAACCCGGAATGATTTGTTGAATCGGGAATTGAAAACAAAGTGTCTTCGGTACATTTGAGAAAAAAAAATATGTCATTGATATTGCATTACTTGTCTCTTCTACCGAATCATTAAGCCAGAAGCCAAATTAAAAAATAAATAACACTAAACATTTTCGAACTGAATTGCCTTGATTATTGGAAAAGTTCCTAAATCATAACTTCTATTTGTTCAGAACAATTGTGTACTTCTGAACTAAAATATTACGCCAAATTGCATTATCCAGCATTAGCTTTACCTATCTCGGAGCAAAAGCAACGATATCTGGGAAGCAATGTTTAAAAGATGAAAACATATCCGACCATTATCTAGAACGATTGTTGATTCAAACGGTTAAAAATCACTTAACTATAAAATCAGCGTGCGATTTCTTTTAATAGCAAAACTAGAGTCTTAAAATCATATCCTACGTTTTCTAGCGCAAATTAGGTCACTGAAAAGGAAATATCCAAAGGAAAAACAATCGTAGATAACTTGGGTTTGTTGAATACGTAACGCGATTCCTTTATCTTGAGATTTTTAAAGCAAACTCGGAGCCGCATAGATTCCAGCGCAAAACTTGAGGGAATGCTTTTATTCGTGTTTAAATTTAAAGGAAAAGAGGCTAAGACAATGTACGGCGCTAAAGTTTACATCATTTGAGATAATGCTTTAAAAAGCCGACATTCATAGTACTTACTACATATTTAATATTTCGGGCACTTCCACATCGCCTGTGTGCCAAATTAAGGACGTTATGTCTGGAATATTAAAAAATATACTCCGGCTACTATCTTTATAAATAACAAGAATATATAAAAAGTAAGGTTATTGGTTGGTCGTCCCCATAGTTTGTTTAAAAAGTTTTTCCAGACACCTCATTTTCGTAAAGTAAATTCAGACATTCAGACATTTTACAGTAACATCGTAACAATACAATTTATTTTCAAACGCATCTTAGATTCAGTTAACAAGGTGTAAAATTGGTTAGGATTGTCTTTCATATGAAACTAGTGTTCGAGGCATAAACTAGTGTCTTATACAACTTTTTTTAACTTAGTTAAATTCCCTGTATAAGATTAAAAGTCTTAGACCTAGAGCTTGAAGGAAAGGTCATTTACGACTACGTGACTTTATGGACTTTATGGTCATTTACGACTACTGGAAAATTCCAACAGTGTATCCATAACTTAACACGTATGAAGATCCTATCAAAAATCAATCATAGACATAGCCTTCTATTTTCATTAGAGCGAGCTATCTCGTTAAGGGTGAGCGCACACCAGCGAAACCGATACACTGGTGTTTTGTATTGTTACACATCAATAGCTTTAATGCCGTAAACAAAGCCTGAGATTTGAGCTGCTATTAATCTATGGTTTTCGGTGTTTGGCTTCTTTCGTTTTAATTAGCTTCGCACAGTGTAATTTTTGATAAGGAAGTAGTTTTTAATGATATAGGGGTATTAATCAAATATATAAAAATAAAAAATTATAACCCAGATATATTACGTAGACTAAACTTTTATTGTCATCGAAGTACCAAAATGCTGCCTAAGCCATTTCCTTATCCCTTTCAGAAAACAGCACTTGTTTTATTGTAACAACATCAATGCATTATTTCAAAACCAAAAGAAAAACACAAAGTTCATAATCCCTCACAAGGTCGCGTCCACCGAGGACCATTATACCCTTCCCGCATTTGTCATTCCGACTATTATAACATATCCTGACTGATTTGATTTCATTTGACGTCTTTTCTGTCATCTCGCATTGTGGCCAGACCCTAAGGGTTCAGTAAAGATGGCACGATCAATAAAAGCGATTTCTCTTGAGATTTACCGCTGCCCCTCGACTATGATCAGCTACGAGAAATACGACGTTGTTTATTTAAAAACATTCATGAATCTCATCGCTTATGGATATTCTACAAGAATCGCAGTGGATCGGATACGGAGCTTTTATTTTGTCCTTTAACGTAAAGTTGCCTGACTATATTATCTTCACAATTACCTGAGTTACCTTCAGAGTTAAATGATCAAAGTTTTAAGATAGAAAATCTTAAGATTGTAACGTGTTCGGATTGCATAGTCTACAGAAATATAAAAATACTTGAGCGATATCAAGGGACATCCGGATGGAACGAAGTGTTTAAGGAGAGAGACAGACAGAGAAACACGCGCACGCAGGCATACAACTCTAGCAAAAAGTGTCGTGACAATTTTTCGTAAGAATTTTTTCCGTCTAGCCCCCTTTCACAACGCGCGATAAGGAACTTCGTTCCAAAAACTAGCGGGCCTATCCGAATAAAATTTGTATGGGACCAATTCGACACCATTCCGCATCAAACAAAAAAAGAATCACGTAAATCGGTTCAGAAACCTCGGAGTAATCGGTGTACATACATAAAAAAAATATATCGGCCGAATTGATAACTCCTCCTTTTTTTTGAAGTCGATTAACAACTTTTAAGTATCCCAAATTAATATGTATGAATAATAATACTTTTGAAAAGTTCTACGAACAATTTTTTTTTATTACAACGACAAAAACAAGGAAATTGCCAAAAACAGTTCTCGTTCAAAGGACAATTTGCCAAATTCCGTATTTATTCTGCCCGTAACGTATTCAAACAGAATCGGCCGCTCTTAGCACTTTAAAAGGGTTTTTGTCAACTTTATCAAAACTACATGTTTGCTATAGTAAGCGGATTGTAAGCTAAAATGTCTAAGGGACCGGGACCAACCACATTATTTGCTATGTAACCCCACTACAAAAGGCTTCAACTAACATCCCAAACGAGTTTTACCAGCGTTCGAGTAACAAGGGTAATATTAAAATAATATGCCCTTTCAAATGTTTTCCTATAGTTCAAATAGTTTTACATAAATGGCATGTTATGACTGGTTTATTGTTATCAAATTGATAGTCATAATACTAAACGTTATTAATTGGAAGTGACCCGCCCGCAGTTCTTATTAGTTTTATAAAACAAGTAATAATTAAGATTGCCTACGATATTTGATGCTCCTTCGATGGCTCATAAATCCTACTGTAACATCGTCTCCCTTGCTTTAAAAGATTTAACATAATATTTTATAATAAAAATTCATTAACGTATAAAATTATTATTGATCACTAGGTTGCCGCCCGCGGCTTCGCCCGCGCAGTCAAAGAAAAACCTGCATAGTTCCCGTTCCCGTGGGATTTCCGGAATTGCGTCATTTTCCCGGGAAAAAAGGAGCCTATGTACTTTCTCGGGTATCAAAATATCTCCATACCAAATTTCATGAAAATTGGTTCAGTAGTTTAGACGTGATTGAGTAACAGACAGACAGACAGAGTTACTTTCGCATTTATAATATAAAAAAATGTACCTATGGATAAATCAAAACATTGATATAGCATCATTAATTAGCAATGTGAAACGAATCAATGAACATCTGCTAACAAATTGATATTATAAAATGCAACATGGCGGTAACTAATAACCATATTAATTCGTTAGCTGAGTATAACCGTGGTTTGAATTACCTAATTCAAACTAAGCGATACCCTTAAATATTAATGGCAGTTGCGGATAGAAGATAAAATGTATTACAAGTTTCAATTTTGTTTGGATTATTGAACAATGTGTTTAATGCATTAACCCATTGAGTCCCAAGCGGCCCGATCGGTCCCAGACACAATAGATTTTCTATTGTGTCTGTGGTTCCGGGACCTGAGTTACTACGGAATAATTCCTAGATATTTTTAAATGTAATAATGCTGTAAAATATCCATACTAATATTATAAATGCGAAAGTAACTCTGTCTGTCTGTCTGTTACTCAATCACGCCTTAACTACTGAACCAATTTGCATGAAATTTGGTATAGAGATATTTTGATATCCGAGAAAGGACATAGGCTACTTTTTATCCCGGGAAATAGGATGGGTTTTATCCCGGAAATCCCACGGGAATGGGAACTATGCGGGTTTTTCTTTGACTGCGCGGGCGAAGCATGCGGGTGGAAAGCTAGTTATGAATAAACCAATGTTAGTGATACTTTCTATCAAACTCAAACATTTATTTATTCAATTAGATATATTATATTTAAGAAGTTTCGAATCATCATTACATATTTTTAACATTCACCACCGATTCGGAAAGCAGTATCTATGAAGAAGAACCGGCAAGAAACTCCATAATTGTTCTTTTAAAATCATGTCAATATTACAATTCACTAACTACATAATAATTATATTATCATAATATGCCAACGAACTGTCCTGTGGTTCTTACGGGACAACCCTCCATGGATTTTCATCTTCCATAAAATCGATCTAAATAAGTCATATTATTCTCAAAATTATTCGACAGATATCTTAAAGAAATAGTAAAAGTACATAAGCAATAGAATCAACCATCAATGCTATACTTATGTGTAACTGTAACGTGAATCTTCTTTGAAACCGCCTAGGGTTCCAATATCCACGTAGATTTAAGTAGACTAGATATAACGATACTGGCGTCTTTTAAATAATTTACTGCAATATTATGCATATCTTTTACCTTTTTTATGACCTTATATTATGAGTAATCTTCAAAAGTCTGCAATGTCTTAATTTTCCTTTCCATTTATAAATAATTTAAGCTTAACCTTTAACTAGTGACGCGGAGTCTCACAGGCGTCGCGTGTTTTACAAATTCTCAGAATTGGTCACTTCCCCCCGCCTGCCGCGACCCCGCTTCTCAGTAGCCTCTATTTTAGTGCTAAAACGATCGGGGAACGAGGCGGACTTGTCGTCGGTTGTAAAACACGTGAGTAAAAACACTTACAAAATCTAAAGGAGTCTGTCAGGCTAAATGTCCCTAGTTGTCATACAAATGTTTTTTAAACCATTTTTTTGTTTTTCAGTGCAAAATGGCGGAAAATCAGAGGAAACGTAAATTGTCTGCCACAAATTCACTGGCTTATGTGGGTACAATGAAAAAAAATATCACGTTTCACGATTTCACGAAAGAAAAGACCCTGTGCTCGTACGTACCCAAAAAAAATAGAGCTGTGATATTTGTGTCTTCAATGCATCACAACAACGAAGTTGATGAGGATACTAAAAAGCCTGAAATTATTCTTTATTACAATGCAACCAAAGGTGGTGTAGACGAAGCTGATAAAAAGTGCTCCAATTATTCCAGCAGCCGCCGAACGAGAAGGTGGCCAATGGTTTTATTCTACCGCATTATTGATTTGAGCGGCATGAACGCCTATATATTATACAACATGTATCAACCTAAGGTTGCCGATAGAGGTGATTTTTTGAAGTCATTAGCCCGTTCGCTATATGCAAAGACGTGTCATCAGCAGTCAATTACCAAGGGAGTTACGACTAGTGATAAAGCGAGTTCTGGGGGATGATATGATCGAAGAAGGTGACCAAAGTCATGAGCCAAGTCAGGGTAAACGAAGAGCATGTAGGGTTTGTCCACCTAAACTACACAGAATGACAATTTACACGTGTGTCGGGTGTTCTAATCCCGTTTGCTTGCAATGTTCTCGCCCCCTGTGCAAAAATTGCCAGTGATTTATATAAAGTTGAGCGGTTGTCAAATTTTTTATATTTTTGTTTTCAGAAGTGCTGTTTTGTTCTTTCGTTTCTTTATTGATTAGATTTTAAGTAAAAAATGTTAAATTTCAAATGTTACTTGTGTTTTGTCAATTAAAAGGCTAAAATGGAGATCTCAAGTCAATTAAGGCTGAATAGTACTAGATAGAGTTAATGACTGTTTTTTCTTTAATTTTATAATAAAAGCTGATTGTATTTAGTTTTGTGTCTTTTATTACATACCGATGGTTAAATATCAACACAATTTTGATACGTACATATTACATTTTATGCCTAAAATTTACTTTGAAAGTAGTAGTCTGTCAGACGTCATGTCCCGTATAGTGTTATACATTTTTCACGTCACTGGTTAAAGGTTAACAGACTTGTATTTTCAAGTCCCTACACTGTGTATTTTTAGCGTATTGTCCTTACATATTATAGAACAAAGTAGGTACCACGTCAGTCAGTCTGTACGCAATAAACTAAAAACTGTGGCACCGATTTTCATTTTGCTTTCACTAATAATTGATAGCGTGATTTCCGAGGTAAATTTGTGTATGATAAGTAAAGTTTTAGACAACGCGGGATTTTATAAGAATTACATAAAAATCCTCTAATTTGTGTTAGAAATTTAAAAGAATTAACCATCCACATCTAGGCCTTTATATCTGCGTAACCACACTCCTTATAAGCAACGACCTACTTAAAAAGAACTGTTGAAGACACAAAGACTTGAAATTTCTCATTCCTCCTGTGTCCGTTTGTTTACACATCGAGGAAACATCGACCTCTGTTGGACTTGAGCCAGAAATCCAATTTAGAATATAGCCTACATTTTATCCTGGCCACATATTCCCGCGGGAAACTTTGCTTATTGATGTGAAAACAGATTCAATAACACTGATTTTCTCTTATCTTACACGTTTTATTATTACACACTAGTGACCATTTTATCCACCAGTGGCTCAGACTGTCAACTTATGGTTATTGTTGACAGTCATGATGTAGTGGAAGTATTTCTAAAGTAATTGTGGTTATGTAATAATAAATAATGGTCATAGAATCAGAGTTTTTTGATAATTATCTTGATAGTTACGCGAACTTAATGCATACTGAATAATGCAAATTATAAAACACAATAGAAGGAATCCTCATAATTCTATTAGAATTTATTATCCGAAAAAAGAAGGTGAAAAAAATTATTTTATTTATAAATAATAAATGTTTATCGTTGGACATTAGTCAGCTTAAATATAATCTTCCGACTCTACCATTAATCTCTCGTGTTTACAATGCGATTATGTTCTGAAAACACATAGAGGACATTCATGTTAGATTTATATATAATAACATTTTAATATTTTATTCAATCTACTCATCAAAGCAAAGCAAAGCAGAGTTAAATGAACTCAATATTTTTACTTTTTTTGAAATTTAATTGGGATACGGAATATCACTTTATTTAATTTATCATATATGTGTCGCAGGCAAATTGTAATATTACTTCACAGAAATAGGTACTTTTAAAAACAAGAACCTAACCTAACCCACCCCCTTATTCAAACCAAAAATTTCTAAATACGAATTTTCGGCATATTACAAAATGCCGACCGTATGTAAAGTGAAGGACGCCGTTAGTAAACGGCGAAATTCTACAATTTGCCTGCGACACATATATGATAAATCTAAATAAAGTGATATTCCGTATCCCAATTAAATTTCAAAAAAGTAAAAAAATTGAGTTCATTTAACTCTGCTTGACCTCTGTATGCACTTAACAGACAAAGAATTTTGTGAAACCTACAAACTATGTCATAAAGTATTACACAAAGAAAATCCCTTATTTTATCAAGACTTTCTTGGTAACGGCCCAAACATATTATCCGGTCAAATTAAGCTTGAAAATAGTATTGAAATAAGGATAATTCCGACAAAGCCAAATTTTGGTGAGGAGTTGGAGTGTACCATAACAAATAAAAATTGAAAAGTCCACTTATCCCATGTGTGCTTCAAAAGTTATTTGGGGTCAAAGTATATATTATGTGTCGTATACATAGTAATAAGTAAAACTTGTAAAGTAATCACTACATAGTCTAAAACAAAGCCGCTTTCTCTGTCGCTAAAATAGTCACTATGTATGCTTAAATCTTTAAAACTACGCAACGAATTTTGATGCGGTTTTTTTAATAGATAGAGTGATTCAAGAGGAAGGTTTTAGTGATGAGTAGCGAGATGCTACAAGCCTATCTACAAATAAGCTATGCGCCGATGTTTATTCCGTAATGAGTTTTAATACATTGAAACCACAATAACGTATTGCCCGCAGACAATTACGTACACAATTGAATAAAATAAATATTCCATTAATTTACATTCAGGTAAATTCGATTACAAACATTTCACGAAACATACATGCACTCCGCAAAGGTAATACAAGCTCAAACAATCAAAACGTAATCATTTTCTCGTTTCCTGGCTGTTTATTTTATTTTGCAACCGTCAAAACCCATTAGGTTGCAACCCGAGTAGTAATGGGTAATTTCCGAGCGTCCGGACTAATTCTAGCTAAGCGCCATCTGTATCGAACTTTAGTAAGATGGGCTTAATATAATTTAGTGCGGTTCGATATTTTGAATATTCCTTTGTGTTTAATACTGATAAAATTTATAGGAGTGTGCACTCGTACTCTATACGTAGTTGAAAATAAGGTTAAATAAAATTGAAGTTTCTGTGAGTTCAAATAACTATGTTTTCAGGACGCAATTTTTTGCATCTATACCTACTTATGTCTGCTTGCCTTGTATGTCTTTTCAACAGCTAAGTCGCAAGAATCAATACCAACCAGATGTGAGTCTGTCAAGCAAATAAATCACCAGATACGACTCTATTTTTACGGGAACAATAGCCGCACACAGGAGAAAATTGACTACATCTCTTGTCGTTATTGACCAGACCAGCATCATAAATATATAATTAGCTCATTTGCTAACCGTGTTTTCAGTAAAACCGCCTTACTCTTGGGAGACTATAAAATTTAAAACGTATAAATATAAAATGGTAGAAAATTCAAAATATTTCGTTGAATCCAGTACACGGTGAAATTTTAATAAGACGAGAGCATGCGATGCACTGATAGTAGAATTTTAAAATGCTCAAAAGAGTTATTTGGGATTGATGTCAGTTACAAGCGAAGCAAGAAGGTGTATGTGTGAAATAAGAAAAATAATAACTTTATGGAACACAATGAAACATAGAGGAACATTCAAGTAACATGTGAATGTAACACTATGTTATACTCACCTGATAAGTGAGTATATAGTACTAAGAGCACATGCAATGGTAACATTTGATAGAAATAAGTACCTTTATATAGCGTTAGTATCTTTTGGACAAAACAAGTGCCAATATAAACCCCACTTTTAAGATCGTATTATTCACATTAGTAATTATCTATACGTGATGATGTAAATTTTAAAATATTAAAGAAAATCATTTCTAAGCATTTTCATTTCTAGTGAAATACTTTATACACATATTAAAAGAAATTAAATAGCCTCGTCAAAATAACAAAGCCGTTTCCACCAGGGCATGTTCAGGCGATCGGCACAGCGAGTCAATCACACGGACGCATGAATACGCTCCGTGGATAGAAGCTGATAAGTGCGGACAACCGAAGCATTGTTGTTTCAAGCGCCTTCAACCGAAATTCTGACAAATTCTGACGTGTTCACGTACACGTAGCTTAAATGTCTCTACCCACTACAACGTAACATCAATGCGTATCACACTATGACCGTAATAAGAAGGTGTCAGGCAAAATAATGTATTGAAAATATTTTTTTGTCTTATTGAACGGCAAACGAGCAGACGCAATGCCCGATATTAATGACAAAGTGTGTCCCCCATAGACGTCCATAACATAAGTTTTAGCTGTTGCCTACCAAAGGAGAATGAGATGATTTGATAGTTTCGTCACCAATCATCGCTGTTATGTGGCATGCACGGAGCGCTAAAAATTGTTGGTGAGAATATTTTTAAGACGATAAGGCGTTTTATGTTGATACGTAATTGATAGTGGACATAGTACTTAGAGCATATCATGCTGTTTTCCGATCCTGACACGTTCCTATTACGGTCACAATATGACGTACTAGTTGGGTAGAGTCCTTTACTCGCTATCTCGATGAAAAGTGAGGCGCGAAGGATCGAGTGCGGTTCAGCTTCGAGTGTTTTGTTTGTCGAAGTATTGACGATTATAATTTTTTATGGACGTTTTTCCCTTTTCTGCTCTCAAGATGTGGTCTTGAGATTGACGTTTATAGCATAAGTTTTCTGGGGACATTATATGGTATTTATGTATGTTATTGTTTGTGGGTGGTTTATGTTCATTTATCAGAATATCATCTATCCTTTCTTCTAAGTTCTAGAAGCTGTTTGCTCAGTCTTGATAATGACGATTTTATTTTGTAACTTTTTAACAGTTCTCAGTCAGTTCAGTATCAGTTTCTCAGCGAAGGCAAATTCAAGAAATGGAAAATCATAAAAGAACCCTTTTCATGTGGTGTAACCTAAGGATGTAACTAACACGAGTTTCTTATTAATATATAGATTTGTGTTGGAAAATAAAGAATAAAGAATCAATCATAACCTTTTCATTGAAGCTCTTCAAATTATCCATTGCTACATCTAATGATCTACGAGTAGGTACATAGATATATGAAATTTCGATCACAACACAAAAATGAGACGCATACCAGCACTTTGAATATTCAGCGCGGATTAAGTAAAAAAGTTATGAACGAAATCCAAACGTTTTAAATGTAAACGAACTTCAAATATTTCCCGATATTTTGCGTTGAAATTCATATTGTTTTCGAATCGCTCGGATGGAACTCTAAGTGGTCTGCAATTTAGATTTATACTTGATTGATTTTCCACAGTTCAAATCCATTGCATTAGAACGGTCGTTCATCAAATGGAAGTACGCTAAGCCTATAATTGCTTTGATCAGACTGTAGCGTGGCTTATCCGTTATCGAGACAGGCGTAAGTGCGGATAATCACGTTTAGCATTTGTTCGCTGAGAACACTTCGCGAGTTGTGCATTGTGCACAAGCACTATTTGACTCTGAGATAATCTAAAGACAACTAGACACAGTATCTAGTTGTCTCTATAGTCGTATACTGTCGTATAAACAATTTTAATAGATTACATTTTTATCATATTTTTAGTAGTTTATTATAGTCGTATACTGTTACGTATAAACAATTCTGGTAGGTTAAATTATTATCATGTTTTCATTTTTATACAAAACCAGCTAAGAACACCTAAATTTACCGTATCTAAAAATGTATTTAAATTATAAAAGATGCCTCGTTAAACATGAGAACGTTGAAATTTCATTATCAAAAAACACATTATACATCGAGTTTAACCCCATTAATTCTGCAATATGATACTTGAAGCAACTTGAACGTTTAACATTTAAATCATATTCTGGGGCAATAAGGTTCAACGCCGACACGGTAATGTTTCAGAATTTAGCAACTTTCCTAGCGCAGCCGTGGCCGTGGTGTTCATAATTAAAGTTATGTACATTTCGCCTATGCATTTAAGTTTCCCGGACAAGCGACGGTAAGTTCAGGAAGTATAGTAATGATGCAAGAAGTTTTATAGACTGGAAATTATTATGGAGGTCGCTCTGTGATATAACTGGTAACTGATAACAACAGCTAGGGATTCTGGTACATAAGAATTAAGAACTATAGTCAATTGTTCGCACGTATGCAGAGACAGGAAAGAAGTAGTATTAATTCTAGTGTAGAAAATAACAGCTATGCATATAGAGCGCCATCACTATCAAACAATGGCAATAATCTTGTTTTATAACATCAATAATCTTGTTTTATAACAGCATTCTGGCCAGGGGGTACCCCTGGCCAGAATGCTTAGGTCAGAAATATGTCGAAGGCCGTTGTCTATATCTATACTTAATATTATAAAGAGGAAAGGTTTGTAATTATGTATGTATAGTTTTCACGCATAAACTACTGGAAAGCTGCATCTTCACTGAGCAACATAGGATATATTGCATTTGCAAAAACATTAGAGATCCTTACCAAAAATGCAACAATGTAACCCAAGGTGTAAAAAATTCCTTAATCTTAATCTATTCCTTGAAGTACGAGGATGGTTCTTATGAAAAAAAACGTGAACATGTAGGTACCACGGGCGAAGCCGGGGCGGACCACTAGTTATCAATAAGATGATTATTTTAACGAAATCTTTACCAAGAAGTATTTAGAGAGTTTAGTTACTTTATCTGAATATAATAATTAAAATAATCTTATCGAATAAGATTAACTTTTCGTGAAATCTGTAGCACCCACTTCATAATATTTATGATAAACTCTACTTAGTTACCGCTACCACAATCCTGCCTTGAACGTTGAATAATAATTAATAACTTTAATTATGAAAGGAAATTTTTTATTAATTACAATTCATTATCATTAGTGATACTATTTCTTATATTACTTTAAGTCTCATGTTATTTTCAATGCAAATAAATAAATTGATAAGTCTTAAATACGCTTTGTCTAGTCTACATAAAACTAGATTCGATTATAAATAAGTGCTGAGACAATATGCCTCGGTGTCCTTAGTCTTCATTTTAATTGTTAATTAATTTATACCTAGTAAGGGAGCCTGAACCCCAATCTATTGTAACATATTAATGTATGAATTCAAATAAAGATTTTTTTTTTTTTATAATGTAAATGCTGTTTTTATGTGTTTCGAAATAAACGGTTTCTTTCTTATTTCTTCCAAATCTCACTTGAGATAGTATATCCCATTAACTTGCTCTTTGGCACGAAGGAAAGAACAAATACGACAAAAATTGTATTTTACGTGACAATTTTTATTTGCAAACGCTTTCATAGTCAGTCAATTTAAATGGCAGAATTAACTTTGCCTAAACATTGAGCCTCGGGGAAATTGTAAGCTCCCACACTGTACGTTCTACTCATGTTGTACTGTTTTGTTTCTGAGAAATCTAAATATAGATATGTTTTTTTCTTATTAGGGGGTAGAAACTAGAAACCATATTACTGAGACTATCAGTTTGTTCATCCGTCTGTCAACAGACTGTATCCAATGAACCGTTGATGGTCAGACAGTTGAAATTATCACAGATTATGTATGCCTGTTGAAAATGCTCACAAAAAGTAGTAAAAAACCGACGATAAGCAACGGTTGGCGCGATCATAATTTGTATGTAAGGAATCCTTAATGCCACGAGACCGACACACGCTTTACCGATTTATTATTGCTAGTAACGTGTAGATGAAATGAATCGAAAGCAAATAATGTTGTAACAATGAGACACTATAAAAAGGAATTCTATTGGATGAAGGTATGGAAAAAATCCTTATTGAAAAAGTTTTAAAATAATACAGTATAATATACCTATTAATATTATAAATGTGAAAGTTTGTATAGATGTATGGATGTTTGTTACTCTTTCACGCAAAAACTACCGAAACGATGAACCGATTACAATGAATTTTAGCACACATATAGAGGGTAACTTGGATTAACACATAGGATAGGTTTTATCCCGGAAATCCCACGGGAACGGGAACTATGCGGGTTTATCTTTGAAAATGCGGGCGAAGCCGCGGGCGGAAAGCTAGTACAGTATAATTTTGAAGGAATTTTTCCGAATATGAACTATGTGAAGTATGAAGGAATGTCATTGAAAGAAGTATCCTGTAACGTAATAGTGTTGGAATATTTTCTAGTTAAACTATCGAAGTATCTTTTGGTCGTTGTAACATTTTAAAAACTATTTAATGAATTTCAGCTCACGTTTATTCCCCTATACATAAATAATATTATAAACGCTTCGTTGTGATTATCACATCAAGCGGCTCTTTTATAATATACTGATTTAAAAAAAATTAGGAGGTCCTCATTGTGACTGTATTTTTGAAGTGAAACTCCTAAATTTTTTCGTTACGCGTGACATTTTTCCGTTACGCGTCATCTTTTTCTTATCCCTACCACGCGTGATTCGACGTATTTCTGTAGAGTTGCATATAATAGTAAATTATTTTTTGAAAAATAAAGTCATAAAGAAATTTCACTTCCTATGTGTGTACACTAGTACACCCATACATATTTTTTTTTGGATTTGTTATCTTAGAACTTTAGAATGGGTTCGATGATTATTTTTAATTCGAAAGCTTCCCGGTTCGTCCATTTAAATTTTGTCTAGTTCTGATAATTATAAGGTTTAGTTTTTTGTTAAATGTAATTAATAATTATTATTCTGTTTGTGGAAATTTATACGAAAATTGCACAAACGCTTTTAACATTTGAAACTATCAATCATGCAACGGTTCAATTTTATTATGATTGATATTGTACGTTAAATAAAATATTGAAAAGTGATTTATACAAACGGTATTAATGACACCTATTATTTTATAAGGTAAAATGAAAGCAATTTGTTAAAAAAATATTAATTATTGTTCTAACAAAAATGTTGTTTCTCTACAACCTGAACAAATGCTGTGAAGCAATCCATTTATATTGGGACACGAACAACTTTTAAAATAATTTAAGATGACAATTAAATAGCAATATATTTATTTATTTTGTAAGTTTCCTATAAAGGTATTGTTTAGGTAGAAAGGACATCAAAAACAAAAACATTTACATAATATTATCCGAATGCGAAAGTAACTCTGTCTGTCTGTCTGTTACTCAATCACGCCTTAACTACTGAAGCAATTTGCATGAAATTTAGTATAGAGATATTTTGATACCCGAGAGAGGACATAGGATAGGTTTTATCCCGGAAATCCTACGGGAACAGGTTTTTCTTTGAAAACGCGGGCGAAGCCGCGGGCGCAAAGCTAGTTTACTATAAAATCAAAAACAAAAAACGTAAAACATGTTTGGGAATCATTTTAAACGAAACAAATGATATTGAAAGATCTAAAATGTGTAGGGCAATGCGAGTTATATTGAGAAGAATGTATGAAATGAGGCAATATGAGCATGTAGAAATATACAACTTCAACAGACATTTTTGTTTGCTTATATGAATTAAATAACTATTTACCGCATTAGTTTTTAAGGCTCAGACAGAAGGTTTCCTCATCATTCTAGGAGTGCTCAAAGCTGTTCATCATTGCCGTAATACGGTAATAATATAAATAGAATTAATGTCTGTGAAAGTGGAGGAATGTTATATTTAAATTCCAGAAGAATCTATACTGCTACAAAC
Source organism: Colias eurytheme (assembly GCF_061535395.1). NCBI lineage: Eukaryota > Metazoa > Arthropoda > Insecta > Lepidoptera > Pieridae > Colias > Colias eurytheme. The sequence continues at coordinate 2,137,297 of NC_142980.1, forward strand.
ATGAAATAGGTACTAATATTTATAGGTAATAATTATTATTTGTTCTATAAGGGCCGATTTTTCAATGCTTGGTTAAAACTTATCCGTCCAATAAAGTATTACACGATAAAATTAAAATTTCACGTAAACTGCCAAATACGGGCAATTAGAATACGTTTTTAAAATGGTAGTTTTATACATTATTCGACGAATAAGTTTTAACCAAGGATTGAAAAATCAGCCCTAAATGTTAGGTTACGAAGCCTTTATGAACAATCTGATGAAAAAAAGAAAACAAATGTTAGTACCAATGAATGCATGAAGATGATACAATTTTACCTACTGTAGTTAGAAACATACACAATGTTTAAATGAAAAGCAAGGGTTAAGAATCGTATACCTACTTTAGTAACCCGTTTATTAGTATTTATAAAGATCAAAATTTTAACAGTATTCCACGGTGAAGACAGTAAATAACTATTATTTTTTGTTAAATTAAGCCTAGCGGTCCCGAGCGCTCCTAGAGCGAGCGGTCCTATACCAATAAGTGAAGGTGAGGTAGAATGTGTTTTATTCGGCTATTTTCTCACATTTTTTTACCAGTCGGTCAAACGGAGTCAGTCTCAATATCAAATTTAAAAAGTATTTTACTTCATTCATATTCCACTATTACTATATCACATTTAAATGAGAATTTCATTACGTTTCTACAAATAAAACTCGCAATTAAATATTGAAACTACATGTTAGCTCATATACTATGGTCAAAGGAAACTTACGCAAATATTGTTAGTGTTTCATAAAAATATATTTCAAAGGGATGTTGACATTTATATTTTTTTTTTTTTGAAAACACATCTGTAAACAACTTTCGAAATATTAAAAACTCATCTAGCAAAATGTTTACACAACTTATTTGTACTGAGATTTCAATCACTTCAATATTTTTAATGAACATGGAATATGAGAAACACTTTAGTTGTTTAAGGTTGAATGTAAGGGCCTCATTATAAGAGAAAAATGTAATTAAATAGAAATTTAATACAAAATCTTACAACAACTATGACACGTCGATAAAATTAACGCAAAGTAATATTTTCCCATGTTAACTACTTCTCCAAGTTTAATTGTAAGCAAGCAGATAAAAATAGAATGAATACCAGTTCTCCCACTGAAAATATTATAAAGCCAATACTTACCCTGTATATTTACATAGTTATATATATAATTTACTTCCAAGTTCCAATATGTCCTTATATTGTCAGACTTTGAATAATAAAATTATCTACAATCTCAATTAGCTTTTAGTATAAACAAATACATACTTAACTTGGGTATTTCTAAGAAGCAGAGCGTCTTTCACAAGCGAATCTTCAAAAATAATGATTAGAAATAATGATCTAACGCGTACCCGCAGCGACAGAACCTGACTCAGACAAGGGTCTCCGCATAATAAGCCACATATTATGTGTTTAGGAACAGTGCTCAAAGTCAGTGCATCATTGTCAAGTGCTTTACAGCAAACCACCGCTGCGGGAGCGTGGGTACTGGGTACAAAACCACTCGTAAAAGACCCCGGCTTCATTAATTATTAACGCGCTTTTTACACCACATCTCCGATCGTCAGGGGTCAGCAATAAATGGACAAATTGGTAGTACACGGAAAACAGTAATGAAATCGAACATTGTTACCATGGTAACGTGTTATATAGGTATATCATTTGAAATTTACATGAATCAAATTGAAATTTTCATGAATCAAATTTAAATTTTAAGCGGATTAATTATCTCTGGATGCCAAAATGATAATCAAATTTAAGACGTTATGATTAGATTTGATTTTCAATTGATTGGGTAATCATTGGGTTTACAATGTCCTTAATTAAGTATCATTTTAGGTTTGCATTTGACGGATATTAATGATTTTTGTCTGCTTCTTACAAATATATTTAATAAGATGTTATGTCATGAGGGTTATCGCTCACAGCGAGTAAATTTATGAATGCCATCATTATAGACTAGACTAACTATTACTACAATTAAACATTAAAAGTACCTACTTTTAAAATAACTTTTGTGGAAAGATCTTGTACTTTTATTTCCAACATATTCTTAACTACGATTCTTTAAATAAATTCAATATAATCAAAGATGAATAACCCCTGTAATAGAATTTCACGTAAATTCTATTCAACGTGCATATATTGTACGTAAGCGGTAAGACACATAGTCTAGATAATATTAAAGTAATTTGTCATAGTACAAACTGCATGTAAGCATGGAATTATATCAGAAAATGAACTTTTGAACTGTTCGTGTTAGGAAATTTTACACCATTTTCGTGATAAGCAGAAAATATCGTTATGCACCAATAGATGATTTATGATTGAAGTAAAATGAGTTTATTTGGTGCATAATATAATAGTTCGTTTTATAATTAATCAAAAGAGAGAACAGTATTATAAAAATTATAATATTACTAGCGATCCGCCCCGGCTTCGCCCGTGGTACCTACATGTTTAAACTATCCTATCTCTCAAGTTGGATCGAACTGCACATGGTGTGCGAATTTTATTATAATCGGTTAAGTGGTTTAGGAGTCCATTGAGGACAAACATTGTGACACGAGATTTATATATATTAAGATAGCAAACAAGTAGACTTATAACATCATCTATTAATCAAAGCAGTGTAACTTATAAATTGCAAGGAACACATAAATTACACGAATAACTTCCACATAATTCTAGAACATTCGACCTAAATAAACAGTCCTCACTCCGATTCAAATCACATAATTGAAAGGGACAGTTCAAAACAATTTCGCGTTTCATTAAAACTAAAAAAGTTTAAATGGAGTAGCAATTACAGGCGCTTCAGTATTAAGTTTTTTACAGGAAAGCTGGCGCGTATTTAATAATGAACGTTGAGTAAACCTTTACCGTATTTACCTCGGAGTAAGGTTAGCTTTCTAGTAGGTATACTGTCGGACCATACCGAGTCATTTTTTATTTATTAACAGTTTTATCGCTTGTGTTGTGTTCAGGAAATTGTGAGCAATAAACAGGTTATGTACGTATAGCTATAATTTAGGCTATAGGTGCATAGAGGCTATAGAAATGTTATATGTATATAGTAAACTATTATTATATTATCGTCTTATATCTTTTATATAAAAATGAATCGCAAAATGTATTGATAAGCGCATAACTCGAGAATGGCTGAACCGATTTCGATAATTCTTTTTTTATTATATTCCTTGAAGTACGAGGATGGTTCTTATATAGAGAAAACGTAAATATTATGTACCACGGGCGAAGCCGGGGTGGACCGCTAGTAATTAAATAAAAGTTTAGTGAAAAACGATAAAGCTAGTTAAACTTGGAATAACCGAAAATTAAGACAAAAATAAATTAATGTTAAGTAGTTATTTAGGTTCAACGATACTTTTGAACAGATAAGAATACATACATTATAAAGGCATATTTTATTAATAAGTTCTTCATGACTGCATGTTAGGAAATCGTTAATTTTTAAGAATTATTAGAAAGGGATATGAAAAAACAAGCAAAATAAGAGATTCAATTAATTTTTGATTTATTATTGACGTGAATTTTGTTGGTGTTATTGATAAAAATTGAATTGTAAACTTTACGCGTAAAGACGTACTGTGTAAACATAAATTTGAAATATCTAACAGAGTACAGAGACTGAGTTTTTGAATCAAAATAAAAAATGTACGATATTTTTGTCCACTACCACGTTGTTTTAACGAAATACGTCAGTAAGGTATGAATTTTTTAAAATGCCTTGAAAAACCAGGGCCGTTCACCGTTTTATAATAACTGAATCAATTTAAATAAAAAATATGGACGGACGCACAATGATAAAATTTTGCATCGATATTCACGTCGGAGTTATTGTTAAAATTGCGATATTTAATTTCGTCTCGAGTGTTTTTGTTGGTAATACCTATTCAATTAACGCAAATTTAATTGTCGAGTTTCGTTTGAAATTTTCCTTTTGTAAGAACGAGTGTCAAATGGCTCTTGTGATATCAATTGACAAAGTTCAGTCGAATAATTAAATATGTTTTCAACAGACTCGCATTATTTAAACTTTATTTACTCATATTATTTTCACAATTCACATGAAGACTTACTGAAATCTCATAAAATATATAAGTATAATAGGAATGTTCGTCTTTTACTACCATTACGCTAAAATGAGAAGTTAGCATGTTTTGAGAAGAACTAATTCGCTACTATAATAACATAACGTTGCATTATTTCATTTTTAAATTATATCTATATAAGCATATATAAATCTATGTACCTACATTTATACAAAAAATCGTGTTAGTTACATCTCTTATCTATGGCAGCAGAACGGACTATTAATCCTATCCTTTCTAATAATAATATATTATTACCTATAAATGCGAAAGTTTGTGTGGATGTATGTGTGTGTGCTTGTTAATCTTTCACGCAAATACATACTACTAAACCGATTACAATGAAATTTAGCACACATATAGAGGGTAACTTGGATAAACACATAGGATAGGTTTTATCCCGGAAATCCCACGGGAATAGGAACTATGCAGGTTTTTCTTTGAAAACGCGGGCGAAACCGCGGGCGGAATGCTAGTTATTTATATTTATTATATTAGGAGAATAACAGCGAAATTTTTTAAACATAAAAATAGTTGTCCAGGGCGGAGATGTGGCGAGCAGCTAGTCTTTTTTTATAAATCCTGACTGACTATGAACACAGAATTAAAACTACTTCTAAGTTGACATGTGGTTGTGATATTTTGTGCCATTCTTTCTTTGTTTGTAGAAGTGCAATTTATCTCGGAAACGTCACGTTAAGTAAATAGTTTTGTTATCTAAATTTTCCTTTTCATGAATAGAATTGTAAGACCCATAAAACAATCGTAACTTAAGACGATACACAAAAAAAAATCTACTGCTTGGCGGGCGGAGTCTAATAGCTCGCTATCGCGAACGCGGGTGTGCGCGAAGTCATTCTTGCAAACTCGCCGCGCTGCCGCTGGCCGACTCGGGACAAACATGTATGGAGTCGTCATATTACAGTTATAATATTCTTATACATATATTTAATTGTTGATTTATTGGTTTTATTCTATTCTTGCTTATAAACAAATAATCTTCTTTTTAACAACTACTTAGACATTATTAATAATTATTATTATTTCGTAATGTTTACTTTATTACAAAATAATACAGGTTATAAATAATCTTTAAAATAACAAAAAATATTGTTACTCTGAAAAAATGAAATGGTACTCAATAACGCGGACTACTGAATGGATTTAGATAGAATTTGATGCTGACGTAGATATTACGTCATGCCCAGAAATGAAAGGTAATATTTCTGAAAGAAGTTATAAACCCTAATTCTTCTCAGTCAAAGTCAAGAGTGGAAGATATCACTAATACAGTAAAACTGATGCGAAACTTTGGATGTTAATTTGTATATTTTTTTGTTAGTTGTTACTTAATCACGTCAAGACTACATTACCAATTTTGATAAAATATAGCTAATTGCCTGGATTTACACATAGGATACTTTTTATCCGAACTGAACACTTCTGTGGGATAAGACAGGATTCACGATATAATCTAATTCCACGCGGTCGGAATGATATTTTTTTAAATAAAAAAATTGTTTAAAAAAAACACAAAATGTATTGACGCATGTATTTATTTTTTGCACTCTATTATAATTGTAATTATTCATTACAAATAATCCAAATAAAATAGCCAGAACAAAGTTAGGCCCTGGTAGGGTAGGTAGGCAGGTACAGCAATGTGAGACGAACACTGGCTTATTTATACCAATAATAATGTATTATAAACATTAAATTAAGTTTACTTTCTAACAACAAAAATACATAATATTAGCTAATGTGAAAGCGAATCAACCAATCATCCCACAAAAATGAAATGTGCACACAAATATTCATCCAAATCGTTTCATGTCATTAGGAGGAGTGACTGCAGCGCCATCTTCCGGGCCCAATTGTGTTTCCAGATCACCCAGGAACTCAATTTAATATACTTACAAAATTTTTCGAAATGAAAACTCACATTACTATGTAAATATGAATATAAACCTGTTTTATTACTAAGCAATTTCCCGCACAGGTGTAGTAAGTATAAATGAAATAAATATCAACATCAAATTCTTTATACAACATACTTATCTACCACCTTCTAAGAAATGTAATTCTTGAAATTATTTCGTATTTTTTTTAAATATAATACTACTCCAATGAGCTCCTGTTCCATATTATGTCCACCATACTTCCACTAAGTTCACCATGATTTTTTATTTCTTTGCACTTTGTTGCTTTTTGCTAAAAATCGAATCATGCGATAAAACCAGTAGAGCTTTGATAACATACATTTTTGACTGAATAAAGGTACTTACGAAGGAGTGGATTCACATTGTGAACAATCAGTGGGTTTATTTTCCTTCTGGATTCCGGATTTCTGAACAGATTATTTATGCTATAAATAAAAAAATCTTACACATTCGTTATGTACTTAAAATAGGGGTACATATCAAACATCGTCTATAATACAATTATCATCAAATTTAAAATAAAACCAACTTCATTAATTTGTTCCAATTGTAAGCATTCTTTTTCCTCCAACCTTTATGTTTCTTCTTCTTATTTTCTTTATTGTCCCCATTTGTTTCATTTTGTCTTATCGTGTTGTCACCCTTTTTTACGATTGCGCGAGCGACACAAGTTCCCCGTGTGACGGCCGTAGCGGGAATGACTCGTGCAGCGATCGGGGTAGGAAGGTACAGGGCGGCTCTCGGTATATTGGCTGGTCGCGCGCTAATTTCAAGTATTTCTTGTTTATTTCAAAACCATCGCATATTTCAAAATTCTAACACGGTAGACGTATAGGTTGTATATTTTATAGTTAATATCCAAAAAGTCGTAACTTTACGATTGTTATTTTGAAGATGCCACAGATTAAAAAAAAATAACAATGATAACTTTGTATTTTTTTTCTATCGAGAAAATATCATGGAATCATGTTTCTAAAACGGTAGACGTATTGTGTTACTATTGAACTTTCTTGTCAAGAATTTTCATCACGACAACTTTAATAATATAAAAATTACGAAGGTTTGAAAAGGGCCGTAAATGTTAGAAAAATTAATTCATCACCTTAATAAAGATTTATGATGGTATCAAGTTTATAATCTAAGTATCGTTAATCAATAAATTTACATAACATTAACTATGTCTTAAGAACAAAGGGCAATCGGAAATAAATGGAATTGGTGGAATTTTAGCTAGGAAAATAGCAGTTCTAAAAAACGGGACATTTACATTTATGATGTTTTTTTTTCTTTTTCTTTGAAAATTTGTATCTTTTGAATGAGAGATAAGTAAGGTGAATCACATTTAGATGTTGAACCATATCTTTTTGAATAATCTCTTTAAATAAATAAACTTTTATATCTTAAAATATAACGTCAAACCACAGTCAAAAGAAAAATAAAGTCTTTGAAAAGAAGACCTTTTCAACAGTAAAGTATCAACTTACAACTCAAATCCGAAATCTCAGGGGTTCCGCTGCCAAAAGGTTCGGCCTTCGACTATAAAATACACCTTTGAGCCAAATTACTATTGCATCAGAATGACCCGTATTTAGAATCAAGAAAACTTTGAATAATAACTTAAGCTCCAAAATATTTTCCTTCGAGAACGTAGGTTGTTCATATAAATTTTATTAAAAACAAACTGTAAACAGAGTACGAACGAAGTTAGATTGCTCAATAATATATTGCGTACTTACGGTTAACTTAGACTAATTACAAACCTATCCATATAAACCTAGGGACGGACGGAAACCACATAAACCATGATGAAATTTTTCATTTAATATATTGTGTCCTTAGGCTAACTACTAACACTAAATCAGACATGAAATTATAAGCCTGATTCAATCTATGGGTAAAGCCGCTTACTCTAATGACTACCCGTCGATTCTTGAATAATAATATAATAGCACAAGCAAGCAGCATTTGATTGAGCACATAGTTTAATTAACATTATAATCTCACTTTCGATATGAATCATCATCACTTTTCGACGACGCGGTTGGCGCAGTGGTAATGTAACTGCCTACTGAGCCGACGGTCCCGGGTTCGATCCCCGGTCAGGGCAAATATTTGTGTGATGAACTCAATTATTTGTTCTTGGGTCTGGGTGTTATTATCTATAATATATGTATTTATTAAATATCATATTTATCGTCGCCTAGTACCCACAACACAAGCCTTAATTGAGCTTACTGTGGGACTAGGTCGATTTGTGTAATAATGTCCTATAATATTTATTTATTTATATTTATTTATTTATTAATTTTAAGTACATTTAGACCCAAAACTCTGTCAGTATCTCCCGGCCTATGTCTGTCAATGTTTATAACATACGATATTGTAATTTACTATTCTACACTAAATTTTAACGATTTAAATACCACATTAATTGCGTGATATAACGTTTAAAACAGTAAGTTGTAGGAACTATTACATCCGTATAATGACTGTTATTAAGTCCACCCTAATTTCTTATTTTGGTAAGCTAACAAACCAGATTTATTAAAATACAAAATGTCGAATACATAATATAATATACTCAACTAAATTTATATAAGCGCAGTCTAAGAAAATTAAACTATCCAGTATTATATAAAGTAAAGTAACCTTAACGTAACTTATTTTTATAATAAAAATATTAACCGTTTATTTTACAATCGTGTGACCATTTTCCGTCCGTCCAATAAATTTGAATACAAGATGTCTTCATTCGTGTCCATACAATCTCATGCGACTTCAGTTATAATAATAGTCTATCGATATATGAATAGTGATGTGACTCAATGCGTAACTAGAGGCCGAATCGGGGCTGTGCAATGTCCCACACAACCCCTAAGACGACCAATAGCCAAACACTAGTCTGTTGAGTTAAAACGTCTTGATCGGTGATGTTGATCCGTGCTACATACCTTACGTAGTTAGTATAGTATTATATTATCTGTGGTAGTTACTATTTACTTATCAGAACCCTTACCAGGAGTTAGCGATCGAATCTTGCGTTCACATTCGATAGCCAGTTAACTACAATCGAAACAGTATTTCTCGACAGCGTTATTCAAATTAGTTACTCATGGTATGGATTATCTATAGAAAAAGCTACAAGACGTGACACGCTAGTGGTAAGATTTCCATAGGTTTTTGACGTGACAACGTCTCGATAGAGCCGGCTGCACGCACGAAAAAACATGACTCATGCGGCGTTACCTCGCTCTGAGGCGTTCCATGTAAGGCTTGAAGTGCAAGCGAGAGCGCGGAAAGAGCGACAAAGAAGCACAATCGGACGTTGTCACGTTCAACAATCGTCAGTAAACCGACTTTACAGACAACCATTTTTTTACTGTGAATCTCATATATAATTCCTACTGAAATAAGTTTTCTAAGTGACCGCTAGGAGCGCTGAATGTTTTCATACAATATTTTTACGTAGTGGCTAGCGAGTAAGATCACTGTAAACTCATGGTAGGCCTACTGTGCTATAACTTTATATAGGTATTGTAACTATCTTGAGGCAGTATAGGCTCAAAAGTATAATATGAGAAAAAATATTTAAAATGTATATGGTAGATATCCAAGTGAAAGCGTCTACTAATGTAGCTAGGGGAATTCTTTACGAAATAATATTTAATTTAATATATAAAGATAAAAATAATTCTAGGACTATACTGCCCCTTTAGTTGTGTATGAAATACTACACAATTTAGAGACGTTTATACTTAAGAACATTCGACTTACTCTAAGTTTTAATACATATAAGTTATAACCTCCTTGATATATGAATAGGTAAATGGTTTTCCTTAATCAAATAGGGATGAAATATATCAAGGAGATTTCATAACTAACAAATTTGGACGCAAACCCACCAATTCATAATATATTTTATATTTAAAGACTACCTATGTGAGCAAACCTACTCAATATTAATTATATTTAAATTTAACGATTTAAAACATTGGTATTACATTTTTAGTAACTGGTTTTAACATTCACAACATTCTAACGACTTTTCCTTGAACTTACACTTGAATAAAATAATTCCTAACAAACGTATTCATTTTATATTGTTAATATTAATAATTCAAGTATCATACTATACGTCATATCGACTAGAGATGATAATTTTTGAAACAAAAAAAATCGCAGTAGGATGAAACCCATTAGAAAAGGAGGGGAATATGATGAAAATAAAAGGAAAAATAAATTACGGTCAATCCGAGTTCGGGAAGTGGGAGGGGGGAGCATTTAAGAGAAAAAAATGGTTTCTCTCGATTTCCGGCAAAACTACAAGTCCTACGGAAAAAAGGTCAATGGCAAAGTTGTAGGTAATAAAAAGATCTACAACTTTTGTATTTACAATTTTTTCACATAACCTCAAAATTTAGGTGAAAAATTCAAAAAACCAAGTATTTGGTTTTTTATTTTTATCTACTTGAAATTTTTTTTTCTACGAAATTTGGTGGAAACTTACTTTATTATGTCCCAAATACATTGTAATTTACTTGATTGAAAATTAAATTTATTTTTTCGCCTTATTTTGAATTAATACCAAAAAAACAACCTAATTTTCAATCGAAAAGTCATCTGTCAAAATATAAGCTTTTTTCAAAAACTTGGGGAGCCTTTTATTCATTGAAATCTCTAATTTCATATGGTGTAAAAAAATAAACATTAACATAGTAAATGTTCTCAGGAAATGCATACAAACAGTGTGAAAATGAGCTTTTACTAAATCAGGCACACTCCACTGCAGGACATAGGCCTCCCCCAAAGATTTCCATAGCGACCGATCACCAGGCCTGACAGGCCTGATAAGAATACGACAGAACTAAAAATTTTGAACTTACCAAGCTAACAAACCACATATAATACTATTCGAAATCTATTTATTTTTATCATTTTAATTTCAAATTTTTACGGTGTATGTTTATATACAATTAATTAACATTAGGGACTGGTATGAAGAAACTTTTATGTGAAAACCACTCAGTCAGAGATCACGTATATATGTGGGTTTTTCCGCAGATGAAACCGCGCAGCAAAGCTAGTATGTTTATATTAGTCGAGTATAGTCAAAATCAAGTAATACCTCATAATAAATTACACACGTTACAATTATTAGATATTATAGAACTTTCCAGCTATCGTCCAAGTTGTTTGTTTGTTACTCAATTACTCGAAAACTCGTGGAGGGAGTTGCATCACTTCTTAGAGATAGGGAACTATCATGAATAACTTTATAGAAACTTTACCAAATCGACTCTGTAAATTCAGATGGAATACTGGCTTCCCTTCGGCCTACATTGACTATGAAAAGGAATTTGAAACTGAACTATCGTTTTATGTTTAAAGTAGAACAGTGAAATAGGTGGTGTCTGAATACGAATAAAAGCGAGTACATACGTTATTGTGTATTAATATTATATAAAATATCCATTTTAGATAAGTACGTCAAGTTTTAATGGAAGACAAAATGACGCCATGTCCGCTTCTAAGAGGCTTGTGAACTATTATTTATACAGGGTGTCCCAAGAAGTATGGATGAACTGAAGCCAGGAGGTAGAGGACCTAAAGGGCTATCCGAATCACCCCCATGTGTGTTATGCGATTTTTTGTAGTTTCGGAGTTATGACTCTTTTTTCAATTTTTCACCTATCGCCGAGTACGATGATATTTTCACTCATGGTGACGTCAACTATTGCGCTAGATGCTTGATTTTTTTTGTGTGTTAAGCTGAAAGATAGGCCAATTCAGTATGGTAACACTTACTATCGTTAGATCTTCGAATGGAATAAAAAAAAGAATTAAATGCCAAGAAAGATAAAATTACCCAGTATGTTCACAACTTCAAGGGCCCATAAAAAAATAAAACTCACATAAGAAAAGTTTTCCGTTTGGCTTTTAAAAACTTGCTCTATCTATCAGGTAGCTACCCTGAAAATTTCATTTTATTATTCAGAAGGCTTCAATCGAAAAATTGAAATCTAAATGTGGTAAGTGCAAAAATTTTATTATTATGATGATGGACATTAAAACCAATAAATAGGTGTTTAGTTACCAGAATTTTTTTTGAAATAACCCCGCTGTTGCTCAGTGCAAGTGCGACATCACCGTAAAAAGTTGTCTATTAAATGTCTTTATGCCCTTTTATAATTTTAAATGGTTTCTTCTGCTACTATGAATTTCCGGGCTATTTCGTCCAAATTGTGGCATTCTCTCAAGTAGCCGAGGTCTATTTAGTATCCCCATTGAAACAAATCAATTGGGTTTAGGTCGAGGGACCGTGGAGGCCAGGTTTTAAGGCAAGCGTCACCGGCGCATGCGCAGGCTGCAACGACCAATCCATCTTTCAGGGTATCTTTACCCTTTAGCCTGGCCTGAACGGTCTCCGGACATAAACCATATTGATTTTTTTCCGTGGGGATACTACAAAGACGAGAGACTGCTACAATTTGGACGAAATAACCCGGAAATTCATAGTAGCAGAAGAAACCATTAAAAATGATAAAAGGGCATTCAGACATTTAAAAGACAACTTTTTACGGTGATGTCGCACTTGCACTGAGCAACAGCGGGGTCATTTTAAAAAATTCTGGTAATTAAACACCTATTTATTGGTTTTAATGATCATCATGTTAATAAAATTTTTGCACTTACCACATTTAGATTTCAATTTTTCGATTGAAGCCTTCTGAATAATAAAATGAAATTTTCAGGATAGCTACCTGATAGATAGAGCAAGTTTTTAAAAGCCAAACGGAAAACATTTTTTATGTGATTTTATTTTTTACGGGCCCTTGAAGTGGTGAACATACCGGGAAATTTTACCTTTCTTGGCATTTCATCCTTTTTTTTATTCCATTCAAAGATCTAACGATAGTAAATATTACCATACTGAATAGGCCTATCTTTCAGCGTAGCACACAAAAAAAAATCAAGCATCTTTCGCAATAATTGATGTCACCATGAGTGAAAATATCATCGTACTCGGCGAAAGGTGAAAAATTGAAAAAAGAGTCATAACTCCGAAAATACGAAAAATCGCATAACACACATGGGGGTGATTCGGATAGGCCTCTAGGTCCTCTACCTCCCAGCTTCCGTTCATCACTACTTTTTGGGACACCCTGTATGTGATATAGGTACTCATATTTTCTACATCAATTTCGTGTATAATTATTTAATTGATTTGTATTATCTGTATCGTAAACATTTATATAATGAATACAATTCTGGGCTGTTTTTATCACGATGCAGTTCCCTTATTTCATCCCGTAAACATACATATACGTACGTACCCTACGTACGCAAGCTTTAAACGATACCATAAACAAAATATACCGATTCCCAATAACCAACAAAACCAGGCTTTCCCCAGTCGATAATATTATGTACTAAATAATTTCTACTCACCCGTAACTGCACCGTTACGACCAAGCACGGTTAATGTTTTGGAATAGATATCTAAATAGGCTTATCAAATAATCGTTTCATATAACAGTAATACATAGTGTGCAAGAGCATTGTCAATTCAATCGATACTTTGTTGTGCAGCTTTAAAGTACAAACTGCATATTTCTTTATTTTACATAAAGTAAATTGTTTGTTATTATTAAATCAACAAATAAGGTATATAATCATAAAACTCATTATTGAGTAATCAAATTAGAATAGCACGATTCATACGACTTAATTAACATAGCTATCGTTAAAGCATTGTTTAATAAAATATTATTTTAGATTTCAATGAAGACCAATTAATTAAAGGAACACACGATCATTAAAATGACGTCAGTTAAGGCACATTTCGATTTTAAATCATAAATTATAACGCCAAAGGAATTTTTCATGAATGAAATTGTTTCATCAAAATGAAATAAATTTTAGAAGTTCGAAAGCGATTTATAAAGCCTGTAAAGTTCACAGAAAATTGTAAAAATCAAAACAAATAACGTTTGATTCTAAAAGTTTTGAAGTATGCAGAGGCTAACATCAAACGGTATCCATCCAGGTAATGCTGCAGATACACGACATGTAAGCTTGAACCAATATGCTTGATGAAAACTATAATAATATTATAATCAAAACATGATACAATTTAGAAATTAAAGACTTTTTAACGGATTTTAAACGCGATTTATTCATTGTATTACAGGGAGACAGTCTCCCCATGACCACGCTCGCTGTAGTGTTCGAAACGTCGGGAAAATAATATAATGAATAAATCCCGTTTAAAATCCGTTAAAGTCTTTAATTTCTAAATGTATAATTCTAAATACGTAAAATCAAACACTAGAAAATACTATGATACAATTTTATTACCTACTCCTAAAATAGCGACAATTGTAACTATCAAGTGCCTGTGAGTTAAAGATATATCATTTTAAAAGTTTACAAGGTACGTTATTATTTTGAAAGAAAGAAAGAAAGAAACATTTATTTATCAGAGACAGCACAACACACACACATACATAGACATAAAACATAAAACCGTACAAGTTAAATAAGAAAACACCGCAACAAGAAATAGTAACAATAAAAGAAGCAAATACTTAAATTAATAACATAAAACACGTACGAAAAAAAATAGAATGATAACTACATTTATTAAGGTGTGTCATACGACCCTGACAAAAAGGAGACAGCTCAGCATATGCTGCAACGTCCAGGAACATTGGCAGCGCTGTTTTTCAGTGCCCCCTTTATAATAAAGGCTTCGAGTTGGGACGAAAGGAGTTACTTATGACTACATATTATATACATATAAATATACAAAAATAAATAAATAAATAAAGGAGTTATTTCATTTAAAAAACTTATACTATGCTTATAGTATAGGTATTTTCCTACTCTATAACTAGAAATTGTTTTATTAAACGTCCACTTATTTATTTATTTTATTTATGAAACTCATTTCACAAGAGATCTCAACAATTAATTGAAGCTCGTTATTCGCTGTATTTTTCATTTTAAAATTAAATTCAAGTGCTCGAATAAAGTATTGAAATATCAGCTAGTAAAAGAAACATTTTAAATAAATTTTCTTGTGATTAGTGAAGAAATAAACTTAGTTATCGTTCGAAAATTTGTTTAACTTTAAAAACTTTATACAGTTGATAGCTGCGATCATTTTATTAGGTCTTATTTAATTTTAACACTCGATAACTATATTTTATTTTTATTTTGAATAGCTTTATAAAGACTTAAAGAGGTTTATACAACAAAGCTAAGAACAAATTAAGCATTAAATAACATCGTATTCAATTTGTGTAAGTGTTCATAATAGTTTCCACAAAAATTCAAGTACTCATGAAAATTTATTATTATTACCTTTCATATGATACATGTATAATCTTTTAAACTTATTCACAAAGTACTTATAACACAAACCAACCAGCAAAATGAACGATAACCTGGACCGTGTGGACGAACCCTCACCGGTGCATCAAAAGGGACCCTCATAAACTGAGTTTTTTTCAAATCTCCCCAACTTTTTATTCATATTTAGCTCATATATATAAGATTATTTAGCTCATATATATAAGATTACTAGCTTTCCGCCCGCGGCTTCGCCTGCGTTTTCAAAGAAAAACCCGTTCCCGTAGGATTTCCAGGATAAAACCTATCTATGTCCTTTCTCGGGTATCAAAATATCTCTATACCAAATTTCATGCAAATTGGTTCAGTAGTTAAGGCGTGATTGAGTAACAGACAGACAGACAGAGTTACTTTCGCATTTATAATATTAGTATAGATATGCTCTTTTAGACATTACATATGCTTAATAAAACTCGTTTAAATACAGCCAAAAAAGTCGGACAGAATATTTTTTTAATCAGAATTTGTCTAATTGTCTAAGGCAGCTTTTCCCACCCTGGGTTCCGCAGATCCCTGGGGCTCCGCAGACACATCAAGAAAGCCTTAGTGAACAGACTGTTCTGACGGCCGGACTTTGTATTTTTCTGTTATAAGATGGAATGATCTGTCAAGTGATGGGTGGCTAAGCTATATCATACAAAAATACTACAAGAGTTCAATCAATTTTTACAATAATAATGACTGACCTACGTGAGTATTGCGAATAAGTTTTTTAGGGGTCCTTGGGTAAAGTGGCGATCGGGCTCCGCGGATCATGGTAAGGTGGCGCTGGAGGCACGCCTTTTGAAAAGGTTGGGAAAGGCTGCTCTAAGGGATTAGCTATTTAATGTTTACATACCATTTGTTTTTATTTTATTTTTTCCTTCCGTTGCAAAAGATGAATGTTTAAGATACGTACATGAACAAACTTTTTATCTTATTATGTATAGATTTTCATAATTAAATAATTATAAGATTTGAGATAAATTAACACGAAAAGCGCCTCTATTGACAAATTAATATAATTATATGATACCTTCCTTCTTGGAAGCGTTATTTGTTCAAAGCTGTTTATACAAAGCTCGTGATATTTGCGATCAGAATACCGTTGCGTAAGCGTATCATTTGCAGCTCTTAAAACACCACCTACCATATATTACGGATAAATACAGCTACCTCTGCAATTGTTTTCATTTTACGTTCAGGCATCTAAACAAGACAGTACAAGTGTGCGCCGCTCCTTACTTCGCAGTAATGAGTAGCGCAATATACAGTCAAGTGAAGGGTGATTATTATACACCCTTTCAGGAGTTGTTTGCCCAGTCTCATCGCACGTACGCCGGCTTTGTAAGGGGAACAAAAGCTAACGTTTGATCCGCCTATATTTGGAGTACAGTGTGTAAAACGAAAAGCACGCAGCTCTTTGGATTTGATGCATAGTTTCATAGAATATACCTGTAATAGTCACGCTTCAATTCATGTAATTGTTTGTGAAGCAATACTAACAATTTGTAGTTTAACAATGAGCTCCAATTGCTTTTTATTTGTTTGAAAATTGCTGAGCAATTTTTATAAGCAAGGCTTCTATATCATTTATTATACTAGCAAAATGTGGCAATCATACCAAAATATATAGACAACAACAATAAAGAATAGAAAAAGATCGCTCATTACACAAAAGGAGCAACTTTAACGCGCCATTTGAAGCAAAAGCCTCGGATCTCAGGGAAAAAAACATTACCCCAAATCCTTGATAAATATTCTGAATCAACAGCCCTGTTAAAATATGATTTGTTAAGGTTTGTCGATTCCAACCTTCGGGCTACGTGTAATTTCATCAGAACAAATTGGCTCCTCTTTCGCCAACCGCGTAAATAGCTGTTAATATTCAGATTGCAATATTATCTTATGATTTAATTCTTGGCTGCTTCAAGTCATATTATCAAGGATGCAAAGTGGAGTTTCCCAGCCCGATTTTTTTTGTAAAGTCTTCAGAGAGGATTACAAGAGGTTTGTTAACATCTACGAAATATATAAAAAGTAATAAGTGGACTAGCAGCGAACTACAAACATGTACCTGAGTACATGGTCATGGTCATTTATGAAATCATTATATGTGGAGAAAAGAAATGTACATTGTTACTATTAATCCAAACTGCTAATTAGCTATTAACTGAAAGGGGAATTATTGTTTTATTTATATTGAAGATGTAGACAAAACAATCCCACCTATATCACACCTACAGATAGGTCTTAGAACTTGTATATTTAACATTTCAAAAGTCTTAAGTCCAGAATCAGTGTGTAAGGAGAATGTTTTTCAATCCACTAAGCATCTTTTGCTTTGATAAAATTTATGCTGTATTTTATAAATGTTGCACATTGTTACAAAACTTTGTTAGTAGTAGAAAAATCTTGCGGTATATTTCATTTTTAAATGCTAAGTACTAAAGTTACTTGGGTAATGTTAATTTCAATGCTTGTCAAGTACCTAAGTACGTTCAGTAAAAAAGATGTGTTTCTAAAACTATAATTCATAAGGCAGATATTTCATATTATTTATTATCTAATAATTGTATATTCCAAATATTATATGTATCGAATCAAATGAATGGAAACCGATCGTTATATTATGCTAGAATAAAAAAAAGTTAGGCTCCGTTTAGCATAATAAATGAGACGTGATATTCGTTGACAAAAGGGGCAGAATCTAGTTAATAATAAAACAAGAGAGACTTCTTTACCAAACTCATGTGTTCTGAATATTCTGACTTAATTATACGTTTTCTTATATTAAAAATAAACATAAAGATATAGATAGAAATAACTCCCACAATATAAAGATATAGATAGAAATAACTCCCACAGTTTTTAAACAGTTAAATGACAGCAAAAAGGGCGAATGCAAAAATCAAAGCAAAAGCGCACATTGCTTGAAATCGTCGCGAAACTTTACAACACCCCGTAATATATTTTCAAGTTTATCCCTTTACGAAACAAACTGAATTACAAATAAACACTTTCGAGACACCGGGATTTTCCGGCAGCTTCCTCGGGGAAATAATTCGCCGAGTCTCCATAGATTATAACGAACATATGACATTCAGTTTTATCTTCATGCGAATAAGGTGGAAATTCGTTTGCGGTGCTGGGCTTAATCGTATTTCGTATGCTTATGATCATAGTAGTAATTAATTTCCCTGATATTTTATTGATTTAAATATTAAGACTTGTCGTTAAGGGATTAATTCATTTATCGGCTTATACGTTGAGTTGTGCTAGAATTCCGCAGTATTAATTAAATGTTATTTTTTTGGTTATTAGATAAATCTAACATAATCGATATCTTAATATATGAAATATATCTTTATATACAAATGTATGAAAGCCATACGAAATACATCCATATTTAATTTTAAACTTAGAAAATACACTGCACAGAAAATTTACTCTACAACGCACACAAGGTAATGTTAAGGTAATATTCATGAAACATTCTATTGCTTCAATAATCTGATAGTTCAGTACCAAAATTCCTCAATACAATCAAGCTTTAAATTGTTACAATTCAGAATTCAGTTACACTGAGATTCACCAGTAATCATATTAAAGCATCCGCGGATGCAACAATTCGTAAAATCTATTAATCATTGATCATGTACCTACACATGTAACCAACGTTACCATGGCAACGCCAGTCTGCGAGTCGCTGATGAAAATGATATCAAGAGATATCAGACATTTCTCTACTATAGCCGCTGTACAGGGGTAGAGTAAACGATAGAGTAGAGCGGTAGAGTACTAACTATCCTACTTACTATACACCATTGGTAGAGTTATAGAGTACTAAAATTTCTACTAACTGGTACTGAGAACAGGTAGAGTAGTGTGCTAGTTCACTCTACCGTTTACCCTACCCGTATACAGCAGTCATTACATATAATTTATGGGTATTTTTAAATAAGATAGGTATTCATGATAACCGATTTACTGTCTAGAAATGAGATTGAATTAAGTACAAGCAAAACAACCAATATGAATTTCTACAGAATTACTACCCCATAGTGCGTTCTAAATCAGTTTAATTTTCATACCGTTTGTTACCAAGATAATTTATACTTGCTCAAAGTATATAGTGCAATGAAAGCGCCCCTAAATTAGACACCTTCCCTGAATAGTGTTATATAAAATTATACCGTAGCAGCGAGTCCAAATATCCAAGTGTAAAATTGCTCAAATATTACCTTACATTTTCATGTTTTCGTTTAGTAGATTATTTTAAGTTTGTAGCTGGGAAATGCTTGTATTTTTACATGGAAGCCTTTGTTTTGTTACGCTAATGCTATGTTTTTGATGATTCTAAGTTTTCACTTTAAAACATATTATAATGCTTTGAAGCAGTTTATATAGGAACTAGCTTCCGCCCACGACTTTGTACGTGCATCCCCGTTTTTCCCCGTTCCCGCAAGAATTTCGGGAAATCCTTAGCGGATGCCTACGTCCTAACATCTACCTGCATGCCAAATTTCACCCCGATTCGTCCAGTGGTTTGGGCTGTGCGTTGATAGATCACTATATCAGTCACCTTTGAGTTTTATACATATACATAGATTATGAATATAATGTGACATGTTTTTTAAAAATCTTGGAAATATAAAAACTGAAAGAAGTATGAATATCTCTGTATGAATCCTACATTTAAGTCACTAGTTTAAACTTATATCTATTCACAATAGTTCAACCGGAGGCGTAACCCAAAACGGGTTACGGAATTTTGAATTAATAATTTACGAAATTATTCGAATGCTTTACGTTTACAAGTTACAACCATTGTTAAGTTACTAATTATAACTTAAAGTAAGCGAAATGCATAAGAGCGTCCCCCTCAGGATATAGTAAAAATGTCGTAACTAAAACGCAATTTTAAATAGACAGATGGACAGGCGAAAAGCTTACCATCAGACAGGAAAAATCTAATTAATATGCAACACTCCCCTCTCCCTTTTACCGCGTTACCAAAGCAATCTCCCCTGCCAATTTCCAAAAAATCCGAATTGGCACTTTTTGATTATTGTGTAAAGAACTTTCGTACTATGCGAACTAAGTATTTCTATTTTTAGTTACATCTCATTGCTACTATCATCATTATATTATTCTATTCACTTACTAATATAATTCAAAAAGAATGTTTAGATTGGATCAGACGTATGTCTGAATGTATATCTAGTATGCTAGATGATTATTGATTTTTCTTATTCTTTAAAAATGATCCTTTTATTATAATCACGGAACGTGCGATATTTATCCATTTATCAAGTAAAAAAAAGACGTGTGGCACTCGGGGGACTGCCGCGGTAAAGCTATTGCAATTTGCATGCTATGCCTTCAAGCCACACCTCCGCGCCCGTTGGAGTGGGGAGCGTGAGGTTTTTTCGTTACGGAATTTCTCGATTCGGTCCCCGCGCTCAAGGCCCGCGATAGAAGCTATGCAATAGCTTAAAATATAAAAATATGCTTAAATCTCATCGTAATCCTAATCACCGTTGCAAGTATATTTAAAAGCTTCAAATATGCTTGTGCCTGTACCATAGTTCTAACTTCGTATATCTAAGTTGGTTTTAACAATAATTACGCATACACATCCAAATGTAAATTTATTCTCTTTCGCGACTAATTCCTGCACTAAAGCCCCACAGGTCGCCTATTGTGCAATTTATGTATATTTTACTTAATGTTATTTCATTATTTTGGTGTGTACAATAAAGCTTTCATTCATTCATTCATTCATTCATTCATTCATTCACATGGTTAAAATGTTTCGATACGTTTGCTACACCCATTTACCTACATTCCTGAGGTACGAGCTTTGCTGTCTGGGGAAAACTCTGAAGAGATATGGTGCATGTTCTGTGTAGCACTTTGTATCAAAATGGTCCGGATTTGTGACAAGCGGGGCCCTAGGCTTCTGAGGCCCTGGGTAATGGCACGTAAAACGAGTAGATAAGTAGATTTTTCTTTTGTTTCAAATCTAATGAATACATTTTTCCAATTGAAATAAAGTGTACAGATTTTAATTAACTATAATTGAGTGTAATTTTTAATATTAGTCGATATTTATTCACGTTCAATTTGAAATTAGTACATATATATATCATTTATTTACTGACAACAGAATTTTCATGAATCGTTTTTTAGATAACTGAAATTACAACTAAATATCCGTAAATATACGAATTTTGCATATAAATTGGCCATAAGATAAAGACCACGAAAAGCGCAACAAATATATGAAATAAAATTTTATACGTTGCTCTATAAAGTACATAATATAGTATTATTATCTCCACAGTAAATACTAGTTTAGCGCCTTTCGGTAAGCCTCATGATTTCAACGTACAAATATAACTTAGTGGAATTGGAGAGCCTGCAGTGACAATAAAGTACAGTAAAAATATATATAAATGTTCATGATGTTTATCATTACAAATAGGCGAGAAAAATATAAGTATATAATATACATACGTTTATTTTTATGGTTAGATTTGGGAGACCCGCTACTTCTATTAAGAGGTCAATTTCAAATGCAAGGCAATAGTTCTATGACATCTGCCTTGCTACTATAATTTAAAATAGATAAGTAGAAATTAACTGAGGCATGCGAATGAATAATAAATACGAAAGCAATACAGAGAAATAGCGCTCATAAAATTCATGAGGCAACTATAAAAAGTCTATTAAGTCTGGTCGATTATTAAATTCATAGTTCTGAAATTGAAAAAGTATAAATTTATTAATGGAATAACAAAACAAGATGGAAGCTGCGAGGTGCGGCTACTTAACAATAATAAATGGGGTTTGCCGTGGGCAGTGCTACGAGATGGTTAAAGCACTGCAATTTATCAAGATTTTATATATTTTAACACAATTTTTCAGTACAATCATTTTGAAAAGAAATTAATTTGCTGAGTGCAATTATGATATCTAGTCTTACGAATTACTATTCGTTACTAATTTCTTGCGTTTCATTCTATTTCTTTTATTAGTTCACCGTTAAAACTTTCGTAGATATTTGGAAAAGTATTTTGCTTTAATCGGATGAGCGAAATTATATTTTAATTTGTTTGTTTATTAATTTTCTGTAGCACTATTATATTGTATACTATGTTATCTTGTTCGTAGGTAATTATATTTTACATGACTTATTTTATTGTTCGATTTAAAAGCAAACAGCCTATAAGTATAATAGATGATACACAATAATAGACATCTTGGGGCCCCATTTTTTTACAAAAAGCCTGCATGCCAATACAGATCACACCATACTGTGCAATGATTAATATTTTATTTCCATTTAACAGAAAAATCTCCATCACCCAGATTAAAAAAAATAAAAACTTTAGTGCGATCTTCAGTTTTAAATTTATAATGACGCTGGCTTTTGTTGGGAATAGGAAGATCTCAAAACCGAGTTCTCGAATGTTATAAGTAGGATTGCTAGTGGATTTGTTATTCTATTAAAATCCACTGTGGGTTTACAATCGTTTGCATTTGTGGAACCATCCAACGGTCAACTAGAAATGTTATTGGATTTTGTGGATAAGTATTACATTTAATTTAGTCATATCTAAAATTTTAATTGTATAGATTTGTTTGCCATAACATTATTTAAGTTATTTATACTAAGTACATACATAGTTTCTTTTTCATTGATATAGTAATTTAATTAGAAGGGAAGTAATTCAAGATGGTTCTTTTTTTTTCTTTTTACAAAGGTACCTATACGTTTTTTAAATTTATTAATCATTAGATACATATTTTGAGTATTTTTTTATCGATGGCTAATTTTAGTAGAGTGGATAACTCTTTGAAAAAATACACCTTGTAACCACACAGTTATTTTATTATTTCAGACCGAAACAAACTTAACATTTGAAAATTACAAGTAATTACGTCGATAAATGCATTCGATACCAAGCATGGCGGATACGTTAGAGGGGTCGCACCCCTGTGTAGGGGATCAATGCAAAAATGTCCGATTAAAAAAAATCAATGATGCACAGAGTTGTTTCGTCGAAAATGTAAATTGATTAATATAGAATAAAAGTTACGGTAATGAAGATTTTTCGAATTGTTTTATGAATTTAAAAACTGATGTGAATGTTAGTGAATGTGTTATAAAAGCTTAATTTATACAATATGTAGTGTTACAGGTATCCAGTGTATTTACTATTTATTGTTGTGTTCGTCATTTATATATTATAACGATTGCATGCGTAATAACAGGTAGGTAATAGAGACTTAACTCCAACATTACACATTGGTTTGACTTAAGTGCTTTTGAAGATTTTATGTTTTGGTACGACGTTTTTTGTATGGACTTTCTTAAATTTTCATATATTACATTTCTAACACAAACAAAAATATTATTTTTATATGTATAATGGTGCTAAGAGCGATGTCTCGCGAATAGCTGAGCTACGCGGCTGAAATGTGTCTCTGAGATGTCATTATATTTTAGAAGCAATTAATTGTTTGATGTACAAAATGTAAGCTGAAAGATGCGGCTTCCAAGGTTCATTGCTCTTTAATATAATAGTTATTTAGTATATATAAAACAATGTTTCCGCCCACGGCTTCACCCGCGCAGTCAATGAAAAACCCGCATAGTTCCCGTTCCCGTGGGATATCCGGGATTGCATCATTTTCCCGGGATAAAAAGTAGCCTATGTCCTTTCTCGGGTATCAAAATATCTACATACCAAATTTCATGAAAATTGGTTCAGTAGTTTAGGCGTGATTGAGTAACAGACAGACAGACAGAGTTACTTTCGCATTTATAATATTAGTATGGATTCTCGTGTCAGTTGTCACAATAATATTATTAACTTATTAAGCTTTATAGAAAACGAAATTGTATAAGCTATTTATTTTATAGCAATATAGTTTCAATTAATAAGATTTTTTTTTTCCGTCTGTGTAAAAGTATATAATTATTGTAATTGAAAGTGCGAATGTTTTTAAGGTGTGTTTTAGATTGATTAAAATAAAGGCATAATTTTACGTGAAAAGAAAAATGTTTTATTGGCACAGCAAAAGGTAGCATGTTATAATATATTTAACATTTTATTAATATTTATATCACAATGAAAAATCTCATCAAAATGAAATTTTTGAAGGAACAAAAATATCTACTTGCATTTCCACGACGGGATCATTTTATGCTTTAAAATTGTAAATTAATTATTTTTACATGTTTGTGTTTCATTATTTCTTTTCCTTCCACATGTTAATTGTTCAGTATATTATTTTATGTCATATATTTTTTTATGTTATTTATTAGATATGATTTTGTAATCTATACTAATATTATAAAGCTGAAGTTTGTTTGTTTGAACGCGCTAATCTCGGAAACTACTGGTACGATTTAAAAAATTATTTCGGTGTTAGATAGCCCATTCATCGAGGAATATATCATCACGCTAAGACCAACAGGAGCGGAGCCACGCGGGTGAAACCGCGGAGCGCAGCTAGTTATTTTGATATAAGTTGACTTGTAATTTTACATTCATAAGGTTATGACATCTAGAATAAATTCAGAACATAATAACGTCATATATTTTTTTATAATGTTAAATTTACTATTTGCAGGATCCAATGAACTTGTGACTATTTAAAAGAAACGTTATAACAAGTTTTCACAAGTGATTCCGCGGCGAATAGTGAAGTCAAATGTTTATATCTTCTTATATATATAAAAATGAATCGCAAAATGTGTTGGTAAGCGCATAACTCGAGAACGGCTGAACCGATTTCGTTAATTCTTTTTTTTATTATATTCCTTAAAGTACGAGGATGGTTCTTATGTAGAGAAAACGTAAACATGTACCACGGGCGAAGCCGGGGCGGACCGCTAGTTTTATTATACAAATTCTCTGAAGTGGTTTTCACCGCCGTTCATTTAACTTCAGTTTCAAATGTGTTCAAGTTAGGCGAGTCAATAAAAATTCTTTTAAAATAGAAAACCTTGACCCATATTCAATTGTAACGAACTTGAACTATTATTGCAATAACATGAAGGTACGTTTTACAATAACAAATAGATGAATTAAATCACATTTCGGATCTACAATATCATGTAAATGTAACTTATTTAATGCAAATTATGAAGAATATAATTATTTCCTGTTCTTGGGTTAGATGCATATCTAAATATTATGGTATTGATAATATATGATTGTTATTTTCAGAACTTCCTTGATTGTATGGATTTTATATATTCATAGAGATTCGAATTCGCTTCACTTTATTTGAATTAGAATTTAATTTGAACAAATTAAGCCCAGATATTTAGAACTAGCTGCGCTCCGCGGATTTACCCGCGTGGCTCCACTCCTGTTAGTCTTAGCGTGATGATATAAGCCTTATAGCCTTCCTCGATAAATGGGCTATCTAACACTGTAAGAATTTTTTATTTCGGACCAGTAGTTCCTGAGATAAGCGCGTTCAAACAAACAAACTCTTCAGCTTTATAATATTAGTATAGATAAGGCTTGAAAAATTGAAATCTAATTAATGTGATAAGTGCAAAATTTTATTTAAAATGATGATTAATTAAAGCAAAGTACCAATTACAAGGTGTTTAATTACACGAAATTTTTAAAGTGATTCCCCTGTTGCTCAGCAAGTGCGACATCACCGGAAAAAGTTATCTTTTAAACGTCTGAATGCACTTTTGTTATTTTTAATGGTTTCTTCTAAAACTCAATTTCCGGGTTAATTCGTCCAAATTGTGGTTCTAAGTTTAATAATTTTTCAATTTGGTCCAGCAGTTTCGAAGCAATTCAATGCAAACAAACAAATAATTTGTTATAATAAAGATTTTTATATCATTAAAAAAAATCTTCTTTAGCACATTAGTAGACAGACCAGCATAGTAACGGCAAAATGCCCCGCAAAGCCAAACAGTTGCGAATTAGAGTTAAGAGCATATCGTGTAAATTAGAGCCTAAACATACATTTATAGTGCTTAATCCTCTATTATATTACGAGATGGTTAACAGGTTGTTAGACGTGAAGATATTATCCCCCCCCGCCCCACTCCTCTCCTCTCCTTAACCCCTTAAAATATATTATACACCCTTTACTTGTAAACTCCGAACCGCGTGGTTCATACATTTTCTTTGAAAACATCCGCAAGCTCACAGTCTCTTCTGTACATAGTTTGTCGCTTTCCGCCGTTTGTGTATGCTTTGATCTTAAAAATTACGCAGATTTTGATATTTTTAATAGATATAGTGATTCACGTGGAAGGGGTTAGTATATAATTTTTTTATGTTTTAGACAAAGCGGGCGAAGCCGCGGGCGAAAAGCTATCCTATCCTATCCTACGAATACCTATTATAAACGCGAAAGTTTGTGAGGAAGGATGTGTGTTTATGTTTGTTACTCTTTCACGCAAATACCACTGAACCGATTACAATGAAATTTAGCACACATATAGAGGGCAACTTGGATTAACATATAGGATAGGTTTTATCCCAGAAATCCCACGGGAACGGGAACTATGCGGGTTTTGCTATGAAAACACGGGTGAGGCCGCGGGCGAAAGCTAGTATACTTGTAATATTACGACAGGTTTAAAAGGAATCAAATCGTAATTATTAAAGAAGAAAAAGTTATCTCATTTAAAACTTAAGAGCGCAGTTTTCGCTCTCACGTTGTCTTGAGTCGGAACTCAGAAGTTTGTATTGTCTAATTCAACTTTACTATTAGAACCAATAACAACGAATGCAGTATGCTTTGCAATTGCAGTTTTTCATTATTCATCTCTGAATTAGAAATTTTTTGGCTCTATTTTGAGATGAAATAAAAAAATATACCAGCCGAATTGATAACCTCCTCCTTTTTTTGAAGTCGTTTAATGAATAGTAGAGAATTGCGCTAAAACTATTTTTTTAAGAAAACAAATATTTATTTTTCGCTAATCAAAAAGAATACCAATTTTTACTTCAAGTTTTTTTTAAGTTTACCGAGACGTATTTTTTTTATTATCAGCTCTTATTTTTATGAAATTTTTAAAATTATTCAGTTTTAGTGCCTTAATAAATTTAAAAGATAATAACAGAATAGAGCATTTGAATGCTATAAATCCAAATATAAAATTTTTGAGTGCTTTTTTAAATTAAACGTAAGAAAAACGTTCTATAATTCAGATAAATTGTTTAAAGTAATTTTTAGTCAAAACGTCGCAAAACATTTTAAAAAGCTAACATGAGATAAATAAAATTAAAATACGCAAAAGCTATCAAACAAAGTACAAGAAATGAGAAAATCATATAATTCAAGAAATAAATGGCAATATGTTTCAAAGAAATGTTAAAAAATTACAAATTCAGAAAATATGAAACCCACAAGAAGTTTAAATGTGAACCGTAACATTTTCTTGCTCGTATCCCAAAAGGAAAAATAACATTTACGTATAAAAAGTTTTTCACGCAGAGCAGTGCGAATATTTTACGTCGCATATGCCAATTCGCTGCGGCTGAAAATATATACTACGTCTTACCTTTTACGCAGAAACTCTGGGCACATCGCGTCAAGTCTTGTTTATCGCGCGCAAACTTTGTCCGTAACCATGGCAGTTCTTTCGATATAGACGTATGATCGGGATGACTGCCGACGCGCGACTGTCACAGTGAAGCGTCAAGCGAACGAAAGGGGAGCTAGCCCTGCTTCACCCGCCCCGCACCTCGCACCCCGCCGCCCCGCCAGCAGGGGCTGTTGATGTTAGGGGTTGCTAATTGTATGACATATACGCTGATTTTTGTATAACGTACGAAATCCGAGCGACCATTACAACTCTATAGGGAACTTGAACTTGACCGAATAAAGATAAATATTGACGCCGCTTAGAGCTTTGTGGAAGTCGTATATACGGATTTAGAGATAATAATATCTTCCGGTGGGTTTGGAACAAATAAACTAATTTTATAAAAGCCTTTAATACAACGTGCACTACAAAGGACGCCTCATAGCAATATTCGCGTTGTTTTCATTAATTTATTATGTTTGTTTTACGAGAAAAAGCAAATATTTGCCCATTGTTATGTTGTTCTTTTGTTGCAGAATAAAAATGGCACTTATTTTTTGCTATAATCACAGTGAACGACGAATTTTGTTTCATTATTTAATGTTACTATAAGATTTTTTTCCATTTCTTTTTTCGCCTCCGTATTCTATTGTTTCTATAAATGATTGTCAGGTTTTCACGAAAAACTACATTCTCAGTAGATAATATAGTTTTGATTGGAAGCTTTCTAAGCTCGTAGCTCGGTCTCGTTCGGTGTCAATAATCGTAGCGTCACTGCGTGTAACGACGTAATATCACTTATAGAAATAAAAAATTTTAAGCTATTGCATAGCTTCTATCGCGGGCCTTGAGCGCGGGGACCGAATCCAGAAATTCCGTAACGAAAAAACCTCACGCTCCCCACTCCGACGGACACGGAGGTGTGGCTTGGAGGCATGCCATGCTATTGCTTTACCGCGGCAGTCCCCGAGTGCCACACGTCTTTTTTTTTTGGTCTTTCTGAACTATAACAACTTATCTCGTTTAATTTTTATTATATGAATATGATAAGAATGATCTGACTTCTTCGGAAATTAAAGCTCTCCAATGCAAATAAATAAATAAATAAAACTTTAATCTTCTTATGTATAAAAATGAATCGCAAAATGTGTTGGTAAGCGCATAACTCGAGAACGGCTGAACCGATTTCAATAATTCTTTTTTTATTATATTCCTTGAAGTTCGAGGATGGTTCTTATGTAGAGAAAACGTAAACATGTACCACGGGCGAAGCCGGGGCGGACCGCTAGTGACATAATAAATAGGTCAGCTTATATATGATTCCATAGGCTCCTGAATTTGTAAAATACTGGGTCTCAGGAGCCAGTGGCTTCTCCCATTAATTTCTTAACATTATGCCCTTTATTTTATGACTAGCTGTGCCGCGCGGTTTCACCCGCATTGCTCCGCTCCTGTTGGTCTTAGCGTGATGATATAATATAGCCTATATAATAATTAATAACCTTCCTCGATAAATGGGCTATCTAACACCGAAAAAAATTTTCAAATCGGTCCAGTAGTTCCTGAGAGTAGCGCGTTCAAACAAACAAACAAACAAACTCTTCAGCTTTATAATATTAGTATAGATTATTCAATTTTTTTACTTTCATTTTCTTTTTAATTTTATTGCATAGTAGAGGTATTTAGGTATATATACTTTGTAATGTTTTTGTGCGAATTATGATTTTGTTCGTTTATGTTTTGCTACTTTTATATTATTAACTTTAATACCTTTGGTAAATTATAAACAAACTTTATAAACACCTGGCTCCACTCGCATGACCTTATTGACTAAAATGCCAAAACTCAAAACCATAATTGACATAAATATCATCCCAATTCCATTGTTTATTAAAGTGAAAACCAGAAAATTCTAGACTCTAAGAATTTATACGCACGTGAGATTACAGTATGTAGAAACCTTTCAAAACCCATACTTTTTAGACCTTATGCACTTGAGACCCTTTCAAAAAAATCCCAAGAGAATACGCCAGTATATTTGAAAGACAACTGCATCTTGGAAAAGAGAAAAAACATAGACGCGAGGAAACCACGTCTTTCCCTTTTAAGTTGACAACGTTCATGTTTTAGTTCTCTCTATATACAGTAATTAAGGGAAGGTATCAGTAAGATTGTGACGTGTTTTGTTGGAAGTGCAATCGTATTAAGTTGGAGAAATTATTCACATTATGAAAATGTTTATATTCCAACAATGATTTAATAAGTAAGGCCGTATTCAGAAAAGAGCTGGAAGCTTATAAGCGCTTACCGGCGCTTGTCAGTGCTGGTTTGTTCTACACAAAGAAAGCAGGTTGAAGCAGACCAAGACAAAGACAAATTTTATATGGCAGCGCCCAGCGCTGACCAGCGCGTGTTGAAGCTGAACGAATTTTGATGTGGTTTTTTTATATTTTATAAGATAGATTTATATATGAGGAAGGTATATATAATTTAATAGGTTTTAAACATAGCGGGTGAAGCCACGGGCGGAAAGATAGTACACAATAAATTTAAATTAATATTATGCAGCAACGTTCACATTTTTTTGTGTGGAAATCCGCGCAGTATCGAATTATTTCAAATGCCGCTGAATTCATTTTTAACATTCGCTTCTTATAAATAAGAGAAATTTTTGTTGAATACATCGAGATAGTATACAGTACATAATATATCTCGATGGTTGATATATGCATATTGATATTGCCCAACCAGCAAAGATGTCCTATAACAATAACTTACATCACTAAAAAGCTTTTTAAATGACGTATAACAGTGTCGCGGTGACAAGCTTGTTGTATAATAGCGTTTAATGAGATGATTTTGCTCTATAATCATACACAGCAAATTTGTCCCATAACAAGGTGATGTAAACGTTTATATCACTATTTTATACGGCGTTTATAGAGCAGCTCTTATCCAGATTTTGGTACAGCAATAACAGGACGATATTATCACATAACAGCGCTGGTGGTCTCTTTTTTACAGCAAATTAGTGCAATAAACGATTCTAGGGTAACCTTTATAGTCCCATGCCTATAGAGACGTAAAAAAATCTACAATAGGACAATTTAGTGTTGTAATGGTTTTCCTTATTACTATTATAGCACTGTGAATCTTCATGGTTGCTGAAACTCCATAATACAGCAATTAGGTGATATATCCGAGTTTTATATCACTTCTTTGTAACCTAATTGAATTATATTAGTGTTTTTCTGCCCATTATAACGCAGTGGTTTAATAGCTGAGTGGTCAGAGTTATAGGACTGATTTACTGTATAAAAGAGTTAATAACTCTGTTATGTAACAAAAACGGCGTATTAATGTAGTAAAATGCGACACTTACGAGAGATATACGGCCTATAAGAGAGTTTCTTTCACTTTAAAACAACAAAAACCTGCCATATTGTCAGCACCGTCTCGTAAATAAATGAAGGGTTCTATTTAATAATCATGGATTGAATGAATTTAAAAAAATCGCAGCTTCAGTAACGATTGACACCAGACAAATTCAAGGTGAGGCTTCGAATACGGACAATGATTCCGTACAATCTGTTACATCCTATGAACAAAACCAAGTTAACAGCCATCATGTGGTTTGTGATAATTCAGAAGCAGACCATTCAGACACTAGTGTTTTGCTTGACACTTCGGGATCGGAATCTAAAAATCGGAATTTACACAAGAAAATACAAAATAAAACATGTTATGGGTTTTCTATTTACATCAGGGAACCCTACATATTTAATCCAGTATATGGCATGACAGTTGTCAAAACTACGTTCGTTTGCGGACGTATAATAGCCACGGAGTTGCTATTTGGCATCCTATACAGCAATTTGGTGTAAAATTAGTTTTTTAATTACTTAAAACTCTATAATTCGAGGGGGGCATGAAAAAAACAGCGTAATTATGCATATAATCTATCAGTAAAATTTCATTCACAAGTCAGTTTATGTATCTAACATAATTAACAGTGTTACAAAAATTAATATTCGACACCACGATGATGGTTCCTATAGTCATTTACTCGTATTATCAATTGGTACACGATTTACCATTTTGTATTATAATTATAGCGTCGCAGTGACTTGTACATCGCAACTTCGTGCTACAAAAGATTTGCGGTTACTCTTAAAACACAACTTCGCGCTGTAACAGCATCGCGGTTCCTTTTATATCACTACTTCGCTCTATAACAGCATCGCGATTCTATAAGTGTACTCTTCTATAGGTCCAATTGGCATCTGAGTTGCTGCTACAGCAACACAATACCACCAAATAGCTTTATAAATGCGCCACTTTGGGGTTTATACAACGTTCTTATCACCCTTATAGGACTACCAATTAGCACCTCTGAAACGTTCTTATCCCTTCTATAGAGCAACGATTTGCTGGTTGGGTGCTGTGATTTGAACTCCGAGTTTAATCGATACTTTGTCGCTGCAATAGATATAAATAAAACGGAGAGACCAAAAGTATAAATATTTTACCAGAGCCACCAGTTAAATCATCATGCATTCATTATTATCTATTATTCTATTGCATTGGAAGAAAATAGGCGGTAGGTACGGAGGTTGATCCTTGATAGAGTTTTATGTTGATTGTTTTTTCATTAGTATGAATATTACATTATTTCCTATAAAATAAATTGTAAAGATTCAATCTTTTTATCAATTATTATTTAAAGATACTAAATAAATTAAAAGTCTCCTTATACTATTAAGAATACTCCGATTAAGCTTGTTAGTTTAATGAACTTCTACAAACAAATGTTGACTGACCGGTTGGCTTGGTTGGTAGTGGCCCTGCCTTCCAAGCCAGAGGTCGTGGGTTCGATTCCCACCCGGGCCAAATATTTGTGTGATGAACATAGATGTTTGCTCTGTGTCTGGGTGTTACATTATATCTATATAAGTATTTATTTAAAATTACATATGTAAGTTTATCAGCCATCTGGTTTCCATAACGCAAGCGAAAGCTTAGTATGGAATCAGATCGTGCCGTGTGTGAAAATTGTCCTGAAATATTTATTTATATTTATTTAATGTTGCCTTTTTTACCAATACGAATAGATAAACGTCAATGAGTAAGACCATGGTAATTGGAAGTTTACCTATTTCGCTCACTAAAATTAATAAAATTGCATTTTACATGCACAAGAAGAACACAAGTTCCTGTCAAAGTTTATGCCCATAATAGATGTTCAATCCGCTTGATTGAACAAACACTTCCATCAGAACCTTGCTACACTTTCATAATTTAAAAAACACTTTAAGCTTGATACTTAGTTTTATAGCATTCAAATGCTTTATAAAAGATTTTTTTCTATTTTTTAATAATTTCTCAACACTAAGCTTTTAAAACAATTCCCAGCTGGCAAAGGTTACAGGAATAGACATAATCGTTTCCTAGATAATTCGCTCTGAAGATTCAGTGTAAAATTTTCTTTTCCAATGAATACTTCTTAAAGGACACGTGTATGCACTTACCTGGGACCTATAAATATCATACCGTCATAACGATCTGTAGAGATGTTACATCTTCATACAGAGAGATTTTATACGAAGTGTAGGCGAGATAATAAGCTCTTCACGCGTCACTATAGAAATGCAATACTGTATTTTCTGACATTGTTGAGAATCATTTCGATAAAAATGGTAGAGAAAGGATTACTATTTCTTGAGTGGGAGTCGAGCATGCTTCGGCACGAATTGGGCCATGCTCGCACCGGGGAAGGTACCACACCCTCACAGAATATCGGCGCCATAGTGACAGTTTACTGTCGCGTTCCGTACGGTGAGTGAGGGGTCCGGAGGCCCACAACCCTTCCCATCCCCTACCCATCCTCTCCTTCCCTATCCTCATTCCCTCCCATCCTCGCCCCTTCTACCTAACTCCTTCCAAATCCCTTTGAGGACAGCAACACATCCACTTCCCAGTGGAGTGGATGCTTATGGGCGGCGTGTATCGCTTAACACCAGGCGACGCGTCTGCTCGTTTGCTATCCTATATCATAAAAAAAAAAAATATTTTGTATGTTATAAATTAAATACTATAGTTTTTTTTCTTATTTAGTTTTATAGCATTCAAATGATAATAAGAATTAAAAAACGATCACGAGACAGGATTTGAACTTTAGCAAATGACGCGGATTCGAAGCCCGCCTCGTGATCAAATATTCTTTAAAATTTTCTTATTTGAGATTTATTAATAGGTTTAAAATTGTGTAATTGGCACATTTATTGATATTATTATGTATCACCGTAAGTGACATATCAATTTGCCTTACCACATATATTGCAAAGTGTTCGAAACATTAAGTAATACAATCCACCTATTATTTTAGACCACAATCTATTTGTATACCAAAATGCAACAAAAACCCTCAGAATTACACACTGTAACACCTCTGCGGTTAAACTAGAAGCTATTTATAACATTAATAAGATATAAATATCTTCAATATATTGCAAAGGAATCAATTTCAAAATGTACACTGATATTACAAAAAAAGAGGAAAGATTTGAGAGTTTGTTTCAATTGAATAGGCTCCGAAACTACTGGACTGAATAAAAAATATATTTTACTATTAGAATCCTACATTATCCCTGATTAACATAGGCTATATTTTATGATGCTTTTATGCCGGGTCAACCCGGGTGGAGCCAGGACGAGCGACTAGTATTTATTAATTGAATAATTTCCACGTTTGGTGCAAATAAATTGCATTCATTATTATACGATCTTGTTCGTAACTCATGTTCGCATACGTTGGTAAGTAATTAAATCTCTTCAATGGTACGGAGTGTGTACCATTTCAAAGTTTGGTACCAGCGCTAGACTACTTACTACCTATTAAATCAATAACAGCTCTGCCCGTGGCTCGGTTCGTCCACTCAAATGAAAATTAATAGTTTTTGTAAATAGAATCACACTCGAAACCATATTCGCAGGCGTGCTTTTTTCCATAGAAAAAAGCCCATGAGAAAATACAAACAATAAAATGACACATGCAAAAACGGACCTTTGATGCGTCACTGTGCACATTAAAAAAGTACACAATTAGAAACTATACGACTTTTATCTTGTAAACGGTTTTTTCGAATAAACTTTCATCACAAAATCTGCACCAGTTTCTAGATAACCTTTCTTAGACTGAATACTATCATCATACAGGCTTACTAATTATCGGCTTAACTATACAAATACGAATTCCTAACCACACATAAATTCCCGCTCTTATGGAGGTAATCACGCCCACTTAAGCGTAATATCTTATTCAAACTTAACTTAACTGAATTATTAACTTGTAACTGGGATACCTCGCAGCATCTTTGGGTTAAAATAGAGATGTGCTGCACAGAACTTTCTCGTTCATTTGGAAGGAATGCATCATTAAAAGTGGTTGTATTATCTGCAGTTCTGAAATTGAGCTGCCGCTTAAGGGGTGTAGTTCATTGTTTGGATTAGTTTTTAGTGTTTAATCAACTATCGAAAAATGTAATAATTCACGTTAAAGAGATTTGTAAGGTAAATTTATAACTTTGGACTGTGTTCTAAGGAGGATAGATATAATTATTGTGACATTTGCTAAAGCTAAACTCAAACTCATTTATTTGGCACCAAAACAAAAATAAGTACAGTAAAATATGACGTCAATAGCATGTAGTATTAATATTACATGCTATTGACGTCATATAAGATGATAATATGATGAGGAAGCCTGTATACTGTGTATAGTGGATATATTATATAGAGAAACTTTAACAAGGGCCTGACCGATCTATCAGACTTATTTATTAAAAATATATCTCACTGAGAAGTTTCTATATAAGTATTATTTACATATATTTTGATGTTTCGTAACCCTGTAATCAGTATTTCTAAACATTCTTTTTGTTGAATGCTGTGGTCTGAATATATGAGATTGAAAAAAGTTGGCGCTTACATTCCTTGTGGTGTTTACCTCTTCTATAATGAGCACACGTCTCGGTCCCTTAAAAATGTTTTCTTCATAAAATCTTTATCCTTACCTTAAAGCTTTTCAGGAGTTTTCCTTCTCAAAGATTTCCACAAATCACTAGTATAGACATTCAATATTAAATATGCAATCTTTACAGTGCATTCCGTCGATGCAATCTAAATTATATAATCAGCCGCAATCAGCAGCAACTGACCGTAATTGGAAGAGATTGTTCTAGAATCGCTCCATTACTGGCTATTGTTGACTTGATTAATTTTACTTTTTATTTTAACTCTACACTCAGCACTTTAAACTCTAAAGTTTCCATTTCTTCAAATATATAATACTTTTATTTGGAATTTAAACTACACTTCCTTTGCTACATTCTAACGAATTATTCATATGCTCGAGGGAAAAGCGATTCCAATTTCAAGGATGCATTCGAGTTTTGCACGCCTCATAAGCGAAGCGTTGAGGTGGGTACTACTGTCACTTCGCGCAAAACATCTGATTTTTCAAACTTAAAATGTCTTTATGTATCATACATTGCACTTGTAAGATAATACATACACACACATATTAAGAAAAAACACTATTTTTAACGTTCATGATATTTTTGATGTCATTTTTGTTATTTAAACTAGTTAAAAAACAGTTTAAAAAAGTTCTGTCTTGGACGTCCGTGTGTCTGTATGTGCGGATCCTTTTTCTTGTTAACACGATAGCGACCGAAATACTTTACTAATCGAGTCTTTTTTTTTCTCTTACGCTTGAGTATGCTCAGGAATAGAACCCTTTCATTTTTCAGGGTCTGATTCGATGTGGTTTAATTGTTATTAAATAAACAAAAATAATAATTAATAAATAATTATTAAAAAAAAATTATGAGGCGTGCACTTTTGGATTTTCCAAACTATTTAAACATGCTATGAAAAGACTTTTATGATGTATGGGACTACCTTTATTATCCAACACATTCTAAATGCTTGTAGTACTTGATGGCCCATGATTTATCTTTCCAGAATTATAAAATAGTCAACATCTTGGTCTATCCTCCATGGATTGCAATATGGCAGAATGTAGAAATTATTCAGGGAACTCGTCTCGGCTCTATCTACAATGTAACAAACGGGAGTTAAATCCTGAGCTTAAAATGTATTTTTATTACGCAAATGTGTTAAGTCTCTTGACTAGTAAATATTTCATACAATACTCTAGTTTCTACCTTTTCAGTTCCTCTCAGATAGAAGAAAATGTAAATTCTATACTGATAAAATATATTTAAATTAGGAATTTAACGATCCCGATACCGATATAATCGGGAGGCCGATAATATATCGCCGATTATAAAACAACCGGCGCGCCGAATGAACGCCTGCGCGCGGTCACTTTGTTTTCTGAAATCTACCAATAGTAAACATTGATTATTGACCTTACTCTAACTGACTTTTTAAAATGATAATACATACTAAAAAAATGTTTATTGATTTTTGATATGCATTTTTATTTAAAAACATACGATTTACAATCAATTCTCTGTTAGATGTAGGTAACTTTTATTGCTTTTATGCTTTATGCCCATTAAGTGCATAATTCATTATCTATTTACCTACCAAGCCACCGATATCGGTTACGGTATCGCCGATTATTTGCCTCAAATATCGGTATCGTATCGGCAAAATCATGTATCGTTACAAGTACAACACTAATTTAAATAACAAACCTTTCTTATTATCCTGAAGAAATCAGTTAAGCATAAACAGTTACGCATAAGCTTATAAACATTGACTGAAAAAAATACATGATATAAAACACCTGAAAACCTAATTAACAGTCTTTCATTCAAGCGATTTTAAATCAAAATTTGACACGTCTCTGAATGTAATGAAATGTTCCGAGAGCAAATCTCATTAGCACAGGAGTCAAGTTACAAAGCCGGCCGTTGAATTCCGATCGAGCCGTCTTCGCGACACTTGTGAGCAAATAAAAGATAAAAGGTCTATTCCATGGGATCTTCAGACAGATATATATTATTTTACGTTAGATATTTTAAATATATATACAGTTTAAGGCAAAGGTAGTGGATATGTTACTCATCCACTTTCTGTATTTGAAAATTGTGTGTATGAAATAAATTTATTTTTCATTTTTTTCATTTTTCATTTTCATGTTTAAGGCCGGCCGCACATAGTCAGAATTTTTATGTCAGAAAATTTCTGATGCCCGCCGATACCTCACCGCACACTTGACAGAAATTGTCTTCCGGCAAGTGTGAGTTTAGTTCGCGGTTGGCCGGCAGCATAGTAGATATAGTCTTGACTCTTGCGGACAATTAGAATACAATTAAAATGGTAGTTTTATACATTATTCGACGAATCAGTTTTAACCAAGGATTGAAAAATCAGCCCTAAGTTAATAAAAATAAAATAAAACATATATCCACTCAGTTGCAGAAGATTGCATGACAGCCAATTTCACATGAAACATGTATATTGTATAGTGCGTTTCAC
This sequence comes from Colias eurytheme, assembly GCF_061535395.1. Classification (NCBI taxonomy): domain Eukaryota; kingdom Metazoa; phylum Arthropoda; class Insecta; order Lepidoptera; family Pieridae; genus Colias; species Colias eurytheme. The sequence continues at coordinate 2,175,884 of NC_142980.1, forward strand.
GAAAGTGTTCCCCTGCCGTTATGTTGGCTTACCTGACTGTCAAAAACGAAAATATTTTTTATATAATTACTCTAATACCTAAATTCGATGATAAATTATTTTTCATTTTTCAATTTACATCATAAAAATTACCAGCTAGTTACGATTAAAAAAATTCTGCCGTCAAAAAAGGTATATTTAGGTAAATCGAAAATTCATTTAGTCCAAGGGATCTTCCAATTCGGAAAAAAGGTAAGTAAAAAGGCCTTTCAGCTCATTTCCTTAAACGATTTAAAACGATTTCATTTTCCTTACATCGGAGTGATTCCAAAGTATATTCAAGTGATTTATTTATAAGTTTAGTGAGTTCAAGGGAAAATAAATACGATTGTCTGTTTCCTTAGTGTTAAGGGTTTTTATTTTATGATATAAGTATTTAATTGTTGTCAAACCTATTGAAAAAAATAAAACCGGCCAACTGCAATCGGACTCACCGAAGGCTCCGAACGAACCTATTTTTAGTATGTTCTAACTCTAAAATGTATGTTTTAGCTATTTTTCTTATATCTGTGTTATAAGAACCTGTTTTCAACCAAATTTCAAGGCTGTGTCTATGGGAAGTATCCTGTACACAGATCCTGTAGGTTTTGATTCCCTTGAATCGAATGTCAAAATTTGCGAAAATTTTCAGCATTTACGGCTGTATCTTTTGATTGCATTGGTTTATAAGTTTTTCACAGCATCAAGAGTCCGTAGACTTGAGTATTCGATATAAATTTCAGCTTGATACCTCAACGCGTTCCTCAGAAAAATTTTTTTGACAGACAGACGGACAACAAAGTTTATTAGAGTTCCTTTTTTTTCCTTTTGAGGTTCGGAACCCTAAAAACACTAGTTCGACTACAGCGAAGAGAATTTTAATTTCATCAATATAAAGATATTGAAATCTATTCCTAGTTGTCCCAATATTTAAAAAAACATTTATTCAAAATCTTCTCAACGAACTTCGCTAAAATTTTACATATTATAGAATGATAGAATAAAACACAAAAACAGATATTTTTAATTGCGTCGTAAGTGAAACTTAGAATGAAACTTGCTCACCGCTAAACTAAAGAACATTAATTTAATGCAAGGTTTGTAATTAGAAAAAAAATGTTAGCAATTTTACATTTTCAGTTCTCAATATTGCTCTATATTCTAGGTTTATTGCATGTTTCTAGAAAACAGTGCCTTCCCTTTATAAATTCATACAAATATTATTTAATAGGCAAACAACATAGCTCATTATTCATTAATAAAAAAACTAGATCTTATAAAATTGTAAGTCAATGCGTTTAAACGCAATACAGTTAATGTTCACAATAAATGTCATATTACGGGCTAGTTAAGCGCAATAGGAGCGGCGTGAAATATGATATTTGGCAAACCTTCCGCGACACAATCGGCCCAAGTGTAAGCACAAATTACTCAGCAAACAAAACGCGATAATGGACCGTCAGATCTACAGAATTAGGGCTGCTTTGGAAAACAAATACACTCTATTGGGTGACTAAAATGTTATCGGCTGTACCCGTTGTTTGATGACTGCACTTCTGGAATTCGTAGCGTTTCGATCGGGTGCACGTAATGTGATTTCACCTTTGTTATAGACGATATAAAAAACATTTACTAGGGATATATTGCTTGATTAATAAGTAGGCTTTTTTCAAGTGACTAATTAAGGTTTTTTACCTACGATTTAATTACAGTAATTATGCACAGTGATTTCTGTACTGGAATGTAACGCTACTTCACTTACTATTAAATATAGGTTATATATAAGTCAGCTGTACCAGGATAAAACAAAATGTAACACAACCCGTATAATTCAATGTCAGAGCTTTAAATAACATAATTTGAAAAGTTCCTGCGTGCGCCACACAACATTGCGTCGAGGTACTATAAACCTCATGTCGTAAATATTTTTATGACTACTATCCCTGTTATGGGAACATAATATATTTATTCATATTGCGTGAATTAGGGCGAGAAATTATTAGTATAGTATTGTGTTTTATTCTACACCGAATGTTACAGATATAACTTTTTATATGACTGCAATTGTATGCGGCGAAAGTCATTGTTAGTCAGATACATATCTCTCAGAGTCAAACACGTTTTTGCAAATGTTTTTCTTTCAGAACCGTGGAAACGTCAATCAACATTCTGAATTACTGAGGATAACCTTTGAACTATGTATTTTTCTTCATGTGAAGAAGGATGTATTAATATTTATCACCTATATTACCATTTACCATTATAACTCTGGTTCGCACCCAGCACGTTTTTTCATAATCACGGTTGTAGTTGCCTGCTAACTAACAATTAAGTCAGCCCCAGTTTAAATACGTATTTTAATATTTAAATTCAAATATACAAAAAAATTAATTAAGTGTTGAAAGTGGAGCAAGTTTTGTATTGAATGTATAAAAGTGGAAAAGAATATTTAAAATAACCAACTGATTTTATCATATAAAAAAGGACGCTGCTGATTTTGCACGCCTCATAAGCGAAGCGTTGAGGTGGGTACTACTGTCACTTCGCGCAAAACATCTGATTTTTCAAACTTAAAATGTCTTTATGTATCATACATTGCACTTGTAAGATAATACATACACACACATATTAAGAAAAAACACTATTTTTAACATTCATGATATTTTTGATGTCATTTTTGTTATTTAAACTAGTTAAAAAACAGTTTAAAAAAGTTCTGTCTTGGACGTCCGTGTGTCTGTATGTGCGGAGGATTTTCTTGTTAACACGATAGCGACCGAAATCATAGAAATCTAAATAACAAGACACTAGAAGTCGTAAGCGTGCGTGACCTTGTCGCCACTCAGGTGATTTGCACATCACCAGTGCATTCGTCAAGCTCCGTCACGCTGGAACCCGCTTTAAAAAAAACCTTACTTTTTTTCAGCCTATTTTACCTACAAACGATGCTAATAAATGTAGTATAGGTCAATTTTTTGTAGTCTTATTAGTTACTTAGAAAACATCATTGATATCGTTCGAAGTAAAAAATATAAATAATAGCGTGTTGATTAGTTTTGGAATGGGTTCCAAATTGATTGTAGTTTATTGTAGTGGCAAGAAAATTCTTTATTTGCGTTGTTTTATCTCAAATTATTGCAAGAAGGTCACAATAACAAGATTTTAAAAAATAAATAACACTTGTTCAAAAACTACAAACGATGCCAATAAATGTAGTATAGGTCAATTTTTTGTAGTCTTATTAGTTACTTAGAAAACATCATTGATATCGTTCGAAGTAAAAAATATAAATAATAGCGTGTTGATTAGTTTTGGAATGGGTTCCAAATTGATTGTAGTTTATTGTAGTGGCAAGAAAATTCTTTATTTGCGTTGTTTTATCTCAAATTATTGCAAGAAGGTCACAATAACAAGATTTTAAAAAATAAATAACACTTGTTCAAAAACTACAAACGATGCCAATAAATGTAGTATAGGTCAATTTTTTGTAGTCTTATTAGTTACTTAGAAAACATCATTGATATCGTTCGAAGTAAAAAATATAAATAATAGCGTGTTGATTAGTTTTGGAATGGGTTCCAAATTGATTGTAGTTTATTGTAGTGGCAAGAAAATTCTTTATTTGCGTTGTTTTATCTCAAATTATTGCAAGAAGGTCACAATAACAAGATTTTAAAAAATAAATAACACTTGTTCAAAAACTACAAACGATGCCAATAAATGTAGTATAGGTCAATTTTTTGCAGCTCAAGTTTTCAATACTTACGAAAGTCCGTGTATTGCTGTTATTATTTTTTAATACGAAAAACAGCACATACTTGTAAGTCCAACGATTTTGAATTTATATTTTGAGGTATAATCGATGCTACATTTACTGTAGGCACTGTAGTAACTGTAAACTTGTGTACGCACGCTTATATTTAATCGGTAATGTCCATATACATATAAAGGTATGCTGTCGGAAGACAAACTGTGAAACTACGAACGATTTCCTTTTCTATTTTCTAACGTCTTAAAATGTATCTCTCTATCAAACACTAAGTAGATTTATTCATTCGCACTTATAATCAGTAATAAGCAAGACATACAAATATAAAGGTACTGTGACAATTGTTCATATCGTTTGTAGTTTTTATGCCAGTGTCATTTTATTATACCACTACAATTTGGCTAGTTTTATCTGATTTTTCTTGAAGTTATTTAAGAGCGAGCGCGCACGAGCAACTTTGTCTCCGCAACTATTTTGTCTCCGCAACTATTTTGTCTCTCCACCCATGGGCTAGTATGAAAGTGCGCGCACGTAGCGACGCAACTCCCCATACAAATTGATGGGAGAGACAAAATAGTTGCGGAGACAAAGTTGCTCGTGCGCGCTCGCTCTTAGAGGATAAATTATTTTACCAGTACTACAATAAACGATAAATGACAATATTAATTCCAATTTTTTAAATTGCACTATTTTGAGTTTTTTTTCGTTTCGGATGGAATTTATCCATTATTTCATTTTAATTACTTTTGTCGTCTCAGCAGTTTCGGATTATTAAGTGACTTTGTAACATTGAACAGCAAACTACTGAACATTAAAGATATCCAACTCTTTTTTTTTTTAACATATATCATGTGCAATTTAATGTACACTAAATTACGAAACTCCCACACGCATACACAAACACGCACGTGTGCGAAGATGTATGTATGAGCATGAATATTTTTTTTTCTAAAACTACAAACGACACGAAATCCAAGGCTCATAATTGTTTTGAATATATGTATTAACTTATTGAACACTAAATTTTTTGTTTTTTATTGCTTACAGGGGTTCAGCAGCCACTACAAACATATGAGTTTAGCTACAATCAACTACATTGTTTGTAGTTTTTGAACAAGTGTTATTTATTTTTTAAAATCTCGTTATTGTGACCTTCTTGCAATAATTTGAGATGAAACAACGCAAATAAAAAATTTTCTTGCCACTACAATAAACTACAATCAATTTGGAACCCATTCCAAAACTAATCAACACGCTATTATTTATATTTTTTACTTCGAACGATATCAATGATGTTTTCTAAGTAACTAATAAGACTACAAAAAATTGACCTATACTGTACATTTATTGGCATCGTTTGTAGTTTTTGAACAAGTGTTATTTATTTTTTAAAATCTTGTTATTGTGACCTTCTTGCAATAATTTGAGATGAAACAACGCAAATAAAAAATTTTCTTGCCACTACAATAAACTACAATCAATTTGGAACCCATTCCAAAACTAATCAACACGCTATTATTTATATTTTTTACTTCGAACGATATCAATGATGTTTTCTAAGTAACTAATAAGACTACAAAAAATTGACCTATACTACATTTATTAGCATCGTTTGTAGGTAAAATAGGCTGAAAAAAAGTAAGGTTTTTTTTAAAGCGGGTTCCAGCGTGACGGAGCTCATTCGTCACTGTTCAGTTGCTCTGGAGACGTATGAGTGTATACATGGTGTGTTTCAGCAATTCCCATTGCGGAAATTCTTCCACAAGTTGTAATTATACTTATAAAGGAATAATATTTCATCGGAAAATATATTTTTTTAGAAATAATGCCGTTTTTCCTTAAAATTATAGAATATTTACAAGTATTACGAGTGTCACCATAGCAATCGAAATAACAATGAATGACACAGTCGACCATTCTTATTATCACGTTTGTTCGTATTGGAGCAAAAAGTCTCATATACTCAGGGATGTTATTCTAAAATAAACCGTAAATTCGTGCGTTAGGATACATATTCAAAAGCTTAATTTAATAGATAGTTAGTTTTCACTAAAATCAAGCTGTCCAATAAAAGGCATAGTTTACTTGTGTGTACTGTTTAGCTTTCGGTTTGAATGTGTTGATTTTGGCGACAGCGGTTTTCATACGAATTATGACATTATAGCCCTTCTATGTGTCTTGTTATTTAGATTTCTATGTCAGGAATAGAACCCTTTCATTTTTCAGGGTCTGATTCGATGTGGTTTAATTGTTATTAAATAAACAAAAATAATAATTAATAAATAATTATTAAAAAAAAAATTATGAGGCGTGCACTTTTGGATTTTCCAAATTATTTTCTTCTACGAATAAAATCAAATACTTACAACTGACAATACAACGATTTTAAAAATTATTTTATCATTAGAAATCTCATTGTTTGATGAGTAACATTTTTATCTGGAGTTATCAAGCAGCTAGTATAATATAAGCTTATCCTAAGTCATTTGATATTTTAAGATTTCTAATAACTACCACGTTTTTCATAAAATCGTATACCTACCTACCTATTGGATAGATCTGATAATCGGCCACCATCTGTATTTCATACCCCTAAGTGACAAAAGTATGGGTTTTCGGAATTTAGGAAGCCTAAGCCTTGTAGATTTTTTCCTTAGCCGATGAAATGATAGTCATGCGATAGTTTACAACATAAACCCTTCGAAATGTTTTTAACTATATATATATTTACTAGTGGTCCGCCCCGGCTTCGCCCGTGGTACCTACATGTTTAAACTATCCTATCTCTCAAGTTGGATCGAACTGCTCATGGTGTGCGAATTTTATTATAATCGGTTAAGTGGTTTAGGAGTCCATTGAGGACAAACATTGTGACACGAGATTTATATATATATATTAAAGATATTGCGTATTAAGTTAATATTATATTGAATTTATCGTTCAATTTCACAATTGCTTCGACCTGACTGCGTTTAATATAACAATAAGATGATCCTTAGATCAATTTTGCAGCGGATATTGTTCACCAATATTTATTAAAAGGGAGACATCTTTACGGGTGTCTTGTGGCGTAAATGCTTCGGATATTAAGAATTTATACTTCAATAAGTACAAGACTTCAGATCGAGTCTTTGAAGAAAACTAACTGCTATGATATGGATATACTACTTCCTTTCGTGGCTTCGCCCACAGTGTCTAAAACTTTAGAAATTATTAAAACTTTATGGAACCGCTCAATCTATTAAACACCCTTTTTCTCAGAAACGCGTGTAGGTATCAAGCTGAAATTTATATCGAATACTCAAGTCTATGGTCCCTTGATGCAGTGAAAAAATCAAACTTATAAGTGAAACGCAATGAAAATATATAGCTGTAACACTGACACAGTCTTAAAATTAGGTAGAAAGTAACGTCTTATAACACAGACAGGAATAATTGCGAAAAACATGAATAATTCGTCCTTTTGAGTTTCGGAACCCTAAAAACGAGGTATTGCAACAAGTTGTTATAAATAAAAAAAACAACAAAAGTCAATACGATGTGTAGACCATAGGGTCATTAAGTGGTCAACATGTTATAAGGAAATCTTCCTTTGAACTTCCCCCGGTAAAATAAAAATTGCAAACAAAATAAAATATATATATAAGTACATATATTATGAGAAAGTTTTGCCATTCTAAAATAGGTACATTTACTTTTATTTTTTACAGTACATATTACATTTAGTACATTTATTTTTCTTGTATGCAATAAAGATTAAAAATAAATAAAAATAAATACATTTATTTTGACGCCATCAATGCTTTTTACAGATGGAGAGCTAGCTTTTTCTTTTTATGTTTTTTGTGAGTTGAGTTTTATCATGGACTAATAATCTATGGTTTTATTAAGAAATTTTGATGTGTTTTTTTAAATAAGCCTAATAAAGCTTTAGATAATATTATGTTTTGTACATAAAATGTGAAGTAATTTTAAGTAAATGTAACTCATCCATTTAAAGCATTTTAATTTAATTTAATTTTAAGAAATCGATTTCATACAAGTTATGTAAGGTTTAAGTATATTAAAAAAATATTTTGGTGTTTAATTTATTCAACATATTTGTTATGTCCTTACGAATGTTTTTGCAATGGAATAACTAGATACATAATACAATTTCTTAACAAGAATTACTATATCATTATTATCAGATATACAATTTAAATTAAAGCAATATTACCAACATCATATTCTTATTATTTACACAGTGAACATAAAACAAATATTTGTGTACTTTTCAAAAGCTCTGCACCTCAATATTCGATAAACAACCCGCTTCAAAGACGTAGCCTTCCACATTTGGAAACCTTTCAACCATACTACAGTGAAGCGTGGCTAGACCAAAAAGGAAGCCAGACATAAAAGATACATATTTGACTTTGCAAGCCAATTTAACTTTTAGCTGTGTGTCTAGCCGCGGCCTGAGCGTGAGCCTTGTATCTCTCTCTCTTTCCATCTCCAATGGAGTGTGATTTGATGCCGAATTTTACTCGCCCTAAAACATTTTTGAATTCATTTCCTTATCGTGATGCTACGCATCGATAATACGTTCTGGATAAGGTTCTGTACCCTTAGTCACTTAGTACCTACAGATTTAATGTTTCGATGTGTAATTATATGTATATTAATTTCGACAATTATATAAATTCAATGTACGATAACTTATAGTACAAAATATTCTATTAGAAATAATACAAAATTTATCACAATTAGGTACCTAAACTTAAACGTAATACATATAAAAAAACCGGCCATGTGCGAGTTGGACTCGCGCACGAAGGTTCCGTACTATTAATATTTTACTTACTTAAGCGGGTGATCCACTGGCGAGCAAAACTGCTGGTACGCTAACGAACTCGCGAGCCAAAGGTCTAAACCGCCAATGGAGCACTTAAAAGTCTGCGGACTTAAAGAACGGCGAATTTGCTCGCTGGCTCGTTGTGCATGCTTGAAATTCTAAGTCCGCGGTCCAGAAAACCGCCAGTGGATCAGGCGAGCCGGCGAGCCTACAATCTTTTAGCGACTTTCGTGTAGACCGCACGCGCTGCGTCTAGCTACAAAAATGGATTTACGCTCGTTTCGTCGCGAGTTTGTGTCGGAATTTATAAAATGTTTTTAGGAACATGATTGTCTATGGAAGTACATCAGCAGAGACTATAAAAATAAATTGCTAAAACCTTCCGCGTACAATAAACTTTTAGAGATCTACCAAAAAAATGATCCCAACGGTACAATATCTGATATTAAAAACACCATTCAATATCTGCGTCTTTTCTTCTTTTTTTGTTCTTTCTCCTGATTTAAAAGTACCCCCAAGTAACACGCCATGACTTCGCCAACGATGAGAGTAAACTGTTTGGTACGCTAATGGATCACCAACGCGAGTCGACGAGCCAACGACCAACGAGTCAACGATCTAAACCGTCGGCTCGTCGGCTCGCCAGTGGATCACCCGCTTTACCCTTAATATTTTACTTTTTTTAATTTTTAGTATTTGTTGTTACAGTGGCAACGGAAATAGGTTGTTCATCATCTGTGAAAATTTCAGCTTTCTAGCTATCACGGCTTATGAGATACAGCCTGGAGACAGACAAACAGACAACGAAGTCTAAGTGATAGGGTCCCGTTTTACCCTTTGGGTACGGAACCCTAAAAACGAGTAAGTATGTTTTTTTAACTTTTCATTAACGTATTGATTAGGCTTTTATTTAACTTGAAATAAATACAATTATTACTCAACGAAGACAATTATGCTAGCTTCTTAAATATTTTCTAATGTAGGTAAGTCTTGATGTATGTCTGTGGTAAGTACATATTTTAACATTGATTTATTATAACGTTCAAAACTTCGAATTCCCCAAAGCATTGCACTTTTCACAATAACTACCAAACAATGATTCACTGCAATCCGTTTAAATAAAACGAATAATAGAATTCGTGAAATTGCTTTTTAATTAAACTATGTGAATACTAGAACTGTCGACGTAATATTAACGGACTGAGCTATTTCCGCGATCAAAAGTAGGTATTACTGGGGGTTGTAGGGAGCCAAAGGGACGATGTTATTGGGATAATCCCCTTGGGTCATAAACATACCATATCGATATAATATACATCTATATAATATCATACGTATGCCGTGTTGGTAGTACATCAGTTGCTTATGGCCTATGAGGTTGCACCGATCGAACTATGCTTACGGTCATTTCAAATGAATGTTTTATTGGTTTTCATTGGTACTTGAATTGTGATATTCGATATGTCCCTAATGCAGTGGCACTGGTGCTTATTGAAGTGAAACTTCTATATCGGGGTTGGAAAAAAATTTAGTGTAACATTTTTTCGTTACATTTTTCGCATGACATTTTTCCGTTACGCGCCATCTTTTTCTTATCCCTACCACGCGTGATTCGACATATTTCTGTAAAGTTGCATACACTAAATTATTTTTTTAAAATAAGGTCATAAAGAAGTTTCACTTATTACGTGTGTACACTAGTAGTACACGCACACATTTTTTTTATTTTTATTGAATGTATTACAAACTAACAATGTCTAATATATGTTTCAGATTAACAGCAGGTTTACTGAATTGAGAATTGATTGGATTGGTGTGAGAAAACTCACGAAAGATATAAGAAAATTTTTAAGCAGCATTTTAGGTGATTTAAGTATGATCTTCTACGTTTCTTAAGATACTATCTAAATGATAATCACTCTACTCATATCTGCCAATAAAATATCTATAACCATTGACACCATGCACCCCACGCTTTTTTTTAAATAAAATAATTTTTTTTTACTCACACTATTATTAATTTATATTCATTGAAATTTTTAACACTATTTTCTTAATTTAAATTCATTTAAATTTATTTTCTATTTTTTAGTTCGGTTTTCTATAAAAAGCGTGTTTTTTAGTTTTTTTAAACTATTATTTATTTTCTACTTTTTAGTTTGGATTATTAATTATAATAGCTTGTTTTTTTAATTTAAAACTATTGCACGACTCATGATGCGAAGCATCAGAGAGTGCATTACGATCGAAAAATTTTTTTCGCCTTATTTTGGCAACTATTTCTAGTATTATAGCCTTGTTAGTTAACCCCTTACCGCATACAAAGCCATATATGGACGACGAAGTTCATGAATTTTTTATAGGCTAACTATAAACAATATCTAAAAAAACTACCTTACATCTTAAACAGCATTGAGAATTGAAACGTAATTAATTTATACAGTGTAAATGTTATCCATCAGATATATTATAGATTTAGTATAGCGCGTGCGACGGTTTGGGTGCGCGGAAAAAACAGTGATTTTCAAATTAAGATTTCAATATCAAAAAGGTTAGTAAACCCATGAAAAAAAATATTACTTCATTCTTTAGTCTTTCTAAAATAAGGTAAAACATTTGGTTTGGTTGTTTTTTTGCTTTAATCATGTTTTTTTTGTACTTTTCCAAATCTGTCATATTTGGCTTCGTATGCATTCCGTCCAAAATATTTTATGGCATATGTGGCTTGGTATGCATTGAAGGATACTTTCACTGATTGTTCCAGTATCGATCCTGGACACTTTTATCTCACTGCTAAGCATGTAAATATCATATCATCATCAATAAATACAGACTCATGCTATATGCTACTGTATGATTTTTAATTAGCCGTTTCAGAGCAAATGCGAAAGTCAGGGAAAGCTCTTATTACCAAAAGACGTGGTCGTCTCTCAAAAACTTAGGAACATCGGCATCTCTGGAGTTTCCTCAGTATTCCTGACTCGCCAATTGCCGCAAAAAAGCTACGAAAAACTCCTGCAAGACATCTAGATTTTCACTTTGATTCTGTACGATCTGATGGGATTATAGTCATTACCCAATTTGGAAGAAGAACACCCGTCAGCTATGCCTATACTGTTCCAATTTCGTTCCTTCACATTATGTGAAAAATATAACGTGTTTTTTTATGTTATAATGACAAACGTAATTGTTTTAAGCAATTTCACGAAGTATAAGTTTGATGTGATTCTGGGTGTTATTTAGGTATCCATATAAAGTACTAACATTTCGCCCGCGGCCTCGCCCGCTTTTTCAAAGAAAACCCCGCATAGTTCCCGTTCCCGTGGGATTTCCGGGATAAAACCTATCCTATGTGTTAGTCCAAGTTACCCTCTATATTATGTGTGCTAAATTTCATTGAAGTCGGTTCAGTAGTATTTGCGTGAAAGAGTAACAAACATACATAATATACATCCACCCTCACAAACTTTCGCATTTATAATATTAGTAGGATAGGATTTATGTAAAATATATGTAGTATATCAGTTGACTTAGCATTCAGGATACAAGCCTAAGTTTAGTTTGGGGCTTAGCAACCATGTGTGTGAAATTAGTCCTGAATATATTTTTATTTTATTAATTAGTTACTTTTTTCTAATTGCATACGAAGCCATATATGACAGAAAAAATACAACAAACACTGCATACGACTCCATATATGGCGCCGTTTCATATTTTCTATAATATAAGTAAATAATTTTTTTTCTCAATTTGATCTCATAATGTAAGGTCTAATAAACACTTTTTTGTAAAAAAATAATTTTTATTTCATCTCCTTAATAATTCATGCAATAAGGGGTTAATGGAATCAAGATATTTTGCATATAACTATTGTCGAGATAACATATGATTTTTATTTTTTTTTTTTAAACTATTATTTGATTTGTAGAATTAAAATTCTCTTTAGTATACAAAATTTTTTCAATATTAGAGAAAACGGCTAAAGATAATTATTGGAAATAAAAATTAACATCGAGTCCTGGCTTATCGACTGTAGAGAAAAATTATAGAAAATTTTAATTATTTTCTTACTTTATCGACTATAGATGAAAATTATATAAATTAACAAAAAACATATTTTGCAAATTGAAAAATGGAATAATTTTATCAAATTAGTGTATTGTCATCGGTCCTCAATAAATCTACAAAGTTTGAACGAAATCTGGCCGTTTAACGTGGGTCAAAATCGCGCCCAAAGAAGTCGGTTACAAACATACAGGTGAAGCTAATATAAAGCGTGTAAAAACTAGCTGCGCTTCGCGGTTTCTCCCGCGTGGCTCCGCCCCTGTTGGTCTTAGCGTAAAATAGCTTATAGCCTTCCTGGATAATTGGGCTATCTAACACCGAAAGAATTTTTCAAATCGGACCAGTATTTCCTGAGATAAGCGCGTTCAAACAAGCAAACAAACAAACTAATTCTTCAGCTTTATAATATTATAGTAGAGATTATTTCTAAAAGTTGTTGTTTTTACATCGTGATCAATTGATTTGTTACATCTTCTATGATATAAAAATGAATCCCAAAATGTGTTGGTAAGCGCATAACTTGAGAACGGCTGAACCGATTTCGTTAATTCTTTTTTTATTATATTCCTTGAAGTACGAGGATGGTTCTTACGTAGAGAAAACGTAAATATGTACCACGGGCGAAGCCGGGACGGACTGCTAGTTTTTTATACAATTCGCTGCACAAAATGCCTTGGGCAAAGACTGGCGACTGGTGTTAATCTAAAAAAAAAATAAAAAAAAATAACGCAAATATTTTTTTATTAAAATAAATAAAGCCCGAATTAGTAATGATCTCATTACGTTATCACAGCTATAACGACCAAGAACGATTATAAACTTATCAAAGGGTTCTTCATATATTTTTATTCAACATATTTTATTCTATAATTTTATACTTAAAAATAAAATTTTATAAATATAATGCTTGTTTGACTTTAACTACCAACACCCTCAAAACTATCTAATCGTGAAAGATTTGACAATATCCAGTCTTCGAATAAGACAAATGAATCACCATTTATACTGAACCCAAACACCTAGCTAGCGTGATACGTGTTCATTAGAACAGTTCGTGTTAAGGTGCAATAATTGGCTTCATTATCCGTTCACACATTGCTGTGATCTGACGTCGGCGGTCGACTTGATTACCGCATTCATATGAGAGTTAAGAAAGTTTATTTTTAATCTGTGCCGAATTTGACAGTGACATCTGTCAAATTGTGACATTTATTATTCCTTTTTTTAATTCTAAGATTGACTAATTTTTCGCTGTAATTGTAGCGCGGATTCGAATTATTGGAAAATTTATTAGTTATGAGAAAGTTATTACAACTCAAACAATTCTGATTTGTAGTACATTCCTCAACAAATAATCATTGTTTTTATATTATATGTCAATCAAACTTTTCAGTTTGATTGACACACATGAAAATTCACACATGAAAAAAATATCTTATGTCACTGTTACCTTTCGGATATCCGGAGCGAATTCAGAAGGTAATTGGCGAGAACTTCGGAAGAAAAAAATATTCTCAAACAGTTCCTCAATTTAGCCGTTCGACGTTCGACGTCTAATCAGTAGCTCAAAGAGATATATCGTTCGCATAAATAGTGATACATCCTTAGATACATCCATGAGCCAATAACAAACCACACCTTCAAATTTGACGACTCAATGCGTTATAATCGAAACAGAATCACCCAATCATCTCACAACTAGCTCAGCTCTGACGTTGATTAAAAAGCATATCAAAGCAACAAATACATATTGAAACTTGAGCTACCAAATTTGGAAAGTCGCGCCTCGATCTAAACTGGATGTCAGATGGTATTCGTCAAATTATACGCATTACATGCAGCTACCTTTGATGTTTTAGTTCATTAATGTGGCTCGCGAAGCGCACCAAATCCAGATTTATCTGGGGTGCAGTTTACTTAACAAAGTAGACCTTATGCTGCTCTGATACTCTATTGAATTTAGCTGAACGTACGTTTAAATCGAATAATAATGGCTCTCGGCACATTCGGGATGAATTAATTAGAGGTGGATGATGGAGATTAGTCGACGTGGCGCGTCTCTGGTAGCCATGGAGTTTTATTAAAAGTAGCCACTGCTTTGTTCTTTTACAATACACAAGGGCTCAGGTCACTCCATAATGAATGATATTAACAAGCGCAAAGGGTAATTGGAAATGTGTATCGGATGTTGTGATTATTGTTATATTTATGCGCTTGTTATTGGAGCTTTGTGTACGGATTACGTTTTGGGGAGCTTACGGCTTATTCCCTTCGTATTAAAATGGGTTAAAATTATTGAATTGTTTTGATAAAACAAGGCTATCAAAAGCATCGGTATCACACCAGGAATAGGTACGATTTTTATATTCATTTTGAAGTGTTAACGTGAAACAAATACACAGACAACAATGTGGTCGCTATTTGTATGTAGTTATAATACCAGTATTTTGTCATATGTAGCGTATACATTTATTAGTTTCCAAATATTTGGCACGAGAGGGGTTTCAGCTGTAAGCGGCTTAGAGCTGCGATTGTGTGGCTGAGGTCTAAATCTCTATTTGTAGTTGGCCTGTGAACAAAGTTAGCGTGACAAGCTAGCGTAGATTACTTGTATTTGTATGAGAGTAATAACGAATCATGTGTTAATTCCACCAATTCTGATGTTGTATAATGTACATATTTATTTAAATATAGATCTATCAAAAAGAAAGAGATTGTGTGAAGTATCCATTTAAATAAGACTTAACTTTTGTAATAAATAAGAATTTGTAAAAAAAGGTTAGTAAGCTATATTATACCTACAAAAAACAGCCCTTCATTCATACTTTATTTTTACAATATAAACGTCTGAACAAAATGTAGAAACACCTCAGACAGTGAAGGACGCTACCAAAAACGTGACGAACGAAATAATTGCCAAATGGCAATTATTTTGATTGAATAAACATTCGTTTCCACTTGCAGCTATAATAATAATTAGACAATTCTTATTTCACGCCAAAGACACTGCCGTATAAATTAAACGCGCCTAATAAATCACTGTATTGAAAGGAGGGTCGTTTCGTAATTGAAAACTGACTGGCAGGAGTTTATAAACGCTTTATAATTGGGCGCAAAATTAGCTGCAGAGCGGAAAAAACTTAAGGAACGTTAAACATTATGAATGAAGCGGTCGATTACAGTTGACGTCTCCGCCGCGGCCGGTTATAACATTCAATGGGAGGAAATCTGAGTGGCGTTGACAAATGATGTGGCGTTTTGGCAATTTTCCATTGGCCGTGATGCGCCGTTCGGTGGGTTTTCAGTGTACAGTAGCGTATTTGCTATTTATTAATCTGTGGTAGCGGTCGCGTGGTTGGTGACCTGTGCCTATATTGACTGGCGAAGGCTTTTGTTCATTGAAATCTTTACTTTCATATGGTGTAAAAAAAATAAACAAACCATGATACATTTTCTCAGGAAATGCAAACAAACAGTGTGATAATGAGCTTTTACTTAATCAGTAAGCTTTTACTTAATCGATATTAATTTTGGACTTCCTTTTTTATACATTAAAACTATTTCAGATTCCTTCCACTGATTTGGTATTACATTTTGTGAGAGGATCAGATTGAATAAATTTGTTATAATAGTGTCTTGACCATCATATAAGAACCTCTTTTTTTAAAGTAGGGAAATCTTGCATAGATACCCACGGCTGCTTCCCAGGGGAAGGAGCCGTGGTTTATGTCGGTTTCTTACCAATTAAAACCCCACTGTGTTCCGTCGAGCCGCTGCGGATATTGGTTGGAATTCTTCCGCGACCATCATGCTTTTATCATCTCATTGGTAATTCTATCCGCCCCAGGACTCTTTTATTTTATATTTTTAATTGCTAGTTTCACTTCTTCATTCAAACAGTAGGTATTGGATCGTGATTCAAGTAGGTAATGTGCGTATCACACTTGGTTGGTATGGTCTTGGTTTTGTATAAGTCTTTGTAGGACTGTGTGACATACGATATAATATTATATTCTACATGAGTTCTTGATTAATTACGTTTTCTAGAAATAATAATGTAAACGTAGCAACATAATTATTTATTAATTACATAGACTGCTTTACGTTATGAAGTGTATTATAATAACAATACGTTTCATTTTTTTTTTTTTCAATAATAATTACAAAAGGACGTATGCAAAATGTTTAATAACCAAATCACCTTTAAAATATTATCTACTAGCTTTCCACCCGCGGCATTGCCCGCGCAGTCAAAGAAAAACCCGCATAGTTCCCGTTCCCGTGGGATTTCCGGGATAAAACCTATCCTTCTCCTTTATCGGGTATCAAAATATCTGTAAACCAAATTTCATGCAAATTGGTTCAGTAGTTAAAGCGTGATTGAGTAACAGACAGACAGACAGAGTTACTTTCGCATTTATAATATTAGTATGGATTCTCTCAGAGTAACCATGACCACGCTCACGGTAAAGTGCTTGTAGCGCCAGGTTTAATTATACACAATAAGGACGGTGAAGGACGTTAATCGTCCAAAATTCGTATTCAGGAGAACAAAACATCCTCAGGGGAGATACAATTAACAAAAGCTTATGCGAACTGCTTCTATTTTAATCTTATTTCAATTTACATTATAGGCCGGGAGATAGGTACTGACACAAAATTTAGGGACATATTTTGTAACAGGATGGCGGTTCTACAGGGGTCTTAGTACGCAATGACAAAAAGAAAAATGATGGTTAGAACACTGGTATCGGGGGCCCAGTCGTGTGGGCGTTAGTCGAAATCGTCGGATAAATAAGATAAATTACGGAAGTCAAACGATATGTAAGACAAAAATTTTAGAATTTACCGATAAAAAAGAATAAAAAAGAAGTAGGCGGTAGTGTCACGCAATACTTTTCCAGTGTGACTTACAGCCCGCCATACCGACGTGAATGCGTGGTTTTAAAAAAAACAATTCAACCATTTTGTACCAGGCTAATTTTTGCACAGGTAATCATCGTCCTGCAGCAATGTACGAAAATCGCCATGCCATACTTTTCAGACAGTTCCAAATGGTCGAAAATCAGCAATTATTTTTTTATCGCTAAACGATTTGTACCACCTTAAATTTTATTTTCAACAGCTCCTGAATGATTATCAATAGAAGTGTGATAACAGATAATGCCATACCTGTGGGATGCGGCGAATGTGTGCATGTGCAATCTTATATTAATTTTGAGTATATTTATACGCAATCTGCAAATCTTATATGCAATCTTATATATATATATATATATTTATTTAATACGAACTATAATAACAAAGGCAACCGTACACGTACAACCGTACACAAAACAATAAATATAAGTATAAACAAACTAAAATGAAAGTTAAAAACTCTTTACAAAGAAATACAAAGAGCGTATCAAATAATCGTATTTGTAAAGGCGGCTTACAATTTTTATTCGAGAAAATTGAAAACTTTGCTTTAGTCTCTCGTGGTACTTAATAATTCTCGATAAATATGCCTTCGAGTGACACGGACGTCGGCCAGTGTCAGACTATTTTTGTATGCGAGTTAGAAGCTAGTCTAAGAGCGTATACGCACTATGCGGGTAACCGCATTGCGGGTAGCCGTCCGGCTGACCGCAAGCACAATTATGTACGTAATATTCATTTCTATGCGCACTGCGATGCGGCTACCGCAGACCGCACAGTGCGCATAGAAATGAATATTACGTACATAATTGTGCTTGCGGTCAGCCGGACGGCTACCCGCAATGCGGCTGCCCGCATAGTGCGTATACGCTCTAAGCTAACACATCTCGGTAGTCAAGTAGGTACTTGACTTAAAATTAGTTGGATCATTAAAAGATAATCTATAGCAATTATTGTATACTAGCTGTGCCCGCGAATTCGTCCGCGTGGAACAGTGACTGCATAGTAGTTACTATACTTAACACACAATTATTGAGTAAACACGTGTACCTACTACCATAGACAATTAAGTTATAAACACTTACAGATTATTATACAGTTAAGAAATAAAATTAAATAAATAAATAATAACACAAAATAACTGTTGATAAAAGTTATTACTAAACTGAGCTAAAAAAATTACGTAGGTACAGTAGTAGTAGTAGGTACTATGGGTACGACATTGAAAACAATTTGTTAAATTTCTGTAAACGTTTATTATATTTGGAAATTGAGATTATTGCCTTTTGTAAATTTCAATTATTGTCAAGAAATAAAGTTTAAAGAGGAAAAGAATAATTTGAATCCTGGTTAAAATTATGTACGAAATGTTTGCAAGTTCCCTATAAAACTACGGATTTTTATATCTAAACTATTGTATTATACTACAAATTGCATATTATTTACAAGGGATTTTTATGGCGATTATGTAAAATAATTGTTAAATTTGTATATTATAAAATAATAAAGATATGTGCAAGTAAAGGGCTGGTTGGTAACAAAACGGGCGAACGGTTTGAGCATAGCGCACGGGCTCTCCGTGAGGTAATTCAACGCGGATACCTATAACCCCCGAACCGAGTGTACGAGTTTTCTATACTCAAACTCAACTCAACTCAACTCAAACATTTATTTATTCAATTAGAAGCACTTTCGAATTCGTACTGCGCCTACCGCCGCGACACACAGGTCATACATTAGCTGTTTCCGCACTATAACAATATTCTTTACTAATATTTGCTAACTAGCTTGAATTTGACTTTCAAATAAAATAGAAAGTTTATTTTCTGTGAGTACTTTTTCCGTGTTGTATTTTATCTGATCAGCAACAGCAACGAATCGGGTCACGTTTGAAAAAGATCCAAATTGATTTAATGAAACGCTTGTAATCGTGAAGGAACTATTATCTAAATTAAATTAAGTTTAGCTAAACAACAGGCTAATTCCATCATTGTTTCGCATAATTTGTGTGAAAATCTACACAATTCGATAATATAACTCGATAAATATATTTCGTTCGACATCTAGCAAAGAACTCATACATATAAATGCGTTAATTGATTTTAATTAATCCATTAACTTCAAAGACAAAAAAATAATAAATCAAGAAAACCTCCGAGACACCCGATACGCAGCGATCATTAATATTATTGTAATCTAAACTTGAAAAGCTTCGATTTCAGTTAAAGCTTTATACAAAAAAAATATAGCTACTGAAGGTGAAATTAAAATGAGTTACCATATATATACATAGAAGGTGGGTGAAATTAAAATGAGTTACCATATAATTATTGAATATTCAATTTATGGTACATAATTATGTACAAAGATGTACAATCTTGTAAACCATAATAGTGCTTAATATTACATGAATAGGCTAAAAGCATTGTGAAGTCGGGCTTTGACACTACTATGCCGCCTACGACGTGTGAACTAAAGGCTATTATATACTTGAGTTTTCTCCGGCTCCAATTAACTTATATTGTACTTGTACGATGTTAAGCTCCAACATTTATCCATAAAACTAGAATTATTTTCTAAAGAAATAACAAGGAGCATGTTACAATAATTAGTTAGGGAGGATGGGGAAATTTTTTTAGAGAACATCCTATGCAGATCCTGACCGTACATCTTATTAGTATTTAAAGAATAGAAGTGCTGTAGTACAAGTATACTCAGTATCCCATTTTTATTCCCATCTTAATACTATTATAAAGGCGAAAGTTTGTATGGATGTATGGATGTATGGATGTTTGTTACTCTTTCACGTAAAAACTACTGAACCTATTACAATGAAATTTAGCACACATATAGAGGGTAACTTGGATTAACACATAAAATAGGTTTTATCCCGGAAATCCCACGGGAACGGGAACTATGCGGGTTTTCCTTTGAAAACGCGGGCGAAGCCGCGGGCGGAAATCTAGTTAAAAAAATATTTCCCATGGCGATGTATTTACATGTTGAGTACCTATATACCTACAACACAAAGCTGGCCAATTTTAAGTTGCTAGATGTCATATTATGGTAGTAACTCAGGCCCCAGTACCACAGACACAATAGAAAATCTATTGTGTCTGGGACCGATCGGGCCGCTTGGGGCTCAATGGGTTAAGAAAGTTGATTTAATTGCATCATGAGAATGCTGAGAGGGCGCAGTATTAATTTGAATGTGCACAGCCTTCGTACCGTGATGTCTTTATGCAGTATAGAAAAATGAAAGCACTATAGATCGACTAGAGCCATCACTTTCCTTCCCTGGGAATATTGCAGCTTTAAGACATCATGGTAAACCCCCCAAATGATTAAAAAAGACGTTTAGCACTCGGGGACTGCCGCGGTAAAGCAATTGCATAGCATGCCTTCAAGCCACACCTCCGAGCCCGTTGGAGTGGGGAGCGTGAGGTTTTTTCGTTACGAAATTTCTCGATTCGGTCCCCGCGCTCAAAGCCCGCGATAGAAGCTAAAGCTAATGCAATAGCTTAAAAATACGGACATGAATACCTAACAATTGTTTTTTCTGAATTTTTTAATACAATTCGGAGACTTTAACCGCACAGCCACGGATGGTCAAAGTCGTTTAGAAATACAGCATATATACGAGTAATATAGCCCGTTTTATCATGTGCTTCAGAGCGTGCTTGTGCCAAATCTAACTAATAAACAACCGCTAGTAGTATTACAGAGACCTTATTCTGTTTGCAGAATACTTACAAATAATGTAACCAAAGTTTTGAGCCACGTGGGGTGGTTTGACATTTCCATTGTATGTCTTTATTGTTTATATTGTTGGCAATCAAACTAACAATTTCTTTAAGAAAACTTATAGAAAGCTTATCAAACTTGCTATTGTGTGATTGTGAAATACTCAAGTTCTTGTATTTGACATTTGTTCTTAGTACTTAATAGGTATGTACTTGTATTCATGCTTTGAAACCGACTTCAAAATGAGAGTAGAGATTGAATTTTGTATTTTTGTAACGAGTTGTGTCGGAAAATTCACTTAGGTATATAAGTATTTAAAAAAATACTTAAAAAATTAATTTCTTGTTCTTTTCCAAGAAAAAATATGCAAAAATTAAAATGGTTATTGTCGTCATAAACATTTATATTTTTTATTAATAAATAATTTTTGATATTATCTTCACCATGTAACCTATCAAACTACTGAACTTAGTTCACTGTAACTGAGTTTTTACATTCCTAAATCCATATAGTAGAATAATAACAAAAAAGCATTTATAAAGCAAACTATGGAATAATAATATTATAAAAGGTCATAAACACACAATCCTGAAAATACCCTTTGAAGTGTCAAGTAACATGATTTTCATTGAGAATTGAACGTCTCTCGCATCGGAGACGCCAGACTATCAATTTCAACTTTTCAACAACAAATTAATTTGATTGCATTTAGCAATTGTTTAAGTAGTTTTTATTTGAAATCGTCTGGTTTCTGTCTATGCTTAATGAGAATTTAAATTTTTATGCTCATCTCTTCTTCTTCTTATATATAAAAATGAATCGCAAAATGTGTTGGTAAGCGCATAACTCGAGAACGGCTGAACCGATTTCGATAATTCTTTTTTTATTATATTCCTTGAAGTACGAGGATGGTTTTTATGTAGAGAAAACGTAAATATGTACCACGGGCGAAGCCGGGGCGGACCGCTAGTCTTATATATAAAAATGAATCGCAAAATGTGTTGGTAAGCGCATAACTCGAGAACGGCTCAACCGATTTCAATATTTCTTTTTTTATTATATTCCTTGAAGTACGAGGATGGTTTTTATGTAGAGAAAACGTAAATATGTACCACGGGCGAAGCCGGGGCGGACCGCTAGTTATATATAAAAATGAATCGCAAAATGTGTTGGTAAGCGCATAACTCGAGAACGGCTGAACCGATTTCGATAATTCTTTTTTTATTATATTCCTTGAAGTACGAGGATGGTTTTTATGTAGAGAAAACGTAAATATGTACCACGGGCGAAGCCGGGGCGGACCGCTAGTTTATAATAAATATGCTGAAGCCTAAGCAAATTTTAAGGACGAAAAATGTGAAGGGAACTGTTTCTGTCTTCATTAGTCTAATTCTATTTTAAATATATATTCATTCTTTGATTGCATTTAGTTACCAATCCGTTCAAAATTCTATTAATAACAATATACAAATTATTGTAATCAATGATACCGCGGGGTGTTTATTTTACCTTTTAGGTATACAACACAACGTATTACGTAGGCAACAACTAACAAGGTTGGAGCGTTACAATATGTAGATTATATTTCGAGTAGGTACATATTGTGTCACCCCCAAACATCCCTTTGTAAGGGCTTTGAAAGGGTCCATACAGGCACCCTAAATCTAGATGGGGAGGACTCACCATTGTAACTAAAACTTATCAAATATAAAATAGGGACGTGGATTTAAAGTATCATCAATTCTTACTTCAATTCTATGTTAGAGACTTTGTATAAATTTGAGGAGTCATTAATAAAGTGAACAAGAAGAAGAATGAATAAATTGAAATTAATTGGGTAATGCTTGACCACTTTCTCGCCTAGTGGGTATAGTACCTACCGAGTATTTATTGAAATGCGCAAACACTAATGATTACTTATAATTGTTTTGCATGTAACTGAATACCTACATTAATTTGAAGACAGTTGATGATGTATCAAAACTGAATTATTTTCATAGATTAACATCATTGCGTAGGTACACGCAGAAGTAATTAACTAGACATTGCAGGAAAATTTAATAGTAAGTATACAAAATACGTAATTTTGTATGTCCCGCTAACTAAATAAATGTTAACTCATTATCAATTGTAGTTGATTTGCGACATGAGTCATTTTATTTAAATATTTTTTTAGGATTTAAAATCTAATAAAAAAGTAATAAAATGGATACCTACATATTGTCACGTTGATCCATGATATTTTAAACCTTAATATTATAGCCTTAATTTCTAGGTTACATTTAATTTCTTTAGCATGGTTTCCATCTTCTATTACTATATTATAAAGCTCAGATACGGCCACACATGGAATACCTACTGCTCACATCTCTGGGCCGGCGCGGCGCCCCGTTATACCAACTCCTTCCTCTTGATCGCGTTCAACGCAGAGCAGTTAGAATGATTGGCGACCCAAGACTTAGCGATCGGCTTGACCCTCTTGCTTTGCGACGAGACATTGCTTCACTGTGTGTCTTTTATCGCATATACCATGGGGAGTGTTCAGAGGAGTTATTCGAGCTCATACCTGCAGCGGAATTTCACCACCGCTCCGCCCGTCACAAAGCAAACTTCCATCCACACCATTTGGACCGCTGGCGAACGAGTACCGTACGCTTCTCGCGACACTTTTTACCCCGCACTACCACCTTGTGGAACAGTCTACCCCCTTCTGTATTCCCGCACGTGTATGACTTAAATATCTTTAAAAAGAGAGCCTACATCCATCTTCGACAGCCGGTAACAGCCTCACAAAGGTAATTTTGTGAGTGCTCATGGGCGGTGGTGTCACCTCATTAGGTGATCCACCTGCTCAGTTACCTGCTCTTATATAAAAAAAATGGTCTTTAATAATGTAACTACATTTAGGGAGGTCCAAGTGTCTCTTGATTTTATTGTATAAAAGTGGCCACATATAATTCGGTGCACGTTTTGCAAAAGAGGTATTTAATCTAGGAAGATGTAAGTTATTTCGTCTGTTAATTGAGTCTGGTTGATTAGATGAAGCTGTTTTATATATCCTAAGGACTGAATGCAGAATGAAAAGGCGTCTAACACGCCACACACGAACTTTACATTCAGAATAGAGTGACGAGGTTGGGAAAGGAAAGGGTTTTTTTAACATGACTATAAGTACCGATCTCTTAGCTCTTTCGAGTCTTATAAGAGCAGAGGTCGGAGCAGAACCCCAGATCAAGACGCAGTAAGTTATAATAGGTTGGCATAATACTTTGTAAAACCTCATCAGAATATCCAAAGTAACTTTATTCCGAAGGTTCTTTATGATATTATATATTAGCACAGACTAATAATAATATACTACGTATACATATTAGTTTCCTTGCACGTTCAGCAGTTACATTTATATGCGGTCGAAAGGAGAGACGTTCATCAATTAAGACACCCAAGTATCTTGTGTCATGAGATCCATCGATAGAGACACAAGAACAAAGTCCCATGCCATCAAAGGAGCTTGCACAAGTATGTATGAAAAGAGGGATGTTTTCTTTAGGCGCTGATCTAGCAGTTTTGTGAAACCTTAAAAACTTAGTTTTTTGAGTATTTAATGTGAGGAGGTTGTTGTGTAGCCATTTTGCTACTTGCGAAATACCATGCTCAGCGGCCGTTATACAATTCTTCCAAGTGGAGCCATGGAAGACCAAGGCCGTGTCATCTGCGTAACAAATCATATCAGCCTGATCAAGGGATAATGAAATTAGGTCATTGATGTATATGAGAAAAAGAGTTGGCCCAAGAATGCTCCCTTGCGGAACACCGAAAGAGACGTGTGCAGGATTACTAAGAAAAGATTCTACTTTAAGTTGTTGGGTTCTGTTTGTAAGATACCTTTGATACCAATCCAATGCAAAATTGGTATAGATACCGTGTCGAACGGCTTTTTGAGATCAAGTGCAAGCTCTTCCCTTGTCCAAGTGAGAGGAGACTAAGTTTATCAGGTGGCTAACAGCATCTTCCGTTGAATATTAGCTTTTCGGAAACCAAACTGGACATCCGCCAATAGTTTGTTAGACTCTAAGTATTTGATCAGTCTTTTACTAATACAACGTTCCAATATTTTTGAGAAAGTTGACAGTAACGATATGGGTCTATAGTTACATGGATTACTACGACTACCTTCTTTATGGATGGGGGTAATTATAGCGGTTTTCCATGGTTCTGGGAATACTCCCTTTGCGATACTTAAATTAATTATAGCGGTAAGAGGCTCGAGAATGTAAAGTGCAATTGATATAATTAGTCTATTATTCATACCATCATATCCTGGACTGCTACAACTGTTACTAAGTGATTGAATGATACAATGGATTTCATGACAATCAGTTGGTTCAATGAAGAAAGAATTTACAGGAGTGCTTTTTAAGGTTACTTTAGAAGCTAGAGACATCTCAGATTCATTGTTTTTTTAAATATAAAATATATGCCATAGAGGCCATCAGTTTCTGATAGACCTATAGTTTCTTTTTGCGAATACTGGCGCCATCAAGTAGAACAAGAGTAGTCATTCGTGAATCGTGACATTGCCAACTTGGAAAATTAAATGAAACAGTAACGAAGCTGCATTATCGGTATGCAAGTCGGTATGTATTTAATATTTATTGTATATAAACATAGATGGCGCTGCTTGTTTCTACAATATTTAATTAACACAATTTGGTTTAATTATTACTGTGTAAATATTAATAATTATTATTAATAAATTAAAAATAATAATTTTACTAGTAATCCTGAACGTCGTACGATGTCGCGTCAAACGAAATTTTAGTTTGCTAAGATTCTGGCGGGAATTTGAAAAAAATTTGAAATTATATTCCTAAAATATAAAAGTGTAAAGTAAATTATAAAATTAATATAGCGTATTAATAAAAAAATGGATGGAAATGAGGGGGGCGGCGATAACCCGCCCAAATCTAAGAAGAGACCACGACATCCGTGATGTGTGTGGTGAGAGTGACTCCCCTTTTCTACCTTTCCGTAAACCAAATTATAAAAGACTTTATCCGGACACTAACATAAACATGCAATTCAAAGGATTTGTGGAAAGTAAAAAACAAAGAAGAAAGAATGAGAAATAAAAGTCCAGTCTATTTAAATCATATATTTATTATTTCGTAATTTTAAAGGTGTGATGGCACTGAAGTTGTGATCTTCAACCAGCACAATACCGCTAATAATTTTCTCAATCACAGCAACTTTCTAATATGAAAGCATATATTCCAGCAGCTCAAATAGAAAAACTAGTATAATCAAATTTGTACCAACCAATTTATCAAATAAAGAATAATTGTTTACAAAATTAAATTGTTTAGAGTATATGAAATAATTGCAGTTAGACGATTTATGAAAAAAGTAGGACACGAGTTAGTAGGAACACAAACTATCAGTATCACATTTCTGACAAATTCCTTACTGGAGAACGTACAATATAATTTATTCTCATACAGAGTTTTTGATTATATTCCTCCTCTTCAACAATGTTACAAATGTTTTAAATTTAATCATTCTGCAAATACATATATGTAATGGCAAACAGTGATGTTCAATCTGTGCAGGTGATCACTCATTTAAAGAATGCAATAGACCAGATGAGATTTGCTGTGTGAATTGCAATGGACCTCATTAGCTATTCTATCTAAAGTATGTCCCATTAAAATGAACAAAATATAAGAGAAGAAAAATAAAATTACCCATGCTAGTGTTGCTAAGACAAAAGAAAGTACTGACTTCCCTCCTCTGCAATCACGTGGCATCCCTGTAAATAAAAATGTAAATATTGTACAATAACTAAGTCTGTAAATATTAAACCTGTATTAAAGAATGTAAATATTCACGATATAAAATTACAAATAATTGGAAACAGTGATCTACTTATGGCCCTAGTACACCAAATAGGCAATAAAAGTGATAATGAACCAATTACTTCATCCTTAATTAAAGATGTCCTCATTAAAAATTTGTCAACATAATGGATACACAAACTCATAGAACTCCCTCTTTACGTATTGCGCAATTCAATGTCCAAGGTGCAAATCACAAAAAAAATGAATGAAAAGGATATCGTTATATGTTTATTAAATGAGACATGGTTGAAAGATCATAAATCATTTCATATTTTTAATTACAATTTTTACAACAGAAATTCTAAAAATGCTCGTTTTGAAATACCTCTTTTTATGAAGATATACATACAAAATATAGCAATTAGTTTATATATAGGAAATACCACACTATCTATTCTTTGTGTGTATTGCCCTCCCTCAAGCGGACATATAAGAATGAATAGATTGCGCAATATTATAAGAGATTTACCAAAATCTCTTTTTGTGAGTGGTGATTTCAATGCACACCATATTGCTTCTATGTCTATCTACTAAAGCTTGTGGTCAAAACTTGTATGATATAATTGATGAATATGATTTATGTATTTTGAATAATGGTAGCTTCACCACCGTAAATTATCCTACACGCAATCCTTCAGCAATAGATGTGGTCAGTGTCATCACAGACATTACTATGTGCATGAAAAGATACACAATCAAGAAACATGTTAAAAAAATTTTATATAACAAAACTGATTATTGGACTCATTATACAGAAACCTCATATTCAGTCTTCCAAGACATGATAGTCAGTGCAGAGAACCCGAAGAAATCTCATGAAGAGTTCTGTAATCGGCTTGATAAACTCAAAAAAATTGTGATTCCTAGATTCACCAGGACCAACTTCAGGAGTAGACCACCAGCTCCCTGGTGGAACAGCATCTGTGAACAATCTATTATTAAATCTTATGAAGAATTGAAATTGTAAAAAAATGATCCAACCATTAGTAATTACGTTAACTATAAAAAATTATATGTTTTAAAAAAAGAACTATCAAGGAGCAAAAAAGAATTAACAGGAATAATTTCTGTAACAGTTTCAATAGAAATACTCCCGTCAGTCAAATCTGGATTGTGTTTAAAAGATTTAAGAATATCAGAATTAGTAAGTCATATAAAGATGGATGTATACAACCACTACTGGATAGACTATCAGATAGCACCAATTTGACTGACCGGGTTCAATTAGACAATCATTTTAATAATAATAATGAAAATCCGCAATCACGGTTTTTGTTGGATCCTTTTTCATGGCCTGAATTCTTAATGAGTTTACAATCTAGGAGAAATCCTTGTTTAGATGATTTTCCATATTTATTGATTAAACATCTACCTGAATCAATACAAAATTTATTTTTGAATGTTCTTTTAATCTTTGGCATAAAAAGTTAACACCAAGTTCATGGAAAACTCAATCAGCCGTACAAATAAAAACTTGCTTATTCAAACCTTATGCAATGCATAGATATGATAAGAATAAATAAAGAATAAGGATGTCATAATTTCTTACAAATAAATTTGGAATAACGTCGATGTAACTATGCTCACGCTATGCAATAGGCGCAAAGCGGCAACGTCGCAATTCATTCACAAAATTATGAAAAACATTGAAATTGTCTACGGTTAAGCCTTGGTGCTGTCATTTTGCTGACGCTCGTTTGACTTCGTCGAATTTGTTGTGAAGTTTCATCATACGATGTTCTGTTTATTTATTTTTTAAATATTTATTGGAAATAATTTAAATATATCATTAAATATGCAAGCAAAATGATAGATAACGCTATCCAATATCTGGAGAACAGAAGATAAACCCACCTTGAGATAGAGAGTTGCCAAATAACTGGTACTCAAAACATACAACTCCAGGCTTAGAAGATTTATATTTTCAACGAAAGTGTATATTATTGTGATAAGTTTAGAAATAAGTTTTATGTATGTATGGTTTGGCGCATGTTGTAAATAAATAAATCATTATAAATATCAAAAGGGTTTTTCATAATTTCGTATATTTTGACATTTCATACAAAATTTTCCATTTCAATAGGTACGTAATGAAATTATTAATTTGCTCAACTTTTTCTACTTCTCGTATTACTCTCATTGCTATTATCTCAAATTTAGATTGAAAATTGCTTCTAAAACTTGTTAAAATGTACTAAAAGATATGTTATAACTCGGTTATGTCAGACTTATACTAGGGTGGTAGCCGTAATAAGGACGGAATAGCATTAGTATGAATACTTATTACGAAGTTATACTAGGTTACATTTATTTCGTGTTTATTTGTATGATTTTTCCTTATTCTTAGTTTATTCTTTGCATAAAATGTTATAACTCGTTTATTTGTACGGCTGAATGTGTTCTACCTATACTTAAACAAGATAAACCACCTGAACAGGCTTGTTCCTATCGTCCAATTTCACTGTCATCATGTCTTTGAAAGATATTTGAAAACATGGTGAAAACTCGCCTTGATTGGTATGCAGAATCAAACAGTGTTATTCTTTATGTTCAATATGGATTCCGCAGAGGACGAAGTTGTGCTGACAGTTTCGTTTCTCTTATAAGTGATCTGAAAAATACAAAAGACAAGAGATTACACACAGTTTGTGTATTTCTTGATGTGCAAGGTGCATTTGATAATGTAGATCCTGGCATACTGGTGAAGGTTTTAAGCAATGCAGGTGTACCTGGACAATTGTGTAAATGGATTCATGATTTTCTTAATAATAGAATATTATATGTTAAGCATAACAACATTTACATGGACCCAGAGCTGTGTCAAAGGGTACTATGCAGGGTACAACTTTATTGTCTTTATTATATAATTTATATACTTGTGAGATAGCAAATATGTAAATACTAAAAATGTAAATATACTTCAGTTTGCAGATGATTTAGCATTGTACAGTTCAGATGTGAATTTAACCATAGCCATTAGTAATGTTAACATTGCTTTAAGGCAATTGAGTAACTACTATCAGCACTGATTAAATTTAAAAATAAATTCTGCTAAAAGTAGTGTAATGCTATTTGGTAAGGATTCATCACTAATCAATGTTGTTTTTAATGGTGATATTATTCCAAGAGTATTGTCCCACAAATTCTTGGGTATAATACTTGATCACAAGCTTTCTTAAAAAGAACATTAAACATATAATATCTAGAAATGCATTAAATGGTGTTAACATTTTGAGATGTCTAGCAGGTGTCGCATGGGGTGCTGATCCCAAAATACTTTCCCAAAATTTTTTAAAAATCCATAGCCAGGAGTCATTTTGATTATAGTTCTTTGGCATATTTAAATAGCACTCACTCATAAACTGGATATAATACAGAACAAAGCCTTGAGGATCATATCAGGGGCAATGTGTTCTACTCCCATAAGGGCCATGGAAGTTGAAACAAATATTATGCCTCTGTTATTGAGACCAATCAAACTTGCGAAAAGATATTGCTTAAAACTACTATCATCAAAAAAACTTCTTATTATAAATAAAATCACCTCACCTCATTTAATTAGCAGATGGTCCTAGCTGGCTAAAATGTATATGTCCAACTTTGTGCCATATTTTCCTGGAAATAAAATCTCAATGTTCAAATGTCAAAAAAACAATCTCGCTGGTCATGTTACAGTCATTCATTTAATAGTATTATACATCCAATGTCAATTTTATCTAGGTCAATTGATAACAATTCTGATTTTCTAGCATTCTTAGAAGAGAACCAAAACTATTATACAGTCTACTATCACTGATGGTAGTAAAGGTACAGATTATGTGAGAAGGGCAGTGGGTTGGACTAAAGCAAAGGGGGCGCAGGATGGATTTTTGATGGAGTTGGTGTCATTATAACACCTATTTATTATTGTTTTATCGTAAAGATTACGCTAATATAAACATGTTTTATAGGAACAACTTTTCTCTAAAATCAAAAATGGCCGAGATATTCGCCCTCAAAGATTGATGGTAGGTTGGGTTAGCCGTTAGGTTAGGTTTCTTAAAAAAAAAAACGACACAGAAATAGGAGCCCCGCGAAGCGGGGCTCCGTCGACGCGCAAAACAAAAATTTTTACAATTTGGATCAAAAAATTTCTAAGTCCTTACTTTGCGCCCCCTTTGCTTTAGGCGGACCGGGCAGTGTATGATCCCCAAAGCAATAGAACCTACTGCTCAAAGCTTTGTTCTACATCAACAGTGCTCTATTTATACAGCAGAGACATATGCAGTTTTTGAAGCTTTAAAATTGATTAGTTGTGTAAATAACTGTACATATTTTCTTATCTTATCAGATTCTTTAAGTCTTATAAATAGTCTAAAACTGATGAATCTTACTTTTAAAACGGCTAATTATATTATCTATTTTATTAAGGATTTTGTATGGCAGTTGCATAATAAAGGAGCTACAGCTGCGTTTATGTGGGCTCCCTCACATAAAGGTATTTTGGGCAACGAAATAGTGGACAAAACTGCTTCAAAACTGCTTTATTGACGTCAGAAATGTGATACATGTTCCTATGACTGATTATTATTGCGATGTAAATGTCTCGTTAAATAGTACGTGGTTAGAATTCTGGAAGGAGGATCAGAAATTTAAAGGAAAATGGTATGGAAATATTCAAGAAGATTTACAGAGAAGACCTTGGTATGATGAGCTGGATGTAGCTAGTCGTGAGTTTATCACCACAATCAACAGATTAAGATTTGGCCACAATAAACCACCCGCACACCTTGCAAGA
This sequence comes from Colias eurytheme, assembly GCF_061535395.1. Classification (NCBI taxonomy): domain Eukaryota; kingdom Metazoa; phylum Arthropoda; class Insecta; order Lepidoptera; family Pieridae; genus Colias; species Colias eurytheme. The sequence goes on from NC_142980.1 coordinate 2,207,911, forward strand.
CTGAACATAATTAATAGCAATCTAAGCACTTTCTGTAATGAACTAATGAGAAGATCGGCGATATGAAATTATTATGAACCATCAACCTTATTATTTTCTTTGTTTTCATCATGGAACTATAGTCATACTGGAACCCAAACTCCTAAGAATAAATAAAAAACTGATAGAATGACCGCAAGTAACCCCTGTTTACCCCATAGGGTAGCCAGCGTGATTGTAAATTTTTCCCCTATTGACGTGCATTAAAAAATCGACTGTCAGTATTAATAGTCTATATGACATAAATCATTAATAAAATCCGCTAAAAAAATGAAATTTAAACGAGATTCATGCAGGTTTGCTTTTCCATTGAAATAACAAAGGTTTACAACTTTTAAAATGGACTGCTTATCGAACACGCTCATAATTTTTTTCCCATATTTTGAATTATGTTATGAAAATCGTTGCGCGGCAGCCCCAATTCTAGGTGTCAAATAATGTTTACTGCAAAATGGCGGATGTTTATGTTCATTTCGTGAGTTTGTTCTTGTATTTTGGAATTATTCTGAGCCAAAATTAATAGAAATGGTTGTAAATATATTGTGCGCGGTTGCAAAAGTGAATGGCATCCAGGATGTGATATTATATTTCATTCGTAAGTACAAAAAACCATGCATAAACTACGCTTCATGTAAAATTGTAGTTTAGTAATATTTCTACTTTAATTGTTGTTAAATCTGGAATAATAGATCGAAGTTGTGATTATAATGTTAATTTTGATTAGGTTTTTTTCCATTTAACATCGTTATTTGCTTATTATTAAATGTTTCATGATTGTAATAAATATTAGACTAGGGTGTCCATACTTTATAAAATTGTGTACATATATTTCGGTATGGTATTTTATATGAGGAGAAGTCTTTCTCCACTTGAGTTAGTTCAATTGGCGTGAAAGTTAATGGTATAAAAACGTTGTTTACTACTTTTATATAATGATATATTGTAAAATCAAAAACTCAAAGTACATACATATATGGTACCTACTGAAATAGAAGCACAAGACAACAGCACAAATTTTGTGTTATCTGTATCTAAATGACATTTTTTTTTTATATTTTGCAAATAATCTTCTTTTCTCTTTACAGGTTTCCGTCCAATCTAGCGGAACGTAATACATGGCTAAATATAGTAGAATTAAAAATATCCTGTTTTGAAAAAGTGAAGATATGCAACATTCATTTTAAACCCGCACTTGGCCAGTGTGGTGGATGTGGCTGTAACCTCATAGGAGGCCATGTCCCAGCAGTGGGAACGTAATATATACGTTACGGGAAATAAAATGTATGGGAGGGTTTAAAGTTACATTTTTAGATATTTCTTGTTATATTTAAAAAAAGTTATTATTGTTATTTTACTCATTAGGTAAAGTATCATATCAGTATCATAATATCGATATCAGTTTAAAGTTTTTTGATACCTGCAATAGTTACGGAATAATCACCTGTGCACACTTAACGATTACACCCTGAATATATTATATTTTGTTTTTTATTGTATGATAGGGAAGCGCTAGACCACGATCTCATATTTCAAGTACTCTTAAAACTATTTAAATACTTAAGGGTATGGAATGATAAAAATATTTTCAGTGAACCGATTTCGTTACTTTTTATTGTTATTATCTTATAATTTGCAAATTTGTAAAGGCAGTTGGCATTGTAATGATAAATAAATATTATAAAAACACATTGATATTTTACTTCATTAATTCCTCAAATGACTGGACGTAACGCCAAATTATACAGCAAAATGTTGTCATAATTTATAGCGGTCCTGTGTTCTGAAGATGCAAGACGGAAGACGCAAACATGAAAAAACGCTGAAAGGAACATTACAATTTTCCAATGTTAAATACTTGAATATCTATTTTTTATCTATTTGCAAAAATTCTACAGTAACTATATTAGAATAATAAATGCAATTACGTAATTTATTTCCGCCGTAAATCATCAACCATCAATCAATCAATAAATATAAAACTCTCCCGTTACTTAGTGACTGATAGACAACGCACAGCCTAAAATCACTGGACCTAAAGACATGAAATTTGGCACACTGTATATCTAGAGTATCCTAAAGGTGCACTTAGAAAGGCTATTCCGAAATCCCCACGGGATAAATGGGATTTTATGTTTTATGACTTCAACGAGGACGAAGTCGCGGGCAAAATCTAGTATTATAGTAAAATTTTAATACGAATAAAATTGATGTACCTATCCGTTATTTTTTTCCTTAATATCCTGAATTTTTTACATTTATACTCACCCGACGGAAATATAGACATACTATATATATTATGACTCACCGTAACTAGAAAGAGACGGAGGGGAAACGATAAGATTCAAGGTCAAATTTTTTGACTTTACTTTTTCTTAGGGAGTGTGGGTTCCATACGTAGTATATATAGTTCCATGGTTTTCATAATCTTCAACAGTCAACTGTCAAAACCATGCCAAACAGTAATCAGGCCGAATACTCTGAACACAGATAATTATATTATAAAGTATAGGTAAATCGATGAATTTTGTGACTGCTTGAACCTGTGGCTTGAACCAAAAACGAATCACACTGGCGAATTTTTATATGGATAAATACAATTTGTACACTTAATTAAATGTTTATTTAGTTATCTCATTTCATTTCGTGTTCACAGTTTAGACATGACTATCATCGTAATTCTTTTTCTTCTTCTTTTTTTTTCAAATGGCAACTCCTGATCCCAGATCATCGTAATTAGAATTCTTTTATTTCACGTCTACCCTCTTCAAGAGTATTATTTTAAACACGATAATCTCATTTGTTAAATCAAATAAACCTCTATTAATTAAATATGTCGCGCTCAAGTAATGAAGAATATTCTGAGGAGGAACCAAGTAAGTTGAGACAATATTTATTTTATCAAAATAGAAGCCTGTACTTAGCTATTAGTATTTTTTAACCTCTTATGGCTAATTTTGCTGGAGATAATGATGATGAACCGCTGCCCTACCTCAAATTCGACTAGCTACGGCCCTGTGATGAAGTCCACTTCTATGAGGGATATCATGTGCAAAAGATACTTGTAGTTTATGTTTGCTCATAAACTATTCTTTATATATAAACCCCGGTTTCGCACGGGTGCAATGGCGGCCGGCCGGTACCGCCGCAAACGCTACGTCCCGCAATTTTTAAAGTAAATGACAAAAAAAAGTTATTGTGGGTTATCCATAAGAGATAGACTTAATATTATATTATACCATCACGGACTTTTCTGTTGACTTTTTCAATACTTAGTACATTATTTTGATAAAACTCGTAGGGTTCAGCCTGCGTTTGCAATGTAGGTAAGAGGAAAAAATGTAATTATTTACGGCATCACATTAGAAACCTCAAAAAAAACAGTACTTCTCCACTATTTAATTTAATTATTATACATATACACCTTCCTCTTGAATCACTCTATCTATTAAAAAAACCGCATCAAAATCCGTTGCGTAGTTTCAAAGATTTAAGCGTACAAAGGGACATAGGGACAGAGAAAGCGACTTTGTTTTATACTATGTAGTGATTCCAATGCGATCGGAAAAATAAAGAAAAAGTATAATAACTAAATCATTGTTCATTTACTTTCAGGGTTATCTCCCTCATCAGAATCGCGAGAGCGACGCAGCAGTACTGACTCGAGTGAATATTTACCAGAGCTAAATATTGAAGTGGTACCTAAAAGAAAAGATGACGATGACCCAGAAGAGTTTTATCAGGAGTTAGAGAAAAAAATGAAGGAAATTATATCGGCAGATCGAAGAGGGTGTGATGCCCCGAAATCTGATACTATTGACAAAGAATCAGTAGAATTAAATGCAGTAGAAAAACCCAGTAGTCCAGAGATATATGATCTCCGAAGTTTATATAATTATAATAATTTTACGGAATGGTCTTCAGGAACCAGCGGTTGCGTCGAAAATGAAGAGTTAAGCGTGATAGTGGAACAGGAAACGTCAGAAACGAATAAATCACGTAAAAAAAATCCTGATGCACGTGACATTGACCAAGAGCTTTGTGAGGACGAAATAATATCAGCACCTTGTTCCTCCTTTAGGTCTAGAACGCCATCTATTGAATTGCCTAAGCTTGCTAGCACCGAAGGTACAAAAAAACACATATTTGAAAGCCATAGTCCAAATATTTACGTTAATTGTATGTCTACAATCTACATTTGGTACTTACGGCCTCTGTGTATTAGTATCAATTAATAATACAGTAAAGTCAGGTTATAAAATTAGGCAAACCCCAGTAGATATTTTTAAATCATTATTATCACGAAGTTAATAATAAATTATTATAAGTATAGTAGTTACTTAATGTTTTCGAATGCTCTGTATTTTAATCAATGATAACTTTGTTTCAGATGCAAGTGAACATAAATTTGATGGTGACTCTGTACCAAAACCAGATATTATCATGAGAAAGAAACGAAGTGTCCTACGTTCTACTGACGTATCCAAATATATTAGTGAACAAGAAAATACGTCCACTGGTTATCCCACTTCATTGAGTCATGCTGCTTCAGAATTATCAGTTAATTCGGAAGTTGATTCACAAAATAGTATAGAATCCTCTACCTCCCAAAATAGTATGTGTTCTACTCCGAAAATTGATATCTCGGCTAGGGGGATAAAACGAAAGCAAACTTCGAAGATATCTTCATCGACAATAAAGAAAAGCAAGACAGCTTAAACAAGCTTTTCTGACAATGATGAAAATGAATGAATATTTGAAATAACTTTTTTGTTGGCAAACCTATTGTGTGTAATGATCACGTCGACGCCCCCCGCGAATAATCCGGTAATCGTAAAAGTGAAAATGTTCAGGAAAAATAAAAAACCATTTTTCCTTAATAACTCCATTAAACAACAAGTATCAGAGACTTTTAATATCGCATATGGAAGCTAATTTTTTCAGCTATTTGGTTATTTCAACAAAATTTAAGTAGTCCCAAGGGCTTCGTTATAATTTAGCTGGATACATTTTACTATACTAGTGTAGGTCAAGCTCTGGTCAGTAATGTCACTTACGATATTGTTCGTGTAAATTTATATTTTCGACGGCAACAGTAAAATCTTGTTGCGCTAATATTCGTGTTATTTGTTTTACTATACTGAATATTTGTAAAAATCTATTATTTGGTTATTCGATTGTTTAACAGTAACGTACATTTTATTGTTATAACTATTACTGTTTATTCGAATAGTTTACTTAAGTATTATTTGATGATTATTATAGTATATTTTATGAAATACAGGACATTTTAGTAAATGAAACAACTTTGGATTGTTTCACAAAACACGATAGTTATTATTATTATAAAAAATAGACACTGCACTGAAGACACGACTATTACACATGATTACATAATCATGAAAATTATACTATGGTCCTATTACAGTTAAAAATTTAATCAGAATCCTCATCAGAACCTCACAGAATGCGAATCCACCGTGACCAGTCAGTACTTGTATGGTGTGGTGTGTGATGTCTTTTTCCCGACTACCTTCTATGCAGCAGCAGCGCTTGGGAAAAAGAGCTTCGTGACTCCGGCCGTTCCTCCTACATCGTATCTCCTATCCCATTCGCTGATCGTAGCCTGTCTCAAAATACGCTTGACGAATGAAACAGGACACAGATCGTAATCCGGTTTCCTCCTCAACCCCAGAGCGGCCTCCTTGGCTAACTCGTCTGCCCGTTCGTTCCCCGCCCTGCGTGCGCCTTAATCCAAAACAGGGAGACCTCCCGCCTCTGCAATGCAGCTTTTCGGAGGGCCGCCCGTGTTTGTACAGTCAGGGGATGAGGGGAACTCAGGGTAACCGCCTGGAGCGCCGATCTGGAGTCAATAAGGACACCGACCTTTGCCGCTCCACTCTTGCAGGCTATGTCTACTGCTCTTTTGAGCGCTAGGAGCTCAGCCTGATAGACTGTACAATACGGTGGCAACGCAAGCTTAATGGCCTTTGTCTCGGCATCACCTTTCCATACGGAAAAGGCGGCTCCGACTCGACCCTCAATCTTGCTGCCGTCCGTATAGACCCTGTGGACGTGGCTGTTAACCACGTCAGCATAGGTGTCCTCATTTATCAAGCCGAGCCCCAACTCTACCTGCTCTGCCGAATGTGGGTCCTCAATCGCAAGAGCCATTCGTTCCACCTCCCTGTCCCTCAACACCGCCGGGTGCGACACACCCCTCTTGATCTCATAAAGCCTCGAAGCTTCGAGTATCCTGAGGTCAAGAGGGAGAATCCCAGCCAACAGCATCGCAGAGTTCAGGGAGACAGTCCGATATGCTCTGCAGATCTTATGGGCAAAACCCCGTTGAACGGTGTTAAGCCTCTTTTGGACCCCCATCTTTTCCGTAGTGGGTGCCCACGCTGCTGATGCATATAAGATAGTCGGTTCTAGTTATAACTGCGATATATATAGTCTTAACTACTTGGGGGTTAAGCCCCCAATTTACTCTAGCTGCTCTTGCTAATAGCTTATAACGGGCGATTGCCTTTTTGCAAACGCTCCCGACGTTTCGGTCAACGTCAGGCCGCCATCAATAGTAAGGCCCAGTATCTTAATACTTTCGAAATATTGGTTGTCCACACTCCCCATTACAAGTCGTGGCGCATGTCAAATTTTAATTTTCGTGTCGAGAGCAGCGCACATGTCTTGTGTGGTGCGAATTTTTGTTTATTTCTGACACCCCATTCGTCAATTTTCCTCAATGTGCAGTTTATCTTCGTCTCTACTTCTAAAGCAGTATCTCCATCAAACACTAGCACAATGTCGTCGGCAAAAGCCTGACAAAACACATCCATCTCCTCTAACATCCACAGCAGAGGATCCAGCAAGAGGTCCCACAGGAGTGGCTCACCTATGGAACCCTGCAGTCTGCACGCACCCCTTGTTGGTCTCTCTACTCACTTCACACCCGCGGGTATGCGGGGGACAAGAGGTGTGAAAGTTAGGTAACTTTCACACCTCTTCCACTCAGGTATCTGCTGATCACCCGCCTTACGTTCCCCGGACACCCAACTTCGGCCAACCGCACCTTTATGACTGGCCACCAGGCGCTGTCGAAGGCTCCCTTTATGTCCAGAAATACCACAACAGAAATCTTCTTCTCCTCCCTCTTATTTCTGACGTGGCCCACCAGTCTATAGAGGGCGTCCTCGGTGCTCCTCTGTGGCATGAAGCCATACTGATGGGGGCTTATAATTGTGGGCAGCAGGTAGAACCTGAGTCGGACGACCAGCATCTAATGAAGATGAAGATGAAGGTTTCGACTTTCGATGTGGTCTATTCTGATGCCTGCCTCGTTTATCTATCAAACTTTCATCTCTTTTAATTTTTCTAAGGCCGTGTAAATCATTTGCTCAGTAATAGAAAGTGTTTAAAAAAATACCTTGCATACTTGCACTCCATAATGAATGTAACAGGAAATCGATTTCTTAATAAAACCCCGAATAAGCCTGTACTAGCACTTACTTAAATAATGTAGAAAACTATTTACCTGAATAATATCGTAACAATGTTTACTGTCGAAGCATATTGATATTATTTTTCGTAAAGATCTAAAACCATATTATTCGTTTAAAATACATTTTAATGTTATTTTATGGAATATACGCGTAATTTTTCATATCTTCGTAAATAAAGATAGAAAAATTCTGAAAAAAATTTACATGGTGTATTTTAACTTCTAGATGCCGAAAAACGCATAACATGAAAAACCCCGTAATAGGTCATTACCGGATTATTCGCGGGGGGCGTCGACGTGTGTTCTTAATTATTAGTATTTGATGTCGATCATGTTAATAGATTTCTATTGCGTATAGATTATGTATGACATGATATAAATCGTGTGTGCCTTAAAAATCTTATAACAAGGGTATATTATATCCTTAAGATATATGCTTTTATCATCTTTTAAAAATGTTAAATGTTAATCATATTTTAATTGTAGGTAGTTAGTTACCTATACAAATTTGTATAATAATAACGTAATTATAAAAAATCATATCACCCATACCATACCTACATCCAATTTTTAATTAAAAATCAATAAAGTAAACAATAAATAAAGTATATATCGTTCTTTATTTGATCTAAGTTTACCTGACCGGAACAAAATGTGCTTTTTCAAATGTGTAACAACTAACAACTGAAATAATCCGAGTTTCAATTCATAATTAGTAATGTATATCGTAGTTATACCCTTGTATACCAATATACTATTTATAATATATACCTATGTATTTTGTATTTTGTAATATTATAATTAATCTGAGAGTGTTTGTTTGTTTGTTTGAACGCGCTAATTTCAGGAACAACTGGTCCGATTTGAAAAATTTTTTCAGTGTTAAATAGCCCATTTATCGAGGAAGGCTATTATAATTTATATCATCACGCTAAGACCGACGCGACGCGACAGTAGCGGAGTAAAACCGCGGGGCACAGCTTCTTTGTTAAATATTATAATCTCTTCACTAAAATCAGAATTGAATAATAAGCAAATTGAGTGGTAGGTAATTGATTATATATAGAGGAAAAAGATTATTATTAGTAACGTGATTTTTCCAATATAATATTTGTTTAAACAATAGTTTCTAAAAAAGAGTGTAATACGATTTGTTCCACATTTGTTCATAATAATTATTAATGTGACTACTGACTCTGAATTTGTCGCTATTATTCTGCTTAAATATAAGTCTCTAGATAGGTTTATTTTATTACTTTACTTGAAATGTTAACTTTAATTTCATTATCTATACTTCTATACTAATATTATAAAGAGGTTGTAATTATGTAAGTATATGTATGTATGGTTTTCACGCATAAACTACTGGACCGATTTCAAAAATTCTTTCACCATTAGAAAGCTGCATCTTTACTGAGCAACATAGGTTCTATTGCATTTCAAAAAAATTAGAGATCCTTACCAAAAATGCAATAATGTAACCCAAGGTGTAAAAAATTCCTTAATAAAAATTCTGTCATCGCGTGCGCTGCGGAATCTAAAACTCAAACTCAAACATTGAAGATACAACAAAAAAATGTTATACGGTATTATAGAATGGATCAATAAGAAAGTCCGCGATACCATATATGTCCATCTTCAGTAGTTATGTTACTACAACAACTTTTTTACGTTTTCAAAATAAATAGAAGTGGCGACAGTACCTAATCAAACCATGTTACCCATACACATATATATCTAATTATTAATCCTTATCCCATTAAATGATGTTTTATTATAGTCTGTTTCAATACCAGCAAAATACTTTTTAAATTAAAAAAATTGGATATTCGATATTCCATTCAAAAGATATAACGAATTTTTAAAAGTGTCAATCTATAGAAAATAGTGGCGGGAATTTGAAAAAGCGCGGTTCATAGTTTTGAAATTTAAATTAAATTAAATACAATTTAATACATAAATAAGTGTAAATAAGTTAAAAATTAGAACATTAATATAGCGTATTCATAAAAAATGGATGGAAATGAAGGGGGGCGGCGATAACCCGCCCAAATCTAAGAAGAGACCACGACATCCAGAAGATCGAGATGTTTCAGGTACTGGCGGCGGTGGTGAGAGTGACTCCCCTTTTCTACATTTCCGTAAACCAAACTATAAAATACTTTATCCGGACACTAACATAAACATGCAATTCAAAGTATTTGTGGAAAGTAAAAACAAAGAAGAAAGAATAGGAAATAAAAGTCCAGTCTATTTAAATCATATATTTAGTAATATTAAAGGTGTGATGGCACTGAAGTTGTGATCTTCAACCAGCACAATACCGCTAATAATTTTCTCAATCACAGCAACTTTCTGGAATGATACAATAATATGATAAATAGAAAAAAATTGGTTGCCTGTAAAGTCGGTATACGGGCGAAAGTTTTACGTGACAACGACTTTTTATGTCTGTCTCTCTCGCTCTTAGGCGGGCTAACCATGCCCGCGTGACTCTCACTCGCTCTCATTGTGAGCGCATAACCAGTGTTGCCAATTCAGCTCTTTTAGAGCTAAATTTGGCTCTATTTATCAATTATCAGCTCTAAAAAAAACCATTTAGCTCCTTAGCTTCTTTTTACGACTATTCTAGCTCTTTTTCAGTTTGCCATACGACGGTAGCTTTTTGGCTTCGAATCCACAATCCACACACGAAGTGAAGGTTAATTATTATTGAACGCAGCCATTTCGTATTGTACCAAACCATAGATCATATAGAGATTTTCCCCGCCCGCCCGAGGGAATTCCCCCACATTCGCCGTACACGATTTCTTTCTTGCGCTTTCATTACAAATGGTATTCATTCATCTTACGTATGTGGAAACTGGAAAGTTTAGTCATTTGAGAGATTAGTGTTTTTTTTGTGATAAAGTTAAGTTTGTTATATGAAAGTGACTGAAGTGAAGACTTTATTGTGAAATTATGTCCTGTAGTAAACCATACACCCAGAAATTCCGCCAGGAATGGCTCTCTGAGCCCGATTTACAGGGCTGGTTAAAAGAAGTCAGCAATGATAATACAAAAGCCTTCTGCAGTTATTGTCGATGCGAAATAAACGCAAAAAAAATGACTTAATTAATCACATAAAGCGCAAAAAACAATGGCTTCATACAACAAGGCTGCGGCAGGCCCAAGTGGAAGTTCCTTGGTGATTGATTTTCACGATGATGACAACATATATTATTTATGGTCAGATGAAGATTAATGATACCTAGTGCCCTAGTGCTATTATTAAGAACAATGTTTTTTATTGATTAAAATATAATAAGTTCGAATGGTTTTATTTAGCTCTCTTTAGCTGATAAAGTTAGCTCTTTTTCAGCTCTTTTTTGGCACAACACTAGCTCTAAGCTTGACTACCAAGTTGGCAACACTGCGCATAACGTGAGCGGAGCGTAACGCAGTTTCTTGAAGTGTCACCCGGCCAAGAAGCTTATATCTAATACACTGGAGATTGCACTATGAACGTTTACTTGTCACGGGAAGGTATGACCTTGAATGACGCCTGGTTGTTTCTTCATCTCTTTCACACCAACTTGCCAAGTTAGGTGTGAAAGGGACAAAAATACAACCAGGCGTCATTCAAGGTCATACCTTCCCGTGACAAGTAAACGTTCATAGTGCAATCTCCAGTGTATTAGATATAAGCTTCTTGCACCCGGCAAACCAATTTATAAGACGTTGTCACGTCAAAAACTAGTATAATCAAATTTGTACCAACCAATTTATCAAATAAAGAATTGTTTACTAAGTAACATTGTTAAATTGTTTACAGTATATGAAATAATTGCAGTTAGACGATTTATGAAAAAAGTAGGACACGAGTTAGTAGGAACACAAACTTTCAGTATCACATTTCTGACAAATTCCTTACTGGAGAACGTACAATATGATTTATTCTCATACAGAGTTTTTGATTATATTCCTCCTCATCAACAATGTTACAAATGGCATTCAAATGCTTTATAAATATAAATTTATAAAGAATAGAAAAAATTCGTTCACGAGGCGGGACTTTCGCGCCAGGCGGGACTCGAACCCGCATAATTTCGCGCCATTCCGAGAATGGCGCGAAATAATGCCATGAAAAGATACACAATCAAGAAACATGTTAAAAAAATGTTATATAACAAAACTGATTATTGGACTCATTATACAGAAACCTCATATTCAGTCTTCCAAGACATGATAGTCAGTGCAGAGAACCCGAAGAAATCTCATGAGGAGTTCTGTAATCGGCTTGATAAACTCAAAAAAATTGTGATTCCTAGATTCACCAGGACCAACTTCAGGAGTAGACCACCAGCTCCCTGGTGGAACAGCATCTGTGAACAATCTATTATTAAATCTTATGAAGCATTGAAATTGTAAAAAAATGATCCAACCATTAGTAATTACATTAACTATAAAAAGTTATATGTTTTAAAAAAAGGACTATCAAGGAGCAAAAAAGAATTAACAGGAATAATTTCTGTAACAGTTTCAATAGAAATACTCCCGTCAGTCAAATCTGGATTGTGTTTAAAAGATTTAAGAATATCAGAATTAGTAAGTCATATAAAGATGGATGTATACAACCACTACTGGATAGACTATCAGATAGCACCAATTTGACTGACCGGGTTCAATTAGACAATCATTTTAATAATAATAATGAAAATCCGCAATCACGGTTTTTGTTGGATCCTTTTTCATGGTCTGAATTCTTAATGAGTTTACAATCTAGGAGAAATCCTCGTTTAGAAAGAAAGAAAGAAAGAAAGATCATTTATTTGACTCCACAATAATAATTAATAACAAACACAATTGACACAGAATACAATACTTAATTCAAATTAAAACAACACAACATGAAACAAAACAATACAAGTATAATAAATGAAAGAGTAAAATAAAATAAAATGAAGCCGAAAAGTGGAGCCAAGTCAGGTAGCCACTCAGCATAAGTTGCAATATAGTTGCAACGCTGATTTTCAGTGGCCCCTCTCTGAAGCGATTGGAGCGGCAGTACGTTCATAGATAGATATTATATATATATTATATACATATATAAATATATTTACATATAATAAGCTTATTGAATAAAATACATAATTATAATAATTTAACTTAATATTAATGGATAAATGTTAAGGTTTAAATAAAAATAATAATGCGTAATATAGTAATGGACAGATAGATAGTATACCTACATAATGTGTAAAACCTAATGACAGTGAATAACCATCACACAACTAAGGTTGGAACTCAAACTCCTGCAATAAGTGTTTTTTTTATATTTATGTTTGAAGGCGTTTAATGAGTTTGAGTTTATTATTGGTGGTGGTTTAGATGATTTTCCATATTTATTGATTAAACATCTACCTGAATCAATACAAAATTTATTTTTGAATGTTCTTAATAATCTTTGGCATAAAAAGTTAACACCAAGTTCATGGAAAACTCAATGTGTTCTACCTATACTTAAACAAGATAAACCGATGAACAGGCTTGTTCCTATCGTCCAATTTCACTGTCATCATGTCTTGGAAAGATATTTGAAAACATGGTGAAAACTCGCCTTGATTGGTATGCAGAATCAAACAGTGTTATTCTTTATGTTCAATATGGATTCCGCAGAGGACGAAGTTGTGCTGACAGTATCGTTTCTCTTATAAGTGATCTGAAAAATGCAAAAGACAAGAGATTACACACAGTTTGTGTATTTCTTGATGTGCAAGGTGCATTTGATAATGTAGATCCTGGCATACTGGTGAAGGTTTTAAGCAATGCAGGTGTACCTGGACAATTGTGTAAATGGATTCATGATTTTCTTAATAATAGAATATTATATGTTAAGCATAACAACATTTACATGGACCCAGAGCTGTGTCAAAGGGTACTATGCAGGGTACAACTTTATTGTCTTTATTATATAATTTATATACTTGTGAGATAGCAAATATGTAAATACTAAAAATGTAAATATACTTCAGTTTGCAGATGATTTAGCATTGTACAGTTCAGATGTGAATTTAACCATAGCCATTAGTAATGTTAACATTGCTTTAAGGCAATTGAGTAACTACTATCAGCACTGATTAAATTTAAAAATAAATTCTGCTAAAAGTAGTGTAATGCTATTTGGTAAGGATTCATCACTAATCAATGTTGTTTTTAATGGTGATATTATTCCAAGAGTATTGTCCCACAAATTCTTGGGTATAATACTTGATCACAAGCTTTCTTAAAAAGAACATTAAACATATAGTTAATATCTAGAAATGCATTAAATGGTGTTAACATTTTGAGATGTCTAGCAAGTGTAGCATGGGGTGCTCATCCCAAAATACTTTCCCAAAATTTTTAAAAAATCCATAGACAGGAGTAATTTTGATTATAGTTCTTTGGCATATTTAAATAGCACTCACTCATAAACTGGATATAATACAGAACAAAGCCTTGAGGATCATATCAGGGGCAATGTGTTCTACTCCCATAAGGGCCATGGAAGTTGAAACAAATATTATGCCTCTGTTATTAAGACCAATCAAACTTGCGAAAAGATATTGCTTAAAACTACTATCATCAAAAAAACTTCTTAGGGCCGATTTTTCAATGCTCGGATAAAACTTATTCGTCAAATAATGTATAAAACTGCCATTTTAAAAACGTATTCTAATTGTCCGTATTTGACAGTTTACGTGACATTTTAATATTATCGTGTAATACTTTATTGGATGGATAATTTTTAACCAAGCATTGAAAAATCGACCCTTATTATAAATAAAATCACCTCACCTCATTTAATTAGCAGATGGTCCTAGCTGGCTAAAATGTATATGTCCAACTTTGTGCCATATTTTCCTGGAAATAAAATCTCAATGTTCAAATATCAAAAAACAATCTCGCTGGTCATGTTACACTCATTCATTTAATAGTATTATACATACAATCTCAATTTTATCTAGGACAATTGATAACAATTCTGATTTTCTAGCATTCTTAGAAGAGAACCAAAACTATTATACAGTCTACACTGATGGTAGTAAAAGTACAGATTATGTGAGAAGGGCAGTGCATGATCCCCAAAGGAATAGAACCTACTGCTCAAAGCTTTGTTCTACATCAACAGTGCTCTATTTATACAGCAGAGACATATGCAGTTTTTGAAGCTTTAAAATTGATTAGTTGTGTAAATAACTGTACATATTTTCTTATCTTATCAGATTCTTTAAGTCTTATAAATAGTCTAAAACTGATGAATCTTACTTTTAAAACGGCTAATTATTATATTATCTATTTTATTAAGGATTTTGTATGGCAGTTGCATAATAAAGGAGCTACAGCTGCGTTTATGTGGGCTCCCTCACATAAAGGTATTTTGGGCAACGAAATAGTGGACAAAACTGCTTCAAAACTGCTTTATTGACGTCAGAAATGTGATATATGTTCCTATGACTGATTATTATTGCGATGTAAATGTCTCGTTAAATAGTACGTGGTTAGAATTCTGGAAGGAGGATCAGAAATTTAAAGGAAAATGGTACGGAAATATTCAAGAAGATTTACAGAGAAGACCTTGGTATGATGAGCTGGATGTAGCTAGTCGTGAGTTTATCACCACAATCAACAGATTAAGATTTGGCCACAATAAACCACCCGCACACCTTGCAAGACTGAACATAATTACATATTAGCAATCTAAGCACTTTCTGTAATGAACTAATGAGAAGATCGGCGATATGAAATTATTATGAACCATCGACCTTATTATTTTCTTTGTTTTCATAATCTTCAACAGTCAACTGTCAAAACCATGCCAAAGTCCAAACCTCAGAAGTCCAAACAGTAATCAGGCCGAATACTCTGAACACAGATAATTATATTATAAAGTATAGGTAAATCTGTGGGTAAATCGATGAATTTTGTGACTGCTTGAACCAAAAACGAATCACACTGGCAAATTTTTATATGGATAAATAGAATTTGTACACTTAATTAAATGTTTATTTAGATATCTCATTTCATTTCGTGTTCACAGTTTAGCCATGACTATCATCGTAATTCTTTTTCTTCTTCTTTTTTTTTCAAATGGCAACTCCTGATCCCAGATCATCGTAATTAGAATTCTTTTATTTCACGTCTACCCTCTTCAAGAGTATTTTTTTAAACACGATAATCTCATTTAATTGTTAAATCAAACAAAACTCTATTAATTAAATATGTCGCGCTCAAGTAATGAAGAATATTCTGAGGAGGAACCAAGTAAGTTGAGACAATATTTATTTTATCAAAATAGAAGCCTGTACTTAGCTATTAGTATTTTTTAACCTCTTATGGCTAATTTTGCTGGAGATAATGATGATGAACCGCTGCCCTACCTCAAATTCGACTAGCTACGGCCCTGTGATGAAGTCCACTTCTATGAGGGATATCATGTGCAAAAGATACTTGTAGTTTGCTCATAAACTATTCTTTATATATAAACCCCGGTTTCGCACGGGTGCAATGGCGGCCGGCCGGTACCGCCGCAAACGCTACGTCCCGCAATTTTTAAAGTAAATGACAAAAAAAAGTTATTGTGGGTTATCCATAAGAGATAGACTTAATATTATATTATACCATCACGGACTTTTCTGTTGACTTTTTCAATACTTAGTACATTATTTTGATAAAACTCGTAGGGTTCAGCCTGCGTTTGCAATGTAGGTAAGAGGAAAAAATGTAATTATTTACGGCATCACATTAGAAACCTCAAAAAAAACAGTACTTCTCCACTATTTAATTTAATTATTATACATATACACCTTCCTCTTGAATCACTCTATCTATTAAAAAAACCGCATCAAAATCCGTTGCGTAGTTTCAAAGATTTAAGCGTACAAAGGGACATAGGGACAGAGAAAGCGACTTTGTTTTATACTATGTAGTGATTCAAATGCGATCGGAAAAATAAAGAAAAAGTATAATAACTAAATCATTGTTCATTTACTTTCAGGGTTATCTCCCTCATCAGAATCGCGAGAGCGACGCAGCAGTACTGACTCGAGTGAATATTTACCAGAGCTAAATATTGAAGTGGTACCTAAAAGAAAAGATGACGATGACCCAGAAGAGTTTTATCAGGAGTTAGAGAAAAAAATGAAGGAAATTATATCGGCAGATCGAAGAGGGTGTGATGCCCCGAAATCTGATACTATTGACAAAGAATCAGTAGAATTAAATGCAGTAGAAAAACCCAGTAGTCCAGAGATATATGATCTCCGAAGTATATATAATTATAATAATTTTACGGAATGGTCTTCAGGAACCAGCGGTTGCGTCGAAAATGAAGAGTTAAGCGTGATAGTGGAACAGGAAACGTCAGAAACGAATAAATCACGTAAAAAAAATCCTGATGCACGTGACATTGACCAAGAGCTTTGTGAGGACGAAATAATATCAGCACCTTGTTCCTCCTTTAGGTCTAGAACGCCATCTATTGAATTGCCTAAGCTTGCTAGCACCGAAGGTACAAAAAAACACATATTTGAAAGCCATAGTCCAAATATTTACGTTAATTGTATGTCTACAATCTACATTTGGTACTTACGGCCTCTGTGTATTAGTATCAATTAATAATACAGTAAAGTCAGGTTATAAAATTAGGCAAACCCCAGTAGATATTTTTAAATCATTATTATCACGAAGTTAATAATAAATTATTATAAGTATAGTAATGTTTTCGAATGCTCTGTATTTTAATCAATGATAACTTTGTTTCAGATGCAAGTGAACATAAATCTGATGGTGACTCTGTACCAAAACCAGATATCATGAGAAAGAAACGAAGTGTCCTACGTTCTACTGACGTATCCAAATATATTAGTGAACAAGAAAATACGTCCACTGGTTATCCCACTTCATTGAGTCATGCTGGTTCAGAATTATCAGTTAATTCGGAAGTTGATTCACAAAATAGTATAGAATCCTCTACCTCCCAAAATAGTATGTGTTCTACTCCGAAAATTGATATCTCGGCTAGGGGGATAAAACGAAAGCAAACTTCGAAGATATCTTCATCGACAATAAAGAAAAGCAAGACAGCTTAAACAAGCTATTCTGACAATGATGAAAATGAATGAATATTTGAAATAACTTTTTTGTTGGCAAACCTATTGTATACAATTTGTGTACGTGTAATGATCATGTGTGTTCTTAATTATTAATATTTGATGTTGATCATGTTAATAGATTTCTATTGCGTATAGATTATGTATGACATGATATAAATCGTGTGTGCCTTAAAAATCTTATAACAAGAGTATATTATATCCTTAAGATATATGCTTTTATCATCTTTTAAAAATGTTAAATGTTAATCATATTTTAATTGTAGGTAGTTAGTTACCTATACAAATTTGTATAATAATAACGTAATTATAAAAAATCATATCACCCATACCATACCTACATCCAATTTTTAATTAAAAATCAATAAAGTAAACAATAAATAAAGTGTATCGTTCTTTATTTGATCTAAGTTTACCTGACCGGAACAAAATGTGCTTTTTCAAATGTGTAACAACTAACAACTGAAATAATCCGAGTTTCAATTCATAATTAGTAATGTATATCGTATACCCTTGTATACCAATATACTATTTATAATATATACCTATGTATTTTGTATTTTGTAATATTATAATTAATCTGAGAGTGTTTGTTTGTTTGTTTGAACGCGCTAATTTCAGGAACAACTGGTCCGATTTGAAAAATTTTTTCAGTGTTAAATAGCCCATTTATCGAGGAAGGCTATTATAATTTATATCATCACGCTAAGACCGACGCGACGCGACAGTAGCGGAGTAAAACCGCGGTGCACAGCTTCTTTATTAAATATTATAATCTCTTCACTAAAATCAGAATTGAATAATAAGCAAATTGAGTGGTAGGTAATTGATGATTATATATAGAGGAAAAAGATTATTATTAGTAACGTGATATTTCCAATATAATATTTGTTTAAACAATCTATATAATATATAGATTGTTTAAACAAATATTATATTGGAAGATTTTATCTATATATATAAAAGAAAGTCTGTATGTTCCAACACTTATAACTCGAGTTCTACTGAACCAATTTTCATGGTTTTAGATTCGTTGGATTTGTCTCCGTCCAGAATAGAAGAATAAATCATAAAAACAACAAAAACTAGACGAATTAATATTTTCCCAAAATTTTGATTTTCGTACATGTCAATCATTAGTTGTCAATCCTGTCAAATACGGAAAATAATGTTTGACATTCATGCGTTCAAAAATGTATTGTGTAAAATAATAAAAAATTAAAAAGGGTGAATAAATATTGTTTGTATTTATTTTAAAATCAATTATTAAAAAGTGCAATAAAAGCAGATACATAAAAATTTCTCAAATGTTTGTGTTTTCAGAAATTAATAAGGTATTTTTGGTGGGGAAACTAACCAAGAAGTTTAGTTCGATTAATTATTAAAAAAATTCTTTAAAAATGTAAAAATTCTTACAATTATTTGTTGCGATTTCGTCGACTGCGTCAACAATATTGCTATCAAATTGCTATAAACAAGCTAAATTGCGTTTTGAAGATTACATCCATTTATGCGATGCAATTAGCACAGAAGAAGGTGCAGAAAGTGTTGGTCTATTGATTATTTTACCGGCGACATACACAGGTAGCCCAAGTGAATATGCGCAAGATGCAATGACATACATGATATTTTCGTCGTTATGGTCGGCCAGATCTATTCATTACTTTTACATGTAATCCGAAATGGATGGAAATTATTCAACTGCTGCTTCCCGGACAGATATCAAGTGATCGGCTTGATATTACCACACATGTTTTCAAGCAAAAAATCCGATCATGAGTTACAAAAGCAACACATCTTTGGGATTATTCAATGATGGATGTATTCAATCGAATGACAAAAATAAGGCTTGCAGCATGCACACATTTTAATTTGGTTAGTCGAAAGAATTCGGGCGGATGAAAATTGTATGTGCGGGATTGCTAATCCTGTAACCGATCCAGAACGACACGACATGATGTTCTAATCACGAATATATGATTCATGGACCGTGTGGCACCATCAACCGCCAATCACCATGCATGGTTGACAGCGAGTGTTCCAAAAGGTATCCACGAAAATTGACGGCAAAGACCATCACAGGCAACGATGGTTACCCACTGTATCATCGTCGGTCGCCCGATGATAGTGGTAGAAGTAGAAGGGCGTTTGTCCACTACAAGGAATTTTACGGTCCGGCATTCCGATTTTTTACGGTCCGGTATGGCACGCCATTAATCTATATACTAGCTTGTGCACTATACGTAATTTTACTGTCCGACATTTTACTTTTCCCTATTCCGGATGGTTTGTTGTGTCTACGAGTCGCTGTAGGTATAATTGTTTTCGAATGCCCACTTGCTTGGATTTTACTGTTATCACTGCATATGCCAATTAAAAGCAAGCTCTTGTTTTACTTTCTTTTAGTTGGCAATGAGATTTGAGAAGTTGGTATTGTTATTTTATATACATTGACCAAGCATTGACCTATAATTATTATCTAAGTAAGTGTTGGTAAGTTAAAGTTCAAGTGGGAATAGCTTTAGCTCCTCGTCACCGATTAAAATAAATAAGTGAAACACGCATTTTAAATCTCTTACGGAACTTTATTTTTTATTATAACGAAGTAATATAATATTTCACCTTCTATATTTTTTACTCGTTTCTTGTAAAATGCAAAAACAATCATTTATGATAGCATTATACCGCCAAACTTCCTTGAACTGTACCTCACTGATCCGAGTAAAGACGGACAGGTGCACAAGCAATTCATCGGTTTTTTCATGCCACACCGGACCGTAAAAAATCGGAATGCCGGACAGTAAAATTCCTTGTAGTGCACAAGCGCCCGAACTATCATAATTAAAGTGAAAGGAAACGATTTGTGGTCGACACCAGTTAAAGAACGAAAAGAGTTAATTAGAGTGCATCCCAGGCTGCACATTTGTTCATAATAATTAATGTGACTCTGAATTTGTCGCTATTATTCTGCTCTCTAGATAGGTTTATCTTATTACTTTACTTGAAATGTTAACTTTAATTTCATTATCTA
This sequence comes from Colias eurytheme, assembly GCF_061535395.1. Taxonomy (NCBI): domain Eukaryota; kingdom Metazoa; phylum Arthropoda; class Insecta; order Lepidoptera; family Pieridae; genus Colias; species Colias eurytheme. Next base: position 2,228,612 of record NC_142980.1, read on the forward strand.
TACTTCTATACTAAGTAATATTATAAAGAGGAAAGGTTTGTAATTATGTAAGTAATAAGTATGTATGTATGATTTTCACGCATAAACTACTGGACTGATTTCAAAAATTCTTTCACCATTAGAAAGCTGCATCTTTACTGAGCAACATAGGTTCTATTGCATTTTCAAAAAAATGAGAGATCCTTACCAAAAATGCAATAATGTAACCCAAGGTGTATAAAATTCCTTAATAAAAATTCTGTCATCGCGTGCGCTGCGGAATCTATTGAAGACAGAACAAAAAAAATTTATACGGTAATAAAGAATGAATCAATAAGAAAGTCCGCGATACCATATTATGTCCATCTTCAGTAGTTATGTTACTACAACAACTTTTTTACGTTTTCAAAGTAAATAGAAGTGGCGACAGTATTCAAACCATATTATCCATCAGTACATACCTAGAAAATATGACCTTGAATGACGCCTGTATGTTTTTTTATCCCTTTCACACCAACTTGCCAAGTTAGGTGTGAAAGGGATAAAAAACATACAGGCGTCATTCAACGCCATATTTTCTTGTTACAAGATAATGTTCATACTGAAATCTCCAGTGTAAGTGCAGGTCCACACTGCGAGCCTAGCGCGGTTGCGACGGCGGGCGCGAAATATCAAACGTATGAAATGCGCCTTTGCGTCCACATTGAAATGACTAAGGCGGAAGCCTAGTGCGACGGTAATGAGCGAGCCGGGGCGCGTAGTACTTAATTGTTGAAGTGAAACTTCTTTATTTATAAGTGCGATTCAATCTAAAACACTTATATACACCACAGTAATTTTGTAGGGTATAATCTCAATTCTTCATATAAGATTCACCCGTTATTCCTCTGTTTTATTTATTTCGTGTACAACTTCTATAATGATCTCATCTCAAAATCGGACTGTCCAGTAAAAATAGCAAATCGTCCAAAGTTTGCAACACCCGAAAAACGTCGAACCGCTACTTGAGCTCGCGCGTCGGTGTGGCCACCGCGAGCGCCCGCTCGTCGCGCCCGCCTAGGCCGCCGCCACCGCGCATTCAGTGTGGACGCACACTTATGTGTATTAAGCTTCTTGGTGGTCAGATCTGTTGGCAAGTGGCAGCACTGTTTTTAATCTGTGTAGTGTGTGCGTCACAGAGCAAGTAATATTAGTATTTATAATGTCATTCGCTGAGTGGTGTCATTTAGTGTGCGTTTAAATTGTGCCAGCTGGGCGGTTCCGATTTTATCAAAATTTTGTTATTACTATAGAACATCGTGCTAAATTTTTAATTATCGGTACGTGCTGTGTCCCCAATATGTGAGTACCAATTGTTTTATGGATAAATATAGATGCTTTTGTGGTTTGTCGATAGTGATCATAAATGAAAGTACATACAAGACTAACAGTACCTGCTGTAGTAAAAACTATGTCAATACAATATGAAATCGATTTCTATACTTTTACAATAAATAAATAAAATGAATATTTCATGACAATTTTCACACACGGCACGATCTAATCCCATACTAAGCTTTCGCTTGTGTTATGGAAACCAGATGGCTGATAAACATACATATATAATTTTAAATAAATACTTATATAGATATTAATATGTAAAACCCAGACACACAGCAAACATCTATGTTCATCACACAAATATTTGCCCCGGGTGGGATTCGAATCCACAACCTCTGACTTGGAAGGCAGGGCCACTACCAACGAAGCCAACCGGTCAGTCGTAAATAAAAATATAGAACTTTTAAAACTTCTGATAATTACTGGAAACCTCATACAAGTAGTGTTATATGTTCACAACACTTTAAACAGGAGGATATCTATATGACCCCAAGTGGAATAAGAAAACTTCTAGAGGGATCTGCACCTTGTTTTCAGGTATTTATAAAATTTAAAAAATTTGCTTGATATTATGAAAACATGATCGTTTTGGTTTTATTCCTATTTGTCTTGATAACAAATTTTTAAATAAGATGAAAGAGTACATATTTTGTTCCTTGAAAATCTATGTCAAGAGGAGATGGAGACATTCAGTGACAATGACAATTACACAATGCAAGCTCGTGTTGTCTGCATAAAGTCAATCTATTATTTGCATAGAGAGTTATAATATCAATTTTCAACATTGGTGCAAACAAATGCTTTAAAATATATTGCTACATATCAACTCAGTCAAGATCTCTTAGAACTACTTTTTGGAGCGTTTCGGCTTTCGCAGACAAGGTTGATATAATAATAATCCCAATACATGCCAATTTCAGGGAATTTACAAAAAAGTTCTAGGACAATTTTAGAACTTTGGTCTTCTTTGACAAGAAACTATTTACCCTTTAGATAATTTTCCAATAAGTACAGTCCCCAATTCAAATAAAATTCATTTCCGTGGGACTCACCTCCACCGTACGGACTACTGATATCAAAAATGAACACAAAAAGTGCAGTACCTAGGGGTATGGAGGGGGTAGCTATAACGTTGCAGAGGTGGCCGTTGGGCCTTTCTATTGTGTGGTATATCTTGATAACTACTGGACCGATTTACTTAAAAAGGGGTGTCAATTGAAACATTATTAAATAAACATTATTTGATTCCTAAGATTCATTAATGTAAAACTAGTACCAACTGAAATATTTTCAAAAAACAATATTTTATGAAATATATATTTTTTTTAAAGTAAAAATCTCGGTAACCGTTAGAATTATTAATTAATTAAAAACTTGGACTGTGTTATTATTTTCTATTTGTTTACTGATTGCTGACGCTACTTCGCTTGATGTAGATGGCCGATTCTGCACGATTGCGCCGATCAGCACGCGCTTCTCTCGCTTTCGGAAGTTCAAGTTGCAGGTTTTTCGATTCGTAGGATAAGTTGGTATAGGGCGTAAATAAAAATACTCATAGACTACAGGCCCATGTTGAAAAAATTATGGGTCATTTGACCCACCACCTGACCTATCTAGAATGATATAAGAGCATAAAATAATAAGATTCAGCACTATGACGTCACTTGTAAGCTGTCCACCTGAGTGCAGATGAGAATTCGAAGGTTCAGGTAGAGATTTTCTCCCCTTGTCTCCATGATTTTTGTACGGCGTTGCGGAATAATGGCTTAAAAGCAGTATAGAAATAGTATGACACAGATGCCGTACAAAAATGGTGGTCCACAAAGTCAGAATTTATTTTTATTTTTCGACAGTTGCCGGGGTAAATTTGGTCATTTGATTTTGTACGGCATCTGTGTCATACTATTTCTATACTACTTTTAATCAATTATTCCGCAACGCCGTACAAAAATCATGGAGACAAGGGGAGAAAATCTCTACCTGAACCTTCGAATTCTCATCTGCACTCAGGTGGACAGCTTACAAGTGACGTCATAGTGCTGAATCTTATTATTTTATGCTCTTATATCATTCTAGATAGGTCAGGTGGTGGGTCAAATGACCCATAATTTTTTCAACACGGGCCTGTAGTCTATCATATATTTTTATATTTTATAACATGAGATCTAATCATTTAGAATAGCATTATTTTATGTGTGAAAATCGCCAGAAAATTTTATTGAAAAGCCTTTGCTGAAATTGAAGAGCAAATAAGGTAAAATGCATCCAGTTCGATATTATTGGATAACGCTTTGAATGTGTCGAAGTCTATCCACTGCTATAAATTGAGTTCGCGTAATTTTATAACGCTACAGCGGAAATAGATCAGAGAAAAAGCTACGAAAAATTAATTGGCTAGAAAGAGACGGGAACGCCACATACAACGTGGATGATATCAAGTGTGAAAGGGATGCACGGTGGCAGGTCGATGTACGGCATGAGTGATGCGATCTCACCGCGCTCGAGCGTTCGTGCAAAACTATTCGGTGGTAAAAAATAAATAAGTATATAATGTGTTTAGACCTACGTTTATTGTTGAGTATCGGTTGCTTTTAACGGATCAAATGTACTTTACCATGTCGAAATAAAATTATCAATAATATTGAGTTTGAATTTGATATTTTTGTTTTTACGGCATTCAAATGCTTTTAAAATATAAATTAATAAAGAATAGAATATAAATTAAGTTCACTATTGAGTTTACTCAAAAATTATATGATTTAACGAGCAGACCAGTATTGGAGTGCCTGTAGCATTAAAAACCGTAAAACCTCAGATTAGAGATATAGTGAATGAATTAATACGATGGATGTGGGATATTGTTTTTTAAACTATAAATAACAATGCTTACCCAATTTTTTTTGTGTATAACCGACTTATATTGTTATAATTTGCAGAAAAATTCGATTCACCTAAGTAATATTGAAAAGAAAATTATAGCGAAGGCTTGCCTGCGTGGTCGCTTCCCAAGTCCCAACCTAGGATGTTAGCTTATTCATTGTGTCATTAAATTCAGGTCACCCGTTTTGCCTTGAAAACCCAACCGAGCGAATTGCTGGATAACACCATACGTGTCCGTGTGACTCAAATGAATTTGAAATCCAATACCGTGTGAAGTACATATTATCATAAATATGATAAGTTCCAATCTTCATCCCAGATTCCTGCAGAAACGGGGCCGCTCTGTTACATACCGACAGAGTTACTTTCACATTTATAATCAGCAAGTGGATAATCTAGTTTAGTTAGAGGACACTTTAATTTTACGGGTTGTTGGTGAAAACGGGCATAAATTTACTATATACTAAACATTTCTGTTTTTAATGTTTAAGTGCAGTTTGTAACGAGACACCATAATCAAATGTGAATATTTCAAACTGCGTTAGTTGTATTAACTTATACATATTTGCATAAACTAAACCGCAGCGGAGCAATGCTGTTCGCTGGTTCGTTCTACTTTCACTCCCTTCGGAATTCAACTAGAATTCAAATTAGCCCTTGAAAACACGACCAGCTCATGCTTCCACTAATTAAAATTAGTCATAGTTTAATTAGAAAAGTAATTAAAATGCAATTTTACACAATAACACATTAGTTACATACACCGAGTTAATTGCGCAGCGATTGCAATATTATTTTTATTTTCATTGTTTTTGTGTTACCATAATATTATTATGTTCCTGTTGCTTTGCGATTTTGTTTTGCTATTGTATTATAATATTACTTGACTATTTCACAGGGCCATGTTTCAAGATTTTCAAAAGATTTCGAACCCAGGACCTAGCTATGACTAAGTTGTGTTTAAAATAATACTGGCATTACGTACATCATCATATTTACGTAGATACTGTCTTAATTCAATTTGAAGAATAATATAGAATCGCGTCGCGAGCAATCGCAGCAAAATGTGACAAATCACAATAATTTTAAAATCGCTGTGATTATTTAATCGCATGTGCGCGCATTGTCATAGTAACTCATACGTTGTATTTCTGCGATAAAATAATCACGCTGCAGAAAGTCGTGGTGCGCGCTAGCTCTATAATGTTTAAGTTGCGATTGTTTTTTTTATTTTTGTTATTTGAAGCTGTGCGAATGTGTATAACAATTCCTTATTTTGTATACATTTCTATACTAATATTATAAAGCTGAAGAGTTTAGTTTTGTTTGTTTGTTTGAACGCGCTAATCTCACTAACTACTAGTCCGATTTGAAAAATTATTTCGGTGTTAGATAGCCCATTTATCGGGGAAAACTATAGGCTATCAAGCTAAGACCAACAGGAGCGGAGCAATGCAGATGAAACTGCGGAATAAATTTATGAATGTTCATTTCACTAATTATAGCTGGCTTCAACTCGCTGCTATAATATTTTCTCGTATAGTAATAGTATAGAGCTATTAATTGAAATGTGTTCGATAATCCCTGTACATATCAAATTTCACCTAAATTTGGTTAGTTATTTTTGATTGAGACCAATCTCAACTGCCTTGTTCGTATAAACTTGCAAATAATCCATGCTTTTATATTATTTTAAACTTCCAATGTATTTTTACCCGACTACGGCAAAGCAAAAGGAGGGTTATGCTTTTGACAGGCTATGTATGTATGTATGTATGTTCATCTGTTCCCTCGTAACTTCTAAACTACTTATCAGAATTCGACAAATGACAATCATATCATTAGAAGTGTCTTAATCGTCCGCTGGTTATAGGCTATATGGGGTTTCACAAAATCTAATGTGGCGCCCTCTAGCGACAGAGTAAAAAAATAAAATTAAGATAAATATGCCGTGTTTGGTATCATTTGAAAGCGCTTTACTTGTACATTTTGAATACATAATATTACTAGCATTTGCTTGTGACTTTACCTGTATTCATGGGCTGATTGCATATAGTTCACATCTTTTCGTTCATAGCTTCTTTACTAATTATCAGAATAATGTTGGTTATGACTAGACATCGGATTATATGCACTAACAAAATGCCAAAATATGCATGCAAATATGCACTAAAAAAGGCCGAAATATGCACTAAAAACGACTGATATGCCTAAAATATGCACAATACAAAATCAAAAATACCTTTATTATTTTATATATTTAAATCTAAGATGTACAAAAACAGTGAAATTTTCTTGAAATTAAGTATAGTTTTTGTGCCAATATACAATTAAGCATTTTTACCTAATTTTCGAGCGCAAATTTGTGAAGTTTGTCACCCGCGAGCCCAGTGTTGCCACCTTAGACCTTTCCGGGCTAAATCTAGCCCTTTTTTGGAATTCAATCCGTGTTTTAAGTTTTTAGCCCCGAAAGGGTAATCTAGCCCTATTTTGAATGGCTCAAAATTTACTTAAAATGGAGCCCATTTTGTAATTTTTCGCCATTTTACCATGCCAAAATAGGGTTTGTTTACTCGCTGAGCGTTCTGATTGGCTAATAAAGGTTAGTCGACCAATCAAAACTCCCGTTACTTAACGAAATATGCACGATTGGGGAAAAAGGCTAAAATATGCACTAACGCCGTAATTAGAGAGTTTTATGCATTTGCATATGCAAATATGCAAATGCATATAATCCGATGTCTAGTTATGACTTATGACTTAGCTATATAAAGCTTGGCACCAAATTTAGTATTGGGCCCTCTAGCGGACAAAAAGTTCTATGTTAATATAAAATTAAAATAAATATACCGTGTTTGGTATCACTTGAAAGAGCTTCACGAGTATTTTATGCTTATACATAATTACAAAAATACTTTAATGATTTCAAATATGAGCGAAAGCGCGGATCACGGGAACTGTATATTATTTATAGAGCAGTGTGAACGTTAATAGTATATATAATGTACTAATGAAAACGACATAAGCTGGGAGTACCTCCACGCGGTGAAGGCGGAAACAGTTTGATAACTGTCTAAATCATCATCATCAACAGCCCATATACGTTCCCACTCGGGCCTCCTATGAGGGTACAGGCCATAATTCACCACGCTGGCCAAGTGCGTGTTGGCGGATGATACATGTCGTCGAACTTTTTAATTCTTCGACATGTCGGTTTCCTCACGATGTTTTCCTTCACCGTTCGAGCAGTGGTGATGTTACAACATGCGCAGATAAATTGAAAAATCAATTTATTTCCTGTGCGCTCGCCTGGTCTCGAACCCCGGACTTATCGATTCGAAGTCCGAGGACTCACCACTGAGCCACCACTGCTCACTGTCTAAATATCCCATAAAAATGTCCTCTGCAATATATTATGCCTTCGGGCTTATGTTATATGTGCGTGTGTCTATCTGCCTATTCGTTGTGTCGTTGTGTATCCAGTAACGCAGGGAAGCAACCACAGCCATCCTACTTCGGTATACTGTTGAAATTTTGTTCAATAGGATATCTAAGTCAAAAAAGATGTCGTATGTCAACTACTTACCTAGTTTTTAGTTCATCAATTTTATTTTTGTTAATATTATGCGCTTCAAATACACTTTTAACACCAAAATAGTACAAATAATAAAAAGTAAAACAACAAAAAACCAAACAACGACAACAAACGGCGCTGAAAAAGTATAAAACAAGATTTTCAGAATTCTGAACTGAACAAAGTTGCTAATGTAGTTGCAAGTAAATGGACATAGTAGACTCTACCAAGATGCCTTCGTTGTAAATTGACAATAATGTCATGCAATACTATTTTGAAGTATGCAATATTCCACTATGTAGAGATAATTTTCATGAATAACGTACAAATAAAAATAGTCTTAAATGATTGTAACATGTAAAATGTTAGTGTTTAGTAGAAAATAAATGGCCTTTTTATTTTATTATGAAGTATTTAAATCTCGAATAAGCAACATTTATGAATGAGACGAATAGAGTATGAATAGTAACTAGCAGGACTGAGCAGTTAACAATTTCAGTAATCACGCGTAATTGTCGCATTATGGAACTCAACTTCTACGTAATTGCTTCGCATGCACGTCCATAAATACCGCACTAATTTGAGCACAGTAGTGGCTAATCATAGTATAATGTTGTAAAGCAGAAGAGTTTGTTTACTTGCTTGTTTGAACGCTAATCACAGGAACTTAGCTGTGGATTTCTAAAAACTTAATCTCGGGAGATACCTTGTAACACGTCGCGTAGGTAACTAGGCGTATGGAAGCCGGCGCAGATCGCTACATAATATATATTTATTTCCTGGCACACTATGCAATGAATGCGGGAAGTAAAAATTTACTGAATTCATCATTAAGAAGGGTTAGGCGGTCAGCGAAAATTTAGCTATTCGCGCCTAAGGTGAGGGGTGAGGGGGTCCGCGCTAAGTATGGAATCAACGTGCTCGAAACTAAAAATCGGAAGCGCCATTCACATTTTTATAAAAAAGTGAATGAAAAAATTTAGTATCAGAAATTGATATTTTAGTTTTATGGCATTCAAATGCTTTATAAATATAAATTTATCAATAGATGGCGCGCGGTGTGTCCCTTAGACACAAAACTGAAAGAATAGAATAAACTCGATCGTTCTGGCGGGTCACGACTGGCCGAGTTGGTCAGGCATCCGCCCCGGAATGGCGCGAAAGGATGCGGGTTCGAGTCCCGCCTCGTGATCGAATTTCTTCTATTCTTTATAAATTTATCTTTAGTATTTTCTAAATCTAAAATAGTCAAGAAATCGAGAAGGTAAATACCTATGTATTTGTGATTTTATACGAATTATTATCGTAAAATACGGTTGTAATGAGCATTTATATGATACTAGCTTCCGCCCACGACTTTGTACGTGTATCCCCGTTTTTCCCCGTCCCCGCAAGAATTTCGGGAAATCCTTTCTTAGCGGATGCCTTCGTCCTTACATCTACCTGCATCCCAAATTTCAGCCCGATACGTCCAGTGGTTTGGGCTGTGCGTTGATAGATCACTAAGTATATCAGTCACCTTTGAGTTTTATATATATAGATTTTAGAGTTTTTTTATCGAGAAAAATTTTTCCAATCGTGTTTTGGAAACAGTCATCGCGTTACACATACAAGTTTCAGTGCGAAAAAACTTCAATATTTTCAATTATAGCTCAAAGATAACAGTCCATTTTGCCGTTTTCACCTACTAAGGGCCCTTAAATTATTGTATCTCTGTAGAACAAAAGAGGAAATAATACTGTTTCAAGTTTAGAAAAAGGGATTATTGATTCATTGTATGAGTTGTTCATTACGAATAATCTTCTTCATAACAAATAAATATAATTTAAGTTTTTCTTTCATCTACGGAAACCAACCAAGAACCGTCAACCATCGCCATTTTAAAATATTGTCTTTGTGTACACGAGTTGATTTCGTTCAACATCAACTCGCTGCAAATATTCTCGTGCTTTTTCATGCATAAATCACCTTAAATATACCTATTTCTCTTGCAGTTAATGAACGAGCCGGCGGCCGTCGCAACGTGCACTAGGATCACAGCCATTAGAGGTAAAATATATAACTTTTGTTAGTAATAATAGCTTTTAAACCATTTATATAAATAGTATACTTTAAAATACACCCCTCGGACGACATCACACAAAATAATGTACTTACTCTTTTAAAAAACAAAAAAAGCAAAATATATATACATACATATATATATATATATATATATATAGACTACAGGCCCGTGTTGAAAAAATTATGGGTCATTTGACCCACCAGGTGACCTATCTAGAACGATATAAGAGCATAAAATAATAAGATTCAGCACTATGACGTCACTTGTAAGCTGTCCACCTGAGTGCAGATGAGAATTCGAAGGTTCAGGTAGAGATTTTCTCCCCTTGTCTCCATGATTTTTGTACGGCGTTGCGGAATAATTGATTAAAAGTAGTATAGAAATAGTATGACACAGATGCCGTATAAAATCAAATGACCAAATTTACCCCGGCAACTGTCGAAAAATAAAAATAAATTCCGACTTTGTGGACCACCATTTTTGTACGGCATCTGTGTCATACTATTTCTATACTGCTTTTAAGCCATTATTCCGCAACGCCGTACAAAAATCATGGAGACAAGGGGAGAAAATCTCTACCTGAACTTTCGAATTCTCATCTGCACTCAGGTGGACAGCTTACGAGTGTCGTCATAGTGCTGAATCTTATTATTTTATGCTCTTATATCATTCTAGATAGGTCAGGTGGTGGGTCAAATGACCCATAATTTTTTCAACATGGGCCTGTAGTCGATCGTGGTCAAGCGCTTCCCTATCGTAGAATAAAAATAAAAAAAGGATAACCCACAAGTAGGGTTGCCAGGCCATAAAATGCAAAGGCCGGACTGCGCACTATATAAGGCCGGACATTTTAGCCTAAAGCCGAACATGTTTTTTTTTATTGCCAAACATAATGTTTTTACAGCTGGGCTGTTGAAAAAAGTATTTATACGTGGTGAAAAGTGAGGATATTCGATATTTATTAAAAGATGGACATAATATTTATAATAAAAAAACTCGTTTACGAATTTGAAATGTTTATTAAGTTACACTATTACAGTTTTACTTACAAATGGATCATCAGTCTTTTGTAGATAATTAAATATTATTAAAACTAAAAAACAAATGAATATAGCTCTCTTTTGGCATTCTTAATACTATAAACTAAAAAATATAATAAAACAAATAAAAATAATCATTCTTCTGGAAAGTAACAAAAAGATAATACATATTAATTTTACGGCTAGGTAAGAATTTACTTTATAGTAGGTATTTATAGAACAATTTAAAATCTTTAAAAAATAACAAAATCTAGTTATACTTATATTTGGCACTTGCACCTACTTTGTCAAGAATTTCGTTTTCCTTAGAAATCATATCGTAAAATTTTTTACATGTTAATTTTAAATTGCATAACAAGAACATCATCTTAGCAATTGTATCTGTTTGTAGTCTACTGCGTTCCTTTGTCCACTGGGCGTTTATTAAAGAGAAAACTCTTTCAACGTTGGCATTGTGGCCTGGTATTGCAAAATAATATTCTGCCAACTTAAGCAGTTCCGAATAAAATTCTTCATTATTAAATGATTTAAAATACGAGGTCCACTTCTGATGTGCCAACAGCTTTTTAAAGTCAGAGTCATCTTCGTTCAGGTCGGGCGCTCGTCCACCCATCGTCGTACGAATCGCCACTCTGACAAAAAGCCTGACAAAAGCCGGACAGGCCAAACACGTACATATTAGGCCGGACGCGACTGCAAAAAGCCTAACATGTCCGGCTAAAGCCGGACACCTGGCAAGCCTACCCACAAGAACTTTTTTTTGTCATTTACTTTTTACGACAAATAATGGCTAATTTGAAATAACGACAAATAATGGCTAATAATGAATGATTTAAATGAATATTTTCGAAGATATTACAGATTTAAAAATTTCGGGACGTAGCGTTTGCGGCGGCACCGGCCGGCCGCCAATTTTTGATATATGTATATAATATTTTTGAACATACTATATAGTGAAATTTCATAAGTGTGAGTACTGTGAACGCGCCAGGTTACGTTAATCGGCCTTCAAAAATATTAGATAAGTATACCTACTCAAGATTGTTACATTATTTTATCTTCTACAACCCAGCTCGGAGGTCTGTTCGCAGTCCTCAAGAGGCACTCTTTTAAAAATAGAAACGACGAGTGCATTCTATATCAGGATATTGAAAATAGCTCTGAACTTTCAGTAGGTATGCAACTATTGGCGTCGGTTATCAATTTGTGTCGTAAAATAGAGAATATGAATCAGAAGTCAATATTTTACAAATAATTAACTATTAAAATGAACATAATGAATTTTAAATATACATATTATGATTTCTGTAACAGTTAGGCCCAGTTTCACCATTCTCCTTTGTAAAATGGTCGAAATGAAACGTGACGTCATAGGGCATGTCCTGTCAGTCACCTGTTATTTATTTTCATACATTCAGATTTCAGGTTGTGTTGGTAAGAAAAATTGGTTATATTGCTTTTTTAGCTTAGTTTTCTAATATTTTAATGTCAAGAAATACTAAGCGTCATCAACAGCAATGACGGACAACGGTTTTGTATAACCTTGCATAAACTTACACCATTGTTTACGTATTTTTAGATCTCTTGGAACAGCAAAAGAAACTTTATCTGGTGTATGCAATATCTATAAAATGACTTTTTTCTTCTTACATGATTATTACGCGATATTTTTTGCGATTGCGTTTAGCTCAACACAAGTCGTATTGAGATACTAGATGTTATTCCTCCCGTTCAATAGATAATTTTGTCATGCTTTAAATGCATTCTGCTTACGTAATCAAGCAAACAAGCTTCACGTTTATGACATCATTTCCGACTCAGAATCCTACCGAAGAAAGGATGGAGACATTTCCATAAAATTCTTCGACACTTAGTGTGTTGGCCTTTAATTTTAAATTATCGAGAAAGTAATCCAGCAACTCTAGTGATCAGCGTAACGTTCAGACAATTATCATCCACTTGAATTAGTTGCAGATTTTTTCTATTTAAATCCAACTAGAAACCTATTCTATGCTTGAATATTTAGAGTACTATTTAGCTTGCCGATTGCAAACTTACACCTGTGAGAATTCGAGCTTAAAGTGTGTGGTCCGGAATCCCGATGGAATACATAAGAGTTCGTGTGGATGGAATACATTCGTGGCAAACCGTGTTCTGCTCTCATTGAACTCCAAAGAAACTGCCATATGATTTACATTCATATTTTCATGTAATGTTTACATCACAAAACAGGTCTATGAGTTGTGACTCATATTCATTAGTCCGGTACCTACACCTCCGCAGTGACTTTTAAAGTTTTAGACATTGCAAGATTTGTGTTGTGTTCGCCTTGATCAGTTCTAGGCAGTTCCCATATAGAGAGGTACAGTTTGCATATTTATCTGTAAACTATAATCTGGCTATTGAAAATAAAAAAGCCAAAAACCCAAGATTAAGGAAGCCGAATTCTTTAAAAATGGCATAGATTTTCTTCTCTCTTTTTTGATATTATAATACTGTAAAATGTTCTGAAGTAAAACTATGTATGGCGAATGATGATTCCTATGACACTGACAGTTATTCTTAGAGCTAGCGCGCACCACGACTTTCTGCAGCGTGATTATTTTATCGCAGAAATACAACGTATGAGTTACTATGACAATGCGCGCACATGCGATTAAATAATCACAGCGATTTTAAAATTGTGATTTGTCACATTTTGCTGCGACTGCTCGCGACGCGATTGTCGCGAAAATCAAATGCAGAATATGAAATTGTATGGTACCGCGCGCACTGCGATCATAAAATCGCACACTCGGGCCCGGCCGGCACTTCACTTGTGTTTCGTCTGGCCAACAGTAAACATCGTAGTTATATAGGTAGGTACTGTTTGGTAAACATGAACTCAGTAATCTGTCAAAAGTTTGAATTTATTTATTTAACACTTTATTGTGCAAGAAACAAAATATAACTAAGTACATAAAGGTTACAATAATAAAAAAAAGCGCAATGGGCGGCCTTTTGGCGGAATTTTCATTCTATAATAGCCAAAGGATTTTTTGGGATACATCCGAAGTTCATTGTATTTCTGATAAAAGAAACCATTGACAATTCTATCTGCTGTAAAAGGATGAGTCCAATATTGACGAATTTTCTTTTTTTTTCTTATAGAAGAAGTAGTAAATAAAGACAAGCAACTTGTACGAAATCAATGATGAAGTGAGTAATAATCACTATTAAATTATCGCTGTGCGCGCACCGTACTCTCTGCGATTTTCTACAGCGCGATTTTGAAATCGTGTCGCAAAAATTAAAATCGTGGTGCGCGCTTGGCCTTAAGAGACAAACGTGTAATGGCGTCACCATTAAATAAGAAACGTATTGTAGGCGTCTAAAAGTGGCATTTATTAATTTTTACGTAGCTTTATGCCATTACAATGATATTCCGTTGGAATTATGTATAACAATTCTTAACATTTACGAAAAATTATTTTAATCTCACTTTACGTTTACGTTCTACAAAACTTACATCGTTGGCTTTTATCGACTAGTGCGGAAGTATCGACAAACAAATGTGGGCAATGGAAATGAGTACATATTTTTAAAACCGAAACATCAAACCAAATAGTGAGACTACACCTTTTTTTTTAAGTGGGGAAATCTTGCATAGATACCCACGGCCTCCGGGGAAGGGGCCGTGGGTTATGTCGGATTCCTACCGACCAAAACCCCACTGTGTTCCGTCAAGCCGCATCAACGACGGGGCCACGGGTATGGTAGAATTCTTCCGTGACCCCGTCAGCGGCTGCCCGTCGCCAGGCCAAAACAAATTGTGAGCCAACCAGCTCTAACCAGTGAGACTATACCTGAAAAATATCCATTTACCTATGATAACAAAATTTTTTCAGACAAATGGGGACATCAATTTTCATGATAAAATATTCACTAGCGCAAACGTGTTTAACGGGTTAAAAATTACGAGAAAATGATAAGGTGCATTTTTATTTTGGAAAGCTTTCGTTTTACTTACCTACTTAATCTATGCTAAAAAACTTATCACAACAACAACATAATAGACGTTAAAAAATTTAGTTTATAATATTTGTAAAAACATGTTTACCGACGCGGATGTAGCTGAATGCAAGCCACGCCACGCCTGTAAAAAAGTAAAGTATCGACACGACCCATTATACGAGCAATCACTAAGATAAACTGTCATTGATAGGGAACAAGGTTCGCTGTGCCGAGTATAGTAGATATTGTTATAATAAACTAGCGGTCTGCCCCGGCTTCGCCCGTGGTACATATTTACGTTTTCTCTACATAAGAACCATCCTCGTACATCAAGGAATATAATAAAAAAGAATTATCGAAATCGGTTCAGCTGTTCTCAAGTTATGCGCTTACCAACACATTTTGGGATTCATTTTTATATTATAGATATCCTTAAAAAAATTTAAATATGTGTAACTGTGTTTAAATACTAATAAATTACTGATTACAGTAGAAATAAACAGAAACCGTTGCCAAAAAACACAAAGAACGAAATGTATTGAATATTATCTAAACTAGTGATGTAACTCGTATAAATGATTTTTTACGGTTGGAATGCATTGTTTTGTTGGGTGACGTGTCTTGATAACTTTTGTGTTCAATAAACTAATGGTTTTTGAGCAGATATATTTTTTTCTAATAAGTAAGTTTATGAAAAAAACTAAAAACTTTATACATAGTTTAATCATAGAATAATTATTGCTGTTATACTCTGGAGTAAGGCTTATCCTTGTTTGTTAAAACCACCCTTTTTGAAAAACCCTAAGGTGCATAAACTATACTAATTATTAAATCCCAAGAGTAACAATTAGCACTGAAAACACCCGGGCTCGCCCTGTCTAGGCCACGCCCACAATATTACGGGCCTATAAATTTACTTATTGACTGAATGCAAATTCTTATATTACACATTCGTCCTTGGCATAGAAATGCTTAATTGTAGTGTTTTATCGTGTTACCCGTGAATAAAAATATTTTGTTTTGTGAGATTGTAGAATGGTGGAAAACTTTATTAATTATGATATACCTACTTATACTTACTACCTTTCGTGTACGGCTTCGCCCGCTTGTTTGTTGTAGAAAACTTAACAAATTATATACTGAAACCTTCCTATCTCCCATTCCACTCTATCTAATAAATAATTTTAAAATTAGAATTGAAACTCAATTGAAATATTTATTAGTAGTAACTTTTTTTCTCGAGGGAATTACTTTTCGAATTAAGGTATTTGAGCGTACATTTTATGAAATTGTTACAGTATATGCACCGGTCGCAATAATTTTGCTACTTATTCAAATGAATCTGGTAATGCAAGATCTCTGCTTAGAGTGAACTAGCTCGTGTATTATTATTTACCTTCACGTGGATACAACTCGTAATTCTATTAATTACTGCAATTTTGGTCATTGAGTTACATGTACTACGTACGTACGTAATAATACCTCAATGATTTCGGTGTTATGGACTTATCTGGAGCAATTACGGTCGTGCTTTTCGAACGTACTTGCAGATTAACTGCTTTTAGATCGTGTCTGAATGCATTGATTTATATATGTAACACTTTTCTCTGTATCAATGATTATTTAGATAATTAAAATTCATAATAATTCCCTTTAGTGTTGGCGTAGGTATATTATATTTGTTTGTGATAGGAATATCAATTGAGATACACATTAAATATATTAAATGTCCTAATCCGTTACAGATACTTTTATTTGTTGTATTTATAACATGTTTTTCGTAAAGTTCATTAAAAAATAAACAAAAAACTTATCGAGACTCGTAGATATAAATTTGAAAATCGCATGCGTATTTTTGCCAAGTAATAACGTTAGTTAACTCGGAAACTCCAGTCGCGCCGGCCGCGTATCGAATGCCGGCGTGTACCGTAGGGATTAATAAAATCTTAACAAATAGGTTAGCTTGCACAGCTCACTGGTCCAGAATACAGTGTCATTAATTGCAAAAAAATTGTACGATACGAAACTGTCGAGTTTGTTCTTTAAAAATATCGGTTTGTCCATAGAACTGTACGTGACTGTACTTTGTCTGAATGGTCTTGCAAATGACATTCCTTTTTCATAGTGTTAAGCCATATTTATAAAAAAGTGTTTGTAAAAATTATATTTTGACAACGATAATTTTTTTGTGTACCTACTATTATACTTTATATAAAACACATTGTTAGAATCTGTGGTGCAAATTTAAAGTGAAATTTTTGTTTCTTTGCTGATTAGGACACACACATAAGAGTAGTTCACGTGTCGGCGCGGCCGCGGCGCGGCCTTCACGCTCTGTAAGCGGACAGACTGAGCTCATAACTTTCACATATATATTATATACTATGACCACAACATTGTCTCCTCGTGTTAGTGTGATGGCTTGTTTGGGTCACGCTGACACCAGGACTGCCTATGAAATGTTACTCCTCAAATATTGACGAATGAATAAATCGATTCACTACCATTGTCATTTACAAATTACAATGGTAGTGAATCGTATTACAATACGTTTATTACTTAGCATAGATTAATTAAGCAGTGCGATTTATAATGACTATGTGTTAACGAGGACAAACCACCACCACCTGAAAAAAAAGAAAATGCATAGAAAAATGGTATCCAAATAATTTTTCAAAATTAAATACGTTGGCGCCTTTCTCTAACAAAAAAATATATTGATAAAAATAATGGAGATTAAGGATCGATACTGAATAATACAAATAAATTGTCTAGCCTTGTGCATGTTTTTTGGGCTTTATTCACAAACGCTATTAAGTATTAACGGATACAAGAATATGCTTCTTAACGGATTTTAAACGTTAGTTTCGAACACTCTACAGTGAACATAGAAATAGGTGGAGAACAGAGGTAGTTCACAATTATTAACAATTTTTTTATCCCCCGTCAAGATGTATCATCCCAGCCTCCCTGATCACATTTATGTTATACACGTATTCTATTGTGCTATGCTGTGAAGTGTTCGAATGTAAAACAAATCTTTTATACAGTTTTCGCCAATCGTCTAGTCCGCTCTGAAAAGATTAAAAAAGCGCACGTACAAGTACCTACACCACTATAAAGTAAATAATTCGTTGTGCAAAACTTATTAAGCTATTGCATAGCTTCTATCGCGGGCCTTGAGCGTGGGGACCGAATCGAGAAATTCCGTAACGAAAAACCTCACGCTCCCCACTCCGACGGATACGGAGGTGTGGCTTGAAGGCATGCAATAGCTTTACCGCGGCAGTCCCCGAGTGCCACACGTCTTTTTTAATTATTATTACCCATCGTCTCTCAGCATCATCAGAGTAGACTAGAAGTCTGACGAGAACTATAATCAGTATTTAATGTTGAACAATATAGCATCTGCATGTTTTGTTTCCCTTGTTTTCAATAATAATTAATAATCATTAATTTCGTTGATTCAGCATTCTTACTGCAGTTGTGTGTGCTATTCATATATCAGTGAAAGTGGAGACACTTCGGTTCAATTGTTAAAGCATTGTTTTATGTTAAACTCAAAACTCAAACTAAAACATTTATTTATTGTATAAGTCTTCTTCGAGAACCACTTTTAAATCGACACAACATATTTTTAGCATTTACCACCGATTCGGAAAGTAGTATCTACGGAGAAGAACCGGCAAGAAACTCCATAGTTGCTCTTACATGTCAGTATGACAATATAATTTATAAAATATGTAACTGTATATTATCGTAATATGGCAAAGAACTGTCCTGTGGTTTTTACGCGACAACCCTCCATGGGTTTTTTATCTTCCATGTATTCCTTAATGCTGTAATAGGTTCTCTGAACTAATACGTATTTTACATAATTTTTAAATTTAGCACTATTAAACTCTTTAATAGTATGAGGAATTCTGTTGTAAATATATACTGTGATGGTATACATAAGGATACCTGCAGTATTCTTAAAGAGATCTCTTAGTGAGTCCCGAGCACGTAAATTATATATAGAGCGTATGGCTCTTTTCTGTAATATAAATATATGTAGTTTCTATATCTGCAGCCCTGCCCCATAGCAGAATTCCATAGGACATAAACATTCCATAGGAAATTGCTATGAAAGTAGCTAAAGTAAACCAATCTAGCTGTATCTTCATCGGTGAGATGCCTTATTCTTCGAACTGCATATGCAGCTGAGCTGAGCTTAGCAGCGGTGGTGGCAACATGGGCCCCTCATTGCAGCTTCTCATCTAGTGTCAAACCCAGAAAAACAGTAGATTTCACAGGGTATAATACCTCCCCGTTTAAAATAAATCCCTTTTCACCTTTTTTACATTTGAAAGTATATATTCTACACAATTTGTTTTTTTATTTATTTTGCATTTAATAGTAAATTATTATCATTGAACCAATTGGATATGCGTAAAAGAGCAGAGTTGGCTTCGTCAACATTTGTGTCATGTCTATCCACATTTAAAATTAATGGGGTATCATCTGCAAACAGTACTATTTCACACATATCCTGCAGATAAAAAGGTATGTCATTAATATACATGAAGACCAAAAACGGTCCTAAGATCCCTGTGGATCACCAATGTCAACTGGCGCACCGCAAGATTTCTCTCCATTAACAACAACGGTCTGAACCCTGTCCTAAAGATATGAAGCTATGAGGTATGAAGGAGGAGAGTTAGAGCGTTCAAGCGATCTGGTAGTTCACCTGATGCAAACCTCCTATGAGATGTCCTCTGCAAATGCTTTGCCCGGATAAGGCAGAGATTGAAGACGGGTATAAGAGAGTTGACGGAAAGGGTGAGAGAAATGCAAATACGTTTCCAACTCCTCATCTCACAAAACCCCACTTCGTTATGAGCTGGCCCAATTCGTGCCGAGGCGTGCTCAATTCCCACATTAAGGCATTAGTTATAAGAATTGTTTATTTTTTGGTAAAAGATACTGAGTATTTCTATCAAAATGTTATTGCAAAAATAAGAGGTAAATTATTACGATATAACAAAAAATTAAACGTAATTGTGAAATTGATTTCTGCAATTTTACATCCATGATATAAAATGACAAATTAAATGGGGACATCCGTTTTCATGATAAAATATACACTAGCGAATAAAATTTAGAAATTACCAATCATTGCAATGCATGTAAAAAAATTTATTCAAGGTCAAAGATCAAAAATGACTATAGTGTCAAAGCAACTCAGCCATAGATAGTATATAACTTTCAAACCAAAAAGGCCACAAAGGTCCGGTACTGACGTGTCGTCTTCGTCCAGATCGCTCTATGGTTGCGCTGCCATGAAGGTGGACGTGGAAGGAAGAGATGCTGCCTACGCTTCGATCAATACTGACTCGCCCGTGTCTTCACTTGACGGTTTGTTACATACCAACACACTAACACGTGCGCTAAGTATTCCAACCAATAGGTCCAACAAAAAACAAAAAGGTGTAGATAGGTTATTGGCGCACTGGGACGCCGAAGTGTGGCTAATAAGCCACAATTTACTTAATTTTTTACGATAGTGGAATCATGCCATCTCACTTTGACGTCTAATCGTGTGTGCGTTTTCTGTTTTTGAAGATCGAATGTTCTGCAGGCCGAGACAAATGTCAGAAAGTAGAATAACGCTAAGGAATAGAAACTGCTATCTATCTAATGTGTTACAAATCGTTTGACTTCCGTTATTTATCCGATGAGTTTGACTAACGCCCACGCGCCTAGTCCCCCGGTACCAGCGTTCTGACCATCATTTTTCTTTTTGTCCTTGCGTACTAAGACCCCTGTAGAACCGCCATCCTGTTACAAATGACCCAAAATTTTGGATCAGTATCTCCCGGCCTATAATGGTTCGGTCACACTACCACCAACGACGACGACGACCACGACCAAAATTCCCATCCAGACAAAATTTGTTCAAAATAAAACATTAAAATTTCCCATCATACTGGTACTCGGAAAGAAAAAAATTCGAGGTCAATTAATAAAAAATAGGTTTTTGGCGATTTTCGCCGAGACGGTAAGTTAATCATATATAATAATCAATAAACCTGGGACCAAAATTGCAGATCATAAAATTATCTATAAAAAACTTCCAATACATTTTTTTCTAGGAGCCACCGTTTCAACGAAAAAACTATTTTTTCATTCATTGCTCTCAAAAAAAATAACTCCAATCACCAGAACGACAGGAAATTTTAATATTTTATTTTTAATTGTGTTTTGCACAATTTTGTTAAATTGCGACTGGATGAAAATTTTGTTCGTTGTCGTCGTTGTCGTTAGCAGGGTGAACAAATCCTTAGCAAAACATCATACGCTTAATAGCAGATTATATTCCTTTGCGTTTTGACGTTTGTCTCAACGCTCTGTTGATAACCTATCTACACCTTTTTAGTTTTTACTTATAATGTCATTGATTCCAACCACATAAATTTACCATTCACGCTATAGTATAGGTATTAGGTATATCTACGATTATTCTGCTTGCTGCTATAGAACGGTTTCATTATGCTTCAAATAGGTACTATGTTTTGGAAATACGTTTAGCTATAAAACGTGATAGCTAGAAAGCAGAACTTTTCAAAAATGATGTATTTCCGTTGCCGTTATAACAACAAATACTAAAAATTAATAAAAATAAAATATTAAGGAGGGTTCCCATTGTACTGAACCCTTCGTACGCAAGTCCGATTCGCACTTGGCTGGTTTTTTTATCTCTTAGTTTTCCACCTAAAATGAATGAATATGAGGCTCGTAAAAGCAATAGGCACATGAGTCATTACTAGTCTAAATATATTGCGTAATGAGCGTAACTGTAACGCCTATTATATAAAGTTGTATCGTTGTTCATAAAAAGGTAGGGTTCATTGACTTTGATCCGATCGGCTCAAAACACATCGGAGTTCCTGCACTCCGCTAAATGCGTAGGTACTATAGAGGGTATCGCGCTTTCAAGTGCAAGTAAAGCCGAATTGAACATGCATCAAAGCAGTTTCAAGTGCTGCATTAATCATTATGTCTGCAAAGATACGGTGCAGCCGTTTAATATATTCTAATGTAGCTAGCTTTCACAATGCTCGAGCTCACTACTACTGAAACTACTTTTTTTCTCATAATACTATCTAAGACCATCCTATCTTTAGACGCAGTAGGTAACTGTAGTAAAATTGTCGCATGATATTGTATTAGAATACGTGAAAACACGCAGTAAATAACGTTTTGTTAAAAAGACCACTGCTAGATTTTGATTATGTAACAAATGCGGGACTAGAGCGCTTAATAGATGTGTCATTTGTGGATTTCTGGACGAATTCATTTGGATTCAAAACTTGTATAATGTATATGCACATTGCATTTCTTTTTGCGTCACAGTTACTATTATTTATATTCTCTTTATTTCGTTTATATAATATACGTTATTTTCATTACATCAAATGGGTGCTGACTCTCATATTTTATTAAAAAGTCTGGTCTATTTTTATTATAACCTTTTGTTGCAGTTATCGCATGTTGTGAGCAAACTGCATGGGTTTCATATAACATTTATTCATTATAACTGCCTCCTATAATTCAGTATCGAACGTGATGGACTTGAATTGATAAGTTATATTATTACTTTTTGATTTATTTTACCTACCAACAAGAACGATCCTTTTAATGGAAGAAAATACACTCGTTAAGTATTTCTTTGAATGCAAATCTTAATTAAAATATCTTCTTTCATTTTATGAAAGTATTCATACAATTATACGTTTATATGTTTCGTATATTATTTCTCTGATTTTAATGAATATAATATATGAGTATGATACTGATAATCTGTATATAGATAATTGTTTAGGTAATATTTCAAATGGATTAGCAGGATCCATAGCGATCGCTAAATATTCATTAGGTACATATAACCACTGAATTACAATATTCATAAACGCCCACTTTACTGGATTACAATACACTTTAATGGAATACATTGTGTGTTAGTTAATATGATGATAAGGGATAAAAGTTACATTGATTGTACACATTTAAAATAATAATCTCAGAAGCACAGCAATATTACTGCCATAAAACACGTACACCTTTTATTCGTAGTAGGCCTTTCTTCCTGACCTACTAACATCTATTCCTCACTCAAATAATCATAAACATAATGGTTGGAATGCTTATTCGCGTGAAATCTTTGCATCACATAATGTAGGGTAAACATAATTGCAAATTGTAATGATACAATAATTAGCGTCAAATGTAATTATTGTAACAGTACATTTTCAACTCTAACATTACTAAGCTCATTGGCTGTGCTAACTCACATAGACCAGGGGATGAAGGAAGTTAAATATGCAAAATGTGAGGACCGGCAACTTCGCTCAAATTCTGTTACCTGAGATCCTAACCCACCTGAAAAAAAGGAAAACTCGTGCGGCCAACAACTATGTTGGAACCTTTTCCTTGGTCCACCCTACTCTATGCGTCGATGCTTTTTTTGTGTGGAGGCTCTCGACGTTAGCCAGAAGGATTGAGACATCTTAATTCTTAATGCGGACACGTGTGTGAATAGAAGGTTCACCCTGGTAGCGACATGCGCAAGGGCGTACCCCTTGACGGGAATCACGAACCTCGGCTTGGACTGTCGCTTGAGTGGAAGAGGTGGAAGTGTTCACGTTGTTTTATATTTATCTAAATTAATGTTTACTTCTATTTAGTTTGAAACAAACACGGCGAAACTCTCGCTGCAAGTGACAAATGTGAATAAACTAAAACTAAATGAAAAATCGTTTATGTATTATATTGAAAAGGGTGATTTGGATATAATCCACAAAACGCAACTATCTAAAACGTACTGCTTTTTAGTATGTCGTCCTCACATATTGCATAGGTACTTGATTCCCTCCAGCTCCTCTATTATAATATTTTATTAATAATGTATATTTTACTAATATTATGTACTTCTTATCGTCGATCACTTATATAACCATAACAATAAGAAAACACCTAGTTTAAATTAATATATGTATTTGCTTTTGTAACTAATATAGGTTTAAATTCTATTACCGTTTATTTTAACTAAAAAAAATAGTTACACGTGTTTAGAAAGTAATTAAGTTAGTTCTAAATTCCATAGAACGTCTGCAGTCATATAATATTACATCAAAATAAGTATAATAATTGGTCGCAATAGGTTTTTATAGTCTGGAAGCTCTACGCTCATCCAGTCCTCAAATTGAAAACTCAGCAAAGTTTGATCGTTTTATCGAAATTAATCCCCGCAGACTATCTGCTACGTAGTACGTACTGCTTTATTAGATTTTTAAACTCAAAACGAAATATACGGCTGATACCGTGGCTGTAGCACAACAGAAAACTCATTATAAACTCGAATTAATATACCTTGTTGATTTCGACGGATTATGTTGTCCATTTTACGTTTTTACCTTGTGAAACTCGAACGTTCTGTTAGGGATAAAAAGGGAAAAGCAAGCTTTAGAGAAAGAAGCTTAAGAGCATTTAAGCAAAAGCAAAATTACCAATCTTCTTATAGATGATACGTCTAATATTCAAGACCAAATCTAAAAAATAAACAATGTATCAAACTTGATGATATTTTGGAGGATTCTGTTTGATCAAAAAGTATTGATGACTTTTATGATTTTTTTTTTCATAAACAATTATAATAAAACATCGAGGACTTTGTCAAAGCATTTAGTTTTATTACGAGAAAACACTTTTATCGTGATAAAACCAAACATTTTTTCACGAGAAAAAAGAAAGCCAAATGTCTTGAACATACATATCATCTGATAGAAGATTGGCAATATTACTTTATACTTCCACGCGTTGGCGACTGCCGTCGACAGGTGGCTACGGCTGAAGTAGCCTCTGCCGTTCGCAACTTGTCGTTCTTCTGTAAGAACTCTTAACTAAAACATGAGAGACTACTATAAGCAACATTAACTATTTTATTTATAAGATTGACATAATACGAATTATATTATTAACCAGTACTATTTTATATTATCATCAGTTTAAAGAAAAGTCCTGTTGCACAAAACATACCTACTTAATGATATGCCTGATACCACAAACTAATAATAATATACTACGTATACAACTGATACAGAAGGATGCAGAAGAACTTCAAAGTTTAAATTTCTACGTCTTCATATGGAAGGCAGTAATAAAATTAAAAACATTTTCTATTTAGATTCTAGTCGATGCAGATATTATGAATTAAGATCCTTTAACTAAAAAAAAAAGAAAAAATTTGGTTAATCCGGATAAACTAATAAATTGCACCTGCACTAACATCGCACTACGCTAATGTATAATATTATAGTAGATTAGATATTATTTACTATCTATGTATTTTTTATGAATATCTGTTTGTATTGTCTTGTTACTTTAATGTGTATAAGCTTGAAAATTAAATGCAGTTTATTATTCTTATATTCTAAACAAATTTACAATCCGTCGACGTCTTAAAGCAGTGCTTATTCCAGTGTGAGAAAATACAGAACTGTAAAGGTCGTTCAACCATCATCACAAATAGTACTGCATTAAGATGTCGAATCGTAAACCCGATCCGTATCCTCAGATTTCCGTGAGACCGTTTCGGAAAGCCTACCGACGCCCGACCGGGCGCTGCTCGCCAAGCTGGAGGCAGAGAACAAGAAGATCGAGGCGGACGCCAAGTGCCCCTCGCTGACCGCGGTGCATAGTAGGAAGAACTCGGACACGTCGTCGCAAATATCCTTGACTTCTGGTAAGATTTTATAGATCAATACCCGAGATGGTAGTAGGCAGACAATTCGTTAAAACTGGTTTTTTGTGTACCTACTACAGTTGGCTTTAAGCTTTAGGGCTGGCGGCGCAGATATGGCGAGGCGCAGCGCCGCCCATTTTCCATTGTTAAACTATTATCGACATTGATCTTATTAAAATAAAATTCAAAATCAAATAGTAACAAGCGCCGGCTCTTCTATTTACCACTACTGGGTTTGCTACTAGGTTTTCATTATTTTTATAAAGTTGCAGTTGTTGTTGTTGGAGAAATATTTGTCTTCACCCTGTTCTTTATTCATACATTATTTAAGAAATTATAAAATTTAGTTAAACTTTTTATTTATTAACGAGTGATATTGACCTCAACTAAGAAAATTTATTGGTGTTACACAATTCCAATTCCGAGCAGTTTTTCAAAACACGCACATGAAATTCCATAGTCCGTTCAGTGAATGTCTGAGCCATAATTATAATACTTTAAAAGATAATGAAATTATTATATGTTGCTTTCCCACCGCGTTGCGTCATCGTGGTACGCGATGCGTGTAGTTTAAACTTAAACTGTGTGCGATTGACGACACTATACAAATTATTGGTATTAAATAGACACTATGTTTTGATGAAATTGGAATGAATGAGGAAAATGGCGTAAACTCGGGTCGAAACTAGG
The DNA here is from genome assembly GCF_061535395.1 of Colias eurytheme. Taxonomy (NCBI): domain Eukaryota; kingdom Metazoa; phylum Arthropoda; class Insecta; order Lepidoptera; family Pieridae; genus Colias; species Colias eurytheme. Next base: position 2,254,996 of record NC_142980.1, read on the forward strand.
AACCCAAGAATCTGAATCGCAGAGCTAATTAAGGAGTAGTAGTATGTTTTGGTGGAAAATGCTGTTCTGAAGTCAAAATGGAATATCGATCAGACCACGACTAATATACCTACAGGTGCCTACAGTCACATAAAGTGTCAATGAACCTTCATCGTTTTATAGTCTTTCCGCCCGCGGCTTCTTTTGGGTGTTAGTAGGCCGGGAGATACTGACACAAAATTTCGGGTCATTTGGCACAAAGAATGGCGGTTCTACAGGGGTCTTAGCACGCAATGACAAAAAGAAAAATGATGGTCAGAACGCTGGTACCGGCGGCTTAGTCGCGTGGGCGTTAGTCAAACTCGTCGGATAAATAGTGAAAGTCAAACGATTTGTAACACAAAAATTTTAGAATTTACCGATAGTCCATAAAAAAGATGTAGGCGGTAGTGTCATGCCATACTTTTCCGGTGTGACTTAAAGCCCGCCATTCCGACGCGAATGCGTTGATTAAAAAAAAAAATCAATTCAACCATTTGTACCAGGCTAACTTTTGCACAGGTAACCATCGTCGTGCAGCCATTTACGAAAATCGCCATGCCATACTTTATTTTAATTGTATCTTCAACCTTTAAACAAAGAAAGTATAATAAGAAAGTTATAGACTATATTTCGAATAGTTCAGGATCCATCGCCCATTTTTGCAAGTGATATTAAATATTTGAGAACCATCAAATCAAAAGTTTTTATCCTTGTTACCTCTGTTAGCTACCACAATCGAGAGTTTCGTACATGAAATTATTGGTCGTCTCATCAAAATAAAGCTACTCACGGAAAATTAGCTTGATAGTAATCACTTGCAAAAATGTGCGATGGATCCTGAACTAGAATAAATGCAATAAACATTTCCAACATCTGAATCTGAAGTACACTTTGTTCACCGTAATTAAATCTAAAGACATTAAAACCAGGCTGCAGGGCATGAGGAATATTTCTGCACCTTTTTTTGTTTAACCTCACTTTGTATCAAATCCACGTTAAAATATGAAATCATGTAATTTTCGCGTTTTCAAGCTTTCTGAAAATGGGACAATGGGTCACAATACCGAGCCCGTTTCTAATTTCTCACGTATGATCACGATATTGTCATGACTTAAAAATAACGCAATTGGTTATCTTTTATCTTTAGATAGCTACAGATAGGACGATGTCTCATCTCAATATTTCATAGTCAAGCATGAGTGACAATAACTACGGGTTTAATACTAGTGTGCTTGAATTTTATATATCTAATGTTATTAATAATGTCTTAGGTATGTAGTTCTTTTAGGGCAGATTTTTCAATCCTTGGTTAAAACTTATTCGTCGAATAATGTATAAAACTACCATTTTAAAAACGTATTCTAATTTCTAATTAATTTTACGTGACATTTTAATATTATCGTGTAATACTTATTGGACGGATAAGTTTTATCCAAGCATTGAAAAATCGGCCCTAAATTGAAAGCCTTCGTTCCCATCAAATAAGTTTTCTAGTTACTATTCTAAATCCGTACGGATTGGAACATACACATGTTGTCATGTTTTTGCTCTTGCTTGTGTCTTAGACTGATATTGCCCTGCTCTCTAAATTTATATTTACATAAAAAAAACGATAATTAATATGTTTTTTATTGTTCTTAAAGTGTTTTAAAGTTGATTTTCTTCACTACATAGTATAAAACAAAGTCGCATTTTCTGTCCCTATGTCCCTTTGTATGCTTAAATCTTTAAAACTACGCAACGGATTTTGATCCGGTTTTTTTAATAGATGGAGTGATTCAAGAGGAAGGTTTTAGTATATAATTTATTAGGTTTTAGACAAAGCGAGCGAAGCCGCGGGCGGTAAACTAGTCTAATATAATTATTATATTTTATTTATTTATTATACAATTGCGATTGCTACAGTCAGTTTTCATCGACATAAATAACATAAACTATACCTATATTTTACGATTACTAAAGCGACGAGTTCAAGCCATGAAGAATCCAGAGTTGGGGGCAATGAAGAGGAGGATCTCTGGGGCCTCTGGGGCCGGCTGGTCACCAACTGGGAGACAGAATGGAGGAGACGCAACCAGTTCGTGCGTGATCTCGTCAGGCAGGGAGTGCCACATCATTTTAGAGGCATCGTGTGGCAGTTGCTGGCGGGAGTGGACTCCTCGCCAGAAAAGAAGTTATATGCTTCGTATATTAAGGTAATTATGTATCTTGATCTGATATTCCGAAGGTCTTGCTTTGATGTTGTGCGTTATAATGATTGAATAGATAAAAGTAAATAGCTAAACACATCCCTCTTAAATTTCTCTTTTACTATTTTTAACACGCTTATATTAGCTGTATGTTTGTTTGTAACCGACTCCTTTAAGAGTTAATTGAATCTACTGATCCACTTTCAACGGACAGATTTAATTAAAACTTTGTACATCTATCGGTGAATCGGTGACGATACAACAATTTAATGAGTTTATCTAAACGATAACAGTAATAAGATTATTAAAGCATGTTTTTTTTTAACTATATAATTTTATTCAACAGGCCAAATCAGCGTGCGAGAAGGTGATACGTCGTGACATAGCACGCACGTATCCTGAGCACGATTTCTTCAAAGAGAAAGATGGCTTGGGACAGGAGTCTCTGTTCAACGTTATGAAGGCGTATTCGCTGCATGACAGGGAAGTCGGGTACTGCCAAGGTTCCGGGTTCATTGTTGGCCTGCTGTTGATGCAGGTAAATCATCTTTTAATGTGTTATATAGACAGCAATTAAAACATAAAGGAAATTATTTTTATAAAGGACATGGGACATTAAGATAAAGTCGGAATTATGGGTCATATATATCTTAAACAGTCGCTTACCTATGGATGCCAATAAACAACAACAATAATTAAATAAAAATAAAGATTACAAATTAATGGGTATTTAACGATTTTTATGTACTGTTAGCGTTAGCTACTATTTAGTATTCTGTGGTACTGTTTCATTTTTGTGGATGTTTCAAATACTACAAAACAACCGTAGTCATGGACAGACACATAGAGTGCGTTAAAATCTTTTATATTATGTTGTCAAATCAAACTCAAGACACATTACAAGTGTTGGTGTGTGAAACGAAGCTCGCGCGTCATTTACAGATTAAATCTATTTTTGTTATCTGTGTTTGTAAACGTATAGCTCGCGCTTTACTTTTTTTCTTGTATTCAATATGGCTGTCGATTGTGAAACAATATACGATGTGAATTAGTAACCGTGTTTTAATTCTCTGCCCAACAACAAAAATAAATATCATAAGATCTTCCGTAAAATCAAACTCAAGGCAATGTTGTATACAGATTCCGGAAGAGGAGACACTTGGTGCTCTATTTATAGTAACTTCTAAGGTGTTGCCCTAAATCAAACTAAAGACACGTATAACAAGAATAAATATATACAAATGCCAGAAGAAGATACGCATAGTTCTCGTTGAATGACTGAATTAATGAATGCTTTATTGTGCACAGCAAAGGAAAGAAATATTATAAAAATTAATTAAAATCTTTAACTTTAACTTGTAATAAAATCAAATTTAAGATTTGCAACAAATATTATTTACAGATGCCAGAAGAAGAAGCGTTCGCAGTACTTGTAAAGATAATGCAGCAGCACAGAATGCGAGATATGTTCAAGCCAAGCATGGCGGAGCTGGGGCTGTGCATGTTCCAACTGGAGAACTTGGTGCAGGAACTTCTGCCAGATCTGTATTTGCACTTCCAGTCACAGGTATATTACGTTTTGAACTGCTTTTTTAAAAGAGATAAAAATTTGTCCGTTTTGTCTTACAAATATGTCACTTCCATAATACTGTCACTTCCACTTCGAAACTAACCCATTACTGTTATCATAACCTACGGCTCTTCTCATGCGCTGTGGGTATCGAAATAAATATGGTCTAATTGAGAAGCTCCTGCCTTTTTTGAAGTCGATTCTTAAATGTTTCCACAGAATCTCACCACATCCCGTCAAATTGAGATCCTGCCATACACAACACAATAGATTTTCTATTGTGTCTGTGATTCCGGGGGCTGAGGGATTAATTCGTTATCATTCCAGAATTTCAGCACATCAATGTACGCCAGCAGCTGGTTCCTCACGTTGTTCACGACCACCCTATCGCTGCCTCTCGCCTGCCGAGTCATGGACGTGTTCCTGTCTGAAGGGATAGAGATTGTGTTTAAGGTGGCCCTAGCCATGCTCACCCTGGGCAAAGATGACATGCTGTCGCTGGATATGGAGAATATTTTGAAGGTGGGGGTAAAAAAATCTAAATTTATTTTTTGTGTACCTCAGAAAAAAGTACAAATAAGGGTACTAAAAGAACAATGTATTGATAGCAAGGGTAGCATTAATACACTTCTTGAAAATTTAACTTCTTTTATTATTATTAACTTACTTAACACTACTGACTTAACAAAAGTCTTGCTTGATTACAAGCAGCAGTTTTTTTTTCTATAAACAGAATAAAGAAACAACTTATAGTCGAGCCAATTTAATAGGCAACATTTGACGTCTATCAATTTTATCTTCGAAGAGAGGTAACCTGCTTAAAAACATCGATTAAGGGCCGATTTTTCAATGCTTGGATAAAACTTATCCGTCCAATAAAGTATTACACTATAATATTAAAAAGTCACGTAAATTGTCAAATACAGGCAATTAGAATACGTTTTTAAAATGGTAGTTTTATACATTATTCGACGAATAAGTTTTATCCAAGCATTGAAAAATCGGTCCTAAAATGAATTAATCGATACGGTTTTGAAACATTTGTCAATCGAACTTGAAACAGATGTCAATTTTAAAATTCTAGCTAAATAGCTGCTCCGCGCGGTTTCACCCCCTTGGCTCCACTCCTGTTGGTCGTAGCGTGATGATATATAGCCTATAGCCTTCCTCGGTAAATGAGCTATCTAACACCGAAAGAATTTTTCAAATCGGGCCAGTAGTTCCCGAGATTAGCGCGTTCAAACAAACAAACAAACTCTTCAGCTTTATAATATTAGTATAGATAATAAAAGATGTAGTTTTAGTTCATTCTATCAATATTTTTTTTGTCTCAAATCCAGATGTCCAGATGCTTCAGCCAATTTCACACTTATACATCTTATCATACAAATCATAATTACGAGATAGTAACCGATAATTGCTTTATCGCATTATCATTATTGTGTTATTTATTATAATATTCCACGTTCAAGTGTGCATTGGTGATTTTGTGATTTGATAGTGAAAAAAACATCAAAATAATTTTATTTTTTTCAGTTTTGTTTATATTCAGACATTGAAAATATAGTAATTATATACATAGGTAAGATATGATATAAGAAAACAAACTACATCACAACTTATAAATTATGAATAATTTATTCAACATCCTACACTAATGTGTGTACACATTATTTAAACAACACGTCTTGCTTGTGATCGCAGTGGCATTTTCGACATTTTCGAAGATTTTTTATACATAATCTTAAAAATTATTCATCAACTGCGAAGAAGACAAATAATTTGACAACCAATTTGATAGTTGTCAAATAAAGTTGCCACATGAAAATCTTTTAAATATAAGTATGCCATCAGATTCTGGTAGATCTATACAGATCCTAATAACAGTAATTGCTTAAAATGTTTTGGGTATTTTTAACAGTACATACAAAAAGAGTTACCAGCGAAGGCCGAGGCTGACCAAGATGCATTAATGAACTTGGCGTATACCATAAAAGTTCAGCAACGAAAGATGAAAAAATTGGAAAAAGAGTACACGGTGATCAAGACGAAGGAGCAGGGGGATATCGCCGTGTTGAGAGTGAGTATTTATTTTTGTTTTCTTTTTTTATTAAATACTAGAAATTGCCCGCGGCTTGGTGCTGCGTGGTCGATAAAAGCAATTGTTATGCATCTTAAATATTAAATAACGCTTTTGCTTTTGAAAAATTTAGAAACTCATTGAACAGATTTTTAGTACATTCGTTACGTACAAATATGTGATTATTTCTTATTGCGGATACGTGCGGAGCCACTAACAACACATAACGCCGCAACGCTATCGTCCGCAGTGTCTCCGGCAAGAGAACCGCCTGCTCAAGCAGCGGGTTGAGCTGCTGGAGAAGGAGAGCTCGGCGCTGGCGGAGCGGCTGGTGCGCGGGCAGGTGGACCGCGCGGAGGGCGCGGAGGAGACGTTCGCGCTGGCCCGCGAGCTGCAGGCGCTGCGCCGCGAGCACGTGGCCGTGCAGCAGCGGCTGGCGCTGGCGCAGGACGAGATCCGCTCGCTCGAGATGACCATCGCCGAGGTGAGCGCCACGCTCATTCGCCCATTCTCGATAAACAATGCAGAATATTCATGTTTATCTTTTTTGTCTTAAATTAATAGCTTACTATTCTATAACGTAGAAAAAAATATTAATGGCCTTCAAAATACTCTAGATATTTTTATAAATGAAATTTAAAACTTTTAAAAAATTTAAGCAGTTCAAAAGCTGCCATTTTGCGCGCGCTTTGCGTGACGTCACATGACACGTCCAGTGGGTGTTCACCTTAGCGTTTACTGTGGAGTGATGAATACAATGTCTTGTCAGATGACGTCACATTTCTTATTTTGCACTTTTTGAATATTATTTTAAGGGTTTAAATAATAAGTAATTAAAAAAAATCCTTTTCATTATAACATCATGATAATAAATATTCGAGAAAAAAATATTTTAGGCCATTTCAAATTTTATGCATATTCCTACTCATTTTGAACACCAAATTACTAATTTACTATTCGTTTCGAGCAGAACAACTCGCGCCAATCGTCCCTCGAAGGCACACAGGGCAACGACGCGAAAGAAGAGGAACTCACTCGTTGCCTTCAACGAGAGTTGGTGCGCGCGAGACTGCACGCGGCGGAGAGGGAGGCTGCGGAACGAGAGCTCACAGCTAGGATCACAGAGCTCGAGAGTGAAAACAAGATGCTCAGGAAACAGCGTGTTGACAATAATGTGGCTCACTTGCAGGTAACTTCGAATGTTACATTAAAAATAACCAGTGTTTGTCGCTGAAAATTGTTGTTATCAAATTGACCAAACTTCTGAATTACTTTCCAAGCATTTGGTCATGATAATTAATTTTAAGTAGTATTTTATGGGAAAATTATAGTATTGGAATATGTCATTTCTCATTATATCATTTCAATATTAATCCGTCAGTCCTCGGATCACAGACACAATAGAAAATCTATTGTGTCTCGGCCCGATCGGGCCGCTCGGTGGTCAATGAGTTAATATCATTTCTCAGTTTTCGTATTAGTTGTAATCAATGAAGAATCCCTAAATCCTTAAATCTCTTGAAGGTTATAGAGAATCAGCGTTTTACATGATTGTTTTATCTTCTTATATATAAAAATGAATCGCAAAATATGTTGGTAAGCGCATAACTCGAGAGCGGCTGCACCGATTTCGATAATTCTTTTTTTATTATATTCCTTGAAGTACGAGGATGGTTCTTATGTAGAGAAAACGTAAATATTATGTACCACGGGCGAAGCCGGGGCGGACCGCTAGTAATATAATAAAAAGGTGTAAAACGCTCGTAGTAATTATACAATATTTTAATCCACTTTGATGTTACGTTAAATTTAATGTATTTGGTTGTAAACAGGATGAGTTAATCGCAGTGAAACTGCGCGAAGCCGAGGCGAACCTATCATTAAAAGATCTCAGACAACGCGTCACTGAATTATCAGAGTCTTGGCAGAGGCATTTACAAGTAAGTTAATTATCCTTTTAGTCTAAATATCATTTTGTATTTCATTTAAAAATTTTTTCAATACTTTACTTGTGAACTAAACTTAGTTGATTCAACTACGCTATTCCACAAATTAAAAAATTCGTTGAAAAATGTCAATCCTAAAAACGGATACTGGAGAACGGATCAACAAAAATAATTGCAACGTTAAACATTAAAATACTTCGTAAATAGACAGTTTGTTCCGCAGATCTGCATGCGCATTATTAATTTTGGAGTACTGTAAATATATGAATAAAAATAAGTGTAATGTATCCATCGATAAGTGTAATGCATCCTTTAAAAAAATAATTGTCGTGAAAAAGTGACAACGTCCGATTGTGCTTCTTTGTCGCTCGTTCCGCGCTCTCGCTTGCACTTCAAGCCTTACATGGAACGCCTCAGAGCGAGGTAACCCCGCATGAGTCATATTTTTTCGTGCGTGCAGCCGGCTTTAACGAATTATAAGACGTTATCACGTCAAAAATATTAAGTGTCCATTGAAGAATGTATGAATAATGAATATGTTTAATAGGAGCATCGTCAAGAAGCACCCTCTACGCCGGTGCAGTCGAATATGGTATCCGACATAATGGCGACGCCCAAGAAGCTGCTCCGAGCCTGGGAGGGCAGGACCAATGAGACGCAGAAACTGGAGGAAGAACTGATGACCACCAGGATCCGGGAGGTGGAGGCTCTGTCTGAGCTCAAGGAACTTAGGCTGAAGGTAACTTTTTTACAGCTTGAATGTGTATGAATGAATTTCCTAAGTAGGTACCGACAGAAGCATATCCCTTGAAACTTCATTGACACATTTAATTTCAAAATTTCCATTGTTGCTCCTACTTTTTCACAACAACAGTACTCATAAGATTTTTCGAAATGAAGAATTAATGTGAATGTTTATTCTTTATTTCGAAAAATCTTGAAAAGTATACAGTTCTTTTCGGGTTTTTAACTGACTTCAAAAAAAGGAGGAGGTTCTCAATTCGGCCGATATTTTTTTTTATTCAGGGTTATAATTGTCTCACGTTGATCCTTGAGTCCCAGAAAACAGGACGTATGTGAATTTCCAAAATAAATACATCGGTATGCCACTCGCTCATTTTGCAGAACTATTATATTTACGTGCGCTTACAACACTAGCTCAAGCGCACGCGGTGGCGCGCGATTGCCGCGCTTTTGATTATACTATGAAATTTTGACATCGTCGTTCTGACGCAGCCGCCAATGCTATAGTGGCTTAAATGTGAAAGTGGTCTTATAGAAAGCTCAGAATGTACATTTCATACAGAACGTATTTCCAAAATATAACCTATACTAGATTTCCGCCCGCGGCTTCGCCCGCGCAGTCAAAGTAAAACCCGCATAGTTCCCGTTCCCGTGGGATTTCCGGGGTTGTGTCATTTTCCCGGGATAAAAAGTAGCCTATGTCCTTTCTCGGGTATCAAAATATCTCCATACCAAAATTTCATGAAAACTAGTTGAGTAGTTTAGACGTGATTGAGTAACAGAAAGACAGACAGAGTTACTTTCGCATTTATAATATTAGTATGGATATGTTCAAAACATTTTCTGTCGGTTTTGTATCTTTCATTTTGTTTATCGTTTAAGGAAATGGAGCTGCGCACCCAAGTGCAAGTGTCGACGAACCAGCTGCGGCGGCAGGACGAGGAGCTGCGCGAGTTGCGCGAGGCGCTCGACAGCGCGCTGCAGCGGGAGCGCGCGTTACAGACGCGACAGCGAGAGTTCCAGCACCGGTTCAGCGACCTCGAGAGCAAGGTGACCTTCTACCGTGTTCTAGAACATTCCATTCCTTCTAGCTCACGGTGCACGTGCCACGAGACGCGCCAGCGCGAGTTCCAGCACCGGTTCAGCGACCTCGAGAGCAAGGTGACCTTCTACCGTGTTCTAGAACATTCCATTCCTTCTAGCTCACGGTGCACGTGCCACGAGACGCGCCAGCGCGAGTTCCAGCACCGGTTCAGCGACCTCGAGAGCAAGGTGACCTTCTACCGTGTTCTAGAACATTCCATTCCTTCTAGCTCACGGTGCACGTGCCACGAGACGCGCCAGCGCGAGTTCCAGCACCGGTTCAGCGACCTCGAGAGCAAGGTGACCTTCTACCGTGTTCTAGAACATTCCATTCCTTCTAGCTCACGGTGCACGTGCCACGAGACGCGCCAGCGCGAGTTCCAGCACCGGTTCAGCGACCTCGAGAGCAAGGTGACCTTCTACCGTGTTCTAGAACATTCCATTCCTTCTAGCTCACGGTGCACGTGCCACGAGACGCGCCAGCGCGAGTTCCAGCACCGGTTCAGCGACCTCGAGAGCAAGGTGACCTTCTACCGTGTTCTAGAACATTCCATTCCTTCTAGCTCACGGTGCACGTGCCACGAGACGTGCTAGCGAGGACTTTTTGCCATATTCTCGAACCTTCCATAGCACATGCTGCAATTTCCACTTACACTGGAAGCGACTTAGCGTCATTTTCCACACTGGAAATAATACTGCTGTTAAACATCACGGTAACTCCCCATTACGCTACCGTGTGCAAATCTGCTTCTAATCTTCTTCAGCTGTGTATTAAAATCGATTTTTAAATAGGATAATATTGAAATTTTGTTATTTTTAAAATGTTTTATTCTACAGAGAATTTCTTATATTCATAGGCTAAGTACGAGTCCATGCAGGCCAACATCAGAAACATGGAAGACGCGCAGAGAATAGCCGAATTGGAAAATGAAGTCTCTGAATATAAACTAAAGGTAGCAACAAATAGTTATTTGTTCACGGCTTCGTCCGCGTAGTCAAAAAAAAATCCCATGAGAATGGCATATTTTACTGTGTAAAAAGACTAAAAAGGAGTAACTAACTCCAGTCACAAAAACTATATCATAAAATCTGTTCCTATTGCGACGAAATAGAAAGATAAACAAACAAACACATTTTCACATTCATATAGGCCGGAAGATACTGACATAAAATTTCGGGTCATTTGTAACAGGATGGCGGTTCTACAGGGGTCTTAGTACGCAATGACAAAAAGAAAAACGATGGTCAGAACGCTGGTACCGATGGCCCAGTCGCGTGGGCGTTAGTCGAACTCGTCGGATAAATTACTGAAGTCAAACGATTTGTAACACAAAATTTTTAGGATTTACCGATAGAACCGTCATCCTATACAAATGACCCGAAATTTTGTGTCAATATCTCCCGGCCTAATAATATCAATACGGTTTATTACGGTACCTTAATAAAAATGACTTCTTTAATGAACCTCTTATTTATAATTATTATAACGGTTAAACAATTAAACATTGAATATTTCAGAATGAGGTAATGGCGACTGAAGGTGAGCTAAGAAGCAATATAGATGACTCGGACCGAGTGCGCGAACTTCAAGAGCAAGTGGCGGAATTAAAGGCCGAGGTAAATATACCAATAGAAAATACTTACCGACAATTTCAATATGCCCTCAAAAATAGATGAAATGCCCCTTTTTTACTTAATAATTTTGATAGATTTTTGGAATTATACCTTAATTTATAATTTAAATATTGAAGTATTTTAATGTTTAGTATTTAAATCGATTTTTAAACAATTATTCTATTATAGAATATCTTTTATGTATAAAATATGTCATCAAAAGAACAGGCCGACTAACAGTCACTAACATTGACGCTTTGCTTGGTGCTACATCGAGTTATAATTTCCATATTAAATCTAGGAGAAAATGATAGCAAATTTTAATTAAATGCATTTTACTAATTATAAAAAATTGACATAACCATCTAAAGTTAACATACAGGTAAATTTAGTACCTAGGATGCTTATTGTTGTTATTTAAGTATACTCTAACTAAGACTTTTTAAGACTAAAAACTTTAATATCATAGAGAAATGTAACCCGATATAGCACCATTAAAAATATGCTTTATTAAAAAACCATGTGTTCATTAATATTGTAAATTGTAATGTTGCGCTGCATATAAACTAAAATTGATAATAAAATAAGAAAACTGAAAATTATCTTTAAATTATTCCAATTATAAGAAATCAGCGCATCATTATATGCACAGCGTCACTAATAGGCCTACCACATGGCTTTTACTAACAATGGATCAGGATTCTTCAATTAACTTATATGTAAATAAAACTGTGTTACTTGTGTTTGTCTAAAATTACCGTGTTATACACGCAGTGTCTTAACAACGTTCGTGCACTGCTCCTAGTCTCTTAATTTTCCTTGAAATTCCTTTTCCGTTTGTGTTGACAATTTCATCATCAAAATATATTGATTTTGTACGGGCTCTACAACCCCGAATAGATTATCTATTGGTGGTAAAGCAAGCAATAGTAACTACCGGCAAGACCATAATCATAATCTTATTTTGTTAAACTTCTCTATGTTATTACCAGTTCTCACATTTTAATTTCGAAAACCCAATGAAAATTCAATTAGAGTCAGTTCCAGTCCAGTGTCTCACCAATTCGCATGAAAAATATGTAAAATGTGTAATGTATAAAATCCTCAGAATACACACTATAAAAAAATCTAAAACTTCTGTCCAGTATTTCCATATAAATATGATTTTTTTCCCCACAACTTCCTTAAAAGTCAAACCAAGATAAGGGGCAGTGCACACTGAACAACAAAACGCCGTTGTTCCACAATGTACATTGGCTTAACGTGAACATTCACTGCACAGTTCCCAACACCGATCACCACGCCGGACTCCGAGCCCTGGAAATGGCTCGAGTAAGTTTACGTAGCTTGTGTGTGTGTAGTAGTATTGACTAGATACGCCGTCGAAATATCCATTTTCACTCGCTGTAGTTTCGTATAGAAAATAATGGTTTTCAAAAAACTAAAATAAAACTCAAAGACTGTCGTTTTGGAATTTTAGTTGACTACTTTTCTGATATACCTATTGATGATTTGGATAGTGTTGCTGGATACTTCCAATTTATAACTCTAACTGAAATTGTAAGTCTAGTAGGACTATCGGTGTATTTTTCTCGAGCGTCGTACGCTGATAATTTTTAACTTTATTTAAATAGAAGATTCACTAAGTATTTTGATAAACGCTGGAAATAATCACATTCAAGAATATGAGACTACAGTGGTGATTGCGAGCATTCGAGTTCTGTTATTGAAAAGCGGAATTCTAAGATTTTTGTTGCTAGTGAAGTGGAACTATGTTGCGGTATGATTTTTGTGATACTGGTCAATAATAATGAATTATTCGGGTTGTATTTAAGTCAGGAAGAAAAAGACTGCTGTTTTAGGATTTCAATATTTCAACCTTATTATAATACTACCAAAAGTGGTGCTTTTATGAAGTTTTCTTCCTCAACTATGTAAGTAGGTAATATTCTTATGATTTATAACAAATCTAGACTTGAATAAGATATGCTATCCATGCTTATAAACCCATAATATTATTGAATGAACAGACAAAAGGAGTAACAAGAACCAGGAACTTTCAATATAACTTAGTAGTGCTGTATTTTTATCTATACAGGGTTACATGTAAAATACCAGCAACCTCGCAGGATAAGATAGCTAACATCATAAGTAACAACATAAGACCTTACACCCCCACTCCATCCGGCACAGCGATGCGATGCTATGCAATAGCTTTACCGCGGCAGTCCTCGAGTGCCACACGTATTTTTTTTTGACGTGACAACGTCATAATTCGATAGCCGGCTGCACGCACGAAAAAACATGACTCATGCGGCGTTACCTCGCTCTGAGGCGTTCCGTAAGGCTTGAAGTGCAAGCGAGAGCGCGGAACGAGCGACAAATAAGCACAATCGGCCGTTGTCACGTTCAACTATCGTCAGTAATCCGACTTTACAGACAACCATTTTCTTTTTGTTTTTTCTTTATCCTTGCCTTTTTTTCTACCTACCATTGTCATTTAGTAAGCTTGTTACCTTTTGCCCAGGTTGCCTGGAAGAGATCACTTCTAAGTGATAAGGCCGCCTAATAAACCATACTGTTTTTTGTTTTGTATACTTATATGTATTACCAATTAGTTTCCCATGTATAGTTTTATTGAAGAGTAAATAAATAACTTAATATTTAATGCTAATGATTAATATTTTAGCTAACATTGATAAAATTAATATATAATACTAAATTAATACAAGTTTCCAAATGTAGTAATTACTCCATTTCGAGGTTACTCTATCCATTCACGAATGCACTGCCCAACCTATACCAAATAAATATGAAAGAAAATGTTAAATTGTAATAAATAAATAAATAATTATATGGTTTAAAAACATACCGCAGCGTAGTTTATCTTAATAATCTAGCTCCCGATTTATAATCATTGAATTCAGTATAATATAATATTATGCACGGTTGAGACTTTTTCGTGTTACTCAAATAACTTCGAGCATGTATGATAGTGTTGCATTTATCGTCAAAAGATGTAAAAGTACACATATCGATTACTTTCTCTCAAATAGTCTTTATCACTTTAGACTGTCATTTGAGGGCAGGTACAGGCACACAATACTCAATGAGAGGCAATCTCTATATTTCTGAATATTTTAATATTGAAATACCCTTTGAAAGCCTTGCACTTGCCTTGTACAAAATAATTTGGGTATCCCAAGAAGTACTTACTGATAGTGAATATTTTAGAATAGTAGCATGCTTTTTTCTTTTTCCTTGCTTATTCGGCGTTTATGGTGTGTTTTGTAGTGCCTTCTTGTTTATGTACATTTGTAAAAAATTCGTCCTATATTATGTTTAGATAGAAAATGCACGTGTTTTGCTAAAATGACAACCGTATTCATTTTTCATCTTTATGTTGTAATTATGGTCCTCGAATCAGCATCAGATTTCAAGACCAGTTTCAGATTGCAAATAAAATATACAATGGTTAAGATGAGCGTATCTCTATGTATGTTTTAAAATATGTATTTTGCATCATCTTCAAATTATATTTTATCATCATTAAGCCTTTGTTAAAACCCTTTTATTACCGTAAGCCAATAATATAGAAGTTATCTATGTCCCCATAACTTTAACATATAATATAAGAATATTTTAAAACAATATTAAATAATTAAATTATTTAAACCAAATTACTATATCTTAATATACCTACTTGTATAGTATTTTTGTTAGAGTTTGGCATTGCTTTGTTTGATGTGTCTAGTAGTTAGTATTAACAATATTTATTATTAAAAATAACTCGCAGTTTTTCTATATTATGTATAAAAATAGTAAGAAGTAAAGAAAAATAATTGCGATTGTCTTATATCTGAGTAATCCATTTTTAAATCATAAACATTTAAATGTGTTGTGTGTTGCCTAGTTTTTATAATATAAGCTAGTTTGAGCCAAGATGGCGTTATATGTTTTCCAACAACGTAATATGAGCTAGTCTTGCGCTAATTTCTGTATGCACCTATAACAACGTATACATACTTAACACGTAGTAACGTACATACATATACGATTACTTACATACGCAGTACGCACGCATACGTGTACGTACGTACGTATACGTTGTAGCGTACAAAAGAACGTACTAATCGTTACAATGTACACAATTCCAGGTCATGAGGCTAGAAGCGTGGAAGGCGCGCGCACTCGGTCTCACGCTCACGAGGAGCGAGTCACTGGACGAGGACCTGGAGGAGGACGACAAACTGAAGCTCGTGCTGCGGAGGGAATCCTCAGCCTCCCTGGACTCTAAGAAGACGTAGCAATATCTCTATACTCTCCGTTCTCCTGTAAAGCGGGACACTTTATCTCCGGTTCCTTGTAAAGGGTACCCCCCCCTTTCAAAATTTATTTGTACGTATAATAAAACTTGTGTAATATGTGCACTTGTAAGCAATTATAGATTTGTACGGAGTCGGATCATGAAAACGACATAGGCTAATGTTTAGTGTGTTGATATTGACTTTGTGTAACTGTATTTGGAATCGTATCTTCCCTTTCTGATTGTTTTTAATGCACAGATAATACATGCTATGGGTGGAACCAGAGTGGTGGTTCTAGAGTTATTTGTAATACACGACCTTATAAATACTAATATTTCGGGTGGTTTCAGTCTATTAAGCAAGGAGACAATCTTTTTTCTTTTTCAACTCTTTTTGTGTATGTAATCTTCATATTATAATCTTATTTTCTGTATATTTGTTTATACCTTGATCTCGTGTTTTGTAGCTTTTTCATTAATGGTCTAAGATCCGAATATAGGTCGACCTGTACCGGCGTGATAATAGAATGAGACCAATTTTATAATAAATGTAGTCTATTAAAAAATCTATTAAAGATGGGTTTACTGAAAATATCCTGTCCAGGATTTTTTCGGTCAACCCATCTTTAATAGATTTTTTTATAGACTACATTTATTATAAAAATATTATAAAGCTGAAGAGTTTGTTTATTTGTTTGTTTGTTTGAACGCGCGGGGCAGCTAGTTTTATAATAAACTAGCTGCTCCGCGCGGTTTCACCCCCGTGGCTCCACTCCTGTTGCCCGTAGCGTGATAATATATAGCCTATAACCTTCCTCGATAAATGGGCTATCCAACACCGAAAGAATTTTTCAAATCGGACCAGTAGTTCCCGAGATTAGCGCGTTCAAACAAACAAACTCTTCAGCTTTATAATATTAGTATAGATTGGTCTCATTCTATTATCACGTCGGTGAAGGTCGACCTATATACGGATCTTAGACCATAAGTAGTCCACGGCTAGTTCCATTCATTTAATGCCAATTGTATCTTATTCACATAAGGAATTGGAAATATTCACATTTATCACATTTCATTCGTGTGGTTTTGGCATTCACAATAAGATACAAGATTCATCATCTATAACTCATTGTTTCGCATTAATTACGTCTTTTTAACGACCAGGCCCCGTTAGTTGGTCCCGTTTGCACAGAATTTACTACAACGATATACCGAGTGGATGCCTTTTACATTACATATTACGATAATTATTATTATAAACTAAATTAGACAATTAGTTGTAGATTTTATATCACTACTCTAGAGGTTTTGTAGCGTATTTTTAACTAGGTATTGGGATAGTCAATTGTTTGGTACAGAATAGTCGGTCGCGGCACACAGTCTTAACAATTAATATTTTATTAAAAACAATTTCGTACTTTTATGTTATAACTAATGACTAAAATGAATAAAAATAAGTTTTAGTATGTTCATTTCTAACTTTCATCGATGTTTTGTTAATTTATTGACATGACTATTTTAATTATATTGACAGATTCATACACTTACCAACTAAAATAATTTTATTATTGCGACTTAGCTAGAGGGGGACGCCGCGGCCTCGTAAGGATAAATATCTAAATATGCGCAGTAGGTCGGTAGTTCATTAGGATTTATCTCTGTCAAGAGCGTCTCGATGCCAATCAAATAGTTAGGGTTCAACGAATTTACGTATTTAGTGTTTTGCGTTTCCTCGCCTTTGTGTGGTTTGCACCGAGCCGGGGGCGCGGCTGCCGGCGGACACTCGCCGATAGTCCCGCGCATTCGATACAAGTTACACGTTACTGGTAAAATATGATAAGTGAAAAGGTATAGATATGGTAATAACGGGGGAGCGGCACGTAGTTGTCTGTTTCGCTCACAATAATTTCACGTCTATTCCTTTTTGAGGGTCGACTTTTAGTTCAGGATCCATCGCCCATTTTTGCAAGTTACTATCAAGCTAATTTTCCGTTAGTCGCTTTATTTTAATGAGACGCCCAATAATTTCTTATACGAAACTCTCGATTGTGGTAGCTAACAGAGGTAACAAGGATAAAATATTTTGATTTGATGGTTCTCAAATATTTAATTTTATAACTGAATTTTTTTTTTTGTTCAATCTCAAAATAATTATCTAAATTATTCGAAAAAATATTTGTCCTACAAAATCTATTGTTTGATCAAAGAGCCCTCCTTTCCAATATGTATCGATAACGAGGTCATCATAAATGATTACTAACCAGCTGATTTTTTTGTTTTCACTTAGTTAATATTTATACAATTCAACAGACATATTGTCCTGAAAATTGCGTAATAAATATTTGAAAACCATCAAATCAAAAATTTTTATCCTTGTTACCTCTGTTAGCTACCAATCGAGAGTTTCGTATAGGAAATTATTGAGTGTCTCATCAAAATAAAGCTACTCACGGAAAATTAGCTTGATAGTAATCACTTGCAAAAATGGGCGAAGGATCCTGGACTATTTGATTGATCTGCAACTTTTTACTTATATCATAGTATAGAGCTGGTACCGTGTGACTCGCGCAGGGGCTACCTCGTCTCGGTGCACGCAGCATTGTTAAAGTGTTAAAGTGCAATTAAGCTTCGAATACGGCTGACGTAACCGATAAGTGAGTAGAATAAACAGGTTTTGAACCTTCACCGTCTACTAATCGTACCCTTTCATCAAACCCTTGTGATCACTATATGCCAAACTAAATAACCTTTGATCTCAAATACATTATATTTTTTCAAATCTTCTGAGAGTATTTTTTAAATTTCACTTACTTATCATGTAATATAATTAACGTACATTCCATTTTATTCTTAATTAGGCTTACGCTTGTTACTGGAGCAATAATTTATATAAGGAGCTTAAAATCACTTCTAAAGACATCACTTCCTTGGCACTAAATGTATACAAGCATGTGATGCGCAAATAAATGAACGAGTCATAAGTGGAGCGAGTGCGAGCGAGATAGCAATATAACAAAATGTGTGAGTGCAAGCGAGAAACTATAGTCGGAAATTATGATACCTTCATTTATTGGCACGAATTTATAAGTGAGATAAAAAACGTCAATTCGGAGTACCGGCACACAATCTCAATAAGGCTATTAATTTAAACTATATTAAACTTTATTCAATGTATTACACGAAATTAGTTGATGGCTTTAGATTAGAGTAAGAATGTGCGCGTACTCGTAGTACTCGGGGAATTTATTGTATGTTATGTATGTTTGTGTTGTTTTATTATGCTTACCGATTTAAATGTTATTCGTATTAGAGAACAGTATTTATTCCAGCTACTAAAGTATTTGTTAATGAGCTTAATATTATGTGATCATTGAGTTGGCGAGCTGCAGTGCAATGGTTTATATTTACATAAGTTTTTCCCCTTTATTTAACTGGTTTTATCGCGAGACCTAACAGTAACAGTCAATTAATTATTATCAAACAAGTAAATTAGTATAAGAAACAAAATATATTATATTAAATTTCATAACTGTATCGATGCATTAATATTCACTTGGACATTCACAGTAATATAATATAATAATTATGTACCCCTCACGCACAGCGGCTTAAATGTTTTGTATAACTACAAATAAAGTTTAATATATCGTTAGTTTTGTTTTTATTAAGTTGAATTTTATTTTTGTTTAAGGAATTTGAGCAGCTATAAATGTTAATTATTTTATTCAATGATAAAAAAGCTATTAATATATTAATTGACACATTATTTAAAATTATTTGACCTGTGCAAAAGTTTAATTTATTATATTATATGTATAATGACTTAAATGTAATTAACTTTTTTTATAATATATTTATTATTGTTTTGCTCAGCACGCCTAGAAATTATATTTCCTCCAACAGCGCTTGATCTGCAGTTAACTCAATAACTGCAGATCAAGCGCTGCAGGTGTAATAAAGTATTTGTAAATAGGTTTTATTGATTTAATATATTGATATACATAATAATTGTAATGATTGTAATATATTATCGCTCAGCATACGAGGGACAACCAGCGTGCAATAGCGAAATCATTGTTTGTATTATTTTATTATTATATTAACGAAGCCAACCGTGGATCTTAGACGTAACGAATTTTATATGATATACTTAATCTGGTCGTAAATAATGTTACAATTTTGAAGTCAATCGGTGTTCAAACTTCAATGAAATTAGGAGATACAGAGAAAAGAAGAACAAACAATCTCTTCATTGAAGTTTACACAATTACAATTTTATGCAACTATTTTTTTTTGTATCAATATTTACGGCAAGACTTAGTGTGAAGTGTTTTGTACGAACATTTGCTTCTTGGATTTATACTGATGTTGCTAATGCTTCATTGCTGACATGGATTTACATTTAATGAATGGCAGCGGAATTTAATTTTTGACTTTACTCAAATCAATGTCAGCTGTGATTGTTTCTTATGAATTTATAATTAATAATGCACTCTGATTATAAGAATAATATATGATCAAACGAACTTCAGAGTGAAGTTCCATCATTTTTATATGAATCGCTTCATTCGAAGATATTATTTACTATGTAGTTCCCTTTTTCAATAAAAGTTTTGTAAGAATCTCTTGAGTGTTCGTTTGATCATATATTATACTTCATATAGTAGGGGAGCCCAGGATGCTAAATGTGGATTTACTCGAGCGTCACGGCAACCTATTAGAATTGGTAGATTAGACCATAGCGAGAAAAAAAGGTCCTATAATGTTTTCACTTTTAGCGGTGGGGAAGGGTTTTTTGATTTTTTTTAATTTAAAAAAGAAAAAAATTGGCTTGGAAATACTCAAGCGCGTTAGATATTGATATTTTGCATGCTCCAGGACGTCACTGAAAAAAAGTATACGTTAATCTGACGATTTAAGTGGCGATTTAATCGCTATCAAGAAAGGGTAAAAAATTAAAGTAATATTATTCGAGCGCGTCAGATTAATATATGGGGGGGTTAATTACAATATAAGAAGTCCCCATTTCGCTAATCTGACGATTCGAGCTCAACCTTAGGGAATTATGGATTATTCAAATTTTCCAGCGGGGCCCCTGAGCGCACCCACCAACCATAACTGCTCATATTGACTAAAGGTACTAATGAATAGCTAAGGTACCATCCCTTATAGTAATCTGACGCGCTCGAGTAAATCCCAAAATCCCCTCTTGGCCTCCCCTACTAATAGCTTCATTCTTCAGATATTATTTACTATGTAGATGTTAAGAGATAAAAGTTTTGTAAGAATCATTTTGGGTGCAAGTTTAAAATAAAACATATATCGATATTATTAGTTTTATTTTGTAAATTAACAAAAATATAATCAAACATTATTCTCATGCACCCCACTCCGACGGGCGCGGAGGTGTGGCTTGAAGGCATAGCATGCAATAGCTTTGCCGCGGCAGTCCCCGAGTGCAACACGTCTTTTTTTAATTTAATGGCGGCATTATTACCAAAAATATAAAAATGAAACATCTTAAGCTAATAAAACAAAAAGTTTAGTGTTTAGTTTAATATAATGAAAAATAAAATAATATAACACAAAAAAATGTACATGAAATGGAACGTTGAAAAAAATGCGACATGCGCTACACAGACCAAAAAGTTTGATACGATGTAATAAAAGTTTCACTTTAATTATAGAGTTGGAAAATCATATAATCGTTTGTCAATCGCGTCAATCGCCTGTACGTATGCGTCAGCCTTGTATACAAGCATGCATGCATTTTTATATTGATACTTTACGTGATATTCTGTTATTGTTACTCATTATTATTGTTGATTTTTTGTTGCTGTTGTTTGCTAAGTTTCCTTAGTTAATTGTTGGCAAAATGCCGAAAAAACTAATTTTGGTACTTTATTCAAATCGATTTTATTTCCATATACATAAAATATTATCGATTATCGGAAACAACTGATACGATTTCAGTAACCGACATCTCTACATATGTCAAAAATCGATTTGCCACAGAAATCATCTTAGGTGAAAAATATAACTATAACTCGGGTCAGAACTCAGATACTGTATTACTTGGTACTTGATGTTTGATTGGAATGGTATATTATGTTTATTTTAGGTTTATTGACACAAAATTGTATCGACGTCAGTTATTTAAATCAGAAATTGTTTATTATGTTTAGAATGGTTTATCAGTATAATCAAATCTTAAAATTACTTGTATCGGTCATTATTATTATAAACTAGCGGTCCGCCCCGGCTTCGCCCGTGGTACATATTTACGTTTTCACTACATAAGAACCATCCTCGTACTTCAAGGAATATAAAAAAAAAGAATAAGGGTGCACTCACACACATCAGTCACCGTCAAGTCACCGATGACTGATCGGTGACGGTTTGTGTACGTATCCACAAACACCAGTCACCGTCATGTTGTCCGTCAGTCACGTCGCCGGTTTGACTGAATCATTGAACACATACATCAGGTTAGTCAGTGATTAGACGTGTGTCACGCTAGAGAACATGTAGCAATTGACGGTAGCACGACGCTGACTGAACTGAGACGTGACGGCACCGGGTGAGTGGGGATAAAAGTATGATACATGTATGGAAAGATTATTTGACGTGCCTGACCGGTGACGTCACTGATAGATTTCGTGCCGGCGACTGTCGTGTGGGAACAGAGTCATACTAGAACTATTGATACATATTTTTTTTTAATCCTGTCCGGTGACGTGCCGTGACGGTGACTGATGTGTGTGAGTGCACCCTTATCGAAATCGGTTCAGCCGTTCTCAAGTTATGCGCTTACCAACACATTTTGGGATTCATTTTTATATTATAGATATGTAATGGTAATTGAAAAAAGTTTAGCAAATGTGCAGTTCTAACAAAAGGAAATAAGATGTCAATCTATGTCGAAGTTATTATTTTCTTTGTTTTCATAATCTTCAACAGTCAACTGTCAAAACCATGCCAAACAGTAATCAGGCCGAATACTCTGAACACAGATAATTATATTATAAAGTATAGGTAAATCGATGAATTTTGTGACTGCTTGAAACAAAAACGAATCACACTGGCGAATTTTTATATGGATAAATACAATTTGTACACTTAATTAAATGTTTATTTAGTTATCTCATTTCATTTCGTGTTCACAGTTTAGCCATGACTATCATCGTAATTCTTTTTCTTCTTTTTTTTTCAAATGGCAACTCCTGATCCCAGATCATCGTAATTAGAATTCTTTTATTTCACGTCTACCCTCTTCAAGAGTATTTTTTTAAACACGATAATCTCATTTAATTGTTAAATAAAAAAAAACTCTATTAATTAAATATGTCGCGCTCAAGTAATGAAGAATATTCTGAGGAGGAACCAAGTAAGTTGAGACAATATTTATTTTATCAAAATAGAAGCCTGTACTTAGCTATTAGTATTTTTTAACCTCTTATGGCTAATTTTGCTGGAGATAATGATGATGAACCGCTGCCCTACCTCAAATTCGACTAGCTACGGCCCTGTGATGAAGTCCACTTCTATGAGGGATATCATGTGCAAAAGATACTTGTAGTTTATGTTTGCTCATAAACTATTCTTTATATACAAACTAGCTACACGCCCCGGTTTCGCACGGGTGCAATGGCGGCCGGCCGGTACCGCCGCAAACGCTACGTCCCGCAATTTTTAAAGTAAATGACAAAAAAAGTTATTGTGGGTTATCCATAAGAGATAGACTTAATATTATATTACCTATACCATCACGGACTTTTCTGTTGACTTTTTCAATACTTAGTAAGTACATTATTTTGATAAAACTCGTAGGGTTCAGCCTGCGTTTGCAATGTAGGTAAGAGGAAAAAATGTAATTATTTACGGCATCACATTAGAAACCTCAAAAAAATCAGTACTTCTCCACTATTTAATTTAATTATTATACATATACACCTTCCTCTTGAATCACTCTATCTATTAAAAAAACCGCATCAAAATCCGTTGCGTAGTTTCAAAGATTTAAGCGTACAAAGGGACAGAGAAAGCGACTTTGTTTTATACTATACGTAGTGATTCCAATGCGATCGGAAAAATAAAGAAAAGGTATAATAACTAAATCATTGTTCATTTACTTTCAGGGTTATCTCCCTCATCAGAATCGCGAGAGCGACGCAGCAGTACTGACTCGAGTGAATCTTTACCAGAGCTAAATATTGAAGTGGTACCTAAAAGAAAAGATGACGATGACCCAGAAGAGTTTTATCAGGAGTTAGAGAAAAAAATGAAGGAAATTATATCGGCAGATCGAAGAGGGTGTGATGCCCCGAAATCTGATACTATTGACAAAGAATCAGTAGAATTAAATGCAGTAGAAAAACCCAGTAGTCCAGAGATATATGATCTCCGAAGTTTATATAATTATAATAATTTTACGGAATGGTCTTCAGGAACCAGCGGTTGCGTCGAAAATGAAGAGTTAAGCGTGATAGTGGAACAGGAAACGTCAGAAACGAATAAATCACGTAAAAAAAATCCTGATGCACGTGACATTGACCAAGAGCTTTGTGAGGACGAAATAATATCAGCACCTTGTTCCTCCTTTAGGTCTAGAACGCCATCTATTGAATTGCCTAAGCTTGCTAGCACCGAAGGTACAAAAAAACACATATTTGAAAGCCATAGTCCAAATATTTACGTTAATTGTATGTCTACAATCTACATTTGGTACTTACGGCCTCTGTGTATTAGTATCAATTAATAATACAGTAAAGTCAGGTTATAAAATTAGGCAAACCCCAGTAGATATTTTTAAATCATTATTATCACGAAGTTAATAATAAATTATTATAAGTATAGTAATGTTTTCGAATGCTCTGTATTTTAATCAATGATAACTTTGTTTCAGATGCAAGTGAACATAAATCTGATGGTGACTCTGTACCAAAACCAGATATCATGAGAAAGAAACGAAGTGTCCTACGTTCTACTGACGTATCCAAATATATTAGTGAACAAGAAAATACGTCCACTGGTTATCCCACTTCATTGAGTCATGCTGGTTCAGAATTATCAGTTAATTCGGAAGTTGATTCACAAAATAGTATAGAATCCTCTACCTCCCAAAATAGTATGTGTTCTACTCCGAAAATTGATATCTCGGCTAGGGGGATAAAACGAAAGCAAACTTCGAAGATATCTTCATCGACAATAAAGAAAAGCAAGACAGCTTAAACAAGCTTTTCTGACAATGATGAAAATGAATGAATATTTGAAATAACTTTTTTGTTGGCAAACCTATTGTATACAATTTGTGTACGTGTAATGATCATGTGTGTTCTTAATTATTAATATTTGATGTCGATCATGTTAATAGATTTCTATTGCGTATAGATTATGTATGACATGATATAAATCGTGTGTGCCTTAAAAATCTTATAACAAGAGTATATTATATCCTTAAGATATATGCTTTTATCATCTTTTAAAAATGTTAAATGTTAATCATATTTTAATTGTAGGTAGTTAGTTACCTACCTATACAAATTTGTATAATAATAACGTAATTATAAAAAATCATATCACCCATACCATACCTACATCCAATTTTTAATTAAAAATCAATAAAGTAAACAATAAATAAAGTATATCGTTCTTTATTTGATCTAAGTTTACCTGACCAGAACAAAATGTGCTTTTTCAAATGTGTAACAACTAACAACTGAAATAATCCGAGTTTCAATTCATAATTAGTAATGTATATCGTATACCCTTGTATACCAATATACTATTTATAATATATACCTATGTATTTTGTAATATTATAATTAATCTGAGAGTGTTTGTTTGTTTGTTTGAACGCGCTAATTTCAGGAACAACTGGTCCGATTTGAAAAATTTTTTCAGTGTTAAATAGCCCATTTATCGAGGAAGGCTATTATAATTTATATCATCACGCTAAGACCGACGCGACGCGACAGTAGCGGAGTAAAACCGCGGGGCACAGCTTCTTTATTAAATATAATCTCTTCACTAAAATCAGAATTGAATAATAAGCAAATTGAGTGGTAGGTAATTGATGATTATATATAGAGGAAAAAGATTATTATTAGTAACGTGATATTTCCAATATAATATTTGTTTAAACAATAGTTTATAAAAAAGAGTGTAATACGATTTGTTCCACATTTGTTCATAATAATTATTAATGTGACTACTGACTCTGAATTTGTCGCTATTATTCTGCTTAAATATAAGTCTCTAGATAGGTTTATTTTATTACTTTACTTGAAATGTTAACTTTAATTTCATTATCTATACTTCTATACTAATATTATAAAGAGGTTGTAATTATGTAAGTATATGTATGTATGGTTTTCACGCATAAACTACTGGACCGATTTCAAAAATTCTTTCACCATTAGAAAGCTGCATCTTTACTGAGCAACATAGGTTCTATTGCATTTCAAAAAAATTAGAGATCCTTACCAAAAATGCAATAATGTAACCCAAGGTGTAAAAAATTCCTTAATAAAAATTCTGTCATCGCGTGCGCTGCGGAATCTAAAACTCAAACTCAAACATTGAAGATACAACAAAAAAATGTTATACGGTATTATAGAATGGATCAATAAGAAAGTCCGCGATAACATATGTCCATCTTCAGTAGGTATGTTACTACAACAACTTTTTTACGTTTTCAAAATAAATAGAAGTGGCGACAGTACCTAATCAAACTATGTTACCCATACACATATAATTATTAATCCTTATCCCATTAAATGATGTTTTATTATAGTCTGTTTCAATACCAGCAAAATACTTTTTAAATTAAAAAAATTGGATATTCGATATTCCATTCAAAAGATATAACGAATTTTTAAAAGTGTCAATCTATAGAAAATAGTGGCGGGAATTTGAAAAAGCGCGGTTCATAGTTTTGAAATTTAAATTAAATTAAATACAATTTAATACATAAATAAGTGTAAATAAGTTAAAAATTAGAACATTAATTAGAACATTAATAGGGGGCGGCGATAACCCGCCCAAATCTAAGAAGAGACCACGACATCCAGAAGATCGAGATGTTTCAGGTACTGGCGCGGTGGTGAGAGTGACTCCCCTTTTCTACCTTTCCGTAAACCAAACTATAAAATACTTTATCCGGACACTAACATAAACATGCAATTCAAAGTATTTGTGGAAAGTAAAAACAAAGAAGAAAGAATAGGAAATAAAAGTCCAGTCTATTTAAATCTAATTAATATATTTAGTAATATTAAAGGTGTGATGGCACTGAAGTTGTGATCTTCAACCAGCACAATACCGCTAATAATTTTCTCAATCACAGCAACTTTCTGGAATGATACAATAATATGATAAATAGGAAAAAATTGGTTGCCTGTAAAGTCGGTATACGGGCGAAAGTTTTACGTGACAACGACTTTTTATGTCTGTCTCTCTCGCTCTTAGGCGGGCTAACCATGCCCGCGTGACTCTCACTCGCTCTCATTGTGAGCGCATAACGTGAGCGGAGCGTAACGCAGTTTCTTGAAGTGTCACCCGGCCAAGAAGCTTATATCTAATACACTGGAGATTGCACTATGAACGTTTACTTGTCACGGGAAGGTATGTCCTTGAATGACGCCTGGTTGTATTTTTGTCCCTTTCACACCTAACTTGGCAAGTTGGTGTGAAAGGGACAAAAAGTTGTGTTTGTGTGTTCGGTTATACATAAAAAAAAACGAAAATTAATATGATTTTTATTGTTCTTAAGTGTTTTAAAGTTGATTTTCTTCACTACATAGTATAAAACAAAGTCGCATTTTCTGTCCCTATGTCTTAAATCTTTAAAACTACGCAACGGATTTTGATCCGGTTTTTTTTAATAGATGGAGTGATTCAAGAGGAAGGTTTTAAGGTTACATTGTTGAATTTTGTTGAACTGTCAAATGTTGCCTATTAAAATGGCTCTACTATAATAAAAACATTTTATCAACATAATATTTGGTTTCTTAATAATCTAGAAATAAAACGCAAAACTTATTAATAGTTATTATATTTCATAAGGCACTTATGACTACTGTTAATAAATTACATTTTCAATAAAACATTTACATAATTGTATAGTTAGCGTAAGCAGTTACATTTATGTTAATAAAATTGAACACAATATAAAATTAATTTCATTAAGTATATTAGATACAGTTAAAATAACATGATGGCACATTTCAAAGTGATGTAAGTTACGCCATATTCTTGTATTTTGTGAACAGATTGTACAAAACCCTGAGTGTTGATTTCAGATCGAGGTTCACGATATCTGGAAAAGGAAAATAAAATATTAAATAAAAATGTCAACATTTAAAGAGTTGACTGCCTCCTTGGTGCTGCAGTTAACAATGTCTCGGCGTGAGATACAGAGGGTCGAACATTACTAATAATAATTATCCGTGAAGAAATCATTCAAGTGAAACAGGTGGCTCACAAGGGGATACAGGGTTAAACTAATAAGTATTGTATGTGAATGTATGTAAACTAATAAAAAATATATAACCTATATATATAAATCTCGTGTCACAATGTTTGTCCTCAATGGACTCCTAAACCACTTAACCGATTTTTCTCAAACTCAAACTCAAACATTTATTTATTCAATTAGACTTCTTGGAGAAGCACTTTTGAAACGTCAATACATATTTTTTACATTTACCACCGATTCGGAAAGCAGTATCTATGGAGAAGAACCGGCAAGAAACTCCGAGATTATAATAAAATTCGCACACCATGTGCAGTTTGATCCAACTTGAGAGATAGGATAGTTTAAACATGTAGGTACCACGGGCGAAGCCGGGGCGGACCACTAGTAACCTACTGAAATAATACAATATAATATGTAGTATGATATCAAGAATAAAAATAACATTATTAGCAAGATATACCAACCTTCAGGCCTGGCCTTGGGCTTGGCCAAACCCACGTCTTGCATCAGCTCAAACGCAAACGAGACATTGTGGACCTTCTGGTCAAAGTCCTGCGGGGTCAGGTGGAAATCGAACAGTGGCACGAAGAAACCTTCGAGTAGACCCATCAGCAGCACCAGGTAGACCCCATCGTGGAACTGCGAGTCCAAGTCGAGGACTTCCAAGTTCACCTTGCTGAGATGCTTGTTCACAAATGTGATCAGCGACTGAGAAATCGAATTTATTTAGTTTTGTTCTGCTAAGTCAAAATAATGTTGATTTTAAAATGAATTTAACAAAAATACACCTTACATCTATATAATATATAAAAGAAAGTCGTGTTAGTTACTCCACTTATAACTCAAGAACGGCTTAACCGATTTAGCTGAAAATTGGCAGGGAGGTAGTTTAGAGCCAGGAGAAGGACATACTAAATATGTACCACGAGCGAAGCCGGGGTGGACCACTAGTTTGCATATAAATATCACAATGTGCAATTAGTAAAGAGTGGAACACTTTATTTGGGTACAAATGACCAACTAAACCATACTAGCTGCGCTCCGCGGTTTCACCCGCGTGGCTCGGCTTCTGTTGGTTTTATCGTGATGAAATATAGCCTAGTCTTCCTCAATAGATGGTCGTATCCAACACTGAAAGATTTTTTTTACATCGGACCAGTAGTTCTTGAGATTAGCGTGTTTAATATTATAAGTATAGATAATGTTCATTTTAACACTAATCTTATTATTTATATTTAAAATTCCACACTTAACAGATACAATTACATAATACATCACTAAAATACCTTTTTAACAACTTGCAGTTTATCAGGCGCGTGGTCGAACAGAGCGTCGAAGGCATCTCGTTCGCACTTCATGCCGAGATCGTCGTACGTCGTTGTTATGTCTTCGATGTATGTGCTGTACATACATTATTATACATCAGTTATATTGTTACACAATAAAAAAAAAGGACGGGTTGCACTCCGGGAGTGCCGGCAGAAGTGAAAACTTGATTATTAACTTTGAGCATGTTTGATATTTTGGAATGGTATCCGTCTTACGCATGGAATATAAGGGCTAAAAAAAAAAACATCACGTGTCCTGACGCGAGTTTAAGATTTTATACCCAACGCCGCTAAACAAGTTTTCACTTCAAAAAATCATTTATGGAACTGTTTATTCACTAGCTATACTTAATAGCTATATATACTTTACTAATTTTCCGCCCGCGGCTACGCCCGCGTTTTCAAAGAAAAACCCGCATAGCCTTTCCTATGTGTTAATCCAAGTTACCCTCTATATGTGTGCTAAATTTCATTATAATCGGTTCAGCAGTATTTGCGTTCAAGAGTAACAAAGCAGGCGGCTTCAGCCGCGTTGTCAAAATAAACCCCCTGCCGTGAGTGTTTAGGCGTGAAAAGATACAGACAGATAGCAATTATAAGTAACAGTGGAGTGAGGATTTAAAAAAAATATATAAATAGAATCCTCACCGATGTGACAGCTGATTGGGGGCATCCTTCTTAACGACAACGACGTTGACACTAACGTTCTCGGGCAGGCGTATAGGCGCGCGGAAGTGTCTCGCGAGTGCCACAAGCAAATGCAGTATCGAGACTACATTCTTAGAGTGCACTGAGTCCACGCTCCACTGTTGCACTGGCTTCGGCGAACCGTACAGGACCTGATGTATCGTCATATATTACATTGGTTAATAATACAAATTTATATAGTTTGAGAAAGAACAAAAACATGCTTAAACTCATGAAAGTATGATTTTGATTAAGCTACAAAATAAAGTAAACAAGAGTAATTTGATAAAATTTATATACTCTGCCCATTATAATTTTTTTCAAAGTGATTTTTCTATTAAAAACACCTCATTTAATAGGCTATCCACACGTCTGCCGAACAACGTGACAAACAACGAACACATTGGGACAGCACTATACAAAGAAAAGAGATGTACTTATTTCCTTTTTGCTTCTCTGTATAGCGCCGTCCCTGTGTGTTCGTTGTTTGTCACGTTGTTCGGCAGACGTGTGGAGTTGTGTGGATGGCCTATAAGATAAAATGCCGCTGAGTATAAATAAATCATATGCCAAATTTAACAAGACTTATAATCCTTGCTTTACGCAAGCTAAAAGGATAAAAAAAATTTAACAATTCACAGTAATGGCACTATGAAAGCAAGCTAGAACATACCCTGTTGACATCTCTCAAAACCACAGCCAACTTCTGTCGCTGCCCCTCCTCGCTCTGTGTCACTTCAGGCACATCTAGCTTCGTCTCTGTCAGTTTCTCTAGAAGCTTCTGCAGCACTTGTCCATCGTACAGATCCTCACTAATGTCCTTCACGATGATCCTCTGTGCGGCTAATTCGTCATTAATCCAGTCGATAAGGACTTGGATCAACTCCTTGACTCTGGGGTCCTCGAGAGACCTGGGCTCGATTATTGCTCTCTCTTCGTTGTCATCTATTGGAAGGTATGAAATACAAAAGATCATTTATACTTGGAAAATATCATTTAAAAAGTAAAAAAAAGTAACTTGAGCTGTATTATGGATAATCTAAATTCTAAACCAATGATTAACCCCTTGACCACAGAGCAGCCCGATCGGGCTGCAACACAATAGATTTTCTATTGTGTCTGTGATTCCGGGGACTGAGGGATTAATTGGTTGTGCATGAAGGGAATCAGCCAGTTTATTTGACTTGTCAACTGTAAGATCCCAATGTATGTAACTGGGAAGTTATAAGAATATATCCCATTACATTAAATGAAAATGTAATACATTAGTACAAACATGTCATCTCGGTAAAATATAGTTATGAGATTAACTAAATGGAATTCATATTATAATATAATGTTGACATATTATATATTATATATTTTACATCTATGGACCATATCTTTTATTTACACTACATTAAAAATCTTAGGACCAAAAAAAGCAAAAACTTAAATTGAACTGAATAAAAATGAACACTTAAAATTTAATGATTAATCATTTAAGGGTGCAATAAATTATAGTACAAGCAACTCACGTAAACTGTATTCTTCTGGCGGAATTTCTGGTGCTGTCGGACTTCCTGGCGAATCTATAGCAAATTTACCTTCCGCCTGAACCTCTTGCACTAAAACCAACAAAAACATTCTATAATAAAAACAATAACACCCTTCACAAGGCACACATGGCCCAATCATGTTCTAATTCTAGCATCCCACGTAAAATATTTTGGTCATATAACACACCTTCCTTTATACGCTTCTTGCGACCAATTGTACCAATTTTATCCCAAAATGACTCCTCTTTATCTTCTTTTTTAGGCAAAACGGGCGTTCGAGGGGATTTCGGGCGTGGCGACGACATTTCTGAGGAAAAATTACCTCATATGAATCACAGGAGCATTTAGAATGTATACCAGTATTTAAGAAATAGGTTTATACTTTATGTAATACACACTTCACTTTAGAATTATCAAAAAAACAGGAAGGTATAACTAACTAACTATAAAGTAAATAAAAATAAAATAATTCGTTCAAAATCAAATAAAAACAAATAAAAGAGTCACCGAGAGGCGAGTACGAGGATGACGTAAATAGTAAATTGTAGTCTATACCAGTTATTATCTATGGTCTGTACCTACTCGGTAAAAATAATCTGTGGGTTAAAATGAGAGAATATTGTGGAGAAAATCTAGTCTTTAGAGCATTGCTTTAAAATGCCTGGTCTTTAAAAATACAATGTATAATTAGCACTTATGATTGCGAAACTTTGCGAGTACTCTAAATGCTTGTTTTCGAGTTTGAGTAGGTATTCCCCGTTTTCCAATTACAGCACTAGAGCGCATTATGCGGCATAATGCTTAACGTTGAATGTTCCAACTACAGCAACGCTTCGCACAATCGAGCACTAGAAAAAGTAATGCGCGTGAATTGATGCGTGCAATCGATTTATCGTTAGTAATTATTAATTGTTGGAAAAAATTTTAAAGCTTTCGTTTCATTGTAGTTTTTTCGAAATAATCAAAGTTAATTCAAATTGTGTTAAAAAAATAAATATAAGCATGGATGAAGGTACAAACATTGAAAAAAATGTTAATGAAATAATCGAAATCCAAATTACTTAAAATAACCGTTATATATTTTTCGACCAATTATTATGTATACTACTTTATTTACACATTAACTATCTATTGCTAACACTAAGTGCTAACATAAGAATATTTTTTTTTGAACACTGAACTTAGCGCAACCTGCTGGTGCGTTTCACGTTCCAATTAAGCATCAGCATAATTCGGCATTGTGCGGCACTGAGTCGCATTATGCTCTGTAATTGGAAAACAGCCAATGTTGTCCATTTATTTTCTACTTTCATTGATCTGTGGTCATTTCAACGTAATCTGTCGCTGTCATCTTTCATCTTTGTCTTTGTCAATTGTCAGAGTTCGTAAGTTTTTGTGGGGAGCAGGTAGCCAACTACCGACAGTGCAAAAATATCCACTTTAATTAATTTATAATTTTGAAGCAACGTTGAATTTTTAACATTCAAACCAAAAATCCATTTTGAAACATTGTGTTTTTGTATATAGAGGATACCCATCTCTGTTAGTATATTGTTTTTATCGCACATTGTTAACTGTAAACAAGCGTGTTGTTACAAAACTGCTAACATCTGCGCTCGATTGGTTGATGGAATCATGCCTAAAAATAGCTAGTGGACTATATTGCATCACAAGAGGCGTAGAAATTAGATGCGCTTAGCTTTAATTAGTGTTTAATATTAAAGGTTCAAAATGGAGAAGAATGGAAATCCGCCGCCGTACGGATGGAGTAACGGCCACATGCAGGCTCCTCCCGCGGCTCCGCCAAGTTATTCGCAAGCTGTAGGGGGTGTGGGCCCTTCCAGCCCCTATACCCCACAATATCGAACTAGTAAGTACCCACGTAAAATAAATAGGTGACCTTAATTTTATTTATGGATATGACTAATAAATGTCCTTGTAACGAATTCGAATTTATAGTCGAAGTGAAGGTGACTGTTATATCGAAATAATTAATCTTGCTTTTGTCATATGTTTGGAAAATGCAAATAATTGACCCTATCTTGACATTTAATAATGGTCAAAAAAGTCAATTTAGATTTTTTTTTATATAAACTTTAATTGTTTGAACATTAATTTTACAGCCAATTGAGGGTAGTTTTATGATTTTACAGTGTTTTAACTCCTTGTTATTATGATAATCTAGTTTTAACGGAAAATTAAGACCACTTAGGTAATATACAAAATATTCTATAGTATCACCATTGTAAATCTAGTGTAATGTGATGAGAAATATTAATGAACAGTAACTTTAGGTTTAGACCATTCTCTTTTTATTCTCTCTATGTCTACAACTTCAAAATAAGGGCAGGGCAGAATAGTCAACAATGGGACCAATTTTGAGTTTGTGTTTGAGAGGTCCAGTAGTTTATGAGCTTATTCATTACAAACAAACAAACAAAGTTTTCCTCTTTATAATATTAGTGTAGATAAATAAATAAAATATAAATAAACAGGCCACAGTCCATAACAGAACAAAAATACAATCATTTTATTAAACACTTCAAAAGAGCTACATTATTGAGTTTTAATGAGCCAACCAGCCGCATAGACCTGTCAAAGATCTTCCCCTTCATGATGAAAGAATTCCACCTTCCTTCCTCCACACATATTAAAGACATATCATACCTTATAGGCGCTTAAATAAATATAATGACTATGGTTATGAGTTATGATAATCATAAAGTCGATTACGCCTACCTTTCAGATTCCTACATTGTATCTATTAATAAAATGTGATGTGTATTAATCCACTTCATATTGTACGTTCCACTTTACATCTACAGCCATCTTCCATGCCTGATCACAGACTACGGTATAGTAGTGCTAAATGAATAAAAAAATATTTGCTATCACAACATCATCATTTTGGTGTGCCAATAATGCAGTTCGAATTCCACAGCAACGGAGCCCCAAATAGTGACGACTGTGGTGCCCCTGGGGCCTCAAGCGACGCACATGATATGCCCCAGTTGCCACGGAGAGATTAACACGGCGACGCAGACGAAACCGGGCCTCATTGCTTATATAGCTGGTTCTATTATATGCATTTTAGGGTAAGCAAAGTTCTGAACAAATAAAACCTTTGTTAGAGCAATGTTGAAGGATACTTGATAACTATGGAAGCGATTTTAAAACTTCTTTCACCAATAGAAAGCTACATTTTTCCTGTGTCATCTAGGCTATATTTTGTTTAGGTTAACCCCAGATAATCCATGAATTAAGCATACATAGAATACAAATAACAATCATTCGCATTTGTTACTTTCTCAGAATATTAATGACAACATTTTCAACATAATATTGTCACGGCATTGCAATCATTATCGCTATATGAGCGCAATTTTACCCGTACTGCTCCGCTGTTATTGGTCTTAGCGTTATGATAAATATTATAACTAACAGCTTTCCTCAATAAATGGGCTATCTTCAATTTGATTTGTTGCAGATTCTTCTGTGGTTGCTGTTTAATACCGTGCTGTATAGACAGTTGCATGGACGTACATCACAAGTGCCCGAACTGCGGCGCCTATCTCGGACGGTATAGGCGATAAGCATACAGCCTAATTAATAACATTGACAATAATAACTGCCTTCCAGACTGATTTAGTGCAGACAAATGACTTACCCAGTATTTGTTTTTGTTGTTTTTGTTAATAACGATTTCACAACGATATATGCACAGTTATGATGACCGCATTGGTTTCAAGTTCTTTATTTTTTTTTTACTTTTGAAAAATTAACTTTAAATTCTAGGTGTCGGCAATATATTTTTCATATATAATCAGTGTTGTAATAAGTTGTTATTTCTTTGTCGAAAAGTAATAATAGAAATACGTAAGCCCAGTGAACGGCCTAAAAACAAGTTAGTCCATATTATAGTCCATTGAAAAGTTAAATTTTTAGGCCTAACCTTGCGTTTTTAGAGGACACTATTTAATTTTTTTCGTGTGTAGCTGGGATCTCTCCATCACATCAAAAAAATAAAATTGTGTCTTCTAAAAAACGCAACCCCAAATGTAACTTTTTAATGGACTAATAAGGAATCGGCACTATAATTGTCCGGTTGAACAATAGAAATTCTTAACAAATTTCTTTTTAAGTAATATGACACGGGGTTGCCACATGGCTACATGCATTTATATCATCAGTAAATTTCGCATAAAAAAATGGTAGAATAGTTCTAAGGCGCCGATTCCCACTGGACTAAGTTATGCTTATATGTTCGTATTGATATGTTTGATAACTTATGTCTATTTTAATTAGATATAACCGTCTTTACTATTACGTACAAACTAAATAGTAAGTTACATTTTGTATGGTATTGAATGAAATTCAGAATTCAGTAAACATATAATATAACTTGCAAATATACATGTAATTAGGGCAACTATAGTAAATTATAATACCATATCACAATAGGTATAAGTCATAATATGTAACAATGTTATGTCATTTATTCACATATAGGTCTAAGAATTTGTAGTTAGTCCATTTAAGTTACATGGATTGTCGCGTTTCTCAGAGGATGCAATTTTATTTGATGGGTGTGTTGTCTCGCGGCCGCCATCTTGAAAAAAGGATTTCAAGTTCTATCTCCTAAACTAAATCCTTCAGAATATCTTATGGGACATTATTTGTTGTGAATGGAACTGCCTACAACTTTGTTTCTATTAAAAATGAAATTATAAAACAAAAATCACTTTAAAATTTTTGAAACTTTGTCACACCTTATGACATAAAATTAAATTGGGCTAGATATTTCAACAATGATTTTTCGTTACCGTTTTTATTAATTTATGAAAATTTTAAAGTGCGTTAAAGTTTATTGGCTTCTTCAATCCACGTAAGAATCTAATAAAAAACATTTTTTTTGGACCATATCAATTATATAGTTGCAACATTTCTATGAGTATTGAAGGTATCCAATCTACTTCGGAGTACTATAAACCTTAGGTGTTTTTTAGTGCCATATCACACTAGCGGATTGCGAGCGGTTTCAAAGCGGAGCGGGTGCGCAACGAATACGTTGCGGGCGCGCAACGAACACGCCGCGGTTGCGCAGCGAATTCGTTGCGGACGCGTCATTTTGTATACTCTCGCACAAAAGCCAGCCCTTCCGCCTTGCCTAACTTCCATTCAATATTTCCATCGTTTCTGTAGCACTCAATTTTTTAACCGTACTGTGGAAATGCACTTACTTAACAGTTAACTAAAGATGTAATAACAACTGGAGTTGTTAAAAAAAGGTGCTATAAAATTGAATTACTAGGACTTTTAGAATGTACCATACATTCCAAAAGTATGTAACGACTGACCAGTATAATCTCTCCCATAGCAACGTATGTTATAAAGAGATTTTGTGAACCTAATTATGAGCAAAGTGATAGTGAGTTGCTGGTTGCTTGATAAAATTTTCTATTCACTGCTATTTATCTAATAAGATAGCCCTGTTTTAGTTAAGGAGCTTTAACATTTATTTCACTAATGAACTTTCTTAATGAGCAATTAAGTTATCTGATTGCATTTCGACCAAGATTTAATAGATAAAACAATACCCTAAACATTAACATGTTATGAAACTCGTAAAAAATAATGATCTCATAATTATTATACTATCACAAGTTATAAGTAACAACCAGCACGGATTCCATTTTGTTAATGAGTGTACATGACTGCGACGTAAACGTTGCGCATCTGCCACGCGTCCGCAACGAATTCGCTGCGCAACCGCAACGTATTCGTTGCGCACCCGCTCCGCTTTGAAACCGCTCGCAATCCGCTAGTGTGATATGTCACTTATTGTGTCGTTTTTATAACGCAAGCGGAATACCTACCGCGGAGCGCAGCTAGTGCGTGATAAAATCTATTATTTTACACCTTTACAAAAACTTGTCTTAGTGTTAAGTAATTTTTCTAACAATCTCATAGTTTATAACTTATATTTTTACTTAGTTTTTAAGTTCGATCTATGTACTACTTAAATTAACTGCTTAAAACTGATTTACAAAAATATACTTACAAATTTGTTATAAGGTTTATTTTTGATGTTACATTTTTAAAACCATTAATGGTATTTACTACATCGCAAATGCATCATTGATTAAAACAGTGATTAAAGAAAACTATGCCTTTTTATTTATTCCTTACCTTGTTCGGTGACTCAAAATTTTCGTGAGTTGTGACGATTTTGTTATGTTTTCGAGACTCTAGAGAGTCATATTAAATTTTAACTAAGGAAAACCGATATTCTTGGTAAATCTGATTATTTATAAAAATTGCAAATTTTAGTCAAAATTCGAAAAAAAAAAATTGCAAATTTTAGTCAAAATTTAAAGTTTTCAAACAAGAAATCATACCAGATATATTATTCTTTTGCTCTATGCAAGAAATGAAGATCCTTATCACACAAGTTTCCAACATATAGAGAAAAATTAACATTATCAAACAACAAATCAATAACTTAGGTTAACATTATCAATGAAAATAAAAGAAGATTACGAAATGTTTTTATTATGTATTAACGACCTTACAATCTACTATATAAAAATAAGTCAGGTTTTCCTTCCTGACGCTATAACTCCAGAACGCACGAACCGAAATCGTTGGCAAGGTCTCGGGCTCCGTGAGGTTTATACACAGAACATATTATATACTCATATCAGGGGAGGGTTTATAGCAAAGAAAAGGTTACTCTGGTGGCGAAACGGAGTTCGCCCGGTTTGCTAGTTATCTATAATTCTTCCATTTACATACAATATGACAAAATTTTTCATAGATTCGTACGAATATCAAAAATATATTTCGTACAATATAATATAATATCCCTAGACAGTAGACTTTGTTGATGTGTGTATTAAGGACTGTAATAATTATAAATCTCCCTATAAAGAATGCATAATCATTTGTGTAGCCCACGTAGCCATTGTAGCGGTCATATAGTTTTTTTTGATAACATTTTATGATTTGTCTTATGCTTGCCTCAAAATCCTTTAAACATAATAATGTAGGTAACATTGTAAATTGTAATCATTCTTTATCATATAAAAATAAGACACCCTGGATAATCAAAGCATGAAGCGGTATTTTTTCGCCAACCATGTATTTTCCTAAAATCTGGGGTGATTAGAATAAAATTATATGCCAGGTTTACATTATTCCTGTCCAGTACTGGATTGCATATGTACTGGAAAAATGTAAACCCGCGACCGCGGCCGGAATGAACTAAATCCAGTAAGCATTCCAGTCCAGTTACTGGATTCGCGGTCTACTTTTTAGTCCAGTGCGATCAATCTAGTGCAAGTGGAATAATAATAATATAGACGGCCAATCCAATGCCATTCCAGTGCTGACGAAGTACACACGTGAATGGTTTTAGCATAACTTCTAAGCAGCAAAAGAGATAACATTTTCAAAACTGATCTCTTCTTCAATCATTGTCACTCAGTAGTGTTCGGCTTCTAAATAACTGGAATATTGTAGACGTTACAGATCCAGTCAGCACTGGACTGGAATCTCGCTAGATCACTGGACTGAAATAATGTAAACCGGAAAATACTGGTAATATTAATAATTTAGGGACCGACCGAACTGCGCGCATCTAAGTCCCTGAGACTTCATTCGTGGCGAGTTCTCTACTATAAAATACTTGGTAGAATTCCTGGATGAATGGACCTGAGGAATGGACTATCTAACACCGAAAGTATTTTTTAAATCGGACCAGTAGTTCCTGAGATTAGCGCCTTCAATCAAACTCAAACAAAACAAGCTTTATAATAAGTATAGATTTGGTAATGCGATCACATTTTTTGGCAATCGTAGTGGTTTACCCAGGCAAAAATATTAATTATACCTACATTAATTTGCTCGCAAAAAATTTGGTGATCATTTACATTTATTTTTTTGGTCCCTCGAATACAATTTGAACTACAGTCGTGAATAAAACAGCTGGAACCTAAGCTAAGGTGTTAAGTATATATTTTTGATAAAAGAGCTTAGGGCTTAGGTGTGGACGTGGTGTGGACCTGTGGTGTGGTGTGTGTATCAAATGTGGTATCAAAGTATTTTTTGGTAAAATCACAGGGAAAAATATGTAGTAAAATAATATTATGGTCTATACGTGGTCTATTCTAAGTTACGGTTGATCTGTGAATTTTGATATATTTTATGTTCTACTTAATCCTCTCTGCTCTATGGTTCACTAGGTTGTCATTCGGTCGTTCGTGCGGCAGCGTGCTTTAATTTGAAAACTATAAATTAGACCGATTTAACAATTGTTTCTAAGAGTTGTATGGATTAAGATACGTGTAAAATAAAATGTCGTGGTTATTTGGATATTCCAGACCGTCTCAGCCTCCACCTGAAGGACCCCCTCCTGATGGAGAGGCTGCGGTAGCTCCTCCAAATCTAACAAAAGCTGAGAAGAAAACCATGGAAGCCTATAGATTTGATTCTAGCGCCCTAGAAAGGGCTGCTCAAGCCGCTCGAGAGCTGGAACGGTCGAGTAAGTGCAGACATTACTTATCAGGCACATTTCAAAGTATTGCATAATGCGACCGCCTAACCTATCTTTCACATTTTAACTTTGATGGAATTAATAAATAAAACAAACGCTAATATAAAAATACTTTTTCGAGAAAGTCATTTTATGCATTCTACAAATTAAGTAGACTGTCTGAAAATGTATGATATTGAATATGAATTACTTATAAGAATACAAGTACTTACTTATTAAAACTTGAGTACTTTAATTAGGTCGGGTCACAAAAGTTGTTCTGAATGTTCCCCTTTTGTTATCACTTATCATAGGTACCTTATTTTAAATGCATCTACCAATACATGACAACATGCAACCAAGCAGACAATATTTCTGATAACTCATTTATCATTAGTGAATCATGTTCATTAGAAAAAAACAAAGAAAGAAATAATTTATTTGTGCACCAACTTAAAACTAAAAAGTACAAAAATGAGGTTAAAATAAAAATAAAAAATAAAAAAATCATTAATTTTTCTATGAATATAATATATTCAGGCATTGTAATACATATTAATAAAAAATGTTGATCATTCTTCACTTGTATTCATTACCTATAAATACAAAAAATATTGTAGTCTTAAAACTACCATGGATAGGCATGTCTGGTGCAATCCACTGTAGATAATGTTGTGAAAAAAATTGGTTGTTTGTAAAGTAGGTTTACAATCGAGATGTTTACGTGATAACGTCTTATTGGTGGCAGCGCTCGAGATGAGACGGGAGATCGGTCCGTCTCTCTCTCGTTATACCTGCGATCGCGCTCGTGAGGTTTTGGTGTGACACAAGTTTCTGAATATGTCACCCAACTAAAACGATTTTAAAAACGTTATCACGTCAAAAATTAATGAAATGCTTATATAGCTGCTACTATGGCAACGCTCAGCTCTGTTGCCTATGCTCTTAGGAGGATTAGTTATCTTATAGATCCAGATACTACATGATGTGTACTTACCACTGTTACTTCCATAGTAGTAAGTCGTCTTATACAGGGTGTAATTGTTAAGTGTGCACAGGCGATTATTCCGTAATCATTGCACATATCAAAAAACTTTAAACTGATATTGAAAGCCCTTTACCTAATGAGTAAAATTACAATAATAACTTTTAAAAAATAAAACGGGAAATATCCAAAAAAATTACATTAAACACTCCCATCCCCTACACACATTTCATCCAAGTTATGAGTGTTATTTAACAAGATGTTACCATCAACAAAAGTAACTACAGAGGGAACATAAAAGAGTGTCCAGGAATAATCACATTTATAATTTTATTCAGAACATTCCAAGGAAGCACTTGAACTAAGCAAGCTGCAAGAAGCCACTCGGCAGCAAGAACAAATGGCCAAGATAAAGGAATATGAGGCTGCCATAGAACAAGCCAAGGTGGAGCAGAGGAGGATTGACCATGAGGAGAGAAGAAAGACATTGCAAGTAAGTTTTTCAAATTTATGTGTATCTTCTTTCATCTTTATTGTATTTCTATCTTTCTTTCTTCTTTCTTTCTTTCTTTTCTTTCTATATAAAATCTTATATGCTTATTGATCCATTGAGTTTTTTATTTGTTAGTGAAAATTTTATTAAGATTTTCTTTCATAAATAATTCCTGTTAATAAATGTGACATCAAAAGAAGAATGATGAAGTTGGTTTAGCTCATCACCCGTAATACCATGACCAGGGAAACATGGATTTATTTTTATATTTGGATATATCTAATACCGGTTTTATTATTTATATTATAGGAAGAAACAAAACAGCATCAAATTCGCGCCCAGTACCAAGATCAGCTGTCAAAGAAGCGTTATGAGGAACAATTGGTACAGCAGCAGAGATCTCAAGAAGAAATATTAAGGAAGTGAGTTATCACAAGTATTCCACTATAATGTTATCCCAAATAAAAATCCCTTATCTCCACCTTCTGAGTATCTGTATCTACAAAATTCATAGCATAATATATTCCCATATTCCCTTTCTTTTGCAAATGGTTTTTTTCTGCTATACATTTTTTTGTATTTTTCATTTATTTTCCACAAATTTTTCATTGGTCAATAAGGAAGTCTAAATAAATACATAAAAAATGTTGTGTGGTTTTATGAAACCACGGTAAAAGTGAAACTGTTCGAACGGTTCCGAACACTGCTTTGTGTAGCGCATGTCGCGTGACGGTCGGCTGCCGAGTAGGTATACCTACTCGGCAGCCGCGATACACGCGACATGCGCTACACAGACCAAAAAGTTTGAGACGATGTAATAAAAGTTTCACTTTAAAAATATGACAAAATAACATGTGCGTTTTTTTTAATTACTTGAAAACTCGTATATTAATGCTTAACTATCCAGTTTTTTAAATTATGTGTTATTAAGTCTGTGCCTACCAATATAATGTTTAGATATGTCAGCAATATTTGTGTAACCATATTAGGATGCGAAACCGATCTGCGAATCTTAACATGGCATACAGCAGCCAGTCGCTAACCAACCAACCAAATGTAATTACATCTCAAAATAATCAATGTAATCATCTACACATAAAAATATATATTCTTTTAATTGCCTTTTCTTTCTGCAACAACCAGCAACGAAATAGGCAAATTGGTGACCCCAACGTGATAGGCAAAAGTCTGTTTTCAATATTGTTTTGTTTGTGGCCAGACAAGAAGAGAGTGTAGCGAAACAAGAGGCCCTCCGCCGCGCGACCATAGAGCACGAAATGGAGTTGCGTGAAAAGAACAAACTCAAGGCTATAGAGGCAGAGGCCAGGGCGAGGGCTAAGGCCGACAGAGAGAACAGAGACATCAACCTGGAGCAGATCAGACTGAAGGCCACGGAGAAC
Organism: Colias eurytheme; assembly: GCF_061535395.1. NCBI lineage: Eukaryota > Metazoa > Arthropoda > Insecta > Lepidoptera > Pieridae > Colias > Colias eurytheme. The sequence goes on from NC_142980.1 coordinate 2,297,991, forward strand.
AGGACTACCATTTTGGAGAGCATACAGTATGTATTTGGTTTCATTTAGTGATTTTTATTCATATTTGCATTCCTCTTTATTTCAAATGAAATTAGCACTAATACTGGATTATGTATGAATAATATCAAGTGTCACACTTACACTTACACAACTTAGTTACAAATTATCTTTCCGCCCGCGGCTTCGCCCGCTTTGTCTAAAACATAATAAACTCTTAAATCACTCTTATCTATTAAAAAAAACCGCATCAAAATCCGTTGCGTAGTTTTAAAGATTTAAGCATACATAGGGACAGAGAAAGCGACTTTGTATTTATTTGTGTTATTAGTAATTAAATTATATTATTTGTAATGGTTTTGTATTCTTTTTCTTTTTAAAATTTATCTACTTTTTATTTCATTTGGAAACCCACATAATTCAATTAATTGTGCCGCCCGCCTTTTATCTATGTAGTAGCTGTTCCCCGCGGTTTCACCCGCATTGCTCCGCTCCTGTTGGTCTTAGCGTGATGATATATAGCCTATAGCCTTCCTCGATAAAGCTATCTGACACCGAAATCATTTTTCAAATCGGACCAGTAGTTCCCAAGATTATAGCGAGTTCAAACAAACAAACTCTTCAGCTTTATAACATTAGTATAGATTTACAAAAACCGCATCAAAATCCTTTGCATAGTTTTATAGATTCAAGCATACATAGGGCACACACTTATTGTGACTTATAGTGTTACTTATAAACACTTAAAACACGCAGAACGGCTGGGAGCGTAATAGGCGCGGGGGTGAATGCTCTACTAACTGACTGGGACAAGACTCTGGCCGCGGCCGGGGGACTGTCCCTACTGGCGCTGGGGGTGTACGCCGCTAAGGGGGCTACTTCGGTCACCGCTAGGTTCATTGAGGCTAGGATTGGTGAGTGTAAACATGATTAACATACCAGCCCCCCTAGACAAGTGGCTTTCTATTAGCGTAAAGTTCAATAGAATAGATTATGAATGTGTGAGATTGACGTAATCAATCGTCGTCGTAATCAAACGTCAATCTCATACATTCATAATCTATTACATATATTGAACTTTACGCTAATAGAAAGCCACTTGTCTAGGGGGGCAGTATAGGTCGCGTCATGTAAAAAGAACGCTGACGGTTAAGCTGCGCATTGGCGATTTATTGGTCTATTTGGTGTTATGGTATAAGAAAAACAAATATGTAGTTGCGAGGCCACGACTCGAGAGCCTACTTCAAAAATAAAATAAGCAGCAAATAACTTTCGTGCTAAACTCGATACATGCCAAAACACACCACATCACTTTCATCCAGCGTTCTTTTTACATGATTCGCGTTATAACTGTGAGTTGAAAACATTTGATGTAATTTTGAAATATGTATTTAGTGATATTTAACTATAGTCGAGCCAATCTAATAGGCAACATTTGACGTCTATCAATTTTATCTTCCAAGAGAGGTAACCTGCTTAAAAACATCGATTAAAGTGAATTAATCGATACGGATTTTAAACATTTGTAAATCGAATTTATTAATTTATGATGATTTTTGTTCACAAGTAATCAATGCATTCGATTCTAGATGTCAGATCTCGATTTTTAGAGTAACATCTCTGGTATTTAAAAAGAAAAAAAGTTTATTGACACAAAATTGTAGCGACGTCTGTTCTTCAATTCAGAAATTGTTTATTATGTTTAGAATGGTTCATCAGTAAAATGAAATCTTAAAATTACTTGTCTCGGTCATTATTATTATAAATATGTAATTGTTATTGAAAAAAGTTAAGCAAATGTGCAGATCTAACAGAAAGAAATATCATGTTATTCTATGTTGTCGTTACTAGGTTACGTTGTTGAATTTTGTTGAACTGTCAAATGTTGCCTATTAAAATGGCTCTACTATAAGTTCAAGTGAGAATTTGACGGACCGATGTTCAAACAACATTAAGAATAAATTCTTCCCCTTCCTAACTAACAGATGTCAGATTGTCGATCGTCAGATGATTCTTACTTATTTGAAAGCCTTTCAGATAATTTGGTTCAATTCTAACCATTTGAAGGTTAAGTTTAACAAAAAATAATTTTAAAGTGTAGCATTATATCTGTGATCTAAAGGTTGAATTATCGAATGTAATAATCGATATAGGTAAGCCAACACTCGTGAACGAGACATCCCGGTTCTCGCTGCTAGAAGCGGCGAAGCACCCGATACTGAGCGCTTCCAAAGCTGTCGCGCGTTTTCGGAAACCAGCCGACGCACTATCCGGAGTCGTACTCGCACCGAACCTGGAACGAAGACTGAGAGATATCGCCATAGCAACAAAGAATACGCGCCTAAATCGCGGCTTTTATAGGAATCTGCTGATGTATGGACCGCCTGGGACGGGCAAAACGCTGTTCTCGAAGGTTCGTTTTTACACGCTTTATATTAGCTTCACCTGTATGTTTGTAACCTACTTCTTTGGCCGCGATTTTGACTTTAAACGGCCAGATTTCGTTCAAACTTTAAAGATTTATTGAGGACCGATGACAATACACTAATTTGATAAAATTTTCTATTTTTTAGTTCGGTTTTCTATAAGCGTGTTTTTTAGTTTTTTTTTTAACTATTATTATTTATTAATTCGATCTCTTATATTCTCTCTCTGCGTCTTATATTATCTCGGTGCATCTCAGAAGTTTAAAAAAGGAAAAAATCAAGAGTCACACATTTGCGTCATATATTTTAATCAAACAGAACTTAAACAAATCATCAAATGTTATTTTTATTTCTTATTCCTTTGTGACGTGCTCAGCGTGTCTGGCTTCAGTGTACTCGATAACTATTTGACACAAAATATCAATCATTGGAGATGATGATGTGATAATTGGAGTGGTGGTATGACTTGTAGTATCAAGTATGTAGTTAATATTATCAAATTGTATATCATTTTTGTTACTTTTTGTATATAAGATTATTATGTAAAAATAACCACCTAATATTTTGTTTATAATTCAAAACCGTTTACGTGCAAATGTAATGAATTCAAATATTGAATGTACCAAACAATAATTATGTATTCCTTATGTGATTTTGTCTCGTGAGAATGTGTATACAATATAAAATGAATATATTTTAGAAATTGGCGAAACATTCGGGCATGGAGTACGCTATAATGACGGGCGGTGACGTTGCTCCGATGGGCAAAGATGCAGTCGCGGCAATTCACAAAGTATTCGACTGGGCCAACACAAGCAGAAAAGGTATTGTTAAATTTATAATTCATCACTAAGCTATTAGGTCATATTTAGCATTGTAAATATAAAAGTAACTAGCGGTCCGCCGCGGCTTCGCCCGTGGTACATATTTCGCAATAAAAGGTAGCCTATGTTCTTTCTCAGAGTTCTAAAGATTATCTGTGCCAAATTTCATCAAAATCGGTCCAGTAGTTTATGCGTGAAAACCATACATACATACATACATACAAACCTATCCTCTTTATAATATTAGTATAGATTACGTTGTTACAATAGTTGCTGTTTTATATGTTCAAACTGATAACTCTATACTAATGAAATTAAACAAAAAGTAAGGGATGCGATTGGATTATTAAGTATGGAACTAATCCTATTAGACAAAAAAATTAGACACAGTTTTCAGCATATTTCTTACTATGTAAACCTATAAAGAAATTATAATGAAATGCAAAAATGTTTTTGTTTTTCTATGACGATCCAACGGAGCAACCTTATTTTATTTTATTCATAAAAGGTACCTTACAGCTGTTGATAAGATAAATTATACTAATCTACACTAATATTATAAAGAGGAAAACTTTGTTCGTTTGTTTGATTGTAATGAATAGGCTCATAAACTACTGGACCAATTTTAAAAATTCTTTCACCATTCGAAAGCTACATTATCCACGAGTGATATAGGATAGGTTTTATCCCGGAAATTCCACGGGAAAGGGAACTATGCGGGAGCCGCCGGCGGAAAGCTAGTTACATATAAAAACGCCAATTACAAGGCACACCGATAATAGTAAAATTGTGTGACAAAAAACGGCAAACTACAAAGGTACAATAATTATTTTCTTTTATTTTAACAAAAAATCTTATGATAATCCATACTCCATACTATATATATAATATTATAAATGCGAAAGTAACTCTGTCTGTCTGTCTGTCTGTCTTACTCAATCACGCCTGAACTACTGAACCAATTTGCATGAAATTTGGTATAGATATATTTTGATACCCGAGAAAGGACATAGGATAGGTTTTATCCCGGAAATCCTACGGGAACAGGTTTTTCTCTGAAAACGCGGGCGAAGCTGCGAGCGGAAAGCTAGTATATATATATATTAAAATCTTATCTTATGTTAATATTTTCGTGTAAGTACGTAGAAGTTGTAGTAGACACATATGTATTACTTTATACAGGTGTGCTTTTATTCATTGACGAGGCGGACGCGTTCCTCCGCAAGCGTTCCTCAGAGCACATAAGCGAAGACCTCCGTGCGGCTCTCAACGCGTTCCTCTACAGAACATCAGACCAGAGCACCAGGATCATGCTGGTGTTGGCCTCTAACACCCCGCAGCAATTCGACTCGGCTATCAATGATAGGCTCGATAAGATGATCGAGTTTGGTCTGCCCGGATTGGAGGAAAGAGAACGCTTGATTAGGCTCTACTTTGACAAGTTCGTGCTGATCCCCGCGTCGGAGGGGAAGAGGTGAGGATATAGTTGATTATTTTTGAAGTGAAACTTCTTTATCGGGGTTAGACAAAAATTTAGTGTAACATTTTTGCGTTACGCCGTACGCGTGACATTTTTGCGTTACGCCATACTCGTGACATTTTTAAGGTCATAAAGAAGTTTCACTTCTTACGTGTGTACTAGAGTTCTTTACCATGTCTCCACATACTCATAAGGATCACATGTGTTTTTCTGAATTGAATGCTTTAAAGGTTTGAATGTTTATTTAGTGTTGTAACGCGCTGTACCTAACGTTCAAGCGTAACCCGGGGTGGGCCCCTTCTCCTTCCCCCCCGCCTCAGCACCGCGCACCCCGCTCGCCGCAACAGCCGGCGCGGGCCGCAACAGTTATCGATAGTTATTCCTAATGGACGCCGATAATTGTACATTTCGATAATTTGTAAAAAAATGTCATAATATGTATTATGTCCTTACGCCGTTATTCGAGGCCTTTAAACAATAATGAGAGAGACATCTTTGATTTCCGGCCGACATTACGTAGTTGTAGTTCCAATTATCTCCACAGAGGGCCTCGTTGTCGCGCTTCCGTGTTTACCAGAGTGACGTTTGTACAGCTAAGCTTATAAATAACGGTTATCGCAGTAATTAGCTCATTGGCGTCTTAATTTTCGTACCGACAGTATATCTTGGGATAACGCTGTTAGCGTTCGTTTATTATCCTTTGGAATAAAAGTTGTAGTTTGCTATTATATTATATTACGTTTTGAAATTAAAATTTTAAATATTAAAATTAGTAACAGTTTTAAATTTAAATAGAAGTTGTCGTGTAAAGTGTATTTAAAATGAGTGACGGAGGTAGTGAGAAGATGCCAAATGGTAATTTGGTATCCAGCGATTGTTCGTCGTCGTTATCGTCGGATGAAGAGGAGGTCGTACGTTCACCTAAAAAGACGGTTAAAAGAAAACGAAAAAGCAGCAAACCTAGTAAGAACAAGAAAACACGTAAGGAAAATGAAAGTTTGTCATTACTTTCAAATCAGGTCAGTGAAATACAGCATTTTCTTGCGAATTTCTCCTCTAGTTTTGGCTACTACCCGCCGGGGTATAGTTATTGTTCGGATGGAATTAATTTAGATAATTGTGATCATGTAAGCGAACCGGCTGTCGAGCCGAGCGTTTCTTTTAACTTCGATTTGACTACAAATTTAAAAGAGCCAACCATAGCAAATACTTCAACTGAACATTTGCAATTATTAAATTCTCTTCAACATTTTAATTCGGAGAATTGGACAAACGTACGTTATGCCGATATTCAAAAATTGTATAACGCTCGTCCGGGATTTGTTGATCTTGAAGTAAACGATGAAATTAAACAATTCGAAAAATCTAATAATTTAATTGCAACTGAAAAGTCGTTAAGTGCTATTACTCATGCGTTAATTATGCAAAGCGATGCGTTAAAAAAGGGCGTATCGGAATTGTTACAATGGACTAATGACAGTGAGGAAATAAACAAAGAATCCTTGCTTTCTAAAATTAAAGAGACATTTTCGGGCAGTTTTCAAAAAATTTCTCTTGATTGCTTACAATTAGTATGCGGTCGACGAGCGGATATTGTTGAACAAAGAAGGGATTTTTTCTTAAATTTGGTAAAAGATAAGTTTTTGAGGGTTAGTTTAAAAAAGATTCCGCCTTCTTGTGAATATATTTTTGAAAAGGAAGCATTTTCTGAATTTTTAAAAATAAATGGCGGTATTAATAAAATTTTTTCGCAAAATAAATCCTCCTTTTCTGCGCAAGAAAAGAGAGTTATTTCTGGGTCCCAGGCTGCGCAACCTGGACCTAGTACGTTTATTCAAAACCAAACCGGTCGCTCCTTTGCACCGTTTGCGTTAAATTATAATAATAATAGTTTTAGACATTATGCACCTCCCAAAGGAGTGCGTCCTAATTATGACTTTAATGAGCGTTTATTTCGACCTCAATTTAGATCACAATTTAAGCAAATGCGTTTTAACCGACCGCAATCGAACAGTACTAGTGCCTCGCGTCCAAGAGGCAAAGGTGATAAAAGATTTTGACTATTTACAGACGTTTCGGGGGGGCAGGTTAACGGAGTTTGTGAGTATTTGGAAAGAGAGGGGTGCTCCAGAAGCACTTCTAAAAATAATAACAGGTTACAAAATTCCTTTTCAAGCGAAACCGCCCTTGGTCATGCCGCGCCATACCAAAGTCCACTATCAAACTGTTCCATCTGTCGAGATGGATTTGGCAATAAACAATATGCTAACCGAAAATATTTTACAGCATGCCCCCGAAACGCCCAGTTTTTTATCTACCCTCTTTCTAACACCAAAAAGCGACGGTTCAATGCGTCCAATTTTCAATTTAAAAAGACTGAATCAATATCTCAAAGTAACGAAATTCCGACTAATTTCGGTACATCGAGTTCCAGATTTTCTACAGCCGCACGATTTCATGGTAAAAATCGATCTCACCCAAGCGTACTGTCACGTGCCCGTGGCCGTGAGTCATCGCTGCTTTCTGAGGTTGATGTACAAGGGCCAGATGTTACAGATGACTTGTTTACCATTTGGGCTCGCAACAGCACCCAAGGTTTTTGCGTCCCTGACGAACTGGACAGCGGAATTTCTGCGCGAAAAAGGTATTCGAATCATTGTTTTCCTCGACGATTTTTTAATTGTATGCCAGGACAGAGCCAAGCTCGTCAACCAAGTGGAGTTCGTGCTAAAAAGTCTAGAGGAGCTGGGCTGGAAGGTAAACACCAACAAATCGATACTCTCACCTCAGACCTCTTTAGAATACCTGGGTATAGTATGGGACACGTGGCAGAACAGGAAGTGTTTACCACAAAACAAAATCCGGAAAATAAAGGTAAATATTTCACATCTATTGGAGAGTCAAGTCATAACTTTGAAAGAGGCTCAGAGTACTGTAGGCTTTCTAAACTTTGCCCGTCTCGTTATACCCCAGGGCCGGCTCAATTTCCGTTGTCATTTAACACTTTCAAACAGACTGCTGAAACACCAAGGCCGAACGTCGTTTCATCTGCCGCAACAGGTGGTCAAGGAGCTCAAGTGGTGGTTGGTAAATTGCGAGAAGTTCTCTCGAATTCATCCTCCCTCAACCACACATTTCTTAACAACGGACGCGGCGGATTCGGGTTGGGGGGCCGAGCTAAATGGTATTCATATGAAGGGAGAATGGGTGGGCGCAGAAAGCTTACTTCATTCGAACCAAAAGGAAATGCTCACTGTTGTCAAATGTTTAAGGGAAGTGGGTCCTTCTCTGATTCATTCGTCAGTTCTTCTACAGTGCGACAACAAAGCCGTTGTAGCCTACTTGAAAAACGAAGGGGGTTGTCGGTCGGCGGAACTGATGAAACTAACTTACGAAGTTTACCATCTGTTAGACATTTTCGACATACATTTGATTCCTCACCACATTCCAGGCAGTTACAATATGGAAGCAGATCGCCTATCGCGGAACATGTCCCCCGCGGAATGGCATTTACTACCATCAACGACAGATCTAGTGTTTGCGAAATGGGGAGTGCCAGATGTAGATCTTTTCGCTTCAACACGAGCTCATGTGGTACCCAAATATGTGAGTCTAGACCAACGGGATCGACAAGCATGGAAACACAACGCGTTTGCTTGGGAGTGGACCTTCAGGTTAGCGTGGGTATTTCCTCCTCCGAGTGTCCTGCCCCGAGTTTTGATGCATCTCAATCGAGCGAAAGGTATGTACCTAATAGTAGCACCGAGGTGGCCGCGGGCATTTTGGAGAGCAGATCTGAAGTCGCGAGCGATAGCACCACCCTTCACCGTCCGCCACCTGGAGACCAAACTAATAGATCTGACCACGGGTCTCCCTCCACCAAAGGTAAAGAATATGGTTCTCGAAATTTGGAAATGTGGGGGTGGTCGCAAGCGTTAGAAACATGGTCAAGCCAGCAAAAATCGCTGTTGCGGTCAGGATGGCGAGGCTCTACTCTTAAAACGTATAAACCTGCTTGGGAACGGTGGATTAATTGGTGTTTAAAACACAATGTCGACATTAAGAATCCAACAGGATCTGATTTAGCCAAATATTTAGCTGATTTACATTTAGTCGAAAAACTTGCATATAGGACAATTTTAGTTCATAAATCAGTCGTGTCCACTTTATGTAAAACGGAGGACAATTCTAAGTTAAGTTCGAATATTTTAGTAAAACAGATTTTAAAAGCTATAGCAAATACTAGCCCAAAATTGCGCGCGGGTAACATTTGGGATACCTCCATTTTGATATCGTGGTTAACTAATCATAATGTGCAGAATAGTAGTAACTTGTGGGAAATTTCACGCCGTTGTGCCATTATATTATTATTGTGTTCAGGTCGTAGAATACATGATTTGACACTTTTGAGTGTTGCAGAAGGCTTTTATGTAGATAGTACCATAGAAAATTCTATAGTTTTTTGGCCCAAACATGGATCTAAGACTGACTCGGATTCATATGTTCAATCGGGTTGGAAATTATTGTCAAACGCAAGTAACTGTAATATCGACCCCGTATTTTGGATTAGAAAGTTATTAGATCTGGGCATGGATAGGCGTAACTCGGCTAACGTAGATAATTTATTTGTAACCGTTTGTGGCAAGGCGAAAGCCGCTTCTAGAACTGTAATAGCTGGTTGGGTGAAATCTGCTTTGAGAGAGGCGGGTGTTGAAGCTGCTCCTGGTAGCGTTCGATCAGCTGTTGCCTCTAGGAGCTGGTTAGACAATGAATCTATAGATAAAATTCTTGCAAGGGGAAATTGGAGGTCACAAAATACCTTCAAAAAATATTATAGAAAAGAAGTGAGACCGGTTAATAATCAGAATAATTCTTTATGTGCTCTGTTTGAGCCCTTATCACAATAGTAAATTGAAATGATTATATTAATATATTTTTTGTAAATAATCACATTGGCGTCTTGTTTACCAGGCGAAACCAAACAATGTCTCATTATTGTTTAAAGGCCTCGAATAACGGCGTAAGGACATAATAGTTGAGTTTTACTTACCATTAAAACTCGTATTATGTCCAGGAGCCTTATTCGAGGCCTTACATTAAGTCCTGCCTGGTAGTTTGATTAAATAATTAATAAAATTAAATTATTAAAAATAATGAGACTCAATGAGCTAATTACTGCGATAACCGTTATTTATAAGCTTAGCTGTACAAACGTCACTCTGGTAAACACGGAAGCGCGACAACGAGGCCCTCTGTGGAGATAATTGGAACTACAACTACGTAATGTCGGCCGGAAATCAAAGATGTCTCTCTCATTATTGTTTAAAGGCCTCGAATAAGGCTCCTGGACATAATACGAGTTTTAATGGTAAGTAAAACTCAACTATTTGTTAGTTTATAATCTAATGACATGTGTTAAAGTCAATAAAGAACTTGAAACCAAATGTTATAATGTGTGTTTGTTTGCAATCCGCGCAGGCGGCTGAGCGTGGAGCAGTTCGACTACAGCGCGCTGTGCTCGACGCTGGCGGCGCGCACGGCGGGCATGTCGGGCCGCGCGCTGTCCAAGCTGGGCGTGGCGTGGCAGGCGGCGGCCTACGCGTCCGACGACGGACGGCTCACCGAGCGCATGTGCATCGCCATCTGCGACGACGCGGTGGCCGACCACCGCCAGAAGGTATACCATACCGTACCGCAATTCGCAACACAATGGAAGGCAGTATCGAGTCATGAGAAAAAAAATGTGTGCGTGTACTAGTGTAACACACGTAAGAAGTGAAACTTCTTTATGACCTTATTTTTCAAAAATTAATTTGAGTTGAGTTACGTCACGCAAAAATGTCACACGTAACGAAAAAATGTTACACTTTTTCCAACCCCGATAAAGAAGTTTCACTTCAAAAAGACGTATGGCACTCGGGGACTGCCGCGGCATGCTATGCCTTCAAGCCACGTTGCCCGTCGGAGTGGGGAGCGTAAGGTTTTTCGTTACGGAATTTCACGATTCGGTCCCCGCGCTCAAGGCCCACGATAGAAGTTATGCAATAGCTTAATAAGCTAAACTCGACATTTTTGAGAACAGCGGTCCAGATAGGTCTCTAAAGTTGCAGTAAAATAAGATTTTAAAGAAAAAAGGTAGTGGTGGCGATGTCCCTAGATCGATATTTTCGAGAACGAGACTCCCTGAGAAAACCTTGCAATTCATGCTCACAAGGCGGCAAACATGGGGTCGTCAGTAGTGAGGTATGTATATACATACACAACGCCACGCAGGTCACGGGTATGTTGCTCGCCACTTAAGTCCAGCGCAGTTAGTATGGACTCGTTCGTACCTTGTATGTATACATACATACTATACATAAGCATAGCTTGATAAACTTTCACATTTATTATATTAGCACCATAAGATTTTTATCTTACCATACGTACGCACTAAAATAAATTTTATTTGCGTAAGAGCGTATACGCACTATGCGGGTAGCCGCATTGCGGGTAGCCGTCCGGTTGACCGCAAGCACAATTATGTACGTAATATTCATTTCTATGCGCACTGCGAATTGCGATGCGGCTACCGCAGACCGCACAGTGCGCATAGAAATGAATATTACGTACATAATTGTGCTTGCGGTCAGCCGGACGGCTACCCGCAATGCGGCTACCCGCATAGTGCGTATACGCTCTAATGCATATACATGATGAATGTAATAATGTTGAACACTGCGTGTGTGTACTGATGACTAAAGCAATATGTTGATTTTAATATTTAATATCGCGAAAATTTCAGATGGAATGGCTATCCGCTGAGGAGAAATCTCGCAGCATGATGCCGTATCTATTAGACCTGCCGCCTCTAGATACAACCGATGAACCAAAAAAAGCCACAATCAAGGAGTTGCCAGACAAGAAGCTATCAAAGAAAGACGTCGACCAGGACAAGTGACCACAGATAAAAAATTCAACCATAGACTGTGATAGAACTTTCGACTTCACTGTTACCAGACCAAAAAAGTTTATCACGCTCACAGATAGTCATATGATAGTGTTGAGGACGTTGGCTGCCCGTGTTAACAAATAAGTTCCATAGGTTATAGATGGTGTTTAGCGCAATTGGTTCTATGTTATTGTTGTTTGGTTACACTTTTTTTCACCGGTCATATGTAAAACTACCTAATTAATATGTGGTGTGTTCGTATAAGACCAATGTCATAAAACGTAATGCAGCTAAATGCATGGTGATGATATTTGTTCCAAAATCACCGTTCATAAAACTGTTTAAATTTAAATTCTATATTGAATTTGAATATGCTCACATTCGTTTTATGACTACATTACTTGGCACTAATGGCAAATATTTTTTTCAGTACGCGTTAGTGCCAAGTTACTGAGGAATTGATGCCAATAAAAATGTCTCTATTATAGAATATTAAAACTACATTTATGTAACGTGTTATTCAAATCTATAGCAATAATTGTTGTACAAAGGCATTTAGAATGAACAGTGGGAATCACTGCCACTAAGTTTTTGATACATTTATAGAGCATTTCTCTTTACTGCATATAAACGCACATAGAAACTGTGAATATTATGCAACCGCTTTGGCTTTTAGACTGTAGCCTTAAGTACGAAGTTTATGTATTTGTTTATAAAATTTCACTATAACTGTGTGAGTGTATCGAATATGTAAGGAAAATATGTGCTTTTAATATTTATAAATATAAGGTATGATTCTTGAATGAATCTTGTGGATACCCATGGTCTTGGGTAATTATTGCCAATTATACATTTTACATGTGACTAGTAATCGTCCCGGGTTTTCGTTGTTCTGCCTTAGTCTTATCACTTGGGGATTTGAAAAAGATATTAAAAGTACAATATATATGTTATATTACATGTGTATAATGTTTTGTGTAAACCATCTCTACAACTAATGAAAAAAATATATTTATAGATTCATATAAATGTGAAAATAACTTAAATTACTGATGTAACGTATAAAGTGCAACTTATGTGAAGTATCCCTATGTTTCAGGCGGTTTGAAATTCGGTATTGTTGTGAATTGCAAAAGCATTATGCTATTTATACTATGTTATTTTAAATGAATTGTTAAGGTAGAAATTTAGATTTGGCGATCCGCTAGAATATAGTTGAGGGATTATTATATTTGGTGGTTTTATGAATCTTGCGCGAACTTCAGTGGTTAATTATCTTTACAATACTGCTAAAAATATTACATGTAATTCAATATACATGTAATATTTTTATATGTATAGGTTGAAAAATATGTATACATGTTAAGCAGTGATATAACATTCTTGTGTTTTTATATCAATACTAGCTGGTGCGTTGTGCGCGGGCTGCAAGCAGCCCGCGAGCCCCTTTTGCTCCTGAGTTGAAGCAATAGGGCAGTCATTTGAAAATGCATAAAAATCCCCCGTCAATTTGTTATTATTTGCCAACAGCGATTCCACAGTCAATCGGAAGTGCTTATAAATTCCCAATTCAAATATTTTCTATTTTGAAATGCTGTCGACCTTCGAGGGTGCGTGGTGGTGGTGCGCGAGCCTCTTTTGCCTCTGGGTTGAAGCAATAGGGCAGTCATTTGAAAATGCATTCGAATTTCCTGTCCATTTGTTACATCTGCTAACAGCGATTCTACAGTCAGTCGGTAATGCTTATAAATTCTCCATTCAAGTATTTTCCACTTCGGGAGGCTGCCCACCTTCGAGGGTGCGTGGTGCGCGGGCTGCAAGCAGCCCGCGAAGCATCCCAGGGCAGAAATCTTCAGTCAGTTGAAAATGCATAAAAATTCCCCGTCAATTTGTTAATATCTGCTAACAGCGATTCCACAGTCAATCGGAAGTGCTCATAAATTTCCCATTCAAATATCTTCTATTCCGGGGGGCTGTCTCCCTTCGAGGGTGCGTGGTGCGCGAGCTGCAAGCAGCTCGCGGCTCATCCCAGGGCAGAAATCTTCAGTCATTTGAAAATGCATTTGAATTTCCTGTCCATTTGTTACATCTGCTAACAGCGATTCTACAGTCAGTCGAAACTGTTTATAAATTACTTATTCAAATATTGGTTAAATTCTTGAAACGTGATCCCCGAATTTCATCATTTTGAGGTATCTAATCGATAGCGGGCAGTGACATTTCATTTTTCATAATAAACTGTTAAAGAGTTTACTTAACACGCTCGTCGCTTCGCTCCTCGCTACCTATTTGAATATTTACGCCGGCCGCTGACGTGACTTGCTCGCTTCGCTCGCTTGGCTAGTGCGTTAGTTCAAAAGTAACCTAACTCGCTCGTCGCTTCGCTCCTCGCTACTTCTTTGAATATTTACGCAGGCCGCTGACGTGACTTGCTCGCTTCGCTCGCTTGGCTAGTGCAGTAGTTCAAAAGTTAACCTAACTTGCTCGTCGCTTCGCTCCTCGTTACTTCTTTGAATATTTACGCAGGCCGCTGACGTGACTTGCTCGCTTCGCTCGCTTGGCTAGTGCAGTAGTTTAAAAGTTAACCTAACTCGCTCGTCGCTTCGCTCCTCGCTACTTCTTTGAATATTTACGCCGGCCGCTGACGTGACTTGCTCGCTTCGCTCGCTTGGCTAGTGCGGTAGTTCAAAAGTTAACCTAACTCGCTCGTCGCTTCGCTCCTCGCTACCTATTTGAATATTTACGCCAGCCGCTGCCGTGATTCGCTCGCTTCGCTCGCTTGGTTCGTGCGGTAGTTCAAAAGTTAATAAATATTTTCTACTCCGGGAGGCTGTCGACCTTCGAGGTTGCGCGGTGCGCGGGCAGCAAGCAGCCCGCGGCGCCGTCTTTTGCCGTTGCTATTCAATTACCCTTCCTACTATGGAAATTTCCATACAAAATTTTCGAAAAAAAAAATTTCGCTTTCTACCAAAAATTTTTATATGCCTGGAAGGGGACCAGGTTTTGAAGCATTTTTTACTTTGGCAACCCCGACCTACCTGCCACCGGTTCAGAGAGCCGTTGAATTTCGTGATGTATGGAAAATGGAAACCGAGGGTCGGAGAGAAATTCTGAGTATGCAGTTTTGTAAATCTGGCCGATTAGAGCACAGAAATCAATTTTCAGACCGATCGTAAAGTAACCGGCGCCACCATCTTGCTTTGAAAAATTGGCCATTTTTGAAAAAAAAATTGCGTCCAATTTGAAATTTCTCGATTGCCCTGGTAGCGCCCCATGTTTCTGATCATTTTTTAGTTCTACACCCCCCACCTATCTGGCGCCGTTTCGGAGAGCCGTCGAATTTCGCGTTGTATGAAACTCGGAGACCAGCGATGGAAACTCGATTATGAGTATGCCAACTTAATGTGCGGCTCGATTAAAGCCCCTGTGCCAAGTTTCAGCGCGATCGGACCAGCGATGGCCATTTTAGCATTTGTATGGCGGCGGCCATTTTTTCCGCCATTTTGAATTTTTTTCACTATCTGTGGTAATTGCTCGAGGTCTACTACAAGTTTAGTTCGAGCACCCCAGATGTAGCTGCTACCGTTTGCGCGGGCCGTTGACCGTCTTCGAGAGATGAGGGATAGTTTAAGATTTCGTATTTTTCTGGATATCCTGGGAGCTGGGCGAGTACGAATGCATCATTGGTGTATTTCTCCGTTGCGCCACCTCGTCTAAATTTACGGTTTTATGTTTGCGCCAAAAATGGAAAAATTCCAAAATCGAGCGACCCACTATGGCTCCCTGGTAGCGTCCCAGGGTGGTGATCATTTTTAGTTCCGACACCCCCCACCCAACTCGCACCGTTTCCGCGGGCCGTTGGATTTTCCATTGTATGAAAGTCGGAAACGGGGGCCCGAAGCCACTCGAACTGGGCACCGATCGATTCGCCGGCTCGAACAGAGCACGTGTGCCAAATTTGAGACGTAAGGATTCATAAACGGCGATTTTGGCAAAGTACGGCGGCCATCTTGTTTTCGCGAAAATCCCCATTTTTCCACCACCCCTGGTAATCGCCACCAGTTCCGAGCATTTTTTGTTGAGACACCCCCCCTCCAGGTGTCATCGTTTTTGCGCACCTCCAGGGGTCCACTTGGTTTTCGAAGATGATCGAGATCGCTATATTTTTCCTCTGGTCACTCGGCGCACCTCTACACGATCACGTCAAAATACCCCCAACTTTCCACGTAGTTTCCGAGAAAACCGATGTCAGTGAGTCAGTGAGTGGTAGTGTAGCTTTATATATATATGATATAATAATTATGTTTTTATTTTTGCATGTTACATTTGGCGACAGCCGAATTCAAATTTCATGTTTTAATATTCAAAATAAAATAATCGTAAATAATATAATAGGTAAGAACAAATAAAATCATATTATGCTTTAAGGAGACCATTATCAAAAATTCACATGATGTATTTCTGTTTGAAGTAAATATATATTTTATATATTATATGATTATTCTGTACGAGTTTATGATAAGTTTTGGTAAAAGTCGGGGTACGTTATTGTGTTATAGTGTTCGGATTGCTAAATCTATTCAGTAGAAATAAATAAAATATTGTTATCACGTATTGTTGTTTTACTTTTATTGATTTTTTAGCGAATGTTGTTTAAATATATTGCAATCAATTGTCGTGCATGCGATTGTATTTGCAAAGCGAGTGTGTTGTTGAAAAATTGTTGTTTAGATAATTGTAAAATTGAAGGAAAAGATATCGATATTTATGAATTATTATAATTAATTTTAACTCAAGAACTACATAACCGAGTTAGAAACTTAACACAAGTATCTCTGAGGCACAAAGGTTACATATTTTTAGTTTTTATTCTGGTTAAAGAGGGAAGCTATAGCGTGCTGTATCAGAAAGAGTTTGGTAGAGATTGAAAAAAAAATGTCGGTCTGGTAAGCGCTTAATTATTTACAGTACACTACCCATAGTTTAACGGTATGTGTGACATTTTGCTCAGCGAAACCATATCCCTTTTCAATTGCACCTGCGAAATTGATATTTTTGGTTTTATGGCATTCAAACAGAGGCGGCTCGCCCTAAGGAGCGCTGGTGCAGTGAACTCCCATAAATAATTGTAATAAAATCATACTCCTTAATTTAATTATTAACATTAATTATTACTATTTAAAATCAATCGTAATCTTTAAAACTAATGTTAATACCAATGAATATATCCATCATTCCATCATCACATAAACCTGTATAATACCTACTATATTATGTAACGCGCGAAGCGGTGCGCTCACGATTGCGCTCCAATGAAAAAAGATTTAGTACATTTCCTAATACGAAATCCAATAGGAGTGAAAGAGAGGGTTTTGCCAGGGCGCTGCGCGTGAAACAAAAGATTTTCTATGGAAAAGTAGCAAAATTCGGAGCGCCGCACCCGCAAACGTTGCCGGTTCGTTTTTACCGCCCGGCAGGACAGCGATTGCGCGCGCGGCGCGATGTTGCCAGTTTCCACTTCTATAATATAAACAAACACTCGAGTCAACTTCAATGCACGCGCGCGATTCATGCAATTTTCTAATTAAAATTATAAAATACGTGTTGAAATAGCCTGTAGTTATCAGTATTACTTGTGAGTGTTAAAATGAACAATAATTATAATGTGGCGTTCATTAAAAAGTGTGATAAAACGTTACAAATTCGGCTTGAATGTAAAGCTAAGGGACCGCCACGGCCTGAACTTGATATTACGCAAAAATGTACGACAAAAACGAAAACATATACGCGTGTGTTTAAATCTGAACAATATGTGAAAACACCGTGGTTGTGTGGTTGTGATGAAAGCAACAAACTATTTTGTTTTCCGTGTCTTTTATTTAAAGCGGGCGCGGCCGGCGGAGGTGAGAGTGCTTGGACTGAAACGGGCGTTGACGACTTAGCTCATCTTTTAATCAAGGTGAAAAAACATTCACAATCTCGGTACCATTTGTTGAATGAACTGCATTTGGCGTCTATCGGACGACAAGACATTCGTAAAGCACTAGATTCCGCGTACCGAAAGTCAATACGCGAGTTCAATGACCGTGTCGATGAAAACAGACATATTTTACGAAGGTTAATAGATTGTGTCGTATTTTGTGGTGCATTTCAAATTGCTTTATGGGGGCATGATGAGTCTTCGGAATCCCTGAATCCCGGAATCTATATATATATATATTTTTTTTAATTAATTGTACTGATTTACACCATGTATTTTCAGTGTTTTATTTCAAGTGAACACCCATAAAATTTTGTCACGAGCCGCCTCTGCATTCAAATGGTTTATAAATATAAATTTATAAAGAATAGAAAATAGTCGATCACGAGGCGGGACTCAAATGTGAAATGTTGTTAATAATCTCAATAGATGGCGCGCGGTGTGTCCCTTAGATACACAAAACTGAAACAATAGAATAAATTACGCACCTGCGAAATTATCTTTTAACTCTTAAATTAAAAATTTATATGTATCGCTATCGTATTCGTTAACGTTTTTATTTAGTTCAAAACAAAGTTGCTTCCCGTCAGTATATCTCCCTCTCCCTATCTATGCTTAGTTCTTAAAACTACGCAAGGGATTTTTTGATCCGGGTTTTATAGTAGATATAGTGATATAGGAACATTCTAATATAATTCTTTTTTAGTTTTAGACAATGCGGACGTATCCGCAGACGGAAAGTTAGTATACAAATAAAATAACGAATTTTTAACAAAACCTTTATTACATTTAATAAATGTTACAATATAATCATTACAATAAATTCAAATTGAAATAACACAATTCCTTGTTAAAGCGTAGTGTAGATATTAAATAATATTCCACGGAGTTTACGAACATTTACATAATATAACATAATTTAAAGCTTTTCACACACGAGTCTCCATTAAAAAAAAATATGACATAATATGTAATATGAAGTTATAATATATTGTAGATTATAGCAAAAATTACCGCAAATGCCGGTTAAATATTTTTTTTTTATATTATACTGTTGGTCTTAGCGGGATGATAGGGCCTATAGCCTTCCCCGATGAATGGGCTATCTAACACCGAAAGATTTTTTCAAATCGGACCAGTAGTTCCTGAGATTAGCGCGTTCAAACAAACAAAATTTTCAGCTTTATAACAACACAATGCTATGCGATTAAATTAAATGTAAGTATTAAATTCATATAAATTATTATTTAATGAATATAAACTACTCCATGTTCGAAACATAATATGACTCGTGTGTGAAGTCCTAAGATATTATACAAAAAGACTAGTAAATAGAATTTATAAGGCTGTGATACTAAAATGATAGTATTAAAACAATACTATGTAAAACAAAAGTTAGTTTAATTACAAATTAATAGACCACAGCTTAAAATTGAGATACATAATCACCAACATTATTTATAAGTTATACATAAATAGACTTAATTATTAACAAAACTAAGGATAAGCTATGTAGGCTACTATGTGATTAATTTTAGAATTTATTTAATAGTGATGCAAGATAATTGATTAAAAATAAATTCACTTTTCAGATATGTGGAAACAATTTCTACGACACTTAATGCATAAATAATTAATTAATGCCGACTATTAATTATTAATTAAAACATAGTAAAAATGGCAAATGTAATATCTGCAAATTAAAAAGCCATTTGCACTAATGAGTCGTAAATTAATCAGATGCGAGTGTTTCAAGCTAAAAAATCGAACAGACAGAAAAATAATGTTGTCAAAAAATTTCCCATTATTTAATTATATCTAATATGTATATAAAATATTTTTTAACATCGTGAAAATCTAAAAATCATTAATGATGAATGATAGTCTAATTAAATATCTGTAAACGATTCTGAATTGTTTAAAAATTATAATAAAGAGAACATTTATAGTTACTCTCAATAGCACAATCTAAATAGGAAATTTTCTTTCAGGCATTTATATTCTATATACCCTAGAAAAAATATCATAAAAAGAAATTCACTCTATGTGAAAAGCGTTGCTTTGCTTGATAAAATTATGTCAGTAAAATAGGCACTAAAGAATGAGCAAATACGATAAAAAATTAAACGTTATTATAATACCTATAACATCGATGCCACAAGTGTATAGAAATGTATACATGTATTTCATAATATCGCTTACTAAAAACACGAATTTTCTCTAATATGGTACAATCCACTCTATCCCATGTTTATAAAGAAAATAATGATTTGAATAGAAAATGTTGACACAATTGTTTTTTAAGCAAACATTTTATTAATAGATAACATCAATAATCAATACTTACAATATTAATTAAATGAATCTCCAATTTCATCACCCTTTTTATACAGAATACATATTTTAACTTTACCACACGATGTTATAATTTAATAATAATAAAAAAAAAAATAATAAAAATTTGTTCCCCATAAGAATATTCAAAAAGCTAAATTTCCATCTCAATAAAATTAAAATAGCCGATGTTGAAACAAAAACAACCATCGAAAGTTCTTCCAAAATTTGATATTTAAAATCTTAAACATCAATTATTATTATTATGCCAAGTAATATCTTTTAATCACATGCATTATTCAAATACATAAAATAATATTTGTTGTATAAATATTCAAAATAAAGTTAATTTAGTTAATCCAACAAAATATTATGCAGCAAAAAAGATTAACAATGAAAATTTTTCAATTATATATAATATATGAAAGGTATTCATAATAATATATTATTAGACAAATTATAGTCAAAATATTATCAGTACAAATAAGTATAACTATACGTTAAAAAAGTTCCATAGGTATTTGTTTTTTTTTGACCTTATATACAATTATAACCCTATATTTATATAGAAACAGTATTTAATCCTAAATAACATTACTAAAGTACAGTTAATGTATATAATAATAATTAAAATTTAATGTTTAATCTAATCGATGAAAAATGCACATCTATATATTTTAAAAGTTATAACGCAACCTTCGGACCAATCAATATATACCAATGGGCCCACACACAGTCACAATATGAAATATTTAATATATCGAAAATAATACAGTCCTTTTCATTAACGAATAATAAGAAAAAGTTTAGTTACAATCGAACAATATAAAGTTAATTGAATAACATTTAAAAACCCTTTAAAATATATTTGAATTGTTTCAAATGTTGTCATATAAATATCACGTCACGTTATCATGACGTTCGTTAAAGAGAAAATTATCTTTACCCGAATATATATTCACATCTAGGCATATATATCACAAGCTTACTGGTCCGAAGTAAGTAAACCACTTTATAATATTTAATATCACTAAGGGCCGATTTTTCAATGCTTGGATAAAACTTATCCGTCCAATAAAGTATTACACGATAATATTAAAATGTCACGTAAACTGTCAAATACGGGCAATTAGAATACGTTTTTAAAATGGTAGTTTTATACATTATTCGACGAATAAGTTTTATCCAAGCATAAAAAATCGGCCCTAAATACCGTTATGACGTCATTCATATCCTCTATTTATTTTTAGAAAATACCTAGATTAGTGTGGCCTAGTTTCGATAAATGTAGTAACACGATACAGCTAACATAAAAAAGATGAATTTATTCAGTACAGTTGAATAACAATGAACACAGAAGTAGTGAGAAATTATCCCAAAGTAACATGGAAACATGTATAATTTAATGATTTCAATCGATATCGGGAGAAAAAGTAGATTTACAATTTACAATCCAGCTTAGCTAAAATGAGACTAATTTTAGTTCCTAATAATGTCTTAACCATTTATAAAAGACATATCTTATAATTAAATATACCTAACTATTAACACCGTTACTAAATGACCGATACAAAATTTTCATTCGATAACATTTAGAATAAAAGTTGACTGGACAACATTTTTAGAAGTCGTAAAGCATGGAAAATATTTAATTCGTTCTATTTACTAATTATTATCCATGTATATTATATATAAAGAACCTCCTCCTTATTTTTGAAGTCGGTTAAAAAAATAGAATTATTACAGTTTAAGAACCCTTTGACAAAATATAAGATGACGACCAAACACTTCGTTGTTAAATTTTGTTCAAATAGTAATTTCGAATAATAAACAATATGAATACTTTATATCTCATTTAGAATAACAATATAATAAAATGTTATTTTTTTATAATTTTATGCAAATAAGAAATATTCATTCATTTTGAATATACGTATAAACTGAAAATATAATAAAATATATATGAAAAAAAAAGTGATGTTGTAGTACAAAAAGTTACGTACTATTTAGATTCGTTCGAACCGAAATAAAAGATTGAACATCGGAACTGGCCATGTACTTCCGAAAGCGGAAGTTCTAGAAACAACGAACACTAGAACGACCGACGAATAAAATGTACAATGCACATGTAGACTAAGATCAGATGTATAATAGTTGGCACGTAACTGTAGTGCTCAGTGAAATGCGCAAAGGATTTCTGCGCATGGTGACTGTCGCGCCCGCAATACAACGTAACGTACTGCGTAGTTTGTGATAGCGCTTAAGAAACTTGCCTCGATTTTGTGATCGACAAAGCCCCGTCATACAACGTAGCGTACGTCTGCGTAGGTTAAAGAAATTGTAGCTAGGTCGCGAGTCGACGAACACGCCGACACCGATCATACAGTACTACTGCGTAGATCGGGGCCGCGAGAGATCGCGAGTCAACGACCGCGCCCAGAAGGTAGAAGCTGGCGAGCAGTGCCGGTGTAAGGGCCACTGACACCCCGGGCGAAAATATTGTGGCGCCCACTTGAGGTGTTCTGAAGGTTTGCACCAGGAGAGGCAAGAGACTCAAACGTCAGATCTCGGCGCCCCCCAGAATTTGTCGCCGGGGGTTAGACAAGTGGCTTTCTATTAGCGTAAAGTTTAATAGAATAGATTATGAATGTATGAGATTGACGTAATCAATCGTCGTCGTCGTCGTAATCAAACGTCAATCTCATACATTCATAATCTATTCTATTAAACTTTACGCTAATAGAAAGCCACTTGTCTAGGGGGGCTGGGCCATCGCCCCCTCTCGCCCGCCCCGACGCCGGCACTGGTGGCGAGGTACCGGTGGGTATAGCGCCGCACTTACGCGCTCCTCGCCCCCCCGCAGCACGAGCCGCGCGCGGGCGCTTCGTCGTCCACCACGAGCACCCGCGACCCCCGCCCCGCGTCCGCCCGCGCCCCGCGCTCCGCCCGCTCCGCCATCTCGCGCGTCAGCTCCAGGAACAGCTCCTCCACGCCCTGGTTCAGCTTCGCGGACGTGTAGTAGTGCTTCGCTCCCACCGTGTTCGCATAGCTGGAAATATTAAGAATAGAATAGAATAGAAACACTTTTATTCCCAAAAAATGATACAGTACATTAAATTACAGACAACACTTATAACTAAAAAAAAAGTATAACATTACATGTAGACGTAATAATATTATATTATATCTGTATCACCTCAAAGGGATTACTGACTCAGCATAAATGTTACAGCTGAGGCTGTAACGCTGTTATTCTGTCAGCACCATATTAAATAAAGAGTCCAGTGACTGTAAAGAGTATTCTAATTTATTAAATTAAATTTATTTATTTTCTCATCACAAATGTACAATCAACACATACATTGTTAATCTATATATCTTAACACTAACATTTGTGAGAGACTGGTGCCCGCGATAAGTATAAAATAGTTGTGTTACGGGTCACCAGGCCCCCAAGCATTAACAATCACATCTATCAGATAAACAATGAGCGTGAACATTAGATGAGTAAGAATTAATCATAATTAAAGTTAAATGAAAAATTAATCGTTATATAATAAAATAATATGTTAAGCATCATTTAGAAAGAAAGATTTACGCTACTACGACATTGAGGCCTTCAAAAAAAAGCTTATTTGTCCTAAACTGCCGGTAAAGCACCTGTAACACTACCAATGCTACAACTGTTTATGGGCGGTGGTGACCATTCAACATCAGGTGGCCCATCTGCCCCTTTGCTTGTTCTGACATAAGAAAGTGTTTCAAATTCTACGGCTCCTAAAACCCAAATGCATGCTCCGCATTCGTGTGATCATATTTAAAGATTCTTTCTAAACAGATTTCATCCGTACAAAAACTTAGACTTACTCTAGAATATAGATATCTCATAAAAGTAATATTATATTGTCAACATATTAACATATAACGATAAGCAAAGCCACATATTATCTTATCTGATGCACGAATTTGTCAAAACAACAAACATTTACATTTCTTTCAAGGCTAGTAAAACCTATAAAAACGACACATTATGTTAACGTATCGTTATTAAATATTTTTTCCTAACATTGAAGTATAATAGCTGCAGAAAATAAAAGAGGTCCTCTGAATTTTCACGAAGTTGATATTTTTAGAGATAACAATTTTTAAAGGTTACAAATTTGTGTACATTTGACTCATGAAAAATATATTTATAAAGAAAAATTAAATATGAATAATTAAGTTAAAAATTTGACAAGTGGGCGATCACTAGTTAAAATGAAATGTTCTTAGATTGTAGTATTTATATTTTATATTCGATTTAGCACTCGACCGACATAACCACTGAGTCGGAGCAACGCGTAAATAGATCACTAATAGCAAGATATTAATTTAAAAATATTACATTAGACGAAGGTGCTGTCCAATCTAGAAGATTTTTATCTTTCTTCAGTTTTCACGTGATTTTTTTTTATATAGTCAGTTTTTGAGGTACTTAAAGATTATAATAACTAATTGTTAGCTTAATTTTACTATTTCATTTTATGCACGCACGAATACCGACGAGAAGAGTCTTTTAGAGATTTATTAAATTATGTAATAACTTCTTGAAAATAATATTTTTCAGACCGTGACTATTTTAAATTAACTTTCAATTCTATATTTAGTGTTTCAGTGCTTGCTTGTAATTAAATTTTACAACTTATTATTAATAAGTTATACTTTTTTTTAGCAATAAGTAGAGTCCCATGACTCCCATGTCCCCTAGTGGGGTAAGGGGCAGATGTATTATACATCTGTTTCACTGATCGATTTTAGGGGACAAGTAGGTGATCAGCCTTCTATGACCTGTCAGACAGAGACATTTTTTTTCTTCGTCTCCACCGGGAATCGAACCCAGGACCCTATGGTTCTACGCTCATGTGTCAACTATTGTACCAAGGAAGCAGCAAATTTTTTGGCAATAGTTTACTTTTATACCTTTCGGCTTCTTCAAGCGGCACCGTCCTCTCATGCTCCAAGTCTATTTTGTTACCAGCTATCACCAGAACAATGTCCGAGCCGAGCATCTTCTTCAACTCCTTTACCCAATTCTTAACCTGGAAATACCAAACTTCATAATTACATATAAGTGTATTTTTTATAGATCATTATTTAAAATTTTCTTGAGATACTGCGAATTGTTATTGAAAAATTATCAGTTCATTCGGACAAAAATTGTATGTGTTTGTGTCAACCGCCTCCTTGGTACAGTGGTTTAAACAATTTATTTATAATGCATCTGCTCCATGGGACAGTGGACACGGGGCTTAACTTCATCTGTTAATTGTATACTTTAATTGGAGATGTAACCCGATCACTATGATGTCCCCATTCTATGCTTCTACTGTCCCCTTCCATTCCAAAATACTTTAAGAATAACTTTAATAACTTTAATTTAATATGAGATGCATAGTAGTTACTTTAGCATAAATAATATGTATTAGTTACATAAAATGCATACAATGTGCCGAGTGAATACAAAAAGTCTTCACATATCACAAACAGGATGACACCAATTGCGAATGTATAGAGTACAATCCTCAGTGCGTTTTAAAGTACATGAAACGTTATACAATATACATATAATACGAGGAAAATCTATCTTTAAAGTTCAGTGCAGAAATCCAATATTTAATCTATTCTATATATTTTATCGAATTCAATTGCGGCTTTTCGAAGGCTGAATTTACAGATCTTTATCAATGCCACTTAATACAATTAAATTGTACGTATATTACCATTATACAGAAAATTTCCACCCTGTATAGGTATATATACGTAAGTATAGTAAACGTCTACTTTCCTTCAAATTCAGCTAATGAAAAATACCGCCCACCTGATGAAAAATTAGAGGAGGAAAAAACGACCTATAAAATACAACCATTCTCGTTTCTTTGAAAACATTGCTAATTAAAATCTGTCCCTTTGAAAACGTCTAGCTGATTACAAACCTACCGATATTTCTTTACCAAGAAAGCGTAAGTCTTCGCTATTTACCTTGTTATTGTAAACTTGTAATATAATGCCACTCAGCAGTCACCGCAACAATGAAACTTAGTATTTTTCTATTGTGAGTTTATAGTTCATAAAGGAATTGTAGCCAAGTATTATAAAACTATTTCAAAGGAACTGTATTGTACGTGTGTTATTTATAAATTTTCGCTTTATGTAGGACACGGAGAATAAAAGCTTCAAACAATGTCGATATGCATTGTGTTTTGAAATGTATACCTTTACCATTCGCGAGAATTTTCTTATTTGAAAATCTCGATCTTTCTACAACTATAACGTAAACTCGTTTCAGCCTTTTAACTTATAAGGCGTCTGCTTTTGAACATCTTCGCCATAGAAGTAATGTGTAGATAATATTTTCAGGGCTCGTCAAAAAAAATGTTATTAGGTACTGAATAAGAATAGCCATGTTTTTATATGCTTATCTTATAAACTCGTGGTTAAAATTTAAGTAAAAAGTAATCATTAGTGCTTTTGTTTTATTCTGGCTATGCTAAACTAAAAAGGCCTCCTCGATTGTTGGCTCACGCGTTAAGTATCAAAGTAATAGCACAGTATTACCATTATTTCCTACAGTAGTGCGACGAATGTACTTGTGCAGAGAAACGGAGGGGAACTGGCGGGGGTCGGGCGACGCGGGCCGCGTAAAGCAAACACGCTTAGTTTGCTTTACCTAGCGCGAAAGGATGACGCAGTCGTATTTTTTGTGTAATAATTTTATTATACATAGGTATTTACATATTCTATTATGGCGCGCACAAACTGTTCGGTTTACGGATGTAAATCTACATTGAAATCCCAGAAGGAAACAATATTTCAGAAAGATTGTATTAATTGTATCTGTTGAATTAAAATCAAAGCTATGTTTATATGTTGTCCTCATTATTTTCTAATCAGATTGTACATCCCAATGCATTAATTAGTTAAATGTTATAATATACAATTAAGAACATCCAAAAATAAAGTGTCCACGTAAATAATATTTAGCAGTGCAATATCTGTAATTATATATTTATGAACAAATAATTACATCAGATTTAATAATCGCAATTATTTTGAATGTACATATGAATAAAGATTTCATCATAATATTAATAATCACAATTGTTTTATTTCCCATTTGTTGCAACCCTAGCGTATTTTCGTGTGGCAGCGTCATTACCTACGCTGGCGGCGGCATCGCGCGACATCAAAGGCGATTCCCTACTGTAGGAAATAATGGTAATACTGTGGTAATAGAGCATCGAAGCAGATATAAAATGCATTTGTCCCGTATCCCACTAGGGAATAACTGTTCGCTCGGATCTAATAATAGGCATTGGATTGTAATTATACACATTCTCATGTCCGTAACCGTACAATGTTTGTGATAACTATATAACTACTGTTTCAGTTTAATTTTAGCAACTAAGCAATTTTTATAATTAACGATATTTATAAGTTAAATACAAATAAATTCGATATAAAGATTCTGAAGAAACTGTCTTTCATAGTTAACCACTAGTTCGAAGGTCACGGTTTACACATTACATACCTGTTTCTTGTGAAGAAATCAATTTTAATTCATATTCGAAATAAAAAATCTCAAAAGACATCACAATCACGAGGCAGTCATCATCATGGTAAACAAAAAAAATGGCCTTCCTATAGGATACTTCTACAGAAGACACAAGCATCCACGATACAAACTATACACGATCAGTACGCAACATTCGTGTATGCATTGTAATAATAGATTTAAAAACAGCAATACAATAATATAAACGCGAGCGATTGCTTGCTTTAGATTTAAAGACGCCGCGCTTACTCCGAAACATACACGATTAGTCCTCATGTGTACTGGCGATGTTTTGGATCGCTATTCTTACTTACTTCACTACAAATTACATAATTGAGTATTTGCGTACTACTGTTGTAAAGATTGGAAAAACTTTGTAAAAAAAGTTATTTCCAAACTATACATGTTTAGTTTCACACCGTTGCGTGCTAGCCTTGTGTAGTTTGGAAATATGCCTCGGCTCAACACACCACTGTGAAATGGGGGCGGTCCATTTGACAATTTATTATCCTATATAAGGAAACATTACCTTTCCAAAGGAGTCTTCATCGGTGATATCGTACACGAGGATGGCGCCGTTCGAGTTCCTATAGTAGATTGGGCCTAGAGCGTGGAACTTCTCCTGGCCGGCAGTGTCCCAGATTGAGAGATTTATCCTTTTTCCGTTTATGTTCAGCTTTTTGTTGAGGAACGTCGCCTGTGAGACAAGTAATTAAAATATAATAAAATAATTAAATAAAAAAAATTCCTCGTTTATTTATTGTATACGTGACAAATAACATTTTTAAATCTCAAAAAATTGGACATTCGACATTATCTTATAAATGATGATGATAGCTACGCTTTACATATGCCCATGAACCTAATCTGCAATATTTCATTTGAGTACGAAAACAACAACATAATTAAATCATAACGATACATCAAGGAATACCATGACGTACTACGCAATAATTTATAGATACTATTCCCCTGAAATCAAGAATTGATCCATTATTCATTCCATTTTATTATTGTATTAGAGGATAAGAATCCTCACTTTATATTATATCTACATGCAATGTTTATCTTTGTTTCACGACGCAATGATGCGATTGGGTTGTATGATTTTTGTGTGTGGAGATACAGAGAGGTGTTTACTTTTTAACGCAGCGAAACACCTAATTTCCATGGAAATTTCTTTTGACTACGCCGCGGTGTTGCGGGTATTAGTTATTTTTTCATCTCAACATTTCGCAAATATTTGTGTAGCATTCACAAATCCAATAAAATTGTAAACACTATCCACTTGTTTCCCGCCCATTATTTTTCTAGAACGTTCCTTGAGTTCTGTTGAAAAGCTACTTATACATAAGTGGGATGATAAGTATGCAGAAGGTAATTAAATTAATTTCTTGGTAAGCAGAGACCGTTTTAGTCTATGTGGGTTGATGTATTGATTTGTGAGCCAATGGAAAATTACTGTAGACATAATATTTTAACAATACGTGGAAGTATATTTTATTTATTGCTCAGTACTTAGTCAAATTTTAGTAATTATCTTGAAGACAACATTTTATTGGTATTCATCAACCTTAATATTATTGTTTTTATTCAACAATTCATGGTATTGAAATAAATTCTCTTGAATAAATTAATTTCAGATTAAATATTTACAAATGACTATTGATTAATTTTATTTAATCTATTTCAGTTTTATTGACACTGAACATGACTTTTAAACAAAATTATATTTAACTATTAAAAAAAAATAAAAATGTCAATGAACATCGGCAACAACCAAAAGTTGATGGATGCTCAACTGACCTTTAAGTACATACTTGCTCAATTGAAACTATACGTATGCTATTTTTACACTAAAAAAAAATTATTAAATTTGTCGTACCTTTATTTCACACCTACTAATGTTAATCTATTCTTAATATTATAAAGCTGAAAAGTTTGTTTGTTTGTTTGAATGCGTTAATCGGAATACCAGCACAGAATATATAATAGTACTGCTACCAGTCTGCTTTGAAAAATTCTTTCGGTGTAAGATAGCCCATTTAACGAGGAAGGATATACTAAATAGGTTATATATCATCAAACTAAGACCAACAGGAGCAGAGCTCTGCTGGTAAAACCGCGGGGCAAAGCTAGTATTAATTCCCATAGTATAATTACGAGACAGTAGTTATATTTTCTGTAATTATTGTAGGTGTTCAGTATACCAATTTAACTTCACTATTTTGACATGCAAAGCTGTACTTAATAAAATTCAAACATTGAAATTATTGAACATAAAATAATTATAATAAGGAAACTAATCCTCATAAGTCATAATTGTATACTTGCTATTGAGGGAATGTTACAGTTTCCTTAGCTGCATTTAATTTTACAACTACAATTAAGTTATGTTTAATGACGAAATACAGTATTTTGTCATCAGTATTTATTATATTTTAAATTAAAAAATTCGAAATGTAATCTTCACGCGTAAACTGCATTTTAGGATTCCGTACCTAAAGAGGTATTGCCACTATAACAACAAATAATAAAAATACAGGTAAAGCAACAACTCTTTCACGCAAATACTACTGAACCAATTACAATGAAATTAAGTACACATATAGAGGGTAACTTGGATTATCCCGGAAATCCCACGGGAACGGGAACTATGCAAGGACTTCTTTGAAAACGCGGCGAAGCGCGCGTCATCATAATTTGAAGTGTTTTCTTCTTCCATTGAACCTATTTCATGATTTACTTCTATGACTATGTTTAAAGACAGTGAATCTGTATTTTTTTAATAATACTACCGACTACATATTAAAGATTTTAGAATTAACTTACAAATCACAATATTTAAGTATAAATAAACTTATAACTTAAATTACCTGAAGTGTAGTCAGGTGTTTGTCATTAAACTTGTCTTCAATATACCGCAGCAATATGGACGTCTTGCCGACACATCCCTCGCCCAGTAAAACCACTTTGAAATTGTTGATTCCACTTGGTGAGTTTGCCATTCTCAATCTAAAAAAAAACTTCTGAATATATATAAAAGTAAATGCAAATCCACAACAAGCTCTTATTTCGTATGAAAGAGAAATGGAGTGGCGGTAATCAGTTTCTAGGAATCAAGAAAATAATGACTTTAATAAACCATTCCGAATGGTCTATTGAATAATAAGCAAATCTTCTTTTAGACCATTTGTTTCTTTTTGTTTAGTCATATAGTAAAATATAACAATTTTGATTTTAAATACAGTAGAACTCCAATTATCCAAATTAATGGGGACCGGGACCCATTTGGATAATCAAATATTCGGATAATTGGATTAAAAAAAAATATTGCCATTGGGGAGAATAAAAGCTACGTTTTGATATTGCACTATTTTTTTATTGAATTAAATGAAAGAAACATGAAATTTTCACATGTTTTAAATATTTTTGCAATCACTTTTCTAATTTCCTCTAGTGACAACGCATCTTTATCATCATCATCCTCTTCATATTCTTGTTAGGGGAAGAATAATAGCGCACTTAGACTTTTTTTGGACAATTTTTTGTGATTCGGATAATCGGCGATTCGGATAGTCGGAGTTCGGATAATTGGAGTTCTACTGTACAATTTTTTGCTGTGTATTGACATATAAATTGTCTTAGAAAAGGCATTCTCTGTTTATTATTTACAAAGTAGAATATTACGCCAAGGAACCTGTTACATTGATTTTACTTGTTGCTTTTATAAACAGTCACTTTTAATTGAAAATACAAAATGTGTACATTCCTCAGTAATGTTTAAATGATAGGATTGATGTAGTTTGAAAACGGTAGACCTAATAACCTTGTGTAATATTGAGAAACATTCAAATTTTTTACTGAACCTCAGTCAAAACAAGATATTATGTAGGTACTATTTTACAATAATCTACATTGTATCAAGGATCTGCTTTTGACAGTCCAAGATAAAACAATGCATACACGAAGATATGATATTAGCAAATATTCGATTTTATATGTCCGCCTTTAACGCCACACTATATTTTTTATACGCAAACGATTTTTTATTAACCGTCTAGAAAGTAGAGACTGTATTATACTGAAAAATACTTACCAACAATTATTAACCGGTACGTAAAGGAAACCTTGGTAACTTCTGAGACCCACAATTCGAGTCTAAAAACACATGTAATAATCTACATAAAAATCAATAGCTGCTGCCAACTACAATAATAATTAATACCTACACGTTAGAGCAATGTCAATATTTCTCTTCCCGTCTCCTGATATGATATGACAGGTGACATTGAATTTTTTTACAAAGATGTCATCTTACATTTTTGATTTTGACATACGGTCTTCATCGAAAATCATAGACAGTAGATAAAAGTTGCATACATGTGCTGCCAGTATAATGTCTTTAGAGTTGCCTCAATACATAATATTTGTTTATGGTTAGTACAGACTAGAGTCTGGATAGCGAAAGATGAGACTGTAAAAGGGCGGCAAATTAAAAAAAATCAACATATTATGGCAACTTAGGTTATAGTTGGAAATATAGTTTTGATACTTTTATTTATTATTTACTCTTACGAAAAAAAAAAAAACAACAAACTCTTCATCTGTTTAATGCCGGGTCCAGACTGGTGAAACGTAACATGAAATGTAACATGCAATGAAAGAATTCACCGTCCACAACACACAGACGCATAGCGCGCTCTTAACGCGCATTTACTACGAATCTCCCGTATTCGTGTTCCTTGCCCCTTTGTGTTCGTCGAAAAACCGACAAATCACGGATCGCTCCGCGCGCGGCTTGTAATGCTCGTAGCATGCGCGTGTAATGCACAATTCGCGCGCGCAAGACGTCCGAACTATGAGAAATTGTTACAAAGTGTGTTACCTTTCATGATACATTGCAGCAATGTGGACGGTGAATTCTTTCATTGCATGTTACGTTTCACCAGTCTGGACCCGGCATTAAGTTTCACCGGCACCGGTCTGGACCCGGCATAATGTTATTAGTACAGTTCAAGAAGCTTATATCATTGGAGATTTCAGTATGAACACTAACTTGTAACAAGAAAATATGACCTTGAATGACGCCTGTTTGTTTTTTTTTATCCCTTTCACACCCACTTACCAAGTTAGGTGTGAAAGGGATAAAAAACGTCAAAAAATTTATATGAAATGATTTTCTTGTCCACAGTTCATTCCACAGTCCACAGTTCATTCTTTTCTAAAATATGTGTTAAATTATTATATTCCACTAATTTTTACGCTGGGAAATGTCCCAACGTAAAAAAAAAGGTTCATTAACGACTAAATCAATGGAAAAACCTAGAAAAACATTGCACGGTAAACGTTTTTCCGCCTTCGACCCCATGTTATCTAGAGGCAATAATAGTAGGCAAGTAAAGATTTGTAGATTACAAACACATCATTAGATCTCTCATGATCTTTCATGACAAAGAAGTATGATTGAATTATCGTGTATGAAAAAGTACTGAACGGCTATATAGCCACATTTCAACGTGCCACTCCGAAGCGTCAGTAACTTTTATACACCTTTTTTAAGAATCGTAGCGTGCCTTGGCGGGGCCCCGTATAAAAATTTGTTTGGGGGCCCTTAGGAAGGGTAAAGATTTCTCACAAAAGCGCACGTTGGGGGCCCGCTTGGCGCGGGGACCCCGTATAATTGATACGGCAGATACGGCGGTAGCTACGCCCCTGGCCTTTTTACTAATAATTCACCATTAGCCAATAATTCGTCCTTCCGTAAGACCTGATATACTTACACGCAAAATTTAATAAAAAACAGTCCAGTCATTTGGGAGGAATTTGGTTACATAAGTTTTATACTTAAGGCTATAATATTATAAGAAGTCTTCTATCGTAGGTACAGTATTAATACTTTTTATTATAAATTTAGTTATGTTAAATCTATAAATTCCGTGGTCATTTTTGTAGTTAATATAAGAATCGGTGGAGGGCCTTTCTGGAGTCTATCACTGAATTTCTTCATGAACCAGTCTACTGCGTTCGTTGATAATTTCAATTGACTTCTCTCATCTGAAGATACAGACACATTTAATGTTCCATCCTTAATGTTGTCTTCTCTTAATTTTATATTGTCATAGCTTGTTGTTAAGTTAAAAAATTGGATAGTGGTAGGTTTTGGTGATGAAACAGGTTTAAAACTGTCAACCACAGTCGAATCCTTTGTCGATAAAATTCTGTTTGGTTTTCCAGTTACCGTCGAAAAGGTGCTACGGCTCGTAGTAATTATCTTTGGATTTGTTCTTTTCGTCGTTTTAAATGAAGCTTCGATTATTTTCGGTGGTTTTGTAGATTTTGTTGTGCTAGTTTTTTTGCTTGTCGTAGTTTTGGTTTTTGGAAGTATCTTTTTCGGCGTGGGACTTGTATGTGATACTGATAGTTTTGATGATAATTTTAATTTTAATTTTGTTTTAAATCGTTTTGTCCCTATTGATATATTCTGTACCCTCGCTGTGGTGTTTGTGGTTTTTGTTGTAATAACTTTGGATTGGTATCTTGAGCACGATTTAGAATTATGTTTACACGAACTATTTCCTTTTTTACTTGATGATTTAGTAGTCGCCTTTTGTTTATTTTTAGTTGCCTTATATTCTCTACTGAGTTTATTGTTAATACTTGTTTTATTTTTTGTATTTTTCAAAGTCTTCTCTTTATTTTGCCTTGCAATATTTTTTAAGGAGTGTAAATTGTTGGATTTATGTGTTAGTCTTTTCGTTTTACTTCGAAATGATATTTGTTTGTGTAAAGCTCTTTTTCGTTTTGTTAATGTAGCAGTTTTCAGTTGTGATTTCGTTTTGATAAACTTAACTTTATCGTACCTCATAACTGACATTATCCAAGGGATCACTGGACCAACCGATATAAATACCCTCTGCAAATTACAAATATTTTGTTTATCAGAAATACCTATGACCTTTTCTCCAATAAATAATGGTATTCCCTCGAATGCACAGTTGGTGCTCTTCATTACAGATGTACAAATATAATATCCTCCCGTATTTTTCATTTCATATTCACAGAATTTTAATATCATGTCTTGGGTCGTATAATATGCTCCTCCTGTCACAATAGGCATTGATGTTTTTAATCCTATTACGGATTCCATTTCGACGGACAGCAATCTCACATATTTATTAAAATATGTATTTGAATGTATTTTCAATATCGCAATTTTATTAGCTTGAGGTTTATTTATTTGGATAAAAAATTTTACATGCGGATATTGGAATACTTTTACGATACCGATTTTGGTTTTGTTAATTATGATAGATTCGCAGGATCTAGCGCAAGACGATGTTGTCAAAATATTGTGGTTATTTAAAACGGCCCCGAAACAATTAGTCTTCTTTGTTTCGTTACAATATAAATTGACTATTGAGTTTGGGTGAAACCCAGATCCGACTTCCAAATATAAATAAAATAAAGCACAATACACAAAATACATTTCAATTTATTTAAGTCATAAATTATTATATAATATGATTGAAGTTATTTATTTTTTATAGCGTATTATTATGTTTTGTGCAGATGATTACGTAATATTTCTATGTATCTACCCATAGAATCGAGTTGTTTAGTTATTATTTTGCGATTGTGTTGATTATTACTAGTTAGACAAATTATTTTTGATTTATGTTTAAATACATTAAGCTGGTTGATCTGTACATAACCTTTATTTAGCCTTTATTTAATATGTAGGTATACATTTTTTACATACCTACCTAGTCTTTAGTGAAGTGGTAATATTGTATTTCTTTGCATTTGTTAAAAATAACGTAGTAATGTACTTGTTTATACATCAAAGTTTATACTGATATATTTTTCTAATATAATATTATCTCATTTAATATATCTACTTAGAAAACGTAAAGAAATTATTTAAATTAGTATACAAACTGCACATAGTAGTTATTTTGGTAAAATATAAACCCTGCTAGAAATTGCTATTAAATTCAGCTAGGAGAATATTTTTTTAGTTGAATGTGAATTTCATCTTATTGCGAATTTTGCTCAGACTAGTCACACTGAACTTATTTATTCATTTATTAAAAAATACAGATAGATAGGTACTATTTATGTTTGTGATAATAATGTATACTAGTTTTATTTTTTAGGACATAGGTACGGCAATGTTGAAACTTATTTAATAAATTAAGTACAAAAAAAAAAACATCAACTTTAACAATTATGTTCCCTTCACTGTAGTTACGAGCAAATTAATTTTGTAGGTACATTCACTAAAGTGAGTTTTCCCAAAGGGCAAACAAAAATAAACAATGAAAGATCAAAGAACAGATTACAGAAGAGCGATATTCAAACAGGAATCAATTCCAAATCCATCCGATTGACGCTAACCTAAATCGAGGAGTTATAAATTATAGACATAAACGTTAAATACGTTATTAGTTAAATACATTGAAATTGTGCCAATGTGTAATGACCTTAGCGCTCGGCGCCGGCGCCGTGAACATTCCAAGCAATCCTAAGAAAAGTGCATAAGCATTAAGACGTCACGCGCGCTTGCCTCGAAATAGAGGCATTTCATTCATAAACAATGCCTATCAAACTTACTATCAGTCGTCATTAGGGCTGTCTCTCGCAGACTTTTCCTTACAAAATATTCGTATATTTAGGTTCCATAAACAATAAATAATTGTTGGAATTCCAACAATTGCAACTTTGAAGTTATAGATATTTTTAATGTGATCAAATAATAGGAAGTTTATTTGATTTAAAGATAAATGGACTGTAATGTGAATAATTAAATTAGATATTTTTCATAAAGGCATATAACTAATAATTGTTGTTTTGCTATGTTATTGTGCTGGTCTTGCTGTCTGAATTCTAGATTTTAACTATTCTGGACTTCGAAAGTAATACCAATAAAGCTTGTATACGTAGTATATTATTATATTACTAGCGGTCCGCCCCGGCTTCGCCCGTGGTACATATTTACGTTTTCTCTACATAAAAACCATCCTCGTACTTCAAGGAATATAATAAAAAAAGAATTATCGAAATCGGTTCAGCCGTTCTCGAGTTATGCGCTTACCAACACATTTTGCGATTCATTTTTATATATAAGATTATTGTCTGTGATAAAGCTGACTGAGATCTAATGCTGTTGATTGTTGACAACAATTGTAATGGCAAGTGCGTAATGGGATAGCGTTTGTCACATACCTACTACGGTTAGAATATTGTACCTACAAGACTGCAACGCATCAATTGTTCAGTATATGGCATACCTAGGTTTATAATATTTAAAAACATGCATCTCGCAGCCCTAGCATCAACGCATTACAGTTAAATTACTCGGGAATTCGATATTATGGCTCGCAATTCGATAAATCAAGATAACACAGATCAAGCATGCGGATGGGCAACATTAAAATGCCAGTAATGTGCCAACTTCAATTGCAATCAGCTAATAGTTATATTAAGAAGCGTCTGACGTCGCTTTTGCGTATTGGAAACAGGTGAAATTGCTGTACATTCCACAACTGATATTTCATATTATGCCTCCATTCATCTTGTACGTACTCTGTACAGTGTACCTACAGTGTACACGCAATGAACGGATTAGAGTTTATTTATAACGATGTTCCTCAATGAAATGATCGATATATTTTGAGAGTCAGAAATATTTATAAATGATTAAGCAGTTACATTTATGAAAGATGTGATTCTGGCTTCTGTTAACGTATCTATGTATTTTATTGGTGTGATTTTTGCCGTGTACAATGTGTGTTTTATTTATTTTTGGGTAAAGGGAGAAATTAATTTAAGAAATTAATTTTTAGTAATATTTTGCATTGGTTAGCCACAGAGCTCAGTCGAAAAAGTTCTGTTCAAGACTAGACGAGCATGCATGATGCAAACATAGCAATTCGTAATTACTAAAATATTATATATATTTTTCACTTTTTTACTACAATTAATAATTCACTAGATCGCTGTTTCAATCGGTTCAACATAATTATTATTATAGGAAAAATACAAAATAGTAATTTACGTACCTAATAGTAATATGTACTTAATAGATAGTATTATGTATTACTATATATTACTAGCGGTCCGCCCCGGCTTCGCCCGTGGTACCTACCTACATGTTTTTAAACTATCCTATCTCTCAAGTTGGATCGAACTGCACATGATGTGCGACTTTTATTATAATCGGTTGAGTGGTTTAGGAGTCCATCGAGGACAAACATTTTGACACGAGATTTATATAGGTATATTAAGATATAAGTATCTATTATATTATCATCTGTGATAATGACGTGGTAATAGCTTACGATAATATTTAAAGTGTATATCGAATGGTTTAATGTGTAGATAAACGTCTATTTAATATTCTGTTCTCGTCTTTAACTTACATGAACTCATGAATAGACATGAATATTGAATATATACAGCAAGGTTAATGAATACCTATTCCAAGTCAGAATTAATTTATTGTGATAATTAAAATCATTATATGATGTAAATTCTTGAATTTTTAAGATTCTTAACATTAAACCTTTTATAAAAACATCTTAACTATTTAAATATGATTAATTGTTTCATAATATGATTAATGTATGAATGTTTATAGGACAACTAATAAGGAAACAATGCAATTAAAGTAGATAAGTGCATAATTTCAAGTCAATTGATAAGTGTCAGAACGTTGTAAATGATTAGATTTTTAAATAAATTATGAGTTAATATTTAAATAAAACATGATTTTTTTGGATAGTCATTTATTTGCATCCAAAATTAAAAGTTACAGTCGTCGTTACATAGCGTTAAATTTACAATACTTTGAACTGAGGTGTTCCGTAAGTTTCGTGTGGAACACCTTGACTAGTGGAGACTAAACTTGATCCAGCTTGGTTGGCAGATAAGTTGCTCACTGTAGTTGGTTCGTATAAATCGGCTAACGAGGATCCGCTGGCAGATGATAAACCGTTTGAACCAGAAACACCGCTTCCAGTTCCGAAAGAGGAGACTGTTGAGCCAAATCTGTTGGAAGCTAATCCAGATCCAACGTTACCAGTGTAAGTACCGAAGCTTACGCTTGGCTTTGGCGTGTAGTAGGAAGAACCAGTGCCTTGACCACTGCTGCCGAAAGAATATTTAGATGATCCAAAGCTGCTGCCTGAACCTAATGAAGAACCAGAGTACACAGCAGGCTTTGTGTTATAGAAGGATGAACTCTTTTTTGAAGAAGAGTCATAGTTGTATACTGATCCACTGCCAGATCCACTAGCACCAGATAATCCACTTCCAGAGCTAAAGCTTGATGATGATGAGTATTTGTTGGATCCTGATGATGATCCCAGGTTACTTAATCCAGAACCGCTGTTGACGCCGAAAGATACAGCGGGTTGAGCAGTGTAATAACCTGAGCCGAAGTTACTACCTTGATTTGCGCTCTCACCGCTGATTGATCCAGTTCCGCTGTTTGACCCAAAGGAAGCACCTGAACTTGATCCTAATCCTGAGCTTGAACCTGAAACAAAGGACGAGCTTGAGTCTTCGCTGCTTGACGCAGAGCTAGAACCACTCTTGGAGTCCGATGCAGATCCTGAGTTAGATTCTAGACCACTTGCTTTGTTAGATTCTAAAACATTTCCTGCGCTAGATTCTAAACCACTTGCTGTGCTGGATTCTACATCACTTCCTGAACTAGATTCAAACCCAGCTACAGAGGAACTGCTTGAAATTTTTGAATCATTTTCATTAGTGTTTGATTCTGCGCCAAATCTGTTGTTAATCTTCTCTTGATCTTCTTCGTCCTCGCTAGAGCTGACGACGCTAGCTACAGTTGAAACGCTTGAGCTGGGTGTTACACTGATTACGGAAGATTCCTTATTATACAATGAAGATCCAAAGCTAGAAGCGGAACCAGTACTAGAACCAATATTATTAGAGGATAACTTGTTTACAGTTATTAAACCGGATCCTTTATTTGAGTTTGATTGAAGACTGACAGCTGATGGCGATTCACTTACTGAAGAAAATTTATCTCCAAAAGAAGAGGATACTGCACCTGAGTTTGATGAGCTGCTTACGGATGATTGGGACGATCCGATCAAGGAGTCAAGTGATCCAGAGCTGGATTCATCAATACCCTGGTTAGTCGAGCCTACGATGGTGTACGGGGATCCTTGACCGGAACCTACGTTGAAGTTTTCAAAGGAGGCTTTTATACCACCCTTGTTATAATCACTAACAATGTTATCAATAAGAGCTTGAGACTCGGCCTTGTCGTTGTATTTAACGAAGAATACTTCAGGTTTGGATGGTGCCTTTGATTCGAATTGAGGAAGAGCAATGTTCTTAGCATCTTCTGGTTTCTTAACCAATACGTATACAATAGTTTTCTCTTCCTTCTGTTCTGGCACTGTGATAATTTGAGGAGCTGGAGCGGGTTGTGTTGGGGCCTTGACGAAAATGATCTTGTAGTGTTTTTGTGGTGGTGGCAGCACAATAGGTTTACGTTGGACAATTTCTGGTTCCTCGGGTGCTGACCATACGTAGAAGTGCTTAAACACTTGTGTTGGTTGGTTCGAATTTTGGATGTAATATTCGTTTTTCACGCCTGTCGAATGTTGATGTTGGTATTTACTTGCAGCTTCATAGTGACTACCAACATTGTCTAAAGCACTCGTGTCAGATGTACTTTGGAAAGTAGATTGATATTCAGTTAGTTGATGACCTGAAGATCCCACGCTGCTGACAGCTCCGGGTACATTTCCTAAAACGTTGTAATTTGAACCACTTTGTGCACCATTGTAATAACCAGAATTCAATCCTGATCCAGTGTTGTAGTTGGATCCACTGTTTGATTCGGAACCGAAAACGTTATATCCAGAACCACTTTGTGAAGCACCATTGTTGTAATAACCAGAGTTGTACTGGCCGGAGTTTGATCCAAAGGCATATTTGCTGCCTCCAGATGATCCGAAACCATTTCCAGAGCCGCTGCCGGAAGATCCAAGGTAAGCTCCTGACTGGTAACGATTGTTTAATGCACCAGATCCTAAACCAGATGAGGAGCTGCTTGAGCTGTATTTGCCGCTGTTGGACGAGCCTTGAACATAACCAGAACCGGTTTGGTATCCGGTTCCAGAAGAGCTAGCTCCAATGGTAGACAAGGTTGCAGCATTGCCTGCATTGTATTTTCCAGAGTTGGAGCCGAGGGCGTAGCCGTTCTGGTAGCCACTACCGATGCCTCCCAAAGAGCCGCTGCCTCCGGAGCTGTAGGAGTTTGAGCCACTCGAGTAGCTGGAGCCTGATTGGTAGCCAGAGCCGGACAGCCCGCTGTTGTATTGACCGCTTCCTAATTGGTATGTAGGCAAGCCGAACGACGGCGCTTTGTATTGGTAGCCTTGGTTGACATCAGCAACCACAGCTCCAAGAGCGACTGCGAGCACCTGAAACAACGAAAAGAACATTTAAAATAATTACGTTAAGATATCTGTAAATTGTGATGCAGGTATGGAATAACGCAATTCACGTATAAAAATATCAATGGAACTTTTTTTTTATTATATTGGAGAAATTACTAACATTTAGTTTGTATTTTGCGCTTATGTTTCAGATATATCTCTTCTACAAATATTGAATTTAGGGCCGACTAGGGCGAACTAGTTAGATGTACCTACGTTTTCACGTATCTTTAGGCAAATTAAATTTTTAACAATGTATACAACCGCAAATGTCACGGATGTATATTTTTTGAAGATATAATTAATTGAAATAAAATTCAGTGTCAATGAGTTCCGGTGAATATGAATCGATTCACACATTTGTTCACACAGATTGTTTACACCTGACTTTTTGTCCTCGAAGTACACTGTTTTTTCCGATTGAAATTGTATCAATTTGTTAAAAATCATTTAAGTAGGACATAGGTAATTAACTATTTTTACATAGATATAAGTCCTAGGTCAGAACCGGATACCTAAGTGTCACCACTGCCTAAAAATCTAATGTCGTTATGTTTAAAATGCATCATTTTATTAACCGACATCAAAAATAAGGAGGAAGTTATCAATTCGGCCGGTATATCTTTTTTTATGTATGTACAATAAGTTTTAACCAAGGATTGAAAAATCAGTCCTTAATGTAGTTTTTTTTATACCCCTATTGCGTACCTAACGCGTGCACTTGTAAATCTCATTTCAAAAAACGCACTGATATTATAACTATTTAAAAAGCGCATATTGTATAGTGTTATATTATTTGTGGTAAAAGATGTGTGTGTTTATGGTCAGTTCAAGGTGGGTC
Organism: Colias eurytheme; assembly: GCF_061535395.1. Taxonomy (NCBI): domain Eukaryota; kingdom Metazoa; phylum Arthropoda; class Insecta; order Lepidoptera; family Pieridae; genus Colias; species Colias eurytheme. The sequence goes on from NC_142980.1 coordinate 2,339,879, forward strand.
TCGGTGAGGTTTGGACATTGCGCAACCCATGTCTCAGAGCATTGAACTTCACTGTAATAACATGGGCTAAATTACGACTCCAATGCACACATTGAAGCGAAAGTTAAAATACGTAAATTAATGTCTTGTTTTCCTTCACGTTCAGAAACCTATCGTTTATGTATGTTATTGGCATTACCTCCTTTTGTCATAGTAGGAAAATGTTTGTGATGAGATAAAGATAGATGGAATTTTGAAATACATATCTAGATTCTAGATACTTTCTTACAGTTACAGTCTAGTTATTTGTAATTATAACAAAGGTTTGTAACGTTTTCTTTGTTTACGGCGATTATTAAGGATCGGAAACTCTAATAGTTACGTTTTTTATTCTTACATAGTTACGTATGTATATTTTGTTGTTAAGTTTTACATTAGTTTTACAATTTTTATCCATAATTGAATTAAAGTTACCAAATACCAAATGTATCTTATTATAATATGTAATCGAATATTGATTATGATTTATTGCAATTTTATATGCAACTAGCATTCCGCCCGCGGCTTCACCCGCGCAGTCAAAGAAAAACCCGCATAGTTCCCGTTCCCGTTGGATTTTCGTGATAAAACCTATCCTATGTCCCGGGGTAAAAAGTAGCCTATGTCCTTTCTCGGGTATCAAAATATCTCTATACCAAATTTCGTGCAAATTGGTTCAGTAGTTAAGGCGTTATTGAGTAACAGACAGACAGACAGAGTTACTTTCGCATTTATAATATTAGTATGGATTTTTATGCACCCACGCATAATTATCTTTATGCAGCTATAAATTTGTCTATATTAAGGAAGGATTAGTTCAATTTTTGTATAAATATTTTTGTACATGTTTTATATATTTTTTCGTTTGTGTTATTTTTTTAAATTAAAAACTAACCGGTTGACCCTGCGCGTTTGTTATTGATGGTAATGATTTTTTTTTCTGAAAATCTATACAATGTTTTATTATCCCCATTATTAAGTAAAATTGAAATCTTTTGCCAAACTAACGTTTCGTCCAATCGATTGAGTATATCTTTTAAACTACGCAACGGATTTTGATGCGTTTTTTGTAATAGATAGAGTGATTCAAGAGGAAGGTTTTAGACTTTAGTAGGTATATAATTTACTAGCGACCCGCCCCGGCTTCGCACGGGTGCAAACGCTACGTCCCGCAATTTTTAAATCTGTAATATCTTCGAAAATATTCACTTAAATCATACGGTGTAAAGGGCCATGAAGATCTATCTTAAATGAACAATGTATTCAAGGTATTTAATTGGTTAAGGATTATTGCTGTATTGGTTAAAATCGCATCGAAAATTAGCCATTATTTGTCGTAAAAAGTAAATGACAAAAAAAAGTTATTGTGGGTTATCCATAAGAGATAGACATATACCATCGCGGACTTTTCTGTAGACCTTTTCAATGTGTATAATACTTAGTACATTATTTTGATAAAACTCGTAGGGTTCAGCCTGCGTTTGCAATGTAAGCGGAAAAAAATGTAATTATTTACGACATCACATTAGAAACCTCTAAAATAACAGTACTTCTCCACTATTTAATGGATGTTATTATACATATAAACCTTCCTCTTGAATCACTCTATCTATTAAAAAAAACCGCATCAAAATCCGTTGCGTAGTTTCAAAGATTTAAGCGTACAAAGGGACATAGGGACATAGGGACATAGGGACAGGGAAAGCGACTTTGTTTTATACTATGTAGTGATGATGATAAGGGTTTAGACAAAGCGGGCGAAGCCGCGGGCGGTAAGCTAGTAAAATATAAATGTAATTTCATCAGTCATTTGAAATGTATACATATTTTACGAATAATATTACCGACTTTCTTGTGTGTGTATAAATGAGTAATTTTATTTATGTTTATGTACTTACACGATTATACACACACTATGAAAAATTAAGGGAAGGAGGTTCATGCGGAAGTAATTTATAATAAAAGAACGTCGTTGATATTTTATATAAAGGTTTTTCCCCATTCTCAAAAGGGCTAAGTGACCACAGACAACAATTATTTATCGGGCAATTACCACAGACGATATATTTATTGCCGCCATAAAGTATAAACCATATCGGTGATTTCCGAAATTTTAAATATTTCAATTTTCAACAACAATGTGACCAAGGCCAATTTAATAATTCATTAAGTTTATTGCTGTCTCAATATGCAAAATGTTTTCGTGTTTTCGGGTGGAAATTAAATAGGAAATAGATATTATGAAGCTTGTTAAACGTACATTATTCTCGTGTGTCAGACTGTAGACTGCAATATTAGGAAGTTTACTATGATCCTGGTGGATTTGCGTTATTGTAATTTTTGATTTATTATTTACCCTGATACTTCGAGATTTTCGAAATGTAGGTAGTAATTTTCTGGGCCACTTACTTTTTATGGGCATCTTTCCCTAGCCTGAGTCCAAGTTTAAACAGATTATTCACAATAATATTTCGCCATCCCCGGAGAATAACTGCTATTACCTTAGTTTTAATGTGATGCGATTTTTGGAATCTACGTAGCACAGAGCACTAATAAACAATCTACGTAGCGTAATACATCTATACCTACATTTTTATTGTAATTTTTCTCCTCTTATTCACAAAGTTATTAAATATTACAATAATATTCACTGTATTAGTATATACTAGAAAAAGAAATATAGGTAATGATAGTGAAAAAGTTTCTTTACTCTTTATGTGATAATAACTTTTACAATCCATACTTTATTATTATAAATGCGAAAGTAACTCTGTATCTGTCTGTCTGTTACTCGATCACGCCTAAACTACGGAACCAATTTTCATGAAATTTGGTATGGAGATATTTTGATACCCGAGAAAGGACATAGGTTACTTTTTATCCCTTGAAAATGACGCAATCCCGGAAATCCCACCGGGACTATGCGGGTTTTTCTTCTGTTTGTAATTCTTAAAAATTATTTTTAAACATAATAAAAGGATAATAAATTATCTACTATCGAGCCTTTTCTCAGATAGTACGCGTACTTAGCGTGCGTCACAACGTTGTCGAGCTGTATGAAGTTATACCTAGTACCGCGTAGTACACAACTACGCGTCATAGTGCGGCATCACGTAGGCGCTTTGATGCGCGCTACGCGTTCTATCTGGCAAAGCCTTTAGTGGCCACCATTTGTAATAATGTACTCTATGGTGGCCACTACCCCAATTACCAATTAGGTACCGATCTTTTGTAGACTTAAAATCGTAGCTATGCTCTTTTCTTGAACGGTCTTATTTCGTAATCGGGTTATTTTATATACATATAATTTTTATTTATCGTATCTTACAATTTTTTAAAGTGAAACTTTTATTACATCGTCTCAAACTTTTTGGTCTGTGTAGCGCATGTCGCGTGTATCGCGGCTGCCGAGTAGGTATACCTACTCGGCATCCAACCGTCACGCGACATGCGCTACACAAAGCAGTGTTCGGAACCGTTCGAACAGTTTCACTTTTACCGTGGTTTCATAAAACCACACAACATTTTTTTTTTATATTTTCGCGGTAGTTTAGCTTAGAAGTGGTTTATTTTGCCGTGATCCAGTTTTTAAGACTAGTAAGCTTCTCTTTTGAGCAATTATAGAGTTTCTTGCAGGCTCATCTCTGTAAAAACTGCTTGTCGCACCGTGACCGCGGTGTTAGGTAAATGCAAAATTACTATCGGTCGGTATTTTGTTGCTAGATCTGCTTTGTCTATTTTTAGTTAATTTGGGTTTTATTACAATACTTATTTCCGCAAATTATATAATTTTTAGTTTAAAGGCTTATACTAAAATATTAAAAAATATTCAAGTCAACCTCTTTGTTATAATTTTACAATGAGTTTTTAGTTTTTTTACGATTTAAATTTCATTCGGCTTACACACTCCTTAGATATTTTTATCGCACATTTTTTAATTGCTCCAATCAGCGCAAAAAAATTATTTTTTAAAATAAAATTAGTTTTGAAAACACGCCTTGTCAAGATAACTAATGAAATTATTTATTGTCACCGATCCTTGATAACTGCACAAAGTTTGAATTAAATCTGAACGTTTTCAACGTTCATATTTCATCGGTCAAAAATCAAAATCGAGTCTAAAGGAGTCAGTTATATTTGTATACAAACTTATGAAGATATAAAAAGCATGTTAAAAAACAAACACATAATTACAATGAGATGTTAGTGATAACTGATAAGGATCCATAATCTAAATCGGGTGTAGGTATTTTAAACTAAGACACTGTTACGAGATTTTTAGATTTTCTTAATAGCACATAATATTATTGCCTCTTTATCAAATCGGTTAAATAGTTCACATATTATGTAATTAAAATAATTATTAAAATTAAACCATTAGTAGGTAACCCAAAAAAATATCTTATTTCTTTATCAGTGAAACAAAAATTTTAAAGCAGGTAACATTTATATTATTGTTACAGCTAGAAGAAAAAACAAAATTAAATTCGCTTAGCAATTACCGTCGCGGTTCGATCACAAATGAAATATATCACTGAAAACTGTTACATAATATCTAAACTTAAACTAAAATATGCACGCTAAATATTATCTATGGTACATAAATTGGTTACACTGAAACACACATACCGACAGTTAATTTAAAAAATAAACACTACAAAGTTAGCGCAGATTAAATATTGAAAAAAAAAGTAATTGTCAAATGTCAAACACAATACCACAGATAATATTTAGTATGTAACTGAGAAAAGAATAGTTACGCACCCAGATAGTAAACATCTTGAGGGTCACAGACGAATACCGACCCGTGAATGTTGTTTGTGTGTCGAAATCCAACTTATATAGAGATCTGGTGCTCATCTCAAGTACAAGGTCATGAGGAACCGGTAACGAAAGCTCTCGCCGTGAAAATGCAACGAAATTAGTGACATCTATTATCTAACACTGTGCTTTAGGCAATTACGCAATGGAGAATATTTCGTTATGTTATAACTTGTTGATAGGTTAGAAGTTAGATATTTTAGGCAGGACCATACTGATATTATGGTAAAGCCTGAGCTTTACATTGTTATTGATAAAATAACAATGTAAAGCTCAGGCGATTAAAGTTTCGGAATCTTTGAAATTTTATAGAAATAATAAAATAATTTGGAAAATCCAAAAGTGCACGCCTCATAATTTTTTTTTAATAATTATTTATTAATTATTATTTTTGTTTATTTAATAACAATTAAACCACATCGAATCAGACCCTGAAAAATGAAAGGGTTCTATTCCTGAGCATACTCAAGCGTAAGAGAAAAAAAAAGACTCGATTAGTAAAGTATTTCGGTCGCTATCGTGTTAACAAGAAAAAGGATCCGCACATACAGACACACGGACGTCCAAGACAGAACTTTTTTAAACTGTTTTTTAACTAGTTTAAATAACAAAAATGACATCAAAAATATCATGAACGTTAAAAATAGTGTTTTTTCTTAATATGTGTGTGTATGTATTATCTTACAAGTGCAATGTATGATACATAAAGACATTTTAAGTTTGAAAAATCAGATGTTTTGCGCGAAGTGACAGTAGTACCCACCTCAACGCTTCGCTTATGAGGCGTGCAATAAGTTAATCATTACTTAATATAAGAAATTTGAAAATATTTATAAATAGTTTTTAAAGACAATAAAAATAATAATATTGGTAATTGGTATTTTATAAATTATTGGGTACCTACCTATATTAAACTTAATCTTCTAATAGTTCGTAATACCACAGCCTGAGTTAGACCAAACATCTGTGAGAGATTTTAAAATATTTTTTCGATAAAAAAGGAATATTCTGTATATTCATCAAGGTGACTTCTTCGCATTTGTTTTAACTCATAATATGTACCTATAGTCCAAATACTTATTGATCTTATTCGAACGTGGAACATGGAACATTTGTTTTAAGTGCTTGTTATTTTTGAGGATCTTTATAATGGGATATATTTTATGGACTTGAGATGAAAATAATATTTGCACAAAATATTTCCAAATATTTTAAAGCACTTTGTGTGACTATAGATTATAATACACATATATTTTGAAAAAAAAAGAAGGGATTCGAAATGATATAAGTTAACTCTCAAGCATATGATGTAACTTTTATATCATGAATGTAGGTACAGTTTCTGACCGATATGTAAATATACATAGAAATAAAAGACATGCATAATACAATACTCTTCTGTCTTAATGCCTTATTTTTTGGTCATTCAATCCTAATCCGTTTATTAAATAAATGATACAAACGTGCACAAAAAGATTAAAGAGTTGCTCTATGGCTGTCTACTAAGCTTCAGCTACTAACTTCAACCTTAGAGTGATTTCCTTTGACCCCTTGTGGGGATGGGGCATATACAGGGTTTCACCGTCCGCGTCGGTATACTAAGCTCAAAGGAGGTTATAGTTTTGTATACCATGAATACGTTAAAATACTAATAAAATTCCAGACGCATTTTTTTTCAAATAGATGAATTTTTAAAATTCTATGTACTAAATACACCCCTAACAAGCAACTCGCCCAACTTTGCCACCCGCACGTGTGCTCTCGTTTAAGATTATGTTCTCATAGACAAAATGCTCACATTAGCGAAGCGGTATATGGCGGCTGCGCGAAGCTAGAGAAGAAAACATGGATTTTATTGTAAGGAAAATTTTTTTGACGTAAGTTTGATGTTTAAGTATTTTTAACGTGATCAGAATATGCAAAACTACAATAACACAATAACAATAATTACAAGGTTACAAGTCCCTTCGCGCTAAGTATACCAATAGTGGGACACCTGTATATTATCATAGACAAATATATATCTATCTATTTATTGGGTCCATGATATTATGCAGTCTGTATACTGATTACTGACCGACTTATTTACGATCCTACCAGACTATTTTTTTTGTCCCCTCTGGGATTCGAACCCAGAACCCCTTGCACCTTGAACTTATTCCAATAACATCAAATAATACAAAGACTAAAGAGTATGTATTTGATATTATTTTGAAACTTTTTTTACTACATTTGTGATCTTGTATGGATATCAAAAATCCATACCTTATATTATATATATTACCCCTAAGTAATTTAGTTAACCAACTTCTTAATTCATATATAATATATATATATATATATAAAACACATAACACACTAAATGGGTTTAAAAAGCTTATAAACACCTCTTCGGTTCTAAACAGTTTACTAATACGTTATTATGTTAATAAAAAAAACGATATTTCCCGCCAATGGCTGTCAGAAAATGTTATGGCCCGAAATGTTTTAATTTCAAATTAACCAAATAATTATCATGGTAACGCGAACAATCCTTGACATGAATCCTGCTATTGATGTAAAAAACTATAAAAATGTTATATACCTATATATATGTTTGTTTTACATCATCGTTTTGTAGTTGATTAAATTCTTTCTGATAAAAAAAAACTATGACGTCATTTTTTGCGGATTTGCAAAGATATCAAAATATAAGTTACAAGTAGGTTACAAATATGAAGTCATCGTTAATTCCCTATATTAGTTAATTATAATATTCAAAGCACTGGAAATGATAAAATTTTATTGCAAATCCAAATTTTCAATGTCGTTCTAAATTTTTTGTATTGAATCGAATACAAAAAATTTAGATATAGAATATAGATATACTAGAGTCTAGTGTATTGATTTGTCCTGTAATTCAATAACAGTCAGAGGCCGAGAAAATATTAAGAAATATTTGTATACTCTATGAAATATTATGTTTAATCCGGCCAATGACCTTTGATGATAAATAATTAATTAACAAAATATATGTTATCGATTTTCAATATGTTATTCTATGGATTTACATAAGAAATCCTATACTTGTTCGTACGAGTTATATTGAAATTATTAGCATATTGTAATCTGTTAATTCGATTTTATATAGTGTGATGATCTATCTAGTCACTAGTTAATCTGTTTATTAATAGAGAATATATGGATCCCGGTATAGAACGACCTTCACCCGGTTAAAGGATGAAAAGTATTTTATTTCAAATTGAATACAATATTGCAAACCATATTTTCAGACCGGAATGTACTGTAATTAACAATTTTAAAAACGTAAATTTTAAATTATTTTAATTAACAATTTAAAAATTGTACATTTTCAATTGTTATTATTTGTAAATACTATCTGGACTCTGGAGTCCGTACTTAAATTGTATGTTACTCCAAAATCAATATTTATTCATAAATCAAAACCGGGGAAATTACAGTTACTATAGAGTATAGAGTATAGATGTTCTTTTGTTACTTTTTTCATTCACTCCGCACCTAACTATTGACCCTGAGACACGCTCGTTATGGCAGAAGCTTTTTGTTCTTTATAAATGTCGGTGAAACGATTCGCTTATAATTTATATTCGCATAATATGACACGCGTAATACGCAACTGTTAATATCCTCACGGAATATAATTAATTTCTGTTAACTTTTTGCTGATCGCATCTGAATTAACGTGTAGAACTCGTATAGGTCAAAGGTGCATATCAGTTATTTGGAACTTTGACTCTGTGTTTGATGGCTATAAATTATCTTGCGAGTCCCAGGTGGATAAAATAGGAGAATTCTGTCCTATTAAAATATTAAGGAGTTGTTTTGTTACCTATTACATTATTTTCATTGGTTTTAGGTACATACTTACAGGCTAAAATTAAATAAGCAATAAGCTAAGTTGTGCCCTGCGGTTTCACCCGCATTGCTCCGCTCCTGTTGGTCTTAGGGTGATGATATATAGCCTATAACCTTCCTCGATAAATGGGCTATTTAACACCGAAATATTTTTTCAAATCGGACCAGTAGTTCCTGAGATTAGCGCGTTCAAACAAACAAACAAACAAATTCTTCAGCTTTATAATATTAGTATAGATATTTAAAAAAATCAATGAAAATTCAAACAAGTTTAACTTTTTACATTATTCTCGAAAGCGAAGTGAGTTCGAAAAATACCGAAAAAATCTGAGAAAGAAGGAATGGAGCGGTATTATAGTGATCCGGTTGGTTCGTCTGCGGCAAATATTTGTGAAGCAAACTATATTAATAATATTTCTTATTCACGGGTTTTTTTTGTTGTCCAGTCCAAGTATACGGATACAGATGCGGTGTGCGATTGACTCATTAATTTGTTTTCAATATAGGTGTATATTTTATTTTATTATTAATATAAATGTTCTTAAAAAGTATGCGAAACGGGAGTGCCAATTAGTATTGGGACAGTAAATAATATAACGAGGAAATATAATGGATTTTTTATAATGTTTTACCTATTTTCATGTTTTCATTTTATGAAATAATCATAATGTTGATCATCATCAGTCTGTCTATTTGTATAACTATAAGCTTATTATGATATAGACATCACAATAAGCTTATAGTTATACAAATGCAGTGATTTATACCTATTTCTCAAACAGCCGCACGAATATATTCCGTCCGACTCGCACTTGGCCGGTTTTTATTTTCATTTCAAAATCTACAACATTTTTCATTTCAATATCTAAGAATGAAAAAGATTCTAATATTTTTATGGAAGTACAAAAGAAATAAAAATATCAAGACGCTTCCTTTGGAGGTCCGGTTTTTTTATAGCTTGCTTTAATTAATTATAATAAGTTTATATTTTCTAGTATCAATGCATATTTTTTTAAATATTATTTTATAGTTGAATCAGACACAAATGATATGCTTATGTTGTTTAACCGTCTGTCTGTCTGTCAGTTACTTTCCTTTCCCGTAAGAAATTCCTCACAAACTTTCGCATTTATAACATGAGTAGGACGGAAAATGCACTAATTTTGAAGGTCGATGTATTTATAAGATACTAGAGGTCCGCCCCGGCTTCGCCCGTGGTACATATTTCGCAATAAAAGGTAGCCTATGTCCTTTCTCGGGTATCAAAATATCTCAATACCAAATTTCATGCAAATTGGTTCAGTAGTTTAGGCGTGATTGAGTAACAGACAGACAGACAGACAGAGTTACTTTCGCATTTATAATATTAGTATGGATACCCGGCGGCATCTTGGAATTATAATTACTTCTTCCACTTAATAATAAAAATAAAAAAAACTAAAGGTGAAGCGCGTAAATCACTCTTAGATAATAAACAGTCTCGAATTCTAATGTATTCAGATACTAGTGACCCGCCCTCAGTCACTCTAATGTTACAAAAAAAGAGCGTGTGTGCCGAGCGTGTCAGAAGTGAAACTTCTTTGGCAAGATTCAAAGATACCAAAATCGTCAATCTACTCCATGAGATGACGGTATTGCCATGACGTGACCTTGGAATTTTACTCTCAACACGCCTAAAGAAGTTTCACTTCAAAAACGATTTAGACTTAATTGCCTAATTGGTTCAGACATTGCTTGCTCTGCTTCTGTTGGTCTTAGCGTGATGATATATAGCTTAAAGCCTTCCTCGATAAATGAGCTATACTTAGAGCATTAAAGCTATCTAGCACCGAAATAATTTTTCAAATCGGACCAGTAGTTCTTGAGATTAGCGCGTTCAAACAAACAAACTCTTCAGCTTTATAATATTAGTATAGATTAAATATTATCTAATACGACAAAATTGGAATGATAGCCTGGGGTTCTTTGAGTGACCCAGCGACCCCTGTTAAAGCGTTGCGACGGAAGGTGTTTTCGACATTACCCACGGTCCTTCCCCGGGGGTCATGCTCATGGGCATCTATGCAAGATTTCCTTACGAAAAAATCATTTGAATGTCTTCAATGCACAGACAGCATACAACAACGCTTTATAATATTATAATCACGTGGAGAATATCACATAGACTTGATGATACTAGTAAATCATCAATATGAGGTCATTAACCTTTACGCGTATATACCTACACTAGTTAAATAGTTGAGAAGCAGTCGTTAGATGGGTTTGGGTGTCAAGAGTAATAATTGATTCTATATGTGTATTTTTATAACCGACGGATTTTTAAATTAATTATTCATATTATGTTTCCAAATAGTTAATCTCAAAACAATAAAAAAAAACTTTGAGTAAAGTTTTTTTTTAATATTTACAAATAATTACTTTTTGCAATTTGACGGTAACTATCGTAATAATAAATAATTAAAAGTTAAGTAATGATAAATAGTTAAAGTATAAAAATATAAATATATCAATCCTTTCTTACTATCGCTTTCTAACTATATATTAGTAGGATTTTGATGTCGAGTGAAGGCGATTTGTGATGTTTTCAAAGCTAGCATTGAATTCTTTCAAACATTTGCTTTTAAAAGATTTGGACAAAACTAATTTAAAACGTTTAAGAATTCATGAGGTGCATCTTTTAACAAATCACTTATAAAAATGTCTAATAATATACTTATCTATTATTTAAATACACACGGAAGTCTTGTATATGTATATGCAAGCATTTTATCTAATAGAGTGCAAAACAAAGGTGACCCCATATTTTAGTGCAAAATATTTTATACATATTATCAACTTGTTTTATATTAATTATTTTGCTTTTCTTTATAATGTTTGTTTAACACGTTCGCTGCGGCACAGATATATCTGTACTTTCCATTACTGCGTTACGAGTCGTTTTAAACCTTGTCCTATACCAGAGATTGTGGCGGCACGAGGCATATTAAACCCCACCGCCCGTAGGAGACCAAAATCCTTTTTTTGGCGCCAAATAAGACAAAGTATGCGGCTTTTGTCGTGATTATTATTAACAATGAGTTCATTAACCTAAATCTACCGCCGCCCGTGGTTAGATTAGTTAGTTTAGATTCTATGGGTAAAATAAAATGTGGGGTCTGATGTACCCCATACCGCACTGAACAATAGCAGTTTTTCATATAATTTAGTGATGGGAAAAGAAATATCGATTTTATTTAATTGTATTTATTTATCAAACTTATGGATGTTTTTTATTAAAACAGGCCAAACCAGAATATTGTTTGCAACCAGTGCATTCTGTGAGAATTTCCTTTACTTTTTTTGTCGGCCTCACGACTTGTTAAGAAGATTCGGAGTTTTTCGTAACATCCTACACATCTCCTCTTCTTTGATCCCTTTAAGAGATGATGTGCCTTGTTTGTTGGCTTGTTGACTTGGGCAAGAGTTAAATTTTGATGAGCCATACACCGATTGCCGGGTATTTTGGATTTGCCGCTAGTTGATTCAATGAACAAACACACTAATAGTAATCATGATTATCAACCTATTTGAAGAAAGTTACTCAACATGTCACATTCACGTTTCTATTAACGATATTTATTATAACGAGTAGTTTGAAAATTAGGTACCTGTATCCACATTCAGGTCCTTCTTTGTAAAAGCTTCAATAAGTTTTTCCACAAATAGTCTCGAATGCGTTGCACAACACTAACCGCGTGAAGCTAGCTTAGGGTGCGGTACGAGGTGCGCGGTGGTACGAGGTGTTCGCAACCTCGTTCCGCACTGTGTTAGAATTTTAATTTGTTCAGTGCGGCACGAGGTCTAAGAAACCCGGTATTAAGGTCGGTATACCATTGAACTAGGAATCAATAGCACATCTCAGATATATAGATATCACTTTCCTACACTGAACCAGATGGAAGTTATGCCTCCCGCACGACAGAGAAGTTTAAGTTTTTTCCTACGGGCGCTTGTGCACTACAAGGAATTTTACTGTCCGGCATTCCGATTTTTTACGGTCCGGTGTGGCATGAAAAAACCGATGAATTGCTTGTGCACCTGTCCGTCTTTACTCGGATCAGTGGCCAGTGCGGTACAGTACAAGGAAGTTTGGCGGTATAATGCTATCATAAATGATCGTTTTTGCATTTTACAAGAAACGAGTAAAAAATATAGAAGGTGAAATATTATATTACTTCGTTATAATAAAAAGTAAAGTAGATCTCTCCTTACGCATATACATACGGTAGCCTGGAAGAGATCGCTACCTAGCGATAAGGCCGCCGTTTGTACATATCTTTCTCTATTTTATGTTCTTTCTGTATTTGTACTTTCTTATGTGTGTGCAATAAAGTATAAAATAAATAAATAAAGTTCCGTAAGAGCACAGACTTCTCTCTCTTACTTGTATACTACGTATACAAGTAAGAGATTTAAAATGCGTGTTTCACTTATTTATTTTAATCGGTGACGAGGAGCTAAAGCTATTCCCACTTGAACTTTAACTTACCAACACTTACTTAGATAATAATTATAGGTCAATGCTTGGTCAATGTATATAAAATAACAATACCGACTTCTCAAATCTCATTGCCAGCTAAAAGAAAGTAAAACAAGAGCTTGCTTTCAATTGGCATATGCAATAAAAAGAGTAAAATCCAAGCAAGCGGGCACTCGAAAACAATTATACCTACAGCGACTCGTAAACTCAAAAAACCATCCGGAATAGGGAAAAGTAAAATGTCGGACAGTAAAATTACGTATAATGCACAAGCTAGTATATAGATTAATGGCGTGCCATACCGGACCGTAAAAAATCGGAATGCCGGACCGTAAAATTCCTTGTAGTGGACAAACGCCCTACCGCTATAACGACGAGACACGGACAGGGTGTTTCAAGCCCTGTTTCGCAGCGAACGTGTTAAAGTATATTTCCTCGTTTCAAAATAATACAGAATTTGCAAAGATAAATGGGATAAAATATGTATGTACTTATCCATACTAATCTCCTTATATATAAAAATGAATCGCAAAATGTTTTGGTAAGCGCATAACTCGAGAACGGCTGAACCGATTTCCATAATTCTTTTTTTATTATATTCCTTGAAGTACGAGGATGGTTCTTATGTAGAGAAAACGTAAATATTATGTACCACGGGCGAAGCCGGGGCGGACCGCTAGTATTTAATAAATGCGAAAGTAACTCTGTCTGTCTGTCTGTTACTCAATCACGCCTAAACTACTGAACCAATTTGCATGAAATTTGGTATGGAGATATTTTGATACCCGAGAAAGGACATAGGCTACCTTTTATTGCGAAATATGCACCACAGGCGAAGCCGGGGCGGACCTCTAGTACTTATATATTTACTTAAATATATCTATATATCTTTCATGTTATACATATTGGTCATAATATATAGCTTTTTTATTATTATAAACTTATATGATAAGGATATTTCTATGTGGACTCATAAAGTATAAAGAAAATATATATCCCACCAAAAACATTTTCATGTAAAATGTTGCCAAGACGAGCCCATATGACTTGCACTGTCAAAAAGTTATCAGATCTCATGTAGAGCCAAGCTTCTAACACTACACGCCCTAACTCTACAAGGCCTAACTTCACAAACTCTACACCTTAGTCAAAATATGTGGCTTGGCCATTTCGCTACATTCACATCGGCGCGGTAAGGTGAAAAATTAATTCACTGTTCATTACTTTTGTGTTATACAATAGTTCTTGTAGTAACGAACGGCCAAGCCACATACACTCACCGGCACGGAATCTTGGCCACTGCAAAATTTTGCGTAAAATAACACTATTTCTTTTCTACTACAAAATTTTATAAAAATTTAATCAAAACTAGTTATTTTAATGTTTTTACTAACTTTTAGTAATAATTGGAAGTTTATAAGAAGTACTACCGCGTAGATTCTTTTCCTGTGTTTAAATGATTTCTTAAAAAATGCACAAAAATGCTGCAAACCTTCAAATTAACTTCCTTCATTAGTCTTCTAACCGATTGATAATAGGGAATTCGCTGTTCACTGTTCGCTGTTCGGCGTTCGCTGTTCGCTGTTCGCTGTTCAATTCAGCTTTCAATTTCAGCTTTCTAGGACATTAGGAAATACCTTAAGAATTTTGATGATCATCAGTGAGTCAGTGACGAAATGATCGTTTTTTAGATATAAATAAAATCTGAAGTATAAAAGCTAATGTCATTAAAACTTAATATGTTCAATAAGTCCGCTATTGACAATATATCCCGAAAGGTAGGTAGTGCCCGTGCGCTTCGCTTTCGCTTGGCTCGTCTTGGCGGGGGCACTACCGTGCCCCCAGATACGCTACGGAAGTCTACGAACCCATAGAGTCGTTTTTAGGACGCCTAAGGTTTCGATGTGACATTAATATAATATCAAATTACGTGATTCTTTATAAATAATATGTATATGTATATATATCTAAGAAATAATACCAGAAACGTTATATGTATTAATTAATGTTTTATTTAAGTTAATTTAGTTTTTCTTTATAATTTCAAAGACCAGAAATTCAAGTATTAAAAAGTCTAGCTTGATAAGAACACCATTCTTAAATTAGTTTATATTTTTGTGGGATTGTAGTATGTTAATATATTAAACTGCTTTGCCCTCTATATACATAAAATACGTCACTCTTGAAAATATTTTGTTTGCCCTTGAATCGAATGTAGAGCTTATTAAAAGTTATGTCGATGTCTATGTTTGTTAATTGCTTTGCAAAATTATTATTCTCTATTCTAATCAATCTGTAGTGTGATGAGTAATTGATCCCTTCTTAAACAATTTTTATTATCACTACATAGTATGAAACAAAGTCGCTTTCTCTGTCCCTATGTCCCTTTGTACGCTTAAATCTTTGAAACTACGCAACGGATTTTGATGCGGTTTTTTTAATAGATAGAGTGATTCAAGAGGAAGGTTTATATGTATAGTAACATGAACATCCATTAAATAGTGGAGAAGTACTGTTATTTTTGAGGTTTCTAATGTGATGTCGTAAATAATTACATTTTTTTCCGCTTACATTGCAAACGCAGGCTGAGCCCTACGAGTTTTATCAAAATAATGTACTAAGTATTGTACACATTGAAAAGGTCTACAGAAAAGTCCATAATGGTATATGTCTATCTCTTATGGATAACCCACAATAACTTTTTTTGTCATTTACTTTTTACGACAAATAATGGCTAATTTTCGAAGCGATTTTAACCAATACAGCATTAATCCTTAACCAATTAAATACCTTGAATACATTGTTCATTTAATATAGATCTATATGGCCATTTACACCGTATGATTTAAGAGAATATTTTCGAAGATATTACAGATTTAAAAATTGCGGGACGTAGCGTTTGCGGCGGTACCGGCCAGCCGGGCCGCTATGTTTTTATTTTTATATAATTACTAGCGGTCCGCCCCGGCTTCGCCCGTGGTACATAATATTTACATTTTCTCTACATAAGAACCATCCTCGTACTTGAAGGAATATAATAAAAAAAGAATTATCGAAATCGGTTAAGCCGTTCTCGAGTTATGCGCTTACCAACACATTTTGCGATTCATTTTTATATATATATAAGAAGATAAAGCTGAAGAGTTTGTTTGTTTGCTTGTTTGTTTGTTTGTTTGAACGCGCTAATCTCGGGATCTACTGGTACGATTTAAAAAATTATTTCGGTGTTAGATAGCTCATTTATCGAGGAAGGCTATAGACTATATATCATCACGCTACGACCAACAGGAGAGGAGCCACGGGGGTGAAACCGCGCGGAGCGGCTAGTCTATACATCTATACAAATATTATAAAGAGGAAAGGTTTGATTTTTTGTTTGTTTGTTTGTATGAATTGAATAGGCTCCGAAACTACTTGGCAGATTTGAAAAATTCTTTCACTGTTGGAAAGCTACATCATTTCTGAGTGACATAGGCTAGGTTTTATCCCGGAAATCCCACGGGAACGGGAACTATGCGGGTTTTTTTTTGAAAACGCGGGCGAAGCCGCAGGCGGAATGCTAGTGTTTTTATATACAACGTTCACAGTTTTTTTGTAGTGTATTTAGTATCAGCATTGCACCAGTGCGAAGCCGGGGCGGGTCGCTAGTTATGAAATATATCAACCAATGAATGTATAAAAAAATATTAAAGAATATAATATCTAATATCGATTTTGTAATTCTCGTTTTATCCTTATTATACATGTAAATTACCAACTTATATCCTACCCGGATGATACGTTGATAATCTTAAAGTATGACAAATCTCTAATAAATATCATAATAATAAAAAATATGTTATTTTGACCGCATTTTGGCGGTCAAACGGAAGCTATGAAATGCACCTGTTAAGCCGCTTGCTCATTCTTTTCAACACAATAAAAAAAAACATAGCAGTCAAATGGTAAAGTTGAATATTATCAGATCTATTATAATGTCTGTTGATTTCATTAAAATTGATGTTTTTTACTAAATTGATCAAGTTTTATAGTTTTAGTCTGGACCAATTTAATGCAACAGGTAAGAACAGTTTTTGACTTATACTGTACGCAATATTGCATGTTCATTTATAATTATTATTCCTGAAAATTAATAAGAAATGAAAACATGAAATAAACGGAATTTCCCCAATTCATAATTATCCATTTTGAGATCTAAATGAAACGATTGTTAAAATAATGCGAATATATGATAATTATATAGCCCCGGCGTTTATTTTATTATTATTAGAGCATCTAATAATCATAGACAGCTCATTTGGATATCAAGTTCGACTCATATAATAGAGTTGGTATTATTTTTACTGTCAATTTGTGTTGAATATATTATATCTGTTAATTACTAAAAGAAAAAAATGTTACGCAATATTAGATAAAACCAGGCTCTTAAAAAATATGTACACTTTACATGTGTAAATGATACTAATGTTATAACTAAACATAACATCAGTTTAGGCCAATTAGCTACAATTCCGCCAAATGGGCAAGAGCTTTAGGCAAGAGCTAAATCAAAATCCAAATAAAAAATGTTGATATGACGGCTAATCCATACTAATATTATAAATGCGAAAGTAACTCTGTCTGTCTGTCTGTTACTCAATCACGCCTAAACTACTGAACCAATTTTCATGAAATTTGGTATGGAGATATTTTGATACCCGAGAAAGGACATAGGCTACTTTTTATCCCGGGAAAATGACGCAATCCCGGAAATCCCAAGGGAACGGGAAATATGCCGGTTTTTCTTTGACTGCGCGGGCGAAGCCTCGGGCGGAAACCTGGTATTAAATAATATTAAGCTTTTGCACACTCATTTCGTCTATAATACTATCTAATATCTATCTAATAGTCATGAAATTTTCATTAACAGAGTCTCTGAGGGGCGAGGGCGGATTTCCGCCTTCAAGCGAAGGCGATCCGATTTACATCCACGTATAACTTACGTTCTATATACACTGGGGTAGATCCCTTTAAAAATAATAAAAAGTGCAAAAAAATCGCAGTCGGATGAAACCCATTAGAAAAGGAGGGGAATATGATGAAAATTAAAGGAAAAATAAATTACGGTCAATCCGAGTTCGGGAAGTGGGAGGGGGGAGCTTTTAAGAGAAAAAAATGGTTTCTCTCGATTTCCGACAAAACTACAAGTCCTACGGAAAAAAGTTCAATGGCAAAGTTGTAGGTAATAATAAAATCTACAACTTTTGTATTGACAATTTTTTCACATAACCTCAAAATTTAGGTGAAAAATTCAAAAAACCAAGTTTTTGGTTTTTTATTTTTAACTACTTCAAAATTTATTTTTTTTCTACGACATTTGGTAGAAACTTGCTTTATTATGTCCCAAATACACTGTAATTTATTTGATTGAAAATATTTATTTTTTCGCCTTATTTTGAATTAATACCAAAAAAACAACCTAATTTTCAATCGAAAAGTCACCCGTCAAAATATCAGCTTTTTTCAAAAACTTTGGGAGCCTTTTATTCATCAAAATCTCTTCTTTTATATGGTGTAAAAAAAATAAACCTTACCATAGTAAATGTTCTCAGGAAATGCTTACAAACAGTGTCATAATTAGCTTTTACTAAATCAGGCACACTTCTCGAACTCTATATCTTCTCTTGTATCGGCTTTTCGGTAATATTTCAAAAGAAAAAAAAATATCTGTTCTAAGTATAATATTTTACAGCATATTCAAAAGCAAAATGATGTCGATAAAAACATTTCAGGTAGTTTGAGAAGTGTGCCTGATTTAGTAAAAGCTCATTTTCACACTGTTTGTATGCATTTTCTGAGAACATTTACTATGGTAATGTTTATTTTTTTTTACACCATATGAAAGTAGAGATTTCAATGAATAAAAGGCTCCCCAAGTTTTT
This sequence comes from Colias eurytheme, assembly GCF_061535395.1. NCBI lineage: Eukaryota > Metazoa > Arthropoda > Insecta > Lepidoptera > Pieridae > Colias > Colias eurytheme. The sequence goes on from NC_142980.1 coordinate 2,359,034, forward strand.
GAAAACAGCTGATATTTTGACGGGTGACTTTTCGATTGAAAATTAGGTTGTTTTTTTGGTATTAATTCAAAATAAGGCGAAAAAATAAATATTTTCAGTCAAATAAATTACAGTGTATTTAGGACATAATAAAGCAAGTTTCCACCAAATTTCGTAGAAAAAAAATAAATTTTGAAGTAGATAAAAATAAAAAACCAAAAACTTGGTTTTTTGAATTTTTCACCTAAATTTTGAGGTTATGTGAAAAAATTGTCAGTACAAAAGTTGTAGATCTTTTTATTATCTACAACTTTGCCATTGAACTTTTTTCCGTAGGACTTGTAGTTTTGTCGGAAATCAAGGGAAACCATTTTTTTCTCTTAAAAGCTCCCCCCTCCCTTTTCCCGAACTCGGATTGACCGTAATTTATTTTTCCTTTAATTTTCATCATATTCCCCTCCTTTTCTAATGGGTTTCATCCGACTGCGATTTTTTTTTGTTTCAAAAATTATCTACTCTAGTCTAATACCTGTAGATATAAATAATTTTATAGAAATAAAATTGTAAAGTTTGTTGATAATTCATTATTTTAAATTAAACGATAATTCTTCCAATCATTCTATAGAAGTGACTTCTAAATTCTATTCTTCCTTAGATACAGTTTGATAGAGTTTGAAATAAAACATCTACTAAGTATTTAAAAAAAAAAGATTTTGCATGTGGTGGTAGCTGTTGCATTTATATAAGTGATTTTGTGTTCTTGTTTCTGTATGTTTGTGTTGATGTAAACAACTGTCGGCTGACCTTAATTAAATAAATAAATAAATATTTATATTCCCTCAGTTGGGTTTTAGTTTCAAGAAATAACTTATTGTATAGTCGATTAAATAATAAAACCAGTCCTAAACTTGAAATTAACCCATACCTACTTAATTTGGCAAACGACATTTTTAATAGACCTTAGGTAATATTTTAAATTAGTAGGTAACTTTTTATTTTCTTTATCATCTTCCTTATAATTTATTCAAAAGCTGTTCTCGGTAATATAAAAACTAGTTTAGTATCCGGGTGGATTTTATTCCACTGTAGTATAAGGCATGTTACAAACGACGCGATATTGAAAAACTATTGGGCAACAATTGTTATTCTCAAGTTCAAACATTTATTCAACTAGACTTCGCTTACAAGTGCACAAGAGCGTAGAAGGGCCGAATAGTAAAAACACAAAAAAAAAATATCATTACAAATGATTAAATATGGTAAGTAATTAAATATGGCCACCACCAATTTCTGATATTTTCATATAATACTAGCGGTCCGTCCCGGCTTCCCCGTGGTACATATTTACGTTTTCTCTACATAAAAACCATCCTCGTACTTCAAGGAATATAATAAAAAAAGAATTATCGAAATAGGTTCAGCCGTTCTCGAGTTATGCGCTTACAAACACATTTTGCGATTCATTTTTATATATAAGAAGATTATGTGTAATTTCAACAGAAAGAAGTTGTAAATCGGGCCTTTAGTTAAGTTTTTTAGATAGTGTTGTAATCCATTGTATACAATGTATCCACCATGCACATAACATTGACATTTGATATTGATTGCTATTTTCCAGTAAACCAAACGAACAAGAAGTATAAAAGTTGTAAATTATTTTTCCCTGACGTCCATTAGCGCGGCTTTCACATCGTTAATTGGGAGTATTTGTTTACTCTCACCCCTCTTTTGTTTGCACCATGTTTGTGCAAAACATAATGCGTTGTTGTTTACGTTCTAGGTCTTACTGACTTTGTTCGGAAGGTGGTAAACACGCGGCATAACAGGCTTTTAGCGTATTTTTCTCACTACATTTTTATGTGAAGCAACAAAAAGAAGAAGCGGTTAATGATGGATGTAGATTGATTAATCATTAATTAGATGAGATTGCTGCTCTAACGACGAAGGAAAACATCGTGAGGAAATCGACATGTCGACGAATCAAAAGTTCGACGACATGTGACATCTGCCAACCCGCACGTGGCGAGCGTGGTGGATTATGATCCTGATCCCTTAAGAGAGGCCCGTGCCCCAGTAGTGGGAAAGTAACGGGTTGACGATGATGATTTAAATGGATAGAAATCTCAATTAGTTGAGTAGCTTTGTCCATTGTGAACCACATTGTCTTTCAATTTTAAACAAATATTAAAAACACTCATTGTCATGTATTTCCCAGAAGTTACTCGGTCGCTGCGTACGCTGCCCCCCTTAATTATCTTTGACGCTAGCCTATATAAAATCCCATTTCTTTGTTCGTTCTTAGTATATAATGTATCCAACCTATAAATATTGATAGAGCCACCGATCGTCGAAAACAAGGTCAATACACTCATATATAATATATATAAGATATATTTCTATATAACTAGTTTGTAACGAAATTATTAAATGAAAAATATAATTAAAATGGATTATAGATCTTTAAGATTGTAAACTTTATTTTAGTATATCAATTTGCATGCAAGTTATTTTGTTTTATAATTAAAACTGATTGAACTGCTATACCTACATATTATAACACATCCACATAATATTACTAACAAACTAAAATTATATTTATTTTTTTTATTTTAAAGTAACTACAATGAAAAATAATCAAGCTAATATAGCAGGATATAATTTAACTCATAATTTCCCTAGAAAAAAAAAATACGAAACAAAACGGACATCGAGTCCTGATACCTATTAGAAAGAGGTCAATAAAATCTGTTTATTTATAGTTAACATTTTACTCAGTAATAATAATTGAATCGACTTCCCTTATGGCAGTTAATTAAGTCCAACATAGTCTGTAGTCAACGTGGAGTTTGGGACTAATGGATGCAATAGTAATTAGCGATCCTCTAATTGACCCTTCGTTTGTAATTGTTTACATTTCACGAGAAAATCTGCTTATTTATTTACTCTAGAATTTTCCAGAATGATCGATGTTTATTTGAACTAAGAAAATACGTTGTAAACAATCGTGTAGGTAGAACTCATAAGATTAATTTTTCGCATGGTATTTTTCTGCTAACGATTGTTTATGCTTTTTAATTGGTATGATTTTTATTAAGAGCTTTTCATAACTTTAATATTTATATTTTCTTTGCTTATAGATTTATATCAAAAAATTATAACTAAGAAGGTAGCTTGTAATATTTAAATGAAGAAAGAAAATGATAACTATTTAACTTGATTGTTTCAATTTTTCTTTATAGGATTAGGTACATATAAAGTTTCTCAAAGGAATTTACATTTTAATATGTTTCCTCCACAGGTTTCCTCTATTCTCGAAATGTCAAAGTTCAATAATTGTAAAAACAGACATTTTTAAATGTAGGTAACGATTCATTTATCTAAATTTATTCTATATATGTTATTAATGTCCATAAATTAGTTTTTTTCGAAAGTTCCGAGTGATGTATAGTATTTAGGTGAGGTGTTCTATTTTCATGTGAATTTTTATAAATACACTTACATAATATATATCATTGCGATATTTAGGTACGTGGTCTACTTATTTCAGAATAAAATAAATACGATTTTTGGGATTTTGTGAGTCTCTAAGTCAAATATAAAAATAAGTCGTTTTTTCCTTCCTGACGCTATAACTCCAGAATGCACGAACCGATTTCCACGGTTTTGCATTAGTTGGAAAGATCTCGGGCTCCGTGAGGTTTATAGCAATGAAAAGGTGTCTCTGGTTCGCCGGGATTGCTAGTCTTATATTTAAATATGCTTAATCTTGATTGAATCTTTAATTTATTAAAAAATAATTTTGAACTCTACCTCAGTACCCAAACACACCGCCACAAAGCGGGTAAGCAAAACATGTTGTACATTTTAATAACGTCGGTACTACAGTACTACAGGTACTCTTGAACAGTTAGCAAACTTCAACTGCTCTACATAATAAATATATTAGTAAGGGAAAAGAGAACTTAACTGCAAGTAAACGGCTAATTAAAGTTCACGAGATAGTCGCGCGAAGACAGGACTACGTTTATCGGGTTAGCTAGTGTTTATTTGATTTATTTTAATAATGTACACGTTAATATTTGATACATTTTAAACCTTGCAACACATCAATACAACATGGCGGACGCTGAAACGTCATTTTGACATCCAATACATAGAGTCCATATCTATGCGTGCGTATTATATTATTCTGATCAAATAATGGAATTTAGGTTCCCCTTTCGTGTATTTACGTTGTATTAGATAACAAAGTTCACACCTTAAACTTCTAGTACTTGTTATTGGTTACTGATTGACAACAGAGGTCCCAAACTAAAGCAATTAATCCGTTCTCGGTACATAATTGAGTAACGTGCATCGCATATCCGATCGATATCTGCATGACAATAACGCATGCGTCCTGTGGATGCTCGAAATTAATTATCCACACATGATAGCATACAGATTGAGTTCCCAGAAATGTACCTCAAATGTAGGTGATATGAGGGGGAAACACAAGGGAGGACGATCAGTCAAGGCCTTTGATACTCTCTATGTGGGTAGGAATCAATGTCGTTACCGTTTGAAATAAAGGTCTTCCACCTTTATTTCAAACGGTAACGACATTGGTTTCGACTTGGATTCGACTTGGAGCTTTTCAGAGAAGGATTATTTTTTTGGGTTTCATGAAAGTAAAACGGGGCTGTATTACAAAGATCGACCTATTAAAAAAATTGGTCGGTATTTTAATTACCAATTAATCTTCATTGAAAAGATGCTTACAAAAAATATATTCACTAGCTCTCTACCCGCGGCCCAACTAGAGCAGCAAATCCGTGGTAATCTTAAGTTAAACGTTCTACGTTCCACTTATTCTATCTCGTCACCAAAATTAAATCATAAAACGGTTCCGATACGACGTGAAAGAAAGACAAACAAACAACCTCATTTTCGCATTTATAATATTAGTAAGATTCATGAAAATGCTTAGTTATATAGAACTTAACCGGTTCTCAATACATTGTGTTTTGTCACTTCTTATTCAATGTAAAAGTCGTTACTCGTTTGAAGTAAATATTAGCACAATGGAGTATTCACTTTTGTTATTTTCTTTTCTTATGAATCATGACACCTTTAAGCTTCCAGCCTTCCCCTGTACCATGATGTCTTAAAATCTGTGCTTAAAATAGTATCATTTCCTGCGTGGAAAAATTACAGCGTCATAGGACTCATAGGTCGTCTAGTGCAAGTCTTTTGCCCACCATAGAAATCTAAATAACAAGGGTGCCCACACTGTATTGTATTGTATTGTATATACCAAGGTATATACCACGTATATACTATATACCATACCATATGCATTTTTGTTATAGTCAAAGATTTTACATTGTTATAGTTAATAGTTACATAGAGAATATCAAAACTTACTGTGTTCACTTTTTAACATTATTTTTTTGAATATTTGTAATTTAATTTTATTCAATTTATTCGTAAGTAATTAATATTGTTAGCAGACAAAGCTCATTGGGCATATTTGACGGCTGCGGCGGTCAAAGATTTGTCTTGCGCTATGTCGCCGTGATGTAATGTGCACTCTATTAATTTTGCTGCGTAAAAAGTAGGGAACCCTATATCACCGTGATGTAACGTGCATTATATTTTGCTGCAGTAAAATGTACCTTATATCACTATTACCAAACATAAAATGCGATACGTAAAGTCTTAAAAAGCTCATTGAGCATATTTGACGGCGTTCAAAGCTTTGTTCAAAGATTACATTCCCCGCTCCATCCCCCGGCGCCCATCGTCAAGGAAGCAGGTCGCGACTTCCGTAATACGATGATGACGCTCAGTAAGACGTGGGCGCATCGGGTCCACGTGAGGGTCTTACAAACCTCGCCTCTTTGTCCGAAATCACGTTCACAAATAACGTGATCTCCAATCTCCACCCACGTGGAGAAGGGACCATCGACGCCCACAAAAATTCATAAATAGAAGTAAAAGCCATGTGATCAATAAATGTTTTCCTCTTAATTAAGTGATCTGTAGAGCAAGTACAAATTTGTATTAAAAATATTTACATAAGTACATCTTATGGTGAATTCCCGTAGCATTTAGTGGGATATTGGATAGTTGGAATATAAGTTTGATTCAGTGATCGATTTTCTTTACGGACAAGTACATGAGCCGTTCTGTGTTCTGCTAGATGGAGATTTTTTTCCCACCGGGGATTGAACCGACGTTCCTTATTTACTATCCACGTTCTACGCTCATGCGTAGGCGAATGGGCAATGGAGTCTTATATGTATAACATTTTTAATTTGATTATTACTTACCGTAGCTCTATGGCTTCACTAAATTATATCAATTTATGAGTGTTCCTAAATCTTTCCTTTGAGTTCCACAAATTATACATTATAATTTAATCACTCACAACATAATATTAGAAACAACAAGCAATTGACTTCTATTTTATAAGAACAGTACGCTCGCGCTCCAATTAAAATGTGTATACTTTATAAACATACATTTTTTTAAACCTAGTCCAACATACAAATAGCTGTGAGGTATACTCGTTTAATGTATTTAATATATTATTTATATAAGTACATATATTAGTTATATAAGTAGTGTAGATGAAAAAAACAATTTTTTTTTCTTATACCTTTCCATATACAAAATACAATAAATTCATACAAAGACATATTCCCGCCTCTATTTTAAGCGGTTTTATTGGACGTTGCAAAATTGACTGTCACAGACAATCCAATTTCGAAAGCGTATTTTGCAGTTCCGATTTTAGATGAATCGGAAATTGTGGAGACGTATTGATCTGAATATAATATCTAGAATAGCTATTTGGGAGTTGCCATAGTGTCCTAAGGCAGTATTTTTCCTTTCCAGTGTTTAAAAACATATAATATAGCATTAGACGACCTATACATTTAGACTAAATATTATAGAGCTTTAGGGCATGCGGGGCTGTTTAAAAGGTTGCTGTACCGGCTGTTAATGTTATTATCAAACCTATATTGAGAGCAATAGATGCAAAAATAGCTTAAGAGGCGTAATTTTCTTATTTCCGCTACGTTATTTTATACAAGGAATCTTAGTTAAAAAAATTAAAGTGTGCCAGCCCTACGATTTCGATATATTATAGTAGAGATTAACTTAATCACTTTGAGTGCACTTCAATCCTTTCATCGGTACAATGCGAAAATGGAATAATTTTTTCCATTTTAAATTAAATTTCTGTTACGCTTTCGTTTTACAAAATCTGCACTTATTGTACAAGTTTGATTGTTATAAAAACTTGTAACTACAATAAGTGCATTTACCTGTAAAAATTAATATGTTGTCTTTTTTTCTCTTACACCTAGATTACATACATACTTATCTATTAAAATAAAAAAAAAAAACAATATAGTTTCCACGAGGTCTGCCCATGATTCATGCATCTTCCGTTGCCGTAGGCGCAATAAAGAAACTGAGAGCACCTACTAAAACTTAATAGCAATATTGTATATATCAAGCTAGCTCATATCAGCTATTGTAGGCGTTTAAGTATAAGAATGAATAGGCTTTACCTTACTGATCAGGCATGCTAACCTGAAAGACCGCATCTTCACTTACCATCAGGTGTGATGGCGGTCAAATGCCTGAGCAGTGTGTTAAAAAAAAAAAAAAAAAAAGAATTATTCATATTTGTGTGTCCCCTATTTAAGCGTTAAGTTGTTTAGTATTGATAATATTTTTTGAAAAATTGAAAAATCGGCCCTAAGATAAGTGTTTAGTAGTAACAACCTTACTTCAAAAGCACGCTAAACTTGATAAGTTCCCGAAATAATGCTCAAACGTGAATTAATACGAGCCTGTCACAAATTTGTCGCCCATGCTAACAAGCTTTCAGAAGTCGGATAACGGATGTTTAATTTTCAGTTTCATCACAATTTACTTCAGGAAATTGCGCAACTGGTCAATTAATGTTATGAGCGAAGAGAAATCTAAAGGAAAGCAAACCATAGATTTTAGAATTAATTTATGTTAATACTAGCAGCTCCACCCGTCTCCGTTTGGGCTGACCAGGATAAAAAAGAAATGAAATATACCAAAAAAGTAAAATAAGGCTAAACTATGTTACTTCCTAATAATGTAGCTTTCTATTAGTGAAAAAATCACTAAAATCGGTCCAGATCTTTTGGTACCTATTATGTATATTAGCATACAAGGAAACAAAAAATACTTTGCTCTTCATAATGAGTGCGGATGAACAACAAGTTGACGCAACCTGTGGACGCAACAGACGTTATTCTGAATTCGCGCTAACTGTCAAACGCGTGAAATAGGACACAACAAAAAAGATTTATTAAAATCGGTCCAGTTGTTCATACGTGATAGCGTTATCAAGCAAAAAGGCATTTTATTTTTATAAATAGAAGAATATAAATAAAATATAATACATATAATATTTTACAAATAGAATAGATCGTAAAGTACTTTATGAATATTAAGAATTTCAGAAAAAAATAATACTCCTCATATAAAATAAACGCAATTTTTTGTTTCTACCTATCATTATTAATTGATTTATGTATAAAGAAGGCAATTTTTTTGTATTGGTAAAAAATGTGATTTCTTTTTATTTGATATTTTTTTACCAATACAGTAGTAACCTTTTTTTTCGTTTAGTTATTAAATTAATTTTATTCGTTACCAATTTAATACATCAATTTATAATTATTTTAATGAAGAAATGATCAAAGGGGCGGAGACAAATTGGCGCGCTTTAAAAATTGATTACATATTTAAACTTTAATTAAGTGTTTTATCTACTATTCTGCTAGCCATAAGCCAGCTATTTTAAACCAGCGCTGATTGTTCAGTGGTACTTAATTATTTTAAACAATAAAAATTGATTATTTTGACTATATTAATTGTTTTATTTACTACTATGCACTACTAAAAATTTTATTTAAATATAATTTATACTACCAGTGTAAATTTAGAAACTTGGGAGTCTAGTTAAGTAGCAGAATTTTTTGGTTGAAACGATGATGACAACCCTAATTTTTTATTTGCTATTTTCTAGTACTTAACATAATATGATTTATTGGTGATCTCTTTAAATTAGTTTGCTTAAATACTTATTTGGACACACCTATTATAATACATACAAAAACATTTATTTGGTACTAGACCTTATATCTCTGGATTTTAGGTGATTTATTGTGGAACTGATTTTTTATTGTTTGGTGACTACATTTTGGTGACAGATCTAGTTACTATTTTGAGGACAAACCCTATTATTTAAGAAACACAAAACTAATTAAATTGGTGATAACTGATAGCTTAAATGATACCCTTACTTTTATAGCACTTTATTGAGACGCACCTACACACAGTTTATTTTTTAAAATAAGGGTAACTAACTAAGTAACTAGGTATAAATAATAATTATATTTATCAGAAACTAAATGAAAATTGGCGCAATTAGAGAAAAGAAAGAAAAGAATATTAAAAATTCATAATACAGACTTACTATCAAACTACTATGAACCAAATATCAAAGCTGCGTAAATACTCACACATAAAAATTTTATAAATAGCCATTCAGAAATATTTCAATTCATAAAACATCAACATCATAAGTAGTTACCTTTATTCATAACTCGCACTCGACCTTAACGTTCAAATTTTCGCTTTCAGCCCAAGTGGGTTTACGTTGCCAAAAATTTAAAGTGAACCGCCGTATCTACCGAAAGCATTTCGAGTGCCGGAAACGGATCGATAAAACGGGTCGATGTAATCAATAATTTGGCGAGCTTAGAAGTGCAATTGCACGGGAGGGGTCGGAGGGAGTCCAGGAGGCAGCGGGTGCGTGCGCGCCGCGCCGGGAGCAGCGCGGCCTGCGAGGCAGCGGGCAGCGCGCAGTCGCCAGTCAGTAGCGCGAGCCGCCCCGCCTGGCACGCACGATGTTTGCGCTCGCGCTCGCCGCCGTCGCCCTGTGCGCGCTGTCCTCCCGCCCCGGCGCGGGCGCCAGCCTCCACTGCGCCATGCGCCGCGAGATCTCGCCCTGCACCTGCCGCCGCGAGGACAACGGCACCGGCGCCATCGTCGTCGTCTGCAAGAGCATCAGCACCTACGAGGAGATCGCCCGAGCGCTCACCGACAAGTTCAACCCGGAGACCAAGATCGTGCTCGAGGTGGCCAACTCCCAGCTGCCCGACTTCGCGGACCATACCTTCCGCGAGCTGGGCCTCTCCATCACCCGGCTAAAGCTCAACTTCGACAACCTAAGGCAAGTCTCACGCGAAATGTATGTGCGAGCTCTTTGTGTGAATGATCTTCGACACATTAAAACGTGATAATACAAAACAGTGCGTGAGTTGAGAGAAACGGCAGGTCCATGATAAGAGCGACAGCGATCGGTTATCGACGCAGTGGGCGGCTCCAGCAGGGTTCGCCATGGCCCAGCTGATCGACCAACTCGGCTACGCGGAACGCGAGCGTCGAAAGCGTGACTCTAACACAATTTTTTCCCAGTAAATTTCCCTTTGGAATGAGTTTATTATTGAGCTGTGCTTATCAGTAACTACAATTATTATTAGTGTACGCAAACACGAGGAACCCGGACTATGTAATTACGAGCGATATTGTCGAGATACGGTTGATTTTTTTAATTTCGATAGTCAGCAATTAGGGCGCCCGTGACCCATCACCTCGATCCTCGTTGACCACAATTGATCCGAAATTTTAAAGTAATCGATCGGCAAAAGTACTTTGAATTTCCCCTTAACGTAATCGCAATGAAATTTTGCTAAATAATGAATCATCAGAAAGTTATCGCTCTCGTTCGTGGATCTTTATGTTTTTGTGACAATGTTTTTATTATTTAACTTTAAGTACAATTGGAGTAATTCATTGATGATAAGTTTGAGCGAATATGTGTTTTTTGTGAAGGATTACGAGTATATTTGTTGGTGTGGGCTCCAGTTATAGCCGTTCTGGGGATAACATCTAGGAGGGGCAGTGCGATAGTTTACCGGGTTATCTTAGGTCGCTTCTAAAGCAGTAAAATTGAATGATATCGCATTGGCCGTGTTGTATTTACTACATTTACCCTTAATGGTATGCTAACAAATTACAGCGGTCGTTTGAAAAATTAGCTAATGCGACTTCAATATTCAAAAGACTTTATGTACTTTGTAAAAAGCACTATCAAAAAAGTATACTTAAATGCAATGTATGATTTTTATCAAATATACACTTTTTGTACATAAAGTCTATTTTGATACATTTTTAACCCATATTGATCATTGATGGATCTTTAGACTTATCACAGTAAAGTGTCGTAATTGTACAGCTCAATAATTACTAACGCTTACAAATTATTTGCATCATTGCGTATTGTAATTGTTTTATTTTGTGTTGGACTGAATTCGAACAGAATTTTTGCCCATTAGTCATATAAATTGGCTTGGAAGATGAGAGAGAGAAGAGATTTCTTGAATTATAAAAATATTACTATTACGTCTTGTCAGTCAAAACACAAATCTGTACCTATTTCATCGGTTGGTACTTACGGAAAATCAAAGGAATACCTAAACCTCTGGAGATAATTTTTATTTCTCAGAAACGTAAAGAAGTTCAGTAGATTATAGCCTTAGATTATAGCACTGAACATAATATTACAAAATATTTCCCGAGGGATGTTTACAGAATAATATTGTGTGTAATAAGATAAATTGTATCGAAGAACCGGCATCCGGCAGCGAAAGGACTTCCAAGAAATCAGGAATATTATAAAATAGCAAATCTGCGTTGCTTTTCAAAGTCACAACGATATAATATTTTATGTCAATATATTTTCTCCTTTGTATCTATGTCTAAGTTAGTATTCCTCTTTTGTTTCTATTATATATTTCTTATAATTATGTTCGTTAAAAATTACATTTATTGGTACCCAATTTGGTTATTTTACTTCTATTTTTAACTAGCATTGTGGTATAGTAACTAGGTTGCCATGACCACATCTCATAACATTGTCCTAAGTAAGGAAATCCTGTAAGCGAAGGAACAAATTACATATTTAATATTTTTGTAAATTCATTGGTGTGTCGGCCGTAGTCGGGGCATTAGACATTAGTCGTGAAACGTATTCAAATACATATTATTGAAAATATTAAGGTGGACTATATTACGAGAAAGAGTAAGCAAATAATTAATTGAGCAATAAATTCCTCACACGGTGACGTGTGCAAAAAAAAAATCTCATACCCTGCATATTTTCACTTCGACCTCAATTATTTCCAAATATATTTTGAAACTTTAAACAAATAAAGTATACATAATAAGCTTCATCATCATCAACCCGTATATGTTCACACTGCTGGGACATGGACCTCCTATGAGGGACCTCTCTGAGCTTGAAAATTTATATTCATATCCTTAAACTTATTATGAGCCTTTGCTTTTCTTATAACTTAAAAGGACTCTACCCATCACAACGTATATGCAACGCTCTACTATGTCCACTAGAGCATATGAAAGCCATATTTATTGGCTTTGATGGACACTTGCTGACGCCCCGTGCATACCACTACACTAGGTCGGCTAGCGCCATTACTTTCCCACACTGGAACATCCTGCTATAGGATATTATGGTAACGCTCAGTTCTGTGGAAAGTTGGAAGAAAACTATTCGAAATACACCTGTCTTTTAATAGACCAGAACCGCGTCCGAAATTGACGCCATCCCTCCGACAAGCTTTCAATTTCCTTATGAATACGTAAACTCAATAAATGTAAGTAAATGGACTGTTCTATCCTCCAAGAGGGAGAGAGAATAATTATGTTTTATCAGGCAGCGATAGATGGGGAAGAATCTACCTACTCATAATGCAAGTTGCAACCATTTGTAACGTGACATTAAAACAGGACGTGCGTTGTATCAAACTTGATCCGCATAGGAATTATATTTCTGAACACAAAACTGAACTTTGCTACGTGACGGGGCAGAATGACGGTCCTCAATCTGGACCTCTGAACAAGACATCTAAATTGTACTAAAGTAACTGAATATAGAATTTTCTATTATGTCTTTAATTTTAAATTATTCTCGCATTAATTTTAATAAGAGCCCAGAGATATTCACATTTTTATTTCGCACTATGAAGAAGGCTTTATGAGAGAGTATCAGTAACACGAACCGGAGTTCTTCGGAAAGTAGTGGAGAGGCAATTTTAATATCGAGAGATGGATTCCAATTTATTTGTTTACTGGGAATTTATCAAAGGATTAAATTTCGCTCGAAACGGTGATATTCCTCTATTAAGTTTCATCTGGAATCCATATTGAAGCGCAGCGTAATTCGATCAAAGCTTTCAAAGTAATTAAAACTGCAATCTATTCTGAGAATTTAAATGAAATATTGCTTTGGAAGCAAGGGTTTTAATAATATTTAACTACCATCTCGCCATGATAACGGTCAGAAAAAACATACCCTCTGTATAAATATCGAAAATAAGCTTTTATGTGAATTCGGAAGGTCTGAGAATGGATCGTCAATTTTTTTTAATACCCATGATTATAGTGTTCTTAAATAGGTAATTTGCTAGGTCGTCTACTATTAGTAAAAAAGCTTTACCAGATACGTATAGATATGATAACGTAATTATTTTTTATAAACTATCGAAATAAAAATATTTCCGAAATGCTTGAATTTTCTTTCCTTTTTCATTTTTCACCGTGCTTAATTTGGTTTCAATATCTTTTATTAATGTGATCGTTGTTACTGTGTTAAAATGATCTCCATCTTTTCAAATTACATACAATAGAGTCATTATTTCTAAATAACGATAGCGATGATGAATTTGTTTCCTGACGAAAATCGAGAGATAGAGAGACCTTAGAGAGACGTAATAAGCCTAACTAAATCAATTATAAAATTAAATGGAGTAATGCAAGTACAATAAATTCCAGCATTGCTTGGCTAATAAATTGGATTTGCAAAGGTATGTTCTGTGGCGTTCAAACAATGCTTTATGGCACAGCGTATGGAGGAATTTCCAATAGTGCGCTGGAGTGAGGATTACAACTGCATAGCGCGAAATAACCCGGTTAGAGCTCTGGTAAATCCAAATTGCTGCATTGTATTGCATTTGTAGTTGTTTGAATCGAGCTTCGAGGAATATTCCTTGTTGGAGTAACAAATAATTTGAATCGTTTTAAATGCGCAAGGAATAACCTAAAATGATAAAATAATTTTACTAAAATGATCTAATTAATGATGCTGTTCTGAGAAAGAAGGTGAAAGAAATTTATTTCAAAAATTTGTTGTAGCACTTCTTTATCTATCCCTTCTAATATTATAAATGAGAAAGTAACTCTTTCTATCTGCCTGTCTCTTCTCCATGCCTAAACCACTGCACCGATTGGACATAGGATAGGTTTTATCCCGTAAATCCCACGGAACAGGAACTATACGAGTTTTCTTATACGCCGAAGCCAAGGGCGGAAAGCTTGTAAAATAAAAGACAGTCGCATAAGTTACCCATAGTACATACCTAACTATTTTATATTCGTTGGTTCATATATTATAACAATTAAAACCATATATAAAAAGTAAATTTAATATAGGTGTAAGTTTTTACCTTTATCAAATAAAATACAAGCACCACCTCTGTAATTACACATCAATATCGATTCAGCAATTTACCGTGTAATTGAAATAAACATGCTTTTGCAATTGTCGCACACTAATGGGTGAATAGATAACGTTATCGAAGCAAGTGTACTGACGTAAACAATTTTATAATTTGTTTATTTATTATTAGTTCTTGAGATAATTGAAATGGTTTTATGTGAGGGAACAATAATTCCGGGTAGCTGTTGTGTTTATTTCTTTTTTTTAAGCGGGTCATAGAGATGGTTTGCTTGATGGACGATTACCGCCCACCGCAACATTAACAACCATTGCAGAAGGGCCTCTTTATAGGAAGGGAAAGAGAAATTGTCAAAATAAGAAACTTTAAATCTGAGGACGGCAAACTTATCTTACAACCAGACAATTTGTTTACCTACTTATAAACATTCGCTCTTGCATTTTTTTCCTAAGGCGGTCGCCCTATATTGCTATATTGCTCATTTTCATATATGGTAAACCAAAAATGCGTATATGAGTCGATCGAGCATCATATCATTAAATTCTCGTGAAATAGTTGGGTGAAAGCTTCGTGAAAGTCAATAAGTAGACCGTAAGGAAAAATATTATTTGGACTAACTTGTGGACGCTTCTGTGCTCATCGAGTATTTGGACTAGTGAAGACGTAATTTTTGAACTTCGTAACCCACTGTGAAATAATCGTTTCCATTTAAATGATGAGTGGAGTTTGTCATCAAGTATCGTCATATTACACTGACGACACTCCATACATTTGAAGTGATTTAATTACTCGTAACAGCTTGCGTAGCATGAGCATTGAGCATATATCTTATACATACGGGTGTGTGTTTATGAGTTTGTATGTGTGGGTGTGTGCAAGATTTAGTACAAATCAGTCACTCTTATTTATTATTAAGCATAAGTAAACCTTTTAATTAACAAATACTTAGGTACCTGTTTTTTTTGAAATACTTCAGAATGGAAAATAACACTTTATAATCCAATTTGGCTAAGAATCACTTTAAAAACACACAGTAAAAGAAATTCTCTAACTTAATATCTTTAAGTTTGTTGAAAACAACTGTTTAATATAATAATCAGCGTGAGTATCACATTTCTGGTTGCTATTGGCAACGCGACCCGAGACTTACCCTTTGCTCCTTAGAGCCGGATCAATTCGGAGTTATACCAATATAACAGCTGATTACTAATTCACACGTTTAATTACAACGTTAATTATGAGTCCTAGTTAGCCGTTTCATTGTTATACTGACCAGTTATGTAGTCACTTAGTACCAATTTATTTAGTAAGTTACTTGATGCAAATATTGGTTTAGGTTTTCTTTAAATAATTATAGAGGGGATCAAATTACGAGCATCAAATATTCATCAGAAAATAAACATCAAGTAATGTTTGTGATAATATTATTATTCCCGTGTTGATTTAAAAGAACAGGCAGAAAGCTCTAAATGACCCAAGCTCTATCAGATTCCAATAACCTTGCCAAAAAGCTGCATGGATCAGTGAATGTACCTACAAAGTAAAATTTTTATAGTTATAAATTTTTGTAGGAATTCCAACCAATACCCGCGGCCCCATCATTAAAGCGGCTCGACGGAACACAGTGGGGTTTTAGTTGGTAAGAATCCGACATAATCCCTGGGGGCTGTGGGTATCTTTGGAAGATTACCCCACTTAAAAAAAAGGGAAAATAAAAAAAATAATAATATGAAAAATATCCAAGGAACAGAGAAAATTATATGCTCAGAAATAGCAAAAACAATTCGTCCACATACATAACACTGGCAAGAAATCTTCGCTTATTTATAAAAAAAATACGTCAGCATAATATTTCCTTTTTCAAAAAAAAAGCGCCACAGTATGGACTGCTATGGGCAAAAATATTATTGGGTTCACTTCAGATCCTATTTACTTAGTATAAGCACGGATAGAAAAAATAATGCGTGATAAATTATGTTTATCTGAAGATTTGTTTTTTCTTTAGACTAAGTCTATTATAGTGGATCAGTGTTTTTTCTTTGTTATTGATGACTTTCGAAATGGCGTCTTTTAATAAGATCAAAGTGCAATTACAACAACGGAACTATTAACTAATATTATTAACGACAAACTTATATATTAGTTGTCGTTAATAATATTACCCATTTATAAACCTACCCACAAAATTTACTTAGGTATGGGCCTGTATTAAATCATAATATATTAAATATTGATGTAAACAGTTATCCAATCCAAACTTATAGGACTGTAAAGTCCTGCGCGAATAGATGATAAATAATCAAAATTCCAGTTATATCATATAGGGTAACGGCACCAGTGGTCAGCCAGGCACCAGTGATCAGCCTATTGCGTTGTTTATTGGCCATAAATATCGCTGTAATCAAAATAACCAAATCACGCGCACTTAAATAGAAGCTCTGTTTCGTTATTGGTTCATGCATCACGCGATAGGAGCAGCAGGGGGTCAGGGGAGAGAAGTAATCACGTTCGTACAGGTGCTGTCCGCCGACAAGAGCAGAAGTGTCATGTCTGCAATATTTTTTGTTTCACGTGGTGCTCTTTTGAAAGGTGAGAAATAACATATTTTAGTATGAAATGCGATTGTGTTTTATAGATAATAACTTTATAGATTACTTAGAGCATTTAATTTTATGAAATTTGATAAAAAATATTGTTTTTTTACTTAAAAATTTGAGGGGCTGACCAATGGATACCGATTTTTTATGAAAGATCCAATGGACAGCCCCTGGGGCTGATTACTGGGATTATTCCTAATTGTTAGAAAACCCAGTGGTCAGCCGCATTTCAAAATATTTTTTTCAAGCGGCTGACCAATGGGTCTCAATCTGTGGTCTCAATGATCCAGTATTCAGCCACGATGTTATTGAAATAATATTTTAAGTATAAATGTGAATGTTTGTGTTTAAATCTATAAGTAATACTTCATGTTAGTTAAGTTTTACCTGAAATAATGGTATTATGTGTATTCATATCCAAAAGTTATTATTGTTCCCTTTTTTTCTAGCTAAAAATGCCGCCAAGACAACAGTATCCTCCAGAGAAATCCTTCGAAAGAGATCCTCCTGTGGTTGATTATAATTATACAATATTGTGGATTATAGATACATCAATAATATTATAAACTAATATCGCTGATTTCTTTAAAAATAATTATTGCTGTTTTTATGATAAATAATAAGAAGTTCCTAGAAAATAAGAAGACACAAAGAGATTGTAATAGTATGTTTAAAATAATATTTGTATTATGTGCGATATACATTTTTTTGTGCTATGTGAATCGTTGCTATAAAAATGTGATTAATATAGTTGATTTTGATATAACATTGTTTATTTTGATCTCATAATTAGTTATACTTACTAAAGGCTGAACACTGGGTTCAACAAGGCTGTTTATTGGTTTTTAGAGGCTGTTCACTGGGACACTGGGCCATTTTTTGTTTAAAATTAATTATATATTTTACTAAGAGAATTATTGTTTTTGATAAACGCTGATTCGAAACTACAATAAACAATAAATCCATACATGTTGTACGTTTTTTTATTCGACGATTGTTGTAGAAATGGCAATTGTCAAAACTTCAAAAAGCTGTTATGAGGCTGACCACTGGTGCCGTTACCCTACTAGCATTCCGCCTGCGGCTTCGCCCGCGTTTTCAAAAAAAAAACCCGCATAGTTCCCGTTCCCGTGGGATTTCCGGGATAAAACCTAGCCTATGTCACTCAGAAATGATGTAGCTTTCCAACAGTGAAAGAATTTTTCAAATCTGCCAAGTAGTTTCGGAGCCTATTCAATTCATACAAACAAACAAACAAAAAATCAAACCTTTCCTCTTTATAATATTTGTATAGACATAGTACATAATATAAACATCAGTCCGGAATATAGTAGAGTAGGTTATGATAAGCAAGATGTTTTGAAATCGCCGTGTTATGTCTACATTATATGTACTTCATGTTGGGAACACATTTATTGAAACTTTAAAATTGAAATAAAATGTTTGAGAAAAATGGAAAAGAATATTTTATATTTATTATTAGTTTTCACTTCGTTCGCTTGCTTCCGTCGCTTCATTGCAATCTCCTAATGTAATACATAACATGCTTTCAAGCATTCCCAATTCATATTACCTAATACCGCTTTCCGTTTTCATTTCCCGCCAACAGCTTCTACCTATTGCGTTTCTAATCTTCTAGTATTTTATACATTTTTAATTTTTATAAACATGTAAGTACTTAGTTACTAGAATTTATTGTTATTTAAATTTATTCAAACATTTGAAAGTATTTTTATGTTTATTAATTATTTATTTTTTGTGTATTTTATTTTTTACTTAAAATTCTTATTGTAGCCAAATAAGTTATAGAGATAGAATAAGATAATAGATATAATTTTTTACTTTTAATCCACATTTCAATTCGATAATATTAATGGAAAATGTTGGCGCATCACAGGATTACAAAAGAATGAAATGAGTGACGATGAGGCCAATTAGGTTGTGTCAAAGACATCTTGATAGTTGATAGTTCACTGATCTTCATAACCACGCGTGCGAAGTCGGGGGACAACTGCAGATAATGTACCTATAGGTATTAAAGTTTAAATAGGAATGAATAGTGAATTTAATTTGATTCGAAATGGTTTTTCCTGAAAAATAAATTAAAATTAAAATAAGATGTAAAGAATGTCAAAATCAAAAATCAAAATCAAAATTGTTTATTTGGAACAATAAAACACAACATTACAAAAACTTTATGAACGATGGCACCCATAAAAGCTTAAATAAGCTACGGCACAGGTGCCAACGCCCGCCTCCATACATTAAAAGTTCCACTAACCAAAATTTTCACATTCATATCTCCAAAAACAGAAACACAAAGTAATGATAAAAGTAAGTTAGACAATTTATACATATAAAGACTGTAAATTATATTATTTTTCCATCAATCATTGAAATTGTGTCTTTCATGAGAAAAGTAAAAGATCATAGAACTAAAAAGAGAAAATTTACAAATATTTAATATACAGGGTGTCCCACTATTGGTATACTAAGCGCGAAAGGACTTGTAGTTTTGCATACACTGATCACTTAAAAAATACTTAAACAACAAAATTACGTCAAAAAATTTTTGCTAAATTTTTCCTGAAAATTCATGTTTTTTTCTCTAGCTTCGCGCAGCCGGCATATACCGGTTCTCTGATGTGAGCATTTTGTCTATGAAAACATAATCTTAAAAGATAGCTCATAGCTCACGTGCAGGTGGCAAAGTTGGGCGGGTTGCTTGTTAGGAGTATACACTGTACACATAGAGTTTTAAGAATTCATCTATTTGAAAAAAAAATGCGTCTGGAATTTTATAAGTCTTTTTTACGTACTCAGCGTATGCAAAACTATAACCTCCTTTGAGGTTAGTATACCAACAGTGAGACACCCTGTATAATAATTTATGAGCCTGATTTCAGTCAAATCGTTCTCTCTCACTATTCTTCATAGCAACATTAAAGAGTGTAATTATTTTGAGATTTTCTTTATATCATTTTATTTTTTCTATGTAAATAACTAAGGTAAATAATAAGTTCTTTCTAAAACTCCTGAAACGCGTGAGTCATGTGTTCAAAACTATATCTTGAAAGGATAGGCATTTGGATGAAAATTACTTTTTATTCTAGGTCTGTTGGTGCGTTACAACGGCCATTCAACAAGATAAATATTTTTATAATTGAAATTTTACTTAAGCATTTTAAATCTTGAATTTTCAAACGACAATATATTTTATACAATGACGACATACAGGTCGTTGATTTCTTTCTTTCCTTGTCGATACTATTGATTAATAATTTCTAAATTCTATGAAGGCTTTACTTATTCAAGTCTAATAACCTTAAACTGCACCCCGATAGCTTGTTCACGTTTGTGGAGGGCTATTTAGAATTCCCCGACTGTAGGGTTGCCAACAATTTTTTTTTGTTATGCATGATATAGTTAAAAAAGTAAATGCATTGTTAGATTAAATCGATAGGTACAATACTTATTTATTTTAGTATGCAGGTACTTACAACATGGTTCATAACGTAATTAAAGTTTTCAAAAATCTCAAAAATTCCTACGGTAATATAAATTATATTTGATAAATATTTGAAAATTGTATACATATATAGTAGTTTTAAATATTTCGTTTTAAAGTATTACGTTTACATTGTCAAATTTAAAAAAGCCCTTTAAAAAAAATAAAGAAACAGTTATCAAATACAAGCTGTATTTTTATTACAAACTAGAGGTCCGCCCCGGCTTCGCCCGTGGTACATATATTTATGTTTTCTCTACATAAGAGCCATCCTGGTACTTCAAGGAATATAATAAAAAAAGAATTATCGAAATAGGTCCACCCGTTCTCGAGTTATGCGCTTACCAACACATTTTGCGATTCATTTTTATATTATAAAAGATGTGAAATTCACACATTTTCAGTTTTGACGTAGAACACGTAAAAACGCGTAGACACGCGCGAGCGCGGCCCAACGGGTAATTGGTCCCATTTTGTAATTTAATTAACCCTATGGCCCGGGCCAACGACAATTACGAATCGACTCGACTCATATTCAACTACTTGAATATATTATTTATAGGCTGGATTTGCAATTTCAATAACCGATTGTTTAATGTTAAGTTTTCCGAGTCGTAGATCAATCTCTTGTATTGGTTCCGGCATCTAACAGTAATCAATGTTGATGTGTTGATTTTTTTCAGTGAACCTTCAGCCGCGTTGAGAGTAAAATTTCAAGGTACTTATCTTGGAATCTTGTCAAAGTTTCTTCTGATACGTGTGCTAGGCAGGCAGGCTCTTTATTTTATTGTACGCTAAGGAAGCTCTTGACCACGATCTCGCCCGATGGTAGCTTAGATGTGGCCTAAGAAGGAAGCGTGCTTCCCTAGAACCTGTTCACTCTTCTCTTGAAGACCTTCATATTGTACTCGAGGCACTTGATCTCCAAATTGTATGCATATTATTCATGGTGCTCCGATCATTAGTGGAAACTTCTAATGAGACTAGAAAGTTCCAAAAGCTTTGATAACGTGAGACATTTCCGAACTTTAAATGTTGGGTTATAGTTTATACCAAGGTTTATACTCCCATAGAACTTGTGTCATTGATACTGTGTAAGTTTTGAAGAAAGTCAAACGAAGGCTAGAGTATGTTTAAGATTACATTTCATTAGGTGAATTAATGTTAGTTAAATGTTGTTTTGTATCGTTATAAACTACGGATATTCGATAATGTGTGGGATTACGGAAAACAATTTTATTCAGTGTAATTAAACAATAAGTAGGTATCTAGTATTAGTTAATACGAATGATAATTTTTTTAATACAAAAAATATAGGTTCTGGTAATTTGTAAAAAGCTTTTGTACTAAAATACCTAACGCATCATGAAATAATAAATTAGTATTAAATTGAGAAATATAGCGTTTAAAGAATTGAGATTTGTTTGAAGAAGATACCTGCGATTTCGTCCACGTTTCATCGTAGCAAAGGTAGCTCTACATTTTGCTGGCAACCTAACTACTAATTTTCCACATAAGTATTTTGTTGAATAGTTCAGATGTGTTCAAATAAAATTAACATTTCTTGGTATATACATTTACTTTTATATAAAAATGCATTTTTATTTCACAAAGTGTCTAAGTACTCAAATTTATTTTTGAATAAATATTCCGACTCAGATAGCACAAAGCTTTGTGAATGTTTTGCCAACGGCTATGTCTGAACCGTCGTGTTATTCCATCTGGTTATCGTTATAAATACATATATTCGATACTACATAGTTTATTGTTTATTTTTACAATAACAGCATTGTTTACTATCTGCCATTTAGTAAAGACTAATTGACTGATAGATACAATATTAAAACCTTGTTCGCTACTTACTAGATAAACGTTATAAATAAAAAAATATTAAAAATCGTAATTAATTATTTAAAAAATGGTTTCATTTAGGGATGTAACGATACATGATTTTGCCGATACGATACCGATACCGATATTTGTGGTAATGTATCGGCGATACCGATACCGATACCGATATCGATGGCTTGGTAGAAAAATAAATAGTGAATTATGCATAAAAAGTTACCAACATTTAACAGAGACAACTGTTAATCGTATTCTTTTAAATAAAAATGCCAAATCAAAAAACAACAAAACCATTTATTTTAGTATTATTATTTTACAAAGTCAGTTAAACTTTAAGTAATACACATACAATCAGTACCTAATAAAAGCTTACTATTGGTAGAGTTTTTTCAGAAAACAAAGTGCGCACGCGCGGGCGGCCTCCCGCATCGTTCATTGGGCGCGGGTTTTTGAATTTTTTGATATCAAAAAAATTGGTTGTTTGTAAAGTAGGTTTACGATCGAGATGTTTACGTACGTGATAACATAATGCAGTGGCAGCGCTCGAGATGAAACGGGAGATCGGTCCGTCTCTCTCTCGTTATACCTGCGTTCGCGCTCGTGAGGTTTTGGTGTGACACAAGTTTATGAACATGTCACCCGACTAAAACGATTTTAAAAACGTTATCACGTTAAAAATTAAAAAAATTCAAAATTATTTCTTTCTTTCCTTTACATAAACAAAGGAGATGGTCCAAAAATGTATGGACCAAAAACCCAGAGTCGATTTAGACAAATTGGGTATCATTGGCTTTATTATATTGCACAATTTACCCCACCGAAAAATTAATGCTCATATCCATGGGGTATAACAGTTATAGGGTAATAAAGTATATATGGAAAAATCATGAGTAACTTGTTATTTTTACCACTTTACAAGACATGTCAATGTAAGTTTGTGTATGTGTCTGCATGGGTGTGTGTGTGTGTGTTTGTGTAGCTCATTGTACAGTCAACCGCAGAAAGATTTGATAACAAAAATAGACATTTAATGATTTAGATTTTTTGGACACTTATTAGTTCCTTTTGGTGTAACATCTTTTTACGGTTGACTTTACCTGTTTTGTCTCATATTATTTTTCAGTTATTTTTATTTATAAAAAAAAAGAAAATGGTGGGAAACATATTTATTTATTTCAATTATTTAGGCTCCGAAACTACTGGACCGATGGCGATGGAGAGAGCTATGCTTGGAGTTTCCCTCCGTGATCGAATTAGGAATGAGGAGATCCGGAGACGAACCAAAGTCACCGACATAGCTCTCAGAATCCCAAACATTAAGTGGCACTGGGCGGGGCACATTGCTCGCAGGACCGATGGCATTTGGGGCGGAAAGGTCCTCGAATGGCGGCCGCGAATCGGAGGACGTAGTGTTGGTAGGCCCCCCCCCACAAGGTGGACCGACGATCTGGTGAAGGTCGCGGGTAACCGCTGGATACGGGTGGCACAGGACCAATCGCGGTGGAAAACCTTGGGGGAGGCCTATGTCAAGCAGTTGACGTCCTTCGGCTGATGGATGGTTTAATAGTATACTGCTGTTGTAAAAACTGGTAAAAATAACAAGTTACTCATGATTTTTCCATATATACTTTGTTAGCCTATAACACTCATACCCCATGGATATGGGCATAAATTTTTCGGTGGGTTAAATTGTGTAATATAATAAAGCCATTGATACCCAATTTGACTAAATCGACTCTAGGTTTTTTTTGGACCATCTCCTTTGTGATTGGAACACTCCTAGTAAGCAAATAAAATGCTTGTGTCAGGAGGTTCCGCTCTTCCTTAACACTATTACAGAAACAGAAATAAAACAATATGAATGAATACAATGCAAAAACATAAAAGAAAAGAAAGAATTTAATAAAAAAATATCGGTATCGGTTGATTTATTATCGGCGATACCGATATATCGGCTTGCCGATATATCGGCCGATATATCGGTATCGGTATCGGTATCGTTACATCCCTAGTTTCATTTGTAATGTCTGATTGCGGTGAATTATCGAATAACTGATAAGTGATAGTGTATTTCCTTAGTTAAGTATACAATAGTTTTCGGAAACGGTTTCTAAATCAAATGTATACATATATGGGAGTTGAATATTTTCGTTTTCAATAAAAATCCAGAGTATAATACGTTCTGTTTGTTAGTATACTTTTACTATGTACTTATACTTTCGATTTTGGTTAACCTACTTACATATTATGTCGCAAAGGGCACGACAATATTATTTAAAATTCAAATTTATCATTATTATTTCATGAAATTTTCCGCCGTCTATCTAGTTACTTCTGTTTCCGTAAATAAGAAAAAATCCTTAGTTAATATTACAAAAATACCACATAAGTTTTATCAAAAAGCGCAACAGAATCGACCTGACACAACAACCATGTCCACTTAAAGTTTTAAAACTATTTTTCGTTAATGTCTAAATAGAACAAAAATTACTAACCAAACCAAGTATGTACCTAATAGTTGCATAATACATCATATTTACACTTCGAATGCACACATTTCCCCGTGCAGGGTAGTCGAGACGACCCTACGACCGTTTGGCGCCGGCCCTCTAGATAACCCAGGAACGTTGACCTCTCACGTTTGTGTACTAAACTACATGCACTTACATCGATCGTGTACTTTCTATAGATAACTATAGACAAAAAAAAAACAAACTGTCAAAAGATTAAAAAAATAACGATTGTTTTCATCTGTGTGCAAACTTTTTTACGTCCCATGAGTACAGCTTTTGACTAATCGGAACAGTTGCATTTTTGTAGTTTAGATGTGGTTTTTCGGGCACGAGGACATATTGTAATCTAACAATATATTTTAAAAAATCTTACTTTTTCTTATTTTATCCCAGAGCTGGCTGCAAGACAAGAACATAATTATATAAAAATGTATAAAATTATTAAATACGTTAAGAACATCGCTCGATCATTCAAGGCCAATACCTCCTCTGTCTTATATTGATCTCCTGTCATATAAATAATATAATTGGAATTCAGGTTAAGGTCAAAGGGTTATGAAGACTTAAATATGTCATAATTATTTTAATTATTTTATTTTTCCTTATTTCTATCATACTACTTATGTAATTTTCACTTATATTTGGTTAATACCTATGTATCTAAAGTAATTTTCTTAAAAAGTGTAAGTGCCTAATTTAAACACTTAAAAGAATGAAGAATATCTTAGTAATTTGTAACTACAAATGTTTCTTGTATTTCTTTATCAATTGTAAAGACAATATTTCAATTACATTTTATAGTTATCACTTATGAATTGATAATGATGAATATATAACCATATAGTCAACCTAATTCTGTGTTTGGATCTATTACAACAATATAAGCTTCTTCGAGTGTAGATAGTCTATCTCTATTCTTAGTTCTGTAACGTATACTTGGTTGTTTCAACCTTTTTACCTGTTATATAATATTTATAAGAACCTGTACTTATCTAATTAAATTATTTTACTAAAAAATATGGGTAAAAAATTACTTACTGGCACTTTTTATACTTTTTTTACCTAAAAAGTTTATCATATCTGGCAGAGATGGCTTACAACCATAAGGCCGCCATTTGAACATTTTGAATGATTTTGTGTTACTTTTATTTTATTAGATCTTGTACAATAAAGAGTAAATAAATAAATAAATAAAATCATCAGCGAAGCCCATATATAATATAAGAAATGAAATATTAGTTATTATATCTCTACTTTGACGGCAAATTTCGATAACGATTTTTTTATAAATGAAAAAATAGATAGTAAAATACGTTAATGAAACATAAACAATATATAATACAATAATAAAACATAACAACGAAACGACATACGTACCTACTATATTTGATTTGCTTTAAACAAAGATAAACTACATTTACGTTTTCATTAAAAGTGAATAATCTTTCTCACTAAGTAAATTATCATATAAAATAATATGTCAATTCTAAATAATATTATTATTGTTCTAAAAACGTCAATTATTATTATATAAATATCTAACAAATCTCTACACAAAGTACTGAAAAAAATACAACCCTACTTACTACTTACCTACTTCGCGGAAACTGAGCTTTTACTAAACCTACACAACCTAACAAGTACCCTCCTATTATAACAATACTGTCTGGAAGCTAGCGTACATGATACAAGTTGCATTTTAATTTCTACGCGATACGATAATGAATAGAGCCATACAATAAATGAATTTCAACAATGTACTCATCACAATGATAACTCATTACACATACCTATCTCGTTGTTTACGCTGGCTCGGTCGTCTCATTCTAATTCACTTATATTTCGTTCAACAATTACGTTTATCTGAAGCTAAATAAAACTCGACGGACATTAAATTATTTAATTTATACCTTATCTATAGTGTAGTCTAAAAATACTTTTCCTCTTGTTTTTTGTTTGGTGAAATGATTGAAAATATTTTATACTAGGAATACTAGACACATTTGTATAATATATTAAACTAGCGGTCCGCCCCGGCTTCGCCCGTGGTACATATAAAAAATAGATGTTGGCCGATTCTCAGACTTACCCGATATGCACAGAAAATTTCATGAGAATCGGTCCACCCGTTTCGGAGGAGTATGCAGACTAACATTGTGACACGAGAATTTTATATATAAGATTATGTAAATACACGTGTGTATCCACAGTGTGTATCGATATTGAAGTATACGAGTATTCGATTTACACTATATTACACGGTGAAGAAAAATTAGAGCAATACATATTGATATTTTGAAATGCTAAATTTTACACACATAAGCCACTCTATTATTTGTTGCGCCCAGAAACTAAATAAATAAATAGTACTTATATTCTTCGGCCACTCATTAATGAATGGATAATAATTAAAAACCATTTCATTTTCGTTTTAATTCACAATTAAAACCTTTTATTTGAGCAACGCTTATAAAAAGCTTATTATTGAACAAATCGATCATCCAATTTTATTTATTATTGATGTTCAAATTGCATGAGGGGTTTCACAATAGGTACCTATTACGGATCCATAATTTTCTTCATATAACCAACAATAAAGCTAACTTTTTAATTTTTATCGAACGTATGTGTTCACTGTTCATTGGTTTTTCGTAGCAACTTAATCTCTAATTTTCTTGGCAAAACCAATTATGTGCTAGTCATTAGATTAGCAGCGCAAGGGCGACTGCCATACCCATACCTGACTCATATACAATTCAATTTACCTATTTATGGCAGGGCAAAGAAATTCACGCTTTAACTTTCCAAATACAACTTACATAAAAACTATAATGCATTATGTCTTACCTTTTAAATACTTAAAGTCAGCAATGGTGCTTCCATTTAACATGATTCGTAATACATATTTCAATCACCGATTTCAATCAATATTTTTTGTGAAAAAGATGCATTTTACTCATGTAAAGACAGAATTTCACTATGAAGTATTCATTACTTCACCAGACATTATCATCATTCATCACTAAATATATCAACTAAATTATTGCCGATTCAATAATCTATAAAATAATAATAATACAGTTATTAAAAATCAAAAAATCACGCTTCAATACTATAAACTCATGAAATTATTGTATTATCACCCATCCCATCCCATGTACAAAGTTTTAATTCAGTCTCTCAATAATATAAGCATGTAAATAAATATATTCTTTAAATTTCAGTGAATTAAAAGAGAGTGTGTTCACCAAACTGGACCTGGTGGAATTCTTCAGCCTGGCCGACAATGCGCTGACGGAAATGCCGCGTCACGTGTTCAGGCATCTACCGCATGTGCTGACCCTGGACCTCTGCAGGAATAAGATCACTAAGCTTACAGAGGAAGACTTTAAGGTACAAACATGTATTGTAAAAGAAAAGTTAAAAAAAACACGCTTTAAGAAGATAAACTCATTTCGTTTTTTCTCCTATCCTTGTACAAAGTATGAACTATGAACTAATTCTGTGCGTATATTGTAATTTGTATTACTATCTTTTTATTTCGTGTTTATGGTTAATTCACGAGTTTTTTTTATATAAATACACAACAATTTGGTTAACGTATTCGCGGTAAAAAAACAAGGGCTAAAACTTTGTAGCCTACCCTTTAGGGTTTGATTTTTTAAAGAATAGTAAAGTAATGTCTTTTCCCTGTTAGCCTTCAACTATTTTGCAAATTGTATCCATATATAGTTTGAGGGTGGTAGTAAAAGCTTAGTAGGTAGTATTCAAATTAGTATTTAACTTTTAATTTGCCTAGTTTTTATACTTAGTGACCAGAAAATTAATTGCACGCCTCATAAGCGAAGCGTTGAGGTGGGTACTACTGTCACTTCGCGCAAAACATCTGATTTTTCAAACTTAAAATGTCTTTATGTATCATACATTGCACTTGTAAGATAATACATACACACACATATTAAGAAAAAACACTATTTTTAACGTTCATGATATTTTTGATGTCATTTTTGTTATTTAAACTAGTTAAAAAACAGTTTAAAAAAGTTCTGTCTTGGACGTCCGTGTGTCTGTATGTGCGGATCCTTTTTCTTGTTAACACGATAGCGACCGAAATACTTTACTAATCGAGTCTTTTTTTTTCTCTTACGCTTGAGTATGCTCAGGAATAGAACCCTTTCATTTTTCAGGGTCTGATTCGATGTGGTTTAATTGTTATTAAATAAACAAAAATAATAATTAATAAATATTTATTAAAAAAAAAATATGAGGCGTGCACTTTTGGATTTTCCAAATTTTTTAAACGTATTTCTACAAGCAGCAAGAAATGTCTTCAATATAAACGCTAATGTATTGAATCCTAATGGAGCTTACATATAATTTATAATCAATTATGCAATGTTAATCTATTTCTGCTCTAACAATGTTAGTAAATAAACAAGAAAGAGGTTTATGTTAAAATCTTAGTTCAAAATGAGGAGTGGAATTTAAAAATGCTAAAGTTTTTTTAATAATAACTTCAATAGAGCATTGATAGGGAATGTAGTTCTTCATTATAATGAATTAATGAAGAAAATATAGGTAGGATATCAAATGATCAAGTTCAAGAAAATCGTTAGATGCTTTGAAAAACGTGATAAGGAACTAAATATTTTCATTTTCCAGGACATTCAAGGCTTAGAGCATCTATTGGTAGCTGACAATCAGATATCCAAGATCGAAAGACACGCAGTACCCAAAGGTCTGATCCACGTGCATTTGGGCATCAACAAACTGAGCAGTCTCAACGGAGCCCTAAGGGATCTCAATGATTTGGAGTGGATCTTTATCAACGCCAACCATCTCAAGTCGATTGACAATGAACTGCCTGTGGTAGGAGTACTTTCCTAGCTACAAATAGCCTTATGTCCTTACCTTTTAGTTATCGAGTGAAAGACGGTTCCATGGTTGCATCGCTTTTGAAAACCTCAGTTATCCCATTTTATATAAGTTTAATAATGCAATGTTTTATCAAAGTCGGTTCAGTATTTAAATGTATTACAAATTGACAAACAACATAAATATGCATCATATAAGGATCTTTCTAGTAATCGAGTTATGTATTTATTTATGTATTTCATAATATTTTTCTATAAATAATTTTTCTGTCGGATTATTTCCAGAAAGCCAAAAAGCTAGTACTTATCCATGCCGCGCACAATGAATTGCAGAGTTTACCAAAAGACTTACAACAGATGCCTTCACTACAGTCTCTTTATTTCTACGACAATCACATAAAATCACTGGACGGCGCTTTGCAAAAGTCGAGACGGTTGATGACTATTAGTTTATCTTTCAACAAAATTGAGATGGTAAGTAGGTATAATTCATGTCAATTAAATGACTGGTCGTTTTTTAATAAATTAAAAAAAAGGATGTTTTTTGTATAACCCAAATAACATAGTACATACTTAACTACATAAAATATATTACTTAAACTGAAAACATAAAAGCTCTAGCTGTTAATATATTTCGCTTATACAATACTTCTCTTGATAAATAAACTTAAATTTTAAACTCAAGCGCTTATAAAATAAAAACACCACACTATTAAAACTTATCCTCTTGTATAATTCTTGTATTAATGAATACCTCCTTAGTCCTTACACCGTATCTCGGTGTTTACTATACGCTTTATAACTCATCAAACTTTTTGATAGAAAGCTCTAAACTTTAACCGTGATAGTTACTTGTTTGCATAATTGAGCTACGCTAGACTGTTTACGCCGGAGTTGTTTATAGTATCATCACGAACTTTCGAGTATTTCTCATAGTTATTCACTTACCTTCTGTTTAATTATCTAACCGTTGTAGTAAATTAAAATGTTACAATATAGATTTTGTACCTGTTTTATAATTTATTTATTTATTTTTACTTCTGTCAGTTTCTTAGTTAAGTTCATTATTTTTAAGGATTACAAATAAAAAAGCCTTCCTACCTCTTAAGTCCCGAGTTCATGGTAAACTTTTGTCTAGCAACAAAGTTGATTCAAATAGTTGTAGAATCGCTGTTAACATAATTAATAATTATTATTGCTGGCATCATTTTAAGTTGCGGAGTTAACGTTATGTTGAAAAGTGCCCCGAGGAGCGGCAACATTTAAATTAAAAAAAAAGCTTCCTGCAGCAACATTGTTAATCAATAATTGTCGCTCGACAAATGCTCACCACGAACACAAAACTTCGAACAATATAAAGCCACAATCCCATTGTTCACAGCTAGCCGAAGATGACTTCGCTGAAGCGGAAATACTAGCAGATCTAGATATAGCATACAACCAGTTAAGATCACTAAACGGCTCGTTAAGGAGTCTCAAATCCCTTCGGTATCTGAACCTGACACATAACGCGTTCACAGAGTTCTCCTTGCAAGAGATAAAGGGCCTTAAACGGTTGTCCGTTATCGATCTGTCCCATAATAAAATTAGTTTCATCACTGGAAATATGGAGGTAACCCTTATAATCACTTCGATGAAATAAATCAATTTTATATAGTGGTTGTTTAATTAATCTTCGAGAACATGTAGCGTTATTTATGAATGTAATGATACTAAAATTCATTACAAGTATTGTTTGTAAATATGTTAGTAATAAGTTCAATTACTTTAATCAAACATGTTACTTTATCGTTCAATTTTTACTTAATTACAAGTTTCGTTTATTATATAATATATGTTTGGTATATTATATATACTCGGAAGAAGAAAAAAGCACGCACGATAAACATTATAAATAAAAAAAAAATTTGTAATTTAAAAAGATATTGTTCCAGAATCTCGTAGACGTAGAAACAAGGGTATTAGAACTGCGTCTCGATCACAACAACCTCCACAACCTTGGAGGCGCGCTCATGGGCCTGCACGGCTTGCTGCGACTGAACTTGAGCAATAACCAAATACAACAGATCTCGCCTGACGATCTCATCGGCTTGGAGGAACTCAGACTACTCGACGTGTCCTACAATCACATAACCACGCTCGAAGAAACATCGAAGGTTTGTTGCTGTTATGCTAGCGAGCGGCTGCGAATTGCACCAACTAAAATTGCGAGCCAACTAATTCTATTGTTTAACGAACGTGCCTTTTTCAGACTTTCTTGCCGTATCTGGAGGAGCTGATCGCTCACCACAACAACATCACCGCGCTCGACAAGGACTTCCACGGCCTCCCGTCTCTCTGCACGGCTGATCTTTCGTATAATAAAATTCAAACTGTGAATTATGAAGTCGTGTCCAAATCGCGATGTACCATCAACGGAGTGCCCAGTATTTTGAAGATTTATCTTCAAGGTTGGTTCGGTTTCAATTACTTGATGGATAATGTCCAAATTATTAATTATCGTATTACGTACCTATAGGCTATGCGATCTTGTTTCAAATTGAGCGAAGCGATTTTTTATATTTTTATAAACTTTGTGTGAACGTTTAGCAAATTTTTCTTTTAACATATTTGCGCATATTGGAGATGAACTATCTATTTACTTAATGCAATGCTTTATGATTTTATACATATACATGTGTGTTATTGCTCTGCGAAATAAATACATACATGTCATACCATTACTCACATTTTTTATCAGTGACACTTTAATACAAAATTTTCTAATTTCTTCTTCTTTTCGTCGTGTATATCGTAATTAAAATACGCACCTCGTTTTCATACATCGATAAGACGGTACTCGTTTGTTGCAGACAATCCAGTGCTGTGCGACGATCGGCTGTACGAGCTGGAGACGGTGCTGCTGGGGCTGAACGCACGGCTGAGCGGCGATGCGACGTGCGCGGCGCCGCAGACGAGCGCGCCGGTGCTCATGCGCGCGCTCAACGACATCGTGCCGGACGCGCCCGTGGTGCTCGTCGCCCGCGTGGCCGGCGCGCGGCTGCTGGACGGCCTGCCGCAGCACGCGTACCAGCGGGTCGGCGCGCTCGGGCCCGGCGTGCCGCCCGCCGGCTCCAACGTGGTCGTCAAGTGGCCCGACGAGCGGCCCCACCCGCTCGCCGACCACCTCCGCCTGCGCGATCTCAAAGCCTCCCCGCAGTGAGCCGGCGCCCGACGCCCACGAACTTAGTGCCTCGCTGGCGACCGCCGCTTCCAAGCACGGAGGATCGGATGATATCATTGCAATGTACATAGCGACCATCGTTACTACTATACCAAAGCGATATTTCAAATTTATAGGCACTCGATAGCGACGTGCCGTGTACCTACATAACATAAGTATAGCGTAGAATTCGAATATAGATGTTTGATGTTGCCGAATGTCAGTGTGTGAATGTGAAAGTATTTCTCTTGTAATTCCAAATTTACGGTTTTAGTAAACCGAGTAATGTGTAATGATTATTCGCGATATTGTTTATATTATATCTGGTAGATTATTAAATGCCCTATTCGACTTTATTTTTAAGTGATTGTGGTGTACCTAAAATAATTTATGTATCGTAATAATTGTTAATTTTACTATGTAGTTCATAGAATAATTTATATGGCAATTAACAATACTCAAAGCTATTGACGTAATAATATAAAAATATTGTCCTACTATAATTCAAAATACTAACAGATAAAAATGTATACGCCCAATATTTTCTGAACTAATTTTATTCGTAGTTCCTTACAATATAATTATTAAGTATAATAATATATTAATTGATTTTTTTAGTATCCTACGACCCGGTTGAATGTACCGGGAGATTTAGCTTTACGTAATAGCTGTACGAAAGATAACGATTGTATTTGTTGTTTCCAATAAATGATACCAATAGTATTATCTGTTATTTATCCTTCGAATAAAATTATATCGTATGATTCACTAGGGCTAAGAGCGCTGATTAAAATATATTTCCAGTAAAAAAATATTAAAGGTGTCTAGTCTGTGTCTCAAAAAGCAAAGTGCAGTGTGGTTATACAGGGTGTCCCACTATTGGTATACTAAGCGCGAAGGGACTTGTACTTTTGCATACACTGATCACGTAAAAAATACTTAAACAACAAAATTACGCCAAAAATATTTGCTTAATTTTTCCTTAAAATCCATGTTTTCGTCTCTAGCTTCGCGCAGCCGGCATATACCGCTTCGTTAATGTGAGCATTTTGTCTATGAAAACATAATCTTAAACGATAGCTCACGTGCGGGTGGCAAAGTTGAGCGGGTTGCTTGTTAGGGGTGTACACATAGAGTTTTAAGAATTCATCTATTTTTCAAAAAAATTCGTCTGGAATTTTATAAGTATTTTTTACGTACTCAGCGTATGCAAAACTATAACCTTCTTGGGGCTTAGTATAACTTTGCTGGGACACAAATTATACGCGAGTATTTGCGTAAGTACTGCTATTGTATAGATTGGAAGAACTTTGCTTTGAACAGTTATTTCCAATCTTTACGTGATTCGTTCCACACCGTTGCGTGCTGGCCTTGTATAGTTTGGAAAGACGCAAGCATCTTCGGTACAAAGTATTGGTACACGATCAGTACGCAAAATTCGTGTACTTATAAATTGTAATCACAGACTTAAAAACAGCATTACAAAATATACACGAGCAATTTCCTATGGTTGCGTTCTGGCTATGTATAGAACGGAACTACGATAAATAGAGATTGTCTTTCCGTCTTCTGTATAACGACATATTATATTATGACGACATAAATATAAAATAAATCTTGGCGACTATTCGTTATATTCTATATTGAAAAATCGTGCATTGATCATAATAATTGAAAATAATAATATCAGAGCTTTTTAGTTTTTGTGCTTAATTTTTTGTTAACACCTAGGAGATAGCACCGTGATTCAGACTCGGAAAGTTTACGCATATCCGGTGTAAGAGTAATTAGTTATTTTATTAATCATGGAGCTTGCACAGAATACTAAATAGTACTTAGCAAACAGCAAACGCTAATTGAAAGATAGGTGATTTTAATCTCTTGATTTTTTTATCAGCTGTAGGTTTAAAATGTTGATTCATCAGGACCAGTTTTATCTAGATCTTTAACTCAATTTAGACTATTGTTTTCTAATATTTTATTAATTGAATTAATGGAATAAAATATAACTAATAGTTTCTACCAAATATTAACACGTACGAAGTCGCAGTTAGTACGTAAAGTTAGCACGTAAAGAGTTTACGCGGGAGGCGGGCGGACTCGGAGACTGGAGAGCAACATAGAGGAGAGATAGAAAACATCGGACGAAAGAGATAGATAGAGTATGAAATTCTCAGAGGAATAATTCCTCTGAGATGAAATTCATGTACACCTCTAGAAGTTTTTAAGTCTATGGTATACGTCAGCGAAATGACATTGACAATTAGAAAATGATGTTCATATTTGGCCAAATTGTTTAAAAATACTGGTTAATTGAACAAAATACCATGTAAATTATTAGAATAATATAAACAAAGTTTAACAATGAAATGTAGAGTTAAAAGCTTCAATTCGTACAGCACTTACAAATGTCACTTCCATTTCCCTGCTTCAGTGTTACCAGCAACGAAAGATTTTACCCCAAAATAGGAAATTTTATCATACCAGTGCCTTATTGTTTTAATCATATCACCACGCTATTTTTGGAAATGCATGGGAATTTGATTATTGAAAAGTATTGAAACTGTGTATAATGTGCCTTTAATCTTAAGATTGGATAAAATAGAAGGTTTCACGACTAAAAAGAACAAAGAGAAGGACACAGGAAATTTACAATTCTTTTTATAAATAAAATAAAATATAGAAGAGTTATAGAAAAACTAAAACAAGTTTTATGCTTATTTTATTTTTATAGAAAATAGTGGGCTCTTTAAATATAAAATAATCGGCCATTACACATACTATATAAGGACGCTTATTTTTTGTTAAAAAAATAAGTATTTTTAAATAAGAGGAATGCTGTAAACATATTATAATTTATGAAGTTGTAGACAACACGGGCGAAGCCGCAGATGTAATATGTACAAGTTTTAGACCAGCATAAGTTGTAATAAAAGTATGTATTGTAAAGATGTGTGCATAGTAAGATATGATTTTCTTTTATTTTATTCACTTTATTATTTTTTAATTAAACTTCATTTTCATCTATATTTTAACCAATTTTTTTAGTTATTTTAATTATTATTGTGTCAAAATTTGTAATTTTATAATTAGTTTTTTTCGGTAAAATGAAAGTTTCAATGGCAACAATAGT
The DNA here is from genome assembly GCF_061535395.1 of Colias eurytheme. Lineage (NCBI taxonomy): Eukaryota > Metazoa > Arthropoda > Insecta > Lepidoptera > Pieridae > Colias > Colias eurytheme. Next base: position 2,395,330 of record NC_142980.1, read on the forward strand.
GGTACGTACATCGCACAGCGCACTGCACTGTGGCCAACTTCTGTTTAAATGGTATTAAAATAGGTTGCCTACTGCCTAGTCTAGATTCGTAGTTTACTATATCTATGAAATGTGAAATATTGCGTTTTCAGTCATCATTTATCACTCCGGTTCAGATCTCGTCCCTGTAAGGACATCTTTCGCGACCTTGTGTAAAAATTATGATCCGTATTGTATTGATAACGACGTACATAGAATCTGACAAGTAAGCAGTAGAAATGGTGTAATTGCGTGTGTTTTGATTTTGCAATTGAAAGGAATAACCGAGAACTCGATCAAAATGTGGATGGATCAGGAAGTGTTTTCTTTGTGCGACAGCTCCCCGGACAGCCTTTACGACATTTGCATGGGATACGTGGTCAACAACTTAGATGTAATCACAACACAAGATCAACTCAGTCGATGGCGTAAGTTGAGAGATAATATTATCCTGCCAGCTGAAATATGTGAACGATTTCTAGAAGTTTACCAGAAGAAGAATCGCGTCAATGACAACGTCGCGAATATATTTCGTGACCGTGATCGCACCCGCTTGACAATCGTCAAACTGCGGAATGCGAGGATCACAGATGAAGGCCTGCGATGTTTGATGGAGCACAAGCCGGTCACAGTGGAGCTCGTGCAGTGCGAATACTTGTCGCAGGCATCCATAGACATCATCAGTGAAAATAATGAGAATCTAGTGGCTCTGAAATTTGGCCCGCTCACTTTTACACCCACTCCAACTTACTCGTCGGACAGTTTCTACCACAAACGCCGCCCGGAGGCACACAAGCTGCGACGTTTGACTGTCCAATGCAGAGGTATGCTGATAATGCCGCTTATGCTATTGAAGCCACTGAAGAACCTCACTCATCTCGATCTATCAGAATATTCATCTGCCGGAGCCTACTCATTGTGCGAGTTGAAATGTCTACGCTCGCTGATATTGCACAATGTGCTCTGGTCAAAAGAGATCATTGACTGGATCTGCGTGCTACACAATCTGCGTCACCTTGATTTATCACACTCTAATGATAGACATGGGAAATATTACAATCCAAATGAGATATTGCTGAAGCTTGTGAGCAGACTGCCACATCTGGAGTCACTTGATATTTCTGGTACAAATCTGGCTGGGAATGGAGCTGCTGCTGTGTCGATAGTGAAAGATGGAGAGCAGGAATCCATGGAGGTGCAGGCTCGCTGTGACATCCCGGGGCTGGTGACTCGCGTGCACAAGCCTCTGGAGTTCCTCGGCTTGTATGGCACTCATCATGGAGCTTGCAAGAGACATGACATCCCAGCTAAAGTGGTGAGTATGCTTTTTTATATACAAATTCATTTCAGATTTTTAAGCAACCACTGTACTTAATATTATGTATAATATTAATATGATTATAATATAAAATTATTTACTTACCAACTTGGCATGCAACTACAACCACTATATATGAGTATTTGCTTTATGTACTGGTGGTGGACCCACAATTTAACTTTAAAACTCAATTATCTGAGTTGTGTTTAAACCCATCAAATAACCTTTCAACTTTGAGCAGACTTAGCTGAAAAGTATGTTAAAATAAAATAAAGCATTTGAATGCTATAAAACTATACCCGGCGCGGCCTAAGATGATCCCTATGACACTGACAGTTATTCTCAAGAGACAAACTTGTAATGGCGTCACCATTAAATTAGAAACGTATTGGAGGCGTCTAAAAATGGCATTTATTAATTTTTACGTAGCTTTATGCCATAACAATGATATTCCGTTGGAATTATAACAATTCTTAACACTTACGAGAAATTATATCAATCTGACTTTACGTTTACGTCCTTCAAAACTTACATCGTTGGCATTTATCGACTAGTGCGGAAAGTATCGATAAACAAATTTCGATAATGGAAACGAGTTCACATTTTTTCCATGCTTAAGCTATAGTTCATTCTCTATTGAATGGAACAGAAGATCGCAGCATAATTAATTAATTAATTACCGTTCGCGTTAATTTACTTACCTATGATAATATAAGTTTTTTAGAAAAATTAAATGGGGGATTTCATTTTCATGATAAAATAATATACACTTTGTTAAACGGGTTAAAGATTACGAGAAAATGATAAGGTGCATTTTTATGTTTTGGAAAACTTTCGTTTTACTTACCGTTTCGTTTACATAAAATAATAAATAAATAATAAGCTTTATTTATTCCACCTTACAATTAATAATTAATACATATACATATGACATTTTAGTTTTTTTATCTATTCATTGTTAGGTGGCCCCTTATGGGTAAAAGCCTCCTCCATCTTGTACCAAAGATCCCTATCTTGGGCCATACGCATCCAGTTTTTGCCTGCTATGTTCTCTATGTCGTCCACCCACCTCTTCTTCTGCCTTCCCACTTTCCTTTTGCCGATTGGGCCCTGCCATTTAGTGGTATGATATGTCCACCTGTCGTCTTTATATCTAGATAGGTGTCCTGCCCATTTCCTCTTTTGTTTCAAACTTAAATTAAGTGCATCTGTTAGTTTGGTTTTCTTGCGAATGTCCACATTCCTTTGTTTTTCTATTCTTCTTAGTTTCAGTATACTTCGTTCCATAGCATGTTGGCATGATGAAATTTTGTTCTTGACTTGTTCTGTAAAGACCCATGTCTGGCTTGCATAATAGACGTTAAAAATTCATTTTATAATATTTGTAAAAACATGTTTACCGACGTGGCTGAATGCAAACCACGCCTTAGCCTATAAAATAGTAAAGTATCGACACGATCCATCATACGAGCAATCACTAAGACGAACTGTCATAGGGATCATCTTAGGCCGCGCCGGGTATAAAATGTCAACTTTTTAAAGATTTTACATCTTGATAATGTGAACAAAAATCAATCTTTCTGTATGTTTGTTTGAGAATCACGTCTAGGATTTAAACTCAATAATTTCCAAAGATTGAACTGACTAATTAGGTACATAGTCCTAAATAGCCTACAGTTTTAGAAACTCGTTGTGAACTAGTAATCCATATTTATTAAAAAAGCATTTAATTTATTAAAAAAATATAGATGACTTAAAAGAAAATTTTAGAACATAATTTTATGATCAAAACATTTGAAAAGGTTTTGATCATAAAATTATGTTTGTTAAGTACATATTACAGGCCATCATATAATATGACAGGTAGATTTTTTGTCAACCTTTACACATGACTATTATATGATTTCTTTAATCATTTGGACCAATAAATATTAACTTCAGCTGCGCTCCGCGGTTTCACCCTCTTGGCTCTACTTCTGTTGGTGTTAGCGTGACATTATATATCCTATACCTATAGCCTTCTTCGATAAATGAGTTTTCTAACGCCAATAGAATTTTTCAAATCGGACCAGTCGTTCCTGAAATTAGCGCGTTCAAAAAAACAAACAAACAAACTCTAATGTATTTATTTATAGATTTATTATTTATATATATTTATTATTAAGGTTATAATTATATTTTATATTTATTTATTATAATTCTATTTTAGTTCAAATCAAAATTTTAAGTTTGTAATGCAGCACCACCATAAATGTAATCCTTTTAAATTTTCGGGTTGTCTGGCAGAAATCGCTTATAGCGATAAGACCGCCCTCTGTACATGTTGTTAGTTGTATGGTTCTTAGTTTATAATCCTGTATTGAGAGTGCAATAAAGTATTTTTCATTCATTCATTCATTCAAACTCTTCAGCTTTCTTATATTAGTATAGATAATATTAACTTAATACTTTACTTCATAGTATAAAACAAAACAAAGTTCCTTCCTGTGTCTTAATCTTTTAAACTACACAACAGATTTTGATATGTTGTGTAGTTTAAAAGATAATTTGGAAAATCCAAAAGTGCACGCCTCATAATTTTTTTTAATAAATATTTATTAATTATTATTTTTGTTTATTTAATAACAATTAAACCACATCGAATCAGACCCTGAAAAATGAAAGGGTTCTATTCCTGAGCATACTCAAGCGTAAGAGAAAAAAAAAGACTCGATTTGTAAAGTATTTCGGTCGCTATCGTGTTAACAAGAAAAAGGATCCGCACATACAGACACACGGACGTCCAAGACAGAACTTTTTTAAACTGTTTTTTAACTAGTTTAAATAACAAAAATGACATCAAAAATATCATGAACGTTAAAAATAGTGTTTTTTCTTAATATGTGTGTGTATGTATTATCTTACAAGTGCAATGTATGATACATAAAGACATTTTAAGTTTGAAAAATCAGATGTTTTGCGCGAAGTGACAGTAGTACCCACCTCAACGCTTCGCTTATGAGGCGTGCAATAAATAATTTTGGTAACTAGATAGAGTGGCTCAAAAATAATGATTTAGTACATAATTTGTTAAGTTTTAGGTCATGCGGGTGGAAAGCTGGGTTATTATAATATGCTCTTATTAGTTACTTAAATATACAGCAATTTAAAAATGTAAAAGTTGTTTAGGTTTCATAAATAATAAATCTAAAATAAGCTATTTTTATTGGTCAAGGGTATACAATACTACTTAATTTCTGTTGTACTGATGAGTTTGGTTTCCCAATTCTCAAATAATAAATTTTGAATGTGGAAGAAAAAATTAACGAATTTATATTATGTTTTGAATTCAAATTGTTTTATTTGTTTTGATATATTAAAAAAGAATAGAAATAATATTCATATTTACATGTAAAAGTTGACATGAAAACAGTTTTTTTCAACAAAAATTTGTTTCTCCATGTTTAGAACTTTGTAGACAATGAATAAATAACATCCTATTCAAACATGCACTTTGGTAGAACAACGATTGTGTACCAAATAAAAATTCCAGTGAAGTTATAAAACAACATGGACTCTTATATAAACAAAAAAATTCAGACGTGGTGATATTTAATCGGTTAAGTGGTTTAGGAGTCCATTGAGGACAAACATTGTGACACGAGATTTGTATATATTAAGATTTTATCATACGTTAATCGTCACGTTAAAGCCTACGTGTATCAAACAGAAATTCCAATGAATTCCATATACCTTTGTATACCTATATAGGTATAGTAATCGTGAAAATAAACAATCAGAGGTGGCAGATAAGAGGTGAAAATTGACCGGAGTATGTTTAGAGAATATATTATGTATTGCACGCCTCTTATGCGAAGCGTTGAGGTGGGTACTACTGTCACATCGCGCAAAACATCTGATTTTTCAAACTTAAAATGTCTTTATGTATCATACATTGCACTTGTAAGATAATACATACACACACATATTAAGAAAAAACACTATTTTTAACGTTCATGATATTTTTGATGTCATTTTTGTTATTTAAACTAGTTATAAAACAGTTTAAAAAAGTTCTGTCTTGGACGTCCGTGTGTCTGTATGTGCGGATCCTTTTTCTTGTTAACACGATAGCGACCGAAATACTTTACTAATAGAGTCTTTTTTTTTCTCTTACGCTTGAGTATGCTCAGGAATAGAACCCTTTCATTTTTCAGGGTCTGATTCGATGTGGTTTAATTGTTATTAAATAAACAAAAATAATTAATAAATATTTATTAAAAAAAAATTATGAGGCGTGCACTTTTGGATTTTCCAAATTATTTTAACATGCGTTAACCTAAGGCCAACGCGAGCGAAATAGCGGCAATCCGAATACCAGTTTATGATTAAAAGCAGACTGAAAAATGTATCTATAGGTAGGTAGTATGAACTATAGATGTACCAAAGTACCGAAATAAAACAACCAACCACAGAACAGTTATGGCCGACAAAATTCAAAAGCGTGACAGTGAATTTGCATTTTGCACCGAGCACAAAGCCACGCCCACAACGCGTCAATCAATACCATCCAAACATTGGGTGGGTAGTTTTAATTAAAATATAACGAGAAACGTTGACGCTTCTGTTTCAAAGAAAAACACGCAACTAGTAAAGGCTTTTTCAATTTTCATTAATCCTGATTTGTTCGAAAACATACAATGTCGAGGTTTATTATTTTGAGATAAAATATTATTCAGTTTTATACATGACTACCTGTGCTCCGCGGTTTCACCCGCATTGCTCCGCTCCTGTTGGTATTGATGTTAAATAGCCTATACTATAGGCCCTATAGCCTTCCTCGATAAGTGGGCTATCTAAGTTCTAACACCTAAATATATTTTTAATCCCCCTTACGTGTAGTTATGTCTTATTTTTTTTCATAAAAGCTAACTAATGTGTGTGTGTGTATGTGTGTGTACCTACTACTATCTCTTTCACCAATAACAACAAACAATATAAATTTTTGCCTATGCCCAGCGGTCAACGCTCATAAAAAATGACAAACAGAAAAAAAATACCTTAATTTAGGGTTATAATTAAAAAAACATCCATCTCGTATTGCAATTACTCTTTGCATGATGAGTTCTCTACTATAATATTATAAAGCTGAAGAGTTTGTTTGTTTGTTTGAACGCGCTAATCTCGGGAACTACTGGTCCGATTTGAAAAATTCTTTCCGTGTTAGATAGCCCATTTATCGAGGAAGGTTATGGGCTATAGGTATATATCTTTACGCTACGGCCAACAGGAGTGGAGGCACGGGGGTGAAACCGCGCGGAGCAGCTAGTTTGAAATGTAGAGAAATGGCCTTGTTACTATTTTATCATACGAGTATGCGAGTATGTATAGGTAAAGCTTGTTTTCGAAACTAGCTTGTGAAAATTATGTGAAAATATCATCCGCGTTGGTTTAAATTTCGTTCCTGGTTTTATTCATTTTTAATAATATTAAAATTAATGAGGTTTTGTATTGAATAATTATTTATTTATTTCCACACGCTTTATGTTAAAGCAACATAGAACGCTTTATAAAACTTACAATTATGAATTACTAGCTTTCCGCCCGCGGCTTCGCCCGCGTTTTCAAAGAAAAACCCGTTCCCGTAGGATTTCCGGGATAAAACCTATCCTATGTCCTTTCTCGGGTATCAAAATATCTCTATACCAAATTTCATGCAAATTGGTTCTGTAGGTAGTTAAGGCGTGATTGAGTAACAGACAGACAGACAGAGTTACTTTCGCTTTTATAATATTAGTATGGATTATTAATTATTAACTAGATTCTTACTGCATTGAAATATGAATTATTTATTGGTTAGATTAAATTCGAGGTCAATTTTCAAAAAATCTTACTGGTGTTTTTGCACAGTCCATGCACATATACGTCAGACCACCAGAACCAGATGAGTGTGTAGGCACCAATCAATTCCACTCAGAATGAACTCGTATTAAACTGACCCTTCTAGATATTCTATATATCAGGCAACTAGAAGCAGACCTTTTGATGAATTTTACTCAGAAGTCAGAATAAACTCATATTAAACTGACACTTCTAGATAATACCTATATTCCATACATCAGACACCTACAACCAGAGGAGTAGCGTTGATTAACTGTAGTACTCATAATGGGCTCATATTTAACTGAAGTTTTTACATATCCATATTCTATACATCGGATCAATAGAACTAGACGGATATACATATGAACAGTTTTAGAATGAAATCATTATAAATTGACTAGAGAACTAGAAGAGTAGGCAACCTTTTGAACAAATAATGAACTCATAAACAATTGACACTTATAGATTTCCGGCGATGCCAACGAGGAGCAGATCCTGACGGCTGCCAGGGCGTACATCGAGAGACCAGCGATGCTGACTCGCGTGCTGAACGACCTGTACTATCTGTTCAGATACGAGAATATTGCGTATGTGGGCCGAGCGCTCAATGTCGTGCTGAGGGCCATGGAACAGTACGTGTCGGAGAAGCCCATACAGATTTCGGGAAGGTAAGTTCTTTTCAGGGGTCGTCTCTGCAAATGTCCATTGTTTTTGTCAATGGGTGTTGGTACAGCGCTTATCTTCAGGCGACCCACCAACTCCTTGCCTAACTATGACATAAAAAATACACCGTCGCAAACTCACAAACTGTTAGAAATTTGTTCTACAGGATAAAGCTTTGTACATTTATGTAATGGTGGGGGATAGCTGAAATGCTCTCACTAATAAGGAATATGATGTATATGGATCGTTTTATGTGTATCCTGCTAACACACAATATATCCGTAGGGGCGATGTATTAATTTATCATTACTCATTATGCATTAGTCCTGTTTGTGATGCAGTTGGAAATGATTATAATCGAATGATTACTTACAAACATAAGTATCTACTTATTTAGCCTTATGATTTCCTCTCAATTTGAGACCAAAAGGAGCATTCTAACCATTTTAACAACAGGAGATAAAAAATTGGGTATATCCTGTAGTGATAAGTTCTATTTTCTAGAGAACGTAACATTACGACGAATTGTTCTAGCGTTATTTTTTGTACCTTTCAAAAGCATGATACGTTAATTACTATAGTGTAATTATCATTTTGTCATAGGCTGTTTACTATGAAAGGCGGTTTGCAGGACTATTTCACGAGATAAATGTTATATGTACAACGTCGTTTTGTATTTTAGTTTTGTACCATTATCTAGACGCTGTACTGTGAATTACAAGTGCAATTTGCCAACGATGATCCGACCCAAGGTCTTGATATAATAGAATTACTGTAACTGCGCTCAAATGACACTGACAAGTGACATGCCTTTATGAAAATATAAGGAAGTATGCTTATATGTTTTTTTTATAGTTATTTAAACATTTTTATTGATAAAAAAAATCAATCTGATTAATTAATAAGTATACAAAAAGCACCACATAAATCACTATGATTTGCCCGTAATGCATACGCATAAGTTGGTTAATTTGTATATTTTTTTAAACCGCTCAATTAAATAGGTTAGCCGTTAGGTAAACATAGAGAAGCTATTTCACATTCCTTTTTTGTTTTAAATTGTAAATTTTTTGTGAAGATAAATTTAATTGCCGCCGTAAACCTAAACCCCCATCTTAATCTAACCAAGTCGTACACTCATATTTTGGCCAAGTATTAACAATTTGATAATTTTTTGTAAAGATAGTGAAAATGTAATTGAAATGAAAAAAATTTATTTGTCCATTTTATGTTTTACAATTACTGTATAATCAAACAATGTACGATTAATTGCTACTGTAAACCTAAAATCCCATCTCTATCTGGCCAAGTAGACCCGTATTGAGGCCAAGTGCTAAGAAAGCGCGTATACCTTCCAGCGCGACACTGTTCTACATAGTAAAAGGGAAGGAAAAGCCGCGCATCGGCATGAAGCTCAAGCGACGCATCATCACCGCGCTGCTGGATGGTATGGACGCGCACATCGGTGATGACACGATGATGAGGAACGGCTGCCTCACACTCTGTCAGTTCAAGATACCCGGCGATGTGGTGAGTGACTTGGCGCATGTGGCGTTAGAATTTGGTCGGGTTATGCTTCGTGGGCAACATTGGTTGAGCGACAGCTCAAAGCTCGAAGTGTCGAAGTGTCGAGTGCCACGAAGTGATGAACTGTCGTTCATTAACAATTTTGGGAATAGTTTTAATGTTGATGCTCTAAGGGTGACTTTTCAACTTGCCATGGTCTAATCTGCATATTGCATTGCTGCTTCTGCATATTGATAGCAACTTTGCTGTCTGCAACATGTTGAATTCCATTTTTGCTAAATAAATAGTTACATTAACCCGATTTAATAATCTTCTTATATATAAAAATGAATCGCAAAATGTGTTGGTAAGCGCATAACTCGAGAACGGCTGAACCGATTTCGATAATTCTTTTTTTATTATATTCCTTGAAGTACGAGGATGGTTCTTATGTAAAAAACGTAAACATGTACCACGGGCGAAGCCGGGGCGGACCGCTAGTTTTTTATAAATGTTTTGGTACAATTTAGACCTTGGAGAAACATAGCTTTACTTTGTGTTTCAAAAATAAATCAAATATGTAGAATGATATAAATATACAAGTATATTAAACATACTCGTGTTGTTGTGTGTATAGGTAAACCAGAGTCTGATGGCAATTAGGGAAATCAAAATTTTGAGTGTGCAACCCTAGGGAAAATGGACTGGACGATCTTGATACTTACTGCTTATTTTTTCATTTTGTCCTCAATATCATTAGTCACATTACATAAGTGGATAACACTGTACTTAATAATGAGATATCCACATAATATTATGTAGGTACTTATTACATGTATAATAAACATATTACTTTCATATAGTTAATACATGTTATGTATTTACACAAACCTATATTTGTATATATGTATTATCATTATCACTATGCCATGTGTTACGTTCCGGCCTTAACAGCAAACTGCTGACTACGCCGTTCGCATGGGAACGGAATGCGAGCGTGGTTTTGCTTTGTTAGCTTTTAAGACTTCTTTAGAATAATAATCAAAAATGTATAATGATTAATTAATTCCGGTCTGCATCGAGCAGACATGTGTCATTCCATAATTATCTGTGTATTGTAACCAAGTCTCATTTTTATTATTAAATGTAGTTATAAAGTAAATATAGTTTTTTTTGGGCTGTGGGAAATGTAATTCATGTGAAAATATTGATGTAATGATAATGCAGATCAAAACTCGGTTGTTTATTTTTTTTATATAAAATAAAATTATGTTTATTTTCGTAAGTATTAACAGATACACATTATAAAATTGACTTGGTTGGACTTGACAAATAGCCGTATTGGAAACTCCTTCCTCCTTAATCAACAAAGAATATTATAGTTACCTACTTATAATATGTTTAATTTAAAGTATCAAAACGGGTAAGTCCAATGTAACAATAAAATCTTCCACGCGCTTCAAAATTGAAAATTGACCCTTCATCGAATATTTTTCTATACACATTGTAAACAACACCTCTTGCTTGGGATCGCAGAGGCTTTTTCGACATTTTCGAAGATTTTGAAGACAAAATCCTAAAAATTAATCATCAACTCAAATAATTTGACAACCAATTTGATAGTTGTCAAATAAAGTTGCCACATGAAAATCTTTTACTTTTTAAATATAAATATGCCATCAGATTCTGGTAGACCTTTTTGATTACTATATTAATATCAATATTTGAATATGTATTAGCAAAATAATAACATGAAAGTAATTATAATTAAAATACTCATTGCAGATAGAAAACTATTCAGACCTTGAATATAAAATAATATTCCTACGTAAGATATGAACAAATTCACCTTGGAAATAGTTCAGTGCTAAAGTCATATTCAATATTCGTATACCGTGTTCGTTGTGAAAATATGTTGCTTCAGATTCTGTAGAAAAATAATAATATTTCTATATAAAAAAATCAGTAGAACTTCAAATATCTAATTTGAAAAGTATTATATTCTAATAAATAGGGTTTCTTTCATAGACTTTAATGAATTTTGGAATACATACTACCATCCTCATTACGTATGATTTTGGCCATGTCGTGGCCATATCGTAGATTTGCTCATTTCATGAAATGGCCAATTTAGTTTGGCCAGATCGTTAAATCGTCAACGTTTCACGATTTGGTCATCCACATTTGGCCAGATCGTCGATCTGGCCAAACGTGGATAGCTATTTCACGAAATGCGACCATTTTTGTTTCTTTTTTAAAAAGCGATTCGCTTCTGGCACTCGCCGGCCGCTGCCGCGGCACGCTCGCTTTGCTCGCTCGGCTCGTGCGTTGTTTATTAAAGTCTAACCTAACTGTTTTCTATTGAAAAAACCATTCGCTTCTGGTATTCGCCGGCGATTCGCGGCACTAACTTAAATGACAATAAACAAGTTCTTAAAATATTCTGAATTTTTTATTGTTTTATGGACTCTCTAAGATATTTTATACGATCTGGCCAAATGTCGATGACCAAATCGTGAAACGTTGACGATTTAACGATCTGATCAATATGTTGGTCATTTCATGAAATGAGCAAATCTACGATATGGCCACAACAGAGACACCAACATTCATATTATAAATAAATTATTTTTTTACATATTTTCAACAGATACGATTAACGAATATCTAATACTTTGTACATCAATAATACAAAAATATATGTAACAGTTCCTACTCATTTAACTTCACGCAGAGGGTAGAAATACGAATGAAGTTCATAAACCCATACCTTTCTAATTAGTATAATTCCGAGTCAAAAGAAATTATTCTCACACTAGCCGTTAATATTATAAATAACTTGGCAATACATATGGAAAACTTGGCACTCCCTTACATATTAATTATCATATACATGTAAATAGTCGATATACTTTACCTTTTCAGTAAACATATCGTGGGACGAACGCACGCAACGGATTTTTTTATAGAATCTCATTTCTAGTCTAAAATAAATTATATTTGCAATTTTTTTTACTAGCCTGATTCTGCGTGTTAACTCGCGTAGTTTAGAAGCTAAAAGCTTATGAACTAACCCAGTTTACAATTTATATCTGTCCAAAATTATCATAGAGAACTAATAAGCTGTTTTGGAGAAAAAGTAATCGACCAATAAAAAAAAACATATAGCACTTGAGAATATTTATTTTCTCATTGTATTAAAATTTTCGCAATTTGGAATCCAGACTATTAGATTTCTTAATTAAAGCGTATTTATTTCACTAGTTTCAATTACTTTAAACAATAATTCTATCGGTTTCGTAAAAATCTTCTCATCGTATCAATTCATTCGTATCAATTGTACTGGAAAACATTAATTTTTTGTTGGATAAAAAATTGTATGCTAATATTCCATAATCATCTGTGTATTGTAACCAAAAAGTAATTATTCCACTAAACGTTTCCAGCTATACGAATACGAGCGCGTGGTGCAAATCCTACTCAACGTGGCAGAAGCTAATCAAGAGTGGTTCGTGCAGCGCATCGCTATATACCTGCTGAACTCGCTCGCGTGCCAAGTGGACGGCAAGCAGAAGCGTTTCCTTGGCAACAAGGGAGCTATAGCGGTACGTATTTATAGCTAGCTATGGAATGGGTTCCTTGTGAAACTTGTAGGAATAATTATTGGAAATTCAAAGAAATTAATGCACTTGCGTGCCAAGTGGACGGCAAGCATTATAGCTATGGAATGAATCCCTTATAGAACTTATCTTTTTTGGTTTCTTTGTATACTATAATATATAGTGAACATAGAATATTTTCCCTGCCATGTCCTTTAAATTGTTCTTTCATTTCATAACATTCGTTCTAAAATGTCCTCTGTCGGACATTAATCTTCCCCGAGGATTTCTAAAACGCCTGATTCACGCTCACAAACTCAGAAATAAAATACGACAAGTGGGTTATGTATAACATAATATAACTTTTAATTCAAAAATTTGGGTGATTGTTGTAATAATAATAATTATTATTACAACAATCAAACAAATAATAATAATTATTATTAAAACAAATAATAATTATTATTACAATAATTATTATTACAATAATAATAATTATTATTAAAATCATTACAAAATTATTAAAATTGCATTATGGTTGAGGAAAAAAAATAAAAATATTAATCTAGAAAGGTAAATTTGAAAAGTTAAAAAGAGGATCGAAAACTGCTTTATTTTTTTAAATTTCATTGGATCTTCGAAAACTGTTTTATTTATTTATGTAAGTATTTTATATAACATATTTTCGGAAATCTCCTATGCAATAACAATATTTGTGTCCAAAATGATGTGTATGTTATAATAAACTAGAGGTCCGAGGCTATTATCCGAGGCTATTTCATGCAAATTGGTTCAGTAGTTTAGGCGTGATTGTGTAACAGACAGACAGACAGAGTTACTTTCGCATTTATAATATTAGTATGGATTATAATGTATTAAGCACTGCACTAACATAATATTTTAGCGTGTATAATTTTTTGCATTGCAATTGTATATTATATATGTTAATTATTATTATTAGCTGTGCAAAATGAAAAAAACTAAGAATCCACAAAAGTGACTCGATAAAATAAAACCCTCCTGTGTGAATACGCCGCCCATAAAGCACAATATTTCTTTGAAATTATTACAATTCTAATATTATAATTATAAAATGTTTGTATTAATGTAAAGTTGCTTATGTTACAAATAGATATCTATTGAACTGATTCGGCTGAATTTAATGTAGAACTATAATCATATAGCAATGAAACTTCGGGTTAAAACTAGTATTCATCTATACTTATATAATTTTATCAAGCTGAAGAGTTTGTTTGAACGCGCTAATCTCAGAAACTACTTTACCGATTTAAAAAATTCTTTCAATGTTAGATAGCCCATTTATCGAGGAAGGTTATAAGCTATATATCATCACCCTAAGACCAACAGGAGCGGAGCAATGCGGGTGAAACCGCGGGGCCCAGCTAGTGTAAGATAATAAGATTAGTGAAGTATCGTGAAGATTGACCGAAAAACGAGTTGTTTTCTTGCGAAATCCTCATTTTAACAATACGTTTTGTGAGCATTTGCGATTTTATTTTTTTGTTTTATGCCAAGCTGTCTGATCCTAAGGCCTTTGCAATGTAATAATTTTTGTCTCTGTCGTACATAAGCTGATCATATTTGGTTTTATGACAGAAAAATAAAGAAGATTTATTACTATCAATTATTTTCTGTGAGCTAGATTGAGTTAGAGTTTCGTTTGTACCCGTTTGTAAGAAAATTAACATAAATACGATATAAAAAATAAGACTTATTGAGGATTTTAAATCATAGTTAGAGCTAATGCTATTGTTCGAATATATTGGCATTTGGCAAGGCGAATTTATTGACTGCCGTTATTTAAACCAGCAAATATTATAACTACAGTGATCTGAAGCTTATCCTATCCTACTAATATTTATAATTATTTATAAATGCGAAAGTGGGTCAGTATCGATGTATGTTTCTTACTCGTTCACGAAAAAACTGCTGGACCGATTTAGATGAAACTTTAAAGTAACCTGTATTAGGTTATACATAAAAGAGAATCTATAGAAATATATGATTTAGCAAATAAAAAGAAATATATTTGTTTCATTTATCGATTGTTCTTTATGAACAATGTTCAATGGTATTTTGTCTATTTAGTTACAGGGCGTATGAACTTTGTACAAGAATTGAACACAACACTTCGATTTTACAGTTAAGTGAAGTCCCATGTCCCCAAGTGGGGTAAGGGGCAGATGCATTATGCATACATCTGTTTCACTGATCGATTTTCTTTAGGGACAAGTAGGTGATCAGCCTTCTGTGTCCTGCCAGACGGAGACATTTTTTTTTTCTTCGTGTCCACCGGGAATCGAACCCAGGACCCCTCGGTTCTACGCTCACGCGTCAACCACTGTACCAAGGAAGCGGTTCCGATTTTACAGTTAAATTGCGTAAAATATTTAAAGCGGTCTATAATCTATATCATTGATGGAATACAAAATAAGTTGCTCAGTTGCTATGCAAATATTTGAACATTATGTGTGTTTCTAAGTCAAAGCGAAGGCTTGCCTGTTCTTTTTCAATTTGTTATTGTGTTACATGCATAGCGAATGAAATGTGAAATAAATAAATTTCTACAAAGGGTTATATAGAAAAAGTTTCGTAGTTGTCGAAATCAGACTGTAAAAAAGAGTAAAAAGTGAAGTGTTTTTTTAATGTATATTTTATGCATTATTTTTAAATTTTATGAGATGATTTTTCTAAAAATATATGTAGGTAGGCGGGTTACACTCCTGACGTGTAATCCGCCCAACTGACGTAAATATTAAAACATTTTTATTACTTTTTATTGTTTTCCCGAAGAATTTGGCAAATTAAAAAAAAGAGTTAAAATCCATACTTATATTATAAATGCGAAAGTAACTCTGTCTGTCTGTCTGTTACTCAATCACGCCTAAAGTACTGAACCAATTTTCATGAAATTTGGTATGGAGATATTTTGATACCCGAGAAAGGACATAGGCTACTTTTTATCCCGGGAAAATGACGCAATCCCGGAAATCCCACGGGAACGGGAACTATGCGGGTTTTTCTTTGACTGCGCGGGCGAAGCCGCGGGCGGAAACCTAGTATCAAATATTTCTGAAACTTATAAGTTTGGGATTGGTAATGTTTACTTTTTTTACTACAAATGAGCTATTCTTTCATCCCTTAAAAACTATTACACCTATAACAAGTCACCCTGTATAATAAAGCAGTTTTCGAAGAATAATAATAATTATATATGTATACTTATTTTCAATTTTTTAATATTGCAAAGGCAGTCCATAGTCCCTATAGACTTAACCTACCGATCCATCGAACACCCCCTTTCCATAGCCCAGATTTTCAATGCCCATATTTTGCAATAGTCCTACATTGGCCGCGGACTGCCCAGGGCTGTATCTCTATAGTGCAGTCATGGGCAGGCTGCGGCTGGTGTCCCACAACACAGTAAAATTCTCTAAAGGGCCTCTGCGTGTTGGATCCATGTCCCCACGTAAGCCTTCCAAAGGACCGGGTATCTTCCTTATGGTGGTACCCGTGTATTATGGAGATATATGTATACATACATCGTATGTATGTTTGTAATTTGAATAAAAAAAATTACATTATTTCAAGCATTTGAATTAAAAAATCTGAGCAGAAATAAGTTATTTTTTTTTTACTTATAATATAACGATAATGTAGCCCCAGAAATTATGAATTCCTTGAAGTCATTTAATACTTGATTACCTATTTGGACTGGCGATTCCTCATTAATTATTATTTTTTATACAACTGACTCATGTATTTGAAAGAAACTGTTCCTATAGTTTGTATCAAAATAATCTGCCCAAAATGTAAACTAACCAATCGACTCTAGGAAATTGAAATTGACATTATTTGTGAGAGATTTCATCGAGGCGATGATGCGCTGAGAGTAGAGAAATTTGCCTTCGGACATCGTAATCTGCGACACTGTCGGAGTTTTTTGAAAACACTCTTTGTGATGATTTCTTTTTCAAAAGCTACCGCACACAAAATGGCCCTCAATGAGAAGACCTGACTAAAAATTGGATGGCATAGGAATTATCTGCAAATTGGAATTACAGTACTGTACAGCAAAATACTTCAGCTCATGCCTGACGAACACTACACCACTGCACACCTCCAAAAGATGCTAAGTTACACAGGCAGCTCAATAGACAGATCACAAACTACTTGTGACGTGACATTCGCTTCTATAAAACTAAAATATTGAGAAAGCGATATAAGGGCATGCAAGTATTTGCTAAATTCACATCTTATAGGCATAAATAAACTTAAGTAATATGGTTTCATTTGTGCCCTACGAACAGGAATATAAATACGATATAAAAAATGAGCGCTAACCTAACCGGGCGGCGGCCTAATTAGCTAAAAATCAGCAGATAGCGACTTTCGCGCAACAGCGACGCCACATGTTCGCGACTTTTGAAACGTCAAAATAAAATCATATTATGTTAGCAGTTGCGTTGCTGTCGCACGTCTGTTTCCTTCGACCGATGGACTTGATTTTGGAAAGCAGCGCCACTAACAATCAGGCAACTGGTGGTGTTATTTTGTAAACAAGAACAGGTACTCGTAGTTCAACCTCTCACAAGTTACAATTAATAAGAATTTTCGTGCCATTTTATAGAAAATGGTAAATGAAGATATTATTTACTAGCTTTCCGCCTGCGGCTTCGCCCGCGTTTTCAAAAAAAACCCGCATAGTTCCCGTTCCCGTGGGATTTCCGGGATAAAACCTAACCTATGTCACTCAGAAATGATGTAGCTTTCCAACAGTGAAAGAATTTTTCAAATCTGCCAAGTAGTTTCGGAGCCTATTCAATTCATACAAACAAACAAACAAACAAAAAATCAAACCTTTCCTCTTTATAATATTTGTATAGATGTACGTCACAATATAATTTTATATGTACTTTTATTGGTAAAATTATTTTAGAAAACCTGTCGAAAATCTTTTCATTACAGATCGATGAAAATATTTTGCACACTCGCCGCAATATATTTTAATCTTAGTTAACAAACAATAATCCATACTATGTAATATTATAAATGCGAAAGTAACTCTGTCTGTCTGTTTGTTACTCAATCACGCCTTAACTACTGAACCAATTTGCATGAAATTTTTAAATTTGGTATAGAGATATTTTGATACCCGAGAAAGGACATAGGCTACTTTTTACCCCGGGAAATAGGATAGGTTTTATCCCAGAAATCCCATGGGAACGGGAACTATGCGGGTTTTTCTTTGACTGCGCGGGCGAAGCTGCGGGTGGAAAGCTAGTAAACAATATTTTGTTTTATTTTGACACTTATACACTTTAGTATATTCAAATTGCTGATGTTACATATAGGTACCTATTTCCTTTCAGAGAAAAGTTAATACCAGAAGCATTTTGGAATCAATAAATATATGTTGTATGTTGTGTTTTTTTTCACCCTAAATCTAACCCGTTACCTGTATTTCCCAGTTCCACCTGTTATACTGACAACACGTATGTAGGCAATAATAATGAAATTCAAAATTGTTATGATCATTCAAACTTCCAATGAAACATTCAAAATTATTATGACGCTCGATGTTTCTGTGCTTTGAAAGGCTTAATAATGAAAAATTAAATAAAAATATAGTAAAATAAATTCAGCTATTTTTTCTTACATTTTTGTTACGGAACAAAGCCTTCCTTCCTGAACTTTTTCTTATAGAAACTTTTTCTTATAAATCACACAAATGGGTCAAGAAAATGTGCTGGGGCTGCTTGTGTAGTATTATTGTTTATTAAAATATTCCCACTATAACAGTTGCCATTTGGTTGACGTGTGAACGTTTCAACAAAGAGGTCTCAATATCGATGCCCAAAAAACAGAGTCACGAGTATAGGGTACATAAATATTTGAGAACCGTCAAATTAAAATATTTTATCCTTGTTACCTCGATTAGCTACTACAATCGAGAGTTTCGTACAGGAAATTATTGGGCGTCTCATCAAAATAAAGCTACTCACGGAAAATTAGCTTGATAGTAATCACTTGCAAAAATAGGCGAAGGATCCTGGACTATAATTAAGTGAAGTTCCCCAATTCCTACACTAATGTATTGGAGAGAAATATGTTATCATGTGATTGTTCCAGAAAATGCTGAACGTGATATCCGAGCGCCTCAACCGTCGCGTGTGCGATGACGTCATGGAGGTGGCTTGGTCCACCATGTGGAACGTCACCGATGAGACGCCACAGAACTGCCAGCGGTTCTTGGATAATCGCGGAATGGAATACTTCCTTACGTGCTTGAAGGTGAGATTCGGTAGATTTGATCCAGTTAAGGATACTAAAATTACGCGCTCTCTCTACAGAAGTATTGATGGAAAAGTGTGATAAGGAAGTGTCCTCAGTCATATACTCGATACGAGGATTCATGTTCCGTAGTAAAGAGCATCTGCTCTTTTACATCTGTTTTACTGATTGATTTTCCTGATTGATTTTGAGTAAGGATGAGGATTAATAAAAGAATACGGGCTTTAGGTTCCTCCCACAATCGTTCAACAACGGTACACATCAAATAGCATTCACATGTCTTCTGTGGGGGTGTGGTGCCTTCCCCGGTGCGAGCTAGTCCAATTTGAGCAGACGAATTTCTAGCTGATCTCTTCTGCTGAGTAAAATCACTATCGAGGATATAATAATAATATTAAAGAGTATAAACTCCAAAAACCTTATTTAACCAATCAAAACTTTGAAAATGAACTATCTCTTTATGTGAAACTCTCGAAATATTACACAGCTACGCTATTTAAGGTTAAGTTATATTAATTATAGGAGCGCATCGCCAACAAACTTGTAAATTTATAAATAAAAAAAATACCTTCAGGGTATGTTCTATTTAGCTTACCTGTCGCTTAAAATGATAAATGTATGGAAATGTATGTCAATATATGTGTTTAACATAAACGATTAAGTCAGTCTCAAACATCCCCAAATCTGTAGAAACTATCCCAATGGGCAATAATAACAAGGCTAACTAAAATACCACCCATCCCATCCCAATGCTTCCCGGACAAGGAGGACGAGCTACTCCACAACAAAATGCCTATAATTATAAGCAAGTGTTGAAAGCATCCTTAAGTACAACTTTAACCATGTGTTGAAACTGGCCCCAAACACTACACATAAGCTAACATGGCTAACTAAAATAACACCCATTCCAGTGCTTCCCGGACAAGGACGAGCTACTCCGCAACATGATGGGGTTGCTAGGCAACGTGGCTGAGGTGCCCCACCTTCGCCCTCAGCTGATGGACACGCTGTTCCTATCCGTCTTCTATGAGCTACTGGACTCCGCTAGCGATGGCATCGAGGTATAGTATATGGGAAACTAGGTTTCCGCCCGCGGCTTCGCCCGCGCCGTCAAACAAAAACCCGCATAGTTCCCGTTCCCGTGGGATTTCCGGGATTGCGTCATTTTCCCGAGATAAAAAGTAGCCTATGTCCTTTCTCGGGTATCAAAATATCTCCATACCAAATTTCATGCAAATTGGTTCAGTAGTTTAGGCGTGATTGAGTAACAGACAGACAGACAGAGTTACTTTCGCATTTATAATATTAGTATGGATGATGTTGGTACATACCAAATCTCTTTTACATGTGATTTTTGTCTAAATTTGTTTTTCGAATAAGGGTCTATTGAAGGTTGAAAAAAAATACAGCGTGTAAATAAGACAGCTTAGTCTTTTGTATAGTAGCCAAATTCACATTGAAATGGATTGAAATTATAGTTTTATAACATCTTAAATTGAAAAATCCTGGAACTTATTTTCAGTTACACATATTAGCAGTCAGTACTTCAATTAAGGTTTTGAACGGAACCGAGTTAATGAGTTATTATATAGAAAGAAAGAAACCGTTTATTTTTTTTTTTTTTTTGGGTCAATACTAATATTATAAATGCGAAAGTAACTCTGTCTGTTTGTTACTCAATCACGCCTGAACTACTGAACCAATTTGCATGAAATTTGGTATAGATATATTTTGATACCCGAGAAAGGACATAGTATAGGTTTTATCCCGGAAATCCTACGGGAACGGGTTTTTCTCTGAAAACGTGGGCGAAGCCGCGGGCGGAAAGCTAGTATATTATAATAAAATACACTATAATTACTAGTATACATTTGAAATAGGACTAGGACCGTAAGGACAAGTTTTCAAAAGAAGAGTGAACAAGTACCTTCTATCAAAAAGTAATACATTGAGATTAGAAGCATAGAAGAAATTGATAAAAAGTCAATACTTATTGACAAAATATCGAGGGTGAACAAAGACGAGAGCATTTGTATGTACATGGGGCGTACCCCATGTTTCCTCTTAATCCAAAATTTTGAACTTTTCTATATAAAAAACATCCTTTTTTATGTTTTATCTTTTTAATTTTATTTCTGTAGGTTACCTTTTAAGGCTAAAATGAAATTGATGTATAACTTAACGTTGAACGTTCAAGACAATAACGAATCCGTGTGTGGTGTGTCAGGTGAGCTACAACGCGGCGGGCGTGCTGGCGCACATCGCGTCGGACGGGCCGGACGCGTGGACGGTCGCGGAGCCGTCGCGCGACGCCGTGCTCGAGCGCGTGGCCGCCGCCGTGCAGCGCTGGGACCGCCGCGCCGAGCGCAACATCAACTACCGCAGCTTCCAGCCCATCCTCACGCTGCTGCACGCCTACCACACGCCGCAGTGCCAGCACTGGGCCGTGTGGGCGCTGGCCAACCTCACCAGCGTGTACCGTGAGTGCGCAACATCAACTACCGCAGCTTCCAGCCCATCCTCACGCTGCTGCACGCCTACCACACGCCGCAGTGCCAGCACTGGGCCGTGTGGGCGCTGGCCAACCTCACCAGCGTGTACCGTGAGTGCGCAACATCAACTACCGCAGCTTCCAGCCCATCCTCACGCTGCTGCACGCCTACCACACGCCGCAGTGCCAGCACTGGGCCGTGTGGGCGCTGGCCAACCTCACCAGCGTGTACCGTGAGTGCGCAACATCAACTACCGCAGCTTCCAGCCCATCCTCACGCTGCTGCACGCCTACCACACGCCGCAGTGCCAGCACTGGGCCGTGTGGGCGCTGGCCAACCTCACCAGCGTGTACCGTGAGTGCGCAACATCAACTACCGCAGCTTCCAGCCCATCCTCACGCTGCTGCACGCCTACCACACGCCGCAGTGCCAGCACTGGGCCGTGTGGGCGCTGGCCAACCTCACCAGCGTGTACCGTGAGTGCGCAACATCAACTACCGCAGCTTCCAGCCCATCCTCACGCTGCTGCACGCCTACCACACGCCGCAGTGCCAGCACTGGGCCGTGTGGGCGCTGGCCAACCTCACCAGCGTGTACCGTGAGTGCGCAACATCAACTACCGCAGCTTCCAGCCCATCCTCACGCTGCTGCACGCCTACCACACGCCGCAGTGCCAGCACTGGGCCGTGTGGGCGCTGGCCAACCTCACCAGCGTGTACCGTGAGTGCGCAACATCAACTACCGCAGCTTCCAGCCCATCCTCACGCTGCTGCACGCCTACCACACGCCGCAGTGCCAGCACTGGGCCGTGTGGGCGCTGGCCAACCTCACCAGCGTGTACCGTGAGTGCGCAACATCAACTACCGCAGCTTCCAGCCCATCCTCACGCTGCTGCACGCCTACCACACGCCGCAGTGCCAGCACTGGGCCGTGTGGGCGCTGGCCAACCTCACCAGCGTGTACCGTGAGTGCGCAACATCAACTACCGCAGCTTCCAGCCCATCCTCACGCTGCTGCACGCCTACCACACGCCGCAGTGCCAGCACTGGGCCGTGTGGGCGCTGGCCAACCTCACCAGCGTGTACCGTGAGTGCGCAACATCAACTACCGCAGCTTCCAGCCCATCCTCACGCTGCTGCACGCCTACCACACGCCGCAGTGCCAGCACTGGGCCGTGTGGGCGCTGGCCAACCTCACCAGCGTGTACCGTGAGTGCGCAACATCAACTACCGCAGCTTCCAGCCCATCCTCACGCTGCTGCACGCCTACCACACGCCGCAGTGCCAGCACTGGGCCGTGTGGGCGCTGGCCAACCTCACCAGCGTGTACCGTGAGTGCGCAACATCAACTACCGCAGCTTCCAGCCCATCCTCACGCTGCTGCACGCCTACCACACGCCGCAGTGCCAGCACTGGGCCGTGTGGGCGCTGGCCAACCTCACCAGCGTGTACCGTGAGTGCGCAACATCAACTACCGCAGCTTCCAGCCCATCCTCACGCTGCTGCACGCCTACCACACGCCGCAGTGCCAGCACTGGGCCGTGTGGGCGCTGGCCAACCTCACCAGCGTGTACCGTGAGTGCGCAACATCAACTACCGCAGCTTCCAGCCCATCCTCACGCTGCTGCACGCCTACCACACGCCGCAGTGCCAGCACTGGGCCGTGTGGGCGCTGGCCAACCTCACCAGCGTGTACCGTGAGTGCGCAACTGGCCCTTTTTTTTAAGTGGGGAAATCTGGCATAGATACCCACGGCCTCCGGGGAAAGGGCCGTGGATTCCTACCTACCAAATCCCCACTGTATTCCGTCAAGCCACATCAACGACGGGGTCACGGGTATAGGTAGAATTCGTCCGTGACTCCATCAGCAGCTGCCAGTCTCCAGGCCAACACACCCTTCAGCCGCGCCACTAGCTCGCACGAACCACTAGCTCGCACGAGCCACTAGCTCGCACGAGCCACTAGCTCGCACGAGCCACTAAATCGCACGAACCACTAGCTCGCACGAACCACTAAATCGCACGAGCCACTAGCTCGCACGAGCCACTAGCTGCCAGCCAGTACTGCGAGTCTAGTTCCGTGGCATAGTGCGAGAGGCTGCTCCGCGTAGCGAATAATCTTACGTGGTATATAGTGAGTTACTGCTGCAAGTGAAGTCCCGTGGTACAGCGAGAGTAGCTGCTGCACTGTGAGTGCAGTCCCACGATAAACCGTGAGTAGATTCTGCGAACTCCCGTGGTATAATCGCTTCTCCGAGTTAAGTTCTGTGACGTAGTGTAGTGTAGATTTTACGAGTTTGACTTTTTATTTAAAATATATCATTCGAAAAAGTCCACACTGAACTTTACATAAAATATTGACAATATTTCTATTTATTTGTAGTTAATATTATAAATTTCAAACAAGAATTAACAAATATCTGGATAACAAATTATTTTGTAACATATCAATTAGACCTAACGAAACGCTTTCTCAATTCCAGCGGAGAAGTACTGCAACCTGGTGGAGACCGAGGGTGGGCTGAACCTGCTCCACGAGCTGCTGCGCCATCGCCGGCCATACGCCACCATCAAGGAGCTGGCCATCATCGTGATCAACAACTGTACCCGCTTCACACGCGAGAACCCTCCACCGTTCGAGAGTCCGGACAACTAACTAGAGGAGTTCATTGAGGGCGTCAGCCCTCAAATACGGGAATAGCCAATCGTTGCCGAATGGCTGTTAGTATTCGCAAACAATTTGGTGGTGATCTTCGCCGCTCTGCGAGTGCTAATCGATTTCCCGTAGACTGGCCGACTGGCCCAGTGTCGGCCAATATGGGCCATCAGTGGAAGTGATGTGTGAATTGAAGTGAACAATTTTGTGCTCGGATTGTGCAGTGTTCGGACAATGATGGTAAATGTCGGCTGATATGGGTTAAACTGGCTTTTAGTTAAACATTTGGACGCAAACTTCAGTGCGAACACAAGTGTTTATTCTATATAAAATAAAGTTAATATAATATGATTAGTTGTAA
This sequence comes from Colias eurytheme, assembly GCF_061535395.1. Lineage (NCBI taxonomy): Eukaryota > Metazoa > Arthropoda > Insecta > Lepidoptera > Pieridae > Colias > Colias eurytheme. Next base: position 2,420,118 of record NC_142980.1, read on the forward strand.
ACTTGTGCTTCGATCTGCTCAGCTTCTAAAGGGTTTTTCGCTCTCTGTGTGTAAATATAACTTATATAACAATACTAATGAATTGAAAACAGATTTTAAACTCTCTCAACCTTTAGGACCGTTTTGTTTGACAAAAAATTCACACTAAGTCACTAAATAAATGTGCGGCTTGCCTTGAAAATATTGTATAGTTATGTTATGAGGACAAAAAATGTTTATGGGAGTGTTATTGGACTTAGAATATTTGAGATTTTATAAGCCTACATTTTTATGTGTAGTACCTAAAAAAATATGTGAAAAAATATAAGTGGGTTAATCTCAACAAAATTAAGATATTTGTGAGAAGGTGTAAATAAAAGGTCCCTTTCTCTCAGTTACCCCGAAACACTAAGGCTAGCTTCTAGCTTCCGAAAATGAATTGTTCAAATAGTAAATTCTCATTCAAAAATATAATACGGTTAATGTGTAGAAAACATAATGAAGAAAAATTAGCAAAACTTGATCCTTCTCTATTATTCAATCATTTGATAGCGACCTCCAAATACTTTTAGGTATTTAAATAGGCATTTACATGAGTTATAATAACGCAGGTTCGTTATTATCAATTAATACAAACAAATGAAATATATAAATCTGATTTTATGTTTATTACAATTCTTTGTAAATATTAAATAGGTTTGCGATATTTTTTAAATGGTATGACATATACATTAGGTTTCATATAATACCTAATGTATTATAGATTTTATTGAGATGCGCCGAAATAATTTTAGTCTACGGTATAAAGATAGGGTTTGTCGCGGCAAACCACATCTGCAATAGAATTAAACGGCCTTACTTATAAAAAGTTAAACAATGGATAAATTTCAACCATTTCCTACCATAGCTGTGTCCTGCTCTTGCTCACATGAAACGTCATTCATAAAAACAAGACAGGTTATTGCAATAACTAATCCAGTGCTTAGCGAATGGGTAACATTTTATAAGTAAGACCGAAAATGTTTAGATTTAACAAATGTGAGCCGCTATCTTGGAATATTTAACTCGTATAACATATTTAATATTAATTGTTATATAATTTGATCGGCACATTGTTTAGTTTTAGTATTTATGGTAAATGTTGCTTCCCTCAGTAATAAGCGTATCTTCAAAGTTGTTTATAACCGTCTTTTGAAATTAGACAATATATATATGAATATCTTTCAATGGCATAGATTTATTATTGTAAGTATAGTGTATAAGGGATTTGTGCGTGCTGATTTCTAACACTACATAGTAGTGCGGGAAGCGATGGGAACATTGAGTTTGTAAATAGAAAGTTGCTCGGATGGTTGGTGACTAAAATCGCAATTGAGAACTAGGATCTGACTTACGGGGCATCTAGAATATTCAAGATCTACAGTATGGGTGACAATGTATATTTGGTAGGGTCTATATGCTCAGTTTTTGATAAAATAGTTCCGTGCAATTTTAGTCAACTGTTTTAAGGTTCCTAATGCACGCACATCACTCGAAAACGTCGACAAATAAATTAGTATGTGTATACAGTAAGTTTGAGGGTTTAACGATCTAATATTTGATCATACACAGCACAACAACCAAAATTTATTAATTATTCTCGTAAAATTGATATAATAAATGTACATTTAATATAATGCGTTTCCACACTATTTATCGATGGAAAATTGTAAAATATTGTTTACTCATCATATAATTTCGTAACAGTAAGTGTATTACTAAGAAAATTTTATCTATGAAGTATGTTTAAGGTTTGTAACATAGTGATCATTTTGTTAAATGTTTTTTTCTAAAATTGGTACATTATAAGATGACAGTGTCACCAACTGCACTTTTTTTAAAATAAGATACATTTTAAGCACTAAAGTGTTTACTCGAAATCTGCGACTCTCAGTCATGATTCGTGTGGAATAAATTGAAAATTTTAATCTTTGGTGTCGTTATATTTATCAATTCAATGTTAGAGAAATAATTTAGAATAAATGTTTGGAGTTTCGCTTATATTCGAATGCATCTATATTGTTATTCTTTGTGTGTTGATTGATGCAAGAGTGCGAGTAGAAATGTGACTGAGAAATTACTGTCAGCGCTATGAATATTGGGTTGGGGAAAAAGTTTCATCGCATTTTTTACGAAAATTCAAGACATTAATTTTAAATAAAGATTTTTTTTATTTTTGGATGATTTACTTTTTGCCATCTTGTAGATAGGGATATGACCCCATTTGCTATAGAAATTTTTGGGCTTCTGATCAAAAAACCGCAACAAATAGTTGTGGCTGTCCTCTCGTGATGTTAACCTGACACTGCCTAAATAATTATGATGAGACCGAAACATATGGATATCTGAAAGTGCATGCTTACCATGCACCTTCAGACTATGCGGCGGATGCATTAACACCTCCCAGCCAAACTCTCTTAATTTTTGCTGAGTGGCTAAAGATAAAGTTTTGTGGTCAATTCTCTGCAGTGCTTCAGCTATGTTATGGACTACTGATATGCCGTTTTTGCTCCACTTTTTCAAAAATGGCATTAATGTTCTCCGTAATAGGGCAACCAGAGCGAGGTGCATTTTTGATATCAAAAACCAAATTGTGCTACTCTTACAGCCAGACAGATATTTTATTAGATGTTCATTGTTCAATCATATCATAATGCGGAATGACTGTTTCCCCAACCTATTATATCGCAGACATTTTTGTTGTCAAAAGAAAGACAACTTTTACAATGAAATTTTTCATACGGTTGTATTGCTGACACTTAGGGAAAATGTACAAGTTTTAGCTAAGATACGTTTTGCTGCGCATGAATATGAATTTTAAACTCGCACTCAACATTTGGGAAGTAATAGAAATATTAAATGTATTGAAACAATATTTGGTGTCATTGATGTAATACTTAATAAGTGTATTCACAGCTCATCTGCAATTTGAATCGTTAACCCATTTTCTTTGAAGTTGCATAATTCTTTTACCTTAAACAAATTTGCAAGCTTTTTAATTTTAACGCTTAACAGTGTGCCAATTATAATTTTTTCTAACACTTACTATCCTGTTCATAAATTTATTTGAAGATGTATTTCGTCCATTGTTAAATTGTTTTCTTATGATCATGATTCAGGATATTTTAAACACTTTTGTTATTTATAGATAAGTATAAGATGATTACTCTTGAAAAGAAGTTAGAATTTATGTGTCGTCAATAAAATATTAAAAAGTTATTTTAGTTTCATTTATCTTAACGAGTAAAAGTTATTTTAGTTTCATTCATCTTAACTTTTAGTCGTCAGTAGATGGATATGATTTTTTTTCTTGCACAAATAGTGAATATTTCAAAATAAAATAAGATGGCTGCCACATATGGAGGAAGAGGAGTGGGCACATGTTTAGTGTGTATTTAAAGTGCAAAATAGTTGTAATATGTATAAGTGTCCTAAATATCGTTAGTGCGTGCTCACTGCTCGCACACATTCTATATTATAGGGTACTAGATTTTCGCCCGCGTTTTCAAAGAAAAACCCGCATAGTTCCCGTTCCCGTGGGATTTCCGGGATAAAACCTGCCCCCCTAGTCAAGTGGCTTTCTGTGAGCGTAGCGTTCAATAGAATAGACTACGAATGTATGAGATTGACGTAACCTGTAGATACGTTTATCTACAGCTTACGTCAATCTCATACATTCGTAGTCTATTCTATTGAACGCTACGCTAACAGAAAGCCACTTGACTAGGGGGGCTGTGTTAATCCAAGTTAACCTCTATATGTGTGCTTAATTTCATTGTAATCGGTTCAGTAGTATTTGCGTGATAGAGTAACAAACACACACACATCCTCACAAACTTTTTTCGCATTTATTATATTAGTAGGATAAGATAGGTATAGTGTATTTTAATAACACCATCCAATATTTAATTATATAAGGTTACTAAATTCAAAAGTAACGTAATTTTGTTGTTTTTAGATCGTATTCTGTATCAAAGATCTCATCACACACACAAAGGCTTAAATAGTTATTTTCGCATAAATTTCGTTAAATAGTTATTTAACCTATGTTCTTGTAAGAATTATAGGTAGGTAAAACATAAAGGTGAATTAAATAAAAGAAAAATTTCATACAACAATATTATTTTATTTGTATAACATTTCATCCCATAATAACATATTCATAAACATTTCATTAAATAAATCTCAATTCCTTGTGTTGTATGAACATTCAAATAAATGAATATATACTTATTATTATGCTTATTTAATTATTATTATCGTGGTGTTGTCGTTATTTTTCACAAGTGTATAAGGCTGTATGAGAAGTAACCGAAAGTCCTCGCTTGTCAATGCCAGATATTACCAACCGATAAGATTCAAAGCATATGTGTTCCTATCGGTAGTTTGACATGGTTTTAAAACAATTTTCATTACTCTATTGTTTTATATTAATATAGTATCAATACAAGGCCATTTTTGTGTCGCCACAACATAAAATATTTTTTTTGCGAATGCAGGTACTCAGATTTGAACTCAATAAAATATCGGGCGAACCGCTCGCACTAGACTCTTGACTATCACTTAACAATTTACTCTAAACCTATAATTAGTTCGACGTTGTATATTAATTATTATTCTACTATAAATCTGTAGGCATATATTAGTAAATGATATATCCGATTTTACTTTTTATTATTTCATGGCTGTTAATAATGATATGTGATTAATCTTGTAAACGCGTAAACTATAACATGAACATAACAATTAACGTTTAAATATCACATAATATTCGTAACAATATGCTCTATAATATTTATTATTTAATATCATAAGTGGTCCATTAATGCGCTACCTTTATCACGCCAGCTAAGCAATTAGAAGCTGCCTATGGTCTATGGAATGTTGTTAATAAACCACTGTATTTATTCCTCGACTATATTTCCGTGCATGCATATTTAAATAAATTGAATCATGCTTTCTCTTTTCGAATCATGATAAAAGAGCAAGATAATTAATGTAGCTCTTGTGGAATCGTTCCTTTTTTTGGAATAAATACTTTTTTGCTAAGTATACCGTTCATTACAATATTCTAAATATGACTAAGGCTTTTGTTATAAATCTATTTATGGAACACTTTACATTATTTGTAGACAATTACTTGTAAGAGTTATTACAAAATTTATAAAAAGGAATACATATTAAAACTATTACTAATACGACGTGAACGTTTTTTTTTTTATATTGTGCGATTATTATTTTGCTAGGTATATGGCGTATGTCAAAGTACCACAGATATTTGACGCAATAATTTGACATTGACGTATATAAATTTTAATTGCCATCTAAAGAAGTATGGGTAATAAAGGCGCTAGCTAACACGTCTAAAGGTGGCATGAAATCGACTCTCGTGTTATTCGTTCAGTATACATGTGCGCATGAGAGCGTCGACGACGGCGTAGGGATCGCAGTTGGAGGCCGGCCGGCGGTCCTCCAGGTAGCCCTTCTTCTCCTCAGCCACGGTACGTGGGATTCTAATACTGCATCCACGATTTGCGACTCCTGAAACAATAGAATGGATCAAATGTAACACATACATAATACAATCAAACATGACATTTTATCATAAGAGACACAGTATTGTTGTAGGTTCAGGTTAAATGCGCATTGAGCAGTGTAAATGACAATGGCCATATTTTAATCCTTAATTTTATGCAACAAATTTATCTATGGCATACTAAAGGTTCTTATAATTAAACTCAATCTATACATATAATAAAATCGTAGGAAAGTCAAAACTGTACATTGAATATTTTTTTAAAAGAATACATAATCCATGATCTATAATCGATATAGAAGCCAAAAACATAGTTTTTAGAATTTTTGTCTGTTTGTCTGTTTGTCGGTTTGTCTGTTTGTCTGTATGTTTGTCCAGGCTAATCTCAGAAAGTACTGCACGGATTTACTTCAAATTTTGCATGAATATTACTAACAGGTCGGGTCAGGCTGTTATATACATATTATCATGCTATCACCTTCGGGGGAGGAGCTGTGAACCTTTATTTTTCTTACGTATTCCGTGTACTACGACAGCGTACAATATAAAGACTCATGTTTAAATGTTGTTTTTGAGTAAGCCATGCTATTGTCTACCTTTACACTATAAAAACTACATCATTTAAGTAATTTTGGCAGAGAAACAGTATAATGAATCTTAGTAGTATAAAGACAAATTTAAAACAGCGCCATCTATGAGATTTCATTAAAATTAAATCAATTTACATAATATTAACGCTCCTTGGAAATTCATAATTTAAATATTATGATGTTGGTGAGTTTGTTTTTTTTAAAGTTAAATAAATAATTAATATCTTCCCAGAGTAAATAGGTGCGCTTATATTTCATGTGAATATACTAAATTTTTATAAGTGAGGGTAGATGTTTATTATTTGATGTTAGTTACAGTTATATAGGTAATAGACGTAGTATTTGTATTCTCTTTGGGTAATAGTAGATAACAGTGATTGTGTTCATTGGTTACATTTTTAAAAATCTTCGGCTTTTTTTTAATTTTCGCCTTCTTGCGTTCCCACGAAAGGTAAGTTGTAGCTTTTATATTTATTGTTTATTATAATTATATAGTTAGACTCATGTTTTTAATTAGTTAAAGTTATGACAAAATAAGAAAATGATGAAATTTTATTTTTATCATGTATAACTTTTACAAGACTATATTATACGCCCAAAGAAGGTCACTTTAGTTCTTGATAAAACTTTATTTGTTAGTAGCTTTTTATTAAAATTAGGTACACTTATCTTTTGATTTTTTTTTTAATTTACAAATTCAATGTTCATAAAAATTGACGATTTGCGTGAGGATGTAGTGGAAATTAGTAACCTTGCGCGTGGTCAATCAATATTCAATACATATTATAATAAAATTCTAGAAAAGTGATGTCTGTACAATGAAAATATGTAAAAAAAATAGCAGGGGTTATTATTAAATCGATCTCAAACCCAAAACTGTAGTTATAATTTTGTTTGTCTGTTTGTCTGTATGTTTGTGCACGCTAATCTCAGAAACCGATTTAGATGCGGTTTTCACTAATATATTGTGGTAATCTTCATTTAACATTAAGTGTTTATTTCATGTTAATCGGTTTGTAAATAAAAAAGTTATGACCATTTAAGTATTCACGGCGAACATTTGCAAAGGCATTCTATTGTACAATATACAGTGTACGATAAAACGTAAGTTATGTGTTATACGCTACAGTAATTATTATTCCTTATAAATGTCCAGGTGATCATATCGAAAGTCCCCAAGGGTGGGGGGGTAAGCTGAGGTAGTAGGGGGGGAAGGGGTCAAATTAGAATAATTATGCTTACTTCTAGGTAAATTTTATACATAAAATGTCCTTTAAATTATGTCGTATTATATTTTTAACCCCTTTTAACCATTTTTAACCATCAAAAAGATGGGTGATAAGTGTTTGACCGCTATGTTTGTCTGTTTGTGCCACCGTAGCTCGCTAACAGGTAATACGAATTAGATGCGTGTTAGGCAGCATATTTTCCGACGCTGGTTCTTAGATAAAGTGTATCAAAATCGGTTCATCCATTTATTATACCTAGGTATATAGAGGTAAAAGTGGGAATGTGGGAAAAAATATTAGTTATATTTTTATCCAATTCGGTTTATCCATTTATTAGATTACAGCGGTGAAAGTGGGAATGAACAATAATCGAATGTGATCAAATAATATACTCAAGCGGCATATCAAAATATAAAAGAGCAACGTGTTTTATCGAAATCGGTTCATCCGTTTATTACATTTAGGGGTGACAGTGGTTAGATAAATAAACCAAATGGAGCATCAAACGACAGGATATGACGTGTACATATAGGTATAATTAGATAATATGGTTTACATCAAAATCGGTTCTGCCATTTACTAGGTGTGGAAAGAGAAGGGTTGAAAGTCTGTGAAAGAAGAGGGGGATATGGGAGCGAGAGTATAGCCACACCCTGGAAATTTTGAACTCTACTCAAAGCCACATAGGCCTGGCTCTTGGCAATTTTTTTTCCTAAAGATACCACTTCTTTTGCCACTGTGATCCATTACAATTTGTGCACGGTTACGGCCCAACTTAAAAGATGTCAAGGAGCAACAAACTTATAGATATCAATATGATGTAGGAATGTAATATGGAGGTAGAGGTAGGTCTCGCTCACTTGAAAATATCACATGAAAATAAGAAACCGAAGTTAAAAATTTTAAAATTAAAAAGAAAAACCCAACGCAACGAAGGAAAAGGAATAAATAATAATTTTACAAACTTCCCGACGATCTTTAAAATTAAGTACCATTATAAAAAAAATATAATTGTATATGATATGATAATGATGATGCCCCGATGACTTTGTTTTTTTATTTTTATAAATATTTAAAATGGTATTTATTTTTAAAGATCTTCGGGAAGTTTGTAAAATTAGTGAAACTTTTATTACATCGTCTCAAACTCTTTGGTCTGTGTAGCGCATGTCGCGTGACGGTCGGCTGCCGAGTAGGTATAAAGCAGTGTTCGGAGTCATTATCGTACAAATACGATAATTTTGTGCCTAAGTTTCACTTTTACCGTGGTTTCATAAAACCACACAACATTTTTTCCTTTTTCTATGCACTTTTCTTCGTTGAGTTGAGTTTTTTTTTTTTATTTAATTTTTATTGCACGGTCTAAACGGTTTAGTTACTACGGCGTGAGACAGGAAAGATCTGAGCGCTGAGACAAACGTCAAAACGCAAAGGAATAGAATCCGCTATCGATACTAATTATTGTCTTAAGCGTATGATGTTTTGATAAGGATTTGTTCACCTTACCAACGACGACGACGACGACGAACAAAATTTTCATCCAGTCGTAATTTAACAAAATTGTGCAAAACACAATTAAAAATAAATTATTAAAATTTCCTGTCGTTCTGGTGATTGGAATTTTTATTTTTGAGATCAACGAATGAAAAAATAGATTTTTCGTAGAAACGGTTATACATATTGTCAAAAACATCCGTACAAGGAAGGAATTTATTTTTATTTTTTAGCTCAGTTTAGTAATAAATTTTACTAACAGTTCGTTTAATTATTTATGGTAGTACGTGTTTATTCAATAAAAGTTAAGTAGTAACTACCTACTATGCAGTCACTATTCCACGCGGACGAAGTCGCGGGCACAGCTAGTTAAAAATATTAGTGTCAAATCGTACCAGCGCTGAAGTCGTTAATACTGGCAGTCTCGTGCAGGCCGGTGAGGCGGCGCTCGTTGTCCTTGCCGCCGCGCGGGTCGTACACCTTGATGTGCTTCATGTGCACCTTCGACAGCTTGTCGATCGCCTTCTCGATCTCACTTACCAGCGCTGAAGTCGTTAATACTGGCAGTCTCGTGCAGGCCGGTGAGGCGGCGCTCGTTGTCCTTGCCGCCGCGCGGGTCGTACACCTTGATGTGCTTCATGTGCACCTTCGACAGCTTGTCGATCGCCTTCTCGATCTCACTTACCAGCGCTGAAGTCGTTAATACTGGCAGTCTCGTGCAGGCCGGTGAGGCGGCGCTCGTTGTCCTTGCCGCCGCGCGGGTCGTACACCTTGATGTGCTTCATGTGCACCTTCGACAGCTTGTCGATCGCCTTCTCGATCTCACTTACCAGCGCTGAAGTCGTTAATACTGGCAGTCTCGTGCAGGCCGGTGAGGCGGCGCTCGTTGTCCTTGCCGCCGCGCGGGTCGTACACCTTGATGTGCTTCATGTGCACCTTCGACAGCTTGTCGATCGCCTTCTCGATCTCGCTGAGAACATAAACACAATAATTAAAGCAATCGTGCTATATTTAGCAAAATGTAATTTTATGATAACATGTCAGCAATTTCTTGGAATCCTTTCAAATGGCAAGCGCCAAGCGTTATACCATAGTACCTCAGTATCGAGCCAATGTTTTTTTTATATTATATATTATAAAGTAACATTGTAGTTCTAGTCTAAAGTATCAGCATATACTTTCCACAACAAATTTGAACGCAAAATAAAGACTTGTAGGTCGAATTCGAAGAATCCTAGTTAACACACACAAACAGACCCGCACTGTATGATAAACTGTAAGTTCATTAACACTGCATTTGACTATAACATGAGTACCAACATTCAATAAAAGCATACTCACATGATACCATTCTCTTCCCGCATCTTCTTCGTCGAGAAGTTGGTATGCGCACCGGAGCCATTCCAGTCGGCGACCGGCTTGGGGTCAAAGGTCACGATCACACCGTACTCCTCAGCGAGCCGGTGGAGGATGTAGCGCGCGACCCAGAGGTCGTCAGCGGCTGAGACTCCCACGGAGGGACCCACTTGGAACTCCCACTGGGAGGGCATCACTTCCGCGTTCGTACCGGACACGGGCACTCCGGCGTACAGGCAGCAACTGTTGATGTATTTGTTTAATGCATCTATCTATCACGTAGGTAGTAACTATAGTAAACTGTCATCTGTGGTTGACCGAGCCAGTCTTGTAGGTATGTACTTTCAGTGAATCGTATACGTACGCTGAGGGCTCGGAGAGCAAAGCTAAAGCTCGGTGATCCAGTTTCTAATTCTTTATATCTGCATAACGCATTTTTTTTCTAATTTTATCTCGTATTTCGTTACGACAGACATCGCACGAGAAACTTAATAAAACATCTAATTAAAATATACATTTACAGTCAACTGTGATTATGTCAACTGAATTTGTAATCAGAAATGAGTACCTACTTAATTGTAGCATGATAGACGGAATAGATACTGCTAACGCAAACAAATAATTTCATGTTATTAAATGTGTAGCATTCTGTTTTTAAAACCGATGTTTTAATGAATGAATTTACAAGAACACAAGCCGCTTCAAGAGCCTATTAAGCATAGAGAGAATAAATGTTGGATATCTATTGACTATTGCTTAATATAAAATACTTTATTGATAACTATTCCTATCATAGATAAGATTAGAAATAAACTATACAGTACTTGTAATAAAAATCAGTAAGTTTATTAAAAATAGGAAAATTATTATCCTCATACATTTAATAGGTACCAACTACCAGCTATACATAACATAATATATGAATATATCAGCTATAGAGAGTACTCACATATAATGAGCCTGGACAAGATCCCTGGCGAAGACCTTGTTAGCGCCGACGCCGCAGTAGTAAGGTCCCTGCGGGGGCGGGCAGCCGCCGGGCGGCCAGCCGAACGGCCGCAGGTCGGCGTCCAGCAGAATGTACTCCTGCTCCACTGCGAACCACGGCTCCTCGTCCTTGCACTTGTCGTACGCCTCCTGGCATTTGATACGGTGGTTGCTCTCTGTTGGAAGTTTAATATGTAGGTATAGCAATAGTGTTTGATGCGAGGAAGCCAAGACTTCAAGGGGAGTATAGAAGTAAAGTATGACAGAACATTTATAATTCGACATAAACAAGATATTATGATAATCTCGACACACATTAGAAAAGTAATCTTTATTTGTCAAAATAAAAGGAAAAGGGAATGACTATTTTATTAAGTATCCTAGAAATAAGCATTAAAAATAATTGGCGCGTGAGACCGTACTATACGAAGTTGCTAGTGCAATCCACAATTACGAACATTAAGCCCTTCACAACACGTGAAGACGGTGGTGTAAGTAATTATGTGTAATGTGGCATTTTAAATTACACAACTTCGTATAGAAAGCTTGGATGTATAATTACACAATCGTATTGGATATTATGGATTCCTAATTACATAACGATCCATTCTATTCTAATTGAATATTACTGTAGCACGAAATGTTTTTTAATTTTTATTATGGACTCAATTTATTTTCTATTGTCTATGGTTATTATCATTTGTCATCCGTCAGGATTGGGTTGATAATGTGATGATAATCATTAATTTTCGTAGGCTTATGGCACACTAATAAATCATTTGTTTTTTCGACGTATATTTACCTGTAGGTTCCATGTTGTACTTGTACGTGTCGCACATGACCAGGATGTGATTGCCGCGTCTGAAGGGATCCTTGTAGATCGCTCTCGGTACCAGGAAAATGTCTGAATTGTGGCCCTCCGCTTGACCTGTAGAACTGCCGTCGAAGTTCCATATCGGCAAATCTGAAAGTAAACATTTTTACGCATTATACTATTTGTTTTATTATGAAACCCTGAGTTTTGGTTCTCAAACAATAAAAGGCAGAGTCAATAACCGTGGCCTTTTAGAATCTGGGTCACAAAGGATTCGAATTCCGTTGAAGTTGAAACCATTCAACATAAAATATGTATAAAGAGTGTTAATATTAATGTCTATGTTATGTATATATGTATAATATGTTTTTGTATATATTTCAAACATAATAAAACGTATTATTAGTTTTAAATAATTAGTGTCACTAATTATTTATTCCAATCACATTCAAGTCTCGACGTTATTTCTATGAATGCATTTATTTTATGCATTATGCAGCTCTATTTATAAACAGTCATCATCGCCTAAATAATATTCATCGCAAAAGCCAAACCAATAATCTACAGGTTATTTGCAACAACGCAGTGGTAAAATTAGGTACTTTACGTCATTACTGCGAGATTACGTTACTTATTACTCCTAGTATGAATACTATATTTAATATCTGTAACTATCATCTAAGTAACTATGTAGTTTCTCTATTTATACCTACAAATCTATTTAATAAAGAAAAACCAGGATATATTAAGTAAAGTTCTCTAAAATGGATATCTGGAAAGTGGCAATACTGTTAATAATTGTCTATGAATTATTTTTGTATCCATCTAACTAAAAAGTATCTACATGAAAATCTAAACACTTTCTCGATACGCTGGACAGTTATAAGACTGCAGAGAGCAATATTAACATGAAACCTTTTAAATTCTCATCAAAGCTGTCCCTATTCATCCGTTCCCGCCACTTGCATTGGAAATCAAAGTCATTTTCGAGATCCTTCGGGAAAAAGAATGGAGGCAGATATTTTTCTGCGTGTGTTGCATTTGTTCGATTCCGTACTTCAAGTATACAATTTTCGGTCATCGCTTCTAGAATTCTTGTCAATTTATCTACACAATACAAGCAATCGTTTACATGTTTTAAAATCTTATTACCTTATAAAGCTAATTTATAATATTATTACTTACGTACATAGTTTAACAAGAATTGAGGAAAACGCGTGATGGAAATCATTGATACATAAGGTAAATAATAAAATTAGGTTAATGTAACTTTATATTAAAACCACAAGTTATTTTGTATTCATATACCTAATATGTAGTAGGAGGCATTGAAAAGTTATGTTTGTTTTATTATACCACATTGTAAGAATTATTATATATATTTATTTCGAGACTACATACGATAATTAATATGAGTTTATATAAAAAATGCTCGTATATTTTAATTTCATTTTACATTAATTTATAAAAAAATAGCATACAAGTGGTTGATGAAATAATGAAATAATTGCTGTTCAAATTGACAAAGACACACGCAAAACAATCATGAAAAATAACATCTACATTATTTCGCCCCACGTTTGATGTAAAGAAGTAGGTGTATGTAATCGTGCTGTAATTATAGTATCGCCCTGTGATTTCTTAGTAAAGTTTGCATGTTTTTTCCACAAGGCCGGGAATTAACGATGTAAGATTTATTCGGAACACATAAAATTCAGTGTTAATATCAACCTATTTTAGATTTTTGAAATGTTACTAACTATAGCGGAAGGTAAAATTTTCCAGTGTTCTATTCAAACGTCCATCAGAAAACTCCGTGGAATATTTCAGTCATAATTTCTATTGTTAGTTTTAATGAATTCTTATTGCTCTAAATGGTGTAATAATTCAACTCTTTGAGGTTTAAGCGTCTCAATAATGAGTATACAATTTAAATACTAATATGTATGTTCAATTAGTCAGAAGTATAGTACCTATTAGCATACTAATTTACAAGCGTATTTAGAAACTGTCGTTTTAACTAGGTGTTTAATATGAAACTAGAATAACATCAGGATTCTTATTATTCCTTGATAACTTAAAATAACAATAGACTTGTTGAAAATATGTTAAAAACGTACAGCTACAATATGATAATATTCATGATAGTAACGTTGTATACCTACAAGTTTACATATTGTGTGTGTGTTGTTAATATATTCATCTGATACGGTATCTGCTGCAGACTGCATCTGCATTGTTATTGCACTATTTTATTGCGTATTGTATGTAACAAATAACAATGCATATGACAGCGTATTGTAATTTTTAAAATAATACTTTGAGTTGTGAACACTAGACTAGATATAAGTACATATGTATAAAAGATTTTAATCTGCCGTAATTTTAAATTCTCGAACAGTCGGTTATATTCCCAGTTGTGAAGTGAAGTCCCATGTCCGGTGTCCCCTAGTGGGGTAAGGGGCAGATGCTTTATACATCTGTTTCACTGATCGATTTCCTTAGGGACAAGTAGATGTCCTACCAGACCAAGACATTTTTTTTTCTTCGTCTACACCTGGAATCGAACCCAGGACCCCTTGGTGCTACGCTCACGCGTCAACCACTGTACCAAGGAGGTGGTCTCTTTGTTAATCCCAGTTGTAGAAAATCATAAATCAGATGTCACTTGTGCCTTTTGAAAAATCATATTAGATTATTTTAAAGTAAAAACACTATCGTTTTTATTTCACAACGGTAGAGAGCTTCGTATCCTTATATTTATATATTCTTTATTGGTAACTAGCAATTGGGAAAAATAGGTACATCCATACTTAAATTAATATTATAAATGCGAAAGCAACTCTGTCTGTCTGTCTGTTACTCAATCACGCCTAAACTGCTGAACCAATTTTTATGAAATTTGTTATGGAGATATTTTGATACCCGACAAAGGACATAGGCTACTTTTTATCCCGGGAAAATGACGCAATCCCGGAAGCCCCACAGGAACGGGAACTATGCGGGTATTACTTTGACTGCGCGGGCGAAACTGCGGGCGGAAACCTAGTAACTAATAAATTAGCTAAGTACCTAATTCTATTTTCCTATTGTTTATTGAAAACTGAATAATGAGCTATTTATATTTCGCGATTACAAACAGCAGCCACTTTGTGCTTATGCGTTATACCAAATTGGTTAGAACTTTCAACCACACGAGTTATTCCCATACAAACATTCACAAGCCTCGTGCCCTGGTGTACCCGTTAAAAACGCTAATTAGTCTGAAGGTCAACCCGCGCTAATTATGCGGATGTTCCAGTTCAGATGACGCGTCACGTTTCCTATGATTACATAACTAACAATAGTTTTAATAACACTATTCGAATAACGTGGGCTCTAGGGATAAACGCGTGTTGCGTGCTGACAAATGTGTAGTTACGTTGAATGATGCTATGTGGATTTTAATTTTCAACAAACTTCTAAAAACGAGGTTCTCAATTCGACTGGGTTTGTTACCTCAGAACTTTCGACGGGGCCTCATTTTGACACTTTTTTATATGAAACCTGGTGCATTACAATTGCCTAATGATCTTATATTACCTACATACCTACTTATTGAAAATTTGTGAGGATGAATGGATAGATGTATGTTTGTTCCTATTTCACGTAAAACCACTCAACGAATTATGATGATAAATAGCATGTAATGTAGGATAATCATTTAACACAAATGAGCTATAGAAATACTTGCGTTTACGCGGGTGAAACCGAGCAGAACAGTAAGTATTAAATAAATAAAATAAAATAAGTACGTTCGAACTTAATGCAAGCATTCAATAATTAACGCGTAAAGATATGCTAATAAATTAGTGACACACGTCTTCAACACATATGATGGATATGCGTGTAATGTCACTTTGACAGCTCCCCAGAACAAAAACGATAAGAAAAAGTTATTGTTTGTAAACACTCCAAAACAAATGTTTACAATATTTGCCTAAAATATAATTTTTCATGCAAGTGCAAAGGGGATCAATGTTGCAGTAACTCTCAATCTTTTTGCCCTCCTCGCTTTAAACTGACACAAGTCACAAACTGCACAGGCTAAAAAAATGTAAAACGTCCAGTAATTGTCGTTTGATGCAATGCGGCACGTGTACCTAGTAGCTAGTAGCTACAGGCGACTTAAGCATAGCAATCACTTTACAGCGCCGGATAAAGTGCTGAATAAATTTGTGTTACTTCATTACTTAATTATAAATCTTTAAAAAACGCAACAAGCTGGAAATAAATTTCGAAATTTATTAGTGTTAATTATTAACTATAAGTACTTGCACTAAAAAGATCTTTTTAACCCATTGACCACCGAGCGGCCCGATCGGGCCGAGACACAATAGATTTTCTATTGTGTCTGTGATCCGAGGACTGACGGAGTTTTATTTTATTTCTCAAATATTGTAAGATATCAAAAAGATTTTATTCCCTTCTCAACTTGCTGTTAAAATGGTAATAAACATTTTAATGGGTAATAAATCAGTGCCTACTTTGATGTGAATTCCATCAAATATAAATGTCAATAGTAACTAAGTATAAAATAGAATAATTTCCGAATACACTCTAGCGAGCGGTACAAAATTATATTCGAAGGTCTTAGATTACCAGAATAAATAAAGCGTAAATATTTCAAGAGCCATCATGATTTCTGGCCAGTACCAGCCGATGATTACGGTCTGGATGGCAATAGGCAGACCGTAAAACCGTTCCATTTATTTATTCAATGCACACTGTAATACGACACTGTATGCAGATCTCTTATTATCCTTTAAGCCTTTATTAGATAATATTGGAGCAGTAGGTACTGCACTAGATCGCGTTCGCAGTTGATTGCAATCGGCCTGTAATTACGCTTTGCAACGCCATGAAGTGAGAAACAATGTATTTTTAATTGTATAAAAACTAAGGCTTCGCTTATTTTCTAGGTAGGTAGTAAAAGGTGCAATTAAAAGAAGAATAATTACTTAATAATGTAAACGCGTAAACAGAAAGCGGATTGTGGAAAATTATAATAAATTCAATATGATTATCAGTGTCAGCTTAAACCGGTGTTCATGTAGACGACTAATGAAGTTTTAGAGTTAAACCAGAGTTTATCATAATATTTAGATATGATAACAAGTTGTTAAATGTTCACTTTGAGGTCAATGCTACTTTAATCACGACATTTTTGTCATAGATTGAGAGATGTTTATATATTAGGTACACACACAATATTATTTACTTACTAAAATGCCACGCACTATAGGCAATTATTAAATCGATAGCAAATAGCGGTATTCAGCTTTTTAAGTGGTTTATAAATAGGTCTCTTCGTGTATTAACTGATAGGTAATATTCAGGCTATATAACGATTACTTATTGATAGTAAATAGTGATGATAACATTCATAGATTTTGATAAAATCACACGGAGTATTTGATAAATTCACCGCTTGTAGATATCGTTCCTGGTGGTCTATTTGAAAATTTTTGACAAATATTTATGTATATTATCCCTAATTATCTTTTCTGATAAGTATATTACACAGTAAGCTGTGTAATATTCCTCCATATAATTAATATCTCGTTTAATAGTGAAAGGTTTTTAAAAATAGGATAGCCCCAGTTTCTCCTAGAAAAGAAAAAAACGTCGCTGAACGTTAACGCTTTAAAAATAAGACAAAGGAAAATCGAAATGATACTGTAAAAGAAGTGTCTCGAGCACACGGGCTCAAATTATTCATTCGTCGAGAGAGACACGTTAGCGGCAAAACCAATATCCGCTGCACAATGGTGAGTGCTACAGGGAGGGATTTTACACTTTATAGCCAATTTACATGAGAAAACTCATATAAGATACATGAAAGAGAAAGTTTATCATTGACTATTTACAGTCTGTATCTTACTAAAATCTTACTTATATTACGTCTTACTAATATTATAAAGCTTGTAAAAAAAAAAGTTCCTAAAGTTTGTTTCTTTGTTTGAACGCGCTAATCTCAGGAACTACTGGGCCGATTTGAAATATTATTTCGGTGTTAGATAGCCCATTTATCGAGGAAGTATATAGACTATATTATATCATCACGCTAAGCCCAAAAGGAGCTGAGTAATGCGGGTAAACCCGAGAGCAAAGCTAGTATTGGGAATAAAAGTAAACGGATCCATGAACCCTACACTATTTTTATAGGTAAACTAAAAATCGATTTATATTTTCCAGCACTCCACATAATTGGTGGTGATAGTATGAAAAATCCTCAAATAAATAGTCTCAAAAATGCGAAAGTTATTAAATTTAAATTTTATTCAGGACACAGGGAATACTGAATCAATGCATCGAGCCAATTTGAATTGCGAATAGTACATATGCATACTGAAGCCTCGAAACGCGAAAATGTTCGGTGCAAAAAGCAAAAGAACCTTTGTTGTGAATTAATTATACACTACAGTACTGTGGGTATGCAGGTGCCATTTTATTAACGATGGTATTCTAACTCTTTTATGTAACATGTTAAATTAGAGAGAAGTCTTTTCTATTTAATCTATGTAGTACCTATAATGTCATGTTTCATTATATAATATATACTAATTATTATTATTTATTATACATGGAATATCCATGGAGCGTTGTCGCGTAAGAACCACAGGGCAGTTCTTTGGCATATTATGATATATTATGTAAACTTAAATTGTAATAATGACATGATTTTAAAAGAGCAACTATGGAGTTTTTGCCGTTTCTTCTCAATAGAATCGACTGCTTTCCGAATCAATGGTAAATGTTAAAATAGGTTTGACGATTCAAAAGTTCTTCTAGAAGAAGTCAAATTGAGTAAATAATTGATTGAGTTTGAGTTTAAAAAATTAGAATAAGTAATCTGTAGGTACTTTCAACTTTGCTAGCCTGAGAAGCTTAATTTTACTTCGCACGGAACCACTTGTTTATCTTGGTTGAAATCAGCGAGGAGGCGTTATTTGTATGCACAATATGATGTGGTATAGTTATTTTCTCGTATGATCGAATGGAAAACAACTAAACATTTGTCATTGAATACAATAAGTACAATGAATAGTTATTGTAAAGGTATAAATGCATACGATAAACCTACATGATCGTTTCTGTAGTGTTAAATCATAAGTTTTTACTTGTGGGTGTATGTACTTATCTCTCAATATTGCGTTGAAAACAGGTATAAGTAGTTAGCGAAGTTGTTAATATGGAACACGATACGTGAACTTCGGTGAAGCGGTACTTATATTGATTGAACTTGGTAATTATTTTCTATTGTCACAAAATATACTTATCATTAATAATAATGTTTATTTTTCTAGCAAACCATATTGATAACACTTTCAATTCTTTTATAAGCAATACGTAACACGTTCGTATAGTTTTAATAAATAGTAGACCGCAAAGCTACATAAATAATTGAGTATATCATAAATTATGTGCCAGTGCTAGAGAGTACAATATATTATAATATAATTGATCGATCGCCCATCACTCTACAGCTGAGAAGTTAGCCAACCGCCACTAATTGAAACGTTTATCCGAAAACCACGAAGCCGCTGATGGAATGACCAGGGCGTTAAGGCTTTGATTCAGTTTTTCTTTATTCTAACAAAGAAAATTTACGTTTCGTCAGTTACATTTAATTGCTGAAGAATTCAACTAGTCGGATACTATCCTGCTTTTGAACGGATATTTTCGACGGATTCGGATTTATTTCCGCTTGCATTTTGCAAAAAAAGAAACATCATACCGAACTTAGGTATTTCAATTATTAATGTTGTTGTCTACATACCTTTAGGCTGCTTCGGAATGATGTTAATGGTGCGATCCTTGCACCTCAAGTGTTCTCCCGTTCCATCGATCCAAATGTAGGTGGCGATGATCTTATCAGCCGCTAAGGGCAGGTCCTGGTACCGACTGAGGAGGGTCTTGGAGAGTACCGCGTTGGGGGAGTTCGTTAGAACTGGCCCCGACAGGATTTTTGGGTTATCTGTGGACGGATAGTGAAAACTTATTGGTATGGTTTTGTTTTTTTTTTATCGAAGGTTGTATAATGTATATGTCTGATACCGTGGGTTAAATATATACACGTGGTAGAGATAGAACGTTAAATCTTATTAACCAAAAAATCTAGAAAATCTTCGAATAACTGAACGCAACGAAAGTTCTAGAAAATATAAGCTTGTTAGCTTAAAACAAATGAAACGACTAAACTTTCTTTTCAATATTATAGAGTGGAAACAAATAATAATTTCCTTTATGAAAATATACTTGTGTCTTGTACATTTTTATAAGAATAAGGCATACAGTTCGTCGGACATCCTGGTCTGAACAAAGAAAATTTATCTCAAAAGACCGCACGCGACCTCTAAAAGGAAAAATATCTTTTTGTTTTTTAATATTATTATTTTTATAGTTATAACTAGTTTCTAACGCTTTTGTGTGTTTTAAAATAAACAATTTGCGTTCTAATAGAGGTTATCTGTGAGATAACTCGATGTCATTGTGTCAAACGAGAATAAATTATGTTGCAACATTTAAAGCTAATTATAATGTGTTTCAATTAAATAGATCATCTCAAATGTTAATTATATGATATGTGTATAAAACAGTTATGGCATTCATTAAAATATTATTAAACAAGCTGCCTCAGCAGAGATTGTTCTGCCCCATTTGCCCCCTTTTTCGTGTTTTTCCTCCATAACAACCTTCCTTGTGCCTAAACAAAAACGTTAAAAAGTCGAGTTTTACGCTTAGAAACACATTTTTTTTTTTTTACTCTAGATAGGGAAGCGCTTGACCACAATCTCGCCTGATGGAAAGCTAGATGCGGTCTAAGATGGTACGCGCTTCCCTAGTAGGTACCGGTTCACTCTTCGCTTGAAGACCCCCATATTGTACTCGTCGGGGAACACAGATTCAGGAAGCGCGTACCAGTCCCTCGCGGTTCGGATGAAGAATGTGGAATCGAACCGCTTAGTCCGGGTACATGGAACGTCCACCATATGGCGATGCCTAGAATCTGTGCGCCTCGACGATCGATGGAAGAATGGGGATGGCGGAACAAGTTCGTGTAGTTCCGCAGCGCACTCACCAAAGTGTATCCGGTAAAAAACCGATAAGCTGGCCACTCTGCGACGATGAGCGAGGCTCTGGAGTTTTTTGCCTACTACTTTTTTACACATGTGGCGATTCATTTGCATTACATAGATAGAATGAGATATTCCTTGTCTATGTTCATTGACTATATTATTATTTACCTTTGCGGCGATCTATCACTTTTGACATCCAAATGTCAAAACACATCATTTTGTAAGAGGTTAGTGACCCAGGTACGTTGTATGAAATTCCACACGCATTTAATTCTCTTAGTAGTTGGTGTGCGGGAAAATGTATTTTACTATAATTTTGCACATCTATTAAATTACTTGCAATTTTTATGACACAAAAATTTCGCGACGGTTCGAATATTATGTCAATTGAAAATTAGTAATTTCTAAATTATGTCAACATGACATGGACTCAATCTGGGTTCAATATTCAAATTTTTAAGATGAACGAAGTTTTTGGTTGTTTTCATGTTGTTTTAGATTTAATATCGTTTTCTATATTGAATCTAAAAATATTTTTATTAATTATTAAAGAATACTCACGCTCTATTTTTGCAGCATCCGCCATTGTTATTATTTACTATAATTGACCTGTAACAACAAAAAATAAAAATTAATAATGTTTCATTACTTTCTATTTATTCACAAAGAGAAATACACACACATACATAAATAAAAAAAAATATACAATTAAAAATCGCTTTTAATGCATTTCGTTTTTTTTAAACAAACAAACTTGAGTCAATGTATTAAAATCTATAAATTATGAAAATGGTAAATAACAACATAATGTTATAAATAAAAAAAATGATTTTCAAAATATAGACAATGAACAACTTATATTATTTAATCAAATGTATGGTTTGCCTTGACATTTGTATAAATAAAACATAATATTGCCATAATCGGCAAAATTATTCGGTAGGTATATGACACGCATATGTTTAGCAATTCATAAATTTTAATTTATGTAATGTAATCTGATTTTGTTGTACGCTTATTAAAAAATTTAATTAGTAATTATTATGGTATCATAAAGCCGCACGGCTTTTAAAATACTTTTTCTATTTATTTTTCTGTTCATGATAGTGTTAGAATATTTTTATTGTTTATTAAATATTGCGTTAAAAATACCTTCACGTAATATTTTACGTAAAATTACAGGCTACATTTTACTTTTTGATGAAGTTTGGTGGTATTCCATACGAATTTGATCTTTCTTTTTAGTTTGCAACTAGCTTTCCGCCTGCGGCTTCGCCCGCGTTTTCAAAGAAAAACCCGTATAGTTCCCGTTCCCGTGGGATTTCCGGGATAAAACCTAGCCTATGTTACTCGTGGATAATGTAGCTTTCGAATGGTGAAAGAATTTTTAAAATCGGTCCAGTAGTTTATGAGCCTATTCATTACAATCAAACAAACAAACAAACAAAGTTTTCCTCTTTATAATATTAGTGTAGATTATATCGTTTTCATATCCGGTTATATACCGTTCCACTTCCACATAATATATAATAAAAAAATGCCTTAATTTTAATTGATTACGAATATGTATTATGTACTAGCGGTCCGCCCCGGCTTCGCCCGTGGTACATGTTTACGTTTTCTCTACATAAGAACCATCCTCGTACTTCAAGGAATATAATAAAAAAAGAATTATCGAAATCGGTTCAGCCATTCTCGAGTTATGCGCTTACCAACACATTTTGCGATTCATCATCACTACATAGTATAAAACAAAGTCGCATTCCCTGTCCCTATGTCCCTATGTCCCTTTGTACGCTTAAATCTTTGAAACTACGCAACGGATTTTGATGCGTTTTTTTTAATAGATAGAGTGTTTCAAGAGGAAGGTTTATATGTATAATAACATCCATTAAATAGTGGAGAAGTACTGTTATTTTTGAGGTTTCTAATGTGATGTCGTAAAAAATTACATTTTTTCCGCTTACATTGCAAACGCAGGCTGAACCCTACGAGTTTTATCAAAATAATGTACTAAGTATTATACACATTGAAAAGGTCTATAAAAAAGTCCGCGATGGTATATGTCTATCTCTTATGGATAACCCACAATAACTTTTTTTTGTCATTTACTTTTTACGACAAATAATGGCTAATTTTCGATGCGATTTTAACCAATACAGCATTAATGCTTAACCAATTAAATACCTTCAATACATTGTTCATTTAATATAGATCTATATGGCCCTTACACCGTATGATTTAAGTGAATATTTTCGAAGATATTACAGATTTAAAATTGCGGGACGTAGCATTTGCGGCGGTACCGGCCGGCCGCCCGGCTATAAACCTATTTTATACCCGTGTGCGAAGACGGAGCGGGCCGCTATTTTTTTAATATACAACGTTCACAGTTTTCCTGTAGTTTATTTAGTATCAGCATTGCACCCGTGCGAAGCCGGGGCGGGTCGCTAGTTTTTATATATAAAGAGATGTAATATGTACATATTATGAATTCTATCCAAAGGTTGCCTGGCAGAGATCGCTGGCTGTGGTCACGTTATTTAACCGAAACAAGTAGTTAATAGTTTAAGCGCGGAAAGTGGCAAAAGAAAAAAATAATAAGTTAGCCAGTATCCAAACTCTCCCGTGTGAGCTTCATGTAAACCTAACGGATTACATTTTAAACGTGGCAGTTTTAGCCTTATAAATTGGGTTATGAAGTTTGAGAATATCGCTATACTTACTATCTATACTAATATTATAAAGCTGAAGAGTTTGTTTGTTTGTTTGTATGTAAGTATGTTTGTTTGTTTGAACGCGCTAATCTCGAAAACTACTGGTCCGATTTGAAAAATTATTTCGGTGTTAGATAGCCCATTTATCGAGGAAGGTTATAGGCTATATATCATCGCGCTACGACCAACAGAGTTGGAGCCACGGGGGTGAAACCGCGCGGAGCAGCTAGTTTAGATATATATCTACTAATCTAGATATACATATATAATGGAAACCTATAGAGATATAATTTCATGTAATTGCGTTTTAGAAGGAATGTGATCTTTCTTTTCGTTTTGTCCAGTGAACGATATATCAACGTGTTAAATAAAAAAAATATTTGTTTGTAAATAAATAGAATCCTTGACACCGAACATGAAATGATGAATAATTTGGCACGAAGATGTTAAATTATATCTTTAAAGTTTAAATATATATTTAGTGCCAAAATTTTATAGATTCCAAAGAACGTGATTTATAAATTAGAATGTCAATCATTTGTATTATAATTTCTATATTATATTGTGAAGATTGAAGGCGACTTCGGAATAATCGAATTTAATAGTCGTCGTACATTCATGTAATAAACTGAATTTTGAAATACCGACCAGACTATCTGAATCGATTCTATAATGTTTATTGTATACCAGGGGCCTTAGACAAAGTAACAATTAAAAAACGATAACGAAGTTAGAAAAGGCAAAAATGTATGGGATTGACATACGCCGCGTTAGATCACGTGGTCTATCTAATGTCAAATGTCAATCCCTGTGGTCAATCTTGGGTCAATCCCATACATTTTTCCTTTTCTAACTTCGTTATCGTTTTTTAATTGTTACTTTGTCGGCCCCTTGCCAGTTTTTATTGACCTATAATTTTATAATTAGGTATATACATATTACATATGTATAATTTACCTATTGTAGGGCAATATACCTAGTAGTGGACTGCCTTTAATTGGGTTGAACGCCGCCCGCGATACCTAGTATTGCTGACTAGGGTGTTCGGTGGTCATTACACCGAACACCTATTTTCGGTTAATATAAAATTAAATTAAAATACACAGGAAATTAGAAAGACGAAAATATTATATCTCTCGTACCTACATAGTTAAAAGAAGAATATATTTTTGGTGATAAGAACTAAAATTTATGACTTCAATTATTGAAAATCTGGTTTAAAACATATCCAGCTATAGAGAAATCTGTTTCTTAAAATCATCACAAGCGACATGTATTCACATATCTCTAACATACTATACCTACACTCAATATATAAACTTATAAGTCCAACACGGTGAACGTACCATATTCGGTGTCTCAACCAATCACTACAAACATGGATTAAAGATTTTCGACAATGACGGGAAGTTTGAGGAAGTCCTTGACATAGAAGCTCGTGTTGAAGAAATCGATTGGCAAAGTGCCCACCGAAATACTACGCGTGACTGTTCTACGTAATATTTTTGTCTACATTCGTGTGTAAACAAAGAATGGAATATTTCGAATAATTGGTTCACGTTCAAATATAATGACAAATTAGTATCTGATAAGCGAGCGGTTTCGTTTATTACACTATAACCTTATTACATTCGTCGTCCTTGTACTCTAACAAAACGGTAAACATTACGCCTAAGGACATAGGTAAGGTACAATTCGGTAATTACTTTTTTAATTAGAACATTAATGTTAAGCGATTTGATCTGCCACTTCCAAAATGAGGACGGTTCTCGATTCGTTTGTTTTTGTTCTAACTTACAGAGATCGCGTGCACGTTCAGACTTCAGAGTTCCTTGCCAATTAGGTTTAACTGGAAGAGATTGCTTTTGAGTTTTGACCAATAGGCCACCTTTTCGTACGTATGTGCATTGTGCATGTTATTATTATATCGCAGACGCATAATAAAGAATAAATTAATAAAGAGCCAAACCAAACGTCAGTTGATATGATAATTCTAAAAGGAATGATAGAGATTATCGGAATAAACCGCACCGAGTATGGAATGAGGCCAATACTAACATATTAGTAACCACAGAACTATATCTGTGTTAGTAACTGCTCAAATAGCCGCACGCATTTAGAATTATCCAACGCTTCACCAAACAACTAGTCATATTTAAACAGATGATGTTGTATGAATATCTTGAGATAATTGAATTTACAAAACAATCAATTTTTTTAGACAAACAACCAAAATTCCGTCCAGTGATCGCATCACAACAAAAGTAGGTAACTAGACACAAAGCACAGATTAAAAAACAATATCTATTACCTTTTTATACGTAATATTTTAATCAATGAAAACTACATACACGCGCACGCTACAAAGTTATTTCGGTAACACAAAAGCAATATAAAATAATCAAGTGTGGGTTTTAATTAGCCACAGTTTCAGTGGGTACTTTATCTCTCGACTTGACCTATTTATACTCGTAGATCCTTGATATATTGTTGTGAACGGGTTATCAGCAGATAACTCATTAGGTACCTATCAATAAACACGTTTGTAGCCTTGACACATCCAATTTTAGTGCGTCAATGACATTACTAGTAGAATCGAATTGTGATATAAAAGAAAAAATGTTGTTAATCACGAATCAGTTACAGGACATAAATACTTAGAAAAAGTATCCATACAAATTTTCCAGCACAGATTAAAAATATCACTGCTACATGCTAATGGACTCGTTAAAATGCAGATAATATAAAATTAATCGTGATTGGTGAATGGTTACAAATTGCCGCGTAATCTTGTATGAAGCGTTCTGCAGCACTAGTTAATTATTAAATGTTCGGCTTTACCGATAATTGCAGGTGTGAATTTATAACTGTATTGGAAAGCTTCGGGCTTAATACTAGGGTTTTCATTGAAAATAATCATGAATATATATTATATTTCCTACGTTTGTAGTTAGATATTGAGTATGACTGAGCGTACCTATTCTGAAATCAAGATCACTCCAAAAATTAAACTAAATCGTGATTAAACATTAACAACAGCGCATTTAAAATTTCCGAATAAAATTATAACAACAGTTGACTATTTCGGAAAAATAACCGATTAAATAGGCTCTGTACTAGCGTGATGTACATAAAAGTCGCCTGTAATCAATTGAGACTTATCTAAATCTGCAAAATTGCATCAATAAGAGCAATTTTTTGAATTATAATAGGAAGAACTGGAGCACATCGTAAATCCTCCTGAATTTTGCATCACAAATTTTAAATACATTCACACCACGTTGACATTTGACATTTGAAACACAGTCATCAAAGTACTTTAGCACGACGCCGGTAAGTGAATTATTCATGTTTCAACTCCATAATTATTCATCTCACAGATAATTCATGTGAAAATTAATAAACAACGACACCATACTTGCCTTGAATGTAAAACCAACTTAAAAGAGATAAAACGACTAAGGTGTTCATGGGATACAATTTGCACATGATAACTAATAGAAATATTAAAGATTAAAGAATATAATTTTAAAGTGTAAAGATTTTTCGAATGTTATGCTTTCCGATGTTAAAAAAAAAACATTTTAATTTTGTAAGAGCCACCATAGCCTACCTACCAATAATTTTGATATTATTCTTTATTTAATAAAAGTATCTAAACAAGAGTCTGAAAGTCAAGGTAATCATGAGATAATACGCCGTATTCAGCACACATCGTTGACGATCTTAGCTACATTATAATTAATTTATTTGCATTTAACGCGGCCTCGGCCAAGGATTTTATAACTATCCACGCGTGAACTGGTTTTAAACGGTTGTAAGCTTAAAGAGCTTCCTTAATACGCAAAAGGACAAATTGGATTTATTGTTGAATACAAACAATAGAGCAGTGTCGTGAGAACCAGCAGTTCCTATATCAAACGGTACAATTTGCTGGAATATTCAAGCCTGACTACGGACTGTCCCAACATTGAAGTAAATACTAGAATAATCACGCAAACGACCCCCTATAGTACGATTTCCTTGCACAACAATATGCATAAATAAGCATGTACCGATAGCAAATACAGTCCTCTGTCCTATTATTCAGTCCTTTTCCGGAAGCCCGGGAATAAAATTTATGTGTAAAATGTCGACTAAAAAGTGATTTGAAGTGATGAAAGAAGTACGCTTCCTTTGAACTCGGATGAATAAATGTACGAGTCTAAACGAACTGCGACCTCTATTTAATTGGCACTATAAATTAAATACGGCGGTTACGACTTACGAGTACTACCGTAATTAAAAATAGTATTTCAACCTGGGCTTATCTGTTAAAACTCCATGATTCATATCAAGGTGAACTAGACTTTGTTTACTGCATTGTTTGTGTAAGTTTTTAAGAAGACATTCTTATCTCGGTATAAACCTCATAGCATGTTATAAGAAATCAATCACCTTGATTAGGTAATAAGTACTCTGTCATGATCAATCAACTGTTTAAGTAATGTATTACCATTCTGGCGACCTCATTAGGAGTTTATATTATCCAATATTTTTTTGTTTCTATTTTAGAGTTTACTGCTGTCACTCAGTTAAGAATATTCAAAGAATATGTTAATTATTATAAAAGAAACCTTGTTCACAGTTTTAAACATTGTGTGTTTGGATGTTTATAACTTCTAAGCTATAAAAGGGATAATTTTGAAACCTCTATGAAATATTAACTTTTATAAGATAGGTTCTAGGGAAACATAAAATATTGGGTTGGGTATCTATCTAGTTTCGATTGCCCATAAATTAATTCGTATACGAGCAATTATGCGAGTAAATTATGAAACAAATTTTAAATTATTTATAGAAGAGTTCGTTTTGACGCCGAAATTGTCAGAAACAATTACCTGTTTTTTTTTATCCTTTGTTTTCAATATAATTATGACTACAACCTATCCTTTACATTAAAAATGAAACGTTATCAATAGGAAATTAGGATCAACGCCATCCAAAATTTTCGTGTGCTTCATCCTATCTTGTTTCAGGCAAGGCCAAATAAAATTAAGCTAATGGCTATCCATTACCCTAATTTGAAAGGTTGGTTTTAGTGCAGGCACCTACCTATTGGGGTAGTATTGTTGATTTAAGGTATAACAGCAGAAGGTTTGTTTTTATTTTGTAGAGACATATGTACTTAATTACTTTGCCTGATTGGTCTGAGAAATATATAGGTAATTAATATAAAATTTATGTATCGCTGATCAGTTGGAATGCATAACAAATTCATGTAAGCTACGAGTGCATTATTCAAAGCACTGCACTGCTGAAAGGGTGAATGAAAACATTAAACTCAATTTACGTAAATACCTCATGTTAATACGCCAGTGTATCAGAACAAAGGCGAAGACTTGATGTAAATGAAAAAATCCAAAAACACGGCGTGATTTCCGACAAAGAGCTGAACGAACATCGGCCCGAAATAAAGAGGATGATATACAAAAACGGAACAATCCGTCTCGGGTTGGAGTATATTTGTACAGGCAATGACTCCGCAAAGTTTCAATCGGTTATCAAAATTAATTTATCTAAGGTCGCGTATATTCTCTCGGACGTGCAGGTTATCGACCTACGATTGGGGTATTAGCTTTACTCGCATTATCTTCCTTTACGTCAATGGCTGGTCGTGCACCGGGTTATCGTGCCGCGGCGTGACGTGGACCCGTGCTGAACATGTGGCTGCGTTGATAACACGGTTTAAACGCGGATGTAATCACTAAGGATTTAAAAAATAATAATGCTATTTGTGTACACTATGTATTCGTGTTAATTGGCTTTTTACACGCTTCATTTAATAGAAATAGCTCCAGCTTCAGATTAGTGATGTTCGGACTTCGAATTTCTCAACGTTTCTTTTTTTATTCTTTCTAAACATCTATTCGAGTGTTCTCTATTAATGAGTTTAAATATTTCGTGAATGGTTGCAGTTGTATTTTTCTTGCGCGCCAACTTTCTGATACAACACAATTTTCGGCAATCTAGCCAATACGTTTCTCGCATCCTGAAGAGTTGAAGACTGGTGAGGTCATATGTAGCGCAAGGCCCATATGGCTCCTGTTCCAAACCCAAATTGAAATCGTGTCCCAGCAGTAAGAACATAATGGGCTGATGATGATGACTGTTACTGTTTATTAAGAATATTAACGACAGAATAGGACAGTTATTAGCACGCGAACCTAACAAGTCGTTCCGATATCCTATGGCTTATAGGTAGTTGAATCTTTTCAATTCTATTTGTCCTGGACTTACAATGCAGATGTGTTAGCAACATATTAAACTTTTTACTATGCTAGCAAACCAGCAATGCGGTTAAACAGCTGATATCTTCATATCTATAAGTGGTCCAACTAGAAGTGTTGCAACCGATGTCGCATCTTCACTTGAAATAACCTTTCTCGAATCTTTTAAGGTTTAATATTGCATCAGTGGGAATATGGTTTTTATTAAAGTGTCTTTAGGTGGGTTTTGCAATGAAGACTTTTTTTTTTGATTAGCGGGTTCAAACAAAAAAACTCTTCAGCTTTATAATATATATAGATTGCTAGGTATGTAATAATAAAAAAATGTTATATGACGTAAAAATGATCGAAATTTCGTTACCTTCTTGCTATTAATAACAATAAGATTTGATAAGAATAAACGAAAACAAAAATCAAAGTATTCGGCGTGTTAATTATATATTATGTTCGATTCGATAATAAAAAATTAACGGCTTTTTATCGTAGTTTGCGTCAGAATTAGGTCAGGAACGTTAAGATATTACACGTTATTGACGTTTGATAATAATTACTAATACCCTTGTAATTATAAGTTGTAATTGAGTCATGGTGCGCATTTATTAATGATAAATAATCCTTTAATTGTTTTAAACAAAAGACTTATCGCTTAAATTCCCACGTAAACTTAAAAAATAAATGAAAACGACACAACGAAATAATTTTATTGTTAGCATGTAGATTAATATAATAACAAAGAATTAAGAAATATAATTGCAATCTAAAGGAACAGTGGACCAACGACCGGCCAGTCATCCTCTGCATGATGACTAATTTTTTCGAGGTTAATGAAATTGCCGACATGGCCGACACAGGCGGGCGGTGGCCGACAAAACAGCTGCCTTTGTTTACAAACAAACACTACAGGACAATAACTGATAGCCTAGTTCGGTTTTAGTATGAATTTGTTGGTGTACGCGAAATGATAAGTACAATTGCGATGGCGATTTGGTTTGTAATATTTAAATTATGAACAATTTTCGAGACTAAGAAATAGACAATATAATAAATTCTATTTGTACTTACAAATCTGAAATGTTGTGAATAGAAAGTAAAGTAACACTATCACCGTTTTATTTTAATTAAACAAAAAGGTATGTATAGTATGGAAATAGGACGGCATGAAAATTGATTAAAAAGTTGTTAAGCGAGATTCTTTCATCGAGCGCTTGAGACAATTTTATAAAGTGCTTTTACTGAGAATTTAAATAAACTAGCCGAGTTTGAGTCAACTTGAATGTATATTATGAACGCCTTGAAAGGAATAAAATTAAACGTAAAGTATATAGTCTATCATTTATTATTTACTAGCTTTCGCCCGCGACTCCGGCGGCGCGGAAAAATTAAGAAAAATTAAGATTTATTTTTTTCTACGTATTTTTCCGAGATAAAAAGTATCCTATTTTATGCCTAGGATAATAAGGTATAATTATACCAAGTTTCATCGAAATCGATCCGTTAGTTTTCACGTGATGCCTTCACATACAGACAGACAGACAAAAATTTTTTTAATCACATAATATTTGGGTTTGGTATCGATCCAGTAACATCCCCTGCTATTTATTTTTTCAATTTTGTCAATGTACAGAATTGACCCTTCTACAGATTTATTATATGTATAGCAGTATAGACTAGCTTCCCGCCTTCGGCTTCGCCTACGTAGTCAAAGAAAAACTCACAGATCCCATTCACCTGAGATTATGTCTATGTCCTTTCTCAGGTCTCAAGCTACCCGTACCAAATTTCATGGATTCAGAGTTTGAAGCGTGAACAAGAGACAGACCGGCAGAGATACTTTCGCATGTGTGTTCGCATGTATAATATTAGTTAAGATAGCATAAAATCGTATACAAATTTGAAATTATTGTTTTATATAGTGAGCGTATATATACGACTACCTTGACA
Organism: Colias eurytheme; assembly: GCF_061535395.1. Taxonomy (NCBI): domain Eukaryota; kingdom Metazoa; phylum Arthropoda; class Insecta; order Lepidoptera; family Pieridae; genus Colias; species Colias eurytheme. Next base: position 2,452,191 of record NC_142980.1, read on the forward strand.
TAATGAAGCAAGCTTACATCACAAAGAAATTGCCGAACCGAGTTGCTTTGTGTGTATGAAATATTATTATTAGTCATTTTCGAATGGACGGTGAATAATCGTTTTATGACAATCAGTCTTTGTTGTGGATACAGCTAATACATATAATATAAAAGCCTATAAAAGATAAATATTGATAGAATTTTGACGATTAGGTAATGCAACTGTTAGTGGATTTAAAAATACAAAAAACGTGATTTGGATAAAAAAAATATCACGTAAATACACCTTTCAGTTTAGGTGAAACCTCTAAACATCATTATAATTAAAATACTAGGCGTGCAGGATGCAAGAGGAAGTAAATCAATTAAGGTAATATGGTTATTTACTTTCACCAGTATAATTTTCGTAGCCAAACATTCAAAATTTATTTCATAAATGTATGGTCGAGCATATCGGGACAATTATTTCATAGTTGTAAGAGTCGCAATAATATATATTTGTACTAACTTTTTTATATTTCATAGTCGCTAGGATTTTTACAATATTAATAAAAGATTTTTACGCAATTTTAAAACAAATATATGGAATACAGCACATGAAATAAAAAAAAATATCTTTACAAAATTCCACCGAAAACAGTATTTCTTTTAAAATAATTGTACATTTAACGAATATATTATGTATAACTAAAGAAATATAAAAAAATAGTAATCTACATCGAAACGTTTATGCACTAATTAGTTGGCTAAATAGTATTCAATTAATCATTTTCTTATGATCTGTTTATTTTTACTAATAATTAAACGGTGAAACTCGCTTATTAGGTACGCTTAGTATTTGTAAATTAATATTTTCGCATTATCAATTTCAACAATCGTAGATATTTTTTCATACTGTTTAACAATTGATTTTTCTACATTCGATTGTCTATTTTTCAGTCGGACGGACGGACGTTTTTTCGGTTTGTTACCTCATATTCAGAACATATCCATCGTTCAATTACGCAAATTCTATTAATATGTTTTCGTTGTCCCGATTATTTATAACTAGCTTTCCGCCTGCGGCTTCGCCCGCTTTGTCTAAAATCTAATACATTATATACTACAACCTTCCTCTTGAACCACTCTATCTATTACAAAAAACCGCATCAAAATCCGTTGCGTAGTTTTAAAGATTTAAGCATACATAGGGACATAGGGAAATAGGGACAGAAAAAGCGACTTTGTTTTATACTATTAGTGAAGTGAAGTGATGTGGTTAGCTTCTGTTAAGAATTGTGATTGTCTTAATGAACTATTGACAAATATTTATTTATTTATTTACTAATTAGATTGTGTGACAATGTAAAATGACCGTGTTTGTTTATACTTTACCTTTTATTAACTATGCAACACACAATGCAATAGACAAACCAATTTATAGAGCTCAGTTTGTTTTGAATAATTTATTTGTTAATTTTATTATTACATTTATTAAATTTTGTTCGACAGCGATTTGAAATAGTGTATCGTTAATTTATTCATTATAATATTATGGAAATCGGCCAACGAATACAAGTATCTTTATACGAGTTGCTTACCTATAAATAACTTTCATTAAATACTTGGAAGAAAATTAAAAGCTACCATGAAAATTGAAATTCGTACTACGTTATTATGTAACCAAGTTTACTTTAGCAACGCGAACTTACCTATATTATCTGTATATGAATTTTCCGGGCACTTTTTGCAGCAATAAAAAGTTCAGGCATATAAAGGCATGTAACTGACTGTAAATATAATATTTAGTTCGAAGGTGCACGACCGCTGAATCATGTACCTACGTCCTGCCAGCTGAGTTTTTATTTCGATCCTCAGTGGAGTGTCACGAGATAGGCGAGTGATCGGCAGCCGAATGCCGCGTGACGGACCAAGCCAAGCTTTCCACATCATGTACTGGTTCCGTACTAGAATCAACCCCTTGATCATTGGAATTTTTGGTTATATCTAATTTATTTAGGATGGAGTAAAGAGGCAACTTACTGTACGGTACGGTACCTACTCTTTTTTTCTACTGTTGTAATTGAAGTATGATTTTAGTATACATTATTTACAAATTGATTTTATATTTTTTTGCAACAATGGTTTTTATTAAGATGTTGATTTGAGTGTGTATGCTTCTCGTCTTAATTATGCAATGAATCTATAGAATACCTATATAATATAAATATAATATTGACAGATGTAAGGTGAACCGGTTTTTGTGATGTTAATTGAATACATTGAACACGTGTTTGTTAAAAAATTATATATGTACCTATATGTGTACTTACTAGTTACTCGAATATAATCGTGTACAGTTTAAATTTTGATTCATTTAACCTGAAGGTTAACGGACAATGGATAAAAAGAATATATTAAATACGTATATTCTGTATTACGTAGTACACTGTTCTATATGATGTGCGCCGGTTATTAATAGTTATCATATTTTTTGTGTTTTTTATAGTTTTTCCTTGGGAGATCAACTGAACCTTAATCAGCTCAATATTCTGGTATTGATTAAATACTTGTACATTTTTCGATTTTATTTAGTATAAAAATAATTTTAATAAATAATGCAATAAAATGGTTTCCCAAGGTTGCTAGCCCCTATAGTTTCCATTGCTTATTTTAAAATATGTACTAATTTTCTTTCCACTATCTATACAAAGAAAAAAGTAATTAACCTATAAAAGTACAGGTAGAAAAGGACAATAATTACAATTCAGATAATTGGTATAATTATCGTCATTTACGACATTATCAAAGTATTACAATTGTAATACTGTGACATTATGTTTGTAAATAAGAACGTCCTTGCGATCCAAATAAGTTTCAATGCAGTAGTCATTAAAAGTATTTAGATGATAAGGCGATAGGAAAAGCGCTTTGTTTGATATAATAATATAACTTATATTGATAATAAATCTGCAGTCATGTGACGGTTTTGTGTTAAGTGTTTACAATTTTTTTTCCTAGAAATGTGTTCTATTGGTGCGTTTTATTTCGGTCTGTTATCACATTAGATCGATTTTTATAGATACATGATTATGAATGATAGCCTGATGAATATAACCCTATATACATACTTTATATATATAAAATTGTTTCCACGTTTACTTCGTACGTAGGTACCTACTTGGGTGGGTAGTTTTTAGAGTCAGATTTTTATTTATTATTTTATTTTATTTGTATAAGAACATAACAATCATACATGATTTCATAGAAAAAAGATAAAGAATAAAGATACATGATTCTAAAATTCACTACGACCACACAACATGTTCTATTATTAAAAAAAAAGAAAAACAGCACATAAGAAACAAGCCTCACGTAAATGAACTAACTAATCTTAATCTTAAAATAATAAATTAAGCCCACATTTCATTACAAAATTAGAAAACTAAATAATTTAAATTATACATAGGTTACACATTAGCTACATAAAATGATATTCTATCATTATTAAATTTTGCTGCTCTTTTTAAAAAGGCATTCTTGGCGTAATTTGTATAGGGAGTGACTTCAAATGTGTATCTGCAACGTGAGGAAATTCTGGGAACTCTTAATTTTATTTTTTCCAATAACAAGCCTGAATCAGTTATGCAATGTATGTTCTTATAAAGAAACATCTGGTCCAAAAATAGACGACGCTTTTCCGGTAAACTTGTATTATGTTTTTAGAAGTAGTTTCACCAATTAGATAGGTCATAATCGTGATCTACTAATATTTATTTTGCACAATTGTACCGTGGCTGTTTATAGCATATATGTATTAAACATATCAATAATTTACTTCAAATACATAATATGTAAATCCTCTAATCGATGTACTTCGCAAAATTGAATCGGTTCGAATTAGGGAGTGCCTGGCGATCTGCACTACAGGCTACGGGCCTACGGCCTATCGCAGACACCAGTCCTCTTGGTTTATGTTTACTTGTACTTTTGTTAAGGTAGTTATAAGTTTTTTGAGGAAAATAAAGATTTATTTATTTATACTTTCTCACTTTTGTATGTACCTTAAAGTATTTTCTGATTACAAGCATATAATATTTAATAAATTGTATCGCATATCTCAAGAGGCTACTTGAAGAGAAGTCATGACAAGTTACCTGAAATCCTTAGTGATAAGGCAAAGCAAATAGCTGTCAATACAGCTGTATGGATGATCAAGATAAATACATATCGTATATTACTTGAGCCTATTCAGATAGCCTGAGATATGAGTCATGCACAATGCAATACGATGTATATTAAAAAGAATAAAATTAACTTTAAGATGTGTTTCAACTTACAAAATCTATATCTACTTTATTTAGAATTTATGATATAGTTGATTATTAATTATAACTTATTTTTTTTTATATATAAATGAGCTTTGTAAATGATTATAGGATGCAAATAAATGATAAATAAAATGTATTATCATCATTAAGTCTAGTGTGTCTCATCATGGATTGAATTGTACTTGCAATTAAATTGTAATTGTCTGAGTATTTTTACCATTTTTTGAAATTACTTATAGTTCACCATGTACGGAACCCTGCGTCCTAAGTACCTACGACTCGCACTTAACCGATTTTAATACACGCCAAATTTTGCGACGAATGACTGGCAACCTAGTCGATATATACCGACAGCACCCGACAGTCTCCTAATTAAAAAAATACATAAAATTTTGATTTCATAAAAAATTAAACTTATGAACGCAATAATCTTGCGGTAGGATCTTGTACTACATTTCGTCAGATAAACAGACAAATCATATCTTATATCACACGATGTTAGATTTGATCGCAACGTTACGAGAAGTGGAATAGAGATTAAATAAATCCTTTGATATGGAGATTATTTCTTAATACATACTGAGTATATGATAAGCATGTTTAGATGCATACCAAGATTACTTGCATGAATAATGAATATATATTGTATTTGTTACGAATTGAACAGAGAGAAAGAGAAACATTTACACAATTTTATTTGTGTAAATGTTTCCACGAGCAAAGGCAAAGGTACCTATCTAATAAAATTCATTGAAGATATTTATATTTAAAAATAATCTTCTCAAAGTGTATAAATACATTTAATTGTTACAAAGATTTAAATTAATAGCCGCTTTATTGCATTGTTTATTATTAAACAACAGTATGTTACGAGATATGCGCTCGGGAATGTACCGAAACCAATTATATATGTAGATGGGGCATTTCACGCCAAGCGGACACAGATTTCAGGGTCAGGTTTCAGATTTCGGTTATATTTTAGTATGTTACACCTGTATATATCCTCGGTATGTGTACGAAATATTTTTGCATTTAGAAGCTTAGTTTTTAAAATACAGGTGTTTGAAGATGTCAGTAAGCGCGAGGTATGGGGGACTTTGAATGTAATTATCAGTTCAAGAAAAGTAATTTTTAAATAAATTGATGACTGAATAATATACCCCATGAAATGAACTTTTTATGCTCATATTTCGAATTTCGAATTTATATTTAAATTCCTTAGAAAAATAAAAAAATATTTTTCTTTGTCATTTTTTACAAACTTTGCGTATTTTTAATTTTTTTAAAGATCATTAAATAAATGGCTTATATTATGCTTAAACTTCATGCAAAGTTCTAGAGTGGTCATCACAGTAGTTTAGAAGCTACATGTATTATAATGGCGAGGCGCGGCAATATCCCCATACTAGCGCTTAGTTGGTTAGCGCACCGTACTGCAGTATTTATCTCATTATAGTTAGTTAATAACACCGTTTCAGGTTTTAATAAGATTTTATAGTGGTAAATAACAAGCAAGAAAATATTACTTTAGTTTTCTTAAAAAAAAATATTCAGTAAAGTAATATGACATTTTTACGACTTTGAACACGTATATCTCGTCAATTATTTACTTTATCATAAAACTTATTTATAAACCTCCAATCAATTTTTAAAGACCTATCTGTTGACACCTCATTTAATTCAAATTTCTAGAATTTATTTTTTGTCCCCGTTTGTATGAAATATGAATATTCAAGTGCGTCGCGCTAGGCGCTAGTATGGGGATATTGCCGCGCCTCGCCATTATAATACATGTAGCTTCTAAACTACTGCGATGACCACTCTAGAACTTTGCATGAAGTTTAAGCATAATATAAGCCATTTATTTAATGATGTTTAAAAAAATTAAAAATACGCAAAGTTTGAAAAAAATGACAAAGAAAAATATTTTTTTATTTTTCTAAGGAATTGAAACATAAATTCGAAATTCGAAATATGAGCATAAAAAGTTTATTTCATGGGGTATATTATTCAGTCAACAATTTATTTAAAAATTACTTTTCTTGAACTGATAATTACATTCAAAGTCCCCCATACCTCGCGCTTACTGACATCTTCAAACACCTGTATTTTAAAAACTAAGCTTCTAAATGCAAAAATATTTCGTACACATACCGAGGATATATACAGGTGTAATATACTAAAATATAACCTAAATCTGAAACCGGACCCTGAAATCTGTGTCCGCTTCGCGTGAAATGCCCCAGATATTACATACATTACAAGATTAATAGCATAGAATTTACGCTTATATTTACTAATATGTATTTTAAAGAGTTGTTTGATTTCTTGAACGCCTTAATCTCAAGAGCAGCGGGCCCGATTTTAAATATTTCATTTATCGAGGAACGCTATACAGGGTGTAATCGTTAAATGTGCACAGGCGATTATTCCGTAATTATTGAAGATATCAAAAAACTTTAAACTGATATCGAAAGCTGATTTTTAAAAATAAAACGGAAAATATCTAAAATTTTTTACATCAAACACTCCCATGATATCTGGTATCTTCAATGTGGCTGTATATAGGCTATCCGCTATATTACATTATCATCACGCACGCTAAGACCAATGGGAGCGGAGCAATGCGGGTAAAACCGCGGGGTACAGCGAATTTCATATGAAAGTAATTTAAGAATATTATAATTAATCTTAGATCAAAATCTTAATAAATGCAATAGCTTAAAAATTAAACACGTGTAATAATTAGTCTTCAGTTAGATTAGAATAGTTAATACAACCAAATAATTCTAATAATCTATACTGATCGTCTCAATGTTTCAATTATGTTTTATCGTTTAATCAAAAACGAAATATTGGACATGAGACATCATTCGTTTAGCTCGTGTCTGATAAGTAATAACAATAAAATCCTTATCATATCTTTTATATCTCAAGTTTATTTTTACTTCTATATTATTATTTTTAGAACTAGCTTTCCAACTGCAGATTCGGTCGCGTGGACTAGAAAATTTTGCGCTTTGTTGATTTTAAAGAAGTGGCAGTTTGAAATTTTTAAGACTTCAGATTACGTAGTAACTATTTTAGATAACTCGTCAAATAAGCAAAGATCCTGTTAGGATACTTTTTTTATATCTATTTTTAAAATGGCAATAATTTACAAATACATATCCGTGATATTTGAAGTTCTGTTAATTCATGTACCTAGTGTCTAGTATATAATCCACCCCTAATTATTTTACAAATGAAATATAAACTTTAAAGTTGAATTTAATATCGATCTTTCACCATAATAAGGCGGAAGTTGTTCTGCCCTATTGCCCCTACGTTTTTTATCTCCCTAAGGACCTTTCTTGTAACTATTAACTAAAGAAAATCTCAAAATGTACCCGAATTGGTCGACACTTTCTCGAGTTAGCAACTTGTCGATTCATTTTTATGGATATCTAGATTATATAGGTATTTAAAGATAATCATTAGATCCCTACCTTGCGTTGTTATTATGATAATAAATAACCAATATTTAATAATAGCACTTGTAATTTTTTGACACTATTATTTTCATATCAATTGGAATTTAGTCCATTGAAAAGTAACATTTAGGGTTGCATTTTTTAGAGGACGCAATTTTATTTTTTTTGGTGTAGGGGGGGTAAGTGTGAAGCTAATACCAAGTTTGTGGGGTCGCCACCCTTGTCCTACGGCCGTCATCTTGAAAATAGTGGTTAATATGGTTTTTACGATATATCTCTTAAACTATTTACTACACATCAGAAAAATAAAATTGCGTCCTCTAAAAAACGCAAGGTTAGACCTAAAAAATGTAACATTTCAATGGACTAATTATTTTTCGATAGCAGGAAAATTTAATACATATATAAATTGTTATTTCAAAGTCTTGAACTTGCTAGAATGTTAGTTTAAATAAATTTAAATAATTCATAAAGGACACTATTTGTATATTTGTAAATATTGTAATTTTAATAAAAATTTATTATTAACTATTAATTACTGGTCATTTGAAACAGATTTTATTAATAGATTGTTTGTTTGTTTTTCGAAGTTTTTTGTCAATATTGTTTTGAGTTTACTTTTTGTAAACATTGTTTAATGTTTGGTTTCCTCTTTGTCAATTATACTTTCAACATGTTTGTGCTGTTAAAAACTTTTATAATTTAATATTTAGTATTTACTCAATTTAAATTTTTAATCAAATTCAACGCAGCGTCCATGTTCTATAATAAATAAGTATTTTCAATTAGGTACATTTTTGCTTTTTTGTTTCCTTAAACATATAACAAGCAATAACCCGGTTTTAGAAAATATAAAAAAGAGGGATCAACTTTAATATGTCTTTATGATTATAATAATATGTAAGTTTGTTAGTTATATTTTCTTTTGATTTTACTTAAAACGTAACATAAACAACATAATATCCATTATTATAAATTAAATATTTATTCTCTTGAAATGTAAAATATATTTTTTTTTTGTTTAGTTTTATATGTAAGTTAACACCAGAATTTTTAATTAAATGTTATATAATACGTTTGTATTAAATTGCGGTGTGTACAAAATATGTACCTACTGCGACTTAAATATTAAGATCGCTCGACTCCAGAGGCTGAAATCGGCAGTCCGGTGACCTAAAATAATAATTAAGTGAATACGGAATGCTCCCTTCATTTACATTCCCACAAAACCTTTCCGACACTTACATCCATTTAAAATAAAAGAATAAAGCAGTTCAAGTTCAACAAGTAGTGATAACGAGGGAAACCAGTCGGTTTTCTCCGCAACTATGTCGAAACTTCAAAATAAATATTTTAAACGAATACACAGAGGAGTTTTATACGATCCGAATTTTTTACTGCATCTTCAACCGAAGTTTGACCGTCCTGTGTTTTGATTTTTCCTATGGGACAGTTCAAAAAAGTTCGCATTGCACATAAAGTTAACGCGGGAGCATTTAAACGTGTATTTCGATCGGGAATGATGCAATTCGCAATGCAACCAACCTCTCGCATGTACGGATCACCCGAGCTGGGATATTTCCATTCCGATCCCACTCACACGCTATTCTAAATAATATTGCCTTATTTACCTTGATAAGTCCAACGAAGTCACGCGCGAAACGTACGAACGTGTTTAACACAAATCAACCGCCTCACGCGGGATTCACAGATTGACTGATGTGTATACGGTGTGCGTTTGAATATATATGCGCGCGCATCTTTGCGCTTGCGTGGTGGGAGATTGCGTACAGTCCTCCGCGGAGTGACAGCAGCCGATGTACTGGTGGGAACGCTGCAGGGTGGTGCGTGTCGCCAACCGTACAGTTATCATCAACATCCGATGTTTCATACCATTAAACTGTTCTGCCAAATTGGAACAGGCAATGGGTGTGAACGGTGAAGGTGAGAACCGAGGTTCGTTCCCGACTCCCTTATCCTATAAAGTTGGAAGTATACATCCATACAATAATGTACCTGTGATGGATAATAGCAATTTTTTATGACACCAATTATAGCGCCAGTCTTATAAGAGATTCTGCGCCAAGTAAAATAAATCAAAACACGTGCGTTTATTTGACTTCTCTTGGACGTGATTTTTATGTGTTCCCTTTGTAATCACATAAGAAAAAAATATTTTGATATTATGTTTTAATTTTCACAGTTAAGTCATTTGGGCACAAAACACAGAAAACTTTATTTAACTTACAGACATAACTACTCATTACGGCTATTTTTATATTATTATCAAAAACAAAACAAATAAATTCACTGAAACTGCTAAGAATACAAGCAATTAAATATTTCTTTTAAATCGCTTTTTTCATTAACACATTAACCTTAAAACATTAATTGTTCGCAAAACCTATTTAAACTATATACAATGTAGTGATACTGACACAAAAAATCACATAAAGCGGATTTTCCTGAAAAGGAAAACTCAAGTTATACACGTCAAGTATATTGTAAAATAACATGAAAGTAAAATAAAAAATAAGAAAGTGAAAAATATTTGTAAACAGCCATAATTTTTATGGTGCATTTTTGTAATATTTTTCATCGATTTTCGGCTCATATTTGTCATACGATATAGCGTATAGGTTAAAATCCTTTCTTGATAAAAACAATATCCAGTAAGTTTACAATTTATTCTAAATTGCCAACCCACTAATATTTTTATTTAGTGGTTCCTGATATTAGCTCGTACAAACAAACCAACATCTTACCAAACTAGGTAAACCACGCCGATTCTATCACATCGGAAAATGCAATTCCGTTTCCACGCTACTTTTTCATAACAGTTATAAAATCATCAATAACAACAATGCGATATTTCTTATTGTTCTCTTTTTGCTATTAAGTTGCCTAAATAGGAAAAAGGCACAACATACAACTTTCTTGTTCATAATAGTTATAATACTAGATAGCTTTCCGCGCGCGGCTTCGCCCGGTATATACTAAAACCTTTCTCAACAACCACTCTGCCTATTAAAAAAAGACCCATCAAAGTCTCTTACGTAATTTTTTATTTAGATCTTACAGACACAGACGGCGGAAAGAGAGTTTAGTTTTATCACAGTATTACTCTGTTAGAATTTTTTTTTCTTGGTTTATGTTTGTTCCTGGCTATAGCCTGGTATAGATATGGATTAGGAACAAAAACATGGTCATAATGTAAACGGTTTTTATTTTTTTGGTTCAAAGCTGTGTACGGTATTAATTGGGTTGTAGAATTTATATGTATTATTAGATAAGAGCTAGATATAAGGAATTGTTCTGCAATCTGTTACTGTACCAAAATAAAATAAAATAAAATAAAAATAAAATAAAATAAAATTACAATATTATTTCCTATTGTAATACTGTGGTTTTATACTATGTAGTGGTGATGATGTATTGTAAACGCGAAAGTACGAAATAGTATCCACATGAGATTTTTTGTTCGGTGGGTTTAGTGTGTCAAATAGACCAACAACTTAAAATCCTTCCATTAAAACTTCAGGTTTCATCATTGTGCTTCAAAAATATTGCACTAACAATATATTATGACGTGGCTACTGACACTAATATTGTAATACTGCAACTGTGCTACTGATATTATCCATACTAATATTATAAATGCGAAAGTAACTCTGTCTGTCTGTCTGTTACTCAATCACGCCTTAACTACTGAACCAATTTGCATGAAATTTGGTATAGAGATATTTTGATACCCGAGAAAGAACATAGGCTACTTTTTATCCCGGGAAATAGGATAGGTTTTATCCCGGAAATCTCACGGGAACGGGAACTATGCGGGTTTTTCTTTGACTGCGCGGGCGAAGCTGCTGGTGGAAAGCTAGTAATTTATAAACGGAGATCCTGAGACTGAGGAATTTTAAGCTTTTTGTTGTATTAAAGCCAAAATTGCAGGTAAATTTATAATAAAATTTTGTCTTGAGTCTGGTAACTTGAAGGCAGTTAAGCTTTTTGTTAAAAATAATTACTTACGTAACAATATCATTATGTAAATACCTAGTCTTTCTATAGTTGTTTAAAATGCTCGAAAATTACACATAATAATATGTAAGTTATGTTCATTATTTTGATTAGTTGGTTTTGGTTAGTGTAAAAGTCTTGGAGCATTACTATGTCAAAGATACATATATTTTCTACTAGAGGTCCGCCCCGGCTTCGCCCGTGGTACATATTTCGCAATAAAAGGTACTAAGGTAGCCTATGTCCTTTCTCGGGTATCAAAATATCTCCATACCAAATTTCATGCAAATTGGTTCAGTAGTTTAGGCGTGATTGAGTAACAGACAGACAGACAGAGTTACTTTCGCATTTATAATACATATTAATTATTAGTATGGATTGTTTATTTATTCATACTTCAATTAAAGGGATATAAATACAAGTGCAATAATGATAAGGTATAAAACGAGATCTCCAAATAACTCATTTGGCCGATGGTCCGGGAGCCAGCAGCAGATTTTATGACCAAGTTCCTCTCAAGCGGTAATTAGTAAAATGCATCAAAGTATAGTATTATGAAGCCTCGTGAACGTCAGCTGGAGCTCGGTTGGGGGGAAGAGCGGTTGTACCCTCCCGTATCAGCTGACGGTTTTTCCACCAAGATACAGCCAGCTGACATATATATTTATCCACAGTTACATATAAGCTATCATCAGGTAAATTTTTGTTTGAGAGGAAATAACGGAAAATAAATTTTTCTTTAAATTTAACTTTCATGTTCGAGACACCAGCTGACGTATGTTGTAACCACCATGTTGTAACCAGCTGACTATTTTTTTTCGTTGAGATATTGGGTTAGCTACAATTTGACAAATTTTTAGCTGAGAGGAAATGAATGAATGAATGTATTTTTTTTCCTATGTGCGTGGGAGGCTACAACCGCTCACCCCCCCAACCGAGCGCCAGCTGACGTTCACGAGGCTTTATAATACTATACTCTCATGCGTCTGACGAATTATCGCTTGAGAGGAAATAGTTAACCAAATTTGCACCTGGCTCCCTAACCACGACATTGTGAGCTTAATCTTTCAGAGACAGAGACACCTTCGCGCCGTCATCTTATATATTATTCCTGATTTTTACGAGAGTACGACACATATAAAGCCGTGCACACATTCACACCTCTGTATTAGGTATACGTTACTAGCTTTCCGCCCGCGGCTTCACCCGCTTTGTCTAAAAGGAATAAAACGTGATAAATTATGTATTATATTAAAACCTTCCTCTTCTCTGTGTATTAAAAAAAACCGCAACAAAGTCAGTTGCTTAGTTTTAAAGATTTAAATTTTAAACCTACATGGGGATATACATTATATGTAAAAAGAAAGCGATTTTGTTATATAATAAGTAGTGTATGTGTATGTTACACGTATACGAATATTATGTTGATATGAGTTCATGAATTTTGGACGTTTTAAATACTCTGGTCGAGCACGCTTCGACACGAATTGGGCCACCTCGCACCTGGGAGGCACCACACCCCACAGAAGATTGGCGTGAAATAGTAGCATGTGATTGCATTATATTCTAAAACCATCCTCTAGAATCACTATGTATTTAAAAAACCGCATCAACATCCGTTACGTAGTTTTAAAGATTTAAGCATACATACATTATTCAGTGTTTCGTTCGGTGAGTGGGGGAGCCGGAGACCCGTATCCTTTTCCTTACCCTTCCCAATCCTTTCCTTTATGTTTCAAAAAACTATTCCTTCATGCATAATCAAATAGGAGATGTTGTATTATGTGATATGTCATCGAATTGCGTTCAATGTTCATAGGTTGTGGTTTTACAGGGATAATAGGTAATTTAATACTTGCGTAGTGATATGACACTTAAACACAGTAATCATAATCATGAGTGTCTTCAGCCTATACTACCTTTTGTTGCGTTTTTAGCTTAACCCTAGATGAAACATTAGAAAAATATAATATAGATATTAACTAATACTTTTTTTTATATAACCACATATTATAACGGTTGTTGATTAGAAGATATATTGTATGGGAAACAATTTTTATAGAGTAAATACACGATGCATCAGTATCAACTATCAACTGGCGTAGGTACAGTATCGCTCTACAAGAAAAACATATAGCTGTTAACAATATTATGGGCTCTCTTCACAATGGACAACGTTGGCCCAACAAAATATGATGGTCGATATCTGCCGCCATTATAGCGATTATGAATGAACATCTTCAATGACGGTCTTTCAACAATGCGGCACAAATATCTAAAGCAAACAACATAGACCGGGAGATACTGACACAAAATTTCGAGTCATTTGTAACAGGATGGCGGTTCTACAGGGTTCTTAGTACGCAATGACAAAAAGAAAAATGATGGTGTGAACGCTGGTACCGGCGGCTTAGTCGCGTGGGCGTTAGTCGAACTCGTCGGAAAATACCGAAAGTCAAACGATTTGTAACAGTATGGCACTTATTTTTCCTGGAAGTTTGAGGATCAAAGAATATAAATATGTACAAAATTTCAAAGATCTAGGTGTTGGAAATCTTCACTTATATAAATTAATACTAAACTAATTTTTCAAGTATGACAGCACTTTTTCCCCCTACTAGAAGTAGGGCAAATATAATAATGGTCACATTTTATTAAATACTCTCCAAAAATCCAAATGCAATACTGGTACAAAAAGTTTGGCGAAATAAATTTTTTTTGCAGATTTTCGGCGGTATGGCGACCATTTGGAATCGTCCGAAAAGTATGGCATGGCGATTTTCGTAAATGGCTGCACGACGATGGTTACCTGTGCAAAAGTTAGCCTGGTACAAATGGTTGAATAATTGTTTTATTTAAATCAACATATTCGCGTCGGTATGGCGGGCTGTAAGTCACACCGGAAAAGTATGGCATGACACTACCGCCTACTTCTTTTTTATGGGCTATCGGTAAATACTAAAATTTTTGTGTTACAAATCGTTTGACTTTCGCTATTTTTCCGACGAGTTCGGCTAACGCCCACGCGACTAAACCACCGATACCAGCGATCACACCATCATTTTTCTTTTTATCATTGCGTACTAAGACCCCTGTAAAACCGCCATCCTGTTACAAATGACTCGAAATTTTGTGTCAGTATCTCCCGGTCTAACAATGTCATTCCGTAACATTGACCACAGCTAGCAGTAATTCGCTTTATAAGGGAAATCCATCAGTGAATCAAATGTGTGTCAAATGGGTTAGAATTGTATTATTACTTGTAGTAAGTACCTAACACACTTTGAGTCATCAGCTCCTACCCAAAGTCCCGTCCCCTTGCATGGTATGGGGACAGATGCAATACAACATATATAATATTTATGTTCCTTTGATCGAATACTTTACGGATAAATACCTACTTTTTTTGTTCATCCTCACCGAACCCAAGATATCTCGATCTTCACGTATTAATCTCTGTTCCAAGACTTCCATTGAGGAGATTTCATTTATAGGCATACAAGGCATATCTTGTATATATACATATATATTATATTGTGTTTTTACATATTTAAATACTTCAATAGTAATTATTTCACCCGGTGTATGAATGAACTGGCTAATAAATATAATTGTGTGGTTCATTATTATTAATCGTAATGTATCGATGTATCCCACCGCGACCGGTAGAAACGGAATAAGATATTATCCTGCATTCCTTTCATTTTCCTTTTTTTTTGTTGTTTATTTTTTATTGTTTTACCTGTTTTCCTAATGTATTGCATATTTGTTTTATAAGAAATGCTGTTAGTTTGTATGCTTTTATTTTAATAACACAATTTTTAGGGTTCCGTAGCCAAAATGGCAAAAACGGAACCCTTATAGTTTCGTCATGTCCGTCTGTCCGTCTGTCCGTCTGTCCGTCTGTCACAGCCGATTTACTCGGAAACTATAAGTACTACAGTGATGAAATTTGATGGGAATATGTGTTGTATGAACCGCTACAAAAATATGACACTAAATAGTAAAAAAAAGAATTGGGGGTGGGGCCCCCCATACATGTAACTGAGGGATGAAATTTTTTTTTTCGATGTACATACCCGTGTGGGGTATCAATGGAAAGGTCTTTTAAAATGATATAAAGTTTTCTAAAAAACATTTTTCTTAAAGTGAACGGTTTTTGAGATATCAGCTCTCAAAGTCGTAAAAAGTATGTCCCCCCCCCTCTATTTTTATAACTACGGGGTATAAAATTCTAAAAAAAATAGAGGTGATGCATGCTAATTAACTCTTTCAACGATTTTTGGTTTGATCAAAGTATCTCTTATAGTTTTTGAGATAGGTTGATTTAACTGTAATTTATTATATTTGCTGCTACGGAACCCTTTGTGCGCGAGCCCGACTCGCACTTGGCCGGTTTTATTGTTGTATCAACTCGTGTGACATTTGTGGCTACAACAGGCTATGGCTGAAAAACAGCGGTGAAAGCACTGGCCTTTTAGTCATTGCTTCCACCATATGCTGAGTCCATAGATAGCCTTTTCGTAGTAAACTTTTATATTTCTTGTGTATTTTTTTTTTGTTTATATGTTTGATTTTTACTGCGAATAAATTCTTATTCTATTCTATTCTATTCTAGCTGTGCTCCGCGTTTCACCCGCATTGCTCCGCTCCTATTGGTCTTAG
Source organism: Colias eurytheme (assembly GCF_061535395.1). Lineage (NCBI taxonomy): Eukaryota > Metazoa > Arthropoda > Insecta > Lepidoptera > Pieridae > Colias > Colias eurytheme. The sequence goes on from NC_142980.1 coordinate 2,468,637, forward strand.
CGTGATGATATATTATAGCCTTCCTCGATAAATGGGCTATCTAACACCGAAAGAATTTTTCAAATCGGCCCAGTAGTTCCTGAGATTAGCGCGTTCAAACAAACAAACAAACTCTTCAGCTTTATAATATGTTTTAGTATAGATTAAAAGTACAGGTACATGAGGGAAAATGGCAAAAGGATATGAAAAGTAATTGCGTTACAACGTTTCGGACATAAAAGAATGAGAGAAGATAATTAATTAAATTTTAACATTCCTTTTAATTATTATTTTTCCATCAAACATTGTTTTATTTGGCGGGGCTACGTTATTTTTGATTCGTACCTCTATTAATCTATTTATATATAAATTAGATGCCTAATGAATATTGTAATTAGTGGCCAATTTAGAATAAGGTTATGATGTTTCATATAATTTGTAGTAAACTAATATATTGTTGGTACAACAAAAAAAGATGATATATCGTGAAAATTAGTTTTCCGTAGAGCCACCCACAGAACTATATCGAGAAGTTCTGTTACTCAAGTTATGCCGGGCTGTAAATTAGGTACTCAATTTTGATACTGTATTATAAACATTAGAATTTGTATGAAAAGTAAAAAAAAAGTAGTAGGTAGATACCACATAGTACGATACGTCTGTAGTATTATTTTGCACTAGCCGCTCCGCGCGGTTTCACCCCCGTGGCTCCTCTCCTGTTGGTCGTAGCGTGATGGTATTAAGCCCAGTATAGCCTTCCTCGATAAATGAGCTATCTAACACCGAAAGAATTTTTCAAATCGGACCAGCAGTTCCCGAGATTAGCGCGTTCAAACAAACAAACAAACAAACTCTTCAGCTTTATAATATTAGTATAGATAATCGAAGTTGGCGAAGGTTCTAAGGATAACATAAAGCCTAATGAGACCTTAGGGAAAAGTCTAGTAAACAAAATTGTTTAACTATAAGTATGATCAGTAAAATGTCTATGTAAATCTATGCGGGGCCAGGCTTTGATAATTAATAGGTATACCTAAGCTTATATTTTGAAAACCTGATTCTTTAACAATAATTTAACTTAAACTTAACTATATCTAGTTAATCAAAATCGTTAAAATTTCCTTGTATCCCACTGATCTATACTAATATTATAAAGCTGAAGAGTTTGTTCGTTTAAAAATGTGATGAGAGTTGTGAAAATAATATAAAACATTAAAACAAAAGTTACTGTACAATTTTCTGATAGTACTCTATCAAGTACCTTGTTTTATATGTGTTTTTTTTTTGTATTGACGATCCCGTTATCTGTTAACAAACAGACTGAAATATACAAAATTGATTTATATCGATATCGATGTTTTATTTTACAGTGTTTCCCATCGCTATTACTGTAAACATATGCCGTATCAACGCAGTGCGGGATGGCAAATAATTTTTCACAAAATCAGCGGTTTACATTTTCCCTCATATCTTTTAAACTATAGGGTCAAACTAAAAGCTATTTATGCGGTATATACTAGACTATATATACTATTATCTGAAAAAAAAAAATTTTGCAAAATCTTGAAATTTCATGAAATTATTAACATTCAAAGTCAGAAGGTGCGATGTGATAAAAATGTCTCATGACGCACAGTGGTGAACTTGCCAATGTGAAGTATGGAAGACATGCCGCAACAACGGTAAGTTTGGCATTTAAGGTGCCGCAGTGAACGTGATAATCACGCTAAGACCAACAGGAGCCACGCGGGTGAAACCGCCCGGCGCAGCTAGTTATGTATAAAAGAAAACTTTTTAATGTTTAAAGTACAAAAAGGTTTTGTTAGTTTTATTTGTTGTTACACGCGCATCTTAATTTAACCATATTTAAACGTACAATCATTATGATAATATTTGCTCTTACTGAAATAAGTATTATCAACAAAATATATACTTAGTAGCGTGTGTTTTATTTTAACAGTCATATCAAATTGTATAATTGTTTAAGTAAGTAGTAGAGATAGGTAAAGACATACATAAAGTCTTCTATAGGCGAATAATTAAAATTTTATGATGCTTGTTTAGCTTTTTTCAGGCCGATATCTTTTATCATTTTTCATTCCTTTATGTTGGTACTGAAAATTTTGTATCATCAACGAATAAAGACACTATTATCAACCAAAGAAACTTTGATTTGACACCTATGTAAATAACATAAGTATCTTATATAGTAATTTTTTAATTTAACAATTTTTGTGGAAGTCTAAAAAAATATAACCGCTGAAACTTAACTCCTCTTACTTTCACTTTTGGCGCTCTTTTTTTCTCGAGATAAACGTTTGATTTTGTCACGATAAAAGTGGTTTATCGCAGATAAAATCAAAACTAAAAGTAATTAAACAAAATGCTCTGACAAATATCTTGCAAATGTTTTAATATAACTGTTTATGAAAAAAAAAATCATAATAAGTATTAACCATGTCAAGTAGAAAACGTAAAAGTGTGAAAATTAGAGCTAACTTGGTGATTTTTTTTTATCGAGTAAATTTTAATATTTTATGTTTTTGATTAAACAGATTCGTTGAACATATCATCTAGTTTGATATATATTTTATTTTTTAGATTTGGTCTTGCATATTACACGTATCATCTAATAGAAGATTGGTTATTTTGCTTTATGCGCCCCCTTAATAACTATCTTAGTTTTAAATTAATCCTGGTAACAATTTGCGACCATTGGGCTGGTAAATTAGGTATTCTGATAATAATATTACAGAATAATTAATGTTTTGTGAAATAATCTAATAATAAATTTAGTTAGGTACAAGTATGCTTAACTACTTATTGGTATGTATAACAACATCAAAATTAATTAGCAATTCGGAACTTATCTGTACTCGAAGCAAACTCGACTTTATAGACGTCAAGACATTAAATTTTCAAGCAATACTGGCCCGATCGCCAGAAACGACAATAAAAGATAAAAATATGAATAATACAAAGGAGAGGAACCAGCCATATTTTTAAACCACACACGACACAAATAGAAATAACATATTATTATAATACAGTAGTGTAAAACAACATTTCAACATCTGGCAAACTTTCGCAGGTAATTATTATAATACCTAACATTCGAAAAAGTAATCATAATTGATAATATATTTAATGTCCCGGCAAACGTTGTTCTACCTATCTCTTATCAATAATTAGGGGTATGAAAAATACATGTTCGATTCCCAGAACTACTCGATATGCACAAAAAAATTCATGAAAATCGGTCAAGCCGTTGCCGAAGAGTTTAACGCCAAACGTCGCGTCACAAGAATTTTATATATTACCAAGTATTACATAAATATGACATATGAAAATAAAATCGCATTTGAAAAGAGCAAATACAGAGTTCCATGTCGGTTCTTTCGTAGAAATTGCATTCGAACCAGTTGCAGTACCTAATTGCTTTGTGATTTCACGATTCAAGCGCTTCCAAAAGAAGTCTAGGCGAATAAATAAATGTTTGAGTTTGAATATATGAAACGCGATTTATAAGGAAATATAGTTGGTTGTTATTTGAATGTTAAAATAAAATAAGAAATTTTAGTAAGTTTGTATCGCGATGTAATGTTGGTATTTTCCTAGATTATCCTAATACTATTATAAAGGCGAAAGTTTGTATGTATGGATGTTTGTTACTCTTTCACGCAAATACCTACTACTGAACCGATTGCAATGAAATTAAGCACACATATAGAGGGTAACTTGGATTAACACATAGGTTAGGTTTTATCCCGGAAATCTCACGGGAACGGGTTTTTCTTTGAAAACGCGGGCGAAGCCGCGGGCGGAAAGCTCATCAGTGAAACAGATGTATCATGTATGCATAATGGGACATGGGACTTCACTTTTTTTTAATGTTGAAAGTTTTATATTCAATAAATGATTCAATTATATCTTCTCTTCTACTATATAATATAAAAAAGTCATGTTTTCCTTCCTGGCGCTATAACTCCAGAACGTACGAACTGATTTCCACGGTTTTGCATTCGTTGGAAAAGTCTCGGGCTCCGTGAGGTTTATAGCAAAGAAAAGGTGTCTCTGGAGGCGAAACGGAGTTCGCCCGGTTTACTAGTTGGATATAAATATATAAATTATAATGGACCATGACAACCGGATATCACAATAACAATATAAATAAAATTGGAAGCAATGTGCTCAATAAATAAACAATTTTATTACGATTGCTATGTGAAACCCGATCGAACAAATACCAATCGTCAAGCAACGATTTTATTTGTTTAAAAAAATATTAAACAAACAAATAATAGTGTTAGTATACAAACGACAAACCAGCTCAATAATTGAGGATTATTTAAATATCTCAAACATATATACATAGTAGCTTCGCGTGTATGTTTGTGTGTAACCGACTCCTAGATACGATTTTGACCCATTTTTAACACACCCAGATTTAATTAAAACTTTGTATCTTATAAGATAGTTAAGAATATAATAATTTCATTCAGGTCAGGACACGACCACTTCCTCGCCGCTGGCTGACGGGCGCTCACCGGCACTCTGCCGGCGAGCTCGACCTCGCTGAGCGGCGGGTGAAGCACACACGGACATTCCCCCCTGCAGCAGGTCGCAGATCGCTCGCGATACCCCGCGGACTCGATCGCACTGCAGCAGGGTACCTCCCGGACATGACACCTTGGACCATCCGGTCCCACCCAGTGCCCCGCCTGTAGTAGCAGGCGGCGTTGCTATCACTGAAAGGGGCCATCGCCCCGAACAGTTACCCCGAAGCCTGTGAAGGCTTGCGTGGAAGACCCGAGTAGTAATAATTTCATGAGTTCATCTTTTCATCCTAAATCAACCAGAAGTTGTAATGTTTATATTTTTTGTATATATATGCATGAAGTGATTATTGTTTTCCGTAATTAGTAATTACCTATAGTATACAATGTTAAATACTAAGACAAACATAATTTGAAAAGGTGTCTCTGGTGGCGAAACGGAGTTACGGTTTGCTAGTCGTTTATTATAACAAATTTATACAAGGAATTTAATTGTTTTTAAGGTTACATACCTTTTATAAATGGTGTACTAGCCTTCCGCTCGGGGCTTCGCTTACTGTGTCTAAAAACCTAACAAATTATATACTAAAAGCTTCCTCTTGAATCACTATTTAAAAAAACCGCATCAAAATCCGTTGTGTAGTTTTAAACATTTAAGCATACATATTACATAGGGACAAAAAGGCAAAGCAACTTTGTTTTATACTATGTATAGCTATTAGCTATGTAGTGAAAAGTGTAATATAGAAATTAGCAAATTTCATAATCATTTAATCAACCTGATTTGCATACTTTTTATACGGGTTTTGAGAGTTCATTCCCAATTAACCCTTCAAAAATTTGAAACTTGTTCCGCTTACGATATTCTTGATGTCGAACGGGTTCATTATCATTATCAATGTTTGGAAAAACATTTCGAAAGCGCGATCTAAGGGAGAACTGCGTCATCTAGGGAGAGATTTGTGAGTCATTCAACGCACCCCTAACAAATAGCTTGGTTTTTTTATGACAATCTGCGCCCCGCGGTTACCCGCGTAATTGAGTTTTTCATTTAAATGGTAATGTTCCTAATCCTTATGAAATATCAAAATAAAAGTAGCCAAAGTTACTCCTTACGAGATCGGCTATCTGTCAGTGTTAGTTCCGTCAAAATCGGTACAACCGTTCCAGAGATTAAAAGGAACAAATAGACAAAACATTTTGTAACATCTACTATTTTGTTACTGAGAAATCTGGGAAGACTACCTAAATAAAATATAAATTTTAAGATTGTAACTATTCGTTTTTGTCTTCAGAAACTAAACAAATGACATAGGGATACTCTGATACAATTGCTCTAAATTGCAATTTTAGTGGTAGAAAGTATCTAGTATTTAAGTTAAATTGTAAATGTATAATTAATAATTATTTTTGAGGAAGTCATCCCCTCAACCTTACCCTACATAAAACTGTTCGATATTATAACTATATCAAAATTAGTCTATCCTGAGATTGACATAAATCCAGTTATTTTTTTGAAGTTTCAACCAATACGAAGATGACTGTGTACATACTCTGTAACTCATTTTTATCGAATACATTTTGTGACAACCCGCGATTAAATTAATGCAGCTTTTATTTGTATGAGGTATTCGTTTCGTCACGTACAGTTCATCGTGTATAACATAATTTACATCATAATACACTATAGACTAATTAATAAAAATTAGTCAATTTCCCATGCTTTATACGGGTTTTGGGATATCAATCCCAATATACCCTTCAAAAATTTGAACATGTGACTTATCGATAGTGACGTGATCGTAACGTAATATTTAGTACAATTTATAATGTTTCGCAAAATATTTCGCTAGCGCGATTTTAAAGACACACAGAGTCATCTAGGGACAAAGCCGTTTAACTCAGAACACCCCTGCATATGGAATGGTTGTCTGATGAAAATTTTACTTTAATTGTAAAAGATCGTGTTGTTATTAAAATATTTCATTACCGAACAATGTTTAAACACATTGTTGTCTAATAACTAAACAACAGCTTCACTACATGTTCATAATATTAACTTTGTTGACATTAATTTGTGTAAAAAGGAAATAATGACACCATTATGAGCGTAATTCAATTTCCAGGAACGTGGAATATTGCGGTTCATTTGTTTAATTGCGACAATAATTTAAAAATAACCTTGATGAACTTGTATACAGGATATTTTGATAGTTGTAGCACAGACGTTGTAGGTTCTTCAACCTGTAGGTATATTTTTACACGCTTTAAGTATATTAGCTTCACCTGTATGTTTGTAACCGACTTCTTTGGGCGCGATTTTGATTCGTTCAAACTTTGTAGATTTATTTAGGACCGATGACAATACACTAATTTGATAAAATAAATAATAGTTAAAAAAAAAATAAAAAAACACGCGTTTTATAGAAAACCGAACTAAAAGCGTGTTTTTTTAGTTTTTTTAAACTTTTATTATTAGTTTTATATTCAGTCATATTAATTTTTTTGTACGTAGGTACTTTGCACCTTAACCATTGCATGTTATCATTAGTTTTTACCATAATAATTTTTCCATGAGCTCGTAATAAATACTTATTCCAACAATCGACTTTGAAGATAATATAATACATATATCCGCACGTTCTGATAATAATTTGAATTACTTACATAGGTACCTACTATAAGTCACAAAACTTCTCATCAAAATGTAAGGATCAAAACAAATGAATGATTTGTTTTATTTCTAGCTAACTTTCGACCCTGAATTCTACCGTGCATCTATAGATAGGCAATATAATGCCAGCACCCTTTCTCAGGCACGCTTTCAACCCCCGTTTTAGTTTTGGCAAAAACTTCTCCATTCAAATGATAATATGTACTTTAAACGTTTTAACATTACTAGCTAAGTAGCTACTAGTTATTATTCTGTGACATTACATACTTCGAAGGGAATTCTCGTTCATGTCTATGTGCGGTCAATTTGTATAGTTTCTTCGTAATTGAATGTTTTTATCGTGGGAGAATACACACCCTCACTAATAAATTTTTCTAATAATACATATACATAATACATACAAAGAGTATTGAAATAAAATTTGTTTTACGTTCAAGTAATATCTAATAAAAGCATTATATTACACTGATATAGATACTATATAAACTTGTTCCCATATCTGCATTATGTTTAAAATTAGATAAATGAAGTAAAACTGATAGTTACGCACGGTACCTACTATTGCCGTCAATACCGCGCAATGTAAATCATAATACAAATGCTAACGGCGAGATAAAAATGTTCCATCGCCACAATATTGCGATAGTTTACAAACAATGTGTGAGGAATTTTTCGCAAATACCGAACTGATAAGCGGCCAGCTTCAGCTTATCAATGTATTTATTTTGCTTTCACGAGACCGCGGCGTGATGTTCGCGAAATCTCATTGTCATTTTGAACACGCGATTGTGTTTGCATATTACTTACGGTCTGTAGACGAAAGATACGCCTGTGAGATATCATCTAAATCGATTTCGTGCCACGCATTGGTTGCACGTGGTTAATGGCCTATGAGGATACGATATAGACGAATTATATCGTATTTAGTATTTACCATCTATGATGATGAACTAATTAATTATTGTTGAGACCAATAATATGATGATTCCTAAAAATGTGTTATTAGAATGTAAAAGGAAAACTCATTATATGTATAATCTGTAAATAAGAACGAAGTAAAAGCTCTTAGATAATAAAATATAACAATCGTTGATTTGCTTTTACTTATTAGTGTAAAACTATTGAAAGTAACTCTGTCTGTCTAGTCTGTTACTCAATCACGCCTAAACTACTGAACCAATTTGCATGAAATTTGGTATGGAGATATTTTGATACCCGAGAAAGGACATAGGCTACCTTTTATTGTGAAATACGGGCGAAGCCGGGGCGGACCTCTAGTAATTTATATATGTAATGTATGATGATGCTATACAAAACCAAAACAGTCATAGAAGTAATGAGTTTGAGAAGTTGAGAACCTTGGAGTCACATGAGAATGTTGATACAAGAACTAGGTAACCAAACGAACTTAGTTCTTGTACGAGTACATAAAAATGCTTCACATACTCGACACAAAATCCATGGAATCGGTAACGTAGCAACACAATTCAATTGTTTCTGTCATGAATTTCACATGTGAACGCGTGGATACATTATAAAAAATCCGCCTCTTTATCCGGTTAGAGTCGGTCGCCTTTTAGCATACAATTACTACCAAATACAAGTTAACTGAGTCGTGATCGCACGATGTATTTGTACTTGTCAATAATGATAACGAAATGCAAATGATTTGTTAGACATGGAACCATAATTGAAGCCGGGTAAATACACCATCGACTTTCGGTAATGTGCTCGGTTATAGACTGTGTAAGGAAAATTTTCGTTAGTCCGGTCAAATATTGTACAAATATGTATATTTATTATGATGGTTGTTCCTTTAACTCCTCGAGAAGCATAGGGCCTCAGTAAACTTTTTCCAGTCACGTCGATTTTGGACTTTTGCTTTGACTTCTTGCCACGACAGGCCGGTTTAATTTAGTTCAGCAACCACGGATCTCTTCCACGATGCAAGAGGACGCTGGACGACCTTTTCTTCTACGGCCATACGGGGGCGTCCAGTCTAAAGCTGTTTTTGCTATATTATGTTCCGGCCTCCTAAAGCAGTGTCCTATACACCCCCACTTCCTGGAGCAGATTTGTTGGTCTATAGGTCTCTGGTTGGTTATTTTCCAGAGTTCTTCATTGGAAATTATATCAGGTCAAAAAATTCGTAATACATATAGTTACTTCAGCATTAAGCATATCTACCTTTTATGTTATTTTACATTTTATAGCAGGATCTATTTATATTTAAGCACAAAGTTTATGTACACAATACACATATTAGTAAAATAAAAAGTAACTACGGAAATTAAGCATACATAAAAGGAATATGAATATGCTATGCCCTAAACTTTCATAATATGGAATACCTCCTAGCAATCGGTGCCCTGGCCCCTGGGTCATTTATTTTAAAATGGACTGGTCAGGTCTCTCCCAATACGGATCTGGACGCAAATAGCTGATAATTCAATTAAGCTGTAATAGATTTTGGGTCAGCTAATATATACTCGATCTACGTTGTTCCATCTATTTGGGAGCTATTTAGGTAATTAGGCCTAGAAACTGGATAGAACTCATTACAAACTAGCTAAGCGTTCGTCTTAGGTACCAGGAACAACCTACCAGATTATCGGTACCAGGTACCAAGCACTCATATATCTAGTTCAAATTAACGGAAAGAGATTTTTTCATGTCTACTGAAACATCATAAATATTAATTAAAAAATAGCGTAATTCATTTTAATTTATTGCTCTATCTCTTGCTTAAAATGTGCCGGAAAATCGGTAATTACATATCATTTATAATGAACTTCTTGTTACATTCGTATACCTAAAGATTTTTAAATTAGATGTTCAATATTCAAAGCTAATTAGTTTTCTTGTGAATCGGTTTTTGAAGTTTTTACAAGACACAGACATGCGGGTATAACCAGAGATTATTGGAATATAAGGGTTTTTCACATTTATTTCTCAACCATTATACACGTATACATGTATAATTAATTGCGTTATTTTTTTTTGCAAGATTAAAAAGAACCATGTTTATTTTGATGGGTAATGTTTTCGCGCTATAGCACCAATTTATAAGAAAGTTTTTATTTGAGAGGTAAGATAAAAAAAAATCTTTAAAACCGCAGTCCACAATCAATTATAGCATAGCACAATAAAAGTAAAATAAAATAAATTCAACCGTATATAGCAACAATGCTATTTTTGCTTATAAAGATAACACATATTGCCGCAGCAAATAAAGATAAACATGATGTGATAAAAAGATTAAATAAATAAAATAGATACCTATTGATAAATAGATTATTACATGTAAAAGTTATCTTAATTATAAATACTGCAATATTTGATTAGCCTTCAATCACTCGAAGAATATCTCGATATTTTAAGAGGTGTATTATTTATTTATTAACAATCAAATGTTGAAACACTTTTAAATATGCCACTTGAGTACTATCGGCCTTTCTGTATGAATACATATGAAAACGTTTGAGATATCTGAAAATATAAGCATTACATATTGTAGATCTTCAAAAGGTAGGTACAGTAAGTTTCAGAGAACATTACCAGCGTATAAAGAGTCATTACATTGTCATTACTTTACGCTGACATACTGTCGAAATTAAACCTTTAGAACTATGCGGGTCTGTGTGCTTATAGGCTCGGAGATCAAAACTGGCATACCTTTATGTATTTAAAGCAAGTGATTTTCTTATCTTTTTTTCGCTAATTATAGCTCCACGTAGTTTAGGCCGGTTTTTTCGTGAATTGTACTATTATTATAAAATATGTACTTAATACGAAAGTTGACGTGAAAGTTGATGAGGGTGTATGTAATGTATGTTTTGTATGTATGTATTTTTATGTTTGTTTGTTACCTTTGTATGTTTGTTACGTTTTCATGCGAAAACTACAGAACGGATTTTGACTTGACACTTGACAGTGATGTAGCTTATAGCAGATGCACTCATGCACATGAGCTAAAGAAATATGTACTTGCTTTTACAAACGGGTTCATCTGAATAAAGAAGAGAAATACCAAATTATAGAAACTATGGAATTGAAAATACATTACTTATGACTTACTTATAAGTTTTTCGTCCGCATAATTCCTGTGGAAAATGGGAATAAGATGTTTCACCGCGGAACTATTTAAATGAAAGAGTTACTTACTCTATCATTTGAATGTTTACTACGTGTATCGGTGAGTAAGGTAAGGTTCGATCGTCTCCCCCTATTACATACTTAGTTTATTCCGTTCTGGCTTCTACATGGCTTCTAACATAAAGAGCATCTCTTACCAATCCTCCACATGTACTTGTTATTAAAAACAAATTACGTTCTAAAGAAGCAAACCACGTATCTGTCAATTAAGGGTGCACTCACACACATCAGTCACCGTCAAGTCACCGATGACTGATCGGTGACGGTTTGTGTACGTATCCACAAACACCAGTCACCGTCATGTTGTCCGTCAGTCACGTCGCCGGTTTGACTGAATCATTGAACACATACATCAGGTTAGTCAGTGATTAGACGTGTGTCACGCTAGAGAACATGTAGCAATTATTGACGGTAGCACGACGCTGACTGAACTGAGACGTGACGGCACCGGGTGAGTGGGGATAAAAGTATGATACATGTATGGAAAGATTATTTGACGTGCCTGACCGGTGACGTCACTGATAGATTTCGTGCCGGCGACTGTCGTGTGGGAACAGAGTCATACTAGAACTATTGATACATATTTTTGTTTAATCCTGTCCGGTGACGTGCCGTGACGGTGACTGATGTGTGTGAGTGCACCCTAAGGCTTTGTCAGTTTGTCACCCGTCAGGAAAATACCGCGCGATCGTGACCGGCGAACTAAGATTGGATGCGGTTGTAAATAATCGATGCGTGAGCTGCTTTAAACAACCTAAAAAACTAATGATTTATTTCATGTTTTATAATTAGGTACATGCTTGTGGTAATTATGGGCTTCGTCATAATTAGCGACCTTGGAAATGGTTTATTTGATGAACCTTTTATTTTCAGTGCTAATGTTTAATTGTACAGTTAATTTTTACTAACTGTGGCCCGGCCGGTTTCTACTACGCCGTAGATATTGCTCGCATATATTGCCTTTCTCAATAAATACAACGCAAAAATAATGTTTCAAATCGCACTAATAATTCATCTCCACATTATTCACATTTATCGATATCAAACATTTTTAATTTCTAAATAACTTATTAATAAATAACTTATTAATACATAAATATGATTATAAAATGGTTCTGATCGTTCTGGTCTTAATAATTTTTATAATATTGGTTGTTTAGGATATTTTTGTTCTAATTATTATCTCTTATTTAAGTAACTACATAAGCTTTTAAACATGGGTACAGTAATATACTTAGATACCTCTTGATATTATTATCGATCGTGTTTGTATATCTCACCTAGAAGTCTTGCTATTTCCTCACAGTCGTAGACCGCTGGAAAGGAAATTAAATCCATCTACAAACCATTGTAAAGGCAAATATATTTCATGATTCATCCCCTTCATTTTGAACAGACATACGGGGTTATTTTTGCATAATAAATGGAATAATATAAGTAGGGAAGCGAGAGGCTTCGACCTCATCAACTAAGCTCAATAGGCTGATCCGCGTATAAAATAATATTCCATAAAGTGAGGCAAGATCCCATCGCCTTTGTGCACAATCTGGCTCAGGTGTATTAACCTACTATAAGTCTATTTAAATTTTAAACAGCTCTTACAAGATATTTAAAGCCTAAGACCTAATGACCGGAATCACTATTCATATTTTGTATTGCAAAGCAAGCAAATGAGCAGTTGGGGCACCTGACGTTAAGTGGTCGGTACTATAATAATACCGGTAATATAATAATAACTTGTAAATTTACACTGTTGGTGTCTTATGTAGCCTGTAGTAATTGTACAGACATAAAATTTATACCTCATAAGACCCATATATTTAAACCTAAGAAACTAAGGCATCACATACGTTCTTTTACTTGAAGGCCAATGTTATAATTGTTCGGGAACCTCGCAGGTGATCGTTCCAAAGCTTCACCGTACGTGTAAGGAAGTTACGACTTTACGAGTGAAGCATCACTACATAGTATAAAACAAAGTCGCTTTCCCTGTCCCTATGTCCCTATGTCCCTATGTCCCTTTGTACGCTTAAATCTTTGAAACTACGTAACGGATTTTGATGCGGTTTTTTTTAATAGATAGAGTGATTCAAGAGGAAGGTTTATATGTATAATAAGATCCATTAAGTAGTGGAGAAGTACTGTTATTTTTGAGGTTTCTAATGTGATGTCGTAAAAAATTACATTTATTCCGCTTACATTGCAAACGCAGGCTGAACCCTACGAGTTTTATCAAAATAATGTACTAAGTATTATACACATTGAAAAGGTCTACAGAAAAGTCCGCGATGGTATATGTCTATCTCTTATGGATAACCCACAATAACTTTTTTTTGTCATTTACTTTTTACGACAAATAATGGCTAATTTTCGAAGCGATTTTAACCAATACAGCATTAATCCTTAACCAATTAAATACCATGGATACATTGTTCATTTAATATAGATCTATATGGCCCTTTACACCGTATGATTTAAGTGAATATTTTCGAAGATATTACAGATTTAAAAATTGCAGGACGTAGCGTTTGCGGCCGCCCGGCTATGTATTTTATACCCGTGCGATGCCGGAGGCCGGAGCGGGCCGCTATATTTTTATACCTATACAACGTTCACAATTTTTCTGTAGTGTATTTAGTATCATCAGCATTGCACCCGTGCGAAGCCGGGGCGGGTCGCTAGTAATATATAACTAACATCCGAATTAGGTCCGTAATAGATACAATTGTTAATTGGATAGCCTTTGCTCTCGAAACAGAAAGACGTTTCAACAGATGATACCCTTATCGCTGAGAACAATGCTGATAATACACTTTTGCTCGTAATAACTCGTACCAATTACATTATCTTTGACGTGTATCTTATTTGGCCCGATTAATTCGCAGACAATGGTTTAAGTAATTAGTGAGAAGTATGAATTTAGCATTTAAACCTTCTGTTAGCCTAATAAAGTATACGAACGTGATTATATTTATTATTTATCTACAATTTATTCACCGAAACGATTAGCGCGTATCGGACTCGATCAACTGATCTGATACTAGATGTTATTGACCCCAGTGTTTTGTATGAAACGTGTCTCGAAAATTACTTCGACAAATTTCTCATGAGTTCATGACATCCATGTACTTACTTACTTACGAATTTCAGGATTTATCATTGACTCTTTCAATTTTTTTTCATACATCTCTGAACAACGCCATGAAAGATTTTATTTGCTTGCTTATTTATTAGTTTAAAAATACTCTAATAAATAATCATTTATTTGATGCTTGGTCAATGATGCGTGAATAAATTAGAAAATTATGCCATCATCCCGAGTTAATAAGCTTAACAGGAAAAATTTTATTCATCTGTACTGTAGCCTCTAGCCTAGAGGCAACAGGATCAAAATTTATAATTGAAACCATCCTTAAAAGCCATTTTATGAACGCCGATAATTATAAAAAGCATACCTATCTTCTTTTAAATAATACATAGGTACCCCGAATCATCCCGAGTTAATAAGCTTAACAGGAAAAATTTTATTCATCTGTACTGTAGCCTCTAGCCTAGAGGCAACAGGATCAAAATTTATAATTGAAACCATCCTTAAAAGCCATTTTATGAACGCCGATAATTATAAAAAGCATACCTATCTTCTTTTAAATAATACATAGGTACCCCGAACATTAACTGCAACATACCTACCTCAATTTATTGTATGCACCACTCTGTCTATGTACAGTCGTCTATCTCTATACTATAAAAATGAATCGCAAAATGTGTTGGGTATAACTCAAAAAGCGCATAACTCAAGAACGGTTGATCCGATTTTGTTAATTCTTTTTTTATAATATTCCATGAAGTACGAGGATGTTTCTTATGAAGAGAAAACGTCAACATGTACCACGGGCGAAGCCGGGGCGGACCGCTAGTTTAAAATAAAGTCTTATTAGTTACTAGCTATCCGCCCGCGGCTTCGCCCGCTTTGTCTAAAACATAATAAATTATATAATAAAACCTTCCTCTTGAATCACTCTATCTATTATAACAAAAACCGCATCAAAATCCGTTGCGTAGTTTTTTTTTATTTTTTATTTTTTTACAGTACAATAGGGGAGCGCTTGGCCACGATCTCGCCTGATGGTAAAATGGTTTTAAAGATTTAAGCATACATCATCACATAAGTCGCTTTCTCTGTCCCTATGTCCTTACATAGGGACAGAGAAAGCGACTTTGTTTTATACTATGTAGTAATTGTATGAGAAACGGCTGAGTATTCTTCATTTAATTTGTGTTTCTATTTTACAACAACAACTGCATCCGTTGGTATATCTTAACAACACATAATCTATTTTAAAGGCAATATTGAAAGTTCTTCTTAGTCTAACCCTCAGCGGGGACATTGAGAGCACACCGCGAAATGCATAAAACTGTATGTGCATTACATGATTGAAGGAAAAGTTTCTGAAGGGAAAAGTTTTACCGTTGAAAAATGGAAAATTCTTACTAAAGTTCTTCATGAAATTTATATACTTAACACTAGTTTTACCGCGCGGTTTCACCATGGGAGGACCGAAGAACCCGTGGGTAAAATGATTTATTTCTATAGCTCATTAGTTATTACTTATTATTGGTGGAGTAAATTGTATAAGTGGTATTATTGCAAACTAGATTTCCGCCCGCGGCTTCGCCCGCGTTTTCAAAGGAAAACCCGCATAGTTCCCGTTCCCGTGGGATTTCCGGGATAAAACCTATCCTATGTGTTAATCCAAGTTACCCTCTATATGTGTGCTAAATTTCATTGTAATCGGTTCAGTAGTTTTTACGCGAAAGAGTAACAAACATCCATACATCCATACATCCATACATCCATACATCCATACATCCTTACAAACTTTCGCCTTTATAATAGTATTAAGATAAGATACTGTGTACCTACACCTATAATAAAAAATTAATTGATAAATACTTACGTACGTTACGTATTTGTAAAATGTAACTATACATGAAAAAAATAATTTTGAAGTTTAATTTGTGTAATACTTTGCTATCGCGTGAAGAAAGGAAATTCGTATGCAAATGTGAATAGAGCAGTATGTGCTCATTTTGTTTATTTCAATGGCGCTAATTAAAATAATGCCTCTAATGTTTCGTCTAGAAGAGACGACAGAGAGACATTAACATTGAATTAGTAGATATTTATGTTACACATACATTTTAATAATCCATCAGAGACCATGCTTTTTCTCGCTCAGCCGAAAAAATTCAATTAAACATAAGTTATTCAAAAAACCATCACGGAACTAAAGTATACTCAATAACACCGACGTCCGTCTAGTTGTAGTATTCGTGTGATCTCTTGGGTCGTGGGATCAATGCCGTGCGTCACCGTACACCTAAAATAGTCACCTCCCGATAATTCAATTGTTATCACAACTTTTAATTGTAAAATTAGAGCACACTGGAGCTCGGTCAATTTGTTTATTGGCATTGCTTGACCTATTATCAGTTGTTTGATAAATAACAACCAGTGGGGAATAAAATAATGGATTCTTTTGATAAACTTCGGAGTTACTGCAATAGATTGTTAGAATTTCACATCAACTTAGCTTCAATTTGAACTTGCTTTCTTTACTCGAAGGCGTGAAACATGAATTCAGAAATAAATTCTGGTAAAAAGGTGGGTCTCCACTCTCTTATTCACTTCACGAACGAAGTACCGCGCTTAAAAGAAACTAATTTTTGAAAGCACGACCCCAACTTTCGCCAAACTTATAGACTGAAAAAGATATTTTGAAAAGTTGCTATTTAGATTTTAGTCTTCATTTTGCATTTCTACCTTACCTAAATTATGTATTAACTTAATTTCAAATAGTTCCAATCTATAGCAATATTTGTTAGATAAATATTAAATAAGTACTAACTACATCGATGCATACGTATTGAAGTCATAATTATGACACTTGATAAATATTTTTTGTGAACTCACAGGTCTTATTTCACTTAAACCGGTTGCCAAAAAGTTTAAGTGTTGTGAAGAAGTTTTTTGCATCACTGCTTTCGCAACTTTTTACAGAGAATCATAAAAAAGTGCAATAAACCTTTATTATAAATGCGGATCTCTGCGATTCATCAGTCCATATTTCTCACTGGACTAATTTAGACCTTATAGGCTTAGGTCATAATCTGTACGGTTGGCCAATAAGGATTGGTAGATGTTACATTACCAAACAAAATACATTACCACATAAAACCGAATATGTATAAGATCTTAATTTGGATTCAAGTTGTGTATGGGGAAATAAATTTTCGCGTCTGTTTCACGTTCCATTTTTACGCGTAAAGTATGCTTTATCCTTTGTGTCTTACCAAAACAAGGATTAATTTTAATTAATCCCCAAACTAAGTCCTTTCGGTTCTGCAACGCACCAAATGCGCAAGATTCGAAGCGATTGATAAAGCAAGGAATTCAGAAGTTATTTAGAAAGGAACTGAGATATAAAGCCATCTACAATTACAAAATAACAATAATATATTCTAAATCATATCCTTTATATTCTTTGGCCTCCTTTTGAAAACTGCTTTTTTAGGGTTGGTTACTCTTTCAGAATTTTCGACTGAGTCATTCGATTTTAACCTGTGATTTTAACGATTCTCTTTTTATTTGAATTTATTTTAATTAATTTATTTGAAAGTTAGTGCCTTCTTGATTTAAATTCGGTTCTGACGATTTGAATGTGTTTTAATGTTTAGTAAAAAAAATAGGATATCACATTTTAGTTTTTTATGTTCTGCATTAAGAGGAATTATGGTTGAAAGTAGCGAATGCTCGAATTGCATAAAGATAGCGTGTAGACAATATCTAAGGTGATTGTTTGTGCATGCTACGATTATGCACTTACAGCTGACCTATTATAGTACATGCACAGGATACTATTGTCATTATAATAGTAAATACTCTATACTTTACTTGTTATGTTCAATTGACCGTATCCAAAGGCTATATTTTAATGACTCCTATGTTGGACTATTCTTGAATTTCATAATGGTTTATTAATATGGTGTAATATAAATTGATGGTGTATTTTTTATCGATTTAATCTCTACATTATCAACTCACAAAAAATATTTGGGCTATCTTTCCATAATACCTTGGTTTGACGCATTAATTTTTATGTAGCAATTTCAAAGTTCGGAGATAATATGGGATCACTCGGAAAAAGTGTGATACCATAGATATCTAAATGGTGAAACCATGGCTTAAATTTGTTTATAGATGATACATAAATACACCAAATAAGGCTAATTTGAAATATAGTATACAATTTATAATATATGAAGGGCTAACTAATTTTGCCTCAATAGTCATACAGGCCATACAGCGTTAGATACCAAAAGCCGATCGAAGTATGATGGGATCCCTAGATTAATGTGTTTGGGGTATCAACCATACCCGTGTAGCTTAGAGATTCCATCTATCGACCGAGAGACAGACGCCTGATTTTCGACAGGTCTTCTTTCAAACGATTTTATTATTTTATTAATGACGCTTCATTGTACAAAAATTAATAAAGACGTATTTATTTATTATTATCTATCTTATTTCATACTACTTCCATCTTAGAGGCGCAAACTAGTCATGTGGGTATCTGGCAGAATAACCAGCGTTGTGGAGTTTGCCTCTGCAACATTTTTGCCAGGGCCTTTTTGCAGCTACAATGCAAGTTTGATATAATTAATGTCAGTTATAATTCGATTGTTATCATATATTTTATTTTTGTAATTTTATGTATTTTTTTGATGGTGTCTTTGAATGTATAAGCTTATCATTGTGTTGTTTGATTGCAATAAATCTTTTTGTATTGTATTATTATTGTTATATATTTATTATATCCTTTAGTTTCTGTGATCTGTGTACACAAATCTCTGCCAGGCATCCTGTTGGAAAGGAAATATCAAGTGAACAGTGACAGCGAACAGGATTCAAAAGTAGCAACGAGACCATGGTAGTGACGAGCAAGAAGAAAAGGAAGACAAACTATTAAAACTATAATTTTCTATGAGTAGGTAAATAATAATATAATTTTATACACTAGGTTTACCTCCTGCGTAGTTAACAGTTTTAATCGATAGTTTCCGCGGTGACCGAATTTTGGTCAGGAGAATTATCAGGACATTGATATTCTTATACGGCCCTACAATTTCTTTCTCCACAACAGTAATGGCTAGACATGTGACAGCAAATAATAACAAAGTAAATAGGTACATAATAAACGTATTGCAATGCCAAGTATTCTCTTGGATTGAGGAAAATAAGCAATTCGTGTCAAAGTCGACTAGATACGACATGCGGTTACTAATAAAAAATAGAAGTACCTATTTAAGTATAAAACATGTTATATGACTAATTCCTATACTGAGACTTTTTTTTGTTGTTTATTGGAGGATATTTGGTTAAGACCAAGAATTGCTACCAAAATTCTTCCACACGCACCTAACAGGAACGGGCAGTTACTACAAAGCATAAAGGATAGGCACCCACCTTAGCACCCACGGATAGCGACTAGCGAGCAGCTGAAGTGACTTTGCCTGTGTACTCGCATGGCTGGTAGCTCTACTCGCCTTGCATGCTATGCATGCTCAAACCATGTTAACTGCTGACGAGTGACGCCGTCGCTTAGTAGACACTCTACTGCATTAGTGAACTCGCATAGTTCGTCCAACGTATAATGTCTTGTGCAATGCTGTTCCAAAATATATTGGTTCAAAAGTACGACCTACTGACATTTCACAAAATCATGCGTGTTGACGACCAAGCAGCGTGCGAGCAGATGCTTGTGGGCTGTGGCTAGTGACAGGTAAAAACAAAAAACTTTAGTTGTAACTTAATCTGAAGAGTACTCTGACAATGAGACTAGTGCATGTGGCATAAACGAAAGGTCGGGTCGATTCGATTGGTATCAGGCTAAGTGACTATTACTGAACTAATTTAGATGCGAACCGGGCGGTGCGGATGTCCCTAGTTGCTTTAGTTGCTTCAAGGCCCGTCTCCCCCAGCAATTATCTAGTTATGTGCAGGGGATCTGCACACGTCACAGTGCAAATAATATAGCGTTATTGTTATATATTGAGTTCGGTTAAAACAACTATCAATTCAAGAGTGACTGAAAAATTCAAAGAAAAAAATATTTACAGAAGCTATGAGCGATATTCCTCCTCTGCTACTGTTTTAACAACGTCATTATAATTTGTACCAACGCCTTTCTTCGTATAATATAAAATCATACTAAAGTCTTTTGTTTCGACCTTCGGTACCGAAGAATTAATTTATTTGTTAGGTAAAGAACGCTTGATCATTGATATTTTGACAAGGAGCGAATAAGGAAATAAGGAGCGAAACCCAATGTGTTGGTTTTTTGTTGTACCCAAGGTTCACCTCAAAACAACAACCAATACAACACAAAACTAGGAACAACTTGTCAAAACGTTACGTAGGAGAGTAAGTAGTCGAGTATACTTATACCACAAACAAAATAAAATCATAAATATGCCCATACTGTCCTGAATTATACGCAGGACCGACTCCTGCCCGGAACTAACAACTCTACCAATTGAAAAATTATAATAACAATAAAATAGAGGCTTTATTCTGACCCAGGTTTCGAAACAAGGTTCTCTCGGTCAGTACTTGAACAGATTGAACTTTGTAAGTTGTAACTACTAAACTATGGGCGCAGACGAAGGCAGAAGGCAGACGAAGGCGGTTCAGTAGAACTTGGAATAGTTCATTCGAAAGAAAATAACCAAATAAAATCGATCGAGGTAAAAAATTGTTTCTTAATAATATTACTTAGCTGATTCGACCATCAAAACCGAGTGAATGAGAGATATTAATGCTATTTTCGTTGTAATAAATGCTATTTTCGTATATTTACCGCGTAGATATGTGTATATATGTATTATTATAATATAAAAAAGCAGACTCTCCATATTTATTATTTGTTACTTATTGTAATGCTGTATGATTACAAAGAAATAAATAAATAAATAAACATTAAACATATGTACCTACCATACACCTGCAAATAATTACATACCTACTTAAGCTTCAATGTTTCTTATTAGTTTCTATTGAAAAGCGAAAAAAGGAAATAGGTATAACAAATTGATTTCTTAATGGCTCACGTCATTTTCTTTAGAAAAATGTATAGTTTTATGCGACTAGCGAATAATAATAGTTTGTTTCGTCACAGACTAATAATAATATACCTACTACGTATACAAGTTTCGTGGTATGTAACTTGGAAGGAATTTGGTTGCTATTGCGTTTTTTTAATAATTAAGTAGTTAGTTACATAACAAAAAAAAATTTAATATAGGTATATTATTCAGATGTGCTATTTATTAAATAGGTTTGAAGTCGGTGCCAAACACTAAGCACTTAGTATTAAGCCCGTGCACCGACATCAAACCTTTTTAGTAAATAGCACATCTAAATAATATGTCGTAATTAATAATATCAAATCTTTTTTATTTTTTTACTTTTCTGTTTTTGAAGTCGGTTGGTTTTAACGCAGTTATTTTTATTTAATACCTTTTAGTGTATATTTCTACACGAGTCACGAATCAAACGAGCCCAAACTCGATAAAGTTGAGTCATATTATACAGGGTGTAATCGTTAAGTGTGCACAGGCGATTATTCCGTAACTATTACAGATATAAAAAAACTTTAAACTGATATCGAAAGTACTTAACCTAATGAGTAAAAGGGCCATAATAAATTTTTAAAAATAATACGAGAAATATCTAAAAAATTAACTTTAAACCCTCCCATACATTTAGTATGAGATATGAATATCCCATGTACATGGGTTGATCCAAAAGTAATGATAATCAATATTAAACAAGGTCATTACAGTTATAATAATTATGTATTTCTCTAGATAGTCTTCTAACTAGATAATATACTTCGATATTTTTTTTCCTTAACTTAGAAAAAAAAAAAACTTTGACTTCATCTACAAAAACCCCTCAAAATCGGCCATCACTTCGCTGTCGTCTTAAAATTTCTTGTATCGACGGTGTTTCTTGTGCCGAGGTAAGAGATAGAATTAACTAGGAGCTAGATCTTACAAACAGGGTGGGCGTTCAAGCATTTTCAATGCCGACTTTTGATTGGCAGCCATCGCAACTGACGCTTTGTGATCTGGTGCGTTGTCTTGGTGAACCAACATTCAAGACCGAAGTTTGCCATGTCTCTTTTTCTTACTAACCTACCCGCAATCTTTTAATTTGGTCTGTGTAGTAAGAGCCCTGTGTAGTAGTGGCTACCTTCTTAAAATATTCCACATTTCTTCAGCGTCCCAAAAAACTACGGCTTTAATCTATCCCACTAATTTTCACTTTGAAAATCTTCACCGTCACTTTGGAAGCTCGCATCCAGGCCATTGATTGTTTCTTGGTTTCAGCATAAACATGGTGAACCCAGGTAACGCCCATGGTCACAAATCGTGACAAAAAATTATCCTGATCTCATTAAAAATTTAGAAATTCACCCTCTAAATGTCGAATCGTTGTTTCTTCTTTTCGTCGGGAAACATTCTGGCTCGCACTGTTCACATTAAAATTAATCTTGATACTTGGAAACGTGGCCTGTAGATATAATTTTTTTGTGATAACTTAGTGATTACATGAGCAAGCATAAAACATTTATTTTATATTTTTATTTGCACAGGAAATACCCAATTATCATTACTTTTGGATCAACAAAATACATTTAATATGAAAGATTTTAGCTTTTTTTTGTTTTTTTGGTTTTCTGCTTTAATTACTTCGCAAATTTGGAGGGAAGTTCATTTAGAAACTGTAAATAGACCTCCTCATTGTATTGCACAATAAGGACGTCACTTCGAAAATCTACTATGAATACAAAATGTATGGGAAATAAATTGTATGGGAGCGTTTAATGTAACATTTTTGGTTATTTCTCGTTTTATTTTTAAAAATTTATTATGGCCATTTTACTCATTAGGTTAAGTACTTTCGATATCAGTTTAAAGTTTTTTGATATCTGCAATAGTTACGGAATAATCGCTTGTGCACACTTAACGATTACACCCTGTATAACTGAGTTCCTATGGCCACTTTCCGATTCCATCATCAAAATATCAGCTCTATGTCATGATAATGTCACTACTCACTAATGTTTCATCGCTATCCAATTTACATATTACGTATACAAAATTTCAGCTCAATCGGTTACCGGGAAGTGAATCAAAGTTACTTGCTACATTTCAATTAAGTCATCGAGTACAGACAAAAATGCTCAAAAAACTACTGGGCCTATCCAGTTAAAATTTTTATGGGACCAATTCGACACCATCCCGCATCGAACAAAAAAGAATCACGTAAATCCTTCGTAAATCGGTTCAGAAACCTCGGAGTAATCGGTGTACATACATAAAAAAATATTCCGGCCGAATTGATAACCTACTCCTTTTTTTTTTGAAGTCGGTTAAAAAAATGTCTACACTCCGGGGAGAAAAGCTACTAGATAATAAAAACCTTTTTGAAAACTAACTAGGAATAATATGAGTAGCGACATCTTTAGTTAATTTTATGGCAACATATTTGATTTTAGTGACATCTAGGAAAAAAACCGTAAACAGTAAAGGTTACACACATTATTTATTATAGATGTCGCTAGTTTTTATAAAATGTTTACTATCCACCTACCAATACTTACGATGATTGCAGATTATCGGCTATTCAATCTGTAAAAATAATTTTTATTGTTTCCATGACGTATATTAAACATAAACGGGATTTTTTCATAAACATGCCTACGTATATCTTTTTGGGTAAGGTCTTTCGAGCTGTTTAAATTTAATTTTTTTCCCCGTAGGAGGAGTTTTAAGATAAAAATGAGTCTATGTGTGCGTCCACACTGAATGCGCGGTGGCGGCGGCCTAGGCGGGCGCGACGAGCGGGCGCTCGCGGTGGCCACACCGACGCGCGAGCTCAAGTAGCGGTTCGACGTTTTTCGGGTGTTGCAAACTTTGGACGATTTGCTATTTTTACTGGACAGTCCGATTTTGAGATGAGATCATTATAGAAGTTGTACACGAAATAAATAAAACAGAGGAATAACGGGTGAATCTTATATGAAGAATTGAGATTATACTGATTACTGTGGTGTATAAAAGTGTTTTAGATTGAATCGCACTTAAAAATAAAGAAGTTTCACTTCAACAATTAAGTACTTATTTACCGCTATTTTACGAAAAACAATAAAGGATATAATATAAGAAGTCGAGCGACAAGACCGAACTGGTTTGATACCCCCGCCGTCCGCGCATTGGGTCGCTTGCTAACTAGGCCCGTAGTGTGGCCAGAACGCGCGGATAGGAGAGTTTGAAAACTACGCGCGCTGGCTCGCTCATTACCATCGCACTAGGCTTCCGCCATAGTCATTTCAATGTGGACGCAAAGGCGCGTTTCATACGTTTGATATTTCGCGCCCGCCGTCGCAACCGCGCTAGGCTCGCAGTGTGGACCTGCACTATAACGTCAGACCTGACAACACAATACACAAGACAGTTTAGGTCCTAAAATGTAGCGTGTACAATGCAGGTCAAATTTGAGCTTACCGCTTACTTATCAGTTATCAGGCGTAACGGTGGTTAAGCGCATACGCAGCGTTGTGACTAAAAAAGTTGTTTTTTACTGTAACGTCAGACCTAAGACAATTTAGGTCCTAAAATGTAGCGTCTACCAATGCAGGTCAAATTTGAGCTTACCCGCTTAATAATTATCAGGCGAAAAGGTGGTCAACGCAGCGTTCTGAATAAAAAAGTTGTTTTTTACTAAATTTAATCAAAATAATTAAATTTATATTTTTGCATTCTTTGCGTTTTGATTTTATACATATTATAAATTGTTTATTTTTTATAATTAACACTTAAAAATGTTAAATGATTTATCATACGCGCATGCGCTCGCAAAATGCATCGATACCTACTAGTGAGTAGTGATTAAAGTCTGGAATAATTTTAAAATTTCAACAAGTATCTGTAATCAGAGAAGTACTATATTACTTACTTGCTCTGTGTCAGAGAAGCAGCTTAAAATTCATAATAAAACATAATATGCACATACAACATTAAATAACACTCATACAGAGCCACACAGAGCTATACGCCAGATTAATGGAGCACGAATATAATTAATAGAGAAACCAATTACCAAATATAAATGTACCAAAAAGCAGTTTTTTTTATATTTTTATAATTTTCAAAGATTACATTTTAAGAAGTCATTTTTATTAAAACATAACAATGGCAAAAAGGTCAGTCTTGTTGCCAAAAAGGACAAAAAAAAGTTATGACGTCGACCAATGACAATTCATTTGGCGGTAAACTCTGTAAAAAAGTAAGTTTTTTTTTCTACCGTCTATTGATTAATTTTATTATTTGCTTTTCATTGTTACTGTGTGTACGTATAAGCTAACTAGCGGTAACTTGTGCGTGCGAGATTTTTCTAAGTTTCTGGTAAGTACATAATATGTATAATACCTAATTATTACATATAAATATTTATATTTACATATTAACTCAATGACGCAGCATTTAAGTAAAATACCGACATATGAATACATATTTCATGAGTGATAATAAAATGAAGTGAAATAAATTTATTTGGCTACAAATTACTAAAGTAACACATTAATTAATGTGCATGGAATGTACAAATGTGTGCAACCTATCTTATTTCCTATGTATTTTTCCACAGCTCGTTATAAGAGTCCCAATTTTTAATTATAGGTATATATATTTTTATAACAAACTTGCTCCTAAGAATCCAACAAAATGAGGGTAGTCTTTATATCTATGCTTCAATTAAGTACGTTAGCAAACTAAATTCTGAAGAAATGCACATTATCCACATCATCACTTGTATTTTTTTTTAAATTTACCTTGATAGTAAAATCTGTTCCATTTTCAGAACAGCAGAGTTAAAATTACAATTCTAGCAATGGTTTCAGTGGTAGCAATGAACCAGCATGAGCATTACATGCCCATGATACTTCTGCATGATGTATGCAGGTAAACCATATTTTGGCTTTAATTTGCAATTATCACCCAATAAATATTTAAGAATACCATCAGTGGCCTGTGTCATATTATAAAACAATACATCATACAATAACTGTAACATAAAGACATTGAAACATTTGCTACTTATGTATGAATCAATATGGACCACCTGTTGTGCTCTTTTGTTGACAGATTGCTTGTTTATATTTGTACTTGTTTCTGGGGTGTACAATAGACGATTCTTGAATTTGAAACTTAGATTAAATACCTAGACGGTGTTTATATGGGTTGCTAAATTTCAATAGTGTAGACTGTAGAGTAAGATTAATTGTATTAAGCAAAGATCTATAATGATACAATGTGTTTTTTGCTTTGCCATACAATATTAAATTAATAAAACATTAACAATAAAGTAAATGAAAGAAATATTTGGATATGGCCCTGTCTGATTTGTGTATTAAGATTTTGGCCACCTATGATAATTATGTCTCGGTAGAAATACTGAATTTGATTTTATATTGCAGCTGCATCTTATTTAAGGTTTATTACATAAAAAGAAATGGTATTGACTTAAATAACATGTTATAGTGTGAAACACTGAAAATAGTTATTTGCAGATACATTGATATCGATCAAATGGACCTTGCGTTTAATGATATGAAATAGGCCACATTTGAAGTAAAGTCATAGTTCTTTTCCACTGTTTACTGGGGATAAGCTTGATTCTGATTTATCAGACTTATTGTGTACTTTGAACTTTTATTTTAACATCAAAAATCAATATTTACAATAACCGGAGGATAGCCAGATTGGAAATTTGAGGATATGGATTCCAATTGTTAACATTGTATGTTATGTGTACTCTTGTAATAAATTAAGAGAGCCTGTTTGTTTACTCTCAGAGTGCATCTTCAATACTGTTACATAGAAATTTGAATAGAACAAGCAATCAATCGAGCAACCCGCAAAACTAGAAATCAAAACTTAACATTTTAGTTCCATTTATAGAAAAATATTGATGTTTTAGTAGTTATAATTTAGACAAAATTTTTGTATTGTTTATGTTTCAGTTGTTTCATAATCGACTTGCCACAACTGTATAAGAACAATATGATGAAGATATGCTCCCAAGTGGAATTGGCTCACTGGTTCTATTTAGATTATTACTGCGCCATGGAAAATACTCCTCTGCGTCCGTGTGGCATCAGGATATTTGCTGCACACGTTTTTCAGGTAAATCTCTTTTCTAAGGCAGTTTTGGTTAATGTAACTTGATGTCAAGAGTAACTTAAAGGCAAATAATCAAATAATGTGTAGAGTCTGCAATCTTTTTTTTTTTTTTTTGGGAACAATTTGGGAACATTATTTTAACACACTTTTATTTGCTTTACCTGTATGATTGTATGTGTATGTTTGCATGTTGGTATGGACTGTTAACTGGTTGTATATAAAGCGCTTTTCAATGTACATTAATCAAGGATTGGGTACAAATACACTAATTTAGGTTTAGAGTAAGTTATACCAAAGAATTTACAATGCACTTATTCTAATCTTTCTTCTATGTAGGAACTGCTTTCTCAACCGGTGGTAAATACTGCTGTTAGACGTAACTTTTGATTTAATATTTATTTCATGTCTGAACATGCTTAGCTGTTTCCTTTGTCTCGTGGCGCATTCGTACGAATCGTGTCTAGGGGCTCGGACGTTGTTTATATGACGTTTGACCCAACTACCCTCACTTTACTAATAGTCGTTGACTCGCTGCGATTTGTTATCAACTACCTACATCAATTAGGTAGAATATGTAAGTATACGTGAGTATGGTAGAATCGTAGTACATTCTTATTACATCCAAACTATTAATATTTAACCCAGCCTTGCGTGTTATTTCTTAGTTCTTACACTATATTATTTATTTCACAATTTAAAAAAGCCTTGTTAAATGAATGTTTGAGTTTGAATTTAAATATGACATGGATTACCTATATTATGAACTAATACAAATATTCATAGTCAGTTTTTAAGTTTAGTATATTTATGATTGGAAATATTTACTTAGTTTATTAGCTAACCTTTCAATAATTAAAGTAGTTTGTTAACTCTTTTTTAAAATTATATTACGATATTTTCAACTGACTTTAAAAAGGAGGAGATTCTCAATTCAATTAGGTATATTTTTAACGAATTTTTTGGTTTGTTGCCTCGGAATTTTCAACTAGATGAACCGATTTTGATAATTATTTTTTATTTGAAAGCCTTTTTGACCGAAGGGAAGCACCCTTCGGTCTGATTTAAATTTGATTTAGTTGGGGGTTTGGGTACTTTTGTATGGGCTAGCGGCGTCGTGATGACATTTCGCGGCCAGTGATGAAACTGTGATATTTTAAAAGAGCAATGTGAAGACGATTCAAAAGTGCTTCTAGAAGAAGTCTAATTCAATAAATAAATGTTAGAGTTTGTTTGTTTGTTTGATAAAACAAAATCTCTGCCGTCTGTCTACCCCTATGCATGCTCAAATCTTTTAAACTATGCAATGGTTTTTGATGTGGTTTTTTATATTTATAGAGTAGTTATTGAGGAAGGTTATATAATTTGTTAACAATTAGACAATGCGAACGAAGCTGCGGGTGGAAAGTTAGTTTTTAATATAATGTTTTAAACTATGCGAGATTTTTATATATTTTATCTTTAAAGTTGTATACCCAATAATACCGTATATACCTAGGGAAATAACAGTTATTTATATATAAGTATTATAGTTCTTTTTTGGCATCATTTTTTCGGAAGTAATAATATTTTTTAACTTATTTCTTAATAATAATAATTTTTTTTTTTATATCTGTAGGTAGTCTATTGCATATTTTAACTACGCCATGAATTTTTTTTAACAGTAGGTAGTACGGGCTCGATGAATATTGACGCTTCAGGCTTTAGAACATATTTGTCGTTAGTTAGTACCTATAGATTAGAATTTTGCTTCCTTTTAGTTTAAGTCTTGCATGTTCTAGGAAGCGAAAGTGAAGTCTGTACGAATTTTCTTATTTAGCATTTTTCGTATCATATTGCAAGTATTGTAGAAGTAAAAAGAAAGGTATTTTAGCTATTTATTTTGGTCTATATGTGTACTTTGTTGATGTTTGTTTTAGTGGGTGTTCCCTCATATACAAGGTACAAGATAATCTAAGTGGGATTTAATAAAAGAGTTATAAATGGTATATTGACCCGTAGTTTCTTGAGTTTATCTTATTATCATGATATATCGCCGACATGTAACATCAGTCTACCCGCACTTGGCCACCGTGTCCCAGCAGTGGGAACATACATAATATATGGGCTGATGATGATACATATATTACCTATATAAAATGTTTGTATATCCTTTCGCTTATAAAGGATAATTTCAGATAATTTAGCTATGTTTAATAACACAATGTATGCCTTGGTTGCTTCATAGAAATTAAGATTTTTTAATGATATTTTTTAATATTATATTTATTTGCATTTTCAGTACGTGCCATACCTTCGTAAAAACCTGAACCGAGTTCATGAAGTCATAGATAACTGGCGAAATTTTAAGAAGCTAATACCGCGGTTTGGGGCTATATTGTTGGATTCAGATCTCACACATATAGCGCTGGTGCAATCATTTTTTTCCAGAACAACTTGGAGCTTCCCTAAGGGGAAAATTTATGAAGGTGAAATGCATTGGACATGTGCAAGTCGAGAAGTAAGTTCATTTTCTTATTAGAAATTCACAATCACTACATAAAACAAAACAAAAAGTCACTGTTGCTATATGTCCGTCCATATTTAAAACTGCGCAACGGATTTTGTGGTTGTTTTTTTTTATAATTAACCCGCGTTGATATGAGGACGCTGTAGACGACTAACTATCCCTGGCCTTTTCCAAACTCATACTCTGAATCTGGATGAAAATTCAACTGGTATCATAAGCAAGAAGCTTATAATATCTAATACACTGGAGATTGCACTATGAACGTTTACTTGTCACGGGAAGGTATGACCTTGAATGACGCCTGGTTGTTCCTTCATCCCTTTCACACCAACTTGCCAAGTTAGATGTGAAAGGGACAAAAAAATTAATTTAATTTATTTATTCTATAATAATAAATGGATGAACCGATATTGATACACCATATCTAAGAACCAGCGTCGGAAAAATGCTGCCTAACAAAAAAAACCGCATCTAATTCGGATTACCCGTTAGCGATCTATGGTGTCATAGACAGACACACACACATAGACAAACATGGCGAGATTAGCGTGCACAAACATACAGACAAACAGACAATTTTCTTTACTTAAGTTTTGGGTTCGGGAACGATTAAATTATAACACCTGCTATTTTTTTACATATTTTCATTGTACAGACATCACTCTTCTACAATTTTATTATGTGTATTGATGATAATCTACCCGTAGATTAAATTTAACAAAAATACATCAATTATTCTTAATAGATCTTATGTATAAATAGATTGTTTTTAGAGGATCAAATAATTTTATCCCCTTAATTAATGTCTATGTTACCAACAATATATTATATTGTACAAAAGTATAGTGTGTTCTAATTAACTTGTAACAATTTTTCAGGTATTTGAAGAAACAGGTCTGGACATAAGCACACTTATCAATAAGGCAGACTACATCGAAGCAACCATTCCGCGTTCGTCTATATGTAGTAGCAAATATACCTCGTAACACACGGTTTGTACCACGAACTCAACACGAAATAAAAGCCATTGAATGGTTCCCAATAGATTATTTTCCAATAGACAGAGATGACATGAAGGAGAAAGTAAAAATGGGATTCTGCTATAAGTATTTCTATTCGGTACAACCGTTTATTAAACAGATCAGGGCTTGGGTTCAAGCGAATTGTGGAAAATTACATTATCAAATGGTAAATCAACCAATATACACATACTTTAACTTTCTAAGGTTTTAGAGGATAAATTCAAAAGTACCATCAGAGACTACAAGAGCTAAACATGAGTAACTCGCGCCAGATTTTAGTCCTCTTGACGGATTTTGTTTGGAAAAATATTTCCATACTTAATGTTTTTAATTAATTTTTTAGAGGTACCTTCGTGATTTTTTACTATAGAGTAAAATAGCTTTTAGCTCTACTAGTCCCCTTAAAGCGAAAAACGGCCTAGTCAAAATGTCAACTGTATACACCACAAAATGATAGTGGTTTTCAATAGTAGAAAACTTCTTGAATTTGTTATTTTAGGTTTTACGGCATTCAAATGCTTTATAAATATAAATTTATAAAAAATAGAAAACATTCGATCACAAGGCGGAACTCGAACCCGAGTCACAAGTGGCTGAGTTGGTTAGGCATCCGCCCCGATTTGGCGAGAAAGGATGGGGGTTCGAGTCCCGCCTCGTGATCGAATTTTTTCTATTCTTTATAAATTTATATTTAGAAAACTTCTTCTTATATCGCTTTTGTATCACGCATGAAATTAACGTTTGTTAAATTAAATCTAGTTGTAAATATGTACAATGTGCATTTCTATTTAATTTTAATATCTAGAGTAAATAAAGTATTATAAGTTAAATTATTTAAACCTTAAGCTATGTTGGACATTGTTCCTTCAACTTGTATCGTTAATAATAAAGATACGACTGATTAAATATGTATTTTTTTGTTTTGAATCCTGATCTTAGCTACATTTAAAAGTCACATTAGTTCTATTTTTAAATTTTCATGCATAACAAAAGTGCAAACCATTTACATATTTTATATTGCATTTCAAATCAATGTTTATGTGCTTTATATTGTTATTTCGAAAATAACAATACTTGAACCAGAAGGCAGAAGCGTAGCGTGCCTTGGCGGGGCCCCGTATAAAAATTTGTTTGGGGGCCCTTAGGAAGGGTAAAGATTTTCACAAAAGAAAAAAAAATGTTTGCATAAAATTAATGATCTATCTGTCACTTATTCAAAACTTTTTCAAACAATTCAAATTAAATATACACACAGGAGGCCAGAAAATTGCTTTTTTTACTTTTGTCATTTCTGAAAAAAAAAAGGGAAGTTTTTAATAATTTTTGCTTACGCACGTTGGGGGCCCCCTTGGCGCGGGGGCCCCGTATAATTGATACGGCAGATACGGCGGTAGCTACGCCCCTGACTTGAACTTGAATGAAACAATACTTTGACTCCAATGCAGCACTTTTTATTATGAAAATAGCATTCCCCCCGGCTTCGCCCGTGGTACATGCTTACGTTTACTCTCCATAAGAACCATCCTCATACTTCAAGGAATATTATAAAAAAAAATAAATCGGTTCAGCCGTTCTTGAGTTATGCGCTTAACAACACATTTTGCGATTCATATTTAGGGTTCCGTAGTCCGACAAGGAACCCTTATAAGCTTATGGCTTATAAGATCGTTCAGTCCGTCCGTCCATCCGTCTGTCCCAGTCTGTCACAGCACAATATCTTCTACGTTTGTGAACCGTTTTGCATGTATCTTGGTATAAGGATACTTTGGATATAGATCTCAAATCTCAATTTATATAATAAACATTACCCCTCGTGGCCACGACACGTACAAATACATGCAAAATGGGAAGAATTTTTTTTTAAATAGGTAAGAGTATTCATACAACATTATTAATTTTTGTTAGTCTGTAGCCCGTTGTAACGAGTTAGTCTGTTAAGCCCGCCGTAGTATAGTTTCTAGTCTTGGACCTATAAACTTCAAATCAATCACGTACCTAAATAAACATGCGCGAAAACTCTTCACTAAAATTGTTTCGGGTATCTTGTGAAGAATACTTTTATAATTATTAAAAAATACTGTTTTGTTTGTCTCTAGGCTGTTTCTTATAAACTGTGATAACTAGAAAGCTGAAATTTTCACAAATGGTGTATTTCCGTTGCCGCTATAATAACAAATACACATAAATATGTATATATTAACCCATGGTACGAAACTCTTCGTGCGCGAGTCCGACTCGCACTTGGCCGGTTTTTTTATAATATAGAGATAGGCCAAAATCACGAAGTGTTTATTTGCTCGTTATTATCAACAGGGGCGGTAAAATAAACCTTTAGGGTAGTACTATTATATATTATGTGCTTTGGGATATAAAATATTATGACTTATCACCTACACACCAAAACAAATCACTTATAACACAATGTCTATTTACAATGTGTAATGTTCCTAAACAACAAATTACCTACTATATCCGAACTACGAATTTACAATCTAACTGCACACAGCACAACACTGAATATGCATGTATGTAGTTTATTATGAGATAGATTAGAACGCTTTCTAGGTACTAGGAAACATTTTGGTGACCGAATATTAATTAAAGGTAATATAAAAATATCAATAATAAGTAATTACTCAATAATCTACATATTATATATTATAATAATCTTAAATACAGGCGCGGTCCCAGCCTGACATTTTGGGGAGTGTCACGCGGTTGGAAAGGTATGCGACCCCCTCCCCCCCCCCCCTATCGTACTCGTCAAAATCATATTCAATGGAAGTTATAAACAAAATTTTGAGAAAATTTCTATGCATTTTATTATTTTATTTAATTCAATATATACCTATACATATTATATAGTTATATATTTATTATATTTTATAAAAACCTACTTTTTATTATGTTGTATGATCTCTAAAATACATGTTTTAGAAATTTTCCCTTTAACTAACGAATTTATTCTATTCTTTCAGTTTTTATTTGTCTGGGCCGATTTTTCAATGCTTGGATAAAACTAATTCGTCGAATAATGTATAAAACCATAAAAACGTATTCTAATTGCCCGTATTTGACAGTTTACGTGACATTTTAATAATATTATCATCACGGATTATCATGTAATACTTTATTGGACGGATAAGTTTTATCCATGCATTGAAAAATCGGCCCTAAGCCGAATGTCTAAGGGACATACCGCGCGCCATCTATTGAGATGATTAACAACCATCTCAACCAATATGAAACACTTCAGTGAATACAATATAATTGTAACGATGGAACACGACCTTTTTTGTTGAATTTGATATTTTTGGTTTAATGTTATTCAAATGCTTTATAAATATTTTTTCTATTCTTCATAAATTTATATTTATAAAGCATTTGAATGCCATTAAACCAAAAATATAAAATTCATCAATTTTAAAGTTGTCTGTCAAAACCCTTTTTCTCAGGAACGCGTGGATTATCAATATCAATTTCAATTATCGCGCTGAAATTTATATCGAATACTTAAATCTACGGTCTCTTCAAAAGCCAACGCAATCAAAAGATACAGCCGTTTATGCTGTAAATTATCGCAAATTTTCGCCATTCGCATAGGAATCAAAACCTGCATTGTACTTCCCGTTGATACAGTCTTGAAATTTGGTAAAAAGTAATGTCTTATAGCACACATAAAGAAAAAATTGCTTAACACATCATAATGTAATCTTCTTATATATAAAAATGAATCGCAAAATGTGTTGGTAAGCGCATAACTCGAGAACGGCTGAACCGATTTCGATAATTATTTTTTTATTATATTCCTTGAAGTACGAGGATGGTTTTTATGTAGAGAAAACGTAAACATATACCACGGGCGAAGCCGGGGCGGACCGCTAGTATAATATAGGTTTATTCGGAGCCTTAACAAAATCTAACCTCTTGCACAGAATATTACAGAATACATAGTAGCCTTGGGAAAAATTCGTATTTAACAGTGGCAATATCAAGTTAAGTGTAAAAGGGATAAAAAACATAAGTTAGGGTCAATGAACTTCTCGTCAGTCGTCAATCCTAGACGATATCTCCAGTGTGCAGATATAAGCTTCTTGGATAATAGAGTAATCAAGAAGCTTATATCTAATAAACTGGAGATTGCACTATGACCATTAACTTGTAACAAGAAAATATGACGTTGAATGACGTCTGTATGTTTTTTATCCCTTTCACACCTAACTTGGCAAGTTACTGAAATCTCTTTGACACTTTTGCATAGAATAAAAATAAACATCCATATAGTCCATCCATACAGTCCACACTGGCGATTTACGCGCCGAGTTTACGGGACTCCTTTCGTGGCGCATACTCTTCTCAATCTTAAACAATTTATTTTAGCGCCCTCTGTTTACACACTGAGATATCAATGTGCCGAGGTGAATGCCGGTCGGCGCGGCGGTCGGCGGGCCGGGCAGGCCATCAGCCAAGCGGCAAGCCAGCCAAGTGAGCCAACCTTTACTCGCGAATGTGATCGATAGCGAGGTGTACGAGTACTTAGATTGTGCGTGCTGGTTAGCGTTCGGTGGGTTCAAATATGGCTCTGTTCAAGATTACCACTTCAAAATTAGTAGAAATACAGGTAATTAAAACTTTAATATATTGTAATTCTTTGCTATAAATATTTTCAATACTTTGGAACTAGTACATAACCTTTCAGTCACATTTTCGAATTTGAAGTTATGTAATAAGAATAAAACTATTTTAAGATTAAAGTGCACTAACTGTGCATTTTTCAGAAGTACTCGTGTACCAAAAATAGAACGGGAATATTGGTATAATATTTGAACAATGATTTTAAGTATTTTATGCTCAGTCGCTGGAGGGAAAAAAACCGCCTTAACTGGGCATGACTGTGAATTATTTCTTGAATTCAGAAAATCATTCCAATTGTTTTGATATATTTCAGACTAATATGTAGTAATTATTTAATGGTTAGGTAAGTTATACTGAGTATTTTTGTGGGCATTATTATAACCTAAAAAATTTTTCAACTGTCTTAGTAATGATGAATAAAATCAGGATTCGTTAACGCATGTGCATTGGTTAACCTTATTGTACTAAATATTATCAATAAAACTGACTTTATTTTCACAAAATAATATA
This sequence comes from Colias eurytheme, assembly GCF_061535395.1. Classification (NCBI taxonomy): domain Eukaryota; kingdom Metazoa; phylum Arthropoda; class Insecta; order Lepidoptera; family Pieridae; genus Colias; species Colias eurytheme. The sequence goes on from NC_142980.1 coordinate 2,504,985, forward strand.
GGTAGGTATTAAGTACCTATATAGATATGATTACATAAAAGTTTGTTACGTTTTTTTCTTTGGTAGGATAGGTAAACCAATTCCATTTATTTCATAGTCAAAGTGACGCTTAACAAATGCTTTTGGAATCGGAGGAGAAGGAAATCAATAAGAATTGAAATTTTAAATTTTTGAGTGTCATTATTTCATAAGAAAGCATCTTTTTTAGTATCCTCAAAGAAATTTGGCATTATATAATACACAAATGATGTTTTTTTAAAGTGATTAGTCGTAGGTTCACCTATATGTAAAAAAACTAATGTAGGTAGGTACCTAGACCTACGGGTAAATAGGAGGTACGTAACAAGTACCTACTCCATATCAAATCTTTAGTAGGTACGTACCTACTCTTCGTTTTATTATTAAATATAGTAGGTAGGTATGTATTTTAATTTATAATGACAGTACTACTACTACGTTACCACTACCCATAGTATTCCACCAAGAATTCCACACTAATTAGCCATGTCAGCTGTTTCTTTTTAAATCATAGAACATCGTCATAGTCTATGCTTGTAGACTGTAGATACCTACCTAGCATACCTACGTAAAATCACAAATGCAGAATGCACACAGTTGACCATAATCAACTTAAACGTACCGTGATTATAGAATACTGTGAACATTATTGAAATGTGATTGAAATTAAACGTCATTATCGTCATTGTGGATTGTAGGTACTTACTTTTACGCAACCTTGACGTAAAAACGTATGTAGTGAATACGTACTTCCCGGTGAGGTTGAACAGAAACCTCCGTATTTACCATCGTAGGTACCTAGTAAAAACTAACAACATGTAGGATTTTCAACTGCAACCAATGCAGCTTTGGTTGGACGACGAGTAAATTGATAGGTAGCCTAGTTGAATTGTTGCGAATATTATTTATGATTGACGGGTAAAAATAGCCAATTCCAAAGTTATCGTAATTCATAAAAATTCACCTTAAAATCAAAGCGTGTCAAGCAATCAGGCGACATGATAAGGCCGTATGCGTGATAATCTTCTGAACAATCACGTGAAATGCTTTTGTACACTTATGTAACTTGCAAGTTGCAACAAATTTCGGGCCTTAACGGTACATAGCATGTCTTATGCCGTTACTTTTTAAAAGGCCTTAAGGTTCTTGTGGTTTTTGGACGTGTATGAAATATGAATCCTTTATTGAAAGCATACGAGTAATGTAGAATGTGTCATTTATATTACATTAAATATGATGTCTTTCATTAAATAAAAGTTACGTTCTACCAAATCTACGCCGATAGCATAATATCACCATGAAATTGAATTCATAATTGAATTGCTTTATTGTTTCTGTGCTGTTGCATCCGAGCATTATCTCTATCAAACGAGTATCGATATAATATCACAGTCCTTATCGAATAAGCGCATGAATTTATCTAAAGCCCGTCAAAGTTCACGACATTCACGTCCTCTGTGTCCCTTTTGAGATAAAGTATTCAAGATATTCTAGATTATTATGTAGGCACAGGCATCGTTATCTACGAAGTTCATATAAAAAAATATAATGAAACTTTTATATTATGAATAAACATTTATAAAGCTTAATTTTACAAAGAAGATCAATGTCGTCCCTAGGAGACAAGTTCAACTCAAGATCAAGAAATGAAACCATGTCTCTATCTTGTATCCAACACAAAAATAATCCCATCAATCGGTAATCGTGCAACAAACTCAAAAAAATACATGAATTGTGAATATGTATATTGTTTTGGGAACGTCCGTTAAAAATTTAAGCTCGTAGTAGGTAGATAGTTTCTAAACATTATGATACAGTCCCAAGCATTGATCTTGAAACAAAATAAACAACGTTTGTGTGTGATACCACGGACTTCTATAAATATATTTGGATCAAGAATGTTTCTGAATAGGTGGGAATATGTTTTATATCGTTACGATAAAAGTGGTCTTAAAACCTTTTATAAGATAACTAAGTAGGTAGTGGAAATTATAGAACAGTCGTTTTAGACCACCATCTTATGCATGGATTAGTATAGGCGTGTATAGGTTATCAATAGACCCCAAGGAGGCATCAAGGACCCTAAAATATGTTTTTTCTCGCAAAAATAGGTATTATGTTTTTCAATAAAAAAAAAACAATACCTACTAAAAAAGTCGATGAAATGAACTTACTACACAATAATTATTCAACTTTTCCTTCTTTTCATTGACATGTGCTTTTCAGGCTGTAGTGCTCTCAGCGGTAGGTTTATCTGTATCAGTATCTATAATCTATAACACTGTATATATAAGCACTTGTATCAACATGAATGTTCACCACATTGCGATAAACCAAAGACATATATTATTTAATTTACGCGATAAAACATTTACGCCACATGTATAACATTGTTACCACACATTTTATACATAGGTACATATACGTGTATAGTTATGTACCTACTAGATTAATTTTTTATCAAACACTGAGTTCAGTATTTAAAATCTCTACACATGAATAAAACTGTAGATTGAAGATATTGGATTGCACACAAAAACAAATGGACAGATTTTGATGAAACATTTTTGTTATAGCTTTTAGTCGTCAAGTTATTTTGAAGAATTTAATTTGAATTTAAATCATATAAAGTTGTTTCATTGCAATTCCGTGACTAGCTCAACCGGCAGATTGAACATTTTCTTATATAAAAATATAAATTTTAGGCACTAACTGTCCATAACGAATGAAATGAAACATTTACTTTTAAATAGTCTTCGACATTTTGTGTTTAAATATACCAATCTCCTAGTAAAATATAATACAACAACGTGTTTATATAAATTTCGGATTATGTATTACAAGCTAAGGTTACAATTATCATTTTCCGTGATAGAGTTTTTACATGGTCATGACCAGCCAGACAGGATAAGAGTTACGTATTACGCGCAATTGTGTACGTTTTATGTAAAGAACAATCGCCTATTATGTAAATGGAGCGAAATTATTTCATTCCCAGTTATTTTGAATAAAATAAATCTAGGTATATCTCATTCTATGTTAATATGATTGTGTGGATCATTCTAGAACATCGCTATCTTCGCTTCGGCGAATCTAATAATATCTATGTCAAAATCAGGGATTTTTGTTGATCGATTGATATAACAATGATACAGGTACATTTGGCAACAACACATTTAATGTTTACTTATTGTAACTCCTTGAATATCTATATGAAATCAAGTATGCAATAGTTGTTGTCCCTAGGGACATATTATTCTGAATATCTAGGGATTATCTATTATAATTAACTAGAATCTTCGTTAATATAACTTCTTTTATATTTACGAATGTTTAAAAACATTCAAAGCTTTAAATTTGAACAACTTTTTAATAGGATACTTTAAAATTTAAATACAACACGTCATGTTTTATGCTATATTATTTGATATTTCTAATGTAATGTCCTGATAATGTAGCCAACGTATCACTTGATTCTTGTAAAAGTAAAACATATTAATTATCAGGTAGCAGACTTAATATCCATCCATATTACCATCATAAAGCTGAAGATTTTAGTTGAACGCGCTAATCTCAGGAACTAGGCGTCCGATTTGAAAGATTCTTTCAATATTTGATAGCCCATTTATCTAAAAAGGCTATATGCTAAATATCATCACCCTAAGACCAATTATCGTGTAGCAATGCGGGTAAAACCGCGACAGCACAGCTAGTTTTTTATATAATTGCAGACGTGCGTGTGTTGTCTGTAGAACACTGGATAGTGTTCGCTGTATTACACAGTATTGCGTAACTACGTGCCCCGACCAAGGTTATTCTCGCTTCAATGCTACCAATATTTTGGCGCCTGATTTTGTCGTGCTGACGTCGATATTCATTCGTGTTTGTGAGATCCATTCTTTCTGGCGTTTTAGTTGAAATAATGTTACGAGTAAGAAGCCAATTCTATGTTGGTTTTTGTTTCATTTTTGTTTTGGTTATGCCCAATAATACCTTCGTTTAACTTCTTTACTGTAATTTAATTAATTAATATAGAATATACTGGAATATTTGTATATTTAATAATGCCCGAGACATTTGCTAGTGTTGGAACAAAAGCGAAAATCTGCAAAACAAATGAAGCCAGCAAACCGTTTACAAATTAGATTTTGAAGTGGCTTCTTCTGCTCTAGATTTTAGCAAAAAAAGAATGATAACGATATAAGTAAAATACGATAATGCAAAATAAAATTGGAATAATTTTTTGGAGTTTCCAATTCATAATAATTAATGGAAAATGATTTGCGAGTAGAAAACAGTAAAGAAACTGCAATCTTTCAGTATTGCAGGCATGCTTAACAATCTGTAGTCGATAATATATAAAAGCTGTTCTATTTAGAAATATATTACTCTCAGATAAAGCAAAAGATATGAAAGGTTGAAAGAATTCATTTCATTTTTCACAGACCCATTTTCGATGTACATTGCGCTTGCGCTATGGCCTGTTTTACTTTTCCCCGTTTCTATAGGCTGTATCATTTCACCTACCTACTTATAAATAATTGGCACTTAAGATTGACCTATTTACAGAAATCCGCGTGAAATTCTAGATAAAATATTGCCTGACTTGAGATCGTGTTCTGAAAAAAATCTGTAGTATGAATAAAAATATTTTCTATGTTTTTTTTTAAATTTTAATGTTAACTTCTCTTCTTACCTAGGTATAGTTTAAATAATTGAAAAATAAAATTGGTATATTTAAGAGCTACCTACCTTTGTTAGGTAAAAGCACAGAATAGTTAATAGTACAGGTAAAAGTAAAAACTCATATTCAAGAAGAAAACGCTACGATTTGCCTTTGGTGATCTTTCTTCTAGAATATTCTAGATCAGAATTTGCAGAACAACATATAATTTAATTCAATTATTTAATTTTTTCCCGAATAATACTAGATTCGGATATAAATAATACCACAGACTAATAATAATATACTACGTATACAAATAATACTCCTTATAATGTGTTCGTGTCCCTTATTGACTGTAAAGTGTAAACGTATGCTAATCGGGTTTATTCAACTTCGTCACATTGTATATGCAGGTGATAAGGTTTTTACGGTACATGATTCTAAATGTCGCTGACTAAAAATTATTTATTATACAGTTTAAAATTCAATTAATACTTTTGCTCCTCAACTTTTGGATTGTCGTATTTTGTGTATTTTTGGGTCAATTAAAATTTGATTCTTTATAAGACTTCATTTGTATAATAGTTAATCGAAAAATCTTAATAAAATATTTATGGAAATGTTTTCTTAACATAGCGTTTTGTATACAAATGATTTTACTATTTCTCTACATTATTTGTAATGTTTTTATATTCAACTTATCAAATATATCTCTCGAATAATCGGATAAGTTGTTAAATAACTCGAAGAAGCGAGACTCTATTAGGTATATAATAATATAATATTATCTCAGCGGGCATGCGCCATAAGCATTAGGCACCTCTCCTTAGCAGGTAGATGGCAGTTGCAGTAGGCCTAGGTTTCCCCGGGGCCCGGATTGACCTACAAATGAGGAACGTAAGAAGTATTAATTTTCTTACAGAAAAACCTATAACATTTTACATTAATTATTTGGATGTATATTATTTTCTTTATTGTAAATATTCAGATAATAGATAATATATTATAAACTGTAGATCTGTTCACATTCAATCTATTATGTATTGTTTTGAAATACATATTTTCATTCCATCGTTTTAAAAGTACCTACTTATCAATTTGAAAATGTTACAAAAGAAAATAAAAATAATCTGAAGGCAATAAAATGATCGAATTAGTTTTCTTAATCATTTGTACTTTAAACTGCAATTATCAACTTAATGCATATTTAATTAATAGGTCTATCAATCCTCCATTTAGCCAATTAAAATTGTATTTGTAATCAATTTTAAATGGATTCATTTGTTTAACATACGAGCTAACTAGAGCAGGTACGTGTTCTTAATTATTTGCAGATAATGACTAATTACCTACTTTATGTGTGACTTTATAATATTTACAACGAATAAATGTTTCAATGTCTTTTCATTATTGTGAGTTTTGACACATTTTACATAGCCGTAAATATCTATCTAATAAACGGACGCGACGTCGCAAAGTACCTGTTCATTTTATCAGAAAATTGTCTCATAATTATTCAGTAATCTGTATAAGTAGCCTTGTTGAAAATACTCTTTAAACACAAGTTACAACACAGCTTCTTCACGACATCCATTCACACTAACCGTCTAAATGAAAAGTCTAGACACCTTTCTTACAACGCAAGTATCATACAATAACTGGCGTGCAATTTGAGGAATCTGTCAGCAATAGTTGCGGACGGATGCGGACACAGCTAATCAATTACAGCAGCGCGTCGAGTAAGTCATTGTGTTCCAACAATGTCAATTGTTTAAACTCTGCTCCTTTGACCCGGCTGCTGATCGTTTATCGCCTTCGGTAATAGGTTATACGAGATTGTGGCCGTGTTTTGTTTCATTGTTTCAGGTAGATGTTTATTGTTATGTGGATTTTTGACGTGACAACGTCTTATAATTCGATAGAGCCGGTTGCACGCACGAAGAAACATGACTCATGCGGCGTTACCTCGCTCTGAGGCGTTCCATGTAAGGCTTGAAGTGCAAGCGAGAGCGCGGAACGAGCGACAAAGAAGCACAATCGGACGTTGTCACGTCCAACTATCGTCAGTAAACCGACTTTACAGACAACCAATTTTTTTATTTGAATCTTCTATTAAGGCGCATTGAAAGTAAATTTTCAGGTCGCGTCATGGCGATACCGTCACGTCACCGTATTCGACGATTTTGGTAACTTTTAATAATTTGCCAAAGAAGTCTCACCTCTGACACGTGTGCTCGGCACACACGCTCATTTTTTCGTACTATAGGGAAACGCTTAACATAGATCTTGTTTTGTTAGCATAGATGAGTTGTTAGATAGATCGTGAATCTTTAGGTACCTGTTCACTCTTCACTGGAAGTGTAGTTAACAGTTATGTTATAATTTTGGCTTGCATATGCCATATACATCTGCGTTTTACAACTTAGTTTAAGTGACACGGATAAAATGCAGTTAAATTATAAACAATACGGTTACTGCACGCTATGTTAAAACCTCGACCTGTTTAAATAATACCTTGTATAGTGAAGAAGGTATTACTTTTGATGCCGTCCATGTTTCATTTTAATCAGTTTTTCTGTTATAATTTTCCTGTGCTATAAAGTGTATCTCTACTCTACTTAACAATTTACATTATGCCCTTGTACTCGTGCAGTGAAGTATTTTTCCTCAATACAAAATTGATTTCAAGGAAACAAGCAAAGGTTGAAACCTAACCGTTGGATTATCCAAATAAAAATTTCCTTCGAGTGTACTTTGGCCTCATAACCTAATAAGTTGTATGTTGTATTTTTCATCCGGTATTATCTAAGTTGACCGCCTTGAACAAACCGGTGTTCCTCTAAGGCCAGTGCCTTTGTTACTATGATGTGTCATTACCCGGTCCTCATTGATCATATGAAACTATCTGTATAATATTAGTTATATAGGTGGAGAGTTTGTTTGCTTGATCGCGCTAATTTCAGGAATCATGGGTGTAATTAGAAAAATCATTTCACTGTTAGATAGTCCAGCTGTAGGACGTCGTCACGTTAAGACCGGTAGTAACGGAGCAATCCGGGTAAATCCACGGGGCACATAGATAATCGTATGTATGTAAGTTGTAACATCCATGTCATTGCTTTGAACTTGAAACACAATTTACCTGTTTTTGGATTCAGTTGTGATAACATATGGTTATTGGCTATGTAAATTGGTATTCACATATAGAAATAATTCGTAATTAGAGGAAGTATAAACATTGTGTATGTACAATTATAACGACTCATTGTGTATGTTATTCTACCCTACATAGATAGTGACCGAGAAACGTGTAAATTATAATAGTATGTAGTTATTTCCGATTTATACTAGGTAGTGATCACGAGGTACAACTTAAGATTTTATTAGGATTACAATATAGAATAAACTTAAACTGTACTAGTCCATGGCCATTGTCCATGGTGTCAGTTTGGAACATGCTTACACATAATATGTTTTCTTTTGTCTTATAGAAAATATGCCCAACGGCAACGATTCTGCTCCGCAACTTGAGTGCGGAGAACACAAACCTGAAGAGCGTTCTTCAAGATAAGATTCCCAAGGAACAAGAGAAGATCCGCGAATTCCGCAAGAAACATGGCGCCACCAAAGTTGGAGAGGTCACCGTTGACATGGTGAGGGATCAGTCCTTAATTCTGTAGTTTCTTTTAAAAATACATGTTACAAAAAATTGCTATAAAGGTAACTTTATAGCATCGTATACCAGTTCTGAAAGTTCTTAGGTTTTGTTTTCATTTATCTCCCACGGATACATTTCCTTTTATACATATAGTGAATTCAGCCCTAGTGTAGTGTTTATTTATTTAACTTCGTACAATTACAACAACAAGTAACTTAGAGGGTTCATTATATGGTACAGATAAAGATTATGTTTCGAGTTCTTTCGGACTCACGATAGAATTTCAGGGGAAACACATTATCCCTTTTACAGGAATTATCTTGGAATCACATTTGAATAACTTTTAGGGATAGAGGAGTTACAAAGGATATCATAAAGTCCATTTTAAATTATCATTATTTTCCTTCCTATTCCGTGCAATGCAATGACCATAACACCCGTTCCCAGATGTACGGTGGCATGCGCGGTATCAAAGGTCTGATCTGTGAGACCTCCGTGCTGGACGCGGACGAGGGTATCCGTTTCCGCGGGCTCTCGATTCCGGAGTGCCAGAAGGCGCTGCCCAAAGCTAAGGGCGGGGAGGAGCCGCTGCCTGAGGGGCTTTTCTGGCTGCTGATGACTGGCGAAGTGCCCACCGACGCTCAAGTGCAGGCCATTTCTAAGGAATGGGCTCAGAGGTAGGTGACGACAATGTGAAATTCTTTTAGTGTAATGCATATTTGGAAGTCATCTAGCTGTCTAGAAAGATGTAACGGTTCAAAGCTGATGTTTTAAGGACAGAAGAAATGAGACTTGAATTCGTGAACTATGATAGATAGACAGAAGCAATTTTCAGAAAAGATTTATTTTTGATGCCTCTATATTCTATAACAACAAATAATTTAGTCAAGGTTAAGCTACGGTTACCACGGCCATCAATTGGATGCGTGACCAACTTTTTACAGTTGCTCTTGTATGGAATCCTTCTAGTCCGATTCACATTAGACCGATTTTGTTCACTTATTAGTTACTAGCGGTCCGCCCCGGCTTCGCCCGTGGTACATATTTTGCAATAAAAGGTAGCCTATGTTCTTTCTCAGGGTCTAAAGATGATCTGTGCCAAATTTCATCAAAATCGGTCCAGTAGTTTATGCGTGAAAACCATACATGCATACATACAAACCTTTCCTCTTTATAATATTAGTATAGATTTATAATGTTTGTACCGGAGTTGCTCTTTCGCATATACCATACTGTATCCTCCGTGTCGTGAGTTCAACTCACATTAGATATTTTTTTAATTTATAATTCGTGTTGGTGCGCAGAGCCGAGCTGCCCGCGCACGTGGTGACGATGCTGAACAACATGCCGAGCAAGCTGCACCCGATGTCGCAGTTCTCGGCCGCCGTGACCGCGCTCAACAGCGAGTCAAAGTTCGCGCAGGCGTACGCGGAGGGCGTGCACAAGTCTAAGTACTGGGAGGTGGGTGACACTCGATTTTTAGAAAAAAAATAAAAAGTTAAAAGGCATTTCATATTATGAGCACAGAACTAAATGTCAAGGTTTTTTTTTCACCATAAACTAATATCTGTAAGCCCCACAAAAACTCTCATTTACCACCATTTCATATACGTATACGAAAACGCGATGATGGCCAAGTTGCTACAGAAAATATTCACTACCTTATTTCCCTACGAAAAAAATCCTTTCATAAAAACTTTTCTGCACCAAATTTTACAGTACGTATACGGAAGACGCGATGAAAATCATCGCCAAGCTACCAGTAATCGCGGCGACAATCTATATCCTACAATTGAACCACCTTAATTCCCTACAAAAAAACTCATTTTACTGCACTTTCTACTACTTTCTTTCCTATTAAAAAATAAACCTAATTTTCCCGCCTTCTCAGTACGTATACGAAGACGCGATGAACCTCATCGCCAAGTTGCCCGTGATCGCGGCGACAATCTACCGCAACGTGTACCGCGACGGCAAGGGGATTGGAGCCATCGATGAGGCGAAGGACTGGTCCGCTAACTATTGCACCATGCTCGGCTTTGAGGACCCGCAGTTCACTGAGCTGATGAGGCTGTACCTCACTATTCATAGGTGAGTGAGGGAATAAATGGGGGATAGGGAAAAAAATGTTGTGTGGTTTTATGAAACCACGGTAAAAGTGAAACTTTCCGAACACTGCTTTATACCTACTCGGCAGCCGACCGTCACGCGACATGCGCTACACAGACCAATAAGTTTGAGACGATGTATATAATAAAAGTTTCACTTTAAAAAAGTGAAGTCCCATGTCCCCTAGTGAGGTAAGGGGCAGATGCATTATACATCTGTTTCACTGATCGATTTTCTTTAGGGACACGTAGGTGATCAGCCTTCTGTCTCCTACCAGACCGACATTTTTTTTTTCTTCGTCTCCACCGGGAATCGAACCCAGGACCCCTCGGTGCTACGCTCACGCGTCAACTACTGTACCAAGGAGGGGGATAGGGAAATTGACATATAACATTCGGGAAAGTTTTGGGATACAGTGATGAGATGATACTTCACTATTCAAGGCGAGAAGGGGAAACAGAAAATAAATAAACAAAATATTTAAAAAGGGGGAAATATTGTGATGAGATTGTACCTCTGTGAGTGAGAAAGGGATATCACAGTTGATATTAAAACTTTTGGGGAAAATGGGTGGACAGGGGAAATTCTATATTTTTGTTAAATGGAGTGTTGCTTGCTTACTTGAGCTTGCTGTAGTAATCATAGGAGAGTGGGGAAAGGAAAACAAAATGAAAAAAAAAATGACTCAGTTAAAGTTTAATATGTGACTGTAACTTACCATGTATACATTAAAATAGAAGTTCGAGGACATTTTGGTTGAGGTAGCCTAAAAATATTAAAAAAGTGATGCTTACATAAAAGAACGGATAGTAGTGAATTTACTAGGTGAAACTTGATATGTGACACTGAATTTTATATAAAAAAAAATTATTAAAAATTTCAGACACTGTTTCAAGTTGATAATATTTATAGTGATAAGTATGCAGACTTTCATATTTTAATCTGTTTATCATACATTCCATTATCGAATAACATGCTAAAAAACTTAAAAAGAGACTTACAACATTGAGTTCTTCCCAAAAACTGCTTTTTAGTTTCTAGCATTGCGAATGTATTGCTTGATAACCATGCATGCTTAGCTGATGCGAATTTCTTGTTTATGTGTATGTCTGTTAAGGCGATTGCCATTTCATGTGTGTATTCAAGTGTATTTTAATGATAATTTCTACATAAAATGTGAAAAGGGGTTCTACAGACCCTGTTTTGTTGATTGTAACCATATTGTAACTAATATTTTTTAATTAATTATTTATTTTAAAGAATTGTTGCGTTGGAAATTGTGATCTTTATATTTAACGTTATATGTATTCCAATTTTTATAAAACCGATTTAATAAACGAAAAATGGCGGGCTATATGCGTGAAATGTCATTTTGACAGATATGCCAAATATCGTTTATAAAATTCTCACTGTAGCAATTAGTTAGACTTTAAATTGAATTTTAAATTCGAATAATTGTAAAGGAAGCAATGAAGGTTAAATTCACCATGAATTCAAATAAACAAAGATATATATTTCTTTAATGCTCGTTTCGCGGTTGGCGCGATGACGTCATCAACGACTTGAACGTTCAAATGATGATGTTCTTACGTAATAGGTGATAAAATTCCATATTAAGCGCGCATTGTCAATTTATTCCTCGTTAGTCTTGATATTGATGGTAATTTGTATTAGAACGATAACATTTTTTTAAGTATTAAATACTTTTGTTAATGTTATATTCACTGTATTGTTTATAATTATTACAATTTATTCATTACTAGCTTACCGTCCGCGGCTTCGCTCGCTTTGACTTAAACCTAATAAATTATATACTAAAATCTTCCTCTTGAATCACTCTATTAAAAAACCGCATCAAAATCCGTTGCGTAGTTTGAAAGATTTAAGCATACAAAGGGACCTAGGGACAGAGAAAGTGACTTTGTTTCATACTATGTAGTGATTTTTTGTTTGTAGTCCCACGACTTCGTATAAAAATAAACGATCTCGCAAGAACTTCTATTACCAGACCAACGTTAATACATCAAATATATTGTTATTTTAGACAATAAATATTTATCCTTTTGGCCTGATAAAAATAGATGATTATTGAGACTACTTGTTTTTATTAAATGGGTAACAACATATTATTTAATTTAATTAGTTTAGAAATTACGAGATAAGTAGATCTCAAATCATGCATTTTCTCAAGACTCGGGAAAGTAATTTAGGGATTCAATCGTCAAGGCCAATCATAGTTTTCCGCAGCTAAGTAATTAATTCGGTGTTTACGAACATTTTCCTGTTAAGATAATTAAAAAAAAACAATTTTTAAAAACACGAATAACTTTTTGGGATTTCGGCGGTTAGTTAGACGGTAATTCAAAAAAAAACAAAATAACTAATGTACATTAAATAATTGATTTCGATGGTCGAATATTAAATTGTTAAAAATAACAAGTTTAATCAACATTTTTCACGTTGAACAACTTTTTTTTGTTCTTAATAAAAAAAAACAGATACAATAAAAAGTAAGACTAATAAATTTTAAACAAAACCACATATAACAACCTAGTAGAAAATTATACGACGATATAATAATCTTGCATTTGGCCCACTGCAAGACTGTCTAGTGATGTATGCAACACAGCATCAATACATGTGTTTAAAAATAGTCGAACTAAAATAGGCCGGCACAGCAACGGCTAACTAAATTTTTATATCGTGCCAATAAATGCTAATTTGCCACTTGATCAAGGTACGACTCAATGTTGTTAGCGATTTGCTTCAATAAAAACTTATATTAAAACTAGCTTTCCACCCGCAGCTTCGCCCGCGCAGTCAAAGAAAAACCCGCATAGTTCGCGTTCCCGTGGGATGTCCGGGTTAAAACCTATCCTATTTCCCGGGGTAAAAAGTAGCCTATGTCCTTTCTCGGGTATCAAAATATCTCTATACCACATTTCATGCAAATTGGTTCAGTAGTTAAGGCGTGATTGAGTAACAGACAGACAGACAGGCAGAGTTACTTTCGCATTTATAATATTAGTATGGATGTATACACGAGGTATAACGATATTGATATGACAATGAATGAATTTTATTGATAACGGTTTAAATGTAATTGGTTCCGTGTCTGAGTTATACTTTTGAATATATTTATACTTTTTTCTTGAGTTGTCTCATCTGAAATATATGATACTAACTTACCGCCCGCGGTTTCGCCCGCTTTGTCTAAAACCTAATAAATTATATACTAAAACCTTCCTCTTGAATCACTCTATCTATAAAAAAAACCGCATCAAAATCCGTTGCGTACTTTTAAAGATTTAAGCATACAAAGGGACATAGGGACAGAGAAAGCGACTTTGTTTTATACTATGTAGTGATGATTTCCCTTATAAGTCGGATTCTTCGATTGTGCGGGATTAATTCATGAACGTAGTTGTATGGGCTGTTGATTGATATGATATGATATCCCATACACTCCTTTAGTTGATAAATTGATAGTTTGATAGTTTCTACTGATGATGTAAAACAAGTTATTGCTTTTGATCACTTTATTGTTGATTGATACTTTAAACTAATGATGATAATATGATATGATTGATATATTGATATATTTGATAGTTGATGATTGATAATGATATTAATTGATATAGCGCGTACACCCCGAGCGCTTTACACGAGCCGCGAGCGCAGACCAACTGGGTGAAGATGTTCTTGTCACCATAATGAAATAGGATCGTGTAAAGCGCTGAGTCAGGATGTACGGCTAGCCCGTACAGTAGTATTATTATTATTTTTTTTCTTTATTGGCACCCGTCATCACAGGGTGTTCGCGCCACCTCTGGATTATAGTCCAGAGACTTTTTTTGCTTTTTTTTTTTGTTCAATTTTTAGAAATATTAACATACTGGTTAAGTACTTACATAATATAAATATAAATAATGTACAATTAAAATTATAAGAACTTAAATTATTAAATGAAAATTCAATAAAAACACGGCACAAAAACACTCAACTTAATCCTATATCACAGTTAAACTAATATCACACACTATTTCTTTGGTTAACTACGACTACAATATGCTTACAATATTGTAAGAACGCATCCCTACACTTATCCCCCAGGGCGGAAGGCAGATTCTCACCCGTCATCGCCATGCCCAATTTTTGCTCAATAGCATATCTATTGCTTGCAAAAATTGGGCACTCGAGTAACAGGTGAGGAACCGTCTCCTCAACTCCGGGCTGACATAGACATGACGGATTCTCCTTCAGCTTGAATCTTCAATCTGTTGAAATAGAAGGCGAATCCGCCATGACCAGTCAGTACTTGTGTGGTGTGGTGTGTGATGTCTAATTTCCCGACTACCTTGTATGCAGCAGCAGCGCTTGGGAAAAAGAGCTTCGTGACTCCGGCCGTTCCTCCTACATCGTATCTCCTATCCCATTCGCTGATCGTATCCTGTCTCAAGATACGCTTGACGAATGAAACAGGACACAGATCGTAATCCGGTTTCCTCCTCAACCCCAGAGCGGCCCCCTTGGCTAACTCGTCTGCCCGGTCGTTCCCCTTCAGCCCTGCGTGCGCCTTAATCCAAAACAGGCAGACCTCCCGCCTCTGCAATGCAGCTTTTCGGAGGGCCGCCCGTGTTTGCACGGCCAGGGGATGAGGGGAACTCAGGGTGACCGCCTGGAGTGCCGATCTGGAGTCGCTGAGGACACCGACCTTTGTCGCTCCGCTCTTGCAGGCTATATCTACTGCTCTTTTGAGCGCTAGGAGCTCAGCCTGGTAGACGGTACAATACGGTGGCAACGCAAGCTTGATGGCCTTTGTCTCGGTCTCACCTTTCCAAACGGAAAGGGCGGCTCCGACTCGACCCTCAATTTTGCTGCCATCCGTATAGATCCTATGGACGTGGCTGTCAACCACGTCGGCATAGGTATCCTCATCTACCAAGCCAAACCCCAGCTCTACCTGCTCTGCCGGATGTGGGTCCTCAATCGCAAGAGCCATTGGTTCCACCTCCCTGTCCCTCAACACCGCCGGATGCGACACACCCCTCTTGATCTCATAAAGCCTCGAAGCTTCGAGTATTCTGAGATCAAGTGGGAGTATCCCAGCCAACAGCATCGCAGAGTTCAGAGAGACAGTTCGATATGCTCTGCAGATCTTCTGGGCAAAACCCCGTTGAACGGTGTTAAGCCTCTTTCGTACCCCCATCCTTTCCGCTGCTGATGCATACAATATAGTTGGTTCTATAACTGCGATATATATAGTTTTAACTACTTGGGGGTTAAGCCCCCAACCTTCTCTCGCTGCTCTCGCTAACAGCTTATAGCGGGCGATTGCCTTCTATTGCAATACTACGTTCTATTTACCTGTAGTATTATTGCAATTTATTTTATTTTGCATGCATGTGCAAGATTTATAATGCTGCAATTAGGGTACACAAAAGCAACCAATTATAGTAAGTAATTTTAATTGAAGATATCTTACCAGTCTTTCTTGATTCATAAATGATGTAACTAACTAAAACGATATAATTTATAATGATACTAGCTGCGCGGCGCGGTTCAAAATCAAGTATTTTTATTTCTCATGTGTTTTTCTAATGGTTATATCGATAATTAATAGATTGTTCGGGAATTAGTATCAAACATATCTCCTCACAAACTTTCGCGTTTATAATATTAGTAGTTATCAATATTATATAGTTATCAATTAAATACAATTTGGATATTTGAAGCATATCAAAAGCAAAATAATAGAAGGAATATATAGCAGAAATAATTACGTTAGCAAAAGCGATGCGTCATTCGTAACTAGTACGTTGGGATCAATCTTGGATGGGAAGGGATGAGGAAGAGTGTGCCATTAGTCATCGTATTTCCTCCTGTCTGTATCCGTGAGCTATCCTTATGATTGCATCTGTAAATTATATTTTGCAATGTATATAATACTAGCTTTCCGCCCGTGGCTTCGCCCGCTTTGTCTAAAACATAATAAATTATATGTATATCTTCCTCTCGAATCACTATCTATTAAAAAAATCACATCAAAATCCGTTGCGTAGTTTTAAAGATTTAAGCATACATAGGGACATAGGGACAGAGAAAGCGACTTTGTTTTATATAGTATATGTATATAATATATAAAACAAAGTCGCTTAGTGTATAAGTCGCGTAGTGATATAAATATGTACGTATTTTTTGCATTCGTGTTTTCAACAAAATATTATATTTCAATTTTTATATTATGTAAAATTCTAGTTAATTGCATGATTAAGAAAATACCTTAATTTTCCTCAACATGTGAAAAACATTGAAACAATTTATGTAGCAAAATGTTCAACCCACTTTCCATACAAACTGCTTGCCTCGTCTTCTTCTTGCTAGGTAATTTGATTAATTAATTAATTTAATTTGTAATTTAACATTTTATAACTTCGAAATTTAACATTTCTCCTCACCCAAGTAAAAACAAAAACATACCAAAAGTCCGTGTAACCGGTCTTATTATAACTCTTTATTCGCTTTTTCACGTGTAATTACCCGCATATAGGCTTACCTGTAACTGATAAGTTTATATCACAGTATTACCATATCCTAATATTGTAATACTGCGTTTATATAATGTCGTGCCTTGCTAATTTCTGCACCGCGATCGTATAATTTTACTGGCCTTGTAACCAATAACGGTGTTTCCTCTAAACGCGTCGCTGGACACTAAACCACGTGTAAGATTTTACACTAAAATGGTATTTTAAACTAGCCGCTTCCCCAGAATCCGTCTGATTTTCTTTAGATATAAAATAGCCTGTGTTACTGGGTAAAGATGTAGCTTTCTAATGGTGAAAGAATTTTTGAAATCGGTCCATTAGTTTTTATGTAAAACATTACAATCATACATGTAAAAAAGAAATGTTCCCTCTTTGTAATATAAGTTGAGATAAATAGTTACTTTTTCGCTTGTGTAACTAATACTAATAGTGTTTGGTTTTGGATGTTTCCAAGTATCAAATGTCTCGTTAATCGCCATACTATGCTTATCTTACACGACCTCGAATCAACCACCATTTAAAAGTGATTCAAGTACCCTATTATAAAATAATAGTAATTGTGTATATAATATACTAGCGGTCCGCCCCGGCTTCGCCCGTGGTACCTACATGTTTAAACTAAGTATCCTATCTCTCAAGTTGGATCGAACTGCACATGGTGTGCGAATTTTATTATAATCGGTTAAGTGGTTAGGAGTCCATTGAGGACAAACATTGTGACACGAGATTTATATATATTAAGATTTAAAAAATACATAATTTAATTCCAGTTCAAATGCTCAAAAGTAAATGTCATTAAAATCGATCCACCCTTGAATTATAAAGGTACTACTGTGTATTGTGTAACCCCATGAGTGTATAACTAACAACTTGTAATGGACTAGTGAAATAAGCGAAGTTTGCTAAACATGCGATATCTAACATTTACAGTAAAATTGCCATGTATTTGATAAATTGTCTGCATACTTATCAGCTAGTATCACATTGACGTGTCAGTGTTTTACATCTTATCGTTATCTATTACCTTGAAAATTGATAACATGATGTAGTAATTGGTGTATGTTTTTCTCAACTTTATTAAGTACGAGTAGTATTTGTATTGAAGCTATGAATATATGTTTTTGTATACTCGTATTATGTGTTTTATGCTTTTAAAATGCAAATGATATAAGCTTATCACTACATAGTATAAAACAAAGTCGCTTTCTCTGTCCCTATGTATGCTTAAATCTTTATAACTACGCAACGGATTTTGATGCGTTTTTAATAAATAGATTGATTCAGGAGGGAGGTTTTAGTATATAATTTATTAGGTTTTAGACAACGCGGGCGTATTCGCGGGCGGAAAGCTAGTAAATTTATATAGGCTTTAATTGATAAAAAGTCATGTCAACTAAACAAGTAATAACTTTGCTATAAGAATGTGTCTGTACTATATAATTTGGCAATTTAAAACAATAAAAAGATAATACTATATCTTGCTACTGTAATAAGTGGGCGTTAGTCATATGATGCCTCACGCATTGAGGTTATGTAAGGTGTTACGCCAAGATATATTTATATTATATTTGCTATTGTGCTCATTGTTAATGTTTTGTAGTATTTGCGATCGATTTATGCCCATTTAATTGTATCAAAATAATTATAATAATTAGTAATTACGTAATTCTTGAGAGTATCTGAAAACAATGGGTTTTTATTAGTTTCGTTGCTTTATTTATACATATTTAAAAAGAAAATTGAATTAATAGGTATCTCCAACGTAATCATAATAATATGACGAGTACAAATCGACGACAAAGATAATTTTAATTTGCCTTTTGTTGGGATTGATCCATTTGTGTATTTAATATACATGTTGACGTATATTATTTGAATGAAAATAAAATAATTTCATATTTTATTAAAGTCGTTATTTATCTACTAAAGCAAGAAATACGAACACACAAGTATTCAATCATATTAGAAATAGACAATGCACTTTATTTTCAATCATTTTACAAATTATTGCACATTTATGAATTAAATAATTTATTTATCAAATTTTTCAATAAATATCTCTTGTCATTTACAAAAACAGATTATTCTGTATCTATTTCATTAATATTAAAAGGTATTTAGCCACGTCACTAAGCTACAGTCATTACTATGTTGCAGTCAGCTTAATTACATAATATATGTCGTGACATTCAAGACGGAATTATATACAAATACTAGCGGTCCGCCCCGGCTTCGCCCGTGGTACACATGTATTTACGTTTTCTCTACATAAAAACCATCCTCGTACTTCAAGAAATATAATAAAAAAAGAATTATCGAAATCGGTTCAGCCGTTCTCGAGTTATGCGCTTACCAACACATTTTGCGATTCATTTTTATATATAAGAAAAAGAAGATATAAGTTCTTAGAACAAGTCAGTGCAAAGAAATTAATTTTGTTCAGATAACTATTTCTGCTAAGTATAGCATATCAATGTGATTAGCTTGAATTCATTTTTATCACTGACCGTTAAATTGTCTCCTTATTATTTCTCGTTAGGAATAAAATATACTAATGTCAATTTGAATTATACCTACAAGAATTTAATCTCATAGACAGGTGGATATAACTCAAATAAGCATAACATAGTCAATTACAATAATTAACCAACCAAATAGTTAAAATTTTAAGATTAAGACCAAAGTTTGATTACCTCAATCAAAATGGCCCTCCGAACTACTCAAACCAAAACTATAATTACTTACTTGTTTTTCCTGACAGTATTTTTGTTATTCTTTTCTTAGCAAATTTTTTGACGTGACATATACGTATAATTCGATAGCCGGCTGCACGCACGAAAAAACATGACTCATGCGGCGTTACCTCGCTCTGAGGCGTTCCATGTAGGCTTGAAGTGCAAGAGAGCGCGGAACGAGCGACAAAGAAGCACAATAGGCCGTTGTCACGTTCAACTATCGTCAGTAAACCGACTTTACAGACAACCAATTTTTTGGTTTTTCCCATCTAATATCTTCTTTATTTGTCAACAGTGACCACGAGGGAGGCAATGTGTCTGCTCACACCACTCACTTGGTGGGTTCAGCGTTGAGCGACCCCTACCTGTCCTTCGCAGCTGGCCTTAACGGTCTTGCTGGACCTCTGCACGGATTGGCTAACCAAGAGGTCAGTAGTTTGATATTAAATATACTACTAGGGAAGGGAACAGGTCCCCTTAATATTTATACCTAGTAAGAGGGCCTGAACCCCAATCCAAAATAATAAAATAGGAAATTGAAATACTGGAGGTCTATAGTTAAGTGTCAAATAAGCTGGAGGTGATAGACACTACGAGCAATAATTGGTAGACATTTATTTTTATCTATCCTGGCACGTTTAAATTGCCTACAATTTTAAGATACCGGGGTGTTATCATTTTCCTATCAAACTATCGAAGTGATTTAGTTGATTTAGTTTAATGCAGCATGAAAATATTTTCAAAATGCATAATAATTAATATTATATTATAGGATTGTTTCCTTGAGTTGTTTAGTATCTTGTTCCAAATAATATTTTATATCATTTTTAACAGTTTTGTTCCACTATAAAGTATAACATTATATTTGTTAATTTTTACGAATGTGTCCTTGTCTTCTATCACTATTTATAATATACTAGCGGTCCGCCCCGGCTTCGCTCGTGGTACATATTTAGTATCCTATGTCCTTCTCCTGGCTCTAAACTACCTCCCTGCCAATTTTCAGCTAAATCGGTTCAGCCGTTCTTGAGTTATAAGTGGAGTAACTAACACGACTTTCTTTTATATATATAGACTAGCTTCCGCCCACGACTTTGTACGTGCATCCCCGTTTTTCCCCGTTCCCACAAGAATTTCGGGAAATCCTTTCTTAGCGGATGCCTACGTCCTAACATCTACCTGCATGCCAAATTTCAGCCCGATAGGTCCAGTGGTTTGGGCTGTGCGTTGATAGATCACTATATCAGTCACCTTTGAGTTTTATATACATATATAGATTTCGGCCTTAATAATGTATAATCAATTCCTTGGTAACAGGTGTTGATCTGGCTGGAGAAGCTCCGAAAGCAAGTAGGTGACAACTTCACGGAGGAAGGTCTCAAGGAGTTCATCTGGAAGACACTCAAGTCTGGCCAAGTGGTGCCAGGATATGGACATGCTGTGCTCAGGAAGACTGATCCTAGGTAAGTAGTGGTGTTCTTACAGGATGGCAGGATTCATAAGTGAAGATGGTCGTTTTGACGTGACAACGTCTTATAATTCGATATAGCCGGCTGCACGCAGGAAAAAACATGACTCATGCGGCGTTACCTCGCTCTGAAGCGTTCCATGTAAGACCTGAAGTGCAAGCGAGAGCGCGGAACGAGCGACAAAGAAGCACAATCGGACGTTGTCACGTTCAACTATCGTCAGTAAACCGACTTTACAGACAACCATTTTTTTTAAATAGATATGAACTTAACAGTGAAAGAAAGTAAAAATACGGGCCTGAAATAAAGAATGTAGACTAAATTAAGAGGAATGTTTATTGAAATTGATGCCAGAATTCTGGTAGTCTGTGAGAATCTCTCTAATCGCTATTCTAAAAATCTCAGCTGCAGTAAATCTCTCTTTTATAACGTCACTTTTAATAAAATTCTGTTAAATAAAATACTGTCTTCATATTAAAATAAGTGTTACACATAAAAATGTAAAAAAAAAGACGTGGCACTCGGGGACTGCCGCGGTAAAGCTAGAGCGTGAGGTTTTTCGTTACTAAATTTCTGGATTCGGTCCCCGCGCTCAAAGTCCGCGATAGAAGCTATGCAATAGCTTAAAAACATACAATATCACTGTTACCTCACTATAATCTTTTTATATCACCTTTATAAATACCTATACAGGTACACCTGTCAACGCGAGTTCGCGCTGAAGCACCTCCCCAACGACCCGATGTTCAAGCTGGTGGCGGCGGTGTACAAGGTGGTGCCGCCCATACTCACTGAGCTCGGCAAAGTGAAGAACCCGTGGCCCAATGTGGACTCCCACTCTGGTGTGCTGCTGCAGGTAATTATATAAATAAATAAATAAAACACATTTATTGTCAAGATCACAACACGAGATACATTTACAAAGGAAAAACAAAAAGAAATAAAAAGAATCTTATTCCTAAGAACTGTAATGTGGCAGTGAGTGACCTGACAAATGGAGCCAACTCAGTATATGATGGCAAGGTGATTAATACCTTACCACCACTGATTTTCAGTGACCCCAAGTGACTATTGGACTATTATGTAGTCTGACTTTAAATACAGATTATACTATGAATATATCATCATCATTGTCAGCCTACACTTGTCCACTGCTGGACATAGGCCTCAGTCATGACACGCCACTGAACCCGGTCATCACTACATAGCTGCATAGTATAAAACAAAGTCGCTTTCTCTGTCCCTATGTCCCTATGTATCCTTAAATCTTTAAAACTACGCAGCGGATTTTGATGCGGTTTTTTTTAATAGATAGAGTGATTTAAGGTTTTAGTATGTATATAATTTACTAGTGGTCCGCCCCGGCTGCGCCCGTGGTACATATTTCGCAATAAAAGGTAGCATATGTCCATTCTCCGGTATCAAAATATTTTCATACCAAATTTCATGCAAATTGGTTCAGTAGTTTAGGCGTGATTGAGTAACAGACAGACAGAGTTACTTTCGCATTTATAATATTAGTATGGATTATGTTTTATACAAAGCGGGCGAAGCTGCGGGCGGAAAGCTTTTCTTCTTTTTTTTTTTTTCTCGCATCAGTTACATAAATAAGTTTACACATTTTCAGTAGGTACATATAAATAAGTGTGAGAGAAGTTAGTTTTTATATATAATTAACGCATTGCACAATATAATAGATGTGTTTTCTTGTAGTTTGAGCGAATTTTCAAAGGTACTACTAAATATATTATGCTATCAGCAAAAATGTTAAGTTTATTCATTATTGAGGCCTAATAGGCTATTATCACAATATACAGATACATACAGTAAGGAAACTTCATACAAAATGTTCGAAATGGCTCCCCCCCCATCAAGCGTGTTTACAAGGGTATTGAGGGGGATCGATAGTAGCGGGTGACACATCCACAGATTTTGAATATAGTATGGAAAAAAGTTTAAAGTGATGTCAATTCACATTAAATAAATATCGATTGTTTCAGTTTGTAGCCCTTTCAATAAATATATTTTTAAATACCATATCTGACTACAAGTTAAAAAGAGACTATTTTTTAATTTCTATAGATATGGCAGGATGAGTTTTATATTATGTTGACATATTTTCTATCAAAATGATAGCTACAAATAGTACCTATTAGGAGTCCAGTCTGTTTAAAGATCGCATCTATTTTTTACGCAATCTAGAAGAGCACGAAAATATAAAAAAAGGAAACCTTAAAAAAATCTTGTTTAAATTTATGTGCATAATTACGTAAATATTAGGGAAGAAAAAGATAGATATTATAATTATTGTATTAATTTTATCGATACGTGGCGTCTCCACTTTGTCAAGCACTAAGCCTGTCAAACTATTTTCTTTTTCTTCCTAAAACAAAAAGGTAGAGGTTCTATGCTCGTATAATAATAATTTTAATTTATTTTTGCATATTTTGTGTTTTTTTAATTTAATTTAATTTATCGTTTTAAAAATAATTTAGTAGGTATACCTACATACAAGTATTGTAAATTCTGGTTTAAAATAATTATTGAATATATGTATAATACAAATATCAAGCATTATAAATAATTTAGGTACATTAAATAGCCTTCGGCGTCCATAACAAAACTAGATTTCGAAATATAGCACTGATAAAAACGTATTTACTTTTACAAGCTGTATTAATTCGGATTGTTTCTTCTTGTAAATTCATATTTAGGCTACACCATTTTTGTATTTTAACGGGTTTTAATCTCCAAATTACCACAAAATCAACTGTGAAAAAAAGCAAACAGAAATATACAGGCCGAATTGATAACCTTCTCCTTTATTTTCCAAGTCGGTTAAATATCAAAAAGTAACAGCCCTATAGCTATACGTCATAATTTCATGGGGGGGGCTTAGTTTCCTAACTGTATGTACGTAGTATATATCTGTCAACTGTGCTATTATAGTGTTACAACGTGTTTATTTTTAAAAATTTTTGAGATATGTTTGTTTTTCTTAATTTATAAAAGAACTCTGTCGAATTAGGTTAACCTGTAATGATAGTTAGTTGTATGTGTAAATAAATAAATAAATAAATAATAACAACCCCTTTTCCAGTACTACGGGCTCAAAGAGATGAACTATTACACGGTGATGTTCGGCGTGTCCCGTGCGCTCGGCGTGCTTGCTCAGCTCGTGTGGTCCCGCGCGCTCGGCTTCCCCATCGAGCGGCCCAAGTCCTTCAGCACGGACGCGCTCATCAAACAACTCGGCAAATAAGTGTTGTGTTGTGTAGTGGGAGTGTAGTGGGGGAGTGGTGGATGTTGGTGATGACATTGTTGACGATTAAAGTGCACACACGGTGAAGATACTATAATATTATATATTAAGATACTGTAATATTTTATATTACAGTGTCTTAAAGTATCCGGTATCAGCGTTCTGACCATCATTTTTACCACCCACAAAATTTCGGGTCATTTGTAACAGGATGGCGGTTCTACAGGGGTTAGTACGCAATGACAAAAAGAAAAATGATGGTTAGAACGCTGATACCGGATACCTTATGATACTGTAATATTTGATAAAATATTATAGTATCTTCACCATGTGTGACGCGCTTAGTGATCGGTGATGAGTTTTCTCGGTTAATTGTCAGTTGTATGATTGGTGATGTAATTGTTGCCAATTGATGATTGTCAGGGGTTACATCGTTCTGGGTTAATTGACAGTGTTATTCTCAGTTTCATTGTCAGTTATATGATTGGTGATGTAATTTTTGCTGAAGTTAAGTTGGTGATGAAATTATCAACTAATTAATGGGTGATATAATTGTCAGTGATTACTTGATTGATCAATGGATAGAGTATTTGTTATCAATGTTAATTAATCACCCATTGATTAAACTGATAATTTCATTTTTTGCAACTTCTGATCCAATCGAATTAGTGACAATTGATCGTTCACACTGAAATTACCAATACATCCACTACTGTTGAAAGGTCTTATATTTGATTATTTGTTCATACAATGAGTAGGCCACCGGCAATGTACCAAGTAATTGTCTTAGTGAGTTTGGGTATTCATCATAGAGCATAATAATATAGCCACTGACAGACGAACAAATGTTGGGTTTTGGATTTACATGTAATGCGGTAAAATTTTATTGAAATAATTTAATAAATCATGTTTTATCAATCAATTTGTCTCGGTATGTGAATGCATATCGTAATAATTTTAATACGAATATGAAATACAATTTTATTCAACTTTTGATATAGTAATTTTTTCAATAATTCATAATGTTCTGATGTGCAATGACATTTTAGCGCTTGCGTGCTAAATCGTCATTTAGTTAAAGGAATCGTCGGGTGTAAGCAAAAATTAATTCGTTTTTCATTTCGAAGGTATTTTTGTTTTAGGGTAAAATGAGTAGTATAGCGCTTCACCGCATCACACTACAATATCAATATTTATTTTGTTAGCATTAAGAGTACGGATTATTACTTTTCGATTTATTGTACTTACGTCTGTGATCATGGGAAAGCGTTTTAGATGTATGTGGTTAAACCAAAATTGATATGGTGTAGTGTGATCCTATTCAGGCAAAGCCGAGTGCTGTGCATATCGGTCAGAGTCTGCGTCACTTAGTAGTTCAATACGTAATACTTTTCTCTCATTTAGAAATTAAAGACTTTTAAACGCGATTTATTCATTCTATTATTATTTTCTCTCATTTGTTTACAAATATACACGCGGACTCGAGAACGTCGCTTACTCAGTATTTATAATGTCCATCGTACTTAGTTTCAGCCAAATGAAATGCTATATACGTATCCACATATGTATGCATCATTTCATGTTATTTATTTCGCAACGCTTGTAGTCTAATTTATTACCAAGTTACCAAAGTATTGACTATTTATTGTATCATTTTGTGAGGGTATCATTTAAATTAAACAGCTGTATTATTTCGTCAATGTAAGGTGATTTCACTAGTGTAGTCCACTGTAGCAGTGGTGTTGCGTAAATGTGGACGCCGAGCGGCGATTCTAACAGACAATACAATAAATTAAATATAGTACATTAGACATTTGTGTTTTTTTTCTATGGTCCCTGAATTTCTTTATGTTTTAGGGCTAATTTTTCAATCCTTGGTTAAAACTTATTCATCGAATAAAGTATTAAACTACCATTTCAAAAGTGTATTCTAATAATATAATAATTATATATTATATATAATAATTCTAATACTTTATTGGACGGATAAATTTTAACCAAGGATTGAAAAATCGGCCCTTAGTATTTTTTTTATTAATAATCTCATGAGACAACAAACAAACAAGATAAGCATCTATGGTTCCTTATTTCAGCCCATAAGCACAAAATAATAGGAATTAATTTCTTATCCCAATTAGGGATTTATCAATATAGTGAAGTCCCATGTCCCCTAGTGGGGTAAGGGGCAGATGCATTATACATCTGTTTCACTGATCGATTTTCTTTAGGGACAAGTTAGGTGATCAGCCTTGTGTGTCCTACTAGAACGAGACATTTTTTTTCTTCGTCTCCACCGGGAATCGAACCCAGGACACCTCGGTGCTACGCTCACGAGTCAACCACTGTTACAAGGAGGCGGCTCTTTTACGGTAGTCATCCCAAAACACAAGACATTAAAATATTGTTTTCATTTTTATATTCTCATAAGTCTATGTCTTAACAGATTTGAAGGAAGAATTGTTGGGAATCGTCAAGAAAATATAAGATTCAACGAGCGAAAGATATTGCAGTAGAAGTTGAAAGTTTATGAGCACAAGATTGAAATATTTATTGAAATAAAGACTTTTGTACTGAGAGTTAAACCTGAAGTTTTATTAAATGGTATGTTTTAGTTGATTTTAAAGAATAATAAGAAAGGTAAATTTCAAATCTTAGCACATGTTTTAAACATGCACATGAATTAAGGTCGACCTTCATCCCATATTTTTTTATCAACATATTTATGAACGACGGGCGGATATGTGTACAACGGGTGAAGCCGGGGCTGGCCGCTAGTTAATTAATTAATAATTGTAAACATATTAACTCCATACAAGCTCTAGGTACCGTATAATATAGTAATTAGTAATTAAGGGCACTCACTGATTTAAAGAGGCAGTTGTAAATAGCAGTTTTGGTAAGTTAAAATTTATAAATGGCAAGTTTAATAACTAGTTCAGCAGTTAACTGCACTAAAGTAAACAAAAATGAGTAATAAAAATTATGAAATGGATCAGTGAATACAATTGATTGAGCGGGTAAACTGCCCATAAGCAGCTGTTATAAATCGGAATTCGTCGGTTAGAAATCTCATTCAAAGCAAAGTACTCATTCTATAAACAATGAGGTGGTAAAATAACAGTAACTAACCTACTTGAATTTTAATGAAAAATTAAATTATTTTTGCTTTGACTAAAGGAATGAAATAAAAAAAATTTAATGATATTCAAAGGAAAACCCGCATAGTTCCCGTTCCCGTGGGATTTCCGGGATAAAACCTATCCTATGTGTTAATCCAAGTTACCCTCTATATGTGTGCTAAATTTAATTGTAATCGGTTCAGTAGTTTTTACGTGAAAGAGTAACAAACATCCATACATCCATACAAACTTTCGCCTTTATAATAGTATTAAGATTAAGATTAAGATAAGAGTATAGTTATAGAGGTTGGGATTTGGGAAATTGGGATTAAATAAAACGCCATTGTTACATACATACACCACTAGTTTTTAATCAGTACAAAAAATTTTACAGGGTGTTAAGTATCCTTAACCAATCATACTTGTGTAAGAAATAATTAAAAACACTAACAAACAGAAATGTCCCAAAATTGTCCACATAAATATGTAAAAATTGTTAAACCTATAATTTAATCAATGACCCACACTAGGTATTGTGTTGTAATTTTCTAGCGTACGATTTCGAGTAGGTCCGCCGCACAGATCCATTGATAAATTTCGGCAAACTCGCGTCGCTCGCCATTCCTCACCCCGCCACCCCCTTTCCCTCTGCGGCCTGCGCCCGCGTCGCACCCCAACGGCCCCCCGATCCAAAGTCCAACGCGACAAACAGTGCCAAATTGTTAGCGGAAGTGAAAACTTGCTTTTTTTCGTCGCGTTTGTTTACGTTCTTCCCGATACGATGTCATAATATCAATTATCAATTCACATCACGGGATTATGTACTTATGCTTCGTGCGTTCTTTTTGAGTGGAGAAAATGCGAGTGCAGCAGTACGTATGTACAGATAAGAAGTACCCGAGTCCCGAACGCTCGATCGCCAAATGTACGAACTGTGGTAAATGCTTACCAGCAGGCGTTGTCACAAAATGTTTTCGTGTAATGTACTAGCGTATTTTGAAGAGGATCCTCAACGTAGTACGAATGTCGAATAACGCTGCGGTTCATGAATTTCTCACAGCGGAGTTTGGAAGTCAGTGGATCGGTCGAGGCGGGCCTGCAGCTTGGGCTCCTCGCTCACCTGATCTCACACCCTTGGACCTCTTTTTGTGAAGTGAAATTAAGTGAACAAAAGTGAGCCGGTTAGTGTCGAACAATAATTAAAACAGCGCATATTGGATGAAGTGAAAAGACAAAAAAACGTACTTCTCTCGTTAAAAGACAATTTAATAAAACGTTCACATCTGTGTATTGACAATGGTGGTGGACATTTTGAAGGACAATTGAAATACTTGTAAGGTTAGTTAAGATTATTGTAAATACCAGCTGATTCTAACTTCTTAAATACGCCAAAATCGTTTTTTCTTTCATTACAAATTAGGTATTGTAAAAACAGCTGATTCTAACTTCTTAAATACGCCAAAATCGTTTTTTCTTTCAATACAGATTAGGTATCGTAAATAGAGCTGATTCTAACTTCTTAAATACGCCAAAATCGTTTTTTCTTTCAATACAGAATAGCTTATTTTATTTTGATATTGTTTGTTTTGTAATTACATACCTACGTACCTATTTAATTTATTGTAAAAAGTAATTATGCCGGTCCTAAGCCTGGATGAAGTACCTATGAAGGGGAGATTTGAATTTAGGAATTAAACTAAATAAAGTTAGTAACTACCTACATGTCTTGTTTCATTTTATTGTCCAAGGTTAGGTAATACTATCAACGAATAAGTCAATGAACTCTGCAATGTGTCTATGATTTTAGTGAGACTTTCTTAAATAAACAAATGGTTATATCTTTGCTATTTATCGATATTATGTAATTCTTACATCATACATATGATAATAATGTATTCGCTAATATGTCCTTAAAGTTTTTGTACTGATTAAAAACTAGTGGTGTATATTTTAATACATCAATGTTACCCGTAGAACGGTACATGAATGATTACACAATATAGAAAATATCAAAGCCTGAAAGGGGTTATCGTATACATTACTTGAAATTCTGGTTTTATTATTATAATGAATTTTTTATATGGTGACTTATCATTGCAAACGTGTGGCTTAATTCAGCAAACTCCTATTTAGGAAATTTTTACGTTTTAAACAAACTTGTTCATGATTTATTGCCAAAAATTTTGATATTAACGGTGATTATTATTTCATCCACCTCTCAGACCGCATAATTAGACTTACACTAAACACTTATAAAAACAGATGATTAAATATAAATGTCACTATATGGACGTGACTAGCGTCAGTGAAGTTCTAACACCAGAGAGTTATTAAAATATTCAAGATTTATGAAAATAATTAAAAAAGGGAGAAGGTAGTTTTGTTTACAATAAAAAAGTATTTTCAATGATTCTAGATAAAATATGAGAAATAATGTACCATCGATTAGTGTTTAAATCACTATTGCAATACGTTTTTATCTTTGGAAAAATATCACAGTTAAAATAAAAGTGGTATTAAAACTTCACGAGTTTGCGAACATTTGCTCACAAAAGCTTGGTATCACATGCGTGGCTCGAATTGGGGCTCGAAAATTCAATGTTGAATCACATCAATCTTTCTGGATATTTGGATACTACGAGAATCGTCAGCCAATGTTCTCAAAGTAGTAGAAGGGTCAAAAACTTAACTAAGATACATGGAACTTCCACCTGGCAATAAACGAGAGGTTAAGTGACAAACATTTAAATACGGCTCGTGGCAGAAGGTCTATTAGGACCGTTTTCCGCACAGATGTTCTGAAGGAGAGAGGATTCACGCAAAGTGCAACGCAGACGGCGTTAATGGCGCAATGACTGTTGGGAGTTGTTCCTTTTATAGAAGTAAGGGAGGAAGTTTTCCTTTCCTAATTTCTAGAGGCTTCAACGCAATACATCCAACGTCATAACCATTCGCCATCTGGTGACAACAAAGCAGACTGACATCCTCAATCATAGTAGTGAATATTCTTCCATCAAAAATGACGTCTAGAATACACCGTTTTAAAGGATTTATCACCGAACAAACCCCTCCTTGTGCAAATAGGGTACCCTTCTAACTTGAAAAACATTGACGCTGTAGTGATGAGATTGCTATTAGCAACGTAAATAGTAAGCTAATTTCCGGACGTTTAGACAGATAAAAAGAACACTTAGTACTATATAGTTAAGGGCGCGGTCCATTGCAAGCTATCAATTAGCAGCCATTTAATTATTTGTAGTTCAATGTGACATACATTGAAATAGCTTTAGATGAGATTTTGGAAACTTATCTGTTGTTCAAAGTTGTTATAGAATCACAATGGGTATTCGAAAAATCGTTGTTTGCATAGTTGTATTGATATACTTAATTCATACATCGTTGTACATCGTACAAAAAGTTGTAGAACAGTATGTACACTGCTCGCTTATTTAACTAGCGCTAGTAACGCTCACAATATGTCCGCACCCCGAGAAATACATCGATTTTTTTTCCATTAAGCTCGCACATTGCGCTTTGCGCTGAAGCCTACAACATCTAACATTGAGCTTACCCTAACATCCAAGGACATCGATATAAAACCACTGATGCAAGGTCTAGTATAACCAAGTTTATTTAAAATGCATGTGCCTTTTACATGGCTTTCCGTTAAAAGGAGAGTTTACTAGTTGTTTAAAACTAGTAAACTTATCTCTATTTAACGGACGAACGTTTCTGAAACCTGATGCGTTCTCTTTGGCAGAATTTGTGCGTGCATTTAAACTGTCACTGCATCTAGGCATTTTATCGACGTCAATATAGTATATGGTAATAGCAAGGTCTCCACATTTAAGATATTCTCAGAAACGTCATATAATTTTTAAGTGACCAAATGGTATCGTAATAGAAAACTTGCAAGATATTTAAGGATTTTGTTGGTGCAGCAGATTAAGAATGTCATTCAGTCAGATGGCACGAACGATGGTTTCGCTTAATTTTGATTGGTCATCCAACCATCCGTCGGTCATTGAAAGCTCTACAATTGGCGAATTTTAAGCGAACTATCGTCCATGCCATTTGTCTCAAGGCCCTCGATGTTAGGTGATCACCAACCGCCGTCCGTAAGCAATAGCAACGTAGTTCGATTAAATATTATACGACGTTCCTGTGAAGTACGTGGGGATTATCACACATAGAAATGACTATTCTAAAGCCCGTGGAATGTGTTTAGAATGTAAACAGACTGTATTTGAGCAATCATTTCTAAATCTACAACATTTAATTCACATCAAGATTATAAAACACTACACATTATAACTAAGTCCTTCGCCGAGTCTGTTCATTACATTTTCTCAAATGGACAGCGACGAAGGTTTTTAGGTGTATAACCATTTGTATAACTTGTTTAATTAGAGAAAGCCCGCGGCCAACGCCGCGGGCGGAAAGCTGGTGAAAAATAAATATTCATAAGTTGTTTTAGATTAACACAATAGTTAGATGGAAGATTGGAGAAAATAAATAATTGATGTTTTATTTTTGAACGAAAAAGAAAGTAAAAGACGGGCTGGTCTACACATATGAAAGATATGTAGTTACCAGGAGTGAGTAAACGCAACGAGAACAAAATATATAATAATGTTCTTTGGAAGGTGTTAGTGACATTTTAATCACAATGACGAAGCAGGCGACATTTTTCAGTGGGCGTGATGTACAAATACGAAACATTGAACTATGAGCAAAATACTGGTGATAGTAAAGGTTAGGAGAAAATTATGAGAAAAGTACTAGTCAGTAGTCAGTAAGAGCGTATACGCACTATGCGGGTAACCGCATTGCGGTCAGCCGGACGGCTACCCGCAATGCGGCTACCCGCATAGTGCGTATACGCTCTAAGACAATGTGGAGGAGTATTTAATGTAATCGAAATTAAATTATATTAAAAAAACTATCAGAAAGTTTACATTCCAACCAAAACCAGGGGGAGAGAGCTTAAATTCTAAACCTAACAGTAAAAAGTCCATATTCTTGAGTCCGCCTCATAATTCGTTTTTGAAGATTCCATTTCCCTCGTAAAATATAAATTTTAGGGTTATAAAAATAGAAAAATAGACGACAAAATGGAATTCATTTTGAAGGACTATGCGTAGGAGTTTTAACGATATAAATAAAATTGTTATTATATGTTTGATAAAAATATACAATAATAAATGCACGTGTCCTAAAAAATATATCAAATAATACAAGTTGAAAGTAGCGTTTCACACTTCGATTCAAACCAGACTATTTCATTTTACCGCGCTATTGCGCCTTACCTCACCCCCTAATATACAGATAACAAATATATTAAAAATAAATCATGCCTTATAACAAGGATTAATTAAAATAATATTAAAAACTTAACGTAAATACTTTAGAAATAATTATATGTATAACGTTTAAATAATAAATAATTTAATGTATAACGGGTAAATTTTTTTAATAAAAAAAAACCCCGTAGAAGTACGAACTAACAGAATAAATAGTAAACGCAAATATAACGAATACAACTCTGAAATTTCTTTTAACATTCAAATTATTTTCATAACTGTACTCATAAAATTATCATGCGAGACGGAATGCTATTAATGGTAACTGGGATCGTTGAAACAAAATTTAATTATACATAAAAATACCGAACTGTAAAGATCCTGCGCTTGGCGAATTTTTGGTACGGTCGGCAAAACAATTCAATATTAATGAACGTTTAGATCGTCAAATAAAAGCATCAAAACACCAATATTTAAGTAAGCAAAAAAAAATCTTAAATACGACCGTACTAGACACTTAGATGCTTTCTGTTCTATCTTTTGGTTCCACCCAAAGGTAGAAAAAAAAAGCAAATTCAAACGAACCAAATGAGCAATTCCCAAAACGCAACTAACAACTAAGGGCTGATTTTTCAATCCTTGGTTAAAACTTATTCATCGAATAACGTATTAAACTACCATTTAAAAATGTATTGTAATTGTCCGTATTTGACAGTTTACAGGTGACATTTTAATATGTTCGTGTAATACTTTATTGGACGGATAAATTTTAACCAAGGATTGAAAAATCGGCTCTAAAACGACCACCATAAAATTTCCATTCAGCGTAATGTTTAATCGGAATAGCTGTCATCATCATCAGAGGGCGGGGTGTAAACGTAGTGGTGTAATCCAGAGGGCCCGGCTCCATAGTCGTCGTCGGTAACTCGGCTTTCATCATTCATATCATCTTTGACCCAGTCCCTGATGTATTCGCTACGGTTGGGAGCCCTGGCCGTGTTCCAGCGACCATTGACAAGGGCTCTAGCAGCTATGGGGTTGTCCAGGGTTAGGGATGGTGGGGGGGTTAGTGGGGGTTCAAGTTCGACCACCTCTTGGGCGAAATCCTCGAATAGCTCCTCGGCGTGGTGACGCCATTCCTCTACTAGCATCTGGTGGCGGTGTACGTTCCATCCTGGAATACAAAATTATCATCATGAATCTTAATACTATTATAAAGGCGAAAGTTTGTAAGTATGGATGTATGGATGTTTGTTACTCTTTCACGTAAAAACTACTGAACGATTACAATGAAATTTAGCACACATATAGAGGGTAACTTGGATTAACACATAGGATAGGTTTTATCCCGGAAATCCCACGGGAACTGGAACTATGCGGATTTTCCTTTGAAAACGCGGGCGAAGCCGCGGGCGGAAGTCTAGTATAATTATAAATACATCGCTTAGTAGCGATAAGGCCGCATTTTAAGCTTTATAACATATTGTCTATTTCTTTTTTTACAACTTCGTGCTGAATAAAGTGTATTTATTATTATAAACTAAACTCATTTTCTTCGTATCAAATGAACATGTAATAGGTAATAACAACAAGGTATTATAGTGAATGTGCTGGTTATTACTTTTATTACCAAATTGCCCATTTACAACTCTAGGGACCGTAAAAAGAACGCGTGTACCAAGTAATACCCAAAAAGCTCTTGCTGAACACCGCCACGAATTCCAAGAACAGCTAGTGTAATGGGATAGGCCAATAAGCTTATATCTAATACACTGGAGATTGCACTATGAACATTAACTTGTAACAAGAAAATATGACCTTGAATGACGCCTGTATGTTTTTTATCTCTTTCACACCTATCTTGGCAAGTTGGTGTGAAAGGTATAAAAAAACATACAGGCGTCATTCAACGTCATATTTTCTTGTTACAAGTTAATGGTCATAGTGCAATCTCCAGTGTATTAGATATAAGCTTCTTGGGATAGGCGAATCAGGAAAGTTTAGAAGCAGAACACGCCTTACCCATAACCTCCAGGCCATCTTGAACCCGCACCCACTCCAAGCTAAGCAAGCCCTGAAGGAAATCAATCGCTTGGTCCGACAACTCGCGCTCGAACGAACCGCCGTGACGCGATCGTACTGACGCCCATTCGCTCTCGTTGAACACCGCCGCTAACTCCAGGAACGGCTGGGTTTTGGTATATTTTGATTATTCATTGAATTAAATTAGAAAGAAAGAAAGAATAATTTATTTTGCCAAAAGCCAACAACAGCTGATATAATAAAAAGAATAAGGAATACAAAAACACAGAAAAAGACAAAAGTGTGGCAGACCTTTAGCAAAAAGGGGACCAACTCAGTATTAAGCTGTGCCTTCAACAGCACAGCACTGATTTTCAGTGGCCCCCATTGTTTGAAGTACAGCTACAGACCGAAGTATAGATGGATAGAAATTATATTCATAAAATAAACAAATATTACACAATTACTATAA
Organism: Colias eurytheme; assembly: GCF_061535395.1. NCBI lineage: Eukaryota > Metazoa > Arthropoda > Insecta > Lepidoptera > Pieridae > Colias > Colias eurytheme. The sequence continues at coordinate 2,540,366 of NC_142980.1, forward strand.
TAGATTAAATATTATTGGGAAAAAGGGTTGAATAAGGAAAGATAACAGTTTTGGAAACAAGATATTTTTTTATTTAGCAAACCAAAATCATTAAACATTACAAATGAAGACAGAATACTCACGATGCTAATATCGTTAATAGCAAGCGTAGCCAAAATGAACAGAATGCCATGGTAATAGCCCTCCAATACATCCACAGGCCTAGCGTTGTCCTTTAGCAATACATTCATGACACGGTCCGGCAGATTCAAGAAAGGAACGAACGGCTTCGTCTTATAAGCTTCTAGAAGCTTCTTGAAATATGGCACTGGTGTAGTGCTCAAAATTGACCCCTGAGCGGACGATCCGAGCTTTATTTTGAAGCCACAGTACACTTCGCCTAAAAATTAGAGTGTACTTTAATGTTTGGATCGAGTTCGTAGTTTTTTTATGCATTCGCAGTATAGAAAGATTTAGAAGATTAGTAAACTAATGCTTATCAGCCAAATTGAATGTTTTATTGAAATTCTGAAAATTGTCTTTGCACTCGATAATTCAAGCTGAATAACATTAAATTTTTTAAGAAGTCAGAGACAATAAGTAAGACATGCACAAAATATGTTAAATGCCGGATTAATAAGAGATAGAATTATCTATCATTGATTTTTTATATTTGCCATCAATAAAAATGTATGATTTGCCTTATTATAAATTATTTTCGATATAAAAATTCATGAAATCAATCTAAAGTTACTTCAAAGCCATGTGCTATCAAGCGATTATGGTATTTGTGTGCATGTCATTGAATTCAATTTTAAATATCATGATTGTAAATTATACTACTATCAAAATCTAATGTACTGGCTGTGCCATTAACTGATGGATTACATTTTCGAGCAAATCAATTAACGGCACAGTATACAGTGAAGTAGCGTCAGCAAAATAAGCTCTCTTACCCATCCTAGGTTTAAAAAAGGGGAATAACGGCTCAACATAATTGACACATTGCACTGCTGCGAACTTTTCAAGATTAAGTACAGGGTCTAAAGAAAGCATGAATCGAGGCGGATTAAATGTATCTAAGCATATTGCTTTCACAGCGCAATAATTACAAGCCAAGTGCGTCATAATCAAAAAGAGATATAGACCGAAACTGGTCCTGAAACAAAAATGCAATTATTGTATTGATCTTATGACAATAATAATTTTCATAATTTTCACTAAAGTAATTATAAATGTGAAAAAGCTTCGTGATTCGGTGGGTAGTGTGTGAGTGCGGAATTTTTGTAGTTAATTCTGTTCAAACGTTTGTTGCTTACTTGTATCGCTTTTCTTATGACTATTTTTGTCTCGTTCTTTTCAATGGAGAAAGAACGTGAAAGTGAATGAGTATGAGCGATAGTAATTATCTAAAATTTTAAGTGTCAAATCTCATAACGATAAGCTAGAACGCTGTTATAAAAGCGCTTGCGATAAACGCCAGAGCGTTTAGTATTAGAACTTCTACTTATGATTATTTTTGCTGTATCTAAATTCTAAAGATTTAAATCGTTACAATAACAATTTAATAATATGATTATTTATTTTGTGAATTTTATCTTAATATGTGACATATAGCCTTGAGCAAACTTTATAATTGGTGTGCCTAACGGCTAAAATCTTTAGCTACTCACTATCTTATAAAAAGAGTCTTAAGTATGGTCCTGTAGATTCAAGTCTATCGTCATTTGTTTATAAATAAATAATATTAATAAGTACATTACAGAAGAGAATATTAAAATGAAATTTATTAAAATTCTTATGTAATCAATACATGAAGTATTTGGACAAATAACGTGTTGAATGTATGAATTATAATGAAATATGCATGTACATAATGTAAAGCGCAATTCCATTTGAATAGTCTGTCAAATGTAATCTGTTAAAGCAATTTCATCAAAATCAAATTATCCAACAATATTAAAAAAAAAAACTTTTTTGTATTTTTTGTTTTTAAAAATATTTTGTCAAAATAGAAAAAATGTGTGAAAAGGTACTTTCTCACCCGCAATAAGAAAGTATTAGTATAGCGATGACAGACGCGAATAGATTGACAGCCGTCTCTTGGGCCGCGTCTTTGGCCGTGACGTCAGCGAGGTTGCTTCGCTTCGCGTGGTGCTGCGTCAGCGCCGTGCGTGTGGCGCCGCCTTAACACAACAATTATTGTTATATATACTTATAGTTTATCCTTAAATTATAAAGGGAGAAACCTTGTGGCAGTGTGAGAATAGATTCTCACACTACCCGATTGAAAAATTATTTCGCCAGCAGAAAGCTACACTATTCCTGAAAAAGATAGGCCCAATTCCCAATTTTATTTTCATACTTGTACTATAATGTAAGTAGTTTTAGATGGCGAGCTGCTAGTTTAAGATAAGATAAAGATTTGTTTGTAACGATGAATGAAAAAAATATTATTTTGTTTTTTTTTACATCCCAAGTCATGTCAGGCTTAGCTGTAGACCGTAGTAAGACAATAGTTAATTCGATTTAATAACTCCCATTTTATTATTAGTTGTGATTTTTAAATCAATTTATTAAAATATTATCGTTGTGTATGTCCTACATAACTGTCATGAAGTCTCTTGTGATTCTTCTTTGTTTGCTTTTCGGTTAATCAGCTTTCTAGTTAAGGACATACCTAAAAATTTCAAAGAATGTAGCGGGAAGCTAAACAAATACAGTATGAATACAGGAAGTCCATAATAATACAAAGTTAAAGTACTTTACAGTTAAGAGAATCTAAAGATTCTGTGAAACAAAAGACAATTGTTGCAGATTTTGAAATCGCCAACGAGTTTGTTAAAGTTGTCAAATCACGTGTTCTGAAACACATTTTCCGAATATTTCATCGCGGACACTTCTGTAGCGACTTGCCACGGGCTACACGTGTGCAGTGCGTCTGTACAAAATATACTGTGGTCGGTGGCCCGTTTGCGGCGACCCTAATATTGTCCATCCGGGTCCCACGCGAGTGACGTCACGGGATGAAACCAAGCTACGCACATACCTGCTACACCCACGATCGCCTTTAGGGTGGTACTGCAGCACAATGCAGCGGTAGTATACTCGAAATAGAACGGCAGGGTCAGCTCAATGACCATCGCAACGTCATTCATTATGTCCGCATACAAACGCCACGTCTTGCAATAGGCGTCTAGCTGGCTTCTGAAAACAGTCGATTAGTATCAATATTACATAATAAGAATCAATATTACATGTCAAAACAATTTAAAACAATCAATCTTTGTTAAACAATCATAACGTATAAAGTATTTTTTTATAGACTTTCAAGAGATGCCAGCGACAAAGAGGGCGAAGCCACGGGCGGATAGCTAGTTAGAAGAAAAAATAAGTAGTATTATTGAATAAAATATCCGTCTTGTCTTTATTTTGTTCTGATTTGTTTGTTTCAGATAACAGTTTCGAATTTAATACAATTTGGAATTATATAAGCCTAAGAGCGTATACGCACTATGCGGGTAGCCGTCCGGCTGACCGCAAGCACAATTATGTACGTAATATTCATTTCTATGCGCACTGTGCGGTCTGCGGTAGCCGCATCGCAGTGCGCATAGAAATGAATATTACGTACATAATTGTGCTTGCGGTCAGCCGGACGGCTACCCGCAATGCGGCTACCCGCATAGTGCGTATACGCTCTAAGATAGGATGAACCAACGAGTAAGCTTAAGGCACAACTAGTTGAGTTTAAAAAATGAATTTTCTCTAACCCGATAAGTTGTTTACCCCTAAACGCGGTAGAGTCTGGTAGATATTATCCTCATTTAATTATTGGTAACTCCTTAATCGATTTAAGTCTTAGAGTTAAGCTTATTAAGTTTTTAAACGAATTATACCATCCTTCGCTCAGAGTTAAATGATAATTAATTTAGTCTTTACTTTAAGGTAAGCAATAGATATTATATGGTTCTATGTGTCTAACTATTGTATGACCACAAAAAACCCCAACTGTACGAATCAAGATATTTATTGGTACTAAACTTAGAATTTATATAAAATGCATACTGACTAACCGCAAAGCGTATAACTTGTAAAATACAACTATGTACAGCGTAGTTCGTACATGTATACTCTCAGGAGATTATCTTGGGAGGATATGAAGGTGATCTACATCACAAAAAGTAAATCACAAAAAGTAAAGATGCAACAGGTAAAGACCAAGTTTCCGTCAGACGTCTACAAATTTTGAAATACTCATATTACCTATCTTGACTTGAATATTGTTCTTCTTTCCATTGAGTACAAGAAACATATTATTATATTTATGCAATGTGAGTTTATTTATGCATATGTAACAAAATAATACAAGAATCATTCCGATTGGTGTTGATACAATCCTCTTAATGTTAGGGTCATTTATTCATTGAGCCTTGAATCACTCCACAGGAACTGTCACTGCTACTTATTTTGTTATAGTTGTAAAATTATATAGGAAAATGAATATTGGCAAGATGAATGCTATTCTTTAGTTCTAATGGTGTCAGTTATCGGATCACCAGGATCGATCTTTCTTAACTTATTCTGACTCTTGCAGCAAGGGCTATTTTTGTATATGGGACACGACCTTATTGAAAGGATTAAATATTTAGAAGGCTAGATCGTATCTCGATATACTATAGTCTCGATATATATCTGGTCCGACCATTTAAAAGCTTTTTAGTTTTTACAAAAATACCGCTCTTAATGATAGCTATCACTTTACCAAACCAACTACGTGCTATCTGAAGCGGTTTATCATCCATTGGTACTAATTAGGTATTATTTATTAGGCTCTATAGTTTTGAGCATAAAATCGTTGCCGATTATATTATTGCCCGATTTTTAGTATTCGCAGTAGGTACGGAACTTAGAAAATGTTTTAATTTCTCTACAACATTAATTTAAATTATCAATTAAATAATCAACAATTCACTCTTAAAGGTTTCAAGTCACATTGAAAATCCCAACTTTCTCAGAAAACAATAACGAATTCTCGACATAAAAACTTTTTCTGATTAACAAATTTATTCGGATTCTTGACCTTACAACTTTGAATACTTTTTCAACACGAATACTAAGTATACGCCTACACTGCTTTATGCTTATTTCTAAAGACTTCACTCTTCAAGATTTTAACAAACCGGTATAAAGTATAACTTATACGAAATGAAATATTATAATTTTCATATAAATGTTTGTCGAAATAAGAATATAGGTCTTATTGTAAAAAATAATGTTAAAAATGTTTTGAATATTCTTAAAACCAGTGCAGTGGCATGGCGGTGCACGCGCAACATAACCTTCTCCTTATATCTTCAAGTTTGTATCTAAGTATATAAATGTTCATTGTTGTGTCTAAATTTAGAATAAACGAAATAATTATAATACATATATTGTAACATATCATCCAAAAGTTATTTTATTCCTTATTTTTTTTAATACATACGCAAGACGATTAAACGACAGAAGAACGATTTGGAATAATCTACTATGTATATTTAATATAATAAGTCGGGTTTTCCTTCCTGACGCTATAACTCCAGAACGCACGAACCGATTTCCACGGATTTGCATTCGTTGGAAAGGTCACTGGCTCCATGAGGTTTGTAGCAAAGAAAATAATTTTTCACATACAGCGCCTTATGTAACATTTCGTTTGGTATTTAAACATAAGGTGGCGAAACGGAGTTCGCCGGGTTCGCTAGTGCATTATAATTCTATATTTAGTTTACCAATCCCAATCAGAAACTAAGTTGTGACAGCCAGACGAAAAACAGATAATCGATAAACAATGTTTCATACAATCTACGAAAAGTTCTTAAAGTTTGAAACTCCTGATTGGCCAGGCAGCTCTCCTCTAGAAACAAAAAGTCATGCTTCGAGTAGACTATTCTATTATTCATTTCCTAAACGCTGCATTCTAAAGTCTAAGTAAGTTCTACGGCAGTCAGGATTAAATCATTCAATTAATATAATAAATAAATCTATCAATCGCAAATAAACCTAACTACCAAGATAAACGTCGATCGCAAAGAAAAATTAACTTGTTACTTGTGTATTTGTTTTGTCAAGTGAAAAGGTCTTAAGACAATAGCATTATATTATGCTAAAGGAAAGGCTGTATTACGTTTCTTGAAATCAAAAAGCACACCTCGTATAGGATATAAGATTGACCACAACGATCTCAAATTGCAAGACGTTATTTACGCGTTAGAAATCACGAATAGAATTCAAAGTTAGCCTTTGACATTCAAGGATCGCTTACGAAAGCAAAAAGTTCGATTCTAGAATGTAAATAACTAATTCCTCGAAATGAAAGCTTGTTAAAATCGTAGTTCCATCGCTAATTAATAGCCAGTCAAAGCGATCTATGTACCTACAGGTGTTATAACAAAGTCACGCTCGTATTCCATCCGGGCTCATAAATCAATAATGCAAGCTCTGCACCCTGCATCCGAACCTGCGCAATCTCGTTATTTAAAATCAATAGAGCCCTGGGTGTCCTAGGCATGTACTATCTATATGATGTTAAAGCCTAGCTTCCGGCGTCGCTAGGCAACGCTCTCCTACGTATATGATTGGCGAGACGCGTCTGCGAATGCTTTTGAGTTTCGAATGTAATGTAGGTAATAACAGAATTGTTAGCGGCAATGCATTGAAATATTATACGCAAGGAAGCCTATATTGGTTTTCTATAATAGAATATTATTCGTGTTTGAACGTCGCGACGAATGAAGTCGTGCGTGGGTACTTTTTACATTTCTTTAATTTTATTAGAAAGATTGGATGAAACGAGATCTGTAATAAACGCACGAGTCTAAAAGTCGCGAATAAAGCATTTGAAAAAAAGATAAGAGAACTAATATAGATTTAGTCTGGAAAATGTTCTTATTGAATGAAGGAATGATAATATTTAAAGAAAGATGCCGGCGCGGCGTTGCTAGGCAATGCTGTAAGTAGACAGATGATTGGCGAGACGATCGTGTACCTCTTTTGAATTTCGAATTTAATAACCGATTTTAAGTGCCATTACGCACTGGCGACTGTGACTTACTAAAGGTACCAGATATAACCACGTAAAACATAATATGTACTCGAAGGCTAATCTCACGCTAATATCTAGTAGGTATTCATTATTAATATGTCTGACTTGATGATAATACCTATATCTCTTTTGATTATTTTAGGAAGCCTTTAATTTTTCATGAATGTAAAAAAAAAGATATTTTAATTGCTTTAGAACATAAAAATGTAAGGACGAGTTTCAACCGCCAACTCAATTAACTGCACTATCTGGCAAATAATAATTCTACATAATTGCAATATATTTTCGCCAATTTGTAGTACCTCACAATATGTAAACTGTACATAGTCTTTAATAAAATTCATACAAGATATAAACCTTTCATATACCTACTTCTGTAAACGCACTATCAAATTCACAATATCATTGTAAAATACATACTAAACAATATTGAACTTTTCACTTTTACTTGATGTCTGTTCCTTATTAAACTATTTCGAAATAAACACTTCCATGAAACATTTTCTTTTAATTAAAAAAGCTACAAAGCGATCGTTAATAACGAGGCAATCGATGCATTTAGTATTTATGTAGTGTAGCCGACGTTTAACAACCTATTAGGTACAGCACGTAAGCTCTTATTTTATAAAAACGGTTTTTACACCAATTACACCTACCTACAAGTACATAAATGTTACGAAAATAAATGTATAAGTACTAATAACGTTTCATTGTATAAATGATAAAGGGAAATCGATAGATGTTCTATATTTGTAACGTATTGCTTTCCACAAAGATTCTTTATCTCTTAAATATTCGTTTGATGCTTAGCAATCCTACAACATCATTATTCTCTGTTCATTTTCATCCTTTTTTAAGTGATCGTTAAAAACATACGCGGCGAGAGTAGAATGGAATAATAGAATCGTTATCAGAATATTATGACTACCCTCCTACACGTTTGTGTAAGGCGTTATTTCTCGCGTAATTCTCAAAATGTATTGCTAATGATCTGCTCCTATTGGTCGTTTATATATAGCCTTTCTTTGTAAAAGCAATCCAAAATCAATATGTTTTTATAAACGTCCCTAAACACGTTCTACTCAACTAATAATATTTTCATATTTATAACACATATCCCAGCTGTACGCCTGTACCCGCAAATGTTCTCCTTAATGATATCACTAGTATGAAAAATAGATGTTCGATTCTTAGACCTACCCGATATGAACATAAAATTTAAAGAGAATCGGTCAAGTCATTACGAAGGAATTTAACTTCAAACATCGCGACACGAGAATTTTATTAAACACATATATACGCAATTGAAATGCTATCTATGAGCCTGAGAGATGTCTGGGCTTACAAACATGTTATTCGCATAGCAAATGTTATGAAATCAATACATAGGGTTCGCAAATGCAACTAATTAACAGCCTCCGGGCTCGGATAATCCCCACAACATTATTACATAGCTATAAGCTAGGTATTCATAGTTTTGCTTTGAAAATGTAAGCTTTGATTTCGAATTATAATGATGTTTTGACGGTATCGTAAGCATTATTTTATTTATAAGTACATGACGATTTCATACTTTAATAGTTTGCTAGGATTTGGAAATTAAAATTTTCTTTGCATGTAAACGCACTATCAAATTCACAATATTATTTTTCTTTTATGTAAGAAAAGATTGAAGTAAACGGGTTTTTTTATGAATATTTTAATATTTTATTTGAATTACAAGGAATAAATATCTGTTTTGTTTTGTATAAAATTAGTAGTTGTAGTTTGTTCATTGGAATACTTTTTTAAATAAAAATAAAAATCAACAATAAAACTGATATTGAAGTTACAAAAAAAAATTGAAAACTACAAAAACACAAGTAAAAAATTACAAAATTTTGCTGTAGCTGTTCATATAAAAAATTATTTTTTAATAATTTCGATAGGACAATAGCCCCCCCCATTCACGCCGCAGAACCTGTACAACACAAAGTGACTTACCCATGTGTGTAAGCGAAGAGGATTCTACCCAAGTGTCCGCAGCCATCCTTCAATACCCATGTAACGGTAGCGGCTAAAGGGGTGGCCGCTATGTCCCCCACCCCCACCCCTGTCATTACTTCCTTTGTCGCCAATATACCTGTATAAGGAATAATAGCTTTATTTTCTTTAATTAAATTCTTTTCTTCATTGTTGTGTCTGGACTCATTTTTCCTATATTGATTTTGTTACGGAGTAAAATGTGTGTGTAATATGTTGGAGTACATAAATGTAGAAATTTAATAGTGTTTAAATTACTTTTAACAAGCATTTTTAGTGTTACAACCCAATCAGTTACCAAACAATGTGTTAATGATGTGACTATGTTTATAATGCACTGTTTGCAATCACAAAATATGAGATAGATCTAATACATATACAATTGTAGTATCCAACTTATACTTACCCAAAATTTAACATCAATCGCGACATCAACTGCTCGCTCCAACTTTCTGGACCTTGTTTTAAAAAGTATGGTTATTTAAATCAATTACCTGTGATGGTGCTGCAAAATGCTTGAGCTGTGTCGAAAAACTGGTATTCAAGGTAGTCCTTGCTGATGCTGTTTGGGAACCCTTGCGGCAAGAATATTTCCTTCAGCCAAGCTACTAGCCTATTCGCTTTCTGCGTTTCACAGACAATAATCTTATTTTGCCCTAAAATAATATATAAAATAATTATAATAAATCTACTCCAATCATTAAAAAAGAAACTTAAATGGACTTTGAATGTATGTAGCGCTGTTAAAATTTAAAAATCTGTAAAGTTCTTAAACAAATGATTGAACAAACCTGGTGGCTGAACGTAGAACCTCTGCCTGGTTCCATGTCTCTCCTGCAGCAGCAACTCTCCTTCCATTGGTGCTGGATCAAAGCTCTCCACTGAAACAAAAAAAAGTTAGAATATCCAATGATTATCAACCTTTCATTTAGTTATTTCCTAGGATACTTGCTTGTAACTGCTTGAAAAACCCAATGTTATTATTAAACCTTTAGAAAGAGGTTTCGTGCATCCCCGGAAGCCGGTCCGCACAAAACTGCCGTAAGTTTGCGAAATTGTTGTAATTTATTGATCTAAGAGTTGCCATATTTTGACGCTCGTTTTCCACGTGTATTGGGAAAAATTTACCCTCATAATATATTCTCGGATGTTAAGCTAATGAATAAATCACGTAATGCATGTAACCGTACCTACCCTAAGTTTAAAATATTTGAAATCAATTTTTACTTTTTTACTTTAATGTCTGCAAAGAAGTTATAAACTATTCTTTAAAATAATTTTAAGAAGTAAATCGTTGTATATAGTGTAAATTTATTAATAGTTCTTACTATTATAATATATTAATCACTACTATTGAAAAAAATACACAATATTAAGTAAATAAAAAGTTTAACTAAACAAAATCAAAAAAGTTTTAACTGTACCGGTGTAGAAATGTGAAGGACGACGGTAGACTGTAGAGTGTAGACGTGACCACGTGAGACATCAGACGTAAAATCAAATGTCAATTGTCATATTTTGACATTTATTTTCTACCATAGACAACCAATAATATAAAAAAAAATATGTATATCACAGAGCAAGTAATATAAATATATTTATTAACACTAACCTGTGACAATAACAATTACAATAATTTAGTATTTACAGTTATGTATTTAGCGTACGAATCTTATCAGAATGATGCGAATAATGATTTTTTATGCTAATTTTTTCGTGGAATTTGCGAAATTTTATTCAACAACAAACATGCAAAAATTATTAAAACTGTGATATAAAACTAAAAGAGCAGTAGGTAGATAAAAATCGCAGTAGTATGTGTTGTTTTGACATAATTTGATACCTAACTACCTACTTCACCAATTTCGCATTTCGCATTTTTACTAGCTTGCTGCAAAAGTACTGTGAAAAGTACCTAGGGTAGTAGTAGGTACTTATATAGAATATTTTGTTTGTTGTAAAATGGGGCTAAAATGTACCTTAAGGGCCATCGAGTTGGGCAACCAAAATTTTTTTGGAGAAAGGTCTATGCCTAATTAACTGACCCGTAAAATCTTAACCGGCGGAGATTTATAGTTTTTTAGAAATTAATTATCAAAGTTTCATAATTTTTCATACAATTTCGAATTTTCGAGCAACCATCTTGACATTTGTTTTTTTTGTTGCGTTTCGTTTTTGCAAGTACAATTCTTGTAAAATGTAATTTTTTTCAATGAAGGAATATTATGTATTCAATATTAAGCTGCGAAAGTCCGAATCTAGCTAAAAAAACTTTACGCTAAAATAAGCATTGCATTATCATAAGACTTGCCACAGAACCGAAGCTGTCAACCCCGAATTCCACGTGGTCTTGTCTGCCCTACCCCTAGAGTGTATGTAAAAAGCCGGAGGCGCGGAGGGAGAGCAGCCCTGACGACCTGACGAGAGGGCGACCGTGCTTTGTCACGCAAGGGCGGAAGGGCTGCACTTCCCGTAGCGCCGGAGCTAAGGCAGTGTCTGACACAATATAAAAATTGATTTCTGAAAATTCGATTTTTTTTCAAATATGTATTTGCAATGTAAATATAAATCCATTTTTATGTAGCCCAGGAATGGTACCATAATAAACAATCTCTGGGATCTCTTATCAGTAAAATCAGGAATTTTTTTAGTTCAGGGAATTCGATAATATTGTGAGTACATTCAGTTAATTCTAAATATTTTTTTTTTACCATAAAAGAAAAAATCGAAAGTCGATTTGAGATCGAGCACACCAATTGGGTTAGCCCGCTTTGAGTAGCAGATCTGAATCGGAGCACCCTGACTTGAGTCAAATTAGGTCACTTCGAGTAGCAGATCCGAATCGGAGCACCCCGATCCCACGTGGTTTTGTCTGTCACACAACTAGAGTGTTTTTGTAAAGCGAGGGGGCGACGAAGCGAGTCTTCTGGCGAAGCCCACTCGTTTCCCCCTCCTTAAAAAAGTTTACATTTTCACCCGAAACTATTAAAAAAAATGTCAAAAATTACTGTATTTTATGTTGTATTCTTATCCCCCCTCCTTTTTCCAACCCTCCCTGCCAAATCTCCTCTCCATTACCCCCTTTTTCCTATTACATTTCGTAACATAACCTCAAAAATTGTTTTGCATTTTTCTCGAAAAGGGGGGGGGGGTTCCGAACCTCCCCCTTCACAGAGGGGGTTCCTCCCCCCCTCCTCACCTCCCCCCCCCCTTTACCCCCCCCCCCTTCAACGGCCCTTAAAGTGGGACTAAATTGTTCTGAAATAAAGAATTTATTATTATTATGTTTCTCATTTCCATAATACTCGGGTACCACCAGAAGGACAGTACCCGGATCTTTGGAAGGCTTACGTGGGGACACGGATCCAACACGCAGAGGCCCTTTCGAGAATTTTAATGTGTTGTGGGACACCAGCCGCAGCCTGCCCATGACTGCACTATAGAGATACAGCCCTGGGCAGTCCGCGGCCGATGTAGGACTATTGCAGGGTATGGAAATTTAATGATTGGGCTATGGATTGGGATGCTAAATGGACTGGTACTGAGGACTATGGGAAACTATGGCACCTGCCTTTCTACTAAAAGAAAGTAAAAATATGTTGGCAGGTGGTGACTCGCCCTCTCACTGTATGGGCCCCCGAAATAAGTCGCTGCAATAGTGCGACAAGGGGGCAACATATTGTGAGCAGCTAAGGGTGGAGAGGCGTCCCTGGACTTTAAACTACGATCACGCGCTCCCTGAGGGTCCAGCATCACGTGCCCACTCGCCACTTACGCTTCGCATCCACCCTTCGAGCTAAAAGCTCTCGCGACTCCACTCTGGCCGGCCGGTTAAGGCAAGCCAGAGGTGGGGGTCCTGTCCTCGTCAGGCTTCACTCCGACCGGCCGCTGAAGGCGAGCCGGAGATGAAGACAGGGGCCTCCCCCGGGAGCACTCGGTTCCCGCGGGGTCGCTACTCCCCGACACCCCGCCACAAGGTGTCCTGCGGGTTGACTGATTGCACGGGTGGAATATCTATTGTCACGTAGACAATAGATATTCCAACCGTGGGCGATGGGGTTATTATTATTATTATTATTTTTCTCTTTATATTTATTTTTTCTCCTCTTTCGAGGGTCAAATTAAAACCAATACACGGGCCTGAGCCAAGTGCATTGGTTTACATGATACTTAAGTAGATGTGGGTGTATTGTTAAGAAATTTTCTTGTGAGACGACAGGTGTTAAGAATGACTGCTTTTTGTATAAGTGAAAGTGTAGATAACGGCATTTGGAGTATTTTCAGATTTGAAATGAGTGACTTTGGGGTGACACCGGTTGTAGATATTACAATGGGGATGATGTTAACAGTGTGTACTTGCCATTGTCGTTTAATTTCAGTAGCGAGCTCAATGTATTTTGACATTTTTTCAGTGTATGTGTTAAGAAGATTGTGTGTGTTACATACTGCTATATATATACTCGGATTTTTAATTAGATAAAGTAAACTGACGTTTTCTGTGTTGTCAGTTTTTGATGAAATAAAAATAGAGTTGTCACAAAGTGAATGATTCAAAATCGGGAATGAATGAAATTGAATCGATCGTCTAGTGAATATTTAGTGTGTAACAATATAACACCAAATAAACACAACAATGACAACAAACACAACGTAATTAGTTACAATTAACGAAAAAATTAAGAAAACAGTAACGTAAACATCGTAAAAATAAAAATAAAAAAATGATTATAATTACATTATACTAGTAACTTATATCTTATATAGCTTTATATATTACAATTAGAAATAATGTTATTTTATAGTTTGAAATGATGAACTATTCACACTCATTGTTCATTCATCTGATTGAATGAGAACTGAATTCCTCACTATTACTTTAAATGTGGCAACATTATTTTACAAAGTGACATTAGCTGCTGTCAGTTTACTTTATCTAATTAAAAATCCGAGTATATATCAATTAGTAATACTGTGTTTTTAGTTTTGTCAAATATTGTTATGTCCGGCCTGTTAAAATGTATAGTTTTATCTGTAATGATTGTTCTATCCCAGTAAATTTTAATAGAGTCATTTTCGAGGATTGTGTTAGGCTTATATTTGTAGTAGGCGATTTTTTTGGAGATATTATTATTATTAAAAGAAAATATTTTCGTGATCTGTAAATTTTATTAGAATGTCATCTGCAATTCTGGAATTTTTTATTTACATTAATAATTCGTAGAAAAAACTTAATGTGTGTAAGATGCAAATATAAAAGTGTGTTTATTATTAAAAGAAAATATTTTCGTGATCTGTAAATTTTATTAGAATGTCATCTGCAATTCTGGAATTTTTTATTTACATTAATAATTCGTAGAAAAAACTTAATGTGTGTAAGATGCAAATATAAAAGTGTGTTTTGTTAATAAAATGGCTCAGAAAAACGATGAAAGCTCTTATAATATCAACGGTATAAAGGTTGAAGGTGATTTGGGTGATTTACAAGTGACCGAAGTGAGCGACAGTGAAGACAAAGATGAGATAACTTTTGATGAGCAGAGTACTTCAAAGACGCTGGATAAGATATCTACCTTGCCCGCATCCCTAGTGCAGAGTTCAACAGTGCCTGTATTTGGTAGTATTTCCATAGTGGAGTCAGAAAATGTACAGTTCGGTAATAATACATACTTTAATGGGCCAGTGACTATAAAACAGATTGTGCAGACTAAATCTGGTGTTGATAACAGTTCATATGACAGAACTGAAGAGGATGAATCGAAAGATGGTGTATACTCGCAAAGAACAAAAATAGATGATATTCGTAAGTTGTATTTTGATGTGTTTTATTGTTTATTTATCAGTTCAGTGAGTTAGTTGAACTGCAATAATTAATACATCTATTTAAAGACATTTAGGTATCCTTGTAGTATCCATTTTATCACTACACAGTGTCAAGTGTGGTAGGTTTATAATTAAGGCTACATTAATACTTTTAAAATCATTCACATTGAAAATGACATACCTAGGTACTTATGTTGTGTTGATATTACACACCAATCAATTGTTAAAATAAGATATTGGTGTTTAATATTATGTTATTTTGGTTATTTTATGTTAAACTAGCAAACCGGGCGAACTCCGTTTCGCCACCAGAGGCACCATTTCTTTGCTAAAACCTCACGGAGCCCGAGACCTTTCCAACGAATGCAAAACCGTGGAAATCGGTTTGTGCATTCTGGAGTTATTTCGCCAGGAAGGAAAACCCGGCTTATTTTTATATAGTAGATAATTACTCGTCGTAAGTCACTGTAATTGAATTTTGAATTGATCTTGATAGTGTTATCAGATGCCTAGAAATTGATTGATAACCGTTTATCAAACCTTGTTGTAATGTTTTATTTTCAAGTTTATACTGTTCAGTTAAATAAACAAATTCAGAATGTAGCTCATAATTGCTCCAAAATTCTATTATATTTGTTAATTTTATATTATAATGCAAACCAAACAAAATATAATGAATTAATAATTTGTAATATTATAAGGCACCCAAATGTAACTATGAATCTATTGCAAATTGATTTGTCATTCATAATTATTTGTATGAAAATTATTAATTGGCAAAGCATTATGTTTTTACAAAGTATAGGTTATGCAAAGAATAACAACTACAAATTTGTTCTTTCAGCTTTGAAAAAGCATGAAATACTTGTGTGGCATAAATTAACATTTTCCGCTGTGTGTGTGACTATCATTGGAGGGATCATTGCAATAGTACTCATTTTGCCCAGCAGAGGGGAAGAGCAAAAAGGAACTACATCTGTTAGCTATGCTACGGAAAGTTGTAAGTTATTTTTCTATAAAAAAATATACGAGCTACATGCGCATGTAGTTTTTAAGTTTATATTGAAAATACTTTTACTTTTGTATGACTCATACAGAAGTAGTATGCAATGACAATTTTGTGAACAGTGCATGTTTGGTCGTGAGACTAAGTTGTTAATCAATTACAAGTAGTGTTATTCTTAAAGAAATAAAGGGAGGAGGGAGGGAGAGATATTAAATTAAATGTCATATTATATTATTGGAACGAAGTTCCTATTCGCGCGTTGCGAAAGGGGGCTAGACAGAAAAAAGTAACGCAAAAAGTTGTAATGACATTTTTTGCTATACTTGGGCGGCTCTCTCTCTCTCATAGAGAAAGAAAATTCGTTCCGGTGTCCCTTGACACTTCTTAAGTTTTTATTTGTATACATAAATAAGGTCATCATTACTCCATACACTAGGCATATGACTATACATTGTGTAACATAAAGTTAATTCATTACTCCATAGTAGCAGGAAGGAATAAAATACAAAAAAAGTATATGCAGAAAGTAAAAGCATAAATATTATTTGAAACAGAAATTAATCATGTATAAGTCTTTTTCGTTTATGTTATTTATAGTGTAATTTCATTGCTTTTTGTATAACTGTGTTTGTAAAACGTAAAAAATGCATTGTATGTGTGTGCATGTGTTTTAAATACAAATCTGTGTCTATTTATCCGAATTTTTGGTTATCCGTATTCACCCTGATCCCAATTAATTTGGATAATTGGTGTTCTACTGTTCTTCAATCAGCCGATCAACTTGATAGTGAAACTTTTTTTCAGTTAACGCAACGGTGGTGGGATTCTGTAATGAGAACATTCAAGTTACCGTTATATCAGTCATAATATTGTTATTAACATCTCTATTGATTTCCTATTCATTACTAACAAGGGACATTGGTCTTGACAACATGAAGATAGTGAGAATGCATGATAGAGTGAATAAAAAGCAAGCTATCAAGATATTATGTTCTGGTACAGGTATGTTTTGGGATTTCGTAGCATATTTGTGTTTTGGGAAAAAACATTGTATAGTGTGTAAAATGCTTATATGTTTTGCATGCTTTTATATGGTTTCCAGTACTTTATTTCTACTTAATGTTTGTGTTATGTTGACGTTATTGTTTTATTTATTATCAAAATAATATAAAATGAACAGCAACTGATAAGAATTGATGAAGTTCCTACTTGAGACTTAAATTAAAAATTCTTAAATCACTAGATTTTCTTGAAAATATACGATTAGATTTTTAAAATTTTCTATAGATTACTGTTTCTGCATATTCCTATATATATACCTTTTTATAAAAGATGGTTAAACTCCTTTTTTTCATAATAATGTGATTTGAAGATATTTTTAATGAAAATAATAACTAGGCTTTAAGAGATATTGCACGCCTCATAAGCGAAGCGTTGAGATGGGTACTTCTGTCACTTCGCGCAAAACATCTGATTTTTCAAACTTAAAATGTCTTTATGTATCATACATTGCACTTGTAAGATAATACATACACACACATATTAAGAAAAAACACTATTTTTAACGTTCATGATATTTTTGATGTCATTTTTGTTATTTAAACTAGTTAAAAAACAGTTTAAAAAAGTTCTGTCTTGGACGTCCGTGTGTCTGTATGTGCGGATCCTTTTTCTTGTTAACACGATAGCGACCGAAATACTTTACTAATCGAGTCTTTTTTTTTCTCTTACGCTTGAGTATGCTCAGGAATAGAACCCTTTCATTTTTCAGGGTCTGATTCGATGTGGTTTAATTGTTATTAAATAAACAAAAATAATAATTAATAAATATTTATTAAAAAAAAATTATGAGGCGTGCACTTTTGGATTTTCCAAATTATTTGTTATTATTACAACAAAATGCAAAAATTAGCAGCTTTGAACTTTATTGTAGCATGTACATGCTGCATGCATGCATGTACATTAGTACATGATGCATTAGCATCATATACTAAGTGCTTGAACATCTATTATAATGTATATGTTACAATTGTATATTGAGGAAAATATGAAGGATTTTCTTTGTGTTAATATCATTTACTGAATAGACATTCCCAATGAAAGATTTTGTATTTATTTATAAACTACTAGCGACCCGCCCCGGCTTCGCACGGGTGCAATGCTGATACTAAATACACTACAGAAAAATTGTGAACGTTGTATAGGTATAAAAATATAGCGGCCCGCTCCGGCATCGCACGGGTATAAAATACATAGCCGGGCGGCCGCAAACGCTACGTCCCGCAATTTTTAAATCTGTAATATCTTCGAAAATATTCACTTAAATCATACGGTGTAAAGGGCCATATAGATCTATATTAAATGAACAATGTATCCATGGTATTTAATTGGTTAAGGATTAATGCTGTATTGGTTAAAATCGCTTCGAAAATTAGCCATTATTCGTCGTAAAAAGTAAATGACAAAAAAAAGTTATTGTGGGTTATCCATAAGAGATAGACATATACCATCGCGGACTTTTCTGTAGACCTTTTCAATGTGTATAATACTTAGTACATTATTTTGATAAAACTCGTAGGGTTCAGCCTGCGTTTGCAATGTAAGCGGAATAAATGTAATTTTTTACGACATCACATTAGAAACCTCAAAAATAACAGTACTTCTCCACTACTTAATGGATCTTATTATACATATAAACCTTCCTCTTGAATCACTCTATCTATTAAAAAAAACCGCATCAAAATGCGTTGCGTAGTTTCAAAGATAAGCGTACAAAGGGACATAGGGACAGGGAAAGCGACTTTGTTTTATACTATGTAGTGATTATGTGTGTATATAGCTTCATTGGGAAAACTTTAGTACATGAGAATATATTTATGTTTTTTTTTTTTAATTTATTTTTACATCACATAGGGATTGTTTTACAATAATTTATGTAAAACACTGCAATTTTATCAGTTGAAAGAAACAAACAAATGAATATGTATGTGTTACTCGTTTCCCGTTATTTCATTTTTTGTTATATAAATTCGTATTGTATTAGTCATCCCAAAAATGATAACTATAGTACCTATTTTGTACGCCCGTTGACTAGCCTTTATTATAGCATATTTTTTCAATCATTAATAGATGACTATCAAAAATAACATTATCTTTGTGTGAATGGCTTAGCGAAATGCATATAAAATTATAAATTAGTAAGTATTTTCTTGCATTTGATTATAAGCGAATATTTTTTTAGAAATTTCAATCACTTTAGCGTGTCCCCATTCTCGCTGTAGTGTTCGAAACGTGGGGGTAAATAATTTAATGAATCAATCGCGTTTAAAATCCGTTAATACGTGTTTATGTTCTAAATGCATGTTAATTGTAAACAAACGAAGTTACCTGGCAACGCCCATTGCAACATATCTCGGAATTCCCGGCTATGCATTATTAAATAAAAAGTAGACGCCCTAAGTGCGGTTCATAGTAGTGTAGGTGTAAATAACATACACATATCGATTTTATAATGTAGGTTACTATTCTGGGCTTTGGGAAACAGTTAAACAGTTTGATGTTCTAGGTGTCGTCATTTATAGCATGTGTGACTATTGTAGCGATTTCCTTTAAGTAATTAGGTATACCTATTCATTTTGATACGATAATAAATAAATAAATAAATAAATAAATAAATAAATAAATAAATAAATAAATATTATAGGACATTATTACACAAATCGACCTAGTCCCACAGTAAGCTCAATTAAGGCTTGTGTTGTGGGTACTAGGCGACGATAAATATAATATTTAATAAATACATATATAGATAATAACACCCAGACCCAAGAACAAATAATTGAGTTCATCACACAAATATTTGCCCTGACCGGGGATCGAACCCGGGACCGTCGGCTCAGTAGGCAGTTACTTTACCACTGCGCCAACCGCGTCGTCTAATAAATAATTTTGGTGTCGTCATTTATAGCGAGTGAGGAAGACTATTGAAGCGATTTCCTATACTTTAATTCATTTAACGTTGGGAGTTGACAGACAAACATAAGGGATGAAAATAGGTCGTGTGAATCAGACGCTTTCATTTCAAATGATCAGATCATGATATGGGCACGTCGATGTGCATGAAAATGTCACTGAAAAAGTGATTTTGGGTATACTAGTAAATTGTGAACGTTATCCTGATTAGTTTGTCTTTTAAAATATGTACTTTTTTGCATTTGACTTGGTGTCGTCGAAATTATTTTAATGTCAATATGATTTGATGCGTGATATACCTAGTCTTCTGCGAAAGCCATTTTCATACATATCATTGAAACTTGCAAGTAATGACTGGCAGTTGTTAATGCGAACACTTATCAAAAATGATTTAATAATCTACATTTGCAAATGCGAGATTTAAAAATGGCAATTATTGATCGAAGTTATAGGTATCTAACTACCTTTATTTATTGCTTAAATTGCAATTTGGCTAAGTGCAAAGTTTTTCACTTTAGTACTTAACTATTCAAGATTGGAACTGAAAGGTTTTCAAGATTTCTAAGTTTAAAAAACAATTCATACATTCTCAATTTCTGTGTAATTTAAAAGTTTGGGAAACTTCCAATAAATATAACATTACCATCCATACAGCAGCGAATGAATATTAAATGTGTACATTACTGTAAAATTAATAATTATAGGTCTAAGGTCATGCTAATGAAAGGCTGCAATGCATGCGATGCGAATGATATAATCAGTTCAGGTATACCATGGCCATTAATTTGGTTAAATGGGTATTATCTGGTTCGAATCATTAGTTAAATAGGGTTTTCTACAATACTTTGTCAACTTTAGTTTATTTTTTCTCATTAAAATTGCAGAGCGATTTGAGCAATCTCTTATACTATATTATTTTCTATTCTACCCAGCAAGCACAAAACACCATTATAACAAACTTATGATAGCACGAGTTCATGTACAAAGCATTATAACCAAATCGTATATCGGCTGTATTTCTTTTATACGACTCTTATAAGTAAAATTTGGGCCCCCCCTTTAGACAGCGTTGAGCTATAATAAGGCAATTTAATAGCATTGTAATTATCGTATTAAATCATTAATTAAGTCAGTTATGAGCACATGAATAAACAAATGGCATTTTTTGCGACTTCATTACAGTTAATATATAGCTTTTAAAATTACAATCTGTTATTAAAATTTCATAACAATGCTAACTGTTGTAATTCCTTTGTAAAAAAGAAAATCTTATTGATTTTAAAAATATATTGATCTGTTGTTGATCGTGCAACCTTATGTGGACTTGAAATATTTAAATGTGAAAATTAATATTGAATGATGGGTAAGTACCGCCTGTATTTCTGAATGTTTTGAGTGAAATTAGCTGCGCGCATCAGTTTGTCGGGTGAAATATACATGTTATTGAGAAAGAATACAGGCGCCCTCGCTAATATACTTTATTAGTATTTTTTTTTTTTTATAAAACATAACCTATTTTTAACAAATATCACAAAATTTAGATTATAGTAATAGTTTTAACAATTAAAGTAGCTTATAAAGGTATTGGTACAAAATACAAATGATTTCATTCCCTTTCTAGTCAGATCTTAGTAAATTGTATTATTTTTGTAAGATAGGAAAAGGAAAGCAAATGGCGACAAATGAAATTAAAGCTTTAGGCATTTGACGATAGCATAATAGTGCTGTTAATTTTAATATGGCTCGTCACAAAAATTAGAGCTTGTAATACAAGACACTTATTATGTTCAGCCATATAACAGCACTTCGGAAATATGTTATAATGCTTAAACTCATAACACGTATTAGTGACTGATTTTTATCGAGCTTATCAGGGAACCGTAATTACTTGGTATAAAATAAATAAGCCAAGATTTTTAATTAAGCCATTTAAAAAACCAACTTGCTTGTTCTTTTCAGAACCAACATGCCCTGCAAAGTAAAGCGTTTCCCAACATAATATGAAGATGCCGATGAAGAAGCTTTTTTTGTTTACTAAAATTATTAATAAAATCAGTTGTTTAATAAAATCACTTAAAAAGGATATACTCCTTTTTAAGTTTTCATTTGAATCCGCCTGTTTTTTAGTTTTATTCAAAGCCTTTTTATCCATTAACCAAATTCAAATTACGATGTTATTATTACTCATAGTTCTAACAATACTTTTATTTCCATCAATATATAGCTATATACTGTAAAGATGAATAGATTTGAAAGAAAACGGAGCAAAAGCAATAATTGTTATAAAGTCAATGTTAATATAGGATTAGCATTAAATTAACACAATAATGGACTATTACAAAGCTTTTATTCTTTAAAAATCCAACATACGTTCAAAGGCACTATAAAATAATTTATTTATGCTTATTTAGAGCGTAACGTTATTAAAATTACCAATATAAGATAATAGTCTTACTATAAGTTTGAAAGCTGTTTTAGAAGCTGTAATTTAGAATTATCCTGTGTTTATTTAAGACTTTTGACATTGTAACAATTTTTTGGTAACCATAAAATAACAGTTAGCATTATTTGATGAAGCAAATGCCTTTATAAAGTACTTATACTTGGATAGTGACGATTTAAATAATTAATATAACTTCAAGTCATAATTCTGTATATATTTTTGGTTAATATACAAGTTATGTGCTTGCTGGGTATTATAGGCTTTTATATGGTATATAAATTCCCGCTACAAAAACTTATAAAACAACTAGTGAGCATTGCGATTTTGTAAAATTTTGTTCAAGAAAACATTATGTATGGTGTTATTTTGAAAGAAAGAAAGAAAGAAAGAAAGAAAGAAAGAAAGAAAAACGTTTATTTAATGACACATAGCCTCACACGTACACAATGAAAAACAATTTATACAATACTTATATGCTACAATACTACTACAATACTTAAAAATACACATTGAAGTGTGTTTGCAAATTTTTGTACTTAATATAATAATAATCTTACCTCAATTTTCAGCGGACCCATTGCTCATATCTCCTGACTACCTCAGGATAGTGTCAAGGTCGGATTGGTTGGCCCAACCCGTGGAAGCGGTTTTGGATAAAATACGCCAACCCGTTCCTTGGGTGATTATTACCCATACTGCCACGGAATCGTGTGAAACACAGGTATAAGACAAAGTAAGCATGGTGATATTTGTGAGACATTTGAGTAAGAACTGTGGTAAAAATGGACAAAACTATGAACAATACAAAATGAGCACACGTGTCAGAAGTGTAACTTCTTTACTTTCTCCACTTCTTTCGTTGCCTTGCTCCATGCGGTATTGCCATGACGAAACCTTGAAATCTTACTCTCAACGCGCTTAAAAAACTACCAACCACTATTGAATCTCCTTAGGGTTGATTTCGGAAAAAGTACCCCATGTTTCACTTTCGGTCACCAATTATTATTAAGAAATACAAATTTCATGCAAATCAGTCCTGTCGTCTAGCTGTGAAAGCGGAACAGACTAATAGATAGACATACTTTATAATGTACAAGCTTTCCGTCCGCGGCTTCGCCCGCGTTTTCAAAGTAAAACCCGCATAGCATTCCCGTTCCTGTGAGATTTCCGGGATAAAACCTATCCTATGTGTTAATCCAAGTTACCCTCTATATATCTGCTAAATTTCATTGTAATCGGTTCAGTAGTATTTGCGTGAAAGAGTAATAAACACACACATACACATCCTCACAAACTTTCGCATTTATAATATTAGTAGGATAGGATAGTAGGATTAGTAGGATCATACTGGTTCTAGTGTGGATCTTTAAATAAGGTTAAGGTTCGCAGGTAAATTTAGACACACTTTGAAATAATTAAAGTAAGTAACTTGTGAAAACTTTGTCAAAAAGGGTTTGAGATCACCGTCAAGGGGGGACGCCCTTGCGCATGTCGCTACCAGGGTGAACCTTCAGTTCACCCCCGCGTCCGCGTTAAAATGTAGAAGCCCTTCTGACTTACATTGAAAGACACCACACACAAAAAAAAGGTCAAAAGGTGATTACATAATCATATAAAATTAAATAATTGTGGATGGAAAAATATTGAAATTGTAGCATATAACAATTTCCCTTAAACATAATTATGTCCTATCTTTAACACAAATTAGTATTATTTTTCTGACTCTTGCACATTCTGTAATTATTGTAAGTAAACATTCTAAGTATTGTATTTATTTGTTTGTATAAAGTGCCATTAAGGTATAGTTTCTATTTATATGCAGTTATATAACATCAGTGATAAGTGGAATAGGTCAGTATCGTGAATGCCATTGGATCTTCGACTTTGTTACACAGGCATACGTGCTTTTTATATTTTACTAATTTTTGTAATCGTTTCTGGGTAACACTTAATAGTTTATTAGTTTAACGCCTCTACGATATTAGAATATACTGCGTTTTTCGGATAAATTGCTGTGTCTCTTCGTTGTTGGTTGGAATTTCCCATACTAAACTTTATTCCGGTTTCGACCATAGATCTACAAAAGTTAGTGCTAATTTCATAATAAAATTGACTATAGCTTTAGCTTTTAATTTCTAAAAATTATGAACAGGTGAATAAGGGTGTTCAAAATCCAATCTATACTAATATTATAAAGAGGAAAAGTTTGTAAGTATGTATGTATGTGTGTATGTATGTATGTATGGTTTTCACGCAAAAACTACTGGACCGATTTCAAAAATTCTTTCACCATTAGAAAGCTGCATCTTTACTGAGCAACATAGGCTATATTGCATTTTCAAAAAAATTTGAGATCTTTACCAAAAATGCAATAATGTAACCCAAGGTGTAAAAAAATTCTCAATAAAACTTCTGTCATCGCGTGCGCTGCGGAATCTATTGAAGATAGAACAAAAAAATGTTCTACGGTATTATAGAATGGATCAATATCTACAAGAAAGTCCGCGATACCATATGTCCATCTTCAGTAGTTATGTTACTACAACAACTTTTTTACGTTTTCAAAGTAAATAGAAGTGCCGACAGTAATCAAACCATGTTATCCATACACATATATTAATCCTTATCCCATTAATCCATCAGTCCTCGGAATCACAGACACAATAGAAAATCTATTGTGTCGCGCCCCGATCGGGCCTTACGGTGGTCAATGGGTTAAATGATGTTTTATTATAGACTGTTTCAATATCAGCAAAATACTTTTTAAATGAAAAGAATTGGATATTCCATTCAAAAGATATAACGAATTTTTAAAAGTGTCAATCTACAGAAAATAGTAGGTATACTGTTCGAGCAGGCCGTAGTGCGGGGGTCACGGAGGAATTCTACCAATATGCGTCTTGACGGAACACAGTGGGGTTTTGGTCGGTAGGAATCCGATATAACCCACGGCCCTTCCCCCGGAGGCCGTGGGTATCTATGAAAGATTTCCCCACTAAAACAAAAAAAAAACGGCCGTAGTGCGGGACGGGGTAAAGGTGATTTTCATGTGATTAAAAATTAAACCTATAGTCGGACCTATAAGTAGTAGACTTTTCACTGTAACGATATCGCTACCTATGCGGGTGAAACCGCAGGGCATTGCTAGTAATTAATAAAACAAACAGAAACATTCAATGTATTGCGTTTCTGTCGAATGCGTAATTTACGAACTTTTGTACTTAACTAATCACTATCTAGTATAAAACAAAGTCGCTTTCTCTGTCCCTTTGTATGCTTAAATCTTTAAAACTACGCAACGGATTTTGATGCGGTTTTTTTAATAGATAGAGTGATTCAAGGGAAAGGTTTTAGTATACTTGTTTTTGAAGGTTTTAGACAAAGCGGGCGGTAAGCTAGTATAATAATAAAAAGTATTTTAACATTTTCGGGAAAACTAACGTAAACATTTAGAAAGTGTTGCGTTATCTGTCGGGTGCATAATTTGCGATTTATACAAATGTATAAATTATGAAATACTAGCGACCCGCCCCGGCTTCGCACGGGTGCAATGCTGATACTAAAAACACTACAGAAAAACTGTGAACGTAGTATATAAAAACATAGCGGCCTGCTCCGGCTTCGCACGGGTATAAAATAGATAGCCAGGCCGCGGCCGGACGGTACCGCCGCAAACGCTACGTCCCGCAATTTTTAAATCTGTAATATCTTCGAAAATATTCACTTAAATCATACGGTGTAAAAGGCCATATAGATCTATATTAAATGAACAATGTATTCAATGCTGTATTGGTTAAAATCGCATCGAAAATTAGCCATTATTTATCGTAAAAAGTAAATGACAAAAAAAGTTATTGTGGGTTATCCATAAGAGATAGACATATACCATCGCGGACTTTTCTGTAGACCTTTTCAATGTGTATAATACTTAGTACATTATTTTGATAAAACTCGTAGGGTTCAGTTCAGCCTGCGTTTGCAATGTAAGCGTAAAAAATGTAATTTTTTACGACCTCACATTAGAAACCTCAAAAATAACAGTACTTCTCCACTATTTAATGGATGTTATTATACATATAAACCTTCCTCTTGAATCACTCTATCTATTAAAAAAACCGTATCAAAATCCGTTGCGTAGTTTCAAAGATTTAAGCGTACAAAGGGACATAGGGACATAGGGACAGGGGAAGCGACTTTGTTTTATACTATGTAGTGATAATTAAATAATAAATAATAATTCGGGGATTTCTCCAAGAGGCTTATAAATATACTTTGATAGCGATACTTAACACAATGAGTCACGCAAAAACATTGCCCTTGATAAGGCTCTGTGCAGAATATAAGGGGAATTACATGCAACTATTGAAACAATCAGTTTATACATATACTAGCGGTCCGCCCCGGCTTCGCCCGTGGTACATATGAAAAATAGATGTTGGCTGATTCTCAGACTTACCCGATATGCACAGAAAATTTCATGAGAATCGGTCCACCCGTTTCGGAGGAGTATGCAGACTAACATTGTGACACGAGAATTTTATATATAAGACTAGCGGCCCGCCCCGGCTTCACCCGTGGTACATATGAAAAATAGATGTTGGCCGATTCTCAGACTTACCCGATATGCACAGAAAATTTCATGAGAATCGGTCCACCCGTTTCGGAGGAGTATGCAGACTAACATTGTGACACGAGAATTTTATATATAAGATTTATTTCAGTATAAAATTTGCGGTAATGTTATAAATAATTAATTTTAATTCATCATGTGACATATTATAAACTAAGTAATGTTACGTACGGTCAGTTCTTGTTATTTCCTTCGTAGTGAAATAATTTATTCCTTAGTGCAAGTCCACACTGCGAGCCTAGCGCGGTTGCGACGGCGGGCGCGAAATATCAAACGTATGAAACGCGCCTTTGCGTCCACATTGAAATGACTATGGCGGAAGCCTAGTGCGACGGTAATGAGCGAGCCAGCGCGCGTAGTTTTCAAACTCTCCTATCCGCGCGTTCTGGCCACACTACGGGCCTAGTCAGCAAGCGACCCAATGCGCGGACGGCGGGGGTATCAAACCAGTTCGGTCTTGTCGCTCGACTTCTTATATTATATCCTTTATTGTTTTTCGTAAAATAGCATAAATACTTAACTGTTGAAGTGAAACTTCTTTATTTATAAGTGCGATTCAATCTAAAACACTTATATACACCACAGTAATTTTGTAGGATATAATCTCAATTCTTCATATAAGATTCACCCATTATTCCTCTGTTTTATTTATTTCGTGTACAACTTCTATAATGATCTCATCTCAAAATCGGACTGTCCAGTAAAAATAGCAAATCGTCCAAAGTTTGCAACACCCGAAAAACGTCGGACCGCTACTTGAGCTCGCGCGTCGGTGTGGCCACCGCGAGCGCCCGCTCGTCGCGCCCGCCTAGGCCGCCGCCACCGCGCATTCAGTGTGGACGCACACTTATACTGATATACGAATATCAGTATAAACATCCTTTCTACAAGAGCAAAACAAAACAGGTTTTTACTTATATCATACGAGGCACATACAAGGCGATTGATATGGAAAGTTTCTGCCCGCGGAAGGTTATGAGGTCACTCGTCAGTTCAATTTCATTGTAATATTAATTCATGTGGATTAAAAAAAAATCTTTATGATATTTACTCTTTAGTCGTCTATTTCGAGTAGATATAAAATAGCTCTATGTCATTCTATTAAAAACGTAAAATTATTTTTTTCCAAAGCCGAGGCCGACTTTTACCTTTCTCAGTCTTTTCACTTTTTAAGGAATCAATCCAAATACAAAATTCATTTTTAGGTACATATTGAGAAGTTACTCCCAAATTATCCGGTTAAACTTATGCATAATGTATATGACATAATCTATATGAAAATTATAAAGAAATCTACCTCCATACAATCTATAAAAGCATGCCTAAATTACAATAAATATGTTTTACATTACAGAGTCAATGCGTTCTGCGTGTGCGCGTAATACAAACATTTCATATAGAATCGCGAGGTTGGGACGACATTGGATACAACTTCCTAGTCGGAGGAGATGGTTCCGTGTACTATGGCCGAGGTTGGGACTACATTGGTGCCCATACACAGGGCTACAACAAATACTCCATCGGCATAGCTTTCATAGGCACATTCAATAACTACCAACCCGCGAAACAACAGATCGAAGCGTGCCAGAAACTTATAGCTAGGGGTGTCCAAATGGGAAAACTCGCCAAAGACTACAAACTACTCGCCCATAGACAATTGATGCCGACGCTCAGCCCTGGTGATAAACTTTACGATATTATTAAGACGTGGCCGCATTTTGTCAGTAATTTCACAAATGTGCTGCCGGATTATTGATTAAGGACTTTTTTGTTATGCAATGTCAATGCTAACTGTACAATGATGAGCAAACTAGAATATATGCTTGTGTGGCATGTAAGATATTGTTTTCTGTGATGGTGCTTTGTTGTAGATGTTTACGATTATTAAGACTTGAAATGATTGTTATTTCTTTGCATAAAATGATGAATATCTAAATAGATTCGTTTTTGTATACTATAGTCTAGATACTTCTTTAGAAGTAATAAAAATAATTATAAGTACATATATTATGCTTTTATAGCATAGCGATGTATAATTGATATAATTAATATATTTAAAACAAAAATGTGCCACATTATTATTATAGAAATCCCGCTGCTATGGCTTCTGTTAAGATTTTTATTGTATTAATTAAAAACGTTTGTAACTAATTGCGTTTTTTAGCTATGTTTTAATATAACAAGCAAAGTATTCATAACGTATTTTAATCAGTGTTTTGCTCTCTTTCATACCATTTGTCTATGATTATAATGATATAAGGACAAAAAAAGAAATTTTCTAAAAGAATATTTTCCCCTGGGACTAAAACAAGCCTGTGATATTCGTGAGAAGTATTTTATACAAATTAGATAGTATTGTGATTAAAATGTTCAAATTATGTCAAGAATATGTGAATTTTTAATTTTACGTATGTATAAAAAATGTATTATAAATAGATTATGTGTTTACATTAAAAAAAATACACATATTATGTATATACTCCTTTGTAACGCTGGTCGTTTCTATTCTGCCCCCCTAGTCAAGTGGCTTTCTGTTAGCGTAGCGTTCAATAGAATAGACTACGAATGTATGAGATTGACGTAAGCTGTAGATAAACGTATCTACAGCCTATTCTATTGAACGCTACGCTAACAGAAAGCCACTTGACTAGGGGGGCTGTTCGTTATTATTGATACATGTAGAAGTTTATATTTGACTAGCGGTCCGCCCCGGCTTCGCCCGTGGTACATATTTACGTTTTCTCTACGTAAAAACCATCCTCGTACTTCAAGGAATATAATAAAAAAAGAATTATCGAAATCGGTTCAGCCGTTCTCGAGTTATGCGCTTCATTTTTATATATAAGATTATTGTTTTAAGCGGATTACTCACGTACCTGAAGCAGGGGCAATATTGGAATTGGACCCTTAATTGGCTACTTAATTGTTAATTGTGAAGTGTATAGGCAAGCAGGGGCAATTAAGAGAACAGCTGAAATTGCTCCGCCGTGCTACTGAGTCGGCTATAGACGCTAGTTTGTCCGAATATAGTTAAATTCGTCTTTGAAGATTTGAAGTGCCTTAATTTCATGGAACATATAATTGTTAACGGCTGTTTTTGATTTTTCTGTGATTCTTATCACTTTTCATTGAAAATTGTGTTAGAAATTACTGCCATTGTTTTATGTAAGCACATAATAATATGTTTGAGATTAATTATGTATGTAGCAACAGTTGATTGTGTGTATGAAGTACATTTCAAAGAATATGTTTTACTAGATTTCCGCCCGCGGCTTCGCCCGCGTTTTCAAAGGAAAACCCGCATAGTTCCCGTTCCCGTGGGATTTCCGGGATAAAACCTATCCTATGTGTTAATCCAAGTTACCCTCTATATGTGTGCTAAATTTCATTGTAATCGGTTCAGTAGTTTTTACGTGAAAGAGTAACAAACATGCATACATCCATACAAACTTTCGCCTTTATAAGTAATAGTGTTATATTAATTATTATTATTTTTTAATAATGTTCCATACTATGTTCCATACTAATATTATAAATGCGAAAGTTACTCTGTCTGTCTGTCTGTTACTCAATCACGCCTTAACTACTGAACCAATTTGCATGAAATTTGGTATAAAGATAATTTGATACCCGAGAAAGGACATAGGCTACTTTTTACCCCGGGACATAGGATAGGTTTTATCCCGGATATTACACGGGAACGAGAACTATGCGGGTTTTTCTTTGACTGCGCGGGTGAAGCCGCGGGCGGAAAGCTAGTAAACAATAACAGAGACATCAGAATTTAAAAATGTTCAACTACAACAATATAGCTGATTAGGTGATGGTAGTTTTAAATTGTTCCTGGAACAAAAAGAACTGTTGAATCGTATGAATACTTATAATATATAATTTACTTAAACGTAACTGAAAATCTATGAAAGTTATTTTTAACATGTAAAAATAATTTTGGTTTATTATTCATCACCATTGAGATATTATTACTACGTATGGAGACGACACCGCCTACATCACTTATGTTCCACTCAACATAGGTCATATGGCTTATCTGCACTCAGGCGTTTGCTCGCTCATTGGCGCGAATGTCACGCTCATTTTTTGTTTGTTTTAAAGTGAAACTCATAAAATATGCCTTCGTGTGTGTTACGATATTGCACAAATAATACGGAAAAGTGCAAAGGAATAACTTTTCATCGGTAGTTAATTAACTAGATAATAATTTTTAAAACTTGGTTCGAGCAAAATTTTTGGCGGGCTTTCAATAGTGGAAAATAATAATTTTACGCATTTAGTAAATATTGTACTGTGGATATTATTTGAAAAAAAAAGGTTCAATAATGAAAATATGAAAATAAATTACCTACGTATCAATTTTTTTTTGTTACGTTGATTGGTTTTAATTGAACAGTTTTTAATTGATAAGTTTATTAGTAATAAAATTTATTAGATTAATTATATTATATTTTCTTTTGTTACGTTGATTGTTCATAATTGATAAGAAATAGGCAGAATATTTACAAAGTTTCGCCTCTATGGCCGTGAGTCGATGACATCGCTTAATGTATGACTCACTAGCCGCCCCGCGCCGCCGATCTTGGCGCACAGATTTTGTTCATCGTGTCTCCTCTATACGTAGTAATAATAGCTCAGAATATTATAATTTATTAAATCGAATATTAGATAATTAGTAATTACGTATATTACCATATAATTATACAATATGTGGTGATTTGTTTACATACAAAAAAAAAACAATTTAAATATATTAATTTTCTACTTCGTCATTGTTATAATTAATGTTAAACTACTGTCACATTAATTGTCTTATTATTGGTATTCCTTTTTATTGGCGTATTGTTTTGTTAAAGTTAATTATAAATATTGTAATACAAATAGCTGTAAGGAATCTATGTATGTAAAAAATAAATAAATAAATAAATACAGTTATACTTTTAAGAGACTGACTGACTGTCTTTTAAGGATCACAATAATTTATTATTCGACAGATTATTTTGTGGGAATCTGTTTACTGAGGCCCATTAAAAAAACCATAAAAATTATAATTCGTTTCTTATAATAATTATACTTCATAAAAAAAATAGAGAGTAAAATAATAGAGATATTATGTCATATGTGACACTAAAATTTATCGAAATTAATTAGTTTTATAAGCAAAACATTTTTTTGGCGCATTCGTTAAATCATACTATGTATAATCACTATAATATAATAAACTTTTTAAGAATATCAAAATTTGGATTCCTAATTATTATAGCAAATGCAATCCATAATCCGGCAAAATTTGTATATTTTATAACTTGACAGTATTTATAGGAATTTTGATAATTTTTAGACAGTGCGCGCACGAGCAACTTTGTCTCCGCAACTATTTTGTCTCCGCAACTATTTTGTCTCTCCACCCATGGGCTAGTATGAAAGTGCGCGCACGTAGCGACGCAACTCCCCATACAAATTGATGGGAGAGACAAAATAGTTGCGGAGACAAAGTTGCTCGTGCGCGCTGGCTCTTATTAGGTTAAAATGTGACAGAAATGCAAAAAAAATAATAATAGGAATATTAAACAAATTTTAAATATTAGTTAAAATATATATTATGATATAGATATTTAATTTACACAATATTAGGTGCTAGTTGTATACGTAGTATATTATTATTAGTCTGTGGTGCTACTTTTTTTGTACAGTGTACATATTCACTAAATGAATATAGGACCATATTATAACATTAAGATGTTATGCGTTATACAAGATTGTTTATATGATATGTATCTACTTTTAATTAATAACTGCTTTCATAGACTTTAAAGCTGGAAAAATAAATATAATGCTCAAAGGTTGACCTTTTACCCTTTATGTTTTTTTTTTTTTGGTGTGGTGTCTCTCAATGTTAGCCAGAAGGGCTTCTACATTTTAACGCGGACGCGGGGGTGAACTGAAGGTTCACCCTGGTAGCGACATGCACAAGGGCGTCCCCCCTTGACGGGGACCACGAACCTCGGCTTGAGCTGTCGCTTGAGTGGAGGAGGCCAGAAGGGCCCTAATCGGACGGGCGCTCACCCGGGTGGACCCTTTATGTTGTAGTATGACTTAGTGAAGGTGAATTGAATAATGTTGCAGTGATAAAAAAGAACTTTTATACGTACAAGTTTCGTTGAGGTTTATATTTTTTTGATATCTCTGTTCTCTTCAGTTTCGCTTGGAGTGATAGAGACAAAAAACACGATTAGGCGTAATTGCTAGTGCACCGAGTATTCAATGATAGACGATTGACTGGCGCCATGTGCAATCAAATAATTGTTTTTGTACCTGACATTGCGGTAAGTTGATTGATTTTAGAATTTAAAGAAAATTAATTATTTAGATAGGTGTTAAGGCCGATTTACGCTATACAGTGTGGCGACCGGGCCGTGCCCCGTCCGTAGCTCGTACAAACATTATTGTATACTCTCTGTATGAAAATGCCTAAACATTGTTCAGCGTTGAAATTTGTATATAGATAACTAGCGGTCCGCCCCGGCTTCGCCCGTGGTACATATTTATGTTTTCTCTACATAAGAACCATCCTGGTACTTCAAGGAATATAATAAAAAAAGAATTATCGAAATCGGTCCACTCGTTCTCGAGTAATGCGCTTACCAACACATTTTGCGATTCATTTTTACACGCTTTATATTATTACACGCTTTAAGTATATTAGCTTCACCTGTATGTTTGTTTGTAACCGACTTCTTTGGGCGCGATTTTGACCCACTTTAAACGGCCAGATTTCGTTCAAACTTTGTAGATTTATTGAGGACCGATGACAATACACTAATTTGATAAAATTATTCCATTTTTTTTAGTTCGGTTTCTATAAAAAGCGTGTTTTTTAGTTTTTTGCACGCCTCATAAGCGAAGCGTTGAGGTGGGTACTACTGTCACTTCGCGCAAAACATCTGATTTTTCAAACTTAAAATGTCTTTATGTATCATACATTGCACTTGTAAGATAATACATACACACACATATTAAGAAAAAACACTATTTTTAACGTTCATGATATTTTTGATGTCATTTTTGTTATTTAAACTAGTTAAAAAACAGTTTAAAAAAGTTCTGTCTTGGACGTCCGTGTGTCTGTATGTGCGGATCCTTTTTCTTGTTAACACGATAGCGACCGAAATACTTTACTAATCGAGTCTTTTTTTTTCTCTTACGCTTGAGTATGCTCAGGAATAGAACCCTTTCATTTTTCAGGGTCTGATTCGATGTGGTTTAATTGTTATTAAATAAACAAAAATAATAATTAATAAATATTTATTAAAAAAAAATTATGAGGCGTGCACTTTTGGATTTTCCAAATTATTTTTTTAACTATTATTTTTTTATTATATTATAGATTATTATTTCACGACAGCTCGCACGGTAAAGCGTAAATCATGCTTTATTTTCGTGGAGATTTTATCACGTGGGATCGCTTCGCATGCGGAAATTAGTTGTTCCTGGATACCAACAATCGTGCCTCGCGTCCTGCGTGCGTTCTCTACGCATTACAATTATTAATACTTGCATGAAAAGGGCTCTTGCGGATACTATGCGTACGGGGCAATCCCGCGTGTAAAAAAAAGCTAAAATACAAATAAAGATATAAAATTATTGTTATGTCGCACAACCTTGATAAATGTACAAAGTTGAATTAAATATGTATCCTTTTAAAGTGGGTAAAAAATTAAAATAGATTCTATAGAAGTCGGTTATGTGGTTATATACTTGCCTACATACTGACGACGCATCGACCACATGGTTGTGTGGTCGATGTGACGACGCTAATATAAGCGTGTAAAATACCTACCCAATGTGTAGGTTTTCCCTAGAGGAAAGTTCGGTTTCTCCACTTCTATTATTTTGACAAGAAGTAGGCATCAAATACTATATATATATGTATAAAGAATTTAAAGGATTTTATTGTTTTGGATAAGTTTTAGATAGATGAAGTCTGAGTTGATTGTAGTAAAATATTCGCGATTAGGTTTTAGTTTTACAATATATAATCTATACTAATATTATAAAGCTGAAGAGTTTGTTTGTTTGTTTGAACGCACTAATCTCGGGAACTACTGGTCCGATTTGAAAAATTCTTTCGGTGTTAGATAGCCCATTTATCGAGGAAGGTTATAGGCTATATTTCATCACGCTACGGGCAACAGGAGTGGAGCCACGGGGGTGAAACCGCGCGGAGCAGCTAGTCACATAATATTGGTTTTAAATATAGATATTATTTTGGTATGAATAATTAAAACAATGCTGTTAAAATTTAAAACATTCTAAGAAATTAAAATATATTTATTTTTTGTTACTAAAAATTTAAATTGTTGCCAAAGTATTGCTAGTTCGAATTTATTTTATCCAAATCATATTTTTTTTTATAAATTCAATTTTTCCGAATTACTACGAATATGAAGATAATATAGTTACTTATTGTTGCGTAATATTTTAGGTATATTTTATTAATTAATCTGTAAGTAAAAATCATAGAAATAAGTAGATATAATTAGATGTAATATTTCGTTTATGTGCCTATAATTAAGTGTTTGTAAAGTTACATGAAATGTAAAATAAATAGTGCCACATTATTAGAGAACATTTTTTTATTGAATCCATCTATGCTGAAATAAAATAACCGCTTTTTACTTTTAGCGGTTATTTTAATACTATATCAAAATAACCGGTTTTTACTAAATGCATATAGTTAGATGTATACACGGTACACAATATATACCAAAGTAGTAATTTTAACATGTTTTTCTGTCTGTATGTTTGTTCCGGCTAATCATTGGAACGGCTGTATTGATTTCAACGGGACTTACGCCGACGGATAGTTTTATCACAGTATTACAATAATATTTCCTACAGTAATGAAACGCCTTTGATATCGCGCGATGCCGCCGTCAGCGTAGGTACTTACGCTGTCACACGAAAATATGCTAGGGTTGCAACTAATGGGAAATAAAACAATTGTGATAACAATATTAATATTATCATGAAATCATTTACTCATATGTACATTCAAAATAATTGCGATTATTAAATCTGATGTGATTATTTGTTCATTCATCCATACTAATATTATAAATGCGAAAGTAACTCTGTCTGTCTGTCTGTTACTCAATCACGCCTTAACTACTGAACCAATTTGCATGTAATTTGGTATAGAGATATTTTGATACCCGAGAAAGGACATAGGCTACTTTGTACCCCGGGACATAGGATAGGTTTTATCCCGGAAATCCCACGGGAACGGGAACTATGCGGGTTTTTCTTTGACTGCGCGGACGAAGCCGCGGGTGGAAAGCTAGTAAATATATAATTACATATATTGCACTGCTAAATATTAAAAATAAAAAAATCACGAAAATTTTTCTAAGTAAAAAACGTAAAAGTGTGAAGTTTAGAGGTAACTTCGTGAATTTTTTCTATCGAGTCAATTTCAATATTTTATGTTTTTGATCTGACAATATCATCGAAAATATCATCAAGTTTTACATACCTATATTTTATTTTTTATATTTGGTCTTGAATATTACACGTATCAACTAAAAGTTGTTGGTGATTTGACTTTATACCCACTCTTAAATCAATGACTTCTTTCGCGTAAACTTTACAAAAGCGATATTTATATTTAAGTTCGTCTTCATCCAAGGAAAAGGGATCATACCTAGGTTTATATGTTTTTTTTTCCTTGGGGGCCGTTCTTCATCCAGTTAATCAAAAATATTGAAATATTTAGATAATCCATAACTAAAACGCCACACTTTTATAGGTTACACAATGGTTAAACAAGATCTCGCGACTGAATAAGGGTTGCACAAGCTGGCATATGAATAACACAGCCTGTATAACAACTGTATAGCAGGGAAGTGTCAAAAAGCGTTTATTAGTAACGTTTTTGTTATAACCTTGTTATACTCAGTGCATAAATGTTTATTAGTAACTAGTAAGGCAGTTCATGACTAAGCATTATTAATTGTTATGGTGAGCGTGAAGGGCATGCATGGTGCTTAAAGCCCGATTATAAATTCATTCCGTTCCCCACGCTTATTGAATTATTAATAGGTTAAGGTGGCGTAATTATCAAAGCGATAGTTCGATTTAAAATTAAATTCTGTTTTCCTTTGTACCTTATTGCTATTTTTTAAAGCATCCTGAATACCTACAATAATTAATACATATATAATAATAAACAAGTTAATACAAATTAAAAATCAATGTTTAGGTAGAATTATTGGTACCTTAGAGTACCTATGTATTAGCAAGCTAAATACATACTCTAAGATTGGTACTGTCAAATTAAATTAATAGTTCAAGTAGGTATCAATATATTGTATCAATATCCATAACATACTATATATATACTACCTATATAATATTATTAATGCGAAAGTAACTCTGTCTGTCTGTCTGTTACTCAATCACGCCTTAACTACTGAACCAATTTGGTAGTTATATAGATATTTTAATACCCGAGAAAGGACATAGGCTACTTTTTACCCCGGGACATAGGATAGGTTTTATCCCGAAAATCCCACGGGAACGGGAACTATGCGGGTTTTTCTTTGACTGCGCGGACGACGCCGCGGGTGGAAAGCTAGTTTAATATATGCGTAGAACTTGTTGGGAATTACCATAGACACAATTTATATTTAGTCTAGGAATATTTAAAAAAGTTAAGCAGGCTTGTTGTTAAAAAATCAAGTTCTAATATTATGGTTAAGGTTAACGTTAGTAGGTATTTTATGTAAGCATAATTATTATGTGTGCATATATTGTTGTAGCAAATTTCATTATTATTCAACATTTAATTCATTATTTGTCTGTTTTTGATGGCCGGCAAAGTTATCTAAACTTTTTGCCAACGTGGGCAATACGTCCATTTTTGACGTAAATATGACCTCTAGTCAGATTATATTAAAGTCCATTTCAAAAATGTTGGTAAAGATGTCGTTTAATTTAAAAATCAAAGCATTTTCATGAAAAGTTCCTGACTTAAGTGGCTGGGCAAAGTTACCCAGGTATTTTTCTCTTTTTCATACAAATACAGTAAAATGAGCATGACTTTCGATTTCTTTTACTGGAAAGATTTCGTAGTAGGATTATATTGTAGGCAATAAAAGGATAAAAAAAAGCAAAACGGAATATTAGTCAGTGACTATTTAATAAAAATAATTATATTTTTACATTTAAGTTGTGCTTAAAATTCAGCGATTTAACTTTATTTACCATGGTTCTTTTCGAGATACCAAATTTAGCTTATTTTTCTGAAATTAACCGAACAAAGTAATATTATTAGTATCAACTTATGTGGTAATATTAAATGGGCCAACCCTAATAGACCGGGAGATACTGACACAAAATTTCGAGTCATTTGTAACAGGATGGCGGTTCTACAGGGGTCTTAGTACGCAATGACAAAAAGAAAAATGATGGTGTGAACGCTGGTACCGGTGGGTTAGTCGCGTGGGCGTTAGTCGAACTTGTCGGAAAAATAGCGAAAGTCAAACGATTTGTAACACAAAAATTTTAGAATTTACCGATAGCCCATAAAAAAGAAGTAGGCGGTAGTGTCATGCCATACTTTTCCGGTATGACTTACAGCCCGCCATACCGACGCGAATGTGTTGATTTAAAAAAAACAATTATTCAACCATTTGTACCAAGCTAACTTTTGCACAGGTAACCATCGTCGTGCAGCCATTTACGAAAATCGCCATGCCATATACTTTTCGGACGATTCCAAATGGTCGCCATACCGCCGAAAATCTGCAAAAAATTTTTATTTCGCCTATCTTTTTGTACCAGTATTGCATTTGGCTTTTTGGAGAGTATTTGATAAAATGTGACCATTATTATATTTGCCATACTTCTAGTAGGGGGAAAAAGTGCTGTCATACTTGAAAAATAAATTTATTATTAATTTATATAAGTTGAGATTTTCAACACCTAGATCTTTGAAATTTTGTATTTATATTCGTTGATCCTCAAACTTACAGGAAAAATAAGTGCCATACTGTTACAAATCGTTTGACTTTCGCTATTTTCCGATGAGTTCGACTAACGCCCACGCGACTAAGCCGCCGGTACCAGCGTTCACACCATCATTTTTCTTTTTGTCATTGCGTACTAAGAACCCTGTAGAACCGCCATCCTGTTACAAATGACTCGAAATTTTGTGTCAGTATCTCCCGGTCTATAAGCTTTTTTGATGGTGGGCAATGTTGTCAAATGGAGATCGCTAAAGTATTGGGTAATTTTGCCCACCATTTTAACTTTTGTTCAAAACAACCTTCAGTGGTAATATTAGCAAACGTTATTTTATAAAATATTATGAGTAAAAATAACCTGTGTTTTCGCCATCTTGCACAAACTCTACCTTGAAATTGAACTTTCAGTTTTCACCATTTTTTGCCCGCGAAATCACACATGATAATCGACGAGTTACAGCAAGTTGCTGATTTAAGTTAGCGACACACACAATAGGCAGTGTTGTCAAATATATAACCTATGTTACACCAAATAGGTACTTTGAATGTTGCCAGAGTATGGAGGTATTTTTGCAATTTTAAAATTTTCTTATGAATTGATCTTCGGGCAAAGATACCCGTTGTGGGCAATGTTGGCATATTTCACGGTACCTTCTGTTTTATTTTCATTCACTTACTGAACCATCAACATTTATTATATCAAAATTATATGGAAGAATACCTGGTATATTTTTTATGCATCGTTTAAAATAATACAGAACATAGCAACTAGCAAGTCCGTGCCTAGCTATCAATTCGATCTACAGGTTATAATTACCGTTCGTACTTCAATGATATATCACACCTATTTTTCATTGTGAGTGGACATATTGACGGTTGACTTCCATTTGCGCTCAAATATGGCTCAAAAGACCCACATCAAGGTAAAACCTTCGGAAAAAAAGGTAAATAAAAGGGAACATGCGAACAGTAGATTTGTGGATTTTTGCAATCGCACAGATTTGCACGGATTCAAATATATTGTTATGGAAGATTTGAGCAGGATGGAAAGGTGCGTATAAATTATTAAATATTCATTTGAATGCAAAATAATAGCAAATATAAAATATCCATTACATCAGCCCACTTATTCTTATAATACGACATTGATACTCGTACCTAATACTTGCATAGTTGCTGTAACTTCTAAATTCTATATTATCATCTTTCTGTATCTTGAAATCTAAAAAATATTCGACTCATGGCGACTCACTATAATAGTTAACGACCATTAGTTTTTATTTCATATTGACCTTTCATTTTGATATAACATGAGCATTTTTAATGGCTACAAAAATAATTCATATTTTCATGCACGCTCATATTTTAAATTCGGCTATGGCTTGGTTATTAGATATCTTCATTAAGGTGCAGAACTCAATTTCGTAGTTACTGGTTTACTTGTAAAGGAATTAATAAGTGATCTATATGATTAAAAACAAGACTGGAACACTTAACTATATTTTTAGTGACGCTACTCAACAATAGATGGCGCTAGGTATTGAGATTTGTATGTGTGTTTGTATGAATAGAGCATTGTGGTAAAATGCACTTATATATTAAAAAAATATATTTTGAACATCATTTCCAAGCAAAGCAATTATGAATTGTTTTTCATTGCCAAGAAAAAGTTATATTTTATAATATTTTTCAGGATTTGTTGGGCATTAGCAGTTTGTATCAGTATTGGATTTGCTATTTATTTTGTCGTAACAGCTTATAAGTGGTATGATCGAAACCCTATAGTTACGGTAAGTAGTTCTTTGGCATATTATGTACCTAGTTAGATATAAGTTACATATTATGTAAATTTATTGACATTATTTTAAAAGAGCAACTATGGAGTTTCTTGCCAATTCTTCTCCATAGATACTGCTTTCCGAATCGGTGGTAAATGTTAAAAATACTATGTAATGACGATTCGAAAGTGCTACTAAATAGTAGTCTAATTGAATAAATGAATGTTTGAGTTTGAGTTTGAGTTTGAGTTTTTATATCAAAATCTAACAATATCAAACCAAAACAAGTTTGTTTCTGAGGTAATGAGCACACTAGAGATTTCACTAACCACAACGGATATCTATTACCAAATCACGGAAGATGTCCAATAGTCTTGTTTATGAAATCTTTTAAAACAAATCTAGTGAAATGAAGAGTGAATGAAGTTTAAGTTAGAACCAATTACTTAATACCTATCTAATGTCGAATGCTAAAAAACCCATAGTTTTATAAATTACGAACAATTTGCTTACAACTTGCTTTGAAGTGCAACATTAAGCTACTCCTAGTACCTACTTCAACAATTCACGTATAAATTACCTTTTA
Organism: Colias eurytheme; assembly: GCF_061535395.1. Classification (NCBI taxonomy): domain Eukaryota; kingdom Metazoa; phylum Arthropoda; class Insecta; order Lepidoptera; family Pieridae; genus Colias; species Colias eurytheme. The sequence continues at coordinate 2,581,727 of NC_142980.1, forward strand.
CATTTCATATATAAATGCTCATTCGGCACCGCAAACGCAAACGCTAATCCACTCGAAACATTGCGAGCCTCCATATATTTTAGAAGTACCATTATATTACAAGCGCATACAACAATAATCTTTTGGAAAGTGCTCTTCCAACAGACGCAGTATTTACGTTAATATTGCACTTATATAGGCTTTGAAACTCTAATTGCTAACCAAAATATTTGTTGGCCTCACATGGGTTTACGTCAAACGTTTCCACGAATGATAGAAGTTCAAAGGTTATTTATCGAAATATGCATTGAATCACGAATGTTCTATCCGTCGCCCACTGACGAATGGTCTGTAGTAATTGACTTCGGAAATAGAGGTCTCTGTGTCTTGTTATAGGTTTATATACCAATTACTTGTAGGATTATCGACAGAAATATCTGAATGAAGGTTCGAATGTACCCAACATTTTATGATAAAAAACTAGCTTTCCGCCTGCGGCTTCGCCTGCGTTTTCAAAAAAAAACCCGCATAGTTCCCGTTCCCGTGGGATTTCCGGGATAAAACCTAGCCTATGTCACTCAGAAATGATGTAGCTTTCCAACAGTGAAAGAATTTTTCAAATCTGCCAAGTAGTTTCGGAGCCTATTCAATTCATACAAACAAACAAACAAACAAAAAATCAAACCTTTCCTCTTTATAATATTTGTATAGATGTATAGATTAGGTTTTTTCTTCTATGTACAAAATACAAATAAAAAGACCTACTATTTAATGAATGCCTTTTTAACTCTTGTCAATTAACTGGCACTTATTCGTACCCAATTCTTGCTACTTACCACCTACGCATTTCTCGAAACTAATAAATCCTTTGAAAATTCTTTTATAATCTAAATCCTTTCTGAAAAAAAGTAAGTTCACGTGTCCCTTTGAGGGGTATAGCGCAATGCATTATGCATTTGTTCCTACGATTAATTTTCTCCTTTCAGAACGACATTCTTACTAGAATATTACTATTTACGCAAACGCTAAACAACATATCATTTCATCTATAGTTATCAATATTATAGGTTATAGAAAGCACGCAGGGTCCAATTTGGGACGTCCCATTCCCGGCTGTGACTATATGCAGTTTGAATTTTATATCTCTATCTGCAGCAAAGACATGGTCTGATAATTTGTAAGTATATTAGTAGTATATACCTATATTTATAGAAAAGCTCATAATTTAGCTCAGACTAAGTTAAGAGGTTTTTATTCTCATTCTCTTTTTTATACGTCGTAGTAACTTTGGTTTATTACACTATTTTGTATTTCAAAAACTAGATTTGGTCGATAGTCGCCCTAAAAAGAAAAAGACGCCACTTCCCATACTAAATCTTTTATTGTCGTTTTACTATCTCTTACTATCAAACAAGACCATTAAAATTAATATTTTGAAAGTAAGCTAGTTACTTAGACAATAACGCAAATACATAATACACATCCACCATGGTTTCAGTTAGCATAAAAAAATAAACAACATTGCATTATGTACGTTTATCTGGATATATTGTATTTTAAAGTGAAACTTTTATTACATCGTCTCAAACTTTATGGTCTGTGTAGCGCATGTCGCGTGTATCGCGGCTGCCGAGTAGGTATAGGTACCTACTCGGCAGCCGACCGTCAAAACCGTACAAAGCAGTGTTCGCAACCGTTCGAACAGTTTCACTTCCGTGGTTTCATAAAACCACACAACATTTTTTATAACCTTGAAATGCTTTAGAATAAATTCGAACACGTGGCGGGAATTAAACCCTCGTGTTCCGCCTTACCGGGGTGATTCATTATTCGCCTCGTGTTCGAACTTTTTATATTCTTCAAAAATTTTCTGTATTGTTTTTTAGAACGTTTCCAAGCAACACATCAAGGAAATTCGTATTTGAGACGCTCAAACTGGCTCCCCTACTGTTTATGCCTTCAACAGCTACTGAAGAACAAGTGGAGGAACTACAAGTGCTGCAAGAAATTTTGGACTTCAACAGTATATCTGTGAAAACGTTTTTTACCGAAGTACGTATCTTCTTTATCATCAGCTTTATCGTGCAATAGGAAATTAATAAAAAGTGAAGTCCCATGTCCCCTAGTGGGGTAAGGGGCAGATGCATCATACATCTGTTTTACTGATCGATTTTCTTTTAGGGACAAGTAGGTGATCAGCCTTCTGTGTTCTGCCAGACCGAGACATTTTTTTTTCTTTGTCTCCACCGGGAATCGAACCCATGACCCCTCGGTGCTACGCTCACGCGTCAACCACTGTACCAAGGAGGCGGTCGGAAATTAATAGGGGCCAATAATTGTTTGTATGTCCTTACATACAAACAATTATTATCATTATACATCCTTATGTATGATGATTCCGCAGTTACAGGTGTTGCCTATATTAGAGAGGTTTGGTTAATATTATAAATATGAATGTCTGTATGTATGTAAAAATGTATGATCGTTGAACAGTTAAAACTATTGGTGGGCTTTGGTTTATATCATATCATAATCCTAGACTCCTAGAGATTATCAGGTACGGTTCAATAGATTGTACAAGAATATCGCATAACATGTACTTTAGCCCTCAGGTTATATGGATACAGGATTAAGAAATCTGGATATGGCCTCAACAATGGAATAGTGGCCCCAAATTGTTTCCAATTAATAACTTATTGCGAAACAATTTTTAATTATTTATTATTTACTAAACATTTAAATATAAAACAAGAATGAACTGAAACAAAAATTTCGCGTGAACCGTTTACATAAAAGTAATAAAAGCTTTTTCAGCTTTTTCAGCGAGAAACCGTCGTGATATCGTTGAAATCTAGTTCCTGTTAAATACAAACATGATCGTACAAAGTACTATTGGTAAAAATAACGTGAAAAACCACGTCAAAAGGAAATTGTATGCTAGTGTTTACTAGGCGGAATTTTAATTATTCTTCCGAAGTATATATTGTCGGGCCCTTTTTTTTGAGGCCCTAAGTTTGTAACCATTTAATTTCCAATCAATAAATTGAAAATCAAGGGTTTAGAAAATTCTTGCAATAAAAAAGTTGGTTAATTAGACTTACCTACGACTTGTTGCTTAGAATAGTACAATCAAATTGGCTTGGCTGCATTTCCGATTTTTATATAAATGTTTTGTCTTTACTCGGTAGGTCCCGGAATATTTCGTATATTTTTTTAGCTTATAAGGATTATATATAAGGATGCCCTGAAAGAAAACAGTAACAGTTTTATTTCCACCATGTAACGTTTGGTTCACCTAGTTATTCTATTAAATATAAAAATAAATGAAATTGTCAATAGGATTGTTGCTAATATAGTAATTGAATCGTAAGCGGATTTACACTAATCTCTGTAGATGGGCATTATAGCTTGATATTGCTAATTGTGTAAGTGCGGATAATCTTATAAAGGACTAGCTGCTCCGCGCGGTTTCACCCCCGTGGCTCCACTCCTGTTTCCCGTAGCGTGATGAAATATAGCCTATAACCTTCCTCGATAAATGGGCTATCTAACACCGAAAGAATTTTTCAAATCGGACCATTAGTTCCCGAGATTAGTGCGTTCAAACAAACAAACAAACAAACTCTTCAGCTTTATAATATTAGTATACATACGTGATGATTGTTAACAGAGTAAAATGCTGTTTGTATTGAAATTTTATTTTTTTATTCTTCTCTGTTTCTATTGCAGTATGCGTGTTGTTTTGTTTATTAATTCTGTATGAGAGATACAGAGGCATTGTGGTTTGTTAAGTAATGACGTCGTTGGTTAATATCTAAAGAAGACTATCGTCTGAGATTGTACTTACGTTGAAAAATGCTTTATTCGTCTCATTACGTCATGATTCTATATTGATTTGGTTTAGTATTTTTTCCTGTAACCTTTAGTAACTTATCGTTGGGCTGATTGGGACGAAAAGGATTGTCGTTTAGTCGTTTTGATGGTATAGATTGAATTTATTATGTTATGTTTATGTTTACCATTCAAATACAGTGAAACCTGGTTAAGTGAGACATCAAAGGACCTGCAATGTCGTTTCACTTATAGAGGTATTCCACTTACCCAGTGTCTCAGATATACAGGTATAAATAAATATCTGTCTCATTTACAGAGGGGTGATAACGATTGTAGCTTTCGTTTTGACATTTTTCAAATAAACATCTGTATGATAGTAAAGCGAAACTAAAACTGAAGGTAATTGAAGCTCAAAATTTGTACTTACGTACTTGGAATTACGTGTGGAATTAGTGGGTTGAATAAGAATGAGTAAACAAACAATGTTATCTCAGTTGCAGAGGTTTATGCACATAAAATTTACTTGTTGTCTCAGTTATATAGGTAACTATGATGATAAATCGAAAGAACAAATCCCAGATATAGAGGTTTACCTCGTCCCACTAACAGAGGTAATTCAGTGCCAAAGTGTTGGGACCTCAGCATGAGTTCCAGTTATGGAGGTTTCTCACTTATCCAGGTCCCACTTAACCAAGTTTCACTGTACTAAGCAATGTCTTTTGTTGTGTAGGTGTTTCTCGTATATTATTTATTAAAAAAAAATACATTTCCTTTTTTCTTAAATTTCACGATCCTTTTCAAAGTTCTTATTTAACAAAAAGCTTTCCAATCCTTATGAAAATAATATGAATTCATAGCCCGATTGAAATCTTTATACCTTTATTATAGAAGAAAATATATAAAAGCTTACAACTCACCGTTCGTCTGTAAGAACTCTTAACTTTCAGTTATCCCCTACAATATCGTGTGACAATTTAATAGAGCGATGTATGTGGAAGAACACAATGTACAGATGCGAGCAGTTGTTTCAACACATCTTCTCCACTGTTGGTCTCTGTTGCGCCTTCAATTATTACGCAGTTGATATTAGTTTGACTACGGAGTATGTATTTTGTGTGTTTGTTTGGTTGTTGCTTGAAAAATATCGCATATTATGCCATTAATCACTTTTTATTTGTGTTTGTATGTTTGATTGATCACCTAAACAGCTTTTCATATATAAGCATATACAAAATTATACTTAGGTACACTTTTTTTGAAAGTACATTTTATTAATTGTAGAAAAATAATCCTATGATTACAAGTTTCATCTATTACGCAGTCGATACTAGTTTGACCACTGAATAATATCTATATTTTGTGTGTTTGTTCGCTTATTGCTTGAAAAAGTTTTCGCATAAATAACATTTTTATAATTTGAAAATAATATTTTAACAATTTTCTTCCGTTTTATACTTCAAAAATAATTCGAGTAAATATTATCATTACTTAAATATTAAGCAATAGGACCAATGCCCCGAAAGAATTTTCCCTAACAATACATAGATGTCAAAATAACACTACCAACTGCAAATGTACTGCTCTGGAAAATGTTACCTATATAAAGTATCTAGGTGTGATTATTGACAGACACCTTACCTGGAATATACAAACTGATTTAGTAAAGACACGTGTGAGAAAATTAACCTACATTTTTAGAAAACTAAGACTAATTGCAGATATCAAAATGATCAAAATGACTTATTTTGCTCTTTGCCAATCTATCTTAAACTACTGTCTCATTTCTTGGGGTTCCGCAAAAAAATGTCATCTTATAAAAGTTGAGCGCGCGCAAAGAGCAATTCTTAAAATCATCTTTAAAAAGAATTTAAGATATCCAACCAAAGAATTATATCAAGAGGCTGGTTTACTAACGGTGCGTCAGCTATACATACTAGCAGTAATACTAAAATTTCATAAAATAGCTCCAAACACAATTATAACGAACGAGCGCACTCGAAGAAATCCTGTATGGAGGAAACATTGCTGTAATATGTCTTTAGGTAGCAAGGCGTTTATATTCATGGGACCTTACTTATACTCCATAATGAACAAAAAACTAAATATCTTTCCTATGACCAAGTTCCGCTGTAAAAAATATGTTACAAATTGGCTATTTAATCTAGACTACTTAGAAACTGAAACTCTCGTTAGCATAATATCTTGATTAAAATATAAACTTACTATTAAAATAAACACTCATACAACATCAACACATACACACACACATATACACGCACGCATACACACACGCATATATACACACACTTAATACTTAAAATGGCAAGTAAAGTTTGAAATATTTTTTATGTAATTTACGATGAAAGAGATTGAGCCTCACAACACAGGGGATCCTAGTGTGGGGTTCAATGCAGCATATGTAACTATATTATGTAACATTTTTTGAAACGAATAAAGAAATTTTTCATTTTTCATTTTTCACTTACTTAATTACCTACATATTACTGCGCAATAAATCCGTTTATGAATTTCATCATTCTTATGTATACTATCCACTATTAACTTGAGCGTGGGAAGTAAAAGAAAAAAAAATATAACAGTTAAAACGTGATTAAATTCCAATTAGTCTAATAACAATATGGGCGTTGTTTTGCCTTTACATTGTCAATAGACAACTAAAAGGATTTAAAAATAAAAAATGTCCTCTATCGTAAGTAAAGCTTTGTGATTTAATTAATTAGTAAGATTGTTTTTATTATCTGTTTATTTCGATAAAATAAACTTTAAAGATAAATGTTTATTTTGTATTAGAGGAAAAAGCCCAGTTTGTTATGAGTTCTGTATACAATAATAATAATTTAAAAATAGTATTATTATAAGCCAAAAATTATCAACACAAATCTTGCATAATTTATTGCATTCTTGATAAAATGGACGTAATATGTAGAAGTGCATTCCACTTTCATTATGACTTTGCCCTAACTACTTTAAACATATTTGTGTAAATAAACATTTAATAAAACAATTTGAAATCTCTAGGCTTTCTTATTATAAATGCGAAAGTAACTCTGTCTGTCTGTCTGTTTCTCAATCACGCCTTAACTACTAAACTAATTTACATGAAATTTTGTATAGAGGTATTTTGATACCCGAGAAAGGACATAGGATAGGTTTTATGCCGGAAATCCCACGGGAACGGGAACTATGCGGGTTTTTCTTTCTTCTGTGCGGGCGATGCTGCGGGTGGAAAGATATGTCCGCGCTGAAAACATAGTGCAAGTCGGTAAAGAGAAGAAAGTGACTTCGTTTAATAATAATTATATATATAGTGAAACACACTGTATCAATGAATAAAGAAATATAATTATATTATGTAAAACTGAATCCGATAAAGATATCATATTATCTTCTAAAATAATATCATAATAATATTAGCTATATGCGTCACATGGTTATGAATATAATATATCAGTTAGCGGAAATACAGCCCAATAAAGTCATTCAAATAGCAGTGAAAAGATCCTGAAATCAAAATTCTCGACACTTCCTTTTTACAATTTCATCCTTATTCCCTTTTGAATATCGCAACTGATTTTAGTTTGTTATGCTTGTATTGCTAGAGCTTGTTTTAAATGCTTTCGTCTACTTTATTGCGTTGTGAAAATTTTGTACCTACTTCATAGTACATAGTATAAGACAAAGTCGCTTTCTTTGTACCTATGTCCCTTTGTATGCTTAAATCTTTGAAACTACGCAACGGATTTTGATGCGGTTTTTTTTATTAGATAGAGTGATTCAAGAGGAAGGTTTTAGTAGGTATACAAATTTATTAGGTTTTAGACAAAGCGGGCGAAGCCGCGGTCGTAAGCTAGTAAACAATATAAAAGAAATAATAACAATCGCTCCTTGCCGATTTCGGCTACAGCGACTGCTGTGTCTTCTTTACGGTCGCAGAGGGACAATGCCTTGTCGTGCGCTCGGAGCTAATGTAGCCAATTTTAGCGAGGAATTTACGGTCACATTTAGGGCAAGTCAAAACACCATAAAATAAATAATATGTACCATAATCATAGTAAATCTAGTTATAGTAATAGGTACCTACTTATTACTAAGTATAGATATAGGTACCTACTTATTACTATAACTGACTGTCGACATTTGGTGTACCTATGTCTGAAAAAGAAATATTAATGATTATTGTGATCAATAGTCAATACTTTTTTAAACATAGGTAATATAGCGCTAATATGGTATATTTTACTTTCATAAAAGTTTTATAAAAATGTAGATTGCATGATAACCTGTGATACTAACACTTGTAGTAGGTATATTCCATTTTTGAAAAATAAAACAAGTTATTTTAATTTTCTCGAACATTTATTTTTTTATATTTTCTCTACAGTCAGTAGGTATGCACGCTAAAATGTGTGGGTTCCTTTTTTTGAAAAAAAGAAACAGCTCATAAAAAATAAAAATATATATTTTTATTGTATAGTAACACAGAGTTATTACACATGCCTGCGCCTCGTCGAGTTGCGTCTTGTGGGTATCAAACGGCCCTCACTGTTATTTTGAAAACGGACCCCAATGATTATTTCAGTACTTTAACCGCTTCACAGGGGACTTTGGTAAGTTAATATTATATTTAGGGCTGGTTTTTCAATCCTTGGTTAAAACTTATTCGTCGAATGATGTATTTCTTTTATATATAAAAATGAATCGCAAAATGTGTTGGTAAGCGCATAACTCGAGAACGGCTGAACCGATTTCGATAATTCTTTTTTTATTATATTCCTTGAAGTACGAGGATGGTTTTTATGTAGAGAAAACGTAAATATGTACCACGGGCGAAGCCGGGGCGGACCGCTAGTGATGTATAAAAGTACCATTTTAAAAACGTATTCTATATAATTGCCTGTATTTGACAGTTTAGGTGACATTTTAATATTATCGTGTAAACTTTATTGGACAGATAAGTTTTATCCAAGCATTGAAAAATTGGCCCTTATTATAATTATAATATTATACTCGTATAAGAAGTGCAGTAGATAGAGACTCCTCTTGTCTACGATAATCGTCTGAAATAGACGTAAATGGCCAATGATTGAATATTGTATTTATTATAATAGCAGTTGTTGTTGTAGCTGCTGACCACTTATTCGTTGGCGTGGTCGAATAAAATTAACAGTCATTGTCATATTGTAACATTTTAAATTTTTTACAGAATTTATAAATTTCGGAATGATTCAATTCAATTCGATTCCTTCCCATTTATAATATTAGGTAGAAACTAATCGATGGATAATTTGTTAAAAGAGTTGCATACCTTTAGACTTTTATTTAAAACCACATAATGGGTCTTACATGCAGTACTTTAGACCTCCGGTAGAGCGTTACAACGTAGAATGCCTGATTTGTTACTGCACGGTAATAGTATGCTAATTGCTGAAAATAACGAGTTTTTCAAGGATTTCAAATCTATTTATTAAGTATATTATCTATCCCTGGGTTTCAATCAATGTACATCCGTTTATAAGATTCGCGTAAGATCATACGTACGAACTTAGCGTACGAAAATAATAAATTGGTACAGACAATAAAATAATCAATTTGTTTGGTTCATTTTCAACGTTTTCAATTGAATGGGCTTGAATAAAGGCTTTGGAAATGAATAAATTGAGTTTAAATTTTAAGAAATAAATATTTCTTAATTGGAATGGTTCTGTTAAGATACCTACAATAAATTAACGACTTTATATCCAAATAAATAATTCTTACCAGGTTTTCATAGAGAACGCCTACAACCACCCCGACTTGGACTCATCATTGCGGGTGATCAATCCTGCTGAGGAGGTGATGATAGCTCTATCACCAGAGTCCACTTACAGTACACCCGGGATACGGACATTCCACCCGGATAAGCGGAAATGCTATTATAAAGATGAGGTAGGTAAAAACAAAAAGAATAAAAAAGCAATAACAAAACACCTGCACCCACACCATGATGTATTAAAATAACGTATAAAAATGACGGAGGTGCAAAAGAAAAAAAAAAAGATCTAAAAAACCTATATCAATACACCACCAGCCCCCGTACCATTAGTATAACAGTATTATTTCCAATTTCATTATTTTCTATAGATAATCTATAGTTAATATTATAAAGCTGAAGAGTTTGTTTGTTTGTTTTTTTGTTTGTTTGAACGCGCTAATCTCGGGAACTACTGGTCCGATTTGAAAAATTCTTTCGTTGTTAGATAGCCCATTTATCGAGGAAGGTTATAGGCTATATATCATCATGCTACGACCAACAGGGGTGGAGCCAGGGGGGTGAAACCGCGCGGAGCAGCTAGTACTATATATTATTCGGTAACAGTGCTTTCCCTCTGGATATAATACTGTGATAATACTGCTATAGGGTAACTTCCTGCACATAATGCTATTTAAAACTCCTTACTTACTAGTAAAAACCTTACCAACCTTATATTACCAAAACACTACCTGTACTTAAAGATCTTAAAAAAATCAGACGCAAACTCTATCTATATATGTATATAAAACTCAAAGGTGACTGATATAGTGATCTATCAACGCACAGCCCAAACCACTGAACGTATCGGGCTGAAATTTGGCATGCAGGTAGATGTTAGGACGTAGGCATCCGCTAAGAAAGGATTTCCCGAAATTCTTGCGGGAATGGGGAAAAACGGGGATGCACGTACAAAGTCGTGGGCGGAAGCTAGTAGCTTATATTATTAATATACATTTACGTTGTAGCCTTAATAGTTAATACCTTAATCAGCCGTTTCATTATGACCCCATTTCATATATTGCAATATCTCCCAATATTTCGCACACAAAGTACACACGTGCACCTGTTGAAGTGAGCCGTGAAGCGGTAACTTCGCTGTAATTATCAGAACGAGATTTCGCGCTCTGTGACTTCGGGATTTCGCTTCTATGTGATATGCTATAGTAGTGCATTGGTCTTTTGGCACGAGGCGATATTCGGAACTATAGCAGTCTTCTTGTTCGTCGTTTGATTTGGTTCGGTATTCACTTTTATGTCAAACTAGCGGTCCGCCCCGGCTTCGCCCGTGGTACATTTTTACGTTTTCTCTACATAAGAACCATCCTCGTACTTCAAGGAATATAATAAAAAAAGAATTATCGAAATCGATTCAGCCATTCTCGAATTATGCGCTTACCAACACATTTTGCGATTCATTTTTATATATAAAAAAAATCTTGATGAAAGAACGTTGAATTTGTTGTTTGATGCGCTGTTTCCCTATTCAAATTATGCTGTTCCAATAACTTATCATTTCGTCTCCTCAGTTTTAGATAAAATTTGGCATAGATATTTCGAGTATCCAATCTGTAATACTGACTTTTCCGTCTGGATATTTGGCATTAATAAAGGCTCGATTAGCATAGAGGCTACTTTTTATTCGTGATATTGATGTTGAAATAGGGTTTTATAAAAGTTTCAATTGCACGCCGAAACGATCTGTATTGACAAATGTTAGACATATTAAAAAAATCCCAAGGATTGCATCAAATAAAATTACATAATTTTGAAACAAATTTGAAAAGATATTCAGGTACTATTATTATTTACATTTTATTGAAGCGCTTAATATCAATACTCCCTGGTGGCAATATAATCAAATATAATATAATCAATCAATAACAAAATCAAGTTTCCCGAATAACTTGTACACAAGTTTTTCGGGAAACTTAAATCTTTCATTATTTGCTTTGTCACAACATTATTATTATTTATTACTTTTGCCATTGTTCGTGGTTGGCGTTTAAATTATTACTTCGATATCATTGTGTTATCAATCTTTAGATAACAATTAAATTTAAATTTTCTTATCATATATTATAGATGGTTTGATTACAGTATCAATGATATTTTAGTATAAAATATTATAATTTTACAGAAATAGCAGGTGTTGTTTAGATGAAGGATTAAAATTTCTCATTTGTAAGGGCAGTGTTGGCTGATAAGTATTTGATACAGATAATAAAACAACGGTAGATATATTTTTCGCTCAACCATATAATAGATATTATTATAGAATTATTTTTAGAAAATTTATTCATTGTTCGTTATTTTATCACGTTCTTTATTGTAAACTAATTAAATGGCATTAAAAGTTTTAGATTAAGTAGTAGTAGTAAAGGTTTTAGATTTAGAAAGAAAAAAAGAAGAGCAAAGAAAAAACATTTATTTCTAGAAAAAGAGACATTGTCTTAATTGAGGCAGTAATAAAATATGAGAAAATAACGTTAGATGTATGAAAATAGACATAGACATAGAACAAATGTTGTTACTTATGATGTTAGCTATCTTGTCCTGCGAGGTTGCTGGTGTTTCACAAATCACAAGTAACCGTGTATATAGGTTTGTAATTATTATATGTATGTATGTATGGTTTTAATGCATAAATGCATAAACTACTGGACCGATTTTGATGAAATTTGTCACAGATAATCTTTAGACCCTGAGAAAGAACATAGGCATTATTGAGAAATATGCTGGGGCGGACCGCTATATTTATATTTTCTCCATAGCGATATTACATAAAACGTTCCGTGATTAATGGAGGGAAAAACTCAGAGGCAGTACCTACTGTAGTCCATAAATCCATTGTAAGTATTTATTAGCGACCTTATCAGCGGATTGCGATAATATGATCGCGGATTAAATGATATGAAGATTACAAATAGCGAATTTACTATCGAATATTTAGTTTTTGTATATTTGGGTTTCAAGGAAATACTCGCGAATAAAAATAGTTCATAATATCGCTGGTAATAAATAATATGTCCTTGATTCTTTTTCGTTTGATTTACCATCTTCATACATCTTCTTTATTTTTATGGTTGCGTGGATGTTTTAAGCGATAAAGTCTGCTATTGTACACTTGCCATGTTCATGTTTTCTATGTTATTTATCTGTTGTAATTACTGGTATTGTACAATGAAGTGTCTGAAATCTTCTTCTTCTTATGTATAAAAATGAATCGCAAAATGTGTTGGTAAGCGCATAACTCGAGAACGGCTGAACCGATTTCGATAATTCTTTTTTTATTATATTCCTTGAAGTACGAGGATGGTTTTTATGTAGAGAAAACGTAAACATGTACCACGGGCGAAGCCGGGGCGGACCGCTAGTAAATAAATAAGTATGAGGTATTTTCGAACTTTTAATTCTGGCTCCAGTTTTAAAGAATAAGTATGCTGAAAATATTATACACTAGCTGCTCTGTGGTTTCACCCCCGTGGCTCCACTCCTGTTGGCCGTAGCGTGATGTTATATCCATACTAATATTATAAATGCGAAAGTAACTCTGTCTGTCTGTCTGTTACTCAATCACGCCTAAACTACTGAACCAATTTGCATGTAATTTGGCATGGAGATATTTTGATACCCGAGAAAGGACATAGGCTACCTTTTATTGCGAAATATGTACCACGGGCGAAGCCGGGGCGGACCTCTAGTAGCCTATATATAACCTTCCTCGATAAATGGGCTATCTAACACCGAAATAATTTTTCAACTCGGACCAGTATTACCTACCCGAGATTATCGCGTTCAAACAAACAAACAAACAAACTCTTCAGCTTTATAATATTAGTATAGAGAAAAAATATTAAAAATCTATCAAACAACAACCAAAAACTATAATATTATCACATTGATAACAAATTATTCACATTTAGATTGCTTTCTTCTTATCTAGTGTTATTTAATTGATGCCCATGATGATCCTAATGTTCAGATAAAATTCATATTATCATAGATATTATAACTTCAAAGTTATCAAAATGTGGTACATGTTTACGTTTTCTCTACATAAGGACCATCCTCGTACTTCAAGGAATATAATAAAAAAAGAATTATCGAAATCGGTTCAGCCGTTCTCGAGTTATGCGCTTACCAACACATTTTGCGATTCATTTTTATACAGGGTGTCCCAAAAAGTAGTGATGAACGGAAGCTGGGAGGTAGAGGACCAAGAGGGCTATCCGAATCACCCCCATGTGTGTTATGCGATTTTTCGTATTTTCGGAGTTATTACATTTTTTCAATTTTTCATCTATCGCCGAGTACGATGAGATTTTTATTTATGGTGACGTGAATTATTGCGCTAGATGCTTGATTTTTTTTGTGTGCTAAGCTGAATGATAGGCCAATTCAGTATGGTAACATTTACTATCGTTAGATCTTCGAATGGAATAAAAAAAAGAATTAAATGCCAAGAAAGATAAAATTACCCAGTATATTCATAACTTCAAAGGCCCATAAAAAAATAAAATCACATAAAAAGGTTTTCCATTTGGCTTTTAAAAACTTGCTCTATCGATCAGGTAGCCACCATAAAAATTTCATTTTATTATTCTGAAGGCTTCAATCGAAAAATTGAAATCTAAATGTGGTAAGTGCAAAATTTTTATTAACATGATGATCATTAAAACCAATAAATAGGTGTTTAATTACCAGAATTTTTTTAAATAGCCCCGCTGTTGCTCAGTGCAAGTGCGACATCACCGTAAAAAGTTGTCTTTTAAATGTCTGAATGCTTTTTTATCATTTTTAATGGTTTCTTCTGCTACTATGAATTTCCGGGTTATTTCGTCCAAATTGGGGCATTCTCTCAAGTAGCCGAGGTCTTTTTAGTATCCCCATTGAAAAAAAATCAATGGGGTTTATTCGAGGGACCGTGGAGGCCAGGCTTTAAAGCAGGCGTCACCGGCGCATGCGCAGGCTGCAACGACCAATCCATCTTTCAGGGTATTTTTGCCCTTTAGCCTGGCCTCCACGGTCTCCGGACATAAATCCTATTGAATTTTTTCCGTGGGGATACTACAAAGACGAGAGACTGCCACAATTTGGGGAAATTCATAGTAGCAGAAGAAACCATTAAAAATGATAAAAGAGCATTCAGACATTAAAAAGACAACTTTTTACGGTGATGTCGCACTTGCATTGAGCAATAGCGGGGCTATTTAAAAAAAAATCATTTTTAAACACCTATTTATTGGTTTTAATAATCATCATGTTAATAAAAATTTTGCACTTACCACATTTAGATTTCAATTTTTCGATTGAAGCCTTCAGAATAATAAAATGAAATTTTTAGGGTAGCTACCTGATCGATAGAGCAAGTTTTTAAAAGCCAAATGGAAAACCTTTTTTATGTGATTTTATTTTTTTATGGGCCCTTGAAGTTATGAACATACTGGGTAATTTTATCTTTCATAGTATTTAATTCTTTTTTTTATTCCATTCGAAGATCTAACGATAGTAAATGTTACCATACTGAATTGGCCTATCTTTCAGCTTAGCACACAAAAAAAAAACAAGCATCTAGCGCAATAATTCACGTCACCATAAATAAAAATCTCATCGTACTCGGCGATAGATGAAAAATTGAAAAAAATGTAATAACTCCGAAAATACGAAAAATCGCATAACACACATGGGGGTGATTCGAATAGCCCTCTAAGTCCTCTACCTCCCAGCTTCAGTATATCACTACTTTTTGGGACACCCTGTATATAAGAAAGATTATAAGAACCAATGATTTTATTACCGTATTCTGTAATAAAAAAAGAAAACAAAAAAAGCCTATTGTTTCTTACAAAAAGTTACATACTAGTACACGCAAAAAATATTTCTGTGAAAGTCCAATAGTTAAATATTTTTATCTTCCAAATAGCTCTTCAGAATTCAAGTATGTACCTAGTTTTGTCTAATAATAATTTATCTAATCTATTTTAAACAGATTTACTGATAAGTCTTTGAATTTTTGGCAGCAAATCTATTATTCAATACAATATAACTGTAGGTATATTATATTATTATGATGATTAATATCGCCTTCATATATTTTTAAATTTTTGGTACTGTATTGAATTGTAGGAATGTAAACGAAATCTCTTAGTTTTCCGGTTTCTGAATTGAGAATTGATTTGATTAAGGTCTGGGAAAGCTTGGGTTACATACCGCCGACTATATCTCCCGTTAAATATGCAAGTACGTACGCGCATTAGGCGGCCAGTGGGTTTGAAATCAATAAATAATTGAGTGGACCAGAAATGACACCATTTTTGACGTGACAACGTCTTATAATTCAATAGCCGGCTTCACGCACGAAAAAACATGACACATGCGGCGTTACTTCGCTCTGAGGCGTTCCATGTAAGGCTTGAAGTGCAAGCGAGAGCGCGGAACGAGCGACAAAGAAGCACAATCGGCCGTTGTCACGTTCAACTATTGTCAGTAAACCGACTTTACAGACAACCAATTTTTTTTATTACCACAGAAGACAATTCCAAAAAAACCATCAAAGTGACATTGACATGTTGCGATATTTTTAGCTTTCGTGCGTATTAACATAATCCTTGTGTTCTTTTATAAGATACACTATCAACTCTTGCGCATGTACCACCGGCCAATCACGTTCCACTATCCTTCGTGCGTATTTAAATTCACAATATCAATATTGTATTGACGCAATTTGTAATGATATTGGTAATATCTTGGATACCATCAAATCATTATTATCTTAATCTAATTTAATTAGTAAATACTATGTTAGTACCTCAATATTTTATTGTACTTTTTGCATTTTACTTATGTATTTTGTGCAGAACATCGGATAAGAGAAATGTGTTCAGCAGAAACGAGAATCATGTTTGCTTTGATGCGAACTGTCAATTGTTCGTTTCTAGAAATTTCTATTGCTTATAGATGGAACATGAGTTAAGTTGAAACGATTCTAAATGTGTCGTTAGTGATTCCAACAACTGCAGTGGGTGCTTTCATATGTTATTGGAAAATAACTATTTATGGATTTTCTTATAGTCGAATTAATATTGTCTTTTCTTGTGTCGAATCAGGAATTTTGGGTCAAGCTGTTTCAGCACGTCCATATAGGAGGGAAATGAATTAAGAATATAATTTATTATTTTATGCATCTACCCTCAACGTTTCGTGGAAGTCCTATTCCGGGGGTTTACCATGACGTCTTATAGTATTACTAGCGGTCTGCCCCGGCTTCGCCTCTGGTACCTACATGTTTAAACTATCCTATCTCTCAAGTTGGATCGAACTGCACATGGTGTGCGAATTTTATTATAATCGTTTAAGTGGTTTAGCAGTCCATTGAGGACAAACATTGTGACACGAGATTTTATATTAAGATTTTCAGTGATGGTACTAGACGACCTATATAGCGCTGTCATATTTCCACACTGGAAGTATTACTGCTTTAACACAATATGATACGGGGGCTGATCAGCTCTATCACCACATCTTCCCTTTTATCTGATTCCTCTGGTCATTCCAAAATATTTGAAAATCAGCTAAGCGAATATTATCAATTGATTTTGCTTGCGTATTTTATGCATAATCTTGCTAGAAAATAAATATGTGTAAATTCTAACGCCTCTTTACACGACTAATGGTACATACTAAGAGTTTTAATCTCGTGCATTCTAGCACGTTTCTCGATTACTGTGATAAATAATATGCTATGCTAGCTCGATTCCTTAGGCGCGGGTCAAACACAAGCGGCGCGGCTTTGGAAAGGCGTAGAGACGGCACGCCACGGCTGTGCCACGGTTGCGCCGCCTTTCTAAAGTTCTTTCATACAAAATGTAGAAGAAGGACGTGGTGCAAAACAGATTGAAGAGGTGCGCTTATGGCACGCCCGCGCCCGCGCCGCTTGTGTTTCACCCGCGCCTTACTTTCGCATAAATAACCCTACCGATATAAAAACTCTGTAGTTTATAAGAGTAAAGAAGAATTAACCAGCCATTAATTTTTCCAGGTGCATATAGGTGATTTCGTACATTATTCCTTCCACAACTGCAAGTCGTTGCAAAAGATTGAAAGCATTGAAACCAATTGCGAGTGTACTCCATTTTATTTTCCAATCAAAGGTAAGTATGCTTAAGTTAAGTTAAGTGCAAGTTTAATTAATCAGTTACATGTTTTCATCCTGCTAGAATAGAGAGTAACATAATATTGTAAAAATTAATACAGTCTATTATTAGCTCATGAAGTGTACAAAAAGACGGCGGACAACCTGATTTGCAACTAGTGGTTCGCCCCGGCTTCGTCCGTGGTACATATTTCGCAATAAAAGGTAGCCTATGTCCTTTCTCGGGTATCAAAATATCTCCATACCAAATTTCATGCAAATTGGTTCAGTAGTTTAGGCGTGATTGAGTAACAGACAGACAGACAGAGTTACTTTCGCATTTATAATATTAGTATGGATTATACAATGTATAATATAATGCCTTATCTTATTTATTATTCAAGGGTACAAAGTATATATACGTTAAATACAATCAAATTCAGCTTTACATAAGCTAATACCAGGATTATGACAGCTCCTTTACATGGGAATTAAAAGTAGAGAAATACATTTCTGCATATGCCATCTGCAGATGTAATTAGTTTCTGTTTGTGGTCGACGAAAATATTAAAGAGAGTAATTACATATGTAATATTGAGTCTGTGCTGCTACTGAACCCCGCAGATTACTTCGTAATTGATCATTGCATGGTTCTGCAATTTACGTTCCTATTTAGGATGTATATAAAATTTGGTGATTGAAAATGATATTACTTAGGTATTGATATCTCTTTAAGATGAAATAAAAAATTGAACTTGCCCTTTAAAAAATAACAAAAAGAACATTCTTTGAAAATGTATAGTGCTACAAAAGCTCTGTAAGAATCTTTAAAATGCGAGAGAGTGTTATTTGATCCGGTTACGATGTCCCTTTGTAAAATAATTTTACATTTTAGCCCATTGCAATAACTGAAACTATAACTAAGATAAATAAAACTTAAATCGCCTAAGCACTTCATTATCTGACGATAACTAGGAATTAGAAAAATCAGCCTGGAAAATTATAAGACTTCGTTCGTAATTTCCCTGAACCAAAGAAGGTTTTTTGCGCATCCGCGAACTTTATTTAACACCCACGCCCGTCTGGCATCCAAGGGCCAAAATATCCTTGTAGCAATAACAAAGAAAAAAAATATCAAAAAGACATTGACATCAAATCACTAACCATCAACCAAAGATGCAGTGCGGTAAGCTATGTCATCTTGCGCACTTGTTTTTGATAATATCTCTCTCATTGAAATCTTCCGAGGAGATTTTGTTTTTTATAACCGATAACATTAGTTTGTTATCAACACTATGTTCAGGAAATACGTGCAGTATCACGTATCTTTGACTAATTTGAAGGCTATCAAATATATCAGACAGATTTATCCAGATAATTGGAGATTAATTAACGACGGAACAATTATTCTGGAAAATTCTATGCCGGGCAATATTGTTTGAAACGTTTTATTAGGCGGTGTCCACAGAGCGAGCAGCTTCGCGAATCAAATGCTGACAAGCACACGTCATTTACCTCAGCTGAACTACTGATCGCACCGACTGGAGCGTTTAGAATATCGCTCAGGACCAACACAATTCACAAAAAAAAATCGCCAACAACAGCTTTCAGTTAGCTGACGGATCAGCCCCCCTAGTCAAGTGGCTTTCTGTTAGCGTAGCGTTCAATAGAATAGACTACGAATGTATGAGATTGACGTAGGTTGTAGATAAACGCTACGCTACGCTAACAGAAAGCCACTTGACTAGGGGGGCAGACGATCAAAATTAACCGAACAGTCGTTTGTGCCGTTTGTGTAGTGACATTCTTATCCTGCTTTCTAATGACATTACTTCACGAGGCTGCTCTCTCTATAAAAAATATAAAGTTTGAAATAATAATTATGCCAGTTCACAACTGCCATAAACATAATAAGCACAGATCACAGAAACTGATCTCTATGATAATAAGCATTTTTTTTATCAATTTTAAACTATCGATTTTTACTCTAAAAGATTTTTTGAACTAAAGACCAAGAATCTGATTTATATTATCTACTAATTTATAAATTTGATCTTAACTAAAAATAATTAAATTTTTATTTTACAGAGAAGATGCGACCTTGCAATTTTTACGATATGAATTGTATTCGCCAAGTTGCAGGTAAAATAAGTATAAGTGTATTGAATTAAAATACTAATAGTGTTAACCAATTATTTATCATAAAGGAAACAATGAAGTGGCCATGATGTTTATAGAAAAAAAAAAACAAATACGTCAATTTTTTATTGTAAATTTGAACCGATACCCAAAACTTTATTTACAAAAAAGTTGTGTTGGAACGTTATATATAGGTACATAAACTTATTTTTTAAAACATTCACGACAACTCAGTAAATATTTTCATTGCATCCAATAGTTTTTTATATAAAATCGATACAAGAAACGTGAAAAGGAATTTAATCAAATTCCCTCTAGTGGTCACATGCCTTAATAACAAACTTACCAAACTGTATTTTCTGCCAAATGCAGTACCTTTGACTGAAAACTTATAATTAAGCATTTTGTATTCAAATAGGAATATATTTACTAAAAACTAGCTTGTTTTGAATTACGTAAGAATCGATTTCAGCCATTTTAAAGGATTTGAGAGCTTTGTATATGCTTTAAATGGAACTCACTGAATTATTTATTCGATACGTGGTTCGTGTGTATGAATTTATTAATTGATTTACATATTGAGTTCGTAGCATGTATTTGTAATCGCAGGTAAAATGTAATATCCATATTGTTGGATATTACATTGAAAACAAATTATTCAGTCCACGTTTGTTCTGTATTTATATTCTATACTAGCTGCGCCCCGCGGTTTCACCCGCGTGGTCCCGCTCCTGTTGGTCTTAGTGTGATGATATATAGCCTATAACCTTCCTCGATAAATGGGCTATCTAACACCGAAAGAATTTTTCAAATCGGACCAGTAGATCCTGAGATTAGCGCGTTCAAACAAACAAACAAACAAACTCTTCAGCTTTATAATATTAGTACCTATAGATTATTAATTTAGAACCAGGCATTCGGATAATATTATGTGACCGCACTTGGCCAGCGTGGTGGATTATGGCCTGAACACTCATAGGAGGCCCGTGTGCCAGCAGTGGGAAGATAATACATATTATAATATTAATATAATAATCATTTTGTAAAAATAAACTCGTATAATTTATACCTTCAATTTAGCATAACAGTGACTTAAGCATTTTTTTTCTTGACACTAAGGAAGCGCTTGGCCACAATCTCGCCTGATGTTAAGCTATGATGGGGTCTAAGATGGTACGCGCTTCCCTAGAAGGAACGTACACTATTTTCTTGAAGACGTAACTCTTTTAAACTAACCAATACTTCCCATGATTGTTAAGCCCCATCACAGAACCTATTGAAAATATAATTCAGATTAAGATTGGTAAAAGACCAAGACCAGACCTTTTCTTTTACCAACCTGTATCGTTAACTTTTGATAAATATGCATGTACGATTGAATATTTATTATAGATAACCAGACGGAAGAAGTTGGTTTGTCAATACAGAATTCTATAGAATGTCTGCCAGAATGTGAACATTTTGACTATCCGTTGGAGACAGCGTTTGGCGAAATGAGCAACAATGTGCCGCTTGGTGGACTTACGTTTTTGTACGTAAAATCATTTCATGTTTGCCCCTAATTGTTTATAAATAAGATTGAAAATAAAAATTATTAGCTCATTAAATTGATTTAATATTGTGATATGTTTGTTCTATTTTATAATAGGTGGTATTTCAGCAGTGATGATAAAAAAATTAAGTACATATAATTATGTTTCATAGAAATTGACATTCTTAATTAAATCCACGACCCACGTGTCATCATAAGTTAAAATTAGGTACATTTTATTCTATAGGTACATAGCTTGTCAACTTCTTATTAAAGTTGATATGTATTTGGAATTTTATTAACAAGTTTGAATACCTATTATGGAAAATTTTATAATTGTTTATTTGTGTAAAGAGCTATTCACATCAAATTAAAAACTTTCGTATAGAAGCTGTTGTCTTATATAAATCTGATCTCTATTCAATGGTGATTTTATGCGAACCTAATAGGTAGATACTTTATCCAGACTTAGTTATTACTGCATTTTGATCTTTATGTTTCCCTTCAAAAGTTTATTATAAGTACCTTGCATACATAGTCTTTGAGTTACTGAATGGCTAGTCTTCAAATTACTTACAATTATTAAAAAAAAAAACTAAAGTATTTATCGTATCAAGTTAATTCGTGTGTATTTATTTCAGCGAAAATATTGACTTGGAAAATAAATCAGTTTTGAACGTGTTCTTCAATGATTTAGTTTCTACGAGGTACAGACGGGATGTTAACTTCAATTGGCAGAATTTACTCGGTAAGGGTTTCTTTATACTCCATATAAAATCATAATAAATTGACACAGTTATTTTTATTATATATCTAATTGTCTATGCCATGTTTATTTAAATCACGGCTTCTTTAAACAAGTCAATAACTGCGTTAAAAACAACCGACTTCAAACTTGCACTTGCAACATTTACAAATACAGACAAAAATGCTCATAAAATAAAAACTACTGGGCCTATCCGAATAAAATTTTTATGGGACCAATTCGACACCATCCCACATCGAACAAAAAAAGAATCACGTAAATCGGTTCAGAAACCACGGAGTAATCGGTGTACATACATAAAAAAAAACATACCAGCCGAATTGATAACCTCCTCCTTTTTTTTGAAGTCGGTTAAGACGATACACAAAAAAAAATCCACTGCTTGGCGGGCGGAGTCTAATAGCTTGCTATCGCGAACGCCGGTGTGCGCGAAGTCATTCATTGCAAACTCGCCGCGCTGCCGCTGGCCGACTCGGGACAAACATGTATGGAGTCGTCATACAGTTATAATATTGTTATACATTTATTCAATTGTTGATTTATTGGTTTTATTTTCTTGCTTATAAACAAATAATCTTCTTTCCAACAACTACTTAGACATTATTAATAATTATTATTATTTCGTAATGTTTACTTTATTACAAAATAATACAGGTTATAAATAATCTGTAAAATAACAAAAAATATTGTTACTCTGAAAAAATGAAATGGTACTCAATAACGCGGACTACTGAATTGATTTAAGGTTGATGTTCCGACCGTCCCTCCATACATTTTTGATTACCTCTAAACACTTAACACAGACACTATTTCTTTAAAACTAATCATTTTATCACTTCTCTATAATGAAATGTGTGCGCGTTCGACCTTTTTAATCAATAATTTACAATATTTACTTAGAAAAACAACAGTAAAATACCGGAAAAATTTGACACTTCTACAGTAGTGTGCGTGACTTTTGCCAAGCGAAACACGACATAAAGCACGACATCTAGCGCATAGACTATATACTTATTACAGATCTAGCGCGTCAATGTCTAAACGAAAGGCGATGTTTAGACATTGACGCGCTAGATGTCGTGCATTCGCGTTCGTTATCTTATGCATAATGAGCATAATTCTAATAAATCAAAGTTCTGTGTAAAAATTGAGTAATTTCATTTCCAATCGTTCAAAGAAAATAACAATAAAATAAAATAAAACTAATGACCTTAGAAACTATGTTTTTTTTTATTTATTACTCATTATTGTTCGTCCGTCGTAGGTCTGTAAACTGTATTGTACACTGAAGGTAAATGGTACTGTAGGTACTTTAGTTCGGCGTCGTCGCTCGTCGGCTTGATATAAAATTACATTCTTGATTTCATTGACACGCGCTATGATTTGCGCGCGGAATTTCTTGTGTTGTGAATTTATTTTTGTATGCTATGCATTTTAATTGATTCAAATTGCAATGTTTCTCTAGTATGCATTTGAGACTATATTGTAAATTGTAATAATTGATCGTGGGTATAGTAATTAATTATTCTAATAACGCAATTAGTAATATATGTATTTTCGGTGGGATTCAAAACAAAAAATTGGCCCGTGATTTTTATGAAATTTCACCACATTGCAAATCACATCAATCATAGTTCATACACATGTATGACGAAAGTGATTAGTATTGTGGCTAACATTGACTCATCAGTTCATCACTGAAACCAGTGATAAATCAGTACCTATATCATATTGTGTTTGAATATTTTTAAACAATGATATAAGTATACAATTATTATAAATCGGTAAACTATCAAAGTAATCACAAACTTGCAAACATTGGTAAAATGTCCAGTAGTTTATGAGCCTATTCATTACAATCAAACAAACAAACAAAGTTTTCCTCTTTATAATATTAGTGTAGACAAACAATATGAATACGATCACGAATGCAAATTCGGGGATTTTCTAATTATTGCTAAATAATAATTGAATTCGTTTTGAAATACTCTATAATTTTTAGTGTATAAATAGACATTTATAATGTGGTGCTCATTTTTTTTGTACTGCTAACGCTATTGTAGGTACCTATTTTCGTTGTTTTATTTCAAGTGAACACGGCCATACAATTTTGTCACGAGCCGCCTATGATTGTAGGTACTTTTGTTAGGCTCCTTCGTCGTCCGCGTCGGCTCGAAAGTTCTTGATTTCATTGTCACGCGCTATGATTTGCGCGCGGATTTTCTTGTGTTGTGAATTTATTTTTGTATTATTATTATTTTTTATTTATTTTTTTATTTTATTGATTCAAATAAAATATTTCACTAGTATGCATTTGAGACTATATTGTATTATGTAGGTATAATTTATCGTAGGTATAGTTATTCTTATAACGCAGTTATATTTTCGGTGGGACAATTTGACCCGTGATTTTTCTGAAATATCACCACGTTGCAAATCACATCAATCATACACACGTATGACGAAAGTATAGTGGCTATAATTGACTCATCAGTTCATCACTGAAACCAGTGATAAATCAGTACATATATCATATTTTATTGTGTTTGAATATTTTTTAAACAACGATATATACAATATTATTATAAATCGGTAAACTACCAAAGTACTTCCGAATTTTCAGACAGACAAACAAGTAGTTTGAACACGCAGTTTTCTTATACTAGTAGCAAAAATCAAAACCATAATATTATGTTTCCCTACTATATTTTACTAAAAGTCGAGTGCGTCGAAATCGTAAATAATAATATGTTTTTCACCTTCCTGGTTATTTTCCCATAGTAAATAGTGTTTTAGGTTTGTTGTTGTAGGTAGGAATAATAATAATTATTCTTACATGTTGGTTATGAAATGTATATTGAAATAATTTACTTTTACAAATCATTAGTGATATAAGTTTTGAGTGAAAATGCTTGGATCAGCATAATATTATATGGTACTTCAAATACATGTTTTGATAAAAAAAACAATAGTGTAATAAAATAAAACTGCGTTTTATTGTAATCAATGTTGACAATTTTAAATTCCAAAATTATTGATCAATAAAATAGTTTACACCAACAAATATAACTTTTATTTTTATAACAATCGTTCATAATATAAACCGTAGCAGGTGGCGTTTTGAAGTTCTGTCTACTCATACAGAAAAATGGAAAACTTGTTTTTTTTGTAAACAATTTATTACTCATGTTGTTTGGCAACTCGAAGCGTGGTCGTCCGTCGTAGGTACTTTTGTTCGGCGTCGCGTCGTCGTCCGCGTCGGCTTGATATAAAACATTCTTGATTTCATTGACACGCGCTATGATTTGCGCGCGGAATTTCTTGTGTTGTGAATTTATTTTTGTATGCTATGCATTTTAATTGAATCAAATTGCAATATTTCTCTAGTATGCATTTGAGACTATATTGTAATAATTGATCGTGGGTAGGTATAGTAATTAATTATTCTAATAACGCAATTATATTTTCGGTGGGATTCAAAACAAAAAATTGGCCCGTGATTTTTATGAAATTTCACCACATTGCAAATTATATATTATACAATTACAATTACAATTATTATAAATCGGTAAACTATCAAAGTAATTACAAACTTGCAAAATATGCTTTTCCGAATTTTCAGACAGACACACAATTTTATTAGTTTGTTTTAGCAAAGTAGGTACCTATACCTATACGCTTACGTCGCGCGTCGCGTCGTCGAAAACGGTGCGCCCAGAAACAAACATTTCAATTCAATTTTTCAATTCAATTTCAATTCAGTTACAATCATGTTACAATCCTTTTTTTGTTCCGTAATTTATTGTATTTATTCTAATACGATTTTTTTTATTCGTCGGCCAGTTCTACTAGGTATAAAAAGATAAAATTGAAATATAATTATTGTAGCGACAGCCATAGGTATTATGTTACTATGTTTTCGTAAATATGTTTTTCACCTTCCTGGTTATTTTCACATAATCTTATCTTATACATATATAAAAATGAATCGCAAAATGTGTTGGTAAGCGCATAACTCGAGAACGGCTGAACCGATTTCGATCATTCTTTTTTTATTTTATTCCTTGAAGTACGAGGATGGTTTTTATGTAGAGAAAACGTAAATATTATGTACCACGGGCGAAGCCGGGGTGGACCGCTAGTATATATATATATAAATGAATCGCAAAATGTGTTGGTAAGCGCATAACTCGAGAACGGCTGAACCGATTTCGATAATTCTTTTTTTATTATATTCCTTGAAGTACGAGGATGGTTCTTATGTAGAGAAAACGTAAACATGTACCACGGGCGAAGCCGGGGCGGACCGCTAGTCTTATATATAAAAATGAATCGCAAAATGTGTTGGTAAGCGCATAACTCGAGAACGGCTGAACCGATTTCGATAATTCTTTTTTTATTATATCCCTTGAAGTACGAGGATGGTTCTTATAGCTAGAGAGCTAGTTAGTTTAGTTTTAGTGCAGTGGCAGTGTAAATGTTGTTGTTGAGGTTATGTAAATTTAACACTTTAGTTAACTACCAAGATATAAAGAAATGAGGATAGGACACAATAAATATTGGTTGAGGTATTTATAAACTCATAATATACTTTTAAAAAAATCACGTTTTAATAAATTTCTAGAATTAAATTAGAACAGCTGATTCAAAATAGCCTAAAAAATCTTAATAATAATAATTACGCTTCACAGCAAGAAGAAATGTACCATATGTACCCGCACAAAGTCGATATTGTGTTGCCTACCGTTCGACTCAATGGCTAGGGTTGTAACTACCTTTAATAATTATTACCAAACTAATAAACCGAGTGATGCGAAATAACCATAATTCTTTTAGAGTTTGATAAAATGATCAGGCAGGTATTTTCTTTAATCCTCTGAATTCTCGGTTACTAAATTGTATCGTTGAAATTATTCTTAATCGCGTAAATTTAATAAATAATCATATGGAAAACACTTTTCATTTGTTTTTTTACTTTCACGCCCAACTACTATACAATAATTACGTTGTTTCGGTATTTTGACGAGAAAACGCAGGAAACATCCGTTGTATCATTTTAGATAGATTGTATATTTTGTATCTGTAGAATTGAAATCAAAGCTATGTATATGTTGTCTCCATTCTTTTCTTATCGGATTGTTGATCCCAATGCGAATGCGTCACTTAAATTTTATAAAAGACAATTAAGAACATCAAAAATAAAGTGATACGTAAATATTTCACAGTGCAATATATTATGTAATTAATAATAATTATATATTTATGAAAAAATAATTACATCAGATTTAATAATAGCAATTGTTTTGAATGTACATAATATGAATAAATGATTACATCATAATAGTAATAATCACAATTGTTTTATTTCCCATTTGTTGCAACCCTAGCATATTTTCATGTAGCAGCAGAAGTACCTACACTGGCGGCGCGGCGGCATCGTGCGACATCAAAGGCATTGCCTTACTAGGTAAGTTTATAATGACTCATTTCTTTTATTATATAATTTACGTTTTACTTTTACAGAATCCGATTCAATGGATTATGAAGACGAGTCACACAACGCCATACGATAGTGATGATGAATGAACATTTCAACATAAATGCATGCGTCAAGTCTGTAAAGTTTTGTTGTCTGCTGAAGTCTGTACGCAATGAAAATGTCTGCCGTTTCGAAAATAAGTTTTTAAGACCCTAATAAATAAAATATATGAATGGCAGATCTGGTCAAATACTTTCAAAATTGTATTTTTTTCAGCACTTTCATAAGTGTCTGCCAGAATGTTATCCGCGTGATAATGGTCTGCCATTGTTATTTTCCGATAGTAATAATAATCTATTTTCAAATATCAAAATGGCAGACGTGGTCAAATGGTTTCAAAGTTCGCCAAAAATTTCCACCTGTCTTACCTAAGCGCGCGCCCCGTCCACCACTCTGGGCTTAGTGACTCCTCATCTCATGTATAGTAGGTATAGGGGAATCAACACACAAAAATCCAGGTCTGGTCAAATACATACAGGTAGCTTTGCGCTAGCTCTCTAGCTATTACTTCTTATGGAGAGAAAACGTAAACATGTACCACGGGCGAAGCCGGGGCGGACCGCTAGTAAATAATAAAATAATAAATAGTGTATTAGATTTGTTATTGTATCTTGTATACCTACGAATAATTATTCTTACGTCTTGTTGGGAAATGTTCAAATACCTACCTATTGAAATAATTTACTGTTACAAATCATTAGTGTTATTAGTTTTGAGTGAATAGGCATGGATCAGAAATTCAGAATATAATATGCTACTAACTACTCAAATACATACATGTTTACACAACAAACACCACTGACCTCTATAACTATAAGTTATAGAGGTCAGTGACCGTCAGTGACAAACACTATGGATACCTACGCTCGCGAATGCAAATTCGGTGATTTACTAATTATTGATACCTAGTCATTGAATTCGTTTTGAAATAGCCTGTACTTTGTAATTTTTAGTGTTATAGACATTTATAAAATGTGGTGCTCATTTTTTTGTAATAAATCATCCCGAACGCTATTGTATTTTCGTTGTTTTATTTCAAGTGAACACCTATACAATTTTGTCACGAGCCGCCTCTGGCCTCTGGGTGAAATAAACAAGTCAAATGATTTTTGTTCTAATTGTATTTTGGTAGTAGTTTGTTTAGAATTTACATTACCATTGTTTAATTTTTATTTTGTATTTGTAGTAAAATAAAAAGATGAAAAACTTCATTAGGTATATTGTACGACACCTCACTCTGAATCGCGCTAGCGAAATTTTTTCGTTACAGAGCACATATACAACTTTCGGACAATCTTCATTGAGGCCGGCCGGCAAATCGAGTATGTCGAGAAACTTCACTTATTCGATGGAGGTATTCTACCTTCATTCCTCCACAGTTGTGGGACCCCGACGTGCATTGAACACGCAGCTTTCTGATACTAGTAGCTAAAATCAAAACCACAGATATGTCTGTGATCAAAACCATAATAATATTTTTACCTATTATTTTACTAAAAGTCGAGTGCATCGAAATCGTAAATATGTTTTTCACCTTCCTGGTTTTTTTTCCATAGTAAATAGTGTTTTTGATTTGTTGTTGTATGAATAATTATTCTTACTTGTTGGTTATGAAATGTATTTTGAAATAATTTACTTTTACAAATCATTAGTGATATTAGTTTTGAGTGAAAATGCTTGGATCAGCATAATATCATATTTGCTACTTCAAATACATGTTTTGATAAAAAAAAAACAATAGTGTAATGTAGGTAATAAAATAAAACTGCGTTTTATTGTAGGTAATCAATTTTGACATTATTTATTTCCCAAAATTACAATAAAATAGTTTACGCCAACAAATATAACTTTTATTTTTATAACAATCCTACTTCCTACTAATGCGAAAGTTCATACATGTTTCAAAAGAAAAACTTTTACTTTTACTATTATTTCAATTTATCCGGTTTAATTAAGACTTAATATTGATACATATGATCATTATAAATACAAATAGGAATTAACAATATAACGAATACGTGGCACAACTAAAATTTTACCGATACCACCCGTGGTCATTCTCCTTTGTGGGTCATTTGTAACAGGATGGCGGTTCTACAGCGAAAAAAGAAAAATGATGGTCAGAACGCTGATACCGGATACCTTAAGATACTGTAATATAAAATATTACTAGATTAGATAAAATATTATAGGTAGTATCTTCACCGTGTGTGACGCGCTTTACATTCACGCCATCTAGAGTTAAATCTTTATCATTTTTGTATACGTCTGTGTGTGTAAACGACCCTGTATGCAATGACAGATGTTAAAACGCATAATTTTACCGAATTGGGTGGATTTTAAGGCAATGATATAACATATTTCAATAAAATATAATATTCAGTAACCGCCATGACTATTCCTAGGTTTGATGACTATTCCAATTACGCAAAAACTCAAATAAACTAGAAATGTAGAATTCAGCGCCATCTAGCGGGATATTGGCTGGGAACAGATCGTTGCAATCACCTTAAATAGAATTTGATGCTGACGTAGATATTACATCATGCCCAGAAATGAAAGGTACTATTTCTGAAAGAAGTTATAAACCCTAATTCTTCTCAGTCAAAGTCAAGAGTGGAAGATATCACTAATACAGTAAAACTGAAGCCAAACTTTGGATGTTAATTTGTATATTTTTTTGTTAGTTGTTACTTAATCACGTCAAGACTACATTACCAATTTTGATAAAATATAGCTAATTGCCTGGATTTACACATAGGATACTTTTTATCCGAACTGAACACTTCTGTGGGATAAAACAGGATTCACGATATAACCTAATTCCACGCGGGCAAAGCCGCGGTCGGAATGATATTTTTTTAAATAAAAAAATTGTTTAAAAAAAACACAAAATATATTGACGCATGTATTTATTTTTTGCACTCTATTATAATTGTAATTATTCATTACAAATAATCAAAATAAAATAGCCAGAACAAAGTTAGGCCCTGGTAGGGTATAGGTAGGCAGGTACAGCAATGTGAGACGAACACTGGCTTATTTATACCAATAATAATGTATTATAAACATTAAATTAAGTTTACTTTCTAACAACAAAAATACATAATATTAGCTAATGTGAAAGCGAATCAACCAATCATCCCACAAAAATGAAATGTGCACACAAATATTCATCCAAATCGGTTCATGTCATTAGGAGGAGTGACTGCAGCGCCATCTTCCGGGCCCAATTGTGTTTCCAGATCACCCAGGAACTCAATTTAATATACTTACACAAAATTTTTCGAAATGAAAACTCACATTACTATGTAAATATGAATATAAACCTGTTTTAATACTAAGCAATTTCCGCACAGGTGTAGTAAGTATAAATGAAATAAATATCAACATCAAATTCTTTATACAACATACTTATCTACCACCTTCTAAGAAATGTAATTCTTGAAATTATTTCGTATTTTTTTAAATATAATACTACTCCATTGAGCTCCTGTTCCATATTATGTCCGCCATACTTCCACTAAGTTCACCATGATTTTTTATTTCTTTGCACTTTGTTGCTTTTTGCTAAAAATGGAATCATGCGATAAAACCAGTAGAACGTTGATAACATACATTTTTGACTGAATAAAGGTACTTACGAAGGA
Organism: Colias eurytheme; assembly: GCF_061535395.1. Lineage (NCBI taxonomy): Eukaryota > Metazoa > Arthropoda > Insecta > Lepidoptera > Pieridae > Colias > Colias eurytheme. Next base: position 2,613,108 of record NC_142980.1, read on the forward strand.
GTGGGTTCACATTGTGAACAATCAGTGGGTTTGTTTTCCTTCTGGATTCCGGATTTCTGAAAAGATTATCTATGCTATAAATGAAAAAATCTTACACATTCGTTATGTACTTAAAACAGGGGTACATATCAAACATCGTCTATAATACAATTATCATCAAATTTAAAATAAAACCAACTTACTTCATTAATTTGTTCCAATTGTAAGCATTCTTTTTCCTCCAACCTTTATGTTTCTTCTTCTTATTTTCTTTATTGTCCCCATTTGTCTCATTTTGTCTTATCGTGTTGTCACCCTTTTTTACGATTGCGCGAGCGACACAAGTTCCCCGTGTGACGGCCGTAGCGGGAATGACTCGTGCAGCGATCGGGGTAGGAAGGTACAGGGCGGCTCTCGCTATATTGGCTGGTCGCGCGCTAATTTCAAGTATTTCTTGTTTATTTCAAAACCATCGCATATTTCAAAATTCTAAATCGGTAGACGTATAGGTTGTATATTTTATAGTTAATATCCAAAAAGTCGTAACTTTACGTTTGTTATTTTGAAGATGCCAGAGATTATAAAAAAATAACAATGAGAACTTTGTATTTTTTTACTATCGAGAAAATATCATGGAATCATGTTTCTAAAACGGTAGACGTATTGTGTTACTATTGAACTTTCTTGTCAAGAATTTTCATCACGACGACTTTAATAATATAAAAATTACGAAGGTTTAAAAAGGGCCGTAAATGTTAGAAAAATTAATTCATCACCTTAAATATGTTCTATCAAATTGAAAAAAAAAAGATTTTTCGAAACTACCCCACTTTCAACAAACGTTTGGGAGATGGAATTAATATTACACTTGTATTTACAATTAACAACTTGTGTTATTGCATAATATATCTATTCAAATAGCACTCTTTGTTGTTATATCCTAATAACGAAAACGCAACGAAACAGAATATAATATTGGGCGCTAATGGACGTCCCTTTGTGCAAAGAACCCACGTATAGGACTATTTTTTGTTGTGTTCTTTAAAATTGGATTGGAGTGCTATAAATTTCGTTTCAAACGCCTCCTTGGTACAGTAGTTGACGCGTGAGCGTAGTACCGAGGGATCCTGGGTTCGATTCCTAAACATAAAGAAATTCAGGGACAATAGAAAAAAAATACACAAACGTCTAATACTATATTTAATTTATTGTATTGTCTGTTAGAATGAAACAATAAATTTCGTTATATAAGTAGGTAACTTACATAAAATTGGTAACTTATCAGCATGACGTCAATGAACAGACGCAAAAGATTGTACAAGATACAAGGCCTGATCGAAGTACGATAAATTGAGCCGACTTTGATATGGTTTGTTTTTAATTGTTATGCTAATTCGTCTTATCTCTGTGTTTCTTATTTAGGGAATAACCAAGGAATTTGCACCTCATATTTAATAATTAGATCGGTCATTGAATATACCTAATTGACAACATTTTATGAATTGATACATTTGTTATATTTCGAGTTTGAAATGAAAAATGTTATGTATATTTCTCTTTTAAGTAGAGAAATCTTCTAGTATCTGATTCTTTTCAATGCTAAATATATTCAGCAGATTTATTGATCCGGATTATTTAAAATTGCAACTGATATGATATTTATCATAAGGTTATTCCTAAGGACGTTTCTTGAGAGTCAACTGAATCCAACACAACATCACAGTTTTCTGTTTAGTTAATTTTTCGTATGTCTTGATAAAAGTTTGTGTAAGTGAATAATGTACTAACTAGCTTTACGTTAGTGACATGCGTATTTTTTTAATAAACATTTCTACCATCCAATTTACCTTTACAAATACACATAATATTACAAATTCTATTTTGGAAGGAGCTAATTTCTGTATTGCAAACTGCACTATTAGCTTCTTTTTATTCATCAAATAATAAAGGGCTCGGCACGATCACATGCCATGCCTTTTTAATTAAGCGTATTTAGATGGATTATGATATTCTTTGAGACATTTATCAATTATCATAATATATTAGCTATTTTACAAGAATAAAAATGATTCATATTTGCTTCCGTAGTAGATAAATTGATCTATCCTAATTCATTAAAATTAAAAGAATATGCCTATTTATTGTGTATACTTTTATGGTGAGTAGTAGATTAAGAAATAAAAATGCCTAGTTGTAGTTTTTTTATAGCTTTATAAAAATGTTCGAAACGTTGTGACTTAGGTACACAGAACATAAATAACTACTTCAATACAGTTACACAATAAAACCTTAGAATAAAACTAAATAAAACAATTTATGTTTACTAAATAAAACAATTTAAGTTTAAATTGCAAGGGAAAAATGTTGGTTTCTCTGTGTTCTTAAAGTCAAGATGTTCCACTTTAGATTCCAATACTATTTAGGAAAATATTTTTTTCAATTAGTCCATATAGACTATAGGAGTGTTAAGAAAAACATCATCAGTTTGGTTATCCAATGTACACATTAAAACCCTCACACATATTCTGCTAAAATGTTATATTTAATCTAACAAGATGGTTGTTAGCGAACTGAACATTACTATTTAGATAGCTATGGAAGTTTCAGGTACTGCTTCAAACAAATTTGTTGTGGGTAGCGCCTGTATATCAAAATAAGCTGTTACACAGAGGGCTTAAACTTTACAGGAATAACTAGTTATTTCAGTGAAGCAAACTTTAAAGCTGCAAGGGCGGTTTTATCTATATACATCTATACAAATATTATAAAGAGGAAAGGTTTGATTTTTTGTTTGTTTGTTTGTTTGTATGAATTGAATAGGCTCCGAAACTACTTGGCAGATTTGAAAAATTCTTTCACTGTTGGAAAGCTACATCATTTCTGAGTGACATAGGCTAGGTTTTATCCCGGAAATCCCACGGGAACGGGAACTATGCGGGTTTTTTTTTGAAAACGCGGGCGAAGCCGCAGGCGGAAAGCTAGTAAAGAATATATTTTACCATTGCTTCATGTTTTTGTATAGGTAATTGGCATTTTAAAAACTTCCAATGAAATATAAATATGGTGTAATAGTTCTTGCTATTTTCTGTGAATTCAATTCAATCAGTACGCTATACTTTGAAAATGGACTACTCATGCATAATCTACGGCATCTAAAATTATCACGGTTCAATTCACAAATATTTTCAAGATCTGAATCGATTTCAGTGAAGCCGATAGCGATGGTAGTGAGTATTGACGACATTTGAGCTGTGGCTTCTTATCGAATAATACAATCTCGTGAGAACATTGATAGGATTTTGAGTGACAGAAATCACGTATGAGTAATGCTTAATGTTTAAATCACAGTATTACAATATCTATACAGTACGGTGACGAATGTACTTGTGCAGAGAAACAGAGGGGAAATGGCGGGGGGTCTGGCGACGCGGGCAGCGTACCGCAAACACGCTTAGTTTGCATTACCTAGCGCGAAAGGACGACGCGACGATCCCAATGCTAATGGATTATCTACTTAGTTAAATTTTATAATAGAAAATTAAGAACATCCAAAAATAAAGTGTCACGTAAATATTTAGCAGTGCACTGTGCAATACATGTAATTATATATAAAAGAAAACAAATAAGTACATCAGATTTAATAATCGAAATGATTTTGAATGTACTTATACATAAATAGTTACATCATAATAGTTTTATTTCCCATTTGTTGCAACTCTTGCATATTTTCGTGTGGCAGCGTAAGTACCTACACTGGCGGAGACATCGCGCGACATGAAAGGCGTTGCCTTACAGCTGTAGGAAATAATATTGTAATACTGTGGTTTAAATTGTACCGCAACCTGGCTTTTTGGTTAGGTTTGATTTGTCTCTATTATTCATTAATTAATCCATTGTGTTATGTCATTGTTAGAATATTATGTTTTCATATTTTTGATTTATTATTAAGTTAGTAATAAAAATATGACAAAACAATTCAAAAACTAATATATTATTGAAACAATTGCATATCTTATAGCGGTTTTTTTTCTTTATAGTCTTTTTAAGTTGCGTGAAATCAATTGTTGATTATCTTATTGTTATTTTTTTACTTATAAAAATATCATACGTTTAATAGCTTACATGTGTTTTAATATATATAAAAATTAGCATTCATAAGAATTCTGTTTTCATTACAGCTGCATTTGGAGGTCTCTTAAGCCTGATGCTTGGCTTCACCCTAATATCTGGTTTCGATTTCTTTATATTCCTAATATCTTGTTTTGTATACGATTGTAAGATCACCAATGTTTCGACCAACCGGACAGAGCCAAAGAATGTAATAAATATTGAAGAGAAACGTAATTGGCCCAACAAATTGTATTCGAAGCGATATTGAAAAATGGAAGAGTAACGATGGATATTGACTCAATAAAGTTTTGATTCTATTTTGTGTTTTATTTCAATTTCTAGTAGTTCCATATTAAACGTGTTAGAAGTGTTTTCATATGAGAATTGAGAAACACATTATAAAGTATTGAAATATTTATTGATAGGGTGGTGTACTAGTTTACATCAAATCTATTCGGCCTATTGTAAAAATTTTATTGTAAAAATTTTAACTCATGCTAAAAGAAGTTGATGATATATTGATAAATATTTAAAGGATTTAAAAAATCTCTACATAGTATAAAACAAACTCGCTTTCTCTGTCCCTATTTCCCTATGTCCCTTTTTAAGCTTAAATCTTTAAAACTACGCAACGGGTTTTGATGTGGTTTTTTTAATAGATAGAGTGATTCGACAAAGCGGGGAAGGCAAAGAGGAAGGTTTTAGACAAAGCGGGCGAAGCCGGGGGCAGTAAGCTAGTATAGAATATGATGGTATCTTAGTATATTAGTATATTAGTTTACAATTTCGACTATAGATCAACATGTGACAGGTTCGAATCCTGAGTACTTATACATATTTTTATGAGATTTTTCAGTAATCTGTTTCCTCAGGGAAAGGGCGCTGTGTTATCTCGAGCCGCTCTCAGTAGCGGGGTTGCGGGTTTACAAATAATCCGCGGCCCCTCGGCATAACAGCATGGTCCTGCGATAGTACAGCGGCTGTGTAAACTTGCTCATTCAATATTGCAATTATTGTAATACTTCTAGCGCAGCTAGGATCAAGTGACCCAGAAACAATTTACATAGTTTTCTTATAGCACTGGATATTCTATAAAATCAAAGATACTGTATATGAATAATTAACAATTTTTTCTATTGTTAAAATGATACCTACTTTTCATGCTTAGTTTGTATATAATAGTGGGGTATTCAATTTTGAAAAAAGGGTTAAAGTTAATTTCAAGTTAAATCTAAACAAAAGTCGATATATTCCCGAATAGGGGTCCACTTACCCAAAGGAAGAACAGGCCAGATGAAGGTAGTAAGGGGAAATATAAAACATAGTTGTACATAGTTGAAGGTTCTAGAAAAGTATCACACACTACTAAGAGTTGAATGTAAACCTGAACCTTTCATAGTTGAAACAAAACTACTTTGGTGGTCTCTGATTTCATATATTTATACTTATTTGGTAGGTAACCTATTTACAACAAATATTATGTAATTTACAAAACATCCATACTAATATACATATTATAATAAAAAAAAAAAGAGTTTATTTTCTCACATTGGTTACATTAAATAAGTACACATTTCCCCTACATATAAATAAGTGTGAGACTGGAATTATAAATGCGAAAGTAACTCTGTCTGTCTGTCTGTTACTCAATCACGCCTAAACTAATGAACTCATTTTCATGAAATTTGGTATGGAGATATTTTGATACCCGAGAAAGGACATAGGCTACTTTTTATCCCGGGAAAATGACGCTATCCCACGGGAACGGGAACTATGCGGGTTTTTCTTTGACTGCGCGCGCGGAAACAGGCGGAAACCTAGTTCACAATAAATACAATATTGACAAATAGGGAAGTTCATTAATAATAATTAGACCTATTAGATCGTTTTGACATCCTCGCGCCCTTTCGCATTTTGCGCTCGCTCTTCTTAGGCGCGGGTCAAATGCAAGCGGCGCGGGCGCGGGCGTGCCATAACTCATAAGCGCACCTCTTCAATCTGTTTTGCACCACGTACTTCTTCTACATTTTGTATGAAAAAAAAAGATCTTTGGAAAGGCGTCGAGAAGGCACGCCACGGTTGCGCCGGCAGCACGCCCGAGGCGCGCAGCACGCCCGAGGCGCGCCGCGCCGCTTCCTTAAAAGTCGATGCTGCATTACCCAACAAATGATCACCAATTGATCCCTATAACTAATTTAATCACAAGATTATTATCACTACTAATTAAAATAAGGCTAGCCACACACAATTACATTGTCAATGCAAGATTTACAAACGATATTTATTTACGCGAACATACCGCAAAGACTACGCGTCTGTAATCAGTAAAAACTAAAAAGGTTTTAATTTATATATATGCTCGCGTAAACAAAATACAAGAAAATTCTATTTTCTCAGTTCATATTGGGATATTTCGTTTATTAATAATACGCAGAAACTTATTATTAATAATAAGTTTATTTTTTGTGAATTCCTTGTGAATTAATCAATTGTGCAACAAGCAATTTTCAAGTGTGTTTCCATTTACGAAGATACTTGATGCCACTTATCAAGTAACCTTATCTGTTATTATTATTAAAATCGCATATTTTTGTATTCGTATAATTAATAGGATTTATGAATAGTATTGTAAATTTATCGTACCTATTATTATATGATTGGAAAATAAGAAAATAAATAAATAAATATTATAGGACATTATTACACAAATCGACCTAGACCCACAGTAAGCTCAATTAAGGCTTGTGTTGTGGTACTAGGCGACGATAAATATAATATTTAATAAATACATATATAGATAACACCCAGACACAAGAACAAATAATTGAGTTCATCACACAAATATTTGCCCTGACCGGGGATCGAACCCGGGACCGTCGGCTCAGTAGGCAGTTACTTTACCACTGCGCCAACCACGTCGTCAATATAATGATAAATTCATATTTTTTACTTTATTATTTTATTAAATTCACTGTATGCGATTCAGATAACCAGCCACATCATGTCATATTAATTTACATTAATAATAATAATCCATTATCATTAGAAATTCTCTGAACAAAGAAATATTATTATAATTAATTGCACATACCTCAAATAATCTTTTCAAAGGATGTGAATTTAATATCTTATCAATAATGATATAAAGATATTTAATGTGATTACATTAAGCCATCAGTTATGCCAATTTTATTTATTATATTAAATAGGGCGTTGTTTCTGTTATTACAATCATTAATGAGATAAATAAGAAATACCATAATAAACCATATCTGTATAACTTAGAGCGGTTTAGCTGCTCAATCGGTTCTATAAATTATAAAATAATTAGCAATCTATATACCTACTAATATTATAAAGCTGAAGAGTTTGTTTGTTTGTTTGTTTGAACGCACTAATCTCGGGAACTACTGGTCCGATTTGAAAAATTCTTTCGGTGTTAGATAGCCCATTTATCGAGGAAGGTTATAGGCTATATTTCATCACGCTACGGGCAACAGGAGTGGAGCCACGGGGGTGAAACCGCGCGGAGCAGCTAGTATCTAATATTATGCCAACGAGAGAGAGCATTCTGGTAATATTATTTGAATATTACCTAATTACCTATCTCAATGGACTTAACGATTCACGTAAATTCAATGCGAAATTCCAAATTGATATATCAGTAAGCTGTAAATTTAGCATCTATAATCTATATGTCTTACGACAGTTTATATTCTGATCTTGTTACAGCACAATACATTGAAAATCAACGTTACTGTATTAGAAAATATTTGCAGTCAACATCAGAATCTGATAACTATTTATACGAATATATCGCTATCAGTATCCTGAAATATATATCAAACTACTGAATCAACAATATAATATATCTCAATGTAATTGAATCCACTAATCGCAAATGGTGCCTTATCAATTAAGATTATCTCTTTAAAAACCCCAGCCGTTGAAATGTTTATTTCAGTATTGTGAATCGAAGACATGAGAGAGTTGAAAATGTTTTAAACTCAATACATAGATTGATTGAGGTGTTGCTGAGTTATTAGTAAGTATTGTGGTACATGTTCAGCGCGAAGTTATAGATTTATAACGCTTGTAAATATAATCTTGCAGTGTAAGAAGGAAACTGTGATTTGTGTTGAGTGAACTACAAAGGTAAATGGATGCTATTTTGAAAACGTATATTGTATTGAACCATGTTATGTTAATTGCAACGTATTGCGAATGTCTATTGTTTAGAGTATGTTATGATGCTCATAGATTTTTGAATGACTGTATATTGTTTTGTGATAATAATTATTGTGATTTGTGTTTAACGACAACGTTTAGTCTTTGTGGCCGTGAAATAATGTTGTATTTATTATTCAATACAAGCGGTCCGCCCCGGCTTCGCCCGTGGTACATATTTCGCAATAAAAGTTAGCCTATGTTCTTTCTCAGGGTCTAAAGATTATCTGTGCCAAATTTCATCAAAATCGGTCCAATAGTTTATGCGTGAAAACCATACATACATACATACATACAAACCTGCCCTCTTTATAATATTAGTATAGATTAATATTGTGTTATGAACGATGGAGTAATTGATACAAATATATATAGTTATAAGTAAGAGTACAATATAGAGTATAAATAAGTAATTGCATTGTTCTTTAGAAAAATACCAACAAAGCAAAGTTATTTTATAATTTTTCCCGTTTATAAACAGGAAGTTTTTAAGAACACTAATTTTCTTTACTGCATAGTTTTTATAACACTAGTTTAAAATTATACAAATACATAACTTTAGACATAATCAAATTATTTATTAACTAATAATATTTTGCAATTAATTTTATCTACTTTCTTATTTTTTAGTGGATTAAATAGTTCGAGACAATCAACATAAGTACCTAGTACAGTAAAATCCGCGCAGTGATCGATACATTAAACTAGGATTTACTTGTTTTATATGTTGTATTAATAATAATCTTTTAAATAAATGCTATATATTTAACTAGCTTTCCACCCGCGGCTTCGCCCGCGCAGTCAAAGAAAAACCCGCATAGTTCCCGTTCCCGTGGGATTTCCGGGATAAAACCTATCCTATTTCCCGGGGTAAAAAGAAGCCTATGTCCTTTCTCGGGTATCAAAATATCTCTATACCAAATTTCATGCAAATTGGTTCAGTAGTTAAGGCGTGATTGAGTAACAGACAGACAGACAGAGTTACTTTCGCATTTATAATATTAGTATGGATAGGTACTCTAGTATGTACTATTAGGTCAAGTGATTTATGATAAAAAAGTTATATTATGATTTATGTCTATAATATTTTGCTAGAATATTGTTTATATTAGATAGTACCTAACTGAACCTTTATTGTGCGAAATATACGGGTAGAACAAACTAAATGTTATCCTAGTTATAGAATTGAGTATAAACTTACTTGCTCAGTTACAGAGGTAACTATGAAAAAGAACGCATCCTAGTTATGTAGGCATGTTTCGTCCCTCTTAGAAAGGTGCCAAAGTATAAGGACCTCAAGGGCCGCTAGGAGTTCCATTTAAGGTTTCACACCACGAGGACCCTCTTATCCTAGTCAGACTGTAATTTACTCACTTTAAAATTCCCTTTGAATGCGTTTAACAGGATTAACACGCGGTTCATATCAGGTCACTTGTAAGCAGATTAAGCTAGGTAGAAAAGTTAAAAATTAAGTACCTACTTATAATTTAGAAATCAAATATTATTACGGATTTCGCACCCCTTTGCAGTCTCCCCGTGACCATGCTCGATTAAATCTATACTAATCTATACTAATATTATAAAGCTGAAGAGTTTGTTTGTTTGTTTGTTTGAACGCGCTAATCTCGGGAACTACTGGTCCGATTTGAAAAATTCTTTCGGTGTTAGATAGCCCATTTATCGAGGAAGGTTATAGGCTATATATTATCACGCTACGACCAACAGGGTTGGAGCCACGGGGGTGAAACCGCACGGAGCAGCTAGTCGCGTATAAAATCCGTTAAAATCTTTAATTTCTAAATGTGTACCAAGTAAATATAAAGTAATACGTAATACCAAGTAATTGTATTTCTACCAAGTTATTTATTATTATTTATTATCTATCTGCATGTATTAACAATAGAACGATGTATATGAAATACGATTGAAACATATAAGATTAAACTATTTAAAATGAATATGCACATTAAAGAATGATCGCTCATTGTTATCCGACTGAAATGATTACTGAAATTAATATCACATGTATATAGGTATGCAAAAACAAAGTTCATAGATAAGAACTTCGTAGATAATAAATATATACTGAAGACTGAAATGTATGAATTATATAATTGCAGAATTTATTGATGTGGTGCTTTTATCTACACTAATATTATAAAGAGGAAAACTTTGTTTGTTTGTTTGTTTGATTGTAATGAATAGGCTCATAAACTACTGGACCGATTTTAAAAATTCTTTCACCATCCGAAAGCTACATTATCCACGAGTAACATAGGCTAGGTTTTATCCCGGAAATCCCACGGGAACGGGAACTATGCGGGTTTTTCTTTGAAAACGCGGGCGAAGCCGCAGGCGGAAAGCTAGTTCTTATTATAGCTCTTACTTTCACTAGAGATTATTTACCACTTTGTATTGGAATAAACGTACAAAGTAATAATATTAGGTGTACGTATAAGTAATTTAATTCTAATAATTATTTAAAAGGTATGTTAATTTGGCTTAAATTGGACTACGTGTTTTGTTTCCATTTTTATAACCGCGATAGTAACAATACATACCTAGTGATGAGATACCAACCATTTGAATGATCGATATTTTCTGTAACATAAGTTTCTCCATGTTTTCTCAATTGATTTAAATTATATTTGCGAATTTATACAACGCCTTTTATGTTACTTTCTAATTTATGACATAATTCTAAATAAATATTGGTCAATTAATTTTTTCCCACTAATTCAAAATTAGGTTTTTGAAACCATTTATTTGTTAATAATTTCTTATTGATCATATTGTGGTTTTATTACTCATTAGTTAATAATGTATAAAACCCGTACACGAGGAAAATGGAACATCTTTATATACAGGGTTACTTGTAAAACACCAGCAACCTCGCAGGACAAGCTAGCTAACATCATAAGTAACAACATTAATTGTTCTACGACTTTTGATAATTTGTTAGATTTTATTTTCATACAAAAAAAATATAAAATATTCATTTAATTTTCCGTTTGAATATTATAAACTCTACGCGCATCCCAAAAATTACGTAAACAAGAAGCGAATGAGAGGGGAAAGGAGGCGTCGCGTCGTCCTTTCGATAATGAATAGAACATTGACTTACAAATGTTAGGAGAGTACAATAAAAACTAAAAAAAAAAAACATTTAAAAATAATGTATTGCGTTATGCCAAAAGTCGTAGAACAAATGTTGTTACTTATGATGTTAGCTATATTGTCCTGAGAGGTTGCTGGTGTTTTACAAGTAACCCTGTATATGTATCTTGATCATTATTAAACTATTGTAGCTTAAAAATAATACAAAAAGTCCCGTATATTAAGGTATGGGGCATTCCAATATTTTATACAATGGTTTTTCGATCAATTGTTTATGTCTAATTAGATGAAAATGTAACTATAGTAAATTTATTTAAGCAGGAAGGAAGGTTCGAATGATATGGATAGTCAATTGTGTGTTGGAAATTGAAACACACGATTATTGGAATGTACCTAATACCTAGTTATTATTAAATCAATTGGTTTATTTTCACTAATTCAGCTTTTGCCCTCATATTATTGGCTATTTAGGGTCAAAAAGCGGTCCGCTGCGGCTTCGCCCGTGGTACATATTTCGCAATAAAAGGTAGCCTATGTTCTTTCTCAGGGTCTTAAAATTTTCTGTGCTAAATTTCATCAAAATCGGTTAAGAGGTTTATGCGTGAAAACAATACATACATACATAATTACAAACTTTTCCTCTTTATAATATTAGTATAGATAGTATAGATTACCTACTTCGCAAATCGATTTATGAATGAGCGAAGGTGCTGTAACTTACGTCATGACTGCAATGCAATTACAGGTGGTCATAACAAAAATAGTAACAAAATGTAAACAATACTCTATAGTAATCGATTTATTTGAATAATCGGTATACGATAAATTGGTAACAATAGTAACGCAATATAAAATCGATAGCATTATAAACAGCAATTATATGCAGTGATTACTGATTTTTACAGAAACGTTTATACTATATGTTACTGATGTTAGAAGAGGGACTTTGTGTAGTGTAGTTGTAGGTAATTACGTAGTCGATTTCTAATTTTAATTATATTTCTTATCAAAAGTATTAACACTTCTTTCAAGTTACTTCCGAATTTTAACCAAACTTTATTCAGGTCTGGTTTTATGAAGAAAATATGTGATAATATTATTAGAACAATATTATAATAGTTAACTATTGTTTTATATCTTTTGTATTCCGTGTTGTTTACACGTTACTTTTTAATTATTATCCATACTAATATTATAAATGCGTAAGTAACTCTGTCTGTCTGTCTGTTACTCAATCACGCCTAAATTACTGAACCAATTTTCATGAAATTTGTTATGGAGATATTTTGATACCCGAGAAAGGACATAAAAAGTATTTTACCCCGGGAAAATGACGCAATCCCGGAAATCCCACGGGAACGGGAACTATGCGGGTTTTTCTTTGACTGCGCGGGCGAAGCCGCGGGCGGAAACCTAGTATGTTATAAATTCTAAGATAGTAAACATATGGATACAAACACAACACAATAGTGTTGTGTTTGTATCCATAACATAATAAATAATATAACATAATATATTAACACAATAATTATGAAAACTATTGTTTTCATATCTAAATATGTAATGTTTATTAAATTTTACTTTATTAAATTAATTTTCATATTATATTATGTAGATTTCAATGGAAAACATATTTGTAAATAAACAGAATCGCTCATTCGAGGAATTTGAGTTTTGATATAAATAAAATATTTTACAAAACATGTATTAGTACACATGTTATTTACGTGGGAAAATTCCGGATATGATATTAAAAGTTAGTCAGATAGTAGCGATGATTACAGATGATATTTAATCAAGCGTGCGTAATTATTTGCACTTTAATCCTTTGGCTCTAAACATTTTGTATGAAAAAATGAAAATGAAAAATGAAAAATATATTTATTTCATACACACAATTTTCAAAAACAGAAAGTGGATGAGTCCTCCTAGTAAGTTTACAAAAACCTGTGTCAGGAGGACCCGCTCTTCCTTAACTAAAGTTTACAAATATAATACGTGTGCAGATGTATGTGTATAAGTGAGTGAATGTGTGTGTGTGCGTGCGTGTGTGTGTGTGTGTGTGCATGCGTTCGTGAGTGTGTGTATATAGTATTGTTTTATTATTATTTATTGTTTTCTAGTTCGGTGGTTGCGATTGAAGCTAGTTATAAATTACCTACGTCTTATTTATGAGAAGGTTTTTACTTTAATTATTAAATAACAATAGGTAAATTCTAAGAATTAGTGAAAGAATATTTAACTTTCTTATAGCTATATTATTTGTATAACACAAGCGTAAAATAATATGTATATCAAATTTTACTGAAAATAAAAGCAATTGTGATAAAAGTATCCTATATTTATTCTACTAAAGAAGAGTAATTGTACACTTTGTTTACTTTGTTGTTCACTCAAAACATCAGTTTTCAAAGTCTAAAAATTATGGAAAAGAAAATCAAAGAAAATAGAACAGAAGAACTCTGAACCATGATAGAACTACCTACTTGTTTTACTCGATAATAATTGTCCATATCACATTTGATTAAAGTACATTTTTGATTGCAGGTAGAATAAATCCAATACACCCAAAATGGACCGCCTTAGTGTGAGTCTCGTGCTCACACTATGCCTTACTACAGTTGCATCTATCGAAGACTTCAGTAAGTATACCAAAGCCACAGTGCGAAAATGACTCGTATTACAAGGCCGTTTGGTAGAAAATGCTGTAGTATCTGTTGTGGTTATCTCAAGAAAGTACCTTTTGTTTACGTTAGAATGTTCATTAGCTTGCCAATATATTTTTGAAATTTATGACAGTTGACTCAGTTATGGTAATCCGCTTTTACTTTATCTATATTATTACAAATTAATTATAATACGAAATAACAAAATTATAGGTAACTATAAATATAGCTGTATTTTTCATTTTTCAATTGATTAATAATTAAAACATAGAGATACAATTTATTGTGTAAAAATAATTAATATCAAATCATGTGGAAATATTATAATTGATTTATCGTTTAATCTAATTGTAACCACGCGGTTTTTCCTGCCTTTATTCTATAAGGTCATAAGGATAATTAATTTATAGTAACCGTGCAAATATTGATACTTTTTCTATTTTGTCACTATGATGAGTACATAATAAATACCCTAATAGACTATAACATAGACAAGTTTTGTAAGTTAAACGTATAAATCTATAATTAGTTGCTTTTGCGTAAAGAAATAAGGGCTTTTTATCTATGTATCTATTCCGATTTCCACCAAAATTATGCTAGCTAAGTCCCTTCTTCTCCCACTCCTTGATTATGCTGACGCTTGTACCACTGATCTAAATGAAGACCAATTAGATACACTTGAGCGTCTCCAAAATTTCTGTGTACGTTTTTTTACGGTCTTCGTAAATACGACCACGTTTCCCAATTTCGAAAAAAACTCAAGTGGCTTCCTATAAGACTTCGCCGGAATGCAAATACGTTGAAGCTTCTTTTTTCTATCCTTTTCGATCCCAAATATCCTTCCTATTTAAAATCCCAGTTCAAATTCCTTGATTCTGATAGTTACTCCCTTCGCTCTGTTTATAACCTAATCCTTAGTTTTCCTTCCCACCAAACTAATTACTTCGGAAATTCCTTTGCTGTAACCGCTGTCAGACTTTGGAATTCTTTGCCATTAGCTGTAAGACGGGCTTCCTCTCACGGGCGTCCTTTAAAAATCTTTTACACCAGCATTTTTTAAATATAGCATTTCCTGGATATTAACTGTAACTATTTATTTTATTTATTTATATTTATATACTTTATTTATTTATTATATATTTTATTAAATATTTTATGTATTGATATTATAGTTACTTTATTGTATTCTATTATGATTAATACAGGTTTCTCTATAATATAATAATAATATGTAATATATTATATTACTTCCTATTTTATTTTTATCTCATAATAATATATATATATATATATATATACATTTTTTTTTTCTTTTCTCTTTTACGTTTTCAGCCACCCGCGTTCCATTAATTATATGTATTATATATCTATCCTCTACCTTAGGTGGCCTGGAAGAAATCGCTTTTAAGCGATAAGGTCACCTTTTGTACTTCGCATCCAAACAGATATATATTATACTGTACATTGTCAAATTAAATGGTGTGGTACAATAAATGATTAAATAAATAAAATAAAATATCTACTATTTATCCTAGGTGCATCTTATATTTTAAACAAGTGAATCAGAAAATATAAAAAAAAAAATTGATCGCATCTAAGATAGCGTGTAAATTAATCAACAAGGACGTTCTTAATTTACAGCGTTATAAACAAGCAAAGTTAAGCTAATATTATTATAAAACACAACATAATACTGTCATAGTGGATAACAATGATATATGATTGAGGATCGATTCTGCGGGATTAACTGCGCAAGCAGATTATATATACCTAGTGGGTAGTTTATTTTTGATAACTCTGACTATACAACGTGTCCCAGATACGAAAGAAGTATTATAATAAACAAGTAGTGATTGATATTTAATTCAGTGAAGATTCTTATTACACGTATATTTATCAAATTAATGGACTTTTAGGCGTTTTAAACGGTTTTAAAGGTATTTGTTATATGTATTGCAAGGTTTTTGTCCGTGTTAAATCAATAACAATGGAATTAATAAATCACGAAGCATAACGTATTGGAGTACCTATAGAATTGGACTTGCCTTGGAAAATACCTTTTGATGTGTGTTTTTCTGAATCCCTTGAGTATATGTGTTAGGTAATACATATGTAATAAGAATGAAGATGGATTTTATTATGCTTTAATTTTACAAAAAATGTAATAATTTTTATCTGTGACTCCATAGAGGAAAAATTATAACATTTTTCATTCAAAAAATGGATTGAGATTTTACGCGAATTTTAATTACCAACGTATTTTTCAGCGAAGATTCGATGAAATGTTCCTACAAGAGCGAACTTTAATTATACAGAATATTTTCAATATTGCATTCCTTTTGCATTTTTCAATTATTAAGATTAACTCATTAATATACATATGTATATATCATTGACTATACATATGTATGTACATACATAATATGTATATATCATTGACTATATTTCGCTATATGTTTTATTAATAAATAAATATATTTGCTTTGTTCACACCACTAATTGCTTATCTTCTAGTATTGTGTTCTGCGGTAAAAATGAATCTAAGCACAAACTAATCTTACTTCAGTTTAGTTAATTACTGTTACCATTATTTACCTTGAATCTTATCGTTATGTTATAAGGAAATGTCTCTCATTTCAGTATTGAACTTGTATTGGAAGCGTTGTCTTATATTATAATATTATCAAATATGTATTTTTGAAACAGTTTATACCCTTTAAAACCGTTTGTGTTGAATTTGTGATAAAATATTGAAGTTTCAGTTTAGTGGATTATAATTTCTGGAATTCTGTGATATTTGTGTTTTATTTTACATTAGACTTTTGGTAAATATATTTTAGTAAATATTCCATGATGAAATGAAATTCAGGGAAATAAGGATGTATATTTACACACTCCAATAATTTGAATTTTGAAATGTATACATTTTTGAAAACATATTTTTTAAACGAAACGTTTATTTTAAATCTTCTTTTCTACCCACATTCTATATTATATTATTATTTATGCTATTGTATTTTTCTCTCCTTTCCTTTTAAAAGGTATAGTAGCTAGACTTACCCTTAATAAAACTAACAATGAACTCTATTCTCTGAATGAAAGAAAATTCTTTATTGCGTTACATTTCACAAATACATTAAAAAGACACACAAAAGTTTAAAAAAGCAAAAAGTGGACTTAACGATAGGTAGAGATCTCTATCAAGGCAATAAAATTGCAAACGGCAGCCTTATTGTTAGGTAGCGATCTCGACCAGGCAACTCTGTGAGTGCATTGAAAATAGTCTAATAGTTAACAAAAAAGACGTGTGGCTATTGCATAGCATGCCTTCAAGCCACACGACCGAGCCCGTCGGAGTGGGGAGCGTGAGGTTTTTTCGTTACGGAATTTCTCGATTCGGTCCCCGCGCTCAAGGCCCGTGATTATCACATATGGATGTTGTGGTAATAGTTTTATATGCATATACGTCAAATGGATTACTTACCTTGTTTTTAGACGTCGGTTAACTAAATGAACATTGATATCTGCTATCTATTTATTTTTGCTAAAATACTTGTAATATCAATGTTATATTTATCTATTCCGTGAAAGCTACTTATTGTAGAAATTTAGTTATACCCAATAATAATTTAGTTGTTATCTTTGAATAATAGAGACGGAATATTGTTAATTATCGTGCCTAAGCATCTTAATAGATTGCATCGAATTGCAAAATGCTGTCAAAATCGAATAGTCTAGGTACCTTTTTAATTCTTCAGTACGTCGTCCAAAAAAGGATTTAGATTCGTTGAATAACCAATAATCGAGTACCTAATAATTCATGATTAATTAAATGACAACAAAAAAACGAACATATTCATGAAATTATTCGGTCAGAAGTAGAGCTCGCAGTAGCAGGACATTAAAATAATTATAGTCTTAAAATTTTTCCTAAGGCTCTCTAAGGATTACAACACAATTTCAGATCTGATAATAAATGACTAATCAAATCAAAAAGCCATTAACCTCACTCAATCTCAAACACAAACTCAAACATTTATTAATTATTCAATTAGACTTCTTCGAGAAGCACTCTTGAAACGTCATATTTTTAACATTTACCACCGATTCGGAAAGCAGTATCTATGGAGAAGAACCGGCAAGAAACTCCATACTCTCCATAACTCCACACTATATGACTTATTATCTCTATTTTACAACCTCAACTAATACCTTCTAACCTTATCTTATTTTCAGATGTAACCGAGGCCCCGCTTCTGACTGTGACGAACAGACATGGTGAGGAGGTGTTCATAAGCACAGACCTTATGAGGAAGCTAAATGAGGAGCTGGAGACCTGGCACTGGACCCCCTGGCTGAGAACCAGGACGGTGATAGAGGACAATATTCTGACAGAGGTGGCCTGTCCCAGCGGGGACTCGATAGACAGCTTCCCGGACAGCATCTTTGACGGTCAGTTTTAGAAGAAAATATTTATAACACACGCACACACACACAATACACGTACCACACACATAATATGTACACAATACAAGTAGTACAATTTTTCAACACACCCTAAAAGAAAAACACATTATTTTGGACACAGAGTGCGTTAATAGACACACACACACAAGGAAAGATACATAAAATATCGCGACACATCACATACACACAAGGAAAGAAAGAAAGAAAACATTTTGGACCCAAAGACACGCTGACAGAATATAATAGAAGGAACACATTGATTTCAATAAGCACGACAAATTATATTAATTGTCGGGAATAGTGATTGGGTAATCCCCATAGTTGTTTGGCAAAAGACTCAAGCTTGCGTATTTACCCAGAAATGTATGCGGTTCTAACCTACATACATAAGTAATAATATCTCACAATAAATTAGAAATAATATAAATTTACATTATGTGTCATTTTGTGTGCCAAAAAGGACGCTAGGACATTTTGAGTTACCGTTTTACCGCTTGTTATATACATGAAAGCGCCTCGACTCGTAGAATTTAGTCAATAGTTCACTACTTACAGTAGGAGTTCGATATAATCCATGACTTTCTGAACCTTTAATGCATTTTCCGTATGGATGCGTTAATGCTTTTTCCTTAAAACAGAGTGTTTTGGATTAAGAATTTTATTAAATTTTCACTTCTAAAAATTATAAGAATTTTATTAAATTTTCACTTCTTAAAATTCTAGTAAATTTACACTGGTAAAGGATAATTTAACATTTTTGTTTCATGAATTTTGAGATATATTTTTGGCCGATAGTTTCACAACTATAATATGTACCTTTGATTTGTATCCAGACGTTCACAGAGAGAGTAATTTTAAGGAAAAGTTGTAGTAAGTACATATGGCTAGAAAAATTTATAATACAGCTGATATTTTACATTTGATTTTTAGTGTGGTAGACGATAATTGTGCGTTTGCAACTTTCTTCTTTGATTCTCCGATTAATCACATATCAAGATGTTATAGTCTTCATCGATAAAATTCCCAACTAACACTACAACCGTATCTATCCCCAGCAGTTACTGAGATAAACACTAATCCACACAACACTTTAATGTTACAAGTACTAACATACAGATAAAGATTGTGTACTAAACCAGCCTTTCCACAGATGACCAGCTGCGTCGCGGGGGCTTCTTGCTATATGTCCTATTTGGTATATACGCGTTCACACTCCTGGCGATCGTATGTAACGACTATTTCATACCCTGCGTTGAACATATTTGCGAAGACCTGAAAATACCACAGGTGAGAGATATGATTTCAACTGTCAGAATTATTGATCACTTCAATAAACTTCTTCAGCGGCGTTGGGTATAAAATCTTAAACTCGCGTTAGGACACGTGGCCTGATCGAAAAAGCGTAAGACGGATGTGTTTTTTTTAGCCCTTATATTCCATGCGTAAGACGGATACCGTTTCAAAATATCAAACATGCTGAACGTTAATAATCAAGTTTTCACTTCTGCCGGCACTCCCGGAGTGCAACCCGTCTTTTTTTATCTGTAGCTTTAGGTCCGTAAAAAATCTGAATGTATTAATTTGAACTGTCTGTATTATTATTTTTATTCTGTATGTTTGGGTCGGTAAAAATCGGAACGATATTTACTCTGTGGTGGAAGAGCTGTTGATCTGAGCTGATGAATAGTTGTTTGATTTGGTATGAATATAGAGAACGGTATAAATATTTCAGACGGGACAAACGAACTGCAAAAACAGCTATTATAATAATTATTTTGCAGACAGCCATTATAATTATGAATCCTGTGTACTTTGCATTTTTTTTGAACCTACTTTCATAATATAAACTTAAACTCAGATCAAAGGTGCACAGCCTTCGTGTTTCAGCTGAATTCTGTATGTTTTAATTAAATTAATTAAAATATGGCGAACTAATGTTAACACTTTATGTATGTTTACAGATAGTTAACACTTTATGTATGTTTACAAGTTTATTCAAAAAATTGTATGATTACAAGGGATAGTTTAGTTAAAAATAGATCGTAACAGGATAATATCGAAATAAAAACGTAACTAGAATAAACCTCTGTTGTTTCCGTCAACATATTTAAAGCCCCAGAATGAAATAGTGAGCAATTTTCCTGAATCGGATCGAATTGTAACTGCGTGTTTTCTTTGTCATTAAATGTCCTAGCGGTGTTGAAATCTGCTGCAATAAATTCTTATTTATGTAAAGGTCAAGTTCTCTAATGATGTAACTTAGTAATGTGTTAGAGTAGTTTAAAACTAGACGATATGACAGTCCGTATTGTACTTATTTTCTTCTTTTTTTTCAAAAATTTGGCGCGAATTTTGATTTTGGAATGTTTTTTTTTCATTTTAGAATGTGGCTGCGGCCACTTTTATGTCGGTAGCGACATCGTGTCCAGAGTTCTTCGTGAATGTTATATCAACGTTTTTGACGGAGTCCGACATGGGTATTGGGACCATCGTGGGGTCCGCCATTTTCAACATATTGGGAGTCGCCTCGATCGGTGGTCTTGCTGCTGTTATGGTGAGGTTACAACAATAATAAGTTAAATTTTGTGTATATCTTACTAGGTATAGTTGTGAAATATTATATATTTTCTTTATATCTTAAAAGGATATATTATAGATATATCTTATATATTATGGAGATATTATATTTTGAAACTTAAAAAAAAATGTTGTGTGGTTTTATGAAACCACGGTAAAAGTGAAACTGTTCGAACGGTTCCGAACACTGCTTTGTGTAGCGCATGTCGCGTGACGGTCGGCTGCCGAGTAGGTATACCTACTCGGCAGCCGCGATACACGCGACATGCGCTACACAGACCAAAAAGTTTGAGACGATGTAATAAAAGTTTCACTTTAATAATAACATACATGTATACTTTTAATAGTAATTTACTATAAGTAAATTTATCAAAATAAAACTGGCAAAAATGTTCATCTTAAACTTCCACCAATCAGACACTTCAATAATTATAACAGCTTCCCAATTTCAGCCAATCACAATCGAGCGCCGGCCCGTCACAAGGGACGCGTTCATATACATGGTGAACGTGAGCGTGCTAGTAGTTATCGTTTGGGACGGCCAAGTGGAATGGTACGAAGCTCTGGTACTGGGCATCCTGTATATACTGTACTTCGTGGTTATGTTCAACAGTATGAGGATGTTCGCATTGTACGATCGGATGGTCGCGTCGTGTTGTAAGAAGAAGCCTGAGTGTAAGTATCAACTTGAAACCTTAGGCCGGTTGCAGAGCTTCACCGACCATCAGTGCGTACGTCAGTCGCGCTTGTCATATGTATGGAAATTCATAAAACCGTTCATAGCTAGACCGACCATACGCACGCGAATTTCCATACATATGACAAGCGCGACTGACGTACGCACTGATGGTCGGTGAAGCTCTGCAACCGGCCTTATGTCTAAGACTACTCAGACACATTATTCATCTTTAGTTTTCTTAGATATGCAAGAAATGCACTTTCAAAATCACTCTCTTCAAGAAAAATTCCAACCAGAAGCTATCACAGGGTATATATACCCTTCCTCAATTACACAAAAGTTTGGAATTCATTTGTCTTTCTGTGCTCTATCAATTTTTTTTTATTTACTAGACTAGACCAAGAAACTGCGAGTATATATCCGATAGTACTTTCTAATTGAAACCTTATAGCGATCATGCCAATCACTCATCTATTCAACTGAATTGGAAAGAAAATGTAATTGAAAATATTATCTATCCATTCCAATAACTACATTTTACTCAAGAACCATACAATTCAATAAATTACATCAAGTACTCGTGTATTGACAACGTTTCAACCTCGGTTTCTAAGAATCGTAGCAAAGAGTGGTTACTTAGAATAAAAATAAAAATTGCACGTTCTTCGCAGAACTAGATTCAGTACAAAATACTTCGATTTTCTCTGTAAGGGCTAGGACCTAGGTAAACATTTAAAGGAAATATTGATGTCATTGGTTTCCACAATATAAATTTCTCGTAGCTCCTATTTAGGATCTGTAAATTTATTTTTCTCACTTTGACGACTTTCATTGCACTAAGCATTGCACATATTGATATGGAATATACATTCGACGAACCTGCATTCTATTTCGTTCAACGTAAACATCGATACTACCGGACCAGCCCCCAAGATTGTAGGATCGGGGCCAAATGAAAAACACTTTGAACTTCTTGAGATTTATTTTCAGACCACAATCTTAATTTTTAGAAAACATCTTACAGAGAAAGGCCGTCTTCACCCACGATCCCAATGAAAGAGAAAGATCATTCCTCATTCGCTCTCTACTTCACATTTCACATTCACTCATTGATTCGCTCATAGTCTATCGTTCTTCCATTCTAATCATCGTTCAGAAAGTAATCTTACACACGTTCAGAAACATCAATTAATCATACATCTCACCTAATCATCCCACATACATCATAATAGACTTATATATGAAAGAGTTAACGCCCTCGAATTATATTAACATAAGAAATTATGTAGCGCTGATTATTATCCTTAATATTAAACACAAAATTCATAATCAATGAAACTACTATTATTGAGGTGCAATAGTGTAGGTTCGAAAAATATTTAAATAGTCAAGTGAATATAACAGGTATAAAATATGCCGCAGAAAGAGAAGTACTTCATACCGACTGATACATACTTAACAACAAAAATACATAACATATTTATAATGACATAAAATTCATCAAACACATAATCTCCGAATGTGATAAGGATTTAGGTATTAACTGTTTTTATTAATTTGTTACAGATATTGTGTCCACAATCGGTAAGCCAGTCGAAGATGGAATCGATAATAAAGGCTTTAGTAATGATATCTCCAACGGAAACGGTATTTCAAGTGACAAAAGTCTTGATGAAAAAAGTAAGCATTTATGCCTTCTTAAAAAAATAATTGACTCATAAAGTAATCGGATGGGAATCTTTGATATCATTAAGATTTGAAAAAAAAAATTAAAGCCGAACTTTTCAATAGTTACTTAATAACAATGCTTTGAAAACAATTAATGCATACTAAGTTAATATAACTGTACTGCAATAAATAGATCAAGATATATACAAAATATCTTAAAAAACAATTCGATAAAGACATAAAATTATGTACTCACCGATTTTTTTTCAGCGGAACCAGTAGACGTAGTGAAGAAACCAAAGAAGAGCGTCTGGAGGTTCCCGAAAGAGAACTCCACGGTATACAAAGTGTGGTGGTTCTATACTTGGCCTCTGAAACTAATCCTGGGTTACACTATCCCGTCTCCTATCGCTTACAAGAGATTTTATCCTCTCGCCTTCATAATGTGCATTATTTGGATCGGTGCTAACAGCTACGTGGTTTCTTGGAGCATGACTGTTATTGGTAAGAAAAATAGTTTACAAGTATTTTATATTGTATTTATAAGTTGCCCAAATCCCTCATAACAGGCCTTTGTCTCTTGAGTGTGAACATAATGTTGTATGGATTGATGATGACGATTCATAAATTGCATTTAATATCAAGTAAGTACACCAATTTCCTTTAAGAGAGGCCCGTGTCCCAGCATTGGGAACGTATGTGGTCTGATGGTGATGATAATACCAATTTATGATATTTTAAGACATCTTAAAATTTTCCATAATGGACAGTTCCTAAGTTTTCATGTTATTTCTATAATCAGTATTTACCTAATAATCATGTGCATCGTGAAGTATATGTAAACACTTCAGAGTTCTTTAAGTAGATGACATTGGCCCAGTAGAAGACAGATACGACATTCTCTAAAAATGCGTAAATAAAAAAAAATTGACATTGATGACATAAAGCCTGTTTCACAGCTTGATGATTGTCTATTTGAGACTTTTGATGTAAACTATACATTAATTATCTAGCAGATAACACACATATCATTGAACATGAAATCTAAGCAAGGAAGCGGTGGAATTCGCCCTAAAATTTTTATTTAATTCGAATTGAACAATATAAAAACCATTAATCATTATCATACTTACGATATTGTCTCTTTAATCAATTGGTTTCATTATTATCCCAAATAAGATTCTCTCCTAGTTTCATCAAAAATCTTACAATTTATTTGTTCTAGGACACACATTCTTTATCCCGGAGTCAGTGATGGGTATGACGTTCCTTGCCTTTGGTGGATGTTTACCCGAAGCCTGTTCGATTTTCATCATGTCTCGACGTGGTATGTAAAAAATTTTGTATGGCTAATGGCGAAATATCTACAAATGTGAACTTTAATTTTCTTTCGAATTTAAATTAGGACTTGTATTAATTTTTATGTTGCGTCCTTGAATATTAATATTTTTGTGGCATTTCTGCGAATGGCAACCTAAGTTTCTTGTGTATGCGAGAATTGGGAAAATAAGAACTTTGCAGTGTTTTTTTAAGCAATGTGTTATTAATAATGTTCATTGTACAAAGCCATTAAATTCTAAATTTAAGAAATCTATTTGGCGATGTCTTAGAGATATAAAAACAATTCCATATCTATAAATTTTATAATTTCCTCAAAGCGTATCGATGTATAAATAAACTTATCAATAAGATACTGATGATAATAATAAGTGTCGTAAAAAAGCGATTAATTTGCCTTTAAATAATAATTTGTTGACGTCTGTTTGATGCTATCAAAATGTATTATAATGATGACAATTGAATGTTGTTTGCATGCGAGATTTTATTATATAAGTGTATTATGCTTGCGATGTGTTTGCTTTGTCTCGCATTTGCGAATTTAAGCCTGCGAATTATCTATTTCGTGATTTCAAAGATTAAACCTCAAAGATTGTTATCTTTTGTTACAGGTGAGGGTGGTATCGGTGTATCAAATGCGTTGGGTGCTAACTCATTAGCAATTTTGTTTGCTCTGGGAGTACCGTGGTTGATCAAAACTCTGACATACCTCGCGCAAGGCGCCGATTCGACAGCTGTGTACATCAATTCAGCCGGAATTGACTTCATCGTTGGTTCCCTTCTGATCGCTGTCGCGTGTCTGTGGCTGACTCTTTTCATCGGGAAATTCCAATTGCGAAGAACTGTCGGTGTTGCACTTCTCGCCTTATACGTAATCTTCATCACCTTCGTCATCTTAGTTGAAATGGGCATCATCCTCCACACCCACATTGCTATATGCTGATACTTTAGTGACGTGTAGTTAGCTGTGATTCGTGAACTATTCTTATTCGATGTATGGCTAACAATGGACTTTTATTTATTGCAATCAGTATTGACGTTGTTATTCATACATTTTCATCGGGACAAGCGTTTCTGTGATGAAATTGTATTTGTAAATATGTTTTAGTGTAAGCTTCGGCCTTTACTAGTGTACAGTTATTGTTTTTATATTGTTAGTACTTGTTAGTATTGAAATTTGAATTACAATTGTATCGTGTAATTCTGAGATGATATTATTGAACAGTGAAAGAATTCAATTTTTGCAGCAGATCTGATTATAATATGGGGACACAAATGTGGTTGACTGGACTGACTGAGAATGTCTCAGGGAACCAAACGCATTTATGAAATGTAGCTCGAGGGCGTAGTTGGATGTAAGGGGTGGCCTAGGGATCAGCCTTCGGCCCAAATTTTAATTTAGTATTTAACTTTAAGAATGAAAAAGCTTTCTGTGACTCTGGGAGCTGCAACGAATTTTACCCCCCCACTACCTACGCTCGCCCTTGAGAGTTATTATGACAGTTGAACGGAGGAGAATTACAAAAACGATGAATTACAATTCAAAAGTTAATAAAATGTTAGTAATTTGTTTGGCGTTTTAATTATTTTCTTTGTTTGATTGATACACTAAGTATGACACTCGACACTCGACACAGAAATTATTTATAAATTGTAAGGGAGGAAAAAATATTTAAAGGTTTAAATTATATGATACAATAAAGTATTTCTGAGTTTGTAAAAGATAAACTGAAATCAAGACTATCAAGAGGACATACCGATTAATTATTATTCTGAATAAACAAGACAGCCTTTAGGTATAATAAATTTATTATGAACACTTTAATGTGAAAAATAGGTTCTTTTTTAAGGATGCTACTGTGGCTTATCTCATGAAATAAGTTCGCACAAAATGCAACTGCATGTTACTCTTTAGATTCAGTAAAAAAATCATCTTTAAGCAAAAATACATTCATGTCCGTGATCTTTATCTATAGAAATTTCACATTTTATACTAATTTGATTTGAAGAAAGATATAAATTTACCTCATTTGCCTAGATCATCATCACTGATAAGATAATTTAATTCTTTAACTAATTATTGGTGATTAGAAATCGACTTAATTGATAATAGTGTTTTAATTCCATGACAGTGATTATATTAAATTTAATCATGGAAACAATTTGCTATCTATCTTTGTGAAAACAAAGTTTATCGTTTGATAATATTATGTTCGATCTAACAACGAGGCCGTATAACATTGATGATATTAAATCTGTCATAATTAGTCTTTGCCTACTGTTTTTTTAAGCGACTTCAAAAAAAGGAGGAGGTTCTCAATTCATCCGGTGTTTTTTTTACTTTTATGTATTTATTATTTTCATGTCACATATTTCAGACATCTTAGGGATTATTCATTAATAATATGATTCATTAATAATGTTAAGCAATCATGTTATATTCCCTATTATTTTAATGATAGATAATGATATTTCCTCATAAGCTTACAGTCTTGATTGTTAAAGAATGAATTAAATATAAATATCCTTCCTAATGTTATAAATTATAATCCATACTAATATTATAAATGCGAAAGTAACTCTGTCTGTCTGTCTGTTACTCAATCACGCCTAATTTACTGAACCAATTTGCATGAAATTTGGTATGGAGATATTTTGATACCCGAGAAAGGACATAGGCTACTTTTTATACCGGGAAAATGACGCAATCCCGGAAATCCCACGGGAACGGGAACTATGCGGGTTTTTCTTTGACTGTGCGGGCGAAGCCGCGGGCGGAAACCTAGTTATCTATAAATTATAAACAGTCCAGTAAATCAAGATTCAACATACTGTCATGCAATATGTAAATTAATTATCAGTTCTGTACTTTACTATTTTTTTGTTCAGTCCTTTAACATCTACTACAAGTAGGTAGGTACCTATTGTGTCTCTTTCAATAGTACTGTTGAAACTCGTATTGGGGATAGGGGTCTGGGGTATGTCATAAATAAAACACAATTTTTTAATGTATATTTAATATCGTCTTATAAGGTTACAACCAACTGGTGTCAATCGACTCCTACAGTCTAATACCATATTCAAAATGGACGTCGGTCCTTGCCTTTTAAAACTCATTCCGTTAGAGAAAAGTGTCCTTTAAATACTCTTATAATTTAAACACCAATTTATTATTATTATTTAGATTATGTGTAATTATGTGGTAAAACTCTAAATTAAGCGTGTGATTGATAATGTTACTTGAAAAACTTGAAAATTTTATTACGTTACAATGAAACTCAATTAAATTCAAGTTGTATTAAAAAAAGACGTGTGGCACTCGAGGACTGCAGCGGGAAAGCTATTGCATGCTATGCCTTCAAGCCACACCTCCGCGTCCGTCGGAGTGGGTAGCGTGAGGTTTTTCGTTACTAAATTTCTGGATTCGGTCCCCGCGCTCAAGCCCCGCGATACAAGCTATGCAATAGCTTAAGAAATATATCAAACTTTTAAATATCGACTTTTGGAAATAAATTAAACAATTAATAATGATTGGTAAATATAATAAATAATAAAAAACAGCACTCGCAAGAACAAGATTGTTGGTGAAAAGAAAACTTACGAAAAATCCATTTTATTCCGGTTCAAAATTATAGTCAGTGAACATTTTCAAATCACACGAGGTCTTAAATATAAAATGCGTAAAACTGCGATATTTTATGTGTTTAAAATGCAAGGTTTACATTAAAATGCGACTAAATTACTTATGTATCTAATACAAGCTTTGGTGAAAAGTAACTCTAATTGGTGGGATATATTTAAGAACAATATTATAAAAAGAATGCAATGTGCCTATCGTGAGGGCCAATTTAAAACATTCACTCATATTAGGTACTAACCCATAACCGTAAACAACAGACTATAATATGCTACTTTAAGAATAAAATTCCCCATTTAACAGGTCTATTTGTTAAAATATTACGTCTGTTGTATGAAACACCGAATTTTAAATACATTCATACAAACATAAGTTGATGTAAAATATTTACTGATATAAAAGGTATATCAAAACCACCTGTATCAAAACCACATTGTGGATACGCGTGATTATTTTTCCGACCCAAATATCGACCAATAGAATTGCACCATTCGACGTCACGTGGTACAACCTACATGGTATTATACTGATAATTTTTTGAAAGTTTTCTCTGGTCGTTGACGTCAAACTGACAGGTTCAATTCAATTGTGAAATAATTATTGGCCGACATTTGGGACGGAAAAATAATCTCCCGAATACCACACGAGCTTCAAAATTATCTGGCATTTCCCTCAAGGTTCCCTGCAAACAAATAAAGTCGTCAAGTTTTTCAGGAAAAATCACTCGCGCTTCGCGCTCGTGATTTTTTAACCTTGACTAAAAACTTGACTCCTTCATTTGTTTGCAACGAACCTATCGGAAAATACCCGATAATTTTGAAGCTCTTGTGGAGTGAATAAGTGAATATTCGATATACAGCATTACAATTACTTTTAATCATTACAGTTGTTAAATTTTGATAGTATCGAATTAATTCGATTCCGTTCATACTTACTGGCCCTTAGAGCGATATTAACTATTTCTTAACCTAACACTGATAATAATCAGTCATAAAGTATGAGATCTCAAAATCTATAAACTACACAGTCAATAAGATAAAACCTATATTCCAATATTTAATACTTATATAATAGATAATTTTGCCAAGGTCGTTATATTACGCTGGTCCGGGCATGCTGAATTCCGGTATATTTTCAAAGAAAACGTGGATATTATATATTATAATTAATATAAGCAAAATTACTGGTCACACAACTACCTATATTTTTTGTGCTTATGAATCAAACAATTGTGTCATAATAATAATACCACTTAAGAAAACATTTTATGAGATTTTCCCAAAAATTGGTTGGTTGATCGCTTGAGTCATCGAAGGTAAGTAGCCATCTCAATTACGTCACGAAATCACTTCTTTTGGACTGAAAACTTGTATAATGTCGAAGGTAACTTACCAATTACAATCCTACCATACATCACAACCTACTACATCCTACCACGCACCACACCACAGCCGAATTCTTAATCTTTTCAAGATGGTTCAAAAAATTTACATCCAAAGTGACCACAGCTCAACCCTTCAACTATAGCTGACGGTCATAAACACACTCTTCTAAACATTATACAAGTTTTCTTTCCTTAACTAAATGATTGACAAATTTTTCGCCTGACTTGCTGACCATTATACCGTTTGGTTTTTAAGTGCTTAAACGACGTCAACTGTGTGGCGGCGGTGCCTCTCCGAGCTTGCTCCTGGAACGTATTATATAGATGAAATATAAACTAACATAATATTATATTATGTGTTTTTGTAGAAAAGATTTTAGGCTTCCAAATTAAAGAAAAAGGAATATTTGAGGATGTGTCAAATTTTTTGGAACGAAGTTCCTTATAGCGCGTTGTGAAAGGGGGCTAGACGGAAAAAATTCTTACGAAAAGTTGTCACGACACTTTTTGCTAGAGTTGTGAGCCGTGCGGCGTGCGCGTGGTTCTCTGTCTGTCTCTCTCTAACTTAACACTTCGTTCCATCCGGATGTCCTTGACATCGCTCAAGTTTTTTTGTCATTGGTAATTTAATGTGAATACACATAATAATGAATTGTGTAAGTCTTTTCTGTTAGTAATAAAAAAAAAAATAAAAATAAAAACCAGACTTCTGTGTCCTTCCAAACCAAGACATTTTTATTTCTTTTTCTTTCTTCGTTTGTACTGGGAATCGAACCCAGGACCCCTCGGTTCTACATAACCACTGAACCAAAGGGGACAAATAAAGATAACGTAAAACCTAAATCCAATAGAATTTAGCACGTGCCTATCAAATTTCGCTGCCGCTTTGCTAATTATACTCGTAGTGGGTACAAGATTATCTGGATACAATCATGTGGATTGTGGATGCTACAATAATTATTACTAGCTGCTAGAATTTCATAGATACCTAATGACCGTGAAGTAGAAGAAGTATTAAGAAGAAGTATTGGGTCTTTAGTCTCTGAGAAACGCACGCTTGTAACAATTCATTTTTTTTGTGTGGTGTCTCTCGATGTTAGCCAGAAGGGCTTCTACATCTTAACGCGGACGCGTGGGTGAACTGAAGGTTCACCCTGGTAGCGACATGCGCAAGGGCGTCCCCCCTTGACGGGATCTCGAACCTCGGCTTGGGCTGTCGCTTGAGTGGAGGTGGCCGGAAGGGCGTCCTAGTCGGACGGGTGCAACACTTCAATGGACTAAGGACAAATTTATCACTTACCACTAATAGCCGTCATGGCGAAGATGTCACGGCGCTGGCGGCGGCGATTCAACAAAAGGCGGAACGCCTTGATCACGTCCTGATTCGTGAAGCAGAAGATCGTCGACAGGCAGACACCCTGGGAGTAATGTGGGTGTTTTTATCACGGAATAGGTATGGTAATTGGATAGGAAGATGACGTTGCGATCACCATATATTTTGGAAGTTGGTCTACGTCGGTAGGTTACATAAAGGTTTATGTAGATTGTAGAGTTATTGCGTAATTAAAAGCAATGCTTGAAAAGCAAATCTATAATATAATATTATAAAGCTGAAGTGTTTGTTTGTTTGTTTGAACGCGCTAATCTCAGGAACTACTGCTCCGACTTGAAAAATTTTTTGTGTTAGATAGCCCATTTATCGAGGAAGGCTATAAGCTATATATCATCACGCTAAGACCAACAGGAGCGGAGCACTGCGGGTAAAACTGCGGGGCAAAGCTAGTGAATTATAAAGCTTTTTATCTGTATCCTCTTTAAGGACGCATATACAAATTGACGCGCATCAATTTTACGTTTTGAGTCTTACTACTACACGTGCACGGCTCACACACACAGCGAAATGCGAGAAACGACGAAATTATGACTAAACTGACACGACTTGATAATTGAACTTATTTTTATTGCCATGTTTTTTTTTTTAATTTACTTTGATTTGTTTGTAACGTTGAATGGTCACAAAAGTAGATACCATTTACCTAATTTCATGGGACAGTGATTGATTGGTAAACAAGTATGTACATGCCAAAGTGTACTTCGGAACTATTATTCTTCTGGAACTATTCTGGAACTATTATACGAGTAGAACTAGATGTGTCGAGTTTAGGCTCGTTTTGTTAGTTATGTCGAGACCTTACCTCCGGACTTGATGGAGTGACCTGAAGGTGTACTTTGAAGACTGCTACTGGAACTACTAGACGATTAGAGCTAGGTATGCCGAGTTTGGGCTCGTTTTGTTAGTTATGTTGAGACCTTACCTCCGGACTTGATGGAGTGACCTGAAGGTGTACTTCGAAGACTGCTACTGGAACTCCTAGACGATTTGAGCTAGGTATGCCGAGTTTGGGCTCGTTTTGTTAGTTATGTTGAGACCTTACCTCCGGACTTGATGGAGTGACCTGAAGGTGTACTTCGAAGACTGCTACTGGAACTCCTAGACGATTTGAGCTAGGTATGCCGAGTTTGGGCTCGTTTTGTTAGTTATGTTGAGACCTTACCTCCGGACTTGATGGAGTGACCTGAAGGTGTACTTCGAAGACTGCTACTGGAACTACTAGACGATTAGAGCTAGGTATGCCGAGTTTGGGCTCGTTTTGTTAGTTATGTTGAGACCTTACCTCCGGACTTGATAGAGTGACCTGAAGGTGTACTTCGAAGACTGCTACTGGAACTACTAGACGATTAGAGCTAGGTATGCCGAGTTTGGGCTCGTTTTGTTAGTTATGTTGAGACCTTACCTCCGGACTTGATAGAGTGACCTGAAGGTGTACTTCGAAGACTGCTACTGGAACTACTAGACGATTTGAGCTAGGTATGCCGAGTTTGGGCTCGTTTTGTTAGTTATGTTGAGACCTTACCTCCGGACTTGATGGAGTGACCTGAAGGTGTACTTCGAAGACTGCTACTGGAACTCCTAGACGATTTGAGCTAGGTATGCCGAGTTTGGGCTCGTTTTGTTAGTTATGTTGAGACCTTACCTCCGGACTTGATGGAGTGACCTGAAGGTGTACTTCGAAGACTGCTACTGGAACTACTAGACGATTAGAGCTAGGTATGCCGAGTTTGGGCTCGTTTTGTTAGTTATGGTGAGACCTTACCTCCGGACTTGATAGAGTGACCTGAAGGTGTACTTCGAAGACTGCTACTGGAACTACTAGACGATTAGAGCTAGGTATGCCGAGTTTGGGCTCGTTTTGTTAGTTATGTTGAGACCTTACCTCCGGACTTGATGGAGTGACCTGAAGGTGTACTTCGAAGACTGCTACTGGAACTAATAGACGATTAGAGCTAGGTATGCCGAGTTTGGGCTCGTTTTGTTAGTTATGTTGAGAACTTACCTCCGGACTTGATGGAGTGACCTGAAGGTGTACTTCGAAGACTGCTACTGGAACTCCTAGACGATTTGAGCTAGGTATGCCGAGTTTGGGCTCGTTTTGTTAGTTATGTTGAGACCTTACCTCCGGACTTGATGGAGTGACCTGAAGGTGTACTTCGAAGACTGCTACTGGAACTCCTAGACGATTTGAGCTAGGTATGCCGAGTTTGGGCTCGTTTTGTTAGTTATGTTGAGACCTTACCTCCGGACTTGATGGAGTGACCTGAAGGTGTATTTCGAAGACTGCTACTGGAACTAATAGACGAGTAGAGCTAGGTGTGCCGAGTTCGGGCTCGTTTTGTTAGTATATAATTTTTTTGTGGTATCAAATGTAAGTGGGGTTTCGAAAACTAGAAAGACAAAACGTTTATTTTGTACATGCATATACTACTGATAGGTACTTACAAAAACTTTTTAGGTTCAAATATACTGAAACATTTTATAACTCAAGAAAGGGCTCACCTATCCAAACAAAATGTTAAGGCTTTTTCCGGACAATTTAGTAGATGGTTTATGTGAAGTTTGGTAAGGTAGAGTAGGGTAAAGTAGGGTAGAATAGGGTGAAGTAGTGTAGAGTAGTGTAGAGTAGTGTAGGGTAGGATAGAGTATGATAGGGTAGGGAAGAGTAGGGTATAAGATAAAAAAATGGATAATACTCACCAAAAATATATTTTTTTATTAATTCTTAGTTTCCATTATTACTACTAGCTGGCCCGGCGAACTTTGTACCGCTAGCGCGGAACTAATTTAGGCTTTAATGAATGGAATACAATAATCTTATATATAAAAATGAATCGCAAAATGTGTTGGTAAGCGCATAACTCGAGAACGGCTGAACCGATTTCGATAATTCTTTTTTTATTATATTCCTTGAAGTACGAGGATGGTTTTTATGTAGAGAAAACGTAAATATGTACCACGGGCGAAGCCGGGGCGGACCGCTAGTACAAAATAAATATAGATATATATAACAGTATTTTATTTCGATGAATAACACATAGGTATAGGTAAATAGAATAAAAATAAAACAATAATTAGACTACTATCTGTGTTCCCCGACGAGTACAATATGGGGGTCTTCAAGCGTAGAGTGAACAGGTACCTTCTAGGGAAGCGCGTTCCATCTTGGACCACATCTCAGCTTAACATCAGGCGAGATTGTGGTCAAGCGCTTCCCTATTTACTTCATACACGTGCCAGAGAAAAATTATTGAACTACGTTTTGCAGCCTGGGATGCACTCGGACTCTTTATTCTTTATCATCGTGTTGCCTATGATAGTCTCTACCGTAAATTTTCGTGGATACCTTTTGGAACACTCGCTGTAAACCATGCATGGTGATTGGCAGTTGATGGTGCCACACGGTCCATTCTTTAGACTAACCAAATTAAAATGTGTGCATGGTGCAAGCCTGATTTTATTCATTCGATTGAATACATCCATCATGGAATAATCCGAAAGATGTGTTGCTTGTAACTCATTGCTTGAAAACACGTGTGGTAATGTCGAGCCGATCACTTCATAATTGTCCGGGAAGCAGCAGTTGAATAATTTCCATCCATTTTGGATAACATGTAAATGTTATGGAATAGACCCAGGCCGACCATAATGACGATTCTCTGTGCTAATTGCATCGCGTAAATGGATGTAATCTTCAAAACGCAATTTAGCTTGGTTCAACTGAATGATTCAGGGGCTCCGTTTCAATTTTAACGTTATAATATTATTTCAACGCAATATAGTTGAAGCAGTCAACGAAATCGCAACAAATAATTGTCAGAATTTTTACATTTTGATAGATTTTTTTTAAAATAATTAATCGAACTATCCTTTTTGGTTAGTTTCCTCACCGAAAATACCTTATCAATTTCTGATAGCACGCGTAAACACAAATATTTGAGGAATTTTTATGTATCTGCTTTTATTGCACTTTTCAATAATTAATTTTAAAAAATACAGACAATAGTTTATTCACCCTTTTTAGTTTTTAATTATGCATAATGTCAAACAACACCGTATTTGACAGGATTGACAACTAATGATTGACATGTACGAAAATCAAAATTTTTGGAAAATATTTATTGGTCTAGTTTTTGTTGTTTTTAGGATTTATTCTGCTGCGGTCTGGGCGGGTCTGGGCGGAGACAAATCCAACAAATCTAAAACTATGAAAATTGGTTCAGCAGATCCCGAGTTATAAGTGTTGGAACATACACGACTTTCTTTTATATAATTAGAAAATTGGTTCAGCAGATCCCGAGTTATAAGTGTTGGAACATACACGACTTTCTTTTATATAATTAGAAAATTGGTTCAGCAGATCCCGAGTTATAAGTGTTGGAACATACACGTCTTTCTTTTATATAATTAGAAAATTGGTTCAGCAGATCCCGAGTTATAAGTGTTGGAACATACACGACTTTCTTTTATATAATTATAGATGGCAATGTGATGTATGTTCCCGTAGTTCCATATTTCTTTTTAATCTTGGATCGATCAATTCTGGAAGGAGGCAGTTCTTATAAAATTTAATTAAAGGTGTTTCCATATTTTCCTTCCAAAATTGATCGTCTTTTGCTATAAATTCATATTTTATTTGTCCAGGGCCCGTCCAAATAGCAAACACACAAGTCTTTTCCCCTGTTATTCGCAACTGACCTTGGATTTGGAAATACCATTTATGTTTAGTATTCACAATTAATTGGTTCGTCGGAGAGTATTTCCAGAAGTCTACTTTTTTCTGTCGTATCGCTTCTTCTGGGTCCATTCCATATGCTGACGACGGACATTTGAGTTCAACTATGCCGTGTTCGCACTTTCCATCAGGACTTGCACCAAGAAAAGAAATTTCTTTGTCGATCGACAACCCGCACTGCAAAATTTCAGTGTTTAGCACTTGTTCCAGATCGCGTAGTGCGGCGTACTCATTACTCTTACCATGTTTGATGGATGGTACATTACTTAAATCTCTTCCATATAAAATT
The DNA here is from genome assembly GCF_061535395.1 of Colias eurytheme. Classification (NCBI taxonomy): domain Eukaryota; kingdom Metazoa; phylum Arthropoda; class Insecta; order Lepidoptera; family Pieridae; genus Colias; species Colias eurytheme. Next base: position 2,649,374 of record NC_142980.1, read on the forward strand.
TGTTTCACTAATGGTGCACAATTGGAGCTTGGGCGCCGTTTACATACTAAAGAAAACCATGAAGCTGTAAGCAATTTCCTTCTGGTTTCCAACCATAAAGGACTAGCACTTTGTAAGATTGTGTCTTGTTCGATCTTGTCTTTTTCTTCAGAAGTGATTTCTAACCTTAACAAAAAGTCTCTTTTAGCTATTTCATATTGGTTATCGTCCATGTCAACTTTTAGGCACTCTTCGCCATAATGAACGTCCTTGTTAGTGGAAGGCTTGATAACTTTTTTCTTTTTGATTCTTTTTTCCATTACTTTCACATTTAATTTTTGACGAATGTTTTCTAATCGGACTATCTCATGGTTTGCTTCAGTGCCAAAAATATATTTATGAACAGTTGACTGTAAGGCACCCGAATTATACGATATAACGGCTGCGGCACAGCGGCCAGCATATGATCGCCGTTGCGAAAAATTCACCCTTTTTCCGCCAACAAATTTTGCTACTCTGGCGTTAAAACTCTCCACCAAGTTGTTCGTTTCGTTGTGTACGAAGCTATAAGCGTGGAACGACAAACGATGAGCCAAATCTTCAATTTTTTGGAACACTCCATTTGCTTTCAGTTCTGGCACCATATTTTCGGTACGTTTCTTCATTTCATCGTTACAGAAATATAATGCACATTTTGAATGATCCCCGAAAATGTGATAAGGACCATTAGTTATATCATTTTTTATATTTTCCATTTTCTCGGAAAATGGAATATTTTGCTTGACCCAATATTTGACGCTACTATCTACTCCCAATCGTATCCGCAAATAATTGTCTTTTAATATCTTTCGAGCTCTTATGGGATATGTGGTGTTGCTCGATATTGATAAAAGCCCTTTGCAATAGTTTCTGAGCAAATGATTTTTGCACTCAACTTTACCCACAGTCACATTCTCATATGGCCTAGAATTTCGAATACTAGCATATGTGCTTGAATCACCATCAGCTACATACTGATTATAAATAAGACCATGACTTTCTATAGATTTTTTGAAACCCTCTGTTATAATAGCCGCTTCCATTGCAGTAGAAGGCCCTTGAAAATTTTTAAAACACTTATGTTTAGGTGGTTGTACTTCTTTAGAATGTGCTCGGGAACAGATGATACAAGTCTTGTTTTTTACTCCATAGTAAAGAACTTTCTTAGAAAAAAATCCTACAATAGCACCAACTCCAGAAGACGCACTGTAATTCGTTCCATACGAACGTTTGGACCAACATGCATCACCCGATACAGGAATCATTGGTATTCCATTATCATTTACGCTTCCAATAGATAGAGCGTGATTCTTCTCTTCCATACCAGCTTCTGCCATACAGTGCTGGGCAGTTTTGTGCCACCATCGACAAATTACATCATGTTTACATTGATATAATCGTACTGACATAGGTGGTATATTAATATGACAAAGTACCGTGTTCATCTGTGTTACTCCGGCACCAATAGTCATAATACCGGCCACGATTTCCTCATTCAAATCCATTTTATTTTCCGAATATTTGGAAGATTTTAATTCAAACTTTTTGCTGCACATTCGGCACTTCATATGAAAAGTTGAGTTAAGTCCAGTCCTTTTTTCATTTAACATTTCAACGGTACTTAAATTACAATTAAACATGGAACTATGGTTACTGATTTCTTGAAGCTGTTCCATAAAATAACCTATTTCTACGACCCTTCTACCTGAAACCTGGAACGGTTCTGTTTCCTCATAGTTCTAAAAAGAAAATGGGAAAAAAAATTACTAGTTATTTTTTAAACAAATCAAATCAATATGCATGCATGCAATCAATCAATGCATTATAACTTACGTAAGACATTTCCGAATTGTTGACATCAGAAGTATTACAACTTTGTTGGTCATATCTTTCCGGATGCCCTTCGGGTGTATCATCACGACTACCTTCATCCTTTTGCCTGTGAAAAAAATCCTATGACAATAAATGTTCACAATTATGCATGTATTTTTAATAATCATATATGTACTAACCGATTACGCTTTTGAAAGTTACGTTTACAAGCGAGAACTTTCTTACGCGAGCTTTTCCCGAACGGCCTTGGCATCTAAAACAAAAATTGTGTTATAAGAGCTATAGACTATATCACTCTTATAAGATAGCTTTACTCGTTTATTAGTTACAGTCTATAATCATTTATTAGGTCCAGTAGCAGTCTTCGAAGTACACCTGCAGGTCACTCCATCAAGTCCGGAGGTAAGGTCTCAACATAACTAACAAAACGAGCCCAAACTCGGCACACCCAGCTCTACTCGTCTATTAGTTCCAGTAGCAGTCTTCGAAGTACACCTGCTGGTCACTCCATCAAGTCCAGTGGTAAGGTCTCGACATAACTAACAAAACGAGCCCAAACTCGGCATACCTATCTCTACTCGTCTATTAGTTCCAGTAGCAGTCTTCGAAGTACACCTGCAGGTCACTCCATCAAGTCCGGAGGTAAGGTCTCAACATAACTAACAAAACGAGCCCAAACTCGGCACACCCAGCTCTACTCGTCTATTAGTTCCAGTAGCAGTCTTCGAAGTACACCTGCAGGTCACTCCATCAAGTCCGGAGGTAAGGTCTCGACATAACTAACAAAACGAGCCCAAACTCGGCATACCTAGCTCTACTCATCTATTAGTTCCAGTAGCAGTCTTCGAAGTACACCTGCAGGTCACTCCATCAAGTCCAGAGGTAAGGTCTCAACATAACTAACAAAAAGAACCCAAACTCGGCATACCTAGCGCTACTCGTCTATTAGTTCCAGTAGCAGTCTTCGAAGTACACCTGCAGGTCACTCCATCAAGTCCGGAGGCAAGGTCTCAACATAACTAACAAAACGAGCCCAAACTCGGCATAACTAGCTTTACTCGTCTATTAGTTCCAGTAGCAGTCTTCGAAGTACACCTGCAGGTCACTCCATCAAGTCCGGAGGTAAGGTCTCGACATAACTAACAAAACGAGCCCAAACTCGGCATACCTAGCTCTACTCGTCTATTAGTTCCAGTAGCAGTCTTCGAAGTACACCTGCAGGTCACTCCATCAAGTCCGGAGGTAAGGTCTCAACATAACTAACAAAACGAGCCCAAACTCGGCACACCCAGCTCTACTCGTCTATTAGTTCCAGTAGCAGTCTTCGAAGTACACCTGCAGGTCACTCCATCAAGTCCGGAGGTAAGGTCTCGACGTAACCAACAAAACGAGCCCAAACTCGGCACACCCAGCTCTACTCGTCTATTAGTTCCAGTAGCAGTCTTCGAAGTACACCTGCAGGTCACTCCATCAAGCCCGGAGGTAAGGTCTCAACATAACTAACAAAAAGAGCCCAAACTCGGCATACCTAGCGCTACTCGTCTATTAGTTCCAGTAGCAGTCTTCGAAGTACACCTGCAGGTCACTCCATCAAGTCCGGAGGTAAGGTCTCGACATAACTAACAAAACGAGCCCAAACTCGGCATACCTAGCTCTACTCGTCTATTAGTTCCAGTAGCAGTCTTCGAAGTACACCTGCAGGTCACTCCATCAAGTCCGGAGGTAAGGTCTCAACATAACTAACAAAAAGAACCCAAACTCGGCATACCTAGCGCTACTCGTCTATTAGTTCCAGTAGCAGTCTTCGAAGTACACCTGCAGGTCACTCCATCAAGTCCGGAGGCAAGGTCTCAACATAACTAACAAAATGAGCCCAAACTCGGCATAACTAGCTTTACTCGTCTATTAGTTCCAGTAGCAGTCTTCGAAGTACACCTGCAGGTCACTCCATCAAGTCCGGAGGCAAGGTCTCAACATAACTAACAAAATGAGCCCAAACTCGGCATAACTAGCTTTACTCGTCTATTAGTTCCAGTAGCAGTCTTCGAAGTACACCTGCAGGTCACTCCATCAAGTCCGGAGGTAAGGTCTCGACATAACTAACAAAACGAGCCCAAACTCGGCATACCTAGCTCTAATCGTCTATTAGTTCCAGTAGCAGTCTTCGAAGTACACCTGCAGGTCACTCCGTCAAGTCAGAAACTAAATATGTATAGATAAACTACGATAACATGGCGCGCCCCTCCAAATTACTGTTTCAATGTGTGTAGTGAAATACAAATATTTAAATATTATAATTAATTTTTATTATTATATTATATTATTTATTATGAATTTCACAAATAATTTCAAACGTTTTGAATTTTGGAGGGGCGCGCCATGTTATCGTAGTTTATCTCTAGTTTATAATCCCATAAGTATAAAATACTATAAATAAAATCTTACCTTGTTGTGCCTTGGTTGTCGGTGCAGAATGCGTGAAGGATCAAGTTTGACTATGTCAACTATTTTGTATACGTACAGCGATCTTTTCGTAAACGAGGAGCTGCTTACAAGCGTCACAGTGTCTACTCACAACGGCGGCTGAGCGCAGACTAAATTACTAAAATATTTCATTACAAATTGTGTTGCAATAATTCAAGGTAGTGACAAATAAAATAACCCTTATTTCAATGCAATAAGTATCACGCGTTACAGCTAAATATGTGAAAAAATAAGATTTGATTTTAATTTTTTTCTCAGCCTATTTGTAACATTTTGATAGTTTTATCTAGTACCTTTTTGAGTTAGACATGTCTACTTACTTAAAATATTTTTAAATAAATCAATTTGTTTTATTAAATACAAGAAAAATGTTCGTTTATTCAGCACGATATTGTCAATTTTGGGTGAAGAGGCAACGGAAATTATTTTTTTCAATATTATAAACCAAAATTTTCGACTTAAAATTTAGTACCTTTTAAAGATTAAGGAGTAATCTATTTATGGTTATTTTTAGTTAAATTTGGTTTTGTACTATTTCGCCGCAAAATGCACCGAAAAACTGCGTATTTTTGTCAGATTCGTAAACGCGTCCTTAAATGATGATGATAACTGTTTACAGTTACAAAAATAAGTTATTTAACGTAATGTAAACATTTTTGTTACATATACTTTAAAGGTATCTCGATTTCTTGGGAAAATTGTTAGTTGCAATATTTATTGACTCAAGTGATCTACAACTCTACAAACATATTCTGAAAGGATTTTCTAAATAATCTGTTTGCGCTATCCATTGCTAGTGGATAGTTCTGAGAATTTTTCTTTGATGGAATAAAACGTTATGATTAATTGTATTTCTGCGATCGTTTATAAACAATAATTGATATAAATTGGCTTACAGCTAAACTATAATAATTGTAGATTTTATCTACCTATCCAATAAAGAGAAACGTTTGATTTGATTGAATAATTGTAAGTTAGTCTATCTTAAGGGAATTCCCGTGTCCCCTTGTGGAATGAGGGGAACATGCATTTTACATCTGAATCACTGATCGATTTTTATACAAATAGATAGATAGGTGGTCAGCCTTCTGAATCCTGCCAGACTGAAACAATGTTGCGGGAATCGAACGCAAGACCTCTCGGTTCTACGTTCACGCCTTAACCTCTGTCCTAAGGCGGTAGTTTAACCACTGACTACTAAATAGTAACACCGGTTTAACGGAGGTGATGCTCATAAACGTTTAAAAACTGAGCCGACTTTTAGCATTTGATGTTCTAAGTCAAATAAAATATTATACATATTTCTACTTTTAAATTTTATCGTCGATTGTATTTCCATTGACACAGAAATGCTAACTCCATTTGCAAATGGCGAACCATTTCATTCAATATATCAGAGTAGCGTTTTAATTATAAAATAATCCGAAAAAATAGAGCAATACACGATTTGAATACCAGTATAAAACATTTGCTGCTTTCCATTTTAAGTATTCGGAGGTATATCTACCTATTACCTATATCGTGTTTAATAAAAAAAATGTCCTGTTTATTCAGCTCACTGTTCAGAATAAACCAACCACTACTAGCCATTGCCTCACCTTAAATATAATATGCTAGAATGAAGATAATCTTACCTGGAGGCTCGTGATGATCGACGCTAAGATCTGGTAGGGCCGCTCAATCGCGGTCTGCTGGGACGGGTGCATCGGGATCAGGATGAAGTGCAGCCCAAACAGTGGGATCTGTTTGAAAACCCATATTAGCATATTATGAGCGCCTTCACACTACGGCGTTATCAGCGCGTCAGATGCTTAACATTATAAGAACAGCCGCGCGTAAGCAGCACGGTAGCCTCGCTGCAGTTTCGAAGTATGAAGCACTTCATTTCCAAAATGTATTCCAACGGGAAAATATCTTAGGAAAAAATCAACGGCAAAGTAGGAATATTCGTATATAATAATTATATCTAGTTTGTTTAGGGTTCTGTTCTCGTAAGCCGCACAGCTGCCGCGCTGCTAAGTCGCCCAAATGTGAACGCGCTCTTATATCCAACCCTTTGAAATACCTTTTAAATAGCTAAAAATAGCTGTCAAAGTCCTCACACTCATAGTCCACCGACCTATGTCGGCTAATTTTGTCGGCAATACATTTCGCCTCAGTCTTGGTTTACACAGTCCACTAGCCTATGTCGGCAACATTTTGTCGGATGTGATTCTTTTTAGGTTGCGTCTGCATGCCTATGAATTTATGCCTATGTTTTTAGTGTGTGTTTATAATGACACTAAAATAAACGTGATTGTTTGCGTGAGTCTTATTCATTTAAAACTAAAAATTCAGCACGTGCTTTGTTATCTGCGAGATTTTAAGGACGAAGATATTTTAAAAGGATCGTTAAAAAAGTCAAGGTAGAATAGTTTAGGTATTCACGCACCGATTCCTCCGAGAGTAGTTTTGTATTTCGTATTAATATTTTACATATTCTTTGGATATATTTTATGCTTTAGGTTTTTCATCTTCGTAAAATTATAATAATATTAAATAATTTCAAACACTGATGAAGAACGCGATTGTTCAATTTTATATAATTTCATATTTTTTCTAAGTTAAAAATTTAAAAAAAGGTCTTTTTGACTAACTATGGTGACAAAAACCAAGATTGTCGTAACATAATATTCAGATACCACTAAACAATATGCATGGCAGTAGTAGCGAAAAACTTCATTATTTTCCATCCAATTCTCTGTTACGGCGTTAGTACACTGACGCATACGCGTGCGGCAGCGAAAAAACGAAAAATCTGGTAGTGTGGCAGGATTTCGCATACCTATGATATGTCTCACTCTAGCACATAGATAGATGAAATAGTTGCGTCCTTGTTAGTATTGTTTTGCAAGGAACTGCGAAATGGCCATTACACAGACGCATTGCGAAAAAGTTGCGAAAACATTGCTGTGTAGGTACTAACGTTCCGCAGATATGTATTTCGCTACGCAGTAGTTTCGCAGAGATACGCTGCCGCACGCGAATGCGTAGGTGTACTAACGGCGTTATTACAAAGATACGTTATATCCAACACAATGAGTCGCCAGACCGCAGTTTCTTCACATTTCCTCGACTTAATTGATATTTACGCTGTGAAACGGATTCGGTAAATTAGTGAGCTCTAAGCGCGGAATATTTTTCCTTCTTTAAAACATATTACAATTCCTCGAATATTATTACGTAGATGTTCATCATGATGAAATTTTAACCCCTTATTGCATGAATTATTAAGGAGATGAAATAAAAATTATTTTTTTGCAATAAAGTGTTTATTAGACCTTACATTATAAGATCAAATTGAGAAAAAAAATTATTTACTTAAATTATAGAAAATATGAAACGGCGCCATATATGGACTCGTATGCAGTGTTCGTTATATTTTTTCTGTCAAATATGGCTTCGTATGCAATTAGAAAAAAGTGTCTAATTAATAAAATAAAAATATATTCCGTACTAATTTCACACACATGGTTGCCAAGCCCCAAACTAAACTTAGGCTTGTATCCTGAATGCCAAGTCAACTGATATACTACATATATTTTACATAAATCCTTTCCTACTAATATTATAAATGCGAAAGTTTGTGAGGGTGGATGTATGTGTATGTGTTTGTTTGTTACTCTTTCACACAAATATTACTGAACCGACTTTAATGAAATTTAGCACACATAATATAGAGGGTAACTTGGACTAACACATAGGATAGGTTTTATCCCGGAAATCCCACGGGAACGGGAACTATGCGGGGTTTTCTTTGAAAGTGCGGGTGAGGCCGCGGGCGAAATGTTAGTACTTTATATGGATACCTAAATAACACCCAGAATCACAGCCAACTTATACTTCGTGAATTGCTTAAAACATTTACGTTTGTCATTATAACATAAAAACACGTTATATTTTTCACATAACATGAAGGAACGAAATTGGAACAATATATGCATAGCTGACGGGTGTACTTCTTCCAAATTGGGTAATGGCTAATCCCATCAGGTCGTACAGAATCAAAGTGAAAATCTAGATGTCTTGCAGGAGTTTTTCGTAGCTTTTTTGGGCAATTGGCGAGTCAGGAATACTGAGGAGACTCCAGAGATGCCGATGTTCCTAAGTTTTTGAGAGACGACCACGTCTTTTGGTAATAAGAGCTTTCCCTGACTTTCGCATTTGCTCTGAAACGGCTAATTAAAAATCATACAGTGGCATATAGCATGAGTCTGTATTTATTGATGATGATATGATATTTACATGCTTAGCAGTGAGATAAAAGTGTCCAGGAATCGATACTGGAACAATCAGTAAAAGTATCCTTGAATGCATACCAAGCCACATATGACATAATATATTTTGGACGGAATGCATGTGAAGCCAAATATGACAGATTTGGAAAAGTACAAAAAAACATGATTAAAGCAAAAAAACAACCAAACCAAATGATTAACCTTATTTTAGAAAGACTAAAGAATGAAGTAATATTTTTTTTCATGGCTTTACTCACCTTTTTGATATTGAAATCTTAATTTGAAAATCACGGTTTTTTCCGCGCACCCAAACCGTCGCACGCGCTAGACTAAATCTATAATATATCTGATGGATAACATTTACACTGTATAAATTAATTACATTCCAATTCACGATGAAATGCTGTTTAAGATGTAAGGTAGTTTTTTTTGATATTGTTTATAGTTAGCCTATAAAAAATTCTTGAACTTCGTCGTCCATATATGGCTTTGTATGCGGTAAGGGGTTAAATATAATTTATATGAACATATTTAATTTTGCAATATTTACAATTTTCATGAATTCATTTGCAAATTAATATGGATTACCTTAATAATAGAGTGTATTGTTTCAATGATTTCTGGGATAAAATAATTTGATATGTCGAATATGAATAATTAGTCTTCCCACAACCCTATATTATAATAATAACTAATTGATTGGTGCAACTGTAAATCACATTTCCCAGAACGAAACCATTAACACAATGAAAATAAACTAAGATAAATAATACAAGTATAAATTCAACCCGGTAGCGCGTCATCTATTGGATAAAGAATAAAAATATATAAAAGCTCCATAGCGGTGGCGAAACACTAGGTGTTAGTCCAAATCTATATCTATATGTGAAAACACTTTGATTCATAAACATAATGGAGGTTTATCTCAATCCCTGCCCCCCTAGACAAGTGGCTTTCTATTAGCGTAAAGTTGAATAGAATAGATTATGAATGTATGAGATTGACGTTTGATTACGACGACGACGACGATTGATTACGTCAATCTCATACATTCATAATCTATTCTATTCAACTTTACGATAATAGAAATCCACTTGTCTAGGGGGCGGTATATATAAAGGTATAGGAGAAATACATATTCACAAAGTTGCAATAGATAATATTAGTATACCTGAATTTGTGACCTTCATCTGTCTCTATAAAGATCTAGGAGAAACATTTACAAACGTGAAAACTTTTAGCTACATATATATAAACTGGAGGCAGATCACGATCCCTATCTGTATGAATACAAAGGGGGTAAGATAGAACTGACGAAGCTGGAAACATTTGTATACACGTGAACAGTTCTTTTTTCTGTTTGTATTTGTATCCACTTACCAATATCAGCGCAGCCTTAGCAGCCTTGATCATCGCACGGAAGGTGCTCTGCTGCGGCGTGTCCCGAATCTTGAAGTACAGCACGCACACCACGTTCACCAGAAACACTGTGAAGAATCTATTGTTAGCCTTTGCTTTGGGTTTGGAAGACAAAGCTTAGGCTAACAATCATTCCAACAAAAATCTTTCCATCTCGATCGATAACCTTATCGAGTGTACCTATACTAGATAGTACGAGTCCAAGAGTGTATACAAGTCCTGTTATCCCTTGAATTTCCGTTAATCAGATTGGAGTTTCTTTTTTTATAATTCTCATCATTACTAACAATAAAGGATTGTGGAATAAAATTTCAGCTTTTCCTAGCTTTAACCCACGACTTCTCGGATGTTCCTAAATAATAGGTAGCCGTCATTTCCTAAAACGAAACACAAAAAAAAACCACTTTCATATAAGTGTAGTATAATTTATTACTTACTCAGCGACAACACCAGGGAGGTAAGCACTGGGATCGACACAAGCCAGAAGGCGTTGCTCGATTCCGTCCAGCAGCTAGAAAAAAATAGACGAATTAGAAGTCTATTCAATTTATATCCTCTGAAATAAATTGCTCCGATAGTCCATTTGGATGTACAATTCTTGAAACACAATTATTTGTTGCATTTTAACCTCTTTTTTTCCTGTATGTTTGTATGTAAATTGTAACTGACTTCTTTACTCTTAGAGGTTTGTGATCCATTTTAGACGGAAAGATTTAAAATTTGTAGAATTTTCTTTGTAAAATGGTGGAAAAAAATGCGTTTTAGAAATAAATTGAAATTAAAACATAAAAAAAATCATGCAATGCTATTGTTATAACAAAGTAATAAGAAGTTAAAGTTATACGCAGAAGTAATATAATTTCGCATGAGTTATTTTTACAACTATACACATTTTTTCAATCGCTTGTGCATCGCTATGACGATGATGAAAGTGAAATCGCAAAATACGTAAAGCAATTGGCAATAATACGTAAATTCCACGTTCGCAAATATACACAATGAAATTTAATTTTAATGTATATAGGCGCTTCCATATCTTCCTTCCATGAATTTTAATTAAAATTTATATAGGCGGTTGCTGTTGCCTTGTTTTAACTATTCGCATTGCAAATATTCTCCCTTTTTAACTTTATCGATATTCTTTATTATTCTTTGCTCATAAAAATCATGTTCATGCATTGCAATAAAAAAAAATGTTAGATAGCAGATTGCTAGAGCGCAAAAAGGATAATAGCTAAAATATGCACAAAGCAATACCTTCGCGAATAGCTATGCAAATATTGAGATAATTTAATTGAAAAGTTGATTTCCGTGTCTCGTTAGAGTGAACAATGGTTTTAATTTCACTGGTGACTGGACGTGGATTTCTATCTTATTTATGAGAACTTGTATAAAATAGATTGCATTGGATAGCGCTTGTACTGTCCGTGTCACAGATATGCGCAAAGGTCCAAACAGATTTTATTTCACTATGATAAATTTAAAACAAATCGCTGCATCGTGCCCCATAGCTTGTTCAATTAAAAATAAATTCGCTTCACACTAATATTCCAAATTGTATTCTCAATAATAGGATAATAATAAAAGCATTGCAATTAATGAATTAGGAATAAACATAAATTCAATCACATCTTATATTAGTACTTCACTTTTAGTTTCGCATAGATCTTTTATAAATTTTTTACTTACTATTGCGTTTTGTGCTCCGCGTAGATGCGCACACTTGCATAAGCCGTCATGATGATCGCCGGCAAGACCCAACCAATGCATCGGAAACACGCCATCGGTAGACTGTTCTTCATAAATACCTGATGATGGAAACATATCTATGAAATGCTTGACACGTGACAAGAAGCTTAACAAAACCAGCGTGTATGAAAGCCCATCTATTCGAAAGATTGATTACTGCTATGTTTTCAAATTCGTTTCAAAGTCGTAGTATTTCTGAATTTAACGATAAATACTTACGCAAACCAACGACAAGTGAAGATGCAGCCCTTCACAGAACATCCACATATAGCCAGTAACCATCAAATAGTACGTAATCACGTGCAGCGCCTGACACCAGATCTAATAAAATTCATTCATCGTCATCTAAACGTCATCGTTGAAAATATTATCTAATTAAGAACTATTGCTATTGTATTTATGATCAATCCAGGAATTAAAAATACTACTGAGAATGTAGAAAAAAATACAGATGATAATGTAATTGATGTTGCAATAACTACTGAAGAGCTAGATGAAACTGACCAAACTGAAGAATGTAATTTTGAAGGAACTATAAAATAAGCTAACGACATATGTAAAATCGAATTACTATAAAGTTTAAAAGCTGATTCTGGGGGACCTAAAGACGCTAAAGATATGAATGAAATCAAATCGATTTAGTGGTAAAGTGTTGATAAACTTACCGGGTTCGCGAAGAGCACATCCACATCGTTGATGACAGCCAAATACCAGACGGTCCACATAATGTTTGTGAGGACAACCGAAGAGAAGAGGTTCGTGTGTAAGCTGATACGTGTACAGTTTAGAGTCCGCCTGTTGGAGATACAGTTATTGGTCGTCTTCATTTATTTAGCAATTGTTTAGTAGTAAGCTAAATACCAACTAACTAAACTAATTGAAATACTGTTAATGTCCTTCTATTTGATAAATTATCGACAATTGTATTGTGTACTTGAGAGGATGAAATTTAAACCTGCTTATATTATTTTATTAATTTTGAATAAATAATCAATAGTCTTTGGTACTTACCGAAATATGAAGAAGATCAATAGTGCCAGCATCAAAGCCAATGTGGATAGCGCATACCCGCTGATGTATAGGTTGTTGACCATTTCGCGGAACTATAGAAATTTCGACAATATGAATATGTGGACCCTGAACCACCTAACTATAATATGGTGAATATCTTAACTGATAAATTCATTTTATCATTTATTAAGAAATTTAGCGTGTTAAAATTAGACTTCTGTTAATTAAAATTGTTAATTTATTATGTCGTTGTAAGTGAAACCATAAAAAAAGTATTTTATATACGGATTTTATATACAATCAGTTGTAGCAGTCAAGTAGTAGTTTAAAGGAAATTGTCAAATCAATGCAAACCATTTTTGAAAGTAGTATAATTAACATTTTATTAGAATTTGATGATTGAAGACAAAAAGGCCTACCCCCACATCTTCATAGTTGACGCAATTTGTGTAGTTTGTCCATGCCTTCTTCCCCACAGGATGCTCCCACCAGGTCCCATTGTCAAGGCAGCTGTAAAAAATATCTTACTTAAACGAGGTATAAAAGAAAAAGATGGATCATTAAGATTGCGTTAAGATTGATTCAGAATTCGTAGATATTAAAAAGTTTACAACACGCATGCCTTGTAATATATGGAAAGATTTGGTAATGTGACGTCGGGATGATTTAACAATCCAATTATCGCATAAATATTAATAAAAATCATATAAATAATATTAATTAGGTAAGATTGTAAAATTGTCATATGTTAGCGTTAGTATTCTGTGCTGATGTTTCAAATTGGTATAATTTGTAATTAATTTACACTACAAATTGAAGTATTGAAGACATCGATGATATGTTGGGTAATGTAGAATCAGTACTTTGACAACTCCAAGTACCTACAAGCACAAACGAACTAAATTTAAAGGGCATTGAAGTTGTGGATGACATTTAAAACTTGGAACGCAATACTAATAGAACTTATCATGTTCCTTTTGTGAGGTAAAATACTGAGGAAATAAAACACATACACGAATGACGTGTAAGTCCCAAAAATGCGTAGGTGTCCAGTTTTTAACAAAACATTTCAACGTCAATATTTGAAGAGCGACCAACAGCTATCAGGACAAAGAATAGTGAGATCTCAAAGGATCATATAACTGCGTGTACAGAGGAAATATCCTGAAAAATATTGGTGTAAATTTCACCAAAACAATGGATCAATCTTTTGTTCCGTTGTCATGGTTTATTAAGACTGGGTTTTTATGAAATTCCTTCAATATCAGAGTCCGTTTATTTATGCAGTCCTTTGATTCAAAGAATTTTGTACGTGGTTTTCTCCATTGTTCAAACTTGAAAGAGATACCACGCCATGTAAAATGCAGTTTTTTAGAGGACAGAAATAGAAATAAGTTCTGGATAACATTTTCATTCAGAAATAGACAAACTAGGTGTATGACTTTTGAAATTATGTCTTAATATGGATTGGTGGTTGACGATTCTGAAATATTGGCTAATGAGTAAAAGCAAAGCACAAGCCTCTCAATCACAAATTTCTTAACCTATAGGCGTCACTCCATCATTAACAGACTATTGAATGTTTTACGACTTGTAACGTTTTTATACTTATAAATAATTTGTGGCCTATGAGTCTTTTATCCAAAGGCGTAGTTCAGGAATATCTTCTTATATATAAAAATGAATCGCAAAATGTGTTGGTAAGCGCATAACTCGAGAACGGCTGAACCGATTTCGATAATTCTTTTTTTATTATATTCCTTGAAGTACGAGGATGGTTCTTATGTAGAGAAAACGTAAACATGTACCACGGGCGAAGCCGGGGCGGATCGCTAGTATTACAATAATTATACCCAATATTTACCTACGTAGCATATTATGAATTACGTAGATACATAATTACTCCAGATTATATTACCAAGCCAACCGCATAAGCGATTTCAACTATTATAACGATTTGATATAATCTCACGTTTATATCAAATCCCATATTACATAGTTCAGTTTCATCGAATAACTGGTGAGTTGAAACTTAATTACAAGAATTGTCACATGATAGGTGTCAGCAACACATTAGTTAGTTACGAACTAACTGGCGTGATCTAACAGGACTAACTACATGTTTCTAAATGCCCTGACTTCAACTGGACTAGTGACATACTGGTGAAGTACTTATGTAAATGTGCTGTCAGGATAGAGGTTTCATAGGAAAGTTCTGGTAACTTTTTAAAAGAAAATATGTAGAAGGTGGGATTAGCCAAGTTAAGTATGTGATGAGTATTCACGTATTTCGAGTTCAATAAAGTGTAAATTAAAAAAAAATAGGTTTGTTATCTGGTAGTTTGATTACAATTAAAAGAATATCAAGAAAATCTATAATATTATAAAATTGATCTATATTGAAAACACAGTTCAAAAACTACATTTACAAAGGAATTTCCCTATAATTTTCCCTATTAGATACCTCAGTTCTCTTTTTCTAAGTAAATTTATGTGTAAACAACAAATAAAGTGCATTAATTTTGCTTTGGAGTACACAACCAGTTCTGATAGCGGTGGCGTATAAAGTTTTTCTCTTCTAGGAAATCCTTACCTAAAGACTCGTTTAATTACGAACTAAATGCCTTGTTAAAGTGAGAAATTGTTGTGAAATGTTCTAGAGCCCAACCTAGTGTGAAGACGTTTTAGACGCAAAGATGTGAACCACGAGTTAAGATTCCAAGATATTATGAGTTAAGTAAAACTCAATTACAACTTCATCGCAAAGCAATGCGTTCATAATGGCTTCGTTATAACTATAATCACTAGAAGCTTGTTTACCTACAGCTAAACGTTCCGATTTTGCTTCATTTTCCATTATTATTTTTTCGAGCTCTTCTATTTTTCTATACGTAACAATGTTATTGAAAGAGCTATCGATTTAAGAGAAATTAATTATCTTCAGTGTGGTTTATTCAATTATTTTCCTACATACGTTCACCACATACGTCCTATGAGTGTAACTATTTAGTCCATCGCTTATTTTTTAAATTAAATATAAAATTTTCTGTTCACAGAATTGATATGTAAATATAAATCTCTTAGCATTTTTGCTTATCGCTAATGGAGGATTGAAGAGGGAAATTTGGTCACAAATATATAAAACTCGGAGCAATGCGATAATATTTTTAAATGAAACTTTATAATTTAATCTATTAGATTCGTTTTCTTTATACATTCGGATTAAAATGCCGAAATACGTATAAGAAACGCGATTGCGTATATTCTAAACCTAGATTTTCCCTGCGACGATTTGGTTAACCTTATATGAATGAATAAGACTTGTTGGTCAACTAGTCAGGCAACTTGTGTTCAAACATGCTCTGATGGGAACTGGGTTTGTGTACTCAGTTCAACGATAGAGCGAACCCATTTATTCGAACAAGATTGGTTTGTAAAAAACTATAAACAACTTTTATGAATCCTAAATGTATGTGAAATAACGGTTTTGAATTGCGACATTCAGTTTCAGAAGCAATTAGGTAAAATTACTTCGATTTAATGCATCTTTAAAAGTCACTAACTTCGTTCAACAATTTTAGAAGCAAATAACGTACTCGAAATATGTAACTGTCAAGAGAGGTAAATGCAAACTCTATTTGAAGTTATTCCGCTATAGTTACCAACTGTAATTAAAACTAAACCCGGCGTTTTATTAAGAATAAGTAGGTAGTAGTTATCACGCAAATAAATAGCCACGTCAAATATAACAACAAGCCAAAACATTGCAGTTGTTGAACTATTCTTTATTTCAATTTAGTTTATTTGATATTTTTAATATCAATACAAAAAAAAGGTTAATAAAATATACTGGAACCGTAACCAGTGAATTGTGGTAAGTAATTAAGATATTGTATGACCTAATAAGGCAAGAAACATCTCCTTAGTAATGGAATTAGTATAAGTCGGCTCGAAGAATGTGGATCCCAAATAAAGCTAATTAATTTGCTGAAACACCGCGTCATATGTGGAAAGAATATATAAGAATAATCTGAAATCTACAAATTCGAACATTTATTTATTCAATTAGACTTCGTCTAGAAATACTTTTGAATCGTCATAACATATTTTTAACATTTATCACAGATTCGTAACGCAGTATCAATGGAGAAAAACCGGCAGAGTTTATTCTATAGAGCTTCTTTATTGAGGACAATATGAATAGTAAATACTTCAAACGCTCAGATGAATGAGTAAATGTTGAGCGAATATTGTTGGCAGAAATCCATAATGCGATCATGAAGGGCTATGGAAAAAGTAAAATAGTTAATTCTATCTTCTATTAGGTGTCGAAGTGTTGATAGAATTATATGTGATAAATATACCATTTGTCATTGATGAAATGCCGGAATATGTTATGTGGTATGAAAAATTGCTATTTGTAGAAGTTGATAAAGTTTTTGAAAAGCACATATTGGATTTTCATTTCACCAATGTTTATTGTTACAATTTCAGAATTCATGAAAATTTACCAAAACACATTTGCTTTAACCTGTTGCCAACGCCTGTAGAATTTAAAAACGTTACGGCAAAAGGCCTTTGCGTCAATACAAGCGTGATATTTTGGCAGGCTTTCGAACAAAGCGAAAGTGCCGAACGTTACTGCTACCTTTGTATTGTGACGCTTTGAATAATAATTATAATAATACATGAAAAATTAATTTAACGTGTCGACTGTTGACGGTGAAGTGCAAAATTTTGTGTGCTTTAAAAATTTAGACAGCTTTTCCATGAAAGAGCTTTACAAAGTGTAAACGCTACGTTATTTTAACGCTCTTTATTACAATGTTGCTTGATGGACATGGCGCTGCCTATGAAACTTTCCTAGACTAGCATCAATTGTTTTGATGTATTTATTAAATTTTTTTCTTTCTTCTTATATAAAATGTTCCCCATGATGTGTTAAATTTTCATGATACAACTTTCATCCCTTGTCTTATCACCTTGGCGGTAGAATTTTTCAATATTCAATACCGGCTTAGTATCTACATCATTGTGACCTTAGATTGTGACTATATGCATGCCGAATTTAACTCGTATTGGCGTCGTAGTTTTGGCTGTGTGTTGATAGATTGATGTATATAGACAGTCATATTTTATTTTTATAAAAATATTTTCTTTATAAATTATGTTCTTTCCCTTTTAAAGATATGCTCTGTCCTTAGAGACCCTACTAAAAGACACATGACATAACATTTAAGAAAGTTCACTTACATCTTATGCCCATCTCTGGAACCGTCAAAGCCCATCACATGGTCCGGGCACTTCTGTGTGACTGTGGTCCCGGCGGGAGTCTCCTTCCAGCATTGGAAGCCGTCGAATATACGGGGACAGTGTGTGACGTTGTCTGTTAACAAAAAGGATAGATGTAGAATTGTGAAGTATGTATATGTACCTACGTCTAAAGCCGGCTACACACGTACCTGCCGCAGGGGCAGGGGCAGCAATCTCGGTTGCACGGCGATCGGAACAATTTCAGCTGTTCTCCAAATTGCCCCTGCTTGTCTATACACATCACAATTAAGGAGCCAATTAAGGGTGCAATTCCAATATTGCCCTTGCGGCAGGTAGGTGAGTAGCCCGCGTAATGAGAGTAGTATCTAACATTAATATTTTTTGGATTTTCAATATAATGAAGTTTCTTGAGAGTATACGATGCTCTTTATGATCGAAATTCCTTGAATAATGATTTTATTCATGTCATAAATGAATACAACCCGAAAAATTATCCACTCAGTCGTAAATCGTAGAAACCTTCAATATTAATGTTTACGATATTTCATTGCTATTATGTCATCTGTAATTTGGATCCAGGTGTGAGGTGAATAGAACTGCGACTCCCAATATTTATCGTAGTAAAAATAAGCAAATATCCCCAATAGCGGATGAGCGAATTTGAACCCTTTTGCGTATGAAATAAAGGTATAATTCGAGTACAACTAGCTGACACTAACCACGTACGCAGTTATTTAAGTACTACGCTGAGAAATTATTACGCGGGATGCTGAACTTTTTATTTTAATAATTCATTTCATTTATTCAGCAAAATATGAATGAATGAATGAATAATGAATTATTTTTATTTTAATTTATGTATTAGTATGATTCTTTAATCTTTTTGGCCTTTAGATTGAGGACCTTAGTGTAATTAATTAATAATTAGTTTTAAAATTCAACATACGGAAGTATGCAATTCTTTTTATTATTTATGAAGTTATTATGTAACTTTTATAATGTAATATATGGTGTATTTATATCCGAAGAAATAAGGTATTTTTAATTACTTTTACGAACAATATATTAAAAGTTATGACGTAGGTAGGTAGGCATAAGACAATTCACAAAGATCTATTTGAGTAGATTAAAATCTATCGAGCCTATAACTGCTTCGAGTATTGCTTGAATTGCTTGAGATAGTGTAGGATGTAAATTTAAAATAACATGTTTCTTATTCTATATAACATAAAAGCAAGCAGCTTGCTTTGAATATTACATTAGAAGTAGTTTTCAGGATTACGGTTTGATCCTGAATAAACAGCTGCAATAATAAGAAAAGTTCTCGTAATCTATTTTCATCTCAAATCTCTTTAAAACGAATCTTTTAAAAATACTATTGAGAAAATAAATATATTGTAATTTTATGGAAATGCACAACTTACGAGGCTTATGAAAAGGAAATATTGAAAGCAAAAGATTTTCCGTTAAACTAATATTTCTAACACATTTGAAAAAGGATTGGCAGTCCGAGTTAGCAACGGATGCATGGAAGCCGGAAATGTAAAAATGTTTTAATCAAAATGTCGGATGGTGTCTCTCTCTGACCTCTGTACTTGCGACGTGACTATAACCTATTTGCAGTAGAATACATACTACTATATGTTAATACTCGATGTATAAGTATAATGTCATATAATTCGCTAAGGCATAAATAAATTAACGGAAGTAAACTGAAAACCAATGAAATTGTGCTTTATAAGTATTTTTTTGGGAAAATGAATTTTGTTTAACATTCATATTTTATTAATTATTATATTATATTAATTTGTTTTCAGAATTTATTTAATAATAGAAAAGTTTGGTCATCGCGATATTTTGAAAATTGATATTTCAAAGTTTAGGAGGAAATATTTTTTAAATATTGTAGTGTTACGAGTATCATTATTTTGGCAACAGTTTAGAAACACGAACACAATATGAGGCTTCTGTAATGTACTCAAGTCGATACCTTGGCTTTCCCATGGGAGCATAAGTTTTCCCAGAAATATTAGTTTGCAAAGTTTATTGCTATAGTAATCAATATATTATATAATATATCGATGTCGTAGATTGGTTTATTTACTAAATAATATATGAGTTTATAGATTGAAATTTGTTTTTAAAGAGTTTATTTGTAAACATCAGGTGGCCCACCTGCCCCTTTGCTTGCTCTGACATAAAAAAATACAAAAATACACAATAAGAAACATATGGAGGGTGGTAATAGTAAAAGTACAAGAGTATTTTCACTTATATTACCACAAGAGCTTCAAAATTATCGGGTATTTTCCGATAGGTTCGTTGCAAACAAATGAAGGAGTCAAGTTTCTAGTCAAGGTTAAAAAATTCTTGATTTTTCCTGAAAAACTTGATGACTTTATTTGTTTGCAGGGAACCTTGAGGGAAATGCCAGATAATTTTGAAGCTCGTGTGGTATTCGGGGGATTATTTTTCCGTCCCAAATGTCGGCCAATAATTTCACAATTGAATTCAACCTGTCAGTATGACGTCAACGACCAGAGAAAATTTTCAAAAAATTATCAGTATAATAATACCATGTAGGTTGTACCACGTGACGTCGAATGGTGCAATTCTATTGGTCGATAATGGGGTCGGAAAAATAATCAGATTTAATTATAGATTTGAAAAATTTCAAATATTCTTAGATAAGGCCATATTATTCCTTTGTTTTTTATGCCTGAGTAGCTAATCTATTTTATTTTAATAAATGTTTTTTTAAGATATTGCATAGCTACTATCGCGGGTCTTGAGCGCGGGGACCGAATCGAGAAATTCCGTAACGAACAAACCTCACACTCCCCACTCCGACGGGCTCGGAGGTGTGGCTTGAAGGCATGCTATGCAATAGCTTTACCGTGGCAATCCCCGAGTGCCACACGTCTTTTTTTTAATTATTTATTCATCATAATTTGTATTATTAATGTAGGGTAGTATTATAGGTAGGTAGCTCATTCTCTTTGGAAGTGTCCTAGAAATTTTTCGATAGTTTATAAAACTATTTCCACGGTTCGAACTACAGACCCTTAATTATCAACTTTACAATACATACGTTTTCTTTGTTTTTTCTTAGTTTATTCAGAAGGAAGAAATCTATATCTAAATTATTGTATGTGAAATTTTGTCAATCGTGCTGTAAGCTTATTTAAAAGTAAAAAGTGCATATTGATTTAGTGTTTTATTGTTTATTGTTTGTTTATTTGTTTTATTGTTTTAGCTTCGATATTATAATATTGTGAATAAAATGTGTTATAGGTATTGGTAAACATTTTCATACGTTTGTGCTGTACATTACTCAATGAACTTGTTAAATATATTTATAATATTTATTATTTATACACTATCTGTCTTTAATCTTTCAACACCTGAACTGATGAATAAATTTGGCTAAGGTTTGTCTGAACTATGAGTTAATACTGAAGGGCGTAGGTAATGTATTAATTACTAGGTTTCCGCCCGCGGCTTCGCCCGCGCAGTCAAAGAAAAATCCGCATAGTTCCCGTTCCCGTGGGATTTCCGGGATTGCGTCATTTTCCCAGGATAAAAAGTAGCCTATGTCCTTTCTCGGCCAAGTAATCCTGGCCAGTAACATTACTCTGAAAAAAAAAAGTAATAAAACTTACCCGCCATTTCCCGTATTTCATCATCGGCATTTTCAAGGCACTCCTCCATCAGTTCTTTTAGCCTTTCATAGCTTGGCTTATATATGAATTTGAGCGGACTCTCATCCATAATTACCCGTTGGAACGCAATTTTGAATACTGTGGGGGGGTTGGATTTAAATGATACGAAATTAAAGCGACCTTTGTACCGGATTCATTATTTTTTTAATTTAGTAAGTAGAGATGGGTTGCCTGGGCCTAGGTATGGGTAGATATAATAAGTATTCCTCATTTTTTTTTAAGTGAAACTTTTATTACATCGTCTCAAACTTTTTGGTCTGTGTAGCGCATGTCACGTGACGGTCGGCTGCCGAGTAGGTATAAAGCAGTGTTCGGAACCGTTCGAACGGTTTCACTTTTACCGTGGTTTCATAAAACCACACAACATTTTTTTTAATATCAACCCATTGTTTTCACATCAATTTAAACCACAATGAGTTTTTTTTATTACATAAATTAATAATGCAATAAGTAAATAGATTGAATTCAATTTTAAAAGGATATATTTACTCCGAACATGGAAATTTGTTTTTAAGCATTTTTTTTTTACTATTTTACATAATTTTGGTAGACTTTTCAATGAATTATGTTCAAAAGTTGCAAAGATAAAATAGAATTATTTTCAAAAGTGCAACATGGCTGTTGCCTTTTTTGTCGGATATCTGCTTATTATCTCCGAGTTTATCGGATGTCTTATTATTATTATATTATTATGTCGTAGCGTTTAATTGAAATTTAATTATTCAATAATAAATGCTCATACAAATTTCAGAAATTCAACTATTTCAAATAAAATATATTTGAAATGATATCTTTTTCAACAAGACTACTTTTTGAATCGCTTTTCATCCGTAGTAAAAAATCACATATTAAAAAAATGTTTATGTTCTCCTAATATAAACATATTAATAGAATTTTCTGAGGCAACCCATTATCCATAATATATCTTTTTACTAATTATTTTACAAAAAAAAAAAATAATTCCAGTTAAGGTCGCTTCTATTTCGTATCGACTCATAGGATGGGGAATCGGGATTATATCACAAAAGCAAAAAAATATATCAAAATAAAAAAATAAAATTTGAAATAACACAATTTAATTAAAATTAATTCATTGAAGATCTGTAAAGTAGAACTGATAAAGATTTTGTTTCCAATCTTAGAAGAATTTTCAACAGCTGTGACTTAAAGATTTACCTCAAACACCTAGATAAACGACATGCATGCGATTTTCTAAATCAATTATTCAATTGGGAAAGGGTTTCACGGATTCTCACTTTAAACAGTCTAAAATATATTCACACACACATAGCGATATCGCCACAGATAACTTCGCGAAAATCCAATCATTTATCCAAATTGGCGCGCGATTTATTCCGCACAGATCGTTTTGTACGTACTTTCGGAGCCCGATTATGTATACTACAGCGAGCGTGGTCTCGGGAAGACTGAACGGTAAACATGTGACGGCATATCGGGAGCCGAAACGTACCTATAATATAAGCTTTTGTTATTTAGGTACGTTCATTTGTTCTCCCAAAGGATCTTAGAATCAGTATTGGGTTTTACTTTAGGGAAACGCATTTGAATTGTTTTTTTAATAGAGGGTTGCATGCATTACGTAATGTTTCTATTTTGTCTTCCGGTATTAACTAACATATAATATTATGCTAACTAATTTACTCTTGTTTTAGAGTTTGACGTTGTTCAAAGGCTTGGAGAGTTGAAGACTTAGTTGATGATACGTTTTGGGTAAATATTTTATATGTAGGTTGTGTACCGGTGGTAGTTTTAATCGTTGCTTCGCGGTAATTTATATATCTTTTATATATTATATAAAAAATATCTATTAATAAGTGTATTATTTACTACGCGCGTAAAATATAATATTTTTATGTACAACTGTTTCCTAATATCTATTTTATAATTTTCTATGTATACCTATTGGATATTCCACAAGTTTTTAACTATGAAAAAAAATAATAAAATGTGTACATAAGTATATAATATTTCTAGTTAATGTAGTTGCAATTAAACGAATAATTGATGATAACTGTTTCTCAATTCCATAATACTCGGATACGAGAAGGATGAAGCAAGAACCTTATTTCCAGTGTGGAAAATTGGTAGAGATAAATTATTGATCAGTTAGCCCCACTAATTTCCCACTCTGCAAATAACACTGCTACAAAACATCATGGTGTTGGTGGGAACTGTATAGGAAACTTTGGCACCTGCCTTTCTACTTAAAGTAAAAAATGTAGGCAGGCGGTGACTCGCTCTCTCACTGTATGCCCCCTGAATAAGTCACTGCAATGATGCGACATGGGGGCAACATATTGTGAGCAGCTAAGGGTGGAGAGGCGTTGATGGTTTTAAGCTACGACCATTTGGTAAGGTTCCAGGATCACATGCTCACTCGCCACTAACGCTTTGCATCCACCCTTCGAGCTGAAAGCTCTCGCGACTCCACTCTGGCCGGCTGGTTAAGGAAAGCCAGAGTTGGGGATTCTGTCCTTTCTTTCTTCCGATCTGTCGGTGAAGGCAAGCCGGAGATGAGGACAGGGGTCCCCCAGGAGCATTCGGTTATCCCGCGGGGTCGCTACTTCCCGACACCTCGCCACAAGGTGCCCTGCGGGTTGACTGATTGCACGGTTGGGATATCTATTGTCATAGATATCCCATCGTGGGCGATGGGGTCGTCACATCCCTACGCCAGATTGCTTACGTTATTTACAATTAGTACAAAACACCGATTCGAACTTTATATTGGTATCAAAGTTTAAGTTTATTTAGCTTAATATTAATCTTCACATTGCTTCAGTCTTGATTTCCATACTTCTGTAGCCGGTGGTAGGTCAAATTCAGCGCATGAAACAAGTACAGTGCAATAATAAAACTCAGGCAATGCTACAAATTTCATGTTACCGAAAAAAACCGACGGTTTCTTCAGTCTGGAATTTTCTTACTAAACATATTAGGAGAGAAATTTAGTTGTAGTTATAAAAACCACTTAGTTCTGTAACAATTATTACTATGGCAACTCTTTGCTAGATCCGAGTAAATAATAAATGAAAACTTTATGGATCAGACGAACGGTTTATTGGCCACGTGTTGATAATAAGGCGAGTGGCTTATTTCATATCTGCTCCATCTTCACACCTAACTCAAGGATGTTTAAACGACTGTTAGTTGTTGTATTCGTTATATTCTGAGATGGCGATTTTCGGGCGCGAAATTTAATTTTCGAATTGCTGACAATTTATTTTTAAATTGTTGGTTTTGAAAATATTTAGTGAATGGACAACATGAAATGAGAGAATTTCTATGATATAGGAAGCAAAAGTGTCGTACGACATGTCACACCCGATTGGAACGAAGTTCCTTTCGTTTTGAAAATATATGTATTATAGAAGGTATAATTAAATAAGTTAACAATATACCTAGCAGTTAAATGATAAATAAATATACTGCACAAATAAATTAAGAAAAAGATAGCTACTACACTTTTGCTATAGTGCGTGAGTGTAGCAAGAGTCGTGAGGATTTTTCGTGACGTGTCTAGCCCCCTAACTCTAGCCCCCTTAGCTAGTGTACCGCGCGTAAAATCCATGCAATCTTTATACTTATCTTTCTTCAGCGTCTTAAGGGGGAGTGTGGTTAATTACGACTGTTGTAACATGACAAGATACATTCACAAAATTAAGTATCCTCGCCAGGTTCCATCCAATCGGAACTGACCGTAAGTTTTTTTTTTCTAGAAATTTCCATCCGACAATGTCTTCTCAAAACGTAATACTTCGTAATTCATATAATGATTCATGATATTATGGTAAGGTGTAGACAGGTCACCAACACAACATTCGATCTTCAGAAACGGCACACACTTTTAAACTCGAAGTGAGATGAATCATTCAAATATCATGAGCGAAAAAGAGACAACTGAAGTTAAATGTGGCTAATTGACCACATTTTGATGTCCCACTGCGAACGGTTACAACCTTTCTAAACCTTATATACCTAGATGATGAATACGTTTACTCTCGAAGTTTCTGAAGGTGTGCGTGGCTAATGCCCTCTTGAGATTTTTGCCTGTAAAGACCATCATAGATTTTTTTGGTGTTTTGACAAGAATCGTCAAGACTTAACTAACCAGATCCAAAGTAATCTTCATGCGTTCCTTATTAATTCATTTAATTAGTTTACTTAGAAGCGCTTTCCATACTAAATAAAATTTTACCGCAAGTTCGGAATGAGGCTGTTATTATTTGTGTTAATAATATTATGCTGAAAATGGTTGAGTTTGTTTATAAAAGTATATTAAACAAATTGTTATTACACACTAATTATGTAAAATATTCGAAGATTAAGGTGATACTCGTTCAACATATTTAGGTGAAATACAGCTGGTTACGGTTTTATACATTCCTTCAATTGAGAGTAACTATTGAGTTTCTTGTCAATTCAAATTAGTAGAAGCACTGAATCGGTGGTACTTAAAATGACGATTCATAAATACTTGAATAAAAGAGTTTTTGAGTTTGAGTTTGAGTGTGGCCAGTGTAGAGTTCACATATATGACATTAAACATTGAAACTAACTTACAATAAATACTCTGTCATAAATAAATGAAGTCTTGGTTTTTATTGTTTCGTCCGTATTACCCTGGGTAAGGCTACTATATCAAATGCTGGCTGGATGCATGTTATAAGTTTCGAAAACATTTGCAACCAGCAAGAGATACCAATTTATTTTATTTTTACACTTTATTGTACAATACCAGTAATAAAAAACATATATAATTTAACATGGAGAACATGAATATGGTAAGTGCACAATTGGCGGCCTTATTGCTTAAAGCAATCTCTTCCAGGCAACCGTAAAAATAAAGCCATACCAATCCTTACTGAACACGTCGATCTTGCAATTGGTCTTGATTTTCTATTAGCTTCAGTAGAAGTGTATCTGGCTGATGTCCACACGATGATAACTGCCACAAATCCATATTATATTCTATGGCAGAAAATATCGTCGAGGACAACCAACCAGTACAAAATTTTCTTTGTCCTATATCCTGCATTTTCTTTAGCGTGATATACGTAGCTACTGTTTTTTTATTTTATTCTACTCCTCGTTCAATTAAAATCTACCAGACAAGTTACTCTGGAGTAGATTGGTAGTAGAGTTTACATAATGAATGCAGATAAATAAGTAAATGCACAGATTTACTTATTTATCTGTATTTATTCTTTACAGTATACATCAAATAAGAGAAAAAATGATTTACAAAATAACATAGAGACCTTATTTCTAAAAAGAAATCTGTATCTGGCAACATAGACAATATTAGATGTACGCGATGGCACTAAATGAATAACGTATAATAAGAAACACTTACTCTTACATATTATAATTAATGGACAGCCATGGACTTTTGAAGTAAAACTTTTTTAGGCGCATGAAAGTAAAATTTCAATGTCACGTCATGGCAATATCGGTACGTCATGGAGTAAGACGATCTTAGTATCTTTGAATCTTGCTAAAGAAGTTTCACATCTGACACGTGTGCTTGGCATCAACGCAGTTTTTTAAGTAAATAATATATTATAAAAAGGCTTCTTTTGGTTTTCTTGTTTCTTCACCAGGTAACACTGGCATGTGCAAGAGGTCTGTTACTGGATGACTACATAAGTGATACGTCCAAAATAATACACCTCTCAGACATATATCTTATGCCACCAACCCGTAAACAATAAACGTATAACAAATATCTGTTTTACAAATACTTTTCATAGACGCACTTTTGATTCTGCATAATACATCACTATATACAATACATAACGTTTTCCAAAAAAAGAAATCTCTGGCAACATTGGCCAGGAATAGACTTACGCGAAAGTACAAAACGAATAACATATAATAAAACTTTTATAATGTATTACATCGAAATAACGTCTTCCTTTTGGGTCTTCCTGCTTCTTCACCATCTAAGGCCGCTCGCACACGGACCGCTCGAGCAGTAAACGGCTGAGCGACGTACACGGACCGCTCGAGCAGTAAACGGCTGAGCGACGTACACGGACCGCTCGAGCAGTAAACGGCTGAGCGACGTACACGGACCGCTCGAGCAGTAAACGGCTGAGCGACGTACACGGACCGCTCGGGCAGTAAACGGCCGAGCGACGTACACGGACCGCTCGGGCAGTAAACGGCTGAGCGACGTACACGGACCGCTCGGGCAGTAAACGGCTGAGCGACGTACACGGAATGCTTGAGCTGTTGCTACAAACCGCGCAGTTGACGTCTTAAAGTTGTCGCGACGGCTCGAGCAGTTCGTGTACGGCAGTGAATGAATGTCCGCGCGGTCGCGGCTTCAAGCCGTCGGTCTCAACTGCTTCAAGCAGTCCGTGTACGGCCGCCCTAATACTGATGTTTGCTGGTTAATGGCCATCAATCTAACTGGAATTACTGAAACAGTATTATACTCAATAATACCGGTCAGACTGACAACCCATAACCATGTTACTCGAATTATTTATCCAAATTGTTTTCTTATAAGCACTTCTTCTCTTATCTTCAAATCAAATCATTTATTTGCAATGAAACATAGAAACAACGCAACAAACAACTTACATAATAACTATATGTGATGGTTAAAACTTATTCGTCGAATAATGTATAAAACTACCATTTTAAAAACGTATTCTAGTTGCCCGTATTTGACAGTTTACGTGACATTTTAATATTATATTGTAGAGATAAACTACGATAACATGGCGCGCCCCTCCAAATTACTGTTTCAATGTGTGTAGTGACATCCTTACGAAGGAGTTTGTATGTACGTATTCGTCTTTAGTATGTACGTATTCGTCTTTAGTACTTTACGTCCAGATTTGTTGGTCAACTAATCATAAGTTGCCGAGCGCCCAAGACAACGCACGTGTCGTTTTCATAGAATACGTCAGTGCAGCGCCATTACTAATAATAATGAGCGATTAGAGCGTGACTAGTTGAGCAACAAATCCGTGGATTTGTTTTTGTTTGACGGCCGTCTCATTACGCACACATGCGTTGTGAATCTTGGTGGTGCATTGTAAATACTTTCACAAATACTTTCAAACGTTTTGAATTTTGGAGGGGCGCGCCATGTTATCGTAGTTTATCTCTAATACTTTATTGGACGGATAAGTTTTATCCAAGCATTGAAAAATCGGCCCTTAAAGTACTATTGTTATCATAACATAAACAGGGCTTCACCGTAGATACAAACTCAAACTCAAACATTTCTTTATTCAATTAGTATTCTTCTAGAAGCACTTTTGAATCGTCATAACATATTTTTAATATTTACCACCGATTCGGAAAGCAGTATTTATGAATGTTTTTACAATAACTGCAAGAAACTCTGTAGGTAGTTACGTAATACGTACAGGATTATTGTCAATGATGATAAGAAATAATATTTCTTAAAAGTTACTCAATACTCAGGTTTATATTTAATTGTATACTAATGTATTTTAAGACTTTGTTAATTTCAAAGCAAAACTCAAGGAACGTGTTTAGCCTATTTTCTATCTAGTAGAGATATTATTAAGTGATTGTTAAATCATTGTAATCAATAATTGCCATTTTATATATCTATTCAGCGAACGCCAAGAATAATTTCGCAAAAATACGTCTAAACTCGATAAATTTAGGTTTTGTAGACAACATAATAATATTACGTTGACTGTTTGTAGATATTATCTACTAGCTGTGCCCCGCGGTTTTACCCGCTGTGCTCTTCCTGTTGGTCTTAGCGTGATGATATGTAGCCTATAGCCTCCCTCGATTAAAGGGCTATATAACACTGAAATTCAAAGCGGACCATATTTAGTTCCTGAGATAATATTAGTATAGATTGAAATTACTTATTATTTTATTTTGATACGAGACGAGCAGTATTTGCCACCATATAAGGAGCGATAGAGAAAAAGACATAAACGATTAAAACGCGACAAACGGGTCGTGAAAATTTTGAGTTCTAGAATAATATTATGATAAACTATCAAAAGTAAGGAAAACCGGTATGAAAGCCCGTGCTACATTCCTTCTGTGATCTTATTTAAATACATCATAAGTAATAAATACTGCCCTTAAATAGTTGGAATATTTGAAGTAGTTAAAACCCATAATTGTTTAATAAATAATACCAAGTCGGGGTCGATACAAATATGTCATCAAATATTCACTTATAATACCATATACATAGGTTGTACCACGTGACGTCGAATGGTGCAATTCTATTGGTCGATATTTGGGTCGGAAAAATAATCAGTCTTATTTCCGAGCCGATTTTAGTTAATCAAAGCTCTAAAGTCCATATTTCAAAACCTATTACATCACTATTCTACACTGAATTTTAATGTATTGTGGGACACCAGCCGCAGCCTGACCATGGCTCTCTAAAGATACAGCTATGGATAGACCGCGGCCGACTATTGGGAGATATGGAAACAAAATAAACTTGGCTATGGCATGGGATATTACAGGACAGTTCTCAACAGGCTTCACTCCAATCGGTGAAGGCAAGTTGGAGATGAGAAATGTAGCCTACCCTGGGAGCATTCGTAAGCGCGGGGTCGCTACTCCCCGACACCTTACCTCAAGCTGCGCGTGACTGATTGCACGGTTGGAATATCTACTGTCACGTAGATATTCCAACCATGGGCGATGGGGTCGTCACATCCCTACGCCACTATATTTTTCTATACTTGTGAAAATGTAGTTTATTTTAAATAAAATACATACCTAATTATTCTATAGACAGTGCCATGTTATTTGCTGCGTGTACACTGCATTTGTATCGTTCTCGGCTGATCTTTCAATCCTTGGTTAAAACTTGTCCGTCCAAAATCAAAATATGTTACAGTTAACATATTCAATGTTAACTGTAAAATTTCATATTATACAAGCAATTCTAGCATTTAGTTTTGAAATGGTTATTTAATACGATAACGGAAAAAGTTTAACCAAGAATTGTAAGTAGACATAATATAAGATGCTTATAGGTTAAAAGCTATGTGACAGGCGTGATCTCATCTTGTTTTTCTTAATATCTTCAGCTTCCACAGTAGTTTGGAATTTAAAAATACTGGTGTTCCTGTAGATGCCTATCAGTCGGAACTATCCGAGGGATTTCTTTTCTATAATTTTCCGTGTAGACTCAAATCAATTTTCGTTCTGCAGCGGTATCCTAAAAGGTAGGCGTTTAAGTCTTTATAAAATAAATTACTTAAAGACTATAATCGCTTACCCTTCTGGATGCCGCCACCCACTGCGGTAGCGAGTAGCTCCGGTTTGAATAGGCCTTTAACGTGAAATTCGTCCTGGTTTTGAATGTATAGTGATAAAACTTCACATGATGGCTCCCACGTGGTCAGGGCTCAGAGGGCGTGCCACAAGTCCATGTAGGGGTCCCGTTACAAATATTCAGTATCTTTAAAGCTGCAATAACTTGAACTCATACGTGGATTTGTGAACGCCACCAGATCATGTCTTATGGCATGAGGTCAGGTTATTTATTTTCAAACTTATTAAATACAGATAAACAAAATGGTAGATAATATGTCATCTTAGTTTTATCAAAATTAGAAAAGTATATTGGATTAAAACTATAAGAAATTACAAAAACAGAGCTCGTGTATTTTTTAGTTTATTCATTCAATATTAAATATATTTGATGTATATTTTTGTAGAACGGTATTTGATTGCTTTTTTTTATCTCCAATATGCAGGAAGTATACTTTGGTGATGTTTTATATTTATTATTCCGTTCGCCAAAATATACTTAAGTAATAAATTAACGAATTTTACAAGTAATACATCACAAAGAATAAATATTTCAGTAATTTAATTTGACATTTTTCAAATGTAAAATCGACAAAAACAATCATGCTGCAGAAACG
Source organism: Colias eurytheme (assembly GCF_061535395.1). Classification (NCBI taxonomy): domain Eukaryota; kingdom Metazoa; phylum Arthropoda; class Insecta; order Lepidoptera; family Pieridae; genus Colias; species Colias eurytheme. Next base: position 2,681,087 of record NC_142980.1, read on the forward strand.
TGAGTTTTATGACAGCTTAAAATCTATGGAAATGACAACTAGACTACAAGCCCATGTTGAAAAAATTATGGGTCATTTGACCCACAACCTGACCTATCTAGAATGATATAAGAGCATATAATAATAAGATTCAGCACTATGACGTCACTCGTAAGCTGTCCACCTGAGTGCAGATGAGAATTCGAAGGTTCAGGTAGAGATTTTCTCCCCTTGTCTCCATGATTTTTGTACGGCGTTGCGGAATAATTGATTAAAAGCAGTATAGAAATAGTATGACACAGATGCCGTACAAAAATGGTGGTCCACAAAGTCGGAATTTATTTATATTTTTCGACAGTTGCCGGGGTAAATTTGGTCATTTGATTTTGTACGGCATCTGTGTCATACTATTTCTATACTACTTTTAATCAATTATTCCGCAACGCCGTACAAAAATCATGGAGACAAGGGGAGAAAATCTCTACCTGAACCTTCGAATTCTCATCTGCACTCAGGTGGACAGCTTACGAGTGACGTCATAGTGCTGAATCTTATTATTTTATGCTCTTATATCATTCTAGATAGGTCATGTTGTGGGTCAAATGACCCATAATTTTTTCAACACGGGCCTGTAGTCTAAACTATTATGGGCCCTCTTCACAATGCGCAGCGTTGGCCCAACAAGTGATCGTCAATGCTTGCCGCCGTTACGGCGATTATTATTAAATATCTACAATGACGGCCGATCATAGACGTTTAGGCCCTCTACATTATCGTGATTGCCTCTACTCGCCCAACGCTGCCCATTGTGAAGAGGGCCTATAACTTTACATTATAATATAAGTTTATTTGTTGTATGGAAAAAAACAGCATCGCAAATCATTTTCAAGTCTATATATTGAAATGTATAGAAAAATAATTAGGTATTAAGCCTACGCGAGAAAAGTATTTTTCACCTTGTCATAAATATAATGAATATATTATGTACTAGAGGTCCGCCCGGCTTCGCCCGTGGTACATATTTCGCAATAAAAGGTAGCCTATGTCCTTTCTCGGGTATCAAAATATCTTCATACCAAATTTCATGCAAATTGGTTCAGTAGTTTAGGCGTGATTGAGTAACAGACAGACAGACAGAGTTACTTTCGCATTTATAATATTAATATGGATTGATATATTGGTTATAACGTTGGCAACGATAATCATCATCGTTATCGTTATATTTATTTCGGTAATATGTATAAATATTACATTAACATAACAATGTCATTTTTAAATGATACTTAATTATGGAGCATTTGACATAGTTTCAGACTTAAGTGTGATTTTTGAGATGGAATTTATCATCACGATTAAAAAGATAACATGGCTCGGTCATATACAGGTTTATTTTTCTGAGAAAATAATGAGAATAATAAGGATTTAAGAGGCTTTTTTCATCCTTAAAATACATAGTCATAAAACATATATCAGACTGATAATTATAATTACATAGACTTGAACTTAATAAAAACAATTAAAGGAATGCAATATGATTTTGTTATCAAATTATTGAGATCTCATATAACATTTTTTCATCGTAGCCACATGGAAATTGATACAAAATACAGATATGTATATTTATATTATTTAAAATGTGAAAATTAAACCATAATTATATTGTAGGTAGGTACATTATTTTCGTATTTTCAATAGACATTTAGATCAGTAGCAAATATTCGTGAAAAAGAATTATTATCTTGATTCGATTCAGGTTGCCCAAACTAACAACCTGTTTCCAAACAACGAGTATCGTATTACCCCGTCCTATTACTGCAACTTGAGTCCCTTTAACGATAATTAATGTTTGATTCTTTTGTAGGAACATTATGTAATTGATTTTCATATGTAAATCTATACTTAATATTATAAAGCTGAAGAGTTTGTTTGTTTTTTTGAACGCGCTAATCTCGGGAACTACTGGTCCGGTTTGAAAAATTCTTTCGGTGTTAGATAGCCCATTTATCGAGTAAGGTTATATGCTATTTATCATCACGCTACGACCAACAGGAGTGGAGCCACGGGGGTGAAACCGCGCGGAGCAGTTAGTTGTTTTATATTTATACATAAGAAACCTAAACCTATCAATACTATAATAATATAGTACATTAGCATACAGATGCGAAATTATTCAGTCTTTTTAGCATTAAGTATCTAGTATCTACAAATATAATGTTACCAAAATCTCCAATACATAAAAAATTGCTTAACAAAAGACTCTTTAAAATAACTATAAACTTTTTATGTAACTAAGACACTAAATATGAAAATGAAAAATTATTTATTTCAGCAAAAAACACAATAAATATACAAATTTACCAATATAAGAATTCGCTGTAGCTTATTACCCATTATAAGTATTAACTATAGCTCCCACAAGAGAACTTGTGTCGTGGAAGCTGGTACGATTATAAAAAAGTAGTTGCGAAGAAGCCCTATCTATACATATAATAAATCTGTAGAAGAGTCAATTCTGTACATTGAAAATATTCAAAAAATAAATAGCAGGGGGTGTTACTGGATCGATACCAAACCCAAAAATGTGATTAGAAAAATTTTTGTCTGTCTGTCTGTATGTGCAGACATCACGTGAAAACTAACAGTTCGATTTCTCCTTCAGTCTTCCCAGTTCAAAATGGAGAAATAAACCATCCACGCGAAGACCGACATCCGCGCGGACGCAGTCGCGGGCGGAAGCTAGTTTAGGATACATTACACAATATATTCTAAAAATATCTTTAAAACCTACAACAGGTAACCATGACAACGCTTACAATTGAAACCTTTCCATACCTTCATGCGAAATCGTCTTAAATGTTTAGTGAAATGGAAAGAGTACAATATGAAATAATATTATATATACGTACAGACAAGCTTACCCACTAACTTTCCATACTCATATTATAAAGCTGAAGAATTCATTTGTTTGCTTGAACGCGTTAATCTCAGGAACTACTTTTCCAATAGGAAAAATTCTTTCCGTGTTAGATAGTCCAATTATAGAGGAAGGCTGTATATCATCACGCAATGATTACTAAGCTAGTGGGCAGTGGCTTAATATTTTATAAAACATTGAAAACTTTGTCAATTGATAAAAGATCGCAAAAATCATAATATATCAATATAGAGTTGGCTATCATCACGCAAAGTTCGACTAGGTATTTCTACTGTCACTTCGATATTATATAAAGTAAAGGTAGAATTCAATATAAAGTTCTGCATTCTTTGTATTCAATAGCAACAAAATACTACTTTAAAGTCGTTTAATTTCATCTCCAATAAGGGAGTAGCAAACCACATTCTCGATATATTGGAGAATTTTAGGCGTTTTATACATGAGCGCAAAACAAACGGCGTTTTTGACGCTAAATTCTTGTGTTTGAAATCATCGTGTTTTGAGTGGAAAAATATTTGTATGCATGGATGAGTAAACCTCGCTAATGTATGCTCTAAAAAGTAAACAATATAATAAAAATGTACCTACTTAAATCGATCAATTTATAATAATAATGTATGTAAAAGAGATTTAATGTAGATAAGATGAAGTGAATTTAAAGTTTGTTTTATCCCCATCTCTTCTATAAAAATATTAAAAGTCATGTAAGAAGAATACAAGAGAAGAATTATTATAATGGTTGATATTCCCGAAGTAATCGTTCGTTTTTAACTAGCCTTAAAGGATTGATAAGTGTCTAAAGCATGTTGAACTACATTTCATAAGCGAACGATTGTGACGATCGTATCATCATGCGTTTATTAATTTTCTAGTAATTGTCTTATTATTAACACATAACCTATTAAAAACATTGCAAACGGCAATAAATAAAAGCGAAAGAAAATAAATAAGATACCTTACGATATTACGAGGAAGTATTTATTAAACAAATTATAATTATTAAAGAAAGTTATGTACGCTGAATTAATGAACTTGCACAGTAATAAGATTATGTTATTAGAATTATCATAAGATATATATTTTTGTATACGATTTTAAAACATTTTTAAGGTATTCTTAAAATATTGAATAGGTATGGGTGGGTGGTAAAGGTTATGTTTAACTTCGTTGTGGTGATATAGGTGGTATAAATTAATGGTAGTTTAAAAAAAAACTATTCATGTCAGCATATTTCTAAAAGTAAACATAAATAAAAAATATAGTACGATCTACACACAGTAGGATCTACAATGTAAGAAAATGCCAGGGGCGTGATTTTCGCAATATCTCAACAACGTCATTATGTCTTGTTCTTATAATCGAAGCTTGATTATACGATACGGAACCGATACGACACTTGAATATTGTTGGTTTCTTCGTATCTTGACAGCATACAATACATTAGATGGCACTAACGTCGTTAATGCTCAAAGAGTATACCTCATGCAATCTTTAAGTTAGTCATTTTTAATGCCTTACGAAATTGAACACCTTACAAGAGCATTTGGATCACCACCAGAACATGTGTCTGGTGACATTTGGTCGATAATGTTCTTAAAAAAATGTTTCAATATCATATGAAATCGTGTTGCAAAAGATTGTTTGTCATCTTCAAGATACAAGGTTCCTTCAATTGTATGATTAAAAAAAATCAATTTGAGATTTCAATGCACTATAAATACATTTGACATTCGTAAAACCATATGCACAATACGACACGTACCATGTATAAATAATATAATGTATCAATGTTCGAGTTCTTCCCGACCATTTTAATTGAACTAACAAAGTATTCATCGCTGCGGTAAATTATTGGCACATCATTGTTATTCCGCTGACAATTATAGACCTATCTCTATTTTACCAACATTAAGTAAGGTATTCGAGAAGTTAATATTAAACCAATTGAGTAGTCATTTTGCATCTAATAATTTACTGCACACCAAACAGTTTGGTTTCACAAAGGGGCGCTCAACCACAGATGCTGGAGTTGCACTTCTAACACATATATATAAGGCATGGGAAAACTCAAAAAATGCTCTAGGGATATTTTGTGACCTCTCCAAGGCATTTGACTGCGTTGAACATTGTACTTTGTTACGTAAACTCAATCACTATGGAATTAAAGGAAAAGCCCAGAACCTCATAGCGTCATACCTGCATGATAGGATACAGACTGTAGTTGTTAATGGAGAACGTTCTAGCGGTGCGTCAATTAACATTGGTGTTCCACAGGGGTCAATTTTAGGTCCCTTCTTGTTCTTGGTATATATCAATGATCTTCCCTATTATTTGCAGGATAGGTGTGAAATAGTTCTGTTTGCAGATGATACCTCATTAATTTTTAATGTGGATAGGCATGATCCAAATGTTGACGAAGTGAACAGTGCTCTTTTACACATATCTGAATGGTTTACTGCCAATAATTTATTATTAAATGCCAAAAAAACCACTTGTGTTGAATTTTTACTTCCTAATGTAAAAAAGTTGAACAGAGATATTACCTTGAACGGGGAGGTATTGCATCCTGCTGAGTCTACTGTATTTCTAGGGTTAACATTGGACGAGAAACTACAGTGGGGAGCCCATGTCAACACCGCTGCAGGTAAGCTCAGTTCTGCTGCATATGCAGTCCGGAAAATAAGGCATCTTACCGATGAAGATACGGCTAGATTGGTTTATTTCAGCTACTTTCATAGCATTATGTCCTATGGAATTCTACTGTGGGGCAGGGCTGCAGATATAGAAACTATATTTATCTTACAGAAAAGAGCCATTCGCTCTATATATAATTTACGTGCTCGGGACTCACTAAGAGATCATTTTAAGAATACTGGTATCCTTACTGTACCATCACAGTATATATTTAATAATATTTTGCATGTACACAAAAGCTCTGACTTACACACAAGAGTAGGAGATAGACACGATTATGGCACAAGGAACAAGAATAGAATTGAAATGCCATTTTTTCGATTAGCTAAAGTTAAAAATTCATTTATGGGTCAAGGTATACGCTTATACAATAGAATTCCTCACAATATTAAAGAGTTTAGTAGTTCTAAATTTAAAACTTACATAAAAAATGTACTAGTTCAGAGAGCGTACTACAGTATTCAGGAATATATGGACGATAAAGACCCATGGAGGGTTGTCGCGTAAACAGCACAGGACAGTTCTTTGGCATATTATGTAGTTAGGTAGATATAAGTTACATATTATGTAAATTTATTGACATTATTTAAAAGAGCAACTATGGAGTTTCTTGCCGATTCTTCTCCATAGATACTGCTTTCCGAATCGGTGGTAAATGTTAAAAATACTATGTAATGACGATTCGAATTCGAAAAGTGCTACTAAATAGTAGTCTAATTGAATAAATGAATGTTTGAGTTTGTTTGACATTTATTGAACAAATACATCACTTTGATAGAACCAGGAGATATAGACTACTCACTCCTGTATTTTATGTAATTACTTTCGATTTCGAATTCTCATCTGCACTCAGTTGGACAGCTTACAAGTGACGGCATAGTGCTGAATCTTATTAATTTATGCTCTTATATCGTTCTAGATAGGTCACCTGGTGGTTCAAATGACCCATAACTTTTTCAACAGTCTTATAATGTCAAAACTAATTTGGGTGCACAGGCTCCTCTCATTCGAATTCTTAAGGAATACAACAAACTTAACAGTAGGTACTATCACGGGTATTGATGCATTTGGTAGCAAGCTATCCCAATTTTTAAAGAATTATTTTCTATTATTTACGTACCCACAGTATTAAGAAATAGTGTCTTATTTTATTCTTTTTTTGTCTTACTATTATTTTTAATCTGCTTCAATATTTTAAAGCAACGCATCATGTTTCATGTGACTTTTTTTAAACCATGTTTTAGAGAATGTTATTGTAAAAGTTATGTCACAGCTGAATTTATGTACACTGTTTGTCATATATTTTAGATAATATTATGTTCAATATGTATTTTATAAAACTTTATATAATGTATGATTTGGTGTTACTTAAATAAATAAATAATTGTTCACACCTCTGCAGTAGTGCGTGATTTTCGGCATATTTTAGTGACCTTTAACAATCTCCGATACGATATAATTATACAGTTTATTAGGTAAAATTCTCGTATGTCAACCAAAAATATAAAAAATATCTTCTAACTACTCTTACAATTTTTTTGAAACTCTAAAAGAAAATATCTTCTACTATCATACAATATCTGACACGTATCCGATACGATATCGTATCGGACGATGTGAAAACGCTCTAACAATCCCATTGTTCTGCAAATTATTACATAAAATTTCGGGAAACGTGAGCATTAATTGGAAACTATTGTTTATAAAATGTAGTCTAGCATACATATTTTAAAGGTCGCATATTTTATGTTGTTTCATTCATCCTTTGTTGAATTTGTACATACAATTTATAATTTGAATTAAAACGAATTCCTTTGTATTACATTGCTGTTTCAACTCTGCTAATAAAACTCTATTTGTTGAAAGCAATATTTGGAATTGTGCCTACTATTAGTCCTATAAAATAGTTACACATTTAAAAATTTTGTTTTTTCATAACTTAAAAACTTTTTTTAATTATTATAATATTCTAGCTAATCTTTTGACAAGTTTTTGACTATCAGAGTGACACTTGCTGATAATGTAAAAAACCTTGAAAAAACCAATAGTGTTTTTTTTACCCTTGCTGTAATAGCATGCCATTGGATAAAACAAAACAATATTTGAATAAATACATGAAAATATTAGCGTATAGCAAAATTTATTAATTATATCAATTCAGGATTTTCTACGGAAATATTTGTTAATTAAATTTTTGCTAATTTATTGGAATCTCTGCTATGGTTAAATATTTTTCACTTGATTAAGTTGTTTCATTTCAATCTGTAGAATGCAAAATGTTTTCAACGTGTACCTGAACTTATTTTTTGTAGAACACTGATAGGTACTCATAAAATATTATTTACGAGTGAAATATTTTATGAGTACCTATCAGTTGTCGCTTCAGTGATATTTTATTTATTTTAGTAGAGTCAATTATTAATTTAACGGATAGTTTAACATATTTTAATATTTAACATGGAAATAATATTAAATTATTCTAAACTATTGGTCGTCCTACCGCTGGAAAGACGAAATCGCCAAAGACCTGCGCACCCTCCAAATCGAGAACTGGCAAGAGATGGCGCAGGATAGAGTAAAATGGAGGCTCTTATTGTCGGAGGCCAAGACTCACTTTGGGTCCCTGCGCCACTCCAGTAAGTAAGTAAACTACTGGTCCGCCCGGCTTCGCCCGTGGTGCATGTTTACGTTTTATTTCCATAAGAACCATCTTCGTACTTCAAGGGATATTACAAAAAAAGAATGGGAACTATATTTTCTATCACTATTTCTATATTCTATTAAACATGTATATATAGACAATAAATTAATGTGTTTCGTTCCACTTCCATATTAATGGTGGGCTTGTAATATTTTAAATTTCCAATAAATTGTGTCTGATTTTATGATTCACGTCTCGAATAGATTACCAATGATTCCATGTATCTATTTATAATTGTACTATTTTAGTGTGTAATATTTTAATGTTTCTATTATAAATCTTTCGCACACAAGTCAACAGCTCAGTCATGTTTATTTTGATTCGTCAATCGAAAGTTTTCACAAAGTTAACTGATGTATATATCTGAAGGTCTATTATTAAGCTATTGCATAGCTTCTATCGCGGGCCTTGTGCGCGGGGACCAAATCCAGAAATTGCCTAACGAAAAACCTCACGCTCCCCACTCCGACGGGCACGGAGGTGTGGCTTGAAGGCATAGCATGCAATAGCTTTACCGCGGCAGTCCCCGAGTGCCACACGTCTTTTGTTTATTTGTCGTTTGATTTGAGAAGATATTTTTATACGATTTCATAGTTTCGAGCCTGAAAACGTGGACGAGTTGTAAAGTTAGTTATAGATACGTAGTTATGTTTTTATAATATGGTTTATTGAATTTTGTTGTATATATTACCGAATCTACGCATATAAATAATAAATCTGTTGCTTAAATAATACACATTATTATAAGATTTTACAACATAACACGACACAATAACAATAGAAAAGCAATATATAATGGTCATTCTTTCCTATAAAATTTTTTCGGTAGTAACTTTTTTTTCTCATCAATTTCCTCACTCATACATTTTATTTCATTTCTAACGTTTTCCACCAATATCATATAAATGAGTTTATTAATAATGCGAGACTCGCGTGCGTTGAATTCCAATTTTATAGCATTCAGTACCGTAATAGACTTACGAACAAGTTTTGTAAATATGTATTAAGCAAGAAAGTCAAATATGTTAAAAGAACCAAACTTTTTCCAGGGTTACGTAATAATTGCTATAGTTTATGTCCAACATCGGATTTTTTTTTAAAGATTTTTTTAAGGCTTTTATAAGATCGTTGTTTGATCATTTCTAAAATTGTTCCAGAACTAAGTGATTTTATTCATATTATACGGTTAATTTTATGTACAATTAAGCTTTTAAAAATATATAATTACATATATAAATTTCTTATTATAATTTATAAAACAGTCATGTGAAATACATAAAATTATCATAAAAATGCTTAGTTATCATAGGATAACAAGAGGGTGTCCTCCTTAGTGGCCTCCAGCCTCCCCTATAGCCACCCCGAACCTCGCTTGTTCGTCCGCAGACAGATACACAACACAGCGACGTATTGCCATAAACTACCCATATTATACATTAAATAAATAAAACAAATTATATAATGAATAAATAACACATATTATACATTAAATAAATAAGTTTTTTGGTTTTTATCTGTTGTCTTATACTTATATTTTTTATACTTCATTAATTGTGTGAGGAGGTGCGGTTACTCCGTTGAAAGAAACGACCGTAAAAAATACCAATTTTGTCTTTTTCAACTGAAATAACGCGCCGCTTATAGGATAAATGACAGGAAAATTATAAGTTATGAACATTTTACATATACACTATACCTGTAGAGTTATTAATGGGTAAAAATATAAACAATATATCTATTTTTTTAAAGGCACCCGCCATACCAGGGTGTTGTTGCATCTCTAATAGCTAGTTATACAAATTACACTTAAATAAAAATCATTGTATTATAAAGAGGCTTTATGCGACTGGTAATTTTCTAACCTATATCTTTCGTGTTTGTGACATATATACGTAATATATTAATTAAATAAGATTCTTCTGTTTTTACATCCAAAACCGCTGACACGTTATACTTTATGTCGTTATTCTTCTCACCAAATTGAGATGATCATTGATCAGTCTTAGAAACATAAGAATCGAACCTATAATTCAGATAGCGCGCCTACTCGACAGTCTTGAAGTTGGTGTTACAGAAATATGTGTAACAGGAAAATTATTATAAGTGGCAGGACGATTATAAATGGCAGGATTATAATTATTTTATTTCTTTATCCTTTGTTAATGTTCTTGAGTCTCGTTGTGAGTGAGGAGGAGCGCTAATTGCGAAGTCACGCACAATCATGGAATCACAAGAATGTACGTGCATCACAATTAGCGCACCTACCCGATGACCCTGGCGCTAGGATAATAGAAATATAAGTGACAGGACAATTATAAATGGCAGAATAGTTATACAATATTAATACAAACATGTGCAAATACAAAGTTACAGAGATAAAGTGTGAAAGCATTTTTTTCAAGATGGCAGCCGCAGGTCAGGACTGGCGAAACCAGAAACTTGGAATTAAGCTTCTAATAATAATTATAGGAATAAGAAACGCAACATTCAATGTAACTTTCCAATTTACTAGTAACACATGCAACATGATGTGTAGGTGGAGTTTATAGAACCTTAATGCCAAGTTTGTGAGTTTGCCACCCTTATTCTGCTGTCACAACACAATATCAATAGATCCGACTAGTGCTAAGCGTTGAATATATTAAATACAGAAGAATATTATGTATTAAATCACGTTGTGTGTGAGTCGGAGCACTCACTAATACAAGGTGCTCTCAGATACAAGAAACAAGAGTCGCAACCAGATATCAGCCAGCACGCCTACTCGATGGTCTTGACGCAAGCAGAGGCTGGTGCAGTGAACTCCCATAAATAATTATAATAAAATCATACTCCTTAATTTCATTATTAATATTAATTATTACTATCTAAAATCAATCGTAATCGTAAAAAACTACTGTCAATACCAATGAATATATCCATCATTCCATCATCCCATACACCTGTATAATATTGTATTATGTAACACGCGAAGTGGAGCGCTCACGATTGCGCTCCAATGAAAAAATATTTAGTACATTTCCTAATACGAAATCCAATAGGTGTGAAAGAGAAAGTTTGCCAGTGCCCTGCGCGTGAAACAAAAGATTTTCTATGGAAAAATAGCAAAATTCGGAGCGCCGCTCCCGCAAACGTTGCCGGTTCGTTTTTACCGCCCGGGCGCCCGTACACAGGACAGCGATTGCGCGCGACGTTGCCACTCCTATATTTAAACAAACACTCGAGTCAACTTCAATGCACGCGCGCGAATGCAAATTCAGGAATTTTCTAATTAAAATCATAATAAATCATAATCAAGATACGTGGTGAAATAGCCTGTAGTTATCAGTATTACTTCTGAGTGTTAAAATGAACAATTATAATGTGGCGTTCATAAAAAAGTGTGTTAAAACGTTACAAATTCGGCTTGAATTGAAAGCTAAGGGACCGCCACGGCCTGAACTTGACCTTACGGTTGAGACATATGAATTTTTAGAAAACTCAAAACTTAAAAACGAGCTAGTGGTTATTTACAGCAGGGAATATTTCCATAACGCTGATGGTGCGTTAGCTTTACTGCAACACTTCATAGAGGTCAGTCACCTGGAGTCAGTTTTTGTCGAAAATATTAAATTATTAAAATTAATTTGTACAATACCGATGACCGATGATGCAATGTGCATGATATCAATAGAAAAACAACTGATTAATCAGATATCTGATTTTCACAAAAAAGTTATAGATATTTTTGCAAACCAAAAAGAAAGACGTATGCATTTCCTTTATAAGTAATTTTTTTAATAAATTGTACTGCTTTACACCATGTATTTTCAGTGTTTTATTTCAAGTGAACACTCATAAAATTTTGTCACGAGCCGCCTCCGGACGCAAGGATAACATAAATATAAGTAAGAGAAAAATTATAAGTGGCAGTACAATTATAAATGGTAGGATAGGTATAACTAGTGTACGTACTAAGTGTTTTGAAATAAAATAAACTGTAAAGTAGGTATGTAAAAACATATTGTGTCATAAGTGAACACGCGACATATTATTGAGTAAGCGTGAAGGCTGCATGATTCTATGCTTATGTTTTACGATAAATCGGTGTAAATTAAAAGTTTATTTATATTCAGTAAACGTTATGTACATAATATATATTATTCAAATATATTTTAAAACATAGGTATACAATGGTTCTCAAAATTTAACAGAAGTTATTAATTGACAAATAATTCGTCATAAATTCCATTGAAATGCTACGTCATGTTTAGGACCTAGCGTGCGTTTCTCGGAGGACGCAATTTTATTTTATGGATATGTAGACTGTTCAAGTTTGTGGGATCATCACCCTTATACCGCGGTCGCTATCCTGAATAAACGGTTTCACATGGAGGATGTCCTCCATAGTGGCCTCCAACCTCCCCTATAGCCACCCCGAACCTCGCTTGTTAGTCCGTAGACAGATACACGTAGCGTGTGAGCAGGAGCGCTCATTGAGGTGAAGTGCACAGTCTTAGAAACATAAATCTGTCACCTACATCTCAATTAACGCGCCTACTCGATGGTCTGTCTTGACTCTAGGATAACAGAAGTCAGAAATATAAGTTGCAGAATAATTGTTATAAGTAGCAGGACAATAATTATAAATGTTTTGAAATAGATATATTTATAAAATGTTAGCGTGGACGAAAAAAGATGGTGCAAACGTGTGCAAATACAAAGTTAGTAACAATACAAAGTGTGAAACCATTTTTCAAAATGGCGCCGCAATCAATTTTGAATTAAGCTTGGCTAAGTATCAAAAAAGAGAGCGTGTGTGCTTAATAATATTAAAAATAAAAAAATATCACTTCCCGCGTCTATTCGTCCCTTGTATCATGTATGTATCTTTTAAACTACGCAACGCAACGGAATTGATGTAGTTTTTTTAATTGATAAAACGGTTCAAATGGAAGATTTAAGTTTAAAATTTGTAAAGTTTTTAAACAAGAGATACATAAATTATCGATCAATAGTTAAAAATGTCGATTACGCATTGATTTTAGGACATGATAATTTATTTTTATGTATCATTAGAAATAATTAATAATCATTTGATGCCAAACTGTACATCTGAACTACATATTTCAAACCAAACATATTACGAAAAATACCTAACAATAATTAATGCATAGAAAATTAAAATTTGGTTAACATCTGCCTTTTCAACTTAATAAAATTGAAAAATAGTGGCAAACGGTGACTCCCCAGTTCGTTTGGTGGGCTCCCAAATGATTTACAAAAATGCAACAAGTGGGCGACACCAGCTGAACGGGTAAGGGTGTAGAGAAGTGCGGCACCGGTTTCACCGGACGCGGGCCCGCAGGCCCGGAGAAGATTTCCCCGCTATTACGCCATGACACTTCCACCCCCGAGAGCCACGGTAATAATATCTACAGTAGTCCGTCTTCACACGTGTGGAGCGCAAAGCTCGGCACTGTGATCGGTACCCAACAGCTTCGCGAATGCCACTTTGACAAGCAGGTGCTATGACGTCATGTAGATGTAGTTAAAATACTACGGGCGGGCAGCCCTACCGTGTCTGCGTGCCGCGCGGCTGTAGGTACTTTTTTTTAAGGACACCACCGAGTCACAATACTGTAGATATTATTACTGTGATATAGCTCTAGCGGCTCCACTCTGGACGGCCAAAAAGGCAAGCCAGAGGTGGGGGAGCCTAAACCTCGTAATTGTTCTCTCCGAACTGCCACCTAGACAGTCCGGAGATGAGGATAGAGATCTCCCCGGGAGCATTCGGTTATGCCGCTGGGTCGCTACTCTCCGTCACCTCGCCACAAGGTGCCTTGCGGGTGCGACTGATTGCACGGTTGGGATATCTATAATAACGTAGATATCCCAATCGTGGGCGATGGGGTCGTCACATCCCTACGCCATTATTTTTATTTTGCTTAAGATTTATTTAAATTCTGAATAAGAGTTTTAATAATTATACTGGTGGCTGAAATAACTATCAAAACTATGTGGACTGTTTACATCTTTCATTGTGATTTGATTTCTATGGCATGGTACTTTCTTCGTTTTTTCTCAATAGGTATATAGCCTTGTATATTGTCTGAATTAGATATAACTTTGTTGAAATTGATATTTTTGGTTTTATGGCATTCAAATGCTTTTTAATTTATATAGATATAACTTTATCTAAAAAGGAATCTTTATCTAAAGAGGAAAGGAAGGAAAAAATATCTAAAAAGGTTTATTGATATTTATCGTGCAAAGTGATATCCGGGCTATTGTAATGAATTGTTTCATCCGTTAGAATTGTCCTATTCTCGTATATTTTATGATACTACGATGTTTCCTGCGATTTCAGGTACTTATTTATAGTATGGATCTATTCTTAATGAAATTGTACTTATGAGCAAGGAATTGGTGAATAATTGTTGCTACTATTACTTGGTCACGGCGGATTTTATAATCAGTTTTACGTTATGCTTATTATTATAACTGTTGCTTGTTGTGAATGTCAAATATTATTTTATTGTAAGTAGATATTCTTTTATGTTAATACAAACGGAAATTATCATGACATAAAAATAAGCGAATAACAATGTAGGTAAGCAAAATAAGGGTCAAAGTTTTTTTTTAAGATCTCACAAGTAAACTAAATTCGGTGGCGAGCTTCGTATTAAAAACATGAATTTATTTGCATAAGCAATACACTTCTATATAAATTAGTATTCGCAATTATCACCGCCAATACACAATTATAACTGCACAGGCAGGATTGTACACGTAATGCACAGAATAGTGCAAAAAATATGTGCTACGTTAGAAGTATATGTGTCGTGCCGCGTCCGCCACCGCGGCCGCAGCCCTAACTTAAATGACAATGAACAAGTTCTTAAAATATGCTGAATTTTTTAATGTTTTATGGACTCTCTATATTTTATACGCTCTGGCCAAATGTGGATGACCAAATCGTGAAACGTTGACGATTTAACGATCTGATCAAACTATGTTGGCCATTTCATGAAATGCGACCATTGCGTGAAATGATCAAACATTTCATGAAATGAGCAAATCTACGATATGGCCACGACATATGCACAAGCAAATAAAATCGCTAATTCGTCAAGTTTAATAATAAAAGCGCACAAGTGATGCGCTACGCCATAAATGCGCACAAGTATGCGCTACGCTATAAGAGTGCAAAATATTACGCTACGCTATAAATGCGCACAAGGGATGCGCTACACGATATTTTTTTTATTTACTAATGAAATGTGGGCTTTATTTTTCATATTAACTATAATATGTAGTTCTTTTGCGTGAAGCATTGTTGTTTTGTATGTTGTTTTTTTTGAACATGGTATGTGTGGTAATATTAAAACTTTTTTTTTATATTTAAGCCATGCATGACTGGTATATTCTTTTATACAAATAAAAAATAAAAGAAAATTAATGCGCACAAGTTATGCGCTGCGCAATTAGAGTGCACAAGGGATGCGCTACACCATAACGCCTTTAGTACACCGACGCATTCGCGTGCGGCAGCGAATCAACGAAAAATCAGTCAGTAGTGTGGCAGGATTTTCCATACGATAACATACGATTTTCTCACTCTAGCACATAGATAGATGAAATAGTTGCGTCCTTGTCAGTATTGTTTCGCAAGGAACTGCGAAATGGCCATTACGCAGACGCATACGTCCCGCTAGTGATGTTTCGCATCGCAATGCGTCAGCTCGCGATCTGTCGGTGAGGACAGATTTTCGCAAGGTGCGATCTGTCGGTGAGGACAGATTTTCGCACCTTGGCTGCCGAAAATACAGAATTATTTTTGCATTCTATTCGAGATTATCCCGTATTATACGCAATTGGACACGCAGATTATAAAAATACGTACAAAAAAGAGGTAGCATGGAGAAAATTACAATGGCTTATCATTGCGAAAAAGTTGCGAAAACATTGCTGCGTACTAACGTTCCGCAGATATTTCGCTACGCAGTAGTTCCGCAGAGATTCGCTGTCGCATACGAATGCGTAGGTGTACTAAAGGCGTATGTGCTCACAAGCGATGTTCTACGCGATAAGAGCACAAAATATTACGCTACGCCATAAGAGCGCACAAATGATGCGCTACACTACACTATAAGAGCGCACAAGTGATGCACTACGCGATTAGTGCACAAAAGCTATGCGCTATGCGATAAGAGCGCACAAGTAATGGGCTACGCTATAAATGCGCAACAAGTCCGAGCGTTTAAAGTATTTCGCAAAAGTTTTCAAAGAGAATTTATATTTTTTGGTTTGTTACTTAATTATTTTGTTATTTATTATAATTAATATTCTCATAAACTTAAGAACATGATGTTTTTGATTCAAGAAGAATTTTAACTTGCCTAAATCTGGTTGTTGTAATTAGTTTAAGTTCCGTTTAGAAGACCATTAATTTAAAAAAAATACGATTCTCAAGAGTGCAATTATGGCAATTCATTCGTAAGCATAGTAATAAAGCATTTTTGTTATATCGCAATATAAATCGCATTGATAATAAAATCACAGGGTGTAGTTTAACAGATTTTAGTCAGTTCGATTCCCGGCGTGGCAAGCAAATTTTGAACATCTTTGAATAATGTTTTCTTTCTATTAAAAAATAATGGAAAACTTTCTTTGTGCAAAATGTTTTGTTTCAATATAAAATAAGGGTGCTACCGCCGAGGCGCTTTACAAAAATATAAATTAAATATTTAGTTTTAAAAATCGCTAAGCTTTATTTTAGTTATGAGAATCCGTGAAAAAATGTAGCATTTTAGAACCACAAGATTAAATACAATGTCAATTCGTAATTAATAAATATGATTAATAACAATTTAAATGATACATCGAAGCTCAGCTATCTGGAAAGCTTAATTTATTAATTTAATTTTTTCATGAAGATGTCGAATTTTGCTTTCAGCCTTACCTAGAAAAATAAATGAAATATAATCGCCCGTTCGTTGTCTGCCTATTTTCCCCAACTCGACCGACACCTGTTGCATCAAAACAAAACTTACCTTGCTGGAACTCTCGAACTAACTTATCATTTATTTTATATTTTGTTTGGTTGTATTTAATTTTTTAAAGTGAAAATAAAATAAATAAATATTTGAAATTAATTTAAAAAAATAACTAAAAAGAATTCGCAAATAAAAATTATATTGGTGAAAAGGGGAGGAAAAGTTGTAAAAGATTAGGATATTTTAAAATTTTTAAACGCGACGAATTTATTATCTGGACTTAGTCTCAGACGGGTTACATACACTAAGTATCACAAGAGCTTAAACCCGACTGCTCCAGTTCACGCCTCGATGCATACTAAAATAGCAGAGGGATGCGGGAGAACATCACCTGCAACTCTGTAATCGGCCCGAGAAACTCGATACAAAAGATTGCTCCGTGTACATTGCTCGCTCAAACAATGGCTTGGAACGGAGCGTAACATATACTGCAGCAATGTACAGTAATATAATATAAAACTCATATAGGGATGAAAACGCGTTAGGGGGACGAAATTTCTGGGAACTAAGCTGGGAAATTATGCCTGCACTGTGTTTCGCGGAACCCTTTGCGCTGTAAAATATTTTTAAACGGGGTTTTCATGGATAAAGCTTTATTGGATTTGACTGCAACGGTACGTGCCAATCCTATTTATCACCTGACGGTAGGTGATAGTTTGCTAAACATTGAAGCGAATTCAATTATCCTGGCTAATGAATGTAGACCATATCCATTTGATTATCTGATAAAATAACTGCAACGACAAAACAATGAAGCCAAATGCCAGATTCATTTAATTAACTGTATTTAATCC
This sequence comes from Colias eurytheme, assembly GCF_061535395.1. Taxonomy (NCBI): domain Eukaryota; kingdom Metazoa; phylum Arthropoda; class Insecta; order Lepidoptera; family Pieridae; genus Colias; species Colias eurytheme. The sequence goes on from NC_142980.1 coordinate 2,699,231, forward strand.
AATAGTGGTCATCCGAAAATTATTTGTATGCAATATTTGGGAATAAATATGTTATTATAACTGTATTTTTTTAGTTTTGTGTAATAATAAATACAGTAAACGATTTTATAACAATAGATACTATATGAGTATATTTCTATTTTGAGACTTAAATGATAAAAAGGAGTTTCATAATTGGACTGTATTTTTTTTTGGATTTTTTATCTCAGTACTTAATCGACCGTTTGAACGGATTTTGATAATTCTTTTTTTTTATTGAAAACTGGTGCCTCCTAAATGTGTAATTTCATTTAAAATTGGTGTAGTTCTTACAATTTTAAGGTGGTTTAGATTTTTGTTAAAACTAATTATATATATTTTAGTGATATTGTTTAGTGAAGAATAAAGTTATGTTTTTGTAAGTTATTTAATCATGTGTTACCTAAATGTCTGTAATTATTTATTCTTAATGGGATTACATAATGATTAGGTTTTTCAATAATTAATGTGATAATATTTCATCAAAATAAACAAGAATTAATAATAGTTCTTCATCAAGAAAGAAAAATGTTGAACTGATTTTTATTTTATTGAATACAAGTAATTGATTGCTTTTCAAGTGAATTTATTAAGACTTGTTGCAATGTAACAGGTACTGATTTGCAGAATTCATTGGAATTAACCTCATGCTGATATCATTGCATATTGAAATAACCTAGGTTCCTAGGAAATATTCTAGATTCATTAACATTGAAATTTCCTCTCTTCTTCTCGATTTTATTTACAGTTTCTTGTAATTTATATTATCTTGATTGCTCTTAATAACTCAGGCCCCGGAATCACAGACACAATAGAAAATCTATTGTGTCGTAGACCGATCGGGCCGTTCGGGGCTCAATGGGTGAAGTAACACGTGCCTCGTTCGACATTGAAGTTCATGGGGGTTACCATGATGCCTTAAAGCAGTATTATTTCCAGTGTGATAAAATGATGGCCCTAAACAACATATAGCGATGTCCTTTTTTCACATTAGAAATAAGATTTCATGGTGGTACGGGGGCATTTATGCATTTCAGATTGCACTTATAAAATATATGTTTTCCTTGTAATTACGATCAGCGAATAGTATGAAATATATATATAATATATAGGTATATTTGGAAAGATTGTGGGGATGAATGAATATAGTTATACAAGTATGTTAGTTACTCTTTCACGAGGATACTGGATGGATGGAAAAATACTGGATGGATTTGGACGAAACTTTACAGTAATATAGATCAGAATAACACATGAGTTATAGAATTCTTAATTTTGCCTACGAGTTCGTCCGCGGGTGGTGGAAGTTCTTATCGACTGTACTTTTTAACACGCTTTTATTGAAATAAAATGGATACAATACATAAAATGATGAACCTAGAACTTTGACAGATGATTTTGATGAGATTTCAACTCTGGAAATTTTTGCATGTGACATGTGTTGGTACTTGTTTTGGAGCTAATCTTTGGTACTTGTTATATTGTGACCGAATCTTACCAAAACGTCATAAGCTTATGTCAATTTGTATCGATAGCGGATTCTAGTTCTTAGCTTTTATTCCATTTGTCTCGGCCCCCTTGCTTTCCATAACTTTTTAAATTTACGAAACGTTTATCAGGAGCGCCTTGAAAAATACGCGTGTTCGAAACCACGTCTTGGAACATTTGTAAAGAATCACCTCAAACAATGGGAAATGACGAAACAAAAACATAACGTACAATTTTTTTCATCAGTCACCCTTTATTTTCGGTATAATGAATTTATTTTGTTAAGATTTCTTGCAATAAGTTAAACATTGTTGTTTGTACTGAATGTAAAACTTTTCTAAATAAGTGAAGAAGTACAAATGTCTTTAAAAGTACGGCGACTTTTCAAATGATATATTTAGCGTTTGTTTTTGAGTTTAAAACGTGAAGATTTAATTTTTTTATATACATTTTGTTTAAGTGTGTATTCTGTTGTATAACGTAGCTTATTATGTTTGGTTGGTTTCTTACAAATTTCTGAATAAATATATTCTATACTAGTATGTACCTACATAATAATAACATATATTTATAGAAATACATTATGGTTGGATTGGTTTAAAGATTGTTCAGTTGATAAATTTTATTTGGTTGCGAATACCTGATATTAAAAATATAACCTCTGAAACTACTGGATCAATTTAGATGATCGCTACATTACTCCACACAGGGCACAAACACTGGTTTTATTTTTCTTATTTACCCGGGCGAAGCCACGAAAATATCAAATAATCACTATTCAGAATCTAATATAAAATAGGTATAATATAGGTATATCTGTCTGTCTTTAATCTATAAATCTAATTTAATAGATTAAAGACAGACAGTTTAATAACCCATATTCTATAAAAAAATGTTATAATAATCAACTTACCTTACCGTATTGTAACTTCAACTAATAACTATTAAAAAAGCGAGATATAACTATAATCAACTAGCGGTCCGCCCCGGGTTCGCCCGTGGTACATATTTACGTTTTCTCTACATAAAAACCATCCTCGTACTTCAAGGAATATAATAAAAAAAAGAATTATCGAAATCGGTTCAGCCGTTCTCGAGTTATGCGCTTACCAACACATTTTGCGATTCATTTTTATATATAAAGAAGAAGATATGTATGTTATAGAATAATAGCGTGGATAGAGTCAAATAATGTTTTTAGTATAATAATATAATCTATCACTTACCAAAGAGACAAATAATCACATTCCAGCCCAGTATCCTTTCGCAGGTCATCTAGTTTTTTGGCTCCTTCCATATATCTAGCACACGTTTTATGAGAATACCTGAAAAAAAAAATTAAACCACGCTTTAATATCTGAAATAGTACAAAAAAAGGTCCAATAAAGAATTTTTTTAATAAGAACTCATGAAATTATAATTGTATTGTCACATATCCTTGATAAGTGTAGAGATAAACTACGATAACATGGCGCGCCCCTCCAAAATTCAAAACGTTTGAAAGTATTTGTGAAATTCATAATAAATAATATAATAATATAATATAATAATAAAAATTAATAATTTAATTATTATATTAAGTATTATAAATAATAATTTAACATTATAAATAATAATAATATAATATTTAAATATTTGTATTTCACTACACACATTGAAACAGTAATTTGGAGGGGCGCGCCATGTTATCGTAGTTTATCTCTACAGAATTCTAATTAAATCTGTCCGCTTAAAGTGATTCAAAATCGATTCAGGAGACTAACATACAAACAGAGACTTACATAAAGGTCAAGCTAATCAAAGCGTATTAAAAAAATCTATTTCTTCTATACAAATTTATAGAGAGAGGAGTATCAAGGTATCCAAGGTTTATCTGTCAACTGTGGTATTATTTTAGTTATTGGATATTCCCAAAACATCTACGTTTGTTACATATAAACTGATTCCACGAAAATCCATACTTAATATTATAAATGCGAAAGTAACTCTGTCTGTCTGTCTGTCTGTTACTCAATCACGCCTAAACTACTGAACCAATTTGCATGAAATTTGGTATGGAGATATTTTGATACCCGAGAAAGGACATAGGCTACCTTTTATTGCGAAATATGTACCACGGGCGAAGCCGGGGCGGACCTCTAGTAATACATAAACAGTATAAAAGCTCTAAGCTTACAAAAATAAGGTAAACACTGAAAAGTCAATATCAGATTTACGCGGCGGTACAAAAACTTTTTTATAATGTTACGACCTGTTACGACATACTAATTTAGTTAACAGGTATCCTACGCGTCTAAAGCACTGCCTGTCTCACCCCTTTGATAACAGGTAAAGTAGGCCTTAGGGTTGGTCGATTCATTTTACGCATGCAAATTTAATGACAAAGAGGGAATCAAAATAGCACATGTTCTATTTCTATCGTGAAAATGTTAGTCGTTATGTTTAGTATTATTAATGATACCTAATCTTCTTATATATAAAAATGAATCGCAAAATGTGTTGGTAAGCGCATAACTCGAGAACGGGTGGACCGATTTCGATAATTCTTTTTTTATTATATTCCTTGAAGTACGAGGATGGTTCTTATGTAGAGAAAAGGTAAATATGTACCACGGGCGATAGCAAGGGCGGACCGCTAGTTTCTAATAAAACACAACATTTTAATTGGGCCGATTTTACGAGTTCCCGATAGAGTCACTAATTAATTAATTATAGTCTAATTCGCATTTTTTTTACTATTAATTTGGAGGACGTTGGGAAAATGAAAAACTGGATATTTGTATAACAATGTACCTATATCGATAAATGATAGCCGTTCCTCCATTTTATAAAACTCTCGGAAATCTCAGTCTAGAATGACAAGTATGAAATACTGAACATTGTAACATGAACATGATGGTGAAATGCAATACGTAACATTGTTTTACATATACGGACAGGATAAAGGCCTTCCACCCGCGCCTTCGCCCGCTTTGTCTAAAACCTTATAGATATAAAATATTTATATACTAAAACCATCCTATTTAATCACTCTATCTATTAAAAGAACCGCATCAAAATCCGTTGTGTGGTTTTAAAGATTTAAGCATACAAGACATAGGGGCAGAGAAAGCGCTTTTGTTTTATACTATGTAGTGAAAAGGACAAGGAACTAGAAACAAAAATCTAGAAAGCTATTGACTAATTTGTAATGAACAGAGATTAGAATTGCTATGTTAGATTTATAAAATACTAGGTTTCCGCCCGCGGCTTCGCCCGCGCAGTTAAAGAAAAACCCGCATGTCCTTTCTCGGGTATCAAAATATCTCCATACCAAATTTCATGAAAATTGGTTCAGTAGTTTAGGCGTGACAGACAGACAAAGCTACTTTCACATTTATAATATTAAGTCTGTGGTTGTTCATGGGCGGCGCCAATCATCTCAGCTTTCTGTACGATGACGCGCAAGCTTGTTTGCCGACCTATATATACATAAAAAAAAATAATAATATTAGTATGGATAGTATGGATGAAAGGAAGTTAAAAAAATCTTCTATCGCCAAAGATAAAATAAGAAGATTTTTTACATTAATTAATGACAGTTTGATTCGATATAATTATTTATTTTTAGACGAAAATAAACATCGTAAACAATCTCCCGATTTCGTTGATTACATTGAAAAAATCAGAGTTGTTTGTACAAAATACAAATAAATCCAATTAATATACGCCCAAGATAGGAAAAATAAGTGCACCCACATCTAAAGGCAAATTCCATAGACTTTGTGATGGAAAATTTATCTTACAGGCATCTTTATTATTACAGATTTCAAGGTAACAGGGAATCTGATTAAATCAAGCTATCGAAGGAGTTAGCGAACTAATAAATTTTAAAATGAATCAAATTTTCTTGTTACATCAGTTTCGATGAAAAATTTCTAATTATTCTAATAGAGGAAAGGTTTTATTATAACATAATTATTGATTTAATAGTAAAAAGTGATATTATATTATTGAACTGTTGTTAGATAACAAAGATAGGTAGATACCTACACATATTAATAAAAATTAGCTCTAAGAAAGTCTCTAAGGAATTAAAAAAAATTTAGCGGATTTTGAACGCGATTTATTATTCAACCCAATATTTCGAACGCTTTACGAGGAGCGTGGTCACGTGGACCTGCCTCCTCGTGTCTACGCTCGCTGTAAATGAATAAAATCCGGTAATTTTTTTTAATATTTACTTTCGTAAAATCAAACACAACAACACATAAAGATTCTAAGGTTTAATGTGATTCATAACTTAGATTTTATGATTCTAGGCGGTGTCGTAAATCTATTTACATATACTTAATATTAATCTAATTAATAATAATACATAATATTTTGCATATATCGATATGCAAAATATTATGTATTATAGCATTCAAATGTAAAAGCATACAAACAAAATACTAATCTATATAAAACAAGCAATTACTGTAAAAAAACACCAAAAACTTACGCAATACTATAATGATTATGACAATTTTGATACAGCTATCTGTAGTGTTAAAAAGGGGTCGGCGATACATTTGAAATATTTAAATTCGCGATTTAACCGTTACTTTATGGCGGGAACAATTCTAATTGGTCGGGTAGGTCATGCAATCTGTGGCGTCACAGCGCATCTAACTCCGTCGCGCTACGCTTCGAATTATTAGCTATAGATATGTCCTTTAACATTCAGCGTGGACTGTTTACATATTTTATTAATCGCATCGGTACCTTCTAATTTCCTCAGGTACATAGCGCTTGCAGCAAGCAAGACAGAGACGGGTAGCGTTTTATGAACGTGGCTTCAAGTTTCGAATTGCGCTTGATTTGGGTAGCATTTTAAAACGTGTAGTGAAATAGTCCTTAATTGCATTGTAGTTTAAACAGGATGTGGAATTATATTTTATGTAACTAAAGTGAATATAATTCAATAATAATACCCAATATTTCAATTTGATGCAAGTTTTGTAGGTAACCAACATTTGTACTAAGAAAATAGTTACAGTAGTTTTGAACTAAATTATTTTTACTTTTTTTTTCATGTGGTGTAATTTATCGTATTCATTACCTCGGAAACACTATATTTCTCTGTCTGTCTGTCTGTTACTCAATCACGCCTGAACTGCTGAACTAATTTGCATGAAATTTGGTACAGGGATCTTTTGATACCCGAGAAAGGACATAGGATAGGTTTTATCCCGGATATCCTACGTGAACGGGTTTTTCTCTGAAAACGGGGGCGAAGCCGCGGGCGGAAAGTTAGTTCATTATAAACTTCTAGAATATACTAGTATCTAGGTCAGTGGGCCTGTTACAAATAAATTAAAAACCAATCGAGTATATTGTCTAGTAGCGTAATTAAACCTCCATGTCTATGATACGTCTAGCCATAAACAATTTGACATAATATAATTACTTTTCTCTATGAATACTAAATTTCGATCCACAAACATTACAGTCAATCTGTCAATCATTATTTTTTAATTAAATTAGTTTATCATACAAAAGTTTTGAGATTAAAATCAGAAATGTCGGCCTCACTAGATTCAGCGTTGGATCCCATGGAAGAAATACGATTTCGCAAAAAGCATGGAGCTATTTGGATGGAGATACAGAAAGACACACATTTTACTTTTGACGAGTTGGAACGTATGTTTGGTTATAACTTCTGTACATAGTCTCTATATCTTGGCATAGTCTCTATATAATATAATATACAGGGTGTCCCACTGTTGGTATACTAAGCTCAAAGGAGGTTATAGTTTTGCATACGCTGAGTTCGTAAAAAATACTTAACTATAAAATTCCAGACGCATTTTTTTTTTCAAATAGATGAATTCTTAAAACTCTATGTGTACACCCATTACAAGCAACCCGCCCACTTTGCCACCAGCACGTGAGCTATCGATTAAGATTATGTTTTCATAGACAAAATACTCTTATTAGCGAAGCGGCTGGCTATATGCCGGCTGCGCGAAGCTAGAGAAGAAAACATGGATTTTCAGGAAAAACTTAGCAAAAATTTTTGACGTAATTTTGTTGTTTAAGTATTTTTTTCGTGATCAGTGTATGCAAAACTACAAGTTCTTTCGCGCTTAGTATACCAATAGTGGGACACCCTGTATATAGTCTCTTCTCTATCTCTAAGTTTAATGCAAAGTTTTGATTAAAATACAATGAATCCGTTAAAATGTTCATATCTTCATTTATCTTTCTTTTCAAATTAGTTTATTAAGTTGTAAATTTTGAAATAAAATCGTATTATAATTTATAATTGTAAGAATAATCATATTTTCTTGCACCAAACCCCATTTTATGAAGGAGTAGAAGGCATTATTGATTAGAAAATTGCCTGCAACTTTGAAGACAGTCAATGGATAGTAATTTAGGTATTATCATCACTGTTGATAACTAACTTATAAGTATTTATGCTTCACATTATGGATAAGACCTTCAAAAGGAATATTTGATGTTTTTCACAAATACTGAAAGGAAAATATTATTAAGTATAAAAAAATAAAAAAAATTAACATGTTTAAGGTATAATATACCACATTATTATGTAAAAGCCTATGTTTTTATCTGTATCAAGATTTATTTTCAAAAAGAAAATATTCAATGTTAGATTTATTTCCAAACAGAAATAACAAGACGGACATCAAACCGAATGTAATAAACGGATATTGAACTACTTAACAATTCTTTTTACCTCATACTACGAAGTTACCTTCAGTTCACACGTTGCAGTTTTTCATGGTGAATAATATATGAGCATTTGGTAACTTAGTAATTTTCTCTTCTATAAAATTTAAAATGCCCTCATGCCGTAATACTTCCATATCCAATTAATTAGAGACTACACGATTGCAGTTTGAAAAGTTTTATTTCAAGTTTATTATTTTCAAGTGACTAATCATTTTAGGAATACAGTAGCACCTCTATAAGTCGAATATCAAGGGAGACGCCAAAAAATTCGAGTTATAGAGTTTTCAACTTATGGAGGATTTCGACTTAGGCGGATTTTGATTCGACATACAGAGTTTGAGGTTTATTCTTATAAATTTTGAGTTAGAGAGGTAAAGTACATTAAAATTCAACTTGCAGAGGTGACGAACATGTTTTTATTTATTATAAATCAACATTATTTCAAATCATTTTAAAATAAAAAATATGGCATTAAAAAAGTCAGTATTTTTTTTGCTTTAGATAATTTGGTTGTTCTCTAGCATTATCTAATCTATAAAGAACAGAAAATTCTTCTTCTTCAGAGATACTGGTTTGCTCTATAAAATTTCGTAAGGTATTCAATGCGGTTCTTGCCTCTTTGATGGAAACGCATGGAGCGCATGTACTATTCACGTCTTCTATGTCATCTTAATCATTAGTATCGGTTTTCTGAGCTACTGAATCGATAATTTCGTCATCAGATACCTACTTAATGCAAACACGTGTTTACGTGAGTCATAAATTTATTATCGTATACTCCTAAAATATTTTCTAAGAAACAATATAGTGTACTGCACTGTCGGCAAATTGTTAAAGTCCAAATGATCAAGTTATAAAGATTGTAAAATAAAATGTTGCCATGTTCGAGATACAGAGGTCAAATTTAATTTTTCGAGTTATAGAGTGAAAATATGTACCAAAATGGCTTGGAGGGACTCGGTGATTATTTCGACTAACAGAGGGCCGAGATTTCAAGTTACGGAGGTTTTCGGGTTTGAAGGGAAGGGAACAAGACATTTTTTCGAGATTTGGAGGTTTTTGACTTATCGAGGTTCGACTTAACGAGGTGCTACTGTATATATTATAAAAATGCAATAAATCTGTCTAACCCTGAATAAAATTCCTTAAATTAAAAATCTGTAATATTTCGCGAAGGAAATTTAATGTTTCCTATATGTGTTATTATATTATGTCAGTATCCTTAGGACTTAAATTCATTAAAAAAACCTTTATTGTGGTACTTTTATTAATAAAGTGGAAGAGAAGCTCTACCTTTAATAAACAATTCAAATAATTTTCACGTATTTTGCATAATTCGAAAATGTATCTTCAACGAAAAATAAACATCAATATATCCCACCATACCCACCTACTATTTAAACAAATGTATATTTAAAGGAGGTAAATCGTCAAAGAACTAAATAAGTCCTACAACGCTCTAATGGTGGTTTGGGCTGACAGCTTAATGCCTCCTTAACATGCATTTACGATATTTGCATTTCACATTTACAACCATACTTTGAAATGTCCAATTCAATTTTGAATAAATAATTTTGACGAGATAATTAAAAGGGAGAACTCACTAAGCAGCCGAGTATGGACATGTAGAGTCCGTCTTTCCACCCCATTAATTAATTAAATGAGTGCATTCGTAGTACAAGCCTAGTATTATACATAAATATTGTGACCTTCTAGTTACGTATAAAGCTTCATATTACAGCTATTGATCCTCATTCCGCTGTATGCTTTTGAAATTTAAACATCTCTTTACAAGCAAATAGATGGAGAACTTCGTTTGGGTCATAATTTTGTTCCTTTTATGCATTATGATGCATTACATGTTCTTCTTTGGTTCGCAGAAATAATGGTGATATTTTTCAAAATACAAAAGCGCGACGAGAAACCGGCGGGGTCGGATTTAATATCAAGGTAAACGGAGTGTTTGTAAAAATTACCTAGGTACCTCAATAAAAAACTGACTAAAATAAAAAAAAATAAGAATTACTAAGTTTACTTATATAACATTTTCGAGCGATTTTGAGTGAATCGCATTAAAAATTTGCAACTACAATTAGGATTTAGGTTTCCAGATTAAATAGAATAAAATTTAAAAAAGCGCTATGACTTGAGAACTCTCCCTTGTGTATGGAAATGAAAAAAAAAATAATACTGTATCGGTATTACATTTTTAACTACAAAGATTTTACAAGTATTAAAGTTCATTAAAAATAAAACAATTTATTGCTTCCTAAACCTCGTGGATTCAAAATTCAAACTGTTCAAATATAAAATACGTATATAAAAATAATTTTAAAACTGTTAATTACAAGCATATTACACGAAGACAAAACATTTTCTGGTTCATCAGTTAAGACAATGGATAGTGGGAGTAATGTTTAATAATATTTATCCGACACAGAAAATCAGTTGTTTACAAAACTGCCATATCTATATTACTTTCCACTAATACAATTAATTGTTGTTTTTCAACATTAATTAAGCTACAATTTTTGTATTTACTGAACCCATTAATACACTATTTTTAATGAATATAATGAAAACAACAACAACAAAGCAGAAAGATTTGTAAACATTTAGTGTATTTAGTTTATATAAATTTTTTCATAAACATACTTTGTTTATAAACTACATAAGTAGTAAATTATCATTTATACTTGCATTGAATTTCAGTTTATTTGGTGTTTTGTCTATAAGGTTGTGTTTTATAGCGAGTTTTTGGTGTATTATATTCGCAATATGGTCATGCCGATGCTTGTAATCTGTTTAAACTATTGCACTGCATGCACCTGTGATATTATGCTGGATGGTTTCTGTGGAGTTGTGGCATTTTCGGCAAATATCTTGTGTAGCTGGTATTTTCATTATATGTTTTCGGTAGTTGCGTGTTTCTATCACTTGATCTTGGATAGCTATCATAAACCCCTCCGTCTCTGGGAATAGTTCTCCTCTTCTGAGCCATTCGTTTGACGCTAGTTTGTCAACATGCTGTAGGTTCAGATCATGATAGTGTCTTCCATGCAGAGGTTTACGTGACCAGTCAGTATGTTTAGTAGCTTTGTTCGCTTGTTAGTATTTAAATAATATTTGACGTCATAATATACCTACTTACCTACATATAAATATTAAATAACTTAAAATTTAGTTATTTAGGTAGGTATCCAGTACCCACTCTATGCTTTATAGTACCTAAATTTATTAATATTTAATAAAGAGTATGAATTTGACCAATATTTTCCTGAAAAAATTGTTGATAAACATTTTATCAATGCACGTTTATAAGCCGGTATAAAATTTCGCCTAATAAATTGGGTTTCACGCGAAACTCAATATAAAAAAGGTGTAAGAGATAATTGTGTTAATCCCGCACGCAGATCGCATGAGCTAGTGCTAACCTCTCAATTATCGATTTTCACAAACATATTTCAAAAACTTTGATACAAATATATTTTATCCCAAAGGCTTGGTCCGGGGATGACTATCGTAGTATCTAAATATAAATACCGGGGGATTATAATATTTGTTTCATTAAGTCACTAACGAGACGAGAGAAATTGTATATAAGCGTGTTAAAATTTTAATTGGTACATTGTTGTTGTTTTCTGCTACTTACTACCTACAGAACGCCCTACGTTGTAATATTATCACGTTTATTACCTGAGTTTATAAACTATCTTTCAATAATATTATGCAATTCAATTTCCGTAATTTCAAACTAGATATTTATTTCCACAAAGATATTCTATATCACAACAGAAAGAGTTTACAATTCTCAATACCAAAATTGGTGCAAATTTATACAACCATTCGGTATATTTTTCCGATATCTGTGTCAAGTTTGCAGAACTTTTGGAAGGTTTTCATTCAGTTTAATAAAAAACCCGCATAGTTCTCGTTCCCGTGGGATTTCCAGGATTACATCATTTTCCCGGGATAAGAAGTAGCCTATGTCCTCGGGTATCAAAATTTGTCCTTACCAAATTTCATGAAAATTGGTTCAGTAGTTTAGGCGTGATTGAGTAACAGACAGACAGACAGAGTTACTTTCGCATTTATAATATTAGTATGGATTAATTGTCATGACTGACTGGAGTAGGTACCTATTTGTGAAAATGTCGATTGTGATTCCTCGTATCAATACCTGGCAGCACAATGGTATTTATCCTAATGGATGAATTTTGAGCATTTGCATTCTGTAAGCTCCTATTACATTAGATGTATCATGGAATAACTCTTTGTCGTTTTTAAATCGGATTATGTCCGTGTCGGTTCTAATATTCAATCGCTAATTGATAATTTTTTCAGAGCGCACTTTAGGGATGTTCTTCATACCGGGTTGGGGATGACGGACGCTTATATGATGGAGCGAGTTATGGTGGCCCTGGACAGAGGGACCTCTCCCTACGTTACCATGGCAACGTTTGCGAAGGCAATGTCTCTGTACCTACGCGGCGATTTGGAGGAGCGCATTTCTTATGCATTTACGGTGATTTTGTATTGATGCTATTGAATTTCCAATTAAAAGTGTGACGTTAAGATCTACTTAACCCTAGAAGCCTAATCTACGCCTGCGAGGCGTACAAAAATTCGAATATCGGATGTCTCTTTCTAACGGTTGAAGCTAGCGCGTCGTACTTTTTAGTTATCTCAGTGGCCGACGGGAGCTAGAGGACGGTGTCTATATCGTTATGGTAAGTCCCGCCATTTTTGATTTATCGAAGTGTTGCATGCCTGCGAGACGTATGTTTAGGCTTTGTGTAACTTTTAACTAAGATTAAGTGATTTTACTTTTGATTTGTTTTTCGTGTATTTTATATCTTTTTCTGGAATTGTTTCAGTTATAAATATATTACGGTCCAATCTATTAAATAAAGACGACATTATCGCAAATTTGAATGGAGAAGGCAGTCCTCACGAGGATTCAGGTTCCGAAGTTGAGGATGACCATATTATCGACGACGTTCAAAGCAAGGGCTAAAATAATGAGGTGTCTGAGTTCGTTGCGTCATTACAATAATCTGGGCCTTCTGCAGAAACTAATCCAACCATGAATTTCAAAATTTGTGTGTAATAAATGTAAAAAAATCTGTGTGTGGCGAGCACAAGGTTGATTTATGTGTAGTGTGGTCCTAAAGATAAACTAATCCTTTATAGACCGGTTAGTTGTAATGTTTTATCTAAAAATATATAATTAGCGTAAAAAAAATTGATACTTTATAAAAATAATATATGTTTTAAGTTGATTATGAAGAAGTAAATTTTTTTGTTCCAATTTATGCATATTGTTTTTTATGTTGTAATAAACAACTTTGATTATAGTTATAATTGATAATAGTGTAGTTTTATTTTTAGTTTATTTCCCAAATTCAAATTTCCGCTTTATTAAAACAATAATAATTAAATAATATACCTAAAATAATGGCTTTTATATGTGTACGCCTCTGAGACGTATATTAAGGCTTTGTGTACGTTCCATATAGATTAGGCTTCTAGGGTTAAATACTAAAAATGCAAGCACTTATTAGTACGATTCATAACTTTGGAGAGTCAACTGGAGTCTTAACCTATTTCATACCTTGTAGAACTTGTAAACTAGGGTAGAAGCCTTTAAAAATAATAAAAAGTGCAAAAAAATCGCAGTCGGATGAAACCCATTAGAAAAGGGAATATGATGAAAATAAAAGGAAAAATAAATTACGGTCAATCCGAGTTCGGGGGAGCTTTTAAGAGAAAAAAATGGTTTCTCTCGATTTCCGACAAAACTACAAGTCCTACGGAAAAAAGTTCAATTGCAAAGTTGTAGGTAATTAAAAGTTCTACAACTTTTGTATTGACAATTTTTTCACATAACCTCAAAATTTAGGTGAAAAATTCAAAAAACCAAGTTTTTGGTTTTTTATTTCTATCTACTTCAAAATTTATTTATTTTCTACGAAATTTGGTGGAAACTTACTTTATTATGTCCCAAATACACTGTAATTTATTTTATTGAAAATATTTATTTTTCGCCTTATTTTGAATTAATACCAAAAAACAACCTAATTTTCAATCGAAAAGTCACCCGTCAAAATATCAGCTTTTTTCAAAAACTTTTATTCATTGAAATCTCTACTTTCATATGGTGTAAAAAAAATAAACACCACCATAGCTAATGTTCTCAGGAAATGCATACAAACAGTGTGATAATGAGCTTTTACTAGATCAGACACACTTCTCGAACTCTATATCTTCTCTTGTATCGGCTTTTCGGTAATACATATTTCAAAAGAAAAAAAATTATCTGTTCTAAGTATAATATTTTACAGCATATTCAAAAGCAAAATGATGTCGATAAAAACATTTCAGGTAGTTTGAGATATTATAAGAAAAGTTTATTATAACAAACCGTCAGAAATAGTTACATAAAAATGAAACCATAACACTAGTTAAAGCAAATATGCTTAATATTCTATCCGACTGACCTTTTTCTTGTACTCATTAAATCGTACCGATTGACGTTTATTGTTAACCATTTGACTTTCCTGAAGCTCTTTAGCGTGAATTATTAAATAAGAACCTTGCACGAAGGTAATTTTATGATTTCAATAATCTGTAATTAAATTGATTTGTCGATTTCATTGATGTTTTACATGTCTTGCAGTGTTACGACCTTTTGGGTGAAGGCCATTTGCGGAGAGAGACTATGTATCAGTGTATGAAGAAAAGCATCTCCAAGGCTTCGCGGGATGACGACGTGGAAGAAGCTGTGAAGGTGCTTATAATATTTGCTTAGAAATAATTTTATAAAGGGAGATTTTTTTTGACCCTTTGGCTACGGAACCCTAAAAAGCCGTGTCCGCGAGGTAAATAGGAAATCGTTTGGTCAACGTGACTCGGTCGAGGAAAGCTGCGAGCGAGGGTGCTCGCTATGTAACAACCTGCCTATTGAAAAATTCTGTTCGCGTATATAGTCAGTACCTCATAACTTGAGGAAAAGCGCCAGTTATGTATTTTGCAATCATTGATTGTAACTTATAAATGGTATTTTTCTTTTTTCTCACCAGTTCTTTCAAAATGGATGATTTGCGCTAATGCGATAATTTGCCGGCTTTTAACCTACAGTTACTTTTTCATAAAAAATAGTGCGGGTAAGGGTACGTTGGTAAGTTTACTATGTCTTTAGAGGGTTGTGTCAGTCAGGGGGTACATAGAACTTATATAATAATATGTCCGAGTCAGATTTTTTGTGCTCATGGGGCAGTCAAAAAATGAATCTTGAAATTGTAACGCATACTCAAACCGATGTACTAAGGAAACAGAATATTTAATAGTTCACTTTGCATATGTAAATATCGAATACGTAATAGCCTAAAGCGCGTCACACACGGTGAAGATACTATAATATTTTATCTTAAGATACGGTTATATTTTATATTATAGTATCTTAAGGTATCCGGTATCAGCGTTCTGACCATCATTTTTCTTTTTGGCATTGCGTACTAAGACCCCTGTAGAACCGCCATCCAGTTACAAATGACCCACAAAATTTCGGATCAGTTGTAACAGGATGGCGGTTCTACAGGGGTCTTAGTACGCAATGACAAAAAGAAAAATGATGGTCAGAACGCTGATACCGGATACCTTAAGATACTATAATATAAAATATTACCGTATCTTAAGATAAAATATTATAGTATCTTCACCATGTGTGACGCGCTTAATTGATACATGGAATTTGAGCAGATCGCACGTTAGGTTTACTGGATGGATTAATAACCTTCTCCGTATGCAAACATTTGATACGCTTTTAGAGATTTTATTACATGTAAAGTGATATCGTCCAAATGGATACCTGATTTTGTCCATTTTGATCGAGCTTGCAAACATTTAAAGTTGAAATCTACGTTCATTTACCTAAAAGTATTTTATTATAAAAGTATTTATTTATATTTTTTATGATTTGCTGCATTTATCACCGCTTTTATTAATACAATATTATACTTAGAAAACTTATAAAACGTCTTCCGAGGAGAAAATTGAAGCAGGTAGTGGTTATATTCCCACTGCTGGGACACGGGCCTCCTATGAGGGTACAGGCCATAATCCACCATGCTGGCCACGTGCGGGTTAGTGGATGACGTATATCGTCGAACTTTTGATTCTTCGACATGTCGGTTTCCTCACGATGTTTTCCTTCACCGCTCGAGCAGTGGTGATGTTACAACATGCGCAGATAAATTGAAAATCAATTTATTTCCTGCGCGCTCGCCTGGTCTCGAACCCCGGACTTATCGATCTGAATTCCGAATTCTCACCACTGAGCCACCACTTCTCTCGGTTATATTATATTCAGCCTACGAAATAATTTAATAGCGATAATCCATTTTAGCAGGCGTTTTTAGTAAGTGGAAACCCGGATTACATGCATTTATCTCAAATTGCGGACGTATTACCCAAATTGAGTTAGTTTAGAGCCTATTAGGTTACGTCGGATATTATGAACTAATATAGGCCGGTCGTACACGGACGGTCTCAACTGCTTGAAGCGGTCCGTGTTTGGCCGCCCTTAGATACGCATCACTTACAAAAGTAATTTTACAATTTTTTTTTGTTCTATCATGCTCAATTTTTATCTCGGAGTCTTATAAATATAAGTGTGACTAAATAATAAACAAATATCTTAAATATGTAATTGTCTTTTTTTGCATTCTTTCTTAAACAACTGGCGAATATGCCTATTGGCAAATATAGAAAAGTAGAAACTCTTTTGGTTCCTTAAATGACTCTACACTACTTACATAATGCCTATAAACATCAATCCTAAACTTAATCTAATTCATTGAATCAAGTCAAGATTGCTACGAATTCTTAAGTAAATAATATATAAAACAGAAACTTAAAAACCCAGAAGAATATTATAATAGATCATCTAGATTCTAGGTAAATGACAAATACAAAACCAAAAACTCCGTTCCGACATTGGTAAGAGATTTGTGACGATAATAATTTTTGCTCTTTCAAAATATCGAAGTTTCATCACTGGCCGCGAAAGTTCATCACGACGCTAACTTTACCCAAACCCCTTTGTTTACATGACTGACTCGTGCTCATTTCGTCAGGTGTCCACAATGTAGATATTTCACAATAAAACAACATTGTTCATCCACCCCTTCTTGAACGAGAGGCAAAGCCCGTTCGAAACACGAGGACAGAAAATAATTAAAATTTCGCTGCGCGTTATTTTTTGCTGAATTATAATACTGTTTTTGTGGAAGCAGCTTTCCAATTATCATTTTATATTTTTCCAAGTATTTAATGGATATAAGTATGTTATCCTAACATCTGCTGTCCCGGACTTTTCTGTAGACCTGTATGTAATACGATTCATTACTACAACTGTAATACATTCATATATTACTAGAGGTCCGCCCCGGCTTCGCCCGTGGTACATATTATTATTTCCCAATAAAAGGTAGCCTATGTCCTTTCTCGGGTATCAAAATATCTCCATACCAAATTTCATGCAAATTGGTTCAGTAGTTTAGGCGTGATTGAGTAACAGACAGACAGACAGAGTTACTTTCGCATTTATAATATTAGTATGGATTTAAATAAATCTCAAAGGGCGATGTTTTCGTCGAAGGCTCCCGGACGGCAAAATGTACAAAAGCTTACTACCTAAATTATAATATAATAAAACCATCCTCTCTATCTTTAAGAAAACCGCACCAAAATTCGTAGCGTTAAAAAGATTTAAGGATACATAGAGACAGTGGGAAGCGACTTTGTCTTATAAGTACCATGTAGTGATATGTAACCTTGTCCACACACTTCCATTGTAACATTATGTATTTTGAAAAATTAAATTGTAAAACTGACATGATTTAAAAGAGCAACTATGGAGTTTCTTGTCGGTTCTTCGCCGTAGATACCGCTTTCCGAATCGGTGGTAAATGTTAAAAATATGTAATGACGTTTCAAAAGTGCTTCTCCAAGAAGTCTAATTTAATAAAATAAATAAATGTTTGAGTTTGAGTTTGATGGTGAAAATACTTTACGTGGGAACAAATCCTAACATTATATTATCAAGCTGTTTCAGATTTACACAGTCCTTAATAATTATTCCTAGTTAATATAATCGGTTGTGAATTTTTTTAATGTAGGTATTATAAAAAAGTACCCTCCTTTTCATAATTTCCCTACAGTCAGTTTCACTGTGAATAATGAGATATTATAATATATTATAATATATATATATATTATATATATATTATATATATATAGGCAGTATAAAACCTTTCCTTGCATGCCATCTAGTGCCGAGTAGAATTTTCAGTACTATTACAGGCTGTAACATAACATCTGTTATTCTATTTACTCCAGAAATTAATGCCACCTTTTAATTTGTCCGTGAACATTTGCGAACGAGAGCTTTTCAGTTTGCCAACGTTTGAAATAAAGACCAATAGATGGCGCTAATATTAATTTTGTGTTTTTCGCAGAGATTGTAGATAGCGTGTGTAGGTAGTAATGAAAATGAAGTTCTGTTACAATATCATTATTTATAACTTGTTTCGTAAAATATAATGAATAAATTATGTAATAGTTCAATGATTATAATATTATATAAGATTCATGAAAGACTTTCTTGAGAACTGTTGTCTGTCCCAGATGCATTGAACTCAAACTTTGAAAATTAATCGTCGCCATATAATCTTCTTGAAAGTTTTCCTTATCTGTTCTTCGCGTTGGAAAGATTAAATGTGAAATTTATAATTTAATTAAATATCGAAGTTCACTTTAATAATTCCAGGTACAGCAACTCAACTAGTTTAAAAGGTGAATCATGCATAGTTGAGAAATGTATTTTGAGTTATATTTCCATAAATTCAGTCAAGGTTTATAGTAATACATTTTTTACTTACTAGCGGTATTCCCACTCCCTTTTGAACAACCCAACCTAAACAAAAGAGTACAATAATTTCAAATTATATTGGTTAATTGAAATATGAAATGTTTATTTATTATAATAACTAGATGCTCCGATGCTCCCCTGTGTCCATTATTGTAGTTTGTAGTCCATTATTGCCATTATTGTAGTTTTTCAAATCTAAACAAAAAGTCCCTTCAGTTGTTGTTTTGTATAAATATTTTCTTGAGTTATAAGTGGTGAAACTATTTCTTTTTTATATATAAAAGTTACAAATAATAAAAGGCTCCTTGTCAATAAAAGGAAAGGTTACGTATTACGAACTTTACTAGATTCGCGATACAATATTTAGAAGTGAGAAAAACGTTACGTCCAAACTCCAAGGTTCTTCTTAAAAGTAGAAAAAATTGAGCAAGAGTCCTTTAAACTTATAAAAATTTCATTTAATCAACCGAGATTGCTCAATCGGAACCATTGGTGTTTTCAAAAGAATTGCAACACCCATTTCTAGAAGCTTTTATTAAAAGAGAGTAGTAAAGTACTTATTTGAAACTTACAAATTATATATTACTAGCTTTCTGCCTGCAGTTTGCCCACTTTGTCTAAAACCTAATCCATACTTAATATTATAAATGCGAAAGTAACTCTGTCTGTCTGTCTGTTACTCAATCACGCCTTAACTACTGAACCAATTTGCATGAAATTTGGTATAGGGATATTTTGATACCCGAGAAAGGACATAGGCTACTTTTTACCCCGGGACATAGGATAGGTTTTATCCTGTAGGACTGCGCGGGCGAAGCCGCGGGTGGAAAGTAAATTATATATACTAAAACCTTCCTCTTGAATCACTCTTTCTATTATATAGTTTTAAAGATTTAAGCATACATAATTACATATGGATATCGGGACAGAGAAAGCGACTTTGTTTTATACTATGTAGTGATAGTGATTTTGCTTAGGGGCATTGTAAGTTTCATCTATAGCTTTGTCTCTTTACACCTAGAAAAAATACAATATTGACATAATATGAAAAACATTTTAATAGGTTTTGTGGGAAGATTATATTTTATTATAATCTTTCTTATATATAAAAATGAATCGCAAAATGTGTTGGTAAGCGCATAACTCGAGAACGGCTGAACCGATTTCGATAATTCTTTTTTTATTATATTTCTTGAAGTACGAGGATGGTTTTTATGTAGAGAAAACGTAAACATGTACCACGGGCGAAGCCGGGGCGGACCGCTAGTAATAAATAAAACAATAAACTTTTATTTACCCTATATTCCCATGTTAACCCTATATTCCTTTTGATTAAAACATTTAACAGTGAACCAACTTAAAAAGAACATAAATCCATATATATACTAAACATAACTTTAAAAAGTTGTAGGTAGCTAGGCTACTTTATATTTTATAGCGGCCGTGAAACTCCACATCACTTCGTTTTAATGTTTTATCACCTGTAAATTTTAGGGTTCCGTGCCTAAAAAGAAAAACATTCTGTCAGAGTATCATATCATATAATCTGTCTGTCTGTTCGTTTGTCACTTCAAAATTTCAGTTAAAATGTGGTAAAGCTTGGTGAGGTCATAAATTATATGAGTGACCTTTTTATGCTGTTCTTTAGCTTATTTATTTGTTTTATTTATTAATACTTTATTGCACTTAAAGATAGACTAAAAAATACAAACACTTATAGCTTGTAGCTTAAACTACCGTAGCTTATTTGTACGGAACCCTCATGTCGCGAATCCGACTCGCACTAAAGCGATTTTTTCAGTTATAATCTCCCAGATGTCTTAATATTGTGAAAGATACACTTATCTGGATTGCGGTTCAATACCTAAATGTATCTAGACCTTAGCCTTTGTTTTGTCATTTCTATAAAGAAATAGCTTCCACCCACGGCTTAGCTTGTGCATTAGTGGTATTGCCAGATATTCGTCGCCTATATTTCTATTTCTTATTTCAACCACTCCGTCCGTCTTGTTTCCGAGAAAAGTGGCCTTATTCGATATCCGAGGTTCCGTCTGTAGCAAATTCTTGGGAAGTTCAGCGGGAAACAGATACGGGTATTTCGCATTTATAGTTTTAGATATAAATCTTATCTATATATAAATCTCGTGTCACAATGTTTGTCCTCAATGGACTCCTAAACCACTTAACCGATTATAATAAAATTCGCACACCATGTGCAGTTCGATCCAACTTGAGAGATAGGATAGTTTAAACATGTAGGTACCACGGGCGAAGCCGGGGCGGACCGCTAGTATATAGCTATATATAGCTTGGTTTGTATCTCACTACTTGACAATAATTATTATTGTACTATAACATAAACTGTTATAATAAATATTTTACAATAAATCGCCATGGACAAATTCACACAAACCCAAGGCCCCCAGGGATCGAGCTCTGAGTTATTTCGAAATCTTTCATAGCTTTTTACTTTTTTCTCTGTTTTGAACTGGGACAGCGGATAGGCCAAATAAAAATCAAATTGATTCCCATAATATTATGTACGCACTTACATTAATATTGAAACTAACAACAATACAATTGAAAGTTGAAACCATTTTAGTGGGAAGTTCCTGCATAGGTACCTACCGACCGCTCCCGGGCAGTCCCGGGGAAGGAGCCTTGGGTTATGTCGGATTTCTACTAACAAAAACTTGACTGTTCTGTCGAGCCACTTTAATAATGGGCCGCGGGTATTGTTATTCGTAAGCGACATGATAATTGAACCAATACCTGATATTAATGTGATGAGGAGTGCAATTTTTTTTTAATATTAAATGGGTAGATGTTTGACCGTCTATCCTGCCTGATTTTAAGTAGTGTTGCGATCTATTTAGGAGCACGTTTACCCAGAAGAAGCCTGTTCACTCAATTGCCGGAATAAAATCAATAATGGCAAATTTTCATTTATGAATCCAGCATATGAATAAGCAATCTGCTGAGGATTACGGTCGTAGCGTAACACTGACCTCTGCGTATACAGCTAGGTTAGGGTCAGGTGAACGATAATTGGCGCGTGAAATCGGAAATATTTTATAATTTATAGAAATATTAATATGTTAACAGATGTAGGTATAGTTGCTTGAGTTTTGTATGAATTTTTTAATGTTAATTATTTGATAATTGATATTATATAGAGCGCCTTCTGATTTTAATAAGGTGAAACACATTCAAAGTGAACTGAAATAAAAATAACTGTAATTCACAATTTTTTACAAAGTAATCTTTGATACGATCTTATGAGATTGATAAGACGATATTTTGTGATCTTAAAATACTTTAGAGTAAAGATTTAACTGAAACGAAAATTTATTGAACAAGATTGAATCGTGATCTTTTTTAGTGTAATATAAGTATAACAGCGTAATGATTGGCGTAGAGTAAGCAAAATTAGCTAATGCGTAGAACGCTAGCCGCGCTAGATTCTATTAACACTTCAGCCTAGGATAAACGTATATTTCTTTATTTATTTCTTACATAGCAACATGATCCATTAACACTAAACTTAAACTATTTTTCCATTTCCAGGAATTTGTGGACATAATGCTCAAGCGGATGGACGTGGACGTAGATGGTGTCATCAGCTTCGATGACTTCCACAAGTCTGTCACTCAGACCCCGTCCCTCCTGGAGAGCCTTGGCTACTGCCTGCCGGAGCGACCCGCCGTGTACGCGTTTCTCGCCACGTGGTGTCCTAATTGGGGCAAAATGTAGATGAAATAAATATATTATGTAGTAGTAGATAATTATGATCTTGTTTCGTTTAAACAGATTGTAGCACCCCTTACAGACTTCAAATTGCATACAAATAGATAATTTAAGTGTTTCACAGATGATACAAAAATATATACATGTGAAAGATGTAGTCCATTAATTTATTTTTTTAGAAGGTATTTAAGGCCGTGTGACGTCCTCTACCTTTAATAGGTCGTAGGGCATACGGAATAAGTTTTCTATCGTTATTATTTAAAGTATATAATATTACATCTGTAACAATTTAAAAATAGATTTTATACTGCTGAAGAGCTGACCACAAACACCAAACATTTGCACACATGAGCAATTGCTTAGGAATTTCATCGTTTGACATTCGCAGCTGTGTTTGCGTTTATCTATATTAAAACGGAGCTTAAGGCTAGTTACATACCTACTCATGGTTAAACAACAGTTTGACCAATCCATATTGCTTACAGTTTACACATCAGCCTATGAAATAGACAGTCTGTTATTAATCTGGAGGTGACACCCTGAAATACCAAAAAGTTTTATAATAAAAAATTACGTTTTATATGTTATAGTCAAAACCCTGAACCAGTCAATAATAACTAACGAAATCGGTTCAGCTGTTCTCGAGTTATGCGCTTACCAACACATTTTGCGATTCATTTTTATATTATAGAAGATAGATTTCAATCAAATTATAAGGTTAGTTTTTTATCTTCATAAAATAAACTCTTTTGAAAATTTGGATTATGACAGACAGAGATATTATATATTACCTATAGTTAAGATATATTATTGAGGATTTTCAAGAAAACCAATTTGTTTCTCTGTAAATTCAAAGTTTTCATTTTAGAAAGTTTTCACAAAAGTTAACACAGATAACATGATCGCGCGAAGCGCGGCAAATTTGAACATTGATGAAATTTTATTTCATTACATAATATATTTAATTCTCGTGTCACAATGTTTGTCCTCAATGGACTCCTAAACCACTTAACCGATTATAATAAAATTCGCACACCATGTGCAGTTCGATCCAACTTGAGAGATAGGATAGGTTTTATCCCGGAAATCCCACGGGAAAGAGAACTATGCGGGGTTTTCTCTGAAAATGCGGGCGAAGCCGCGGGCGGAAAGCTTATAGTAGTTAGTTAAAATTGCATAAAAAGAAGTCTATAGGCATATAGTTATAAGAAATTGTATCGAGATGGTTATCGATTAAGGGCCGATTTTTCAATGCCTGGTTAAAACTTATCCGTCCAATAAAGTATTACACGATAATATTAAAATGTCACGTAAACTGTCAAATACGGGCAATTAGAATACGTTTTTTAAATGGTAGTTTTATACATTATTCGACGAATAAGTTTTAACCAAGGATTGAAAAATCAGCCCTTACTTACTAAAATGCGTAGGCAGCGATATGAACATATTAATTTCAGGAATTTAATTTCACAACAGATTAGAAAAATGTATCCATATTGTATTCTTTACTGCGTGGTACGAGAACTATGAGTAGGAATGATCAATTTTAATATGTTGCAACTGGATTTTCTAGAAAAGATTAATAATTTCTTTATGCATTATGATAATAAAGATATTATGTACATACTAGATTTCCGCCCGCGGCTTCGCCCGCGTTTTCAAAGGAAAACCCGCATAGTTCCCGTTCCCGTGGGATTTCCGGGATAAAACCTATCCTATGTGTTAATCCAAGTTACCCTCTATATGTGTGCTAAATTTCATTGTAATCGGTAAGTAGTTTTTACGTGAAAGAGTAACAAACATCCATACATCCATACATCCATACATCCATACATCCTTACAAACTTTCGCCTTTATAATAGTATTAAGATTTGTGTGGATTTAGTGGAAGTAGAAGAATGTTGTTTGTTACGCTGCTTTTCAATCTGATGTAATTTCATGTAGGTTTAGGTTCAACACGTGTAACTTTGTATGCATGTATGTATGTATCCATTTATCTCTTTGGCATGCCTTGTAGCGTAAGCCCCTTGATGGATTTCAGCTTAAGGTGTCGATAGATTTGTCGTAATTGTAAGAAGGTTAACATAATCTGTTAACATTATTAGGGCCGATTTTTCAATGCTTGGATAAAACTTATCCGTCCAATAAAGTATTACACGATAATATTAAAATGTCACATAAACTGTCAAATACGGGCAATTAGAATACGTTTTTAAAATGGTAGTTTTATACATTACTAGCTTTCCGCCCGCGGCTTTGCCCGCGTTTTAAAGAAAAACTCGTTCCCGTAGGATTTCCGGGATAAAACCTATCCTATGTCCTTTCTCGGGTATCAAAATATTTCTATACCAAATTTCATGCCAATTGGTTCAGTAGTTAAGGCGTGATTGAGTAACTGACAGATAGACAGAGTTACTTTCGCATTTATAATATTAGTATGGATTCGACTAATAAGTTTTATCCAAGCATTGAATCGGCCCTAAGGCGCGGGACATATACGCTGCCGGCGTGCATCGGGTGCGCTATTGGCATTTTGTATGAAATAATTTTGGAAAGGCGCAACCTTGGCGCAACCTTGGCACAACCGTGGCGTGCCGTCTCGACGCCTGTCCAAAATTCTTTCATACAAAATGTATAAGAAGGACGTGGTGCAAAACAGATTCAAGAGGTGCGCTTATTGCACGCCCGCGCCCGCGCCGCTTGTGTTTGACCCGCGCCTTAATTTAATACAGCTTTACCACCACGCTCTGTCATGATTTTATGTTTTTATCTTGTGTTTGGTTGCCTGGAAGATATGGCTACTAAAGCAATAAGGCCGCCATTTGTGCATGTCTCTCTTCTGAATATGTATGTCTATTTCCTGTTTGTAATGGTGTATAATAAAGCGTTTTCATTCATTCATTCATATTGGTTTTGTAGCGTCAAATCTTCTCTATGTATAAAATTGTCGTGTCACAATGTTACATAATACTCCGAAACGACTGGACCGATTCTCATGAAATTTTGTGTGCCTATTGTATAAATCTGAGAATCAGCCAATGTCTATTTTATAAAGATAAGAGATAAGAGTAAAGCAGAATAACATTTGCTATATAAATGCCCAAAAAATAGTTATTCTCACAGACAGTCAAAGTCCTCCACCATCTTAAGGGCGCGTATAAAGTCAAATCACCAATCAACTTTTAGTTGATACGTGTAGTATTCAAGACCAAATATAAAAAATAAAATATATGTAAAACTTGATGATATTTTCGATTATATTGTCAGATCAAAAACATAAAATATTGAAATTGACTCGATAGAAAAAATTCACGAAGTTACCTCTAAATTTCACACTTTTACGTTTTTTACTGGACATGGTAATACTTATTATGATTTTTTTTTCATAAACAATTATATTAAAACATTTGCAAGATATTTGTCAGAGCATTTTGTGTAATTACTTTTAGTTTTGGTTTAATCACGATAAAACACTTTTGGCGCTTACTATATTTTTAATTACGCAAGAAATCATCTTCCATCGCACGTTCCGGGAGCTAAAAACATAATTCTATTTCATACATCAGACGCTATCGCTCCGTTGAGACGAGTAGACCACGCTAAAATTGCTGCGCCGTGTTTTATAATTACGCCGAATATTGATTTGTTGAAAATGGTAAACAACAAAGAAACGAGAACTAAAGAAGATTCAAATTGAAAAGATAACTAAATGTCGAAGGTAATAATGTATATAATGTATAATATAATAGTATTGTTATAATATTAATAAATAATAATTATAATATAAAAAGATAAGTCTTGATTTACCTATTTGAGAAAGTTTAGTTTCTGTAAAATAATTTCCGCGGGCTGAGTATTGACGCGATAGCAGCAGCAACTATAGATAGGTAAATAAAATTCATAGTGGTAGGTACCTAATTCTTACAGTCGCGGTGCAATCAATCAAGTCAAGAAAGATTTATATTACATACTTATTATTATTACTATAGGCAGATCCTATGTTCGCTCCAGTAAATAATAATATAAATAATATGTAAACCGGTTGTGAATAGTACATATATATTATATTTACAATCTGTATTAGATAATCATACATAACATCTATACATAGGTATAACAAATTCGTACGAAAGTCAAAACTGTACTTACATTGAATAGGTATTTTTTTATAATATACATATGTATATGTAATATGTATATATATAATATATTCATAATCTGTATTACATAGTAATATGTAGTACATATCTATACATAAATATAGTTTTTAGAATTTTTGTATGTCTGTCTGTATGTATGTCTGGGCTCTAATTTTGGTGCAGATATAGCTTGAGACCTGAGAAAGGTCATAGGATGAGTTTTATCCCGTAAATAAAAAAAACTGTCTGTGTTTGTCTGTTTGTTTGTACACGCTAATCTCCGGAACTACTGGACGGATTTGAATGAAAGTTATTTTGTTGTGTAGGTACTATTATATTATCCGGGAAATATAAAATAATAATTTATTTTGAAAACTGAAACACCTGATGCAGAACCGCAACAGACCACCTAAACTATAGATTCATTTGAGAAAGTTTATCCAGGCGAGTTTGGATATTATTATTTGTGTAAATTCTGTAAATTCGTTTCCGCGAGTTGAGTATTCATGCGACGATATTTATAGATACCTACATTCATAGTGGGTACCTACAATTTACAAAGACACTTTTTATACGTAGTTATGTAGGTACCTAATTCCTACGGTCGCCTTGCAAATGCAATCAATCAAATTGACCCTGTTTGAAAGTAATTTACTAATTTCACAGAACAATTTTAAATTTGGAAAATGTGGACCCTCACTCTCAACCTGTGTCTACTGACTATTGCCACGCAGAAAAAAATACTCCAGAAAGGTACCTGCTAAAGTTACCAGCTCTCGATAAAATAATACGTAAATTTCGAAGAACTTTGTAATATTTTATAAAGGATAATTTTTATTTTTATTTTTAGAATAATTGCTGAGTCGAAAAATGTCGTACAATCTAATAGTCCATTGAATAAAAAGTTCTAGAGTGCGTGAGTTAGTAACGTAAGATGTTTCTTCGGAAACATGTCAAGAGTCCCTAGGTAATAAACATACTAAAACCCCGGGCCACTAGGAGGAGCCCCGGAGTGGGGGGAGGGGGAAAATGGGTCCATTTTTTCATTTTTCGCTTAAATCTCAAAAACGGTACATGTTAGAGAAAAACTTTCAAGGAAAAGTTGAAAGGCCTTAAAATTATCTACAAGTTGTACCTGAATCATTTTTTCCTATATCCTACCGTTTCTGAGTTATACGCAGTAAAACATGATTTTGGCTCAAACAATTTCCACATCAATCGATCAAAAAATATTTCTTTCTTCCAAAAAACTCAAAAGTGTAACTTGTGACCGGTACTGATAGATTGCTCTTAATTAGGTCTATAATTGGTAAAATAAACACATTCCTC
The DNA here is from genome assembly GCF_061535395.1 of Colias eurytheme. Classification (NCBI taxonomy): domain Eukaryota; kingdom Metazoa; phylum Arthropoda; class Insecta; order Lepidoptera; family Pieridae; genus Colias; species Colias eurytheme. The sequence continues at coordinate 2,727,605 of NC_142980.1, forward strand.
CATGGAAGCCTTTAGGAGGAATCGATTGTCAAAATATTATATTAGGGCAGTTTGAGTTACTGAACTTGATCTTTTTATTTTTTTCTTCCAAAAAACTCATAAGTGCAACTTGTGACCGGTACAGATAGATTGCTCATAATTGGGTCTATTATTGATAAAAATACCAGATTCCACCATGGAGGCCTTTAGGAGGTATTGAATTTTATTAGGGTAGTTACGATACATGAACTTTTTAACTAACTACCCTAATAAAATTCAATTCCCGTAAACGCCTCCATGGTGGAATCTGGTATTTTTATCAATGATAGACCTAATTATGAGAAATCTATCTGTACCGGTCACAAGTTGCACTTTTGAGCTTTTTGGAAGAAAAAAAATAAAAAGTTCATGTATCGTAACTACCCTGATAAAATTCAATTCCCCGTAAACGCCTCCGTGGTGGAATCTGGTATTTTTAGCAATGATAGACCTAATTATGAGCAATCTATCTGTACCGGTCACAAGTTGCACTTTTGAGTTTTTTGGAAGAAAAAAATAAAAAGATCAAGTTCAGTAACTCAAACTGCCCTAATATAATATTTTGACAATCGATTCCTCCTAAAGGCTTCCATGGAGGAATGTGTTTATTTTACCAATTATAGACCTAATTAAGAGCAATCTATCAGTACTGGTCACAAGTTGCACATTTGAGTTTTTTGGAAGAAAGAAATATTTTTTGATCGATTGATGTTGAAATTGTTTGAGCCAAAATCATGTTTTACTGCGTATAACTCAGAAACGGTAGGATATAGGAAAAAATGATTCAGGTACAACTTGTAGATAATTTTATGGCCTTTCAATTTTTCCTTGAAAGTTTTTCTCTAACATGTACCGTTTTTGAGATTTAAGCGAAAAATGAAAAAATGGACCCATTTCCGCCCTCCCCCCACTCCGGGGCTCCTCCCAGTGGCCCGGGGTTTTAGTATGTTTATTACCTAGGGACTCTTGACATGTTTCCGAAGAAACATCTTACGTTACTAACTCACGCACTCTAGACCCCCCTTGGAGGGACTCATTCAATGGACTATAACCAAATTAATCAAAATAAAGTTCTGGAGGAATGTGTGTCGTCGACTGCGTATGTTTATTTAAAAATAGTATCTATACTCGCTATTTCGACAGACTTTTTTTACGGATTCGTGCTCTATACTGTTTCCCTAATATTGTTTTTTTTTATATATTACATACAGACAGTTTTTTTATTGTTTTATAATATGTATAGATTATCATTAATAATTATAAACAAATAATAATAAAAAGACATATTACATAATTTGTGATGATTTCAACTTCACTGTTTTATACAATTATTTTAGACAACATACCTACTAACTACCGAAAATACGCGTTGAACGAGCGAAGAATATTGTGTATAATTTAGCGTGCGATGAACTTTACGTACGTTGGATGAGCCGGGTGTATGAGGGTATTGTGAGGGCGCGCGGCATGGCGCGTAATGGGCGAGGCTTAATCGTAGAATTATCTGGCTTTATACGCCCTCTTAAACGTTGTGTGCATAGTTGTGTGTCTGGTTAGAGAGCTTTCCCGATAGCAAATAAAATAAAAGAACAAATTAATAATTTAAATTACTCCAATGTTACTTTGGCACTGCAATGGATTCCTTCCCATAGCGGTCTGAGTGGCAACGAAGAAGTTTTAAATGAAGAAGAAATTGATGTTTTACCAAATTATTCGGAAGTACTATCAAAATTAAAATTAAAGTGTTTTAATCGCTTTAAGGAGTATTTCAATAAAAGGTCAAGGCATTATGACATTATGAAATTATGAAATTAGGGCATTTGGCACAATACAATGGCATAAAAAGAAGAAATAACAAATAAACAAGTCACACATATAATCATTACTCTAACTAATTAGCTGTGTACTAAATCTCCGTGGAATTATTTCATTAAGACGACAAATACGCAGTAAACAAGACGGTGAGTGGAAATTTTATCCTCCCGTTTCATAGAATCGTATTGCATCTGTTTGCTAAGATTTATCGCAAGATGCATTTGTTTAAAGGTTACAAGATTATACTGATTATATAGCGCTTTCGTTCTTGAAACACTTTTTTGTACAACTATATATATATATATATATATATATATATATTTGTTAGAGCAAATTATTACAATGGCGGTGGAGTACCTACATTTAATTATTTGGGGATTGTAGGATTTGAGGATTGAGAGGATATATCATTATACAATGAAAAATAATAAATTTGGGTAAAAAAGTATTTATAGGTAGTAACAAAGAGACATTCGATTTCACTTTTATGTAGAACTTTCTTCACATTCTTTGTATTTTTCTTTTAAATGTAAGTGCTAGTAAACAGACTAGTGCTTTGCCTGTTAAACGATGATCACCACTCATGAACATTTTCAGCATAAGAGCATAATACATCGTTCGCTTTAAGGAAAATAAATGTGGAGATGGAATATGTAACAGGCTATGTCTATGACTCACCCACACCCCACACCCAAAACACATTTACATGCTATTTCATTTTTTATTATTTATTGGTGTGGTAAGTGTGGTATCGTCTCTGGCGCGAGCTGGCCCTATTCGTGCGGAAGCGTGCTCGACTCCCGCGTACCATAAGTTGTAATTTCCACCAAAGGTTTTATTTATCGGACTTTGTCTAAATCAGGGATGCACAGACTTATTAAGACTAGGGGCCACTCGAGCAAATTATGAACTGATGGCGGGCCGCCGGAAGTTTAGATAATTAAAGACAATAAAGAATTGATAATAATGTATTTAAATTGAAAAAGAATTTATTAATTTGAAGCGTGGCACTGCATAGTGCTTGCAACGTACAACCTTTTTTATATTTGGCTCAAATTTACTTGTAGACGTAACACGTAAAACTGCTTCCAAACTTTCGTTTGTAAGGCGGTTTCGATTTTTTGTTTTATTATTATTTAATATCGAAAAGGTTTGTTCACATATACAGGGTGTCCCACTATTGGTATACTAAGCGCGAAGGAACTTATAGTTTTGCATACACTGATCACGTAAAAAATACTTAAAAAAAAAAATTGGGTCCAAAATTTTTTGCTAAATTTTTCCTGAAAATCCATGTTTTCTTCTCTAGCTTCGCGCAGCCGGCATATACTGCTTCTCTAATATGAGCATTTTGTCTATGAAAACATAATCTTAAACGATAGCTCACGTGCTGGTGGCAAAGTTGGGCAGGTTGCTTGTTTTTTGACGAAGGGCGCCGGGCGGTGGAACGGGGAATGTAATCCATCGTCCGGTGCGGTGAGGCGGCTTGAGACGTGTTCCGCTCATGCCGCCAACGGGAGGGAAGAGCAGGCAAACTACCTTTCCTGTTCTTGGCTTGCGCCTGGCCTGGAGATGGGCTGCCGCAGAGGGGGTCGCGGAAGAATTCCAACAAATACCCGCGGCCCCATCATTAAAGCGGCTCGACGGAACACAGTGGGGTTTTAGTCGGTAAGAATCCGACATAACCCACGGCTCCTTCCCCGGGGGCCGTGGGTATCTTTGGAAGATTTCCCCACTATAAAAAAAAAAAAAAAAAAGGTTGCTTGTTTTGGGTGTACACATAGAGTTTTAAGAATTCATCTATTTGAAAAAAAAAATGCGTCTGGATTTTTTAAATTATTTTTTACGTACTCAGCGTATGCAAAACTATAACCTCCTTTGAGCTTAGTATACCAACAGTGGGACACCCTGTATAGGTAGAACCAAATAAGCTGACACATTTCAGAGCGTTTATGCGCAACTCTTTGTACATATTTTTATCAATGCAGCGATAAAAGTTCAGCAAATCTGCTTCGTTGAATTTATTGCGTAAATCTTGGTCGTTTTGAATGTCGATAATTTCTAACTGCATTTACTCTGACGCATTTTCAACTGAAATCGCGAAAGGATTGCTGAATATTATGTCCAACAGAGGTTTCACTTTTTTAAACTCCGAAAATCTGTCTTAAAAAGATTGAATCAAAATATCCAGCTTTTCTACACAACTGGAATTAATCGCAGTTTTGTTGAATTTTTCAGCCATTTTCTTATACTTCTGAAAATTGTTGTAATTTCCAGAATTCAATTGCGATCTGATAAGTGTCAGCTTGCATTGAAAGGATGATACATGAGCGTAGAGCTGGGATATCAGTTGATTTTTGCCTTGAAGCCGTGTGTTCAAAACATTCAAATGATTTGTTATGTCAACTAAAAAAGCTAAATCACACAACCAATCAGGATTTTTAAGTTCCGGTACATCCCTTTGCTTTTCCGCCAGAAATATTCAGTTTTATTCTGGAATAGAATTCAATATTTTTCGAATGTACGAGAGTATATGCTGTAGGCGGGCCACCAGTATTCGACCGGCGGGCCGCATACGGCCCGCGGGCCGCGGTCTGTGCATCACTGGTCTAAATGATATGCCGCTTAGGGCGGTCGTACACGGACCGCTTCAAGCAGTTGAGACCGATGGCTTGAAGTCGCGACCGTGCGGTGAACTATAGACATTCATTCACTGCCGTACACGGACTGCTCGAGCCGTCGCGACCGTTTCAAGCCGCCAACTGCGTGGTTTGTAGCGACAGCTCGAGCAGTCAACAACCGACCGCTCGTCTATAATCGGCGTCATTGTAGATGTTTATTCGATAGAGCGGCAAACATCGATAATCATTTGTTGGGCCAACGCTGCCCTTTGTGAAGCCCATTTGCCCATTAAAAACGAAATTAAATACATCTCATGATAGATATTCATGTATCTTGTATTTACTTTACTCCACTCTTAGCCTACTTCGATTTCCTCACGATATTATTACGATTAAACTCGGCAACAGTTTGAAGCCAAGGCGCGCTTGCCAGGAAGATGTAAAACTTTGATCTGTGCACTTGATTCGTCGCAAAGCTTAATCGCATTTCTCATTTAATGGTCAATGAGAAAATAATAACATATTTGTAGTAGTTTCCATACTTACATACATTAATACTTGCCAAGTTTTGAATGATTGGCTGATTGTAAAAAAGAGCTATTGCTAACCGTCTCAGGAAATTATATTTAAGTGTTAGACAGTGCGCGCACGAGCAACTTTGTCTCCGCAACTTTTTTGTCTCCGCAACTATTTTGTCTCTCCCACCCATGGGCTAGTATGAAAATGCGCGCACGTAGCGACGCAACTCCCCATACAAATTGATGGGAGAGACAAAATAGTTGCGGAGACAAAGTTGCTCGTGCGCGCTGGCTCTTAAGCGCGTCACACACGGTGAAGATACTATAATATTTTATCTTAAGATACTGTTATATTTTATATTACAGCATCTTAACGCATCCGGTATCAGCGTTCGGACCATCATTTTTCTTTTTGTCATTGCGTACTAAGACTTCTGTAGAACCGCCATCCTGTTACAAATGACCCACAAAATTTCGCGTCATTATTGCCATTGGGAACAATGGACGAGAAACTCTATAGTCTATAGTTTATACTATTTTCAAAGATAAAGGCTTTACAAAGAAAAACTTAAAATTCGATGTCTTATTTTTCTTTAATAGGGGAGAAAAAAAATTATATTTATAACTGAAACACTAGCTATATAACTTTTTCATATTAAAATATAGGATTTCAAGGAACATTCAGAATGGCAGATATCGTTCACAAGAAAATCTAAAAATTACCCAAGCATTTAAATTAGAAAACAGTAAATTTTCTTTCTTCATTAGATGTATATTCAAAATGACTATAAATGGCATTAAAGACGTGCTAAAAATATTTTGTTTTACCTTTTCGCTGAGGATAAGTTAGAAAGTGGTTCTAAGAAATCTATTTTGACCGTCACCTCAATGTACTTGATCTGTGATCGTTACTCTTAAATTTTCTTGGTACTTTTATTTACAGTACTTTTTTGTTGGTACATTTCCCAGGGCTTGAGTCCTATTATATCGCTGCAGTAAACATATTATGAGCTAATGCTAACTATACATAATCTCACAATAATTTGAATAAGATATTTTATCCCAGGTTTTCAAAGTCTTAAGCATTTCTTGGTACCCTAGAAGTTGTTGAACTTTTACAAAACTGTTTACATACAAATGCAATTTGCGGAATTGAGTTATGAAAATTCCTATGTACAATACTTTTGTTCTAGCTAAACAATAACGAAAGGTATTTTTAATTTTTATCGCTTCCCAGAGATCTGGGATTCAATGTACGGAAAATCCGCTTTAAAGTATGATATTTTGCACAAAACATCTTAACATGAAATAGTAAGAAGGTAAGAAATAAGAATATTCCGGAAAAATTTTCATTGTCATTTTTGTATTTTGTGTGAAGTCGCAGCTTGCTTCAATATTATTCGTAAAAATACTGACTTTTCTGTGAAGTTTGCATGGAATATTTGAAATATGTGCCGTAATAGGATTTGAGCCACGCTCGCTAATGTATTGCAGTTGCAAAACCTCTCCCATGTCCTTTTTCAGGGCTCAAGCATCTCTGTACCATTTGAAGTAAATGCAGTTCATTTTAGTTTAGTACAAGCGTACATACAGAGAAACACACAAAAATTCTAAAAACGATTTTTGCCTTCGATGTCGATTGTAGAGGATGAAAATTTGTATCATATAAATTTATCTTTTCCACGCAGGCGAAGCTGCGGGCAACAGCTAGTCTAGTATATAGATAAGTGATAACGTATGAAAAACTTCGTATAGAAAATTAACCTTCAATATCAGAGAATAATAAAAGCATAATATTAATAAAATAATAAAAATACAGAAGAAAGAGAATAGGTAAGTGCGGTATAAATCCAATATGAAATAATGACTCATTATAATATAATTCTTGTATAATTAATTAATATGCTAGTAAAATGTTTCTTTTTCTTTTTTGTTACAGAAAAAACTGCTTCATTAGTGCTTACAAGGTCTCGGGTTCAATATTATTATTAGGGTTTGTTTTAATTCGTCCTAATATTTTCTAGGAGCGCCCACTGACCAATAATATTGCTTGGTTTCAGGCTAAACATTTAATTAACTGAAAGTACTTGTATTAAGCCAGTATTTCGTTTGCAGCTTGCATTCAGAGTTTGTGTATTTTCCTTTGAGCTTGAACGTCCGATATATATATATGTATATATATCTCTTCAATTTGTATATTTATTGATATACTTAGTAGTTAGTAATAGTATTAACAGATACGTGACATTCTTAAAGGGGTTTGGGTACTTTTCTATGGGCTAGTGGCGTCCGGCTTTCGCGGCCACCGATGAAACTTGGATATTTTAATGGAGCAATATATTGCGCAGGAAGCGTTCATATACGTCGTGTTGATTAGTATTCTTAAATAAATAAAGTAGAAACCTAAAAAAATCTTATAATAAATCACCTAGATTCTACGTAAATGATTAATACAAAACCAAATATATCTGTTCCTAATACGTTTCAAGATTTATGTCCATTAAAACTGTTCACAATATATTGCTCTTAAATATCCAAGTTTCATCCACTGGCCGCGAATGTTCATCACAACGGCAACTTTACCCAAACCATTATAAGAAGCTAGCTGCGCTCCGCGGTTTCACCCGCGTGGCTCCGCTCCTGTTGGTCTTAGCGTGATTATATATAGCTTATAGCCTTCCTCGATAAATGGGCTATCAAACACCGAAAAAATATTTGAAATCGGACCAGTAGTTTCTGAGATTAGCGCGTTCAAACAAACAAACAAACAAACTCTTCAGCTTTATAATATTAGTATAGTTATGTAATTGAGTATTTGAATAATAAAAAAATATTGATTTTTTTATGTATTTTATTATTAATAATATTGATATTTAATGCAAAAATCTCCAAAAAAAATATTTTTCAATTAATTATAAGCAATTAAAAATTGATGAAATTCAAATTAAAGTCACGTGACTATAAACGCGCCATGACTGGTCACGATAGATGTGACGTCAAAATGTTATAGTTCTATACGTTTTTCTATCAACTGCAATGAGTGAAAACTAACATTATGACGTCACACGCGTTCGGGTGACGCTTCGGGAGTTGTCGGTGTGTTTTCGGTACTGGATTCAAAGACTAATTTTTATTTTGAAATAACTTTTGAATTATTGCAAAAAAAAAAATAAAAAAAACAGTTTTGTTATAAAACTAATATATAATCTTTCCATTTAGCACAAAAATTTTTTTTATTCAAATACTCAATTACGCTTGAATTGAAACTACGACTGAGCAAGAAAAAAAAATATTTAAAATGAATTCATTCCAAAATAATTGTTACTTCTACAGTCTACACTGATTATTATAACCAACTTTTTTATTTGATTTCCCTTTAATTCGGTTATCATAGTGTAATTATTACCGAGAATAATAACTAACATCGACAAAATCGTAATTATCTTCAGACAGGCTAAAGATAATTACCATTTTTAAAGAATGTTAAAGTATATACAGGATCATACAGCGACAACAAACTTTCCTAGTGGCAAAATATGTAAACGAAACTGCTAACCGCATTGACATGTTGTATCATCCTGGTTGGTTGAACTAATGCTGTTAAAGGGGCCAGGGTTCAATCTAGTTTGTAAATTCGCACGTGTCGTCTATAAACTTAGCATTGCTGAGCGTTCTAATTTTGGCGCGTAATGTGATAGCCAACTGGCTTTGATTGAGTTCGGTTTTGGTGGTCACGTTTGGTAATTTGATGAAGTTTTTTTTTCACGGGAAAACTTAAGTAGGTATTGATTAAATAATGATTTATATTGGACATTAGATATCCTATATTTCTACGTTATTTAGTCCCACAACACATTAAAACTCTCAACGTGCCTCTACGTGTTGGATCCGTGTCCCCACGTAAGCCTTCCAAAAGACCGGGTACCTTCCTTCTGATGGAACCCGAGTATAAAGGAATCGAGACACATAATATTAATAAAGTTAATTTTTAGAAAAAAAAACAAAAACCGACTTCAAGAATATATATATATATATATATATTATATATGTACAAATTTAAACTGAAAAGTAGAAAATAATATTAAATAATAATAATGATATTAATTTTTTATTTTAATTACTTTAAACTTTCAACGAAAAGGTTTCCTAAGTTATTTTTGAAGTGTTGGTTAAAAATCGACTAGCATGAAGCTCCTAGTCGAGACGAATCAAATGAGCACAAACACGGCGGAATTGCTTTATTTTATTACAGAGTTCCCATGGCTATTTACCGTCTCCATCATCAGACCCTGAATACAACATAGGTCCTTATGAATTACCGTCGCCGTACACGAGCCACGGGCCACAGCCACAAACGCCGCCACGAGAAGCTAGAAGCGTGTATCGTGTGGCCGCCACAGGCGTAAACCGTGTGCGGCGAGTCCATATAAAATGTATGAAAAGTGCAGGAAATATGCCGGTGGCGGCGTTTCGTGGCCGGTGACCGGTGGCCCGTGTGCGGAAGCCCTAAGACTAAAACACATTAAAATTCGATGGTTTTACATAATTTTGTTACAGAGATCCCATACTCCTAAACCATTCATCTTCATCATCAGCTCAGCAACATCAGATTGTGACCATTAGATGCAAAAATCTACATAGATTAAGATAATTTCTGATAAACAGTGCACAGCCTACAAAATTTGAGGGTTTCCCTCGATTTTTCCAGGATCCCATCATCAGATCCTAAAAAAAATACCGTTGATTGAGAACCTCCTCCTTTTTTTGAAGTCGGTTAAAAAATACGTTCAAACTCATGAAATTATTGTATTTTCACCGATCCTTGATAACTTTTCAAAGTTTGAATAAAATTCCGTTTAAAGTGGGCCAGTATCGAGTCTAAAGGAGTCTGTAATAGACAATAATTATACAGTCTCTTTTGCGTATTGAAGTGAAACTTCTTTATCGGGGTTGTAAAAAAATTTCGTGTAACATTTTTTCGTTACGCGTGACATTTTACTTGATGATTCGACGACGTATTTCTGTAAAGTTGCATGTAATAAATTATTTTTTGAAAAATAAGTTTCACTTCTTACGTGTACACTACACTAGTACACGCACACATTTTTAGGGTTCCGTAGCCAAAATGGCAAAAACGGAACCCTTATAGTTTCGTCATGTCCGTCTGTCCGTCTGTCCGTCTGTCCGTCTGTCACAGCCGATTTACTCGGAAACTATAAGTACTACAGTGATGAAATTTGATGGGAATATGTGTTGTATGAACCGCTACAAAAATATGACACTAAATAGTAAAAAAAAGAATTGGGGGTGGGGCCCCCCATACATGTAACTGAGGGATGAAATTTTTTTTTTCGATGTACATACCCGTGTGGGGTATCAATGGAAAGGTCTTTTAAAATGATATAAAGTTTTCTAAAAAACATTTTTCTTAAAGTGAACGGTTTTTGAGATATCAGCTCTCAAAGTCGTAAAAAGTATGTCCCCCCCCCTCTATTTTTATAACTACGGGGTATAAAATTCTAAAAAAAATAGAGGTGATGCATGCTAATTAACTCTTTCAACGATTTTTGGTTTGATCAAAGTATCTCTTATAGTTTTTGAGATAGGTTGATTTAACTGTAATTTATTATATTTGCTGCTACGGAACCCTTTGTGCGCGAGCCCGACTCGCACTTGGCCGGTTTTTTAAAGTGAAACTTTTATTACATCGTCTCAAACTTTTTGGTCTGTGTAGCGCATGTCGCGTGTATCGCGGCTGCCGAGTAGGTATACCTACTCGGCAGCCGACCGTCACGCGACATGCGCTACACAAAGCAGTGTTCGGAACCGTTCGAACAGTTTCACTTTTACCGTGGTTTCATAAAACCACACAACATTTTTTTCTTTTTAGTGTGATGAACTTATTTTCATTAGGATAGGTCAAGCTTTCGCGAAGCTTTAGTGCAAGGGGTATTTTATAGGACTTACACGGTATTCTAGAACATTCCTTCTAGTTAGCTTTGCAGTATGAAGATATAATGTTCGCAGTCTCTTACCATGCTGGGGTATTATGGAACACCGTAAATTAATGAGGAAACACTATTTAGAACTAAAATATAATGTGTATTTACTCCTGTGTAATTTGTAAATTTTCCGCGGCTTGAATATTTTTAGAAAATGAATATATTTATTATAGTGTGCAACTATTTTTCTATTAGATTTTATTTCAATTTCAATCTATATTAATTATAAGTTTTTATTTTGTGGAAAATGCTTAGTACCTATGTGATTTATTATATCTTTGTATAATATAAAATTCTCGTGTCACAATGTTAGTCTGCATACTCCTCCGAAACGGGTGGACCGATTCTCATGAAATTTTCTGTGCATATCGGGTAAGTCTGAGAATCGGCCAACATCTATTTTTCATATGTACCATGGGCGAAGCCGGGGCGGACCGCTAGTCTTTGTATATTTACGTATACTCTATAATAATAATTCCATTTATTATATTTTGAATTATTATTATTTATATTGTACTATTTATCGAAACGTAGATTAAATTATAAACCTTTATAATTTTTTTAAGCTGGTTGTATGAAATACAATTACAATGCCCCGTGAAGGTGTAAGGCCCTTTATTCAATTCGAAAAATACAGATATGAGATTTCATCTCCACGTTTTTATGGCCTCTTGAGTTTATCCCTATTCAAATAGCTCCCACTCTACAATAGTTAACAGAGGAAAATGAATTCTTTATTTTTATTCGTGTTTTTATGGAAATTTATTTTATAAAGCTCGACCTTTTCGGAGTGCAGCTTAGCACTTAAATCGTTATGAATCGAGATTTAATCTTTGCGATTTTTTTGCATTAACAATTATTCTACTCAGAATATATAATTATTTTGATGCACGTGTGTAGGATTTAATGCTATTTTTATGTATAATCTCTTTGATATTGCCATTACATTGTAATAACATTAACCCTTTGTGTGTAATTAATCACGTTTATTTTTCCCTTTTGTATGGTTATTTTTATCGACCGCCTCCAATTGGTACAGTGGTTGACGCGTGAGCGTAACACCTAGGGGCCCTGGGTTCGAATCCCTTTGGTACCGAAGAAAAAAAAATGTCTCGGTCTGGCAGGACGCAGAAGGCTGATCATCACCTACTTGTCCCTAAAGAAAACCGATCAGTGAAACAGATGTATAATGCATCTGCTCCTTACCCCACTAGGGGTCATGGGACTTCACACATGTTTATTTTTATATCGTGACATTGCTAACGTCTTTTACGAATATATAAAAATAAATTTTGTTAAATATATGAAAATATTTTTTAACATGTCACCCATGTCTATGTTATGGCATGTTACACCGTACACGTCATGTATTTATTGTGACGTGTTAGTTCAGTATTCGTAGCCTATTCGTAGCAAGGCTACGCTACGGTTACAGTAAGATGTTCGATGGTATCATGAAGCACATTCGTTTGATTACCGAGCATCCATTGAGGGAATCGCCACGAGTTCTATGGTGACTTCATTCTGACGTAGTAAGAACGTTAAAAACAAAATGATGTGGTGATTCTACTAAGATTATTAATGGGAATGAAAAAATCCTAGAAGAAATTGATTTCTATAGATTAAAAAAAGTTTATCATGCCAAGCTATAATTAGCTTAATATAAGCTATAATATTTCTCCGTTTCCATATCTGTAAACTTAAAAATATATATCCATCAAATGCTGACTTAAGGCACCTGTTGGCTGTTACACGTAAGGCGCGGGTCAAACACAAGCGGCGCGGGCGCGGGCGTGCCATAAGCGCACCTCTTGAATCTGTTTTGCACCACGTCCTTCTTATACATTTTGTATGAAAGAATTTTGGACAGGCGTCGAGACGGCACGCCACGGTTGTACCAAGGTTGTGCCAAGGTTGCGCCTTTCCAAAATTATTTCATACAAAATGCCAATAGCGTACCCGATGCACGCCGCGCCGGCAGCGCGCCGCGCCGCTTGTATATGTCCCGCGCCTTAAGTATTTATTGGACATGTAACTAGCAAACTGATGACTGTAATCCAATCAATCAATAAAAAAGACGTCTATCAATAAATGCTGAATCATGATTAAGGCGCCTGTTATAAGTAAAGTATATATTGTGTTCTGCCCATAAATACTTATGTATCGTGTTATTTAGTTTTAATATTTATATTCAGTGTACTTTTATTGAACTATAACTATGGTCTATCAATAAAAGCAGACGTTTATCTATAAAAACTAAACTTACGAATTACGATATATTATACTTCAAATGTAACAGGAGCCTTATATGGTAAATTCTGACGCGAGATTACACATACAATAAATATCAAGATACATCAGTATTAATTGTCGGAACACAGTAAATACATTACGTGTAACAGGCGCTAATGGTTGATTTGTTATATCAAAAAGAGAGAGATCAAAATTGTATATATTTACGTTCTAATAGCTTTCTTCCATCATCATTAGCCCATGTATATGTTTCCCTGATAAGAGATGTTCCTGCCTTGGTTCAGGCCGTAATCCACCATGCTGGCCAAGTTCGAGTTGGTAGATGTCAAATTTCGTCAATTTTATGGTTCTTGGACATACCGGTTTCTTCAAGATGTTTTCCTTTACCATTTTAAGCAGTAGGTAGTGATGTTATTTTTCTTTTAAGATTGGCAATTTTATTTTTACTTACAAACTGGGTTTATCTCGACGTTTCAAATGCTTTTTTCTGTTGTGTTTTGGTTTTGTCCCAAATACACCGTTCTTTATCTATCTTCTATATCAAATTAAACATTAAAATCGATCTAAATCAGTTCACTGATTCAGGCGTGAAAACATAATAAACCGTTTACCTTGCCGTTTACGCTACAGAAAGTGTCAAAGAAACACATACATATACATAATATGTATACAACACTTATACAACCAAAACCACAGCTCCATCTGGCGTAATCTGCTAAAAACACAAGTCTGCCTTAACTCCTCCATTGAGTCCTAAAAATAAAAGTAAAACGTGTACAACCGAAAATCTCCGTTACAAAGAAAGTGATGTTGAACTTGACACATTTAAGGTGGAGGTTAGCGCAACAGGTTCACGCATGCTCGGATAAGGGATCGACACGAAAGTGGGGCATTGGCGCGAACTCGTTAGCTCGCTATACCCACATGCGGGTGTATACCACTAATGGGTAATACTTGAAACTTTGAACAAATTTAGATCTGAACGCGCGTAGACTTCTTCCTGCTATTATTTAAGAGACGTTTTGTGAATGCTAGCGTAAATAATTCAATATAATTTAATTAATTGTTGATAGGTTCAGACCAGAATATTGTATCACTTAAAGAAGACGGTGAAATGCTTGATCTAAAAACATTGCAGCCAACTGCATAATTAATTTGCTCTTGAACTTGAAAGCAAATCTTAAGTTTCATCATAGAATTGTTTGATTGGTAATTCAATATTTACCGCTTCGTTGTTATGCGAACTGTACTGTTATGAAAATCCAATTCATTAAGCAATGCAATTGAGCTGAACTATCGAAACAATAAAACAAGTAATGAATACCTTTATTGCGAGTAAAATCTTTTTTTTTTCGAAACCGATTTGCAATAATGGATATTAACACTTATTATGTAATATTGGTAGTGTTACAAATTGGCATATATGATATTACTCTGACAGAGTTTCTGTTTTTTTAGGTGGTGACATCTTGCATAAGATACTTACTTCCAAAAAAGAACCCGAGGCTTACGTCGGATGCCTACTGACTAAACCATCGTGTACCAACGCGCTGATTTAGACAAGACAGCGGGAATACTTCGCAATCTAACCTGTCTCTTCCAGCAGTTGATTCCAGGCCCTCCTCTAATTTCCCACCATCATGGCGCAAACTGGACCCTATAATCAATGCCAAACCTATAATTTTAAAATACTGAAGATCTGGAAAATGCATTAGTTATGTTTGTTTATCATTACCTAATCCGGTTTTAAACGGTATTTTAAAAAGGAATTCTATGTTTATGACAAACATGGAACAGTATCGTTTATTTTTTGATATTAAAAACATATCAACTGATGCGCAGGTAATACAGAAATGGTAAACAAAAACTTGTCAAGAATAATCAAAACATATTATTATAGTAATCGAAGTAGGCTTTCTGCGATATCCCCTGTTTACTGTTTTTGCATTGATTTTACCTCGGGCAAGCACGTTCAAATGTTCTACTGCCTACAGACCTACATATCACTAATTAAAGAGACATACATGGATTGAGCTTTCATAAAATAATATGATATCTGTTTTGTTTAATATGGAATATAAATCTTCTTATTGGAGAAGCTAATTTAGTTGCGTTGATCCTAAGACGTACACTTTCCTTACACACTTATATTTTTTCTTTCACCCATTATAATATTATCATTATATTATGGCGTTTAATTTTTTGAAGTGAAACTTCTTTATCGGGGTTGGAAAAAAATTTAGTGTTACATTTTTTCGTTACTCGTGACATTTTTCCGTTACGCGCCATCTTTTTCTTATCCATATATTACTAGCTTTCCGCCCGCGGTTTCGCCCGCGTTTTCAAAGAAAAACCCGTTCCCGTAGGATTTCCGGGATAAAACCTATCCAATGTCCTTTCTCGGGTATCAAAATATCTCTATACCAAATTCCATGCAAATTGGTTCAGTAGTTAAGGCGTGATTGAGTAACAGACAGACGGACAGAGTTACTTTCGCATTTATAATATTGTTTTTTTAATAATTATAGTTAACTAATGTTTTTAGAGTGTTATTTCATATTTGATTCACTTTTAGATAGTAACGTTAATTAGATGATAATATGTTAGTTATTTTTTAAACGTGTCTGGCTAGATGTAAGAACCATGAAAACTGTCCGGCTCTTAAGGTAACACCTTTTTATAGGTCCCCAAGTAACTTGAAGTTAGGTACAAGTACAAGTCCAAAAATGAAAGTTAGGTACAATTTTATACACCTTTACTACCTGTTTCCTGCCAAAGTAACCACAACCCACACTTGATAGTCGCTGGTCGTTCTTATCTGTATCGGAGACATATACAGAGAAACCTTCAACTTTATTAAAGAAAGGAATGTCTGGCCGCCGTGGGCTCTTGATCTATCATTGATAAATAAGACAATTGAAAACTAAGGGCTGATTTTTCAATCCATGACGAATAAAGTTTTAAAAACTTATTCGTCGAATAATGTAAAAAAACGTATTCTAATTGCCCATATTTGACAGTTTACGTGACATTTTAATATTATCGGTTAATACTTTATTGGGCAAATAAGTTTTATCCAAGCATTACAAAATCGGCCCTTACCCAAGTAAACGTTATATATACTCTATTTTAAGCGACCCAGTTCGCGTACGATAACTGCAGTAAGCGCTCTTTTACGGTAGTCATCCCAAAACACAAGACACTGAAAATATTGTTTTTATTTAAAACAAGTTATAAAACTTTTTATAACTTTTAGACATTTTTTATAACTTTTGACAAGCTAACATATAGCTGATATTATATGGAAGGGACACCTATGGCTCCAAAAGTACTTTACAATTGATTGAAATCCGAAAAACCAGTTTTTTGGAAAAACCGTTACACAAAGCATCTTAAAATTTAATTATTAATAGTGACGACTAACTAATCTTCTCGAATGTTTGAACTAAAATGAAATTTAGCTAGAACTGCATAGAAATGTCTAGAACGAAGATTAATCCAATACACGTGATATTCTAATAGAGCTTTCAATAATATACGAGAGTATGAAGACGTTAGGTATATTGAAGGTCGTTCTGTTCAACCAAAAGGGTTCTCAGAATTAATGCATTCAATCGATTCTGCGTATTATTACTTTGAAATTAAATTTATGACATTTTGGTAACCATGACATTTAAAATACTGGGAAATTGCCATGTCCACGTGTAACCTCTAAATATAGAATTAATATTACTGCAATATGAGATTAAATTACACTAACCGCTCATCCAGCCTTCTTATGGGATAAATTTTGCCCATGCTTTGTAAAAATGTAGCTCTAATTTTAGAGGAATAATAGTTTGTCGAGTAATTTTAATATTAATTTAAAATGACATGCTTATAATATTATAGTATGATCTTGAAGATGTACGTTTCTAATTTTAGAGGAATATTAGTCCGTCGAGTATTGCAATATGAGTTTATTTACTTGCTTATAATATTACATGATGTTAAATTTAGCTTAATAATTTTAGAAGTATTAGTCTGTCGAGTAGTTGCAATATGAATTTAAAATTTACCTGCTTATAATATTACATTATGATCTTTAAAATAGGTAAATGTATTTGACAAATAAAAATAGCGAAGGAAACGAGGTCTTATTGCACTTTAAGATATTAAACTTTACAGCAGTTTATTAATTTCCTATACAGAACCAAGAGAGCGGAAACGCTTCAGGAATGTTAAATGTGTCTCGGCAATTCTGCGCCATTGTTTACTTAGTTTTAATGGTCATGTCTGGATAAATACACCTTATATTTTAACTCCTTAATTAGTTAAAAGTTTTTGTTGGTAGAGCAATGTTGCTGTTAAATGCTACGGTTCAAGTACATAATTTTTTTAAATAAACTAACTTCATAACAACATTATAATGGGATCCACTTTAGATAACCTAATTTTTTTACATGTGCTAGGCATGTAATTATGGATAGTTACTATAGATTTCAAATTTGAATTATTCTATATAAATAAGACCAATGTTCCAAACTTCAAGAAGAAAAATTGAGAAGAGACCCGTATGTCCAAGTAGAAAAAGTCAAATTCAGCCAAGTTGCACTTGGCCAGCGAAGAGCCTAAACCCTCATAGGGCCTAAACTTTAAAAAATGTATACCACCATGCATAGTTATAACTCGTAGTTATAACATACAAAGTATTAGATCTAATGTAAAGGTAAATAACGTGCATGAATAAAGTTTAAAATCTGATAAAAGGTACTTTAAATCAAGTACCAACCACAGCGAATTCTCAGAACACAGTAAGCCAGACTTTATTTACTATATCCAACAAAATGATAAACGGTGAAAGCAGAAATGAACTACAAACTTGGAGCAAATTAAATACGGATTGACGCAACAAGTATTTGAACGCAACAGGGTGCTATAAAATTCAATAGACCGTAGGTTAGGAACACATTGTATTACGCGCGCATTTTTGCATTCATTTTATACTAATGTTAGTAATATTTGTGTTTTCGGTACATGGAATCTCTAACTAATGAGACTAAATACCTAAGTAAGAAGTAATAAATAGATTTGAATATGTCACACCGTAATTTTTAATATTTCTAGATTTAAGTTTTCCAGATTTTAAAGCTATTGCATAACTTCTATCGCGGGCCTTGAGCGCGGGGACTGAAACGAGAAATTCCGTAACGAAAAAACCTCACGCTCCCTACTCCGACGGACACGGAGGTGTGGATTGAAGGCATAGCATGCAATAGCTTTACCGCGGCAGTCCCCGAGTGCCACACGTCTTTTTTATAGTAATTATACTGTAGGTTTCACTAATAAATAGTATAAATCAATAATTACAAAAAATATATATAATATTATGTATATTGAAAAATCGTTACTTTTTCTATTACTTTAAAAAGTTAGTTACAAAGCTAAGCTAGCTTATTTTACAAGTAGTCTTATAATTGTATTAGTGTACTTGCGTCGAGTCAGATTTAATCAGCCCTAAGAAATGTAAGAAGTACAAATAAAGAGAGTAAGTACGGATAAAGTAAGTAGCTATTATTTCGTAATAGTTTGAGACAAATTAATTAGCTGTACATGTAACATTATATAGTGTTAAGAACATTTATTTAACTTTTTATGGGTAATTTTTTCTTATTAAATGCTAATTATTCTGAAAAATAATGTTAAAGATATTCTTTTACTTCTCATGGTTATACTAGTAAGATAAACAGTAATGTAGGTAATAATATCTGTTTTTATACATTTATTTATTTATTTATTCATTTATTCAGGAAATTATTAATTCTTAAGACTAAACAATTTAAAAATACTTACTTACTTAAAAACTAAAATTACATTAACATATAAAAAAATAAAAATAAAAAGCAATATTCCCTGAAAAGGTCTTGGCTCAGCACAATGCCATAGTTCTTTGAACCATGACGCTGGTATTCTGCCAAGACCCGTTCGAGGAAGTTCAGCGTACCAAACATAAATTAATATAATATGTAGATAGTATGAAATAATAATATTTGTGTATATAATAGAAATAAAATATAGAAAATATGATTAAAGAAAAAACAAATACATAAAAGTGATATGAATAAAATAAAAATATAAATAAGATAATACATAAAATAACGATAGTGTGTAGAAATAAAACGTGAGAATATCATAGTAATAAAAAGAAAAGATTTCTCGTGGCAGCCCTAAGTCTGTGCGGTGTGGAGCGAAATACTTAAATATAAATCTATTTTTTACTTTGTGTATCAAGTAAATGGGCTTTGTACAATTTTTTGAAAGAGTACTTTGAGCACACTTGTTTAATCGGCGGTGGGATATTGTTCCAGCACTTCGTCGCACAGTACTTAAAGCTACCACGGACATAAATGTACATAAATGTAATTGGTGTATGATGGTTTCCTATTTGTTTAGATTTAATTCAAAATTTTATGTGTAAGCTTGGTATGTCTGAATAAATAAATAAGTATTGTTCCGCATCGTGGTAATAAATGAGGTTGTTTTTCTAATGATGGCCTCGAATAATGAACCATTATGGGAATGAGGCACCATATGAGGGAATGCCATGATAGCGTACTATAAAACATAAAACATACGTTCTTGGTTGAGTATATTTAAAGAAGATATTTAATGTAATAATGTAAGTAAGAAAGAAAATTTCGTCGCGTGCAAAATAAATCCATACTAATCTTATATATAAAAATGAATCGCAAAATGTGTTGGTAAGCGCATAACTCGAGAACGGCTGAACCGATTTCGATAATTCTTTTTTTATTATATTCCTTGAAGTACGAGGATGGTTCTTATGTAGAGAAAACGTAAACATGTACCACGGGCGAAGCCGGGTCGGACCGCTAGTATTATATAAATGCGAAAGTAACTCTGTATGTCTGTTACTCAATCACGCCTAAACTACTGAACCAATTTGCATGTAATTTGGTATGGAGATATTTTGATACCCGAGAAAGGACATAGGCTACCTTTTATTGCGAAATATGTACCACGGGCGAAGCCGGGGCGGACCTCTAGTATTATTATATGCAGACTTAAAAAAAAACCAACTAATTACACGAAATGAGGCGTAGGGTTATATTTTTTATTTCTAGAATCTTAAGATTTTTTTTTAATACAAATTGGTGTAATTATTTTGGTGAATGGAGGAGCCAGAAGCCCGTATCTCATCATCTTTGTCCGTTTCCATCCTCTCCTGTATCTTTACCACCTTTTAAAG
Organism: Colias eurytheme; assembly: GCF_061535395.1. Lineage (NCBI taxonomy): Eukaryota > Metazoa > Arthropoda > Insecta > Lepidoptera > Pieridae > Colias > Colias eurytheme. The sequence goes on from NC_142980.1 coordinate 2,748,081, forward strand.
TCGACAATTCAATAGTAAAAGTAAAAAAAATCATGACGAACGATGATATAATAAAATCTTAGGGCAGCGCGACGGCTCGAGCAGTCTGTGTACGACAGTGAATGAATGTCCATAGTTCACCGCGCAGTCACGGCTTTAAGCCATCGGTCTCAACTGCTTGAAGCGGTCTGTGTACAGCCGTCCTTAATCAAACCATATAAATTGTAATATTGTGTTTTTCTCTTGTTTTGTTTGAACCACAAACCAACTGAACATTGATATCTATAACAAACATACTAAACGGTGCTTTATGAAATCCCGTTCAAATATTATCCACGTATTGCAAACAGAATGTGTTTCCACGAAATATGTTTACGTATTCGTGTGAGCGAAGCAACAGGTTGAGCTTTTTGTGAAGCTGTTTAGGTCGTAATAAAATGTATTTGCTTACAACAAAATAACATGCCGTGCACTGGGCCTATGCTTTGTCAATCTAAGTTTTAGTACGAGATCCGAATTAAGATCGACCTTCACACATCTGATTACCCTAATAACCAGATGAGACTTATTTTTTTTTTATGAAATATAATTTATAAACTAGCCTATGATCACTTGTTTATCAAAAACTGCTCATGGCTATTTTTTGATACCGGATTTTAGACCATTTGTGCTTTTAAGAAATATTATCAATGGTGTCAAGGTTTTATTGCAGATAAATGTGGATAAATGTGGAGCATAACATTTTTATTTTAATAGATAACAACTTCGAGGAAAATATGAAAAAATGAAAATGAAAATGAAAAATTATTTATTTCAGCAAAAACACAGTATGTAACAAAACAAAATTTAACAACATCATATTTTGCTGTCACTTATTATACAATATAATTATTAACTGTAGCTCCCACACTAAGAGAACTTGTGTCGTGGGAGCTGGTACGATTATAAAGAATGGATTTGCTCGTGGTACCGTAATTGTTGATTAAAAAAGATTTAAAATAACTAATTTAAATATAAGATATGAATTGAGTACAACTAATGAACTAAATTTAAAAAATAAATATAAATAAATAGATACCTAACTATATAAATAAATAAAATAAGTTAAATAAGTACATAAATTAAAGTTAAAATAAATAAAATTATATGATACATATACAATATAATGTAAATAAACAATAATTTATATTAATTTAATGTATTGAGACAAGAAGCTTTTCTGTTTGTGTGTAATTTAATGATTTTAAATAGCATGTAATAACTTTTTTAGCTTTAAAAATAGAAAAACTCTTAATGTTACATTTTAAATTTATTTTATTATATATAAAGATGCCAATGTATGGGTTCATGCGCTTAGCGAATGTTGAGTGTGTAGTTATGTTTGGAATTTTGAAGACACGCTTTTTTACAAGATCTTTGTAATCAACTAAATTTAAGATAGATTTATGGGTGGAAAGAGAGCTATAGAGGATGAAAAGCTGCCGCACCGTCAGAACGTCACTGTCTTTATAAAGTTCAGAGGTTGGGTATCTGAAGGGCTTGCATAACATTGTTTTTAGGACCGCTCGTTGAGCTCTTTCAAGGCCGATAAGTGATGTTTTCGCAGCCCCGCCCCAAGAGTTAATACAATAAGTGATAATGGATTGGCAAAGAGCATAATAAACATTCCTAAGCAGATCAGTTTTAGCAGAATTCCGAAGTTTTTTTATTATACCTGAAATTTTACGGACACGATCAGAGAGCAGATGTATGTGACTCTTAAAGTTCAAATTTTCATCCAACATGATACCCAGGTATTTTACCTTTTGAGCTCTTTTAATTGAAAGATTAGCCGTCCCTGTTTGCGGAAACTCTATCATGTCGCATAAAGAGGGTGCCGAAACTGAAGTTTTATGAAAACAAATATAATTGGTTTTATCTACATTTAGTGTTAGTAAATTGCGTTCGAGCCATGAATTAATTTGAGTCATACCTTTTTGAGCGGTAGACACAGCCTCATCCCAATTTTCACCGCAGAATATGACAGCTGTATCGTCTGCGTAGCAGAGAATATCCGCGTTAGATAGAGGGACCTTGTGAATGTCGTCCATATAAAGTATAAAAAGGGTGGGGCCTAAGATGCTACCTTGTGGGACTCCAAAATTGACCTCTCTCGTTGAGCTTCTTTGGTCTCCAATTTTAACACACTGAAGCCTTCCCTTCAGATAGCTCTCAAACCACAGAAGTGCGTGGCCTTTGATACCGCATCCATCAAGCTTTCTAAGCAGTAATGGAATAGAAACGGTATCAAATGCCTTTGCAAGGTCGAGAAATACACAAAGACAGCTTCTTCTGCAATCTAAATGCGAAGCAACAATTGACGTGAGGAGGGAGACTGCATCGGCTGTGCTTTTCTTCCGTCTAAAACCAAATTGATGGTTTGAGATTAGGTTATTACTCTCTAAGTATTTAACCAAACGAGAATTTACTATTTTTTCGAGAATTTTTGAGAAGACACCCAATAAAGAAATAGGCCTGTAATTATTCGGGTTGTCACGTTCTCCCGCTTTGTGAATTGGGGATACTGAGGCAATTTTCCAACTATCAGGGAAAATTCCCTGTGATAAACTAAGATTATATATTGAGGTTAGGGGGCCGAGGATCTCTTGACGGATCTGCTTAACCAGTAAATTGTTCAGGCCGTCAATACCCGGAGCTTTGTTGTTCTCCAGTTGCATTATCAATGATTCCACTTCATGTATGTTAGTTGGTGTCATAAAGAATGAGTTTACGGGAGAATTATTAAAACAAATTGTAGAAGCTAAATCTTCTTGAGTGACTTTAATCTTCTCTAATATCTGTGTTGCGTAAGATTCTCCAATAGAAGTAAAATGTTTGTTGCATGCTTCAAGGGACTGAGAAGGATTTAAACAGTGGATGTTCAAGAGCTCTGACGGTTCTCTTTTAGAAATAGATAAATTACAAATATTCTTTACGGCTTCCCAGGTTTTTTTTGGATTGCCCGCACTATCACTCAGAAGGGAAACTTCGTATTCACGCTTAAGTTTCTTCAGTAAATTATTTGTAAAGTTACGGTAACGATTGTAAATGTGCAGTAGCATTGTATCAAGAGGATTTCTTCTAACACGTGTATGGAGTCGATCTCTGTGTCGTATACAACGGAGTAAGCCGGGACTTATCCAAGGTTTTAAGATAGTGTTTGACCTGCGGCAGGGATATTTGCGAGTGTGTTTGTTTACTATTGATAGAATCGTATCGGTGAAAGTTTGGACTATTAGGTGTAAGTTGTTTTTATCGAGGATACTTTGCCAGTTTACAAGATTTAAGTCAGACTTTATAAGCTCAATATCTCTTTTGAAAAAGTAACGTTTTGCGTTGCAAACCTTTATTTTACCAAGTCTCATCCCAACCATAACCATATCGTGGTCTGATATGTCAGATTCGCAAACTACGCCAATTACTGCTTTATTGGATTTTACAAAGATGTGGTCAAGGCACGAACCTTGTCTAGTCGGAAGTGTTATTGCAGGCGCCAGATCAAATTCTGAGACTAGGCATAGGTATTCCTGCCACCAGGGACTATCAGACGATTCCAAAATATTAATATTAATGTCACCTGCTAGGACAATATATTGATTATTCAGACTAGTGAGGTGCCTGTCCAGCGATGTGAGAAACATTGAGGGATTTCTAAATGAAGGGGAGCGATAAATACCGAGTATACACACCTTTTTGTCAACAATGAGTTGTAAACAGTTTGCCTCGTCGATGGGAGGTTCTGAAACTGTGACACAAAGACCATCCCGTACGTATATCACAACACCACCATTTTGATTAATAATTTTAGTAGTTTTATATGCTGTGTAATTTTGCAATAATGGAATTTGAGAATGTTCACTAAGCCAACATTCATTCAGTATTATGACATCATATAATAGTTTTAAACGCTGCAAAGAAATTACAAAATTATCAAAATTTTTGTTAATACTACGTATATTGAACGAAAGTACTTTGAAATTATAGTCACTTGTAAGGAATGATTTACAACAATCGATGTTAGAAACGGCATGACATTTTATCTTGTAAGAGTCTAAATCGGCTGCAATATTATTCGACGCCATTAGATATTAATTTTGTACTATAGATTAATCTAGCTTTTACTTGTTTGATGATAGCTATACAAGTTTCAATAGTAAATAACAGCTTTAAATACATGTTCGGATTATTATGAAGTGCCTGATGTAAATGTCGTAGCAAAGTTGTGTAAACGATTTTTTGTATTCCTAAATTTTTGCAGGCGTTTAAAATTAATAAATATTGATAATTAATAAAAGTATATAATATGTAAATAAAATAAAAATTAAAATAAAATAGATAAAATATATAAGGAATAAATTGAAGTAATAATATTATATTATGTGATATAATTAAAATACATCGATAGTTTCTTAACAAAATATCTAAAAAAGTTACATGTTTATGGCTATTTGAAATATTATTTAAGCTATAATTATTAGAAGATATATGAATTATTACAATTTCAGCATTGTGATGTATCGTCGATATGCGGGGCCGAGTTAAAAATACTATGCAGATCGTTTTGGGTGCGAATGTGAATAGCATTTTTCCCTTCTCGCTGTCTGACATATACATTCCCATTACTACACCAGCAAAATGCGTAACCAAAGAGTTTGTATTTACTTCGGGCCTCGCGAAACAACAAACGGTTTTCCTTTGTTAGTCTTTCATTATAGTATATTTTCGATGCTTCACCAGGTATATTCAAATCAGCACTGTTGATATTTTTTCTCGACTTAGCAGACTTCAATATTTCGTCGCGCTTAGAACGTCGATGAAATCTAATAACAACAGGACGGGGAAGTTTTCCTTTATGAGAAGTCGTCGATTTTTCTTTAGAGATACGTGGACCGGCTCTCATGACCCAGTCAATATCTTGATCTGACAGTTCTACACCAACTTTTCGAGAGGCAAGCAAGGCAATGTGATGAAGGTTTTCATAAGCTGTTTCGGGTATGCCAGCCAGCTCAATTTCGTTTCGCAAATGTTGTTGCGCTTGTAGATTTAGGTCGGATTGGAGGTTTGAGATTGTGGCCTTAAGGACATTTATCTCCCGATTATTGCACTCCAGGATTTTAATTCTAGACTCGTTTGCGGTTACTTTCCCCTCGAGCATTTCAATACGTTCGTTGCAGATTATTAGTGATTGAGTGGCATCCTCAAGCCGTTGTTTAATAGATGAAAATTCTTGTGTCAAGCGACGGATTTCAGAAGTAAGCTCCTTAACATCGTTACCAGTTACTTCGGTAATCGAGGAATCTTTTTTCCGCATTGTAATAAACTGGGAGTCGGAAGTGGAGCGAACTGGAGTGTTGCTGTTATCTCCGCCTCTTTTTTGGGCTGAGGAGCAAATGGGACATTCCCATTTATTTTTTAGTTCAGCGGTTAGCCCATTAGCGTTTATACAAAGTTGACAAAATATTTTTCCGCAGGATTTTAGAGTGCATTTGACAGAATTATTATCCTTAAACACCTTTAAGCAACCAGAGCACTTCATTATTTATAGTATATAAACAAAGTACCTTTGCACTAAATAATGTATAAAGTAGTTCCGAGTCCGCTCTGCGAAGATTAATCTATGACTCGCAAGGACTCGTACAGCACAGCAACCGGTCCGCACGCAGATATCACCCGGCTGCCTGAAGGATTTACGAGCGATAATCACTTGCACACAGCTGTAGTCAGTTCACGTTTACCCGACACTTTAAACTGTACAATTTGCTTATTGCTGCACAAATATTCTTTAAAATTCACTTTATCTTCACTTAGTACGCGATCTAATGTTGATTATTATTAGATTTGTATCTAATATTAAAGTTAATGTTTAGATATTGAGCAAACGTACGTCGCGAAACTTTTTAAAAATATATTTTATACAGACTATGAACAGAGAACAAGTTAACGGTTTGACCGCGAGGGCAAAGATGATGATAATAATTATTGTTTTAATTATTTATAGGAAAACGGGAATGACGCTTTATTTCTCATCGTATTTGATAGAAATACACTGAAATACAAGAAAGTGATAGAAAAATAGAGATTTTTATGACTCTCGGCTCGCGTGAACTTTTTTACAACTGTATATTATATTAGAACCTTTTGGAGAATTTGTGGATCGGAGATTCGTATCAATGAATCGTTCAATTTCCTCTCTATTGATTCAGTTTTCAAATCTGAATTTTTAAACGTTATGATAGAAGGCTAAGTTAGTTATATCACAGGTTATATGGCACTTATAGAGATGTTTGAAATTTTATTAGTAATAAGATTATTGTTGTGTTGTGATTATCGATATCGATTTTTCATTAACTATATTATAAAATTAGATCGAAATTTGTCTTATGATTAATTCTTTTAATCGATAAAAAATTATCGTTGATGTTGAATTATGATTAAAATATATTATTTTTACTGGATGATAACTCTACATTTTTGATTGATTAATTTTTCTTCTTTTTCATTTCAGTCTTTTAAATAAATAAATAATAAGTAATATTCATTTATTTCATGCCACATAGCCCATATAGTATTAGTATAATCTTATTCTAGTGTTAGTATTACAATTACCTATTACCTACATACATTTATTTCTACAGCTTAATTTACAAACCCAATGTTTGCTAAAAACATTATCAAAATAATTTAACAGTTTTTAAATAATAAATTAAAGACGGACATGTTGGACATAGACCCTAACCAAGTTGTGAATGCATATCAGATAAAACTATATAAGATTTATATGGATCTGAAATCATGTATGTGACGTAAAGGCAATCATGCAACTATAAAAAGCCTCTTCACGTCAAAAAGGCAACACTTCACTCGTAGTAAAATATAAAAAAAGCGCTCAGTGGAGCCAATGTTACGATTCAATTGAGCTCGGGCGTAGATACAATTATAAAGTGATTTCAATGAAAAGAGGAATTCCGAAGATATGCAATCGTTGTTTTAAGTGCTATTGATTCCGCTTTTTATTGACACGTGCAACGTAATAAGGCTAGAATATATTTTTATTTAATTTATCTTCTTATATATAAAAATGAATCGCAAAATGTGTTGGTAAGCGCATAACTCCAGAACGGCTGAACCGATTTCGATAATTCTTTTTTTATTATATTCCTTGAAGTACGAGGATGGTTTTTATGTAGAGAAAACGTAAACATGTACCACGGGCGAAGCCGGGGCGGACCGCTAGTTTTTATATATTTATTTAACACTTCAATAGTGTTGCACAGACAGGAAACCTAAGAACTAATTACAGAAAAAGACAGAGTACAACTTATTTGGCGGCCTTATCACTTAGTAGTCGTCTCTTCCAGGCAACCACGGTAAAAGGTAAACAAGCAAAATATCACTAATTATTGGCGGGACGAGAACAGTAAGAAAAAGAATAATAAAAAGAAATTTTATTTAAGACTAGATTTCCGCCCGCGGTATCGCCCGCGTTTTCAAAGGAAAACCCGCATAGTTCCCGTTCCCGTGGGATTTCCGGGATAAAACCTATCCTATGTGTTATTCTGATGTATAAGCTATATTGTGGTAAAGTTTCATTCAAATCCATTCAGTAGTTTTTACGTGAAAGAGTAACAAACATCCATACATCCATATATCCATACATCCATACATACATACTTAGAAACTTTCGCCTTTATAATATATATATTAAGAAATGCAGTTGAGCCATGAAATAGAATGAAGATTGTTAGTGACTGTTATTTCAATACATCGGGTGGCGATTTTCCGGCGTTTTGGGTTATTTTTCGTTGAAAATAAATTGGAATAACATCACTGGTTTTAAATAAAACAAGGTATACGTATTACGGTAGGTATTACGTACGTAATACCTACCGTAATACCTATACGTAATACCTATACGTATCAAGGTATTACGTCAAAAATATGTTCAACTTCAAGGGATAGTTTAATAATATCCATCTTTAAATATTATCTAGGTTAATTAAGGCTTACTAAACAGTTTTATAACACAACTAGCGTTCGTTATACTTGAGACTTTAATTAGAATCTTGTAGTAAAAGAATTCAAACGTATATATACAATACACTCGTTTCAAAATTATCGCATCAGCCCATATTTATTTAACCACAGAGAAACAAGTTTTTAATGGGCTAAGTATGGGTTTGTAGATGTGTAAAAGTTAAATTGAGATTTCAAATTCAAATTCAAATTAATTTAAATTCAAATTCAAATTCAAATTGAATTAATTTATTTGCCAAAAAACATGGTATACATAGATGTTAACAATTGAGTTCCAGCATGTTCAGCCGTTATTAACAGTATGCAAATTATGTCACTTATAACCCGGCGCGGCGAATGATTCTATCTAATAATGTCTATGACAATATGCAGACAAAGTGGCATACTTTTTACTATATGTATTGCCACCTTTATACTATAACAATACTTAAGAATATTCAAACTTCCTCATGTTTAGTTCTCTGTATAATAGAAATAATATTGTTATATACATAACAAGCTTTCCGCCCGCGGCTTCGCCCGCTTTATCTAAAACATAATCTTATATATAAAATTCTCGTGTCACAATGTTAGTCTGCATACTCCTCCGAAACGGGTGGACCGATTCTCATGAAATTTTCTGTGCATATCGGGTAAGTCTGAGAATCGGCCAACATCTATTTTTCATATGTACCACGGGCGAAGCCGGGGCGGACCGCTAGTAAATTATATATTATAACCTTCCTCTTGAATCACTATATCTACTAAAAAAAACCGCATCAAAATCCGTTGCGTAGTTTTAAAGATTTAAGCATATAGGGACAGAGAAAGCGAATTTGTTTTATACTATGTAGTGATATTGTAATAATGCTCATATTTTGTTTTCATAAAAAATAACATTGCGATTTAAAACACAGCACGATCATTTGTTTTTCCCAAAACATATTTTCGCTTCGTACAATTAAGTACTTACTATTTATAATTCTTTTGTGTGCTTTTAAGAATTCCAATTGTGTAGAAAAATTAAACATTGTTTACTGAAATTGATATTATTATGATTTTAATATCAAATAACAAATATTATATTGGACTCTTTCTAGGCTTTTGTTTTGTTTTTTTGTTGAAATTTTAACATGAAAGTGTTTGTTTACAAGAAAGAAGGAAGAAATAAGAATACATATAAATACATTTATTGCCACAAACAATTTAAGTACATATATATAATTTAAAATACTTAACCTAAAGAACATAATAAAAAAGTTTATCAAAGCGAAAGAGGAAATATGTACGAGGAAAAATTGAAAGAACGTTTTTATCATAATTATTAGGTGTGATAAAAATTCATTTTAGAATTGAAAATATCTTATTTTATTTAATTTAATATCAAGGAACACTAATTGTACTAATTTATAGCGTAGAAGAATGTTTAAGATGTGTTTATCAGCCCCCCTATGCAAGTGGCTTTCATTCGATAAACGTATCTACAGCTTACGTCAATCTCATACATTCGTAGTCTATTCTATTGAACGCTACGCTAACAGAAAGCCACTTGCATAGGGGGGCAGCTTATTTAGAGAAATAGTAAGAGTACCTTTATCTTCTTCAATATAACTCTTTTGTAATCGTCATGTCACAATTTGTTTTTGTATCTTACCCCTGTTATATAATAATATAGTCATGTTTATTTTGCTTGCATTACATTCACACACATTAATCCATGCAATTATTAAATCAATTCATAAATCACGATCACCAAAAATGTTCTCAAGATTGTAAAGTATACATCATCACTACATAGTATATAAAACCAAGTCGCTTTCTCTGTCCCTATGTCCCCATGTCCCTATGTCCCTATATCCCTATGAATGCTTAAATCTTCAAAACTACGCAACGGATTTTGATGCGGTTTTTTTAATAGATAGAGTGATTCAAGAGGAAGGTTTTAGTATATCATTTATTATGTTTTAGACAAAGCGGGCGAAGCGGCGGGCGGAAAGCTAGTAATATATAAGTTCATTTTCTTGAAGGTTAAATATTGATCGTCGACAAAGTCTATATTTTTAAAGTTCCCTATCGAACCCATTTAAAAGTATGTAAATCTATGAAGCGAACGCAATCACAAAGTTTCGATTAATATTTTGAGTTTGTTCTGTTCAGAAACTGTGGTTTTGCGATATTGAAGGAGTGAAAATTGTGATAAAATATATTGTTATCAATTGACTGTGACATAATTCCATTTCTATTACTTAATTATACTCTTAAATATAGTGTTTTGTAATATCTTAAACGACATTTATTATGTTTATTTTTATTTTAGCCGACAGAAGGATTTCCTTAAAATAAACTTCATGTTTCAGTTGTGCCTCATTTTATTTTGTCTATTATCGTAATAACTAGCTTTCCACCCGCGGATTCGCCCGCTTTGTCACTCTATCTATTTAAAAAAACCGCATCAAAATCCGTTGCGTAGTTTTAAAGATTTAGGCATACATAGGGGCATAGGGACATAGCGACAGTGAAAGCGACTTTGTTTTATACTATGTAGTGAAGACAAATGCATAAAAGGCAAGGCATAAAACAAGGACGTATTTTTAAAGTTAATCTCGAAATATCAGGACCAATTAATAAAATTGCAGAGACCTTTCATCATATACCTACTAGGCAGAATATGATACCTACCTATATTCATATGAGTTTATGAATATAGTGATTGAACTTTAGCTGATATATTAAAATATTTTAAGAACTTAATTTCGTTGTGAATTCGTGTCGTTGATTAATATTGTATTATGAGTATGGAGATTTCTCTAATATGAAAATTTTTTCAGAATCGGATCGATAGTCACAGAGATGATGATTAATCTAATACATATATTGTAATATATAAAGTAAGTAAATAGGCAACTACTATTATCTATACTAATATTATAAAGAGGAAAAGTTTGTAATTATGTATGTATGTATGTATGGTTTTCACGCATAAACCTCTCAACCGATTTTGATGAAATTTGGCACAGACAATCTTTAGACCCTGAGAAAGAACATAGGCTACGTTTTATTGCGAAATATGTACCTACCACGGGCGAAGCCGGGGCGGACCGCTAGTTTTACATAAAAAAAGAAACTGCTCATTGCTCAGTGCTCAACTGCACAGAGCAAATGCTCATTCTAATTATAGTATTTCAAATTATTTTAGTGTAACTGAATACGAGTTTTCGATTACCTACACTAAAAATCACGAAAGTATGTTCTAACGCTTTCATATTAAAATATAATTACATACAAATAAAGTATAAAGCGTAGTAAGCTTTTTCTTCCATATATTTTATGGACTATTTGGAATATTCTGCCATTCCTTCACAAATATAACTGAATATGTCAAGCATTTTTCAGAGGAGTCCAGTCTAAAGTATTGTAATGGTATGTGAGCCTTGTAAGGCAAGCATGTGTGACCTTTAGCCTCCATTCGTGGAAGTTGTTCAGGTTTGTACATGTACAGCTTATGCTGTTAAGCTGATATTGTAGTTGCTATTTTTCATTTGTAGAAAAGAGCGCCCTTAAGAAATATTGAAGGAGATGCTTACATGTATAAGCATTTATTGCTTGGAATGTAATATTTTTATTGTAAATAATATAAAATTATAATTAAATAGGGATGCTCGCAGTCATATTGTTTGGTAAAAATTATATTTAGGATCACAAATAAAGATAAAAACTTCGCCGCAATAATTTAGATAATTACGGTTATAGAGCAATCATGATCATCAATGATTTGATTCGAAATCTTCATCCAAACCAGTCCAGTTTCTACGAGACTAGGTGAAAAAAAATCTTAATTGGCTCCTTAATTGTGATATTTATGGGCACGCAGGGGCAACTTAGAGAACAACTGAAATTGCTCCGACCGCCAACCAACCCAGATTGTCTAATATTTCCCCTTGCGGCAGGTACGTGAGTAGCCGGCATAAGGGTGCCCAATATTGCCCCTGCTGCAGGTATGTGAGTAGCCCGCAAATGCTTCTCGAGCTATATGCAGTAACGTTTTATCCGATCGACCTTTGAACGTCAGTCACTGCTTCCTTTAAAGTAAAACTTTTATTATATCGACTCTAAACTTTTTCTTCTGTGTGTTGCATGTCGCGTGATGCCGCGGAGTTCCGCGAGGGATAAATGCGATTTTTATACCCTGGAATGGAATGGAATGGAATGGAATATTATTCCGAATTTTTTCTATGCTAAATCCACGGCAAATGTGAATTTCATAAAACCTCACAATATTTTTTTTATTTGGTCTAAGTATACAACAGGTTACAAATGCTTATAATAAAAATAAATAATGTTATGTTAGAGGGTAGATATAAGTATCGAATGATTGAATTCATAGATAACTCATTCAATAAAACCTTTATTTGCATTCAAACGGAAGTAATATATTTTTCCTTCATAGAAATGGTACAGCGTATGCACAGCAAATGCCTATGTTTCTACAACTAGAATATATAGGACTTTATCTGACTGAGTTTTAAGTAAAAAACTTCACTTAGCTGTAGTTATGATTGCAGAAAAATGTACCGCTTCTTGTCTGGAAACATTAAGAATATGAAGGAAAATTTTGTATAAGCAATTTTGTACATAGATAATAATCTACTCTATATATCCTACTAATATTATAAATGCAAAAGTTTGTGAGGACTATGTATGTTTGCTGTTCTTTCACGCAAAAACTGCTGAACGGATTTAGATGAAACTTTAGAATAAAGTAGTTTAGACATAAGAATAACAAACGAGCTATAAAAGTATTAAATTTTATCTTCAGGTTCGTTCGCGGGCGAAACCGAGCGGCATGGCTAGTATTTCTCAAACTATAATATATCTCGGTAACTATTACATACTGACGGGAAGTTGATACAGTAACTAACTTCTGTACAACCAAACTTTCTTAGTTGGATTAAAAGATTTTAAACCACAGTATTATTATAGCGGTTTTCTTTTCAATTAGTTACTATTCATTATGTCTCTTTGTATATCTACTCTACCACATATTCATCAATGAAAAGAAAATATATACTTGTGTTTATTTTTACGATTCAAAACCACTCGCTATTGAAAACTCTTTAATATAAGGAAGCCACATCTTAAACCAAAGTAAAATAAAAAAAGACGTGTGGCACTCGGGGACTTCCGCGGAAAGCTATTGCATGCTATGCCTTCAAGCCACGCCTCCGTGCCCGTCGGATTGGGGAGCGTGAGGTTTTTCGTTACTAAATTTCTGGATTCGGTCCCCGCGCTCAAGGCCCGCGATAGAAGCTGTGCAATAGCTTAAAAAGTTTTCTATTAAAGCCCGATTATAACCCGTGCGAAGCCAGGGCGGTTGGGCTGATGTTAATGATTTTTGATTAGTTGGATTCATCTTCACTGGGCTTAGGATAAAAGCTTATAAGAATTTAAAACTTTTAAAAATATCGTCTACTCGAGTGGAGCCGGGGAGCAGCTAATATGTTGTTAAAGTTAAAGTATATCAGTATATTATTAATTAACAAAACAACGACCGTTATAATAACATGTCATAATCCATACTATACTATAATACTATATACTATACAGGGTGTCCCAAAAAGTAGTGATGAACGGAAGCTGGGAGGTAGAGGACCTAGAGGGCTATCCGAATCACCCCCATGTATGTTATGCGATTTTTCGTATTTTCGGAGTTATGACGTTTTTTTTAAATTTTCACCTATCGCCGAGTACGATGATATTTTCACTCATGGTGACGTCAATTATTGCGGAAGATGCTGGATTTTTTTTGTGTGCTAAGCTGAAAGATAGGCCAATTCAGTATGATAACATTTACTATCGTTAGATCTTCGTATGGAATAAAAAAATGAATTAAATGCCAAGAAAGATAAAATTACCCAGTATGTTTACCACTTCAAGGGCCCGTAAATAAATACTTTTTGGGACAACCTGTATAATTATATATTATTATACTATATTATTTTATATTATAAATGCGAAAGTAACTTTGTCTGTCTGTCTGTAACTCAATCACGCCTTAACTACTGAACCAATTTGCATGAAATTTGGTATAGAGATATTTTGATACCCGAAAAAGGACATAGGATAGTTTTTAGCCCGGAAATCCTACGGGAACGGGTTTTTCTTTGAAAACTCGGGCGAAGCCGCGGGCGGAAAGCTAGTAATATATAAATATGTTAAAATTAATTTTTTTTTTAAATCAATACATATTATGTACCTACATATAGCAATACATAATAACTGAATTCGCGACTTATATAATTGTAATAAAGATTAAAATCCAATAGCCTAACGATATTGTCGCTTCTTATTTTCTTCAAGCAAATGAAAGTGTACGATATCGGGTTTTGCATTTACAGCAAGCAGATTGTTTTGAATAAACCTGCAGGTATCTTTAATACTACTGCTTTTCCCATTTATTTACAATTAGATTATAGGAAGAGGGATTCAAGATTTTTATATAAAAAAGAAATGAATCGCCAAATATTGGTAAGCAAAACTCATGAACGGCTGAACCGATTTCCTTAATTCTTTTATATTCCTTGAAGTACGAGGGTAGTTCTTATGGAGAGAAAACGTAGACAGGTACCACGGGCGAAGCCGGGGCGGACCGCTAGTTATCTATTTATATACTAATGTCAGTATATTGTGAGGGATAAAGAAACATTTAATTCCCGAGAAGATTACAAGGCATTTCATCTGACGAACCATGGAAGGTAGGTAAATAAACATATTTGTCTCCCATAAAACACGTATTATACACTCCCAAATAACGTCTTACCGTGGACTTATTATTCTTTATCTTATAATACTCATGATTGTTGTATTTATATTTTATTTTTGTTTTTATTTTATTTTTATAAGAACATAATAATCATATATGCTTTCACAACGACCACACAACATGTTCTATTATAAAAAAAAGAAAAATAACATATAAAAAAACAAGCCTCACGCAATGTACTAATCTACCTATATAATAAGACCTATATTTACCTATATAAAAGACGCATACATTTTATTAGCTCTACTACACACAAATAATGAGAGCTAAAGTAGTCCCAAGACGGTAATGCAAGCATGATAATATGCGTTTACGTGAATTGTCATGTTTCACGAGAAAATTATCAAACCATGCATTTTATACAGTTCGGTTCCAACCTGAGTACTATAGTTTGTGGTTTAGTCACAGAATACATAATAGTAGCTAAACGCTACAGAACAGACGCTCTCCGCCTCCCGCCAAAATTAAACACTCACCTCACCCCGCACGATCATGCTATAAATGGGCCGCATTTTTCTGCAAGGACGATACGCAACGAAGATTGACAACATTAAGTGATTATCGTTTTTCGTAGAAAATGGTTAGATATTGTGCTGTTTACGGATGTATTTCATAAGAAAAACGCGATTTTTTTTACGCTAGTCACAAATGTGCCAACCATAAAGCGTTAACACACACATTTGCAGTCTCTACAGTCTCTACACTGATTCCATACTAAGCTTTCGCTTGTGTTATGGAAACCAGATGGCTGATAAACATACATAATATATATTATGTAATTTTAAATAAATACTTATATAGATAATTAACACCCAGACACAGAGCAAACATTCAAACGTTCATCACACAAATATTTGCCCCGAGTGGGAATCGAACCCACGACCTCTGGCTTGGAAGGCAGGGCCACTACTACTACACTACTATTTATTATTAATTATATTTTGACAATATCTGGGAATAAAGTCTTGTCCCGTTAAGGGCCGATTTTTCAATGCTTGGATAAAACTTATTCGTCCAATAAAGCATTACACGATAATATTAAAATGTCACGTAAACTGTCAAATACGGACAATTAGAATACGTTTTTAAAATGGTAGTTTTATACATTATTCGACGAATAAGTTTTAACCAAGGATTGAAAAATCAGCCCTAAGTCTATATCATTGTGGATTATAACTTACATTCTTGATAATAAATTAACAAGGCACCGTGTAGTTCTAGATTGACATCGTAATTAGGCTTTTTCTTGTGTTCATTCGTTATTATTTTGTTAGAGTTTTTGTTACACAAACTAATTGTTTAATGATGGGAATAAATGTGTAGGCTGTTTTTACGTAGGTATTTATTTATTACTAGCTTTCCGCCCGCGGCTTCGCCCGCGTTTTCAAAGAAAAACCCGTTCCCGTAGGATTTCCGGGATAAAACCTATCCTATGTCCTTTCTCGGGTATCAAAATATCTCTATACCAAATTTCATGCAAATTGGTTCAGTAGTTAAGGCGTGATTGAGTAACAGACAGACAGACAGAGTTACTTTCGCATTTATAATATTAGTATGGATTATACGAAAGTACTGTATTTTCGAATAAATATTTTCGTATTTAATAGTGATCTATATTATATTAATCATATTACAATAAGTATTTCTAGTTCTTGGAAAATATTTTTCTAATAGTGTAATCATGGTATTATTTATTTAGTTATCAAACTTCTTCTACGCAGAGATCCAGTGGTTGCATATCCGTTTTTTATAATACTTTATAGAAAAACTAGCTTTCCGCCCGCGGCTTCACCCGCGTTTTCAAAGAAATCCCGTTCCCGTGGGATTTCCGGGATAAAACCTATCCTATGTCCTTTCTCGGGTATCAAAATATCTCTATACCAAATTTGAAAGAAAAGAAAGAAAGAAATCATTTATTTCAAGAAATAAGAAGAAAAAAAAAAATTTAAGTAAAGTAAGTAAAACAAAATAATAATATAACCATCAAAATATGTGAGGTTGCGTGCGCCAAAAAAGGATGCCACTCAGGATACCTGAGGCATAACGCCTCAGCACTGATTTTCAGTGACACCCTTCCGGCATCCAGATTGTCAGCCGCTTGCATCTTAGATAGAATTAAAAATAATATATTAAATATAATTTGTGGATACATGATACGGATAAATAAATAAGGTCACCATAAACTTACATAAAATACGCTTATATTATTATAGAATACCTACATGAAAAAAACTTTAAATAAAACATAATAAGTTAAATGAAATAAATAAAATAAATAAATATTTCAGGACATTTTCACACACATAATATTAGGTACCTATACTATTAGCACAGACTATTTAGTTAATAAATTTCATGCAAATTGATTCAGTAGTTAAGGCGTGATTGAGTAACAGACAGACAGACAGAGTTACTTTCGCATTTATAATATTAGTATGGATATTCTTAGGGTGCACTCACACACATCAGTCACCGTCACGGCACGTCACCGGACAGGATTAAAAAAAAATATGTATCAATAGTTTTAGTATGACTCTGTTCCCACACAACAGTCGCCGGCACGAAATCTATCAGTGACGTCCCCGGTCAGGCACGTCAAATAATCTTTCCATACAATATGTATCATACTTTCATCCCCACTCACCCGGTGCCGTCACGTCTCAGTTCAGTCAGCGTCGTGCTACCGTCAATTGCTACATGTTCTCTAGCGTGACACACGTCTAATCACTGACTAACCTGATGTATGTGTTCAATGATTCAGTCAAACGCGACGTGACTGACGGACAAAATGACGGTGACTGGTGTTTGGGGATACGTACACAAACCGTCACCGATCAGTCATCGGTGACTTGACGGTGACTGATGTGTGTGAGTGCACCCTTAGTCGCTAACCCGATTTAGTTTTAAGTGTAGCTCGCCTCGCTCTGAATCTCGCAAGCGAATTTTTTTCGCTACAGAGCATAATATTAAATGCAACTTTCCAACATCATTCATCGGGGCCTTAACGGCCGGCTAGTCGTGAGCAGACTGATCGAGTATCCATCCCCCTTTTTCGATGGAGGATTTCCAACTTCCTTCCTTCACAATAAGCATGCTCCCTTCTTAGTTTTTTTTTTTTTTAAAGGACATTATTACACAAATCGACGTTGTCCCACAGTAAGCTCAATTAAGGCTTGTGTTGTGGGTACTAGGCGACGATAAATATAATATTATAAATACATATATATATATATATATATATATATATATATATTATATAGATAATAACACCCAGACCCAAGAACAAATAATTGAGTTCATCACACAAATATTTGCCCTGACCGGGGATCGAACCCGGGACCGTCGGCTCAGTAGGCAGTTACTTTACCACTGCGCCAACCGCGTCGTCAAATTAGTTTTTTTATAATGTTCAAAGTTCTTTATAATGTACGTTATTTATTATAAACAAGCTTACCGCCCGCGGCTTCGCCCGCTTTGTTTACCTAATAAAACCTAAAATTATATACTAAAACCATCCTCTTGAACCACTCTATCTATTAATAAAAACCGCATCAAAATCCGTTGCGCAGATTTGAAGATTTAAGCATTATAATATTAGTATAGACTATAGATGATGAATTTTAACCATGATAATATGAATAGTGAATACCTTACTAAACAAAAATTCTCATTTTTGGGAACAAAATAAAATTTAATACACATGAAATATGTATTGTTTCACATACAATAAGAATGATATTTAATATCTTTTTAAATAAACCCAATTGGATTAATGACCTGTAAGTAACAGATACCAATTTTTGGATCAAAGAATTTTCTTGAAATAATACTATCATTGTGCTGTTATTGTTCGCGTAGCATTCTCTACGAAGCGTAGCCCGTGTCTACGTCGCGTAGCGGTACGGGTGCTACGATTTTTACACTCAGCTAAACTTGTGATTTACATTCTTTTGAATTATTTTAAAGGCGTTAAAATGGACGTTTTATTTACGCGACGATAAACGACGGTGATAATAGTCATTGTCTGAGACAGAATACCTTAAATTTTTAGTGCTAAGATATTATTTGGAGGCTTGTAAGATGTCATATAAAATATGATAATTAATAAGTTCTCTCACCGTCCGTCATACATAAAAACATTATTTTTAAATTTACACTTAAAAATATGATTAACACAAAATTATTCTGAATACATTAATTGTTATGTTACAAAAAGAAAAAAAAAGTTTAATTACTTACTTCTATGCGCGAAGTACATAAGAATTAAGAATTAAAAACATAAAACTTCATACAATCTTCAAGGAATTTCTTTGTTTTTAATCTTTTTCATTTGCTGATGCAAAAAAATAATTAATAATTAATTTGTATTATATTATCCCATTTCCCACCTAAATTTCCTGCATATTTTAAATATAACAAAACAAGAATCACTTAAAATAGTTATTATTTACTTTTCCTAAATTAAAAGCCGATTTATGATTTTTCCATTCGTTATTTTTATTTATCTACGCACACGCTAGAATAAACATAAAATTAAGGAGATCGAGTCCCAAATTGCCGAAAAGTATACTTAGAACTTGTCCCATTAAAAAACGATATATCTTATTTACTGAGTTCGGAAAACACGCTCAACATATCCAAAATATCGCCTATCACATAATAAAAAGGATGTCATATCTCTCGAACTCCAAATTGACGGGCTCCAAGCAATCGAGAATCGTACCTTCAGATTTGATTGAGCCAAATATATAATCCCTTTTATCCGCAAATCAAAGCGGGGCATAATATAAGAGCGCATGACGCGTTGAATTAAAATTGAAAGTGCTAAAAAAATTCTATCCATGCGCTTAAGACGTTAAATAACTTGTTTCGTCGCCTAATTAGATAGAGTCCCGAAATTGATATACCTATTGTAAAAAAGGAAAGGTGAGATGGGGGCGGGGTGCGGGGCATAGGGTCGCAGGATAGCTATGCGCGCGGGTTCTTCGTCACTGTGTTTTCAGCCACCAAGCTGTTCACACACCTTTACCGTTCGCGGTACTTTTTCGCGCGTTAACAGTAAGGCCCTCGAGGCCGCCAACGGCCCGAAACTGCTTCCTAATGTGCTAAAGGGTTTTAAACTCGTGCGTCGTGACGAGGACTCCTCTGAGGCTGGTGAGTAATTTATAAAAGTTTAATATACAGGTTATCGAGCGATTACTTTTTATCCTGGGCCCCTGTCATTGTCCTTAACCTTAGCTTTCGGCCGACTAACTGTTGCGCCTCTACGAGTTCTCGCGTGGAAAGCTGCTGTTTACGGCGGATTTAAATTTGTATTTTTAAATATTTTTTTCAGCAGCAGTGTTGCGGTGGCTGCTATTTTATAAATATGTTTTAAATTATTGTTTTTAATTTAAAACAAACTTTTTAACTTTAAAATTTGTGTTATAAAAATATAAAAAGTATATTAATTATTGTTTTTAAAAATTGCTTGAACTTGAAAATTAGTGTGAAAAATTCTAAAAAGTATATTTACTTATTGCTTTTAAAAAATTGTTATAATATGAATGTTAAAAATGATATCTTCGGCTTTTTTAAAAACTAATTATCGTAAATTAATTTAAATTGCTTAAATTTGTTTAAAAATCGTTACTTACAGTTAAAACAATGAATTTAATTAAAATACTAACGGAATAATTAAAAAACTAAACTTTCAAAAAATTAATAAAGACATAATTAAATTAAAAATCAAATATTGATATAAAGGAGAGCCGACGGATTTTAAAATACATTCTTTAATTTTCTTTACATCATTATTAAAAAATTGGAATGCCAAGAGCATTTTTCTAAACAATATTTTCAATTCTCACCGACGGCAATTTGTCCAGAATGATTTACAACTTCTATAACGACTCAATTTAAAACAAGCTACTGCGTACGGGTTTACTCGGGTTAAAACTTGCATAATAGACAAATTTAAATACATAGATAAATTTCAATACAGTAAAATCGTTAATTATTATCGGTTTTAATATTTGAAGAATTAAACAACTTTTTCACGTTCTAGAACTTTCTAGAACGATTTCAATTGCAAACATCGCTACAGTTATACGATTAACTTATTTGCAATTATTAATATTAATTTATATTTTCGTTTTTATTTCCACGAAAACTAAGTCCTAGGCTTTATATGGAAATATGTAAAATACAGTTTTTAATAAAGATCTTATCACGATTAAAATAAAACAAACAAACGAAAAACTTTAAGATCTTACAAAAGCTCTCAAAACTTTTATTATGAATTGAAAATAAAAATTATGAATAATAACATTGTTAATTACGTTTTATATCAAGTTTTCAAAACTTTAGCGAAGTAATAATAGATTTGTCGTGTTTGGGAAAATATGTTAATAAATAGGTTTCCTACAACCCACGATGTAATAAAATAAGGTTTTGAAACTTATTTGGTATTAAATTAATATATTAATTAAACATGTCTTTATTAACGAATTAAAAAACATTGATTGAGTAATTTTCTAAAAACAATGTAATTATCGATATAACGACGGGAATACGTCATAAATTAATGCAAATAAAAACATTCTAATCAGCAATAAGTTATTTGCTGATTAAAAGAAAATAAATAAGAAACCTAAGTATACTTAATAACATAATTTTTATCATAAATATTTAACATTTAGTATTATAAAAAAAATAACTAGGTACCTACATAAATAATTATCTTCTTATATATATAAAATTCTCGTGTCACAATGTTAGTCTGCATACTCCTCCGAAACGGGTGGACCGATTCTCATGAAATTTTCTGTGCATATCGGGTAAGTCTGAGAATCGGCCAACATCTATTTTTCATATGTACCACGGGCGAAGCCGTGGCGGACCGCTAGTCTTATATATAAAATTCTCGTGTCACAATGTTAGTCTGCATACTCCTCCGAAACGGGTGGACCGATTCTCATGAAATTTTCTGTGCATATCGGGTAAGTCTGAGAATCGGCCAACATCTATTTTTCATATGTACCACGGGCGAAGCCGGGGCGGACCGCTAGTTTTTTTTATATATTTCATTAAAGTTGACGTATCTAATCCAATTTAAAGTTACTACTAAAACAATAAATAAAAACGAATTAAAAAAAATATCAATCAATCAATCATGCATCAAAAAACATATCTAAAGAAGCAATACGAACTATAATATCAATAACTGTATCTAATACGGACGCAAAATTCATCTTTTGACGAACTTCCGGCTTCCCGGAGGATCTCAAATAACGGCTCAAGGTCAGGATTGAAAGGATTTAGGCATATTACGGTCAGTCTCTTTATGAAACAAACAATTTGTGTAATAGCGTTCCGCGACAATTATACTAGGCATTGCACACGGTATTATATAAAGATGAACTAGTTAAAATTTTTAGAGTACTGCCGGTATAAAAAATGTAGTAGTCAAAATTTTAACAGTAGGTACTTGCTTTTGGCAAATGGTAAAACTATGATAGGACGGTTCAAAATTGTTTCTAGAAATTAGAAATAAGCCGAATTAGTATTTAACAAGAATACTTATTCTGTAGGTATTATTGGAAATAAATTTTTGAGTACGTAGAAGAACTGTAGCCGAAAATTTTGCGAATTTTGGACAAATCGATTGCAAATAATAAAATTATATTCCGCGAAACTTATACTAGTAGTTGCGCGCGGGGTTATTCGCTTGAGTATTAAATATGAATTGATGGAAAAACACGATATGCTATGTTACAGGACATAGAAGAAATTTTAAAGAGTACATAGAGTAAATTTTTGATAATTATTATATTAAACGACAGTTATATTATCAACTTTAGCATGCGGGATCACTCGTTTCAGTATTAGGGATGAATTAGCGAAAATTTTTAGAGTACTTGATATACATTTTGGATGATTATAATATTCTGTGACAGTTGTACTAGCTATTACGTACTTTACTTGTTTGAGTATTAAGGATTAATTAACGAAATATTTAGAGTACTTGGAAGACATTTTTGATGATTATAAATTATAATATTCCGTGGCACACACACACAATCTATTTTTTGATTACTCGTTTGAGTATTAAGGTGAAATTTTTAGAGTACTTGAAATATTTTTTTGGTGATATGCAACGACAGTACGATATACTAGCTATTGCGTACGACTTCACTAGTTTGAGTATTAAGGGCAAATTGACAAATTTTTAGAGTACTTGGAAGATATATTTGATGATTTTAATATTCCGCGGCAGCTATACAAACTATCACATTCAGGAATGACTCGTCTGAGTATTAAGGACGAATCGATGTGAAGTTTTTGAGTACATATTTGGAAGAAATTATTATGAAAATTTGCGTGTCTCGGACCAATCTATTGCAACGGTAATTAATATCTCGCGACAATATCAACTGTTGCATACGGGTTTTCTTGAAAATGAATCTGTCATGAATTGAACGAAATTTATTAGAAAATACACGTAAAAAACGTGGCCGAAAAATGCGATTTTTTTATAAATCTATTATTGCAACTGTTAATAATAAAGATTTTGCGAATTCAGCACAAATCTGTTGTAGTTGTAATGAAATAACAATATAATCCAACACACGTACTAGTTATTGCGTGTGGGATTACACATAAAAATCGATATACGGGTCAGTTAGACCAGCTTTTACATTACGGGTTTACTCGCCTGAGGATTTTGAAAATTTGAATAGTTCATTTACGCTATTTGTTTTTCAAATCGAGCACCGATTGATAGAACTGTAATATATTCCGCGACAGTTCTTCTATGAATTGCGTGCGGGCACTAGACCACTGTTTGAGTACCGAGAATGAATTGACGAAATTTTAAGAGTAAATGGAAAAAAAATATAAAAATTATATTTTTTGACAATTATATTATATGGTATGGTATCCAAGTGGTGATATATTTTTTTTAAATTTGTAACTTATTAAGATTTTTTTTGCTCTACTTTATAAAAACTATTATTGCGGGATCGAAGTACTGAAGGATGAAAATTTCGAAATTTTGACAAAAGTTTGTAAATAAATAGTAAAAGTTTGTAAATTAAATAAATAAATATTAAAATAAATTTTAATATTTATTTATTTATTTTGACAACTCAAACTCAAACATAATATATTCAATTAGACTACTTCTAGAAGCACTTTTGAGTCGTCATAACTTTTTTTAGCATTTACCTAGCCTAACCGATTGCATCTGTGCGCTGATATATCTATCTGATTTCTACATTTGCCGTAGCTCTCATTATAAGCTTCCATATTAAACTGCGGGAGTTATTAAATGGGCATTGCATGTACATAAAGCTTTTAGGATGTGATTGCAAGATTGGAAAACATATTGGGAAATGTATTCATTCATCTGACTTAATGAAATCAAGTTAATAGAGCGCTCTGCTGATTTGAATGCATTTTATGTTTTATTTTCGAGGTATTTTTAGTTAACGGCCGCACTTTCGTTTCCGCGATGGTTGAACGTGGAAAATACTTAAAATAAAATTCACGATAGACTGATATAATTTGCTACGGATATAAAAACATCAATTTATTGGTGTCCGTTCTTAAATTACATTGCGAACATTGAAAAAAAATGCTTCATCATTTTATATTATTGCTTTTAAAACTAAAAAAAAACGATGATAATCCTAAAAATAAAACATTTAAAGGAACTGAAAAACATAGGTCAAACAAAAAAAATTAGGTAACTCACAAAACATTAAATATGTCACAAAAGAAAAGTCAAAAGACTGAATATTCCAATCTAATATAATCGTAAACGAATTCCTCTTTAAATTATTCTTGAATCATGATTCCGGACGAAATCAAATGAAAATAAAAACACTTCATAAATCGATATTTCCCGCATAAAGTACTTATGCAAATACATTTTGATTCTTGGATCCGATTTCCATAAAGGAGATTAATAAGTTTTGATATTAAATAATATTGTTAACGCTTTCAAACTTAGAGATTCTGGGAAGTTTGATGAAGGTCCCGTATTGAGATGAAAAGAATATGTATATCTCCGTGATTAATTTAATATAATATTGTACAATATATTATTTTGTCTCTTGATTTGTTAGAAAGATACCAGTATCTAGTAGATAAATCAATCAGGGTTTTTTGACATTTTTTTTATAACTTTAACAGTTATTATCCTAATCACAGTAAAGAATAACTAAAATAATCAACTAAATCAACGAAATACGTAAAAAATAAGTGTTGTAAATAACACATGTTTATTATAAATCTATACATATAATAAATCTGTAGAAGGGTCAATTCTGTACATTGAAAATATTGAAAAAATTAATAGCAGGGGGTGTTACTGGATCGATACCAAACCCAAATATGTGATTAAAAAAAATTTTTGTCTGTCTGTCTGTCTGTCTGTATGTGAAGACATCACGTGAAAACTAACGGTTCGATTTCGATGAAACTTGGTATAATTATACCTTATTATCCTGGGCGTAAAATAGGATACTTTTTATCCTGGAAAAATACGTAGAAAAAAAACTAATCTTAATTTTTCAGTTTTATCCATAGACGTTATTCTGTAGAACCGCGAACACATGTTGGGTATTATTATAGGCCTAGCCGTATTTGGGTCCAATAGATATTAATTATAAGATGTCATTGTCAGAATTACTCAAAATGGAGAAATAAACCATCCACGCGAAGACCGACATCCGCGCGGACGGAGTCGCGGGCGGAAGCTAGTAGATAATAAAAATATTACAGACAACTCAAACTCAACTCACAACACAACTCAACTCATCCTGGGAAAAAAATAATGCTCAGTCACGGTCCATAGAATTTGTCTCATTAGTTAGTAAAGTAGCGTTTTTCTGTCCGTTTATACGATAACTCCAAAAATATTATTATTACATATTATTTGCAACTTCCTAGTTTTCCGCCAATCTTCGTAAATATTTTTCCAGATTTTTTGTAAGTAAATAAAGATATTTCGTAAGTACAAAATTATTCGAGCGTGTCAATACGGATCGGTGATACATATATCAAAACATTTATAATGATGTGAACGCTTACTATATATAATATATTTTTCGGAAACTTCTATATTATTGAATAAATATTATGTAGTTTTGCGTGAAATTGAAACATTTATTATTCATTTCTCATTATAATGTTTGTTAAACATTTGTGAGAATTTGTTATTTGATATCAAATCTAAATGAAAGTATTATATCATTGCTTAGCAATAAAACTATGATCATCAGCCTATACAGGGTGTCCCACTATTGGTATACTAAGCGCGAAGGAACTTGTAGTTTTGCATACACTGATCACGTAAAAAATACTTTTAAAAAAAATTACGTCCAAAATTTTTTGCTAAATTTTTCCTGAAAATCCATGTTTTCTTCTCTAGCTTCGCGCAGCCGGTATATACCGCTTCTCTAATATGAGCATTTTATCTATGAAAACATAATCTTAAACGATAGCTCACGTGCTGGTGGCAAAGTTGGGTGGCTCGCTTGTTATGGGTGTACACATAAAGTTTTAAGAATTCATCTATTTGAAAAAAAAATGCATCTGGAATTTTTTAATTATTTTTTACGTACTCAGCGTATGCAAAACTATTACCTCCTTTGAGCTTAGTATACCAACAGTGGGACACCCTGTATATTACGTTCCCACTGCTGGCACACGGGCCCCCTATGAGGGCACAAGCCATCCACCACGCTGGCCAAGGGCGGGCAGATGTCACATGTCGTCGAACTTTTGATTCTTAAACATGTCGGTTTTCTCACGATGTTTTTCTTCACCGTTTGTAACAATAACACTATTTTAGTATAAATATTATAATTAACGCAATCGGAAATTGTAATTGTATGTTTAATAATTAATTATTAATTCAATATGATACAGAGAAACTTTTAGGGTAAGGTGCCGTCAGCAACAAGTACCTGTTGCATTGTTCGAAACTCAAACTCAAACATTTATTTACCCGATTACACTTCTAGAAGCACTTTTGAATCGTCATATTTTTTACATTTATTATCTACAAGTAACTTTTTAATAACTGTACCGAATAAATTTATTTTTTTTTGTACCGTATCCATATTTCGGATATCAACATCCATACTAATATTATAAATGCGAAAGTAACTCTGGCTGTCTGTCTGTTACTCAATCACGCCTTAACTACTGAACCAATTTGCATGAAATTTGGTATAGAGATATTTTGATACCCGAGAAAGGACATAGGCTACTTTTTATCCCGGGAAATAGGATAGATTTTATCCCGGAAATCTCACGGGAACGGGAACTATGCTGGTTTTTCTTTGACTGCGCGGGCGAAGCTGCGGGTGGAAAGCTAGTATTACATAAAGTTTATCTCGGAAATATCAATGTCGAACGTTCATCAGATAAATACACATTGTTTTTTTATTGAAGTATGTTTTTATAGCTTCGGTTTCGTTGTTTATTAAATAAATAAAGTCACTGAACGATCGGTTGTATTATGGCTTTCTTTATTTACATTAAGAAATAATAATAGATTGTAGTTCTGTTAAGAGCCTCTACGTTTATCTTATTGTTTTACAAGAATTATATTTGATTTTGAATTAATGAATGAACCTTTATCCCTACTAATGTTATAAATGCGAAAGTAACTCTGTCTGACTGTCTGTCTGTTACGTTTTCCCGATTAAACCTCTCAACCGATTTTGATGAAATTTGGTACAGACAATCTTTAGATCCTGAGAAAGAACATAGGCTACCTTTTATTGCAAAATATGTACCACGGGCGAAGCCGGGGCGGACCGCTAGTCCATACTAATATTATAAATGCGAAAGTAACTCTGTCTGTCTGTCTGTTACTCAATCACGCCTTAACTACTGAACCAATTTGCATGAAATTTGGTATAGAGATATTTTGATACCCGAGAAAGGACATAGGCTACTTTTTATCCCGGGAAATAGGATAGGTTTTATCCCGGAAATCTCACGGGAACGGAAACTATGCGGGTTTTTCTTTGACTGCGCGGGCGAAGCTGAGGGTGGAAAGCTAGTATACTATAAAATACAAATTTAAAAGCATAAAATACATTTTAAATAAGCAAAAGGAGGCCTTATCGCTAGGTAGCGATCTCTATCAGGCAACCGTTAAACTATAGGAAATAAAACAAAAAGTGGGTGAGCAAAAGCAAGGCAATACAAACAAGGAAAACTAAATAAAATATTCGATAGTTATATTTGATTTTGTTCAAAGAATCAAAAGATTCACATAAATATTGAAAACTAACAGCTTTTGCATAGATAAATAGGTATATTTTTGTTTTTAGGCGATAAATGAATTAACTCCGATTTTGTGAGCATCATTTCGTTATCGGAAAACTGAGAAGAAATCCCACTGGAATAAAATGGATTGTCGATAGTATCGGAGCCAAATTCAACCGAAAGCTTTTGTTTGGGAATATACAAAATTTTCAAGTGTTCATAATTCAAAAGATAAAGCCGTGTGCTCATTGAAGCGTGGTTATCAAGTTTCCTATAGTTGAGCCTTAGGCTTATAATTATATGTATCTACTAATAAGTACATAGTATAAAACAAAGTCGCTTACTCTGACATTAAGTATGCTTAAATCTTTAAAACTACGCAATGGATTTTGATGTGGTTTTTTTAATAGATAGAGTTATCAAGAGGAAGGTTTTAGTATGTAATTTATTAGGTTTTAGACCAAGCGGGCGAAGCCGCGGGCGGTAAGCTAGTAGGTAATAATAATAAAAGTTTATTACGATTGAAAATAAAAATGTTATAAAAGAAGCGATTGGTTTTCTCTCCTGAGTTTTCAAGTTTTTGTATACTTACACAAATATTAATAATGCCATTCAAATTAAAGTTGGTTTTGATGGATTTTTATTATCAACGGATTGTATTAGCTTTTGTTTTATAAATATTAAAAATAAACTTTTTAATAATTTGATTATTTTCTGTGTTAAATATTTTATATGATACATTTTTACTTACTGTATATATGACTAGTGTTCTGCGTGCGGCCTTACCTGCTTTGTGGAAAACATAAAATATTATGTACTATAACCATTCTCCAGAACTACTCTATCAATAAAAAAAAACATTTCAACATCCAGTACGTAGTTTCAAAGATGTAGGCATACTTACAGACGGACAGACAGCGACAGCGACTTTACTATCATCGTATTCTTTCAAGACACTTATATCATAGGAAGAAAATCTAATCAAAGTTCATCGTTAGCTTGAAAGATTTCTTGAATATCTATGATCGTATCTCCTCTATTCATCCTCTTTTATGAGATAGATATATTTTAAACTTACATTTGACAAATTTAAAAAAGACGGGTTGCACTCTGGGAGTGCCGCAGAAGTGAAAACTGGATTATTAACGTTGAGCATGTTTGATATTTTGGAATGGTATCCGTTTTACGCTTTTTCGATCAGGTCACGTGTCCTGACGCGAGTTTAAGATTTTATACTCATTACAGAAAAAGTGCTCAACGCCGCTAAAGAAGTTTTCACTTCAATAAAGAATTATTATACAATTTATAAAAAATATACATGAATAAAAGAGTATTGCTGTTCTGCTTTACTTTTTAAACTGTGATGCGGTTGTTTTATGTGTCTGTTTGTATTCAAATGAAGGTATTACGTTCCTAACTAAATATGACCGGTAGGCAATATGAAAACAAATTCCTATGTATTTAATATATAGACTACTACATGTATTTACTAGCTGTCTCGGCAAACGTTGTTCTGCCTTACTCGTATCACTTAGAGGTATGAACAATAATTGTTGGCCGATTCTCAAATCTACCCAATGGGTACACAAAATTTCATGAGAATTAGTCCAGCCGCTTCGGAGCAATATGGTAACTAACATTGAGAATTTTATACAAATAGTGACGGTTTAATATTTTTATAGATTTAAATTACTATACATTATATTATATTTAATAATTTTAAACAAAACGCTCAAGTGTGCACTCCCTTTATATTAGGAATTTCCCAGGTGTGAAGCGACACGTTCATGTCAAAATGGCTGTTATTCTGAGCATTTATTTTTTATACCCTTTTATTAATACAAGAATCTTTTATTTGAAAAAGTTTAACTTTTCCCTTATAAAGTTCTCTACATATCGCGATGAAATATATATTGTTGTTTGTTTTTTTATATGACATTAAAGTGCGTTTCACGAAAGAGTTCCCCTGCCGTTATGTTGGCATACCTGACTGTCAAAAACGTCAAAGAGCTTAGAAGCGTTACAAAACCATTTCTCTTTCACCACTTCTAAGCGTATGCGGCATGATGCCTCGACAACTCTGTAACGCTTCTAAGCTCTTTGACGTTTTTGACAGTCAGGTATGCCAACATAACGGCAGGGGAACTCTTTCGTGAAACGCACTCTAGCTGTGCCCCGCGTGATGATATTATTACCTATAGCCTATAACCTTCCTCGATAAATGGGCTATCTAACACCAAAAGAATTTTTCAAATCGGACCAATCGTTCTGAGATTAGCGCGTACAAATAAACAAACAGACTCTTCAGCTTTATAATATTAGTATAGAATATAGATGCGAACGTGGTTCGGAACCAGTGGTGCAGATGCGGCAACCGGGACAGACCATCGCTCTCTCGCACTGGGACTGACGCACCTGCAGACAGACAAACAAACAAACTTTATATTGTTATATCACTACGTAGTATAAAACAGTCGCTTTCTCTGTCCCTATGTCCCTTTGTATGCTTAAATCTTTAAAACTACGCAACGGATTTTGATGCGGTTTTTTTTAAATAGAATTATAGTGTTCAAGAGGAAGGTTTTAGGTAGTATATAATTTATTAGGTTTTAGACAAAGCGGGCGAAGCCGCGGGCGGTAAGCTAGTTATTTATATAATTTAATACGAATTTAATAAGATAAGTAGAAAGCAAATCCTATTTTTATAGTGAATGAGGGGTCTAATGGTATATGGCGTCGCTACGGTAAAAAAAGACGCGGGTTCAAATTATGTCAAACCTTTTTCTATGATTATTATTATATTATTTCATGATATTCACTTTATCAAACCTTTTTTGGCTATAATCCGCTTTTCAGTGTAATAATTAAAGCGTCACAGATTAAAATTCGGCGTATAAAAGAAATTAATTTTAAAAACATCATATTCTTGGAACTCGGTACGAAATGCTTTTAATTATCATCTATAAATGTTTTCATCTTTATTCTTACTTTGATTCATAATATAAAGACAAAGCTTGTAAGAGGACAATTATTGATAGAAACTACTTAAGCATTCTTTGTTACATGTGTATTGTGAAATTGATTTGAATTCAAAAGTTCATCTAAAATAAATAATAATATGTAACATTCGAACATAATATTCTTTCATAAACAATTGTTTTACGTAATAAAGAAAAGGTTGATTCCTCTTTTTATATAGTACTTCATTTTATATGTAAAAGGAAGTCATGTCACATCACTTATATCTCAAGGACGGCTAAAAGGATTTTTAGTTTTATGTCCGCTCATATTATCATAATAAGTGGAAAATTAATGAAAACCTCCTAAATTGTCTTATCACTAAACCATAGCTAATCTATAGATACTTATGTTACAAAGCTGAAGAGTTTTTTTGTTTGTTTGAACGCGCTAATTCCAGGAACTACTAGTCCGATTTGAAAAATTATTTCGGTGTAAGATAGCCCGTTTATCGAGGAAAGCTAGATAAGTATATCTTTGCATGAAATTTGGTATGGAGATATTTTGATACCCGAGAAAGGACATAGGATAGGTTTTATCCCGGAAATCCTAGTATATATAAATAATAGATATATATTTATACTAGGATTCCGCCCGCGGCTTCGCCCGCGCAGTCAAAGAAAAACCCGCATAGTTCCCGTTCCCGTGGGATTTCCGGGATTGCGTCATTTTCCCGGGATAAAAAGTAGCCTATGTCCTTCCTCGGGTATCAAAATATCTCCATACCAAATTTCATGAAAATTCGTTCAGTAGTTTAGGCATGATTGAGTAACAGACAGACAGACAGAGTTACTTTCGCATTTATAGTACAATATATGGATAGGCTATTATCACGCTAAGACCAAAAGGAGTGGGGCAATGCAGGTAACAACGCGGGGCACAGCTTGTAATCTTATAATTAGTGTAAATTGCGACATTTGTTCCCGTAAATTTTAGACATCAATGTCGTAACAGTATCCACAGGTTGCTATTATCCTTCTCATTGACCCGAAAAAATAGGTGTTAATCAAGATGATAAATTAAAAAATCTACGCGTGAAATTAATTAAAAAAAAACATTGTTGCATTGAAATATTAAAAAAGATAGTTTGTTCCGAGCGTCAGAAGTGAAACTGCCTTGGCAAGATTCAAAGATATCAAAATCGTCGCCTTTCTCCATGACGTGGCGTTCAACGCGTCTAAATAACTTTTACTTCAAAAAGCTAAAATATCACTTTTAATTTAAAAAAAATGACCATGTATATAGGCCAGGAAAGTAGGATAGTGTGAGCGACAAAATATGATTAGCTCCATCGTTTTAATCAGACTAATCTATCAAGCCTTAAGTATGATCAACATTAGCAAGTCATTTGAACCATATATGCAGCTATACTACAGTTATATCAGAAGAACAATACAGAGAGTAAAGTACGAAGATGAGCTTTGACATGCTTCTAAGTCTCAACTCCGTCCCACTAAATTAGGGCAAAGCCGTTAGCGCCGGTATTCACACGCTCCACGTCATCAATAAAACCAAACCAGACATATTTATGTGTCTCAAACGGACGGAAAATTTTCCCAGCTTGTGCTTGCCTAGCCGGGGCAATCCGCGTTTGTCGTTTTACTCGGTAATGGAATAATATAGATATGCAAGATTGATTGCCGACGCGACGCAATGAAAGGCAAATTTGACTAAAAAGATATCCCAAACCACGAGGGTGGAATAAAAGTGGAAATAGGTATTTAGGGTCATGTGGCTTTGAGTTGATACCTTAGTATCCTGGTTTCGTACTATTTTGAGCTTGACAAATTGACCTGATTTCTTACTTTGTGCGATTTTGAGCATGATCAAATGAAAGTGATACCACGCCTCATGTAAAATGTGGCAATTTGACGTGGACAGTGTCAGAAATGGCTCTATTTAGCCTGAAAGGCAGAATTGTATGGAATTGTGGCTATGAGCTTGTCCTCTCGTGCAAGTAGGTTAAACATGTAGACAAATTTTGTATAGCTCTATAGACCACTAAGTACTTTTTTACCTTTTGTTCACGAAAATTGTTATATTAGAACTTTTTATAATTTACTTTAAAAACTGTAGAAAACTTTTGTTGAAATTTAGGACACATGCATATTTTAACAAGTCAGCCCGAAAGTAGCCTTTGAACAATTGGGTTTAATTTCTATATCAATCCGAACATTTCAACGCTGAAATACTCGTTTCACGGGAGATTGTTTCATCTTGTACAAAGGAGCGTATCTGCAATGGGCTGTAAGGTTCCGTCAAATCGAAAATGGCTTCACTAGTTTTGCCGTGCGAGTGATAAATCAAAGAGAATTCAAAACTTTTTATCAATAATTGTTTTATATATTGATTATTAAATAAAATACCTATAGATAATTTTGTGAAGAATATATTTTTTTTAGAATCGATATTTAAAATTTTTCATTAATTTAGACAAGGTGACGATTGAAAACACGATATTTTTTTAACATACTTAATTTACATTATTAAATAAAACATGTCAGTGTTTACCTAATAAAAATGTATTTATTCAGCGTTTGAAAAAATTAACATGGCCGTCCGTATCTTTACAAATTTCAAAAGGTTATATTGGACCTCAGTAAAAACATGAAATAAACTAATTGTATTTTAATTCTTTAACATCCAAAAAGATTAAAACCCGCGCAACAAGGTCTTAGTAAACGATATTTCAATTAAATTTTTCTTATTTATATAATGAGTTAAAATGCTGTATTAAAATTTTAGTTAATGCCACATACTTTTGAAATCTCTTTGACTCTTTCCTAATTAAATGTTTTAAAATATAATATTATGACCAAAAAAGACTCTTTAACTTACCAAAGTCTCGTTAAAAGGAATGTAGTGTTTCCAACTTATTATCAACTAGCTTTCCGACTGCGGCCTCGCCCGCGCTTTCAAAGAAAATCCCGCATAGTTCCCGCTCCCGTGGGATTTCCGGAATAAAACCTAGCCTATGTTGCTCGGTGAAGATGCAGCTTTCTAATGGTGAAAGAATTTTTGAAATCGGTCCAGTAGTTTATGCGTGAAAACCATACGTAGACTTCTGATATATATTGTATAGATCCCAGACATCCTATAGACAGATGTTGCCAACCAGTTTTGTGGTCCCCCTGCCCCCACCCCGGTAATTAAATATGGCATACAAAGAAAAAAATAAAAATTTCCAAAACATGCCGTGTATCAAATGGTATCAAATGAAAGAGCTTATTGAGTAGATCACGAATATATAGCAAACTATGACATTTCTTACACTTTCTCTAAGATTTTTTAGAAAATTTACGAAAATGCTCCATTTTTGAGTTAACTTTAAACCACTATAGATTGAAAACTCATGAATATATTTTTTAAATTATTATTTTAAATAATTAACAATAGTCCATTATTTACGATTCAATTTTTTTTAATTAACTCCACTGAGAGTCCGGTCTAATAATCATTGTAGCTTCATTTAGTTGGAAGTTTTGTTTGAAGTGTTTAGCGTTTAAAGCGATATTATTAGTTGCTAGCTGCGCTCCGCGGTTTCACTCGCGTGGCTCCGCTCTTTTTGGTCTTAGCATGATGATATATAGAATTTAGCCTTCCTTGATATATGGGCTATCTAACACCGAAAGAATTTTTAAAATCGGACCAGTAGAGCCTGAGATTGGCGCGTTCAAACAAACAAACTCTTCTGCTTTAGTATATTAGTATAGATTTACAAAGATATTCCTCGCTCATTTTTGGTGGAAAAGCACCCTAAGAACTCACGGTAATCCAAGTTTTGAACTCGATATACAGCACCGAACGAGGAACTTGTGAACTGCCAAATTAACAATTTAATCTAACTGCTTACTGCAGTACAATTGACAATTGAAATATAGTTGGGTTAGAGAATTTGCTAAGCTTCCATGTGAAACAAGAATAAAGCTCGGTATGTAAGTTGAATTGGGACCTATTTTATTAGTTGAGAGGTATAATAGAACATTTCTTTCACCCGGGTCGATGCGGGATACAAAAAAAATCCTACGTAACTGGGAAAAGACTCTTCTTGGTAATTTTTCCATCTTTAATCGTCCCAAGCAAAAAATATAACACATGATAATATAACTCTAAAAATGATAGAATCTGAACTGCTCTATAGAGAGTTTAAATATAAAAAAAGAAATACAATAAAACGATTAAAATAGGTAGAGCTAATGTTTCATAGTTCTATTTCTTACTATATTATTAGTAAATAGTAAATACTATCATCAGTACATAGTATAAAACAAAGTCGCTTTCTCTGTCCCTATGTCCCTTTGTATGCTTAAATCTTTAAAACTACGCAACGAATTATGATGCGTTGTTTTTAATAGATAGAGTGATTCAAGAAGAAGGTTTTAGTATATAATTTATTAGGTTTTAGACAAAGCGGGCGAAGCCGCGGCCGGGAAGCTAGTAACATATAAACAATACTATTAAATAATATCACTACATAGTATAAAACAAAGTCGCTTTCTCTGTCCCTATTTCTCTATGTCCCTTTGTATGCTTAAATCTTTAAAACTACGCAACGGATTTTGATGCGGTTTTTTTAATAGATAGAGTGATTTAACAGGAAGGTTTTAGTATATAATTTATTAGGTTTAAGTAAAAGCGGGCGAAGCCGCGGGCGGTAAGCTAGTAATTAAATATTCACAGATGTTATTATCTTATATATAAAATTCTCGTGTCACAAAGTTAGTCTGCATACTCCTCCGAAACGGGTGGACCGATTCTCATGAAATTTTCTGTGCACATCGGTAAGTCTGAGAATCGGCCAACATCTATTTTTCATATGTACCACGGGCGAAGCCGGGGCGGACCGCTAGTTTACTATAATAATTTTGAATTGTATTCGAAGCAAAGCACGTGAAAATATATTCCAAATAATATGGAAAATGTTCCATACGCAAAATATTGTGATAAGTGACACGGACCGTAAAAGCTTATTTCAGTAATGGTTAGGGAGCCAGGTGCAAATTTGGTTAACTATTTCCTCTCAAGAGATAATTCGTCAGACGCATGAGAGTATAGTATTATAAAGCCTCGTGAACGTCAGCTGGCGCTCGGTTGGGGGGGTGAGCGGTTGTAGCGTCCCACGCACATAGGAAAAAAAATACATTCATTCATTCATTTCCTCTCAGCTAAAAATTTGTCAAATTGTAGCTAACCCAATATCTCAACGAAAAAAAATAGTCAGCTGGTTACAACATGGTGTATTATATGTCAGCTGGTGTCTCGAACATGAAAGTTAAATTTAAAGAAAAATTTATTTTCCGTTATTTCCTCTCAAACAAAAATTTACCTGATGATAGCTTATATGTAACTGTGGATAAATATATATGTCAGCTGGCTGTATCTTGGTGGAAAAACCGTCAGCTGATACGGGAGGCTACAACTGCTCTTCCCCCCAACCGAGCTCCAGCTGACGTTCACGAGGCTTCATATTACTATACTTTGATGCATTTTACTAATTACCGCTTGAGAGGAACTTGGTCATAAAATCTGCTGCGGGCTCCCGGACCATAAAGACAAATATGTATTGTTAAGGTACTTATATAATATTAAAGCATATTATTGTGATATTAAAACAAAATTAAATGATACGGCGTATATTCGTAAAATAATGTTATTTTCCCCAAATTTCCTAAAGATTTTTGTTTCAAATAAACAGTAAAATAGCCTTAGTTTTTTTTTTATTTTGGTCTATGTAGAATTCCCACGTATTTAGTGTCTAACATCTTTTACATTATTTTTGTATTGTTACTAGAATACTCCTTAAATTAAAATATAATTTACTCTACTGTTTCTAAAAACAAAGATTACTAAAAAGCTAGGTATTTACACAACATCGATGCTCGTATTTTATCACTCTTCTATCTTCCTAAATCCTTTTGTGTTTATGAAAAATATTCCGTACATTAATAGAAAGTTTTTGTATTTTAATTAAAATTGTGAATACTATCAAATCTATTTCAACGGAATAAATCTTCTCTTATATATAAAAATGAATCGCAAAATGTGTTGGTAAGCGCATAACTCGAGAACGGCTGAACCGATTTCGATAATTCTTTTTTTATTATATTCCTTGAAGTACGAGGATGGTTCTTATGTAGAGAAAACGTAAACATGTACCACGGGTGAAGCCGGGGTGGACCGCTAGTAATGTATGAATATAATAGAAATGCTTTACAGAATAAATTAAAAGTAATAAATGTGTGACAAAATAAACGATAAAAGTTATGTTGAAAACGTATCTTTACGAGCGGCCCGATCGGGCCACGACACAATAGATTTTCTATTGTGTCTGTGATTTCGGGGGCTGAGGCATTGAGAAATAATAGAGAAAGAACTAAATAGATTAACAGTACTTATTATTATTTTACTGGTTATTGGTGAATTTATATATTTAACTGATATTTTTAATATATAGTAATCATTTGCAAAAATGGGCGATGGATCCCGGACTAATACTTGCATCTAGTCCATAAACCACAAAAGCTTACGGAACTGTATACAGCAACAGTACAAATATACTGTAGATAAAAACTACCTGACGACCATGTATCGAAACCAGTAATAAAATCGTTATCATTTATAAACTAATGCAATTTACTTTAAAAATCTAAACTCATTAAAATCGAACAATACAAACTATCTAATTTATACTAACCATCATAATAACCTCTTACATAAATATTTAGACAAACATACAGCCCGTTTTACGCACCAACTCAGTCCCTTTGAATTTAAACCAGAATAAAATAAAACATTTATCATACCTAAAGAAAACACGGCATCCTTAGTCCCATGTATACTGACCCGCCCTTGTAATCACATCAAACATAAGGATCGATGCTAAGGTTCAACAGAATCTTATTCTCGAAGCTTTTAATAAAAATAGTTTTGAAAAACTTAGGCCATTCTCCCGTTACGATAAGTACAGGCGATTCAAGTATCCTGCAAGTCTCGAAGACTCTAAAGTCAATGGTTAAGTCGCCGTAGAGTATCTCACATACATTTGTATGTAGGCTCGCACACTACGCTACCGGTACAATGTATGTGAGATATTCCGTGGCGAATAGTCTCCGAGACTTGCAGGATACTTGAATCGCCTGTGCGTATCGCAATGGGAGAATGGCCTAAGAAATACACGTGATCAGTCTAGTAAATAAACTCGTTCAATTATTATAATGTCACCGATCCTTGATAGAAACTAGAAAGTTTGAATTAAATCTGTCCACTGCCCAAATACTAATAATAATTAAAATTACCAAAATTAAATATAGATTAATTGTTTGCGCATTTTTATATGAAACTAGCAGTCCGCCCCGGCTTCGCCCGTGGTACATGTTTACGTTTTCTCTACATAAGAACCATTCTAGTACTTCAAGGAATATAATAAAAAAAGAATTATCGAAATCGGTTCAGCCGTTCTCGAGTTATGCGCTTACCAACACATTTTGCGATTCATTTTTATATATAAGAAAATGAGGTTCCAAAGGATATACATCAGCTGTCACTGATCAATTTTGTCTTGTTTTCTTATATGATTAAATCACCATACAATGTAACAGTAACCACCGTAAATATATCGATAATATTAGCTTTATTATACGTTCAATCTATTGATTTAATATCGAAACGGTGAAGGAAAACATCACGAATAAACCGGCATATCCAAGAATCAACAGTTTGTCGGCATGTGTTTCACCCGCACTTGGCCAGCATAGCAAATGTTTGCCTGTTTATAAATATAAGTGATCGTAATAACAATGGTTTTGTCAAATAGAACGCGAATTTTACGCGTCAGAGCGCTAACCTAACACCGCGCTATGACACCCCATTGTGTTGCATAGCGACAACGCTCTGACGCGCTACGTAGCGTTCTATCTGACAAAGCCTCATGGCAATTATGATAACTAATACAATATTTTTTCCTACAGAAGAGCCTCAGAGCACTGGCAGGTCCATTCGGAAGAGCGCCAGTCAGATCAGTCTGAGTCTAGGACGCAAATGGTCTGTCCCGTGCCAATTCCTGCAAATCTTTAGTAAGTATCCTATTATCTTGTTCCTTTTATTTTACCAAGCATCTTGTGTTTATGGAGCTTCACTTTTGTTTTATACTTAGATAAAAAATCTTCTGTGTATGGAGCTTCATGTTTTTTGTATTCTACTTAGACCCACAAAGACCCAAACTCAAACGTTTTATTCAACAATTTTTTTTATAAGCGTTTTAGGAAGAAAGAAATTAATTTCAATTTTTTTTTCTGATTAATTCATAGTCCTAGGTATTATAGGTACGTACATATCTCTATGTGCATCTACAGTTGGACCATTATCCTTACATTCTTAGAGATACCTGAACATTTCCAGAAAAGCCGTTGAAACACAAGGATCTTACTTATAATGATACCTTTTAAAGGGACATTTTAAATAATCTTCGTCCGTATCGTCTATATTGAATCCTCTTATGTATTTGAAACTGTTGTATCAAGATAAACTTACTGTTATACGTAGGTACAGTAATACTTTTTGCACAAACTAACATCACATCAACCTAAAATCGTTCAGAAATTATAATGTGTTGTTTGGATAATCAAAACGTGTACGAATTATAGCTGAGTTAAGAAACATTTAATGCATCTTCTTATTGATGAAGAAATATTTGTAATAATCTAGGACTTCTTAGCGGACAGTGTGATGTGTCCCTTATACTTTAAATAGTTGAACAAATGCATTCAAAAAAATTTATAGTTATATTTCTACAAACCGTCTTAATGTTTCGAGAACCGCTTTTAACTTTTTTCACGTACGTGCCTTGTTTTACTGACTGTAATAATTATTTATACTTAAAAGCTATCCTACGTGCAAAGGGATTAATATAATTAATTAGAATATTAGCGAATATTACTATAGCATTACTCACTCTGTGATTTATTTTATGAATGTAATTAAAAATTATATATAATTCATTTGAAGATTTAAGATAATATTCATCCATAAGTTATAAATTTTTTTGAATTTACACTATGATTTTCTAATGTTCTTAGTTTTGATCAAACTTGCTTAGAATAGCTTAATTTGTGAATAATTATTCTAGGTATTCTTATATTGTTATAATAAATACCCTTAGGATTCTTGCAAACTTGCTTGTATGAGTGAGCCATTTCGAACGTTTTGTATGAAGTTTCCCTACTGTATGTATTTGTATATCGAGGGAGTACATAGCGTTCAGAAAAAAATATTCCCTACATGAATATTTGTATAACTCTATAATGAATTTTTCTTTACTATCATCT
Source organism: Colias eurytheme (assembly GCF_061535395.1). Lineage (NCBI taxonomy): Eukaryota > Metazoa > Arthropoda > Insecta > Lepidoptera > Pieridae > Colias > Colias eurytheme. The sequence goes on from NC_142980.1 coordinate 2,788,542, forward strand.
GAAGGAACTTATTAAAGCGGTACTCTTTCAAACGGAATCTCATTCCTGTTTTATCGAGATAAAATGAAATGTTTAATTAACAAACTACGTATGACACATTTCCTGACCTAATTATTACAGTTACGTTAGAAGTCTTCTTTTAAATTTTCAAAGAGTCGAGTAAGCATGGTTCGTTAAACTAAGGTTATAGCGCTGGCTTTTCATAGCGCAGTCAATTAGGTTCGTAATATCCTGTGCTAATTGTATTGATGGTTTTACCCCGTTAAAGATTATTTATTAGAGAACGCATTCTAATAAGGGCACTTATTTATACTGTAATATAATAAAGCTGACGAGTTTGTTTGTTTGAACGCGCTAATCTCGGGAACTACTGCTACAATTTGAAAAATTATTTAGGTGTTAGATAGCTCATTTATCGAGGGAGGCTATATTATATCATCACGCTAAGACCAACAGGGGTGGACCCACGGGGGTGAAACCGCGTGGAGCAGCTAGTCATTGATATTGAAGATTAGGGAACTCCCATGAGATGGTATGATTAATTCAGAACTTTTTTCCGAATTTTGCAATTTTCCAATCATAGACAGAAATAGACGTTTAGGATAAGAATAAAACCTGATTGTAGCACTGTTAATCGAAGAGAAATATATCGGTATAAAGTACTTCCACGTGTGCTAATGAACCGTGAACATTGAAATATTTAATTGTCGATTCAAATTATTGAAATGTAAACATTCCGACTCTTCTCGGTAACAATTAAAAAAGCTATTTGCCCGTGCGGGATTGATGTGCTCGTCACTAAAGAACTAATGATGCATGTAGCGGTTAATATCCGAAAATAAATCATATTTTAACACGTGTAATAAATGGTTTTCATAGTGGTCTTTTATGCGATATATGTGGGATGCTTTAATAAGTGGGATTTTATGCGATAATGTATTTTAATATTGATGGCATAAGAAGATAATTTGAGATATAATTCATTTAACATGTGTTATGACATCTCTATGTTTATAATAATAAGAAATTTAAAGGAATAATGTCTTAAAAAATGTAAATGCTAACAAAGCTTGCTCGTTCTTATACAAAATAAGTCCCATAACACAGGAGCATTCATAAACGATTACGTATATATTTTAGATTATTTTTTTAGTCCCGATGAAGTATGTCTCCTTATATTGGGTCCACACTCACATTTTGATAATACAACGGATTGACACGTTACATTGCAAGGACAGAGCTTATGATCCCTCTTACCTATTGTTACCTAAATCCACATGTCATTGACCCCTTCCCCCGTAATACGACATCATTAATGAACGACTCCAATCCGGACAGTAAGTTTCCTTAAAAATGGTGATATTTTGTCAGACCAAGAAAAAATTGAATTTTTCTTACAGTAGATACAATTTTAAAAGTCAAAGTCAAAAAGGAAAACGTCCGGATTTCTAAAGTAGCAGAATAAACAACGATGAAATTCATACTGCATTTGAGTAAAAAAATCGTATGGCAATCGGAATTTCGAACAAAAGTTCGGTGACATTGACATCTACCCGCACTTGACAAGCGTGGTGGACTTTGACCTTAACCCACTTAACCGTATTCCTGCAGCGGGTGCAAATGAAAATTGATTTTTATTCACTACAAATAGTTATTGGCTGGAATATTTACTGCAATTGGAACTGAGCCTGAATCTATATAATAAAAATGAATCGCCTAATCTGTTGCGTAGAACTCGAGGACGGCTCTACCAATTCGCGTTTTTAACGTTTTTATCACAAGGAAGGTTCTTATGGAAATAAAACACGAACAGGGGGCTAGGGCAGAACAACGCCTGCCAGAGCAGCTAGTATACAATACTTTATCATTGTACCAGATTCCATTTTAAATACCTTTATAGGAAAAAGCGACCTTTGAACCGATAGATCTATTCACTAAAGATCTTAGTCCTTGGGATTCCAACATATCTTCAATATAAGGACGCCGCTTCATGCATTCCTCACTGTCTGCCATCCAATATAATAATGTGTTCGTTCTGGAGTATTTTCTATCGCAAGCTGACCGAATACGTGAATTTGATCATTATATTTGGTGCAATATTTTCCAGCTATTTTATTTTATCTTAACTAGTTAGTTTTTAGTACTTTATTGATTCATTGTATAAGTTTAAGTTATTTACAAAAACAATACAACTACGAGGTCTTAAGTTTAATCGTCGTGGAGATACATAAGAAGAAGATAGTTTCAGTTAGTTAGGGTTATTCAAATTTGTGCGTAGGAGTGACTGTTAGGGCGGGGGCACACGATGAGTTGCGGCGGCGGTGCGGCGCTGGAGCGGTGTCGCTGCGTCGTCTTACATAGAAATATCTGTGGCATGTCACACGATGCGCTCCGGCGCCGCACCGGACTTTTAACCACCAAGACGAGGCGGGGAGGGGTGAATGCGGTGCGACGTCGGAGCGGCACCGCTCAGTTGTTTTGCATCACAAGGAAGGACACGCTGTGCAACCCTGCTACGACGCCGCTGCAACATAACAACGTTACGGCGCCGCATCGCTCGTGTGCCCACTGACACGGTGAAATCTTTGCGGTGCGGCGCCGCAACGCATCGTGTGCCCCCGCTCTAATTCTTTGAAACACTCCTTATTATGGGGCCAATGCTTTTTGAAATAATTCTCATATGGACATTCATTTTCAATTTATTTTCAATAATATGGAGATATTATTTTATATTTTTGTCGATTTTCTTTTTGGGAAATTCAATAGCTTATTTATCAGTAAATTTAAGTAGAAAAGTTAAATAGTTAGAAAACTTTTAAATGCACATATCGAAAGGTTTTAATATTATTCATATAAAAATAAATAAAGTACGTCCATAAAATACCGTCAAATGTGGCTACTTGACCTTTACTTGGCAACTTGACCACACCTTCCGTTTAACAACAAAATATCAAATTTTGTAGAATTGAAAGCAAATTGACCTAACGTATCGATGTTGGTAGGTTTTTAAAATATTAATTGGCAACATATTTTAATTTTAAAGCGGTAACGCTGTTGGTTCTCGCAATATAACGTATCGAAGTGTGACTGTGACTAAGGATCTTTTGCCGGTGTCAGTATTATTATGTTTGTAGAGCTTAAACTGCACATCTCAGGTGAGTACAGTTTTGATATGTTGTGTAATAAACCCTAGAGATTGATTTTACACTGGGAACTATCCAACTTTAGGCTCATCTGTCGAAATATTTGCTTGGGCATTGATGCCTCAGGTTAGGTCAAGTTGCCATTGACGGCTGCGTGGCAACTTGACCTACGCCTAGGGTTGACACAAAAAATAACGTGACTGCATTTTTTCCTTTTTTTATCTGTTTCGAGTTTTGCATAGTAAAATCAATAAATTTGCTGTAAATTTCGGACAATCCAGATACTTATACTCTCTTTGATGACAACGATTTAGCATATTTCTAATGAAAAATAAATGTTTCCTTACCTATTAATAAATACCTATAAGTATTAAGTAATATACATATACATATGTATTAAATTTAGTTTAATAAATAAATAGTTCATTAAAATTTGTGTCTTGTTTGTGACAACCCTATCCGACATGTAATGCTTTGTATGAAATCATTACAAATCCCGTGGCAACTTGACCAGGTAGCCAGAGCCTAACAGTTTATTGTAAAACTTCGGGCTGCAATATTTAAAAAGTCGAAGAATTAAAAAGTAATAGCAACTTAGCCTAAAACAAGAATGTTAAGCATCTACCTATGAAAACTGATGTGCAAGGTCAAGATACCACATCAGTGTCAACTTGACCTGTATTACGTTTATTTGTAAATAATGTAAGATTCAATATATTTTAAAGAAATACCTAGTAAAAGTGAATGATGAAATCATTCATGACATGAACAAATCATAAAATGTTAATAAAAGTTTAATATAAATAAGTTAGCTAAGAAAAAGTAAAAAAATGTGGTCAAGTAGCCACATTTGACCGGTACTTGAATAATAAACCAAGGTCACAAAATAGATGAACAATGGAATTATAAAAATTATTTCGGAGTTAATTAAAAAGTTTATCAATCAATTTCATGAAAAGTTTTTAGACGTTTCAAATTTCTCAAGAACATTTTGTAGGGAAAGTTTTATATAAAGTGCGAGTCTTTGCGGAAGAAGGAAGGAATTTTAACTTGACAAAGTTTTTAAAGCACGCACCGAAAATATGACACATTATTTATTGTTGCTCATTTAAGGATTGTACCCACTACTACAACTTATCGTTCTAGGGCCGTAACAGGAAGGTGTTGTTTTCAAAATATTCTGATGAACTTTTGGATTAATATTGTAGGTATATATTGTATATAGAAATATATGTATAAAAAATAGATGTTTTAGCTCCTTTTAAAAAATATTAATCATTTAATAGAACCTAATTAATAAAATACATAAGTGAATAAATATGATTTAAATACAGGATTTAATAACATTATAAAAGAGAGCCAGAGTTTCTTGCTGGCTCTTCTCTGCTTTCTAAATGTGATAAACGGTAAAACTATGTTAAGACAATACAAAAGTGCTTTGAAGAAGTATAATTGAATAAATAAACGTGGGTTTGAAACCTTACACTACAATAATTAACTTTTAAAATAGCAACGCGAAATACCTTTGCTCCTTGTAATTCCGACGTTAAGTGTACAAATTTACGATTAGCAATAACACTAAATAAATGTGAAAATTTCCTTTTAGAGCATGGGGTGAAACCATTACATACCTCTTGAAGTCTGCAATTAATTGTAGCAAGATATTTTAAAACAAGTTCTTAAAATTATTTACGTAATAAAGACTGCAAAACTCGTAAGATTTTTTGGAGATAGAAGAAAAAAAATTTTCTTTTGAACTAAAATCGGAATCTTGTGAACAAAAAAGGTTTTGCAAAAATTAGCTTGGAATCCTATCGTATCCTATCCAATCCTACTACTATCCTACTAGTCCTATCCTACTGGTCCTATCCTACTAGTCCTATCCTACTAGTCCTATCCTACTGGTCCTATCCTACTAGTCCTATCCAATAATGTTATAAATGCGAAAGTTTGTGAGGATGGATGTGTGTGTGTTTGTTTGTTACTCTTTACCGATTACAATGAAATTTAGTCAAAAAATTATCACATAGTATAGGTTTTATTCCGGAAATCCCACGGGAACGGCAAATATGCAGGTTTTTCTTTGAAAACGCGGGGAAGCGGCGGGCGGAAAGCTAGTCTATAATACTTACCTAAAATAGCGTATAATAGTCTTTATTACAAATTGAAATTGACTATTTTCCCTACATTTAAAGCAATGTCCAATCCAGTACTAAATTCAGTACTAAAAATATAATCCAGTGAATAAGCTATCTTTATTTATTAAAGCCAAGAATAGAATGCGTTTTACGCAAAGCTACCAGCTTCATAATGACAAGCTAAACAAGGATTATTTATAGATATCAATTAGTGGATGTCATTTCAATGGAACTAAACGGATAAATACAACTTAAGAGAACCGATGGGAGCTATTTATAGTGCTTATTAAGATTTTGCAGTAACCCACGCAGTTGCGATAACATTGTAAATGATAGACACTTCTTAATCACGTAGGTATATGCAAGGGATGACACTTTTGCAGTAAAGTTATTTCTAATATTTATACAGAAATGTGTGTCAATGTAATGTTATTAAACTGATCATTAACACATATTTATATTTAGTTATATTACTATCGTATATACATGTAAAATGAAATGAAGCTCTTTCCCTACTTCATTGCATTTTGAATAACATTGTCTTTTACATTTATTAATTTTAAAGTATTTAATCTGTGGTGACAGCTCTGCTCGTTATGGTTCATTCCTTAAAATTTATACTCTCTGGTTTTTTAAAGTGATTAAGCAACGTGGTTTATTTTATAAAGAAATATTTAAGAGCAAACATTATTTGAAGCAATAGCTTTTAATGTTGTTTCTCTTGTTACAGGTTAGTAATTAAGTATAACTTGTATTAAATGTTTAATTGTAAAATAATTGTGTTTTGTGAAAATAAAAATAAATCTCTTGTTACAGAGCAACAACTTTGGTTTTTTGTTTCTATAATTCACCATTACAAAACAACATTAACAAAGCTAATATTTAAACAATGGAGAAATTAAAATTCGAATTTACCGTAAAACAAAGCGAGGATCCAAAAACAAATGTAATATGCATAACCTCAATTATGGACGCTGATAACCACACTTTCCTCATTCCGGAACAATTTCAACCGGTGAGATTACACGACGTGGTAATAAAAACCCAACATTTTCAAAAATTAAAAGCCACGCTGCAAAGAAGGCACGAAAAAAGACACGTATGGATTGCACTAACACCCGAGTTACATGATGCTTATATGGACGAAGATGGAAACATGCAATTTAAAGGGTATTTTCTGGAAGAAAAAGCACAACAGCAGGTATTTACGAATGAACCTTCAACAGAAGTTCTTACAAGAATTTTGGAAAATTTCTCGGAATTGAAGAAAGATTCTAAACAGTTTAATTTGAAATCAATATCTGAAAAGTTTGTAATAGAAAAATTCACAAAAAGAACATCAAGTGTAACACAGTGGATGGACATCTTTGAAGCTGAGTGTACTCGTATAGGCATCGATGAAGATATTCAGAAGATTCAAGTGTTTAGGTTATTTTTGGACGACTCATGTCAAGATTGGTATAATTCTATGCTTATAAAATATACAATAAGTTCAAAATGGTATATTTGGAAAAAAAACTTTTGTGAAACTTATGCGACCAAGGGCTGGACACCAATAAGGTATGCTTTTTTGTTTAAATATAGGCAGGGCTCATTGTTAGAATATGCTCTAAAGAAGGAAAGACTTTTATTAGAGATAAACAAATTAATAGATAAACCTACTTTAATTGATTTAATTGTAATTGGGTTACCTAATTTTATTGCTGATAAAATTGATAGAAATCAATTGAAAGAGACTGAGGATTTGTTTAATAGTATTCGGGGCTTAGAACATTTAATAAATAAGAAAATTTTAGATAAAAAGGGAGTCGACCCGAAAAAAATTAAAGAAGATAATTTAAAAGACCGACCATGTCGGATCTGTGAGAAAGAAAAGAAAGCTACTCGTTATCATTCTGAATCGGTATGTTGGTACAAAAATAAAGACGGTGATCGCTCAAAAAAAGAACTTATTAGAAGTGTTAACAATTCTGAATTAGAATTAAGTCTAAATGAAATAGATCCAAAAAACTGTTAATTCCACCATTAATCAAAATTAAGTTAATAATAAATGATTCTGTGGAAACATTAGGGGTTTATGATTCAGGTTCAAATGTAAGTTTAATTAATTCAAGATTATTAGCAAAAAAAAATAACCCCAACAACCACAGCAGTTGTCAAGCAAATTTAAGGACGATTAATGGTGTAAAAAAGTCAACAGGAATAGTAACATTAAAAATTAAAATATTTGAAATGGAAAAAAATATACCTGTTTTTGTCATAGATGAACAAAATTTTGAATATGATTTTTTGATTGGATTGGATTGCATTAAATCTTTTCAACTGATTCAAAATGAAAATTTAGAGATTACACAAAAATCAATTGACAAGATAAGTCAAATAAACAAGAATGTTTCTGACTCAACAGGGGATAAGATTCAAAACAAACAATATTTCATGGATGTAAACAAGGATAGGGAAGTAACAAATAATTTTTTTATGAATGATAAATATAAAGTAAACTTTAATGAACACATAGAAGTCAAAAACTTTAATATCTCAGTGAATCACTTGAACATTCAGCAACGGTCAGAAATAGATGATTTAATTAGCAAATATAAAACACTATTTGCAAAAGATAAATATGATGTAGGTTCAGTGCAGGGCTATGAAGCACATATAGATTTACTAGTCGACACATATTGTAGCAAGAGGCCATATAGGTGCAATTTTGAGGATAAAAAAGAAATAGAAAAACAAGTTTCAAAATTGTTAGAGAAAAACCTAATTGAAGAATCTTATAGTCCTTTTGCGGCCCCTGTAACATTAGCCTACAAAAAAGAAGAAGGCCGAAAGTCTAGATTATGCATAGATTTCAGGGATCTCAATAAAATAGTGGTTCCTCAGTCTCAACCATTTCCGCTTATAGAGGATTTAATGGTTAAAACAAGAAATTGTAAATTTTTCTCTACATTAGATATAAATTCTGCATTCTGGTCTATTCCTTTAAAAGTGGAAGACAGGAAAAAAACAGCGTTTGTTACTCAGGAAAATCACTTTCAATGGACCTGTCTACCATTTGGTTTAAAAACTTCTCCTGCAATTTTCCAAAGAATACTAACTAGCATTATTAGAAAACATCAACTATCCAATTTTACAGTAAATTTTATTGATGACATTTTAGTTTTTTCACAGACATTCGCTGAACACATTAAACATTTATCATTATTATTAGAAGCTATTTCAAAGGAGGGCTTTAGATTAAAATTCTCTAAATGTACTTTTGCTCAGGATTCTGTGAAGTATCTAGGTCACATAATAAGAAATAACACAGTTTCTCCACTCAAGGACAATTTAATAGCTATAAAAGATTTTCCGATTCCAAAAACGAAGAAAAACATTCGACAGTTTTTAGGAAAAATAAATTTCTATGGTAAATATATACCAAATATATCTATCATGCTAGATCCAATCCATAATTTATTAAGGAAAGATCAAAAATTTTATTGGACAGAAAAATGTCAAGAAACTTTTGATACCATAAAAAAATTGCTTTGCATGAAACCTATTTTAGAAATATTTGATCCAAATTTACCCATACATATTTATACAGATGCAAGCATACAAGGTATAGGGGCTATTTTGAAACAACTCCAAGAAAATGGAGAAGAAAAGCCATGCGCCTATTTTTCGAGAAAATTAAATGAAAGTCAAAAACGGAAAAAAGCTATTTATCTTGAATGTTTAGCGATTAAAGAAGCCGTAAAATACTGGCAACATTGGCTCATAGGAAAAAAATTTAAAGTGTTTACAGATCATAAACCGTTAGAAAAAATGAATATAAAGGCAAGAACGGATGAAGAACTTGGAGATCTTACATATTACTTATCACAATTTAACTTTGAAATTATATACTCACCGGGAAAGAATAATTTAGAAGCAGACAGTTTAAGCAGAAACCCTGTATTAGAACCACATATAAATCAGGATGAAATTTTGAAAACAGTAAATTTTATTAATATAGAAGACATCAAGAATGATCAAGAGAACAATGAAAGTATAAGACTATATAAAAATAAACTTATATTAAAAGATAAAATATATTTAAAAAAAATAGGAAAAAAAGAGAAAATTATACTCACCGAAGAATTTAGTAAAAAATTAATAAAAAACATACACCATACATATTGTCATATAGGAAGAACACAAACAGAAAATAAAATTAAACCATATTATACAGCAAAAAATTTAATACATAATATTAAACAAATATGTGATAATTGTGAAATATGCATTAAAAATAAATCCAGAACTAAATTTAAATATGGACTAATGTCTCATCTGGGTCCCGCTTCGTATCCCTTTGAAATAGTCTCAATAGATACCATTGGTGGATTTGGGGGCTCTCGCTCTACTAAGACCTATTTACATCTTTTAATTGACCATTTCACTAGGTATGCTTACATATTGACATCAAAAACTCAAAGCGGAAATGATTTTATAAAACTTGTAAAAAAAATTACTCCTGAAAATAAAATTGGGATGATCCTATCAGATCAATACCCAGGAATAAATTCTAAAGAGTTCAAAAATTTCTTAAAACAAGAAAACATACCTATTGTCTTTACCGCAGTAAATGCACCGTTTTCAAATGGAATAAATGAACGCTTAAACCAAACGTTAGTGAACAGGATAAGGTGTAAAATAAATGAAAAGAACGATAAAGTAGCATGGACAACTATTGCCCATGAATGTACCCGGAAATATAATGAAACTGAACACACTGTGACCGGATTTTCACCAATATATTTAATGGAAGGAAGAGTTATTAATATGTTACCTGACGAATTGAGAGAACATAAAACACAAAATGATTTATTACAAGATAGGAAGATCGCTTTGGAGAGAACTATCAAATCACATAATTATAATAAGCAACAATTCGACAAAAATAGAAAAAATATTCAATTGAAAGCAGGAGACTTTGTCTATGTGGAAAATGGCAATCGGTTAAACAGGAAAAAACTTGACGAATTAAAGATTGGACCTTATGAAATTTTGGAAAAATTATCTAACTCTATTTATAAAGTAAATACGGGTTACAAAAAATTTGAATCTAACTTGTTTCACATTACCAAGCTTATACCACTGTCTAAATAGCATTATCATTCTATTAAATAACTACATAATATGTCATTCTATTATTTAGCTGTATAACATTTTAGGGGGGGAGATGTAAAATGAAATGAAGCTCTTTCCCTACTTCATTGCATTTTGAATAACATTGTCTTTTACATTTATTAATTTTAAAGTATTTAATCTGTGGTGACAGCTCTGCTCGTTATGGTTCATTCCTTAAAATTTATACTCTCTGGTTTTTTAAAGTGATTAAGCAACGTGGTTTATTTTATAAAGAAATATTTAAGAGCAAACATTATTTGAAGCAATAGCTTTTAATGTTGTTTCTCTTGTTACAGGTTAGTAATTAAGTATAACTTGTATTAAATGTTTAATTGTAAAATAATTGTGTTTTGTGAAAATAAAAATAAATCTCTTGTTACAGAGCAACAACTTTGGTTTTTTGTTTCTATAATTCACCATTACATACATCGTTTATAGAAATTATTTAAGCTAAAATGCGAATCATATTTTACTAATTGCTCCGCGCGGTTTCACCCCCGTGACTCCTCTCCCGTTGGTCGTAGCATGATGATATATTCATATATAGCCTATAGCCTTCCTGGATTAATGACCTATCTAACACCGAAAAAATTTTTCGAATCGGACCTGTAGTTCCCGAGATTAGCGCGTTCAAACAAACAAACAAATAAACTCTTCAGCTTTATAATATTAAGTATAGATTAATGACAAAACACAGCGTATAAACGCCACATTTGTTGATACAGATTTGTTTGCCAAACAAAATAATATACAAAACAACATTATGGTCATCATACGTATTTAATCAGAACTAAACTGTCCTATTGAATTTGATATATCAAAACAAAAACAACAGCTTAATACTAAGCTCTTATTTGCTTGTTTTGGTTTCGATTTACGCTCTATACAGTGAACTAATATTGAGCAATCATATTGTAAAGCTATGCAGCTTTAGTGTGAGAATATTTGCAAATGGCAAACGGATTTATACTTACATTTGTCAGAAAGGTCAAGATTAAAGGGGTATTGTATACAGTCTGTGAAGCCTTATCTTGCAGCTTGATCTTAATTGGTATAAAATTGAGTGCGAAGTAGGTAACTATTGTCTCTGTGACTCTGTTGAGAACTTTCTAGATTTCTATTCTACATTTGTTATTTTTTTAACCTTAAATTATTTTTACTCTTAACCCGTCATATCTATTAAGGTATTCTTATAAAAGAAATTAACATAAAAATAACTACGTTAAAAACAACCGACTTCAAAAACGGAAAAGTAATAAATAAAAAAGATTTGATTTTATTAATAACTACATATTATTTAGTTGTGCTATTTACTATATAGGTATGATGTCGGTGCACGGGCTTAATACTAAATGCTTAGTGCTTGGTTCAGAAACCTCAGAGTAATCGGTGTACATAGGTACATAAAAAAATATAGCGCCCGAATTGATAACCTCCTCCTTTTTTTGAAGTCGGTTAAAAAAAACTCACAAGATTTATAGTGTGTAGTAGTGTATGCTCATGTATTAGCGTGTGTCCCATGTCTTGTAAAGTTGTGAATTGTAATAGATATTAGAGCAGATGCATTCCATTTATGTTCACGAATGTGACTTTTGAGACTGAACTTGAAATACTTGTAACAGTGACAATTAATACAGCACATTTTTGTTTCTCTATTTTTTCCTTTAGTAAACACTAGATAAGAAAATGTATTATTGACTAGAATCAGTCAATAGTATATACAGTCAATATAGTCCACCGACTACCGAAAAATTCCAAACATCAAAATTATATTATAGCATCTCAAATATTCCATTTACTGTATTGCAGATGTCCTTAACCATTATAACCGTGTAGAACCAATGTTTACGCAAATCAAGTGTTTGATTTGATTTTCCCCAGCTCAATTGGCGACGCATAGACTGTATGTAATCGTATTTAGTTATATTAGTCTCCAACTAGTTCTATGATTAGTTCGCGAATTGACTAGTTGGGAATATGTATGACCACATCAGTCGTCGTCATCAGATTACAACTAGCTGCTCGCCCCGGCTTCGCCTGCTTTGTACCTAATCACTTCATAGTATAAAAGAAAGTAGCTTTTTCTGTCCCTAATGCTTAAATCTTTAAAACTACGCAACGGATTTTAATGCGGCTTTTTTAATAGATAATGTGGTTTTTGAGGAAGGTTTTATTATATACTCTGTTAAATTTTCCACAAAACGGGCAAAGCTAGTAAATTATATACTAAAACCATCCTCGAGAAACACTCTTACTTTACTCTTACGAAATTCAGACAGACAACGACAGTGACTTTTTATTCTATGTATTGATTAATAAATATATTTAATAATAGATAATGCTGAGTTTTTATCGGTTTTGCTTTTAGAATTTAAACCAACTTACGATTACATAAATAACGTTTTTAGTACGTGTCATGGTTGCGTGGGTGATCTTTATATCTTATATATAAAATTCTCGTGTCACAATGTTAGTCTGCATACTCCTCCGAAACGGGTGGACCGATTCTCATGAAATTTTCTGTGCATATCGGGTAAGTCTGAGAATCGGCCAACATCTATTTTTCATATGTACCACGGGCGAAGCCGGGGCTGACCGCTAGTTATTTTATAAGAATATAATATCAATATAATATCAAAAATGATAATGTCAAAATCATCGAGCATAAATAATTTAAAACTTACTGTTAAAGTATTTTAAACAACCAACAATTTATTAACATTCTCATTAAACGGCCTGATATTGTATACGAAAACTAATATACGTAAATTTTACCCCTGTGACCGAATAATTCGTAACCCTAACAATAACGTAGACCGCTACGTCGTAGCCTGTGGCATGTTCTCACGTAGCGAATTGCGAGCCGTAGCTGTTGAAATCATCACTTATGTTATAAATTTGTCTTTTCTACTAACATTTTTCATTCGTTTTAAAACGTCACTTTTATAGCAATGTAAAACTCACTAATTAAAAATTAATGAATATAGAGCCCACTCTAAATCCCTCCATATCCCAATATGAAATAAAAATTTTATTAGTTGCGCAGTGGACATAAAGTCTATGGTGTTAAATTAAATTTTCCCTCAGAAAGAAATTAAAGGCTATCTCAAAAAAAAAACATACAACATCAACGACATTGACATTGATTTCACATTCCAATACCCTTTCATATTTTTACACACACACACACACAGTAAAGACGTGGAACAAAAAAATATTTTCCATTCAACGGACTAATGTATTGAACTATTCATTAAATAAATCATACAATTACAATACCTATATAGTTATTAAATCAAAAGTTCATTTAAAAGTAAATTTGAAGTAAAGTTACTTGTAAAGCTTAAATTAATTTTCTTGTTGCAGCCAAAAAGAAAAACGGGTCAGGAAAATCCGGTAGCAAATACTCCCACATCGAGGAGGACGAGGAGCCCGTGCCGGAGCCCCAACCGATCCGGAAGATCTTCGCACCAGCACAGCCACCGAGTGAAAGACGTGCGTTGCAAGTCAATCAGCAACCACAGCAACAACAACCAACCCAAATAAGCACCCAAGCCCAAATTAACCCACCACCACAACCTAGATCACAACCCCCAATCCAACAACAACCGTCGAGGCAACAGCCCCAAACAAGCCAACAAGCCCAACAGAGGCAACCACCACAATACAGCCCACAAGCTCACTGCAGTCAACAGGCCCAACAGAGGCAACAACCACAATCCAGCCCACAAGCTCACTCCAGTCAGGCCCAACAGAGGCAACAACCACAATCCAGCCCACAAGCTCACTCCAGTCAACAGGCCCAACAGAGGCAACAACCACAATCCAGCCCACAAGCTCACCCCAGTCAACAGGCCCAACAGAGGCAACCACCACAATCCAGCCCACAAGCTCACTCCAGTCAGGCCCAACAGAGGCAACAACCTCAATCGAGCCCACAACCTCACTGCAGTCAACAAGCCCAAGCCAGACAACAGCCGCAGCCTAAGCAACAACCACAGCCAAAACAACAACCACAGCTCCAACAACAGCCCCAGCCCAAACAACTGCAACCTCAACAACCACAGCCTCAACCACAACCACAACCCAAACCTCAACCACAACAACAACCTAGGAGACAGGAACCGCAGCAGTACGAACCCTTCCGCAGGACATCGAAAGGGGTCTGGGATGTCATAACGACTCCACAGGGTCTAGTAATACCAACATTTCAAGGAGAGCCCCAGCCTCCACAGCCCCGAAAACCTAGAGAGCCACGAAAGCTACCACAAACTAATCAGAGGAAGCCTCGCAGGTTGCCCGTGCCGCGGCGTCCGCCACAACGGGGACCACAGGGGCAGCCACTGCGGCAGCCACCATTAGAAACGCCACAAGGCCCGCAAAGATATCCACACGGATTGCAACCGAAACCATTTGAGCCACCGAGGCGTTTAGTTCCACAAATACCACAGGGAGTACATCTCTCTGTTCCGAATACACCCTTTCGAGTTCCGCAAAGAGAACCGGTAAACGCCTACAGTGGACCGCAGCGACAATCATTGGGTGATATACGAAGGAATTCAGTACAAATGGAGCCGCAAAGGTCGAGGAGTGCGTCTCATCATCACGTGGTTCCTCAAAGGGAGCTACTGAGGCCCCAACCATCGGGCCAAGCTCAAGCACAGGCATCAGCCCAAGCTCAATCACAGGCATCAGCCCAAGCGCAAGCGCCGGGGATAGTTCAAGCGGAAGTACAAACATCAGCCCCACCAGCGCAACCATCGACGTCAGCTGAGCCGCAACCATCAACTTCTGGACAAGCGCAGGTTCAAGCAGCAGGCCCAGCACAGGCAAAGACAGCGGGCCCAGCACAGGTAAAAGCCGCGGGGCCTGCACAGGCAAAAGCAGCGGGCCCAGCACAGGCACAAGCAGCGGGCCCAGCACAGGCAAAAGCAGCGGGCCTAGCACAGGCAAAAGCAGCGGGCCCAGCACAGGCACAAGCAGCGGGCCCAGCACAGGCAAAAGCAGCGGGCCTAGCACAGGCAAAAGCAGCGGGCCCAGCACAGGCAAAAGCAGCGGGCCCAGCACAGGCACAAGCAGCGGGCCCAGCACAGGCAAAAGCAGCGGGCCTAGCACAGGCAAAAGCAGCGGGCCCAGCACAGGCACAAGCGCAGGGCCCAGCACAGGCAAAATTAGCGGTACCAGCACAGGCAAAATTAGCGGTCCCAGCACAGGAAAAATCAGCGGGCCCAGCACAGGCACAAGCAGCGGGCCCAGCACAAGCTCAATCATTGGCTCAAGCGCAAGCATCACAAGCGCAGAATCAGGAACGTCCTGAAAGTCCGCCCCAGCCGCAAATCCAATTGATCGTGCCGCAACAGATTATTATGTTTCCATCGTTACCACCAAGGGGGTCTAGTATGCTACCAATATTAAATCCGGAGCCCGAGCCTGAACCCTCGCCCCCCGAACCAGTGAAGGAACCTTCGGGACCATTCGCAGTTTTAGCTCGTACCATACCAAATGCAGCAGCAATGTTTACAAGGATGAGGAACACAGCTTTGAGTTTAACTATTGGATGCAATACCACCCACACGAACGACGAGCCCCTGGAGTACAACCCGATCATGCAGTACTTCGAAGTTGAAGATGAAGTTTGCAACGCTGGTCCTGGGCTCATTTGGCGCGGCCACGACGCTATCCGCAAAGCAGACGGAAGGGTAAGTTCTATGTGTGTGTGTGAGTGCGTATAATATGTATGTAGTATTTATAAACTTTGATGACAGTTAATATCTGTGGTTAATATTGTAAAGCCATTTTAATAGGCAACATTTGACAGTTCAACAAAATTCAACAACGTAACCTAGTAACCACGACATATAATAACATGATATTTCGTTTTGTTAGAACTGCACATTAATTGTTAAACTTTTTTCAATTACGATTACATATTTATAATAATAATGACCGATACAAGTAATTTATATAAATTATTTACATGTGTTTCAAGTTCGATTGACAAATGTTTCAAATCCGTATCGATTAATTCACTTTAATCGATGTTTTTAAGCAGGACCACCTTGTGAATATGAATAAAATAACATATTAATGTATCAAAAGTAAAAAGCTTAATTGAAATGAAAATTTTTAAAGCCATATCCAGTGTTTGCGATTGGTTAAAATATATCTAAAAAATACATCTTTAAAATGAAAAAAAAAAATATTTTATATAGATAAAGAATAGGAATTGTATCTACTAGTAGAGTTGTAGCGACAATTTTATTATAATCAAAACAAATCAATCAATTTTATGTCTAGTGATGGTTGAGCTACGCAGGTAAGTTTCATCACATGCCGTCGGGATAAAAGCAACAGTTGGAACCGGACTGCGCGACAAAACACAAGGAGTTATTATTTATTTCTAATCTAAAGAATTTTTAAAAGCAATTCCTTTTTATCAGAAAGTTGTTTTTGGTATCTTTTTCTCTAATTTTGAACATAGTTGCATTGTAAATTTTCTTATTATAAGAAATTCTTACCAAACATAATATAAAACCAAAAAATTTTAACCTGGTTTCGAGCTTAGTATGAACTCTTATTCATTAAAAGTAAACTTTTTAAAATTATTAATTATTAAATAAATTTTATAACAAAATTAGAGTCCAGTATATTTGAGTAGATGGTTAATTTATCTAAATAGCAGAAGAAGTTTAGAACTAAGTTTAGATTGCGGTCATGCTCTATTCTTCATAGTCAAAAATATTGTGTTATTTTAAATGGTATTCTCATTCGTTCATTTATATGATAATATTTTATTTTGCCTTACGGAAATAGGCCGATCGTATCGTATTGGTACTCGCATTTTTCCTATACAACTTTTTATTATATTCGATTTCATTCACTCACGCTATAACGATGAATAAATAAGGCATTTCAAAATTTTACGGCTAAGATTATCAATTTATAAATTATAGGAGTATAAAAAGAGCAAATTTTATGAGAACAATCTAGAATATCACACGTAGTATAAAAAGTTTTATAGTATAAGCAAATCGATGACATCCTGACTTCTTGAAATAAGTTATTTATTTTATCTATACCTTAGCAAAACGTAATAAAAAAATTAAAAAAGGTTAATCAACAAAATATACCTCAGACTCATAACTTTTGCTGTAATGCACATACGCTATTATTTAGTTTAGATAAATTATCGCCTTATATAGCTTTCGCTGTAATGAGCTGTACACAGCTTTTATTTATTTTTTATTATATTATCACCATTTGAATGCTCCTTGAAGTACTTAGATAATAAATAATTATAAGAGCTGATAGCATTGCGGGTACTAACTAAAAATACTGTGGAATAGCAGATTTCATAATAAACTTCGCTGTCGAGGTTATACCAGAATCTGTATACAATTCTGTCACTCTAAATACGAACTAATTGAATTATTACCTGGATTTGCGCTTAGCTGTGAAATTAGGCAATGATAGGTTGTATTGAATTTTAATTACCTAGTGTCTGTGACGATTATCGTTTTAGATATAGTTCTAGTGTACTTCTCCGCGTGGGTAGTTAGAAAATATAGATAGGATTTAAATGCAGTGAACTGATTAGAATGTCAACCAATTTAAAACTTTTAAATGGCATTTAAGCATTTATTCATCTTTGTATTACTATAACTTAACATTTTAAAAATGAATAAACAAATTAATCTGAGTGTTAATTTCATCCATGTGTAACTTGGAGTTATAATTTGTCTAATTTGTTTTTACTATTGAAATAAAAATCGTTTAAGTATAACAAAAACTATCTACTTGATAAATTCCCATCGATTTCTGACATTAACCATAACAAAAAAAAAACAAATAACTTTAACCATCCTACCGCTTTATATCTTAACTAGCTGTGCCCTGCAGTTTTACCCGTACTGATCCGCTCCTATTGGTCTTAGCGTGATGATATATAGACTGTAACCTTCCTCTATAAATGGGCTATCTTACACTGAAATATTTTTTTAAATTGGACCAGTTGTTCCTAAGATTAGTACGTTCAAACAAACATACTCTTCAAATTTGTAATATTAGTATAGATATTCTCTATATTTGTATTTTACGGTTATCGTTTTAATTTCGAACTCAAACTATCCGCCGCCATTTTTCTCTCGTTTCAAATGAATAAAAGCATAAAAATGCACGCGGTAACACTCGGCCATATATCCTTCATGAACTGAATAACAATTGCAGTCTTGAATTACGAAGAAAGTAGAAGCTATCATTGAAACTTTCGCGTAAGGAATTTTTGAAAATTTAAAATTTTTATGTGTGATACTCAGAACGTATGAGATGACTATTTAGTATGTCAAATAAAAGGATAAAAATCTATTATTTAGGTACAATTTAAAAAGCTTTCGTAAAACAACATGAAATACAATTTTTTATAAAAACGAGTTTATAAACTGTTATAAACATAAAATGGTGAATATTGTTGAATAGATACTTACATGTAAAATTCAGGCAGCTTCAGACTAACACCTGTTGATCAACTTCATATTATGTGTAACAATGTTTATACTTTTGTGCATATAATACCTATTATGCGTCAGTTTATAGATTTACATTATTCTACAGTCAAATATTCAAATACTTTTTCAATGATATATTGTGTACGTAATTTGTCAAGGGGTTTTCTACAAACGAAATAATAAAAATAACTAAATTGTTAAGAATTAATACACAATACATTCATATATTTAAATACCGGTATGATTGTCCATTATTTTTTTTAATTTCATTACGTATTTAACTTCTAAAATGCACAATGTACAACAGCTATTGGTTTGTCATGCATAAATAATTGTATCGAGATTATACGATTCCATCAAAGCTTAACTGTAAATTACGATACATTAATTAATTTAGAAATTATACTTATTGAATTGGTCGTAAAATACAGAATTATCAACCATTATTTTTTTTAAATATACTTTTACGTAATATCGCTTCGTTAATAAACGCTTACAATAAAAAAAAATCCTCAAAAGCTATGCATAAACATCATTAAGATATTCTTCACAATACAACTTAAATATATCAGAAACGAGCGACCCATTCCGTATCTTTGATCATACATTTTGACTTAAATTCCTTTGACGATATTTATCTAACCGTAAAATGCTCAAATCACTGCTCCAAGAAAATAAAAATCCACTAGAGTAAGGACTTACTCACACGTAACTCGATAAAATAAATAAACATTGTGTTGAATTAAACATAAGGTAACAAAACAAGAAGGTGATATAAAAATAAAAACTTTATCGTATTCATAAACCAAAAATAATGATTTACTAGGTACATTTTTACGAGAACATTTTAGGTGTTTGTTTAGATTAATTAAAGACAAGTCACACGATTAGTTCATTATAAACAGCTAGTCTGGGTCACGTATTGTATAAGCCCGTAGCTATGTGCTACGAACTTACGTAGCAGTTCGTAGCATCGTAGAAGTCAGTTTGTCGTGCACATCTCATTTAATAGGATACAAGTGCGCAGGAAATTGTAATTTCAGAGAACATTATGGAGTGTTTAATTATTGTTGTTTATAATGAAATTTTAATTGAAATAATGTTTAATATGAATCTTTGCACGCGATCAAATATTGAATATTGAATTTTATTAACATAATTTAGTTAGAACAATATAAAGGCAAATTTTTATTATAATATTACTTAACTAGACTGATAATAATTTGTAAACAAAATTCCAACTGAAGCGATTTTTCTAGCTTGAACTGAACTAATATCCAAAGTAAAATTTCCACTGTTTCTATATCAATTTATTGTTTATTAAAATAATACGCAATATTGTTATAACATGATATTTAAATTGTGTGCCATCTTTACCTGTTACACATCAAAAGAAAAATTACTAAACATATATTTTAAAAGCTAGCTTTCATTATTTGTTTGTTTTTGATGGAGAAATCAAATCCTACGGAACCGATTTTAGGAATTCGTAGTATTTATACTTATAAGTACCTAAATATTTAAAAAAATCATACGTGAGTAAAGGATGATAGAGGCTATATTATTAACAATATAATACACTATAGAAACACTTTCTATACAAGTTAGTAAGCAGCCTTTATCAAACCTACACATCTACCGTTGAAAGTGCAGTTCAAATGAACAGCCACTAGAAAGAAATACTTTGACATGCCAATTAATTTTCAAGATCACCCTGCTGAGAAATCGTTCACTGTTTATAGCGTCCAATTACTGATTCCGAGAAGCTTGTAATATTGCTTCTTTATCATGTCATTAGAATACCGATTGTACTACAGGAGATAGCTGCGTAAAATTGTTAGTTATCGGATTTATGATTTGAATTATTGATTAATTATTTATTTGATTTATTGTGTTCTCCAAGATACGTTAAGGCCTTTTAAGTTCCCGTTCAAGATGAAGATTGAATAGTAAAACAAAAATAAGCGGTATAGTAGTAAACATCTTATAAATGTAATGTTGTACAATACTTTAAAGGTCGTTCCTTCAATTCCATGTAAATATAAGAAATAACTTTTAAAACGTTATAATTTACAGAACAATATCATGCAAGTAACCCATACAAATCACCCGTCCACTTTCATCCCCTACAGCCTTACAAAGTCAGAAGAAACTGAAGTTGGTGCATAAAATTATGCCATACCTCGTGTCAACATTTTCCTTAAATGTTTTTACCGACACTTGAGTTCTTTCATTCACTCAAAAGTTTTGAAAACAATTAACAAGGAAAACAAACAAAATTCTTTCGTTTAACACGTTTTTAGCACTCTAAAAAAATGAGGTGTTAAAATATTCGTCTAATAATTGTTTTATCACTAAAACTTGTATTTTCCCCTATTAAAAAAATATATGTTTATCCGTAAACATTACATCGTAAATTAATCTACAACACATCGAATTTAACAAACATAATAACATGTTCAATACGGAGCACTTTTAATTAGCCTACCGGATAACATTTAAATTGTAAATATAAATTGAACGAGCGCATTGAGCAAAAAACTAATTAGCGTACATCCGTAGCGTAGCGCAACTGCTTAACTGCTCTCGGCATGTTCATTACAATAGTTCAATAAACAAATCAAATATCCTGCACCCGATCACTTATCGATTTACGCCGCGGGCTCTCGGCTTAGCGGATGTAGCGAGCATACCGCCACTGTCAAGTTCACAGAGCAAGGTCGTGTCTACATCCCTTTTGCACTGCTTTAATTTACACAGAACCGCTAACGACCGGCTTGAGACGTTCACTATAACTGCTTGAGTTTATAATGTTAAGTGGCTATGTTTGTTGCATTTGGTACGGGATTTGAAATTTGTTTGATGCACATTAGTTACTCTGTATTACACAGGGTTGAGACTTCAAATTTGATTAGTAGTTTCATAATTAAGTGTGACAAAAAATATGTTTGAACAGAAAAGCTTGGGAAGGATAGAAGCTAGTTTTATTTAAAAAATGTCGGATATATATTATGTTCTGTATTTTAATTTTCGGCGTGAACCTGATATACGTATCGTTTATCTAAAAAGTATGTATGTAGGTATAACTTATTAATTTGATTAAAGAAAATGCATTTTTTAGATTTATGCATAATATTCTTATGCTATACTTATTAAGACTTAGGGATGGGAATAGAATATCTAGATAGACCTGAAGCTTAAGAGATTTAGCCTCTTTGTGTCATCAATAGAAGGGAAGGATTTTTGTGCTCTCCCGTCGTTATAATATCTCTATTTGAGTATAGTAATGAGTATAGACTATATAGACTAAAGAGAGGCTTTGATCAACATTATGTGCCTTAGAAAAGCTTAAGATTCTTCGTCCTTCATCATCAAATCCACGTAATTGCCAGTTGCGCTTTAAAGCCATATTACTGTAGATTAAAAAGCGTTCATAAATAATATTTTTCACCATAAATTCGTTTATTAAATCACTCGTTATTTCGTGGTGTCGTTTTGTGATGTTTTCACAAAGGTATTTTCGCGCCTTTGCCAAAGGACGTTCAAAGTGAAAGGCTTCGTTTGTTATGTCAGTTAGCAACGTTGAAACGTCAGTCGTTTCTGAACTTGAACTTTTTCAACCTGACTTTGACCTGAAAAATTAAAAACATAAACATTGGAGAAAATCCATGCAGTCATATGGAAATATAAGTAATAGATTTTTACTGATATGCACATTATAAATAGTGTTTTTTAACATTAATAAGTATTGAAAAATATTGTAATAAAAAATTTAATGGATCATTCCACGTAGCTTATGAGAACATATGCAATAATATAGAAGAAGGGAAGACAAGAAACTTAAAAGTTTCGAACCGTCTTATATTTCCTTATAGCTTGCATCAATTAAAAGTTCTGTATTATTAAACAATTTTGCACAACACCGTGTTCTTCAAATAGCTACTAAGTTCCCCGACGCATACAATATAGAGATCTTCATATAGTGAACGGATACCTTCGGGAAGAGCGTAGCATCTTAGGCTATATCTTAGCCTATCAAGCGAGTTTGTGGTCAAACGCTGCCCTATTGTCAATGCAAAGTCTTACAAAAAGATAATTAGGGAACAATTTTAACTCGAAAAAAAAAAGACGTGTTGCATAGCATGCCTTCATGCCACACCTCCGAGCTCGTCGGAGTGGGGAGCGTGAGGTTTTATCGTTAAGGAATTTCTCGATTCGGTCCCCGCGCTCAAGGGCCAAGGCCCGCGATATAAGCTATGCAATAGCTTAAAACTTTCCAATCATGTCATACCCAGTATAAAAACTATAAGAACTATTGTTTGGTATAGTAAATTCATATCCCGTATACCGTATACTGTAATCTTCTATTGAGCATCAAACGTTTCCGTTGTTTACAGAACTTGGAGATAAAATTAGTGGCTTGGTCCGGGAATCAAAACAATGGCTCGGTTTCAATGGCCAGACTTAATCTTATTGTCCTATTGATACCATTACAGGATGTATGCTTGCGGAAAGCGAATTGTTTCACCAATAATAGGTCATTTGTGGTAGGAAGAATTTTATTTCTGAGTGATGGAAGTGCTGGAAAATTATTTATTTAACAATTTAATATACCACACCAAGTAAAAATACTTACAATTATACAAAACGGATTAACATTAGAACATAAGGCGTAATGCTATCGGAGAATTAAAATGTAATGATGTATAAGTACGCATAACTATTGGTTATAATTATTATTATTATACATTTACTCATTTGATATATAAAAATAATTTGGTAAGATGATAGGAGGTTTTGTGATAGGCTGATTTAAATTTTCATAATCTACGTCTCTTTGTATAATATGAATAATGCGTCTTTGATAAGCGGTGGAGTACTTTTCTAGAATGTAATTGGCTAATATAATATATTTTTACACAACAAAAAAAAGGCCCTAATAAATGCGGCGATTGTTCCGGCGATCCATTTTGAAAATGAGGCACCAATCTGCCTTAGATTGCCCAAGGAAGTCTCATTTAAAATTAGTGAAAGAGGCAGAACTGTAATAAAATAATCGATCTCGAATTACCATTACAAGAAGGGACATTTATATTTTATCTCTTTCTTTTATTTTGAATAATATGAGATAGCAGATCCAAGTAAAATTTACTTGGACACTGAAAAATATGCCTTTAATCTACTCAAGACGTAACCTACGCTTCATATTAAGCTACAAATGAGATATATTTCTCAGAATCGAGTTAATATAAAGTAAATAAATAACGTATCATTTAAATGTTAACTCGAATATTTTTTCCAAACTTTTTGAGATGATAATAATTTATCATTAAATTTACTTCGACGTCGTTCTTAACAATATTGAATTTTGATCAATTATTTTGATATATAAATATTATTATGTATGAACTGATAATAATATTACAAATTGTTATTTATCATGTACATAATTCGATATTTTCATAAGTTATTACGGTATAACTTAACTTAGAGACGGACTCGGAACGTCTCCATTTTTCAATCAAAAGTGAGGTCTAGAACCAAAAAAGATTTTATAATAATCCTAATTGTAGTTACTTGATAAAGTGACTAAAGTGACTAGTGAGGATAGTTGAGTCAGTCATAGATAATTGGGCCAATATAATGTGAAGTGATATTTTAACAGTGATAAGTTACTATTCAATAATTATCTTGAGGGACAGTTTTGCATAAAAAAATAAATTAAATCTCCAGTAACATTGCGTTATTTCTTCCTTTAGATATCAAGGTGGTCACCACAGACCATAACACTCTTAATACTGATATTGCAGGCGGCATTTTTTAGAATATACTATTATGTACCTAAGCTCTAGTCGTGGTTGCTATGCCATTTTTTATTATATTTTGAGCATTGTTGAGTGTATGTTTCATCGCAATGCGGGACTAGAACGCAGACGCTACATTACAATGAGAAGGTCGAATATTGGTCGATCCTAGTACTTAAAGTCAAACATCTCTATTTCACCCAACATTATCATGCTATTTATAACAATTACCCTCTGACTTAGGTACATAACCACAATAACTCAAACATTGAAAATAACCCAAGAACTGTTAAGTTAAACATCTCCCGAAACTAATTACAAGTTAGGGGTTACGATTTGGTTATCTTTGATCAAAATTTATGCCTGTCTGCACATTAATAATAGTTGCATACATAGTTACTGTAACTAAGTCTTTGAACGTTGATTGTGTCTGCAGATGCAATCCAATTGGATATATAATTGTTTTAACATCACGTCACTGCCATATGAGATACATATTATAATCTATACTATAATATTATAAAGCTGAAGAGTTTGTTTGGTTGTTTTTTTTTGTTTGTTTGAACGCGATAATCTCGGGAACTACTGGTCCGATTTGAAAAATTCTTTCGGTGTTAGATAGCCAATTTCAATCAAGGAAGAATGTAGGCTATCTATACTTATAATAAATCTGTAGAGAGGCCAATTCTGTACATGAAATATATTTAAAAAAAAACTATGAAGGGGTGATAAGGGATCGCTACTGATGCCAAAAATGCAATCAGTAAAATTTTTGTCTGTCTGTCTGTCTGTCTGTCTGTATATTCGTTATAGAAACAAAAACTACACGACGGATTTTAACCAAATTTGGCACAATTATTCTTCATACTCCTGGGCAGGTTATAGTAAAAGAATCATGTAAATCGGTGTAGAAACACCAAAGTTATACATGAAATACGCTATAAGTCATCGCGCGTGAATACAGAATCATGCAGCCATAAGGATTATTTTTGTGTATCAGTTGCCGCGTTCGACGCGCTTCGCGGCGGGAGCTATAAAAAGGCGGCGGGTCTGCACCCGTTTCGCGTTGTCATGGCATCACGTGTGAACGGCTGAACCGATTTTGATAATTCTTTTCTATTATATTCCTTGATACGAGGATGGTTTTTATGTAGAGAAAACGTAAATATGTACCACGGGCGAAGCCGGGGCGGACCGCTTGTATAATATAATCACGCTAAGACCAACAGGAGCGGAGCAATGCGGGTGAAACCGCGGGGAACAGCTAGTAATTAATATAGATAAAAAAATTAGTTTATATAAAATATTATGTCTTTTAAATATGTTACATACAGACAAGTGAAGCTAATAAAAGCGTGTTAAAAATTACATTTTGTTCTATAAATACATACAAATGTTTAAAGCATTAAAAAAACAAGTTTGTATTTTTAAGCTATTGCATAGCTTCTATCGCGGGCCTTGAGCGCGGGGACCGAATCTAGAAATTCCGTAACGAAAAAACCTCACGCTCCCCACTCCGACGGGCGCGGAGGTGTGGCTTGAACGCATAGCATGCAATAGCTTTACCGCGGCAGTCCCCGAGTGCCACACGTCTTTTTAATGAAATATAAATATTTACGGAATAAAATAAAAGTGGTCAAGTTTCCATACTCTTGATTTAGAACAAGATCCGTGTTACGTACATGTCCGCCCATTTCTGAGTAAGACGATAAAAATAACTTAAAATAGTTCGTTCTTATAAATATTGGGTTCGCGATTCCGAGGGCTTACGTAGGCGTTTACTGAAATGTCTTGCTTTACTGTTTCTTAAATTACATGTACATATGTTATAGTCAAACCCAAAAGCCGGGCACTCTTAGGTTGGACTGGCCAAACCTCAGGTTTGCGTAATGACTATGTCAAAGCTCAAATAAATGTAATATTTGCCTTACTAAACAATAATTTTAGTTATTCCTTGTCTAGCTGAGGCGTCTTATGCGCGTGCGACGTCTATGCTGCGTTCGCCTACGCCTGAGACTGATGCTGACTTCAGTCAAAGGGTGAAATTCAAATGTATTTTGAGGATTGCCCGATGGCTTTTGCCAAACCTAAGATAAACCAACATATTATCTTCTTCTTATATATAAAATTCTCGTGTCACAATGTTAGTCTGCATACTCCTCCGAAACGGGTGGACCGATTCTCATGAAATTTTCTGTGCAAATCGGGTAAGTCTGAGAATCGGCCAACATCTATTTTTCATATGTACCACGGGCGAAGCCGGGGCGGACCGCTAGTATTATATAAAAGTAAAGTGGGGAAGTTAATATAATTAGTGCGGAAAGTAAAATCGTGTTCTCTTCTGAAGTATGCGGCTAATGCATTGCCCTTCGTTCGTTTGATAAAGTTTGCGGGAAAGTGATGTGCTCTATTTGATTTGTCAAGTATTATAGTGTTCTTATATAATAAAAAACAATCTTTTTATAATAGACTAGTATTCAAACCGCGGCTTCTACCGCGTAGTATATTGAAATTCTCACATCTCTTGGGATGCAGATTATACAATAAAATCGCTCCGCTACGAATTGAAATAAGGACAAAGAAACAAACAAACGCACATTAGTCAGGGTAAATCAAAGTTTGATGTAGGAAAAGATGAGATTACACACGTTGGTGGTTTAAAATGTTATAATTCAATGTATAACCTTTAATGACCTCTTTGATGAATATGCTGTAAAAATTCTGCAGTGAATTGCAAAACTGTTCTAAAAGCGTTTATTTCATTTAGATGATTTTAACCCTGATTAAGTTTACGTCCGACACCTATATCAATTTCATTAACGATAGATAGTTAAGCCATTTTTTAAACGTGGAGTTTAAAAATATCAAAAAATATAAAATATACAATATTTGTTTATGCGATTGCTCCTTATGTTTAACGTACTTTTATGTAATGACTAGTTTTCCTCCCGCGGCTTCGTACGTTTTGTATAAAACCTAATAAATTATATATTTAAACCTTCCTCTTCTATCACTCTAGCTTTTAAAAAAAGTCTATGTCCAGTTTTAAAGATCTAAGCAAAAATACATACAGAAAGCATATATACAGACGCCGGAAGCGACTTTGCTTTATACTATATACTCGTATATAGTGATAACAAAGGTCGGGGCATGGTCTAACCTTATTTAAACTGTTTTCATTTTCGATCTCCGGCCGATTTGTACACGTATAACATGATGTAGGACAAGTCTATTTTTGTTAAATTCGATTTAAATCTCACGGGAAATGTTTGAACGCGAATCACGAGCGAAACACGGAAGCGAAGCGTAGGCGTGACTCAGCGGTAACGTAGAAATTACATTTGCTTGTCTTTATTGAATACTATAATGTTCTGCTATTTGTTTATTGACTCGTAATGTTAATGATAAACGCTATTTTCTTGTAATCTATGGTCCAAGTGAGATCAATTTATATTAGTTATTTATGAAAATCCGTTTATTTTTCACAACATTTCGACAACTAAATTCTATTTTCGTAACATTTTTCAAAACAGTCCCATTTGCAACTTAGCTTTACTCCTGGGAGTTGCATTCTGAGATTTTTGACAGCCTATCAAAGCCAAATCAATTGCCAGTTGATTTTGAACCCTGTTTTCTTAAGATAAAGTTGAAATTCTTATAGCACATATAGTTAAATCGGTACCCACCGATCGCTGGAACGTCTCTCTTGCGCCTCACGACTCAGAACGAACAAGCCTAAAGTGGTTCTTGATTTAGATTCAGAAATGAAATATATTCACTTTGAAGTCAGAGCGAAATGAAATGACGCCAAAACGCGCACATACCAATCTTTTTCTGTTTGCTTTAACACTCTTTCTTGAAAATATCCCGTACGTAATCACCCACTTCGATAAACGAAATATGTGATCCAATATTCGATATATTACGATATTTGAGTTATCTTATTCTAAATTATATTCCGGGAATTTAATTTTGTCGTCAATATAGTCCAACAGAAAAGGTTCCGACCATACTGTTTTAGAAACATTCGAACTAAAATGTAATCAGAAAAAAATAGGGAGTTATAAAACTAGGTACTTATGAGAGTAGCAGGATGTTTTTATTTGTGGTGAAAAATTTAAACCTCTACTTATATAAATTCCATAAAGAAAGGAAAAGAAAACATATAACTTCCCTTTGTTCCATTATAGTCCCACCAAAGCTGTGGTCACAACAAACACTGGTTATTTTCCTTTATTTATGTTGTATATAAGTCCAAATGTAACTACTTAAACATCACAAACACTAGCGGTCCGCCCCGGCTATGCTTGTGGTACATATTTCGCAATAAAAGTTAGCCTATGTTCTTTCTCAGGGTCTAAAGATTATCTGTGCCAAATTTCATAAAAATCGGTCCAGTAGTTTATGCGTGAAAACCATACATACATACAAACCTTAACTAGTATTCGACGCCCTACCGCAGACCAAATGCTTTACATACTAACATTCCTGTGTAGAAGCTAAATCTATATTCAGTACATTTGGTGTAATCTACACCGCTAATATACCTTATGATTTACAAGATAATAAATTAGGTTTGATTATTTTGATCACAGAATTATTAGAAGTGAAAGTATTTTAGCTGCGTAGCATTCCTTACTTATCCTGACCATTCGAACAGCAGCGAGCGAAGTTTTTAAATACGTAGTTAATTTGTGAACAACGTAATATACGAAGAATAAGAAGTGCTTATTGAAGAGGTATCATCACTACATAGTATAAAACAAAGTCGCTTTCTCTGTCCCTATGTGCTTAAATCTTTAAAATTCTACGCAACGGATTTTGATGCGGTTTTTTTTAATAGATAGAGTGATTCGAGAGGAAAGTTTTAGTATATAATTTATTATGTTTTAGACAAAGCGGGCGAAGCCGTGGGCGGAAATTCTAGTTACGTATATAACCTAAAATTTTCATAATTTGTACAGCGAGCGTGTTAAAATTCGTTATAGATGTGAGATACCTACTCACCACATATTTGATACTTTTTGTCGCACATTCTTATACCTAATCTACTAACTTACCTGATAGATAAGCTGTGTAGTCATTAGAAAACCGCCTTGAGTAGACAAACATACGAAAACTCAGTGGTTTTCGTACTAAACATTGACAAACTGAGATGATTCCCTCAGCCGGGATGATTACAAATTAAATTACCTCCCTGACCCAATTTCCCAGGGCAATTATAATCCTGGTGACACATTGATTTACATTCGCTTTGTTAGTTGCTAGCCAGTCCTGTTCCAATTCCCGGGATAGATACTGCGAATGTCCTACAAATTTTCCGTGTTAGGTCTTGTCCTATTTGAAAATAGGTGGAGGATAGGTCATGAATGCTTCTGAAAATTAATATATGGTATCCTTTCTTATACAATTGTATAGATAGAGCTATTCCAAGTATTTCTATGTATTTTTTGTTATGAATAATGCGGATATTTTCCATATTGAGTCTTACATTTCTTGGAACTATGTGAAGAAGATAGTTCATGAATTCTTCTGAAAATCCTCTTAATAATGTTTATTTTTTTTATAAAACTGTGTGGGTAGCTATTCCATGTATTTTTAATGTAATTTATTATTTTCTCAGGAAGGGTCATATTTTATAATCCAGTTTTGCTAGAATACAAAAAATATAAAACTGTAGCCATGAAATTAATATAAATGTTCTCTTAGTAAAAGAAAATTAATGGTAAATTT
This sequence comes from Colias eurytheme, assembly GCF_061535395.1. Classification (NCBI taxonomy): domain Eukaryota; kingdom Metazoa; phylum Arthropoda; class Insecta; order Lepidoptera; family Pieridae; genus Colias; species Colias eurytheme. The sequence continues at coordinate 2,819,024 of NC_142980.1, forward strand.
TTCAAAAAAGTCCCGTATTATAAAGTTGAATTTGAAAAAGAATCACTAATAAGTGGACCTATGTTGGTCTTTCTAATAAATGAATTTGAATTAAACGTTATGCAATGCGATCCAAAATTCTGACCCGAAAACTACTTAAACAGAGCTTAACTGAATCTTCTTCTTATATATAAAAATGAATCGCAAAATGTGTTGGTAAGCGCATAACTCGAGAACGGCTGAACCGATTTCGATAATTCTTTTTTTATTATATTCCTTGAAGTACGAGGATGGTTTTTATGTAGAGAAAACGTAAATATGTACCACGGGCGAAGCCGGGGCGGACCGCTAGTTTAAAATAAATAATGAGCCAATTAACACTTTCATATTGGTTAACCTTTCATTTAATCGAATAATTAATTATTTTGTACTCCACGAGCACTGCATTATAATGTGATTTATTAACTGATTATGATTCGTAGAAGCCACAGGTGGTTAGCACTTATGCGTCAAAACAAGAGGTTTTGGGTTCAATCTCTGGAGAATACTAATTTGTTACTCGCTCTAATCCATACTAATATTATAAATGCGAAAGTAACTCTCTCTGTCTGTCTGTTACTCAATCCCGCCTTAACTACTGAACCAATTTGCATGAAATTTGGTATAGAGATATTTTGATACCTGAGAAAGGACATAGGCTACTTTTTACCCCGGGACATAGGATAGGTTTAATCCAGGAAATCCCCCGAGAACAGGAACTATGCGGGTTTTTCTTTAACTGCGCGGGCGAAGCCGCGGGTGGAAAGCTAGTAGTGTATAAACTATTACCAACTCACTTCAAAATAAATGTATTAGTAAAACGGTCTTAAAATGGAATAAACTAGTCTACCTACATACTTATATTTTAAAAAATGCAGTTGCATTTTCCTGAAATCCAAAGGATTTCGAAGATCAAGCGTGACCTAATTTCTATCCAAAATCTTCATTTCTATTTATCTTTTAAACCAATAATCTAAATGTTTATTACATTTAGATTATTCTGATCGGATTTCTCAGCTCATCCGTCGTGTTTCTTCAAAAAAATTGCGATTAGCTTAGTATACGATCCCAATAAGGATATCGGATTTCCGTGTAAACACCGAGCATTCGACACACTCAAGAAACGAGGATTAAAGAACATCGTTCTGAATATCGAATACGCGGGGTGAACGCTGAATAATCTTATAAATTGATATGTTATATACGCAATATAAAGATTGTTGAAATGAGTAGACATCCATACATCGTACATTGAGTACAGAAATAATACACCAACACATTTATACAGAGAGGCTCTTAGAATAAATTGAAGTTATAAAGGTTAATTTACATCTGAATTTCTTGCTTTCATTTGACAAATTGTGCTTTTATGTTATTTAAAGATGTTGGACTTTGATTACATTTATAAGATTATCTTATATATAAAATTCTCGTGTCACACTGTTAGTCTGCATACTCCTCCGAAACGGGTGGACCGATTCTCATGAAATTTTCTGTGCATATCGGGTAAGTCTGAGAATCGGCCAACATCTATTTTTCATATGTACCACGGGCGAAGCCGGGGCGGACCGCTAGTAAGTGATAAAATGTTCATCGAAGTCACAATATTAATGCGAATGTTTATGAATATTTAATAGGAAAGAAGTCGGTCATTTACTAAATGTTTATTAGATGGTTTAAAAGACAAATAGGATTGAAAAGGTTAACTATCTAAAAAACGGTGTGTCATCAAGCACGACCTAGAAATTAGGTCATGCTTGCGATCTTCAAAATCATTTGGGTTTCAATAAAATGCAACCAGCTGCTGCATTTTTTAAAACAAACCATTCAATAAATTTTTGTTAAGATTTTCATGCTAAACTTTTACGTTACATAATCAGCTTATTAGAACAAGTAAATATGTAATCAACATAAATTTTTACTAAATTTAATTTTAACATATATTTTTTTGAAGTGAAACTTCTTTATCGGGGTTGGACAAAAATTTAGTGTAACGTTGGACAAAAATATATTACTTGCAACATCAGAAAAAAATGCGTTTTTAATTAAAAACTATAATTCAAAATAGATTATGTGTGATTATGATCGACTGCTAATTACTAAGTAAGTAAGTAAGTAAGTACGGATATAATTACTAATTTATTAGGAAAGGTCCTGTGACCAATCCATGCTTGAAAATTAATAAACCTATTTCTAAGAAGATACAAAAACTAATCAACAACTTGCCACTCCAGAAAATCGATCAGTGATATAGTTTATATGTACATATATATCTCACACACTCTCATAAAGGAACTTCCGTTATAAACAAAGATACCTATATCCTATAGCCTTCCTTGATAAATGGGCTATCTAACACCGAAATAATTTTTCAAATTGGACCAGTAGTTTCTGAGATCAGCGAGTTCAAACAAATAAACAAACTCTTCAGCTTTATATAACATGAGTATAGATAATATATAATCACATAAATTAGTCCAAATAATAATTTCATTGAAAAATCACATATCGATGAAAATAACAACTCGAGCACATACTCTATTCACAATGAAGTACGCAAGAAAACTGAACCAGCGCGTAGTAAACAAGTAAACAGCGTAACTTTAATAACTTTGAAAGGTTACAGCGCACTGCCAATGCAAAAATGCATGCGGCAGGTCAGTATTCACTAGTGACTAGTCACTATTCAGTACGGCATTGAACGCCGTTGCGAACACACGTACCTTTACTGCGATCCAGCAAAACTATTACGCTACAAGACGAAAAATTACTATTGCATTTTGTAATAATGAGGGTACTTGAAATTTGGGTATGGAGTATTGAGGAACATTTTGATTTTAAACATGTTATGGCAAAAATTCATTTTAAACAGGCTAATGTATGTAAATATACTAATGGTTATTGCAGGGAGAAATACATCCAAAAGCAGTTAAAAAAGTCTCCTATTTGATTGAGATAAAAAACGTACAGTATTGAATCCAATAGGAGTCCGCCCAATTAAAAAAATGCCCAAACTAGTAAGCCGAATGTCGTTCAACGTCAATAGGTAGTCAAAATCCGTCGCGATCATTAAAACGTAGCCCATGGCGTCTTGTCAATACAAGTGAGACAAAGGTACGGTATCATCATACTCGTATCACTGGTATAGAAAGGGTATAAAGGCCGAAATGGATATTTACCTTGTATATAATTTAATAGCCAAACGTTCAGGACCAAAGGATACCAATTTAACTTAGGACCGTATGACGGTATGAGGCATTAACTTTTGTGAACCATTATTTTGTATTCTTCATAACTACCCACTTACCCCGGTTTCCCCAAAAAATAGCCTATATATCATAATAACGTGGTTTTCTGTTAGTGAAATAATTTTCAAGATCGGATCAGTACTTCCGAAGATTACCCCATACAATCAACATACGTACTAAGTTATAAGCTTTGCCTTTACGCTGTTAGGGTAGATAATACCGTGTGTACTACAAAGTTCGAAGATAGTAACGATTAGGTGTGACGTCAGAGGACGAGGGCGGGATCTTTGTTAGGTCATGCAAGATTGTTAGTGTTTACGTTTTAAGACTTTTAGAAAGTGAATTTATCGTAACTTTTTATGTATTGCTGGGGTAGAAAGTCCTGTTATAATGTTTTCAAGGATATGAGTGTATCATTTTTGTTCATTTGCGTACACTTTACGTACTAATTTCCTCCTCCTCCCCTTTTATTAATGTACCTAAATTCTATAAGAAAATATTACCATTGTTTATGTATTTAGAAAAGATGTTATTCGATAAATTATGATACAAAGGTGATGTGTAATTTTGACACAAATAAGTGAAATAATGCGTTTTTTTTAAATGCCGCCTGCACATGGACATGGTGCATGCGAGATGCCCATGCGCAGGCGCAATAGTCACTTTTCGCTCCTTCAAATTTATAACAATAAATAAAAATGTATTTCTCAATATTTTAAACAACAGATTAATTAATAAATATTTAACTATACTTGATATGTGAAAGAATTTATCTATAATTATAATTTTATATTTTTTTAAATGTTTAAGAAAAAATTGGATGAATGTTAATTGCATATTAATAGCAACGATTTCGTAATTACTGCGAAATAAGTGACATTTAAAATACCATAACCACTCAATACCAATTTATCACCAAATTAACCACATTATTATTCAATAAAAACTGTGTATTTATAACCCAAAAAGCTTGATCTGAAACGAGAAAATAATGTTTTAATCAAAATTAATATAGATTTTTCAGATAAGCTATTAACACCAAAAATAACTCTTGGATAAAAATCCATACATAATAAAGGTCAAATTATTAATATCTTGTTATTACTGATTGGACACTTTAACGGTTTTTTTTTATACTTGATATACTTTGAATGGCGAATAAACGAAAAAACAAAGAAATTGTGATATGTAATCACATCATTTTACAACATCTATACTAATTGTAACAGTCTTGCAAGTACTTATTTACTTAAATATTATTTGAATTTGAATTTAACTCTTTATAAAATCTTCAAAATCTTGTCGTTCTAGAAATCATTAATAGTGAAAATATTTCGTTTGAGAGAAATGTTATTTGTAGCTTGCAACAATTCAAAGTTTTAGTTTCTTTGTCCGTACGTTTTTTCATATCGTATTTTCATTCAATATCAGTTATGTAGTTTCTCTACAGTCAAAAACAACAAACGAAAATTCTTTGTAGCTAACGGCAACACACAAACGTTCGAAAATTCTAAAATACCAACAATTTTTAAATCTCAACCATTATGCTTACTTATTTTATTAACTCAGGCCCCGGAATCACAGACGCAATAGAAAATCTATTGTGTCGTGGACCGATCGGTCCGTTCGGGGCTCAATGGGTTATATTATAACTACCGCATAGATTTAACTGTCTCTTAATATTTTCCAACACTCAGTCGATGCATAAGTTCAAATAAATCCCATCTGCTTTAGCATAATTGGCTTGTTGAATCATCCTTACTTCCCGCTTTGTTAAACTTTGCTTTTTGCCATCTGATTGGGTGTACAAACAACTTTATAAGGTGCAGCTGATGGTGGCCCTTATTATTTCTTTATAACCTAAACTAACCAAATAATCCATACTAATATTATAAATGCGAAAGTAACTCTGTCTGTCTGTCTGTTACTCAATCACGCCTTAACTACTGAACCAATTTGCATGAAATTTGGTATAGAGATATTTTGATACCCGAGAAAAAACATAGGATAGGTTTTATCCCGGAAATCCTACGGGAACGGGTTTTTCTTTGAAAACGCGGGCGAAGCCGCGGGCGGAAAGCTAGTAACTTATAAAGCTGAAGAGTTGGTTTGTTTGAACGCGCTAATCTCGGGCACTACTGGTCCTATTCTTTCGGTGTTAGATAGCTCATTTATTGAGGAAGTCTATAGGCTATAATATTATATCGTCACGCTACGACCTACAAGAGTGAAACCGCGTGGAGCAGCTAGTTTCTGATATCATTTCGACGCCCGTTGTAGTCCCAGTTTACATTTTTATCACTGTGTCCTTTGATCTTTTATATCTCTTTAAATTTGCGTATCTGTGTTGATTCTGTTGGATTGCGGAAAATTAAAGATTATAATTTTGTTCACAGCTATTTTATTCGGGCTTTATCTGTGTATCAAAAGCAGTGGGTTATCCTCTCGTATATATATTTTAGATTATTTCCATAATATATGTTTTTACATATATATACATATATATTATATCATCGTTTTATATATTTAGTTTTATGATTCATGTAGTCAAGTGTAAAAAACATCGACAAAATATCTAGAATGTGAATTTTCCACCAAGAACGATTCTAGAATTCACGTATTTAAAAACTTGATTTATCTTGGCGTGATCAAGAAAGATGGAAAATAAGTTTCCGTGTAAAAGCGGAAAAGAGCGCGTGAAGCGGGAAGGCTTATTATTTATGGAACTTATAAATTATATCTGTTGCTATTACACGATACATTAAAACTTGAAGATTTAGAAATCCCTGCAAATTTTTTGCAATCTTAAAAGGATTAATGACAACATTTTATTTATCTTAAGGAAGTATGATTTTTAAAATCAACTACGAATACGCTCAAATCAACCAAAAATATACTACTACGGCTTAGCATGATGATACAGTAGTTCCTGAGATTAGCACCTCCAAAAAAAAAACTCTTCAGCTTTATAAATTAATAAATAAATAATTATTTATTAATAAATAAATAATTATTTATTTATTTACTTTATTTTGTACTTAGTCATTATCATCCAAGCCATGTTCATTTGAAATCGAATAGCCTCACGTGAATAAATACTTCAATTCAATTCCACATTACAATTCCTATAAAGTTACAACGTCCTAGAATTCCTACCTCGATGTGAGGCTAGGAGATTAGTGTGAGTTGTCTTGCATACCTTGTGAGCCACAAAATGCAATACTAAGGCTCGGTTGCACCATATTAGTAGTAATAGTTATATTGCTCTTTTAAAATATCCAAGTTTCATCACTGGCCGCGAAAGTTCATCACGATGCCACTAGCTCATACAAAAGTTCCCAAGCCCCCTTAACTATAACAGTAATGACTTTTACAGTGACTGCAAAAAGTGTTGCTGCAACGCATTTTTCAGCATAGTTAAAGTTTTACAAATCAAATGACATCTTATTTTGTATTTGACGCTTGTGGCAGTTATTTAACGTTAACAATAACTTTAACGGGTGAGATGCGACTTGCGAGCGGTAATGGTTAATGTAAAAATTATGACGTCATCTATATAATTGTCAAATGCAACTCATATTTTCCCTAACCGTTACTATAACATGTTTGTTATTGCTTAAGTAATATGGTGAAAACAATGCAAAAAATACACATACAAATACATTTCGCAGTCACTGAAAAAGTCATTGTACATTACTGTTACATTATTAAAACAGTGAACAGGTACCTCCTTTTTTTTTAAGTGGGGAAATCTTGCATAGATACCCACGACCTCCGGGGAAAGGGTCGTGGGTTATGTCGGAAACAGATACCTCCTAGGGAAGCGCACTCCATCTTAGGCCACATCTTAGCTTACCATCAGGCGAGCGACGCTCAGCGCTCCCCTATCAGACAATAAAAAAACTGACATTAATATTAGGTTTAACTAAAGATGCTAATGGATCTTCATATTGTTTAAATAAAGTGCAATTCCATACGTTTTCTGTAAAAAGCAATGCGTTGAGGGTGGTTGAGGTTAGAACGGGAGGTTCACGGGTCGCCCGGGCGTCGAGACAAGTGGGTCAAGGGTGATGTCGATTATCAATACAACTTTCCCTTTTAAATGGCTTTATGGGTAACATACCTGTTGCGCTCGTTGTTTCTTATTCTTTTAATAAATTGTATTGCTTTGATTTATTATATTAATTTTTTATTCCATTTTGTTAATAGATAAGCAATTTGAACGGTTTTGTATTTTAGTCCTTTTTACCTAGGGTGATTTTTTGTTGAGAATTTACGATGTTTTAATACTTTTGCTTTTTGGAAAAATTTAATATAAAAATTTAAGGATTTGTACAGTTATTTTTATCTAAGGATAATATCCGGCATTGATCTATTTTTTAGACCTTTTAATGTACTAACTATACTTACTATATAATCTTTTGCATCTATTTTACCTGATCGTTAGGTATATATATTGTCTCTTTTTTATTAATCTATATGTATATTGTATATATATACCTTACTCACTTATTACTTTAAATTTGAATATTTTGTTTATATAACCTAGAGCTTAAAAAGCTTATAATATGTATATTGCATATATTTTGTAGGTTATCTTAATATCTTATATATAAAATTCTCGTGTCACAATGTTAATCTGCATACTCCTCCGAAACGGGTGGACCGATTCTCATGAAATTTTCTGTGCATATCGGGTAAGTCTGAGAATCGGCCAACATCTATTTTTCATATGTACCACGGGCGAAGCCGGGGCGGGCCGCTAGTAATATATATAAATCTCGTGTCACAATGTTGGTCCTCAATGGACTCCTAAACCACATAACCGATTATAATAAAATTCGCACACCATGTGCAGTTCGATCCAACTTGACTCAGTATAGTTGTAAAAAACCCGTTAGCTACCGTTATTTAACTAAATTTTTGGTTAGCTACCAATAAAGTGCGGTAAATAACGGTTAGTTATCCGACTGCGACCTATAAAAATGGTACTGTGTTTTGTTTTTTTGTAAGTCACTTAACGTAAACTAAACACAATTTAAGTATCTAAAATATTCATACTACAAACCTATACCTATAATAATAGACCGGACTCAGTGGAGTTTCGTTTGCAAAAATAGCGGACCTAAATCTGACTTCTGATACTTATAATATATTGTATAGATCCCAGACATCCTATAGACAGATGTTGCCAACCAGTTTTGTGGTCCCCATCCCCCCACCCCGGTAATTAGGTAAATATGGCATACAAATAAAAAAATAAAAATTTCCAAAACATGCCGTGTGGGATATCAAATGAAAGATCTTATTGAGTAGATCACGAATATATAGCATACTATAACATTTCTTACACTTTCTCTAAGATTTTTTAGAAAATTTACGAAAATGCTCCATTTTTGAGTTAACTTTTAATCACTATAGATTGAAATCGGCTAGCTGGCAATTGGCATCACCGCGTAACATGCAACGCGCATTTCAAGCCACTAGCGCCATCTAATGGAGCTTATTAACCGTAAAAAGCAAAAAAAACGGTTAATTAACCGTTAATAACGAAAAATGCGTTTTTAACCGCACGGTTAAAATAGTTAATAACCGGCTTTACATCTATGAACTTGAGAGATAGGATAGTTTAAAGCACAAAGCGGGCGAAGCCGCGGGCGGACCGCTAGTATATTAGGTATATGTATGGGTTGAAAGCAAAGCTCGTGCGTGCATTCATGCTTTGAATGAATAGGACGTCATATACAGTATGCAAAAGTTCAATAGAATTTCCATAGAATACTGTATTGTTCTAGAGAATGTGGCCTTTCGAAATTCAATTTTAAATCTTTACTGACTAAAAATTGTTTTATTTGTTACCTTTTTCCCTGGTTGCCTGTAAGAGATTACTTATAAGTGATATGGCCACCAAATAAGTTGAGCTCTTCCTTTTTTTTGTAAAAAGCTGTAAGATTTCCTTTTCGAAGTGTCAATAAATAAATAAATAAAATAAAAATTTGGCTATAGCTGAATAATAATTAAAAACAATTTTGTCGAAATTTATAGAGGAAAGAAACTTTGTGTAAGAAAAAATATAAATAATAAAATAAATATCATTGACTGCTTTATCCGTAGCCGGAACAAAATTGCGGAAGTTCTCTAATCTATAACAAATCCATCCAAGTTTGTAATTTGATCCGGTTTTGGGGCAAATCATTTTCAATAGTCGAAAAAAACAAATTCAATAGAAATAGGCAAAGTTAAATTCAATTAAAGAAATCTTTTAAAAACCAATCCAGAAAAGTAATATGTGTACTTAATAAATATAAATTTATAAAGAATTTGAATTTTGAATGCCATAAAACCAAAAATATCAAATGTGTAATAAATTAATAATTTTAATGTAAATTTTAAAACAACTCGTAGTTACCTGTGTTACATTTAAAATAAATATAAGTCATCGCGAAGAGAACGGTCATAACCCGATTAATTCCTAGTTTCCTAGAAATTCAGTGAAAAACCAGCATAAAACCTGTAAAAGCTTAAATTTTTCATCAACAAGCTAATTCTACTTTTGTTACAATATGTCCTCAATTTTATTTTAAGCTATTGCATAGCTTCTATCGCGGGCCTTGAGCGCGGGGACCGAATCCAGAAATTCCGTAACGAAAAAAAACCTCACGCTCCCTACTCCGACCTGCACGGAGGTGTGTGAGGCTTGAAGGCATGCTATGGTAATAGCTTTACCGCGGCAGTCCCCGAGTGCCACACGTCTTTTTGTTATTATTTTATACTAAACAAAAACTAATTAAGAATGATGCCTCTCATCTCAATTAGAGATTATCTCAATTAAAATTCGGATATTCTTTGTGACTTAAAAAGTATCAGTTTATAAACTTCTTGAATATGAACTTTTTAAATGCATTTTGTGTCTTAATAATTATATATCGTAAATCAGTTAGGTACTTTATTTTGTCACTTGCGTTATAAGCATTATTTTAATACCAATGATAATATTATTGTCTCACATTTTAATTAAATAAAATAGAATTATGAGATTTTTTTAATATTCTATAGCTTTTATATATTGTGCTTTAAATTTCAGTGTGAAATTTTTATTGAGTTAAGAGACAGCCTTTCATCGTCACCGTCTGAATAAAATGGCTAATAAAATTAAAATGCACTAAAATCCGTTTATTTTGTGAGAAAATTATTATTGCCAGCTCTTTTTCGTGTACCTACAATACAAATATTAATATATTTATAATAATTTAAGGAAATAAAATCAATGCATAACGGATATAACTCTTTCTTTACACATAAAAAAATTACTAGAACAACACTTGTAAAAATTATCGTCATAAAAAAACAGTTACAAAATTTTTCAAAAATTCATTCAATACCACCTATAATATGTTGAATACAAAAATATCAATATAAATTGTTCTCATTAACAGAACGATTCGTTTCAAGGCAAGTGTGCGTACAATTTTATTAACTGTGTAAACTATGAAGCTGTAAATTGAATTTTTCAATCACTTTCATGATGTTTAACCGTTATGCTGGGGTTAAAGACCTCTGAATACCCACTGACCCAGTTTGCGCCATTTTTAATAAAGTGGCTAGAGATTGGCGAAATTTTTTGCACGTATCTTTTGTATTACTACTTTATGAGTATATCGCTGAAAAGTTGTATACTTATTTAGAACTAGCTGTCTCCCGCAGCTTCGCTTGCGTGGAAAAGATTAATTTTCATGGTATAAGTTTTCATCCCCTATTTTACCCCTTTAGGGGATGAATTTTCTAAAATCCTTTCTTAGGGGACGCCTACGTTATGACATCTACCTGCATGCCAAATTTCAGCCCGATACGTCCAGATGGGCTGTGCGTTGATAGATCACTATATCAGTCACCTTTGAGTTTTATATACATACTAGCGGTCCGCCCCGGCTTCGCCCGTGGTACATATTTCGCTATAAAAGGTAGCCTATGTTCTTTCTCAGGGTCTAAAGATTATCTGTGCCAAATTTCATCAAAATCGGTCCAGTAGTTTATGCGTGAAAACCTACACGTACATACATACATACATACAAACCTTTCCTCTTTATAATATTAGTATAGATATAGATTTCGTAAAGGATATTGTGTAAATTGTGTGGGGTGCTATGATTTTAAGTCTTATGGAAACTTAAATGTAGATATCGATTACCGTAACCAATATACAATTAATTTGGCACACATTTTCAGTATGTAATTATAAACATGTATATTAAGTATTCACAATGATGTAAGTACGTAATAGTTTTATAAAATTACATCTAGTGTACTTTAAAATATTATTTTCTCACAATTCAATATTTTGTCCGATTATAAAAAATACAGTAATAAATTACAGTAATAAAGGGTTCTAGTATGAATATATAGCTCAAATCACTAAGTAACAATTACCAATACGCACTTCATATTTGATATCATAAAGGGAGCTATTATTTGCTATTTCCTCGGCATTATGACCAGATTATAGCAAATAATCTCGTCTGTATATGACACATATACAGGATTAGCGGTATTGACAAAATTAGTTTTGTACTATGCATAGCTTATGGTTTTCTAATTATTCCTAAATTATGGAAGCGGCGATTTTTGTACAAAGTTAACGTCGCGTTTTAGCTTTATGAACACTATTTTCACAAAGAAATAAAAAAAGGTACCCTTGCGAGAAACTGCGAAGATATTTTTGTTGAGGATCGTCTCAACGAAAATATCTTCGCCACAGTCATACATTTTTTATCATAGTCAAAAGTTCTGAAAATAAGATCCTTACAGCTACGAAAATTGTAATCACAACATATAAAAATTCTAAGAGAGCAATGCTTCTACAAGTCTAACTTCCTAGTATATAAATCAAAACAGCGTATCTATTAGAAAAAAAAAAGAAACTGTATCAAAAACGTGTAAAAAATTAATCTCTCCTAAAATACAATTTGATCTGCAGTCAAACGTGTACAACGTTAAAAGAACCCACGCTTTATAGTCCTAACCTCACTTGTAACAATGTCCCAAAAATAGATACAAAGGATTGAGATTTTTTTGAAATACTCTACACGAAAATGCACTTTTTAATCTTTATGAATAAGGACCATTGTTGCAAAAACGTGTGATAGAATTCAATGCATTAGGCCGTTAAGACAGATTACGGTAAAGCCCTCCTAGTTATAGGCTAAAATTACATTCACCGATTATATTAATATTGTGGTTCAAGTAATAATTACGTGATATAATATATTCTGTTCAATTAATTCATACGCCACATGGAGTGGCGTTACTTGTACAGATGTAAGGCTTGATCTACACAAATATTTATATAAATTTTTTTCTAAAGTAAAAATGAAAAAATATCGTAGTATTAGGAATTTTTGAACATGCTCAACGTTAATAATCAAGTTTTCACTTCTGCCGGCACTCCCGGAGTGCAACCCGTCTTTTTTTTTTATTTAATGTTCTTATATTAAAAATCCTTTTTGTTTTGGATTACTAGAAATATTTATATTATTTTAAGCTTTAATGCGTAGCCTGAATCATTTCGGTGTTTATTGCACGCCTCATAAGCGAAGCGTTGAGGTGGGTACTACTGTCACTTCGCGCAAAACATCTGATTTTTCAAACTTAAAATGTCTTTATGTATCATACATTGCACTTGTAAGATAATACATACACACACATATTAAGAAAAAACACTATTTTTAACGTTCATGATATTTTTGATGTCTGCATTTTTGTTATTTAAACTAGTTAAAAAACAGTTTAAAAAAGTTCTGTCTTGGACGTCCGTGTGTCTGTATGTGCGGATCCTTTTTCTTGTTAACACGATAGCGACCGAAATACTTTACTAATCGAGTCTTTTTTTTCTCTTACGCTTGAGTATGCTCAGGAATAGAACCCTTTCATTTTTCAGGGTATGATTCGATGTGGTTTAATTGTTATTAAATAAACAAAAATAATAATTAATAAATATTTATTAAAAAAAAATTATGAAGCGTGCACTTTTGGATTTTCCAAATTATTTAAAATTACATACAAAAACCCTATTAACGATGGTACCCATAAAAGCGTATTTTTCCATGTTTTTTTTTGTCTAAAATCTCTGTTATTTTCGTGTTCACACTATATTTCTCCTGCAAATTATCATCTTATAACATACATTTTCCTAGTTTATTTTATAGTACATTTTGTATGAAGTAACTTCGTCTTACGTCACAACCACAAGTTTAACCTGTCATTCAGTTACCCTCTTAGCGGACTTTCCTGTGTACCGTCAATTTCTCGAAGCTTCTACAGCAATATTTAATGTACGAATCTATTTTATCACATAAATTCTTTATTTATAGTAACTGTCGGAATTATAATAAAATTTCTACGAAGAACATTTTTGACGTTCATTGAAAATAAAAAAAAGTTCCAAGAAGAATATGCATTTTTCAAAATTATTAATATAATCAGTTATTGATATACTAACTTGCAAATAAGATTGGTCAATTTCTAGAATGAATAAAAATATTAATAAAATAGGTGTAGACAAAATTCGAATCTAACGAATATTCGTAGTAGGTATACACAATAAATCCATAGTAAAACTAATCGCATCGGATTTAAGTCAACACTACAATACACACATCCCGCATTCAGCCCTTATGTGAATTCTCTTTAAGCTTTTAGAAGTGAATGTAAATCTTCTTCTCCTAATTTGTATTACAGTGCACATAACGTTTTATCTAGATTTTCAAAGAACATTCCATAATCTGCTAATATGCTTTGAACATAACTGTTGAATGAGCACAAAAAATATTTTGTGGGGCGTAGAAATCCTATACAAAGTTTGATAATGAAATTTATTTATTTTTAGCTGACAATTAAGGCTTTTACATGCGCTAATAACCTTGACCATACTTGACGGATCTCAAACCTCTCCCGCTGCACCTTCTTTTTTCCTCGCATTTTGTATTTAAAAAGATACTAATCAGTGAAATAAAATATCCTCGGCAGGGAATGTTGTGTAACTGATAATTTATTAAACATAAAATTTTCAGAGCTCTAAGTCAGCAGGTTACGAAGTTTATAGAGTATTTGCGGAAAAATCGATGACCACGGCACATTTTTTTTCTAGAAATCTATTAACTTTGGAAAAAAGTCCTCGCGAGCAATTAAAGATCAAAGACCATCCTATTTTATATATTTTTTTCGGTATTGTGCTTTATGTTGTACCAGACTTTATAGAGGTTGAACATAGTCGAAATTGCCGGGTAACACCTTAACTGGTTGACGCTACTTAGCGCTCGTAAAATGTCGTTTAAATTGCAAACGTCATCGAAACGTCGCCAACTTGCACATAAGTCGCCTACAAATGACATAATGTACATCATAATGTACAATCGGCTTAAACTTCCCATGCAGGGTTGTCACAACGTCTTATTCATGTCAGCATTCAAGTATACGGTTGATATTCGAGGTGCTTTAATTAATAAAATCCCGTTAGGGATGCTTAGACACGGGCAACCATAAAAGCCTTTGTTGTTCACTTCGAAACGTTTATGTAAATACATTTTCTGAATTTGCAATTTTATCTTCTTTTTTGTTCGTTTTATGAAACAAATTAACTTATTATGTCCATATAGGAATGCGTAAACAACATTGAGAATCTCTTAATTATGTTCAAAAATTAATATATTCTTTTTTCTTTCAGTAGGTAGGTACTCGTTTAGAGACAGGGGGAAGCCAATTGTTAATTAGTTTACATAATATTTTATATCACAGTGTCTCTAAACTGCTATTTTATATATCGCTCTAAAGTAATTTCAAAAAATGACATTTTAAGCTCAATTAAAATTTAGGGCTGCCAGATCAAAATTATATACAACCTAATAGACTACAGGCCCGTGTTGAAAAAATTATGGGTCATTTGACCCACCACCTGACCTATCTAGAATGATATAAGAGCATAAAATAATAAGATTCAGCACTATGACGTCACTTGTAAGCTGTCCACCTGAGTGCAGATGAGAATTCGAAGGTTCAGGTAGAGATTTTCTCCCCTTGTCTCCATGATTTTTGTACGGCGTTGCGGAATAATTGATTAAAAGTAGTATAGAAATAGTATGACACAGATTTTTCAACATGGGCCTGTAGTCTATAAACCAATATTAGAGAATACATTAATAAATGTGATCATTAATGTACGCTTGAGTGAGAAACAAACGTCGAAAACGACACTTCCTAACAAACTTTTGCAATTATTATTGGGACAGAATCCTTATAAAAATACCGCGAAGTAAATACGACGTCCTATAAGGTCTGTATCGATGAAAGATGCCGAAATTGATACATTTAAGATTGTAATTTGGTTATGTCCCCCAACCTCAAGCTTACATGTACCCTCAAAATATGTAAATTATCTGAAAGCTTTGTGTGCTAAAGTAATCATTTTACGGTACAAATTATTTGATCGTGACACTTTTAAAGTATCTTTATGGTTTACGGAACTTGAAGAGATTAGAAGGGATGAAACTTTTAACTTCGAGTATGGGACGTATCTTTAGCGTAGTATGCATTATATATTTTTAGGATATATCAAGTTAGGGAGCGTCCATAAATGACGTGAGGTATTTTTTTTTTTCAATTTTTTGATCCTCTCTCCCTCCATGGTGAGATATTGTGATATTTTATTTCCTCCCCCCTCCCCCAATCTCACGTGAGATTTTTGAAAATTCAAAATACGTGATATTTGCCGAGACCCCCCCTCTCCCTAACGTAAGGTTAGATTTCTCTCGACCTCTACCCCCCATAAAACACCTCATTTATGGACACCCTCTTATACTCTTTGAAGCTAATAATCTTAATGAACTAAAAACTCAATGATTTAATTGATTTGTATTTATTTTATTATTTCAACATTTATTAATCATATTAAAAAACGCTCAGAATTACCTGTCAATATTATCGTAAGGATATGGTATCAGATTAAATGTTAATTAATAATTACAAAACAGAAAAGCAATCAGGAGAAACTTAATTAACTCCATTGAGACGATGGAGGTTGAGGCTGATTACAATTAAAAAGAAAATATTTATATACTCTTTATAACCTACTAGAGGTCCGCCCCGGCTTCGCCCGTGGTACATATTTCGCAATAAAAGGTAGCCTATGTCCTTTCTCGGGTATCAAAATATCTCCATACCAAATTTCATGCAAATTGGTTCAGTAGTTTAGGCGTGATTGAGTAACAGACAGACAGACAGAGTTACTTTCGCATTTATAATATTAGTATGGATTAGTGGATTAATTTGCCTTTTACAATCAAATTATGCAAATTTCCTCCGTGTAAAGAAAAGAAAATAAATTAAAAATGTTATTATCTATTGTTTCTTACGCAAGTGAGAATTGCAGTTCGATTTACATTGTACTGCTTTCTTTAGTTATTCCAGATTTAGATGAGAATGTCCCTAATCGCTAGCCAAAAATCTCAATATAAAAAATGTGTGCGTGTACTAGTGTACACACGTAAGAAGTGAAACTTTTTTATGACCTTATTATTCAAAAAATAATTTACTACATGCAACTTTATAGAAATACATCGAATCACGCGTGGTAGGGATAAGAAAAAGATGGTGCGTAACGGAAAAATGTCACGCGTAACGAAAAAATGTTACACTAAATTTTTTTCCAACCCCAATAAAAAAGTTTCACTTCAAAAATATTTAAAATAAAATTTTAAGTCAATGATAATCGCAATTATATATTTATCTATTCTTCATCTAAACTTGTATTATACCGATAACATATAAAAAAAAATTGGTTGTCTGTAAAGTCGGTTTACTGACGATAGTTGAACGTGACAACGTCGGATTGTGCTTCTTTGTCGCTCGTTCCGCGCTCTCGCTTGCACTTCAAACCTAACGGAACGCCTCAGAGCGAGGTAACGCCGCATGAGTCATGTTTCTTCGTGCCGGCTCTATCGAATTATAAGACGTTGTCACGTCAAAAACGAATAGATTAATTTCGGCATCATATCGAAGTTAGTTCAGAAAAGTAAATAATAGAGCGTACTTTTCATAAAAAAGCAAAGTAACGGTGTTACAAGTGTCTAAGGGCGATGGTGACCATTCAACATGGTGTCCCACCTGCTTGCTTATTCTGACATAAATAAGCTCACATAGCATGCAGCGATGTCTAATCGTTCAGAAGTTTCAATTCCCTGAAGAATCTATCAAATAAGCGATAATCAATTAATATTGTTTCCACAACTTAGTTCCGTCTCCGTCCACATTCAAAGTTAGATAATTCGATATTCTGAGCTCAGAATACTTGAGTTGACTCAAGCTAGACTTAGGTTTTATTGATGTTACACGTGTATTTGAATAATTATATTGTGCTTTTAGTATTGAGTTAAATGAGAGGATAAATTTATAATCAGGTTGTTTTTGGTTATGTTCCAACGGTATACCTAGAGAAAACTTAAGTTGAAATATTTTTGCATAGGTAACCTATGCGATATACAAGCTTTCAGGGTACACGTATTTACGTTTTATAATCAACAACAAACCAATCGGTCTAAGGTTCAATAAAATACTATACTTAAGATTATCTAATTGTTTAAGCACATTTTCTATTATGAGGCGGTAGTGCACTTTATACAATTAAAAGAAAATCGGAACAACAATGTCACACAATATCAAAGAAAAAGAGCAAATTATTGGCTACACAGAGCAACCCCGCCGAGATAAATATCTCTATATAATTCTAGAATCTTTGCGATAAAAATTTAATATGTTCGTTCGTTTTATCTTACAAGCAAGATGTAAGGCACTATCGGTGTGAATTTCGTAAAATAGTTGTAAATTCTCTAGTTTACACGAGTTCTGAAATCGATTGCTGTAATCCAATAAAGTACGTTCCAACAAGGGAAAAGTTCATAATATTAAAGGATTTTTAACGTTTTCATTCATCCTATTACTTGTTTCTACGTATTTGATGATCCCTGAAACGCGCTAAAAAGGTTGTTCGTCGTTACATATGGAAACTTTTAAACACATGAAATTCATAGAACTGAATCATAGAGTTTACATTTTATGTCTATTTGCATGTACACGTAATGGGCCCTCTTCACAATGGGCATTGTTGGGCGAGTAGAGGCAATCACGATAGTGTAGTTGGCCTAAATGTCTATGATCGGCCGTCATTGTGATATTTATTCATAATCGCCGTAACGGCGGCAAGCATCGACGATCATTTGTTGGGCCAACACTGCCATTGTGAAGAGGGCCCATAAGCTTTTATAATTTTTATCCAATATGGTTTCGACAGATCAAACAATGCATGTATGCGATAAGCCCTCAGACACAGCCTATGAGCCTGATGGATTGAAAACAGGATTATGCAGTTCAACAAAAATATTTTTCAATGTCTATGTCACCCTGATCAAGGTCACGAGGATTCGGAGTACGCATGTACTCGGATTAATAATAGGATTTATAGGATATTTGTAATTATACATTACGACTGATTTTTTAATATTTAAATTTAATACAGACATTTTCTTAATTAAAACTGTAGCTGGGTTTTTGAGCATTGCGTGTTTTGATCTGAAATCTTTTAAGATATTAATTTGGGGACTTGGTGAAGGTGCAATTCACTCCAAAAATAAGAGTGTGGGTCAGCAATATGACAGCACTCAGAATTAACGACACTATGTTTTTTTTTGTACGTAAAAGATTTGTTAGCAACAGTGAAGAGGAAATCATTGACGTAATACTGATTTATTTTAACTGCACAGACACTCTATGATAAAATTGTATATAATAAGCTGACAGGTGACTTACAAAAAATAACCTATTAAAGTAACTTCCACAAATAGGATGTCGGCGTATGAAAATAACAGGATAATAATACATCCGATTTACGTTCAAAGAAGTTCACTTTCATATTAATTTAAATATATAGGTATAGCTAAAACTATTCTATTAAGTAATCCTAATAGACGTAGGATTTTAATTAGACATTTCATTGTAATAAACATCTATCAAAATAGGCATTACTATGAAGGCTTATACTATTATACTAAGGGCTGATTTTTCAATCCTTGGTTAAAACTCATTCGTCGAATAATGTATAAAACTACCATTTTAAAAACGTATTCTAATTGTCCGTATTTGACAGTTTACGTGACATTTTAATATTATCGTGTAATGCTTTATTGGACGGATAAGTTTTATCCAAGCATTGAAAAATCGGCCCTAAGAATAATAACAGACTATTTTATTAAAAATAGCTGGAACCAACAGAATATCTAGACGATCCACATACAGCGCGCCTTTTTAAAGATATGAAATACCTCTTTTTAATAAAGACAAAGATAATTTATTGCGTTTATTTCCTTTGCAAAACAGTATCTACATACTTTATTTTCAAGCCACAGACCGGATAAAAATAGCTGTAGCTAATTTAGTCGGTACCTTTCAAAGGGGCTTAATAAACGGATATGACATTTTGACGTAATTATCCATACTAATATTATAAACTAGCGGTCCGCCCCGGCTTCGCCCGTGGTACATAATTACGTTTTCTCTACATAAGAACCATCCTCGTACTTCAAGGAATATAATAAAAAAAGAATTATCGAAATCGGTTCAGCCGTTGTCGAGTTATGCGCTTACCAACACATTTTGCGATTCATTTTTATATATAAGACTAGCGGTCCGCCCCGGCTTCGCCCGTGGTACGTATTTACGTTTTCTCTACATAAAAACCATCCTCGTACTTCAAGGAATATAATAAAAAAAGAATTATCGAAATCGGTTTAGCCGTTCTCGAGTTATGCGCTTACCAACACATTTTGCGATTCATTTTTATATATAAGAAGATTTTATATATAAGAAGATAAGATAAGAAGATGCGAAAGTAACTCTGTCTGTCTGTCTGTTACTCAATCACGCCTAAACTACTGAACCAATTTGCATGAAATTTGGTATGGAGATATTTTGATACCCGAGACATAGGCTACCTTTTATTGCGAAACATGTACCACGGGCGAAGCCGGGGCGGACCACTAGTAATAAATACATAATGGAACTATTGAATTCAGAGTTTGCTGATTACTTTCAAGTGCAACAAAAACGTTATGACGGAGTTAATTTTGTAAATAGCGAATATCAGCGTAGGCATTTGCGGTTTTGAATGTTAATAAAATAAACGGAGCTAAAATTGTGGCCACATATTTTTGTCACTTGCGGTTGCGAACGCTGTCTGTATTTATAAGCGCGTGTTATCAAATTAATGTATTAAAAGGAATATTATTTAATGTTGGTAAGGTAATTCGCACTTACTCGTAATCTATACTAATATTATAAAGCTGAAGAGTTTGTTTGTTTGAACGCGCTAATCTCAGCAACTACTGGTTCGATAGGTGTTAGATACCCCATTTATCGAGGAAGGCCATATATTATCACGCTAAGACCAACAGGAACTGAGCAATGCGAGTAAAACCGCGGGGCACAGCTAGTTTGAAGAATAAACGTTCAAATTTTAATTCTCTTAATAACGAAATTCATCAACAGCTTTCAGGCTATCTAATTTGCATGAAATTTGGTATAGAGATATTTTGATACCCGAGAAAGGACATAGGATAGGTTTTATCCTAGAAATCCTACGGGAACGGGTTTTTCCTTGTAAACGCGGGCGAAGCCGCAGGCAGAAAGCTAGTAGTAAAATAAGACACACAGACATAATAGTTATTAGATACCTACATATGTACTTCTATATATAATAAACATAGTATCAATTGTTATTACTAACACCTGGAACACTAGCCTGGCTTTTAACCGACTAAAGTTACAACTTTGGGCACGCTTGTGTTCATTTTAATTATGTTGAAATTTATGGTTCAAGCACTTTACATGTTCCGTTGACGAGGGACAATTTATAATAAACTAATATTATTATAAACGAATTTATTATAAACCGATATACAAGTATATTATGATAACCAAAACGTTCAATCTTATTAACTCTACATGCTATAAATGCATCTCAGATAAGTTTTAGAAAGTCTATGTTAATAATTTACACATAGAAATTATATCAATCTGTCAATCAATAAACAATGACATTATTAAGGGCCGATTTTTCAATGCTTGGATAAAACTTATTCGTCGAATAATGTATAAAACTACCATTTTAAAAACGTATTCTAATTGCCCGTATTTGACAGTTTACGTGACATTTTAATATTATCGTGTAAAACTTTATTGGACGGATAAGTTTTAACCACGCATTGAAAATTCGCCCCTTAGGGCAAAAATGGTAGTTTACATTATTCGACGAATAAGTTTTAACCAAGGATTGAAAAATCAGCCCTTAATTGTATTGATTAAAAGTACATTATATTTTCTATATTAAAATAGTAAAATAAATTGTAATGTTTATTGAAATTCGCCTACTTTTTCGCCTAATTCGCCTAATTTCCAAAAACGAGCCGGCCGCAGCGTGGTTTAATCGATTCCGATATTGAAGTCGTTACTTGTAAATAACACAAAATTTCCTCCAACATTACAACTTAATTCATAAGAATCTTCTTTAATCATCTCGCTTGCACTTTTTATTTTCTAGATCCAGGATAATTTTATCCTGCCAGAGATAATGAACTTTTGTAAGAAAACATGGTAATTGGTAACAATCTAAAAAAATCAGGATTATATTTTTCCGAACATTGAGGTACCCTTGTTAGAGCTGTTTAATGATTTTTTTTATTATGTGAAAAGAATTACTTATTCATAAAACTGAACTCTGTTGGAAAAACCTGTCTAGAAGCAACATTATTTACTCTGAACATAGGTGAGAGATAGGTTTTTATATCCTCTAGTAATTTCCGGTAAAATATTGAATTTTAATTTTATAGCGAAGAGCTTTCAATATTAATATAACCATTATTATAAACAGACCGGGGAAAGAGGTTTTTAAGACATCACGTCTAAACATTGATTAAAGGGTAAAAATGTTACATTTTCTTACCGTTAGCCGAAGCAATTAAAATTATAATTAATTTTAAGCATTTATTTACTAACTATCACAGTATTTAATAATTTCATAAAAATAGCGTAACCTAAATTCAACCATAAAATTAAATCTTTAAAAAAACCTCATAACTAAAGTATAAAGGGAAAGGTACATTACTAAAATAGTCACACAAGCAAAACTACCTAATTGTATTATTACATACAGTATAAAGCCACATTAATGTAAAAATACATCCTTTGTTATCCAATTTTAGCTTCACCTATCAAAATAAATAAAAAAATATCTTAGATATTATCATTTACAAGGAGCAATCATGAATCAACAATTAATTAAATTTCACAGAAACGACATGAATTGTCAAATACAACTCATTCAGCTATATAATAGCTTCTTTGTTCATTATTTGGAAAATTATTAATTATCAAAATTCCCGATTGAGGAAAAAATATCAAAATATCTAATTTGCGTTGACATGATTTTAAAAGAACAACTACAGAGTTTCTGGCTGCTTCTTCTCCGAACTGCTTTCCGAATTTGTGGTAAACGGTAAAACTATGTTATGACGACTTAAGAGTGTTTTTAGAAGAAGACTAGCTAATAAATGTTTCTGTTTGAATATTTAACTTATCGTTAGGTTATCTTCTAGCATTTGCTACAAAGCGGAATGTATTGTCTGTCTGTTAACATTAATTCAACAAGATGCTCCTATTTTGGAGTTTCCTGGTTTTATGTATTTGTGAGGGTGTGTGTGTGTGGGTGTGCACGTGTGTTTGTTATTTGCGCTTATCTATATAATGTAAGTGAGTAATAAAAGTTTCTTGTTAATTAGGTGGTTGTTAATAAATTCATATCACCGTGATTAAGTCGTCCTTTAATAAAACATAGTAATTCATCTTTTATCAAACAAAATTTCCTCGAAGCGCTTTTGGTTTAGATTTAATTGTTACAATCATCATTCTTAGAAGTCATTAGACGCTTGAAGAAACAGGAAAATACATTCAATAAATGTAAAATAAGTGGAAATTAGATTTATCTTAAACGGTTCGTGTTCCTGCCTTTGGCTTTTCTTGCCTTTGATCTTATTGAGTCAGTTACTTTATACGGAATGAATCAAATGCAATTCTTATTATAGTCCTCAAGACGAAATTCTAACATTACAAAGGTGCAATAGAAATCAAACACTTCTCTGTTATTCAACACAAAGTATTGACGTTTATTAGCAACTAGGTTTCCGCCTGCGGCTTCGCCCGCGCAGTCAAAGAAAAACCCGCATAGTTCCCGTTCTCGTGGGATTTCCGGGATTGCGTAATTTTCCCGGGATAAAAAGTAGCCTATGTCCTTTCTCTTGTATCAAAATATCTCCATACCAAATTTCATGAATATTGGTTCAGTACTTTAGGCGTGATTGAGTAACAGACAGACAGAGTTACTTTCGCATTTAGAATACTAGCTTTCCGCACGCGGCTTCGCCCGCGTTTTAAAAGAAAAACCCGTTCCCGTAGGATTTCCGGGATAAAACCTATCCTATGTCCTTTCTCTTGCATCAAAATATCTCCATACCAAATTTCATGAAAATTGGTTCAGTAGTTTAGGCGTGATTGAGTAACAGACAGACAGAGTTACTTTCGCATTTAGTTTAGTTTAGAATATTAAGTATGGATTCGTTTAGGAAATGTAATATGAAATAGCTGTCAATCGAATTTCCAATCATATTATGCAAGTTCACGGACATGAAATGTACAGTAATTCCTGGAAGTATTTCCACATAATATTGAACGTTGATGTACTTTGTGAGAGAATATTCTATCAGAAATTGTTGTTAGCATTTCGGCGAACCTTGACCTTCATGTTGTTGATATTCCCAAAATTTATAGAATATTCGGTAAAAATTTAAGAGGATTAATTCGTACGTCCGTAGCAAACAGGATGTGCAATAACGTAAGAGCGCACGCCAGGATTTGGATAATACTATTAGATAGACTTGGTTCAATAGTTTGTTTGGCTTATGGATAAACTAACATTCACTGAATGTTTCATTGTGCACCAAATATATTGGGTAGGTGGAAAAATGCACAATGTATGAAATGAAAATCACCATTGGAATTCTACTAAAGGTTTTGATGCAGTTTGAATAGAAAAATTTGAAGCGTATATTTTAAGCGCTCCTATATCAGCTTCTTAAGTCAATCATCTTCATTTAAAAATTACTATAAAGTAAGTAATTACACTTTTTGGTTATGTGTGACGCAATACAGTACAAAGCGCTAATTGAGGTTTTGGTTTTCGCAGCATTTGAGACACCACTTTCTAAATCCTGCTAGTGTCCCCACAAGATAAGAAATTGAAAAACTTGGAAATAATAAAAGTTAGAATAGAAAAATTGTGTACTATTATCACAAGTGATAACTGCGTTAAAAACAACCGACTTCAAACTTGCACTTGCAACATTTACAAATACAGACAAAAATGCTCATAAAATAAAAACTACTGAGCCTATCCGAATAAAATTTTTATGGAACCAATTCGACACCATCCCGCATCGAACAAAAAAAGAATCACGTAAATCGGTTCAGAAACCTCGGAGTAATCGGTGTACATACATAAAAAAAAAACATACCGGCCGAATTGATAACCTCCTCCTTTTTTTTGAAGTCTGTTAAAAATTGATACTATAATCATTTCATCATCAACCCATTTTATTCCCATATATTTCTGATGATATAAAACAAATATAATATTCATTATTATATTTTAGATAATGAAATTTATACAAACTTATCGTGTTGTGAAAAGATCAGTGGAGGAGGTTGTCGGATGTCGGAACATGCACTTAACCCACAGAAGCTAGGGTTGTCACTCACGTAGAATTGTAAATAAACTACACCGCGAATTTTCTTGCTTTTTTTCTTCTTCTAGTTTTGATAAACATGATATTATTCCATGAAAAAGCTCCACATTATCTCCTTCTCCTTACTAAATTACACTACTATATATATGTACTACTATTTCTCTCTCTATATTAAGTCTTCTAAGTCTACTATACAATTTTCTATATAAATAAATTAATTATTTAAAATAAATGTCTCCAAATAAATAAACAGACTACTCTATAAACAGAAAATCACTACTTCAGAATTCAGTAATTTATTTCTTATTTTGAGCCTGTCCGTGTATAAAAATAATATTTTAACGTGTATACTGTATAGTAATTCATCATTTTAACAGCTAGGAGTTAAAATATAATTTTAAACACAAAAAGTATCAACCCTGTATTCCCCAGAAAGTTCAGGTTATCTCTCCGGTATGCAGTGAAATGTTTTAACTGTAAGAAATTTATTGAATACGAATATTTATTTAACTGCAACTTTTTTTTTAAATCAGAAATTGGAAAGTAATTAAGTAATGGCCGTTAGACGTAAACAACATAAAATATTTCATATAAATTTTGTAATGAAAATGTCAATCAACATTTTTTATAAAGTCTAAATTAAATTACTTTACACGACAATGTGTTCCTCGTTACAAATAAACAAATTTTTATAATGTAGTAAAAAAAAATATTTTAATTTGACATTTTTTTACCTAAAAAATATTTTTTTCGTCAATTATTAATAAAAAATTCCTGAAATATTAATATGTAGATTGTAGGTATTTAATAACACACAGAGAATGTTTGTATTACGGATATCAAGGAAAAATAATATTTATAATAACATTCCTATCTGATTATATTAGCGTGCCTTTGTTAGCCCTATTTCTCTGTTAATCTTTCTGGTATTAATATTTCTTAGCAAGTACAAACAATAGAACGTTCAGAAAATATTCTACTTATATTTTGATCTACTAAAAAATTCCTAGAATACGAAAAATAATACTTGTTATGTAGGTACATGTTCTTTATTCATGTGTGTATGAATCGTACTTAAATTTGAATAAATCCGATAATAAATAAACAACAAATATTCAGCATTTATAAAGCATTTCTATTGATACAAGATTTAATGAAACCTTATAAAATAGTAAAATACCATATAATTTGAACTATGAATACCGTAATCATGAAATGGGACTACCTCATATAGGTACTCGTAGGAACGAAGACAAAAACAAAATTAAGAGCCTTTGAAAATTAATAAACATTCAGTATGTTCTGTAGGTTATTTTAATGTAAGCCCTACAATGTTTGTTGGTTTAATCTGTTGTTTTGAGGTTATGTTATTTCATTAATTTGACACCTGTTTCGGACTTTGTTTTCAGTTTTTGAGAAAAACATCACAATAATAATATAATGGTGTTTATTTTTGTGTATACCTAAAATACTTAATAGTACCTAACTTAAATCCTAAGAAGGCATAACTTTTTATATTCGTATTGCCACGAAATGGTTTTAACACTGCTCCTACTTATTTTTGCTATTATCAGGTTAACCTGATATAAATATGAACAGGTTTATGCTAATAATGATATACCAAGATTTCTAAACAATAATAAGATAGGTCTCTAAATAGCATGTCACATCTATAATTATGATTTACATTTTCCCTTCCTAATCCGTCGCTGGATAAACTAAAAATACTACTATCGCGTGATCAACAATTAGAGGGTCATTTTTAAATAATTAAAACGTCATTTTCGATTTCATGAGCAATAAGCATTTATATGCAATTACCGCTTATCTGATTGGTCGACCGCAGACGAGTTTGTGTACAAAATCAATATCTTAAATTAACATGTTCTCAGATCGTTAACTATTGAATGCTAAGGTTAATCGTATTTATGGATTTACAAATATCCCTTCACTCTTTGGAGTAATTTGTTCCCGAACAACTACGACATTGGAGCCTTCAAGAAAAGAGCTTATTTGTCCATAAAAGGCCGGCAAAGCACCTACAACACTTCTATTGTTACAAGTGTCTATGGGCGGTGGTGACCACTTAACATCAGGTGGCCCACCTGCCCCTTTGCTTGCTCTGTCATAAAAAAAAATTACCAAGTTCTATTTTTAGGGCTGATTTAACCTCAAATGATATATACGGATATTCCTGGTATAAGTCATATAAAGCTGATTCATGTACCGCTCAAGAGGGGAAACCTAGAACTCTTTTTCTAGAACAATCTTCCACGTGTATTTTAAAAATACCTCGAGTATGCAGATGCAATGAGTTTATAGGAACAACACTCTACATCTCAAGTTGCGTATGATTGGAGTTGTTCCACGAACGTACGATGCATGAAGGACCATAAATATAGACTGGAGGACGTTCGGTTCTAAGTTTCTACTTGAAGAAATAATCTGAAACACACGTGCTTCTGTGACGTCAGATCTGCGTTGAGGCAGGTCTTAGATCAATAGATGGTTTTATAGCAGTTCAGGACAAAAGGAGTTAGTTTGACAGAATTTCTTGTCTTTTTTGTAGATATAGTTTGATGGAATCGGATAAGATAGTTGAGCGCGGATAAAATAGAGTAAGGTAAATTAAAGACTCTATTGCCTATTCTAACTGTATAATATGAATTGATGCTTTCGATTCCTTGTTAAGAAACAGACGAATTATACTGTAGGCTGCTACGGTATATTGAAAATATGATTGGAGATATAAAAGGTTCTTATTTACTCTGTTTGTGTGTATTCAATAGAATGTGAATAATATCTGGAATACACCAATCAACCAACATGGTATGAATGATAGAATACAGCTTTAAGCCTCACAGGAGGCTTTTGTTCCTGCAGTAACACGGCTTATGATACTAGAACTATGAAACGATACTAGTATTTGTAAATTACTAAACTTATTTTGATGAATTCCCACAATTCTGTTTATACAACCTTCCGTCCTCTTATTACGCACCAAAGACATGTGTAAATGTTAGCTTAGGACTATTTTGACTACATCCCATCCGATTTCATTCCATGCCTTATAAAGTACAAAGCTAAAATATTTTTGCGAATAAAATGTAATAAAATATTTCGCACGCGATTGTTTTAAATTCAATGACCAAATTTTTATTTTGGTTGAAATAATGCTCCGATTTATTTTTTTACACCATTGTACAAGATGTGCAGAAAGAACAATATGATATGACACAATGGGCAGCCATATCATAAATATTGAAATGAAAAAATAACTGCGCCATTTTTATAGTGTTGTGATTCGCAATCGTTGAGGTTATCCCTTTGTGAGACTCATTAGAAAATTCCTCATTCTCTGGTGGACTCATGGGTTGATTAAAAAAAATAAAAAAAATAAAAAAATAGTTTATTTCCTTTCTAAATTTTACACAATTTGGAGTAGTAGGGCCCTCCTAGTAAGTTTAAGATAAAACCTGTGTCAGGAGGACCCGCTCTTCCTTAACTTAAAATAGGTTATCTACATGAAAAAAATAAACTGTTAATAACTAAATATTAATAGTTAAGTGTGGAGTGTATGATTGTGTGTGTGTGATGTGTTTGTGTATTGTGTGTTGTGTTGTGTGTGTGTGTGTGTGTGTGTGTGTGTTGTGTTTGGTTTATGTATGAGCACGAGTTTGTGAGTGAACGAATTTAAATAGCAATTAATATTTACCAGCTAATGATTACACGTGGTTATAGTTAAATAAATAATATAAAAGTAATAATTACACAGTGCATGACGTAGCAAGAAGGTTTTCTGTGTCATCATAATTTAGTGTTTTTAGCCAATTCATTATTTTATTTTTTAAATCACAACAAGTTAGTCTATTAATGTTAAATAATTTATTTAGATGATTATATATATAAGCTGAGTTAGCTGAGTACTGGCGTCTGGCAAAAACAGTTTTGGTAAAATTGATTGTTAGGTAATATTGATTAAGACTTACAATATATATTATTATTGCGAAGTTATAATTTCCAAGCTCTTTAAAAAGGTTAATCGAAATCGTTCAAGATTACATAACAAGGATATAAAGCTTGTAGAGTTTTTATTATATTTCTTTGTTTTATTGTGATAAAAATACTAGGTATTATCCACGGACCACCACGATGAGGCGTTTAATTCGCACGTTACAATATGTATATGCTTAAATCTTTAAAACTACGGATTCTGGTGCGATTTTTTTATAGAGAGGAATGGTTTCAATAAGTATATAATTGTTTAAGGTTTTAGACAAAGCAGACGAAGCCGCGTGCGGAAAGCTAGTAGGTACATAGTATAAAAAATTCGCTTTCTCTGTCCCCTATGTCCGTATGCTTAAATCTTTAAAACTGCGGATTTTGATGTGTTTTTTTTTATAAAGATGAAGGAAGACGAGGAAGGTTGCAGTAGGTATATTATTTTTTAAAGTTTTAGACAAAGCAGAGGAAGCCGCGTGTGGAAAGCTAGTATAAAATACAAAGCAACAAAACATACGGGTAAATAAAATATTGAGTATCTGTTGTAAAGTCTATAATTTCTAAATGTAATATACCTAATAACCCTGCCCTACGCAGAACCCATCTCGCGAACATTAACGGTTATTGTTTGCTTTGTGGATTTCATGTAAATATCCTCATATGAGAACAAATAATTAATTAGAAATGAAAGGTGAATATACAAGCTGTGCCGCGCGGTTTCACCGCAACATCGACCTAAGTATTTCTATAGCTCATTCTGATACATATGCCAAGTATCTTAAAAAGCTGTTCCTTGGGCCGTATTATTGACCTCTTATTACCAGACAGATTAGGCCGTGAATTGAACTGACTGGCAAATTCATATTATGATCGCAATAACCATCCATGGTTAATCACTACATAGTATAAAACAAAGTCGCTTTCTCTCTCCCTAGGTCCCTATGTATGCTTAAATCTTTAAAACTACGCAAAGTATTTTGATGCGGTTTTTTTAAATAGATAGAGTGATTCAAAAGGAAGGTTTTATTATATAATTTATTATGTTTTAGACAAAGCAGGCGAAGCCGCGGATGGAAAGCTATAATATATGAATTTGCCAGTCAGTTCAATTCACGGCGTAAACTGTCTGGGAATGAGAGGTCATAATACGGCCCCAGTGGTTGCGTGAAGGAGGAACAAACAAACATATTAACATAATAATTTGTGCATCCATCTTCAAAAACTTTTACGTTGATAAGACAATAACACATAACAAGACATAACCACAGAATACTGAATAGTAGCTAACGGTACTATTACTATGCAAATACCTTTATCTCTCTGTTTACACGTGGACAATGATATAATATTTTTGGAGCTTTACACAATTATTATAATTATAACGATTATAAAGCAATATTTTAATGAAATGTCATTGAAATCTCCGGATTTTGATACACGTGGAAACTGGATTTAATCGTTTGTTATTGAAATAATGATGAAATATAAATTAATAGTTTGCGGTGTCATGGATGTTCCGCGTGGGTACAAGGTTGCGTACGGTTAGCAAATTAAAAAGTATTATTTGATTGTTTTGTTGTCAGTAGTTAAATTAATATGTGTAAATTCTTGTGACTCTTTAGATTTAGACAAATGTATTAAATTAGCAATTTAGGGTAAAACTTTTTGAAAAATTGTAACCTATTGAAAAATTTTCTTAGTTAATACTAGGGCAAAATATATTATGGCTAATTAGATAAGGTTCCATTGATTAAAAGAATAACACCTCAATAAAATTGCCTTCTATCTAGCCATTCTATAAAATAGCCTTGTGGCATTATCTATCAATATTATTAAGACTCAATTACGTATAAGGGCACTACAATGACGAAGATGTTAGATTTATTTATTGCTCATTTATATGTCAATCCATATTAATATTATAAATGGGAAAGTTCTGTTTCTAGCTCAGACGCTTTCACGGCTAGACCACAGCGCTAATTCGGGATGAAAATGCTTGAAGGCCTAAGGTCAAACGTAGACTAATTTTGAATTCTTAGTTTCATAATTTATTAGTTTTAAATCAATAAAGTTATTATGATATTTGGAATGTTTTAATAAAATTAATTCGATCATGTGGATTAGGATTAATAGATTATTTATGATACGACTTAGGATTCCATTTGAGTAATTTTTTCATAAAACTTGAACGTTCTTTCAAAAACCTCTCGTACAGATAACCAAGGAGACAGATACAGGAGTTTAGTAATAGTTTATTATAGATCAAAGTATTAGAGAAATCGACATCATCCAAAATGATTTTGAAATAATGGACTTGTGAAAGAAACAATGGAAAACCGCACTCAACCACTTAATGGGTATTTAATTGACAGGATGATACCTATTCTTGAAACCTATTATAGCTATAGATATATTTATTTAGAAATTTCCTCTTGTCTTTTCCATTTCAGGCGAGATTATGATCACAGCTTGTATTTTTGTCAAGCAATCATACAGATTGTATACGTCTTGTATTAATGTATCTATACTAATATTAATAACTCAGGCCCCGGAATCACAGACACAATAGAAAATCTATTGTGTCGTGGACCGATCGGGCCGTTCGGGGCTCAATGGGTTAAAAAGCTGAAGAGTTTGTTTGTTTGTTTGTTGGAACGCGCTAATCTCAGGAACTACTGATACGATTTGAAAAATTATTTCGGTGTCAGATAGCCCATTTATCGAGGAAGGCTATAATATATCATAACCCTAAGACCAACAAGACCGGAGCGACGCGGGTGAAACCGCGTTAGTTAGTTTAAATTTTTTCATTCACAGATTGAATTTTCTAATTTTTTGACGTGAAATAATAAACATGTTTGTTTGAAATGTTAAATGTTTGTATGGATTTATGTTTATTTGGACATTGAAAATTAAACATCATTAATGTATTTTAGAAACAAATTATATCAAAATTGAATCCATTTACCTGAATTATAAACTACATTATTAACGAGCCAACGGTAATTAGAAAACATAGGTAGAGGTCGATTATTATTTTATACAGTATACAATAAACATATTCACAAAAGGATTGATTTTAGTTAGTACTAGCAGTCCGCCCCGGCTTCGCCCGTGGTACATGTTTACGTTTTCTCTATTTATGAACCATCCTCGTACTTCCAGGAATATAATAAAAAAAGAATTATCGTAATCGGTTCAGCCGTTCTCAAGTTATGCGCTTACCAACACATTTTGGGAAATACTGTAACAAGAACGACACAAAGGACTAGGGTAGTGTCATCAATACCATCTGTCAGAAGACAGTCTTAGAAGAGATTAACTAGCACTTTACGAATAATAATATAACATCTTATTCCTATCCGATAGTTTTTAGGGATCCGTATCGAAGGGTAAAACGGGACCCTATTACTGAGACTTCGTTGTCTGTATGTATGTCTGTCTCCAGGCTGTATCTCATAAACCGTGATAGCTGGAAAGCTGCAATTTTCACAAATGATGTTTTTCCGTTGCCTTTATAACAACAAATACTAAAAAATAATAAAAATAAAGTATTAAGTGGGGTCCCCATAGTACGGAGCCTTTCGTGCTTCGTGCGCGAGTCCGACTCGCACTTGACCGGTTTTATTTGTTGATAGGTATTTTTGTATCACGTTTACACTCTTATAGGTGGCCCGTGTCCCAGCAGTGGGAACGTATATAGGCTGATGATGATGATAACTCGTTTATAGCACTTTATTTTACTAGGTAGTGTTTTTAAAAAAAATTAGATTATTTGTTATTTTTGAGGAAAATTTCCGTTACTTAATAACTTAATAAGTTTCATCATAAATAAAAAAAGACGTGTGGCACTCGGGGACTGCCGCGGTAAAGCTATTGCATGCTATGCCTTCAACTTTCAAGCCATACCTCCGTGTCCGTCGGAGTAAGGAGCGTGAGGTTTTTTCGTTACGGAATTTCTCGTTACGCCCCCGCGCTCAAGGCCCGCGATAGAAGCTATGCAATAGCTTAATATTTCTATTAAATATCTTATACAATTTTAGTCGTCTTGCATGTAATGGTTACTGCGCTTTCATAAATGCTTAAGATAAATTGGTAACGTCGCAAGCGGCTAAACGTTTTCCTGTCATAAAAAAGACAAATACCTCCGACTTAACATAACCGTTAAATCTATTAAATTAAAGGCCGTGAATGGACTTTAAGATGCGCGTTAAAAAGCAGCCACTTAATAAAATTTAAGGGGACATTTATCGTACCGCTTCGAATTTTAGGGCGAGTGAAGTTTTATGTTTACCGCGAACATAAAAGAAAATCTTTTAAGGGTGCAAACGTTCTTTTATATGGTAACATAAGGGACTTTGTACAAATGTTCTAGTGACGTGTTACGATCAACCCTTTTCTATTGCAGTCATTAATAAATGTTTGTATTGAGACAGTGCGATTATTTTTCAGTAGTTCTCGATATGAATAATGCATTTGGTATAGAATTTATAAGTACTGTGAGATTTAAATAAAAGTACTAAAATCCTGCAGTTTTACTATTCGATCTACCCAACTGAGTTCACCTGTGTTTCCGTGCACGTATCGCATCCAACTATTTTATCATCAAATACGAAAATAATGATAGCATGTTGGCAGGCTGAGTAGAATACTCTAAAGAACATACGAGAAGTTTGTGTCTTTTGCCTATAGAAGAAAGTCGTGTTCGTAACAAAACTATATATAACTCAAGAAATTTAGCTGTTCTTGAATAGATTTTTAGTTTTTGGTTGTGTTGACTTGTCTCTGAATTAGAATTCGGAAAAAATACCTTCGTTGAAACTGTGTAGAAACTGGATAATAATCTATACTATAAAAATGAATCGCAAAATGTTTTGGTAAGCACATAACTCGAGAACGGCTGAACCGATTTCGTTATAACATTCCTTGAAATACGAGGATAGTTCTAATGGAGAGAAAACGTAAACATGTATCACGGGCGAAGCCGAGGCGGACCGCTAGTAAAATATAGATGTATCACATTATAAGCAAACAGTAGGTTGATATCAAACAATACTCGCCCTCACAGGGGACACGGGACGCCGTGTCCATTTCCTCAACACTTCATGAATACATTTTGTACGTAACATACAATAGATATTTCATGTAAGTTTGATTATTCAAAGTAGTATTAGTAAGTCAAAAGCTGCGAATTGGCATACGAAGAATATTACAATGTTTCTCGTTGAACTGTCAATGTCGAGGTTGTTGAAACTTCTGCGAATTTCAGATACGCTTTTGTGATGTACACTCGATTGAGTTTCAATGAAAGGCTGGAACTCAACTGTTGGTAGTAAATAATTCTTGACTTGTTTTCCTATGTTATTGACCGTGGCTACTAAGTAATTAACATAAAAAATCACAATTTTAGATAAATTGAACAACTTTATTACGTCATAGAGTTTAAGGTTCACTATACAATCAGAAAAGCAAATGTGATACAAAGAATTTGAATTGATATAGTTAATATTCAGTTAGTATTAAAATCGAATTATTTCTAACATATTCGACACAACTGCCTGATAGGTCGATGCAGTGTAATAATGACACTTTGCAAAATCTCCCATCAATACAAAATTCGTAAACAAACTCTTCAATAGCATTAAGGTCCCCCTCCACTACAAAGCTAACATATCCTATTGTTCCAGGACTGTACCGTCTTCATGTTCGACAAGCGCGTCGTCGACAAGCTATACCGCCCAAAGCGCAAAGACCTGATGCTGGACCGCCTCCGGGCCTGTATCGGCGAACTCGACAAGATGCGTCACCCACGTATGCTGCAAATTCTGCACCCAGTGGAAGAAAGCACTTACACCATTGCATTCGCTTGCGAGAGACTCATGGGCAGTCTACACAACATCCTGACTTGGCATGTAAGTGATACTTAGTGATTTTTATTACGTAGTACAAACAACAGAATGTAGGATATGTGCCATAAGTATTTGGAATCTAATAACTCGAGAAAGCCTTTCACAATTTTATCCCTTAAAAAATAAATCCATAACATTTAAACTAGATATACTACGTCACAAATTACTAAGGCATAACGGAGCACATTAGTTTGTAAATCGCAATTACCGTGCTAGAATTTCAAGGAACACAGCTTAAAATTGCATATAAGATGAGAAAGTTACGAGTGAAATGGGATAAGAGAATATTGAATTAACTCACTGTACGTGATCATAATTTTCCCATTTTATGTATCGTATCTGTATACATGCCGCTCCAAGAATCGTGCTCGCAACGCGGTTCAAACATTTTTAAATTACCCGTATTCCGTTTATGCTCCATAAAATATCAATTTTGTATAGTTAACGTAGAAATTTTTAAGTCCCAGATCGTCGGTTTATGTAGGAAAGAACGTTAAGATAGTGGAGATATATAAATCGAGGATTTAAACATGAATCAGCTGTATTCAGGATATAGAAATGTGTCGATAAAAATCGATCACTAGTAAAAATTAGAAATGACAAGGCTATTTCCAATCACATGTCCGATACCTCTAGAGAAATAGTATTAAGAAGTGAGGTCTAGAAAATCAGGCGTAGCCGTCTAAATTACAAAAAGCCTTTCCGTTCGATTGTTTCGTTCTTTGTAGGATTACATTCGTATATTTTATACCGACGACAAAGCCAGTAACGTTACAATTACAACTATTTAGTACCCTCCATTACCTCTGGAAAAAGATCAATTACTTTATTCTTTTATCTGAGACGGGATTACATGTCGGCCGGCTTATCGTCTATTCGAATTATAGTGTCTGGAGTTCTGAGGTAATTGGCTTTTAAAGACCTCATATTTTCCTCTTTTCTGGCAGTTTCTGAATCAACCTGTTCGGTTCGGTTACATTTCGATTATTGATCGGACAAATTAGTCCCGAATGGACGGTTTAATATTTTAACAATATGAGGTTCGCTATGGTTTCGCTGTTTTACTTGTGTGGTTTTGTTTAATTAAAAACAATTTAAAAAGTACAGCCTGATCATGGTTATGTCAATCGCAAAGAATTAGCCATATCGATCATGGCAAAATTAAAACAATACCTTTATAAATAAATAATATAAACGCATTTAAAAGCAAACGGATAATTATACCCACAGATTATATCCATAATTTATTGCAAATTGATCAAATCAAATGTTGAAAGAATATTAAAATTACAAGCCTCCAAACAGAGACATTAATTTACGCGAAATTAATGAAACACGTTGGGTCCGTACAAAAAAGTCAATTGTACAAAACAATCAACGGAAAAAGTACCAAAAAGGTCCAAAGTACATTTCAATTTATCCCGATGAATACTAAACCTACAAAGGCGCAGAAAATATGAACAGGTATTTTTTCGAAAGGCTCCCCATGATTTTTAAAGTTTAGATACTAAATTTAGTGCAAAATTATACTTCATTCAAATATAATTAAGACGTGATCTGTTTGCTATTTATTTCACTAAATGGTTCTGAAATAATAAATTTTAATAAATTCGGAATTAAAAAAAAGTCGTTTTCTAACAGTACCTAGTGTCGAGAGACAAATAAAACATATTTCCTTATTAGATTACATAATATCATAACGAGTTAAATAGAACACTACTCATTATGCTACATCATGTTACATTGTTTTCATAATCCCCGAATAACGGTCCTTATTCATTATCCTGTATCTTCATAACGTACTTCGTGTTTAGGTCTAGGTTTAGGTCTTAGCAACATGATCGAAATAAGTGAAATTCCATCAACATGAGTCCCCGTGAAGGATATACTATGTATAATATTCATTTTACTATTTACAATTTTTTTGCAACAATCTACCATGGTGCCTACTTTTCCCAACGAACCTCAAATAGGACGTTAATGTAAACTTGATAAAAACCAAATATCATCAAATTCATATTAATACCCAAAAGTGTAATATATATGAAACCATCTATTAAAATTATTAGTTTACTAATTATTCAATATAAGTATTAAAAAAGGATAATATAATATAAGTAATAAAGTTATTACTTACCTTTTAAGCGGAATCATGTTGATGTAATTTCACTTATTTCGATGACATTTTAATGATTTTGAAATAAAAAATTGCGTATGGCACCTATAACAACGAAAAAAACGTCTTGCAATAACAAATTTATGTCTGATGGATCTATCTAAAGGCAAAAGATTAAAAATTACGAGTTAATAAATGACTTTAAATTACGGATATTTTCCTGTGCGCACTAATAAACGCAACCACTACCGCCAGCCAGACAGCGCGGACTCTAACCGAAATAGCAAGAGAAACAATATATCAAAAACCCAACTGTACTAAAATGACTTTTTTTAAAACGTTAATAGCTCCCGTACCATGAGTTAGTATTAAACACTCTTTGGTAAAATATATGGTATTTATATTTTCGACGTTTCACAAAGATTATACATGCATTTGGTATTAATACAATTAATGTTGGTAATATATGTTAATTCTGAGCACTTATACGCTTAATAAAGTGCACCCAATCTCGTATTTGTTATATAATAGTTTTTATAAACAAAATAGTACTGAGATGGAACAATTGTTCTGATGCAACCACTATCTCTAAATCTTACTTTAAATTCATCTACGGTTTGTATCTAAGAATATTTAGCAAATCCCGTATTTTCGAGAAGCGGGCACATCCTATTCATAGCCGCTGTTTCAGCCACGCTTCATTTGCGAGATTGGCGTTAAATTTGTATCTATTTCACCCAAATATAAAAACTTTGTCTTCCTAACTTACTCTTAGCCATGAAATACTGTTTTACACCTTGCTTGTTTAATTATTAAATTAGAAAATAACTTCTCTTTGCGTCATAACAGCTATTTATAATTTGCCATAAAAGTCCGTTCTGAATAGTATGGAAAATCACTTCGATTTTATTATATGGAATATTTCCCTAATAAGGTACGTATTTCGCCAGACGCTGAATGATTTCGTATTCTTGAATATAATAATGAACGAAGAAATTCTACTAAAAATAACATTTAATGACGCGAATATAGAAAAACGACACTCAAATAGTTTTCTGTAAAATCCCCTCATTACGTTGAAACCGAGTATATGAATAAAAATAGCTACTTAACTATGTAGTAATGGAGGCGAGTATTAATTTTAATGGCAGAAATCGAGCCACCTTATAGAATATCTAAATGTAAAAAGGAATACCGTTTTCCAGGACCCATTCTTTTCCTTATAACTTTACTCCAATTTGCGAATCCTCGTGTCACACCTGCGGCTAATGTTAATAATTAACGTGCTAAAAAGTATTTAAAGAATATTTCTATTCTAAGGTAGTGTTGCTACAGCTTCATATACTTAGCATATGTTCTCAGATTTATGTTTACACATTTAATACATTTCATTAGTTTTTCAATTATAAATATTTAGCATATAATTAGTATCAAGCAAAAGATCACGAAGGCATAATAACTCTCTGATTGTAATTATAGGTATATTGTAGCATTTCGGTTCAGACATAAGAAATATAGAAACAATATGTTGGGTCATCACAGAATGCCGATGCCTTAAAAAAGATGACCACAGACAATAACCAATGTTTAGTTCAATCATCGTTGAAAGATCCTATTTGGCAGCACTCTGAAACAACAGAGGCATCAATATGGTGATCACGCTTCCTTCAGTCCTAATCGAGTCAGTTACCACAAGCTCACAGAAGATCGGCGTTAACTGACTGCGTATTAGCAGTATGTTATCGCATTTCACACGCTTATTAACCTTTGATCCCGTCCCTATCCCTGAGCCTTTGTAATTTGTTTATCATAAAACGTTACACGTGACGCCTCCCTACATTATTATCCCGTACTAGCTTTACGCCGGCGGCTTCGCTCGCGTAGTCAAAGAAAATATCACATAGTTCCCATGCTCGTGGGATTTCCGGGATAAAACATGTCATTTCTCAGGTTTCAAGAAATCTTTGTACCTATTTTTGTAATTTGAAAATTTAAAATTTGTATTGTATTTTGAGGAAACTCCATGCAGTACTTTTTGAGTTTAGCCGGGATACAGACAAACAGACAAAAATTGTAAAAATCTATATTTTTAGCTTCGATATCGGTTGTAGACCATGTATTCTTTAAGAATTTAATGTACAGTTTTGATTTTCCTACTATTTAATTATATGAAGATAAAACACCTGCAACCTTGAAAACTGATTACAATGAAACTAGACTGAATGTAACAATTTGTATGAAAATCAAGCTTGCAAAATTTCTGCGACGCTCCGAGGGTAATCATGGAGCGAGATTTTTATAATTCACTATGAAGTCTGTATTAATATCCTGACCTGACGGTGGAGCTTGATTTATGTGGCGTTTGCTCCCAATTTAAATACAATATTACCACCTTTTCATCAACAAGGTTAGTCAATCTGTGGGTACAATTATAATCTTTACATCTTATACGCAGCATTTACTCGTAAACGGCTCAGGCCGATAATTCGGATAATTCGTATTTTGACGTGTTTTTTCAGTCAAACAAACTTTCATCAAAAAGTTAAGAAAATGCGAAAACAGGCTATTAACTTCACGGATTCGACGATTTGCACGAAGACAGGACGTCTGTCGGGTTAGCTAGTCAATTATATTAAGTTACGTAGCAGTCAACGCGCTCAAAACTATTCAAGAACAAGTGCAATCTCGTAAAGTATTCTGACTAAGCAGCAATATACCGTACACACTGGGCTCACTTGCCACAATCAATCACGCAAGATGCATTTCCCCCGAGAGACATTAGACGATGGAGTGGATCTGTGAAAGGATCGTGAAAGTACATACTTTACACATAAGATGGTAATCTGAGAATATTCCTCACAAAATTACCATGACATATGGCCCTGCCTTGACGCAGCTGTATTTACGTGTCTTCAAAATGTGTGACCCCTTTTTTCTTCATTGAACTTTTTTTTCAGAAATATTATAATCATTGTAAAAAAATAGACCCAATATTACTAAAATTTCTAATTAAATTACTTCCTATATCTGTATTGCCTTTGCAGTCAACAAAATTAGCCATGATTCATCTAGTGATGTCCTAATATCAATAGCACACATAGGTCAAATATAGCAAAAGAAAGTGTGTTGAAATACTTACTTCGTAATAGTGCAGGTCGTCTGTATATAGCAGGTAAACTACGAACATGCATGCATACTCGCACCTCCATACATCTCATAAGTCTCCTAAAGTATTTTCATGAATTCTAACTAGCTTACATGTTCCGAGAATGTATTTGAAACAGTCTAGGTCCAGTTATCAAAGTAGAAGTGGACTTCAGAGTTTCGTTTTGGAGTTTAGCGTTCCAATTTCCAATGCGTATTTCAAATATAATAGGAATGTTCTAGTATTTGGTTAGAATCGACACCAAAACTCCAAACTATGAATTTTCTAACGCCTTTATTAACCAAAAGTGTAAAGTTTTATTTTTGCCTGTTATTTGAACCGCTATTCGACGTTTTAATTGTAAGCTACAGTATAAAAATTCTAATTGAACAAGCTATCCAATCAAATAAAAATCACAATAACGATATTTTAAAAAGAAAAAAAAAAACAAATGTTGAAATGCGATTTGAAAATTTCCTTTTTTATTACAAGAGGTACAATACAAATAGACACTGACTATAATTAAAATCAATCACTGATATGTTTTATGCAAGGGCACAAAAAGAACAACACCATTCAACCAGACCTTAAATGTTAAAGAATAGAAAAAATCCCGCCCCGTAAAATATTCTTTACATTCTATAAAAATTCACAAAATTCACCCTGTTGGCAAAAAAGCTCAAGTACTAAATTCCCACAGGAGTCGAACCCGATCCCACCTGAGGGTCCGTTCCCAGTGATCCCCAACCCGCCGAGCCTGACTCCGCCCACGGCGCAACCGCTGCCATCCATCAGCACCACACGCCCAGCGTTCGCGAAGGAGTACAGCTTCCTGGACTTGGAGATACGCCATGGATTCCATCAGGTTAGTGACTAGTTTGACTAACCAGGTGTTTAGGACTACGGCAAGGAACGGAAAAGAGTATTTCCTTTTAAACGGTAGAAACGACTAGCCACTATCATTTTTAACCAAACATTAATTCATGGCAAGGAACTTACAACATTTTACTTACTCAATCAATATTTTAATTATATAAAAAAAATGACTATTGTGCCTCATTTTCTTGATTGTGAAATCACCTATCTCCTAAAGCTTGATGGCTATAATAAGGTACTTCGAGAGTTTTCTAAAGTTTTAGTATTATTTTAATATTTTTGAAGTGAAAACTTCTTTAGCGGCGTTGAGCACTTTTTCTGTAATGGGTATAAAATCTTAAACTCGCGTCAGGACACGTGACCTGATCGAAAAAGCGTTAAGACGGATGGATATCAAACATGCTCAACGTTAATAATCAAGTTTTCACTTCTGTCGTCACTCCCGGAGTGAAACCCGTCTTTTTTAATATTTTTAATAACGCTGGAGGCTAATAAAATATAAAGCAAGGCACTTATTTGCCTTTAAGAAAAGCAGATAAGTGGAATATGTAAAATTTCAATATATTCAAAAACCACGAAAAGATAAATAAAAAAATATGTTTAGATGTTCATGTGCTCAATAACGCAAAATCGCCACCGGTTTCAGTAATTTCCCACTCAAACATATTAAGAGCCAGTAAACCTGTATCCTGTTTAGTGCGGATGAAGCCATTACTGGCAGCTTATCATACATTGAGCGTAAACATGCTTTTGATGTAGATTATTCATCAGTTCGCGCTAACTTGATTACTTGCACGTATCTATACTAATATTATAAAGCTGAAGAGTTTGTTTGTTTGAACGCGCTAATCTCAGGAACTACTGGTCCTATTTGAAAAATTCTTTCGGTGTTAGATAGCCCATTTATCAAGGAAGGCTATAGGCTATATATCATCACGCTTAGACCAACAGGAGCTGAGCACTGCGGGTAAAACCGCGGGGCACAGCTAGTATACAATAGAGATTGAATTATTGAAACCAAAATCATAAAGGCAAGGTCAAGATCAATCATTTGAGGTTAGCTGCCACAATATGCACTTGAACAATACATATATATATATTATTTAGGCTTATGGTTTCTCTATTAGCAAAGCTATATTGTGTTCTAGTAATTTATGTATATACCTATTAAATGTTAATAGTATAACAAATTCGAACGATTCGGTATAACTTTCTGGACTGTCTTCATCCTACGGCCAAGAGTGGATTTGTAATAGAAAGAATTCAATTCAAGAAAAGAAAGAATCTTAAATTTTCTATTACCTATGTTTAATCTTGAATTACTTGAAGTTTAT
Organism: Colias eurytheme; assembly: GCF_061535395.1. Lineage (NCBI taxonomy): Eukaryota > Metazoa > Arthropoda > Insecta > Lepidoptera > Pieridae > Colias > Colias eurytheme. The sequence continues at coordinate 2,861,565 of NC_142980.1, forward strand.
AAATTGAAATTGTATGTTCAAATGTATATATTATATAAGTACTATCAAATTCACTACGCAGTTGAGTAATAATTAAAAAATTAGCAACTAAATTGGAGCTCATAATGTGTCTAACGTCAGTACCTCAGTAGGATGATTAAGTTTTTCTTATTTATTTATTTTATATTTTAGACTTAGGTATATAACTAAAAAAACATTTTCAAGTTTTATTCGATTAATGTTTGTAGTTACCATTGCTAATAAAATTCAAATTATGCTGCCGAAATCTGCTCCTTCAGTTACATAATATTTAAACTGTAATACGTTACAGTATCAAATTCAATTTAACATAACCTTTGATATTATATCGCCTGCAAAATGACGCGTAGTACCCTTTATCCATAGTGTCCGCTGCGAAATTACTTATTATCTTCCTTTTGACGTTTACATTGAATTAATCAGCGAATTAATATGGATTAAGCTATCGAGAGCTGGATTTAATTCATATTAACCTTTAGATTTAACTATCATTTTTGCAACCTTGACTCTGAGAGCGTAATGAAGCTTGTACTGGTTCAATAATTGAATAGAGATACTTATAAAATTCTCGCTAATAAATTATCGAAGAAAATTTATTGCTTCGGGCTATAAACTAGCTAGTCTATTTAGAAATCCGCCACTGGCACTTCTGCAAGGTAAATGAAGGACTCAACGATATTTACGAACAGACGCTCGCAACTGCACGTGCTCTAAGCCGTGGGTAAAGATTCTATTAGAACGGTTTCCGCGTAATATCCTCGTTTTATCACTCATTTCAAAGCTTTTAAACAGCATAAATATTTCAATACTCGCCTACTTACACAATGGAATGAAATATTCCAGCGTATTTTTCTCAAGTTCAATGTCGAGTCGCTACTTAACGTGGAATAGTTCTTGAAAACGTAATACTGCGTTGACATAAAGCAAAGCGGAGGAAAGTTATTTAACTTCCTCACAATAGCAATAATATTAAAGTATTCCATTAGAATCGTGCGACGCTGAGACTTAGACGTATTGAAATATCAAGTTTGTTGTTTGTTTAGATGCGCTTCAGTAAATTGATTGAATTGATTTGACTTTGGAATTTCCATTTTGTATCAATGTTATTTTTCCATTGTATTGATGACTACTTATAACTTAACTTGAGACTATACGAAACAACAACAAACAACTCCAAAAATGTTATAGGTTATTTATTGAACTGGAATTAAAAATTTACCTAAGAACTTACCATACATTCGTGGACACAATAGCGTAATAAATGAATTGTTGTTACTTCGCTTTTGTTTTTTTTTACAAAATAAGAATTTTAGTTACAAACTCCGAAAGCAATTTTGATTGAGGAATACTTCCTACAGGAGCTTAGCAAATCGGACCTCGGTTCATTTCTGAGCTGGGCGAAAATATTAACTTATTTTCATTCGTCAGTTTTTCTGGGCACGAATTCTGATTATAAGTAACTAGCTTTCCGCCCGCGGCGTCGCCCGCGTTTTCAAAGAAAAACCCGATCCTGTAGGATTTCCGGGATAAAACTTATCCTATGTCCTTTCTCGGGTATCAAAATATCTCTATACCAAATTTCATGCAAATTGGTTCAGTAGTTAAGGCGTGATTGAGTAACAGACAGACAGAGTTACTTTCGCATTTATAATATTAGTATGGATTAATAAAGAACTCAAAATTGATAATTATTGTTTGAGTAATATTTTGTTGTATTTCTGTTTCATATATTTCCAGTGTTAGGCGTTTAGACATTTCTACCGCTGAAGCGTTTTAACCATGTTTTAACCATGTTTTAACCTTATTGTGCTGCGTTTGCCATAACTACTCAATTAGGTACTCTTTTGAAAGAAATAATATATCTATACCTAATTACCTAATCTATGTTTTCATAAGTAATATTTACATTCTATTGTAGCTTAAAATGTTCAGTTACAGATCGGGTATCAATGTATCATAATGTCAAGGTGTTTTAGGGTCGATTTTTCAATGCTTGGATAAAACTTATCCGTCCAATAAATAATAATAATATCACGATAATATTAAAATTTCACGTAAATTGTCAAATACGGGCAATTATAATACGTTTTTAAAATGGCAGTTTTATATTTATATATTATTCGACGAATAAGTTTTATCTTGGTTTTATCCAATCATTGAAAAATCGGCCCTCAATCTAATCTTATCTAATAATAGTTTTAAAAATCTAATAATAGTTTTAAATCTAAATAAATAATAATATATAAAATAAATCTTATCTTATAATAGTTAATAGTTAATAAATAATAAAATAAATCTTATCTAATAATAGTTTTAAAAATGACTCACTCGTTCGCTCGCTTCTTTAAACATTATGTTCATTTCACATTTAATCCATATCATGGTCATCTGTGGTTTTCGGGGAAACAGATATGCTTTCGCATTTATAATATTAATAATATGGATTATTATTCATAATAACCCGATCACGTGTATCGCATGTAAAATACTAGTTTTATTTTCAAGGTATTTTTACAATAGTACAATTTATGACATTATAAAAAGCAGTGTTTAATTGGAGTTACCTTGGTCTTTGAGACAATAAGTCGGGGGATCGAGATCAGGCGAGTGTGCCGGAAATAAATTGATTTTTCAATTTATTTGCTCATGTGGATAACGTCACCACCACTCAAGACGGTAAAGGAAAGCGTCATGTCGAAGAATCATAAGTTCCACGACATCTGCCAACCCGCACTTTTCAAGCGAGGTGGATTATGACCTGAACATACATAAGAGGTCCGCGTCCCAGCAGTAGGAAGATAATAGTCTGATACCGGTATTTACATTAATTTTTAATGTAAATACCGGTACCATATAGGTACCATTTTGTGCGCCGGTTATTTGCAAAAACAATTGTTGTTTTTTTTTGAAGTGAAACTTCTTTATCGGGGTTGGAAAAAAATTTTTGTGTAACATTTTTTCGTTACGCGTGACATTTTTCCGTTACGCGCCATATTTTTCTTATCCCTACCACGCGTGATTCAACGTATTTCTGTAAAGTTACATTGTATTTATTTTTTTTAAACTAAGGTCATGAAGAAGTTTCATTTCTTACGTGTGTACACTAGTAGAAAGAAGAAGAAAGAAAGAAAAAACATTTATTCCTAGAAAAAGGTACACACACAAGAAGAAAACACAAAATAGAAGAAAAAAGAAAGTACGATACATAAAATTAGACGTATCATGTTTGCCGAGAATTTCGTACTGTGTGCACTGCATTTCCAGAAAAGGGTCTTGACTCAGCTTTCTGCCATAGTCGCAACAAGCTGCGACTACAGCGCTGGCTGGCTCCAGTACACGCACACATTTTTATTTTTTATTTTTAATGTAAATGCCGTCACGTGAACATTTTCGAAGCAGAGTCCCTGGACGGTTTATTTATTTATTTATTTATTAGACACACCAATAATGACTCAATTAATACAATTTACAGAAATACATTAATAATTATTTCATAAACTGAATTGGCCATAAAGCAAGCATAAAGGTTAACATGATGTCTTATAGCAATATTATTTCTTGTGAGGGAAAGTGATGACGCTAGACGAAATACATAGAGCTTTATATAGCTATACTAGCGGTCCGCCCCGGCTTCGCCCGTGGTACATATGAAAAATAGATGTTGGCCGATTCTCAGACTTACCCGATATGCACAGAAAATTTCATGAGAATCGGTCCACCCGTTTCGGAGGAGTATGCAGACTAACATTGTGACACGAGAATTTTATATATAAGAAGAGAAGATAGAGCTCTGACACTTAGCTCTTTTGACCACACTGGAATTACTGCTTTTAATACACCATACTCCCCACATAAGTTATTAAATTCAAATATCTAAATATTATTTCCTACCCGTGTATAACGACGTAATATTGCGTCGCAATGCAATGTAATGACATTTATCCGTTGGGAAATTGCATCAGATATTGATGTTTATTTATGTTATGGAAATTATCATTAAGTTCAAAGTCAAGTCCCATGTGCCCTTGTGTGGTATGGGGACTGCATTTCATATTTCACTGATCAATCTTAAGGACAAGTCACATAGTATAAACTATAGAGCGAACGCTTCCCGCGTCTGCCCTTGTAAGTATGCATGTATGCTCAGATCTCTATAAATAAGCAACGAATTTTTAATTTTTATGCGTTTTTTTGACGTGACAACGTCTTACAATTCGATTGAGCCAGCTGCACGCATGAAAAAACTTGACTCATGCGGCGTTACCTCTCTCTGAGGCGTTCCATGTATGGCTTGAAGTGCAAGAGAGCGCGGAACGAGCGACAAAGACGCACAATCGGACGTTGTCACGTTCAATAATCGTCAGTAAACCGACTTTACAGACAACCAATTTTTTTTAATGGATAGAGTGACTTTAAACGAGGAAGGTTTAAGTATATAATTTATATATTAATTATCATAAACCACAATCAATTAGGTGGTTTTAGATAATTAGGAGAAGAAACAGATATACAAGAGATTTAGTAATTGTTTTATTAACAAAAAAGGTTTTGAAGAAAACTTGAATTTCAAATGTAAAAAAATTTAATATTCGGAAATGTTTAATTTTATTAATTCAACTCATTTAAAGGTACTCAGTACGATTCGCCTAAATAAAATTCAGTCATGCATTTAAATTTCACAAATGAATTACCGACTTCTAGAACTGTTTATTTTATACGCATTGTTTTGTTTGACATCAGACTTTGAGCTTTCTCGGCTGTAGTTTGTATGTTTATGTTTTATGTAAATAGTTCCCAAAAAGCTACCTTTGCCTTAAAATTATTTTACGTTATACGTAAAGTTTTTTAAAGAAAATCTATCAGTGAAACAGAATTGTTGCTTCTAACAATTCAAGTCTCAATCAAACTCAGTTACTTACAAATCATGTTTTGGAATTCAAAATTCAGAAACATCAACCTTCAAAAATGTATATCCTCACATAAACCTTTATATTGACAAATAAGATGAAATAGTATATAATATAATATATTTGTACGATGTCTAATAATTTTGTCTATCCTCCTAAGGACCAATGGCCTCATATAAGTACATAAACACCATCACCATTACAACCCAAAGCACCAAAAAGTTTTAACTAAATTACCAACCACTGTCCTCATCCGATGACAAAATCGAAAATTCGAAATAACTTAAAAAATACCGCGCTTTTCTGCCTATGATCACTGTGTAACGCGATTGGCTGAATTGAACTATTAGGTTTGATAGGTAAATGAGTTATCCAATCGCAGAATTTTACAATACTTTAGTTAAAGTTTTGAAAATGGCTGGTCAACGTAACAGAGGTAAGTTAAATCGTTAATTATCATATTAATCTCTCACTTGATTTTCATTTGGTATTGAAAAATGAATAGTTAAAACAGTACAGGAACGTATTTTAGTTAAATTTAACGAAACAATTCATATTGTATTTTTAAAATTCACGGATAATTTTTATGTGATCATGTGTGAACATTGGTCATTACTTACACTATTATTTTCATTTTTTTTGTACTCATTTGAAGACATTGGTAGTCAATGACTATAAAAAATTTAATTAGTTAATAATTTATTTTGTTGTTTTACAGTAATTTTGAGTGTAATTGTCCTGTTTTATGATTATAATTTATTTAAACTGTCAACAGGAATTACTATTGCAATCAAAATATACAGTTATCTTCCTTATTTTTTCAGTTATTCGTGACGATAATATCATCGATTTCCTAGCCGACTGACGGAGATTTTATTCCTAGTGATGAAGACTTAGGAGACCCACCATTTGTTTCCGAATCGATTTTTAGTTAGCTCATTGATATTTCAAGTTCCTAATATTGTACTTCCAATGTTTTTATTTCTTTTTTTAACATATGTTCAGATAGTTTAGATATTTTATTACCTAATATGTAGTAAACTTACACATTTAGAATTTAAGAAAAACTGTTTTTAATTCTTTTGTATACTTTGTAGAGGTTTTTGTATGATCTCATATGTTATAACATAAGTAAATAAAAAGATCTACAAGTAAAACCTTATTTTAATAAAAAAATTTTTGGATTCACTTAGGTCTGATGTGATCACATGAGAACAAAATAAATCGAGTTTTTTTTTTCAGAAATGTATTCTATAAGCTATATTTTACACAGATAAAAAATCCCACAAGTAAATTTTAACTCTAACAATAAAAAAAATAAAAAAATATCATTGGGTGGCAGGTCTAATGTATTTTTATGTACTCAGGTGAGAACAATGGGTGGTAATGCAGAATTGGGTTGTTGAGGAAGTGATTATGAGGAAGAGGAGGAGGAAGAGGAATTTTCACACACAAATTTAGAGGATGCGGATGAGGAAGAGGATATTTTTTTGAGGAAGAGGATGCGGATGAGGAAGCGGAAGAGGAAGCGGATGAGGATGAGGATGATAGGAAATTATAAGCAAAATTAAAAAACAAAAACTTTTAAAATTAAAAATTAAAACAAAAGCCATTCTCCTGTCTCTACATATTGATGTTTAAGGTTAGGGGAGGTTAGCTCGCCCGATCGCGTATTTACAAAGCCTGTAAGTACTATAGTAGTAGTATACTATTTGAGTCACGAGCCGGACTCAGATGAGCTTTTGTTTATGCATATTACTCGAAAAAACCCACAGAAAAAACCTAATCTATATCAGTGCCAGAAGCGACATTAGGCGATTTCCACAAAAAAAAAACTAACTGGTAGATATTATTATTATGTAAGCTTAAACAACTTGTTTGTTTTTTATTTTAAAATGACTTTTGACAAACATTATTTGGTAAAATATTTTTCTTCTGAGTATGAGAGAAAATGTTATATTATTATGTTTAGAGATAAGTGTTAGGCGCAGATATAAATATGGCGGTAAGACTCTACTCTTGTTAGTTAGTAGAGTCCGACTCGTAACTCAAATACATAGTTTAAATAGGCTTTGTAAATTTGCCGCCCGATCGGATCAACATCCTCATAAATATCCTCTAAATTTTGAGGAAGCGATAGCGGAAGAGGATTTTTTTATTTTCATTTTTGAGGATGCGGTAACGGTAGAGGAACCCAAAATATTGCGGAACTTCCGCATTATGAGGAAGCGGAAGAGGAATCCTCAACAACCCTAATGCAGAATAGGATTTTTTTAGCTTGGTCCTTAGGAGGCTATATAAAATAACATGTCCGTAAAAAAGAAATGTTTACCCATCAACACGTAATACCTTTCAAACCACACCGTTCACAATGAATCATTTTAAATAACATTCATCAAGATACAACCCATTAGTCGCCCAACCAATAATAATCACTCATTCTATCGCATTTTCCAGTACAAATAGTTGGATTTCAATTATCCATTATACAGCTCGACACACGCCTGACGGCCATTCATTAGCGACTGGATCCTGTAAATACTAATGGACTTGTATTGTTCGCAGATTTCTGAGGCGCTGCAATTCATGCACTTGACATTGAAAAAGATGCATCGTAACGTTTGCCCATACAACGTGCTAGTGACGAGGCGTGGCGTCTGGAAGCTCTTCGGCCTTGAATTCGCCGGTACGTAAACACCTGTCAAACCATATAACCCGGCTAATGTACGCTTGAGTGGTTACGGTATAATACGATTTTGCTATGTTTTAATCAAGTGTGGTGTAATGTGTTCATATTGGAGTACGTACTGGATAACCAGCTGATTCTTTATTATATGCAGATGCAGATTCTTTATATGCAGATGTGCTGATTCTTTATTCGGTGATTTTGTCATTGACAAAAATAATGAGGTCGTGTTAGTAACACCACTTAGATGAAAGCATTTAAATGATTTTTGGTTAGTTGAAAAACAAATCAAATAGTTGGCGCGAATACCTAGTTATTGATACATAGACATAAGATATATCTATGTATATTCTGCAATTATACTACAGTCTACACAGGATATGTCCTGTATTGTTAAATAGTCTAAATAATCTTAATTAATCAGTCTTAATTTTCTACAAACCATAGTACACGCTGCGCTATTAAATCTTTGTTAATAATTTATTTACTTGGATACTTTGATCTATCGAACCAAATATTTGTCGAATAATTAAAACAAGTTCTTACCGCGGTGGGGCTTCATGGACTCCAATCATAATGTCATAAAGAAATAGGTACTGAAAACATAGAAATTTCTTTCATATTTCTAGAGTTTTCTTTGAGAATTCTTAAAATAAATATGTGAAATTGAATGTTTACTGTTTTTGTTTACTGTAAATAAGGTAGTGTTTGATCATATTTTGAAAATGATTCTTACAATTTATATTTGCATAAAAACGAGTAGATAAATTTTAATAATAACTGTAATTTAATTTTATATTTAACATTTTACATAAAATTGAGTTTCAACTAATTACCTATACGGACAGACATACCTACAGTTCAAATATAATTATAACTTTATTTTACAAATGTAAAATCAAACTAATCGGGATAATACCTTTGGAAAATTCGGAATTAAACATTCTGCATTATAATTATTGTTTTGTAAGTAACAAATTCAAAATTTTCCGTTGGAGTGATCGTGAATCAAGAGACTTGTAATTTGGTTTGAACTTTATTAATAAATATTATATAATATGCCGCTGTCGGAATCAATTTAATTATTCCGACAGCAATTGAATTTTGTTTATCAGTTGTTTGTTTGAATTTTGGACAGCAATTACAATTAATACTGGGTATATTTATATATTTAGATTGTAATAATGAAGAGTTGTGTTTGAACTCGGATATGTTAGAATCTGTTAGTTCAATTGAAACATTATTTTGGATAAACCAGTAAATTTTAAATGTTCATAAGGTTTAATAAATAAAAAGGAATTAAATACATTTAAATATCAAGTTTTATGATATTTAGTATAGGTTGAAAGAAAACTTGATGCTAAATTAAGAATTTTATGAATTATGAAAGATTTATTTAGTCTCTTTATCAAGGAAGTATGTTTGTTAAGATTATATTAACACTAGTGGTCCGCCCCGGCTTCGCCCGTGGTTACATGTTTAAACTATCCTATCTCTCAAGTTGGATCGAACTGCACATGGTGTGCAAATTTTATTATAATCGGTTAAGTGATTTAGGAGTCCATTGAGGACAAACATTGTCACTCGAGATTTATATATATATATATATATATATATATATATATATATATATATATATATATATATATATATTAAGATATCAAATACATGTTATGCTGACTACAAACAATAATTACTTTGCAATTGACATCAAATTACGATTCGATTAATTTAAACCTGCCAATCGTAATCATGGAACAAAGCAACGCTTGTTAATCTTGAATCTAATTAATAATAAATATTTTGGTGTTATTATTTATTCTGTATCTTTAAACTTAACGTTATCAGATTCGTATTTACCCATCGAGTTCCGTTACCATAAGTCCATAAAGGGAAGTCCTTTATTCACTTCCTAGCTAATCTCTAAAGTTTAGGCAACGTACCATTCAATTCAGCCAATATCCTGTAATGACGTAATTGTCCGCTCAAAGGACCATTGTAGTACCGCAGTATAAAGAGGTAGTAGGTAAGTCCAGTGCCCAGTTTCCAAGACAATAGTATAGAATGTATTACTGTTCGCAAAGCTGCGGTAGAGCTGCGCTTAGAGTTGAAAGCACATGAGGAATTACCTTGAATACGTTTTGTTTTATGTTGTGTATTTAGTTATATTTTGATTTTATATTTAAGTAGTTTTTTGAGGACTGAAAAGTGTAGTGGTGCGTTCGTTCGTTAGAAATATATGTGTAATAGATTAAAATATAGATTAAAATTAAAAATAGGAAATACAAGTAGTTGTTTTTCAGATATATGCATGTGTTGTAGGTCAGACTATAAACAAGAAGACACGATGTAAAACCATATCAAATACCAATTACAGTACCTAATTACAAAAAGATTTCAGTGAATCTTAATAATTACATAAATTTTTGCCGTGAAAAAAGTATAATACATTTACAGAAATATTATAGCGTTATAACATTAGATTCTATTCCCTGTATCAATATCCTAAAATCGTTTTAAATTAGTCTGATCAATTAATTCGTTCTGAAATACAAACTCGGAACGATCAAAGGTCTTCATAATTATTTATTGGTTGGTTAATTAATTTTTGTCAAATTTAGCTCCTCAATTTATACCGTAGGCAGGGATCTACGTAAGTGGGCATGTTCAAATAAACAAATATTTTTAATGGATTTTTTTTTAAATATAAAAATTCGCAATGCTATTTGTTTACTTCGGAAAAGTAACATTTTATCATTGTTTGCGATGTTATTTGCGTCGAAATTAGTGGGCATGTTAAAATAAACAAATGTTTAATGGTGTTTTTTATACAGATAAATACGAAATGCTATTTGTGTACTTTCCAAATTTATTTAATTTAATTAAGAAACTTTTTACCATTGTTTGCGATGTTATTTGCTTTGTAATTTCCATTAATTAATGTGAAAACAACAACAAGTTATTTTAAGAGATACCTACGTAAAATGGGAAGTAATGGTAATGTTTTTTCCAACCCTTTCTCAAATAAATACTTCTAATGAATTCTATAATAGATTACATAAGCTATTGAAATCTCAAATAGATTTCTAGATTTATTATTCCCCCAATGAGAAATAGGTCTCAATTAAATAGGACAAAGAATAGAAACAATTTGAAAATTGTAAAATACGCTTGCTAGCCTAACCTCACTGAGGAAATACCTTTCGAAATTTTGCATCAAAGCTGCTCAATCTAGAAATTTAAATAATTAAAACTGGAACTGAGATCGAAAATCCAACCCTTTGTGAAATATTTCCCAACTATGTTCAATTGTTCGCATCGTAATGAAATCTACTACGTTTTAATTTAAAAACAACGTTATTGTATGCCGATTGTGAAGAGAAAACTCTTTAACGCATTTTTTATTGACAAAAGGGAAGCACTTGACCACAATCTCGCCGCTAAGATATGGTCTTAGATGGTACCTACGCGCTTCCCTAGAAGCAGCGTTCTGCGTTAGCCACTATTAAGTATTCTGTCCTAGAAGGTTCACTTAACCCTCAAATTGTACTTTGTTGACCCACAAATTGTACTCTTCAGGGAACACAGATTTAGGAAGCATATGAGACGATCCTATCAATATTATTTTATTAATCGGTACCTGGTACGCCCGTTTGTTGTGTTGTTTTAATAGGGTTAATTCTTTGGCATCTAACACTTAGTTTTGGTGTATTATTATGATTTAAATTATATATTTGTAACAGAACCGATCCCGAGCGATGACCCGCTGGACTTCCTGAGCGTCCCATCGTGGTCCTGCAAGGTCTCCAAGATCTGCCAGCCACATCTCGACTATATGGGTACGTATACTTTTAGCTTTGACAGTAACTTACAAATTTTTCCTCTTTTCAAAACTTTCATTTTTAATAGTTGTCTGGTCAATTAATTAGTTAATTAATGTTATTATTATCGGAAGATAATATATTAAAACTTTAAAATAAGAGCTAAAAATTAGGCAACGAGCAACCTTTGTATGGAATTTAATAGTAATACAATTTAAATTTACTTTCAAAACATTTATTTTTCAACAAATACTTACATAAAATAAATAAATAAATATAAATAAATATTATAGGACATTATTTACACAAATCGACCTAGACCCACAGTAAGCTCAATTAAGGCTTGTGTTGTGGGTACTAGGCGACGATAAATATAATATTTAATAAATACATAATATTATATAGATAACACCCAGACCCAAGAACAAATAATTGAGTTCATCACACAAATATTTGCCCTGACCGGGGATTGAACCCGGGACCGTCGTCTCAGTAGGCAGTTACTTTACCACTGCGCCAACCGCGTCGTCAACATAGATACTATAATAATTATAAATCGGGAATCATAATAAAAATCTATTTTATATTCAATTTTATAAGTACCTATAGAAATAAATAACAGGTTCCCCAAAGCCTACTAAATTTCCAATCAACAACTTTTTTATATAAGTTGCTACCAAGTTTAAATTTTATAAATATATAATAGGATCCACAAAGCTTTCCAATCCACAATTACAAATTACAATACCTTACCAGCCCCCGAGACCCAAATGCGTGGCCACGCCAGCACGCTGGGAGACATGTATTCGCTGGGCATGATCTTGGCGGCCATCTTTAATCAGGGCCGACCCTTGATCAACACCAACTTTAACCCGATGTTGTATGTGAAGCAGATGGAACAGGTCAGTCTTAATTATAAGAATAGTCTTTACAGCATACCCGTGTAAACTCTTGACAATTGCAAATGCAGTTACAATCAAGTTACAGTAATAGTATTTTATATCATCCATATAAACACAATACAACCTTACAAATAGTATATAATAATATAAAACAGTATAAACGTGAAAGTTTGCAACGATGTTTGTTGCTCTTTCTCACAAATATTGGTCTTCCCATTTGCATTAAACTTTGTATAGAAATAGATTATAGTGTGGATTAGCGTTTTATCCAGGTACAAGGCGTGAATATTTTATATTGTATATTATAACCTTTATGTAACCACTCAACTTTTGGTAAACTTTAGAGCTAGCGCGCAAGAGCAACTTTTATCTCCGCAACTATTTTGTCTCTCCCATCAACTCTATGGGCTAGTAAGAAAGTGCGCGCACGTAGCGACGCAACTCCCGGGAGACTTTTTTATTAGCCCTAGATGGGAGAGACAAAATAGTTGCGGAGACAAAAGTTGCTCTTGCGCGCTAGCTCAAGTTTGTTTTTACAAGTTCGAAAACATAATCTTCTATTTTGGGCTGCCGAGTAAAAATAGTTACAATAAAAAAAATGATTTTAAAATAAAGCCTTATTTTTATTATTAAAGAATTTACTTGTTTCTATGGTTTCATGTTTTTACGCATAAAGTGAAGGATCATTATATTTTAACCGACTTCAAAAATAGGAGGAGGTTCTCAATTCCGCCGGTATATATATGACGGAAGAAGGGCCCCAAGGCTATTTTTAAAAAGAGTGACGTCAGCAATTCTGACGTCACCATCATCAGAGCAGACGCTCATACTCGAAGTAGAACGCCCGTAGGTATTTTTTACTGCCTTTTTAATCTACGTGGAAATTATAGAGAGAGCTCCGAACGCTCCGACGGCCGGCGAGTGAATGTGCTCTGTGCCGTCAGGCGCTCGTCATGATTCACAAGAATTAGTTTGAGTGTTGCCACTCGAATTTTTACAATAAATTTTTATCATTTTTAAACAAACATTAATTTTTTATTTCGTTAATTTAATTATTTCATTAGTGGTTGATTAATGAATCAACCACTTATTTAAAAAGATCAAAGTAAACTTTAGCTAGTTATAATTATTTAGTAGTTTGAGGGTAGTCGTATAACGTCGTTGCGCCGACATATATTTTTTTTAATTCAAAGATAATTAATAACAAAACTGCTTAAAGAATGTAAAATAATAGACAACATTACAAAGAGTTGTCTTCTAAAATATGTTTACACTAAAGAAACAAAACATCTGGGAAATATCACAGTAATTAATACAAACTGTAGCAAAATTACTAATTGCTTGCCAAATCCCGCTGAGTTCTGAAATTCCCAAACAGTTGATACAGCAGTTTGCTTTATTTAATAACAGATGTTAAATGACTCGTTTTATAGTCTGTGGCATTTTTAGACTACAAAAAGGTTTCCAAATAGATGGTATTTTTCATAACGAGTTGCCAATTATACATACATATTGTTAGAAATACCTATTTGTCCGCGATCTATAAAGTTCACCACTAAAAAGGTAAAAAATATAATTGTGGTTGTTAAATTCTCGTCGTGCTTTTGAATGTGTTATTTTTAACATCATTTATTTGTAGTATTGCCATGTTATTCCAATTAGATATAATATGAATTAATAATGGAATAAGAGCCGCAGATTTGATGATTGCCAACATCTATCTTCACGTTTCCTATAGCTAGCTTTCCGCCCGCGCCTCCGCCTGCATTACTATGCACATGGTTCAAAGTAAAACCTATACAAATACCTACATATCACAATATAAATAATACAATCCATCCCAATAAGTGCATAGGCGTGAAGAAGAGACAGACAGTTACTTACTCATTTAAAATATAAGTACGGATTTAAAAAGACTGAGTTGAAATCATAAATTTTGTAAAAGCAGCTTTAGAGGCAGCCCGCGATTTGACTAAGCAGGGCTTAACATTAAAACTAACATTTCTGAGTTTGAGTGTCAGCTAGTTTCTAGTAAATTCCTCGCTGATCCTAAAACATTTTTATATTCACTGAGTTCTCGGAACTAGTAAGCGAACTTGGGGCATTTATTTGTGAAGACATCTTTATGGTCCACGCTTCTTAAGTGGCCAATTTAACTTACAATTGTAAAGGATTTTGCTCTTTGCTGTTTTTCAAGTGAATAAAATAAATAAATGATTTTCTTTTTAAGATATTAGATATTTAAATAAATATGTTTCTTTGCAATTTATGTTTTGTATACTCTATAATTTATAAATTATATATTTTCTCATTTATTTGATTTAATTCAGACAAGGCATTATTTCAAATTTATATTCTTAAATAAAACCATTATAAATTAAACAGATACAATATCATCTTACCATATTATATTATCTAAAGAAATATACGCCTTCCTATATGAAAAACTAAGAAATCTTTGCAACTACACGAAACTAACATAGTCCTAGAGAATCGCCCTTGAAAATTCTTATTCTTTTCAAACCTTATTACCACATTTACAACGAGAATGGTTCTGCGGTAAATATGACAGATGTCTTACTGTCCCACTCTTAGAAGTGTTTTATTCTGAAAAGAATTACATTTTCTATTAATTTATTATAATTATTTTCACTCTTTCCACTTACCTCGTTTTTTCTATTATTTGTTGCTATTTTAACTACAATAGGTTGCCTGGAAGAGATGACTTAAGCGATAAGTCTATACTATGGTCACTGGTCAGGTTTGAAGTATCAGCGTTCTTTAGCCTGCACAGTAAATCATTTGTAAACAATTTACATTTACCTCGTTAAATAAATAAATATTTACTTCTAATTTTAATATCAATTAAAACTGTCTTTTCCTTTTATTTTCTGATTTATTTCCGTTCTATTTATATTAAACCATTAGTTAGGAAGCCGTATAACTGTTTCCTTATCTAGAAATTTCAAAAAGCTCTCTAGAATTATTTGTAGTCTACAATTTCCGATTTCCTGAGATTTGCCAATATGTATCGTATCTCAGCTCATGCTTTTACGTAAAACCTAATTGAAAATGGTAGTAGATACTAAATGTATTGCGTATATATATTTGGGAAATGTGAATATATAAAACATACTAGTGGTCCGCCCCGGCTTCGCCCGTGGTACCTACATGTTTAAACTATCCTATCTCTCAAGTTGGATCGAACTGCACATGGTGTGCGAATTTTATTATAATCGGTTAAGTGGTTTAGGAGTCCATTGAGGACAAACATTGTGACACGAGATTTATATATATTAAGATATGTACTTTTACATATAACATAGGTATTATTATTTGATTTAGAATATGGAAATAATGCTCTTAATACGGAGAGGTGAACAATGAATATAAAGAATACACAATACAATAAATCAATAAATAACTTATTAAATAAAAAATATACTTCCTATAAAGTAGCCAGTCAGAAATTAAGATAATACATATCTTCAAAGGGATCTGAAAACACTATGAAGAGTTCTTTTATTAAATTTTTAAAAACCGTTTGAAGAAACGATGAATAATGAAGGCGCAAAGTGGAATATTTATTACTCATTACCATATAGGGGAGAAAAGCCTACAGTTTAAAGACTTGCATATACATATTTAAATTTCCAATTGAGACTTTTGCGTTCTGTAATTGCTGTGTTTAACAGATAATATATCCAATTTTGTTTCCTTTTTTACTTAACAAAAGTTTGACTTTTCGAAACGAAAAGCAAACTTTTGAATCGAATTAAATCAAATTCCAAACACGAAACATATTTTAAGCGTATAAGGATAAAAAAAAATTTCAAATATCCCACTATTTATAAAGCGCACTAAGTTTAAAGAACTTAATGCAAGTTGAGAGTCCTACTTTGTGCTTTTGTACTTTATAAAATAAAGGTTTGATTGCAAAATTCAATCACGGAGTAATTATACTCCAAACAAAATCGCAGAAACCCAAAGGAAATAAATCACAAGTAGAGCTAATTATCACGATAAGATAGACCAGTCTTACCGCTAAGCGATCTTAATTAAAGGCACCAATATAATTGGAATCACCTTTACGTAATCTTATTAGTCAAATCAAATGGAAACATTTAGAATCGATCGTCGCCATGGTAACGCGATTTAGCATTTTTAAGTTATTATTGTGATTATTATCATTAATTGGAGGTGGCAACGAAGTGCTACAATACCCGTAATTAGGATATTTTAAGAGCGGCCGTCTTCGAGTTTTTCTTGGTTTATTTTCCTTTATCACCAATAGAGGCGACTATAAATATATTTTCGTATTTCTTGGTGAATGGCAATCATTAAATCAGCTGTAAGTATACAATATTGGTAATAAAAATATTACTCAGTTATTTGAATAAGTTGTTAACTAATGAAGGTAATAATAATCAATTGATCAATTTTAACCACTTCCTATTTTTGGGTGAATGGATATTTTCCAAGTTTACGATAATTTGAATATGCAAATACAATTTGTTTAATCCAAATATATTTGAATAGAAATGAAACTAACTGATGGCTTTTCGATTTAACACATACGTCTTTATCAAGTTTTCTTTGACTTCATCAACTTTTTAATACGCTGCCGAACTGAAGATTTCAGAAAATGGCTAACGACGTTTATGTGTTTACTGTTTATAGGTTATATATCAAGCATTATAGTCTATTATCCTGGTAAATGGACGGCCAGGAGCAGATTAGTCACTACATATTACGTGATATTACTATGTAGTGTACGTACGTGGTACTAATAATTTATTAGTATAAAACAAAGTCGCTTTCTCTGTCCCTACTATGAATACTTGTATGTATGTATGTATAGGTACTTAAACCTTTAAAACTACGCAACGGATTTTGATGCGGTTCTCTTTAATAGATAGAGTGATTCAAGGTGTTTTTAGTATATAATTTATAAGGTTTTAGACAAAGCGGACCAAGCCGCAGGCTAGTTAAATATATATCTCATGCAGCTGGACCGCAACGTGAACGCTCTAGTAGAACGGGCTCCAGACTGCTTGCATGAGGCCCTGCCGCGTCTCTTGGACCGCGATCCCCAGAATCGCCCCACCACGCAGCTGATGCCTCTGATCACTTACTTCCGGTACGTAAACTGTGAAAAACATTGCTGCTTGCTGTACAGTTTGTTGATTACAACTCTGCTGCTCAAGCTGATTTTTTTTTAAGTAACAGTCTTTTTTATATCTATGAGAATATTAGGAGCTCGTCTTCTTATGACTTCAAAACGTATTTTAAACGTGGTTTATTTTTAATAATAATATACCCCAAAAATAAATATCACGCTTATGTGTACGATAATGATAGTAAATCGAGGAAGAAATACATTTTGAGGTCAATTATTATTTAAATTATCTATCACTCTTCTTACTTATTTGATTTAGAATGTTAAAGTCCCTATTGATTTTTATGTCACAGTACCATTGTAAAGTGTTCAGAATATTAATTAACAAACTAATCCAATGTTAAAGTTACTATTACTTATTTCTATTCACTAATATTTAACAGTTTATTTTTATGGCATTTATTGTTATAATTTTTAATAATTTTAGCAATAGTGCTGTGACATATTATAATTCCTTGATGCTTCGTCCTAAGTATTAGTAAACAGGGCCGGATTTAAATGTCACAGCACTTAGCCCTAAGTTATTTTCCCTTTGTATTTTTGGGCCCTATGTCCCTGTCCCGAGTGACCCTAAATCCGGCCCTGTTTTATTAGTAATTATGACATTTAGAATAAATCACTATCCACCACACATATACCTCTATACATTAGGTACACATCACACAACACTCTTCAGCTTTTAGATGATAAAATTTTAATAACTTAAAATAACTAAATACAAAATTATTAACAAATACTAATTGTGTGTGATGTTCCCTGTTATCTAGGTATATTAGAATTGAATTATTTCCCAAGAGTAATTGGACAATTGATGCACAAATGAGCTAATGATCATCAAGAATGGACTTTTTCGTTTGGATAAATTAACCAATACTTAAAGTAACCATGGATAAGGTTGGGTAATAAATGTAAGAATAACAATAGTTCTAAATTATTTGTATGTACTCTGAAAGAAAGAAATGCAAGGAGAAAAGTACTATATTTTATACCTGATAGAAATAAATAAAAAAATATTAAAATAAATCTTTATTTCACCTTTTGTTCATACAATTTTAAGTAAGAGGCTCTGATGATATTAATTATATTTTATCTTCAGACCAGAATAAAGGGCAAAAAAACAGGCAGCAACTCTCAAATATATAGAGAGCTGCCGCTATATTCCAGTTAAATGGTTCAGGAAACAATTGAAAAGTTAAAAAGTTCGTTTAATATAACGTTACAACCTGCTCAGATATTTTTAGCCGTTCCTAAAGTTGTAAGCAAAATTTTGCCAGATTGTTCTAAAGTGTTATGAAATAATAAATAGTTTTACTCTAGGTATAAAATTCAATTTCTCCAATCAGAATGTATTTGAGTGAGGCATGATGAATAATTATGTTTTCGGTTTTAAAAATTAACCTATTTAATCTAAATTCATATGTAATCTTCTACTATTAAAGGTAAGGTAATACATGAAATATTTCATCGATGTCTCTTCTCGATTGCGTCGAAATAAAAACATGGACTCATTACCGCTTATTGCTTGTTGGCAGTCGGGTAACACGTCCGCTCGTTAGTTCCACATAAACTCGCTCATTTGGCACTAAAATAACATACAATTACAAAATTACAGAGTGAGATTTGATATTATAAATTCACAGCTCATGGAAACGAAGCGCAAATGGCGAATTGAATTTTAATTGAATATTGTAAAGGATATAAGCTTACGTGATGGAGCAGATTATTTCGTAATGCATTGCAAACATTATTTGTGTACTCATTCTACGTGATGGATAATGAGCGGGCGTGTTGGTACTGTACTTGTGCATTACCTGGGATTATACCACGTGTTGTTATTGAGGATAGCACTGTATATAAGAGCGCATACACCATGACTATGTTATATCAGTGGTAGAGCTGGCGAGTACAGATACAAGTGGGAGCTATAACGGATTAGACGTAGTCGATTAAAAGAATTACAAGCTTAAGCCCTTTTATTTTGAACTTCATTGGCTACTAGGTACGTTTATATTGGTGTATTATTTTATGTTACTTTCGATACAATATTTAACAAATCTTTTTTAAGATAAATTCCAAATAAATTAAATGAGTGATGCTCTACCGATAGATTTCATTTCATTTTTTTTTTTTTATTTAATTTGTTTGGATTTTTATGGCATTGAATTTATATTCAAAGTTTTAACAATTTCATATTATTGTTCTATTTAAGGCCCTAAGTGGGATACATTGCATCTGCATCAATTAACCGAATTGAATTATTATACAATCGAATGTATTGAGTTTTTCAAAACATTTTTTTTCTTTTAGGATTTTCATATACTTGCTTGGTTGCTTGCTCAATTTTGAAGGAAGAGTATCCTTTATAAAGCATTTGAATGCCTTAAAACCAAAAATATCAAATGCAAGAGTATCCTATCCTGTAGCTAGCTGTTTTTTGATTAAATTAATTTTAAATGAATATCGAAGGAGTATTAATGGATTAGCGACAGGCTGCCAGTAGAAATGAAGATTTATCCGTAATAATAACATGTGGTATCGTCCCAATAGTTTTTAATTAGTTTTATGCACGTACGCTTCTATTTTTTGTATAGTGGAGAATGCATTTAGGCATACCCAGGGCACTCGGGGAAAGAGCCCTGGGTTATGTCGGACTCACCCTGCTGAGTGCAGGGTAGGTTCCTACTCCCTGCATAAACTCCACTGTGTTCCGCCGTGCCGCTTTATTGACGGGGCCTTCAGTAGTAGGGTAGTAGGGTATTCAGTAGAACCGCGTCCGCAGACAACGCTTCTATTCTGCACCAAATACTTCCATAAGAAGTTGTCAATACTACTTTTAGCATATTTAGCGCACATGTTGCATGATTTGTCTATTAATTTAAATTTATTCCTTTATTTTAAAAGTATTGAAGATATTAAAAATTTTAATTCCTTGTAGTAAGTTTTTATCAAAAAATGTGTACACTGAATGACATAAACTAAAAAAAATGTTGTTTGGTTTTATGAAACCACGGTAAAAGTGAAACTTAGGCACAAAATTATCGTATCTGTACGATAATTATTATTTATCGTACGGTTCGACCGTCACGCGACATGCGCTACACAGACCAAAAAGTTTGAGACGATGTAATAAAAATTTCACTTTAATAGAATGAATATAAACGAACATTTTACATGTTTCATACCAAAATGTTTTAGTTGAAAAAGTCGGATATCACGAAAGAACCCCTATTAGTCATAAAGGCTTTTCAAACTGAAATATTTCCTCAAATCACCCTTTGACTATGGTGGTGGTGACTATTTGGTGGATTTTTGGGGCTTACCATTTTTTGTACAATTTCCTAGGATTTTAACATCCAACCAAATGTTTTATTTTAGCAATGGTATGAGTATAAAATCCATAAAAACTTTGAACGTCACTAGATAAGTAATGCAAAGAGTTCTCATGATTTTATCTTACAAATTATTTTCACGTCGTTATCACGACTAATCTCATGGTTTTTTTCTTTTTCCATTGAATATAGATTGGTATAAAGCAGAAAGTGTCTAGAAATTAAGTGGATAATAAAATTGAAGTTTTTACAAAAGTACGAGAACAAATCGAAAATAGTTACTATAGGAAAAGTATGTTTCTTTAAAACTACATGAAATACCTTCAACTAAATCGGGAATCAAAGTAATCTAGGGAACGAATACTAATTGACGCATAAGAGCACGATAGTTTTAAATTATACTTTTAGTGCAAGCAATTAGTTTAAGTCGAAGCATAAAAAGAAATCATAGTGCTTAGCTAATGCCTCATTAACACGACTTATTATAACATTGCACCTTAAGGTTGAACCACAATAAGCACAACATATTTCAAGATTTTTCGAGACACAAATTCCAGCCATTCAAACTCCATGAAATCCCTTACAAAACTTTCCAAGCCACGGGTATATCCATTAATTACTTTAGTCAACAATTGAGCCATTAATTCACCTTTGAAATTTTCCAATAACGTTACACATTTTTAAATTTTTCCGACACGTTTAAATGTCATCGGACAGCGCTTTCACTAAAAACGTAAAATAATTCAATTAATGTACTCTCACCCGTGGCGCCCAATCTCAAAGAGATACTAACTACATTGGATTTTTCACAGCAAAAGTGCACTTTTCATAACCGCAAGGTCCCATGGGACGGGAGAACCGATACGATAACTATCTCCCGCTGAGGTCCAGACGTGTACAAACACTCTGAGATTTTTATATTACAAAGATCCTCGTTATCACCTATGTACAATCCAAGACCATTTGTTAACGGTATTAATAGACAAGCTATTTGTTGTCCTGTCTTGTTGTGGCTCAGCCGCGCTTTGCTAGTCTCGATATAATCATTTCCACCTCTGCTTAGCATACTGCAAAACCTGCACAAAGATTTCATTTATTATGTTCTGCCAAAATTTATGTAACGCATTTTATTTGGTCGTTTTTGAGGGTTTTGTTTATTCATAATGAGAGTAAGAGATTGTGTAGATGTGCCAATGAGCCCCCCATCCAAGCTTTGGAGTCGCTGGATGTTGCGATATGTATGGAAGCGAAGGAAAGAAGCGATTACTACGTCGAAGATCTCATAGCTTGGCTACCGTTCATTCCGAAGGTAAGATTTTATACTTTTTTGTTTATTGTAAATAATTAAAAACTGACTTTTAGTTTGTTCTAGTGTCGGGCTAAATAATATATCGTCGATGTTTGTATAGAACACGACTAACGCGAATTCCCTATAATTTGTATTGAGTTTCTAGTTTCCCTATTTGACATTTTGTTACTGTCGATAACCGTTATTAAAATAGTGTGTCTCACTTTATTTTTAAATTAAACAAAAAAAGGTTATTTTTATACCAGTTGTTTTAATATCTTTATCGGAATAAAATGGTTTTTCATTTATTAAAATCAACGTTTAAAACTCGCCTTAATAAAGCCATAGCCTAGAGATATATACGAAAAGGGTATATTTCGATATTGTGTACATAGTTGGACAAACTGTCAAATATATAAAATTTATAGCGAATATGAATATTCCGTTTATTTAAAAGGCCCTAAACCGTACGGCGTGATTAATAAATTCGTCCCTTGGTGAAACTGGATGATAGCTACATTTCTCAACGAATTTGCTGTTAACTTTATTTTGACTGACCGGTTGGCTTGGTTGGTAGTGGCCCTGCCTTTCAGGCCAGAGGTCGTGGGTTCGATTCCCACCTGGGGCAAATATTTGTGTGATGAACATAGATGTTTGCTCCGTGTCTGGGCGTTAATTATCTATATTAGTATTTTTTTTAAAAAATATATTATATGTATGTTTATCAGCCATCTGGTTTCCATAACACAAGCGAAAGCTTAGTATGGGATCAGATCGTGTCGTGTAAAAATTGTCTTGAAATATTTATTTATTATTTATTAAAAAATATTTATTTATTTAATTAACTGTTTCTAAATATGTCAAATAACGAAATTTAATTAAAAAAAAGTGTTAACAAATACACTTGGTTGAATTGCTTTTTTTTATTCAAAAAGAAAAATCACATGTTAAAACAAAATCGATGATTAGAAATTTAAAGTATTTTAAGTATTATCTTCACTATGATCAGCTATCTTCAAGTTTTCTTTTATTTTTATAACTGAAGGAACACTGAATAATTAAGTATATTCTACTCCTACACTTGTTATATTTAGATCTTTGTGGCATTGCGAATGATAAGCGAATTTATATTTTATAAAGTATTTTGTATGATTTATATTTTACGCTATAATATGAATGATTATAGGTACATTTTAGTTTGTAGAAACCTGTAATCGAAAACCTTTATATTTTTTAATTACATCCCACATTTTAAAGACTAGTGTACCAAACATAAACAATTGCCAATCAGTAACTATGAAATATAAAATGTTTTATCCAGATAGATATATTTTAATAAAAAAGTACAATAAAAGGTGTAAGCTTACCCTATACATTTCCGAAACAACCTTAAAATTGTATCAGAATTGCTTATTCAATCAAATTATATCTATACAACATTATAATTTGTACAACTTTTTAATTACGCCGTCTTTAGAATATTTGGATAAAACTTGTTTTCCCAAACACCTAAAAGCTGCCGAACTTGATTCAAAGTTTCTATGAAGTGGCGACTATTCGTAAAATATTATAAACGTTTGTTTTGAAAACTATTTAAAAGGGACAGCTCAATAGTTTTTATTTTTATTTATTAAAAACAATATAGAAGCTAAAGTGGTTTATTTGGTTCAATAAATCTCTTAAAGACATTACAATCAGTAAATTTATTTAACGCTAAATATATAAAATGCACCTACCCTTATTTGTTTTATTTAAATTTTGATATAGTTGTGCTTTGCGATATCTTAATTTCATAAGTATTACATACTTACATAAGTGTTCAGCCAATTTTCATTAACCCCGAACTCCCTATTTGTAAATTACTATCATACATATTTGTGCTTTATGACCTTGCTGTGTGATAATTAAATAAATTTATTTGCGAAATACACTTTTGAAAATAAAATACGAACTGAGAACCGCATTTCAGAAACTACGGTGGGTGAATGTTTGGCCCGTGCTACAAGCAGAGTTTAAAAACTCGGAAATGATCCCATACGTGTTGCGCCCAGTGTTTTGGCTCATAAAAGAATCAACACCTGATGAATTTGCTACTCATGTTTATCCAGCATTGAGGTATTATTCCTTTTATAAATTGTTGCGCAGGTTTTCATGTGAAATGTTTATCAGTAAAGAAATAATAAGGATCAGTATCGGCATTTCGCAGAAAATTATAAGAAGCTATTTTAACTACAAAGGAGTAATAACACTTGGAAATTTCTAGAATACTTAAATGATTCCTCTTATGTTTAAATTAATAAATTAAATGCAAATATTATATACAGTTCCAGTGATTCTATTCTTATCATAAATATTATGAACCTCTCATTATACCTTTATTTTCTTGTTGAACATTTGTTTAGGTATTGCGAAGAATTATATTATTATTTTTCGATTTATATGCCATCCAATTAATGAACATTTTGATAATATTCAAGGTGGGCAATTTGTTGAACTATGTTTCTTTAATTGGAGTAAATAACAAAAGATAAATATTTTTAGGAAAATAATATACTCAGCAAGGGGAGTTACAATCACAGTGGTTTTATTGGAAAATCTTCACATAATGACGAGGAAGTGTAGCAATGAAGTAGCTATGGGTGATTTGATTCCAATGCTCTTATATTCGTTGGACTGCAATCTCTACCAGACACAGGTTTGTATTTCAATTTATGATATTTTTTCATGATATATTTTCAATTGTTTTTTTATTTGATGTTAAACCTGTAAGTTTAAATATACAGGAATGTGTAACATCATCATCATCAGCACTGCAGGGAACCGATGAGAGTACAAGCCATAATCCACCACGCTGGCCAAGTGTGGGTTAGCAGATGTCACATGTCGCGAACTTTTGATCCTTCGACATGTCGGCTTCCCCACGATTTTTTCCTTCGCCCTTTCGAGCAATTTTCAAATTAACATAATCAATTATAACAACAGTAAAATTTATTCTGATAAATGCAATAATCGCATCTCTTATCTGTATATTTTCAAGTCCATGTGAATAACGTGAAATCTCCGTATTAAAATCTCAGGTTTATGATATATAACAACGTGTACTACGACCCTTTATCATTCCACAGAGCACTGTGTATTCTGCAAACTGCTGTTGAGTAATTGTGTGTGCTTCATGCTGCCACAAAAGCACTCAGATTTCGTATTGCACACGAAACTTAGATGCACAATAACATTGATTTATCACGGTGGTACATATTATTGCACACGAAACTTAGATGCACAGTAACATTGATTTATCACGGTGGTACATATTATTATTGCACACGAAACTTAGATGCACAATAACATTGATTTATCACGGTGGTAGACATTTCGGTCAAACTGATGGCACCCCATATTCGAGATTGATCGGTTCCATGCCCTAAATTCACGCCGTTGTTGTTATCCTCCTGTAATAGGATGAATTTTGATTGAATCCGCTCAATCATTACATCCCGCTGTTCAGGGAAATTTGATTTAATTTCATATGTATGGATAATGTGACTCAATCTATTTTTATACTGATATTATTATAAGATAATACGAGTAACATTTGCAGAAGTGAAATAAAAGCCCTGAGTTGCGGAACGCATCTTCCATAAGTTGTTTATCATTTAATGAAGATTTTACCTTCCACAAACTCCCTTGGATAATAAGACCAGGAAACTTCAATAAAAATGGAAATCGTTTAAAATTGTAGTGTCTCATTGATGCTATGCGATGTAAATTCCATTAACATGTGATTCCAATTGTAGAATGCTGCATTGATTGCGTTACAAAACGTGTCAGACGTCATCCCTGACAATATTCTTCACGAAACTGCACTAGCAAAGGTGAAGCATCTGCTGGAGAAAAATGTGAATGATGTCAAAATAATCAATCTGGTACTCGGAGTCTTTGAAAAAATACTTCCACGACTGCACAGCCCGAGCGTTAGTAAATACGTTCTACCAACGATGCTGTCAATGAGACTCAACAACCCGGACGTGATCAACAGAGTAGTCAGTAAGTATATTCATAGCATTGCTTTGTACCCCTTTAATATCCTGCTCTTACTTTAAGTTTTCTTTCCTATCTTCCTTCTCATTGATATACATTTATATTCTTATGTATATGTATATCGTATGTTAGGTACTTTTTTATTTTATATATGTAATTTATCTATTTTAAAATTTATCGCGCTGCGAATTTCAAATTTCTTGCACGCTCCGCGACTGTATAAGCACAATTTAATATTGCGAACTTAATATCATAATATTTTACATCATGTAAATCTTCCAGGGCTATATAAGGCTATACTCACTGAAGAGCAATATGGTCTGTCATGCAACGTTATGGCCTGTGAGTTGATACCATCATTGGTGCCGCAAACCGTTAACATGGATTTAAATGTTGATCAATTCAATAACCTCATTGAGGTAAAATAAATTACTATCTTCTTATTCTAGAAACATAAGTTGTTTATCATTTAATGAAGTTTTTACCTTCCACGAACTCCCTTGGATAATTTTATAAAATCTATTCAACACAGATTCTATATGATATGCTGGATAGTATTGAGGTATACCAGCGGGATAGATTGAAGGCCGAAAATGCATCGGCTCCAGGTAGCAACCGCCGCATGATCCGACAGCAGAAATATAATGCGAATGTGCCCGCGCCGCCATTTAATATCCCCAACTTACGCGTTGAACACCGCAAGACATCCAGCGCAGAAGATATGGCACGAAGGCATTCGGCTGCTACAGCCTCGCAGCCGCCTAGCGTCACAGGCAGTGTTAACGCAATAAGGACTCGTAAGTGGTTATGGAAAAAAGCTTTTTCTCTACATACCTTAGCTTTAGTCAGACAAACTTCATAATGTACCTACTTAGACACTATTTATTTACTACATGGTGATAAATAATAATTAACTAATTATTTTATTTAGGACTCGGCCAATGGATATTCGGATCAAATAATTCTACTAACAACGATGGTAACTTCCTGCGAGTAACAAGTATTTTACCAAACCGTCGTTTATCTGATAATACCTTAATGACACCAAAGATACGTATTGCACCATCTTCCGCTTCATCCCCTGGAGGAACCCCTGGAGGCACAGCAGGTCTTCCGAGTCGTCGACATTCCAGCATTGGACCCCAAGAACGGCGGTTATCCACCGCTAATCTTTTGCCACCAACCGTAAGTCCTAAATGTTAAGACAGCTATGTATTAAGTACACCTACAAAACATAACGCTACTAATCATTTATAATTAATACAATACACTTCACATACATACATCTTACATAATGTTATTAGAAAATACTAATAACATTCATCACTCGAAGTAACGTATAGGTTCATATAATATTCTTCTCAAATTTTAGCATAACCGTCAGCCAAGAGGTCGAGGTTCAGGATCGAGTCTATCTGTACCTTCGACTTCGCGAGTTGGCGTAAGTTGTACTATTCCGAACATACCTATGTGGTCCTGAATACTTGAGTGTCGAACGGCTTAAAATTGATGTGGTCTGTCCTTCTGCGGCTCTGATTCCCACTTGGACTGGGTCCTATCATAATCTCATCACCATCAAATATCACTGCACGTTCCACGTTGACGTCATCACGTGTATCTGTCCCACTCACTTCCATTGATACATGCTATCTCTTCTTATCCTACGTGAAGATCGATATAACTAACAAAATATGTGATGCATGCTAAAGTTAGGACAGGATCGTGATGCATGTTGCTGCACCGCGTTGTTCATCTATGTTACTGGGAGTGTAGTCACTCCGTCACACGCTAACCTCTACCAGCGACAAAATTATCGATGATCAACATTCAATTTGGCTATACAATTGGCATTTCAAAAATAAAAGTTAAAAAATTATTCCAAATTCAAAATTATTAATCCTGGCGCGTCATCGACACACAGCAGGCTCTTATCTGCTCGAAGCTCGTCAACGAGGAAGAATCAAGCGACACCTTGCGCCAAGGTAGACTTCGCAGAATACGTTTTCGCAAAAGACACAATTGTTTATACCCTTGTATGTCATTGGTACAGAGCACGGTTCAAACTATCACAGAACATACTACTAAACTATTCAACAAACTTAGTAAAATATATATTTTTTTAATTTACCTTCGTAATTAACATAAAGTTTCGTGTGTAAGTCTTATGGTTTTTTTTTAATAAGCGTAATTAGTCTGCTGCGAATTCTACCTTATAAATTGATGATCAGGTGAAAATTTACATGAAAACCAATTGGCAAAAAAATATATTTATCGCTGTCTCATTTACTGTTGCTATCTGTTCTTCCGCGCAGCTTGCACGGAGCATGATCGTGAGTATCATTCCTCTTTTGGATTATTTATTGGCAAAACGACATTTACTAACGTTTTCAGCAATTCCCGAGATATACTTTGATGTTCACTCATAGATTAGTAAAAGAAATAAGTTTATTTTCCCAGATCACAATTGATCATGGTAACATAATATTCGTGAGTAGTAACGTAGTTTAGTTTATTTTATTATTCTAAATATTATGTATGAATGATATGCTTTATATGCCAATACCTATTACAATATGAACATGAAATGCATAATCCTTTTCCTGTGAACCTACCTAACATTCAAGAATCATTAATTGTTAACATTATGCACATATCATTGCGCTTTAGTTGTCTAATTTAATCTTAATAATTGTTGTGTTTTTAAAGAAATGTAATATATAATAATTTTTGAATATGAAATATCCAAAAATTATTTTTCATTTGGTACCCAATACCATAAATAACCTCTTATTAAACAATAAAGCAAAATAAGTCCAAGTTTTATAATCCTTGTTTAAATAAAAAAAGAAAGAAGATTGCATTAAATTTTAAACGTGCACTACGAAATTTTCTTCACTTAAAATAAAAGTCGAGTGCAATGATACCAGCATAGATACAACCTTAGTTGACAAGAATTTGGCCAATTTTTTTGACGCGCTTTTTAATGTTCATTTAAATTTGCAATCTATAGTAGAGCCATTTTAAGGCAACATTTGACAGTTCAACATAATTCAACAACGTAACCTAGTAACGACGACATAGAATAACATGATACATATTTCATTTTATTAGAACTGCACATTTGCTTAACTTTTTTCAATTACGATTACATATATAAAATAACAATGACCGATACAAGTAATTTTAAGATTTGATTTAACTGATAAACCATTCTAATTTCTGGTTTAAAGAACTGACGTCGCTACAATTTGGTGTCAATAAACCTTTTTTCTTTTTAAATACCAGAGAAGTTACTCTAAAAATCGAAATCTGTCATCTAGAATCGAATGCATTGATTACGTCTTGTGAATAAAAATCATCATAAATTAATAAATACGGGGTGTTTTTTTAATTATGTATTATACTTGTCTTATTTTGCTCCTTAAATTTATGAACGAAAGTTTATTACCTACTGGGGCAGGGATTCGCCTGATGAATTTTAAAATTGACATGTGTTTCAAGTTCGATTGACAAATGTTTCAAGTCCGTATCGATTTTTTTACTTTTTTATCACTTTCATCGATGTTTTTAAGCAGGTTACCTATTCGAAGATACAATTGATAGACGTCAAATGTTGCCTATTAAATTGGCTCGATTATAATAATTATTATATCTACGTACAGAGAAGTTCGTAGGACCCTTAAAATGAAATAGTTTAAATAAAACTAAATTAAATAGTCCGTTACATTTATGTAAGCTCATTGATATCTAATTTAAATTAACGCACAATTCAATTTACATGATATTAAAGAATTAAGATGACCATAATGAAGCAACATTTGATAGCGATGTCTATACTGTTACCGACGGTGTAAAACCGAATGACATACATGCACTAAAATAATTTGTATGTTCAGGGTGGATCGATGCCGAATACGTCGTCTAGCGTCCCTTTTCTGTCGGCGACGATTGGCTCGCGAAGAACGTCAGCGCAGGGGGGAGGTTCCCAGGGCTCCGGCCTCCTCGCCCACGTGGTAAGATTATTTCCCCACTCCGCGGGTAACAGCCCCCGTCGCACCCGCAACCGCTGGTACCAACACCCCGGTAGGAGTCCCACCAGAGTAGTTCGCGACACGACCGGTCTCATTGTCAGGAAGTGTCCGTCTCTAAATGTATTCTTCTTACGTTACTACTCGTAAATCATCATCGTTTTTCGCGCGTTGAGTCTATTTCTTGCAACACTGTAGGCTGTTTGTTATTTAGCAAACCTATTTATTTCTATCTATACTTGCCTTATTTCTTTCTCTTTTGTATATTCTTTTTTATCTTTTCTAACTTCCATTACAGCTTGTATTTCTCCATTGATCCGTTAAATGTTTTCAAAAGCCTACGGTGTAATTCAACATGCCACAAATTGCAATCAAAAAGATCAGGCGCTATACGTGTTGCGAAAAGTAGACTGGATGCAAATGCTTGTACAATTTAAAATGCACAAGAATAATTCGTTTTCAACGAAATTTTCCTGCGCGTTTTAAATTTCACCATCTTTTTGTGAATCACGCCATCCTGGCGACCTTTATCATAACATTCATTACTAATCTCAACTGTCATTTTCGATGTTATTTATCCTATAATTGTTTGCATTTATCTTTTATTCTATGCAAAATTATTTAATCATTTGAGTTTCATTGACAACGAATTAAATTTCCTTTATTTTAGTTTAAAATGACCAGCTAACCACTTTAATTTTTAATGATTTTGGTCGAATAAGTTGGGTAAAGGAAGAGTTGGATTGGTTTTATATCTGGAGTAAAATCAATCTCTAAAGAACTGCAAACATTATGACAGGAATCTAATAATATTACTTTGGATATGTAGTATTATCAGAGTGATAATGTGAGGATCTGTGATAGGGTAGTTATGATTATGATGTATACGATGATTATATTTTTGTTTTGTTTTCAATAACTTTAAGAAAGTGGAACTGAGGAGACAAAAGGGCCAATTGTTTTATAGAATGCTGAAAGCTACAACCAAATTAGTCTGGCTTGTAAGGGCGGGGTGAAAAGGTCTCTTCATTTGATAGTAGCGTATGTACATGCACGCGTTGAGAAGATTAAAAGGGGTGTAAAAGTAAATTGTGAAATTTAATACGCGGCCCTTAACATCTTACCGTAATTGGACACTTTCATTTAGTATTTTTTTTTCTAAAAAGGCAATCTATGTGAAACTTAAGTTTTTAAATAATTAATACCATATTATTCAAGATCCCGTAGCTGCATGCCATTTCTAAACTTCAATATATTCCGAGACATTATTATGTTATTTCACTTCGATTTGAGCCAGACAATTATTGTATTATCTATGGCCAGAACTAACAATATTATGACTTTACTTCACCCCGCCCTCAATTGTTAAAAGCTGGACATAAAACACTACATTACGATGTGTTATAACTTTCTAAAAGTTATTAATATTGTTATTCATTCATATCTTTGCGAATTTTAGGTTTTATCTTCATATATTAACAAGTATTGTCAAAACATAAGAAGGAACTAACGAATAACCGCAGTTGTTAACGATCCTTCAAGATTTACATGTTTTAAAGCGAATAATATTTTATTACTGTTTTATGGTTAGGTCAGTTTTAACAACATCATATTATGCAGCATTCAAATTGTTTTGACGAAGATTTGTTTATTTACTACTAACAATGTTTATTTATTTATTCTATCTAACTTACTTTACATTCCAGCTTATAAGTAAGTGTGTAGTAGTCGTGCATAATTATACATATATATAGTAGAAGTAGTTAGAAATTAGATGCGTGACGTGCCGCCCTCTGTGTTTCGTAATATTATAATGTCAACTGTACAGACGATTTAAATTTCTTATTTACCTACATTCAATATGTTATCTTAAGTATTAATTTCCAAATTAAAGTTTAACAAAAACCAAATAACTTGTGTTTCTAAATTAATCACATTTCAAAGTACGTTTCCTTTCCAAATGTTTAGACTAAATGCTTGTTTCCCCTTACCGCCTGCAGTTTTTAATACAAAATTTGTGGTTAATTCCAGCAACAACTATTTACGGGCAGATCGTAAACCGTTGGATAAAAAATAAAGCGAAGATCAATTCGTAGGAGCGCGACAACTACGCACCATTCTCAACTTGCATTTTTTCTCTGAACCCATCTACTAAACTATTATTATATAACATTACCATATAAAAGTCGCATAGATGCATTTTATATACTAACAATGGTAAATTGTGTGAATGGTATTCTTTATTACTTTATGATATATTATATTCATTGTTTCTTTTCATTTAATCATATATATATATATACCTAATCATTTCAGACCAAGTTTCAATTTTCTCTATTAATTTAAAAATTTCAAATCAAAACCTGACTTTATTTATTATATTAAATCTTGAGGGAATCGTAGATGGAAATGTATATAAATGAATATATATAAAATTATTTAAAAAAAACTCATGTAAGAATCGAAAGGGTAATAAAAATAACGCTCCGGCGGTATTTTTACTAGAAGAGGTATAGATAGATGAATATTGTATTGACAGATATTATTATATATTTTATTATATATTTACTATTACAATAAAATCATTAGTTAGAAGAAAAATCTTTATAGTATCCAAATTAATCAACTTCTGAAAGGAGAACTTCAAAAGCGATTTATAAGATGACCACTTCATATTTTTGACGTCTTTGGACTTTAAAAAAATGTGTATATTTATTTTTAAATTGATTTTAGATTGCAAAATAAAATACTTTATTTCATTTAATATACTTATTTTTATTTGTTGCTGAATTAGTAAATAAATTTAACTACATTGGGGTCCATTACGTTTCAAGACTTCCATGGTCATGAAACGTAATCGACCCCGACTTTTTTCTCTTTACTGCATGTTGTGGGTCTTAAAAGTCGCAGAATATTTAGTGGTGATGAAAATTTTATCGTATTTCATGTGAAGAATGTGAAGCTCTTCCTTGCGGCTGATCTCTCCCGGTCTTGCCCGGAATGTGGAACTTTGAGAGTAGGAGAGAGAAAGAGATATTATTTCATAAATTACATATACATAATTAAAAATAACAAAAAATAAAAAATGTTGTGTGGTTTTATGAAACCACGGTAAAAGTGAAACTTAGGCACAAAATTATCGTATTTGTACGATAATGACTCCGAACACTGCTTTATACCTACTCGGCAGCCGACCGTCACGCGACATGCGCTACACAGACCAAAAAGTTTGAGACGATGTAATAAAAGTTTCACTTTAAAAATCATAAAAAGCACAAAAAATATAAAAATACAGAAAAAATACAAAAAAAAATGCGACTCCTCTTAATCCTCTCACATGGCATGGACACTCATGGCAGGACTTTAGCTGTAACATTAAAAAACTTACTCTGTGACATGTTTATATCGCACCCGCAACATGCAGTAGAATATATGTATAAATTTCACAACAGAAAAGAAGTAAGAGTACCTACTTATCAATGCCGGTCACATTATGGCTCCATAATATATATTTTATTGGTTTAATGGCAAATAAAAATATGTAAGTTCATTTAGTAATTTCTTTTGCAATCTCGTATCAGTCTTTTTGTTGAACATTCAAAATGATATAACAATCGGATTGATACATAGGATGTACAGTGTAAATGAAATTTAAGAGAAAAACTAGTATATTTGTCTCAATTTTTATATATTGTATAGTGAATCGGCGTGGTCGATTTACTTAACATACGACGAGAGCTTTATATTTCGTATGGTTATATATTATTATTTGTATATATGTTTTCTTTTTTTAACTTTACCTACTGTTTCTTTTTAAAAGCGCATAATTGACTATGTACTCTAAATGTGCCAAATTGTGACTCGACGGGTACCTACCATGCACATCACCCAGGACAAAAAGTTGGTCCTGCTATTACCAACTTTGACAATTTTATTGAAACTATAAGAGTCAGGTCACATCCAGAATAGAGTTTTTAAAGGAAGCAGGATCTCAGATGTCTATTAGGTGCAAAGCAAAGGTATTAATTATTTGGAAGAGTTTATTAAGGATAGGTACCTAATAAGAATGTTCAGAAAGTGAGAATTACATTTAAGCTCATATTATATCAATGTTTAAGATTTATTGTCATATTATCTTTGAATGCGGTGTGTTAATATTGTTAGATACATTTCACTTTGGGGATATGATGTGATTGTGAATTCCACCTAGATGCAGATGAGATCACCATGAGATCTTAAACATCTGTGTCTTTCTCTTACTCATACATATTCAAGTGAAAGTTTTGCGATTGTGTCGCCTGTTAGCAAAAATTCCAATTCAACTTGCAATCGCGGGAATCCCCAAAGGTGTGTTTTTTTTTTATAATTTTTGTATTTTTAACTCTATTCTATTTTGTTTCATGTATAACTGCAAAGGCCTTTGGTTTGCCAAAAAAATGTCTACCTTTCTTTCTAACTTTCCATTGTGGCCTGCATCCAGCAGTTCCCTATGAAGAGTCTCATACCCGTCACCCATGGTCTCCATTCAAAATATCTGCGTCTCCGGCCATTGAGTGCATTACAGTCCTTAAGCTTCTATTAAGGGCTCCACTGCACAGACCACTCTCAATTCAATATCTTTGTCTGGAAAATAGCAACTAGTTGCGTTATTATGATTTGATATCGTAAGGAAACTAAAAACTACTGGAATTTTTCCCCTTCTTTGAACCACAAGGCCACGAGACCCTGGGTGTAAGGCTACGTTTATTCTCGAAACCCTGAAGTCAAGGAGTTTCTACAAGAGTCAAAGGCTCAGTCAGTTTATACTCATTCATTTCTGCTTTTTTTCTTTATATAATCATATTTATTTGGGCGATCAGTAAAGCATCTCCCACCTTCTTAGATTGTTACAAATCAGAATAAATTCAAATGTTATTATTTTGAACGGCTTTCGTTGCTAGAACATATTTTTTTTAATAAATTTGTAACATCAGAAAATAAATTTATGAAGTTATAATTAGATACTTATTTCTTATATTATTACTAATAGTATTAACACACAGTATATAAATGTATACACTTAATTACTATGTAGTTTGTAAATTCGATGTTGTGAGTATTTCTTGATACATTTTGCCTTTTTTTTGGTATATATCATAGCTTTATGTATTATACGTATATATCTTTATATATCTATAAGATATTATTATCTCCTATTGTGATGAAATATATATATCATTATATTTATATATAATTATCCCCTTTCTAAGTATATATTATCTATAATATACTATCTACTCTTGTGCCTAATATAAAATTTTAAAATCTTTCCGATAAATTTATCTAAAAAAAATGTTATCTATCTCTCTTAAGGTTGTGGCATATCCTCTGAGTAACCTTTTATTGTATTATACAATAACTTTTATTGTATTATATAGAACATATCTATATATTTTGTCCCTTTACTATTTATTATTAAATTTATTAGTAAACAATTCCTACATGACAATATTCATTGTTCGTAAAAATATATACCTTTGACTTTCTAATTTTTATTTTACTTACTGAACATTATTTATTATAGTAATTATTCCTACTTACTAATTTTATTTCATTTATTAATTCATGTTTGAATTTGAGGTGTTTTTAAAAAATTAATCGTTTAAAACATTCTCCGAAAAGGCCACACGTTTCTTATTTTTTTCATAAGAACTAAAGGCGGTAATATATGGTATTGTGCGTAAGTACATTGTTTAAATGTGCATATACTAATATTATTTTATCTTGGTCTGGGGGCAAATTTTCGGTACCAGGTGTAAAAGTTATTATCTACGTAAAAAAGTTACTCACTTTTTTGTGAGTGCTGATTTTACGTAAGTTTTGCAAAATGTACTTGAAAATTCTTAATTGTCCAACAGAGAATTAGTAACGAGGGGCTGCTGGGGTATCTTAGGTACCTACTTTATAAACGAAATTATCGTTTTTTCTGAAATTCTGTCAGAAGTTTTGCAGTTTTTGGTTATAACTTATTTTCAGTTAATTGCTAATTTAAGTTAATAATATTTAAGTGGCAATGACATCAGACATGTAAAATTGTTTACTAATGATTAATGAACAAGTAGCTAACTATATTATATTTATACATTTTTAACTATCTATTCTATGTATAACCCTGCAACAACTCTGTCTCTAAGATTGATACGACAATACGTTTTGTATACTTTTCAATTTGGACGAACTTTTTCGATTACTTTTATATTTAGCAATTTGTATGTACTTCGAAGGTTTATCTGATTTTAATACTTGATCGAAATTGTATACTTATTATTTATAAAACACCCTCTTCTTTGTAATTTCTATTTCGATGTATCTTCATTTCTCGACGTTGGTATTTTTGTAAGGATTATATAGGGGTGGTAAAACACCATTTAACTTGAGCATTACTGTACCTACAGGATTTAAATATGGTCCTTTCTTGTAATATTCCTGAAAATAGGTAAGAACATGATTTTTGTATGAAAAGGACATTTACCATCTCAGCTAGCCGAAAGACGTGAGGCAGCTCTAACGTAATGAATCGTCAAATGGTGTTTTACGCTCGCGGAATAAATTCCACAGATCCTATATCTAGATATTGGGAATATTATAACCAATTTGGTGTTATCAAAATAATTATTGTCATAACTGAAAACTATAGCACGGAGGCCTGTCATTTAAAAATGGGAATTGTCTGGGAGATTCCTGTTTATGTATGCTCAATGCATACCACATGAACATGACCTTCGTGAAATAGTTATCATACAGTAAGATTGAAAATCATTTTTGTTCGATGTATTGTAGATTTGATGTTGAATCACTATATTTAACCGATTGAGCACTAAATATTATAAATGTTTGAATCAATAGAATCAGAAAATTTTATGTTGGTTATGCTTATGACCATAATATGTAGCTTTTGTAAAAAATACATTGGGAAAAATAATTGGTGTTTTATTTTTCTTTTAGGCCCCAAAATACTTAATATAAAAGATTTTAACGTCTTCGTGTAGATATTTCACATTTTTAAATAGAATGAAGATTCTTCCTTTAAAATATGAAAATTAGTATTTGCTTTATAACAAAACTAAGAAAATACCTATATGTACATATTTGCATTAATTAAAAGTTAAACTCACGAGAGCACAACAACATTTTTCATTCAAAAAGTTATCAAGACAACAAGTTTGTTTCAGCTAATCTCCGAACGTCTGGACCGATTTTGATGAGATTTTCACAGCCAAACAGCTAATTTTGTATGTGGCATATTGTGGCACTTAATAATTTTTAATACTAGATGCTACTTACTACCAGGAATTGCTTATTATTTTGATTTGTAAAATTATTGATAAAAGGTTGATTAACTTATTAATAAAACATATTGAAATTATATCTTCGTTTTCAAATTTCATAAAAAAATAATTATTTTGTTACAACATCTCCAACCTAATTTTAACATTTACTGATGCAGTAGTTATATGTACCTATACCTAGTGACTCATTATTTCTTTATCAATGTTGTCCAAAATAAATCCCAAATGAACATTTATCTCTGCCATTGTGAATACGACTATGAAACATATAGGTACACTAGCTGTTGCCCGCAGCTTTGCCTGCGTGGAAAAGATAAATTTTCATGGTACAAACTTTCATCCCCTATTTGATCCCCTTGGAGGATGAATTTTCTAAAATCCTATCTTAGGGGACGCCTACGTTATGACATCTACCTGCATGCCAAATTTCAGCCCGATACCTACGTCCAGTGGTTTGGGCTGTGCGTTGATAGATCACTATATCAGTCACCTTTGAGTTTTATATATATAAAAAAATAAATAAATAATAATTTTTATATACATAAAAATATACCTATTGTGAAGATGAAGAGTTCGTTTGATTTTTTGCTTGCTAATCTCAAACTATGAGGCCGATTTGAAAAATGATGTCACTGTTGAGATAGTCCATTTATCTAGATAGGAGTGTAAAACCGGGCACAGCCAGTATAATATATTTCAAGTAGGTATTCAAAAGCATATAGGTACAAATAATTTTCTTAACTTAAATTTACATTTCATTTTGAAAGTCCCACAATTATGTTGCCAAATTTAAAACGTGTCCTGCTCATTGATATAAAATTAATGAAGTGTATCTACTATTTAACAAAGGTACTGAAAGAAAACCGCCTCAACGCCTTTCCAAAGTTCTTTCATACAAAATATAGAAGAAGGACGTGGTGCAAAACAGATTGAAGAGGTGCGCTTATGGCACGCCCGCGCCCGCGCCGCTTGTGTTTGACCCGCGCCTAACAGGGCCACATGAGTAGAAAGACGGAACAGAGACTAAGCTTCTTAAGAACGTGCAAAATTGTTACCTATTTTGGTAGGGTTGTCACAATAGGTTAAGACAAATTAAACAAAACTACCTACTACAACCCAACCTAGGTATGTACACACTTACAATACATACATACATACTTACAAATGCTAAACTTGTAATAATAATGAAAGGTAAAAACACACCGTGTACAATTCTCATCTTATTAAAAAAGGACCTAATAAAATAAACGCAAATAGGTACTTACTTGAAAAAGTAATAATCAAAATATTTACTCACCTATTGTACTCCTTGAGATAGTTGAAGTATGATATATTTTTAGTTTTTCTACTATTATTCATACACACAGTACAATAAACAACCATTTTTGACAATGAAATATTACGTTTTATATTAAAATATTCAAACTTGCAAGTTGCAACTAATAAAACAAACAACGTGCGTCGTATCAACCCTGAGACTGTCCTATGCCTGTGCAAGCGCAAACCGGTTTTTTCCAGAATCGCTGCGTACGCGACAAGCGGCCTGCGGTCACACACACATGCCCCGCGTACTTGTAGTAGTGCAATCGATTCTCGCGTTTGTTTGAAGCTTAGTCTCTGTTCCGTCTTTCTACTCATGTGACAGGGCCGTGGGTTAAATCTATGCAAGGTTTGAAAACAAAAGAAAGGAAATGGCCGCATTTGAAACATAATTGTCGTTTTATCTCCTGTACGAGGATATGGACGATTTAACAGTCTAACAGCGTCACAACTCACAACTCAAAATCGATAGAAACTGGAGAGGAACATAAGCCAGATTCATGAGTTAAGGACACAAATATTTTAAGTAGGGAGAATCGTTTCAAAATCCATTTCTCTATTTTAAAGGTCATCAAACGAAGCTTTCTTTCCTTGGTTCTATTTAATTATACAAGTAGTGGACACTGGACAGTCTCATTGATATGAAATAAGGTTTTCATTGTCTCCAAATAGTATTTATATAACAATTAATAACTAAAATGGTATACAGCGATTGTACCTAGAGATATCCCTCCCCCCCCCAGCATAATAAGTAATTATGTAACGAATATATTGTCTCTGTAACACGTAAAGATAAAGAAAGACCTAATTAGAAAAGAAATGATAATTACGTAAATTGCTAACTTAATTTTGCCAAACTTTTAAAATACGTAGGTACAAGACGAATAAAATATGCTGATTTGCTACACCGTGTCGCCGTGTCCTGCCTGGGGCTCGATCAAAGATTATTCTATACTTTTCTTTTTAAGTTTTTCATGCCTGAACCTAGTTATATAAATTTTAGTACAGTGATAGTAAAAATATGCTACGGAACATACTTCCGTTACAAAAGTTTTTTTTCTATATATTATAAGGTAGGCAGACATTTGACCACCTGTTAAGGAAAGCGGTGACGCGGTCTATGGTGATAAATGTCTACCTAGAATATACCTATTCCTTCGCCTTGAATGTACCCATATTGTAGTTCTCTGGAAAGATAGACGCCGGCAGGGAATTCAACTCCGTGGCCGTTCGCACTAAGAAAGACGACGTAAAGCGTCGAGCGAGCAGACGGCATTTCCACCAAGTCGGC
This sequence comes from Colias eurytheme, assembly GCF_061535395.1. Lineage (NCBI taxonomy): Eukaryota > Metazoa > Arthropoda > Insecta > Lepidoptera > Pieridae > Colias > Colias eurytheme. Next base: position 2,901,700 of record NC_142980.1, read on the forward strand.
ATGGTACCTGCCTCCTGCAGTGCGCCTGGTCTGCCGTTCAAAAAGAGGGGAAGCAGGGATGATGCTAATATAATAAGTTGTTATAACGCAAAGATTCTCAACTTTGAAAATAAGACGGAATAATTTAAGGAATAAATAAATACAGAGATTAGTAACTACATATTATGATAATGTAGGTAATAGTATTAGGGAGGTATATTGTTTTTACCATATTCACAGGATAAGCAAGGGGTTGTTGGGTTGTTAGTTGTTACTAGAAAAAACTTATCATAATATTAGGTACATAATGCGCGTTCAAATTATTAAAATTATTTTCTGGCAACAATGTTTTTCTGCGCTTCTGAGAAGTGACTTTTATCAGAATTGGCAACCCTACAAGACTTCTTAATAAGCTTTCAGAGAATTCAATCACTTAGACTTTAGTAAATAAAATACTTCTCTCTAATAGTTTAACTATAGGGATTTGGTACAAGGGCTCCTCTTAATAGAAGGATCCTAACATTACCTACAGTCCTAAAAAAAATTAAAAAGAACTATTTCATTTTTCATGAGTCTGTGGAGCATTCTGTCTAAAATGTATTGGTTTTTTTTATATTATAATTCTGATAGTCTGATCATATCTATACTAATACAGTGCAACCTTAATATAACGTACCTACCTCAATATAACGATTTCCTCGATTTAACAAATTTTTCGTAATCCCCTTGAATTGTCCATAAGATTCAATACAAAATATCCCTTTACATTACGAACATTTTTTGCGAACAACCTCATTATAACGAATTTTTAACTATCAAGAAAAGTATAAATACCTCGAATTTTGTCAACCCAAAACCTTTATATAAAGTTCCAACCAATGTAATGATTCTAAAAATCTCATAGTAAGTATGTGATTCATGTCGCGACAGGTTTCGACATGCTTTTGTTCGTAAAACGATCATTTTTGTTTAATTTAAATTGGAAAGTAATGTGAACACTGCTGCTCGTCACTATTGTTAAAGATTCAAGTTGAAATGGATCAGAAACGGAAAAGACCTCTTTATAACGAATTTTAGACCAACCTAACCTCAAATTAACGAACCTCAGTTCAACGAATTACTTGATATAACGAATATTTATTTGTTCCCTTCGGATTTGTTATATCGAGGTTGCACTGTATTATAAAGCTGAAGAGTTTGTTTGTTTGTTTGAACGCGCTAATCTCAGGAACTACTGGTCTGATTTGAAAAATAACCTTATTAACCATTGAGTTAACTACGTACATGTAACTCAATGTTATTAACTGATTTTATGTGACATAATCAGTTAATAAGGTTATTGACCGACACCCTTAGAGCTAGCGCGCACGAGCAACTTTGTCTCCGCAACTATTTTGTCTCTCCACCCATGGGCTAGTATGAAAGTGCGCGCACGTAGCGACGCAACTCCCCATACAATTGATGGGAGAGACAAAATAGTTGCGGAGACAAAGTTGCTCGTGCGCGCTAGCTCTTAGTTAATAACCTTATTGCCTGATTTAAAGAGCAGACATTCAGTCAATATAGGTTTTAACCAAAGTACTGAATAGATTTTAACGTCTTAAATCTTTCTGTAATGGGCAAGTAAAACAATAGCGAGTTTTACTTTCCCATTACAGAAAGGTTTAAGGGTCAAATTCGACCCAGTAGGTTAGGTTAGGTTTGAACTGTGACCCTCACGCACGAGCCGAGCGAGCGAAGCGAGCATGCCGCGGTAGCGGCCGGCGAGTGCCAGAACCGACTCGCTATTGTTTTACTTGCCCATTACAGAAAGATTTTGTCAGATAAAATCAGTTAACAATGATACCGATAATAGACCGACGCCCTTAGTCAATAACCTTAATAACCGTCAATAAGGATATTGACTGGTTCAGGGTTTTGACTGTAACATAATATATATATTAACTACCTTTTTCTCTGCATTTGTATACAAACGACTTCTTTGTGATTTTGACCTACTTTAATAGGACAATTAATTTAATTCAAACTTATCAACGGTCGATGACAACACAAATCAATAAATATATATCGTATTAAAAAAACAAAACCATATTAAATTCTCTCGGAAAATGCGAAAGACGATTTGTATTATGTATTTAGTTACATTATTTTTACACACACTTTTTCCTTATAACTTTCCCCCTAACAAATGATTTTTTCATTTCATTTCATAACACTTTCCGATCTTCGAAGGTAATTTATTTTCCTCTCATTTTTTTGTTATATTTTTGTTATATTCACTTCCATTTCTAATACCTTTTCTACTTTTCTTTTTTTTTGGACTGATCGATGATACCTGCACAGATAGGTAGTTACAGTTAGAACAGAAAAAGCTAAGAGAAAAAGGTAGAAATATCATTATTTTTAATTCAAAATATATAATATAATATAAGCGCCATCTATACGTTTTTGCTAAAATCATTATAAATATTTGTCACGAACGCCATGCGAACGCCCTAAACTATGGAGGGTAAAAGGTTCATCTGTGTACATGATAGTGCGAGTCAAAATGCATTAAAATAGTGTGGGGTCACCGCGCCACCTTATTATGTATATTAAGCTACTAGTTATTATTCTGTCTATAGCATATAATATAGCGTATCTATAGTTTTACCACAGACTAATAATAATATACTACGTATACAAGTTTTACTGTTCTGTGATAGGAACCATTAACAACATCGGTGAATCCCACAGATCACAGAAACTAAAGGGAGATATGGTTAGGGGGCGGGGCCGGTGTCGCAGCAATATGTACAAAAAGAGAACAAACTGTAGCGTTGCTGTATACGTACGTCCCTTACAATCTAGTGTGCGAACGAATAGTCGCTCTCATATTTTTGTGTGATGACACGCACACAACGCGAAGTTTTGTTTAGATTTTGTTTACTGCAGTTGTGTGCGTAAATTTTTTATGAGACACGGTTTCGTACTCAGCGCAAGCGATTGGCATCTCTCTAGATCTCTATGGTGAATCCCCTGGAGAAAACCTTTAATATTGTTCTCTATAGTTTCGTTATTTTCGCGATAAATAAATAAACACTCAACATAAAGATTTTCTAGAAACTGTTTTCCCCAACTCTAGGAGCAATCGAATTAAACAATACTGCCAACATTATTTTAGGCGCCTGCATGGCTGCGTGTACTGTGGCTTTTTTCGTTAAACATTTTAGATTCTACCACAACTCTGTCACTTTACATGTACATAATATAGTCATACCACAGACTACAATATAATAGTAGCTAAACGATAGTAATACGAAATTTTTTTGCCACTTGTTTCTTATTCCGTTAGTGGTTATCCCAATCCAATAACTCTAAACTAAGATCTGTTAAACTGGCGATAAAACATCGACGAAAATTGAAAAAAAAAAAACAACCAAATTTTTTTTGCTTTTTAGTTGCTAAAATAACGATTTTGTTGTTCAAACCGATAGCTAAAAATCGGCAACCGTTCTAGAAAAATTAATGGTTCGTTGTATTTGTTGCTGCAAAAAATTGTGTACCTAGATTTTGGTTTTCTTTTTTAATAGTGTGAGTGATGAATCAATTTTGTGTATTGAATTATTAAAAAAAAACAACTATACAAAAATTGGTTTGGATAAATGGAGAAAATGAAACAAACACAGTATTTTTATTCTTTATTTTTCACTACTTCACATTTTCAATAAAACACCCAGTCGCACAGACGCGACAAATCACTTACATAATATCCTTAAGGTTAAAATTACAATTTGATTTAACACAATTTGGATTTTTTTTATAAATAACGTTAAAATTGTCTATATATAAAACGAAGCCGATACAGAAATATAAAAAAAATAAAATATATCCCGCCAAAAAGACTGCGCCATACAATGGCATGCCAACCTACTCTTGTATTTTTCCATTCCGCAAATTAAATACTACAAAATAAATTGCAAGCGAATGGAATGCGAATGAACTTTTCTTAACTAAAATTTAAACAACCCATTTAAGTATGCAGACACATACCTCGAACATAATTAAAAATACAATTTAAAAACAACATTAAACAAGAGAAACTTAAAACGGCTCACAAAATTACTAACATAATTTACATAGTCTTGTGCCTAAGAATCAATTTAAAACTAGTTTACCTCTTAAGGTTTGTTGCTAATATATATAAAATTTGTCTTCGAGCACACAGCTGTGTGCGACACTATAGCTGTGTGTACAAAGAAGCACAATTGTATAAACAAATATAGTGTTATATATAGCAACGTTGAAATAAACTTGGAACACCCAAACTATACAATATTTATTATGTGTAGTACCATGTGCAGCCTATACACAAAATATCAACACTTAATTTTTTTTTAACCATAGATAGTTTATATTCATATTGATTTCGCCATGCATTAAAATCAATACGATTTTATTTCAAGGCCCATATTTTACTATCATACGTGATTATTTTACAGAAATTATAATTATATGTATATATTAGCGTATTCTATACAACAACCACGAGGATGAGACAGAAAAACGAGGCCTGAAGGGGCATGTTAATAAAACGGTACTCAAATGGAGTGGTCGATAGAGGCGTTTAATCAACAAGCAGTCAAAATCGAGTATCGTTTTACATGCAGAGAAACGTGTGTTAAATTTCCCCGTCTAGGAGCTACTTAATTAATAAGGATAAATATTTATGTATTTTTTGTATTTATGTACAACATCATAAGTACGTACAATGTGCAAATCCGGGTAATGCGTAATGTGCAATTTGTAGGGATATATTACTATGTTTGAATATCACGGTAGCATATACCAAGAATCACACTAATATTAACATGTCCTTTTAGCCTACAATTTAGGCACGTCAATCTCTGTCCCTTTGGCATGAATGACCTGCACTGTAGAAACCTTTTCTTTAAGATTGTCGAAAATCTTATACGAGTCAAATCCGTGTTAACGTAGAATCCGTGGGGACATCGTTTATTTTGTAAATGGTCCAATTGAAGATTCCAGTTTTGCCAAACTGTACTTATTTTCTAAATAACAAAATGTGAGATAGAAAGTACTGTTTATATGTTATGCCCGCTTGTCTGACAAGTTGGATACGCGGGCCAGTCGCAGAGTATCTAGTGAGAAAGTAAACCTAAAATATGATTAATTTACTCAATTTAAATCATCGATTTTATACTAATGTTACTAAATTAAGATGATTACTTCCGCCAGTTTAAACAATACAAAAATAACTTGTAATTTTACATATTATATTTTCATGTCTGGTTTTTTATGTTATTTCAAAATAGTCCCTATTTTGAATATTAACCTTAGAACCACTAAGTGATCGATCTAGGGAGACGCCCTAATATGCAAGTTATTTTCGAGAAAGAAGTTGAGACAGACTTATTGCGCACCCATCACGCTGGGTGCGCAATAAGCCTGTTGATTGGGCCTGTGAGCGCCACCGTTGGTGCCCTGAAGGCACTCCTCCGCTACCGCTCTAAGAGTTCTTACAGACGAACGGCAAGTTAGTAACGGCCTCTGCCGTTCACAACTTGCCATTTGTCTGTAAGATATAAAGACAGTCCTTTCAAGGGTAATAAAGGAAAGGATTGGGAAGGGTAAGGAAAAGGTATGTCGAGTCAAATCCCACATTTTGCCCTTTAAAAAATAAGTAGGGACTGGCAGCACTGGATCATACGACACTTGGACCATAACGGCAAAATAAAAATGTCTAACATGTCATATCCGGGAAGAGTGTTTAAACACAATGTCATATCCAGTTTTTCCTTACAAACTAATAATAGTGATTTTTTGGATTCCTGTCTTACATCGCTTAGGCGCTTACAGACCCCCTGAATTATCGGAGTGTTCTGGAAGCGTCGGGCCTTCATCCGATGGGCTGTCCCTGGAAATGAATAATATTTGAATTAACTTATTTATACGTGATATGGAGAAAAATCAGTCTTCGAATATTTTCCATGTATACTTTAAACTTAGCATATCCGTATTTTGATTTCGATATTTCAATGACTTCCGCGAATTCTCATAGCAGTTACAAATAAAAAGGTCAGACTGACACCAATTTATAAAAATGCAATTACTCCTTTAAAATAGTATTCTAAAATATTATTCTATATATATATAATTTACGTGCTCGGGACTCACTAAGAGATCTCTTTAAGAATACTGGTATCCTTACTGTACCATCACAGTATATATTTAATAATATTTTGCATGTACACAAAAATGCCGACGTACACACAAGAGTAGGAGATAGACACTGTTATGGCACAAGGAACAGAAATAGAATTGAAATGCCATTTTTCCGATTAGCTAAAGTTAAAAATTCATTTATGGGTCAAGGTATACGCTTTTACAATAGAATTCCTCATAATATTAAAGAGTTTGGTAGTGCTAAATTTAAAACTTATGTAAAAAATATATTAGTTCAGAGAGCCTATTATAGCATTAAGGAATATATGGAAGATGAAAATCCATGGAGGGTTATCGCGTAAGAACCACAGGACAGTTCTTTGGCATATTATGATATATTATGTAGTTAGATTTAAGTTACAGATTATGTAATATTGACAATATGATTTTAAAAGAGCAACTATGGAGTTTCTTGCCGGTTCTTCTCCATAGATACTGCTTTCCGAATCGGTGGTAAATGTTAAAAATACTTATGTAATGACGATTCGAAAGTGCTACTAAAAGTAGTCTAATTGAATAAATAAATGTTTGAGTTTGAGTTTGAGTTTAAAAAGTTGTGAGATAAGTGCTATATATGTTAAAATAGAAATGAAATGAAATGAAAATAAGTTTATTATGGTCATATGAAAAAAAAGATACTTACAATTTAGTGTTAGTAAAAATGAGCTTAAAAATATACGTATGCCATAATTAGGCCAACCACTCAGTGTGTCATCACTGATCTTCAGTGGATATAGACTTACCCACGCGCCATTTCTTCAACCGCAGGGTAACGCCTAGCGTTATAGTCCAGCGATTGTTCAGCCCTGGAGCGAGCCATGTCTCGGATGGCCACGTGGAATATCGCACGTACTCGCTCGTCCTCAGCAGCGGGCAGTCTAACCACAGCCGCTTCCAAACTCTCTGCGAGTAGTGTATGAATGAGACAGTGCAATAACTAGCCACTATGGACTTCTAGCCTCAATGTCATTTGACAAAGGTACGTTTATTTCAAAATTCTGCCTTAAACTATACATTGTATTAAAGTCCATTTTTGTGCGACAGATTTGTGCTTCGTGAAAATTATTGGACAAAAGTGTACCTTAATATTTGAATATACATTCGCTTTGGCACTTAGTTATATGAATGTAAATTGACATTTTTCAGTTTCTTTGAAACATATAAATGAAACATTACTGTGTGGAAACATAATGCGATTCGTGATATTATACATTTTGAAAATAACTTTGTACTTATTTCGTTTCTATAATATCACTAAATTTAGTAACAGTTTATAATTGGAAAATAATCTACTTGTTATGCCTTGTCTAAAAACACAAAAGACGAAACCGTCTATACGATTTGCTTAAACACCATATCTTCTAAATAAGTCGTACTAAAGCCGAATTTTTTTCTAAATATTTTCTAGCATCGTTTTTATTAAAATGGTTATTGGTAAGAGAAGATGAACAATAAACATATACGTTTTTGAGGAATCGTACGTAACGATTCGTCAAAAACAGACGGACAGGTCTTTAATATATTATTTAAAATATTAATAGGCTAAAAATCTGTATCCTAACCATGACATGACATTCGTCGGATACAATTTTAATTACTTTTTAATTTTAAGTTAATATGAATAACAGTACCTTTGTCAAATATTTAAATTCTGTACTATTCGCAAAGTCTTAATAATTCACTTTAGAAAAAACTTAATTGAACTACGATTTATTAATACAGCTAGAATGTCCAATAAAAAAACGGCACAACATATTGTAGTTCAGAAAATATAGCATGAATCCTGTCACAGGTTGTACCTTGAAACGTCTCAGTTGATGGATAAATGTTACGATAAAATTATTTAGTTTACGCCGACTGTAAACAGGTAATTTCATAAACATAATAAAGATATTCAAAATTAAGAGTACAGATATTCGATGCTTAATCTTTAATGAAATGTAGGTAACTTATAAATTATTTATTATATGATAAATGTAGGATATTTTTTTTTTTACAAATAAATGTCTATAAACAAAATCTTTACTTATTACACAAATCGTCATTTGTTTATACCCAGCTTTATTTAGTTCAATGTAACTTTCGAAATTAGTGTAACTTTTTAAAAATGTGACAGGATTCAATTCATATTTGAAGAACCATAAAAACAAATCTGAACATTCCAAAACAGTGGAATAACATAGACCATAGTTAACGTAAAACATACGAATATTTTTTACCAATAAAATAAAATTAAGTAAGATTACTACATTACTAAAATATATCATAGTTGTAAGTTTAAACTGCTCCTAATGAAGCGTATTAATCTCCTAGAGAATAAATAAGAAAAAAAAAATTCGAAGCTAATAATATGAAAAGCTTCTTTATTGTATAGCATGAAAATGCAAAGCAAGTTGGTTAAGTATTTAGTGATTTTTATAATACTATGCTTCCACTACTGTAGACTAAACTAGATTATAATGAATATAAAGATTACAATAAAATTCGTATGTTTCCGTTCCAAGCGTTGGATAAATTAAAAAAGGGTGAATTTGAAATCAAACAAAATAAAGAATAAGAAGCATTTAAAGTAACATATGCCCATAGACGAAAATAATGCGCCACCAATATCACTTGTATGTATGAAAAAAGATTTTTCCATATCTCTGTACTGGTTTCGAAGTTACTCATAATTATATGAATCAGCATAAACGATTTATTTTTTCGATTTCCCGATAAGCAATGACACGAATTGACAAAATTTAGAAAGAATAGGCTGAGAAGATAATAAATAAAACAATCACATACATTCCAATTTTAATATTTTTTATCGTTTTATAGTCCCATTTAATTGATTGATTTATAATTTTAGTTCATTATTTAAATGTATATTTTTTTTATACATTTTTGATAAGATGTGAATTGACCAACTTACAAATTTTATTTTTAGTAAACTTTTATTTTATGTCGATAAAAATAAACTTGTTTTTTTTTTTACAAAATTCAAAAGGAGAAAGTCCCTACTTTTTCTACTTACTCAGTAAAAATGACGTTGAATTTTCATGAAACGCGTAGACAAACTTCTCAATTAGTACAGAAATATGGTAGTCACTCACCGGGGTATGTTACTCTAAGCAAGCCAATTCTTGAATCGAGGCGTTTTGTTTTGGAACGTTATTCGGGTATCGAACATTTGAAACATTAACAAAATATCATTTTATTTTAGTCGTGTTGGTCGGTAGGTACACAGGGATTAGGGCGCATTTTGTCGTGTTTTGAGGCAAACTGGATTTACTGTGGTCATTATTAAAGCTCATTTTTGTGTGTAAGATCAGCAACGAAAGTCGATTTGTATTTTAGCTACGGCTAATTTCTTTTCCTTGAACAGTTACCAAAGTAACAACCTAAAGTAAGAGAGCCGTTTTATGTAATTGAGAAGTAAAGAAGGATTAAATATATAATTTAAAACCTAAGTAGCGACGAGTCAATTATGAAATTGACCCTATTTATATAGAATACACAAAATGTTATTCTGTATTGTTAATTTTTTGTATTCTATCGGTAAATTGAAACATTCTGTACCGCAGCATTCACTTAATTCAGAATATGTATTTTTCAAGAATTGAATGAAAGTCAATCATAATAATAATTATAAATAGTCGTCGATAAAAAGCTAAGTTGAATTATTATAGATGTGTGGAAAACAAACTAAGAAAGCAAAGTATGTTTGAATTGTGATAAATAGAGTTAGATTATAGTCAAAATATAGCGCAGTGATATAAGAAAAATGTGAGTATTGATAGAGTAAAGCTGATCCCACTTACGACCGAATATAATATGCATCCTTGCTTCAATATCGAATATAAAATAGATATTTATAATAAATGACACCATTATAAATTGAATTTGAAAAAATGTCTCTATATACATTTTGATATTAAAAAACTAAAAAAACATTGCTTTAAATTTAAACGAATGAAAGGTAAGTAATAAAATGCTCGTCTTTTTTTAGATCCATGACTAAAGTATACATTTTGGCTTTGGTTTATTATAAACTCCGGTCGTAAAGGTTATAATGATGTCATTTTAGTTAATAGTGTATTTGTTCATCGACTTTCCTTGCTATATATACACATGGGAATCTATGATGCAATTCTATAAATATTCATAAAAGTTATTACTAAATACACGGCACAAAAGGAACATATTTAAGAAATAATTACAAAAAAACAAAGAAAAAGAAAAAGCAAGGCGTATTGTGCAGTTTACTGCATTCCTTGATAGAGTCCCGAAATATACCCATGCAACTACGATCAATTAAACGTTTCGAAATCGAACACTATAAATAAATATAAGAAAAAAATTAAAAATACTATCAAAAGATGTAAACTATTATGTAAAGAAGAGAATAATAATTATTAAAAATAATATTGTATAATAAGTATATAGATTCCTATATGCATATAGCACAAGCTTTGTTTTACAAAAAACATAGATACACCATGGCGACTGTTTTTTTTTTCTTTCTAGACATGAACAATAAGTTTTGCACATAAACAATAAATTAATATTTCAATGTTGGAACATTGAGATACTATTACTACGTATAGAGAAGACACCGCCTACATCACTTATGTTCCGCTCAACTGAGGTCAACTGGCCACACTGCACTCAGTCGCTTTAGCGCGATGGTCACGTTCATGTCTTGTTTGTTTTAAAGCAAAAAACATGAAACACATCAAATATGCCCTCGAGTGTGTTACGATATTGCACTTATAATTCAAGTAATGCGGCAAAGTGTAAAGGAATAACTTTTCACCGGTAATTAACTAGATAATCATTTTTAAAACTTGGTTCGAGCAAAATTTTTGGCGGGCGCCATTTTGCGTCATGTCATTTTGCGCCATTTTGTGTAAAAATTTAAGAAATGGCATTGCGTATGAAAGATTTATTACATAACGTAAATTTTTATAGTGGAAAATAATAATTTTACACATTTAGAAAAGAATATAATTATTATTACTGTGAATATTATTTGAAAAAAAGGTTAAATCATGTAAGATGAAAATCAATTACCTATGTATCAATTTTTTTGTTACATTGATTGGTTTTAATTGATAATTATAGTCTATAGCGGTGAGTCAATAACATCGCTTAATCTATGACTCACTAGCCGCCCCGCGCCGCCGCGCTTGGCGCACAGATTTTGTTCGTGGTGTCTTCTTTATACGTAGTAATAATAGCTCAATGGGTTGGAAACATGTTAAAGTTGCCACTAGACAAAAATAATTTTATGAGCACTATCTTGGATCACTTTGATTAAAAAAAATAGATTGTAATAACGGTATCATTTTAAGGAAAATGTTTTAAGAACTAATGTAGGACGCGAACTTCCGGATATTTTGATGAAATATGAGTTGGTACTTTTCTTAAAGAAGAAAGTCGCTCTTGGGTGTGATATCTATATTTTTATAAATACATACAGCAAAAATGGCTTTAATTGTTATATATTGCAGAGAGTAATAAAACAACGCAGTCCCTTTAATAAATTAGTAGATTAAATATAAATTAAATGTTTATATTGAAAATAAATATCGCAAGATCTCTTGATTAGCTATAATCAAGAGCAAGTAAATCTAAAAGTGTGCAGTTATTAGTAAAAATTAATAAGCGCACGAATTGCACACTTCATTTATATTTCTGCAAATTTTAAAACAAATATTTTTTCAAAATGTCAAAACTTCAAATATCTCACAAAAAATCTAACTTTTTAATCAATCAATACATCATTAACAACTTAACAGTTCGATGGATCAAAAAAAAATCACACAACTCATTAAACCGTTAAAATTTCGTCAAATCAACCCACCCATACATGTCAAAACACAGAACAAATTCAAAATCCAATAAAATAAATTTTCAATACAAGCTTGATCCACCGAACCGAGAGACTGGCCGCACGCAAAACGCAACAAACGCGCCGCAATACGCAACGTCCCTACCGCAGTGGCGTCGCGTCGCGATACATACCCTGTATGAAGCCGGTCAGTGTCGTGGGGGGGCGTGATTGGCGTACGCAACGACGCTTCTTAGATGGCATACCGGACATGTACGCGTCGCTGAGCGGCTCGGCGGCGCTGGCGTACGTGTCCGTGTCCTGCTCGCGCATCGTGTGCCGCGCGCGCTCCTGCGCCTGCTCGTTGCACTGCACGTGCCGGTCGCGGCGGAACGTCGCCTCCCAGTCCTGGCCCCAGTGCTCGATGATGCTATCCGGCGGCACCTTGTGTACATACATACATATGGGATGATAGTTTCCTTTGCCATTTCAAATCAAATAAATTATGTTTTTAAACAATTAACTATAGGCTTGTAATATGTAATTAAATAACGTCATTAATTTTACGCCAGTATTATACATTTAGATTTATTCAAATATAGAAAAACTTCGTAAATCCGTTATATCTTTAATATTTATATGGATTATAATATACTGGCACTCACGAAATTCTCATCCGCCGACGATGCAGAGTCCTCCGATATTGGCTGGTGGTTCAATCTCGGCGCCAGGTACATTCTGTAATGCATGCGTATAAATATGTAAATTTAAAGTTCTCGTGACAGTGTTAAAAAAATTCTCGAAAGAAATCTTTAAGAGTTGTATTTTATATGTTAAATTAATTAAAGTATGATAAACATCAATATGTGGCATAGATATTTGTTAGGCAACATTTGATCAACATTGTTTACGATAAGCGAAAATGTTGCTAGATATTCCACAACATGGTTTTTAAACATTGTGTCTTATTAGGCTGATGAATTTTAATATGTTAACTCTCTACATAGTAAAAAACTAAGTCGCTTTCTCTATCCCTATGTCTGTTTAAATCTTTAAAACTACGCAACAGATTTTGATGCGGTTATTTTAATAGATAGTGTATGAAGAGGTTTATATATTTAATAACATCTATTAAGATTAAGATATTAGATAAGAGATACTGGGGCGCAGTAGGGATTCAGCGTTACTTCTTTCCGCGCAACAAGTGACCGCAGACTCCGTAGTGCGAAGATTTTGCGACACAGTATAAAATTATAATAGCAGGTAAAAGTTGCTTTGATTTACGTAATTCATGTTTGTATTTAAGAGTATTCGTTTTTAGGGACGTATGTATATGGAAAACGTTATAAATTTTATAAAGTAACATAATTAATTGTATAATTTGTCTACAATATTTATTTTTTCAACAAAACATGACTGGAACAGCCCTTGCTCACTAGAGTTCGATCCGACATCGATAAGTGTCATGAAATAATTTATATATAGGATAACAAGGAATCGGGGGTGGCCAAGGAATGGTATATCGTCTAGTGTGGGCGTTCCCATTTCATATAAAGCTATAGTATTATAGAAGTAAGTATTTCTAATGAGCAGTTATAACTATAATAATTACTACAACTTTAGGCGCGTTGAGAGTAAAATTTCAAGGTCGCGTTATGGAAATATTGTCATACCAAATACCAAATGAATACCAAATTTTTCAATATACCAATTAAGCCTAACGCCTTGAATCTTGCCAATGAAGTTTTACTTCTGACACGTGTGTTTGGCACACACGCTTTTTTCCGTATTTTGACAATTCAAAAGCTTTTATAAACACAGACTATTTAAATAGACAAATATTAGAGTTTGAGTTTGAGTACACCTCCGTATTAAATTACCTTCGGCTGCTTCCCGAGCTGCCCTCTTCGTCACTAGAGCTGGTCGAAATGCACGGCGCCGAAAAGCGGCCCTTGCGCTCCTTGCGAGCGTCGCCATTGCTCGTCGGCGCCGGCTCCGCACTCGACGATGCACTGAAATATACATTATACAAATACGTGAATAAAACTTTATTAAACTTTTTGTATGCATTTAAGTGTATTGGCACACCCCGGACACTCCATACAAAATTATCATTTTGACAGTCACACTATAGAGACTGCAAATGTGTGTGTTAACGCTTTATGTTTGGCACATTTGTGACTAGCGTAAAAAAAAATTCGCGTTTTTCTGATGAAATACATCCGTAAACAGCACAATATTATACCATTTTCTACGAAAAACGATAAGTAATCACAAATCCAAAATAATTAAATTACTTTAAGTCAATTTGATTAATGTTGTCAATCTTCGTTGCGTAACGTCCTTGCAGAAAAATGCGAACCATTTTTAGACTGATCGTGCGGGGGAGGTAAGTGTTTAATTTTGGCGGGAGGCGGAGAGTGTCCGTTCTGTAGCGTTTAGCTACTATTATGTATTCTGTGGGTATTGGCAATAAATACGTTAGCTATTTTTCTTTCAAATAAGTAATAAGACATTTATTGATAGCAGAAACATAGCTCCGTGACGGGATGAGTATCGTCTCTTGAAAGATGGTAAATATTACACTTATTATCTTATATTTAAGCCTAAAATAAACAAATTAGTACTGATCGGAAAGGTCTATTATCAAACGCGTTGATTCAGGAACTCTATTCATCCATTGTGAAGTTTTCTTTTGTATATTTACTAGCGATGGGTGCCAATTTTTTTTATTGGATAAATAGGATGAGATTTCAATCAAGGTCATCCTGAAGTTGTTTGACTTTGTAAATTTCTATGAAAAATAAATCAACGGGTTTATTATATCTAAACTCACTGTCGATGCTGGAAGGAGCCCATGGTGCATCGCGGGACCGTTATCTCGTTATCTGAACCGTTAGCTTCCATGGGAACGTCGTCATCGCCCTGTTTAATAAATATTACTTTTTATAAGATGCTTTTAAAATTACAACATTTCACGTGCTACATTTTATAACAAAATGAACCTATACAGGGTGTCCCACTATTGGTATACTAAGCGCGAAGGAACTTGTAGTTTTGCATACACTGATCACGTAAAAAATACATAAACAACAAAATTACGTTAAAAGATTTTTGATAATTTTTTCCTGAAAATCCATGTTTTCTTCTCTAGCTTCGCGCAGCCGTCATATACCGCTTCTCTAATGTGAGCATTTTGTCTATGAAAACATAATCTTAAACGATAGCTCACGTGCTAGTGGCAAAAATGGGCGGGTTGCTTGCTATGGGTGTACACATACAGTTTTAAGATTTCATCTATTTGAAAAAAAAATGCGTCTGGAATTTTTTAAGTATTTTTTACGTACTCAGCGTATGCAAAATTATAACCTCCTTAGAGCTTAGTATACCAACAGTGGGACACCCTGTATAAGCAATTAAGTAATCAAATTTGTGAAATTATAACTGATGAAACAAAATAAAATAATATTTATTAGCAAATTTTACATATTCGGTTCACAATTTTGCTCTGCCTTCTGAACTAGGTTATTACCTGTGTCTCAGAAAACAGTGCCTTCCCTTATGAGTTCATACAAATATTATTAAATACGTAAACAGAATAGTATAGTTTCAGGTTAATAACAATTAAAAAAAACAAAGCGTGGTAACAATTAATAAAGAATACATACCAATGCCACTTCGCCGTTAACGAAGGAATGCAATGGATCGCTTATCTGTCCAAACAGCCGGTCAACTAGCGGATGGTCCGAGAAGTCAACCCTTTGTTCTAGCTCTATCATATTCCCAACGGGGCAGGTGATGTCTCCTCTGGATATAATCTCTTCTATTCTGCGTCTGTCTGTCTGCGCACTTGTCATATTTGGCTCCTCCTCAATCTCTGCCAATGTCTCCCCAACTGTCTCCCCAACTGTCTCCGCAATTGACTCCGAATCCGACTCCGCACATGCCGCCGCACACACTTGCGCACTTGCCTCCTCAATCATGTGCATAATAGACGGCGCACATTCCAGCGCACTCGTCTGCGCACTTTCCTGTGATGTCTGCGAACTGCTCTTAGGTTTCGTCTGTGCGCTTGATTTTTCCTTCGGCTGTGCGACTGTCCTTGCTTGCGCACTGTCCTGCGCACTCGTCTGCGCACTCGTCTGCGCACTCGCTTGCGCACTCGCCTGTGCACTCGACTGCGCACTGGCCTGCGCCCTCGCCTGTGCCCTCGCTAGCGCTCTGGCCTCTGCGCGAGCGTACCCACGCATCTCCGCCTCATCGCTCGACTCGTCGCTTTGTGTGGTTGCGTCGGGCAGCATCCTCACAAACTGCAGGTTGCGTACTGCGCAGTTTCGCACGCGGTTCAGGAAGCCGAATATGTTGTCCATGCATACGCTCATCAGCAAGTCCCTGAGGGTTTCGTCTACGTTGGCAACGGCGTCAATCTGAAAGTGTTGAAATATAATATATAAGATAACAAAAATAGATTTATTTTTAGACAGCTTAATCTATCGTATCACAAAAGCGAAGATTAGACAGTATACACATTACGCATACACATTTATACAAAATAATAGAGTGTACTTTAATGTATTAAATACCATGACACTTCAAATCAACAAACTATATAATATCCATCAATACTCACAATAAAGGAGCGATATATGACCCTGACGCCCTCGGTGCCTTCGGTGCAGCAGTGGGCCATGTAGCCGCACACCTCCAGGAACATCCTGGGGAAGACCAGGCGGAACCGGTCCATGAACTGCTCCGGGTTGGTGATCTTCACGCAGTTCATGACTTGGCCCATGAAGCGGCCGAGCACCACGCGCATCGTCTCCACTATGTCCACGTTCCGGCGGATCGGCGTCATCTCCGGCTGATAAAAAACATTTTTCATCAAAATTTTCAATTTAATTGTCTGTAAAGTCGGTTTACTGACGATAGTTGAACGTGACAACGTCCGATTGTGCTTCTTTGTCGCTCTTTCCACGCTCTCGCTTGCACTTCAGGTCTTACATGGAACGCCTCAGAGCGAGGTAACGCCGCATGAGTCATGTTTTTTCGTTCGTGCAGCCGGCTATATCGAATTATAAGACGTTGTCACGTCAAAAACATTTCAAACTCAAACTCAAACATTCATTTATTCAATTAAGACTACTATTTAGTAGCACTTTCGAATCGTCATTACATAAGAATTTTTAACATTTACCACCGATACGGAAATCAGTAATCTATGGAGAAGGATCGGCAAGAAACTCCATAGTTGCTCTTTGCATTAGAGTTATTGTCCAATTGTAATTTTCAGCGTTCTCTTTCTAATTATTATTTAATGTAATGCTTAATCATTGTAAAATGTTTCTCGTTTAAAAATAATTATTAACGCTACATCGTGCCGGGGCAGGGCCGTGTCTGAGCCGGGAAACAAATGAAACAATATCCATCGACCCCGTCCAAACACGGCCCAGCCACGATCAGACATCACAGAACACACAAAAGTATACAATAAGGTTTGATAGAGCTCCGACCGGGCCGGTCGCAAAACGGTGTAGCGTGAATCATCATCATTCAAAACCAGTCCGACTAATATTATAAATGCGAAAGTTTGTGAGGACTAATGTGTGTGTGTTTGTTACTCTTTCACGCAAATACTACTGAAACTTGGATTTTTTTTTATTGGTAATAGGGAAGCGCTTGACCACAATCTCGCTTGATGTTAAGCTGAGATGTGGTCTAAGATGGTTCCCTAGGAGGTACCAGCCCCCCTAGACAAGTGGCATTCTATTAGCGTAGAGTTCAATAGAATAGATTATGAATGTGTGAGATTGACGTAATCAATCGTCGTCGTCGTCTTGATTACGATCAATCATAATCTATTGAACTTTACGCTAATAGAAAGCCACTTGTCTAGGGGGGCTGTTCACTCTACGCTTGAAGACCCCCATTAACACATAGGATAGGTTTCAAGATTTAAAGCGGATAGTTTGTTCATAACTTGTAACTCACCACTCGTCGCAGGAACCTCTCGTGCCTGCGGAATATAGCGTCCACGAACACTTCACCGTCGCCGGTGATGTAGTCGTGGTTGAGCAGTTCACGCGCGTACGCGGCCAGCGGCAGGCGCAGCGGCACAAGGTCGCGGGGCGTGAGGAACCGCCCCGTTGTGAACGAGCTCGACTCGCGCTGTACACGACATTAATCAAAAATGAATGGGACAAACTCAAACTCAAACATTTATTTATTCAATTAGACTTCTTCCAGAAGCACTTTTGAAACATCAATACATATTTTTACATTTACCACCGATTCGGAAAGCAGTATCTATGGAAAAGAACCGGCAAGAAACTCCATAGTTGCTCTTTTAAATCATATCAGTATTACAATTTAATTTTACAAAATATGTAAATGTATATATGCCAGAGAACGATCACGGAGAGACAATAACGGTAGATCCCGCTGTTAATATACAAAGTATTTCATTGTTGTTCTATTTAAACTGAATATATCGTATGTTATCACTACATAGTATAATACGATAAGATGCTTAGATCTTTAAAATTGATCCACAGTTTTTGATGGGGGGTTTTATAATAGAATTTATAATGGTGATTCAAGAGGAAGGTTTTAGTAAGCATATAATTTATTAGATTCTAGACAAAGCGGCCGAAGTCGCGGGCGTAAAGCTAGTTTGATGTACAATTAATGAAAAATCACACAGTGCAGGCGCTAATTTTAAAAGCGATAATAAATATGATAATCACGTTGGACTCCCACGATTAATATGCATATTTCATTGTCATATGTTGCACGCTAGTCCGTTAATATAAGCCTTATTTTTTTGGGTTGTTGGTAAATGGGATAAGATAAGCATACACAAAATAAATTTACTTTATTCGTCGCAACCTGAAGGAAACGTGTATAATCTATACACAAGTGTGAAATTTGCGAATGTTTCTTCAGAATTATTTTATTTTATTATTTTTTTTTTAAATAAAAATCAAATAAGAAACAAATTTACTAACCAATAACAGCGTCAGAGCAATCAGCAGCCGTGTGGACGGCGACTCGTTCCTTGAATAGTAGTTGTAGAGCATCTCCACGTTGTTCTGTGTAAACCAAAATACACGTTATAAAAACACGCAAATTATTCTATATCAAAAAATGGTTCGCCAAATGTGTTGCTAAGCGTAAAACTCGAGAACGGCTCGACCAATTTGGCTAAATATGTCAAGACACAAGAAAGATTCTTGTAGAAAAAAACATAGAAAAGGACAATAAAGTAGAACAACGTGCGCTGGGGCAGCGAGTTCTGAATAAAACGATTTTCAATTCAATTTAATAGTGAAGAAATGACAGATTACCTGAATTTGTCCCATTGTGGATTCGGGCCGGTAGACCAGGCCCGGCTCGTGGCTTCGCGTGTGGCTGATAATAGAAGGACAAAGCAATACATTATTTCAGCCAGCGACAACAGTGTTGTGTGCACTTAATAATTATAATTTTCTTTTAAAAATTTGTAACATACAAAGAAAACATCGAAAATTAACATAAAAATGTAACAAATTTTATTGGTAAAAAAGGATAAATAAACTCAAGCAGCTAGAGAAGTAATTTTCTAACATAATATGTATTTAAATTCATCCAAGTGATTTGGAATGACTTAATCATTACTAAACATATAAATCCCAACAAAAATCCGTTGTTCACCTCTCCACAGCGACAAAGAGAATGCTTCATGTGGCCTAGCAATAATTAGACACTTACTAGTAAAGTTATTAGATACTTACTTGCTCAGCCGAGCCGCCTCACGGCCCATGAAGCTGGAGCACTGCAAGAAGCGGTCGTATATGACATTCTCCAGGGGCACAGTGTAGTGGCGCGCGTACGAGTTGTGCAAGCGGCGGAACATGTCTGTACGGAAAGGTCTTTTTCAGTGAAATAAAAAAAGTTAATGATAATGGTCCACTAGTATAAAATTGGTTAATGTCATTAAAAGAGAATGCTTATTTGATTATTTTTTATTGAATGCTTAAATGATAACGATACTCAATCTTTTACATTGCTATATGTTATACTATGTTATAATCATAATATTCTATCTTTATCGAATATCAATTAGTAATTTCGTGCCTGAGAAGCGGCAACCGAACGCGAAGCATCTACAACACAATATACAATATACATACTGTGATTGGCTCGACTCGCGAACCGCTGCCTGTGCACACGCCTCTGAGAGCGTGGTGGAGCTTGATCTGGCTGATTGACATTATCACTCGCTCCCTGAGTCTGAGATGTCTGAGTCTGACTTTCACTCTGTGTCGTGGCCTGATTTTCATTTTCAGTCTGATTTTGTGCCCCATTTCCAGTCGGATTCTGGTTTTGGTTCGGTCGATCCTCCGTCTGTTCATTTGTGGGATTTGCAGAGGCCGAACCGGAGCCTTGTCCCATGGTGGGTAAGTAGACGTGCATGACGTGAGCCTCGGGCGTGATGCCCGCAAGCCCTTGGCGTATAATAGAGCCCATTACGTGTTGTATGACGTCAGCTGTCGATTGAGCTCCGTTCACATGGGTGACGAAGACTGCAAATATTTTTTTTTTATTTTTTTTTTCATAATTACTCTCCATAAACATACAGCGCTGACTTTTTTTGTAAAAACCCTAGTTTTATGTTAAATTATAAATAAAAACCTTTACTCAAAAATGTACAAAATAATCTAAAGGTATAAGTATGTATTTAACTTAATAAGATCATTTGTATAATACGCTTTTCGAGAACTTAGCCACATCCAAGAAAACATGAAATACTTCCTTTTTTGCTCCATTATGTGTCTCTTCATAAGACATCCGAAAAAATAGTTAGTAATTATATCTACAAGAAAAATCAAATGTGAATTAGAATAACCATAAATACTTACTGCTATTGCCATCGTCCACATTTGGTAGATTTCCAGTATAATTTGACTGCGGCTCAGTTCCTCCAGTAACATTAGGTCCAGCAGCAGGACCGCCAGAGCCGTCATCCATATTAACAACGACCTCGAAACCTCCTAACTCACCTGCCCCTAAACCGTTAAACTGGAAATCTAAAACAAAATTTCACCATAATCGAATAATCACTTACTAACCTCAAAACGAAGAATTTTATTTTATTTTTCATTTAAATTACAATTACTAAACATATTCTAGAAGGAACATGCATTGTGCAGGATACAAGTCAAAGATCATTAAATAACATTCCATTATAGATGTGTGAACAAATAGTGAAAAAAGAAGCTGAAATAATAGTACATATATAATAATCCATATAATACATTTTGACACTTTCATATAATACACCAAACATCAACCTTCAAAAAAGTATAATCATAATCATAATTATTTTCATTTACAATTATATCCCTTTGTATCCCCTAATAAGATATAAAGCAACACACGATCAAATATGTCTTATCATTTTACAAGATATCGTCTTTATTAGGCAAATTTAGCCGTGTACATGCCACATGAAATTATACTAACATTATTGGAACATATTCTTACATATACAAAAACGACATTGTTGTAAGCGGTGGTGGCTCAGCGGTTCAAGGCACCAATTATAACCTGAAAGGTCGTAAATTTTCTTTGTCGTGCACAACAACTACGACAACAGTAACTACGAGAGTAACTACGACAACAATTATACACCAACTGATATTGTCTCAATTATGATGTGGAAACTCTGCGCGCCAATTTGGTAAAAGTTTAAGGTATTAGGACCATGCTCTTGCAAAATAAACGAAATTTCGAAAAAGCTCGAAAAAATAAGGCTCAATATTTGCTTCACTGTATGTAAATGCAATGCCCTTACCCGGCAGCTGTAGTCGCCGGCGCAGTGAGGGAGGGATAACCCGTGTGGTGGTTTTGCGTACTTCACGCTTCTTAGCCCGTTTGCTTCTTGCTTTCTGAATAATTCTAGCATTTGCATCGCGAATTTGCGATAACAACGAATGGGGGCGATTTTGATTTTGATTGTGGTGATCATTGTTTGGTGTACGCTCTTGTAGAGAACAATTGGCTTTATCGGGATGATGTTTGGACTGACCTTGATGGCTCTGACCGGATCTGTCGGTCGGATTAGACTGACCGCTTTGATTTCGATGGCGAGTCTGATTGCCTTGATTGTTCCGATTACCCGGACGACCACGCTGGGACTGATTATTCCCACTACCTTGGTTGGTGTTTTTTGTACGACTGTTCTGTTGGGTCCGATTATTTCGAGAGCTCTGATTGTTTCGACCTGACGCATTGCCCGTACGGGGCTGATCATTCTGATTGCATTGGCTCCATTGCATTGGATCTGCCTTAGGTGTTATACTTCTCAAAAGCTCAGCTCCATTGTCCTTTTTATCGGTTGTCTGACTGGTTTCTTCAGGCAAAGGGACGTCTTCTATCCGTACTTCGGTTGAAGTATTACTATCCATTGGAACATTATGCTGGTCTGTCTGTTCATTCTGATCTGATTTATTCTCATCATGAGTCTGGTTATTCTGATCTTTGTCCTCACTTGAGTCATTGCTATTGTTAGACTTCCTCCGTTTTATTATAATTTTAGCTTGAACAGACTTGTCCACTTGTATATGTGCATGTTTCAACACATTATAAAACCTGATGTGTTGGTCTATTTTATCAATCACAACCTGGGCAGTGTCTGTGGTGGCAACATTATCACTTTTGGGTTCTACAAAAAAAAAGGTTTTAGATGCCTTGGGTAAGTTAAAACGAAATAGAAGTACGCACATTTAAATTTATTATAAATTACTTTAATAGAACTCAAATAAGTAATTGAATTTAATGGAATCGGAAAACTGTTTATTAAAAAAAATATGTATGTAATATGTATGTATGTTTTGGGAAAACTTGTGTTTATCTAGACTAACAAAGTTAGTGAAATTTATAAGGAAATATGGCACAATAATCGCTGTATATTGCCATTCCTTACCCGACATCTCTACTGCATCATGGCAGGCTTCATCGTTGGGATTAGTTCGAACTACCATTTGCTCTTCTTGCCCGTATGACTGTGTATTTGTGTTTTTATCATCTGTTTTATCTTCGTCGTCCTCACTGTCTGAGATAACGATCACCTCAACATTTTCATCGCAATCATTGGTATTGCCTCGTTGATTCTCGTTTGCAGGACGTAAGTCATTTATCAAGGGACAGACTTCAGGACTTGATAATGTATTATCTGTATCCACGCATAAGGATACACGTTCATCTACCAATTTGCTTGGCCTAACAGCGACGATATCGTCAACAACAATACTATCGTCATCATCATCATCGTCTATATCTGATATAGGGTCTAGAAGAAAAAGTTCTAAATTATATATATAATTTTTCTTTTGTAACTTATAAAGTTTTACGGTATAATTTAAAAAATTATCAAGTTCCATATTCAAAATCTTCTGAGTTGCGGCAAGTTGCACAATAATTATTTTTATTGTGTACTATTGAGGTTTTTCGCGTAAACAATATTTTGCGTTTCACGTCGCATTTCATATATCCCAACCGCAACTCAGATTGCGCTCTTAGCAGATAAAATCAAATGCAATGTAAAAACGAGAACTTTTAAGAAATTACTAATGTTTAAAATGGGTAAAATCCAGTTACGTGTTGTTACAATTTACTTTATTTTAATGTTTTAAATAAGAATTGGCTCATTCATTGCTGGCAACCATCAGAAGAACCACGTTTTGGTCGCGAGTAGACAATAAGTCTTAATTTTCTTCAGATACACAACAGGTCAGAGTAGTGTGTTGTTAGAAAGTAATTTCTAAAGAGGAAGTTGATCCTTTCTTAAATGGTCTTTTAGAAAATTACCGTTTGAAAAGACAGAATGGTGAATTGTGACGTAACACGAAGAGTTGCAATTACTTCAACAACTCAAATCATCAATTGCTAGGCAAACTTTAACTTTGGCATCAGGGCAGATCAATGTACTTTGCAAGAAAGAGTTTGGGAATATGGTATAATGGCGGCAGTTTGTTTACCAATCAAATTGATCCACTAAAATTTGGAAGCTTGCGTTTTTTCTAACTATAATTTTGTAAGGCATGGAAAGCGATCGCAGAGTACACGGCGTTATAATATAGTATCAATATGTACAAGGTATACCTAATAAGACATTCCATTGCAAATAGATCTTATTCAATATTAATCATGTGTCACTCAAGGAAAATAGGGTATCATATGAAAGGGCATTATATAGCAAATTTACCCCTAATTCGTGGAAATAAGTCCAGCCAATTATGTAATGGATAGAAAAACAATCAAGTGTGATCATAAAGGGGTTCATTCTTTTAACGAATCTTAGTGGAATGCAAACAAAGGAAAATAAATTATCATGCTATAACATTGGTAATTTTTATATATCCTACAGTTATGGTTTCGTATATTTCAGATATTAATAAGCATGTGCGAAATGGTATTATGCAATTTAGTTGATTATTGTGAGTTAAATTTTTCAACACGCTGTTACTGAACATTTGATTTTAAGCATAGCACAAGATATATGTTATATATTATACATGATCTGGTATTGGTAGTTGATACTTCAACCGTTATTTAACCAAAGGAGACTTTACGATTATGATAGCTCAAAAAAATAAAGTAATATACGAAACATTATCAACACGTTAACGCTATTCCAATTGAACTGTCAAAGTATTTGACGTAAGTGACTGGGGTGTTTTTTAATTGTATTGTAATATTTAGCCATATTGTAGACTTACCTTCAAATTATGATAACTGCAGAAAAGAACCCCTCCCCTATTTTTTATCTAAGCTTTAAGTATACCATGTATATGCAAGCCCATTATTCTAGTCTCCTTTAGTTACACTACCATTCTCGTTCAAATGTAAAGCTTATAAAATCTTAAGCTAATGATTCTTAAATTATACCTAATATTATTATTGCAATCACCATCATATCTAAAATGCTTTTATGGTAACAATTTTTCACAATCCTACTAGAGAAATAAATCAAATTTACTTAAAACGCTTATAATATAAGTAAAATTCAACAACACTATCAAAGAGAAACGCGATGTAGTAGGTTAGACAATAATGGTGGCTAAAGACTGTATACAGCATATTTTATTTTACAATGCTGACAATCAGCTTATATATCCGTGATGATCTCGGTTGTGATGATGCTAAGTGCGGTTAGTACAAGCTTTTAATGAAATCATGTCATTATTGTGGCAAAAAAAAAACTGCTAAAATCGGCTGTTAAGAGGCGTATTGTTACTAAATATTATATATTCGATAACCAATGATACTATTCGGCTTGTCTGGGTGCTATACAAAATCTTAAGAC
Organism: Colias eurytheme; assembly: GCF_061535395.1. NCBI lineage: Eukaryota > Metazoa > Arthropoda > Insecta > Lepidoptera > Pieridae > Colias > Colias eurytheme. The sequence continues at coordinate 2,927,064 of NC_142980.1, forward strand.
AAAACTCAATTCTATGTTAAATAACAAGACACAACTCAAATAACAGAATACTTTAAAGAATTATGAGGCACATTCGTAACTAAATCTAGTTGCACAAAATTGCCTCCTTACCCTGTCGCACGTGATTGAGCACGTCGCGGAAATGATCAACCATCATGAGGCCAATTCGGCTCCTATCACTATCGTCTCCTTCCCCGGTCGCTTGGTCTTGGTTTCCCGGGGCCTGTTGGTTTCCATCGTTGCCCGCGTTACCTTGGTTTCCATGCTGGTTTTGGTTTTGCGCTAGGTTCTGGCGTTGTTCCATGTTACCCAGCATCGCTTCGAATGGGATTGGCACGCGCGTTTCGATCTGCACTTGGACCGTGATAGGATCGTGCACCTCAATGTTAACCGTCGGCTGATTCGGGTTACGGCCCCGGTGCTGGTTTGTCGTTTGATTTTGGTTTTTAGCGTCTCTGCTATTTGTGTTTGTCGATTGATTAGGACCTGAAGCCTGGCCCGCAGTGGCCTGGTCTCCACTTGTGTCGTCGTCGAACTCCGATTCCACTTTTATGTCGTCTGCGCTCATGGCTGGGCCGGAACCTGCGGCCTCGTCTAAATTCATGGCTTGTTCGTCTGATTCTGGTCTTGTGTTGCCAGACGCGTCAGCCCGGTTCGCACCTTGACTCATTGGGGCTCTGTTCGCGGCTGATGAAGTTACATCGGTGAATCTGTATTCGTTTGAGTTTTGATGCGAGGATCTGCTTTGACCTTGGTTGTTTGAAGCTTGGCTCGAGTTTGCGGATGCGTGGTGTGTTCTATGACCGTGGTGGTGCGTCCCAGGGCCGCCTCGATGGCCGGGACGATTTGTAGTCACCACGTTTACATGAGCCTGAAAAAGATATGAATGATTAATAGCCTCGTGAGTTCGTAATGTACATAATTCTTAATTGGTATGATGTCTTGAAATATTATTTGCTTTTCTGTAAATCTACACTATTATTATTTTTTAGTCTCAGAAAAGCCGCCATGTTGCTGGGGGTGAAGAACTAAAAAACGGTCGGAAACGTGAGCGATCGAGAATTTTAATTTGGATCAGATCAAAATGCATCTAATGGAAAATTTGTATGAGCTCTTAATTTTATGCGTAACAAAGGGCAAAAGGTTATTTGTTAGTATTGTAATTTGTATGACAATTCTGTATTTACAGTGTTACAAATTTTAATGAAGTTATTAGTTAGATGTTCGCTAGGAACAGATTTTGTGATAAGGTTTGGATTAAGGTCTATCGCGAAGAACAACAGTGGATTTCCATATATATATATTCCTACATAATAACAGTTGAGAAGAATTTTTAATAATAATTTGATTGTTTGTTTTTGCAACTGCTATTTTGTATACATCTATGAAGAACGTGGTAATTTTTTTGTTAACAATGCTTGTATATTGCACTGTGTGTTCATTCAGTCATCAAAATGATTAAATATATAATCTACTGTTATAAAAATTTTATTTCATTTACGGTATTAAAAAGTATTACAAAATACTAGTTGTCTCTATACTAATTATTTACTCAGGTGATTGCCACTATATCAACAAATACAAAAATAAGAAAAAAATAACGGTTGGTCTGATATCGTATTTTTTTTTTGTATTAGAGAATATTACAAATATCCACTTTCGTATAACATTGGTGTATTTTCAGCGGTTTGTATATGTATTTTTAGTTATTTTTAGCCTACAACCAGTAAAGAGGTTCAGAAAATTATTTACAGATTGCACTGTATCAATTTGAGATTAAGATATCAAATAAAATTGGCCGTGCGGGAGATATAAAGACAAAATAGCAAACAGAAAGACAATCATTTTGGGCGTTAATTTAACTCTTCTCCACGCTGCGTTTCGCAAATAACATAAGTTCAGTTTTTTATGTGTAGTGGATTAGTTTGACTTAATTTGAGAGGTGAACTTTTACCACGACCGTCTTCTTGAAAAATAAGTGCAAAGGCCAGTAAGTCTACCTATACAAAAAAAATTGTAAATTTTTGACAAGTTATCTCAAAAATCATAGCACTAATCTTATAAAAGATCTTTAAACAATGATTTGTTTTTTTCATTATTATTAAGTCAGATTTAATGAAATTTTTATCGTATTTTTTGAGGATTGTTCCGAAATTTTATTTATTTAAGTAATATTCTGCATAAAAATAGCAAAGTAAAGCTAATGTTAATGAAAGGCTACGTACAAGAAACAAATCTATTTAATATCTTTTACTTGTATAATTATCCTATAATCGAACTGTAATTTGAATCGAAAATATGTATAACGTTATTCCACTTTTTTTAACTTCTAATTTACGGCATAAAGTATATATGACCTACCACATTTTCTGTGGGATTGCAAGTTCAGGAAACAAAGCGCAGCCGCGATCTCGATAGAAGCGATTTCACCAAGATGGCGTCCGCGGGATGTTAGCCCATTGTCGGCTGTGCGATGCCGGCCTAGCTCATATCAAAATGGCGGTCGCGGGATGTAAGCCTAGTCCTAAAGAAAATGGCACATGCACGACGCCAGGCCCGTCCATTACAAAATGGCGGGCGCGGGAAGCTACCTTAGCCTATAGCAAGATTACGGCTGAGCGATGCCGGCCTTGATCATTACAAAATGGCGGCCCCGGTATTCAAACTTAAGCCAGAACAAAATGGCGGCCGCGGGATGCAAGCCTCGACCATATGAATTTAAAGTTAAGCTTATACTAATCCGACATACACGTCAAAAAAATTACAACCCTTCATTTAAATTTTTAATAGACTTTATTTTGAATTATACATCCTACTAATATTAGGAATGCGAAAGATTGTGAGTATGGACGGATGTTTGTTACTCTTTTACGAAAACGTCACGTTCACGTCGCGCCATCGCCTCAATCTTTATAAGGCGCAAGTCAGGCCGCACATGGAATACTGTTCCCATCTCTGGGCCGGAGCACCCCAACAATACCTCCTTCCATTTGACCGCATTCAAAGGAGAGCTGTACGACTCGTTGGCGAACCGAGTCTCACCGATCGGCTTGATACTCTGGCATTGCGAAGAGATATCGCTTCCTTATGCGTTCTCTACCGCATTTACTATGGGGAGTGCTCTGAGGAATTGTTTGGAACATTACCCACCGCTGAGTTCCATTACCGCACAGCCCGCCATAAACAGAAATACCACCCTCACCACCTTGACTGCTGGCGGTCGACAACTGTGCGCTTTAAACGAAGCTTCTTTCCGCGCACAACCGTCTTATGGAACCAGCTTCCTAGTACGGTATTCCCGAATGGTTACAATCTGGGGACTTTTAAGAAGAGAGCGTATTCTTTCCTAAAAGGCCGGCAACACACTTCCAATGTCCCTGGCGTTGTGGGTGCTTATGGGCGACGCTGAACGCTTACCATCAGGCGTCGCGTCTGCTCTGTTGCCTCCTCTCTCATAAAAAAAAAAAAAAAAAAAAAAAAAGCTACTGATCAGATTTAAATTAAACTTTACAGTAATACAGGTAATATATAAAAATAACACAAGAGGTATAGATATACTGATTTTTCCCGCGGGTTCGCCGGCGGATAAAACCGCGCAGCATACCTAGTACTTACTTTGAAGGAATCCGAGCTCACTGCGGCGCGAATTGTGTCAGCTAGCGTCGGGAAAGGTTGAACACCTCCACAGGAAAACACTGTCAAACAGTATGCTACTAAAAACTAAGTAACTATGACTTCTATTGTAATTCGCGCGAAGAGTTGGAGACTTCGAGAGCGCCCATCGTATTCCTCATCTTTGATCTCCTTCAGCAATCCAGTCTGTTTTCATTTCCTATAAAAAGCTAAAAATCCTTACCTTTGCAATGTGCATGGGCGATGTTGTTCGCGCTCCACCAGGCGAAGCGGAATGTTGTTTGCCGGCTCTAGAATAAAAATAGCAACAAACACTTACATGAAGTGGTGACAATGGTCGATTCTCGACGAGCATCTCAGACGTGAGTCGGGATCCATTGTGGGACAGTAGCAAGTTGAAGTCGCTCAAAAGATGATGTGCGTGGCTGAGGTTGTGGAACACCGCTCGAACCTTGTCTGCTAGACGCTGGCGGCGTTGCAGGGTACGCTCGCTTAATGTGATCTGAAAAAAAATGTTAGTTAAAAACATCGCAATTGCATCGTAATTCAAAAAAAATGTCAGTTTAACATTTTTCGTATAAATAAGTAAGATAACAAAGAAAATACATTTCCAAAAATATAAAAAAAGTATTTAAAATGTTCACAACAATCGCAAAAGCAGTTTCCCCAAGATAATCGCAGAACTGTATAAAAACAAAGCTTCGCTTCGATATGGTATCCTATCAAACAACAAAACTACAAAACAACTCGATCGCTATTCGAAACACAAAGAACAAAAAAAATCTTAAAATCAAATTGTCGCAACGACTTACTAATATTGTACAAAAGTACGAGGCACAAGAAGGAGTCCGTGTGTACCGGAAAACAAACGAAAACAAAATACCTTCCAACAAATCACCAGAGCAAATGGCGTTGCAACGCTTTTACTGCAACAGGTAGCACTAGGACGCAAGCCCGGAGACGAATGGGAGAGCGCTACAGCCTACAGCCTACACACTACGATAGCTGTTTACTGCGCAAGTGTGGGGCGGCCGTGTGCATGTAGTGGTGCGACGTTTATTCGTTTTTTTATTTTTTTATTTATGTATAATAATGGTTTATAATATAAAAAATACGGCATTAAGTTCGAGGGGCGATAAAGTTTTTTAAATTAAAAAATAAAACAATTAAACCACCGAAATCATAACATGCGCTCTATTAGGGTCGCGTTTTAAAAAAAATAATTTATTGGACAAATAATTTTAATACGACCGTTATAATTATTCATAAAGAATATTTAGTTCTCTCCAAAAACACAAACGTAAACTAACAAAAGCGTCGCATCTCCATGGCAACGAAACAAGTGAACCATATACATACTTATAGGTTTAGCTAAGATTTGTACGCGCCTCAGTTCATTCTCAGTGTAAATGCCAAGCCGATAGCACGAGAACTCCCTATCCTTTCCCTCTTAAAAGTAGATCCTCTTCAAAGCTCAAACTTGTTTTTAAAAGTCTAATTTTTTTAACCTCATTTCCATTGTTTCTTTCAAAGCTGTCGACGTACAAGTAATTATCTAACTAGTGTCGTAATTAGATTTCAAACGATTAGTCAAATCTTATTAAGTAGCCCTCCAAAGTATAAATAAAAATTCCTAAATATCTGTATAATAAATTCAAAACGTAAAATATTTTAAAACATAAAAGTTCATAAGTGCGTATATAGAGCAAGAAGGGTCAGCGAGGCTGGTGCACCGATCGATGACTCAGTGCACGCAACATTTCATTTTATAGCGCGCAGGTAATCAATAAAATCTGGGGCTCATAATTCCATGTAACAGTGGGATGAGTCGGTTGCCTAGGGCATGCTGCAAGTCTATAAATAGACCTGTATCATTGCGTCGACTCGAAACTATTGATTGCATCTCTCGGTGCCGACAATTGCACAGAATATACATAAAATTTTCATTTAAAATTTTCCTAACGTTATAAAATATGCTGACCACTGGGTTTTTTACCAATTTAATCATCTAAATATGCCAAAATCATTGCTTTTGATACCAATCTTTATGATTATTAATGCTTTCGGGAAGGTAAAAAATTCTTTTAGCCTAACTTTTGGCTAAGTGCACGCCACGTAAGCCCTTAAGATGTCTATCGTCTCACTCCACCGATTGATAATAATTTTTTGGCAGTTCGCAACTTTTACGTTCTTAACATTCTTAAGCAAAATACTATTGGTATACTAAGCGCGAAGGAACTTGTAGTTTTGCATGCATTGATTACGTAAAAAATACTTAAGAGCGCATATTCTATTTAACGCAAGTCAAAAACTCCGCGATCTATTACGATAGATCGCGGCTTGCGCTATCCTTTTACTATGAACAGCCAGGTCCACAGGAGAGCGCCGAGCAACATGTCCTCTCTCTTGAAAGGCTAGCTGCCGACTGACTGATTTTAATCGGGTCGCGCGCAGTGTTTTATAGTACTTTAAAAAAAATTGTAGAAAAATAATAGAGGTACCTTAGTTGATTTTTTAAATTTTATCTTATAAGTAAGACATTCTTTTATTGCAATATGTATAAATTATATTCAATATAGTCAAATATCTTGGTGAAAATAATCATTTTGTCGACTATAATTTCTAAAAAAATTCACATTGTTCGGATTTTAATTTCGTAAGTTAGGAGTCCAAAATAAAAAAATCTTTTAACTAACTATTTTAATAAGGATTTTTGCAGTTAGTTAAAAATAATTGTGTGTTAGATCTGTCAGCAATTTCAGATATTTTTAGCTTCGAAATTGACACTAAAAGTGAAATCAAGTAATCATCAGTTCTCAGTTATCTTGATGGTATTCAGAAATACTGTATTAATTGAAAAAAACTCTTAACTAACTACATAGACAATAAAATTTCCTAAAATTATTAGTAATTCATATGTTTGTAAGATAAGTGGTTGATGGACAATCTAGTTTGAAAAATCACATATTTGAGCCAAACAGCGCACGGACCGCGTACACGGCCTTAAACAACAAAATTACGCCGGCAGGCAGTTTATACATACTGAATTCCAACACAGAAGAATTCTATGTTCCTTCATCCATATTTGCAGACACAAACCTTTTTCAACTTAGTGAATATGATAACAATGTAACACTCACGTATTAGAAATGATGAAATACAAAAAAAAAATATAAGACAACCGCAGACGGGACGAATTCTACGTTAGTTTGGAAAATATGTAATTTTTCAATGATTTTGGAATAATTACGCGGGTTTAGATTTGATAAAATAAAACAATCTCAAAAACTAATCGGTTCGTATAAAGTCCACACTCAAAATAATTACTAGTTTGTGTAATGACATGTTGACACAACCGCACTAACTAAAAATCACAAACTGTAATGGCGCCCGGTTGGTAGCCATGTTAGGAATGTAATTATATTTTAGTAGTTCCATGTTGTAAGAGATGGCGGATCATCATGTAAAGGACCAAGTTAATCCGTTGCCCATTAAGTGACAATTTATAAAGAAACAAATAAATGTAAGTACAATAAGGAATGAGAACGGCAGTGATTAAAACTGGCATTTCCTGTAAAAACACACGTTATATACAAGAGTACTCACCGTCGGATCGTTCGCCTCTCGCAGGCACATCATGTACCGCTCCCTGTACGGCTCGAACTGCTCCTCAAGGAAGCGTAACTGGTCAGAAAGGTCCGCGAGGTCTTCAGGCCGCGAGTGCGACTCGTTCCTGGCCCTGGTGAGGGGGTTTGTGGTTAGACTTCATATTAAAAATTCATGAAAATATCCCACATTTTGGGATAGTTTGAGAAATTATACTTATATGTTAAATTTATGGTGAAAATCTAGGGGATTAGTCATAAAAAATGCTACATCTGGTACCTCGTCTGCTAATTTTAAGAATCATTGACTTTTTATGCGTTTTTTAAATCACTAAGTGTGACATACGTTTGATTTAATATAATCGAACTAGTTAAACATTACTTTATTATTGAATTAAGAAACATCGTTGTTTTCGAGAACGTCGATAAAAATAAGCTCTAATTAGCGCAAAAGGATTAAAAAAATAAATGTAACAAAATTCCCTGTTTGTTTTTATGAAAAGTATTCCATCGCGATAAAAATAACCTTGGAAATACAAAACAGATTACTGTTGCCTGGCAACAATTGAGTATTTGAATAAAAAAAAAATATTGATTTTTTTTATGTATTTTGAAACTTTATTATTAATAATATTGATATTTAATACAAATAACTTCAAAAAAATTTTTTTCCGTTAATTATAAGCAATTAAAAATTGATGAAATTTAAATTAGAATCACGTGACTACAAACGCGCCATGACTGGTCACCACATTTGTGACGTCATATTGTTATAGCTATGTATTAACTGCAGTACATAGCGTTTACGGCTATAACACGTGACTAGACAATAATACCTATTGAAAGTTTATTGCTAAAATACGATTTGTTAGTTGGTTCCGAATTAGTTAGTTAGTTACGTAAAAAATAAGAATCATCAAGAATAGATGTTGATATATTTATGATCACCGATTTTTGTCAGGAGTTGCCTTTGTAGTATTCGTACATAATGGTACAAAACGATAACTTTTGAGGTTCGCCATTTTTAATATAAATTTAAGTAATATAATTAACAATCGATATATTTAATATGTAATTTAATAATGACAACAAAATTAAATAGATCAAAACACTGTATTAACACGCTTTTATTAGCTTCACCTGTATGTTTGTATGTAACAGAATCCTTTCGAAGTTTCGACTCGATTTTGACCCACTTAAAACCGACGGATTTTGTTCAAATTTTGAACACTTATCAAGGTCCGATGACAATACAATAATATCATAAATTTATCCTGATAAGGATCGCCAGGATCAGCTTAAAACATATGTTTGTATGTAACCAATTCTCCTTTCGATTCGATTTAGACCCACTATAAACCGACGGATTTAATTAAAATTTTGTATACTTATAAAAACCCGGTAACAATACAATAATTTCATAAATTTACCTTATTATCCTGTTAAGTATTTCAAACTATATTTATTGTTCTATCAACTGCAATGAGTGAAAATTAACATTATGACGTCACACGCGCTTGGGTGACGCTTCGGGAGTTGCCGGCGTGTCTTCGGTACCGGATTCAAAGACTAATTTTTATTTTGAAATAACTTTTGAATTATTGCAAAAAAATAAAAATAAAAACAGTTTTGTTATAAAACTAATATATAATCTTTCCATTAATCACAAAAAAATTTTTAATTCAAATACTCAATTATATTTCTAAGCAATAAGAACCAATCTAATCGATTCGCAATACTCTTGTACACAATTATACAGTACTTGAATTATGAAAGTACTAGCTTTCCACCCGCGACATCGCCCGCGCAGTCAAAGAAAAACCCGCATAGTTCCCGTTCACGTGGGATTTCCGGGATAAAACCTATCCTATGTCCTTTCTCTTGTATCAAAATATCTCTATACCAAATTTCATGCAAATTGGTTCAGTAGTTAAGGCGTGATTGAGTAACAGACAGACAGACAGAGTTACTTTCGCATTACACATAATATTAAGTATGCATTAAGAGCGTAAAATCAAATTATTTTTATCATACAAATTGCGATGTTTAAGCAATGGACGGTAAGACGACATTTTGATAATAAGATACAATGGCAGCCCAAATTTACATCTATTAGAAAATCTTATGTGGAAGATCAGTCACCTATTTTTGAATATAACTTATATCCTGCCAAATTTTTGTTTTTTATTCTTAATGGAATCGAACTAAAAAAAATATCTGGATATGGCCTAGAATAAAATAGTTCTTTTTTACATATTATAGATGGATTATTATTAATGCAAATAAATTTTAATATAACAACGGGTTATCAACTTACCTGTCTAGATAGGGTCCATATGCTTCTTCCTGTAGGAAACAAAATGATAAAATTAATATTAGTAGTAGAAATTACTAGAAAATAATTTACAAAAGAAACTATTGAAGTGCCTAGTGACAGGCAAACTCGGTCAATAGCAATGGATAAACAACATAATCCGTAAAATCTTCGCGTTGCTAAGCTACTTGTATAAGTGGGTGTTCATTAATTAATTCTTCATTGGCTCAGCCCTCGATTCGTTATTTATCAAAGAGGCATGAGATAATTATATCCGAATTATATTGCGTATATTATAGAATCAGTAATAGAATATTCCAACTCCAAAGTTTTACAAAAAAAGATAATATTTTTGCCAAACTAAATTACACAAGCAAGTAATTCTATAACTCATGTAATATAATGGTACCTACATAAGCTACATCACAGCTAAGTATCATCAAAATCTGTCCAGTGATTTTCGCGTGAAAGACTATGTAACAAATGAAAAAGTATTAAAAAAATAGGTAACTCACCTCATCTGATTCTTCGCTGTCACTTTCGCTATCAGGAGTATCCTAGGAAATATTTTATATAATTTAGTAATTAGTAATGTCGTTTCAATTAATAATCATTTCCGCACTAACATTATAAAGAAGTAAGATTTTTATGTTTGTTTGTTTGTATTGAATAGGCTCCAATAGTACTGGATCGATTTTAAGGTGATGAATTAATTTTTCTAACATTTACGGCCCTTTTCAAACCTTCATAATTTTTATATTATTAAAGTTGTCGTGATGAAAATTCTTGACAAGAAAGTTCAATAGTAACACAATACGTCTACCGTTTTAGAAACATGATTCCATGATATTTTCTCGATAGAAAAAAAATACAAAGTTATCATTGTTATTTTTTTTTAATCTCTGGCATCTTCAAAATAACAAACGTAAAGTTACGACTTTTTGGATATTAACTATAAAATATACAACCTATACGTCTACCGTGTTAGAATTTTGAAATATGCGATGGTTTTGAAATAAACAAGAAATACTTGAAATTAGCGCGCGACCAGCCAATATAGCGAGAGCCGCCCTGTACCTTCCTACCCCGATCGCTGCACGAGTCATTCCCGCTACGGCCGTCACACGGGGAACTTGTGTCGCTCGCGCAATCGTAAAAAAGGGTGACAACACGATAAGACAAAATGAGACAAATGGGGACAATAAAGAAAATAAGAAGAAGAAACATAAAGGTTGGAGGAAAAAGAATGCTTACAATTGGAACAAATTAATGAAGTAAGTTGGTTTTATTTTAAATTTGATGATAATTGTATTATAGACGATGTTTGATTTGTACCCCTGTTTTAAGTACATAACGAATGTGTAAGATTTTTTAATTTATATCATAAATAATCTTTTCAGAAATCCGGAATCCAGAAGGAAAATAAACCCACTGATTGTTCACAATGTGAATCCACTCCTTCGTAAGTACCTTTATTCAGTCAAAAATGTATGTTATCAAAGCTCTACTGGTTTTATCGCACGATTCCATTTTTAGCAAAAACCAACAAAGTGCAAAGAAATAAAAAATCATGGTGAACTTAGTGGAAGTATGGTGGACATAATATGGAACAGGAGCTCATTGGAGTAGTATTATATTTAAAAAAAATACGAAATAATTTCAAGAATTACATTTCTTAGAAGGTGGTAGATAATAAGTATGTTGTATAAAGAATTTGATGTTGATATTTATTTCATTTATACTTACTACACTTGTGCGGGAAATTGCTTAGTAATAAAACAGGTTTATATTCATATTTACATAGTAATGTGAGTTTTCATTTCGAAAAATTTTGTGTAAGTATATTAAATTGAGTTCCTGGGTGATCTGGAAACACAATTGGGCCCGGAAGATGGCGCTGCAGTCACTCCTCCTAATGACATGAACCGATTTGGATGAATATTTGTGTGCACATTTCATTTTTGTGGGATGATTGGTTGATTCGCTTTCACATTAGCTAATATTATGTATTTTTGTTGTTAGAAAGTAAACTTAATTTAATGTTTATAATACATTATTATTAGTATAAATAAGCCAGTGTTCGTCTCACATTGCTGTACCTGCCTACCTACCCTACCAGGGCCTAACTTTGTTCTGGCTATTTTATTTTGATTATTTGTAATGAATAATTACAATTATAATAGAGTGCAAAAAATAAATACATGCGTCAATATATTTTGTGTTTTTTTTAAACAATTTTTTTATTTAAAAAAATATCATTCCGACCGCGGCTTTGCCCGCGTGGAATTAGATTATATCGTGAATCCTGTCTTATCCCACAGAAGTGTTCAGTTCGGATAAAAAGTATCCTATGTGTAAATCCAGGCAATTAGCTATATTTTATCAAAATTGGTAATGTAGTCTTGACGTGATTAAGTAACAACTAACAAAAAAATATACAAATTAACATCCAAAGTTTCGCATCAGTTTTACTGTATTTGTGATATCTTCCACTCTTGACTTTGACTGAGAAGAATTAGGGTTTATAACTTCTTTCAGAAATATTACCTTTCATTTCTGGGCATGACGTAATATCTACGTCAGCATCAAATTCTATCTAAATCCATTCAGTAGTCCGCGTTATTGAGTACCATTTCATTTTTTCAGAGTAACAATATTTTTTGTTATTTTAAAGATTATTTATAACCTGTATTATTTTGTAATAAAGTAAACATTACGAAATAATAATAATTATTAATAATGTCTAAGTAGTTGTTAAAAAGATGATTATTTGTTTATAAGCAAGAAAATAAAACCAATAAATCAACAATTAAATATATGTATAAGAATATTATAACTGTATGACGACTCCATACATGTTTGTCCCGAGTCGGCCAGCGGCAGCGCGGCGAGTTTGCAAGAATGACTTCGCGCACACCCGCGTTCGCGATAGCGAGCTATTAGACTCCGCCCGCCAAGCAGTAGATTTTTTTTTGTGTATCGTCTTAATGATTATTCGTTACTAGAAAGCTACATAATTAGGACAGTCCGTAGGAGTGAAATTGGCTATATTTTATTTCGTTTTTACCCTGGGTGAGCCAGGACGAGCGGCTAGTAGTTAATAATTACAATTCTACGAAACAGTGTTTCAAAAGTGCTTGTAGAAGAAGTCTAATTGAATAAATAAATGTTTGAGTTTTGAGTTTGAGTGAAGAAAACATCGTTATACATGCTGAAGAATCGACATGTGACATCTGCCAAGTGCCAACCTGCGCCTGCGCCTTGGCGTCCGTGTCCCAGCAATGGAAACATAATGGGGCGATGATGAATGAACACCGACATCATTAAGAAACATCCCATAAATTATGCCATATGTGAGTCAAGGGCCAAACTTCAATAAAATATACCAGTATCTTATAGGTACTATAATATATCCCCTAGACTAGTTGTGCCGCAATTATTTCTATAGCATCAGCATCATTCATTCATTTATTCATTCATTCATTCATTCATATGTCAAACTAGATGGCACCAAGTAGGTACTTCGTATAGCTGTGCGCATTCTTTAATAATTCTGCTAACCGAAATTCTAAGGCGCGGGACATATACAAGCGGCGCGGCGCGCCGCGGGCGCGCTGCCGGCGTGCATCGGGTGCGCTATTGGCATTTTGTATGAAATAATTTTGTAAAGGCGCAACCTTGGCGCAACCTTGGCACAACCGTGGCGTGCCGTCTCGACGCCTGTCCAAAATTCTTTCATACAAAATGTATAAGAAGGACGTGGTGCAAAACAGATTCAAGAGGTGCGCTTATGGCACGCCCGCGCCCGCGCCGCTTGTGTTTGACCCGCGCCGCTTGTGTTTGACCCGCGCCGCTTGTGTTTGACCCGCGCCTTAGAGACCCAATTCCCAAAAATTCTAGCCAACAGTGATTAAGATATAATCATCTAAAGAGATACACAAATATTTGAACCCAACTCATATACCGGTTGACGTACCGTATTTGACGACGCGGTTGGCGCAGTGGTAAAGTAACTGCCTACTGAGCCGACCGTCCCGGGTTCGATCCCCGGTCAGGGCAAATATTTGTGTGATGAACTCAATTATTTGTTCTTGGGTCTGGGTGTTATTATCTATATATGTATTTATTAAATATTATATTTATCGTCGCCTAGTACCCACAACACAAGCCTTAATTGAGCTTACTGTGGGACTAGGTCGATTTGTGTAATAATGTCCTGTAATATTTATTTATTTATTTATTTATTTATACCTATGGGATGAAGTTTTCGGCGCGAAAGTGAGATCAATAACGACAACTTAACGTATTACATAATATATTTTCATTTTTTTATAAATCCCTAATCATGCGAATTCTTCTAATGCCTAGCTGTAGACTTAATAATTTATTAAAAAAAAATCTGCCGCTATTGCATAACTATCGGATTATTAGGCTCCATATACATGTACAGTTTCCAGGCACACTACGAAGCCTAGGTAACTAAAAATCAATACGAGCCCAATGCCGTATCCCAGGCACTGAATATGCGCACTAAATAAACGTTGAGTTAGCTGCAGTCTGTCCAATTCCCAGAATATATTTTAATATGAATTCGCCATAGCAACAAACCGATCAATACTGGGATCGTAATGGCGAACTGCTATTTCATTGGTTGATATAGGAATATTTGCAAACTCTATCTCTTTTTAACCTGCTTTCAACAACAATATTGCTTATGCGTCGATCTTTCCTTACACAGCTTTTTGGCACCAATTCCAGTAAATTAGATGCGAAACTCATTTTGAAATAAATTATTAAAATTGTTTAAATCTTAATATATATAAATCTCGTGTCACAATGTTTGTCTTCAATGGACTCCTAAACCACTTAACCGATAATAATAAAATTCGCACACCATGTGCAGTTCGATCCAACTTGAGAGGTAGGATAGTTTAAACATGTAGGTACCACGGGCGAAGCCGGGGCGGACCGCTAGTTGTTTATATAATTCACAGAAAGTAAATATTTATGTAACCAGAAAGTTCCACAGAAATAGCAAGCCTAAAGAGAAGGAAATTTCCAATAAAAAGGCTCATCTCCCGGCACTCGGCCTCCATTTTCTATAATTTCAATTTGACGCTGAAAATAGGGTTCCGCACTGACGCGTCACCGCTTAACCGAGAGTGCAATAGAATTTTTTTAAAGTGAAACTTCTTCGCGCGTTGAGAGTAAAATTTCAAGGTCGAGTCATGGCAATACCACTACGTCATGGGGAAAGGAGACGATTCTGGTATCTTTGAATCTTGCCTAAGAAGTTCCACTTTTTTTACTTATCGCCTTTCGAATCCAATGACCTATCGTTCATATTTTTCAGAGACTCAAAACGATTTCTGTGCAGGAAACCAATTTTCGAGTTGAGTATCTTTCTGCTGATGAAAGATTCTTTATAGTTTCGGAGGCAATTCGTTTCAAACAAACAAGCAATAAGGTCTTCCTCTTTTTAATATTTGTCTACTAGCTGATTCGCGTAACTTTTCTAATTACAAAAGGTTATTATTTCACAATTTTATAACATTTTTCATTAGCAATCTTAATGGTTGTAGCGTGATGATGTATAGCCGTTCTCAAATAGACAATGTTTTAATTAAAACCTTAGTTGAAAAACTGCTCAAAACAATTTATTGAAACAAAGAAACATATTTATATTATATCAATAATCTACATTAAACACGTCAACATATGATTTTGGGCCGGTTTCTGAATTCAGTCTTGTCGTTAAGAACATCTCAAACCATTCTGAAATGCTACTAAAATATATTTTTATACGTGACATAAGCTTTCTCGAACCTTAATCAAATCAATTTTCAATTCAGAAACTGGCCTTAAGTCGGGGGTTCGAATCCAGGTGAACGTGCAAGCAATACATTGAGAATCGAAAAAGTTCAACGACATGTGACATCTGCCCGCACTTGGCCAGCGTGGTGGATTATGGCCTGTACCAAGAAGCTTATATCTAATGCACTGGAGATTGCACTATGACCATTAACTTGTGACAAGAAAATATGACGTTTAATGACGCCTGTTTGATTTTTTATCCCTTTCGCACCAACTTGAAGTTAGGTGTGAAAGGGATAAAAAAACATACAGGCGTCATTAAACGTCATATTTTCTTGTTACAAGTTAATGGTTAGTGCAATCTCCAGTGTATTAGATATAAGCTTCTTGGCCTGTACCCTCATAGGAGATCCGTGTGCCAGCAGCGGGAACATAAACAATGATATAATGATAAGGATGATTGATTGAAACTTACCGGATCTGGCACTTTGCAAGCTTTGATGGAAGTGCGTATAGTCCTGAGCAGCGTCTTGAGGTTCAATAGTCTCGTCATTGTGGGTGAGTGATTTGGTGAGAACTGTTAACAAAATCATTCGATAAATACACTTATTTTTCAATAGAATATTATATATCAATAACATAGCTATCCGCCCGTGGTATTTAAAACTGAACTAATATAACAAAAATACCGCTAGAACCATATATAAGCTTAGATTTTATCCATTAAAAAAATGCATAAAATCTAAGATTATATAGATACTAGCTGCGCTCCGCGGTTTCACCCGCGTGGCTCTGCTTCTGTTGGTCTTAACGTAATGATATATATGTATATGCTCTATAGCCTCGATAAATGGGCTATCTAACACCGAAAGAATTTTTCAAATCGGACCAGTAGTTCCTCAGATTAGCGCGTTCAAACAAACCAACTCTTCAGCTTTATAATATTAGTATAGATTAGGGCAATAGGGCCCGCATGCGGGATGCTAGAGATTCCTGAAATTCATGCCACAGGGCAACCGTTTTTATTAGTCGATACGGAACGCTAGCCAGATGCTAGAGATTTCTTTCTTCAGTCTTTCTAGTCAAATAATTGATCATGATAGATCTTGATATTTTAACTAAATGACTGTGTACAGTATAAAAACACAAAGACAATCGTTTAAAGGCAATATCAATTTAAAAAAAAGATATTTGGAATCCAGCAATTTTATAGTTATAGTGAACGCGTGATCGTAGCTTCGAGGGGCCCTGGATTCTACTAAATATACAACGAAGTCTGACGTGGACGTGAAGTGACTAGTTATACCTATAGAAAATCGATCAGCGAAACAGATTTATAATTCATTCCCCACACAAGACACATCACTTTTTTATTACAAACGATTATTGTTATTATTAAAGCCTCTTGAAATATTGTTACACGAAATGATTTGATTGTTATTATTAAGGCCTCTTGAAATATTGTTACACGAAATGATCTGATTGTTATTATTAAAGCCTCTTGAAATATTGTTACACGAAATGATTTGATTGTTATTATTAATGCCTCTTGAAATATTGTTACACGAAATGATCTGATTGTTATTATTAAAGCCTCTTCAAATATTGTTACACGAAATGATCTGTCAAAAATGGCAAAACACCCTTATTTTTTCATTAAATGATACCTTAACAACACTTTATAATCTGGAGAGCAAAATTAGTTACACAAAATGATTAATCAAAAGTGGCAAAAATCCAATAAACAGACACTCACCAGATATTCTTGTTGCTGTATCGAGAACGTCGTCTCACTCGGGTCGATGTTGGGCCCGGCGGGCGGGTTTGGTCGCTGCGAGCTGTGAAGACAACCTGGCGCTCTTTCCACCATGTGCACCACCTTCCCCTCCACCTCTATAGCGACAATATTACACCGTTGAGTAACTCGCGCTTGAATAATTTAGCGGATCGATAAGAATTGTCCCCTACGAACGTGGATATAAAGCTTTTTCCCATTTATGTGCACGTTTTCCACTTTTCTACTGCTCCAAGCGATGGAGGAATCGTGAGGGAACCGGCATGATTAAGAGGTCTTACCTCTAAACTTTGTGGTTTATGAATTAAATCCTCATAGGGTCACTTTATCCTTGCAGTGGGAATAAATATGGTCTAGCTACTAGATGTACCCACGACGTTCTTTCAGGCATGCGTAGATGAAAAAAAATCAAATCAAATTGTGGCCTATATGTTGTCGAAGATTAATAGCTATTTTGTTCATCAAAATCTGACCATTAGTTTTATTGTGTAATCCAGCAGACAGAAATAATTTCTTTTTCCTTGCGTTACTTTTATTAAAACTGGTATGTATAGGCGTATAGCAAGGTGTATATATGTAGTTGTTATTCAATGTTGGCAAAGATGGATATGTTGACATAACTGTTGTTTTAATGCTAGTTTAAGCATATTTTTTTATAATACTATAAAACTTATTGTGATCTGAAAACTTAACATCACGTAACAATAATACTTACTGTAATCGGCGACTCGTTTTTCATCTTGTAAAACTCTGCCGCAGAATATCAACCGTTGCATGTCCACTTCTATACCCATAAGCTCCCGGATTTTTTCTTTGAGTTCCAGTACTGTGCTCTACAATATAAATATTTGTAAGTATCTTATATACATAGATGTTTAATATAGTCCATGATAACATTGCAGCACTAATCGACTTTGGTAGTTTGAGTAATTGGAAACAAAAAATTAACATTTAATATTTTTAGGGCCGATTTTTCAATGCTTGGATAAAACTTATCTGTTCAATAAAGTATTACACGATAATATTAAAATGTCACGTAAACTGTCAAATACGGGCAATTAGAATACGTTTTTAAAATGGTAGTTTTATACATTATTCGACGAATAAGTTTTATCCAAGCATTGAAAAATCGGCCCTTATTCAAACAGCATTTCCAAAAGATAGCCACTTTGGAAAATAAGTTAAATAACTCATGAAATTTGTAAACCCACAGTGACATTTTTATACACAAAACTGATTTCAACTATTTATTAAATCAATATTAAAAATAGAAATGCAATCATATCAAGGACTATATGTATTATCACATATTGCACTTAATAAAATCTTAATAATTCAAATGACTTAATAAAAAAATGTATATCAGCAGCGCAAAATAAAAAATTACTAGGCGTGTCCACACAGAGCGAGCAGACCTAGAGGGTATTTACTATTTACCACACAACAAAAACGGTATTATCCAGTTTACACATAGGAGCCATAAAACAAGAAAGTCACTTTTTCCACTGTTCCCTAGCCATCCGTATGAGCAACATTGCCTCTCAAGGCTGCTCACTCTGTGAGGACCCACCCACTCAAAAATTGATAATATTGCAAAGCTCATATAAAAACTCTTATGGGAGCACCCAAATACATTTGCACTGCATTAAACTTCTATAGTTTCACGAAACAATTGCAATGCTTCTTCAAATATTATTCAATATTAAAATATTTTTATTATATTTTAGTACCAACTGTGCCACATGGGCAAAAGCTAGCTTATGTATCAAACTGATACTTATTGACACCACAGCCAAGTTTTATCAAAATCTGTTCTGTAGTTTTCCGGTGAAAGGGACACAAACATACCTACATCCATCAAGACAGTCAATATTAGACTAAAACCATTATTTTTAACCTGATTACCCACACAGCAGATTTTATTTTATACTCATATATTATTCATATAATTAATTTTATTTTTTCAATAAAAAAATGTACTTTTTATCATTAACACTGCTTTGCTTTCCTCCCGGTGCCTTTTAAATGGTTTATTATTTATGTACATATTATAGAATAGATTCAAAAAATCAAAGATACTTTCTTAATTTGTTAGCATTCAGCTTCTTATACCTAAGTATCATTCATATAAAGTATTGAATTTTGTTTATTTAAAAAAAAAAACAAACTATAGTCCTTTTCATTTAGGATGATTCCTGTGACACTTCATCGTGTTCCGAATTACGTATTTTATGTTTAAAAAGTCAAAATAATGTTAGTGCATAATATTTTTATTTTATGGCGGCATTATTACCAAAAATATAAAAATGAAACATCTTAAGCTTATAAATAAAAAACAGTATTGTTTAGTTTAATATAATGAAAAATAAAATAAAATAATACAAAAATATAATACCTACGCAATTCGTGTACATGAAATGGATCGTTGAAAAATCATAGAGTTGGAAAATCATATAATCGGCGCCCATCTTGTGATCGTTTGTCAATCGAGTCAATCGTCTGTACGAGTGCGTCAGCCTTGTATACAAGTTGCATTTTTATATTGATACTTTACGTGGTATTCTGTTATTTTTACTAATTGTTATTGTTGACTTTTTGTTGCTGTTGTTTGCTAAGTTTCCTTAGTTAATTGTTGGCGAAATGCCGAAAAAACTAATTTTGGTACTTTATTCAAATCGATTTCATTTCCATATAGAATATTATCGATTATCGGAAACAATTGATACGATTTCAGTAACCGACATCTCTACACGTGTCAAAAATCGATGTGTCACAGAAATCATCTTAGGTGGAAAGGACTATAATAATTATTAATATTGTAAAAAGCAATTGACATTCTCTATCGTCAATATTATATGCACACAGTTTATCTCATTTGAAAAGTATGTAATTTTGTTTTGGTAACAATGATAAAGAATGTGCAATAACCATTTACATATCATGAACAAAAAAAAGATAAATCAGTAGAAAATATATATGCCAAAGCAGTAGAAAGAACAAAATGAATAAATAGCAAAGCAATCAATAGCAACAGCACCTTAACCTAGTCACAGCAATTCTCTTTTGCTAGCTCTAAATCTTATTTTTCAATGTGTATTTTATATATATTTATGAATAGATTATTATTTGTTACTATAAATACATTTTTATTTAATTATGAATATTTATTACTTATAACTGCTGATTTTATCTGGTATAGTTGGAAATGAAAAAATATATTTATATAAAAAAACAGGAGATATCTTTCATATTATGTATAAAATTTATATTTTGATTTTATATAAATAATCATTTGCAATATAACTTAAATGTTATATTTTAGAACATTCGCAAGGCAGCCAGATGAGCAGCTCAGATATGTTTGAAATAAAAGGAGTGCTCCTGACAAAATAAAAATATCTTTTTAAATATAACTAATCGAATAATTTAAATTTTATGCGGTTCAAATGCTTTCCTTGTGGCTATGCATGATACTTTTTACTTTTACATGACACCTTTGTTTGACCCTTTCACTGTACTGTACTATAGACATTTTAATTTGTATAATTTATACCAAAAAATAATAATTACTTTAAAAATACATATTATAATGACAATCGCATACATTTTTAGAAATAATCACATATCTCAAACAAAAAATTGACATAATCTTATTTGGTTATTCCTATCATAACCTATAAGTAAAAACTATATAAAAACTATAAATACTTACATGTTTGTGTACTTCCATTGGATGGTCCCTGGAATCCAGGGTTTTGATGGTAAAGTGCATCATATCCGCCATACTACTTGTGCCAGCGACTTGCGAGTCCGGCGGTACTACAACAAAATGGAGTCACTTAAAATGAGTCACATACGGAATCGCGACGTAAATTCACTATGCAATCGGTATATACACTTACACTAATAAATTTTAAATAAAAAATTAACAAAAACTATGTAACTCGACTGTTTTAACACGTTCATCGAAGAAAAAATTACTCATCAGCTGAATCGAAACCTCAAATCTTGGGTCGGCTGACGGAACGAAAACTCGGTATGGCCATCGCTAGTCACGTTGCTACTCCCTTTGAGCCAACCGGTAAATCGAATACATTCGTGAATCGATACCCACGCCCCCGCAATACACCGCAAGGATTATGGAGATATCTCATCAGTTTAATCTTATCAGACAAAATGGTGGATTATAAAATAATTATGTTTGATTATTTGGAGAGAAATAACGTTGAACTAGGTAGATTGCATGAAGATAATATAAAAGGAAATTCACTTTGAACATGAACATCTGCTATATGAATATCAAATTGTTATATGAGCCTGTGAACATTTTTTATTAAATATTTTTGTATAAATAAGAACAAAGCATTAAATAATTTATTTTCATTAATATTTTACCACCCGTTTTAATTTTGAATTCTAGACACGGGCAAGTTTCGACGTAAGGGCGAAAAATGGATAAAAGATTTTAAAATTATCATTAAAAATTCGATTGATTTAACAATTAACTTTTTTAATTTTTATAATATATTAATATTAAAAATTTTATCGCTATATTGTCAATCGATAAATGTTTTTATCGCCATTAACACCCTATGGCAATGTGACAGGATGTCAAAGTGACACTAAAATTGTAGCCGTCATTGTCAATGACTACAACGCTTGTCGCTACCGTTACGTAAAGCGCGGGAAGTTTCGAAGTAAGCGGCACTTATTTTGTGAGTATATATTTTAATTTTTTGTTTGGCCAGTGGAGTTTAGTTTTGTATATTAGTTTATAATAATTGTAAGTATATATTTTGTTTATGTTCTATAGTCAGTGTTTATATTGAAATAAGTTTTTCATATTTCGTTTTTTATATATAAAGTATGTATAAAAGCATTCGGACAGATTGTTCCGTTTGTACAATCCAAACTATTCGTATAGGAGCTACCGACGTTGACAAGTGAGAATTTTAGTATAGTTGGTTCTTTGATATTTCGGTTAGAGTCCGGGCTGTCTGGCTGGTCGCAGTGGTTGCGTTTAGTAGTGCGCATCTTATCTGCACAGGATAATTTCCTTAATTTTAAGTCATTTTTTAACGCGTAATTTTTAATATTTTGCCTTTAGATACATCCATCAGACATAGTTTTTTTATTGCAAGACGTTTTTTTCGTTGTTAAATAGGTGCCAGACGCAATTTTTTATTTCGTTTTTATAAAAAATTCAAATTATTTTAGAATGTCTGTAAATTTCATATTATGTTCTTCAAACATAATATAATCTAAAATTAATTAGCCAGACGCTAATTCGATTGTTAAGTATTAAATAATGTGTATAAAT
Organism: Colias eurytheme; assembly: GCF_061535395.1. Classification (NCBI taxonomy): domain Eukaryota; kingdom Metazoa; phylum Arthropoda; class Insecta; order Lepidoptera; family Pieridae; genus Colias; species Colias eurytheme. Next base: position 2,949,545 of record NC_142980.1, read on the forward strand.
AAAAAAAAGTAATGAAGCATGCAGCTCATCAGCTAGTGTATTTTAATAATGCGACAGGAAATAATTGCAAGAATACAATATTATTTACACTTGCTCTTATAAATAAAAGCTAAAATGAAAAAAAAAACCATAAAAGTGAAAAATAAAATATTAAAGTTACCATACATTGAAAATAGAATAAAATCTATATCAATGAAGGTTAAACAATTACATTGTTAAACTTAAAAAGCCATCTTCATAATCATCATCATCATCACACACCACACACGACACACACACGTGAACACACATACACTCGCATGTTTAAGTTTGTATTGAATTTAACAAAAGTAGTTAGCATGAATTTATATAGCTATTATACTAGCGGTCCGCCCCGGCTTCGCCCGTGGTACCTACATGTTTAAACTATCCTATCTCTCAAGTTGGATCGAACTGCACATGGTGTGCGAATTTTATTATAATCGGTTAAGTGGTTTAGGAGTCCATTGAGGACAAACATTATGACACGAGATTTATGTATATATATTAAGATTAATGAATTAATATTGTTATCATCATCACTACATGGTATAAAACAAAGTCGCTTTCTCTGTCCCTTTAAATCTTTGAAACTACCTACGCAACGGATTTTGATGCGGTTTTTTTAATAGATAGAGTGATTCAAGAGGAAGGTTTATATGTATAATAACACCCATTAAATAGTGGAAAAGTACTGTTATTTTTGAGGTTTCTAATGTGATGTCGTAAATAATTACATTTTTTCCACATACAGTGCAAACGCAGGCTGAACCCTACGAGTTTTATCAAAATAATGTACTAACTATAATAGTACACATTGAAAAGGTCTACAGAAAAGTCCGTGATGATATATGTCTATCTCTTATGGATAACCCACAATAACTTTTTTTTGTCATTTACTTTTTACGACAAATAATAATGGCTAATTTTCGAAGCGATTTTAACCAATAGGTACAGCATTAATCCTTAACCAATTAAAGACCTTGAATACATTGTTCATTTAATATAGATCTATATGGCCCTTTACACCGTATGATTTAAGTGAATATTTTCGAAGATATTACAGATTTAAAAATTGCGGGACGTAGCGTTTGCGGCGGTACCGGCCGGCCGCCCGGCTATATATTTTATACCCGTGCGAAGCCGGAGCGGGCATTAACGTTCACAGTTTTTCTGTAGTGTATTTAGTATCAGCATTGCACCCGTGCGAAGCCAGGGCCAGGCGGGGCGCTAGTTAGTTATAAAAAAAATTGTTTTGTATAGAAGATTGTTGATGTACCCTAATAGTTTATTTTTTAGCCTAAGGAATAAAATGTACCAATGGAAGGTACTTGTTCCCACAACACAGGGAATCCTAGAGTAGGAACAATTCAATTTTTATGCATCGTATATTTTCGAAAAAAAAAAGTTATTTTTTATTGTTATTTAATTTTCGCGGCCGACCCTTTCTATCTCTCTTGCACTTTAAACTATCTCTCCATATACACAATCATCAAATTGTTATACTTACCTACTTTCACTACGTTTTTATTTGTACATATTTAATACTTAACAATCGAATTAGCGTCTGGCTAATTAATTTTAGATTATATTATGTTTGAAGAACATAATATGAAATTTACAGACATACTAAAATAATTTGAATTTTTTATAAAAACGAAATAAAACATTGCGTCTGGCACCTATTTAACAACGAAAAAAACGTCTTGCAATAAAAAAATTATGTCTGATGGATCTATCTAAAGGCAAAATATTAAAAATTACGCGTTAAAAAATGACTTAAAATTAAGGAAATTATCCTGTACAGATAAGATGCGCACTACTAAACGCAACCACTGCGACCAGCCAGACAGCCCGGACTCTAACCGAAATAGCAAGAGGAACAGTATATCAAAGAACCAACTATACTAAAATGACTTTTTTTTTAACGTTAATAGCTCCCGTACCATATAACAAATACAAAAAACACAAATTTTCTTATTGAGACTTGAGAGTAGTTAGGTATACCAAAAAAAGCGGCGTTTTAGAAGGGAAGAATTGGATGATGAAAAGAATCAATTTTTACTGAAAACAAAGTCGCTTTCTCTGTTCCTATGTCCCTAATTCCCTATCTTTAAAACTACGCAACGGATTTTGATGTGGTTTTTTTTAATAGATATTAGATAGAGTGATTAAAGAGGAAGTTTTTAGGGCGTTTGTCCACTACAAGGAATTTTACGGTCCGGCATTCCGATTTTTTACGGTCCGGTATGGCACGCAATTAATCTAAATACTAGCTTGTGCACTATACGTAATTTTACTGTCCGACATTTTACTTTTCCCTATTCCGGATGGTTTTTTGAGTTTACGAGTCGCTGTAGGTATAATTGTTTTCGAGTGCCCACTTGCTTGGATTTTACTCTTTTTATTGCATATGCCAATTGAAAGCAAGCTCTTGTTTTACTTTCTTTTAGCTGGCAATGAGATTTGAGAAGTTGGTATTGTTATTTTTTATTGTTTATGTTATGTTATGTTGGTATTGGTATTGTTATTATTATTATCTAAGTAAGTGTTGGTAAGTTAAAGTTCAAGTGGGAATAGCTTTAACTCCTCGTCACCGATTAAAAAATAAATAAGTGAAACACGCATTTTAAATCTCTTACGAAACTTTACTTTTTATTATAACGAAGTAATATAATATTTCACCTTCTATATTTTTACTCGTTTCTTGTAAAATGCAAAAACAATCATTTATGATAGCATTATACCGCCATACTTCCTTGAACACACTGATCCGAGTAAAGACGGACAGGTGCACAAGCAATTCATCGGTTTTTTCATGCCACACCGGACCGTAAAAAATCGGAATGCCGGACAGTAAAATTCCTTGTAGTGCACAAGCGCCCTTAGTGTATAATTTATTATGTTTTAGACAAAGTGGGCGGAAAACTAGTGACTTATAATTTATTTTATTTTATTTAATAAGGTCATCCAACACCTGTCACAGTAATACAGCTAAGGTACATGTTACAATTAAAAATATAAGCAGAAAAGTTCTACACAAGATAGTGGGTGTGAATATGAAGATACAAAATCCTATCGTTATCGTTGTAATATATTCTTCATGTTCAGCGAACAAGAACAATGAGGTCAACCGTCAATGTCTACCTTTATTAAAACTTTGTGACTTAAATGCGCACCATACTGGGAAAATGGTATCAGGAAAAGTATCGCCGAATAACTTTTTTTTAATGTTTTTAACTACTTTAACTTTTAGATATTTTCGATTTTTCGACATGTATATTTTATGCATGTGAGCTAACATAACGTCCACGAATTCATGAAATTTTTAGTGCGGCTTCTCTTTGATCTCCAGGATTAGATTCATATATTTATGGGTGTTAGCTATCAACTTCATTTGGTTTATTTTTTGTGTGGTGTCTCTCGATGTTAGCTAGAAGGGCTTCTACATCTTAACGCGAACGTGTGGGTGAACGGAAGGTAGTACATGCGCAAGGGCGTCCCCCCTTGACGGGGATCACGAACCTCAGCTTGGGCTGTTGCTTGTGTGGAGGAAGCCGGAAGGGCCCTAGTCGGTCGGGCGCTCACCCGGGTGGGCGCAGGAACGCGGAACAAGGGATCTCGTCTTCGCAGGCGAAGACGGTGTACGCTTTCTGCTGAGCTTTGTGAGCTGTCGCGGTTTGCTCGTTGGGATTCAATCGCCGAGTCTAGCCGTGTCTCGGCCGCCTACGACGAGTGTGATCGGGTTACGCATTGTACGCGATGGCATTTGTCACCAATGGGTTCGGCTGGGATTTAGCCTTGTCAAAGTAGCGTTTAGACGCCTGCTTCATCTATTGGGCAATAGTGGGAGTTCTACGTCCCTATGCAGGTCCACATTACGCACGAATCAGGGCGCTCCAGTCGCTATTCTCATGAACCTCGACTGAATCGGCTTGTGTATGGAGCTGGGAGCGCAATGCACGAAAACTACACTAGCATAAGTGAGTATGGGAGAACCACAGTTTTGTAAAGTGTCATCTTACTTCTAAGGGACATTTGACTACGTTTGTTGATAAGGTAATAGATGCAGCTCATAACAAAGCCAGCTTTCTTGATGTGGGCGTTGAACTACATTTGGTATTGATAATTTACCATTATTATTGATTATTTTTATACGTAACATATACCTGTGTAACATCCCTTACGTATTTAAATAATATATTATATGGAAAAGAGCATATAGCGAGCATACGTGTCAGAAGTGAAACTTCTTTGGCAAGATTAAAAGATACCAAAATCGTCGCCTTACTCCATGACGGTATTTTCATGACGCGACGTTGAAATTTTACTCTCAGCACATCTAAAGAAGTTTCACTGCAAAAACCTCGATGGATAAACAAGCTCAATAATGCCGACTGAAATAGGTTTAAAGAAGAGGTTGATCTTGGAGATCAAAGATGCAGATATCTCATTAAAATGTATGCAATTCTTGTTCTGCATATTTATCCAAGATCTGGATTAATGGGGCGGACAAACCCCGCAAATCTATTAAAATAGGTATATGAAAATTATATTTTGAAAACATTCCACAATGTACTTTTTACCACAAGATTACTTCACAAACAGAAAAAAGCAAGAAGAATATAAATCTTTGTTCATCTTTATCGCCCACAATATGTTCCAGAGAAGTGTGGAGTCTCCACAGTGAAGACACATAGGCGCTTCCGATAAATGTTCTAGAAATAAACATCTACAATTGAAGGTAGCTGGTAAATATAATGGACAATTTATATTGAATTAAAATCACAAAGTAAGACCATAATATATACCCTATAGACCATAATTATAGTTCTCTGTTAGCGTCACTATTTATACTAGATGAACTCAAAGGTTTATCCTGTGTTGAACATTCCGATCCTGGGATGGAGGGAATTCCTTACTCCTTTCTATCACATCTTTCTGAAAATTTCTGGAATTGTGAAATAAAAATAATCCGCTATTGCAAACAATTTTTTTGTAAGAGCGGACAAGCGTATTATTGGTTCGCCCCAAAATAAAATTTCCTTCAAATGATTTTAAACGCGGATGGAATCTTGGATATGTTATTGATACATAGCTGTACGTTTATATACGTGTTCGTGAATTTGTGTATGTGTGTGTGTGGACAATTTGCATTTTATATTCTCCTATGAAACAAAACAAAGCCCACTATTTGTCTACTTTAATGATTGTATACAGAATAAAACATCTGTTCTATTCTCACCCTACAAAAGAACTGACATTGTACAAGAAAAAATAACGTCATGGAAACCCGTTAACACGTTTAGTTAATGTTTCTAAACCTTAAATAGATTCTTTACTCGGCCAAACCCCGTAAATGTTTAAAATAGACTTTGTTCATTTTTCGAACGCAATAGTTTACATCGTCTAGTGATCGTGGTCGTAGATTTTTATCAAGAAGGTAAATATAAAGCAAATTTTAATTTGTAGGAATATTGAACCTATTTTATCTATCCACTAGCTTACCTAACTTACTCTTGTCACTATTGTCTACAATTATTGCATTTGCTTATCTGTAAGTTAAAATGGCACAAATTGTATGAAGATTTAGTGGCGGTTTCATTAATTTAATATTAAAAACATATAGAAAGTTTAAAGTCCAAGGTTGAAAATTGAAATCTTTAGACATCACTCATTAGATATACTAGATTTATTTATTTTTTTCCCCAAATTTACTTACATTATAAAACATTTTGTGAATCATTACAAGTAGGTAATTTATATATACTCAAACTAAGTGTAATAGACGTATAAATATTGACTTATAACGATACGGGCGCTATTTTGTGTACGGAAAAATAATCATTAGTTTTATCACCTAAGATTGGATCTGTACTTAGTTAATGACAACAATTTGTTAATGACATATTATTACGACTATTTCCTCCACGCCAAAACAAAATACGGTAATAACGAAAAACAAAATCCATATTATAGAATTATGGGCTACTTATTCTATACTGTTACCATACTATTAAAATATAATATTAATATAGATATCTAATACAAATCTGATTAAAAAAAATAGGTTATATACATGCGAACCGCTTGCAAATAATAAAACTTGTTATTCCAATAAAAATATCGTCATATTTCGGTAAACAATTTAAATTACTGCGCAAAATTAATGCGCCTTTGTCGTTGCTATCGGGTAAAATATTTAAATAACAACATCTATACCGCATGACAACAGATCAGATTTTTATACCTCCAAGTATCAAATAAATACTATAAAAAAACAACAACGCCGTAGAACAACCCTCCTTAATATCCAATTAATGCACTAACATACTCACACATAATATACACACCAATAAAAAACTTATTATAATTAGAAAATGTCTTATTTTCCATTACGCAAGCGCATCGTGCTTCGTATTGGTGGCTTCTTATAACAACAAAACAAATATAATTTACACCAGTCAATCTTGAGCCAGCGCGGATATTGGTCGTGTATTTTAAGACATCCGTGACGCTACAGGTAATGAACATTGTATTGTTATTAACTTGAAAATTAATAGAAAAAAAATCTTTTATAGTTTAAGCATCGCGACAATTGTTTTTTTTTTTTTATTATTTATGAATAGTGTAGTTTTATTCTGTTATTTTTGAGTGTATTTTTCAACATTTCTTTGGTTTATAACGCGTGAACGTTATCAGAATACCGCCTAGAATTAATATTTATTTTACTGGTAAAAATAAAAAATATATTTTGAATTATTTATAAACTACAATCTATAAAATATTTTTGTATCTGTAGATACTTGTTTAAAAAACTAAAATAAATTCAGTGATATTTTCGCATTTTTTTTAAAACGTAATTAAAACCTGTTTCATTAGAATCATATTGCGATTAAATTTGATATATTGATTTATGCGCCTGACTATTCAAAAAGAGACACGGTGTTTTTTTCCTTATTGTAATTTATCAATTAATATTCCAAAATAACATTGAATATGGATGTAAGCTATGCGAACGCTAACTCATAACAAAACATGGACCAAGTTGCAAACTAATAAGTAATAAATAATATCTAGCTAAACTTTCAGGCAAGTTTGTAGCTGTGTAGTGATTTAATTAACTTTCAAAGTTTGCACAGAGATAAGCTTGAACATTGAACAATATAATCATTGAGAAATAATTACATATTGTTATCTAAACACTAAATTGCCTACACGTCGTGTTGGAGCTTCCTATAATCTTTCTTCCAATAATATTGATTGCACTGCTTTACAACATTTTTTTTTAGTTTTTTGTTTATTATTTACTGCATTTAATTGTGCTATTATTCATTTATTTAATTATTTTATAGATTGCCGCAATCATGTCAGACACCACACAAGTGCCGATTGAACGTGAGTATAATAAATTCGTTTATTAGTGAGTTCGTACAAAATGTGTAAAAGCGAAATTAAGTCATAACTCCGATATCTTAGTATTATCTACGCTTTGCTCTGGCTACAATAAACAATTCTTAGTTACACAGTCATTTAATATTAGCGCAGGTACTAGCGTAATGTTTACCATAAAATTGGTGACCAGTTTTCTAAGGAATTTTGTTATTAACAATCCTTTAAAATATATAGAGGATCTTGCAAAATATACCTACTTAGAATGGCTTTTCATATTTCCGGGATGTTAATACATGTTACTATGAATAACTTCGTTACACTTAATCGCAAATGATGAGAAATAAATTACATTATCCACCTACCTACCATTAGCGATCTTACGTACATATTATATCCCGACAAATTTAGTATATTAGTCTAGAAGTTCTTCTGACTATTTGAAAATATATCATGATCAACTTGATGAGGGTTTAAGAATGTTTACAAAATGTGAGTGAGAGAAAGTGAAAATATAATTCGTCTCTTTACCCCAGGAGTACTTAGTTAAATAATAAATATTCAACTATAAGTCCATAAAAAATATCAAAATTCCTGTCAGTTAATCTAACTATAACCCGAGGTTAGACCAAGTGCAAGTAAACAAATTAAATTCAAAGTTTCTATTGTTTTATCCCTTTTTTTCTAATGAAAAGCGTTCGATATATAATGCAAAAAAAAAAAAACAACTATATGCCACGATAAGACAGGATATCGAATATAATATGAAAATGTAATTGTAAATATTCCATATAGATAAATATCGAATATCATCTATTAGAATTACCAGGTCAGCCTTGCTATAAATACTGAAGCATGTATGAACCGAAAGCCACAAGAATTTAATTTCAGTTTGCGGTTGAATGAAAATCCTGCATTAACCAGTGTATGTTATTGATTTATTTTATCTACCAATGTGTATAAGCCTCAAATTTTTTATGGCAGATATTTACTGGTCCTTCATCTAGAAATTGATTCTACGTAGAGAAAAAATTAAAAGTTCAGTTCTTTATTTTTCTTTCTTGCATTTTTTTTACTTTTTCCTACCCCAATTTTTAATCTGGAACTTACCAAATTGAGTATAAAGTTTGTCTCTAGATATATTGTGCCATAATAAGTGTCAGTTATTTCATTAAATTCATTGATAACACATTTTGTTTTATCTTTGAAGTTAAATGCGCACGATTATCATAATAATAAGATGACTAAAACCAAAATAATTTCGGAAATGAAAATAATATCTTAGTATTATCATTTATTTCATCATCGTTGTTTATGAAAGTATTTTTATATCATTGTATTGCAATAATATATTACATAATACCGTAATTATTTGTTTTTAACAAATAATTTATGCACGAGCCATTGATAAACTTTACTAGGCTCGAACGTAATTTGAGTTTACTGATCTTTTGAAAGCTATTTAAATTAAAACTTTTGGTACAATTGAACAAATGAGCGTAGCAACTTCAGAAAGGACATTTATTCGACAGATATTCTATTACAGATAATCCCAAAATACTTTCCGGACCAGTTCTAACGAACTCTCCGAATGCCTTTCTCTCCAAGACTCTTCTGAACCGGTACCATGACCTGCCCATTCCGCACGAGAAAATAATAGCCACCTACATTTGGATTGATGGCACAGGAGAAAACTTAAGATGCAAGGATCGAACACTCAACTTCATACCCAGACATCCGAAAGGTACGTTTTAACTTCTGTGGTAAAGGGTAGTAGTATCTTATGACGATTCCAAACTTCTTGAAAAAGTCCAATTGAGAAAATAAATCTTTCTACGTTCCATTTGCAAGATATCTCCTTTTTATTAGGGGAAAATAAAAGTATTTTCGTAAACTGTCTTGGACGTTGATCCATTACATTATGAGTGTTTCTTCGAATAGCTTATATTCCATGATAAGGGGTCATTAAGGCTAACGTCACGTAAAATGTATTAAGCATTAAACAAAGAGGGGTGCGGCTTCTTGCTAATTAAAGTGTACGGTTTCCATTCTAGTCGATTTGTTGGCAATATACAAATTGCTTTACTTCAACGGGTGTTTATGACTTCATTATTTTCTGGAGTTCTAAATGATACCAAGTTTCTTGAAATGTATTTTTAATGTAATCTTTTATATGGTGTGTTTGTATTTTTTGTAGAGGATAGGTAAGGATTACTTATATGTATTGACAAATTAAATATAGGTGCCTGAATAATAAAATAGTTTTTCATTACCTATAGTTATATCTGATTGTTACAAAATTTCGTAAATTTCGTTTATTATACGTACCGTTCTGAGCGTACAACGTGACATTATCTAGAAAAAACATACCTGCCCGTAAAAAGTGGGCAATAAAACGAGAAATAACATTGTTTGCAAGGGTTTTCTATACATTGCCATGATGTCGCTGATAAGGCGACGCTAGCGTTTGGCAATATTGTCGTAGTTTAATTATCGAGCGATAGAATCTATTTTTGAAAACATGTGGGTGAGATTTACGAAAATAACGTCATGTTACGAGCTATAATTGACGTGAAGCCCTTACGAATAGGTACGTTGGTAAATATCACTAACGACATGTTTTGTTCAATAATTGGAGTGGATGACGAGGACCGTTGCGCTAATGGGGCAGGGGATCTTTTTCTACTGACTCAAGCCAAGCAAGGGGCATAAAAACTATACAAGTCTTGGAGTAGGACACTTGGTTTTGAGCAGTTATAAAAGATTTTTTATTTTACATTTCACAAAATTAAAATAATAATATCATAAAGATTTAATTAAAGGATTAAGTCTGTGTGTTTGTTGGTTACGATTTAAATCAAAAACTACATGTTATTTTTATACGGAGTCACCTCGGTCGATTCTAAATCAGGTAAAAACTACATTCCGTTTTTTTATTTTATTAACTACTACTCATATACGCCTTGATATCTATCCATGCAAACCCCAATTTTAACATGAACCAGATTTATTGTGTTCGTTGTAGACCCTAAAGGAAGGGGACCGACCCTTGTACCTAAATTAGTATGGTCGAAAATTATTAGGGAATCATATTATGAAAATTGTTTTTAATTTGATAAAATTAATAATTATGAACACGTTCATTGTTTTGTTTGAGGTAGTTAAAACTGCTACATCTTCTTCTTTATACAGTAGCACCTCGTTAAGTCGAACCTCGATAAGTCAAAAACCTCCAAATCTCGAAAAAATGTCTTGTTCCCTTCCCTTCAAACCCGAAAACCTCCGTAACTTGAAATCTTGGCCCTCTGTTAGTCGAAATAATCACCGAGTCCCTCCAAGCCATTTTGGTACATAATTTCACTCTATAACTCGAAAAATTAAATTTGACCTCTGTATCTCGAACATGGCAACATTATATTTTACAATCTTTATAACTTGATCATTTGGACTTAAACAACTTGCCGACAGTGCTATAATTGTTTCTTAGAAAACATTTTAGGAGTATACGATAATAAATTTATGACTCACGTAAACACGTGTTTGCATTAAGTAGGTATCTGATGACGAAATTATCGATTCAGTAGCTCAGAAAACCGATACTAATGATTAAGATGACATAGAAGACGTGAATAGTACATGCGCTCCATGCGTTTCCACTTTCCATCAAAGAGGCAAGAACCGCATTGAATACCTTACGAAATTTTATAGAGCAAACCAGTATCTCTGAAGAAGAAGAATTTTCTGTTCTTTATAGATTAGACAATGCTAGAGAACAACCAAATTATCTAAAGCAAAAAAAATAGTGACTTTTTTAATGCCATATTTTTTATTTTAAAATGATTTGAAATAATGTTGATTTATAATAAATAAAAATATGTTTGTCACCTCTGCAAGTTGAATTTTAATGTTCTTTACCTCTCTAACTCAAAATTTATAAGAATAAACCTCAAACTCTATATGTCGAATCAAAATCCGCCTAAGTCGAAATCCTCCATAAGTTGAAAACTCTATAACTCGAATTTTTTGGCGTCTCCCTTGATATTCGACTTATAGAGGTGCTACTGTATATAAAAATGAATCGCAAAATGTGTTGGTAAGCGCATAACTCGAGAACAGCTGAACCGATTTCGCTAATCCTTTTTTTAATAATATTCCTTGAAGTATGAGGATGGTTCTTATGGAGAGAAAATGTTAACACGTACCACGGGCGAAGCCGGGGCGGACCGCTAGTTCTAAAATAAATTCAAATCATATAAAAAGGTTTTATAGTAGAAGCTAAAACCTTTTAGTACAAACCACAGGTACAAACCTTTAATTTCCTGCGTATACCTACTAAAATTATCTTATCTCTTATTATTATAGTTATCCATGCATCGTATTATATGTAATACGATGCATGGATAACAATGAATTCCCAAGGCGCAGCAAATGCAATATCGTTGATACATAATATAAATTGCATCCAGATTGATTCTAAGCACGTAATAAATCTTCCTCTGTTGCTTTTATAACGAGTTAATCAATTATTCAAAGCATAATATAATTATAATCTTAACTAATTTGTATATCTAGCTATGTCTTCATTTAAATCCTAATATCCTACCTATGCCTCAACAGAGTGTAAAAACCAATCACAGAGATACATATCTATTTAAATACTTCCAGAACTACCAGTATGGAACTTCGACGGTAGCTCCACGGGCCAAGCTGACAGGAAGAACGCGGACACCAATCTCATACCACAGGCCATCTACAAGGATCCCTTCAGACGCGGCAACCACATCCTTGTGATGTGCGACACCTACAAATACAATATGGAACCAGCAGGTATTGATCCTGGCTAATTATATACAAATATACCTAGAATTCCAGACGAATCTATTCCAATAACTTCACCTTCAACCTCAGCTAATGAGACGATCGATTCAGCTCAAAAATAGAATCAGCAGACTAAAGCCTACGTAACTATTAACTATTAAACCAATCATAGACGAATTTAATATCTAATATTAATCAAGAGCGAAAATATTCATTCCAAACTTTGAAGTGACTTTCACATTGGAATCAATACTTAATTTTTATCGCTTATAAACCCAAATAGAAATAATTAAAACTGTAACATCCAGCAAACCAAACAATTAAAGATTAATTTAAATCTTTTTCAAGACACAAACCACCGCGTGAAATGCCAAGAAGCGTACGACAAGTGCAAGGACGAGGAGCCGTGGTTCGGCGTGGAGCAGGAGTACATTCTGCTGGACGCCGACCTGCGGCCGTTCGGCTGGCCGCCCGGCGGCTGCCCGCCCCCGCAGGGACCCTACTACTGCGGCGTCGGCGCTAACAAGGTCTTCGCCAGGGACCTTATACAGGCGCATTATTTGTAAGTAACCCGTAATACAAATAACTGTTGCTGGTCACAATTGGCGGCAGAGGGCCGTCGACCGGGCTCAGTGGCGTGCATTGGAAGAGGCCTTCGTCCAGCAGTGGACGAACAAAGGCCGGTAATGATGATGATGATGATGAATACAAATAAAAACATATTCCATCAAGGACGACGACTCAAATTTAATTTACTAAGTGAAAGTTGTTCGATCGAACACGATGCAAATGCGCAGGAATAAAAGGATGACTATTTAAATCACACTGAATGTTGTGACACTATAACTTTCAGTTCTTCTAGCAGTGAATGGAAATATGATGAGAGTCGAAATGTTTTAACATAGTTTTTGTTATAAATACACAAAAAGACAAGTCTGTAGTTATGGCTAATGAGAATACTGTTCTATACATAAATATTAAATTTCAACCTTCAAATAATTCGTAATCTTTTTCCAACAGATGTTGCCTATACGCCGGAGTTCCGATATCGGGAACGAACGCAGAAGCGATGCCCTCCCAGTGGGAGTTCCAAGTGGGTCCCTCCGTGGGAGTCTCAGCCGCTGACGACCTCTGGATCGCGCGTTTCATCCTCCACCGCTTAGCTGAAGAGTTCGGAGTCATTGTAACCTTTGACCCGAAACCAGTGCAGGACTGGAGCGGCTCGGGCGCACACATGAACTTCTCTACCAAAACCATGCGAGCTGATAATGGTATTGTGTAAGTATTTTCAGTTATTTGTACATTAAGCCTCAAATCTATGTTGTGAATTATCTATACTAATATTATAAAGAGGAAAGGTTTTTATGTATGTATGTATGTATGGTTTTCACGCATAAACTACTGGACCGATTTTGATGAAATTTGGCACAGATAATATTTAGACCCTTAGAAAGAACATAGGCTACCTTTTATTGCAAATATGAACCACGGGCGAAGCCGGGGCGGACCGCTAGTTATTTATATATAGAGTACCTATTAGAGAACATGTTCCAATAACAAATGGAGAAAAACAATATTTTTATGTCAGGGAAGTGGCCGACTACGATTTCGCCTGCTCGTAAGCGAAGATTATAGGCTCTTTCTAGGCAGACGTGCATCCAAGTAGACCACATCGCCGCTTTCCATCAGGTGGAATTGTGGTCAAACGTCTGCCTATTGATTCTATAAAAAGAATCGAAACTGCATCAAAGTATACCAACCATTCTTCGGAATTACTGTTTTCAATACAGTAGTGATATATTCGTACTTCGTAGTGATTTAAAGTATTAATATTTTAATATTAGCAGTCCGGTCCGGCTTCGCCCGTGGTATCTATTTACGTTTTCTCTCCATAAGAACCATCCTCGTACTTCAAGGAATATAATAAAAAAATAATTATCGAAATCGGTCCACCCGTTCACGCGTGATGCCGTGACCAAGGAAAACGGTTTTAATTTTAAAATCTATAGATTACAGATTCAAATTTAGTTTTTTAAGTACCGAATAAGAAATTAACTAGGTAACGCAAATAATTTCCTATGATTTACTAGCTTTCCGCTCGCGGCTTCGCCCGCGTTTTCAAAGAAAAACCCGCATAGTTCCCGTTCCCGAGGGATTTCCGGGATAAAACCTATCCTATCTCTCAAGTTGGATCGAACTGCACATGGTGTGCGAATTGTATTATAATCGGTTTAGTGGTTTAGGAGTCCATTGAGGACAAACATTGTGACACGAGATTTATATATATGTATTAAGATTTACATTATGTTCGAAGTGAGATCGAGAAGGCGATCGACAAGCTGTCGAAGGTGCACATGAAGCACATCAAGGTGTACGACCCGCGCGGCGGCAAGGACAACGAGCGCCGCCTCACCGGCCTGCACGAGACTGCCAGTATTAACGACTTCAGCGCTGGTAAGTGAGATCGAGAAGGCGATCGACAAGCTGTCGAAGGTGCACATGAAGCACATCAAGGTGTACGACCCGCGCGGCGGCAAGGACAACGAGCGCCGCCTCACCGGCCTGCACGAGACTGCCAGTATTAACGACTTCAGCGCTGGTAAGTGAGATCGAGAAGGCGATCGACAAGCTGTCGAAGGTGCACATGAAGCACATCAAGGTGTACGACCCGCGCGGCGGCAAGGACAACGAGCGCCGCCTCACCGGCCTGCACGAGACTGCCAGTATTAACGACTTCAGCGCTGGTAAGTGAGATCGAGAAGGCGATCGACAAGCTGTCGAAGGTGCACATGAAGCACATCAAGGTGTACGACCCGCGCGGCGGCAAGGACAACGAGCGCCGCCTCACCGGCCTGCACGAGACTGCCAGTATTAACGACTTCAGCGCTGGTAAGTGAGATCGAGAAGGCGATCGACAGCCCATAAAATAATATGATTGTATTGCTATACCTGCATAGGGTTGCTAATATGTATGTGAAAATGTATTGGTATACAATAAATGATTTGAATTTGAATATATTATGCTCTCAATGCTGGGACACGGGTCACCTATGAGGGTTCAGGCCATAATCCACCACGCTTGCTAAATGCGGGTCGGCAGATGTCATATATCACATTTTGATTCTTCGACATGCCGCTTTCCTGACGATGTTTTCCCCCAACCTTTTCGAGTAAAGATATCTGCATATAAATTAAAAAATCAATATATTGCTTGCAAGCTCAACCATTATCGGAACTACCAATTTTTATTTTTACTGTCCTATCGTTAAGGCAATACATAAAATCTATTGCAAAATCAGCCTGTCTAAATCAAGATTAATCGACCCGACTTTTCGTTTTACTGTGTTACATATAATCGATAGAAAAACTGCCCTATCTACATCAAGATAAACTCTTCAACTTTAAACCTGTGGTAAATGTTAAAAATATGTACCTATGACGTTTCAAAAGTGCTTCTAGAAGAAGTCTAATTGAACAAATAAATGTTTGAGTTTGAACCCAAAATCTTTCACTTCCAGGCGTAGCAAACCGCAGCTGCAGTATAAGAATACCGCGTAACGTGGCCACAGAGAAGAAGGGCTACTTCGAGGACCGCCGCCCGGCCTCCAACTGCGACCCTTACGCTGTCGTCAACGTGCTGCTCAGGACTTGCGTTTTGGACGAATGAAGAGTTAAATACTCGAGAAGAAAAGCCTTTTTTATAATAATATATATATCACGTGTTGAACGAAGTCCAATACTAACGAAAAAAAAGCCATTTTCATATGTTAAGTACGAAAGAAGCAAAGGCTTTTTATAATATAATATGTATATTTATTATTTACCAGTCCGTACTGAGTAGAAAATTTGTTTTTTAAAGCTTTCCTTACTGAATACATATTTTCGGTCGAGAAATAATTAATTTTTGAGTAAGTACCTATATGATTTATGGCAAGCGTATATTGTATGTAGGTATCCACAATATGATTAAATGCCATCTGTTTTGTACAGATGAAATTGCGCTAAATAATTAAATATATTTTGTAATATTATTGTCCAGTTATCAAACTTTTATATATACAGTAGCACCTCTTTAAGTCGAACCTCGATAAGTCAAAAACCTCCAAATCTCGAAAAAATGTCTTGTTCCCTTCCCTTCAAACCCGAAAACCTCTAGTACTTGAAATTTTGACCCTCTGTTAGTCGAAATAATCACCGAGTCCTTCCAAGCCATTTTGGTACATATTTTCACTCTATAACTCGAAAAATCAAATTTGACCTCTGTATCTCGAACATAGCAACGTTTTATTTTACAACTTTTATAACTTGATGATTTGGAATTTATTACTTCTATTGTTCGAACAAAAATAAGTTACCGACTTTAAGAATTTGCCGACAGTGCAAGTAGGTACACTATTGTTTCTTAGAAAACATTTTAGGAGTATACGATAATTAATTTATGACTCACGAAACACGTGTTTGCGTTAACTATCTGATGACGAAATTATCGATTCAGTAGCTCAGAAAACCGATACTAATGATTAAGATGACATAGAAGACGTGAATAGTACATGCGCTCCATGGGTTTCCATCAAAAAGGCAAGAACCGCATTGGATACCTTACGAAAGTTTAAAAAAAAACCAGTATCTTTGAAAAATAAGAATTTTCTGCTCTTTATAGATTATAAAATGCTAGAGAACAACCAAATTATCTAAAGCAAAAAAATACTGACTTTTTAATGCCATATTTTTTATTTTAAAATGATTTGAAATAATGTTGATTTATAATAAATAAAAACATGTTTGTGACCTCTGCAAGTTGAATTTTAATTTATTTTACCTCTCTAACTCAAAATTTATAAGAATAAACCTCAAACTCTTTATGTCGAATCAAAATCCGCCTAAGTCGAAATCCTCCATAAGTTGAAAACTCCATAACTCGAATTTTTTGGCGTCTCCCTTGATATTCGACTTATAGAGGTGCTACTGTATATATTTATTCCATGTTCTCGTGTAGTATGGTAATTGTGAAGTATGAATTTTGATATCAATTCACAAATCTAAGAAAGATTGTAATCGAATATTTTTATAATATAAATTTAAAACAGATCTTTGAGAAATTCATAATCATCATATTATTTTTATTTACGTAGGTTAAACGACATAGACATATTTAAAATTGTGTTTTGCTTTGTGTATGTTAAATATTATACTTATTGTATAGGTAAGCTGCGCACACGCTTGTTTTGTAATGTCAATGTAACAAGAGCTACGATTTAGATATACTTTAACTTTTTACCCTTAAAAAAGCTAATTTCGTATACACAAGTAGGTATTGTAATGTTGTAACTTTAAACAATTATCTTGTGTCTTTAATAATGTATAATGATAATATACATTAAAAATGCTTATGGAAAGGCATATTCAGCCCGGTAGCTGAATATGTGCCTTGAGCCATTATCCGGTAGCTAAAATCGGCAAACAAAACAATATTGAGAAATTCTATTTTAATTAGTATGTATTAAGTATAATATTATAAAAATGTAATAAAAATAAATTCTTACAACAAGTACACGTTATTTCAATTTTAATTTTAGTAAAGTTATCTTTACTTATCATATTATATATACCAAAATATCGTCGCGTTTTGTCGATGCATCCATATTATTTTATGCCATGATTCTTCGATAAATAATCTTCTCGTAGTAGCGCCTTATTAATATACATACATGAACACAATTTTTATTATTCAGAGAAAGAAGAAATTCTTCTAATTACTTTGATAAAATAAAGTCGGCTCAATAAGTGAAGTAAGGGGTGTACCCCTTCTTTATCGACCTAAAAATACGCGCGCCGTTACATATTTTTTTAAAATGAAGATTATCGTTATTTTTACTCGCATATGCGTTTATTAAATGTTGAGAATACCGTAGAAGACTCCATAAAACATCAATATATCATAATATGAATAGAATTTTTTCAGCCATTACAGACACATTCAAAGATATAAGATAGTTATGTAATATGTACATCTTGTTTTGTTATAGAAATCCTATGCACTGATAAATACATTTAATAATAGCTTGTTATTTGACATTATACATATATGTATTATACTTCTTATCAGTAATCACATGCTTAACATTCGCAACGTTGTATGAAAGAAATGACCCTAGTACGTTTTGAAAAATCACATAAAAGAACTATTTTGCATTTCAACAAAACTTGCATTATGTGTTAGATATTAATATAGCCGCAGTCAAAATGTAAGAATGGAAAACTAAAAATATATTGCTACGTTTTTAAATATGTATATCCATTACAGACAATTTAATTATGCACTCGTGTTATAATGTTAGTATTGATAATATTTCGTTCGGAACGCAAAGGTTATAATAATATGTACTTTTGATCTAAACATCAGCGATGTTGAGATGAGAATAAAATTAGTTTCAAAAGTTATTGAATGCATATTCATTATTCATATTACCTAATTATTATTTTCTCTGAATCATATACGCAAATGATGCGTAGGTCATTTTATGTTTAATTGTAAACAGATTGTATATTTGACTTAAGACGATACACAAAAAAAAATCTACTGCTTGGCGGGCGGAGTCTAATAGCTCGCTATCGCGAACGCGGGTGTGCGCGAAGTCATTCTTGCAAACTCGCCGCGCTGCCGCTGGCCGACTCGGGACAAACATGTATGGAGTCGTCATACAGTTATAATATTCTTATACATATATTTAATTGTTGATTTATTGGTTTTATTTTTTTGCTTATAAACAAATAATCATCTTTTTAACAACTACTTAGACATTATTAATAATTATTATTATTTCGTAATGTTTACTTTATTACAAAATAATACAGGTTATAAATAATCTTTAAAATAACAAAAAATATTGTTACTCTGAAAAAATGAAATGGTACTCAATAACGCGGACTACTGAATGGATTTAGATAGAATTTGATGCTGACGTAGATATTACGTCATGCCCAGAAATGAAAGGTAATATTTCTGAAAGAAGTTATAAACCCTAATTCTTCTCAGTCAAAGTCAAGAGTGGAAGATATCACTAATACAGTAAAACTGATGCGAAACTTTGGATGTTAATTTGTATATTTTTTTGTTAGTTGTTACTTAATCACGTCAAGACTACATTACCAATTTTGATAAAATATAGCTAATTGCCTGGATTTACACATAGGATACTTTTTATCCGAACTGAACACTTCTGTGGGATAAGACAGGATTCACGATATAATCTAATTCCACGCGGGCAAAGCCGCGGTCGGAATGATATTTTTTTAAATAAAAAAATTGTTTAAAAAAAACACAAAATATATTGACGCATGTATTTATTTTTTGCACTCTATTATAATTGTAATTATTCATTACAAATAATCAAAATAAAATAGCCAGAACAAAGTTAGGCCCTGGTAGGGTAGGTAGGCAGGTACAGCAATGTGAGACGAACACTGGCTTATTTATACTAATAATAATGTATTATAAACATTAAATTAAGTTTACTTTCTAACAACAAAAATACATAATATTAGCTAATGTGAAAGCGAATCAACCAATCATCCCACAAAAATGAAATGTGCACACAAATATTCATCCAAATCGGTTCATGTCATTAGGAGGAGTGACTGCAGCGCCATCTTCCGGGCCCAATTGTGTTTCCAGATCACCCAGGAACTCAATTTAATATACTTACACAAAATTTTTCGAAATGAAAACTCACATTACTATGTAAATATGAATATAAACCTGTTTTATTACTAAGCAATTTCCCGCACAAGTGTAGTAAGTATAAATGAAATAAATATCAACATCAAATTCTTTATACAACATACTTATTATCTACCACCTTCTAAGAAATGTAATTCTTGAAATTATTTCGTATTTTTTTTAAATATAATACTACTCCAATGAGCTCCTGTTCCATATTATGTCCACCATACTTCCACTAAGTTCACCATGATTTTTTATTTCTTTGCACTTTGTTGCTTTTTGCTAAAAATGGAATCGTGCGATAAAACCAGTAGAGCTTTGATAACATACATTTTTGACTGAATAAAGGTACTTACGAAGGAGTGGATTCACATTGTGAACAATCAGTGGGTTTATTTTCCTTCTGGATTCCGGATTTCTGAAAAGATTATTTATGATATAAATGAAAAAATCTTACACATTCGTTATGTACTTAAAACAGGGGTACAAATCAAACATCGTCTATAATACAATTATCATCAAATTTAAAATAAAACCAACTTACTTCATTAATTTGTTCCAATTGTAAGCATTCTTTTTCCTCCAACCTTTATGTTTCTTCTTCTTATTTTCTTTATTGTCCCCATTTGTCTCATTTTGTCTTATCGTGTTGTCACCCTTTTTTACGATTGCGCGAGCGACACAAGTTCCCCGTGTGACGGCCGTAGCGGGAATGACTCGTGCAGCGATCGGGGTAGGAAGGTACAGGGCGGCTCTCGCTATATTGGCTGGTCGCGCGCTAATTTCAAGTATTTCTTGTTTATTTCAAAACCATCGCATATTTCAAAATTCTAACACGGTAGACGTATAGGTTGTATATTTTATAGTTAATATCCAAAAAGTCGTAACTTTACGTTTGTTATTTTGAAGATGCCAGAGATTAAAAAAAAATAACAATGATAACTTTGTATTTTTTTTCTATCGAGAAAATATCATGGAATCATGTTTCTAAAACGGTAGACGTATTGTGTTACTATTGAACTTTCTTGTCAAGAATTTTCATCACGACAACTTTAATAATATAAAAATTACGAAGGTTTGAAAAGGGCCGTAAATGTTAGAAAAATTAATTCATCACCTTAATAGAAAAAAAAGAAAAGTTTAATTTACACAGTTAGTTATATGATTTGGCGTAGATAATTTCTTGTTAACCCATAAATTGACTGAATTCGATCACATCGACGTTATGAGCCTATCTTTAAGAGCCACACAAATACGCTATAGACTATAGAGTGGTTACGTTTTTTCTGTATACTTAAAAAAAATGCGATATCATCTCGGCTGTTTTGCCAGCTACATACAGCAACTAGGCGTAACTATAACAGAAAGCGGGTAGTCTACAATCTTCGCAAAATCTCTTGCTGTATAGCAGTCGGCAAAGACATTCATGGTGAAAGGATGAGTCGGTGGTATTTTCACACTATAAATAATCAGAGATATTATTAAAAAAAAATTAACACGCAAATACTTTTTTTTTTTCATATAGCTACGAAATGTATTGTGATGCCTTTCTTACACGCTTTATATTAGCTTCACCTGTATGTTTGTTTGTAACCGACTTCTTTGGGCGCGATTTTGACCCACTTTAAACGGCCAGATTTCGTTCATACTTTGTAGATTTATTGAGGACCGATGACAATACACTAATTTGATAAAATTTTCTATAAAAAGCGTGTTTTTTAGTTTTTTTTAACTATTATTTTTAAATATGAACTTGAAGGTAAATATCCTAAAAATGATCACTCAAATACTCAAGTTTTTAAAGATTCAAGTACCTACTTAAAAAAACTGCGTTGCCTACACTAGTATACTAAACCTAAGCAATATCTACTATCAAATTTGACTCAAATCGGCGTGTGTCGATTGTTATTTTATATTAACAAAAAAAATCTAGACTTACATATATGTATAACAGATATAGAAAATGTGTAGGTTGGGTAAGGGTGGGAATTTTCATCACTATCGCATCAAGCTATTTAAAATCGTCCTCTAAATTATTTAAATCTATTGAAGTGTTTCAAATAGGCTAGCACGAACATTATCAGCAAGTAGGTAGTAAGAACGGTCCCAAGACTCTTAGAAGAAGCTAAGCTTTCATAGAACTTCTTGCAATAGGCAGAATTATTTTTTCTTCATTTTCAAAAAATATATTCACTGATATGTTGCCCTAAAAAAATATTTAGAAATTGGATGGCAACGAAAAGTCCCAGACCAATTTATTCAGGCTATATTGCCAATATATACGTGGGAAATAAGCTCCATATAATTAGTCGTAATACCATAGACAAATAGTTATACCATATTATATTATTCGTCCATGGTAATACGTAATAAGTGTACTTCGTACAGTCGTACTTCTTAGAATCGTAGACATATCGACTTTGTATTTCATCTCTATTGTGAAGTTCTTCTCTCTAGAAAAATCAGGCTTGGGCGTGGCCTAGACGTTTGCAACTAGCAACCCGGTCAACGTATCGACCACGCCTATAACCTGCGCATGTAATCTATAATAAGTTTTTTTCTCTAAAATAAAGAGTTTTGAATAGTTTTTTTTGCTCAAATAATATTTTTCGACATATGCGCAGGTCGTAAAACTTGGTATACTGCCTCTTTTTCCAAAAATTCTAGAAGGACCTACATTTTTTTTCACATCCTTTTCTGCAAAAAGTAAGAAAATTTGCAAACAATTTCAATGTAATTTTTAGAGTTTTATTAAAGCAACCTCGATATTGTTCACATTATACAAAGAGAGGAGATAGTCTTTAGAAACTGTTCAATAGCAAGATTTATTCAGAAGAAGAAATAAACTTATTTATGTACATGAAGGCTTCTAGATACTTCTTAAATTTTTTGAAATAGAGTTTTAAAAATTTAATTAAAATTGAATCAGTTTTTTTTTTCATAATTATTAAAAATGGCATTGATATTGTTGAAATATTAAAAGCTCCTTCATTTCAAAAATTGTAAGCGGTGGACAGAATTATTAGCTTATGAAGGTTGTTGATTAGTGAAAAAAATCTTATTTGAGCAAAATCCTGTATATTTTTTTTTTTATAAAACACTATAGTTACCTCCTTCAAATTATCATAACAAAGGAAATTGAAATGAACCACATGGGTCGGCACCAGCTCAAATAAAAAAAAAATAATTTGGAAAATCCAAAAGTGCACGCCTCATAATTTTTTTTTAATAAATATTTATTAATTATTATTTTTGTTTATTTAATAACAATTAAACCACATCGAATCAGACCCTGAAAAATGAAAGGGTTCTATTCCTGAGCATACTCAAGGGTAAGAGAAAAAAAAAGACTCGATTAGTAAAGTATTTCGGTCGCTATCATGTTAACAAGAAAAAGGATCCGCACATACAGACACACGGACGTCCAAGACAGAACTTTTTTAAACTGTTTTTTAACTAGTTTAAATAACAAAAATGACATCAAAAATATCATGAACGTTAAAAATAGTGTTTTTTCTTAATATGTGTGTGTATGTATTATCTTACAAGTGCAATGTATGATACATAAAGACATTTTAAGTTTGAAAAATCAGATGTTTTGCGCGAAGTGACAGTAGTACCCACCTCAACGCTTCGCTTATGAGGCGTGCAAAAGTTCAATTGAGAACCTTCTCCTTTTTGGAAGTTGGTTGAATAGAGAGGTTTCAATTAATAACTCAGGCCACAGAATCACAGACACAATAGAAAATCTATTGTCGTGGCCCGATCGGGACGTTCGGGGCTCAATGGGTTAAATACTCATAAGCAAGAGTATTTAAAGACTCAATGTATGTGAACATCTTTACAACAAGATCTTGAGAGAAAAAACATCCCTGATCAGGAGCCAGATGTCTTTGGTCCTCAATAAGCGGGTGCAATTGGTGAAACTGGGTTCAAAAACATAACAAGCATTTTAGAAACCCTTTGCTTTAATATGTGTAATCCAAGAATTCTTTTTGTTTCAGGTCATCAGGCGGTGGACATTGTAATATTAAATATTTTTGCAATTGAAAGGATTGAATATGATTTTATTGTTATAGTGTCCGACATTTTAAAGTATAAGTATTTGTAGTATGAAACATAATTGCATAGTTAAATCACTGTTAAGAAAATAATAAAAAATCAAAATCTATTCACCCAGTTAAACTTCCTGAGGAAAGAAACCAAAAAAAATACAGTTAAATTGAGAACCTCCTCCTTTGATGAAGGCGTTACTTAAAATTATGGGATTTTTAAGATCCTAATAAAGTTCGCCCTGATAACCTGATAATGTATGGTAGCCTTGTGATGTCTAAATAGGAACAACTTTTGTACTTATTGTTTACTGAAAAATGTACAGTAGAACTCCAATTATCCGAACTCCGACTATCCGAATCGCCGATTATCCGAATCACAAAAAATTGTCCAAAAAAAGGCTAAGTGCGCTATTATTCGTCCCCTAACAAGAATATGGAGAGGATGATGATGATAAAGATGCGTTGTCACTAGAGGAAATAAGAAAAATGATTGCAAAAATATTTAAAACATGTGAAAATTTCATGTTTCTTTCATTTAATTCAATAAAAAAAATAGTGCAATATCAAAACGTAGCTTTTATTCTCTCCAATGGCAATTTTTTTTTAAATCCGATTATCCGAATATTTGATTATCCGAATTGGTCCCGGTCCCCATTAATTCGGATAATTGGAGTTCTACTGTATTAAAATTTAGTAACACAGGAAACTAAGATACATTATTAGACCATACATCTGCCCCCATAGAATATTGTCCTCGCCCAAAAAAAATTATTGATACAACAAAAGTTTAACACACTTGTTGATTGTAAACAGTTACAAGGATATTAGATAAATTGCGATAGAATTGGTACTTACATTGTAATGGTGACCTGAGTGATTTCTTCTGTCTTTTTCTTTGCGGTGGGGACATCCGGGAGTCATTGTCAGATGAGGATGTTGAATGACTACTACTAGATCCATTATTTATAATGCGAGTTCTCTTGGATGTATCAATTCCGGAACCAGATGGCCCAGGATCACCCGGCGCGTCTCTGGCCTGTTCGTCTCTATTATCCATGATGAGAAAACTATGTCCCAGGGCAGATTAACATTTCAAGCGGAGTTGCGAGTTAATCGGGCGACCAGCAACAAGTGTTGAAGACTACTTGACTCAAAATGAAATTGTTTAGGACTTTGAGCGCGCAATATGCACCTGGTGTGTTCTAGACAGCACTGGAGCTACTGCTCCCACAGGGTTGACCAAACGCAAGTCCGAAAGAGCGGGGGCGGAACATGCGCGGGGAGGGACTTTTAACCAACCTCGCCAGAAAATAGTCCAAGGATCTGTATTGCACTTCACGTTTTATAGTTATCGATTTGATATATCATAGTCCACATTATGAGTCTTTGATACCGTACCAGACAAGAAAGTCTACTCACCACAAGAAAGTCACTACCGTTCCTATAAATCTCCCAATAAAATGAAAAATTATCACTAAAATTAAATAGTATTGATTATATCGCGACTTGAAATCGTAAAAAACGTCTTCCACTCTTCCACTTCACAATGTACACAATTAAAAAAACATTGTTCGGGAATCCAACTAAATGTTCATTTAATTTCCTAGCTTTTTTCAAATAAAAACACGGGAAATTTTGTGCGATGTTTTACCGGCAAAAACACAGGGCAAAAATCTCAGAGGCTGTGTCCCATAGAGTATTATAATATATACGGTGTGTCCACTGTCCACTGGCTGTCGCTTATTGACAAGCGCCATTTGAAATTTGACAGTAGACCACAGAGCAAGTAATGCAGTAGACCTGTAGACCGTAGAAGGCATGACGACAGTATAAGTGTTTTTAAGGGAAAATTTATAATAAATAAATTAAAAATAGTCACTTAGAAATAGTAAAAACATTAAGATTAATGAGATTATCAATAAAATAAAACATTGAAATTCTGCAGTCGGCCATTGTGACTGAAACACGCGTGACGGCACGTCTATGTAAACAGCTTCGCGTCAGGTGTATTTTGTTGTTATGAATATGTTGAGAATACGCATTTTTATTTATTTTTTATTTTTTAACATATGTTTTATCGACCCAGAACAGAAATATAATTGCGAATTCACGAATATGTGGTTCGGGTTTCTCTCCGTCCAATTTATACAATCATTTCATATTATTTTCTCTATAACACTTTTTAAAGTGAAACTTTTATTACATCGTCTCAATCTTTTTGGTCTGTGTAGCGCATGTCGCGTGTATCGCGGCTGCCAAGTAGGTATACCTACTCGGCAGCCGACCGACACGCGACATGCGCTACACAAAGCAGTGTTCGGAACCGTTCGAACAGTTTCACTTTTACCGTGGTTTCATAAAACCACACAACATTTTTTTTGGGTATTATTTTTATATAGATTCACATTGCAATACTGCACACCACATAAAAACTTTGAAATTAGATTTTATAACACTTAATAATTAAATATTTGTTTAATTTTGCTTCGCTATGCATACAGATAATTACGTATTTACGTAATAGTGACGTCACGCCTACGCCATGACATCTGTGAGCTGTTTTGGCACAGTTAATAAATATTTTTTGAAAAATAGCTTTTATCTTCGTTAAATTTAAGTATATAAGCGAAATATAGGGTTTTTCTTGTTTAATAAACGTATACACACATTATGGAAGAGGTTTTGAAAATCTTTCGTCATGCCTATTATGTATGTATGTATGTATGGTTTTCACGCATAAACTGCTGGACCGATTTCAAAAATTCTTTCACCATTAGAGAGCTGCATCTTCACTAAGCAACATAGGCTATATTGCATTTTCAAAAAAATTAGAGATCCTTACCAAAAAATGCAATAATGTATCTATACTTCTATACTAATATTATAAAGCTGAAGAGTTTGTTTGTATGTTTGTTTGTTTGTTTGAACGCGCTAATCTCGGGAACTACTAGTCCGATTTCAAAAATTCTTTCGGTGTTAGATAGCCCATTTATTGAGGAAGGTTATAGGCTATATATCATCGCGCTACGACCAACAGGGGTGGAGCCACGGGGGTGAAACCGCGCGGAGCAGCTAGTCCTTAATAAAAATTCTGTCATCGCGTGCGCTGCGGAATCTATTAAAAATAGAACAAATAAATGTTGTATGGTATTATAGAATGGACCAATATCTACAAGAAAGTCCGCGATATTCCATTCAAAAGATATAAAGAATTTTTAAAAGTGTCAATTTACAGAAAATAGTAGGTATACTGTTTAATAAAATGAGGAGGCGTAGTGCGGGACGGGGTGAAGGTGAGGAGGGAAGCGATATTCGCAGGAACTACTTTGATTCCGATTTGAAAAATTCTTTCAGTGTTAGATAGCCCATTGATCGAGGAAGGCTATAGTAGGCTATATTGTACCATAACACTTAGATCAACAGGAGTGGAGCCACGCGGGTAAAACCGCGGAGCGCAGCTAGTATATAATTTAAACATATTACTTTTAGATGGGTAATACATATTATTATGTATATACACAAACCTATATATTATATAATATGTATATATAAATCATTATCAAAATCCCATATGAAAATGTATATGTAATGATAATGTAGATAAAATTTATCGATCGATTGTTTATTATTTTTTATAAAATAAAATAAAAAAAATAAAAGAATGTTTATTTTCGTAAGTATTAACAGATACACACGTTAATTATATAGACCCACCCGCGAAGGCGCAAAAAAAAAACGAAATTTACTAAATAATAATTTATTGTAATAAAAAAATTACATTTAAATTATCTCTAACTTAATTAACTACGTCCCTCCGGTTCAATGTTGGAACCAAGAGTGTCCATTGTCTTCGGCGGGGCAGCGTCGCGGTGGTGGTGATTGTACTTAATACTTTCTAACCTTCGGTTTTGGTTTCCAATCTGTTCATCCTGTAGCTACAATCCAAATTTGTCGTAAATTATCCGGTTCAGGAAAACTGGAACAAGCCATTGAATATTTCAGATTCTATATTTAATTAAATACACCCTGCAGAATATATATTATTATTTCCCATAATAGTGGGTAATCATTTGGAGAAAAGTTGGCAACACAAAAATTTTAGGTTAAAATTTATAATTGTTATTTTTGTGGTTTTTAATCAATGTCACAGAATACATAATAGTAGCTAAACGCACAATGTATTCAAGTCAACAGCACGTGATCTATACTTCTATACTAATATTATAAAGAGGAAAGGTTTGTATGCATGTATGGTTTTCACGCATAAACTACTGGACCGATTTTGATGAAATTTGGCACAGATAATCTTTAGAACCTGAGAAAGAACATAGGCTAACTTTTATTGTGAAATATGCACCACGGGCGAAGCCGGGGCGGACCGCCAGTACACAATATATTAACACGCTAAAATATCATGAAGGCCTATAGTTCACTGAATTCTTTCGGATGGTATATTTATCAATGTTTGTCTATGACTAAACTTGTTCAAACAAAAGTAGACTCTAAATTTATGTTATTTCGGGCTAAAGTCGAATGAGGAAGCGCGGCCCCATCGGGTCGCAAGGTGTTTGACAGAACGGCGTATTACGTCATAGCGCGGACCGATCGGTCCGTGCCGCGTGCGGTGTTTTATTTAAAGGATAAGTGACTCCATTTTGTTGTAGTACCGCCGGACGCGCAAGTCGCTGGCACAAGTAGTATGGCGGATATGGTGCACTTTACCATCAAAACCCTGGAATCCGGGGACCATCCAATGGAAGTACACAAACATGTAAGTATTTATAGTTTTTATTTATAGGTTATGATAGGAATAACCAAATTAGATTGTCAATTTTTTTTTTGAAAAATGTGATTACATATTTCTAAAAATGTCATATAATATGTCGTTATAATATGTATTTTTAAAGTAATTATTATTTTTTGGTATAAATTATACAAATTAAAATGTCTATATAAAATGTCTAAGTATATATTTTTCCTGCTCGAGGGTAGGTGTGAAAACACGTGTTTTAAGAGCTCCCTGAAGTTTTATTTTATTTAATTTACAAATTAAGTCTATATTAGCGGTATGATATAAAACTTTGTACCTGGCGTCACTGGCTGTCTTTCCTTATACATATTAAACACTTCCACTTTCCACTTATATTCATATTATGGCACAAGTCACTATGATGGACACAGTGAAGCAATCCATGGTTGATATGACAGTTGCTTTTAATGCACGTTTGGAAGAATTCCAACAGCAACTTGAAGGTATTAAGTCCCCAGCTACTGCGTCTTCAAGCCCTTCGGCAAAATTATCAGCAGAATTTGACGTGTTTCGTACATTTGTTATTACATCTCTCAAATGCTTAACTACACAAGTTGAAGTCCTGTCAAATCTTTATGAAAAGCAAGAAATGCAGAGGCGGAGGAAGATGTTACTAATTCATGGTGTCCCGGAACAAACCAAGGAAGATGCAGTATCCACTGTAGTTAAGGTCATAAGTAACAACTTGGATTTACCAGAGATTGATCCTAATGCCATATCTCTCTGTCATCGCCTTGGTCGAGCCACTAAGAGCGTATACGCACTATGCGGGTAGCCGCATTGCGGGTAGCCGTCCGGCTGACCGCAAGCACAATTATGTACGTAATATTCATTTCTATGCGCACTGCGATGCGGCTACCGCAGACCGCACAGTAAGCATAGAAATGAATATTATGTACATAATTGTGCCTGCGGTCAGCCGGACGGCTACCCGCAATGCGGCTACCCGCATAGTGCATATACGCTCTAAGGGTAAGCCACGGCCTATTCTTATAAAGCTGCATAATATTTCTTTGAGGGACAAGATTTGGTATGGTAAAACAGGATTTAAAGGCTCTGATTACACTTTATCGGAATTTTTAACAAAAAGAAGACATTCCTTATTTATGGCTGCTCGTGAAAAATTTGGTGTTACAAAATGTTGGACGGCTAATGGAAACATTATGGTAGTGGCTCCTGATGGCACGCGTCGTTGAATAGCTACTCAGGCCAATCTGGATGAGTTGTCTGCGGTGGTCGCTTCTTCCTCTGGGGCTGAACCGCAACGCCAATTGGAGTCGAAGAAGCCACTTTCTGCAGCTCAACAATCTCGTAGGAATCCCAAGACTAAGTAATAGTAATTGGGAACTATATTTTCTATCACCAAAATTTATATTTGTCATCAAGTTGTATCACCTAATAAATAGATCTATCACCACGAAATATTTTCGTTCTCAGATAAACAAAAATTGTTCCCAGGTATGAATTATCAAATTAATGTTAATATATGTGTCAAATAAGAGATCGATAACCAATAAAATTATATTGCATTACATGAATATAAACTTCGTTCTTTTAATACTTAACAGTTTTGTTACTTAAATAATAGCTCTGTGCTCAGAATGGTAGATCTGTCACCAAATAAATCGATTACACAGCTCAACAAAAAAACAATTTTTTTTTGTTGCCCTGGATATTTCTACAGATTTATATAATTCAAGTACCCAGTTTGCGAATGTAACCATTAAAATTATTTAATTGGCTCTAGTTTTTTTTTAATTTGGATTTTCATATATTAAATTTTCTTACGGCCCTTCAGAATACGGGTTAATAACAAGTGTTTATTTTTTTGGTGAATTACGTTTTCTGCACATTAATTCGCTCAGACATAACCCTATTCTATAAAACTGGCTGTAGAATATCAGAATAATAAAAGATTTTTGGAAAAAAAATCATTTTTATGAACAACAATGTTCGGTTTGTACTGAGTTGAAGAAACCTAGTAGCACTTGGTCAGCAAAGTGGATAGACCGTATACGAAATTCAATTGATGTTTTTATTAATAGAATTAGACAAAGCAAATTAATTAGGAATAATTAATAAATATGAGAATTTAGGCCTTTGAGGGAATCTAGAAGTATAAGAAGAATACCCGACGGCCCTACAGGACGGGCGTGTCGAAAATTGATAAAAGATGGAAATTTAACAAAATTTTATGACTGATACTGAATGTCAATTATGGATAGATATAGTATTGGTAAATTTAAGGTAAATTTAAAACAAAAAATTATAAAGAAATCGCAAAACAGTTGTTAAAAAACTTCATTATTTTATGAGCAATTACGAACATGAAGCTACACTTTCCCCACAGTCTCCTGGATAGATATCCAGTAAATCTGCGAAATTTCTGCGAGAAACAGGAAGAACGCATCGAAAAAGAAGTAAAAATTATGGAATAAAGGTATCAGGGTATATGGGATCGTCACATGATGGCAGATTACTGATGGTCCATAACAAAACTATTGTCCCAAAATTAAATAAGAAGAGAAGCTTATAAAATCTATTTCCTTGTACTATTTCATAAGTTTTAATGATTTTTCTCTATTTTTATATCCATTTGAATTAATTAAATACTAAAACAAAACAATAAGTAAAACTTTGTAATAAATAAATGATGTTAAACAAATATACCATCTATTTCATGCTGCGCTTTAGAGTCTAATAAGAAAATTAGGATTAAAAAAAAACTAGAGCCAATCTACCAAAACCATTAATAGTTTTATATATAATATGCATTAAATTATTCGAAACCACTTTCACATCCAGGGCAACAAAATCATTGTTGACCAGTGTTATCGATCCCTGACTGCGACTCCTTTTTATTTGATATTTTGTCACCAATACAGTAGTAACATTTTATTTCGTTCAGATATTAAATTAATAGTATTCGTTACCAATTTAATACATCAATTTATAATTTTAATGAAAAAATGATCAAAGGGGCGGAGACAAATTGGCGCGCTTTAAAAATTGATTATTTTAACTTTAATTAAGTGTTTTATCTACAATTATGCTAGCCATAAGCCAGCTATTTTAAACCAGCGCTGATTGTTCAGTGGTAATTATTGTAAACAATAAATATTGATTATTTTGACTATAATAATTGTTTTATTTACTACTATGCACTGCTAAAAATTTTATTTAAATATAATTTATACTACCAGTGTAAAGTTAGAAACTTGGGAAGTTAAGTAGCAGAATCTTTTGGTTGAAACGATGATGACAACCCTAATTTTTTATTTGAACTTAATGCTATTTTCTAGTAACATAATATGATTTATTGGTGATCTCTTTAAATTAGTTTGCTTAAATACTTATTTGGACACACCTATTATAATACATACAAAAACATTTATTTGGTACTAAACCTTATATCTCAGGATTTTAGGTGATTTATTGTGGAACTGATTTTGCATTGTTTGGTGACTACATTTTGGTGACAGATCTACTATTTTGAGGACAAACCCTATTATTTAAGAAACACAAAACTAATTAAATTGGTGATAGCTTAAATGATACCCATAGTAATTGTCTCTTATATTTTAGATGAACTTTACCTATCTGCATATACTATTAATATTTGTTCCCAACTTAACAATTTAAATTTAAAAATCCAATTTAAATTACCGGTCTTTGATTTTTATTATTTACATACACGTTTCGCCTAAAGGTCTAAGTTATAAATTATAATGTAACTATTCTTTTTATATGAGTACTTAACTTTTATGATTAGCATTATAGAATTAGTTTTTAAGGTACCCACTGTTTGTATCATTTTAAATCTAACTTGTTTACATTCGATAATGTCAAATGTCAACTCAGACTTGACCGTTATCTATTGCTGTTCCGACTACAAGTCTTTTGGTTTGTGTTACTTGCTTTTATGATTGATTAATTATTTTTATAACGATACTAGCGGTCCGCCCCGGCTTCGCCCGTGGTACATATTTACGTTTTCTCTACATAAAAACCATCCTCGTACTTCAAGGAATATAATAAAAAAAGAATTATCGAAATCAGTTCAGCCGTTCTCGAGTTATGCGCTTACCAACACATTTTGCGATTCATTTTTATATATAAGATTATTTTTTATTTGTTTTCTTTTGTCTTAGTTTAGCTAAAGTCTTTATTTTTTTTTATGTTGTAAGTGGATTATTGCTGCCGCCTGCCGTCTTCTAGATAGGCTAGTGGTACAAGGGATTAGCAATTTAAGAAACTTAATTCTATTTTTAATTAGTTTATCTTATATATTATACTCATCTTTTAATATATTATATATTTTATTATTATTTATTTATTTATCTACTACTTATCTATAATATTATATTGCATACATAAAATATTGCACATTTTGCCATGTCAAGTGTTGAAATTGATAGTGATGGAACTTTTTATTCTTTTGCATCCGACGATAAAGACGGTGATAGCAGTTTTCACAGTACATCCTATTCTCCTCTATGTGATACTCTTACTTCCTATTTTACTCCTTTCCCAAATAATTTCAATGTTGTGCATATTAATACGCAGAGTATTCCGGCACACTACTCAGATCTGTTAGAATCCTTTGAAACTCCTCACATCCATGCCATACTCATTTCTGAATCGTGGCTTATACCTTGCATCCCTTCCAGCTCCTACTCCTTACCTGGATTCCACCTCATCCGCAACGACCGTGAAGGTAAAACTGGCGGTGGCGTTGCAATCTATCTTCGCTCACACATTCCTTACTCTATCCTAAACTCCTCTCCTCAACCTCCGCAAGCCGATGCAGCTGAACATCTGCTGCTTGAGGTAACCCTCTCCCACACAAAAATACTTCTCGGTGTTTTTTATAGTCCTCATCTTTCCTTTGATTATTTTGATAAATTTGACATTATCCTTGACCGATTCACTCCCCTTTATGATCACACCATCTTAATGGGTGACTTTAATACCTGCCTCCTTAAATCCGACGCACGTGCGCATAAGCTATGTTCCATTGTCAACTCCTTTAACTTACACATACTCCCTCTCAATCCCACGCATTTTTTTCCAAATTGTGCCCCTTCCCTTCTTGACCTAATACTTGTTTCCTCTCCCGATAAGATCTCTAGGTTTGGACAGTGTCCAGCTGAGGGATTCTCCTATCATGACCTCTTATTTGTTTCCTATAAAATCCTAAGCCTAAACCTAAAATTATCCTACAGCGCAATTTTAGTGGTATTGATCTAGATCGTCTTATTGCAGATGCATCCGAGATCTTCAATAACCTCGTCATAGGCCTTTTTGATAGACACGCTCCGTTGCGACCTATTAAACTTAAACACCTGCCCGCTCCTTGGTTGACCGAGGAAATTAAAGTACTGTTAGCAGCAAAGGCCAAGGCTAAATACAAGCTCAGATCTGACAATAGTGAGATACTTCGGGAGAAGTTCAAAAAAATTCGAAATCGTTGCAATACACTATGTAGAGATGCACAGAGACGCCATATTCACAAATCGGTCGAGGACGGCGACTCTGCTAAAGTTTGGAAATTCCTTAGATCCCTTGGTATTGGCAAATCCTCAAATAATTCCTTACCTTCATGCGTAAACTTGGATAGTCCCAATACGCATTTCTCTTCTCATGTTAATAATTTCGACGCTAAAGTTAAACAGCGTACTTTAAATAGAATTACCTCTGACGCTGTTCCTTTGCATCCTCCGTTCAAGTTTAGTCAATTTTCTGATTGTGATGTTAAGAAGAACATATTAGCGATCAGCTCAAAAGCTTGGATTTAGCCAATTTTGCTAAATAAAGAATGAAAATATTCATTCTTAAAAGATTTGCTGCATAGTCAGTTTGAAAAAAATCGTTTTTTGGATTTGGCCAATTTTGATACCAAAGCACCTGTAATTGGAATCTTTAATATTTAATATTAAAGATTCCAATTACTCAAACTACCAAAGTTGCTTAGTGCTGCAATGTTATCATGACTACTTATACAATTAAAAGTTTTACTAAAAGAGAAACTTACAAATCTCTATATTGTAGAGCACAGTACTGGAACTCAAAGAAAAAATCCGGGAGCTTATGGGTGTAGAAGTGGACATGCAACGGTTGATATTCTGCGGCAGAGTTTTACAAGATGAAAAAAGAGTCGCCGATTACAGTAAGTATTATTGTTACGTGATGTTAAGTTTTCAGATCACAATAAGTTTTATAGTATTATAAAAAAAAATCCAAAAGTGCACGCCTCATAATTTTTTTTAATAATTATTTATTAATTATTATTTTTGTTTATTTAATAACAATTAAACCACATCGAATCAGACCCTGAAAAATGAAAGGGTTCTATTCCTGAGCATACTCAAGCGTAAGAGAAAAAAAAAGACTCGATTAGTAAAGTATTTCGGTCACTATCGTGTTAACAAGAAAATCCTCCGCACATACAGACACACGGACGTCCAAGACAGAACTTTTTTAAACTGTTTTTTAACTAGTTTAAATAACAAAAATGACATCAAAAATATCATGAACGTTAAAAATAGTGTTTTTTCTTAATATGTGTGTGTATGTATTATCTTACAAGTGCAATGTATGATACATAAAGACATTTTAAGTTTGAAAAATCAGATGTTTTGCGCGAAGTGACAGTAGTACCCACCTCAACGCTTCGCTTATGAGGCGTGCAAAAGTTCAGCAAATGTGCAGTTCTAACAAAACGAAATATGTAATATATTATTCTATGTCGTCGTTACTAGGTTACGTTGTTGAATTTTGTTGAACTGTCAAATGTTGCCTATTAAAATGGCCCTACTATAGTAGCTAGACTATATTTATTCCCACTGCAAGGATAAAGTTCTTGACCCTATGAGGATTTAATTCATAATCCACAAAGTTTAGAGGGAACTCCTCTTAGTCATGCCGGTTCTCTCACGATTCCTTCATCACTTGGAGCAGTAGTAAAGTGGAAAATGTCCACATAAATGGGAAAAAGCTTTATATCCACGTTCGTCGGCGACAATTCTTATCGATCCGCCAAAATATTCAAGCGCGAGCTACTCAACGGTGAATTATTGTCGCTATAGAGGTGGAGGGGAAGGTGGTGCACATGGTGGAAAGAGCGCCAGGTTGTCTTCACAGCTCGCAGCGACCAAACCCGCCCGCCGGGCCCAACATCGACCCGAGTGAGACGACTTCCTCGATACAGCAACAAGAATATCTGGTGAGTGTTTCTGTTAATCCAAACTGATACTTCTTCTAGAAGCACTTTTGAATCGATTTGGATAGCAGTATCTATGGAGAAAAACTGACAAGAAACTCTATAGTTGC
This sequence comes from Colias eurytheme, assembly GCF_061535395.1. Lineage (NCBI taxonomy): Eukaryota > Metazoa > Arthropoda > Insecta > Lepidoptera > Pieridae > Colias > Colias eurytheme. The sequence goes on from NC_142980.1 coordinate 2,985,693, forward strand.
TCTTTTTTAAAATCATGTCAATATTACATATTTTTAATTTCACATAACTATGACTATTGTTTTCCACACTGTATGTTAAGCTATCAATAATGAAAAAATAAGGGTTTTTTTTGCCTCTTTCGACAGATCATTTCGTGTAACAAGATTTCAAGAGGAGGTGACTTTAATAATAACAATAATCGTTTCTAATAATAAAGTGATGTGTCTCGTGTGGGGAATGAATTATAAATCTGTTTCGCTGATCGATTTTCTTTAGGTATAACTAGTCACTTAGTCAGACTTCGTTGTATACTTATTAGAATCCAGGGTCCCTCGAAGCTACGGTCACGCGTTCACTATAACTATAAAATTGCTGGATTCCAAATATCTTTTTTTTTTAAATTGATATTGCCTTTAAACGAATGTCTTTGTGTTTATATACTGTACAGTAGCAGCCATTTAGTTAAAATATTATCTATCAAGATCTATCATGATCAATTATTTGACTAGAAAGACTGAAGAAAGAAATCTCTAGTATCTGGCTAGCGACTAATAAAAACGGTTGCCCTGTGAATTTCAGGAATCTCTAGCATCCCGCATGCGGGCCCTTATCGTCTAATCTATACGAATATTATAAAGCTGAAGAGTTTGTTTGTTTGAACGCGCTAATCTCAGGAACTACTGGTCCGATTTGAAAAATTCTTTCAGTGTTAGATAGCCCATTTATCGAGGAAGGCTATAGACTATATATCATCACGCTAAGACCAACAGAAGCAGAGTCACGCGGGTGAAACCGTGGAGCGCAGCTAGTATCTATATAAGCTTAGATTTTTATGCATTTTTTTAATGGATAGAATGGTTCTAGCGGTATTTTTGTTATATTAGTTCAGTTTTAAATACCACGGGCGGATTGCTATGTAATTGATATACAGGGTGGCCCATTAGTCGTTTGAATTGTAAATTTCGAATAAAATACAAAAGGCGCGCGTGAGTGGCGCACGCGGTGCGTGGGGAGTACCGACTATTCCTGGGAATTTTGTCGCCATGGAGTATTTCACCGGTGTGGACCGTGCGTTTTGTGTGCACGAGTTTTATCGAAACAATGTTTCGGCTACCATTGCGCGGCGTAAATTTCGAGAATAAAGCAACTTATTTACGCAACTTTAAAGACAATCCAAGTGTTCAAACGATTAAGAAATGGGTTATTTAGTTCGAAGAGAGTGGTTCGACGTTGGATAAACAACGTTCAGGTCATCACAGAAGGAAGAAAACATCGATGTAGTGAAACACTCAATTCGTGAAAATCCCACCCAGTCTACTCGTAAGCGTTCCAGTGCATTGACCGAGAACTTTTTTACACAAGAATTGCAGAATTTTTCAGGCTTCAATATGCAGACCTGATTTCAACAAGATGGAGCAACCGCACATACCTCTAACGTCGCTATGCCGGTCGTCCGTCAACTTTTCCCTAGTAAAGTGATCTCTCGAAGAGGAGATATTCCTTGGCCACCACGTAGTCCAGATCTGACCCCAATGGACTTTTTCTTATGGGGTTATCTTAAGACTAAAGTGTACGAAACCAACCCGCGGTCAATTGACGCCCTGAAGGAAAATATCCAAAGAGAAATGGCAAACATTACAGAGCTTACTTGCCGCGCAAAGATGGATAATTTTAAACGTCGCTTACAGGAGTGCCGCGATCGTAACGGATTACATTTAGATGATGTAATTTTCAAAAAATAATTCCCGTTTTATAAGGATTATAACAAAATAAAAACCTTTTTCATAATGTCATTAGTTTTTTTTTATTTTTTTTACATTTCAAGGGACTTATGGGCCACCCTGTATTATATTACAATTGATAAATGGGTGTATTTATCGAATGATTTTGTTAACAGTTCTCACCAAATCACTCGCCCACAATGACGAGACTATTGAACCTCAAGACGCTGCTCAGGACTATACGCACTTCCATCAAAGCTTGCAAAGTGATAGATCCGGTAAGTTTCTATATTTATCAATCATCCTCATCATCATATCATTATTTATGTTCCTGCTGCTGGGACACGGACCTCCTATGAGGGTACAGGCCATAATCCACCACGCTGGCCAAGTGCGGGCAGATGTCACATATCGTTGAACTTTTTCGATTCTCAATGTATTGCTTGCACGTTCACCTGGGTTTTTATTTTCGCGTAAATCTAAATGTAATTATAATATATACATATTTATCAACAAGCAGAGTAAGATACTCTCAGTTAAAAACCTAAGATTGTATCAATAATCATGGATTGAACTACATACTTTCCAGTAGCCGGATAAAAAACAGTAATTAGATTTGGCGCGTAATTTAAAATGTTACGGCGTTTTCAAATCAGTTACTGTCAGATACCTTTAAAAAGGTACCGTGGGCGTTTATGTCATGAAGTTGGATAACATCTTGGGCCCGTACAACTATCGAGCTGCATGCCTTTTAATCTGGGCGTTACGAGGCTAGGGGATATATTATAGTACCTATAAGATACTGGTATATTTTATTGAAGTTTGGCCCTTGACTCACATATGGCATATTATGTTTCCATTGCTGGAACACGGGCGCCAAGGCGCAGGCGCAGGTTGGCAGATGTCACACGTCGATTCTTCAGCATGTATCACGATGTTTTCTTCACTGTTTCGTTTAATTGTAATTATTAACTATGTACTAGCCGCTCGTCCCTGCTCACCCAGGGTTAAAACGAAATAAAATATAGCCATTGTCACTCCTACGTAAGTACGTACTGTCCTAATGATGTAGCTTTCTATTAACGAAAACATCATTAAAATCGATCCAGCTCTATTGAAGCCTATTCAATACAAACAAACAAACATAAAAATCTTTCCTCTTTATAATGTAAGTGTAGATGTGTTGATTGATTGTTAATTGAAACGACATTACTTAATTATATAAAATATTTCCTAGGATACTCCTGATAGCGAAAGTGACAGCGAAGAATCAGATGAGGTGAGTTACCTATTTTTTAATACTTTTTCATTTGTTACACGCAAAAATCACTGAACAGATTTAGATGATACTTTAAAGTGATGTAGCTTATGTACCATTTATAACACATAAGTTATAGAATTACTTGCTTATGTAATTTAGTTTGTCAAAAATATATATTTTTTTTTTTGTAAAACTTTGGAGTTCCAATATTCTATTACTGATTCTATATTATACGCAATATAATTCGGATATAATTTTCTCGTGCCTCTTTGATAAATAACGAATCGAACACTGGGCCATGAAGAATTAATTAATGAACACCCACTTATTCAAGTAGCTTAGCAACGCGAAGTTTTTACGGATTATGTTGTCTATCCATTGCTATTGAACGATTTTGCCTGTCACTAGGCACTTCAATAGTTTCTTTTGTAAATTATTTTCTAGTAATTTCTACTACTAATATTAATTTTATCATTTTGTTTCCTACAGGAAGAAGCATATGGACCCACGTAAGTTGATAAACCGTTGTTATATTAAGATTTATATGTATTAATAATAATCTATCTAATATTATATATATATATATATATATATATATATATATATATATATATAATTCATTCATAATAACAAAAAAAACAATTTTATTCTTGGCCATATCGAGATGATCTTTTAGTTCGATTCCATTAAGAAAAAAACATATATCTGGCAGGATATAGTTATAATATTCAGATATAGGTGACTGAACTTCCATACCGGATTTTCTAATAGATGTGCATTTGTTGTGCTAGTTAAGCTGCCATTGCATATTATTATGAAAATGTCTTCGTACAGTCCATTGCTTAAATATCGCAATTTGTATGATAAAAATCATTTGATTTTTCGCTCTTAATACTTTCATAATTCAAGTACTGAATAATTGTGTACAAGAGTATCGCGAATCGATTTGATTGGTTCTTATTGCCTAGCAATATAATTGTTGCCAGGCAGTAAACTGTTTTGTAAGTTCTTGGTTATTTTTATCGCGATGGAATGAATACCTTTCATAAAAGATAAACAGGGAATTTTGTTACATTTTTTTTTAATCCTTTTGCGCTTATTAGAGCTTATTTTTATCGATGTTCTCGAAAAGAACGATATTTCTTAATTCAATAATAAAATAATCTTTAACTAGTTCGATTATATTAAATCAAACGTGTGTCACACTTAGTGATTTAAAAAAACGCATAAAAAATCAATGATTCTTAAAATTACAGACGAGGTACGAGATGTAGCATTTTTTTTGACTGATCCCCTAGATTTTCACCATAAATTTAACATATAAGTATAATTTCTCAAACTATCCCACATTTTCATCGATTTTTCATATGAAGTCTCACCACGAACCCCCTCACCAGGGCCAGGAACGAGGCGCACTCGCGGCCTGAATACCTCGCGGACCTCTCGGACCAGTTACGCTTCCTTGAGGAGCAGTTCGAGCCGTACAGGGAGCGGTACATGATGTGCCTGCGAGAGGCGGACGATCCGACGGTGAGTACTCTTGTACATAAACATGTGTTTTTACAGGAAATGACAGTTTCGGATCCTACCGTTGCCATTCCTTTGTTCCCATAGTAATTTGTTTTTAATTTTTTTTTTTTGTAAATTGTCACTTTAGAGTAGGCATGCCATTTACTTAGGTCCTATAGTGGACATTTGCAATGACCCTATTTCTGCAAATATTGATGTGTGGTATGAGGTCCTGGAGTGGGCATTTTACAAAGGCCCTACTTCGGCAAATGTTGATGGGTGGTGGTGATCATTTACCCTCAGGCGAACAACCAGTTTGGTTTTCCGCTCTAACATTAAAAAGGAAGGCGCGGATGCAATATGGCGCGGGTTTCTCGTCATCCGCCATCTCTTACAACATGGAACTACTAAAATATAATTACATTCCTAACATGGCTACCATCCGGGCGCCATTACAGTTTGTGACTTTGTTTTATAAAATGTAGACATGTCATTACACAAACTATAGTAGAGCCATTTTAATAGGCAACATTTGACAGTTCAACAAAATTCATCAACGTAACCTAGTAACGACGACATAGAATAATATGATATTTCGTTTTGTTAGAACTGCACATTTGCGTAACTTTTTTCAATTACGATTACCTACATATTTATAATAATAATGACCGACACAAGTAATTTTAAGATTTGATTTTACTGATAAACCATTCTAAACATAATAAACAATTTCTGATTTAAAGAACTGACGTCGCTACAATTTTGTGTCAATAAGTAAACCTTTTTCCTTTTTAAATACCAGAGACGTTACTCTAAAAATCGAATTCTGACATCTAGAATCGAATGCATTGATTACTTGTGAATAAAAATCATCATAAATTAATAAATGCGTTGTGTTTTTTTTTAAATTATGTATTATACTTGTCTTATTTTGCTCCTTAAATTTACGAAAAAAAGTATATTACTGGGACAGGGATTCGCCTGATGAATTTTAAAATTGACATAAAGTTCGATTGACAAATGATTCAAGTCCGTATCGATTAATTCACTTAAATCGATGTTTTTAAGCAGGTTACCTCTCTTCGAAGATAAAATTGATAGACGTCAAATGTTACCTAATAAATTGGCTCGACTATAGTAATTATATTGAGTCTGGACTCTGGACTTTATACGAAACGATTAGTTTTTGAGATTGTTATATTTTATCAAATAATATATTTTTTTAACTAACATTTTTATATATTATGATGCAATTGCGATGTTTTTTTAACTAACATTTTTTTTCAGATCACATTAAGCGAGCGTACCCTGCAACGCCGCCAGCGTCTAGCGGACAAGGTTCGAGCGGTGTTCCACAACCTCAGCCACGCACACCATCTTTTGAGCGACTTCAACTTGCTACTGTCCCACAATGGATCCCGACTCACGTCTGAGATGCTCGTCGAGAATCGACCAATGTCACCACTTCGTGTAAGTGTTTGTTGCTATTTTTATTCTAAAGCCGGCAAACAACATTGCGGTTCGCCTGGTGGAACGCGATCAACATCGCCCATGCTTCCTTTTAATAGGAAATGGAAACAGACTGGATTGCTGAAGGAGATCAAAGATGAGGAAAACGATGGGCGCTCTCGAAGTCTCCAACTCTTCGCGCGAATTACAATAGAAGTCATAGTTACTTAGTTTTTAGTAGCATACTATTTGACGATGTTTTCCTGTGGAGGTGTTCAACCTTTCCCGGTGCTAGCTGACACAATTCGTGCCGCAGTGAACTCGGATTCCCTCAAAGAAAGCACTAGGTATGCTGCGCGGTTTCATCCGTATTCGAACCCGCGGGAAGAATCAGTATATCTATACCTCTTGTGTTATTTTTATATATAACCTGTATTACTGTAAAGTTTAATTTAAATCCGATCAGTAGCTTTTTCGTAAAAGAGTAACAAACATCCGTCCATACTCACAATCTTTCGCATTCCAAATATTAGTAGGATGTATAATTCAAAATAAAGTCTATTAAAAATTTAAATTAAGAGTTGCAATTTTTTTGACGTGTATGTCGGATTATAGACCAGGGTAGATAATTTTTGAAACAAAAAAAATCGCAGTAGGATGTAACCCATTAGAAAAGGAGGGGAATATGATAAAAATAAAAGGAAAAATAAATTACGGTCAATCCGAGTTCGGGAAGTGGGAGGGGGGAGCTTTTAAGAGAAAAAAATGGTTTCTCTCGATTTCCGACAAAACTACAAGTCCTACGGAAAAAAGTTCAATGGCAAAGTGTAGGTAATAAAAAGATCTACAACTTTTTTATTTACAATTTTTACACATAACTTCACAATTTAGGTGAAAAATTAAAAAAACCAAGTTTTTGGTTTTTTATTTTTATCTACTTCAAAATTTTTTTTTGTACGAAATTTGGTGGAAACTTACTTTATTATGTCCCAAATACACTGTAATTTATTTGATTGAAAATATTTATTATTTCGCCTTATTTTGAATTAATACCAAAAAAACAACCTAATTTTCAATGGAAAACTCACCCGTCAAAATATCAGCTTTTTTCTATTTTTAAAGGCTTCTACCCTGGTGTATTAGTATAAGCTTAACTTTAAATTCATATGGTCGAGGCTTGCATCCCGCGGCCGCCATTTTGTTCTGGCCTAAGTTTGAATACCGGGGCCGCCATTTTGTAATGAGCAAGGCCGGCATCGCGCAGCCGTAATCTTGCTATAGGCTAAGGACGGGCCTGGCGTCGTGCATGTGCCATTTTCTTTAGGACTAGGCTTACATCCCGCGACCGCCATTTTGATATGAGCTAGGCCGGCATCGCACAGCCGACAATGGGCTAACATCCCGCGGACGCCATCTTGGTGAAATCGCTTCTATCGAGATCGCGGCTGCGCTTTGTTTCCTGAACTTGCAATCCCACAGAAAATGTGGTAGGTCATATTATTACTTTATGCCGTAAACTGGAAATTAAAAAAAGTGGAATAACCTTATGTACATATTTTCGATTCAAATTACAGTTCGATTATAGGATAATTATACAAGTAAAAGATATTAAATAGATTTGGTTCTTGTACGTAGCCTTTCATGAACCGGGTCAAATATCCGATAAGGACGAAACATTAGCTTTACTTTGCTATTTTTATGCAGAATATTCGAACTTTTTTCGAAATTTCGGAACAATCCTCAAAAAATACGATAAAAAAAAATTCATTAAAACTGACTTAATAATAATAAAAAAAAAATCAGTTAAAAAATCTTTTATAAGATTGGTGTAATGATTTTTGAGATAACTTGTCAAAATTTTACAATTTTTTTTGTATAAAGTTGTAGACTATACTTTGCTACAAATAATGACTTGTCAAATTTTGTGTGATTGCTAGTTAAGTAGACTTGTGAACTTTGCACTTATTTTTCAAGATGACGGCCGTGGTAAAAGTTCACCTCTCAAATTAAGTCAAACTTGAACTAATCCACTACACATAAAAAAACTGAACTTATGTTATTTGCGAAACGCAGCGTCGAGAAAAGTTAAATTAACGCCCAAAATGATTGTCTTTCTGTTTGCTATTTTGTCTTTATATCTCCCGCACGGCCAATTTTATTTGTTATCTTAATCTCAAATTGATACAGTGCAATCTGTAAATATTTTTTTCTGAACCCCTTTACTGATATTGGTGGTAGGAAATCCATAGGGCTAACAACCATAAACATATGTTATGGACGCTGAAGGCTATTTAATGTACCTAAATTATTTATAATGCTTGATATTTGTATTATACATATTATATTCAATAATTATTTTAAACCAGAATTTACAATACATGTATGTAGGTATACCTACTAAATTATTTTTAAAATGATAAATTAAATTAAATTAAAAAACACAAAATATGCAAAAATAAATTAAAATTATTATTATACGAGCATAGAACCTCCTCCTTTTTGTTTTAGGATGAAAAAGAAAATAGTTTGACAGGCTTAGTGCTTGACAAAGTGGTGACGTCACGTATCGATAAAAATACAATAATTATAATATCTATCTTTTTCTTCCCAAATATTTACGTAATTATGCACATAAATTTAAACAAGATTTTTGTAAGGTTTTCATTTTTTTAGATTTTTTTGCTCTTCTAGATTGCGTAAAAAATAGATGCGATCTTTATACAGACTGGACTCCTAATAGTGACTATTTGTAGCTATCATTTTGGTAGAAAATATGTCAACATAATTTAAAACTCATGCTGCCATAGATATAGAAATTAACAAATAGTCTCTTTCTAACTTATAGTCAGATACGGTATTTACAAATATATTTATTGAAAGGGCTACAAACTGAAACAAGCGATATTTATTTCATGTGAATCATTGACATCACTTTTTTTCACACATCGAAAATATTACCAACACATATAACATGTTTCTATACTATGTATCTTTGTCATTCAAAATCTGTGGATGTGTCACCCGCTACTATCGATCCCCCTCAATACCCTTAGGATACTCGTAAACACGCTTGCTTGTGTGCGTGAGCCATTTTGGACGGTTTGTATGAAGTTTCCTTACTGTATGTATCTGTATAATGTGGTCAAATGCTGTTAAAAATAAACTAAAAGCACTGTCAAAAATAATAAATAAGTAATAAGTATAGTAATTTCATGAATCGTGAAACTCGGTATTTCGATTGAAATTTTCAGAGAAAATCTATTTTCTGTCGCCACTGTAACGACAAGTACAAAAAATATGAATAAAAAATTGGCTTCCATACAAAAAGCTCGAAACGAAATATAACAAACAATATTGCGAATCAAAAGGTTCCTAAAAAAATAATAGACAATAGACACACAACAACTGACAAAAATAATGACAAAACACAGAACATTACAAATAAAGAAATAAAAAAATAAGAAATAAAAAATAAAATAGAATAAAAACAATAAATATTAAATAGTTGTTATAATGTGCTATGGCTGAAAAATGGTTCTGGCTCAGCATATGTCATGAGTCAGTGGACTCATGACGCTGTGGATTCTGCCAGAACCCAGAAGGCAGATGGTAACATTAGAAGAGGAAACAATAAACAACAAAATAAACGAATAATATTATGTAATATAGGTATAGGTATGATTTTTGTTATATAATGAGTCGAATGTAAAAAAGAAGAAAGTAAGTACATACATATATGTATATATATTATGTGTATATGAAATTACATAAATAGGAATAGGATAGATAGTAAATAAACATTAGTAAGAACAAAAGGTAACATAAATAAATAAAATAAAATAATATGAGAAATAAACAATAATAAAGGGGGAAGTAATAATAGATACACATGCTGCTTAAGAGGGAAGGGATAAAGATATTTTTTGAAGGCACGTCGGAAGCTAAATTTAGACTGCAGACATTTTATGGGAGGTGGTATATTGTTCCAGCATTTTGTTTTTGTAGCAGAGTATCTGAAGCTCCCACGAAATGCTGCAATTTTGTGCAAGAATCCATTAAACTGTATACCTACATGTGATTTATAATATCGTCGTGAGTAGTTAGTAGTATTGTAGTTGTTGAGATAGGCTTTTTCCAAATTAGTTTAAATTGCTCAGTCTTGAAGGAAAAGCGTTTACGGTTTTCATTTATAATAAATCTATAATCATAATCATAATCATAATCATTTATTCACCATAAATACAAAATTAAATACATAGAAATAATTATCTTAATTAATTAAACATAAAAATATTAATATCTATACTAATATTATAAAGCTGAAGAGTTTGTTTGGTTGTTTGTTTGAACGCACTAATCTCGGGAACTACTGATCCGATTTGAAAAATTCTTTCGGTGTTAGATAGCCCATTTATCGAGGAAGGTTATAGGCTATATTTCATCACGCTACGGGCAACAGGAGTGGAGTCACGGGGGTGAAACCGCGCGGAGCAGCTAGTTATATTATATATACTAATATTATAAAGCTGAAGAGTTTGTTTGTTTGTTTGTTTGAACGCACTAATCTCGGGAACTACTGATCCGATTTGAAAAATTCTTTCGGTGTTAGATAGCCCATTTATCGAGGAAGGCTATAGGCTATATATCATCACGCTTAGACCAACAGGAGCGGAGCCACGCGGGTGAAACCGCGGAGCGCAGCTAGTATCTTATATTTAAATAGTAAAAGTTCTAACTTCTGTTTGATGTTTGTGTAATGGACACTATGTAATATATCAATATTACATAGTGTCCATTTCACAAACATCCTTAAGTCAAAACTATTTTCATTAAAATTCCTTTTTCTATCAAATAATAATATTATTTTAATCATACAATTATTTCCAGGAAAGATTTTGGTCAGCGTACCAAGCCATGGTGGGTTGGTACACAGGAAGTGTAGCGCTTAGCCCCACGCCACCGAGGATCTTGCCTAGACGGGTGATACGAGTGGTATGTTATGTTTTTTATTTAGTAAATCTATACTAATACATATTATAAAGCTGAAGATTTTGTTTGTTTGTTTTAACGCGCTAATCTCGGGAACTACTGGTCCGATTTGTAAAATTCTTTTGGTGTAAGATAGCCCATTTATCGAAGGCTGTAAGGCTATATATCATCTCATTAAGACCAACAGGAGCGGAGCAATGCGGGTGAAACCGCGAGGAACAGCTAGTATAATAAATATTAGTTATCATTTAAACGATTTTTGAGACTTGGATTCGACTACATTAGAATTAGATTAACTAAAAAAATGTTTAAAAAGAAATCCTGGTGTCAAATATTAGTTTAGTTTCACATATAATATTAATACCTTTATTTTAATCAGTTAAATGCTATAAAAATATGCTTGAGAACCTTTAGAATAGTGCAGTAGGTTAAAAATTTTAATACGCAATATTATGTGTAACTGTCTTGTGTAAGTGAAAAAATCCACTCTAGTGTGTGAACCGGGAAATATATGTCAAACAAAACGTTGTGTTGGCTAATTGTCGTTTTTAACACGCTTTTATTAGCTTCACCTGTATGTTTGTATGTAACCGACTCGTTTAGACTCGATTTTGACCCACTTTAAACGGACAGATTTAATTTAAACTTTGTACACTTAATAAGGGTCGATGATAAGACAATAATTTCATGAGCTACATCTGCCTGTAGATACAGGTAGATGTAGAAGTATATAGATATAGCATATAGATATATGTTATACCTATAGGTACCTCTACATCTACCTGCATCTATATTCTATATGTATCTACATTCTATGCGTACCTGTAAATCTATCTGTACCTATATCTATATATATATATATATATATATATATATATATATATATATATATATATATATATATTCCAGCCGCCATACGAAGACGTAGAGTCTGAAGATGAGCCGGTGATGCCAGAACCGGTGGACTTACCCAGTGAACAGGAGGACTCGACAAGGTACTATTATATTATATAGTTTCGGTTGAATCAAGTGAAAATATTTTGTAATAACATGATATTAAAATATAGAAATAAAAATAATAAATAATTTTGTAAGCCTTAATAAATCATATAGCTTTTTTATGTACAAGAAAATACATGTTTAATATAAATTAACATAGTTACTTAAAATTACAGATATGTCATTGTCCGGTATGCAAATAAAATAAAATCGACATTTCAATTTGGACATTTCATTGGATAATAATATATGTACAAATGGCCTTATGTCTTCGAGTAGATGTTTAAAAAAAATCCAGATGATAAACATTGGATGATGTTATTTCAAAATAAATATTTAAAAAAGAAGGCAAAAAATATCGTTGCTTGGGCATTGGCATTCTAAGCTGCTTACTTCGCTGTCTTTGCAATGAAATAAAATATTTTTTCTTTTTCGAATGCAGCGATCCCATACCGGAATATTTCGCGGCGGAGGAATTTCGCGATGAACGGTCGTGGCTTCACGTACAACACAACGGGGGACAGGCTACTTGTGATATGAAGGTATTTTATTATTTACTAGCTGTTCCCCGCGGTTTCATCCGCATTGCTCTGCTCCTATTGATCTTAGCGTGATGATATATTAAATGGGCTATCTAACACCGAAAGAATTTTTCAAATCGGACCAGTAGTTCCCGAGATTAGCGCGTTCAAACAAACAAACAAACTCTTCAGCTTTATAATATTAGTATTAGACTACAAGCCCGCATAGGAAAAAAATATGGGTCAAATGAACCACCAGGGAACATATCTAGAACGATAGAAGAGCAAAAAATAATAAGATTCATCACTATGCCGTCACTTGTAAGCTGTCCAACTGAGTGCAGATGAGAATTGAAAAGTACAGGTAGACTCGGTAATTTTTGAGTTACCGGGGGTAAATTTGGTCATTTGACCATGTACGGCATCTGTGTCATACTATTGCTATACTGCTTTTAATCCATTATTCCGCAACGCCGTACAAAAATCATGGGGACAAGGGGAAAAAATCGAGAGTTGTAATCCCCTCTCTTTCCCCACTCCTCACTCCCTTTCCCCACTCCCTTCCTCTCATTGGGGTCATTTGACACAACACGAAATAAATTTATTTTTAAAGTATTTTATGCATAGATAATATTTTTTCATGTGCCGTACATTTTCGTTGGTTCAAAGGGGAAAAATCTGAAAAAGAAAAAAATCCATATAACGAAATGTTTGCTTTATATTTTGATAATAAAATATAAATATACATTAATATTAAGAAGCTCGAGGTGGTTAATTATCACCTTGGAAAGTCGGAGTCAGGTGGAATGGACTCCGTTAAATTGATGAACTAATAAAAAAAGCTATGAACGAAAAGATGTGAATTATATGCAATCAGCCCATGAATACAGGTAAAGTCACAAGCAAATGCTAGTAATATATACATATTCAAAATGTACAAGTAAAGCACTTTCAAATGATACCAAACACGGCATATTTATCTTAACTTTATTTTTTTACTCTGTATGTTTTGTCCGCTAGAGGGCGCCACATTAGATTTTGTGAAACCCCATATAGCCTTTAGCTAGCTGGTCGCTGGTTATCCAGTGAACAATTCAGACGCTTCTAATGATATGTCATTTGTCGAATTCTGATAAGTAGTTTAGAAGTTACGAGGGAATAGATGAACATACATACATGACCTGTCAAAACCATAACCCTCCTTTTGCTTTGCCGTAGTTGGGTAAAGATATGTTAATGCCGTACTGTATCAAATGGCCATAAAGCACCCTTAAAATTGTAGCTTTCGTCGCTTTCATCAGCCTAAAAGATGTGGTCTGCACAAAAATGTACGGCATCGTTTTTTCCTAATTTATCTATGTTAATACTATTTAAAACAACGAATAAAGTGTAGAAAACTATTATATTTCATTAATCTACGATGTTTAAACTTTAACAAAATTTCCGGTTTTGCATTTCTCTATAACTTTTTTTAGAACGGTTTCTTTTGAACGGCAATACTATACAACAATTGAATTTTACAATGTCATGTTAAAAAAGCTCAGCAGCTCAGCGCAGCTCTTTATATCAAGAATTCGATGAAATTAAGATGATTATTGGTATACATTTAAAAGAACAATTATTTTTTGACGGCATTGCTTTTAATAGTACTTTTGAGTGCTAGATAATGTTTAGGAACCGAAGCCGTACTTAGTCAAATGACCCCCTGGAGTGGGGAAAGAGAGGGGATTGCAACTCTCGATTTTTTCCCCTTGTCCCCATGATTTTTGTACGGCGTTGCGGAATAATGGATTAAAAGCAGTATAGCAATAGTATGACACAGATGCCGCACATGGTCAAATGACCAAATTTACCCCCGGTAACTCTCGGAAATTAAATAAAAATTCCGACTTGGTGGACCACCATTTTTGTACGGCACTGAGCGGTTTCTTATTATTTTTAATGGATCTATCGATGGTTAAGAATGCCGTACAAAAATATATGACCAAAATTTACCGAGTCTACCTGTACTTTTCAATTCTCATCTGCACTCAGTTGGACAGCTTACAAGTGACGGCATAGTGATGAATCTTATTATTTTATGCTCTTCTATCGTTCTAGATATGTCCCCCGGTGGTTCATTTGACCCATATTTTTTTCCTATGCGGGCTTGTAGTCTATATAGCTATTTGTATAGTTTATTTTTACTTTTAAGCAAAAATATTTTTTGCTCTTTTTTTGAACTGAAGCTCCATAAAATGTTGCTATTTTTTCACTGAAGTTGTAAAAAAAGCAGGTTCAACTAATCAATTTGGATTTTTTCTGGTATTCTTTTCATGTAAGCAAAAGAAATAAACTATGTCTGTAGTCTATAGTGTCTTATTTAAAGTTACTCTGACATTTTTTTATAACTTCCAACATTGTTTATGGTCTATTGCTTGGCTGTTGTATGGTAATAAAATACTTTTTTTATTTATTAAGCTATTGCATAGCTTCTATCGCGGGCCTTGAGCGCGCGGACCGAATCCAGAAATTCCGTAACGAAAAAACCTCACGCTCCCCACTCCGACAGGCACGGAGGTGTGGATTGAAGGCATAGCATGCAATAGCTTTACCGCGGCAGTCCCCGAGTGCCACACGTCTTTTTATTTATATTTTTATTTATTGTTCCATGCCACGTTTTGTCTATTGTCTATGAAAATTATTTATTATCTGTCCCATCAGGTAATAGAACCGTTCAAGCGAGTAATATCGCACGGGGGCTTCTGTAGTGATGGTGCTGCCATCATCGTGTTAAGCGCTTGCCACTTGCCAGATAACGACCGGCCGGATTACAGATACGTTATGGATAATTTGTTTTTGTGAGTATATTTAATTATTTGTATATAAATTGTTTGTAAAAAGTTGTAGATCAAGAGCCCACGACGCACAGTGTAAGGAAATCGCAATCTAGCGGGATTTAATTCTGATGATACGGAAATTATTAAGTTTAATTGAAATAGGTTATAATAAGTGTTTTTATAGTTAGTAAAACACTTTCAGGCGAAAAAGTTGTTTTTAACCAAATCACATTTTTTTCTAAAAAAAACGACCCCGATGACGATGGCATGTAGTCGATTTGACTTCAATTTGTTGGCATAATGCTCTCAACAAACCCTTGATTTTATTTTTCTAAAATCCATAATAAGTTACACGAGGATAATACCACATAAAAAATGAAAAATCTTCGTCAAATTGATTACTATTAGATGATCAAATTTCGAAAATTTTCATTTTCGTTATTTCGATAGCCATGCTGAAAATTGAAAAAAAATGTATGGGTGCCGCAAAAAAGCGCAAAATTTTTGAGTTGCATCAGTTAGTTTAAATCATCAGCTTTACTGTGATGGTATACACTTTGCTATATTATGCTATATAATGTGTTTTCGGGTCCAATGAATTTAAAATCTAAATAAATCGAAGTATATTTCGTGTCCTAACAGAAATGGTTGGTTTTGCCTATTATTGCCTATTATAAATCAAACAAAATGTGTATGTACTTACGTATTAAACACTAACACTATAATAAATAAAGAAAAAAACACTATTGACTTAATAATCGCTTCGTAATAAGTAAACGGAATTGGCACAAATTAACACTGGAAAACACGCAGTGAGTGTGACTCCGTTTTGCTGCCGATATAAACATTTTTCATATTAACGTTGACCTTCCTACATAATAAAAAAATAAGCTGTCCTATTACGTAGTAGCTAAGGAATAAATAGACATCAATAAATGCTAGATAAATCAAAGTTCAAATTTTGAATTAAATCCCGCTAGATTGCGATTTCCTTACACTGTGCGACGGCCAGACATTCCTTTCAGATGACTTTTTTATTGTGTCATCGAGATACGTGAAATTCCCTGAAATTCCCAACATAAGTCCCCGTAAAAGATAAGTAATAACTTTATTACTTATAGGTATATTATACTATTATTTTTTAATAATTATAGTTAACTAATGTTTTTAGTGGGTTATTTCATATTTGTTACACTTTTAGGTACTTATGTGAATTTGATGATATGTTAGTTATTTTTTAAATGTGTCTGGCTAGATGAAAGAACCATGAAAACTGTCTGGCTCTTAAGGTAACATCTTTTTATAGGTCCCCAAGTAACATATATAAAATTTAGCTTTTAAACCATAATGAAAGTTAGGTACAATTTTATACACCTTTACTACCTGTTTCCTGCCAAAGTAACCACAACCCACACTTGATAATCGCTAGTCGTTCTTATCTGTATCGGAGACATATACAGAGAAACTTTCAACTTTCCTAAAGAAAGGAATGTCTGGCCGTCGTGGGCTCTTGATGTATTGTCTAATGGTCGATTTCTGGTTTGAGTATTTGATATCTCAAACCATACTTAAATTCTGCTCAGAAATTGTATTGGCACATAAGCTTTCTCAAATGTTAATCAAATCAATTCTCAATTCAGAATCTGCCCTTTAATGTTTGATTAAATGCTTCTGTATTTAAAATTTCAATAAAATCTTTCGTCAGTGTATTAAGTTAAACCCTAGTAACCTTATTTCAGTTGTAGAAAATATCCATAAAACTGATTTTTGCAAAGCTTTCGATAAAGTCAATCAAATTAATTTCATAAATCTTAATGTGTATGGTATCATTGGATCTTTGTTTTATTATTTAGGGATATTTGGTTAATATTTGAATTAGGTATTGTAAATCATACGTAATTACAAATGGCTAATCAAATTAATATTTCAATCAAATCACTTTGCCGTGAGATCGGGTGTTCCCCAGGGGTCACACTTAGGACCGCTGTTATTTCTAGTTGTAGGCGGGTTTTTTTTTTCTATTTAAAAAATATCATTTGCATATATCAAAGCATCGATTTGGTTTTGAAGTATAGATGTCGCTGAATGCTGATGAATTCGCTAGTCATTCAATCAAATAGCAGATTCAAACAGATGACGGTGACATTTTTATTTCAAAACAAAATAAATGACAATCTTTTAAACAAATGAAATTTAAAATTTTAATTCAAATTAAAAAATAATTTCAAAGAAAAACCGCATAGTTCCCGTTCCCGTGGGATTTCCGGGATAAAACCTATCCTATGTGTTAATCCAAGTTAACCTCCATATGTGTGTTAAATTTCAATTTTCATTGTAATCGGTTCAGTAGTATTTGCGTGAAAGAGTAACAATCACACACATACACATCCTCACAAACTTTCGCATTTATAATATTATAAGATTGTGTAACAGTGACTAATTTCCAAAACCAGATACGTGATCTGGAGTCTGGAACGTCTGGTCACAGACGAGTACCGACTCGTGTATTTGCACGGCAGTGCGGGTAGACGGAGAATGCCGAGTTTTTCGTGGTTGCACGAGTATTACATGCTTATTGAACGACGGTGAGTGGAATAATAATCTTTGTTTATTTATTAGTTTTCAATATATGTATATTATGATAGAACAATATGTAGCATGTAAAAATATGGACGGGGGTAGGGAGGGGGAGGAGAGATAGAGTTAAGAAGTTAGCCATAGTATTAGAAAGATGATTCTTCCTAAATCTGGCTTAATAAGAGACGTTGCAAGGCACTATAGTGCGGGTCGAAGGAAAATGGTAAGCTTCGGAAGCTTCTATCTAACCCTTTCGTAACTTTAAACTCAAACTCAAAAACATTTATCTATTCAATTAGACTTCTTCGAGAAGCACTTTTGAAACGTCAATACATATTTTTAACATTTACCACCGATGCGGAAAGCAGTATCTATGGAGAAGAACCGGCAAGAAACTCCATAGTTGCTCTTTTTAATCATGTCAGTATTACAATTTAATTTTATTAAAATATATGTAACTGTATATTATCATAATATGCCAAAGAACTGTCCTGTGGTTTTTACGCGACAACCCTCCATGGGTTTTTATCTTCCATATATTCCTTAATGCTGTAATAGGCTCTCTAAACTACTACGTTTTTACATAATTTTTAAATTTAGCACTACTAAACTCTTTAATACTAGTATACTTGTTGTTTAAACATAATTAATGACAGATATTAAAAAGTTTATATGTAGTTTGTTATTGTCTTTGCAAAACCTTTCATTACTCAGGTGAGTATAAGATTCATTTCACAAAAATAAAAAAAAACTAGCCTATGATTTTTAATTCATTTTGTTTTTCTCTTTGTAGGCTTCGGAAAAGTCTTAAAGAGCTCTACTTAGTGCACCCCACCTTCTGGCTGAAGTGTTTCGTCGTCATCACCAAACCGTTTGTTAGGTAAGTATCATTTATTTTTATTTTTTTCATTTTTTTAGTATCATTTCTCAATTAAACATAGATTTTTATAGGCATAGTGGGATAGTCTAATATTTTGTCATTGAGTTTGTTCAAGAAAAAATCTATATTTTATATAATTTTATTAAAGAAAAGTAACTGAAAACCTCCCAAAGGAGGTTGTTATCGTCTCTATCTAATAATAATCTACTGAATTCTACTGAATTGATTTTGAAAATTGTTTTACTACATTTTTTGTATTACACTGTTCTGTTTGTATTAAATTTTATCTGGTTCAATCCAATAAATTTATAAACTCAATTAGTTTTACTACGCTCATCTAGCTCTATAATATCTATATAAAATAATCAGTTAAAACAACCATCCATACCCAAAAATAACGTTCAAAAATAAACCCTGACCCTATCTCATTACAGTTCAAAATTCTTCCGCAAGTTGAACTACGTGAAGAATCTCGAGGAGCTCTTGGAAAAGGTTCCCGTCGAACCGAACGCCATTCCAGATGAAGTGAAACATTTTGACGATTTAAGCGATAAATAGCAGTAAAATTAATAGAAAATTACAAGAAATCTCTGGGAAAAACGCTTCAATAGATTTTGAACAACTTACTAGCAGAGTTTTGCTTCGGACAATTTTTTACCGTTGAGTCTAGTTTTTTCTACTTCAAATAGAAAATATACTGCAATAAATAAATGATAATTTTGGCGCTTATATAGCTTGCGCTGAAAATCGGATTATGTGGGTATTTTTATTAAAAATAAGCGTGTTTTTTTGTTAAAAGTTGGATGAAAGAATTTATCAATGTTTAGAAGCAAATGTGTGTAGGAAATCAATGGAGGCGCATAATATATGGATTTTAGCTTTATTCTGATAATGTAAGTTTTTTATTTTTAAAGTACAGTATATAGTGAATAGTTGTTCATTTAGTGCTATATTAAGTAGTTAAAATCCCATGTAGATGTGATTTTAAATTATTTTTAAATATGTACATTCCTCATTTCAAAATTCTTAAAGTATTTTTCCATATACAAAATTTATTTTTTCGAATTCATTATCGAATCTCACGTATATTTTTTAAAATTTCCTACAAAATTAGAGATATTTTTTTAATGAATCGTGTATACCTGAGTGTTGCCATATCGCGTAGATTAGTGGAAGAAATTATTTTTTAGTGAAATGTAGGGAAATTTATTTAAAAAAAAAAACGAAATTTCTTTTAACCTAGATGTGCCATCTTCCCCCTTGTACAATATTAATGTTTTATTTTTAACCGACTTCAAACCGATTTTGTTTCTTTCTTTCTTTCTATATGTATTTATTTTCCACCGTTCGGAATTAATTTTACCGAATTTAGGGTACCGTAATATTCTCTCTCTTTTACCTATTATTTTTAGTATGTCTTTCCTACTCTATCTATCTTCTGAAAATTGTCATATTTTTGCAAAATTAAATTATAAAATTATACTGATATTGAAAAACTGGCAATATTTGATTGATATCAACATCGAAACACATAATTCTTGTATATGTATGTACTTTAAAGATATTATTTTTGTGACAAAATTATGTAAAAATGAACTATTTTTTGTTATTTGTAAAATAGTCAATAATATTTAATAATTTGATTCTTGATTTATTTAGTGATTTAAGTATTAAAAAATCGATATTTTTTTTTAAATAAGTGATTTATTAAGAATTCTCTATACGTTTTTTCTTTTTAAATATTGTGATGAAAGATGGAATTATTAAGGTTTCAATGCAATACTGTAGAAATTAAAAGATATATACAACCTAGTCTCTGAATAAGGCGTGATAGTGTGTGGATGTGTGTAGTGTGTCCAAGTATTATTTTATTGTATTATATATTTTAATTTTTAGTTTATTTATTTCGCGAAAAACAAACTGTTTTGTAAGTTTGTCAATCTGCACACGCGAATCTAAAATTATAGCTGTGTCCAAAAAGGCAATATTTGGCTAAAATCTTGTATTTTTTATCTGTTTTTACATTTCATTATCCATACAGAAAATTTAATTTTGACAAAGAAGATAAATGGCAAAATTTAACTGCTCCGTATGGATTTTTTTTAGTTAAAAACACTCGTAGCTGATTTGAGCACAGTTTTTCTCAAATATCACATTCCGGCGTTCGCTACAAGGCATTTATACTTAAAGAAAAAATAATTTGCAGACATCTATAAAATTAACATTAAAAATTAAATGCCAACTACTGATTTTTTGTTATTCTAAAGGTTTCATTGTGTATGTTTACGAAAGGGAACAATTATATTTGAAACTGAATAATTTTCATATATTTGGCTATGACTAAAAAATAATATTTAATTTAAATTAATATTTAATATGTAAATTTATCAAAATATATTTTGTTTTCATAAATAACCTATTGTCACCCAAGCTAAATGCATTATTTTTTCACACAAATTGTAAAATTCCGCATTTTTATAATTACCTACGGACATTTTTCACAATGACCGAATAAATAATATTTTTAATTAAAATTAAAATAAAGAAATGCGAGGCTCTGTCATTGTGGAAATGTCTCAAAATTTTTGTTACTGGTCTTTTCTATGATTTTCTATTATGTTTGCAAGACTTTTTTTGTTATTTTTTTATATTGTAATAAATATGTGATGGGTATTTTGTGTTTTAATTAATCCTTTAATTTTAAAACAAGCAATCTGAGGATCTCTTGGCTGATTACCTATACAGGGTGTAATCGTTAAGTGTGCACAGGCGATTATTCCGTAACTATTATAGATATCAAAAAACTTTAAACTGATATCGATAGTACTTAACCTAATGAATTAAATGGATATAATACATTTTTAAAAATAAAACGAGAAATATCTAAAAAATTAACTTTAAAGTTTAAACCCTCCCATACATTTAGTATGAGATATGAATATCCCATGTACATTTAATATGAAAGATTTTAGCTTTGTCTTTCATTTTTGGTTTTCTGCTTTAATTACTTGGCAAATTTGAAGGGAAGTTCATTGAGAAACTGTAAAAACTCCTCATTGTATTGCACAATGAGAACGTCACTTCGAAAATCTGCTATGAATACAAAATGTATGGGATTCATGAATGTAATTACTTATCTACATTTTAAGAAGTTGATTTTAAATCACAATCAAATTCCATTGTTAGATTTCCCTATAACCCTAAGATAGATTATTTTCATATGCGTTTATTAAACTTTGTTACATATTAAATTGCTTTTTACATTAACTCTCTAGTAAAATAAAAGTAAAATATAAATCTAAGAATTTATATTTTTTTAGTTTGAATCTGTGCAGTCAGTATCGGCAACACAAAATGATGATCCAAATTCCAATACCATCAACGAGCTATAGAGGAGTTAAAAGGAATAGACAGAAATCAAATGATTAAAATGTGTCCCCAGGTGCTAAAACTCGAAAACTGGTTTGTACTAAAAAATACATCTTAATTAATAAAAATAACAAGTTATTTGGTAATACATACTTAATAATGGATAAAAAATTATAACCGGAGTAAATTAAGCATTAATTCCATTTTATTTGCCATTGCAGAGTTGTTTTGATGCCATAGTTTCAAATTTAATATATTGAAGTATTTTTATTTCTAATTATTTGCTTTATATGTATATTAATGTTATACTTTGATACCAATATATTGGTATTAACACAAAAAAAATTTTATATTCTAAAATTTATTTTTTCAGTTGCAGAAGCAAAAACAGATATCAGCTAATCGTCTTAAGAAATTGCTTGTTAAATGCTTATAAATATGGAAGAAACAGAAGTTCTCCGCAGCATTGAAAACGGAAATAAAGATTTTCTGAAACTCAAGGAAACGATATTCAAGCCAATTACGCAACTTTTCCTAAATTAATACTAAATTTCATAAGCCCAAAAAAAAACATTCGACATCGGACTATGTAGATTTTGTACCTACTTGATTTTTATGTTCCAATATTTGTAATCGGCCCTTAGCACAGAAATTTATACATGTGTAAAATAACCTATGATAATAAAACACATTGAAACTGTATCTGAATTTAATATTCCTTTATTTGTGGTCTTCGAATGTATATTATGTATATAAAAACTACAAAGGTAAATTTTCATTAAAAATACGTCCTCAAATTCACCTAATATTATTTATTTATTACACTGAATTGTAATAAATAATTAATTTTAGAGTGAATTTGAGGACGTATTTTTAATGAAAATTTTCCCTAAAATGTAGCAATGTTTATAAAATGGCAACACTCGAAGATATAGACCGGGAGATACTGACACAAAATTTCGAGTCATTTGTAACAGGATGGCGGTTCTACAGGGGTCTTAGTACGCAATGACAAAAAGAAAAACGATGGTGTGAACACTGGTACCGGCGGCTTAGTCGCGTGGGCGTTAGTCGAACTCGTCGTAAAAATAGCGAAAGTCAAACGATTTGTAACACAAAAATTTTAGAATTTACCGATAGCCCATAAAAAAGAAGTAGGCGGTAGTGTCATGCCATACTTTTCCGGTGTGACTTACAGCCCGCCATACCGACGCAAATGTGTTGATTAAAAAAAAAACAATTCAACCATTTGTACCAGGCTAACTTTTGCACAGGTAACCATCGTCGTGTAGCCATTTACGAAAATCACCATACCATACTTTTCGGACGATTCCAAATGGTCGCCATACCGCCGAATATCTGCAAAAATTTTTTTTTTCGCCAAACTTTTTGTACCAGTATTGCATTTGGATTTTTGGAGAGTATTTGATAAAATGTGACCATTATTATATTTGCCATACTTCTAGTAGGGGGAAAAAGTGCTGCCATACTTCATAAATAAATTTATTATTTATTTATAGAAGTGAAGATTTCTACCACCTAGATCTTTGAAATTTTGTATTTTTATTTGTTGAACCTCAAACTTATAGGAAAGATTAATGCCATACTGTTACAAATCGTTCAAAATACGAATAAATTCATACAATAAAAAAAAATCTTATACACATTAGCCACCTCCCACAGGTATGGCATTATCACACTTCTATTTATAATCATTCAGGAGTTGTTGAAAAAAAAATTAGGGTGTTACAAATGGTTCGGCGAAAAAAAAAATTTGCAGATTTTCGGCGGTATGGCGACCATTTGGAATCGTCCGAAAAGTATGGCATGGCGATTTTCGTAAATGGCTGCACGACGATGGTTACCTGTGCAAAAGTTAGCCTGGTACAAATGGTTGAATTGTTTTTTTTAAATCAACACATTCGCGTCGGTATGGCGGGCTGTAAGTCACACCGGAAAAGTATGGCATGACACTACCGCCTACTTATTTTTTATGGGCTATCGGTAAATTCTAAAATTTTTGTGTTACAAATCGTTTGACTTCGCTATTTTTCCGACGAGTTCGACTAACGCCCACGCGACTAAGCCGCCGGTACCAGCGTTCACACCATCGTTTTTCTTTTTGTCATTGCGTACTAAGACCCCTGTAGAACCGCCATCCTGTTACAAATGACTCGAAATTTTGTGTCAGTATCTCCCGGTCTATGAGGTGGCCACGCATGTTCGGAATCTAGGTGCAAGTCCACACTGCGAGCCTAGCGCGGTTGCGACGGCGGGCGCGAAATATCAAACGTATGAAACGCGCCTTTGCGTCCACATTGAAATGACTAAGGCGGAAGCCTAGTGCGACGGTAATGAGCGAGCCAGCGCGCGTAGTTTTCAAACTCTCCTATCCGCGCGTTCTGGCCACACTACGGGCCTAGTCAGCAAGCGACCCAATGCGCGGACGGCGGGGGTATCAAACCAGTTCGGTCTTGTCGCTCGACTTCTTATATTATATCCTTTATTGTTTTTCGTAAAATAGCGGTAAATACATTGTGAAGTGAAACTTCTTTATTTATAAGTGCGATTCAATCTAAAACACTTATATACACCACAGTAATTTTGTAGGGTATAATCTCAATTCTTCATATAAGATTCACCCGTTATTCCTCTGTTTTATTTATTTCGTGTACAACTTCTATAATGATATTCTCATCTCAAAATCGGACTGTCCAGTAAAAATAGCAAATCGTCAAAAGTTTGCAACACCCGAAAAACGTCGAACCGCTACTTGAGCTCGCGCGTCGGTGTGGCCACCGCGAGCGCCCGCTCGTCGCGCCCGCCTAGGCCGCCGCCACCGCGCATTCAGTGTGGACGCACACTAGTAGTGCTAGATCTGTGCCCCGGACACTCCATACAAAATTATCGTTTTGACAGTCACACTGTAGAGACTGCAAATGTGTGTGTTAACGCTTTATGGTTGGCACATTTTTGACTAGCGTAAAAAAATTCGCGTTTTTCTGATGAAATACATCCGTAAACAGCACAATATCTAACCATTTTCTACGAAAAACGATAATCACAAATCCAAAATAATAAAATTACTATATGTCAATTTGATTAATGTTGTCAATCTTCGTTACGTATCAAGAAGCTTATATCTTATACACTGGAGATTTCGGTATGAACATTTGACGTGTAACAAGAAAATTGTTGTGTTTTATCACTTTCACTCCTAACTTGGTATTGCCACTGTTAATAGGAAGTTTTCCCAAGGCTACTATGTATGCTGTAATATTCTGTGCAAAAGGTTAGTTTTTGTACATGAGTTTGTTGATAAATTGCCAACAACGTCATTCAGAAGCATTGTTGGATGAGACAATTATTATTTATGCTAAATAAAATAAGTATCTGAACCAATTATTAAAAAGCGATACTCCCTGATTATGGGTAGTTACCATAATAAAATTGTAGCAACTCTCACTTTGACAATATGGCATAAGTGTCAAAAAAATTGCGTCGCTTCGAATATTTAAGTTAATATTGTTGCGTATTTAATAAATACTTTCCGAATATTAATAATGTATTGCATTGTGAAAAATTGCAGAAGTTTTTGGACACCAAATTCTGGCCTATAATTTCACAGGCAAGTGTATATTTACGTTATTTACAATATTCCTCAATACTCATGCAATTACCTGTTTAGAATCATTTTAATGGCAAAAATCGTCAAATTTATCATCATTTTACTAAGCAATCATGTTAAATAAGTTCTTTTCCTAATACTTTCATCATTTTTCAACAAGTTTTCAACAAACAAATTTAACAAGTAAGGTAACCATGATGATGGGTTTTTACGGATAGCGACGATAATATATTGCTAAACAATATTATGATGAACATTTAGAACACCATTTTAAAAATTTTTATACTAGTAATGAAACAACACACGACATCGGTATTGCACTCACAAATTGTGGTTTGTTCTTTTTTACATTGAAATTTATACTTTTTATCCTAATATTTTTTTGTTTTACGTATTTCAGCTTTCCAAAAAATGAAGTAAAAAGAAATATATGTGCCTATCAAGGGTACAGTGCGACACAAAAGAGATGAAAATAAATGAGGGCGCCACCGTCGCTCATATAGCAACACTGATACTGCGACGCAAGCGATCTTGATACTATAGAATAAAAATCCAAAAATCTATATATATATAATCTAAAATAAATACTGCGATTTAAACCGTTATAATTGTTTCATTGTATAGTACGACACAAAAGAGATGAAATTAATTATTTTGGAACTAATTCGTTTTTCATTACCTGGCAACCCTGAATTGCCAATGTAGCTGTCAAGTTGAATAAAAATTTGTTGTTTTTTTCGTGAAGTGGAGAATTATTGAGATAAAATTGTTATTTAGAACAAGAAATTTAAATAAAAAAGGAGACATCATGAAAAAGGTTAAACGTAGCGGTGTCCGTGATGTCGTGTATAAAGTTTTTATTCGGTGTTTGTCCGAATTTCAAGCTGGAAAGTTATTGACTGATTTGGAAAACGTTTACAAACGTACAGCAGAATATACCGGTGAGATTCCATTTATTTTTGTTCAGTACTACGTAAAATAGAATATTCCATTAGTGACGAGTGTTTAATGTATGTATGTATGGCGATTATTACGTTTTCGCAATTTAATTTGAGGTTATTTGTATGTAAACAAAAACTTGTTTTTATAGTGCGACCAGCACAATTTGAGTCAAGAAGTTATATCCAATCCAACCAGCCTCAAATAAAGTACCTAGTTTAGATTTTACTACATAGTATAGTGATAATTGTTTTCATACAGCTATCTATTAATCAAACAAACCATAAGAAAAAAAATCATATTTTAGATTTAGCTTACTAACTACTTACTAGTGTAGCGCAGGGACGCTGGCCTCCTACATTAAAAAAAAATTAATAAAATAAAGGAAGTTTTAGTTTTAAGCTACTATAAAAATATGTTAAATGTACTATTTGATTTTATTCATCTTAATTCGTTTGTTATAGGGGTTTCTGAAAGCACAGTACGCAGGATAGTAGAGGAAGGGAGTAGAAATGAAGGCAAATTTTCAACGCCAGCCAAACATAGGAGAGGTACTTCGAAACAGAGTGATGATCAGTCCTTTGAAGGAGTAGAATATTTAGATTTTGATGAATTATATTAATGTACAAAATTTATCTACAAAAAAAAATAAAAATATGTAGTTTTCAAATCGCCTTGTTTTTTTTCTACCCGACGGACCCAGAAAGAGGGTAATGTGTTTGAGCTGCATGTATGCTTGTTTGTTTGTATGTTTGATTCTATGTGCGCCTCTGCAGTCTAAACACTTGACCGATTTTTATAAAATAACTAATTCCAAATACATTTTAGTAAAATTTGACCTAGGTAGGTCAATTAAAATACTAATGTATTTTTGTCTTAAATTTACACTATTGCTACAATGAAACAATTATAACGGTTTAAATCGCGGTATTTATTTTAGATTATATTATATAGATTTTTAGGTTTTTATTCTATAGTATCAAGATCGCTTGCGTCGCAGTATCAGTGTTGCTATATGAGCGACGGTGGCGCCCTCATTTATTTTCATCTCTTTTGTGTCGCACTGTAGCAATAGTGTAAATTTAAGACAAAAATACATTAGTATTTTAATTGACCTACCTAGGTCAAATTTTACTTAAATGTATTTGGAATCAGTTATTTTATAAAAATCGGTCAAGTGCTTAGACTGCAGAGGCGCACATAGAATCAAACATACAAACAAACAAGCATACATGCAGCTCAAACACATTACCCTCTTTCTGGGTCCGTCGGGTAGAAAAAAACAAGGCGATTTGAAAACCACATATTTTTATTTTTTTTGTAGATAAATTTTGTACATTAATATAATTCATCAAAATCTAAATATTCTACTCCTTCAAAGGACTGATCATCACTCTGTTTCGAAGTACTGGCAAGAGGGTACGGGGCATCTTCAGTATATTCTGTAAATATGATACAGAAAATATGATGTTTTTTCTCATGGTTTGATTGATTAATAGATAGATAGCTGTATGAAAACAGTTATCACTATACTATGTAGTAAAATCTAAACTAGGTAATTTGAGGCTGGTTGGATTGGATATAACTTCTTGACTCAAATTGTGCTGGTCGCACTATAAAAACTAGTTTTTGTTTACATACAAATAACCTCAAATTAAATTGCGAAAACGTAATAATCGCCATACATACATACATTAAACACTCGTCACTAATGGAATATTCTATTTTACGTAGTACTGAGCAAAAATAAATGGAATCTCACCGGTATATTCTGCTGTACGTTTGTAAACGTTTTCCAAATCAGTCAATAAATTTCCAGCTTGAAATTCGGACAAACACCGAATAAAAACTTTATACACCACATCACGGACACCGCTACGTTTAACCTTTTTCATGATGTCTCCTTTTTTATTTAAATTTCTTGTTCTAAATAACAATTTTATCTCAATAATTCTCCACTTCACGAAAAAAACAACAAATTTTTATTCAACTTGACAGCTACATTGCCAATTCAGGGTTGCCAGATAATGAAAAACGAATTAGTTCCAAAATAATTAATTTCATCTCTTTTATGTCGTACTATAAAATTACTGAGGATTACGACCCAGAAAAAAAATACTGCTATAAACAGTTTTTATTTGATGTTTTTGGCTTGAAGTTGACCCGTCGAAGCAATGCGTTTAAAAAGAAGATCTGAGTAACTTACAATTTGGTAAACAGCATCTGATGCAAAACACAACTTTCCTCTATTTACAAAGGATGTTAATGATGTATATCGGTTAATATCCAAGCTTTGTAGCCAAAAGTTATCAAGCGTTATTTAAAACTATCATTTCCTACCAATTAAAATTGTATGTCATTTAAAGGTGATAATTCTTGTAAGTTGACCAGTAATTATAATAAAAATACTGTTAAAAATATATGTCGTTATTATTTATAGACCATGATTTTTAGTTTTTTCTATTTCGAAAAATCCTGAATATACAAACCAGTGTGGTCACCCACAGAAAGAGACAAAAAACAACACTGACATCATTCAAGGTTATATTTTCTTGTGACAAGTTAATGGTCATAGTGCAATCTCCAGTGTATTAGATATAAGCTTCTTGTTACGTATCGTCCCTGTAGAAAAATATGGACCATTTTTTACTGATCGTGCGGGGGAGGTAAGTGTTTAATTTTGGCGGGAGGCGGAGAGTGTCCGTTCTGTAGCGTTTAGCTACTATCGTAGTATATTATTATTAGTCTGTGCTACTATTATGTATTCTGTGCCTAAGTAATACATGCATATGTGTGCGTGAGCTCGAAATCGAAGTATAGTGCCACAAACTTATCTGACCCGGTGACAGTGTCACTGATGTCGCTTTCTTTTTATTTAAACAAAATATTTCGTATGAAAAGTCTGTGAAAATGTGACATTTCAAAATGGCGGCACGTAGTTCCAGTTTTTGCCACCGGGTCAGATAAGTTTGTGGCACTGTCACAGTATTACAATATTATTTCCTACAGTAAGGAATCGCCTTTGATGTCGCGCGATGCCGCCGCCAGCGTAGGTACTTACGCTGCCACACGAAAATACGCTAGGGTTGCAACAAATGGGAAATAAAACAATTGTGATTATTAATATTCTGATGAAATCATTTATTCATATGTACATTCAAAATAATTGCGATTATTAAATCTGATGTAATTATTTGTTCATAAATATATAATTATAGATATTGCACTGCTAAATATTATTTACGTGGACACTTTATTTTTGGATGTTCTTAATTGTATATTATAATTTATAACATTTAACTAAGTAATGCATTCGCATTGGGATGTACAATCTGATTAGAAAATAATGAGGACAACATATACATAGCTTTGATTTTAATTCAACAGATACAATTAGGTAATACAATCTTTCTGAAATATTGTTTCCTTCTGGGATTTTAATGTAGATTTACATCCGTAAACGGAACAGTTTGTGCGCGCCATAATAGAATATGTAAGTACCTATGTATAATAAAATTATTACACAAAAAATACGACTGCGTCATCCTTTCGCGCTAGGTAAAGCAAACTAAGCGTGTTTGCTTTACGCGGCCCGCGTCGCCCGACCCCCGCAAGTTCCCCTCCGTTTCTCTGCACAAGTACATTCGTCGCACTACTGTAGGAAATATGGTAATACTGTGGGCACTGTACTGAGTGCCGCGTCTGCGGTCTGTCTACGTCTGTCTTGCTCTGTGGAACAAAGTGAACGCCCGCCCCCCTAGATAGACGTCTGCTCCGTTGGAATTTATTAAATTAATTTAAATAATTCTTGGGTCAATAGTCAATATCTTTAGATATTCTTGATTCTCTGATTATTTTAATGAAACGTTACAAATGCGATTCATTTTAAATTCATATCGATTTTTTATTTAGACTATAATGTCTCGTTTATTTTTTATTTACGTTGCTTTGTTACCGGCCCTTTTGGTAAGCGGAAGTAAACAGTTTCGCTTAGGCCGGGGAAAGGGTGGTAATTTGGGGCTCCCAGTAAAAGATGTAGGCGATCCCCTACCACGAGCTCGGTGGTTTCAACAGAAACTCGATCATGCTTCCCCTACTGATTTGAGAACATGGAAACAAGTAAGTGTATTTTCAACTAAGTTTAAATTGTTTGCTCCTTTAATTATCATTTTAAATTAAATGATGTATGTTGTTATCTACAATAAAAATGTGTTTTCAGAGGTACTATGTGAATGATTCCTTCTACGATGCAAATAACCCGGGCCCCGTTTTCCTCATGGTGGGCGGGGAGGGGCCGGCGGACGCGAAGTGGATGGTCAAGGGAGCGTGGGTCGAATACGCAGAGAAGTTTAAAGCTATGTGTATCATGGTGGAACATCGCTATTATGGAGAGAGTCACCCTACTAAGTATATACCTATATTAATTTTTATATATGCCTCTTATTACTTAGCCTATTATTATAAATTCTCATATAAATCTTTTTTTCAGGGATATCAGCACAAAGAACTTGCAATATCTCTCTTCGTCCCAAGCTCTCGCAGACATAGCCAACTTCATCAATGCAATGAACGCCAAGTATAGTTTGGATACAACTAAAGTGAAATGGGTGGCTTTTGGTGGCTCATACCCAGGATCGCTAGTTGCTTGGCTGAGGATCAAATATCCTCATCTCGTACATGCTGCTATTTCTTCAAGTGGACCTTTGTTGGCAAAATTGAACTTCATGGGTAAGATCACTCTATATAAAAGTTTAATAAATTATTTTTTATATATTAATGTTTCATGAAATATTAATATCTATCTAATTTTCAGAGTATTATGAAGTGGTAGCCGACGCTATTCAGGAAAAGACCGCTAGCTCTGAATGTGTGAACAGAATAAAAGTTGCACATGAACAAATTATTACGTTGATGATAACAAATCCGGAACAACTTGATCAAGAATTTAGGTATTGTTACAAGCAATATCGAACTGAAATTGTGTCATGAAGTTGTTTTAACAGATGTTATTATCATAACAGTAATGAGAGCATAACTAATATTAATTATATTTATCAATGACCTTTACACTCTACTCTACATACAACTTTTACTATACTGATAAACTTTCTTTGTCTGTATACTATTTTTAACAAATTTTCTATAAATCTTTTTTATTTTTTAGAACATGCAAACCACTAAAGGAAGCCTCAGAGGACGACAAAAAGAACTTTTTCAACAGCATCGCTGATGATTTCGCCGAACTCGTTCAGTACAATGAAGACAACCGTATCAGCCAAGACAAGAAAATGAAGAATTTCACTATCAATACGGTATAATATCATTTTATTGTTACAGTTTTTACAATGCCTTACAAATATTATAGACTAACCAAATAACTTGTTACAGATTTGCGATATGTTGGTCGGGGAACAAAATGAATCGAACATATACATTCAAGTGGGTAAATTCAACTCAATTATTCTGGACATGTCCAACCAAACTTGCTTAGACTACAGCTACGATAACATGATTCAAGAGCTTAGGAACATGTCTTATTCTGCGACTGAAGGAGGTGGGTTTGGGAAATGCGATAGTTTAATAAAAAAAAAAATATGTTCAAAATGCGATTTTTAAAATGCAATTGCGATGGTATTATTGCGAACTTTATTTACCCCTCTCCCGTGTGATTTATGTATTTTTTTTAATTTGGTTAGAATTTGAAGGTATATTCCTTTGTCCCAGGACGCCAGTGGATGTACCAGACTTGCACCGAGTTCGGCTTCTACCAGACATCGACTGCAGAGGTTGAACTGTTCGGCGATGAATTCCCGCTGGAATTCTTTATAAAGCAGTGTGAAGATATCTTCGGTGACAAGTAAGTGATTCTTCGTAATTATCTCTATGTACTTTTCTTCCAGGTATACTCATTGCATTTGTATTTTTTACGTGTATGTACTTTGTAACATTTTATGTATGACTTGTCTATTATTCTAAGGGGTTCTTCAAAAATTCGTAATTTTTATGAATTAACTTTTCTTTGTGATCTAAAAAAAATTGCAATTGGGCAAAGCGATTAGCGAAATTGTATTGAAAAAGTTAAGTCTCAAAATCGATAATGCAAAAGATAACACGCGAACGTTAATGCTATTTAAATAACTATTATCATTAAAATGTATGTACATATTACGTCTGGCGAAGAATTTCTTTGCAACGCATAATAAATATGATTATCAAAAGAATTTGCAATATCATAAATTGCCGATGACATTAAAGTACGTTCTTTTCATAGCGGAAGCCATAGAAATATTCCAATTAATTTTATAAAATGTTGAAAAGAGAGATTACTTATTACTTGAAAGCAATCTTCAATATCAATATTCCTTATAAATATTGACAAAGAAAAGCAACCCCCGTCGAGACGTCGAGGAATATAATTATATGTGGGTAGTAATACCTACGCGACGTTTCAATGTCCTTAGAGATGTTCGAATTATTACATACTTCTATGAGACACACTTCAAAATCAAAATTGCAATGGTTAACATGACTAAAACTCTTTAGTTTAGAAAGGGTATAATAAAGTACGTTCTTTTGTTATCATCGCCAATCATTTCCGTTCTGTTTAAAAGTGTGCAAAACAATTGAAGGGTGCAAATTTTGTGCAAATTTTCATTTGGCCAGTCTGCCATAATAAAAATATCTGAGATTAACAAAATGTGAAATCCGCTTAAAAAAGTACAGGCGAATTGAGAAACTCCTCTTTTTTTTAAGTCGGTAAAAGCATATCGGGTAGTATGTACCTACCTATAATACCACGTCAAATATTATTATATATGTACTACCCAACTTTAGTTTACTAATGAAATTTTTGTATCAATAAAAGTTTTATACAATTATGTATTCATATCTATAAAATTTCTAAAGAAACTAATATTTTCTCCAAACGAACTCTGTTCTATACTCAAATGCTCAAATAATAGCCTATTTCGCAAAATACATAAATATGTCCGTCTTTGCTGTCCAACAATTTAATCTCGAAATTTTTAACAAAAAAATTGCTAAATTAGTATTTATGAGTCGTTTAATTGCCATCTATAATTCAAAATAATCATAAACCATGTCATACAAATCACAAAGATTCGAAAACATGGATTCGAACACGCTGGAAAATTTCCATACGAAAGTTCTAGATATTTGCATCTCGATATAGCAGGTCATCAATAAGTTAGTCTGCGCCGGTCAGAACGTGATGTCTGGAAAACCGATCAATCATGAATTTGTCCTATGCGCAATGGGTATCCTGCATTACCTACCGCTCCGAGATGTGCCTGTGTGCAATAAATCAATACATTCATAACACGACACTCATGCATTCCTGTTGCATCTCGTATATATTCGAATGTTCTAGGCCATCGGTACTTGCGCGGTAGTTCGGACATGCGAGGTAGTTCGGACATGCGCAGTGCTGACTTCGGCTATTTTGATATTGCTATGGAAACGCAGGGACCTCGAGATAGAATCGATATACGTTCGAGAAGCTATCGAGGCTTTGTCTCATGTTTGTTCGATGAAAATTTTTAAGAAAACAACTTTGGGATGAATTTCTTTTAAATGTACGCAGTTACTATGTTTTTACAAAGAACTTTAATCTATAACGAAATTGTTTACTTTATGATTAAATTTAAACATTATAAAATACGAACAAAATTAAACGCTTATTTAAGAAAATAACTTATTAGGGAGAGCTTGAACAGCATACTATATGTTAATCAAATACTGTTTTGATTAGTGGTCACTTAATTTTTTTTACGAAATTTTAATTAGAGGAGTCACTGAATAGGGATTAGTTTTTTTTTATTTACTTTATCTTAACGATCATAGTATCTCCGATTTTTGAGATAATTTATAATAATTAATATTCATAGTAAAAATAACGAATTCTAATTAAGTAATGAACTGCTAGTTTACAATTAAACTTCATCGTTCGGCTATCTATGAGACTTATTTAACAGAAAGTATGTCGAGTTTCGTCTTTGTTTTACGTAAAACATTTGACTATGTAGAACATTTTACTCTCTTGTATAATGTTCTACATAGTCAAATGCCGTCACTACAAAATTAAATATTCAGTATCATCACACCATATATTTTAAATTTAGGTTCTACTTACTGGATTTAATAATTTGGAAATGCAGGATTTAATAATTTAATAGTGCGATGAGTCTTGGTGTTCAACAGGGATCCGTTTTGGTTCCATTTTTATATTTTATTTATGTGAATGACATAGCCTTAAAAGATAGCATTTGTTTTGCTAAAAAAACTCATGATTAAAGATGATCCTTTATTTCAGATTCGATGAAAAATTCATTGCAAACAGTGTAGCTTGGACGAACAATGAGTACGGCGGTCTTGGTATAACTGCGTCCAGGGTCATGTATGTCCATGGCTCCATCGATCCGTGGCACGCTCTCGGCATCACAAGTACTATGCATATCGACGCTCCCGCTATCTACGTGAAAGGTGACTCGCATTTGTTTCTAGTTTTAATAAAAATTATTTTTGATAATGTTTTGGCTTCTTTTTAAAGGGTCATCTTCTAAACGGGTAAAGAAGAGGATTAAAATGCTTTAGCTCTATAACTAAATTTCCGCCCGCGGCTTCGCCCGCGTTTTCAGAGGAAAACGCGGACGGAGGATTTCCGGGATAAAACCTATCCTATGTACCCTCTATATGTGTGCTAAATTTCATTGTAATCGGTTCAGTAGTTTTTACGTGAAAGAGTAACAAACATCCATACATCCATACATCCATACTTACAAACTTTCGCCTTTATAATAGTATGTATTAAGATAAGATTTGTCTATAAGTTTACTTGTTTGTAAAGCAATAAACTGTGTACACCAGGAACTGCCCACTGCGCTGACATGTACCCGTCCCGCGACGAGGACCTGCCCGAGCTGGTGCGCGCGCGCATCGCCATACAGAACCAGCTGGCCGACTGGCTGCAGCTGCCCTGACCTTTGTACCCCGAGGACACTCACACAGACAGCCTGCTAGGTATTATAATTATTACGATTGTTTTATGTCAATGGGCTACTGAGCTGTTGAGTCGCGTGATGGCGTACCTCCGCCGCAACCCATGGATATTTATAGAGGAAGGGCCTCTGTAAATGCGTTGCCCGCCTTTAAAACATAAAGGATATCGAAGACACTGAATTGAACGCTATATAAATTGTTTTATACCGAAAACGTGTGTGCTGCAATTAATGAATCAGAATTTCTAGGTTTCCTGGACAGATTCAGGCACAGGGGCAAGCTCTCTCAGGTAATCGCCATCTGCTTCATACCGCACTCGATGTTGATTCTCTCCTTCGCTATGGCCGACGTTTTCAGTGATCGCTTCATGCGGGATTACTGACGCCAGCTTCACCATCGGAAGATCATGTAATGGATAATTATTAATCCATTCGACACTTTCTATTCGTAAAGTGGCGGCATACAGTGCTATGGACAATGACGCTTCTTAAACGTTCCTCTCGCTTAATGCTTTTTGGATATATTTTAAGTGTTTTCTCACAGTGGTTTATTTACAAGATAAGAATATTGTAATCCTAGTATTTAAGATTTCTCTTAGTTGATCATCACATGCTCAATTAAAGTACTCACTTATAGATCTCTATTTTTGTTGGGAAGGCTATTGCTAGATTTGCCAAAGTTGTGGATTATATCGGAATGCAGATTTACGTTTGAAATATGGGTATAAGGGTAATTTTGTTGGTGACGAGCAAAGCTCGGCTGGCTAGCTAGTAAGGACGAATTTATATTTTGTTTTAAGGTTTACTTAGTTTAAGCGCGCACTGAGTGTACGACATACAGGAATTTTATTTGTTTAATCTTGATTTGCACTAATTACTATGTATTGTAATACTATAGTATAGGACGTGTACTTGGCGTCTTTGTAAGCCAAAACACGTACATACGTCATACATATTATTAGTCTTTAGAATAGGTACACAAGTATTTAACCGATGTAGTTATGTATTCCCAAGGGCCAAATCGGGAAGTTTTCAAACCTTTTCCTTCTCTTTCTGAATGAAGTGAATAATTACCGAATTATTCACCATTTAAATACTTGTGTTATAATTTATTTATCTACTTCTATTTATCATATCTCACTGATACTATCTTCGACTTGGTGATATTTAGAAATGTCGAGCCAAGTATTTTGTATGCGGTCCTGTAATCAGGGACCGCTTTTTATACGCCTTTCGTATGGGATTGGCCTATTTTATGCTATATTGTAACTAGTTGTAAGACTTTCAATAAATATATTGGTGTGAATGAATGCTGTTTTATTTTAAGCCCCAAGAGTCACATTACTCCCTATCGATCGAATAATTTAATAAGTACTTAATTGAATTTATATTTTTGGTTTTATGACATTCAAATGCTTATTATATATGCAAATTATAAATTTATAAGTACTTAATTATTGGAAAACCAAAAAACTTTACTGATTATAGTTTAAATAAAAGACGTAATTTTGCCAACTTTTATAATAAAGACTACACTGTTCACTCATAAAACAACAATTATTTTTGCTATAGAACTTTTTTAATAATTATAATGATAAACTGTCCATAATCCTCTTAACACTAAGGGGTAAAAGAGTGATAAGAGTTTTTTTCAATTATTGGCCTTATATTCTAATAAAAAAAAAAATTAAGGACAGTAAACTCTGTGATTTTACAAAATTATTGAAACGTCGCAGTCTGATACCAAGATGATACCTACTTAATCTCAGAACATTCGTTGCCCTGTCCATTTACTCATACCTACATCACCTACACATAACCATTACACGTAATTTGACCACATTACTGGTAGGTACCAGTAGGTAGGTAATGTGGTCAAATTACTAAGCCCATTCTAAATTATAAAAATGATATCAGCATGAATTTAAGGCAAAAATGAACTGAACAGAGCCCGATACACATAACTTTTTTATTTTGTCAGAGCAAGCAAAGGGGCAGGTGGGCCACCTGATGTTAAGTGGTCACCACCGGACATAAACACTTGTAACACTAGAAGTGTTGCAGGTGCTAACTGAAGAGTTGAATTATATTCATAAAACAGGATAATAAATATTCTTTATATATATGAGACAAACAGAAACTTATTAAGCATTCAAAATGGCTGTTTTACGCTAAATATATCGAATAATTTCAATCCTATAAAGGGTTGAACCTCGGTTGAAAGTTGTCAGAAATGGTCTATTTGCTATTTGGTTAAATCTGCATTCCCTACTGGCTACTACCACAGTTAAAATACTACCAAGCTACTACTATAGTTGTTTCATGTGATGTGTGAACGGCTATAAGTCATCTAGGTAACCCCTCGGGACTAATATATAATTGAACTAGCGGTCCGCCCCGGCTTCGCCCGTGGTACCTACATGTTTAAACTATCCTATCTCTCAAGTTGGATCGAACTGCACATGTTGTGCGAATTTTATTATAATCGGTTAAGTGGTTTAGGAGTCCATTGGGACAAACGATTTGACACGAGATTTATATATATTAAGATATAGGAACAAATAAAACAAAATATGTAATTCATAGTGAAGTTTTAATACATTCGTTGTAAAGCATAGTAGGAACGTAACATCACAATATAAAATATGGAATAAGTACACAACCACAAAGTAAACAAAACAAAATAAAAGAACATGTTTCTAAGAGACTGTATACATGATACTATAAAACCATAGTTACATTATGCATATTATCTATTTTTGAAATATATTTTCACGTACATAGTTGAAAATAAGTTATAATATAAAAAAATAAAACATGATCCGACAGTGTATCGATAAGTCATCTGCGTCACTACTACATTCAATTTCTGATATAAAAATGCATCAAATGCGCAATTTTTTCAAAATACACCTTCATTCCGTACCACCAATTTTTCCCAGTCTTACCATTTTATATATGTTGTGCAAAAATAAGTAACAATTTCATGAATATTTCACTCATTACCTACATTAAGACCTTAATACTAAATTCTTTGTTTTAAGGACGTGTTCTTCAATCCGAGGAAATAAGCTACTTTTGGTACAGTTTCTGATGAAATGAAACTACATATATTAAAGAAAACTAATAATTGCCACTAACAGATTACTTCTTCATCTCCTAATCATGGAAATTTTTGGATCAAAATTTTGCTACATAGTTGTTGTCATAAAAACGATTGAAATTTATGTATAAATGGATCTTCATTCGGCAAAATTCATCTGATAGGACATACATAATTAGATTTTCAAAAATACCCTAGGGAAGCAGATACCTATAAAGTGTTAAAAACACGAGGAAAATATCGATATAATCTATCTGTTTTCAAAAAGTGTCCTTAAAACAAAGACACTATTAAATTAATGGAATTTTTAATAATTATCTATTCCATACTTAATTAGATTTCATTACGTTATATAATGTTTCAGCACACGGTGAATTGCCGTACTATGCGATTCAAATAGGAATAGGATCGATACATCGCCATTTCGTGACGTTATAGGTGTAAATAACGAATCAAATGTAAACACGCTTGTATTTAAATTTGATATAAAAGTCCGACAAAATAAAATCTTTATTGAGATGCAAAATAATAATTTCCAAGTACCTAGTACATATTTTTCAAATGACTTTTATACGTAGTTTACGCATAAAGGTCATCGACGTTCCTATTCTCAGTTGGATCGCATAGTACAATACTTATACTAATTTATAATAATATATTACTATAAACTTAACTCTAAATAACTGCCAATTTAGAGAACTTAGCTTTAACTTTAACTTAGCTTAAACAAAGAAGCGGCTAAATTTCTCAAAATAAGCTTCTATTTTATTCTAGTTAATAATAACATTAACAAAATAATTTGCAATAGAATACACCAGCGATCGTTTAACGAAATAATACAAATAATTGTGTAATTCGATGATTTCATACAAATATGTATAAAAATTTATTGTAAGTTCGATTTTGACATAAAAATACATATCTCGATAAAAATATATAATAATGTTTTGCTTATCCTATTAATCTATGTAAAATCTTAATTTCTTTTATTTTGAGCTAGTAACTATTCGAGTTACATTCGATTGGATTTAATGAAAATTAACTCATGTAAAAACTTAACAGAAAATATTATTTAAAGATCAAATTCATAGAAGGTAAATCTTTGAACTAATTATTCGAGCTTTTTTTGTTATTTGTATTTTCGGAGAAACAATAAGGTTTAAGTTAAAACAATAAAAATTAAATATATGTATATGATAATATCAGAATTTATATGATAGTAGCCCACAATTCATATCTTACACTAAATTATATAAGACTGTTTGAAAGAGAGTTAGAGCAATTATATTATAAGTAAAAAGGTGTAATGACGTCGAAATGTGGCAAATTATCCATATTTTACTTCATTTATCTCTTTTACGGTAACAATAATTGAATCATGCCATCTTACTTTGACGTCTAATCGTGTGTGCGTTAGTGTGCCGTTTTTAAGGATTGAATGTTGTGTTGGTAACTTATCTACACTATTGTTCTTTTAATATCATTTATGTTAACTTTAATATTAATCTAATTTTATTAATATTAGGGCCGATTTTTTAATGCTTGGATAAAACTTATCCGTCCAATAAAGTATTACACGATAATATTAAAATGTCACGTAAACTGTCAAATACGGGCAATTAGAATACGTTTTTAAAATGGTTGTTTTATACATTATTCGACGAATAAGTTTTAACCAAGGATTGAAAAATCAGCCCTAATGATCAATTGCTTATCAAAACTAGTTAGTAGTATAATTTTCAAAATGTAGAAATTAACACTATTTGTACTGTTTGATGTTCTAAGTAAAGATTGAAAAAACTGCACTTTAAAAAGCACACAGAAACGCAAACTACACTAACCTCTTGCGGCCTTGTAAAAAAGGCCAGTCTATTTTCTAAAGATTGCTATGTAACACAGTGAAATCATATTTAAATATATAAGTAAATAAAATAATATTTCCAATAATAATGTCTCTAACAAACAGTCCATAATATACTTCCTCATCCCGTACTCTCCGACATGCGCCTTTCATCTTGTTCCAATTGACTTTCAATTCGGCGTCCTTTTAGCAATATGTCCATTGTCCTGAAAATGAAATTTAAACATTTATTAGACAATACAATTTTATTATTTCACCTAAATATTGCATATTAAGGGCCGATTTTTCAATGCTCAGATAAAACTTATCCGTCCAATAAAGTATTACAGGATAATAATAAAATGTCACGTAAACTGTCAAATACGGGCAATTAGAATACGTTTTTAAAATGGTTGTTTTATACATTATTCGACGAATAAGTTTTATCCAAGCATTGAAAAATCGGCCCTAAATGGAAGTTTAAGGAAATTTTCATTTAGAAACCCACGTTCGTGTCTTATTGTAAATTATATTATAAAATGTAGTAAAACGGACAAAGTACCCTTAAATACAAAATCATTGCAATGCTATGCACTAAAATAAACAATAGCTTTCTAGAAGAATTTGACACTTTATTTTATGGCAGTTATGTTCAAAGACTATTCTATCGCTTAGGAAACTCTGCCTAATACACGCGCGGGCAGACTTTCGCTTCGGACAACATTTTTGTAACCTCACTGAAAAACCTTAATTTTCTTTTTTTTCCAATACATTGGTTGCTCGGGTTGCTTGGAAGAAATTGCTTGAAGCAATAAAGCCGCCCTTTGCATCAAATGTCCTATCTGTGTGTGTGAAATTTGTATTTGTTTTGTATGCAATAAATTATAAATAAATCCATACTAATATTATAAATGCGAAAGTAACTCTGTCTGTCTGTCTGTTACTCAATCACTCCTAAACTACTGAACCAATTTGCATGAAATTTGGTACGGAGATATTTTGATACCCGAGAAAGGACATAGGCTACCTTTTATTGCGAAATATGTACCACGGGCGAAGCCGGGGCGGACCACTAGTAAATAAATAAATTAGAAAAATACTCACAAAGCCAAAACAAAAACCACCGCCTGCGTGCACACGGTCAGGTAGAATATCGAGTTGATGTGCCGCGAGTCGAGCGTCGCCTTGTAAAGCTGCGAGTACACTATCGACGCGAACATTCCCACCGCGTTCTCCATTACTGACAGAAACGCGAACGCGACACCTGGTGACAAAAGATGATTGATTTTTGAAGTGCAACGTCTTAAGGCGCGTTAAGAGCAAGAAGCTTATATCTAATACACTGGAGATTGCACTATGAACATTAACTTGTAACAAGAAAATATGACGTTGAATGACGCCTGTATGTTTTTTTATTTCTTTCACACCTAACTTGGCAAGTTGAAAGTTAAAATTAGTTAGTTAAAATTTCAAGGTCGTGTCATGCCAATACCGTCATGTCATAGAGCTAGGCGACGATTT
The DNA here is from genome assembly GCF_061535395.1 of Colias eurytheme. Taxonomy (NCBI): domain Eukaryota; kingdom Metazoa; phylum Arthropoda; class Insecta; order Lepidoptera; family Pieridae; genus Colias; species Colias eurytheme. Next base: position 3,027,815 of record NC_142980.1, read on the forward strand.
TGGTATCTTTGAATCTTGTCAAAGAAGTTTCACTTCCGATACGTGTGACATGACTTTTACAAAACCTGTATCGAATTACATAATATATGCATTGTTTGTTAGTGATTTAGAAAAATAAATGAAAACTAAAACGAATGAGTATTATCAACAGCAGGAGCAGTAATATGAAGGTTGCCTGGCCTTTGAGCCATAAGGCAGATAATCTGATTTTGAATGGTTTTGTTTTACTTTTATTTTAAACTAGATTTCCACCCGCGGCTTCGCCCGCGTTTTCAAAGGAAAACCCGCATAGTTCCCGTTCCCGTGGGATTTCCGGGATAAAACCTATCCTATGTGTTAATCCAAGTTACCCTCTATATGTGTGCTAAATTTCATTGTAATCGGTTCAGTAGTTTTTACGTGAAAGAGTAACAAACATCCATACGTCCATACAAACTTTCGCCTTTATTGCGAAGTATATTAAGAAGATAACTAGCCGCTGTGCGCGGTTTCACCCCCGTTAGTCTTAGCGTGATGATACATAGCCTATAACCACCCCATAACCTTCCTCGATAAATGGGCTATCTAACAGCGAAAGAATTTTTCAAATCGGACCAGTAGTTCCCGAGATTAGCGCGTTCAAACAGACAAACTCTTCAGCTTTATAATATTAGTATAGATTGTACAGAAAAGAGTAAATATAATATTTCCCGTTTAGTCCTATATACTCTCTACTATATACTGACCTCTTTCGCTCGGGGTCAGCACCTTACTGGCCATAGAGCGCACGAGCGACACGACGCAAGGCCCGAGCGCGGCCGCACTAGCACCGACATACATGAGCTGCCCGCTCGTTGCTTGCGCGTATATCAAGTGCCCACCCATGTGCGCTAGAGCACCTAACATCACTATTAGCTGAAAGTGTATATTTATTTGTTGAAATAACGTAAAATATGAATTATCCAATGTGGGTTGTATTTGTAGTATGTATGTTCTTATCCAGTATTTTGCGAACGGGTTTGCGAACTCGTGCGAATGTGCGTGACCAGCATTATGATAAATCAATGAATTTTCAGAATTTATTGTGGCATTTCTTTATTGCCACAATGCGTTGGGATTTAGAGCCACAACATGAATTTATTACAGTGACCACAACGCGTTGTGAGTTATTTTGTCGCTCAACGATTACTCACTGATTACTCATATAGAATGATACTTTGAAGCCATATTTATCGATTTGTAATAAGAAAAATAACAATACAAATGTCTAAGGGCGGGGGCACACGATGCGTTGCGGACTTGTAACCACCAAGACGAGGCGGGGAGGGGTGAATGCGGTGCGACGTCGGAGCGGCACCGCTCAGTTGTTTTGCATCACAAGGAAGGGCACGCTGTGCAACGCTGCTACGACGCCGCTGCGACATAACAACGTTACGGCGCCGCACCGCTCGTGTGCCCACTGACACGGTGAAATCTTTGCGGTGCGGCGCCGCAACGCATCGTGTGCCCCCGCTCTAACTTGATTTTTTAAAATCTTTGTATAAGTTAGTTTATTTGTACACTAGCTTTCCGCCCGCGGCTTCGCCCGCGCAGTCAAAGAAAAACCCGCATAGTTCCCGTTCCCGTGGGATTTCCGGGATTGCGTCATTTTCCCGGGATAAAAAGTAGCCTATGTCCTTTCTCGGATATTAAAATATCTCCATACCAAATTTCATGAAAATTGGTTCAGTAGTTTAGGCGTGATTGAGTAACAGACAGACAGACAGAGTTACTTTCGCATTTATGATATTAAGTATGGATATTAAAGAGAATAATTAATTTATATATGGATATAAAATACACACCGTATCCCTCCATTCCAGTACTTTTGTCATAAGCGGTATTCCAAAAAGAGTAAAGATCACATAGCAAGTGTTTAAATACGTTTTAAAGTTGCTGTAGTTTGTCGAGTCCCATTTGAATACTTTTGAAGTGTACAGATATAACACGGCCTTTTCATCTGAGAAATTATATAAATGTTAATAGTAATATGATTTATACGTGTGTTTTAATTTGTTTTTATTCAAATAGGGAAAATAAATATTGTACTACATATTTTAAGAAAAACCTTTAAATGTACACTTGGTAATACCCGAAGTATACAATTTTGAATAATAAATAGGTCCTTATTTTCATGATTATATTTTTAACAACAATTTTGAAGTGCAACTTCTTTAGCGCGTCGTCGAGAGTAAAATTTCAAAGTCGAATAATGGCAATACCGTCACGTCATGGACTAAGGCGACGAATTAGATATCTTTGAATCTTGCCAAAGAAGTTTCATTTTTGATACGTGCGCTCGGCACACACGCTTTATATTATTACACTATAATTTAAGATAAAAAATGATACCCACCACGTTGAAACGTATAAAACGCCATAGAAATGAGCAGAAACCATAAGAACATCCTCTTATTATTGGGCCTGTGTTTCGTCAGTGTAACAAACGTTTGTTTTATATTATTTAAGTCAAAGAAATCCTTCAAAGGGTTCTTAATTCCGGCATCTCTTAGTGACACTTGTTCGCTCCGAGTTTGCCACTTTAGGAAGAAAATACAGTGCAGTGTTGCCAGCGCCATGAGACAGGAGTTTATAGCGAACATGGCTGTGAAGGAGCGGTTTACCAGCTTCGTGTATATTAGGTTACCTGGAAATATATATTAATTATATTAATAAATAATTTGTGGCATGAAAGTAGTAATTATGCTAGTTTGTGCGTTTTGTGATTTGTCGGATTTTTTGACGTGACAACGTCTTATAATTCGATAGAGCCGGCTGCACGCACGAAAAAACATGACTCATGCGGCGTTACCTTGCTCTGAGGCGTTCCATGTAGGCTTGAAGTGCAAGCGAGAGCGCGGAACGAGCGACAAAGAAGCACAATAGGCCGTTGTCACGTTCAACTATCGTCAGTAAACCGACTTTACAGACAACCAATTTTTTTTTATTATAAATAGAAGCTATTTTGCTGTAAACAAAAAAAAATATATTCTCCGAAATAATAGTATAGACTCAGGACCAGAATTTGTCATTTACTTTAACAAAGGTAGTTAATTTAGTATGATAATTTATAATTAACTTCCTTTTGTATTTTCATTTCATTCATTTTTATATGGTAGTTAGGAATAACATTTCTAAATGCTGTTTTACATACATCGCAAAAACATAAAAAAATGTATGACTCAGATAACCTCAATACAATGATAAATGCGGTATAGAAATGTTTTACCATAAGTAATTAATTCTATTCGATAACAAAGTTCAAGCGATGTACTTATGAGATTTATTACATGATAGTATTTGTTTGTATTGATAAAAGTGGAGCTATGGATCCTAGTATTTAGACATAGATCTTGTCCTAGGTTTTTTCGAATTAATTTCAATGGAGAAATATTTTGAGATGAACCTAGACTTAATGTCTGTATTTTGCATATAAATGTGTGAACAACTAGCGACAAATAGGAAATTTCTATCGCGGCATTCCTGCGTCTCACGTCTTATTTACTAAGTAAATGACGTCGCGTGTATAAATACTAACAATACATAACTAAACTATTTTTAATAAACGATAACACGTTAAGAAAAATATCAGTAGGTATTTATTCACGTCATTGTCAGTATTTATACAAAAGCCAATTTTCATCAAAATCATTCCCCTTTTAAGCGCAGTCGGTTACTCACCCAGTGCTATCCCAGTAGGCATAGTGCTCAAGTACACAGCGTCCAACACGCCGACGCGCAGGGTTCGATTCTTGACTGAGGACACGTCGGCCAAGTACGCGAAACAACCCGCGAATATGGCCAAGTCCGAGCCCGTCAGTGCAGAAGGGAAAGCCGCGAAGTATATTATGTATTCTACGGGCCAAGCTGGAAGGAAATTTGTATATTTGATAAGGGAATAATGGAGAAAAATATTTAAAGAGAAAAGTAAGCAAGCGTACAGAGCAAGTTGTTTATAATTTCGCTTTTTATAATATTTTGTTACAGTATAAATTGAAATTGAAATAGATCGCATTATTTAGTATGGCCATGAGTACGCGGTTTTGCTACTGAAAAATATATACCTATACAGTAAATAGTTCATGGTAGCGCCTTGCAGTGATCTTTGTCCATTGTTGGAACGCAACATTATTACAATTCTAATTTAATGTTTTCACAGAAAATTAGTAAATTTAAAATAATTTGTAGCCATTTTCTATTTCTTCATAGGTACACATAGTATTGCATTGGCTTGAAATTATTTTTCTACATCGCCACATCATAATAATCATTCAATTAAAATTCGCATTGGTGCATAAAATCATGATTGCATAAGAATTAAAATTAAAAAGAGTAAACTATTCTTTCTACTTCTTGATTTTTTTATAATATCGAAGATCTTGTAGCTAGCATAATATTGAAGTTGCCAAAACATACGTGATTAACAAATTATTATAATTGTAGCTATATCATCTAAGTTTAATCTAGTTATTAGGAAGTAGCTGTGCCCCGCGGTTTTACCAGCATTGCTCCACTACTTGTTGGTCTTAGCGTGATGATATAATATAGCCTATAGCCTTCCTAGATAAATGGGCTATTTAACACCGAAAGAAGTTTTCAAATCGGACCAGTTGTTCCCGAGATTAGCCCGTTCAAACAAATAAACAAACTCTTCAGCTTTATAATATTAGTATAGATGTAGGATGTATTATGATTTATAAATATATTGCGTATCGAAAATCTAATCTTCTTCTTATATATAAAAATGAATCGCAAAATGTGTTGGTAAGCGCATAACTCGAGAACGGCTGAACCGATTTCGATAATTCTTTTTTTATTATATTCCTTGAAGTACGAGGATGGTTTTTATGTAGAGAAAACGCAAATATGTCCTACCACGGTCGAAGCTGGGGCGGACCGCTAGTTGTTTAAAAAAATAAAATCTCAAGATTGGTAAATTATATCCTTCTTTAGTATTAATCATTATTTTTCAAAGACCATTGAAACCTATAAATGCACATTGCAAAAGAAGGTTCCAAAAAGATCTCTGCTTAATCGTTACAACAATAATTTACACAATAGATAAAATGTTAATGCAAGGAAAATTAATTTAAAACAAGTATTCGCCGTGAAATATCGCAAGCATTTTATATTCATGGCTTATTTGCAAGGCATTATCTTATCGAAGTCTAGACAGGTAGAAAGACAAGCAACCGTCACTATCAAATGTAATATATTCATGGGAGTTAAAACTTAATCTTATTTTAATATTATTATTTATTACTAGCGCGAACGGTCCACACATCCATAGGAGAAATTTTTTTCGAAATCAGTTCAGTTGTTCCCGAAATTAGCACGTTCAAACAAACAAACTGTTCAGCGTTATATTATAAGTATACATTGAAAAACTTTAAAATAAATAACAATCGCAAGTGCAAAATCATTTAAAAAAGTAATTGTGCATAAAGATACATACATAGCAGTCGCACACACATACACATACATTTATAATTATTACGTAAAATTTTTCAAGAAACAAACAAAACTTTGAGATAATAAATACAATTTGACCTATTATTGATCTATGATATATTTTATTTCTTATTATATTCGCATTTGCATAATGTAAATTTGTCTACAAAGAATTGTGTATTACATATTTATTTATACATATAATAACGAATGTATAATAACATCTATTCAGGCATCAAACCAATTTTATTCTATTCAAAGGCGAAAGCTGAAGCCTCTAAAAAACTTGAAAAAATAATTAATTGGATATATTTCTTAGAAGTCATTTACAATTAATTATTTTTCGGGATCGTTCACTGACAGAGGCTTAAAAAGTATTATGAAATAACGTTTATTAAAACAGCCCACAGCCGAATACTTTGCTATTATATTACTACTAGCTTTCTGCCCGCGGCTTCGCCCGCGTTTTCAAAGATAAACCCGCATAGTTCCCGTTCCCGTGGGATATCCGAGATAAAACCTATCCAATGCGTTAATCCAAGTTACCCTCTATATGTGTGCTTAATTTGCGTGAAAGAGTAACAAACACACACATACACATCCCCACAAACTTTCGCATTTATAATATTAGCAGGATAGGTTTAAATTAATCATATAAAGATATAGAATACTAGCTTTCCACCCGCAGCTTCGCCCGCGCAGGCAAAGAAAAACCCGCATAGTTCCCGTTCCCGTGGGATTTCCGGGATAAAACCTATCCTATTTCCCGGGATAAAAAGTAGCCTATGTCCTTTCTCGGGTATCAAAATATCTCTATACCAAATTTCATGCAAATTGGTTCAGTAGTTAAGGCGTGATTGAGTAACAGACAGACAGACAGAGTTACTTTCGCATTTATAATATTAGTATGGATTATCTTATTCTCCCTCAGTCCCCGAATCACAGACACAATAGAAAATCAAGATTCAAAACTGTCTATCGAGACTACCTTCTAGGAATACAAAAATCAGTTCCATAATTTTGATATATTTATTTATTTTTCTTTGTTTATTTTTGTTCATTTGCACAGTCTTTCCGCCGTAAGGCGTAAGCCTACAGAGTTATCTACACCTTCCGTGGAATGCTTGTTGGTTCCTGATTTTTATTATTATTTCTTATATTGTGTATTTCCCTTTCATTTGTGTACCTATATGTTTATTGATATTGTATACTATAATTTTATAAATATTTAACCTTTATCTCCCTTGCTATCCATTTATTTAAGTTTATTTTAATTTTCTGCCCTCAAGAGGCATTGGCAGAATATCAGCGTCCGGGTTTCTTTAAAAAACTCAGACATTTATGCTGAGCCAAGGCCTGTTCGTAGAACGCAGTGCACATTAACGGTTTAATTGTTATATGTACTTTTAATATTTCTGTGTGTATGAGTGTTTTCTGTATTGTTTACTGTTTTTTATCTTTTGTGTTTTATTTGTAAGTGTGATTGTGTTCTATGAATAAACGTTCTATCTATCTATCTATCTATCTATCTATTGTGTCGCGGCCCGATCGGGCCGCTCGGTGGTCAATGGGTTAATCACATATAAATATAATATCTTCGCAAATAAATTAATAGATCAAGGCAGATATCTCATATACAGATAGTTAGCATGTTTATTGTTTACCAACACTTCTCAATATAATATTATAATCTTTGCATGTAGTTATTATATGAAGATTACACTTGTACTTAATGTTTAGTTTCACCTATCTTTATTATATGACTTCTAATAATAAACGTATGTAGTTATTTAATAGTTACATTGTAATGAATATTTCTATCATCTTAACGATATTATAAACATAGAGATGCTCATGATATATAGCTTTCGTAATAGACTATTCGAGAAGCAAGGGCCATGTCGCGAAGTTTTATAAATTAAATAAACTATCATGGATATTGCCCTAACTCCTTAAGAAGTTCAAATAAATAAACCTTTAGTCAGTCTTCTTAAAACATTGAAGAGGCGAAAGATCGGTTTATATACAGAAATTTTTTATGTATACAAATATAAGATGTATTTGATCAAAAATTGATCGATAGATGATAACAAGCACAGCTTAACACACACACAAACCAAAATACTTACAATTAGTAGTAATAAACGTGATCATAACAGAGAAGTACAGTTTCCCGATAAGGCCGGCCAGTATGATGATCTTCCTGCCTCGCTTGTCACTGTACGAGCCAAGGAAGAAAGCCAGGAGGAGAGGAACTATGTGGCCCGCTACCCCGTTCCATTGGTGGAACACTGAAGCTGTTACCTGGAATATCATATTTAAATATATATAAATCTCGTGTCACAATGTTTGTCCTCAATGGACTCCTAACCGATTATAATAAAATTCGCACACCATGTGCAGTTCGATCCAACTTGAGAGATAGGATAGTTTAAACATGTAGGTACCACGGGCGAAGCCGGGGCGGATCGCTAGTATTTAAATATATTTGTATGATGTTGGGGGCTTAGACCTCTTATTGTCTGACTGTATTAAATCCTCGTAATATTATCGTCATTATATTTTAATGGCAAAAGTACGAGAGAATGTACGAGGTATGTTTGTGACTGTTTCACGCGAAAACCACCGAACCGATTTTGATGATACTTGGCAGTGATGTAGATTATATATGTACCAGAATTACACATCAGCTAGTTCAAACTTTAGTGTCTTTTACGAGCATACATTTAGAAATTGAACACTTATTATTTCATCATGTTAATTATTCCGACTTTAAGTTTAAACTATATTTAAAACAATGCTTAGGTAGCACTAAGCAGTGCCAATGAAAAATTTTTCATTATATAAACACTTAAAAAAAGAAGTAAATAGAAGTTTATACTCGAAATTTTTGCATTATAATTCAAAGGGTAACTTTAAGGGTAAAGGGTACTTCAATTTAATTCCTTCCTGTTTATTCTATAGTTTTATTCACTATAAAATTTGCAAACAACCATTAAAGAGCCATATCATAATTGTAATACTAACACTAGAATAAGATTTTACTAATAGTATATGGGCTATGTGGCCTGAAATAAATGAAGTTTATTTATATCAATTGTTTATCACGGGAGGGGAGAATAAGCACAAACCTTGACCTCTGAAGATTATAAAACCGCCAAATAAATAGTCAAAAGTCCATCTTTTAGTAAATATTTTATGTGACGGTCAGCGTGTACTGTATATATGTATTATGTATTATGCATGTATATGTTACTACTTAACAAATTCTCAGTTATCCTTTTTATTAAAATTCTCATTTATCTATATGTATATATAAAAATGAAACCCGTTTTCCTTGGTCAAGGCATCACGCGTGAACGGGTGGACCGATTTCGATAATTCTTTTTTTATAATATTCCTTGAAGTACGATAGTTCTTATGGAAAGAAAACATAAACAAGTACCACGGGCGAAGCCGGGTCGGACCGCTAGTACTTAATATTTATCCGTCTTAATCAACAAATGCAGTTTTGATGTTGAGTTTTCAATTTCAGTTCACAATTTTTCCGTAATTTTGTTATATAAAATATTTGAATTTCTTGAGAATTTTGTTATGTCTGGTTATCGATATCTAAAGACACTTTCGAGTGGTTTTCTGATAAAATTGTCATATAAAGACGACTTCTGAATACGGAAAAGATGAAATGGCTAATAGACGAGATTATGTAGCTAGGAAATTGCTTATCTGATTGAAGAAGAAATATTTAAGCATCTATAGTAAGCGTAAATATTAAAATATTTATCTTTTAAATTGTGTTACAAAATGATTGTGTGAAAACTGAAAATGCATATACTGCACAATATATTTAATTACTAAAAAATACATGAAAATTCTTTTATAAAAACCAAACCGCCTTCATATTGTCAGATCTAAACTAAATTTAAAAGGGACCACATGATGATCATCGATGATGGTTTTAAAAATATGTATGTACCTATTCAGCCCGGGTACAAGAATAGGCTATATGATCAAAACATCCAAATCAAAACTAAACAATCATTTGTCGTTTTTAGGCACATCAAGGTAAAACTGACTGGTTAACAATTCTCAGAAAGGTTATAGTTAATTGGCTCTAATTCTTACACTGACTTTGAAATGTCCTTTATTTGAGTGGGAATTTTGAGAACCATATAATAAAAAGATTGAGCATTCAGATTTTATACAATCTTTTGAATATAACTAATATTGCAAAATATTGTAGTTGAAATTGATTGATTAAAAAAAACTACTATCACTATAAAAACAATTACCTATTTTATCAATGGACATAGAAACCATCAACCATTTAAACATAAGCTTAAAATTTACATATGTATAGTATACACTAGTAGAGAAAATATGTAATGTAAATAAAAAAATGCACTACATATTGTATTAAATTGGTATATCTGTACTATTATGCTAGAATACATATATATTGTTACATTAAAAATAATAACAGGTAATTAGATGCTATGGTATGTGAAAAACTACACTAATAGATATGATTTCATAACTGTGCATTACAAGTAATTTATATGTTAATATCCGATTCACCATACCACAGCAGTAAATAATCAGCTGATATAACTTCAAGAAATTTATTCTTGTATCTATAATTATATTCTAATTTTCAATTGTATATTGTGTATCTCTCTCTCTAAGTTGTGATTAGATGAGATCGTAAAGTTAATCATTTAGTACCATCTTTAGCTCTCTACATTTTAAACATTCCCTAAAAAATAATCCTACTTGATTGATGAAACCCCTTGCATACTAAGTTTCTCCTCAATCCTCAACTCCTGTTGGTCTTAGCATGATGTTATGTAGCCTTCCTCCATAAAAGGGTTTTATGGATTTTTCCAATCGGATCAGTAGTTCCTGAGATCAGCATGTTCAAACAAACAAACAAACTCTTCAGCTTTATAATATAGAGGTATAGATAGCTCATTTAATGGAAGAAGATAGCCAGATACATAACATCTATCCTAATTAAACACAACACAAATATATCTTACCTGCACTTGCTTGTTGATGTCATCATATTCGCTTATATTGTAGCAGATGTCTTCACTATAGCCATGGTTCACAGTACATGCTCGAAACAAATAGAATGTTTGTTCTATCACATTGGTTATCATGAACGCCATCATGTAGAAGAACATGACAGGCTCCACTGTGATGTATGTGTACCATGGCTTCCTGGCTTCCACCTAAAAGGTTTGTTAAAATAGATTTTATATGTGTCAGTTTAAAAGATTGTATGTTAAAGTGAAACTTCTTTAGGCGAATTGAGAGTAAAATTTCAAGGTCGCGTTATGGCAATACTGTCACTTCAGAGTAAGGCGAACATTTTAGTATCTTTGAATTAGGGAAAGAAGTTTCACTTTTGACACGTCATGTGCTCGTTACATATAATATAGTATTACAGAACAATTTAAATCTAATATATTAAATTATGTTTGTAATTAAACTCCTTCCGGAGGACTAGACTGATTTTTATGAAAATTTCTATGGATATGAGAATCAACCAGTAAATTATTATTAATGTAGAACAATGTATGCCAGATCAGTTAGTCTTATGTACTTATAATAATTCTAGTGTACATATTGTTTTATAATTTTCCTTATAAGATAAAGAAGTGCAGTATGTGTACTACGGTGATTTAAATGTGTTTTTATTGCATATTGTTGTATGCTTCTTATTGTATGTTATCTAGTATTAAGCACACTAACAATATGTATATTGTAACTAGCGGTCCGCCCCGGCTTCGCCCGTGGTACATGTTTACGTTTTCTCTACATAAGAACCATCCTCGTACTTCAAGGAATATAATAAAAAAATAATTATCAAAATCGGTTCAGCCGTTCTCGAGTTATGCGCTTACCAACACATTTTGCGATTCATTTTTATACTTATATATAAGATGAAGTTAATTATTCCATGATGAACTAAATAATATCCACATATGTAATTTATCAATCCTTATAGTGAAAGGTATCCAGTAGGCACATTAAATATAATAAATTAATTCAAATAAGTAATAAATATTTGACTAAATTTAGGACTAATTAAAAAACATCATGAAATCGATAATAACGTAGATCTCATGTAACCTACAATTGTATTATGCAATAGTACACAAAATAGCAATTTTATGTTTATTTTAAAATCGGCTGGTTGATATCAATATAGGGTTATCTTACATAATATTAAATAAAGTTGTATTTACCATATACGAAGATTCATCCGAATTTTTTACATCCATGTTTGTGTTTCAAATAAATAAATTAAATAAAACTAAACAAAAACAACACAAAATAATTACAACATTTTGTTCCACTCGTTACTTCATAACAACAAAAATAAAGAAAATAATATGTTTTTATTATCAAGCCTACCCTACCACGCGCATTGCCGCCACAATTCACACTTCACAATCACATTTTCGTTCGAACTTCGCATTTCGCTTCGCAATCAAATCGATACGCTGACAAGCTCGGCTGACAAGTGTGACAACTGACAGGACTTTTTTGATGTTGACAGACTATTAAAAACACATGTCGACAGATAAAAATATTAAATACTCTATCAAGCAAACTCTATAGATCATTAATTATTTAATGATTAGCTATCAAGAGACTACTCTTACACTACTCGTCTGCCCGTCTAAGAAACTATACAATTACTTACTAACAATGCAACTAGTACCTACGTCACAAGTGAATTTTTCATTATTCATAATATTATATTCTGTAGCCGCTACTTCTAAGTTCATTCTTATAGACTAAGGGCGTATTCAGAAAGAAAGCTTGAAACTTATAAGCGCTTATCGGCGCTTGTCATGTTCATATATTTTCCTGTCAGTGCTGGTAACCCGCGCAGGAAAATATATGAACATGACAAGCGCCGATAAGCGCTTATAAGTTTCAAGCTTTCTTTCTGAATACGCCCTAAGCTTATAAGCTTATAGACACATTATCAAAGTTATACTTTTGTTTTCTAAAAAAAAGACGGGTTGCACTCCGGGAGAGCCGGCAGAATTAGTGAAAACTTGATTATTAACGTTCAGCATGTTTGATATTTTGGAATGGTATCCGTCTTACGCATGGAATATAAGGGCTTAAAAAAAAATCAGACAAAGCATCTGCTTTGTTTATTTTCGATCAGGCCACGTGTCCAGACGCGAGTTTAAGATTTTATACCCAACGCCGCTAAAGAAGTTTTCACTTCAAAAAAGGAAAAACTTTTAAAAGCTAATATTATAGCCGCAATAAAGTGGGAAACGTGAACTGTCAACTGCTACTAATAAAATACCCATAAAATCATAGATAATATTATGTACAAAGATTTGTGCTTATGTAGCTTATATTATAGTTCACCTTTGTTTAATTTCTCTATATTATTTTTAATCTTTTGTCCTCTTTTCAAGCGAAATCCCTCAGAAGAATAAACCTATAGAGTTCTTATATTGAGACAGAACAAAATACATATTTTCTAATCTACTTACTCTTAGTCAATAACAGCATAAGTCAGATTGAGATAGCGATAGAGTATCTGCACTGTCTTCAAACGTAGCGCGCCGGCAGTCAGTTTGTTTTCCAACCAGCTGGTGGGCTCAGTGCGTCAAGTGTTTTTAACGAAATATTTAGAAAATATAAAGTGTATAGTGTTTCTTTTTATTTGTCAGTGTGCTAAAATGACTATTGTATGTTTAGCTACCGGCTATTACTAGTCGAATGGGAGTTTTGGATGAAAACAATGAAAAAATATCTTTCCATCGGTAAGTGATTTTCAGCAAATTGATAAATATTTATGTTCTAACCCTATTTGAAGGTTTTATCAAGCGCTTTTTTATAAGTTTATGTTGTAACTGTAACATTTACCCACTTTATGGGGTTGTGGAATACAAAAGAATTAAATAATTTTAAAAAAATTTCACAATATTATCACGTTTGGCATTTTGTTTACCACCGTAGTGTTGTAACACATCTAGCGTATATTATCGATTTATGACAAAAAATCTATTTCATATTAACGTTGATTTATTTATTTTGTTTCTTATATCAGATTTATATGTAGTTGTTGTAGCAAATAATATGTAGATGTAAATTTTCTACAGCAGGAAAATAAAAAATACCACGTGGTTGTTTTATTTGACTTATCTGTTTAGTTTGTTGTTTTTCTTTTAGATTATTAATAAATTCATTTTGTTTTAGATTTCCAGAGCTAAATAAAAAATGGGTATAAAACATGAGACGTGTAGATTGGACGCCGTCGAAATTTGATAGATTGTGTTCACTGCATTTCGAGCCTGCGTGTTATCAAGATGGATACTCTAGAAGAATTGTGCAATCTTACGCTTACGTTTTTTTTTGTTCCTTTAGATAATAAATACATTTGTGTGTGAGTGAATTTTTATTTGGAAATACATATAAAAAATTTTACACATTTACTTTAAATGTGTAACTATAGTACGACATAAAAGAGATGAAATTAATTATTTTGGAACTAATTCGTTTTTCATTACCTGGCAACCCTGAATTGGCAATGTAGCTGTCAAGTTGAATAAAAATTTGTTGTTTTTTTCGTGAAGTGGAGAATTAATGAGATAAAATTGTTATTTAGAACAAGAAATTTAAATAAAAAAGGAGATATCATGAAAAAGGTTAAACGTAGCGGTGTCCGTAATGTGGTGTATAAAGTTTTTATTCGGTGTTTGTCCGAATTTCAAGCTGGAAATTTATTGACTGATTTGGAAAACGTTTACAAACGTACAGCAGAATATACCGGTGAGATTCCATTTATTTTTGCTCAGTACTACGTAAAATAGAATATTCCATTAGTAACGAGTGTTTAATGTATGTATGTATGGCGATTATTACGTTTTCGCAAATTAATTTGAGGTTATTTGTATGTAAACAAAAACTAGTTTATATAGTGCGACCAGCACAATTTGAGTCAAGAAGTTATATCCAATCCAACCAGCCTCAAATAAAGTACCTAGTTTAGATTTTACTACATAGTATAGTGATAACTGTTTTCATACAGCTATCTATCTATTAATCAATCAAACCATAAGAAAAAAAATCATATTTACTGTATCATATTTACAGATACTGAAGATGCCCCGTACCCTCTTGCCAGTACTTCGAAACAGAGTGATGATCAGTCCTTTGAAGGAGTAGAATATTTAGATTTTGATGAATTATATTAATGTACAAAATTTATCTACAAAAAAAATAAAAATATGTGGTTTTCAAATCGCCTTGTTTTTTTCTACCCGACGGACCCAGAAAGAGGGTAATGTGTTTGAGCTGCATGTATGCTTGTTTGTTTGTATGTTTGATTCTATGTGCGCCTCTGCAGTCTAAACACTTGACCGATTTTTATAAAATAACTAATTCCAAATACATTTAAGTAAAATTTGACCTAGGTAGGTCAATTAAAATACTAATGTATTTTTGTCTTAAATTACACTATTGCTACACTGAAACAATTATAACGGTTTAAATCGCGGTATTTATTTTAGATTATATTATATACATTTTTGGATTTTTATTCTATAGTATCAAGATCGCTTGCGTCACAGTATCAGTGTTGCTATATGAGCGACGGTGGCGCCCTCATTTATTTTCATCTCTTTTGTGTCGCACTGTATGTGAAAATTAAACGGTTGATTAAATGACAGTTCTCATAGATGAGAAAATACTATTGAAATACATACTTAATATACATGCGTTTTCAAAGAAAAACCCGCATAGTTCCCATTCCTGTGGGATTTACGGGATCAAAAGTAATTTTTCCAAATTTCATTGTAATCGGTTTAGTAGTATTCGCGTGAAAGAGTAACAAACATCCATTCTCACAAACTTTCGCTTTATTAGTAGGATGTAAGGAAAATGTGACTGGTCCTTTATGAACTTGTTAAAATTCATGCTGACTGTGCCTTTCTCCTCACTCCTTTAACTTTATTGATCTTTATTTTAAATTAGTTACATTTCAAGTTTTAAAATTTATTTAAAATATAGTTACTAGCTTTCCGCCCGCGTTTTTAAAGAAAATCCCGCACAGTTCCCGTTCACGTGGGATTTCCGGTATAAAACCTATCCTATGTGTGTATGTACAAAATTTCATTGTAATCGGTTCAGCAGTGAAAGAGAAAGTTATCCATTCTCGCATAATTTCGCATTTATTATATTCGTAGGATTAAACAAATAATGTATTCAACTGAAATTTATGATTAATTTTGTTTTTTTTTATTATTTATTATTTCACGAAACAGTAAATGCAAAATGCATTCACGATTTTATCGATTGAAGCACATCCATCACTATCACCTTCTATCTATCTAAATACGTACCTATAGTAAAAATGGTGCCATGACTATGTTGAAACGTAGCTTGTAGTCTATAGCTATCTCATTCTTTCTTACGACGTTTTCTTTAGATAGAGAGAAACAAATATATGTAAATTGTATACGCTCGATACAAGTACTCTATAGGTTTATTCCTCTGAGCGAAATCCTCTTTTCGGAAATAATCTGTCAGCAACATATGACATAAGTTTTACGTTATCTGTCAAGTCTTTCATCGTTATTAAATTGGAGGGAAGAGTATATTTAAATTTTTATTTTTATTATTTTATCAAGAATAATAAAATATACTCATTTGCTGATTTTTAATATTACAGCATTCTGCACAACATTTTTAATCCTTAAAACGATTTTGATTACAGAAGAAGGTACATTTCCGGCAATATTGGCGGCACTTTTAAATAACGATATGGATCTTTAGGACAATAGAAAGAAGCGGCCAATATTTTAATTTAAAGTACATTTTTGTAAGTACTTATGCTATATTATTATTTGTAGGCACTCTTAAATATGAGGAAGATGGTAGGTAAGGCAGGTCGGTTATTTATAATTTGAGTCAAAAAAAGGCTGTGACTGAGATGTTGCTGAGATGTCAATACGTCGTTTAGGTACCTCCTATATTGGGCAGATTCCGCTCTATTCATATGCTCTATCAATATCATAGAGTAATATAATATGTATATCAATATCCTCGTGTGTTCATGAAAAGGGTGTGTCTTTAAAATAAAACCTGCCAAGTACGAGTCGGACTCGCGCACCGAGGGCTTCGAACTATCAGACAGTCAGACACACAGAGCAAGTACCTAATATAGTAAGTACAGACAGACGGACAACAAAGCTAGCAGTGACCCGCCGAGTGGCGGTTTCACTGCGAACACAAAGGCGGCTCGCAGCACGAGCACTGCGGTCTGCGGATCCGGCAGCTCGTAGCTAGATACGCGGACGACGATGCGTGGACGAGCCGTATCCGATACTTTACGTGATAGCAGGTTGATACCGTATCTGATACTTCACGTGCTACACTGCTAAGTGTGTACCCAGCTTATAATTGTTCCGTTTTCCTATTGAGGTTCGGAACCCTTAAAACACTTAAAATCTGGTTCCTAGATGTCATGAAAAAAAAAAATGAAATGTTTCGTATTCTATTATTTTTTGTAGCTGGTAGCAAGATAGTTCCACAATCATTTAATAACAGAATAATTGAGATATCTTTTTAATATTACAGAATTTTCAAAAATGGTGAACAGCGTATTAAACCAGTATTTGCCGACTAGCCGAGTTTGTTGCTTATGCATACCACCAAAACCAGCTGCCATTTTGATTGCAATATTCGGTTTATTCCCGAGCTTGGTTTATGTTTCATTTTACGAACTGGGTGAAGGGATTTTAAAGAAATTAAACATAGGTGAACTTCAAACACAAATCATTGTACACATCTATGCTGTAATGGGTATTTTATTAGTAGCTGTTCACGTTTCCCTGTTTATTGCGGCTTTAACATATAACGAGGTCCTCATTTTGATATATCTTTGGTGTGTTTTAATGTTTAGTGTAGTTGATATTTTGGTCGTATCTTATGTAGGTATATCTTTAATTATTGACGATTCTATTTTATTTGGCATGATTATTTTTCTGGGTGATTTATTTTTCTGGATTATTGTATATGTTTTTGTACTGCCTGCACTAAATGGATTTCGAAGGAATATTCATACAATAGTTATAGTGTTAAGGTAAATCTGTACGCTTTTTAAATTTAAATGTATTCGACACATCTTTATTGTACAGAGTATTATTAATTAATAATTATTATAGCTAATTAAATTAATAACATATTCCAATATAAAACGTTTATTAATAAATGTATTTCATGTTAATAATTATCTTTTAAGCTGCATTGCAATAATAATTAACATTCGAAATTATTGAATGAGGGATGCTTCAAAAGTCTAATTATGCTTTAAAATATTGGTTTATTAAAATTATCTTTAAAAAAATGTTAATCAATCAAGTTATTGCTATAAATATAACAACTTATTGTCTACCAAATTGCAAATCTCATGCAGTCTCAAGGTACAATGGGGAGGGTGAAAAAATAAAACAATAATAACAAATTTATGTTTAGTTTAATATGTGACTAGAACTTACAAAAAACATTCGTATAAATATCAGTAAAAATAATAAGAAACATTTTTAACGACTAGAATTTTCGTCAAGTTGCACAAATCCCTCTACTACTCAAATGGTACCTAGTTAAACAAGCACAAAATAATTTGTAAAACAAAATAAAACAAGGACCAATTATTAATGCAGTTTTATTATTTTTTAACGATGTTCTTTAATCTATGCTTAAAATCGTTTTAAATTTAGAACGCGGTATATTTCAAAATACGGACGAGTGTTCCATTGATGTCTTCGGTTTTCGTGGTTGAAAAAAGTAAATGTTCTAGAATGCCCAAGTTGGCGATACGACAGATGCTGGGCAGAAGTAACATGAGCCTGCCGAGACGGGATGCGTCCTTGTTAGCACAGTTCCTCTGGAGGTGTATAAGCGCTTGCTCTTGTAGGACTTCCACGTGAGAAAACGTTAGGCAATCTATGAAATCTGTGAATGGTAACTTTATTACTATATTGATGGACTGTAGGTAATTAAAATGAATAAAAAACGTTTCACTTGTTAATTACGAACTGCAAAATTAGTTCCTTCGATTTGAAAAAAATATTGAAATTTTTCCTCAATTATGTTTATATAATTCTAAATTTCTATTTAATTTTCAATAATTTTTGATTTACCTGTCCTGAACAGAAGAGCGGATTTCAAGCAGTCGTAATCTAACTTGTCTGGTCGGCAGCGAACTATTTTTTTCAAAAGCAATGTGACTTGTTTGATTTCATCTCTTATGTTCGGCCGCTTCGAAATTAATGTGGACGATAGGTGTTCTATAAAATAAATATAAACATTATTAAAATAGGATTTAAGAGACCCTGTCAAGTCTGGTCAAAAGCAGACCTTTGGAATGAGGAGATTTTAAATCTTTAATGCACCTAATAATTCGTTTTAAATGAGTGTTTGGGTTTCGATCTCCATACAGGTATTGTCAAAATTCTGTTAGTGAAAGTAATAGTTACCTATAAGCTATGGAACGGTACAATATTTTATACATACCCTGATCAAATGAAAACGAACACTGCGCTGCCGTTAAAATAAATAGTTCCTTCCAATTACTGATAAGGAGACAGGTCTGTTCGTTTGATGTCATCTGTCTATATGGAGAAATGGTGTGCAGCCACTTGATTGCTCCCACAAGTAATTTCGCAGCGGGTGCATACAATTCCTCATTGCTGAAATCTATATGCTGTACTGGCATAGATGTCTCATCAAATCTTATAGTACTCTCTGCTTGATTCACAATTCTATCTTTTTCGACAACTCGGTTATCCACGGAGACTGCAACTTTGTCGCTGTCAGAATCTGGGTCATCATTGTCTTTGGATGTATACTGCTTCACAGAATTATCGAAATTAATTGATGGTGGGATGTGTTCTTTTTGTTCTGTTGATGAGTGAATATTTAATCAGAAACGTAAAGTATCAAAGTAATGATTAATCCTACGGTGGACAATAGTAATCGAAATGTAACTGCGCGCAGTTCGCTATGCTGCATGCAACTTTCGCAATGCAATTAATTCTAAATATTATGCTATTACAAATAAGGATCTCTGAGCTGTTAACATACAAACCATTGCTTCTATCATCGCCAGTTTCAATTTTGCGCGCCTCCTCGGAGCTGGACACTTCATCGTCTTTTATTTTTTCCACCTTCTGCGAGTCCGGTTTGTCAGAATTGATATAAAAAGTTGGCGAGTACTTCAGAGAATTGACTGATGATTCTGTGAAGGTAGTGAATTTCGGTTATGTTTTATTTTAGATACAACTTTAACATAAAAAAATTCGATAGCGGCAAACGTTAAGCACATCATTCATGTAAATGATACTGCAGTATGCATAATGCAGCGTAGGTACTTACTGTTATGCAAATATTCCAACCCGTGCAAGGTGTCCGATGTTATTATGGGAGGATAGAAAATATTTGTCGGCAAATATCCGGGATGCGGCATCGGGTAGTGAAGTGGCGTCGGGAATATCGGGATCTTGAAAGGATTTACAGAGCTGAGAGAAGTGGGCGTCGATATTAGTGGACTAAGCTGAGGTACTTCTGCGAGTGTGCCTTCGGGAAGTCGGGAAAAGTCTTGCAGGGTATTTTCTATAAAAGGAATGTGATGGCGATCGGGTAATGTTCGATATGTGTGGAAAGGTGAGAAGCTGGATGAAGGAAGTGGTGAGGAGTTGGAAAACGATTGACGGGTCAAGTTGTAGCCTAGCTTTTGTAGCGCTAGCTGCTGGTGGTTGGTTATCGGTCTAGGCGCGCGTTCGTGCTGGACCGCTGGAACAAAAGTATCATTTTTATTTCATATTTTAATACACCTACCTTTATACTTTGCCATTGATTATGTAAATATTCAGAAAAATTACATTGCAATTGTAAGTTTATTTATAAAGTATAAAAATAAAGTAGGTACAAATCTGAAATTCAATTAAGACCCATAAAGATAGGTAGTAATAATTGTGTACACGAATAATATTTATCCAGCAAACAAAGCTGTTAAAATTACAAGCGATGAGCAAACATAACTTAGGGAGCATTGTGATCTATAACAGCGGTGGCAGGGTTTAGGTTTTCGTTTCGCGCCAATCAAGTGACATGTAAATAAACATGGCGGCTGTGGGTGACGTTCCATTAAGGGACAAGTCTGAGATTGTTCGTGTTATAACATTTTTTGATAAATAATTATAAAGTAAAAAATAATTTTTAATTTACGTAATATATTCTTATCCCTTCTTGTTATCCTTTTAACTATTTTTTTTTAATATATTGCATTTGACACAATATTTTGCATTTTAAATATCAAAAAGTTTAAATATTAAATAGACTTATTTAATTCTACGAAAAGCAATACCTACGTGATTTCAATATCTACACAAGATCTACACGGGCACAATATACCTACGAAAAGCGACAGATAATAAAAATAGAGTGTTGGCGGAATCGCGTGTGAACCTCAAGCTGTGGCTGATCGTGGGGCAGGCGCTTTTTCTCGCCTTTCACCGACACTTGTGTACCGCAAATACTTGAGTGTCTCCTAATGGAAAAGACATGCTGCTACGAGGATGCCTGAATAAATACTTTATAGAGACAAGTGCTCGGTCGTGTCATCGCGCAATCTTCAATTTCTGAACGATTTGCCGTGTGTCAAATATTAGAGGGTTCGAAATCCGAAATGCGGGAGAAGGTAAATAATTCTAAAATTAACTTAAACTACATAAGTACTATACCGATGTGCCGATATGGAAATGCACATAAAACAGTCATAGGTTTCCATTATAAATCATAATAAAATATAAATTTTAAATTAAACTCCTATGTTATCCTCAAGTAGTCTATCTTAAAGAACCTATCTACCTAAAACAAAAATAATTAATCCGAAAATTAATTAGGAACCTATGTAATAAATAACTAAAAGTGAAAGTCTTTTAGATTATATTAAAATTTCTTTTTATAGAGAGGAACGGAATTTCCCGAGATGTTCACAAATAAACATATCGTAGGTATGGAAAGTTTTGGCGTCAACGTTCGTAAATTGCTAAAAACAAATCATACTTTACTCGTAATGTAAAAGCTTCTTATACTAAAATAAAAGCTCAGTCTAAAAAAAAACATTCTAAATTATTTCTCATTGCACATTATCTTACCATCTTTCTTCATATTGACGCGAAGACACTTAGAGAAGCGACAGGCCTGGCATT
This sequence comes from Colias eurytheme, assembly GCF_061535395.1. NCBI lineage: Eukaryota > Metazoa > Arthropoda > Insecta > Lepidoptera > Pieridae > Colias > Colias eurytheme. Next base: position 3,049,543 of record NC_142980.1, read on the forward strand.
GGTTCCGACGGTTCACGTCCACAACGCACCGCCCATTTTCTTTGCACACGTAGTCCAAGTTACTGTGTGAAAATTATTGATATTCTTTCGCATTAAATCAGAACAAAAGTCAAAGTATAAAACAAAGTCGCTTTCTCTGTCCTTATATGTTTTAATCTTTAAAAACTACGCAGCGGATTTTGATGCAGTTTTTTTATAGATACCTAGAGTGGTTGAAGAGGAAGGATATGTATAATTTATTAGGTTGTAGACTCAGCGAGCAAAGCCGCGGCGGAAAGCTTGTAAATAAAAGAGAATATTCTCAATTTATTATCTTATATCTTGCTTATGAGAGCGATGTAACAAAAACCCACAGACCTTAAAGCACTTAATTAGAGTGTTCTATATTTATAATCTTTATTGATTTATCTTTGAACTAATTACAACCTCACTTCTCTGTTGTTTTTACAACGAAGTTCAATGAACAAAACATTTAACATACATTTGAATTAATGGACTATTTTAATTTTTGTTTGTCGGACTGCACACATTAAAACATCTTGTTAACTATGAAAAATTGATGGTGGATATAACTATACTACCTCATCGAAAATTTTAGCACTCCTAAAACGTTGATATTCATGAAGATATCTGTCTCCCAGATCTAAGAGACCTACTGCAACTTCTACATTAAACAAATGAGTTATGTTTTTATTACCGTCGTATACTCCGCTTGAAGAAGCCTCTGCAGCCGTCGCAGGAGGGCACTCCATAGTGCTTCCCTGATGCTTTGTCGCCGCACACCCGGCACAGAGCTTCGGGCTTCGCTTCCATAGCTATTGTGATAAATAAAATCATTATAACGAGATAATGCTGTAGTATTACTGTATTTGGGTTGTAATGAATCCTATAGTAGTAGGATTTGAATAATTTTGCTTTTCATATAAAATATTCATATTATATGCAGCATATAAGTTGAAACTTGGAACATTCTTAAAGTGCGTTGTAAAAAGATTACCTATACGCACACATTAGCAGTGAGACAAAGGCGTTATTAAAGGTGTATTCAGTAAAATACCTATCTACTTCCATTATAATAGCAATATTTTCTAACAATAATAAAACGGTAGTTTCACATCTACGCGATGGCCGACAACCACAGCTGCGACCCGAAAACGCGATTTTAAACAGCCCCAGCAGGCAAAATATTAAAAAATATGTGCATAACTTGTTCAACAATAGCTCAATCAATATCGGCTCAAACACGTAAAGTTTCAAAGAAAAATGTCGCATCATCATATCGGATATTAGTAATGGGTTGATAATTCAATAAGGATCTGATGTCATCAAATTATTATTCGATGAAGGGCTTGAATTACTTTTTGATGTGGCTTACGCAAGACATTATTTTGTCTAACCCCCATTCGGAAGAAATAAAACGTATTATCAGACTATATAATATAGGTTCCGCCTTGGATCAGTCTCATTAAATTATTTGTAGCTAGATATATAATTAGATATTAAATTACTGAATTTATGTACCTGTGTACGTATGTGTATGTGTGTACCTGAGCGACATATTCATTTTGTGACTAAGCTCATTAAATAAAGATTTGAAAAAAAAAAAAAAAAAAAAAATGTGCTAAAGTTTGATATGGATGTTTTAATATCAAAGTTTGATATCCATATGTGTAGATGTTCTAAATATCGGGTTAGAAACACACGTTTTTAAATGTGGGTAAAAAAAATTATTCGTGGTATTGCTATGAGGGAAAAATATAAATAATTACCTAGTTGTCTGAATGCGTTATTATTGTATCATTTTATTTAAGTATGAAGGTATTTGGTATCACTCTATATAAATAACTACTTAATTATTTTTTTTAAAAAGTCTCATTCATCTTCTTTAAATAATGTAAAATAATTTTTGGAGAAAGTAGGTACCTACCCATTACATTTCAGTAATTAAGTACTCGCCATCCTGATCAATATTAAAGCCGCTGTGAACAGTTTTCAAAAGGCTCATAACTTATCGCTCAATCATACCATTTTTCAACCTAATAGATATCACGTAAGCTGTCCGAATCTATATAATTTCACCTTACATTCTCGGTCTATCATTACCGTGTGCTATCAATTTCAATTTTAAACCAAAGGCATACGGTTGAAAATAAAAAAATCTCACAATACGGCCTATTTTGTCATATTGAACAATAAATTTGAACTATAATACAGTGTGCTTAGGTTGAAAATAGATAAAAGCTGCCGTAACAAGTGGCAGGATTCCCACGCGGGTTGGAAAGGGAATGACTTCAGGACTATTTTGTTAAATTATGATCGAAGCGATTCGCCGACGTATCATTATTATTTCCTATGTGGTTTCATTATGAAAATACACCATTATTTACGTTAGTAGTATCTGTGATTTTATTTTGCTTTCAAATTATACCTACGTCAATCGTGGGTAGGTATCTATTATTTGCATCTTTAAAAAAACTTGCTTAAGTATAAATTACGATCAATCAATCAAATTCATACGTCTCTAATTAAATTAAAAGTACATATTATACCAGCTGTTTTTGCTATTATACAAATATTATATATGTACATAAAAGTGTTCATAGTAAAATCGACTAACAATATAACAAATTACTATTTAGTCTAGATACCAAAAATATTTCTTGCTGAAATGCCCAAGCTATTTTGTTTGTTTAATAATTTAATTTTGAAAAATATTAATGATATTTGTTAGCCATATTTTGACTTGACTTTAACCACCTTAAAGATGTAATTAGTGATTGCAAACAATTTGTCCATATGTAAGCCAGCAAGGGTCAACATGGCACGTTCCATTTAATGGGTGGCCCGTGGCAGGGGTGTGTCACAAGCTGTTTATAATGAGCTCAATTATCAGACCCCAATTAAAAGTCAATAATTTGTTACCGATCGACAAGTGGATATTATTTATTAATATTTACGCTGGTGTAACGTGGAGAGGGTTTTGCACCAAAATAATCAGTGTGATGAACGTTTCCGAACCGGTGGTAAATGGTAAAACTATGTAATCATCCAAAAGTAAGCAATAATATTTTATGTTAAGATTCTCTAATATTATAAAATATTACAGTATCTTAAGGTATCCGGTATCAGCGTTCTGACCATCATTTTTCTTTTTGTCATTGCGTACTAAGACCCCTGTAGAACCGCCATCCTGTTACACATGACCCGAAATTTTGTGTCAGTGTTTCGGGTCATTTGTTACAGGATGGCGGTGAGTGGTGACGGCGACATATAACTAGTTAGGTACACCTATTATTTAATTTTCAAACTTTTAACTTATCTGCTACCTATTTGTAGCAAACTATGTATTTACTATGCCCCAATAGAATTAGGTAGTACATACTTAATAATACAAATTCCTAACAAAATTATATAGATATTAAATTATAAATATAAATAAAATGACGAATAGATAATATTTCTAAGAACAAATCTTCCTCAATTCATGATAATAAACTACAACAAAAAGACAATGTCAAACATAAATTAGTACAAATCAAAATCTCGCGGCATTCGATGATAACCCCAAATCTATACTAATCGAACCCCAGTGTTTAAATGTCAAAATAGCGACATGTTTTCATAAATGTGGCGTGACGGCGGACCACAATTATACCGTATGGCAACACTAGCAGGCGGGGCTCATGGGTTTTTAAATGGTTCACCCACTCACCTGTATCACAGATAGTAGGTATACTATACTAGTCTTATACTCAGCCTGTGACATTCCAGTGAGGCAATAGTTAGCTAAGGAATGATTTGTTGGGGTGGACTTCTTGAACCCTTTATTCAAAGTGAAAATTTTAGGTGTAGGTACTGGGTAACTGTTTCAAGTAACTTCGCCTACGCGAGACGGTAGAGATCACTTTTTCATCACGAATTGATTACAATACTTAATGTAAACAATATACCTACTGTAACGGAAGATTACCTACCCACTACAATCGCTTCTATTAGGTACCCGAGCAAACTCGGCGATAAATAAATTCTAATAAATGTGAAAACTGAAAATGTTTGAATTATTTTCATTCAAGTAATCAGAAGACTGGTATGACGATATTTATGGGGAGAGTAAAATTTGGGCCTTTTAAAGTTACAATATTCTGTACAGGATTTTTTCAGTCAACCCATCTTTAATAGATTTTTTAATAGACTCCATTTATTATAAAATTGCCAATTGGTCTCATTCTATTATCACGCCGGTGCAGGTCGACCTATATTCGGATCTTAGACCATAACTTGTTGGCCTTTGCCTTGAAAATAGGCGTTGTTCAGGTAAAGATAAATATTTTTTCTAGAATTATGTAATAAGGACCGGTCTAATAGGACCGACTGGTAATTAGGTAAATTTCAAACAAGACAAGAATTTTTGTAATTTTTCTCTCATCGGGGAACTTACAAAAAGAAGATTACGACGGAATGAGAATTTCTTGTATTGGTTGGTTGTGACTTGTGACACTTGGTTGAAAAGTGTAAGAAGATCAATCGGACCAATGGAAAATCAATGAGTGAAACAGATGAAATGAAATGAAATGAAATGAATGAAATAAATGAAATAAATTTATTTGTCCATTATATGATTTACAATTAATGTACGACAGTGGGCCCCAAACTAAGTGAAATACTTGTGTCTTGGGACCCTGAGTTGCGCTTCTTGGTTATATGTATACATATGTTATGGACAGTAGAAAGTTAACAAGTAGGCAAATTATCTAATGTAATGGAAGTTAATACAATTAATAAAAAATAAAAGAAAAACAAAGTACATTATTTTGATTTAGATATGAAATATCTACCACACACTACGTAAGGAAACTCGAGACTTTTAGTCAACTTTCTGTTGCAATATATGCCTATCTATAGGTATATCTACACCAATAATATAATTGGATAGTCTGTTTGTAATATTAAAATAACCGCCTTATACTAATGAAACCTATCACAAATAAGTTACCTAAATAATCAGATCAAGTTATACCTACTTCTTTACATTTTTCTATTATGCTAGATTTTTTCATATAGATTTTTCCAGTCAAGCAGTCCACGTCGGCAACGGTTGTGCCAACTGGCCATTTTATTTACACTAAACATAAAACCACGATTTATTTTTATTGTAATAAAAAATTAGATTTAACAAAAACCCAAACCGCCTGTTAAAATAAAAAAAGAGACAATGGAAAGTTAACAAAGCTTAAAAAATACAGTCAAAATGATAACCTCCTCCTTTTTTTGGAGTCGGTAGGAAATATTATTGAAGTAATAGCGTATGGGAACCCAAAAACAGTTATTACCTACTTATTAGTTAGATTATTTTCTAAAGTGAAGGTGAATGTCCTCGTTTCTTCGCTAAGTGCCTAGCTATCAACATCATAAAATAGGTATAAACTGCAAATTCTTGAAAATCGCTTCAAGGTTGCTTTTATAAATCACTGACAAGAGATGTTTATCGAATATTCAATAACAATAAACTTGTTAAAAGAGCAAAATATCCTTACAATTTATGGAATTAATACCTACTACCTGCCCACTGTTTCCGCCCTGTTTGTTATCGAATAATAACAAACATAGTATTAAAATGCTAAGGTTTATTTATTTAAATGAAGGACATTACAATATTGCTAAAAATAATTAACTTTTAACCTTAGAATCCATACAACATCTGAACTCAAATCTTACCTCAATAAAATACACGTACCTATATAGATCTAGTAGTTCCTAATGAAAGAACAGATGAAAAAACTAGAAAATGATATTTTTTCGGTCTAAATTATAATAACCAAGGAGATACAGGAACGTATTAAAATATGTATTTTTTTTCTTACTTGTCGTAGATTACTCGTATACCATTAAATGCAGATGCTACGAAATTGCTACGAAAACGGGCAAAAGCGTACATATCCAGTATTATATTATTATCTGTGCTACGGCTGCTATTTCGGTAAAAACTACATACATCAATGCAAATTATATATGTATGTATCGTCAAAATTCGTTCAGCGGTTTTTTGGTTAAGACTTTGTAAGATAGACTTATTAGGGATACAGTTAAATATCTAATAGTTACATATAAATTAAGGAAAGTATAAGAAATTTTGCGGCAAAAAAAATTGTATAATGTATGGATGAATACATATTAATCCATACTAATATTATAAATGCGAAAGTAACTCTGTCTGTCTGTCTGTTACTCAATCACGCCTGAACTACTGAACCAATTTGCATGAAATTTGGTAAGTATAGATATATTTTGATACCCGAGAAAGGACATAGGATAGGTTTTATCCCGGAAATCCTACGGGAACGCGTTTTTCTCTGAAAACGCGGGCGAAGCCGCGGGCGGAAAGCTAGTTAAATTATAATTATAAAAAGGGTAAATATTAAGCAAGGAAAAACAGGATTAAGAATTAAATAGTATAATAAAAATATATTAATTTAGAGCTAGGTAGACGTCGGATTCGTTTAAGGATTAATATTTCCAACAAGAATTTGTTGTTCTATAGTTTATTAAACAATACAGCAGTTTAATCCTAATAATCCATACTAATCCTTTGATTAAAAATTTTCTTGAAGTAGGAAATAATAATTTGTCAAATTAATAATCAAACAATAACGCAGTTAAAAATAAATTAATAATTTGCAGACGATTTGCAGTTTTCATTTTCAACTTGTTTATTTTGCATAGGTACCTACGTATTTTTTTTTTCTCTTATTTTTCTTGAAATAAATATTTTTTACACGGATAGCTACCTAGATAATATTTTTGGCACTGAGCCTTTATAGCATTAATTTTAAAGATGTTTAATTAATTATTACTAGGTAATATAAATTATAATAATACTAGCGGTCCGCCCCGGCTTCGCCCGTGGTACCTACATGTTTAAACTATCATATCTCTCAAGTTGGATCGAACTACATACACATGGTGTGCGAATTTTATAATAGTCGGTTAAATGGTTTAGGAGTCCATTGAGGACAAACATTGTGACACGAGATTTATCTTAATCTTATCTTAATACTATTATAAAGGCGAAAGTTTGTATGGATGTATGGATGTATGGATGTATGGATGTTTGTTACTCTTTCACGTAAAAACTACTGAACCGATTACAATGAAATTTAGCACACATATAGAGGGTAACTTGGATTAACACATAGGATAGGTTTTATCCCGGAAATCCCACGGGAAAGGGAACTATGCGTGTTTTCCTTTGAAAACGCGGGCGAAGCCGCGGGCGGAAATCTAGTACTATTATAAAAGCGAAAGTTTGTAAGAATGGATGTTTGTTAGATACTCTTTCACGTAAAAACTACTGAACCGATTACAATGAAATTTAGCACACATATAGAGGGTAACTTGGATTAACACATAGGATAGGTTTTATCCCGGAAATCCCACGGGAACGGGAACTATGCGGGTTTTCCTTTAAAAACGCGGGCGAAGCCGCGGGCGGAAATCTAGTTTGTATATATTATCATTATCACTATGCCATGTGTTTACGTTCCGGCCTTAACAGCAAACTGCTGACTACGCCGTTCGCATGGGAACGGAATGCGAGCGTGGTTTTGCTGTGTTAGCTTTTAAGACTTCTTTAGAATAATAATCATAAATGTATAATGATTCCTTAATTCCGGTCTGCATCGAGCAGACATGTGTCATTCCATAATCATCTGTGTATTGTAACCAAGTCTCATTTTAATTATTAAATGTAGTTATAAAGTAAATATAGTTGGGGCCTCCGGCTGTGGGAAATGTAATTCATGTGAAAATATTGATGTAATGATAATGCAGATCAAAACTCGGTTGTTTATATTTATAAAATAAAATTATGTTTATTTTCGTAAGTATTAACAGATACACATTATAAAATTGACTTGATTGGACTTGACAAATAACCGTATTGGAAACTCCTGTAATAAGTTGTCATAAAATTATATTTTAATCAACAAAGAATATTATAGTTACCTACTTATAATATTTTTAATTTAAAGTATCAAAACGGGTAAGTCCAATGTAACAATAAAATTTTCCACGCGCTTCAAAATTGAAAATTGACCCTTCTTCATCGAATATTTTTCTATACACATTGTAAACAACACCTCTTGCTTGGGATCGCAGAGGCTTTTTCGACATTTTCGAAGATTTTGAAGACAAAATCCTAAAAATTAATCATCAACTCAAATAATTTGACAACCAATTTGATAGTTGTCAAATAAAGTTGCCACATGAAAATCTTTTACTTTTTAAATATAAATATGCCATCAGATTCTGGTAGACCTTTTTGATTACTATATTAATGTAATTATAATTAAAATACTCATTAGTCATTACAGATAGAAAATAATTCAGACCTTGAATATAAAATAATATTCCTACGTAAGATATGAGCAAATTCACCTTGGAATTAGTTCAGTGCTAAAGTCATATTCAATATTCAACGAACACGTGAAAATATGTTGCTTCAGATTCTGTAGAAAAAGAATAATATCTTCTTATATATAAAAATGAATCGCAAAATGTGTTGGCATAACTCGAGAACGGCTGAAACGATTTCGATAATTCTTTTTTTATTATATTCCTTGAAGTACGAGGATGGTTCTTATGTGGGTAAAACGTAAATATGTACCACGGGCGAAGCCGGGGCGGACCGCTAGTAAATACATATTGAGAAGATTATCGATTGTAGTATGCAAATATATGTATTTATAAATTATTCAAGTGCGCATATTTTAAATTACCTAATTCAATTAAATTGAGCCTTCCCTATAGCTAGGTAATAATTATTTTAATTCGCATTGCAAAATTAGAAGAGGTAATTTGTTGTTATTGCAATTACAAAGATAGTTACAGTTAATATTTACGTTATTGAAAATTAACTATTAAATTCATAAACATAAATAAATAAATCTTCAATATTCGTCCATATTAATTTTAATAATTATTATGAGTAATACTTTAATATTTTCTGATAATATTTTAAATTTAAAATCAATTACAAAATCACTCAACTTTTTATTAGTAACAAATAGAAAAAAATCAAATAATTACAAGGTTCCTATCGCAATCTCATCACGCACTACATCCAATAAAAACTTCTAACCAAAAAAAAATATATCCAAAAAAAGACTCACCTCAGCTCCAGCCAGTACCGTCACCACTGTACATCTGATATCTATGTCCATGGGCGTAACTAAGTAGGGAGGGTTCGGTCGAAGGGCGGCAACCCTCCCTCGCTTCCATTGGACACAATAGCTTGGGCGTTGCATTGTGTGAAGACATTTAAGGTCCGACCGCACTAGGCGTAATGCAGCAGCGACGCGAAACAGCTTAATATTCTTGGTATGATTTTTTTTGACTCCCTATGTTAGCCGGACGGGCCAAGGAAGTACATTTAACCCGGACAGAACAGAAGGTTCACCCTCAGCAACATGCACAACATCCCTTAACGGGGATCACGAAACTCGGCTGGGACTGTCGCTTGATTAAGAAATTGTATGAGGTATTAGGTACGCACTACGCGACACCGAAACTACGCGAACTTGACCAATCAACAAATATGTCGCGTCGTGTCGCGTCGCATAGTTACGCGTAGTGCAGTCGCACCTGAAACCGTAAGCTTGAAGTGACCCCAGCTAACTATTTAGTAATCTGTGCCCCAGCTATAGACTGGCTGTTAAAATATTAATTCGTCGATATGACACTCATTAGTTATTTTATGGAAATGTTTGCATGCTGTAACTGCTGGCTATTAGTTAAAGACGTAAGGTAGTAACTATATGTAGATAATTTGTTCTATTACAGTTCTTTTGAATAATATTTTATGAAGAGACTTTATTTGTGGACTGTACTTTATTTATGAATCCTGTGAGTGAGTTGATGTGTTTATTTCTCTTTTTAAAATGAATAAAATTGAGTATTATAAACAGATGAATATGTAACAAAATAAAAATGTTTTTTTCCCAACCATCTGGTTCAAAACTATTTGAAGTTCAAATAACGTTTTCAGTTATTAATTAATATACCTACATATTAATGTCGAATCAATTAATATCACAAAGGTAGGTTTGTAAATATACCTTTTATTTATTTTTCACGTCATGTTTGTTTTGTTTGTGTTTTCAGCATTCCTATAAACTTTTAGAAAAATTGTTTTTTATCGATTTATAAGCAACTAGCAACCAAGGCATCTCGTCAATAGGGCGGGCGGCAAGTTAGAGTTAGGAAAGCTTACTTATTTTAGTCATTGTCTTTATATTTTTTTATTTATTTGCTTATTAAAGGGAAGAAATAAAACGAATTGCATTCCGTGGAACCTATTTAATACCGATTCCCATTTTTATAAAACAAAATGTTCTAACTTACATAATATTATGTATTACACGAAATGTGCATTAGATGCGTATGACGTAACCGCAATATAAATATATTAACAACAACGTCAATAAATAAACCGCTACACATAACATTGTTCAAACTAATTTGTGCTTTGGACAACACTTATATAAACCAACAGGGATAGGGTAGGATCTATACAAACGATATTTCCCGCGCATTTTCCTAAAAATATTCGATATGACATTTATTGCTTACGTTTGTCGCAAAATAGTACTTTTAGTACTTCAAATGTTGGACGCTTACTCCTTTGAGGATTTTATATAATAAATTAATTAATGTAGGCCAATGGGTATTCAAAATTTACGTAGGTGTTAATTAATGATCTATTATTAAACATCGATAACAAAACAACAAGGATTTAATCCTGTTTTAACTTGAACATTACTGCGTAATTTTTATTAAAAGTTATTTGAGTAGCTAGGTTTATTTTTCAAATCATTCATCTTCATTTTACATGTGATGATAATACAATTATTTATAAACACATTTGGATTCAGATTAAGTATTTTATTAAAAAATGTTCTACTCTCATTTTTTTTTTTATTAGAGATTAGGCAAGCATTTGACCAAAAACGCAATCATTTCATATACTTATCAATATTCTCGGATTAAGATATTTCTAAGTTGTAAGTAGGTAATACTTACCTACTTCTTTCGTTGTCATAAATATCAATTCACTTTTCCTTGTCATATAGTTTGTATGGTCAAAAAGTTTTTCAGATATGAACGTGGATGTGAAAGGAAGTCAATGAATATTCAATAAAACAGGTATTTAATAAGGAAGGTTGGAACGACATATGACATTTATTATTTTATTAAACCATACAATTAGGTACTGTAACTACAAAAGTTTAGATTTTTATGGAATTTCCACTGTACGGATCAAACTACACATGAATTTAATAATCCAACTATGTACTAAATTTTCATAGATACCGAAATTACAACTGTTATAATCTCTTCGTGAAATCATCGTTTGTATAGATCCTTATTTAAATTTAATATGTCCACACGACTATACAATGTATTGTGTAAGTAACTATAAACAATATATTTGTATGAAACCCGGATGGTTGAAAATAAGAATAACGTAAGTGACATAATCCATATAAAGAAGGTTTAAGATTATAAAGATAAAAATTGCTCCGAAAAAAGAAAAAAAAAACGTACAAAAAATGTTTCTTACATACATAAAATTATGTAAATAAACAATTACAAAAAAAAAACATTATACAGTTTATACAGATAGTCTCTAAGTAATACAAAGCGTAGTCGTGTCGACAGTATCCTAAATAAATAAATAAATATTATTATGTAATAATAATATGTGCCATAGACATTTAAGATTCCACATACACAAAACAGCAAGTAATTAGAATTTATATGCAAATGTGTAACTTAGCGGAGTGGCAATTGTGTACAATCAAGATTACCTCAACATTAGAATCACGAGTAAATGTACATATGTAATGAAAATATAATTTATCCTACATATACCACATGGCGTTTCCTAATGATTAAAATGACTTCGCAAAACAAACTTTCTATAAAGCTTTGCAATATGCTATTAGAACATCAATCCATTTCACTGAATATTCCAAACACTGCCAAAGTCACTCGTTCATATCCTTCAAAAATGTTACGGCAAAAACCTTAGAGCAACACTTCAAATTTTTATATATTATTTTCTAGACAATTCTATGATAGAATATTAAAGACATATCCATACAGATTTTTTAATCAGACACATTTAGGGAGAGAACACGTGTCTCCTATATTATTGCTCAATATTATCTCCAATCAATACATTCCGGGTGTTTCCCTTGTGTTGCTCTAGGTTGCATTCTCATACAATCTTATCCTTGCAGATATGTACCTACTTGTAAAACTAGTCCTCTTGCCCTTAACATAAGTAATCACATGTGAACCGACTGTTTAACTACAAAGCCGGCTAACACCAATATCATAAAGTAGACATATAAGTATTTAGCATTATAAGTTAAAATCGGCTTATGTTACAGTTGACATTCATACGTAACAAAATAATTTATCACCCGTCAACCTAACGCTTGTGCTTCACAAGCAGTTACAACATTCCACCTCTCCGCTGTACCCTATAAAATCGTAGAAAATTATGCAAAAGTAACATTTTTGCGAGTACGAGAAACAGCTCTGAAATCCTTAGTCACAGATAACTACGCTAGTTGCCAATCTCTATATATAATCTGTATTTTAGCTCTAGATAGTAAGCTAAAAGTTGTAAGCACAGCTGTTGTAAGACATTTTTGAGTACGGCGTTGCCAGGTCACGCTTTGCAGAAGATTGTATACAGAGATCAGCATTATAAAGAGATCGTTGTATAGCACGCCTCGTGCGATCAAGTGACTGTGTACACTAGCCTTAACATTAACACGAAACTTTATGTATCACTAAGGGCGTTTGTCCACTACAAGGAATTTTACGGTCCGGCATTCCGATTTTTTACGGTCCGGTATGGCACGCCATTAATCTATATACTAGCTTGTGCACTATACGTAATTTTACTGTCCGACATTTTACTTTTCCCTATTCCGGATGGTTTTTTGTGTCTACGAGTCGCTGTAGGTATAATTGTTTTCGAATGCCCACTTGCTTGGATTTTACTGTTTTCACTGCATATGCCAATTAAAAGCAAGCTCTTGTTTTACTTTCTTTTAGCTGGCAATGTGATTTGAGAAGTCGGTATTGTTATTTTTATATACATTGACCAAGCATTGAACTATAATTATTATCTAAGTAAGTGTTGGTAAGCTAAAGTTCAAGTGGGAATAGCTTTAGCTCCTCGTCACCGATTAAAATAAATAAGTGAAACACGCATTTTAAATCTCTGTCGGAACTTTACTTTTTTTATAACGAAGTAATATAATATTTCATCTTCTATATTTATTACTCGTTTCTTGTAAAATGCAAAAACAATCATTTATGATAGCATTATACCTACCGCCAAACTTCCTTGAACTGTACCGCACTGATCCGAGTAAAGACGGACAGGTGCACAAGCAATTCATCGGTTTTTTCATGCCATACCGGACCGTAAAAAATCGGAATGCCGGACAGTAAATTTCCTTGTAGTGCACAAGCGCCCTAATACTTTTTGCATAATTGTATGCATCACAAGGGACACGATGTCCCACGGTAGCTATGACACTTAACACATTGAGGTTTTATATTCACGCCGTGAAGATGCAGTAAGTGTAGAGATTCATAGTGCCAAAATAATCACCATTCGTGTTTAGTGCTCCTAAATACATGAGTCATTGTCTAATGTTTTAAAAGTGATTTGCCAAACCTGTAATTTTTCATACACTTTAAAAAATGGCGTGTTTTCAAAACGAAACATAACTTTTAAAGAGTGGTTTCAATAATTGTTACTTAAATACTGTGTCTTGTGTCCGAAATGTTAAGAAAATCGACGTGAATCTAGAACCCTTGGTATCACAACAAGAACAAAACATGATTAAACCGTGCGCGTACGAAGGTTGCATTAATACATAAAACTATTCAGTCACTGTGCATAGCATCGCACATTACCCTCATACTCCTACTACACCAACGTATATGTTACTAGAATTCAAAGTACATACTTATATCATGCGATACCCTACGCCATCTATGAGGTAAACACCTAAAAGCACTAAGCTAACTTTAACGACGGCTTCAAAATCTCTTAAAAATCTATTTTCTAGTGTGTAAATGAAAAAGGACCGATGCTATCTTCGTTGTCGATGAGTTATGATTATATTTTAGACATGGACGTATAAAAAAAGACGGACGCCGTATTACGAACAAACAACGTGAAGCCACCATAGTAAGCTAGCGATCGTGTAAAGACAATAAACACGCACACACTCTCACCATAGTAAGCTAGTCGGCCGCCATTACGTCGTGAACTACCGACTGATTAACTGCGTCACTGTTTCACAAAAAATATTTAAAATGCCGTCTTGCGTGGTTAAATGGTGTCGCAACAGTACAATTTTAAATAACAAAACACAAGGGATTACATTCCACAGGGAAGCAAGTTATTTTTTTTATGTTTTAATGACAAAATTATTACGGCAAAATTTATAGAAAAAAATACAGCCGCCATTGTCATCAGGACAGCTGTTGCCATGGCAACATGGCATACACACATGGATGTTTCGCCGCCATTACTAGGCTTCACTCAATGTTTAGGCGATATACCGTCCGTCTTTTTTTATACGTCCATGATTTTAGAGGATCAGACAGATAGATATGCCTGATAATACAGGAAAGGCAAGGCAAGGTGTCGTACACTACTTTATCGAAAAAAAGACGGGTTGCACTCCGGGAGTGCCGGCAGAAGTGAAAACTTGATTATTAACGTTGAGCATGTTTGATATTTTGGAATGGTATCCATCTTACGCTTTTTCGATCAGGTCACGTGTCCTGACGCGAGTTTAAGATTTTATTTATACCCATTACAGAAAAAGTGCTCAACGCCGCTAAAGAAGTTTTCACTTCAATAATAAAGCGCATCGACAAATATTCGTTGTTGATGACTTTAGAATGAACGCGTATATAATTTATATGAATTGGTAATTCATTGAAGTGTTTAGAAAGTGTTTCTGTAAATGACAAGTAACCTGTAGCACAGATTAGTTTAGCCTTTAGTAGGAACCTACCCCAAAAAGTACATTTTAATGTTAACCTATATAGGATTTTTTTTTTCATTTTATTATATTTTATGATCATAATATTCAAGTTTTTATGTTGAATATGTAGTGGTGGTAATTTTATATTTTTTAAATTATTATTGGTAATAAAATCACAAAACACTGATATTCTGCGTCATAACTTAAAAAAAAGGATATTTATTACTAATTATACGAACACTTGTTACTATTAATTTCTTAATTATTATTTATTTTTTGTTAATAATTTAAAAAAAGTTTTTTAAACGTAAGATTAATTAAGGAACACATTAAAGATATGACGAAATATAATTATTGCTTATTTTTTCGTAAAAATTCGTAAAAAATAAGGAAATCTAAACGTTTTGTATTCGTATCGTAAAACTTCTTTACCTACTTATAGTGTTGATGTTGATTCCAATTTTTAGAACACATTGAAATGATAATAATAATGATATGATTGATCAAAGGAACCTTCACAACCGATAACTTGTTCGACTTCAATGTCGTTTTATCGAACACAATTCGATAAAGCATTTATTTATTGATATTTTTTGTTTATTAAAATTTAAATTAACTCTGGATACCCACAGCACTTGAACCTTAGATATCCTTACTATAAATTTAGAAAAAATTTAAATATTTTTGTATTTAAAAAGTTCAACAAGTTGGCAGTAAAAACTTAATTTAACTGCAACTAGAAAAAAATCATTAAATCTAAATGGTAAGGAAATAGCAAATAACTAATCACTTTTGTAGTTTAAATTATGGAGATAAACTTGGTACCTATATTTATTTATCAGATGCGATGTCTTATATGTGTTGGTGATGTTAATTAATTAAATGTATTCTTAAAAGATCCACATTTAAACACTATGGGGTCTATGGTTCTTGGAGTCAAATACGACCAAGTTGTAATGTTCCTCAGGAAAATCTCTACCTATGTTAAAAAGTCAAATGCGTTAACTGGTCGTATAATCCTCTGACCTAAAGAAAGTTGTAGTATTTTGAAGTTTGTGTCAGAGGTGTTCTTAATCTACTATTTCTATCAAACTTTGGCTATTTCTACCAAAGCTATGTGTAGCTATTTGAAGCGCCAATATCAACTTTTAAAAACCCTTAGCCCTATTTCTATGTGATTGTTAATAAAGAAGTTATCAAATCGGTGTAGCACAGTATGCGTCAGGTTAACCGATCCTACAGAAGCAATAAGCATACAAAATATATACTTTGCTTACCCTATTGTCTCTACTTCACACTACTCTATACTATTTCATTTTCTCTAACATTTAATATTGCTGATTAGATAGACATCCATTAAAAAAAATGAAGTACTATAAAATGTTTGAAACTGGTATCTTTACAAGCCTACAAGTTGGCTATGTTCCTATTTATGTAACGACCTATACTTTACCAAAACCTTCTCCGCGCCGGTATAATCAGTTACTTAATATTATGTTTGACCACAGCCACTAAACATTTATCATTTTGTTACACGTAATACATTTTCGTGAGCGATATAATTAAAACAACAGCCATTGAATTCGAAAAACACTTATTTGAGAACAAAATCCACTGTTAATAATGTGACGATCGATTTGGACTTTATTTCACGATATTTTTTAACTGGATTGACCAAATAGTGAGGAAAGTTTTTGTAAATGTATCTTCTGATATGGGTGGGCTAATTTACAAAGGTAGGTGAACCTTACATATGATTTTGTTCAAAAGTCCACGCATCAAGAACTATGGATAACGTATTTAATTTTGACAAAAATCACAGATTAAAAATTTTACTATCAAAACACTTCATATGAAAGATCGTTTGTTATTTAATGTTATGAACCGGAATAACTGTATCTTTGAAAAAACCAGGAAAAAAGGTGTGATTCTTCCAATAATTGTACTCTCTACCAATTTTCTCCTTTCATCAAAGTGCGATTCAAAAAATGGCAATTGGGTACTTTTTTTGCGATTCCGTATTCATATAGTATCTTCCTTTAAATATCGCCCTTTATTACGCGAGTGGATATTATTCCCATAAGAAAATGAACGTTTTTCTATCCTAAGCCTTAACAATATGGCTGACACGCGCGGCCCCCGCCAATGCCTTTGCTATATATACAGATGTACTTAACAAGGCCGTTTGATATCAATTATACGTTAGCTAAAAATTTGTACTCAGACAAGTGCGCATCACAAACCGGGCGAAAAACCACTCAATTCCTGTTTTGGTGGCGAAATTATGTACAATCGTTGTAACTACCGCGGTTCGTTTAAAACATTTGGTTCTTATACTAGATGACTCCGTCGATAATCGAACTTTGAACTCTTAATAGATTCAAATTGGACATATAAGCTTATATATTATATGTCATTCATGATCGAATCAATTAATATGTAAAGTATGAAAATTGCTTTTAGAAACTGCATCAGAATCTTTAAGAGAAAATTCGATTTTCAACTTTATAGTCACCGTAATACAACACATATTCAAAAGAAGACACAACATCGATTTTTGCCCTTAACATTATTTGATATGTTTGCAATACAACATACCACGTGACACATTATCGTGACGACATGTCGTCTGCGATATCGTGAACGACACAAGTAATTAATAACACCAAATACTGATTCAAGTACATACAAAATACTTTCGTTCAAGGGTCGTTAATACTACATGACTGAAAACGAAATATTACATGTATTCCTTATGAATCATATCTCAATCATAATAAAATAATCATAACTAATTTAATACCAAAACCATATAAAACTTTAATATCAACAGTCACGTAGTACATTTTGATCCTTACAACTTCACATACAGGCAACGTCATACTACATTATAAATATAAAGTTAGACTCCATACATATTAACGTAGTACATGATATGAAACAATTTAATAAAAATTTTATCAACTGAGAGTTGCCAATAGAAGTTCTAACTTTAAGATATCCTAAGTATGACGTGGTCTCCGTAATTGTCACATATTACACAAACGAATAATATCAGAGGTATTATAGAAACAGGGGAGTCTTAAAGCAGTATTGATTCCAGTGTGGAAAAAGGACAGAGCTATATAGGTTGTCTAGCGCCATCACGTTCGCACACTGGAAACAATGCTTTAGGACATCATTGTCACCCCCAGGAGGGAAAACGCAGGTTTTTATAAGTAGAAAGTGACGTTTTTAAAGAGAAGAACATTGAGGTACTCTGTCTCATTTTAATTAAAAAATTGCGAATTAATGATTGACGTAGAGTGCAGTGGGGGAATTTCGGATGTGGGGTAATTTCGGAAAGTAAAGTATTTTGAAGATATTGTATGCAAATATACAGGTTTGATAATAAAAGTATTAAATTTAATCAATCATTACTTAGGTATTAATTTCACATTATTGTTCCCACTCCTTTGGAATTACCCCAATATACCCTACGATATTCCGTCTCTTTCTACCAAAAGCTTGGTAATATCTTCTCTCCTTTTCTATACCTCTATGAATAACATCGCCAAAATAAACAAACTGGTCCTGAATTTCAACAGCTCAATTTCGCAACCATTTACACAACGAGCGTAAAACTTAAGATTTATCTAACACGTTGTACTTTCGTCAGTTTATGACTAAATGACGTATGAATATGATGTAGGTGCAAAAGGTTATGGGGGCAAAATGTGTATGTAGAATTGAAATACCCGAATAAGCGTAAGCGAGATAGCAAGGGATCGGCGTCTATTGTACAAGCGAGAGAGCACGCGGTTTAGCTGTTACTTCTTCCAATTTTTTTGGCGTTTTGAGTGTGTTCACATACACATAGAACCCCGAAGCTTTCACCTACACTAGTCTAACGCAAAATTCAATCCGTAGTTGCGTTAATCACAACAAATTTGTACTCAAACTGGATGAATTTCACAGTTAGACAGAATGACCCTACTGTATTCGTTATGAATACTAAGAGCACTTCATTACGTTTGAAAACATTAACTTAGAAGCGCAATGAAGCACTCGAATGGTTTGATGAAGCGAAATCAATTAAATTTTGAGGGTCGAGACGATTGTTTTTTTTTTGTCACATATTTTTTTCTTTTGAAACATACATAAAAGTAACTCACAAGCTGGGCGCTTAACGTTTTATGTTCGTAGATAAAATAATCTTACCTAATACAGGTGATTTGAGTAACTTTGAATTTTAGTTTATTCAAACTCAAACATTTTAAGAAAGCAAATCATAACTTATTAACTTTGTTTGACTATCTTGTTTTCAAATTATTGGTACTAATTTGTAAATCATAAAAGTAATCAGCGACAAAAAGAAACCATTTTTTCAGCCAAAGACAGGCACATTCAAAATTACCAAAAAACCTTGATAAAATTGAATCCGACAAAAGAACAATTACCTAAAATAAAAATACCAATACTTTTTGAAGCAGTTAACTAAAAATGTACCAATACACCAATAAAATATTTAAAATCTTATTCAAAGTTACCCAAAATTAATTTATAGGGATTAATACATAGACATCATTTAAATTCTATCACCGATGTGTACACACGTTTTTAAGTGCTTTGCTCATTTCTTCATCTAAGCATTTAATTATTAACTCCACTATTTATTTAAGAAATAGTTGAATTAATACTGAATACACTTGAACGAGATAAAGAATACAATCTATTTGATTCCAGAACGTTCTACGTAATTCCGACCTCCAAATAATATATACAATCAACTTTTATTTCATCATTTCTCTTCCGAATTTCGAATTTGTTCTAGAACACCGCGTTCCAAACATAGAACATTCCAGAACAATTGCATTTTTCACTCCGTTTCGCGGTGTTAGAAATTAAATGAATCACTAAAATAATTCTCAATGGACAATGAATAAAGACGATGGGATGACAACATCGTATGTCGTAATTCAGAGACGTTTACATTTTTTGTTCCTTTAAAGTATACATACTTAACTTATATACACTACGTTACTTGATTATTACACATTATGTACATTAAATTACATTTTAATTTATACCATAGACTAAGTCTCATATTAATGGCAACACTATTGTATGTTACCGTGAATTTCTAAATCGAGCATATTATTAAAATTGACTGTATTTGTATCGAGGGGCCATATTTGGGCATGTCCAATTTATTTGATTGGATGTTTCATCAAGCCAATTGTGTGTGTGTAAGAACATGTCACAAATGTTGTATGGAGTTATTTATAAGTATGATTTTTATTGTATCAAGACTGTGTTGTGTGTTTTTGAAGTGAAACTTCTTTATCGGGGTTGGACAAGTATTTAGTGTGACATTTTTGCGTTACGCCGTACGCGTGACATTTTTGCGTTACGCCGTACGCGTGACATTTTTGCGTTACGCCGTACGCGTGACATTTTTGCGTTACGCCATACTCGTGACATTTTTAAGGCCATAAAGAAGTTTCACTTCTTACGTGTGTACTCTAGTACACGCATACATTTTTAATATTAACATGACTACTCGCATGGTGTTAATATAATATATTTGATGTGCAAAGTCCTTTAGTTATATAATTAAGTTGATTTTTTCAAGCCTCATGCTATCCTTGTCTTTGCCGGAAGAGATAAAGTTATCTTCATTTATTAGAATCTAATCCAATTTAGGCTTTAACAGCCAAATTTAGAAAATCCGTTGTTCATATTATTTGATCATGTAATAATTATTATGTAGGTATTGTTATCTTTTTTGATTTCCTGTATGTGTAAAATGCGTGTAATGCGTGTGGCATTTTAAACTTTATGGAGAGCAAAATAGGGCACATTATGAAAATGCGATTTTGCTCTTATTATGGTATCTTGAAAATGAGGTATGTCCAGTATTTTTAAAATATGCGTCAACGTCAAAAGGAATGTTAGTAAAAACGTGGCCGTCCGAATAAAGACGACCACAGTATAACAGAATGTTAAATAAAAAAATACATAAGAAAAAATAAGAAAAACAATAATTTATTATTAATTTACAATATTTTCATCTTTGGTGAAATAGACGTATGTGCGTCGTAAATATACAATAAAATCATAAATAATAATAATTAATAATCATTATCAATAATAATTAATAAAATTTACAATTGCTAATTTACAAAAAAAATAACTAAACTAAACGCGAAGCAACAAATAATTAACTAAGATATAACTAAAAAACATTTACTACTAAAGTAGTACAAATCATATTATAGTTAAATAAGAAATATTATGCGAAACATTATTATGCGACAATTAAAAAAGATCAACGTATATTTTACTAAATAATTATTATTAAATAATAAGGAAATTCATCATTGACTGAATAAAATAAATCATTAATTATATAAAGAAATAAAATTATAATTAATCCCATGTTACGTATACAATAATCACAAAATTGCCAAGCAAAACAAAAATATACATAGAATTAAATAAATTAGACCGGACTCTCAGTGGAGTTTCGTTTGCAAAAATCGCGGACCTAAATCTGACTTCTGATATATATTGTATAGATCCCAGACATCCTATAGACAGATGTTGCCAACCAGTTTTGTGGTCCCCCTGCCCGCACCCCGGTAATTAAATATGGCATACAAAGAAAAAAATAAAAATTTCCAAAACATGCCGTGTGGGGTATCAAATGAAAGAGCTTATTGAGTAGATCACGAATATATAGCATACTATATACATTTCTTACACTTTCTCTAAGATTTTTTAGAAAATTTACGAAAATGGTCCATTTTTGAGTTAACTTTAAACCACTATAGATTGAAAACTCATAGACCGGGAGATACTGACACAAAATTTCGAGTCATTTGTAACAGGATGGCGGTTCTACAGGGGTCTTAGTACGCAATGACAAAAAGAAAAATGATGGTGTGAACGCTGGTACCGGTGGGTTAGTCGCGTGGGCGTTAGTCGAACTCGTCGGAAAAATAGCGAAAGTCAAACGATTTGTAACACAAAAATTTTAGAATTTACCGATAGCCCATAAAAAAGAAGTAGGCGGTAGTGTCATGCCATACTTTTCCGGTATGACTTACAGCCCGCCATACCGACGCGAATGTGTTGATTTAAAAAAAACAATTATTCAACCATTTGTACCAAGCTAACTTTTGCAAAGGTAACCATCGTCGTGCAGCCATTTACGAAAATCGCCATGCCATACTTTTCGGACGATTCCAAACGGTCGCCATACCGCCGAAAATCTGCAAATTTTTTTTATTTCGCCTGTCTTTTTGTACCAGTATTGCATTTGGCTTTTTGGAGAGTATTTGATAAAATGTGACCATTATTATATTTGCCATACTTCTAGTAGGGGGAAAAAGTGCTGTCATACTTGAAAAATAAATTTATTATTAATTTATATAAGTGAAGATTTCCAACACCTAGATCTTTGAAATTTTGTATTTATATTTGTCGATCCTCAAACTTATAGGAAAAATAAGTGCCATACTGTTACAAATCGTTTGACTTTCGCTATTTTCCGACGAGTTCGACTAACGCCCACGCGACTAAGCCGCCGGTACCAGCGTTCACACCATCATTTTTCTTTTTGTCATTGCGTACTAAGAACCCTGTAGAACCGCCATCCTGTTACAAATGACTCGAAATTTTGTGTCAGTATCTCCCGGTCTATCATGTATATATTTTTTTTTTCAAATTATTATTTTAAATAATTAACAATAGTCCATTGTTTACGATTCAATATTTCGTACAGTGAAATAGTTGCATGGGGGAGTGGGGGGAGCATTCAAAGATGGCGAGTATATTTTCAAGTTCATATAGTATATAGTTATTTTCATCAAATCCACCACATAGCTCACTTATATTATATTACGAACTATTGAATCATAAACAATGGACTATTGTTAATTATTTAAAATAATAATTTAAAAAATATATTCATGAGTTTTCAATCTATAGTGGTTTAAAGTTAACTCAAAAATGGACCATTTTCGTAAATTTTCTAAAAAATCTTAGAGAAAGTGTAAGAAATGTATATAGTATGCTATATATTCGTGATCTACTCAATAAGCTCTTTCATTTGATACCCCACACGGCATGTTTTGGAAAATTTTATTTTTTTCTTTGTATGCCATATTTAATTACCGGGGTGCGGGCAGGGGGACCACAAAACTGGTTGGCAACATCTGTCTATAGGATGTCTGGGACCTATACAATATACAGGGTGTCCCACTTTTGGTATACTAAGCGCGAAGGAACTTGTAGTTTTGCATACACTGATCACGTAAAAAATACTTAAAAAAAAAATTACGTCCAAAATTTTTTGCTAAATTTTTCCTGAAAATCCATGTTTTCTTCTCTAGCTTCGCGCAGCCGGCATATATCGCTTCTCTTATATGAGCATTTTATCTATGAAAACATAATCTTAAACGATAGCTCACGTGCTGGGGGCAAAGTTGGGCGGCTCGCTTGTTATGGGTGTACACATAGAGTTTTAAGAATTCATCTATTTGAAAAAAAAATGCGTCTGGAATTTAACTGGTACTCAGCATATGCAAAACTATAACCTCCTTTGAGCTTAGTATACCAACAGTGGGACACCCTGTATATCAGAAGTCAGATTTAGGTCCGCGATTTTTGCAAACGAACATCTCCTTAGAGCCTGCTCTAAATATACAAAATAAGGAAAAGCGCACAATAAACGTCAGGGTTCCATTTTAAATAAATTTTAAGGGTCATAATAAATTGAGGATAACAATTTCATGAATCAGTATTGAAACAAATGCCAATTAAATTAATTCAAACAAATCAAAAAATAAATCAATAATTTTCTGACGTTTAAAAACCAAGGACTTACATAATAATACTGTTCAGTACCACAGCCTGAATGTATAAAGACAAAAATATTGCTTCCCACGAAATTTCAACGAGTCAAAAAAAAAAAAAAGCAACGTTTCGCATATTCTGTCATGTCCATGTATGTCAATTTAGTCACGTAAAATCATTCTATACAGAATTTGTCTTGTAAATTTAAAATCATTCCATGTAGAATTCGTTCGTAAATTACAAATCATTCTACATAATATATAGAATTCGTCTTGTAAATTCCAAATCATTCAATACAGAATTCGTCTTGTAAATTTAAAATCATTCCAAACAGGATTCGTCTCGTAAATTACAAATCATTATATGTATATAGAATTCGTCTTGTAAATTATAAATCATTCCAAACAGGATTCGTCTTGTAAATTCCAAATCATTCTACATAAAACTCGTCTTGTAAATTATAAATCATTCCAAACAGGATTCATCTTGTAAATTCCAAATCATTCTATATAAAACTCGTCTTGTAAATTTAAAATCATTATATAGAGAATTCGTCCGTTCGTGTAAATTCCAAATAATTTCATACAGAATAATCTTTAAATTCCAAGTCATTCTATACAGAATTCGTTTTGTAAATTTCAAATAATTCCATACACAATCTGTAAATTACAAATAATTCCATACAGTATAATCTGTAAATTACAAATAATCCCATACAGTATAATCTGTAAATTCCAAATCATTCTAAATAGAATAATCTTATAAATTCACAATCATTCCATATAGAATTCGTCATAAATTCCAAATCATCCACCTTATCGTACATCTTAAAACTATGAAACGAGTTCGAACACTACACTCGCACTAACACTATCACACGGGCTAGTCTACGTTGTATGGACGTATACTGTGCGGTGTCACCTTGAGCTGGTGCAGCATAACCTATAAGTCCGCTATGAGCTCCGAGTAGTAGTGGGTCGCGTTCAGGTAGTCGAGCAAGCGCCGGGGCAGCGGCAGGCTGCTGACGAGATCACGGCGCACTTGCTTGAGGATCACGAATCTGGAATTTGTTTATTTATTTATTACTTTATTTATTACTAGGTTGCCGCCCGCGGCTTCGCCCGCGCAGTCAAAGAAAAACCCGTATAGTTCCCCTTCCCGTGGGATTTCCGGGATTGCGTCATTTTCCCGGGATAAAAAGTAGCCTATATCCTTTCTCGGGTATCAAAATATCTCCATACCAAATTTCATGAAAATTGGTTCAGTAGTTTAGGCGTGATTGAGTAACAGACAGACAGAGTTACTTTCGCATTTATAATATTAGTATGGATACTTTATTGCATTGAAAATACAATTGAAAAGACAATAGTCTTTGTTATATGTATTTATGTATCTTTGCCGCCCTTTGCTGTTTCTTTAGTATTCTAAAGAAACAGCAAAGGGCGGCCTTATCGCTAGGTAGAGAGCTGGAATGGTTGGAGAGTAAAGTTGAAATGCGCCTTGGAGAGGCCTTTGCCCAGCATTGGGACACGACAGGCTAATACAATACAACACAAAATGTTTAAAGTTGTTTATTATGTTTGGAGAACACGTTAAAAGTAATATTCTCTTGAATTTTTAAACATGATTAAAATGATACATTTAAATAGAGTAATTTTTGGTGAAATATTTTTTATTGGTTTTTAGAAAGCGTGATGCCAGAAGGGATGATGTAGCAAGCTATAGCTTATCTCAGACAATTATTAAAAAATATCGTATAAAAAGTAAACTGTAAACAATAAATAAACTGCCTGCGCACCACCAGCATCAGCCAGAATTTCAGAAATAACAAGTGATACTTCTAGCGATTCGGTAAAAGTATCTAATTGTAGGACATTCGAGAAGGTTCTAGAAGGTTCCACATACCTGCACATGTGCTGCAGGCTCTGCACGCGCTTGAAGCGCGACACCGGGTACAGCAGCTGCACTCGCACCGGGCCCAGCACTGGACGAAGGTTCAGGAAGAACAAGTAGCGGCCGCTTCTGGAAGTTTCCACCGCGTTCTCGATGAATTCGACTATGGTCTGCGCTTTGAACATTGTGCACCCGCCGAACGAGAAGTTACCTGCAATTTTATGTGGTTAGTCGGTTTGATATAAATCTTTAAACAATATTTACTCTTCTATTAGTACATATGGGGATTGAAGACAAATTATTTTTAAGAACTAATAGATGTATAACAATATTGCATGAATCCGTATCAATTAACAAAATCTATAAAATCTTAAATCTTTGCCCCTACTCTGTTCTGATACAATTTTGTACAAGTAGCATTTTAGTACAATTCCTGAATTCCGAATTGCAAACTAAACTTACCCTGATCATGTTCTATCCTGACATGTCGCAGCCCGTTGAGCTTGAACGTGAGCGTGAAGATGTAGTGATCGTCGCTGCTGTCGCGAACTATGAACGAACCGTCCGGCTCGTTGGAGAGGATCTTCTCCGCTGTTTCCACTGATATCGGACCCCAGTACCATCCATACTGGAAAGTAGTAACGTTTCAATTACTTCTGAAGACTGTTTTAGGGAATAGAAAAATATCAATTCGGAAGCGGAATTAAACCCGCGAAATTTCGGTTACTTCTTATAAAATTTGTAACAAATTTTTTTTTCGATTGCTATAAGAGAAATTTCAGTTATTTGACCAAGCCGAATAAGTCGATCGATATGTTACATAGTATCTATAATACTAACAAATATATCACTTACATCTTTGACTTTCTGGATTGAGGTCGCGAAGTCCATCACTGTCTCGTCATCATTAGCGGATCGCCTCGAGTTGGATGGGTGAGGCGACTGCGGCAGCGGGGGCAGAGCCCGCCGAACGGCCGGCGGAGGGGAGTCGCGCCCTATTTTCTCCACGCTATCACCGTCGCTAGACCTTCTCCATCGGAAAAGGTTGCAGAAACTCTGCTTCAAATTCATCGAAAGCAACCTCACGGGTGATATCTTCACTTTACTACCCTGATTACCTTTCTTCTTCGCACTTTCGAGCTCCATAATGCTACAATCTTTAGACGCGTTCTCTTTGTGCTTCTTTTTCTTCACATTCATGTCCGCCGTATTCTTGTTCGTCTTTTTGTGGTTGTTATTCGTTTCAACAGTCCTCGGTTCGTGACTCTCTTTAAGAAACACAGCAGTGGGGGCCTCTTTTTGGCCGTGACGGGCGTGAACGGTGACGGTTGTCAGAATATTATTGTTATTTTTATTTATCGTGTTTCGGCATTCAGAGTCACTCGAGCTGGAATATAGGGTATGTAAATATTTTCTCATTTCACGTAGAGTTAGATGTACTGACTCCGAGTCAGATTCCGCCGGGACCTTTTTCTTGCAAGACGAACCCGGCAAGGAGTGCCTTTTAATTTTAGTATCCGTGTCTCGTTTGTGTCTCATTTGATTTGCCTTGTAGGCCCTTTCAAGAATAGCATTATTTGTGGCCAGAGTGATTGTATGTGTTTTGCTCCGTCGTTTGGTTGTTCTTTGTGGTCGTTTTGCTTTACTCTTCATATTACCTTCTTCTGGCCTAATCATATCGATGGGTACCGCGTAGATATCGCTATCGAAGGGCACGTTGTACACGTCAGTGATATCCGATGTTTTCGCGGACAGAGCGTCGTGAGATATTGCTTGAGTAATGAAACTCGAATCGTCGGCTTGAAACTGTGTAACGAGAGAGTTATGACTGCTCGAAAGTCGCGAGGAAAGGGAATTCCTGGATGAAGGTCGTGTAGCTCGACAAGGACTGAGATGTAACAGTCTAGGGCTAGCGAATCGGTGGTTTAAGCACTGCCGCCTGTCGTAAAGAACTTCAGGTTTCAATTTCCTGGGATATATAGGGGACACGTGACCGGGAGTCACCGGTATATTTAAGCTCGTTGAGTTTGATTTAATTATATTATCATTGGTACATATAACAGATGGAGGCACGCACACAGCCAATCGTTCCTTCTGTGTCCCAACAAACGTAGGAGTACATTCTACGCTTGTTGGGACCGGGTTATCCTGAAAGAGGAAAAAAACGATCGTTAAATATAATTATGAAGATGATGCACACAAGCGATTACTAATAAAATGAGTCAACAATTAACCGGATTAAGATGACCTTGTGGCACGCGGGATGTATAATAAATTTGTTGTGAAAACAGTACTTGGGCTAACAAAAATACATTGTTTTAAAAATATGTTAGACACAATGCACAAGTTATTGAGTCACGAGTGTGCGCTATTGATTTTTGGAAAACAAAAGTTATATTTGTAAAAACATTTTGATATTTGACTGTAGAATTCTAAAATGTATCGATGAAATTCTAATATAAGGAATACGTAGATAAAGTATTCACCGGAGATTATCGAATCTCCGGCGAAAAGTTTGTGCGAATCAAATACGGTATATTTTTATACATTCCTTAATTTGATTTCCAACTTTAAAATACAATCGCAAAAGCGAAGTGAACGAAGCTTAACAGAAAAGGTTTGTATTGTCTTGTTGTGTAGAATGGAATATATTATAATAACATTGCATACATTTTTTTCATTTACGACCTATTAGGTTTGCATCATTAATAAGTATTAACTAATATTCTAATACTACAAAAATACTCAAATATGTAAATCTGAACGAGCTGTGTGCCTGTGTAGCTCAATTATCCACCTACACATTGTACATGTTAAAGTAAAAATTAAAGCATGTTTCTCGTATACTAAATTGAACTGAAATATTATCATAAAATGCTGGTTGAAAAATAATGCAGCAAAACGTTCTGCTTGCCCCCGGATAGATTTCTTCCCACTTAACGATTTTACGGTAAAAAAGAACACGAAAGATGAGCTGCGGTTAATATAGCAGAAAATGTAACATCCGCATTAGCAACAATGTTAGTTGGAAATAAAATGCAAAAGCTATTTTAAAATCTAAACAGCAAATTGAAATGTAATATCACGAACAGATAATACCCATTATTAAAGCGAGATTCATAGAAAATACACTGAATAAATTTTAATATTTATTTTGAATATCTGTTACATGCAGACAGCAACGGTTATTTGTAAACAAAATTATGTTAAAACAACGATTGTTAAGTATTGTAATTATTGCGATTGATTGTCATATTTTGTAATGTTATAAATTAAACATCCGTTTACAATAACAGTGGGAAAAATGGAATTGAAAGAAAATTTATAAACCAATATTTAAACAAATATATCTATCATATAAATTGGTAACATAATTCGTTTTGACTTTTAGTAACACTACATAAATTATAGAAAATAAAATATAAATCGTGTGTGTTAAAATAAATATTTTTCCTTCTATAAGTATACAATATTAATATTTAAAACGGCGACAATCTTACTAATATCGGTCACCACTCAGCGCCTCTAAAAATAAATATCGATAACATGAATACTTTAGTATCCCGTCTATATAAGTTTATAAAAATCATGCCCTAGTTACAAATATAGTTTTTGTTGCAGACATAATTTTGTTTTTCTTTCGTAGTATAAGTAATGTATTTGTACCTTAATCATGTGCGTAGTGATCCCTGTTATTTGAAGTCTATTTTGTTTTAAGCAAGTCCTAGCCGTGCGGTATATCGAAGTACTTAGTTATTTCTTATTATATACTCTAGTTTTCCGCCAGCGTAGTACCGCGTAGTCAAAGAAAAACCCGCATTGTTCCCGTTCCCGTGGGATTTCCGAGATAAAACCCATCCCTGTATCTGTATGTCCTTCCTAAGGTTGCAAGCTATATCTGTGCTAAATTTTAATATGAAGTAAATCCATGCAGCACTTTTTGAGAATAGCTCCGGTATACAGATAGACAAACAGACAATATTTCTAAAAATATATTTTGGCTTCCATATCGATTGTAAAGCACGCCTCAAGGTATTCTTTTAAAATAATACTCAATGTACAGCTTTCCACCCGCGGCTTCGCCCGCTTTGTCGTAAACCTAATAAATTACACACAAAAACCTTCGTCGAGAATCACGCTATCTATTAAAAAAACTGCTTCATAATCCTTTGCGTTGTTTTAAAGATTTAAGCATACAATAAGACATAAGGACAGAGAAAGCGACTTTGTTTTATACTATGTAGTGAAGATGAACAATATAATATTAAAAGTAGCATTTGTTAAAAGATTTTGGATCCTATGTAATGGTCCTACATCTATTTTAAGGACCACGTAAGGCTGTCTGATGATGTTCGTAGATTCTCTATATTATTCACAAGCACTAAAATAATTATTCGTATTAATTACGTTTAGTGCCGATTTTTCAATCCTTGGAAAATTTATCCGTCCAATAAAGTAGTACACGAACATATTAAAATGTCACCTGTAAACTGTCAAATACGGAAAATTACAATACATTTTTGAAATGGTAGTTTATTACATTATGCGATGAATAAGTTTTAACCAAGGATTGAAAAATCAGCCCTTAATCTAATAATTTGGCGGATATTAATATATTTAGTTCGCTTTTAACATTATATAACTTACCATACATCCATTTCATCCAAATTTCAATTATTTACATTATTTGCAGCGAATTAATCCTCATATATGTGAAAATATATTTACGGTACTTCAAATAATAATTATTTAGTTTGTGGATTTAGTGCGGATATGAATTTGATTACTGAATTTAACTCTGTGCTTATAAAACATTACAACCACATAATGATACAAAGTCAAATAATATAGTATCCATTTAGTTTCTATTACTAATGCTTTTAAAAACATTAAAACATCATCGTTTTAAAAACATAATGCTTTTTTATGTAAGTGTTAATCAATCCTCCAATTACTTCCTTTCTCTACCTTTAATTTTTTTCTACATACGAATATCATCATATCCATAAATGTTCTCATTCCCAATAACGCGATGAATGTAAAACGAGGCATATTTCAGTTCAATCGAATACCAGCTAATTCGATTAGCGGATATTTTTAGGTGACAATCTGAATTAGCATATTTCCGTCGGTCCAATCTAGCCGGCCTTTGTATGACACAATACAACAGCTATCGATCTATATCAGAGAGTTAGTTACATCACTTATATGCCAAGAACGGGTTGACATATTTTAGTGATTTTTGTTTGTGGACTGTCTAATAACTGTAACTAATTATTGATTAGTGTCTACATAATAACATAGCTTTTTGCTGTGACCATCCCTATGTATTCTTATACAATAAAACTATAAAACGGATTTTGATACACTTTTTTTAGAGGAGTACCTATAATACATGCATAATATAGCTTAGTATATTTAGTACTAGCGTTGTAACTTCGCACGCAATCGGAGCAAGTCTCTAGTTATTTGTACGTTTTTAAAACTTTACACTAAACCATAAGATACACTGATAAAGTGAATAACGTATCAATTTAGGTTGCAGTTCACCTGTTGCTAGCTCCCCAGCCACCTGACTAGCCAGCCAGAGGTATTATTTATGACTCTTTCGAGTACTAAAACAATCGATAAACCTTTCACTTTATCAGTTTTTTTTGTACTAAAGAAAACTGTAAAAATGTAAGCCTAAATGACGTTAGAGTACCTACTAAAAATATCCATAATTTCTTACATAACCTTGAAATTGTTTTGTCTACCGAGTAACTAAGCTAATGGTTCATCGAGTACCAATAAGATGTTATTATTTTATACGTTATTATTTTGCAAAAATAAAATTTCCATCCATTACAACTTAGAGTTTATAAAGAGAATACTTTTCTATAAAAGATTGCCTTTAGGCTATGTAATTTGAAGAAGTTACTCGCTTATTTGTAAATCGATAAGGACGAACCATTAGAGACATCTCGGACGAGGACTAGACAAAAGAACGAAACGGGGAAATTAATATAGAAACAGAGATAATTGCAAATATCATTTTACGCCACGGTACCTGTATTTCACGAATACAACGGAAAGACTCGAGTATCATTATTAACATTATTATGTTAGCAGACCGGATATTATGCCGGGTCCAGACTGGTGAAACGTAACATGCAATGTAACATGCAATGAAAGAATTCACCGTCCACATTGCTGCAATGTATCATGAAAGGTAACACACTTTTTAACAATTTCTCATAGTTTGGACGTCTTGCGCGCGCGAATTGTGCATTACACGCGCATGCTACGAGCATTACAAGTCGCGCGCGGAGCGATCCGAAATTTGTCGGTTTTTCGACGAACACAAAGGGGCGCGTAGCGTGCGCGGAGCAGCCAATGTGGACGGTCGTTTGAGAACGCAACGAACATGGAGGACGAGACTGCGTGGAATGAGCAAAAGAAAGGGTCTTCGGCGTGTTTTCATGAGTTGATGTATTATTAATAATGAAGTACTGATAATCGTCATAGCAAGAACGTGGTCTTCGGACTCCATGCTTCGTGTGATCTACCGGTTTGACGCGCACGAAAAAAACGTGTATCGAAGGGCCGTGTTCGCGGCAGAATGGCGGAAACAGACGAACGCGGGATGTTCGTAGTGAATGCGCGTTATGAGCGCGCTATGCGTCCACACCAGCAGCGAACATGCAATGAAAGGCAGAATGTTACATTGCATGTTACGTTTCACCAGTCCGGACCCGGCATTACAGGAAATGAGTAGTATTTCGGGCCGTTAATATCATAATTGTTCGAAATGACGTCGCCTGTAGATCAACAGAGTTAATTCGAATATCATCAAACGTCTCCGCAAATTCCGAACACATTTAATCGTTCTAATAACCTTTGCAAATACAGCGTCCAAAACGTGAATTTCCAAAACCGTCATTAAATTAAATACGAAAAGTGCGGTCTTGTATCTTCCGGCTAAACTCGAGGCAGAGTCAGAAAACTAGAAATATTAATTTCACAGTATTCGCATAAATATTAAATGTACATTTTTCCGTCTCAACTTTTAAATAAAATTGTCACTATAACAAGTTCACAATTAACTCAACTCGTACTGGAACGTTTCATTAACAAAGCTGTAACTTTTAATTTACCTTCTAAACGATAAAAACTTATTTCAGCGAATTCCCTTTGACACTGCAGTTACCATTGTTCGAGTTATCAAACGCTTTTTAAATCGCATGCCTTCACAGGTATTTCAAAATTTCAGATGGACAGAATTCCGTATTGCACATTCCGCAGAAACAAAGTGTAAGGTCCATTCACACGCGCGGCGGCCGCTCGGGCTCCGCTGGACACGCTATTGCCAAACTTACTATTTCGTAAATGCACCGTTCCCCGTTTAGTTACCTCACAGTTAAGCTCATAACTCAAAACGGATTATTTGAAAACTTGTCAAAAACAGTCAACTCACAACTGAATCCTGAATCGTGATTTTCTGTAGAATAATCTGTGAGCATTAAATATATTCCATTTTGGAATCATATTTTAATAAGGGAATATGTAAATCATGATATTAAACTAACCACACATTAGCTTAAATCAATATTAACTCTTTAATGTTTAACAAGCACTTAAAAAACGGTCGAAATATTATGCAAACCACAGACGCTTACGCTATGATTATGCTTTCAGGTATTTCAATAAACGCAATACTAAACGATTAATTACGTTGTTTATTTATTACTAAACTCATGTAACTGAACGAACTGAATTATTTACTTACTTTGAATTATCAATATTAGATTAAAAAATAAGTAATACGTAGTTAAAAATACGTACTGAATACTGATACAGATATGTATTATAATAATAATCTTGTCAAAATATATCCCATACAAGATTGATCTTTAGCGGCGAAAAGCTTCGATTTTTTTTTATAATACTATCTATACCTACTGCTCGCTCCGGTGCTGCCCGGCGGGATATTTTACAAAATTTTTAAATATATCATCCTAATCAAGCTTCCGACACATCCAAATTCATAAATAAGAATAATTTGGAAAATCCAAAAGTGCACGCCTCATAATTTTTTTTTAATAAATATTTATTAATTATTATTTTTGTTTATTTAATAACAATTAAACCACATCGAATCAGACCCTGCAAAAGGAAAGGGTTCTATTCCTGAGCATACTCAAGCGTAAGAGAAAAAAAAGACTCGATTAGTAAAGTATTTCGGTCGCTATCGTGTTAACAAGAAAAAGGATCCGCACATACAGACACACGGACGTCCAAGACAGAACTTTTTTAAACTGTTTTTTAACTAGTTTAAATAACAAAAATGACATCAAAAATATCATGAACGTTAAAAATAGTGTTTTTTCTTAATATGTGTGTGTATGTATTATCTTACAAGTGCAATGTATGATACATAAAGACATTTTAAGTTTGAAAAATCAGATGTTTTGCGCGAAGTGACAGTAGTACCCACCTCAACGCTTCGCTTATGAGGCGTGCAAAAGTTCAACTGCTCATTTTGTAAAATGAATCGCAGCGTAAACGTCGAGAATGGATTGGCCAATAAACCTTATTTTCTAAGTTTTTGTTAAGTCACAAGGAAGGCTCATAATATGGAGAGAATTAACGTAAAAGGATCAATAGGGCAGCTAGTAAACAATGTCTGCCGGGGCAGCTAGTATTATACAGATTATAGATACATTTTTCATTAATATTTCAAATAAAACATTTTAAAAGTCACAGACATTCGTGTTAAATGTTCCTAAAACGCTAGTTTATCAATAAAAATCCAATGTTTCGCTCTGCAGATAAGCTTTGGTTAACGTTCAAAGTTAATCTTCAGAGATTTATTGAAAACTTTTAAATATTGTTCTACCGTGTACCCGCTGCATGCTCTCTGAACTTCCGAGAAACGTTTTAATTGACCACGTGCAGTTTGTTGGAAGAGGATTAGTAACATGTAAGCTGGTATTCGATTGTTTTACAAAGCAAACAAACATTTTCCGTGAATTCACTAATAAATAAATATTGTTACAAACAACACAATAAAAATCAATCAAACCTTGTATTAATATTTTTATGTGAATTAATGTTTCACTAAAATACTATATTTCAATGCACTTCTTTTAATCTGGAATCGACTCCTCTCTGTAGTCCGGCACTAGATCCCACTATGCCTATTATCCCCTTATCTACAAATTAATCATAGACATGTGTTCATTAATAAGTCTAATCAGCTTAATTAATTTATACACAACTAGGTTTCCGCCCGCGGCTTCGCCCGCGCTGTCAAAGAAAAACCCGCATAGTTCCCGTTCCCGTGAGATTTCCGGGATTGTGTCATTTTCCCGGGATAAAAAGTAGCCTTTCTTGGGTATCAAAATACCTTCATACCAAATTTTATGAAAATTGGTTCAGTAGTTTAGGCGTGATTGAGTCTGTTAGACAGCTGTTATAATATTAAGTAAGGATACTTTAATATGTAAAAAATGCGATGTCGCACGAAATAAAATTATTTCGTGCGACATCGTATTTAATTGTATTCATCGTATTAAAATACAAAAAACATTAAATTAAAATACAAAAAAACATTAAATTAATAGGTTTAATACATATTATTACATATTATAAGTTGTTTTATTATTAGTTTTAGTTTTCTGTGTAAAGTTTTTAGTGTAAGTCAATACCGCATTAGGTTAAGCCTGTAATGGTAATTTGATGTAATGATAAAATAAATAAATAAATATTATGTGATCGAGTATTAACCTCACATTGTTATTATGGTTTTATTAATTCCTTAAGCCACTTTCGTCGTAGTTCATAATGTGTGTAATCATTTAAAAGTATTTTATGTAAATTAAACAAATTTATGACGATGTTTGTCGATTTACGACACTCTAGTGCCCGGGATACACCCGTGTTACTATAAGAACTGTTGCTGTTTCCATCGTGTTTATTTTATTACTCTATTATTTAATTAGAATTCAATTCAATTTGGACATCTAGTTTCAACTTCTACTTCTATCAAGTAAGATTGATATGCCGATTCTACGTTCTATCTATTTATAATACATATTACTAGCGGTCCGCCCCGGCTTCGCCCGTGGTACATTTTTTCAATAAAAGGTACTTTCTCAGGGTCTAAAGATTGTCTGTGCCAAATTTCATCAAAATCGGTCCAGTAGTTTATGCGTGAATACATACATACATAATTACAAACCTTTCCTCTTTATAATATTAGTATAGATGAACGTGAAACAATATCCCTGTTTTAAACCGTCAATACAATATAAGCTCTTATTTATCAATAAAAATACAAATGAAGAATATAAAGGCTGGCTTATAAATAAAGGTAAACAATTTCCAACACCACCATTGTTTTAATTCCATAGAAATTGTATAAATTAACAATTGTTAAATTCAATTTTATTGGTAAAGTTCACATGTTCACATCAATTCTGTATCTGTATTGTCACCAAAAATAATTTACCGGATTACGTGCGAACAAAATTGTTTCCGAGAATGTAATATAAATATAAAATCATAATCATTGCTCATTGTACCTGCAATATGCGGTGGGTGGATTTATTAATTAATTCACATATTCATCTATAATATCATTTGTTAACGTGCACATAATTGATGATTACCTTATTACAAATATGTTTCAATCAACATACTCTCCGTTGGCCGTGCGCTCCGCATCGCAACCCGCTGCCAGAACTTTAGAGAATGTGCATCGAACGGAAAATTGATATAACACAAACACTAGTTTTAACTAACTCGCCCGCTCATTAGGGCTCCCAATATGAGAGCTTTGTTGCTAATCGATTGCTCTAGAACCGATTTACGTATCCATACAGGTCAGGGATGCTGAAAGTCTGCAGGGTGAGCAAGACACAGGTCGAAGCGAGTTCAATATGTTTTAGTAATTGACTTTCCTTTGAATCCAGGCCGTACACTATTCAGTTTCCATTATCTACAAAGTAGTTGAAGCCTTACCCTCGGTTGACTGTAAGCTCTATTCAAATTTCAACAAACATTGGCTACATAGTTGAGGAAACATGTCTTACATATACAGTAATATAGATGAACGTTTTGTAATCAATTATTATTACGGCATGATGGTCATCGATTGACTTTTTAAACAACCCGCTTTAATAAGTTCGTGCATTTTACAAAATTTTACTATTTCCGAAAATATGTGGGTGGCGAACATTTTATAAAGTTGTTCATTATTTTTCAATTATGTTGTCGTGTCACAAAAATAGTTACTTATATATTATTAAAGTGGTTCTGTGAACATCAGAGAATATTTTACAAGCATGTATTATATTCAGCTACATGGATGTGTGTGTGATATATTATCCAACGTGTGCTTTGAGCACAGCAATCGTTGTAATTAGTAGTACTTGATATATAGAAAATATTTATATACACTACTATTTTCATTAACTATGTACATCTAACACAAATATATTTGGAAATAATTTGGAAAATCCAAAAGTGCACGCCTCATAATTTTTTTTTAATAAATATTTATTAATTATTATTTTTGTTTATTTAATAACAATTAAACCACATCGAATCAGACCCTGAAAAATGAAAGGGTTCTATTCCTGAGCATACTCAAGCGTAAGAGAAAAAAAAAGACTCGATTAGTAAAGTATTTCGGTCGCTATCGTGTTAACAAGAAAAAGGATCCGCACATACAGACACACGGACGTCCAAGACAGAACTTTTTTAAACTGTTTTTTAACTAGTTTAAATAACAAAAATGACATCAAAAATATCATGAACGTTAAAAATAGTGTTTTTTCTTAATATGTGTGTGTATGTATTATCTTACAAGTGCAATGTATGATACATAAAGACATTTTAAGTTTGAAAAATCAGATGTTTTGCGCGAAGTGACAGTAGTACCCACCTCAACGCTTCGCTTATGAGGCGTGCAAAAGATCTAAAACATAGGAATAAATAGAAGATAAAAGTATAACCAAAATACGCGTCCGAATATGTGGTAAAACTACAAAATTTATTTATGCAAGCTCCTTCAAAAGCACTTATTCATCGTCGTATTACACATCAATTAAATATTGCCGGTAACTCGATCGCGCAAACTATTCGGCAAATAGTAAAAGTATGCGAGCGTATAAAAATATTTCATGAAGATGACTCTCGAACCGGCGATATTCGCAAATGATTCGCGGATGATACAAGTGCAGTGGGATCGAATACCACACCGTCCGGACCCCATCCAGCCCGCCAATTATTTGCAGTCGTAACTCGCTCGTGAATCATTTAGACTTGAATAACACTCCGATGGTATTAACTAAAAGCGCTTCTAAAATATTAACTATTCAGGCGTTACCGCAATAACACGCGCAGTTATAATCCGCCCGTATAATATTATGATTGTGAAACCTCTATGTTATAATCGTTAAATTTATTTTACTATGTCAATTTACACGTCGAAAGGGTAAATATATTATGTACCTTATTTAATACAGCCATTATAATTAGTCTAGAAAGTCTGAAAATATATGCGATCAATTTGTAACAAATATAAATAAATGCCACTGATATGACTGTTCGCTGAATGAGATACAAGTCTTATTTAACTATAGGGGTTTCATAAAATGTAACAGGGAACGTATTTCTATTTCATTTTAATGAAGCGAGTATGTAATGCAATTGTATATATTATGAGCACATCATGTATAATTTAATAAAACCGACTACGATTTCCTATTTACATACAAAACTTTTGCCACAGACTAATGAACCTCATTTGCGAGAATAACTAATCCATACTTAATATTATTAATATTATAAATGCGAAAGTAACTCTGTATGTCTGTCTGTTACTCAATAACGCCTTAACTACTGAACCAATTTTCATTAAATTTGGTATGGAGATATTTTGATACCCGAGAAAGGATATAGGCTACTTTTTATCCCGGGAAAATTTTTCAATCCCGGAAATCCCATCGGGAAAGGGAACTATGCGGGTTATTCTTCATTATTCTTCTAAGGGACTGCGCGGGCGAAGCCGCGGGCGGAAACCTAGTCAAATATAAAATATAAAATTGAGAATAAAATGGATTATATTTTGTTCGCGTCGATGAAATATTAAACACGATTTTTTCGAACGCAATTCCGCCATCAAAGAAACCTTTGTGTAAATGTTAAACATTTCACCACATAACTGCAAAAAGTTTTACTGACATTGTTGAAAATGTTTGAAAACTACCGAAAAACAAAGGTTAAACATGACTTTCTCCGTGACGAAAATCAAAATTTAATCGGACCGTCCGCTTCGTACGTAACGAATAACGATGCACATGCACACTTTTTTAAAAAGCAGCTTAATTTTAATGGCGCCACTTACAGCCGAAATATCGCGTAATACATAAAGCGAGCTATCGAAAATGTTATTAAATTAAGAACACACGGTTTTAATGAGAACTTTTTAATGCAGACTAACTGTAGCTAAGCCTTCGCTAACGAGGCTTAATCCGCTTTATATAACAATTACATGTCGAAATGTTTCATCGTGCATCGATCACAACCACGTTGTATTTCGTTTCGTTTCAATTTGCGTATCGCTTTGTATGTTTTTGAGTCTTTGATGAGACCGCTACAAATGGGACACAGGAAATTATTCTGCGGCGACGTGCGCCATTGTGTATAACCTTTACTTGGTGTCTTTATGACCTCAGTGACCACCGACCTACCTGCCCGCTTTATTGCTACGGTTTCCTACCTCGTCAATAGAATGTCTCACCGATGTTTGACTTGCTCTACATTCGCTGCGAACGTCATACGACTGACTTAAATGTGAGCTTCTGTCAATGCATTTCCTGCTGTTTCACCTCACGATTGATATTATAAACAGGAAATATTATGTTGTAAGTTCGTTAGCGAATGAGTTCCTTAGGAAATAATTGATTTTATAAATTCTTACACTAGCAGACAAATTCTAGATTTCCAATGAATTGTTGTTGTTATTATTCCAAGTAAAGCCCCGGATGCGCGCTAACTAGTACTTACCCCATAAAACAATATAATAATGTAAGTTCTTCGTCCCACTCAACGTTTCCACAAATAACAAATAGAGAAAGGAAAAAGGCAGATCATTAATGTGAACGTGGATTAAAATGTTCTCTTACAAAATTTTATTAAATATCGGCGATTATAAACAAAGTGTACTGGCACGTGAAATACATCAGCAAAAAGGCAGTATTTATTTGCAATAAATAAACAGAGTCGCGTTTAAAATATTTACAGATCTTTGAAAAGGTCGCAAGCTTTTGTACATAAAGCTCAATTTTTATTACTCAATTTTATACTGTTATATTTTAGTTTTTACATTGCCAATTTTATGCAATACTCAAAGGATTATTTACTTTCCATAGAGCTTTGTGTGAGTGTTAGCAGTAGTGAAAGAAATTAATTTTAAACATTTGAAAATATTTTCATGATTGAAAATTCGATAGCTTAGTTAAATGCATAAATATAACTGTTAACTACTCTACATGTCAATATTTGTATAAATCTCTCTATGACACTATGATTGAACTGAGTTTAACGATTTGTAAAAAAAAACGCTTTATCAACTAACTATTGAAGAGAAGCTTAGAATAACCGCTGACGAAACCATAATGCAATTCATACAATACAGACTTCCTATACTATTAAAATTACCACTCAATTTAAATACACAAGTAGTTTCTCTTGTACAATTTAATTTAGACATGAGCGTACAAAGGTGTGACTTTAACAAAGTTGTTAGTGAGCTTACAAAAG
The DNA here is from genome assembly GCF_061535395.1 of Colias eurytheme. Lineage (NCBI taxonomy): Eukaryota > Metazoa > Arthropoda > Insecta > Lepidoptera > Pieridae > Colias > Colias eurytheme. The sequence goes on from NC_142980.1 coordinate 3,090,174, forward strand.
CGTGTCGTTGGAGGGCGGTTGTTTTTAACATGTTTAGCGATGTCAATTATAAGCACTCACGATCAAAGCTTTCACAGCTGGTAATCGGTATCGCTCACACCGAGCTTTTATGTGCTAAATATTTGTTATATTTTATTTATTACTTGAATAGATGTTCGGCCAAGTTCCAACCGGGTATACATTATTTTTTGTTACCTTTTTAATTTTTTTATTGTCCTAAGGCAAGAGGAGACAAAAATAGGACATTGAAATATAGTTGTGCACTCTTTATATATAATTTTTTTATACTTTACTTCCCTAACTAATAAAGCCATACCATCCAACTTATATAGTAGACAAATATTTATTTTAAAAAAGTTTAGTTGCTCAAATAAGTCTTTTGCGTGTCACACATACTGCAAATATTCATATTATCGGACTCATAATATTATCAGACCGAAACGGACCGACCGACCGGACGAATCGTTTAAAATTAATCGTCTCTATAGTTCAAGCACTTGTGCGTACACTTGCAACGCAACACCTGCCAACACCTTGCTATACATCGGAACCTATCAAACTATCGATTACATGTCAATTATCGCGTCTTTGTCTTTATGACGGCAGCATCTCTGACCATTAGACCGGGCAAGGGCAATCAAAGGCGTCAATACTATCAGATTAAATTAATTGGTTTCATATACTATGTACAAGCTGTCTAATATCGAAGGCATCGGGTGTGAAAGGGTGCAACAGTGTTATAATAGCCGCGCTATGTAAGGCATGTTACGTAACACTCAAAGCCATGTCTATTATGCGTTAATTAACTTAGGATATGGGCGTTCATTAATGACCATTTGGCTAATCACTGTATTCAGAGGCGGCAACTGTCCAATTATTATTTGTTTCAAACGCGGTATTAATTACATGAGTAGGTATTTATTGTCACAAAGCGAGTTGACAAAATAATTGGTTATATCTAAATTTAATCTCTCAGGACCAAGTTTTAGAAAACTCAAACACATATTTGTTCAATTAAACTTCTAGTAGCACATTATTCATCATAACATAGTTTTACCATTTACCACCCCTTCGAAAAGCAGTTTCAACGGAGATGAGCCGACAAGAAACGTTGCCGCTCTTTTATTTATTTTTTTTGAGAATAGGAAAGCGTTTGACCACAATCTCGCCAGCTGTCGCTGAGGTGTGGTCTAAGATGGTACGCGCTTCCCTAGAAGGTACCTGTTCACTCTACGCTTGAAAAAATCATGTCAATTTTGAATATTAATCCATCAGTCCTCGGAATCACAGACACAATAGAAAATCTATTGTGTCGCGCCCCGATCGGGCCTTACGGTGGTCAATGGGTTAACCACAAGCAAGTAAATTTAAACACGAAATTAATGACAATGTGCAAATATACATCCACTTGTTTGATTGATTACTGCGTGATAACAATAGACGATCTACGGAGACAAATACTCAATAGCAATTAAGGAAACGGTCACACCTTGCGTCACGTCTAACAATAGACAAAGGTCCACAGCCACATATTGGAGATGCGTAGAACGTTGGCCTCTAGACATCTTGAAGTAAATGAGACTATTAAGGGAATGATTCGGAAAGTTTTGACACAAATTCGATACTATATGAAGATATTATATTGTAATTAACCTAAAAATAATAGTGTTATAAGTAGTGTAAGGATGTTTTTAAATATGATATCGTTTTTATATATGTACATATAAATTAATTGCTTTTGTTAATTGATATTTTGTCTGATACAAATTAGATTATTATGAAACTATAAAAAACGTGAATATCTATTATACACCACTAGTTTTTAATCAGTACAAAAACTTTAAGGACATATTAGCGAATACATTATTATCATATGTATGATGTAAGAATTACATAATATCGATAAATAGCAAAGATATAACCATTTGTTTATTTAAGAAAGTCTCACTAAAATCATAGACACATTGCAGAGTTCATTGACTTATTCGTTGATAGTATTACCTAACCTTGGACAATAAAATGAAACAAGACATGTAGGTAGTTACTAACTTTATTTAGTTTAATTCCTAAATTCAAATCTCCCCTTCATAGGTACTTCATCCAGGCTTAGGACCGGCATAATTACTTTTTACAATAAATTAAATAGGTACGTAGGTATGTAATTACAAAACAAACAATATCAAAATAAAATAAGCTATTCTGTATTGAAAGAAAAAACTATTTTGGCGTATTTAAGAAGTTAGAATCAGCTCTATTTACAATACCTAATCTGTATTGAAATAAAAAACGATTTTGGCGTATTTAAGAAGTTAGAATCAGCTGTTTTTACAATACCTAATCTGGAAAGAAAGAAAAAACGATTTTGGCGTATTTAAGAAGTTAGAATCAGCTGATATTTACAATAATCTTAACTAACCTTACAAGTATTTCAATTGTCCTTCAAAATGTCCACCACCATTGTCAATACACAGACGTGAACGTTTTATTAAATTGTTTTTTAACGAGAGAAGTACCTACGTTTTTTTGTCTTTTCACTTCATCCAATATGCGCTGTTTTAATTGTTCGACACTAACCGGCTCACTTTTTTGTTCACTTAATTTCACTCCACAAAAAGAGGTCCAAGGGTGTGAGATCAGGTGAGCGAGGAGCCTGCAGGCCCGCCTCGACCGATCCACTGACTTCCAAACTCCGCTGTGAGAAATTCATGAACCGCAGCGTTATTCGACATTCGTACTACGTCGAGGATCCTCTTCAAAATACGCTAGTACATTACACGAAAACATTTTGTGACAACGCCTTCTGGTAAGCATTTACCACGGTTCGTACATTTGGCGATCGAGCGTTCGGGACTCGGGTACTTCTTATCTGTTAACACGTACACGTGTACATACGTACTGCTGCACTCGCATTTTCTCCACTCAAAAAGAACGCACGAAGCATAAGTACATAATCCCGTGATGTGAATTATTGATATGACATCGTACCGGGAAGAACGTAAACAAACGCGACGAAAAAAGCAAGTTTTCACTTCCGCAATTTGGCACTGTTTGTCGCGTTGGGGCGGGGGGCCGTTGGGGTGCGACGCGGGCGCAGGCCGCAGAGGGAAAGGGGGTGGCGGGGTGAGGAATGGGCGAATGGCGAGCTTGGACGCGAGTTTGCCGGAATTTATCAATGGATCTGTGCGACGGACATACACGAAATCGTACGCTAGAAAATTACAACACAATACCTAGTGTGGGTCATTGATTAAATTTAGGTTTAACAATTTTTACATATTTATGTGGACAATTTTGGGACATTTCTGTTTGTTAGTGTTTTTAATTATTTCTTACACAAGTATGATTGGTTAAAGATACTTAACACCCTGTAAAATTTTTTGTACTGATTAAAAACTAATGGTGTATAGTGAATATAAATGTGGGCGAGCAATAAGGAAGTGTGTCAAGAAGATCGAGGATTGTTCGTCGGTACATTCGTGTCATATTCTCTGCATGGAAATTGAAATTTGCTATTTTTAAATCAATCGAGCAAAAGAATATGTGACACGAACATTTTCCAACTAACCACGTTCTTAAATGTATATTAAATTTTTTAAGTTGCTATTTTAATATACGAAATATTCAATTCATCACAAGGCAGCGTTTCTATGAAACAATGTTATTCAACTTCTAGTTAAATATGACTGAAGAGACAAATCGGTATTCTAGAATAGCAACTAGAAGCTATAGTAGCTATATCCTAGAATACCGATTTGTGTTCATTAACTAACTGTGATGTGCTGACAATAACCTTAACTTTCCGCACTCCTGCGAATCCCGGTATTACAATATACAATCTTGCCGTTTCCGGTTCTTCAGAATACACTACTGCGACAGCGAAGCGAAGCGATACCGGGAAAGCTAGTAAACACTTTGTAGAATTACTTGGTATGACGTAACTCTATAATAATAAATAATAAACCCTTAAATCAAGTATGAGATATTGTGTTACAATTTTTCCTAGAAACATCCAATTAGCTGCAATAATAACAGTGTAGTTATGTGAACTAAAGCGTGAATTATAGAGACATTGTTTTGAACACTTTTCGCCTACGTAAGATCCACAATATAATATAAGAAAAATTAATAAAGAATGAATAAAATAATGCTATAGCCATAACACAATTATAAATAATAGTCAAAATCCCCCAACGAAGCGTTTCGAATATTATTTTTGCACCAACACTTTGCCCAAAGAGAAGGAATATTATATTGGACAGATAACGTGATTTATAGGATTCTGAGGCTCAAAAACGAAACCTTTATAGGATCAGTTATTTGTACGCCAATCTAACTGCCACGATCCTTCCTTTCAGAAGCCGATTGAAAGATCTAGTTTTAAAGGGAAATTTATATCGTATTTTTCCATTTTTTACTCGTTCAACGCGACGACTTTCATAGGATTTTTATTTTGCATCGGAAACGAATGTAAATATACGTTATTTATTCAATTTTTTGAACAAAATTGAATTAGCTCTTCCAAATTTCTCGATGTAATCCGCAACATAGAGTCCCGCCGCTCATCAAACCAACTTCTCGTTTGTTTACAATCTTGAAAATTATCTTAGCTCGAACCTTGCCTTCTAATTAAAAATAAACATAAAACTTTTAACAATGCGCGAACTCTGGAGCGTACATTAAGTTTTTCGACACTGCAACCTAAGACGACTAACTAACTCCAAACTATCACTATACCTCTTTAAAATTGAACTCGAGTCCTGAGTCCTGAGGCAGCTGCCAAGAACATCATATTTACGGCGCAGTTCCACGCTGGGAGTTATATTTTGTGCCCGTGTATATTTTCCATTTCATAAGATGGATTGCAGCATATGTAAGATTTATATTTTTTACATTTTATAGCCAAAAACTTTGCAAAGATCTCTAAATGTAAAAACAGTGTCCGCTTCGGATATGTGGCAGATGGATTTCATACTTGATTTTGTGATTGATTTTTTCCATCGGAAAAATATATTTTTCGATAGAAGAAAGCACTTATTAAGGGCACTGGTAGGTAAACAACTACGTAGGAGTGAACAATACTAAGAAATTTCTGACCTCCATCATCATTAAGGTATAGAAGGAAATCCTAATTAAAAATATCTCGTTATCGAGTGTCGTTTAATGATGAAACAATAAAATATTGCGAACAAACAAATATGTTTAGCAAACTGAAATATGTACGTCAAAGCGGGAATATTACATTGTTTATTTAAACATATAGCATACAGTAATATCTGTCCACATTCATTACCGAGAATCGAGTGTACATTTTCGTAGCTGCTTAGAACGAGGATGTTTGCATTGAGCATACTCCGCTTTCCGAATAGACCTTGTACCAAAGTATACTTCGAGGAACAAACTTCACAAATTTGTTAACATTTACGAGCTTATTTATCGAGTTAGGTGAAAATCCTTCACCGACGAGCACATGTGCACAATGTTTTTGTTCCCGACCCTTTTGTTCCTTGGCCGATTTGCTATTTGAATGACGATTGCAAATTCAATAAACAGGGAATAGTCTCCACTGGTACGTGTATAATGCGCGTAAGGTCATTAGTGGTATCAGTTTTGAATAGATATTACACAATGGAAAAGCAGTGCACTGTTTTTAGGGTGACGATATTGAAACCTATCTTCCGCCCGCGGCTTTAATCACACACAGAGTGCACGTTATTACACGACACCAGTCAATTTTAATTTCGTGAAATCCCTATCGTTCCCCAATGTTCATTTTATTTACAACACTTCGTATAAAATCGTTGTGTTGTAAAGGCGTGAAAATATATCAGAGGGAAAGAGAATATGGATATACAATATTACTTTTGTTTAAATATTAGTTAACAAAGTGGCTTTACTGTTAACTTTAATTTTAAGCGACTTTCAGTGTCCCCTGAAAGAATTAGAAAAAACAACTGCTCTCCTAGCAGAGGCGGAAGTTAACTACTTTTTACAGGAAAAATTCTAAACAAGAAATCAATCCCGGTGTTTCGCTTTGTTTATCAGGGAAGTCACAAAGCGTACAGCAATCCGATTAAACACTATATAAACTAACAGACTTGAAAACCAATTACTGGCTTACATTTTACCGTTTACACGTTTTCATTTACGGTGAGGGTTTATCTTATGAAAAAAGATTATTCCAACAATATTAATATAACGATCCATACCGAGTTAATTGTTTCACTGTTTGACCTGGCATCACGCGAATTTTATTGATAGTAACAATAGCGGATTTTTTGTGATAGCAAGGTTACGTTCAATATTCATATTCAAACCTTCAAACATTTCTTGCGTAGCTGGCGTTCGTAGACATACTACGGTGTAGCAGACGATAAGACCATATGAATTATACCTGCATACGTACAAATTACATAATACATAAACATTGTCTACAAGGGACCTCTCATAGATAACCAAACTTCAGATTTGCAAATAATAAAGTACCGTCTGAGTTTCATCCAAGTGTAACCACTTGACAAAGGATCTTACAAGAGTACATTTCTCATATGAAATATGCTACAAATTTACCCTGAACGGAAACCAGCCAAGTGTATGAATTTGCAGTATGATTTTATTATCATGTTATCTATTTAAGTTGAGTACGATATGATGGCTCTCAGGGCGCACGATGAATCGACGAGTGCTGTTGCGAGCGAGGTTGTTTATGAAATTCTCAAAAAAAATGTTCTTACAGAACAAATCGCTAAGCATACAACAACACAATAGTTGGAACTAGTGGTACTTTAGTTCTTGGAATAAATGCGGCTTCGACACGCATGACGCATTGTTAAAGAAAGAATACATCTTTATAAAGATATTCATGATGTTTACATGCGTATGTACGAAGTTGTGTATTTGTATTTTGTATCCACATATCCATATTTTACATGATATCGTTATATTCTTTTAACATGTTTTATGTATCATTTTGATAAGCCCATGTTTGTTTTATTAAGCTGGTTTTGTGATAGTTGCCTTGAACAGCTCGTTACGAACAGATAGCGCCACCGAATATACTATTAATATTTTTACGTCATACTTTTAACAATTCATCCATCGATACATTAATTAAAGAGTTATAAATAAAGCAAAAATCAACATCGGATAATTGGGAACAAAAGTCTATTTAACCCTGAATCCGTAATTGCACGATGCTAGAACAAACGATCGTATTTACAAAAACAACAATAAAAACATTCCGAATCATCCAATTATTTGTATCCAAGTGTAATGCAATTGTAGGCCCAGTTGTCGACGAATGTGCGGTTTGGAAAACCTGATATTATATGAACTCTATTTAGAAGCAAATATGTAAAAACCCTTTAATAAAGTGCAGTTATGCCGAATTTTGACTAGAAATTATCTAGAAGAATACTTGTAATATTTATCGATTTCTCTGTCTAAAATTATTTTATCTAATTTCAAAAACTAAGTAAGGACCTGTTAGTATTAAGGACGACTTTAATTAATACGTAAATAGATTTATAAATATATTATTTTCTTCATAGCCTTCGATGTAAACTATTTAAACTCCTAGGTACAAAAATCTTTTCAATTTCTCACAGAAAAAGCTGGTCGTTTCATCTGTTAGTCAAGAGTTAGCAAACATGATTAACGCTCCAAAACTAAGATTGGATTTTCCAAACATAAGATTTTTCTTCAGAATAGTGCAGATATAATAAAGTCAATAGTAATACATCTGCACTATTGAATGAACACACCCGATATTACAAATACCGAATATGTACTAATATTTAGCTGCATAGTGATCTACATACGTCTGCAACAACCCTTCAGGAGATACGGGTGTTGTGTTTCCCTTCAGTAAACCAAACACACAAATCATGTATAAATAACTTCGGATATCTCTGAAACTTGAAAAACTAGAACCTGCCGTATTGCAGGCAGACGCTATCCAACGATGGATGTAAATCTACCCTTGTACTGTGAATTTCCGAGAACGTCTTTCATATAGACTTCCTCGATCATTTAATATTGCGTTCTATTGAGAATGCAAACGGCTTATTACCTATATTCAATGTCGATTTTTAATATCGCCGCTCTCAAAAAGTAAAAAGCATTTATCTCGCTGTAAAAAAGTCGTTTCTCGTCGTTTTCAAAGAAACATGTTGCCTACTATATTTATCATCAACGATTTCAAATTACACTGTTATTTACATGGCGTCCTTTTAAAATGTTTTCGGGGAAAATCCTTTAACATTATAGTTCATATTGTAATCCTTTGATTATACGTGGAAGTCCGTACGTTACTTTCAGTAATACGAACCTTATAAAGTAAAATTCCTGCAGAGAATTTTTTAATTTGTAGATTATTTTGAAAATAATTATATTAAATAACTTTCAATTAATATAGATAAATAATACAGAATATTATTAATTCGTCGAAGAGTATGTGTTTAATAAATAAATTTGAATTCAATCACTCGTTGTTTTATATTTTCATGCAATAACGTGCATTAATTAATGGTAAATACCTCTTCAATTAAACTACCTACATTTTTTTTTCAAATTTTAAAATGATCCGTAAATCTAAGTGAAGACAACGGATTTAACGTCGTATTGAATTCTAAGCAGTGTAACCAATACCATGTTCTTTTATTTAATGAGAGGGTAAGATATTTAGAAATCACTTGTAGTAATCATCTCCAATCAAATATATTAAACAAATGAGGATATAATTTAGTGCATAAAATACCTTTAAGTGTACTGCAGAATCATCATTAACCAGTTGCGCCTTGCCTACACGTTCACAACGAATCTCGCACGCACTCAGTTATATATAATTGAAATATTCACATAATTTAAACCACATTGATAAGACGAAGCCAAAAAACAACACGCTCCTCTGAACGCAGACACATAATATTTTGACGCACGTTATTAATAACTAAATTGAAGTGAACTATAAATTTCTGGACAATCGCTTACATTCTAGTTCAATTCAGCTCATTGAATTGAACCTATCATTATGCCTCAATTTATTTTAATATCTACCCAAAAACATTAAACTACGCAAAATTATAACCACTTGACAATTTTTAACACGCTTTGATTAGATTAATCTATCATAATGTATGTAACCATCTTCTTAAGACTATTTTGATCCACTTTAATCGGACAAAATTGATTCAAACTTTGAACAGTGAACACGTATTATCTTAATATCCTGAATAATAAAATCTAAATAAAGTTTCAGAAAAATATTTTTTACTTTATAGTAAATTAATAAATACAGCGTGTTTTTAAGATTTTTTTTTACTACATTTATGATTACTGAAGTAACTCACGTTTTAGTTTTGCTAGGTAAAACCTTGTGTCTTCAAATTGTATTAATTCAGAAAACATCTTCACAGGGCTCTAAGAAATAAGGTTATTTTTAATAAAGACGTCGCATGTAAAGGCTCGGGGGTGAGGTGATCTAATTAAAGCCACAACTGCATAGAGGCAGTCTGAAAGCATCATTATTCAACAAGTAATTTTATCAAACGATACGTAAACATCCATACTCCATACTAATATTATAAATGCGAAAGTAACTCTGTCTGTCTGTCTGTTACTCAATCACGCGTAAACTACTGAACCAAGTTTCATGAAATTTGGTATGCTTTCTCGGGTATCAAAATATCTCCAGATATTTTGATACCCAAGAAAGGACATAGGCTACTTCTTATCCCGGGAAAATGACGCAATCCCGGAAATCCCACGGGAACGGGAACTATGCGGGTTTTTCTTAGACTACGCGGGCGAAGCCGCGGGCGGAAACCTAGTATTCTATAACTTAAGTGTTTCACAATACACATTACATTGTAAATATTCACTTATAATACCACAAGAGCTTCAAAATTATCGGGTATTTTCCGATAGGTTCGTTGCAAACAAATGAAGGAGTCAAGTTTTTAGTCAAGGTTAAAAAATCACTTGACGACTTTATTTGTTTGCAGGGAACCTTGAGGGAAATGCCAGATAATTTTGAAACTCGTGTGGTATTCGGGAGATTATTTTTCCGTGCCAAATATCGGCCAATAATTTCACAATTGAATTGAACCTGTCAGTTTGACGTCAACGACCAGAGAAAATTTTCAAAAAATTATCAGTATAATACCATGTAGGTTGTACCACGTGACGTCGAATAGTGCAATTCTATTGGTCGATATTTGGGTCGGAAAAATAATCATACAAAAACATAACATTTGATTGTCAGTAAGAAATTTGATTCGTAGCTTTAATTGATATATGTATTTTGATACGTAGTTATCTTTACACTTAGGCTTTCGATACTGTATTAATTATTATATCTTCGCAGATTTTTTCGAACATTTAAATTACTTCAGTAATTCTGCGAATTCGTATCCAAATATCAAACGTAATTTTGTTCAGACATATTCGAGCAATTAAAGTAGCGCAAGAAATAATATTATTTTGTTCGATGTAAAATTCTGAATAACTTTTCGTTTAAATTGCATATATCTCCTCGACCTAAAATTTACTATAACGGAATAAAATTTAATCAAAGCTTTCTATCAGAATGATATCAACTGTGAAATCGCAGTTTTATCCTTATATTCAATAAATCCTTATATTCACTACATTCTTGTAAATAAATGAAATTTGAATTTGAATTTGAAATTTTATTTATTTATATTTCCCAACATCAATCACCATTTAGTTAAACCGGATCAGACGACCTATTCACGTATCCCGTACGGACGCGCCGTCGGAAAACTTTGTTAAACTTGAGTCAATGTTTCAACTAACTCCGTACTTCGAAACACACGTGAAACAATATTCAAATGTATTGATTAGCGTACAATTACATTATTATAGTTCTTCTTCTCTTCTTACAAACATAATTAGATACTGAATAATTAAAACAGTCTTTCGCCGTTTTCTCTTTCAAGATATTTAGCTGGAAGAAAGAAATATCAGTTTCGTTCAGTTTCAGCATTGTTTAATAAATACTGGTGTAAGAGATAGGATTTTTTCTTTTTATATTAATTACCTTTCGTCAGCGAACACTTATTGGAATAGCTTTCTCTTTGTTAACTTCTAATAGAACGCTTTGCAATAGATAAGATGGATGTAAAAGCTAGGCGTATTTGTATCCGTCTTCACTTAAAAAGTATTTGAAATAAAAATCAGCGCAACAGCCTAATATTTGTATTCCTAACATATTTCGAGCATGGAGATATGTATTATCCATACTAATACATATTATAAATGCGAAAGTAACTCTGTCTGTCTGTCTGTTACTCAATCACGCCTAAACTACTGAACCAATTTGCATGAAATTTGGTATGGAGATATTTTGATACCCGAGAAAGGCATGACAAGGCAAAGGCAAGACATAGGCATTGAGATAATATTACTACGTATGGAGGAGACACCACGAACAAAATCTGTGCGCCATTTTTTTGCTCTAACTAAGTTTTAAAAATTATTATTTAGTTAGGTACTTAACGATGAAAGTTATTCCTTTGCACTTTTCCGTATTATTTGTATTATTTGTGCAATATCGTAACACACACGAAGGCATGTTTGATGCGTTTCACTTTAAAACCATTAAAAAATACCGCTCAACATACGTCACATGACGTATGTTGAGTGGAACTTATGTGATGTAGGCGGTGTCGTCTCCTATTAATATTATCTCAATGGACATAGGCTACCTTTTATTGCGAAATATGTACCACGGGCGAAGCCGGGGCGGACCTCTAGTTCAAAATATATCTAAAATAGCACAAATATCAATACAAACTATTATCGGCTTAAAATAGAATCATATACCATAGTACTCTCGACTCTCCAACAACAAATACATGTACTCGTATTGCATAGTGGCTATTTGTTGCTATCAGCTAATCCGCCTGTTCCATACATACTTCGACAGTTAAAAATAAAACAAAACAGGCATTAACATCCACACATCTAGCATACAGTGTAGTGTGTGCCCGTAACATAAGTAACCCTTTGAAACGGGCGCGGATTGTATTTTCGGTGGCGTTTTTCGAATCCGTGCATTGGAAATATTGTAATGAAAACCTGTCAGGCACGTTAGAAAAATGTGCGGCCATGTAAGGATAATATTTGTTGGATGGGTGTTTATTTCAGCGTAAAATGTTTGCTGTTTAGTGGTGAGGTCGAGCTTAGAGCGCATAGCGTGGAAACCGCATTCGTTCTGTCAGTAAATCGGCCGGAATCGGAAAGGATCATTTCAGTGGATTCGCTTGTTTAACTCGTTTGCTTCCTCTTTGTTTGATTTTGCTTATAGCGCTTTCGGTACATTATGTTTGTTGTTGATGTTAGATCGATTAACATTTTGTACTGTTTATAATTAAGAATGTATAGTGAGTTATTAATGGTTTTTCTAATAGTGATTCTTATTAAAATAAGTAGAAGTCATAAAACCAAAATCGCTCATAAATTAAACAATTAAAAAACGCAATGTACAAGAATTGTGATGTTACAATTCATGCAATTGATCACAAAGGTCACGTCAACTGAATTTTCACAAATAAAATCGAAGTTTGAGTGTCGAATTAGTCGTCCAACATTCACGAATGCAAACACAATGCCCACAGATTGTCAAAGAAAAATTTTCCCAGCACGTTTCAGTGTAAACCGATGGCGCATAAGAAAAGAGCTTGCAAACAAAGTTAGACGCGCAAGACGTCGGTCCGCGACGCTATTAGAGACCCTCCTTTCGGCTGACCGACACCTTTTTTTAGTGGAGATATCTTGCATAAGATACCAAACGTTCTCAGGGAGAGAACTGTGGGTCATGTCGAATTCTAACCGACTAATACCCCTTAACCGAACGTACCGAGAGACCGCGGCTACCTCGCTATCTACCTCGTTCCCCGCCTAAGCTCACCGTACACTTACGACTATAATACTTCACACTATTACCAGCTTTAATTAGTGGTATCCGGAATTATCGAACATAACTATATGAACTACCGCTAAGGAGCTACTAAATTTATTCAATTTTTTCACAATGACTTATGTTAAAGCGTACGCGGTCGGTTTAACCATTAACATTGTGTAAACTAATATAATAAAGAGGAAAAACTGTCGTATGGTCAACCCGGGACAAGCGGCCGTTTAATTATATTTTAATTACATCCTTTATACAAATTGTAATGAGCAAAACACAAAGAGAGCCGGGAGTGGAAATAAATCGCTTATCTTGTTCCAAGTAATGAAATACAACCGCAATATTAATCGAAGTCATGTGTAATCAACATGCCCTTTTTTACATGAGAAAATCAATTTCTCTCTTTCGGCACAGACATTATCTATTATCTTTTCAAGACCTGGGTAGTCGTAACTGATATCTAAACTGTAAACGGCAAAACTGATAGATAAATAATGAATTAGTGCGCGTTTATTATAATTTTCATACTAGGTAGGTACCCGAAAAACTATACATTTCCAAATTGCAATACTATTACGTTCAATACAATATAGCGATAAATTTTCTAACAAACATAATATACCATAAATGAATGCATGGAAAATACGGATCATTAGTCGATCGTTAAAGTTATCGACGCTTGCCGCAACTTGTTACGGCAGCCCTTTGTGGCTGTTCATTTCGGTGCATGAAGATTGTTTCGGCATAGAGGAGATAAGCTCCGTGTACTTGCTTCTATTTATTAATGGATAGAATATAATATTGTAAGGGAATATAAACCGAAACGGTACATGTGATAATTTTTAATTACGCAAAGTTAATGCTATGTTCTGATTATAACTGTCGTCTAAATTTCAGTAAATGTAATCGTTTTTGACTAGATCTTAATTTCTTAAGTTTTTTGACTATATAATCAAATAATTAATTGAAATATGAAAAGTTTTCTTATTTCTAAACATACAGTATTAAAAATAGATATACGAATGTTAATCAAAGTACACATTTATTTCTATCTTTATTAAAAGGATTATATTTTTGAGAAAAATCGCCAATGCCAATGTTCTAACACGCGATTTTCCAAAATATAAGCAAAAAAAATAACAAAGTACAAGAACATTTTAATGGCCGTTTCGTTTTCTTTATAATTTAGTTGCAAACCCCATTTTCAATGCAAGTTTAAAAAGTATTGAAATAAATATTAATCGTCTACGCCGTGGGATCTCTTCCTTATGTCAGTTAACAAGTAATGAATGACTTAGTTTCCATTTGATGTATAATTTAGTTATAAACGGAACGAACTTTGCGGTGAAAGATAAAAAAAAAACTTTATTTGTGAAAAATACAGATATATTCTTTAAAACACTCTCCGCATGCTATTCTCTACTTTTTGTAATGTTTTGTTGCATAATGTTATTCTTTTAATTTATCTTTACCATTGGTTTATATCTATTAAACTTCTTCCGACGGCTAAAATTCAAACACGTTTTCGAGACATTACATTACATTATTTCTTGCTTGATTTTATTATTATAAGAGTTTATTTTGATTACAAGGCTGCAGAATTGATATTATTCAAAAAACTATTATAAGAATTTATTTAGGTAAGAATTATTCACATTTCATTGGAAGAAATTAACCATTCAATTAATATAATCACTACATAGTATAAAACAAAGTCGCTTTCTCTGTCCCTATGTCCCTTTGTACGCTTAAATCTTTGAAACTACGCAACGGATTTTGATGCGGTTTTTTTTTAAATGATAGAGTGATTCAAGAGGAAGGTTTATATGTATAATAACATTCATTAAATAGTGGAGAAGTGCTGTTATTTTTGAGGTTTCTAATGTGATGTCGTAAAAAATTACATTTTTTCCGCTTACATTGCAAACCCTACTAGTTTTATCAAAATAATGTACTAAGTATTATACACATTGAAAAGGTCTACAGAAAAGTCCGCGATGGTATATGTCTATCTCTTATGGATAACCCACAATAACTTTTTTGTCATTTACTTTTTACGACAAAGAAATGCTGATTTTCGAAGCTATTTTAACCAATACAGCATTAATCTTTAACCAATTAAATACCTTGAATACATTGTTCATTTAATATAGATCTATATGGCCCTTTACACCGTATGATTGTGAATATTTTCGAAGATATTATTACAGATTTAAAAATTGCGGGACGTAGCGTTTGCGGCGGTACCGGCCGGCCGGCTATATATTTTATACCCGTGCGAAGCTGGAGCGCGCCGCTATGTTTTTATATACAAAGTTCACAGCTTTTCTGTAGTGTATTTAGTATCAGCATTGCACCCGTGCGAAGCCGGGGTGGGTCGCTAGTCTATAATAAATCCTCCTATAAAAAAGGCTGGTTAAACCAATTTATTAAAAGTCCTTCGCGTTTTTAGATTACGATTTAGATTTGTCTCTGTTAAGATTGTTGAAGATTAAGACAATAACAAAACAGTCTCAGACGAATCCGGGACGAGTAACTAGTATTCAATATTATCTCAAAAAATTGCAACCAAAATCGCAACAAATAACACTAAACAATGTTTTATCTTTACGCTAGGTGAAACGGGACGAATAAATAATAAAGTTTATTTTGGGCCGATTTTTCAATGCTTGGATAAAACTTATTCGTCGAATAATGTATAAAACTACCATTTTAAAAACGTATTCTAATTGCCCGTATTTGACAGTTTACGTGACATTTTAATATTATCGTGTAATACTTTATTGGACGGATAAGTTTTAACCAAGCATTGAAAAATCGACCCTTTATCAACTAGAATTCATTATTCACTTTCGAAGTTTTCTAATAACGTAGGTGTAAACTGGAAACGCATTTCCCCGATATTCCTTGAACCCATTAAGCGTAAGCCATTCTAATAAAGCTTTTACTCATAAGCCTCTTTACAGTATACGTTAAAATCAATTATTTAGATGCAATTCAATTAGTCCCTTAAGGCTTAAAGCATTAATATAACAGTTGCACTGAAAATGAGCGCCAAATAACATGTAAAAAGACTCGGTCACTAAATTTAATTATATTAACCGTTTATTTTAATTACTATATTGCAGAAATTTGTTTCAAAAAGTAATTAAATTTGATATGAGGTAAGATTATTTCAAAGTATTCGTTTAAACATTTCATTTTAGGAAAATGAGTTTAATTTAGAATTATTAATATATTATGTTAAAGTATATTTAAATAAATAAATACGCTATGGTCACCATTTATACTCCATTTATACACCACTAGCTTTCCGCCCGCGGCTTCACCCGCGTTTTCAAAGAAAATCCCGTTCCTGTAAGATTTCTGGGATAAAACCTATCCTATGTCCTTTCTCGGATATCAAAATATCCCTATACCAAATTTCATGCAAATTGGTTCAGTAATTAAGGCGTGATTGAGTAACAGACAGACAGACAGAGTTACTATCGCATTTATAATATTAAGTATGGATTTATAACTCAAAAACGGCTGAACGAAATACTATAGGATTTTGTATTCTCGAAGTCTCCTCTAGAATTAAGATAATAGTTAAAAACGGAAACTAATAAGAAAAGCTAACCAGGCGGAGCCGGAGCGATCGGCTAGTACATTATCAAAATTCTGGTTATTACTGATTTGAATGATTATTATTTAGAAGGATTTATCTCTACTTTTATTAGAATAATAACTAGAACATTGAAAATCTTATAAGAAAAGTTTACCCGGGCGACGGCGGAGCAAACTGCTTTGGTCTATTATTAAATTGAATCGGTTTAATTACCTATACCGCTTATAACGCAAGAACGGAAAGAATTTGTATATTTTTGTTTTGTTGAATTTTTCAATCCATGTTTAAAACTTATCCGCCCAATAAAGTATTACACGATAATATTAAAATGTCACCCGTAAACCTGTCAAAGACGGGCAAAGAATACATTTTTGAAATGGTAGTTTAATACGTTATTCGACGAATAAGTATTAACCGCAAGGATTGAAAAATCAGCCCTTAGGGCCGATTTTTAAATGCTTGGATAAAACTTATTCGTCGAATAATGTATAAAACTACCATTGTAAAAACGTATTCTAATTGCCCGTATTTGACAGTTTACGTGACATTTTAATATTATCGTGTAATACTTTATTGGACGGATAAGTTTTATCCAAGCATTGAAAAATCGGCCCTTAGTATAATAACTGTTAAAGTATTGAATAACTAACAAGATACATTTACTCGGACTTAGCTATTAAAACAAAATCGGTTTAATTACCGCTTATATCTCAAGAACGGATCAATTAAATATATGTACAATGTTTTTTAAATTGTCGAAATTGTCTACTCTTGAATAAAACGGAAAAACTAACCAGAAAAGTCTTACAACGCTTATATCTCAAGAACGGCTAAACGGACTTGAATGATTTTTAATTAATTGAATCGTGTATGTTTGAATTATGGTAATAACTTTTTAATATTGAAAAACGAATAAGAAAAGTTTACTTGAAGCCGGAGCGGTCGGCTGATATATTAACTATGAAATAAAGTCGGGATAATTATACCGCTCATATCTTTAGAACGGCCGAACGGATTTTAAGGCTTTTACATGCGCTAATAACCTTGAGGATACTTGACGGATCTCAAACCTCTCCCGCTGCACCTTCTTTTTTCCTCGCATTTTGTATTTAAAAAGATACTAATCAGTGAAAAAAAAATCCTCGTCAGGGACTGTTGTGTAACTGATAATTTATTGAACATAAAATTTTCAGAGCTGTAAGTCAGCAGGTTACGAAGTTTATAGAGTATTTGCGGAAAAATCGATGACCACGGCACATTTTTTTTCTAGAAATCTATTAACTTTGGAAAAAAGTCCTCGCGAGAAATTAAAGATCAAAGACCATCCTATTTTATATATTTTTTTCGGTATTGTGCTTTATGTTGTACCAGACTTTATAGAGGTTGAACATAGTCGAAATTGCCGGGTAACGCCTTAAGGATTTTTGGTTTATTCGATTTGTCTAGGTTTCAATTGAGATAATAACTGTTAAACGATACCAACTAACAAGATAAGTTTATCGAAGCGGAGTTCGACCGATCGATTAGTATATTAATTATAAAATAAAGTCGGATTATTTACACTGCTTCTTAAAAATTCGAAAACAAACTATTTAGGCATAAATATTTAATTCAAGATTAATATCGTAAACATTATTGACAAAAAAATACCGTAGACGTTGCGTAATTTAAAAATGGTCCGCAAAATTAAAATTATATAGGTCTAACGAAAACCAAAGGGTATACCGACGGGCTACAGAAAGGAATACGATTACATATCTTAATATATATAAAACTCGTGTCACAATGTTTGTCCTCAATGGACTCCTAAACCACTTAACCGATTATAATAAAATTCGCACACCATGTGCAGTTCGATCCTACTTGAGAGATAGGATAGTTTAAACATGTAGGTACCACGGGCGAAGCCGGGGCGGACCACTAGTACAAAACATATAATTATAGTGACATTACTAAATCATAATTTTTAGTGGGTATTGGTTTGTTTATTAATTTATTAAACTTAACTACTATTATAATTATTATAAATTATTAACGTATAAAAATAATAAATATAATACGAAAATAATATATATCATAAAATAAAACCTTTAATTAATTGATAAATTAAAGACGTACCTACAGTACTAGGTTTAAGTATGATCACTATGAAGTGAACTTTCCGACAGGAGATTTACGACTTTGTAAGTTACTTAACGTATCAAATCATTTAATTTTGCAAATAACTAATAATAATTGTATCGCATATAAAAATAATTAATAAAATAATCAATATATGACACTTTTTAAATACTAAGATAAATTTTAAACGCCCAGAATTATTCAAAATCGCAGGCTGCAGCGAAACAATAGTATATAAACATCGCTAATAAGTAGCATCATTAATTAGAAATAACAATTACTTTTCCGGTAACAAGACGCAATGAAATTAAACACATCCCGTCTTAAATACAATAAATCTTAATCAAACAAATAAAATAGTTGTAACAACAAATTAAAATCATTAGAATAGGTATTTTAAATTTAAATATATATTTATAAATATAATATATATATTTATAAATATAATATATACATAAAAATACATATTATTTAAATACAAATCAAATAGAATTTTAGGAAAAAAACCCGCTTAAAAAATCGTTAAAATGCGATACATTCGCACAATCAAGGCAAAAAATTGTCACATACCTGAAATTCTGGGGGTGGTTCTATCGCCGTGACGACAACTTTGCCGGGACCCTTCTTCACGGTGTTGAAAAAGTCGCCGCAAATACGCTCCGAAGCTTCCGTGGACTCGCACAGCGACAGCGACCGCTCGTCGAAGTCGCTCTCCTGCAACTGTTGATAACAAGCTTGACAAGGCGGGTGGCACTGAGCGGTACAGCGCGTGTAGCCACGAGCGCGAGGCTGCATGTCTGCGTATACGGGAGCAAGCGCACCGTGCATTCGGCTGCACTCGCCGGCGGCTGACGGAAGAGTGACTTACAACAATACGGCTCCGGCAACGGCCATACGCGATACAGATTCATCATTTTATCTAGCACCGGTTTTCAATGCTCAGATCACAGCCCGGCCGACACACCCCCTTAGGGTCGATTTAAAAACTCTCCGAACAAAGGACGGCTAGTTTCACGGTAAGGGTGGGATTTTAATGCAAATTAACACCCGGGCGGGGCTTATCTCGAATGGAGAGAGGTGTCCGTCGTTTTTTCTATTAGCGTCGTAAACAAATTAAATTGACTTGCATTTACACCGGCTCTTGTAGGACCTACTCGGCGTTTCATTGCTGTTTAGAGCCGTTTCATGTTTATACATTACGGGCCGCTTAAATGTGTCCGAGTACGCTTAACATGTTAAAAATTGTTGTAAATTATTGTTCTTTATTGTTTATGTGTCAAATAACGCTTAACACTAATAAATAAGCAATGCATTAGCGGAATTAATAACAGCAACAACGCGTGCCGAATCACTCAATTATATCAATGTTTTGACAATATTACGGAGTCGATTGTTCAGTTGAGCAACTTTATTAATGAACAGGCTGATGAGCATTGTTATAAAAACCAATAGTTGCACATCGAAGCGCTGACCGCTTCTTTTTGAGAAAATAAGAGCCATAATCGAGTGTACGACTTGTAATATAATTAATTCGTAGATCTCGCATTCTCGCAGAATGCATTCGAGGAGTTGCGTTCATTATTATATTTATAATTGAAATGCTTCAGCGCTTGCTGCTTATTTTTTTCGCACAGTGTATGAATGTCTAACTTTTTTAAAACTGCGAGGCCAATCAAGCGCCTGCTATGTAGTAGAAATTTGAAACTTTGTTTGTTCTGTTTGGATGCAAGTTGTAAATAAATTTGCATAGACCAGCAAGGCCAGCAATAAATACAAAGTTTGAATATAATTTTTCATAGGCTCGTTTCTGATCCAAATTAGCGAGTGAGTTGCCAGTTTTACAACAAAACTTTGATTGAGCTGGTAGCTTTTTAAAAGTGTTGTTTCAACTTACAAATTAATTATCAGCCAAATAATGAAACAGTAGTTTTCGTAAAATTGTTAAATAAATTACATAAAAATGCAAGAAAAACTTTTATTTTTCCACGTTACAAGTATTGCTGCATACAACGAAACAAGGCAAAAGAATATTTATTGTAAAAAAAAAACATATTTTATATCCAGCTAGACTTCACGCGTAGCTCGTAACTAATTCGTAGCAAAAAAGCTGTAGCCGATTGGACAACGTCGTCGTGTCGTAGCTCATGCTACGACACCGTAGGGCGGCGGCAAAGAAGCGCCCGCATAGAATTTCAGTGACGTATAAGTTATTTAACCCAAATGCCCATCCATCTCAACCCCGCTCATAAGCCGGGTGTAAATTATTGAAGTGTTCCATAATTAAATTTAAACGCCACAGACTATATTTTAATTTGTCCGTTAATTAAACAGTATACCGTACGGAGTGACATATCACGATAATGACGGTATGGAAATGATCCTTCTATGTCCTCCCCGAGAGAGACGCATTTGTATGGTGCTAGAATTTCATACCGGGAGGTGCCGTGAAATCCGGCCTAGAGAGAATAGCACTAGCTGTTAATAACGTTTCAATCGGAACGTTGTGTTTATGTTTCAGGTAAGGCACAGCTCGTGGTGAAATGCAATACATATTCCGATTTTCTTATATTAATCTTTTGTTTAATGAAACCCAATTTGAAATAATTATTTGCCGTTGATCATTAACAACATTATTGCTTTCGTGAAGCTATTTTATAAACTTTGATCGATATTTAATTTTACAAACGAGATCGTTTCGTTAAATATACTTTACAAGTAGTAAATGATTAATATTTAAGCTTTCTATATCTAGGTAGTCACAGCGATGGCGTAATAAAAAAAATCTCATTAAGCCAAAAGAAAATCCATCCACAGAAATCAAGGAACAAATTCGCGAGCACTAACGCCATTTTTCAATCCGGCAATTATAATCCACTTACAAAAATGAGTATTGGAAAACCAAATCGCGTCAAAAACGCAATAAATCCGTCACATTTCATGCGAGCGGAGCCGCGGGCACCCTCCGCGCTAATATGACATCATATGGCTGACGAACTCGATGGGAAATCTAGTTACAGATAAACTCGACCGGCGACGGGTCATGAATAATAACGTTTTACATATAACATTAATCGCGAGCACGCACAAGTGAACGTTAAAAACGTTAATAACGTCGAACGGGCGTCGCGAGCCGCATGATGGGCGCTAAATGAAATGAAGTTTGCTTTAAATGAAGTTTGCGAGACGAAAGAGCGCGCAAATTGTGTGTGCTGCCCTTGTGTTGCCCTTAAAATCAATTACTTTTCAGTCACATTGTGACGCAACGTTCTCATTTGGTTACTGTGTGTATTTTTGAGAGCATCACGATGAACCACTAATTATTCAACTTATCATCATTGTCAAGAACGGTTGAATTTCTCGATCCAATACAAATATCAACAAATTACATTCACGTTTTGCAAAGGCAATGCGAAAGGGAGAAAAATCTAGGCAGAACATATTAAAAGAAAATTTCAAGAAATTAAAAGTTTTAGAACAGCAAAGTAAAACCTAATCATTGAATCGTTGCATGCGGTGGCTGGTGTTTCCACGGTTTCTATACTAATGCAATAAAGGTATGAAGTTAGAGACGGTGAAGCCCATACTCCAAACTTGAACCAAGGAATTGTGCGCTTTCGCTCTCTCGAACGTAATGAAATAATGTTGAAAACTAGGAATCTCGGAACTGGCAGTCTTGTTCCCGATATATACTTACCTGGAACTTTTCTCCCGAGAAACAATTATATCAAATAATAAAAGGGCAAAAATAAAGGATAAAGTATAAACACAGTGATGATGAAGAATTTAGGGGAATCGATAAATACAATGAAATCGATATAAGGTAAATAAATTCAATTGTCAAATTCTGACTAGCACTAATAAATTACATAACACCAAAGCGCAGTTCTATTGTAGCTGTAATTTGTACCTATTAATTCAATATGGAACTAATATTCGTCAATTTCAAGGATGCATTCCACATAGAGAGATCATAGATTAGTATCCGCTCTTCAAATAATAATTTCGAATTGCCCATTCAAAGTTTCAAAGCATACCACAATATGCATCAAGGAATCGTATTGAATATCGAAGTAACCTTAAGTCCCGATCGATTCACGATATTCGATATTCGATAACATCTCGAAACAATAAACATTACAAGAAGCAACTATCTGAAGTAGTGAAGTATAGAAACAATTAATGGGATTTCATTTAATGAACCTATTAGCTGTAGTCAGACGTCTTATTGTTCCTTGAGCTATACCTCAATGTCGCTTTTCTATGGAAAATTTCTGTTTAATGTCGATATTGAACTCTCTCTGTAGAGACCATAATCGTCTTAAACGTGCAATGTAATTTCAAATCGTATTTATATCGATGGACTCGAATACGTTTAATTTAGAGCAATTCATACAAGCTCTACCGAATTGCGGATAAATTATCTCCAATAACCAATTATTTTCGAAAAACAATTTTACATGCGTTCGCTTTAATATTTGATGAACTATATTGTTTACGTTGTCGTACAAAGGGTTAATCATATTCAAAGACATACCGATGGAAGGATGGCAATATCCACGAATCATCGGTGAACCGATTCCTTTGTGATCTCTTTTGAACTCATATCGATGTACGAATTTAACAAGTCATAATTGGTCGTAATATTCGATGTCCCAGGAAAGCAATTTCACCTTTCATGTGAAGTATGCACTTCTGTATTTATTTACTAGGAACGCGACGCCGCTAAAGCAACGAAACGAAATCAAAAATGTGCACGTCACAAACGGAACTCAAATCTGGTATCTTCACCGTCACAATATATTCAAACACAAACCTCGGAAACCGGAGGCACCAAAATATTGGACTGCGCTGTCGCCTGGCAAAATTAAAAATTCTTTCGTGGGACAAAGCAAAACTTTTGAAACCAACGATATACATAGAAAAAATGACGTTTGCTAAGTGCTCCTGAAAGTCTTCTTACAATTTTTACATCGGCTTATTGACACAATGCAGAGCACTATACCGAATGCACTCACAAATTTTCCAATAGAGTTAAACACGGTAAAAACATTTCGTATAAGAATAATTTGTAAAAAAGCCTTAAATAATGTAAATTAGTATTATTATCGAGAATCTCTCTTTCAATCTAATTGCAATTATATTAAC
Organism: Colias eurytheme; assembly: GCF_061535395.1. NCBI lineage: Eukaryota > Metazoa > Arthropoda > Insecta > Lepidoptera > Pieridae > Colias > Colias eurytheme. The sequence goes on from NC_142980.1 coordinate 3,113,984, forward strand.
AAAGAGGGAATAAGATTTAAAAAGTGGAATATTTTTATTGTGCGATACAGTTGTATTTCATCGAAAGCGAAGCATCCCGTTTCGTTGGCTTGTTCTATTAATTTGATTTGATTCAATCTTTTAAAAACATTTCTCTTAGCGCGTTTAATTCCAATAAAACCATTACGCCGGTACTAATCTTGTTATGACTTAATTACATTCGGAGCCGGTGCCTGCTTAGCTGCTAATTCGGAATCGGAGCCATCCGTAAAATTAATATGATACGAAGCTAAATCCTGACGTATTCCCGAAAATTTAAGTGCCTTTGATCTACTCTCAACTAATGACAAGTTTTAAATTAATTGAGATGTAAATAAGGATATTTCCCCACTGCGTTTACAATATATGCGACAATATTTTGCACGAAGCATACCTACTAATAATAATCGAATAAGCGGGTGAGTCGGCGATGAGGGATAATTACATCACATTACACCGCGATGTGAACGTGCAAAAAGTTGAAGGCTTCCTTAAACGGGACTCGATTATAGCGTGCATAATCACGTTCAGATTCTTTTAGAAAAATGTGTAATAAATAGTGCCTACACAAAGCGAATCCATCGTGTTCATATGCGAAAGAAAAGTGACTTGCTGACTAGCTTCCCTAATGTCGAAATTTGCGAGCGAGCCCGGAGTAACTAATTAAGAAGATAATTAACACTATCGGTGCGTGGCCCTACGTTTTAATTACACTTCAAAATAGAGCGCCATCGACGAGTGACAGAATGGCGTTAGCGGAAATTATTAAATCGCTGTAAAAGGGCAAGAAAATAGCGTAACGAATATTGTATTTAAGTTTAAATAGACCTCAGAGAAACTTGCGATGTAGCTGAAAGGTTTACACTGGTAAAGACAACTCGGTAATAACGTATTTAAAGTGAAATTGTTGTTACATGCAAAATGTTCATAGTGCTCGTTCTTTAAACATAGCATTATTATAAACCGCCCGCTGTCAGGGAGAATGTAATCAAAACATGAGACAAGTTGAAATTCATATCCTTTTATGAAGAGTACCAGATAATACAATCGCTTCAATCATAGATCGCTCATTATCCAAATGAAAATGCCTTCAAATTCCCTGAACTCAAAGGCGGACAAACCGAATCACAAGGGTAGTCAAATTATACAAACCACGTTATTGAGAACGCCAAAGATCCCCTCGCTAGGTAATTGGTGTATTGATGTTTTGATTGATGCTATTACGTCTGCTAAGTACCAGTACGAGCTAAATTCCTTAGCTAACATACAAAGTTAGGCGTACTCACAGCTAATTATCGCGAGCGTGAGTGACGTGAAATGCGTCCATTAGGTGACATCCATCCGCCCTGCATGACGTATCGCACTTACACACAATGATGCTCCAATGTAAACAACAATTAATAAATGATGTATAGATGCAGGTGAATATCGGCGTTCGAATTAATACGAGCCGCTCGGACGAGCTATGCTAGGAATGTTTAAATTATTTCGGTACATACACGACAGTATGATTTTAATAACGAAAAACGAGGCTATTCATCCTAATGAATATTGGGCTCACATTTTTGTTCAATGTATACGTGAGAATGAATTAATAAAAGTCTAGATTCACGTTTACTTTAAAATTGCCTTTATTAGATGGTGTCACGTTTACTATTTCAGGTATTTTTATTAAGAAAGAAGATTGAACACAAGAAAAATCTAGTGAAATATCTCGTATCTCTTTCAATTTATTTCTAAAGAACCGTAACATAACATTCATGCAGATTTCAATCATTGAAACACATTTTATAATAATGTTCACTCAATACCATATAAATGTCGTGCATTTGTAAGCAAACGTTACAATATTTTGTACATATTATTATACTTGCGAAGTTTCCAATAACGAAGTGTGCACGGATATGGCTGCCCACTCTAACAACTTTTATTATTTTCCCAATCGAACGTCGGTAGGTTCGATTATGCGATATACTAGATCACGACCGCGGCTCCGGTCACGTGCACATCACGTTTAATCGCGCAACAGTTGTTCCCTAGGTATATACATACCTTTTTCACCACAGCCTTAAGCTACGTTATAATTTATTAACGAACACACGTGTTTGTTACACACTACCACTTACAGATTTATAAGACACGACTCACGAGTATATATAAAATTGTACGAACATTTATTTGCCTGTATAAAAACATCGTAGACACGCTCAACACTTGGCACAAGATTTCCGCCGCCCTGATTGCAATTTAACGGATTCAGTCCTCATATCGCGCTCAAAAACTTGTTTAGAGCGGACGAAGAATGAATAACGTTTGGGAACGCTTCGATGACCGCCCATTTGTCTATCAATGTCCCTTTTCAGGCTCGCGCCGTCAATTAAAAAGCCCAGACGTAAGCAAACACAAGTATTACAGCGTGTTTTCATATTTAAATTCAATGCGGATCTAATTTTTATGCGAGTGGCAAGTATAGAGATGCGTCTAGCCTTAATCACCAGAGTTATTATCGAAGTTACATCCATACAAGATTTATAAATAAAGTTTGTTGGCTTTTTCAGCTTACATTCATGAAGGTGTCTTTTCATATCCGTGACGAGATGTAATCTATTGTTATCGACTTTAGAACCGGAAAAGTCGGCGCAGAAAATAATAAGCTTGTATAGGATAAATAATTATTTTACCACCGCAGCAGTTGTGAAAGCAATTAAATTGCACTTAAAGGAATCTAACTTTCACAGCACCGATGTGACCTAAGTCAGCGTTCAACATCAATTATAACAATTATATCCCTTCATAATTGAAAACTTAAAAATTAACTTTCTGAAATGAAAAGAGAATTAATTTCTCATTCTACGACTATTTATGTAAATATTTACTTCGAAGAACGGTCCGAAGCGCGAATGGAAACGCACTTAGGAGGTTTTTCTATTGCCACAATAATTATATTACGTACACAATATTCGATACGTATATTCATTTGAAAGCGACGTCTCGTCTCATATATTTCTTTTTCACATTCCGTTCTATTGTTCCACAGATCTTGAGAAAAGTTATGGAACTAAAATTTTGACTAAGATTAATAATGAATATACGCGAGTTTGTGAGTGAGACTTTAAGTATGAGTACGCCAAGAAAGTTGGCGCTCGCTTGCTGCGACGTCGGCGTTCTGTGTTGAACAAAGAATATTCCAGAATGTTAAACGAATTCATTCGAACATGTAAAGAGAACTGTGAAAGTATTTGTGTCCGGATTATTCGACAAATTGTTTAGCGCATAATACACGCGATAATATGCTATGTACGAAAATTTTAAATTCCATTGAAAAAAAATTGCTGCAAATTGAATAATAACGTTATTCTAGGCACGGTACGGATTTCGGGGTGCTTTTAAAAAATAACGTTACATATTTTTCGGTGCTGGCAACAATCAGACACCTGTGTGGTTTCCGATGAAAACCTAGCAGACTACACGTATATTCTATTGACTCCACGCGAGGGCCTCTGAAACTAACGCAAACAAACTAATATGAAATATTTTTTCCTCTCGTCCTGGCAAAGTACAGCAATTTAAACTACATGCCGGTCGCGTATTCTATGGCGTGTAGGCACCACGAAAATAAAAACATCGAAAACTAAAATAAAGTTAAATTGGAAACAATACATGAAACATTGAAGTTCCGCGAATAAACACGCAAGTTTTGAAACATGTGAATGCAAAGCTAACCGTGTATTTCTATTGTACATCAAAATTATTTTACAACCAGTGTCCGTCGTTACACGGCGATGAGAGGTCAATTCAGAATGAACCAATAATCAACATGTTTAAATCGCATGTAATAAACAAAGGGATAAATAAGTTGAATGCGTAATTAATGATTGATATTGAATTTAGCTTACAACTTTGAATACATATTGTATTTAAAAACGGATTAACAATTAACTACAGCATGAAAATTTGTATTACGCTCGGGTCAATGTTGTATTTTTCTGTGAAAATAATTAATACAAAAACAGCCGTAACTTTGTTATAATCACTTTCCACTCACGCCAATCCCTAAGCGAATTATCCGGCTGTGAGTCTTACATAATATCCAAATCAAACCGACAAAATCAAGATCTGCTAATCTAGGAATTAGTTCTCAAGACAAACTAACTAGTTGGAACTACCCCGAGGGTCGTTCAGACGGCGCGAACTTCACGCGCCGTCGCGGCAACGACGCGACGGGGAGGCGTACTTTGGTACGGCTACAGTTAGTCTATAGTCTATACTCGGGAGCATAGGCCGTGATCGACGTCCATGTCAGAATATATTGTTGCTTTCAACCTGCGATATATGTACCTATATGTACCGAAGAATATGAAAGGGGCTATTAACTGACAATACCGCATTGTGTAAAGCTTGTATAGAACGTAATAGGAAAATGTATTAAAATACGAAAAGACATGTATAATCTTATTTTATAAAAGACTCTATTAGAGCTTAAGTATACATAAGAAAAGTCGCTTTATATTGCAAACTGGTAAGGAAAATAGACGTAAGAAAATTAATTTGGCATGGGGTCATCTTAATTTTCTTTCCTTTATACTCTATATAAAGGTTTCTGAATACCCAATTTATGTTCAAACATTTTCATATCGAACAAGACTTCATTAAGTATATTTTATATCATTATATTCTCGTGTCACCAATTCTGGGAACAGTTTCTACAGACAGGAGTTCGCTAGTAACCAGATTCGCATCCCCACCGTTATAATAATCTCTCACCTTTTGTGAAGCACCACATAGGATGTGAGCGTGGCCCAAACTTCTGAAGTCAACTGCAATAAAAGGCCTAGAGAATTCCCGTCTCCACTTGGTATTTCCGTCAGTCACAACGCTTGGTTGGCCTCCACAAACGTATATCTACGCAAAACTTGAGGGCAGACCGTCAACTGGCGAGGTTCACGCTCACGGCATGTACTCCAACTTGTACAAAGCTCAGAATTCCTAGGTGCGATTTCGCCTGTTTGTTTGCAAGTTGCGCACTCTGCGTGCAAGTTGGTGTTAGTGCTTTGCGTTATATCGTGTATCGATCTACTTGCCAAGAAAATAGTTTGTATAACTACCACGCCGAAATACCTGGCCACATTATTGTTGGGATGCTTTCGTAAACGTGTTACAATTAACTATGTATAGTAATTACTAATTACTAATTACTAATAGTAATTACTAATTACTATACATAGTTAATTGTGTAATGTCTAATGTTTATTTATACTCCTGTATTCAGTACCTAAAATTTTATCAATTAAACCAAAATATACATTGAATAAGAATTCCATTAAGATTTAAGACTCCAGGTAATTTAATTCTCAAGCACATGTACATATGTATTATCTTTACATGACTTATGCCTCTTGCATGTTAATAAAAATATTTTAGTGACCTTTAACCTCTAACTTTTATGAATTTTTAGCAAAAGTATCAACTTAAATTAAACAACATACATTTTTAAAGAACTCAATACAGTGCACGCTATCAGTTTTTGACGTAAATATTAAATACAAGCACCTCGACCGCTCGACTCCTCGACCGACGTCATTGGCAGACTTTTACGATCCAAATTTTTACACTATTTCATAAAAATAACGCATATTTACTTACAGATAACAAGTTCCGGCTTTGTGTTTTTTTATGAATAGACTTTAAAAATACATATTTAAAAGCATAAGTAAGCAATCAATAAAAATCACACACAGTTAAATAGTTATGAAAAGGATATATTTTAAAAGTGTATAAATAATAGACACACATCGACTTACTTCTGTACTTCAATCTGGAACAATTAAATGAGAATCAGAAAACATAAATTTCGCTTTGACATCGAAAATTCCCACCCAGCCTTCAACACGGAACCCTTCCACGATTATTATGTTAAATCAGCTAACAATACGTTAAATATTGGAAAATCCCCATACAAAAAGCGCATAATAAAATGTTTATCGAATTTACCGTCGAATTTTGAAATTTCCCCGTAATATTTCCGATAATTCGCGTTAAATGCTCCGCCAGTGAACGGATCGCACGCAAATTACAACGCGGGGACGTTTTGAGATTGTACCCTTTAATTTAATTTCAAAAGTTCATTCAGGTTCGTGGAAAAATCGACGGGTAAAATTCAAAAACAATTTTCGCGCACTATACTCTCATTATTTCGGGAATTCATAACAAAACAATCCCATTATATTCCCATACAAAAGACAGATAACTAACTATGATTCCCCAAACCATACATTGATCGATGTTATTGAAAGTACATTATATATCGCCAGTAACTAGTTCCATATAATAACTAGTTTGAAAATCAAAATACATTGTCGTGAACAATATGATTAACTATGAAGTAATATAGCAAAAGCTGTTTAGATGTACTTTCATACAAAGTAGCGTGTGGATTTTGCTGTATGGGTTTACACAAATACGTTGTTACAATGTTTTAAACATACTGTAGTATGAGGATTGAAAATTTTAAGTAAACAACAGTTCTACTTAATGTGATACTTTAGTTAAACATTATAAAAACGTATATATAATATAATTAATATAACATATAAAGCCAACCCAGCAGTAAGCAGACATGAAAACAGAACAGACAGTAACACTATTTCCCGTTAATATTATTATGAACGCTAATAACCACGACTAATTAGTATGTCGCTTGCCATCGAGCGATAATATAAATTGAATATTACAAAAAGAAGCGGAAGACGAGTATCGCCAATCACCTGTATTGCTAATTAACGGAACTTCGCTATGGAATATTTGATACAAACATGACGTAACATTTGGCCCAAGATTTTTCAGCCGTGCTGTATACAGGTTGATGAACATTGGTCTGATTAATCCGCTTAGAGCTGCATCGGCTTAACTTCAGGAACTGTTACAAGCTTCCCGCTTACCGCCATTCCTACGGCCGAATACCGAATTCCGTTCACTCTACTATAATACTGTTTAAATTCCTTATTTATACGGATTCCGCGTTAATTTCATTTTTCCATTCATACCGCAGTTATACACTTTAGACAGTCTAAAAAATATATAACTGTACAAAGAGTTAAACGTTCAAAAGGGTCCATTCAATTCGAATTGGACGCTGGTCAAAGGAATGCGGTGGAATGTGAAATAGTTTTTATTAATTAAATCTTTTCACAAAAGAGTGACCGACTTCTTTAAGCTAAAAGTGGCAAATACCTTTGACCGTATTCTTAACATTAATTGGAAGACGTCGCCCTATATAAATATATACGCCTTAATTTGGCACCGAATTGTAACAAATTTTTTAACAGAGATAGTCGAGTTTTGCTTTACAACTGGTGATTAATCAATTTACTTCAGTAACACCCACTCATTTCGCAAGTCAACCGCATAAAATTAAATAAATACCCTCCGATATTTGACCACGATATGGCTTAGGCGTAAGCGGCAATGAATTATTAATGGAGCCTACGTAAAGATCCATACTTCAATTCCCACACGAGCTCAAGCGCGGAATCTATCTCGATTAATTGTTATGTTGATGGCGGGTTAATTGCTTATGACACTACTCGTTTTTTCCTTCCCTGACCTTTAACCGCATTTATTAGACCCGCTGCAGTAATTGGAACATGTGTTTTAATTTAATCCTCACTCCTGAGTAATTTAACAGAGACGCGTACTGAAAACATGTTAATAAGTGACTTATTTTGGTACCTACTTGAACAAGCATATCACGGACATATTCACAAAAAATGATGTTAATAAAGCCTCCATCATTTATTCATACCTCATTATAATATTTATATTCCAAGAGAATGATGAGTAAATATCACTTTATCACTACCCAAGTCAATTTAGCGCTGTGCGCATCCTACTTTCGATCCCCAGTGAAAAAATGTTCGGGCGGGCAAGCGAGAACAATATGATTACAACTGCGATAGAAAATCGATCAATGAGAAGACATGAATTGCATCAGCCCCTTCTATAGGCTTGACTGCGGGAATATGACTTTACACTGAATGTGAGAACAAAAACTAGACAGTTACGACCCGATAATAAAAGCTATCTGCGGTACGTATCTTCGGAAGACTGGTGAACTGCAGTTTTATGATTATAATTAGATATGTTTAACTTGAATATGCGTCGGTAGGGGCGATGTATGGCAGCAGACAACATCGCACTGTGTTTCATTAGATCAAAAAATTACCCTGTGCTGTTTATTGTATTTATCGATCAAAGGATGTATTTATAATGTAAGAGTAGAACACCCACGTGTCAATTTCTTATACTTTATTTTAAAAAAAATGGCAAACTTTAGGTGATTTTTTCATGAAAAATATTGAAATGTATTCTGAAATGGTAACTGTCTAAGATATTTATTTTAAATAAATATAGACTTATAAAGCATCTTTGGGCGCATATTATCCAGTTTTTATTTTTGGTAAAACTACCTCCGAATACCGAGAAATATATTTTTTTCAGATTTTCGTTTTTATTTTTTTTTCACCCTAAAAACGCAAAAGTGCGGCTTGTCACTAGCCTAGCATAGAATTATTGCTCGTAATAAGGCCTATCACTCATAAAAAACCACGCCGCACTATTGGCATTGCATCGGCTACCGGCTAGGCTACAATAAAAGGAAATACCCGACGCGTCTAGATGAACGGGTGTGGAATGATGATAGGAAGTTTTCAATTGCCATTCACCGAACTGTAATTCGCCGCATTAAATGTAACACCGAAAAAATGCGTGGATCATGAGATAATCGCCTCTTTTATTATACTACAAATAGAGCTGTTTGTCCAAGACTTCCGGATAAAATACACTCGCATTCTCAGAGTATTGAAGTTATTCTGAACTCAGTACGTTGAAGATACCTATTCGATGAAATACACTTCGGAATAAATGTATTTCAGTATTATAAATACGCTTTGAATTTTAACATGATTCTGAATGCAAATACTTATTTAAATAATTCTTTGTTCGTTTACAAGTGTATTTGCTTGAGTGTAATATAAATATTTTAAAACTTGAATGTTCAATTCAAAATACTATTAAGTATAGAAAAGGATTTACGTAAAGTGTCACACTTACAAAGAGTCAAAATATAAATAGCGGAGGTCAAAAAATTAGTACAAATGAATTGTACAAAAAGCCATCAACAGAAATAGGTAAACGAATCTGGATGGTAGGTACTCTATGCTATGCTCATGCTTTAAGCTGATCTACAAAAGGCTAAATAGACCGGAAAATACTTACAATTACTGACACACACGTCTAATAAAGTCAGCATATACGTGTATTGATGCCATATATGTCTGAACATCGACAAAGCTATAGTTCGCTACAACACAATAATAGTCAGAAATGAGACGGCTATTGATTTGAACGCAACACAGTAACCAGCAAATCGAATATACATATTACTGTCGCCACAATCTACACATCACACAGAGAGAAACCTCACGATTGACGCGAATCAATAGTTTAAATAACATTAGGTATTATGGATTCAATATGACGGACTTCGAACTGACTGTCGATCCTTTGTACAATATAAATAATTCAATATCATTTCAGTGGTGAACGTATAATTTCATTAGACTCGTCTATTTTTGCCGCTTTGTAGTTTTTAATTTTTATATTATAATGGCCGTTAAATACACGCTGTATGGACACTCATTAATTATTATTTTATCATAATGTAAAGGGAATATTATCGTGCGGATTGTGTTTGAAATTTCATCTGTATACATATTATTTAATTATTTTGACAAGTTTTACAGAGACAGATGATAATGCATGGCTTTTTCAGCTCTTTAAATGATAAATCTATGTTACGACGTATACTCGTAGCTTCGACAATTATTACTAAAATATGAAAACAGCTCATACAGTACGATCGTATATCGAAATAACCTCAGTCCATTCTTTCGCACTTATTTATTTAAACTTTATTGTACATATACACCAGATAGAGAATAATAAAATACAATTATTTAAAAAAATAATTTGGAAAATCCAAAAGTGCACGCCTCATAATTTTTTTAAATAAATATTTATTAATTATTATTTTTGTTTATTTAATAACAATTAAACCACATCGAATCAGACCCTGAAAAATGAAAGGGTTCTATTCCTGAGCATACTCAAGCGTAAGAGAAAAAAAAAGACTCGATTAGTAAAGTATTTCGGTCGCTATCGTGTTAACAAGAAAAAGGATCCGCACATACAGACACACGGACGTCCAAGACAGAACTTTTTTAAACTGTTTTTTAACTAGTTTAAATAACAAAAATGACATCAAAAATATCATGAACGTTAAAAATAGTGTTTTTTCTTAATATGTGTGTGTATGTATTATCTTACAAGTGCAATGTATGATACATACTTAAAGACATTTTAAGTTTGAAAAATCAGATGTTTTGCGCGAAGTGACAGTAGTACCCACCTCAACGCTTCGCTTATGAGGCGTGCAATAAACTAACAATAAGGCTCATACATACGAAAAGGCGGCCTTATTGCTTAAAAGCAATCTCTACCAGGCAACCCTACCTTCAAATACAAATTCAAATGTCAAATCATATAAATCAAAGGCAGAAGCATAAGCTTATTATCTTGTTGCTCAGTAACTACTGCTTCAATTTGTAGCATTCAATTTATTAATTCTAATAAGAATATTAATTAAATATTGCTCTGCAATCTAGATTACGGATGACTGATTAATTCAATAATACGGGAAAATCGGTAATACAATCCTTGATGCTGCCGGAAACGTAGTTAAATCTTTGCTTATAAATCATGTAATAATAAATAATATATAGTGAAATGTTGTTAAAATCTCTTATGCACGAATTATTAAGGTGCAATATGTAAAACTAATTAAGGACTATAAAAAAATAGCTAAGCCACTTTATACGAACGTACAGATTAATTATAATCCTACAGATAATTCTTAATAGACTACAGGCCCATGTTGAAAAAATTATGGGTCATTTGAACCACCAGGTGACCTATCTAGAACGATATAAGAGCATAAAATAATAAGATTCAGCACTATGCCGTCACTTGTAAGCTGTCCACCTGAGTGCAGATGAGAATTCGAAAGTACAGGTAGAGATTTTTTTCCCCTTGTCTCTATGATTTTTGTACGGCGTTGCGGAATTATGGATTAAAAGCTGCAGTATAGAAATAGTATGACACAAATGCCTTTCAAGTGACGGCATAGTGCTGAATCTTATTATTTTATGCTCTTATATCGTTCTAGATAGGTCACCTGGTGGTTCAAATGACCCATAATTTTTTCAACATGGGCCTGTAGTCTATAAGAGCCTTTACACACATATAAATATTGTACAATTGAAATCTAAAAATACCTCAATATTTTGTTTGCAGTTTTTTACGTGAGGGAAATAAAAATCTAATGTTTTACCTAAAATAGATCATAGGCTACGTGTGTGGGTAGGGTGGAATGAGGGTTGAATTTTAATGGTGTTGAAATAAAAATAAACGCGGTCAGTGAAGCGGACAATAGTTGGATAATTTGAAAAGCTATACACATAGTATTTTTGTGTAGGTTATTGAATATGTTTGTTGTTCGACCGCACTGATATTTCAAATTACTTTTGGTATATTTTTTACAATGTTATTCATATGAATGTTTAGGCATACAATGTCCATGGCTATTTATATTCAGTTTTAAAGTAGAATTATGAGGAAGTTGGAGACATGCGGGCAAGTATGGCTATAGTACACAATAGTGTATGTAAAGTTATCTATTAACATTTTGTATTGTAGTGTAAACTTTAAGCCCTATTTCTCTTTAGGCTGGTTCACACTTTGATTAGTGCGAGTGCAGGTGATTAGTGACTAGGTGTGGACAGCGACTGTTTATGGCTGGTTCACACTTTGATTAGTGCGAGTGCAGGTGATTAGTGCAGGTGTTTAGTAACTACGTGTGGACAGCGACTGTTTAGTGCAAGTGTTTAGTAGGCTGTGTAGTAAAGTGAATAGAAGCGTGTTCTATTTTTTTGCGAGTGGACTGCGTGTAGCCACGTCCCGCGCGCCCTCCCTTCCCCCTCACTCGCAGTGTGCCTGCCTAAACACGTCTGGACACGAGTGTTTAGTGTTTAGTGTTTAGCGTAGTGTGTAGCGTCGCGAATTGCACCATTGACCTGCACTCCCACTAATCACCTGCACTCGCAGTTGAATTGGACACTACTCGCACTACACATCTGCACTCGCACTAATCACCTGCACTCGCACTAATCAAAGTGTGAACCAGCCATTTAGCGTAGTGTGTAGCGTCGCGAATTGCACCATTGACCTGCACTCCCACTAATCACCTGCACTCGCAGTTGAATTGGACACTACTCGCACTACACACCTGCACTCGCACTAATCACCTGCACTCACACTAATCAAAGTGTGAACTAGCCATTAGTGCAAGTGATTAGTAGGCTGTGTAGTAAAGTGAATAGAAGCGTGTTCTATTTTTTTGCGAGTGGACTGCGAGTAGCCATAAAGGCTGGTTTACACTTTGATTAGTGTGAGTGCAGGTGATTAGTGCGAGTGCAGGTGTGTAGTGCGAGTAGTGTCACTATATGCATTCATCTTCTTAAGTTTCCTTATAAAGGTACTTTGTAAAAGGTTCTTACAGAGTTTTTAAAAAGCTAAACGATTACTTGCGCTACGAATTGAATTTTCATAGCTAAAATAACCTACTCCTATATTCTAACTATAGGATAGGTATAAATATAAGATCGATGCTTATATTTGATCAGTACCTAACTATTATAAATTTTAACGACAAAGTCAATTAACAGCTGTCACGGTAAATTAGTTATTAATTGCAGTTACACACATTGATAAGCAATTATTAGATTGGTTACATAATAACGACTGTTGGACAGGCGCCTAAAATAGGATCGTCGCGGTCGTGTGTTTACTTGTTAAAATCTATAATATTATATGATACTTGTAATTATTAAATTACGCTTTTAATTATATGATACTATAAATTATTGTAAATACAATGCTATAATATTGCAAACTGGATTTGAATAATTATATACCTAAATAATTGAATAGGTATATAAAACCTTTTGAAAGTATAAGCCGCATGAAATGATTTTAATAATTTTAATCTTATTAAACTTATAACTGTCTATTAATGATACCGGAAAATTTGTATGAAAGTGAACGTGCCCAGGTTATTGATTTTCTTCTACGTAATAGGTATTTCAATTTTTTACAACAGTTATTACTTGGATATGATTTGGCGCAGTCACACATCCATTAACAGACTTTGAAAATCTTGAATTATATGTATAAATAAGCCGACTTTTTCTTCTAAAAATGTATAGACACTGTTTCCTTTTATATTGGCAAATGGTGAGCGATCTACCGTTCTACATTATACAGCGGCTAAAAGCGTCCTCCTTCCTATAAATTTCCATCGGTTTGCCGGAAAATTCACCGTTTTGCGACTACGGAAAAAAAATCCCAGCCCATGTGATTAGGTATTAATGTATTACGTCTGAATTTTAGCCTGCACTGCTGCTGTAGCTGTATTTTATTTTTAAGCTATTGCATAGCTTCTATCGCGGGCCTTGAGCGCGGGGACCGAATCCAGAAATTTAGTAACGAAAAACCGAGGTGTGGCTTGAAGGCATAGCATGCAATAGCTTAACCGCGGCAGTCCCCGAGTGCCACACGCCTTTTTTTTACACATTTTACACATTGTTAGTCACCAGCTTGTTTGCAATATGTTATACCGTTGCTATATGAAGCGTCAAAGAAGTTATAACAAGGTAGTACGTAAAAGTTGGACGTTTTTCAGTGCGAATCGAGTGTCGCTGAATCTGTTACATGAACATCTATTTTAATACAATGTTACAAATTTGTAGGAAGCTTCGAACTGCTTCCGTGTTATTATTATTTTATGAGATATGCTGTAGTTATAATTACGCGTCTATAGAGAAAAATTGGTGCTTGTAGATTTTGTTTAATTAAGCGTCTACATTCTAATAAACAACTAGTATACACTTACAAATACAGTACAAATATACAATATTACACCTAGTTAATAATATCTGTCTTCACGGAGACGAGAAATGGTATCTCTTATACAATAATTGCACTGCAATATCATAGCATCGATAAATCGCGTTCATTTGATTCGAACAAATCTTAGTTACAAATTAAACAGACAATCTAAACAACAACGCGAAGGATACAACAGACTACAGTCTACAGACAACAGTCTACAGATTATAGTCTGTGGAGCTCGAAGCCCTTGGATGAATCGAAGCTAGCGTGCGACGCCGGGTGCACAAACTAGCAAATAGTCCCTTGTGTTTATCCGGTAAGCGCACTTCCGATCAATCTAGCACGTACTACATGTATAATGGCAAATGAGTTATGCTTTTAAGGGCCGATTCACCACTAGCTAATAATGCCCCTGATTAACACTTTATGGCGGCTATTTTTATACATCTTTTTTGTCATTAACTGGTTAAAAGGCGAGGTATAGAACACAGATAATAGATATGAGAACGTATCTACGAACGTGTCCTGTCCGTGTGAAACCGGACGTAAATGTTTACAAAGCAATAATATGTATCTCAAAATATAAACTGATTATAGTAATTATTTTATAAAGAATCCTTTGTCTGGATCAAATCGGGATTGAAACAAAAAAAATACATTAAATAAATACTAACGGTAAACAGATTCACAAAATTATCGAGAACATCTGAATTTATCCGTTACGAACAAAAGGATTAACTTATTCTCAGTAAATAAGTAGAAATGGAAAGAGGTCAGATAAAATCTTTACAGCGGATAAAAGCGAGTATTTTTGTTTTATATTTCATTTAATCTATCATTTCAAAGAATTTACATCGAGTTTGATATCGTAAAGCCCTTTAAAATAGATTCTTATTTATCCCTACATTTCTTACTTACTAACTTCAAACTCCACTAATCATACAAAACAAATAATGGACTAAAAAGCATATAAAATTGGCTTTACAAAGACATTAAGCTAAGCCAATTGAGTGTGAATAAGTAAAATCCGGAAAAATCTCTTCCGCACCACGCTCCGAGTGACGACAGGTGTTATCAGTTTAACGTGTGTGTATTTGTACGAATATAAAACGGATTAGCCGATTTAAGTAGGTATCTACAGTTTTTTTTTTTTTTTTGAGAAAGTTTCGTCGTGATGGTGTTAGTGAAAATGGTGACAGCCCTGACAGTCTTAATAAGTGATTAGTTGAAAAATATAAAAGTTGACATTACTAATGGTATTTCTCGGTTTTTATGGTTATCATTTTACGATCGCTATTCAAAAAACTGATAATAAATATGAATTGAACACATGTTCGACCTAGGAAAATAATTAATTTAATCCTTTCATTAAGTAGATACACTTGTAATTGTGTGTGCTTTTCCGAGGTTGAAATTTAAACATAATCATTTTCACATAATATTTATTAAATACACTCATATGCAGATTATATATTACGTATTGACCATCGGCTTATACGACTCTATTACTCCTTACAAATGTTCCCGTGTACATTCCCTATACAGCTTTGACGATTAATCGATCAGTTCAGATTCGGTTACACGTATACCATTCGTCCATCGTCCAGACATCGAATGCAACACGAGCCTCTGTCCACCGCAAATATAATTAACACAGGGGGATACCCTTAACGACCACCCATCATAATAACTCAAGTAGGACCGAGACACAAGCAAATGGATATCTTTGACAACTTTGACGCATGAACGCAATCGCAAACAGGAGCGATACAGGCAAATGGATATCTTTGACAACTTCCACGCTTGACGACACAAAGCCAATCTGTATACTAGTAGAGGGGAGATCGGTGGAGGGAGAAACCCATCGGGTGAACAGAGATAAGCATTAACTATGCCATTAAAGGCAGTCAATTTTAGGAGTGAAAAGAATACGTCACCCGCTGAAATTAAAAGAATTGTCGCACGAGTATAACAGAAGTATTATGTACTAGCTGCGCTCCGCGGTTTCACCCGCGTGGCTCCGTTTCTGATGGTCCTAGCGTGATGATGTTATAGCCTATAGCCTTCCTCGATAAATGGGCAGCGTCGAAAGAAATTTTCAAATCAGACCAGTAGTTCTTGAGATCAGCGCGTTCAAACAAACAAACAAACAAACTGTTCAGCTTTATAATATTAGTATTGATTGCTTATGCAATTGCTGTCCGAAATATTAATGATCAGTTTTCATTGAGTCTATCAAGCATAGACTACTAACATACAATAGTTAACTTATTTGCACTGTTTTCGTTACCTACTGTCAACGAAAATAATTGAGATTAATTTTTAATGTCTTGTCACACTGCTCAGCCTTCGCTTTAGGTATAGGTCCACCTGTAATTTTCATCAATACAACTACACTACACTATACTCGAACCTAATAATTCAAATACCATACATTTAATTACTGATGAATTCGGACCGTAATCTCATTGAATATTACATCGAATTGATGGTTATTACACAAGACGTCGATCGCCTTTTGTATAGCTCCAACTGCTGTCCCTCTAGGCTCTTAGGTACTTCTAATCTGTCTAAGTCTAATTCTAGCAAATCAAATATTCTAGTAACGAATATTTGATTCAATTTAATGGTATATTTATTATTCCTGATGCGAAATATAAATAAAATATCTAACATGTAGCACATGACTAGGTAACTCAAACTCAAACAATCATTTATTCAATTAGACTACTATTTAGTAGCACTTTCGAATCGTCATTACATAAGTATTTTTAACATTTACCACATAACTGTAGGTATGTATTGATTCTTTGTCCATTTCAAGATGTTATTGTTTTTTCCCTTCTAACTCGGTACTAAAATATTTATATGTAATTATTTATTGTAGGTATATATATAATATGTATTATCTCATAAGTTTTCTTCTCGTTGTATAAATATGTATAAGTTAATTTCTTCGAACGAACCAGCTCTTTTAAAATGTATCTCTTCATTTATATAAATGATCGTCTGGAAGAGATTGTTACCTAGCTATAAGGCCGCTAATTGTACATACTTTTCTTTGTTTGTCTCTTATCTAGGTTTAATGTTATTTATTTTATTGCAATGAATAATTATCTATATATGTCTGGCGCTGTAGCTCTGAAGCAAAAGGATAAATCTTTGTGTTTTCATTTATTTTTATACTGTCGTGGTCAAGAAAGTTCAATTTTGGCAGTTTAAATAAAATTCAATATCCCGAAACCACTTGCCGAGATATCGAATGTAAATTAATAATAATAACCATTGTTAATCGCTGCAATGAAGCACCTTGACAACCCTTCAAAAATAATTATACCACTCGAATTACAGAATTTGTATCCATGTTTACATTTAACAGTATCACGTTGCGTTAATACAAAACGATTGCGTTTCAATTTAATATATTGCAGTTAATCATTAATAAAGAGCTATATTAAATACGTTGAAATAAACAGTGCATATTTGGATGTAACTTCAGCATAGTGTAGTTCCCACTTAGCGAACTTTCATCCGGTTTTATGAAACATGTTTCATTAAAAGCTAAGGTATTGTTTAGCTTTAGTGCATCGGCTTTATCATGTAACATCAAAAGTTTTAACGAAAACATGAACGAAATCCCGTGACCCCAGTCAGGCGGGCTTGTTTCTAAACCTATTTCAATTTAGTTCAGCGATCGAGTGGAGATCACTTCGTCCTGTACGTTTGTGTATTAGCAACTTTCCACCGCTTGTTTTTTGAAACAAATTGTGTGATCAAAACTGTATGGCAGGACCAATTGTAACTCTGCTGTTGTAAATCCCGATTCTGTTCTCACTGTTGAAAAGTTTTACAAATGCTGTTCTGAAAATTTTTTTATAACTCCAAATTATCCTCTATTTCCTACAAGTTGGCTAACAGGAATCAAGTAAAGTACAACAAATGTAATTATTACTCTTATCGCGTTCACTAATTACTCATTTCGACAAAACAGTCCATATCTTACAATGTGTGCAGTTTATAAAATTACGTCTAAAGCAGACGCCACAGACGTTCCTTTACTACATAGTTCACGATTTACGATCGCAACTTTATAACAGTCGTAAAGTATCGAATATATTCATAATTTTATTAATACATTTTTTTTATGTATAGGTCGGCAAACGAGCTTGCGCGTCATCGTACAAAAAGCTGAGATGATTGGCGCCACCCATGAACAACCACAGACTCTGGAGTACTGTGGTTGCGTTGCCGGCCTTTGAGGGAGGAGTACGCTCTCTTCTTAAAGTAATCCAAATTGTAGTCCTTGGGAAAAGCCCAATTTGGAAGGTCGTTCCACAGAGGAGTAGTGCGCGGTAAGAAGTTCCTCCTAAAACGCACGGTGGAAGAACCCCAAGTATCGAGATGATGTGGATGAAATTTGAGCTTGTGGCGTGTGGTTCGGTGATGAAATTCGGCGGCTGGTATTGTACCGAACAGCTCTTCAGAGCATTCACCGTGGAAAATGCGGTAGAAAACGCAGAGAGATGCGACATCTCTACGGAGAGCCAAAGAGTCCAGCCGATCAGTAATACAAGGATCGTCCACAAACCGTGTTGCACGTCGCTGGATTCGGTCAAAAGGAAGGAGCTGATACTTGGGTGCACCGGCCCAGAGATGGGAACAGTATTCCATGTGCGGCCTGACTTGTGCTTTATAGAGTTGAAGGCGTTGGCCGGGTGTGAAATACTGTCCCGCTCTACAGAGCACACCAAGTTTTTGAGAGGCTAACTTTGCCTTACCTTCCAGATGACAACGAAACTGGACATCACACGAAATGTCGACACCAAGTATATGTACTAATACTAGCTGAGACATATCCGCGTCGCGTATAAAAATATCACGCTGGTGACAGGCGTTGGCTTTCGCGATCGTTCCAGCTTACGTGCTTATTTTGGAATTAGAGTTCTAACACACGAACGGCTGAGGCTACTTCAGCCGTCGCCGCATGTTGCAGTTTTGTATTGACGGCAAACTGCAAGCGTTTGACGTTTGACGGCATCCGTTTTTGCCTGTCGACGGCAGCCGTCAACATATTAACTGCTGCCACCGACGTGCCGCCGACTGCCGTCGACATGTGGCTACGGCTGAAGTATCCTCTGCCGTTCGTGTGTTAGAACCCTTACGTCCGTGCGCCGGGTTTATCTCGAGTGTCGTCGCTGCACAGTGCACTATGTCAACTAAGAAAGAACCAGATGTGGTCCGCGTTTATTTATACAGCGTAACTAGATGCACAAGCGTAATGCGATTCAAATAATGTCCGAGATAGCCCGTGGCCGGTACGTCCTACGTACACAGTATGCACACACGTATATGACTGCGCAGTCTAGAATGAATAACGACTTGCAAATTAGAACTTATTCTGTTGATCCGTTAATTGAAACTCCGACGTAAGCATTTACAAGTGTAAAGTTTCGTTTACTCGAGAACGAATTGTAAAAGCTATTGCATTGCTATTGACTGGGGAATCGCTTAGTTTTTTGCACGTAGTTTGATATCGTTGCTAAGGACAAACTGGAACAAATTTAATTTATTTAGGGACATTGGTTATTAATGATAGTTTATGTAACGTCCCAGTGCTGCAGTGATTAGTGGCCGAAAGTATTTTCATTGAGTTTTATAGAGAGCCGGTTCTGGAAACTTATGTACACATACGCTTGTGGATTACTAGGGTAATTAATTAACCATATCATAACTAGAATATTAAGTAGAATTATCAAATAATAATAAGAACAGCATTATCACCTCAAATGTTGTTTCTCTAACGAGCTAAATAGTACGCATGCAACATAGTAAAATAAGATAACTATTTGTAATAAACACATCGCACAACACAATTCAAATATCAACAACAATCGATTTGACGCCGAATCATGACGCAGCGAGACAATCTCCTGTTAAATTCCTTTCTCACATCATTTCCCTACACCGCTATACGTGACTATACGTGACTATACGTAGCTATACGTGGCTATACCCAAGATATATCGGCTGCTCGCTGACAGACAGATCGCTCAGATGGGAACGTCCGAATTCTCAGGTGTAACTCAATTTTAAACCATCGTCATGTCTGATTGCATCAATGCATTGTGCCGTCTTAAGCGGTTTACGTGTTTTATTAACCGATGTCATTTTGTGTTGAGACACGAAACATAATTGATATGGAAGCATATTTAAGGTTGTTATAGTATAATCCGTAACAGACCCTAATGCGCAAAGGGATTTGTTAGAAAAGTACAAATCTTTAGTAATTGCATAAGGGGATATAGTAAAGTCGCTCTGATTGGATGAAAAAAAATACATCAATTAGATTGTAATACGACATGTCCATTAACTGAATGGAAAAAGGATTAATCTGTATTACGTGAATGTCATATCGTCATAACGTGCAGTTCGGGTGATTGAAAGTATATTTATTTCGGGAACGAATTGTACGAACAATAAAGCCTAGAGGAAAATGTTATGTAATATTGCAAATCTAGATGTTATTCGAGATAACGAGTATGACATGTAACGTAATGATATTATATTATAATATGTTGCTTGGAAAAAGATTTCCCTGCTTCGCTGGTGATACAGATTTGTTCTAATTGGCAATCGCGACGTGCGAACAGTATAAAGACGTCAGGTCCCACCATTTCGATTCACTTTTAGGAGTGTTTGAGACAATTTAACAGCACGGCGGGATAAAATAGTTTTTATTGTCATTGTAAGTCCTAGTGAATGGGCGCCGTGCGGAACAAAGGACGCTGGTAAAAGTTAAGTTGCGAGCTCGTGATAAAAGAGTAAAATTTCTTGGCAATCGCTATGCCTCGTCTGACTTTTTGAGGAACTAAAGCGGAAGCTTATTAAAAGGGATAAAGAATCTAAAAAATATCCTTCCCTAGGACAATGTTGGTCGCTGGGTTATAATGCGGTATACGCGAGCGGAAAATAAGTGATAGAATTTGAAACACCTCCGCTATTACATGTGGCGCGTTTGTGTTCTCTATACTGCATACGAGACGGTGCCACGAAAGGATACGGAAATAAAATTTCCTTGTATAAACAAAACCACAAAGAGCTCATCTTTTGTGTGGAGAAATAAAAATCCCTTGAAAGCCCTCGGCGTGGAATCGAGAAATATTTGCAGAATGGACACTAATGCTCAGCCACCAGAGCAACTAATCTTCTGGGAATCATTCTAGTTACGTTTTTAAAATATTAGTAACAATTAGCCATTGTTTTCATTTATTTTTCCACTCGACGTTTAAGCCTTCGTTTATTTTTATTGTGGCAAGTTACTTCACTTTGAATCTATTCGTCCACTTTGCATAATAAACTCTCTAGTAAAAGCGTAATTGAAAAGGTTAATATTTTATTTATTGTCGGTTAGTAAAATGACTGTTTTTATTTTGCGTTTGCATGACGTTCTGCTTATATTTTAGTTAATTATGCGATTTTACGATATAGATATATAGACCTTCCAAAATAGGAGAAACGGAGGAGATATACAGAAGTAAACATAACAACATCCCCGAAATCCAAGTAAACTATTACACGCTTAGAGTATACCTACGAACAGAAATTTAAACTAACTTATCAAACAGAGGTATGAACACGTTGCGTTATTCTAATTTCTAACGACGTTGCGCATACAAAACAAAAATTCATAACTGCAACGTCTAACTAGCTAACGAGACGAGGCGTCTCGATAATTGTGTTCGCAACATTGTACGGGCGCTTCGACCCATCGGACGCTGCAGCATAATGCAACTGCTTCTACATCACGCTCGCACTAACATGCACTAACTACATGAGTGTCGCTGTAAACACTGTGTCAAGCGCTAAAGGGATTTACGCTTTAAAATCACCCTTTGATTTCGGAAATTAATGCTGAAACACAGAGCGCGGTAAACGCGCGCCGCGTATCGTGACGTGGAATGATTTATTTTAAACTAGTGGTCCGCCCCGGCTTCGCCCGTGGTACATATTTCGCAATAAAAGGTAGCCTATGTCCTTTCTCGGGTATCAAAATATCTCCATACCAATTTTCATGCAAATTGGTTCTGTAGTTTAGGCGTGATTGAGTAACAGACAGACAGACAGACAGAGTTACTTTCGCATTTATAATATTAGTATGGAGTATGGATAATACTTGATAGATAGATTTCAAACTCAAACTCAAACTCAAACTCAAACATTTATTTATTCAATTAGACTTCTTCCAGAAGCACTTTTGAATCGTCATTACATTCTTTAAATTATTTCAACTAAAACAACAAGCTTATGTGGTCAGTGTTTCTAGAAATTATATGTTTGGGAGGCCTTTTGTATACCCCTTTAATGGATGGTTAATAACAGTCGTAAATGTTTTAATTCATGATCATTGTAGATGTTACTACAAAATGATAAACTTAACTGTAAATTCTGATTTTTAAAGGACTGGTTTCTATAGGCAATCAATTTTTTTCACACCGCGATTCAATTCAAAAGAGCCTGTGCAGTTAGAACGTATAAATTAAAGGGATTATTTTAGACGTCACACAAGAGTGCCGCGTCGAATTTGTCAGTATTTTTAGCCCAACAGTCTTTGATATACAAAAGTTGTTGTAGAGAGCTAGCAATTTAAAAATGACAACCGCACCGTACGACCACTTCGTGTATTTAAAAAGCAACTTTAGAGTGTACCGCTTAATGTCTAGTTTGTCGAATCTAATTTGCGTCGGATGCACTCATTTTGCCTCGGTACAAGGCGCTTTTTAGCCTGTGTACGTGCATATAGCTTAACATCGACGCGGACTAACTAAAACTAAATGTTTTTGACTGGAACGGCACTTTAGACACTCCCTCGGATAAAACACCAAATTGGCAAGTCAAATAGGGCATCCTTTGTCACGGAATCGTTTCAAGCCGAACAGAAATGGCCTTGTCTTTGGGCCCAGGGGTCAAAGCGATGCAAACGACGTCAATTAGCCCTTTTGTTGAACCCGCGATACAATAACAGAACATAAAATATGTTGAATTATATTTTAACAATGTCGTATCGATTTTGAAGAAAAAGAAAAGCAAACAAATATAAGCTTAATATGCCGTCTTCAAATTCAAAGAGAAACAAAAGAAATCAGCAATAACATCGTCTACTACATATCTCCTTAAATTCCACAAGAACATTGTCTAACGTTTGAAATTGATTCCCTCTAATAAAGCATAGAATAGAACAAGCAAGCTTTCACATTCCATCAAAGCCGTAGCGTGTTAATTCTCCAAAATAATGTTAATGCTCCACTACGTTACGTAAGGAACTTATTATGCAAAACGCCAAGTTAGCAGAGCCGGCCGCACGGGCTCCGCATTGTCTGTCAGTTACTTGTCAACAATTCTGCTAAGCACAACATGCTAATCGGCTAGCGTACAACAAAAACATCTGAAAAATTAAACTGCAACCATTATAATGTTAGTGTCTAAACGTCTTATTTACATGAATATTAAATATAGTTTACGAGCGATTCCAACGAAAAGCTTATTTTAGTTTCAGCTAAACACAAATTTGTTTAAAATATGAATTAACCGTGAAAGTAGGTAAATAAATTTATGCTCTTTGCTAGAAATCCATGTGAAATTTGTTCAGAGGGCAAAGTTTTGCTCATCAAAGTTTTCAAACGTTTATTTTACAGAGAATTTAACGAGCACATTTCAAATTAAGAGATGACCCTCTACGTTTCTGCATTTGCGATTTTTGTCGAGTCGAATAGTATTAAAACAAATTTTCCTTCCGAACGTGTATACGTAAATGAGTGCTTCAAACTCTGGGATGTGTTCATCTAAATATGAACAAAGCACAACTATCTCTGGCTTACATCTCCATTGATACCGAGCGTAACGGCGCCAATTAGTAGTTTAAGACATTGCGGAAACCGCGAACCGCAACGCCGGCAAATGGCTATCATATAATGTGTCTACTGCGTGTAACATATCAGACGCAAACCCTGGAAGCGGGCGGTCTGTACCACTGCATCGCTTCAGCGATTCATTACGTTGTTATTCGCAAGGTTTACAGTACAATACCAAAGGTCAACTGTACCTGCGAACGTTACAAGGGACTAAGTACTCAGTTATTAACTTTTAATAATAAATATAACAAGCAAACTGAGTCACCTTTAACGTTCCTCGCAATCAGGATTCTTTGAATTATTAAGTTAGTATGTTGTGGCAAGTATGAATTAATAAACGAGCGTTGAATATCGCTAGCCCACTAGTAACAAATCGAATGACATTAACTTGTTTCATTTTATTAAGAAGTTACTGCAACATCTCCCGACTGTCACGGAGTTGGCTTGATAGACTACAGGCCCATGTTGAAAAAATTATGGGTCATTTGACCCACCACCTGACCTATCTAGAATGATATAAGAGCATAAAATAATAAGATTCAGCACTATGACGTCACTCGTAAGCTGTCCACCTGAGTGCAGATGAGAATTCGAAAGTTCAGGTAGAGATTTTCTCCCCATGTCTCCATGATTTTTGTACGGCGTTGCGGAATAATGGCTTAAAAGCAGTATAGAAATAGTATGACACAGATGCCGTACAAAAATGGTGGTCCACAAAGTCGGAATTTATTTTTATTTTTCGACAGTTGCCGGGGTAAATTTGGTCATTTGATTTTGTACGGCATCTGTTTCATACTATTTCTATACTACTTTTAATCAATTATTCCGCAACGCCGTACAAAAATCATGGAGACAAGGGGAAAAAATCTCTACCTGAACCTTCGAATTCTCATCGGCACTCAGGTGGACAGCTTACGAGTGACGTCATAGTGCTGAATCTTATTATTTTATGCTCTTATATCATTCTAGATAAGTCAGGTGGTGGGTCAAATGACCCATAATTTTTTCAACACGGGCCTGTAGTCTATGAAGGTTACTTCGCGCTATCTCCTCGACACCTACCTATGACACGACTTATGTATGCAAATTTAAGCTTAATTGAACACTGGGAAGTGGGTCAAATTCAACACGAGGAATTTGATTATTCGCAGACAGTCATCTAGACAAGTGAAACTGCATCTTGGAGAAAGATGTTAACCTTGAACACTTGTTATCGCATCATTGGCCACTAAACGGCAATTCCAATGGCCTCATAATATCAGTATCAATTTGAAATTCAACAGTAATTAGCGCCCTAACAATCGAATAATAATTCGAGGCTCCATAATTAGACAATTTTTCACCACTCCTAGCGCAACCCAATCGCTATGCTAATTATAGGAAAAAAAACAGAATCATTATTGTGATGTTTCTGGAATCCCGTTGTTTCCCTTACCCTTTACAACATCCATGACACGTATGATATGAACGAAATATTCATTCGATTTACGATCGCTAGAAAGAGACAATAACTACGCAAACAAGCGGCTCCGAGAATTTGTGAAAAGCTGAAACTTTGGACGGCATGAATCGAATCAAAGGCAGCTGAAGTATTGGAATTTGGACATGTAGTACAATTATTATTGATACCGTATACAACGTGACTCTGTTTCGCGAAAAACCACCCTTTGTTTAATAAAAGCTCGTGTACCCTGCACAACCAGATTCTATAACCAGATTCCGGAACCTTGCAGTTCCAGAAATTGTATTCTCTTTTATGGAAATATAATCAATTAATTTTGACAAGTAAAATTCTGAATCCAATTGTTTTAAGGTTCTTTATGAGTTCGAAGAAAGTGTCCCAAAGTTTTGGAAAGATGAAGTTTTGGATGATTCGAATTAAATTATGAATTAATAATTTGTATTGCTGTCTGAAGATAATTTCAAGATTGATTACAAAAAAAACATGTCCTATCCATAAACATCCATCAACCCACTATCCAACACCTGTGGGAATTATCGTTATTTCTCTTATTCAGAATTATCCTGCATCGAATAATTCCCCCTATATATAGTGCATCCCACTTTGATCGGATTCTCAACCGGTGCGCTCAAAGGCCCACACGAGTTATACACGTGTAAATTCTAATCCGGGATAACAGTAACATGCAGGAAGCGTGGAAACCGCTCGGCCGGTAGCCGATGGCCACGGTACGCGCGGATCTGACAGCTTTTCTATTCCGATGCCACGTCGATAAGTCTCAATAGCTAATAGAGGAACAAAATCAACGGTTTAACATCTGAATCCATTTTACGCCGAGCGTGCACTTGACATATTGGTCGTTTGAACTGAGCCCGTGATGAGTTTAATCAGAGTTTCCGCTGAGATGGCATTTATTGTTCTTTTAGAGCGGCCATTTGAGTCTGCTGACTGTTTGTTCGATTTATTACAGATGTAATGAAAATTTATTTTTCACAAGTTACAACGCTTTGGTTGAACGAGTTTTACTAGAATAGGTTAGTTTTTGTTATTAGACTCGAATGTATGTGATATAATGACTGTCTCAAAATTAAATATCAGTAGCAACTAATTTACTTATTTATTAGATTTTTAGGATGGATTACTTCAACGTGGTTTCAATGGGCTTAGCCCATATAGAGTTACAACGTAACTTATTACGAAACAATGGCAAGAAATACGACTAGACGCGATGTAACGTATCGTAATCATTTCTTATTGATTATTATACATAATTGAGTATAGTATAGTACCGATTTAAAAAGACTAAGTCTAGAAAAATAAATAGCAAATACTTACGTAAAAATCGACGGCAAGATCAAATTGTAGCGAGAGTCACAGGGGAAATATATAAAAGCAACTAAAAAGCAAATTGCGGTATAAATAACAGAAAAGCGGAATACACTTGCTTCAAGATATTTTTAAGTTCATTAGTCTCGAATGCGGGAGAAGCACGCTATGCAGGAATCTTACTTTTAGACGGTTCAAAGAAAATTTCAATGTTATCATTTTTATATACTAACAGCTTAATGAAATATTTGCACTCATTTAATATCCACATTTTTTCAGGTAATAAATACATTCATACTAATATTAAAATGCGAAATACCGTATGTTTGTTTCTCTGTTATGATTTCACAGATAAAGGCACCCTTTTTGTCAAAAATCAGTTCCTAAAGGGTATTTTTCATTTCCTATTTCAATAGAAAATGAAAAATGTTATCCGATGGGACTTTAGGCCCTGCGGGTGAATCCGCGCGTGGCACATGATCGAATAAAGACAAAAAATCAGCAAAACCGAGACACCATATTTTTGGATAGCGTTAGCATTGATTTGTGTGTGTTTTGTAATAAACTTATACAAGCGCAACGTGTACAAAATAAACAAGACGCCCTGCTGCGTTATCGCGCACTGTTCGCTCTCAAATATTGCTTTTGAATCAAAGTAGGTACTACAAAGATGAACTCTGATGTAAAACACGTTCGATAGTGCGATGATTAATTTTAACACTGGCCTTGGGACTAACTAGACTGTAGTTACTAGAGCGCATCGTAGCAGTTCGTTAAGTAATGAATTTAAGAGGGCCTGGTTCCATCCCTTTATGCAAGACGTCTCGCAGATTTAGATTGGTTTATGATTGGACATGAACGGCCCGGAGCGGGGTTTATTTTATGAATGGGCCGAGACGTCGTCAGTCGACCGTCCTCTCTATCTGTCCATTGCTTGTATGTTACTGGGTCACAGTTAAGTACCTCGGTTGTATGGGAATTACGATATGTTAACGTTATATACGTACGATCAAACTGTTTCGTCCCTAATATTTATTTTTATTGATTCGTTTTTGGATTTATGTTTAATTTTTAAATTATATAATTATAGGATACTTTTATCCCGGAAAAATACGTAGAAATAAATAAATCTTAATTTTTCCGCGCGGACGGAGTCGCGGGCGGAAGCTAGTTTAAAATAAAAAGCAATTAGATACAAGCTATTGTAATACAGATAGAGGAAATAAAACAACATTAAAACACCCCTGAACAATCACAAAGTTCCGTCCGTCCCGGCAACCTTTTCGCGTAATTGTTCTTTGACTCAAACTTCATCGTCTAGAAAAAAGTATATTAATTGGTGCTGTCACCAGCGAGAGTTCGCTAAGTCGGTGAAGCAGATTGCCAATCTATTTCTAGGCAAATTAGGTACAAAGTGGTCAGCGGAAGTTACGTTTTCTAAGGCTGTCAGGTTAGTTCGCGACCGTGTGGACGACGCGACGCTCGCCAGATTGGTTTATTTCTGGGCGAAGGGAAGAGCGACGCCTTTGTTTCGAGGCTTCACCTGACGGACGGGCCGGAACTGTCCTCCGCAAATATTAGCACTAAAGTCTATACAATGGATAACAGTAATAGATTCCAGGAGTGTCGCTCAGCTGGGACTCGACTGCGATGTAACGAGATACCGAGTTTCGGATTCGGTTATATCAGTTACTGTGGCCCGTTATCTCTCGACCGAATGATAATTACATTATGACATGAAGTGAAAACGCACATTTGCTTTATCATTTCAGACAAAGCGACGTTTCAGTTTCTGGGTATTTGTTTTTGCTGAAATGTACTTCATATCATTTTACTGTATCTTATATAGATTTAAATTGTAAAATGTTCTTAGGTTAAACATACAGCAGAGTAAAAATAATACCTACAATAAAACCTAAAATATGGAATGAAGAAAAATTAAACACCATATTTGAATAATTCTAGCACAAAATCAATTATAAGACAGTGCGCGCACGAGCAACTTTGTCTCCGCAACTTTTTTGTCTCCGCAACTATTTTGTCTCTCCCACCCATGGGCTAGTATGAAAGTGCGCGCACGTAGCGACGCAACTCCCCATACAAATTGGCACTAATATATCGTATTCTCTATAATTTACTCCATATTTTTGTGTGCTTTTCATTCGTTTTAGTTTTCGTGCTCCATTTAGAATTTAGAAGGAGCGATTGTCAAAACAAATCTTGTGGGTTGGTTTATTATTTTATGTAAAAAAGAGTTGGATGGTTAAAATATCCAATTTGGCATCATATGTCGAATTAAAATTTTCTCGGAACTAAAAAAAAACGCTGTGAGTCCGCGTAAGTAACACCTTTAATTCCTCATAATTTCGAGCGATGCAAATAAGATAAACATGAGCGTAAACGTGACTACGATTTCTGATTAAGAGCAAATAAACACTTAATAAAGTTTATAAGTTTTTTCATATTGTTGTTATTACGAATACCGTTCTTTGGAAAGCTACATAAACAGCGAAAAATGGATGTGACCGCAAAACGGATTATTAAGCCGGGTTTAAAACCGAAGCGGATATCGCGAACACACTATCATTATAAAGCTAATTCAACACATCCGATTATAAAATAATGATATATTATTTAATTATTGATACAAAGCATAATGTGGGAAATTATTATGAACATTGGATTGAGTTTTTAATTATCTCATTGAAATTGGGTACTTTAATTATAACGTATTAAAGTGGTGTTTAGTTCAATTATCGATGGATTGATTTTGCACCTTATTTGCATTACAATGTATGTAATTGATTTTCTATTTTATAATGCAATAGGAATATCTTCTTTATAATAAAATCGTTTTTAATAAGTAACACTAACTAAACTTTTATTATAATCACCGAACTATTTGTGTTCTGTTAATATAAACGCCAAATTATCTACTCCTTCGTCGGCGCAATTTTCGTAAAATATAATACATATTGAAAAAGGAAGAATAGGTTTTGTGTATAGTAGGTATGTGTAGGAAATTAAAGAGTCGAACCGAGTTAAATCAATTTATTCCTGAAGTTACTTATACCGTAGTATAGAATAATCTCCTTGGTTTTCAACCAGTTTAGCATTTACAATTTACTGTTTTTACTAGGGATGTAACGATACCGATACCGATACCGATATATCGGCCGATATATCGGCAAGCCGATATATCGGTATCGCCGATAATAAATCAACCGATACCGATATTTTTTTATTAAATTCTTTCTTTTCTTTTATGTTTTTGCATTGTATTCATTCATATTGTTTTATTTCTGTTTCTGTAATAGTGTTAAGGAAGAGCGGAACCTCCTGACACAAGCATTTTATTTGCTTACTAAGAGTGTTCCAATCACAAATTTGTTTATGTAAAGGAAAGAAATAAATAATTTTGAATTTTTTAAATTTTTAACGTGATAACGTTTTTAAAATCGTTTTAGTCGGGTGACATGTTCATAAACTTGTGTCACACCAAAACCTCACGAGCGCGATCGCAGGTATAACGAGAGAGAGACGGACCGATCTCCCGTTTCATCTCGAGCGCTGCCACTGCATTATGTTATCACGTAAACATCTCGATCGTAAACCTTCTTTACAAACAACCAATTTTTTTGATATCAAATAATTCAAAAATCCGCGCCCAATGAACGATGCGGGAGGCCGCCCGCGCGTGCGCACTTTGTTTTCTGAAAAAACTCTTCCAATTTAGTAAACTTTTATTAGGTGCTGATTGTATGTGTATTACTTAAAGTTTAACTGACTTCGTAAAATAGTAATACTAAAATAAATGGTTTTGTTGTTTTTTGATTTGGCATTTTTATTTAAAAGAATACGATTAACAGTTGTCTCTGTTAAATGTTGGTAACTTTTTATGCATAATTCACTATTTATTTTTCTACCAAGCCATCGATATCGGTATCGGTATCGGTATCGCCGATACATTACTACAAATATCGGTATCGGTATCGTATCGGCAAAATCATGTATCGTTACATCCCTAGTTTTTACATAAATAAAGAGTAAAATAATATACCTACATTATGAAGTGAAAGGTCGATGTAAAAAAAAGAAAATTCTAATACATACGATGGTTGTGATGCAAAAATAATATTTTGTTGTATTTTTCCACAGAAGAAAAAGTGATCTACTTAACTAGCTTTGACTAAGGCTTTGACATACAATAGCACTGAGACTTGAAATTCCAACAGTTAATTTGCAAAAGTATTCGTCATTTTAACATTCACATTTACAAGAAATCCGTCTCATTTTATGGAGCAGAAAATACCTTTATAATAATATAAAATACATTTCATTATGTCGGAATAATATGTTCGGTTATTTAACAACTTGCTTGAATGCTTTCACAGTTTCATTATTTATCCAAATGGAATAAATTGTATTCATTCTCTTTATTAAAAAATATTATACAATATACAAATATTAATTTATAGAGACGTTGCATTGGATTTATCGTTAATTTTAAAATGCTTTTATTACTTATTTATTATAAAGCTGAAGAGTTTGGTTATTTGTTTGGTCGTGCTTATCTCAGGAAGACTGCAGCTGTTTGATAAAAAATATGTCTGTGTTGGATAGTCAATTTATCTAGGAAGGTTTGTGGTTATAAGCTTCTACTAAATATCATTAGGCTACGACAAATAGGAACACGTAGCAGTAATGAAAAAGCGGGTGAAGCCGCAAAACACAGTAAGTACGAAATAATTATGATGAATAGGATTTATTCCGAAAATAGATTTTTATTTCATTATATTCGGAAAATTTTCCGTCAAAGAGCTTATACATACAGTAAATAAATGCGCGTTGGTGGCGATTTTTTTCAATTGATATTTGAAAGCTTTACACTAAGCATTTTCAATGCTGTACAATCTACATAACAGTGAAAAGCGTATAGAATTTATTCAATAGTTTTCAGTTCATCACATTAAAAAAGTTATCTACTATATAAAAATAATTCGGGTTTTCCTTCCTGACGCTATAACTCACGAACCGATTTCTACGGTTTTGCATTCGTTGGAAAGGTCTCGGGCTCCGTGAGGTTTATAGCAAAGAAAACGTGCCTCTGGTGGCGAAACGGAGTTCGCCCGGTTTGCTAGTAGGTTATAAAAACAAAAGCGGCTTGTGGATATTACTTTAGACTCTATAATCTTGTAATTATCAAGAACTAAAGCACATTGCACACTTACGACTGTTTCTCTATATTTTAGACTCTAAATAACATTATAGAGTACCGACTTATTTTTATATAGTAGATAATCTTGTGATTATTATTTATTAGGAAGCACTAAAGCACATTTCACATTTGCGACTGTTTCTCTATTCGTGCTAAACCCTGTAACCATAATTTGCGTGGAAGCTGTCAACTCCGGTACAATGTGAGGTGTTCTGTGCGGTTATAATAATCATTTTATAATGTAAACTTAATCACAACCTGTATGTGTAATTTTATTAACACGCTCTTATTGGATCCACCTGTATATTTGTGTAGTATTGTGTATGTAGGTAACTCTCGACTCTATACTCTTTTTTTACCCACATTAAATGGATAGATTTAATTCGTATACTTATCAAGGATTGCTGACCATTATTTAGACACTTTTCTTTCCATAGCGTCTTTTTTATTATATTTATTTTACTCTAAATAATATGAGATGATGTACTTTACAATAAATTAATGAATGCTTCCATTAATTGAGTACACAAATATAGAACCCTTTACTTCCTTATATGTCTACAAGATAAGATATAGGTACAAATGTACAATTCTGAAAATTCAACAATTAGATGCGCTTTCTTAACTCGAGTTCAAGTAACTATTACTTAGAAAACACTACCTACTTATTTAGGTTAATAAAATTTGATCCGTTATCTCACATAATACTTAACGGTACCGCGAATAATTACCTGTATAACATTAAAGTCGAAAGTTTATTCGACATATTAGACACTTGTAACCAAACATAACACACGGAGCTTATAAGATTAATTGATTTAGGGCCTGTTAATTGGAATCGAAACTCTATTGAAATGATTGGACTAATCGAAACGTGTTACAACAAAGGCTTTGATTGGTTCCTGTTATACCTAGTTTACTCGTCTACCAGTTTTGTTATTTGTATGGAGGGACGGCATTGTGTGCTTTTGATTTTCCAACTTAAACTATGTACAAACCGCGTATTCCCGGTAAAAGGTTAACGGTAGATTCGCAATTTGACGTGTTTTTAATTTGTATTGATTCGCCCGCAATTTTCAGCTGAGCGTGAATTTTTTTATTTATTTATTGTTACATGAAGTCATAAAAATATACATTTTATTTGAGGAGATAGATTTCATTCATGGTTCGTGAAATATGAGATACAAGTTTGATTCATATTATTGACGTTCCGAGTGTATTTTTCAGTTATGAACAGTTTCAAATATGAACTAATGTTAGGAACATACACTAAATAATAAGTGCCTGTAGCAGATATATTGTTCTAAAATGTATATAATTGACTTAATTGGAAACAGAATGTCTCCTAGGAATATCTTACGTTAATATTAAATATAGATTAATAGGTACTGAAGACACAGGTATTTAAACCTAATATGCATGTAATAAACAGGGTAGGTACCTGGCTCAAATAACGTGGTATATACTTTAAGTTTTAAGCAATGTACCCAAAGGGAAATGTTTTAAATAATTACAGTGTCCTCCTCATATTATTAGAACATGATGGGAATTGGCTATATTTATTTCTAGAAGGCAGTTATAGCATACGATCGAGAGTTAGAATACCTAGACTCTACAGATACATTTAGAAATAAAAGAGTAAATAAAATATATTAAATTGAATTTTAATTTTTATTAGGAATAAATTGTGTTTTAAAATCAGTTAACCAATGTACAATATATTTCACTGTTTACTACGAGTATATGTATAGCTATTTTTTATGGATCTAATGGCGCGTTTTTCCAAAATAGTAAATACAAACACAATAAAAATGTACATTCTATGATATCCGTTATAACCTAGCTACGTTTTATTAGTAGATTAAATCTTGTATTTATCTTTTTCCTTCGATAAGATATTGCCACTTATAGCTTATTAATAATCAATTTAACCTGATATACATCTGTACTTCTTTTTATTTTTTATTATATAAAGATTGATATTCGTAGACTCACATTTATTTTAAAATTATTTTAATAAGTCTTGTTGGTGAATTTAATTTTTATTTCAACTAGGTAGGTTAATACGTAGCGTCGATATTTACAATGTATTATTACAAGAAATCAGCCTGAAAAGATTGGATTTATTATATTATGCATTATATAGGGATTTAATATGAACATATTTCTCACATGCAACGTAATTAAAGTATAAAAGTGAATTCCTTTTTTTCTTAATCACGCTATAATTTGAGAAACACTTAGACTGCATTCGTCTTTTTCTTTAATTTTACAACACTTTTGTATAAAGGTTCGTTTGAAACGGAACGTTCATTTGAAAATCATGCAGGGTCATAAAATGAGAGAAAATTTCATGATAAATACAGTAACCTTCGTGTGAAAAATGCACATTTTGTATTAAACTGTACATAATAGGTTCTGAAAAGAACTTGAAAGGAGGAGGAGAATCTGAAAAAAATATTCAATGCGCCATGCATTGAATATTTTTCTTTACTGCTCCCGGAATATATGGACGATAAAAACCCATGGAGGGTTGTCGCGTAAAAACCACAGGACAGTTCTTTGGCATATTATGATAATATAATATGATGTTGCATATGTATTTTGTAAAACTGGCATGATTAAAAAGAGCAACTATGGAGTTTCTTGCCGGTTCTTCTCCGTAGATACTGCTTTCCGAATCGGTGGTAAATGTTAAAAATATTTAATGACGTTTCAAAAGTGCTTCTAGAAGAAGTCTAATTGAATAAATAAATGTTTGAGTTTGAGTTTAATATAAATTCATATGACATGTCGGATAATGCACATACAATACATAAATAGCATCGCACAAAGACAATCAAACAAAGAAAGACGTGAAATGCCAAAATTCTAAAAATTTTATCAGAAAAGGACCTTGGCTCCGCAAAAAAATTCTTTGACCTGGTTTCATGTAAAATTTCGATAAAGCGCTACGAAATAAATTGAAAATAACGACTAAGAATTTTCGACTATGTACTCGTTTTATTTTACGCATACCTATCGTTTTTGTAGGTGCGAAAAATGCCTCGAATTTTCACTGTTGATGCGATCATTTGATTTTACCGCAATATAATTATTTTGGCCTGGGCAAGCTTACACACGTAATGTAATCTAGCGTAAATGATTTCATTGCTACTTTGGTTGATTTTTATTTTTTATTTTTTTATTAACGACCAGCGCATCATACGAGTTTTATACTAAAAATAGATAATAATCTGAATACAATGCGACGTGAGCGTTGCGCCTTAAAGAATCGCCGTCACATATGGGAAAAAGACGAGAGATTAAGCATTAATACGTTTTGTCATGTGAGGGACAATAACCATACATCCATCTACAGAACCAGTCAGCCACTATTCAGTAAATGCTCTTTATTCATGTACAAGACTTGTTTGTTTATGCCCCTATAAAGATGTGGACATATTCTGACTCAGATTTGACAACTGTAGGTTACATCTGCCTAATCACCCTCTTCAAATATACCTTTTCTCTTTGTATTTTTTTCAATATGGGCTATAATAGATCTAAACAAGATAACTTCTCAATGAATTTGACAAGGTAACCATACAAAAACAGTACAGTAAGAAATTTTGTACATTGCTACTACAATCGAAAGCTTGTCAAATTAATGATAAAGGGCCGAAATTGCTGGACCCTTTACGCATACTGACTTATAATAAACTTTATAAATGATGGATTAATACCAATTTATACTATAAGACTAAGGCATATGGGGTAATTTTGAACTTAGTACGGACCAAGGGGCATGGTTTACGGACATGGTCCATCTATAGAAAATGTATTTAAATAAAGTCAACATTGGAATACTAGAGAATAAGCTCTTTTTTATTATGGTAATAGACCATCAGCATAACCCATAGCTATTGACATGCTTTGATAAAGGGCATATTTAGATTGACAGCATCACGGCTTGTATGCTAAAATATACATAAAAATTGCATTGGCATTGCATGAAGTATGCTTTACTCTATTTGCAATATAATTATATTTAAAATATTAAAATATAATATTTAAAAAGTTGTATACATAACACATTGAAATGAGCAGAAATGGATACCAAATGATATTGAATGAAATGGTATATTCATTTAGCAAATGAAACAATTTAATAATCTAATAACATTGAGGATAGCAGAGCACACATTGAGTCATACAAATACTATACAAATAAACAGAAGCATAATAATTACATATTAACATTTATGTAATGCAATGTTTTGTAAACATAAATACTTTATGAATGATTGAATATGTCAATATTCAAACAGAAATGTGGTAAGAGAAATCAAATGCTAATAGCAAAATTATATGATTATTTGTGTGAATTAAAAAGTTGCTTAAGTTTTAAAACATGATTAACAATTTGAAGTTTTCAAACTAGAAAATTATATCTTAAAAGTTTTTTAGAAGACTACTAAATCATTTCAATTGAAAATTTTAATATAATTGCTGAGTGTCTATGGTAAAAATAATGTGTTCCTTCTTAAATCATGAATAATTTACAAAACAGAGTAAATTTTATTTTTAACACCTAAAAAATATGTTTAGGCATAGCTTAAATATTAATTATTTATCCTGTTGATAGTATAATGCAATGTTTATGAATTTTCAGTGATTGTTTTTAGTTTTTTCATATATTATATGAGTCACTTGTATACTTTTATAAACTTATGCAACATCTTAAAGCAACCTTGACTTAGTCATAACTTTGTATAAATATTATAAAAAGTTACATACACATACATAAGTAATTAATTAAAACTATGTGTAATGAATAGGGGTCGTTGGTGAATTAAAATCTTTTACGCAATTAAAAAAAACTTCGCTGTGCAAAACTCAAAGCAAAATGGTATAAAACGGCCAACAAAACATTTATAAAGAGTGCAGTAATTAGAGTATAGACATACTAAGTATAGAAGAGTAGTACGAGAGCAAATTTCTAATACATAAGTACACATAGCGTGGAGCGTATGAATGTAAACACAATAACAACCTTCGTTCTCCACGGTCGTGTTTCACATAACCAAAGTTTCTGTAATGAATGAAGCCATTCGCTAGAGGGACTTTATAAGTTTGGGAACTCACCTCAGATGCGATATGATGCCATCCACTTGCGGAATCACTAGAAAATGAGCCACTAGTAATAAGCAAGCCACTGTCTTCACTCAACGGAGGCGCTTCGGAGTGAGTCGAAAAGGAAGGCGGCGACTCCATCACCCCAGAGTTCGCTATATTCTATAATACCACGACGAATACATATATTTAGCGTAAAATACTACGTTTTCCATATAAAGAACAAAAATTACAAACGTCTCTATTACAACATCGAACATAAAACGTCTAACAAAATGATTATAGGTGACTGATCACGGCGTAGAGGGAGAATGTACTAGAGATCACATCGGCGTATACCCGAACGAGATGGCGAATCCTTACGTCAATGTTGCCAACTATTACAAAAACTTTTTATCCGAAAAACTGGCAAAATATCTATAAATGTTTGGGTATTTTTTTGTAAGATAGGTTTATGAAGAAAAAGACAGATTTGAAAAGATTTTGTTATTTATTAACTTAACTAGCGACCCGCCCCGGCTTCGCACGGGTGCAATGCTGATACTAAATACACTACAGAAAAATTATGAACGTTGTATATAAAAACATAGCGGCCCGCTCCGGCTTCGCACGGGTATAAAATATATAGCCGGGCGGCTGGCCGGTACCGCGGCAAACGCTACGTCCCGCAATTTTTAAATCTATACTAATATTATAAAGAGGAAAGGTTTGTATGTATGTATGTATGTATGGTTTTCACGCATAAACTACTGGGCCGATTTTGATGAAATTTGGCACAACCTTTTATTGCGAAATATGTACCACGGGCGAAGCCGGGGCGGACCGCTAGTATATATATATATATTCACTGTTGTATTGTATTGGTTCTTTTTCCACACCACCTGTGAGGTAAGAACCTTAGGTGCGTTTTTTTTAAAGAGGTATCCCCAGTAGGCCTAGTCCTCCTTTTTGGCATGCATCAATATCTGGAATAAATCGGACATAAGGTAGTTTATATTATATCTTATTATATAATTATTATATATAATTATAATATCTATTTATATTATATAGAAAAAAATTTGGACTTTGTATGGAAATCTGTCAGCTGATTAGCGAAGTTTCCTTACAAAGTCCAATTTTTTTTTACAAATTCAGCAAAGTTGTAGAACAAAAGTTGTTCAGTTTCATGAGTAGAAGCTCCTGTCTAAATTTTTCAAATGTCTTACCTTTCACCTTGTATATCTATATCAAATGAACAATGTATTCAAGGTATTTAATTGGTTAAGTATTAATGCTGTATTGGTTAAAATCGCTTCGAAAATTAGCCATTATTTGTCGTAAAAAGTAAATGACAAAAAAAGTTATTGTCCATAAGAGATAGACATATACCATCGCGGACTTTTCTGTAGACCTTTTCAATGTGTATAATACTTAGTACATTATTTTGATAAAACTCGTAGGGTTCAGCCAGCGTTTGCAATGTAAGCGGAAAAAATGTAAATTTTTACGACATCACATTAGAAACCTCAAAAATAACAGTACTTCTCCACTATTTAATGGGTGTTATTATACATATAAACCTTCCTCTTGAATTACTCTATCTATTAAAAAAAACCGCATCAAAATCCGTTGCGTAGTTTCAAAGATTTAAGCGTACAAAGGGACATAGGGACAGAGAAAGCGACTTTGTTTTATACTATGTAGTGATGACTAATACAAACATAAAAAAAAATCTTATAATTAAGAGTTAAGGATGGTGTTGAATCCTTGACCTTCAAAATTATTGACCTTTAAATAAAATTAACTTGTTATAAAAGTTGCGTACCTTGTCATCCACCTCAGACATTTTTTTTGTTGCATAGTGCATCCTAACTTTTTTTCCTAACTTTCTTTTGGAAACCTAAAAAACATATTTAATATTAAAAAAACATTTCACGATTTTGGGGAAAATTTTACCCTGTACTGGTATCCCTAATGTTAATCACATGATTATACCATAAATTTGAAACTACGTAAAAACAAATGGCGTCCTGAACAACAAGAACACTTCGTAATTTAGTCGGATAACACAAAAAAATGTTTACGTCTATTTCGATGAAAATATTATATATTTGTAGATAATTTCACATTAGAGTTAATGAAAATGTATCAACTATATCCAGTTCTATAAAACAATATACTTCAAATAAGTTTACTTACGTGTGAAAGGTAATATTTGGTAATCTTCGTTCCGGCCGATTTTTACAACCAATCACACTACAACGCACCATATTTTCACTTAAAGTCGGATTAAAACAGATCACTGTCAACGTTTATTAAACTTTGAAGTCACTTAACAGCGAGAAAAAACAGAAAACTAGCAAAACAATGGACTGTAGCCGCTTGTTTGGGACAAACTGCCTTTGTCCCCAACAAAAGAAATCGCATAACATGAGAGAAACAAAAAACAATGTTTCTGTCTCGCTTGCTCTTAGCTTTATAGTCATAAGTGTATTTCTCTCACGCATTACTTGTCATTTTAGTGCCTCCTCTATGGTTCATTCTCACTCTACGGATCACGGAAACAATCTATCTCGCTCCTACACTGTCGTTTGCATTGCCAGAAATAAAATCTAAGTTGTATAAGGCAAGTTGTTTAGTAATTGTCATGTAATTGTTAACTTATAAAAAACATATTAAAACTTTACCAAGTATGAATGTATACATTTCGGTTGAAGTTGGTTAGATAAACACTATCACTATTACTAAGAAATGACCACAAGTAGCAACAATCGATCAAAAAATCTATTTCATTTCATAAGGTTTAAAAAACTAAGTTCCTACTCCAATTTGTGTCATTCTAATAAAATATCAATGACTTTTTAAATTTAAAGTATGCTGATAACAATAATAGAGTCAAAGTCATCTAAGAATTAATTTTACATTTGTTGGTTGTTACCTGTTTAAACACATTAAGTTTTTTCGCAAAAATTTCGTGATTTTATTTTTGAATCGGTATTAAATTCTACATTATTAATGAAATTCCATTAGCCCTATTTTCTTTTTACAATTTCCCCTTTTTTATTGTTTACTTACCGTATCAAAATTACTTATTCCAGTCATGAATAACTAATTTTTGTCACTATTAAATTACTTTAAATTAATTTTAAAGTTTTAATATCCCGCTCTGCGCAAAATGTCGTCAAGGCAACACTGACTCGCGCATATAAAATTCAGACTCTGATTCGAGGCTATTGGAATTATGACGCAGTATTTAATACTTATCTGTGGAAGTTCGCTTAAAATAGAAATAAATTCTATTTCTATCTTTTGGGTATCGATATCAATTTTAAAAGCGTTACTAAAATAATATAAGCAGACCTAACAATGATTTAAAAGGAAATGTATTAGATTTATTATAATAAATAATTTTGAGCGCAACTATCGCTAGTGATATTATAAAAGACTAGTAATGCCCTGCGGTTTCATCCGCATAGATAGCGATATCGTTACAGTGAAAAGTCTACTAGGTCGGACTATAGGTTTAATTTTTAATCACATGAAAATCACCTTTACCCCGTTCCGCACTACGGCCTTTTTTTTTGTTTTAGTGGGGAAATCATAGATACCCACGGCCTCTGGGGGAGGCGCTGTGGGTTATGTCGGATTCCTACCGACCAAAACCCCACTGTGTTCCGTCAAGACGCATATTGGTAGAATTCCTCCGTGACCCCCGCACTACGGCCTGCTCGAACAGTATACCTACTATTTTCTGTAGATTGACGCTTTTAAAAATTCGTTATATCTTTTGAATGGAATATCCAATTCTTTTCATTTTAAAAGTATTTTGCTGGTATTAAAACAGTCTTTAAAAACATCATTTAATGGGATAAGGATTAATATATGTGTATGGATAACATGGTTTGATTACTGCTCGGCACTTCTATTTACTTTGAAAACGTAAAAAAGTTGTTGTAGTAAGTTAGTAACATAACTACTGAAGATGGACATATGGTATGGAGGACTATCTTGTAGATATTGATCCATTATATAATACCGTAAAACATTTTTTTGTTCTATCTTCAATAGATTCCGCAGCGCACGCGATGACAGAAGTTTTATTGAGGATTTTTTTACACCTTGGGTTACATTATTGCATTTTTGGTAAGGATCTCTAATTTTTTTGAAAATGCAATATAGCTTATGTTGCTCAGTAAAGATGCAGCTTTCTAATGGTGAAAGAATTTTTGAAATCGGTCCAGTAGTTTTTGCGTGAAAACCATACATACATACATACATACTTACAAACTTTTCCTCTTTATAATATTAGTATAGATGTAATGTAGGATCGTAACTTCTAAAAGCATAAAATGTATTATTTAGTAATGTTTGTACTGATTTTCAGTAGTCTCAGTAAAATCAATAGGGTAAAGACCAAAAAAATTGTTTTGAAAAATAATTGTAGTTATCGTTAAACGGGCACTCGGCGCTTGTCAGCGCTGGTAACCCTCGCAGGAAAATATATGAACACGCGCCGATAAGCGCTGATCGGCGCGCGCCGACAAGTTCCGACAAGCTTCAACACGCGCTGGTCAGCGCTGGGCGCTGCCATATAAAATTTGTTTTGGTCTGCTTCAACCTGCTTCCTTTGTTTGTACTTCTTATGTACTATATTTTTTGTAATAATATAGTACACTAGATTTCCGCCCGCGGCTTCGCCCGCGTTTGCAAAGGAAAACCCGCATAGTTCCCGTTCCCGTGGGATTTCCGGGATAAAAACTATCCTATGCGTTAATCCAAGTTACCCTCTATATGTGTGCTAAATTTCATTGTAATCGGTTCAGTAGTTTTTACGTGAAAGAGTAACAAACATCCATACATCCATACATCCTTACAAACTTTCGCCTTTATAATATTATATACAATATACATATTAGAAATATTAGAATATTAGATAAGAAGTTGAAAAACTGATACACAACGATTTACAACTGTTGCCTTGTGTTCGGGCTTACTATCTTAACTTGTTTTGAAGAGAAAATTTTTAGGTGTGTTCTCTGTGTGTGTGTGTGGACCACCCACAGTGTGCCAACAACCTTCCATTCGCATTATTACAATAATTTTACTTTATCTGTGATTCTTAAAAAAACATAAACCATCAAAATGTCATCTGTCATTTTGCTTTGCACTGTGAAGTTTGAACGTTCTGCATTGTATTGTGATATTAAATTTTTATTGATAATATTAAATAAGTAATAATAGCTATCAAGAAAAAGCTTTTAAAATTAATCGCATAAGTCTTTACTGTATTAAAAAAACATGACATAAATTTTATGTACTTAAATCTTAGATGAGTTTGGTATACATCACGGACACCGCGTCACGTCCAACAATGTTTATATAAAATAAGGTTTAATTAAGCTATTAAAATGGGTGAATCTCAAGTGGCGAACATCGTTAACGAAATACTGGTAAGTTTTAGCTATAGTTTTATTGCACTCGTAAGATATTCGGCACGTACGATACAAGAATATGTTACAGCGAGTGGAGGCAGTCGAGGAAGCGTTTAGTTGTTTCTTGGTTCACAAGCCGGATCAGGAGAATGAAAGGCTCTCAATGTATCAAAAGAAACTATCTGCTGTAATGACGTCATCGAGTGCTGAGGTGCAGGAGTCTGGAATAAGGCAATACATAACACTGACCGCTGTCCTCACCAATCGATACAAGATGAAACAACTACTGACTCTACTAGAGAATTTGGTGAATACCAATATTTTGCAAGCGCGGTAAGATATACATATTATGCAGAGCGATCTTATTTTATTTAATTTGCCATTATCTATGATCTACTTTCTAAGATAGATAAAACAACAGTTATTGACATGCTGTCGATTAGTTCTTGGTTGCAAGCCTTTGTGTGCTCCTTCACAATAAAGTCTTAATTAGCTGCGAGATAAGCACTTGCACTGGTGTCATTCAAAATGTCTTGTTATGATTTATATGTCACATAAATAATACTCTTATCCTGAATACATGATTCCAAAGAAACTATTAATCATATTATGTTGTACAAGTTTATCTTATCCAAAAGGATATATTGTAAGACTGTTTGTTTTCATCTTTAGTATGCTCTGCGACTGTATTCTTGTATGCGAGAGACTAACATATCAAAATGCTGATTTTTGGATAGAATGTTTTAACCTGATTCGAAGAATTATTGGTGGAGTCGATTATAAAGGTGTTAGAGAAATTTTGAAGGTAACATTTTTTTTTACTAAATAACAAGTAATGGTATAAACATATGATTTTCTCTTTATTTGAAATGGTCATTGAAATAGATTATTTTTAAAAGTACAATCCTAAGTTATCGTAATGAAATGAGCTTGTCATTCTTAAACAAAATGTTTTGATTACATGTAACAAATATCAAGACACTGTTTGCATTTAATGTTGATAAGAATAGCTTTTGCTGTATTTATAGAGAAGATAACTTGGTATTATTATAATAAAATCTTTTGAATAACCACAACAATACTGCTTTATTATGATTTATAGTCTTGTAACAAAAATGCAATATTAAAATACCTATTTGAATATGTTTTGTATGAAAAGAGTTACAGTACACTATAATATTTTCAGGGATGTCGTGATAAAGCTCTCACACTGCCAATTAGATTGAACTCAAGTACAATGCCGCAAATGAAAGCTATTTATAATGTAATTGAATATATTTTTGACCGTAACGCCTCTTTACTGCCGGCATACTTCATAGTGACTGAAATACAAAAGGACTATCCTGACAATAATCACTGGTTGCATTGGGTAAAATTTATTATTTTATTATGTATTAGGATAGGAAATAATTACTAACAAAACTATCTCTTTTCTATATTGAACTAATTTAATAACAATTGTTAAATAATTGTATTTGTAATTGGTGTCTAAATGTATACTACATACTTTGCATGTACGAACGCATGGCAGCCTTATATAGCAGTCTCGGCTATGTGTGCTTCTGTGTCTTAAATACTAGAAAACTAAAATTATTAACCCGACAGCTACTTTCTCAGTTTTAGGGGTGTGGCAATGGAATATCTTATTTTCTATATTATTACCATATTATATAGAAATAATGATATTCCGTTCATACATCCCTGGATTCAACTGCAGCGAGTTGTCTACAGCACTCAGTGAATCTCTTCTATTCTCTTGTGTGTTGTATTTATGGAAATTTTGGATTGGATTGGAAGAACAATAGCCTACTAAATTTTCTACATTGGTGAATAATTGGATAAAATAACACTTTAATATTTTCAGCGTACTAATCTACTTCTGACCTTTTTAAATAGCTCTAAGTTTTATGAAATGATACTATACCTCTAAACATTTATTGTTATTTTCTTATCATGTACTTTGAAGTCATTTAAAGGTAAACCTATTTTATTTTCAGCAACTAGCTAAGTTATTATCAACATTTGTAGAAAGTTTTAAACCATGTGCACAAATGGTTTCTATTGTCGGTCATTCAAAAATGCTACCCATTGTAGAATTCTCGGGATATGCTGACCATCTAGTAAATCCGTGGCGCTTAGATCCGACTACATTGAAATTCTGTTTAAAAGGCAACCTGCCATATGAGGATGAGCTGTTCAAACCGCAGATAGATTTATTGAAACATGTTTTGCAACAGCCATATTCGAGGGATATGATGTGCTCTATGTTAGGATTGCAAAAACAGCATAAGCAGTTGTGTATAGC
The DNA here is from genome assembly GCF_061535395.1 of Colias eurytheme. Taxonomy (NCBI): domain Eukaryota; kingdom Metazoa; phylum Arthropoda; class Insecta; order Lepidoptera; family Pieridae; genus Colias; species Colias eurytheme. The sequence continues at coordinate 3,158,814 of NC_142980.1, forward strand.
TTTAGAGGACCAATTGGTTGAGCTGATGATCCTGCCGATAGAACGGAGTGAACAAGAGAACGAGGAAGACGAAATGTCCTCCACACATTGGTGTTGGTTGCATCTATCATCTCAAGTGATATATTTAATACTGATAGGCTTTGCCTCGTTCCCGAATATAGTTATGGGATTGCATAACAAGCTGATTGGTCGAGATATGAAAAAGGGAAGGGACCATTTGATGTGGGTTCTATTGCAATATATATCAGGGAGTATCCAGCGGAATTCTTTGTCGCTGTTTTTACCGATTGTCAAGTTGCATGAGCTGCTTTATCCAGAAAAAGAACCATTGCCTGTGCCGGATTGCACGAAGGCTCACTGCACGCATCAAATGGCTGTTGTATGTATATGGACGCATTTATTGAAGAAGGCGGAGATTGAACATAAGACAATGGTTATGCCACAGAATTTAAAGCTGCAATATGAGTAAGTATTTTTCCATAACAAAATTTAACAATTCCACAATTTTAATGAAAGATTTACATTACAGTGAGCCTAAAGGCTATGCAATTTGAAGTATTATTGTTTCTATATACTTATAAATAAATAGAAGGCTATTTGGCGATTTAATTATACATTTATAGCTACTGGGAGTTCATGAAACTTTGTCATCAATCATTACTAGAAATATCATATCATTTTTCTTACAGATTCTTCCAACACCTCATGACGTCAAACAATACGCCAACCTTAATGGGCTCCGACTACCGCATAGCGTTACTATGCAACGCGTATTCCACCAATCAGGAATATTTCGCTCGACCAATGGGAATCATAATAGAAACTCTATTCGGCAGTCAAAAAGCAATGTCCAATGGAAATCCTGCTTCACCCTTACCAACTGTGCCACTATCTATGTGCATTCTGGATAGTTTAACGCTACACTGCAAGATGTCCTTAATACATTCTATAGTGGCACATATAGCGAAATTGGCGCAAAATAAAACTAATATACCGGGAAGCAATATGATGGCGCCAGCAATGGTTGAAACATACAGCCGCCTTTTGGTGTACACTGAGATTGAATCGATGGGCATTAAAGGATTTATTAGTGAGTATGTTTACACATAGATGATGAAAATAAATATATGTAAATTAATATATTTTTTTACTGACTGACCTTCTGATAAAGCATAGTAAAAGATAACAGGAATGACTTGCATTTATATTCCATGTTATTGTTACAAATTTGTAAAAGCAATTCTCATTCGTTGATCTTTTTTCTCAATTCTTACATTATTTGTTTTGTTTTCACTACTATCAGCACAGACAGGAGCCTCTTATAATGTTATATTTCACAAGATCTTCCTTTTTGATTGCCTAATGTCCTCCATTCCAAACCGCCATTGTTCATCATATAAACATGAATAATAAATTTACTAGCGGCCCGCCCCGGCTTCGCCCGTGGTACATGTGAAAAATAGATGTTGGCCGATTCTCAGACTTACCCGATATGCACAGAAAATTTCATGAGAATCGGTCCACCCGTTTTGGAGGAGTATGCAGACTAACATTGTGACACGAGAATTTTATATATAAGATATTATAAATGTATATGAATATTATTATTTCAAAATAACCCTTCCAGACCAGCTATTGCCCAACGTGTTCAAGTCCCACGCGTGGGGCATCCTCCACAATCTACTGGATATGTTCTCGTACAGAATACACCACATACAGCCCCACTATAGAGTCACTCTGCTATCCAATATACACTCGCTGACTGCGTACCCGCAAGCGAATCAAACGCAACTGCAGTTGTGGTAAGTTTAATCCATACTAATACATATTATAAATGCGAAAGTAACTCTGTCTGTCTGTCTGTTACTCAATCACGCCTAACTACTGAACCAATTTGCATGAAATTTGGTATAGAGATATTTTGATACCCGAGAAAGGACATAGGATAGGTTTTATCCCGGAAATCCCACGGGAACGGGAACTATGCGGGTTTTTCTTTGACTGCGCGGGCGATTCCGCGGGTGGAAATGTAGTTTAATACAAGAAAATAGTAAAAGATGACATGACAGAGAATATGAGGTATGTTTATTATTTGGGAAATACAAAAAATAACAAAAATATAAAATCATGGGGCGGGATTCGAACCCGCGTCTTTTTGCCATACCGAGGTAACGCACTTAGGCCATGTTTATTATTTATATTTTTTTGTGTTATTTATTGAAATGTTACTTCAAGATATCCAGATGAGAAACCGATAAATCGATAGCATGTTACTGTGTATATTTTTATCATTTTTATTGCTTTTGATAAATGTCTTGTAACAATAAAATAATTGTTTTTTGCATTGATTGTTGCAAATCAATGCATAAAAAATATTAAGTTAAAAATAAATACTCGTAATTTTTATAAATAAATGATGCTATTGATAAAGATTTTTTTTATTTCAGTTTCGAAAGCACAGCGCTCCGTCTCATAACAAGTCTGGGCAGTTCGGGAGTTCAGCTGCAAATGTCTCGTGTGGTCTCGGAGCCAAAGTCGTTGGTGTCTAGTGAGAGTGAAGAGCTTAACCGAGTGCTCGTGCTCACTCTAGCACGAGGGATCTATATGACGGGGGCTGGTGAGTTTATAAGGATTTTTTGTTCAGATTATAGAAAAAAACATGGTATAAATGATTATTAGGTACATATTTTACTGTATGATAAAAATATCATAGAGTGAATGTTATTTTAAATGGTTTTTTGCCCTCAAATCTTACTACTACAGATACAAAAAAAAAAATTAAACGAAAATAGAGGTGTCTGTAAGACTGTAGCCTGTAATTTCTGTATTCTAAAATAGGTTTAGATTACGATTTTTATACAGAAGTTATTTTGTCATGAAAATAGTAACACAGTGCAGACAGTTACTTACCTTTAAGATAATATAGACACAAACATAAATAAGCAACAACAAAATAAAAAATAATCATATGATATGTATACAAATGGTTAATATTTTACCACTCCAATTAACAGTAAATATATCTTAAAGGTAGTGACGGAGCAGCAGTTAAAGAGTTACTAACAACAATAATGACGAACACACCGCACATGTGGTCACAGCATACGTTGCAATGCTTCCCGCCTGTATTGGTTGAATTCTTTGCTCAGGTGAGTGAAAAAAAAATGTGTGCGTGTACTAGTCTACACACGTAAGAAGTGAAACTTCTTAATGACCTTATTTTTCAAAAAATAATTTACTATATGCAACTTTACAGAAATACGTCAATCACGCGTGTTAGGGATAAAAACAAGAAAAATGTTACACTAAATTTTTTTCCAACCCCGATAAGGAAGTTTCACTTCAAAAACTAATTTTACAGGGATAGCTTACATGTTTTTCAAAACCTATACTCTTTTGAATTAAAGAAAATAATAGATCAAATCCTTAACATATTGAAATCAGTTTTCAAATAGTTCGACCCTGCATGTTCCGCGACATTTCACAGATCCGTTTAATAATAAAAAAGCCATGTTAAAATACAGTTTCTTTAATAGATTTAACAAATTTGCTTATACATAATTTTATCATGTAATCTTCTTCTTCTTCTTCTTATATATAAAAATGAATCGCAAAATGTGTTGGTAAGCGCATAACTCGAGAACGGCTGAACCGATTTCGATAATTCTTTTTTTATTATATTCCTTGAAGTACGAGGATGGTTCTTATGTAGAGAAAACGTAAACATGTACCACGGGCGAAGCCGGGGCGGACCGCTAGTTTAAAATAAATCTATCTGTAGTAATCTTATTTTTTAGTAGATGCTATTTTTTATTTCTAATATTTTACTTTCTAATACCTAAATTTAACCTCTATCCAGAACCCAGCTACAAAGGAAAACAAGCAACTCCTCAAGAAGTCCGTGGAGGAAGAATATCGTAAATGGACGTCAATGGCAAATGACAATGATATCATTTCGCATTTCTCGGTACCCGGGACTCCGCTGTTCCTATGTTTATTGTGGAAGATGATATTTGAGACGAATCGCATCAATCCTATCGCTTTTAAGTGAGTATATTGCGGTTTTGTTGGTTGTCTTATGCTTAAAATATGCTGAAAACTAAATATTAAAAGAGTTAGTAATTAGTTGGTTGAAGTTTTTGGGGTAACAAATAGTAACAATGATTTTTGGTTAAATTATTATTATTTTTGACGTGACAACGTCTTATAATTCGATAGAGCCGGCTGCACGCACGAAAAAACATGACTCATGCGGCGTTACCTCGCTCTGAGGCGTTCCATAGGCTTGAAGTGCAAGCGAGAGCGCGGAACGAACGACAAAGCAGCACAATCGAACGTTGTCACGTTCAACTATCGTCAGTAAACCGACTTTATAGACAACCAATTTTTACACGCTTTATATTAGCTTCACCTGTATGTTTGTAACCGACTTCTTTGGGCGCGATTTTGACCCACTTTAAACGGCCAGATTTCGTTCAAACTTTGTAGATTTATTGAGGACCGATGATAATACACTAATTTGTTAAAAAAATTTTTCTATTTTTTAGTTCGGTTTTCTATAAAAAGCGTGTTTTTTAAACTATTATTTATTAAGTATTATCCCGTTCTGTCTTCATCTTCCACTTGTCCCTTTCTGTCCCCTTACGTAGCCAGAGCGGCCCCACCACTCTCCTTTTCAATACTTAATACTTGTTTTAACGTAAGTAAGCCGATTCGGTGTGATATCATCTTTATACTTGATTTTATTATGAGGGGATTCTGATAAACTGATGAGTTCACTAGGATCCCTTGGGGGATCGGGCTGGAGGATCCTGGTGGCCTTAATGTTTCTGACTATCTTTTCATTGTCTACCTCTTACTTTTGCATCAGTTCTGGTAGTCCATTCGATTAAAGCCCATGTCCATCGGTTTCCCTTTTCACTAAGCTCTTCTTAAAGTGCCTTCTCCTTTGGGAGGTTGGCGATCATTAGGGCTATTTCAATTTTGGAAACCGCTGTTCTGAACAATGATTTAGTGCTCTTCCCAAACCATTGAAGATTTCGGAGCCATGATATCCATCTCTCTCTACGCAGATGTATAATAATTATAAATGTAATTATGAATGAATGAAATACTCTTCATTGTACATACACAGTAATAAATTTGTTACATAGTTAAGATAGCTTATAGCTTATAATAGAGATGTACAAAGAGTGGCTTTATCGCTCGTGAGCGATTTCTTCCAAGCAACTCGATGTAGATATAGATATAGTGAGCAAGAATTAAAGAGTAGAGTAAGACAAGGAAAGAAGAAAGAATAAACATAGAAAAGTATTATACATTATGAAGGACACATAAGTTGATACATTAATATTACAATAAGATTAAAATATAATTAATAATAGTAATTATTTCCAGGATTCTCGAACGAATCGGCGCACGTGCACTATCAGCGCACTTGCGCAAGTTCTGCGACTATCTCGTGTTCGAAGTGACGAACCCGGCCGGTGGGCCGCACATTAACAAGTGTGTGGACGCCATCAATGATATCATATGGAAGTACAATATCGTCACTATCGATAGATTAGTGCTGTGTTTGGTTAGTATGGGTTTTTGGGGGTGAATAAAGCGAGATTGGAAGATATTTGTACTGTTAGAAAAAAAATGCTTTTTATTTCTGATTGATCAATGCTCAATTTCTTAAAGGTATTTCTTAGTTGAATTTCACTTGCTATTTATGTGTATGAAGTTGTCCGTGACATAAAATGAATGTATTCATTTCATGTTAAATGTTCAAGAATTATAACTTATGTTCAAACTTGACATACAGATGCTAATTTTCCCATTTAGTATTGTTAATATTACGATAAGGAAATAACAACACAAATACATATGCCAAAAAACATAAAATATGTATTTAACACGCCAGGCCCTCCGACCAAACCCAGATGCGAACGAAAGCCAAGTGTGCCTCTACATCATACAACTACTTCTACTGAAAGGTTCTGAATTAAGGAACAGAGCGCAGGACTTCGTTAAGGAAAACTCGCCAGAACATTGGAAACAGAATAATTGGTATGTATAAAAAGTAAAAAGAAGTAAAAGGAAATTTTAGTAGGTTTTTGTAAGTGGTTTAAATGGATTAGATGCTCTTGGATTTTTTGTATGATGTTAAAATTGTAAGTGATTGTAGTAATTATATAGGTGTTTTATTTGGTCGATCTGCTTTTATATAAAAAATGTAAAATTTCATGGATTGAAAGCCGATTTATTTTTGTCAGCTGTCAGCTTTATGAAGGATTTTTTGTTATATATCTTCTTGTTGTTAACTTTTACTTTAAACCTTACATTCTTCAAAAATTTCGCCCGTTTTTCATACCTCCATACAAAATTCTAGGTACGAAAAGCACCTAGCGTTCCACCGGAAGTACCCCGAAAAGTTTGCCCCCGAAGAAGCGAACGGGGCATACGGTGCCCCTATACCAGTGTACTTGAGCAACGTGTGTCTCAGGTTCATTCCCGTGTTGGACATAGTGGTGCATCGCCATTTGGAGATACCGCAAGTTAGCAAGAACTTGGAACAATTGTTGGAGCACTTGGGATACTTGTATAAGTTTCATGGTGAGTTGATTAAGTACTAATTACTTAGGATGAATAGGAAAAGGAATAGAGCAAGAAAGAGAAGGAACACATGCTATTGATATATTAATATGTTGCATCACAAATAAAAATTGCTTCCCAGACCAAGTATATGATGTATTATGAAATACCCATATTAGACCAGGGTAGATAATTATTGAAACAAAAAAAAAACATTTTTCATTATCATATTTTCCTCCTTTTCTAATGGGTTTCATCCAGAGGCGGCTCGTGACAAAATTTTATGGGTGTTCACTTGAAATAAAACACTGAAAATACCTACATGGTGTAAAGCAGTACAATTTATCAAAAAAATTACTTATAAAGAAAATGCATACGTGATACGTCTTTCTTTTTGGTGTGCAAAAATATCTATAACTTAAAGCGACAAGACCGATAGACGCCAATTGCAGTTAATTCAACAAATGGTACCGAGATTGTGAATGTCTTTTCATCTTGATTGAAAGATGAGCTAAGTCGTCAACGCCCGTTTCAGTCCAAGCACTCTCACCTCCGCCGGCCGCGCCCGCTTTAAATAAAAGACACGGAAAACAAAATAGTTTGTTGCTTTCATCACAACCACACAACCACACACATTTTCACATATTGTTCAGATTTAAACACACGCGTATATGTTTTCGTTTTTGTCGTAAATTTTTGCGTTCAGGCCGTGGCGGTCCCTTAGCTTTACATTCAAGCCGAATTTGTAACGTTTTATCACACTTTTTAATGAACGCCACATTATAATTATTGTTCATTTTAACACTCAAAAGTAATACTGATAACTACAGGCTATTTCAACACGTATTTTATAATTTTAATTAGAAAATTGCATGAATCGCGCGCGTGCATTGAAGTTGACTCGAGTGTTTGTTTATATTATAGAAGTGGTAGGTAACTGGCAACATCGCGCGCAATCGCTGTCCTGCCGGGCGGTAAAAACGAACCGGCAACGTTTGCGGGTGCGGCGCTCCGAATTTTGCTACTTTTCCATAGAAAATCTTTTGTTTCACGCGCAGGGCTCTGGCAAAACCCTCTCTTTCACTCCTATTGGATTTCGTATTAGGAAATGTACTAAATCTTTTTTCATTGGAGCGCAATCGTGAGCGCTCCGCTTCGCGCGTTACATAATACAGTAGGTATTATACAGGTGTATGGGATGATGGAATGATGGATATATTCATTGGTATTAACAGTAGTTTTAAAGATTACGATTGATTTTAAATAGTAGATAATAATTAATGTTAATAATTAAATTAAGGAGTATGATTTTATTATAATTATTTATGGGAGTTCACTGCACCAGCGCTCCTTAGGGCGAGCCGCCTCTGGTTTCATCCTACTGCGATTTTTTTTCACTTTTTATTATTTTTACAGGCTTCTTCCCTGGTGTATATGTATAGTTTGATAAATCAATTTATCACATTATGATAAAAGGCACAATTCATTTTATTTTAATAACACAACACAATTTGCAAATGTTTTGTCTAATCTACATTTACTAAAAACCCACCCGCAATAAAAAAATAAATATAAACCAATATAATTCCAGACCGTCCAGTAACATTCCTCTACAACACGTTACACTACTACGAAACAAAACTGCGGGACAAACCTCTCCTCAAACGAAAGCTAGTGACCGCAGTACTAGGTGCTCTAAAAGAAGTGCGACCAAACGGTTGGGCGACCACGGAAACGTTCCAGAACTATTTGGCCAAGTCCGATACAGATGCGACTGCGTGGACACCCGAGTTGAATTATTATTTGGGACTGGTTAACCGAATGGTGGATAGTATCCTTTTTTGAGTGAATGGTTTTTTAATATTAAAAAAAATAATCTTAATATACATAAATCTCGTGTCACAATGCTTGTCCTCAATGGACTCCTAAACTACTTAACCGATTATAATAAAATTCGTACACCATGTGCAGTTTGATCCAACTTGAGAGATAGGATAGGTTTTATCCCGGAAATCCCACGGGAAAGGGAACTGCGGAGTTTTCTCTGAAAACGCGGGCGAAGCTGCGGGCGGAAAGCTAGTCAATTATATGATAAAGCTTATTTATTTTTCTATATATTATGATTTATAATTGTTTGTATGGACAATATTTGCCAACAATTTCCTCAACTCTTACCAGCAATGACAGGCGAATCCCACTTCCCGAATACAGACTGGCGTTTCAACGAGTACCCCAATCCTTCAGCACATTGCCTCTATGTAACTGGCGTAGAACTAATGTCCCTCCCAATAGCACCCAATATCGTCGGGAACAGCCTATTGGACGTCGTCACTAAAGGCTACGTTGTTATCCCCACCACTAAAATACAGTTATGGATCAACGCAATCGGCATCATACTAGCAGCTCTTCCAGAGGCATATTGGACAGTATTATACGATCGTGTATTGGAAACTATAACTAGTAATGATATGATCGAATGGTCGTATGAACATACCCCGTTCCAATTGTACAATTTGAATACGACGTTCGACGCAATGTTGGAGAATAAGTTCAGTATGATTGTCGCGTTGACGCACGCGTTTTGGTACCACGCGGGCGCTGGGTTGATCATGTTGATGCCTACGTGAGTATCTATACTATCTATACTAATATTTTAAAGAGGAAAGGTTTGTATGTATGGTTTTCACGCATAAACTACTGGACTGATTTTGATGAAATTTGGACAGACAATCTTTAGACCCTGAGATTAAAGAACATAGGCTACCTTTTATTGCGAAATATGTACCACGGGCGAAGCCGGGGCGGACCGCTAGTTATTTATATTTTACTAGCTTACCGCCCGCGGCTTCGCCCGCTTTGTCTAAAACATAATAAATTAAATACTAAAACCTTCCTCTTGAATCATTCTATCTATTGAAAAAACCGCATCAAAATCTGTTGCGTAGTTTTAAAGATATAAGCATACATTGGGACATAGGGACATAGTGACAGAAAAAGCGACTTTGTTTTATACTATGTAGTGATAAACAACTATTTTACCTTATCAATTCCAGGTTTGTCAAAGAGAAGCTAGCCCCTGAGATCCGCACAGAAACCCAACTGATATACCTCTGCCACCTCGTGGGTCCGTACCTACAGCGGTTCAACTCGGACCTCTCTCGAGCGGTTATGGATATAACCATAACGTTGTACGAACTACTCGCCCACGTGGATAAGAATCAACCGCACTTGGAATATATAGACCCGATTTGCGACTTGCTGTATCCTTTTTTGAAGAAAAAAATTGTTTTGTAATTCGTTATTGAAGATAGTTTTGTTACAATTGCATGTGCAAATGAAGATTTGTTATGTTTCAGTCCTTTATATTATATCTCTATTAATTCATCAAAATCGTTTCAGTGGTTAAGGCATAATGTAACAGACAGACGGACAGCTATTTTGTTTAATTATAAATGTATGATTTGAATTCTTAGTGAATAATTGCTGCCTTTCAATTTAAATAAATTTTACAAAAAATTATAAATATCTAGGTCATCTCCCCTAAATTGTTATAAATCATAAATATTTTTTTTTTACTTTCTATACAAGTAATTCCTGAACGCAATACAGTTATCACATAAAATACATGTTCGTCGGCGACACGCTAAAGAACGAACTAGAAGCAGTGATCCGAAAACTTCGTCCCGCTCTACAAATGCGTCTTCGGTTCATCACTCACTTGAACGTGGAACAAATAAACACCGCCTAGCAGAACGATTACTACAGCTATACGCCCTCCAGCTCTAGCTCGAGCTCGGAATAAGCTATGCTGTAGTAATAAAACCACTCTTTCGTTCGGTCTTTCGTTCACTCAATACGCTAGTACGCGTTGTGTTCAATTGACTGCAAGGAAAGCATATGAGCGTTAGGTTTCGATCATTTCATTGGGTCACGATTGAGATTGTGAGTTACCTAAAATGTGTGTTTAACTGTTTTTAAAATCTCATTGGATAATTGTGCAATTCAAACTTAACATTAATGTCGTGATATGTTTTTAATAGTCCAATAACTTTACACTCAAAAATTAAAAAATCGATAAGAGTAGTAGTTGTGTGGAGAAGATTTTGTATTTATAATCATTTTATTGTATTTTTTATTTATTAATAATTATCAATGTTTTAACAATTATATCCTTATTGTGGCCGTTGAATCAAGTAAGTCATTTTGTCCATGTTTTAATGAACTTGATGACTTGACAGTAATTTATTAGAAAATATTGATTTAATATTGAATGATGAATGATGATACATATATAATTATCAGTTTTTTTTTGGTTTATTTAAATTTGTGTTTTCTTTATTCTGAGATAAGTAATTTCAAAACATTTTATTGAATTTCAGATTAAGTTTAATTATGAATTACTTAATTATAAGTTGTAACATTATTGTGCCCTATTTATCACATTGCCCATTGTGTGTGTTATTTTAAAAGAAACTGACTAAAAGCTGTGACCAGCGATTCCAAAATTGTATAGTTACAAGTAAGGTAGATAGTAATTTACTAGATAAATAATGTTAAATGGCCTAAAATTTAATAAACCATGTGTCCTTTGTAAGCAACAGTGAAATTAATCAATAGTGATAGTTGTAACACTGAGAAATTAACTACTTTTATGAAAAACTTGTCACTTATGATTCAGCAATAAATATTCTGTAGTATTAGAAGACACAGGTGCATTGGTTGTTAAAGTAATGTAGTGTTAAGTATACTATTTGCTATTGCTATATATATCTTATATAAATAATTAAATATTATACAGTAGTTTGCTTGTTGAAGGCATATATTTAATACGCTAAAATTATATACTTCAATATCTGCCCCCCTAGACAAGTGGTTTTCTATTAGCGTAAAGTTCAATAGAATAGATTATGAATGTATGAGATTGACGTAATCAATCGTCGTCGTCGAAATCAAACGTCAATCTCATACATTCATAATCTATTCTATTGAACTTTACGCTAATAGAAAGCCACTTGTCTAGGGGGGCTGGTCAGAAAAGTATTTGAAAACGTCTCTCTTAGAACAATAAGATCTACTTTAAAATAGTTTGAAATCGCGAAAGAAAAAACACAATAAAACCATCGAGCGACGTTAATGTCGATTTATTCACATCACTATCAATACATCACAAATTATTATCTACAATATTTATCTTATTTATATTCATTAAATTATGAATCTGTGGTGATAAATAAAGGAATTGTAAACCGCTATTGATAAGAATTTTAAACTTGTGAGATTACTATACTTATTCTATAAACTTAGAATCGTAATTTTGGTTGTTCAACGTTAATAGTGAGTATAGTTAATAACTTAATAATATAACGTATGTGTAATATTAAAAGGTGTGATCATTTGTTCATTAAGAAATTAACGCACATTGATTCTTGATAAAAATAATCAGTAAGGTTAGTAATGATAAATTTTGCTGTACAAAGAAATTTTATCGTACGAAGCCTTATTTCAAATATGAATACTAGAGAGCTGAACGACTTAAATCAAACAAATTGGTTATTTATAAATAAATTATACCAAATAAGTTCTAAAAGTTTAGTTGCTTCTCAGACCATTGAAACTGGAATAAATATACAACAAAACAGTCTATTTTATACTTTGCCATCGAGTAACAATAATAGATGAGTTATAAATATAATTTTTATATCTATGGACCTTTTGTATAAAAAATCAAATATGGAAAGACAAATTCCAATTGGAATACTTTGGAACTATAGTTGTTTCTTTTTTTTATTCTTTGTTTTATACGTTCTGCAAAATATGACTAGCCAGATAAATTTTTATACTCTGTTATACTAGTATTCATGTTCGAATTTTTCCTTATGAATAAGTAACGTCAGGATATCGTAATTGAACAAAATTGGTGACATAATATTTCTCCCAATTCAAAAACTAATTATTTTTGAAGTAAAAATGCGGTACCTGACGTATTAATTCAGAGCCCTGAACTAAGAGTAAAGTATAAAAAATAGCAATAATGTAAAAGTTGTAATACCTCATATTATGTAGATATTACATAAGTAAATTACTACATAAAAAACTATACTATGATTACGAAATTAATTGAATCTGTTATATTTTATATTGGAATACGATTTTGTAATTGTTCTCTATTTTTGGATATACTGTGTATAAATGTATACCTACATGTAATAAAGATATGGTTAAGGCTGTTTAATTCATTTTCCCATACACTTGGATCACTTTCAATTTACTGTTTTTTACTAGAATAATATATCCCTTGTTTAAGTCGCAACCTGTTGTTTTTATTTTTTAATAAGTTTTTTTTATAGATCACCCATGTAAAGTTATGTTTGGTTGGAGTTGTATTCAGAGTGTATTTTTTTTAAATATAAATATTAGTAACCAATATTGCAAAGTGTGCCTATTTATTACCTACATATACATTTTGCCTAGATTTATTATATTATGTCCAGTTCATATAAATTGGATGGATATAAATTGTTCGCTTGTTTTATGATTTCCCTTGTAGAAAGTATGCAACATAACTTAAGAATTAAAATATTAAATATGTAACTAGATACTTATTGATAACAATTGACAATAAAACTATACCTGAATATTTACAAGAGTTACAAAATTGCCAAGTTATCTGAGATAGTTCTTGATTTTTATTATAATAAATAATTATTAATCTTTTTGGCTGGACTGAAGCTAGGCACGAGTCGATGAGAATGTAAAATATCCCCTATTCCACAGTAATAAGAACTAAATAGCGAGCAAGATGACAATAGTGCCAACTTCAACATGTTTCATATGTTTGGATTGGCACTCTTAGTTTCAATAATCATATAGAAAAAAATATGATGATGAAAAATGATCATGAAAAAAGGTGTTGCTGTTGTCGCTGTTTTTATAATTTTAAATATTAGTAGTTATGAAAATTTCTATATACCATGAAATATAATATGTTTAACATTATTTCATCATAATTTATAGTACCGAAATGATATTAAAAATAGTAAAGTTTGAGCATATTATTTAGTAAAAAGTAAATGAATAAATATCTACTCCTTTTTCGAAAAAATCTAGGCATGCATTATACAAAATTCTATAAACCCATTGATATAAAAACACAAATAGATATCAATGTGCAACGCATCGGATTTACTTCAATACACATGCAGTAAAAACCACAGAACAGTAAAGTTACAGGCTATTGTGAATTTGCCTTGATATAAGAATAAACAGCGCGCATGCCCCGTACTTGTGCTTAATACATATTATATTTGTACGAAGTACGAATAAAATGTTTTATGTATTTTTTTGTTTATTTATAATAAAATAAAAACACACGTTTATTAAGTATCCTATAAATCACAAACAATCATTTTAAATACTGCTTATTTAAATAAGCCTTGTAGTTAATTAGGTACATACTAAATGTATTTAAATTAAAAGAGCGACGCTTTCTCCCCTGCCCAAAAAGGATATCCGGTCAATCCGTGACAGTTTTTAATACTTTCATTGGGATTGGCTGAATGCAAGGCTATTAGATCGGATACGATGCCGTATTTGATTAAGAAAATTTAATATTAATAAGTACATAAAATATTGGATTTATTAATTGGTATCACTAAAAAAAAGTCTTTCCTTGTTCTTACACTGTCAAACACAGATGAATATATTTTGATATGAATCATAATTTTATTAATTAATTGATGATATAGTTTCAGAGGATATAAAATTAATTATAAGTGTAGGAAAATTTATGAAAGGGTATTCAGGATATTTTTTGGAACTAGTATCTCGTTTCGTGCACTTAGTATAACGAACATTGTTGTAAATTTAATGCACTCTGCATTGTTCATAATCCCTATTCACAGTTCACACCAGTGAGCCCCGTCGCCATTTTGAAACAGTGAATACTGAATAGCGTTGCCGGGCAACGAGTTTAGTCAGTTGACTATCTGTAGCGCGGCGTTACGGTAGTCAAGTCCGCCAACTTGCTAACGACAAGCGCGCCTTGTTTAAACGGGACTCAGCCATATTACAGAAAACAAAAGACACTCGCTGAAGCGTTGTCGTGTGTTATTAAATTTTGATATATTAAACTTGTGCATAAAAAAATCAGAATGGCTACGGAAGTTATCAATAATGCTCCCGATAATACCACCAAGGAAAAGGAGATGAAAGAGGACGCGCCGGTTGACAATAGCCAAACAAAGGAAGAAGCTGCTGCTGCCGAAAAGGCAGAAGAGAAAGCAGCCGAAGAAAAGAAAGCTGAACCGGCACAGCCTAAGCCGACCGTTCACAAAGCTAATTTTCAACAAGATGTCGTTTACCTATATCAATTTTCCCGAACGCCTTTGTTGCCGTCTACTTCTCCGTACTGCTTGAAAGTCGAGACATGGCTTCGTTTGGCCGGCATCAAATACGAGGTAAGTGGAATGTGCATTAAAATATTTTTTTTTGAAACCGCTTGCGTATCGATCGAACATTCCATGTTTGAAAAGTTTCTTCCAAGTTTGGGCGTGGTTATTTTTTTCTTTGTACCGACGAGAACCATGAAGTTTATATATTGTTTTGTTAACTGGGATTAATTAATTGGCATCTATTGGTAATTTTCATGGAATGTTTGAGAGATTTATTAAAATGTTTCATTTATCATTTTACGGACGACGCTGCAGCCGCGAACTTCGCCTTGCGAATTTATTTCTCGCCCATCATTATTTATTTCATGCATCAACACAATTTGTACCTAATTTGTTAATAAACCCATCGGGGATAAAATAAATAGAATGATGTATTTATAAAATAAAATAAAAAGTCAACTTTGGAAATAAAAATCATTTTTATAGAAAATAAAAACTATTCATCATAAATATGTACATACCTTTTATAAAATCCTTCTTTTTTCAAAATTCATAAATTTTGTACTTTTGGTATTGGTAGGTATTTTGTCAGTAGTACCTGTACGGTGTACCTATCAATGAAAATGGCATAAGTAACAGGTTCCTTCATGTTAGTTACTTATTAATAAAAAGAAACTTTAATACACCCAGATTTTAGCAATAAAATATAAACTGTACAATTTTTTTACATTAACTAAAAAGAAAATTATGTAATTAAATTGGTGCATAAAACTTTAATTAAATTTCAACCTATAAATTATGAAGTAACAAAACCATATCAATACCTATTCCACAGTTGCATTGGTATGTGTATGAGCTACTTTTTCTAATTAATATGCTAGATATATAACCGATATTAATACAATGCATAAAGGAATGCAAGTACACTAAGTTACTACTGATCACTTATTATTATGGACCAAGCATGCTATATTCACACTTGATTAACATAACTGACGCATTTATATATAATTAATTAATGATATAGGCATATAGATCATCAGTATAATAACTGGCACACATTTAAAAGAGTTATCTTTTTACATCTTCATGTATAAAATTGGTGAAGTCGATAAGACTGAAAGAAAATAATCTATATATATTTTTTTTAATTTTATGATTTATTCTCAAGTAATAATCTTCATCATTTTCAAACATTACCTACACTTTATGTGTAAGTTGAGCAAAAATTATTACTAAGAGTCTACTAGAAACATAAAATTTATAAAGCGGTCTTATTTTTTTCTTTGTTCTGGGACCCAGTGTGAAATCAGCTTTATTGTTTTAAAACCTACCTAAGTTAGAACAAAAGACGTGTGTACAAGTTTTAACTTGCAACCAATCAGAGCTTTTAGTATTATATTAAACGCAAGTTGTTGAAACGGAGTATTCATTTGCGACGATTTATTTTTCTCTCAATTGAAAATAGTACAGCTGCTTCTATGATACATACCTAATTACTCTACTTGAAACCAGCGTGTGAAATTGCTTAAAAATACTTTTTTCAAAGGGTATTGCGGTATCGAATCTATATTTATCCTTACGTAGGTATATCATATCATAAGTTATTTATAACAGCCTCGGGACAAATGCTCGACTATACAAATTATAATGTCATTCACTGCTTCGAGATGTTTCGAGAATAATAACGATTTTGGAAAGGTCTGGACGACGCGATAACGCCATGTAGATCGGCCAGCCCTTGTCTCGGTCCTTTATAAATATTTAATATGTATATATCCATCCACATCGCAGTAGATCCCGCGTGAAGCTATGCACGATTTTTCTTTTCTCATTTATGTCGAAGAAATCGTCTCTGAAATACATGCTCAACTGTTTGTTTAAAACTAAGACGATAAAAGAAATAGTGATTTCGACTGCGTCTCCGTTTGCGTTGTTATTATTTAAAAATTCTTGTTCCGTCCTCCCGTTATGGTGTTTGCACAAAAAAGGTTATCGCTCGAGGCGTGGTTGCCAGATGTTGCCGAAGGGCATGTCGGCGAAGAAAAATTATACAATTAATATTTATAATGGACGCGCTGTGTCGGGACTCGCACGCTCGAGGGTGACTTCAGTGCGAAATCGACTGAAGCTCAATTAACTTTATACGATTCATGGTATTTTTATAACCCCGGAGTTTAGCTTTGTCGCGTCGAGCTTTTGTCTTTCTCGTTAACTTTTCTTTGTAAGCTTTCCGCTATTTGGTTGTTAAGTTTTGATGTAGTTAAGCTATTTGCAAGAAATATTCTTAATTACTTACCTAATTACTTTTGGATAATTCATAGTCACACAAAAATCAGTTTCTCGGCGATTTAATTTTTTTTAATTGTTTTTGAAATTCGTATAAACGGTCCAATAAACTGTTAATGTACATAAACGATGTTATGTGCGAATACCTGATTGATCTACACACATTTAAAATCTATAACGAACGAAATAAAACTACGATACGGTTTCTGTTTTCTGTAATATAGTGATATAAATACCATCGCATAACTTACTGGTAACTACATTTTCCTTTTCATTACGCTCGGTAGGTCGAACACTTCGCACACGGGTTAACTTTAACGTAAAAGTTATGGCGAGAATATCGTTCCCCATAATAATTTCCAACCCCATTCCCCCTGCTTAGTAGAGTTTCTGATTTTGTAACATTATATTGTCACTGGACTCTTCAACAATTTATAATACGTCTCAAGAAGCGTTATCGATTACATCGCCGCGTTATAGACAGACAGAGCAACATACATGCATCTATATAGTATGAATAGTACTCGTATACCTCCCGTCTCGCACATACCATCTCGTATTTAATATATTTTCCTTAAGGCGTTACCCGGCAATTTCGACTATGTTCAACCTCTATAAAGTCTGGTACAATATAAAGCACAATACCGAAAAAAATGTATAAAATAGGATGGTCTTTGATCTTTAATTGCTCGCGAGGACTTTTTTCCAAAGTTAATAGATTTCTAGAAAAAAAATGTGCCGTGGTCATCGATTTTTCCGCAAATACTCTATAAACTTCGTAACCTGCTGACTTAGAGCTCTGAAAATTTTATGTTTAATAAATTAGCAGTTACACAACAGTCCCTGACGAGGATTTTTTGTTTCACTGATTGGTATCTTTTTAAATACAAAATGCGAGGAAAAAAGGACGTGCAGCGGGAGAGGTTTGAGATCCGTCAAGTATGGTCAAGGTTATTAGCGCATGTATAAGCCTTAAGAATCCTATTTTCAAAGGAAATATCACACTTTACTGATAAAATTGAGATTCGAGGATTAGATTACGCAGCTCATTATTGCGTTCCAACAAGCCTCAATAAATATATGCTTAATGAGAATTCCTGCACGTCTCATGTTCAGATACGATTATTATGCGTTTTACAAATGTTTATGTATCTCGTACATATGTAAGTGTAGAATATCACGCTTTAATCGTGGATGACTGATGTAGACTATCAATGTTATGTTAGTTACAGTTTCTTGTAATAGGTGGAGTTTTTGATTAGATTGAGAACAATCAATAAAATTGTATATACTCTTCATTGTTACGTGTTCAATGATATAGTTACACAGAGCAATGCTTTAACTGACGTTCAAGCTCAGTTAGCCACTCTGGTTGTAATGGTTTTTAGATAATTTGGGGGTTAAATGATTCTTGCTAAAAAATATAGGGAAGTTCGATTTAATCGTATACGTAAAGATAGTATAGTAGTAGCTAAAAAACACAAACTGGCAGATTCAAACCTCTGGTGGAAAGAAACACTTGTACAACCACAAGTAAAAGAAAATGATACCTCTAAAATTCTTTGAGAAATGCCTGTTCAAACTGATGTCACAATCACACACAACTCAAACAACGGTCATTGCAATTGTCAAAGGAGTCACAGGGGTAGTAGCTAAAAACATTATAAAATATTATATTATAGATCTTAGATAGATATATTAGATACGTTTATTGACTTCAGCATTCTTCAAAAACAAGCAGCCAGCATTCATCAATTTTATTAAGTCAAGTACTTGGCGATAACGTATTTATAAACACAGCAGTAAATTATAACACACAAAGTATAGGACTATCAACACCTACATCTCAACTAATGATGAATCGATTAGAGCCATTCAAATATCTACAGACGAACAAACAATAAACATAGCACCAGATTCAATTTCGATAGTTCATACACCAAGGAATCAAGAACAGAACAAAAGGCGAAGAAGAAGGTTGAACGAATAGTACTATATGCCTTTCTTACATTTTATGACACAACTACCTTTACAATAACATGATGATAACGATTTAATTAAGGGGATTCTTAACACTTTTATTCTCATGGGATACGAGACGTAGTATTTAAAAGGTACCGACAACATGTCGTGAAAGTGGGCATCCACAAAGAAAGTATAGTAGGACACTTGCTTTTTATTATTTGGGATTGAAAAGGGATAAGTTAATTAATTTTTATGTTTAGGACGTGAATAACAAGGAAGTATGTAAGTAAGGAGTAACGCTATAAAATAAAGCGGCTTTCCTTCTTATCGTATAGTTAATTTAAAAATATGTTTTTTGGAATCTCAGTTATCAATATTATATACATATCAAGCCATATAAAATTTAAGTTCGAAGTAATTACAGTAAGAACGCGCGTTTGTCCTTTTTGCTTTTTCGAAGCATGCATTTTGTTACCAAATTCCTGGGTATAAAAAGCCCTATAACGACAAAAAAGAACGTCGAAACTTGACACAATAAGAATGAGAAGTTCGTAGCGGACTGATTTGGGGCAAACGGGTTCTGGGAGAGAGGCCGCGGGAAATATCTTGTTTTTGTGGCCGCTCGGCTCGAATGAGCGGGGTCTTTTTTACCCGACTGCGCGAAAGAGGGATATGTTTACGAGAGTTTCACTTTTCTTTTTATATTATTTGTCCACATCGAATAGAACTTACTAACATAACAGTTTATTATAATAAATATAATTTTTTTATTAATTTATAATAACAAAAAGCTCATAAAAGGAAATAAAACTTAACAACATTAATAAAGTTAACATTTGTATTCTTTGGCACGCTTTGTAGCTAGTTTTTTTATAACTATTAACTATTATATCGATATTATAATTACGCATTTATGGCGATGTTTGAAGACTGAAACTTACTAGATTTAAAATTATTTTACTCGACTGGGAAATAAATTAGTTAACAGTTTTCCACGCAGTCGGTTTTTGTTTTTGTTATAATTACTTGATACTTGATTTCACTGACAGTATTACCATTGTTTTAATGACGCGTAAGTATATCACGAGTTGGTTATAAATTATAATATATTATATAACATGGATTTAAAAAGCGCGTCTATATTTAATCCCGGTTTTTTATGGGTGGATTACGTAAATCATTAAAATAAATAGTTACACTAATAATTTAAAAGAAGTTAATACTTTAATAATATGTTACGTACTTACCGGGAATTTAAAATAATTACTGTAAACATCGTGTTTGTGTAATCGGCTTCAATTTCATCTGGTCTTGAAACAATTGTCGGATGCCGTGACTGAAGACATTTAAGACGCGTTGAAAGACAACATGCTTCGAAATCGCATACATGTATAACGAAAGTAGATGGAATATTTGTATTAAAGATGTGATATAATAAAAAAAAACTTTAAATGAACTAATCTTGTGAATGACGTAGTAGGTACGTTTACGAAAGGTTTACGATATCTAAATATTTTTTATTTGAAAAAGAGTAGGTTTTTTTTCGAATACTTATCCCACTAATTTGCATTCAAAGTATGCATTGATATGCATTTTTTAATATTTTTTGTCCTATTTCTGGTGGTTCTTTTTAATAATTTAACGAAAGTTTTTATTTCATTCCAATGTTTGATTGTATGTTTGCTGGTAGAATGTGTGGTAAAGAGGTGTTATGGTAGAATCTTCGTCCACATTTTGAAGCAAATATTTTTGATACAATTGTTCACGGCTTTCGTCATCTTAATTACGATTATCACGGTATAACGCGTCAACACAAATCGGAATTATCTGTGTTTACAAAACGTAACATTTGTTAGAAACGGTTCGCGCGCAAACTAATAGCTGTAAACTGCTTTCGTTTGTTTTTACTAATGTTTGTTTTTTTTTTATAATCCATTCAATGCTACTTAATAAACTCTAATGAAACTACGGGTTTGTTACGCTTGAATAATTGTATTCGTTTCTGTTTTGATACAATAACAAAAATACGGATACCTACAAGTAAAGACTAAAGAAAACATATAAAAGCACACACACTTAGCATATATTTTAATCAAATACTCTACCGTTTTAGACCATAAACATAATTGGTTATCAGAAATAGCCGTAGGCTAGTTTTTATTGCATTCCACGATACAAACTGGTATCTAATTTAGGTTCACTTAGGTTCTACGCAGTCTGGGGAACATCTAAAAAACAAGTTTAAACAGGTAAATAAGCCGTGTAGAGACGATAAATGTAAAATACATTATTGTTGTCTTATCTTGAGTTGATCTTAGGAAAATTAAGGGTTTATATTGGATTTATAATTTTAATACGATTTTTAGTTTAGCAAGTGTCGCAATGCTTTAAATAAATCGCGTTTAAAACTGGTTGGTCAAACTCCTGATCACACTATAATGAAAAAAAAAATCAGGGTTACTTTCATACTGATCTTTATGATAAAATGTGACGCCCACTATTTTTGAACCCTTTTTTTGCGTTTTAAAAATAAACTAGTAGCCCTTAAAAACCGTGGGCAAAAAAGCTCCTATTTGAAATTATAAACGGACACTTACTGATGTATAGATGGGAGTTCAGGTTCGCTTCATTGCACCCTAATTGAATGCTATCAATTGAATCTCGACGTACTTAGGGCTTTTATAGTTTAATGAATGGTGAAATGGGATGTACGGGTCCAAAGAACATGTACGATGAAGGAATAAATTTAAAACCCGCAGTTTTAAAGCAGATAATATTCCGCAAACAGTAAACGCAAATTCTATAAGTTTTAAAATATTTGATAAGTGGTATCGTTAAATTTAAATTTAAAATATGAAACCTATCGCACATCCAATTTTTGTTAGACAGCTTTCTGCTTTCATACTAAATATTTAAAATAAAAACTTATAAACGGAATCATGTAAAACCAAATATAAACTAATTTATAAATTTGTATCTTCTTAGCGGAAGAGTTTATTATCCAACTTAATATGTCGGTATTTATATTCTAAAAATAGCTAAAGATGTAAGTAAACGCGACCGGCCATAATCATAACCCGCGGGCGGGCTACACGAGTGACGAGACTAGTTGGAGACCACGGCTTTGTTCCTTCTGTATAGAACATTCTGTACAATTTTGTTTTAGTGTTATACAAATATACTCGTATACAGATGTTCTATTTAAAATTATTAAAACTATAGCAACTTAATTCGATAGAAAATATTAGTTAGTATGTTTTCATGTATTTATCGAGTACATATTGAAAAGATTTTACAGTATGAATTTTTAGAATTTAGTATCGGGTTCATGTGATAAATTACAATTCAATTATCCATCACTACTTTCATTAAAATAATCAATAAACATTACATACAAAATGCGTGGAATAACGTAAACTGTTGAAGCAAACAAGTTTGATACAGTGAGACAATTCGATATCGGCGGCGAGGGGACGGGTTATTGCCCCCAGTCCCAACCTTGTGGTCTGACTGAGCGTCTCTGTACTATACGACTGTATGCTTTGTTTATACTGTATGCACTTATGTACTGAAGGGACGAACCATTTCTCTGAGTGAAAGTTCGTGTCAAATTTATGTTTTATTTTGTTTTTGGTACCAAAATTATAATTAATAGTTATTATTAAAAAAAATACTCAGCCTTTTTTCCGGCCACTCAGTCATAGATTATCATTAATATTATAAAACTAGCTTTCCACCCGCGGCTTCGCCCGCGTTTTCAAAGAAAAACCCGTTCGCCTTTATAATAGTATTAAGATAAGATTAAGGTTAGACAAATAGTATCTATTTACACAGTAAAAATAACTTGAAAGAACTAGTTTTACCAACTTTTTTATTTATTTTTTCGATAAAATGATTCATAATTAATAATCTTTTAACAGTATAGTTAAAAACATACATGCTGATGATATCGTTATAACTTAATGTTAAAAAATTCATAATAATTACAAAAGGCGGGCTGACGATATGTCATGTAGTTTATGACATTAATTATTTAAATGGGTCCCACATGTCACTTCATGGGTTTGAATTAAAAGAATTCATTAGCATCGTGTTTCATTATTATCTTTATATCAAGTACTATGTGTAATCTATACTAATATTATAAAGCTGAAGAGTTAGTTAGTTTGTTTGTTTGAACGCGCTAATCTCGAGAACTACTGGTCCGATTTGAAAAATTCTTTCGGTGTTAGATATCTCATTTATCGAGGAAGGCTGGCTATAAATCATCACGCTACGACCAACAGGAGAGGAGCCACAGGGGTGAAACCGCGCGGAGCGGCTAGTGCTTTATAGAGCGTGGCTGTATGTGCTTACAGTTCTTGTTAATTTTAACATTATTTGCCTAATGTAACTATGCTAATAGTGACCTAACTAATTTGTGAAAACAAAATGTGACATCTCTTGTTCTGCCATTTATTTGTTTCAATTTCATTTAAAATTGTACAGTTAACTTATCACAACAGCCTGAAGAGTGATAAATAATACCTTTGTCGTGACTCGAGTATTAAAAACTTTTTAAATTCATCGTTTTGTAAACAGTTTCGGATACAAAACAAAAAATATAAACGAACCTAACAGTCCTATTATATATATGTACATATGTATAAGATCAACTCGTTAGCATTCTTTATAAGGAAACAGGATTATTTGTAAGGATAATCGAATTATTCTCGTGTTGCGTGAAATAATTTTAAAAGAATCGGACATAAAAACTTTTTCTTTAAAAATAATATTTAAAACAAGGATTAGGAAATTAATTATTAAAAATAATTAATGAAAAAAATAAATTTTGAGTTCATAATAAGTATGAGATGGTATTTCTGCTAAAGATAATGAAAAAGCGTACATAGTTGATGACTATGAAATGTTTATCAAATAAATATCCTGAGCTATAAAGTAGTGCATAGAGGAAAACAAGGCATGCAGTGTGGGTATGAATTTATTAAAAACTGCACGGTATGTCTCAAACCGCATAGCAATGCGTTCATTGTTTTTCTGCGTCATTGTTATACATTATGGTACCTCTTCAAGGATTTATTCATTATCGAGTAAAGCACGCTTGTAAATCACCATCGTTATTATGTCCAATTTATTGCTAGTATTATTAAAAGCTCAATGATAATAGTAGGACTTTCGCCTTAAGTTCACGGACGGAGGCCTGTTTATTTCAATATATAATTATTTATTGATTTATGAGGTACATATTTTATACGCAATAACAATGAGATAGCTAAGGAACAAATTATTTTGTGTCAGACAAATTTTTATTAATGAAACTGTAATCTAAATAAATTATGTCGAGTATGATTTCAACTAACTATATATTTTCATGTTACCAGTATATTTCGTAAATTTGCGGAACGTTTTTCATTGAACTTACGCTGTGACAAGTCTAAGTTGGAATAAATTTCCGTTAACTAAATGAAACTTAAAATCGAGCATAGAACTAGTAGTTTTCTAATTTAACTTTGCCTAACACGAGGCACAACTCATAAACTAAATTCGATTTTTTATTTATAAAACTGCAATAAATATTGCAGTTTTATAAATAAAAAATATGGTGTGATACAGTCACTGATAAATCATGGAAATATAATATACGCGCAATTCTTGAAGTAACAATACGAGGTATAAGCCGTATTTCTCATGAGATACTTTGTGGTTGAAGCTTTCTCAGAATGGTGGATACGTCTCTAGGCACGTCCACACCTCCGGCACACTTTCGTCCGGTCAAACGAAAGTTCTAGAACTGTTGGAAAATAGTACAGTAAATGCTGAATAAGTGCTGTGTCGTGTGCAAAACGATTACTCGAGAACTGAGTGTCTGGTGGCATTATTAGGATGTCTCTCTAAATGCCCTAACGGGGTCGCCGTTCTGAGTGTATGTCTCAAAAACACTGTTACAATAATTAAAGGGTATTTGTCATAAGTATTTTGTTTATTTGACAAAAATATGCATACTTAGTAATTGGCTGAATTAGCATATCCATGAAATTTTATCACCTTCCTACTGTTCAAGGGATCATGGTGTGACCATATGCTAAGTCGGGAACATTACCATTATATGATGATCGCGAAGTTCCCATAACTAGGCTAATTTAGTGACAGGAATCGCGTGTTGCCATACTTCAGGGAATATGGGCTGGCCCTAAGTAGACGATAGTCACGCGAACGTCTGAAGTCTGATTATAATTAATTAGGGGACAATGGCTATGGCGTCAGACATCGCGCCTTTGATGGTATGGCGTTATCGATACGCTTATTGGTAGGTATTATAGCTTCGAGAATATTCCGTTAGGAACTCGTGAACGTATTATCGAGTAATGGCCCGGGGTAATAATGTTCCCTATTATCTCTCTACAGAAAAATCTTTTGGTAGCTTAAGTCTCGCCGAAAATAATCCTTTTTCGTAAAGGTTTTATTTATCTTTGGTTCCAAGTAGATGATCAGTAATCCTATTGTTTTCGATAATACAAGGGTATTTTTACTACTTCATTATCAGTTATCATCTTCAATGAAATTGTGGATATTACACATGGGTAGTAAAATAAAGGAAATTTTGCATAAGTAATTACTTTAAAAAGCTTTTAAAAACGTTATTGATCGTAGTTAAAAAATATAGCTAAAAAATAAATTCCTTAAAAACGCGTAAAATCGAACCGTAACCGGGTGCCAATTGAATTAAAGCTCGATTTCACAGTCGTTCAATTCGAACCACTTCTAGACGTAACGAATAAAAATGTAAGCAATGTAAGTCGTGCTACGGTAGCGTACATTCGGCACGGTCATTGAGACGCTGACTCCGCGTATTTGGAGGTGGTATGTGGGTTTGCGGAAGGCCTAGATAGGTTTTGCTGGCGCATCGTTTTTTGCTCTTTGTAAGCATAGTTTGTTTGTGTGTAGTTGATGATATGTGGCGTAAATAAAACAATTGTAGAAATTGGTGTTTCTTGAAATTAATTAGCACGCATGTTGTATACACTCGTTCAGCTAGTTTTTATCACGTTTTATGATATTTGTAGTAATCTTACTTAGAAGTAAATGTTATTTTAACTCATACGAAATATCAAACATTTTCCAATTAATCTTTAGAAATACACAATTAAGTTTGAGTAATGAGAAACTACAAATCGATGTTTAACACTCGATAATGTAAATACTTCGGTGCAATTGGACCGACATTATTGTTTGAAAATAAACCGCATTTATTCCTAAACGATTGAGAGTTATTGAAGCGTAAACTATCCTTCAAGAATAAATGGAATTTGAAGAACTTTTCATTGTGTTTTCCAATACAATACGTATTGATATCCATTATTAGAAGTATTTGTCTAGGATTGGTATTAGTTTTGGTATCTAATAAGTTATGTTTAAGTTGCTTACACACTATGCAGGATGTATATATTCAGTAATGTGTATTTTTAAGTATTGATTAGTATTGTAGCATATAAGTATTGTATAAATTGCTTTTCATTATGTACGTGTGAGGCTGTCATTAAATAAACGTTTTTTCTTTCTTTCTTTCTTTCTTTATGGGATATTTTTTTAAATAACGTGTCTCTCTCACATAATTTTTAGATATGAAATGGTTGATTACTTTCCTAATTCCGAGATTCCGTCGGCGGCGCTCGAGTCGTTCGGACGTCTGCATAGTGACCTTACGTTTCCAACTTCAATTGCACAGACTAACTTTGCCGCAGAGACTATCGAGATCGAGATAATCAAATAATATGGATAAATTGAAAGCAAATAAAGATTCGACGAACGCATCACCAAATACTTTTATTACTCAAAGGAAGAAGACATCTTCAACGGATGAAATGAAGGAACTGTTTAAGTGTTTTAAAGACGAAATAAGTTCTATGTTAAATAGTTGGAAAAATGAAATTATTGAGAAATTAGTTCAAGACGTGAAAACCCTTAAACACGACGTTAAAGAGATGCAAAAAATAAACTTGGATCTGGAAAAATCTATTGAATTTTTATCAAACACCATTAATGATAGAAATAAAAAGTTAGAAATTCTTGAAAAAGAAAATCAAGCAAACCAGCAGTGCCTAGAAGTTCTCGAAAATCAAATGTACAACCTGCAACAGAAACAACGAGCGAACATATTAGAAATCCGGAATTTACCTAAAAAGGAAAATGAAGACCTAAAAGACATTTTTGGAAGACTATGCGAAATTATAAGGATGCCAATAGAAGATTCGCAACTTATCAACATATCTCGAAACCCAGGACCCGCCAGCAGTGTCAAACCCGTATCAGTTGAATTAAAAAACTCCGAGCTCAAATATCGTCTCATCAAAGCAGTGAAATCATATAACGAGAAAAACAAACAGGCGCGCTTGAACTCTTGTGATCTCGGTATCGCTAGCCCAAAAGTGATAGTGTACGTCTCAGAATGTTACCCCGATAAAACAAAAAAGTTGTTTTTTCTTGCGCGTCAATTATGTAAAACCATCAATTATAAATATTGTTGGGTTGCTAATAATCGTGTCTATATTAGAAAAACTGACGGAAGCCCGCACGTACACCTCCATAGTGATATACAAATTAAAAACTATAAACCAATATAGAATAGTGCTTACATATTGTGAATTATCAATTAGGTATTGTATAACTAATTTTGCTATAAAACATGTCCAGAAATTCTATTATTATTGTATACTTATATTTATAATTATTTATTTATTAATAATAATATTCATTCACTTATCTACAAACATAAACAATCACACCAATTGCATTACACAAACATTTCACGCTTGGCCAGGTTTTCTCTGCCGCATTCACTACTCTGTAAAATGTTTTGCATCAACCCTCATACGTTTTAATTTTTATTACTTTTTCATAACTCCATCTTATTATATTGCTATATTTTTACGTAATAAATGTGAGTTTATATATTCGTTAGTGGAAGAAATAAAAGTGCATCAATTTGCGTTTGTAACAATAATAATTAAATATAGATATCCTAACAGCTTACAGAGTTGCGAACATACACAAAAATACAATTTAATTCTTACACCAACCGTTAACGTCTTAATCCTTGAGATTTTTAATATTTCTTTACATTCGATTCAAATGTAATAAACACTGATTTAGATTCTATAAACACAAGTGGTTCCTTTTCGTGCTCTCCAGAAAGTGTGCAGAAGAAGTTACAAGTGCAGATGGGACATAAAGGTATGGCTATTTTATCTCAAAACATACGTAACGTTCATTGTAACTTTGATGGGTTATTAGTTTTGCTACAGCGTATTAAAATGCAAATGGATATAATTATATTAACCGAGGGATGGCTATCACAATTTGACAATTATCCTTCTATGGATGGTTACTGTTTTTCAGCTTCGAAATGTAACTATAATAAAAATGATGGGGTCATTGTTTACTATAAGTCAAGTATAAAAAATGTTTTAACTACAGAAAGAAATCTATCCAATGGTACGTGCATACAACTTACTATTTCATCAAATTGCGTAATTCTAGCAATATACCGGCCCCCTTGTTTCTCGAATATTGACCCGTTCTTAATTAGTCTTAAAAATATTTTGATATCGGTCAGTTCTTTCACAAATATAATTTTAATGGGTGATATTAATATTAATATTACTGAACATAGCTGCGACCCAAAAGCTATGGAATATCTTAACTTGTGCGCATTTTTTGGTCTATATCCAGCACATACCTTGCCCACTAGGGGGAATAATTGTCTCGACCATGTTATGATGAAAACTAATTATGTATCAAACACAGCTGTGCTGCTCTCCGAAGTAACTGACCACTACCCAGTGCTACTTTTCCTCAAAGTTAATTTAAATTTTCAAGTGAGAACTGTAAAAAGTACTTGTTATCAAAGCGTTTCAAATAATCTAAAGGAATTTGATTGGGGTAAAATTGAGCAAATATGCGATCCTAACCAGGCTGTGTCGTACTTGATGGAGGTAATAAGTGGCTCTGTACTAAATAATACATTGTTACGATACCTTCCACATTCAAAACGTATCTTTAAACCTTGGATTACACCAGGTTTATTAAAATGTATTCGTAAACGTGATCGTATGCACAAAAAATGTAAAAAGTACCCAGATAATACTATTCTTTCGGCAGATTATAAAAAATATAGAAATATTTGCAACAATACCTTAAAAAAACTAAAACGTGCTTACGAACGTTCAGAAATCGAAAAACACTCACATAATCCCAAGCTATTATGGAAATGCATTAAACGTTTTTGTTATTTAGAACAAAGCAGAGTAGAAGCCACCGAGTTGATATCAACCGACTCTCAAACGTATCGATCAATTAACATGGTTAATGATTATTTCTCTTGTGTAGGTAAAAGTTTAGCTTGTGAAATCTTACTTAAATTAAATAGCACAGAAAGCGAATTGGCCAGATCTTGCACACTGTTAGAGAATAGTATAAATTCTTTCCATCTAATGCCCACCGATAATAATGAAATTACCAATATCATCAAGAATCTGAACAATGACTGCGCTACAGGGTTCGACTACATTCCTTCACGTGTGATTAAAGATAACATAGACTTATTAATTCAACCATTAACGCGAGTTTTCAACCGGTGTCTTGAAGAAGGTGTATTTCCTTGCGATTTTAAACATGCTATCGTTCGTCCAATCTTTAAAAGCGGAGATAAGTCTTTAGTCAATAACTATCGACCTATAGCAATTCTACCAATCCTATCGAAAATATTAGAACGCATTATAAACAATAGATTGATCAGCTACTTAAATTCGCAAAATTTTTTATCTGCAAATCAGTATGGCTTTCGTAGAAATTTGTCCACCAGCCATGCAGTTGAAGCATTAACTAATTTCGTTAACCTGAATAATGATTGTGGAAATAAATGTGTAGGTATTTTCCTCGATCTAGCCAAGGCGTTTGATACGGTTTCAGTACCAATCCTCCTCTCTAAACTTGAACGCCTTGGTGTTCGGGGAGACACCTTTAATTTATTTAGATCCTATCTGACAGGGCGCAAACAAACGGTCAAAATTAATTCTACCCTCAGTAACGTACAAGAAATAGAATACGGAGTGCCGCAGGGCAGTATTTTGGGCCCCACCCTGTTTTTAATATATATCAACGATCTCTGTTCCCTCAACATCCCTAACTGCCAAATAATCACTTATGCTGACGATACAGTCCTGCTCATAAAGGGCCGTTCGTGGGACTTAGTCCAGAGGAGCGCAGAATACGCGCTAAATGCCGTTATTTCATGGCTGGACAAAAATCTGCTGACGTTGAATTACAGCAAGACGAAATATGTCACCTTTTCGACGACCACTAAAACACAGCCGGATGTCGATTTCACAATTAAGGCTCATAGATGCGCTTCTCTGGATCAATGCTCATGTGCAGCATTGGAGCGAGTAGCACAAATAAAATATCTAGGTGTAACGATAGACAACCACCTCAGGTGGGACCATCACATTAAGTCTCTCGCAGGTAGGATCAGAAAACTTGGTAAGGTCTTTAAAACAATAAGACACCTTGGCGACTATCCCTTTCAAATGAGAATATATAAGGCTTTGGGGGAATCTGTCATTCGATACTGTATACTCGCATGGGGTGGAGCTGCAAAAACGCGTCTAATATGTCTCGAAAGAGCTCAGCGTATGCTCTTAAAAATTATTACTTTCAAACCTTTTCTGTTCCCTACCTTCGACCTATATCAAGAGTTTAAAGTTCTCACAGTGCGACAACTATTCTTTCATAGCCTTATTTTAAAACAGCATAGTTTCCCTAGAGATAATAGTGACTTAACCCTGGCTTCAAAGCGTAAAAAGAATAAAGTTTTTATTATTCCTAGAACTAATCTTAAAAAAAGCAGAAATCATATAAATTTCTTGGGCCCCGCCTTATATAATTTTGCTAATAAGGAGTTTAAAATATCTAATCTATCTAATTACAAACTTCGAACAGTAGCACACGACTGGTTTCAAGGATTAAGCTATGATGACACTGAAAAAATTTTGTATGATATCCTCTAAAAATCACACAAACACACACATACATACGCACACACACGTACACGCAAGCACATACACACTCACTCACACACACAGACACACATACTCACATAATTAGATAACTTGTAAGAAACCATTTTATAATGAATATCTTTATATATATTATATGTATATTAATCTTATTTATTTATATATGTATTTATTTATTTTTTAAAGTTAAGTCTAACTAAGTTTGAAGATTGTACCTACATAAAAATTTCTGTCTCTAAATGTGTATTGTTAAAATCATATTGTTAAAAATATGCTAAGCCGACGGAGGTCACTGGTTGACCCCGCACAGGATTTTCCTAGTGGGTTAACCAGGGATTTACTACAATTTATATGAGTTGTAAAAATTGTGAAACAAATAAATAAATTTGAAATTTGATTTATTTTATTTGAATTCACATATTAATTATTGATTTCTATTCGGAAACGAAAGCTAGCATATTCGCTGTATTTGAATGGGGAAAGAAATTTAACCCGGAAATTATTCGGGTATGGTGCAACAAACAGCTAGGCTCTACATACATTTCAATCACTTTCCCTGTTATACCATCAATAAAGCATTCGCTAATTTCTGGTCACGTGGCATAAATTCTATCACACAAACGAACACAAGTCCGATTAATATTCTTCGTACATAGCACATAATAACAGCTGCATTATCGTGTATATTGTTTAAGGTGTCCTGTCAATCCTCAATGCAGACTTCCGCATACAACTCCGTTTATGTCCCGTACAAAAATGATAATGAAGTTCTATTTGAATTCAACATGGGACGTGGGGCATGGATTTTTGTTGACGTGCTGGTACATTTTTTTATTGTGAAGTCTCTCGATACTTCTCATGGGACAAAATTGGTCATTACATATCCGACACTCGACCTAAATGAATATAATTTTAGTTCCAGGACAATTAATTTGTAGTAAAAGCAATAGAAAAGAAAATGCTATTTTATGTTTATTGTTAAACAAAACAAAATACATTCGTCTTTTCGACACTATGTCATAGCGTACATGCCGAATTGAAAGAGGGACCCTAAGGAGGGACCCATCAAATCACTGCCATCATTTAGGCTAGGTGTTCGCGAAATTAAGGACAAGACAATCTATAAATAGCACAAGAATTATGGATATGAATTAGCAACGCATATCGGTGCATGTTGAAGCGAGAAACCAGCGAGTTGGCCAGTCAGGTATGAAATCACGCGGCCGAGGTATGCACCGCACTTTCCCGAGCCGGTGGGAGTAAAAAATAAGTACTTTGAAACCAACCGGTCAAGTCTAGACATTGTAGCGATAACCTACATTGGCAGGATGTTCACCTAGTAATGTTAATGCGAAATCTTTAACGAGAACCTTCCTTCAGTCGTCCGTTTTGCTTGTTCACAAGCGACGTTCGCTTTGGTTATCGAAACGCTCATTATGCATTCTCAAGCTATGGTACACGTGTATGCTAAGGTATCTAATACATTGTAATGATCAACATAAATGTTTAAAATGAAATAGCATAATTGTATATTCTAGTCCAAAGAATTGAGAGCCTTCGCAGTTTTGGGAGCGTCCACTTAAATGGCGGATTGTGAAACCGGTGCAACTAAATCACAGGATTCACGCGTTGCGTTGTTAAAATCTTACCATGAGGTTATTGAGTAATATTACAAGATAAGCGTATAAACTAGTCGTTATCTGTGACGTCGTCCGCATTTTATTTTGATTTAACCCCGATTTACAAATTAACATCCTCGTATAGTATTTCCCTTTCAGACGTTTGAGAATTTTGTTAAAATGTATTATTGTAAAGGATGTGTGATTTATATTTAACTACAAATAGAAGCTTATATCAATTGAACCAACTCACATTCAATTACCATACGGAAAGTGTCACTTATAATGAAGAATGCAGATGCTTAACAAACACTAAAATAAGAGGGATGTCATGCAGGAACGTCCTATAACTTATCTAGGCTAGATAGTTTAGTATAAATGACGATCAATCAATCAAGTGGTGCTATATTTGTAGATGCAGTGAATAAACTGCCTATCTATGATATCCGTATTTTGATCATATGAATTATGAACTTACTAATACTTAAACAAATACTTAAATAATGTTTTCTCCGATTGGTACGAAAACTAACATGCGTTGAATATTATACTAAAAAAATTACGCTTTATTTTAATACGCTGACTAGGGTGATCCTTTCGTTCATATTAAATCGTTATTGGATACAGTACCTATATGATCATTTACAAAGGGCGCACATTTTTTAAGCTCGCATTACTTCGTAGTAATTTCTGCTTACAAACGAATGTTCCACGTGTTTATAGTGCTAATGTAATTTACGTAGCTCAGTATCGGTTGTTACGTAAAAACCATTAGTTACTGTTTGTTTTGAATTCCTTTGCAATGATTAAGAACCGCTTCGTGCGTTATGGTTGCTTCACTGTAGGGAATGTTTAAGACTTCTAATGCATAGAATGGATTAGAATTACACCTATCTATGGGAAGTATAGGGAATTGGAGCTTTGCGCAATCTATTTTTCATAGAATTCTAATTATTATTCAATTTATTAAGTTTTTGTAATTCAATATACAGGGTGTCCCACTATTGGTATACTAAGCGCGAAGGAACTTGTAGTTTTGCATACACTGATCACGTAAAAAATAATTTAAAAAAAAATTACGTCCAAAATTTTTTGCTAAATTTTTCCTGAAAATCCACGTTTTCTTCTCTAGCTTCGCGCAGCCGGCATATACCGCTTCTCTAATATGAGCATTTTATCTATGAAAACATAATCTTAAACGATAGCTCACGTGCTGGTGGCAAAGTTGGGCGGCTCGCTTGTTATGGGTGTACACATAAAGTTTAAAGAATTCATCTATTTGAAAAAAAAATGCATCTGGAATTTTTTAATTATTTTTTACGTACTCAGCGTATGCAAAACTATAACCTCCTTTGAGCTTAGTATACCAACAGTGGGACACCCTGTATAAAGTACTAGGCTAAACTCGAAAGAAAATTAAATTTTCTGAGTGCCGGATAAAATAAAAATAATATAATCGTTATGTCATAGACGAATTTCACATTTAACTAAATGTGAAATATAAACTTATAGGCCAATAATTTTAACTGAATAGCAGAGAACTCCACATTTGAACCCTCACGATTCACGAGGTACCCCGCTCAATTATAACGCACATGTCAAACATTAT
Organism: Colias eurytheme; assembly: GCF_061535395.1. Taxonomy (NCBI): domain Eukaryota; kingdom Metazoa; phylum Arthropoda; class Insecta; order Lepidoptera; family Pieridae; genus Colias; species Colias eurytheme. Next base: position 3,193,339 of record NC_142980.1, read on the forward strand.
TCTGATTTATTCTTGAAGCAATAAAACTGATAAGGACGTAATTATATTCAATGAATAATAACAATGATTCACAATAAAATAACGTATCGACATCCCTATTCACAGCATGTAGTGCCTTAAGCGATCGTGACTCATCCCCATAGTGTAAATTAGACGAAGCCCATAACCTCATTAATGTTAATTAAACACAATGCTGCTCATTGTGGGTGGAGATTAAAACAATACATTACTAATGGTGTTAAAATGTACGATAGATAATGGAATAGTAAGTCACGCTCGTAGACTGGACTTTACTGGTTTGCTGGTTAGGGAATAGGTACTCCCTGAATGTGAGAATTCTTCTCTATAGAAATTGCTTTGAATCGGTGATAAAATTTTCCTTCTTTCTGTATTACTTCTATTTAAAAACGCTTTACTAAGTCTACTTAATTAAATGTTTGAATTTCTGCTGTATAGATAGATGTTTATAAATTACTAGCGGTCCGCCCCGGCTTCGCCCGTGGTACATATGAAAAATAGATGTTGGCCGATTCTCAGACTTACCCGATATGCACAGAAAATTTCATGAGAATCGGTCCACCCGTTTCGGAGGAGTATGCAGACTAACATTGTGACACGAGAATTTTATATATAAGATAAGATAATATTATAATATGGTATCTATTTAAGGAGGTGTTATGTAATAATAGATTGCAATTTATTACAAACCTACGCATTTTACGGGTTGTTGCATTGTTTTATACGACATGTTCTGCGGAAAAGAATATAATATTACATCACGTGAATGGTACAGAATGCATATAGAATAGTTTCAGTTTCAATCGCTGTTCAAACATTTGAACGAGGCGCTTAAAGATTTTGTTTTAAATTCGACGCAAAAAATTGTTCCAGTTCTCTGTGAACAAATCCCGTTTATTTTATTTTCACAAAAACTTTTTTTACCTTTGCGATCTATACTTGAAGAGACTTATTACATTTTCATGGAATATCAATATTTAGCTTACACGTTATGCGGAGTTCCAATTGTGATAAGCTTAGAAGTTACTGCTTACGTTTACGATATCGTAACATAAACAAATACGACTTGCTTCGAATGTTTGTCCAACATCCAGCCATCAATACATTAAGCAGAGCACACAAACTTCCCAGTGTTTCCACTAACACAAATAATGGGTCATCAAGAAGCATTTGTTAAATCGCGTGGAATTTTAGTTCACGCAAGTGGCTACCTACCCTAGGAATTATTAGACTATCTAGGCTGATTTCCCGCTTTAATAGGTGTGGGCGCCGTGATAATTTATTGAAGACTTAGTCACGAAGCTACTGTCTGGAATATTATTCGAGCTTTTTTTGATAATAAACAATTAGAACGTGGTATAGGAATTGGGCAATGATCGGCTCCGCTTTCACACGGTGGCACGAAATACTACAGCCAGATGGCCGGCTGTTTGGTTTTTTATTGTAAGTTTATCTTTATAGATAGGGGCGTATAGGATTGCAGATGGTTTAGGGACTTATTTGAGAGGAAAAATTTCGTCACGGACTAATTTACTTGGAAAGTCTGCTTCGTTACCACGTTAATAAATGACCAAATAAAGGAATTTGTTTTCAAATTGTTGAAGACGTACGATATGCATAATGTGAAAAGCCGTGGGAAAGAGTTATTAATTCATATTTTTGTTATTTGAGTAATACGATGCGAATTGACAATTTTAGTGTGAACTTTTATAATAAAACAATGGGATTCCAAGCGTGCGTCAACTACATATTAAATATCGCACTTAAAGGAATTTTATATTGATGATAATTGATAAACGAACGGAAACATTATAAAACATCTTTTGCAATTACGTTTGCACCACACTCGTCTTCCGTTAATTTGTAAAAAGCAAAGACCAAATAAAGTTATAAAAATATCGCTAACACGGATATTTATAATCCGTAAAGTAATCGATTATTTATAGATCTTTGCTAACAATAGTAATTCTGCGTGTTATCGATGCAATTAATCGACTTGGTCCGTATTGTTAAATAAATGTTCGAGTGCTTTAATGTCTTTCGAAAGTAGACTTCTTAATTTTTCAATAGTCATGCAAATAAAGAAGTTGGCTCTTTGTCTAATCAAGAGATTATCTTGAGACAAAGTGCGTTGAGCAATGAAGAAAGGCAATTGGAATGTTCTTAATTATCTTTAAGTGTTATGTGAGGTTCACCAATGTTGTGTTGGTTATTAACTTATTAGTCATAGTTTCGAAACGCTTCTATAAAACTTAGTAAAATTGAAGATTAGCTTTCGATACGAATATTGTTTTTAATATTAATAGTAACACTGAAATACCATTGTACTAATACAAGGATATCTTCAACGCAATTCAGTTTCTGTTCAACAACATTGGTATTTATAAAAGAACAAAGAATCCCTATTACTTTTTATAAGGGCTTAAATGCTTCAATTGTTATTAATATTTTTTAATCCCTATTCATTCCTGTCACTAAAAGCACACCTATCTCATACATTAGCGACAACAACTTCCTTATCCAGTTTACCGTATAAGTGTAGAAATTGTTACCGATTACGAATACATTACTCGTGATGAAACCACAAGAAATACATATAGAAAGTGGATTGACAATGCGATCTGTGATATATTCACAACTAACTTTCCGCCCGCGGCTTCACTAATCACTTTATCTAAAACCTAATAATTTATATACTAAAACTTTCTTTAATCACTCTATCTATTAAAAACTACTATTACTAACAAATGGATCTACGATATCCGAATTTTTGATGCTAAATAAAAAAAATAAATAAATAAATAAAAAAGAGCATGTGTGTCGAGCACACGTGTCGGAAGTGAAACTTCTTTGGCAAGATTAAAAAAAATATACTGAAATCGTCGCCTTACTGACGCATCAAAATCTGTTGCGTAGTTTTCAAGATTTAAGCATACTTAGGGATATAGGGACCAATAGAGAAAGCGACTTTGTTTTATACTAGTGTGTGTATGTATAGTTTATATGTAGTGATATAGTTGTGGATCGAGGAAATGGCAGACTTTCCTGTCAATTTCCGCGCTGAGCCGTGCGGTACCTGTCAATGTTTCCTGTTTGAACCACTTGTCGTCGTTCGGAGCAATTTGTTCACTGTGATATGCTTTATTGGCCACCTGCCCCCAATGCTGCTGAAATGGAGTTGTTTTGTTTGGTACGATTCCACTGGCTGTTGTATTGTTTTTGTATACATTCAACTGACAAGTAAATTTTGATGTATTATTGACTATATAGACTGAAAATTTTCACGTTCTTGATTAGCTTATTTTGTTAATCTTCTCTTATATATAAAAATGAATCGCAAAATGTGTTGGTAAGCGCATAACTCGAGAACGGGTGGACCGATTTCGATAATTCTTTTTTTATTATATTCCTTGAAGTAGGTACCAGGATGGTTCTTATGTAGAGAAAACTTAAATATGTACCACGGGCGAAGCCGGACGGAAGCGGACCGCTAGTATTTTATAATAATACATAGGAATATTTTATAATTTCGGTGCAATTATATTTCGTTGTGATTCATTTTTGCTTACATTCAACTGTCATGCAAATTTTGATGTACCTACCTAGTTTGCAGTATTTATCACTAGTATATATAGTATATAGTAGTTATAGATGAAACTTAAAATTTACATGTTTCCTAGGGATAAGATAAGCAAGTCCGGTATTCTATTTCTATCTTGGTCCTTGCTTCGTATACGCAGTCATACACCATGTAGGTCTAATTTAATGGTTATTAATTTTTTGTATTAAAGCTCCTTGGCTAGTTCGATAGCCTGTAATATTAAAATTCTAGTTTTTATCTACGATTATAATGTAGGTACACGTCTTTATCAGTACATCGCTTCGTGATTTATTTGATTCGCGTCTGAGTTCCTACTTATAAAATTATTCGACATTGATTATTCAATCATACTTATAATCTATATCTTAAGTCCTTCACGATTTTTGCTTCAGAAAAAACGTATACGTAATACAAGTGACAAGTTCAACTTAGCAAAAACAAGCAACTAATGCGATCGACAAAGCTTAAGAGGATAAATATATAAAACACGCATGTCACAGGTTGTTAAACCTTTATCACGGTTTCCTCGTAAATACTAAATAGTAAATACATACATATAAACGGCATTACAATTTGTGAAGGAATTCTTCGTGTGGGCTGATCGCTCATGTTCTACTTGAGTACTAGACAATAGTTTAACGCCTATTATGGTGCCCACTTTAATACCGAGGTAACATTCTTTCATTGAAGACAAACAATCGTGTTAATAAAAGCTATCTACATAATACTATATATGCATATGATCCTGCGCACAAAGGTTGTTTAACAAACAAATGAAATAAATTACGTGCTTCTAAATTAATAACGAGCCATTACATTTAAATATTCAAGGCCACAAAAAGATCCCTTTGACTTCATGAGTAGTTGGCACATACTTTGCATATATTCTTTGTTTATGCGATGATTATACTAATTTATTAGTAGCCATTAGCACATGCCTCCTCTAATTATATTAAACATAAACAATTTCAAAATAGCAAGAACGATAAGTGTTCCCCGAAACTCTAAACAATACAGTACATTGATACAATGTTTACACATTAAAATTAACATTGGTACTGTTTGAAGCGAGTAATTACCATGATGCGGGATGTACAGTCCGTTTGATTGTGAGGTCGATGGACGAACTTATGTAGATATAAAGCTTGATAAGGATGTAAATATGGAGTATATTTAGAAACCGTAATAATTTTAGAATTCATTCAGTGGGTTATTGTTGTGTCATTCGAAATGCGGGTTGTTTGGTTTTGTTTTCGTTCATGGTAACAGTATTATTAGATATAGTGAATGACTTTATGTATTTTGTGTGAGGGTTATAAGAAGTAATGATGGTAAATCTCTACATTGATTGGCATAAATAATATTATGAAAAGTGAGATCAAAATCATATTGGGAGTTGTTAATATCGATAAATAAACCGCAAAAAGTGTACCGCACCACATTTGTAGAAATATTTCTTCCGTGAATGAAATACATACATTAAAGCGGAAAAGATCACGTTACTAAAAAAATGTGAGGGTTGTGAGTTTATCCCTTAAGCAAAGAAAAGTCTCGATCTGTAGGGAAGGACATAATAGAAGTTTTATAAGATCCCCCATGTTGCGAGTTGATTTATGGCCGAGAGCATCAAGTAACTAAATCAATTGATAGTTTGATTTCAATGTCAGCTTGCAATTTTCTCATGATTGCATATGATTCAGAAGGGTAATAAAGCATTTTGTTATGTACTAGATGTAGCATGTACCCTGCTGAGATTCATTGTAGCTTGTTAGGGTTGTATAGAAATAAATTATAGAGAGATTTCCCTGAAAGAAAATGCAGGTACTAATTTTAAAATTTCTCTTTGAAAAATAATAACTGCTTAGAATTGTAACGAGCTGTTTGAGCTATTTTCTCTACTTTACAAATCAGTAACCAAACACCAGCTATTTCATCACAAAAAGAAAATGACAAGATACGCGAGTTCCTACGCATTAGTGTCGCCATAGTGTCGCATTAGTTTGTTATATATCCTTTTAATTATATATCCTTTTAATTATATATCCTAAATGCAATATGAACTTGATACTATCTCGCCCATGAACAGTGTTTGTTCCATTATTCTATAACAATGAAAGCTTATGTCATCGAATGTCATAATTACCTATTATACAGAAACTGCACTTGGACTTTGAAGCATTTGATATATGCATTAGCTCCTTATATTCTTGTGTCTCATACCTACCCCATACCCACAGGGGGGAACATTTACGGCGCTGTCACGTAGACTGTGAGGCGGGGAAAGTGACATGTCGGCGCCGGTCGGTCGAAAGTACCCCGTGAAATGAAACGTGATTATCATAGCATGCAATTTGTTATGCTTTTATAACATTAGTGAACGCTTGTAGCGGTTTGTTATGAATGTCATTTGTTAGGACAAAGTAGTAGTTTTTGTCGCGTCATGCGTTTAGGGGATATAGTATTGTATGACTTAGGAATATACGACATATTCCGTTATTCGTCGTACGAAAAAGAAAATTGGACGAAATCGTATTACATTGAAGAGGTTGGATTCTGATGTCAATCATACAACACATTCATATCAAACAATAGTTAATATAATAGTGACATGTTCAAGTAAAAGTTATTGTCTGGCAAAGACTAAAAATTTAAGAAGCTATAGTCATGGACTAATAGAAATATATTCTATTAGTCCATGCTATAGTATAGATATGAAGAAATAAAATTTACAAGAAATATTCTTGATACTCACAACTGGAAAGCAAATTTGTCAACCACTTCCTCAGATCAAAAGAATTTGTAGGATTTATAAATTGGGGAAAATGTTATATATAAATTGCCATGAATAAACGCGGCGAAGGCTTTTACGGTAATGAGCCATTTACCTTCTAAATAGAGCTCTATAAAATATATTTGCGTTTATAAAGTTGTGTCATTACATACGCGACATTAGAAAAAGTAATTGGGGCATCTCAAGAGTAAATAAAATTTCCAGCCTCCAGTTTTAGTTGAAGCCAAGTTAAATTACTCCGCATATCACAGTAAGCAGGTCGAGATTTGAATCTAGCTAGCTAGGTCGCTCCGTAATTATAGGCTTACGGGATTATAGCATTGTTCAAAATTGTGCATGCAGAAATCTGGCGCTGGCAGATAATGACCTGATTGAGAAGCTGTCACTAACGCTTAACGGGAATTAATTACACGGTTCTATAGGTGGAAATTGTAATTATTTAGTTAGAGTAAATTCAATCTACTCCACAGGAACCTGAACGCTTTGAAAACTTGATGAAAAATTAATAACATTGGCGAACGTTGCTAAGTAATTACTCGATTTTTAAAAGCAAGAAATTGAATAGAAAATTTTATAGTGGAGGAAAAATACTTCGATGTTACTTTTTAATTAAAATGTGTTTACTACATTTTCATACTTAGGAAATGAAAATAGCTTTTTCATATTATGTGGTTATAGAAAATTCAGATTACTAGATAGTTTCTTATTTACGCAATCGTACTTAGTGTTTATAATTTATTTTCTCGCGTTGGTATTCTGGTTAGCCCTAATTTAGTATGATTGCTTCTCGAGCGAAGAGCTCGACAAGTGGCCATTAGATCAGTCCCGTGGATCAGTGCGTGTCAAAGCGAGCTAGGGTCGTTATTGGGGTAGAAGGGTCCATTGAAATTAAACGCCTAATGCCTTAACTCATAACAATTCAGTACCGAACTTTATTCGAAAGCTGTCGCATAAAAAAAGAGTAAACGCATCAAAAATTATACGATTGTGAGCTTAGCTGAGTGCAGCACGACGCACATGTCAGGCTTGAACCAATTAATTGAGCCTATTAAATAGTACATTAAGTGTAAACTGTAAATTTATATGGGCGGGGCCATAGGTCGGTAACCGCGAGTGCTACGACCCGGGCGGAGCCGCGCGCCTGCGCGCCCCGGGGATCGATCCTGCGGGCACACCCCGGGTCCCGGGACATACATACCCAGCCGGGGTATATGCCCGTCTGTTTCCATGCCGCCATCTTTGCTGGTTCACGAATCGAGCGGTAGCGACGGCGGATTATACATACGAATAGAACAATAGATAGCAGCCGCCTATCGCTATACTTGTGAACGTAGCCTTAGTTTATTGTCCACTTGAGACGGTTGCTTTTGGATGTTATCTGTATGACAATGTTTTGGCGCTCTTTTTTGGGTAACTGCTTTATAAAGGATACAACGAATTGATAGCGGGATTATCTTTTCTGAATTTCACTTGTTTCATTTATGTTTTGTATATTTGGAGGATAATATTGCGGACAATAGAAAAATGTTTTAAATAAATTAAAGAACTAGGTACTTTCACTATTATTATCCAGATTTAATATTATATTTAAGACTCATATTTTGATATTCTTCATAATGAATTGAATTAAGTACGTCTCGCAAGTCATAACAACAGAAAGCCTTATAACTATATTTAGATAATACTCAGTATGATATCAATTTGAGAAACATTTTCGTAACATTAGTAAAGTACCGTTATTTTATGATTAATATTAATCGAGGACCGTTAAAATAGGTTTTAACGTTGAAATCGCACTCGTAGTTAGTTGTGCTGGTTATTTCGATTATATTATTTTAATTTTGCTAAATAGATGTGAAATAATAAAGCGCAAATCTCTGACCTAGATATTAAAAAAAAGCGGTATATTTTAAAATGGGGCCGTGGGGTGCACTTGTGATATTAATCCATACTTATGCATTAAATTGAAGGGTTTGTTACGCGACTTTTCTATCTATGAATTAATTGAGTATCATCACTAGGTAATAAAACATTCGTTACTTAGCTCACTATTTTTGTTATTATTTCGACAAATAAATAGTATTTCATATTTATACTACAATAAAAAATATTAGTATGGGTTGCTGAATTTATATAAGAAATGATTATTTCGAGAAATATCATAACTTCTCGTTTTACAAACCAATAATAACATCTACAGGTCAATAAATAGCTTGTGTAGGCGAAACGTTAAGTTGCCTTCAAAATTAACCCGACCCTTGTACTCCAAAACAACTGAATTATTAATTCTGTAATATGAAGACAGGAAAGTACTTCCGGATCGATACATTAATCAAGTTGCTAAATATCTGAAAAATAACGGGAAATATAAATATTAGAAGCTGATAGATTCAATTTCATTAATCTGCTCTAGTGCTCTACGTAATACCAATTTACAATATTCCCGGGGATTTTATTAATCACTTGTTTTTCACTTGGATTTAGGTCGGCTCTATTCAGCGGAAAATATGCATCCCCAGAGTAAATTGAAAACGCTTGCAGAAAACCTTAGCAGTAAACAGATCGATATAACTTCGAAAGGAATTGTAATGAGTCGGGTTTTATATCGGGCAAAACTTACAGCTTATAACTTTTAGTATACCACAAGAACAGTTAATGATTTTTGGTTTAATTTGTCACTTGTATAACATGATATGATTATAGTTAAAAGTGTGAATTCCCTTCAAAAAAGGCGTGTACCTACAGCTAATGTACGTAATAAATGTGATATTTATTTTCCATAAACAACTAAACTAAAAGAAAACTTGCGACTGTCAGACGCATGCATTTCCCATACCTACTGTCGACAAAATAATGAGAATAAATGCAAGTTCTATATAATGCATACAGAAATACCGCAATACAATTTCATGCTTATGTTTATTATAGGAGACAGCGTTGGTAACTTGGTATTAACAATGTATGTACCAACTTTTTATTTTTGTTAATTCAATGTATATAAGTTAGGTAAAGACAAAATATGCTGTATGAATGCGAAATTTGAAGGTATCGATTTATTAACATTTAACAGTGTTATTTGCGTTTTTCGGATTTTAAACTCTCAGAAATTTAGGAACATTCTATAGCCAAGCTTGGGTAGACCGTAGAACATAGTATAACACATAATTTCACTTAATTTGTGAAATAATATACCCTTCTCGTGGTCAATGAACAGCAGTAGTACTTTTAAATCTAAATAGCATTCATAAGTACGTAAAGGCTTAACAGTTAATTTTCGCAGTTAACTAGGCTAGAAAAATATAATTGGCGGTGAGCATTAGATGTTTTTCATCCCTTTAACCGGGGCGTGCTAACCGCGCTCTCTACTTGTTCTCATCTCAACCTACTTTTAACTGCAATTGTATAATATGCAAGTAACCTAGTTAGAGCCAGTTTATGTTATTAAAGAAGCAATAGGATTTAAATATTTCTACCCTTAGGAAATATTAGAGGATTTAGTACAAGGTGATAAAGAATTCTTTCAACGTACAGACAAAGGAACACGTCATGCCATTAAGTATTGCTTAATTTTGTTGGAATTTTAATCCTTTTTGTGGTTTCCGTTGTTAGTTAATCTTCAAGATAAGGACTAAGGCACACACGGAAATAGCATTTTTTATAGTTTCATATTTGGTTAGGTCGAAAATCCTCTGAGACCGGTCAGAAGAGATGCAGTATTGTTTTCTCTCGACTACGACTTTGCACTTGAGCACCATTATTTTTTTTTTTTACATTGCAAATTGCAATATACATGTAATTCTAAGAGTTTAAAATGTAAATCACAATACTGGTATAATACATAGCTCTACTATATATTCTTTATACAGATGAATTGATACACCATGGCCTGAAAAGTTACCCAAATCGATAATCTAAAAACATTGCAACAACGGCACCTGGATATTCCCTACTTAACAATTCACCATGACCATTTCCCTCATTTCTCACCTATAATTTTATTTTCCAATTCAATTTAATTTAATAGTGAATAAAATAATAAAGCAAAACGTAGATAAAAGGGAAATAGCCATTGACCGTGTTATTTCGTTATTATAATTCAAATTCCTCGTAATTTTCAAATAAAAAGGTTTTGTCGCTTACCTTTTAATTTATGATGTGAAATAAAAGGAATGGTTTCAAGGTTTGAAATAAAAACCTTCAATAGAAGACTATGAAAAATGGCTATCATATTTTATTAATTTAAATACACGAACTACCACATTTATATACTTACAAGTATTTTTATTCAAATTCAATAAACAATATTATTTCCATGAACAATGATATATTTTTATTATTTACATTAGATGATCAGCATCAAAACATGTGTCTCATATCTACGCTTGATACGTGACTTTACCTGCAATATTAATCTCGCCTTGAATAATATATGTCACGTACAAATACATTGTATTGCAAATAATTTATTATTATTATTAGGCGTATTTTTTGTTTATGCATCAATATAATTACGTGATAAATTTAAGTTGGTCAATTAAAACATTAATAATAAAAAGCTTGACTAGTGAAATACTCTTCGAACGTGATTTTCGACGATTCTAATTGATAATGATAATAATTCAAGTGAGTGAACAGGTACCTTATAGGGAAGCCCATTTTGGCCACATCTTAGCAAACTATCAGGCGAGATCGTGGTCAACCGTTACCATATCGACCCTAAAAAAGAAAAAAAAATCTTGAAAAATGAATTCACAATTGCATAAATGTAACCGAAAGTTGTTTGCGAAATGTTTTTAAAAACTTTTGGTCCGGGAGCCAGCAGCAGATTTTATGACCAAGTTCCTCTCAAGCGGTAATTAGTAAAATGCATCAAAGTATAGTATTATGAAGCCTCGTGAACGTCAGCTGGAGCTCGGTTGGGGGGAAGAGCGGTTGTAGCCTCCCGTATCAGCTGACGGTTTTTCCACCAAGATACAGCCAGCTGACATATATATTTATCCACAGTTACATATAAGCTATCATCAGGTAAATTTTTGTTTGAGAGGAAATAACGGAAAATAAATTTTTCTTTAAATTTAACTTTCATGTTCGAGACACCAGCTGACGTATAATACACCATGTTGTAACCAGCTGACTATTTTTTTTCGTTGAGATATTGGGTTAGCTACAATTTGACAAATTTTTAGCTGAGAGGAAATGAATGAATAAATGTATTTTTTTTTCTATGTGCGTGGGAGGCTACAACCGCTCACCCCCCCAACCGAGCGCCAGCTGACGTTCACGAGGCTTTATAATACTATACTCTCATGCGTCTGACGAATTATCTCTTGAGAGGAAATAGTTAACCAAATTTGCACCTGGCTCCCTAACCATTTGTCTTAAATTTGAATTTCAATACAGGAGGTATGGGCTAACCACGGACGCTTCTGACGTTATTCTGTCGCCACGTGATAGGATCAACGTGATCAGAGGCAGGAGCGCGTGCCAAAACTTTTTATTTGTTTGCTAAATTTTATGAGGAAATTAGGAGGAAAATAAAGTACTTACTTTTATTGCGAAATTACCACGGGACTCAAGTGCTGGCTAATTTCTTTTATAACCAACGACGTCATTTATAACAAAGAATATTTCACAAGTCACAATGTATTTGAAATACGAAGTTAATTAAACTTGGAATAATGATTGAGTTATACCAAACTTATGAATATACATATTTACGTATTCCGGGAGTGTACTTTTTAATGAAATATAATAATTAGGACAGATTTAAAACTGGATGTCTTGATAAAACTACAGCTTTAATTTTTTAATTTATTTATAACCAATTTCTTTAAATATTATATTCAGTCCAGTAATTGACGTGTGCAACAAAATTATAATTACATTTGTGACAAAACAACGCTTCGAGAAAAAGTAGGTAGTGCCCGTGCGCTTCGCTTGGCTCGTCTTGGCGTCTTGGCGGGGGCACTACCGTGCCCCCAGATTTGTACTAATCGTATAATTTTTGTACAAAATGGTAATTTAAGGTTACTTATTGTTCTATGTACAGTGAAATAATGTCTCAATTACAATGTAAAATGTTCCCACAACTTGTGAAAGTTGTCATTAGACAAAGACAATTATATACGGTATTGCAATTTAGTTTTGATCTTATAATGCTAGACTTAAGTATTGGTTAGAAAAATGTTATCTAAGTACGACATGGAAGTTCAATTTGATATTTATCTTTTAATAGGTGTGATATACAATTATTTGATGAATAAAACTTAGTTTATTATACTTACATAAAAGGAAAAATTATAGTAAAGAAGGACATGAAAGGATTTACGAAAAAATCTATTAACAATTAATCAACCTGTTCCTGGCATATGAATAGTTAAATACCAAACCTACAAACTACATGAATATCAGTTTCATATCTTTTAAACATATATTAAAACGTTTATTTACAACATATTTGTATCTCTAGTTGAAAGAACAATAACGTTCCATTCGTTGAGCGTCCTTTACCTCATGTTAATTTATTTTTCATAACTGTAACGTAGAATAAAGTTGATCCGTTTCTCATATAAATAAAGAATTTAAAGGCTTCATGGAAACCGGTATCATTGAACGAGTATCTCGAATCGGTACCTGAGTAAGTCAGGGTTGTCACGCTTGTAAAGCACATACCAATGAGCATATAATTTTATTTATTTATTACAAAAACATAAAATTTTAATTTGTTTCGAAAATCTACCTATTATAATTGGCTTTGTGAAAAAATAGCAAAGGATACCTTTTTGCTATTTTTACCTACCTTTACCTTTTGCTTTTTCAGTTGGAAAAATACTAAATAGGGGCTTAGAAGACCTAAAGCCTACGTAATGGATGAGGGATTCTATTCCGCAATTTCATTTTGTTTTCCTTAATTTATTTGTTTCTCTTACTTTTATTTGAATTGCTGTTACATCCATGTTTTTATTTTTTTGTAAATATAAAAATAATTCTTAAATTGGTAAGAACAAATAGGACGAGGTTTTTTGGAATATTGTACTTCATACAGAAAGGACTGTTGCTAAAATATCTCAGGTTGATCGTCTGTTTCTTTGTTTCTCATGTTCTTTAAACTCTCAAGTTGTGGCCCTATAACAGAGCCTCTGTTTACAGCCCAGCCATCTTCAAGCTATAAATTGTGCAGGCGGCGGTAATTGAACATCGTTAATATATTGCATCTCGTTTTTGTTGCCAGTAAGCATTTAAATAAAGCAATGTTTAGACTATTCTAATAGTTAATTGGAGTACTGTTGCAGATAGTAAAATTCTATCAATTTTAAGTACATATATCGTACATATAAGGAGTTACATTCGTAATAATCGACCATACATATCACATTTCATATCACAGACAATCGTTGTTACCGCTGGCTTTAGATTTCCGAAGCTAAAATAATTCTCTTAGATCTCTGTATTGTACATGATCCTGGGGAATTAACTATTGCTATCTCTTTAAGCTCAAGTAATGCAGTTATATCCCGCTTTAACTTACCTCAGTTATTTATAGCCCTGTTCACCGCGTTATCTCAAAATGCGTATACACTGGAGGCTCTAAATTTGCAAGTTCTATTCATCTATTGCAATAGTCACGCTTTATTATTAAGTACTTGTGGTACTTTTACTGCTACATAATTGTTGCAATATGGTCACAATGAGCGGGTAATGCAAGTATACGCTGTATTGATCCCTTGTTTGTATTTCAGTTCATATTAGGCCCACTATTAATAGAAATACTTTATTGAGCTCTGGAAATTTCCCCTTTGTTTGCTATGGCCGTAATATTTCAAGCCCATGTAGGCGTAATGAAGGTGCAGTTTGTTTTTACGTTTTATACGCTGGCATATGAGAGTACCGCTATCTTATGGATTTATGAGGGTAACTGATTATTATTTAAGGCAGTCTTAAAGACTCACTGCCATAATGGCTCTAATTTTTCTTAAACTTAAGTTATGGTCATCTTTGAAATTTGGGAAAATCTTATAATATATATATGTATATAAATCTCGTGTCACAATGTTTGTCCTCAATGGACTCCTAAACCACTTAACCGATTATAATAAAATTCGCACACCATGTGCAGTTCGATCCAACTTGAGAGATAGGATAGTTTAAACATGTAGGTTATTGACTTTCTAAGTTTCTAATAAACGTCATACTTTGAGGGTGCCACAATTTTCGGGATTATTAACAAAAGCAAATACTCTTACGGTCCAGAATGCGTCATTGGTCAAGGGGAGAAATTAATGAAATCCAAACCGTGTACATTCGGCGCGATGCTCAATACCAAATTATAGTTATTCATTAAACAACGAACAATATTACGAGTACACGGAGAGCTGGCTTAGCATTATAAGTCACGACCCAAAGTGTATTTCCACCCACGTAGCTGAACCTGTTTCTGATACAGGAAGCTCGGTGGCGTGCTTAATATGCTAATCTCCTTGCCTTCCACGTAAAATACCTCCGTATCCTTTAATCCACGATCGCCCTGGGTGATAATTCACGTTCCTAGCACCCTTGATTACGCTTTTTAATAAAAGACAGTAATTCGCAACTTATTAAGTGTGTATTTATAGAGAACAATCGATTTGTACTTCGCCTTTTGTTGCCAGATGGTGTGGGTTGGAACGTGTACCGTTACTCGAAAATAGGTTACATTGGGTTGCGAACTTTGTATTATTAAGCTGTTATAAGACGGTTCACGTGTAACCTATAATGAGCTAAATTGATACGGATTTGATATTCCTTTGAACATTTTTTCAATAACGCCTCTGTATATGTACATGGGCGGTGGAAGAGCTTACCATTAGGCCACCCACGAGCTCCTTTGACGATTAAGATACAAAAGCTTCAACATCCTTAACCTTTGCTATTTTTGGCGTATTCATTAAAAATAAGTGTCGTAAGTCGTAACCGATTTATTCCAATGGTGTTACAAAGAGCAACCGACTGTATAGGGCAGTGATGGAGCGAACACAATATTAATTGTTTAATCTGTCCCCTATCCGTGGGATCCGCGCATTGTCTACGCTACGCTCTCGAAAAAAGAGAAAAATGAACGCGACCGTTATTAGTGCTCGTAAATTGTTTTATTTATTGTTTTGTTTGCTATTTTACGTACCGGAATGTTCCGTTCTCAAGCTTCGTACGCATTTTATGTGAAACGCAAGCAAGGGGTCCTATTTTGCTATAAACGAAATATACATGTAGGTATATGCGTTCCTTAAGGCTAAGGATATGGTGTTGTCTCCAAAGGAAATAGATTTTGAGATAGGACCGGGTTCGACATTGGGTCTGGGATGTGGGTGACGTGCCTGTTATAATGACGTTATTTTTGAATAGGACTTTCTACCAACTTTAAAAGAGTTTCACTATTTTCAGATACTTAACTATAATTGATTTAGTTAAAAAATATTTTTTAATAAAAGTAGTATACATGATAATCTGAATTCCGCTATTCAAATACAGAAATGAAGTTAGTATAATTCGATTTCAATGGCTTAAATTTGTATAGAAGTACGACTGTAGCTAAAGCAATGTAGACAACCGCGTCCAAAGTAAAATCTATGCATTACCTCGCCATTTTGAAATCGCAGTATCGAGTAGCTCAAAGTGTAAATAGTCTAGTCCAGGGACAAAATTAGATTCCAGGACGCTATCAGATCACAGACAGACCGCCCCCGGTATCGGTGCGGCGCGTCAAAAAATCACTTATCATATTAAGTTAGTTATAGCTGTAGACAGGGACAGGGAGCAGTGATAGGGCGCGGCGGGATGCGGGGGCCGGGGGCGGGATTACCGGCCGGTGAACTCGAAATCAATACAGCTGCCTCCCCCCGCCTCGCGTCTGCCCGTCGCCATGGATACGAGACTCGGGAGATAAACCACCACCCATAGATACACAAAAACTATACGAATGCTATTGTTACGATGAGTTTGTATGTGAGATTAGAAAAAATGATAGCTACGTCACGTACAGATAAAGTATCTGAGCTTTGAGCTTTTGAATTTTTTGTTTTAAACTTTTGGGTGCGACTTAGCATTCATTATAATTATACTAGCGGTCCGCCCCGGCTTCGCCCGTGGTACATGTGAAAAATAGATGTTGGCCGATTCTCAGACTTACCCGATATGCACAGAAAATTTCATGAGAATCGGTCCACCCGTTTCGGAGGAGTATGCAGACTAACATTGTGACACGAGAATTTTATATATAAGATTTCAACTGATTTAACGTTTAAGTTTTAAAATACAATAAAATTAAACTAAGCTTGCTAAAGCTTAATTAATAAATGTCCTTAGATTACAAAATAAAAGACAGATGGAGCGTTGCCGAACTAAACCGAATTATTTATCGTCATTTCTATAAAGCTATGTGTGCTGTCATTTCGCCGCTGCACTGTACGTACACGGTGCTTCTGTGTGCGTGTAATGTTACCAGATATTTAAAAATTTCCCAAATTTTTACCCGACTACGGAAGAAAGAGGGTTATGTTTTTCGAGTGTATGTATGTATAATATTTCTTTGACACGCCCTGCAGTATTAACTGTTGGATCGATTTTGAGTTGTGATGTGTCATTGCAATCATCTGAATTATGAAGGTAGTGGTGGTAATGACGTAGGCTACATAAATTATCAGTCAAGTTTTAATTTTTATTTTAATATAATTAAATTCGGGTTTATGATATTTTTTTTATAATATTGTAAAAAACATTTGGTTACATAAAGCACCTATCTCCTAAAGTTATATATGGACAAAATCATTTTATTCAATTTTTTATTAAATAAATTATATTAAAAAAAAGTTTTTATTTTTCAAAACATGAATGCGAATAGCGGTAATTTTTAGTCGAGAATTCGGGACATTTTATTTTCATCATACCCATCATGGAGTTCACATGAATTTAATCGCGAGCGAAAACGACTATGACGTTTTTTATAAAAGTAACAAAAAAAAATGTAAAATACTTATTAAAATAATCTAATAATGATCATGAACCTTTATTGCACTATACAAATAATCACATTCACGATCGAAAAATCCAACAGCACTACCCCGTAGATCTTTTAACCATTTTACTGTTTTACCCATAAAAATGGCAAATTCATTTTCAAAATACTGGCAGCATACGTTGAAGTTTTGAATTCCTTCGTATATGTAAAAATAATATTTGTATACAAAATTAAATAAGCCAAATAATCTACAGAAAACCTGTGAAACGATGTTTTATCTTTTTGTTTGTTTTCGGGAACAAATTTTACAGCGTTTTAATATCGCAAGACAGCATTTTTTTACTAAAATATCAAACCCCTTTTGACGTATTGCATGACACTAGAATCGCTATAGCACTGACGGAGTTTCGTATTCGTTTTTGATTTCGTATTTTCTTTGACAAGGGCGATGGACGATTGACATGCTCTATCTGCCTTTTATTTTGTAATCTAAGTAAATGTCACTACAATGAAATGTATTTATTATCTCAAAAATAAAATTAAAAAATGTATCGTAATTAATACATATAAACAGAAGCCCATAGACTATAGAGTAACAAAGATCTCTTTGAGATTAAGTATTTTCTTAACATCTTACGATACGTATTGAGTCATATGCTAGTTAACTCGCGACCCCACAGCTTGCGGGGTCACAAGAACAAGCAGATGGTCGTACAATGAACTATTATCTGTCTAAAGCACTGGTGTTAATCACAAATAAAATTAAGAGCAATTCTCGAGATGAATATGTGATTATATAAGTATCTCGTGAATATGTGTTTGTAATTATATCATAATATGATCTTTTAAATTTTTTTGTTAAGTCTCTTAAGTATCTACGTCATCTTTTTATACAAAGTTTTGTTTTTGTCTAAAATTATCACAGCTCTATTACTGAAACATATGCATCTACATAAAAGATTTTAAAATGTAGGTACTCGATGAATTATTTGATTAAAGTGATATATCTAAAATTCTTAAAGAAGAAAGATATTAGGTATGTCAATTCTTCGCAAAAAGTATAAGTACATATCCAAGATATCGCATTATCTGGTCATCTTCATTACAAATATCTAAATCAAATTCTTCCACTTTTTACTTTCTTAATAATCCGACTCACATCCATTACATTAATATCAATATCTAACAAATAACAAAGCTCTCGTATATCATTTTGTCCATCTTAATGTGATTGGGGACGCCCCCGCAAGTTATAACCCCCCTAACTCCGCTTTAAGACTTTACAGACCATTTTATTAAGACCTGTTGCGTGCTAGGCAATATCGTTACAGATCTTGAATTAAATGACCATTGCGATGATAGATAGCCCAGCTAAATTTTTGAGTTATTTTTTTGTAAATACTGTGTTACCGTTTTGTGTGGTAGTGATCAGATGAAGTGACGTAAGCATAATTAAATTTCTCAATCTTAATTTAGAATCTAGATAATTACAAGTACATTAGTTGTAGGTACTAATTTCTCCGGCCTTCTTATAAAAAATGATGGTCCAATTATGATTTTAAAGTAAAGAAAAACAAGTTGAGCTCATAAATTATGTAATCATATAAAAATGAGCAAGTAGATATTCCTTTTACATTGGTTGCTATAGGCATTTAATTTCTCCTAGAAAGCTCCACGTATCTAATTACCTACGCGTTTGTATTATGCCGACTATAAACTTGATATATGAAGTCTGAGTTTAATAAAATGATATGCTCTTACCACGAAGTACCTTATTAATTTCAATATTGCGAATGTATATTATTATATTATTGAATTTTATTCTGCGTAGGATGTCGTTCGATCAATTGCACATATTACTAATAAAAATCTAATATTCCGAAGGTAAACCATGAATAGAAAATCAGAGAGCAAATGCGAAATATATGATATTAATTCTGTGGGTGTAACGTAGGAGCGAAAGGTCGTATGTGAGGTGAAGCTCGGGGGTAGCTGCAGCGCGCATGCGCCACCCCGCGCAGCCAGAGCTTGTTGCTAGGCCGGTAAAAATAGACCCTAGCGCCCAGATAAAATGTCCACCCAACATGGCGGACCAAAATTGATTTATTGACGTTTCACTATGAACTTTGCACGCGAGTGTTATCGGGCAATGCACTTTTGAACGCATGCGCTTTTGGAATGCTATGCTATAATAACTTACTATGCGAATTAACTTATCTAGTATAATTTTTAACACTTAAACATGTTTACTTAGACATTTCTGTACTTTACTTCATGAAACTTTCTTTATTGAACTACTGATATAGACACATGACGCTTTTTGCTGCGCTATTTAACCTTATACAAATTATCGAGATCAGTTAAGCGCAAAGCGATTGTATACAAACAAGTATGGCTATAAGGTAGAGAAATTATATTACTGCGAAATCATCAACCGCGTTTCAATGTGTAATGGTGGGAAGATAAAGACAAAGACGAAGCATGGTAGATAAAGCGAATGTGAATTTCTTTGTTAAGTGAAATCTGCATCAACAAATTACAATTTTGTGAGCAAAATAATGTCTTTATCAATGCCGCCAGAATGTCCATTGGGCCTATGGAGTCTATAGAGTTTAACCGACCTCGATTGTTCTAGAATGTGGACCATAAGGCGAAGTTCCGATCCAAGAAGGGCCAGCTCCCGTTCATTGAGCTGAACGGCGAGGAGATCGCCGACAGCGCCTTCATCATCAAACAGCTTTCCGAAAAATACGACAAGGATCTCGATGCAGGTAAGAGGACCTTTCAGGGTTATGGATCCAGATTTTCTTCAGTTTTTCTTTACAAATAAATATAAAAGTATACTTGATACCCAATTCTTCACTAATTTTTCCTTTTCTCACAGTTATATCTACATTTTATTACCTTATAACGGCGAAATGCAATTATCTGCAATAAAATGTGGTCATAAAAATGTTCCCAAATAAATTTAAGAAGAACAAATTTGACCGAAGAAAGTAATTCTTTTGTTTAAGCTAAGCATATTATATACAGACAACCTTGTTAATTGATGAGGTGGGTGGGCTTGTTTCTTGCCGCAAATTGTGTGTATGGCGTGCACCATTATGCTGTCATGTCAAGTAGCACGCGCGGACCAGCTAATCAGCCGCTATAATGTATATCTTGTCCAACACCTGGGGTATCTTTAGATACGAGTACATTTGTACATTTATGTCTTTAGATCCTGAAACTTTGAAGTTTTATAGTCCTTTCTATGTAATTATTATTTGGTTGATTGAGTATTCATGTTTGGTTTAATTATAATACAGAAAAAATCTCGATAGATACGTGTGAACAAAAGAAAGGCAGCATCCGATATTTCAAAAATTTCTCGTATCGCTTATGTAAAATTTTTGGAAGTTGCTAATTTAGAAGCAAAAATGCAGCTAAAAACTATTTCAATAGGAATCTCAATTAGAAACTCGAAACTTCAAACAATTATCTTAACTTTAATTAGCTTACATGCGCTCCTAGTGCTAGTTCCGAGGGCTTTGCCCGGGTCATGACCCCCTCCCGTAATCGATAAATGGGTTCACAGCGGTCCAAGAGCCCGGGCGACCTAAATCCTAGATATACCTTCGCGGGACAGCGCATGTGCATTTCGTGCACATCAACAATAATGGCCTGATTTTCACCATATTCCTTTTTCACGTAGCTCTCACCCCCGAGCAACGCGTCGTCACACACGCCATGATATCGATGATCGAGAACCATCTGTCATGGGTGATGCTGTGGTGGCGCGCCAAGTACCCCGACAGCGTGATCAAGGGCTACCAGGTGAACCTCCAGAACGCGCTCAACACGCGTCTGCCCAACGCCATCCTCAACTTCTGCTACAAACTGACGTCCGGACGTAAGGTGAGAAACTTAAACACCCTATTTATGCATTTTCAACATAATTACACAGTCTTAATAATGTTCCCTCGTGACGTTTGACTCAGCGTGGGAATTTCTTTTAAAATAGGAATCGCGTTTCTTTTGTTTTTCTATGTTCATATCACACCTACGCAGTAATTTTATATGTGGAATATTTTGTGATGTAATATACCCATTTATTGACGTGCAATTTTAACAAAGGGTGGGCGGAGGGCGGCTCTCTCCATCGGGTATTATGCTGTCAAACATGTTTACATTGATTTTCTCGGAAAATATTAATCCAGTTTGACAGGGCTTTTGTGTCGGTTCCTAGAATCCTAGATGGAGGTAGGTACACCCCCATGGTATCTGGCGGCCATTTTACTACCCCATCCAGCGGCGCCATATTGCTATGTGCCACCCACCACCCCCTACGTCTAGGATTCCCGGTTATAAAACGGATGCACCTGTTGCACAGAAACTATTTCGCGTTCGGCCGCGATTGCGAAATGTTGATAAAGGTAGTTTCCGAGGTTTAGATCTCAGATCGTAGTTAGTAGTAGCTTCAGTAGCGACTTTTCCAATCGGTATTAGATTTTCTTATTTATTTAAATTTACATATTGTATTTACATTTATAAACATTGTGTTTGGGGAGGTGGGTGGGGTGGTGTGATTTCCATATTAGACCTTATGTTATGTTACAATGTAATTAACATTTTTGTGCGTTTTTAGGGAATGAAGAAGGCGAAGGCCCACGGCATCGGGGTCCACAGCCAGGAAGAGATTATCGAGTTCGGCAAGAACGACTTGCGCGTGCTCTCGGACTTGCTCTCCGACAAGCCCTTCTTCTTCGGAGACGAGCCGACACTTGTAAGTAATCTTTGTTATTTTAGGTGCTGATTTTGGCGATTACTTTGTTGTCCGTACGAATCTCGGTAAGTATAACGTGTAGGTGTCTGGTGCCTGGATTCTATTAATAGTTCGAGCTGTGGTGGTAAGGTGTCATTTTTTTAATAGTAAGGTGGTTAGGGGGGGTTAAAGATCAAATTATGTTTATAAGCTTGACCACGCCTCGAGGGGGTGGGGTGGTGAGGGGGGGTTTATTTTCGGGAACACTAGGAGTGGGGCGTTGTACATGTATATTACGTCCTTCCGCCATTTTCGAAAACGGTACCACCCCCAGACGGCGACCATTTTGAAGCTCCCCCCTGGGTGGTGGTAGGTATCCGGGACAAAGGAGGTACGCAGTCCCCGGGAGAGAGCGAATGCATCAGCGTGTGCGTGGCTTTCGGAGAAGCAACAAGTCTCTCAAGATTTAGTGCCAACCTTTGACCTTTGTGAACTTCTTGGCACATTCTTGGTAAGTATTTAGTCTTTAACGATTATAGGGGTCGGCTGGCATTCATCTTGAGGAGGTGCTTCATAAATAATTATTATTTGGTAAGCTTTTATCATAGGTCGATAAGATGGCGGCATCTCTAAGTAGCATCTACAATGATAAGAAGCAGCTTCTTTATGATTATAATTAATAACTTGCGATAATTTTGAAAAATTTTGAAAATGTTTTACAATACCCAATTGAAATTAGTTTGATGCGTTATCAAATTGATATAGGATAGTATTAATAGAATGTGTCTAAAATATTTTATTCAGAAACGCGAAAACATGATTTTCACTTCAACAGATCTTTTGCACGCCTCATAAGCGAAGCGTTGAGGTGGGTACTACTGTCACTTCGCGCAAAACATCTGATTTTTCAAACTTAAAATGTCTTTATGCATTGCACTTGTAAGATAATACATACACACACATATTAAGAAAAAACACTATTTTTAACGTTCATGATATTTTTGATGTCATTTTTGTTATTTAAACTATGTAGTTAAAAAACAGTTTAAAAAAGTTCTGTCTTGGACGTCCGTGTGTCTGTATGTGCGGATCCTTTTTCTTGTTAACACGATAGCGACCGAAATACTTTACTAATCGAGTCTTTTTTTTTCTCTTACGCTTGAGTATGCTCAGGAATAGAACCCTTTCATTTTTCAGGGTCTGATTCGATGTGGTTTAATTGTTATTAAATAAACAATAATAATAATTAATAAATATTTATTAAAAAAAAATTATGAGGCGTGCACTTTTGGATTTTCCAAATTATTTTGTTAGATTATGCTAATGCCGGTCTGAACCTGACTCAGTTTGAACTTAAACAAATTCGACTTATCCGTTTAGAGCTTACAGTTTAAATTCGTCTAGTGAAGGATTAGTTCCAATTGTTTAATTATTTAACTTCACTAATCTATATATATAAATGAAACCCGTTTTCCTTGCTCACGGCATCACGCGTGAACGGGTGGACCGATTACGATAATTCTTTTTTTATTATATTCCTTGAAGTACGAGGATGCTTCTTATTTAGAGAAAACGTAAATAGGTACCACGGGCGAAGCCGGGGCGGACCGCTAGCCATAATAATAATAATAAAATGGATTCAATCAACATCAACTTAATTATTTTAAAAGCTTGTTAGACTTGACTAGTAAGAAACAAAATAAAACTTATAAATTAAAATTAAATTAATAACAAATATTAATTTGATCTTTCGACATGCAACCGGGCGTGATAGACGGTCTTAATAAATGGTTAATAATAAATAATAATTATAAATTAAATACGATGAAATGAATACTTCGAAAAAATATGTACATGTCTGTC
This sequence comes from Colias eurytheme, assembly GCF_061535395.1. Lineage (NCBI taxonomy): Eukaryota > Metazoa > Arthropoda > Insecta > Lepidoptera > Pieridae > Colias > Colias eurytheme. The sequence continues at coordinate 3,217,346 of NC_142980.1, forward strand.
AAGGCGCATTCAACTATAAAATTATAATAAAATTTGTTTATAATAGAATAACTGACGTAATAAAGAAGCTAGGATTTAAAATGTTTTCTATATACGATAGTCGATACATAATTGTAAAATGTATAAAATAGTCTTGAACATAAACTATCTGAAAAAACAACTTTAATTTAAAATATGTTTAGGTACTCTAATGCAAGAAGCCGAAAAGAAAAAAACTTAAATGATCAATATAATTTAGTAACTAATTATACCAAGTCTGATCAAACAAATCTTACAATGTTCTATTGTAATTTTCGTAAATAAACTATGAGAGGGTTGCGATTCATAGAAGACGTAATTTTATTTTCATGTATTTGAAAATTAACTTAAATTTATCTGAAAAATGTAAGATTTCAATTGACCAGAACCAATTAAAAAACTATTCAAATCTTTGAATTATAGACGGGTGATAATATGCTCATATGGCTAATATACCTATACTAGAAATGGTTCGCTAAGAAAACTCCGAATTAAATAATTCGAAAGCAATTCATCCCTCAATTTGTTTAAAGAATTAAAGAATCATTTACTCGTTCCACTTTTGGAGGCGACGGACCGTGTCATTATTATTAATTACAATTATCGTCGAAACATGCAATACATATCTGATAAGAACCGAACGTGTAAGAACTGACAAACTAATGACGCAAAATTATTTGTAACAGACGTGTTTCTTGAAAAATGATTAATTGAAAGTGTAAAGGAAACTTAACAAATTGTAATAATCACGATAATTATAACAAATTAAATATAACCGGCACTACATGTATGTAACCTGTCTATAAATTATATATTTGCAAAACTTACGCTTACGAAAACAAGGGAGCCTATATAAAACTTATTACTTAGCTTTCACAGGTAGAAATAAGCGCCTTGTAGACTTAAAATTTTGCCATCACTGAAAGCTCGTGAAGTTTCTCAAAATTAATATAACTAAGTACAAGATGAACAGGCCGTGGGCCTTAAAAGTAAATTGACGCGTCTCGACACTAATCGAAAACGAATTAAAAATACCTTGCTTATTCGAGAAAACTTCAATTTAATAAGTTACAAACGTTTTGGGAGCTCAGACCGACTCAATTAGACCTTATTAAGATAAAAGCACAAAAAAATTAATTTCATTAGGATCAATATCAATTAGTCGTTGCAAGTTGATGAGTTGTATTGTGATTGAGCGTCATCCCCCTGTTGTAGATAAATATACTTGCATCTACAACAGTCTGGGGCTATATTCAATTTTCTGATTCGGTCTGTGGGGTGGCGGGCGGGGTGTTGACCTGTCTGGGCCCTACCTGGGCTAGGGCATCTATACTTTGACTTACAGCGCTATATTTGGAGGGCTGATAAGTTGTAACTAGGATAATAGGGCGGGCTTTTGTCTAGTTTAATGAGCAAAGTTTGAGATGATAAGCCGAACTTTTTCTAATATTAATCAGTCTTTTAGGATTACTTTTTTAGTCTGAAAGTCAAATTTAATTTCATGTGAGGTTTTAATGAAAAAAACGTATGTTGAGTTACATTAAATTTTTGCTAATAAGCCAAACTAAAAATTTTAATTTCTTTAATTTCCTCATGCTTAAAGAAAGAAAATCCGTCTTAAATTTCAATACACAAATTACTTTAACAAAATTAAAATGAAATAAAATTTCAACTTAGATTTAGATTTAAAATACAAATTCAAAACATAAGCATTAATTAATATTAAAAGCTCGATAATTAGAAAAGCTTCCGGAGCTGTAACGGACGGCGTCAAGCTCATATATTTATATGTAATGTTAGATTTCGATTTCCGCCCTCCGTAATTTCAATATGCATAGGGAACTCCATAGTCCAGGATGGCCCGGGCTTTTAATGGCGCTGCGAGCCTGAAATCGATTGACAGTCGATATATAATTATATTCGGAGGTTGTCTAGTCGGCGGCGGGGACTGCACTCGCTCGGCTAGTACCTCGCATGACGCGACCATGCATGTTGCTCTCACCGCGCAAATTTTGTTTATTGTCATTTGAGGAACGACGCTCTCGCGGGGTTGTTTTGAACTTGCGGCCTAGTTTATTGTAGTGGCGGCTTTTTGTTTTTCTCGATTATTGGAGCGTGGCTCGTGTTGCGCTGTATTTTACCCTGCGCCGGCTTACGGATTTCCGATATATTGAAATATTATTGCGGTTCTCAGGTACGTGGTCGGAAATTTAATAGATCGCAGCTTATCTAAACAATAAAGTTTGTTGAGATGATGTCGTGTAAACAATGGATCAATACGAAGCTTTTGCGCTTTAAGGCTACGTGTTTTTTCGTAGAGAGGAAAATTTTCGGGAAGTTTCTTTGTTTGTTTACTAAATTTATTCATAACAAATATTTTCTTCATATTTTCTTATTTAATATTTCATTCGTTTGCGTTGATTCGAACAAATTCGTAATAATCTAAATATTTCGGAAATTTTTTGATAACTTTTTAATTAGGCTATATCAATTATTCATAGATACTTATAAGTATTAAACTTATTCAGTATAAACGTCTTATCAAATTTTAAGAAATAAATACAAGAGCTTAAAGTTTGTTTCTCTAACGTAAACTTATCAGAGGTAGGCTTTACAAATATTTTAATATAACAAAGGATTGTTGAATCCTCGTTGCTCGTTTTGAAATTTCACAAAGAAAAAACATTAGAATATTACATTTGAAGGCCCTTTTCACAATGTACTAATATCCGATGCAAATAATTAATTGATATCGATTGTTTGAACACTCGAGTAGCGAAGTTAACTAATGACCGAAGTCGTTAATCTATATTCTAGTAGAAGAATTAACAAACGTCACACACTAAGTATCGAATTTGCCTTTTCTTTTTTCATATTTACAAAGAACACTATTCAAAATTATTCTTCAATCTAAAGTAAAATTCACATCTTGAAGTGGTTTAAACCATAAGAAATAAAATCCTTAAACCAATTCTAAACGAAAGTAATCCAAAAGCTCGAATTTACCTTCTACAAAAGCTCGAATTTACCTTCTAGAAAAGCGTAGGCGAGATCGTTGCCAAAGGCTTCCCTATCGACACAAAACAGAGCGTTTGTGCCGAGCAGACGTGTCTTAAGTTGAAATCATAAATTTCATTGGCTATATTCAAATGTACCAAAATCGCCTTACTTCATGACGTGACGGTAATGCCATGACGCGACCTTATTTCTCAACGAAAAGAAGTTTCATTTAAAAAAGTAGTTACATCCAAACCTTTGCACAAATACTCTTTAACTCAAAATACTCAATTCCCTCACAGCTTGATGTGGTCGCGTTCGCGAACCTCGCGCAGCTGCACTTCATCGACAAAGAGGTGCCGCACCTCCTGCGGGATGCTATGAACGATTCGTTCCCGAATCTGGTGGGGCTCGTCTCTCGCATCAAGGAGAGGGCTTACCCCGACTGGGACGAGATCTGCGCTAGCGAGCCGGTTCCAGCCAAGAAGGAGGCTAAAGACACCAAGGAGGGCACGGGCCAACCAGAGAAGCAGCCGCTCGAAGAGCCGGAAAAGGAAAAGGTAGGTTCTAATCCTGATGCAATTTCTCCTCTTTATAATTTACTAGACTGAAGATTGTTCTCAAAAGGAATATTTTTAGTTTTTCCTGTGATCGATAGCGTGGAATAGCTTACAAATTTAAATACGAACTCGAGTTCTTGAGATTACCGCGTTTAACTAAACAATTCTTCAGCTTTATTATATTTACGTATAGATTAGATTTTTTTCTATAGACATTTTATTTGTAAAGTGAAAGATTTATCTTCACCAGAATTAAGAATCTTACTGGTATTGTAGGAATCAGGGGCGTGCACAGAGTTTTTGGACAGGGTAGGCAGAAATATTGCAATGATAATAAGTCATAAAAACTAATATTTCATATTGCAGTACTGATATTTGATTGGAGATACATAGTATTTCCGCAAAATAATGGAAAACATATCACGAACATAGGTCATATTATCTATAAAATAATTGTCAAAGTAGGTATGATATCCTAATAACTATATTCTATATTATGTAATTAATGATTAACTTTACCTTTGTGTATTACAAATTCCGGTATAGATCCATTTATAGATCGGCCTTTTTCCTATCACTCTCTGTTTGATAAAAGTTTATTCATAAAACAAAAATAAGAATTTTTCGTTAAATTAGGTACTTATGCCTTATTATCTTACAAAATACACTGATGATATACATAATCTATTTAGTTACTCTCAAAACACTTCACTTGCAAATTGTCGTAGTAAACATTATTGATTTTCTCAAAAAACTTTAACCTCAAAGTAAACGTTTGTTATTTCCAAAACAAAACAAACGAATAATGATACTATTTGCAGATGGTCTTTACCGCTACAAAATTGTATATACATTATCACACTTCTTAAATTGGTCGCATATTCAACTTCAGTTTCGACTTTCGATGTAGTTCCGAATTCGGTTCGTACCTAATTCGTATATCTTCGTAAAAAGACACTGCCTACCTTGTGTGTTTGTGTGCGTGGTTTTATTACATCAGTGTGCCGTGTTTATAGGCACGCACACATATAAAATATGCGTAGACACGCAGAGCACACATATAAAAACTTAGACACGGATAGTTTGTGTCTTTGCCGTCCCGTGACGTACTGGGTCCTGTGGCGGCGCTAGTGCAGCGCATGAATAGTGACTTGAGCCGAGCCGGTGTTAGAAATTAGATAATAATGCTACCAAAATACCGATAGATGGATCTAAAATATATTTGAAATATATTTTTATTTCATAACTACATTGCGCAATTAATAAAATTTAATGACGCTGTGAATTTCATTTATGCATATTAAATATTGATCAGAGTTTGGTAAATGGTAGGGTAGGCAGTGTCTTTATGTCTTTATGGAATGCACGCCACTGGTAGGAATAGGCAGAAAAATTAGATGTACAGTATTTATATTTATTAAAGACAGTCAACAAAATAATGTGAATAAGAACCGACACGGTAGATTCACAAAATGGCCGCTTCATGCTATTTCTAGTCTTTATGCTTCGAATGGCAGAAGACTCAATTTATATAAAGCCAATGTAAAAGTAAAAATAAAAATAAAGCGATTTGAAAGAAATCTTAGAATGTTTTTTTTTAATTTTTCACTTTTTACCATAGATCCACATCAGTCGGTCACATATTGATTTGATAAGTATAAATAAATACAAATCTTAATATTTACAGGACGAAAAAGAGGAGCTCGCTGAAAAGGAGCCCGAAGACAAAGAGAACGAGAAGGAGAAGGAAAAGGAGAAGTAAATCGAATTTGGAACCGCGCCAAACCCATTCGAATTTCAAACGGCGCTACATTATTCACCTATTGTATAAATAATGAAACGGTGGCTGTAGGGATTAACTCAATATCGTAGTTAATAGACGCCGCCATACTAACATGCAAGTTACACTTAGGCTCGTTGCAATCTGTATATTATAAGCGTGTAAATCCATTTGTCTTTCCCGTATCTTCAGTTTAAGACGCGAAAGCGCATTTTTGTTTTGACATAATTAATTTAATTAGATTCACTGTTGTGTCGTTGTAACGCGACTTTGATTCGTTGGTTCGATGTTTTGCTTATATTCAATCGTCGATTGTTCGATTCGTTTGATTTGATGTTTTGCTTATATTTTGTCGTATCGCTGATTTGATTTGTATCGTATCGAGTAAGTAATCTAGTACTTACATCCGTAGGTCATATATTCAGCAGATATTGTAGTGTGTTGGGTAAATTTAGTGGTAAAATTATTGATAACCCATCTATGTCACTTTGTATTGTTAAGTATGGTTAGCGGATACCGTTTCATGTATGCAATGTTCTAGGGAGCATTTCATGACCCTTTCATATTAGAACGTAGACAGTCGTCAAGTTATTTATGAGCTCATACGTAATCATTCATATATAGATAACCTTGAATGTTGTGAAATTACAAATTTAAGTATTAGTATAATTGATACCAAAAATTGGCTGATTTTTTAGATAATTGGAATATTCGATCGAGAAACGTTAAGAGCCGGCGCGCAACTAGGCCGTTTCGGAGGTTCTCGTAGTTTATTTCGATTCGTACGCGTGAAAGAAAATTTACAATTTACAAATTTACAAATTTGATAGAAACGAAACTCCTGGAAGACTGTTTTTCATCGTAATAGTTAATAGTCCATAAAATTTTTGATATTATATTATACGTTTAGGTAAGTCTCTTTCGATCGTACCCCCCCCCAACCTCCCGCGTTGGCGCGTGACACGCCTCTAGCGGACGGCGGCATGGTGGACGTGATCCCGTCCCCGTCGCCGTCCGACGAGTCCGGCTCCGGCGCGTCCGGTGCGTCAGGCTCGGGCGGCGAGCAGTCCGGCGAGCAGTCCGGCGAGCAGTCCGGCGAGCAGTCTGGCGAACAGTCCGGCGAGGAGTCCGGCGAGCACACGCCCGAACCGCCCCACGACAGCTCGCCCGAGCTGTCGCCACACCCCAGCCTGTCGGACTCGGACCCGCCGTACGACCCGCTGTACCGCGACGCATCTCCGCCCGCCCACATGCTGGTCGGGTTCGCGCGCGGCCCCACGCCGCCGTCCCCCGACGAGCACGCGCACGCCAACAGCCACGCGCGCCACTCGGACAGCTCGTCGCCGTCCAACCCGCCGTCGCCGTTCCCGCTGCCCACGCGCTACGCGCTCCGGCGCCCGCTGCCGCTGATCCGCTCGGCGCTGGCCATGGCGCTGCCGCCGTACGCGCAGCCCGCGCCGTGGCCCCGCGCGCCGCCGCCGCACGACCACACGCCCACGTCGACGCTGTCGTCGCTGTCGCCCATGTCGCTGACGCCGCCGCAGTCGAAGAGCCCGTCGCCGGCGCGGGCGCGGCGCGCGCTGGCGCAGAGCCTGCGGGCGCGCGCGCCGGCGGGCCTGGGGCCGGCGGGCTGCGGGTCGGCGGGCCGCGGCGGGCCGGCGGGCCTCGCGCGCTCGCGCTCGCTGCCGCAGCTGCCGGAGCCGCCGCTGCCTCGCGTGCGCTACGTGTGCCCCTTCCCCCTGCTGTCCCTCCCGTCCCGGCCGATAATACCGCTATATCGTCAGGACTCGTTGAAGAAATCCGTATCTGAGCAACAGTTGGTCGACCTATTTTTCAATATGAAAATATAAACTCCGAGATAAAATCCAGTATTTTGAGCGTATTGGTTCTTTATCTTGGGTACATATTGTAAATATGAAATTATTTTTCTGGTTACTATATTTTGGTATTTATATATTTTTAAGTATACAATATTTTTCCTTCTAAGAAAAAAACAATAATACTTACATATAATTTTCTATCTATATATTTCTCTTGTATAAAACGTTTAGGACAGATTTGCGTGTATTATATAGATTAAATGTATACTTTATTTGTATTATAATAAACTTAACCCAGCCCACAGGGCTATAGTTTGCCAAAATTAAAATATAGTAATTTAGAAACTATTTTGATGTCTCTCTTATGTAAAACATAAGGGGATATATTCTTATCATCAAATTAAATTTCTTTCAAAATGTAATGATACGGATCCTTAACGATGTTTCCTCTCATCACTGCGCTACCATAATCATATGAATTTTTTATATCACCATACTCATTGATTTATCATCATCATCTTAGCGGTTATTATTGTCCATTTATCCTACTTTACCACTCATATCATCACGCTCATTATCACCATTATTTTCATCATCAATCATCATCATTATCATCATCACCACCCTCACCATCATCCATTCATGATTGCATATTGTTTGTTAGGATATCTAGAGGTGGTCACGTGTCGTCTTCAAAGCGCTTTAGTTCTTGGTGTATCAATCACAAGTTTGTACGAGTAAATATTATGGGAATATTTACGTGTAGATTTTCGCAACAACACGTATCGTCGACCAGTAGGTAGACTGGCGTCCACACGGCGATGCGACTGTGTATGCGCGAATTACCCGCCTCTTAACGTTTAGTTCACACTGAAACAGGCTTTAGGTTCTCGTGTTAGCCGTTTAGTTCGATCCCCGGTCCCATTATATTGTGTTAAGCAGTCGTCAGACCTATATGGCAGTTTGGGGCGATGCATGGTTCAACGATGTCGGGACATCCCGTCAAATAGAAATAAAGAGCAGCGTCGAAAGGCCTGCAGGGAACGCGGCAGAGGAGAGCAATACTTTGGTCGTGCGACTCTTTTACGTTTTTATGCCCGCAGTAACCCGGGACACAGTCTCGAAAGCTTCGCGTTCCCTCCATGTGACCTGTTTGATTAAAACGTCCATTTGTTTTAGCGATCGATCGTGCCGCCTCGCTCTCGCAGTTGAGCAGAGCGAAGAGCGTGTATTGTATCTTTTAATGGCACGGGTTATATTTCGCCGCACTATTACACGTCCGCAGGCCGTTGGCGCTCAGTCTCGTCGTGGAGACCCCCACCACACGCGTGACCCGTCGGTTAGAATATGACGAGGACGACGAATCGGCTCGTTCGCTAGTTAAAGGACTATCTTTAGACTAACTTCCATCTATATCCCTATATCTAAATTCTCTTCGTTAGGTTAAGATGTGTAAATTTGATCGAAAATCAACCGTTGTTCACATGAGTAGATATCATACTAAGTGTTCCGCTTTCCCGAGCAAGACATTCGGCACGGAGCACTAAATGATATTAGCTGTAAGGTATTTATAGTTAAATGTAAGCCGCCTCGCTTAGGCGGGCGGCACGTAGTTTTACAGTAAATTTAATGGATGGAATTAGTTCAAGATTTTATTTGATTATGAATTTTCATTTGACATTTTTGTGGGACGGTTGACTCCATAGTCCCTCCCGACACCTGCTGACCATCACTGCCACTTAGACTCGGGTGTAAGAGTTAAGATTAAGGATGTTAGCGTAGGAAAGGATAATTTGCGCATAGTTTTCATGTTAAAATAAGGTCATGTTTCGGAATTGTACAACCATTCGAGCCTGTTTCAGTGATCGGTGACGAACACGGCTAAGTCCATCACAGGCTCGAGCCACGTCATCTCCACGAGTGAGGCAAGTCGGCGACTCTGACCTTCGTATCTCATTAAATGTAAGATCCATTCATTCACAAATTAAAAGACACAAATTTAAGATAAATGTACATAAATGTTGAAGTGTATCAAAATGAAATCTGCGCGGTTTCCGCTTGGAGATGACGGCGGAGTGTCGGCGGGCGCACGGTCCGCCGAGCACCGTCCGCCGAGCACGGTCCGCCGAGCACGAGGAGGCATTTCTTCTGAGAGTTTTCGTAACATTAGACGCGTAAGGCTAGGAGTAAGATATTCGGATGGTAGACGTTGAAGCGATTGGCAGTTTGAAGTTTGAAGTCATTATTCCAAAATCAGTGGTGGTTGCATCGGAGCGCGTTTCGTTTGTCTCACACAATGTAATAGTATAATCAGACTCGTGTTTTGACTCAATTTGTTTTGTAAGTTAGTGCTGTATGACAAATTAATGGTAATTATTATTGTAGCTATGTGTACTGTATGTTTATAATATTATAGTTATAGTAAAAGATTATTTCTATAATTATTAATTAGATTTATTTGATTATATAATTTGTCGTTTAGTGTTTTCAATGTGGTTTTTCAATTAATGTGTCAATATATTATTAAGTAATATTCAATTTAGATAGTAATGGTTCGCCATAAATGTACCGAGTTATTATTATAATTCATAAAATAACTGAGCTTTCATTGGATACAATGTTCTTATAAGGATTTCAATGTAACATTCTGTCGACATTAAAGTATATATCTAATATTTGAACACTGCAGGCTCATCAGTGAGATATACGAGGACACTCGTAAATCCAGCCGATGTGCTGCGCAGGATTTTTTCTTATTTTCCTTCCTTTCCTTTCTTATAATAGTCGCGATAAATTATGAACATGATTTAATTCGTTTAACAATACTTTAAAAATATATTTTGCCAGTAGGAAAAGACATTCTTCACAAAATATATTCAGAATAAAATTTATTATGTTTAAAACACAATAGAGTATATGAAAACTAAGGACTTAAAATATGCACACATACACATACCTATAGACACATTAACTTCTTACACAAAACTAGATTGATTTTTTTCATTCTTCCTATAAATGCTTGCTCATTATATTTAACATGTACTTAACTACAATTATTTAGAACCTTTTCCACTTGATAATTTAATAGAATATGAACATGCAGTTTTTTGACGATATGTTCGCACAAATAATAAAGATATTAATTTAAATTATTAAAAAGTAATAATGTCGCTGCCGCCAATGTACTAAGCAATATAAAAAGACCCCTAAGGTTCTTGCGAGCACTGATTTTAAAGCATAGTACACCCATAAATGAATAATTTTGGCACTGAATTTACCAAATCATGTACACATGTACCTAATAATACGTACTTTGGTGACCTGAATCAATTGTTCGTAGTTCTAAAACAAATGGAAAAAAGTTTACACAAATACTTACTCGATAGCGGTTGAACCACAGTTGAACCGATTTCGTCCATTCTTTTTTTATAATATTCCTTGAAATACGAGGATGGTTCTTATAGAGAGAAAACGTAAACATGTACCACGAGCGAAGCCGGGTTGACTGCTAGAATAAAATTTAAGAACTTTGAGAGGATAGCGTACAGTAGTAACTTGAAGGTACCAGGCAGTTTATTCAGAATAATCTATCTGATAATAAAAGTATAATAACTGTACGAAATAATTTAATCAATTAGAAATCGTTTAGAAATCGTTCTCAAGGCTGTGTTAACTACTCACAGAACCTTAAAAATAAGAAAGGACTTTAAAAAACTCACCTCAAGGCGTACATTCTCACTGCCATGTCCTCGTGCATCCTCCCTTTTAGCTAAACGATGTCCAAAATTTTTGTTTCCTCGGATATACAATAGTGTCAACAAACATTGTAACATAACACTACTATCGAACTACACATGCAAGAAGGTCATAAAGAAATGGTTACATTCGCTGTCTTTTGAAGAAACCGAACAATTACTTAAAGGACCACTGAGCTGACACACACTATAACAATATGCCTTCACTCACAAACAATGACACACACACACAAACACGCACTCACTCACGCACACACACACGCGAACACACACACACACACACTATCACGAACACGCGTGCTGCAAACCGCAAAATAATGTACTTTGTTTTTCTTTTATTTATTTTTTATTAATTGCATTAACTTCCATTACATTAGATTATTTACCTAGGTACTTGTTAACTTTCTACTGTCCATAACATATGTATATAACCAAGAAGCGCAACTCAGGGTCCCAAGACACAAGTATTTCACTTAGTTTGGGACCCACTGTCGTACATTAATTGTAAATCATATAATGGACAAATAAATTTATTTCATTTTTTTCATTTCATTTTTCAGAACAATCAAAGGCTGAAATTTTTAAAAGGATGTTTCGATCAAAAATGTTTCGTTGATTCCCAATTTGTTTCCGTGGAATATATTACCTTGATATTACCTAATACTTAACTGTTTACTTTCTTCGGTTATAAAACGTATTATTGAGTTTTGTTGTGATGATAGATAGGTAGTTAGTAGATGGATAATTATTTGAGCCATTTTTCCTAGGGGTGTATACTGATTACTGGTGTATACAGAGTGGATTACATACCACTGTTTGAAAGAACTTCTAACAATTAAGTCGGGCTCCCTCTGTCCAGTAATAGAAATATTAATATGAAATTTTGTGAAAAACACAAGTGGTAAAAATTAAAAGCAGAGTCATCTCGAGGCAATTTTATGAACAAACTTGATACGTAGCTGTTTTATCTAGACTTGAGAAAGAACATTTTCAAATTTTCAATATCAGTAGCTCCATCTATATTCTATTCAATGTACTTGAACTGAAAGTAGGGTCTTAGTACGTTTTGTTTTAGAGACATCTGTCGGTGATTTGAGAAACTAAGAAATCATGCCTGGATGTCGTTGAGGAATCCTATACTTAGGTAGGAGGAAAAAATGGCGACAAACGCGCTTTCCTAGGCCGAACCTTAGTTGAGCTGCTTAGCTCAAAAGTTGCTTCGCGAGGCTGCTCGCCCTGTTAACCCGCCTAACCCGCCTAATAACCACCCACTGAATAAGTTTTACCACTATTCACTAATTAGTAGGTAATCTATTATAATAAAATGCTCATTTTGGATATAATGATTAATAACTAATGTTCATATCTTCTATACCTAATATAAAAATGAATCCCAAAATATGTTGGTAAGCGCATAACTTGAGAACGGCTGAACCGATTTCGATAATTCTTTTTTATTATATTCCTTGAAGTACGAGGATGGTTCTTATGTAGAGAAAACGTAAATATGTACCACGGGCGAAGCCGGGGCGGACCGCTAGTTATTTATAAATCCGCAAGTATTGATTTCAATTTTGTTATTTTACTTAAATGCAGATAAAATTAAATGGAATGGTTTTCATATTTTATATTTCCGAAGAGCGAGGATTTAAAATAATATTTGCTTGCTGAAAGTTTTTGCCTGAAATCAATATATTACTTATCGTTAAATTGAATATCATCTTTCAAAGGACATTCGAAAATAAACAAGCAAATAGTTACTAATAGCATATATGGAATACGTAAAATGTAATAAAATGTGAATTTTATAATAATAGTTCTTTGTAGAGAAGCGGCACATAGCACCTGAGCACGGCTAACAAGAGGAATAGAATAAATAATTGCGAATTTACGTGTTGCGAGATAAAATCCTCTACCTACATTATCTATACATCATCTATTCATAATAACGAAAAATTTAACTATAGTCCTTTTCAACTAGGATGATTCCTATGACACTTCATCGTGTTCCGAATTACGTATTTTATGTTTAAAACGCCAAAATAATTTTATCATATTTTATGGCGGCATTCTTACCAAAAATATAAAAATGAAACATCTTAAGCTTATAAATCAAAAACAGTATTGTTTAGTTTAATATAATGAAAAATAAAATAAAATAACACCAAAATATAATACCTACGCAATTCGTGTACATGAAATGGATCGTTGAAAAATCATAGAGTTGGAAAATCATATAATCGGCGCCTATCTTGTGATCGTTTGTCAATCGAGTCAATCGTCTGTACGAGTGCGTCAGCCTTGTATACAAGTTGCATTTTTATATTGATACTTTACGTGGTATTCTGTTATTGTTACTAATTGTTAATGTTGACTTTTTGTTGCTATTGTTTGCTAAGTTTCCTTAGTTAATTGTTGGCGAAATGCCGAAAAAACTAATTTTGGTACTTTATTCAAAGCGATTTCATTTCTATATAAAATATTATCGATTATCGGAAAAAATTGATATGATTTCAGTAAAGACATCTCTACACGTGTCAAAAATCGATGTGTCACAGAAATCATCTTAGGTGGAAAGGACTATAATGTTGTTTCATGTACCTAAGTAAATGGTGAGAAGTAAAGGAGATTTAGCACACGATACTTAATTAAAATAAGGCAAAAATACATATTTAATTTTCAATTACATCTCGATTTTAACCAGCGTATAAAAGCTTTATAAAATTCCTCATTTACCTGTACAGAGAGAGTTTAAATGAAAGAAAGCTCCTAAAAAATGTGGCTGCAAAAATTGCTTTTAAGAAAAATTGCGGTTATATTCTACAAGGATTTCATAAAACTGTACTCTTGATAGCTATTATAGTCCGCTTCTTTATAATGGAAATAAGTAAGATCTAAATTAACTTAAAGTATCCTTATGTAATCGTTGCTCTCATTAAAACGGAGTAGATGTAGTAAAAATTTTATCGAGAATATTACCTGAAATATTTTTGTGTACTATTTTGTACGACACATCACACAGGTCATATTTTTTTTACTTTCTTCATCGATTTATCTTTATAAGAATGACGTAGAAAAATATACACCAAAATGCACTCACTCAATCTATGCTTTTGAATTCCCTCCTGCACCTGTGCCTGCGCTCAGTTGGACAGCTTACAAGACAGTGACGTTATACTTTATAGTGCTGAATGCTATTATTAGATACATACAATACATATTAATTCTAAACAGGTCTTAAATAATTATTGACCCATCGGTTTTTGACGGGCATTCTTTATGGCATTATTTTAACCCCTTGACCACCGAGCGGCCAAAGATTAAGTATAATAAGTCTTAGTTAATACGAAGTTGAAGCTTTTGGTCCTCTTTTACTATTTTACTTGAGTATGTTAAGTTCTCTTTTGTTCAACTATATAATTCTCTGAAAATGACAGCGTAGGCGGATGGTTGTACTATGAAATATTATTACAGGATTTGTTTCTATTTATATTAATTATTTAAGTGATTGTGTGGAATACCTATACATAATATTATTTGGTAATTGGTTTTTACTTATTCATAAATAGTAATGGATCAAAGTTTATCTGTATAAAAGGATAATGAAATACCTATGCTAAACTGATATAATATGTAAACGAACATTCCTTCATTATTAATTTTCTCCTGTGATTTTCTGAATTCAATTTTTTTTTGATGAGTAGGTATATTTTTATGTACAATAAAAATCATCTAAGACATAGTGATAATGTGATTAAAGTTTTCGAGTTAAGAAACCAGGTTACGAGTAGGTTATATATATATGGCCGTTGCATTTCCCTTAATTAATCATGTAAATTTTAACTGACCTTTTCAATCTGCGGTTCGGTCAAAGCTTCCAGATTCTTGAGATTTTATTTAAATTTTATAGATGAATATTAAATTTATTTAAGAGGTAACTTTTTATTTCTACCTAATTGAAAATTTTAGTTGAAGTAGGTACTGTATATAAAACAAAATAAATAATTCGCTTTTACAGTAACCATGATCATCATCCATGGATGGGCCCAGGGCCATGGAATACTAAATCGAAATAGGATAGGATTCGAATTCGAAACTTGAAAGAAACGTTAAAAAAAAATCAGTGGAAAAGAGCCCGTTTTTAATTAAACTTTAACAAAAAAACTAACCAGGTAGATACTATATATTTTTTACTATAGTCTAAGAAAATCCTTTGAAGATCCTCACTGGCCAATTTAATCAAAGTCCATATAAGTGTCTGGCATATTTTAAAGCTCGGAATACGAGTTTGATCGTAAGATTAAGTAACCAAGACAAGAGCCTGGATTATGGCAAAGCTTTATTAATACGTTATTTTTAACCTTTATAACGTGGCTTTAACTTGCATATAATTTAGCTGTGATAGTCTAATATTGTATTAACTCTTGATTTTAAAGTTCTTAGTTACGTAAAATTCGTGTGCTATATTTAATTTCACAGATTTTATCTTAAACCAACGTACCTAATGAATATTAATCATCCAACTTAAGTGAAGAGAATTATAAATTACTAGCTTCCGCCCACGACTTTGTACATGCATCCCCGTTTTTCCCCGTTCCCGCAAGAATTTCGGGAAATCCTTTCTTAGCGGATGCCTACTTCCTAACATCTATCTGCATGCCAAATTTCAGCCCGATACCACCCGATACGTCCAGTGGTTTGGGCTGTGCGTTGATAGATCACTATATAAGTCACCTTTGAGTTTTTTATATATATAGATTATCCTGCTAGGAAATACATATATACTTAAGTAATTTTTGCAAACATTTTATTTAGTTTATGTTCTCCTAAATTTTAACATTTACTTCTTTTATAAGTTTTATATTTAATTGCATTTTTACTACAATCCATTTTATGATATAATAATCGTCAACACACCTAACTATGCTGAAAACAAATATATTCCCAAATTACCTATGGAATTTTAAAGCATGTAGAAAATAAGCAAAGCAAAATGATTTTAAACATCCCGCTCAACACGATTCACGAACTAACCGCGTTACAATATTTCAAATCTCACGTACGACGTAAAATACACTTCAATTATCGGAAAAGTTGCAAAATGTCGCACTTATTCAAACTTTGCGGTTTCACGGCAGACGTCCGGACATAGTCCATTACATTATAGCATCGCTAGATTAATTTATCGGGCTTTTACTGGCATCGAATTTCAGAATCAAAGTTAAATCGGAACACGGTGGAGTGAAGACTAAAGTTATTAAACGGGGAGCACCTGGCTAGTTTCTGCTACTTGTTAATTAGGACATGTTAACTCCGACACGCGAACAGCCTCTGCGGCGGGACCACGAACTTGAGCAAACTAGTGGTTGGTAATTATCGGCGTATACCATAACTATGTACGACTCAAATGCCATTGTAGAATTAGATGGTCACTTGATCTCTTATTTCTAGGCTAAAATTTGGCTAATAGGTAATATTCTATTATCTGATGACTATTATAGATAATAGTATAACATGTTTTGTTTTGGTTTCTCCATAGTTACGAATGTAGGTACTACGTAAGAGGAACAACACAATGACTGCACAATCTCAAATCTGCACCTGCGAATCCAGTAATTGAAGAGTGCCCAATCTTCATTCTGTGTAATTATTTTATTGTTTCAATTTAATTTAAAGGCTTTGTATCTAGGGTGAAACAATTGTTTCTTAATTAGTTCAACTAATAAGTAATTTTTAATGCGAAGTTTAGTTTATAAAATAACACACAGAGTCCTAGCATGGTTCTTAGGTGGTATAATCATCATCACTGTATACTAATTAGTATAAAACAAAGTAGCTTTCTCTGTCTCTATATCCCTGTGTATATGTTACGGCTAAAGGTAGGTGAGAACATAAACTTAAGATTAGCCGGCTAAACTTAGGTTTATATTCGACGAGGTGTTAATGTTAGTTTGTTCTATCTTTAGCCGGCTAAACTTAAGTGTAACCGCAGGCCCGTGGCTAAAAATGTCGGGGTGGGTAGATTTGGTTACTATAATACATGTAAGGAACAGGGCGAGTGTTTTCTGGCACTTCGCCGGCTGCTGCCGCAGCACGCTCGCTGCGCTCGCTCGGCTCGTGCGGGTCTTAAGAGTTCTAACCTAACCTAACCTAGCCACCAGCTTTCTGCCCTGAGTCGGGGTGGGTAGATTTGGTTACTATAATACATGTAAGGAACAGGGCGAGTGTTTTCTGGCACTGTGCGGGCCCCTCAAGCCCTCCACCGGCCCGGCGCTAACCAAGTCTACCCACCCCGACATTTTTAGCCACGGGCCTGCGGTTACACTTAAGTTTAGCCGGCTAAAGATAGAACAAACTAACATTAACACCTCGTCGAAAATAAACCTAAGTTTAGCAGGCTAATCTTAAGTTTATGTTCTCACCTACCTTTAGCCGTGACATATATATTTTAAAACCACGCATCGTATTTTGACACCTTATTTAAACAGATAGAGGTATAATTTATTAGGTTTTCGACAAAGCGGGCGAAGCCGCGGGTGCAAAGCTAATACCAAATAATATGTAGGCTTCTACAACCGTTAAAGTTTAACTTAACTAGGTAACCGTACACTCGCGTCTTGCACGTAAACTTTACAAACTTCGGCAGATGTGCAGATATCTCGTCAAGTGTTAAGGTCTAATTATCTCAACTTGCAACTGATGAACTTTAGTTTGATGCTTTTCCGAAATTTAATGATGTTCCGTTTTTAATCATTTTTTACTTGTGTGTATCATTCTCGTTCATTTCATTCGCTTTTCATTCACTCATTCGTCGTATCTATTGGCTAGCGTGGATCAAGAATGGTCATGTTGGTTGCAGTAATTGAACAACTACCTACTTTTACGGTCAGCTTTGCTCTGATGCATTTTAAGATTAGGTTATTTCAACTTTGTCTAAAAATGACATATTTAGGAACGAAAAGCCCTCAATTGCGTTTCTCTGGATGTTTTTAAATAATTTTAACGTATCTACCTAGTTATATATATTGCATATTAAAATCTGTACCTGTGCTAAACAAATGCGACGATTCAAAAGCATTTACTGCTAAAGCTAAGTTGAATAAATGAGTGTTTGACTTTAACTAATAAAGGCGAAACTTTTACTAGCAATGAGGATATTTGTCATTCCGTCACTTTAAAGCAGACTGAATTTGCTAGAGTGATGTTTTATAAATGCGGTAGCTAGGTAGCTAATTAGTAAGGCTTTAGTCTAGATAAGATTGTTGTATGGATGTTGTTCTGGAAGGAAGATGGTTAAACATATAAATAGTTACCACCTAAGATTTATTACTACCTACCTAATTAGTGGTAAAGACTGAATAAAACTATTTAAATTGACACTTAATTAATTCCTGGTTCCTCGTAACATACTAGCATATTCGACGTAATTATTTCCAATACCAAGAAAATGAAGCCACTAGAAGCGAGCATTCGTTAACAGTTTTCATTGGGTACACAGAATTTCATTTAAAAAGGGTTCTTTGAACTACTTAAAGGCTATTTATATTTCATCAATCATCAAACTTTTATCAGCTAGGAGCAATTTCTAGAAATTAATAATTTAATTTACCTAGTATTTTTTCAATACGTTGCCGATGAATAGAACATCGACGAACTGCTACTGCTAACTCCTACACTTTTTCAACTCACATTCGCAAGTCAGCTAGAAACAAAAGTTTCAAAGTAAATATAACTTAGTACTTTCAAGAAATAGAAGTTTTGATTGATTTAAAAGTTTCAGCCCAGTACCTAGATGCCCAGTCGGTCAATTTAATCAAGATGCGGTGGAGTCCAGGCAAGGAAATAAACAAACTTGTTTATGAAATTCGCGAGATAAATTGAAAATATTTAACCACTATATTTTACTCTCTTTATAAGATAGAGGTTCCAATTCATACATTGCAAACGCAGGCTGAACCCTTCGAGTTTTATCAAAATAATGTACTAAGTATTATACACATTAAAAAGGTCTACAGAAAAGTCCGCGATGGTATATGTCTATCTCTTATGGATAAACCACAATAACTTTTTTTTGTTTTTTTACGACAAATAATGGCTAATTTTCGAAACGATTTTAACCAATACAGCATTAATCCTTAACCAATTAAATACCTTGAATACATTGTTCATTTAATATAGATCTATATGGCCCTTTACACCGTATGATTTAAGTGAATATTTTCGAAGATATTACAGATTTAAAAATTGCGGGACGTACCGTTTGCGGTATTTTTTATCTACGATTTTCTGTAGATTGACACTTTTAAAAATTCGTTATATCTTTTGAATGGAATATCCAATTTTTTTCATTGAAAAAGTGTTTCGCTGGTATTGAAATAGTCTATAATAAAACATCATTTAATGGGATAAGGATCAATATATTATGTGTATGGATAACATGGTTTGATTACTGTCGGCACTTCTATTTACTTTGAAAACGTAAAAAAGTTGTTGTAGTAACATAACTACTGAAGATGGACATAATATTATGGTATCGCGGAATTTTTTGTAGATATTGATCCATTCTATAATACCGTAGAACATTTTTTTTTCTATCTTCAATAGATTCCGCAGCGCACGCGATGACAGAAGTTTTATTGCGGAATTTTTTACACCTTGGGTTGCATTATTGCATTTTTGGTAAGGATCTCTAATTTTTTTGAAAATGCAATATAGCCTATGTTGCTCAGTGAAGATGCAGCTTTCTAATGGTGAAAGAATTTTTGAAATCGGTCCAGTAGTTTATGCGTGAAAACCATACATACATACATACATAATTACAAACCCTTCCTCTTTATAATATTAGTATAGATACCCGTGCGAAGCCGGAGCGGGCCGCTATGTTTTTATATTATGTACAACGTTCACAGTTTTTCTGTAGTGTATTTAGTATCAGGCATCAGCATTGCACCCGTGCGAAGCCGGGGCGGGTCGCTAGTACTTCTAATAATTTATACGAATTGCTTATTGTGAAAACGACAAAATTAATCACAGTGTACGTAATGTGTGCATATGTATAATATTATATTATAAGTTATTGGAATTACATGCCATGCAGTTCAGATTAATTGATCGTTTTGTATCAAAGTATGAAGCTTTGAATGAAATGTTGTGTTTATTCTTACTCAGACGCTCGATTCCCATACGAATGTTAATTATTTTTTGGTAAATTGCTTTCAATCAAGTTCTACTGTGATTTTTATTGGAAAGATATTGCCGAAACGTATCAATGTTGAACTATTTTAGTGTTTGTGTATTTAAAAGTAATTAAAATATTGATATTCCATATAGATATGGAAACGCATCAATACGCGAAACTAAATTGTGTGTATGTCGTGGCCATATCGTAGATTTGCTCATTTCATGATATGATCGATCATTTCACGAAATGGTCGCATTTCATGAAATGGCCAACATAGTTTGATCAGATCGTTAAATCGTCAACGTTTCACGATTTGGTCATCCACATTTGGCCAGATCGTATAAAATATATTAGTCCATAAAATATTGAAAAAATTCAGAATATTCTAAAAATCGGCGAATGCCAGAAGCGAATCGTTTTTGCAATAGAAAACAGGTTAGGTTAGGTTAGACTTTGATAAACAACGCACGAGCCGAGCGAGCAAAGCGAGCGTGCCGCGGCAGCGGCCGGCGAGTGCCAGAAGCGGATCGCTTTTTAAAAAATGTTGTGTGGTTTTATGAAACCACGGTAAAAGTGAAACTGTTCGAACGGTTCCGAACACTGCTTTGTGTAGCGCATGTCGCGTGACGGTCGGCTGCCGAGTAGGTATACCTACCCGGCAGCCGCGATACACGTGACATGCGCTACACAGACCAAAAAGTTTGAGACGATGTAATAAAAGTTTCACTTTAAAAACAAACAATTATAATAATATAGTAGGATATATAAATATATAGCCTAAAAGAAAAAATGCGTCTTAAATTATTTTATTTAAGACGCATTTTTTCTTCAATACATATAAGATATCCACATTTTCCATAGTACTCGAACCTCTTCGTCGTAAATTGTTTGCTATGACTTTCTTCACGAATTATCAAGTTTTTAACTCCGAATAATTAAATTTTCGCCAGCGGCCGCCATTTTTTCACATAAACACAGCTTGCAGCGCCTCTACCAATGATTAATGTAACTATTTTACGATATGATCAAACAATTGTGATCATTTCATGAAAAAACCGCGCGTTTAGTTTGCCATATCGTGAAACGATTTCTTATCATTGATCTGTTCAATCCACATCATGATGTGGCCAAACTAAATTGGCCATTTCACGAAATGCGACCATTTCGTGAAATGGCCAATCATTTCATGAAATGAGCAAATGTACGATATGGCCACGACATATACATAATAGATCGTACATATACATTCTGGCTTCTGCAATGTTCCGAGATTAATATAGTAGTCATGGAGTATCATAAGTTCTATAAAATCATTAGTAGTAATCATAAGTAATTTATGAACTGAAGATCGTCTCATAATCAACATATGAAAAGAATCCATAAGAAAATATTAATATAACCTCACAAGCGGATTAGATTAGCCGATGTCTCGATGCGTACTTACTACGTTTTTTATAGTGGAGCATGCATTTAGGCATACCCAGGGCACTCGGGGGAAGAGCCATGGGTTATGTCGGACTCACCCTGCTGAGTGCAGGGTCCTACCGACTAAACTCCACTGTGTTCCGCCGCGCCGTGCCGCTTTATTGACGGGGCCGCGGGTATTCGGTAGAACCGCGTCCGCAGACCCGTCAGCGGCAGCCTATCTCCAGGCCCAACGCGAAAGTGGCGGGAGGCCGCCAGGTCTACCTTCCTGGGGGGGCGGCGTGAGTGGAACACTTCTCACGCCGCCTCTCCGCACCGGATGATGGATTATGTCTCGATGCGTACCTTTTTTTTTTTATAGTGGAGAATGCATTTAGGCATATCCAGGGCACTCGGGGGAAGAAACCCTGGGTTATGTCGGACTCACCCTGCTGAGTGCAGGGTCCTACCGACTAAACTCCACTGTGTTCCGCCGTGCCGCTTTATTGATGGGGCCGCGGGTATTCGGTAGAACCGCGTCCGCAGACCCGTCAGCGGCAGCCTGTCTCCAGGCCCAACGCGAAAGTGGCGGGAGGCCGCCAGGTCTACCTTCCTGGGGGGCGGCGTGAGTGGAACACTTCTCACGCCGCCTCTCCGCACCGGATGATGGATTATGTCTCCATGCGTACCTACGCCAAGTGGCAATACAATATAAATAAATGAAATCAAAGTTTATATTGTAAAACATTGTGGAAATATAATAAAGTGCTGTGCTTCGAGCTACATATTATTATAATGTTGCTTTTACTACGTATGTCATGTACCCACAGCATGTACCTATCTCATCAACTTATGATTTTGATTAAGGAAAAATTTTTCATTATTTTTTATTGACTTCCTGTTTTCAAAATTACGAAGGTGAACAGAAATGACTGTATATATTTATTATTTTTATATGAATTAGGTATCTATAGTTTTAAATGTGATGTCTCTGCAGTTTTCCAGATTATCATCTTTGTTGATGTCAAAAGTCAAGCAAATAATCAACAACATAATGGATTTACCCAACAAAATGAACCATCATACCTACTACTTATTATCCTGATCAGATTGTTAGATTGAATAGAAATGTACCAGGATAAAATAAGTAATGAATTATATTAACTCCTAGAGATAGTCGATAAATGGGCTATCTAACACCGAAGGAATTTTCATATCGGATCAGTAGTTCCTCAGATTAGCGCGTTCAAACAAACAAACTCTTCATCTTTATAATATTAGTATAGATAATTGCGTCGTTGTAAATTACAACTACTTATACTATCATCATACCTATAATACAATATTTACTGCAAATAATAATACCACTACAAAAGTAATTTTCACATTCATTACTAAACCATACGAACAACCATTAAAAATACATGAATCGCAAATAAAACTATTTTTCAAACGATTTGTCGAGTTTAATTACGAACAAACAAATCTTGCAACGTGGCCTGCGGTATCGAATGCAATCTAAAATTGTTTAGTCCAGTCCCAACGGCATGGAGTTGCGAATGGTACCACTCTTTGCGACGAAGAAATACATAAATTTATAAATTGTAAGTGTTGACAAGATTGTAATGGAAAATATTAAGATTTTTATTAGAGATTTATTAAATAAAATTAGGCTATTCAAAAATAGCCAAAGAGATACTTTAAATCTTTAAAGAGGTATTTGTTACACATTAAAAATGTATTTAAAGAAACAGCGAACATCTACAATCTACATTATAGAACCATGCCAACTTTATTTTTGCATGCAAGTACTTCTTAAACGAATAACTGTGTTGTTATATAAATTAAAATAAAAATATTTTTATTACACAATAAACTAAGCAATTACTTAAGGTTCCATACTGATATGTCGTGTCTTATTAGGAGGCATATGTCCTGGAAGTCATAGCTAAATTAATTTCCTACTTAGCAAGCGTACTTCCTCTAAACCGACATTGCCAAAAGTGAAACAAGGTTCTCCATTAGTATAATAAATTATAATTATTTGCAACAAGTCATTTTATTCCTGAATGTCGTATATGTATATAAGGTATACTTTCAAAAAACAAAACAAAACCTAGGTAGCCCTAAAGTTATAAAAGTGATATGATATAAAATAAACATCCCAAACGTAAACGTGCACTAGATCTCTGAATTAAGTAAAATAGTAAAATAAATAAAATAGTAATTAAAACGCTAGTGCAGCGGGTAAAACAAATTAACCTTGTACATGTCGTGGCCTGGCCAAATGTCGATGACCAAATCGTGAAACGTTGACGATTTAACGATCTGATCAAACTATGTTGGCCATTTCATGAAATGAGCAAATCTACGATATGGCCACGACATATACATCTTTATCTAGTTTGTTTGTTTAAACGCGGTAATCTCAAGAACAATTGGCAGGATTAGAAAAATATTTTAATATATAAATAAATATTTCAGGACAATTTTCACACACGGCACCATCTGATCCCATACTAAGCTTTCGCTTGTGTTATGGAAACCAGATGGCTGATAAACATATAACATATAATTTTTAAATAAATACTTATATAGATAATTAACACCCAGACAGAGCAAACATCATTCATCACACAAATATTTGCCCTCGGTGGGAATCGAACCCACGACCTCTGGCTTGGAAGGCAGGGCCACTACCAACCAAGCCAACCGGTCAGTCAAATTTTGATTTCAAAATTAATGTTAATCAAGATGGAAGAATTTACACCATGTCAATCAATCTCTAAGCAAAGAAAATACATAATAATTATTATAATTCATTTATTTATTAAATAATAGATTAAAAAATTAAAAACTATTCACTTATATGTATAGACATTTTATGTTTAAAAATTACATTTTATATTTAAATAACTATTCACACATATAGACATTTTAAAAGCACGGTATAAATACAAGTAACTTATTTAATGACATACTTTAAAAATTGTACTTTATTAAAAAAAAATATACACAACATTAGGGCCTGTTCAGTGCACGGACGGTCCGCGTCGCACTGAATCGGGCCTTAGTTGTGTAATTTATGTGATATCAAAATTCAAATATGTATTTTGTATTTTAGTAAAAACTTTTTGGGATATAGTCTATATTGGTTCTTTTGTCAACCATGGATAAGTATTTCACTTCCGATAGTATTTTTGATGGTATGTTTTGTGAATTGTTATATAGTTTCAATGGTTCCTTGTATGCAAACGTAGGTGATGCCAGCAAAAGGACAGCTTTTCTCTGAATTGCGCAGACGTTGTAAAAATTTGACTGCTTTTCTATTTCTTCAAACCTGAAAAAGAGATGTTTTTTAATTTAGAACAGTTATTGGATTTTCTCGGAATCATTTTTCGTTTGATTTTGGCAAGATAGAACAAGATTATGAAATATCTTGATAGTATTTTAACTCATATGCCTGGTATGCCAGTATTTTCCTAATTAACAGAAACTTGTAAAAACCTAGCAGTGTACAACAAAAATACATATCATAAAATTACAGCAACTTAGACTTATTACTTATTAGTAGATACATTATCTTATTTTAATATAAAAATATCATCACTCCAACAATAATATCAGACACCACCAAATCTCTGGTAATATACTCACACTGGACATGTTTCCAGTTTAAGAAATATATCTTGTTTCCTCAGCAAAATGACGGCATTTCGTACTGCCGCAGCGCCTATCACAGAGGGGTATTCATCCAACATCCCCATATCTAGTATCATCCCACACATACAGATGAATGTCGCCGCCAATTCAATGTCAGGATCATCACCACTGCACCACAATGAAAGATAGGTTACAAATTCTTGAGGTAGCACCGGTTGAGAAGGCATTTTCTGTAAAATATGTTCAGTGTCAGTAGGTACTTTATTTATAGAAGAATTTTTTCTGTATAAATCATTAAAAAAGACGTTTTACAATATATATAACTATGTATAAGGCATTAAGTAAGACAAATTGCATTGTTATTTTGTAAGATTTTTACTGTATGTGTACAAAAAGTTTTAAAGTAAAGTTTAAAGTTATCTTGATAGAAAAATAGATACAATTAATAAATGTTTTTGCCAGCAAAATTACATAGCATTCAATCAATTCATTTAAAGTCTACGAGACGTACAAAAATAATTAAATAGCAAACGATTCATTGTAAAAATCATTGTATCAATATTTATATATAATGCTGGTTCTATAGTCTACTCATACAATCTAAAAATGAATGATATCAGAGTACATACCAAGTTTTTTAGAATCATTGTTTCAGCTTTAAGAAGATGTTTGGCGGTAAATGCATGATTCGAACATTTCACCAACTCATGAGAAGTTGTTTCTGGGCCATGTATTTTCTGGGCTATCCAAAAACAGGCAGTTGCAAATACATGTAAGTTTTTTACAGGCACTTGGCCAACTGCTAATACTGAATCCAAATACCAAGTTGCTGTTTGAATTGTTGCTGGATTACCACCAGCACCCTAGATAATAAAAAAATAATACATTTATTTTTATTTGATTTTCTATTAGCTAGTTAGTTAATGATTAAAAAAGTCTTTCAATAATCGTTGTTCAATAATGTTTAACTTTAGAATTTTCAGTATAATCCAGTCACCAAATTATAACATAAATAAAGAAATTCTTATGAATTATTTTCCAATCATATTCTACTTACATTGACTTTTAATAACCAATTCAATATACACGCTCTAGTAGTATTTGGTGTCGTAAAGTGTTTAGGCCACTTCTTTTCTTTAGTAATCAGATAAGTAAATATCTCCTTTGCATATTCTGGTGGAAATGAATCTTTGTATGTTCTTATTGCTGAAAATCAATATTACTTATAAATACAAAAATAGAATAAATATCACAGATACCATAAATATAAATAGTAATGGATTTATTCAATCCGATTTCAAAATGATAACTTGATTAAATCTTTAAAAATAAAATGAAGTTAGGTCAGTTACACTTGTTATACCTAGTACCCCCAACGAATGTACAATTTTTATTAGATTTAGTTGGTTTTTATTTATAGTATATGTATTATAATTTTTTGTATTACTTACAAAGTTCACTCTTTGCGGGACACTGCAAACGACCTGGTAATTCTATGCTGTGGAGTCGTTTTGGACTTTTCTTAATGTTTTTTGTCTGACTAGATCCAAAAAGACTGGGTGAGGCAGGCGTACTAGTCTTTTTTAAATTATTTATACCTAAACAATTTCTGAAGTCGTTTTTACTAAAATATTTAATGTTTTCGCTGCTACCTGCTATCTCATCGACGTCATCATCGGAATCGGCTATATAAATAACATTATTGTTCAGGTCATCCTTAAAAACGTCAATATTCGAATTTAAATCTTTTTGATTATCGCGTACTGTGACGTGTCTTGAAATGAGTGTTAAACTTCTTGATCTTCTTAATGTATATTTCTTTTCCACTGGCTTGTTAGCATCTCTCTTTATATCTTGGTTTGGTACATTTGATGCCTGGGCATGCAGAGTGTTTAATGGACGCCTTTCATTTTCCGAATTTTGTTTTATTACTATCTTCTTAGAAATTCCCCCCAATGGATTCAAGGCTAATGGGATTTTCGATTTAAGTATGAATTTAGTTTCATTTTCTTTGTTAGATGCCATTATAATCTGACTTATTACTTAAATTATATAAAACAACCGACTCCACCCAGCGCAGCCGTTAGATTGTTTTAAGTAACGTTATGTCTCAGTTCTATTTAATTTATTTCAATCTACCTTCTATCATCACTCGGGATGAACGTTATTATAAGTAATTATAATTAATAAAGGAGAATGGTGGTATCGGTAAAATTTTTGTTGTGCCACGTATTCGTGATATCGTTATGTTTGTATTTATAATGATCATATGTATCACTATTAAATTTTAATTATACCGAATAAATAGAAATAAAAGTAAAAGATTTTGTTTTGAAAGATATATCTATCTCTCTCTTGCAATATTGCTTGCAGTGTTGCTACTCTCGTAAATTGATAATACTTACTACAATATACAAGAACAATAATTACGACGCAATTATTTTCAACTAGCGGTGCGCCCCGGCTTCGCCCGTGGTACATATTTATGTTTTCTCTACATAAGAACCATCCTGGTACTTCAAGGAATATAATAAAAAAAGAATTATCGAAATCGGTCCACCCGTTCTCGAGTTATGCGCTTACCAACACATTTTGCGATTCATTTTTATATATAAGAGATTAAAACGGTAAAATATAATGGCATCTAACAAAGAAAATGAGACTAAATTCATACTTAAATCGAAAATCCCATTCATTAGCCTTGGATCCATTGACGGGAATTTCTAAGAAGATAGTAATAAAACAAAATTCGGAAAATGAAAGGCGTCCATTAAACACTCTGCATGCCCAGGCATCAAATGTACCAAACCAAGATATTATAAAGAGAGATGCTTGTGTGTGTGCAATAAAGTATTATCTATCTATCTATCTTTATTTGCGGATTTTTAAATAATTGCTTATTAAAAAGATGTGTAATGCAAATAGTAACAGTATCTCAATAGAATAAATACGTCTTGACAAATCGACAGTAAAATCAACACCAAGGTGGGTATTTTTAAATCACACTGACAATCAGAAGCGTCCATAATAGTCATTTAATGTCATATAATAGTTTCAATTTGCAAAATTGCCACCCTTCGAAAAAATTGAATTGAATTAGTTTCTATTTGAAATGAATGTTATTTATTTCGAAATAATGTTTATAACGATTTACTTTTCACAACATATTTTGTCTTGTAAATTATAAAAATAATATAAAAAGAAACTTGGGTTAATTTATAAATCAAGAACGACATAAGGTTTGTTCTTTCTTTGTTGTATTGTAAAAAAAATTATATGCTCAAATTGAATATAAGTAGAAGGGTTTTTACAGTAAAATAAAACAGCAATAAGAAAATAAATAATAATTTAATCATAAACATATCACAATATCTAATCTAATCTAATATATCTAATATATTCTCTTCTAATATATATATTATAAAGGCGAAAGTTTGTAAGGATGTATGGATGTATGGATGTTTGTTACTCTTTCACGTAAATACTACTGAACCGATTACAATGAAATTTAGCACACATATAGAGGGTAACTTGGATTAACACATAGGATAGTTTTTATCCCGGAAATCCCACGGGAACGGGAACTATGCGGGTTTTCCTTTGCAAACGCGGGCGAAGCCGCGGGCGGAAATCTAGTCTTCTATATAATTTACTTTACTAAACTGTGTACTTTTTCAATATCAAATGCTTCTGGTTATACAAAACAATCTCAACCTCAGCAAATCCTAAAAAGTCTTAACATTTGGCTTGTGAATTATTCATACAAGTACATCCGACTATACCTACACCTAACGAAACTAATCTATGAACGCACATGCATTTACAATAAACAATTAGTTTACAACAAAACTATTGATGACTATGTAGCTCTTCTACATATGAAGTTATGTAGTAGCTTTTATGTTAAGCTAATTCAAGGCTCTTCACTAGAAACTGAACGAGGATCAGCGATTTTTGCAGTAATCAGTAGGTATAAGATTGTCCAAAGTATCAATGACGTAGAAAATGCTCCAAGGATGCTCCACAGCAAAGAGACGAGGGCTTTCTCTGCAAACAGTGGAAGGTTCTTTAAAGATTCCAATGTGTTGCTAGCTGTAAAATAAGTTAAAGTCTTAATGTTAAAGTTAATTAATCTTAATATACTTAATTAGAACCTTTTTATATAGCTCTGTAATCTGTCCGAGTTGTAATAAAAAATAAAAACAATAGAAAACAAATTGACAGACTCTTAATAGTTGGAGTTGTATTGGTAACGTTAAATAGTTACGAATTAAGGTTTTATTAGATTCAAGCATTGATGCATTCAGCATCTTTTCTGAAATTATTTTATATCAAAAAGATGCTCCACAGACCGCAGTGCATCCAGCAGTTGAGTTAAAAAATATGTCAGATAATTCTATAGTTCTATAAAAAAGAATAGCGTATAAATATACTTTGGATCGAAAATAACCTGAGTATAGTACCTATATCTCAAAGATAATTAAATATTGATTAACGCGAAACAATTGTTGGACAGTAATTAAGTGTTGACAATAATTATTAATAAATTTTCCCTTTTTTCTATCAATAAGATAAAAGTTTATTCAAAACAAAAATAAGAATTTTTCGTTAAATATACGTACCTAACTATAGTAAAAAATACACCTGTGATATACCTACATAATCTATTTAGTTAGTTACTCCCAAAACACTTCACTTGCAAATTGACGTAGTTAACATTATTAATTTTCTCAAAAAACAAATTTAACCTCAAAGTAAAATATTAAATAATGTTATTAATTCCAGAACAATACAAACGAATAATGATACTATGTGCGGATGGTCTTTAACTTTACCGCTACAAAAATGTATAAACTATCACACTTCTTAAATTGGTTGCATAGTCAATTTCAGTTTCGACTTTCGATGTGCCGTGTTTATAGGCGCGCACACATATAAAATATGCGTAGACACGCAGAGCACACATATAAAAACTTAGACACGGATAGTTTGTGTCTTTGTCGTCCCGTGGGCCGTGACCACAGGCAGTGACGTACTGAGTCCCGTGGCGGCGTTAGTGCAGCGCATGTTATAAGAAATTAGTTAATAATGTCACCAAAATACCGATTGATGGATCTGAAATATATTTAATAAAATATAATGACACTTATTTTTCCACACATTATTTCAAGTTATCATAAGTTATATCTTACTGACAATTAAGCTAGACAGAAATTCAGAAGTTGTGAAACTGGTACAAATGGCTTTCAAGGTAATGTTAAATCACATTGTTACAATACAATTAATATTTTTCACCAACCTTAGCCAGAGAAGGAACAGACCTTGTAAGTTGTAACGGTACCGGTAGATGCGTAGAAAGACGGTAATGATACTTGTAATACTTGTAATGTAATGTATACTTGGCTTTGAACCCCTGCCTGCAGTGGAACAAAACCAAGATCTCCATTTCTATTCCCTAAAGAAGGTATAGTATTCTGGTCTAATGCACCAAATCTGTTTATCTGGACAAAAAAAAATTCGATAAACATATACTAAATAAATATCAAAAGAAAATAAAGTTTTGTATATGCTACAGTCCTTAACCTTATTGACCGGTAAAATGGTAAAATTAGTCAATAAGGTTATTGACTAGTTAAGGGTTTTGACTGTAACATATACACTACATATTATAATATTAATGTATAAATGTCTTTATAGATCATTAAAAAAATAGTGCTACATAAAAAATGAGTACTCATTACTACTTATTGTTAATTCTACCTTTTCTGTTGTTGAAGTTTGCGAGAAATGTCTTTCTTAATAACCCAAAGAACTCTTTGAATCATCTGTAAATTAGCTTGTTAGCTGTTAGAAGCGTCAAATGATATCCAACAATAGTAAACATTATTGTATACGCTATAAGGTATCTATCTGATATTGAAATCGAGTCTTTTGATCTCAAGTAGCTTACCATAATGATATGTTTAATATCTATAATCCCGATGAAATTGATGCTTAATTAGCAGTGTATGTTTATAAGTCGTATATCGACTCTTTTATTCATTAAAACGATATTTTCAAAAGCATTGAATCTTTTATCTTTTAAGCCCACGTCATATCTGCTTGTAATTAAGGCAATATTGCAGTGCTTGTAAGCGTAAAAACGCTTTTTGGCAGTACAAAGTTAAAATACGTAAAATAAAATGTATTTTCAACGTGAATGTGGGTGGATTGATTCAATGTCGTTCGATTCAGGCAGATGCAAGTAATCACTGCGTTACCATGGCAACTAAAGCCTTTAATTACGCGCCGAAATCACGTCGAAACACATTCGAAACATAACATTTGTTTGTCATTTGAATTCGTAATAAAAATGTTTACTCTTTTCAATCTTGACGAACGTTCTTAAAATTTATTAGCATAAAATAGTTAAGTAATGTCTATGCAATCTCATTCTAACTCTCTACTGCACACCAATTTTTTGCGAGGGTCGTATAACCTAGGTCGATAAAGTTCACATATCTAAACGGCCAAAAAAATTCGCTAGAATGTAAAAAAATGCCGAGGCACAAGGTTGGTAGATATTCCAGACTGGAGGAGTAAAAATGAATGGACAGAGGAGTCTGTAAATTTGCTTTGGGCTTGCTCGTTTGGTTGATTAAATGCATCTCGCTTTGACGCGCGTTTCTTTGACATTGTGTGATCCCTTTGTTGACAAACATTCTCCTACGGTATCTATACTTCTATACTTAATATTAAAAATGCGAAAGTAACTCTGTCTGTCTGTCTGTTACTCAATCACGCCTAAACTACTGAACCAATTTGCATGAAATTTGGTATGGAGATATTTTGATACCCGAGAAAGGACATAGCCTACCTTATATTGCGAAATATGTACCACGGGAGAAGCCGGGGCGGACCACTAGTTATCAATATTTTTCGTACCTACGCCTTTGAAATATTAGACATTGTTGTTAATTTTAATTATGTGCAATTTTAGGTACTTGATGATCATTGTGTTTTCAGGTGTATATTGTATGATTATTTTATTTTTTAAGTGTATTATCCTGTAATGTCATGTTCAATATCAAAGCGAAATAAGTATGTTGTGATATTACCTACTGAATAAATAAAAATGTTGAAGTGAAGTCTAAGAATAAATACCTACTTGTTACATCTTCAAGATTTTACGTAAATTGGTTCAGATATTTTCATTAGATAGAAAAATTTTTTACCGTTTGGATACTATTGTCATTTAGTGATCTAATATTATAGCACACTAGATTTCCGCCCGCGGCTTCGCCCGCGTTTGCAAATCAAAACCCGCATAGTTCCCGTTCCCGTGGGATTTCCGGGATAAAAACTATCCTATGTGTTAATCCAAGTTACCCTCTATATGTGTGCTAAATTTCATTGTAATCGGTTCAGTAGTTTTTACGTGAAAGAGTAACAAACATCCATACATCCATACATCCATACATCCATACATCCATACATCCATACAAACTTTCGCCTTTATAATAGTATATTAAGATTATAGTTCTGTCTCACGTGTTCCGACTAAATGTATTTAATAAACTGATTGCGTCTCCCAAATATCATTGATTTTAATTGTATCAAGGACATATTGATTTGTTAGTGCAGTTATTAGATTGATACGAATCAAAACCTTTGATTAGCCTTGGTATTCTGGTAATATTATAAAGAACTAGATTTCCGCCCGCGGCTTCGCCCGCGTTTTCAAAGAAAAACTCGCATAGTTCCCGTTCCCGTGGGATTTCCGGGATAAAACCTATCCTATGTGTTAATCCAAGTTACCCTCTATATGTGTGCTAAATTTCATTGTAATCGGTTCAGTAGTTTTTACGTGAAAGAGTAACAAACATCCATACATCCATACATCCATACATCCAAACAAACTTTCGCCTTTATAATAGTATTAAGATTAAGATTATATGAATACACATAGTTTAATTTTTCTTGCAGAAGTAATTTAACCTTTGTATTATCATTATAAAAAATGAATGTGTATACATTCAAGAATCTAGTACAAATAAGAAGAAAGAAAATTAATATGTTTTAACAAACACAAAACTCCTTTTACGGATAATAATATGAAAGCAGCTTATTGTCCAGTTACGCGACAAAAGTTACGCTAAAGCTTCGTTTGAAGCTAGTTACAAGGTAAATAGAACTAGAAAAGTGAAGTATTTTGTTTATTCATTTTAGACGGGGAAAATTCTAGTATAATCTCGTTTCACCTTTTTCGCTGTGAGCCTTTGTTCCTCATACATTTATAGTTGCCTCTCAGTGATTATGCGCGAAATTATGTCATTGTTCAAAATTGTACATGCACGGCCTGACGTCACCAGATAATAGTCTTATTGTGTATATTGTTGCTACGGTACTCACGAATATAATATGCTAAACGGATCATTTGATTCACTTTGGGAGTATAATTATGTAATTAAAAACAGGCGCCGCCAAGAAAAAGGTCTTGCGCCTGATTTTTGGTAAATTCCGTCTCATTGGCTATGAAAGAGTTCAGGGAGCGATCAATTTTAAATCAAGAGTAAATAAAAAACAATCCTCTTTTTGATATACAGAGTGTTCGAAATTCGAATATTATAACAATAATCTACAACTATTGGAGTGCATATTACCACAATATTACTGACAAAGAAAAATACACTTAAGTTTAAGGAATAATTGAAACAATGTTCTTAATTTTATCAAAGGGCGTATGACCACGGACAAAAGCCACATAATACATCACGTGGAACGTTTTCAAAAAGCTCGTATTTCCCGCTAAGAGATCATCGCAACAGTCCAAGACGTCAGTTTAATTATAACTTTTAATTGAAACTGGTGCCGGGAATGGGCAGGTTCCTGTAATTTACAACTAAAATTACAGTCCAGCCGGGAATCTAGTTCCGGAGTGGGGATTCCGTGACAGAGACGTTGTAGGGGGTAACACAGTATTACCCGACCGTGTGAAGAAAGTTATGCTTTTAGGTGTATACAGGGTGTCCCACTATTGGTATACTAAGCGCGAAGGGACTTGTAGTTTTGCATACACTGATCACGTAAAAAATACTTAAAAACAAAATTACATCAAAAATTTTTTGCTAAATTTTTCCTGAAAATCTATGTTTTCTTCTCTAGCTTCGCGCAGCCGGCATATACCGCTCCTCTAATGTGAGCATTTTGTCTATGAAAAAATAATCTTAAACGATAGCTCACGTGCTGGTGGCAAAGTTGGGTGGGTTGCTTGTTATGGGTGTACACATAGAGTTTTAAGAATTCATCTTTTTGAAAAAAAAATGCGTCTGGAATTTTTTAATTATTTTTTACGTACTCAGCGTATTCAAAACTATAACCTCCTTTGAGTTTAGTATACCAACAGTGGGACACCCTGTATAATATGGTACGTTTGGATTTTAACTGAAGATAATAAGGAATAATTTTAATTATATGTTACATAAACGCATAGCTCATTGAGGGGGAAGATAGGTCTTAATAATTGTTTTCTTTTAAAACCGTTTCTTAAAAAGTTCCTAAAAGCTTAGTTACCTTAAAGCTTTGTGTAAACTTTGAGATAACTGTCTCTTTGTTGTTTACTCAGTCAAGCCATTGAATCGTTCAACAGACGCATTCTGAAATACTGGAGAGCGATCAGCCATCGATAGAATATGAACACATATGAATGCTAACTGTGACGTAGCTCAAGCCACTCGTTTAGCGACCAGCTTTGAGATACTCATATTACCTTCTATTTTATTATTCCTGTTCCACGTACGTTCAATGTTCATACGAACCACTTGTGTATGTGATTTTGTGAAATATAAGATACTTTAAATATTTAAGCCTGTACTTCATTTTATAATATCGCGTCTTGTGGTTAACAGATAGAACAAAGAACAGAATTACGTGACTTACTAATATATTTCATGAAAAATATTTCAACTGTTCTGTTTCACCATACTTTTTCCACGTTTACACATTAAGGCTATAAAATTACATAATTACCTTATTCACCGCGCTATGTACTTAAAAATATGCTTTTTATTCGGTGACTAAACAAATAACCACAACACCTAAAAGCCTTTAAAACGTCCCGTGATACGGAGACTGGTAAAAGTTTAAATACTTACTTAATTAGAAATGTTATTCGAAGCAGGGCGTAGGTGACACACTGAGTATAATTACAGACTTGTTAGCACTTAGCTCCCGTTTAGGGTAGCCAGGTTTCTAAAATATACATAGATGATCCTTTTCCAAATCTTCTATATGCACGTTGAGAGGAACTTCTTTAGGCGCGTTGAGAGTAAAATTTCAGGTCGCGTCATGGTTCTACCGTCATGTTATGAGTAAGGCGTCGATTTTGGTATCTTTGAGTTTTGCTACAGAAGTTTCACTTCTGACACGTGTGCTCGGCTCTTTTTTATAAAAACGTGTGTGCATACAAAGTACACATATATCAGAAGTGAAACGTCTTAACTATGCTACGTTCGCCTTTTCTTACTCTCCCTCAATCGGTTTCAACCGTTCTCTCCATCTTCTTCGGTTCAAAAGTTTGAACGGTTATATGGAAATTTTATTCTCGATTCACAGAAATGCACTTGAACTACTAATCTACTTTCTAAACGAAATATTATGGAATGCCAATTATGTGACCGCCTCCTCGGTACAGTGGTTGACGCGTGAGCGTAACACCAAGGGGTCCTGGGTTCGATTCCCGGTGGAGACGAAGAAAAAAAAATGTCTCGGTCTGGTAGGACACAGAAGGCTGATCACCTACATTGTCCCTAAAGAAAATCGATCAGTGAAACAGATGTATAATGCATCTGCCTTTTACCCCACTAGGGGACATGGGACTTCACTTCACTTAATTATGTCCTGAAGAAGATATCTAAGTATTATAGCGACCTATCAAGCAAAACCCTTGGACGAAGTTGTATAGAGACATATTGTAAGAAACTTATAAAAAACAAATTGGCAAAACGGTACCTGCCTGCTCGTTCATAAATAGAGTATTTAAAACATAAAACGCTTATAAGCATAAAACAAAACAAAATTAAACTAGCGAATCCGATGCTGCGCGGTAAAATTTCCAAAACTGGTCACCCTAGCTCACACTGACAAAGTTTTGTACTGCAGTTGATCCCACATAAAGCCTAATCTGACCCAATTTAATTGAAGCGGTTATAAATTAACACGCTACAATAATTTATTTCAACTAATATTATAAATGCGAAAGTGTGTTTGTATGTTTGTCTATCTTTTACGAGGCAACGGAACGATTCTATCATAATTATGTGTTTTGTGGATGGATATATGTAGTAGCTTCTTTTTACCGGGGTTTCAATGATTTTTATTTTATTGATTTAAATCCGCCGCGGAACATAAGCTAGTTGTATAATGTGACTATCTGAATTATGTTAAAATAAGATGATTAGTTTCAATGCGTTTAGTGTGAATTGAATGATTGAGTTAAAGTGCAGTTAAAGTCTGTAGTGGCGAGGACCTCGGACTTTAAATCAATAAGGGCTCGAGACTATAGGCGAGCATGCAGGATATAAATTGATTTTTTAATTCATCTACTATAACATAACATCACCACTGCTCGAAAGGGTGAAGGAAAACATCGTGAAGAAACCGACATGTCAAAGAATCGAAAGTTCGTTGACATGTGACATCTGCCCAACCGCACTCGGCCAGCGTGGTGGATTATGACCTCTAACCCTAGGAGGCTCGTATCCCAGCAGTGGGAACATTATATAAGGACTGATGATGATGATGATGATTATGAGTGTGAATTGAACGGCTTCGAAGTTTCAGTTAATAAACCTGAATTGTTAGGTAATTAAGAGTTACGGTTCTTTAATCCTTATTAAGAAGGTTAAATCGATTAGTTAATAACGTTGCGCTCGTCTCTAGTTAATGAATTCACTAAAAACAAAAGAAAAAGTTAAATTTTAAATGTTGTAAACAATACCCACTTTATATTATTATTTACTATTATTTTATATTATCTGTTATGCAATAATATAAGTATTCCGTGTTTGTGACAGAACTGAATACAAAATGAGTATTTTAGAAACAGAAACTGTATAAATAAGATCCCTAAATCCCAACAGTAATAAATAGGATATAGACTTAAGAAAAAAGGAAATTACAAATCAAAACCCATAAATAGAACGTTGAATCGTTTTGATTCAGTCACAACCAATCAAAGTAACTTTGTTTTCAACATCTGCATCTTCATCTCTCAATGCAATTTTGTTCATTTCAAAACCTTATAGCGTTTAAATATTATTTGCTCCAACTTGGACAATACAATTGGGTTTGTTTGTTTATTTTGAGTGAAATGTGAAAAAGTGTTTTAGATAAATCTTCTTTTGTTGTTTTAATTAACTATATTTAATAGACCGGGAGATACTGACACAAAATTTCGAGTCATTTGTAACAGAATGGTTCGGCGAAAAAAAAAATTTGCAGATTTTCGGCGGTATGGCGACCATTTGGAATCGTCCGAAAAGTATGGCATGGCGATTTTCGTAAATGGCTGCACGACGATGGTTATCTGTGCAAAAGTTAGCCTGGTACAAATGGTTGAATTGTTTTTTTTAAATCAACACATTAGCGTCGGTATGGCGGGCTGTAAGTCACACCGGAAAAGTATGTCATGACACTACCGCCTATTTCTTTTTTATGGGCTATCGGTAAATTCTAAAATTTTTGTGTTACAAATCGTTTGACTTCGCTATTTTTCCAACGAGTTCGACTAACGCCCACGCGACTAATCCGCCGGTACCAGCGTTCACACCATCGTTTTTCTTTTTGTCATTGCGTACTAAGACCCCTGTAGAACCGCCATCCTGTTACAAATGACTCGAAATTTTGTGTCAGTATCTCCCGGTCTATAAACATTAACACACAAATATCATCTTCATAATACTCATAAATGGTCTGTAAATGCCTCCAAAATTACGTATAATTAATTATTATCTATGATAAAGTTTACAAGTTATACTAGTAAACATTCTTATACATATGGAAATTTCTGAGTATGGAGTTTATATTGGTCTTGATTGATCTAATTAAATTATGTTTCAAGAATAATACTGAAAATAACCTTGAAGTATAATAACAAAACTGTATAAAGTAAGTGTACAATTATGCTTTATAATTTGTGATATTTATTCTTAAACCAAACAACTATTTCAATGCGCTTTCAAATTATTTTCAAACGTAAATTTTGGCGTAGGTATTCTGGATTTCTATTTAAATTTACTTTTAACCATATTATCATCTAAAGGCTGCCTGGTATTCATTATTATCTGCTTTTGTTGAATAAATTTAACAAAACTCCTTTTTTAACTATTGACAGATGTAGAAAGAAATTAAACCAACAAGTTTTAGTTGCCTATTTAGTAAGATCGACTGTTTAAACTTTATGGCCGCTGTACACAGGTAGAGTAAACGGTAGAGTAAAGCGGTAGAGTACCTACTAACTATGTACTTACTATACTAATGTAGATTCCATTGGTAGAGTGGAGTACTAAAATTTGGTAGAGTAGAGTGGCTAGCAGACAATTACTCTACTAAAACTGGTAATTAATTAATTAATTAATTATTAATTATTATTTACTGAGAACTGGTAGAGTAATATGCTGGTTAATTCTATCTACCGTTTACTCTACGTGTACAGCACTCAATAAGAAAAATAATGTTAATTTTGTTTGTGCAACAATTATCACTATGGAATATGATTGCGTTTAAACGATTTAGCACCTTCATTGGTTATTTAATAGTATGTACTTTTCTGTTGTTTGAACATCGCACTAAATTAACGATGTCTTATGTGTTTGCTGACCTTACGCGTTATCCGATGTAGCGTGATTGAGGAGTCCACAGACATGAGGAGTCATATTTGTTTAAATACACTAAAAAAGATACCATTGGTTTTCCAGAGGCAAATGGTAACTGTACCTTGCATGTAAATAATTTTTTATGTTTCAGTAAATTTCACACGTTTACTTTCACATTACATAGGTACTTATCTTCACTATATAGTCTAAAACCAATTTGCTTTTTCTATCCCTATATTTTAGAATGTATGCTTAAATCTTTAAAACTACGCAACGGTTTTTTTAATAGATAGAGTGATTCTCGAGGAAGGTTTTAGTGTATAATTTACTAGCTGTGCCCTGCGGTTTTACCCGCAGTGCTCCGCTCCTGCCTGTGTGCTTTACTCGATAAATGGGCTATCTACTACCTAAAGAATTTTTTAAATAGGACCAATAGGTCAGGTCAGGAATTATTGTTCCTGAGACAGCACGTCAAAAAAAGCCTTACAATATTAGTATAAGATTAAGGTTCAGACAAAGTGGTCAAAGCCGCTTGCGGAAAGCTAGTTATTACTAAGAGATGGTGAATTTTTTCCTATATTATATATTCTTCTATACTACGGTCTATAGTACTATATTATCTGTGCTATGGTATTCCCCGATACAAAAATGATGGATAGTTGGAAGCATTTTCGTATAACCATTAACCACAGTATAATTGATACAGACCATGTCGGTGTCACGTCAAATTAAATTCAGAAGGGCGAGCTCTGAAAGGGTGTCGTACACACGCTTTAGAGAGCTAATTTACAAATACTCATACTAAATACTATTGATTAATAATTGGTGAATATTGCCATTCGTATAAATATATGTATTAAAAAACATATTATGTAATTGATTTTTTTTTATGAAAATAATAAATTTAGATAACTGTTTAGAGCTTTTTTATGTAAGTTACTACAGTGAAACTCACGGCTTCTCTAGAATGGACAGAATGGTACACCAACCTGCGTAAAAAGCCTGTGTTAATTCACAGTATAATCGATCTCTGTACCAATTTTCATACAGATACCATGAGCTGTTTTGTGTGTTTTGTGTGAAAGAGTAACAAACATTCACACATTATTACCAACTTTCGCACTTATAATATTAGTAGAAATATTTATTTATCTGTTACTTTATTACAAGTAGAAGATGTCCGATATAATCCACGTGGCTCCATTGGTCAAGGCTGTATCTAATTATTATTCAGGACATAGCAACACAGTCTGGGTGACATGTTTGGTTACATAGATTGTATAACGTATGAATATGAAATCAAATTTAAATTCTATTCAATTATGTATCCTTGTATTAATGTATAATTATTATTAATTACTTGATGGACATATATTTACTTATACATACATGTAATTAGGCAACACGTATCATTAATTATTACGTCAAACAAGAATATTTTTTTAATGGTAACACCAAACTCTTTTTTTAAGGTTCCGTACCCAAAAAGTAAAACGGGACACTATTACTAAGCCTCAGCTGTCTGTCTGTCTCCAGGCTGTATCTCATAAACCGTGATAGCTAGAAAGCTGAAATTTTCACAAATGATGTTATTTCCGTTGCCGCTAAAACTAACAACAAATACTAAAAATTAAAAAAATATATATTAAGGGGGGTTCTCATCGTACGGACCCTTCGTGCGCGAGTCCGACTCGCTCTAGGCCGGTTTTTTCTTTTTTTTAGAACGTGTATGATGCATCACTGTGTTGTGCATCAATTTTTCCAAAACATCGCGGCTGAATGGAATCTAAACCAGTTCCTTTTAGCGTCCACCCGTCATGTTTAGGCGTCACGTCTAACGGAGATGAAAAATCAACTATGAAAAATTGAACGTGTTTTTTGGAATTTCAATTGTTCTTGTATATTGTTTATTTATTTACACTTCATAGCGTACGGAGTTAGCTTAGTATAAAAATTGGTACAAAATATTTTGTGTACAATTGGCGGTCGTAAGGCTCTACGCCATTTTTTATTTTAATTAATAACATATTATATTATGTGTTCATTTGTAGCTTTCAAATATTTACTCATGGTATTTTGTTGGAATTGTTTCTGTGGTTGAAATTTCGCAAATTACTATTTGTCAAATTGACACATCAAATACGTAAAACATTTATTTAGACTTTAGAGCATTCAACAAAATATCCTATATATAATTTGCGATGTAATTTGTAAATTAAAGTTATGAGAATAACTCGTAATGTACACCTTAGTATGGATAAGCCCTACTATTAGAAACAAATAACACGCAATGTTGGTTTAGAAATTTAATTTTTATTAATTTAAAAACCATATTTCAGCTATCAATCATAAACACGAACAACAATGAACCTTTCAGAGTGCGCCGAACATCTTGTAAGATTTTCAATAACCAATATCGTTTATATTTTTGTATGTTTTCGAGAAAACCTCATTCCCAAGAGCTATCATTTAAGCCTTAAGGCAACAGTGACAGTACAATGCATTTCCCGGTATTAGAGTCAGCTTATAAGAGAATATATTTCAAACAAGCGACCGACGAGGAAAAATAATTTTCTCTGTTTACCACGCCAGTGTAAACATGCCTCAAATATTGTACGATCGCCGATTTTATTGTGCCATTCGCAAGAACAATTGAGTTAGTGTGCACTCAGGTTTATTAACAAGACCACACGACGTTAAATAACCAGCTAGGTGGCCGAGCTTTCAGAAATATTTTGAATTAGAAATTCTACAAGAACTATATTGCAATAACAACCCATTTTTGACGAATTAGGCCATTTTTCATTGCTGATACGTTTGACTTTGCAATTGTAAAATTTTTTGTTTCTTGGCAGTTTTGAGTTTTTATAAATATGTATCTTTATACAACGGGAACATATTTTAATAAAGAAATAAGTTATTTAAAATTATATGTAGAGTCATTAAAACAAAAGATACATTGATGAAAAACTTTGCCGCGTTTATCTCTTAGTAAATTAATGATAATTATAATCGTCGGCATCACAATTGTTATGAAGTTAACGCACAGGGCTAAGCAATCAGCCAGAAGTCAGTCAGTAAGTCAAATTAGGGCAAAAGGTTATAGATAAGTAGAGTATTCATACATTCATCACAAGTATATTATATATATTATAAGCTTGAATCACTATTTCTGTTAATGTGAAGATTACAGTTTCAAAATTATTTCTATAAAATTTTTAAATTTTGAAGTAAAACTTCTGCGCGTTGAGAAAGGTGACGATTTTGGTATCTTTGAATATTCCCAAAGAAGTTTCACTTCTGACACGTGTGCTCGATTTTTTTAGTAATATTGTACAAATAATAGAGCTGCTCATATTATTAAAATTTTCTTCATAATTTGTTATGAAAACTATAAAAATATATTTTCTTTAAGTTATATAAAATATTGAGCGCTGTATTATTATTAGGTAGTAATAATGGAAAGTTAAGCTTTTATAAAAGGAGTTAAAATCCTTCGTTTCAGTTCCCTTTATTATGACGAATCCAACGACATTTCTGAAGCTAAAATTCACTAAGCCGTTAACGATTAAGAACTTGCTTAAGATATATAAATAAATATTCTCGAAAAAACAGCCCTTGCAATCGAAAAAAAAAGTAAAGCAAGTATGAATTATTCATTTACATACATACATATTCATTTTTATTCTTATCTTAATGTTAGTGCTAAGTGTCAATTATTGTAAACATTGAAATAAATATGTAATGTAATTATGAGATTAAATTGTGAGCCAAACGTGCGCATTTTTTAGAAACTTTTTCCTTTCCGACACTCATGTTTACTTGGAAGAAAAAACTACGTAGCGATAAGGAGGCTGTCATTTCATAAACTCTTTGAACTTTGTTCTCGTGAAAATATGTGAAAAGCAATAACGAGATAATAAAAATACTTCCTTATACGTTTAATAAGATTCGGTATATAGGTTCAATATCAATATTACAGCAAAACAAATATTACCTATCCAATATATATCCAATAATCATTTATTGGAAAAAAACTATTTCTATGAAAACCAATTTTTAATTAATTTTAAATCTATTTCATTGAAATCAAATAAATAAATGAATTAAAATGTTTTAAAATACATATTCAAATCCCGCGTATCTTAAAAGTTAAAACAGTAGCGAACAAAAATTAATAAGCATTAGTAATAGATAACAATTAGTATTCGAGTGCTATCGGTTGTTGTACTCTAAATATAGGATGTACATGTAGTGTGCTGTGTGAGATAAAATGCTGTCATTGTTGCGCTCAGTCCAACCCGTAGCGACGCGGAGCCGCGAGGCGCTCGCAGGCCGCAGCATCATTCGCGCGCTAGCTTCCGAACGAGACGGTACCCTCCGCCCTCACTATGGGGCCCCCGAGTATCCTAAAGTACCTTCTCCTGTTCAACGCCTTCCTCCTCTCCCACGCGATTTGTCCGCTGCGCTGTGTGTGCGATCGCAACGCGGTCCGCTGCCTGAACCAAGATCTGCAAGCTGTGCCCAAGACGCCGCCCGAAGCCCACACGCTGTAAGTAAACTTTTTCAAAGTTTTATTGGCGCGTTTATTTTAGTCCGGCCCGAGCTGCGTGCAAAGCGAAATATTCCTCTTGGTTTGCCTGTGTTGCCCTGCGAAAACCGGTTTGTATTTATTTTATGCTCTGGAGCGGCTGGTGGCATCGAGTCTGCAATTATTTAAGTTTTATAATTATGCAAGATAATTTTCCTATTGGAATTGGGTTGTGTTTTGCAAGATAACTAGCTGCGGTATTTATTTTTGCGTGATATTGTGTACAATAACATACAATTTAGTTTGTCGGAAAATTTTGCAACTTGTTCCAAAGTTATAATAGTTGTAGGTACAATAATATTTTGTTAAAACTTCTAGAATTAACGTTGTCGAATTATTAATTTATAGGATACAATTTTTTTTTATCAGTCAGTTTATCGCAAAGTTTTGTAAACACATTAATTACACGTACAATATAATTATTAATATACTTAATATGATATTTAAAATATTTATTTTGATGCAAAATTCTAAGATTTTTAATCAATTAATAGATAGCGAAATTTCAAATATGAATATCAATTATTATACGATACATTAATGTTTAAATAGCTTATATTGAAAATTTTTTGCGAAAAATTGCGAAAATGGGGTTTTCACTATTTATGGAAATCATTGGTATAGCTTTAAAAAATAATTAAAAATGTCTTAAAATGCATTACCTACCTATTATTCTTTGACATTCGCATTTACCTAAGTATACAAACCAAGCTTATATTTTATGTGTCCATATAAAACTAGACTTTACAATTTTTATTGAAATGTGTTCATAAATTGTCAAAAACAATTGTACCTACAGGTACCTACATTAATTCTAATAACTTTAAAAACTTAAAAATCAAAATTATACAAATTTTGTAATACCAACAATAAAAAATTTAAGACTAATAAAATACACACACACAAGAAACATGAAATAATAATAATTAAAACATACATTAGTAACAATTACAGTAATTAATAAAGATGTCCGATTAAAAATTACATAAGAAATTTGTTTATCGTGGTCCGCGACAGTAAAAACATAAAAGGACCGAACGATAACTTCCAGCTTTTAACAAGAAAAAGCGAAATAATCTTATCAAATAATCCTCTGAGTTTTATTGTAAATAAAAAATTGTAACAATCCCTAACTAACAAACAGCCAATGTAAAACTTAACTTGAGCAATATAGTTCTATAACTTTAACAAGCTGACCTTCTATATTGACCTAAATAATATTATATTATCCCTGTAACATGAGTCCCTGT
Source organism: Colias eurytheme (assembly GCF_061535395.1). Lineage (NCBI taxonomy): Eukaryota > Metazoa > Arthropoda > Insecta > Lepidoptera > Pieridae > Colias > Colias eurytheme. The sequence goes on from NC_142980.1 coordinate 3,262,218, forward strand.
ATCCCTGTATCTTTACTCATAATATTAAAGCTGTAGAGTTCGTTTGTTTTTAACGCTCTCATTAATCTAAATTATTTGAAAAATTATTTCGGTGTTAGATAGACCATTTATCGAGGAACGCTATATTTATATAGGCTTTATAATATCATCACGCTAAGACCAACAGGAGCGGAGCACTGCGGGTAAAACCGTGGAGCACAACTAGTTATAATAATATGTAACATACAAAAATAATAGTACAAAAAACGTAGTCAGAAATCACGAAAACGTCAGCAAATCACAAAATATATCCATTGTAATAGCCGCGTTTTATCCGGGCCATATTTACGAAATCTACAGATTGTTATTTGAAACAAATATAATCTTCCAATTTACATTGTAGTATGCACTCGCGTCTTAGTTCATGATGTGTTTATTTTACCCCATTTCGCTCATATTCCACGATCTCAAAGCCAAATTTAATTATAACAGACTAAACTTTCGCAATTATAACATAAGTGCATTTGGTAATTCATAGAGTAATAAAGAAAATGTTTTAGAATTTAGATAATTATCACTACATAGTTTAAAATAAAGTCGCTTTCTCTGTCCCTATTTCTTTTTGTATGCTTAAATGTTTAAAACTACGCAACGGATTTTGATGCGGTTTTTTTAAATAGATAGAGTGATTTAAGAGGAAGGTTTTAGTATATAATTTATTAGGTTTTAGACAAAGCGGACGAAGCCGCGGGCGGTAAGCTATATTATAATATAGAAAGTTAATGTATTGGTAAGCAGAATCATATAAATTGCTAATCAAAAACATACAAAATCTTCAAAAAAAGGTCACATTTACGAATATTATGTACTTAGCTTTTTATTGTAAGTAAATCTTTTTTCGAAGTAATAGAAATAAGCTTTGAACATTTTCAAGAGTAAATATCTTTTTAAACGTTTTTCTGGTATTCTAAGATCAAAGGTCTAATCCATTCGTCCGATAAGAAAAATAATGTTTGTTTATATTTTTTTATTCCAAAATAGAGTTCGTATTTAACACTAGCTTTCCGCCCGCGGCTTCGCCCACGTTGTCTGAAATTACGTTAGTAAATTTTAAAAGTACTACAACCTTAATTTAGAATAAGTCGATCTATTAAAAAAAACTGTATCAAAATCAGTAGACGGAGGCGTAGGAAGCGAGTTTGTTTTATATTATGCATTTATTAAACCCATATTGAATAAAATCTATAAAAAATAACATTTGTGATCAATAATAATCTTTTTTATACTTCCTATAATTATAGTTCCTATCATTTTATAAAAAAAATCAGTATTAAAGAACCTTAATAAATAAAAGATTAATCTCACGACACCTTCCGAAGTAAATCTCATTAAGCCGTTTAAACTACAGAGCGTGCTAGAAACAAGAACAATAAGTTTATGAACGCAATTTAAACATTTAAATAATGTAAAGACGGTTTAAAGGAAGACTTTAAATTTTTGAATAATCTTAATAACATCAATGCATATTATGCATTTTATTTGCAACTTTTTCGTGTTTTCTCTCAATAAGAACCTTCAAAATTAGCTGAATAGGTCGAGCCGTTCTCGACTTTTACGATTAGCAACACATTTGGCGATTCATTTTTTCTTATATATAGAAGATTACTTACCTACGCCCATTTACAAATTAACTTTAAAATAGTACCTCATAACATAACCTCCGTCTATATGACGAACTCTAATTTAATTGCATATATTGTATTAAGTGATACGGCTCTCTGTACCTACATCTGTAGATTGCGTCAATAAACAGACTGCACAGTCAGCCGTGTATATAGCTTGCAGTTTATATGGGAAAAATAAACAGAAGAAGCCATTTTGCCAATCGTGCGAGGTAAAATCAAATAGTATTTTCTGTATAAAAACGTATTCTCACACCCTTTTCTTAAAAATCGTCTTAATTATTCACTGTTGGAAGACACTCTTTTGTCAGCAAAAAGTGTGAAAAAACGCAGCATTCTTACCCTCTATATGTATACTTTGGAAATCGATTTAATTAATTAATTTTCTTGCTCCTTTTTATGTAAAAATTGTAAGGATACAAATAGAAAATTGATACTAGATTACGGTAAAAGTATCATTGTGCAATTTAACATTGTCTGCCTTTGGGCGGAATACAAATCGGAAGAGTTTAAATGGCCAGAGCCTAAGGCAACTCAGTTGTAATGCAGTATCTCTGCGTTGTTTACATCTTTTAAAACTGTACAAGACTTCCAGTTAAATCGATGCTAAGTTTCACGGATGACTACAGTAATCGGTAATCACATAATTGTGGTACTTTATATAGGTCAGAACTCTAGATACGTTGAAGCTCAGAAATATCTGAACATAGATAATTGATGAGAAGAAATAGATTTTACCAAGTAATAAATACCGGAAGTAAAACGTCTATCTATACTAGCATATAATACTAGCTTTCCGCCCGCGGCTTCGCCCGCGTTTTCAAAGAAAACCCGTTCCCGTAGGATTTCCGGGATAAAACCTATCCTACGTCCTTTCTCGGGTATCAAACTATCTCTATACCAAATTTCGTGCAAATTGGTTCAGTAGTTAAGGCGTGATTGAGTAACAGACAGACAGACAGAGTTACTTTCGCATTTATAATATTAGCACAGACTAATAATAATATACTACGTATACAAATATTAGTATGGAATGCGAAAGTAACTCTGTCTGTCTGTCTGTTACTCAATAACGCCTTAACTACTGAACCAACTTGCATGAAATTTGGTATAGAGATATTTTGATACCCGAGAAAGGACATAGGATAGGTTTTATCCCGGAAATCCTACGGGAGCGGGTTTTTCTTTGAAAACGCGGGCGAAGCCGCGGGCGGAAAGCTAGTATTTAATAAATGGAGAAATGTTTTTTGACGTGACAACGTCTTATAATTCGATAGAGCTGGCTGCACGCACGAAAAACATGACTCATGCGGCGTTACCTCGCTCTGAGTCGTTTCATGTAAGGCTAGAAGTGCAAGCGAGAGCGCGGAACGAGCGACAAAGAAGCACAATCAGACGTTGTCACGTTCAACTATCGTCAGTAAACCGACTTTATAGACAACCAATTTTTTTCTAATATAATTTCTAATATAATATTCACACAATATTCATATATCAAACGCAAATATTCCTAAAAAAAGAGGTTACATCGCTTCGCAACAATTTTTTTCATAAAAACTGAAATACATTCATCCAACATTACAAATATTTCGTTGTTGACCTATCGATTTACAAAACCATTTTTTTTTCATTCTAATCGGCGGATACTGCGTGGACCGCAATCGAATTTTAACCTTTTTTATTTGATTCGAATTTCCATACATAAATTCAGTATTCTTTTTCAAAATAGCTCTGTTCATATTATGTTGAAATGTAGATCAGCGAAAAATACGTATATATATACACTACAAATTGAAAACCTTGCCGTCCATCGTAGTTTTGGGACGTCAGTTAAAAATAAAAACAAAGAACGAACGGAACACTAATCGGAACGTAATCAATAAATGCAAATCTTCAAAAATGTATGAAGGAAGGTTTTATTAATACAAAGTATACTATCTATACTTTTTTTTTTAATATTGACTGTACTTAATAGAGTTAATTTTAAGTGTGTAACAATTCAAGTTATTTGAAGATTTTGGTATCTTTAAGAAAAAAAAGACGTGTGACACTCGGGGACTGCCGCGGTAAAGCTATTGCATGCTATGCCTTTAAGCCACACCTCCGTGCCCGTCGGAGTGGGGAGCGTGAGGTTTTTCGTTACGCAATTTCTGGATTCGGTCCACGCGCTCAAGGCTCGCGATAGAAGCTATGCAATAGCTTAAAAAATTATTTGTAAGAAAATGAAACGTTTGCAAAATGCCATACGTTAAAAGCATTGTACTAGTTACGTGGCATCAAATAAAGTTTGAGTCATAATTAATTTTACAAACTATTAATAGGCCGCCGTCCGCCGATCTCATTATTGTATCGTGAAAATTTTATGTCTGTTGGTATTAAAATAGCCATTATAATAATATAAATTAATAATTAATTAATTAATTATTATTATAATAATATAATATTATGCTACGTGATGATAAGGGGTAAATGATAGGGGGTAAAACTTTTATTGTTTTCAAAATTTGAAAATCGCTATAATCTTTAAAATTGTATTATTCTCAAGGTACAAGTAATTATTTTTAATGAATAAAAAGTCAATCAAAATTGAGAGCTTTTGATAAAATATAAATGATATAATGTTTTAAATTTTAAAGCATTGCAAAAGTCGACGGATAAGACAAGTTGTCTTAATACTCTTTTCTAATTTTTAACCTGATAAATCTTATAAATTTTGATTAACACTAATACATACCTAATTGGGTTTTAAATGATTTTAACATATTTATTATATGTACTAAAATAAATATTCACTTGTATCGATTTGAATTTAAAGTCGATATTGTAGCGACATTAATGTCTTTGTTAACTTGCGATGGACATCGATCGACGTAGTCAAGGGCAGTGCATCGGCTATGTTAGATTATGGTATAAGAATAACCGTCCGAACATATTGAAATAACTTCTAAAAATAATATTTGAAATTGGTTTGTACTGAACTTAAATAAAAATAAAATTAATATGCTTTTCGTACCTAAAGACTGAAAAATAATATTGTTTGTTGTATAATAGGTACATATAACAAATTGTCAAAAGTAAAGTTCACGAGAATTATTAGGAAACATTGGCACTAACTAATATTTCGAACGCAGACATAAAACAAGACAAGTAATTTATATACCTGAAGATATCTCATATTAGTAATAAAAAAATAAAAGGTGCGGACACTCGTCTCCTTCTACGAAAAAGGATTATAACACTTGAAATTAATTGGTTACGCCCAAAATTATGCCAAAGACAGACAACCATCTCTAAAGAGTAAAAATAATTACTAAGCATAAAAAAGTAGTCAAAGATAGCAATCGGAATTCACAGCCATCGTTCTATTCATGTAAACTATAATTCGTTATATTTTAATATTATTTGCTTTACATTTTCGTGTAAAGGCAAACGCCAGAGAGCGTTCGAAAGGGTAAAATTAATAAATTACTTTTCAATCTGCAAGCTGAAGCTAGCTCGCCCTTTCAGATTTGATCTGAAAAGAAAATTACATGTTTGTGGTAACGTAATATTTTACGATAAAAATATATAAGCGTCAGTGTTAGCTTAGTAGATTTATGTTCATATATAAAAATGTAGTTAAAAGCCAATTAAATAGAGTCATACGCATTTTAACGCTATAAAATGATTAAAATAAAAATCTGTCCTAATTATACAAGACGTCACCACTTTTTTCATTCATTTTATTTCCACCGTTGTTTTAAATTTACAAGAAAATAAATCAATATTATAATCATGTCTTTTGTTGTGCAAAGAGAGTGAACGATAAAGCTCTAATAATTAAAAAGCTATAAGCCTGATCACTAATCTTATTCCAGCAGTAGGTAAACGTTATTGAAAACGAGTATTTAGCCTTTACCTTTTCAGCCTTTGACACGTCTGCTCTGAATAATCGCGAAAGTTGTTAATTATTCATTGAAATTATATCTTCGAATATCAGATCATAATATAATCGCCTAATTAATGCATAAATCCAAAACGTTTAGTTGTAATCTTTAATCTCCCTCTAAATTCCCACTAATTGCTATAAGTCTATAGGATTACATGAGCGCTAGAGTTGTCACTGATTAGAATTGAACTCAATAAAGCAAAGCTTACATGACGACTACACGAGACGCGGCATCTAAGGCTATGCCAATTTGGATTGGCTTGGCGCAATGCTTTAAGCGCGCTCTTGACGAAGGATTCATCTTAAGCTAACTATTTATTATAGACTACCTACGTGTAATATTATATCAATACTTACTTTAATTTTAATTATAAGAAGGTATGGGAATACGAGAGTAGATTTTTGCATCAAGAATGCAAAAGCCTGTTAGATTTGGTTGCGAATGATTTCCAAATTAAATTAAATTAAGAAGAAAAAATATCAGATGTTATGGTTTTTTCAGCATCTTGTTAATAAAGTTCTTCGTCGTGTTAAAATTTCAATTGAACGTTGTTCCAGATGATACTTAGTTAGCTATAGAATTGTTTTACCGATTTGCAAATAGAACATGAAGGCAGGTTATACGTAAAATATTCCCGCATTCGTTAAGTCAGATTAAATTTGATTATGCTCATTAATATTGCTTCATAGCTAAAACTACATGTATACTATATTCTAAGCTTTTATGTTGGCTATGTTAAGCATTGTTAATTATTAATAGAATATACGAGAGTCCGCTTTGTCCTGCTTTAGACAATAAAAGTAATTTATAGAGATGCAACGAATAGTTGTTTGGCCGGATACCGGATACCGGATGTTCGGCCTGACCACCAGCCGAATGTTCGGTATCCGGCCGCCGAATATTCGGCTGGCGGCATTTTGAGTTTCGTAGGTGAGTGTCGCGCACCGGCACGGCGCGGGCGGCGTGCCGGTTGACTTGTTTCGTAGTGAACGTACGCGCGGTCACAGTTCTTGGTAGAGACACTTTTATCGTGTCAGTCAGCACGAAACAATTTCGTTATAAAAAAAATTTCGTTAAAAATAATAAAAAGCTTCAATTACAACTGTGTCTTTATTTAGATTCTATTTATAAAATCTACCAAGTTTACTATCCGGTATCCGGCCTGATAGTACCTTACCATCCGGTATCCGGCCGGATAGTAAAAAAGGGCCGGATAAGCCGGATACCGGATAGGAACCGAATATTCGGTGCATCTCTAGTAATTTACTTAATAATAATTCTACACGACGTCCACCACACGAGGCTGTATGTGACACATTATTATATTCACATTTTAAAGGAGCGCATAATTTAGCATAAAATTGGAATTTCATATTTTACACTTTAGCGCGATAATATTCGGGAAAAATGCGTGAATTTTCGTCGCTTATATTGTCGCGCCACTCCTGTTTGGGAATTTGATTATTTTAAACGGAATTATTTTGCATTTAACACGTTTACAGGTTATTTAGCGTCGCCGTGATATTATAAGGTATTTTGTTTCGAATACCAAGATAGAATTCATTATACACTTGATCTACATCACATAACACAGACATGAAGTTTCAATCTTGAAGACGGATCACCGTGTAAGAAAAGGGATCCTTGAAACCAGTCTGAACGGAAAACTTTACATTCAAACTTTCCCACATCTCTTTTTGACAAATGCGTTTCAATTTTATTGAACTCTCTTCAAAAATAATGACCCACTTTTGATTAGTTAACGCTACTTAAAAAAGAAAGCTTACAATTTACCCTATTTGTATGGCACTCTGGAATCTTACTGAAAATCTATTTAAAGAATCCGTTGAGACTTGAGAATTCTAAGAACAAATTAAGGCATAATGAATCTTACCCTATTTAAAGATGTTTACTTTGTGTTTAAATTATTCAAAATTAATAAAATGAGCTTGTAACGTACTAATTTTATAAATACGCCATTGTACGTTCCTTAAGTTATCTTATTAAAATATTCATCCACTTCTAGAAATAAAAGAGATTGGATATGGATAATATAATATGCTCGTAGCGAAAGAACGCGTCTAGCGGATGATGCAATAAATTGACTATTTTCCCTCTCAAGAAAAGTACAAACGTTACAAGATTGTAAGCGCTAGAGATAAAAATTTTAATACTTAATCGCTGGTGTTCACGCCGAGTTGGTAAATTCGTTTATCTCAGAGACAAGAGCTGTGAAATAAAAATAGCTCTCGAGTCATGTTGGACCAAAGAATACGACCCATCTTTGCTTGCCTACATACCAGTATGGTTAGACCTCCATTTTATATAGCTATATCTATGTAGCAGAGGTCAAGCTATAAAAGGAGACTATGCATCGAGGTTTTACGAAACATTCAGCTCGTTTAAACCTTTATAGAAGTCGATATTGAATACTTCACATCCAACAAACAAGAAGTAATACGGTTTTCTGCAAAGTTTACTATGTATTATGTATTCTGTGGCAAAGTGCTGAAAGTTGTGTGTAATGTAGACAAATAGTATTTACTATTTCTTCATTACTATCGACGCTCCAACCGCGGAGTTGAACTGAAAATCAGCGCTTCAATTGTCTTTGACACCGCCGCGTAGTACTGCGAATTTCGCGTTTGATTTTCACGCTTTATATATTATTAGTTCTATAAAAGGATCTGTGTTATACAATGATTATAGGTATTGTTTATTTTTCTTATAAACAATTTCAACTGTTTCTTGAAAAACTGGTATTAGTAGTTGGAGTATTATAACAGTACTACTTGAATACTTTTGTGGAAAGGTCAGCAACTTAATATGTTTCTCAAAGTCAGTATAAAATACATAAGTCAAGGATAAAGAATGGTTTACTTAATGCATTATCAATGTGCTCTTAATGCAGGCACTATCAACATTGATCAACAACAGCAGACGCACAGATTTAGATATAGTAATCCTTATTAAAACAATTTATTCCCGTTGTTAGAAGCATGGTCACGGGATAAGCCTTGCTTGCGAGTTATAAGCACCCTGTTGGACGGATTATGACAACCGGAGGTTCTATATTGCGCTATTGTTAGCTTGTATAATCTTATTTCTTGGAAAAGTTGAATGTAGATGTGTAAGATACTACGATTATATTTTAAGAGAGTAGCTTCTACATTAATTGTCAGTTAGATAGTTAAACGTTTCGACACCACTATATAGCCTATAGGTATATTGTATAACATTTTAAATTCTAATTTAACTTTTAAACAAGAAATTAAGATATACATATTTCAAATAGTAAAAGTCTTTTAACCCTCATAATGATAGGTACTTAATCCTTTTTTTATATGCATAAGTATCGATACTGTAAAATGGTTCGTAATTTTGCGTCGAGAAATTCCCGAAAAATCTGGTTTAATCATCTGGTCGTCGGTTTTGATTGATGAAAATCGGTCCACGATTTTCGAGATGCAGCGATAGCGCGGGAAAGTCAGGCGTTTTTATAAAATTTCAATTTAAACTTGTTATCTTCGGCATCGGATCGCCGATGTCACTGGGCCACTGAATTTTTTCCCCTTTAAATGTACATGTTGAAAACTTATTTAACTACCTTGTAGAAAAAATGAAATTTTGAAAAACTCACACGTTAATTCGTTTATTTAGGCTAGTTATGTAATTGAAATTAAATTCCTCATAACTCAAAATGCCACAAACAAAGTATATAACCTGCTCATAATATTAAAATCCTAAATGATGTCTCAGTTATTTGAAATCACTTAATAACACCAATTAATCGACCAATAACGTGCCGTTTGATTTCATTATCACATAATCGATAAGCGTTGATAGCATATATTATGTGCATTATCTGTCCAATCGTCCCTTTGAAATCGGTCCCTTAAATGCCAGTCACAGTGCAGGGCAGCCAGAAGCCTAAGTTTAATAAGTTATAAGGCTATATGATGCACTAGACTAACATCATCATCATATTGTCTTATGTGATGTAGTATTTCAATACAAAGAGCCAAAATATGCAACGTCTTGTAGAATCACATACGTACTTTGGTCATAATTTTTATGTGGTTGGAGGTATTTTGAATAGTCAGATTAGTAAAAACAGTTTCGTTTACTGAATCGTATGTTTTCTGTCTTTCCGTGGTCACATACTAGGCTTGCTTCTTCTTGGTCTAAATCTTCATCGTCACAACTATAACAAATATTAGAGGCATGATAAATAATATATTCGAAAATGTAGAACATAAGTGAGCTTAAACGACAGAGACAGGAAGAGGATTATAAACTCCGACTTTCTTAATGTGAGCGATTACATCCTATATGAATATTTTACTACTCTGTCTACGTACATTAGGCCTTTCCAGAAATACGAGCGCAAGGAAAACTCTCAACTGAATTTGAACTTTAACTACTTGAAAATAAGGGTAAAATTTTGACATGCCAAGATGTTTTCGCAATATTTACTTTTCGTTTAGTGACTTACGGTGCGCCGCCGTGATGAAATCACTCTGCTCTAGGAAACGTTGTGATTTCAATTTTAAAAAACGTCTCACAATTCCATTTTATAGATTTTCCTTCGCTGAGCGTCTTAAGCTTTTGCGTGAGCTTTCGAAAGCTTGTTAAACATAGCATTTTATGCCAATTGAAATACTAAAAATCTTATCTAAAGGAGAAATGCATTTAGAATTAAAGGTGAATTTAGAAATTGGTAAATTTTGGAATGGCTTTTCTGAGTGGCAGCACCAAAACTACAGATCAAATCAAAGAGTACCTCAGATTAGTTCGGGACGGGTATCAATCACTCAGTTCTAAACTCCCTTGTTCCTTTCTCTGTTACATACTAGAAAATAGATGAGATTCCCTATAATATTTGAATTAGTATTCAGTTGTTAGTTAGTATAGTTGTAGTGTACATTTTTTTTAGATTTTTGTATAAAAACCAAGTGATGCTTATCAAACATTTTAGAACATTCTATACACTACAAAATTTTATGTAGGTACGTTCTATATTTGGTTGCGTCCACAATAACTGAACAATAGGTGAAACCTCTAAAACACAAATGCACATTGGACAAAATTCGAGAACATTGACAAAAGATATTTTGTGTAAAAGCGTGGGCTGTTCTCTGTGTTCGGAGCTACATGGAAACATAAATCGGCTTAGGCAATGCGTATGTGAATCAGATAATGAATATTTCCGATATTGTCTTTATTATTTCGAACCTATTTATTTTATAATGTGAATACTAATTTTTAGGTTTAATTGGTAACATTCTAAAAACTTATAAACTGGTGTAGAAAAGGTTCTTCATTGTTATATGACGCGGATTTTTTGTTACCAATTCTATATCTGGGAAATTTTCGTAATATATTCAAAATTTATTTTCGAAAGTTACTTTTGAACACAGCGACTCACATCGCTTTGGTTTTATAAATGAATCGAAGAAACGATAATTCTATAAATTTTAGTTTTTAAATCGCTCTTTTACACAAAACTAGTTTGGATAAATCCATTTTCTTTCACTTAATAAAAACTGTACAAGGTGCCAAAAATGTATGTATGGAATTGAAAAAGGCCATAATATGTCGTCCAAATTTTCAATCTTTTGCCGTTGAGATATTCTTGTACTAATCGTTCAGAATGATGTAATGCTAAGGGCAGTGGAAAATGCAAAATTGTAAGAGATAAAACTTTTATTTATGAGTTTTATCTTTGGTCATATATTTTAAACAGAATGTGAATATTCAAAATTACAAATATTTGAGCAATAAGCACATTTTATTTTATACATTTTTCACAAAGGATTCTACTCCTTATGATTTAGCCGTAGTAATGAAGCAGAAAGTTACATATTATATAGGTACTTAAAAAATAGGCATCAATCTAAAGGGCTGAAAAACCATATGTCAGTATTTAAGCATGAAATATAATAATGTAAGTCTTTGATACAGATAAAATATGAAAATATTTCAGTGGAGTTTTGAAAATGGAAAGTCAATAAATAACCGTTTAAAATGCAAACGTTTTCAATTATTTATAGCCAACGTTCCAAATTCCTTTTTGGAAAAGTTAAAATCGGTTTTCATTCGAAGCTTCGATGTTCTTCAACACACAAATTATTATAAATTAAATCATCATAATATTACGGGGGTAGCCATCTAAAAATAATAATTTATCTATAATATAATTAATTAAAAACTAGAAAATGTTTGTCCATAATTAACGTACACATGGGGGAATTTTTAATTAATATGCAGACATTTTATAACTGCTAAAACTTTGAAATCAGCAACAGCCATTGATTTTTTAATTAATCTGTATGTCACTTTTGACGACTGTTGTAAAGTGGCGATAGATAAACTAAGCTATCAAAATACAATATCATAATAAATAATTTTCCTAATTGTTGAACAGATTTAAAAATTTTGTAACCTGTAACTACTGATCGAAAGTTGAAAATGTTTGCCTTTAAAAAATAGATAAAACACTACATTTTCATTGACTGCTCTAGGCTATTTTCAATTTAAAAATTTTATGCGAATGTAGTTCTCGATAATAAAAGAGCAAATATGCTATATTTTACAAGTTTTAAATAGTTGTCAAATAAAATTAGACAGTTAGGAATCCTTACTAATATTATAAATGCGAAAGTAACTCTGTCTGTCTGTCTGTTACTCAATCACGCCTAAACTACTGAACCAATTTTCATGAAATTTGGTATGGAGATATTTTGAAACCCGAGAAAGGACATAGGCTACTTTTTATCCCGGGAAAATGACGCAATCCCGTAAATCCTACGGGAACGGGAACTATGCGGGTTTTTCATTGACTGCGCGGGCGAAGCCGCAGGCGGAAACCTAGATATCTATATTAGTATTTATTTAAAATTATATATGTATTTTTATCAGCCATCTGGTTACCATAACACAAGCGAAAACTGAGTATGGGATTAGATCGTGCCGTGTGTGAAAATTGTCCTGAAATATTTATTATTTATTTATTTTTTATACGAAGTTTATTACTCAACATAATGATAAATTTATGAAATGAATAAAAAGTGCACACATTACCTACTAAATAAATTACATGCATTGTTTGCATTTATATGATGTTATAAATGGGATTATAAATAATTATCTTAAACATAATATTAATAGGTTGACATTTAATTGACAAAAAGAATAAAAGTCAATATAAAATGTGTACAAATATCGGCCATTCAACATCTTCTCAATTGGAATTCGATTTAGATGCCATTCTTCTTTCTAAGTTGGAACCATTTTTCTTAGTGTAACTCTCATATTGGAAGTTTTCTCGATTTTATAAGTTATATACCCAACATGACAGCGAGTGAAGATGTTGAGTAAGTTTTGTAGAAAATGTAGTTCCAATGGGGCGATGAAAATTTCATAAACCATAAACAGTGAGTTTAAAGAAAGAATGATATTTACGAAACTTTTAACTCGACCTTTGAAAAGTTTAGAAAGAATAAAAAGATTTAGATGTCATTATCTTATTATATACTAGCTGTTGCCTGCAGCTTCGCCTGCGTGGAAAAAAAAATTTTCATGGCACATGGGAAAAATAGGGGATTTTATCCCCTTGGAGGTAGAATTGATAAAAATCCTTTTTAGCGGATGCCTACGTCTTAACATCTATCTGCATGCCAAATTTCAGCCCAATCCATATAGTGCGGTGATACATCACTATGTCAGTCAGTCAGTCAGTCAGTCAGTTACCGTTTGAGTTTTATATATATTTCGATAAGTAAAAAATGCATATATACAATAAAATAATCTGTAAATAATAATTAAGCTGCATTCACATCGTCATCGACAAGGTATATACAAAAGTTAATTCAGCTTCAGGGCTCGGCGTTGTCTGTAATTGAAACACTGATTGATTTATACGAACACAATGTTACTCTGTACGTACATTGTCCGTCGCCTCATTAAACAGGTATTACGAATTTGTAATCGCTTTGTTTACACAGATATTCCGCATCTCGTTAAACGCAATCGTAAGTGTCAAATGCCTGAAAACCGCTCGTTCATTCGACAAAACCGCTTCATAGAAGTACCATACTTATCACCGCAGGTTGAATTACTAACTGCACAATTAGTGTTTTAGCCAGTACATTCGAACCCCCTTTATAGTCTGTAAAAGCAAAGGTAATTAAAACGTGCACAAACGAAGTATGTTCAATGGGTTTGGAAATTCATTAGTCGTAGGATAGTGGATATGAAATTATGATTAGAGGATGATTTGTTCAAATAAATTGTCCGTGTTTGTCAGTTGTATGCCCTTTTATGGTTGGACAGATTTAAATGAATTTTGCTTTGTGTTATTCCTAGGCTTACCTAGATAGAGCCGTAGGGGGTTTGTTCATGTAAATACTTCATCTTTGGTCAGGTTAATTACAAACGTTTCAGTGCATAAACATTCTATTTCTCTTCATGATAATTGAAATTAATTTAAGATCTTGATGATAATTGCTTTTTTATGGATACTATAGTTACTAATTCAGCGCAAAAACATTCGAAAGGCTCCTATTAAAACAACGTTGATTGATTTTCTTTAGAAGTGGTGGTTGAAATGTCGTAAGTACCTATACTTACTTATGTAGGTACTAAATATATTCTGAAAAATTACAAAACGTGACGTCAGTAGATGTCAATTCGATATTATGGATGTCATTGTTAAAAACAAATTTAGTTGAAATACTAATGTATTACGTTGATTAATTATTTTTTATTAGATACACGTGCGATCTGTCCGGAGTTTTAAATTTTACTGTATTTAAAATGTACAACCCGTTCCAATATCCATGTATCCAAAATGTATTCCCGAAATATTCCAGTGCAACTTTCTATAGGAAGTAGGAACCTATTAAGTTTAAATCAAATTGTTTTCTTTGGAAAGCGATACTGTTCGTAACCGTCGAAATGACATGACGATAATGCAAATGCAAAGTATAAATTGAATAAATAAATGTTTGAGCTTTGAGTATTTATTTTTTTTAATAATTCTTGTAACTTATCAGAATTTGATTGAAATCATTTTAGAGAGACTTTCTGAAAATGAAATGAGCCAATCGTTTTCTTTGGTACATACTTGGTACATACTTATAACAGAGACTTCATTTCTTCGTTCATTTCTTGGTTCATTTTCTAGACGTTTTGGCTATGACAGATATAAGCTTCTTGGCTATGACAGTTAAATAAAGATTAAACTGTCAAAAGACTTTGAGGTACATATGACATTACTATCTTTAGAACTGATCGTTCTTCAGATTTTATACGACAACTTTTAGTTAGGGAGCCAGCAGCAGATTTTATGACCAAGTTCCTCTCAAGCGGTAATTTGTAAAATGCATCAAAGTATAGTATTATGAAGCCTCGTGAACGTCAGCTGGAGCTCGGTTGGGGGGATGAGCGGCTGTAGCCTCCCACGCACGTAGGAAAAAAAAATATATTCAGTCATTTCCTCTCAGCTAAAAATTTGTCAAATTGTAGCTAACCCAATATCTCAACGAAAAAAAATAATCAGCTGGTTACAACGTGGTGTATTGTACGTCAGCTGGTGTCTGGAACATGAAAAAAGAACAATTATTTTCCGTGATTTCCTCTCAAACAAAAATTTACCTGATGATAGCTTATATGTAACTGTGGATAAATATATAAGTCAGCTGGCTGTATCTTGGTGGAAAAACCGTCAGCTGATACTTTGAAAGTTATTACATAGGAGTTAGACAGAAGCATCTATTGCCAATTTATATGCATCAGCTGACTAGGTTTTCCTCAACTTATTGCAAGCTGATTTTTTTTATTTATCGCATCAGTATATTAACAATCAGCTCACAAATTTTCATCTGAGAGGAAATGACGTATCTTTAATTATTCGACATTGCGCTTCAATATAAGAGTTAAGTTGAAATAAACATTCAGTATCAATATTTTTGAAACGAATAAGTATGAAATCAAATAATTTTATATATTTAAATAATTAAATAATCAATTAGCAATAAATGAACTAGTTACTCGATAAATAATATTTATTATATAAACTTGATAAAAAATGATAATGAGAACAATATGATTTATTCGTTTTCGCTCTGGCTTGAGTCACTTTCCTCTCTTTCCGATTCATTATCAGAGTCGTTATATACCAACGATGTAAGTTTTGCAGGACGTCAACATAAAGTCAGATTGAAATAATTTCTCGTAAATGTTAATAAATGTTAAATGAAGAGTTTGTTTGCCATATGTACGGATTTAATCGTCTAAAAAAGATCAATGATTAACGTAGTTATTTTTATTTAATACTTTTTAGTGTATTTTTCAACACGAATCCAACGAGCCCAAACTCGATACCTAAAGTTGAGTCAATATATTACCGAGTTCCTATGGCCACCTTCCGATTCCATCATCAAATCAGCTCTATATCATGATAATGTTTCATCGCTATCCAATTTACATACGTATACAAAATTTCAGCTCAATCGGTTACCAGGAAGTGAATCAACTTTACTTGCTTCATTTCAATTAAGTCATCGAGATTAGACAAAAATGTTCATAAAATAAAAACTACTGGGCCTATCCGAATAAATCCGAATCCGAATTTTTATGGGACCAATTCGACACCATTCCGCATCAAACAAAAAAAAAAGAATCACGTCAATCGTTTCAGAAACCTCGGAGTAATCGGTGAACGGTTTGGACGAGAAACTACAGTGGGGAGCCCATGTCAACACCGCTGCAGGTAAGCTCAGTTCTGCTGCATATGCAGTCCGAAAAATAAGGCATCTCACCGATGAAGATACGGCTAGATTGGTTTATTTCAGCTACTTTCATAGCATTATGTCCTATGGAATTCTACTGTGGGGCAGGGCTGCAGATATAGAAACTATTTTTATCTTACAGAAAAGAGCCATTCGCTCTATATATAATTTACGTGCTCGGGACTCACTGAGATCATTTTAAGAATACTGGTATCCTTACTGTACCATCACAGTATATATTTAATAATATCTTACATGTACACAAAAGCTCTGACTTAGACACGATTATGGCACAAGGAACAAGAATAGAATTGAAATGCTATTTTTCCGATTAGCTAAAGTTAAAAATTCATTTATGGGTCAAGGTATACGCTTATACAATAGAATTCCTCACAATATTAAAGTTCTAAATTTAAAACTTACATAAAAAATGTACTAGTTCAGACTACAGTATTCAGGAATATATGGACGATAAAGACCCATGGAGGGTTGTCGCGTAAAAACCACAGGACAGTTCTTTGGCATATTATGTAGTTAGGTAGATATAAGTTACATATTATGTAAATTTATTGACATTATTTAAAAGAGCAACTATGGAGTTTCTTGCCGATTCTTCTCCATAGATACTGCTTTCCGAATCGGTGGTAAATGTTAAAAATACTATGTAATGACGATTCGAAAGTGCTACTAAATAGTAGTCTAATTGAATAAATGAATGTTTGAGTTTGAGTTTGTTTGTTTGAACATACATAAAAAAAACATACCGGCTGAATTGATAACCTCCTCCTTTTTTTTGAAGTCGGTTAAAAAATCAGCTAGCAATAAGTTGAGGAAAACCTAGTCAGCTGATGCATATAAATTGGCAATAGATGCTTCTGTCTAACTCCTATGTAATAACTTTCAAAGTATCAGCTGACGGTTTTTCCACCAAGATACAGCCAGCTGACTTATATATTTATCCACAGTTACATATAAGCTATCATCAGGTAAATTTTTGTTTGAGAGGAAATCACGGAAAATAATTGTTCTTTTTTCATGTTCGAGACACCAGCTGACGTACAATACACCACGTTGTAACCAGCTGATTATTTTTTTTCGTTGAGATATTGGGTTAGCTACAATTTGACAAATTTTTAGCTGAGAGGAAATGAATGAATGTATTTTTTTTTCCTACGTGCGTGGGAGGCTACAACCGCTCACCCCCCCAACCGAGCGCCAGCTGACGTTCACGAGGCTTTATAATACTATACTCTGATGCTTCTGACGAATTATCTCTTGAGAGGAAATAATGAACCCAATTTGCACCTGGCTCCCTAACCATTTGAAAATGCAATGCAATGCCAATCATAATAGGTAATACTTTAATAAGCATGTCTTCATAAAGAATAATACATAGATAGAGACAGAGATTTTGTTACAACAAACCATTAAACAAATTTAGAAATGGTGGGATGTGTAAATCCACCGCTTCTTTATCGAGAATACTATTAATAGATAATCGCAATAGATAAGGGATAACATATTGCAATGAATAGATTTGTAGAATTACAATATTTTTCTGTTTATAGCACACACATGGGATTGCTCCAAGACTTTTAAACATGGGATAATTGCGTACATAAACTATTTTTACTCATCCCTATTTATTAGCATTAATAGATATTTAGATATTTACTTTAGTTATATAATTTGTTTATAAAGGTTTCTAGCAACTTGATTCTTAGGGGAACGTATTTTACCTGATTTATTTTTCAGACACACCAATTTATCCTTTGCCCGTTCGTTGATTAATATTCTATTGTTTAGAAAATTCAGTAAAGCTAACAAATCAATTTAGATTAATTCTAACAAGTATGTACCAAAGAAAACGATTGGCTCATTTCATTTTCACAAAGTCTCTCTAAAATGATTTCAATCAAATTCTGTTTCATACTTGTATACGTAGTATATTATTATTAGTCTGTGTTTCATACTATTATTTTTCGATTAATTAATAATTAATTAAATAAATCTGATTTCTAATTATTTTATCTTCATCATTGTTGCATAATAAATGTATTCATAATGTAAATATACATGATATCTAACTCTTAACGGTCAGATAGTATATATCAATGTTCTACGAAAATATTAACTCTAACGTGTTGATTAAAGCCAAGCGTTTTCGTAGACAAATATAGAATTGTTTAGTCTACAATAACTTGCAAGGTGAGATATTGCCTTGTTCCGAATTGATTGGGCTCTATTATATAATACATATAATATAATGTTCTAAAATTACTTGGGTAGTATTAGTAAAAGTATGAGTAGAGCAGGCTGAGGTTGAATGCAAAGTAGAAGCCGCAATAGGTACTGTGCTATCACTAAAGTCATCCGCTACCAATTTCCAGGTCATAACTTCGAAGAATAAAGATGATAGATGTTCTCCATAATTTTCAATTTCAGATAAATATTTTAGTCCAAAACAAAACTCGTTAATTCAATATAGAAATTAAATTGAGCGCGACAAGTAAATTACTCTGAAAATAATCTTACTACACGTGTTTTAAGCATGACAAGTTGACTCAAGTGTACTTGTCCAATAAATTTGCTCTAGAGAGAATTTAAATTCTGTTCTTTATCATACATCGTCGTAAGTATATAGAGTACTGGAAATTGCATCGAGCTCGGGGTAAATGTAAATTTGATCGTATGCCACAAACTTTAAATAAATATTACATCGCAAATTCGCAAGTCTTTTTAAGCGATACGAAGGTAAATAATATGAACATATTTTTGTTTACACTTAATGTTATAAGAAATGTACACATTGAATTCTTTTAATAAAAGTTCAAAGCTATGTCGTATGTACCACATTTACATTTCCACAATGTATTAATTTATAACAAGCAAATTTAGTTATATTTAGTTTATTATACTGAAGCTTCCAACATAATTTAATAAACAAGTATGGAAAGGAATTTGAAGATCTTCAATATTTTATACTACTTTTCTCTAGGAACGTGGAGCACGCATGGCTTTGCATTCCTAGCATATGCATTGATATAAAAATACTCATGCAATAAATACTCAATAGATAAACAATGTAAAGAAAATACATGAACAGTTTAAAGGTCAGAAAAGTTTCTCTAATGCGGTACAAAAACCACAGAAACTATGAAATGCGTGACGGTGGGTGACTATCGGTGTTTGTTCTAAGTTCCGTGTTGACGCGGCACAAGTAATGAAATTCCTAAACTTCTTAGGAACGTGCCTAGTCGCCAGTTTGTGATTCGATTTGGATTTGCATTTCCGGGAAAATGGCGACCTCCATGACTCCTCTCTCTCCGCTCGCTCCGTATTAACGATTTTGGAAAACATTTTTAAGTGACGCGCTTCGACCGTTTAGTACAAAGCTTCGGTTATTTGTCTTTCGTTTTATCATAGCAAGCGTTAAGATTGTAGAAGTTTACGCAGTAAACAAACTTTTTTCGAAAAGATTGCAATGGAATTTGAATTTTTGTTTGTATTCTATTACCTACTCATTGCGTTGTGTTAAATTTTTGTATATATTGTGGGGGTAAAGTTAAAAAAAAGCGTAGTCACAGGCGTAGCACTTTTTTTGACAATACTTTTATTAACCGAAGAAAGATGATTCACATTATTACATTAATATAATATTTGGTTACTATCAAGAATGTAGTTAAAATTGATTAAAACTAACTTAATACCTAAATTAAACTATTCCATACACAATGCATGTACTATCTGTATGTAATATCTACACAAATAAAGTAATTACACACCATAATAAAGATTGATTAAGCATTTCTAATTTCGCGTTCCCGGCGCGAAACTCTCTCATTGGACGTCTGCTGCAGGAACACTTGACATGGTTCATATAAGCGTTTAAATATATTATTTTCTTCAGCGAGCTTAATCTAGAATATTTTTTCGGTAAGGTAAGTAATTAAGTGGCCGTTTCTTGTGGATCTGACTTCGCCCTATTTCATATTTTCGGATTACCTAATCTCATACATAAGCTTTGTTTGGTATATTTGTTAGAATTACATTTATTTAATACTTGCCGCTCCGCGCGGTTTCACCCCCGTGGCTCCTCTCCTGTTGGTCGTAGCGTGATGGTATATAGCCTATAGCCTTCCTCGGTAAATGAGCTATCTAACACCGAAAGAATTTTTCAAATCGGACCAGTAGTTCCCGAGATTAGCGCGTTCAAACAAACAAACTCTTCAGCTTTATAATATTAGTATAGATACTACATTTACGTAAGTCTCATAACTAGGAAAACGTGGAAAATAATGAATATATTCAAACATATTATGTATGACGTATACGAAAGGAATTATTTCAAATAGTACCTACACTGCAATATAAATCTTAAAAGCGTATATTCAATTTAATTTTACCAGCAATTCTGGGTAAAACCCACAAAGACAGGCATTCATTAAGATCTTTGTGCCACTGTATGCGGGTCACAACTCACAAATACTCTGTGACCACAGTTACATTATAATACTTACCCCAAGGACCAAACTGCAGAATTTACTTCCAAAAGGAAATTAAATTTATAATTAATCTCTTTGAATACTTATTATTTTACTGGGAAAACATAGGTTAATTACATTCATAGAAATAAGTCGGTTTATAAAATTCCCGTTGACGATATTAGAGTCTTTTGATCGCGGTTTAAAAGTAATTAAATTAAATTTAAAAGGAAATTAAAAGTGCCTGCTTTTCAACCGGTTTGCACCTTGCTAGCCTTGACATCTTTATTCATTAATAAATTTTCAGATAAGCTGAAAGTTATTTCTTGACGTCACCGTTAATAATTCTTCCTATTTAGAGGATTTGATACGAGGAAAGGCGAGAAGATATTGTGTGATCATTTTAAATTTTAATATTAGACTACTTATAACAATACAGAAATATTTTAAAATACAAAATTATTTGTTTTATTTTTAAATGAAAACTAAATTAAAATTAAATAGCTATATATATAGAGTCAGTGAATCCGATGGGATAGCAGGGCTTTTCAGACGCGATCCTGGTATTAATGAAGTTTAGTTTTTAAGTTTCAAAGTAGACGATCGTTTTACGAAAATATATTTTGAATCCACATTGTAGCATTTCAATGAGTTGATACTGCGATCTTAGTTGTAATTCGTCTTATCTCATGTTAGATCCCAGATTTGAGAGCTTTATTATAAAAACTATAGGTATTTAACTCTTCTTGGAAAAAGAGGCTAACTTTTATAGAATTTTCAATGCCGATATGCGAACTTTAGAATGAGATTGCATACTTGGCTCATAGCGGACAAGATTTATTTACTCTACAAAAATGCAAGCTAAAATGCGTTTAAATTGCTACAATATACCACTGGCATTCGCGTAAAAATATAAACGGCACGTTACAATCATCTTAACGACCATAAAAATTTCCACCGCGTATCAGATCCAATTTATTATACGTAAAGTTTAAAATTGCTCTCACGTCTCGAGTACGTTACCAGCTTATCCGAGCCAAGTACACCTTCCGAAGCTTTATTGTCTATCCCTTCATATAGCTGGACGGTCAGCAGAGAACATTTATCACTCATTTTCGATGGTTTAGAGTCTCAATACTATGCTAAATGTACTCGTAATCATGTCTTTGGTATAGATACCTCATCGCGGATCCTCAGTAAAAAAGAAAGAAAGTTTGTATTAGACAAAAAAGCTCATTACTTAAAATGATTCTTATCAGAACTCCAGCTGGATCTGTCCAATATCCTTAGCAAGAAAACAGGACTATACACAATGAAGGGTTCATACGACGCTGTCACATCCCAGTCATATCATACAGCAAGTATGTCTGGAATTTAATCGCAAAAATATGTGGCACTACAGGTAAGAGTGACGTCACAACGCTTCAAGCAGAACGCCTTTCGCAAATAGTGAATATTTTCTTTAATATTATGCCACTATTATTTGAAATAACTATTCCATAGTATCTATAAAAAATAACTCAAAATTACACATGAGTTAATGTTATTACAATCATACTAATTAGTTCATACATGATTCATACATATGGATGTTAGATAACAATATTCATGCATGACCCAATTCGGCTGATAAAAAATTTGTGAGAAAATAAAGCGATTGGGAGCTTGTTGATTTTAAGTGAATACATGGAAGGCAAAACTAAGCTCTATATAGATGGAGAGATGGTTGGTAATTCACTGCAGACGGTACTTTTTATTTCGCAAGTACGAACCGGGTTTTCGTCAAGTATTATATACGATGTCGAAGGCACCTCAAGTTTAACTTGCATCTGCGCTTTAAAAACAGTAGAATAAGCTTCTGTCTAAGCACGCGAGTATTGCTTGAGCGATGATATGACAAGCTATTGTTGCTCATACAATAAGCGACCGAATTAGGTCAAAATTAAAGTGTTCACATAATTGGATTAATTTTGCATCGAGTTGCTTAATGTATGTTGCTCTCTACTTTATATTTACGTGTTTTTTCTTTAGTATCTAACTGATCGAATTTTGACAATAATTATAATATTGGTTATCCTTCTGCAATGAATGCATCAACGCCCAAAAGGAGAGTTGAATCTCTACCACAAAAATCATCACGTCACGTCAAAATCTTATATATAAAATTCTCGTGTCACAATGTTAGTCTGCATACTCCTCCGAAACGGGTGGACCGATTCTCATGAAATTTTCTGTGCATATCGGGTAAGTCTGAGAATCGGCCAACATCTATTTTTCATATGTACCACGGGCGAAGCCGGGGCGGACCGCTAGTATCTGTATAATATATATCTTCCATAGCTTACCGCTTACAGTGCTAGAGGTGCTTTACCTTTACGAATGCAGTTTGTAATTTATGGAACACGCTTAGAGATACTCTTCGCATCTGGATCTTACGTTAAATATATAGAAATAAATATTTGTAATGTTCTCTTGCGACATGTGTCTCTGTATATTTCCTTGTTCTTTTCAGTTTAGCAGACTCCAGGGAGTTTTATTTTTTGAATAAGTTATAAAGTAGGTAATTTTGTTTAGCAGGATTGGTTTTTAATATTTTAAGAATGATAATGCGATTGTCCACTTTCTATTTGTCTCTTGTCTATACATCTATACAAATATTATAAAGAGGAAAGGTTTGATTTTTTGTTTGTTTGTTTGTATGAATTGAATAGGCTCCGAAACTACTAGGCGGATTTGAAAAATTCTTTCACTGTTGGAAAGCTACATCATTTCTGAGTGACATAGGCTAGGTTTTATCCCGGAAATCCCACGGGAACGGGAACTATGCGGGTTTTTTTTTAAAACGCGGGCGAAGCCGCAGGCGGAATGCTAGTTTCGACATATATAGGTATGGGAATAAATAATACAAATAAAATGAACTTAATAATTTAAAAGAATACAAAGTAATACTTTATTTCTTATTTCGTACAGATTCTAGACTAGAGTAGATAATTTTTGAAACAAAAAAAAATCGCAGTCGGATGAAACCCATTAGAAAAGGAGGGGAATATGATAAAAATGTAAGGAAAAATAAATTACGGTCAATCCGAGTTCGGGAAGCGGGAGGGGGGAGCTTTAAAGAGAAAAAAATGGTTTCTCTCGATTTCCGACGAAACTACAAGTCCTATAGAAAAAAGTTCAATGGCAAAGTTGTAGGTAATTAAAAGTTCTACAACTTTTGTATTCACAATTTTTTCACATAACCTAAAAATTTAGGTGAAAAATTCAAAAAACCAAGTTTTTGGTCTTTTATTTCTATCTACTTCAAAAATTTATTTTTTTTCTACGAAATTTGGTGGAAACTTACTTTATTATGTCCCAAATACACTGTAATTTATTTGAATGAAAATATTTTTTTTTTCGCCTTATTTTGAATTAATACCAAAAAAACAACCTAATTTTCAATCGAAAAGTCACCCGTCAAAATATCAGCTTTTTTCAAAAACTTGGGGTGCCTTTTATTCATTGAAATCTCTACTTTCATATGGTGTAAAAAAAATAAACACCACCATAGTAAATGTTCTCAGGAAATGCATACAATCAGTCTGAAAATTAGCTTTTACTAAATCAGGCACACTTCTCGAACTACCTGAAATGTTTTTATCGACATCATTTTGCTTTTGAATATGCTGTAAAATATTAAACTTAGAACAGATAATTATTTTTCTTTTGAAATATTACCGAAAAGCCGATACAAGAGAAGATATAGAGTTCAAGAAGTGTGCCTGATTTAGTAAAAGCTAATTTTCAGACTGTTTGTATGCATTTCCTGAGAACATTTACTATGGTGGTGTTTATTTTTTTACACCATATGAAAGTAGAGATTTCAATGAATAAAAGGCACCCCAAGTTTTTGAAAAAAGCTGATATTTTGACGGGTGACTTTTCGATTGAAAATTAGGTTGTTTTTTTGGTATTAATTCAAAATAAGGCGAAAAAATAAATATTTTCAATCAAATAAATTACAGTGTATTTGGGACATAATAAAGTAAGTTTCCACCAAATTTCGTAGAAAAAAAATAAATTTTGAAGTAGATAGAAATAAAAGACTAAAAACTTGTTTTTTTGAATTTTTCACCTAAATTTTTAGGTTATGTGAAAAAATTGTGAATACAAAAGTTGTAGAACTTTTAATTACCTACAACTTTGCCATTGAACTTTATTCTATAGGACTTGTAGTTTCGTCGGAAATCGAGAGAAACCATTTTTTTCTCTTTAAAGCTCCCCCCTCCCGCTTCCCGAACTCGGATTGACCGTAATTTATTTTTCCTTACATTTTTATCATATTCCCCTCCTTTTCTAATGGGTTTCATCCGACTGCGATTTTTTTTATCTTTTCATTATTTTCAAAGGCTTCTACCCCAGTCTATTCGTACTTATTCCAGTCGCTAGAGTGATTGAATTTTTATTTGATTTAAAAATAGACACTCTTATTATTATTTTACACTATTTTACATCCATACTTAATATTATAAATGCGAAAGTAACTCTATCTGTCTGTCTGTCTGTTACTCAATCACGCCTAAACTACTGAACCTTTTTTCATGAAATTTGGTATGGAGATATTTTGATACCCGAGAAAGGACAAAGGCTACTTTTTATCCCGGGAAAATGACGCATCCCGGAAATCCCACGGGAAAGGGAACTATGCGGGTTTTTCTTTGACTGCGCGAGCGAAGTCGCGGGCGGAAACCTAGTGTACAATAAATTTTTATACCCAACTATGAAATAACGAAGCTTTTAACACGAGAAACTGAAAACATGATGTGACAGGTAGTTGCGATGCGCATGTATGTATATCACGAAACATTTGTCATCTGCCTTCACCCATATATTTTATAGTCTGTGACATGCATTTGTTATATGTTTTAATTATCTGTATCCGTTTATGGTAGTTACAGACCGACGTCTGCAATTAAATACTTGCAGAATATAAAATATGTATCGCGCTGTTCACATATCGGGCATCATTGGCCCAACCACAGGGCCCAACAAAATATGATCGTCGATGTTTGCCGTCATTACGGCGTTTATGAATAAACATCTACACTGACGCGACCACAGACGCGACGGCCGAATATAAGCTTCTTGACGGCCGATCTTGCGGCCGATCATAGACATTTAGGCCCTCTACACTATTAAGCGCGTCACACACGGTGAAGATACAATAATATTTTATCAAAAGAGAATTATCATTTCGTGTTGCAAAAAACAATAATGAAGACCCATTGTGTAGCTTCTTGTCGTCTCTCGAACACGACACTGTTTTCTCAGAAGGGAGTAGTGTCAAGTCTTAGGGCGCGGGCACACGATGCGTTGCGGCGCCGCACCGCAAAGATTTCACCGTGTCAGTGGGCACACGAGCGGTGCGGCGCCGTAACGTTTTTATGTCGCAGCGGCGTCGTAGCAGCGTTGCACAGCGTGTCCTTCCTTGTGATGCAAAACAACTGAGCGGTGCCGCTCCGACGTCGCACCGCATTCACCCCTCCCCGCCTCGTCTTGGTGGTTGCAAGTACGGTGCGGCGCCGGAGCGCATCGTGTTACGGCGGGGGCACACGATGCGTTGCGGCGCCGCACCGCAAAGATTTCACTGTGTCAGTGGGCACACGAGCGGTGCGGCGCCGTAACGTTGTTTTGTCGCAGCGGCGCCGTAGCAGCGTTGGACAGTCAGTGCGTTTTGTGGCGCATTCGACACTCTTCAGGGAATCGAAATGTAATGACAATTACTTGTTGTAGAATTAGGACATTTTATAGATTTGTCTTTTTTGACTAGGATTAGGTGAAAAACGTAAATTTGTATATTACTGTAAATATGGTAATTGTTTTCCTGGACTAAAGGATTAGATGAAAAAAGTAAATGTTAAGTTAGATTACAAATATCTTTCAAATCTGTAAATATTTTGGTTACAATACGAGTTGTTTTTATAATCACATCTTATAGGAATATAATTAATAAATAAAAAATCAGCTGGAGAGTGCAGTTTTGATTTTAGATTTTACATTACAATCTTAGAATCTGATTCGCTTCTAACAGATTATCCGTGCTTTAACTTTAGGTACTGAATACCTAATATAATAGTAGCTAGTGCTCTAGTACTGTTTTATTAGGTATACGTGTACAAAAGGATGCTCTACATTTTCTCTATACATTATTAATGAATTTCCATTAGGTATAAAATAATTCTCTGAGTTAGGTCCAATTTATTTATACTCAGCTTTAAAATTACTACATTATTTTCATGAATGCGAATACATAATGCTTAAAAATTAATATTCTTATCTATTTACTATAATTTTAATGAACCTAGTTACTTATATTTTTATGAAAACGTTATTTTTCGTTAGACCAGTTGACGGACTTAATATTGTTTCACAAAATAATATTACAAGACCTTCACTCTTCACCGCCTCCTTGGTACAGTGGTTGACGCGTGAGCGTAGCACCGAGGGGTCCTGGGTTCGATTCCCGGTGGAGACGAAGAAAAAAAAATGTCTCGGTCTGGCAGGACACAGAAGGCTGATCACCTACTTGTCCCTAAAGAAAATCGATCAGTGAAACAGATGTATGAATAATGCATCTGCCCCTTACCCCACTACGGGGACACGGGACTTCACTTTTCACTCTTCAGGTCAAATATTTACAATTTATTGGAAAATATTTTGGCATTTATTGTATCAGTGTTCACTGTTCACTCTGTATCAAATTATTTGAGACATTATTATTAGACACTACTAGCTGTGCCCCGCGGTTTTACCCGTAATGCTCTGCTCGTATTGGTCTTAGCGTGATGACAATAATATATATATAGCCTGAATTTTTCAAATCGTCTCCGTATTTCCTGAGATTAGCGCATTCAACCAACCAAGCAATAAACAAATTCTGCAGCTTTGTAACAAAAGTATTGATATTATATAGAACTAGTTGCTCCACGCGGTTTCACCCCCGTGGCTCGGACAAGAAGTTCCCGAGACTAGCGAGTTCAAAAAAACAAACAAACAAACTCTTCAGCTTTATATAATATAGTACTAGCTGCTCCGCGCGGTTTCACCCCCTTGGCTCCACTCCTGTTGCCCGTAGCGTGATGAAATATAGCCTATAACCTTCCTCGATAAATGGGCTATCTAACACCGAAAGAATTTTTCAAATCGGATCAGTAGTTCCCGAGATTAGTGCGTTCAAACAAACAAACAAACAAACAAACAAACTCTTCAGCTTTAGGTATTAGTATAGATATATTAACAGATACCCTTCGATCCAAAATAATATACAAAAGTGTAGCCCTTGCATTGAAGAGAAGCTAGAACAAATATTTTTGCACATTTCACCCATTTGTCATATTGTCATTGGAATACTGTTTGTGCACGTTATGCCAAGTATTCGTATAAAAGATTTTGCTGACACAATGATATATTTTATGTTCTGTTTCGCATATTTATTTTGGTTGAGGATTGATGCAATAGGTTGATTTTTTCTATTAGATAAGTACTCTTTTTATAATATGGCTTATCTTCTGTAACAAATGACGAACCAGATTACGACAAGTTGCTAAGCGATCTAAATTCCAATTACATAAACATAAACAAAAGAGTATTAAATAATAATATGCGCGTGAGTGTCAAATACACGTAGTTTTTTATTAGTTAGCATTATACATAGAAATATAAAGTATATATTTGTTACAAGCAATAGTTGTTGATGACCCTTCAGTGACATTTCAATGTTCATTCAGAATAGAAGTACAACTTGCAAGTAATAAAACGATTCCAACTTGAAGTCAAAGGTCACAGGGTGGTTAGGACAACTTTCACATAAGGTTCCGTTGATGTCACCTTACAGAAATTTATTAGAAACTATATTCAATTATATTTTCACTACAAAGTATAAAACAAAGTCGCTTCCTCTGTCCCTGTGTTCCTATGTATATGCTTAAATCTTTAAAAACTACGCAAGTTTTGATACGGTTTTTTTATGAAGAATGATTCAAGGAAGGTTTTAGTATATAATTTATTAGGTCTTAGGCAAAGCGGGCGAAGCCGCGGTATAAAGCTAGTATACAATACAATATGACTGTTATGAAAAATGTTCGCCCTTAGCGTTTCTCCCTTTAATTTTATCGGAAACTAGTTATTTCCCGCGACTTTGTTCGCGATTATGAAAGATTAAGTGTTAATCGCAAGTTTATTGGCTTCTTTGACACTCATTTCATTATTTTGTAGTCCTTTGTTAGTAGATGATCAAAATTTTAATATAGGTATTGCTTAACCCTTATTAAAACGCTGGGAGCTATACTTCCCACGTCTCAGATTGAAGTAAATCGTGTTTTATTTTTATATGCTTAAACCTAATGCAGTGTAATATTTATCTACGCAATCTTAACATTATAGAGAACTTTTTTTCATGGAAACACTTTTCAGAGATATATTACATGTCATGGTAAACACACGTCAAAGTTAGGTGACGTGATTTTGCAGCCGAAAACGACCGTTATTTTTTAGTTTTTGGTGTAGTGCTCAAAAAAAATTAGATAAGTAGATTTGAGTTCTAGGTATGTAAACTAGACTATATTACGGTTGCGTGAAACGTAAAAATATGCCCAGAATCTTTCGTATATACCTTGGTAGAGTCGATTGAAATTAAGTCTTTAAGTGGGAAGATATCATCCCAGTGTTCGTCACTGCACACGACATTCGGAAATTCTATATATAAAATCTGTGTGTCTAAAAAATCTTTTTTAGTTGGTATAAGCAACTTATTTATTGTTATTCGTTATTTCCTGATCAGATAATTAGAAATCTTAACTCAATACATTAGTATTTACCTATTGTTTTTATTTTGTTTTAGAAAAATCCCCTTTTTATGTTGAAGTCATTCATTTTTCAATTCCCGAATTCTTCCCTCAGTAAAAGAAACTTGCATTGATGAGTACTTTCACCTCCTTTATTAAAAAACTTGATCATTATAATTTTTTACGATAACATTAAATTCACAAGTGGAGTCAGGGCAACTAACTAGTGTTTTAAAATATTGATGTCTGGAGTGGACACTGGGAGCTATAGTTCCCACCTTTCCAAACTTTTTACAAGAGAGAACAGATGACGGGATATATACTTCCCACCGAAAAAAGGGTACTTCCCCCCACTAACCCCTTTTTTGTGTGTATTTTTGAAATCTACGACCCAAAATTACCCAGGAACGTATATTACTTTTTTGTTAGCTCCTCCACAGGCTCGCGTTTGAATAAGGGTTAAGAGAAAATGAGTGAACCGTGAATGTGGGATAAGGCAAAAATTGTCAACAATTTTAAACTTATGATTATGGTGATAATATGTGAATTACACATATTATCACCAATACAGGTATTACAATATCAATACAGGTGGATAGTCCAATAATATTACTTTTCCATGGTATACATGCGAAAGTGATAGTGGACGCCTGCTATAATCTAACTCTCTGAAAATTTTCATCTTTATTCGGTTTGCGGTTTTCGTGATTTCTTTAAAAAGGCGTGAGCTGTTCACTTTCGCGCGGTCATGATTTTTACTACTTTATTTATGAACCATGATTATAACATGATTAAGCGGAATATAACAAACGGAGGAGCAATTGAATTCAGATTTATATATCTACTATTATACTAATAAGTAAAAAATTAAAACAACCTAAAAAGTGCTATACCTCTTAGTACCTACGTTCCATCTTATTATAAAACCTGACGATAATCCGACGGTAATCTTATCTATTTTCTCTATATTTCTTCCGCGAATTTTCCAATATAACGTTCTTTTGTCCCTCCACTGGTACAAAGCACATTTCTTTCAGGCTCCGTGAATGAAAAATGAAGTTCCATTAAGATCACTATTAGATCTACGCTAATACTTTTCAATATAATAGCTTCTGGTATTAAAAGCTTTGTTTAGTTCCGGGTAGAGATGTTGCCTTAACGTTCATAAAACAGTCATTTTAAAGTGAAACTTTTATTACATCGTCTCAAACTTTTTGGTCTGTGTAGCGCATGTCGCGTGTATCGCGGCTGCCGAGTAGGTATACCTACTCGGCAGCCGACCGTCACGCGACATGCGCTACACAAAGCAGTGTTCGGAACCGTTCGAACAGTTTCACTTTTACCGTGGTTTCATAAAACCACACAACATTTTTTTACGCTTTTTCTTTCAATCTTTATTGGCTTTTTTCCCATGGGAATGTAAAGTGATTTTCAACTAGGATTCGAATATGCATTAATAAAACATTGTGACTAAAATGAGACGAAATAAAGCTACTCTTTCAAAAAGTCGAGTAGCTTTAAATATAGATTATAAATTAATTTAATATTATTACTATACTGTGTCTCATCGAATATGTGCATATTTAATCGCCGAACTCATATTTTGAATAAAACATTGAAAGTAACTTTGTCTTTTAAATTATCGGCTTATAGCCGATACGAACTTTGTGCAAAGTAAAGTACCTGAAGGAAAATGGAAAGAATAAAGTTTTTCCTCACTACTGAGCCCCTATTACCTCTTTGTTCCTTGTGTACCTTTCTTGTAGAAAAAAAGGCAATGACATTCCTCAAAGTCTTCAAAAAAATATTATTAGTCAAATACCGTATTTATTGTAAAAAAATATCAATTAAAATCGTGTAATTTTCTTTAAATTCACCATAAATTAACGTACTTCACTTTTATGCTAGAAAATCTTTCTAGAACAATCTAGAAGGTTTCAATTACTTATGCATAATTTTAGAGTGGTCGTTCGAAAACGCATCTAACGTGCGGCTGAATTTTTAGTAACTGCAGGCTATCTTGTTTTTACTACACATTATATAAATTTCAGTTCATTTTATCCGCTATTTGCCATATTGAGGCAAATGTTGCTGATCTGGAAAACAATGATAATGGGAGTGCCGAAGATTAATCGGTCACGGTTCATATTCCCGATACAAGGCTGAAATACCTAATTTAAATCACATAATGCAGTGTACCGATCCATTTACGTAGGACCAGCGATCCGGCCATCGCTTTTAAAATCATAACCAGCTACAGAAGACCTTTAGAAATGTATGGGATAAGACAATATGGTCCTATATAATTTTGCGGATGATTTTCTTAATGCGTGGAAACTATACGACTGCTTTAAATTGTAATTAAACAAATAAATTCATATAACAATTGGAGAAGCATTTTATTATTTACAAGAACATACTAGATTTTCGTTCCCGTCGGATTACAGAGATAAAACTATCTACTATCTTATATCCTTTCTCAGGTCTTAAGCTATCTCTGTACCAAATTTCATCCAAATCGGTTTAGAGTTGAGGCGTGAAGAAAAAACAGACAAAGTTACTTTCGTACCTCACAGAATACTTGATTTTTTTTTAATAGAATAACCATAAACTTTCGGCTACACGACTCACTTGCGTCACTTAAACTATCATGACGGTATGTTTACTTTGATAAACGCAATATTTACAGCTAAAGTAAACTCATATTTTAGGTTGACAAACTTATGGGATACCATTTGGTTACTGCGAAATTGCTCTTATTATCTATAGACTTTACATTAAACAAGAACTTATAAAACTTAATTTATTGTAGGTAATGTAAATAATTTAACTTGGTATTTAGATCATTATTATATTGATTTTATTAATATGTATATCACTATATTTTAGCGACTCCTCCACTGCATCATTTTTAAACTATTTTTTTTTCTATACAGGTACATTTGCTATAATCGTTCTTACTTATTATAAACGTTCTGTATTTTCATTAGAAATATACTTTCTATCGAAATATACACATTAAGTAAATATAAAACATTGCAATTATGTAAAATGATCCATTTTCAGCCGTTATAAATTATTTATGAATAAATTACCTCACTCAAAATCCGTTACACGCATATTCTGAGTGCAAATTAAATCATGGCCGTTTTACGCGTTAAGTGTATAATTATTTTATTCCTATTAAGTGTCCATTTTAGCATCTGCTTGGTTTAATCATGTCAGACATCAAAGGCCATTGTCTTGTGGCTTTACAATCTAACATACACAATAGCACCGTATAACAATTTAATCTTGACGTGAATGGTAGCATTATTGTTGTTATCTATCGATTCAAGCATCTTCGTGAATGGCCTGACTTGCACCTGCCAAATTTCCCTCGTATTTTCAATTTTCGAACTCGTGCAAATATTTTATTTCTATTGAAGTTTATATAAAATGAATTTTATTCGAAAATAATTTAATACGTACCTAATTCCTTCGTTCGATTTTAAAGTAATAAATGGTTACATTATTTAAGTCAGATTTCTAAAAATAAATTATTAAAAAAAATATGGAACGATTGTTTGAAAAGAAAATTATCTCGAGTATGATTGCTGATTTGTACTTCGATATATCGCGGATATTTATAAGATAAGCCTTTTTTGTATACGTGTGTCAATGTAACGAAATTGTTATTCTTAATACAATCGAAGCGAAGGACGAACGTCTTATGATTATAGATGGCTGGATAATAAGCGTAATATTTTAAATTAGAATTTACACCATGAATAAAGATATTTATTTAAAAAAAACCTTACAAGAAAAGACGTATCACGCTTCACGAAGCAACGATTTTTTATCAGATCGTTGAATTTTGTCTATTTATAAATGTCACAAAATAATTATTTTCTAGCTTATTGCCTGTGGTTCGCGTTTCCTGAAGTTGCTAATTAAAATATACATAATGCTGTGAATCTAATATATTGGCGTAACAAAGGACCTTCCTTCGAAGTCCCGTCAATAAGGTTAATTAAGGAAGGCTAATTAAAATATAATCATACTGTACCTTTCATTGGTTCTAAAAGAAATTATCAGACGTTAGTTACAAGAGGCTCCAAGGGAAATTTCTACATGGCTGCATTTGAGCACCGTTTCAGAATTAAAACGTAGTTTTATAGGTTCACTTTTAATTATTCTGAAAGTCATATAAATCTCAGCACTTTAAAAGGCTTTTATGAGAGCAGTGCAAACGGGCTGATGTGTTACTTTGGCAAACAGCTTTGGCCGAAAGCATTGGTCATTTGTACCTGGTATTGTTGGATTTTATAGATTACCTACTGCTTTTTATAATGTGCGAGTACAATTTGTGAATTGTTTATTCGATTTTACATTATTTTTATTTTTATTTAAACTCAAGCGTTGGAAATATTACATAATCATGTCTATAAACTAGCTCTACATTTATATATGTAGTAATTACAAAGTAAATTCTGGAACATTTTTCCGAAGAAACATGTTTTATTCACAATAATTGGACCATAATTTTGTGAAATGATATCAATTTCATTATAGTTAGGGAGCCAGCAGCAGATTTTATGACCAAGTTCCTCTCAAGCGGTAATTTGTAAAATGCATCAAAGTATAGTATTATGAAGCCTCGTGAACGTCAGCTGGAGCTCGGTTGGGGGGATGAGCGGCTGTAGCCTCCCACGCACGTAGGAAAAAAAAATATATTCAGTCATTTCCTCTCAGCTAAAAATTTGTCAAATTGTAGCTAACCCAATATCTCAACGAAAAAAAATAATCAGCTGGTTACAACGTGGTGTATTGTACGTCAGCTGGTGTCTGGAACATGAAAAAAGAACAATTATTTTCCGTGATTTCCTCTCAAACAAAAATTTACCTGATGATAGCTTATATGTAACTGTGGATAAATATATAAGTCAGCTGGCTGTATCTTGGTGGAAAAACCGTCAGCTGATACTTTGAAAGTTATTACATAGGAGTTAGACAGAAGCATCTATTGCCAATTTATATGCATCAGCTGACTAGGTTTTCCTCAACTTATTGCAAGCTGATTTTTTTTATTTATCGCATCAGTATATTAACAATCAGCTCACAAATTTTCATCTGAGAGGAAATGACGTATCTTTAATTATTCGACATTGCGCTTCAATATAAGAGTTAAGTTGAAATAAACATTCAGTATCAATATTTTTGAAACGAATAAGTATGAAATCAAATAATTTTATATATTTAAATAATTAAATAATCAATTAGCAATAAATGAACTAGTTACTCGATAAATAATATTTATTATATAAACTTGATAAAAAATGATAATGAGAACAATATGATTTATTCGTTTTCGCTCTGGCTTGAGTCACTTTCCTCTCTTTCCGATTCATTATCAGAGTCGTTATATACCAACGATGTAAGTTTTGCAGGACGTCAACATAAAGTCAGATTGAAATAATTTCTCGTAAATGTTAATAAATGTTAAATGAAGAGTTTGTTTGCCATATGTACGGATTTAATCGTCTAAAAAAGATCAATGATTAACGTAGTTATTTTTATTTAATACTTTTTAGTGTATTTTTCAACACGAATCCAACGAGCCCAAACTCGATACCTAAAGTTGAGTCAATATATTACCGAGTTCCTATGGCCACCTTCCGATTCCATCATCAAATCAGCTCTATATCATGATAATGTTTCATCGCTATCCAATTTACATACGTATACAAAATTTCAGCTCAATCGGTTACCAGGAAGTGAATCAACTTTACTTGCTTCATTTCAATTAAGTCATCGAGATTAGACAAAAATGTTCATAAAATAAAAACTACTGGGCCTATCCGAATAAATCCGAATCCGAATTTTTATGGGACCAATTCGACACCATTCCGCATCAAACAAAAAAAAAAGAATCACGTCAATCGTTTCAGAAACCTCGGAGTAATCGGTGAACGGTTTGGACGAGAAACTACAGTGGGGAGCCCATGTCAACACCGCTGCAGGTAAGCTCAGTTCTGCTGCATATGCAGTCCGAAAAATAAGGCATCTCACCGATGAAGATACGGCTAGATTGGTTTATTTCAGCTACTTTCATAGCATTATGTCCTATGGAATTCTACTGTGGGGCAGGGCTGCAGATATAGAAACTATTTTTATCTTACAGAAAAGAGCCATTCGCTCTATATATAATTTACGTGCTCGGGACTCACTGAGATCATTTTAAGAATACTGGTATCCTTACTGTACCATCACAGTATATATTTAATAATATCTTGCATGTACACAAAAGCTCTGACTTAGACACGATTATGGCACAAGGAACAAGAATAGAATTGAAATGCTATTTTTCCGATTAGCTAAAGTTAAAAATTCATTTATGGGTCAAGGTATACGCTTATACAATAGAATTCCTCACAATATTAAAGTTCTAAATTTAAAACTTACATAAAAAATGTACTAGTTCAGACTACAGTATTCAGGAATATATGGACGATAAAGACCCATGGAGGGTTGTCGCGTAAAAACCACAGGACAGTTCTTTGGCATATTATGTAGTTAGGTAGATATAAGTTACATATTATGTAAATTTATTGACATTATTTAAAAGAGCAACTATGGAGTTTCTTGCCGATTCTTCTCCATAGATACTGCTTTCCGAATCGGTGGTAAATGTTAAAAATACTATGTAATGACGATTCGAAAGTGCTACTAAATAGTAGTCTAATTGAATAAATGAATGTTTGAGTTTGAGTTTGTTTGTTTGAACATACATAAAAAAAACATACCGGCTGAATTGATAACCTCCTCCTTTTTTTTGAAGTCGGTTAAAAAATCAGCTAGCAATAAGTTGAGGAAAACCTAGTCAGCTGATGCATATAAATTGGCAATAGATGCTTCTGTCTAACTCCTATGTAATAACTTTCAAAGTATCAGCTGACGGTTTTTCCACCAAGATACAGCCAGCTGACTTATATATTTATCCACAGTTACATATAAGCTATCATCAGGTAAATTTTTGTTTGAGAGGAAATCACGGAAAATAATTGTTCTTTTTTCATGTTCGAGACACCAGCTGACGTACAATACACCACGTTGTAACCAGCTGATTATTTTTTTTCGTTGAGATATTGGGTTAGCTACAATTTGACAAATTTTTAGCTGAGAGGAAATGAATGAATGTATTTTTTTTTCCTACGTGCGTGGGAGGCTACAACCGCTCACCCCCCCAACCGAGCGCCAGCTGACGTTCACGAGGCTTTATAATACTATACTCTGATGCTTCTGACGAATTATCTCTTGAGAGGAAATAATGAACCCAATTTGCACCTGGCTCCCTAACCATTAGAGATATTTGTTGTCGTTCCATTGTAGCATTTCTGGGAACATGTCAAGGAAAGTTATAGGAAATGAATCAAAACTGAAAGGTATTAAATGGATCAATCCAAGCTTCATTGATTTATGAGACATCTGTGTCATTAATTAGCACAAGATATAGTTAAACTCAATTAATGTACGTATGCATCTTGACTTATCTTAATTACAATACAGAGTGTAGTAGCCTCGCGGAGCAATTGCTGCGCGAAGCATCTCGGCCAGGATGGACATAGTAAAAAGAGAGAAGTAGGCCAACTCCCGGCGATTAGGAATAGGAGCGCACCCAAACTCGCGAGGCGTAGGAGTTAGGACAGAGTGGGAACCGAACGGCGTTGTGTGCGTGCGTACGTTCATGTTTGGGTGGCGTGGCCAAACGCTCCGCGTACATACAAACGGCGCGATGTACCTTTGTTCGAAGATAACATACTTCTCTCTTTTTACTATGGTAATAGACGTGACTCAGCCGAGGAAAATGACGTGTGCTGTCTTTTTTCTCGGTCGAGCTTCGCTTGCACCAATTGCTTCGCGAAGTTGCTCGCTTTGTGGAGACCAGCATAATGAATATTAAATTAACATTAAAAGCCATCGCAAAAATTACTATTTTACGGAGCTTAAGCCTCTTGTGAGTGTATCGCATCTTTATTATAAAGCTTTGAATATTTGGAAAAAGATTCATAGTCGTCTGCTCCAATGATGTTTTCAATGTGAGTTGTTCGTAATACATATTAACAAAACGTCAGAAAATGCATGAGTGCCCAAATACAAAGCTGTTGTTACAATACCTTTAAGTCGTTTATGTGGGACTGTTGTATGAATAATATATTAATATGTATAGGTACTGTATGTATACTTATACTGTAACTTCGATGATTTAAGGTTGTAAAAATATTAACTGATGATGGTAAACGTTTAAAATTGTATGATAACACAGACAATATTTTATGCATAATTAGATTCCTCATCATATTTTTGTTTGTTTGTTGTAGAAGTTGTTCATGAAGGTCTTAAAGAAGAAAGGCTCAGGTTGCATGCGAACGTAACTGGTGCCTAAGACTAAGTTGTTTTACAGATTTTAAACACGAGCAAGTAAGTTATAAGCTTGATCAGTTGGAATGAAGATTTAGTTATCTTATTCGTGTCACACTGCCAATAATAATAAATAAAATGATTTAATATATTTAATTTTAAAAGTTGATAAAATTGTATCTCGTAATCTAAAGTACAGTTATAATGTTTCATAATAAATGCATCTGGATGACATATAGAGCAAATTAAGTGAGAACTCACAGTGATATTAATCGGTTTATATAGTTTTAATTTGATATGAAATGATACAAATTCACCGCATTGTTCAAACAATTCCGAAACCAAACGTTAAGTATCACATAAAATCATTATTAATTAGTGTTTGATATAATTATTTTAAACATTCTGCCGATTGGATCATGAATTTGTATTGCATGGAAATTGGAATTATTGTTTAGTTCGTATTAATTATAGTACTTAGTATATTGTGTGCATTAAGCTCATATTCACGTTTTGTTTAATAATTTGTTAATCGATATGTTTTAGATCGAAAATTGACTAATATCTAAATTACGCTGTAAATAAAGTCATTTTACAAGTCCCAACAAATACAGTCCGCTATTTGATTAAGGGCTGATTTTTCAACGAATAATGTACAAAACTACCATTTTAAAAACGTATTCTAAATTATTCTAATTGCCCGTATTTGACAGTTTACGTGACATTTTAATATTATTATCTTTATTGGACAGATACCTAGGTAAGTTTTAACCAAGCATTGAAAAATCGGCCCTAAGTCATCGAGATAGAATGTACTACGTTATCTCGATGCCCTAAGTATATGAAATGTCAATTTATAAGGAAATTCATTAATGTTTGCACATTTTGGTCATCCTCACAGTACGTCCACTACAACTGAGCCAGAAACCAATATCCTTGACATCTCGCCTTTGTACAATGTTATCTAGTTACTCCAATATGTAACGCACAACAAACTACACATAACATATTACTGGAACTTTGTACGAAATGTACCAGTGAGTTACGAATTCAATGGAAAAAGTGCAAATCCTATGGACTTTAGCGAATACACGTGACGTAGAACTAAATAGCATTAACAGTAGCCGCGGCCAATTTTAATTTAAACTGACACTGATCCTAGAAGCTCGCTACACTGAATTTTGTCTATAAATTCAATGCAGCTTGTCCTATTGAATATTAATTAACTTGTTTGATGGCAACGTGAACTGAATGATTATTATTAATGAGGTTTTCATTGTAGGTGTAACGATTAATGGGTAAATGTAGCCGTTAAATACGTTTGAACTATTTGAAATAGATACTCAATACGATATTAATAAACTGAATTAATTGCATTCGGATTTGTTTGTATTAATTAATAACCTCACATGTAAAGAACTGAGCATATGTAACTAAAACGTACGTGTGTAAATATTAATCATACAACGATAACAAGATAGAAAGGTACATATAATCAAAAAATGAAAACATATTTATTGGTATTTGTATTTGCACATGTATTTGAATAAATAAATCATTTGAACTACATTGATCAACGTTACACTAAAATAACCAATCTCGATACGAATTAATTCAATGACGCATAAATGTTTCAAAATAATTCAATCGGTTCAATCCAGATGGTTTGGTCTATCCCGCGCATCCCGCGCTTATTAAACAACGTGTTAGATGGATTGTAACGGCTTCAATTCAAACATTTGACAGCTAGCGTTGACAGTGACAGCCATTTGCATTCATCGCGTGGACATAAGCGCGTCACACACGGTGAAGATAATGACCCGAAATTTTGTGTCAGTGTTTCGGGTCATTTGTAGCAGGATGGCGGTTCTACAGGGGTTAGTACGCAATGACAAAAAGAAAAATGATGGTCAGAACGCTGATACCGGATATATCTTAAGATACTGTAATATTTTATATTAGAGAATCTTAATATTATAGTATCTTCACCGCTTTATGCATGTAAAAGCGTAAAAGCGTATATAGTGAAGGAAAGAAATAAAAAAATATTTCGCATCTCAAATGAAGCGAAAATGTATTCAAATATAAAGTAGTAGGAAACAAAGAAAATAAAAAGTTTTATGGTGCAGTTAAAGGGTTGTACTATTTAATACCAGTGGCTAATTCCATTTGAATACAATTTATTGTTATTTATTAAGATATTTAGTTAGTTAGTTGCATGATAGTTTATTACAAAGATGGGTACTTTTTATTCTAATTGAATTCTGGAAGAGATAACGGCTAGTTGCACCATATACTATATTATCTATACTAATATTATAAAGCTGAAGAGTTTGTTTGTTTGTTTGTTTGAACGCGCTAATCTCGGGAACTACTGCCCCCCTAGTCAAGTGGCTTTCTGTTAGCGTAGCGTTCAATAGAATAGACTACGAATGTATGAGATTGACGTAACCTGTAGATACGTTTATCTACAGCCTACGTCAATCTCATTCATTCGTAGTCTATTCTATTGAACGCTACGCTAACAGAAAGCCACTTGACTAGGGGGGCTGGTCCGATTTGAAAAATTCTTTCGGTGTTAGATAGCCCATTTATTGAGGAAGGTTATAGGCTATATTTCATCACGCTACGACCAACAGGGGTGGAGCCACGGGGGTGAAACCGCGCGGAGCAGCTAGTACTTAATACAGGTTGCATCCTTGTTGCATCTATTTTACTTTACCTGTAAATTCATTTGTACTAAGTCCTCTGTACGTACGGATTAGAACTGTGGATCAGAACATACTTAGAATGCATTGTCTTTGTGTATACGAGTATATCAATATACATTTATAACTGTATTGTTACGAATGTTCAGTTTAATTCTGCTTTGAGTCCATATTGTAGTTAATTTTTCACAAAAATTTGTCGCAAACGCACATTTTTTCGTGTAAATATGACTCTAACTTTTCTCGTTTGTTGTCTGATGTTCAACTTACTCTTTAGAGGAAAAACTGTTGAACTGACATGAACATTACAAACTTAGAATGTAATTGATAAAAGGTATTTACATTTACTCTTTGCGAGTTTCGATGCAAATAAAATTATACTTCTCCTACATAGAATAGGTATATACATGCATAGAATATTCTAGAAAATGGTCTAATTAATATTCTGCAATCATAATTATTAAAGTATTTAATCAGTGCGTCCTACCAGTCATGACCTACGGAGCCGAGACGTGGACACTGACAGTACGACTGGTCCACCAACTTAAAGTCGCTCAGCGTGCTATGGAGAGAGCTATGCTCGGTATTTCTCTGAGGGACCAAGTCCGGAACGAAGTTATTCGCCAGAGAACGAAAGTTACCGACATAGCTCAACGGATTAGCATGCTGAAGTGGCAGTGGGCCGGTCATATGTGCCGCAGAACGGACAACCGCTGGGGCACACATGTACTAGAGTGGAGACCGCGGCTCGGCAAACGTAGCGTAGGACGCCCTGCTACAAGGTGGAGTGACGACATCCGCAGGGTTGCTGGGCAAAACTGGCGACAACGAGCGAATGACCGGGCTCAATGGCGTGCCATGACTGAGGCCTATGTCCAGCAGTGGACAAACATGGGCTGTTAATGATGAATCATAATTAAATAATAACATTTACAAAATATTTAATGGACTTTAATAGCAGGATTACGGATATTCAGATATTGTATCCTAATCGTATACAGACTTGCAACCCATTACGCCAAGTATTTATAAAATCATTGTTCACAA
Organism: Colias eurytheme; assembly: GCF_061535395.1. Taxonomy (NCBI): domain Eukaryota; kingdom Metazoa; phylum Arthropoda; class Insecta; order Lepidoptera; family Pieridae; genus Colias; species Colias eurytheme. Next base: position 3,304,065 of record NC_142980.1, read on the forward strand.
TAAAGCGCAATTTATAAACTCATTAAGTTAATCCACCACACTGTTAATAACGCCTCGACCAACGATGGCTCTGATGGCGTGTAAGAGCTGCATTAATGAATTCAAGGTACCCTTTGTATCCTACCAATATTAATACGCCTGCAGTATATTAAGCCGATCGTCTAATATAGCCTTTGCTAAGATGGGCTCCGCGAGCATATCCCAGGGGCCCACAGACCAATCTAGAAAATTACGAAAACCTTTGCCGTAGGTACTTTGAATTTTTCAGTTTAGTTAGTTAGATGGAAATAATCTGTCAAGTGATGGGTGGCTAAGCTATTTCATACAGAAACAATTTAAAAAAATATACGTAGATTGACCTATGTGAGTACTGCGAATAAGTTTTTTAGGTGTCCGCGAATCATGATTAGTTGGCGCCTGGGGTCCGTCTTTAGAAAAGGTTGTACTCAATTATATATACAGGTTTTTCAAACAATTTGATTCAATGCAGCACATTTAATAATTAGCGGCGACACAAATCGCGTCGATCCTACAACGAAATGGCGCATAATTTTTCATAATTTTCATTCACTAATTTAAAAGCTTATCTCTGCGTCCCCGCTTCCTTGAATTATAACGTTCGAGGCAAATCTGAATTAACTTTAACCGTACTGTGCATTAAACAGTTCTAAATTCCCGTGGAACATTTTATATTCAAACAAATACAATTTGCTGGAGTTATATTGTTGTGGCCGTAACAATCGGATTGTTTTGCATTTATGTAAAGTTGTGATATGGATTTTGAAGTATTTTATCAAACTACGTATTCATTCGTATTGTTAAATATGATGTAAACTTCAGACCACATCGACTCACAAGTCACAACAATTTTCATTAATTTTCAATATTCGTGGAAAAAATAAGAATAGCAATAATCTTTGATAGCAGATAACAAAAATAACGTATCAAAATCTTTGGCATATTATGATTATATTATGTACTTAGTTAGTTATAAGTTACATATTAAGTAATATTGACATGATTTAAAAGAGCAACTATGGAGTTTCTTGCCGATTCTTCTCCATAGATATAACTGCTTTCCGAATCGGTGGTAAATGTTAAAAATACTTATACCCGCTCATATGCTTTGCGCAACCACAGTTGCAAAAATAAAATACGCTAAATAGCTTGCAAAAAAAATAAAGGTAGCCTACTTTGCTAGTGCTCTGGAACGTGCGCCGCGCGTTCGACGCACCGCTATTAAAACTTAATTTATGACTTCCGCGAGAGGAGTACTTCAAATATATTGACTGTAATCGATTGCTATTGTAATAATACTATACAAAACTGTGTTATTTTTACAATATATGATTACCGTATGCCTTAAAAAGTTATGAAATCGTCTAAAGTCTACTAACTTTTAAAGTCGTCTTTATTACATATTTATTACAACGGTCACTAAAATATTACTTTATAACAATAAAACACATGTTAGAGAATAATCTGGTAAGTAAACACGAGTAGAAATCAATAAAATACAACAATTACGGCATATTTTAACACTTCCTTGTAAGACACGTAAGATACAAACTAAGATATTCCCAAAATTCTGTTTGAAAGGTTGGTAGTACTGGGTAGAAATAGACGAATCAATTAGTTGTTTTTGGTTTAAATACGTAAAAATTAGACTCTGAGAGTATGAAATAGAGTTTATAATCAATTGAAATAAGAAAGTCGCTTTGCAACCACAGTTGCGCGAAACAAGATTCTCGATCGTGTTTTTGCAACTGTGGTTGCGCGTAGCTAAGTAAGGGGTCATTTTTTTTTCTCAAGCATATGAGCGGATACAGTAATGACGATTCGAAAGTGCTACTAAATAGTAGTCTTGAATAAATGTATGTTTGAGTTTGATGTTTGAGTTTGAAAAAGTGATGTGCATCTTAAAGTTTCTTTCACTACTTATAAATATAAATCAATTAGTTAAGCGGTACAAAAAGGTAAAACTTTACAGACAGAGTCACTTTTGTATTTGCGTAACTAGATGTAGTACCTATATATCGTTGTATGAATTTCAATTACTTTTTTTTAACTAGCCACCAACGTCGTTCTGTCTTTGCAAACTGTCAAACGCGCGAAGTTGAAAGCCATTAAATTTTCCAAGATTGGAAAATGTTCTGTGCAATTTTCTTAATTTTTCATTCGGTAAGAACGTTCTACGTGTGTAGTATGAACAACGTTAGCGAGTGGCCAAGAGAAACAGATTCATTATTGTGTAGGTATATTTGTTATTATAATAATTGTATTAAATTAAATTTGACACTATTTATTTCAGACTTATGAAACTTTTAATGGTGTAAAGTTTGAGCAATGAAAGTCGACATATAAAATGTAATACATCTGTTTCGATAGTTCCATGTTTTACTATTTCTAAAAAGTCAAAATATCTAAAATTTATTAAAGCTACATAATTTACGATATTATTCTCTACTCTATAAAAATAAGTCGGGTTTTCCTTCCTGACGCTATAACTCCAGAACGCACAAACCGATTTCCACGGTTTTGCATTCGTTGGAAAGGTCTCGGGCTCCGTGAGGTTTATATAGCAAAGAAAAGGTGTCTCTGGTGGCGAAACGGAGTTCGCCGAGTTTGCTAGTTCATATTATAAAGAGAAATATATTTATCTTGCTTGTATATTTATTGACTTATTGTACTAAATAAGCTCCAACAAAAATGTACATCCAAAAAGCGATTTCAGAACGAATGGTAGGTACTTTCTGAAACATTTTATAGCGTACCTAATAACCCTAAGGAATACTCTGAATTATAGGAATATGGGATAAAATATGAATGCAAATAATAGCTTTCATTCATTCACTTATTATTTGTAAACTGAAGTTACGGTGTCGTTTGTCAAACAGAGCTTTCCTATATAATTTAAAGCTCCGAAGAATGAAATCGAATTTCATAATACTATTTACATTACTCGTTAAAATGGCTTTGTTTTGAAAATGAACTTCGTGAGTACTTACCTAATATAAGAAATCAGGACATCAAACCTTTTTAAATTACTGACCTTAACCTATTAATGAGATACTTATCTAAATTTTAATGAAATTAGAATCTTTAAAAAAATGTAGAAATTTCGGTCTATGATTATAGAATATAGATGTTGAAACATTAAACTAAATCTTTAGCAGGTGTAGACTTCTTAGAAAATTAACTGTAGTTTATAATAACTCCGTTTAAATTCATGAGTTTCCAGGGAAGTGGATGTAGATGGAATATCTTTAGCAATAATTTTATTATGTATCAACTTAATAGATACTAGCTGTGCCCCGCGGTTTTACCCGCAGTGCTCCGCTCCTATTGGTCTTAGCGTGATGATATATAACCAAATATAACCAAAGATAGATTACACCTTCCTCAATAAATGGGCTATCTCACACTAAAATTATTTTTCAAATCGGCCCAGTAGTTGATTAGGTTAGCGCGTTAAAACGTACAAACAAACTCTTCAGCTTTATAATATTATATTATTTTATTTACAAATTTAACCTTAAATAATATTGATTTATTTAAACAATTTCATTCCACAGATTTATCGATCGTTTGTCTTTGTTATAAGTTAGGCGCATATTTCGGCCCACGCGACAGACACAGATGCTTGTTAAATCTCTAATAGGTTTTCAAATAGTTTATTACAATAGTCTGTTATATTCTAACAATGTATTATAATAAAATTGATTATTTCTCTCTCTTTCTCTCCCTCTATAAATTTAAAAATGGTCCTCGCGCTTCCTCGGCTTTTCAACAAGTGAACATTGAATTGAAATCTGCAACTGGAGAGCATAGAGTTCATATTTTTTTTAAATTAGGAACACGAAAAGGTATTGGCGCGCCAAAGCGGTCGCCAAAATATTCTAAAACTTTTCTAAAATAAAAGTTACTGGCTGGCGAGACTTGCTTCCCGGCCTATATTAAGAAAAGAGCGCCGATTCTATTCTTTCATAAAAGGAATTGAAAAGTAGAGTGTACCAATCACTCGGCTAACAAAATTATTTTCCTCGGGCACAGCATATTGAATCTTTCTTTCGCTCCGGACTTAAAATAGCGGCAACTCCGTTAAAATATGTTATTCTGTTGCTCTGTTAAAATATCTTTTAATTTGAAATACATGCTAAATAAAATAAAATGGATTAGAACATTTTAATAAATATTCGTATGTCAATATTTTTATACATCATAACTCGGGGCATTCAATCTATTTGCACCTTGTTGATTTGGTCGATGCTTCCATCGCGGATTAATAATGGCTTTGCGAGATATTTTATTTTTGGACTTTAAGTGTATTTTCAATGAAATTCTGGATGAAAATAAAATGTAGGTAATGGATAATATTGAGTTACATTTACGCTTGATATTGCGTTGCGAATGTAGATCAAGCGCGATTTTTATTGTTAATTGAATTTTATACTCTATAGTTGAAAAATGACATTTCACGCATATTGACCTGCCATTTTTTTGTATGACACTTCTGCCTGAATATTGTGAAGCCATATGTACAAATAGTAAGAGAAAGTTTATGCTTGTACCGAGTATTTATTTGTATATTGTGTAACGTTTACTTATGGTTTACTTAGATTCTAGCCATCTTAGCTTTGCGAATACATACACGATAAGATATATTTTGTTACGGTATATCACATATGTATGTGGATTAAAAGTATCTAGGCCCCATACCTGAAGCTCAAGTGAAGCTCAATATTCTACTGGACTATGTTTGTTGTTTAAACGTTCACGCGAAATGAACTTCACGGCTTTTGATCCGTATTTTTATAGTTTAACACTCTTCTGAGTTCTGACGTGTTTTAAAATAGACTGGGTTAGAGGAATTTCATTTTATTCCTCGGTGTTTCAATTACATATAGTTATTACTTATTGATTTAATTTTTTATGTGTACATAGCGACTGTTAAATACTGACTTTATTTTTATTGTGCTGGTATATTATTATAATTCAATTTATAATTTTATGGCAAATGGCAAACCCTTTAGTACGTAAGTTCTTAAGTACATAACTGCGTTAAAAACAACCGACTTCAAACTTGCACTTGCAACATTTACAAATACAGACAAAAATGCTCATAAAATAAAAACTACTGGGCCTATCCGAATAAAATTTTTATGGGACCAATTCGACACCATCCCGCATCGAACAAAATAAGAATCACGTAAATCGGTTCAGAAACCACGGAGTAATCGGTGTACATATAAAAAAAAAAAAACATACCGGCCGAATTGATAACCTCCTCCTTTTTTTTGAAGTCGGTTAATAAATTGTTTATTATAGCGCTGCCTACATTTAAATAAAGAGTTATTATTTACCATTTTACTTTTTAGAAGATACTGTTTTGCGAAACGATTCGATAATCAATCCTTTGCCATGTTTTACGTTTTACTTTACCTACCCATAGAGATATATAATATTTTGATTAATTTTTACAAGTAGACAAAGATATAACCGCCATTTTGTTCTAGGGACATCCGCTTCAACCAGATCTACGACATCGCTCCAGGCGTGTTCAGCCACCTGCACCGCCTGCGCTCCCTGCTGCTGAACGACAATCAGCTGCGGGAGATACGCTCTGGAGCCTTCCATGGACTCCGGAGAGTGAAGTACCTGTACTTATACAGGAATCGGATCCGTCATATCGACTCTGATGTGTTTCAAGGCTTGGGGCACTTGGAACAACTGTAAGTACCTATATGTGGAGTATATTTGTATTTAATATCGTAACCTGCAAAATCAATTATTTATACGTATATAGCTCATGTGCTCATTGCTGTTTAATCTATACTAATGTAAAGTTTCATACAAATCCGTCCAGTAGTTTTTTCGTGAAAGAATAACGAGCATAAGTACATACATGCAGGAAGTTAACTCCTCCATCCACCCTCACCCACTTTTTCATTTATAATATTAGTAGTTCTGATATTTCTATAGTTATTGTATGTCAATAATCAATATGTGCTAGAGACTATATTTTCGTTGGTGGCGCGGTTTTTGCCAAGTAAGTATCCCTATGTCATGTCGTTGCAATTCTTGAAGTCTGTAAAACGTGATCGTTTTTAATTGGAATAATTGAATGAAATATTATTATATACAACTAAAGCTTTGTGCAATCATTTTGTGCGAAATTCCTTTAACATACCATGTGCTATTTTTCCATGTTTCAAAAAAATTACAGTCTCGGACCACTTCAACTTTTTCAATACAAAATAAAAATAAACAAAGCAACGGTTATCAATTACAGATAAGCGAGTTGAATCCACAGATTGATTATGTTTTATATTATATATCAATGACCCGGGTTCTAAGTAGAGATAAACTCACGTGACTGGCCGAGCCATTCCTCAATGAGTTTCACAGAATATGATGTCATTGTTTTGCATTCTGTCCAATATGTCTTGAAATAGCTTATTATATTTACTGCCAGCTGACCTACTAGCTAACTTCATAGCGGGATTTAAATTCTATTAATTGTTATAGATTGCATTATTCGTTAACACGTTCACTGCGGCACCTAAAATGCCAAACTTACCGTTGTTGCGGCATGTCTTCCATACTTCACATCGGCAAGTTCACCACTGTGCGTCATGAGCCATTTTTATCACATCGCACCTTCTGACTTTGAAGGTTAATAATTTCATGAAATTTCAAGATATTTCAAAAAAAATTTTTTCAGATAATAGTATATATAGTCTAGTATATACCGCATGAATAGCTTTTAGTTTGACCGAATAGTTTAAAAGATATGAGGGAAAATGTAAACCCCTGATTTTGTGAAAAATTATTTGCCATCCCGCACTGCGTTGATACGGCATGTTTACAGTAATAGCGATGGGAAACACTGTAAAATAAAACATCGATATCGATATAAATCAATTTTGTATATTTCAGTCTGTTTGTTAACAGATAACGAGATCGTCGATACAAAAAAAAACACATATAAAACAAGGTACTTGATAGAGTACTATCAGGAAATTGTTCAGTAACTTTTGTTTTAATTTTTTATATTATTTTCACAACTGTCATCACATTTTTGCATTTATGCTACGAAATAAAAGAAAGTAAAAAAATTAAAGCCTTTAAGGTATCATTGTCATTTAAAAAAACTCAAAAGAAAAGTGCTTCGGTCCTGGTGCATCACTATGTGAGACTGACACGCGGCGCGCTCGCAGTACAGTGCGGCATGAGGTGCTTGTCCATGGCAAAATATTTGACATGCCGCACACAAAAGAAACGGTTTCTTTTCTATGCGTTGGTCCAATATTTTGCCATACGATTTTTAAACGAAATTGAGTCCTACTTCAAACTGTGATCACAAAAATATATTTGTCTCTTTTCTAGTCATTGATTAACATATAAAAAACCTCGCCGCACCACGGTGAAAACTGCGATTTTGGGCGCCGCACTGTGGTGTAGTCGCTGATGGCCCGATACTGGACATGCCGCAGTGAACGTGTTAAATTGCTCTTAAGGTATTTTGTTTTTGTGTATAGGCACAGAATACTTAATAGTAGCAAAGTATAGGTAACTTATAGGGTCGTTTGTAAGAGTGATTTAAGTGCATATAAGTTCTTTTATTATATGGGGTAATAGGGAAGCGCTTGACCACAATCTCGCCTGATGTTAAGCTGAGATGTGGTCTAAGATGGAACGCCCTTCCCTAGAAGGTACCCGTTCACTCTACGCTTGAAGACCCCTTATTGTACTCTACGGGGAACACAGTTTATAACTACAATTATATTACTATTACAAATATTTCATACTAACAATTTTATAAATTGAGTTACTCAAGCCTCTGATCTGATTGAATTGCTTAAAGCAATCTATAGTCAGAATATCGCGATCCTTTCGCCCTACATCCACAAAAAGGAAATGTAATACTTATTTTTAAAAGGATACAATCACTATCTATTTGCTTGTTCTGAAATAATGTAGCTTGTGTTTAACTCTAGACTTAATTTTGCTACATAAGACAATTGAAAATTGCAATGTGTAAATCGCATTGTATAGGTAATAGGCATATAGGCCGGGAGATACTGACACAAAATTTCGGGTCACTTGTAACTGGATGGCGGTTCTACAGGGGTCTTATGACAAAAAGAAAAATTGGTCAGAACGCTGGTACCGGCGGACTAGTCGCGTGGGCGTTAGTCGAACTCGTCAGATAAATAGCGAAAGTCAAACGATTTGTAACACAAAAATTTTTTAATTTACCGATAGCCCACAAAAAAGATGTAGGCGGTAGTGTTATGTCATACTTTTCCGGTGTGACTTACAGCCCGCCATACCGACGCGAATGCGTTGATTTAAAAAAAAATAATTCAACCATTTGTACCAGGCTAACTTTTGCACAGATTTATCGATAATAGTTACAATAATGTCGGATCTTGAACATTATTTAGCTTTTTAATATTTGTTAATTTTAAATTTGAATCAAGGTAATAAATAATCTCAGTCTAAAACTGCTCGAAAACATCTTTACAAAAACGTTCCTCCAGAATTTATGATACAATGTGTAGGTATTATATTTATTTATAATCGACTTTTCACCTGAGCCTTCTGAGGATGTTCTAAATAACTTAATAATGAGTAAATTTAGACCTCTTCAAAAGAACTAATCCCTCCAGCATACTTATGTTTTCCATGTAACGAGAAAGCCTTTATTAAACCAGGTACCAAAATATATATTTAGACCAAAAATAACTATGAACTTTGAAGTAATTTTATACCAAAAACGTAACAAACTAAGAGGGTATTACACTTAGGCCGTTCTCCCATTACGATACGCACAGGCGATTCAAGTATCCTGCAAGTCCCGAAGACTAGTCGTCGCGGAGTATCTCACATACATTTGTATGAGAATAGCTTTAGACGTGTGGTTTTCGCAAATGAATTATTTCTCTTTGTATGATATAAACAAAAGCAATTCAAAAGAATTTTCTGCGCTCATAATTCAGCAGAGGCTTAAGAAACCGGTCCAGGCGAGACGCCGACCGTGCCGCCTAACATTTCTTGGAATAGGGAATGAAATCTGCGATATGACCTTTGTCCTAAGCCCTAACAATAATTATACTCCGCCTTAAATACTAATATTATTAAGCTCAAGAGTTTGTTTGTTTGAACGCGTTAATCTCAAGAACTACTGGTCTGATATTTTCAAAAATTCTTTCGGTGTAAGATAGCCCATTCATCGAGGAAGACTATAAGGCTATATAATATATCATCGCGCTAAGACCAACAGGAGCGGAGCCACGTGGGTGAAACCGCGGAGCGCACCTAGTATATTAAACACTTCACGCCAAGTTTTCGTTTCCGACTGTACTTCATGGTTGGAAACTAAAAATACAGACAATGAAACAGAAAATTTCAGCGACGATAATGAAGAAGCCACCATTAACCAGCCTGGGCCATCAAAAAGAATTAAAAAATGACAGTTGCACAATTTTTAAACAAAATTAAAATTATAATATGATTTCTGTAAATATTATTATTTCCGTCGCTTGTAACTTTTTACCTTTAAGACTTACAGAATAATCATGTATGCAAAAAATGTAGGTAATTGTCTTCTTTGAACCCCTCATAGACACTTTTGTGATTAGTAAACAATTGAGAAGTTATTTAAAATATACCTAAATTTAGCACTGGGTCTGTCAAGGTCGAAAACTTGGATTTTTATTAACCTTTCATACCTAAACAATATCGTTTCAAAACATTTTCTACAACACCTTTTGTAGAGCAGAGGCTTTTACATTTCCCCACAGACTGGACTATTTGTTTCAATCAAATAAATTTTCTATCTCTGAAATATATGAAGCGAAAAGAACAATTCCAATAATACTTGATGCCCTTGTTCAGATTTAGCATGTTATTATTATTCAGACTTATTCTACTTCATATCCGTTAATCAATTATTTGATAAATATTCTTCGATTTCTTTTGTATTGAATGTACCATTTTGTTACAGGTACTTACATGTCAATGAAATACATCAGATTGAACCCGAAACTTTCTCCAATTTACCACGGTTGGAACGACTGTGAGTATTTCTCTTAAATAAACATGGTCTACATAAATTTTCTCAATACAAGTTCTGTTATCTGAAGAAATTTTATATTGCTTCAGGTACTTGCATAATAATAACTTGAAGACCATACCCCCTGGATCTTTCCGAGGTTTACCGAAACTACAAAAGCTAAGGTTGGATAGCAATGCCCTCATTTGCGATTGCTCTATGCTTTGGTTTGTTCGAATGCTCTCCGAACACACCGAGATGAGCATCGCAGCTACGTGCTATGGACCATCTGGCACCATGGGATCTTCCTTAGCAACGATGAAGGAATCTGACTTTAGTTGCAGTAAGGATATAATATCAAAATCAACTTGTAGTATGGGTAACGTATACCAGTTTCTAGATTATTCACTATATCGCTATTTCAGAACGACCTGAATTCAACCAGGAACCTGAAGATGTCGTTATAAACTTTGGCGATGATGCTATGTTTGTTTGTTCTGCATCTGGTGAACCGACTCCAGAAATTATTTGGTATCGCGACTCCTCCGTTATAAATGTAGACGCGTCGAGGTATGAAGTAATGAATAATGGAACACTCATGGTTCACCAAGCAGATGAAAATGATGTCGGCATCTTTGAATGTACGGCTAAGAACCCAGCTGGAGAAATACGTTCTAAGCCTGCAAGAATGATGATGCAGAGTAATGCTGATGAAAAGGGTAACGATTTTCTTAGTGACATATCATACTTTAGTACTTAAGAATCGAGAATGAATGTAAATTCTTTTTCAGACTTTCCCGTCTTCACAGTTTTTCCGCGAAAGCAATTGGTACAAGGCGATCAAAAATATGTACGCTTCGACTGTGTCGCCGCTGGCAACCCGAAACCTCATATATCATGGTTGTTTAATGGCGACAGAATTCTACTGTCTGATCGACTTTCTTTACAACACAATGGATCGATTGTAATTGAAAAAGTTAAAGAAACTGACGCTGGAAACTACACTTGTGTAGCGGAAAACATAAATGGAAAGATATCAGCTTCTTGCACACTTGAAGTCATGGGTAAGTTTATTTTTATATGATGAGTACGGCAAAAGAGGTAAGTGTACATTATAAAATAATTTATTCGTTTGTTGCAGTTCCACCCGCATTTATTCTGGTTCCAAAGGACGAGCAAGTAGCTATTGGCGATAAGGTTCAATTTACTTGCACTGCTCGTGGCGTACCGAAACCAGTCATTACATGGTACAGGAATACTATGGTACTACCTCCTAAAGAAAACATCGTCTTGAGCGATAATAATCAAAATTTGACCATAACTGAAGTAACCGAAGACGACGACGGCATTTACCACTGCCGAGCTGAGAATGCGGAAGGTTTAACCGAAATTTCTGCCATTTTAAAAGTACAGGACGTGCAAATCGTTTCACCGAAAATTGTCACGCGCCCAGAAGATATTGAAGCTTATAAAGAAACTACCATTCAGATGCCATGTGAATATGAAAGTGAACCGCTTGCTAATATTGAATGGAGAAAAAATGGGAACAGAATCATACCGAATGAAAGATTTACGATTACTTTAATTGGAAGTTTGGTAATTAATAATATAACTTTATCGGATACAGGAAGCTACGAGTGTTCTGTCTATAACGATCATGGCAGAGATACAGCATCTGCATACCTTACTGTGAAAGATCATATTTTACCTGGCGATGAATATGTCAATATAGCTTTGACCGAAGCAACACGCGATGTAGATCAGGCGATTGCGCGAACAATTGAACAAATGTTTTCAAATCAAAGGGGCACAAGCGTGCACGACCTTTACAGATTAACAAGATTCCCAAATGCTCCCGCTAGAGAAATTGCAAGAGCAGCGGAAATCTATGAGAGAACGTTAGATAAAGTTCGTGAATATATTCAAAGGGGGTTAAAGGTAACAACAGTTGAACCATTCAATTATGAAAATATCTTGTCAACTAAGCACTTGGATGTTATTTCACATCTCTCGGGTTGTGTAGCGCATAGAAAAGCACAAGATTGTTCTGATATGTGTTTCCATAAAAAGTATAGGACCATCGATGGAAGCTGCAATAATTTTGAGAACCCAACATGGGGATCATCTTTGACGCCTTTTAGAAGGATTCTGTATGCGGTTTATGAAAACGGTTTCAGCCAGCCTGTAGGATGGAATAAAGGATTAAAATATAATGGATTTTCCCTGCCCAGTGCCCGATTAGTCTCTACAAAGGTTATTTCTACCAAAAACATAACTGGGGACGAGTATCTAACTCATATGCTTATGCAATGGGGACAATGGCTGGACCATGATTTGGATCATGCTTTACCATCTGTTAGTGACCAAACGTGGGATGGAGTTGATTGCAAAAAGACATGCGATTATGCGGCACCATGCTTTCCAATTGATGTTCCTCCAAATGACCCTCGCATTACGAACCGTCGATGCATAGATTTTATTAGAACGAGTGCAGTATGTGGATCTGGTATGACTTCAGTCTTGTTTGGAAACCTTGAAGCTAGGGAACAAATCAACCAATTAACTTCTTTCATTGATGCTTCTCATGTATATGGTTTTGAAAAAGCTGTTGCTGAAGATTTAAGAGACTTGAGCAACGACAATGGAACATTACGTGTTGGAGGAACTTATCATGGTACAAAACCACTCCTACCAACCACGGGCATCAATGCTATGGATTGCCGGCTCAACTTAGTAGAAAGCACACGGAGCTGTTTCGTAGCTGGTGACATACGAGCTAATGAACAGATTGGACTACTAGCTATGCACACTATTTGGATGAGGGAACATAACCGACTCGCAAACAAATTGAAAGCCATTAATCCACACTGGGACGGCGATAGGGTTTATCAAGAAGCTAGAAAAATAGTTGGTGCTGAAATGCAAGCAATAACTTACTATAATTGGTTGCCATTGATTCTCGGCCGCGAGGGATATGCCCTTCTAGGTGATTACACTGAATATAACCCTGATGTAAATCCGTCTATCTCTAACGTTTTCGCAACCGCAGCCCTTAGGTTTGGACATTCACTAATTAACCCAATCCTACACCGTTATGATGAACATTTTGAAACTATTCCTCAGGGACATTTACTTTTGCGAAACGCGTTTTTCTCACCGTGGAGACTTGTTGACGAAGGAGGAGTTGACCCACTTATAAGAGGTATGTTTATGACACCCGTGAAATTGAAAACCCCTACACAGAACTTGAACTCGGAACTCACTGAGAAACTCTTCCATACAGCTCACGCCGTAGCACTAGATTTAGCTGCTATTAATATCCAAAGGGGACGCGATCATGCTATTCCTCCATATACCAAATGGCGTAGTGTGTGCAACATGTCGGAAGTAAATGATTTTGATGACTTAGCGGGTGAAATATCGGACAAAGGCGTCAGGGACAAGTTGAAGGAACTTTATGGATCTGTACACAATATCGATGTTTGGGTAGGTGGTATCTTGGAAGATATGTCTAAAGGTGCTAAAGTTGGACCACTTTTCCGGTGCATTCTTATAGAGCAATTTAAACGTTTGCGGGACGGAGACCGACTGTGGTTTGAAAACCCTCTCACATTTAAACCGGATCAGTTCAAAGAAATTCAAAAGACTAATTTGGCTCGAATTCTCTGTGATAATGGCGACAATATTGACACGATTGGTGAGAACGTATTTATATTGCCAGAAATACAAGATGGCCTAACATCATGCGAAGATCTTCCCTCGATTGATTTAAGATATTGGATGGATTGTGAATCTTGCAACGACGATCATGACATAGAAAAGACACGAGTGCGACGAGCGGCTGCAATGGATCCCAACCATAACCAGCTGATTGAAAATGACCACCGCTTGGAAATTCTGGAAGAATCTCAAAATGATTTATATAAAATTATTGAAGATCTGCAAAAGAAGGTGGAGTATCTCGAGAATACTTGCCAAAAGGTGTAAATTATTTTGCAATCTGGAAAACAATGTATGTAAATATTCAATTAGAATAGATTTTGTTCCAAATTCGTAGAGATAATAATACAATTAATGTTAACCTCAATGTAGTAGAAACTTTACAGAGAGCAAACACAATCACAAATACCATTCCGTGGTTGGTAAGTAAAGTTTTTAATGATTGAGCTTAACTAATATAAATGTCGAAAAAAAAATTAAAAAACAAAAAAAAAGTAAAATACGAATACAAAAATACAAAAAAAAAACATTGGTGTTTAGAGAGTAAGAGCCGTGGAATCTATCTGACGACAAAGCATGCCTACCGGACTTGATCATGAATTAAATTGACCATTAATATTGGACAATTATAATACTATATTATGTAATTTTATAATATAAAAAAACACAAAAAAAGATGTATAGATTATAAGAACCGTGATACGCAAACCGACGACTGAGACTCCCAAACGGCACTGATTCTGCAACCTGCATTTATGTGACATTGGACAATTACCTACATGGACCTAATTAAAGGAACGGTACAAAAAGAGACAAATCGGAAATTAAAATACTTTTTTATATTACATTGCTATAAAAAAAATATTTCAACTTCGCGTTTCTTTTTTCTACCGTTACTCTAATAATGCCCATGCGTATAATATATTATGTGTACCTACTTATAAAAATAAAAACAATAAAATCAAAAAAAAAATCACAAAAGTCAGTGGAAAAATAAAATAAAAAAGTGTCTCGATGTTGTAGATGTTAGCGGAGGTTCTATTTTTTTCTGTTTACCCATATTTTTAATACGTCGGACAATATACAATAAATCTATACTCTCCTATGTGGTCCAACTATTTAAGAATTTATTTTTAATCTAATTATATTTAATCCTAAGATTAGTTACTAAAACTCGTCTGAAATTTTTACTAATGTTGCTATGGAAAATATTAACTGTATTATTTATGGTTGACTTGTTTTTAAGTATTTATTGCAGGGTTTTCTATTTACAATTATTACTATGTTAAATATGCAACCTCTAGCTGTTATATAGGTACAGTAGTTCGTTTAAAATATTGATGTTCGGTGTCTATTTACTCCAAAGTAACATATAGAAATAGATATAAGTCGTTATGATCATTTTAACGTACGTTGCCTAATTTACAGCCTTTTTATCCTAATTTAACTTTAGTTCATTTTGATTTAATGAATGATTATGACCTGTCTTTAATTTTACCAACATAACTTTCAGTCAGTATTACAATACATTGCATTTATTATTCGTGATGAACCGCAAATTTTATTTTTTTTTATTCGCATATTTTGTTGAGTTTTTTAACTAAAATAAGCACAATAATCATTAATTATCAGGTTCCGTCCTTGTTCAAAATTTTGGGGTTAGTGACGATATTGGAAGGTACCTAAATAAAGGTCAGTCTAAATGATGAGAATGGACATATTCGAAATATTAAAATGTAATAGCACACTTTGAAATTTTTCTTTTGTTTAAGTAGTTGCGCGCGTAACATTTATTATTTGCGCTTTTAACTGAGGTAAGTAATTAAAGAATTCGGGACAAGATATAACAATAAAATTAAAAACAGTAAGTAATCTAGACCAAAATATAAATTTGATAAAATTCAAATTGATATTCTATGGCTGCAATTTTGAAACCGGTGAAAGCGACAACGGCTTTTTGTTTTGCTAACTTTACGCGATTTTCAGGTTTTTTTTTATTATAAACTGCATTCAACATTTGTAAAAACAAAAAAAAAAAGCGGGCCACACATTTTCAGAGGCCGTACCTCTGAATATGTTCCAGGGCGGAGTGGTCGTTTACCATCACGCGATCCACCAGCTCAGTAACTGCGCCCGCTTTGCCATAAAAAATAATCGTGTTATCTTTTTTTTTAAGTGGGGAAATCTTGCATATATAAATAAATAAATAAATCATTTATTCCACTTAAAACATATACTCACATATATTCATATATTCACGGCCCCCGGGGAAGGAGCCGTGGGTTATGTCGGATTCTTACCGACTAAAACTCCACTGTGTTCCGTCTAGCCGCTTTAATGATGGCCGCGGGTAATGGATGGAATTCTTCCGCGACATAGTCGTGTTACCTACGTGAAGTCAACAAAACAAATAGTCAGTGCCTGGCGCTGCCACTGGTCTAAAAATAACATCCTAATACTTTTTGTCTTACCTTACACCAATACGAATACAGTCAGTATCAATACCTTGTAGAAATCCTTTGGATAGACTCTGATACGGATATTACGACTTTACTGGGATTGATAACCACTGACTTACTGAGTAATTCTGTTTACGTCTTGAACCTAAGACGTAATTAATCCTGAACCAATTCAATGACTTCAAACGGAGTATTCTATATATAATATAATATAACGGAGTATTCTATATATAACATAAAATCTAAATACCATGGCACAAAATAATATTCCGATAAATTTGAGTCAATCAATGTTAAGATACTAACCGCGTCGTCTATTCTGAATTACGCGGTCACTAAATTCCGAAGTTCATATACGAGTAAAAGTTGATTAGGTACCATGAAATACCTATAATACCGATAGAATCACAACACAATTATGCGCATAATTGATGCTTTTTAGCAAATATGTGTCTATAATAGTCATTAATGTTAAATATAAGATAATCATGTATTCTAGTGTTTAAGATTAGCATAAGTACTTATTGTCGCTTTATCGTGGTATGTCCAAAAGTTCTGGCTCTGTAACAACAGTATCATTAGACGTGGATAAATTTGTTATTAACTGATAAAAATCTTTCAAAACAGCGTTGAAACTTTGTTTTAGGTTCTGATGAGTACATCAGATATTTTCGTTATATTATAATGTGAAAATGCTTGGGGATAATCCGGAGAAAAAAATAAATCAGATTGAAAAGGTCACAGTTAAAAATATCTGCGAAGATATATTTCACAAATCCAGGTAAATTGTTCTCGTAATCTGTTTTCCCTGAGCTAACATCATAAATTAACTCTTCACTTGAAAGTCACAGCCACTCATTCGAACACAATAAAAACTCATTAAGCCTTAAGGCTTCCGCAATTTATCACTATTGTACGAGTATAAATGAACTGAGAGCGAGGACTACCTGTGATTGTGGGCACTGTTCACGAGGAGATAGCCTCGAGCTGCATATTAGAGCTAAAACTTTAACATATCGTGCTATAATGAAAAACAGGTTATCGACGGAAAGTTAACAGTCACGTTGCAAAGTATGAGTTTGTAGTTGCATGCATCAGTTGAGAGTAAAGTTTGTATGCTAAATTTTACATCGTCCTAACGCTTTCATGTTCAACGTTAACAAATTCTAATGTTTTAAAAGCGAGTGTTACATACTTACGACTAACTTCGTACATGCCTTCACAAAAATGATAGGAGCGCTATAAACACAATGTATAGAATACAGAATTTCTTATGGGAGCCGCTAAATGAATTATTGTACAATGATACAAAACAAATTCTTATGTCCAATGATATTGTTGTTAAATGTGTTTAAAATAATTTGGTTCTGGTTATTCCGAATTCACCTTATTGATACATAATATATCGGACTCTATTGTTGAATAATAAATTATTTATTTTTACCCAACGTTCTCAAAAACGAAGGAGGTTCTCAATCGAACTGTTTTTTTTTTTGTTAACGAATAACGCACGGGGTTTTTATCGATTGACATGATTCTTTTCGTTAGAATTTGAAGAGTTAACCTCCCTTTTTTAAAACATTTTTCTAAAATCGACCTTTAGAACATTAATAAGACAATAGCTGATAAAACCAATTACCTAACTGAAGAAGATCAAGAATTTATTATCTCTTTAAATAATACTTTTGCAGGACTCTCATTCAATAAACCATGAACCAAATTATTTTAACTGCACAATATAAATGTATTCTATATTTTAGACCTATTACCATAACCGTAGGATTATAAATAGGTTTGTTCCCGGTGATGAAGGGTATTAAGAGAGATTGTATTTTTGGGATGTGTTTAAACCTAGGTAAATTGTAAATTACATTTTAAAATTAAAATTTGAAATGCTTGCGTCCACAATATTTTGCCTTTTGGCATATGTAAGGGGATGCGTATACCTACCCATTAATTTCGCAAAATTAGCTGTTCTTTAATTATATCCCATTTAAAAACGGTCCTCTGTGATCGAAAAATAACATCAAATCATTTGTTTTTATAAATGCTTATTTAAATATGCTTAACGTTCCTGGAACATTTGAGTAGGTACATAAAAGGTGATAAAAATGATGACTGATTACATAAGGTAGAGATTGTAAGATCTAATAGGAATAGAGGATACCTTCAATGTAGAAAGAATGATCGAATTTCTGACGTCAATTAAGATAAATGTAAGCTTGAAACACACGGAGATGGCTATTAATTCACGAAGTTAAAAGAATCTGGTAAAGGTCCGACAACATTTATACTGCATCCTGGAATTCTCCTCAGCACTTCAAATTTAATACAAAAGTTAGTGCAAGAGCTATTGACCCGATATTTGGTTTTTGGTATCAAGATGTTTCTGGAAAATATTTACAGGTGAATGGTGATCCAAGTAAATTGGGATGAATTAAAAGCAAATGTTGTCGCGGGTAACGTCTTTTTATCCCTACCTAGGTGTGCTCATCACCGTTGTTAGGAATTCGTCACTTAGCTTGTAGTTAAGCCTGAATCTTTTGGACATTACTATTCTATGGTGTGTTATGGATTCATCTAGAAGCTGGCAATTGTAAACAGGATGATAAATATTTTGTTATAAAATTATAATAATTTAAATGTTAAGTAATATTACTGTCATTTTGTTATGTTCACTTATACACACAATTTAAAATTACTTTATGGCGGCTCCACATTCGTGTCGTGAAGCTCTCAAATTTTAGCAGCAGGTTCTATGTCAATTTCAAGAAAAGTTTCAAAATCGATTGCGAGCATAGGTAGGTACTATGAATGTGGAGGACACGACTTATACCGAATCTTGTACAAGTGATGAACGTGTGTAGACGCTAATAAAACGCTGCCCACTGTGTGAAGGGCCCATTACGTGTGTACCTACATTTATGATTTAAGTATTTTTATTTGTTCATTTATAAAAATTGTTAAACTTATTTTATATGAAAATATTCATAAGTAAGTGTCCAACTACAATAGAATAATCTTGAAAATTGTACAAGATAATATTTTAATAGGCGGGTCCACACAGAGCGAGAAGCCTCGCGAGGCAATTGCTACGAGAAGCAGCTCGGTCAGTGTGGACGTGGCTTTGCAGAGGAAATGGCCCCCTCACACAAAACTACGATTTTTCATTGAAAATATCTGTGAGCTCGCACGAATGCACAGCAAGAACTTTCCATCTAATAATTACTAACTAGCTACAACTGCAACGGTAGTAAGTGATGGGCTACTACTATACCAATGATCAACACATCCACACGGATTCGTATCGCAAGTTCCTACGATGCGGTGCGATATTGCATCACATCGCAGTTGTTTATGGGAGACCAAAATCGCGACATACGAGATTTCCTCGGCTGAGCCATGTCCACACAGACCGAGCTGCTTTGCGAACCTGCTCGCTCTGTGTCGAACCGCCTATTGTCGAATGATTTTATGCACGGATATCTGTTTCTATAAATACAAAATATTATAATTGAGTTTTCTGCCTTATTGTAGCTAGTTACTTACTGTTTATGAAAAATCGACAATACATTCCAATCAATTAATTATTTATAATGGCCAGTCGGTATGGTTTTTCATTTTATGCATTCTGAACTTCTTTGTAATGGGTTGCCGAAACGGTACAAAGGCTTTAGACAGGATTTCATATGACAGACGCGGGTTTAAGCTGTTTTGAAGAGTTAATTAATTATTATATTATATAATTAAAATAAAATAAAGGTAATTGTTTTAGTCCTTGTACCTGAGAGTCATGCGAATGAGTGAACGGTTGTACCGTCTAGGGAACGCTCTATCTTTGGCCACAACAAAGTTCTTCCTTTTGATTAAAAAAAAGAAGTGTTATTGACAATTCATAACCATCATGGGCCCTCTTCACAATGACACATTACGGAGATTATGAATAAACATCTTACATCTACATTCTACTATGTCGGTCGATCTTCGACATTTAGGCCCTCTACACTATAGTGATTGCCTCTACTCGCCGGCCTCTACTGCCGATTGTGAAGGGCCCATCAAAAAGCGCACGTGCCAAACTTATTTAATCTGTTGTCAATAATTGTACCTATATCCAAGATCCTAATCTGAACTTTTGTGATCGTATCGGGAGCCTCAAACAAATTTCATATTTATCATCCTGTAAAATAATAGTAATGAATACTAAAACACAAAGGAGTGGTTTTTTATGGCGCTACTATTTTACGATATTGATGTTCGGTGTGTAGTGAAAAAAATAAATAAAAAACCCAATTCTGTTGTTTCATTTGTGTTCCCAAAACATTCAGTAAACATTACACTTCTTTAATTATAATTAAATAAAACAAATTTGTGTACCATGAGTCCCAGAATAAAAAAAATACCTAACTACTCACTTTTAATTAAGAATCTTACACAAAAATGGTATCAACTATTTGTATGAATGATTTTTTGCGCCTGATAATTTCTAAAAGCAAATTTATCATAATTTAATTTTTGATTAAATTGAAATTTTAGTTGAAATTTGGACAATAAAAATTCTAAATATACAAGGAAATAACATAAGATATTCATTTACTTTATTTAGGCATAAAATTAAACGACAATTTTCAACTACATACTTTTATTTAACACAGACAACACATATTAAGTACACATCAAATACACATACACTAACACAGTAAAATAATTTTTGAAGCTAATAATAATTAATAATCTTAATTAATTTAAAATCTATTTACATTATTCTAATCTCACTTTGCACCGGAGCTATGGGGTTGCGTCACAAGACAATACAAAATCAGAAGTATTTGTACTTTCTCAGTAAATATACTTAAGCCTTTATTGCCTGGAAGAGATCACTCTTTAGTGATAAGGCCGCCCTCTGTGCTAGTTTAGCTATAAGTTTTAGTTTTAAGTAATTTGTATAACTAGCATAGTAAAGTGTAATAAATAAATAAAAAATAAAATATAAGCTTTGATTGTATAGTAATTAAAAGTTTAAACATAAAGCTATTTTGAGATGTTGTCCCAATGCAAGCCTACCCATACTTCATATAGGTTGGTCAAGCTATTTCAGGGATTAATTATTACAAACACTATGACAAGAGAATATTATTATTTAGCAATGCAAGCAATTCTCAGAAACTACAGGTCAATTTAAATCAATAGAAAAACACTTTATTTCTGAGTGACAAATACTCTATTTTTATAGTATCTCAGAGCAACCCACGCGATCAATTGAAACTTATACTAAGCATATTTTCCTATACATTTATTACACAACATTAATTATTTATTTATTTATTTCATTAAGGATCACCAACATGACATACACGGATACATAGATAAAAGCATTAAAGTAATAACAATCGTAGACATAGTGCTGTCACAATTATAGGTCACCAGTCACCACTAACAAAAACAACATTAAATCCAAGACACACAGTCTGCAGCTAACTGCAGATTAGGTAAAAAATACACTTATACATAAATTCAATTTTGACGGCAAAATAATCAATTAATATTCTTATTTAATATTTTTAATATTCTTATTTAACATTTATAACAGAAAATATAGTTATTTAAATTCCGACATATTTAGTATGTTTACCGGTAGCTAGGAGCTGATTTTTATCTTTGTTCCGCACCTCAACTTCTAGAAAAGCAATCTTCTTTCCCAATTTCTTTGTAACTGCTTCCACTTCTATATTGTCTCCTTCTTTTGCTGCATTCAGATAACTAAAAAGATTTTTTATGTTTAAAATTGAATATTTATTTTTGTTGTGCAATTTCAGTTTAATAGTAACTCAATTTGATAGAAGAAATAACTAAACAATTAAATTTTTTCATTATTAAAAAATCAATACTATTTACAGTAGGTTTTACCTAATAATTCGCTTAATAAGTCAGGCCCCGGAATCACAGACACAACGGAAAGTTTATTTATTTATTTTTTTAAGTTTTATGTACCATTACAAATTTTACAATCATATAATATTAACAGAAAAGGAAACATTCACAGCACATAAGGCAACCTTATTGCTTATCAGCGATCTCTTCCAGGCTGCCCAAAAAAAATCTGTTTTGTCGTGGACCGATCAGGCCGTTCGGGGCTCAATGGTTTAAAAATCTGTTTTATTGTATCAAATATGTTCTGATACAACTCATAGACACAAAATTATTTCGCATGGCTATAAAACACAGTATTATCAAATCTATTAGTTACCTTACACTTAGATCTATAGACACACCCCTTGTGTCACAGGTTTCATTGGCTGTGAGTGCATAAGTGGAGATAATATCAACAAGATGTGCAATAAAACCTCCATGGAGAGTTCCTCGTTGGTTCAGGTGCTCTGGACCCACTTGGAACTCCGTGACTAGCCTACCGTTTGTGCAGCATACGACTTTAACCTAATGAATAATTAAGGCATTTTTTTTAATCTACCGTTTTAGTTGAAAATCTATACACAGTGTAGAATGTAAGAATATAGCCTATTATATTCACAAAGAGTCGATAATAATTCAAAATCTCTTACCTTACGTAAGTGTTGGTCAAAACACTTTGTAGTTGCTATTGTTTTAGTGAATAATTCAGCTACTTTGGCCGCTTTACTACTCATTTTTAAAACGTATCATTTATCTTTTAAAAATGAGTAGTAAAGCGTAATAATTAAAAGTACAGGGTAGGTAACTAGGTACTAATCTCTTTCTCGTGATGTTAGTAGGTACTCTTTTTGATTCAGCGTTGGCGTCGTGTTGGCGTAAATTGAAAAGATGAAAGATCAATAAAATTTTAATGTGTCAGATTTTGACGTTGACAGTCTGCGCATACAATGGAGTGAATGGCTGCGTTCTCTAGTATTTACGTGTGATTTACGTCGTATACATCGAGATATATGTACTACGTGTATATGTATATTTTAATAATTTTAACATAATATCAAAGGTACATACATCATTATTAATATTTTAACGATCCAAGTATCCTTCATTCATTTATAAATGTACTAGCGACCCACCCCGGCTTCGCACGGGTGCAATGCTGATACTAAATACACTACAGAAAAACTATGAACGTTGTATATAAAAACATAGCGGCCCGCTCCGGCTTCGCACGGGTATAAAATAGATAGCCGGGCGGCCGGCCGGTACCGCCGCAAACGCTACGTCCCGCAATTTTTAAATCTGTAATATCTTCGAAAATATTCACTTAAATCATACGGTGTAAGGGCCATATAGATCTATATTAAATGAACAATGTATTCTAGGTATTTAATTGGTTAAAGGATTAATGCTGTATTGGTTAAAATCGCATCGAAAATTAGCCATTATTTGTCGTAAAAAGTAAATGACAAAAAAAAGTTATTGTGGGTTATCCATAAGAGATAGACATATACCGTCGCGGACTTTTCTATAGACCTTTTCAATGTGTATAATACTTAGTACATTATTTTGATAAAACTCCTAGGGTTCAGCCTGCGTTTGCAATGTAAGCGGAAAAAATGTAATTTTTTACGACATCACATTAGAAACCTCAAAAATAACAGTACTTCTCCACTATTCAATGGATATTATTATAAATATAAACCTTCCCCTTGAATCACTCTATCTATTAAAAAAAACCGCATCAAAATCCGTTGGGTAGTTTCTAAGATTTAAGGCCGCTGCATACGTGACGGGATTTTACCCGGACGGGACGTGACGGGAAGTTTTGGAAACATCGTTGCATACAAAATGTATCCAAATACGCATATGTCACGGGAACATCGACGGGACGGGAACGTGGACGGGAAAAATATCGTCGCCGACGATGTTTAGCACGTCCCGTCCCGCACGTGCCCCGTCCCGTCCGTGATTTCGCTACGTATGCACAGTCGCTCCGTTCGTGCCGGAGAGATTAGTAGTGACGCCTTCCAAGTATCGAAAATGGACGACGAAAAACTAATCGAATGTGTTCGCTCATATCCAGCGTTGTATAGTATAGCGAACCCACAATATATAGACACGAAGTATAAAAATTATTTATGGCGTAAAGTTGCTGTGGAATTATCATTTAGTGAAAACGGTTAGTTATTTTAATAAATATATTAATAGGTTATTATTGCGTTACAACGTGTTTATTTTTATATTTTTATGAGATATGTTTGTTTTTCTTAATTTATAAAAGAACTCTGTCGAATTAGGTTAACCTGTAATGATAGTTAGTTCTATGTGTAAATAAATAAATAAAATAAATAAATATTGTGGTATTCCTAACTATAGTCCTTTTCACCTATGATGATTCCTGTGACACTTCATCGTGTTCTGAATTACGTATTTTATGTTTAAAATGCCAAAATAATTTTATTTGCAGAATGTAGATTACAAAGATGTTAGGCAGGTACATAATATTACATAGACTCTTAAACATTCTGGCTCGTAATTGAGCTTGCAAATAATATATTGTAAATTACAAAAAATAATTTTATATTACACAAAACTAGATCCCATTACAAAATTATAGCAGCTATTATAAATTTAAATATTATAAATAATCTATATGTATATAGTTATTATAAATTAAATTATTATAAATCCATCTTTCGTTGTCCACAACACTAGCACGTTAGATCAGAATCACGTCACGGTGCGTATGCGTTTGCTCCACGTTCCCGTTGTGAACGAGGCAATCACGTGCCCGTCCCGCTCACGTCCCGTCCGAGGTATTTTCCCGTCACGTATGCAGCGGCCTTTAAGCGTACAAAGGGACATAGGGACATAGGGACAGGGAAAGCGACTTTGTTTTATACTATGTAGTGATAGTGATAGTGATGTAGTGATAGTGATTGAACTTAAAATATGCACCTGAAACGGGAAACCTAAATTATCATTCATCGATACACATAATTAATAAGTAATTAATAGAAGCGGAGCAATGCGGGCAAACCCGCAGGGCACAGCTAGTGTCCAAATAAGATGAGAAACACATGAAAATGGAATTCTTTTTTCGGGTGGAACTATTAATTTAGTTAAAAATTTCGTAAACATTTTAAACCGACTTCATAATAATTATTTTGATACAGTACAAACATAAATGTGTCGTGGTGAGCTCCATAAAACTCATGATTTCTCAGCGTCTGCGCGTTTCAAGTAAAACGGTGGATTTAAGCCGTTAAGCGGCTGTGCATGGCCCGCAAGCACACGGCTTAGTTTCAATTCCTTTTGCCGTCATTCTATTCTGTTTCGGATTTACCAGGATGGAATAAATGTAGGACGCGAAGAGAATTTGCAAAGTAGGTTTAATAGTTTTCAAATTATGTTGAGCTGCGGGATATCTGGTAATTATAGTTTGTTATTTGCAGTTTAAGTTCCGACAACTGTTCCTAAAATATAAACGTTTCGGCATAAAAATCTAATTTTATCAGACCTACCGGCCTACCTTTTTCTTTTCTAATTCATTATTTTTTATTTTTTTATTTTTTATTCAGTTAGATTCTAAATCGCCAACCAACCTTAATAATAAACACCCTTTATACACCTATTATGATATTATTTTTTATTATTACTTTTTTTTATTTGATTAATATAATTAATTGACTTTCAATAATTGACATTAAATCTTAGTCCATTGAAATGTTACATTTTTTAGGCCTATAAACCTTGTGTTTTTTAGAGGACGCAATTTTATTTTTTTGATGTGTAGGGGGTCATTGTGAAGCTATTACCAAGTTTGTGGGGTCGCCAGTCGCCACCCATGTCCCACGGCCGCCATCTTGAAAATAGCGGTTGAAATGTTTTTTACGATATATCTCATAAACTATTTATCTGATAATAAAACCATGTTAATATTATTTGTTGTAAATTAAATTCTCTACAACTTTGGTTCAGTAACTTTTTATCGTAGTATAAATAAAAAAGTTATAAGCGAAAATGTTAAAAAATTACAGTTATTTATATTTTTCAGTACTCTTAACTATACATATATTGGCTATTGGCTCTTTTCCCAAACTCCAGAACAATGGAAGCACATTGCAGAACATTTCAGCTCTGCTTTTCGACATAAAAAAAACGCGCTTCCAGACTCTACCTCCTGGGTGGTGGGGAAAAGAGTCAATAATTAATTTTTAATAATATTGCAAAATTTATTATTAAAAATATTATAATAACAAAAAAAATAATAATTACTGGTGACAAATTATTATTAGTACACACATAGTATATTGTATACCTACAATAAAGTAAAGAGTACTTAAAATAGTACCTACTCACTTCGGAGGGCTGTAAAGCGCGTCACAGCGTTCTGACCATCATTTTTCTTATTGTCATTGCGTACTAAGACCCCTGTAGAACCGCCATCCTGTTACAAATGACCCGAAATTTCGTGGGTCATTTGTAACAGGATGGCGGTTCTACAGGGGTCTTAACTCTTAGTACGCAATGACAAAAAGAAAAATGATGGTCAGAACGCTGATCCCGGATACCTTAAGATACTGTAATATAAAATATTACAGTATCTTAATATAAAATATTATAGTATCTTCACCGTGTGTGACGCGCTTAAAGCCTTAGCTATTTACTTAATGAAAACATGTTGTAAATAAAAGTTGTTCTTCGAAAAAAATCTACAAAAATGGTCTGATATCATTTTTTCGTAAAATTGTAAAATAAAAAGTTTTATTGAAAAATATGAACATCTCTAATTTCTGAACAAAAAGTTACTGAACCAAAGTTGTAGAGGATAGTTTAAGAGATATATCGTAAAAACCATTTCAACCGCTATTTTCAATATGGCGGCCGTGGGACAAGGGTGGCGACCCCACACACATCAAAAAAAAATAAAATTGAGTCTACTAAAAAACGCAACCCCAAATGTATCTAACTTTTCAATGGACTACTATAATATAGTAGTAGTATAATATATTATATTATTTATTTATCTTTGCTTCCATAACAACAACAAGAATATTTAATAGAATAGAAAAATGTTTAGAAATCTAATATGTCACTGATGACGATTGATGTCACAAGATAATTGGACTATTTCTATAACAAGCCCAAAAACAATTGTTAAATGCGATTGTTTACTAACTACGAATGTTTTTCTCTAATGACAATTATCTACTAGAAATAGTTAATTAATAGAAGGGCAGACAATGATATCTTCTACGCAAACAAATCCCGACAAATGGCACCCACAAGGCTAAGGCCTAAGAATATTATGTTTTAATTATGTACTTAAATAATAATTGAAATATGATTATACTATTTAAGTATTTTTGGTACACTGGTTTCTGTATTGTTCACCACCATAACCATGAGCATTGAATACTAAGCTTTATACTAACGAAAACGAATTTAACACGATTTTCACGCACCTTTAGTACTTGACGACTGACTGCCATAGGCTCCGCAGCCTATATTAATTTTATTCATACCATAGGTTTTTTCTTACCCGTGTAATTGCTAGCATGGAGTACCTACCTAAAAAGCAAAACTTTCAACTTTTATGATTTGAAGAAGGTGAGATCCTAAAATCTAGCACTTTTTTTCAGGCCGTAGAAATCTAGACTTTTACTAGTATGTAATTTTATGGTGCGTAGATACAGACAGACTAATTCTCACCGAATACAATAATCGTAAACCAAACACGTTGTTCAGTGAATATTTACAATAAATATTGTTATTTTATTAGTACCAGCTCACAGACATGTAAAGAGATTTTTGAAAGCTATAAACAAATACAATGTGTTTAAATAACGGATCTCAAAAAGAAGTGTTCTTTTTACCACGAGCTAATGTTGATTTTAAACTTTAAAACTGCAAAGGATTCGTTTACACGGCGGCTGAAAAACACTTAAGAGATACGATCAGTTGAGAATTTAAAGCTTTAGTTAAAATTAAGTTTTAAAAATTGTTTCCATAAATAACTGGCGTTTTGTACCTGAAATTTTCTGCATTAATTTATATTTATATTTTTATCAAGTTTTTATTCAGAGATTTATTGGGTTACTAGCTTTCCGCCCGCGGCTTCGCCCGCGTTTTCAAAGAAAAACCCGTTCCCGTAGGATTTCCGGGATAAAACCTATCCTATGTCCTTTCTCGGGTATCAAAATATCTCTATACCGAATTTCATGCAAATTGGTTCAGTAGCTAAGGCGTGATTGAGTAACAGACAGACAGACAGAGTTACTTTCGCATTTATAATATTAGTATGGATTGTATTGCTTTAAGTTAGTAGATATATAACTATTATTATATTCATTGTGACGTTTCAAATTCGTAAATAATTAAAATAAATAAGTACAGCTGTTTAACAATTTTCTTTTTTAGACTGTGGTACTACATAATATATTAGTGCAAAGCGCATAAAATCTAATGAAACTCTATTTTGCTTTCAATTTATGCTAGGCGCTAACAAATATTGAATACGTCTTATTCAAAACCGGACGTCCGAAATTAGGAATCTATAGAAATGTCTAGAAATGTACACTATTTTGGTAGTTAATTATAATCCCAAAAAATAAAGCTACATTTATATCCACCCAAAAATTAAGAATTTGTGAAACTTTAAGTCTATAAAGTTTATTAGGTTTTAATTATGTTTGTTATGGATTGAAAGTCATAAATAAAATATTAAATCTTATAATCATTATCATATTATGAAATTGAAATACACAGAGGATATCTGAATAAAAAAATCGTATTTATTACAACTCTACATAGTTATAATTCTACATAGTTGTACATCCCTTAATCCTTTCAAAATACTTTTTCATCAACGCAATAATCCTGTAAATCTTCTCTACAGTCCTTTATCGAGCCTTTATCAAATATCTGTAGGGTTCACAAGTTTCCCAAATATATTATTATCCATTGCATAATTCGGCGAGGTTTGCATGACAATATGTAGCTATCTCTGTCACGTCCGAGGTTGTACGTGCCAGGATCATCGACTGTGCCTTGATGAACTGTTTCACTTCATTTTGCAGTTTGTTCGTGCCAAATGTATATGCTAATTCGTTTGACGGATTTAGCCCGCGAATAAATTATGCGATATAGCAATTCGGGTAGCGCGCGGTCTAGTTCATAGTTCACGCTCAATATAGTTTTGAGCAACAGGTGTGTGCGTTATTTAAAATATACAATATACATAGTGGCGATCATTTGTATATGTTACTAGCCAAATCTGATTTCAGGACAAACTAGTTTAGCCTAGGCTAAACTTGTTCGTCCTAAAACCAAAACTAGACCATACTAGTTTATCCTAACATCAGTAGGTACGCACACACTCAGGATAATTATATAATTATATTAATAATTATAACTAGGTCAAACGATTATTTAAGAATATACAAATTTTATGTATATTCTAATGGATATATTAAAATATGTGGAAAAAAAATTAGATAACATTTTCATCAATTGAGATTTATCAAAGAAACCAAGATTCAGTAACTGTCGTAGCAAGTGATAAAGCAAAGAAAAAATAAGAATAATAGGAATGAAATTTTAGTGTCACTATTTAGAGGCGGTACAATATCACTTATTACACACCCTAAGAAGGAAATCATGCCTATAAATATTGCGTAATCTACATGTCATTTCTTTCTGTTGGAACTTCCCACTTCTGTGCTACTTTTTCCCAAATACTAATTGGTTACTACGCGAATATTTGTCAAGGAAAGGCGTAAGCCTCAAAAAACGTTACACGTGCCTCTTTATGGTTGATGAATACTTTATATTAAAACATATTTTCCCGGGATCAAAGATGGTATCTGCTAATTATACTACTTTTTCCGAAGTATTCGAGAATTCCTCACAACACACGTCATATTATATATGCTATAATATTCTATAGGCATTATATCGGTGCACAAATCTTTTCCTATTGTCAAGCCATAGCACTAACGGTGAAAGCTAATCAACAAGCGCTAGATAAGGATTTCATTGGAATTCTATGAATACGTGAGTTCTCAATTCTCATATTGAATTCCAGAAATATAACCTGCATTTAATTAATATGAGCTGGTCAAAGCAATAACACCTCTGCATGAGATCAGGAATGCTTTATTCCTCAATATTGTTTTTCAATGGAAAGGCACCAACACCCTTTGAAATTAATACAAGGTACAGCAAAACAAACACAAAAGGAAAACAGCACCTACACAAGTTTTAATTCTCGGAAATTTCCCTGAAAACACTATTCATGTTTTGTTCCTATTTGTTATGAAGACCTACAAGGAGTTAAACTTCTCAAAACGTGCGTCCGTCGCGCAAAAGGCTGACGTCACACAGGACACGTATACGATTGCGTGATTTGTGTAACATTACATACATTGACACACTTTCAAACTCCCTCCTACGTTGTGGACAACGTGACGGTCCTAGTGCAAGTGCGATGGAATTAGGTCGCGTAACATGCGCTAATGACAATCACTGAAGTGAAACTGCTTGTATTTTTAAACGGATTCACGTTTTCAGTGTGTATTTAGTCATTTAGCCTTTGTTTTTTGAATTAATGGGGATACATTCTGTGAACGACGACGAAAGATTAGTATTTAGGCGAAACTTTAATAAATGATACAAGTTTAGTGTTAAATCTGTCTTATGTTTTACCAATTTTATAATTGCAGTTATACATACCTAATTCGTTACACTCTTTTAACATGTAGTGGGTCATTATAGTATCGAAGGAGTAAATGTTTGCAAGACGCAACTTGCTTTCTGAAAAATAAAACATACGTATTCAAGCACCTTGAAAGTAGAGAGAGATAGATAAAAAATAGAGAGATTTCAATGGTTGCATCCATTGATCGTAAGTATCACTTCAAATTTCCGCATCAACTCATCTTTTACATTCTTGTTTTATTAGGTATATCATATAAATATGACATACCTACCTATAGCATGTAAATATAAGCACTCTTGACTCTATGCAACGTCTCAAGGATGGGAAATCAAGCAAGGAATATCAAGATGTCTAAGTATGCGTATGTTATGCTTGGTCAATTGGAAAATCGTCCGGTGAATTTCGTATAAAATGGACATTGTTAGTTTTACCTAGATCTTTAGTTTTCAGTTCATGTATCTCTTGTCATTCATAAGAGTAGGTAGTTAAATAAGAGGTAAGTAAAAATAAATCAGTGTTGTTGCTCTCGTTGTTAAATTATTACCGTCCAGAGATTGATGCATGAACATTATAATCAATTAGGTAGGTATCCTTGGCAGATTGTGCTAGCTAGATAGGAGAAGAAAGTAAAGAAATAGATTAAATACAGTGAACTCACAAATCAATTAAATAAATCAATTGCGTTTTTCGTGAATAGGTATTCCAGAACATCTTTATCACTTTAAAGTTAAATTGCTATAATACTTTAGGTTCTTGAAGCAAAGAGTTGATGTATTGATTTTTAATTAGCCAATTTCTCGTGCTCTTCAAACCATCTATTTACGGACAAAATATTTGTATAAAAGCACTGTATTGACGCCTTTAATTGGAGTGAACTTATTAATTAGATAACTTTGGAAACTGAATGGGAATTTAAAGAACCTACCGCATTACTCGATATTGGCAGAGAAATAATTTCTTGGAGCAAAATTTTTTTTTTTAAAGAGTAACTACTAATTATGTAGTTTTAGTGGTGGGCCGTAGGTCATATACTCATTTATAATATTAAAAAATACTCATTACCTCCTCTTTCTTATATACTTTAGATCTTTAACTAGAGATTTGATCTACCGTATTCAGTACCAGCCCCCCTAGTCAAGTGGCTTTCTGTTAGCGTAGCGTTCAATAGAATAGACTACGAATGTATGAGATTGACGTAGGCTGTAGATAAACGTATCTACAGGTTTATTCTATTGAACGCTACGCTAACAGAAAGCCACTTGACTAGGGGGGCAGGATTTCAGAATGCCACAAATGTTAGATAAATTTAATTAAATGAATCCTAGCCACATTTGCTCCTTATCGCTATTTATTAACGACTAGCTGCGCTCCGCGGTTTCACCCGCGTGGCTCCGCTTCGGCTGGTCTCAGCGTGATGATATTATATAGCCTATAAGCCTTCCTCAATAAATGCGCTATACAACACCGAAATAATTTTTCAAATCGGACCAGATTTCTTGAGATTAGCGCGTTCAAACAAACTCTTCAGATTTATAATATTAGTATAGATATCATTAAGTCACGTCTTATCAACGCTATAGTTTTAAACCTTTGAATCTTTTATCAGGATAATCTCCTTTAAACCATTTAAATTACGTAAAATCTTACTAAGGTAGTGGATAAAAAACTATGATTATGAAAGTTGTGGTATTGTCTTAATTTTTCTATTTTGATTCGAAACAAAAATTTAAAAATGAATCGAATATGCTCTAACGGCGCCACATCATATTATTATATACCTTTAACAAGCCTTTAACCAAGATTGTGTGTAGAGGGTGAACACACATGTGATTCTCATTAATCCATACTAATATTATAAATGCGAAAGTAACTCTGTCTGTCTGTCTGTTACTCAATCACGCCTAAACTACTGAACCAATTTGCATGAAATTTGGTATGGAGATATTTTGATACCCGAGAAAGGACATAGGCTACCTTTTATTGCGAAATATGTACCACGGGCGAAGCCGGGGCGGACCTCTAGTAATTTATACTCAAGCCTATCGACTAGCAGTCTGCGTCTCTGTATCCCAATTCCCATATACCATTCTGTGATTTCCACGTCGACGTATATCAAACTTTGGTGCTTTGACAGATATCCAAGCAAGCAGGGTTTCGTATCACCGCTATGACACATGACGTGGTCCGCCGTCGGCGACGTTATGACAAAGCTAAGACATTTGATACCAACTTGAGCTACAGGCGGTTTACGATATAATTTCACCTGAACCGGTCCTATGTGAAACTACCATCGAAAACGAGAGCGCATTTTTGGAGCAGCTGCAATTATTCAATTACAAAGCTATGGGTATCCGTAAACATTACGTAAGATGAGTTAAAGGTGAATGTAATGTTATTTTTAATTAACTTTTAATATTCCGCGCGTGTTCCGTTATGCGGCTTTATCGTTGTTTGGTTTGTAATTGTATAATCGTTAAGTAGAGATATTGTAAATAGATTGAACGGATGGAAAAGATGCAGTATCTCAATAATTGTCAATTGGAAAGTACCTCTAACAATCACAACAACTATCTAAATAATATATCTAGATAGTTCTTCAGGAACTTTTTTCACGTGTTCATGTGAAGATTGAGATTAGACGGCAATTATGTTTATAATTTTAGAAAATGTCTTTGAATTTTTATAATATTATATTTAAAAAAAAAATCACGTTTAAGTATTATTGAGATGAAGTTTAAAAAGTATACACATTAAATACTGTAAAATAATATATGCTCTTCCTTTTGTGTTGCATGCAATGAAAGGGCAAAATAGCTTTACATTTGAAGGCGTGGTATACTTAGTCAGAGATATTGATTGACCAAAAAAAAAAAATTGGCAGCAGTTTCTATTCACATAATCACTTTTATTGCCTACTATAATCGATCCGATTTTAAAACAAATATTCTCAACTATGTATAGATACATACCTAGTTAAGAATATTGTACAAAGATTTGAACTATGTGTAAACTATGTAGGTATGTCTAAGTAACTAGATCCAAGGTGATGAAGTGATCCAAAATCAGTTACTAAAATGTTTACTATAATGAATAATGCTACTTTCGCATTTATAACAAGTTATATTACATACTAGATTTCCGCCCGCGGCTTCGCCCGCGTTTTCAAAGGAAAACCCGCATAGTTCCCGTTCCCGTGGGATTTCCGGGATAAAACCTATCCTATGTGTTAATCCAAGTTACCCTCTATATGTGTGCTAAATTTCATTGTAATCAGTTCAGTAGTTTTTACGTGAAAGAGTAACAAACATCCATACATCCATACATCCATACATCCTTACAAACTTTCGCCTTTATAATAGTATTAAGATTAAACTCGGATTTAAAGAGTCGCTAAGAGTCATCCACGTTCATATATTTTATGTAAGGACGTAAAGCCTTGTAAGATTAACAGGGAAGCAAACATATTGGATAAGCCAAGCCGAGGGACGGAGTATGTATGCACTTCGCCATGTCACTTTAAATAATAATATATTGTGCTATATTGCCTTGCTTACTGGAAAATGCTTTTTATTAGAACTCCTTTCACAGAGTACGGATATAATGTAATAAACTCTGTTCGATATTACTTTTAATTTGTCTTCTATATCAATTTTCTTGTATGGCGTTCACTTAACATAAAAATCTAATAATTTTTGTATTTTAAAATATAGGAATACAATATTTAACTCGGTGAAGGCAATAATAATATATTAGTAAGCAGAGAATAATAAAGCAAAGACTAATAAGATGATTGGTACCTTTAATTGATAGATTGCTGTATTTTTCAATAAAGAGTTACCTAATCATTTAGAATCTCTATCTTAATCAACGGTTTAATAAACTTCCAATAAAGTTCCGTTCTTGTTACAGTTCGTAGCAATTGTTCTTTAGCATTTATTAACGATCATAATTACATCAATGTTTTATAAAAAGTCTTTCAGTTTATTCTCGAATAAAACCAACGTGTTACAATCTGGACATTTATAATGCTATTAAATAGGATATAGCCGTGACTTGCAGTTTCACTTGGGCGTCCGCATCCTAATTGACCCGCGAAATGTTATGCAAGCCTCTTGTTATGTAAGGCATTTGAGAAAGGCAATGCCCAGTTCGCACGGAGCGCCAGTTGAAAAGGTCACCTGCATTATGAGTTGCATTAGAAAAAAAACCCGTGCTCAATTGACAATGCATATTTAAGGTCGAAAATTATGTATAACAGTTGCGTAATTTTTGGGTTAGTTTTTATTAATTAAGTGGATTCGTAAGACTAAGCACAGATTTACCTGTACTGTGCATTTATCCTATCCTATGATAAGTTTAGGTTACAATTTACAAACATAAGTGCAGTATCTGTGGAGCCTTTCTATGGGTATGTATCAGTATCTATCCATCTATCTCCCTCAATCCCTCAAAATCGGCTCAGCCGAATTCTGACATTTATGATACTCGTATTAATATACTGTTTAGACAATGTAAAGCTAATTAACATTCAAGTGCATACTGCTCCATAAACGCCTATTTCACTAATTGATTTTCTACAAACATTGATCTCAGGAACTACTCCAAGTCCAAAAGTAGATGATCATCAAAACTGCTCTCCAGACGGTATCGAGCGGGTATTATTTTTAGCAAGTTCATTACCATCTTTTCACCCAGTAGTTATCCTCGTTATTGTAAGAGCTGATGGCACGAGTATAAAAAAATCCATGTATGTATAAACATTTTGGGAAATGAAATTCGGTGCACGACGAGGTTTTGCGAACCGTGAAAGGTTGTGACGTATGAAATATAAAGTGCACCAGTTGAATGTGTTGTCAATGGCGTCAATCACACATGTAGCAGTTTATACAAAACGCTTTGTGATACAAAGCTTCGTGTTTTCTTTGAGTATTATGCTAGCAAAATAAATAATATGTTTATGATAGGAAAAAATGTTTTCTGTCAATCAAATCATTTTTTTTCGTACCAAGATAAACTAATTTTTGAATCATATCATTAAGATTAACTTAATAATATGATGATTCATTTTAGCTGTTTTTAAATAGACATAAGCATGTAATATAGATAAAAAATAGAAGTTTCGGATATGTGTATTGCAAGCCTTAGATCGAAACCGGCCCTGTCACCCGGAACTTCGAAAGGAAAATCCAACTAGTAAGGTTATCGTAATTTTTCTAGCGATACAGACCTAGTTGAACTTTACTTTCGACTCGTAAATATTACCTAGCATGATGATTCAATGAATCATCATTTATCCCAATATAGTATGAATAATTTTATGTTCATATAAACTTTAAAGAACAGTGACTCTTTTTTTTAATAATAGGTACTACTGATTGGGATTCTTGACCTTTAACACATCATGGCTACCTTCTTGCTCCTTTACTACTTCATCCTTGCTATTTATACTAATATTATAAATGCGAAAGTAACTCTGTCTGTCTGTTACTCAATCACGCCTAAACTATCTACTGAACCAATTTTCATGAAATTTTGTATGGAGATATTTTGATACCCGAGAAAGGACATAGGCTACTTTTTATCCCGGGAAAGTGACGCAATCCCGGAAATCTCACGGGAACGGGAACTATGCGGTTTTTTCTTTGACTGCGCGGGCGAAGCCGCGGGCGGAAACCTAGTTTTCAATAAATTCGTAAAGCACAATATTCATCACGCAATATTATTGTACTAGTCGATGCTAGACGGGTTTCCTACACCCTCTGGCACTAATCACAACCAACTGGGTTATCAAAATACATACAGCACACTAACTTTAATCGATCGGGTGAATTTCAAGTTTGAAGATGCAATTAATTACAATATGACTTGTATTGAAATTTAGTTAAATATTTGTCCGGGCATTGAGGAGCGTAAAGTGGTCGGCGTCAGATCACTGCTTGTGTTTACAACGATCTATTGACAGGCAAAGTGAGAGAGTGGTAAGAATAGGTACGAAGTGTGATGATGGGGTCTTTTGGTAATAATATAAATATATAATTAGAAAATTTAAAATATTGTTCATAATTACCAATGATATTTTATGTATAGATACGTTATATACTCACAATATATCCAAAAAAAATGCTTCATATGCAGTGTCAGGCACACACAAATACAAGTTTCATTTTACTTAATTTATTACATTGACAGACTGTATAAGAGAGATGGCTCTAATAAAATGATATAAACAAAAAAGACAAAGATAGTTTGTCACTTCCGCGCAGGTGTAAGCAAAAGTCATAAGAATTCACCAATTAAATATAAATAAACAAATAGTTGCCATGGTAATTGGCATAGACTAACGACACAGAAGGTTCAATGTTATACGTTATCCTGTAATTGTTACGTTTCCTGCACAAGTAAATAAATGTGACAATTTCATTTACTATTTAATTATTATTATGATGTTGTATTAAAATGAAAAAAAACTTTTTTGGAGATATAACTGTATTAAGTATTTATTACTAGCTGTGGTGTTCGTTTTCGGTCATCATCATTTCACCCGATAAACACCCACTGCTGAGCATACTGCATAGTCCTCCTTATAGAACTCCATAAGGACCGATCTTACGCTATTCGTTTC
This sequence comes from Colias eurytheme, assembly GCF_061535395.1. Taxonomy (NCBI): domain Eukaryota; kingdom Metazoa; phylum Arthropoda; class Insecta; order Lepidoptera; family Pieridae; genus Colias; species Colias eurytheme. The sequence goes on from NC_142980.1 coordinate 3,341,558, forward strand.
AAGGCAGTTCCCGAAACCCGTACAAGGTCATCACTCCAACTTGTAGGATAATTATAATAATAGTGGTGCCTAGATGAAAAAAAAGGATGAAATAAAAGAAAGGATGAAGTATAAGCCTTTTTTATCTAAAACACAAATAAAATTTATGTTCAATAGCTATTTACAGAAAAGCAAATAGCATTTTTCGTCAGTAGCGATAATCTTTTCTGTATACGTATACGTATATTCAACATCATTTTTGCAAACAAACATTTTTGCCATCACGATTTCATTGTATATAATAAATAGATATATTTGTTAATTACATGCACTGAAATATATAAATACTTGATTATTTTTATATTTAAATCCACAGATTTAAATATAAAAATAATCAAGTATTTACCCAAATCGAAATTAATAAAATAACCGTTCTATTTTCAATAATCGTATCTACATGATAATCTTTGAACACAGTGTACGCTAGCTTTGTCACACTAGTGATTGAAGCAATGTTTTATCCCTTTCATTATTTCAATACAAGTGTCAAGCAAGTGTCATTCATAAAGAATTGTAAATTGTTATTTTTACTCTTAAACTGTAATAATTTAATATATTTTGCTGTGATATGATATTCCTTTATCTTTCTTTATTTTTTGCACGAATACGTGCACTTTCTGAACACACAGGAAGGCATTTTCGACAACTTTAATGTACCTATCGGCACATATGCGCTCACTGGGACCGGTCACAATCTGACTGATTGCATTGGTCCCAAATAGGACCAATTCACGGAATCAGTTTTGGTGCGTTGATGACGTACATAGAAATCTAAATAACAAGACACTAGAAGTCGTAAGCGTGCGTGACCTTGTCGCCACTCAGGTGATTTGCACATCACCAGTGCATTCGTCACTGTTCAGTTGCTCTGGAGACGTATGAGTGTATACATGGTGTGTTTCAGCAATTCCCATTGCGGATATTCTTCCACAAGTTGTAATTATACTTATAAAGGAATAATATTTCATCGGAAAATATTTTTTTTTAGAAATAATGCCGTTTTTCCTTAAAATTATAGAATATTTACAAGTATTACGAGTGTCACCATAGTAATCGAAATAACAATGAATGACACAGTCGACCATTCTTATTATCACGTTTGTTCGTATTGGACCAAAAAGTCTCATATACTTAGGGATGTTATTCTAAAATAAACCGTAAATTCGTGCGTTAGGATACATATTCAAAAGCTTAATTTAATAGATAAGTTAGTTTTCACTAAAATCAAGCTGTCCAATAAAAGGCATAGTTTACTTGTGTGTACTGTTTAGCTTTCGGTTTGAATGTGTTGATTTTGGCGACAGCGGTTTTCATACGAATTATGACATTACAATTTACAGCACTTCTATGTGTGTTGTTATTTAGATTTCTATGATGACGTATCTACCTCTTGTTTCTATATATAATATCATTGATAATTACATACAGTTTTACTACTATCAGGGCTCAAGAAATACAGTGCATATGTTTAGTTTGATTAAAAAAATACATGATACCTTGCCTTGTTATTTTTCACGAAGTCCCCTTAGTACGTAAAGGGAGAAAATCTTCACCCAAACATAACTCAACATAAAGCTATAGAAGATAGCCTTCCTCATTACCTCCATATAACATATATAACCAAGACTGTCTGCTAGTCTTTGTCTGTCTGTCTGCTCGATCTCTAACACCTATACACAAACACAAACACGTACCTATAGTCTGCTAGTCTTATAACTTACTAGCTGCGCTCCGCGGTTTCACCCGCGTGGCTCCGCTCCTTTTGGTCTAGACTCTAGCGTGATGACATATTATAGCCTATAGCCTTCCCAAATGGGCTAACACCGAAAGAATTAATTTCAAATCGAAAAAGTAGTTCCTGAGATTAGCGCGTTCAAACAAACAAACTCTTACCCTCTTACATTTATGAAAGATATTCTTCAAATTAAAATATTAATTGCCCATAAAATAGTCCTTGATTCGCAGTTCATATATGCAATAAATAACTGTAAATAAACACGGAACGATTACAAACAATTACCGAGTCAACATTCGGCCATCATGTCTGGTGCTTTGAAATCCGATTTGATTTGGTTTTAGTTTACAAATGGAAATATTTCAATCGGCAACTAATTGTTTTAACGGTTTTCTGTTCCCATTGTGTCCATTGAAATGAATGCTTCTAATGTAAACGCTATATTGTTTTAGGTAAGGGTGTAATGGGTCTGTAGAGGTCTGTAGGGATAGTTTGTATGTTTGACTATGAGGTGATTGAATAACATATTGGTATGCACTATTTTTAAATTATATGCGAAAGCTCTACTTTTAGCATCTATGTACTTCTTTTTCGACGAGCCAATTTCAGTTTAAGCGAATAACGCACTAGTTTTTAACGTAGGTATACCTATATCAATAAAAAATGTTGTGTGGTTTTATGAAACCACGGTAAAAGTGAAACTGTTCGAACGGTTCCGAACACTGCTTTGTGTAGCGCATGTCGCGTGACGGTCGGCTGCCGAGTAGGTATACCTACTACACGCGACATGCGCTACACAGACCAAAAAGTTTGAGACGATGTAATAAAAGTTTCACTTTAAAATAACATTCAAAAACGCTTTTTATCGCGCTACCTTTCGCGTGTAACGCTTCGATGCTCTCTGAAATAAATTGTTGTTATTTGATTTTGAACTTCGCTTCGCCATATCTGCGCGCCTTCCCTATAATAGTTGGATACGATACATCACACGGACAGAAACGAAAGTCGACATCGCATAGCGTTCCGGCGAATAATACGTCAATAAATGTGCATAAATTGCAATCAAATGCTTTCCGGTAACACTTTCCACACAGGTTCGCAGTGGCCAAAGTTCCTACACCCACTTCCTCGTTTCATATATGGCCCTTACTATAACGGGTTTCATAGATAAGCAAAACATGCTACGTAATCGAATTAGAGATTCATTTTGTAGTTTTTAAATCATTTTTTTCTGGACGATCAGGTACTTAAATAATTTTCCTCAAGAATCCTAGATGTTACTTTATAATAATAAATTAATGAGATGCTGCTTTTATTCGGATAATTATTGTTTTTAATTTACATATTATCTATATGGTATTAAGTAATAATAGTTATCTACTTCATTCTAGGTCATGCGATTAGTATAACCTAGTATAGTATTATTAGTTATAATACTATCTATGCTATAACGTAGGTTTTATGGTCAGAAAGTTTGAAACGTTCACAGATAATCTTGTTATGTGCATAAAAGGACATAATGTAAAAAGAAATTGATGAGAAAAACATATCAGTAGGTTTATAAAATTAACTCTAACCCGGAACCCCATAAAGATACGCGACTAAACACTAGGTACACTAAAATATAAGATATAGATAAGATAAATAGAGATAAGATATAAAATATCTTATCTACACTCTACACAGCTAAAATATTTTTTATATTAGTATCGATTTTATTTTTACACAAGAATAAAATCGATGCTGAAATTTAATTTAATTAACTTTAAAATGTGTCCCTTTATTACTCACCTTCAAACCACATTGAAACCTAAATTCATAAAAGAAAACTTATTAAGGTAAAAAAATAAAAAAGTGGCTCTAAGGGTGCACTCACACACATCAGTCACCGTCACGGCACGTCACCGGACAGGATTAAAAAAAAATATGTATCAATAGTTCTAGTATGACTCTGTTCCCACACGACAGTCGCCGGCACGAAATCTATCAGTGACGTCACCGGTCAGGCACGTCAAATAATCTTTCCATACATGTATCATACTTTTATCCCCACTCACCCGGTGCCGTCACGTCTCAGTTCAGTCAGCGTCATGCTACCGTCAATAATTGCTACATGTTCTCTAGCGTGACACACGTCTAATCACTGACTAACCTGATGTATGTGTTCAATGATTCAGTCAAACCGGCGACGTGACTGACGGACAACATGACGGTGACTGGTGTTTATGGATACGTACACAAACCGTCACCGATCAGTCATCGGTGACTTGACGGTGACTGATGTGTGTGAGTGCACCCTTAATCTTATATATAAAATTCTCGTGTCACAATGTTAGTCTGCACTCTGCATACTCCTCCGAAACGGGTGGACCGATTCTCATGAAATTTTCTGTGCATATCGGGTAAGTCTGAGAATCGGCCAACATCTATTTTTCATATGTACCACGGGCGAAGCCGGGGCGGACCGCTAGTCTTATATATAAAATTCTCGTGTCACAATGTCAGTCTGCATACTCCTCCGAAATGGGTGGACCGATTCTTATGAAATTTTCTGTGCATATCGGGTAACTCTGAGAATCGGCCAACATCTATTTTTCATATGTACCACGGGCGAAGCCGGGGCGGGCCGCAAGTAATTCCATAAATTATTAACTTATTTTACGGATACCAAAATTTTCCGATACAGAACAGAGATAACGTTAACAATACTTATCATAAATACCTATTCACTCTAATGAAAGAATTGATAGAAAATTTCCTTCGTAAAAAATATCATTGTTGAGCTATGAGAAGAATATTACATAATAAGCATAATATGGAGGAAAATCCCAATAAAAAATAAGAAACATATTCGCTTGCCCACGCAAACTAAGGACTATTATTCCTATACAATCCATACTAATATCACAGTATTACCATATTATTGTAATACTGTGCTAATATTATAAATGCGAAAGTAACTCTGTCTGTCTGTCTGTTACTCAATCACGCCTAAACTACTGAACCAATTTTCATGAAATTTGGTATGGAGATATTTTGATACGCGAGAAAGGACATAGGCTACTTTTTATCCCGGGAAAATGACGCAATCCCGGAAATCCCACGGGAACGGGAAACATGCGGGTTTTTCTTTGACTGCGCGGGCGAAGCCGCGGGCGGAAACCTAGTTTCCTATATTTAAAGCATCCTATAATACTTTTACCTTATAATCTACAGCCAGAGATTTTTTTGTAAAACATTTGGGCTGTTCTTGACGAAGCAGTATCAAACCTGAATGTATTTTCTTGTATTTGAACATGTATTTGAATTTACGTTAGTGTTTTGAAATAGACGCTCTATGAACTGTCACCATAGACGCTACAAAGGTATTGCTCACGTATTGCTAGAGATTCACGATGCACCGTTCTACCATAATAAAGACAGATATATATAGTATAAATAAAATAACTTAAAAATAAATATTAATCATTTTGCCTTTGATGAACATGAAGCACTGTGATCGAAATTCGTCCAAATAAATAAAAAACCAGAAAGCATATTATTTCGATTTCGACGTGTCAATAAAAAAAAACATGAAACCGAGTTTAAAATACCGACGCATACCAAATCAAAAGTCGGAATGTTTTCGCTATCACGATGCTACGAAGACAGATAAAAAGATATTATTCATTCAGTGGCCATTCACAAAAAGTGGAACAATCAAGTCAGACATAATTTCGCTTCTGACTTACCACGCCATAACGTATTGTGTAATTGTCACGTGAGTTGTGGTCAGATTATAATGATATTTACCTACCTTATATTTACATTATTAAAGTCATGATTTAGGTTATGTTTATAAACAAGTTTTGTACCAGACCAGTTACCAGAAATAGGAAACTAATTTCTAAAATCTGAATGGCTAATTTTTGTTAACTAGGGAAATCCGTGTAAGCTCTAGTTTTTATCATCGCTCTAAAACTCTTCATAAACCAAAAGATGTTCGAAATATTATTCTCCAGGTTTATTTCTAGAAAAACGGAATAATTTTTGTATTTTAATACTTCCACAGACTATAATAAACTATCAGTCCGCAGCTTATAACATTTTATGAACACTGAGCGCTCCTGAGCTTGCTTGCTTATAGTTGGAGCTGAAACGGGCAGTTTATTAATGCACTTGTCCAGTCTAATTTAAATGTTATTTACTGTAAAATGTCAGCTTTGTATCGGATTCATAGAACTATTTTCATTAAGCACTTGCATATTCCATGCCACATGCAGTTCTGTTTGATTTTCAATAGATATTATGAACGGGGATTTAAAAACTTTCCTCATATTGATGGTTAAATGTTTGAAGTAATCCTTAGTGGGCATAGTTCTGATGCATTGATTGCCTTTTTCATTCATCGATTTCGCATAACGGCTTTCTGATAAACGTATCTTTTACCAAGCATAATTATTTAAAAACTCTTCTCATATGGTTGGTTACATGTTTGAAGTAATCTTTAGTAGGGATAGTTCTGATCTTTTAAGTCCAATTATTTTGTTTTTCTATCGTCGTCAATTAGATCTCTAACACCTATACACAAACGTGGGAACAGGATGATACCACGCTCTTCATATAATATGAAAAAACATCTTATTCGATACAATGCACGATTTATTCATGGTAACATAATTGGTATAATCGTTATCACGTTTGGTTGTGGGTTGTAAGACCCTGAGTTATTGGCGTCGTAGAAAATACGCAATTGAATATTTTGCTTACAAAAATTGAAATAGCGCTCTTGGAAAATTTTCATACTAAGAGTCTTGCGACTATGATCTTCCAAGGGTTGTGTTAAATTTTTCCATTGTTATATGGAGTCATGTAAAAAAAAATGTGTGCGAGTACTAGAGTGCACACGTAAGAAGTGAAACTTCTTTATGACCTTATTTTTCAAAAAATAATTTACTATATACAATATTGTAATTTGTAATATAATTTATAATTATATTTTCTTTTTTCGTAAAGCCTTATTTTTTGCTCACCCACCTCCTTTTAAGGTCTCTTTACATAATATTACATACGGTGGCCTGGAAGAGATCGCTACCTAGCGATAAGGCCACCGTTAAATTAAATGAAAAATTAAATTAAATTAAATTAAATTAAATGAAATAAAATATTACAGAAATACGTTAGTCTAAACGCTCGTCGCTTCGCTCCTCGCTACCTATTGCACGCCTCATAAGCGAAGCGTTGAGGTGGGTACTACTGTCACTTCGCGCAAAACATCTGATTTTTCAAACTTAAAATGTCTTTATGTATCATACATTGCACTTGTAAGATAATACATACACACACATATTAAGAAAAAACACTATTTTTAACATTCATGATATTTTTGATGTCATTTTTGTTATTTAAACTAGTTAAAAAACAGTTTAAAAAAGTTCTGTCTTGGACGTCCGTGTGTCTATATGTGCGGAGGATTTTCTTGTTAACACGATAGCGACCGAAATACTTTACTAATCGAGTCTTTTTTTTTCTCTTACGCTTGAGTATGCTCAGGAATAGAACCCTTTCATTTTTCAGGGTCTGATTCGATGTGGTTTAATTGTTATTAAATAAACAAAAATAATAATTACTTAATAAATAATTATTAAAAAAATTATGAGGCGTGCACTTTTGGATTTTCCAAATTATTTAAATATTTACACCGGCCGCTGCTGCAACTCGCTCGCTTCGCTCGCTCGGCTCGTGCGGTAGTTCAAAAGTTAACCTAAGATGCTCGTCGCTTCGCTCCTCGCTACCTATTTGAATATTTACGCCGGCCACTGCCGCGACTTTCTATGCGCATTATTACTTTTGGAGTACTGTACTTATATGTATATAGGCCTCTATAAGTCGAATACAAAGGGAGACGCCAAAAACTACGAGTTATAGAGTTTTCAACTTTTGGAGGATTTTGAACACCTGACAATTAAGCAATTGACAATTAAGCTTGACACCAATTAAGCAAACACGTGTTTACGTGAGTCATATAGATTTATTATCGTATACTCCTAAAATGTTTTCTAAGAAACAATAGTGTACTTACATTGTCGGCACGTTCGAACAATAGAGGTAATAAATTCCTAATGATCAAGCCATCTTTTTTTAAGCTAAAAAAAACGCGTAACGCAAAAACGTTACACTAAATTTTTGTCTAACCCCAATAAAGAAGCTTTAACTTCAAAAAGCTTTAACCTTTTATAGGTGATAGTGTGTTTATTTATTTGTTAACTGTTTCATTACCTTCTATTATATAATGTTTGTGTCTGTATATTGTTAAGAGGTTGAACAGTGATATTATAGTACTTTACTTTTTACCACCTGAAAACTTTTCATCCCATGGAAATTTCCTTCGACTACGCGGGTGAAGCCGTGGGCGAAAAGCTAACCTATACAATAATATTATTATATACATGTACGCTTTAATATCTCGAACTCGGTCTGGATATGATTACCCGCTGGACTTTGATCACTTCGAATTATTATGCATATTCGTAGATCTTAAGTGAGCTTAGCCGAATCGAATTATCGACTAACTTAGTGGTAACCGCATGCAATTATGATGTCAAGTGTTATTGGAATAGAGTGTAGTGTTAATTCTATTATCAAATTAGCTATATAATTGTGTCGCATAATACCTACATTTATAAGGCTTATTTATATTAGAGATATAGAGTACAGGCGTCATTGTTATAATGTTTATTTTTCAATTTCAGTTATAGATTTTTTTTGCCACTGTTGGGCATAGATACGCAAATAATCTAACTACAATGTTCTGAACGAAAACGTAGTGGGAATCGTGTAAGGCGTAAGCTTTTAGCAATTATTATAAGCCGAAACACGTTGTAACTCTGGCCTTCACGGTAACGAAAAATTTTCCATGGAGAAATTTCATGTCTACTTCCAAAGCCGATTAAAGACAACCTGATCGATTGCTCCAGGGTTTTTCTTTTTATTGCGAATACCAACATAATATAAACAGTACAATTTTTGTTTGTACATTAATTGAATTATAATATAATTCATATTAAACTTGTACATGAATTTGAACGTAGGTATTTCATTTGAATATGATTTCTCTTTACCAAATGATATTCGTACATATTATCTCGGATTGTGTGCGCTGTTTAAATTGCTTTATAATCATCTGAAATTTAGGAATTTGGCGAATATCAGATACCGGTAAACATGGTTAACCTATATCTCTTTAACATAGTTCAACGAGCAAATACCGACTGTTTACATTGCAGAGCCATTCCCTTTAATACCGCGTTCATCAAATAGCATTTATGCATATTTCGGTAATAACAGGAGCTCAAAAACCAACAAATACTTACCTGGATTTAGTTCCAGGGGCTATTTGATGATATGGTCAAGTAAGTTTTCATAACGTAGAGACGCATTAGAGGTTACGATTCGATATCGTATGACGATGTCGCAGTGTAGAAGGTTAGATTTAGGATGGAATAAAAATGATGTTAAGGAGGAAATTAGGAGAGAAACATTGACTCACTTAACGTTAACACAGACTTTCACGTATATTACCGTCTGTTTCAACTCTGCTCTAGATTAATTCTCTCTGAAAGTATCGAGTTCAACACAACGTAACGTGTAAATGTGGCACGTTAAATAACTATTTAACTGACATTTTGGATACGTTTAACGGGATGCATTGATACATGTTGTTGACCGTCATTTCATTACTTTATGCAGATTGATTTTCGCTTAATAAGCATCGTGGAATGGAGCGATATTTTAGCGGGTTATTGAAAATACCTTTACGTGTGCCTTTGACACGCTGTCTGCTCAATATTTGGACAGGCTTTAAGTTAGCGGTTTGTATGGCAAATATTAAATGTGGGCAAAGCTGTTTGTTTGCGTAAACACATTAAATAATATCAGAAATTAATGTACTAGGAATTATGCTGAAATATGTATTTGTGTGTGAGAGTGATTTCAGTAAGTGGTTTGAAAAGGACATTTCTACATCTAAAGGTTGTCAGACATTTGAGAAGAATAATTTGAAACTATTTTGTATGGCAGCGCAAAGGGGCCTAAATGTGAAGTGGCCACTGCCGCTCATTAAACCCTTGTCGCAATGGTATTACAGGTGCTTTGCCGCTTTAATTGGCATATACTTACGTTCTTTTGAAAGTCCCAATGTTGTACTTATTCGGGAACACATGAGATGAATCGATCCAAAGCTTACTAGTGAAGCGTACGGTGGTGGAGCGCCAACCATGCAACTAAAAATTGATTCATAGAAAACAAATGTTCGCAATATTTTCAGCGGATTGTGTATGAAAAACAAAACCTGCTTGCGTCCAGGTGTTCGCAGTAAGCTCTTGAATAGTTTTACAATATAGTTGCATCTATATAATATCTCTATACCTATATGAAAATGAATCCCTATTTCCCTTTGTCACGGCATCACGCGTGAAAGAGAAAGCTTAAAAATGTACAAAGGGTGGACCACTAGTTTATATATAAAATATGCCTGCGCTATATCTTTTCTTGCATTAAACATTAATTAACACGAAACGTCCGCGCAGCAAAATAAAAGACGTCGCGACAATACCTAAACATTATTAAAACATAGGGATTTAAAAGAAGGCCGGCGGTTACAATTTATAATTTCTTTGCAAAGTACTGCAACTGAAAGACATTAAGTGAACCGGATAATTTCTGTCCTGGCAATGTTAGAAAATACTTTGACCCCCTTATACCAATCATCCTTTTGTTTCGCTCAGTTAAACGACAATGCATGTGAGTGTGAAAGAGGCAGAACATATTCGAGCTGTTAGGTCAGTCAAGGATTAAAAATGTTTCAGGTAAAGCTGTGCATGTATAAATCTAACATTATAATGGGTTCTTCGAATCCTGTTTCTGATATTTATCTGATAGGTAGGATATTGAGTTGAGATTTGCTTCGACTTGGTACTGAAGTTTACGGAAATAGAAATAAAAATTAAAGTTACGTAATAGGAGTGCAATCATAATATTATGACTGTATTTCTTACTTTGACAAACATTGATATTACCAACGGATATTACAATTTGTATTTTTTTGTGTTAAATTATAACATGATAGTGAAATGTTCTAAATCGAATTGGGCAAGACGCAATAATTATTACCCATATCTCATTTATTTAGTCAAAATTTGAAAACTACATGAAACTAAAGAAGTAAACAGCATGTAATACGGGACAAATGATTACCATTTTTACAAATAACAGTCGTTAGGTTTTAATTACGTAGGTACTTATATCGTAGAAAAATCAGAAAATGTACATATAATTACAGTGAGTGGTAAATAAATAAGTCTAAAGACCTTTTAGTCAGGGTTATGTCTAACAATGTTATGCGATCTCACATGCTGATTTCTATATTGTCATTGTGGTTAGCTGTAGCCTGTATATGCAACGTGTTGTGCAAGGATTTTAGATATCGGTTATGTGCATTACTTGTTGTTTTTTATTCGAGTCCAAATTTTTAACTAAACAAATTTTTATGTCGTATATTTGTGTTTCATATTTCTTGAAGAATTTAATTAATGTATCCTTCTTTCTTTCTAAATGAAACCGACATTAGCAACTCAAATGTGCAAGGATTGACGTCAATCGATCGGCTTATAATTACATCGATTGTCTTTTATTTTAATTGTGAGTAATTTTTTTTCCCAGCATTAATAATACATTTTACAAAATAAATCTTAATTTATTATTTCCATTATCATTATTCATCAGTATTTTCCGTTAATATATAATTTGTATAGGTATACCTAAGCACAGATTAGTAAATAGTAAATACGTAAACTTAAGTGACCTTAACAGTATTTAACATTCGACGTATGGAATTGGTTTATTCCGCGTTCCTGGAGATTGAATTTTACCGTGAAAAATAGTCTAGACGTTGTCGTTCGACATTTCTCTATCAAATCCGATACACGTATTTTGTGGTACCTATTAGCAAGGGACTTGTAGCTTATGGAAAATTAATACATCGACTTCATTGCCTTATTAAAAAACGTTTTAGCATTAGGAACATACTTCCATTTTATTTGTTTCTATAAGTTTTAGCATTTAAGAAACAAGCAATTATTATTAAAAAAACAAAATACCCGACTGCACACGCATACATATTTTTTTAAAGGGAAATTTAGAAAAAATATTATTATGTCTTTATCCCGTGGGACTTTTAGGATAAAATGTATCCTATGACACTCCCGTAATCAAGACAAATCTAACGATACCTCATACATCAAAACCCATCAAGCCGTTTAGGCTACAGGTGGTCACAAAGGAAAAGACATACATACATACTTACATACACTCGAAAAACATTACCCTCCTTCTTTGGCAGTCGGGTAAAAATGTATAGCCTTCGAAGCTAGAGGTCGTGGGTTCGATTCACACCCAGGGCAAATATTTGTGTGATGAACATCGGTGTTTGTTCTGTGTCTGGGTGTTTTATCTATATTAGTATTTATTTAAAAATTATATATGTATGTTTATCAGCCAACAGCAAGCTAAAGCTTAGTATGGGATCAGATCGTGCCGTGTGTGAAAATTGTCCTGAAATATTTATTTATATCTATTTATTAATTTATTCAACATGTTGTTTCGTATTATATTGTTTTTAGTTATGTATCAAATAAAATATATATTGTATATTGTCATTATAGTCTTTTAAAATAACTAAAACATGATCTCATCTCTCTTTATTACCTGTTCCGTTGTACACATAAAAAGATCCAAAAATAAATTGATTAACATACGATTCTTATTTCTACAACAGTAGCATCTCATTAACGATTAATTATTCCATAAACATGTTAATAGAGCTCAACTTTCTAATTAATTTGGTCAGAACATATTGTCAGCGACATAGAATAACACATCACATCACATATGGTTAGGGAGCCAGGTGCAAATTTGGTTAACTATTTCCTCTCAAGAGATAATTCGTCAGACGCATGAGAGTATAGTATTATAAAGCCTCGTGAACGTCAGCTGGCGCTCGGTTGGGGGGGTGAGCGGTTGTAGCCTCCCACGCACATAGGAAAAAAAATACATTCATTCATTCATTTCCTCTCAGCTAAAAATTTGTCAAATTGTAGCTAACCCAATATCTCAACGAAAAAAAATAGTCAGCTGGTTACAACATGGTGTATTATACGTCAGCTGGTGTCTCGAACATGAAAGTTAAATTTAAAGAAAAATTTATTTTCCGTTATTTCCTCTCAAACAAAAATTTACCTGATGATAGTTTATATGTAACTGTGGATAAATATATATGTCAGCTGGCTGTATCTTGGTGGAAAAACCGTCAGCTGATACGGGAGGCTACAACCGCTCTTCCCCCCAACCGAGCTCCAGCTGACGTTCACGAGGCTTCATAATACTATACTTTGATGCATTTTACTAATTACCGCTTGAGAGGAACTTGGTCATAAAATCTGCTGCTGGCTCCCGGACCAATACATAACAAGCGTATCATGTTACCTTCAAAACCAAACCGTGTGATATTGACTATCTATCTATTGTTTATTATGATTGGCATTTGCCTATGTCTCCATAGGCAAATGCCTGGGTTATTTAGTTATTTATACTATTAAAAAAGTGTAGCGTTTATTTGTTGAACTACCATCAAGAACTACTGCTTTGTATTCAATTTTTCTGTTTATCGACATAGGCTATGTACCAAAAATTATACTAAGGCCTATGGGATAGGAGCAGCAATGAAAAATGTTGGAAATATTCCTAATAAAAGCAGACATAGTTGGATCTACGGATCAGCTAGTGCATAGGTACTATATATGAGTTGAGGTAAAAACTACGTGTGTAAAAATATTTGTAAAATATTCAAAAGAGCCTACCCAACGCTTGCTTTTAAATGTTGGAAACGTTCAGTTGAAAAATAAATTGAACGACCCACTCGTACGGGTTCAATTGAGATAAAATGAAAAAGAACAACATGTAGTTATCTTGATTGTAAACTATCCGTGTGCCAAAGTCCATAAAAATCGGTATATCTGTTTATGCGCTATTGAGTAACTGACTTCCAAACTTGTAACCATTCAAACTTTCTCATTTGTAATATTAGTAGGATGACGCGTGCCTTAAATTTGTTGTTTTGTCCTTATTGTTATAGAGTTGTTTTTATCAAAAGAAAATATTTTATATAATTAAAATGCGTCAAGGATGCCTTGACTTACGTGGGGTCATTGATTTATACTATAGCTGTTAAAGTGTACTACGCAAAGTACGCATACGGCATATGAAAATGCGCTTAAAAATCGTTACCATATAAAACGTTACGAAATGCAACTACTGTTTTTACTAAAAGCAACTATATTACGGTAACAATAATTCTAAGTTCTATAAGCTTATCAACACTGAGGAAACACTGTTTATGAAAATTTCATTCTCAGGTCCATTTTTAAAAATTTAATTTCCAATTTACAGTGCACATAAATAGGTAATGTGCGTAAATAAATAGGTATTATGTAATTCTTACAATCTGGAATACCTTCAGGCTGGACCTAGTTGCCAATTACCCAGCTGAGAAAGACTGACACTGAAAGCAGAAAGTATGGTCAAGCTGATCTGACTTTAAGCAGGCAGGAGAAGCCCTGCCGAGCTTCGACTCAATACTTGCACTTCGGATTCTTCACTTGCGTAGACTACAACTGCCCATTAATAGCGCATGGTCCTTTCAGCAAACATCTCTTCGTTAGGGATTACTATCATTACTATTCAGAGCGTGCATGGTAATCGAAGAAATGACAACCCACGTCATCATGGAATGTACGCATTGTATGGCATTTGCGGAGTACCTGTTTTATGCAAGCCCCATAAGTTGGGGAGGCTATGGAGGAGGAGGGTATGGGCTAGGATGGTTAAAGATTTAACTATTCCCCCTTCCTCTTCTATCACGCAAAATGGGCGGTTATGGTCGAGTTGCCGAAACATGTCCATTTAGTTTTTTCCTGATATATAAAATGTATTATTCTCCTTACAATAAGCTGGGATTTCATATCCTATTATTGTATTTGAAATCATGAATTATAGGCTACGTATTCGATGGATATTTCGAGTCGTTGGTTATTTTCCATTATTAACAATGATTGATATTTTTGTATTATGTTCATCGAAATGCATTATAATAATAAGTTTGTGTTTATTGTCATATTATTCGTCTTAGTTGTGGTAATATGAGAGCAAAAAAGAGGGATTCATTGCGCTTGTAAATTTTTGTAAAAACAATCAGGATCATCAACAGCTCATTTCTGTTTAAACTAGGTATTATACAGAGATGTAATAAAACAGAGATACACCCTAATTCCGATAGTGTAAGGTCAAGTGTGCATTAGCAAAGTACTCAACAATGAACTTTGGTGAAGTCAGGGGCGGAAAGCTTGTATTTTTATACAGGATGTCCCACTGTTGGTATACTAAGCTCAAAGGAGGTTATATTTTTGCATACGCTGAGTACGTAAAAAATACTTATAAAATTCCAGACGCATTTTTTTTTCAAATAGATGAATTCTTAAAACTCTATGTGTACACCTATAACAAGCAACCCGCCCAACTTTGCTTACAGCACGAGAGCTATCGTTTAATACTATGTTTTCATAGACAAAATGCTCACATTAGCGAAGCGGTATATGCCAGCTGCGCGATGCTAGAGAAGAAAACATGAATTTTCAGGAAAAATTTAGCAAAAAATTTTTAACGTAATTTTGTTGTTTAAGTATTTTTTACGTCATCAGTGTTTGCAAAACTACAAGTCCCTTCGCGCTTAGTATATATACCAATAGTGGGACACCCTGTATAATATCTGCTTTGCTGAATATCATCCAGTACCGATGATTTATTTTGTGCCAATTTTTCATTAATTCTAAAACTTTATGTAAAAAAAAGCAACAGGATAATATGTCTAATTGGCGTAAATAATAGTGAATTGAAAATTTTTAACGAAAAATAAAAACTTGAATAAATTTTTGGACAGTTTTCCAATCAACACGAAGTTCACAGAAACAGAGTATGATCCTGAATTCTTAGTATTTTTGTATAAAATTTAATCTGGCTTACATTTATATAACTATATAGATACGAAATGTATTATGTTAATATTATCCAATAATTAATATAATTCTCACTAAAACAACAGCCACGTAATGGTATTGGAAAAGAATGTATTATCATATATTAATTATGTTAATAGGTAATGGTGGCGCCATAGAAAATACATTATCGAACTCACTATCTATATATTATCTATTCACTAAAGATTAGTATTTTGTAATATCTTTTTTTGAACTTATTTTTTTTTAGTTAATCATGACAATTTATAATTGCATAGGTTTGAAATAATTTTGATACATATTTATTTGTATTCCTCATAGTAGTATAGACCGCAATGCGTAAGGGCAATAAAGAAAAGCCATGACGCGTTGATCACATTGAATTAAACTATAGACATGATTTTATTCTGTTTTGAAATTTTTCATGTCCAAAATTGTTTGTTTTTGCTTTTTTCAAATCTTGAAGCTTAAAATATTATCTCAAATCAATATAATCCTCACCGATTACGCAGGATAAAAACTCGTATCTAAGTAGAAAAATCAGAAAATAATAAAAAAATCTATTTTTTGTATTTTTTAATCGTTACACGGTTATTTGGAATTGGTAGCGGATTAAATTTTACGAAAATATGAGTTTTTCACTTTGTTCACTTTAATCCATAACACAAAATTAAATTAATAGATAGTGTCGAATAAAAAATTAGGAAAACGAAAACAAAATGCAAGCATTCATACTTGATACACTTACAAGAGGCATTCATGCTTAGGTATTTTCCGTAAGCTAAATGTACCTTATCGAAAATCTTCAGTGATACCATGTGATACCTATTGATTATTATATATTTTGGATAAACTACTAAAAATATTGCACGTGTAGGTATATAGTACACGTGTTTATTGAGAATTGCAAAAATAATATATATTTCTAATTAATTAAACACTTACATCTATTTCTTTCATGTAACTTAAACTTCCAGTTTATAACATTACTCTTTCTCAGATCTATTATCGATTTACTCAGTTTCACTTTCGTTCAAAAAATATGAAGAAAGTGCCCTTCGAATACCTCGAAAAATATGTCAAGATAACGAAATCAAGACTATGCCGTAGTGTTAGTAATTAGTTGTATTAATTAGTATGTATTGAAGTAACTTACGTTACATAATTATTGGATTGCGAAGTGACGATTGTATTTTTTTGTCTCTTTGAACCTAATATGTCGCCCTAATATGCCCTTGAGCCTGGTAATGATATATTTGTTACCCACTTGTAGCCGATATTCTCAAAAGACGGAGGCATTTCATGGCGTATTATATTTTTTTGTCAAAAAACTTTATTCTTAATAATTATAGTTCTATATGTATAAATTATGTCTGAGTAACATTTAGAATTTAAAATTAAATATAAACGTTTTTAAATTGTAGAAAAATCTTACAATGTATTTATATACCTACTAATAAGGAAGTCTATCCCTAGAACTGGAATCAGAACTGAAATTAGTCTCGACCTTGGTTCCGACCATAATTATAAATTCTTTTTAGTTCTATCAAATGCTTCGATTCGAGGTACATGTCATATTAATGTTCTTAGAAATGGTATGGAAGGCGGAGCTTGGAATTCTTCGAATTTAAACATAAAGCATTTCTGTGCAGGAAGGATGGAATCAATTTGCTATAAATATAACATCAATTTAGTCCTTACAGAAGTACTGAGAATTGATATTTCACATTTACTACGATTTCATATTTTTATATCACAATGTGCAACAATTTCTATGCTTTACAGCGTACACGTGTAAGAGGTGATATAAATTGAATATATTTTTGATTGTGTGTAACAATTGTTAAGGGTTCCTTTTCACTTGGTAATGGGTTTCCACGTGCAAATGTGGGCACAAATCACTCGTGGGCGCATGGAATATTTTCTATGTGTTCATTCTATTTACTTGAAAAGGAACTCATTATCTAATTGGGTGTACAATTTTTTTGAAGTGAAACTTCTTAGGGCACGTTCTCATATCAATACCGTCACGTAACGTAGTAAGGCGACTTTGGTATCTTTGAATCTCGCCAAAGAAGTTTCACTTCTGAGTTCTGACACGAGTGGTACACACGCTCTTTTTTATTTAAAATAATTACCGAAATATCATTATTCAAAGAAAACCTCCAAATATATAAACAAAATATAGAGATGTAGAAACACACCTGCGACATGAACGAAATATAATATGTCTACAAATTGAAAAAAAAGCTTATTGAATACATCTATAACAATAACAATCCCCGATATTGCGTTACAAAAATAATAACAAACCATTTTTAGAGCATTTTAACAAAATTGAATTGAAACGAGTATATAAATTTTAATCCAATGCTCTGGAATAGGAATCCCTTTCGAAGCCCTATATGTCCAACAAAACTTTTGAACCCTGAAACCTGATTGCGACCGGCATTGACATTTAGACGTTTCGTACAGCTTCCCTAACAAATAAATTATTTTTAATTAGTCTTCATTTGAAACTGAAAAGTTCTTCAGCGGTTACAAAGGGCTTCCCCCGTCCACCATCCCCGTTCCACCATCTTAAAGCAGTATTATTTCCAGTATGGAAAAATTCCAGCGCTCTTTTGGTACCTACTCTTACCTATAAGGTGTATGTAGGCGCTGTTATACTGGGAAAAATAATATTGCTATAATACATGATGGTATCCCTTTAGGTGGGTTGAAAACTTGAAAGATGTACTTTGTATGAATTTCAAAGTAATTGATACGGCATTGTGGAGTTTGGAGATTGAAAAAAATTTTGATTAAGTAGATATACTGGTATATTTTATTACACGAACACCAAATTTAACAAATATGCATTTATCATTCATCATTTCTAATCAAGTCACGTAGACTTGAATTTATTAACTACATGATCTAGGTATATTTTATTCGAATTAAAAATTTTCCGTTTTTTTTATTATATTATAATAATAATAGTTTAAAAAAACTAAAAAACACGCTTTTAGTTCGGTTTTCTATAAAACGCGTGTTTTTTATTTTTTTGAACTATTATTTATTTTATCAATTATTATGAAGCTAATATAAAGCGTGTAAAAACATGTGTGATTTTAACAATTATTAATATGGGACCTAAATGAGACCTAAGAAAGCGCTCTTATAATAAGAGCGTTTTCTTTCGAGAGCAGAATTTCCACCGAAGTTTCCACCCAAAGTACATTATTATAAGAAGAATAAACTTTTGATTTTGAAATTTATGTTTTGGTAAGATGTATGTCAATGAAATTGGCAAATCAATACTTGTTTGTAAGGTATATGGCATTCGTCGAAGGTATTAGTTTATTAGCACAGGTATTAGTTTAGGATGTAGTGTTCAGAATCGTCAAAGCTATGTCAAAGCTTATTATTCTACAAATATTAATATACCTACAGGGTTACTTGTAAAACACCAGCAACCTCTCAGGACAAGATAGCTAACATCATAAGTAACAACATATTTTGTTCTATATTTTGTTTTATGTGTTATATTTTGTTCTACTTTTGGCATAACGCAATGTACATTATTTTTAAATGATTTTTTTTTTAATTTTTATTGTAGGTACTCTCCTAACATTTGTAAGTCTATGTTCTATTCATTATCGAAAGGACGACGCGACGCCTCCTTTCCCCTCTCGTTCCCTTCTTGTTTGCGTAATTTTTGGGATGCGCGTAGAGTTTATAATATTCAAACGGAAAATTAAATGAATATTTTATATTTATTTTTGGATGAAAATAAAATTTAACAAATTATCAAAAGTCGTAGAACAAATGTTGTTACTTATGATGTTAGCTATCTTGTCCTGCGAGGTTGATGGTGTTTTACAAGTAACCCTGTATATATGTTTAGTCTGCAGGACCAAGGTATACATCATTGAAGCGTAAATCCATACACCATCGCATACGGTATCTAAATAGTGACAACTGTTGATATTGAGATATCTGAATATACAAATTAATTTCCTAGGTAGGTAATGTGTTATAATTATTATCTGTATTTTCGTTAACAGCGTAATTTTAATATTGGTATATTTTATTACACGAACACCAAATTTAACAAATATGCATTTATCATTCATCATTACTAATCAAGTCACGTAGACTTGAATTTATTAACTACATGATCTAGGTATAATTTATTCGAATTAAAATTTTTCCGTTATTTTTATTTTTCAGGGATGAAATAATGGCTTTTAAGCAAACCAATTAATAAATGTACAAACAAGTTTCTCGTTTAATATCACTTTGAAATATTTTATTACAATGAAAACATTTGAATCTGAGCTTATAGAAATAATGGTTTGCATTATTCTTGCAACACAAAGCAAAAATGAAAAATTTTCCATGGAATTTTTTCACTTCAGTGGACTGGAGCTAAATAAATATTTTTCATTGTGTCAACGGGAAAAATATCGGTATAATTGGTATAATCCGTATTAGAAGTGGGCGTTTCGTTAACGATAACTGATTTCGTTATACAACGATACACCTTAAACGGAAGGATCTCCCGTGCCCACGCTTCCTTGGAACCTTCGAAAGCGTCCCCTCCAAGCAGGGGTGGGCTTCGTATATAAATATTCGCCTAAGGCGTCGAGACGGAGAAGTTTCGCAGTCGACTCGTAGGCAAGGCCGTCCCCGCCCAACATGCGAGGGATTCGGAGCCCAGTGGTCAGTTTCATTTATTAAGAGTTTTAAAAATTCTTTTCGAGTGTTACATTCGCGGTTTTATCGTTTTTCGATTTAAATTTAAAATGTGGTTTTTAAACTAGTGTATTTTAGCCGCGCGCCCGAAAATTACTAAACTTAAATATTTAATATCACGTAGTTTGACAAATCAGTAGCCGGTTCCAATGTTAGCTCGTTAAATTTACTCTTCAAACTTGAAAGCTATTACGTGCTTGTTACTAATCGACAAATGTTGTCCGAACAAACAAATTGTGTTGACGCATATTTCACGTTACAAAAACAACGCATAAAAAATAGGTGCTAAATAACGAACAGTTTATTTGGTTGTTGTAAATACGAAGTGATTTTATTACTGTTGACGTTATTACAATTCTCAGATTCGAGCGAAAGGTTTTTCAACGGCACTTTTTAATGAAATTTAAAAGTACACGCCGTATTGCTTAATTTTTTTTTTATTTTGTTCGGCAACAAAAGATCAGTACGATTATAACCTACTTTGCTTTTTGGCGATATCCGTAAGTTCAAATGTTTGTAATGAAAGGGAAAGCACAAATCCCCGTTTAAGTTTAGTAACATAACAACAGGTGGAACGTATATTACTCACAAGTTTATATAATCGATTGTTTTGCCAAATATGGAAACGCTCAACTAAATTTGGTTTGTCCTAATACCTAAAGCGTGTATCGCCATATTTTTTACTTTCTCATATAAAAAAGCAAACACATAATAATAATTATGCTTTAACCAGATAGCGGACACTATTAATTAAATTATTAGTTTTCCGCGTAATTTAATTATATTTCCCATTTAACATATTGAATTTCACATTAAATGTGAAAAAGCAATATCATTTACCTGCATCATTTCATATTGAATTCATAGCATTGAAAAATATCATACGTTTTTATCCGCCAATGAAAAGAAGGCACTGACCTATGTCACACGTTTTTAGACGAAAGAAAAGTGACGTCGCGGAAACAAGCTATTTCCTGTTTTCCGCATTATTTATTACCTGAAATTAATTTTATGATTGTAATTCTAAAGTAGCTATTTATATCACTGGAGCTAGAAGTTTACAGGGGTCCTATTAAATATTGAGGTTATGGCTACGGGAGCCTACAATTAAACCTTTTTTATATGGTATTTAAAAGTTATTATTTAAACTACAATGAAAATTATTTTTTAGGAAATCTCAGTCCCAAAATCTTTGCGGGTTAATTAATTTATATAATCCCAATATAAATAACTTAATAATAAATTCCTCGTGAAATTAAGTACCAGGGCCTCTGAAAATAAAAGTGGTGCCCTGTAAAATTTACGTGCTCTCAAAATGTCGGTATCGTAAACAAAGAATAATTATATCGTTATATAATCGCGGGGTCACGAGCGATCTCAATTCATATGTAGATAATTATAACAGTAACAGTATAATTATGTAAGTTTTGTTGATATTCATCGAGGTTTGTCTGAGCGCCATTTAATAGTCTCGTCGTGTTTACATCGCATTGTTTTGTTATTATAAAATTAGGTACACTTTTGTATTGAGAGTTTTTTTTATATTGTATTTATAAATATGTATTGTAAAAAATTCGAAAACATATCTTTTTGGTTATGTAAAAGCAAAATTGATATATTCTATAATTTTAATTAATAGGTATAGCGTAAGGTGGATAGCACTTTATATGGAGATATGTATAATTACTTTTACTAGTTGAGAAAGCGGATTTAAAAGGTTATTGCTTGTAATAAGCATATCATTCTATGAACGGAATCATTTACATAAAGAAAGTATAATTGTGAGAGAATGTACCATATATAGTATTTTTAATCTGAGCAAAATGATTAGACTGTGCTTCAAAAATGAAACGCCCATAAAAATTATACGACCTAAAAATAGGACTAATATTTGAGATAAATTAATTATATAATGACAGAACTCTAGTACATGAATTTTCCAAGAAAATGTAGCTTGATTCAAGTCTTCTTAATTAATTAATATCGATTACTTATAAATACGGTATCAAAGAACTCAAAGCAATTTGATAAAAAGCTTGAATACATACAATATCATAATTTGCGAACAAGTGCAAACATAATTACGACGATCGATAAATGTACACGACGAATTACTATCCATTACTGTTACCGGGCTATATATCCATCCAATTTATTATACGCATTCATTAATTCACGACCAATAATAAATTAGCAGGTACATTCGCAGTTGGCACATACTTATCGAAATGTACCATAGGTCATATTGTATTAAAAACTCTTATATAACATGCGACAGTCGCATAAAAAGTTGTTTAATAAATTCCAAAATGGATTACGCTGACGCCACATCATTATTCTTGTTTGTCCATTTAATTTGTTAATAATATCTGTGCAATACGTTTCTCTTTAAGCCTCCCAGTCGTAAAAACTCTACATGTTATTTCGCCCGTCCGTTCGCGTAAATTGTGCTAATGAACATACATACACTTTCAAATTTCCACTTATATAACCCTCTAATATAATAAACAATTTTTATATTTAACACTCTAGACATAATAAATCACCTGAAAGTAGCGCCTCGATCTGCAAGCGTCGAAGAATCGATCGACTGGATCTTTCCAATATTCACTTATTTATTGGAAACGATATTAGTCACATATTTTAAATGTTAGGAAAAACTATAATTTAATTTTAACCAATGCTACAGCTGTAAATATCAGCTCTTAAAATAATTGCGATTAATGCATTAGCGAATAAATAAAAAATAAAATCAGCTGTCGAAAAATTAAAAAGAAATACATAGTTCTGATCTAAAATAAACTTTATCACCGCAAAGTATCTTGTTTATGGTCAATCATGATATCTTTTACATATATAAATGACGCAATTCGTCCTACATGGATTTATAGATACATGTCGGCGACCGGATTGTCCGTATTGTATAACAATGCAGGTTTAAGGCTTTGTTTGTGATAATGAGATAATTAAAACGTCAACTTTCCCCATGGTTGCCTTAACGGTACAAACGTGTACTAATACACGATTTCCTACTTCAGCATCGGCTCGACTGGTTGATGTGTCTCACTTTCCTTTTGTTCTTGTTATGCAATAAAAATAGTTCTAATAAACAAGTAACAAGTGCACGAGTGAAACTTTTTGGGCCAAGATTAAGATCAACTTTCGTCTAAGATATTATATCAATAACATAATACCCATTGTTTAAACTCGATTCTTGTCTAATAGTTACATGGCTGTGCGACTTTAATAGCTATGCGTTCCGCTCGCGTGATAACATTGGCATTAAATTGTTATTGTTATGTTTTTTCTTTTGTTGCAGATTGCCCTTGCGGTAATCCTCTATGTCGCTCTGGTATCGGGCAAGGCGTTGATACCTCAAGAACAACAACCGCAGCAGCAGTTACAGAAGGTAGATCGTAAGGATGTCGCACAGAACCGTGATGGCTACGATTACCCAGCGCCGAATGATGTAGTCACTCCATTCCAGGATGGCCCACATCTAGGCGATGACCACGACATAGGCGATCATCATGATCATATCGAACACGATCACCACGAAGAGCACCATATTGAAGAGCACCACGAACATGATGATCACCACGACCACCACGATCATCACGACCCTGGCATTTGGAAGAAGAAATTAATCTGGAAACCGGGATGGAAGAAGATTTGGAAACCAGCCAAGAAGCAAATATGGAAGCCTTCTTGGAAGAAGATCTGGAAACCTTTATGGGTCGATATTAAAGTTCCTGTGTGGAAAGAGATCAAGGTCCCTGACTGGAAAAAGATTTACAAACCAGAATGGAAACCTATCAAAGTTCCGGCATGGAAAGAGGTGAAAGTACCAGATTGGAAGAAAATAACTGTTCCCGTATGGAAAGATATAGTAGTACCAGGTTGGAAGGAAATTCAGGTCCCCGCTTGGAAGAAGCTTTGGAAACCCGAATGGATCAAGGTCGGAGTACCCGGAGAAAAATACTTGGGCAAAGACCATGATGGCTGGGAATATACTTCGCATGACCTTTGGAAAAAGAAGCTCATTTGGAAACCAATTTGGAAGAAGTACTGGAAGCCAGGTAAAAAGCAAATCTGGATCCCGGATAAGAAACTAGTTTGGAAAGACGAGTGGAAACAAATTTGGAGAACCGAGAAAAAGCAGATCTGGATTGATGACAAGAAACTCGTCTGGAAAGAGGCCTGGCAACAAATCTGGAAACCATCGAAAAAACTGATCTGGGTACCTGACAAGAAATTGGAATGGAAGGAAGCTTGGAAACAGATCTGGGTACCTGACTGGAAGCAAATTTGGGTTCCTGGAGTGAAGAAGATTTGGCGTCCGGTTTGGATATCAGAGTGGTTCCCTTCACCAGATCATCACGAGCATGTCCATGAACACGGCTGGGACAGAAGCGATAATGCCGAAGCTGGAAATGAGATATCTACCAATACCGTACCCGTTTCAGATCAACCGACTAGTACACCACCACCTCAAGCGATCATGTGGAAATTCCCAAAGTAAACGTATACTCGTAGCCCTCGTACTTACTCGAACGCGAATCGCAAACGGATTCAATGTATTGTTAAACATTCCTGTCCCGGGAATCATTGCCATATTATGAAGACAATAATTATGATTATTGTAGGAACGGAAGCATGGCATCAAGCACCGCAAATAGGTAAATATATTTTGTATTAAATCTATTTGCGTGGCGAAGTATATTATATGCGATGCGATGTTTCTATTGATGTTAAATTAAGGTCACATTTTATAATACGCATCGGCTCTGCGTTGTGACGTAAGTAGTTCCTAGCATGTAAGCGACACAGTCTGTGTCATGAAGCGGCTTAAAATTATTTATGTCATTATTTGCGGAAAAGCTTTAAATGTTAAACTTAAGACAATAATAATATATTATGGACAAAAGTCCTCCGGAGGAAGTTTACGGCTATGAGTTGATTATATTATTTTCCAAGCGCCACAGTATCGGCTTCATTGATGCCAAAGTCATAGAGAGGCGTGGTTTGCTCAACCGCAGTTGTTTGTATTTAACTGAGACACACGGGAGTGATGCGGGAACCTTCAAGAAATGCTTTACTTTTTGCCCTTAATTGAATGACTGATAACGGTTACCCCACTGATGTTTGTGCGTTGTTGTTTTGTGAATATTATTAGGTTATTATTATTTTTAAGTTGATTATAGCGAAACCAAAATACATGTTAATGTTAATGTTTTAAATAAATGTCGTTCGTTAATAAATTAACTTTCATTTCCTCTTGAAATTATAAATTTATGCAACTCTATTTTATGTAATATGCTGGTTTTAATATTTCAGCAATTATTTATTTATAACGAATATCATTAATTATTAACTATTATAAAATGACATATTAGTAATGAGAGTAAAAAATAATAGAAAAAGAAATGTAACTATAGTGACTTGGAATTCGAACCCATTTTTTAGGGTTCCGTAGCCAAAATGGCAAAAACGGAACCCTTATAGTTTCGTCATGTCCGTCTGTCCGTCTGTCCGTCTGTCCGTCTGTCACAGCCGATTTACTCGGAAACTATAAGTACTACAGTGATGAAATTTGATGGGAATATGTGTTGTATGAACCGCTACAAAAATATGACACTAAATAGTAAAAAAAAGAATTGGGGGTGGGGCCCCCCATACATGTAACTGAGGGATGAAATTTTTTTTTTCGATGTACATACCCGTGTGGGGTATCAATGGAAAGGTCTTTTAAAATGATATAAAGTTTTCTAAAAAACATTTTTCTTAAAGTGAACGGTTTTTGAGATATCAGCTCTCAAAGTCGTAAAAAGTATGTCCCCCCCCCTCTATTTTTATAACTACGGGGTATAAAATTCTAAAAAAAATAGAGGTGATGCATGCTAATTAACTCTTTCAACGATTTTTGGTTTGATCAAAGTATCTCTTATAGTTTTTGAGATAGGTTGATTTAACTGTAATTTATTATATTTGCTGCTACGGAACCCTTTGTGCGCGAGCCCGACTCGCACTTGGCCGGTTTTTTTTGCAATAGGCTCTACTTAAAAGAGAAAAATAAACTCTAACTCTAACCGACAAAATGATCATAAGCGAATTTTTGGGCATTCTATGTAAATGTAGTACAATCAATGATGTATGCTTTAAACCTTACCTTACCTTTAAATCTTAGAATCTGTTTGGTATATCCCGATTGAGTGGGAGAAAATCCACTCATGCGCAAATATATAACCTCATTCCTTAGTAGAAGCTTTAGGAATAAGTACTATTTTTATTAATAAATATATGGATAACCTTACTGGCAAATACATTCTGTAATTTTTGAAAAACTTATGTTATATAAGTGATGGAAATATTTACGATTTGTCTATGAATCATTTTTGTCGGTGTGTGAAATTTAATGCAGTAGAGTTGATTAGATCTAAAACTTTATCGCCTGTAAGTACCTACTATGATGTTTTTTTATTCTTGGACTACACAAGATATAATTGTATGGTCCTAATCAAAACAGAAAATCAAAATTTTTGTGTAGATATGTAAGTACCTACTTTATATACTACCAAACAAAGAATCTATTTTCATCCGAATTTATTGTATTCTAACAATACTTAGAACTTGTATACAATATGGTACAATCACATAATAAAAAATATTATTTAGTTTAATACAGAGATAATTCAATTGATGGAAAGATTTTTATACAATGCTGGAAAAAGAGAATGGCTTTCATGGACGATATGGTATATGTTGATATAATATGTATTATATTATTATTATTTTAATGTTATTCTGGACTTTGAAATAAAGCCATCAGAAAATAAATCGACACGCACTTAGCCAGCCAGGATTATAGACAATACCCTCATCAGCTGCTGTGGGAACATAAAATGATGATGATGATGATGATATTGATAATCTAAACTCTTAAAGTCTGCTAATTAAAAAAGCTTTACATATTTTTTAATACATCAGAAATATTGCTGCACTCAAATCGGATTATCTGTTTGAACTATAAATTGACTTTGATACACATTCCAGTACATTATCTTAATACTATTATAAAGGCGAAAGTTTGTATGGATGTATGGATGTATGGATGTTTGTTACTCTTTCACGTAAAAACTACTGAACCGATTACAATGAAATTTAGCTCACATATAGAGGGTAACTTGGATTAACACATAGGATAGGTTTTATCCCGGAAATCCCACGGGAACGGGAACTATGCGGGTTTTCCTTTGAAAACGCGGGCGAAGCCGCGGGCGGAAATCTAGTATTGATATAATCATTAAAACTTGTTGTTTGTCTAAACAAGGGTTAAATAAACATACACATAATTTATTTATACATACATATTTAAACTTCCAACTTTAATCCTACGTGAGCTGAGGCGAGCTCCACGCAGTGTGTTATTTGAAACAATTCGTGCCGATGCAAAAATTCCCTTTAAAAACAAATACTGGGTGTGTTTTCTATTATTTTGCAATCTATTTGTTTAATTCTCTTGGAAGTACGAGATTCCGTCCGATACCTACGTCGCGTCGTTATGTTAGATCCGTATTGACCGACCTATATAATTCTTTTATTTAAAATATTTGTATATTAAGTTTTTTGTCACTAAATAAGGCTGAAATTACCAATACCTACCTAAGTACCTATAAACGAATTATGCATACATAATTATTATATTTCTTTTTTGATTAAATTTGGTACTAAGACTACATAATTTGTTAAGACGATTGATTACATATACAAACTAGCATTATACCTATGTACAATTGTACAGATAAGTTCATTCGTATTTTATAGGTGTTAAAAGCTGTCTAGAGTCTGCGAATAACCTATTATGGGATGCTTGGTTATACTACAAGTACCGGTATGTGCATAAGTAGATATACGTATAGAAAGCTGGAAGCAAGGTTATATAAAGCAGCTTATGCAATGCACTAGCTATGTAACAATATTTGTTTATGAACGATGTTTGTTACCGAATAATAGTCAATGGAGTTAGGATGATTAAAGTTATTAGAAGGATTAGTTAAGGGGCAGTTTTCGTGATTGTTTCAGAGAAGTAGGTAGGTATATATGTGTATATCGGCTTGTAGTAAAGTATTTCCTATTGAGATGGACCTTTTATTTGATGAACGGAAAGATAACTATTTGTATAAGAGCTGATTTTTCAATCCTTGGTTTAAACTTATGCATCGAATAACGTATTAAACTACCATTTCAAAATATAATCTAATTGTCCGTATTTGACAGTTTACAGGTGACTTTTTAAAATGTTCGTATAATACTTTATTGGACGGATAAATTTTAACCAAGGATTGAAAAATCGGCCCTTAATGAATATAAAGCATTGATTATAAATGATTATTATAGGTTAAGATTCAGTCGCATTTACATACTCTATTCTACTGTAGAGATAATAGAGTAGTAGAGATATACTGTTAATTTACCTCTACTTCCAAGTTTATGGTTCAATTATTATTTAAGCTGTATGAAATATCAAATGCTTATTTACATATATTCGTATAATACATTTTTTTAATTAAATCTATACTAATATTATAAAGCTGAAGAGTTGGTTTGTTTGAACGCGCTAATCTCAGGAACTACTGGTCCGATTTGAAAAATTATTTCATTGTAAGATAGCTCATTTATCTAGGAAGGTGAAGGTTAAGGCTATATATCATTACGCTAAGACCAAACCGCGGAGCACAACTAGTAAAGTATAAAGTACAACAAAGTAAAAAAAAATACCCACGCAAATAGACAGGAGACACGTGCACATATCGACCAAGCGAACAGTTACTTCACACCTAAAAAAATTGGAAAAATATACGGTAAAGTTTTTAAAAACGTACACTGACTATCTGAAAAAGACCAAAGGCACTTTATTGGCAATATTCTCACATACATGAAAATGTATAGTTCTATTTTTTACAGTCTCGAATTTTCCAATTTTCCGAATCATACTAATATATGAGATGGTGTGTTGTTTAATCGTATAAATACGTTCTGTGATTTTACGATGAAGAATGCGGAAAATAAAGCCATCTTCAAATATTTAGTACTTAAAGCAAATTAAAGTTAATTGTAGAATTTGTATCAATGAAGGATAGAGCAGAGAGTTGTTATTTGTTTTGCATTAGTAAGCCGTAAAAATACTTACTTACTTACTTATGATAATTATTTATTAAAACTAATTCTACTAATTATTGAAAGTTAAAGATACACAATAATGGTAATTAAATATTTCAAAAACTAGTTTTTAGTTTAATCACCACCAAAGATGGTAAAACCTTAAAGATATGGTGAACTTTGTATGTAAGAAAAATATTTATTCTTTACTAGGTTTCCGCCCGCGGCTTCGCCCGCGCAGTCAAAGAAAAACCCGCATAGTTCTCATTCCCGTGGGATTTCCGGGATTGCGTCATTTTCCCGGGATAAAAAGAAGCCTGTCCTTTCTCGGGTATCAAAATATCTCCATACCAAATTTCATGATAATTGGTTCAGTAGTTTAGGCGTGATTGAGTAACAGACAGACAGATAGAGTTACTTTCGCATTTATAATATTAGTATGGATAAATAGTTATATCTATTAATTTCTTGAAGTTCTTTGATAATTGCACCTTTCAATAGAAACATTCGAGTTTATAAGAAGCTCTCGTAACTGAAAAGTTCGATCATCTGAAGCTGCAATTGGAAGTTTGTAAAAATTTTCTTTGAGAAAATTTTCCATTTGAATATAGGTAAGTTTGTAACTGAATTATTGGCTATTGGAACTTTTATTTGAATTGTTTTTTTCTGTAAGGGTATAAATAAATACATTTTTTCGACCAATAGTTGTGTCCTTACAATATCCAAACAGTAGGCTTTAGGGCCGGAGGCCATAGATTTTAGTTTTAAAAAAATTGGGAATAACAATATTGTCAAATGAGAAATGGATTTTAAATTTCATTTTTTACTTTACAAAAAACGAATCTGTGTTGTTAGGCATACAAATACACAGATTATTTTATTAAGTTATATAAAATTAAATTTTAACTGCACAGACGACGAATACAGACTTCCTAAAGAGAAATGTAAATCTTACACTACAAAAACTTAAACAATAACAACTTGAGTTGTGTATTATTTGAAGTTTTCCGTAAAATTAGGTCAATTTAAATTGTCGTTATCATGTTTTGTAAAGTTCTAAAATAATTTTATACTACGCAATTTTACACTAACGCACACTTAAGTGCGTCCACACTGAATGCGCGGTGGCGGCGGCCTAGGCGGGCGCGACGAGCGGGCGCTCGCGGTGGCCACACCGACGCGCGAGCTCAAGTAGCGGTTCGACGTTTTTCAGGTGTTGCAAACTTTGAACGATTTGCTATTTTTACTGGACAGTCCGATTTTGAGATGAAATCATTATAGAAATGGTACACGAAATAAATAAAACAGAGGAATAACGGGTGAATCTTATATGAAGAATTGAGATTATACCCTACAAAATTACTGTGGTGTATAAAAGTGTTTTAGATTGAATCGCACTTATAAATAAAGAATTTTCACTTCAACGATTATGTATTTACCGCTATTTTACGAAAAACAATAAAGGATATAATATAAGAAGTCGAGCGACAAGACCGAACTGGTTTGTTACCCCCGCCGTCCGCGCATTGGGTCGCTTGCTGACTAGGCCCGTAGTGTGGCCAGAACGCGCGGATAGGAGAGTTTGAAAACTACGCGCGCTGGCTCGCTTATTACCGTCGCACTAGGCTTCCGCCATAGTCATTTTAATGTGGACGCAAAGCCGCGTTTCATACGTTTGATATTTCGCGCCCGCCGTCGCAACCGCGCTAGGCTCGCAGTGTGGACTTACACCTAGTTGTGCCGTGCGGTTGGGTCGACGGACCAAAGATATATGTAATACCACAGAATACATAATAGTAGCTAAACGCTAGTAATACTAG
This sequence comes from Colias eurytheme, assembly GCF_061535395.1. Taxonomy (NCBI): domain Eukaryota; kingdom Metazoa; phylum Arthropoda; class Insecta; order Lepidoptera; family Pieridae; genus Colias; species Colias eurytheme. Next base: position 3,373,156 of record NC_142980.1, read on the forward strand.
ACGGACGAACTAGGTACCTATAGCTCATGTGCTATCTCCTGTAAAGTTTCATCCAAATCCGTCCGGTAGGTTTTACATGAAAGAGTGACAAACATCCATTCATTCATACTTACAAACTTTCCCGTTTATAACATTACTATTTCTTTTTTAGTTTATGACTATACAGTATGCCTAACTCGAAACTTTACGTATAATATAACATTACCATTGAGGTTCCAAGAAGCCATACAAACATTTTGCTCGTATGCCTATTAGGTTGACATATGGAAGACTTGACTGTTACAGGAAATCGTTAATATATTTCGAAGTGCCTTCCCGTGTCCCCTGTTCACTCAGACAGCTGTATTTTCAGTTCTGTTCAAACTATTTTCAGGAACAAGTAAACTTTCTGTTTTGTGGGTTTTATTTCCGTTGGATAAATTACGATTTTTCAATACATATTTTGTATTTTTTTTTCTACACAGTTTTGTTTTTAAAGTATGTATCTAATGGGCTTTATTTTATTAAAATATAATATATTCAAATTTGTTATCTTTTTACTTAAAAATCGGTAAAACAAGTGCAGAAGCTTTCAGTTTTTCTTTAAAACATTATTTAAGTAACTGAAATTAAATTACTTATCTATATTTAACTAACTATATAATTTAATTTAACTATCAACATAGTTCAGATAAAAAATACAATATATAAGTACTTACACGAAAATCTTGCAATATTAAAATCATCTAAATTCCAATGATGAAACTCATAATGATAATATGTTAGTTAAGTGGTCTATAGTATCATAACAACTCATGCTTGCATTTGTGGTTTTATCGAAGTATGTACCTACGAGTTTCAATGTTCAGGCCAATATTAAGCCTTGATTTTGTGGTCATGACGTCATAAGTACTTGAATAACTTTGGTTTAGTAGCTAGTAATAAATAGTATGAACTTAAAAATATTCCTATCTGCGATAAACCACTTTTGGCGCTCTTTTTTTCTCGAGATAAACGTTTGGTTTTGTCACGATAAAAGTGGTTTATCGCAGATAAAACCAAAACTAAAAGTAATTACACAAAATGCTCTGACAAATATCTTGCAAATGTTTTAATATAATTGTTTATGAAAAAAAAATCATAATAAGTATTACCATGTCAAGTAGAAAACGTAAAAGTGTGAAAATTAGAGCTAACTTGGTGATTTTTTTTTATCGAGTCAATTTTAATATTTTATGTTTTTGATTGAACAGAATCGTTGAACATATCATCTAGTTTGATATATATTTTATTTTTTAGATTTGGTCTTGAATATTACACGTATCATCTAATAGAAGATTGGTAATTTTGCTTTATACGCACCCTTAAAGGGACATGTAAGCGGAGTGGAGCTAAAACATTAATCAAGTCTTTTAGAAACAAGTATATTTGTTTCTAAAAGACTATGAAAGGAAGTCCCGTTGTACTATGAACCGAGGGATTATGATAACAATATCGTTTTGCTGAAAAGCATCTTGAATTAAAACAGTTCAATTGAATGAATGAGCTATTTTTGTCCGTAACAAGATACTTCAATGTTTTATAATAGCGAGAATAACAGTTTTATTTTGTACTTGAAAAGCAATAACGCAATATTGAATCAGTACTGGTACCTAGATAATTGACTGGATTTAAACTTAAGTGATAATAAAGCAACAGTTTATTCTACTTTATAAGGATTTATATAGAACACTAGCTTTCCGCCTGCGGCTTCGCCCGCGTTTTCAAAGAAAAACCCGCATAGTTCCCGTTCCCGTGGGATTTCCGGGATAAAACCTAGCCTATGTTACTCGTGGATAATGTAGCTTTCGAATGATGAAAGAATTTTTAAAATCGGTCCAGTAGTTTATGAGCCTATTCATTACAATCAAACAAACAAACAAACAAACAAAGTTTTCCTCTTTATAATATTAGTGTAGACTAGCTGCGCTCCGCGGTTTCACCCGCATTGCTCCGCTCCTGTTGGTCTAAGCGTGATGATATTATATAGGCCTATACCTTCCTCGATAAATGTGCTATCTAACACTGAAAAAATTTTTCAAATCGGACCAGTAGTTTCTGAGATTAGCGCGCTCAAACAAACAAACTCTTCAGCTTTATAATAAAGTATAGATTATTTTACTTTTAGCTCTTTGACACGGTTACATTTTGGCAAAGAAAACACGAATTTACTCGTCCTCGTGCTAATAAAGTTAATATCGTAATGTGGTTATGGTCATCGACATGAATTAATAACGCTTACATTGGAGTATGTAAGTAATTGCCATTACATATTTTACACCGACATAGGCGTTAATGTATTAAACACAATTTTAGCCTTTATCTTCCTAGTAATAAAAGACAAAATTCTGAAAGATATTTCAACAATTGAAGCAACAGGTCACTTTATACACACTCCTACTAGTCTACTTAGAAAGGACTATAGAACGGTATTTTCCTGAGATATTTCTTTCAGGATCTTAGTTTATTTTTAAGCACAAAGCGACTATGTTGCAGCTATTATAAAATAAATTAAAATTTGTTTATTACATCGTATTGTACAAAATATTATTTAAAAGCCTATTTTTTATGTTTAATCATGTTTTATTTGAATGAAACCATTGTCTAATTTCTGTTCAATATTAATCAGCGTGGATGTCTTGTCTTTTCACTATTATACTTTCCAATAATTAATTTGCAACTTAATAAATTCCTTTGAATAAAGCCTTTTGTGTGTGGTTAGTTGTTATCAAGGTAAGTTTTAATATTAAATTGCGTACTAGTTAGTCTATTGCTTAAATTAGACTTGAGATCAGCAATTTAATTAAAACACTATGAATTGCTATTGTGATTGAAAACAAGTGTAAATCGGACCATGTGTGGTGAAGGGTTCGGTACACGTTACAACTTATAACAATTAAAACTTTTGAAATACGTTTTATTATATGAAGACATAAAAACATTACGTATTTACCTATTAGATAATATTTTCAGTTGTCTATTATATCTTATTATACTGTACAATTTCAATTTACTAAAATTACTAATGATGCTGACCGTACAAAACATCAGAGCGATCACGTGTGGAGGTTGTCTGGTTACGCATTAAGACTTATTCAGCAGATACTATGTCTAAGTATTTTATCAGTTGTCTATAATCAAAATTTAAGGTAGCACATAACAGGACAGACTATAATAAAATTCAATATGTTACTGACCGTACGTCAGATCGATCACGCGTGGAGGTGAAAGGGAAGCATCGAGGCGAGGTGCCGAGATAATGTGACTGGGCTGTTATTTCGATTTTAAATAGCAGCTCAGATTATAAAACAAAAGAATTAATTGGATACTCGCAGTACACGTGTTTATCACTGGTTAAAAAGGTTTTATAAATTTATAAGGTTTGTGTAACTAACTAAATTTATAAAAAGAGAAAAAATAAGCGAAAACTGATAACTAAACCAATTTTGGTCGTTCTAATGATTCCATTACTTTAATAAACTTTGGCATAGAAAGAAATTAAATTCGTACTTAAAAGTTAAGCATTTTTTGTTTTTATTTTCGATACCAATTTATCGTTATGAAAAAGAATTGGCTTTCATAGCACAGGAAAGCCGACGCCTAGAGGCGTGAAACTGACACCACTGTAGGTACATTTAAATTTATTAATAAATATTTTTTTAGTCCTTTTTCTGCACAATTCATAAAACTATATCTGTTTAAACACGGAACCATAGAACAGCTCTAAAGAGGTCCTCCTGAAAAACAAGCAAGATTCAGTTCTTTGTTGTGAAAGCTTTGTTAATTACTACTACATAGAAAATGTATTTTAGTCGCAAACACGAATATTAAACTGCATAATGTGTAAATTTTCCCTTGTAACAATGCGGGTAAAATGGGAACAGACAGGTAAAAGAACGCAATTTTTATTTTTTAAATAGAGTTGTATCTACAGAGTATCTAGGTATTATAATATTAAAGTAGTATAAAGACCTCATTGCGAACATTGATTTTCAGCCTTAACCTAAGGCTGCTATAGACCTAAGGTTCGCTAAAATCAGTTGTTGCATAACTACCTACATTACATTATGAACGGCCGTTCTAAGCATTGAGTACTAAATGATTTTTATTATACACTAACTGCTCAACCCGGTTTTGTCTGGTTTAACGTTTTCTTATTCCACATTTAGTAAAATTAGAAAGATTTCTTATCATTTTTATAAAGACGGAGAGAATCCATCGAACCAATCATTGAAATTCAGCAGTTCTTCAATTATAATTTCTGTAGGCAACTAATACGATTTTCATAAGGACATAAAAATAGATTTGATCAATATCAAAATAATTAATTAGTCTACATTCAATAGAAGCAAACAAAATGGTCAATAGATGATGAGAATGAAAACCGTTGCCAGTTGGGTTTAGGTATATTGCCCGCGATTTCACGTGCCATGATTGTAGCGAACGGACATTATAATTAGGTTTACGGTCAACTTCGATAAGCTTTGCAGCCGATTAAGCTTTGCAGCCAATGATTAACTAGTTCAGTGTAAATCCTGTTTATAAACAGATGTGCAAGTTAACAAAGAAAGAATTGCGAAAGGATTTTCAATGGGTACCTACTCTTAATTTGTTAATTTGCCTTAGACAATTTATATATAAAACATCGGAAATTCTCCCAAAAGAAAGTACTTACATATCTTTAAAATATCGTATTTATATAAAGCAGCTCTAGCTTTAGGCTTGCAACTTACTTTCAACTTTATTTTGTCTTTGCGATTGTATTCTCAATCTACATTAATATTATAAAGAGGAAAACTTTGTTTGTTTGTTTGTTTTTTTTGTTTATTTGTTTGATTGTAATGAATAGGCCCATAAACTACTGGACCGATTTTGATGAAATTTGGCACACAGATATGTACCACGGGCGAAGCCGCTACCGCTAGTATATTATAGTCGTACCTGTGTTCGTACGTTCCAAATCAAAACAAAACACGTAAGTGCGTTTATGTCAATATCTATCACGCCCTAGCTAACACGGCGTGTCAGAAACATAGACACACAGATTCACGTTTCAGTGATGGTACTGCAGGTACCTAGTCCATAGACAATATAAACACGTGCATGTAGTAGGTGTGACCCGATAAAAATATGCGCATTCTTTAGTAAAAGCGAAATATTGCACACGAACTGAAAAGAATGAGGATAAAGACAGGTAGGAAAATTGTTTGCATATGTTTTTCAAAGAATTGCTTAGAGGTATTCAATTCTGCTCTCGGATGCGCGTATTGTCTCTAGCGTTGGTTTTCAGCTAATCCCATTGTGAGGAAAGATTCGTGAGGGTTTTATTATAAACTGCAATAAAGGGTGCGAATTTTTCTACGGGCCGGAATCCTGTATTGGAATACTACTAGTCTTTTGAGTTATCTTTTATATTGGCTATGGGCTTGATTAATATTCGTACCTATGCATTTATCATGAAATACTCAAATATGGATTGAGAGTTGATGAATTGATAATTATATTGAAAATTTCTGCCATTTGCATATTTTTATTTTCTTATTTTATACCAACTTTTCCTCCAATAATAAGCAAAAGTAATTATCAATGAAATTGAAATCATTCAAAATATTTATATTTTTTATTGAGTAGATACCTACTATACTACAGGCCTATGTTGAAAAAATTATGGGTCATTTGACCCACCACCTGACCTATCTATAGAATGATATAAGAGCATAAAATAATAAGATTCAGCACTATGACGACACTCGTAAGCTGTCCACCTGAGTGCAGATGAGAATTCGAAAGTTCAGGTAGAGATTTTCTCCCCTTGTCTCCATGATTTTTGTACGGCGTTGCGGAATAATTGCTTAAAAGCAGTATAGAAATAGTATGACACAGATGCCGTACAAAAATGGTGGTCCACAAAGTCGGAATTTATTTTTATTTTTCGACAGTTGCCGGGATAAATTTGGTCATTTGGGAGAAAATCTCTACCTGAACCTTCGAATTCTCATCTGCACTCAGGTGGACAGCTTACAAGTGACGTCATAGTGCTGAATCTTATTATTTTATGCTCTTAAATCGTTCTAGATAGGTCACCTGGTGGGTCAAATGACCCATAATTTTTTCAACACGGGCCTGTAGTCTATACCAAATGTTTACTTTACACATGACCTACCAATAAACGTGCCAATAACATTTACCAAAAAATTCCAAGACACAACTTTTAATCGCGATGCATAAAAAGTAAATCCGATAAGAAACTCGTGTAACTGACGCAGATTTTCCTAAAATCGGTATAAATTTTTAACAAGTTGCCTGTTCCGATCCGCGTGACTTTTGCAAACTTCTCCGATACGAGTACTTTTTGTACCCATGTTAAAGCAAATTTTACGAGCTATCTATTTTATCTGTGTGCTATAATTTTATGTTACATTTGAATTGTAGATAAATAAAAAAGATAGATCATACAGAATTTCCTTCTATATGCATGACTTGACTACCTATATATTTGATTCATCTATTTAGAAACATAGTTAACGTATCGGATCTTTTATATGCTTATGATGAAATTAAAGCCCTTATATTCTGAATATACTCCTGGGTCCCTCCCCGAAGCCTTTGGTAGCCCTCACAAGCTGCTTGGCTTCATGGAGGAGCTCGGGTGGTTTCAGTTTTAGCTGGTTTCCCCCACCTCCCTCTCTCACGCAAAATAGGCGCGCCTTGACGTCGAGTTGCGGAGAAGTGCCCGTCTATAAATAAATAATAATATATAAATAAATAATAGACGACCCCATCGCCCACGGTTGGAATATCTGTTGTCTACGTGACAACAGATATTCCACCCGTGCAATCAGTCACCCCGCAGGGCACCTTGTGGCGAGGTGTCGGGGAGTAGCGACCCCGCGGGAACCGAGCGCTCCCGGGGGAGATCCCTGTCCTCACCTCTGGGCTGTCCCGGTGGCAGTTCGGAGTGAACAATGACGAGGTTCAGGATCCCCCACCTCTGGCTTGCCTTTGTTGGCCGTCCAGAGTGGAGCCGCCAGAGCTATATGCTCGGGGGTGGAAGTGTCTAATGGCGTAATAGCGGGGAAACCCGCTCCGGGCCCGCGGGCCCGCGATGGTGAAACCGGTGCCGCACCTCTCTACACCCCTAGCCGCTCAGCTGATGTTGCCCCCTTGTTGCCATTTTCGGTAACCTTTTTGGGAGCCCATCGACCGAGCTGGCGAGTCACCGTCTGCCATCACTTTCAATTTTTAATATTGAAAAGGCAGACGTCCATAGTCCCCATAGACCCAACCTACCGATCCACTGAACACCTCCTTCCATAACCCAGATTTTTAATTCCCATATTTTACAATAGGCCTGCATCGGCCGCGGACTGCCCAGGGCTGTATCTCTATAGTGCAGTTATGGGCAGGCTGTGGCTGGTGTCCCACAACACATTAAAATTCTCTAAAGGGCCTCTTCGTGTTGGACCTGTGTCCCCACGTAAGCCTCCCAAAGGACCGGGTATCTTCCTTCTGGTGGTACCCGTGTATTATGGAGAGAAACATAATAATATATATTATATTATATTATTAATTATTTATTCTGAATATAGTAGGAAAAATAAGTTTTTGTTCCTATTAATAAACTTTAAAGCTTAACGTAGTTAGTTGTTTGTTGATAAGATACTTGCAGGCGCATTTATTTTATTTATGGGTATAGTTTTTATTTGTAAATAGTTTGCAACTCTACAAATTATTAAAGAAAGAAAATAATTTAATACATCCTTTAAAGAATATTATTTGGTTACCTATGTGATAAATAATAATTGAAGCTCTATGATGTGCACACCTTGGCTAATTACCAACACTTTTCTTACAACTATAATGAACATAAAATTGATATTTAATTTCAAAATTAATTTTCCTGTAAATGTGAGGCAAAATATTAAAAAGGAGATATTACAGAATAGAACGTTTCCTGTTTTTATTTTCACTCACAAGAAACACGTTATAAAGACTAATTAATGAATGCATTTTGTTTTATTTTTTAACACACAACAGCTCAATTTAAAATATGGAGTGCTCTTTGTCTGGGAAAGAATATAAAATATAATAGATAATAGAGTGTCATGTAACATTGTTCCTTGCGTAATTAGCCTTTTAAAGGACACGTAAGGTGAACACAAGCCTGACCAACTCTATTAGCAGAAGTAGGTAATTATTACACGCTTTATAATAGCTTCACCTGTATATTTGTAACCGACTTCTTTGGGCGCGATTTTGACCCAGTTTTCGTTCAAACTTTGTAGATTTATTGAGGACCGATGACAATACACTAATTTGATAAAATTTTCTATTTTTTTAGTTCGGTTTTCTATAAAAAGCGTGTTTTTTAGTATTTTAAACTATTATTATTTTATTTTATAATTAAAACGTCGCATAATATTTCTTTTCGTTGATTCTTACCTAGATGTACATCTTTATCTTATTAATATTTGTTTGTTCGGTTTTCTTTTCTTAAATAACAAATTTCTTAAAAGGTTGGATAAATTCTAAAGACATATTATGCAACTTTTTCAGATACCTTAGGTACTTACTACTTATAAAAGCACCGATTTATTACTATTTACACACAATTTCTTACTTCCAATAAACATTATCTTATGAACTAAACAAAAAATATTCAAATATATTTTCCAAGAGGAATATTACATTCTCTTGATTCAGTTAAATTCCAGCGCATTCATGCTAGACACGGCACGCCACAGGTCTCAGTTTGTAAGCACACCTTACAATCGACTAGGTACCTGAATCATCCTGAATAGTCCTGCAATGCTGACTGCTTTGTCCGTTCGGATATTGCCTGTGAATTCCTCGAAGCTAATTTTGTTGAATATCTCATCATATTTTAGTGGATTTGGTAAAGTTTCTGCGTAATACACGTTCAGTGACTTTGATGTGTTAGGTTCTGCTTTATGTGCATTTTATGGTTATTACTTATTAGCCTTTTTTTTAATTAAAACGTTTATATGTAAATGTTTTATTTAAGAGATTCAATACCTAAAAGTAGTAATCTACGTAGTATCAACGGGTTAGCAATTTTAAAATGAATTCTGGGGTTATAAGTAACTGGCAATTTTAAAATAATTTATGTGAGTATGTGTATAAATATGTGTATTTTCAACTTTAGTGAAGGCTCTTCTAATATTTCGTATCATTACCATAGATAACAACTTACCTAACCTCGACTATTCTTCGATATACCTAAACACATAGCGGTGATTAACTCAATTATTAATTAACAATGTGATCGTCGCACGTTGCTAAATTCGTAATTAGCACCATTATGATCACATTAGCCCAATGACGCACGGATTCTCTATAATTATCCATTGTCAAAGGATACACAATACCATAATACCATTACAGTCCATTTGACTTGCTTTCAAAGGGCCAACTCAGCCCCTTGTAGAACACTTCCTATAATACATTGCACTGTATTTAGGATACGGGAGATGGTAAGAACAGGTCAAGCCTCCATCTGATTGGATTGCATGTCTTGTCTTAGAATAATAGTGTACGATAGAGAGAAATTGGATATGTGATACGGAGGATTTAATATGTGGTATATGCTAATATTAAATTATAGAGTACGTAACTACTAAGAACATCCCCCTTTTCGAGAATTGATTGAAATACACCTAACCTGACAGTTACTACGAAGTTTTAGTCGTCTGTAGGTAATAGTACCCAAGTATTCCGTCGTAAAAGTACGGTTTTCAGAAAGTAAATCCTAATTACCTACTCCATACTTTAGGTACTTCGCTATTCTCTGGAACTGAAAGTGGGAATTAACCTATTAACTAATAACTTGGCTGTAACGAACCACATACTAAATTATAGAACGCTAAAAACGAAATCTACCAACCTAAATTTAACAAACAACTCTAAATACGCCATTGAAAACATGAATAGTCTCATAATGACCGCAGTCCGCTCGCATAGTATCTATACAGACAATTAAAGGAACAATGAATTCGCTGTTTGCTCAAACAATGGCAGCATTTGAACAGATAACTTGGCTAGGACAGTGCCCCAGGGCCCTAGAGCCTGGGGGGACTTTCGAGCCTTCGAAGGAGGGATCGAGTTATATCATCTGGATAGAACTAAACTTTCGACAATTTCTCCTATTCTCTTTTTAATTGATTTTAATAAATATCTTTATTGCTTTTTAATAGAAAATGGGAATATGTATATTAATTTTGTAACTTGCCCCGGGGTTGGTTACCCAGCTACGAAACTGCATTTGAAACGTACCAAGCAGAGGCACCTACGATTCGCCTAATATACAAGATAATTTGCATTGATTTGAGGAACGTTGCAATAGAGAATATCCAATTAATTAGTACTAAATGGAGGTATTCCCTGGTATTTGCCGAGTAATTACATAGTACAAATTGAAATTGCATCTAATCCGATTTCTAGTGAGCATGTAACGTAGCTATTGGTTCTTTACAGGGAATTTTTAATTAGTTATTAACGTAAGTTGCATTGTAGTTCTTGGAGGATACATAATGAGTATTTAGGAATAAATTTATTTTGCAGATTTTTTAAATTTTCATAAGACGAAAATCGTAAAATTATTTTGGCTATATTATAACACCGCGCTACGGCCTACCGCATCTGTCAAATGTGGGCCTACGCGACGGAGCGGAGAAGTAAAATACATAATACTGAATACATATGCAAAAGCGTGAAAAATATTACCTACAATTAACAGGAGCCAAACTTGCGTAGGTCAGCTTGTTTGGTGGGTTGATAGTTATCGAAAAATATAAATTAATTAAGCTTGGAAAAATAATAAACAATTGAGAAGCGCGATAATTGGTTTGTTTGTAACAACAAGCGTAGGCATATTCAGATGTCTGGAGATGGTGTTATTGTAGTAATTAATTTCCAGCCAGACGCTCTAATTGAGACAAACTTACTACCTTCAAGGTGATAATTTATGCCTTAATAACGTGGGTACACTTAGTGCTATATTTTTTTGATATAGGTAGGTATATTCTTACTTCCAAAACAAAACAGTTCTTATGGTAATCATTTTATTAATATTAATATCTATTACCACAAAGCATATAGCCAGTCGTTTTATTGACGTTTATTTGTTGGTTGAATTTAACCAATAGGGAAATCAAAGACGGTGTTATGACTGAGATATCCTTTGCCTTGCAAAGGACTGTACATTCAAAGGGCTGAATTAGTTATTCCCTTAGTATATAGTTATACCTTTATTATCATTTCCACAGATTACTATACTAGTATCATTGCTTTAAATAGTATCCATGTTATATATACTTTTTATATTATACAATTATTATAGTATATCTCTACATACTATCTAATATTGTCAATAAAAAAAAAATACTAATGTTTGTATCTTTAAAGGTCTTGAAGTAGGTATTGATAAGACTATACTATATTGATATGAAAATTAAATCATAAAAACTGTTTCATTCTCTTTACAAAACACAATTGGAGCGACATAGACTATTTTGTTATTGCTCATCGACCTGGGTAAAGCCGAAGCAAGCGATTAGTTTATTAACTGTAAAGTTATAGTGTTGTATGTGTACCTAAGTATACCCCATGATATTATAATGTATAAACCAATATACTTACTCGTCGCTTGCTAATTCGAGCGTGAAAATACAAGGTTGATCGAGTTCCGATCCCAGAACATTGCAACGACTTCAAAACTAAACATCCTCTTGCAAATTCACGCAACGGCAGATTGCGGTCTAATTAAATGATAAACCGATATACATACTTGACTCTTGAGCAATGTATGTTAGCTTATTCATTTAATATTCTAGGCATTAATTCCTTCGACAAAAGGAGGAGGTTCTCATTTCAACTGTAGGTATCTTTTTGAGTAGGATGTTACCTCAGAACTTTAAACTGGGTAAATTACTGATGATGATGATTTTAATTGACTTTTTATTTAAAAGCATTTACATTTTATTATATCTAGTTCTGACTATTTGAAGACGGGTTCGTTTTGTGTTAAAAAAGAATTATATATAAATATTGCCGCTTATTTCTTACGTGGGCGTACAATAGTTTGCGAAGGTATTGTACAGGTATTTACGCAACAAGTGGTCATTGTAGACGCGGAGTGATATATTTTTGGATGAATAGGTTTGTTTAGTTGAGTGACTGCTAAATTGGCGATAAGAGAGGAAAACGTGATAAACTATTCCACACTTGGATGCATCATGTTATCGCTTTAGCACTTTTTCAATACAATAAATCACGCATATAACTATCACTATCGAGAAAAAAAAGGTAAAATCCTTGGAGTAAAACCTTATTATGTTGCCTCGAGTGGGAGGATCCGAGGGACTCTTTCATGATTCATCCCCAAATAGCGCTGAGGGTCCAATTGTCATTAACAATTGGCATTCATCAACAACTTTTTAAATCAGAAGCATTTTTTTGTGGGGAAATCTTACATAGATACCAACGGGGAAGGAGCCGTGGGTTATGTGGATTAAAACCCCACTATGTTCCGTCGAACCGCTAGGCCGCAGGTTTTGGCTGGATTTCTTCCGTGACCTAAATCAGAAACCTAGGTATACATTGGTGATGCTGAATATATTCTGAACTCCGATATTTCTGTTATTTCTGATAAACACAAAATGATATACAACACTCATTAATCAAGCTTAATTTAATTTAAACTACATAATATTGAAATACTAAATAGCATGTCCAACAATAATATGGTTTTGTTGGGAAATGAGATCTGTTAAATTAAACACGAATTTATTGAGCATATTATTTATTTATTGTTCGTTATATATGCAGTAATCTGATTAGTGACTAATTAGATATAACGTACAATAGTAATACGGGGTGTTTCACACAAACAATGGTCACAATGAACGTATTCGCGCCGCAATTCATTCGCATTTCGCATACTAAACATTAAAATTAAATGTTAAATAACAGCACGTATTTTCATTTAACTATAAATATCACTATTACTTTCAACAATATTCTACTTACACATCTAGTAATAAATAACAAAACATAATGGTCCGGGAGCCAGCAGCAGATTTTATGACCAAGTTCCTCTCAAGCGGTAATTAGTAAAATGCATCAAAGTATAGTATTATGAAGCCTCGTGAACATCAGCTGGAGCTCGGTTGGGGGGAAGAGCGGTTGTAGCCTCCCGTATCAGCTGACGGTTTTTCCACCAAGATACAGCCAGCTGACATATATATTTATCCACAGTTACATATAAGCTATCATCAGGTAAATTTTTGTTTGAGAGGAAATAACGGAAAATAAATTTTTCTTTAAATTTAACTTTCATGTTCGAGACACCAGCTGACGTATAATACACCATGTTGTAACCAGCTGACTATTTTTTTTCGTTGAGATATTGGGTTAGCTACAATTTGACAAATTTTTAGCTGAGAGTAAATGAATGAATGAATGTATTTTTTTCCTATGGCTACAACCGCCCACCCCCCCAACCGAGCGCCAGCTGACGTTCACGAGGCTTTATAATACTATACTCTCATGCGTCTGACGAATTATCTCTTGAGAGGAAATAGTTAACCAAATTTGCACCTGGCTCCCTAACCATAACAAATCATTGACTTTCGCGGTGACTCAAATAATATTTAAGAATAATTTAAAAGTTCATTAGTTACTTATTAAAAACACAAGATTTTCACATACGAATGTATAAAAAATTAGTATCATAAAAATAAATAATTAAATACCTATATGTACCTAATTAAATTTAATTGATATTAATTATTAACGATGGACGCTCAACACCTCTAAATATCATAATCATAATCATAATCATTTATTCACCATAAATATAAAATTAAATACATAGAAATCATTATCTTAAATTAATTAAACATAAAAAATACAACAATATTATAATAGGACCTGATGATTAAAAGATAATATGACCTGCAGGCCTACACTAAGACAGCTTGTATCGTAGGCCTGCAACCCTTCCTGATGCAGATAAGGTAAGTGGTGCTCATTATATAATAGGTATTAAAAAAAAATTATCTGATAATATTAATCAAAATTATTTATACATAAAGATATATATATAATCAAGATTTAATCTCAAGGGAAGTTCTGAAGACTCTTTGGTTGTTCTTGGTCGGCACTCTAGACCTGCCCATGACAGACATTGCTTCAGAGACGCTTTAATCTATCAACTTAGACTTGTTTGCTTAATAGCTGTTACCTGATATCAAATAACGAGGAGCATTATTTATTTTTAATATATTAATTTAACATTATTCAATCTTTGAATTTAAAACCAATATGGAGAATGGAGACCTACTATCAATTTGAATTTGATAAGGTGATAGAGAAAGCGTAATGTATCTAAAAATTGATGATTGCAAATTAAACCTAATTTAGTATAAAGAAAATAGGGTTAAGCTGTTGTTGTTTAATCATTATAGTAGAGACAGCCTCTATTTTATCTTATAATTATGATAAGCCGGGAATCAACCAGGACAAAATATATATCGTCCCTATACTGAACACCTAGCTTTATGTTTAATCTACGCTGTGCACGGTCACAGAATAAATATTCACGGTGGAGACATAACCATAGATAAGAAAACCTAATGGTGTATTTTAACATAATTCGGCGCATGTTTCACCCATCCTGGTGGTGGTTGAGGAACCGGCACCCACTCCTTGACATGCGCTGGACTCCACATATGTTTCCATACAGCGACATAGACCTTCTTCTCTTGCCAGGTTTTCACCCATCTCGGGCGCCATACTAACCGCTTCTTCCAGAAACCGTGAAGGCTTGGTGGTGCGTAGTGGTAGTGCGATGAGCGGTCGCTGTAATAAGTATTATATATAATGTTATTGAAGTGATTATTGAAGTGCCAGATATTGAATTTGTACTTTGTGGGCGGGATACAGAAAAAAACATATTTTATGTAGATAATTCAAACTGTCAAACTGATATTTGACTTTAATGTAATTCTCTAAATAAAAATAAAGTCGTACCTATTAGTTACAAGACTAGTTTTTATTAGAATATTTGAACTTATATTATAAAGTATATCTCCAAATAAACTGACAGAACAATGTGCCGAGGCACGCGTTCCTTAACAATTAATAGATATGATATATTATTGTAAAATTTACTATTATATGGTAGTTAACATTAACTGCAATTGCATATTAAACCCACTGCTAAAACTAATTAACATTATTATCGAGAAACGATCCATATGAACGTATTTCCCACGTTTGCCTTTGTAGGTACACCATATTCATTTAACATTAGACTTTATTAAACTAGCTGTTTAAATATTCACAGCGATTTCATTTAATTCAACATAAACGTCCCATTTACGTTGTTTCAATGCTTTTACAACATTAGAACCTCGAAAACTAGGAACATGAAATTTCCAACATGCCAGCTATAAAATGCAATTTAATGTTTCCATAAGCCTATACCTACTTATTGGAATTTTATTTTATTATTTTATTTCACAGGTTAAAAAACCAGGTTATTTAGATTTTAAATTCCTAGTCACTGTTCCAAACTTTGTAGGTAAGTACTATTAAAGATTACACACATGTTCAAACTTCAAGCAGTTATTAATAAAAAAATATTATTTAGTATCCCAATGTACCCTGACATTAAACATATTAAGTATTAACTAACCTCTTTTTCAATAAATCTGTTTTACATACGTCTTAATTTGTAAGTTAATGGGACTGAAGTTAAAACAATTGAAAGCTTACGTAATATTTCTCATAAATGGAACAATAAATGGAACAATACCTGTCATAATTAACAAGGCTTGGGAAATACGGGAATTCGTAAACAAATATTTTACTTGCCTGGAAATTAAGGAACTTAAAGAATTATTCGCCAATGAAATAACCTACTTACATGACGAAAATACCGATCATTTTATTCAATTAAATTTTGGGAAGATGATTTATCATGATTTTTATTCTTAATAAGTAGCTGTGCCGCACGGTTTCACCCGCAGACAAATATCCTATAGCTAATGTGTTGTTTTTGGTATAGTACATAAGCTACGTATCATCAAAACTTTGACGAGACTTTTTTTTATTTGAAAGACACCAGTTTCCATGTGGTCCCATTAAAATGTGGACATTTAGAATGCGGTCAAGTTTTTGTTAGTTTTTTTTGTCACTTAGGTAATATGTGTGTAAGTAGATTATTTCACACTTACATTGGGGTATTTATTGTTGTGGTGATTGTGTCGGATTTTTCAACTTCATTTGCCTGTGTCTCCTGGCCATAAGTTCCGCTCATCAGAATCAATCCAAGAATTAACTGTGAAAAAAAGAATTTAAAATTAAGTATAATAGGTAATATTATGTAATTATTATTGAAAACTAATGATTAGTGATTATCAGAAGTTACGTAACTAATTATTGTTATGAAATAAGTATGTGCCGATAAACTGAGAATTTTAATTGATAAATAAGTATATTTCCATATTATTTTGAAATACATGGACATACCAAAAATATTCATACTTGCAATAATTTCGAGAATCGGTACAATTGTTTACGAATACAATTGTTTAATTCCCTTTATTAATACTTTCCAGTGAAATAAGCGTACATTTACCACTAGTTGGTACTGCAGTAGTGGAATCTCACAATACGATATATTATAAAGATTGTTTTCCAACTAGTTTAAATGGAAAAATAACTGCATACAGAGCATATATATACGATAACAAAAAGCAAATGGACCTTTATTTTAAACTAACCGCTCCGCGCAGTTTCACCCCCGTGGCTCCTCTCCTGTTGGTCTTAGCGTGATGATATATTATAGCCTATAGCCTTCCTCGATAAATGAGCTATCTAACACCGAAAGAATTTTTCAAATCGGACCTGTAGTTCTCGAGATTAGCGCGTTCAAACAAACAAACTCTTCAACTTTATAATATTAGTATAGATCTATGTTTATACGTTTACTAAAATTGTATGTTATTCTCAGGCTTGTGCTAACTTACAGACTAATAAGCACCTACTTCAAATGAACTAGATAGGTACCTATTGCAAAAAATATGAAAAATAAAATTTTCTCTAATGAGAAGAAAAATGTAAAATTCTTTACTCCAAGTTAAATAATTATGCTCAGATGATCTCGATTGAAAAATTCCAGTCATATTGTTCAAGCTTCTTATAAAATGTAATTTTAACAAAAACTAGTTCAAAAATGGTATTTTATAATAATTTAATTAGCGTTTAAATTAGGATCCTATTGAAAAATAGTAGAGGGAGATATCTCTAAATTCTTATCCTTTATCTGAAGACTTTCTGCAAGAAGTCTAATCAAGGACAGAAAATATTATAATCAAGATCATACAACACAAACATAAAAAATGAATCATAGAATCTTCCAATCCTATTTCATTCATAGTTATCAATATCCAATGGGACGAAAGATCCAACATTCGCAGAAAACGTGCTCTAAAGTTATCCAACACCAACTTTGGCCACTAAAGTTTAAAAATTGGAAAATGACTTTTGAGCCTCTGACTCTGAACGGAAAAATATAGATCATACACCAGCAATGCTGTTCTATTAATATCACTCATATCAAATCAGATGCGTTCAAAACTAATTTAGTTAACAACATTTATTATACAAAATGTGGTACTATTGTTACACTAATTGACACTTAATTACACAGTTTTAAACACTAACCAGGATTCGCGCACACATTATGTAGGTACTATAATTGCACCAGCAAGTTGGATAGATGACGTCGGAACTGATGATACATTTGACGATTAAAGCCTTTTATAGGTGTCCTCTATTTGGCACGAAGCCAGGGCTTCTCAATTTTACTTCCGTTTTGTATTCCTTACAAGAACAACTCTGACTGATAAGGGCGATAAAAAACGAAGCAATTGTGTACGGAATTTAAAAATACTTTCGTTTTAAACCAAATTGGACTAATTTATATAATTATTTAATGAAGGAATAAGACAAGTTAATAAGCATAATGAATATCTTTGTAAAATTTCATTTCATTTACAGTAATCTATAGTAATATTATAAAGCTGAAGTTTGTTTGTTTACGTATGAACGCGCTAATCTCAGGAACTACAGGCCGATTTGAAAAATTCTTTGGGTGTTAGATAGCCCATTTATCGAAGATAGGCTATGTAAGGGCTATATAATATCATCATGTTAAGACCAAGAGGAGCGGAGCAACGCGAGTAAAACTGCGGGGCACAGTTAGTAAATTAATAAATGTAAACATTATTTCACATTACCATAGAATGTGACTTGTTATCAGTGACGTAATTATTATTTCTTGTATAAAAAATACTAATTAAATAATTGGGTTCCCAAATCTCTAATAATCTTTTGCTTTGTATTCTAAGGCGAGATCACAACTTTTTCATTTTTTAGGAAAAATTTAGGGGCCACCGGGCCGCAGTTTGTAAACCTATGTCTAAATTAGGAATTGCTTACAAATACATCATCAAACGCCATCGTCCATAATAAACAACCTCGTACAGCATGCTTGCCTCCATAAAAATACTGCATACCAATTTGTACCCTGTTTCCGGAACATTATAGCTTACATTGGGTTACATTAGTAAAGCATGGGATACATAACAAATTTTGATAAAACAATAGCGTTAAAATCGCGTAACTATTAAGTAATAAATACATGGCACGTCGCTTTTATGTAACAGGGAAAGCAGGGAAGCATTGCGTTCAATCGATCATAAGAACGTATCTAATAATAGACATTTTTTTTAATATTATTAAAACTTTTAACTCAAACAATTGTGTACTTATCACAATATTATAATTTATAATCTCTATTTAAATGTTTAAAAAAATATAGTCGAATTGAGAACCATTTTTGAAGTCGGTTGAAAACTGATGTAGGTAAACACTAGGTGGGCAGATAGTTAGAACTTAGACATAATAACAATTAACTAATGAAAAATAATAATCAATTAAGAAGAGCGATAATGGCTTGTTTGCACTTAGTTGTTTGTAATAACAAACCTGCACATATCCTGTTGTCTGGATAAGATATTGTTGTAAACAATAATTATTTATTTAACAGTATATTTTATTTAAGTTCTTACTTTCTTTTTGTATTACCCTTAGAAGCCCCTAGTTCTAACTTAAAAGGACGCATGGTGCCTGCGCTGGTCACTTGTGTTTTTTTATGTTTACGTATTCAATTCCTCCCCATAATATTGTCAATCAAAAACACCTCCCATAAATGCCATAAACCGATATTTTAGAGGTGGTTATCGTAACATGTGGAAAATCACCAGCTCACATAACTTTTTTTTATCAAGTTAGTGGTCTTTCCATATTAAAATATATCAATTCCGTCCATAATTGCTACGTATTCAACAAAAATCTGCGTTCCTTTTCATTACTTCCTTGTAAGTTGTATGTGGGTAGTTTGCAATCTGGAATACACGTGGCACTTTCCAGGACTCAATTAAGTACCTCAATATAACCTCTTTCACTATTCAGTAAGTACCAACTCAAGGAATACGGAATACCACGTAAAGTAATCATCATAAATTATTGTAAAGATATGAACCGACGTCAGAACCACAAGCACTAATCCATACTAATATTATAAATGCGAAAGTAACTCTGTCTGTCTGTCTGTTACTCAATCACGCCTAAACTACTGAACCAATTTGCATGAAATTTGGTATGGAGATATTTTGATACCCGAGAAAGGACATAGGCTACCTTTTATTGCGAAATATGTACCACGGGCGAAGCCGGGGCGGACCTCTAGTAAGGAAATAAATTAATTTTATGTAATATGAAAAGCGCTACCCACTCATCCATTTGAAGTCAGTGCCAGTTAATTATAAATTCGTGGTAGTACCTACCGACCGCCTCCTTGGTAGTGAGGTTTGCGCTTAGTACGGAACCTCGGTTCGATTCTCGATGGTGGCTAAAAAAAATCACGGTCTGGCAGGCGCAGGACACAGAACACAAACAATACGTACAATAATTAACTTACTGAAAAAAGATCTTAATTATTTTAAGGGGTGAAAATGTGGAACAAAAACGCTAATCTATCCATGCTATCATAATATTATTTATTTTTTAAATCTATATCGACATACATAAGTTATAATTAACCGACTTCAAAAAAAAGGAGGAGGTTATCAATTCGGCCGGTATATTTTTCTTTTTTATGTATGTATACCGATTACTCTGAGGTTTTTGAACCGATTTACGTGATTCTTTTATTTTGATGCGGAATGGTGTCGAATTGGTCTTATAAAAATTTTATTCGGATAGGCCCAGTGGTTTTTATTTTATGAGCATTTTTGTCTGATCTCGATGACTTAATTGAAATGTAGACAGTAACTTTGATTCACTTCCCGGTAACCGATTGAGCTGAAATTTTGTATACCTACGTATATATAAATTGGATAGCGATGAAACACTATAATGACATAGAGCTGATTGAATCGGAAGGTGGCCATAGGAACTCAGTAATATATAGACTCAACTTTATCGAGTTTGGGCTCGTTTGATTCGTGTTGAAAAATACACTAAAAAGTATTAAATAAAAATAACTACGTTAAACACAACCGACTTCAAAAACGGAAAAGTAAAAAATAAAAATGATTTGATATTATTAATTAGGTATTAAGTACATATTATTTAGATGTGCTATTTATTAAATAGGTTTGAAGTCGGTGCCAAGCACTTAATATTAAGCCCGTGCACCGACATCAAACCTTTTTACACGTAGGTATACAACATCTAAATAAGATGTAGTACCTAAACCTGTAGAGGTTTCACTGTGAGGTTTCAACTACCTGTATTACTTGATATTTGATAATATTATCTGGTTTCAACCAAAAATCTCAAACTTTACAATCATTTCATAATAGTTAATTCAAACTCAAAAGGATGAAGTTACGCCATCTATGAGATTTTGAATCTGATACTTGAGTGCTCACCAGGAAAGAAGTCCTACGGAAAAGATAAGAACTAAATTTGACAGGTCGGCAATCATGAGTTGCCTCAATAACCACTATGATTTGAACCAAAAATACGGGCTCTGCGGAAACGTAGAATTTGATTGAGATACGTCTTAAACAAATGCATAAGTAATGTGTTTATAATCGGTAAGCAGTTTACCTCGGACTTAAAAAAAAAAGATAAGTTTGGGGTTTAAGACCAGTGGAGCAAGCAAAAAATAAATTGATTTTTCAATATTATATCCGTTGATAACATCACCACTGTTCGAAACGGTGAAAGAACATCGTGAGGAAACTGGTTTGTCGAAGAATCAAAAAAATTGACGACATTTAACACCCGCCAACCCGCATAATATTATGTCCAGCCGCCAGCGTGTTCGTGGGTATATAATATAATTATTCCACAAATATCATGCTATAATTAATACAATTGTTGTCTTTCATTTCAATACTTTTGAAATAAAAAAAATTAACATTCGTATTCCATACTCATATTATACTATAATGAAATAAATAATAATAAATATTTTTATTTTTATTTCCCAACTCTTGGGGGTTTACAATGATATTGGTAAGGATATTGGCAACTGTGTTGGCAACATTATTTTAGTGCCGTCAGCGTCGTGTTTTTAGGGGACTCCTTTCATGGCGAGCACTCTAGCATGTTCGGAACGTTCGGAACCATTTCGGAACACGTTCTGAAGATTTTCAAACACTTTTCAAAACACCGACATTGATTTTGAATCACGTTTTGAACCTTAAATGTTGGTTTTTTTTGTTTGTCTATTCATGGCAAGAAGAAAGGTTTATCCTTTATCATTCTATTTGCTCCTTTCAAATATTTAACTTAAATTTTACACGAGGCTACCGAGGGATGACCAAGGTTATAGGCGTGACGACAGTATCCTTAAATGATCGAATTAGTGTTATTAAGGGAAAATGTATAACAAATAAATTAAAAATAGTGACTTAGAAATATTAAAAACATTAAGATTAATGAGATTATCAATAAAATAAAACATTGAAATTGCACTGCAGTCGGCCATTCTGACTGAAACACGCGTGACGACACGTCTATGTAAACAACTTCGCGTCAGGTTATTTTGTTGTTATGAATATGTTGAGAATACGCATTTTTATTTATTTTCTATTTTTTCACGCATGCTTTATCGACTCAGAACAGAAATATAATTGCGAATTCACGAATATGTGGTTCGGGTTTCTCTGCGTCAAATATATACAATCATTTCATATTATTTTCTCACTTTAAACGATTACTAACACTTTTTTTGGGTATTATTTTATGTAGATTCACATTGCAATACTGCACACCACTAAAAACTTTGAAATTAGATTCTATAACACTTAATAATTACATTTTTGTTTAATTTTGCTTCGCTATGCATACAGATAATTACGTATTTACGTAAGAGTGACGTCACGCCTACGCCATGACACCTGTGAGCTGTTTTGGCACAGTTAATAAATATTTTTTGAAAAATTGCTTTTATCTTCGTTAAATTTAAGTATAGGTATTAGCAAAATATAGGGTTTTTCTTGTTTAATAAACGTATATACACATTATGGAAGAGGTTTTGAAAATCTTTTGTCATGCCTATTATATAGGCTGGGAGTAAGGATTCACGCTACACGTGTCGCGACCGGTCCGTCCCACGTCCATGCCTCGGGGCTCGTCCAAAAAATAAATCCATCGACATTTCATCATCCATTCATATTTCACCATCGTCATATTTGATCGACCTCTGAAGGGAGCGAGCCGGTCACGGTGTAGCGTAAATCTTTCAATCTATGCAGACCTTAGACTTTAGAGCAATGTTCTAAGTTAATTACTCCTTTTTTTACTTCTGTCACTCCCCGGACACTCCATACAAAATTATCGTTTTGACAGTCACACTGTAGAGACTGCAAATGTGTGTGTTAACGCCTAAGGTTAACGCTTTATGGTTGGCACATTTGTGACTAGCGTAAAAAAAAATTCGTGTTTTTCTGATGAAATACATCCGTAAACAGCACAATATCTAACCATTTTCTACGAAAAACGATAATCACAAATCTAAGCATCGTAGAGTGAGAATGAACTGTGAGAATGGTTCATACTCACTCTACGCTAAGCACAAATCCAAAATAATAAAATTGAATAATGTTGTCAATCTTCGTTGCGGTAGAAAAATGTGGACCATTTTTAGACTGATAGCATAGACTAATACATTTTAGATTCTATTAGTCCATGACTGATAGTAATGTTAATTTTGGCGGGGGGCGGAGAGTGTCCGTTCTGTAGCGTTTAGCTACTACATATTATGTATTCTGGCCTGTGAATATGCCGCTAGCACAGAGTAAAAATCATAATATAAAAACGTTTTATTACAAATGGCTCACAAATGGTAACATTAAATGACATTGACAGCTTATCAATAATTTCAATTTTCAATGGAAGAAGGAAATGAAAAACGTTTTTTCTCTATAGTTTTTGTTTGTTTATATTTTTGTCCATAAATGAATATTGTTCGATTTAAAATAAACTTTATGTTATTTGTATTCTCCTGGGTAATCTACCCAGAGAATAATGTGAAAGAAACGATAAAACAATGCAACCCCTTATATCACCAGTGGGTAAGTCTATGATAAAGTTATTGATTTTTTACTACGTCGCCGTATTCTGCTCAAACTTTAATGGAAAATTTATCACAATTTTTATCTATATTCTCGGCTCTCTCTAAACATTGTGTTTATTAAAAAATACCAATTAATTAAGTATTACGGTTTATATGATTCATCGATATTTACCCTAATTTCTATTGTTTGATAATATAATTCATTGTTGTTTGCATCCAATCCATTGTGTAGTTTTCTTTTGTAAGCTTATTAAATAAATAATAAGAAACGACAAAGCCTTTTGATTAATATTAGTAATAACTATAATAGGAACTGTATGATTTATGTAATGCCCCAGCCACACGACTCGACGAGTGGTATGGGAAGTGACGAGGGAAGTAGGCAGGGACGTAGTGTGGCCACGTTACTCGTCATGCCACTCGTCGTGCTCATCGTCCTGCTCACTGCTGTCGGCTTTTGCGCGCGAGTCAAAGGACCGGCAATACGAGTGCGAATTAGGGATGGGCGTCATGGAATCAACGGACTAGTTAAATTAACCGTCTATATGTACACTCAACGATTCGACTAGTCCATCGCTCACCAATGCACTAGTTGAATTCAACGGCTAAACAGTCTTATTGATAAGAATAAATTCTTTTCTTTGAAGTTTTTTAAAAAAAATATTTTTGGTTTACAAGACCAATGTTTTGAATTTAAACTATAAAAACAAACGATAATAAGTTTTTTAGTAATACTTTTTTTAGGGAGTATAATTTTTGTAAGAAAGCATAAATATTTATTAATTGTTTTATTGAGATTAGAATTTATTGTTTTAAGAATTTATTTAATAATAGTTATTTATTTTACACATGGACTAGTCGAAGATTTTAACTAGTTGAATGACTAGTTGATGAACGACATTTAACTATCTAGTCTCGTTGATGAAAAATACGTCGACGACCCATCCCTAGTGAAGAGCGTCGCGATTAATCGCGCGAGTAGAGCAGTGTGTGGCCAGACGGTAATATCGAGGCGAGCGGCAGCGCGATGAGCAGGACGAGGAGCAGCACGAGTAGCAGGACGAGTAGCATAGTGTGGCTGGGGTATAAGATTTAGATAAAACTAGCCGCCCTAAGATAAATACTTAAAAAAAAGAATTAGCTGAATAAGTTGAGCCTTTATTATTTATGGATTACTACAAATACATTAGACTGTAATAATTTTATAAATATTTAGATATATTTTACTATAACATCATATACTTAATGCGTAAAGTGAGGCTTAGCTATAATTTTAAATTAGTTTGTTTCACCTAATTTACTAAATAACTTATAATATTCATTTCTTATTTTCCCTTGTTATGTACCTACCATCTTTTATTTTCCCCTAAAAGTACAAAATCCTTTATACAACACACACATACAGACGAGGAAAAGACAAAGAAGAGAGGGACATGTATATACTTACACAAATGGTTAGTAGGTATTCTCTTTTAACTTTAAACTAATCAGTCAGGTTCTCTTTAATTCACTTTAAACTCATTTTAGAAATCACCTCTTGGTTTAGATCACAGTAGTAGTTGCAGACTGCAGTGCTTACATGCAACTAAAGGACTTATCAAACAAATGTGTTCATCGGTTTTGACATGTAAACATGCCAAACATATGAACAGATTAATAGCGCTTGCATTTTAAATGTTAGTAAGCATTTGAGAAAGTCACCTTTTCATAATAAGTCTTCATAAAATATTTAAAGCATTAATCAGTAGATTATTCTCTCATAAGTTGATGATAAGTTAAGGCATTTAATTATTAGAAATATGATACATCCTGCTGAAACTTGATACAACTCCTGTGTATGTTTACAAACACTATTGTATTATCAACAAATGTCAGTTGAGAACAGTATCAGGTACTGTCAAGATCATGTACATTCAAATAGTTAATTGAATAAATAAAACATAATAGTGGCAGAATGGAACACAGATACACAGGTATTTCATTTAAAGTACCCTTTTATTACTCTATTGAATAGAATAGAGTCTATTCTAGGTCTATTAATAGGTACTTTTTTGTGTGAATATTGTGATCTTAAATTTGTATTTTATTATTCATATTTCTATTGCAAAGACTTGTTTTTTTACTGTAGGGTTTGTGTGAGGTATGTAGTAATTATGATAACAAACGTTAAAAGTTTATTGTTTCTGTTTATTGTTTACTAGTTTTCTGCCCGTGGCTTCGCCCGCGCTGCAGTCAAAGAAAAACCCGCATAGTTCCCGTTCCCGTGGGATTTCCGGGATTGCGTCATTTTCCCGGGATAAAAAGTAGCCTATGTCCTTTCTCGGGTATCGAAATATCTCCATACCAAATTTAATGAAAATTGGTTCAGTTGTTTAGGCGTGATTGAGTAACAGACAGACAGACAGAGATAGTTTCGCATTTATAATATTAGTATGGATTAAATACTTCATTATGTCTACTGACTAAGTACTTGGCTATACAAAACGAAAATGAAAAACTGTTTAAAGGTACATTATAGTCATGATGATAATGATTATATGCGAAAATTAGACAAACTGGATACCTAATGCAAAGATGTGAAGATTTTTTCAGCACTTGACATAGGCTATATTTATTGTGATTCATAATATGTTTCAAATTATTCTTGTCTTAACTTAATCAAAAAGTATTATGCATTACCATTGCACTTTAAAATTCGAAATAAGTTCAAAAAACTATTTCAAATAAGTCACAACTCATATCTCTGATATTAAGTAGACATAAATATTTAAAACGAACAGAATTTAAACTTGTTGATGTTTAAATTGTGAGCAGTAATTTTATCTACTAATTATGAGGAAAAAATTCCATTGTGATTATTATTTATCAAATGGTTTAATAAACAATAGAATGTTCCTTCTAACTGCTTCTAACCTTAGATGCAATAAGTCACAGATATTTTTACAATATGTAGGGTCATTGCGCCTGTTCGCGTCCACCTGCCTATTCGCTTCCATTTTGCGGATATCTTTTAGAAAATTCACGAAAATAAGTATACTTTATGTAAAATTGTAATAAGAAAAATTTCCGATAATACCTCAATGTATAAGAGACATGCACACATATTCAAAATATGCCTGCGCACCGCCTATCCTATTTAAAAAAAAATATTTAATTTTGGCTATTAAACGAGAGAGCTAAAACGCGCGGGATTTTGAGAAAAAAATAGTGCGCAGCGTCGCGTTTGACGGTAAGTATCTTATTGTTAAATGTGAATTTTTGAATATGTAACTGTTTCTTTACTTTGCTAACAAAACATGGAATAGTATGGATTATAAATCAGCTTATTTCTTTTACAATTAATAGCTAAAATAAGGTGGACGCGAATTACTACTCCGAATTTGTAAAACTTCCATTTTGCGTCCACGGTGGGCGCAAACTATACCTATAGTGCATAACAATAGAACATATTGCGTCCACATTGTTTTTCATTACGTAGCAATGAATTGTTTGTTAAAATATGTAATTTAATTTGTTTGTTAAATATGTAAATTTTTGACTAAGACTACAAGTTGATAATTTAAATTTTCATTCAAATTAGCAAATTTTTATGCTATTTTTTCATTTTAAAATGGGTATTCTAAGAATGAGACTAGTATCTTTGAGAATGAGAGTCAATAAATCTGTGGTTAAGAAAATAATATAAACAAAAAAGAAATTTAATTCATTAGAAACTAAAAAATAGGGTAGGTAGGTAATCTTAATAGAACTGATTATTATTTATTTACATAACGTAACTTTGTTTTTTGTTAATTTTTAGTTCTATTAATGATGAGAAGATAAATATAATTTGGTTTTTCCAGTTTCCTTACAGTGAATTATATTAATAATATGTTGATTTTAGGGTTCCGAACCTCAAAAGGAAAAACCTGAATCCTTGTAGGATCACTTTGATATCCGTCCGTCTGTATGACCGTCTGCCGGTCTGTCTTTCTGTCAAGAACCTTTTTCTCAGTAACGCGTGGAGGTATAAAGCTGAAATTTATACTGAATACTCAAGTCTACGGTCCCTTGAAGCAGTGAAAAAATCAAACTTATAAGCCAAAAATTCAAAAGATACAGCCGTTTATGCTGCAAATTTTCGCAAATTTCGACATTCGCAAGGGAATCAAAACCTACAGGGTACTTTACATGAACACAGACACTTGAAGTTTGGTACGAAGCAACGTCTTATAGCACGAATAAGGGAAATATTGAAAAAATAATCATTTACAGTTAAAACATATGAAAAAAAAACAGGTTAATACGGAACCCTCGGTGTGCGAGTCCCACTCGCATTTGGCCGGTTTTTATTAAATAACTACTTATATTCTTAAATAAATAATTTATTAAAATCTAATTTTTATTTGCATTTATCTGATAAAATATCACCCAATACACTCTTAATTCTTTTTCTAAGCTGGTGGACGCGAACTGGTCCACGGGTGGACGCAAACTGGAACTTTTGGACGCGAACTGGGTAAAACGCCTAATTCTGCTATTTGTCTAGATAAATAAAAACCACATGATATTTCCAACACAATTGAAAGTAAATCTTATAATAGACTATGTAATGAACACGTTACATAAATTTTGCGTTGAAATTTGTTCTGGAACATTTTTATTTTCTCCTTTAAACTTTCCAACTGCACTAAGTGGACGCGAACTGGCGCAATGACCCTATTATGAATCGTGATAAAACCATCATAACTACAAAGTCTACATCCCAGACCAATATACTTTTACACAAATTTTATTTGCTAAAAGTTGGTTTTCCTAGCAACAATGAACATGCTTGTAGTAATAAAAACAACAATTGAATAAATTTCAACCTTTAACCTTCCTACTTTAGCACAAAAACAGATTTTATTTATATTGTTAGTTCACGGGTAAATAACCAAACAGTGTAAATGAGCAATATAAAAAATGACCGTCATGTTCTTGTTGTAATTAAAAGACATTCACCCACACAAACTTTAAATTATAGTCATTTGTATGATGTTTGAACATCAAATGTTACTCACTTTTGATACTATTCTCAAATGATAACAGTAGACCATTAAAAACTTCACCATTTAAATGGCATGCAATTAA
Source organism: Colias eurytheme (assembly GCF_061535395.1). Classification (NCBI taxonomy): domain Eukaryota; kingdom Metazoa; phylum Arthropoda; class Insecta; order Lepidoptera; family Pieridae; genus Colias; species Colias eurytheme. The sequence goes on from NC_142980.1 coordinate 3,401,969, forward strand.
TACCTACATACCAGATGTTAGTTTACAGATAATAAATTTATTCACAAGGATTTAATATATTGTATTTGATAAGTAGTAACGGATATTATTTCACAATTACATACATTTTATTATAACAAGTTCATTGCAAATGGTTTTATGCTCATAGAATGATTGAAATTCAAATGAATTATATTTGCGGTAATGTTTGAATTTTTATTTGTGACGAAGTTTTATATGAATAATTGAAGTTTTATATGAATAAAAGTGTTGTACTTAATATTAATAATTAATGTAGGTTTATTAACTTTAATATACCTGAGAATGCTAACTAAAGTGAAAGTGGGTGTTAAAATTGAAAATCTTAAGTGATAAACTGTTGTATTTTAAATTAGGTGATTTTGATCATAACAATTGTGTTGTTTTACTTTAAAATTTGTAGTTTCTCAAAGTTTTATAATTGATAGTAAATATTGTTGTATATGCAAGTGAAATACTTATTCTTAAATTTAAAGTCCAATACTATATTTAATGCAATATAGAGGCTAAATTGAAGTAAACTTATACTTATAAACAAGAAGTTCTGTTATAATTCCCATTGTAGGAGGCGAATCTATTGTCATAATCCACGACAATCTAACCTACTTACCAACTGGCCAATACTCTCCATATTTGCATATAGAAATACTATATTTGCATTGCCACAGATAAGATATATTTACAGCGTCTAAACCACTAAACATACTTAAACAAGTACTTTTTTCCAGACCATGAGACACGCAGGAGCTCGTTCCAACGCGATGAAGAATCGCAGGCCAGGCCGTCTGAAGACACTCCACTCATCAACAGATTTCCTGACAACCACAGGATAAGGCAGAGCAACCTAGTCACTATAATAACTGTTGGATTCCTGCTGTCTATTCTGTTAGCAGGCATCGTAATTGGCATTTATCTACTGATTCTTCAGAGTGACTCAGGTATGTTTCTTTCGGTAATTTTTTTAAAAAGCTGTGCCCCCTGTTTATGCACGCATTGCTCCGCTCCCATTTGCATTAGCGAAATACATTGCACCCTTCTTAAATGCCTATCTAGTAGGTACTGAAAGAATTTTGGTAACTAGTTTTCATTTATTGTATGTGAGCATATTTTAATATTTTAATATATAGCATATATTATATAAGCATATAGCATTTAATAATATTAGGTAATTATATGGCATATTTTAATTTTGAGCATATTTTTTCATTATTGTAATTGTGAGTATATTTTAATTTAATTTGTTTGATATTTGACTGAGTCAAGCTCGTATCATAAAAACGATTCTAAAGCTTGCTCTTTTAAAGTAAATATAGTGATATAGGATAAATTCCAATGAACTTATGTGTAGTTTTTATCACAATATTATATTACATAAAAATTATGGTTTATGCCACAGCATTCTATATTTATGAAAAGATAACAATACATTTTTAAACGAATTGTCCTTAAAGTGAATTAACCTTTTACACATAATTTAGGTGTTCTTTAGCTTTGTTATTTAACCAACAGAACAGGAAAATTATTACCAATAAAATGTGTTACATATTTTTATCAAAACTAAGACTGTGGCTTACAAGAGACTCTGTTGCTATAATTTGCAATAAAATGTACAGAATTTATGGTGTTTCTTTCAAGTATAACAGCTTAAATATAAATGTAAATTACAATAATTATATTTACTTATATTTAATTTGGTTAAGTAAGTAGTTTAAAATATAGAAACCCTATATGTCATATGAAGTTGTCCTAACTATATCTTGTATAGCAATTTGTTACATTGACTTATTAAGATTTAATTTTTTTTTATATAATTAAAATAAATGAATAATTCAAATCGAGAATGGAATTCTAATGTTATAATGTTAGACATAATAATGCTTAGATCTATTTTTATGATGCCTTTACTGTAATTACATAATATGTATGCAATGTAATATGTAATGATGGCATGCCATTTGCTGAGTCTTGTCTTATTGATATTCATACATGTGGCCTTTTGAAATAAAATATTTCATAATATACATTTGTACTGAGACAGCTATTTTTAATCGTTTGTTATAATAATGATAATAAAAAATTTAAAATAATAGCTCCATTTTAAACTTATACTTTACCGTGGCACATGTACAAAACAACTTTAATTCTCTAAGAAATCTGAGTTCCTTATTTAAGCTGTTATTAATGCCCACGCATTTTTTCTTTCTTAAATTTGCATTAAATAAATTAAAATCTGCATAAACATTAATAATACTAAATTATTTCGTTAACACGACTTAATAATAATAATAATTTAAAAACCAGTATGAGGAAAAACACATTTAAAATTTGACATTTAATTGCAATGACCCGGTAATTTAAATGTTAATAAAAAAATACTGGTTATTTGAATTATTTGTTTAAAATTAAAATCCGGTTTTTATAATTATAACTGTTATTTTGAAATGATTTGTTTTTTTTTCGAAAACAATACATGAAATTACATCATCATCACATACATCATCCTACTAATATCTTAATCTTATCTTATCTTAATCTTAATACTATTATAAAGGCGAAAGTTTGTATGGATGTATGGATGTATGGATGTATGGATGTATGGATGTTTGTTACTCTTTCACGTAAAAACTACTGAACCGATTACATTGAAATTTAGCACACATATAGAGGGTAACTTGGATTAACACATAGGATAGGTTTTATCCCGGAAATCCCACGGGAACGTGAACTATGCGGGTTTTCCTTTGAAAACGCGGGCGAAGCCGCGGGCGGAAATCTAGTGTACTATAAATGCGAAAGTTTGTGAGGATGTGTGTGTGTATGTTTGTTACTCTTTCACGCAAATACTACTGAACCGATTACAATGAAATTTAGCACACATAGAGAGTAGAGAGAGTAGGTTTTATCCCGAAAATCCCACGGGAACGGGACCTATGCGGGTTTTTACAAACACAAGCTAAAGTGGTTGTTTGAACCTGCAAATCTCAAGAACTACGGGACCGATTTCAAAGTGTCTTAACTAATGGATGTCATCTGTTATCAGTGCAATATGCTATATAATTTTTATGAACCCGGGTGAAGCCAGTACAGCCGCTGGAGCCGCCTATTTATTATAAAGTATTTGCAGAAGCCAAGGAAGGCTCTGTATGGTCGTAGTTTCTTAAAGTATTCATTAAAAAACAAATATTACAGAGAACATCCTACCACCGATCGACGATACGCTCCAAGTTTTAGAAGTTCCACAATTCGGGGAATCACTCAGCTTACGAGAGTTAACAGAGGCTACGCGTGTGTTAGTGGCGCACACAGACACGCGGCCGTGTGACGTCACAGCTGAATGTTTGCAATTGATCAACGAGATACAGGTATCGTGTTACGGATGTTTGTGTAGAATGTGCGGTTGTGGTATTGCTGAATTTGTATAACTACATTGTGTAAAACAAAGTTGCTGACTGCCGTCTGTATGCTTAGATATTTAAAATTTGTTCAACAGATTTTGATGAGTTTTTAAATTTTATAGATAGAGTGATTAAAGACGAAGGTTTTAGTATAATTTGTCAAGTTTTAGGCAGAGACTCGGCGGAAAGCTAGTGATAGATACGTGGGCGGAGATTTAAAACCTTTTAGGAAGATTGTACATTAGAAAATGCGGTTTCTAGGATTGATATTAAATTTTATTGTAAAAAGCTACACAACCATTTGAGAGTAAAGTTCACCTTTGTCAAAATTGAGTCACATCAGCATTGTACGTAAAGCTTTTATTGGTTGATACATAAAATACTAGTACAATATCCCACCAACTATTAAAGTATTATTATTTTACGTATACTGTATTAATCAAAATCTGTTAGCAAAAACAATACAAATTATCCTATACTAGCGGTCCGCCCCGGCTTCGCCCGTGGTTTATATTTCGCAATAAAAGGTAGCCTATGTTCTTTCTCAGGGTCTAGAGATTATCTGTGCCAAATTTCATCAAAATCGGTCCAGTAGTTTATGAGCCTATTCATTACAATCAAACAAACAAAGTTTTCCTCATTATAATATTAGTGTAGATATCCTTAATTTTTCAAGTGTCTATCAAGAGCTTAATGATCTAAGAAATTTTATAAAAATAAGCATTGATTATTTAGGTTTTGCTTAAAAAATCAAAGATGTTTTATTTTTAAGATTCCTCTTTATATGTGCAGATAAAAATAAATATCAAATTACATATAAACATACTAAGTATACCATATGAAAGAACATAGGGTTTTTTACAATGTTTTGTTTTACATATTTGTGTCGTCAGAGTATTATGGACAGTAATCAGAATACAGATTAATCAAAAATCATTTAGAATTTTTCCAAATTTTGGAATTAAATCCCAAGGCCTCTGGGTCACTGCACAAAGTTAATATATGCATAATATAATAACAAAATAAACTACATTTTGAATTTATAAATATTTTGAAAATAAATAAATGTTATTTTTTAATGTGTTATGTGCGTCATTAATTTCGGTATGATAAATCTTCCGGGTTTTAATCGATTAGGTATAAACTAACAACTTAAATAGGATTTACCTGGTCCATTAAAACCCGGAAAATATTCTGAATGGCACTTATTATGCTAGCATTAAAATGAATTTCAAATTATTTTGTCTTATATTTTAAATAAGTTAATAACTAAGTAATTATCTCTTTGTCTAGGCTTTACAATTTGACTCTCTTTAATTTGTCGTTTAATTATAAAAATATATAAAGTAACTTAAAACTGTAAAGGGAAAATGAGGTGGACCTCTCTTTGGCTAAAATGGGAACTGGCTGTATTTTTTTTTATACAGCTCTGGTTTGCAGTAGCCCAAAAAAGCAAATATATACCTACTAAAATTTAACAACTGTCCATTAAAATCATTATAAAAATTATCCCATGGATTAAATACATTTTTTGAAATGAAATAGCTTTTTCTCACAGAACAAGAGCGGTACGGGTGAAACCGAGGTATAAACTAGTTGAGTTAATTATAATATTATAGTTACATAAATTTCTTTCAGATGGCGAATAGCAAGGAATTGGCTTACAACTTTTTGGTGTCATCAAATGGTTCGTTATTTCAAGGCCTTGGCTGGAAACAATATATGGAAAACCCTCCGGCTACACTTATTGTAGCATTTATTGGTACGTTTTTACTTTTTATACGACATTGCGAAAGTTATATGAGGTACTTCCTCATATTTTTGTTGATGAAAAAAGTGCCTGCAGTTAAACTCAAATTGAATAAACAAATAGATGTCGAAAATTAATTTCGATTAAGTATATTATAATAAGGAAAATTTATTTTAATTTTGTTACTCATTTACAAAACTGTATGGACTGTTTTGGACTCTATAGATTTCAATATTATACTGGACGGTATCTAGACTGTTTGGTAAAACGGTGACCAGTAAAATATATAGAAATAATATGTTCGCTTCATGATCGATGTATTTCTATTTTTTATAGCATTTAAATGTTATAAAACTAAATATCTTTTTAGGTAATTTCACTGACGTCAGCCCGCCGCAGCCGCAAATCGACGCATTCAATGACTTCCTTGCCAAATCTGTGAGACTACACTTTTTATCTTCCAACTACACTCTAATCGGTAGAAATACCAAAAATATTCCAACCAAGCTGTTTGACAGTTTGTCTATCAAAACAGTAGAATAAATCAAAATATTCAATAGAATATTATGGGCCCTTTACACAATGGGCGCGTTGGGCGAGTAAAGGCAATCACGATAGTGTGATAGGGCTTAAATGTCTATGATCGGCATTGTAGATGTTTATCAAGAAGCTTATATCTAATACACTGGAGATTGCACAAAAACATACAGGCATCATTCAACGTCATATTTTCTTGTTACAAGTTAATGTTCATAGTGCAATCTCCAGTGTATTAGATATAAGCTTCTTGATGTTTATTCATAATCGCCGTAATGGTGGCAAACATCGACGAGCGTGTTGGGCCAACACTGCCCAATGTGAAGAGATCCCTTAAGTGAATTTGTAGAAGAATTATTTCTTTCTAAGTGTTTTAGTGTGCGTCCACACTGAATGCGCGGTGGCGGCGGCCTAGGCGGGCGCGACGAGCGGGCGCTCGCGGTGGCCACACCGACGCGCGAGCTCAAGTAGCGGTTCGACGTTTTTCGGGTGTTGCAAACTTTGGACGATTTGCTATTTTTACTGGACAGTCCGATTTTGAGATGAGATCATTATAGAAGTTGTACACGAAATAAATAAAACAGAGGAATAACGGGTGAATCTTATATGAAGAATTGAGATTATACCCTACAAAATTACTGTGGTGTATATAAGTGTTTTAGATTGAATCGCACTTATAAATAAAGAAGTTTCACTTGAACAATTAAGTATTTACGCTATTTTACGAAAAACAATAAAGGATATAATATAAGAAGTCGAGCGACAAGACCGAACTGGTTTGATACCCCCGCCGTCCGCGCATTGGGTCGCTTGCTGACTAGGCCCGTAGTGTGGCCAGAACGCGCGGATAGGAGAGTTTGAAAATTACGCGCGCTCGCTCATTACCGTCGCACTAGGCTTCCGCCATAGTCATTTCAATGTGGACGCAAAGGCGCGTTTCATACGTTTGATATTTCGCGCCCGCCGACGCAACCGCGCTAGGCTCGCAGTGTGGACTTGCACTTAGACTTTATATAAATGTTATAGAACGTCATTAGAATTTTGCATGTAAATTTTTGGATAACGATATTTATTGTCTCTTTGATGTACTATTTATTAGTCGTTTTCGATGTGCGTAAAAAGATAGATGTAAGAAGCGAAACGGTATTTATACCAAACGCCATTTTTAAATTTATATTACGGAGTTTGGGTTGTATCTCGAAGGAATAGCCTTTATATTATTCTCAAAATTGATATTAATTTCTAATATTTCAAGTGAAAAGTTCGAATATTTACCCTTACTGTGTAATCTTTTACAAACTATTAATGTGACATTAAATTAGATTTTAATGCATTAGAATTAGAATGTAATGATTATAATAAAAAAAAGTTATTATTTCTTAGACTACAATTAGATTGTAGATTTGAGGTAGAAACAAGGTTCGAGTAGATATGGACAAAAATCCATAGAGTAGTTTATAGTGAATAAAAAATTTTAAGATTATAGTTCATACAATTGACTAGCTTTTCTAACGTAAAGCTTTTAATGTGTGCATTTTTATATATAATTTATTAAATACATAAAAAAAATGTTGTGTGGTTTTATGAAACCACGGTAAAAGTGAAACTGTTCGAACGGTTCCGAATACTGCTTTGTGTAGCGCATGTCGCGTGCCGAGTAGGTATACCTACTCGGCAGCCGCGATACACGCGACATGCGCTACACAGACCAAAAAGCTTGAGACGATGTAATAAAAGTTTCACTTTAACATTTCTATGTTACCTACTTGTACATACTATATTATAGTCAATATCAAGGAATTGTTAAAATGTGATAACATTTATATAGTATTTAAATTATAGATAACCAAAGTAGATTTAAGCAATTTTCTATATTACAACATGTATCCAAAAACTTAGATATTAATATTTTGTTATTGTTATTAATTATTCTTGAATATTGTTAATATACTTATTATTTAGTTATTGTATTTCATATTTTCATTTTAATCGTAATAGTTAGCATTAAAATATAATATTTAAAGAGTCTAAGTGATAATCTTAACCTTTCCCCGAAAGAGGCAACGTGACGTAAGAATGAAAATATAAATGAAAAATTCTAGGTCGCTCATATAACAGAAAATTATTGATTTTTCTTTTTCTTTCATTAGTGTCTTACAAATTTACTGCACATAATTTTCCTAAGAAATGTTCGATTGGTTTTTCAATAATAATATTATAAGTAAAAAGGTGTAGATGGCTTACCAACACAACATTGGATCATTGAAACAGCATAATAACGCACACACGATTTGACGTCACAATAAGATCGCACGTGAGCAAAAAAGAGACAAATGATGTAAATTGTGACTTATTAGCCACTCCCAGAGCTTTTTACTTATAATATTATTGGGTATTTTCATTAATTTTTGTTTTTTCGAGATTTTTTACCTACATTCCATGACGTCCATTGAGATAATATTACTACGTATGGAGGAGACACCACGAACAAAATCTGTGCGCCATTTTTTTGCTCTATCTAAGTTTTAAAAATTATTAGGTATCTAGTTAGGTACTTACCGATGAAAAGTTATGTTAGTCACTTTTCCGTATTATTTGTGCAATATCGTAACACACACGAAGGCATATTTGATGCGTTTTACTTTAAAACAAATAAAAAAATGAGCGTGCAGTTACGCCATATGGCGTATGTTGAGCGGAACATAAGGGATGTAGGCGGTGTCGTCTCCATATGTGTATCTCATTGATGACGTCAGAACTTGTCTCTTGGATGTCGCGTCGCCTTTTGGTGTACTTTATAAACTTAGATCTGAGTTAGTTTCAGTATATATTGCAATTTATTGACATTTACTTTTTGATTCTGGGTCTATGTGTAATAGTGAAAACACGCCGATAAATTCGGTTGTTCAGTTTTCATTCCTATGCCAATTGTGTTTTATGCTGAAATGAAGGCATATAATATTTTGTTTATTTGCATCAATCGTGATCAGTGATGATGGGGCATGATCGTAAAAAAAACATAACGTATTATTCTATAATATAGAATAATACGTTAATTTTTTTATTTATTCATAAATATGATGTTGAATCTATATGAAATTTGTGAATAAATAGTATACCTATATCTATTAGATGATTATTTTAAGTGTTTTCGAATATCTCTAGAATTAATTGTATTTGAATCTTGAAAGATCGAGACCATCAGATGTCGTAATTAGTTATTAACATGTAAAATATGTAGTGTATGAGTAGGAAGCCCGTGTCCCAGCAGTGGGAACATACACGGGGCTAAATATATATAGAAATATTTATTCTTAAGTATTATATCCCCATTTGATTCATCGGGCAAAAACATTTCATATAGCTGTCGAACTGATCGATTTCATATAGCAAGTAGAAGTAGTTAGAGTCGCAAGGGACTGGACCATAAGAAGAGTTATAGTTCGATTCAATCTTAATGGCGGTTCTGAAGTTAGCTGTGAATGCATGAGCGCGCAGGTATCCGACCCTTAACGTTCCGGTAATATCTAAAATTGTTTTCTGCGCATCAGATCGTTCGATGTTCCGAGCCGCCATTAAGTTTGAATCGTACTGTACCTTATAGTTACATTAGATAATACATAGGTTTACCAAGTAGATATAACCAAGTGAGTCGCAAGGGACTGGATAATGTAGGTACTTCCTGAGTTACCTTAGTTTTGATTTTCTGCGTAGAATGCAGTTATACATAGGTAATAGTTTACCAAGTAGACATAACCAGGTTCGCTGTATATTTTACAATTTATTGACATTAACATTTTGATTCTGAGTTTACTATGTGCAATAGTGAAAACACGCCGATAAAAGCGGTTGTTCAATTTTCATTCCTATGCCAATTGTATTTTATGCTGAAATGAAGGCATATAATATTTTGTTTATTTGCATCAATCGTGATCAGTGATGATGGGGCATGATCGTAAAAAAAACATAACGTATTATTCTATAATATAGATTAATGCGTTAATTTTTTTTATTTATTCACAAATATGATATTGAATCTATATGAAATTTGTGAATAAATATCCTATATCTATTAGATGACCATAATTTGTACGGTATATATTTTAAGTGTTTTCGAATATCTCTAGAATTAATTGTATTTGAATCTTGAAAGATCGAGACCATCATATGTCGTAATTAGTTATTAACATGTAAAATATGTAGTGTATGAGTAGGAAGCCCGTGTCCCAGCAGTGGGAACATACACGGGGCTAAAAATATATAGAAATATTTATTCTTAAGTATTATATCCCCATTTGATTCATCGGGCAAAAACATTTCATATAGCTGTCGAACTAATCGATTTCATATAGCAAGTAGAAGTAGTTAGAGTCGCAAGGGACTGGACCATAAGAAGAGTTATAGTTCGATTCAATCTTAATGGCGGTTCTGAAGTTAGCTGTGAATGCACGAGCGCAGGTATCCGACCCTTAGCGTTCCGGTAATATCTAAAATTGTTTTCTGCGTATCAGATTGTTCGTTGTTCCGAGCCGCCATTAAGTTTGAATCGTACTGTACCTTAGAGTTACTTTAGATAATACATAGGTTTACCAAGTAGATATAACCAAGTGAGTCGCAAGGGACTGGATAATGTAGGTACTTCCTGAGTTACCTTAGTTTTGATTTTCTGCATAGAATGTATAATAGAGATAATACATAGGTAATAGTTTACCAAGTAGACATAACCAGGTTCGCTGTATATTTTACAATTTATTGACATTAACATTTTGATTCTGAGTTTACTATGTGCAATAGTGAAAACACGCCGATAAATTCGGTTGTTCAATTTTCATTCCTATGCCAATTGTATTTTATGCTGAAATGAAGTCATATAATATTTTGTTTATTTGCATCAATCGTGATCAGTGATGATGGGGCATGATCGTCAAAAAAATATAACGAATTATTCTATAATATAGAATAATGCGTTAATTTTTTTTATTTATTCACAAATATGATATTGAATCTATATGAAATTTGTGAATAAATAGTATTGAGATTGTCTAATCTAAAAATGAACGCCCCTCCACTAAACTTAATGTGTGAGGACAAATAATTATAGAACCACTTTATATGTGTGCGCGCGGCGATTTCACTGCAAACTTTGACTCTCTCGCGCACTGATTTGTCAACTAATCGGGCGATCAGTTCAGGTGCCTAGCATTGTATGGCGGGGAGAGCGCGCTATGTACGGAATGACACGTCCGTTCTGTCGTGCATCGCGTCATTTATGCACTAGTTGGCCAACTGGTCCTGTCGTTCGGGCATGGACTGGACTGGAGGACTGAACGACCAATGAGGCAGACCAATTTGTGTATATTGCGTCTATACACGTACTTTGAATGTGAGCGTAAACACAGTGGAGGGGGCGTTCATTTTTAGATTAGACAATCTCTACCTATATCTATTATCTGATAAGATGACCATAATTTGTACGGTATATATTTTAAGTGTTTTCGAATATCTCTAGAATTAATTCATCAGTCCCCGGAATCACAGACACAATAGATAATCTATTGTGTCGCGCCCCGATCGGGGCGCTCGGTGGTCAATGGGTTAATTGTATTTGAATCTTGAAAGATCGAGACCATCAGATGTCGTAATTAGAAAGAAAGAAAGAAATAAATTAGAATTATTTATTAACATGTAAAATATGTAGTGTATGAGTAGGAAGCCCGTGTCCCAGCAGTGACACGGGGCTAAAAATATATAGAAATATTTATTCTTAAGTATTATATCCCCATTTGATTCATCGGGCAAAAACATTTCATATAGCTGTCGAACTGATCGATTTCATATAGCAAGTAGAAGTAGTTAGAGTCGCAAGGGACTGGACCATAGGAAGAGTTATAGTTCGATTCAATCTTAATGGCGGTTCTGAAGTTAGCTGTGAATGCACGAGCGCAGGTATCCGACCCTTAACGTTCCGGTTATCTAAAATTGTTTTCTGCGCATCAGATCGTTCGATGTTCCGAGCCGCCATTAAGTTTGAATCGTACTGTACCTTAGAGTTACTTTAGATAATAATATGTACATAGGTTTTCCAAGTAGATATAACCAAGTGAGTCGCAAGGGACTGGAAAATGTAGGTACTTCCTGAGTTACCTTAGTTTTGATTTTCTGCGTAGAATGTAGTTATACATAGGTAATAGTTTACCAAGTAGACATAACCAGGTTCGCTGTAAATTGCTTGAATCATCATGATTATTATATAATATTAATCATAAAATAGTGAATGATTTTAACCGCAAGGAATTGCGATTCTCGTACAGCGTATCGCCTCTGAGGAGACCAAGGGGATAGAGCCCTTCGCAAAAAGATTGAGGGTTCTCAGAGCCACTAGGAGCTACATATACGCAGATGCAACAAACGGTCTTTGACCGCGAACGTCATACAGCAGGTCGGAGAACCTTGAAAGCAGGTCATTATAGGCAACAGAAATCGAGGCCAGAAGCAGGCTGCCCTGTATTTAACATCAGCCTTTTATAATTTTTTCTTATTTATCTATAGTATGCACGTTACCACGGAAACCTCCCCACATGCTTCTCAAAGTATTTTTTTGGTGCTGGTCATAAACACGCTGGGTCGTTTTTAAACATTTAATCGGCGTCAGCGCCCTGTGCTCCCAGGTGATGATCCCAGATGATGCGGTGGCTGGTGAAAATGTTCCCAGGTGTGCCCCGTGGACCACGTGAAGTTTATTTGTCTACTCATGGGCCCAAAGGGTTCGACTACAGAGTACAGCATGGGTGAGCTGCTCGGTGGCCGCTTTTTTTTACACTATCATAATAAATTCTTAGTTATTTCTACGACTTTTTGCACTTATCAAAATACCGTTTCTGGACCTATAATATCTAAAGGTAAAATATGGAACAGGATTATCAACTTTCTAAGACATAACAATTATGCTCATTTATTTCTTAAATGCGTTCACGGAAATACATTATGCATTCAGAGTATGAATTTTGTTTGCATTTCAAATTTATTATGCGTTGGCCATGAATGTATTGTTAATGTTGACGAAATTATGTAAATGTTAATAAGAGTAGTTCTTAAAATTGTGACTAAGATTTAGATAAGTTTGCGCATATGTCGCATGTAGATTAATTGTATATTTCAAAAAAGTCTCCAGCACTGAAGTGATATTGTACATAAATTAGTGGATAGTCATTTTTATTGTAATTCCGCGTATAGATTATAAAACTCTGTGGTTAATAAATGTTATTTAAATGGAAGGCTGCATTTATTTCAGTTTCCTTAGTATATAAGATAATGCTTTACAATTTTTATGTGAAAGAGACATTTAAGGATAAAAAAACCTCAATGTTTAAGAGGACATTTAAGTGAACTTACAACTTACATAGTGCTGAACCTTATACACTACGTTGATCTACTTCAATTACACTCAACCTTCACGATAATAATAGTAATTAGTAATAAATATATAATATTTCATTTGCTTGAGGAGAGGACATTAGAAAGTCTATTTAACAAGCTGACTTTGACAGGAGGCCACTCGTTGGTAATTGTTTTAATTCATCCTGCCTTACTGTCTGCCTCGACATCTTTAACCTTTCTTGAGTTGTACCTAGTAGACCGGGAGATACTGACACAAAATTTCGAGTCATTTGTAACAGGATGGCGGTTCTACAGGGGTCTTAGTACGCAATGACAAAAAGAAAAACGATGGTGTGAACACTGGTACCGGCGGTTTAGTCGCGTGGGCGTTAGTCGAACTCGTCGTAAAAATAGCGAAAGTCAAACGATTTGTAACACAAAAATTTTAGAATTTACAGATAGCCTATAAAAAAGAAGTAGGCGGTACTGTCATGCCATACTTTTCCGGTGTGACTTACAGCCCGCCATACCGACGCAAATGTGTTGATTTAAAAAAAAACAATTCAACCATTTGTACCAGGCTAACTTTTGCACAGGTAACCATCGTCGTCTAGCCATTTACGAAAATCACCATACCATACTTTTCGGACGATTCCAAATGGTCGCCATACCGCCGAAAATCTGCAAAAATTTTTTTTTTCGCCAAACTTTTTGTACCAGTATTGCATTTAGATTTTTGGAGAGTATTTGATAAAATGTGACCATTATTATATTTTCCATACTTCTTGTAGGGGGAAAAAGTGCTGCCATACTTCATAAATAAATTTATTATTAATTTATAGAAGTGAAGATTTCTACCACCTAGATCTTTGAAATTTTGTATTTATATTTGTTGAACCTCAAACTTATAGGAAAGATTAATGCCATACTGTTACAAATCGTTCAAAATACGAATAAAATCATACAATAAAAAAAAATCTTATACACATTCGCCACCTCCCACAGGTATGGCATTATCACACTTCTATTTATAATCATTCAGGAGTTGTTGAAAAAAAAATTTAGGGTGTTACAAATGGTTCGGCGAAAAAAAAATTTGCAGATTTTCGGCGGTATGGCGACCATTTGGGATCGTCCGAAAAGTATGGCATGGCGATTTTCGTAAATGGCTGCACGACGATGGTTACCTGTGCAAAAGTTAGCCTGGTACAAATGGTTGAATTGTTTTTTTTAAATCAACACATTCGCGTCGGTATGGCGGGCTGTAAGTCACACCGGAAAAGTATGGCATGACACTACCGCCTACTTCTTTTTTATGGGCTATCGGTAAATTCTAAAATTTTTGTGTTACAAATCGTTTGACTTCGCTATTTTTCTGACGAGTTCGACTAACGCCCACGCGACTAAGCCGCCGGTACCAGCGTTCACACCATCGTTTTTCTTTTTGTCATTGCGTACTAAGACCCCTGTAGAACCGCCATCCTGTTACAAATGACTCGAAATTTTCTGTCAGTATCTCCCGGTCTATAGAGTCGAGTTGTATAAATCTATCTGTTTGCTAGTCTATACTTTTATAAGATGTAAGGTTTGTGACGTTGTAGGGCTTAATCCTTGGATCTACTCAACCGATTTTAAAAATGATATTACCAATAGAAATATCTGGGGGGTCAGGCTATATTTTATTTTGTTTTTATCCCGGGTCAGCACCACGAAGCCTAAATTATCTGGATATAAAGGCAGACCCCAGTCATCGATCCTTTATCTGTTCCATACACAGGTTCCATACCTACTTTTTATTGTCTGTTATCTATTTGCAGACCTGCAAACGCTTGAGGCCTCTGCAAATGTTCATGGACAGTGGTAGGACTTGACATCGAGCGACCCGCCTACTCCTTTGCCTATGACCTATGACTACAGATAAACAAATATTTTTTTACTATAACTTAAAAAACATTACCTCTCGCTCACACATTGCGTGTAGGTATACCAAGTATACTGATAAGTGATAACCGAACTTTGTGCGTCACAGTTGTGTTAAAAATATAGGTATATTTTTTGCAATGTTAATACAATGTTGCGATCGGAATTTCCTCACAGCCGCATCATCCGACCGTGTTCCAATTAATTACAATTAATTAAAATGTTTCGTATCCATAATTATACCTAACGCATTGTCGTAAACATGTCTAAACTTATTATGTATACATTGTTTCATAATATTCGCTATTTGCCATAAATAGGTACAAGGGCATCTTATTTCAATGATTGAGTTCGTGATTCTTTAAAGTAGATTTGAAAGTTTGTACTTATAGTTAATATAAAAGTACGCTTTCATTGTATTTTTTAAATTAAAGAAAAGTTTGGAAATCTCATACTTTATGTAAGTACTATAATAATTGAACAGTAGCATTTTTGACATTTAAAAAATCATTAGGGCAAACAATGAAACTTACTTTTTTTATGGTATGTATTTATTTCTTTGACCCTGTTCAATTTAAAAAAGTAAAGTAGATGTCTACTATCCGAAACCATATTATAAATTATAAACTGACAGTCTATATTTATTGAAGATCGAAGAGCACTCTCGGATAACGGTCTTGACACCGAATGTTTTGGTAAAACATGTATAATGTATTTCTAGTTACTTAGAAAGTTTCATCGTTTGACCATGAACGTAAGATTCAGATGTTATCGCTCTTAGCGGATTATAACATTATGTAATGTTTGGTAAAGCACGCAATATGGCATATGTGTTAATAGATCATATACGCCGCAATAGTTATTATGTTATGGTTATTAAAATTGATCTTTTCGAATGATGATTTTGGCAATAGGCACTTGTCATCTTATTAGTGGTTGAAGGTCGTTACTTGCTTAATAAATCGATATTTACAACTATCTAATGAAACATTACTAAATATTAGTTACGTTACGCCCGTGGCTTCGCCCTCGTGGTCTTGGTGGCCCTAGATGGTATGGTAGCTATGTGATTCTTCACCGCGCTAAAACGTATCCTGCCTATTATGACTGCTTTGAATTAAAATTTTAAATGGGTTCACTAACATGAAGCTAGATTTTGGGGTTCCGTACCCAAAGGTTGAGACGGGACCCTATCGCTATCGGCGACGGGACGCTATCCTGCTGGCTGTCCGTCAATCTATCTCATGAACCGTGATATTTGACAAATGAAACTTTCAAAGATAATGTGAAATCTCCTGCCGCAATAAAACAAACAATAAAAATGGAGGGCAACAGTTAGCACGGTCATAAATTGGATTTGTCATTTTTTTTTGAGTTAATCTTTACGCTCTTATTTGTACGGAACCTTTAGTGTCGCGAGTCCGACTCGCACTTGACTGATATTTTATTGGAGTAGTAATATAAAAAAGTTAAATCTGAGGCGTTCCATGTACCTAAGGCTTGAAGTGCTAAATCTGTGGGTCAAAATCGAGTCTAAAAAATAGTTGATTACATACCTACAAACATACACTCTTACGCAAATGTATAATTTATGAAATATGTTATTTAAATATCACATTTCTATTGGTCCGAAAATTTTTAGAGCGACTTACAAAAGCACGATGCTATCAAGGAAGTTTCAGTTGAATTAAAATATACCTACTTATAATAATTATAATATCTATGTCGCATTCGAAAAACGTAGATATTAATAAGATTTAATATAGAGAAATAATTAAATTAAAAATTACAGTAGTTTGTAAGTAGGTGTGTTTGTAAGTAATACGTTTCAAAGTAATTCATTATTCTGTTTTTGGGTTAAACACAAATGAAACAAATATTTGCATATAGTAGGGGAGACCGAGGGGAGTTGAAACAATTTTCACGTTTTGTTTAATATAACTCATACTATTATCAGAAATCTTATGGTACTGGTACCAATCGATAGGTTATTCTATACCTACACTTGCGAATGGTTAGCATAAATAAACAGTAAGCGTTAAAAATGATGGTGAAAAATTGACTTAATCGCAACAAGTCAACTTGTTTCAATTCCCCTCATACCGAGGTAAGATGAAACAGAGGTCGAGGAGAGTTGAAACATTATGATTCTGGGGAGTACTAGGAGCTGCAAAATAAAAATGTTGATTTGATTCAAAGGTTTTAATTAAAACTTATATTTTCAAGTGATCAACGACCTTTATTTGTAATATTTTAATGACATATCAGTCAAGTAGGTCTAATACAAATAATAAACACTTAAATTAATAAAAATTAACATGCAAATAACAGTCAAATCAACAAAATATTTTACATTTTTATAAAACTAAATCTTTGACATAAAATAGTTAATAATCAGTAGTTTTTTAAGTATTACAATCAGTACCTACTATAATAAACTATTTAAGGAACAATAATTAAAAATAATTTGGAAAATCCAAAAGTGCACGCCTCATAATTTTTTTAAATAAATATTTATTAATTATTATTTTTGTTTATTTAATAACAATTAAACCACATCGAATCAGACCCTGAAAAATGAAAGGGTTCTATTCCTGAGCATACTCAAGCGTAAGAGAAAAAAAAAGACTCGATTAGTAAAGTATTTCGGTCGCTATCGTGTTAACAAGAAAAAGGATCCGCACATACAGACACACGGACGTCCAAGACAGAACTTTTTTAAACTGTTTTTAACTAGTTTAAATAACAAAAATGACATCAAAAATATCATGAACGTTAAAAATAGTGTTTTTTCTTAATATGTGTGTGTATGTTTTATCTTACAAGTGCAATGTATGATACATAAAGACATTTTAAGTTTGAAAAATCAGATGTTTTGCGCAAAGTGACAGTAGTACCCACCTCAACGCTTCGCTTATGAGGCGTGCAAAATTTCAAAAACAAAGTTCTCCACCAGCATAAGCTTCCTGAGCCCGAGTCCACAATTGGCATTTCAGACATTGAGCCCACTTTTCTTTGGATCTGTTATTTGAATATGATTCCATACAGCAAATGCAGCAGGATTCCTATTTTTCTTCATCACTATCTTCTTTTCTTGACAACCTTAACCTTTTTAGTTTTACAGCCTGGTTTTGATCTTTTTCTTGCTTTAGTTCCTCCAGTAGGCATGCTTAAACAAATAAACACATTAAATCTACAATCAAATCCTATAATCTTCGTACTTTTTAGCTATAATCAGATATTAAATAGAAAACAAGGAGAGTTGAAACAGTCTGTTTCAAATCACCTCGGTGAGAAAAAACCTCCCAATTTTTACTCAAATCACGATCAAGCAGTAAATACACAGAAATCAAATTTACCAAGTATATTTCAAGAATCTATAGATAATAAGTTTTTAAAACGTATATAACTCAACCCAAAAAACAAAACCAATATTAAAGTACAAGCATCGCAAAAAATCATGAAATACTTACTTTTTGCGATTTTCGGCACATGTCATTCAGAACTACAAAACTGCACAAATGACGCTACCGGCGTGAACTGAAGTGATAGCTGGTGGCGGGAGGTGGTTAAAAAAGACGTTGCCAGATCGCTAAAGGTTTTAAGTTCCGAGAAATCGGGACTGTTTCAACTCACCTCTGTTTCTAATCCCCTCGGTCTCCCCTACGCATAGATAATTGCACTGGTCTACATTACGCAATATTTTTTTAATACACTTGAATATTTTATCCTTGTAAGTAATATTCTTCATAATATGATAGGTATTTACATACGACTAGATTTAACTAAAAAAAAAATGTGTGGTTTTATGAAACCACGGTAAAAGTGAAACTGTTCGGACGGTTCCGAACACTGTTTTGTGTAGCGCATGTCGCGTGACGGTCGGCTGCCTACTCGGCAGCCGCGATACACGCGACATGCGCTACACAGACCAAAAAGTTTGAGACGATGCAGATGTAATAAGTTTCACTTTAAAAACTAGAATCAGAACAATATTTTTTATAACCGGTTCGATCAGACACGGGAATACACGGAATGCCTATGTGGCTATGTTATATAAGTATTAAGTACCTAGTTACATACAAAAAAAATATAGAAAAAATTTAGACACATAATATTATATGCCTTGAAGATCTATAAATTAATATGTAGTTACATAACTACGTAACGTAACGGCACCAGTCTTGTACAGATTAAGGAAAAAATTGAAGTTTTTTGCAAATTTCTCGTAGGTTTTTTAACTTTATTGGATATTGTTTAGTTATACCTTTAGTTCAATGTTAGTTTAACGTAACCAATGTTAGAAAAAAGATTACAATGCATAAATAAAGAAGTTATTTATAAATTAAAAAACCACTTTTTTGCACCAGTGTTGGACAGTGAAAAATCTAATGATGGACACCCAGTTTTAGACAACATCCAGTTATGAACACCCATTTATGGACTGTACCTAATGTTGTTTCTCCAGTTATTTACACTTGGAGAAGACTTATAGTTAGCAATATAATCTTGAAAATGATGATTGGAATACAATAAATCGGGGATGCATTTATGAAAAATAGTACTAAATAATTATTTTGCATACTTATAATATTTTAAAACAGTTTTAATTTCCATTTTCTAGGCAAAAATTGGACAAATGCATCGTTAAATACGAGTTATGTCCGTTAAGAAACACCAATATTGTTTTTTTTTCTCAATAAGTCAGGGATGAAAAATATAACTAAAAAAGTACTGCCATTCCATCCATTTTGGGACTTATTCTTCTTCGTTATATCACTCTAGTCAGAGCGAACGTGGTCAACATGAGGTTTGGGGGGGGGGGGTAGATGGTACCCGCTTCACGATGTTCCACCATATCTCTCTGTTTCCTGGCATTCCGCTACACTCGTGAAGTGAATCACCAATCTGAATCCGCCAGCAGCCTTAATCTGATCGGTCCATTAGAGGAGGGTGCACGAGGGTGCTACGATTCCAAATTGTAGCACCCTCGTGCTACAATGGATTCCAAATTGTAGCACGAGGCAAAAAGCTTTTTTTAAACTGTTGTCAAGATTGTGTGGATGAAATTTAAGCATGTATGCTATATGGTGGTGGAATTTAGCAGCAGACAGCGATCCAAACAGTTCATCAGAGAACTCTCTATGATAGATGCGTTACAATACGCATAAGTATGCGACTTCTCTACGCAGTGATAGAGAATGAAGCCGAGAACGAGTCGCACAGCACATAATGACCCATTGTTCTAAAATATATTCTTCATGTTTAGATAGATATTATGTTGTTGGACCCATTAGTGTAATTTTAACAAAAAATATCAATGTCCATTATAGGAACCAAAGCAAATCCAATCATGGACAATTGTTGTACAATATTGGAACCCTTTGTTTGAATTGGTCGTGATAGGTATATTATTAATCAGAAAGAAAAGACAATACAGAGAAGCGCATGTAAATAATAACTTTAAAAAAAGTTTATTTTCGACATATGTCCATAAATGGATATATCCATAGAATTAAATCCAGTTATGGACACTGAAGAATTTTATTTAAACAACATAACCTATCATGATACTAAATCGTGTAATATTTCGTACACTTAACTACTATAAATAAAAGTAATATCAAATTTTGCTGACATTTATACAAAAATTATTTTAACCAAAATTGTGTCCTCACTTCCTTAAGGATTTCCTTAGTAAAAATGGATTTCTTCGAAACGAGTCGCAGCAACTAAACATAACGTTCTGCCATCTTCAAACATTTTGGCCGAATAAGATGAAGTGTCGTATTCTGATAGCTTATGAACCAAACTTTTATTTTAAGTATTGCCAAATTATATAACGTTAATTTTGGCCTTAATATTTAAATTTAATATTTATTTTGTCCATTACTGGATGCTTGTCCACCACTGGTGCCGTTACCTTACTTACTTTAAATTTAAACTAATTTCTACATTATTGTTTTTAGACATACTTAACTAACTTCTGCGAAAGATTGTCGTTATGTACGAGTGTGTACGAGTATAGACGTATTTATTTTTCTGATATTATTAAATGAAAAAGGAAACATTTGCACACGCCCTTCCAAACACCCGGACAAACACACCTACATTTAAAATAGGTTTCATTAAACGTGTTTAGTGTTGAAATACAACAAGCAATAGTTAATTACTCTACACGTAATTAAGATGGACATTGATGTAGTAATTGAAGGTCTATTCTCATGAATTACACAATATAAAAAAAGTAAAAGTTGTCTTGTGTTAGTTACACATTTGGTTATTAAAAAAACCTACTACGAATACAGAGCCCCTGTAGTGTAGTGTTATAGTAAGTAGTATGTAGAGAACAAACAAGGAGTCTGTAGAGTACCTATTAACTGTTATAAACAGCTATAGTTTATATCGGTATACGGGTATACCGCGTGTTCGTTGTGTTGAAAGAATTTTCGTACGGCCAGCAAACAATTTTACACCTCTATCACTCAACGATTTTTTTGAGATGTGTATGATCATTCTGAAATCAAACATATAAAATATACATTCATGTACCTATTTACTGATACACTTATATGCCGAAGGAGGAACCAAACCCCTCCCTTAGATATCGGAGACAATTTCCTAGAGGTCTATTATGCGCTTGTTAGACCCGCTCTTACGTACAATTTGTAGCAAAATGGCCGGAGTCGAAGAAATCGTCTAGAATTACCTCCTTACGTCTATTTTTAAAATAAGGGCGGCCGTACACGGACCGCTTCAAGCAGTTGACGCCGACCGATCGAGCTGTCCGTGTACCTACGTCGCTCAGCCGCGTGTACGGCCCTAAGACGTACTGGTCCGGGAGCCAGCAGCAGATTTTATGACCAAGTTCCTCTCAAGCGGTAATTAGTAAAATGCATCAAAGTATAGTATTATGAAGCCTCGTGAACGTCAGCTGGAGCTCGGTTGGGGGGAAGAGCGGTTGTAGCCTCCCGTATCAGCTGACGGTTTTTCCACCAAGATACAGCCAGCTGACATATATATTTATCCACAGTTACATATAAGCTATCATCAGGTAAATTTTTGTTTGAGAGGAAATAACGGAAAATAAATTTTTCTTTAAATTTAACTTTCATGTTCGAGACACCAGCTGACGTATAATACACCATGTTGTAACCAGCTGACTATTTTTTTTCGTTGAGATATTGGGTTAGCTACAATTTGACAAATTTTTAGCTGAGAGGAAATGAATGAATGAATGTATTTTTTTTCCTATGTGCGTGGGAGGCTACAACCGCTCACCTCCCCAACCGAGCGCCAGCTGACGTTCACGAGGCTTTATAATACCTACTATACTCTCATGCGTCTGACGAATTATCTCTTGAGAGGAAATAGTTAACCAAATTTGCACCTGGCTCCCTAACCATACTGAATTTACTAGTAAATTGACATAAAAATTATCTGGCATCTCACGAATGTAAAAAAATATATCAGCAGATCTAAAAAACGTGCTATATCGTTAAGCGTACTTACTGAAAATTGGAATGTTTATAAAACATTGGAATAGGATATTTCACGCCATATTTACAACAATCAAAACACTCAAACAATCTTTACAATGATTTATTGATATCACATTACAATTTACATTAAAACTTAAACTAAACGCCGAAAAAGCGTGACATAAACTAAGAAGCTTTTATTTATAAGTAATTTAAAATAAATCCACTAACATACATTATAGGTAAACTTAATTAATTTGCACGTCGATCATGATTAACCCGAAAAATAAGACGGAATACCATAATATCAAAACCTTCTTATTGGCACATTCAATAAGAGAGCATTAAATAAGTGACCTCAACCGAATTCTAAACAGAACCACAGTATAAAATATGTTTAATAATTATACTGAGACCGAAATTTGAGCCGTCTTGAAGTTGTGGGATCGTTTGATTTGTTGATTTCATTTTTTGGTAAAAAACATTATGACGTAAAGAAACAACATGCGTCTTTCACACGAGCATGTGGTAGGACCACATGCATCCACCAATCCAACATCAGTAGAAAATGGTAACAATGTAGTGTTGCTCTTACATCTAGTTATCGAATTTGTTTTCATCAATTATTAAGCTAATCATCGATCTTAATTCTTCCGTCGAAATAG
The DNA here is from genome assembly GCF_061535395.1 of Colias eurytheme. NCBI lineage: Eukaryota > Metazoa > Arthropoda > Insecta > Lepidoptera > Pieridae > Colias > Colias eurytheme. Next base: position 3,425,112 of record NC_142980.1, read on the forward strand.
AACTATCTAAATCAGCCGTTAACAAATGTCAATTTAGTTCTTAATAATAACATTATTAATGGGAACTATATTTTCTATCACCAAAATTTATATTTGTCATCAAGTTGTATCACCTAATAAATAGATCTATCACCACGAAATATTTTCGTTCTCAGATAAACAAAAATTGTTTCCAGGTATGAATTATCAAATTAATGTTAATATATGTGTAAAATAAGAAAGAGATCAATAACCAATAAAATTATATTGCATTACATGAATATAAACTTCGTTCTTATAATAACAGTTTTGTTACTTAAATAATAGCTCTGTGCTCAGAATGGTAGATCTGTCACCAAATAAATCGATTATCGATCCCTGACTGCGACTCCTTTTTATTTGATATTTTGTCACCAATACAGTAGTAACATTTTATTTCGTTCAGATATTAAATTAATAGTATCCGTTACCAATTTAATACATCAATTTATAATTTTAATGAAAAAATGATCAAAGGGGCGGAGACAAATTGGCGCGCTTTAAAAATTGACCAATGATGACCAAATGATAATTCAGTGGTTATCATTTTTAAGAATAAATAATAATTTTTTTACGTTAATTAAGTGTTTTATCTACTATTCTGCTAGCCATAAGCCAGCTATTTTAAACCAGCGCTGATTGTTCAGTGGTATTTATTTAAAACAATAAATATTGATTATTTTCACTTTAATTGTTTTATTTAGGTACTACTCTGCTAAAAAAATTATTTAAATATAATTTATACTACCACTGGAAATTTAGAACCTTGGGAGTCTAGTTAAGTAGCAGCTTAAGTAGCAGAATCTTTTGGTTGAAACGATGATACAACCCTAATTTTTTATTTGAACTTAATGCAATTTTCTAGTACCTAACATAATAGTCCGGGATACATCGCCCATTTTTGCAAGTGATTACTATCAAGCTAATTTTTCGTGAGTAGCTTTATTTTGATGAGATGCCCAATAATTTCATGTACAAAACTCTCGATTGTGGTAGCTACCAGAGGAAACAAGGTTAAAATATTTTGATTTGATGGTTCTCAAATATTTATTACGCAATTTGTAGGACAATATGTCTGTTGAATTATATAAGTATTAAATAAGTGAAAATAAAAAAATCAGCTGGTTAGTAATCATTTATGATGACTTCGTTATCGATACACATTGGAAAGGGGGACTCTTTGATCAAACCATAGATTTTGTAGGACAAATATTTTTTCGAATAATTTAGATAATTATCTTGAGATTGAACAAAAAAAAACATTCAGTTATAGTCCTTTTCACCTATGATGATTCCTGTGACACTTCATCGTGTTCCGAATTACGAATTTTATGTTTAAAAAGTCAAAATAATTTTAGTGCATAATATTTTTATTTTATGGCGGCATTATTACCAAAAATATAAAAATGAAACATCCTAAGCTTATAAATCAAAACCAGTATTGTTTAGTTTAATATAATGAAAAATAAAATAAAATAACACAAAAATATAATACCTACGCAATTCGTGTACATGAAATGGATCGTTGAAAAATCATAGAGTTGGAAAATCATATAATCGGCGCCCATCTTGTGATCGTTTGTCAATCGAGTCAATCGTCTGTACGAGTGCGTCAGCATTGTATACAAGTTGCATTTTTATATTGATACTTTACGTAGTATTCTGTTATTGTTACTAATTGTTATTGTTGACTTTTTGTTGCTGTTGTTTGCTAAGTTTCCTTAGTTAATTGTTGGCGAATTGCCGAAAAAACTAATTTTGGTACTATATTCAAATCGATTTCATTTCCATATAGAATATTATCGATTATCGGAAACAATTGATACGATTTCAGTAACCGACATCTCTACACGTGTCAAAAATCGATGTGTCACAGGAATCATCTTAGGTGGAAAGGTGTAAATAATATTTGAGAACCATCAAATCAAAATATTTTATCCTTGTTTCCTCTGGTAGCTACCGCAATCGAGAGTTTTGTACATGAAATTATTGGGCATCTCATCAAAATAAAGCTACTCACGAAAAATTAGCTTGATAGTAATCACTTGCAAAAATGGGCGATGTATCCCGGACTATAATATGATTTATCGGTGATCTCTTTAAATTAGTTTGGTTAAATACTTATTAGGATACACCTATTATAATACACACAAAAACATTTATTTGGTACTAGACCTTATATCTCAGGATTTTAGGTGATTTATTGTGGAACTGATTTTGCATTGTTTGGTGACTACATTTTGGTGACAGATCTACTATTTTGAAACTAATTAAATTGGTGATAGCTTAAATGATACCCATTATTAATTAAGTATAATAAAAGCCCTGTTGTCCATTAGCAAATCTTACAACGATTTGAGAATCTAAAATATTACTTTGATGATTGATCACAATCCTAATTCTCAAATTGATTTTAAATTTAATTGTTTTTGTTAGTCAATAGAAATAGACATGGTATAGTACTTAATTGAGGGGGTAAATTTTCATCAAACAGGCAATATTATATTCCTAACTGCGTTCTGTAATTACCTACTAATACACATCAAACGATCCACGCAAGGTTACTGACTTACAATATAAATGCTTAGAAGTCTCCTCACAACACTGAACACTAGTCGATCTCCAACTTCCTAAAGCTGCCTTCCACGGAAGCCATGCCGCTCTTTAAATTGTTCGTCGAGTTTCTGGAAGAAATGATTCCTCTGGTGCTCAATATCTCCATCTTATCCAGGTCCAGTAGCACTTGCCTTTTTTCCAAAAGCAACTTCTTCGTGTGGACTATCATGTCTTTCATGGGAATGTCACCTCCGAACTCCTTTGGTATGCAGGCCACGTCGACTTCTTTGTATATGCTTTTCACGTTTGAATGTAGCTAAAAAATAACTAGATGTTAACGGTGGGAAGCTTTGAGATATTAAAATTCAATTATAAAGGACTAAAAATCAATTTAATTTCTCGTCTCTGTTTAAATTTGTATTTGAGAAAATTGCTTTTAAGGTTGGCGATTTTATATTTGTACCCTGAAAAACTATGTGCCGCTTGCCTCTTGGGACTGCGATAAAATAAAATTTCTCGCAAGCATTTCTTATTACTAATAAACTTAGTATTGGCTTATTCTTATAATTTCAAATATCGTGTCAAAATTGGTTCAGTCGAATCAAAAATTTATCGAAAAAAAAGGCAGATACAAAAAGCTAATATTACACTACACACTTAAATTTAAAGTGCATAGAAAAAAGAATTCAATCGGTACATAATAACACAAATAACAAGCGATAATGCCACCAATAATTTGGTTAGTCCGAAAGCTATTACCACTAATAGCTTGATTGAGGCTATTGCTAATTACAAATTAATTTTGGAAAATTCAAAAGTGCACACCTCGACCTTGCCAAAGTATAATTGAATCTATAATTTATGTAACGGAAAAACATTTAATTAGACAATCTATACACGCAATACCTTCCACGATCAATAATGCAATGCTAGTACAATAGGGATGGAATTGAGGGTGCGAAATAATTAGGTTTATTGCGTATGCAACGTGCAGTCAATTTCATTGGCCCTTGATTGTGTATCACGGAAGCCATGGGTATTTGTGGCTTAATCACGACATGTATGAGACCGATCCTTTTTTATTTAAAAATATAAGACTACTTGAAGAATAGACAAAATATATACCTACAAAACGTTACATGTTTTAATAAATATTTGAGTTTTCATTGCAGTAACTATAAAGGTCTTGATTAAATTATACTTACATGTAATCTGTTGCCGATTTTGGGAGATACTTTCGTGGCAGCAAAATCGATGATGTATTTGAGAGCAGCCGGGACGTTGAACAGTTGCAGTTCCTTGTGACGCATCGGGAGAGATTGCTGTAAGAAGAAGTTGTTGTTACTGAAGAATATAGGAAAAGAAGATCGTTTCCTAATAGCCTTGTGAAACTAAAGAAGTAAAGATCGAAAATGGCATCTATGAGATACCTTACCCTAACTTATATTTAAAATATTTTAAAGGCAAATGTAACTCTATCTGTCTGTCTCTTCTTTACGCTTCAACTACTGAGCCAATTTTCGTGAGATGCATAGATACATTGAAACCCGAGAAAGGACAATAAATATTTTTTCTATCGAAGGAATTCTTCGTCCTCGTGGTCTATCCAACAATAAAATGTTAGCAAGTTTCTGCTGAATGGAGTCAAAATTATGTCTGTTTGAAAAAAGGGTTTTTGCCGAGAAAAGCTACCTACATTAAAATATATTGATGGGGCAAAATAAAGTTGCTATACTGTTTTGATAAAGAAAATGTCGTACAAGAAGCCGTAATTGGATCCATGTTCTTAAGCTAATCTATGAGCACAGAGCATTCACTGCTTCAACTTCATTAAACTTGAATTTCCATTTGAAATAGCATGTAATCCTAGATTTCAATCGAATGTCTATTCCAGAGCTCATTATTTAGCTTTCAAAGTAACATGATAACATCCTTGTAGAGCGTCTTATATTCTAATCACAAATTATAAAATTTTAAATTTTATTGTTTTATTTAAATAACCAATTAAGTACTTAACTACAAAATATATGTTGTATAATATTTGGTCACACTAAAAGCACTTTTACTGGCTTTTTCTCATTAGGGTTCATACTTAGAAGCATTTTTAAAATCCGTCGAGTAATATTTAAATAGACTATAGTCCTTTCCACCTAAGATGAGTTCTGTGACACATCGATTTTTGACACGTGTAGAGATGTCGGTTACTGAAATCATATCAATTGTTTCCGATAATCGATAATATTCTATATGGAAATGAAATCGATTTGAATAAAGTACCAAAATTAGTTTTTTCGGCATTTCGCCAACAATTAACTAAGTAAACTTAGCAAACAACAGCAACAAAAAGTCAACAATAACAATTAGTAAAAATAACAGAATACCACGTAAAGTATCAATATAAAAATGCAACTTGTATACAAGGCTAACGTACTCGTACAGACGATTGACTCGATTGACAAACGATCACAAGATGGGCGCCGATTAAATGATTTTCCAACTCTATGATTTTTCAACGATCCATTTCATGTACACGAATTGCGTAGGTATTATATTTTTGTGTTATTTTATTTTATTTTTCATTATATTAAACTAAACAATACTGTTTTTGATTTATAAGCTTCAGATGTTTCATTTTTATATTTTTGGTAATAATGCCGCCATAAAATAAAAATATTATGCACTAAAATTATTTTGACTTTTTAAACATAAAATACGTAATTCGGAACACGATGAAGTGTCACAGGAATCATCCTAAATGAAAAGGACTATAGTAACTACAGTACAGTAAAATCATAAAACTTATAAAAATATAAATAATTCCTTTTCATAGTATATTAATTTAAATTTTAAAGCAGCATTAAACCCACGTTGTAAAATATCACATAAGCTTTTATTAATAACTAGCGGTCCGCCCCGGCTTCGCCCGTGGTACATAATATTTACGTTTTCTCTACATAAGAACCTTAATAAGAACCATCCTCGTACTTCAAGGAATATAATAAAAAAAGAATTATCGAAATCGGTTCAGCCGTTCTCGAGTTATGCGCTTACCAACACATTTTGCGTTTCATTTTTATATATAAAAGATTATTCATCCATGATCCATAGGTACGTAAGGATTATGCTTTATAAAGCGCTATTCACAATAAATCACTAGCCTGCAATACTGCAACTACAACTCGACGACAATAAGTAGGTAAAAAATAACGCTGCAGTGGCAAATTTGTATGTGTTTGTGGCAAAAAAAATCACTTGGCGTCTCACGGAAAATTGAAGATATCAACTGTTTATAGTAATTTATTCTCATAATAAGTAAGTAGTAAATGCACGCGACATTCAATACTTCATACGACTAGTCGTACAGTCCTAGGACCGTATTCACATTGCAACCCGTCGCACACGACTAAAGTCGTTAGACGGTTAGACGATCGATCGTACATACATGCATTATCATATTTATATTATGTGTAAATATCAAACAATTACGTCACTTTCGTATATTAAATTCAAGGATGAATAATCGAGACGCGGTAATTGGAGCCATTTTTTGTAATTAAGCAATAGTAAATTTAGCAAAACCGATTACACTGATTATCTGCATGCATCTAAAGGATTATGGAGGAAAAAGTTGTTTCCTGAATAAATCGAGAACAGCAGTTATTTCGATTATAATTATATCTATACTAATCTATACTTAATATTATAAAGCTGAAGAGTGAGTTTTTTTTGTTTGTTTGTTTGTTTGAACGCGCTAATCTCAGGAACTACTGGTCCGATTTGAAAAATTCTTTCGGTGTTAGATTATTAGATAGCCCATTTATCGAGGAAGGCTATAGGCTATAATATATCATCACGCTAAGACCAACAGGAGTGGAGCCACGGGGGTGAAACCGCGGGGAGCAGCTAGTAAATAATAAGAGAAATCTATTATCATTAAATTTTAGTAACACATACATAATATGGAAATTCGCAAGCTTTTTCTACATATATACAGATTTTTATACACGGAATCCGTTTCCAAATATTAAAAATATTAAATATTCCAATAGAACATTCTCGACCCACCTCTCCCCATTTAAGGAGCCTCGCGAAGTCCACAGGGTTCCAAGACGTCACATGTGTCTTGGAGGAACCGCTTCCATCACCCACGTGCACGAAGCCCTGCACCTGGTCCGTGGAGTCTTCCATCAGGGTCTCGTAGACCACCAGGTGGGCGCGTACCATATCCCAACATGTGAACTTAGTAGCGTTGAATTTACCTGGAACAAATAAGAGCTTATAGCTTTCGGCTCACGGCTATTTTGTCTAAAACCTAATAAATTATACACTAAAACCTTCCTCTTGAATCACTCTATTAAAATAACTTTATCAAAATCCATTGTCCTGTTTTAAATATCTAAGCATACATGCATACAGACGCGGGAAACGAATTTGCTTTTTACTATAGTGATGTTTGTGTTGTGATAACATACAGGTGTAAAACTGAAAAAGTACCTAACTACCGCTTTTGTTTCAGTAAATTTTTTACGCAGGACTTTCTTCATTTACCTACTTTAAGAAGATTTTTACAAGCCTTTTTTGGCTTTGATTTTTAAATAAAGTTAAGGCAAATCGTCCATGTACTTATATACTTTATGAGTGTGATTCAATGGCTAAACTACCTGAAAGCATAATATGTTTGTTTTAACATGAATATTATATCAATTCAGAATGTTGAAGTACCATCATTATTACTAATCGTCCATGATATTTCCAGCATTGAAATTGTAATATGCTTAATTGGTTGCGTATTACAATTATAATCTCAGCTCTTATAAAGGATTAAAATGTATAGCTCTTGCCTCTTACAAAGGATTGTAATCAGTAATGTACATATAGGAGTGGTCATTGAAAATTTCAACTGCCAATTTCGACCACTGTAGTCTGTAAGGCGCTTATAGCATATAATGGACCTAATTACGTAGTTAATTCCGCTAGATTTTAACAAGTTCATAATTAAAATAATTTCACTGTATTATTCATCAAACCTCATACATAATAATTAATAATATTCAAACATCCTATAATTACGAATACACAGGATAGGTACCTACAGACTGATTAGCCTTATAAAGAGAGCAGTATATTTTTTTAACCCTTTGCAATAAAGAGGATAGATATAAGATCTATGAACAAGTCAATATTCATACAAATTTGAACAAGTCTAGTTTTATTCGTACAAAAATAACTTCGTTTCGATTACAAAACCTCTAAAGTTCTTTGTATTTTTATTACGTTAAGAAAGGTCAGAATAACATGTCAATAAATCATAACAACGATTATCCTCCGTAATAGAAACCTGTTTGTTATAATCTTTACGAAATCTTGTGCGAAATTAAGTCCACTTATCCAGTATTTTTTATGATCATCATTGTTATTGCGTGTGGTATGAATTACGAACAACTTCTTATAACGCATTACTAACGCATACGAAACAACAGGTCTTTAATGATGGTAAATACCCAAAATCCACTTATTGAGACCTACTTTACATTGTTATAATTAATTATTTTTTGTCGAGACTTATTATTAGGCAGTCTATGTACAAACAGTATGTTATTCTATTACTACATACCCAACAAAAAAATATTTTTAACTAGGTACTTATAGCCTAAAAAAATGTTTTTGTGACACAACACACATCTTAAAAACATAAGTAAGTATAGTAAGCATATATACACAAAAACAGCTTCACATTGATCTTATAAACAAGCAAATGAGATATCACATGGTTATGATACAGCAATTTCGCACATTCATTACCGTATGATCTTACCTGAAGCGTTGGATTCGCTCATAATGTCAAAGTCATTACCTTCGCGTTGCAAGTTCACATCGCAAGAATCACATACAGTAAATAAACATCGCAAAGCATTAACACCATATTTTATCCAATTTATAATAATTATTGCATATAAATAAGTTATGATCTAGACTAACGAGACACGTCTTGATGTTATCAAATACGTATCTAGTATCTACAATCGGTTCGTGATTTTATTATGTAGATTTTTAACGTTCCCAACGAGTAAATAAAATTAATAACACAGAAGATGACTTTGTATCAAGCCATTGTCTTTATTTTTGCAAATATAAAATAATTAACGTTAGACAGTTATGTACTGATCTTTTAATTATAAAATAAACCAACACCAGGTTTAATACTGCTGCAATTACATATATCTAATTTGCATTATACAAACAGTAAAATTGCTCATATTATTAGCCAATTCCTTGTTGCTAGTTGTTTTTTTTACATCCATTCACCATAAATAACTACGAAAAGAAGCAACATGACGCTGCAGCGGTCACTACACACAGCAAACGAGTTTTACTTATAGATACGTCATCAACTTACTCATGTTATACACGATGACCCGGCGACCCTTGCTGTCACGAACTGGGGAAACGGCTATGTACCTTAAATGGAGAAATAATTTTGTAACGTCATACATAATATGATTGCATTATATAACGGCGCTGGGAGGTCAAGGCTCCGCGTGGGAGCTTTCGAATAACCAGTCCAATATACCTTAAAACTAAAGAATATAGATTGGGCAAGCGCCTTTCATAATACGGATGTCTGCTTTGGTAACCATGTTAGTGGGTTTAAAGAATTTTTCGCAAGATCGAGGCCAATATCAGCATTTGTAATTAGCGGGCCTATATCGCGTGTGCAGTGAAACTATAATAGGTTAGACTAAGTTTCTTCTTTTAAAGGATAACACAAAAGTTTACCTACACTTAGTGTATTGCTGTAGGAACTCCAATAATCTTGTTTGTTTACTTTATATTGTAGAGAAAATGCATTATTCGCTTCACGGAGCGAGACTCGAGACGTAGTATGCATCAGCTATTAAAGATTCAGGCACATCAAGAGCAATACAGATAATATACTAGTAGAACTAATATAAATTTCACGGTACAGAAGTAAATGTATTTGCATTTCGTTGGTATACGCATTGCACTTAATATTTATGCAAAACATTTTCCTGGCCTATAATTTATATTGACTCGTTTATGCAAAGCATTGTTCTTGGCCTTAAAGAGAGGAAGTTATCGATATTATCATAAGTTTGAACATAGAGGACAAACGGAAGTTCGTTGTGGTTGAATAAGGGGACAAACCATGCGTAGGCTATAAAAAAAAATGGTATTGGAAAACCCAAATAAGGCCTTTATATCGAGAGCCTTGAAACTGTTACTAATAAAACAGGGTTTAGATTAACATCAAAATAACAACAAGGTTAATCAAAGACAAGTGACAGGTCTGAATGTTTATATCGGTTACCAAAAATAATATAGGGTAACATAGAATTGTATACATTGAAATATAAAGCATGCAATATAAGCTTGCTCCGTCGAGTTTGTCGTTTAGAAAATGCGACCCATTCAATTGATTGATTGTGATCGTTTAACGGCACTTACTACAATTGATTTCAAGTCATCATACATCAAGAATGAGATAAATAACCCCGACAATTCCCAACGTGCCCTAATGGCTGCATCACTACATGTATTTTAAATCATTGTCAAAGGCTCTTTCTATATTACACTTTCGTTTGTACTTTGACGTAAGTGTTATCTCAATTATAACGATTATGCCTATACATTATAATTTCGCAATGGATTATCATTTTTCAATTATTATTAGATTAACTTCCACTGAAATTAGTTGACTAGCCTTTATCCGGTTATATGAACGTTACCATAAATTGATTATGAGAAAACGGTGCAGCAAATAATTCCTGTTGTAAACATTCTGCTTTCGTAGAATCATTTCTCGTTAATATTCTCTTCAATAATTCGAGGAATATTTATATGAAAACTTATAAATGCGTACCCATCGCTGAGAATTTCCTTGAGATTCGCTTCTTCGCAGTCCAAGTTTGTCATACAATCGCTATAAAATTTTCTGAGGTTCAGATATTTAAGCAGCGTTTGTTGAGCCATCGGTATACTGAACTTCTTGTGTCGTAGAAAACGTAGTAAGAATGTGTCATCTGCAACAAAAACAATCATTAGCACTTTAAGGAATTAGAATGAACACTTGTACAATTTTGTAACAATGAGAAAGTTATTGAAGTGTGTTTCAGACCCTGTAAAGAGTGACATAAGCGGTGCGGTAAACAGAGCATTGTTTACGGTAGTATTTAGAATATTGTATTGAAGATTCTCAATGTAGAGTGTCTAAATATGCAACGACTTTAACAAATTATTTGATACCCTGAGTAAACAGCGAGGAGAAACTTCATATACCAATCTAATCTACATTTTTTCTACTTCTATTTCTATCATGTTTTGCTAAGTTAGTTTGAGATCAGTACTTATTCCACAATATTGTTTTCTACGCTTAAAAATATTGTGGCATCAAGTGACGGTTCATTAGGCGGATCTACACTCACCGAACTGCATCGCGCAGCAATTGCTTTACGAGGCTACTTGTTCTGTGCGGACTCTTTCCTTGATATCAACATGCATAGGAGTACACTGTACAAACGTACCTTGTCTAACGTTTTTGATGTCCGTGTTCTTCTGTATCCACTCTCGCATAATGTGCAACGCCTGTTCCCTGGTGGCCGGTGTCTCTCGCAACTCGACGGCTGCTGTGTTCCGCACTTTGCAAGATATGAGGTCGTCTTTCTCGCATTCGTTAGACGCCAGTGTTGTGCCCACTGTGAGCAGCATGCTTGCGGTCGTCATTTTGTTCTGCAAGAGATGGTTCAGTTAGAAATTGTGGTACAAAGAGATGAGATATAAAGGAGTTGATAGGTTGCTTCGTGGCATTTAAGGGATCGTATAGCTTTAATCATGTAGTTCAAGATTAAAGATAGAGGATATTTTAGATCATTAATTGTCTTCTTTATAAAGGCATAAAAGAACTGTAAAGACATACAATAAGCTGCTACCTTTTATATTTATTAACTAACTACGAGGTTAAATTAATACGTATTAAAAAATGTAAGATAGAGAACCCTTTATAAACTGCTCGTCTGTTGTTGTCTGTTCTATTAAAATAGGAAGGTATCGTACGACGATAGGATCTAATTAACTTTTAATTGTTTACAAGTCTCGCCTCCGTCTGCCCTCTTTGAGAAAATCTCATCTCTTTTAAATAATAGGTACTTATATGCAATAGCTATTGTAAAAATCTACATAATATACAAAACACTTATGATAAAATATTATATCTTTCTAATTTTATGTGCAGGCCACGGCCATATTATAGTTGCGGTTTCCTTTTCAAGTTTAAGCAAGAACAGGTTTATTAATCAAACACATGTTACCATTATATTGTAATATGTGATCGATGAATCACACTCTACTTAAAACCACATTAAAACGTTGCAATTTTAGCTGAGCTAGGGTTATCAAAATAGAGAAAGTGTTTCAATTATTTATAGATATTTTATAGATTTTTATGGACAGAATGAAGATGAAGAATTTTCAGATACAAACTGTAGTGAAAATTCCTACAAAACGTTCGAAATACCTCACTAACACAAAAGTACACATCAACGATCCTCCAAAAGGTACTTCTAAGCAGATGCCTGCATAAGAGTATCATCGATGGGTATGATTATTTGAGTGAGCAGTTTTTAACGTTTTGTCCCTACAAAACTCCCTAGTTTCACTACTGTTTGTATCTGTTTACTGTGCAAGTAACGCCTACTAAAATGTTCCTTACTTGTACTGTACGAAGAATCACGCAACGATTGAAGATGAAGAGCCACGAACGATTTTACATTAATATTGCATACTGATAAAATATTTGCGGGGAGTGGAATGTGCCAGTTCAGAAATTTGTTTAATAAATTAAAACTTTAATACAAACACTCACTAAAAAGTAAACGTAAAAAACTTTCATAATGCTGTAATGCCTTAGATGCATTTAATTAAATAGCCCAAGGCAAATGCCAGTATTTTCCAAGGTAGACACCGAAATTCATGACTTCCTTTTTCATTACAAAATATTTCAGATTAGAATTCTAGGTTAGATTTATAAAAATCTAATTAATAAATGGATTTACTAAATATGCACAAATTATAACTGTGAAAGCGTATGAACTGTGTTTAAAGAAAACCACCAATACAAAATGTAAATATTATATTCGATAATTCAAACAAAATGTTTATGCTTAGTAGAAACCTACCCGAATACATACATATTCAGGGGAGCAACAGAAAAAAATTGACAACCCTAAAGGTTATATCACAAAATGAAAGTCAACTGTCAAGCTATTTCAGGAACACATGCTGTTCAAGGTTTCTGTGCTGCGTAATACATACCTACATATAGAAAAAAATTACCAAATCATTTGGCATTTACTAATATCAAAATTACAACAAAATTATAGCCATTTGTAAAATCTCATTTGCAATAACCAAGTAATAATATCTAGATAACTCGTTATTAACACGTCAATATATATTAGACTACAAGCCCGCATAGGACAAAAATATGGGTCAAATGAACCACCAGGGGACATATCTAGAACGATAGCAGAGCAAAAAATAATAAGATTCATCACTATGCCGTCACTTGTAAGCTGTCCAACTGAGTGCAGATGAGAATTGAAAAGTACAGGTAGACTCGGTAAATTTTGGTCATATATTTTTGTACGGCATTCTTAACCATCGATAGATCCATTAAAAATAATAAGAAACCGCTCAGTGCCGTACAAAAATGGTGGTCCACCAAGTCGGAATTTTTATTTAATTTCCGAGAGTTACCGGGGGTAAATTTGGTCATTTGACCATGTACGGCATCTGTGTCATACTATTGCTATACTGCTTTTAATCCATTATTCCGCAACGCCGTACAAAAATCATGGGGACAAGGGGAAAAAATCGAGAGTTGTAATCCCCTCTCTTTCCCCACTCCAGGGGGTCATTTGACACAACACGAAATAAATTTATTTTTAAAGTATTTTATACATAGATAATATTTTTTTATGTGCCGTACATTTTCGTTGGTTCAAAGGGGAAAAATCTGAAAAAGAAAAAAATCCATATAACGAAATGTTTGCTTTATATTTTTATAATTAAATATAAATATACATTAATATTAAGAAGCTCGAGGTGGTTAATTATCACCTTGGAAAGTCGGAGTCAGGTGGAATGGACTCCGTTAAATTGATGAACTAATAAAAAAGCTATGAACGAAAAGATGTGAATTATATGCAATCAGTCCATGAATACAGGTAAAGTCACAAGCAAATGCTAGTAATATATACATATTCAAAATGTACAAGTAAAGCGCTTTCAAATGATACCAAACACTGCATATTTATCTTAACTTTATTTTTTTACTCTGTATGTTTTGTCCGCTAGAGGGCGCCACATTAGATTTTGTGAAACCCCATATAGCCTTTAGCTAGCTGGTCGCTGGTTATCCAGTGAACAATTCAGACGCTTCTAATGATTTGTCATTTGTCGAATTCTGATAAGTAGTTTAGAAGTTACGAGGGAATAGATGAACATACATACATGACCTGTAAACAACCATAACCCTCCTTTTGCTTTGCCGTAGTTGGGTAAGAATATGTTAATGCCGTACTGTATCAAATGGCAATAAAGCACCCTTAAAATTGTAGCTTTCGTCGCTTTCATCAGCCTAAAAGATGTGGTCTGCACAAAAATGTACGGCATCGTTTTTTCCTAATTTATCTATGTTAATACTATTTAAAACAACGGATAAAGTGTAGAAAACTATTATATTTCATTAATCTACGATGTTTAAACTTTAACAAAATTTCTGGTTTTGCATTTCTCTATAACTTTTTTTAGAACGGTTTCTTTTGAACGGCAATACTATACAACAATTGAATTTTACAATATCATGTTAAAAAAAAAGTTCCCGTACAGGGTCAAATGACCTTACAGCTCTTTATATCAAGAATTCGATGAAATTAAGATGATTATTGGTATACATTTAAAAGAACAATTATTTTTTGACGGCATTGCTTTTAATAGTACTTTTGAGTGCTAGATAATGTTTTGGAACCGAAGCCGTACTTAGTCAAATGACCCCCTGGAGTGGGGAAAGAGAGGGGATTGCAACTCTCGATTTTTTCCCCTTGTCCCCATGATTTTTGTACGGCGTTGCGGAATAATGGATTAAGAGCAGTATAGCAATAGTATGACACAGATGCCGTACATGGTCAAATGACCAAATTTACCCCCGGTAACTCTCGGAAATTAAATAAAAATTCCGACTTGGTGGACCACCATTTTTGTACGGCACTGAGCGGTTTCTTATTATTTTTAATGGATCTATCGATGGTTAAGAATGCCGTACAAAAATATATGACCAAAATTTACCGAGTCTACCTGTACTTTTCAATTCTCATCTGCACTCAGTTGGACAGCTTACAAGTGACGGCATAGTGATGAATCTTATTATTTTTTGCTCTGCTTTCGTTCTAGATATGTCCCATGGTGGTTCATTTGACCCATATTTTTGTCCTATGCGGGCTTGTAGTCTATATTTTTATCACATCACGGCATCGTCATAAGTGATCTTTACAAAGTATATTATATAGTAGTTAACTACATAATGTTTAAAACTCTTGAGAGGCTTAAAAAATATTTTAACACTTTTTGAATTTGAACCATAATTTCACTGCAATCAAATATATTTGCTGCGACATATAATCTTTTGACTATTATTTATTTGAACTTATTAATTAATAATTAATATTTTACAATATCGCTTTTTAAGTCAAAGTCTTTTTCTTAACATATTTTCCGATAACATTCTTCGGTATATATTTAGCAACATTTCCAAGTATCTTTACAATAGTATCGTCCCAAAACTCTGCTGGACCAAAGGCGCTTCTTTTCACTGCTAAAGTTGCAAATCCCAACATTACTTCAGAAGCACAACCTTCTAATTTACCAATGAGCGCAGAAGCTTCCTTATACGCCTTAACATGAATTCTTTCAATTTCACTCCTGTTAAAGGCACACAGTATTTGCCGAAGCGCTGTTAAGTCATAATAAGAATAATCCTCTATATCTTTGCCAGCAAATTCAGTCCGAACACCATCAGCTATAGCTGCAAGTTGCTCGTTATTTAACCCGTAATCGAGGCCAAAGTTTTGTATAACGTCAATATTTTCAAAAGTGATATTCGCATATTCCTCGGGCTGTATCGCCGGTGTTACCCAGTGGAGTATTGTAAGAATTCGGTCTGGAACATTCGCGACACCGCCGTAGTACGTTTTTATTGATTGCCACATGTAATCCGCTTCCGAAAATCGCAACTGTTCCTTACCAAGGTGAGCTAAACAGTTGATTATTTCTTTTGGTTGCATTAATTGCAATTCTGCTAAGGATGTGGTCTTTTTATCCGATGCAACCTCGAGAACTTCGTTGCACGTAAGACCTTCACTGTTATTTATTAAAATAAGCATAATGAAAAATATATTTAAAGACGCTACTCGCATTGTCGGCTTGAACAGTGAATCAAGATTGAAGGGTAGGCAATTAGGCATACTAATCGTTTTTGTAAAGAAAATGGAATCCATTTCTTATTTACAGCTACGTATTGAACCGTACATACACAATGATGAAAATCGCATACATACTTAAAGGTTGCGTGACTGTACCCAAGGCGGTTCTGCATTTCGTTGTAAACAAAATTGGTATCATGATCTAATAAAAATTATAGTATTCATTCTTTCCATTTTATCTTTCAATCTCGTACCGTTATAAAAACGCAATTAACATTGCAATATGCTCAAAACAATGACCATTTTCAATAGCGTTTCATAACGTATTGAGAGCAAGACCTTATGTAAGAAGGTGCGTCGGCCGCTTGTTAGAGCAAATTAGGCCCATGATAGCTGATAACGCATCTTTTGAAGCATTCGTTTCTGTTACTTTGTTTTGTTAAGGTCGTGTCCCATTTAACGTGTGAAATGTATAGGCACATTATACGGATTATAGACGATGAATGAAATGGCCGATTCATAGCTATTGTGATTTGTGACTAACGACTTCACGTTATCATTTATTGCATTGAATGAGCATTGACTTCTTGAATGATCTTGGTAATGATTCGTAGTAGGTATTATAAATAAATAAATCGTTTATTTCCAATAACATGGTATTTAAAGGTGTTACAATTCATTTAGTATTACAGCATGTTTAGCCGTCTTTGAACAGCATGCAAATTTAAATTATCTGTGGTAAATTTAAATTTTATTGTTTACAATTTATGGAGTGTAAAAAGTATACGATTTATCATATAAATTGTTACAAATCAAACGAGTTTATGCTATTTAATTTTAAAATATGATGTTCTGTATTAAGATCTAGTTCTGTATTAGGATTTTTATTTTCATAATGCACAATACTCGAATTCTTCCATTACATCAAAAAAGCGTGAAGCCACAATAAAGAAATGTTGAAACTATTGACAATCAATTTTCTTCGCTAATGGTTTTGGTAATAGTCCGGGATACATCGCCCATTTTTGCAAGTGATTACTATCAAGCTAATTTTTCGTGAGTAGCTTTATTTTGATGAGATGCCCAATAATTTCATGTATGAAACTCTCGATTGTGGTAGCTACCAGAGGAAACAAGGATAAAATATTTTGATTTGATGGTTCTCAAATATTAATTACTAACTGAATGTTTTTTTTTTGTTCAATCTCAAGATAATTATCTAAATTATTCGAAAAAATATTTGTCCTACAAAATCTATGGTTTGATCAAAGAGTCCCCCTTTCCAATGTGTATCGATAACGAAGTCATCATAAATGATTAGTAACCAGCTGATTTTTTTATTTTCACTTATTTAATACTTATATAATTCAACACACATATTGTCCTACAAATTGCGTAATAAATATTTGAGAACCGTCAAATCAAAAATTTTTATCCTTGTTACCTCTGTAAGCTACCACAATCGAGAGTTTCGTTCATGAAATTATTGGGCATCTCATCAAAATAAAGCTACTCACGAAAAATTAGCTTGATAGTAATCACTTGCAAAAATGGGCGATGTATCCCGGACTATAACACTTCTTTATAATAATAATTACATAATAGATTTTTATCAAAACAAGCCAAATGGCAGTAATGCTTTAAGCTTGTTGCTACAGAAATAATGCTACTTATTTAGTTATATAATTGATAGTTATTTAATCATCGTTCTGGAATTGGAATTATAGCTAGAATCAAGTTAATGTTCATACTGAAATCTCCAGTAGGTATATCTATACTAATATTATAAAGCTGAAGAGTTTGTTTGTTTGTTTGTTTGTTTGAACGCGCTAATCTCGGGAACTACTGGTCCGATTTAAAAAATTCTTTCGGTGTTAGATAGCCCATTTATCGAGGAAGGTTATATATCATCGCGCTACGACCAACAGGGGTGGAGCCACGGGGGTGAAACCGCGCGGAGCAGCTAGTTAGATATAAGCTTCTTGGCTAGAATAAGTATTTTTATTTGATTCTATAGATGAATAAAGAAGATTTCTACACGTGTAAAAGCTTTGAAATACTAGATAATAGCATTGTTGTAGTATACTTTTGGCCTAATAGTATTTGCTTGTAAAACATTATTTACCGTGTTTACATTATCAAGTGATATGACAATGTTTGCATACATACGCTAATTAATGAGCCGTTTACCTCCGTATAAAAATGCAGAGAACATTGTATTTATTTAAGAAACGCACACAATTTTGGATAAACGGCAATAAGGAAGCTTTAAAGGTTTGTTAGAATGAGATAAGATTATCCTTGACTCTACCATAAGCTTATTAATTTTTTTTGTATTCGCAACAAAGGATCTTATTTAGAATTTGCCGTAAGATTTCGCAACTTCCTCGGGCTCGAAGCCATCAAAGAATATTATACACCATAGGTAGGTATAATATGTGTTTGAGCCTTGCAGGAATACGTTTATTAAGAAAATAAGGGATATCTGATAAGGCCGTCTTTCATCTTATCATGGATGCATTAAAACTTGAATACATCGATGGATAGAGTATCAACCCTATATAGAGAAGGGGTTTATTGCTTTTTTGAATAAATAAAACTGCTTTGCTGATTTTGAAAATTCTTTCTCCACTATGAATGACATACCTAGGCTATTTTTTGTTTAGGTATCCCGTGTCAATTTGAGTGATGCTGGATAGATCAAAGCGCGTATTTTTCACAGCTTTTATTTTATTTTTGGATGTTATATTTCTTTGTGGCACGGGCACGGGTATGCCGGCGTCAAAATAGGGTGGAACAACAAAGTAAAAAAACGAAATAGTTTTCCATTATGACCATTTTAGTAATTCTAGCCAAAACCATGGTACACTATTATACTTACCTAATTCCATTAGAAACTTAGGTATCTTTTTGTTTATTTCTTTGGTCCTAACTAGATCTAATGATGTACGTCATTTGTATTTGCATGAATATAACCTCATATGCAATAAACAAATCTATTTTAAATTTGTTATTTACTAAGAAAATATACTCTAAGTCTAGGTATTACATGATATTAATTGTAAAAATGCCTCTTTGAATGATGTTAATTACCACGTTTAAAGTTATAGCTTGGAAATTAATGGAAGAGGTAAAATAAGTTGATATAGGATTAAATAGTAAGTATACAACTACAAGCTTTTCACCTGCGACTTCGCACGGGTAGACAAAGGAAATACCCAGGGGAATGAAATGTCTCCGCGATAAACAGTGGCTTTAGCCTAGTAGTTCATATCATAATCATTCGTTGCGACACAAAAGAAAGAAAAAAAATGCACTTTGTATTTATATCTAATACATATCAGTAAAGATTTTTTATACAAAAAATCCAATTCGTAGATAGATAACCAACATAGGTACTCGCACAGGGTACTCGTAACAAATAACAATGACTTGAATGATTCGATGCTTTTTACGCACGACTTTTTAGCATATTGGTTAATATTATAACCGCTGTTTCCAACAACTGCGCGACTACGACGCGGACGCTTGGATCGATACGGACAGCTATTCCATTTTTGTCGAATACCTCTAATATAGTACTTCCAATTAATACAAAATCCTTACAAAAAAGTTTTACATCGGTTCTACTGCTATATTTATACATATAAATTACAAACGCAAAATTCCACTCTGTTCTTATGATCATATTTTATAGAAGTTTTGTAAGTCAATCATACCTCGTTAGTATGGAGGTACATGCATTGTATTCTTTAAAGAAAAATAGCAATAATCAAGAAGATAATCGTCCGTATAAACGCAAACCATTCAAGTATCAGCGATTAATGCAATTATGTACTTATTTTCCTTGAAATGTGTCTGTTTACTCACTATAGGTTTTTCCATTTCAACTCGTTATTAAACAAATGAAATGTGTGAATTAATGTGTTATAAGCAATTGATTATAATATTATATTCTAGGAATTGTGGAGATGGTCGTTTGAATCTATAATTTGTCTATGACCCAAATAGTAGAATTTTTATGCCTATTTCCGATGTGACTAACCTCCCAAGGATTATATGTAGATATTAATTCGATAGACTTTTAATTAACTGCCTAATTCATCATTAAATAGACAATTTTACCTTCTATTGTGGACTTTTTAGTTTATAATTTACGTTTAAGGATTTAAGCTTTGGGAAATATATGTTTATTTTCGATATTATATGAGTTATGACACTAGCAAATTGTAACTGAATAAATGTACGACCATGTTCTAAGGTACCATAGATACAATTGGCCACTTAATTTTGAGTTAGTTACATAACTTATTCATTTTCGTTCACCAAAACACTATAGAATTACATCAAACTATTGTAGCGCATTTAATTCGCGGACAATGTTGCAGTCATTATACGTCTATTGCGTTACGTACCTATTCACTAAATTGAGTAGCGATCTCACCAAATTACGACCTGTTGGTAAAAGTAGGACATAATGTCACATGAAGTGGATTTTTTGTTAATAAATGTAATAGTAAATAGAAACTTTGTGCAGCGGCTTGTGCAGGTGAGGCAAGAGGTTTTGGTGAATAGTTTTATAGTTCTACTCTGAACCGAATCACGTTGTTTTGCAATATGACTTTGGGGTTCTAGTAAAGCGACACATTCTCCGTTTTACAAAACAGATACATACTACCAAATACACAGTAAAACATAAAAATTTGACAAGCCGTTTCAGGAGAGTTTGATTACAGATTCACGAAAATTTGTAATTCTTATATTGTCCGTCATAAGCGTCATAAGACAGGGTGTCCCAAAAAGTATGGATATATGGATAGCTGGGAGGTAGAGTGTCTAGCGGGCTATACGAATCACCCCCAGTCCCCCATGTATGTTATGCGATTTTTCGTATTTTCGGAGTTTTGACGTTTTTTTTTTCAATTTTCAACTATCGTCGAGTACAGCAGCAGACATCTAATAAAGCAGGTAGACATCTAATATCAACGCATCTATAGCTACAGCGTGTTCAAAGGGGCAGGGGTTCGATCGGAGTTAATAATATTCCGAAGCCAATCGACAATTTGACCGTACTGAAATTGAACAGTCAAAACAAGAACCACAAGCTTAGACATTTCCTACTGTTGTTTAGACGTCAGACCACGGTCTATTAACTATTCTGTGCCACAAGGAAGATAACACGCAACCACACTTACACTAGGTATATACCACTGTATATACGGATATACCTAAAGTTTATCTTTTAAGTAGATGAAGAAGTAAACATATCAATTACTATTTATACCACAAGAATACACAGCAAAATTTACGGTATGTAAGTATGTCCCACTTAACGTGAGCAATGAATAATTCAAAATTATGATCAATTAGGTCGAAGCCAATGTAATTCTTAAACTAATTGGTATCAGTTTATCATATTATTTTACAATAATAATATTGTTTTTAGAACTTAAATTGACCTCGCAATTGTATGAACATATCGTGCGAACATTTTTTAAATGCTTTATTTGAATACAACCTAGACGTGTAGGTTATGGTTACATAATTTTGACTACATGCACCCTTTATCAGGCAATGTCAGGTTTAATATATTCTAAGTATGATATATGTATTATGCAGAATGATATGTTATTTTATTTTTAAACATAAACCCGCAAAACAAACGTATGTTATTTATATATTTTTATAGTTAGTTTGCCTACTTACATCCTATAGGTACTTTGAGAACTCAAGTATGTATAAACATATTTTAATGATTTATTATTTTAGTTCCATTGACAAAAAAAGAAACTCATGGAAAATTACTACATAAATAGTCATGGTGTTATAAAAAAACGTAAGTTGACGATTATAAGAAATAGTAGAAAAACTTGAATTTGAAAATTACGGAACTTACTGAAAAAAAAACCGATTATATTTTATCGTAGCATGGAGTCTTGTTTTAAAATCAGATCCATATTTTATTAAACATCGTTAATAATAAGAACACTTCATCGATGCTTATTATTATTATACTAATCTATACTAATATTATAAAGCTGAAGAGTTTGTTTGTTTGTTTGTTTGTTTGTTTGAACGCGCTAATCTCGGGAACTACTGATCCGATTTGAAAATTCTTTCGGTGTTAGATAGCTCATTTATTGCTGAAGGCTATAGGCTATATACCATCACGCTACGACCTACAGGAGAGGAGCCACGGGGGTGAAACCGCGCGGAGCGGCTAGTACAATATATTTGAATACAAAGTCTAAATACTCAGGGGCAAAGTTTATTACAATTGCATGTTTTAAATATATTTTAAATATTTTTAATAGGATACTGATTAAAATGATTCTAAGAAATTACGTTTACCAAAAAAAATAGGTACACTCTGTTTTTGTAAAGCTTTTTAGTTACACAAAAACAAAATACCGACGTCAACTACATAGGTTATTTAATTTATTTTATTAAATCATTTATCATTATTTCTTTTATATGACAAAATATTAGATATTCATATTTTCAGATGTGCATTGTCATCATCAAAATAAAATATGTGCACCTCCACCTTTTTTTCTGAAGTGTCAAACAGTCCTATGTAGTGTGTATGTAGGTACGTCTTCATAAAAACAAATAAAAAGTAACGATCGTTGGTCGTTGGTATTCCTAACAAATATCGTTTCCGATTCGGAAATGTTTTATCTCAAATGTTTGAAGAATTTCCAATTTTTGCTGTCATACAGAGAGATGCAATTTTCATCTGGGAAATCGAATCTTTTTTTCAGTAATATAACTCACTGATTTTTTTGATAGGTCGTGATAAAATGAAATTTGTTAAAATAAAAATCTCTCTCAAGCTCAAAGATAGCCTAAAGAGTAGTTATTTTTGTTGTTGTTTAATTGATTTATAGTATCTATATATATATATATATATTAATAGATAATAAATCTTAAAATGTACAGCCACTATTTGCATCAAAATATGATCGTTAGATGTAATTCGGAGTATTACACTAACAATGCTTTGAAACCGACATTATAGATGGATAGACATTAAATGAATGAAAATGAAAACCTTACCAATTATAGTTAGGTTTCTGACAACTGATCCCTTTATTTTTAATCTAAATAGGTAGTAAAAACTATCAATATTTACAAAATTATTATTATTTCCTCAGTTTTATAGCAAGGTACCACATTTACTGTAATGTCAACTACATTATGACATAGCTAGAACGATATCCGGGCTGTGCCTAACATCATGGTCTGAAACTCGAAACTAAACTAAACACGAACACACTGAACACACAAAGGTGTTATATATATACTTAACAAAATTTACTCACGAAAATTGGATGTCACGCGCAAAATAAAGCACATTGGAACACGCTGGATTACACCTCAACCCTTGTTTAAATGGGTTTTCACTAGACTGTTGTTTTATAAGTTTAGTTAGTGTGTTGTTTTATACTGATTAATTTAGTTTTTTTTTTGTAATCATATGATAGCATGTACGACTAGGTATTGTTTAGTGAGAAATCAAGGCTTTTTTGTATCTTTTTTTATAAACAAAAAAGAATTGAAACATTGTTCATGATTAGTAAGCTAAAGCTTCATCATATCATACTGATTAACGCAAGCTTATTTTTTTATTCTTTTGGAAAATAATTAAGCTACTCGTCGAAGTGAGATAAGTATGAACTTGCTTTTTATAATGTACTTATCAAAGATGAATACTTACTTACATTTATTTGATAAATATAGAGGTTCATAATATGAAAAATTCATAATACAGCCAACTACCTACTATATAAACATTAATTAGGGTTTTTCCAATCAAATCAATATCCGGCCAAATCATCTATCTAGTATCTACGCTGTTGGCAAAAGTTTTTCTCAAGGAAATCGTCATCGCAAAAAAACGTAAAGGATTAATCTTCTATAACAATAAATATAAAACAGTAAAAAACATTAGACCAACGAACGACGCAAGCGAACCCAAACATATAAAGATGATATTGGTTCGTATAAATTATGTATTTGACGATGCAAAAAATATCTATGGAAATTACGTATTTTAGTTAATACGAACGCAGATTGTAGCGTTTTGTTTAGTTTATTTTTTGTGTCTTATTATTAATGACGTAAATAATACAATCTCAAATATTGTGCGGGTTAAATTTTAACAGAATAATAATAAAATTTACTGAAATGATTTGACAAAATTACATACGTCACTATTTTTTTTTTTGTTAACTTCGGAATGTAAACTACAGAATCATAAGAGAATACGCGACAGTTAAAAGCACGTCATACAATCACATTATAATGGCTCCTGAGACACAGTTTTAAACTAGTTCGGGAGCCGAAGGATTCATTATTTTGACCTGTGTAATTATGTCAATAAATAATTTTATTATTTATTATTATTATAATGCTACAGTAACTTTCCATAGCCATCCATATTTTGTTGATTTACTTTAGTTTCATTTTTCAAGCAAATGTTTCGTACCTACACTTATGTCGGAAGCAACATAAATCAACGGTCCTTCAATCCGTTATAACATTGCACTATTTCATAATAAACAAATACCTATGTGAGATCATTTGTCAACATTTGACAGTTATGCGAGTCGACGAAGCGTAGGGGCATCGCCCGCGTGATCCGTGAATTTACTACAAGACAAGTTATGTAAGAAGTGTGCAATATAACAGTTATTGAGTAACGTAGCTATAGAAAATGTCCTAGTAATAACAACATTGAAACAATAATTGAGATATTGACATTGAAATCTCTTTGTGATACACCGATGTTAAGGCGCTAGCGCTACATTTGGCGAAGAGCTATTGAGCTTAATCGAGAAATCTTGTGTGCATCACAGTTATTTTAATTGAAATCCGTAACATAATAAATATGAGTTCTCAAACGACAAAACATCAAAAAAAACAAAAAAAATAAGATTGTTAACCTCCGAATTACGTCATGCGCATTTACAGAAAAATAGGTGTAATTTATAACATCGAATGCAAACATTGACGATCATCGATTCCGTGACGTCAGTTGATATAATCTATACTAATATTATAAAGCTGAAGAGTTTGTTTGTTTGAACGCGCTAATCTCGGGAACTACTGGTCCGATTTGAAAAATTATTTCGCTGTTAGATAGCCCATTTATCGAGGAAGGCTATATTATATCATCACGCTAAGACCAACAGGAGCGGAGAAATGCGGGTGAAACTGCGGGGAACAAATAGTAATTAATAAATAGGTATGAAAACAATGTAAGCACCGTAACCTAATAAGTTATGAAAATACATACCGGGCCGGCAATCTGGGCCATTTGAAACCAATGCCAAACGCAATCGACTTATCGTTATAACAATTAAGAAATCTTTAAAACAGTCGTTACTGAAACACATAATCTTTTGTTTTATAAACAAGAGATTCATTATCATATTGTAGAATTACCCGAAATGAACACGGTCCTTTGGTATTTTCTAGATTCATATTTTTTGTTACATAGAGACGCCAGCGCAGACGCGGAATATTCCAGCTTAAACAAAGCCATGATTTTCTACGTTAAATTTGAAAATAATATTACCGTTTGGTTAAAGTTTTAAACTAAGGTCAATGAGCAATGCATTCATTTGACACATCGATTTTGACTTTTTTTATTCATCAACTGAGGCACGTTAAGCGCATTCAGAAAATAATTAAAGTACCTACCTATTTCAATGATCTGGATCCCGTTTTGGAAAAGCATTATTTAATTGATCAGAAAAGAGGGTCTTAGCGTAGGTAATCAGATGCGCTTGTTGAATCGTGTACATAGTACATACGTCTAAATGTAAATTGTTTTTTTTATAACATATATACATATTTGTGGTGTGCTTAAACTGATCCTAGGTAAAACAAGAAATATTATCCCATTAAAATATAATGTGGTTATTTTAGTAAGATATAAATATTTTTACTGTAATGCACAAGACGTTGTGTGAGTTCTTTAAATAAATGATGTAAAAATCTAACATAATACAATCCAAAACTTATGATGACATCCCACTTTTGTGGACATTATTGTAATGTAGGACAACAGAGTCACGATTTATAAAATGATTGCTAAGTTTTATATTTATTAATATTTAATAAAAATGTATATTTAGAACTTTGGGTATTTGAATATTCTGAATATAATATTAAAATTTGAATATGTACCTAAATACCTACTTAGTTCCATAAATTGCTTCTTAAACGTCCATCGTAGGTAATATATAAAATAACAAGGACATGAAATAACCGATTTTTTCATATAATTTAATAAAACTTTAGGAAAAAAAATACTATTTTTTTTATTTTATTATCTATACTTATCCAGAAAAATAATTTCAAAAAGT
Source organism: Colias eurytheme (assembly GCF_061535395.1). Classification (NCBI taxonomy): domain Eukaryota; kingdom Metazoa; phylum Arthropoda; class Insecta; order Lepidoptera; family Pieridae; genus Colias; species Colias eurytheme. The sequence continues at coordinate 3,451,558 of NC_142980.1, forward strand.
ACGCAGTAAGATTAAATTTCTGGGCCGTTATTTATCTTTCGCAACACATAAAAACAAAAACAGCAGTAATAAAAAACAAAAACCCCCTTGCAATAAAAACAAAACGCAAGCACAAAATAAAAATCACCAATTTTAAATTAAAAAAACACAAACTGTATAAAATGAAATCCTGGAAACAAAAAAAAAACACTCACAGAAAAAAATGCGTGCTATCCTGAAATTGGCGCGAAAACCAGCTCACTCGGCGACGCACAAGCTAATAATGTTATGCCAAGAACTGCGCTCTCTGCGTCTATCCTCCTACAGCCTTTTCGATAATATTATATCGAGTGAAGCAAGAAAAAAATATAAGTAATATGTATTATGTTAACACACGTGTTTTATACTATAAATAATGACCGAAACACCTTGACGTTCGGGTTCCTATCGTTTTGGCTAGTTTAGCCACATCTTAGAAAAAATACGCAGTTGGAAGAATTCATATATTTAAATAATTCACTATTATTGATTAGTATTTTATGGATATTAATGTGATTAAATATTTTTCCTAGAACATTAATTTAATAAAAAATTTTCATCACAGAAGATATTATATATATGATATTTGCAATTTTCATTCGATTTACGCAGAAAGAACATTAAATTTGTGCATGCACAGCATCATGCATAGGTAAAATTTAATACGACTGTTTTCAAATTATATCAATTAAGTGCGAAATGCCTAAATAAATTACTAAAAGCTTAAATAGATAAATTAATTGACGCACAATCATTATCTATTAATAACTCAATTTATGTAGAAGAGTTTTCAGGATAAATCTATCTATCTTCTATATCTTTGTAATATCACAAAGCATGACAGCAGAGGAATTACCTATGCCTTTTTTTTATAGTGGGGAAATCTTCCAAAGATACCCACGAATTACCTATGCCTAGGTATATATTATACCTATCTAGGTATATATTATACCTATTACGATATTTTGGAAAAGCAGTTAATAAAATGTAGGTTCCTTTCCTTCTTTGTTCAATGCACGTATTATAAACGCAAATTGCAAAAAAAAACGAAAGTTCCCGTAGTAATATTAAAGAACAATTATTATAATTTAGGTACTTGATTGTAAAAATTGAAAAATAAGATACGGTTAAAACAGTATAATGATACAGTTATTATAATTTATAAAAAAAAAAACAAAACAAAAACTAATTTGTAGTTACACTTATCTACGCGCTCTTGAATATTTTTATCTGTACTCATACATATTTATTAAAATATAAATAAATATGAAATAAATAACAACAAAAACAAACAAACATAATTATAATTTTTGAAAATTTTTGCCGAAAATTACTAAGGCATCAAATTTTTAAATTGTTTCTATATTACGTTACATACAATTATATAAATTTAATAGTTTGAACATGAAAAATTAAAGGATAGGATAAAATTCACACAAATAAACGAGTAATGTAACGTCATACTAAATAAATGAGCATTTTTTGATATAATTTGTTAATTTTAATTCCTTGCATATTTAACTTCCATTAATATTTTATTGTGTTATTATTATTTTGAGAAATTATTTAGAAAAACATATTGGTGACTGTATTAATTATTAATAATAATAAATAATAATTTTTATACATAAAAATTAAAAACATATTTATCACGATGTTTGTTAACAGATAGGCAAAATACTTTCCCGATCTTGAAAGCTTATCTTGAAGTCTGCTTTTACTACCTATGTTTAAATTAGCCTATTTTGAGATTGAACTCAAAACTGCTCATCAATAACGCTTACGACTTTAGAAAGTTTTTTGTATGGGTGTTTTTTTTACGTATTTACAAAATAAAAACGGGCTAGCTAATTTTTAGCATTTAGATGAACCAAGATAGCATGCCAACTTTGAATGCAACCAATCATTTTCAAAATATTCTCAAGGCCATGTGTAATTTGTTATAAAAGAACACTAAATTATTCCGGATAAAAAACACTACAACAATAATAAAGATAAACGTATACTTACTGGTGTTAATGACAGAATAGAAAAATCACTAGCTATTAGGTGGAAAGAAGTTATAAATTTTTCAAAAATAGACAAAAGTACTTAAGTATTGATAAACAGCAGTGGTCTGAGCTGGAACTCCGTAGACGTATTTAACTGAAAATTTTCAGAACGTTACGGATGTTTTTAGGGTTCGGTACCGAATGGGTAAAACGGCATCCTACCACAGTCTAAAAAATTTCTATATACTGTGATATTACTGTGTCTGTCACTGATGGTTAGACACTTGAAAACTTCGCAGAATATTTGTTCAATAAATACTAAAAATAGGGATAAAATCTATATCTAAAAGAAAGTCGATAAAGAAAGTCGTGTTAGTTACTCCACTTATAACTCAAGTACGGCTGAACCGATTTAGCTGAAAATTGGCAGGGAGGTAGTTTAGAGCCAGGAGAAGGACATAGGGTACTAAATATGTACCACGGGCGAAGCCGGGGCGGACGACTAGTATTATATAAAAGAACGTCGTGTTAGTTACTCCACGTATAACTCAAGAACGGCTGAACCGATTTAGCTGAAAATTGGCAGGGAGGTAGTTTAGAGCCAGGAGAAGGACATAGGATACTAAAAATGTAGCACGGGCGAAGCCGGGGCGGACCACTACTATATTATATTTAAGAGGGCTGGCAATCCTCAATCTCGAAAGGAAGAAACTTTTTTTTGCACTATACTGTGAACGGTAAATAATTAGTAAATAGGTACATATTCAATTATTTATTAGACATGTCAGATTAAAAGCCTACCGTATTGCAATTTAAAAGAGTCCGAAATCAAAGAAATAAATCCGAACCCTCAGCACTGCGAGTCCGAGTCGCACTTAACCGTTTTTTTTTTCGTTTCACGAGATCCAACCGAGAATGCGGTGTGTATTGTGCAGGGCCAAGGATTTATTCAAATTATTTTTTTGTTTAAACTATGTGACAGCTATATGTCACAAACAAAAAAAATATTAATTCAAATGCAGAATGTTTAAGCAGTCATAAATCAATTGTTATATTGCACTAATTAGCACTAATATGTTAAAGTTATTGAATAAAAATACGTTTTTATTGAGGATGGCACTACTCGTAATTTGTCATAATTAATTGGCGAGGCAAGGTTCAGGACTGGAAACTTCCCTTCTAAGTTATATAGTTTCAATATTATGCGGGAATTAAATATCTTATTAATTAACATATGCAAAAACAAAAATACTTACTTTTTTTATTAATTTTATGAACAATCGTTTAGCGATATAAGCGGATGTGTTGCCTGGCAAAGTACCTTTGACGTGAAGAGCGAGTCCTTCAATGAGGACATCTGCTTTTCGAGTTCCAAATTTAAATTATGTTTTAGGGTTCCCGACTTCTGAACCTCAAAAGGAAAAAACGGAATCTTATAGGATCACTTTGTTGTCCGTCTGTCTGCCTGACGACCCTAAGAAGACCCTATTTCTCAGGAACTCGTGGAGGTGAAATTTAGATTGAATACTTACCTACTCGAGTATTTGGTCCCTTGAAGCTGTGAAACAATCAAACTTATAAGCCACCGCAATAAAAAGATATAGCCGTTTATACTGAAAATTTTCGCAAATTTCGACATTTGCAAAAGAATCAAGTCCTACAGAGTACTTCTCGTGAACACAAAGTCTTGAAATTTAATAAACAGCAAAATCTTCTAGGACAGAGGAAAATTGCTAAAGCATAAATTTTAAGTTGCAATTGCAACAGGTTTGTTTGGAGCCCTCGGTGTGCGAGTCCAACTCGCACTTGGCCAGTTTATTACTTAATCTTAAAAAAACGACATACTTAACTTAAAAGTATGTTTTGTCAGTTGGCTAGCTAGATTATTAGAATTTTCCTTATTTTTAGATTTATATGCTGCATATTATAAATAGATATATATATACTTACTAGTGGTCCGCCCCGGCTTCGCCCGTGGTACATATTTCGCAATAAAAGGTAGCCTATGTCCTTTCTCGGGTATCAAAATATCTCCATACCAAATTTCATTTATATATATATTCATTTATTTATATATATTATATATATATGATATATTGGTTCAGCAGTTTAGGCGTGATTGAGTAACAGACAGACAGACAGACAGAGTTACTTTCGCATTTATAATATTAGTAAGGATTATGTATTTATTTATTAAAGTGAAACTTTTATTACATCGTCTCAAACTTTTTGGTCTGTGTAGCGCATGTCGCCTGTATCGCGGGCCGCGGCTGCCGAGTAGGTATACCTACCGACTCGGTAGCCGACCGACACGCGACATGCGCTACACAAAGCAGTGTTCGGAACCGTTCGAACCACAGACATGTATCAAGATAGACTAAGCGAGTGTATGTACTTCCCGTGTCCAAACTAAGATTATGAAACTTACTTGACGCTGGCCTACACTCAGTCCGCGCTTGCAGTTCGCCAAGGAAAGACGTGAAGCTGAATAAAGTAAAATGCCGAATTACGCCGTTATAAACTGTAGAAACTCCACAGCTGTGAGTGGCCGAGTTAGCAGAGATGTTTCCTTCCACCGGTAAGTAATTTTCTAATCAGAATATGCACTATTTATTTTAAAATCAAATAAAGAATATCTGTGGAAAACGATCGTGACAAACACGGATACCAAATCATACGAAATGATTCGGAATACATTGCGGCTTTTACTTGGCACGGTAAAGATCGAGTCGTATGATAACAAGCAATGAATAGCGTCTTCTCATTTTTCTGTTCTCATTTTTCTGTCCAATTTTGTGGTTAGTGATGTTCATTTGATGCAACAGTTCTCGATTCTAATCGATTTTATAATCGAACAGAAAAATGATAATTTGAAGGAGCAATTTTTCAGAAAAAAAGGCATAGATTTTTTTTGTCATTTAATACGACTTGACCTAGAACTTTTAAGTATTTTAATACAAAGGTACTAAAAATAAATATTATGACATGGACGCCATTAGTTAAAGTGTCATCTTGGGAGTTTTTTTAAGAAAACTCCTTATTGCTTAGACTATGTTTGTTTTTTCAGTTTTCCAAGTAACCCGAACATAAAAGAAAAATGGATTGATGCAACGGGACATAAAGATTGATTGATTGACAGTTTCATTACTTTCTTTCGATGGCCTCTCTAGTACGTAGTACACGGTAACTCAATGGGCATATGTAAGAAAAAGCTAAAACACATTAGTTTACTTGTTAGAATATTAAAAGGTTTATAAATTTATTTTATCATTCCTCTGTCTATGATAATTATCATTTTTCTGTCTTGAATCGATTTAGTAATCGATTACGATTCATTTATTTAATTACCTCTTAGACATAGATCTAGTTTGATCTGATTTCTTTCGATTTACTTCGATGGGATAGGACGATACTAGAATCGCCGCGCGAGTGGCGTCCTAATCGATTTAGCGTAAAATGAAATTACCATCACTAAAAAGCGCTCGTGACGTCATAACGCGTCAAGGTCAGTACAAAAAATATGACACGCTTGGTTTTCATACAGATCGCGGTACTTGCGTAGTCTATCTATGTCTGTGTTTCGAACAGTTTCACTTTTACCGTGGTTTCATAAAACCACACAACATTTTTTATTTTACATATAAACATAATATATTAGTGTGGCTATGAATTTCAGCATAAGTAGCAAAAGCAAGGGGCATTACGAAGAGTTGAATGTAATACCTATTTAATAATATGTAGTAAGTTTTATTGCTAATGGCTACCATACCTTCCTTTATAAATTTTCTTACAATAAAATCAATGTTCTGAATCACGAAGTCCAAGTTTCTTTCATAATATATGTAGATCAGGCATGTTTTAATGAGTTACATAATGTGATCTGAAAAAACAATGTTGTTCGTGAAAGGGTGTTTTTGCGAGGCATATTTGGCGCTCACCTACTTTAAAAGAATTGCATTATTTGTAAAGTGTTGCAATTTTTTATAATCTTTGCCCGCTATAGATAGCGGAATTTTAATGAATACGGATATGATTGGCTAATTACTAATATAGGTCACCGTATGTGAATTTGCATATGTTTTGTTTTTGAGCCGTGTGTCAGTGTGATCCATCGTTCAATAAGCTTTTGTGAAATTCAGATTGTATAATATATGGTTGGTATGTTTCTATAACCTATGCCCTGTATATAATATGAATTATGATCTATATGGCAGAAAATAAAGATATTTAAAACTACGCAACAGATTTTAATGCGGTTTTTTTAATAGATAGAGTGAGTCTCGATGTGAGTAGGTACATTTATTATTTACTATTCAGTTTTTTATACATATACACTGTACATGTACAATTATGTAAGGCATGTTATACTTTACTATTTTTATTTTAGGTAAGTATATAAGAAATTAATTTTAATTAACGACTTATAGTACATACCTAATATTAAATCTGTGTTAATACTAGCTGCGCCACGCGGTTTTAGCTCATTAGGTCTGCTCCTATTGGGATAATAATTAGCGTGATGATATAATATAGCCCATACTCTGTAAGCCCTCTCTATAGCCTCTAGAATGAAATGGTCAATCGGACCCACGCCACGGTTCCTAGGATTAGCGTGTTTAAGCAAATTAACAAACAAAATCTTCAGCTTTATAATAATAGTAAGTACCTATAGATTAATCAATAAACCCTCTTTTTGTAAAATTACCTATTTTTCTACATGTAGTAAAACAGTTTTATTTTCTACAGTTGCTTAAAAGTTGTGATCGATTTCGAACCAACTTTCGTTTAGACTATAGGTATAGCCCGGGCCCCGGGCCCTGTTGGACATACATATTTTGAATTTATGTCAAAAGTAGGTATAAAATTTATTATTTCAATAGAGGCGGAGACAAATTCACTAACCAAAAATCATTTAAATCCGAAACACGCCTTTTTCATGAATAGATTTTAAACAAAAAATTGACATCCTAAGTTATAAATAAGATACTATTCAGTAGGTATTCATGTGAGTATATTCACCTGTCTTACTTATCATGAAAAGATTTTAAGTCTTGGTAAAGTAAATTACGCCGTACAAAGAGGTTTTAGTTACGTAGGACGATGAAAGAAAACTATAATTGTCAACAATACAAAGGGGATTTGAGCTGAATGGATGTCTTTGCACCTTTATTTAGTTCAATGGAAATCAGAACTTTTAATAAGCTGATTATTATTGAAGAAAGTCAATGTACTTCAATATTCATTTTGTAATTTTTGACTTAGAAACAAAATACCTAACTATATTTAACAAAGAGGTCATTGGATATTTATGAATTGAAATAGATACGTATATAATTCTGAGCTATTTTTTGCGGTAATTAGTTATGACTTTTAAAATATATGCTATTTAAATTTATGCTTTATTTAAATAGCGTATTTATAAACATATTTGAAAAGTCAAATTTAACAAACATACAAAAAAATAATTTGGAAAATCCAAAAGTGCACGCCTCATAATTTTTTTTTAATAAATATTTTTAATTATTATTTTTGTTTATTTAATAACAATTAAACCACATCGAATCAGACCCTGAAAAATGAAAGGGTTCTATTCCTGAGCATACTCAAGCGTAAGAGAAAAAAAAAGACTCGTTTAGTAAAGTATTTCGGTCGCTATCGTGTTAACAAGAAAAAGGATCCGCACATACAGACACACGGACGTCCAAGACAGAACTTTTTTAAACTGTTTTTTAACTAGTTTAAATAACAAAAATGACATCAAAAATATCATGAACGTTAAAAATAGTGTTTTTTCTTAATATGTGTGTGTATGTATTATCTTACAAGTGCAATGTATGATACATTAAGACATTTTAAGTTTGAAAAATCAGATGTTTTGCGCGAAGTGACAGTAGTACCCACCTCAACGCTTCGAGGCGTGCAATAATTGAATTTGTCTTACCGTGCATTTACATCAAACCTTACATCAAACGAGCATAGAGCTCTAGCTCTATAGCAAGAGCATTATTTCGTGATCGTTTAGTGTACCTAAACGAAAACTTGTATTCAGTGTTGCAGTATTAGAAGTTAGAACATTGCATAGAATCTTTTCGAACGCACAGAACAACGAAATAGTGCTCTACACTTTACACCTTTATGTTCAAGAAATATAAATATTTATTGAAACCCTGAAGGCCCTGAAGCCTACCTAGGAACGTACCCATGATCAAGAAATAAGTTCATATTTTTACATACATGCCAGTATAAATTTATGGACATGGGGAGAAATGCAGACACCCCCTGTCTGGGATTGACAAAAGAGAACATATAAAATATTCAGTGTATGTTTTTATGAAACATTTATGTGTTCATATTAATATGTTTCGTTGCGAAGGTGTGAGCTTAACTCTATAATGGACTGTAAAATTGCTCAGTAATATCCTGCTAAAGGAACATTATCATTAAAATAATTATGCTTTAGAGTTAAGACTATGCGTTTAGACTTTTATATTTAGTTTCATAGCATTCACATCCATACTTAATATTAGAAATGCGAAAGTAACTCTGTCTATCTGTCTGTTACTCAATCACGCCTAAACTACTGAACCAATTTTCATGGTATGGAGATATTTTGATACCCGAGAAAGGACATAGGCTACTTTTTAACTCGGGAAAATCACACAATCCCGGAAATCCCACGGGAACGGGAACTATGCGGGTTTTTTTTTACTGTGCGGGCGAAGCCGCGGGCGGTAACCTATAGTGCTTTATAAATAAGAAATTTTTAAAGAAAAGAAGGTGATGAATGAAATTGATGGACTCCTATTTTCATTATATGTACCAGGAACCGCTTGATACAATCAAATATATAGCTGTGTTATGTCACTTATATGTGTAAGTATACCTACCTATATATAGTCTATTTGCGTTTCAGAAACAGCATTTAAAATATTTAGGCATACCTAGCTGTGTAGGATATAATCTTTATATGTATAAGTTCAGAAAGCATTTATAAAAAAGAAACGACGAGAAGCTCTATAAAGTTGCTTAACAAAAAGTTAAACATAATGTGTCATAATTATTTGCTTGTACAAGAAGTCTGAGATGAACAAATGGTTTAAAAAAAAATTAACATTCAAAGTCAGTTTCTTTTGATGAGTAGATCATACAAAAAAATTGAAGACAATTCAAATATCATTCAATTTTTTTTGGTAATTTAAATATCAGTAATACGTTTAAAATCACCTCACTAGATAAGTACCTACTTATTGCCTATCTGGCGCAGGGCGGTAAGACACACCTAAAAGTGAAGTCCCGTGTCCCCGTAGTGGGGTAAGGGGCAGATGTATTATGCATACATCCGTTTCACTGATCGATTTTCTTTAGGGACAAGTAGGTGATCAGCCTCTGTGTCCTAACAGACCGAGACTTTTATTTTCTTCGTCTCCACCGGGAATCGAACCCAGGACCCCTCGGTTTTACGCTCATGCGTCAACGTCTGTACCAAGGAGGCGGTCATACACACCAGGCTAGCTAGGGGTTTATTTTCATGAATGTGTATGTACCCTCTATGCAGTCTCTTTTTCGTGTGTAGGTATATTTTGTGACGCCCTCACGTTAGAAGAAGCTTCGGCTATCGTAAACCCAATAAATAGGTATATTTACAAGGTCCGATGGTAATTCATACATAACTTGATATTACATGAAATAATAATCAATCCTGTAATAAATACACTGTAACAACCAACACCAGTGCGATATCATAAGTTATACACTGTTATAGATAGTTAATTACATAGAGGAAACTGTAAATTGTTTTTTCCTTCGTAATTCGGTCTAAGTATACGACTTACCTAAGGGATTACAAACAAATTGGTAACATCCTCGATAATAACGACAATCCCTGCAGCAAATGAAGAGGATATCTCGCTGTGTTCCTTACTTACAGTGAACTCATTTTTTAGTAATTAAATTTGTTTAATCACATAGCTATAGCTATTTACTAGGTTATTTCACATTTCAAATGTAAGGATACAATTTCTTACCTTTGCCATAGCCCATAGCAGTAGAGTTTATTTCGAAGCAGATAATGCGTGTACATATTATAATTACTATTAAAAGGAATAAAACGAAATTAACTAGGCTATAACATTATTAACTACTATTACATTTATTATAACTACCATAAACTAGGCACCAACCTTGAAAACATGTCAAAATTTTGCCATTTTCGCCGTAAGTACTTACCTACCTAGATAATTTAAAAATTAACGATGCTCTAGAATTCGCGTGAATTATGTATGCTAGAGATATAATATTGTAGTTACCTACATGTATTAATTACAAATTACGTTTAATCGCAAAATCTTTGTCCTAGATATAAGCTTGAATAACATAATGATAACATTAAGACATATATTTCAAATTTTTAATTACTCCTAAGTCCTAATGTATTCCTACTAATTTAATTACTCATAAACTTCGCAAATTATGTGCTATTTTTTTGTAGTTAGGTACCTTCTGTAAAAACGTAAATTGCAACATTGCCAAATAAACAACTGTATAACGACTGTTTTTTGATGCATAACAATGTATCGTTAATTATTTTTTAACATTTATACAAAGAATTTGTTGATTCAACCAGACATTGTTTAAATGTAAGTATCCAATTTAGGGAAATAAGAGTTGTTCTTAATTTAATGCAGTTATACGATTCCTGCCAAATAAGTACATAAGTGAAAATAAATTGTATTGTTTCGGAATAAAGAGCGGTGTTCTCGTTTACATTAGTCATTATGGGTGTACACTTTCAAACAGGGCTCAGTGAACAATTAAGTACATCAGAATGGTATAATTGGGAGGTCTATCCAATTTGGCAATTATATCTATTCATATTTTGATACCGTCAAAGGTATCAGGTAGGATGCGTGCACTAATTGCGCAATACAGGCTTGTATTATCTGTTACGTGCATCGATCGATTACACATGCAAATCACAGACGAGCACACACCTGTAGTGCAGCCTCCCTGTGGGGGCTCGCGGCGGTCACCCTGCCCCATTTCATGACTGTCTGCATATACTTTTCAATTTCATTTAATAAATCGCATTGTCACGACGACGTATCCAATTTGCCAACGGGCATTTCTTGTTACTATGATTTGTTTGGTAATATGTTTAACGGTTTTTCTGATAGAGTTGTTGATTAAATTTGTACCTGCAGGTTATTTTCAATTTGTAAAAAAGTACACTGACACAAAATTTTGGGTCATTTGTAACAGGATGGCGGTTCTACAGGGGTCTTAGTACGCAATGACAAAAAGAAAAATAATGGTCAGAATGCTGATACCGGATACCTTAAGATACTGTAGTCTGTAATATTTTATACCTATTAGAGAATCTTAACATAAAATATTATAGTATCTTCACCGTGTGTGATGCGCTTAATAGTGCATCTGCCTTTTATCTTAGGTATTAAAGTGTTCTATAAAAATATTTTTAAATGCTAATATTAGATCATTTTCAGAATTGTAAGAAGATACCTACTGTCAAGAATACCTTATACCATTACCCCAAATATTTAATTCGATTTGTCAATAAATCAACGCTCTTAACATATAGATTGCAGTGTAAAATATTTATGCAATACCAAAATACTCGCTATTTGCTTAAAATAAAATGTTCAAAATGCATTTGATTTTGATAGAAATTTAAATCAATGAGTAGCGCTCTATTTCGACGAGTGGAATCGGAAATATATCCCCAAATAGAGACTAATTTGATTACAGGCACAAAATAATTGACAGGAATTTGAGGTGGTTATTATTTTATGAAGCAAACTCGACTAATTTATAATAATGTAATGTTGTTAATTGAACTGAATATTTAGATTTGATTAAGCTGATAAAATAGTGTGCAAAAATAGGAATCAAATAAAACACGTCATCTATGTTCATCCATTTATTGATTACTTCATAAACATCCTTATACTAATTGTTACAATACGCGAAGTCGGCGTGTAAATTTTAACATCGAGATAAATACTTGTTAAATTACCATGTGAAATCTTAATAGAAAATACATGCTTAAGAACTATACATTCGTAGAGGACGATTGTAGTCATAATGAACATAATATCATTCTAAAAGTAGCAGTACATTGTATTCAATCCGTGACTTTAAAAATTATATCCCAAATTTCGAAACAGGTAAAACTTTTAAAGAAATGTGCATAAAATAAAATACATTATTTTTAACAATTTGTCAACGTTCATTCCAATCTAAGGTATTATAAAAGTAATTCGCATGTCTTTGCATAATTAATCACCTTTTAGAAAAACAAGAGCAAAAACGATAAGTATAATATTTTGCGGTTAAAAAAGTTAAAATTATTCGAGACAAGATTACTCGAAGATTTTTTTTATAGATTTAAAAAGTCATTAATTAATCAGACATCTAAGCAGTACTTTGTGTTTTACAACATCTTTATTTATTGAATGTTAGAAATAAGTGTTCTTACAACTAGAAAGGTAGAGTCCAATCATATTAATATATTGAACATACAGTCAAGGGGATTTATCCTAAATATATGTTTTTGAGGATACAGGATGCTGGTTCTAATTGTCATATAACATCTATTCCCGGATTTCATTCCACTCGATACCTATCTACTTATTCACCCATTTTCGTCACGGTCTTTATGATGTTGAGTTGTTACATGATCATAGATATATATTGGATGAACTTAAACATTATAATACAAAACTTACTTAAATTAATAAAAAACGTTAACTAAAGAGGCCGGTTATTGTTACCCCTTGAATGTCCTTAAACAATTTTTTTTTCACGATGCATACTGACTAGGAAAGAGGCAATGTAACTTGGTTGAGCGTAGCAAATTATACTTATTATTTAGTTTATGCTAGCGTACGAAGTAAACGAAGCTCGTCCCACCATAGATGGATAATAAAGGACGGAAAGCTTATAAATTCATTAAAAATCCAACCATTGACCATTGAGACAAATAAGCGTCCTTGGAACGTGATTTTATGTAGAAATGGATCGTGTTTAACTATGACTCTGTATAAATAGTCCTGGTTTAGTATCTAGTTTGAATAGCCTAGCCCCTTTGAAGCGCTGAGGACGTATTTTATGTTTAAATAATAAAATACGTCCTTAGCGCTAGTGTCCGTGGACACTTCACACAATAAACACGATAAGGTGCAACAAGTATGATGCTATAATAATTACATATGCTGGCTTCGAACGTATTCGTGTTGTCGCTATTTTGTATAAACGGCATACGTTTTATTATACGTTAATTCCCAAAAAACAAGCCTATCAAACAGTTTCTCTTTACGAATAAATGAAAATTTGCCTCACAATTTTGAATGGAGTTAACTGTTGGTGAATTTGTCTCTATGGTTGGTCCTACATTTTACAATCACATAAAAATGTAATATAAAACGGTATTTATCTTTTTATCGATTTTATTGTTATGTTGTTATTCTTGCCTTACCAAAATGATAAGGTTATACCTGGACAATGCATTCATTACAAATTGTTTTTAAAATAGCAAATAAAAACCCCTATTCAAATATAATAGCAAATTGTAATCAGAACAAAATATGTCTTATTATTAACCCAGGCGCATTTAAATGTACTTCGAACATTTTGGACAAAATTTATATTTGAATCATTTTATAAAATGCAATTGAGTAAATAATTCGCCAATTATAGCAAGGGCTGACAGAAAATAAATAAAACTTACATGTACATAATATATATTGTCATTTCATGACGAAAACACTCGCTCATAGATAGCACCAGGATACCAATAGAAAATAAATAATCCGAATTTTGTATCAATATTTAAATACATACATATTTTTATAAACTAAGTATATGGACTTAGTTAGGAAACTTTTGCAAAATATAAAAGATTGAAAATTGTAGTAATCAATAGCACTTAAGAAATGCCACGAAAGAAATATAAAAAGCCACATAATATTACAGTTTAGCCATTTGCTCGTGTGGATGACCACAAATACAAAAATTAAAATAGAATAATTTATATGAATAAATTATTCTATTTTAATTTTTATATTTTTTGATTTCAGTTTCTCCTTTTGTAGTCTCAAGTCTGTATTTAATTGTACCAAAAAATTGGTTGCTCGTTTATAATTTACATCAACATAACAGTTAGGTACCTATATAAAAATAAAAAAATATGGTTTACATTAGGTAGGTATTGTATATCTTCTTATATATAAAATTCTCGTGTCACAATGTTAGTCTGCATACTCCTCCGAAACGGGTGGACCGATTCTCATGAAATTTTCTGTGCATATCGGGTAAGTCTGAGAATCGGCCAACATCTATTTTTCATATGTACCACGGGCGAAGCCGGGGCGGACCGCTAGTATATATATAAAATTCTCGTGTCACAATGTTAGTCTGCATACTCCTCCGAAACGGGTGGACCGATTCTCATGAAATTTTCTGTGCATATCGGGTAAGTCTGAGAATCGGCCAACATCTATTTTTCATATGTACCACGGGCGAAGCCGGGGCGGACCGCTAGTTATGTTTAAAATTTAAGTAAAATCTTAAGTGTTTAAACAATATTAATAAATCAATTTGAGAAAAATTATTGAACTTACATATGTAGTTATAAAATAATTCATTAAAATAAATAAAATTTCAACAATAAAATTATTTGTACATAATAAAATCCCATTCATCATCCCAAATGTCATAAAAAACAGCGCTAAAGTTAAATTTAAGTGCATTACACAATGTGGTTGATGCATACATTATCTATAATAATGTTAGACCATAATATGGCTAAGGGGGTTTTGCCATAATATGTCTTGGAACCTAACAATAACTTACTTAACCAACTTTTAAAATAAAACAGATTTTAACGGAGTTTAGACGCGTTATTTTCAGTATCATTTCATTTCGTAAGCATGGCCAATGTTGACCTCTTTGGTGATGTTACATCAACCCATGAAGATATGTCAGATATTTCGATATGTCCGTTTGTTCATACAAAGTTCGGGGGTGAATAAATTCCGTTCCAAATCTGTCGCACCGCATTTCATTTCAAAATGCTACCTACACACAAAAATACCTTTTGACAAGATCCTCTCAAAACAATCGAGTTACAATATAAATTGTAACTGTATACCAACACATGCAATTCCTGTATCTTTTGCCAAAAAGACTTAAACATGAAGAGACAGGTCACATCAAGTGTCGCGGTATAAGCGACCTAACTTACATCTAAATGTTGGCCTCAATTGAAGGGAGCCACGAGAATCTTTAGCCCGAAGGATTTACTGGTTGTAGCGGCGCATTCTGCGCTCCATTTTCTTGCGCTTCTTGTCATCTTGTTCAGTATCCTCCGGGCCCTCCTGAAAAAACCACGGGCCAAGAACGTGCTTCCAAAGGAGCCAAAAGGCACGAATCGGGATGAGCAGAAGCATGAACCAGAAGAAGTTGGACACTACGGCCATGATGTGGGCGACCGAAGTCAAGATCACCACGTCCTTGATGTGCCTGTGAAGTAATGATTGTGTTTATACCGCTAAAGAACACAGGAACAGATTTTATTGAAATAAACAAGTCTGGATTTGCTTAAAATGATATTAAGGGTGCACTCACACACATCAGTCACCGTCACGGCACGTCACCGGACAGGATTAAAAAAAAATATGTATCAATAGTTCTAGTATGACTCTGTTCCCACAAGACAGTCGCCGGCACGAAATCTATCAGTGACGTCACCGGTCAGGCACGTCAAATAATCTTTCCATACATGTATCATACTTTTATCCCCACTCACCCGGTGCCGTCACGTCTCAGTTCAGTCAGCGTCGTGCTACCGTCAATAATTGCTACATGTTCTCTAGCGTGACACACGTCTAATCACTGACTAACCTGATGTATGTGTTCAATGATTCAGTCAAACCGGCGACGTGACTGACGGACAACATGACGGTGACTGGTGTTTGTGGATACGTACACAAACCGTCACCGATCAGTCATCGGTGACTTGACGGTGACTGATGTGTGTGAGTGCACCCTAAATCCTAGTATGGGTAGGTAAGGTAATGGTAAGGTAGGTCGAATATAAAAATATGTTTATAATTTTTTCTTTGTTCTTTTTAACAGGAAAACCGCGCCGTTGCCGTCGTCGTCGTCGATGCGTCAGCCTCAGCAGTCAGGACGTCGAATTTCCTTATAATCCATTCAACCTAAAATTGTTTCACAATTCATTAAAACGAACATAACATATTCAATAACTTACTCTCCCATTCCGCCCTCCATGTTGAGGTCCAAGCCGGGATCGATCAGCTGTCCCTGCTCGGTGTACGTCGGGCGGCTGATGTAGTGCATCATTTGGTAGCACGCAAAGTAGATCAGCATCACCAGCACATTCATAAACTGTTGAAAGACGTACTGTTGTAGGAAACTCATACCAATAATCTAATCCATACCAATCTAATCAATCAGCATATCGTTACCATCAGGCGTCACGGTTGCCCACTCTAACTAAAAAAATAGAACCCTTTTGTAACTTTATGAAGGTGCAAATTTGTAAGTATTGTGGTACGCTGTCTTAGGAACTGGATCACCCATTATCAAGGAAGGCTATGTAAACAAGGCCGACGATCTCGCGGGCCTATCTAGGTGTGTGATACACCTTTATCGAGGAAGGCTCTATCGCTATATACCTACTTAAAAGCCGCATCTCATCGACTACCACGAAGTTACTAAAATTGAATGCTCCTACCAATTTGTAAAATATGACTTCCGTAGCCAATAATCCAATCTGGGAAACTTCGGTAGTTCGCAAGAGTTTCCAACTTTGTCTAAGCATTGAACAAGACTATTTAATTAATTAATTACCGCCCGGGGCAATAGCTAGATAACAAATTTGCTTTAAGTTGCAGTATTGAACCGTCGCTGTAGATGAATATTGTTTACACACCGTATACCTACGCAGTCTGTTTACAGGATCAATACTTTAAACATTTAAACTCGCGCAGCATGCAATAGGACAACTTTAATATTCTAGAAATTTCCAGAAGGTCTACATCCTTACGTAAGTAGCTTCGTCTGTTTGTCTGTCGGTCTGTCTCTTCTTTACGCCTCAAGTGAACCGATTCGGATGAAATTTATTACAAAGATTAGTTTTAAAACAGCTAAAGGATATAGGGAATGCGGTTTTTTAAGAAGTCGTGGGCGGTAGTCTAGGAGAAAATAATACAAGATAATACACGAAAACGTAGGTAGGTATGTCTATATTAGATACGAGTAAAAATTTATGTGAATTGCAATATAGCACGATTCTTTAGTAATAAAAAATAAAATGTACGATTAATGTGATTTTGTTAACACATCCCTACCTTTTCAGAGTAAGTATGCGATTATTGCAATTTCAGTTTAAAGTTTAGTTATAAATAACTCTTTTGACTTTTCTTCTACTCTAACGCTATACTATGTAGTATGTATAAACTATGTATAAATCTACAAGCATATGCAAATTTGTAACATAAATGATAAACGTTAGATTAATGAATTTTAACAAATCTTGAAATAATTGAAGTTAGATCTTCTTAATGTTTTGTACTTGTCAAGGCCTAATTATCTAAGTTTATTAACAACTACCCACTTCATATCTCATACTGTTTATTCTATGATGCCCACACATTCTAAGTGAGAAGGAATAAACACCTCATTAATTAAGTAACGAGTATGTCCTATAATAAATGGAATATTCCTACAGAAAACTAATTATAATAATTATATTTTCTTGAAAGCGAGATATAGCTTTCCGGTGAATGTTAAAAATATTCACCCAATCTTCAGACAATTTCATAAAAAAAAAACAAAAAAAAACATTAAAAACTGATTAAATTTTGTATTTTTTGTGCCATAGCTGATGGTAATAGCTACCACCTTATGAACATTTGCAGGGGCGTAAGGCTTGGAGAGATCTTTGCCTTTGCAAATGGGAATAAAGGATAGGTCTGGGAAGACGGACTCACGCCTATCTTTTGAGAGCCATTCAAGTACCTTAACTATCTTTAGGTTGACTATGCATTGCATAAACATATACACAGATATAATACAACAATGTTGTTGACAAGTTGTTATTCCAGAAATGCTTATCCAATCTAACAATAATAACAAAATGAAGCTAGCATTTTTCCAATTCAATTTAGCTGCATCTGAAAGGTGACAAGAGAGCGAAATTGCAGTCAATAGAAAAAGTATGCACAAATGCAACAGGATTTCAATATTTGCAAAATGAAGTGATGAAACCGATTTTCTGTTTGAAGTAGAGCAAGCATGTTATATTTTTTACTTTGTTTAAAGTACTTATTTTTACTATAATTTCTTTAGTATTTATATAAGAATTTGTATTTTACTCTGCAGGCAATTTAAAAAAAATATTTTCAAATATATATTTGACTTTTTCTTTAAATAGAAATGTTCTTGAATCACTATTTTTAGAGCAGAACTTCATGAGATTATTTTTGATTAATTTCTAGTTCTTTTTTGTATTGTTTTCAGATTTAATAATATTAGAAAAGGGTTTCAATGAAACAATTCTTGGATATTTCCCAAATATGTATAAAGAAATGGGTTAACATAACTGTTGGAAAATAAATATTTAAAGTTGCCTTCGCATTTATATTGCGCTGTTTTTTGAAAACATGTATTTTGCTTGTCATAATGTTTTTAATAAGGTCTTGATGATAAATGTTAGGTATTAATAGAATTTCATTTAATTTGATCGCTAAGAACGGGATGTTGAGAATTTTTTTTTATACATGATAGGCAGGTGTTTGACCACTATCCCGCCTGATGTAAAGCGGTGATGTGATCTATAAAGGAGCACGTCTGCCTAGAATTGAGAGCATTTTCTATTGAAATTTGCCTCCGCTTGCATGAGCACATAAATTTTTATATTATTGAACTTTCAAAAATAGGCAAGGCAAGCATTAATACAGAAGAATGAAGATAAATAAAAAAAGGGTACATATATGTAACTTGTTTTTCGCATTCATACAAATAAAATAAATAATAAGATTTATTAATGACGCTGAAAGAAAAATCAAAATACAGGAACACAATAACAATTATATAGCAATTAATCCACTTACTATGAGCCACGAAGCCAGATGATCATGGTAGATGCCGAACATGATGCAGTTGTAGAACAACCCTGCAGCCCCAGCCATGTTTCTGTAGAATCTGATCGTAGTCTCATTCTCCACCAGGATCTGCTTCGCTCCCTTGGTCGGAGCTTTCCTTTGTGGCTGCACAACAAATTGGAAATATTAAATAAATCTAAAATTATAGTCCTTTTTTAAATTCGTAAATTGAAAGGACAGCTGAATGAAATCCTAACCCTATTCAGTCATGTTTTGCTATTTTCATTGAAATATTATCTATTTTTACAGAAAAATTATTATACATACCGGGGCCATGATGTCCAACTACAATTCGAGATTTCTCAGAAAGAGCCAGAAAATATATGGATAGGTAATTTATTAAAAATTTAGAATTTTAATATCAATATTTTTGTGAAATTTATTTGGTTTCTCTGATTTGGGAGGATATTATTATTATTTTTTAGTTCAAGGAATGATTATACACAATTGAAAACTACTTTCAGCGAACAGGATAAGACAGGAGAGCTCCTGGACCCGTTCCCGTCGAAAATGAAACGCCGAGTGAAGTGATAAAAATCAATGTTCAGTTTCAGGACATGTCAAAAATCGACTCCGTCATAGAACATTGACAGGCGTTCAATCCAAGTTGGCAAACGTCCAGAAATAGCTTCTATCAATACAATTTTATTCTCGATTAATTTTCAATATAATACAATATTCTTCTATAATAAAATCTATTGAAATAAATAATTATTAAATTTAGCATAAATTTTTTATACAGTTTTTGCCATCGACAGTAGATATTATTTTAGATGCAAGATTGTTCATTGCATTGGACATATTCTGTGGACATGCTCTGTTGTCTCTTAGTACTTTGTAGTTTGTGGTACTTAACAGAAGTATTCTGTCATTTGACATTTGTATTTGCCGAGTGAGAGAGCGCTAAGCTGTGCGATTTGTTTCATGTATTGATTTTGAATACACAAATGTAATGAACAACTTGTAGCTCATTGATTTGAAACACTGCAATCGTCTGGACTGCATGTAATAGTAGATTGAGAATATCAAAATATGAAACTTGTTAAACCAGCGACCAAACCCTGACCCTCAAAATAAGTTTCAATATTTTCTTAGTGGTTCGCGGTGCGTAAATGTTTACGAATATTTGTCTAGTCGTAATCTGCATTTGTTTTTCTTATTTTTGCTTGTGCCTCAGTTTTTTATTGATATACTTGCCGACCTTTTACTTTCCTAAATTCTAACCCTTACTTTATATTTATCATTTTTGTTTGGTTCTATTGCAAAGCGAAAGTGGCGTGCGAAAAATGAAATCGTTCCTAATATTGTATGCTGAGCTGTACTGAATAGTTCTAAAGAGTGTATTAGAATAATAAATTAAAACATTAGTGACATCATAATAGTAAACATTAATTAGATTTCTCCTCCATGCATATCTTGGCTCTTGCTAATAATTATTAAAATCGAATATTTTTGCTCTTCATATGTTATGTTTTGTTTTATTTTTTGTGTATAAACTGCATGATGTGTTAAACTTTCTGTTAGAACTGTTTAATAACATTGTACATATTACAGGATATTATAATTTCTAAATGATACGAGAGTTTTACGATAGCACCGATGAAGATGAAATGGAAAGCCAGTATGAGGTAGATCCAGAATGCCTAGTTCTGACGAGACCAGATCGCGACATGCATAACCGATGCTGTGGTGGGAAGGCCTGGTGCATTAGAGTAAGTATACAACATTAGACTACTTGATCTAAACCTTGTAGTATATATTATAAGAAATATACTACAAGGTTTAGGACAAGTTAGAACAAGTTTAGTTGCCTACCTACCTAAAGAAATTATATCTAAAATTACATAAAGAGATGTACAAATTCTTATATACCTACCTACTTACTAAAAATAAGGCAGCGATTGTACCAAAAAATGAATCTTAAATTAAATAAAAATTGTTCTTGCTGTGCAGTTTTGCTATTAACAGATTTGGCAAATTTTGCAATCACATCAAACAAAATATGTTTTTAAAGTGGGAATGGTATTTGGTTGGTTGGCAACTTTTTCCTGCTCTCCGACTGCTTGTATTTAAATGAGTACTTAAGGGCCCTTAGTAGGTGAACACGGCAAAATGGACTGTTTTCTATGAGCTATAATTGAAAATATTGAAGTTTTTTCGCACTGAAATTTCTAATATGTATTACAGAACGTATGTGTGATGGGATGACTGTTTCCAAAACACGATTGGAAAAATTTTGCTCGATAAAAAAAAATCCTGAAGTTACCTCTAAAATATCATATAAATGCTCATTACAACTGTATTTTACGATAATAATTCGTATAAAATCACAAATACATAGGTATTTACCTTCTCGATTTCGTGACTGTTTTAGATTTAGAAAATACTAAATATTTTCATTCACTTTTTGATAAAAATGTGAATGGCGCTTACGATTTTAAGTTTCAAGCACGTTGATTCCATACTAAACGCGGATCCCCTCACCGCTTACCTCAGGCCCGAATAGCTGAATTTTCGCTGACCGCCTAACCCCTCTTAACAAATGTTCTTAAAAATAATAAATGGTAGGTGTTTATCACTACATAGTATAAAACAAAGTCGCTTTCTCTGTCCCTATGTCCCTTTGTATGCTTAAATCTTTAAAAAACTACGCAACGGATTTTGATGCGGTTTTTTTTAATAGATAGAGTGATTCAAGAGGAAGGTTTTAGTATATAATTTATTAGGTTTTAGACAAAGCGGGCGAAGCCGCTAGCGGTAAGCTAGTTAGTTCAATAAGTTGCTAGTAATTTGAGCACTAATAAGAAATGCTTTAAAGCTGACGAAACTGGGACATAATAATTTTTTAGCAAGTGTGACCATTAAATGTAAAAAAGGTATAACTATGTATAAATAATTTTTAAGAATAAAAAAAATTACCGGCCGAATTGATATCCTCCTCCTTTTTTTAACTTGACTAAAATGTAGTGTGTACAAGAGGATACTAGAATCTTGTGTGTTTAGAAATTTCCTCCATCGTCAATAGTCATAAGATTTGGGTTCTAAATTGGCTATAACTTTTTTTTATAATTGTTTTTGATATTAAATAAAACCTAAAGATAAAAACGAATGAGCTATTTAAGACATGCTGGTATATCCATTGGAATAATTGAAGTAAATTCAATAATGATGATTGATCTATTGCAATAATTAAATTGATTATCTTTCACATTATTATAATATTTATATAAACGTTTTAACGTAACATCCAAATACTTTGTACGTAAGTTAAATTTACAATATACACAGGCGGACTCTAATGATTGAATGCAAAAAAATTACACTGTATTCATTACCAGTAAAAAAATTTAATATTTATTTTATTTCAAATCCTATACATATAAATTATACATTTTTAAAGAAAAAATAGCCTAGCCTCTTGGAGTATAGTAAATTCGATTGTTGAAGCGGATTCTGCACCAGTAGCCGAGAGGCTAGACGTAGTTTCGGTATGGCATAAAGATGTGGGTTTGAAATCCGCCTCGGAATCGATTTTTATCTATTCTTTAAAAATTTCTTACCAGTAGTAAAGTTAAACATGAATAATCTCTCATACTTATAATCTTGTCTACGTGCGAGGGAGATAATAATAATAAATAATAAATAAATATTATAGGACATTATTACACAAATCGACCTAGTCCCACAGTAAGCTCAATTAAGGCTTGTGTTGTGGGTACTAGGCGACGATAAATATAATATTTAATAAATACATATATAGATAATAACACCCAGACCCAAGAACAAATAATTGAGTTCATCACACAAATATTTGCCCTGACCGGGGATCGAACCCGGGACCGTCGGCTCAGTAGGCAATTACTTTACCACTGCACCAACCGCGTCGTCTGAAGAGATGAATAGACTTTTTGAATTCTATGTGAAATTAACTTATACTATAACTAAACTTTGTGTTTTCACTTTTCACCATATGAATGAATAAAAAATAAAATTCTTAATTCATTCAGTAAAATACTTGGACTTTTTGTCCTTTCTTGTCCATTGTTTTACTAAGAAATTCAAAAGTACATGAATATAATAAATACTTAAATAATTTTCTTCGTGCGATGGGGACGCTATGGGGGTTCGGTATTAACCTGTTTTTTATATGTTGTAACTTTAAATTTATACTTCTCACAATTATAATATTTATATTTTTCCTTTATTTGTGCTATAAGACGTTAGTTACTGCGTAACAAATTTTGAGATTCTATGTTTGCAGAAATTACCCTGTTTGTATTATTTAGGTAATATCCAATAAGGGTTCCGTTTTTTCCTTTTGAGGTTCGGAACCCTAAAAATAAACATAGACAACAAATAAAATTCAGTTATCTGTATTCCAATGTAATTTTATGGCTACGCTCTGCAATCATCTAATAATTATAGGTTGGCAACATTGATTCTATAGTCTATGGAAAAAATGTTAGTTTCAAAAATACAAAACCTACTGTTTCCGTTGCATCCATGATTGTTATCAGACCAACAAAGTTATTATTAGGATCACTGATTTTCTTATCACCACTGAAGTTATGTAGGACATGCAGGGTCTATTTACTTAAATTCTAGACTTGATAACTAAATTACTGTTGTCTTTAGATTTAGATAAAAATGCCCTATAAAATACTTAACAAAAGCTAGACTGTCCCATACGTCACCTAACCTCAGGCCTAGCCACAGTCCACATTCTAAATTCAGACAAAATCATGTAGTATACCTTTTCAAAATTGAATAATTCGGAAGTATTAAGAAGAAGACTGGTGTTTTTATTTGGAGTCAAATATGAAGAAAGTTCCCGCTTACACAGAAGTAAACGCCAAAAATATGTTCTATTATGTTTATAGCTTCTTTCTGTTTCCTTTTATGTATTTGGAATTTATCTTCTTCGTTATTATACTTAGATCATTAAATAATGATCTAAGTTTAATAACGAAGAAGATCATTAAATAATGATCTAAGTTATTATATAACTTATTAACATGTAAGTTTAATTGAATTTTTAAGTTACTTACATTAATTAAAAAAAAAAACGCACATTCGACACAAACACGATACTCTTGTTTATGGTTATTCGAATTACGATCACTAATATAAATATTAAACCGTACCGTCTTATAAAATGTTTGGGAGTAGTGGTGGGGAGGGATTAAGGCTGATTTACGCTACACCGTGTGGCGACCGCCTTGCCCCGTCTGTGCCCCGTCTGGGGGCTATCAATCATTATTTTACATACTTTTTTATGAAGGGATTTATGACTGAACGTGTCTCGGACGGGGTACGGTGTTGAAATATGTATGGATATGGATTCATTTGTTTCCCGGCTCTGGCACGGCCCGTTCACAGCACGGTGTTATAGTTCGATTCAAAATTAATGGCGGTTCGGAAGTTCGCAAGGTGCGAGTGCGAGTCCCTTAACGTCCCGCTAATACCTAAAATTGTTTCTGCGCATCGGATCGTACGATGTTCCGAGCCGCCATTAAGTTAGAATCGTATAATAGCGTGAATCATGCTTTACGATTTTTTTCTCCACGCAGGATATATGCGGCATCATATGCGCTGTTCTCACTTGGCTCCTTATCCTGTACGCTGAGTTCGTCGTGATGATGGTGATGCTGCTGCCTGGCGTGTCGACGTATCCGGTGTACAGCTACATAAACATCATCATATTCCAGACGCTCGCCTTTCTCGCGTTCGCTTCGCACCTCCGCACGATGTTCACGGATCCGGTAAGTTTTTTGTTGTGTAATATGTTGATGTTGTAAAGGAAATATTTATTTGTGTGTTTGTTTATTGTTATGGTTCAACCTGAAAACTGCTAGAACGATTATCAAAATCTTTAATGAGGAATATTTTCATAAGATGCTAAACCAGAGTACCTATGCACCTATTGATATATGTACGTTTCATTCACCTGAAGATATTAATTTATGTTTATAGAGCTAAGTTAAGATACCCATTTTTTATTAATTCATTAAAATATTACATTTTTAATTTCACTTGAAGTATACGTAGAGAAGTAGAAGTATACATATCAAAGGAATATAATTACATGAGATCCTCTGAGAAACGCATCCTACATTGAAACTCCATTGGGCTAAATAACTAATAATATGAAAATGACAAAAAATGTACATTCGGAGCAAATCCTCGTCGCAATGATTTTTTGACCTACATTTTCTAAACTGCAATCCATGTGCATATGGTTACGAAATGGTTGTAAATTTAAATAGGTACAATACCATACATAATATAGAATTAATAATACACATCGCTTGCCTAGTATTCATACGGCCGCATACAAAACTAATTTAAAACTGTTATACAACAGTTATACAATTACGTAGTAACGATCCGTGACTACGACTCTATACGTGTTAATTTTAACAACCTTATGACCTACGTTCGCATTCTGTATTGAGGTTTTGTTAGGCTAACAATTCAATACAATGCAGGAGTTAAAGGAGATCACTATCTATAGTATCTATAATATACAAATACGCAGCGGGTGTACTAGTACTATTTTCTATGCACTTATCACGATGGAACATCGTTGATTTCATACTAAGATGCAGATTTAACAAATACTAGCTGTTCGCCTCGGCTCCCTCCCTGTTGTAATTGACATTTTCAAAATTTTAGTTATAAAAATATCTAATATTCTTCTCTTGGTTCTAAGCAACCTCCCCACCAACTTGCAGCCAAATTAGTTAAATAAATAAATAAATATTATAGGACATTATTACACAAATCGACCTAGTCCCACAGTAAGCTCAATTAAGGCTTGTGTTGTGGGTACTAGGCGACGATAAATATAATATTTAATTAATACATATATATAGATAATTACACCCAGACCCAGGAACAAATAATTGAGTTCATCACACAAATATTTGCCCTGACCGGGGATCGAACCCGGGACCGTCGGCTCAGTAGGCAGTTACTTTACCACTGCGCCAACCGCGTCGTCGCGTTCAACCGTTCTTGAGATATAAATAGTGTAACTTACTTACTAACACGATGTTCTTTTATATTATGCATACCTATAGAATATATTTTTCATTGCAATACATGCAGCCACAAGAACAAAAGGCAGTTACAAATTACGAGAAGCAGGTTAAATTTCGATTACCGGGTTCTTAGTTAATTCCAAGTTAATCTAAAGTTAATGGAAAAAACAACGGCATCGATTTTCTGTCAAGTTACGAGTCTCGAGTCGCCACTCTTTTTTAAATTGCATCCGTAATCGTTTTCAGCCGCTACATTTTGTGAAAGCCGTTTGAAAAGCTTAGCTCTAAAAAATATAAAATAAAAGACGCCTGCAGCGATGCAATATTAACGAGCTACAATGTATCGCACAATTCTTATTTTTCTCATTTCTTTTGTATTTAATTAATTTTTCTACGTCCTACATCTTCAGGGAATTGTTTACTCCAACTGTTTACGCCCACGATCTTATTATTATTTAATGGAAAGAAAGAACTGTATTTAAGTATTGTTATTTACTGTAACGGAATTTTATAAACACAATTACTTTTATATTATGTAATAATAGCTTAGAATTTTGTTATTTTTTCTCAATATTTTATAACGTAGGTTAGTACCTACGTTATAAAATATTGAAGCTAGTGCTTGGTAGACGTCTTCTTCCCGCGAACGGTCAAATTCGTGAATTTTTATATTTATAATTATTTAACTTTCTTGAGTTTTACTTTCATATCGATCTTTCTCCAGACAATAACGAACATAACAACAGAAAAATTTACGATATCGGTCCAGTTGTTCAGGCGTGATGTCGTGACCATGGGATATAGGGATTCATTTTTATATATTGTAAATTTTCGTAATAGAGTTACTCTTAAATACAGAAATGTACGAGTATTCATCAGAATAGCTATTGTTAAGATTATCCTATTCATATCGTCCATGCTTCATAGATCATATCACATAATATACTCCACTCTTCGAGAAGGATTCCTGGAAGTTTATTGTGATTTCATATTTCTTTGTATTGGCCGCCCAAGACGATCCTCCCTCCAGTCAACAATATTGTTGCCACTTATTCAATTGAGTCTAGTTGGAAAATTGAATTAACTCCGTGATTGACACCTAGTTTTCCACTTATGGAAAATCCTCTCAGTTACACAACAATGGCTATCTGCAATAGTCAATTGTAGATGACAACCTTGTTATGTGCTGAAAATGAAATGGCTCTAATTAACCTGTCGATAACATGGCTTGGACATTTCGACGACATGTGAAATTCACAAGCCGTATGTAGAATAGCAAATTATTGACAACCAGTAATTAACTACTTTATACGGAGTTCGCGGTTTGCGTTAAATTATTCAGAGCAGGGGCTTTTGATTGAAGTATTCGCTTTGTTTATTGTTTTACGATTGCTAAAACGATTTACGATTGCTTTGCCTTTGTTTGGATTTGATACCTAAAAGCTAAAACATTGCTGGGTAGAATACATAGGATCGACCGATGTAACAACATAGTTTATTTCGACTTACATGTTTCAATTGGTATTTTCGTTTCGCTATTATTCAAGATGTATCCCATATTCCATATTTAGAATATAATCCGATATTTATTATATTAACGAACATAAAGAAGCAACGAACAGTGAAAAACCTATACAACATGGAAATAAGACGTCTACGACACATCCTCTGCGAATTTTGCGTCTGAACGATTTTATATATTTTCTATTTAAGTAAATTTAACGACGCGAACATTTCGTCGTGCCTTTTTATTAAATCCCGTGCTCGGTACACGTTTCAGTGAATTCTGGTATATTCGATATCCTGAAAGGCTTTTGCCAAGTTTGAGATTTGATTAGGCTTCGCGTTCACAGTTTGCGAGAAAGTTAAAAGTCAGCTTGGTAATTGCGCCATTCAGCTTCGTTGTGAAATTGTATTCAAAGAATATTATGGTTGTACAATTATACTTTATACAGTACATCTCTGTATAAAACGTATTTAACATATTATGATTTCTTTTCTGAGTTTTTTTTCTTTTTTTTCTCTTGTATGTATAACTATGTGTGTTAAATAAAGGATTTACATAAATCTCTTCCAACACCCTACAATACATGAAGTACGTTTACAGTAAAATGCTTTTTCCCAATAACAATTGGGATTAAACTTTATTTTCCTGATAATATTTGCACGTGCATACGGACATAAGACAAAGCAACAATGTAAACATTTACAACAGAGCTATTCCAATATACGCGTTTCAATAAAATTTGTCAAACAATTCGATATTGAAAACTTTTGAATTTCATATTCGCACACGAGTTATATCTTTTGTTTGAATTGAATAGCATATCAAACTGCTACCCACTCATTTTGCTATTTCTGTATCTATAAATCCAGCAAACCTAAAGGTTGGCACGTTCGATTCGTAATAGATATTTGCAGTGCAATTCCTATCAAATCTAAGTGCAAACTGGAAATAAGATTCTCGGTTTTACAATTTTATTTTACACAAAGTTCTTTCATTAATATTTTTGTTGACGATGGTTGTAGTTGGAAATGGATCGCCGCTCAAATCTCTTGTATCGTTGTATTCAAACTCAACTTAAAACATTATATACAAATCTATCTACTAAATAAGTGTATTGTTTTTGCGGCCGATACCTACTGTTTAAATTATAGCTGACGCATATAATGTTATTTCATATCTTTACTTAATATTATAAAGCTGAAGAGTTTGTTTGTTTGTTTGAACGCTCTAATCTTAGGAATTACTGGTCTGATTTGAAAAATTCTTTCGGTATAGTATTAGTTAGATAGCCAATTTATCGGGGAAGACTAGGCTACATATCATCGCGCTAAGACCAACAGAAGCGCAGCAATGCGGGTGAAACCACGGAGCACAGCTAGTAAATTATAAATTGAAACCTTCCTCTTCTATCTATCACTCTAAAAAAACGCATTAAAAATTTCTTGATTTAAGCATACGGTTTACATAGGGATATAGGGTCAGAGAAAGCGACTTTGTTTTATACTATGTAGTACTATTATATATTCTGTGGTAGTGATTTGAAAATATATAAATGATAATTGTTAAACTCCTGAGTAATTGGAAGTTGTAAGCTTTGAAGATTTCACGAATAAATATTAAATGTTTAAAAATAATTAATTAGATATTGAATCGATGATGTGAGATGTCTTATAAATGTTGCGTCTAAAGAATATAATCAACGACGTTTCCAGAAACAGTCTTGAATACGAAGTAAATTGAAAGGAATACTTATATAAGTTATTATGAATGTAAAGATTGATATCAATTTAGTCTGAATTTGATTCGCATTTCTACGTTTAATCATAAAAATTGTAGCTATTACAGTAATTGATTGAATAGTATGTACTATGTACCTATCTTTAGTGTGTTTATATTAATATTTTGTTTAATATTTGTCCTCATCATCATCAATTTATCATTAGTCATCATCACTAGTTGTTAAATAAAAATGGAATCACACAAACTTTTTTAAAATAATGATATCTAAATAACAACATTATTATTGAAGTAAGTAATTAGCAAATTCACAAAACCTAACTAAATAATACAAGCTAATAATTTTACTTTTTTGTATAAAGATGAACGAAAATGTGAATGGCTCTATTAGACGTTTGATTGAAGGGTTCACAAGTGGTTATTTATTTGAAATCCTAGAAGCATAAATATTACGTGGCTATTGTTACAATGCAATAATTGTCTGTCCATATCCCAGTGTTTTACTCGTCTGCTTGATGGACAGGAATATCAATTGTACAATTATCTTTAAACGATATGAAATATGATAATGATTTTGATTCCTTATTATATGGTTCCTTTGTTTCTATAAACATTCCTTTTATTTTTAACTATTTCGGCATTTTTACTTACATTAAAAAAAATAAATAAAAATAAAATTGTTTTATTTCAGGAATTATCCCTTCCCATATGCAAGTTACAAATGACAATGAATTGTACAAACTAAATAAAAAAAAAAGAAAGACAGTTAGAGCATCATTTATAGTTTTATTCGGCAAGTAATTTCATCATAAAATCTTTCATGTTATAATTATATAATAAATCATCCCAAAGCTACTAAGTAGCTTTCTACGTAAGCTTTCTACGCAGAAATAATAATTTCCTTTTTATAATAAGCTTTGCCGTACTTTGCGCGGAAGTAAATTATCGTTGTCATTTTGAATATTCACGAAGCATAATTCCAATATATTTTATTTGTGCCATAAAAGTTGAAAAATAATAAAATTAGATTCAAAAAGTGGATGCGTATAATGTATATCGCTAGTATATTATCCTTAACAATTATGATAATTCAATGTATGAATATTTAACCCTTGTAAGGAACTTTAATAATCCTAGAATCTACATTACACTATTTCGTATTTATGGCTCCTTTAATTGTTTTAAAACATCACATCAAACAGTCTTTTCTGTAATACATTTTCTTTGTCAATTGCAAAATGTATCACGACAAAGAAAGGAACAATTAATACCTTTACAGTTATATACCAGTTAATTATGACTAAATATAGGTACAAAGTACTGGGACTAGCAGGGCGCGATTCCCACATATTATATGAATATCAACCCCTTTTAGAATCAAATTGGCTTTGAACGTTTTAGTGTTTTGCCGGATTTCCATTCAGTTTTATTTCCGTCTCTAGTGGGTTTGGTTGTTTTGGTAGTGCTTCTTTTGTTCATTGCCTCGGTGTATTTTCACAAGTTGGCATCGTTTGTTTGAGCTTGGTCAACTTTAATTGCTTAGTTTCGTAATTACTGCGCTTTGATTTCCCGGGTTTAGGGTTTGCTTTTTTTTGTTTGTTGCGTTCAGGTTCGATTCGTTATAGTTAAAAAGCTTTTTTCGTACGTTTTTTTAGTAATACATAGAGGCAAATGATTGATGATATATTGTGTTAAAAAGCTTTTTTCGTACGTTTTTTTAGTAATACATAGAGGCAAATGATTGATGATATATTGTGTATTTAACGAAATATCTAACTCAATTTAAAAAATCGGGGTAAATTTATAAATGCAACCGTGAATTTTTAAAAGGTTCAGTAGTATTATAAGTTGCACATTTTTCTTGTTTGCATACGCAAACGATATAAAAATGGGAAAATAGAAAAGTGGTACATTTAACATTCTTTAGAATAAACGGTACCTTTTATTTATTCTTCTGAGTGAGGAATACGAGATGAAAATATAATGTATTCGTCAACGTTTCGTTTGAATTCTTTTTGAGTCAGACATTGTTGTGTTTGCTAATTGTACATTACTGTTTATGCTAATCTTAATATGTATATATAAATGTCGTGTCACAATGTTTGTCCCCAATGGACTCCTAAACCACTTAACCGATTATAATAAAATTCGCACACCATGTGCAGTTCGATCCAACTTGAGAGATAGGATAGTTTAAACATGTAGGTACCACGGGCGAAGCCGGGTCGGACCACTAGTATTCTATATAATAAAAATATACCGACAAATGTTGTTGTTGCAAAGCGTAAAACTCGAGAACAGCTCGACCAATTCGGAAATTTCTTTTTATGTTATTGTTAAGGCACTAGGATGGTTCTTACTTAGAGAAATCAGAAGAGCAACGTCTGCCGGGGCTGTTAGTTATAAAATTAGTTTTTCCATTGTTTTACTTCTTTTTATAATGCATTATTACGATGCAATCAATTGAATATATTTAAAGCTGTAAAATAAAATCAGAGGCAAGCTTAACGTGTGAGTGCATGCATCAGATAATCGGGGATAATCTCTTAATGGTGAAGTCGTTTTATACCAGTACTTAGAGCAATTAAATATTCAATACGAATACAATATAAAAGCTTTTGTATTAAAATGTATTTCTGATAAACTTTATTAAATAGAATAGATTCGAGATTAGTATACGAATCTGAATTAATTTTTGATTTGTTTCAAAAGTAGGTGTGGGTAAGTATCGACTGAAAATAAACTAGTTATAATAATAATTTGTTAGTAAAATGATGTTCCACCCTATTAATTTATAGTATAAAGTTTGCTCAAAGCTAACCTTGTTATGTGAGCGATATTGTAATTGCTAGTTCAGAAAATTGTATCAAGTTTCCAGACGATATTGAATTTGCCTGTAATTTTGCGGATCACTGGCGCTCTTCGATGATGTTATTAAGACTAGGCTACATGTAAAATCGTTTAAGGTTATTGGGGTTGCTCTATGCATATAAAATTGCATCGCAAGATTTACATTAAAAACACAGAATAACTCTTTGTGTTATCGCGTTATTTTAGTATAGAATTTGAAAGGGTTATGAATAAATCTTTGTAATTTTAAAAGGAAACGCAGATCAGATTAACAGACAAAGATTTGCATGTGAATAAAATGGAATCTATTTGAAATCTATTTGAAAATATCTAGATGTACCTTCGGTTCCTTTGAACGTTTTGATCTGTAAGCAATATATTCTTATTTAAAACTCAGTTTTATAAAGCCTACGCTATTTGACCACTAAAATAAGAATTTTTAAAGCCTTTACGCTATTTAACCCATTGAGCCCCGAACGGTCCGATCGGTCCACGACACAATAGATTTTCTATTGTGTCTGTGATTCCGGGGCCTGAGTTAGTAACCACTAAAATAAGAATACAATTTTTAACAAATTACAAATTTTTGTAGCTTTCGTATTTTTGTGTCTTCAAATTCGGCTCCTCCTGATTTGGCTCATTTCAATAGGCCTATTTATTTATTCATCCAACAATAATGCAAATTATCCGAGTTTTCCTCCACTTTTAAATTACTCGAGTATATTCATTGTCTTTAAATACCTATTGTCTGAACACCGCATTTCAGCCAATTTCTTCACATAAATGTTTCCTGAAAGAGCAATTAACATACATCCAGCCTTGTAAATTTTGTCTTTTGTTCGTACAACCTACATAGTTTTGTGAAAAAGATTTCTTTCTATTATTTATTATGTTTTCATCGTTTAAAACTTTGCTTCCACAAGAAGGAATTTGACGATAAAAATTAGCGAAATTTGTCCCGCCGTTCTCGAGTTTTGGCATAATAAACTAACAATTTATTTTAATTCGTAATATCGTTCTAGGATTCATCATGAATTCACTTCTTTCCCAAGAATTTCTGTCTTATCTCCCAAAATTTTCCTTGAAATACTAGTTTGATTTTTGACTCATCACCATTCCACCAGGGTGCCGTACCAAAAGGCAACGCGACTAAGGAGATGATCAAACAGATGAGCTTCCGCGAGGGTCAGGTGATATTCAAGTGCACCAAGTGCTGCAGCATCAAGCCGGAGCGCGCGCACCACTGCTCCGTCTGCCAGCGATGCATCAGGAAGATGGACCACCACTGCCCGTGGGTGAATAACTGCGTGGGGGAGAACAATCAGAAGTACTTTGTACTGTTCACGGTGAGTTGGATTTGGTGTTTCCCCATAATCTTTTAAAGTAATTAAATATAATTGAATACTTTGATACTGACGTAGGGCAGAATCTATAGTGAATCTTTTGTAAAGGTTTGAATTTTTTTGTAATTAAATCTGGTATTCTATCTTGAAATAATAAGAAGATTATAGATGATTAAACTGGGAACATGACCAGTAAATTTATCTGTAGAGAAGAAGTTAGACTTCTTAATGCTGATCTATCGCCCTATGTAGCTGAATTGCACTTAATATTAAAGTTGTCTACCAACAGTTCAGCATCCTCTTTTGCGACATTCCAATAAATCACCCCTTAAACTTACACTTGACCGCCTCCTTGGTACAGTGGTTGACGCGTGAGCGTATCACCGAGGGGTCCTGGGTTCGATTCCCGGTGGCGACGAAGAAAAAAATATGGTCTGGCAGGACACAGAAGGCCTACTGTCCCTAAAGAAAATCGATCAGTGAAACAGATGCATAATGCATCTGCCCCTTACCCCACTAGGGGGACATGGGAATTCACTAAACTTACACTTCTAGTAGAAATATATCGAACTTCTACTTGCAGTTCTACATAGCGGCGATCTCGATCCACTCGCTCACGCTCTCCGTGTACCAGTTTGTGACGTGCATCCGGCACGAGTGGCGCGACTGCAGCACTTACTCCCCACCCGCGACAGTTGTACTACTGCTGTTCCTGATCGCGGAGGCTCTACTGTTCGCCATCTTCACTGCAGTGATGCTGGGCACTCAGTTACACGCCATCTGGAACGACGAGACGGTGAGTGTTTTTTTTTTATATCAGAGCAAGCAAAGGAGCAGATGGGCCACCTGATGTTAAGTGGTCACCACCGCCCAAAAACACTTGTAACACTTCTAGTGTTACAAGTGCTTTGCCGGCCTTTTATGGACAAATAAGCTCTTTTCTTGAAGGCCCCAATGTCGTAGTTGTTCGGGAACACCGCAGGTGGCAAATCGTTCCACAGTTTCACCGTACGCGGAAGGAAGTTGCGGGTGAAGCGGACAGTGGTGGAGCGCCAACCATCCAGATGGTGCGGATGGAACTGGTTAGTGTGAGAGTGTTTAGAGTGTTTCAGACACTACTTAGTTTCAGACACTACTTGAGTGTTTAAACCGCACAGTGGTGTTGCTGTTCCTGATTGCGGAGAATCTGCTGTTCGCTATCTTCACTGCAGTGATGCAGTTACACGCCATCTGGAACGACCAGACGGTAAGTGTGTACATGTATTAGAGACTACTTCAAAACTCTATGGAACTCGAGCATGTTTCATCAGGGACGACTGCAGGTAAGAATCCGACATAACCCACGGCTCCTTCCCCGGGGGCCGTGGGTATCTTTGGAAGATTTCCGCACTATAAAAAAAGGGACGACTGCAGCATGTTAATTTGGGAGTTAAATGATTTGGCAAGAATTGAACAACAACGGAGAAGGTACAATAGAGCTGCAGAAGTTTGATCCAATATCAATTTAACTCCTCTCAGTCTATTCCAATCCTTCCGTCGTCTGAACTGAAAAACGGGCAACGCATTAACAGAAGCTCGAGGGCAGTGGTGATCGGTTACCTTCAAGTGAACAACCAGATTGGTTGCCTGTATAGACATAAAAAATCTTTTTTCCTCTGTGTTGCCTTATTGTTTATGTCATCCTACTTATATTATAAATGCGAAAGTTTGTGGCGATTAATTGATTTATATAGAACGAAACTTGTTTGTTATTCTGTCACAAAAAAAAACTATTGGACAGATTTGAATGAAACTTACATGCAGGTTATCCTTCAGTATAACAATTAAATTATGTATTTTATAATGGCACACACTGTAAATCTTGCTGTTATTAACTATTTCTGTGAAAAATCTGTGATTAGATACTCTTGTCTCCAATTGGAGAGACAGAAGGAAAATAAAAATCTTACAGCAAAAAAGATGTTTTTTATTGAATGATAAATTATCGGAATTATTATATTTAAATATTTATTTGATTAAGAATGTACATGAATTCTTAATAGCTCTGCAAATTATTATTATTTTCTTTGCAAATTGCGAATTTTTTTTGCTTGCGCATATTTGTACTTATTTAATTTATTAAAAATCCAAATAAAAATTTTTTTATGAAATTATTCAAATCATTGTTTAGTCTCAAGACTCCCAAGTGCCATATTCATTTAGACGTTTTCAATTTGCGATTTTTCCTTCGATTCATATATTTCATCCATGTTTAATAAATCGTTCTTTAAAATAAACTCCATATAAACTTAAATTACGTGATGTTAAAAATCCGCTACATATACGTTTTAAAGATCATAGAAACAAGCAGGCAGCAGAAAGCGACTTTGTAAACTAATTAATAGTTCATATTAACATCTGTTATTATTATTTATTTCAAACTTGTCTTTCCAGGGCATTAAACAACTCAAAAACTACAAAACAACTTTTTTTCTTCTTTTTTTTGTATTTTTTATGTTTAATTAATTTAAGATAATGTTTTCTATGTATTTAATTTTATATTTATGGTGAATAAATGATTATTATTAATGATTAAACTGTTGCTATTATTAACCGATTACCAATTACTCTTTCCAGGGCATTGAACAACTGAAAAAGGAGCAAGCACGCTGGATCCGCAAGTCGCGATGGAAGAGCATACAATCGGTGTTCGGACGTTTCTCGATCCTATGGTTCTCGCCTTTCACGCAACCATCGCCTAAAACGAAACTAGAAAGCTATTTATACAGCGTTTAACATAATACCGACGTTCCTTCTTCGGTCACGAGGAAAAGGAACGTGCCAGTTTAAATAATGGTTCGACATCATTAAAGTACTCGTGAAATTGCGGTATCTGTTGTACACTATGAAGAAAATGGCTGACGCTCACTCTTATTCTTTTTTGTCTATGGCCGTGCAGATACCAATAGAGACGGTTACTCTTTATTGTCTATGGTATCTTGACAAAACTTCAAACGAAAATTATGATAGTTTTGTCAAGTACTACGATAAAAGTATCTTTAAAATTGCAATATACGGTCCGTTAAAATCAAGGGATAGTGAAATAAAAGATTTTCTTTGTAGTGTACTTAATGTGGACCGAAAACGAAACATATTCTAAACGAATAGAAACATATTCTAAATTCCGGTGTCTTATTGTTATTTAAGTTCGAATCGAGAATGTATTCCTAATAATTCAATTGCGAATTGTTAAAACTTACATGCGTTGCTCGTTTCTCGTGACAAACGAAGGATATAGAGATATAGTATTATTTATTGATTTTTGGGTAGTTAGACCTAGTTATACGTTAGAGGCTTTCAGCGTTCGGAAAGTCAATAAGTTACCGTTGTTATGTATTGTCATTGATACGTCTTTAAGTGCGAATAGATTATTAATTTTTCTATGAAGTGAATAATCGGCTTTACAGTACTCGAAGGACCATTTACATTAAAATAACGTCACTACAAATCGGACTGTAGAAAAAATGGTAGGTAATATCAAATTTTGAAAAATTGCCTATATAATAAAGTGCGAATAGATTATTAATTTTTCTATGAAGTGAGTAATCGGCTTTACAGTACTCGAAGGACCACTTATATTAAAATGACATCAATACAAATCGGACTGTAGAAAAAATGCTAGATAATATCGACTTAAAAATTGCTAGAATTATAAATTTGTGTTTCGATGACATATGATTGACAACGACGAGTCATGTATGTTATGCTATAGTAATACCCGTAATTGCATATTTTATAGTCTAAATACCCAAAAATCGCTTGAAATGTATATTAAGACGTTGAATCATCGTTATTAGAAGCAATAACATCTTTATGTTATAGATGTATTTATTTATTTGTAACTTGACTGATGTGGTAGGTAGTATAGGTATGTAAGTGAAATATTTGGATGGATCACCTCCTATAGAACAATGATTTATTGAAGTGAAACTTCTTTATCGGGGTTGGAAAAAAAATTAGTATAACAGTTTTCGTTTCGCGTGACATTTTTCCGTTACGCGCCATCTTTTTCTTATCCCTACCACGCGTGATTCGACGTATTTCTGTAAAGGTGCATATAGTAAATTATTTTTTGAAAAATAAGGTCATAAAGAAGTTTCACTTGTTACGTGTGTACACGCACACGTTTTTTTTGTATGTGGGATAGGGTTCTTGATCTATTCTTTAAACTCCCAATTGTGAATTCAGAAGGAAATATTTTTGTGACAGTGTAAAGAAATCGCCTCTTGAATCAATGTTATGTTTGTGTTAAGGCATTAACACCTGTTTGAATTTTCTTTTTCATGTTATATTACTTAACAGTTTCTGCACGCTATTTTTGTACGAAAGTACACAAATAGTACAGTAGCACATCAATGTGTAAGCACTAAATATCTAACACGAAACACTAAGTTACTTAGTGCTTATGTGTAATGTACAGTCTAGAGGAGGTGATCTGTTATCTATCTCACTCTGACACCAGTATTGTCTTACGTTAGAGCGAGATAAACGATATTTTCTTGATGCGATTAGATTATTACAAAGATACCCTTAATTTTTCTAGAAGATGTGATAAATACCTCTTTGTAGAACCAATACTGTATGTTAGAGTGAGAGAAAATTAATCAACACAAGCGAAGAATAACAAAGGTGTTGTTAATTTTTCTGATATTTTTGGTGAACAAATTGGAAAGCATTATTTATTATCAGACGTTATGGTTAGTATTGGGAAAGATATCAGTTAGCTGTCTCACTTTAACACTATGAATGTGATAGGTTAGAGTGAGAGAAATGCCTTGCTGTTCGTTTCGATTAGTAATAATTACTGTCGTTGATTTTCGCGAAGTTTCCACGGGATATTTAACAATTTAAGTAGGACTATTTTGATAGCTTCCTCTAACGCCTATATTATGGTTTGTTAGAGCGAGAGAAATGTGTGGCTTTGATGATGCAATAATGTTGTTTGGTTAAAAGGTTCTGTATTCGTTGGGAGATGGTATTTGGTGGCAGGCCATCGGACATATTCAGAATATTTCGTAGTTTAGTGATTTGTGAGTCACATTGATTTATGTGCACGTTTAAATATCATAAATGTTGTCTTCTGTAAAGCTTTTTGCTTACTATTATAATGTTGTTTCATTGAATAATTAAAGGGACATAGAATAGATTGTCCCTTCTGAGTGGAGTCGTTTTTATACCGAAATTGTTTACAATCGGTAAAGTAATTTGATCTGGAATCTTGAAAGTAGGATAGTTTTCTCCTTCATAACATCAGTAGCACTGAAAAGCTGACTTGATTTAGGAAACTAATACATAGAAATGGTATAAAAAAGATCTCCGTCATTAAAATTATTTGATGGAGCAATTAAAAATTCTAAATGTTCTTTCTTAGAGTCGTTCTCTATCCCAGTTATAAAACTGGTTATAAAGCTTTTGAGAATATGCGTGTGTTGCGTTCTTCACCAAGTCTTATGTGTGTTATAGTCTGTCCACTATAAGAATTGCTTTTTGACAGCTCGACGGGTGATACCAGAAGTGATGTCCAAAAGATTATCGATTGTGATACCATTTCAATTATAAATTCAAAAATATTATCATAAATCGAATCAGGTACGTAAATAACAATTACAACGTAAACATCGATATCGATTATTATAATCTTTCGACCCATCAATGAATAATTCTGTGTAGACATCACTAAGTGGGCGGGGCCTGTCCATGAAGTGCAATAATTATTTGTATGACATTTTAACATAGACAATACAATCCTTCATAGGCGTGAAGCTGTCAAATAGTATAATGGACAGAGTTTAGACATCGATGAGTTATAATTAAGGGAATATGTGTTAGTAGAACAAACATAAGATCTCATAAGTTTACGAGTTTCGGAGCACTAATACACACTTTGATATTTGTTAGGAATTGAATACAATGTGTGAATTGAGCCCACTTCGGTTAACGCTTATAATAATATCTTAAAGTTATATTTTGGTAATCATTATTTTAAATCATTGCACATCGTCATAATTAATTATTATAATATTTTTTCTTTTGACATCTTCGACATTTCGGCTACTTAATTTAAATAATAATATTTTGTTATTCTGAAATTTTATGAATTATTTATTTTGATTGTGCCGTCTCATTTCCTATCTAGTACAGCTGTTGTTTATATATTTATATTTAAATATTGTTAATCATACTTTAGGAAGATAATAGAGCATTATTGTAATCAATGGACGTTAGTAATAATTTTGGTAAATCCGGATACAAAATCACGATCTTCCATTTGTAGTTTTTTCAGGAATACGGTGGAATAAATCGATATGGAATAGTGATATTTGAAAACAACGCGAGGTCTGGAAACGTACAATTCTAAATTTTAAATTTATTTACTAGATAATATAGTCGAGCCAATTTAATAGGCAACATTTGACGTCTATCAATTTTATCTTCGAAGAGACGTAACCTGCTTAAAAACATCGATCGAAAGTGAATTAATCGATACGGACTTGAAACAGTTGTCAATCGAACTTGAAACATATGTCAATTTTAAAATTCATCAGACGAATCCCTGTCCCAGATATATACTTTCTTTCGTAAATTTAAGGAGCAAAATAAGACAAGTACATAATACATAATTAAAAAAACACAACGCATATATTAATTTATGATGATTTTTATTCACAAGTAATCAATGCATTCGATTCTAGATGTCAGATTTCGATTTTTAGAGTAACGTCTCTGGTATTTAAAAAGAAAAAAGTTTATTGAACCAAAATAGTAGCGACGTTAATTCAGAAATTGTTTAATATGTTTAGAATGGTTTATCAGTAAAATGAAATCTTTAAAATAACTTTTATCGGTCATTATTATTATAAATATGTAATCGTAATTGAAAAAATTAAGCAAATGTGCAGTTCTAACAAAACGAAATATCATTATGTCGTCGTTACTAGGTTACGTTGTTGAATTTTGTTGAACTGTCAAATGTTGCCTATTAAAATGGCTCTACTATAATTCGATATTTATATATTGTTATCAAATCTGGATTATTTTATTCCATTATCGGATTAAGTTTTAAAACAGATTAAGCGCACAGATTATATAGTGATTGTTCGTCAAATATTTTAATTATCTGTAAACGGTTCTGATACTGATTTTGGGAAATCATTCTGGTATTTGCGTTCACGTCGTTGTTTTGAAATACTACTACACTATCCAAGGGCAGTTTAAAAAAAATATAGAAGTCGTTTGAATTATTCGATCGCTTGTTATACTATTTATTTGTGTAGTTAAGTTATGGGTTGCTTTTGGATAAAATTATCGGGCTATGTGTTAGGGGTATAAGTAGGAATACAAATTTAGACTAAGACGGTATTTTACTGTAAAATACCTCGGTAATGTAACGTGTAAGTTACACCACGCGAAAATTAATGCGTCCCAGGTGACATTTAGTCGTGAATTATTAG
The DNA here is from genome assembly GCF_061535395.1 of Colias eurytheme. Taxonomy (NCBI): domain Eukaryota; kingdom Metazoa; phylum Arthropoda; class Insecta; order Lepidoptera; family Pieridae; genus Colias; species Colias eurytheme. The sequence goes on from NC_142980.1 coordinate 3,492,744, forward strand.
ATTAAGTTTTTGTTTGTTAGAAGCGTAGAATCAATCGATTCGACCTGAAAGATTCCAAATGTAACCAATTTTTGCAATTGAGAATGGATAATGAACGTTATGTCTATCGGTTATGAGTTATATTTCCTTGGCGGGATGGCAAGATGTATCGGATGATCTTTACGGACGTTAAAACTGGCATGGACCGATGTGAAACGCTTAATATAACGCCAATTCGAGTATCGTGTTGCCTTAGTCACAAGCTGCCTAAATACCATGCGTTTAATCGATAAACGCACACCTTACATCGACATGAAGCAATAGAGATTTTATTAGGACCTATTATTGAAGCTTCACGCTGCGATAGTGATGTATTAGATTTAGGGGGCAGATTTAAGATATAATTTAATGATAAATCCTGCACTCGCATGCACCAAAACATATTCTAAAGATAATCATATTCTAAATATAAAGATAAGCTTTATATAACAAGAGTGTAAGAGTTACAGTGGATGTTAGTTCAGACTTTAGTGTCCTGAATTCCCATAACCATTCCTAACCTATATTCCCGTCTGCAATCCTTTTTTCCCGTTCCTTTTCGAATAAGTCCTAAGAATCCAGTGTGAGTGCTTATAATATAATAACTAGGTAGGTAAAAAGTATCAAAAACCAACCGATATAATATTAAGTTAACACTGATTTCTGCCCCCACGTAATCTTAGTTTTAACCAAAACGTTGCTTCTAAATACAACAAGCCTTACATGTTCATGACGTCAATATTTTAACCGTTACTAGGCCTATTAATGTTGCTAAATCTATTTATCAAACAATAGTTCTATAGCATTTTATTAGACCAATGTGTTACCGTTGTATTAGCTATATATAAGTTGTACATTATGATATCTGGATATATAACGCATTGTTTAAGGGTGTTATGGTCACAAAAATTAATGACAAGTTTTAGTTATTAAGATATAGATTATCACAAATATATATTACGATTAGGACAGAATTATTCGCTGTATTTGACCAACAATACATCTTGTTTATATAATGTAAAGATAAATATATGATTAACGATCACTACACAGATAAAGTAGTGATTTATGAATATATTTATCATAGTTTTATATTATATATAAAATGAGTAAATTGATAAAATAGAAGGATTTTATATAAAGCTGTTATTCTCAATGAACGGTTTTAACTACACGTTGCAACGTCAAGTGTTATACAAATACGATGATTTAAAGTTCTGTAAATTAAAATTTGGCGAAGAATAACATTAACAGTCTCTGTAACAAATATTGTTTTTACTTTGCAGCGGTGTAGTTAAAACTCCTCTCAACTGGTTTGTTAGAAAAATATTAGATGAAGATAATCGGCTGTAAATATTATACATATACGTGATAATTGGTGAAATTCATATTCTAATAACAAAACATGGTATTTCATGAAATTCATTTAAATTATATAAAGTAATTCGGATTTGTAGATTTAAAGTGATACATATGCTGTGTATTAACAACGCTGTGAAATTTTTCGAAAGCAATATAAAATGTAACAAATTCTAAATATTATGTATATTTCAATGGCTGGCACTGTAAAGGATAAAGTAAATTATAATTATATTATTCCTAATTATTATATTTATATCATTTTGAGTGTTATTTAAGATAAACAACGGTATTATAGTATTTAGAAACATATTCATTCCAACAGCATTCGTTGTAGAAGAGTGGACATCAGCTGTATATTGTGAAATATTTTTTGATTAGAACATTGTATTTATTCCTCTTTTTAAATAGATATAGCTGATGTAGGCGGCTTGATACGCTTCGTGAGTTGGTGACGTGTGGACGTACCTAGGAAGTTATTGGAACAAGTTCGTAATCAGTTTTCTTCGATATTAATTAAAATAAATATCTTAAATCTTTTTTGTATCACGACTGTGTGGGTGAACGGATAATTTGGCATACAGCGGTTATGTATGAAAAAAAATCATAATAACCTACCAAGGTTATTGGTACATAGTGTTCCCATTTATATAGATATTCTTTTTTTATAAAAATTTGAACACCTCACAGATACTTTTTTGAAGACAACCTGTATAACTTACTAGGTACGCCCTTATGCTAAATGTGCATAATTAAGGTTCAATAACTAATTTTGTAATTTATAATTATATTGTAATATGACACACATGCATTATATTCGGTAACATTTTTCGAATGGGTCCCCCATTCATTGGTATTAATTTATATACGGCTTTATTAATTATTATTGGTGGAGTAGATGTAATATTTTGTTTCGTATGACGTGTTTAATTTTTTGTATTTTTCAATTATATTCAATTAAAAAGGAATCATGAATTATTTTGTAGTAAATTGTTCCATCTGAGTTTTAGAGATAAGTATAGTTTTTACCACCGGTGCTCGATGCTCTAATTCAAAATGTCTACTTAAAGCTTAGGACTTGTTACCTGCAAAAATATAACACCAAATATGCTTTATTATAGTTGTTCCACCATAATTACCTACGTTTTCACGTTTTACATAATATACACGAAAGATATACATATTTTTTTATTATAATTTTATGCTTAACTATAAATTTTTCAAGTTTAATGAATTTTAGGTCAAGGCGTTAAATTACATAACAATGTACAAGTTTAGTAGACCGTAGATTACCTATACATTCAGTCGATACGAAATGTACGTTATATTTGTTTTATGCACTCCAATTTTATAAAATTGTAACCGTAAGTCAAATTCACATTTTATTCTCATTAGAAACAGTAGTGGATACAGTGTAATATTTTCTATCATAAAATAAGTTTTCCGAGACCTATTAAATATGAGAGATGGAAATGTTGTTTTATTTACCACACGTTTTGGCATTGATTTAATTGCGAAAACCCGTTCGCGGTTGATGTAACCGGTGCTAATGTAGTTCTAGTTGTGAATCATTTCGGCAAATCTGAGCGACGCCCCACTGTTCTCGAACCGTGTCAATAAATGGCTCGTCGGGCGAGGGAAAGTATTGACGAGACATCGCTTGAAGTAGCACCGCTGTAGCCCCGCCAAGGTGACCGACACGGATTACGTAAGCGCCGATTCGAGCTCACTCGTTTTGCATCACCAACCGTCGAGGTACGTCACTTGTGGATAGCTTTTTTTGTTATTTTGCGATTTATCGATGTTTTTGTGTACAGATGTTTTGCGTGCTTTTTGTACTGGCGATGGTGGCGCCATCTCTGTGTGCACCGTACGACCCTGAAGATGCCGAGTTGAAGACGGTGCTGCCATCTAGCGGTGAATTCGAGGCGTTTTATCCTCGCATGGCGCACGGTATTCCGAACGGTTCGTCGCGACCTGCGCATGGGCATGGCAGTTTCTATAAACACCGCAACCCGGCGCTAGTTGACGTAAAAAATGCGGCCGCGTACGGTTTTCGATTTGACGGCGGCAGGAGGTTCAACTTTGATGACGCGTAAAATGCACTTTCTATGTTTTGGTTTGATTAAAAAAATATGATGGATTTTATGCATTTTGATTTAGCTTTGACTACAATAATTCTTGGCATTTCATTTAACTGTACCGATAAAATTCAATGTTCCTAAATAGGTGTCCACTGCTGAGTAACATTTTGTTTCTAATTCATATCTATTAATTATTGTATAACTATATTATATACCATAAAAGTATTCTCTACGGTCGTTATATCCCATATTTAAATAGCAATGAATGAAATAAATATCTAAATTTATATTAAACATTATTCAGATCAAATAAAAAGTTCATAAAGCCGTAGCTTAAGGCAATTTAAATTTTGTTGAAAGAACACGCCACAAAGATATGCGGCTAACCGCTTCTTAATGGGGATTCGGTAACATTTATCGAAGACGTTGAAATTCTAATCGTTTTTCTATGTAAAGTAGACGATTGAGTAGCTCCATACATTGGTCATTGGGTTATTTGTCTTATTAAAAAAGTAAGGAATGTCATCATAACTGTAAAAAAGGGCCCTTCGGTGCCCTAATGGCTAGTGAAGCTTATCACTGAGCTAATCCGTTAGTTTTAATAGCTCAAGTTATATGTTATGGGCGATTCATTAATACATACTAATTGTGGAGAATTTTGTTCTATTGACATTCATGTGGAACCAGCTGCAGTTTTATGAATGTCTCCAAAGAAAGCGTTTGCCTTAATTATGATCAGAATAGTGTCATTTTCACTTAAACGACCGATTTCACTAATTAAGATAAACCAATGTTTAGTATAATGTTGTGTTAATATGAATAACAGAAATAACCGAGTGTTCAAAAATGAGTTCTTCGATCAATTCATACAAGTAGTATTTTATTTTTTACTTATATTTTAATTCTTATTAAATATTTTTCTATTGAACATATTAAACTTTGTATATTCAATATACCTAATACTGATATATAAAATTTAATACGGAATTAATTACTGTTAGGCTGGTACTCAAATTTTACATTACCTACTTTTTTTTTCATATGTAACCATTTTGGACGAAAGACATTTCATCAGCATCGTATAAAAAGTATAAAATGATCAACGTTATAATTACAGTATTTCTAGCAAGCAAATATCAAATCAATATACATAATATAGAGTTAAGAGAAAATACAATAATTCAAACAAAACAGCAAAATCTCCTCCGCCTAAGAGCTGCCTTTCAGCATCGCTTTCAGTAGAAAAGCTCTACATTGCAATTTTTCCCTAATCTAACAAAAAACCCCATGACTTTAAAGAATCATTATTTTAAGGTTTCAGTATGAATACAAGGATATTAAAATGTTTATTCGGATATAATTTAGAAAGGGTACAGTTTGATTACCAAAAAATGCAACGTGTTAAAACTGTTCTCATTTTACGTTATTTCATTGTACATCTACCTATGTACTTATATTTTATTCTTAGTTGGTGTCCTAGGAATTACTAGGTTCAGACTGTGTGCGCATGCGTTATTGTTTCTGATCTAATACACTAAGGTCTAGGATGTTCGATCCCCAGCTTCCAGCTTTTCTATTGTCTGTTTATATACCTACTATATATACCTATATACCTACATGATACATAGGGACTTATTATCTACAACAAGTTAGTTAATTGTCTAATTTGTATAGCAGGTACAAATTTAGTTTATGTAAGGTCTAAGATCATGTATAATCATACACCTGTTTGTTATAAATAACAATTTCAAAACAACGACAACAATAAACAATAAAACAATCTTCGGTACATTATGAATCCCATTGGCCGTCATTAAAAAAATAACAGCGGAAATGCTGCAGCTTAAAAACATAATGAAGACCCTCAGTACAATATCAATCAGACGTAATTAACCAACTAGGGATCCGAAGAAAGTTTTTGTTGTTACATTGTAAATGTTGACGGAGCACCCATTTAGGATTTCACGCGTCGGGAAACATGGCCAGTCATGTTCGGCTCAGATTGGTAATATAGCCGTAGCGATTAGATACGACTGTCGGAACATCCTTCCCACATTACTCTTCTATCGGCTAAGCTTGCTTACATATTACGATTAAAAAAAGTGTGAAATTGTCTTAAGTGGTGAGTGCCCACGAAACTCCCTTTTAAATTCGGGCTAATATAACGGTACGTTCTAAGTAAAGATAGGAGTGTAGATAAGTTAATAAGATTATTATTATACTTCATGGCAGGGTCGTGGACCTGTTAGGGACGGAATGTTTCTAAAACAGTATAAAAAAGGAGTACTCCCCAGGGAGCCCTCACTCTGCGGTTGGGTCGGGTACGCGCGGGTCCGTTCTTGGTTTTTTTTTATAACATCGAGTGATTTTTTAATTAGTGCCATGTATCAACACAGCAATCAAATGGTGAGTTTTACGTTTGGATGGTGAATCTGTGTGTTTTAGCCAAGAATAGTGAAAGATTTATTTTTTTTTATTTTAAGAAAACATAAAAATATGTTCAAGAAAGTGTGTTAAATTCATCAATTTAAAAATTTATAAGTACCAAAGTATCAATGTGGATAAAAATACTATACAATATATTTTCCTTAAATAATAATTATAAAATAATACACCTGCAGTCAATTATAAATGTACATTTTTTTTCAATAGATAGGTAATCGTTGATATTTTTGTAATATCTTCATTAATTTTTAAAAACCAATTTATGAGGTTTTAACTTCATAAATACATAAAATTCAAAATTTCCGTTTCAAAATTGCAAACTTTAATTATTTATTTTATACTTAGACATAATATTTAAAATAATAAACTGATAAATAATATTAAGAAAAAGTTCCATCTCATACTCACGTGATATTAATTTGAAAAGCTTCACTTAAAACTTTTATTATAAAGCTGTTAAAAGATATTTCAAAATTTAATTAAAAACTATAAGTTCTCACAGGCCTAATATTGTAGACAATTTTGAATCTCGGGTTATAAAATTCATTCGTCTCGCTCCGTACAAATCTTTTTTTAATGTTCTCATATTCTTACGAGGCTGAATATTGAAAATAAATTGCTTTCGAACCATCAAAGTATAGTGTGGTGTTTGATTAAAACTACGGACATTTCATATAAAAATAAAAAGCTTTTTTAAACAGAGCTTCGAATAAAGAAGGCTATAAGATTTCCAATCAATCGATCAAATTTAAATTAATAGATATTGAAAGAGTCGGTATGTTGTTACTGTCTAATATATTACTTAAGTACTTATATTTTGAATATATTGAAAAGGAATGGAGGCAATTGTTATTAAAAGTTTCCAATATCACTACTTAAAAATTGATCGGGCGCAATAATGTTTGATAAAAAATGTATTTTACTGTCCTATCGCACTAATGAATTTTTGTGTGTTTGATTTATTTGCGACTATTTATTTGGCATTGCGAAGTTAGATATGATACAGCTTTGTGTTAAACGAAAAGTAAAATGAACAATTTCTTCATAACTACTTACTTAATATGTAACTAGTTAACTGTTAAGAAAATTTTAATGCTAAATCAAAATTTACAGATTTCAAAATCCAGCTCTACTTATGTTCTTTATCCCTTAAAAAGTGTCATGTCGGTACCTAATTGTATTTTCGATTTCTTTTAGACGCTACAAAAATCATTTGTATATTTTATCATATACCTAATTATAATTACTAAATCAATATAAACATTGATTACATTACACGTACATTATATTAATTCATGAATATTCATTGATATATGAAGTGAAATTTTTAATCGTTTCATTAGTTGTTAGGTATGACAATCATTTATATTGTACTTACGACAAAATTCGATATTTTCCGTGTTTTTTGTTAACTAGAATGTGAACATTGAACGTTTAAAATATTGAAGTGAGATTTTAAAAAGTAGAGCAAATTTTCGCGAACAATATTGTAATTTAGTGTTTGTTTATAGTTTATACAATACAAGATATTTTGGTGTCATTATTTATTGGATGTTTTGGGTGAACGGGAATATGTACCTATCTAATCCATACTAATATTATAAATGCGAAAGTAACTCTGTCTGTCTGTCTGTTACTCAATCACGCCTTAACTACTGAACCAATTTGCATGAAATTTGGTATAGAGATATTTTGATACCCGAGAAAGGACACAGGCTACTTTTTACCCCGGGAAATAGGATAGGTTTTGTCCCGGATATCCCACGGGAACAGGAACTATGCGGGTTTTTCTTTGAATGCGCGGGCGAAGCTGCGGGTGGAAAGCTAGTTACTTATATATAAAGATATAAGTATACATCACTTCATATTTTGTAGGTATATGTTTTAAAGGGAGACGTTTAGGTGAAGGGCAATCTTATATATAAAAATGAATCGCAAAATGTGTTGGTAAGCGCATAACTCGAGAACGGCTGAACCGATTTCGGTAATTCTTTTTTTATTATATTCCTTGAAGTACGAGGATGGTTCTTATGTAGAGAAAACGTAAACATGTACCACGGGCGAAGCCGGGGCGGACCGCTAGTAGATATATAATTATTACACACAATCACACCTCTTATTTAAAATAAGTATATATACAAGACTAATGTAAGTAAGTCGATAAATAAATTGAAGAATCCACGTTATCGATAAACAGATAATTTACAATCTACAAGCACATCACCACATTCTCACGGTGTTGTTTAGATTAAGATACATTCGAGATATTTGATTTCACTATTAATTGCCTCTATAAAAAGTTTAGTTACCACCGGCTATAAATTTTTCTGTATATTATAACTTACAGTATAGACGACTGGGATGTTTCAACACTTATAATAATTTAGAGATATAGAATACGATGTTGATTGCGAACATATTTTATATTTTTGAAAAGAGTTCTTTAGACTGGTTCTTTTTCAATATTTTTTTTCTAGTCTTCTTATGCTGGTCTGAACTTGCCATAGGTATCTATTGTGTTGATACCTAGATACTTTGTTAGTCAGTCGTTACAGTCATTTTAATAATGCAAATTATTAATCATTTTTTATATACAGTATAACTTGTATACGTAGTATATTATTATTAGTATGTGGTATAACAATATTTACGTATAGAAACTTAGTTTGAATTTTTTACTAAAATCAGACACAAATATGGGAGTATATCTCCAAAAGCTTCCCAAGGGACCACCCATTGCATTTCATTCACCTCAATTCGAACCGGATGCTTTTTATACGGTTCAAAAATTTATTATTAGGCATAAAAGTTTATTAATTGTTGAGAAATGAATAATCTGAAGCCATTCTCTTACGCATAATATATACTCATGTAAAATTTGATACCTATGTACCTACGAATTAAGTCTTACAATGAATGTCTATGTACCTAATGGGCTTAGGTGTTTTCATAAACTTTGCAAAGCTCTACCTTATTCGAATTATTGATAACCTATAAAGTCGGTAATTCTCTAGGTACATATTGAACTAATCTATTCATAAAATCTTTAACTAGCAAATTATCTGGACAGTAGATATTATTATTTGTTATTAGAAGGTTATTTTAAGCTCAGCGAATAACTTTTGAAGTTTATTTTAGCTTGTGCTTAAATTATATTATTTGCTCTATATAGGAAACTATATATAGCTCCATTATTTCTGAGAAACGCAGGCTGTTTTATTTGTCATTATCAAAAATGTTTAACCTTTTTTCTTTTATTGCAGATCTGCGTATTATTAAGCTTGGTGTTAATAGCGTCTTCAGAAGGTTTCTTCTTAAAATGGGGTTCCGATTCAGGGTAAGTCTATTATTATTATTTATTATTATAAGATATATTATAATTATATTATAATAATTATTGTAAATATTTTTGTGTAATATGAAGTACTGCAATTGTTTTATGCTATGCGAATTCTGCGAAATTCTTTTGTATTGATGAATATTTGAAATGTACTACTGTATTTGTATACTACATAATATGTATATAATGAAGTAGTTTGTAAAAGCCTTATTTCAATTCACTTCTAGTAGGTCATCTCGACTTCGTCCCATGATTTTCTAGCTTACAATAATTCTCAACCTAATAATGTAAATTTTTAGGATTGTACCCACCACCATAATAGTCACCAAGTGTTATTTTCATAAAATATATCGCGCAAATATCGCGTTGTGCTAATAAAACGCATATTTTACAACCTAACATTTGTTACAGAAGCCAGCAGTCTCAAAAATGGATACAGCCGATGTCGCCAAACATATCACCTGCGTATCGATACCAGTACATCTACCCTTACGAGTCCCGTAAGGTGTACCAACCGCAACAGCAGTACCAACAGTACATGCAACCAGACGTTCAGTTGCAGCAGACGATGCAACCGATCCCTATAAGCGTGCCGGCTGGGGCAAGCTTAACTCCCGTGTCCTTACAGCATGTACAGCTTGTGCCTTGTATGTGCCCTGTAGCTCCAGAGGAAGCTGAGAAGCTGCAAGAGCAAGTCGGCCCTGGCCCGTATGTCGCGCAGGCGTATACGCAAAATTATGTTCCACAGCAAGTCGCAGTGTCTGACAATTCAAAGTCTACGACGAAACAATAAGTTAGAAATACGTCGCTCGTAATTTGGTAACTGGGGGGTATCGAAAGTTTAGAAACAAATTTAGATAGTGTAAATTCGTTTTAAAAATAACTTGGTTTGTTAGTAACAATGGAAATTTAATATTTATTATGAATAGGGACTAAATTGCTGCGAATGTGTTAAACCGTCCAATGAGTTTTGTTCAATAATTTATTATATTATTTATAAATTTATATAAGACTGATAGGTTAGGGATGATTTTGTATTGTCAATAAATAAGTAAATGAATTTGCGTTTTATTTCTATTAAGTTTCCTAAAACACCCAGAACTTATGTTCTGGGTGTTTGAATTCTTATGAATTCAACAATACCTTCTATAAATCGATTATTTTGATGTGATAGTTGTCTGTTTACATTAAATTTATTATAAGCACTAGCAGTTAGCACCTAATAATACCACTTATAATTAATACATTGTTATTATAAATTACACGAACAATAGATAAAATAAATATTTGAAAGTACGTATAAAAGTGCTTTATGTTACATTATTTGAATTAAGTCTAACGTTCTCGAAGAAATTCTATTATTCAATATTCAGAAATATGCTTTAATTTATATTTTACAATAAAAATAAAGCTTTTGTGATAAGATACGATGTTTCCTTGTTCCTATGACCCAACTGCCAATTAGAGCAAGCAATTCTAACATTTTAAACACGAAAATTATTGGTATATTATAATTTAAAAAAAACCAAGTGATCTATCAAATTATGCAATCTTTTGATTTTTCTAGCGGATTTTGTACCGAACACTAGTATCCTAAAATGAACTAGGTAATATATATTATATACATACTTACATAATTATTTTTAACAAAAACTCCTGCCAATGGCAAGAAGGACAAAATGTAAATTAGTACATATATGATATTGTAGCTGGCAGGCAACGTTAAAAAAAATTCACGAAATCAGTTCAACCGAACGAACTCGAACTCTTTTTTGAAGTCGATTAAAAAATAACGCAAGCCCATAGTGTCCCAAAGTATGGGTTACGGGACCAATTCACATGAATGTACTATTGCTATCAATTTTATCTAGAACACGAAAGTGCTGACGCAATACCGTTGTTCCGGACAATCGCAGGCACTCGTGCGGAGCGGGCTCTAATAACTTGCTCTGACCAACTTCTTCATTCATACTAAATGGTAGTTTTGTTGTCATAACATGGTCGGAATTGTTACGCTATTTAAAATGGGATTCAAGCCAAATTTTTAAATGTATCTAGGTACCAACTGCATAACAACAGGAATCTTTCAGAAACTAGTGCATTTAGCCAAAGTAGATATAAGAAAAAAATTCACCCTTCAGTTTCAGTCATTCAGGCTATATACTAACTTATTTTACTTCTCTATGCTGTATATAGATCACACCAAGGATCACACATAGATCACATCGTGATCACATAGATTTTATGACACATGTCATATTATCATTATCCTTGATAAACGTCATAAATGAATCCTTATGCGTCAAGTAATGTTGTTCATGTATAAATTTTCTTGAATATTCTGCATATGAGTCGATTTCAGGGTCTAGATTATAAGATGTGGAGGAATAAGCGCACAACAGTAGATAGCGATACATTGCAAGATATAGCACATCAAGTACAACAACTCTGTGTTCCGACAGACCTCAACACCGCATTCCATGCTAATAAAATATATGCTCTAAGGAAACTCAGGTTCCTTCTACAGCATTCTACAAAGCGCACTCTACGACGCTGCGATGTGAATGAGCTCGTATATTCGTCCTTAACTCTCTTATACTATTTCGGTATGCGGTTAAAAATGGAGAAGCTAAAAGGCAAAATTTGTATTTACTCAACGAAAAGACAGTTCACTACTATAGAAGAAGTGTTTCAGCGAATTATGGAGTACTTGCACCCCGAATTTGGTGAATTGTGCATAAAAACCACGCTTCGGTTTTTCTCTGAAGTCTCGTTGTGGACATTTGAAAATTTCGTCAGTCAAATTCTTGAAGTGCTTTTGTACTATAATGAAGGAAAGATTACCCTATTCAATTTAATGCTAACAGACATTCATTGCATCGTCTTTAGCGACTTAGTATCTGCGAGGCATAGAACGAGAGTCCTATACGAACTGTTAAAAAGTAAAAACTGGGTCATCGACAGTCAACATCTGCTACCATTTGTTACACGTTTCTTAAACTTTTTTACGAATAATGCTACTCATGAACGAAAAACTTACCAGCACCTGAAAAAGGGGTTTGATGTGTGCTTGAGGCGCATTTTTGAAAGAGCAGAAAATAATCAAAGACTGTCGATAGTAACAACAATTTTGAACTGGTTTGCCATGGTCAAAATTGATAAAGATAATATTTTGCAACTTTCTTCGCTACTGGAACATGCTGCTCAATTATATCAAGTCGGTCGGTACAGAGACAGTTTCCGAGCTGGTTTCTTCTATCATGTTGTCACTAAATTGATTGGATCAACGAATGCATTGTACAGCTATTGCGGTTGCCGAATATTGGCACGTTTCTTGGATCGGCAGAAGAATTTCACATATTTATTGGAGCCTACAATCTATTACGAATTCTCCCAGGTAAATTGATATTTCTGACATCTACCATGGAGGTCGGATGATGACTGAGTTTAATGTAAACATTTTTTTTCCAGGTTCCTTTAAGAGTTGGTCACTATGATAGCAGCGACAAAGCGTTCATAAGAGAGCATCGAGAATTGTTCCATGATTATTTTGTTAAGGCTTTCGAGATGTACCACTTCAATCAAGCGAACGTGGAGGCTTTATATTTTGTGTTGTCATGTTTGGTGTTAGAAGTGCCCTGTGGATTGACGGCTGCCGCCGTCACATGCATGGTTATGTTTATTCAGGACTTTGCTATAACAACGAATAATATACCTCAAAAATGTCGCTTTTGGTTGCATGCTGTTGTGTTATCGATCATGTCCCTTATATGCTGGGTACATAAAGCGCCAGATTTATACCGTTATGTGAATGAAATAGTATCTCGGAGGGCGAAAGAAGCGCCTCAATTGAATCCACCTTTATTGAAGAATTATAAGGAAGAATCGCAACGCGTGAGTTGGAACAAAGATACATTATTCTTCGAGGATTGGGAACTTCGATACGGGTTGTGGAAACATTTTAGAAGTTCACAGGTAACTAGATTAATTCAAGCATAAACTTTATATACCTACTTTATTGACCTTAGTACCTACGTATATGTTTTTCAAATATGTATTTTCATTCTAATCTGTTGTGCTATTAACGTGTGAAAATGATTCCGTGGGTATTCACACGTAGCTAGATAGACATACCTATCTAGCTACGTGTGAATACCCACCCAATAAGTATAGTACATCCATACTTTATATTATAAATGCGAAAGTAACTCTGTCTGTCTGTCTGTTACTCAATCACGCCTTAACTACTGAACCAATTTGCATGAAATTTGGTATAGAGATATTTTGATACCCGAGAAAGGACATAGGATAGGTTTTATCCCGGAAATCCTACGGGAACGGGTTTTTCTTTGAAAACGCGGGCGAAGCCGCGGGCGGAAAGCTAGTATACTATAAATAAATTACATTAATGTTGGAATTATAAAATCGAGTTGAAATTGAAATTAACTTCTAATAAAGTTTATAGTTAGTTACCTAATAAAATTATTTTCAGATATTTATTGTTCATACATGTTACTACTGTAGTGCTGTGTATTTAAATAATTGTTATCATATTATGTATATCATAAGAATATTGAATACTTTAACGATTATATTTCAGAGGCAGAAGTTAAGTAAAGTACAATCCGTAGAAGAGAAGAGGCCAAGTATTGACTTCCATTAGTAAGACAAAGTAATATGTAATGTTAACTAAGGGTGCACTCACACACATCAGTCACCGTCACGGCACGTCACCGGACAGGATTAAAAAAAAATATGTATCAATAGTTCTAGTATGACTCTGTTCCCACACGACAGTCGCCGGCACGAAATCTATCAGTGACGTCCCCGGTCAGGCACGTCAAATAATCTTTCCATACATGTATCATACTTTTATCCCCACTCACCCGGTGCCGTCACGTCTCAGTTCAGTCAGCGTCGTGCTACCGTCAATTGCTACATGTTCTCTAGCGTGACACACGTCTAATCACTCACTAACCTGATGTATGTGTTCAATGATTCAGTCAAACCGGCGACGTGACTGACGGACAACATGACGGTGACTGGTGTTTGTGGATACGTACACAAACCGTCACCGATCAGTCATCGGTGACTTGACGGTGACTGATGTGTGTGAGTGCACCCTAAGTGTCTCTAAAAATGTGTATTAATTATTATCGCTAATAATAAAAATATTAAAAAATACGCATTTGTCATTTCTCCCATACCTACATATCATTTTAAAATCTTTATCCTAGCTATAACGTATCTATAATTTAATACTTTAAGGGCCGATTTTTCAATGCTTGGATAAAACTTATCCGTCCAATAAAGTATTACACGATAATATTAAAATGTCACGTAAACTGTCAAATACGGGCAATTAGAATACGTTTTTAAAATAGTAGTTTTATACATTATTCGACGAATAAGTTTTATCCAAGCATTGAAAAATCGGCCCTAATTATGCGTAACGCAATTTTAGGTACTCCCTTATATCTTTGGGTCAACCTTCAGGTCAAGTATGTAGATATCTACATGAATAACGACGTCTTAATAATCATTTTCACGTTTATGATCTATACATATAATAAAATCGTAGGAAAGTCAAAACTGTACATTGAATATTTTTTTAAAAGAATACATAATCCATGATCTATAATCGATATAGAAGCCAAAAACATAGTTTTTAGAATTTTTGTCTGTTTGTCTGTTTGTCGGTTTGTCTGTTTGTCTGTTTGTCTGTATGTTTGACCGGGCTAATCTCGAAAAGTACTGCATAGATTGACTTCAAATTTTGCATGAATATTACTAACAGGTCGGGTCAGGTTATAGGCTACATATTATCAAGCTATCACCTGCGGGGGAGGAGCTGTGAACCTTTATTTTTCTTACGTATTCTCTGTACTACGATAGCGTACAATCTAAAGACTCATGTTTAAATGTTGTTTTTGAGTAAGCCATGCTATTGTCTACCTTTTCACTATAAAAACTACGTCATTTAAGTAATTTTGGCAGAGAAACAGTATAATGAATCTTAGTAGTATAAAGACAAATTTAAAACAGCGCCATCTATGAGATTTCATTAAAATCAAATCAATTTACATAATATTAACGCTTCTTGGAAATTCATAATTTAAATATTATGATGTTGGTGAGGTTGTTTTTTTTTTAAAGTTAAATAAATAATTCATATCTTCCCAGAGTCAGTGCGCAAGTCAGTCAGGTGCGCTTATATTTCATGTGAATATATGTACTAAATTTTTATAAGTGAGGGTAGATGTTTATTATTTGATGTCAAACAAGACACCATTACAGTTAATATAGGTAAAAGTAGATAACAGTGATTGTGTTCATTCGTTACATTGTTATAAATCTTCGGCTTTTTTCATTTTTTTTTAATTTTCGCCTTCTTGCGTTCCCACAAAAGGTAAGTTGTAGCTTTTGTATTTATTCTTTATAATTATAATTATATATAGTTAGACTCATGTTTTTAATTAGTTAAAGTTAAGTATGACAAAATAAGAAAATGATGAAATTTTATTTTTATGTAGGTATAACTTTTACAAGACTATATTAAACGCCCAAAGAAGGTCACTTTAGTTCTTGATAAAACTTTATTTGTTAGAAGCTTTTTAATAAAATAAGGTACAGTTATCTTTTGATTTTTTTTTATTACCAGATTCAATGTTAATAAAAATTGACGATTTGCGTGAGGATGTACCGATGTAGTGGAAATTAGTAACCTTGCGCGTGGTCAATCACCAATCATCAATCATCAATACATATAGATAATAAAATTCTAGAAAAGTGATGTCTGTACAATGAAAATATGTAAAAAAAATTAGCAGGGGTTAAATTATTAAATCGATCCCAAACCCAAAACTGTAGTTAAAAATTTAACTTAAGCTGAGGTAGTAGGGGGAGGGGTCAAATTAGAATTATGCATACTTCTAGGTAAATTTTCTACATAAAATGTCCTTTAAATTATGTCGTATTATATTTTTAACCCCCGACGCAAAAAGATGGGTGATAAGTGTTAGACCGCTATGTGTGTGTGTGTTTGTGTGTGTAATCCGAATTAGATGCGGTTTTGATGTTAGGCAGCATATTTTCCGACGCTGGTTCTTAGATAAAGTGTATCAAAATCGGTTCATCCATTTATTATACCTTTATAGGGGCAAAAGTGGGAATGTGGGAAAAAATATTAGTTATATTTTTATCCAATTCGGTTTATCCATTACAGCTTCTATTAGATTACAGCGGTAAAAGTGGGAATGAACAATAATGGAATGTTGTCAAATAATATACTCAAGCGATAGATATATCAAAATATGAAAGAGCAACGTGTGAATTACAATTAATAATGTTTTATCGAAATCGATTCATCCGTTTATTACATATAGGGCACTTTAGGGGTGACAGTGGTTAGATAAATAAACCAAATGGAGCATCAAAGACAGGATATGACGTGTACATATAGGTACAATTAGATAATATGGTTTACATCAAAATCGGTTATCCCATTTACTAGGGGTGGAAAGGGAATGGGTTGAAAGTCTATTAAAGAAGAGGGGGATATGGGAGCGAGAGGATAGCCACACACTGGAAATTTAGAACTCTATTCAAAGCCACATAGGCCTGGCCCTTGGCAATTTTTTTTCCTAAAGATACCACTTCTTTTGTCACTGTGGTCCATTACATTACGGTGCCCGTAACCGTGCACAAATTGAAAGATGTCAAGGAGCAACAAACTTATAGATATCAATATGATGTAGGAATGTAAAATGGAGGTAGGTCTCGCTTACTTGAAAATAAGAAACCGAACGAAAAAGCAACGCAACGAATGTAAAGGAATAAATAATAATTTTACAAACTTCCCGACGATCTTTAAAATTAAGTACCATTATAAAAAAAATATAATATATGATATGATAATGATGGCATGGCAGCTCCGACGACTTTGTTTTTTTATTTTTATAAATACATATTTAAAATGGTATTTATTAATTTTTGTTGCACGGTCTAAACGGTTTAGTTTCTACAGGCGTGAGACAGGAAAGATCTGCAGGCTGAGACGGCAGAGATTAGAATAAACGCTAAGGAATAGAAACTGCTATCGCTAATTATTATTGACATAAGCTCATCACATTTTAGTAATGGTTCGGTCACACTACCAAAATTACGACGACGACAACGACCAAAATTCTCATCCAGACCAAATTCGTTCAAAATAAAATATTAAAATTTCCCGTCATACTGGTACTCGGAAGAAAAAAATTTCGAGGTCAATTAATAAAAAATAGATTTTTTTCGATTTTCTAGGAGCTACCGTTTCTACGAAAAATCTATTTTTTCATTTATATAAAAAAAAATTCCAAGCATCAGAACGACAGGAAATTTTAATATTTTCTTCTAATTGTGTTTAGCACTATTTTGTTAAATTGCGACTGGATGAAAATTTTGTTCGTGGTCGTCGTCGTCGTTGGTAGGGTGAACAAATCATTAGCAAAACATCATACGCTTATGTCAATTATTAGTATCGATAGCGGATTCTATTCCTTTGCGTTTTGACGTTTGTCTCGGCGCTCAGTTGCTTCACGATTTATTATCAAAAACATCCATACAAGGAAGGAAGAAAAATAAATTTGCTCTCTTCCCCTCTGGTGCCTAAAAATAAATTTTACGTAGAAAATTAATTAGGTATTTAATTTTTTTATTTTTTAGCTCAGTTTAGAAATAAATATTACTAACAGTTCTTTGTATTATTTATGGTAGTACGTGTTTTTCCTTTCAATTCAATAAAAAAGACGGGTTGCACTCCGGGAGTGGCGGCAGAAGTGAATACTTGATTATTAACGTTGAGCATGTGAATGAATGAATGAATGAATGAATGAATGAATGAATGAAAATACTTTATTTGCACCAAAAGCAAGGAAAACAATACGAAAAAACACATACAAACAAACACGTACAAAAAGGCGGCCTTATCGCTAAAGCAGCGATCTCTTCCAGGCAACCTTTAGTCGAGGATCATGAGAATTACGTTTTATGATGAGGATGATGGTGCAGAACACAAAAAACATTAAATAAATAAGTATAAGACTAAACATAGTATACATATACATACATACGGATATTATAAAGATAAAAAGTAAATATTTAGTTGCTTTTTAAACTCATTCAATGACCCTGCCCTTCTGATCTTATCGGGCAAACTGTTCCACAGCCTGAGAGCATGTTTGATATTTTGGAATGGTATTCGTCTTACGCTTTTTCGATCAGGTCACGTGTCCTGATGCGAGTTTAAGATTTTATACACATTACAGAAAAAGTGCTCAACGCCGCTAAAGAAGTTTTCACTTCAAAAATTAAGTAGTAACTACTATACAGTCACTATTCCACGCGGACGAAGTCGCGGGCACAGCTAGTAATAGTATAAAGCCTAAAATAATACAAAGCGTAACTTAATATTATAGACTACTAGATTTCCGCCCGCGGCTTCGCCCGCAGTCAAAGAAAAACCCGCATAGATCCGTTCCCGTGGGATTTCCGGGATTGCGTCATTTTCCCGGAATAAAAAGTAGCCTATGTCCTTTCTCGGGTATCAAAATATCTCCATACCAAATTTTCATGAAAATTGGTTCAGTAGTTTAGGCGTGATTGAGTAACAGACAGACAGACAGAGTAACTTTCGCATTTATAATATTAGTATGGATTCTGTAGGTACCATGCACACAGCACAGTTTAAACTTGCACTTTTATAAATGGTATTATAATGATCGATTAGTAATCACGTTTAAGTATACTGTGTGAATATCTATAAAAACTATGAGAGACTGCTTTCGAGACTGTTTATGTTCTATTTCTATTATACGGCCAGGAAAAATGCGTTACGACTGCTAAATGCAACGCCCATGAAAAATAATATAAGTCAGAATAAAAATAGTAGTCTTACAGATTGCAAGCTGTCTCGGCGCGGGACATATACAAGAGGCGCGGCGCGCATCGGGCGCACTGCGGGCGCGCATCGGGCGCGCTGCCGGCGTGCATCGGGTGCGCTATTGGCATTTTGTATGAAATAATTTTGGAAAGGCGGCGCAACCGTGGCGCAACCTTGGCACAACCGTGGCGTGCCGTCTCAACGCCTGTCCAAAATTCTTTCATACAAAATGTATAAGAAGGACGTGGTGCAAAACAGATTCAAGAGGTGCGCTTGGCACGCCCGCGCCCGCGCCGCTTGTGTTTGCCCCGCGCCTTACAGACTACCTAAAATAAGTATACCATATTATAGTATATTAATATTAAGTATACCATACGCTGAAGGGAGAAGAGAGGATGCCAAATCCCTATTTTAATGTAGTTTAAATGTTTTTTTTCTACCTATTCAAAGAAAAGTATCACATAAAGCGAATAAACTATACAATATATTATATTTCATTCACTTATCTATACATCGTATTTTTTATATACTGTGATGTCTTATTAAATATCATGTAAGTTGATATAACCGTATAACCCTGTATAACCCATGTCAATGTTAAAGCAGACAGGTGTAGTATGAGAGACATGTGTAAACGCATTGAACTAGTTATTAAATGCATCTACAAATACTGTAGATATTATTTTTAAAATGAATAAAATATATGCATGGACTTTGATCTTATCACATCATCGAATACATAATAAACTAACCTTGTTAAAGCAAGAAGGAATTATAGTACCTATAGTGTTTTTAGAAAATGTGCTAGCAGCTTTTGCGACATTCTTTGGGTACCTAATTATTACACTCCTATTTATAAAAAAAAAAATAAAACTAAATAGTGAATACAATAAAATATAGAGTCTGTCAAATTAGTTGGTACACGGTAAATTCGAAAATTATCACTGACGACGCGGACGTTAAGAATATGTTGTGCATAGTTGTGCACAATTTTGAATATGCATATTCGAAGAAATATTATCGGACGCGATCAAAAACTCAATTTATGTATTTATACACTCCAAAATATAATTATTAATTACCTGCCAAATATTTCCATATCATAAATTATTTTGTAAAAAAAATTCTAACAAATAAAAATAATCTACAAGAATCTTATGTTTCGTGGACGCAAATAAATACAGTATTGTAAACAAAGGTCTAATAATGGCAAAAAGGTGAATTAATTTCACTCTCGTAAGCAAAATGGTTCATGTTTAAGCGATCTTTTATGTTAACGCCTCTTGATGTGCAAAACTTAAAGGGAAATTAATAAAATGTTTAGGTATTTCGTAATCAAAACTTATTTATAGATATTTTGTAGACATCAATCTAATATTAATGAATTTTTACAATTCTCTTCTCACTCTTATAAATCTAGTTTACCAGTTAATTTTGAAATTAGGTTTGATTTCTGTTTATTTTCGTTTCTTTTACTGTGTTTTCCTGTGTACATACTATTAATAGACAAATTTTTTATACTATATAAACAATTTTTCTCAAAATACTCAACTTTTAGGTGTTGTACCTACTAGCATCTCAATTAAAAAATCAAGTAGATAATATTTTCGTAGCTTCAGTAATATTTTTATATTGTGTTCTACTATATAATATTATCTAAATTGTACCTATAGGGACGGTAATTTCTTAATAAACTTTATAAAGACGTGCAATATACATAGTACAGGTATCTCTACATAGAGAAAATTAAAATTGTATCATTAGCGTTTTAAAGTTTAATATTCAGAGTAATGTCAGATTCTATTAACATAATTGATTTTGTATGCATGTATATGTACACATAATCCATACTAATATTATAAATGCAAAAGTAACTCTGTCTGTCTGTCTGTCTGTTACTCAATCACGCCTTAACTACTGAACCAATTTGCATGAAATTTGGTATAGAGATATTTTGATACCCGAGAAAGGACATAGGATAGGTTTTATCCCGGAAATCCTACGGGAACGGGTTTTTCTTTTAAAACGCGGGCGAAGCCGCGGGCGGAAAGCTAGTAAGATATATAATTAACTGTTCTATTGGTAAACACTTTCAGAGTTTTGAGGAATTAATAAGATCATCGAGAACAATCTACAGGATACGCGGAGAAATAGCGCACATCCTTCCTAAGCTTATGCAATATATTTTTTTCCATACGTGCATGTTCCCAGACAGTAAGTATATAAATTATTAACAACAGCATCAGTTTTCATTAATAGTTTGTGTGTAGTCGTGAACGTGCGTTGCGAACCATCACCACGCTTTTCCTACACGAGTTTTCATTATTGAAATAAACAAACGCACATGGATTCTAGAACAATCGTATGTATATTTTAGTGATAAGTTCATTGCACTTATTTATGCATTGCAATTTGTTAATCTATCTCTATTTTATATTGATTACTTATTTATTTACTATTTTTTTTGCAATATAACTTTTTTATTATGACACTTACAGCTTGCGATATTTGACCCTTAGGGAATTTATCACTTATGCACTTATGATAACAAATGCTTTCGAAATAGAATCTTATGATATTCATAATTATGATATCTTATTGCTTGGTTTTATCTTTTTGTTTATAACAGATCACTTTAACTATGACTTCTTGGACTGGTGATAATGTACAAGAAATTGCATCCTTAAATTATAAATTTACTATGGCTACATATTTGGCAATAATTTGTATAATTTATTTGTCACCTGCATAAAAATTTTATGGATTAATAACACATGCATGTAACAAAAAAATATAACTAATTTAAGATAAGCAAAGCTTAAAGTTTCTCATCGAACTTTTTCAAACGCAGTGTGCTTTCAAATCACTTTTTAATTTGAAATAGTAGTATACCTATTATGTTTAAGTTTATGAACATTCGATTTAAATTACATTTTTTCAAATTTTTTTCGATATTTCCATTCGGTATTAACTAAATAAAAAATTGAAATAGATACACGTAGATATTTGAAAACAAAAGACAGACAGACATTCAATATATTTTTCGAACATAACTATGTAATTTTAATATTAAATGATTACGTACCTTTTATTTATTATGTATTTTTTTCTCTTTCAGTTACTCTTCTGTCTCGCCATGTTTTTAGCCATACTTGCAACAGCTGCAGCAGGGTAAGTTACAATTTATAAACGTTTTTCTCTCGGGAATAATACACTCATCTGCAGCTTTTGTAAGATTCATTATTTGAATTTGATATTTTTGCTTTCCTGTCATTCAAATGTTTTATTAATTTATAAAGAATAGAAAAAAAGTTTGCGTCCCGCCTCGTGATCGAATTTTTTTATTATTTATAAATTTAAAGATTCATTGATAGTGGTCGAATAGTTTTTAGGTTTACTTGTAGAGAATATTAAAAATACAATGCTTTTTTTCTTTATGAAAATAAATAAGGAGGTAACATTTTTGATTGAATCAATGACTGACAAACCCAATTTAATAAACATATTCTTTGGGTCATTTTAAATAGATACTAGAAACAATATATTATCATTAAGTAGTTCTAATTCATATACTTACTTACTTAACATTTATATAAGAAAGAATCAAAGCGTCTAAACTAAATAAGTGTAACTAAACTAAAATAATCTTACCTCTTTATGATAAAACTGTTCATGCCTTGATGACTGAGGTCAATAGATAATATTTAATAATAGGTACCAAATTATCCATTAACACTTTTCAGTTTTCTATATACATAGATAGCTACAAGAACCTTTATTCGAACTCAATTATGGTAGTATTATACCTATTGTTAATCTTCCTAAATGCCCATTAAACCCAACATTCTAAGCGAAAATAATCTAAAATTATCAAATGTAATAAACAATTGATAAAATAGATAACAAAAACGTAAAATCGAAACGTAGCTTTCTCCCCAACAAAACATTAGCCGGCTATAAAATATCGTTACAAATATGATATCATACAATGTAATTCCACGCTCGTTATAATGAAATTATAGGCGTATATATCAGGAAAAGTGGTATGGTGTACCTACACGCAACATGCACAATAAAACCGACAAACGGTTCGGTCGAGCGTTGAGGAAATGCGTGCTTTTCTATTTTCTTGTTAAGCTGATTGTAAACTTTCATTTTTGTTTCATTCAATTGTATTATGCAATGCGTTTACATGTGTATGAATATGTAGATCTGATATATGTTTATTGATATATGTGCATGATAGACGTAATATTCAAATAGTTAACATACAAGTACCTACTTCTTTATAGATTAAATATTTTAATATAGATGGTAGGATACCGACCTTGTTTGCTGCATCGAAAAGAAACTCTTTCCAGTCCCAGATCTTGCTTTAAACATTTGACTCAAATATGTCTTTGAGTTCGCACTATCAACATATCTTATATAACACTTTCATCCATTGAAAATCCTTTGAAAATTTATTAAATATTTTTTATTTATTTTTTTTTTTGATTACCCACAGCCGCACCAAAAAGGTGGTGATCCACGTGCCGTACAAAGTGAAGAAGATCAAACATACACACACAGTTTACAAGACGGTCCACCACCATCACAAACACCATGACCTCTACGACCATGGCCTCGCGCTACCCACTGAGGAGCATGAGCATTTCCACCACGTGCTTCTAGACGAGCCCACTGGTCATGGCCAAGTGCTGCCATCTATGGGCTTCCCGGAGTATTTGCCTGATGTACCGATGGATGAGACGGAGCTATCGGAGTTGGAAGACCTGCCAATTCCGACGCGCCACGTGTTCTATAAGAGGGAGAAATGTGAGTATAGTATAGTATTGTATCTACTGGTTGTGGTCGTTTTATGTAGGCAATCGTATGATAGTTATGAAGAGGAGAAAATGGATATAGATTAACAAGATTTGTGGTTGGTTAATTAAATTTTCTTCAAATTAGTTCAGTACCTATGTTTTTAATTAGGGTCAACATATAAAATTACCTAATTTAAAATTAAAAATACCAAGTAATAAAGTCGGCAATTAAGCATACTCATTTAATTTATTAGAAAATATATATGTATAACAAAATGTGATAGATGAAAGATAAACTTTAAGGCATCCGATATAGGACAGCATACTCAGATCATCTTTCAGATAATCGAATTCCTGATACTTTTACAACGAAGATATCTACTAGAAAGTTCCATAAAAATGTGAGATGTTATATGAATAGTAATTAATAATTTAGAGAGACGTCATGTGACCCTAATTACACGCTTTATATTAGCTTCACCTGTATGTTATGTATATTAGGTATGTTAGGTATGTTTGTTTGTAACCGACTTCTTTGGGCGCGATTTTGACCCACTTTAAACGGCCAGATTTCGTTCAAACTTTGTAGATTTATTGAGGACCGATGACAATACACTAATTTGATAAAATTTTCTATTTTTTAGTTCGGTTTTCTATAAAAAAAGTGTTTTTTAGTTTTTTTAAACTATGATTATTTATACTGCGATGTTTAATCGATAACAAGCTAAGGTGTAGTAAGATCTATTACCTCATTTTGATAAAGGCCAAAGTTCTATTTTTTATTTCTGTAATTAATTAACATACATTACTTTTTGCATAGGTAACTATATAAACAACTATATAACAATTTATACTATCAAAAAATATTTCTTATTATAATTTAAAAATAATAATTATATTTACCTTTTTTCAGAAATCATCTCACAACGGGAACTGAAATACTTACAATTAAACCAAGGCTTCTTCTAAAATCTTTTTATCAGGGATTTATCCCTTGAACTATCTTTAACCACAACCAAATTAATGAGATTTATACTGTGTAGAATATATTAGTAATTATACCAAAAAATATTGTACAAAATAAAATTAAGATAACTTTTAATGCACGAAACTTAAAACTAACCAAAGACTGATGTATTTTATTGATTTCAA
This sequence comes from Colias eurytheme, assembly GCF_061535395.1. NCBI lineage: Eukaryota > Metazoa > Arthropoda > Insecta > Lepidoptera > Pieridae > Colias > Colias eurytheme. The sequence continues at coordinate 3,517,872 of NC_142980.1, forward strand.
CTTAAAAATAGGTATTTAATTATTTATTGTATTACCAATATCACATTTGTTACAATTTCTGTAATTTTTAGTTTAATACTATTTTAAGAATTAATTTGATAGATACTTTAACTTTTTCATTTATTCTTTAGTTATATTATGCCCTATTTACTATTACGCAATAGCTGTTACATATTTCGATAGTTGTTATAAAACTGTTGTTAATTAAAATAATAGAAAAAATAATGCGTTTTTATTTCCCACATTTCCACATTAAATAATTTATATCTTTCATTATGAAGTAAGTTATATAAAAACAATAATTAATGTTAAGAGCGTTACCCTTCATAATTTATTTAATTTACACCGTGAAGTACTTTTATAAGTCCTTACCTTAAACCTTACCTTAAACGGCCCGCCAAGTCAAGTGCTGTGCTCCTTAACTTGCTCCTGAATACTTACCTTTTAAAAATAGTAACTATTACTAAAATTAAAAAAAAATGTTGTGTGGTTTTATGAAACCACGGTAAAAGTGAAACTTAGGAACAAAATTATCGTATTTGTACGATAATAACTCCGAACACTGCTTTATACCTACTCGGCAGCCGACCGTCACGCGACATGCGCTACACAGACCAAAAAGTTTGAGACGATGTAATAAAAGTTTCACTTTAAAAAATATAGTACCATAAATTCAGTAAATAATATATTTTGTATGATAAATTTTCGTTCAGTCTCCTTTCCTCATGAAAATGATACACATACAGTGGTGGACGTTTAATTAGAAACAGGTAACACGATGAAGTAGTCATCAAGTTTATTTAACATTTGTGTATAGAAGTATTAGAGATTAAGCATTATTTCATATGTAATAGAACACCCGTTTATCTAGTTTTATAACAAATTGCTTAATTTTAATCAAACGTTAGCTTTAATTAATAAAATCAAACAACTTTAGGTGAAGTCTGATTTCCGCGTATTTTCAGTCTGGACAACAAATTATAAACAGCATGTTTCGAGTGGTCTAAAGTCAAAACCTATTAAAATGCCGTCAATATTTTTTTCATCTATAAATATTTGCACCGTTTTTTAAACATTCTATCTAAAAGTTTCTGAAAATTAATTTACTTTGCAGCAAAAATGGGTAAAAGTATGATTCGTGACCCATCAACAAGAAAAATAATTTTAAGTTTACATTTTGACAAAAACTGGAGTTACAGGAAAATTGCAAATCATTTAGAGTGTTCGATAAAAAGATATTCAATGTTACAGTCTATTTCAATAAGCATGGTAGTTCTGATCAAGTGTCTAGAAAAGCTGGACCATGAAAAATCACTGCTCGCGAGGATAGGCAAATGATTCTTTTGGCAAAAATGGATCCATTTAAAAGCTCAAATTCTATTATAAAATTAGTTTTTTCCGAAGATGAACCACGCCATGTGTCGATGAGATCGGTTTTCGGGTGGTAAGTCGAGGCAAAATTGTTTGTGAGAGACGCCAGGAAAGTACAGCTTCTTATTAGGCAGGGAACGACGATTTGCATTTACTAAGAAATATTGTTTGAGAACAGTCCGCCAGTGAAAAAGTTTTATTATGGGACGAAACAAATTAATTTAATCAATTCTGATGGCAAAAGATACGCGCGTCGTCCAGTTAACCATACCTTAGATAATAAATTAAAAAACAGTTAAGCAAGGCGGAGGAAACATTATAGTATGGGGTTGTTTTTAGATTGTTATAATCTTTATAGACAACAACGGCTTTACAACGTCGTGGCTCAGATTGTAAGAGATTTTCACACGTTTGCAAAAACATATTTCCTAATAGAATTGGAACCTTTAAATGGATCTATCTTTGCGAAAAGAATAATTTACCTATACTCGCGAGCAGTAGTTTTTCATGGTCAAGCTTTTCTAGGCACTTAATCAGAAGTACCATGCTCTTTGAAATAAACTATAGCATTGAATATCTTTTTATCTAACACTCTAAATGATTTGCAATTTTCCTGTAACTCCAGTTTTTACAAAATGTAAACTTAAAATTATTTTTCTTGTTGATGGGTCACGAATCTTACTTTTACCCATTTTTGCTGCAAAGTAAATTAATTTTCAGAAACTTTTAGATAGAATGTTTAAAAAACGGTGCAAATATTTATAGATGAAAAAAATATTGACGGCATTTTAATAGGTTTTGACTTTAGACCACTCGAAACATGCTGTTTCTAATTTGTTGTCCAGACTGAAAATACGCGGAAATCAGACTTCACCTAAAGTTGTTTGATTTTATTAATTAAAGCTAACGTTTGATTAAAATTAAGCAATTTGTTATAAAACTAGATAAACGGGTGTTCTATTACATATGAAATAATGTTTAATCTCTAATACTTTAATACACAAATGTTAAATAAACTTGATGACTACTTCATCGTGTTATCTGTTTCTAATTAAACGTCCACCACTGTATATTATACAATATGTAGATACTACAATGTTGTGTGTTCTACAAGGGTATCGATTTAGGAAAGCGTAATTACAAACAGAAATGATTCAAATGCATCGTACCAATAAATATACATAATAGCGCCTCCTAAAACTTTAATGACTAGCATGAGATATTTACAGAACCATCCCGGTACAGACAACAACGCAAGCAAATAAAAAATACTATAATAATTATTATTGTTTATTCTTTTCGAATACCAGTGTAGTTGTGGTTTAAAAATACATAAAAAGAAGATTTGAAGCTAAAACGTGAATATTTGTGTTATTTTTTTTCCATTCAAATATATAATTGGTTCTTATTTATTTAAAATAATTAACTTTCACAAAAAAATAAATATTATGGTACTTACCTTAAATACAAAAAATGCCTATTCTTATATTTGTCATGAAAACAGATAAAAAAAGCTTATAAAAAGCAACTTATGTTGCTGACCGTATCAGGATAATTTATTTAACCCTTTTATCTCATCGATTTGTGTCTTTTTTATTGAACTTTGATTTTAATTGGCCAACTAATAATACCGTTCCCTTGTAATGGGTAAACGCCCACGTAGACTAATACAGTTATAAATTTTAAAACACATATTTTACTATCAGTCCTTAGTTTAATAACAGTTTTGACTATGATGAATTGGACACAGGACACTGTATGTTAATACTTTATATTTTTAATATTTTAAATGTTATATTAGGACATGAATTAGGGAAGGAAGGAAATTTATCTACTAATTATTGTTAAATAGTTACTAGATATTTAGGAATCTATGGTATAACTTTAAATCGATTATAAATAATTACTTAACATTAAAACATAAATTCAAATAAAATAACACTACTACGAAGAAGAGGTCATCAACCTTTCGTTATGAAATTTCAGCATAGCAACATCATCTCGAGACCATCTGTAATCCGACCGCAATATCTATTACGTAGTCAAGCACATCCGATTCAGTAATCGCCTAATTCAATATTTGCTTCCTAAATTGTAAAAATATGTATATAGCGACTAATTATTTAAGCAAATCATCATGTACAGATGTGGTATTATAGGCATCGTACATATAATTAATAAAAAATATTTTTTAAATCTCTGTCTTTTCGCCCTTCCTATTTAATTTTATTGAGGGTTACCTTTAAATTTGTTCCGGTTGCCTGAAAAAGTGATAAGGTCTAATACACTATACTGTGTTTTTCTCTAACATTATAACCAAATTTCCTGTATATTTATATTGAAGAGTTAAATAAATAACTAAATATTTTTGGATGGGTATAGTAGGATCCATACCTTATATTTTTATCCTGAGCATCCCGGCTTCGCCTGTGATATCTTGTCGAAGATTGGTCGTACCCCATTCTCAGAACTAACTCAGAAGCATCATGCAGAACACTATGCTGAAGATTATCCCACGACCACACAGTTTTACGTATGTATATAGAAAGGGAAAATAAATGGTCGCAACGCAAAAAGCGGTAATAAAAGATAATTTGCTTAAATAAAAAGTAGCTAAATGTAATTCCTAAAGGAAACAATAATAAATTCTATGTAATTGACTCAAAGTGGAAAAATTAAAATATATTCTTACCTTCAACATATCAAAAATTATTCAATGTCACATATCCGTTCTTTCTTTATAATATGGATATAACAAGTGGCATACAAGAGATGTACCTTACCTAAATACGCGGTCGATCTAAAAGTCTTATATTAGCTAAATATTACAAATTATTATTGAAAAGACCTGAATAGAAACCTTGCCTATCAATCACTGTGAAACCTTTCCCACGAATATCCATTATAGGAATTGTTGCGTATTCACAAAAAAAAAAACAATTCTATGTAAAAATGCTTTCAAAGTAACAAGTCCACTAACAATGCTAGGAAATAAGTGTCCCATTAACCGAAAAACTATTACATCGATGACGGAACCGATCTCATCTACGCAAAACGCAAAAGCAATCTAATAACTGTAACATGCAATAGTTACGGCATTCGTCGTGAAGCCTAATCGAATGCGTTGTTTTGGAACGCCGGCGAAATACTATTTCAAATAATACAAAAAACCACATCTCGATTTATTTCCTCGTCGGAAATCGAGTCCTATGTCATTAGAAATTAGAGCGGAAACGTCGCTATCGGCGATCGCCCCGCTGCCGATAATTGTGGTCTTTTTGTTGACATTACAGGTTTATTTAAGTGAAATTGGATAAATGTTCATCTCACCGTATTCCGCTGTCAATCTGTGGCTGGGCACCGTGGAAGTCCGATGGTTCTGGACCAAGTGTGAATAAAATGTGAATGTTGTTTACGAGTGTTGAATGCATTGAGTGCTTATCATGGATCTGTTGAGATACTTGTCGGTGCTTGTGATTTGTTTTGTGGATAGCCAAGCTGGTGGACATGGAGGAAAGCACCAGTAAGGCTATTGATATATGCAATCTTTGAACTATCAATATTTATCTGTGTATAAGTATTTTTAGCAATGCGCAGCGAATTTCATTATCTATTAATTGCAAAATTATCATGGCAATTTCTCTTAATCATAATGTATTGAATTTATATGTTGCGAATTTTATTACTATAATATTTGTATGGTGTCCTAAAACTGACTGACTAAATGGCAATTTTATTCTATGATAATCATTTTATTTATTTAAATTTCAGTGTCAACTTGAAGATCCATCTCCCCGAGTTTATACATCATGACCATCATAAGAAGGTGATAACTATTCACCATCATCATCACAAGCCAAAGAAGGAACATCACCATCATCATCATCACCACAAGCCACATATACCGTATGGCCATCATTACCATCACCACCATAAGAAAACTTCTACTCATGCAGTATCAAAAGGACATTCTAATCATCACGGCCACCAAGGACATGGTCACAGCCACCACGGTCACGGTCATCACGGTCACCATGGTCACCACGGTCACCACGGGCACGGGCATGAGCACAAGCACCATGACACACCGATTACTTACGACGCACCAGCAGTAAACTACGAACCTCCAACAGTAAACTACGAACCTCCTGTAGTAAACTATGACCCACCGAGCTACGACTATTCACCTCCTTCTTTTAATCACGACGTTAGTTCTTATACTCCCCCTGTATCAAGCATCCCTCGAACACCTCATGTGCATGGTGTAGTGCATACAGTGAAGCAGGTTAAAGTATTTGATTCCCTGCCAAACGCTTTGCCTGGAGCAACCAACGCAGGGGGACATAGTTACCAAGTAACAGAGGAAGGAAACGAAGATGACGACGTATTCACCTCAGTAAATGCGGTATCACAAGCGTTTCCCGGAACGTATGGCTTTGTTAAAAGCGCAGCAGAACAAAAAGACCCGTTCTCCTCAGTAGCTCAACCAACTTCCCAGACAAACGACCATAATCCATTTGCGAATGCTATCCAACCCACTTCATATGCAAATTTAGAGACGTTTACGGGGTCAGATCAAAATGAACCATTTCCTTCCCATTCTGTTGAAAGTGATTTGCCAACGCAATTTTCAAGTTCAGGGCAGGGAGACTCTGGTTTGACCAGTTTTGATGAATCGGATGGTAATTTGATCGGCGGAGACATTGGCAGTCGAGCATTGTTGTCTACTTCTGGTGGATTCAGTGACGATACTCCGGTCACATTCTCAAGACAAGCTGGAATTCACCATACCATTAATACAGAAGGTATTCAAACCGTCGAATATTAAGTACCTACACCAAAAAGGTTTAAGAAATTTTATACATAATGTTACAGATATTAATAGGAACTTAGTATTTATTGTAAGTGTTGCTAGATTTATAAGATATTAAAAAGATATAATTTAACTAGAATTTAAGGCATATTGTTAATTTTATTGTTTATTTTTTTAAATGTATTTGTTGCCAAATTATTAAAAATATGCTATATGTTTTCGTGTTTCTTTGTGACCTTATTTCTCAATTAACGTATTATTGAGACTAATAAGCTACCATTTTTAACAAAGCCTCTAACGCATAATATATTATTATGAACGATTATGTAACTCAACCAACAGTACAAAACTGGTACAAATACTTAAGCAACAATTATTATCCTAGAAGTATAACTAATAATTAAAGATAACTCCCTTAATAATTAAATTTGAATTATTATTATACAACAGTGTGACAATATCAAGAACATTGACTGTTTATAACACGAGTCGTGACCAAACCACTTATGTCATGAGCCTACAATGTACACCCAAAAAAAGTCAACCAAAACAAAATTCTTCACGCTCCACTTATAATGTTCAGAGTTGTGCAACAAATTATAACGTAACAATGGTGATAGGTAAATGATGCAATTATGCTTACTTTTTTATTTGTAGCAAGGAAGTAATGGGAATTACCTTTTATATAGATATGAAAGGGACAAGGGTACTTTTTTACTATATAATATTACGTCAGTGCTACCAATATTATTGCTATTATGGTTATCCATAGGTAATACACGGTTACCACCAAGAGGAAGATACCCGGTCCATTGAAAGGCTTACGTGGGGACAAAGGTCCAACGCGCAGAGGCCCTTTAGAGAATTTTAACTACATATTATGGCTATTACTACGGGCGATGTTGTAACAGCCTATAAGATGAAGGGCGTAAATAACAAATTACGTAGAAATAATGGTTATGAAATAAAAAAAATCATCAACAATCATCAACTTCCGTCTTTGTGGGGAAGGCTTTACTTTCATAGTTTTAGTTTCACAACGTAGTGCATTTGCATCAAAATTCCCTTCTCTCTACTCTAAATATATGCATTTCGATATCAATAATTGTTTTTTTTTTCTAATACAACATAGAAGAATATAAGCAATACGTGTTACATGGTGTTACATAACAACAGTACAAAATGATAAAACATGAAACGTTATAAACATTATAACTTACTTGATTTAAAAAGGTTTATCAACATTTGTTCCAGAAGCTTTCCATTTCTTTTTTGTGACATTAAAATACTAAGGGGACACGGTAAATTAAACACTACCGTGCAACGCCATTAGAAATCTACTTGCATTGTACATCATAGCAATTTCTGTAAGAAAAAATAATATGTTTTAGTAAGTGAGAAACACCTTAAATTTAACCTTGTTGATATTATTTATATATTGCTATGCAAATAATCTCGTTTTTGGTTATTAAAACACACAATTAACACACATAGATAATTATTTATTTCTGAAAATCTGTTAAAGAGAAAATCTAGTAACATCAATGTAATTTTTCAACACATTTAAATATTTTTCACTACTTTGGCTAATAGAATATAACAATCGAGAATAATTATTTTTTAATTAATCTTAAAGCTAAGATTCGTCCATAAAATACAAATTGTACGTCCTGCTTATTGTTCCATCCGAAAATATAATTTTCTCAAACACAACCTTTGTATTTTATGGTAACGATATCCCTATATAAATCTATTTTTGTGCGTTTACCTGTAACACATTTATTAATTCAACATTTTCAAGATAAATAGATAAAATAGTTTGTTTTATTTTATTTATTTATTTTATAATTTTATTATGAATTATCTTTATGAATTAGCCTATTACTATATTATAATACTTATACAGTCAATTCCTTTTGCAATGGCATTCCAGTTTTAATAATGTATTAAAGAAAAATAAAACAGTAAATCAAAGGGGCATACAAATACTATATTTCATTTAAATAATAAAATCATTCCATTTGCTTACAAACTTATAACTGGATAGAAATTGCATAACGGATGATTTTGTAAGACCAAGTCGAGAATTATATTTAGATTAAAAAATAAATAAAAGGTTATACATATTAATACATATTATATAGTATTTGAGAGTTATTGACAGGGGTAAATAAAACCCAGAAAAAAACAATGTTAATTAGCTCCACATCCTTTGACTTATTGTTTTATTATTTAACTATTTATTAACAGGAATTATTGTTATTTGCGTTACAGTAATAATGTTTTTAATAAAGAACAATTGTTATTTTTTTTAATTTGTATTTTTAAATATTGTGCGCTTATAGGCTATCCTTATATCTATTTACTTGTTGTCCGCCCCGACGTCGCCTGTGGCACTCAGGGATCACGTCCATCCCACGGAAGAATATTTTAAATCGGTCCATCGAGATAAGAGCGTTCGAACATACAAGCTTCATAGATAATACATATAGAATCAACTCCTTCAGCAGGTGCATTTTTTTAATAAACCAATAAAGCAAAGGGGCATTAAAATACTATATTTTTGTTTATAATCATTCGTTTTGCTTACAAACTTAGAACTGAATAGAAATTACATAACGAATGATATTGTAAGAGCAAGTCGAGAATTATATTTAGATTAAAAAATAAATAAAAGGTTATACATATTATATAGTATTTGAGAGTTATTGACAGGGGTAATTTAAACCCGAAATCCTTTGACTTGTTGTTTTATTATTTAACTATAGTAGGCATTATTGTTATTTGCGTTACGGTAATTATATCTTTTTATAAAGAACAAACATCACATCTTATTTGTTTTATAGATAATACATATAGAATCAATTCCTTCAGCAGGTGCATTTCTTTTTTATTTTTTTTTATAAACCAATAAAGCAAAGGGGCATTCAAATACTATATTTCGTTTATAATCATTCGATTTGCTTACAAACTTAAAACTGGATAGAAATTACATAACGAATGATTTTGTAAGACCAAGTCGAGAATTGGATTTAAAAAAAGTAAAATTGTTATATATTGTATATATAAATATATAGTATTTGAGAGTTATTGACAGGGGTAATTTAAACCCAAAAAAACATGTTAATTACAGCCACATCCTTTGACTTATTGTTTTATTGTTTAACTATTTATTAACAGGCATTAAGTTTCATAAAGAACAATCATCACATCTAATATGTTTATGTTGTTTTTTTTTTGTGCGTTTAGAAGCTGTCCTTATTCATATTTACTTGGTGTCCGCCCCGGCGTCACCTGTGGCACTCAGGGATCACGTCCATCCAACGGAAGAATTTTTGAAAATATATAGTTAATACTATACTTATAGAATCAATTCCTTCAGCAGATACATTTTTTATAAACCAATAAAGCAAAGGGGCATACAAATACTATATTATTGTTAATAAATCATTCGATTTGCTTACGAACTTATAACTGGATACGACACACACCGAATAATTTTCAAAGACTGAGTCTAGAATTATATAGGTATTAAATTTTTTTAAAGATAAAAAAATATTATATAGTATTTGGTAGATTATCATTGACAGGTAATTGAAACCCAAAAAATAATAATTTATTGTATGAAGTGCGTTCCTATGCCTTATTGGTTCGTTTTTATTTATTTTTTCTTATTAAATATTTTACTATTTAATAGGAGGTAATATTGTGATTGACGACTACAATATGTTTCATAAAGGACAAAGATAACACCTAATGTGTTAGAGTTTGTTTTTTTTTGTTTTTTTTTTTTCACATTTTTATTTCAAATACTGTCCGTTTGAATTTGAGAATTCCGTACGTAGGCCAAAAATATATCATTGGTTATCAAAAACCAGTAGATTTTATCAGAAAAATATTTATTTTCGTGACGGACAACATTTGAGCACATAGACAAAAAATATTCTAGAAGTAAATATTTTATTTATCCTTTTTCACAACAGTCTTACATTTAATAAGATATTCATTCACACAAACATGAAAATACATTCAAATATGTTATATTATGTAAATAGATATACAAGACTACTAGTAAAATATTGTACGTAGGATGGACAACTTGTTTCACCTTATTTGTGGGAAAAAATAAATTGCTTTTGATAATTAAATTTAGGATATCAAAAATTGCTCACTATATGTCTTTAAATATTATACGAATTATGATCACAAATACTTAAAATTAATTAACAAAAACAATTGAATAAGTTGTGAAACGAAGCCGAACACAGTAAATCTCACTATCTTTCCAAATTGATCTAACGATCTAAAAGTACAATTTTTCAAAAAGTACAAGAAATGTATACAAGTTTAAATTAACTGTACAAAATACATTCTTGAAGATATATCACATTAGATTTTCAATAATGATTAACCATGATATTTTATGGGACGCTTAACTACAGCGGAGGTCTATAAACCCTCTGATAAAGCTGTAAATCTCGATAGTCTTAAAATATCATGGGACTCTAATAGGTACAAACCTATCAAGTAAATTTTATAGGTTTACAAGAAAAACAGTTGTCATTAATTAATGATCATTACTACTACTGATCATTCTACAATATGCATAAAGTAATATGAAATTTATACAAATTTAAAATCAGTCAAAAAGAGAGAAGGGAAGATTGTGATATCTTTCAAGCCTTGAATTCGGATAGATATACTAAATCAGTCTGTAGGGATCAAAAGATATCTAAATAGGTAAATATTATGTCCTACTATTAGCCACGGTAACAACAACATCAAAATTGATTATATTTAATAAAGAACATGCAAAACTATTAAAATCTTAGTGTCCATTCACTGGTCACTGCTGATAACTGCAACGGTGCGCCAAGTGCTTTCAAATTATCGCGTTTTTAAAAATGTTTTGTAAAAGTCTATTAACTTGGCACATAAAACGCGAAGAACGGCTATGGTAACCGCGGAGCACTTGACGTATGTATGTAATGGTACGATTTAAATCAGCAATCGTCGTCCATTTGGATTTCGTGGGATTCATTCGGATATACTGGACAACACCCAACAGAATTTAGAAAGATTCAAACGCGCACACTGAGCGCGTCTTTTAGGGTGTGTAGTTTGATGGCATTGAAATCTATCAACGCCTATCGATGTAAATCAATCTATTTGATTCTTGGGAATTCATTCGTTTACAAATCCGATATCATGATTGGATGTTGACTTTAGTGAGATTCATCTGATTATGCATTAGGCGTGTGAATTCAGAAACTGTTAATCGACATAGATTAGGGTTCAGAGCAGCTCATCTGGATTTTGGTATGTAGATATTAAGTTAGTGTCATTGGATATTTTGAGGTATCTCGTGAGGTTCCTTGATGGAACTGGTTATTCTTTGGTGTATTAATATCCGTGTTCGCTGTACTCATCACCGGAGGTCAGGGCGTAGCCCCCGTGGTCGCCACCTTCGAAACTCACTGGACTATCGTGGCCGTGACTTTCTTCGGCTGCGTGCCATCCGTGACCTGGGGGTAATAAAATATTGTGATAGAGTTAATAAAACTATACCTAATCATTTGAAACGATCATTGCGTTTGTTCACTTTAATTGGTGAACTTTGTTTAACTGATACGATTGATTTTGTCATACAAAACGTAACCAAAGAGGTTACCATCAATAGTTTCCATCATGCAGGATATTCCCAAAATATACCATCATACCCTTTAAAAACTACGTTGCCTTACCTCCTCCAAAATGTGGCGCAGCCTTGGGCTGGCCGTAGGTGTAGCCAAGCACTTCATAGTGATCGTCACCGCCGCCCCCGTGCTTGTGGTGGATGTGCTTGACGATAGTATGCTTGTGGTGATGGTGCTTCACGAAGAGCGGCACGTGGATGATGACCTTCTTGTGGCCGCCGCCGCCGCCCGCCAGGATCAGCGTCGTCATCGCGGCCATGCAGGATAGCAGCAACTGTAAGGAGAGGATATTGGTGTTTCGTTCTCAAGGTTGAAGGAGTGGGATAGGCAAGTTGTAACGGGTGATTTTTATTTTTATTTAATAAAATCACAAGTCTGACAAAAACAATGTTAATTTATATGCTTCATAGTTTTATAACAAAAGCCCGATTATGTTAACGCCGTTGAAGTCTTTTGTTTGAAGATGTTGTTTTATTATATATTTTTTTAAATAGATACATATCTAATATTATTTTGACCTATTAGGTATTATAAGTACCAACTGTTTTGTCACAACGCAATGCGACTCGGAATGGTACATATTATTTAAATAAAAATAATTTTTATAAGTACATTTCTTTTAAATAATTCCCGTGCAATAACTATAAACACACGAGATAAACGATTGTCTCACAAAACCCAATTACACAATACTTCCTCGATAAGTTCCAAGCACTTTCTATTAAAGGAAAAAACTATGTTTTGCCTCTCACTTCGTTCCTTTGCTTTATTTTCATAGCTAGATGAGTTTTGTAATAACAATCAGCCGTTCAGTGAATTTGCTTCCGGTCTTATATCTCGATTGTTGATTGTACATGTACTAGTGAAGTTCCGTGAAGTTGATGTAGGAATATCAATCGAGTACGATTCAAACTTATTGCAGGCTCGGAACATCGTACGATCGGATGCGCAGAAAACAATTTTTAGATATTAGTGGGACGTTAAGGGACCTGTGCGACCCGCACTCGCACCTGCACCTAGCTTCCGAACCGTCACTATAAGTTCTAATGGAACTGTGTTCGATTTGCCCCATATCCCATGGGGCAAATGACATATACATCGGTTTCACTAATCGATTTTCTTTATGTAGTTGATCGGTCTTTTATATCCTTAAAACCTTATATACGCTTTTTGGGTAAGTAGGTGATCAGCCTAATGTCTACCAGACCGAAACATTTTTTGTCCCTACCGAGAATTGAATTCAGAACCCTTAGGAACCACGCTAGCGCGTTAAGCACTGTACCAAGGAGGTCACATACGTATACTAGATGCATCAAATTATTATTAGTTAAGTGACGTATGTACGTACCAACAAAGTGCATACTAGTGTAAATGTTAAAACCATTGACTTATACACGTTTTTATATCTCTTATTGTTGTTAATACTGAATATAGATATTGGAAAAGATGATTTCAAGATACGTCGGAATTTTTAACAGAACACATTACTCTCTCCCAGGATTCAATATTATAAGAAACGACCGCGTTGGTCGAGTAGGTGGTGGAGTTGCAATTTATTTAAAATCCAGCATCACTTATTCGGTCATATCTGCTTCACCGCAACCTACTCCAGTTGACACACTTGAACATTTATTTCTTGAAATAACATTATGTCATCAAAAAGTTCTCTTGGGTGCACTGTATAGCCCTAATCTTTCTGTTGACTATTTTTCTTATTTTGATCAATTACTCGACAAATTTACACCTTCTTTCCAACATGTGATCTTAATGGGGGACCTAAATACTTGCTTGATAAAGAATGATCACAGGTCGAAGAAACTTCTATCAACGATTGACTGTTACAATATGAACATCCTCCCGCTGAATGCCACTCATCATTTCCCTAACTGCTCCCCTTCCCTTCTAGATTTAATTATAGTGTCCTCTCCTGATTACGTGGCCAAATTCGGCCAATGTGCAGCCGAAGGCTTTTCTTACCATGACCTCATCTTTGTCTCATACAAAATCCGACCTCCGAAGTATAAGCCTAAAGTAATAATACAGCGCAATTTTAGTGGGATGGACATAGAAAGTCTCGTCGAGGAAGCAAGAAACTTGGATTGGTCACTTATTACGAACGCTGATGATATTGATGCTAAAATAAACTTATTTAACTCCTTTCTTCTTCGACTTTATGATAAACATGCCCCATTTCGACCCATTAAGCTCAAACATTTACCGGCGCCGTGGCTAACGCCTGAACTTAAGTCACTAATCAATAAAAAAAATCGTGCTAAGGCTTTATTAAAGGCAAATAATTCTCCAGCTAGTCGCGAAAGATACAGAACGATTCGCAACCGCTGTAGTACAATGTGTAGGGACGCGCAACAACGACACATTCATGGCTCAATTGAAAACGGAGACCCAAGCAAAGTGTGGAAATTTTTAAAGTCTCTCGGTGTTGGCAAACCTTCTCCTTCTTCAATCCCTTCTAACGTTAATATTGATTCACTTAATACTTTTTTTTGCTCTTCTCCTTTACTTGATCCGCACTTAAAAAAATGTACTCTTGACCTTCTTTCTAATACTCCTCTTCCTAATTCTCCTCCTTTTTGCTTCAGTCAGTTTACTGTGAGTAGCGTTAGGAATGCTATCTTATCCATTGCCTCTAAATCTGTTGGTTGTGACAACATTGGCCGTAATATGATCATTCCTATTCTCGACACCTTAACTCCCACTTTAACTCACATCCTAAATTTCTCCATTACGTCCTCTCAGTTCCCAACATCATGGAAAGATGCCCATATTATCCCACTTCCTAAAAAAAGCAATCCTTCCGCATTATCTGATTTCCGTCCAATATCCATTCTTCCTTTCCTATCCAAAGTTCTCGAACGTCTTGTCCATAACCAGTTAACGACCTTTATAAACTCCCACAGTCTTTTCGATCCCTTCCAATCCGGTTTCCGTCCCGGTCATAGTACGGCCACTGCCTTAGTTAAGATCACCGACGATATCCGAATGGCAATGGATAACAAGCAACTTACTCTCCTCACATTGATTGATTTTAGTAATGCGTTTAATTCTGTAGATCATGATACTCTCTTAAAATTACTTTCTTCTCTTAATATTTCCGATACTGTAATTAGCTGGATGTACGACTATCTACGGGGACGCCGTCAACGTATCTACAGTAATGACTGTCATTCATCTTGGTGTGATGTCGTTGCCGGTGTTCCTCAGGGTGGCGTACTGTCTCCTCTTTTGTTTTCTCTATTTATTAATTCCATCACTCATAACATTTCCTCTTTATATCACATGTACGCAGATGATCTGCAAATATATACTCACTCATCATACGAGAATTTGCCTGATGCAGTACGTCAAATCAATAAGGACCTTGAATCAATAATAAAATGGAGCAAAGCACACGGAGTGAATATAAATCCAGCTAAGACCCAATCAATCATAATCGGGAGTCGACATTTCATTAATAAAATTGACTGGGTCACCATCCCCAAAGTTATTGTTGACGGTGTTATTATCCCTTACAGCTCTAGTGTCAAAAACCTAGGAGTATACTTCGATCAGACTCTTTCATGGACACAGCAGCTTCAAGAAGTGCGAAAAAAAATGTTCGGTTCCTACGGTTCTCTCAGACGTTTACGTAACCTTCTTCCCACCCCCACTAAAATTGAGTTGGTACAAGCTTTACTTCATCCAATCCTCGATTACTGTGACTGTGCCTATCCCGATCTTAATGAAAACCAATTAGATGCTCTCGAACGCCTTCAGAACCTCGGCATAAGGTACATATTCGGTTTGCGAAAATATGACCACGTATCCCACTTCCGTACGAAACTCAAGTGGTTGCCAATACGTTCTCGACGGAATGCACGCATACTTCATCTTCTTTACGGCATATTGTTTGACGCTAGAACACCGAACTATCTTAAGGAAAGATTTATATTTCGTCACTCCAACAGCTTGGTATTGAGATCTCCTTACTCCCTTTCACTTCTAATTCCATCTCATCACTCTAACTTCTACCATCACTCTTTTACTATGTACGCTATTAATCTTTGGAATTCGTTGCCAAATTCAATCAAACATGCGCAAACCATATCTACGTTCGATAGTTTGGTAAAAAAATATTATCTTTCGTTATAAATTTATAGTTTATACATATATTTATTAGTAATTTTTAATATTTTAAATTTATGTATACTATTAAACATTGTATGTATTATTATTACATAATATGTAGGTATATATATTGGTGTACTATATATATATATATATATATATATATACATATATTTATATATACATGTATTTTATTTTATTTATTTATTTTTAAATATTAAGTGCTCTTTTGCTCACACCTCCATAAATGTATTCTTCCAGCATTTTCCAATATCACAGGTTGTCTGGTAGAAATCACTTGTAAGTGATAAGACCGCCTTTTGTACATTGTTCCTATGCGCTGTTTTCTTCTCTGTAATTTTATTTGGTGTGCAATAAAGAATTTATTATTATTATTATGTGTATCTCATCCATAATACTCGGGTACCATCATAAGGAAGGTACCCGGTCCTTTGGAAGGCTTACGTGGGGACACGGATCCAACACGCAGAGGCCCTTTAGAGAACTTTACTGTGTTGTGGGACACCAGCCGCAGCCTGCCCATGACTGCACTATAGAGATACAGTCCTAGGCAGTCCGCGGCCGATGTAGGACTATTTCGAGATATGGAAAACAAAATAAACTGGGATATGGAGTGGGATGTTAAATGGGCCGGTATTTGGGGACTATTGGAAACTATGGCACCTGCCTTTCTACTAAAAGAAAGTAAAAATATGTTGGCAGGTGGTGACTCGCCCTCTCACTGTATGGGCCCCCGAAATAAGTCGCTGCAATAGTGCGACAAGGGGGCAACATATTGTGAGCAGCTAAGGGTGGAGAGGCGTCCCTGGACTTTAAACGACGATCACGCGCTCCCTGAGGGTCCAGCATCACGTGCCCACTCGCCACTTACGCTTCGCATCCACCCTTCGAGCTAAAAGCTCTCGCGACTCCACTCTGGCCGGCCGGTTAAGGCAAGCCAGAGGTGGGGGTCCTGTCCTCGTCAGGCTTCACTCCGACCGGCCGGTGAAGGCGAGCCGGAGATGAAGACAGGGGCCTCCCCCGGGAGCACTCGGTTCCCGCGGGGTCGCTACTCCCCGACACCCCGCCACAAGGTGTCCTGCGGGTTGACTGATTGCACGGGTGGAATATCTATTGTCAAGTAAACAATAGACATTCCAACCGTGGGCGATGGGGTCGTCACATCCCTACGCCCTTATTATTATTATTATTATGTCTCTCTCCATAATACACGGGTACCACCAGAAGGAAGATACCCGGTCCTTTGGAAGGCTTACGTGGGGACACAGGTCCAACACGCAGAGGCCCTTAGAGAATTTAATGTGTTGTGGGACACCAGCCGCAGCCTGCCCATGACTGCACTATAGAGATACAGCCCTGGGCAGTCCGCGGCCAATGTAGGACTATTGCAGAAAAATGGAAATGAACAAAACTGGGTTATGGAAGGGGGTGTTAGATGGACTGGTATATTGGTTCTATGGGGACTATGGACGTCTGCCTTTTCAATATTAAAAATTGAAAATAATGGCAGACGGTGACTCGCCAGTTCGGTCGATGGGCTCCCAAAAAGGTTACCGAGAATGGCAACAAGGGGGCAACATCAGCTGAACGGCTAGGGGTGTAGAGAGGTGCGGCACCGGTTTCACCATCGCGGGCCCGCGGGCCCGGAGCGGGTTTCCCCGCTATTACGCCATTAGACACTTCCACCCCCGAGCATATAGCTCTGGCGGCTCCACTCTGGACGGCCAACAAAGGCAAGCCAGAGGTGGGGGATCCTGAACCTCGTCATTGTTCACTCCGAACTGCCACTGGGACAGTCCAGAGGTGAGGACAGGGACCTCCCCCGGGAGCGCTCGGTTCCCGCGGGGTCGCTACTCCCCGACACCTCGCCACAAGGTGCCCTGCGGGGTGACTGACTGCACGGCTGGGATATCTATTGTAGATATGCCAACCGCGGGCGATGGGGTCGTCACATCCCTACGCCATTATTATTATTATTATTGTTCAGTATTTATAGAAAGACTTTTTCTTTTTGACAATTTATCTATGGACCGTATATTTATTGACGATTCAAAAGTTGTAATCCTAGTCGAATGATAAAGTTTAAATTAATTTATCTAACATTCAATATCAATAAAATAATTCCGATAATCCCTAAATTATATTCGGTATTAGTAAAAAAATAAACGCACCCATATATTTCATCTATAGTTATCATGTATATATATCTTTGAATGCATTAAAAATGTAGAAATACTACAATATTAATAAAAACAGGAAACAATTAGACAAAGATTCTGAAATCGGATATCGGATCGTACCATGTGAAAGGCGCATATATTTTACTTATCTCGATATCGGATCGATCGTCCGACACTCGATCGGATAATGTGGAAACGCTTACAATAAAATATTATCTGTAAAAATTAGTATCAGAATTTATCACTCTGAATAAGTGAACTGTATAAATGTAAAATTTTTTATGTAACAATTCGCATTCGGATACAATCTAATTAGCTTTGTATTTTGCAAAGTTTTATAAGCCAATAAAATAATATACACGAATAAAAATAATTAAATAATCTTATTAAATAATTAGATATACATCGTATCGAAGAAAATAACTATTCAAAGTTTATGCAAAAAATCACTTACTACTTACTAGTGAGTTGTAAGTAATTTTATTTATATGAAAAAACCTGTAGAAATTTAAATTCACTTTAACTCGTCCACTTTAATTTCACTTCATATTTTTTACACTCAGAACACTAAATATCTAATTAAAATGACATTTAAATTCAACTGTTGCCTCATGAAAATTATGAAGACAATAGATATCTACATCAAATTCTTTATTTATCAAGGGTATATAAGGATTAAAAATTCATAATCACTGTAACTATCGAAACCAACAATAAAAAACAAGGCACAAGAAAACATGAAGTGGCTGGAAAAACACAATGTTTATGAATACGCAAAGCAGATCACGCATGCAAGTCAGTAAACGTGGAAGCTCACTCACCAGGTATTTGCTGGACATGATGAGGAGCGGAACAAGACCAAACGGTAGTACTGTTAGACAGAGTGTGATAAATAAATTTTAACATTACTTCCTTTTATATTGCAACGTGCTCGCGTTTCGCGAGAGTGCTTCTCGTCGGCAATCTTATCTGCGCCTATCCATGGCAATACACAAAAATCTATCTTATAATGAATGCAAAAAACTCAAAATTCCGTATCAGAAATGTTCGATTAAAACATCGTTAATATCAAAAATGCCGTTCAAAAGACAATCTAAACGCTCGAATAATAGGTTCATTGTCGGATATTTTGCGATACGTTGACACTTGTTTGACACTATTCACTAGAATTTTTGTTCGTTAGTGCTTAATTGATATTCGATATAGGTTCATATCAAATAACTAAGAAAAATTAATGAAATGGAATAGTAAAAAAGTGTGATCAAATATAGAGAATGTGTTGTAGACAAAAATAGACGACCGAACCTAAATTGCATGAACGTAATAAAGAAACAATATAAATGTGGCATTGTGGCATCCCTCGTTGGAGAGCATTCGATATTAAAACAATTGTTATTGAAAGCGACATCGCAGACGACAGTATGAGCAAAAAGAACACTTTACAATAGTTGAGTAAGAAAGGAAACATTATGCTAAGTACCGTTGTGAAGACAGCCGTTAACATGACGTATGAAAATTAATTTCCTTTGTGTGCAAATGATGCATTTGTAGATAATCATAAAAACATTATCATCTGAAAAGCGTTCACGCATTGCAATCTGTACGGAAACAAAACGACATGCTAGTGTGATCTGAATTCATCTCATGATAAACACTCTCACTTTTGAAACCATTCCACTTAAGGTGTAATCTAATAAGTATAAAACAATTTTTCATTGAAAGGTTTACGTAAGGTTTTTAGAAAGAATTTGATGGTATAGGTGCGTTTTTTACGAAAATAAGAGCATTTGCTTTGTCATACGTTATGTTGAAATTCAATTTTATTTTAAAAAAGAGAATATTATGAGAACCAAAAATATTTTTTGTGCGTTGATTTTATGGTTACGTTTGCAACGCTTTTTTCCCCTATGTTTATAATTTAACTACAAATTAATAGTTACTTACCTTCGTGTAGAAGTTAATCATTTTCGTAGTCGTATTTTGTACCTGTGTAGAAAACATATATTAAAATCCAGAGAACTCGGTTTTTAATAATATTAAAAAAACTTGCAAATAAAGGTGATTGAAGGAGATGCATAGAAAATCCATTTTAGGGGTCTAAGCTAAAAAATGAACAAATAATTTTCATGCGTGAAACAATCATGACCGGATTGGTCTTTCCTAATACATACTATAAATATAATATTCCTACTACTATAAGTATAAGATAACTTCAACAAACGTACCATGTTCCCTCATAACTTCAAGCCTGCCGGTGAACCTATAGCTAAAAGAATATCTAAGCAATGCCTGATTAGATTCTTGTTAATACTTTGATAGCATTTATATCGCCTTTCGCTTTATACACAAATAATACAGAGATAATAACTTTATTTTAAACATTCGCAGTTCTTATTATACATTCTTATACACGAAGAAACGTCACTAAGTTTTAATAACAAAAATAACATTAACAATATAGTTACAGGATTTCAGGAAGTGTACACTGTTTTGAGCTGAAATCATTTTTTAAAAAATTCACGACAAATTATCTTCAATTATTAAGATGATTTTATGTAAGTTTTTATATTGCACAAATTTTAACATCCGTAAGTAGCGCGTAGCAATAGAAAACAAAAATTAGTGACTTTTCTTACTCCATACTCATCTAGCTCAACATAGGTGTTATATTAAAATTACCTGTAATTAGACCCAAACACAGACCATCCACATTGAGTGCTTGTTTCAATCTATGTCTTCGTTATTTGCCACCCAGCTTTGGTTTCTCGTCGTTTCAACAAAGAATGCACAACTCTTTGTGATAAAATGCTTCGCAATGAAGTATATGAAGTATAGAAGAAGTTTTTAAGAAACGTATCGATAAAGTAGTACCCAAAGATAGAGATAGAAATGGGGTTTTATTTAAAGCTTATATATATTATTGTGTTTTGTGCGCTTGTTTCAGTCACTTAAAGCTTAGTCCATCCTTGTATAATTGTCTGGAAATTTGAGATGTTTGTAATAAATGTATATCTTTTAAATTTGAAATAGAAATTGTAAAAGATTCAGGCTTACGCGTATCTTTCTTTTTTGGCAACAATTTGGAGGCGGCTTTGCCTTTACGCGTGAATTTGCTGCGTGTGTACTTCGCAAGGTTGATCTTCCACGTGACTCTTTTCCCTAAAATGTTTAAAACGATGATGATTTACTTTATCTACTATGAATTAATATTTTATAATAAATAAGCGATAACAGCTTATGCACATAAACACTTACGGATGTTCTGGATGGCTTTCATGACTTCCTTTTTCATCGACATGTTTATATATTTTATCTGTACGCATAGAAAAGAATTGATTACATTACGTTCATTGCGATTAAACAACCCGCTCAAACATATAACACGTGTATTCGTTTAAGTCTAATATTTTTGACTTACAAGATCTCAAATTTACCCCATTGCATTGGTTCTTAAAAGTCCGGATCTTGCACCTTATTTTGAACAGCTTCGTCATGCGGTAACTTAGGAATCGTACACTGCAACACGTATATTTAGCATGCCATATCAAATTGGTACAAGTAAAGAAATTTTAGGAATAATCCATTATAATCATAATATTCGCAGAAAGCATCGCCAGAAACTTAACAACTAAAATTGATGTCTCAAACATAACGTAGCATTTTTACTATATGCAATTTGACACAAAAGTTAACGTTTGAGAAATCAGATAAGGGCCTAAGAATGTTTTGCTTTCTTTTATGATCATTAAAAAATCATAGACTCTCATTCAGGTAATTCAAACATTCATTTAGGACTCTTATTGGTTGACTAATTATTATTAGTCATATATTATATTTTGCAAATAACAAGAGTAGATGAAAACTTCGCAAAAAAAAACAATTTTAAAAGTTTGCGTAATGAATTTATAAAAAATGTTTCTCTTTCGCTAGAAATGTTAAAAATTGTAAAAAGTGCTTAAATTGCAAAGCAAATGCGAGATAAAATTTGTAATGGTGTATTTAAAATTAACTACAAATAACACCGAAATCGGATTTGAAACGACCATCAAAACATTTTATACTGCGATATTTCACAGCAAAACTTCACATAACACGGAACGTTCCAGAATACCGCAGGATATTTTAATTCCGTGAAATACTTCACAGCAAAATTTTCCAAAATTTTACAAAGTGTGGAACATTCCAAAATACAAGAGGATGCTTAGATTCCGTGAAAAACTTCACAGAAAACTTCATCTACGCCGAGAACGTTCCAGAATACCGCAGGATGTTAGGTTCCATGAAATACTTCACAGCAAAACTTTACTTATACCACGGAACGTTCCACAACACAAGAGGATGTTTAGATTCCGTGAAATACTTCACAGAAAAACATCACCCAGAACGTTCCAAAATACCGCAGGATGTTAAGATTCTGTTAAGTTCTTCACAGAAAACTACATCCACGCCATGGAACATTCCAGAATACCGCAGGATGTTAGATTCCATGAAATATTTCACAGAAAGCTTCATCCACGCCATGGAACGTTCCAGATCACAAGAGGATGTTTAGATTCCGTGAAATATTTCACAGAAAAACTTCACCCACGCAATGGAACGTTCCAGAATACCGCAGGATGTTAAGATTCTGTAAAATAGTTCACAGAAAACTACATCCACGCCATGGAACATTCCAGCATACCGCAGAATGTTAAGTTCCTCGAAGTACTTCACAGAAAGCTTCATCCACGCCATGGAACATTCCAGGATGTAAGAGGATGTTTATATTCTGTAAAATACTTCACAGAAAATTACATCCACGTCATGGAACATTCCAGAATACCGTAGGATGTTAAGATTCTGTAAATTACTTCACAGAAAACTACATCCACACCATGGAACATTCAAGAATACCGCAGGATGTTAAGATTCTGTAAAATACTTCACAGAAAACTACATCCACGCCATGGAACATTCCAGAATACCGCAGGATGTTAGGTTCCATGAAATACTTCACAAAAAGCTTCATCCACGCCATTGAACGTTCCAGAATACCGCAGGATGTTTAAATTTTGTGAAATACTTTCCAGAAAACTTCATCCACACCACGGAACGTTCCAGAATACCGCAGGATGGTTAGATTCTGTGAAATACTTTACATAAATGTTCATCCACGCCACGGAACGTTCCAGAATACCGCAGGATGGTTAGATTCTGTGAAATACTTTACATAAATGTTCATCCACGCCACGGAATGTTCCAGAATACCGCAGGAAGGTTAGGTTCTGTGAAATACTTTACATAAAAGTTCATCCACGCCACGGAATGTTCCAGAATACCGCAGGATGTTTAAATTCTGTGAAATACTTTCCAGAAAACTTCATCCACACTACGGAACGTTCCAGAATACAACAGGATGTTTTAGATTCAGTGAAATACTTTACAGAAAACTTCATACACCCAGGGAACATTCCAGAATACTGAAGGATGTTTAAATTCTGTGAAATACTTTCCAGAAAACTTCATCCACACCACGGAACGTTCCAGAATACCGCAGGATATTTATATATTCCGTGAAATACCGCCAGTCTTTAATGCATGAATGGATGTGCTCTTATTAATTTGAAAAATTTTGGTGCAAAAAACCCACATATAAATAGTAAATAACTACGGAGAGAAATTCCTTTTGGGTACCATGAGGAATTGATCTCTATCTACTGAATTGAAGTATGTAAGTTTATTGAATGTTTGGCGGTCTGTGCAGAAGAACTGTAACTACTTTTAATTTATTTGTACTAATTTCTTCTTAAAAGTTTTATTACATCAAGATAAAAAAATGTAGATATAATGCGTGGCAAAGCGCAAAACTGGTGCAGGGCTTGGCCAATTCGGTTAATTTTTCTTTTCATAATTTTGGTAAAGGATGAAAGGGTTAAAAACACCTTACTATAATTTTTTTAAACTAGCTTCAAAGGCTCATCCGGACGATGCCGGGGCAAGCGGCTACTTAGTACTTATAATGAAAAAAGTACAATTGTATTGTACCACAAAAAGTCTAACTACATTATTTGATATTTATATAAACATCTAGCGAATTGAAATTTATTTTAAATTTTTTGAAACATTATCCACTCTTGTTTTAAAAACGGAAAGTTTCGTTTTGAACTAATATAAAATATTGCCATAACAAGGAGTTAATGATGACTTTACTCGCTATCTGTTTACTTGAACCGTGACAAGGCATTCGACTTGAACTAAGGTCATTGGTAGCACGCGTTTCTCTACGCAAGGCGATAGAAATTCGTCTGCAAGTTTCGTAAAATTAACGAAATTGTTTCAGATGACTTCCGCAGTGCAAAATTAGCTTTATGTAGGGTGTTTTTTGTTTGGTTTGTTTTGAAGTTTTTAGTTAGTTTAAATTGAAATTGGTTGAATTTATTTTATACTTATGTTATACTTATTTACTATTAAATTTAGAGCGACGCGGAGAGCTTTTTAGTGGTAAAGCTACATACTCATACCTCCTAATTAGACAGTCTATTAATAAAATAAATCTTTAGAAGTAAAAATGCAATGCATATTGTAAAAAAGGAGACACTATCTAGTTTCTAAAAACTTCACAAATTTCCTTGAAAAGTTTTGTAACAACTTAACAATTAACATTTTTTATGAAATTCAATTGCTCTATATACCTATATATAGTTATATAAGTACACCATTGCTTTCACCTGTGTGCGTGTTGATTGAAAATCGACATACAAAACTATGTGCTTACTGCTTAAGTAATTGTTGTTGTTCATAAAATTAAATACCAAGAATCTAATAAATATTTGCATGAAAAATCACTTTAAAAAGCTATTTACAGAAACATTTGATACATATAATAATCCGAAATCCGATAAGTATTTTTTCATGTCAACTTATGTTATTGTTAACGTAATATGTATTATCAATTTACTAGAAAATACGCAAATAAATATCACATTAATTGCAATAAATTATTATTTAATGTCAATAGAATAAATTGTATTATATTTACTTATTTACAATCGAGTTTTACCAATTAAGTGAACGTTAGAAACAAGGAAATTTAAACTGAATATTATATTATTCAAAACGACAAATTCCGTAAAACGAATACATTTGCATAATACAATCGCGTTGATAAAAATACATTTGCATTGCAGTTTTCTTATATCTAATACGATACTTATACACATATCTAATTATTGTTTATATCAGAGGTTAATTGAGTTCAACAAAATATTATTAGTATTACATTATAATGGATTAAAATGGCAATGGGGCTAGAGATGCTTGTAAGGTGTATATTATTTTACATTATCCGATAATTATATTGGCAATTGTCCAATAAAATTACCAAATAACGATATGATTTACTTCATTATCAGCGTATTAATATTCTATTATATGCAAATCTATTAAAATCTATCAAACACAAAAAAAACATTTTTTTTCGGATAGTTTTATTTTAATAAAGCGTTTTATTAAGCTATTGCATAGCTTCTATCGCGGGCCTTGAGCGTGGGGACCGAATCGAGAAAATCCGTAACGAAAAAACCTCACGCTCCCCACTCCGACGGACACGGAGGTGTGGCTTGAAGGCATGCTATGCAATAGCTTTACCGCGGCAGTCCCCGAGTGCCACAAGCTTTTTTTATTCAAAGAACTGTTATATAAGAGGGTTATTCCTCAAACCGATCAAATAATATTTGTATGTTTATCAAACGTGAACATTAATAGTCTGATAATGAAATAAATGAATGATATATCACATTACACTTAAAATATCCAATATCTGTACTTATCCGTTCAAAGAGAGGACCCACGGCAATTTCCTAATGGCCTAATTTCTTCTGGGTGGATTTTCTTCTAAGAAAAAAATGGCTCTTTAATAACTTCTACATTCAAATGGAATAACTATGGCAATTTATTCAAAATATATTGATAAAAATTAATTGTTCTAAACACATAATTAACTATAAAAACAAAATTACATCAAGTGTACTCTTATATAATGTTAAATAGTTAATTATTCAGGTTTACCCTGCAGCCTGCTTCCATACTCTAAACCGAATTAACGAAAACTTATTGAGCACAATTTATATACATATGAAGTTCGTTTGAATCTTAGGAATATTAGGATTAGTATATGACAGCAGAATAAACCTTCCCCGGCTCTCAAATAACACAAACAAGTATTATCCCTATTAAACGAAATTATAACACTTAATAACAACAAATGTATCTATGCTTTAAAAAATCTACCAATAGATCATGAAATACTTCTGAATTGATAGAAGGAAAAAGCATTGTTTTACAGATGTTGAATAAAATACCATTGAGATAATATGTAATACATGAATTTCATTGGCCCGACTCTAACAATTATTATAAATGCGAAAGTGTGTAGATGTGAATGATTTTAAGGTATGATTCTTGTGTCTGAAGTTAGATGGCTAAAGAATTAATAAAATGCTGCTTTTCACCGCAGTGAAACAACTCATTCCCATGGGAATTTGCTTTGACACCGCGCAAAGAAACGGATTACAGCTGCTATAAAATAATTAATTTTAAATCAACTTGAAAGATTTTTAATAAAACTGAGTATAAAGATCGAAAACAAAAAAGTTAAATTTCGCTACGCCGAAAAGGCATTTTAAATTTACGCTATGTCTGACTCTGACTCTAAATAAAGAAATCTAAATTTCGCTGCAAGCTTTTTAAAAAAAAATAATTAAGTACCGTATGCAATAAAAAAAGCTCAAATATTTAAAGTATAAAACATTACAATAACATTACTGTGTTACGTACGATTAATATTTAGACTAATTGAAAAAAGTATCACTTACCTTAACTGTCTTCTTTTTCCTGATAGCATCCGATGCCCGGTAGCACGAAGCAGGGGTGGCCTCTCACTCGCTGAAAGATGAGGGGACTCGCAGACGGGACGCACTCACCACGGGAAACTGAGTAACCATAATAATATATTATAACGACTGAATAGGTACTACGTAAAAGGTATGATAAATCTTTTTTGTGTGTTTAATAATAAATAATAAATATAATATTATAATATAGAGTAGTAATAGATAGATATGCGTGTGCGCAGGATACGTTAAGGGTGGTTAAGTTTAAACCTTGAGTTAAAAGAGGGTAGTTGCATATTTAAGAAGTGGGAAGAGTTCACAGCATTCATCTTTATTGATCAAACATTTAGATATTAAAGATATTTAATAAGTAAAAGTACATAAAACCAAAAGCATTCCAAGTCAAAAACTATATAATTTTAACTAACAGCGTCCAAACTATACTTGAACAGTAACAGTAAATTATTGCTGTCACTTTAATTCCAGAAATTATTATGAACATTAAAATAACTAATTATGTATTTATCTTGATAGTATTGACACAGCCGACAACATGTGCTCGTTTTGATAAATAAATAGCGTTTTTTTTTAATTATGACTTCCCATCTTTTCAACTATTCCAATTAATTAGCCCTAGAGCCCATCGCCCTGACGGAGATCATTTGTCGAGAGATTACATTACATAATATTTCAAACGGGATTATGAGATAAAATTAAATTTTACGTCCCATAGATAGGGCTATATGGCATCGGTTTCGAGTTACATACGTTTTATTTGTGCTTGTAAATATTTTAACGGCTATCGAACTGTTTAAACGATCTGAATCATTATTGTGTTACAATTGTCAATTAATTATTATTTGTCAAACATTTACGGTTCAGAAATTTTTGACATTGAATGGAATAAATCATTAAATAAAAAAATAAAGATAAATATTCAACTTTTTTAAATGTTATGTAAAAAAACATTTATAATATTAAGAATAACAATTGTCAATAGATATTAAGAATAACAATTGTCAGTCTATTCTTAAACTTTTCTATGTATTCTGAATAACAACATCAAAAATGTTTTGTTTAATGTTTCTCCAGTGACCAGTTTTGTTTCTTATAAGATTTATTCCATTATTTAAAATATAGACTAAATTTTGTTGAAAATTTGAAATGTGCATATAGATTAAATTTTTATGTTTTAAATTGGATGTGTACCTAATGTAACTACTCATTCTTATGTATTGATCCTATGAATATTAGGTATTGCATTTCTTTGCTTAACAATCCCAATTCTAAAGGGATAAATGCAAAAGTAGGTATGTTTGTTTGTCTTTATGCTATATTGCATCGGAGCAATTTTATAGTAAGCATGTTAATTGAAGTTGGATATAGTTTTCTATATTATATCTCTCCAAGTCTACAATCTATAGTTTTC
This sequence comes from Colias eurytheme, assembly GCF_061535395.1. Taxonomy (NCBI): domain Eukaryota; kingdom Metazoa; phylum Arthropoda; class Insecta; order Lepidoptera; family Pieridae; genus Colias; species Colias eurytheme. Next base: position 3,546,377 of record NC_142980.1, read on the forward strand.
CCGTGGTAAAAAGAAGCATAATTGGTAAAAGTAGCAGCTACTTTTACCACTGGGAAACTACTCATTTTCAGGGGCCTTTCCTTTTATAAATATTCAACAAATTATTATTAAATAGTACTATATACTATACACTATTATATACTATTGGATTTATTTTTTATTTATATCACTAGGTGTTTTAAATATTTCTTTGAAACAATTTATTTGTTATTATTTATTAGTTTATAAGTTATAGAGAGTATCTTATTTGTTTTTGGCCCATGAGGTGACAAGTCGAAAGTATTGAATTACCTAAACATTTTTGAAAAACACCATCAAAAATGTTTTCTTTTTCAAATTAAATTACAATAAACATATATCTACTTAAACTATAAAATTAATTGCTTGATCTCTAAGCTTGTAAAATTCAACTAAAATAAAACTCATGTTTGATCATACATACATAAATTGGATTTTTATTTTGTATCTACTATTGATTCAAATAAATTGTTCTTAATTATTAAATGAAATAAATTAATTACACTACAGTTAAAAAGGGAGAGGTCAGCGAAGTATACATTCTGTTTGTCTTGCTTTAAAAAAAAGTTAAAGTACAAAGACAAAGAAAAAGTACAACATATTTCGTATAAATGTACCAGAATTGCATCCAAACAGAATTGTAACAACGTAGACCGGGTTAAATGAAATGGTATCACAACACATAAAAGTAGTAAGATATGTACCCTGCGAATATCACAGAGGAGTCTCGAGTTACTGATGCTAGTCGAAGTAGCAAGGGAAGAGCCCTGGACGCCCAATGTTCAATATCCCTTTGCCTCCTTGAAGCGGTTGCGCAGTAAAACAGCCTCGCCCAAACGCTCGCACATGCGCAGTGGAAAGGTCACTAAAATCTAGAATCAATACAATATTATATAATAAAACGAATTTTATTAAACTACACTAATTATATATACAATTTACATATTAATTATAATGATTTTCGATAAAACCAATCAATTATATAACATATAAATAATATAACAAATAAAATTCAGCCTTACCTGGTCGGACGTCTTCTTATGGATACACGTAGCCCGATTTTCCAATTGCTGGTTGAAACAGGACAAATTTATTAAGACACTGAGATACTTAATAAAGTAGTTATCGGTTAATTAGGAAGATTCGGATAAAAACCGGGGAGCAAATGTTGCTCGTGTGAAACGCAGAACGCATCTGCCATTTGCTGCATGAGCTAGCAACATCTGCGCATGTACATTGCCGCATTGCAGACCACAGGTCAATAAAGACCTGCGCAGAAAGCATGGGAAGGTTCTAGAAATCCAGGAACTGGGCGTGGCTTGTTACCTGAATAGATTTTACACCTACGATTCCTTATGGTACCTCTGTATGTATACAAAAAATAGGATTTTTACACATTTTTTCGTCGATGTACATACAAGTTTGTTACCGTAGATTAAAAAAAATACTAGAAAATCTTATATATAAAAATGAATCGCAAAATGTGTTGGTAAGCGCATAACTCGAGAACGGCTGAACCGATAATTCTTTTTTTATTATATTTCTTGAAGTACGAGGATGGTTCTTATATAGAGAAAACGTAAACATGTACCACGGGAGAAGCCGGGGCGGACCGCTAGTCTTATAATATAAAAATGAATCGCAAAATGTGTTGGTAAGCGAGAACGGGTGGACCGATTTCGATAATTCTTTTTTTATTATATTCCTTGAAGTACCAGGATAATTCTTATGTAGAGAAAACATAAATATGTACCACGGGCGAAGCCGGGGCGGACCGCTAGTTTTATATATAGTAAAATATCCAAAAGCTATACAGGGTGTCCCAATGTTGGTATACTAAGATCAAAGGAGGTTATATTTTTGCATACGCTGAGTACGTAAAAATATCTACTTATAAAATTCCAGACGCATTTTTTTATTCAAATAGATGAATTCTTAAAACTCTATGTGTAAACCCATAACAAGCAACCCGCCCAACTTTGCCACCAGCACGTGAGCTATCGTTGAAGATTATGTTTTCATAGACAAAATGCTCTCACATTAGGGACGCGGAATATGCTAGCTGCGCGAAGCTAGAGAAGAAAACATGGATTTTCAGGAAATTTTTTTTGACTTTGGTAATTTTGTTGTTTAAGTATTTTTTACGTGATCAGTGTATGCAAAACTACAAGTCCCTTCGCGCTTAGTATACCAATGGTGGGACACTCTGTATACGTAACATAACATTTTTTCATTTCATTCTCGCACCTATTCTTTACAACAAAGAAATCTTTATAAAACATCATCATAATAATTTTATGAAGCAGATATAATAAACCTGTATATAAAACAGACAAAAATATATGTACAATCACACTCCACAAACATCGCCACGCCACGCAACAACGCCATCTACTTTTTAACCGGCTTCAAAAAAGGTATCAATTGGACTGGTATATATATTTTTTTTTAACTAAGCAATAATTCATACATTTATCAGTTGATTACACTTCAAAACATTTAAAAAATACATACGTTGTTCAACAATGCTTTTCTTCAATTAAGATGAATCTCACTAAATATTATCTGAATGAGGAATTTAACGCGTTTAGTATTTTGTTATTTTATTTTAACTTTTTTTTATTACTGCTTTATTTCTTTAAATTAGTTTACAACTACCTATCGTACATATTATTTAAAGGTCAAAGATCATCCGATGTTCCCCGCGCATTGCATTGCGCATGCAATGCCATGAACCCCGGCTATCGATTTTCAATTTCAATTCCAAGAAAATCTAATTTCGCAAGCAATGTTGAGCAACGTTTTCAAAATCAAGATCAATATTAACATTTCTTATAATAAGTGAACATAATCTAATTATTCAGACATTAAAAAAAGTTATATTAGCACTGTGTTTTATTTTCAACTAGCTTTCCGCCCGCGGCTTCGCCCGCTTTGTCTAAAAACTAATAAATTATATACTAAAACCTTCCTCTTGAATCACTCTATCTATTTAAAAAAACGCAAAATCCGTTACGTAGTTTTAAAGATTTAAGCATACATATGGACATAGGGACAGAGAAAGTGATAAATACTAACCAGTTCTTTGCTTCACTGCGCCGTTATGAGTAGAATATTTCAGTTCTATGTAAGTCTCTTTGTTTACAGTTATGACATGCGCAGTAGGTGCGACCCTAGATATAGCTCGGCGACTAAAATAGATTTTTTACCCGCACGTTTATGAATTGTCTATGGGTTCCCTTTTTTGCAACAAGTTCCTTACATTGAGCGATAAATTGTGAACTTAGAAAGGAAGCTCCACCGAAAACAGACCGACTTCGGCTTTTCAGACAGGATGCGTTTCAGTATTGATTCCGGATCGATCCTCGGCTCACATGTATATGTATACTTCGCTCCGTCGTGGGTTTCCACGATTACAACGAACGTGAAGCGAAAGAAAAAGTCGAATAGAAATCTGGATGCGAATTTCTGCCTTAACGACATTGCAAACGTTTCATAATCCAAAAAAACGTTACCGCCATCTGTTATATTAGTACTAAAGCTGAAAAACTGCAACATTATATTATCCACTGCAATTCTTAGAAATCTTCAAGAGGGCGCCACTCGCTCAACTTGTTGCTTTGTTTGTAATTAAAAAGAAGTTGTTGTTAGGGCCGGCCGGCGTCTCGAGCTTTAGGCACACAACACAACACATATATCAATAACGTAACATGGATGACCACTGTTCACATATGTCCAAAATTTTAAATCCGAAAAGACCTAAACTTGTCAAATACGCAAGGTTCTTACTTATACACTGCACCACACATAACCGCACATGTCACTAAATCGAAAAGTCTAGCAGGATGAAAGTATGAGAATTAGCCATCAAGGAATAATTAATTCACACGCGTGTTCCGATGGCTATCTAAATGACTTCTGTTGCATAAATCAATCAGATTCAGCTAAAGTTCTATTACTGCGCAAGTCTAGGGTCTATTTTGGGACCCCGTGCATTACCTCTATCGAACCTAGTGCATGGTGTTATTACAAGTCTATGGCGCATGTGCATTCCGCTCTTTACCTGGGAAAAATCATAACACGAACCTTTTAATATTTAGGATACCAAAAACGAGATTATTTGTATGTTATAGATAGTCCATTAAAACAAGAAATATTATTATATGCTCAAACTATTTAGTAAATTTTAGACATATAGATACTAATTAATAAAGCGCTCAACTGATTTGGGAGCGGATTTCAAATAAACGTTTTATTGAAACAAAAACGTATAACGAACGTCTTGTGTCTATTCTAATACAATGTTTATGATATTGCTTTATAAAAATGATGGTAAATCCTTTTTAGTTTGTTGTAAAAGAGAAAATCATTGACATTTCGGAAAATTTGAATTCCCGCCATGTGCAGGAATGCATTGCGACTGTGTAATGCCTTCTGTATGTAGTGGTACAATGCATACAGGATCGTTTGTAAATGTGCGCTTCTCGGAGGGTATATAAAGGGATGCAGAACCAGTTCCATTGCTCTGGATTTCCAGGGTATTTTAGAAATAAATACCCTGTGAAGTCCAAGCCATAGAAAACATGAGACACAATTGATTCCTCGGGAATTCTATGTTCAAAATTTTTTCAAGTCATGTAATGTGTTTTGTTTTTAATTAATAAAAATAACGTGGTTAAATACTTATACATGCAAAAATCGGTATATTGATTTTTATTTTTATTGTTTAATAAATAATTAAAATTTTCACTTGCTAATGAACTGTGCATGAAGATCAAAAAGATTCTTAATAATTTCACATGAAATAAAATTATGTATTAAAAATAAATAATTAACATTACATATTGTATTGTTTGGTGTTAAATGTTCACAAAATGGAGGCCTAGTGCAGTGCAATGTAGAGACATACATATTTAATTTATAATGGACATTATTAGAACGTCTTTGTCTTCTACTTGTATAAATTATTGTTAACATACTGAGTGTTAACTTAGGTATGTGTTAGAAGACATTAATAAAAATCAAATATAAATAATACATAAATATTTTGATTCTTAACAGGTGGAGTATCGGCAAATTAAACAGGTAAATATTGTATTTCTTTAACGCTTTGTTATTTATTTTCTTGCTTAAAAGATTTATTGCAAAAGTTCTTGATATATTCAACATCAAAGTTTATTTCAGATTATAGTTGTACGTTTAAGACGTAAATACAAAAACTATAACCAAAAAATATAATACTAAATAATAATAAATGTAAAGTAAAATTGTTCATAATTTAAAAAAAGTAACTTTAAAAATCATTAAAGTGACCTTTTATTAAATACTTAATGGTTGTATCCAAAAAGCCTCAATCGTAGTTAATATTAATGATTAATGTTAAGAAACCTATTATTGACGATCTTGAAACTGTCTTGTCTTGCCTAGACTTCTCTGTCTCGATTTACCTTCTACCAAAATGATTTTAAATTGACAGTACAAAAAAACCGATTATTAATAATCGAATTTATTTTCATTTGTTATCTGACTATTTAAATTATATAAAATCGATATTATTGTGAACTATTACAATATATACCTACGTCTGTGACAATAAAAAAATCACTAAACAAAGGAATCACTCGAACGGTTACATATCTTTATTATTACCTACTATAAAAAAACTATTTATGTATTTTTATAACTGCTAAAATGTACTGCTGGATATTACGGGACACCTTTGATTAGGTTAAATAGAAATATTATTATGTCGGTTGAGGCAAATGGGCTACATAGTATCCCAAAAAGCTTGAGGTTATAGACAAAGAGTTAAATAAATATTAGTTAAAATAAATTTTTGTTAATCATCCAAATTGTGTAGAAATTCAGATAAACTCCAATTTATAACAATATATTAAAAATTGTTTGGTTTTATACTTCAAAAACAAATCCCGAGTTATCGGGAATTATTTATACAAAGCTTTTTAAATTAACTTAATATATTATCAATCTTATATGATGTCATAAGTTCAGAAGCATATAGAGCTGAAAAACAAATTAATTAAAGTACTTACCTATTGCAACAATACCTAACAAACATGTTATAATTAGCCAAACATTGTTAGTCTATAAATCCGCTTACGGCTTATGCATCGGTTGACCACAACAATCAAAGCTTTAGGATTCCATTTGCATACATTTTAGTGAAATGTATGCATATTTAGATACATAATATTCAAATCAAATTTATTTTCAAATCAAATTTATTTATTTTGTTTTCACAATTTTTTACTAAATCATAAATTGTAAATCCCTGGTTAACCCACTAGGAAAAACCTGTGCGGGGTCAACCAATATACTTCATGGTTTACATTTGTAGTAACATGCAGTCGCTGAAATAAGTAATATGAAACTAATAAAAAGACAAATACAGCAACGTAATGTAAACTTAAACTTTTTAATAAAATAAATTATGTACAAATCAAAGAAATTAAATAAAGTCATATTATGTCCAATTGTAATGTAAAAATCCTTTTCGAAAGCAATTTTTATTATATTTTACTATGTTCACAAAAATAAAATAATTCAAATTTTAATGTATCTAATGAGTTCCCATCTCTTAAGGTATATCCAGAGCCGATTTACCGTAATACAAAAAATGGTAAGATAAGCCAACTTTCTAATACATCCCGCTACACGTCGACCCTTTCTTCCTTGTATATAATAAATCTTAAGGAGACCACTTCTTATACACAGCGCTTCTCAAACTTTTGTAATTGAGACGTATGTTTTTTTTCTGTATTAGAACAAACACGAATTTATTTTAACGTAACGAAGGAATGTTTCAGGAATTGATTTTTGGTATTTCGATACCTACAATATTATGTAGCCATCCTAGTATTACCATATATAATTATTATTTTTTTGTAGTGTACAGTTTACACCCAGAATGCCCAAAAAACATACATCTAAAACCTACTACATAAATCATATTGGTTTTTAAAATATTAAAATGCATGCAGAATTTATATTTTCACAGCTCACATCAATAATTTTTATTTGTTATCTAAGAATTCTTAAAAAGTTGTTTTATGGGAGTCAGCGGGAGAGAGAGAGCCTATTGAACATTATCATATTTCCTTATCAAATATAACAATTTACTGAACTCTATATTATTTGTTATTATCTCAAAAAAATATTTCATCGCAAAACCAACCCAAAAAAATATTACCATAATTCTCACACTTTGAACATCGCTGTCTGAAATTTTAATGTGGCCTAATAATCAGAAAGAGTAAAAAACTATAGAGTGGACCGGTGGGCTTTAGCATTACATTAGATTGATGCTTCTTCCTCCTGCCCGCTCACTATCAATGAGAGGAGCCTTATAATTTATTTGTTTTCCTAATACGTTCATGTTTCTTATAATCCTGGTAATATTATTTATGTGAAATATTGAGTGGGTTCAGTTATTTGAGGTTATATTGACTAATGGTATTAGGAAGATACTTACAAATATATAGTTAAAGATCTTTGTTGTGCTTTTATTCGTGTGAATATTAACCAGTCTGTGATCAACTTTTATTTTTAACATATTATTTAGGCAAGTTTATACTAAAATCACGGTTTAAATTGGTCTAATGTTCCTCTGAAAAGATGTTCTTCGTAGTTTTGCTATATACCTATGTGAATACGTTATAATACACAAAAGCTAATAAACGACTATATAATTTCAGCAATGGTTGGAGCTAATTCATAAGTTATAATAATAATAATACGGACATTTCTCCGCAACTCGACGACAAGCGCCTATTTTGCGTGAGAGAGGGAGGTGGGGGAAACCAACTAAAACTGAAACCACCCGAGCTCCTCCATGAAGCCAAGCAGCTTATTCATTTATACTGATGATATTTTAATGTTGCCGACTTCAACTGCACCTGCCATGTGGCAAAAACTTGAGAGGCACTCTAAAATACAATGTAAATAAATGTAAGTATGTTTGATGTATGTAGGGGCATTGGTAAGCATGCTTAATTTGCATTTGCATTATGTATTTGCTCTATAAGTCTTCATGGTATAAATATAGAAAGGGTCAAGCAATGTAAATACCTTGGGCACATGCTTACCGATAACCAAAACAAAGAGCCAATATGCTGGCTTGTAGATTTGCTCGTTGTACTTAGTAAAAACGTTAAAATAATATGTACTTTATTGTTATTTAAACTAATACACGAGTAGTCTATAAGCCAAATTTTACGGATCAACCGCTAAAAGCTCTTCGCGTTCTGTATAATAATAATTTAATTAATGTATTTATTTATTTATTGTCTCATCTCATAATGCTTTCAGATTGCTGTTGGGACTGCCACGATTCTGCATTTCTCCCGGGATGTATTCACAGACCACCACAGGTGATTAAAATAATATCGTTGATCGTTATCTGCCAGTTATTACTATTATTATAATCATATAAATATATATATCTACATAAATATAAATATACTTTTGCAACCGGAACACACAAAAATGGACATAAGACAGTACCTACTGTAAAAATTTTACCGTTGGTACTGAACTATAAAATTTCAGTTTATTATTTACCTTTCGGTATATTATATTAATTAAATAAATCAGCTTTGTCTGCTGTCTGTTGTCCGACAAATTAATTCGAAACTCCGAATGAAACACCATGCTCTGTGTCTGTGTCTATTTTGTCAATACAGATTGCAGACCCCTCGTTAATCTCTACGCGTAGATAATTAGGTAATGTAGTTAATTAATGTCTGTCTACGTAGGTACAACAGATAGGTGTCTGCTGTTATGAAAACAATATTCATTGTATGGTACGTCTCATGATGTTTGCCCGTGAGTATTTTAAATTTGATTATAAATTCTATGATGAAATACTGTACGATACTTACATATTATATGGCTTTAAATTATAATACGTAAGCTGCGATCAAATGGTTAGGACTAGTTTTTTTTTTTTTATAAAAGTCTTTAGATTTTTATTTTTTAATGAAGATTTAACAAATCTATTCCAATCGACGTAAGTACGTGCAAATATTTTGATATGTCTATAACGTTCGCGTTGTTAGAATAATTGAAGCTCGATTTTGATTTTAGCACACTTGTAAAAGTGTATTCATAATATACGTATAGATATTTGATAATGTTGGATACTTTAATTTTGTTCTAATATGGAAGTCTATATAAAACACTTTACCAACCTTCTTTATTAAAAACTATATTTGATTTGATTTTATATCTCAAATAATATAATATGTATATTAGCAATAGTTATGTGTGACGTCATAGCGCTAGAGGTGTCAGAGCTTGCGTGCGCGCCGGTTTCCTCAACTTACTCGGCCAGTGAAATTAGTGAAAATGAAAACGGGGAAATAACGCGGGAAAGTGATTTATTAAATCAACCAAAAATTACCTCATCACTTGGAAAATTTGTGGCTTTATTTATTATTGTGGTTCACCTACTTTTGGTTGTTGTTATTAATTATGGGTATACCTAGAGAAAAAAAAATTGGGTCTTTATTACAAAAAATCATAAGTTAATTACCTGTACAAATTTGAGGAAGAAAAAATTAAAATTTTAAAATATTAGATACTAAGTACTAACTATTCTTCCTCTCAAGACGAGTCTTCTTCCTCTTCCTCTTATACATTAGTATTATCTAATACATTTTTATAAAAAATACTTTTTCTAGACAAATAATTAAATAATTTGAATATTTACGTTTTCATCAACAAAAACTATTACCTTAATACGTTTGTTTTTTCCGTCATGCAAATATTTCACTTTCTGCATCACGCAACACATTATTTCGTTGGTAAATAATATTACAATGTGTTGATTCATAGTTTTCAATGCTATTAAAAGAGTATAACAATTAAATGTTCACATAGTTATATTAAACTATTTGAAAGAATTAAACTATTTTAACTACCGAAGCAAACAAATATATTACCGAAATCACGGATTCCAAAACAACTGATTAAAATATAAGCCAATCCAAAAATACCTTAGATTTATAACTAGTATATGTATAAAAATTATTGATATTAGAACAAAATTATCTAGTAGTTAGGTATCGTTTGCCTGATAATATGTAGAGTTCCTTGTGTTCACACATTTTGTGATTAAAAAGTGTTCATCATTATAAAATTGCTTCCTTTGTTAGCTTCCATCACCTATACATATAATATAGTAATTATTATATAAGCATTACACTCATGGACATATAATATGAGACTATACTACTTTTCGATTCACCTCTCTTTATATAGATGTAAGGTGGGGATAGATGTCTACTTCAGAAAAAACATATTATTTCATTTAATTTTTGCTAGCATGATTCTAGCCTATGTTCTTGATAGTTACACCTGTGGTTACACCTTTTTAAAATTCCCCAAATTCATTTAGCAGTTCTGAGAAAATAAAATAGACAGACGGATACATTTTTAACATTATATAGGCTAAGATAAAAGCTTCTCAGTTTTCACTCCAAATCGAAAGTACACTAATATAAATAATATATTTGTTTAACCTATGTTAATGACCCCTGGCCGTAAGTACACATTAAGTTTTTATTACCGAAAGGCGTCACACAAGAGCGAAGCGATTTAAAGGCCCAAGATAACGATTTAATAGTTGCATGGATGCATGGTAATAAAATGGTTCGGAAATTGGTTACAATTACGTCGGTCCGAACCTGTGGGAACGGATTTACATAGCATAATTAGATATACAGGTGCTACGTGCACGTTCAGAATTGTTATTCGTTCGGCTAGACTTTTTTAGAAGCGCCTTTGATATGAAACACTGCACTTGAAAGTTTGAAGGCTTTTTAGACGGTTCTCAATTATTTTTGAGCAAATGCTGTGTACCTATATGTTTTAATTTACTTTTTCCAGATTAGATACAACATATTAATATGTAGTGCATTGAATTTCGGACACTTTCGGATGTGGGAAAATTTCGGAAAATTGTGAATACCACTTTAGAGCATCGCTTTATCGTAAGGATCGTGAAGGAATGGCATGGCGATATATATAGGATTGATAATATTAACATACAAATTTGCTTAATAAATCACTAGTTACGTATTAATAATTTAACAAATATGCATTTACTCCGTCGACGGACTTGCAATGCACTTTAATATACCTATTGAACTAAATCTTCTTTTCAAGATACATTATTTAACTGTGTTAGAAGTAACAAACATACAAGTCATACAAGTAACTAATTTATCTTGTAATCTTGTGTAAGGTGCACATACAATTATTATGAATGGTACCTACAATACAATTTGCAGTTAATAATTTTGAGAAAACTATTTGTCCGTTTTGAAAGGATCTCTGAAAACCTAGAAATTATACTACATATCAAAACAAAGTACTTGTGATACTTCGTTGATTTTGAAAAATATAATAAAATCGAAACGAATAGGTACTTCCAGGTAGGTACTTACATATTTCGCGGACAATAAAAATATAAAACGTAAGACCATTAAGATAATATATGTGTCTCTGTTTCAGACATTCATTAGTATCGGTTTAATAAAGAAATTATAATGTAACGGAACAATGCCATATATTACGACTAATCACTGCATTTAATGTTAACAATGTATCAATATGAACAGCGATACATCATGGTAAGGATGGTAGAAAGTGGGAAGTGCGCATAATTAATGTATGTACACATTAGTGTTTAATTTCGTAAGTTATAGATACCTACAGATGATTAAATACTGTAGTAGGTTATACATAGTTATAGATACAGGCAGGGATAGGTACATAATGTAAGAAATAAATTGAGGATGTGTTTTGTATTCGATATAAAGCAACAAATATAGACAAAAAAGTTTTGCTTCTGGCCTATAATATAATTATTAATAACAAAATCTTATTGATTGTATAATGGTAATTATAATAATTCTATTATACAGGGTGTCCTACTATTGGTATACTAAGCGCGAAGGGACTTGTAGTTTTGCATACACTGATCACGTAAAAAATACTTAAACAACAAAATTACGTCAAAAATTTTTTGCTAAATTTTTCCTGAAAATCTATGTTTACTTCTCTAGCTTCGCGCAACCGGCATATACCGCTTCTCTAATGTGAGCATTTTGTCTATGAAAACATAATCTTAAATGATAGCTCACGTGCTGGTGGCAAAGTTGGGCGGGGTGCTTGTTATAGGTGTACTCATAGAGTTTTTAGAATTCATCTATTTGAAAAAAAAATGCGTTTGGAATTTTATAAGTATTTTTTACGTACTCAGCGTATGCAAAACTATAACCTCCTTTGAGCTTAGTATACTAACAGTGGGACACCCTGTATAGTAAGAAAGATTATTCTTAATAGAATATTTCATTCCATTTTTCTGAATATTTCATTCCATTTTTCTGAAAAAACTTACTGCTAGATGGCGAGGTTTCACAGGTCAACAATATGAAAGGCTACATTGTTCGTATTCCCTTTGAAAAGAGAAATTATATCCTACACAATAGTCAAAGCTAATTTCTATGTCGTATCGCCAACGTTAGTGACAAGCAAAATTACATCAAACAAGGCAAATAACCGTATTATTTAATCCAATTACTGTTTGAAATACGACTATCACGCGATTTCTTCTAGTGTGAAAATTATAAATGTGACAAACAATAAAAGCATATTTACGTAGAACGTTGTAGGATATAAACTATAAAGACATAAACAATCCGTACTTATATTTATTTTTCATAGATAAACTGCAGCTAAGTATAGATATATTGTTATTAATAGGGAAGATATAATATATGCTATAATGTGTGTATTTAATGACCATTGTTATATATTATAATACTAGCGGTCCACCCCGGCTTCGCCCGAGGTACATATTTACGTTTTCTCCACATAAGAACCATCCTCGTACTTCAAGGAATATAATAAAAAAAGAATTATCGAAATCGGTTCAGCCGTTCTCGAGTTATGCGCTTACCAACACATTTTGCGATTCATTTTTATATATAAGAGAAGATAATATATTCGTCGTAATTATTTTAATAATTTAACACGATTCTTCTATTCGTTTCACCTTAATATGTACTTATATAATGTTTCAGATTAACAACCCAAATCAAGATGAAGAATCAAAAGGAAAACTGTTAAAAAAGATTCAGACTCCAGATATAAAATGTTAATGTAAGTTATAATTCTATTCTAAAAACTACATCCAATATTTAAGTCGTCTTTTAGTTAGCTTTATAGCTTTCAGTTTATTTTGAAAGCATCCATTAAAACATACAAGTAGATACAAAAATTATTAACTTACTTTTAAAATTATCTAACATTTTATTAGTTATTTAATTTATTGTCATACATTATATTCCTAATAGCTATTTAAATACAGTACCTATTTATAATAATTTAGTAACAAAACCACCGCTATACTAATACATTGAAGTATTTTTTTTTCAATAACAATTGATAGTTATTTTGTAATATAGTTTTTCTCACATCCCCAGATCTACTGAGCGACGCCTACTTGCACAAAGGAAGTCTAAATTACTTCTATACCAAATCCAATACCAACACATTTATATTTACACCAAAGTACTTGAAAATAAACAGCGCGCGCTAGAATGTGAAAATGTGAACTAAACACATCCTCCATACCGCCCCACATTCATCAGGAAGGCGATATTCCTAAATAAAAACAATAACTATTCCTCCGCTTAACGAATTATAATTCTTATAAACAATAAAACAATTACAGCTTTCGTAGTTCATGTATTTCCGAATTGCGCTACGCAGTTACGTATAACTTCCGACCGGATTGTACATAACGCGTGTGTAATATTTGTTTTATAACTACTTATCCTAATTATTCGCTTCAATAAATGTAGTACAAGCCCCTATAAAAGTAAATGTTATAGCAATTAGAAGTTAAGTATATGAAAGGGTAATGAGCATGCATTGTCTACTCGTTCTGTATTTAATCAAATGTTTTGAATTTAAAATATTCCTTTGACTAACTACATATTTATGATTATAATTTTTTGAGTAGGTAACTCATTTAATTTGTAGTTAGAAATTAAACAGCTCACATATCTGTTTACATGAATTACAAAGTTTGAAGTTCAAGTCTTTCAAACCAAACAATACATACCGGTTCTAACATAATATACTAGCGGTCCGCCCCGGCTTCGCCCGTGGTACATATTTACGTTTTCTCTACATCAAAACCATCCTCGTACTTCAAGGAATATATTAAAAAAAGAATTATCGAAATCGGTTCAGCCGTTCTCGAGTTATGCGCTTACCAACACATTTTGCGATTCATTTTTATATATAAGAGAAGATAATAATACAATTTGCTTAGACTGTTTGCTAATTTACTTATTCAATACATTTTAACAGTTCTATAGTTAATATTTATTGTCCTTCAACACTGTAATCTTAGCTAGAATTTCCAAAATGTATAATGTTCACCGACTTAAATTCCTTCATTCATCTTCCTTTCCCAAGGAACATTGTGAACAAAAAGAGATTATAAATAAATCTCATTAGAATATTATAATAAGAATCACACATATATAAAGATTAATAGAGCAATAATGTTACGCGTTTCGATTTCCTCGGTAACGAATTGTATATTGCTGTTATTACGTGATCGTGCTTTATGGTTGTCGACTGATGATATTTTGTTTATTATTTTAATTATAAATTACACGTGGTTATTGTTATGGGAAATATATAGCAAAGATGGAGAATAACGTGTTTAGATCTAACCTATAATGTTATGGTCGTTTATAATATTAAGATGATTACGTAAAGATCAGTATTTTAGGTGGAAATTCATGTTTTAGTTGCATATACAAAGCTTTGTAACTAAGAAGGTATCTGTGGTGACATGTAAATGTTTAGATCTTTAATAACTGGTGATAATATGGTTTAAAGTAATAATTTATAATACCAAGTTCTTTAGTTAGGAAGTGTATTATAAATTGATGTTTATTTTATCATCTATTGCTAAAATATGTACCTATATCCACTCTTGTCAGCTTTTTAAACTGCCCCAATACTTATTATTTCATAATATACAGTGTCAGAAAAATCTGTCAAACGGTGACCCACATGAAGATCAGCCTCATGTATTATGTTATGCGATTGTTCATCTTTTTTTCACAGTATGCTCTACCGTGACTCTACCTGTAGACCACCGCTTGACAGTGGCAGTTTAAAGGTTAAAGCAAAGCAGTAGGTTACACTATTATAATATTTTCCTTGTAAACAACCCGTGGCCACATATTCCTTTCGTAATGTGCGCTAACCCTGGCACTGAGCGGTAATGCGGATGCTCTCGTATCGCGTGCGCCCGCGCATGCAACGATATTTACCGAGCGACTCTCAGTCCTTATCACATTAATCATACTTAGATGCCGTCTAATAAACTCAACAACTATGTTCGATCATTAACTGCCTCGTTAAAGGAATAGCTTTTGGCTGGCGGGTATTTGAAAGGTTTATGATTATTATTTAGTAAGTATTATATGGTATTATTTACGTATAGCAGAATACATGCGTTATTTAATCCATTTATAAGACTATTTACTAGGACGTATTAAGAAGAACACAACTTCCATTTATAAGAAAAATATAGATACATATATAGAATGTAGATTCTTATTTCGGAGTCGATGTCAGCTCGAAATTAAGGCGACACATTTGCTCTATAGGGAGAAAAAGCTTGTTGCTTTACATTAAATGATAAACTAAAATAATTATCAAAATTTATAGAGGGCAAGAGCATGCCTTATTTTTTTTTTTTTTGGAGAACCCTTAATTCAATTAATATTATTATACATAGAAATTTTAATTTTAATTGCTTCTCTTTTATACCTTTTCTTATTAAAATAATGTTTTTAAATAGATAATCTGTGACTTACTATTTTATATACCTTTATAGAGTTTAAAATGCTTATTAAAACAGTTACCTATCTAATGAATACTTACATAAACACACCCTCTGACTAACTGCTCTTATACAATCACAGCTGAGTAGGTACTAGTTCACGCAATGATTTTATAAGACAGCAGTTAGGTAAACATTACAATAGTTATAATTGTTTATTTATAATATATCATAATGATAGGTAACTGAGGTAATGTAATTATGATAAAAACATAAACAATAACAAATCCGTTACAACAGGGTGTATATAAAAGAAGTTTCTACGATATTTTCTTCTAGTTCTTTCTGAGAGGAACTATAGAAAAATATCTACAATATATTAGTAATGTATGTGTACTTGACACTCATATGGTTTATATTAACAGTATCAGAATTGTCTGCAAATCTGCAATTAAGGGCTGATTTTTCAATCCTTGGTTAAAACTTATTCGTCGAATAATGTATAAAACTACCATTTTAAAAACGTATTCTAATTGCCCGTATTTGATAGTTTACGTGACATTTTAATATTATCGTGCAATATTATATTGGGCGGATAAGTTTTATCCAAGCATTGAAAAATCGGCCCTAAATCTATCTGTCCATTGCAGAGAAGCAATGAGATGTACTTTAATTTAATTAGTAATGCTTATCAGAATACGACTGTAACAAATATTGTATTGTATTTTGTTTTACCAATGTCTCGGTAAATAGTTGCATAATTATTTATGATACCGATTGTTTGGAATGTTATTTAATTGTGGTAATTTATTATTCGGATCTACAAAGGAATAACCCGGAGTGAGATTTATACAAATTATTTTATTCGAAAAGACAAGCCTGAAGTTCATTTTTATAATGCTACACCAAGATACTATAATACCACCTCTACAGCCTCTGATGTCATGATACACTTTGGGAAGCTACACCAGTAAATCAAAACCCACTAAAGATGAACACAATTTGAAAACCCAAGGAGTGATGGCATTCATTCATGAAGACTGGACTCTTTCAGGCGTGAAAATGAATGTTATAAATGAACACGCGTAACGCAAATAATTATCATACGAGCTACAACACCGGTGCGGTGAAACGAGTGCAAAACGAATTGTTAGTCCCAAGTTCCGACAATAGTGGAAGGCGACAATGGATTGGATGAAATTGGTCGGTATCTCGCGTTGCTGTGACTGTGTTTGTGATTGTGATAAGTGTCGTGCCAAGTTTGTGGATTTAGGGTGCCAAATGCGTAATTGTTTCCGTAAATGAAGATGCAGGATTTTTTTATGTCCGCTCTGATACTTAAATGGGACTTGTAATAATGAACTGACCTAAATTATAATATTTTAAATTCACAGAAAAAACTGAATAATAACCATTGTCAGAGTAATCTCTATTAGACAAAGAGAAACTTAATTGATTTTAATAAATTAATTTATTTATATACTTTGTAATATGATCATAAAGTCGTAATGTTACATAGTAGGTTTAAAACAAGTAAAAAGCAATACACTAAGAATGAAATTATAAAATAATCAAGCTCTATATTTAGTGGCATAGTTAGAGAATTAAAACAAATTTAAACAAACGTGGACATTAACAAATATTATGTTTAAATTAAAATTTTTTATTTAATTCAGTTATCTACTAAATTCCAATATCAGTTATCTATTATTTAATTAAAACAAAGAATAACCTTTGTCATATCACCTTTTATAAATATATTTTTACACAAATTCATTACACATTCAAAGCAACAACAAATATTCAAATAAATTACTAATAAAGCATATTTACATGGGACGTTGAACGGGACGGTGAAAGCTTTTGTCAAACAATTGTTATAATATATTTTTTTATGGTGAAGGAAATTCCAAATCGAATAATTTGAACTAGAAACAATATAACTACCTTAATAGTTTAAAATTTTACTGATATTTCCGTTTAATTTTTGTGTTTTAACTTTGAAATGGAGATGGATAACCACTGAGTTAGTACATTATAAGAGCAAGGAAATTAGATTTGAATACATAATAAAGTAGATAGAAATTATGATAAAATTTGTTGACCCCCAAATCCTTATATTATATAATTAATTAATGTTTATTTCTATTGTTACAGTTCGCTCTTCTTGTAGCTGTTGCGTTTGTCTCTATTCAGGCGGATGGACCTAAGTAAGTAACATTTATTTGTAGAAAAAATATACAATATGCAAATTTAACGTGTATTTAACATTTTATGTAAGAAATGCGAATTTATTTATGCTAAGCGAAGTTTAAATTCAGATGTGATGCATTGCGATCAATTATTTTTGTAAAAGTTTTATTATACACTCAAAATTGTACTCCTATAGAACTTTAATAGCAACTCTCACCTACAGAGACTTGTAAAAATTCAATACATTTCGGAAGGGTCCGTTAATTAATTCACACACAGAATTCACAAATATAGTGACATAGATATAGACAATAGATATAGACATTACTCCCTGATTGAATTACGCAATGTCTATAAACTGAATACAACCTTTGATCTTTAAAATTAGATTATTTAGATTGGCATTAGAAAACAAAACAATCCAAAACTTACCGATTCCGTTAAAGCCTTTGATATCAATATATTAATTAGTCATATAGAGAGTGTTTTATGAAAATATTTATCATTTATTATACATATTATTAATAATAAATTAATATCGTGTGATGGACGGTACTCGGCGCGACAGGGAAAGCCGCGCCGGTCCATTGACACTAGACGGAACAACGTGTAAAAACTAGCTGAGCACGCATGCGAACGCAACGACCATTACCTTTTACATATGCCTTCCGCATGTAAACATACTCTTACTTTTAGTACATATACATATATGTATACAATCTAGTATAGTCAAGAATACCTTTGTATACCATCTCTAATTTTCTTTTGTTACAGAAAAAAAATACGCATACATCTACCACAGAAGGTGAAGCACATACACCACCATAAGAAAATATACATAACGAACCACCCTGCGTCCTCACAATATGCCCCGGCCTACATGCCGAGCGCGGAAGGATCAGTGGCGGTACCAACCAGCGTGTTGCCGGGAATGAACCACCTCATGCCCATTAATGATATATATGATGACCACCAGGATCGAGTACCGAACCTTTCATCTGCCGCTTCCCATCTGCTACCTCTGTACCATGCCAGAGGGTATTATGGTCCAACGCATACTGAAATCGAAGAGCAAGAATATGATCTGTCACCTTCAGAGCCTTCGGACAATTTTGCACCGTCAGGGTTTTCCGCCCCAGCTGTCCCAATCGGGTCAGGTCACCCACCTAAACGTGTTAAAATTATTAAACTTAATGAGCCCCCACGGAAAAAGGTAGTCAAGAAAAGCAAACCAAAACGGCTTCCGGCTCGACGCAGACCAGCCCCGGCGGCACCTTTGATAGAAGGCGAGCATCCAGTTTCCCCATTCCATGAACAGTTTTATTCCGATGTTGATGGTTCAGCAACAATCAGAAAAGTAAGAAAACCTCCAAGAGTTGAAAAAATTATCGATGGTGACACTGAGCACATACACACTTATAGCGAAGAACATATTCACAAAGTACTTTTTGATGGAAATTCAAAAATACCGAACTTAGTTGGAGTTGATCCTATAGCTGCTTTGCCAGCCTATGCGAGACCAGCTCCAGCCTATCCATTTAAGGGCGCTCAAGCAATTTTTGCCATTCCCAGACATCCATTTGCGGGTTTAGCAGCTTTGGGCACAATGGCGTCTCCTGCACACTTTGAATACGCTGCCTATAATCCACGAGAGGTAACCCATGATCACATATATCATGATCACGGAGAAATACCTTCAGGTCTTGATATAACAAAAGATCCAATGAGCTTGCCTCCGAAAGTATCATATAATGGGCAAGGTATAAGATTAAGTACACTTAAAAATTTAGCTAAAGCTAAAGCAGCAAAATATAAGAAGCCAATAAAACCTGTATCAAACGATTACTCTTACTATGAAGGAATATTCACTGATAATAATCGACAGAAAAAAATACCAAGGCCCTCAATCACACCGAGCGGTTTTGAAGCAACAGCTGAAGAAGGTAGTTATAGATCTCTATCTGACTTAACGTTTAAAAATAGTAATACAAAACCGCGCAACCAAGTGACTTATTATGGAAAATCACCAAATGAATTTAGATCATCAAGTGCGTCGTCACCTTTTAGCGTGTCTTCATCGGTCGTGCATGATTACAAGCCAAATAATTTTGTAAATGCTGCATCTGCTCCAGGAAGTTCGTCGAAATTTAAAGACCCATTTGCAAATTTTAAAGATAACTACGCTAACAACTTTGAATATGACACATTCGCATCATCCTCATCTAATTTTTTCGCATCAGAAGATAAAAACGATAGCGGGAGCTTTACGTTATCACCTCATAAGGAAAAAAAGAAGTCAGTATCAACTCAAAACATGAGTTTTAGGGGTAAGGATCATGTTACCTACATAAATCATTTGGGAAGCGACCCAGCAATGATTAATGATGGCACTCCAACTGCTTTGGATAATCTAGATTTATTTGATCAGCCATCATCATCGAATGTAGTCACACCTACACCTTTAACGCACAAGTCTTCGTCTCCCATACATGATATTGTTTCGTATTTGAATTCGAAGTCGATACAAGATCAACCGATAAGTTTACCCGAAGCGTCGAATAATAATTTCCAGTACGCGGAAGCTCCTAGTCAATCTACTACACCAACTTCAGTAGCGACTGTTCCAACACAACCTAATCAGTATAACCATCAAAATAAAGATACTACGGAAAATCAAGTGTCAGAATCAAGAGACGCCAAAAACATAAGAGAGGCAAATATTCACCCGTACAGTCAAAACAACAATCCCACAACAGTGAGAGGCAAACTTAAATATGGTGACAAACTCTAGTGATATGGACCATTAAATTATTATTATTAGAATAAGTGGTAGTTTAAAAAGAACGTGATCTTAGCTCTACTCGTGCCTGAAATTATAATTCTAGTGTGATAATAATGTTTCGTAACTTATAATGCTGAGATAACCTATTTATTGAAATCGAGTATTCATTGTTTCCTGTAAATAATATACCACATAATGGAATTCATGCATTTTATACGAATTCTTAGAAGATATAAGTAAAAAATTAAAACTAAAAGTTGGACTTGACTTATTTCAATACCATTTTTAGCGCCTACGACAACAAAATAGCACATATGCATAACAACCAGTTTATGATAACATAATATGTATAGACTACAGGCCCGTGTTGAAAAAATTATGGGTCATTTGACCCACCAGGTGACCTATCTAGAACGATATAAAAGCATAAAATAATAAGATTCAGCACTATGACGTCACTTGTAAGCTGTCCACCTGAGTGCAGATGAGAATTCGAAGGTTCAGGTAGAGATTTTCTCCCCTTGTCTCCATGATTTTTGTACGGCGTTGTGGAATAATTGATTAAAAGTAGTATAGAAATAGTATGACACAGATGCCGTACAAAATCAAATGACCAAATTTACCCCGGCAACTGTCGAAAAATAAAAATAAATTCCGACTTTGTGGACCACCATTTTTGTACGGCATCTGTGTCATACTATTTCTATACTGCTTTTAAGCCATTATTCCGCAACGCCGTACAAAAATCATGGAGACAAGGAGAGAAAATCTCTACCTGAACTTTCGAATTCTCATCTGCACTCAGGTGGACAGCTTACGAGTGACGTCATAGTGCTGAATCTTATTATTTTATGCTCTTATATCATTCTAGATAGGTCAGGTGGTGGGTCAAATGACCCATAATTTTTTCAACATGGGCCTGTAGTCTAGTAGTAAGGTATGTAAATCTTTTAAATAAAAATGAATCGCAAAATGTGTTGGTAAGCGCATAACTCGAGAACGGCTGAACCGATTTCGATAATTCTTTTTTTAATATATTCCTTGAAGTACGAGGATGGTTTTTATGTAGAGAAAACGTAAATATGTACCACGGGCGAAGCCGGGGCGGACCGCTAGTATTTTATATATTAAAAAAAATATCCATCGTAGAACCTACAACCTTACTAGGTTGTAGGTTTTACTTACTTTACTTACTAGTAAAATATTGCTCAAAAATATTTTTAGTTTCAAGGTAAGAGTGAATTTTACGAACTATTGAAAATTATTAAATATTTACAAAATGTGTATCTGAAAATATGTTTATCAATATTTATTAGTTACGTTTTTTTTTATAAAAAATTTAAAAAGTATGCAATATTCAGGTTTTAATAATTAATGATAAAAATAAACACAGATAACATCCAGAAATATCCCTTGAAAATATATAATATTTTATGTCCAAAAAATATTTCAACTTCCTATCTCTAATACCAAACTAATCTACATTCTACATAAGGAACAAAGAATTAGGAATCAACAGGTGAATTTTCCACTATCACAAAAAAAGACTTACTTAAGAAAAATTGTATAGCAAATGAGCAACTTAAGAAAAATTGTGTAGGAAACTTTCGACAAAGGTCATGAGAAGCGGAGGAAGCTTTCGTGGTCGCCCTTCACTTTGATGTTACATAAGCTGGTAAGTTCATGGTACATTGCTTGATGTAATCAATAAGTCTTACTGCATTACATATACCATTATACACATATAATATAATGTGTATTAATATAATATGTCATACACATATTTATGCGTGTTGGGTTTCGTTTTCGCTCGTGTTTATAGTGTTCTAATTAATTAAACAAAACTTTCTTATTAGGTGTTTTAATATTTTGCTTATTAGGTGGTTTCGGAGAGAAGCGTACACTTCTAGAATTAATTAACAAATTTTAAATAGATAATTAGGTAGTTATATCATCATAATCTTTTCACAGTTCAATATCACTGTTGATATGTTGCCGTAAAAATTGTTTTAGTTTTCATGATCATGTTTTTGAATCATTTTATGTCGACATGTGATTGTAACCTTTTCCGAATAAATATACTACTACGAAAATAGATTACATTACCGCATTAAATAACAATTTTACCTTTAGGTAGTTGGTGCCCTTAATAAATCTACAAAAGCTTAAAAAGATTCAGTGGTGCGTGCGGTCAGGTGGTTATATAAATCAATTTATAACACATTTATGTTAGTACACAGTGTACTTGTATGGAGATCATTATGTTCTATATCCATGTTAATGTGACACAAAAGCGGAAGTGTTCTCGTTTTTTTCTCAAAAGAACAATCATCAGATTTGCGTTATTAATGCCCGATATAGAGCAAAACCAGCCAGATCATATCTTAGGTATATCTTGTTGTTATGCTGAGTTTATGAATGGCCGTTTCCTCGTATACTTTCACGTATCAATTATATAAAGAGTTAGTGTTTTGTGCGAGCTTAATGTGTTACATAACTGTTTTGTTCGCTGCACATACCTAATTATAGTTTACTCTGCATCGGTTACCGAAAACGATTTGCAACGTGTTTTAATGATTTCCTTTTGTATCTATTCTTAAGTCAATAGCCTATCAATAGCTTAGCCACACATTGGATTATTTTCGCTTCGCATGTCTTCATCGCATTCTTCATTTCTTCTTTAAACTTAAAGTATATTTTAACAAATCAAACTATATAAAACATAAATCATGATTTTATATTACCTATATATTATTTAATATATTTAAATAATCTGCTACGTAACGTTACGATTTTTTTTCCTATCCCCCCAATATATTTAAAAGCTTTTGCTCTGTATGCCATGTCAAGAAACATCCATCTTTCTAAACCCTTTTGTGATACCTCAAGCAATTTTGACTGCCTCCTTGGTACAGTGGTTGACGCGTGAGCGTAGAACCGAGGGGTCCTGGGTTCGATTCCCGGTGGAGACGAAGAAAAAAAAATGTCTCGGTCTGGCAGGACACAGAAGGCTGATCACCTACTTGTCCCTAAAGAAAATCGATCAGTGAAACAGATGTATAATGCATCTGCCCCTTACCCCACTTGGGGACACGGGACTTCACTTTTTCAAGCAATTTTACTCAAGGAATGTATTCATAAAATGTTTGTGGAATTACATTATGATCGGAAAGTTTCGCTTCGCTTTTCTATTAATCCATGTTATTTCAAAACAACTTTTCCTGGTCCATCACCAATAGGAAGAAAAATCACTATATTAGTATGTAAGCAATGTAACTAACTAATTAATAGGTACATAATATTATCTTATTACTTCATGCTTCATATTTGATATTATGTTCAAAAAAGTGATACATATATAATTTTCAAATTGAAATGGTTAACCACAAAGTGTGGTAAATGCGGTTTATTTATTGAACCTCGTAGGAAGTTTTATTACTTTATTTTATAATCTTTGTGAAGACTTAACTTGAATTAATTGAGAATGTTTATTGACACTGTTAACGTACTCTTTGTGAATTTCATTATTAATTTAAGCTTTAAGCACACCCCGGACACTCCATACAAAATGATCGTTTTGACAGTCACACTGTAGAGACTGCAAATGTGTGTGTTAACGCTTTATGGTTGGCACATTTGTGACTAGCGTAAAAAAAAAATTCGCGTTTTTCTGATGAAATACATCCGTAAACAGCACAATATCTAACCATTTTCTACGAAAAACGATAATCACAAATCCAAAATAATAAAATTACTTTAAGTCAATTTGATTAATGTTGTCATTCTTCGTTGCGTATCGTCCTTGCAGAAAAATATGGCCCATTTTATGTCTGATCGCGCGGGGGTGAGGTAAGTTTAATTTTGGCGGGAGGCGGAGAGTGTCCGTTCTGTAGCGTTTAGCTACTATTATGTATTCTGTGCTTTAAGGCTTTTCTTGGTTCGATATTTTTCAAGTATAATTTCGAATCGAGAAAGCTAACATGAAAGTTTTAATAAAAAAAAAAAGAATTTTCTATCAATGTTTACTTTGAAATAGTGAAAGTAATCTACAATAACTTCTGTGCAGGGAATTGAACCCGGGATCTTGTGATTGTTATAGTTGAATGATATTTACACATGAGAATAAATATTTGAGCTCAGAGCAAAATAGATGCTAAATAATGATAATTCGCACACAATAAAAACAAAAAGTCGCTGAGCTTGTCACAGTACAATAACAGTTAGCAATCAAGCAATAAAACGCAAAATTAATAATAATAACAATTTACTCCCAAACATAACATAACAATAACTTATTTCTAAACCTATTTATATTTACATTGACATCAGTCCTTAATACTGGGTAGGCTTCAGGGAAGCTATGACTTAGTGGATTTAGAAATTATTTTCTCTTGTGGTACGGACCGCCTCCGTGGCCTGCGCTGATAGCGTTCGTGTAGCTGTCTCCGAAACTGTGACCTCCAGAGCTGTGGCCATGGCCGCCAAAGTCGCCACCTCCAATGCCACCTCCGTGACCACCACCAGCGCCTATACTGTAGTCACCGTGGCCGAAGCCACCAGAACTGTGGCCGACGCTGTAGCTATCTCCTCCGTGGCCACCACCTCCGCTCGAATAACTATCATGACCATCAAAGTCGCCCAGACCGCCGGAGCCATGGCTACCAGCTAATGCGACTGTGTAACTGTCATGACCGGAACCATGGCTGGAGTAACTGCTCCCATGATCATCGTGACCGTATCCGCCGCCACCGATGTCTAAGCTGTTACCGCCGCTGAAACCGCCGCCGTGACCGTGGTCTCCACCAAAACCTCCATGGCTGCCAATGCTAGCGCTGAATCCTCCTCCATGGCCGCCTAGGTCGTAACCACCATGGTCACCCCCTATATCGTGACCACCGCCAAAACTACCGCCATGGCCGCCTAGATCACCACCTCCGTGACCACCGCCGAAACTGCCTCCGTAACCACCTAGATCGTGACCGCTACCGTGGCCTCCTCCAAATCCACCGCCGTGACCACCTCCGAATCCACCGCCGATATCGTGACTGCCTCCGTGACCACCGCCGAACCCGCTGCCGATATCATGCCCACCTCCGTGGCCACCTCCAAATCCACCACCGATGTCGTGACCGCCTCCGTGACCACCGCCATAACCGCCGCCGATATCATGGCCTCCTCCGTGACCACCGCCAAACCCGCCGCCGATATCATGGCCGCCTCCGTGACCACCGCCAAACCCACCGCCGATATCATGACCGCCTCCATGACCACCGCCAAAACCACCGCCTATATCATGACCGCCTCCGTGACCACCGCCAAAACCACCTCCGTATCCACCGCCGATCTCGTGACCACCTCCATGACCACCTCCGAATCCACCACTGTGTCCTCCAATATCATGACCACCGCTAAATCCGCCTCCGTGACCACCGATATCATGTCCACCGCCGAATCCTCCGCCGTGGCCGCCCAGGTCATATCCTCCGTGGCCACCTCCTATGTCATGACCGTGTCCGCCACCGAATCCTCCATGGCCGCCACCTAAATCGTGGCCTCCGAAGCCGCCACCGAATCCACCGCCGAATCCACCCCCGCCGTGTCCGTGGTCATGACCTTTCAAGTGATCAACGAAACCGCCATGAAGGTGTTCAGCGAAGCCGCCGCCACCACCACCGCCGTGGTCATCGTGGTGATCATGAACGACTACTTCTTTCGATGAATGGTGGTCGTCTGGTATGTGAACTCGGATGTGAACGCTGCAACAAGAAATTAACATTGTAAACTCAAATAACCAAACAAACTACCTATCTTGAACTCCAGTGAAATCTTAAAGGTTAAACAATAGATTTTCACCATTTACCGCGACAACTAGATGCGTGGGAACCGCATTATAGAAATTAGAATTGCGCTAACTTTTTTGTGGTTGCCATAGAAACGTAATTGATACATTAAATAAGGATGATACTCACTGTTCATGTCCACCGAATGTACCGGAGCTGATGCCAATGCTAGCCAACAGGAAACAGCCGAGCTGAAATGCAAAATACGTGTTTAGTTACATAAACCCTAAGAGTATGAAAACGAAAGCGGTCAGAACCACTTCCACAAGATAATGTCTTGCGCCGTTACAAATGACGTAAGTACTTATAAGATAATGCATACAAGTGCTATCTTTATTCATCTGTTTTGCTAACATCAAATTAAACTGTAATTTCGGCTATCGGACTCGGCTAGCGGACACTTAAAGAGATAAATCTTTGATTCTCTTATTTAGATAACATTTAGGACACATTACAAGTTAATAACATAAATGACAATTTTGACAAATTATGATGTTAAATGTAAATGTTAAACTTTATCAATATTGTTCCAATTAAAACTTTACATAAACAACACTCGCACAAACAAAAGCACATCGCCGTCACGCACACACGCACAACCCCAAATCCAGATCAATTCCCACACAAACAAAGACTTTTCACATTTGTATTTTTCCATAACCAAATTGGAAAATTACTCACGGCGAAATAGGAAGCCATGATGAGTAGCAGCTATCCTCGCCGTGTTCTTCAGATGGTCTATACACTTTGCTCTCAACGCGTGGCTTTTATATGACAGTGAATGTACAGCACCCCTCTGCGCCAACTTTGAAAATAAATCTCAGCTGGATTATAGTAATTATATAGGAACTAACGCTTAGAAAACACTGCTCTTGTTATATCGATAGGTAAGTACTGTATCGGCCCTAATTACGGGAAAAGGGTTACTATGTCCTTTTGTGGAATCACCTCTTACTGTCTAACGTAAGCTGCACAAATATATATTATTAAGTTACATGTTCCCATGATAGTATTGCGTTAGGACTTTATTTAATCGAAATGTATACGAAAGCTATTTTAGAACAATTCCAATTTAGGGGTAAATCAACTTAACAGGAACCAGGAACTTTCAAGTAATGGTTTTTAATAAAACTTTTATTTAACAAAGTTAGTTTTGCTTATGATTTTTTAATAATTGAGTTCAATAAAAAAGATGAAAAGAAATTGGAATGTATAATTCGCTATCCAAAACATACAGTGACATATTTTTTTGTTTTGTACATACCAAGGTAGGTACATACTATAAAAGGATAATTTTCTCTGTAATAAATATATAATTCAAAAGACATGTTACGTGTAAATTTAATATGTATTCGTTATCCTTCCTTTTTCCCTATAAGCTTTATAGGGAAAAAGGCCATTGCCGTAATCCTGTTTCTTTGCATTTAAGTGATTGAATAACAAACATAACATCCTGCAAAAATTCACATATGTATCAAATTAACACAAGATTACTCGTACTAGGAAGTAGTAAGAGTTCCATAATAATTATTTAATACTAACATATGCCCGTGACTTCGCGTAGTATTCGGATAAAAAGCTTATGTGCTAATTTAGACTGTTATCTATATTCACGTCAAAATTCATCAAAATATGTTCAGTATGTTATGCGAGATTGTAAACAAACATTCTGACTTAGGTATATACATTAAAAAAATACAAATTGTTTAAAAATTTAAATAGCGCTACCAAGTACCAATCTATCTTCTAGTAATATATAGTTTGGGATCAATCTCGTAAAAATAAAATTGGTAAAAGTATCCAAAACATTCAATTACTCAATTTTATTCACTGTTTCTATTAATTTTTACGTTTATGAGCTTTTGATAGCAGTTACTCAGTCGTCAGTAGGAGCTTTTGCAGGATCGTAAATTTTTAAAATTTTCCATTCTAAATTACCATGATGAATCACCAGAACTAAAGAGTTAGATAACAATTTGTGGAATTCGACCTGCGCCTTGCAGTCATTAATCTAATCTCCATATCGAGCTAGACTTCCTATAGAGATTTAACGCAAAATATTTACTACGAACTTTCATTCGGGAGTGCAATTCATATTATCGATTCTATTACTTTCTCCATACAGCCTTTAAATCTCCAATAACTTTTGGAATCGGGACTAGGATTACCGTGAAGTATCTAAAAGCCGGTCTATTAAAGTCATATCCAAAACAAAATTATTAGTTTTTTAGGTAATATGGGTGCAAATGTTACGGGCACACTTTTGTCTTTAATTTGATTACAAATTATAAATATAAGCGATAATTAAGAGCGTGTGCGTGGAAAAAGCTGTACAGAAACATAGCAAATATGCATCGTGAAGCAAATAGTTGTATCCAACAGATTATGCACGATAAATGAAAGCTCATGTCCGTGCATCCATCACATTAAGGTCCAGTCCAGATGGGAAGAAAATATACAATGACATGAACTTATATAAATAAAAAAACAGTTTGTCATTTTACAAGAACAGTTTCTCAAATATTAGTTAAACGAATATAACTGTAAGATTTAATAGCAGTTAGGATACAGACCTTAATATGGCGGTCATGTTTATCTCTAAATAGTTGTTTGATTGAGACGTGTATTAATTTAAATGTTAGAGAATATAAAAAACAGTTCCTGCCTTTGTAAGCTTATCTAAACGTGAGAGTATCCTAACCACGGAAACAATCGAGGAAAACAAAGAACCCAAGACATTATTCTATTTGACGAAGGTGTTCGACCTATGACTAAAAATATTTGCTACTAAACATCTGCTAGAGTTCATCATGAAAAGCCGTTGATTTGTTTCTAGCCTTACACACATTTCCTACACCTAAGAACCATTATGATACCATTATATAACGTCATTGACATTTCAATAACTGCTAAGTTTTTTAAACACTTGATAGCCTTTCACTAAATACTGTTAACTGTGAAACATATGCATATTTACTATGAAATTATCAACTCAAAGTCATAAGGAAGACCATTAGACGAGGTAAATTGATAAACAAACGCTTTGTATATAATATCTTTGAAAACACATTCTTGTGATTATAATGTTCTCTGCTACTGCATAGCAAGTTCATTACAGACAATCCGGTTGCCATGACTCCGGTTTGGATCTGGATTAAACTCAAAAAATAAAATCTTTGTTATTTATGGTTCTTTGAAGCTTTCTATTAGTGAAAGAATTAAAAGATCAGTTAGTGTGAATATGCATTTGCAGTTAGGTACTCATTAGTCATTATCTATTAAAGAATTTGACTCTACAATATAAAAGCCTTAGCCTTGCCTTATTGAGATTAATTAAATTAATCAATTATTAAAAAAGTTAGAGAAGTTTAATTTTATCTTATGACTTCTATAGACTTCCACATGCAAGCTCATCTGTGGGAAATAACGGTTTTCCCCATTCAGAATTTTCTAAAATAAAGAGATAACATACACATATAACACTTGCACATTTCAGATGCAGTAAAAGTAGCCAAGTTTTTGCGTAAAAATTTATATTTATTATATATTTTTACGTAACTAATTGTATAATTGTTTTTATCTAAGAATAATTAAGTTACGTAAACTATGTGAGAGATTATTATTTAATAGGCGTTACTCAACTTAACCCCTTATTGCATGAATTATTAAGGAGATGAAATAAAAATTATTTTTTTGCAAAAAAGTGTTTATTAGACCTTACATTACGAGATCAAATTGAGAAAAAAAATTATTTACTTATATTATAGAAAATATGAAACGGCGCCATATATGGACTCGTATGCAGTGTTTGTTGTATTTTTTCTGTCATATGTGGCTTCGTATGCAATTAGAAAAAAGTAACTAATTAATAAAATAAAAATATATTCCGGACTAATTTCACACACATGGTTAGATGGTTGCTAAGCCCCAAACTAAACTTAGGCTTGTATCCTGAATGCTAAGTCAACTGATATACTACATATCGACGATGAAGTATCAATACCTCCTAACTAACATTTTAGCGATTTTCGTTTTATAGCATTTTCGTACTTAAAATAGAGTAATACATAGGCCCATAAAGGTCATTTCTCTGTAAACAGTCAATTTGAGCAAATATTAAAGTGTAGCAATACCTTATAACAAAAGTTGCGTCATTTTTGCTGGCAATATATTCTAACTAAACCCTGACGCGTCCACTCTGTTTTTAAGCACGCTTTCCTTGGGCTTATTTACAGTTTATTCCTGGGTTAGAAGTGGTCAGTTTGGCATGCTTTCAAACCAAGAAGAAAGTATCCTAACACGTGCTTCTCCATAACTCAACAAACCATCGAAAAATTGCCATTCTTGACGATTTTTTTTATGCTTTTCCAAAACTACCATCGCATTATGCGCGTAAAGATACCAACAAATTGTTCGTAGAGTCAATTAAATTACTAAGCATTGTACATGTTATTGGTATGACGAAACAGCTGCTGACCTGACGTCTAGCACTTTTGTTTCGTTTGTAATTAATTACCTGGAAAAGCAAAGTGTAAGCCTACAGCTGCCTATAATTATATTTTCTGACGGAAGCCCTTACCAAAATCGCCTATTTTGCGTGAGAGATGGAGGTGGGGGAAACCAGCTAAAACTGAAACCACCCGAGCACATTAAGCCAAGCAGCTTGTGAGGGCTGCGGAAGGCTTCAGGGACGGACCCGGGAGACCCCAGGTGTCTTGCCCTGTACTCCGCAACCCCCGTACATTCCATGATGACGTGGGCTGCCGTTTCCTCGGACGCCATGCATGCTCTGCATAGCGGACTGTCTGTGATCCCTAAATTAAAGAGATGTTTGTTGAAGGGGCCGTGCCCTGTGAGAGTCCCTGTTATTACACGTAGTTGCACTCTACGTAGGTTGAGAATCTGACGTGCAAGTCTAGAGTCAATGTTTGGTAGGGCTTCTCTGGCTTGCTTGCAGTCAGATCTGCTAGAACATTCTGCTTTTTGTGCAGTGTTAATGAGCTGGGTAATCATCAGCCGGATCCAGCTTGCAGGTAGCGGTATGACCGGTGTTTGAGATGTCCTTCTGGCTAATATGTCAGTAGCATCGTTTCCTCGTGTGTCATTTTATTCATTGTAGTACTAGGGACTTTCCCAGATCACATACCCTAGTTAGGGCTATGTGATACTCTAGAATTAACCCTGAAGTGATTTCATGGCTTTTAATTGCCATGAGTGCTGCTTTGCTATCCGATAGGATCCGAATCGAAAAGTTGTTACATTCCATTTGATTATGGCTGAAGCTGCAAGTAGAAGTCCTAGGCATTCAGCCTGAAAGATTGTATTACGGGGTCCCAAGGGGTGCGAGATGTTAATGTTTAGGTCCTCAGAGAAGACCCCAGCACCCGTGCCATTTTCAGTCTTGGACCCGTCCGTGAAGATGAGTAAATCTTCGACGCTGTTGTGCTCTGATGTGTTCACGTAGCTGTATCTTATATTTCTTGACTTGAACGCCAACTTAAGAACAAAGAAATTTACGTTCCAAGTGATTATGCCACTATAACCAAAGCAGCAAGAAAATCTCGTCCATATGAAGTTGAACAAATTGAAATAATGTTTTATATTTAAATCACTATCTTCGAGCATAATCACGTGTAGTGACAGGATTTTAAATCAAAAT
The DNA here is from genome assembly GCF_061535395.1 of Colias eurytheme. NCBI lineage: Eukaryota > Metazoa > Arthropoda > Insecta > Lepidoptera > Pieridae > Colias > Colias eurytheme. Next base: position 3,578,770 of record NC_142980.1, read on the forward strand.
TTTACTATAGTATTGATACAAAAACCTAATATTAAAATAAAAATATGTTGTTATCTTTAGAACAATTTCTTCTAAGTATATTGGCAATAACTTGTATCTAAAAAATACGGCTTTCTGTTTAAATACAATTAAAAGCAATATCTAATATCTGCATGTTTTTTTTTAATCTTTGAAGTTACATTTAATAAGTGATTCCATGATATCTAATATCCTTTGATAATGAACGTAAGCTAAAATAATAATTAAAAACAGTAACGAAAAAGAAATAAAACGTTTTTTTTATCTACTGAAAAATGTAGTTTTTGTAGTTAGCATATATTGACACTTCATCGTCGATATATTTAACATAAATCCTATCCTACTAATATTATAAACGAGAAAGTTTGTGAGGGTGGATGTATGTGTATGTTTTTGTTTGTTACTCTTTCACGCAAATACTACTGAACCGACTTCAATGAAATTTAGCACACATAATATAGAGGGTAACTTGGACTAACACATAGGATAGGTTTTATCCCGGAAATCCCACGGGAACGGGAACTATGCGGGGTTTTCTTTGAAAAAGCGGGTGAGACCGCGGGCGAAATGTTAGTACTTTATATGGATACCTAAATAACACCCAGAATCACAGCCAACTTATACTTCGTGAAATTGCTTAAAACAATTACCTACGTTTGTCATTATAACATAAATACACGTTAATACGTTATATTTTTCACATAACGTGAAGGAACGAAATTGGAACAATATAGGCATAGCTGACGGGCGTTCTTCTTCCAAACTGGGTAATGACTAATCCCATCAGATCGTACAGAATCAAAGTGAAAATCTAGATGTCTTGCAGGAGTTTTTCGTAGCTTTTTTGCGGCAATTGGCGAGTCAGGAATACTGAGGAGACTCCAGAGATGCCGATGTTCCTAAGTTTTTGAGAGACGACCACGTCTTTTGGTAATAAGAGCTTTCCCTGACTTTCGCATTTGCTCTGAAACGGCTAATTAAAAATCATACAGTGGCATATAAGTAGTATGAGTCTGTATTTATTGATGATGATATGATATTTACATGCTTAGCAGTGAGATAAAAGTGTCCAGGATCGATACTGGAAAAATCAGTGAAAGTATCCTTGAATGCATATCAAGCCACATATGACATAATATATTTTGGACGGAATGCATACGAAGCCAAATATGACAGATTTGGAAAAGTACAAAAAAAACATGATTAAAGCAAAAAAACAATAAAACCAAATGTTTTACCTTATTTTAGAAAGACTAAAGAATGAAGTAATATTTTTTTTCATGGCTTTACTCACCTTTTTGATATTGAAATCTTAATTTGAAAATCACGGTTTTTTCCGCGCACCCAAACCGTCGCACGCGCTAGACTAAATCCATAATATATCTGATGGATAATATTTACGGTGTATAAATTAATTACATTCCAATTCTCGATGAAGTGCTGTTTAAGATGTAAGGTAGTTTTTTTAGATATTTTTTATAGTTAGCCTATAAAAAATTCATGAACTTCGTCGTCCATAAATGGCTTTGTATGCGGTAAGGGGTTAATTAATGCCTTGAATTCATTGGCTGTAAAATCGTAACAAGTGTTGGAACATCGTATCCTATTGTCTTGTTTATAATGCTTTGATATCGTATCTATGTATTATTTAAGATAATTTGAATTATAATATGTATATAAAAATAAATATGTAGAACTGACCAATTACATTTCTTTTATTTTTTTTATTTTTTCTTTTGAATTGTTTTTTTATATTTCAGATAGAACATTAGTCTATTACTTTACTTTATTTTTACATAGGTAAACTAAAACAGGTAATAAAAAATCACATCTAACAGTCAACAGACTTGTGGCGCGCTTAACGTAGAGACGTGTCTGCGAATTTACATAAAGTTATGAATTATTGCCTAGGTAATAGGTATATTAATTATTATATTATTATGAATATAGACGGTCTATCTAATAATAATAATTAATCAAATTATTACCACTTTTCGTTAATTATAATATGCTAAAGTTATCGTTATTTATGCGAATAAATAGCAAATCCGTAAATAAAAAGTAAGAAGGCTAGTAGGTTAATACTATAAATGAATAATCTCTTAAATTTTTATGTAATGTTTTTAAAATTCGGTGTGAAGTGTTAGTTCAACTTGGTTTAAGATCACTTTACTTTCGTTGTATGTAAGCGTCTTGGTGAGCGGGGCGAAAAGCGATAGAGCGGTTTACTATAAATTGTAATTCCTATGTACTTTTTTTGTTTTATGTGCTATATGTGGTAATAAAGGTACCTAATATTCGTGTTAATAAACCAGAAAGTTAGTCACATAACAAGTTTAAAATAGGGTAATCCTGCATAGTTACCTTAACCTACCCACGGCTCTATAGTCTACATGCTTTAATAGTGAGTAAATTATATAATTTGACGGAAAGTGAACAATATCAAATATGTTAATATTAATAGATATACAAGAATCTACATACAATTAATTATAATATCCTTTATTTTAAATAGTAAATTCTAAGTATTCAAATTTTATGAATCGCCAATTTATGAGATAGACACACTTTTAAAAAGAGTCTATGTTATGAATAACAAAGCTTTGCGTCCATGGGCGTAGCCACGGTGGGGCAGGGTGGGGCACTTGCCCCACCCTGGCTCTGACCTGGAAGGTACCTAACCAAATCTAAAAATCGAAATTATCTAGGTACTGACTACAAAACTTAATATCCGTTAAAAAATTCTCACTCTAAAGTTGTCAGTCGACACAAAAAAAAATGCGATCTAAACAAAAAGCTTGCGCTTCTATGTTACATGATTTAAACCACTTTTGGTGCCAGAAAAAGTAGTGTAGTACTGTTACCCCATTCAAAGCTGTTTTTATTTAGCCAAATTCGCACTAAATTTCCCATCCAATTTCACTTTTGTTTGGATAAGTTACTGACCATAAAAGCACAAAATGCTGACAGATGCAGGTGGAGCTACGCTCGAAATCTTACATAAAAGTTTTTGGCCGATGTCTCGGAAACTATCCATTTTAAGGCAAAAAATATTGGGAATTTTTTGTAGGTAGTAAAATTTTACATCTTTTATAACTTGTAAACTTTTTGTAAAACTTTCCGTTTACGATTTATGGCCTATTTAATGAGCCGGTTAATCATCTTTGGCAAGTAACTCTTTAAATATTGGATTAATCAATGAAATGCATAGGCATTAATATACATATGCATTATCCATTTATTAAGATTACTTTATTTGAAACTTTTTTTTCTAATGTTTTTTTAGTTATTTAACGTTTGGCGATAAATAGTAAATTTCAAGGTACCTATGTATGTTTCGTATATAATATTTCGTACAACTAAATAATATTGAGTAATTATTTCATATTCGGATGCAAGAATAAAATAAAGGAAAATATTTAAAAAAATGTACCTATTAAAAATTTTCTATAAGAAAAAAAAAAATCAAAAATTTCTTCTTCGTTTTTATTACATCCGTAAAAAAACTTTTGGCCTGCCACGTCACCCGCCGAGCGGCGGCATTTCTACATTATACGTGGAACAACTCAAAAAATATGAGCATTAGAAAAAAATTTCAAACAAAACTTGTAGAGAATAAAGTGACCCAAAAACTATGTACATACATGCATTTTATTCATTAATCCAATATTTGAACGATCAACCGGTTCATCAAATAGGCCATAAACCGTAAATAGTAAGTGTTACAAAAAAATTTACTTACATGATATAAAATATGCGAAATTTTACTTTCTACAAAAAAATCTAAGCAACTTTTGCCCTAAAGTGGATAGTTTTCGAGATATCGGTCAAAAACTATAAGATTACGAGCAAAGCTCCACCTAGATCTGTCTGCATTTTGTGTTTTTATGGTCAATAAGTGACCATTAACCTAAAACAAACATGAAATCGGAAGTGCAAGGTTTTGCTTTATTTACTGAGTTATTTAAAATGGTTTATTTTTCTATTTACATAGGCCTATATTTTATGGTAAAAAGGAATTATATTATTGTATTAGACAGATAAACTACATATATACCTAATATAGGGATGAAATTTGCAACATAAACGGCTGTAGGTATCTTTTGTTTGTTTTGATTTATATTCATTATTATTTCAGCTTGATACTGCCACGCGTACTTGAAAAAAAGGTATTTTTAGACAGTCGACAGACGCACAACAAAGTTTGCCTATCGGTTTGTCTGTCAACACACTTTTTCTCAGGAACCCGTAGAGTTATCAAGCTGAAATTTATATCGAATACTCAAGTCTACGGTCTAAAGCTGTAAAAAAATCAAACTTATAAGCCAACGCAATCAAAAGATACCTACAGCCATTTTATGCTACAAATTATCGCAAATTTCGACATTCGCAAGGGAATCAAAACCTACATTGTACTTCCCGTGAACACAGAGTCTTGAAATTTGGTTAAAAGCAATGTCTTATAGCACAGATAAAGGAAAATTGCTAAAACATACATTTTAGAGTTACAACTTAATAAAAAGTAGGTGTTCGGAGCTCGCGGTGCGCGAGTCCGACTCGCACTTGGCCGGTTTTTTTTTTGCCCCACCCTGTGCCCATGGCTAGCTACGCCCATGTTTGCGTCGATTCCTTAAAAGTTTACAACAATCGCTCCGCTAATAACTTCCATAACCATCAATTAAATAAACCAATATATTCGCAGTCTCCACGCGCATGCAATTTTCGACCTAACAAGGCTCTGACATAACAGCATCAACAGTTCATCACCGCGGATCTTCAAAGGCAACATTTCATTGCGTATAAATATAAGTATAATTATAGAAGATATTACGTGCGTACATTCACTTTTTATTTTAATACCTCCTGTCGGCTTCCGGATTGCTCAATGTGCCCTCACAATTTGTTTTTCGGGTCATTATTGTGTTCCGATAATATTTCGAAATTCCATCTAATTACCTACTAGTAGCAACTAGCACTCATTAATAAAAACTTTCTCTTTAATTTCTTCTCTAATTATATCTACAGTTGTAATTATCTACCTAAAATTTATCTGGACATAACTAATTAGTTACGATCTGGTGATTTTTTTTTCTTTAAACAAATTCAAACATTTCCTTGTGATTACAGAATAAAGATTCACTTTTTAATCTTGTACTTGTTTAATAATTATCATTATTCTAAGTTAAATATGACTAAATTATCTTCTAATTGTATATTGTACGTACTATTCTTCTTTAATCATCATCTTTTCAGGTTCTATTATAATGTCCGTTTATTTTTGAATGTTTAATTAATTAAGATAATGATTATTTATTTATTGACTATGTATTTTATTTTGTTTTTTTTTTTTATGGTGAATAAATCATTATGATTTGATTATGATATTAAAAAGTATAGGTAGGTACCTAATTATTTTCTTGAACAGAAGCTTTTAGAAGCTTAGATACCGGCAAATGGCGAAATAAACAAAGTTTTGTAAGACCTCCCATTCTCCTAATAGGTACATTATAATACAATAAATAACGATCTACTTTTAATTGACACAGTTTACGTTAAAGTACCACTTATAGGCCTCGAGTGAATGCAAAAGCGGCTGAAGTACCTAAACATCATTGTATAAATTATTAACAATTAAGTTTAGTTCTTATTACAATTGTCAAACTATTGCTTCAATTAATTACAATTTTGCTCTACATTAATTATCTTCGAATTAAAAACTATTTAGCAAAAGTGAAATATGTTCTCGTCGGCACAACATTACAGGAAATATCTACGTATTAAACCAAAAAAAATATGAGTACCTAAGTCTATATGATTTAAAAAAATATTACATAAGTATATTACACCCTAGGGCCTAGAGCTTTTTAAACATTTCATGGTTGTATTAATTAATTGAAGGTAATTTCTTAATATATCCAATTAAACCAAAAAATATATGAGTAAGTAGTTTATGAATTAAAAAAAATATATAACATATATGTATTTTACACCCTAGAGCTTTTTTAAACAGTTCATGGTTGTAGTTAATTGTAGGTAATTTCTTTCTTGATGACATTTTTGTCTTACAAGAATTTAGTTTCCGCCTTGTGACTAAGAAGTATGAACTGCAATAAACTTTTTAACACGTTCACTGCGGTATGTCCAGTATCGGGCCATCAGCGACTACACCACAGTGCGGCGCCCAAAATCGCAGTTTTCACCGTGGTGCGGCGAGGTTTTTTATATGTTAATCAATGACTAGAAAAGAGACAAATATATTTTTGTGATCACAGTTTGAAGTAGGACTCAATTTCGTTTAAAAATCGTATGGCAAAATATTGGACACACGCATAGAAAAGAAACCGTTTCTTTTGTGTGCGGCATGTCAAATATTTTGCCATGGACAAGCACCTCATGCCGCACTGTACTGCGAGCGCGCCGCGTGTCAATCTCGCATAGTGATGTACCAGGACCGCACGCGTCGTTATCAAATTTTTAAATGACAATGATGCCTTAGAGGCTTTAGTTTTTTTACTTTCTTTTATTTCGTAGCATAAATGCAAAAATGTGATGACAGTTGTGAAAATAATATAAAACATTAAAACAAAAGTTACTGAACAAATTAAAACAAAAGTTACTGAACAATTTCCTGATAGTACTCTATCAAGTACCTACCTTGTTTTATATGTGTTTTTTTTTTGTATCGACGATCTCGTTATCTGTTAACAAACAGACTGAAATATACAAAATTGATTTATATCGATATCGATGTTTTATTTTACAGTGTTTCCCATCGCTATTACTGTAAACATGCCGTATCAACGCAGTGCGGGATGGCAAATAATTTTTCACAAAATCAGGGGTTTACATTTTCCCTCATATCTTTTAAACTATTGAGTCAAACTAAAAGCTATTTATGCGGTATATACAAGACTATATATACTATTATCCGAAAAAAAATTTTTTGAAATATCTTGAAATTTCATGAAATTATTAACCTTCAAAGTCAGTAGGTGCGATGTGATAAAAATGGCTCATGACGCACAGTGGTGAACTTGCCGATGTGAAGTATTGAAGACATGCCGCAACAACGGTAAGTTTGGCATTTTAGGTGCCGCAGTGAACGTGTTAAATAATAGATATCACACATGTCTCAACAATACGTAACGCATAACAGGACGTGGTATTGCAGATAAACAGTCGCTTATCTTGTGAAGTTATAACTTGTAACCATCCAGTTATTCAAGCTCAATTTATGTTGCATTTTGTGATTAGTTGCTTCGGAAATTTCCTTATTGCTGGATACATTTAAACGGGTTTTGCCCACGGCTTTTGATTATTATATAAGTTTGCTTGTGAGACACAAGGGCCATGTATTTGCGTGTGGAATGAGAAAGGCAGGAGAGCAAGCGGGGCCGATTATTTTGGTTGAACAAACCAAATAAATTGGGAGATCATTACAACAGAATAAACTACGCTCCATAAAACCTAAAATGAAGGGGAGATATGATAAGTGCTGTCTATATAGGTAGATATAGGTAGGTATTATGTACCTACCTACCTGCATTGTATCTGCAAGGAGGTCGTTAAAATCTTAAATAATTAATAAATCATCACCCACTTTTGAAATATAGGTGATATTTTAAAAGTTCCTCATACCGAAATATTCAGAGAAAGTTATAAAGGTAGGTGTTATGTACCTACCTACCTGCATTGTATCTGCAAGGAGGTCGTTAAAATCTTAAATAATTAATAAATCATCACCTCCTTTTGAAATATAGGTGATATTTCAAAAGTTCCTCATACCGCAATATTCAGAGAAAGTTAATAAATTATTAAAATAAACTCTTACTAAAATGAAGTTACGGGAAACTAAATATAATTAATTATATGAGCATACGTAAATAGGCAAGTTAATGCCATTTAAAAGATATAAAACTTACATACAGCTTAAAATTATCTGAAAAATTATTACCAAAGTTGATCAAACCTAGATAACGTAAAAATTAAACTAGGTATGTACCTATATCTCCAACAGATTTAATTTTATTCAAATTCATTCAAAGGATGATGATGATGGTGATGCTGGTTGGATGATGATGATGCTGGTTTACTCTAAGGTTTACTCACAGTTTTTATATTATACACTAGTGGTCCGCCCCGGCTTCGCCCGTGGTACATATTTCGCAATAAAAGGTAGCCTATGTCCTTTCTCGGGTATTTAAATATCTCCATACCAAATTTCATGCAAATTGGTTCAGTAGGTTAGGCGTGATTGAGTAACAGACAGACAGACAGAGTTACTTTCGCATTTATAATATTAGTATGGATCAAATGGATATACTTATATATATGCGTATTATGCACTTCTACGGCAAGTACACTATATCTTATCTACACCATAATTACCTATAGAAATAGAAAAAATATATTCTGTCACAGGTGACTTTCCTACAAATCAATAATAGTGGTAACGTCTGTTCAAGAATGCAAGGAACAAAAATAATAATAATCGATCAATTAAATGGATTACACTATAGCATTGTACATGTCATCGTTAAACATAAGAACGGTCTTTCCGAATCTATTATCTGAAATATTTATCCGAATCCTGCTGCTATTAAGTGTAATAACAGTGCACCAACATTTTCAAAGACAACCCTACAGCATAACTCCAGAAGAATTAATTGGCGATTATAAAAAACCGAGACGAGATTCAATAGTTCCTGCATGGGTTATGATGTCTGTAATACTATTTGTGCCACTAGTAATCCTATGCCTGCCGTTAGCACTAGCAAGGAATTCCGTAGAAAGTACGCACGCATTACTTGCGTGGTCTTTAGCGTTGTTGACAAACGCGCTCCTTACGGAGTCGCTCAAAGTGGTAATATGCCGTCCTCGACCGGACTTCTTTTACCGCTGCTTTCCTAATGGCATTGTCACGTTTGAATTAGTATGTACGGGAAATATTAGGGACGTAATCGACGGAAGGAAGTCGTTTCCGAGCGGCCATAGTAGCTTTTCGTTTTGCTCGCTCGGCTTTTTGAGTTTGTGGTTGTATGGGCGACTTGGAGCGCAGTATAATGATATAAGATTTGCTATTTTGTGTGCTGTGCCGATAGTGCTGGCTACTGTGATAGGAGTCAGTAGATGTTGCGATAATCACCATCACTGGCAAGATGTAGTGGGCGGCGCTATGCTCGGCTTTGTTACATCATACATTTGTTATAAGTGTTATTGTGCACCTATCTTGGTGCCTGTAAGAATGTAAATTTGAATAAATTTCTACATATTACATACTGTAATTAATTGTAAGCGTACCTAATATGCAAATTTTTAACATTTCCTAGTTTAGTAAGTAGGACCAACACACATTCATTGAGGATTTTTGGGGTATTGTGAAATAAAACAACAATTTAAAATATTTATTTATTACTGAACATCAAGTAAGTACATACATTGTTTCTTCAACATCTTATGTTAATTTTGATTTCTTAAAGAAATAGAATTTAAACATCAATATTCAGTATAATGTTATCATTGAATCTAAGATTATTTCATAATATTTGGAAGAACCTGATGAAAGTACACCTAGTATACATGGAAGAATTTACTCGTAAAGTATAATATTAAAAAATTATTTTATCATCTCAAATAATATGGAAGAAAAATATCTTGTATCAACAGCTGCTTTACGGAATTAACACTGAATATAAAATATAAGAAAATAATATTCCTCATCATAAGACATAGGTTTCACGCTCAGTCTGGCGTCAGTTCAGTCCATCAGTCTGCTCAGAATGACAGGAGAATTATCGTCTAACCCAAGAAGCTTATATCTAATACACTGGAGATTGCACTATGACCATTACCTTGTAACAAGAAAATATGACGTTGAATGATGCCTGTATGTTTTTTTATCCCTTTCACACCTAACTTGGCAAGTTGGTATTTTCTTGTTACAAGTTAATGGTCATAGTGCAATCTCCAGTGTATCAGATATAAGCTTCTTGGTCTAACCGGTTGACTGACGGACTGTTGGTTCAGAATACCCGTGTTTTTCATCTATCATTCTCCGCCTAACTCCGCCATGGCCGGTCTTAAGCCCGGGTGAGAAAGGAGGAAGGTTGGTTCTTGCGTATTCGACCTAGCAAACCGTAAAACCGTCAACGCCGAGTATCGGGCGGCGGTCAAATAACCCGAACACTCTGCCTACCGACAGAGAGGGCTACCACAAGCCCAGAGGAGTAAATACCCTCTGAAAGAGTGGACTCGCCAACTTGCAGTAGCCAGCACGGCGTTTCACGGCTAAAACCCCTCATGATTAATATTCTGGCATCAGTCTAAGCCGGATCAAACTGATGGACTGAACTGACGCCACACTGAGCGTGTAACCTATGACTAAAGTTAAATATAAATGCATAAACACAAGCGAGCTTGGAAGACTATATTATGCTAATAAATTAATAATTATCACGTTAAAAAAATATAAGCTATTAAAATGCAACAAACTAGAAATTTCATTTCGTTAAATATATTCAGAATTTAAAGTCCAGAAGTTAAAAGAGAATCGTATTTTCTTTTTTTAACGTAACAATAATAGTCCGGGATACATCGCCCATTTTTGCAAGTGATTACTATCAAGCAAATTTTTCGTGAGTAGCTTTATTTTGATGAGATGCCCAATAATTTCATGTACGAAACTCTCGATTGTGGTAGCTACCAGAGGAAACAAGGATAAAATATTTTAATTTGATGGTTCTTAAATATTAATTACTAACTGAATGTTTTTTTTTGTTCAATCTCAAGATAATTATCTAAATTATTCGAAAAAATATTTGTCCTACAAAATCTATGGTTTGATCAAAGAGTCCCCCTTTCCAATGTGTATCGATAACGAAGTCATTATAAATGATTACTAACCAGCTGATTTTTTTATTTTCACTTATTTCATACTTATATAATTCAACAGACATATTGTCCTACAAATTGCGTAATAAATATTTGAGAACCGTCAAATCAAAAATTTTTATCCTTGTTACCTCTGTAAGCTACCACAATCGAGAGTTTCGTACATGAAATTATTGGGCATCTCATCAAAATAAAGCTACTCACGAAAAATTTGCTTGATAGTAATCACTTGCAAAAATGGGCGATGTATCCCGGACTATAATATTGTGATACAAACAAACAATACTACAAATATAATATGTAATAATATGTACTAAGTTTTCAAACATATACTGAAATACTTTCTCAACTACAAGGATTTACATACAAAAATATATATTTTAAGTACAATAATATACATAATTATTATAGTAAAAAATAATTGTCATATAAATTTCACAAGCATTCAAAAAACATTAAATTATTCCTAATACGTTTTACTTAATTGAATGTAAATTCATCAACATAATATAAATGTATATATTAAAAATGTCTGTAAAGTTAAAATCGTTTAATTGTGCGATCGTTTGTGAGGAAAACAAATTCGTTGTAAATTTATTTTTTCTTTAGTCCGTTACGTCGATTACAGCATCGAGTACTTTTCAGGAAAGGCAGTAAATACTTTAAAACATTCAATAACATTCAAATGTTATCGATTACAATGCAATTATTCAATACATTTAACATCGAATACGTATAATAAAAGCTTTCTCCATAGATAAAAACCACGCATTTCCCGTCTCTTAAAATACCTCACACAGCCCAAAATTTTTGCTTACCGCGAAATTCAGTTCATAGTTATTTTTATTTTAAAAGTTTTTGACTCCAAAAGCGGTTTTTTGAATAATTTATTTGTTTATAAATATTCGCCAACTGTAAACATGGTGTGATGTATATAACATTTATAATATAATAGACCCGTAGCAAAAATCCCTTATTCGGTTACCTTTCCTTGACCAACATCCAACATACCAATAAAATACAGATAATATAAAGAAGTCAGAATTCCTATACCTAACTAACACCTAAAACATTGGAATGAGAGTATTTTTATTGTAAATATTATAGTAGTACGGATTTTTTGTTTTTTTTTTGTATATCGGTTTGATTAAGTATTTTACGTGTTCCAAGTTCATGGCAATTGCATAAAATATTTGACACTACTGACTTAAGATACAATTTTTTTTTTTTTTTATCTTTAACAACATCGAAATACAGTAAAGTATATAGCCATTTATAACTATGTAAACTTTGATATGGAATGTCAATTTCATTAAGCATACTGAATATATTTTTTCAAAATATCTTATTATATAACATCCAGTCTATAAATTTCATTACTTACGAGATTATTTTGTTCAAGACATACATATAATTTGATACTAGTATATCCAAAAATAGTATGTAATTTTTTAAAAGTCAACTACATACTGTTTAAGCTCAAAATTATGCGTATAGTTCTTTTTTTTTGTTAATAACTACGCGCGCTATTTCAATTCTACAATACAGACTATTATAAAAATACCACAGATAATTAATGTCTACATTATCTATACCAAAAGCATAGATTTATATACTAAGATAAATACCAATACATTCGCAGGACTAAATAAATATTAAAAATTATTTTTACGTATGTTGTGATGCATCAGTATTTTAAGTTTACTGTATATAGATGTGAATTTACTATAATGTGCTTCAAATGTAAGGAGTCAATTCTAAATAGTTCAGTTGCTACCCAGACGGCCCGCTTATGCGAAAAGAAAACTATAGTTATTATATATTATGTAAGTTATTTCCATGTATCAATAGACCATAATATGTATATTGTGCGTGTTTTTAAAATTCGTAGATTTTAATTTGGACTCCATTCAGGTAAACATTCTAATTTCAACCAACAACCAACTTGCAGAATAAACATTTTTAAAGAAAATTTAGTCGAACATCAATAATTTATATTCAAGGAAAAAAAAATGTTTGTTTGTTGACAAAAATGTTATTTGCCAAAAACTTTACAAACAAGTTAGTTCATTATTAAATTAATACGTTTTAAGAGCAATTACGCTTCCCGACTTAGAAACTGCTTTTTCAAAGTAGGCGTAATTATTATCTATTTACTATTCTGCAAGTTGACCTACCAAATGTTTACACTGAATCCTTTACTTGTAAAGTCATGAAAAGGGTCAAACACGTTTAGTCCCTGAGGACCATCACAATAATACATATCATGGCACACAAGGTTCATTCCGCCACCTCTTGGTATATCAGGTCAATAGGGTTGATCAAGTATACTTGTATTCCCCAAAACGGTAGAGCAAATACGAGGAAAACAGCGACGAACTTAATCATCCTGTAGGTAGTTAGGAGTCACAATTCCTCGTTAACCTTCAACGAGCGTCGGCAAAAAGCAAACATGTCCTCAACGCTTCGATCACCGTCGTATACGCCGATTTCAGTAGCTTCGGAGTAGAGCTTGAATGTCGGCAAAGTTTTGATTTGGCCGAAATCGGTGGCTCGCAGGCTGTTGGTCACGTCGATGGCGACGACTTTGACAGACACGTTCTCGTTCTTCATTTGGGTCGCGAGGCGGCTGAACGCTGGTTTTGCTTCATTGCAGTGGCCGCACCCTGTTGATAGTTGGTTCAATCAAATGAAATAAAATACATCAATTTTATATTTTATAGACCGGAGCTATTAAAAAAAGACGGGTTGCACTCCGGGAGTGCCGGCAGAAGTGAAAACTTGATTATTAACGTTGAGCATGTTTGATATTTTGGAATGGTATCCGTCTTACGCTTTTTCGATCAGGTCACGTGTCCTGACGCGAGTTTAAGATTTTATACCCATTACAGAAAAAGTGCTCAACGCCGCTATAGAAGTTTTCACTTCAATATTGTCTGTTTTAAAGTAAAAGGTGGTATTCAAATAAAATAAAATGTAAACAATATAATGCCTTACAATTTCTTTATAAATATAAATTGAAAATATAAATTGGCCAATGTTTTTAACATGCCATTTTTTTATTTTGGGTACAAATAAACACTTGAGCATAAGTAATATGTTTTTGTGTACGTGTTATTTGTAATGTATTCGTATTTGTATACGTGACATGTCACGGAGGACATGTCCTTTAAGCCCTAAAGAATAATGCAAAATTACTAATGACCCTGTAAAAAATAATTAAGATAAAAAAGCAACTCACATTGAGCATGGTACATAACAAAGCTGGGCTCAGTATCGCCGAGTATCTTAAGAAAGTTGTCATCATTTGCTATAATAACGTTAACTCCGAAACCTTCCGTGGTGTGACTCTTGATGCCTCTCTCTTGCATAAGAGTGGCGTCTAATTGTGTGTGGATATATTGAACAAAGTCCGCCATCTGAAATTAACAAAAACTTGTATGCAATTTGCGCAAAATGTGTAGGAATAAAAAAATGTTATGTGGTTTTATGAAACCACGGTAAAAGTGAAACTTAGGCACAAAATTCTCGTATTTGTACGAAAATTATCGTACGGTTCGACCGTCAAGCGACATGCGCTACACAGAGCAAAAAGTTTGAGACGATGTAATAAAAGTTTCACTTTAATAAATAGGCATGCAGTTTAGATTATTTTAAGCTATTGCATAGCTTCTATCGCGGGCCTTTAGCGCGGGGACTGAATCGAGAAATTCCGTAACGAAAAATCCTCACGCTCCCCACTCCGACGGGCGGAGGTGTGGCTTGAAGGCATAGCATGCAATAGCTTTACCGCGGCAGTCCCCGAGTGCCACACGTCTTTTTAAGGTATTAGTATTATGCTAAAGCTAAGATGACGACCTGCTCAGAATTTAGAAAGATAATTTTTCTTTTCTCAAACTCAATAAGAAAGTATTGTAAATTTAAGGCACTTAAGTTTATCTAAGATACCGTTTTCTTTTGCTTTTTCCTACTATAATTTGCCTGTAAGCTTGTATTTTTGACAAATCGAAAATCCTATAAAAGACCACCAAAACACAATTCGACATTGGTGTCGAGCAAGAAGCTTATATCTAATACACTGGAGATTGCAGTATGACCATTAACTTGTAACAAGAAAATATGACATTGAATGACGCCTGTATGTTTTTTTATCCCTTTCACACCCATTTGCCAAGTTAGGTGTGAAAGGGATAAAAAACTTACAGGCGTTATTCAACGTCATATTTTCTTGTTACAAGGTAATGTTCATACTGAAATCTCCAGTGTATTAGATATAAGCTTCTTGATCTAAGATAATTTTCATGCAACCGTTTTCTTTTGCTTTTCCCTACTATAATTTGCCTGTAAGCTTGTTTCATTACTAAAATTTGCCTGTATTTTTGACAAGTCGAAAATCCTATAAAAGACCACCAAATCACAATTCGACATGTCAAGTAAGGACGGCTTAAGGACACATCACCAAATCCCCCAATTACCAATTGAATAATTTACCTTCCGACCCCCGGTATAGTCGTCAATCTTTTCGTAATGGTTAAAGTACTTCAATGTGGGGTACCCCTTGATATTGAACGTGGCACAGAGCCCTGCCTCCTTGGTACAATCCACGGCACCGAACATTATCATCAGATCGTCAGAGAATTGTTCCGCTGCTTTCACGAACTCCGGCTTCATTGCTTGGCAGTGGCCGCACCCTGGGCAAGGAAATTTATAAGAAACTAGCGGTCCGCCCCGGCTTCGCCCGTGGTACATATTTACGTTTTCTCTACATAAGAACCATCCTCGTACTTCAAGGAATATAATAAAAAAAGAATTAACGAAATCGGTTCAGCCGTTCTCAAGTTATGCGCTTACCAACACATTTTGGGATTCATTTTTATATTATAGAGAAGATTAATAAGATGATAAGAAAAGTAAGGATATTTAAGGGTTTTAAAGATAATTTTGACGCCCGCGCAGTCAAAGAAAAACCCGCATAGTTCCCGTTCCCGTGGGATTTCCGGGATTGCGTCATTTTCCCGGAATAAAAAGTAGCCTATGTCCTTTCTCGGGAATCAAAATATCTCCATACCAAATTTAATGAAAATTGGTTCAGTAGTTTAGGCGTGATTGAGTAACAGACACACAGACAGAGTTACTTTCGCATTTATAATATTAGTATGGATAGTATGGATTAATAAGGAAAAAGGGTAGTATGCTAAGAAAAGTTAGGATATTTAAGGGTTTAAAAGATAATTTTGAGTGACGATTGAATCTTTAATTAAACTACTAACTAGCTGACTAGCTTTTCGACAGCGGCTTTCCTCGCATGGGCAAAGAAATTTTCAATAAGAATTAGATGTTATAAAAAATAGTCTAGTCTCCTACTATCTTCAGACCTCATAAATCTTAAGAATCATAAACAAACCTTCAGAATCATATCGTGAAATCGTACCTTATTTTTTTTATCATCGAGTTCAGAAAACATTTTTTAAATCACCATCTCTACTTACATCCAGTACATTTTTTTTGTAATTTCTACTAAATAAAGTGTATAATACTTACATGGTGCATAAAACATGACGAGTGCATGTTTAACCTTACGCAGTGCATACTTAAACGTGTCGGTAGTGAGATGACGTACTGCTGTTTCTTCTTCAGACCATGGCTTCTCTATCAGTGTTGGTGGCGGTTCTTGGGGATCCTGGATAAGTATTTTTAGAATTATTAGAAAGAAAGAAAAAACATTTATTTCAAGGACATTAAAAATAAAAACATTCACATAAAAAAAAAACAACAAAAAACTTAAAACATAAAAAGCAAACATACATTACAATTTAACTACAACATGCTACAACTTAGAAAAGAGGAAAAAATAATAATAAAAATAAGGAGACAAACAATTACACTAAATTAGTACAGTATTAGTTTTTACATGATTAAATATATTGAGTTACTGTTGTAAGAAATGCTATTGAAAACATGTTATGTTTTTTAGGTTCAATCAATAATATCAATGTGGTGTAATTTATAACCCGTCTTGTATATCTATACGTATATAAAATAAATCTGTAGAAGGGTCAATTCTGTACATTGAAAATATGGAAAAAATAAATAGCAGGGGGTGTTACTGGATCGATACCAAGCCCAAATATGTGATTAAAAAAATTTTTGTCTGTCTGTCTGTCTGTCTGTCTGTCTGTATGTGAAGACATCACGTGAAAACTAACGGTTCGATTTCGATGAAACTTGGTATAATTATACCTTATTATCCTGGCCGTAAAATAGGATACTTTTTATACTGAAAAAATACGAAGAAAAAAAATAATCTTAATTTTTCAGTTTTATCCATAGACGTTGTTCTGTAGAACAGCGAACACACGTTGGGTATTATTATAGGCCTAGCCGTATTTGAGTCCAATAGATATTTATAAGATGTTATTGTCAGAGTTACTCAAAATGGAGAAATAAACCATCCACGCGAAGACCGACATCCGCGCGGACGGAGTCGCGGGCGGAAGCTAGTTTGCAATAAATATACTTATGAATAATTACAAGTAGGAAATGCATGATTTAAATTTTCTTATTTTTTACATGAATTTCTACTTTTATAAGTAAAGGAATAGCAGTAAGTAAACTTTGTATTCAAAATTTTTGTTTCTCAATCATTCAAAAACCTTAATCAGTTTACATCCTAAATTTTACATAGTTATTGTTGATTAAACCTACGTACACGACAAACAGACATACAAAAAAAATACCACAAACTCACCAGGAAAAACTCGACGATCTTCTCATGAGTGCGGTGATTAACGTCGTACTTGAATTTGCCGAAATGGAAGTACTTCATGGTCGGGTAGCCCTTGACGTTGAAGCGGGTACCTAGATCCTTTTGTTGAGTCACATCCACTACTGCTATGAGACCTTTGATCTAGAAAAAATTAGGTGCAATTATGGTTTTAAGGACTTTCAAAGGGTTATATGTTTGAGTATTTTGATGTTGAGTAACAAAGTTTAGTGGGAAATTGGCATAGTTTAAGCTTGTTGCAAACAAGTCATTTAAAAGTCAGGCAGTTTATAGTCTTCAAAGGATTCTATTTTTGAGTGTATGTGTTTTTTGATGTCGAGTTTAATGTTAGTGGGAAAGAATCTGCAATAGTTTTAGTTTTAGCAAAAAAGTCAATATTTTTTTATCTAGCGGTTTATAGTTTACTAGCGGTCCGCCCCGGCTTCGCCCGTGGTACATATTTCGCAATAAAAGGTAGCCTATGTTCTTTCTCAGGGTCTAAAGATTATCTGTGCCAAATTTCATCAAAATCGGTCCAGTAGTTTATGAGTGAAAACCATACATACATACATACATACATACATACATACATACAAACCTTTCCTCTTTATAATATTAGTATAGAAGTATAGATTGGGAGTAACCACAAATTGAATTTCATTCAAGGTGGAAAATTATCACGTAACGAGATATCAGAGTAGACGTATTTCAATTAATGTTTTTAGATTGTTTAAAAATGTGTATTTTACAGTTATTTTTTACTAGGTTTCCGCCCGCGGCTTCGCCCGCGCAGTCAAAGAAAAACCCGCATAGTTCCCGTTCCCGTGGGATTTCCGGGATTGCGTCATTTTCCCGGGATAAAAAGTAGCCTATGTCCTTTCTCGGGTATCAAAATATCTCCATACCAAATTTCATGAAAATTGGTTCAGTAGTTTAGGCGTGATTGAGTAACAGACAGACAGACAGAGTTACTTTCGCATTTATAATATTAGTATGGATTATATTGTGTTAACTACACATTATGATAAGCTTCACCTTCTATGAAAAAAGATCACAATATAGGTACATAAACATACCTCTTCAGCCTTCATCAACTCTTGAGCCTTGACAAGAATCGGCTTCAGTTTCTTGCAATGGCCACACCACGGCGCATAGAACACCACCAAGGCATTCTCTACAGCCACGAGCGTGATCTCAAAGTTGTCGACTGTCGAGTAGAAACATTTTAAATTTAGTTTTATAGAATTCAAATGCTTTGTAATGAGAATTTTAAAGAATATAAAAAGTTCGATTGCGAGGCAGGATTCGAACTCGCGAAAGAGAAAAGACGCGAAAAAAGGCTAGATACTCATCGAGATGTACATTCTATCTCGATGTAGATACTGTAGGGGCTAGTTATGTGCGGGTGTAATAAAAGATGAATAACTACGCAAAGGTTATATTTCGTTAACTACATATATTTATTCGTATGTAATTAATATTCAACCTATGTGACCAACCCGCGTCCCGACAAGCCCGTAACTATCTATGTATAACGCACAAACTGTTTATATACGAGTTACCGTGTGAACCTGTGGTGTGAACTTTCTTAGTAGGTACTACACTTGAAATTCGATAACTCGTAAATTGGCTTGTCGTCGCTACATCATTGATCATTCCCCCCATAAAATAAAAAGGGTATACAAGTAAAAAAATCTTACAATAAAATTAAACAATAAACAGAGGGGTGTATATAAAGTGTCGCTATATAAGGTTACAAAATGTTTACAAAATAAAGTATAAAAAATGTTCACAATATAAATCAATCCTAACGTATACAAGTGGTTAACAGTTAACACCTAATTTAGTTATACTATTTATGTTATTACAAAAGCTTGGTTGGTTCTTCTAAGTGGCGTGCGATAATTGTTACACGTCATCTAACACTTAGTAACATTAACATTTCAATTCTCAATACGTTCTTTACACTTGTATCGTTTAATATTACCAAACACTCATAAGCCATAAATCAAAAGTACTTAAATTTCTAAGTAGTAAACATTTCAATCAAAACTCAACACAAACATAAATTTATGTGAAATACCATACTTAAAACGTTAAACAATGAACTCGTTTCAAAATTACTTAAGTTCTATTATTTATTAAATACGATGTGTTGATTTCTATGAAGTCTTATGAATACTTATAATCATCGTGATTCTAATAAATATAAAATAGTTGAAACAATTACAAATACAATACTATTACCTAAATCGTACCGGTAATCGTATAGCTCTTCAACTACGCGTGGTATGTGTATTAGGCAATTCGCTACTTGGAATTTGTAACGGAACCTTAGTATCTGCCCCAGATGTCGTATCACTATCATCATTCAAATAATATGCAGGTTTTAGACGGTCTACAGATATTCTAACTTTCCTGCCAGTCATTTGAATGTAAAATACCTTTTCCTCTCGACTCAACACACGATAAGGACCGTCGTATGTTGGTTGTAAAGGTTTACGTGCAGCGTCGTTTCTTACAAAAACATAATCGCACTTTTCTAAATCGGGGTGAATAAATATGTTCCGTCTTTCATTCTGCCTAATAGCTACTGACTGATATTTCCTAATAGAGTCTCGTAATTTACTTACATACTCAAGACTGCTATCTATTTCAAAACTCGACTTTTTATCGTAATAATCACCTGGTAATCGTAAAGTTGTTCCGTACGTAATTTCTGCTGCGCTTATGCCGGTATCACTTCTTACTGCTGTTCTAAGTCCTAGCAACACAGTTGGTAATTCCGTAACCCAAGATGATGATATATTGCATAAACGAGCCGTTAATGCCGCTTTAAGCGACCTATGCCAACGCTCTACCACCCCGTTACTCTGTGGGTGGTAAGGTGTCGTACGCAACTTATTAATACCTAATAACTTCATTAGTGTAGCAAATAATTGACTTTCGAATTGGCGTCCTTGATCGCTTGTTAGCCTTTTCGGACAACCAAAACGAGAGATCTATCCTTCATATATTACACGCGAAACCGTTTCAGCCACAGGTTTCAGCAGTTATATCTCTCGTAGGAAAACATTCTGGCCATCGCGTCCCCCTGTCACTATGGTTAGGCAATACGTCCTAAAACCTTCGGGTGAAGTGGGTAAAGGTCCAATTAAATCAACATGAATATTTTCAAACCTATCGCACTGCAGAAACGATCCTAAACCTGACATTGTATAGGTCTACCCACAGAACAGTAAAAACATATAGAAGTGCGATAATGTCATAATTAGTATGAAAACCAGTGTCGCCAAACCCACACATTTAAACCGATAGTTATACAGTACACTACAAGTAAACCATTCCTTTGATTGGACAGCTTAATTTGAGTAAAAACTGACTTAGGTTATAAATTCAGCATTTATGTACCCTAACGCACCATGTTACGGTTTATTTTAGTATAACATCCCTAGGTATATTAGCTGTTTTGTTTCTCATTGCACAGAAATTCCAAATTCGAAAACATTCAGCTACTCCACAACAGAGGGCGTTAGTTTTTAATAAATATAACTTTGAAACTCAACACATAGAGATAAGGTTGAAATTTGTGTCACTCAACAATAATGACATTAACTTGATATTTATCTGATGCTATGCCCTGAGGGATGTCAGCCTTGTTATCGATAATTCACAAATAAATATTTTTTGTGTATTTTTCTTTTCTTTCTTTTATATGAGTATAGTATAATGTGTCACATTTTGGAGTATGTTTATTACTACTAAGTACATCTTTTTATATTATTACTACCGGTCCGCCCCGGCTTCGCCCGTGGTACATATGAAAAATAGATGTTGGCCGATTCTCAGACTTACCCGATATGCACAGAAAATTTCATGAGAATCGGTCCACCCGTTTCGGAGGAGTATGCAGACTAACATTGTGACACGAGAATTTTATATATAAGATTATTAAATAAAAAACGTAATAGAATAGTATTAATCTATATTTACAAAATACAAACAGAAAATATGCATTATTTTAAATCTTGGAACTGCCGTAGGTTTGCTGTATCGGTGGCCTTTGTTAGACCGCTTGCTGTTCGGCATCCAGTTAACTCGTCACGTTGCATTTATCCATTTCTCTTTTAAATTAGCCTCTTTGGGAAATCTATAAATAAATTGGACAAATGAAAGCTAAGGAAAAATAAAATAAAATTTAATATTTATAATGTTTGTCTTTTCTAAAGTATCGATACTGTCGATATGCGCCACAAGCATCACTAAAGCGACATTCGTTTGTTTATTGCAATAATATTCCAGAAAGTCTTGTTTGCTGTTCAATCTATAATAGTACTAATTTCTTACGGATTAAGGTTCATTTTGACTAGATATTTGTATACAATTTTGACAAATTACGACAAGCGAAGTTATAACATAAAATATAATTAAAATAAATAAAAATAAGACTTACCGATGGTATGAAATGCCTCCATTGCTGATATTATTTCGTCTGCTATAATTTTTGCACTCTAATACCGAACAACACGTCCTAATTAATGAATAAATATGGAAAAAAGGTTTGACAGCTGACAACCGACTCGAATATTTTTCTGCGCACAACTGAGAGCAAGTTAGGTGATCTTACCTTACAAGTGACACGTGGGCCACGCCCACATCACACTTCTATCTACTTTACTGTTCTGTGGGTCTACCAGAATCTGATGGCATATTTATATTTACGAAATAAAAGATTTTCATATGGCAATTTTATTTGACAACTATCAAATTGGTTGTCAAATTCTCTTTGCAATTGATGAATAATTTTTAGGATTTTGTCTAAAAAATCTTCGAAAATGTCGAAAAAGCCGCTGCGATCACAAGCAAGAGGTGTTGTTTATAATGTGTATAGAAAAACATTCGATGAAGAAGGGTCAAACACATCACAATTTTCAATTTTGAAGATTTTATTGGTAAATTGGACTTACCCGTTTTGATGCTTAAAATAAAAAATATTATAAGTCGGTAACTATAATATTGTTTGTTGATTACAATACAATTTTATGAAAACTTATTACAGGAGTTTCCAATACGGCTATTCGTCAAGTCCAAGCTGTCCAAGTCAATTTTTTATAATGTGTGTATCTTTAATACTTACGAAAATAAACATAGTTTTATTTTATTTTTTATTTTATTTTATAAAAAATTATTAGTTATCTAGTTTTGATTTGCATTATCATTACATCCATATTTTTAGATGGCATAATGATAATGAATATACAAATATAGGTATGTGTAAATAATAATATGTATTACATAGATAAAATTAGTAATATGTATATTATACATGTAAGTATGTACCTACATAATATTAAGTGGATATCTCATTATTAAGTACAGTATTGTTCACTTATGTAATGTGACTAATGATGTTGAGGACAAAATAAAAAATAAGCAGTATCAAGATCGTTCAGTCCATTTTCCCTAGGGTTGCACACTCAAAATTTTGATTTCCCAATTTGCCATCAGATTCTGGTTTACCTATATGTCGATTAAACTTCGATCGTTGACATTCAATGCATGTTTTAACCCATTGGCCAACGTGACGATTCATATTTGGCCAATAAAAACGATTTTGAATCAACTTGCGTGTAGTCCTTATTCCGGGATGACATAAATAATTATGTACACTATCAAAAGCAATACGTCGAAATTTATCAGTCAAATAGGGTCTAATTTTATCATTATCTAAATTACAATAAATAAATGTACCGCTTTCAAGTAACATTATTTTCTTTAACCTATTATTAGCGTCTTTCGAATTATAGTCCTTTCCACCTAAGATGATTTCTGTGACACATCGATTTTTGACACGTGTAGAGATGTCGGTTACTGAAATTGTATCAATTGTTTCCGATAATCGATAATATTCTATATGGAAATGAAATCGATTTGAATAAAGTACCAAAATTAGTTTTTTCGGCATTTCGCCAACAATTAACTAAGGAAGCTTAGCAAACAACAGCAACAAAAAGTCAACAATAACAATTAGTAAAAATAACAGAATACCACGTAAAGTATCAATATAAAAATGCAACTTGTATACAAGGCTGACGTACTCGTACAGACGATTGACTCGATTGACAAACGATCACAAGATGGGCGCCGATTATATGATTTTCCAACTCTATGATTTTTCAACGATCCATTTCATGTACACGAATTGCGTAGGTATTATATTTTTGTGTTATTTTATTTTATTTTTCATTATATTAAACTAAACAATACTGTTTTTGATTTATAAGCTTAAGATGTTCCATTTTTATATTTTTGGTAATAATGCCGCCATAAAATAAAAATATTATGCACTAAAATTATTTTGACTTTTTAAACATAAAATACGTAATTCAGAACACGATGAAGTGTCACAGGAATCATCCTAAATGAAAAGGACTATAGATAATTGTAACATATAAGAATCTTGTTGTTGTTCCTTAGCAAGTTCTGCGTAATCTATTACAGTGGGACAACTTATTGTTGCGACTCGTGATAACGAATCTGCAACGACATTATCTTGCCCGCTAACGTGTCTCAAATCCGTTGTGAACTCGCTAATGAATATCAAGTGTCGTGTACGTCTGGGTAACTCTTTCTCGCTATTTACTTTAGAAAACGCGTAAATTAACGGTTTGTGATCCGTATACACCGTTAACTGTCGTCCTTCGACCATATTCCGAAAATGACGAATAGCCAAGTAAATTGCTAATAACTCCCTATCATACGTACTATACTTGCGTTCAATCTTAGATAGATTCTTAGAAAAATAACCTACATGAGTATCCGATGCGTCCGTCATAAGTGCGAGCGAAAAAATCTGCACTTTATAAACCAAAACATAGGTTGTTACCTCGGCGATAATAATTAATGACCATTTATACGGTCGCCGTAAACTAAGATCTATAGTTATTAACTTAGTACCAAATGTCTTAATTACACTACCGTTTGCCGCGTAAGGTTTATAATCACTACACAGTACACTCACTCGCGGATAGGTTATTTTTCGACACTGGTAAAATTAAAACATTTTTTTAGTCGGCTCTCCTGCTGCTTCTGCCACGCACAAGGTTGAATGTACTTGCTGGCGTTATGCTTATAGCAGTAATGAAAAAACATAATTGATGAAATGAAAAAATGAAAAAAGTAATTTATTTTTCCTTACATTTTTAACATATTTTCCTCCATTTCTAATGGGTTTCACCCTACTGCGATTTTTTTGCACTTTTTGTTATTTTTAAAGGGATGGATTGCCATTTATCATAATTGCCGAATGTCCGAAGAGTTGTGGGCAAAAATTACCACTATGTGAATCCCCGACAATGGAAAAAGGCTGCGTAGCAGGCCTAAAATCAGATTGCGAGACCAACTGGACTCTCATTGCAAGGAATAGACTAAAATTTCTCGCAATAGGAAGACGTGGCCGGAGGGAAAAGAGGTCTTTGCCCAGCAGTGGGACAGCCAAGGCTGAATAAAAATAAAAAAATACATCATATAAAATACAAGAAATTGCGTCGTTACATTTGAAAATGTGGTGGCGAAGTTAACCACTGTCGTATAATATAGACTTATAACAATGAATTCGATTCAATAACGAAACAGTATTCTGTACTATTTCAATTTAAAATTTAATATTCTTAATCTAAATTTCATATAACAAAACCGTAATATATGTAGGTGTGCAACGTGCAGTTAAAAGCATCCTTGGTCGATAAAATAAATTTGTTAAATTAAATAATCTCACTACGCATGTCAGGAAAGGGATGCAACGTGTTTGCAATAAGCCAATAGAACCTCGCTTATTACTCGACCCCATCTTGTTTTAACGTATTGATTTGAACTGCATTACCGACAAAATGGAAGGTGCAAGCCTTTGTTACCTTATTGGATATATAATATATATATTTTATTACGATAAGAAAATTCTTGATTGAATTATGAATATAAGTTGAAAATATGCAGCTTTCATAAGGTTTGATTAGATTTCTTAAGAGTGCCATGATTAAATTTTAAAGTGCACTTTTCTAGGAGAATTGGATGTCTACGTTATTTAGATGTGCAAGCATGATTAAATTCTTTATGAATATATCTTGATAGAATTTGCGGTTTTCATAAAATTTGATTAGATTTTATAAGAATTCTCTGATGAAATATGAAAATGCGCTTTTCTAGGAGAATTGGAAATATATTTTATTTAGATATGAAAACTTATGATTGAATTATGAATAAGAGTTAATAAAAGATGCTTTCATAAGGTTTGATTAGATTTCATAAGAATTCCATGATTAAAATTGAAAATGCGCTTTTCTAGGAGAAATGGAAATATATTTTATTTATATATTCATGCATAATTAGTTTCTGTACGAATATGATTTGCAAAAATATGCGGTTCTTATAAGATTTGATTAGCTTTTATAAGAATTCCGTGGTAAAATTTGAACATGGACTTTTTAGTAGAATAGTATATAGTTACATATATATCATGGAATTCTTATTTTTTACCGAGATTAACTTACTACCAATAACTAAAATATAATATGAATATTGTTGCGTTTATCACGATTTAGTCAACCACACCTCTGTTTTGGGTTAATCTAAAAAGTTCGTTCACTCGTTAAATCGAGTTATATCCGAGCTCAGTTTGACCTGTTGCTGAACGCAACAAGTGGTAGTTACCAATGTTTGTTCTCTAGTAAACTTTTCTTTGTTAACCAATGAGTTTTCAGTTCATTATACATTCGAACCAACTTCATAATGGAATCCGTCATAGTATGGAAGTAAAGTCGTGTATTTATGGTACATAATGTGTTGGAAATGTAATTGAATATATGATTAATATCATACTTGATTACAAAATCAATTTTTTTGCAGGAGGTTTGGGTATCAATAAAATTATAGGTGTTAGGTATGTATGTTTGTTAAAGCATTTTTTAAAAACCAGAAGTCGGTTTACGAAGTGCTCATTTTAGCCCCCGATTAACAAAGGGTGTTATAAGTTTGACGTTGATTTCTGACTGTCCTTATGTGTGATGTTTTTGGCATCGTAACTCTCAAACGGATAGTCCGATTTCGATGCTGTTATTTTATTTGAAAAACAGTCTGATGGCGTAGGTTTATAGGTGTGTTTGATGAAAATCGGATAATTTCATCCGAACGTTGGACACCTATTTTAATTTAAATTACCTACACAGTTTTATACTACATAAATAATGTATACTATGGATAAATAATTGCCAATTTAACATTTGTTAAGTACAGAAAAGTCTGTCATTGTTGAATGGAATCATTGTTACAAGTTTATATTTATACGAAAGGATAACATCGCCAACACTTTTTCCGATATAACGACGTACTTTTCATAAGTTAAATTGCCAATTATTTATTCATATTGTATGATGTGATATAAAAATTGGAATATTCCCAAGTTACGTTAATAGGACACGCCTACTAGACCGGGAGATACTGACACAAAATTTCGAGTCATTTGTAACAGGATGGCGGTTCTACAGGGTTCTTAGTACGCAATGACAAAAAGAAAAATGATGGTGTGAACGCTGGTACCAACTGGTGCTAACGCCCACGCGACTAAGCCGCCGGGCTTAGTCGCGTGGGCGTTAGTCGAACTCGTCGGAAAATAGCGAAAGTCAAACGATTTGTAACAGTATGGCACTTATTTTTCCTGTAAGTTTGAGGATCAACGAATATAAATACAAAATTTCAAAGATCTAGGTGTTGGAAATCTTCACTTATATAAATTAATAATAAATTTATTTTTCAAGTATGACAGCACTTTTTCCCCCTACTAGAAGTATGGCAAATATAATAATGGTCACATTTTATCAAATACTCTCCAAAAAGCCAAATGCAATACTGGTACAAAAAGATAGGCGAAATAAAAAAATTTTGCAGATTTTCGGCGGTATGGCGACTATTTGGAATCGTCCGAAAAGTATGGCATGGCGATTTTCGTAAATGGCTGCACGACGATGGTTACCTGTGCAAAAGTTAGCTTGGTACAAATGGTTGAATAATTGTTTTTTTTAAATCAACACATTCGCGTCGGTATGGCGGGCTGTAAGTCATACCGGAAAAGTATGGCATGACACTACCGCCTACTTCTTTTTTATGGGCTATCGGTAAATTCTAAAATTTTTGTGTTACAAATCGTTTGACTTTCGCTATTTTTCCGACGAGTTCGACTAACGCCCACGCGACTAACCCACCGGTACCAGCGTTCACACCATCATTTTTCTTTTTGTCATTGCGTACTAAGACCCCTGTAGAACCGCCATCCTGTTACAAATGACTCGAAATTTTGTGTCAGTATCTCCCGGTCTATACATATAACATACTGCTACAATTTGGTACATTGATCTGTTTAATTGATTTTGATAAAACCTATCCAGTTAATTAAATTAAAATTTTAATACCCCGTCACTATTTCGTGATGGTAAGTATTTTAAGATGGACAAAATTAAATCTGCACGACGTGTAGGTATTGTATTTTACTATTTCATTTGATATTTAGGTACTTAATTGTGAAAAAAATATTCAATCCGACGTTGTGGGGTGGCCGCCATGATGGACAAATTTTCATGGAACATATCTAAGAAGCAAGGAAACTGGATTTGAAATAAAGAAAACTGCATCGAAATCGGTTTATCATTTTAATAGCTACGATACTACAAGCATAACACACAAAGACAAACAGAAATTAACCTCAAACATATTACACTTTTGTTTGTTCGTCGGGCGTTAAAAATGAGATACGTTTGAAATTGACTTGTTGTGTTTGAAAAATGCTTTGACATACATTCAATCCTCATACCTACCAATTGCCTACAAATATGCAGTTAAAAAAAATCGAAGCCCTAATCCGTCATGATATCAATAAATACTATATTCCATTGTATTTCCAATATATTAGATACCATAAAGGCATTATGAATACCATATCGCAGTTGTTCAAATGTAAAATAAGTCTCACAAATAAAGAAAAGTTTTCCAACTCCAATCGAGTATCTTTTCTACAGTAAAACGTTAGTACGACCTGTTGCATTCAGCAACAGGTCAAGCTGAGCTCGGCTATAACTCGATTTAACGAGTCAGCGAACTTTTGAGATCAACCAAACACCAGAGGGGTAGGTGACTATATTGTAATAAACGAAAGAATGTTAATATTATTTTAGTTGTAAGTAGTTAGTAAAGTAAACCCTATTATTTTTAATATTCCCCTAAAAATGTCCATTTCCTTATTTCTACTATTATTCCCCTTAAAATATACATATCTAATATGTAAAGTTATTTCATAATCCATCAGTATTA
Organism: Colias eurytheme; assembly: GCF_061535395.1. Taxonomy (NCBI): domain Eukaryota; kingdom Metazoa; phylum Arthropoda; class Insecta; order Lepidoptera; family Pieridae; genus Colias; species Colias eurytheme. Next base: position 3,607,799 of record NC_142980.1, read on the forward strand.
TAATCCCCAGAAAAATATATTCATCCTCAATGTATCAGAGTTTTTATGAAACCGCATTTTCCATTTCATATTCATAATTCAATCAAAAGTTATATCTGAATAAAATATATATCAAACAAGCCAACAAAGGCTTGCCTAGGCTCCATTCTCGGTATCGCAGCATCAAATCAATACGGGATACAAGATGGGGCATAATCAGAGCAGCATCGACTATTTGCTCGATGCAAGTATGTTGCATCCTTTTCATTGACATGCGCAGTAATACAACTGCGTCGAAGGATTCCAGGTAGCCTAGCTGTATCTAGGTCATCCAGGGAGCTGGGGAAAATCAATGATAGCTGCTACCCACGCTTTCCAGATTTTACTGCGTAGGATGTTCCAACCCTTGATATTTTATGTACTTGCAAATGCAACCTACACTTAATAGATATTAAATATAATAGATATTGCCGTGTGGGCGAATTACTTGATATAATAATGCACCCAACATCCATCTCTAACACGTAATCGAAATACTTAATTACAGTATTACACTAATTCACATATAATATCAATAAAGGAGTCAAATATGTTAATGTAACTTGCTATACCTTTTTGAACCAAGCTATTCCATAAACGCTTTAAAAACATTACGAAATCTCTTGATATTTCTTAATTCTTGACATATTTCAATAATGATATGATATTTCAAATGCAAAATAAAGCAAAAGAATAATTACGTAACATTTCAAAAAGAGTTTTTACGCAATTTACCCGAAGCAATAGATTTCATGAACAATTCTTTCCGAGTTGGTAACTTGAAAAAGTTTATCGTGTGGGCGTTTTCATTATCATTGGCATGGTGACCAAAAGTTTCAACTGTTTTGGTGGATTTTGCAATTACCTTCCAAGTACTTAAAAATGAAGGATTTTAACTAATTATATTGAAGAAATTTATAACGAAATGTTACTTGAGTTTAAAAACCCCCGACTTTTGTGTTTTCAGCCATCTTGAAGTTAACATTTAACATAGTATAGCCAAGCCAAGCCTTACTTGTTGCTTGCATTTGATATTCACACGATAACGATTGCAATTTCAAAGTCAAATTGCTGAATAGTTAAGTTTAAAAAGTCGCCAGAGTTAAACTTTAAATTTTTGAAAAAAAACAACGTAGCATTTGGGGTCCATTGTAAGATTTTTTAAAATAAGTAGACATATTGTATAAAAAATGGTTAGTTTAGTTTAGGCGCTAAATTTATTAATTTGCCAAATTTCATAACGATCGGATATAATAAGGGCCAATCGGAAGTAGATTCAACAAATTATTTCACGTATTTCCTAGGTTACCCACAAATGCAATAACAACTGTCGATCACCATGTTTTATGATACACTTTTCAAACTCAAATTGAGCTCGAACTCATTTTTTTTTTCATGTAAACGTTTTTTTAAACTTTTCTTTTGAAAGTCACTTTTACCGAGAAGAATCGATAGTTAAAAAACTCTATAGCTAGGAAGCCATTGTACAAAATATCAACCCGAAATAAATTAGTGACGAAGGATCCTTGTGCATATTACCCGGTTCATGAAAAGCAGCGTACAGAAACCAAATGTATTTCATATTATAGAAATTAGTTTTACTTTTTATTCAATATTTCTTTTGCTACGCGATGCAAATGGGAAAAAAGATTTTCTACGTCTGTAAGTAATAATGAATATTATGTATATCGAGTATCGACACGACATACAGCAATGCCTTCCACTTTATGGAAGCTGAAGCTTTCCCATGGTACTTAAAAGTGCTCGACAAGCTTTCTACATAAATTATAAAACTTCAAATTTTTTTTTGTGATTTATAAGACATCTAGACATGATAAAAAATGCCATGTCAAAACCCAAACCTATAAGTGCAATAATCTCAACAAAGTGTACCATAAATTTTTTAGATTGTGGAATAGTATAAAGCTCGCTTCGCCAGCCTAATTAATTATTAAAGGCAAATACGTTTAAAATAAATTTCATCGCCAATTTTCTAATAGAATTTGTAATAAGATTAGTACAGAAATAGAATGCCAATATCACAGTGGGTAGCAAAATAGTCTGTGAAGACTGGTTATATAAATTGAAATCTGCAAATAATATTGAATGGCATAACACAAATTTCAAAAGAAGATATTTTAAAATACGTCTACCCAGGAGTAATGTAAAGCATATTCGCAGAGGCATCCGAGAAAATTCGCACATTGTTGGACATTGGCATTCGCATTGCAAAATATTGTAAGAATGCTTCGCGAATATGACAATCGGAATTGAAGTTTCTGAATAAGCTGAAGCCCGTAAGGATTTCAGAATGTCTAATCATAATAATAGTACAGTTCTAATTCAGCTCTCGAGAATTTCATTTCACGTCCACTGCGGTCCAGATCACATTATCTCGATTCCTATTTATCGTCTAAATTAATTCTACTACTAAAATCAAGATTTTTATTTCTATTAAAATTTAAAATCGAACCAGAACTACATAAGGGCCATTAAGTTACTATTTAGACTATTTTCATATTTTGAATTTTACTCCCTTTGACTTGTGAGAACAAGGGGTTCATGCTGAGTATTGATTGCGAAGTATTTATAGGATACTAGCGGTCCGCCCCGGCTTCGCCCGTGGTACATGTTTACGTTTTCTCTACATAAGAACCATCCTCGTACTTCAAGGAATATAATAAAAAAGAATTATCGAAATCGGTTCAGCCGTTCTCGAGTTATGCGCAAAATGTGTTGGTACACATTTTGCGATTCATTTTTATATATAAGAAGATAAGACTTCCGAGAATCTCAAAGTGTTGAAATATTGAGTTTATAAACAAAAGTTTCTCCTTTTTTTAAAGCTATAATTTATTTCGACATTTTCAAGTATTATTTATTACAACGACCTTTTTCTTATCGTAAACATTTGGTAAACTAATTATAAGCCCTGTAAGTACCACGTCATTTGAGTAACACATGTTCACAACTTGTGAAGATTTATATTATAGTTTCTTAGTAGTAAGGAAAAGAAGTAGCCAAACACGGTCATAAATAAAAGTGTAATGTTGAATACCTTCGGTACTCTATTTGAAGTTAAATAAAGTGATAATATTAAAACAACAAAGTTCTTAAATTATTTAGTGAAAATTAATCACACCACCACCCATAATCCCAATATAAAGCATACCAAGTCTTATGGAATTCTGCAAAATATAAAGGAATAGACGCTACGTTATTTTCCTATGTGTGGAAGGACAACAATGTGTGAGGAATAGCTTACTATTAAAATAAATAATAAATTGAGATCGATATTTAGTAATTTTCACCAACATCACAGAGTAGTATATTCAACAATGATAATTTACTCATTTCTTTATTCAAGGTAGTACAAAAGTAATTAAAACATAGGATTGTGACTTAATTTCTGAATAACAAAACCTTGAATTTATTGTAAAAAAAAATTCTCAGGAAAACGAACAAGTAATAGTTAAGGGAACCTGAAAAAAGTGTGTGGCAAGTTTTATATGAATTCGCTCAGTAGTTGCATTAAGACATGATGTAATGAAACACACAGAAAACACAGACAAACAGTATTACAGACTACAAAAAAAAATTGCAGTTTTAGGTTCAGTACCATTTTACTTTGACCTGTTGCATTTTAATAACAGTGAAGATAAATTTTAATTCTCATTACAACTAACAATTCCTCTGAAAATACAACAAAAGCCTTATTTTTTTTTCAAACACAACAGTAATATTCGCATTGGCATTGGTGAACGTCGGCAGCAGCTATTTGAATTCGCATATGCATTCGCGTGCAATGTTCAAAATATTATGGGCCCTCTTCACAATGAACAACGTTGGCCCAACAAATTATCTTCGATGTTTGCTGCGATTGCGACGAATAATAATTAATAAACATCTACAATGACGGCCGATCATTAAAGCCCTCTACACTATCGAGTTTGCCTCTACTCGCCCAACGCTGCCCATTTTGAAGAGCGCCCACTAGCGCCCATAACATACGTTACATCAGGCCCAGGCTGTCAATTAATTAGCTTACTTCAATAATAATATAACAATCTGTGATAACAATAAAGTTATTCGCATTATTGGAGACAGCTGTCAGAGACAAAGTTTCAAGTGCACGTCATTCACATTCGTACAAATACCACAGAATACATAATAGTAGCTAAACGCTACAGAACGGACACTCTCCGCCTCCCGCCAAAATTAAACTTACCTCACCCCCGCGCGATCAGACATAAAATGGGCCATATTTTTCTGCAAGGACGATACGCAACGAAGATTGACAACATTAATCAAATTGACTTAAAGTAATTTTATTATTTTGGATTTGTGATTATATCGTTTTTTGTAGAAAATGGTTAGATATTGTGCTGTTTACGGATGTATTTCATCAGAAAAACGCGAATTTTTTTTTACGCTAGTCACAAATCTGCCAACCATAAAGCGTTAACCCACACATTTGCAGTCTCTACAGTGTGACTGTCAAAACGATCATTTTGTATGGAGTGTCCGGGGTGTGCAAATACGTAAACACAAGTGAACGACGTCATTCGAAATTCGTGTTTTTTTTTCATACATGAAGGTAAATACTCGTAAATTGTCCGAATGTTTGCACGAAATTGAGTGCCCCGTTGTCTATTACAGTAGAATTAGCGAAAGAGTATAAAAAGAAATAAAACTTTTATGAGCTTTATAGTGAGACTAAATAAAAATCGTCCTGAATTTTTTATACTTACACTTGGTAATATTGAAGTGCTATGTAAAATTGTATTTTATAGAAAAAAATATTTTAAAGAGTAAATATCGAGACATATTTATGTGCAATGTGCAATCATAAACAAACCGATCGATTCGAACGGTTGTATGAAGCTATGTCAATTTATTTACATTACAAGGTTTAAGATGAGCATACGTTATGTACGCTATTCATTGCACGTTTTCTTGAGCTTGTCAAGTAAGAAAAAGAAGCAAAGCTGCAACTTAATTCAATTTATGAGACATAAACACTGATTTTACTCGACTGCATCGGACAGCGAACTAACTGCAGGCATTAAGCTGGGCTTACATGTGTCACAAGTTACGCATCGCGTCGGTTGAAAATATTTCCTTTTATTTAGATAAATCTGGGCTTTACTTCGGCATACTCATATCTTTGTAGAAACATTACAACGTATGAAGTTAATTTTATTATATTATGTTTATATATAGTAACGATGCACACATTACAGACTTTTACTAATAATTGATAAAATTTTTCGAACAATACGAATAATGGATGAAAACCGTTAAGCCGGGCACACGGGCTCACGACGCGATCACACAAACAAATTTTATATAATTATTGGTTTTAAATGCTAACCAAAAAATTAGAAGGCACCCTGTGTTACTTTATCTAAAAAAAATTCCATGCATCAAGAAGACTACGAAAAACAGTAACTTGTTACTTTAAATTGTGAAAAGGGCATTCGATATAATGGCTGAGTATAATGGTTAGGTTTAGTTTATTTGAAAATTGTGTCCACCCACGGCTTCACCTGTTTAGGTATTAGGTAGTATAATTGTCCGTATTTATGCAAAATGGAACCACTCGACAAATTTCGTTTTTTACTTTTATTGAAGAATACTCATTCAAAAGTGGTCTAAATTCTTATACAAACAAGAACCACATGATTTTTACGTTGGAAACAAGGTATACTAAAAGCAGAAAGGAACCACCAGCAACAACGAATAATACCATATTAAGCAAAACCGAACCACAGCACCACGGGACTGCTTTGTTCAAACAAATAAACGATATTACTATCATGTCATTTTATACAAAACAGATCCACACCTACTTGGTACCATTATACATTACACATATTTCTATTAATAACAATTATTTTTAATACACAAAATGGAACCAGGTTTCTGTGGTATGGTTATGCGTAAAATAAATACACAATTTGATTGTAATTTTTTATTGCAAAATAAAACCACAAGCATTCGGTTCTATTATGCATAAATAAATATTGTAAAACATTGTGAAACCCATCATCGCTATATGGAACCAAATGCCTTGACTTGTACAATGCTTCTCATCTTTAAACAACGTATTTCATTACTTAAATAGCTCAAAGTGCAAAACTCCAATTTTTTAAGTAAAACGTCGAACATCTGTCAATATAGGTGACATTCAGCGAAGTAGTTCGAATACGTGACGGTGTTTTTTTCCTCCGCGAAGTAAGTTCTATTGTTTTTGTTAATTACCTTTAAAATTAAATGTGAAAATGTTTAGTAATAAATAAATAAGCAAGCAATGGGTAAGAAAAGCATTGGAGACGAACACCGAAGATAATAATGAAGATACAACGGGTAAGTAGTTATTTAATGCATTTAAGTACTTATTGAATCTGAGATGCAGGTACGCTTTATCCACTTTTGATTCATTCCCGATTGTGGTGTGATTTTAAGAAGATAGTTCATTAAGTAAGTACAAGAGGAATCCTCTGTGGATTTACGTATTTTTTAACGACAATGTCGTTGTTCACGGAGGCGCGGCGAGTCGAATTAAGAGTCATTTTGTTACGATTCATCTGTCATTGTGAGATGAAACTACTAAAGTCTAAACCCTGTTTTAAAAATAACTGTCGATGATCTAGGTACCTACCTACTATTTTGGTAAAATACGTTTAGATTCAGATTCAGTACAGTACATTCAGCCACATCATTCAGCGCATATAATTATTATTTGTTTGATTTTAAAACTCGCGCGGCTACTGTTTTGACCGGAACAAGGCCCTAGCCTGCGAAATTCAAAATTTTAACAAGTTTATTTAATTTTTTGCTAGGGTTGCCTCTGTTGCGTATGATTTTTAGGGTTTCGTACCCAAAGGGTAAAACGAGACCCTATTATTAAGACTCCGCTGTCCGTCTGTCTAGTGTCTATCCCTCTGTCTCATGAACCGTGACAGTTAGACAGTCGAAATTTCATATTATGTATTTCTGATGCCGCTGTAACAACAAATACTAAAAAAAGCAATAGCAAATGCAATAGCTTAATAAATATTTAAGGAGCTCCCATACAATAAGCCGTGATTTTTTTGCCGTTTTTATAGATAATGGTACGGAACTCTTCGTTGCGCGAGTCCGACTCGTACTTAGCCAGTTTTTTGTACATGGCGCATGTACATACAACATATTCATAGACACGGCTTTATAAGAACTAATAATATTTTGCTGTCGCCATATACCTACCTACGTATAAAAGCCACGCGGCTTTATTGTTTTGATTGAAAGCTTTTTTCTTTTTATTACAGAAGATAACGAAGAACCTTATACGTCGCTGCTTCTGGAGAAGCTTTCTTCACCTTCTAGCGATATTCAGTCCATATTACATCTCATTCCACAAGATGCACAGTTTTTATAAGGGTCTCATTAGTGATGATGCAATAGAAGACCACATAGATGGACTAGACACGGTGGATTTCGAAATCCAATTTGATGATAACGTCGAATAAACGTCCTATATAAGTATTATTTTATATATTTTATTAATTAAAGCTTTAATTACGATATTATAAATACATAGTTTCATTTATATCATTAAATCCCTGGGATGTGGTTCCTTTTTGTATAAGAGAAAACCTATCAATTGATAAATGTTAAAAGGAACCACATGCACATTTTCTTAATTATCTAGAAAGTTTAAGAATATTCAGTGCAAATTTATATACACATACTTAAATAAGTAATTTATCAATGAATTTAAATAAAATAAATTTTAATTTTACTTCATCTAACAGAGCTGCAAATGTTTTTGTAAATCCTTTGATATCTCAGAAGTGCGTTTTTGCTGGGTGGTTCCTTTTTGCTTAAATACGGACAATTTGTATAGATTAATTATAGACTAAACACAATAGACGCCTCTCAGCGGGGTCGACAGATCTATCACCTAACTGACGTTAGGGAACGGGAAATTTTTGGTATTGAATAAATAGCAAAGCTCGATGTATTTGCATTATAATCTAATGAAAAATATTCCGGGAATTAGCAAAAAATGTTACAGATAATTTTTGTCGACAGATTATAATCTTACTAACGGTGACACATACATATTGTTAATATAACAATATTAAAAAATTAATATACCTACGTAAAGATGTAGATTATATTTAGACTAAAATACTAATAATAATCAAACACCAGAAAATTATAATAAAATTAGTCAACGTTTATAACCATACTTTAGCGAGTGTCGAATATTATTCAACATTTCGATTTCAGTGACAAAAAAATATTATAATAGAAACCCACTCTAAAAGGAAGAAGACATAACAAAAACAATCGTCCAAGGGCGCTCGTATACCTAGGTTCCGTATACATATTAGATCTTTTGATCGCGTTGACCTATAAGCACCTATAAGTTACATTTTTCAGACAAGATAGACTCAAGTCTTATTATTTTAAGCTTCATATCTTGAGCGATTATTGAGAAAAAAGTCTTGACTCTTGACTGACGGCCAGACGGAGCGATGAATAACGTAATATGTATAATAAATGTTCAGTTTTTCCTTTGGAAGTACGGATACCTGAAAATGAATCCTACAGGCTATCGGATGTCGGGAAGTGGGAAAGGTTGTTAAAGGTTTATTACATCGTTTTTCTCTATTTCCTGCAAAACGTCCTACAGAAAAAACTGACTGGCAAAGTAGAAGTGACTAAAAGATCTACAAATGGTGTTTGCGGCAAAGTTTCAAACTTTAGCAAATATATGGCGAGATATCGTTAAATTGAATTTTGAAAAAGTGTGAATATTATGCGTGCAGTAGTTTTTGTGTTTTTCTTTTCCAATTTAAGTAAAAAATATATCCTGTGTATTTTAGACATAAAAAGATAATTTTTATGGAATTTCGTAATAATATAAAAAAAATTGTAAGTAAGATAAAAATAAAAAACCAAAAACTGTTACTTACCAAAAAATATGGGAAAAAGTGTTCACACAAAAGTTTCTTTTTGTTACTTACAACTTTACGATTTTGTTTTATTTTTTTGGTACCTACTTATATTCCTTTCCTTTTCCATAAGGTTTCCCATTGCTGTTTTTTTTTTCAATTTCAAACGGCTTGGAAATACAATTTCGAAATAACAAGATTTCAAAAAAATCTTAATTACACAAAAAAATCTTATTTTATAAAAATTGTTATTATGTAAATAAATATCTCCTAATGTGAAGACTGCAAAAAATATTTCTTCAGTTTCTCGTCCATCTCCCACTCCGCTTTCATTATCATCCTGATATAACCATAAAAGATACAAATCGACCTATAAAAAACACAATAATTGCGCTATGGAACATTTTCCTCACCTGTCAAATGCTGCAACTGCGTATCCTCAGACCACGACGCCGGCGAGGCCTTCGGGACCTCGTTGATGCTGTTCGGATCACGCACAAACTTGACGATCGCATCCCTTTTGTTATCGCCGTTGTAGATTGTGCGAAAACGGCCCTTCCTGTGTAAGAATTAGATTATAAAAAAAAATAAATAAAAAATCTAGTCAGATTTTTTGATCGAGAGCTTAGCTTAATTTGGACGGTATTCTTTTTCATATAACCTAAAAAATAAAGTAAAAATTTTAATAAAAGAAGATAATTGAACTTACTCATAAAAGAATATTGTTGGAAAGCCTGTGATGTTGAATTCGACGCGAATTTTTGCATTGTCCGGCTTCGACACATCAATAGCGGCCAACATTGCTTCACCCTAAGAAAATTTATATTTAAATTTATTTGTTACGATATTATAAAGCAATGAATAAGATAACCAAAACCAAAAATTAAACAAAAAATTTAAAAAAGCCATTTTTACATTCATTTCAATGTTGTTTAATGTCTAAAACCACACCATTCCATATACAAAATAGTAACTCACCTTCAAATCGTTCGCAGCCTTTGCATATTCGGGTTTCAATACTTTGCAGTAGCCACACCACGGCGCGTAGAACATGATCGTTGCCTTCGTTTGCGTCGCCGATGCCTTCTTCAAGAAGTTTGTTATTGCCTACCCAAATAAAATCCCTATTAACATGTATATAAAAAATTCGGGAAACTCAATTCTGAATACGTATAACAAAAGCAATTTATTACAAAGCTCTCGTATATATCCGCAAGAAACCAAAGTAGGTATATTGTAATGTACATATATGTATATTACAAAAAATACTACAACTCACTCATTTTTTGTGACTTAACATAATTTCTCAAATCAGACATAACCACATAAACATAATAGACTACAGGCCCGTGTTGAAAAAATTATGGGTCATTTGACCCACCAGGTGACCTATCTAGAACGATATAAGAGAATAAAATAATAAGATTCAGCACTATGACGTCACTTGTAAGCTGTCCACCTGAGTGCAGATGAGAATTCGAAGGTTCAGGTAGAGATTTTCTCCCCTTGTCACCATGATTTTTGTACGGCGTTGCGGAATAATTGATTAAAAGTAGTATAGAAATAGTATGACACAGATGCCGTACAAAATCAAATGACCAAATTTACCCCGGCAACTGTCGAAAAATAAAAATAAATTTCGACTTTGTGGACCACAATTTTTGTACGGCATCTGTGTCATACTATTTCTATACTGCTTTTAAGCCATTATTCCGCAACGCCGTACAAAAATCATGGAGACAAGGGGAGAAAATCTCTACCTGAACTTTCGAATTCTCATCTGCACTCAGGTGGACAGCTTATGAGTGACGTCATAGTGCTGAATCTTATTATTTTATGCTCTTATATCATTCTAGATAGGTCAGGTGGTGGGTCAAATGACCCATAATTTTTTCAACATGGGCCTGTAGTCTATAAGTAAAACAAAAGCATTCTCCTACATTTCTCACTTTGTCATAATATGGTCTCTTTATATAAAGAGGGACCTACCGCAGAATTGGCAAGGTGGTACACATCAGTTGCAGTAGGGTCTTCCTCCCACGGCGCATCACCCGTTGGATCCAATAGGAAACTAACAATCGAGTTTACAGTCTCCGATCTCTCATAGTCTTTATGTAATTCACCATCCTTATAATGTTTTATATAATATGCTGCGGCATTGTCGATTTTAAGCTTCTTACAGAGCTTTTTGCCTTCACTCCCAACACAATCAATCAACACCAATGTAGCTCTACCTTTCAATTTGTTAGCTGCCTCGCTAAAAGTAGCGAGTATGGTTTTGGCATTCTTATGATTATTTACGTACAGTACTAATACATTTGTTTTTGATCTCATTAACTTTTTAAATTCTTTGAAGTCATCCACTTGTGTCACGGACGATGTCTGTTTTTTGACTTCTTCACTGTCTTCTATACATAGGAAGAGCAAAAGTAGCTGCAAAGAAAATGAATATGTAATGTAATAAAAAAAATATTCCTATATGAATAAAAGTTTGTGTTCGCCACCCAAATCTTTTTTTTTTTTCAAAAACTTATTTTCGTATTTATTTTTTTTTGTCAAAAACTTATTTTCGTAGCTTAACGCAGTAAAAGGTAAGTAAATAGTAATGCGAACAAAATTGTAGACAAGTCAATGAAAATCAATAAATGTAACTTTGTACTACGTGACCAAGCCAACTAGACCCTTTTCAACTGTGACGTCACCCGCCCATGTCTCGGGTACAGATAGCAAAAAAAAATTAATAATATCACTGTTCGCTCTCCGCTATGAATAGTCTTATTTTTCCCCATTTCGAGGGCTGTCTATGAATAACAACACAGTAAAAACTTAAACAAATAACAACGAAAAACTTAACAGTCAACAACAAGCTTTAACGATTAATAATAAAAAGTACAGAAATAACTAGCGATGCGAAACGTACGAATGCGTCGATGCTGCGAACCGTACTAAGGCGAACGCGGTACCTGAGGCGGTAAGCGGGCGGGGAGGCCGCATTCCACCCGAGCGTCTAGTTGGCTTGGTCGAATAATAAGTGAATGTACAACAAATAATGTCGTGTTTAATTTTCTAAAAGGGTTGCTAGTTTATGAAACAAAAGCCGGAAACCCTTTTTCCAAGAAGAAGAAGAAGATTTCCATTTCATATCCACAAATCATTCATTGAGGCATATAACAGCTTAGCAAAGAAACAATTTTAGCTCTTATCCTTTCTAACGATAAACTCCCTTTAATGTAGAACCACAGTAGACAGAATAAACAGTATGGATAGTACATACAAAACGTTCGAAACGGCTCACGCACCCAAACATGCGCGGACGCAGCGGTGTTGTCAGATTTACTAATAACAAGTTATATGGATCACCCTTCTATCTCCTAAAATATTGTGCGATAAAAATGTTAAAATTACGAAAGAGGAAATTGAAAATTTAAGCAACTTCTAAACTAATTACCTGATTAGTTGAGAAGTTGCTTAAGTATGAATTATAATTAATAGTTTTTGTCACAACAAAAAACTTTGCCTCTCTCTCCCACCGCTTTTTCTCGACGGCTTTTAGTAAATTTTGGACACCTTAAGGTATTACTTACTGTAAGTACCAGCTTTCCAAGATATAGTAATTATTTGGAATTTATCGCGGAAATGACATACTTATAAAGTTTATATATAAGTAAAAAAAACCTTTTTAAAAATAAACTTTTATTTAAGAGACATAATCCGCTAGTTTGGTTCAATACATGGCATAATTTTAGCAATCCCTTTTATTTGACACTACAATAAATACCTAATGTGTCCGCCATCTTGGATATGCCGCCATGTTGGATTTAGAATGACGTCACACATGCAAACCGAACATAGATACATTGCAAGTTAATAAAAACTGAAAAAAAATGTTAAAATAGTTAAATCTCAATAAAGCTGAGTTTTTTTTTTAATTACATCAATTTCTTTAAATCAAATGTTTAACAAAGTAAAAATAAAAAAGTAACAGCCCTATTGAGTCAAAGGCATAGTTGCTTTACTGTTTGTTCTGTCTACTGTGGTAGACATGTGCAAATTCCATATATAAACTCTTTACAGTGATACAGGCATTATTTATTACAAAGAATACTAGGATGGTAAACGTATAAAATAGATTTTTTCCCTAAGCACAGGTACATTTGGCCTGCCTATAGCAGCTGTCTCGCTTTAGTGATACCATACCAAAATGCAAAAAAGCCTAAATGATCAAATTTTCAAATTAAAATTAATGTTCATTATAATCTATTGTATTGTATAGTGCTTCGCATACACATTGGCTCTCCGAAACAGCTGAGGTCCGAAACTCTTCTCCGTTTAGTCAATCTACTGATAGGAAAAGCGATGAATATTTTATTTCCATTTGGCTTGGTTCCTTAGCATATTGTAATTTAAAGTTTACACTATATATTTTAATAATTACAGGTCTGTATTTAGGAAAGTGAAGTAAAAATCTAATAAGTAATTCTACAATTATTATGAGTAGAAAGTTCACTTAATTGATACATACTTTCAACTAGATACACTAAAATTTAACAAATTTAAAAAATTAAACATACTTAGGCATCGCTACAAAATAAAGAAGATATACTTATACTATTATCTGCATCTAATTAGGTATCAACTGTGGTAGTGTGTAGTGTAAGTTTTTTTCTATATTTTAATTGCATTAAAAATTATTTTTTATTTCATAGACCTCAAAACATCATAAGTATATGCTTAAGGTTATAGTATACAAATGACTTCATTCTTCCAGAATGTTACTCGATATTTCGTCTTTTTGTTTATGTTAGAAAGTTGGTATTTCTAAATAATATCAAAAAGTGTTTGCATTATATATTTATTTACAAATAATAGCTATAACTTAACAAGAATACAACAAATAACATTGTTGTGCGGCCGGCATGGCTTGTCTATCCGGCACTCCGGCAGTCGCCTACATATTTATAAATAGCGAAAATCAATAACCTATGATGGTTAAAAAAATGATAAATAACTTACCGTAAAACACAGAAAGGATATAACACGCATTTTGAAGCTTAATAACTAAATGTCTTCGCGAAATAAGAGTAGAATCTCTTATTTATATTAATAACACCTTGATAGAGTTTTACATTTGCACAATACAAGTCAACGTTTCGACTTCCACCCGTTATCTGCCCTAAAACCTCTCCTCTCAGTCGCAAGCTGTGCCTGTCTAGAGTCAAGAGCGGCAAGATTCAATCGTTTAAAGTTATACGTTTTCATAAATTAATAACTACTGTGCTTCGTCACCACACCTGCCATCTTCATGTTCCTAAATATACAAAGAATTATGCAATGATTTATTTTGTTTTTCTCGAAATTGAAAAATATAATAATTTAAATACATAACAAGTCAAATTTTTAATTATATTCAAGATTTCAAGACTGGACTTTTGAGGTGTGATTTGTCAATATCCTATACGTCAAAACAATAAGTCAATGTGAATTGTGAACAGATAAATAATGACATGGAAACAATCATTTTTCTATTTTATGATGTTGTACAATTCCACTACAATTCTGTTTAAGATGAAACGAACCCACTACTGTCTGACCTATGCCCGACTCTATATTATATTAATTATATTAGCTGAACCTTAGAATATCTTATAATTTTAACATATTATTTCAACTCTTTGTCGTAACTAAAAGATAAGGTACGAAAGGAAATAGGTACCTATCATAATATTGTATTTCAAGATCCTATAGATAGCTATAATACAATCGACTTGAATAATTACATGTAAGAAACAGATTTTGTTTGTTTATCAAAATTTAACTACCTAGTTAGGTAGTTACTACTACATAATTTATTATATGATTTTAAAAATGACTATTCTGTGAAAGTAATGTGTACTAATCGAATATAACCCGGGCAAACTCCCAATTTATTATTACTTTATTTATTACTATTGAAGACTTATAAAACAATATAAAGAATAGTATTTTGATTCTAAAAATGGGTTCTTTTATGTTTTACTAGCTGTGCTTCGCGGTTTTATCTACGTAGTATTTGGATTCTCTTTGGTTTTACCACGCATTGTTCTGCTCCTATTGGACCCGTTAGTAAAAATATTCATGCAAAACTTGAAAATCCATGCAGTACGTAGGTACTTTTTGAGTTTAGCCCGGATATACGTAAAGACATACAGACAAACATTAAACGAATAGTTTTGACTTTCCTATGATTTCAATATTTGTGTAGATATACAATGTAGGTACCAAGAAAATAATTATTGCTCGTTTTTGTTCGATATTGGAGACGGCACCAAGTAGATGCTTGAAATAATCACAGAATGTCTAATTATTACATTAATACATATTTAAGGGGGAGTCTGATACAGCATTACGTGATTTTATGTCGTTCTATAGGTACGATTTTATGGAATCTTTTGTGCGCGAATCGCACTAGGTTTGGCGTGTCTGTCTGTGGCATAGGAATTTTTTTTACTATGTTTGATGAAAATTTGTCAGATAGCTGCCGCCACAAAGTGGCGGATTAATTGCTTTTCACAACTAACTCAATATGGGTATTAAATAAATAGTAACTATATACCTACCTAAAACTACATATGACAAATTTCAATTCCAATATGACGTCGAACACAAAAGGATAAGTTTTTTCTTCAGTTACTTTACAATTGTAATTTTTTGTATTTGTGAAAAAAAGATGTAATTTTTTGTATTTGTGGAAAAAATGTAGGGTATCTAAACAAAGGGAAAATAATACAACATTTTCATTTTTAAACATTTATTATTCATTTTGTGATACATACATTAACATAAAATAATTAAATCTACCAATGGATTACACACTTGGGTCATTAAATAACATAATAATAACTAAAGAACGCTAGTAATTAAGGTACTTGTAGGGACATTATTGGGTAAATATTTAAGAGCTGATGTTCTGAGATTCATCGGAGGCTCCCAAATCTATTCCAGTGTCGTTGGCAGCATCATCCACTTCCTCCTGAAATAATATTCTAGCTTAGATTTAATATTCTAGAAAAAAAATTTATTTTTTTTTTTCATTATAACTCAAGAACGGCTGAATAGATTTTAACGAAAATTGGAACTAAAAAATGGAAAAAAAAAACTCATAAGAATTAGAAAAAAATTACAAAAAATGTTAAATTACCCAACCGACCGAGGCAAATAAATCCATAAAAGAATTGTTCTCTGTTTCGAACATTGTTTTTAAAAAGCAATCATTAAAAAATGAAATAAAAGTGCATGTTTTTATTGAAAATATTATTTTAATTCTTGGAAATTTATCTATTCATACCAATTGGTGTAACTCTGAAAATATTTTTGTTCAATCAGGGAGGACATTACATAGGCATCAATATAACTTTTTTTTTTATTGTCGATTAACTAAAATTTACACGATATATTTACCTTATAGACATCCACGAAGCTCTGCACTTCTTCCAACATTTGCTTGTAGTGTAAATTCTCCTCACGCAAAGCCGCTTTAATCTGGCACAGTCTTTCATTCTCTTTAAGAGCCTCTTCCAACTCTTTTCTATAAAAGATAGAAAGACGTTACACATACTTAATATTTTTTAAGACAATACTTAACCGTCAATACTGGACAAAATTTGACTAAGCAGAAGTTACTAGGTTTTAAATACAAAAATAGTTGTCAAAATCGGTTCACCTAGTTGATAGTTTTGAGTTAATTAACAAACTCACAGAAAAAACAGTCGAATTGAAAAGTTTTTGAAGCTGGTTGCGTCCGCACTTTAACTCGTGTAATATTCTGGTTAAAAGTAGGTCTAGGTATGAACGCGTAATAAAGCGTTTTTTTTTTTATATTTAGGACTACCGTTATTAAATAACCCACGGAAAGAAAACATTTGGAAAAAAGATATTAACTACAGACGTGATGTCCACAAATTCGAGGAAAGTGTGATCTTTCTTAATTTTCAAAAAAAAATGACTTAGACCTCAAGACGTTTGGGATAGTTATAGTTTATATAGATGGGAAATTACCCCATCCATCACCCGCACTCACGTACTAGACTACTAGAGTATCCACCATTCTTGGAACCCGGTATAATATTTCAATTTTATAAAATCTTGATTGATTGATGTCTATTTTTTTCAAATAAATGAGTGGGTAGTGCTTATTATAATTACTAGATATCAAATTATTTTTCGCATTCAAGTGCTATTTGCGGTTTTGAATTCGATGTAATTACGAGTGTGGGCCTAAGAGATTTTGATTCACAAAGCGCACACCATTCTTATTATTCCGAACGAAAAACAAAATATGAAGAGTTTGCTTGAAGGCGCTTATCTCGGGAACTATTGATCCGATGAAAAATTCTCTCAGTGTGAAGTCACATAAATAGTTAGCTCATTTATCGACGAAGGCTATTTATTAAGGCGATTATAGATAAGATCATTCACTATTCGCTCAAGTGAATATTACACTGAGAACATCGAACACATTTCCACGTTATTTCCAAATTTTTTCGAACCACTTCTCTTACATGACATTAGACCTATCCAAATATACCTTACAAGAAGCTTGTATCTAATACACTAGATATAAGCTTCTTGATACCTTATTAATATTCTCATTCCCATTTTAAAACTCGACAACTGGCATTCACAACAGATTTTCGCAACCTCTACCACCGTTTTCGTATTCAATCTATATATTTTTAGGGTAACTTAACATGTGAACTTTAATTAATAATTAATTTTTAATTCAATACTAAAAACTGGTGTTTAAAAAAATATATTTTTTAAATATTTAATTAATCTCATTCTGGACTGCAATTGTTTAGGCAGCCCTTTTGCAATCAATTTAGTTGTTCTAGACCGGGATCCTATATTAACAAGGTATAAGAAATGAGGCTTAGAAGCTATTTTGTGTGTTATCTCATATTTGTCGTATTTTAAGTAATCCCATCGCTATACAGACTAACATTTAATCTTATATATTTGTTTATTAATTATCAACCATTTTAAAAAAGCAGAAAGTTTTCATTTTAACTGTCTTTTTTTTGGGTTTGTACGCAAGACTAAATGAACCAATTTTGATAATAACTATTTTTTTATTTCGAATTTAATTAAAAAAAAAATATATTTTTATTTTAAGTTTTAACCTTTGACAGATTTTTTCACATTTTTAATTACATAAAAGAAGATTCTACAGAATTTAGCAACCCATAGGATTGTTAAACAATGCTCTATTAATATCCACAATTAACTAATTGTGGATATAAATAGAGCATTGTTTAGGAGTAACTACTCTTTTTAAAACTGAAAAAGCACCAAATTAATTTTAATTCCTTTGTTTGATTTGTCTTCATTTGGATAGAGACAATGACTTTAAAAAATGATAGTAGATTATCCTACAGATTATAACAAAGACTTGTATGAAAATTAGAACCAAAAATTGGAATTCTTAACTACAACCAACACAACTATGAAGAAGCTCTTCAAAAGCTTCTATATCTTCCGGAAAACTCTTAAGTATTTTAAAAACGTGATTGATCAATAGAAATTTCTTCTTCTCCTCCTAAAAGTATGCAACTAAGAAAAACAAAAGAATACTGGGATCCATTTTTTGCTTTCTGCAACCGATGCTGGAACCTATAATAAAACACTTGGAAAAATCAATACTATAAAATATCTTACCTTTTCTCTTCAGCTTGTTGATACCAATAGTTGTTGCTATGCAGACGCAGAGCTATACCCCCATCATCCATATCAACTTGCACACTCCTAGTCTCCGACTTCTCATTTTTCTTGTTCTCACTATAACAAAGGAATGTGATTTTTTTATTCAGAAAAATCAGACCAATAAACCAATGTGCAGTAATCAATATTATTACGTAATTTGTGCCTTCTTTATTGATTGAGCTCAGAATAAAATTGTCATATTAACACTTAATTTATTTATTACACACTAAATTAAGGAATTATTAAAGGGTGATTAGAACAATATATCTATGTATACAATGAAAGTTAATGCACTTATTAAATATTAAATCAAAATATTCATTATAATTAATTAAATTCAGACGAAATTCAGGAGAAAGGGGAAAGGTATCCACCAATATTACTTTCTCCTGCCATTACATATATAAGTAAGCAAAATATATATTAAAGCAAGCATACTCTTAAAATTTTATTAGGCTTTACATATTAATTTCACTACAAAAATTATTAAAACATCAGCTTTTGACCTTTTGGTAAGAAAATAGGTAGACAAACAATGTGATTTATTGCATTTATGTTGCGATCTATTTTCGTCCCTGCTTCAAAGTTAATATTATAATTTTATGAAGGGTTTTATACCTACAATGATATTAAGTAAAGCGTAAAAAGCTGTTAGAATATTTACCGGACAAAGTAATCTTCTATTTTCTGTTTTCTCAATGGTGTATTTTTGGTATCATTTTCAGTATTTTCAGACTCCAATAAATTGGATGGCTACACAATTAAAAATAAATTAATAATAGTTAATAAACAATATATTATATCTAACACATCGAATTAATCACTTACAGCACTCATTTTGTTTTTTTTTTCTAAATGCACGGAACACGAATTATTATCAAAATCAAAAGCAGTACAAACAATTAAAATATAAATATTTAAGTTTAGAACTGGAAATGGAAAATATTCAAAAATCAACTTTGTTTGTTACTTTGTAACGTATTGTCAAAGACTAAGCACCGACACAGACCAAGTAGAGGTTGGACACTGACAGTTAAAAAAATTACGGCAGATGTCAAGCAGATGGGCGGGTCCGTAAAAAATTGATTCTTCCGTTCATAAACTTATGCACAAACACAGATCTAGTAGATCTGTGTGCACAAACAAAGATCTATAATTTCATTTATAATAAATTGCACTGTGGCTTTGTAATTATTTAAAACATACAAATAAAACAAAATTATTATTATAAGTTACTTTTTTTGCTGGTTCAATTTTAATTACTGTTATCAGTTTAAAAACCTCAAATTTATAAAGCTCAGTTTAAAAAAAATTGAATGCTTAATCTTAACGTAGATTTACTTAATCCCTTCTAATTTGTGAAATTGAGTTCACACTAAATTCTGAATTTCAAATTGAGTTTGTTTGTCATTCTTTCACATCGCAACAGAGCGATTTAGAGCAGGCTCCAAGGAGATGTTCGTTTGCAAAAATAGCGGACCTAAATCTGACTTCTGATATATATTTTATAGATCTCAGACATCCTATAGACAGATGTTGCCAACCAGTTTTGTGGTCCCCCTCCCCGCACCCCGGTAATTAAATATGGCATACAAAGAAAAAAATAAAAATTTCCAAAACATGCCGTGTGGGCTATCAAAATGTCTCAAATTAACAATTATAGTCCATTGTTTATTGAATCGTAAACAATCGACTATTGTTAATTATTTAAAATAATAATTTAAAGATATTCATGAGTTTTCAATCTATAGTTGGTTTAAAGTTAACTCAAAAATGGAGCATTTTCGTAAAATTTCTAAAAAATCTTAGAGAAAGTGTAAGAAATGTTATAGTATGCTATATATTCGTGATCTACTCAATAAGCTCTTTCATTTGATACCCCACACGGCATGTTTTGGAAGTTTTTATTTCTTTCTTTGTATGCCATATTTAATTACCGGGGTGCGGGGAGGGGGACCACAAAACTAGTTGGCAACATCTGTCTATAGGATGTCTGGGATCTATACAATATTTATCAGAAGTCAGATTTAGGTCCGCTATTTTTGCAAACGAACATCTCCTTGGAGCCTGCTCTAATCTTCACTACATAGTATAAAACAAAGTCGCATTCCCTGTCCCTATGTCCCTATGTCCCTTTGTACGCTTAAATCTTTGAAACTACGCAACGGATTTTGATGCGGTTTTTTTTAATAGATAGAGTGTTTCAAGAGGAAGGTTTATATGTATAATAACATCCATTAAATAGTGGAGACGTACTGTTATTTTTGAGGTTTCTAATGTGATGTCATGAAATTACATTTTTTCCGCTTACATTGCAAACGCAGGCTGAACCCTACGAGTTTTATCAAAATAATGTACTAAGTATTATACACATTGAAAAGGTCTATAGAAAAGTCCGCGATGGTATATGTCTATCTCTTATGGATAACCCACAATAACTTTTTTTTGTCATTTACTTTTTACGACAAATAATGGCTAATTTTCGATGTGATTTTAACCAATACAGCATTAATCCTTAACCAATTAAATACCTGGCACAGATAATCTTTAGATCCTGCGAAAGAACATAGGCTACCTTTTATTAGGCGAAATATGTACCACGGGCGAAGCCGGGGCGGACCGCTAGTAATATATATAAATCTCGTGTCACAATGTTTGTCCTCAATGGTCTCCTTAACCACTTAACCGATTATAATAAAATTCGCATACCATGTGCAGTTCGATCCAACTTGAGAGATAGGATAGTTTAAACATGTAGGTACCACGGGCGAAGCCGGGGCGGACCACTAGTTATACTATATAATTTTGGCATCTGGAGATAGTTCGATGTGAGCTAAATAGATAAAGAGTGACAATTTGTTTCCGTGGTGAGCAAAAATATTTAGATTTCAAAATCACAGTATTTCTCTTGGATATTAAAATATGTCATAATAATACTTTTATATTAGGTACCTTAGTTAGGTACATATTATTTCACTCAAGAGAGTGAAATAAGTGCCGTGGTTATTTGTTATTAAATCCTCAACCAGTACCTAATTTACATAAATGTTTGTTCTAATCACGTTTTAATTCACGAGCGCCTGAGCATCATCGACCAACCACTTTTCACGACAGTGACATTTCAAGTGAGTGCTGTCACATTAAGTGAATACTTAATTTATTAAAAAACTTATTCTCCACCTTTTATTGTTATTATTTCGGATAGTGTAGAGTTTTTTATCTCAGAAGTGTTTAAAATAATAAACACAATTTAAGATTAATTTAAAAATTAAAGCTAATTTGATGTTGTGTCATTCGCCACGAAAGAAGTCCTACGGTACCTAAAAGTACGAACTAAATTTGACAGATCGGACATATGGTTCAAGTCGCTGCAACGTGTTACCGAAACATTATAATTGGTAGGCAATTGGTAGGTATTGATCCTATAAATTTTCTCAATGTCACATAGGTCATAGCTAGTTAGTCTGTTCTCTTTGCACAGTACGTTTATGTCACAATTTTATTGGCTGATTTGTGTATCGAAAATCTGTTCACCAATCGCAGTGAGGGTTTTTAATTTTAATTTTTAACTCTGCGAGTTAGAAGTAGATAACGTATTTATTCTATTCTACCGGCGAGGTGACCCAGCTGACCGCTACCTACCTGGTGATCGCTACTTGCAACAGATAGTTGTTTTACTAAAGGCAAAAGTAAGTAAAATCTTTACTTAAAGCTATACATTTAATCAATTAAATCTATGTATATCTTGAGAAAAAGATTAATATAGGGATTATAAGTTATCAATGGCCGCTTTGATAGCAGACAATTAATTTCATAACTTTTATTACTCTGATTAAATCACGTATTATTACAGGCTAAAAATCAATCATGGGTCGTAAATTTGTCGTTGGTGGTAATTGGAAGATGAATGGTGATAAGAACCAAATCAATGAAATTGTCAACACCTTGAAGAAGGGTCCTTTAGACCCCAATGCTGAGGTATGTGCTATATACCTATTCGTACAGATCGTTGTATCTCTACAAATAATAAATACAATAATTTTAAAAGTGAAACTTTTATTACTTCGTCTCAAACTTTTTGGTCTGTGTAGCGCATGTCGCGTGTATCGCGGCTGCCGAGTAGGTATACCTACTCGGCAGCCGACCGTCACGCGACATGCGCTACACAAAGCAGTGTTCGGAACCGTTCGAACAGTTTCACTTTTACCGTGGTTTCATAAAACCACACAACATTTTTCAATTTTCAGGTGATTGTTGGTGTGCCGGCAATCTACTTGTCCTACGTCAAGGGCATCATTCCTGACAACATCTCGGTGGCCGCCCAAAACTGCTGGAAGGTGCCCAAAGGAGCATTTACCGGTACATATATTATTCTAGAACTTAAAAATATTTCCTCATCATGATTTTAACTCGAATTTACTTAAATTTTTTTGTATCAAATTAGGAAAATTTTATTTTGGTTTTATGATATATGACATGTACAATTTTTGGTACAGGTGAAATCTCTCCGGCTATGATCAAGGACATTGGTGCGAATTGGGTGATCCTGGGGCACTCTGAGCGCAGAACCATCTTTGGTGAAAAAGACGACCTGGTTGCTGAGAAGGTATTATACAGACTTCATAAATAATAGATGTTTTGGGATTACTAACTGTCATTCATAATATTATTTTGACTACATGTAAATAGGATTTCGTTGTATTTACAGTCTTTAATATCTAAATACATGTACAATATATCTTATGATTATTTTCTACTAACTTTCCGCCCGCGGCTTCGCCCGCGTTCTCAAAGAAAAACCCGCATTGTTCCCATTCCCGTAGGATTTCCAGGATAAACCTATCCTATGTGTTTATCCAAGTTACCCTCTATACTATGTGTGCTAAATTTCATGCAAATACATCCAAGGAATAAAGTTTAAGGTTAAAAGTTTCATACAAACTTCTATCCCCTTTTTTACCCCTTTAGGGGATGAATTTTCTAACATCCTTTCTTAGGGGACGCCTACGTTATGACATCTACCTGCATGCCAAATTTCAGCCCGATACGTCCAGTGGTTTGGGCTGTGCGTTGATAGATCACTATATCAGTCACCTTTGAGTTTTATATATATAGATTACATTATTTTATATTACAGGTGGCCCATGCCCTTGAATCGGGCTTGAAGGTTATCGCTTGCATCGGCGAGACGCTTGAAGAGAGAGAGGCTGGTAAAACCGAAGAGGTGGTTTTCAGGCAAACACAAGCCTTGGTGCCAGCTATTGGCAACAATTGGGACAAGGTCGTCCTGGCCTATGAGCCTGTCTGGGCCATTGGGACTGGCAAGACTGCCTCCCCTGCTCAGGTATGTGAACATATAAATTATTATTCGATTTTCAAAAGCAATTCTTATTAATGTGCTATTTTCATTTAAATGTCTTCCTCAAACTCAAACATTCATTTATTCAATTAGACTACTATTTAGTAGCACTTTCGAATCGTCATTACGTAAGTTTTTTTTAACATTTACCACTGTAAGTATGTAACATTACGTAAATTTGGATTTTTTGTATCAATTATTATTAGATTTTCAAAAGCAATTCTTATTACTGTGCTATTTTCATTTTAATGTCTTCAAAAATATTTTTCTAATCTTATCTATTTAATTTGATATAATGATAGAAGATATTTTTATTAGTCGTTGTTACTTGCAAATTATCTAATAACTATGTTTTCGCCCGCGGCTTCGCCCGCGCAGTCAAAGAAAAACCCGCATAGTTACCGTTCCCGTGCGATTTCCGGGATAAAACCTATCCTATGTGTTAATCCAAGTTACCCTTTATATGTGTGCTTAATTTCATTGTAATCGGTTCATTAGTTTTTACGTGAAAGAGTAACAAACATCCATACATCCATACTTACAAACTTTCGCCTTTATAATAGTATTAAGATCTAATTATTTTGCCATAGTATTGTTTTTTATTAATCATTCTATATGTCCACAGGCTCAAGAGGTCCACG
Organism: Colias eurytheme; assembly: GCF_061535395.1. NCBI lineage: Eukaryota > Metazoa > Arthropoda > Insecta > Lepidoptera > Pieridae > Colias > Colias eurytheme. Next base: position 3,632,503 of record NC_142980.1, read on the forward strand.
CATCTCTCCGCAACTGGATCTCCAAGAACGTATCAGCTGATGTAGCGCAGGCTGTACGCATTCAATACGGGGGGTCGGTGACTGGCGCGAATGCCAAGGAATTAGCTAATTGTGCTGACATCGATGGGTTCCTCGTTGGGGGCGCCAGCCTGAAGCCCGAGTTCGTGGATATCGTGAACGCCACTAAATGAGTGTGTACCTTCCAGATATTCCCCCCTTGCTTGATGTAATGGTTATGAGGCATTGCGAAGTTTGTAGCCAGCGGCGAATTTTTTTATAAGGCAACATCGTAGGACGCATATTTTTGAAGTGTTTACCTACATATACAATTTTTTCTAATTGAGCAAAACTTTTTGAAGGAAAATTTTGGCCATTGTACCATCAGCGATTTATACAAACTTCCATTGCATTCGTGACCACATACAAGGGAGGAACCCGTTCGTACACGGTTATTTCGTTCTCGAAAATCAGTGTACCCGAGAGATTAGAGAAGAAATACTCAGTGATATGAATGGGCAGCGACTGTGTCGTATGGACTGATTCTACAAGTCAAAGTGACATGCATAATCTCGTGAAAAACATTTAATAAGTGTCTATTTAACCACCAACAATATTTAGTACTGGATATACATGCATACATACATACATAAAGTATGAATTCTTATTGCATTTAAAATTTAAACAAAAATCTTCATTTTATCAGTACTAAATGTTGTATCAACTTATTACTAAGTAATCATGTATTGGAACTTAAAATAAGTGTATTTCTACGCACAATTATGATTTGATTTGTTTTATCAGTCAGTTTGCGTTAAGTCAGTTTGTTTGTCATATGTTGATATTTTTTCGACTGTTATTTTTTATCGGCTCGTCTGATAAATCGTTAAGGTTAAGTTTATTTCCATTTGTTTTAAATGTGCGTATATTTAAATAAAAGTCTATGTCGTATATAAATTGTTTTTTATTAACAAGCCCGTTACACAATTAAATCTAGTTTGAGCGATGCTTATTTTAATAATATCTTAAGTATCAAATAACCATTTATCCATTGTACCATTTTCATCCCGTTCTTAATAAAAATACACAATAATTTTTACACCTCAATTCATTGCTCATATTTTTATGCAGGTACAATTAACGTATAAGATTATACAATACAAAATTAATAGTCCTATTATCCTATACAATACCATAGTACTACATAATTGTATTTTATATAAAAATATGGAATGAAGCAAATGCATATAATCTCATACATAAAGTATGTTTACAATATTTTCTGACAAAGTACTATGTTTTTAATTTTTTTTTTTAACATTTTAACTGGCCTTCAGCAGAAAAATTAAGGCGTCATTTATCTTATTGAATGCGTCAGCGATTGTATTTTATACTCGTACCACAGAATACCTAATAGTATCTAACGCTACTATACCACAACAATATTGATAAAACTGTTGATGTAAAATATACAAGCTAAATAAAAGATGCAGAGGCCAGAGGGTTATATTCATGTAGACATTTTTAATGTTCCCTCCACGAATCGCGATGCTATCTTTTCGTACTACTTGCTGTCGAATGTATGTTTCATCGCGAGGACGCAGGAGAGTCGCTCTTGAATGGTTGAAAGTTGAAACTTATTTAATTTTATCGCCTTAATTTTTGAGGTAGATTGGGTACTCAAAAATGCTATAGAGTAACATTTATTTTATTATCCGCTTATCCAAATAGAACTATCCTAGATTAGACTTAATTATGTTGGATGATTAAAATATTTTTGATTCCACATGCCACCTTAATAAAATTAAATATTTATAAGTGTTTCTAATTTTTATAACTCCACATAGGTACTTGTTAATATAGCAATGTATTATGTCAAATGTGGCCCACCAACTCCTAATACATATATTAACTATAAATTTTAAAATCACAGGAGCAGAGGCACTTTATAATACCAAGTACCAACTCCATTCATATGATAATATTGATCATTCATACGTCGTTAAGAGTAAAATTATAACTAAATGAATGTAAAATTTCAAGTCTGGTAACGCACTAAAATCTAAGATGTAAACCAAAATGCTAGTGATTATCTAAAACTGCTGGTCCCAAAAACGGCAGATGTTTAACCACAGGCTCTCCGTAACTAAATAAATCTCGGACAGGTTCGAACCATCTTGCTATAAATGACAGTATCAGTAGCCAGAATAAAATCTTGACGATCCAGTCGAGGAAGTAAAGACTGAAAAAGAAATAGAAGAATATTATATCAAGAATCAAAGAAATTTCATTGCTCATTAGTCATTACTAGTCAAGCATTTAACAATAGGAATAATAATATTTTATGAGCCAATCTAATACATTAAGATACAGTGCAAGTTAAAAGGATGTCTCTCTAAGAGATCACGAGAGGAGATTAGATGTATACTTACAAGTTGTGATAATGTCTGTTTAAGTAGATCTTGTTAGGATCTTCCTTGAAGCAGAACACTCGACCGCCCTCAACACAGCTATGCAGATATTGCACTTTATCCACCTCCGTCAGATCTGTGTTAAATCTTTTGTTATCCTCCTCTGTTAGTTGTAATTTAATGTTATCATAATTCGGGCAAGGGAAGCTCCATGGTCTTATTGTGAAGTATTGCAGTACTTCTAGACCTTGACTTATTCGTTCTTGAACTCGAAGCATGCTGAAAAAAAAAAATTGTTTTTTTAAGTACCTAGAAATACTTTTCCATTACGTTGTACGAGATTACGATAGAATACATTAAGCTGTAATGTAATTTATTCCTCACAAAGTTATTACATTTTTTTTGTTACTAATTGTGATGTTATCTTTATTATTTATAATCTAATGTAGTTGCTGTTTCTGTATGAAATTCTGTAAAGTTACAAATACGTATTTTAAAATATATCTTTATCACTTACAATCGCTTTTGTCCGGTAATAAGCAACAGAAAGTCTATGCAATAAGCTGGCAATAGGTGGTAAAATATTCTCTTGAACTCGTGTAATGCATAATTCGTGGTTATGTCACCATTGGGGTACCACAGCGGCCACGCGAGAGGGTATTTGCGGCCATAATCCTTAGCAATGGTGAGCACCTCTCCCCAAGTTGTAGGCTTCTGATGGCCAATGTTAATATTGTATATTGGGATCACCTCAGGCCTGTTGGAGAGTAACTTGAATTAACAATAGTGAAGGAAGTAACAAAATAAAGTGTGATGGAAAAATATCGTGTCAAACTTGCATTTCTTGCAATTATATCTCCTTTCACAACCGGTGTTTCTCCGAAAAACGTTATCTGATTGGATTAAAAAACTCTATCTTTATGTAGACGTAAAGCGTGACTTCGTTAAGATAAGACATAGTTTTGTCATTGTGGTAGGGTATCCATGGGCGTAGCCACGGTGGGGCAGGGTGGGGCACTTGCCCCACCCTGGCTCTGACCTGGAAGGTACCTAACCAAATCTAAAAATCGAAATTATCTAGGTACTGACTACAAAACTTAATATCCGTTAAAAAATTCTCACTCTAAACTTGTCAGTCGACACAAAAAAAATTGCGATCTAAACAAAAAGCTTGCGCTTCTATGTTACATGATTTACCTAAACCACTTTTGGTGCCAGAAAAAGTAGTGTAGTACTGTTACCCCATTCAAAGCTGTTTTTTTTAGCCAAATTCGCACTAAATTTCCCATCCAATTTCACTTTTGTTTAAGGATAAGTTACTGACCATAAAAGCACAAAATGCTGACAGATCCAGGTGGAGCTACGCTCGAAATCTTACATAAAATATTTTGGCCGATGTCTCGGAAACTATCCATTTTAAGGCAAAAAATATTGGGATTTTTTTGTAGGTAGTAAAATTTTACATCTTTTATACTTTGTAAACTTTTTGTAAAACTTTCCGTTTACGATTTATGGCCTATTTAATGAGCCGGTTAATCATCTTTGGCAAGTAACTCTTTAAATATTGGATTAATCAATGAAATGCATAGGCATTAATATACATATGCATTATCCATTTATTAAGATTACTTTATTTGAAACTTTTTTTTCTAATGCTTTTTTTAGTTATTTAAAGTTTGGCGATAAATAGTAAATTTCAAGGTACCTATGTATGTTTCGTATATAATATTTCGTACAACTAAATAATATTGAATAATTATTTCATATTCGGATGCAAGAATAAAATAAAGGAAAATATTTAAAAAAATGTATTAAAAATTTTCTATAAGAAAAATATCAAAAATTTTGCCGTTTCGGAAACGGTGAAAATCCACTTGCATTGGAAATTTCTTCTTCGTTTTTATTACATCCATAAAAAAACTTTTGGCCTGCCACGTCACCCGCCGAGCGGCGGCATTTCTACATTTTATGTGGAACAACTCAAAAAATATGAGCACTAGAAAAAAATTTCAAACAAAACTTGAAGAGAATAAAGTGACCCAAAAACTATGTACATATATGCATTTTATTCATTAATCCAATATTTGAACGATCAACCGGTTCATCAAATAGGCCATAAACCGTAAATAGTAAGTGTTACAAAAAATTTACATGATATAAAATATGCGAAATTTTACTTTCTACAAAAAAAATCTAAGCAACTTTTGCCCTAAAGTAGATAGTTTTCGAGATATCGGTCAAAAACTATAAGATTACGAGCAAAGCTCCACCTGGATCTGTCTGCATTTTGTGTTTTTATGGCCATAACTAGCTTTCCACCCGCAGCTTCACCCGCGCAGTCAAAGAAAAACCCGCATAGTTCCCGTTCCCGTGGGATTTCCGGGATAAAACCTATCCTATTTCCCGGGATAAAAAGTAGCCTATGTCCTTTCTCGGATATCAAAATATCTCTTTACCAAATTTCATGCAAATTGGTTCAGTAGTTAAGGCGTGATTGAGTAACAGACAGACAGACAGAGTTACTTTCGCATTTATAATATTAGTATGGATATGTGACCATTAACCTAAAACAAACATGAAATCGGAAGTGCAAGGTTTTGCTTTATTTACTGAGTTATTTAAAATGGTTTATTTTTCTATTTACATAGACCTATATTTTATGGTAAAAAGGAATTATATTATTGTATTAGACAGATAAACTACATATATAATATAGGGATGAAATTTGCAACATAAACGGCTGTAGGTATCTTTTGTTTGTTTTGATTTATATTCATTATTATTTCAGCTTGATACCGCCACGCGTTCTTGAAAAGGTATTCGCACAACAAAGTTTGCCTGTCGGTTTGTCTGTCAACACACTTTTTCTCAGGAACGCGTAGAGTTATCAAGCTGAAATTTATATCGAATACTCAAGTCTACGGTCTAATTCTAAAGCTGTAAAAAAATCAAACTTATAAGCCAACGCAATCAAAAGATACAGACATTTTATGCTACAAATTATCGCAAATTTCGACATTCGCAAGGGAATCAAAACCTGCATTGTACTTCCCGTGAACACAGAGTCTTGAAATTTGGTTAAAAGCAATGTCTTATAGCACAGATAAAGGAAAATTGCTCAAACATACATTTTAGAGTTACAACTTAATAAAAAGTAGGTTTGTTCGGAGCCCTCGGTGCGCGAGTCCGACTCGCACTTGGCCGGTTTTTTTTTTGCCCCACCCTGTGCCCATGGCTAGCTACGCCCATGAGGGTATCTATGGTACTCACTTTTCTTTCCTGTTCGACTCAATCATGCCCAAAGCAATGATAGCATTGATTGCGGTGTCCACTGGTATGACCTGTGCGAGCAAGCTCCCGTCGCAAAGCATGCTTCGGATCGCGCCCTTACCAGCACCCAGCATCAAACCCACGGGACCGTTGAGGTTATCCACCCAACCTGGCAGAGGTTCTGCTAAAGCTGGACACACTGGAAATAAAATAAATAAATTGTTTACTTCTTTCCGCAACTTACATGCCAAAATATTCATAACTAGCTACGCCTCATGGTTTCACCCGCCTTGCTCTTCTCCTATTGGTCTAAGCGTGATGATATATGTATAGCCTTCCTCGATGAATGGGCTAACTACTTAACTCCGAAAGAATTTTTCAAATTGGACCAGTAGTTCCTGAGATTAGCGCGTTCAAACAAACTCTTCAGCTTTATAATATTAGTAAAGATGATATAAGCTTCTTGGTATAGATTAACGTACAAAATACAGGCTATATATAATAATATGGTAGAAATACCGCGGTAAGAGTTGCAGTCGCCGCGGTCGCCTTTTCCTTTGTAAAGGGTTATGATGTTAGCGTCACGCATATCCAGTGGCACTTTACCCCGATTCCAACACGCAAAACAGGCGATAACTTAACTATTTCGGGGAGGATTCCGTCAGGATCCAAGTCGTTGGAGGATGGTGGCATTCGATTTAAGACATCTTGATTTATGTCAGCAGGTTGCGAATATAGCGCTGATAGTGTTCAACCCATCTTGATAATTGGCGGTCACCATTCGTAATGAGAGTCCCATCCACTTCCTTTAGAATTCCGGTCTTCTTCGGTAGAGGTCCAAGAGCCTTTTTTACTACAATGCTAGTTTTTTATGTATGTACATAGGATACTAGCATTGTATTATTATCATATACATTTTACATTGAGACCGCTACGTCATATTTCAATAGAAATTTCTACTCTTTACGGACATTTTGATACGCTACGTTTGCGTAATGATGATATCAGTATTCCTAGAATAGCTTTTCAAGTTTAGGCCTTAACGCTTTCTCAGTACGAGAGGTAATGTTAGTTTACATTTAATTATAACATTGTATAATGGACATGTTTTTATTATTTTTTGCTATGAGTCTCTTTTAATTGATGGATTTGTATTAAAATGTATACCTATCTTCTTATATATAAAAATGAATCGCAAAATGTGTTGGTAAGCGCATAATTCGAGAACGGCTGAACCGATTTCGATAATTCTTTTTTGATTATATTCCTTGAAGTACGAGGATGGTTCTTATGTAGAGAAAACGTAAACATGTACCACGGGCGAAGCCGGGGCGGACCGCTAGTTTTATATATCTAATAAAGCATGCATATATGTATAGGCAAAATCGTGTTAAGTCTATATTTTATATCTCAGTGTTTACATGTAATAGACATCTGTAATACGCATGTACGCATGCAGGTATTGATCGGTCAGTACTTACCTGTAAAGTGTAAACCCTCATTATCTATGGCTACCTAGTTATCTATGAGTTGCAATAGACGTAGCTCTGCACATTCTACGAGATAAATTTTAAATGAATGCAACTTAATTAATTAAATTCAACGAATCGGTACTATGTATAAATAATCTTGATATGACACGATTGTAGTATAGGTACCTTTTAGTAGTATGTAGTTTTTGTATTTTCAATAAAATTTTCTTATTCTAAAAAATTAAGTATTCAAACATTATAGAACTAATTGTATAAAACGGAGCTTTATAATCTCGTTCATAAGCTGATTTTTAATTATTATCTTGGAAGTCAAATGTAACAAGCTTATGAACTAATATAATTTAATTCTAAATAGTTTCAAACGTGAAACTATGTAAAAAATTGCATAAATCGTGAATTACTTACGACTACGTTAACACTGTAAGATCGTGTGAATTTTAAACTAGATTATTTATAATTTTTTCTCATAAACAAGTTGTCACGAACAAAACATTTGATATTTATAACCTTTGTTATCAATGCATTAATAATAACTTCCATACACTTACCTATACTCGGTCTTGCAATAACCACTGGTAAAGATTCAAACGCTTCCGCGACAATGGATTCGGCTAGTCTCTTAGAGAAGGTATAGCAGTTTGGATGGGCGCCCAAAAGTGAAGGAGTCAGGAGCGCTAATTGCTTATCATCCAGCCATTCTATGAGTCTCATTATGTCAGATGGTTGTACGGTTGGTGCATGGATCTGAAATCATTGTAAATATCAATTAATAAAAATAATACAATCTTTGTTTTACCAAAACATCATAACCTTACATAATAATTGCACTGTCTCTTGAACTAGAAAAGATCTGTATCTCAAGAGCAATCAGTTTTTATTTGCAAAAAAAAATATGTAGCTTAAATCAAAGACTAACTGCAAACTATTGTAAATTTTTTTTAGGTACTTTGAAAATCTTTTGTATTTGATAAAATCTAATTGATTATGTAAATGATGGCATAAATTATAATACTATGAGAATATAGCTTTTATGGCTTTTTTTTGTGTAGTGTTTCTCGATGTTAGCCAGAAGTGCTGCTACATCGTAACACGAACGCGTTGGTGAACAGCCCCCCTACATTACGACGACGACGACGATTGATTACGTCAATCTCATACATTCCTAATCTATTCTATTTAACTTTACGCTAATAGAAAGCCCCTTGTCTAGGGGGGCAGATTCACACTGTTAGCGACATACATGCGACATACGCAACGGCGTCCCCACTTGATAGGAATCACGAACCTCGGCTTGGGCTGTCGCTTGAGTGGAGGAGGCTGGAAAGGCCGGCATCGGTCGGGCAGTTTTTATGGCATAGTAACATAAAACATGAAGATTTTTTCATTGCTAGTATTATAAGATACTACCTAATAGTCGTTAATTTTGAACTCGTAATGTTTTGCGCGATTTTATTAAGTATTTTTTGGGGCTTGACTTTTGTGTTAAAGATGCTTACAATACCTTTACCTTTTCCTCCAAAACCGTATAATCAGGATAGCAGAACGCGGTAGATAGATGCACCACCAGTTGCAGCTTCTTCAATCTTTTAGCCACATTTAGAGTCCTTTGAGTGCCGCAAGTGTTCATATTAACATTGTCCTTTAATGGTGCTTCTAGCCTTAACGTCGCAGCGAAGTGAAACACTAAGTATATTTCTTCGGATAGTTTTTCTATATCATTGTCCGATAGACCAAAGTTCTCGAAGAGCACGTCACCCTGTAATGCCTTTATCTTCTTGAAGCTTGTTGGACGTTCGTTCCTTATGCGGTCGAAGAGCTGGAAACAAAATTTAGGGTTTTATACTTTTTATGTATTTTGACGAAATGGATGTTTGTCTATTTAATATTGAAAGCAGTTAAAAGTATTACAATTTTGAAGTGAAACTTCTTTAGGCGTGTTGAGAGTAATTTCAAAGTCACGTCATGGCAATACCGTCACGTCATGGAGTAAGGCGACCATTTTGGTATCTTTGAATCTTACCAAAGAAGTTTGACTTCTGACACGTGTGCTCGGCACTCACGCTCTTTTTTATTTGTCTTGTACCTAATATTTTACGTTTTCGCATATTGGTAGAAAGCATAGTGTTTCTAGCGTAATAATGAATGAAAGGAACTTTTGATTCTTCGACATGCCGGCCGGTTGATGATGATGTTGATGATGTTTTCCTTCACCGTTCGAGCAGTGGTGTATATATGTTATGTGCAGATAAATTGGAAAATCAAATCATTTACTGCACGCCGCGCCACCGCTTGGTCTCGAACCCCTAGCTTATCGATTTGATGTCCGAGGTCCTCACCACTAAGCCACCACTGCTTTATTTTTATTCACGGATTGGATTTTATGTATTCCGACGTAATTGATGTATGGAATATTTAAAGTGGAAAAAGTGTTATTTTTTTATTTGTTATGTTCAAGGGTATTAAAATATAAATGAATGGAACCCACTTTTTGCATCAATAAGTTAAGGCTGGAAGCATAACATAGTAATAGAGATTTTCTAATGTATTTTACTATATCAGAAAATTCCAACGTAGTTTATCATACCAGTGACCTATTTAGGCTGAGGTAACGTGGAGGTAACCTATATTATGTTTTGCACTAGATAATTAAATATCTCCATTGAAGCAAATCGAGTCAAGCACTCGGTAATCATTCCGCTCAGTCGGCATAGCAATATGTTATTGTATCCGAAAGAGACATAATATTTATTATGTTAATCCGCTTAGAGGCAGCTTTTTTTTTAAATAACATTGGAGCGTCTGTGTTTAATATTGAAATAGCCGATTTTTACCAAAATAGAAATTTTAAAAATATTTATATGTCTGTCTGTTTGTTTCGGAACGACTGGACTGATTTTGACAGGACTTTCACTGACAGGCAGCTGCTTATAATGGGTAATTTAGGCTATTGTCTATACCGATATTCCCACATGAACATTAGGATTCAAAGGAATAAACTCAGTCACGCGCGCGGGTGAAACCGCGGGGTGCAGCTAGTGAATGATATTTCGGAAGTCTAAGTTCGGAAGTATAATGTAAGTATTACATGGTATTACGTTACGCTGCAACAGAGTCGATTACCAAATATGTAGTACCATAGAAGTGAATGGCCGTAGATGGAATTTTAGAGGTTTTGGCATTGAGAAACTATTTAAAATATTACGGCACATATTTTAAACGTGGTATCATTAATAATGTCCAATAACACTGACACTAAGAATAGCAAAGCCATAGCTAGTTATTAATTATTACAATAATAGTCATATTTAAATTAAAGTTGCTCTCTCCAGAATATAGCAGTCTGAGTTAATCGAGCGAAGTAGGTCGGGCGATGGATCGGGAATATAATCCATCTTCCGGTCACAGATTAGTAAATAGTTACTACGGTCCGGTGAGGCGGCGTAAGACGTGTCCCGCTCTCCGCCCCGGGAGGGTGAGCCACAGTAAATTGAATACGAAAAGTACGGTAACTACTTTACTAAGCGGCTTTCATAAACATGCGCATCAACGAGATTTGTAAATAGTCCGAGTCGTCCCCGGTCCCGGTATTGTCAGTAGCGAGTGAACTCTCAAAGAGCGCACGCAACGACTTCAACGGCCGCGGCGTATCGCGAAAAAGTTACGCCGATATATGACAAGTTAAATTGCTTGCTTCAAGGGTGCGTAGGTATATTTAATTGAAATGGTTTCGTTGCTTTACTGTTCGTTGTCAATAAACTATGTTAGACACGCAAACCTACAGCTGGCAATCCGCCTGCCCCTGTAGGTTTGCGTTTGGGCTGCCGCCGAGGGGGTTACGTCTATCCACCTGTTGCCTCAAAAGAATACAGTGGAGTTTAGTCCGGTACACTTCTATTTTTCTCCACTATAAAAGGCACAGAAAAGTTATACACGTTGTTGGGCTTTTATGAATTTTTTGCTTTGTTTTGGAATAAATTAATGTTCAGTTATATCCTAACGGGGAGCTAAATACCCACAAATATAATATTTATGTCAATTATATGTAATATACATGAACGTTTCTCTCAAAATACATAAATTCAGATAATCTATTAGATGCAACTCTATCTTTATGTGATAATTATGTTAAATGTGATTTTATATATATTTTAGGTACATTTTTATTCTCTAAACACAAGAGCATGATATGATTTATGTGTTTATTGTTTCTTGAAAATAATTTAAATTTAGTTAATATAAAATAAGTAAAAATAATAATTCTCATGCATGCACGTATTTGTTTAGCTATGAAAAGAGAAACAAAGGGTTATTTTTTATCTACATTCAATATTTAAATAAAGAACAATTACTTACTGGCAACCTCTGCATTTCCTCTAACCTCTGATTGACGGATTTCCCGCGCTTTGGTCGCATTAGTATATAAATGTTGCCAATGTCAGGGACACTGTAGAGAAGCTTCTCAACCAGCACCTTCCCCATGAAACCGGTGCCTCCGGTCACGAGGACACTCTTGCCTTTATAGAACTCCGCCACAGACATCCCGGCCGGCATCCTGGAAAAAACAATTCATTTAGAATCACATCAAAGCATTTTTTTCGTGTTTCAATGTTTCGAGAACACTGGATTGATTTAAGCGGATTGTTTTGTATTTCCTTGAATGGTTGTCGCTTAGAACATAGGTTAATAATTGGTAAACGATTGAAAAAGTAACAGATAAATGTTGTGTAGATGTTTGATGTCACATCTAGCGGGAGAGAAACAAGCGGCAAGAGATTAAGTTTCCTCTGTACCTAGGTAACCTAGGTCCTAGTCTTCTTCTTAAAAGTCGACTGTGAGATATTTTGTCAGTCAAAGAACTTTCATTTAAAGCACCGTCATACATAAATAAATGTATTGTTTATTGTTTACTTATGCAAATAAAATCTAGCTAGTTATGGACACTTTCGGGTCTTTTTACGTGTTGCATGCAGGATGCTTTATATGTGTTTCATTGGTGTGATATTTTTTTCTAAAAAATTCCCTGAAAAACTTACTAAATTATGAAGTTTAGAATTTTTTACACACACTTCTTTTTGTTCAATAATTACATAGTAATTTAAGTAATAAACAACATAAACTACTTATTTAAGTTAACAACATAAACGTTGGATACATAGCGGAAATTAACACGTCAATTCTCATGTGCTTTGCGAAGGCAATGGGTGAATTAGATTACTCAAGATAATTGAATCTGAGCGTGCGTTCCGTTAGAAAGTAATTTATTTGGAACAATTTTAGGTAATGCTCGTTGAGAGAAAGAGCGAAGCCAGCTGTAGTTAAACGCACGTGGTTAGCCACGTTTTGACAATAAGTTTCAAAATGGCGTGTCGAAATTTCTCGGTGATTTAAATCTTTGTTTGGATAAATATGGCGGTACAATTTTTTTGCAATTGTTAATAGATTAAAAATGTAGTGTAGTTAAATAATAATTATCATATTCACGACATTGATAGATTATCTTAATATATATAAATCTCGTGTCACAATGTTTGTCCTCAATGGACTCCTAAACCACTTAACCGATTATAATAAAATTCGCACACCATGTGCAGTTCGATCCAACTTGAGAGATAGGATAGTTTAACTATATGTTTAAACTATCCTATAGTATCACGGGCGAAGCCGAATTTCATAAGTTTTAGTTATATTTTTTTTGCTTATTTTTTCGTTTAGACTTTGGGAGTGTAAAACTGTAAACTTGTACTTAAACACTTAATTAGGAACTTACGTGAATACTTTTTTGTTTTCATACTAGGTATTATTGTATTCCTCTTACTATATTATATCCTAGCCGAATATACATAATATTTCAGTTTTCGATCGCTCTATGCTAAATTACTTAGCTGTTTTTGTTTTGAAAAAAATATCATGTCTCAATGGTGAAACGTAATAACTAATAACACCTTTAACACACACATTTTAGACGATCCTCCTTGTAATGATAATAACATTACTTAAATAATGAATAATTACTAAGTACACCTAGGTACATAGGTATTATAAACTATGCCATACACCATTTTATTGGTAAAAACTAAAAATACATACTACAAATACACTTTAAACGAGTAACATGTAAACTAAGTATATGTCGTGGCCATATCGTAGATTTGCTCATTTCATGATATGATCGATCATTTCACGAAATGGTCGCATTTCATGAAATGGCCAACATAGTTTGATCAGATCGTTAAATCGTCAACGTTTCACGATTTGGCCATCCACATTTGGCCAGATCGTATAAAATATAAAGAGTCCATAAGATTTTTAAAAAAATCAGAATATTCTAAAAACTTGTTTAATGTCATTTATGTTAGTGCCGCGGCAGCGGCCGGCGAATGCCAGAAGCGAATCGTTTTTGCAATAAAAAACAGTTAGGTTAGGTTAGGTTAGACTGATAAACAACGCACGAGCCGAGCGAGCAAAGCGAGCGTGCCGCGCTAGCGGCCGGCGAGTGCCAGAAGCGGATCGCTTTTTAAAAAACAAACAATTATAATACTATAGTAGGATATATAAATATATACCCTAAAAGAAAAAATGCGTCTTAAATTATTTTATTTAAGACGCATTTTTTCTTCAATACATATAAGATATCCACATTTTCCATAGTACTCGAACCGTCGTAAATTCTTTGCTATGACTTTCTTCATATTGTTATTAAACGAATTATGAAGTTTTTAACTGCGAATAATTAAATTTTCGCCAACAGCCGCCATCTTATCACATAAACACAGAGCTTGCAGCGCCTCTACCAATGATTAATGTAACTATTTCACGATATGATCAAATAATTTTGATCATTTCATGATAAAACCGCGCGTTTAGTTGGCCATATCGTGAAACGATTTCTTATCATTGATCTGCTCAAGCCACATCATGATGTGGCCAAACGAAATTGGCCATTTCACGAAATGCGACCATTTCGTGAAATGGCCAATCATATCATGAAATGAGCAAATTTACGATATGGCCACGACATATATATGTATTAAAAAACGTCAGGTTAGCCATCACTTATGAGTATAACCACAGAAATACATCGAGAGTACATATATTAACCCAAGAATGGCAGAACGAATTTTGTAATGATTTAAAAAAAATTTCATAAGTGGGTTGGGGGAGCAATAAAAAAAAATCTTTATTTCACCTTTAGATTATACAAAATTGAATATGAGGCTCTGGTTCTCTTGCTAGGCATAGCCTGTGTTAAGAGAGCCAGTCCCTTCCCTTGATACATCTTGGTCTTGGCAATGAGTTACTACCTAGGAATTTTATAAAAAGCTAAACTTTGTAATTTTACTGAGGTATTTGTTTAAAACAAGATCCTATAATTAAACCGATAATTATATACAATTCAATAAATATAGGTACACATTTTATATGATATTTTGAAAATAGGTCATAACGTCATTTACCCCGTGGTTAGGGTGGCCCATTCCAACTTCCAATCGCGATCGTTATCAGAAATAATTAAATATGGCTTTTCGTACCTAGCTATATAGTATATCATTGCATGTATATTTTTCTCAAATTTTATGGAATCATAGTATTGGTACTTAGCTATTTTATATTATGTACCGAAGTTTTTAAAGTGAAACTTTTATTACATCGTCTCAAACTTTTTGGTCTGTGTAGCGCATGTCGCGTGTTTCGCGGCTGCCGAGTAGGTATACCTACTCGGCAGCCGACCGTCACGCGACATGCGCTACACAAAGCAGTGTTCGGAACCGTTCGAACAGTTTCACTTTTACCGTGGTTTCATAAAACCACACAACATTTATTTTAGTGGAAACTTCTGTGAGGTGTTTTTGCAAAAATTTTGTAGGTTTTATTTTGAAAAGAATAATGAATAGTGCGTAGACAAATAGTTTGAGCATTTTTAATAGCCTATTGTTTGACATACAATAATTATTATTTAACCATGTGCATGTCAAGGCTATGTCATTATAATGATGTAGGTAGTATCTAGACAGAATACAAATTATTATTTACGATACCTACCTATTTTATCCGTTGAACGTCGTAACGTAGGATATTAAACGTATGAAGATTAGGGTTGTTGAGGATTCCTCTTCCGCTTCCTCATAATGCGGAAGTTCCGCAATATTTTGGGTTCCTCTACCGTATATTTTGGGTTCTTACCGCATCCTCAAAAATGAAAATAAAAAAATCCTCTTCCGCTATC
Source organism: Colias eurytheme (assembly GCF_061535395.1). Classification (NCBI taxonomy): domain Eukaryota; kingdom Metazoa; phylum Arthropoda; class Insecta; order Lepidoptera; family Pieridae; genus Colias; species Colias eurytheme. Next base: position 3,647,898 of record NC_142980.1, read on the forward strand.
GCTTCCTCAAAATTCACACTAACGCTAACACTTCCTCAACAACCCAAAAACATTGTTAGCTTATTAGGTATTATTATTAATATTGTTTTCTTCGATATATTTTTGTTTGGAACTTTTTATTTGAGAAAAAAGGATAGTTTCATACGAAGATTTCGTCTAAATTTTTAAATTATTTATAATATTTGTTGTAACTAATATAAAGTGTGTGTAACTAGTACTATAGCTAGTAAATAATAAATTAAAGAAACTTTTATAATTTTTAAACAGACACAATTCAACTTAAAGGCTGCATAGATGAAACGTTTTTTTGAAGAAAGAAACTATCACACAAGTTCCATGTTTCACCCATATGTTTAGTCGAAATTTAGCCTTTTCTCATCTTGCCTTGACCGAAAACGGTATTAAAAAACGGTATCTAAGTAGTATATTTCTATATCATGTTTCGGTTAAATATATCATCATCACTACATAGTATAAAACAAAGTCGCTTTCTCTGTCCCTGTGTCCCTTTGTATGCTTAAATGTTTAAAACTACGCAACGGATTTTGATGCGGTTTTTTTTTTAATATATAGAGTGATTCAACAGGAAGGTTTTAGTAAATAATTTATTAGGTTTTAGACAAAGCGGGCGAAGCCGCGTGCGGAACGCTAGTTTACTTATAATGTTAGGATGTTGATTCACACATAAAATGCGTTATATTGTGTGATTAAAATTAATGGTTCACTTAGTACAAACTTAATTTGCTTTAATCATACTCCTATGAGATAAAATCATAAATAAGGTATTATGTTAAAATTAGCCATATTTAATAATGTTGAACAGTCACTCGAGTAATTGTTGGTAATTTTTTTATAATTGTTGTAAAAATGTGCTAACCTGTGACATTATTTTGTATCTCTGCATCATAATTATGTATGTGTATATTGTATACACAATTACATATCTAGTATAAATCTAATTTAAGTCCGACGTAATACACATTATAATATGTTAAGGTTGAAGACACCTTTTGTTAAAACCTCATTAGAATATGAGGGGATCTTGCATATTTAACGAGGTAATATTAATATTATAACGTTTTTTTATAATACGAGAAGTTGTTTATGAAATTGGTATTAACTATTAGGCAGGTAAAGCTATAGTATTCTACAAAAATTTCTTCCTGTCTGGAAATTTGTAGATGTACCTCGATTTTTGTCTTTGATCTATTTGTGTCTCGTATTTGTATAAAATTATTATGATGAAATTGGAGCTTCCTTATAAAGCAAAGGATTAGATAGATTATCTCTTGCTATGTCATTATATATTTATAAACATTATCGTTACATACATTACGTTATAATAATACCTATAGCTAGTAAATAATAAATCACATTACATCATCCTGTCAATTAAGTTAAATTTATGTTGTTTATTAATATTTGAAATCAATGGGTCAAGTGGGAAATTAAATAATGGGTATCAATATATAAATATATATATATATATATATATATATAAGTATATATAAAAAAATATATATAAAAAAAAATTAAACCAATTCATTTAATTTTTTATCACTTACTTACTTATAACTAATTAAAAGGTTAAAAATTATCACTTCAAAATCAGGATTGCGATATTTAACTGAACTACGTATTAGCACAGACTAATAATAATATACTACGTAGGTATATTAGTAAGCTGCAGAAAAAAAATCTTCTGTATTTATTAAAAACACAACTTACATGCAAAAATCCTTATACAGATAAATCAATACACTCAAGTGTAAGTCGGCACTTGCATTGTTGATATATGAAAACTGGTTCAAAGCTCTTGTGAGTAGAGTGTGAAGGCTCTTGTTGGGCAATGACCTGATAACGATTAGCTTTGGAATTTCGTGTGTAGTGATTCTATGATTAAATAATTGTATTTGTACTACAGTCAAAAAGTTTATAAGTAAATAACTACTTACCTAATTGATTTTTAGGGTTCCGTACCTCAAAAGGAAAAAACGGAACCCTTATAGGATCACTTTGTTGTCCGTCTGTCCGTCCGTCCGTCCGTCCGTCTGTCAAGACCCTTTTCCTCAGGAACCCGTGGAGGTATGAAGCTGAAATTTATATCAATTACTCAGGTCTACTGTCCCTTGAAGCTGTGAAAAAATCAAACTTCTAAGCCAACGCAATCAAAAGATACAGCCGTTTATGCCGCAAATTTTCGACACTTGCAAGGGAATCAAAACCTACAGGGTGCTTCCCGTGAACTCAGAATCTTGAAATTTGGTACGAAGCAACGTCTTATAGCATAGATAAAGGAAAAATTACGAAAACCATAAATTTTTAGTTACATCACATAATATATATTTTTTTAATAATTTTAAACTTACTACCACGGAACCCTCGGTGCGCGAGTCCGACTCGCACTTGGCCGGTTTTTTTGATAAAGTTCCTAAAATATTAGCGATTCAATTCGTAATGACTTATTTAAATTTTTCGAAAACAAAATATGCATTACCAACGAAATTGTTATTGCCCACTCGGCATATAAAAAAATATTATGTAGGTATATAAAAACTCGTAAATCGTAATATTTTATGCTATTGGAAATTTTCTGAAAAAAATAATTTGTAATATTCTTAATCATAAATTTTGAACTTGTATAAGTAGAGTAGAGACTTATGATCAAATCAGTTGTTTTTCAGAGATATAAAAAATACCATTCATATACTTACGCGCTGGCTTTCAACAACGGAATACGGATACAAATAAAAATAAAAATATTATTATTTTCAAATATGGGAATATGTTTTATCAAAAAGACTGGTTTTGGTTTCAACATTGAAAATCAAAACCAAATTTACAAAATTCCAAATCAAGTTGAGAAATCCGATTTGTATGAATTTATGCCCTAAAATACATCGTAATTAAACACCATTATAGTTAGATAGGTATCATATGTTTTTCATAATTGGCAAGTTCAGCTAGTTTAAATAATCTTATGTTATATATTCTATTGTCTAGTATAAATTACCAATGTAGGCAATCGTTTTATGTTCACAAAAAATAATGAGCGTGTATCATAGTTCTCACGAGAAAATTAGCAATTTATAACCAAAAAACTAGATTGATTACAATTTACAGTAAATATGCCATAATGTTGACTCTGTAATACGTGCATTATCAATAAACAGGGACGTAATTAGCATGTAAATAAATATAAATCAAATATAAATTTATATAAATGTATTTAAACGTGATTTAAACAGTATTGTGTAATTACTAATTAGTATTTAGTTGCAGCAACAAAAATCGTTAACAAGTTGATTTGTAAAGTAATATTTTGAAAAGTAAATTTTAAATAATTTTATTTTAAAATCTATCTATTATTAATATTTAAGTTCTGGATATCATACCTAACTTTCAATTTCGTGTGTTATATTATATCTGTAGAATCAAAAATAAAATTAAATAAAAGTTTATTGACATAATCAAAGTAGTAAGTACAACATAACCCAAAGAAGATGGAATAAAAATATCATACAATTGTACAGCCACAGATTGATCCATATTCAGATTTCAGGTCACTTGGTCAGGTTACAGGTATCTATTTCTCAGGGACCTATTTAGGTCACAGGTTCTATTACCAGTGACCTAAATATGTATCCAGACTTATTATTTATATAATATCTAAGTATTCAAATGAGTTATTTTTATAGTCGATTACATATTCACAAGATCCAACCCTGTTGCTTGCAACTTTGTAAGCTAACCACTCGCTATGTTACACTCAATCTACAACCAAGCCGTCGATTTCCATGTTATCAAAGTAAATTACATCGGAAAGTGAACCTATATTATAAAATTATGGTTCATTACGAATCTATTACGGTTGTAATACACTAGAGCAATTGATCTGAATTCAGCTAGGACTGAAATATCCTTTTATTTTATTAATGATTCTATTTCTAATAATACGAATATATTAAAGTTAACAATTTAATGTAAATACTCCCGTTTGTTCTTCTTTCAAAAAAAGTAAATTAAATAAATAAAAAAATCAAACAAAAATTACGATTGACGACGATTACATGAATTTCGATCAAATGTTTTTAAACACTTATAAGTATTAACGTATATTTTGTTTACTCGTGACATTATGAAACTTATGGTGAAAATAAAGTTCAAAGGTCTTCCACGACTGGCAATGAGGAGCTCGTTTAGATCCTGTTCATGCGGTTGTATTTACTTATATATTGTAGCTGATCGACTTGTTCTGTGAATGTATGGATAGTTTCTTCAATTTCTCTGTGAACTGTTTATATTCTAGCTTGTATGCTACAACTAAGTATGGTAAAGATATACTATAAATTTTAAAGCAAGTATTTTCGTTACAATAGTGACAAAAGCTACAGTTTAAATACATATCAAAAAATTTACTAGTATTTCTTTAAATTTTATTATAGTACTAGCGGTCCGCCCCGGCTTCCCCCGTGGTATATATTTACATTTTCTCTACATAAGAACCATCCTGGTACTTCAAGGAATATAATAAAAAAAGAATTATCGAAATCGGTCCACCCGTTCTCGAGTTATGCGCTTACCAACACATTTTGCGATTCATTTTTATATTATAAGATCATTCAATAGTTCATTAACTTATTTGATAGACAATTTTAAATTAAAATTAAGGTAAAATCACACTATACACAAACTGTACAGTGTACACGTAACACGACTGTAATATAAATAATAAAAACGAATGTAGTCCGACCTTCTAGGTAATCATATTTTGTCAATGTCGCACGTGTTATTGCCACTATATACTGTTTACACGCTATTTTACGAGCTTCCACAGTTGTAGAGCAACTATTTAGTAATCTCTGCTTGTAGTACGGTTGTAGTGTACTAGTGATTTAGTGAATGACGAAGGGTCAATGATCCCATTTGGAGCTTTTCCCTTTTCTTACCGCAATCACTCTCCGTGAACTAAATTACAGAAAATTAGGATTATATGGGTAGTGGGTATTCGAGGTAATGATGTCGCGGTTTTATTGTTAGGGTCGACTGTGGTCGAAAAGGGGAAAGTGGGTATAGGAGGATGAGAAAAAATAAATAATAATGCCAATGGTGAACCAAAATCAGGATTAGCGTGGTTTAATGAAAAATATGAAACCTACACAAATTTTAAAAGCTTGTAGCAATGAAAAATGCGAACTGTAAATCTGCACTAAATCGTGAAAAAAGGCGATACAGGGGGGATATTTTGATAGTACGATGTCAGATGATCCACAACGCAAAAAAATATAGGTAGATTAAAGGTATAAATGAAAGCATTGCAATAATTAAACTAGTTTAATGTTGATACCACAAGACTAGTTATCTCGAACCATCCAAATTAATCTCGACTCACTATTAGTACTTCGCAATTACATTCTATCACATTACCGTAACATTTCTTACTTTGTAACTAGTGTGTCACGCTGATTATCGCGTGTAAAGAAAGTTTTTATTTTCTCATTTTCTCTCATTCATCTCAAAAATGGGACCCTAGCTATTACCGCAGAATATATTAGGTAACGTTATTACTGAGACTTCGGTGTCTGTCTGTCTGTCTATCTACAGACTGTATCTCAAAAACCGTGATAGCTAGAAAGCTAAAATTTTCATATAAAACTCCTATTGTTTGTATTATTTAAATATTAATTTGCATTTCTTATTTAACTTTTTTTTCCATTACGTTCGTAGCCACCATTCTAGATCCGTAGCTGCATTGCAAAGTGTAATTTCATCAGATCAGTCTGTCGGTATGTCATATGGCATAACCATTTCACTAGAAAACCAACAATAATTTAAATTATTCTTTGTTCTAGGTCTTGGCGTTAAAAAATTAATATGATTTTATACGAATAATTAACTATGCATATGAGTAAAGCTTGAAGTAATAATTAAGCAACATATTATGACGAGTTTACATTCTAATTTTTGAGTATTTTAAATACTTTTTAGATGATTACGTGGTTGCCTGGAAGAAATCGCTTCAAAGCGATAAGGCCGCCAATTTGTACGGTGAAGATACATTTTGTATGTTATTGTATTTTATATCTGTGCATTGTACAATAAAGTATTTTTTTATTTATTTATTACGTGGATAATTTAACATCATGGATATATTCTATGTCTTACATATTAATAAAAAAACATAATGATATGATAAAAAATGTCAATAATATTTCACCACACTATAAACATTATCACGACACTTGCTCAACTCCGCTCAAAGTTAAATAAATACCATAATATGAATTATTCTGTTTAGAAATAAGGTCTTGGTCCGTTCATAGCCTTGTGTGAAGGATTTTTAGCACAAATATTAACCATTTTAAGTGCATTTATGCGTATCACGGATAACATTTTCATTTACATATTTTATTATAGTGTAAATAGAGATGTCTGTACCAATGTATATAATATATACCTACACATAAACATTATATACGTACATAGCTTTAGAATATTATGAATACAAATTGCGAGAAATATCCATTGAAAGTTTTTATCCCTTACAGTATTGTATGTATTATGTATTTACAGAAATTATGTATACATATGTTTTTTAATGAGTGACACCGAATTATAATTAATTTAATGTAATAAATATAAATAAATAAATTTTTGTTTATCTAGGTCTACTGAACGTACGTACCTAACGTAGTCATTTTCCTGGACGCTCCGAGTCCGCCTAGGTTTTGAATGTACGGTCATGACGAAAAGGCTTCTCGTAACATACCTATTTTTTAATACAGATTTTCAGATTTTTTAAATAATTTCATTATTTCTTATTTAAAGTTTAAATGCATGCTGACGAAATACATAATCAAGAAATATCTTCCTAAAATAAGTATCAATGCGAACAATTATCTAACAGACAAACAGACTGTCAAACATCCTCTTTACAAAAGGCAATATCCCATCCGAGAACAAGGCTTATCAACGTGTAGTCTTAGTTTCCTTACAAGGAAAAAGTCCATGGAAAAACTTGTATTGACATAGATGATAGAATATAATGTTCTTCTTTAGCATATAAGAACAATTCTACACGCTCATCGGTATAGAAAGCTAAATGCATGCATCCAGCTTATTCTTTCGATATGAATGTAAACGTTATTTAAATACGAATTATGTATTTAAATTTGAATATGAATTTTAGTATGTAGGGTAGGGGTGTGATGAGGGGGGTCTTTATAAAAACATTTGTATCCAAAATTAAATGTAAAGTTCCAGAATTATGTGACTTACATAAAATATAATTCAAGAAAGTTTTAAAATGCATGCAAGCAAAAAGGCAAGCTAGAAAATAGAAATATAAGTTATCGTTAAGAATAATTTACAAGTACCTACCTAAGTACAGTTACAGTACACAGTACAGTATTTTGGTTTAGTAAGAATACATTCTATTATTACGCATTATTAAATTTTGCCACTAACAATTATTAAGACCAAATAAAAATGGCTACATTGTAAGTTTAAATCTACTTAAAGATATTGCAATATACTTTTGATATCTTCCTCCATCTTAGCATTGCGTTACTCATTGTAGGATTTCAATTATGAAGAGCTGTACTAATTAAAACCCTTGCGTTTCCGTTGTTTACACATGCAATCCTACATAATAACTAGGTTTGTAAACATAGACTAGGGCATGTAGTTTGTCACTTTTAGAAATTATATTTTACGTTTTACAAAATATAATTTTGTATGCTTTTTCTTGATGGAAGTTAGAAATGTTTATGATAGTGTACGAATAAACTTTTAATTTTTAAACATATTATATCTAATTTTGTAAATGCACTGTTTATTTAATAATTAACATGTGCTTTTTGTGACGAGTTTAAAGCGTTTAAAATTTACTGGATCGGAATACATTTCCAGGATTTATATAACATTTTTTATGGCTGAATTTAGGTTAACTGACTGCAGTAAAACGCGTCACGTGATACGTCTGCGATCCAAAAATCAATGTTTTATAAGAACTGATTTATTCAACTATCTCTATTGTAAAATATTTTTTTGCTAAGTTCAATTGCGTTTATATTGTGTCACTGTATCTTGATGTCGAGATATCCGTGTAAAGAAATATCTATTGATATGCTGAGATACAACGAGAGCTTATTTTTTAAACGGTTTTAATTAATGTTATTAATATTATAACAAGGAATTCCTCAATTCGTAATACATAATCTCTGAATTCTTACTTAGTTTACTTTAGAAAATAAAATAGTTACTTATTGTTTTTTTCGAGGTTATCTCGCGTGGAGCCGCGGCCGGGGCGTACGGCTTGTCTTATTCTAAATTCTAAATACATATCCCAATTCCCATTTTAATGTAATATGAAAGGGATTTCTGTTCATACTTACAGTATACTAACTAGTAACTATATCTTCTGCGCATAGGTTCTTCTCATTCCAGACGAATGTATCTTTAAAGGAATAAGGTTAACTTTACATTATGAGCAATGAGCATCCATAATGTCTTCATATATGTATTCTTACGATTCTTCCTTAATTTCTTGTGATAAAAACACGGATTACCTCTAGGTGTCATCATGTCTACATGTGATTTTGAAAGGTTCGTTATATTTCCTACCTTCAAAAACATAGATAGATACGTTTCTCCATCTCATACCGTTACATAACGGTTTCTAGAGAAAAGACTGTCCGAATTACATGGAAGAAATGAATTAGAAGGGAACGAAATGGACCGTTTCTAATTTATTGATTGTTCCACGAACTATAGGTATATATATATACTGTGGTATACCTACATAATAATATGTTCCCACGATTAATGACTTATATGTACATACCTATAGATGATAATCCTTTTTAAACAATTGGTTCATCACTACATAGTATAAAACAAAGTCGCTTTCTCTCTCCCTATATCCCTTTGTATGCTTAAATCTTTAAAACTACGGAACATATTTTGATGCGGTTTTTATAATAGATAGAGTAATTTAAGAGAAAGGTTTAAGTATATAATTTATTAGGTTTTAGACAAATCGGGCGAAGCCGCGGGCGGTAAGCTGGTTTGTACTAGACTAGAGTTCTAATAAGTACCTATAAGTGAATTTAAAATGTGCGTGATTTCTGAATCTCAGGCAGAATTTTATTGGATAATTACCGGTAAATGTTATTCCGCAAGTAAACCAGACGATAAACATTATGGTTGTTGGTCATAGTATTTGAGCAAAATTACAAAATAAAAATACAAATCTTTAAATATTTTAATTAATGAGGAATACATTTTAAGCCTATCTTTGAGTTTATAACCATATAAGAACATACATCCTTTTTAAATTACCTAATCATAACATTTATGAAAAGGTAACTGCCAACTGGTAAAACAAAGAAAAAAAACTTTCTTTAACCTTTGAGTAAATCTCGTTAAGATAACTTATCTAAAGTTACCGAAATGAGTTTTTCTACCTTTGTTTTGGACATAGTGTTGTAGTAACAGTGTGCCTCGTTTCTTTTGAACGAAAGTGATTATATTTAGGGCTATAGAATAATGAAACAAAAGGTAAAAGGCTTTTATGTTTTGTACTTTTAAACCGTCATTACTGAGAACCACGGAATATTCTTAGTACGCAATAATATATTTGTGAATTGATCAAATGCATCGTAATTCGTACCTATATATATAATATGTTTGTAAATTGATAACATGGTTTTGAAACTGGTTGATTTGATTAGATTTGATTTACATTTATTGATCTGATTTGACCCTGGAGGTCAAGATATTATGGTTTTTATAAAGATACAGTGAGATGCGCGTGTACACTACGTATTTGTATTAGCAAAACCTAGTATAGTTATTTTGTTCGTATAAGTATGATGAATCAAAACAATTTCCCTATAATCCGAAGGCCGCGAGGCGCGATCAAAGGTGGGTCGCGACCCATATCACACAAGTTAACATACACTGCCCTAGATAAAGCTGGCTTCATTGAGTTTGAGATTAAGTTTGAAAGAATTCGATATACCTATGATAATCAAGTCACGATTTATTTTGAGTTTGAGTTTAAAATACTTTAGTAGATGATAATGAAGTCTTTTCGATTTAATGTAATAAGAAAATAATGTACGTAATGCTTCAAAGAACGGGGTTTAAAATGACGAAGAAAAATGAATTTGAAAGACTAGTAGACGCTACAAATTGTATGTATATGTCACCAATTGTAAGATCGAGAGGAAAATTGTTTGAACTTTACCCTTAATTAGCATTACGTTGCTAGGTACCTCACAACTAACTAAATAAGGTTAGGTACTCTAGTACCAATGCCATATAAAATATAACACTTAAATGGTCTTCGGTTACCTTAAACTCTGGTCTACTTATAAATAATAATATGTAGTTTAAAAAAACTAAAAAACACGCTTTTCGTAGAAAACCGAACTAAAAAATAGAAAATTTTATCAAATTATTGTATTGTCATCGGTCCTCAATAAATCTACAAAGTTTGAACGAAATCTGGCCGTTTAGAGTGGGTCAAAATCGCGCCCAAAGAAGTCGGTTACAAACATACAGTCGGTTACAAACATACAGGTGAAGCTAATATAAAGCGTGTAAAAAAGCCTTTGCGTGGGTGTGAACTCAAATAATCTATACTTATATTATAAAGCTGAAGGCTTTGTTTGTTTGTTAAATCGCGCTAATCTCTGGAACTACTGGTCCGATTTGAAAAATTCTTTCAGTGTTAGATAGCCCATTTCTCGAGGAAGGCTGTAGACTATATATCAAAACTCTAAGACGAACAGGAGCGGAGCCACGCGGTTTAAACCGCGGAGCGCAGCTAGTTCTTAATATACCAAAATAAGTAAATGGGAGTACTTATGTAATTTGTAAAATTAAATTGTAAAACTGACATGATTAAAAAGAGAAAATATGGAGTTTCTTGCCGGTTCTCCTCCGTAGATACTGCTTTCCGAATCGGTGGTAAATGTTAAAAATATATGTACCTATAATGAGTAATGACGTTTAAAAAGTGCTTACGAAGTCTAATTGAATAAATAAATGTTTGAGTTTGAGTTTGAGTTTGGAGATAGATCTATTGAGTAAAACCTGTTTTATTTCAATAGAGTTTAGTGATTATTATTTATTATGTTGGTATTTGTATATATGTCAAATGTCAATTTATGAATAATAATACTCGCACTAAACTACTGCGGTTATTGTTCAAATTCAAATACATAACATAAGAATTTATTTATGTTTTTAGTTTAGTTAGTTTAGTTTTTATCCAGTTTGAGAGGATGGTACAATTAAAGTTTAAAATATAAGTAGTCCCCAAGTTTATAAAAGTATAATTTAAAGACTGACTAAAGCATTCACTAAAAATATATTTTTAAAATAAAGTTACATTTTCAAAATTGGTAATATAAATTTTAAAATAGGTAGGTACTATACAATTATATTTTAACATGAAATCTTTAACAAATTAAATAAATTGTAAAATCTAACAAACAAATTAAACGTACCTACAGGAAAATTAAAATCAATTAATTAAATGCAAAATACTTTTTGTTATTTTATTCAGATTCTATGAGAAAATATCAGTTCAATTGTGTAAATTAGCTAATGGGCATTGATAGAAGACTAAACTACATCTTCTAATACGATTTTTATTCTATATCAGAATAAAAAAAATAACATTCTGATTAAATGAATAATTTTTTTGTACATGCTCTATTTATATTAGTAATAGAAAGCTAAGTATATATTCTATACACATGTTTGTAAGATATATAGATACAAATAATAATAATATGTGTATTTCTGTACAAATTCGCTGTATTTGCAATAATTGTATTCGCATTTCGCAACGTAAAATATTTATTAGCAACCAAAATATTATATTAAATATGAACTTATATTTAATAATAATCTTTTTATTCTTACATTCAACTTAATTAAAATACACACATATTTAAAAGTTAACCCAATCCAAATTAAAAATTCGAAAAATTAATTAAACTTATATATTAAAGCCGTATTATTTATGCTAAATTATATTCATGTCATATTTTAAACTAATTGGATAAAATTGGACTAAATGGAATCAAAGCGAATTACACCGCATTTAACGGACTGATTGAATACAAATTGACAATGTTATTTATTGACATAACAGAGTCATCATAACAAAATATACAACAATACATATTATTTACAGCATTTTTTATCCTGTTAGTTAAATTTAAAATGAATTATTTGTTATTTGTTTATAGTGTTACACGGAGATTGAGGATCTTAAGGCAATCATATTTTTTTACATTACATATATAATTATATAGGTACAACAATTCAGGTCCTTAATTTCATCTTTGAACTAGTTTGATAAAAACACCGTGTAAGTTCGCTCAGCAAAAGAAGCTATAAGTTATCATAAAAAGCGCTATTTTAGTGAATCCAATTGACTATTTACAAAAAAGTCCCATTATACCTATACTATTTATATTTTGCGTGTGCACAATTTTGTTTAGATTCAATTTGAAAGATATTGGAAATCGAGTAGTTATTTATTTGAGTCATTAAATACTTACTACTAATTATTTACAATAAATTCATTAAAGTATACGAATTTAAATTCGTCTATTATTTTGGGACGGATTTTAAATAGATGAGGAGCATGGTTTATTTTTCGCTTAAAATCAAAATCTATCTCAAAATGACGTAAGGAACACGAGAGCAAAGCCCATAAGAAAAACTAGTTGGTTATGATAATCTTTAGATAATCGACATACATATAAAACCGTTATCTTAATTATTATTTAAAGCCGAATCTTGTATGACTTGTGTTAGATTTAAATAAAAGAATATTGATATAAATCGAACGGTGAAAGTTGTAGCAAATTTAAATTAAAATCTCTTCAGAATTGCTATAGATATCGAAAAACATACATACATATACACACGAACAAATAACCTCCTCTTGTTGTTTTGGAAGACGGTTAATTAAAATTAAACGAGTGTTTATCTTAAGATTTATTTCTCAGAACGGTTTCACTAATTTTTGTTTCATAACGCGGGTCGGGAAACTATAAATGACCAAATGGTGTAACGAAAAATATACTTTGTTCCGGTGTAAGCTTGCCAGTACATTTCCAGAGCTATTGATAATTGAGATGTATCGTAAATGCAGTTTATTTTCATCAGCTAATTGTAAACTTGATTAAGTATTTAATTATTTTACGAAACTAGTTTAAGTAAATAAAAAAATTCAGTTAGGTATTAATTGATTGGGTTGAATCTAAAATTTAAGTAAGAAATAATCATGATTTTTTTATATGTATTATGCAATTAGTTATATTAATTTAAAATAAATCCTATTCCCATTGGTCTTCCTCGGGATAGAGATCTAAAGAAGTCACTCGATGATTTCTTTAATAAGTTCATACGCACCCGTTTAATTCTTTTTCTTTTAAAAATAATTTATACATAAAAATTAGTTTATACCAATAGTCCTTGATATATAAAAATAAATATTGCATGTTAAACCGCAGCAATGTTTGTTTATGTATCTCAATTTTAAACATGATTATTGGTTATCACATTTTTCATCTCAAAAAAAAATTGCAGCACAAAATGTTTAAACGGAATTGCCACCAAAATATTCAAAGTTTAAATAAAATATAGTTGTATTATATACTCACACGTTAGAATAAGTCGTGAAGGTTCGTCGCAACGCACTGCTCGACTGGCTTGCTGGCCAGGTTGCGTCTACATAAAATATTTGTGATCTAGTAGTAAGGTGGTCCTCGCCTCATTATCATACATTAATTAGCTTTAGCAATTGTGACTGATTTGCGGGGATTTTCTTCCGGATTACATGTTTATTTACCTTATTTATTTAACTATTGTATTACGTACTTGCTCGTGTCTTAGGTATTTAACAGTGTTAATTTTTAACCTCTTGACCTTTATAAATAATGGTACATAATTCATAATGACAGTAGATTATAATCTTGTAATTGTAGTTTTTATTTATTTAATTACGTGTTTTAGCATACATTAAACAAAGTATGTATAATATTGTTTTTAAAACTCTACTAGCTGACCCGCAAAACGAAGTTAGAGAGGACACCTTTATATTTCAGGAACTTAAAAAAGTTTTTCGCTATCGAACCTTAACAAAACATTTCATAAAAATCGGTTAAGCTTAAAAAATGAGGAGGTTCCACGGCTTTAAAGAAAAGGAAGAGGATCTCATTTTGACTATATTTTTTTTTTGTTCAGTGAACACCGTGACAGTAGAAATTTATAAAAGTTTACATAAAGTGGACAAATTAGCGTATAAAGAACCAACGATTTAGCTTAGCTTATCGGTCTTAGCTAGTTCTTGTAAAAAAAAATGTGCCAAATTAATCAAAGCCCCTCTGCACAGGAAATGAAAAGAAAACACAATATGCTATTCTCAAACTTTAATAACACGAATAGCCAAATAAATTACTTAACATAAATCACTGGTTACGAATAACAGGAAATAAAAACATTTATCACAACTTGTCGCTATATAATAATGGTTAGTTGGGGTCGTGGGGTCTATACGTGGAGGGACATGTCGCCGAGTTTGTGGACCGGCCACATGCACTCGCAGCCAGCAGGGATCACCATCGTCAGGGTCTCCCAGCAGTCACTGCAAAATATAGTCATCTGTATGCGGTTGCCATGGTTACTGTGGCAGTGTGGTAGCGTGATCTACTGTGGTGATTTTATGATACTCTGCCTGTGTACTCTGCTATATAGGTAGACTGTAGCCTAAATTGAGTATCCAGTATAAAAGATTATACATAAGTGACTTAACTGTTTTATGTTCGTATTTGTAAAATAACGCTATGACAAGTATATACGAATAACTGACTAATTGGCTCTCAGCATTGATAGGGAAATATTCATAAAAAAATATGGGTAGGAATGTTCAGAATTTGATCTAAATTCTGTCAATCGTCTAGAAAGATGCAAATGAATAAAAAACCTATCTTCTACTATTATGATGAAATTGTTTGTCCACTGACAAAAACTAACGTTTTAAATAGTGATGCTGCTTTTCTTGGTCATGATTAAAAAAGCTACCGCTGTTCAAATGAAAACAGTATATTTTCAATTTCGTTAATGCAGTCGGCTCTCACGACGTCAGTAGGCGAGCTACGTTGGTATAAAAATGTGCCAACTTTGATCGATAAAACGCGAACCGAGCAAGACTGAGAACTAGACCAAGTGCAACTGCAATAGAATTTTTACCGTGAGTGTTCTCTTGGAGGCTCTAATGTTAACGTATTAGGCATTTTGGTATTAGATGTTACATAATATCACAGACTAATAATAAAATACTACGGATAATATTATAGTGAAGTCCCGTGTCCCCTAGTGGGGTAAGGGGCAGATGCATTATTCATACATCTGTTTCACTGATCGATTTTCTTTAGGGACAAGTAGGTGATCAGCCTTCTGTGTCCTGCCAGACCGAGACATTTTTTTTTCTTCGTCTTCACCGGGAATCGAACCCGGGACCCCTTGGTTCTACGCTCACGCGTCAACCACTGTACCAAGGAGGCGGTCAATACGGATAATATGCATGTTCCTTATTATGATGATGATACATTTTAGAATTATATCGGAAATTAGAATTGATGAACTAACGGAAATTAGAACAATGTTGAGTTTTTTTTGTATATTTGTAACAAATGAATTAAGGTCCTCTTAAGATTTAAGTAAAGCAAGAATTACTTATACCCACACGAATACATTGTATTTCTATGGAACATAGTATAGAGAAGTACTCGAAAGTGACAAATGTGCAACAACAGTATTTTAAAACTGTTGACCTATGATGATGTATTGCTGTGTCAAAGACCTTTAATTAATTATAAATTTAATAAATTAAGTTTAGTGCCAATAAAATATGACCATAGTATCAGTTAGTTAAGTCTGTAAAAGCATCTATTTATAAATTGAAAAATAAACATTAATTACCAGAAAACCTGGTAATTAGCGAGGAAAATACAAATGAATCAATTTTGTATCTTATTTTTGTTAAAACAAAAACAATGTCTCTTGGAGAGGGTGAATTTCTTTTTCTCGAATGTTATTTATCTTCGAATTGTCCTGCCAGCCCGGGACAGTTCTCATTAGTGAGCTTCGGGTATTGAACTTTGAATGAATGACCTTTCGATTATATTTCTACAAGTCAACTATTATATATTATTGATTAATTGTAATCAAGTATCTATATAATGGTTATTCACAATTATTTAAATTTAAGTCTAGCAAAACAGAAACCCTTTTTTATAATCTTAGCAAATACGTCTCGTGTAGATAGAATGAACTCAAGTTAAATTACTATAAGGTTCTAATTAATACCACATTAAAGAGAATACATAAAAGAGTAGATTATTTACCTGGAATACCGTCTTCGTGTTAAATGTATAGTTTTGTTCCACTGTACGCATGAGAATCCAAGACTCGAGCATATCTGAAACATTTATTTCCACTATTAATAATATTATTTATTATTTAAATAAAAATAACCTTAGCGTAGTTCTATGGGGTATGTTTACTGAAAATAATATGAAGAGGAAAATTTCAATCCTAAGGGTTCCAAATCTCGTTGGAAACAATCGCGTATTTAATTTTCATTTCATTTTCAATAACAACAAATAAACGGTAAACCCAAAATTTTCCATTAACCTTCTCAAATAAAGAAACATAAAAATGAAACATAAACATTTTCAGTTCATTCTTATATTATGATCACCCATCCTAATACAAACGCGGAAGTTTGTAAGAATGTTTGGACTATGGATGTTTGTTACTCTATCACTATATACGCTGTATTTTGATAAAACTTTAGAGTACTAGGTAATATATCACAATAACACATGAGCTATAGAAATTTCATTTTTCCGCGGATGAATCAGGTATAGCTAGTTTTTCTACAAGACCAGCTCAATAACTACCTCATTAGTAACTCCAATCTCATCAGCAACAGAAGTGGTGCACGTTATCTCCTCATAGTAAGCTGGCCGGTACTCGAACTCATTGGTGTTCAGTCGCTGAATCTTCCTCTCCAAGTGGCAAATTGGATAGTGTTTCTGGAAAGCCTTGGAACATTCATTTTAGGAACATGTGTTAGGCAGAATTGGTATAATTGTATATATTTATTATATTTATAGATGTAATTATGTTATGGGAATTACAAATTGACCATTTAATAATTTCTTCAGAACTGTAAATCTTAGAGTAAAATATACTAATGTGGACAGCATTTCTTACCTGAGCACCCAATTGACGCATCTCCCTCTCTCGCGAGGCTTGTAATGATTCTGTGTACTCCGGTAGTGACTAAAACATTGATGTCAATTTTCAATTAATAAAGTTTGAAGCTAGAGTAGACAAGTTTGGATTTTCTAATCGTTACATTTACTATTTTTTACCAAATTAACTACATCAAAATCAGCTTAACATAACTTTTAAATAAAAAATAAATCATAAAAAATTTATAAAAATAGTGAAAAAGACGTAGACAGTTTTTATATTACCTCAGCAGATTCATCGCAATCTTCCTCATTATCGCGCTGTTTAAACCTAGCTGCCATTTGGCGATTCCTCTCAAGTCTGCCCAGAATTGTGTTCAGGACTTTATCCGGGTTGGGGATCCGTAGAACATGCTGGAAGAAGTCTTGGGCTGCGTCCTCGCGGTACGCTAGCAATGTTCCCGCCAAACACACTGTTACGCAGGTCACCTGCGATCAAGAGTATTATTACTCATTCATTAAATTATTGTCAAGAGGAATAATTCATAGTCACAGATTGGGATCCGGAATTGGCAATTACCAATTATTATCTACAGTCACAGAAATCAAAATATAAGAATGTTTATTATATCTGTGTCTACAGTTTAATGTTATTGTAATGTCTAGTTAAGAGTCACACTTAAGCTACTACATAATATTTAAACAATTAGCTTAACACATGACTTCTATATCTTACATAAATGCAATTGACCATCAAATACTTAAATAAAAGAAATTATTCTGTAAGCGACACAAAACCTCATATTATCGCTTAGAGAAAAATTAAATCTATGAATTAAAGCAGTATGGTTTTACCGCCTTACATTTAGATTAGCAAAAACGAATAACAAACATATTGCGATATGCTGTGTAAAAGGATTATTGGTAATATTATTGTTATCGTAATTCGTTGAAATTAAATATATTATAATGATTATAATTACGTTCACTTCAATTAAACTAAGACGTGGGCTTTGGTAGGTTCTATAGGTTTTGTTAAATTTATTAAGAAAAAGAAAAAGAGAAATTAAGTACCTTAAAGTACAATCTTATTCCATAATGTTTTTAACATTATATTAATATATAAATTAAATTTAAATAGTAAACATCTTATTGCGTTCACCTATTTCTTTTTAATTCGATAATTCGATACTATTATATGACAAAATTAAAAAAAAAATATTGCTGAGTCCTCTCACGACACACAATAAAATCGGGCAGAATTTGTAAGTCTGCATTTATTGGAAACTTAATTGGAAACAAAGAGATTGTTATGATTGAAATACGATGCCAAAATTATATTATGTTTCAAACGGAGTAAGCGTGTCCCCGTCTCATAGTTGATTAGTCCCCACTGGGTCGTGCTTTGATTGGCATCCGTTGCCGCGCAGGATTCAAGAGCGAGCAAACCTTTGGTATTATATTATTGTATATTATATTAGTATATAGATACTTTAATTAAATAATAGTGTAGATAGATTAGTTACAAGGCACTGATCCCGGCTTAGCCCCATACTGTTATTTTTTTTAATGATAATCGTAATCATGTCGTCAAACCAAAAATATTAACATTCGTTAGGCCTCTATTGAGTTATAATATGGTGTAACTGACGCTTTAGGCTGGTTCTAGTTATCTTTAATATATAATTTAATAATATTATATATTATATACCTACTCCTACATATAATTCATTAATTAGCAATACAATAATGTTATATTCTTCACACGCTTTTTTGACAGAGTAATTAATTATAAAACATAATACTTATATATTTTTAAAAGTATGTATTTTTGCATATGTAATTGCATATGTATTTTTAAAAGGTTAATCGTCAGCAATTTGATGTAACAAGTACATAATATTATGCAATGAGAAACTACTGTTATTTTAATTGTTAGGAATAAAATATGTATTAATCTAAATAGTTTTAAGAAACAAATTTGAGAAAAAAAATATTTTCCTTAGTTTACCTACGATACATAAATGAATCCAAAAAAAGTATTTTTTGTATAATAAAAATAAATGATTAACAAAGACCCGAAGGTGTTCAGCAATGAATAATTATAGTTGACAGTTGTTAAATTGTTCACCATACCTGCGGTCAAAAGTGTGACCCAAGAATTACACATTGCACGCATCAAGTGATGAAGTGAGTAATGTAGGGTAGAAAGGATCCTAAGCAGTGAAATGACGTGTAGGCAAAATATAGTGTAAAATATTATACACGATCAGTAGAAAAATACATCGCACCGCTACAGTAAACAAGTAAGTCCTTTTTTATGTTGCAACACAGAAATAAACCCTAGAAAGTCGGTTTCAAAGTTGTAAATTCGCAATAAATTTTCGCAAAGTTTTGTTGGATTCCACGTGGCGAATGGTGATACCATACAAATTTGATCTGTATTTACTGTAATTTTTCGAGAATATGACAGATATGTTATTGTTATTTAATTGATACGTCACGGCCAATAATACGTTTGAAAATTGATCTTCTACGGTTACAATGGCGAATATGGTTCGTGCAATTTTGCGAGCAAATATTATGCCATTTATGTAGGTATTAATATATTTTTTTTAATTTTGACAATCGCCTATATCGATGTTTTAAAATATCGGATTTAGATCTATATCTATATATATATAAAAGAAAGTCTTGTTAGTTACTCCACTTATAACTCAAGAACGGCTGAACCGATTTAGCTGAAAATTGGCAGGGAGGTAGTTTAGAGCCAGGAGAAGGACATAGGGTACTAAATATGTACCACGGGCGAAGCCGGGGCGGACCAATAGTTTATTTATAAAATATAATTAACGATTACGATTAGAAAAAGATTATGGATTTATTATAAAACATATTATGGATTTATTATATAACATAAAGCAAATGAAACTTAGATTTGTTTTTATAACAACCAGAAAAAGAGCATGCGATGCACTTGATGTAAGGTGATCACCGCCGATAAACAATCGGAATATTGTAATTACGTAAACTATTATATTTGTAATTTATATGGATTACATTCAATAATCTAGATCAGCAGATTTCCGCCTTACTGCAGCTAGAATAGCTTCCGAAACGTAATGCTTTTAGTAGTGTGGTTTTTGAATGAATTTTAGGACAGTCCTAATACGGACAGACAATTTTTGCTCACATAAACTAAAGGGCTGTAGGTACAGATTAATTAATATTAAATAAATGGTATGCTTCTAATTTCTTAAGATGTTTGGAGGATTTTATGTTATTTGTGTTAACCTAATATTATGACATTTATTTTTCAGGAAACATACTTATATTAGGCATAAACTAGCGATTCGCGGGTATATTTTCTTTTTGGAAGATTTTCAAAATTTTTATCTGTAAAATATTTTTTTACATTTTTTTTTATACAAAATCTATTCTCTTGACAATAACGAACTCATTAAATTTATCCAATTTGAAGTACCTAGACGTTTTGAAGTTATATGTGTACAAATATTTCGGTGATTAATTTTTATACAAAAATATTTAGCATAGCATTATAGTAACTGATATTTACAGAATTCTACATTTTAAAACATTAATTAATATAAACAATATTGAATTACAAACCGCATAATCTGTTCTTATAAATGATTACGATTGTACTAATAATTTATTTTGGATTTGTATTTACTGTTTTGTATCCATATATTATATGTATTTAATAAATATCTTTTACAGGGGATATAATTCGTAAAAATGGATGTGTTTAAAAAGCTGAAAATGTCGAAAAAGGACGCAGGCGATGAGTGCATACCCTTGAGATCGAAGGTGGAAAAAATTAAGTAAGTATGCTTCGTAGATATCTATTTATAAGAACTTAAATTTTACAAAAAAATCAATAGATTTCTTATCCGCTTAATAAATAAATATTTAACTAAGGGCTGATTTTTCAATCCTTGGTTAAAACTTATTCGTCGAATAATGTGTAAAACTACCATTTTAAAAACGTATTCTAATTGCCCGTTTTTGACAGTTTACGTGACATTTAAATAATATCGTGTCATTTGTGTAATATATATATGTAATACTTTAATGGACGGATAAGTTTTAACCAAGCATTGAAAAATCGGCCCTTAATAACTAATTTATTGCATAAAATTGTCTTATTATGTACTAATATTAATATGTCTGTAAGATTTATGTATATTTTTATCTTAACTGCTGAACCTATTTCGATAATTCTTTTTTTATGTTTTGTGGAAGTCCAAGGACGGTTCTTATGTAGAGTACCACGGACGAAGCCGGGGAGGACCGCTTGTTCTGAATACAATGAAATTTTATATCATCATTAACATTATCCTAATAAATCATATTTTATTTTTATTATTTTAATCATATCTTTTTATTTTGTCGTAGATTTGCTTAATATTAAATACATATTTTACTTCAGTATGAGCTTAATGATCTAAGAGTATGAGTTACTGAGGAATTAATTTCGCATGTATAATTTAGATAAATAAGATAATCCAGCGTTTTTCTATTTTAATCGGACTTCACACGAATTGTTAGGTATTATTTAAGTACGAATATTTTCAATGAATACATGTTTATGCTAATAGTGAAAAAACAGTACACATTATAAAAAGGATGTGATTCTTGTAAAAAGGTATACCTACCTAAAGACTTATTAGTTATTATCTATGATTATAATTATTTTATTGATCTATGTAACTATGTGCAAATGCAATTTTTAAAACAAAATGAAATTGCCCCACTGTCAACTTCTAAAGTTAAGGAGTAGGAGGAGATTATACACGACTATTCGTTTATAGACTAGAGTAGATAATTTTTGAAACAAAAAAAATCGCAGTAGGATGAAACCCATTAGAAAAGGAGGGGAATATGATAAAAATAAGAGGAAAAATAAATTACGGTCAATCCGAGTTCGGGAAGTGGGAGGG
This sequence comes from Colias eurytheme, assembly GCF_061535395.1. Lineage (NCBI taxonomy): Eukaryota > Metazoa > Arthropoda > Insecta > Lepidoptera > Pieridae > Colias > Colias eurytheme. The sequence goes on from NC_142980.1 coordinate 3,670,156, forward strand.
GGGAGCTTTTAAGAGAAAAAAATGGATTCTCTCGATTTCCGACAAAACCACAAGTCCTACGGAAAAAAGTTCAATGGCAAAGTTGTAGGTAATAAAAAGATCTACAACTTTTGTATTTACAAAATTAAAATCGGTCAAGTAGTTTATGACTATGAGCCTATTCATTACAATGAAACAAACAAAGTTTTCCTCGCTTTATAATATTAGTGTAGATTAGGGACCGATCGAGTAAAATTTGATTTAAAATTTTTCAAAATTTAATTGAAACGTTGAATTATTATTTTTACTCAATAAAATGCCATTACTTATGGAAACGTGATTATATGTTTGTATTTCTTATGATCGTTCAGTACCTAGATGATATTGTAAGTATCGTTTTACAATAATAAAAAGGAGAAATACAAATTCCGATGTAAGCATTAAATTGATACTCGGTAGGTATATCAAGTGTAACTAATCATATTCAAACAATGATGTCATTATAAATAACACTTACCCTGAGAATTATATTTGATGAAGGCATGTCTCAAGTGTCCTATAATTTAGTCCCTTAAAGACAATAGCTACACTATTTATGAATCAAATTTCTGAACGAAACTCTTTTTATATCAAAATTTTTTATTGGTGTTACAATTGTGAAGGTGTTTTCATAAAATGTCGAAGTTAATCCTGTGGGTAGACATAACAGGGAATGGCTCTTTTATTTTGTTATTAAAGACCACCAAGATTAATAGGTGTGTTTCAATAAACACACAGTACATTCTTAAAAATAGTGAAAAGTAACTTGTTTTCTAATTAAAGTTGCATAAAATTATCAAAATATATTAGATAGGTACCTACTTATATCAGGAAAATTTATTTTTTCACTCCTATTTTTTCATACAAATAATACTTACCTAATTACACAGGACCCTGCTTTCTCTGATGGTATCTGATGGTAATGTATTATAATGTAGGTACGTTTGTATTGTTTAAAGAAAAATCTATACTAATATTATAAAGCTGAAGAGTTTGTTTGTTTGTTTGAACGCGCTAATCTCGGGAACTACTGGTCCGATTTGAAAAATTCTTTCGGTGTTAGATAGCTCATTTATCGAGGAAGGCTATAGGCTATATACCATCACGCTACGACCAACAGGAGAAGAGCCACGGGGGTGAAACCGCGCGAAGCAGCTAGTAATTTATAAAAATGCGGTGTATCCATACTATTTATTACACCGCACCCCATTCATTTGTTATATTAGTCGGGAGATTAAAACAAAAAGATAATCACAGTTATCATCAGCCCGCGATTTATTTGTTAACGTAATTACAAAAAATCGACAAGAGTCACTCTAATTTCGGCGGGAAATGGAGATTAGGTTTGTCAAAGCTAAGAATTACGTAGCAATTTTCCGAATTGCTTGCCTATTTTCGGAAATCCAAGCGACCGAGACTTGTTTTTATTAATGAATATATTTTAAATAAATTAACACAATGATTAATATTGGTATCCAAGGGAACGACTTACAAATGAAAAATTCTGAGTGTTAATCTGGGCAAAGCTTGAGGCAAAGTGATTAATTTTGCCCATCATATTTTTGGTCCAAAATTAGTTTCGTGGACTGGATGGAAAAAATATGTAGTTTACGTGATCAAGTACCTACATTTTAAAATGGAGGCTTTTATAATAACACATATTTTTTATATTTTAGGCAATAAGGTATTGATTAATATTACATCAGAATTTATTTTAATCTAACAAGTTAGTTACTCTTTCCAATAATTATATGAAGTATGTAAAGATTATAAAAATACTGCCTCCACCGTCCTTCCTGCCGGCAAATGAGAGTAAAATGTAGTGCTAATTTCCTGTATGTCAATTATTGCTTCCGTTGGATAAGTTTTCCTTTTTGGTTTGAAAACGAATATTTGTGCTTTAATATTTTTTGAAGCTCTTAGATTGAGAAATATGACTGTATCATGTGGGATTTAGTGATGATATTAGTGTAATAGGTATCTGATACTTTGGTTTATCAGGTCCGCAGTTACAGGAAATCCCATATGTCGTGTGTGTGTGTAGAAAATATTGAACACTATCTTTTCGCCAGCGGCTGTACACGTAGTCAAAGAAAAACCCGCGTAGTTTCTGTTGCCGTTGGATTTCCGAAATCAAACCTATCTAGTGTCCTTCCTCAAGTCTAAAGCTATCTCTGCACCAAATTTTAAGTAAATTCATGCAGAACTTTTTGAGATTAGCCCAGACATACAGACAAACAGACACAAATTCTATAAACTACATTATTGGGTTTGGTATCTATTGTAGGTAGGTCACGTACTTTCACTTTAATGATAAGAAAAATATAGACTAGTCTTATATTATATGATTCAATAATACATGATATAGGTACTTAGCGATAATTCGATTAAATTCAATTGATTCATTTGAATACGCAGTGAAGCAGTGCCGGCATGTACTTACCTAGTTAAAATAGATATGTACCTTAGTAGGTACTAGGTACTAAATTATTTATGCCATTGGAATAAAAATCCTACAGATAATCACTTAGATATTAAGTTATGACTAACTATTTGAAAATGTGCATATACGTACTCTTATTTAATAACGTTTTATTATTTATACAGGCACTAACTGCTCCCCGCGGTTTCTCCTATATAGCCTTCCTCGATAAATGAATGGGCTATCTCACACCGAAATTATTTTTCAAATCGGACCATTAATTCCTGAGTTTAGCACGTTCAAACAAACAAACAAGCTCTTCAGCTTTATAATCCATACTATACTATACTATATACATATACATATTATACATATTTAATATTATAAATGCGAAAGTCTGTCTGTCTGTCTGTTACTCAATCACGCCTAAACTACTGAACCAATTTTCATGAAATTTGGTATGGAGATATTTTGATACCCGAGAAAGGACATAAGATAGGTTTTATCCCGGAAATCCCACGGGAACGGGAACTATGCGGTTTTTTCGTTCTTCTGCGCGGGCAATGCCGCGGGTGGAAAGCTAGTATTAACTTATTAAAAATAAATTAAAAAAAAATTGTTAATACAGTATGTTTTATATTATTTCAGTAAAGTACAAAGTGATATTATTGCACCGGGAACCAGCGGAGTCTTCAGACAGGTAAGGTTTAAAATTTAAATACGATATAGGTATGAATAAATTATTATACTTACTTCAGTATATTATTCTCGTTTATGACAAACTATCTTTCTTAATACTAATATAAAGGCGAAAGTTTGTAAGTATGGATGTATGGATGTTTGTTACTATTTCACGTAAAAACTACTGAACCGATTACAATTAAATTTAGCACACATATAGAGGGTAACTTGGATTAACACATAGGATAGGTTTTATCCCGGAAATCCCACGGGAACGGGAACTATGCGGGTTTTCCTTTGAAAACGCGGACGAAGCCGCGGGCGGAAATCTAGTATACATACCTATATAGGTATTAATAGGAGAGCCTTTTTATCGCTTGCTCAGCTTGTACGTATACCTATGTAGTGTTCGAGAAAATTTAGCTGTTCAGTAAAATAAATATTATGATGCAATTATTTGTTAAAAAATAAGCAATGTACATTGTGCTAACCTACATGTTATAAAAAATTGCCACCTTTTATGCATTTCCGAGTGCGATCTTTCAAATTGAAACTATAGTAGCCTGCTGTGGTATTAGCTAGGTACCTACCAATTTGAACAAACTACTACCTTTACTAATTTGCACTAGTCTTCAATAGGTAGATAACAATGTAGGTAATCAGTAATAGTAATAGCCTGCCAAGTCCACCACATAACCTTGGTCTAGATTATAATTTCTATAAACATGACCTCAACTACTATCCTATGTGTTAATCTAAGTTACCCTCTATATGTGTGTTATATTTCATTGTAATCGGTTCAGTACACAGATCACAGAAACTAAAGGTTCAGTAGTATTTGCGTGAAAGAGTAACAAACATATATACATACACATACATCCATCCTCACAAACTATCGCATTTATAATATTAGTAGGGTACGACAGGATGAGGATAGTCGCGTCGGTTGATAACATTATATGTATAAAAAATTTACTGAATGTCCTGCCGCATCATTCAATAACACATCACACTTTAGTAAAAGGTATCAACATAATTAATACCTATAATACAGGTATAATCTCCATAGATTACCAACATAACATTCTATGTAGGTATCTTCAAACGCAGCACAATATACCCACGAGACGCCACAGTAGATGGCATGATTCAATTATGGTGAGCGATAAAGAGGCAGCTGAAATCCATTCTGGTTATATAGCCACATATCAACGTGCCACTCATAAAGCGCTTGTAGGCTATTCTTCTACTTTACATTCACATTGGAGATCTAAATTTCTTTTCGACCAACTAAGATATTAATCTGGAGAATGTAATCTTAATCTTAATCTTAATCTTCCTTAATACTATTATAAAGGCGAAAGTTTGTAAGTATGGATGTATGGATGTTTGTTACTCTTTCACGTAAAAACTACTGAACCGATTACAATGAAATTTAGCACACAAATAGAGGGTAACTTGGATTAACACATAGGATAGGTTTTATCCCGGAAATCCCACGGGAACGGGAACTATACGGGTTTTCCTTTGAAAACGCGGGCGAAGCCGCGGGCGGAAATCTAGTACTTATATAAAAAAAATACGTGTGGCACTCGGGGACTGCCTCGGTAAAGCTATTGCATAGCATGCTGCATGCCTTCAAGCCACACCTCCGAGCCCGTCGGAGTGGGGAGTGTGAGGTTTTTTCGTTACGGAATTTCTCGATTCGGTCCCCGCGCTCAAGGCCCGCGATAGAAGCTTGCAATAGCTTAATAAGATGAATTATATCTTGTCTATATAAAATTCTCGTGTCACATCTGAGATCTGAGGACCGACCAACATCTATTTTTCATGTGATAAGAGTGGCAGAACAACGTTTGCCGGGACAGCTAGTTATGTATATAAAATCTTCAGTGACATTTTATATCTACTAACTGGGCTGTCGGAAAATATGTTGTTTGAAAATAGCAGCAATATACCTATGCAAAGAGATGTAATTTGTAAATAGGTAGTCGGAATAATGAAATAGTCATCAATCTCGACACTAACATCAAATACTAATAATTTGTAACACTGGTTACGCTTCTTATTAATGAACCGTAGATACATAATTTTATATGTATTAGGTAGGTATATTTAACCAAGATAAATATGTAGGTGTACCGTAGAGCTACCTCTGTATTTTATTAAATTAACGACATATTGTCATATTAGCCACAGTCATGATCATATAATATTATTCTAAGATATTATTATGATGAATCGAATAAAGTGGGAACTGGGAAGTTAGGTAAATGTTCACCTTCACATGTTTATACAGTATTCGATATTTGAAATTTGAATTTCAAATTCAAAATGGGCTTTGTAATCCGTTAGTGTTACCATTAAATATAGACCATGCAAAAAAATAATTTACTTTAAAAATTAGCCTACAATATAATTATTAATTATTAATACTTAAATGTTCATTAGTTAAAATATGAAAAACTTATTTTTTCAACAACAAAAAGAAACCTACACTACATGGCACACATGTCATTTAATGCTAGTTTGCAAAAAAATTGTGTAAATAGCTGCAATATAATGCTAAAAATTTTAATCAGCAATTTAATTTTTTGCAGGCATCATTTGGAACTTGTGACCAACCATATATATCACCGTTTTCGTCATTCCATAATATCTTCACACGCTCTTTGAGCAATAGGTCGGGTGGCATCGGAAGTTTATTCACACGCAAAATGGCGACCAGTGTTAATCCTCCGTGTCCGTGGTCGAATAGTCAAGATGACTATGAAATTCGGGATGTTATTGGTAAGTAACTAATTTATTACGTTTAATAGCATCCCTAGACATCGATAGATGTAATAAGATTAAGAAAATACCGCCTCATTTCTTTAAATTTAATATATTTTCGATGTGTCATTACCATCTGTCAAATCATTAATTAAATGTCAATAAGTAATGCAGTATTTTGCCGATTCTATCGTTATTTCATATTAAAGACTTAAAAATTATCAGTCTATTATCCGTCTGAAATGTTCAAGACTATAGCAAGCTTTGTTTTTCAAAATATTTCGGGTTTGGGAGGTTATTTTTGAATAAACATTCAAGGAGACCCACTGACACATAAAATAGGTACTTGGTTCATTTACATAGTAATGATAATGTAAACAACACATTACATATCTCTGTAATTGAGTTTGCTTATTATAAAAACTACATAAATGTAGTGAAGTGGTATCATTTCCTTTAAAATTATTAAAGTTCAATAAAAAATCAAAACTAAGAATTATATAAATAGGTGAAAATTAAAACTTTCATTTTTCACCTTAGATAAATTTTGTACTGTTTTTTATATGACTGCTTACATTTATATTACCTACATCAACATACTGCTTGTAATATTACAATTTTTATTTAGGTGACATAGACAACCTGTTTCCTAAATAAATTTTAATTAATGAACTAAACTCTAACTTTAAGGGGTTGGAGCCACCGCAGTTGTATACTCAGCTCTCTGCAAGCCTCGCAATGAAAAGTGTGCAATCAAAAGAATTAATTTAGAGAAATGGAACACATCTATGGATGAACTGCTAAAGGAAATACAGGTATACTTAGTGTTGTTTTTTTTTATAAATCCTATTCATCAATTTGTCACATTCATTATTCATAACTTATCTGAGTTATTGGTATTGTGAATCATCAAAATAATAAAAAAATAATATAATAAGATAACTGCATTTAGGTTATTTATTGTATATTTCTTATTTGTTAATATACAAAATCTTCAGTAGTTTTCTTAACTTTTACTTTATTATAACTACAAATAATGTTAAAACGTGAACACAGATAAATATTGTATACAGAATAAATCAACCCTATCTAGAAAGTATCATATTAGCTCAGTTTTGTTAATATTTACAATAATTTTTTCACAAAAAACCGGCACCTTTACCAGCCATTGCTAAATGATATCTTAAAGTCACTTTGAAACAACCTTTAACCAACTGAAAAATTGTAACTAAATAGCATAATACATATAAATTCATTTCATTCATGTTTTCACAAACAAACTATGTGATATTAAGTGATAAGACTGGAGAATTAACAATGTGTATAATGGCAAAAAATGTAAATAGATTTCTTTTTACAAGAGACCTTCACACACAGATGTGCAAATAATAGTGTTCTCTTTGTCCGTGTGAATTGAATATTCATTCATCATTGTATTAAAGTACTAGCCTTTGCTTACTCTCTATTTGATACTATTCTTTCAGAAACATCTAGATGTTTATTTTTACTAATCATGTCTGATATTTATTGATATTTAAAAAGAAAATATTTTGTTGGTAAAATTGAAGAATTGATACCATTATTCTGATCAATAACAACAAACCATATAAAGAATATTATTCATCTTAATATATAAATATAAATCTCGTGTCACAATGTTTGTCCACAATGGACTCCTAAACCACTTAACCGATTATAATAAAATTCGCACACCGTGTGTAGTTCGATCCAACTTGAGAGATAGGATAGTTTAAACGTGTAGGTACCACGGGTGAAGCCGGGGCGGACCGCTAGTATTCATTAAATTAAAACATACAAATGATTCCAGGCTATGTCCAGTTGCAATCATGTAAATGTGGTCACATATTACACAAGCTTTGTTGTCAATGATGAGCTGTGGTTGATTTTGAGACTTTTGGAGGGTATGTACCTTTAAAACTGTTTTTATAGCAATGAAAAATTATTCTGTGACTAATAATTATTTTTAACACTAAAACCAAACCACCATTGGTCAGAACTTGACAAAATTAAAATGGGACCAACCAGAAGGGACTCATTTTCAAATGAGAAAGGAATCATTAAAATTGGTTCACCTAGTTGGAAGATCTGAGGTAACAAACCCACAAAAAATCAGTTGAATTCAAACTTCCCTCCTTTGAAGTCAAACCTCCCCTTTTTGAAGTCGGTTGAAAAGGACAATAAACTGAAAGATCACAAGGTTAACATGTTCATATATCAGGAAGTTGTACAATAACCTGATGGTCTGCGATAACAGTCATTCATATGCAATTTTAACAATGAGCTGCAGATTTGTTGCCACAAATTGAATTGCAAGATAAGAATGGAGTCAGGGTTATAGGTTTCTGGGTCCAGTATTATTGTACTATACAGAATAATGTTTGGTATTCTGTCCCATTTGCAAAATTAGGCTTTGTATTGACAATAGGACAATATATCATATCGGTTTCACTGATTTATGTTCTAATGCCCAATGGGTTATTCCGTTCTGTGGCTCTAGGGCTTAGATGTTTGTTAAATATCTGCTAAGAATCAAACCTTTTGTTTACTTTAATTTCATATTTATTTATATTGATGTGTGTAGTGTTATTTTGGATCAAAAATAGTTTGATTGTTATTATGAATGTTTATGTTAAAAATTTAAATATTCCAAGATACAAGACTATGAAAGTATGAAAAATAAAATGCTGACAAATTAGCTATATTATAAGCATGCTTCTTTTTGAATAAATTTATCATACACACTTTTAATTTGTTTTACCAAGTTAGCATATTAGGTTACATTAGTGCATAAGAACAATTTTTAAAACGTGATTTCTATAAATATGTTTAATTGTCTGTTTCTTAAAATATCTCCAATCAATTCATGATGTCTTATATTGAATGCCAAGTAAAAACACGTTTTGAAACATAAGTAAAAAATTTGTATTATTGCTGAATATAATGTCAGTATGAAAATCATGCCCTCAATTTTTTTTTGCATATTTTGTATGATATAATGTCAGTATGAAAATCATGTCCTAGTTAATCAAACTATGAACTATATTTTTCTATTTTTTTTTAATATTGGTGAATATGTTTGTTTTAGGCTTTTGTTACTGACAGATTAAATTTTAAAATTTATTTTTCGCCTCTCATATAATATTATAATTTGGAAGTAATGTTTGATCGTTTGTTTGGCTTTCTTTCAACTACTAACGGAAAGATTTTATCTCATGATTTGTCTGAAAATAGCTGAGAGGCTAGAGAGTGATACAAGCAATCTCATTCCCACGGAAATTTCTTTAGACGCAGGCGAAGCCGCTAGCGAAAAGCTAAAGACCATAAGGTCTTTAGCTAAGTATAAACTAGCCAGAGCTGATGTATGTTAAAATTATGGAAAATGGTATATTTATGTAATTTTATATTTATTTTCCAGGCGGCAGTCTCCTTGATGTAATCAAACACAAGATGAAAGTTTCAAATTGCAAGCACGGTGTCTTTGATGAGGCCACTATTGCAACTGTACTCAAAGAGGTGCTGAAGGGACTGGAGTATTTCCACAGCAATGGACAGATTCATAGGTAATTTGGTTTTTTTATAAGAAAATTATATTGTGTAGTATTATAGAAAATATTATTATATTATGCTATGTAATTTTAGTACATAATCGTGTATAGATTGTCTAATCTAAAAATGAACGCCCCTCCACTGTGTTTACGCTCACATTCAAAGTACGTGTATAGACGCAATACACACAAATTGGTCTGCCTCATTGGTCGTTCAGTCCTCCAGTCCCGTCCATGCCCGAACGACAGGACCAGTTGGCCAACTAGTGCATAAATGACGCGATGCACGACAGAACGGACGTGTCATTCCGTACATAGCGCGCTCTCCCCGCCATACAATGCTAGGCACCTGAACTGATCGCCCGATTAGTTGACAAATCAGTGCGCGAGTGTCAAAGTTTGCAGTAGAATCGACGCGCGCACACATATAAAGTGGTTCAATAATTATTTGTCCTCACACATTGAAACAATTAAGTTTAGTGGAGGGGCGTTCATTTTTAGATTAGACAATCTCTACTGGTTTATATTTAACTGTATTCAGCTGTGTGTATTAGGTAATAAGAATTTTGCTAATGTATTTAAATATTTCGCTATAGTGTGAACTGCTAATGTATTTATTAAAAATGCAGCATTGTTTGTTCTGCGAAAATATTAAATTGCGTGCATTTGCTAATAAAATAAATGCTCATTGCGAATTTCTTAAGAGGAGATTATTAATCAGGGTTCGGTGTTTATGGAGTCATTCAATAATCATAAGAAAATTAAGCCTCAATGATTAAAAATGCTGAAAGAGCAATTTTATTTTGTAATATACATGTAATCAGTGAATGAATTTTACATTATCACAAAATTATGTTTAATTATAATATTATATCATTTACTAATATATAAAGCTGAAGAGTTTGTTTGTTGGTTTCCTTCCTCTGGAACTGCTGATCCGAATTTCAGGGCACAGCTAGTAATGTCTCATACATTTTAATTCAAAATCGGTCAGAATATCGTCAAAAATATCTAAATTACAAAGATTTAGGCTGTGTAAATTTATTTGTTTGTTATATGTGTGTAAATTTGTTAATGTCATATGGTCAGCGCAATTTTATTTGCTATTTTAAATATTCCATTACGAAAGCTCAGCGATGTTTTTTATGAAATGTTTATTATGCTGCTATGCAATATTTCTAGTGTTTATGAATTCTAAAATTAATATTTCTGAAATTATACTTTATTAAAAACATTGATTTATTGACATTATCAATGAGCTGGTTAAAAGCTTGTCTGTTGAACTTTCAAGTATAAACCAATTAAATTATATTTTCTCTCATGGGTCATGAGGCATATCTTTGTTACCTTTATCATTGGTCGAAGCTTTTTTTTAATACAGTCTACTGGGAATCGATCCTACGACTTCTCGTTTAAAAGCTTTGACTAAACCACAATATTAACCAAAAAACATTTGAAGTGTCCTATTTTTATTTATAATTATTAGACTAAAAATTCATTGTTCGCAATTTCTATAATGCTTTAGCTACATAATAATTGTGCTATGCAATTGCGTTTTTGCTTTGGCGTATTTTGCAGGACGAGTGAAAGATGTTTTGAGATCAAATAATCATAAAGTAAATTTAACCCATTGAGCCCCGAACGGCCCGATCGGTCCACGACACAGTAGATTTTCTATTGTGCCTGTGATTCCGGGGCCTAAAAAAATGTATATGTTTTGACCCTGTGTATTTTCATAAAAAATTTCATCCAAATTGGTGCTGTGGCTTAACTGTGAAAGCAAAATACGCATAGCGACAATACCACTTTTTTACCACTTACCGCCTTTAGCGATACTTAATTCATAGTACATAAAGTATAATATGTACATGAAACGAGAAATATAAAATTATTGCGCTAAAATTGCTTTAAAAGTTGCGAAAGTTTTCTGGGCGACTCTTATTGTGCTATTTATAGAAATAGATTGTGCAGTATGTTGTACGCAAGAAGCTTGAATGACGCCTGTATGTTTTTTTATCCCTTTCACACCTTACTTGCCAAGTTAGGTGTGAAAGGGATAAAAAAAAACACAGGCGTCATTCAAGGTCATATTTTCTTGTTACAAGTTAATGTTCATACTGAAATCTCCAGTGTATTAGATATAAGCTTCTTTGTTGTACGTATTGTGTAGTTTTAATTAAATGTTCGAGTAGCTAGAGATTTAGAAATAAGCTGTCAATGCGTGTGACCAAAGAATTGTTCTAAAGTAGATTTGCCTGAGGCATTGTTACAGTGATCAACTTTCTTTTTGTTGGTTGTTAGCCTTCTGTGGCTTACCAAATGTTTTTATCAGTCTTCTAGAGATTTAGACATCATCACTCAGTTTAACATCTATGCTATACTAATATTATAAAGCTGAAGAGTTTGTTTGTTTGTTTGTTTGAACGCGTTAATCTCAGGAACTACTGGTCCGATTTGAAAAATTCTTTCGGTGTTAGATAGCCCATTTATGGAGGAGAGCTATAGGCTATAATATATCATCACGCTAAGACCAACGGAAGCGGAGCAATGCGGGTGAAACTATATACTTATAAACTATTATGCATATGTTTCACGGATCGGTTTTCTTTACGGACAAGTAGGTGATCAGCATTCTGCCAAATTGTCTTCATTCAAATATCTAAAGCCAAAAATTTATTTTGAAAATTTTGTCTACCTGTTTGTTCTGTTTTCAAGTCATAACTACTGGATGAATTTTGATGAAACTTTTTTGTTGTTAATCCTTGGCTACATAGAGATATAATTTATTTGGAAAATTTTCATTTGAAATCTAATCTAAGCATGGTGGTTTGCTTCCTTACATTAAAATAAAAACGTGACTGCGTCTGTCTGTGCACGATAAACCTAAAAAACTACTGCACCAATTTTGATTCTGTTTTCATCAACGGATAGTGGTGGGGTAATCGGCGAAGGGTTTATTTTATAATTTGGTAAGTTTTAGATAGGGTGTGCGAAGCCGGGGGTGAAAAGCTAGTTGTTTTAAAAGCATCCTTTCCTATAGCTATCCCATTATTTATTTCAGGACGATATCTATTACATACATAATTTGTCTATACATATAAGAGCTTAAAAAAACGAATATAACATTATGACTGATTTGTGTTATAAGATGATATGGAAATTTCTTTTGATGATAGGAAATGTAAATATGCTAATAGCACCTAATATGACTAGAAACTGTGATGTGGACCAGGAAAATAGGCGTTTGTCGTCGAGTTATACGTATCACTATAAGTACTCCTCCCTAATACCACACCCCGGACACTCCATACAAAATTATCGTTTTGACAGTCACACTGTAGAGACTGCAAATGTGTGTGTTAACGCTATAAGGTTGGCACATTTGTGACTAACGTAAAAAAAATTCGCGTTTTTCTGATGAAATATTCCGTAAACAGCACAATATCTAACCATTTTTTACGAAAAACGATAATCACAAATCCAAAATAATAAAATTACTTTAAGTCAATTTGATTAATGTTGTCAATCTTCGTTGCGTATCGTCCTTGCAGAAAAATGTGGCCCATTTTAATCATGATCGCGCGGGGTGAGGTAAATGTTTAATTTTGGCGGGAGACGGAGAGTGTCCGTTCTGTAGCGTTTAGCTACTATCATGTATTCTGTGCTAATAATTTAAGTACCCCTCTCTAAACTCCTAACTAAATTGCAGGGACATAAAAGCGGGTAACATCCTGCTAGGTGAAGATGGTACGGTACAAATAGCAGATTTCGGTGTGTCCGCCTGGCTCGCTACGGGCAGGGACCTTTCCAGGCAGAAGGTCAGGCATACATTCGTGGGCACACCGTGTTGGATGGCGCCGGAGGTTATGGAACAGGTAAATTTGGAATATTTTATTGATACAATATAGAATTTAAATTTAAAAATAACTATACATGTAAATAGATGAAAATCCATACTAATATTATAAATGCGAAAGTAACTCTGTCTGTCTGTCTGTTACTCAATCACGCCTAAACTACTGAACCAATTTGCATGAAATTTGGTATGGAGATATTTTGATACCCGAGAAAGGACATAGGCTACCTTTTATTGCGAAATATGTACCACGCGTGAAGCCGGGGTGGACCACTAGTATTATATAAATAAGACCAGAAAATTACATTATTACCAAAAAAGAACGTGTGTGCTGAGCACACGTGTCAAAAGTGAAACTTCTTTGAAGATTCAAAGATACCAAAATCGACACCTTACTCCATGACGTGACCTTGAAATTTTACTCATAACACACCTCAAGAAGTTTCACCTATAAAATGAACCTCAAACTATCACTTAAAAAATTCAGAACACTTTCACCAGTGGAAAGATGGCTATACTTTAATTAGATTATATCTTAGATCAACCCCAATTAATCTAAATTTAATTTTTGTTACATTCATTACAGGATCACGGTTACGATTTCAAAGCCGATATCTGGTCGTTCGGAATCACGGCAATAGAAATGGCCACGGGCACGGCCCCCTACCACAAGTATCCGCCAATGAAAGTGTTGATGCTCACACTGCAAAATGATCCCCCAAACTTGGATACAGGTCATTATTTATTTTATAAATGCGATAGTAATTCTGACTGTCTGTTTCCCTTGCACGTCATAACTACTGAACAAATATTGTTAAAATTTCGAAGACATAAAGAATGTATGTAAGTGAAGTAGATAATAATTAATAAGTTTGTTTGACCTCGGTTGAATAGATACTTAAAAATAGTTTCTATCTCCTGTATGCGTAAAATATAATACATATTTTTGTTTTATATCATAGGTGCGGATGAGAAAGAGCAATACAAAATATATGGGAAGACGTTCAGGAAAATGATCGTCGATTGCCTCCAAAAGGATCCCTCAAAGCGTCCGTCCGCGACGGAGCTCTTGAAACACCCGTTCTTTAAGAAAGCCAAAGATAAGAAGTATTTGACGCAGACTCTGGTTGCTATCGGACCTAGTATGGAGACTAGGGTTCACAAGGTCAGTAGATATTTTTTTTTATATTTGCTACAAACATGATTGCGGACAAATATGGGCTGATAATGATGATGATGATTCACATGTAACAACATTTTAAACATTAAAAAAAGAAACAAAATTTAATTATAAATTTATAATGTATAAAGAAAATTCGATCGTGAGGCGGGATACGAAACCGCATCCTTCACACCAATCCGGGGCGCCAATCCGCTTGACCAATTCATTGATTTTTTTCTATTATTTATAAATTTATATTTATAAAGCATTTCAATGTGTGTAATTTAACAAAATCGATTTATTTCCTTTGAACTCATTGATTTATTTTTTTTGGGGTTATTTTTCGAGGTTTGTAAAAAGTCGTAGAACAAATGTTGTTGGGATTGATGTAGTGAAGCTGCCTGCGAGAGGATTTTCAGTAATCCTGTATAACCAATAATATTTACTTTACTTACTTAATATCCTAAGGCCCCTAGGTGGGGCAAAAGGCGTCAACAGTACATCGCCATGTCTCGATTTTTGGCGGCATGTTTTATTCGCACTTGGCCTCT
This sequence comes from Colias eurytheme, assembly GCF_061535395.1. NCBI lineage: Eukaryota > Metazoa > Arthropoda > Insecta > Lepidoptera > Pieridae > Colias > Colias eurytheme. The sequence goes on from NC_142980.1 coordinate 3,685,184, forward strand.
GCGATGACAGTCCGACGCCAACTTAGTTTTGGACGACCACGTTTTCGTTTTCCCTGGGGGTTCCAATCCAAAGCCTGCTTTGGTATGTGTTCCGTGTCTCTACGTAGCGTGTGGCCAATCCACTTCCACTTTCGGCGTTTAATCTGTTGGGCGATCGGTGATTCGTTGCAGCATTCCCAAAGGATAACCAATAATACTGAACCATATTTCCAGGCGAGCAAACGCCAGCCTGGTACCTCTGGGCGACTACACCGCACAGTGACTGGGGAGTGGGTGTGGAGTGAGGAGGAGGAGGAGGGAGCGGTGGATACAGCGGACTCGGACAGCGAGGAGGGCAGTGACAAGCGGCCCATGAACGAGCTGCTGCGGGACGACTCCAGTGCCAGCGACAATGAGGAGGTAACATAAATCTTCATTTAATTTATATCCCAGGTAATCTGGGAATAAAAAAATACTGATCTAACCAGGCTTTTCTATATATAATCCATACTAATATTATAAATGCGAAAGTAACTCTGTCTGTCTGTCTGTTACTCAATCACGCCTAAACTACTGAACCAATTTGCATGAAATTTGGTATGGAGATATTTTGATACCCGAGAAAGGACATAGGCTACCTTTAATTGCGAAATATGTACCACGGGCGAAGCCGGGGCGGACCTCTAGTTTAATATAAAAATGCGTCCCTTTGAATACTAATTAATATTATTTGTTCCAGGAACAACACCCACCGATAGAAATGAAAGAACTTCCTGTATCAAATGAGCCAACTGAACCTCAAACTATCAATTTAGTTTTAAGACTTAGGTATGTTGTTTTTTTTCATGTGGATACTATGTATGTATAAACACATCAATATAATTTTCCTAAATATATCCCAGAATATCGTATTTTCCGTAAATATTTATGACAGAAAAAAAAACACTACTTACTTCAAAAAGTAAAATGTTAAGTAAGCGAGAGACGAACAGGAATGTCGCCATTTTAAATCTCTTAATCTGACTAAGTTACAAGATGAAGTAGCGACACGGCCTGCCGCAGCTCGTCGTGTTCTCCCGTACACTTATCTCTCTGCTGTTGAAATTATCCGTATTCATCTGTTTTGTTCTACTATATAAAACGGATTTACATCATTGAGTTACTATGTACTACGTACTAGAGAGGGCATCACTACTACACTCTTTTTAACACGAGTTAGAGTCAATCGTCTCAAACCAATATTTATTTGTTACATTGATTTAGTTTATTCATATTTAATAAGATAAATAATATTTATTTGCTACATTGTAATAAGAGGCAGAATATCTACAAAGTGTATGACTCACTCCCCCCCTCACCGCCGCGCTTGTCGCACAGATTTTGTTCGAAGTGTCCTCTCTATAATGATCAATGATTTACATAGATTTGTATACATTTCAGGAACGCGCGTCGAGAACTGAACGACATACGCTTCGAGTACATAACGGGGCGCGACACGAGCGAGGGCATCGCCGCGGAGCTGGTGGGCGCGGGGCTGGTGGGCGCGGGGGACGCGGGGCCCATAGCGACCAACCTCGCGCGCCTGCTGCTGCGCCCCGCAAGCAAGACCGTCACCTTCCACCTGGTGGGTATACTGTGCTTACCAGTGCCGGTGTAAGGGTCACTGACACCCCGGGCGAAAATATAGTGGCGCCCACTTGAGGTGTTCTGAAGGTTTGCACCAGGAGAGGCAAGACTCCAATTTCAGACCTTGGCGCCCCCCAGAATTTGTCGCCCTGGGCCATCGCCCCCTCTCGCCCCCCCCGCCGGCACTGGTGCTTACCAACTACTATTTAATAATTAACAACTATTAATAATTAATGAAACAATGTAGACAAACGTTGGTGTTTCTAATAAATAAATAAATAAACTAATGGTCGTTCCCAATATTCAAGTTTCCTTCAAGAAAAGAGCTTATTTGTCCATAAAAGGCCGGCAAAGCACCTGCAACACTTCTAGTGTTACAAGTTTTTAGGGCGGTGGTGACCACTTAACATCGGGTGGCCCATCTGCTCCTTTGCTTGCTCTGACATAAAAAAAATATTCAAACTACGGTTATAGATAGACATATCTCCGATAGCTAGTATGGTTCTATCTTTCGTAAGATAGATACGATATTGGGAACGGCCATTACTGGCTGACAGCTGTCAAAACGTTATTGGGACGCTCAATTAGACAAATTCAAATAGAAAAATATACCTCTAGTAAGCAGTTAGTCCTCCAGACGATAGATAGCGATCAGAGATAGGTTAGCTTATCGCTAGTAAGCTTATTGGGACGCTAAAACAAGAGATAGATAGCATTTTCTATCTTTAGTAGGGTCAAACCGAAGATAGATACGATATTGGAAACGGCCATAAGAATAGGATCGTTCTTGCTGCCATCTTAACACGTTAACAGTCTAAATAGTACCGCCAGCAAAAAAGTGCAAAACATAAGTTTAGTATATTTATTATTGTTCATAGATATAGATTGAATTATTGTATAATCATTATATTTATTTAAAAAATACTCTCATTGAATTATATTAATGGATAATTTTGGATAAATATTATATATTTAGTCAAACGAACTCTAAAAAAACTAAGTTTATGCTATCGACAACATGTTTGCCAGCCATAGCTATGAAGTTTTGCATTTGCCACCATAAAATTGTGATTTAATAAGAAGGCGTGTGGCCGACAAAAATATAATAAAAAATCCGATCACTTACTTAATAAAAACTGAAATAATATTTGTATATTTTCATAAATATGCTTTCAAATCCTACTCATAAATAATTAATTTGGCCTGAAGTGTATTAGAAAAATCCTACACATTGAAATATTAAAACTGAATATAATTTGTTTATTGATTTTTTTGCACACCATACACTTTCGGAACAAAGTTTGCGCGTATTACTGAGCAAAATGGCGTCTTGACAGTCATATTGGTTGGTGGGAGCCGTGGTGCACATAGTATTGTGACTTGATTTGCTTCGAGTTCATAACCGATCTGACTCGATTATCACCCACTTTAAACAAACAAATTTAATTAAAACTATGTACACTTATAGAAAATCGGTGACTATACAATAATTTCATCTTATTATGTCTTATATTTTTTTAAAAACTATATTTTTTTTCCAGAACTCAATCCCACCGAACGAGCAGTACGACGAGAAGTCACTAGTAGGGTTCGCCCAAATTTCAATTATATCCGAGTAATGCGGTCCGATAAGTTGGTGCTCTGCCGTATTCTAGTTTATTATTATTATTTCGTCAATTTCGAACGTGTATTATATTCTCTGTTTCGCTATTTACTAGATTCTATTTTATCTCAGATATGTGTATTGATGTTAATTTTGTGGATATTTAATTCGAATTTTTATGAACATATTGTCGTAATGAGCCTAAAAGGCTTTATGTAAAGAATATTCGAGGGTTAAACATAAATTACATAATGTGATTTTTGATTTGAAAATATGTTTATAATTTGCGTATAGGCAGATATTGAATTTGAGTTATTAGCAAATTAATTAGTGACTAGAATTCAATATCTTACGGATGTTATTATTTCTTTTATATCATTTTAGTCATAAAGAAATTGACATTTCAAATAATTTTTATGTGTAATATCTGTTTTTATGCAAAAATACCAAGTGTGTAAACGTCGCTAAATAAGATTTTCCAGTCTGAAGGAATTTCGCATACAAGTGAAATAAATATAATTTATAATACATGTTCTGTTTAGTGTTAGTTTGCGGCTGTGCCGCGGCCTTTCAGATTTAGTTAATATTGCTAGATGCAATTTAATTGCGGGGAAATTTGTATGCCGTTATAGCCATTTAATTTTATTTATTTAAATTTATGAAACAACTCAGAACTAAAGTACCACACCCCGAAATAATGGGATATACGCAAAAGTAAATAAAACAATGGTGAAAATTTTTGTTTTAAAGAAAAATCTGTTGGAGTTTTCTTAAAATTTTCATAATTTTTTTTCCCATTATTGAATTACATTATTTTTATTATGTATGAATAAATAAAAATAGAAATATTAAGAAATATAATAAGTACATAATATGTATTATGAAATATATAACTATTTCTCTGTCATATATCCCATCAATTTTGAGGTGTCCATTCTAAGAATGGCTGGTGGCAAACCTAACTATGCTATATCTCAAATTTTATCATAGATAAGTGTTTTGTCTCCTAAAAACTGAGAATCTCATATACTTAGCTTTTCAGTATGAAGATTAATAGGGATGTGTTAAATAGACTAGCTTACGTATAAGTAAATTAATGGCTATAACATATTCACTATTGCATTTCTGTGTTGCGAGTAATGCGTTTACACGCAGTACTAATACATTCCTTTTTGTAATTTATCGTTAAATATTATAAAACAGTGGGGCATAAGCCAAGTACGCGGAAAATTTAGTAGGTTTTGTGGTAAGGAAACTAATATATTCGCTAGTGTTGTAAATGCGAAAATGTTTCACGTTTAAAACTGGAACGTTATATTTAAGCCAATCGCTATTGTGCGCGAAGATACTTCGATTCTATTGGCTGCCATTTGAATGGCCGTTTACTTTTGCCGCGCATTTTGAAAAATAATAATAATAAAGCGTAATTCTGTAGACTTTACAAATCTTTTGACGCGTAATTCCCTGCAAAGATTACGTGCTATAAAACTAAGATTTTAATTTATTACACCGATATATAGAAGTATGGTTCACACAATAGCACGGACGTCCTCAATGATCAAATATAATTTTATATGGGCGTTAGGATACTAACAATATCCAGATTATATAGATATATTATTATCTAGAGTCTATACTATATTTAGGGCCGATTTTTCAATGCTTGGATAAAAATTATCCGTCCAATAAAGTATTACACGATAATATTAAAATGTCACGTTAACTGTCAAATACTAATACTTACGTTTTTAAAATGGTAGTTTTATACATTATTCGACGAATAAGTTTTATCCAAGCATTGAAAAAACGGCCCTTAGACGGATAGGTTAGGTTTGACAAACGAGTCATAGATCGTCGATTTGTCGTTTCCTGGATTATAGTCATTGTTATTTGTTGGCTTTAATTGATAGTTCAATAGCGGTTGCGTCCGGTTCGTTTCTCTCAAATTTATACTGAAAACAGTAAAATACTAAAAAAATATTTTTAGAAGTTTTCAATAGGTTGCCAAGGCTTTTATATCCTAAGCTATGATCAAAAATACCTGAATATTTAGTAAAAATATAGATAATATAACTGATTATAAATATTATGTAGAAAAATAACCGGACGTGCGTTTTACAGTCACCAAAACATTGGATAAGGACTTGATCATTGTGCCGAACCAAAGATCTTGATTTACTTAAGATTGTAGTGCTTATACATTATGTTGCGTATTATGTGAGGTTTAATATTGTTTGATTTTTAATATATTTATAAATTTATATAGCTTTGCGATGATAGTGAAAGGTGCGTATCAAAGACGTATTTTAGTTACGTACACCGGGTGTTATTTTGGGTATATAATGTACATTTAAGGGCTCATTTTTCAATCCTTGGTTAAAACTTATTCATCGAATAACCTATTAAACTACCATTTCAAAAATATATTATATTTGTTCGTATTTGGCAGTATACAGGTGACATTTTAAAGATTGAAAAATCGTCCCTAAAATATTTAACTTATATTACTAAGGGCTGATTTTTCCACCACTTTTTAACCAAGGATTGAAATGGGAAAACATTCGAACCAGATTTTCGATTATTTTAACTGCATAATATATTGTTACATTCAAAGGAGAATGACCACAGGTGGTATCGGTAAAATTTTAGTTGTGCCACGTATTCGTGATATTGTTAATTCCTATTTGTATTTATAACTAGCGGTCCGCCCCGGCTTCGCCCGTGGTACATATTTACATTTTCTCTACATAAAAACCATCCTCGTACTTCAAGGAATATAATAAAAAAAGAATTATCGAAATCGGTTCAGCCGTTCTCGAGTTATGCGCTTACCAACACATTTTGCGATTCATTTTTATATATAAGATGATCATATGTATCACTATTAATACTTAATTATACCGGATAAATTGAAATAATAGTAAAAGTTTGTGTTTTGAAACATGTATGACCACGTATGGAATCGGTAAAATACTAGTTGTGTCATAGTCTAAGATCCCACCGCAGGATCAGTGCGTTCATCGGTTTTTTGCTGAAAACCGAATTTTTATGTATATTTATAATTAGGAGAATATATATCGACTAGGTTGCCAGTCAAAATTTGGCCGCAAGCATGTTTAAAATTTTTCTAATCGATTTTTGGGAAAAAAATTCGTTCACTTGTTTTTTGAATAAAATGTAGTCTACATCACGTCAAATGATATAAAAATTCTAAAAAATCACGGTTGCCGCTTTTCACCTGGCCGCAACATCTTGGCAGCCTGGTGCAAACAGGTATGATTTCGATTCATTTTTACGTTCATAACGCACATTTATGAATCATATATCAAATTAAAGCGAATTTTTTTCTATTTATTAGCATATATGGTTGCCTAATTAAATCCCGCCGCAAATAAGGGTTGCTGGCTTTTAAAAATTATAAATATAGGATTAGTGCGTTGATCGTTTTTTGCTGAAAACCGAATTTTTATGTATATTTATAATTAGGAGAATATATTATATCGACTAGATTGCCAGTCAAAATTTGGCCGCAAGCAAGTTTAATTAAAATTTTTCTAATCGGTTTTTGGGGAAAAAATTCGTTCACATGTTTTTTGAATAAAATGTAGTTTACATCACGTCAAATGATATAAAAATTATAAAAAATCACGGTTGCCGCTTTTCACCTGGCCGCAACATCTTGGCAGCCTGGTGCAAACAGGTATGATTTCGATTCATTTTTACGTTCATAACGCACATTTATGAATCATATATCAAATTAAAGCTAATTTTTTTCTATTTATTATCATATATGGTTGCCTAATTAAATCCGGCCGCAAATAAGGGTTGCCGGCTGTTAAAGATGTTGAATATTTAAGATTGAGTGTAAACATGCTTGCGGCCAAATTTTGACTGGCAACCTAGTCGATATATATATTCTCCTAATTATAAATACATATAGTTACATAAAAATTCGGTTTTCAGCAAAAAACGATCAACGCACTAATCCTATATTTATAATTTTTAAAAGCCAGCAACCCTTATTTGCTTTATAAATAATGTTTATTACGATTTACTTTTCACATTTGTCTTGTAAATTAAAATATTACCTATGTAATAAATGTAAAACTTAACGTTCATCGTTAGTTTAAACACGATAAAGTATTTTTTTAAAGTGTTGAATAACACTATTGTTTTATTTTTATTGTCGCGAACTGCGGCTTATTTACATAAAAACTTTAATCGTTTCTAAAATTACTAACATCAAGCTTTAAATTGAGCTATATTTCATCGTGACACAATAAGTTTGATTGCGATACCAAATGCCATAGTCACTTGGGCAATCTCCTTTGATAAATACATTCAAATTCAATTTCTTTGGACACAGCTTTGTCAAATTCTTCAAGCTCAAAATATGTCTTTGATAATGCAACGAATTCTTTTTAAATTGTTAATAGAAATGTTTTGTTTATAATTTAATAGGCGTATACTAAGTAGAAGTTATAATAATTTGGTTTTTTAATATTTTTTTTATTATGACGAATTTTAAATCTCAATTATTGTAATTCCGAATTTATTCACTCCTAACGTTGTAGTCGAGGGTGGATCTTTATAATTTTATCGGAAAATCTCATTTGAATATTATTTTTATATGAAACATTTGGAAAAGGAATTTATCACCTATTTGGTACAAAATAATTTAAGAATTTAATTTTATCAGAAGTCTCTTACATAATATTGACACCTTATTTATCGTATATTTTATTTGTTATATTGCAAATTTATTATAGTAATATAAACACTTGTGTCTAATCGTTGTCGCTAAAAATCTAAAGGTCTAAACGTATTTCGTATTTTCTTAAGTAAATATAGAATTTAAATGAACATTGGGTAATTTTAAAAGTAGTTTCATATCGTACGATGTGTGCCGATTAATATCAATATTACTATTAATATAGAATATATTATAGCATACAGGTAGGTATGCGATGCAATACTTGAGGAAATAAAAGTTCATAAACTCTTAACTTCTCTTTGACAGTAATTTTGTGTGTGTATATGTAGGCTTATGTATAATTCAATAATTACTATAAAAATACCATATTTAAGAAATGCATTTATGTCTTCTATACGATATATATAATTTGCATTTAGTAATAAATATTAGATTTGGATTATTATTGAATCGCAGTCGTAAAAGATCTAGAATTGATATATTTAATTCCGGACTTTTCGATCTATGATCAATGCAAGTATCCACAGGCCTATACACTGTAAAGTGTCAAATATCGATAGAATAATATAACCTAAAGATGTAATTTTAATCTAATATAATGTTTAAGGCAGTTTCCTTAGAATGTACTGTTTATTTTCTTGGCTACTTATTATAATAGATAATGGTATAATCTGGTAAAATAATACGTAAATAAATAAATAAAAAATAAAACAATAATAGAAAGAGAAAAGCGATGTTGCGTTGATATAATCCGAATTTTAAACAATCTTAGAATATCTCGTATATACCTTACAAGGAAGTATACTCTTCAATTTTGACGGATTTTAGTATCTGTGATTTCTGCGTATCGTAAATGTGTGCCAGAAAGGGAGTATTTTTTTATATTTTTAGTGATGGTATTAATATTATATAGTATTATAATTCTGATATGTTTGTGCTTATAATTAGATGCAAAATTTTAAAATTTTCTGAGAAACAGTACGTTCGCAGACCGGTCTATCTTTTGTCTCTTTCTAAATGAATTATTAAATAGTAAAATTGCTAAAGAAAATCAATCAAATTAGACTTTTGTATACCACATGTGCCATTCTCTTATGTCTAATCAGTAAAGACAATTGGAAGGAACTTTTAGAATTAGCGTTATTTTTTTAGCTTTGTGAAACATAGCAATTTTAGTGGTTTTTCTTATGAAGTATGAGGGATGTATTTAGCGGTCACTATCGACACTAACCCCAGTAGAATAGCGTGTGTATAGTATTGATATAATCGAAAATATATATTTTTGTAACAACACTATCTTTCTATATAATATCTCGTTTTATAGCGTATATATTAAATACATTGACAATATTTTCATAGTGCATTATAACGTATAGGTGTTAAATTAGTTTATATTTGTAATGTATGAAACTACACTTCGTGATGGGAAGGTTTTATCAATTAATGAATAAATTCGTTCTTACACGTGACGATATTTACACTATACGATATGTCGTAACGATCGTAGCTTTGTATCACGTCGGACATATCTGAGATCCATCCACGGACTATCTTAATTCCAACTATCGTTATTTTCATATAAATTAAAAATTTTAGACTATAATATCTTTCGAGTTACTACGACTCCGACTAATATATCATTGATGATACATTTGTACAAAGTAAGACGATAAAGGCTTGATGAAATCTGAAAGACTGGAACTATTTGTTTTCTTTCACTTTACATATTTTGTTCTTTCCCTAAAAAATCTAGTATCAATCTATCATTCCCTTAAATAATTAGGATTATAACAACTTTCTATCTTGCTGTTTCATTCACTTTTTTGGTCCATCATAAACATTTTATTTCAAATATGAAAATTGGACATTATTAATTGTATTCTGGAAAGTTTAATTGGGTTTTACTACATTTTATTCATATCTTTTCATCATCTTTAAGTTTCAGTCTTTCAATTGTTATACATGCGCAATTTCATGTATATTTCCTTATTTGAATATCGCGTAATTCGATTGGCTCTTATAATATCGTCAATTTACTATATCATAAATGTAAGTTACTTAGAAAAATTATATTAAACTAATTTTCAGCGCGATTGTTAGATAATGTAACTCAGAAAATGTGTTTCTGTATACCATTATATTATATAATCTCTAAATTTTGTCGGTTTATATATAAGAATTGGTGTAATACGATTTAGTTTGAGTGTGCAGTTTATTTGGATGGCAAGTGATAATATATTGTAGCCTCTTTCTCTTTAATGACATTACTATAAGCTTACAACAATAAATATGCAAGTGTTACCTATAAGAGTGGCCTGAGGTCATTGCAGACATGCATCCAACCATTGCATTATTGCAATTATATGATTTAATAATTAATTCTGTATCTGCAAATGAAAGAATATTTTGTTATAGTTTATTTGAATTCGGAATCAGCAATAAATTATTTTATATTATTTTATCATAATTTTATACACCGTTGCGTCCATACGACTCCAATGTCAAATTGAACGTAATAGACTATCTTCACAATCGAGTGCGTTGGCCCAACAAATGTTTGTCGATGTTTGCCGCCATTACGGCCATTATAAATAAACATTGTCGACCGATCATAGACATGTAGACTTGACCAACGTTGCTCATTGTGAAGATGGCCCATAAAGTGGTATGAAATTGATAGTTGACAATACTTATACATTGCATAGTTTTGATGGCTGTGAGAATATCAAGTTGTAGGTGTAGCAATAAATCTCTATTGGTCGAATCTCGGAACGGAGCTTGGAATTGTTAAATATCACTTTCATAAATTTATCTTGCGTCCTTTTGCAATAGCAAATATGCCTGGATAGGGAGTAGGCTCGGATTGAAGTATTGTTATCTGTAAATGTAATGTTCAAGGGTGTACTAAGCCGTAGTTAGGCCACGTTTTACATTTTAGTGAGTGTTTCCCAGTTTCATAAATTTTGACTTCTGTGTCTGAGAAATCTATATTTTTCTATTGATTTCGCTGTTGTGTTTATATTAATTGGATAAAAGTATCATTTAAGTATCAAATAATAATAATACTAAAAATTTAAATGTCATATTCAAAATAACGATCAAAACAACACAAATAACACCTGCGCTGACTCACACCACTCAAATAGATTTGATAAATAACGGTTGTCTGCAGTTGCGAGTCTTGACTTTGGTCGAGTAAAGATGTCTAAGAAATATTATATCAGTATTTAATTAATACAATACAATAATATAAATAATACGTAATACAATCACGCTCTAATATATATTTAGAAAGGTTTATTTTTGCAAGTGAACAATGCCCTGATTCGGCTTAGTGCACTCTTTATAAATAACCATATGTACGACATGACTAGAATAAATTAGTGAAACTGGATGCGTCTACAGTATTTGAATTTTGTAATATAATTTTCATAGTATAATTACAATTGCATAGACTACATAGAATACATTTTAACTGTAAACGAGCATTTACTTGTGTGTCACATTATGTCATATAGCGTGTGAATGTAAGATTGTTTAATATTGTATTATAATATAGATTTAGGGTCGTCGCGCACTTCCGGTTTTGGCCAAGTGCATACAAAAGATCTGATACAAGCCTCGGTCAAATTGCGCGTAAAACGCCAGTGCGCGAACGCTCTTGTTATGATTTTTGTTTCTCATGTATTCATTCCTATTTATAACGAACGTAACTATTTTACCTCATTCTGTGCTAAACTGGAAAATGATATGTTTAATGGATTAGAAACGAAATTATATTGGTTTGTTTTTGCCCTGCCCGCCCCATCGATATATTTCCCATTTATTTTTGTATATAAAAATGCCCCAACCTGAAATTTTAATCAGGAATTATTTATAAAAGTCTTCGGTACTTAATGTGGTTGTGGCAAGAATATTATATTTTATATTATCATATTATATTAAAGCTTTGGTCAATAATTGAAAGTATACATAAATTTGGTGTTTAATATTGCGTAATTGTTTATGAAAACTCTATAATCCCTTCGGGCTGTATTCGTTTCATGCATGTACTTATTTCGGAATTGATGTGTCTTAGCCTTATTTGTAAGTGAATGGTAATTATAAATAAACATTTGATAAAATTGAACTATTTTGTGATTATTTTGTATTAACTGTTTTTTTTACAGTATTTTATATTTATTGTCTCAAAACAAGGGATGAAAAATATGGTCCCTGTATCTTTCTTTAGTTCATCAATATAATGGTTATTACGTCGTTGGCTTGTTATCTAACGCTATTATTTTCCCAAACTGTAATTAGTATAGCTTTAAGTCAACACGGTAAACCACCTGAACGTAAAAATATGAAGTAAAGATGTACGCAGGGTATTTTGTTTATCATGGTGATGCTGTTTTTTGAGTGTTCTTTCTTTATTCGTTATTGTTCCTTATTGAAATATCAAACCAAAAAAGTGCATTTTTGAAATGGATTACCCACACGAAAATGGTTTTAAGTACAAAAAAAAAACCTAATAAAAAGCGTGGTTTATGGAATTGTATTATCCGGTGCACCATCTTCTGCATCTGATCTTACGTCACTGCTTTCATCAAGGAACGTATCCAGCGGTTGACCTACACGATCGCTCTGACCGCACCATCTTTCCACTTTAGTTGGCCTTTCATCCTCGTCGTCGAATTAAGTGAGATCCACCTTCATCGCGTTTGCACACGAATGCCCATTGCAGAAATGGCAAGCCTTGGAGCAATTCAACCCTGCTTTTTTGCAGCCGCATCTAGCCCCACATCCTTTTTCACATCTGCATTGAACAAATGAATGCCATAAAATCTAAAATATCAATTACTGACATTAATCCCAAAATTAAACAGTCCCCTCGATTTGCAGAACTTTAGATATTTTCTTGAAGGTGAAAAAAAAAATACATTTTTGCAGATTGCATAAAGTTCCGGATCGCTTATGAGGTTGCAATTTTGTAAATGCATCAGAATAGATGTATTAGAAGTTTGCAACCAAGTTTCAAAACTTTTGTAATTATTCCGAGACCACCTTCTCTAAAAAATTGCCACGAATTAATAAACATGTTCCGGTCAAAGTAAAAGGTTGCAAAATACAATCGTTCGGTATATTTTTCCGATATATTTGTCAAATTTGCAGAACTTTTGGAACGTTTTCCTTCAGTTTAATAAAGAAAACCATTAATTTTTAAGAATAAAAAATGTTCCGTACACTTAAATTGGTTTAGTTTACACACGTAAGAAGTGAAACTTCTTTATGACGTTATTTTTCAAAAAATAATTTACTATTAATTGCAACTTTACAGATATACGTCGAATCGCGCGTGGTAGGGATAAAAAAAAGATGGCGCGTAACAGCAAAATGTCACGCGTAACGAAAGAATGTTACACTATTTTTTTTTCCAACCCCGATAAAGAAGTTTCACTTCAAAAGTGTTTGAGTTTGATGTAGTTTGAGTTTGTTTGATTGCCAACTTGCCAAGTTAGGTGTGAAAGGGATAAAAAAACATACAGGCGTCATTCAAGGTCATATTTTCTTGTAACAAGTTAATGTTCATACTGAAATCTCCAGTGTATTAGATATAAGCTTCTTGGCTATCATTGACTACATGACTTTGCGCTGCATCCCTGCTAATTTACTAAATAATAACATTACCGAAGAAAAACCCTTTCAAGATAATCGGAATGACCACATCGGATTACGTAATGGTAGAACAACGTTATTTCTCGAATTCGCTTTTAACCTTCATACTAATTATTTGCTATCGCAGTTACAACTAAATTAAAAAACATAACAAAAACCTACCACACGATTCTAAGCGTTAAAGATGGTGTATCAGCTGATATTTTGGCGTGCACTAAAATGTGTATTCCTTAAGATACAATGACGCGTTGAGCGTGATATCATTCCGGGAACTGTTTTGGTCTCAGGTTTCAGACGCTGGAGAAACGGTTGTGAAACAATAATATTGTGATCTATGGCATGCGATGTAGAAACTAGCTTTTTAACTTAGTTTTATTACATCCAACAGAATGGGTTTTATAAATTAATGTTTGTAAGGTATTTTCCTGTCGTTAATTCATTCTAAATTTCAGAAGGACTTAGTATAAACTGCATACTGTGGCAATGTATAATAGGAGAATGTAATTCTAATATCAACGCTCTCCAATCAGTCAATGATGCATAAAAAATAATATAATAATATAACAATAAAATAAAATATTTATTTTGTATTACAGTGGAAAGTTTTATACTTAGTGCCGGTATGTCAACAAAAAGTTCTGCGTTCATTATCACGCAATACAAGATACCCAACGGACAGAGCATAGTTCGACCTTTTCAAATGAAAATGAAATTTAACGAGCGCATCTGCTAGAGAAATGAGCACAAGGTTTGTTTACGTGAGATTTATAGTTGCGCGCGAAAATCCCGCTCTTCCGATTGATATCCGCAAATAGCGTATGACCTTCCCACATTCCTGGAGAATGCGCTCTGTTTTGGTTTAGTTTTCCATATTCATTACCTACATAGGATAGCCTTCCGCCCGCGACATCTAATGTGTTGAAGGAGGTACCCATGGGAATGGGGTGTTACTTTGCAGTTGCCCCGCGGTTTTACCCGCATGGCTACGCTCCTATTGGTCTTAGCGTGATTATATAATATTATATAGCCTTTGTCGATAAATGGACTATCCAGCAAAAAAAAAATGTTGTGTGGTTTTATGAAACCACGGTAAAAGTGAAACTGTTCGAACGGTTCCGAACACTGCTTTGTGTAGCGCATGTCGGGTGACGGTCGGCTGCCGAGTAGGTATACCTACTCGGCAGCCGCGATACACGCGACATGCGCTACACAGATCAAAAAGTTTGAGACGATGTAATAAAAGTTTCACTTTAAAAAAAAAAACAAACTCTTTAGCTTTTATAACATTTATAAAGTGGTTTGGGTAAAGTTGGCGTCCGCGTCGTGCTGAACATTCGCGGCCAGTGGATGAAACTTGGATATTTTAAAAGAACAATATATTGTGAGCAAAAGTTATTATTGAAAGCCCGACGCCACTAGCCCACACAAAAGTACCCAAACCCCTTTATAACAGTTAAAATTAGTCATTACTTCATTAGTGTATAGTTTAAGGATTATAAAGGATGCAAGCATTGGGTAAAGTTGGCGTCCGCGTCGTGCTGAACATTCGCGGCCAGTGGATGAAACTTGGATATTTTAAAAGAACAATATATTGTGAGCAAAAGTTATTATTGAAAGCCCGACGCCACTAGCCCACACAAAAGTACCCAAACCCCTTTATAACAGTTAAAATTAGTCATTACTTCATTAGTGTATAGTTTAAGGATTATAAAGGATGCAAGCAAGTACACACTACTACTAACTAGCACACTACTACTAGGAAATAATATTGTAATACTGTGCTACTACACTGTACACAATAATATAATCCTTAATGAAACCACATATACCTATCGTCTTAGTTCTAATGTTTGTTAAGTCAGGTAAGAATGAACTTACTTATGTATAAGTATTATTTATCCATCTATCATCGTCTTTTAAAGTAAAATTTTTCAAACTCAACCCAAACATTTATTTATTCAATTAGACTCCTTCTAGAAGCACTTTTGAATCGTCGTATAATACATATTTTTTTACATTTACCACCGATTCGGAAAGCAGTATCTATGGAGAAGTACCGGCAAGTAACTCCTTTCGTGCATATAATATACGCGAATAATTATTCTACGTGATAAATAGTTAGGTAGCTACTTCATTGACTGCACAATTGCACATACTACTTGTATTTCTAATACTGAACCTAAAAACATTAGTACAAAACAGTAAAGAGCATAATCTGTTGATCACGTTATAAGGATAAATATAACAGCCTGTATTAATTCAGTTGGACTTGAACTGAATTTCCAATCCTTCCTTCCATGAATAGATATAATGCTAGTAAGTATAATATTATCGCGCTAGAAGCATGAGGATTAGGTAGAGGAGCTTTGCGTATTGTGAGATGCTTTATTCAATATCTATTTTATGGGGTTGTGTAGATGTTATTTGAATATTGTAACAGATCTTATTAGTAGATAGTAACAACCCGTATGGAATCTGGGTTAGGAAAACATTATTTTATTGTTATCAAATTTAATTTGAATTGCTTGATTGTAACTTGATAAATAAGAAAAAGGAATCTGGTACGTAGGTACAGTTCATATATTTTTCCATACTTTCCATTTCATGTTTATACTTTTCTGCGTTGATATATTATATGCTTACATTAATTGAATATTTGTAGTGTACTTCTAACTCGGATGTGTAGGTACTGATATTTTAGGGGATTACCCAATACATAAAAATGTTTTGTAATCTTTCAATTCAAATACGTAGTATGAGTTATTACGTTTAATATTTATCACTGCAATACATATCGCCGAATCACGCGCCATGTCAAAGGTTTACAGTGATTTCTCGGACAGATAACGTTACAAGTATATAAAAGAAATGCTTATATAGAAAGTAAAATTAATATTTACCTATTTGTTTTATACGACGCGGTACACTTGAAATGATTGAAATATATTTTTAAGTCTACCAGAAGCTTTTTAAAAAAAGAAAAAAAAACAAAGCACATTGATAAAACAATACGTACAAGTACTGACAAAATATAATCGATATCTATCTTTATTATGATAATAATTGTTAAAAATTTTGATAACTTACAAAAAAGTACCCGAAGCTGGGGCGAGCAGCTAGTACATTATAAAACAATAGGTAAACTTATAAATACTAAAAAACATGACCACTTATAACTCAACACTGGCTCAACGGTTTTTTATTTGTTAGATTTGTCATCCATTGGATTAGGATAATTACTGCCAATGTAAGAAAACTTTTCAAAAATTGGCATGAACCCTGGTAGAGCTGGGAAAAGCGTAGCGCGTAGTAATATAAAAAATATTCAATACCTATAGTAAAGCCATGATAAAATGCATCAATGGAACTCTGTCGAAAACAGGCTTGTAGCTATACAACATTCGCAGACTTGCTTTAGTTTATAACACGTAATATTATATTTAAAAAAAATTTTAGTGCGTTTGACTGTCGATATGTTTCTTGCTTCTTCACAATAACGAGTTTATTATGACTGTAAATTGCTCATAATAAATAGGTTACTTTTAATTTTTTATACAGGGTGTCCCACTATTGGTATACTAAGCGCGAAGGGATTTGTAGTTTTGCATAAACTAATCACGTAAAAAATACTTAAACAGCAAAATTACGTCAAAAATTTTTTGCTAAATTTTTCCTGAAAATCCATGTTTTCTTCTCTAGCTTCGCGCAGCCGGCATATACCGCTTCGCTAATGTGAGCATTTTGTCTATGAAAACTTCATCTTAAAAAACGATAGCTCACGTGCTGGTGGCAAAGTTGGGCGGGTTGCTTGTTGGTTTTCTTCTCTAGCTTCGCGCAGCCGGCATATACCGCTTCGCTAATGTGAGCATTTTGTCTATGAAAACTTCATCTTAAAAAACGATAGCTCACGTGCTGGTGGCAAAGTTGGGCGGGTTGCTTGTTATTATGGATGTACATATAGTGTTTTAAAAATTCATCTATTTGAAAAAAAATGCGTCTGGAATTTTATAAGTATTTTTTACGAACTCAGCGTATGCTAAACTATAACCTCCTTTGAGCTTAGTATACCAACACTGCCGTCCTTTAACTAAAAAGCCGTTAACCAACAAATGGTCAATTTTCAGTTTTAAATGTAGGGTGACAGAGTTCAAAATTCTCTATCTTTCTGTCTAAGAATCATTTCTCTAGCATTAATAGTTATAGAGATATGAAAATATTGTAAGCCGTTAAATAACACAATTTTCAGCGATTCCATAACTTGAAAGCGTCTAACCAACACTACTTCGCTAAATTTCCTTTAAAGTACCTTAACCGCCAGATTTAATAATTATTTTTTAGCTTTTTACTTGACTATAAGTACGTTATCAGATTATACTTGACTATATGGACGCAAAAGGACTATAACTGCTTTATGATATGCTTTCATATAACGATTCCAATGGAAATCCTTACCTTATTTGCAGTTACTCGCCCTTAACGCTTTTTTAGTTAAGTAATTTTATTTAGGACAAATTCTAATAACACTTTTTTGCTTAGCTACAAAGCAGCTAACCCTCATTTTTTAGCTAAAAGGCAGTTATCCGATTCTGGTGATGCATCAGTTTTGGGGATGAGAGTGATGATGAAATAATGTCGCCCCCAAGCAGAGTACCGATTGCTTTTTATTTTCTTTTACAAGACGTATTATTTCTGATCAAGTTTACTTAGTTTTAAACAATCTAGCAGCTAAATTACGGAAAATATAACAAGTCAAAGTTACGAAAATTTGGTAGGTAATGGTTACGACAGTGCGAACTTTCAATCGTACTTCTCTGTTTAGACTCTGATTTGTCTCTGTAACCGAGAAAGAAGACATAGGCGGTCTATACTATGTATTTAATTTTTAAAACGATTTATTAATTATGTAATTTACCCCTTGGGTGGAATAAGTAATCGACTGTCAAGCAATGTACTAGAGATGGTAATACAAAAATTGTTATGAGTACTTTGACCCGCCTTTGACCCGCCCGCGGGAGACCATTTTGCCACTATTGCTATTTTTTCTTTTCTTTATGTTAGATTATTAAGATTTGTATTTTTTTACATGGTAGCAAATAAAAAGTTTTCTACCTCCTGCTATTTTCCACATATTCTGGTATATTATATTTTCTAAATGTGGATGAAAGACAAAGAGTCTTCTAATCATTTGATAAGCGGTTCTACATTATTTATTAAGAGCATCCCACAATGTAAGAGCTTGAAGCCCTATTGAAACCAGGGTGTTTTTTTTTAAACCTCTTGCACAAGTCTTAGTTTTTTTTTCAGGAAACGATTTATGTTTACATTTTTTGTGGTTCTATATGTACTCACATATCCGTGACTCGTATGATGGCTTCGCAGAAGAGTATTTATAAAATAACGTTATAATTGCAATTCTAAATGAAAATACGGTTCCAAAAAGAAAAGCGAGAAGATTTATCTATAATCTTAACCCCTTAATGAGCCTCTGTAATGAAATAAACGTGAACATGACGAGAAATAAAGGTTAATTTTATCAACTTAAAAGAGTCATTTAGTAAAACAGTTACAATACTTGTTACTCACAAACAGACGCAAAAACCATTAATTTAGATAGTGTTTAAATCCTTAATACTTAAACCTAAAAGCTTTTGATCCTTTTCCTTTCCACTGGTTGACCTAGAGGATGTAATTCCCGAGAGCAAAGCCTCAGACAGCAGCAAATTTTTAGCATTAGTAAGATTAAAATTTAGTACAACTATATAGAATCATAGTACAAAAGCATCTAAAAGCCCTTAACCGTTGATTATTAAGTTTTTGAAATTTAAATTAAAGCGAAAGTCATAGCTTAAAAGTAGTTATAGTAGCTTAACGACGTTTAAGGTAAGCATTTTATTACTAAATAAAAAAAAATCACAAAATGAAAATAAAAATACTAAATTACTTAGCTAAAAAGTCGCTATGGTATGTTAACGGCCGTCTTGTCCAGTAAATAGTTAAAATTTTCAGATTATATGCTGAACTAAACGAGAAAAATTGAATTTAAAAATAAATTATAACAGTTTCTGGGTAAAAACTATTATTTATATATAATATAATTAAATTTCGATCGATGTATCTCACAATAATTATTCTAAGTGTCATAATTTTTAAGAAATAACGATTTCCGTGTTTTTTGCCATTTACTCGAAACTCACTTCGTGGGCTTAACGGCTTTCTAGTTAAAGGACGGCAGATCAGTGGGACACACTCCCCGTTTTCCAATTACAGCACTAGAGCGCATTAAGCGGCATAATGCTTAACGTTGAATGTTCCAACTACAGCAATGCTTCGCACAATCGAGCACTAGAAAAAGTAATGCGCGTGAATTGATGCGTGCAATCGATTTATCGTTAGTAATTATTAATTGTTGGAAAAAAATTTAAAGCTTTCGTTTCATTGTATTTTTTTCGAAATAATCAAAGTTAATTCAAATTGTGTTAAAAAAATAAATATAAGTATGGATGAAGGTACAAACATTGAAAAAAATGTTAATGAAATAATCAAAATCCAAATTACTTAAAATAACCGTAAATATTTTTCAACCAATTATTATGTATACCACTTTATTTACATTCACACTTTATTTAAGAGGTTATTGCTAACTCTATGAATATTTTTTTTTTCAACACTGAACTTAGCGCATGGACTTAGCGCAACCTGGCTGGTGCGTTCCACGTTCCAATTAAGCATCAGCATAATTCGGCATTGTGCGGCACTGAGTCGCATTATGCTCTGTAATTGGAAAACGGGGCCTGTATACCTAAGCTCTATGTCAGCTAATTGAAGCGAGTAATTAAATATAAATTATAAAGAGAAAATGCTTCTGTAAATAATAATCCTTCTTCTATTATTTACAAGTTCTTTTCTTTTAAAGGAGTAATTGTGAGTCGTTGGATTTACCCTGTCTTTAGTTACTGACGAAGTAAGTAAACCCTAGTTTTTAATTTCGACTCTACTACTTTTCTTCTCAACTGATATTCCTCAAGGAGAAAGCTTCATCAAACATCCAAATTTGTTTAGCTAATTTAGGTATTTTACGAATTCGATGGATCTTTCACGTTTATGAAATGGAAAGGTTTACCTACTTAGGGAAAGGGAAATTAGCAGTCAAAGCAAGGGGAATCACTTGTCTGCGATGTAAGTATCCAATATTGATTTAGTAAAATATAACTACAAAATGAATGAATCATAGAAGTAATTGAAAATACTATCTTGATCGTAGTTATCTATATATTATTTTAAGACAATGTTGTACCGTTCGTAATTTAGAAAACGATAGGAAAACCTAAAATTGTATTAAACGAACACATCCAAATTATTAAGCGTTATTTTAATTTTTCAATGCTTTTAAAACTGAAAATTTCATCAAAATACTTTCTTTTACTAGAAATCATAGTGTAGCAATCAGTTTTGTCAAAACCACAAACATTACCAAATAATATTAGTACGTAAACAACTTATAGTTTACGAACGCCGTAACTGCGATCACTCCTAACACACTCGTCTTGGATCCGCGCGAAAATGTTTATAAATATGTGTGTATAAAAGCGCGAAGCTGCCCCATCGAGGCCAGATGCTTGTCGTGCTTCTGCCCGAGTAAACCATTGACTTATTTATTTTGTTGATAATGATGTTCAAGTTTGTGTTCATGTTTGCGTTGTTCATGCTGGCCGCAGCCACCCCAACGCGGAAGCGGTCAACGACACCCGTTGAATGTGAGTACTACTCAATTACCGTGCAAGCGAATTCTTTAATACTGTAAACAATACCTTGTTATGTGCATGGAATTCGGAAAATGTCTTTCAAGCGCTACTGCAACCAAATATTGATTAAGATAATGTGTTGACCAATTTTATATGAATGCATTCTAACGATAGAAACGACTTAATGATCTTATTTTAATCATGTGTGTGTTGAGCTCCAAATAAATGTTATAGCAACCTATATCTTCATATAAAATAAGTGTGTGTGCTAAAAAAATAAAACATAATTATTTTTTTGAAAGTAGTTCTCAGAAACAATAATATTGCAAACAGGTAGAAACAGTATAAAGAGTTATTTCTATCCTTCCAGTAAACAAAATTGCTTTATACAATTAAGAATTACTGGAATACTGTACATATTCAATTAAGCAGATAGCTGTAGTTATTACGAAATATTTCATCTATCTATAATACATATAATAAATCTGTAGAAGGGTCATTTCTGTACTTTGAAAATATTGAAAAAATAAATAGCAGGGGGTGTTACTGGATCGATACCAAACCCAAATATGTGATTAAAAAAATTTTTGTCTGTCTGTCTGTCTGTCTGTCTGTCTGTCTGTATGTGAAGACATCACGTGAAAACTACCGGTTCGATTTCGATGAAACTTGGTATAATTATACCTTATTATCCTGGGCGTAAAATAGGATACTTTTTATCCTGGAAAAATACGTAGAAAAAAAATTAATCTTAATTTTTCAGTTTTATCCATTCGTTGTTCTGTAGAACCGCGAACACGTTGCGTATTATTATAGGCCTAGCCGTATTTGGGTCCAATAGATATTTATAAGTTGTCATTGTCAGAGTTACTCAAAATGGAGAAATAAACCATCCACGCGAAGACCGACATCCGCGCGGACGGAGTCGCGGGCGGAAGCTAGTTGCAAAATAACATTGCTCTGTTCAGCAATAAGCTCGAATTCCAGATAAATCAAATTACGCATACTCAAAAGCATTTTATGAATTGTATGTTTTTAATCTTGTTAATTGTTATTATTTTAAATTTTTTAAATATATTTTCATTTATTTTAACCCTACATTGCATGATATTTTTATTTTCACCTAAAAAAAATATATGTGGATCTATATAGGTTCTAGACAAAAAAAAATTAAAATCCATCTATTTAGCAGATATTTTTTTAAATTCTTTTCCTTAGGGCCGATTTTTCAATGCTTGGATAAAACTTATCCATCCAATAAAGTATTACACGATAATATTAAAATTTAAAATGTCACGTAAACTGTCAAATACGGGCAATTAGAATACGTTTTTAAAATGGTAGTTTAATACATTAGTCGGCGAATAAGTTTTATCCAAGGATTGAAAAATCAGCCCTTAAGTGGTACTCTATGCAGTTACACTAGTATTTGGCTCTTACTTAGGAGCAATCAGTACATTAAAACTTTTTATTTTACATCAAAAGTATGTCTTCTACTGATGAAATTTGTAAAAACAAATTGTAGTCTTTATTAGAACATAATTTACTGGAAACTTTTTGCAAGAAATATATGTTTTCCCTTTACACTGGGAATACTGGCAGCGCTGTCTATTCTCTTTCCAGATTGAAAAGTGATCATACCTTTCAAGTCGTACCCACATCTCAGGTGAAAAGGATTTCTGCATTTGTTTTTTTTTCTTCTCAATCACCGTCATCTGTCGCCTCTTTTTATTCGTAACGATGAACGACATGCATAGACTTCTAGCAACCTCCAGTTTTAAATATTTTAATTCAGTCAGTGTTCTACTACTCTCTTGTGCAGTAGGCAAAATAGACGTAGTACCATTTATCAGTAAGCATTTTTATTTTATGCTTCCCAAGAAATTAAGTCTAATAAATCTACTCCTCCAATATGTTGATTATATATTTTTACAATTTTAGGTACTTCTTAGGTAATTTATTTTTTCTTGCAATACCGGCTAACTTGGTCAATAGGCTGTTTTCCAATAAAAGATGATGATAAAGCTACGAGTTTATTATCCTACCACATTACCCTGCCAATTACTGTTTCATCAAAATCAGCTATCCATTCTTCTGAATATCCCCGTTCTGTTGTATTACCCTTCAAATATTTATTACCGGAAGATGGAGGATGGTTGGGCTGTTAAGTTGGCTGTGTTCTTCTATCAAATTGAATTTCATTTCCTTCCTTGATAATTATATTTTTTGAAATTCAATTACTTCTAACTGATACTGTGAAAGAACTTCTTCTTTGGCGTGTTGATCTGCTTACCCTTGAAATACTGGTTTGGGGAACTGTTGATTATTCATTAAAATTTTTGGCAAGGGTTGTATGTGTATCAGTAAGTAAGTAGAGGAAGATGCATATCTGGTAGAGAAACATGATTTTCGGACTCAATAAAGTTTTCATCAAGCTGGTCCAAGTTTCGTCTTATCCTCACCATGTCATCGTCATTCCGACCGTCTGCAAAGTCCTGATCATCATCTCTAGATGATGGTATTTCTGAACAGTGCTCATTTATCATATCAGACAATTTCGTCTTCACCATAATCTGTAACAAAATAAATAATATTTGTATTACTTACGAAAATGTTACTATGAAAAATATTATCATTGTTTACATTAAAACATCTAGAATTCGTGAGAAAAGCATTTGATTAAGTACGTGGTATTGTAATTAACAATTTTATCTCAACTATACCTACAATGTATTTCACATATATATTATATAAATATGTAGATATCGCTATTATTACCTAATCTTGAACTTAAACGTATCTGTATTTGTTAAAACCACTACCTATTCATAACTAAAATGTATATATCTCTACGGTGATTGTATTTCTTCCTTGACTTATGATTTAGAAATTTTAACTCTTAATTATTAGATAAGAAACCACTTCCTGAATACAGTTATAGTACAAAAAATTAATACGTATGACATCGCGAATTATAGCCACTAGTAAATAATTGATATCGTTTTGTACAGTTATCAAGCTGGTATCATTTATATGCGATTAAATGCTCGTAGAATATTCACATGTATAAGAAACTGTAAAATTAAAATGTCTACCCTCCAACTGCTTATTAAAGTGACATTATAAATGTACCATTTATAATGTTAAAGATATCATGAGCATTCTTAATTATACCTACCTGAATCACTTATTACCGTTCAGTATAAAAACTAGTAGCTAGTGGCACTAGGAAATTATAAAAAAAATCCTATACGACTACCTATGTTCTTTACTCTACAAAATTTGGCATTGAATATGCCCAAGTACAAAAAAATTGATTCAAACCTAAATAATTTAATTTCTCTTTCAGTTTCTTGTTTTTTTTATCTAATTTATGTCTAATTTATATTGGTTCAACTCAGACCTTACTTATTTTCTGGCGGTACTGGGATCGCACTCTATAAAGGATTTCTAATCGAGTTTTGACACTAATTAACAAAACTGTTGTCAAAATAAAACAATTTCAGTTTATTTTAATTTCATACTGCTAATTATAAATCTTTCTTCTTCTTCTTCTTTCTTTCTCAGCCCGTTTACACCCAAAATTGAGTATAGGCCTCTTCATGGGCATGCAATTCTTTTCTGTTCTTCGGCACTCGCATCCATTTTCTTCCCAATACCTTCACTATATCGTCAGCCCACCTAGCAGGCTGACGTCCAACATTTCTTCGCTCGGTCCAAGGACGCCATTCCAAGATTCTGTTGGTCCACCTATGACCTATTGTCGCTTATATTCTATAATTATAAATCGTTTCACTGTAAATTGATTAATAATTAATGGTACAGGTGGTTGTTGGTACAATTAATATATTGAAAACATATGAAGATTGGGTTCGTTACATTTTCGGAATACATGTTTAGCTTTATCATCAAATTATTACAATTTATTATTTTTTTAAATACTTATTATTTATTTTTAATCAGTGCTTGGATATTACAAGAAATGTTTTTATTCAACAAGTAGTTCAAATATACGTATAAAGTCAACATATTCACATTGTTTATCCACGTATTAATTCTATGAAACCAACGCATTGGAGTTCTGTAAGTTGACTCCCTTCATATTATATGAATGTTGGGTCAATTCAGCGAAATAATACCATTTCAAAGATAAACATAGCTATGTTAAACCAAGCGAAAACGGAAATAAATTCTATCAAAAATATATAGATTAATTTCAGGAATAGAAAGCTTTTTAATACCATGTTTGTATTTAATAACTGTATACATGGGAATTGGAATTGGTCTTTATATTTTTGCGGATGATTAACGTTAAATAGTTTGTAAATTCGTAAAGGATTTATGAAAAAATAGAGAGTATGAATATGTAGTTTAAAATTGGTAATCCTTTCCTGTAACATATGTATATGTGTAAATATGCATGACTGAGTAAGTTCTATAAGTTCTATAACAGGCAGGCTGCCATAGGAATTTACATATTATACAATTATACAAATCCCGTTTGATTTGTCCAGCTCTGTGACATTTCTTACTTGTTGAAATTTTGTTGGGTTAAATATGTAAAACAAAAGCAATGGTATATTAGTTTAGGTGTTTTGATTTGCGCGGTGGTTGCTTACAACCCATATTTTAGGGATTGTCCCTTATTCTGTGAATCCTAATTTATTTATTTATTTAAAGACACACCAACAGTAGCTCAATTTGTAACATAATATAGAATTCGTACATAAAATCTTCTTCTAAATTGGCTATTAATTACAGGTACATACAGCATTAATTGTACTAATATTAGTACATTATATGTTATATTATTGTATGCATATGTATGTAATATATTTTGTTTTCATTCCGTATAATTAAACTATTTTCCGTGAGCTTAAAATTCAATGAAAAATATTACAATATAGATACATTATAGTGGGAATAATCGCTAATATATTTGACATTTTCAAGCAATTAATAATATTATTGTTTAGTTACATTTTTATCGCAGTCATGTGACCCACCAGATAATTGAAATAATTCAATACATAATAACAGCAGCGCTTACGCATCGTTCGACCTTCATGTCTATATTTAAGATAATTCGCTTGTTTTTGTGTCAATATCACGTTATATAAGAACATGATCGATTTAGGCCATGGGCGGAAATTTTTGCGCTTTTCCTTATGGCGCGGTTTTCTGGAGAAATTATTAAAACATAATGATTTATAGTACCTATTAATAATTAAATATTTTAAACTTTGCTGTTTGTAGATATTAATGTAAGTAATTCTAGTCAATAACAAAAACAGTTTAGATTTCTACTTTGATACTAGTCCCACTTATATATTAAACTGTTTTAAACATGTTATAATAAAGTTTTTTTACCTATATCTGCTCGAATAGATACAATATTGGTTGTTACCATCGATCAATCAACAGGCTAGCCGGATGAAAATCCGATCGTGGTTATTTTCGCGCGAAGGATACCACATGGCGGCTGGCGAAGAATAAAATAAATATTCCCTTGTCAGTTGAAAATATAAGCCGTTGGGTGCGTGGAAATGTACTGTATTAAGGAGGTACTTAAGAATCACAAAACGTTATACGTAGCTTATGTGTTGCCGTGAGCTTAAATGTGTATTCTGAAAATTATTTGTCACCTTATGTAACAGATTTATACAGACATATGGAAAATAAACTTTCGATTCAAATTATAATGAAAAGAAAAGAAATTGTTGTTACAGTCAGAAAATTGTCGGTATAATTCAGGTACCTATAGCAAAATCAATACGATTTCATAACTAACTCTACTTTTGCCAGAAATAAATCATTTTGCAAAACCGTCAAATATATGCAAATGTGATTAATTGTATATTCACAAACATGCGCCGAATCTAATGTACCTACATGTAAGTACATTATTTAATATTTCCACATGAATTCGATGATGCGTGCATTTAAATCAATTTCAACCCTTCCTATCTAGGGTGTAATCTTTAAAATTGCTTTAGGGATTTTTATTGCATGCTAGATAATAATTTGGATTTAGATTTTTATTTAATGCAATTTGTTACCGATTACGCTTAGAATCATGGTAAGAAATAATATTAGTGTTGATACATTTTTCAAGTACTGAATGTTTTGAAATTTGACGCTATAGTGTTATATTATCTAGTTTCGTAAAAATAAGCCCCTATCTATATCGATGTGCTATAGACATAAAATTTCCATTCAAATCCATTTGTTTATTGAAATACAAAAAATATTTCGTGGAAAAGTTTCAAATGTAATACAGATAGGATTTTAGGTTTTTTATTTCTTTACAATGGTTCCCCCAGAGTCGTAAGAGGCTTATAAAATATTGTTTTAGTAAATAATACCCGTTATAAAGAGGGATTGAAATGTATCAGGGATATTTTCTGTATCCGGTTTGTGATAAAGGTGATTATATTTTTCCATTGTATCAAGCTTTTAACCAGACTAGGAGAAAATCAAAAATTTCCACTGTATTTGTTTGTATTTGGTTAGCCGTTTTTCTCTTATAATTGCCTCGCTTTTTACCCAAAACAATGATAATTTTCCAAATTTAATTCCAAAAATTTCCACTGTTTTTATGAATTTGGTTAGTTATTTTCCACAAATAACCGTCTAAGATTTTACTCCACTACCCAAAACATGTTTATCCAAATTATTTCTGACTATTTATAATTCTCAATATTTATGTATCTCTTTTTACGTTTCAGTGGTCAGCGTGATAGAATTAGAAGAGCCATGCGTGCGCCAGGGCGGTCTCTGCCTCCGTATTGAAGACTGCCAGCCCGGGAACCTCGTGCAGATGAGGGGCGTGCTCTGCCCCAACCAGAGGCACTTGGGAGTCGAATGTTGCTATGTAAGGGTACTTTTATAAGCGCGGTTAGAATGTATAGGTATTTGGTAGCCATGCGTGCCCCAGGGCGGTCTCTGCCTCCGTATAGAAGACTGCCAGCCCGGGAACCTCGTGCAGATGAGGGGCGTGCTCTGCCCCAACCAGAGGCACTTGGGAGTCGATTGTTGCTATGTAAGGGTACTAATATAAACGCGAAAGTATACAAGAATGAATGGATATACATAGACTTAACTAGTACATAGCACTTTTTGATCAGGCTACCACGCATATGAAGCAGCAGGTTCGTGAAGGGATGATAGATAGGGAAGAAGGTCTTAAATAGATTTATACTTTTTGTATTTAATCGGTATAAACATTTAAATAATAAAACACATTTATTGTAAATATCACATCACGAGATACATTTAGAATAAAGCAAAAACAAAAAAATAAATAAATGAATCGAACAGCAATGTGGCAGTGAGTGACTTGAAAAATGGCGCCAACTCAGTTTCTGCAAGGTGATATTAATTATTATATAATTATTATGTCTCTCTCCATGATACACGGGTACCACCAGAAGGAAGATACCCGGTCCTTTGGAAGGCTTACGTGGGGACACAGGTCCAACACGCAGAGGCCCTTTAGAGAATTTAATGTGTTGTGGGACACCAGCCGCAGCCTGCCCATAACTGCACTATAGAGATACAGCCCTGGGCAATCCGCGGCCAATGTAGGACTATTGCAGAAAAATGTAAATGAACAAAACTGGGTTATGGAAGGGGGTGTTAGATGGACTGGTATATTGGTTCTATGGGGACTATGGACGTCTGCCTTTTCAATATTAAAAATTGAAAATAATGGCAGACGGTGACTCGCCAGTTCGGTCGATGGGCTCCCAAAAAGGTTACCGAGAATGGCAACAAGGGGGCAACATCAGCTGAACGGCTAGGGGTGTAGAGAGGTGCGGCAACGGTGTACGGCGTGTATTAGGAGACGAATTAAAACAACGAGATCATGATTAAGACTGCCTCTTTATTTGTATTAGTATTGCTTAAATATAGATATAATTGGGTTACACGTGTACATTATTGATGATGAAACAATTAGGATATGCTTACACACTACACCTCCCTTCTAATAGAAAAAAAAAACATAATTACATTTGTTTTTTTTTTTTAACATATAAAAAGATTACAATTGCGTTTACAGTTATACAATTCTAAGAAAATGCGAATATAAAAGTATTATAACTAATATTTATTAAGAAATATATAACTTAGTCCTATTTTTATGAATTATGTCTAACTTATTATTCTTCATAATTTCTACGTTTGGTGATATATCCCTAATAACTTTATAAGGACCTGAATATAAATCCTCTAGTTTGTTACCTAAACCTACTTCATTTTTCACTAATACTAAATCATTTTCCTTATATGTAACAGGATTGGTATATTTATCATAACCTATTTTTCTATTGAATTTACTTTTAAGTAGGTTATCTCTTGCTTCTTTCTGTGAAAGCTGTATACGATATCTTAATTCACTTGGATAACTTTCGTAATTATATATAGGTTCCACTAAGCCTTTACACAAGTTACTTGGTAGTATACATCTTTTACCAAATACTAATTCATAAGGTGTAAACTTCGTTTCGGAATGTACTGAAGTGTTGTATGCAAAACACCAAAAGGGAAGCCAGTGGCTCCAAGTCTCTGGGTGCTTATCTGTATGAATTCTAAGAAAAGAGTTTAAGTGTTTATGAGATACTTCTAAAGCTCCTATGCTTTGATGATGATAGGCAGTAGAATTTAATTGTTTAATTTGCAACAATTTACAAACTTCTTGGAATGTAGATGATATAAATTCCTTACCTCTGTCAGAAGCTATCTCCTTGGGAACTCCATATCTAAGGATAAAATTATTGACAAGCGATCTTGCAACCTCATCAGTCCTTTTAGAAACTAAAGGGTAAGCTTCAATATATTTACTGAGCTCACATTGTAAAGTAAGTATATATGAAAAGTTATCATTATCAGTTCCTAAGGGTCCAACTAGATCTAAAAATACTTTTTCAAATGCTGAATTGGCTGTTGTTGTAATACTCATTGGCTCTTTATGTGGAGTTGAATGTTTTTGTCGTTGGCACTTATCACAACGTTTTACAAAATCCTTTACATCTTTATCAATTCCAGGCCAATAATAATATTTTTTAATATTATTTGACATTCTTCTCATACCAGCATGGCCACTACTAGGTAAGAGATGAAAGTCATTCAAAATTACGCGTCTATCATCTTTATCATTTATTCGCTCTATATCTTTTATAACACATAATCGTGGTCCGGACCTATCTTTCATTTTCTTTATTTCTTCTAACAATTTACGAATAAATTCTGCATTATCCTTATTTTTTACTATACAAACTTCCTCAACGTTTATATCTTTACATAACTTATCTAGTTCTCTCACGAATTCACCTCGTGTACTTTGCGATTGAGATTCTAAATATTTAATAAAAATTGTTCGTTTACTATTAACGTAACAAAATAATTCAGTTTCATAATTTATAATACCTTCTTTCTTAATTCTTTTATAAGTTCTCAAATCGATAAATACTAATTCAACTGATTCTTTCGGTTTAATATGAGTCCCTACGACATTTGGTTGATCAGGCCAATTATCTGAGGGTGCTATATTATCAACCGAAGAATCTTGAAGTTTTTTGGCTTGTCTACGAGTCAAAACATTAACGTTATGCTCATGCATTTCTTTTAGTTCTTTCAACGAGATTCGTGACAAGGCGTCTGCTACACTATTATTACAACCTTTTACATATTCTATAGTAAAATTGTATTCTTCTAGAGCAAGTCTGAATTTCATTAGTCGACTTGATGGATCTTTCATATTAAAAAGATAAATTAAGGGTCTATGATCTGTACGAATTTTAAAATGTCTGCCATACAAATATGGACGAAAATATTTAACCGCCCACACTATTGCCAATAATTCTTTCTCAATTACAGGGTAGTTCTTTTCGGCTTTGTTTAGCGTTCTACTTGCAAAAGCAACAGGACGCCCATCTTTATTCGCTAAAACGGATCCTATGGCATAATTAGACGCGTCAGTCCCGAGAATAAATTCATTTTGTTCCGAAAAATCGGGATATTGTAAAACGGGAGGAGAAATAATTTTCTCTCTAAGTGTTTCAAATGCCTGCTGACACTTTTGATCCCAATGAAATGATACATTTTTTCTACAAAGTGAATTTAAAGGTTGTGCGATTTCCGCAAAATTTCGTATAAACTTTCGGTAA
Organism: Colias eurytheme; assembly: GCF_061535395.1. Lineage (NCBI taxonomy): Eukaryota > Metazoa > Arthropoda > Insecta > Lepidoptera > Pieridae > Colias > Colias eurytheme. Next base: position 3,716,675 of record NC_142980.1, read on the forward strand.
TAATTCACAAAAGCTACAAATCTCTTAACTTCGTCACAATTTTTTGGACATGGATAATTTTTAACTGTATTAATTTTTGCCGGATCAGGTTGTATGCCTTTATTAGATATTACATGTCCCAAGTACAAAATTTCTTTCTTTAGGAAATCACATTTTGAAGGGTTTAATTTTAAATTAACTTTACGCAACCTTTCAAAAATATCTTGTAGATTTTTATTATGAATATATAAAGACCGTCCAAAACAGACAAGATCGTCTAAATAAATTAAGCATTTTTCGTAATTAAGACCCGCTAAGGCAATATTCATCATGCGAGAGAAAGAACTAGGGCTTGTTTTTAAACCCATTGGCATTCTAGTCATTTGATATTGACCAGAACCAAATGCAGTTAGTTTTCGACTATTTTCATCTAAGTTTACATTATAGTACCCTTGGTGTAAATCTAAATGACTGAAATAAACACTTCCAGACAAAGACTCTAATATCTCAGTGATATCCGGTAAAGGATATTTGTCATCTACTATACAGTTATTTAACTTCCGATAGTCAACAACCAAACGCCATTTTTTAGCACCTGTTGAGTCTATTTTCTTCGGTACTAATAACACAGGACTCGACCAATCGCTTTGACTTGGTTCTGCTATGCCTTCTTCAACCATTTTATCTATCTGTTGTTGAATTTCATGTTTTTGGGCTTGAGGTAATCTATACTGCTTAGAAAATATTGGAGTGGTCTCAAAGATATAGTGTGTGTATAAATATTAGTTGTTTTTAATGTATCTCCCGGTAAATAAAAGATATCAGCGTACTTAGCGCATAAATTTTCGATAGAAGTCTTTTCCTCAGTATTCATATGAGAAAAATTCATATAAGAAAATAATTGTTTTACTCTATCTGCTTTATTTTCTACTTTATTAAAAGAACAAATATTATAATCACTTAATTTATGTATATTAAAATTTAATTTTGATAAAATAACACTATTTTCCGTAGTATTTAGTATTTTAATAGGTACAACGCCATTTATGGGAGTAGCAATTGAACTAGCCAAATAAATACCCTCTTGTATCTCTGTTGAAAAAATTACACAATCTTCTTGGCAGTCTGTCTGAACATAGTGAATAGATTCGCATCTAGCTGATACTTCTAACTGATTATTAAATGTATTTCTAATCGGTAAATTAATTGGTATATTAGAACTATCACGCATTGTCAAAATATTTTTATCGAAATCTAAAACAGAATTGAACCTTCTTAAAAAGTCTCGACCTATTATACCACTGCACCTAATTGGCAATGTATCAAATACATAAAACTTGTGATTAATAATTAAATCATCGCAACTCAATTGCATAAACACGTATCCTATTGCTTGGACTTTGCCCCCGAGACCATTGATAATTATGTCTTCATTATATACCGTAAGATTCAAATCTAAGACATTTTTATATTTAATTGCACACAAAGATGCGCCTGTATCTAATAAAAATGGAAATGTTGTACCATTGACTGAAAAATTTATATAAAAGTCACTATGGCAAGATAAAATTGTATGGTCAAATTTATTAGTCACGAAAAAATGTTTCTGTATTCACTGAATTTACAGGCTGATTTTTTGTCATAATATGAACATTTGGTTGTTGGCTTATCCTTTGGTTTCCTCTAGGTCTAGACATACCTGCATTCTGCTGGCCTCGAAACTGGTGGCCACGCATTGAAGTACCTCTGATGGCGAACTGATGATTATGTCCTCGTTGGTTGCCACGAAAACCTCGGCCTTGCCCCCTATAGAAAGGAGAATAGTTGTTGTATCTTCCTCGCTGACCTCTAAAATGATGCCTGGTACCTCATAATTAGTTTTATTCATACCCAAAATTTCACCAGACGCTGATGTACTGGTACCTTCTTCGTCCAGAGCCCCTTGAATTGCGTCCTTTAGAGTGGTAAAATTCCTAGCGGCTATAATCGTACTCAGCCTACGATTTCGCAAGCCGTCAGCAAATTTTTTAATGGCTATATTTTCATTTAATGGTTTTAATATTTTATAATTTTCAGAATTTCCATTAGCTTGCGATATCGTAAGGTCCACAAACAATTCAGATATTTCCTGACCATAATCTGAAATAGACAAATTATTTTGTTTGATGTTCTCTAATTTACACGAAATTGCAGTTGCCGCCTTATGAGGTAAAAGTTCTCTTTTCATATCCAAAATCAAATCATTCACATTTGTATAACTAGTATTTAATCGCAACTTTGCACCTTGAGACAATCTACTCTTTAAAATAAAATTAATTAAATTTTGTTTACACGTTTCATTCTCCAATAAAGAGTTATAATATTCAATATTATCGATTAATTGCTTGGTGTTGGCCACTGTATCTGTCATACAGGGCAATAAATGCAACGCAGTTTTCAAATCAAAAGTATTCATTGTTAAAATAGTTTCAGAGCTGGATGTATCACTTTGACATAAATCAGTTATCTCGTTATATAAAGCTAAAAACTGTTTGCAAAAATTATGCACTGGTGTAGGGTCCTCATTAAACTTGCTTAATCTTAAATTATAATCGTTAAGCCAGTCTTTGTATCGCGCATATATTTTATTGGCTTCAATTAATTTAGTGACTAAAATACTACCTTGCCTTCTTTTAGGGCCTATTTTTATTAAATATGATCTCACTTCTTTTAATTCATTATATAAAGACTGTAAATAAGTTGCCATAACTTACCACATTGATTACTCATTATTAATTAATGTATGAATGTACTATATATACGACATAATAGAATTATAATATACTTATTATTGCATTATATAAATTTACTAGAGTCCACTAAATAGTTCATTAAATTTCGTTCCGTTTTCACAATTATATATAACACTAATCGACACACGCACTTTTTATTATTTGAAACGAGCACTTATCATGATGCACGCACTTTAGGCCGATTTTACACAACACCTGGATTTTTCGGAGACTGTAGCTGAACTTCGCTCCCATTGCGAGGACCTCATGACACCCGGAGATTTCTGGCAGATTTTTCCCATCAGTTACATTTTGCGAATATGTACGAAGATACGATGACAACAGGAGGTGGTGGATTTTTGGTTACCCATGATTTGAAGATATATTCACCACGTACTTAACTGATCCATTTCTTTTTTTTTCCTTATTCCTTCATAATCATAATTTTGATTATTTCTTTCACTATGATGCACAAAGTCCAATAAAAGTTCCAGTCTATAAAATAAGGTAACGCTAACGTGGTATCAAATAACCGAGTCGCGCGGGTGGTCGACTATTGGCAGGGTCGCCATGTACGGCGTGTATTAGGAGACGAATTAAAACAACGAGATCATGATTAAGACAGCCTCTTTATTTGTATTAGTATTGCTTAAATATAGATATAATTGGGTTACACGTGTACATTATTGATGATGAAACAATTAGGATATGCTTACACACTACAACGGTTTCACCATCGCGGGCCCGCAGGCCCGGAGCGGGTTTCCCCGCTATTACGCCATTAGACACTTCCACCCCCGAGCATATAGCTCTGGCGGCTCCACTCTGGACGGCCAACAAAGGCAAGCCAGAGGTGGGGGATCCTGAACCTCGTCATTGTTCACTCCGAACTGCCACTGGGGCAGTCCAGAGGTGAGGACAGGGGCCTCCCCCGGAAGCGCTCGGTTCCCGCGGGGTCGCTACTCCCCGACACCTCGCCACAAGGTGCCCTGCGGGGTGACTGACTGCACGGCTGGGATATCTATTGTAGATATGCCAACCGGGGGCGATGGGTAATTATTATTATTATTAATACCTTACCACCACTGATTTTCAGTGACCCCAAGTGACTATTGGTGAATTTATGAATTTACTGAAATTGTGTTCGTAAGCCAAACATTCCCCTAAACTATATTATAAACGATATTCCCCTAAATCAACCTTCATATACATATTTTCCCTAAAACTTTGCATTTGATATAATCGTATTAAATACCTAATCTTTATAATCCATACTAATATTATAAATGCGAAAGTAACTCTGTCTGTCTGTCTGTTACTCAATCACGCCTTAACTACTGAACCAATTTGCATGAAATTTGGTAAAGAGATATTTTGATACCCGAGAAAGGACATAGGATAGGTTTTATCCCGGAAATCCTACAGGATCGGGTTTTTCTTTGAAAACGCAGGCGCGGAAAGCTAGTTAATTATAAGTGAAGATTAAAGTTGCTAATAATTTATATTAATTTAATAGAAACGTAATAGGTATTAAGTATTTACACGTGCTACAATAGTGGAAATACAAATACTTTTTAATTCGTATTAATTTGTATAGTAGAATAACTGATAGAAATGGGAACATAAACAGAATAAAGTCCTTTCAGCTCAGCAAAGAGGATTATTACAGGTGCGAATGTTTCTATTCCGTTTTAATACCATAATGGCGGAACAGATTAGAAGAAAAGAAAAAAACATATAAACTAGAAGGACATAAGCTCATTTTACGTGAGAGTTTAAATGGGAAAAAACGGAGTCGCGGACGGAAAGCTCAAAATGTCGTTATAATATTAACTCTAAAGTCTACTCACTGAATTAGATTTTATTAACATGCACTGGATATTTGCAGAGTCTAAAAGAAAGATTAATTAACTCCTTATTGTAATTTGAAATAACGTTGAGTATATAGTTCTTTCTTCATAGTTAGAACTGAAATCAAGCCATGTGTGAACTGCGGAAACGTATGAAAAAGTCAAGCGCAATAAAAGAGTTCCATACTTTTTTACGCCAGTCTTATGAGCACAGTTGCGGGTCATAACTAGCATGTAGATTGTAGCCGAGTATATTTAACCCCACGTCCGATTTCCAGACGGAAAAGCTGTAATCAAAACCTACAGGGCACTTCCCATTTATTTACAATGTTTGTATTTGCGTAAAGGGGAATATTTATGCTCGTATGTGTTCACCAGATATTATGCGCCATCCATGCCACGTTTATTGGTTTTTCTGACTAATTATACATTGATAGAAGTAATCTGTGTACTTTGGTACTAATGATAGTTTCATTCGGTGATAGGATCGGAAATGAGTGAATACTCTTCGTTCGCTTGTAATTGCGACACGCATAGAGCCTTTTTTAAATAAAAGTCTTATTTTAGAATCCATTTTGTTCCCTATTATTATATGAAACATAATGGATCCTTGAGGATATCATTTCTTGTATGTATTTTTAATTTTTTACCCTTTTACGTATCTGTTAAAAAATGCAACAATTGAATTATTAGATAATTGAACACAATTATGTATCGATGATAAAATATTTTATTATATTATTTTATTATATAATTTAAACATTATTCATCTCTTAATATATATAAATCTCGTGTCACAATTTTTGTCCTCAATGGACTCCTAAACCACTTAACCGATTCGCACACCATGTGCAGTTCGATCCAACTTGAGAGATAGGATAGTTTTTATGAAAAAAAAAAAACGTAAACATGTAACCGCTAGTATTTATTACGATAAAAATATATTATCAATTTAATATTTGCGTGAACGGGTGTGCAATGTGCATGTAGCAATTTGTAGCTACGTAGCTCCCAACAAGATTTGATTTAGATCTTATATAGAAGGAAAATCTGCTTTCTAAGATGTTTTGCCTTTACCGGAAATAGAATCAGTCGTCTCTGAGATATTTATATCCAGTAACTAGTGTCAGGATCTATTCTTGCTACGAATTGGAAATTTACATGTTGCATTTTATATGGCACTGTCGGACTTCGGAAGCTTACATTTTTAATACTTTTAGTTTCCAATAGTTAGTTTGTATTAATCGTTATATTTTTATTTTCCAGGCATGAAGGAGATCTGGAGAGAAGCCGTATTCCGCCTTAAGTTAAGATAGATATAAGTTGTCAAATATAAATGGTTTATTACAAATGTATTATGCTCGGTTTCTATATGAACTTTCTTATTTTATTAGCTTCACTATCAGTTAAAATTCAAACGTCTGCAAAAGTTACTATAAAGTAGAAATCGTAAATAGTATGAGAATATTAAATATAGTATGTTATATTATTATGAGTATTAACGATGTTGTTATTGCTGTGAGCAAACTTATTTTATTAAATGAGTACTTAATGATATGGCTTATTATTTTTTTAATGTAAAAGTCCCTTGATCTTAAGCTTCTTATCAATTGTCTAATTATTGAATGATTTTGTAAAAAAATACTAATCTTTATGAAAAATATGATCATATCACGTAAATGACTAAGATTATTTTAAAGATTATTAAAAAATTAATTGTACGGTTAAAACTGTTAAAAGTACCTACTCTTAATATTTCTTATAAAATTTAAAATTACACAATTCAGATACTTAACTAGATACATTTTTTTAAGATTAGAAATAGATAGAAAATATAAATTTTATTTTTTATAGCATTTGAATGTCATAAAAGAAAAAAAATAAACTCGTATAGATTTGAATTCAGGAATATGAATCCACTAAATCAATTTCTATCAATACACGAGTTTTATGTAGGAGGAGCTGAAGTTCACAAACATTTTATCGAATATCAATTAATAAGATATTTTTACAGTTAAATATAATATAGAAATATGAATCTTTTGATGTTACAGACGTTATAATCTACTTAAATAATATTATTTCTTAACTTCAATGAAATGGAATCTACCAATTTTCATTAGAACGCAAATAGCATAAAGGTTTCGGAAGTCAAATAAATACGTCTTAAATAGGTATTTTATCAAAATTGATTTCAGCAGACGCCAAGTTATTTTGAGATCGTGAAATGCAGCAAATCTTTCTATTAAAATATTGCTTAATTATCTGGAAAAGAGGTTTTTCTATATAAACGTTCCGAAATAAATATTTGATCATTAATTGGGTTCAACGTAACTTTAAATAAGGCATGGATTATGAACTTTGAACTATGAATGAATGAATGATTGAATGAATGAATAAATAAATGAATGAATTCTTTATTTCACACACCAGATGAAAAAATAAGATACAAACAAATTGCACAATGGGTGACCTTATGGCTACAGAGCCATCTCTTCCAGGTAACCCAACCAAGAAAAACAATAATTTAAATTTTAAATTACGAGTACAAGTAGGTAGGCGGTGTATACTAAAAATGAAGCGATAAAAAATAAGTAATAATATAAATTACTAGGAAAGTAAAAGTATAAATAATATATCTTATCTTACATATGTTTTAAAAATTGTATATTTAATAAATGAAAAAGTCAACATATAGATCATATTTTAAGACCATTAAAAGCCTACGTTTCAAAATAGGTATAAATAAATTGGGTTAGGCATGGATAATTAACTTTGAACTAGGTATACATATGTTTTAAAAATTGTATTTTTAATACACAAAAAAGCCAACTTAACGATCATATTTTAAGTCCATTAAAAGCGTATAAATACGGAAATTTCGTCCTCCGCGTCCAAATAAAGCCGATAAAATAAAACAAATCGTTTTACATTACGCGATTACGGTAACATTGTAAAAGGTGGCAATTTGATGCTGACATACGTCACGAGTACTCCTCAAAATCGGGGAGGCAACCCCCCGTTCAGTCGGAGCTTGCAGCGTATGCATTCCATCTTCCAACTAGCTACGGATTGGTCAACTCGCTTGCAATTAACAGGTGAGGCGCGCGGTAAGTACAAACATTATTTATTTTACTTGTATAATAATGTGCAAGTTTAATTGTAACGTAATTTATATTTTTTGCCTAATTTTTGACGAGTTTCGCGATGTTTTATGGTCGATTTAATTCGATTTCGATTGGAATTTTTTTATTACTTATTACGGTAAGCGTTATATATGAATTTATACTTTTATTACTGTGTGTTTAAAGTTATATTTGGTGATATAAGAGATTTTGTTATAAACTTCTACGCGGTCCGCGGCCGCGGTGTAACAAGTTGCGCTTATAAAATGAGTGTAAACTAACACGTTAAGATTATTTTTAATTACGGATCTTCTCATCAAATTCGGATACTTAGTCCTTTATTTTTTTAAATTAAATAAGTGTGCCTGGTGATTTAGATTTCCTTTAAAAAAATCCAACGGAAAATTTTAATTATTTTTATATTGCGATTCAAGTTAAAATGAACTAAAATTATTAAACGTCGCGATTTGACAATATTGCAAGATATCTATAATAATAAATTAATAAGAAGTGTTAAGTTTGGTGAGACTTCCGACGGACTTTCCAGAGAATTCGCTTCGCTTTACTGGACACTATTTAAATATTAAAACGACTATGAAAGTCTTTTTCTTTTGGTTTTGTGCAAAATTCATTACATTTTATAGGAAAACTTAATTTTAAACATAGATGTACCGCGTTAAATGATCAATAATTGATATAATATTATATTTGAGAATGTGTTATTTTGATATATAATATTATGAGATTATGCTCTCGAAATGTTTTATATCTTTATAATGGGCTGTTTTTCAAAAATTTTCCAATAGGTAATTTTATAATATTTTTGGTGTAATAAATTAATGAAAAACGATTTTTTCACATAGTAATATAGCTCTAGCTTGGCTGTCAAAATGACGTTTTTGTTTTTGACATTTCTGCCCATATTCTAAGCTAAGATTATCACGTTTATAATATATGCGAAGGCCAAATAATGTGCAAATAATATTATTCATGCGAATGGATTTCTATTTCTCGTAATTCTGCTCCTTTCAGCCAATATGCAAAGTTTATCCGTAGAGCGAGATAGTTGTTAGTTACCGTGTAGCATTCGTGCGAAAGAGAACGGGTGATTGTAGCAATGGAAACAGCTATACACTTGTCTATGCATTTTCCAATAGCCTGTCTCACTCTTATCGCGCGGAAACGCCTACGTGAAAGCGAGAGCGCTCGCTGTTCCCACCTACCGCTGCTATGCTGAAGAACGATGCATCTTTCTCGCTCTTTCGGGAAAATAGAGTGCGGACGTATAGGATTAGACTTAACACGGATTAAAAACAATTAAATAGTTTAAAGGAATACTCTACATTTTAATTTTATTATTACTCCGGTACAATCTTAATTTATTTTTGACTTTTTGCATTAAGCAATTGAGAATGACTTTGACAGCAGCTGTCAATTAATGTTATATTGTCTGTGCGTATCTCGCGAATAATTCGAAGAAGTGTAATCGGTAAGCACTTAATCCACCAATCCATTATCGGCTTCGCTGCATTGTGTATCTATACATTTGAACAGCAATACATTTGAACGTTAGCAATCACATATGGATATTAAAAAAACATTCTATTTGATATTCTCATGTTTTGATTGTTATTTTTATACATTTATATTAGGATATCTACATATTTTTAATTTTTATAATAGTCGTATTTTTACAAATCTTCTTATTTTTAAGTTTTTGTATTCGCTTTTTTATTATTTATTTCGTAAGTTTTATATTATGGTAATACATCAGACCTGCGATCACAGATAATATAGGTACCTACTTTAAACCCACTGCAAAACTAATTAAAAAAAATACGTGTGGCACTCGGGGACTGCCGCGGTAAAGCTATTGCATGCTATGCCTTCAAGCCACACCTCCGTGCCCGTCGGAGTGGGGAGCGTGAGGTTTTTTCGTTACGGAAATTCTGGATTTTTTTCCCCGCGCTCAAGGCCCGCGATAGAAGCTATGCAATAGCTTAACAAGTATTTAATATCTCTTTCGATTGATAACCGTTTAAGCTTGCTATCCGAGGGAGGTTAAAGCAGTTTTTTAAAGTTTAAATAAAACGTGACGGCTTACACTTAAACTCAATTTAAAGACGATTTACTTTTCTTACGCAAAAGTTAATATAACGTAACGAGGCGACGATGTTTGTTGTAGCTCTATTTTCTTCAGCCGAGTGGGAGATGAGTCTTCTTTTTCTTATTTATCTAAGACTTTTTATTAATGTTGACTGGAATTGAACTTAGGTTCTGCCGATTACATATTAAACAGATTTTACTTACGTACCAAAAACAGTTTATTATACATGCTAGTTGAAACCTTAAAATTTGTACAACTTATATTGTTGAAATAAAGCTTATTTTTAACCGACTTCAAAAAAGGAGGGGGTTCTCAATTCGACAGTATTTTTTTTTGTATATTTGTTACGCGATTACTCCGGCAACTATAAACCGATTTGAATAATTCTTTTTTTATTTGGTAGGTCATACGTCAGAGGTGGTCCCATTGTCACCAGGTTAGGATCTGATGATGGGATCCCGGGAAAATCGAGGGAAACCCTCAAATTTTGTAGGCATATACACTGTTTATCAGAAATTATTTAAATTTGTACATATAGGTATAGTCTTGAAGTCGGTTTTTGTTTTTTTTCTAAAAAATTACTTTATTATATAATGAAACAATAGTACTTCCTAAAACAAAAGAAATATTTTTAACATCGGACAAGTTCAACTATTGGAATTCAGTTACATTTCATAACAAAAAGTGACGCTATTCTCTTCCGAACAATTGAAATCAGAGAAATATGGATAAACATATTTTGCCAATATATTCATAATAAAAAAGCGAAAGTAGAGTTCAGCGTATCACGTTTAAAAGCCATCATAAAAATGCCGCTAGGCATTAGTGGTCGGAATGCAGTCTAACGCAAAAGTACACTTCCAAAATATTCAGCCCACGAGCTACGGGCCTTACAATATGATCGTATTTTCAAAAACTACACACTTAATTTGGTCCTAAAAGTCGTGCAGTGAAACATCCAATTTCTATAGAAAAACTTCTTTTATTAAGTGTTTTATTATTTTTTCCATACTTTCCGTGTAATCTTGTCTTGCTGGACTTTATAAACCATTTAAAGGATTTGTCAAAGCGGTGCATTTTTCTAGAAATTGTGGTCAACATTTTATTTTTTAATGTAGTTTATTCATGTTGTGTTTATCTATGAGAAAACACAACATTTTATACGTTTATACCAACTAGTGCATTTGTAATATTTTTACTTTTATTCCATATGATAACCGACACGATTGATCAGTGAAAGCATATTCACAAATTAATGATATATTAACGAAATAAATCAGATTGCGAATCGTGCATTACTGCTACAAAAACCTTTGAAAGTTTATTTTCTTGTGAATCCTACAGAAATATTTGAATCTCTTATCTAGTATCATTAATAAATCTCTATCTTCTATTTTACACCTGGTATACCAAAGCCATGGCTGTTATATGGGAACTCTTTAGTTTATGCAGGTTAGTCCTGTTCAGTGTGTTCAGTTAATTGGTTAAGTACAGATCCGACACGAAACTTGACAAGAGTCATTTCGTTTGTACAATAGCTTTTTTCAAATCCTTCTCATTTATTTAACTTTATTCTAAACAGACACGATTTAAAATGTTTTTGCGCTCGCATACCGCCTCTACGCCAAAACCGTGCCAGACTATTTTCCGGGGATTGTACTTGACCATTACCTATGACATCAGTGCCTTTTACTAAACAGGGGGTTACCATAATATATTAAAGCAGTGTTACTTCTCGTGTGAAACAATGTCAAATAGTCCGGGATACATCGCCCATTTTTGCAAGTGATTACTATCAAGCTAATTTTTCGTGAGTAGCTTTATTTTGAATAATTTCATGTACAAAACTCTCGATTGTGGTAGCTACCAGAGGAAACAAGGATAAAATATTTTGATTTGATGGTTCTCAAATATTAATTACTAACTGAATGTTTTTTTTTGTTCAATCTCAAGATAATTATCTAAATTATTCGAAAAAATATTTGTCCTACAAAATCTATGGTTTGATCAAAGAGTCCCCCTTTCCAATGTGTATCGATAACGAAGTCATCATAAATGATTACTAACCAGCTGATTTTTTTATTTTCACTTATTTAATACTTATAAAATTCAACAGACATATTGTCCTACAAATTGCGTAATAAATATTTGAGAACCGTCAAATCAAAAATTTTTATCCTTGTTACCTCTGTAAGCTACCACAATCGAGAGTTTCGTACATGAAATTATTGGGCATCTCATCAAAATAAAGCTACTCACGAAAAATTAGCTTGATAGTAATCACTTGCAAAAATGGGCGATGTATCCCGGACTAAAAGCAATATCGTCTAGCGCCGTCACTTTTCCTCACTGGAATTAATACTGCTTTAAGGCTGCCAGGGCGGACCTGCATAAAGTAAAGAGTTCTGAGAACACAATTTTATATAAAAGTTGAACGGTCAATGAATAAGCCGTGCATAAGGAGAGGAAGAATAAAAATAGGACACACTCCTGAAAGGATAATCTGTTTTCTTTTAAAGGATTAACTTTGCATTTAAATGTCATTTACGGAAGTACCTAATGTATTTATCACAGTCCGAAAATAAAACTATATGTTCATTTCTAATTAAACTTATCCGAAATGCTTCCATAAAATTTTCTTTTCTTTGTGTGAATATTCGGTCATTTACTATCTTTGTTATACTGGAGATTGATATTTAACGAATTCTATGTATTATTAGTTATTATCTAGCTGTTCGTTTACCTGTGCATGATTGGTGACTCTTTCCATAGTGAAGTATGAAATCATTAGATAGGATTTAAAAAAAATATTAATCGTGTGCGCTTGTTTATGAGATTCAAATGCAACACCTATGTATAAAAAAAATTAAAGTACAAACTCTCATGCTCTAGAGGGCTCGATTCGACTTGCACATGACTATTATTTTAGATATTAGATCATTTAGATATTTTAGATTTATTTTATTTTTTTATTAAAACTACGGAACCTTACAATACACGTGCCACGCATTTGACCGGTTTTGTTTCTGACATAAAAATAATTAATGAAATTTTGACTTTCAACCCCTCCATCAAGCGAATTTACTATTGAAAAAAGCTTTTGGAAATCGGATTAAAACGCTTTTCACGTGTTAGGTCGCAGCATGTTGGTACTCAAAGCATACCAACGTTTAACCCATTGAGCCCCGAACGGCCCGATCGGTCCACGACACAGATTTTCTATTGTGTCTGTGATTCCGGGGCCTGAATTATTAAATGAATCAGAAGTTTGAGAGACAGAATTTTACGCAGAAACTTGGAATTAATTCATGATACATATAGATAAAAATATATATCATACAGAGATATCTTATTTAATTGGGTTCATTTATTATATTTGTGTGTGGGTTACCCTCTTAGATTTTTTTATATCTTCAATACATTGAATTACTATTATTAATTACTATTATGAATTACTGTAATACTGTTATAATGAATTACTATTAAATATAATTAATTTGCCCTGCTACATTTATAGAGCTTATTATATTGGAAGTCGTGTTTTTATAGAGACGTTTTTAGAGCTTTCCCTACACATATTGCGATACACAAATTGTTATTTAAGATATCTCTACACCATGGACATGAATAAATAATAAATAAATAAATAAAATCTTAATAATAATACCAAAGCATACATTGAATTTAGTAGTAATACGTTAACAAAAATAAAAACAAAACGGAGCCACACACTATGTGCGGCTACATGCATCCAAGCACCTGCTACGGAGGTCCAGGACAGCACTTGAACTGCCAGCAAAAAATATCAATTGTGGGATCAGAGGCCAGGACACGATTTAACAGATGAAGGGCCAAGTGTGACGCGTCAAACACGGTGAAGATACTATAATATTTTACGTGAAGATTCTCTAATATAAAATATTACAGTATCGGTATCCGGTATCAGCGTTCTGGCCATCATTTTTCTTTTTCTCATTGCGTACTAAGACCTCTGTAGAACCGCCATCCTGTAACAATGACCCGAAATTTCCACACAAAATTCCACACAAAAAGAGAATCTTAACATAAAATATTATAGTATCTTCTGGTGCCAGCAGATTGGTAAGGTTAGGTTTGCTCTTGAAGCGCGCGCTATAGCGTTGTCTTGCAGCAAGATGCTACTTGAAGTGTGAGAAAGATTCGAAGATGATGTTTACTCACTGTTTATATTTAGTAAGTTTTAGTGTTATTACTATAGTTTATTCGAAATTTGGTAATTATTTACTTACGATTCAAAATTATTTCAACACAATCATGTCAACTCGTCTTTATGTCCAAGGAGGGAAGGGGCAATGGAAGAGATATTTTCTCTGATTCTATATTATTATTATTTATTGCACTTTACTGTGCTGGCATACAAATAGATCAAATTAAAACTTGTAACTAGACCAACGCGGAGGGCGGCCTTTAATATCACTTAAGAGTGATCTCTTCCAGGCAACCCACTATGCAAAGTAATAGTTTATGGCAGGTAGGTAAAGAAGTATAACACCAGGAATTATATTGTGTGTCGAGGACACGTGTCAGAAGTGAAACTTCTCTGACAAGATTCAAAGATACGCCGTCGCCTTGCTCCATGACGTGACGGTGTTGCCACGACGCGACCTTGAAATTATGCTCTCAACGCGTCTATAGAATTTTCACTTGAAAAATATTTTATGCTTTGCAAAACACATACTTACTATAAAATTGATTTGGTGCTTTTTAGTTCAGTATAAAAAGGGATTATAAACTCGATAAGAGAAAAAGTATGGACATCTATTAACTCGTAACTTTTTAAATGTTTCTTATTTCATTTGTGCCGGCATTCTCGACGATATAATGAACATGACGCCTTTGAGCCTGTACAAAGTAATACATTTCTGAGCTTTTTCACCTTATACCTACAACGCCGCTTTAACATTTTCGATATTTTATTTTTTAACACTGTCATTTTTATTCATCTTCTCTTATATATAAAAATGAATCGCAAAATGTGTTGGTAAGCGCATAACTCGAGAACGGCTGAACCGATTTCGATAATTCTTTTTTTATTATATTCCTTGAAGTACGAGGATGGTTCTTATGTAGAGAAAACGTAAACATGTACCACGGGTGAAGCCGGGGCGGACCGCTAGTTGTAAATATAATGCAATTTATGATCGCTATTTCTTCTTCTCTTTTATATATAAAAATGAATCGCAAAATGTGTTGGTAAGCGCATAACTCGAGAACGGCTGAACCGATTTCGATAATTCTTTTTTTATTATATTCCTTGAAGTACGAGGATGGTTTTTATGTAGAGAAAACGTAAATAGGGCCCCACGGGCGAAGCCGGGGCGGACCGCTAGTTTCTTATATATAAAAATGAATCACAAAATGTGTTGGTAAGCGCATAACTCGAGAACGGGTGGACCGATTTCGATAATTCTTTTTTTATTATATTCCTTGAAGTACCAGGATGGTTCTTATGTAGAGAAAACATAAATATGTACCACGGGCGAAGCCGAGGCGGACCGCTAGTTTTATATAAATATGAACTTAGAATATTACGATATCTAATACATCGGAAAAGAAATACGTATGTTTTGTTCGCGGAAGAATTCTAACAAATACCCGCGGCCCCATCATTAAAGCGGCTCGACGGAACACAGTGGGGTTTTAGTCGGTAAGAATCCGACATAACCCACGGCTCCTTCCCCGGGGGCCGTGGGTATCTTTGGAAGATTTCCCCACTATAAAAAAAGGATGTTATTTTCATATAATATTATTATTACTTACTTATCGCTTGCCCCGGCTGCGCTTTAGTTAAACCATAATAAAACACGGCCACCATAATCTTATATATAAAAATGAATCGCAAAATGTGTTGGTAAGCGCATAACTCGAGAACGGCTGAACCGATTTCGATAATTCTTTTTTTAGTATATTCCTTGAAGTACGAGGATAGTTTTTATGTAGAGAAAACGTAAATATGTACCACGGGCGAAGCCGGGGCGGACCGCTAGTCTTATATATAAAAATGAATCACAAAATGTGTTGGTAAGCGCATAACTCGAGAACGGCTGAACCGATTTCGATAATTCTTTTTTTATTATATTCCTTGAAGTACGAGGATGGTTTTTATGTAGAGAAAACGTAAATATGTACCACGGGCGAAGCCGGGGCGGACCGCTAGTAAAAAATAAAATTGAGTTTTTCGTTAGGTAGCGTTACAAACAAAGAAACAAATATCTCGTATAATAGTAAAGTTTTTAAAGTTATAAAGCTTTGTTTTATTGTTGTGTCAAATTATGAAGTTTTACGCATGATTCCATGATGAACATGATAAATTCGCTTACTTATCAAATCTCTAAAAAATCCTGAAAACAAATCAACAAAAACAAATCAAACATTGCGGTCAAAAATCTAAACAGATAATAATTTACATATAATAATTATGTTATAAAATGTACAAAGCACACCGCATCCTATTCACAATGGAAGGTATCAGGTTCCTGCATGTAACCTGATCGTCTGATAAATAATAGCCAAATTGATTTTAAAATACAGCATAATTAAAGCTGTGCAATGAAGACTTGTAAATCTTTCATAAAAGTGTATCCGATGATGAAGCGAACAATACTAGAGATTTCAAAGGCAGACAAAAGGCTGCGGGTAGCGCCTTGTCAAAGTAATATTGTCATGATATGCATTTTTATGGTATCTTTAATTTCTGTAAAAAGAATAAATTCGTCATAAAGGAAGGATTTAAAATTTTGAGTATAATTAAATTACAAATACCTCACATATCTGTTCACTTTGTAAGACAATTATTTCTCAAAAAATAGTATTTTTTCGCTAGTTTCAGTGTCACGCTGACCGTACTCTGACCGTCGATGCTGCCCTAATCACTACATACTATCATATAGTATTAAACAAAGTCGCTTTCCCTGTCCCTATGTCGCTTTGTATGCTTAAATCTTTAAAACTACGCAACGGATTTTGATGCGGTTTTTTTAAATAGAAAGAGTGATTCAAGAGATTTTAGTATATAATTCATTAGCGGGCGAAGCCGCGGGCGGTAAGCTAGT
Source organism: Colias eurytheme (assembly GCF_061535395.1). Lineage (NCBI taxonomy): Eukaryota > Metazoa > Arthropoda > Insecta > Lepidoptera > Pieridae > Colias > Colias eurytheme. The sequence goes on from NC_142980.1 coordinate 3,733,598, forward strand.
AAATAAATAAATTTTAAAACGCTTCATAGAGATCCTACGTTATGGCACCGACGGGCACCGTGCGATCAGTGTGACACAAAAATAGACAATAAACGTCTATATATTATAATCTTTTTTGCTCGTCTGTCCATTTGTGCTTCCACAGTTTTCGACTAGACTTATATAAGTACATGGATATAACAAGGAGTCAATTAAGATATTTTATTCAGAAAAGCAATTAAACCCTGACCGTTAATTATATCGATTAAGGCGTTACCCGGCAATTTCGACTATGTTCAACCTTTATAAAGTCTGGTACAACATAAAGCACAATACCGAAAAAAATATATAAAATAGGATGGTCTTTGATCTTTAATTGCTCGCGAGGACTTTTTTCCAAAGTAAATAGATTTCTAGAAAAAAAATGTGCTGTGGTCATCGATTTTTCCGCAAATACTCTATAAACTTCGTAACCTGCTGACTTAGAGCTCTGAAAATTTTATGTTTAATAAATTATCAATTACACAACAGTCCCTGACGAGGATTTTTTGTTTCACTGATTAGTATCTTTTTAAATACAAAATGCGAGGAAAAAAGAAGGTGCAGCGGGAGAGGTTTGAGATCCGTTAAGTATGGTCAAGGTTATTAGCGCATGTATAAGCCTTAAAAGTTGACCACAACAACTATGAATTAAATCCTAAATAATCAGGCGCTCGCTAGTGTATAATAACATTAAGTTCTTCTATAATATAAAAAAATGAAGGTTGAACCGATTTCGTTAATTCTTTTTTTATAATATTCTTTAAAGTACCAGTCCTTATAAAGAGTAAACGTTAACATGTACCACGGGCGAAGCCGGGGCGGACCGCTAGTAACATGATAAAAAAAGCAAAAGTGATTTAAAAATGATTACGAAGGCTAATCAACACACGACTCATAGTGCGGTACAAATGTCGGGCAAACGTAATTACAATCGGATGTAGCGGCGTATTTAGCTGCCCTGGGCTGTTAAATTTTGCCCTCGGATTAGCCTTGGTGGCAATTGTGCTCATCATAATTTGTATGGTTCTATTTGTATACACATCTTATATTCCCTTGTTTATCATCTTAATTCTATTTTAGAAGAGTAAAAGACGTTTAAAATGATTGAAAAAAAATAGTATATAATATATATAATAGTTTAACGTTTTCATTAGTTAGAATTTGTAATTAATTTGAATGCATTTTTATCACGTGATAATACACTAAAAGGTGTCTTGGAAGGGCTATTACTATTTAATTATGTTAAAGTAAATTTATTTATTATCTGTGTTATTCTAAATTGCGTGCCTTCCTGTGAGGTGTATAATCTATGGTCTCTCTCTGCTCCGTGACATTATAGCGACTGCATGTGTTCCCGGTATTTTTACTTAGAAATAAAGTTAATTTAAAGTAATCAGTGTTTGTGACTCATTAACCCCATCAGGTTATGGGCCCAGCACGCTTCCACTGCGCAGAAACAAAGAAAGTGCGAAATCTCGTTGTAAAATCAGTGATTAAAACATTACATGTGAACTTAACCTCAAACCGGCAACGTGACTTTTGTTAATACAAACTTTTGTGTTGAAAGTGAATAAATTCAAACAAAATGGCAACAAATAACCAATCGGCATTAATTGAAAAGCTATCCGGTCGGGAAAACTATGCAACTTGGCGGTTTGCAATGCAAACATATCTACAACATGAGGAGTTGTGGGACTGCATAGAATCTAACATGGAATCAGATCCAAAACGAGATACTAAGGCGAGAACAAAGATAATCCTCTCAGTGGATCCCACGAACTATGTGCATATCCAAGAGGCTCGCACCGCCAAAGAAGTTTGGGATAAATTGTCCTCAACATTTGATGACTCTGGGCTGACACGCAGAGTTGGGCTACTGCGTGATTTATGTAACACGTCACTAACTGAATGTCAAAATGTAGAGGAGTATGTAAGCAGAATAATGAACACAGCTCATAAACTCAGAAACATTGGTTTCAAAGTGGACGACGAGTGGCTAGGTACTATGTTGCTCTCAGGTCTGCCCGAAAGCTACAAACCAATGATAATGGCCATTGAAAGCTCAGGCACAACTATTACTTCAGATTCTGTAAAGGCAAAATTATTACAGGACGTCAGACCATATGAAAATGAGTCAAATGCATTCGCAGTTAACAAAAAATTTCAGAAAAATTTCAAGAGGCATTCTAAAGGACCTAGGTGCTACACCTGTAATAAATATGGACACAAAAGCCCAGAATGCAAATTGAAAAATAAAGAAGTATCACAAAATTCCAGTAGTTCATCATATGCTGCTGTATTTACAGCGACAACTGCACAGTGTGATGCCTGGTATGTGGACTCAGGCGCATCCTCACATATGGTCAAAGACAAGAGTTTGCTTCAGAATGAGACTACTTCCGTTATAAAGAATATAAGAGTAGCAGATAACAGAGTATTATCAGTGCAATGCTCAGGGCAAGTGAGCTTAAATACTTACAATGAAAAAGGTCAAGAAAATAAAGTACTGTTTACAAATGTATTACATGTTCCTGAATTAACTACAAACTTACTATCTGTAAGTCAGATTATTCGCTGTGGTGGCCAAGTAAGATTTGACAAAACTGGCTGTGTTATTATGAACAATAAAAATCAGATAGTAGCAACAGCTAGTATTATCAACAACATGTACCGGCTGAACATGCCCGGAGGAGGCTATGCATGCATGTCCGATGTTGAAGAAAATGATGCATATTTGTGGCATCAACGTATGGGTCACCTGAATTTCAGTGACTTAAATAAACTATTAGAAAATACTGAAGGTATGAAAGTACTAAAGAAAAGTGTTAACAATTTAACATGCATAACATGCATAGAAGGAAAACAAGCGAGACTGCCTTTCAAAAATAAAGGAACAAGGGCGACAAAACTCCTTGAACTTGTGCATTCCGATGTATGTGGGCCCATGGAGACAGAATCTCTCGGTGGAGCTAAGTACTTTCTCACTTTTATCGACGATTTTTCTAAAAATGTATTTGTTTATTTCCTAAAGCACAAATCAGAGGTGCTTGATAAATTTAAAGAATTCAAAAATTTTGTAGAGAAACAATTGGAATGTAAAATCAAATGTCTACGCACTGATAATGGCCTTGAATATATTAATAAGAATATTTCTGATCTTTTAAAAAGTTATGGAATCATACATCAAACTACTGTGCCCTATACACCACAGCAAAATGGTGTCGCTGAAAGACTTAATAGAACATTAGTAGAAAAAGCCAAGTGTATGCTACTCAATGCAAAATTATCTAAAAGATACTGGGCGGAAGCTATCCATACGGCTGCTTATCTACTAAATAGAATACCAACTAAGTCATTAGATTATAAAACTCCTCAAGAAGTATGGACGGGAAATAAACCAAGTGTTAGTCACCTACGTGTATTTGGATGTGAAGCGATGGTACACCTACCAAAAGAGAAAAGAAAGAAATGGGATCCAAAAGCACAGAAAGCAATATTTACTGGTTATTGTACTAATACCAAGGGTTACAGGTTTGTCATTCCTACATCTGGACTGGTTCTGAAGAGCAGAGAGAGACCATAGATTATACACCTCACAGGAAGGCACGCAATTTAGAATAACACAGATAATAAATAAATTTACTTTAACACTCCCTTCAAATAAGAGCCTTCATCAAAGTAAATATATTGAAAAACTGTTGGAAAGGTTCAACATGAGCAGTGCTAACCCTAACTCTGTTCCAGCTGATCCTCATGTAAAGTTACAGAAAAATGAGACGATGCCTGCATACAACCTACCATACAGAGAAGCAGTTGGATCACTTATACACCTAGCAACTGTAAGCAGACCAGACATTATGTTTGCAGTCAGTCTGGTAAGTCAGTTTTTGCACAATTATAATGAGTCTCACTGGAATGCTGTAAAGAAAATATTAAAATATTTAAGAGGAACCATTGATTTTGGTCTATGCTATCAATGTAAGCCACAGATCTCAGATTTAATTGGCTATAGCGATGCTGATTATGCTAATGATGCTATATCAAGGCGTTCCATGACAGGCTATGTGTTCATGAAAAGTGGAGCTGCGATCACATGGTCCAGTCAACGCCAACATAGTGTAGCCTTGTCAACTACTGAGGCGGAATTTATGGCTGCCTGTGCGGCCACCAAAGAATTAATGTGGTTAAAACAATTATTGTGTGATTTAGGAGAATACAAACAAAGTTCTGTGTGTTTAAATATTGACAATCAAAGTGCTATAAATGTAATTAAAAATAGTGAATTTCATAAACGCTGTAAACATATTGATATTAAGTATAATTTTGTGAAAGAAAAATATAATGAAAAGATTATTTCTTTAAAGTATGTTAGTACAGATCATCAATTTGCTGATATTTTTACTAAAGCTTTACCTCGAGATAGATTTAAATTGTTAAGATGTAATATTGGTATGTCAAATCAAGGAACTTAAAGTGTTTGTATTCCGATATAGATTTAAGTTGAATAAATGTAATATTGGTATGTTAAATAAAAGGTGAATATTAAGTTCTGTTATAATAAGAAGTAAATTGTATGTTAAACTTATGTATATGTGAAGTTGAAACTTTTTGTTTATATTTTCTTTGTGGAAGGCTCTTATTTGAAGGGAGTGTTAAAGTAAATTTATTTATTATCTGTGTTATTCTAAATTGCGTGCCTTCCTGTGAGGTGTATAATCTATGGTCTCTCTCTGCTCCGTGACATTATAGCGACTGCATGTGTTCCCGGTATTTTTACTTAGAAATAAAGTTAATTTAAAGTAATCAGTGTTTGTGACTCATTAACCCCATCAAATTAATATAAAAAGTTTTTCCAAAAAAATCGGAAAATTTAGTAAGCGTCGTTAGTTTTGTTAAAATGGTCATAACAATATAATATTCATATCAAATTTTATACGTAAAAGGATTTCCAGTTTCAGTTACCATCATATTACAGAGTTTTTAATATACAGTTCTATCTCTGTGAAATGGTTTTAAAAAAATATAGCCATGAATAAACAAATATACGACTGCTCGTTTTGTATGTACGTACTTGCCTCAACGTCAACTCATGGGTTTTGATGAGTTTTGCAATAGAGAAATCTTTGAGAGCTTTTTGACTAGAATTTCATTTTTATTGACTTGTGTCCGATTCTTTTTTTATAAAACTTTATTTTTTATGAAAATCTTTACTAAAATAATACGAATAGTTAGTTGATGGCTAGTTGGATCGAATGAATAAAAAACGAACGGAAAAGTAAAAGATTTATTTTAGAATTTGTTTAAAATATAAAATCCTAAACATTTTTATATCGTCATGAAATCTAATACAAACATATTCCTGAATTATTCTTAATAATTCTTTATATTGGAACAGATAATTCAATAGAATGACGATGACGATGTCTCAATTCACATTTTTATTATTAACCTTGACTCATGTGTGAATACGATGATCAGAACTTTCCCCTTTAACTACTTATTATAAATAGCAATTATACGTAATCCATACTAATATTATAAATGCGAAAGTAACTCTGTCTGTCTGTCTGTCTGTTACTCAATCATGCCTAAACTACTGAACCAATTTGCATGAAATTTGGTATGGAGATATTTTGATACCCGAGAAAGGACATAGGCTACCTTTTATTGCGAAATAATATGTACCACGGGTGAAGCCGGGGCGGACCTCTAGTATATAATATGTCTCAGAATCTCTAGAATCAGAATATTAAACGCTTTTACGCTGAGACTTTAGTTCAAATAGTTCTGCCTTTTAAAGTTAGTTTCAAAATAAAATTCGCGTAGTCTCACACCTATGTACCATAGTCCGACAGCAAACATGACACTCAACCTTGGTTCACTCAGAATTGTCAGTTCCCGACTCGCGTGTTCCTTTTTACGGTTCTGTGCGCTTTACTGCGTTACTTTCGCTCTCAAATTTTGTTGATTTGTTTGCAGATAGGCGTAGATAGACCAGTGTATAGCATGTGTACTGTGTGTGATATTTTTATCTGTATTTTATTTTGTTGGCCAGTTTCAAATCATTCATCCGGAACCAAAAGCTTAATTTAAATTTCCTATCTATTACGGAATAATTGCCTTAAATGTTGATACAAAATTTACTTTTAATGTTAGGTAATTTATATGATTATATTAAATAATTTTTGTATACATTTCATCGAAGAATTATAAACCTGAAACTTCTCTTCTAAAGCCTCTTTTATAGATTCTAGACAATACTAGACCAGACTCTGGCACAATAGTCAGATTTATATCCGTTAAGCTCACAGGATTGACATTTAGTTAAAAACTTGCTAACTATAACCATCGGAACTTTTCTGCAGGTGACTTTAAGTATTCGTTTCTTTTTTGTACTAGGTAGATACCTATAAAAGTTTTCGTCTGCTTTATTTATAGTTTATTGATTTTTCTCGTGAAAAGGTAAAAGCCGTACAAATTGATATCCCACGCACATTAATAAAATGTATATTTCACGTTTCATTATGATTATCTAGTTGTTAGATAATTAATTATCTGTGGTTATCCTGATTATAAACATTAAAGCTTTGACGTATGCCTTTTTAGGTTATATTGAAACATTAGCTGTGACAAGTTATGTTTATAAAACGACCAACTCATTTATTTAATGAAAATTCGTTGGATAATAAATACCATTTGTAGGCTATTTACAAGTGGTATCATTTCGCATGTATTCAGTTGATCCGAATGCAGTTAATTATTTTGAAAGGGTTGTTTAGTTTCCCACGACTGCTTTGAATCAATAATTAGAAAATTGTATCAATTATCCATATATTAGTACGTAGATCCTTTGTGACAGTCTTGATCGCCATTATTGACAATTTCCTAATGATTTATTATTAACACAACATGTTAGCTCGAATTGAAATACAATTGCAAGTGCAATTATGAAAACTGAGTTTATCCTTCTAACGACTTAATAGTGTTTCACTGTAGGGGTTGTGTTTGAATATTTGAAATATCTTATCGTTTCATGGAGGGAACTTTTGACGATGGATCAGCGTATCCCACTAATAAAATAAACGTGAAAATTTCAATAATGTATGTATGTATGTATCACGCAATAACAGCTGCTTGGATCTGTATGAAATTTGGTACAGATATAGTATGGATAGGCTACTTTTACCAGGATATCACGCGAGTTATGCCGCGGGTAACAGCTAGTTCATTATTATAAGCTTCGATTTTTAAAAGTGTGAACAAAATAAAGTCGCTGTAAGCGAAGGAATTTTATCGTATACAGTTTTTAATTAAAATCTCTCCTGCTGTGCGTTTACCCTTTGTTTTAAAAGACAATATTTCAGCACAATATAAGTGGAAATAAGCGCATAGCATAAAGTAAATATAATTATTATCACTACATAGTATAAAACAAAGTCGCTTTCTCTGTCCCTATGTCCCTATGTATCTTTAAAACTACGCAACGGATTTTGATGCGGTTTTTTTTAAATAGATAGAGTGATTCATGAGGAAGGTATTAGTATAATATAATTTATTATGTTTTAGACAAAGCGGGCGAAGCCGCGGGCGGAATGCTAGTAAGCTATAAAAATGTTACATAAAAACTATAGAAGCTAATTGCTTCCATTGTACAGGGCTATATATTTTCAAACTGTATTCAAATGGAAAAAAATTAGGAAATAATTGTATGCTTACTTAGAATGTAAAAACCGCTTAGCTGTGCTGTTTTAGAAATAGCTTGATAATTAAATTATTGATTGATGATTTTATAATTAAATTATTTGGACGTCCCACGGCTGCAAACGAACGAACGAACAAGTAAATTAAAATATTTCCCATTATGTAATGCTATTTGTAAAAAGTTGAACTTTGTATTGAATGTAACTTACATCATATTTATCGCATATAAAGAACGTCAATTATTAGGTAATAACAAGAATATTAAAAAAAAATTAATCGCTACCAGTGAAGTACAACAAGAATACCGCTTTCTTTTTAAATACAATTTCATAAATTAAAGATTACTTGATTTTTAACATAATAGAATATTCACAATATCATTATCCTCTTATAATAAAATGTTCACGGTATTGTCTACCAGTTCAATAGAAATAAGAGTTCATAAAATATTCAAAAGAACGATCGTCAACTGCCACCTCATGAAGCGGCTCTATGAAATAAAATTGTGAGTTATGAAGTACCGGCTTGCCGATGGCTTCGCTCACTTTGTCTAAAACTTGTACTAGTAAAACCTTTTTATTGCTTCCATACTTATTTCATTGTCCTAAATTGTTAAAAATACCAGTTCATTATATAACTTCATATCGTATAAAACATTATTAAATCATCATATTATAAATGTAATAAATGCCGCAAACTGCAGAAGCATTGACAATTCTAATTCAGTCCACACAAACCTTTCAGCCGACGCACAAATTAACAATCTTTGTGTCCGATAAACATGCACCTGAAACCCCAATCACGCGTGTTCCGTAGATAGCCATAAATAATCTTAATTACGCTATGCACGAATAAGCACGATGCGTGTGTCGCGTCTAAATAAGTCCTATCACTAACGAATTTACAATACACCTAATTTTACCCACACCTATGACGCGACCACAGCAACAGCGATGTAATTCACACCTCCGCTTTTTCAAAGGGTGTTTAATCGTATGCATATTTGATTACCCTCGGCCCCGAATTAAGGCGTATTCGTTGCAAATAGACTGCTATTGTGGTTAATGTGTGAGTGGGTAAAGTTCCGTGAGCTCTGTTTTTGTGATCTGTTAACCTTAATTGATTATGCAATTCTTCCTTTTTTCAATCTTTCAGTTCAAAAAATTCAGAATGTTTTAGCTTTAGAACAGAATACGTCTTAATAGTAGATAACGCTATAGCATTGACATTGACTACCAAACCAAGAAGGCATTAAAAATCGAATTGAAAATCATCATCAATATGTCTTTGGATATTTAACATCTATTCATTGCTTTAAACTAAATATCTTTGAATACTTTGAAATTGAATTTATGAATTCATTTATACTATTTGCATTTTATTTCAATGTAGTTTAACCCTGACTTTTAAATTTTAACTCGTAGTTGAAAAGAGAGAAGAAGTCACAATCTTACTTCTTCAATACAGATTTCTTAGAAATAATTATGTATTTAGACAGAACAAAAAGACTTTAGAAAGTGAAAATCATAATAATAAATCATTAAAATTATATCGTGCACACTTAAAATCATCAAGAATTATATTTGTACCTATCATGTAGCTACGATATTAAAAAGGTCACATGTTAACGATAGAAGAACTATTTTTCGTAAAGCGATAGCAGGAAAATTCAGAAAAGCCAAAAATCAATTACACGGGGCCGCAAAATTTTCAAACTAGGTCCTCACAAATTTGCCGGCAGATTTAAACACGTTTTATCCTTGACATGAAATGCAATTGTTTCAAACAGTTTACAGGGTACTCTGAAAAATAGAGTTCCTTCTGAATAGTTATAAAAATTGTGGCGTGTATGCGTGAATAAGTTTAATTGTATAAGTGCGTTAATTTTAACTTTAATTAATAAAAAAATAAGAGTTTCTTAAGACCAATTGTCACTATCTTATAATGCTATTATTATTTGTCACTATTTATGTGCTCGAGATATAGATAGTGTTTATATTAATTAATGTTAAGTTGCAATTTTCTATTACGACATTAAACATAATTTTAGAAAGAACGCAAAAACCATAGATAGTTATTACATGAAGAAAACGTCTCAGAAAAAGATCTCATAAAACATAAAGTTACTTAAAGTTTTAAATTATTTCAAAACTCTTTTTTTTAAACTGACCTAAAAGAAAATTTCGTCACTTTGACGATGATACTGTTTCACAAACACAATGTAATGGCGGTGAAATTCTTTGTCTTTCACCACAGTAAAAAGAGCCAACCTTTTGCCATATTTGCAACGGTCTGGACACATTTCCAATTAGTAGAGAAAATCTGAATGCGTCAAAAAGGAAATAATAACCGATCTCATAAGCTGAAAGGGCCTCAGACAGACACGGACATTTGTCCGAAGCAGAATTTCATTACAATTTACATTTTCCGTATCAAAGGAACACCAATTAATTAATTGACATGTAATAAAATCTGCTCTTGGGCCAATAGCAGTCTTTATTAGCTTATGCTTCATTTTGATTTTATTAATAAAAAGTTAATATTTTTATTCGATTAGATCGGCTAATCGCTTTACGCTGTCCTGCGAGCTTGACGTTCCTCCATGATGTTTTTTAATCGTTTCCTATTAATAATTTCACCCTTCGCTATTGGTACCTTTGGTGTTGAACGTCATATATAAACATATTTACTAGCAATACTACCGCCCGCGTTATTGTGTCTCCTTTGGTATTCGTTTCGCTTGGTTTATGAAAAATTAATCTTTTGTTTTCAAGTGTTAAAGCGGCAATACATTAACCCACGGCTTTGTATTCCATACTTTAACACGACCATTAGTTCGTTCGACATTTGTGATGATTAAATACATACGTTTTTCATCGTAAACACTTGTTAATATGTCAACGTGTTTATTTGTTTGGAATGAATATATATATTTATTTATTTTATTTAAATCCTTTATTTAACACACAAACATACGTAAGAGAAAAAAAGAACAAACACAGAGAAAAAAAAGAAATCATAGTAATATGTTAAATAATATAGATTTTATAATGTTTATCTTTCAAGTTATTTGCTACACTACTCTCTTTGAATTCGAATGCAAGAATCTACAGGAAAGCTTTGAATAAATCAGCATTGATGTCATAACCAGGGCCACTTACCGTAAATAGCAAACCTGATAGTTTTGTTCGTATCTCACAAAAACTGCAAAGCCAGTAAAGTCCATGAAAGCACAATCAGCGCGGATATCCTTTGTGCTTTGGCTAATTAGCTAAGCAAATAGTTATAGCAGTATTTGTTCTGAGTCGTCTTACGTTTTCGCTTTTTAGTTTAGCTGATAATTTTCTTAGGTTTTAATTGGTTGACTACAATAGCCGAAGTTTGCAAAGGGTGTGAGTTACCTATTATATCAGTGACAGCTCCATAATTAAATTTATTTTATGCAGTTTCGATGAGTTCGTTAGCAACTTTCAATGGTTATGTAAGAGGAACCATATTTTATGGTGTAAGATAATGAACCACACAGTTTTGGCGAAGACTTTAGTAACTATAATATTTGTTACATGCGTGAAAACTTTATAGGTAAGTAAAGTAGGTATGATTTTAAATATAAGATTGCATTTATTAATGCCCATAGACTTTCCTGTATAGAGTAGGTGGAAATTGGATTAATTTATATTAAGTTCATGTTGGAACCTCGTCCTTTACAGTTTGCTATATTAAGCTATTGCATAGCTTTTATCTCAGACTTTGAGCGCGGCCACCGAATGTAAAAATTCCGTAACGAAAAAACCTAACACCACTCCACACCACTCCAACCGGCACAGCGATGCGATGCTATGCAATAGCTTTCTTTACCGCGGCAGTCCTCGAGTGCCACACGCATTTTATATAAATATTTCTACGATAACGACCACTAAAACCTGTCAATAACAATCATTTAACGAAATCTACTGAACAAAAAATAAACGTCAAAATTGCGTACATAGCAACAACAATATTACACTCAAAGAACGTTATTTAGGTTTTAAAATGAGCAATATAGCTTGGTTTTATCAGCGTAGCCGCCGGGGCTGCGGCCTGCTGGGGGCATAGCCGCCAGCGACGCCGCTAGCAGTCGTATAGGACGTGATAAGGGAGACAAATTTAAGACGCACGAATACATTTTATATGTAAAAATAAATATATATTTAGCGTGATCGGTGTTGACAGTTTTGAGTTGTATGTTTGAATATGAGGTTTTTTATAATAAAAGGTTAAAGGTTTTTTAATAATAAAAACGCTACTCTAGTAGCTTAAAAGTCAGTAATGCAATGCAGCATTATTATCAGTAACAAGGTTCCAGATACAGATCGTTTAAACTCAATTGGGATTTTTTGCTCCACTAATTTTTAGGATAATTGAAAAAAGAAATATAATCTTTATTGTGAACGAAAAGTTATGAAATAGTTATTATTTTTTTTAAAGAAATCTTTAAATAACTTAATTCTCCGACGGACTACATCAGAAAATTCTTCAAAGACGTTTAAAATATTTTATGATAAAATATGCACCGCCGTGTATTTATTCTCTCCGTTTAAAAAATTTTTACTTTCTTATAATACTCATCCTTACATAAACATACACAAGCGTGATCCGTCAATACGTATATCAAACGCTATATAAAACGGCAGACGCTTACGGCGGTTTCGAAATAATTTTCAAAATGATTGTTCTGTAGATGAACGCCCGCGGTCATCGCCGGCGGCGCGAGAGCACTAGGTGTGCCTATCTGAAGCGAACCGCCCGGGGCCACCCCGTGAGCAACCCCTTATAATACACACGAAATAATAATTCGCAGCTGAGGCACATTCGTACCAAATCAGTTTTACGTTCATACCTTCTAAAACAGTCGGGAAGTGCGGACGTACATGTCTTACAACTTTCCGCGTGTTAAAATTTTCTTGCACGTGTGAAGTGTACTTACAAAGTTTTTTTAGTGTAAACTTTAATTATGTGAGGAGTATGCGTGTTTGTTTATGCAGTGTTACGCCCCGAGCCTCGCAACACGTACGTATAAAAGTTATTTTAACATGACTGAAACTGTCAAAGCCAAAAATTTAATCCGCTACGAGACAAAAGTGTTAACTTTTGGTATACGATTTTGTGTATTAAGGGTGCTATAACAGTTTTTTAACAAAAACCGCTATTTTACGGTACAATTTTAACTCAAAGCACTTACACGTGAGAACAAAGTAATATCTTAATTTAAAGATAATATATTCAGTTCTACGATCATCTTATAAAAATTGTACGACGTCATACAAAATTGTCACTGAAATACGATTTTCCCAGCACAATGATCGCATAAAATGCAAAAAAATGGGGTCTAAACCGGTACACTTTTAAGAAAATTAAAAGCCTAATCTATCTTCTTACCTATAAATTATTGAGGGATATATAGTCCTTTATAGATTGAGATAATTTTTTTGTATCTAAATCAAAATTTTATTTCAATTATAAGCTAAATTAAAAATACTTGTCGATTTCTTCATACATTTTGCTCTCGCGGGTCGTCAGACCGCGCTCAGAAGCGCTCTTGGAAGGACGGGTGTATCGCTCCTCGTCCCAAAAATAAAAACGAATTAGAAAAAGATTATTGTGCGTATACTGTCGTTTTCGTGATTTGAAATATTTGATACTTTATAAGAGTAAACTGTATAAGTTTCATATTCCAGTTATTTGTAATTTAAAATTATGTTTTAAAAATTATGTTGACTGAGATCCTCTTTTTTTATGGGTTGTTGAACGGATTGGTGGGGTAAAGCAATTTGACAAAACTTAAATCCAAAATGGCGCCGACGAAAATTTGCCACCTTTTCGTCATGGGTGTCATTTTCATGGTTTTTGGGGTAGCTATTAACCAATATGAGGTCAAAAATAAAATCCAAGATGGCGCCGACGAAAATTTTACATCTTTTCATCATGGGTGTCATTTTCATGGTTTTTGGGGTAGCTATTAACTAATATGAGGTCAAAACTAAAATCCAAGATGGCGCCGACGAAAATTTTACATCTTTTCGTCATGGGTCTCATTTTCATGGTTTTTGGGGTAGCTATTACGCAATATGAGGTCAGAACTAAAATCCAAGATGGCGCCGGTGAAAATTTGACATCTTTTCGTCATGGGTGTCATTTTCATGGTTTTTGGGGTAGCTATTAACCAATATGAGGTCAAAAATAAAATCCAAGATGGCGCCGACGAAAATTTTACATCTTTTCGTCATGGGTGTCATTTTCGTGGTTTTCGGGGTAGCTATTAACCAATATGAGGTCAAAAATAAAATCCAAGATGGCGCCGACGAAAATTTTACATCTTTCCGTGATGGGTGTCATTTTCATGATTTTTGGGGTGGATATTACGCAATATGAGGTCAGAACTAAAATCCAAGATGGCGCCGGTGTAAATTTGACATCTTTTCGTCATGGGTGTCATTTTCATGGTTTTTGGGGTAGCTATTAACTAATATGAGGTCAAAACTAAAATCCAAGATGGCGCTGACGAAAATTTTACATCTTTTCGTCATGGGTGTCATTTTCGTGGTTTTCGGGGTAGCTATTAACCAATATGAGGTCAAAAATAAAATCCAAGATGGCGCCGACGAAAATTTTACATCTTTCCGTGATGGGTGTCATTTTCATGATTTTTGGGGTGGATATTACGCAATATGAGGTCAGAACTAAAATCCAAGATGGCGCCGGTGAAAATTTGACATCTTTTCGTCATGGGTGTCATTTTCATGGTTTTTGGGGTAGCTATTAACCAATATGAGGTCAAAAATAAAATCCAAGATGGCGCCGACGAAAATTTTACATCTTTTCGTCATGGGTGTCATTTTCATGGTTTTTGGGGTAGCTATTAACCAATATGAGGTCAAAAATAAAATCCAAGATGGCGCCGACGAAAATCTGTTATTTTATTTTAGTTTACTTCTTTATTATTAAGAAAAATACACCTATGACGAAAAGATGTCAAATTTTCGTCGGCGCCATCTTGGATTTTGGTTTTAACCTCATATTCGTTAATAGCTACCCCAAAAACCATGAAAATGACACCCATCACGAAAAAAGTCAAATTTTCGTCGGCGCCATCTTGGATTTTGGTTTTAACCTCATATTCGTTAATAGCTACCCCAAAAACCATGAAAATGACACCTTTCACGAAAAAAGTCAAATTTTCGTCGGCGCCATCTTTAATTTTAGTTTTGACCTCATATTTGTTAAGAGCTACTCCAAAACCTTGAAAATGACACCCATGACGAAAAGATGTAAAATTTTCGTCGGCGCCATCTTGGATTTTAGTTTTGACCTCATATTGGTTAATAGCTACCCCAAAAACTACCCACACTTGCAAATGTGTTTGCTACGTAGGAAAAGTTCAGATTTAAGAGTATCCTAGGTAATGTGTTATGTGACGAATACCTATAATTTATTTCATTCCGACTATTTTTCGGAATAACATACATTTACTAAGAATTGTATACAATGCCGGATTTAATACAGTGCCGGTAACATCATATGTATGATAATAATTCTACATTTCTTAAAAAGCTTTGATATTGTATACAATTCATAGATTATTATTCAATGAAATAATGATGTAAAATAGTCACACTTTTTTAAGTTGTTTGAATATACTAACATACTTATTAGGATCGTACCTACTAATAAAAGTAACAAAATGAATTTTTAAAGTTCCTATAAGTAATCTTCTGGAATCAATTTCAATAAAAATAAATAATATCAAAAATTAAAAATAATATCAAGTATGAAGATGGTCTATAAAATGGAATGCGCTATGTTTACGTGAGCGTGATATTGCCGCGAACAAAGTTACGTCGTTAGATACCTAAATTTGAGTAACGCAGATTTGTGACAGCGTCCTTAAGGTAAATTTAAATGGAAATGCAATTTGAACTCTATGTTTATAAATGGATGTAACTAAGTTTATGGTTTTTAAATTTTATATTTTCGTCTAAGGGCCGATTTTTCAATGCTTGGTTAAAACTTATTCGTCCAATAAAGTATTACACGATAATATTAAAATGTCACGTAAACTGTCAAATACGGGCAATTAGAATACGTTTTTAAAATGGTAGTTTTATACATTATTCGACGAATAAGTTTTAACCAGTGATTGAAAAATCAGCCCTAATAGGTATGTACTGTTTAATAACTTGTTTCAATCTTGAATCATAAGCTCATGCTGAGCTTTATGATTCAAATATAGTGAATTTGTGGGGTATGGGGCAGATGCATGATAAATGTGTTTTACAAATCGATTTTTAATTTACGGACAAATAGTTGATCAGCTTTCTGTATTCTGCCAGACTGAAACAAATTTTTTGTTGGTCACCAGTTCACCACTGGAATTCGAACCCAGGACCCCTCTGTTCTACGTTCACTCGCTAACCACTGTACCAAGGAAACGGTCATAATTAATACCTACAACATTTTTTAAATCAATCAAAAAGGAATACCGGCTACGTTATATTTTAACATACCTTCTTGGAATGCTTAACTTATAGCATCAAAGCTTAAAGCGCCTTCGGAATTTTAATCAATAACTTGTTATAAAATATATTTTCAGTCCAGAGAAAATTTAATTATATTATTAATTAATTTTTTTAATTAAAGTTCTTGCGTTATAATTAACATTCTTGTGTACTAAAAAAAAATGTTATGTTTAAAGATACATTTACTCCTCTTTTAATTGCATGTTTAAAATTGTTATGAATTCTATTATTTTGGTACACACCTATACGCTTTATTATATTTTTTTTCTAAACGAAACATTGAATAACAAAAATAAGCGCCATCCTTTGGCGAATTACGTGAAACATTAAACGAACGTTCCCAAAATATAACAGGAAAAATAATCACCGTGGAAAATTTGGCTTGGTTTGCAAATATTATAATTGCGACGAGATTGTATTTTTTGGAAATAAAAAAATGACATATTCTAAAAGCTATTACCTACTTAAAATTATACTAAATCTGTATAATCTAAATCTATACTGATATTTAGTCTAATCTATATATATATATACCATACCATCTAACTAATATATAGAGACTACTTGCTCAATTTTTTATATATTTAAATCCACGAATCCTAATTATATCATCTATACTATATAATTAGGTATAATATGTTGGTGTCTTATACACATGGTGAATATTGTCATGTGTCTTAAACATATGACAGTGTTCTAACTGTAATGGTGGATATACACTAGATCATTCCCTCGGGAATGCCTAAAACATCTTTACGTATTCTACAATACAAGTAAATGCTCAGTTTTCAAGAGTTATTCCATGAAATGTAACATTCTTTCAAATTTTCGGTACTCTGTTCGGCTCAATACTCCTTGTAACTTTGCATTATATTTTGGTTTGAACTTTTTCCAATTAAAAACAGCATCATAGCGTCTGCCTTGGTACTTTTTCTCGGTAAAAAGTTACACCAATTCGCTCTTGTAAACAGCTTGTAACAGACTAACAGAACATGGAATGCTCGATAAAAAGTGCAAATGCATGTGAACGTTCTGTGTTACACCCACCCTAACACAAGAGGTGAAGGCTGACGTTCGTAACGTTGTTATTGTCATAATATACTAATTGATACCTGCCAATATGTTACAATAGGCGTATCCCTCAACAACATACCTACCATAAATCACGTCCATCCCCTTTATACAGAAGCATCAAGCCGTGCAGTATCATCAGTGGTATTATTGTTTGCTGTCATACAAATTTTCCTAATAAGCATGTCACTCTGTAACACTGAACACATGGTGTTCGACACACGCTGCCTATAATTATTTGACAAAGCAATCAAATACACAAAACGTAAATATACGTTTGTTTTCCGCATTTGTTTGTGGAAAATAAAAAAGTCAATAATCAGTTTCCGTACGAAGCTGTCGTGTGGTGAGACGATCACAAATACTTAATTGACAAATTAATTAAAATGGCATATACTCCGTTACTTCGCGTTTTTGCTAAATAATTTTCAGCTTCATAAATTTTAAATAATAACAGCGTTAATTCTAACACTAAACGCTATAAATGCATTCTAGTGAGATAAATATTATCCTTAAAATGTATTTTCACATTTGCTCTTTTAAATTTATAATTAAAGCTCCGGTCGCACTGTTAGCCAACAAAGAAAATCTCTGTTATAATTTAATGGCAGTAAAAGGTTTCTTCAAAGGAAATCATTTGACCTTGCATCGTGTCTTTATGGGCCTGCATAGAATAAGCAAGATGTTATTATGAGGTATTGTCTTTCGCCGTTGTTTCCCTGTCGCGTAAACATTGCCCCTTTCTTTCGTTTTAATGGGGTTTTCTGTAAGTAATACAAGTTTCAAAACATTGCGTTCACGTTATTTGAGATGCATTTATTGGTTTTTATGGCGGTATCGCTATTAAGTCGTGGGTTGGATGTTCGAGACCAAGGAGTTTATAAAATTAATTTTTAAATTTCGATTTTTAATAATATTAAGTAAATTTTATTTAATTGGTGATTAAGATAATGTAACTCTGTCAAAAAAATATAAAAATTGGTAAAATTTGCCAAATAATAATATCTAAATATCTAATGGAAAAAACAAGCAAATCCATTAGTATCTTAATTGAATTAGGTATATCATTATAACAATTGCATTTGATCTATAATAATAAATAGTATTCAATTAAATGCAAAAATCCCTGCACTTTATTTTATTCTTAGAATTAATTAATAAAACTTCTGAGCTACAACAGTATCTATTCATAGCTTTTTATTCTATGAATCCATTTTTATCTCCTTCATTTTCTTAATGCTTTGTAATATTCTAGGATTAAATAATTATCACTAAAAGTTTTCCAAAGGACTGTTTGTGTATTTTCAATCGCAATTAAATGGAAACAGGATTGCAGAATTCCAGAAATAGTTACAAAATGAAACTGTTTTTCATATTTTATATTCCAAGAAATTACAGGAATACATTTCCTACTACAGTATATTGTAGATGACAATTTCTTTAAACGTAGATTTCAAAGACATTATTTCTTTGACAAGGCCCGCCATAGAAACTTGCCATATTCATATTTAATAGGAAAATCTATTTCGTTACGTTTTCTAGGTAAGGTAACAGGTTAATCGATCAATCCTTTTTGTGCAGCATTATCAATTTATTGTATAATTCTAAATCATACAAAGCTGATCGATGAGGAAAGTACTCATACTTATAAAGAATTTCTTTAGTTATGATGTTAGATGCTGAGGGTTCATTTGCCGCCAAAAAGCTCCTGTCGCATAGGCGATAGACCGCCTTTTATGTTATGTACTTTGGTAAAAGTTCATAAAGAAAAATCCATTTCGGTATCACTGAACGCCCGATGCCTTCTATAAACAGCTCTTAAAACAGTGCAATTTTATTGCATTATTATACAGCTAAGATCGATGCAGATGATTAATAGCAGTTAAAACAAAGTCGCGTCATACAGCAATACGCATAAATAAATTTCAACCTTATTTCTTGTTGAATATTAAAAGCGGTCGTAAATATTGTAGTTGTATGTACAAAATGTTGGCAGGCCGGCCCGGGGGCTCCGCCGGCGACGGCAGGCCTCCGGGCGGTGCGCCCCACAATAAGGCGAGTTCATGAATGGCCTTAGGGCTTCGCCTACTCCAAACGGAGAGCGGTATATATACGGTATTCAGAAATAGAAAATGTTTTACTCTGGGGAAATGTCTTGGATTATTGTGGACTGTGGTGTATAAGCATTTTTGGAATATATAATCTGTGTGTGAGGGAATCATAATAAATTTAGGAAAAATAACTTCACTATGTGTAAATCGCCAAAAATGAATCTTCATGCCTTACGTCTAATTGCTCGTGCAAAACTGATGAACCACTAGGCTACCTAAATCTTAAAACGATAGCAGAAATCAATATTCACTAATGGAGCAAAGAAATCAGAACACAAACATTTAATTCATTACCAAGCTCTTTGACAGTTTTAAAAGTATTTCACTCTTGCCAGAGCTACCTTTATATCTACTATGTTCTATATGCGCATTAAAATCGTGTTCATTTCCTAAGCTCGTTGTATGGAATATGAAATAATTTAAATGGATGTTATAGTGAAAAGAATACACGGTAATATGAAAGCTCGGATTCAATTGTTGATATCAATACGGGGGGCAATCAATTCTCCTAATTGACTGCAATAGGAAGCTACTGTTAACATGTAATCCGATTTGCGATTTATTATAAGCTATTGCATTATCGTGTAGCGATTAGTGGAGTACTCATTTGTTGTGTAGGAAAATGTTATAACAAAACAAACAAATTCACTCATTTTTACTATTTCGTGTCATTATGCAAATTGAGGCAAGTTCTTTATACCAAAAGGATTTTATAATGTAGCGTTCATTTTGTACATCTAAAAAATACGCTACGAAAATTAGAACCTATAGTAGTTTTTTTGTCACGTCGGTTCAAAATTATATAAAGAATATCAATTATTCTAATTCAATAAAATCGAATTCTCGATTAAATATCCAGTCTTGGTACTCATACAATAATTATCATTTTTCATTAGTATTCTGCAGTTTCGGTTTTAATAGAGGTTTTCTTTCAGATTTGAAATAAACTTCGAATTTTGAGAGTCGATCGCAATTTGCCAGCATGCCGAAAAGGTTAGTACAATATTGTATACATATTTTTTATAACATATTTATGTTGTATACATATTTTTTCTTTAGTGAACCTACAGATGTTATATTATATTATACTAGCGGCCCGCCCCGGCTTCGCCCGTGGTACATATGAAAAATAGATGTTGGCCGATTCTCAGACTTACCCGATATGCACAGAAAATTTCATGAGAATCGGTCCACCCGTTTCGGAGGAGTATGCAGACTAACATTGTGACACGAGAATTTTATATATAAGACTAGCGGGCCGCCCCGGCTTCGCCCGTGGTACATATGAAAAATAGATGTTGGCCGATTCTCAGACTTACCCGATATGCACAGAAAATTTCATGAGAATCGGTCCACCCGTTTCGGAGGAGTATGCAGACTAACATTGTGACACGAGAATTTTATATATAAGATAAGATAATCTCTAACAGATTTTAATAGACATTGAAGTTCGTTTTAATAAGGTGTTAATAATAATAATTGAATACGCTTGAATTTTATTTGCAATCTCACGGGAGAATTTAATCTCCAAGAATTCCCGGAATAGAAATTATACCGGGAAAACTTTCGTTAAATGAAAATTCAATGGAGTCATTAAAAAATTAACAAAGTTCTGATACATTGAATATGGCGCCTGACAATCGATCAAAGGAATTCATTGCGTTTTTAATTGCATAATAATAAAAAAAAATTGAATCGGATCCAAACTCAAAATTATTTATTTGCTTGGTGCTTAATATTACAGGACTGATTCAATTCTTCGCCCATGACGTTGAATTTTATTGGAACTCTTAACAAAATACCTATGTAATGTTATTTCAACTTTGAAGCAGAGTAAGTGGTCGTTGCACGGAGCCGCTGCCCAATTGGAGTCCGCCTCCGGATCGGGCAACATCCGTTTGCTCACCGGCTGAGCCTTCGAACGAGAGCCATTCATCGCACGTGCATGCGCCAGAGCACACCAACGGGGCACAGGCACAGGGGCACGTCCACGCGCGGGGACACGGGCACGGCCCGGGGCACGCGCACACGCACGGGCCTATCCACGTGCAGCCGCACAACCCCCGCCCGGATACCTGGCCCTACCGCCCTCGCCCCTACGTCGCCCAATCCGTAGACAGAGGCTGGTACGACAATGTGCAAGACATTCGCTCGCTGCAGTGCGAGATGACCCCGCATAGATACCACGGGGCAGGGCACATCCACGAGCACCCTGGATATGAGATGACGTATGCGCCAGAGCCGCGCTACTGCATGCCGCGCATTGCGGTGCCCAACCACATGACGGCGCCGGTGCATATCGATGTGGGCGGGGTGATTTATACATCTTCCATGGAGACGCTGACTGTGTAAGTATCCAATATTATATTTGGTTTTAAAGCGGCTCTATTGTAACTTTTACAGTTACGGATTTAAAACTGACTAAAATATATTCAAAGCAAGTTTTCAAGGAATATTCCTAATTCATAATTCATAATTCTTTATTTACGTTAAATTATTATTATTATGGTATTTAACTATAGGAATATATCCCTATTTAAATTCCAATTTAACACTGTGAAATTGATAATCAAACGATAGCATCTCATAATGCGTGATGTAAATTACTTATACCGTGCACGTGGCGTGGCTTTCAAGCTATCAAAAACATTTGTCAGATTTTAAAACTTGTTCGCCTGTTCTCAAATTTCCAGTTATTTTGGCAGGATCGTAAATAAGCATGGTTTATCCAAACCGAGCCACAAGCGTAGCCGGCAGCCATGCGGACAAACCTCGCGCCACTTTTATCCTACGCCGAAGTTATTAAGAGCTACTTTTGTGTGCGTTTAAATGACCCCCAGTAAATCGAAGAATGCTCTGAATTTTGTATCCGTAATCTATAAGTTTTAACTGATTCAAACCCATCCCAAATTCGTTGGATTCGGACAAAAGGAGTAATTATACGTGCTCACGGCGTTAGGATTGAATAGAGTATCAGGTTTCGTTTTCAATTTTGGAACTCAGCATGTTCGTAATTTTGGATTTCTTTATTTACATGTGTCTTTTAAAACACTAATGAATTAACAACTTCTAAGCTTAGGCTACAGTCTACCGCCCTTACTAAGACGTACACGTCTTAGTAACGTTTGATTCAATAACCTTACTCCCATCATCTCTAAAAATCCCGCGATAACCCTAGTAAAATAACAGCAGGTTCCCGGACTCCCGCCTTGGCAGGATGTTCTCTGGCGCCATACCGCTGGTGCTGGACAGCCTGAAGCAGCACTACTTCATCGACCGTGATGGCGGAATGTTCCGCCACATCCTGAACTATCTCAGGAACTGCCGGCTGATCCTGCCCAACAACTTCGCTGATTATGACCTCCTGGTCACTGAGGCTGAATATTTCCAGCTTCACCGTAAGTATTAAAAAAAAATTCGCATTGTTAATTAATTTTAAGGTGACTGGTAACATATTCTTCAAACGAATGTGATACGAGATTTTTTATAAGTAAAATTTTAAAGTTGTTTTAGCATTTTATGTAAGTTATCGGGTATAGGGTATGGGTATGGGTATGGTATAGGTTTACCATTGTAGCCTAGGACTGGTGTTCTAAGGCCACAGCGTGATTGAATCGAAATGATGGCAGGAGCGCGTGTCTACACTTCTTTATAGCAAAAAAGGATAAAAGTTAGGGACTGACTTTTATTACATACAACGGGAATCGTACAAAGTATATTTCACCAGTCATCCTTTCTATGATAAAAGGCTATGCAAATGCTATTACTATTTTATGAGTGTTAAATTCGTATTATGAATGTCGTACTTCGACGAAATGTACAAGTTTATTGTAATGCGATTTTAATGAGCTCGAGCGCTCAATTAATATAACATAATATTCTGCTTTGTGACATACCCTTCAAAGTTGCTCTTGTACATAATAGCGAATTCCACTAATAAGCTTCTTAGAAATTCTGAGGTCCAACACAGAAAACTGTTTATATAAATAAGCCAGCTTCAAACGAGAAGTTCGCTTTCAAGCGTTCTCAATTAGCATCTTCAATATGACATGCTACGTTTTGCGCGTTAGAAATTGTAAGCGGTTGTATCGGTTTATTACGTATTATAAACGTAGTGAATCCCATAATGTGTATAAGGCAATTTCATAGGAATTATAACATATATTTTGTAAGTCTTTAAGAGCTTGCGAGAATGCTCCTATTTCAAGGACTCGTCTATGAAATGTAAAGCACTTTTAATGCGAAAGCTTCGTGAAGATGGCGCTACAAACGCACGCTACTTGCTCTCGGGTAGCTTACGAGTTACGTGGAACAAGTCAAGTGCAATACCGAATCCGCATTAGCGTGTTATATGGAGTTGTATATAATACACCTGTTGAGCTGAATATTTTGTACAGGGATGTAAGCTTTGATAAAAATGTTAATCTTTGAATATTTAGTTTTGTAATATTAAATGCTTATTGGAACTTTTTAAAGAATTTATAATATTTGATCATAAGGTGGGATTCGAAGCACTTCCCATTTATTTATTGTCTGTGACTAACAATTTTTTTTATTGTGTGCTGTATACATTCAACTTGTTGATATTTAGATTCAGCGAGCTTTAGAATGTTAAATGCCAAGCGATGGAACTTGTCATAATGAACTTTGTACTTACTTCCGAACTTCATGCGAACTGCGGTATGGGATGTCAAGTCATGCATAACGCTATGCTGTGGCTGTGCGATATTTAGCTTATATTATGGGCCCTCTTCAAAATGGGCAGCGTTGGCCCAACAAATGATCATCGATGTTAGCTGCGATTACAGCGATTATGAATATATCTATAATTTCGGTTGATCATATAGACATTTAGGCCCTGTACACTCTTGATTGCCTCTACTCGCCCACCGCAGCCCTTTGTGAAGAGGGCCCATTAAACGCATTTAGCCCATTGTTACATCAAAGCAATACTTGTATGATTGCAACAGAAATGGTGGAGGACTTGGGACGCTGGAAAGCGGCTCGCGAACCGAAGGTGAAAGTTGAGTGGGACGCCCGCCCCGCCGAGCCGGAACCTCAAGCGCAGTAAGCGGTAAGTGGAACTAAGGCAACGTGCCCATACTACGTGAATTATTTTTCAAGATTTTTCGACCCCTCGTATATGCCCAGACCCCTCTTCCTTAAAGTTTTTAAGTAGCATTGACAAGTGCAATTTTCAATCATTTCACAGGCAGAAAGTGCAACAAAAGAAAATAATTTGAGACACCACCGTTTATCGTAAGACTACTTCATGCGTATAATAAATTATAATACGAGTAAATTGAAATATGCGCACCGTATTCGAGTATACACCGAAAAATTGCAAAATTACTTTAGGCGAGATCGACTACGTAAAAAAAATCTAACCCACCCCCCATCATCACGTGACTCCAACCCATGCATAGACTCCAACCTCTAAACGGGTAACGTAGTATGGGTATGTTCCTTAAACTTATGCTTTAAGCGCTTTATGGGGCGATTCGATGGTTTACCTAAGAGCCATCTAAACGGGGACACGGGAACTACGAAATACATTTTTCAGGTTCACTCGAATGTCGGAGCGCTACAGTTTATTTACATTGTTTGCACGTTTCGACCGCATGGTGCAGCTAATGTCGTTTTTGTAACATTCAATGATTTGTTTGAAAATTCTGAAAAATATGTAGTGGAGAAAGAAAAATGCAGTTATATTAAAGGTTTATTAAATTACAAGGTTTATAAAATATTACATTAAGGTACTGCTGTTTTTTTCCAAAGCTCCTATGTGAAATAAAAGATGGCAGTAATTGTATCAGTTTGAGAAAAGTGCTTTTTTAATAAAGTCGCTTTATAATGAGCGCTCATTCGAAATAGGTACTTAATTAATGAAGTTTATATTTAAAAAAAGAAAAACGTAACTTGCCTAGTAAACAAGTTTATAAGTTTGTTAATTCGTGATAAAGCTCTTAAAAATACGAGCCATAGCTCATTAGATTCTAATAAAACTGTTTCATAAAACATCACGTATGCGTTTGCCACAAAAAAGTAAATACATACTGATTTCTATTGTATATGTTAAAATATCAAATCGTATTTAGTGTTTTTGGTGTTTAATGTTTTTCTTTTGCCTAAAAGTAACTACTCAAATGAAATGAATACTTGAGATACTTACAATTCATATTTCGACATTTCACTCCCAACCTTTTCAAAAACTAATAAATGAAATATAAAACTTCGGTCTTCGACCTAACTTTAGAATACCTGTTCAATGATAGGTACCTCCAAATGCAGGGAAGGTCACAACTTCTTAGTTACTTTTTCACCCAAACTTTAATGATCGGAGGGTATCTCGAGGGGAAACAACTCAAGGTACTAAGCCTGATTCTAAAATAGGACCATTGGGAAAGAAACCTTAAAAAATTAAACAAAATACGAGACGAGAACTTTCCGAAAGTTGGATAAAATTTAGTATTGAAGTAATTCTTGTAACTGCTCGCCTCGACTCCGATTTATGTTTTTCACATTTTAACAGCTAAGGTTCCTAATGCAGGCGGCAAATCGAATGAAGCGAAAATCATTAAGTCCCTTTCAGCTGTTCTTTAGTGGTGTTATTTACTTTAGATATGTTCAAGATAATAATGAATGAGCCATAGCTCATATATTTACGAGCTATAACAAGAATAATAGAGTAAACTTTAGATTTAAAATGACATTTATCTTATACAAATATGAGTACATTCTTTTGACTTGATAAAAAACAAATATAGAACTTTCAAGGAAAACCATTATAACTACGTTTTGTTGTTGCGAAAACTACACAAGGTAATGAGTAAACAATAAAATATTTCTTTACAGGTATCACGATTACACGAAGCTGCTTTGAAAACTTTCTGCTTTGTTCGAGTTTTATGAAGTTCTATTTAATGGTATATGTTGTTGAACGATTGTTTGCATTTGTACATATTTGTATTACATTACGTTGTTATTATTTATTCTGAAAGAGGATTGCGGGTTTTACAAGGTTTGCGGGGTTAGGTAATGATAAGGATGACTAGGAACTTGGTGCTGATATGGATCTTCCAAAAGTGTAAGGGTATTTTGTGATGAGTAGGCAAGGAAAGTAGGATTAAACATATTAGAGATCGATTAAGAAAAACATAAATACAACATCATAATACATATAATACTGGACAATTAATTCGAAAAATCACAAAAAGCAAGTACAATTATACCATACTGGACTTAATTAATAGGTATCTATATAGACTGGGGTAGAAACCTTTAAAAATAATGAAAAGATAAAAAAAATCGCAGTCGGATGAAACCCATTAGAAAAGGAGGGGAATATGATGAAAATAAAAGGAAAAATAAATTACGGTCAATCCGAGTTCGGGAAGTGGGAGGGGGGAGCTTTTAAGAGAAAAAAATGGTTTCTCCTGATTTCCGACAAAACTACAAGTCCTATAGAAAAAAGTTCAATGGCAAAGTTGTAGGTAATAAAAAGTTCTACAACTTTTGTATTAACAATTTTTTCACATAACCTCAAAATTTAGGTGAAAAATTCAAAAAACCAAGTTTTTGGTCTTTTATTTTTATCTACTTCAAAATTTATTTTTTTTCTACGAAATTTGGTGGAAACTTACTTTATTATGTCCCAAATACACTGTAATCTATTTGATTGAAAATATTTATTTTTTCGCCTTATTTTGAATGAATACCAAAAAAACAACCTAATTTTCAATCGAAAAGTCACCCGTCAAAATATCAGCTTTTTTCAAAAACTTGGGGTGCCTTTTATTCATTGAAATCTCTACTTTCATATGGTGTAAAAAAAAATAAACACTACTATAGTAAATGTTCTCAGGAAATGCATACAAACAGTGTGATAATGAGCTTTTACTAAATCAGGCACACTTCTTGAACTGTATATCTTCTCTTGTATCGGCTTTTCGGTAATATTTCAAAAGAAAAATAATTATCTGTTCTAAGTTTAATATTTTACAGCATATTCAAAAGCAAAATAATGTCGATAAAAACATTTCAGGTAGTTCAAGAAGTGTGCCTGATTTAGTAAAAGCTAATTTTCACACTGTTTGTATGCATTTCCTATGAACATTTACTATGGTGGTGTTTATTTTTTTTACACCATATGAAAGTAGAGATTTCAATGAATAAAAGGCACCCCAAGTTTTTGAAAAAAGCTGATATTTTGACGGGTGACTTTTCGATTGAAAATTAGGTTGTTTTTTTGGTATTAATTCAAAATAAGGCGAAAAAATAAATATTTTCAATCAAATAAATTACAGTGTATTTGGGACATAATAAAGTAAGTCTCCACCAAATTTCGTAGAAAAAAAATAAATTTTGAAGTAGATAAAAATAAAAGACCAAAAACTTGGTTTTTTGAATTTTTCACCTAAATTTTGAGGTTATGTGAAAAAATTGTTAATAAAAATGTTGTAGAACTTTTTATTACCTACAACTTTACCATTAAACTTTTTTCTATAGGACTTGTAGTTTTGTCGGAAATCGAGAGAAACCATTTTTTTCTCTTAAAAGCTCCCCGCTCCCGCTTCCCGAACTCGGATTGACCGTAATTTATTTTTCCTTACATTTTTATCATATTCCCTTCCTTTTCTAATGGGTTTCATCCGACTGCGATTTTTTTTTTGTTTCAAAAATTATCTACTCTAGTCTAATAGGCCAATTTATGAATTGAGAATAAATGACAAATGACAAATGATTTGAGAAATCATATGTCATAATATTAGGTATACAAGAAAATATTTAATCAGCATTTAAGCATGGTTTGGACTTTGGAACGTAAAATAGTCTTTGTAAAGGATTAGAGAAGAAAAATATTTATCGTCAAATAATTTCATAGATACGAGTGTAACCATTTTCAATAGTCAAGGGGGATATAAGAATACTTGATAGAGTAAAGAGGTAGTTGATCAGAATGATTGGATTAGTTAGTACTTTAATATAGTTATGTTAATTTTTATATGTTATCAGATTTGGTAGGTAATTTATTTATTTCGCTTCAAATGCATCTTTCTCTTCTTCAATATATAGATATATTGGTGTATTACATAGTCAGTGTTCTTAGAGATGTCAATATGTGTATTCTTAAACTTAGAGTCAATCTTGAAATTATTGTCGTCGCATTTCTTTCATTAGATAAGGTACATTCTTTATGTAGGTATGTTTCACTTATGTGGATGGGACAAGTATTTTCTAAGTAAATAATATTACCTATGTCGTATTCTCTATAATAAGCAATAATGCTAAATTTAAGTAAGTCATCTTCAGTTTTCATTAGTTGTATGTTGAATATAGGTATCATATCAATGTAACTTGGATAGGTCTTATCCCGGAAATCCCACGGGAACGGGAACTATGCATGCATTTCTTTAAAGACGCGGGCGAAGCCGCATGCGGAAAGCTAGTAGGTATATTAAAAAGTCATCGTTTTTAGGGATTGGTAGGTATTAAACAGTATTATTTATATTCAGTTACAATCTTTGATATTATGTTGTTCTTTTAATCTTATTTAAGTAGGTAGGTACATTCCTTATTTATCTCTCACTTATATCGAAGAAGAGCTAGGTAATAACTCTTCAGCGAATACATGTTTTATAAGAATTGTGGGGCGAGTAGAGCCATCACGATAGTGTAGAGTCATCGCCATGATGGCGGCGAACATCGACCATCATTTGTTGGGCCAACGCTGCCCATTGTGAAAAGGGCCCATAAAGTTTTGAATTTGAATATTTTCTACGATGCATTCTCTATAATAAGCAATAACATTAAAAATAAGTAAGTCTAATTCAAATAGATTTAGAAACTTTAAATAGTCATTATTAAAATATTAAACATTTAGTTAGTAGTAAATTCTTAAACACTTAGTTTCAATCTTTTCCAAAATTTGTTGATTTTTTTTCCAATTAAAGTACATTTTTTATTAATTTCTCACTTATATCATTTAAGGAACATAATTTTTTGGCGCATAAACAAAACGTTTCGAGTTTTGAGTTTGAATTTCAATATTCTCTATGACGTATTCTCTTTAATAAGCAATACATAATGTTAAATTTGTATAAGTAAGTCTAAGTCACACATCGTTTTTCATTAGGGATAGATGTTACACCAATGATATTATAAGTAAAAAGGTGTAGATAGGGTACCAACACAACATTCGATCTTCAAAATCGGCACACTAATATACACACGATATTTGGACGTCAGAGTAAGATGACATGATTCAATTATCGCAAGCGAAACAGAGACAACTGAAGCGAACTGTGGCTAATTAGCACATTGTGTACACACGTGCCACTCCCGGAGCGTTTAATCTACACATTTTTACTTAAAATATCATTGCCGAATATTGATAAACATATTTATCTCTCATTTATACATAGGAAGGGGGTCGTAACTCGAAAACATCAATAAAACGTATTGAGTTCGAGTTTGAATACTATGTTGTATTCTCTATAACAAGCAATATCGTTAGACATAAGTACGTCTCATTTAGTTTATACCATAGAATTACAGATATATTAGGTAAATAGTCAGTATTATTAGAGGTAGGTAGGTCTAACCGTACAGCCCCCCTAGTCAAGTGGCTTTCTGTTAGCGTAGCGTTCAATAGAATAGACTACGAATGTAACGTATCTACAGGTTACGTCGATCTCATACATTCGTAGTCTATTCTATTGAACGCTACGCTAACAGAAAGCCACTTGACTAGGGGGGCAGGTATGTCTGCGCAGGTCGCTTGACGTGTGTGGACGTTAAGGTACATACCGTATAGTGACACTTGAAAGAATTGCTCTCGATCTTGCTCTGCTCACCTGTACAGGTTCAAAAAACTGCACAGGTTTACTCCCACACACATTACGGTGTACCTGCGCAGGTATGGATTAGCGTATGTGGCAGACATAAATATCTAACGATAACGTAGGTAAATTCTTAAACCATCAGTTTCAATATTATTGAAACATTTAACATCATCAAATGTCCACTAACACCTTGGACGGAAGAGCATCCTCCTTTAATATTCTTCACCGAATATTAACTATGTTGTATTCTCTACGACAAGCAATAATAGATATATTTAAGTATAATAAAACAATATAACATAGTACTCTCGAACGAAATTCGACTACAATGGCCAATCTCGATTGAGACTACGAATAAAGCATGATTCACACTATACCGGATCGACCGGGCCGTGTCAAATGAAATCCATCGACATTTCACCGCCGTGCTCCGTCCGGGCCCCGTCCATGCATGGCCGAACCACGCTCAGGCTTGAATCACTACATTAAAAAAGTGTACAATAATATTTGAACGTGCCACGACCGGGAACTGACGGGGCACGGCCCGGTTGCGACACGGTGTAGCATAAATCAGCCTTTATTAAGCAGATGATATATTATAGTTAAGGATAAGGATATATTAAGGAGTATACGTAATTATTCATTAATAGAGTATTTATAGTCTCGCTCTCATACTTCGATGAAACGGCCACCGACCACTCTGGAGGTCTGAATCCTTTTCCTTACCCTTCCCAGTCCTTTCCTTTTATCCAGTCATCAATCCGTTCCTTATCCCTTATCTTTATATTCTTAACATAAGCGGGCATTTGAAGACGGGCAGTGGTGATCGCTTTCCACCAGGCAAATAATAAAATTGGATGCCCGCTCTAGCATTTAAATAAATAAAAATAGGTTTTAGAAGGTTAATAGCCATAATAAATAAGAATCTGTAAATGTTTGAAGCGTGTTGCGGATAATATCTAAATCGAGTAAAAAAATCGAATTAGTTATAAGACATTTATTATTTATATTCTATTTTTAGTATTCGTTGTTACAGCGGCAACAGAAACGTCATCTCTGAAAATTCCAAATATCTTACTATCACGGTTCAAAAGATACAGACAGACGGACGGACAGACAGACAGACAGACGGACAGCGAAGTCTTAGTAATAGGGTCCCGTTTTGTCCGTGACCCTAAAAACTAGAGGCTCTCATCTAAAAATGGCATTTTTAAAATCTACTAAAATCTCTACATAATATTATCTCTTCCGCCTAGTAGTATAAATGTTAGTCACAATCATAAATCAGTATTTTAATTGATATAAGTAATATAGTTTAATATGTATAGGGAATAATGTATACTAAACTTTGATTTGTTTATAAATTATACATCTTACATACTAGATAGATACATTACTTTAAGAGTCATATACTTATACAATATGCATTACCTATTTAGGAGACGATCTTCGTATATAGGTTTCATTAATTGATAAATATTTATTATGTTGTTACGTATTTCATTCAGTATAAAATAAGGTTTATTATTATTGCCAAAAAAAAAAAAACAAAAAAAAATAATCATTAAGTATCATTAATGTATTTTTATTAGATATAAGTAAGTACCTATATGCTTCGTTTGTTAATAAAATAATTTTATTTTGTGAAAAAAAGTATGTAAACGCGCGTGAGCAAAAAAAATATCATGATGTCATGTTATTTTAAGTTGCAAATGTATAAAATATATCTACAACATGTAATAAGATTCTTTGTCCCATCCATTCAATGGGCCCTCTTCACAATGGACAGCGTTGGGCGAGTAGAGCCAATCACGATATTGTAGAGGGCCTATGTCTATGATCGGCAGTCCGCGTCAATCTAGATGTTCATTCATAATCGCTGTAATGGCGGCAAATATCGACAATCATTTGTTGGGCCAACGCTGCCCATTGTGAGGAGGCCCATTAGTAGTACGTATTAATTCTAGTCATATAATAATATAGATAGGTAAGTTATTTAGCTAAGTACTTGAGTTTAAGGATTATTTTGTTATTAGCTGATAAGGCTTAATAAATTATCATGTCATTCCATTGATTTTGCTGTAAAACATATTGTGTAGTGTGTACTCTTCTTATGTATTAAAGATTAATGTTGTAAATTGTGTTTTATTTCCCTAATCATGTTCCCTCGTATCACATAGACGTATTTCTTATAAAATATTTTGTATAAATTAGCATATTTTTCTTAAAGAAGCTAGGTGTTTACCAAAAAAACTAGTTTTCAGATACATAATAGATAAAGGCGTGAGTTTAATCACATTTTTCATTAAAATAAGATTACATTTTACAGGCAAAAATTTAATATACTTATAAGTTATCTATCTATTGTATTTATCGAAAAAAAAAATAAGTTAACCATTAAAAGAAACATAAATCCCACCAAAAACATTTTCATGTAAAATGTTGCCAAAACGAGCCCATATGACTCGCACTGTCAAAAAGTTATCAGGGGCCCTAGTCTGTACAAATTAGTCGGTAATCACCGATAACTAATCTTTATCATAATATGTTGTAGTTCTCGTGCGGCTATAAAAACTCTACAATTTATGTTTCTTTCAATATAGATATGGATGAATCCAGTACTTCCTACTTTTACGTCGTCACTGGAATCGCTCAACATAGCGTCCGTCTACAAAAACGAGGCACAATAATGATGAATTTAGTCATTTTTCAGTCGCTTAATATGCGAGCATCGGGCAGCGAGCAAATATCTAACTAGTATTCTACTCGAGTATCGTATTCTAGAAGTATCGAAATGGGAGAAGGGCCTTACGGTTTGTGTGGGTTTGTAGATACAGTTCATAATATCGGAAACATCTGTGGGAAACATTATAGATTATTATCTTCTTCTTATATATAAAATTCTCGTGTCACAATGTTAGTCTGCATACTCCTCCGAAACGGGTGGACCGATTCTCATGAAATTTTCTGTGCAAATCGGGTAAGTCTGAGAATTGGCCAACATCTATTTTTCATATGTACCACGGGCGAAGCCGGGGCGGACCACTAGTCTTATATATAAAATTCTCGTGTCACAATGTTAGTCTGCATACTCCTCCGAAACGGGTGGACCGATTCTCATGAAATTTTCTGTGCATATCGGGTAAGTCTGAGAATCGGCCAACATCTATTTTTCATATGTACCACGGGCGAAGCCGGGGCGGACCGCTAGTCTTATATATAAAATTCTCGTGTCACAATGTTAGTCTGCATACTCCTCCGAAACGGGTGGACCGATTCTCATGAAATTTTCTGTGCATATCGGGTAAGTCTGAGAATCGGCCAACATCTATTTTTCAAATGTACCACGGGCGAAGCCGGGGCGGACCGCTAGTAATTTTATAATAGATAGAAGATATTTCAGACTTCCGATGCTATATGATTTAACGCAATATTGTTTTCTCTTATTTAATGTTATTGCAATTAAAATAAAATAAACAAATAATGTTTTATTTTTAAGATGGTTTCAATCCTCTTATATTAAATAAATATTAAAATAGTGTACTGCTGTCTGCATTTATTCAGCTAAATTATTGCATTCATATTCGATTAATTTCTTTCTGAACTTCTAGGATAATAAAATTATACAGATGAATACAAATAAAATAAAAACGATCCAATTACGAAAAAAAATTAAGAGAAAAATTTAATTTAACAGTTTATAATAGCGTAGTTGAAAATTTGGCTCAAAACCATCATCTCTCACCAACATAATTCTAGTGACTTGTTCATCTGTAAAATATAAAATTTATAGATAAATATTTATATTTGTTACATAAATAATTACCCGTGAACCGCTAAATCAATTGCATATATATTCATCCTTTGCTTATTAACTGTAATAAAATATACAATGATGCACATAATATAATATGATGCATATAATTCTTATATATAAAAATGAATCGCAAAATGTATTGGTAAGCGCATAACTCGAGAACGGCTGAACCGATTTCGATAATTCTTTTTTTATTATATTCCTTGAAGTACGAGGATGGTTCTTATGTAGAGAAAACGTAAATATGTACCACGGGCGAAGCCGGGGCGGACCGCTAGTATAATATAATAATATATACAAGCTAAAAATACAAGTGATAGATACAAATTATCCGTTCCGTCCTAAAACTTCCGTCCGTTTCTATGATGTCTTAAAGATTTCTCGAAAGGCTTCGAATTGAGCAGAATTATCTTGTAGATCTTTTAGAGTCTTTTGGTTAGATTTTTTTAGATTCACATTCACATTCACATTCACATTGTTCGTTGTTCGTTGTTCGTTGGTCGTTGTTCGATGTTCGTTGTTCGATGTTCGTTGTTCGTTGTTCGTTGTTCGTTGCTCGTTGTTCGTTGTTCGTTGTTCGCTGTTCGCTGTTCGCTGTTCGCTGTTCGTTGTTCGTTGTTCGCTGTTCGCTGTTCGCTGTTCGCTGTTCGCTGTTCGCTGTTCGCTGTTCGCTGTTCGCTGTTCGCTGTTCGCTCTTCGTTGTTCGTTGTTCGTTGTTCGTTGTTCATTGTTCGTTGTTCATTGTTCGTTGTTCGTTGTTCGTTGTTCGTTGTTCGTTGTTCGTTGTTCGTTGTTTGTTGTTCGTGTTTGTGTTTGTGTTTGTGTCTGAATTTAAATTCAAGTTCGCTGTTCGCTGTTCGTTGTTCGTTTTCGTGTTCGTGGTTATGTTTGTGTTTGTGTATGTTCACATTCACATTCACATTCACATTGTTCGTTGTTCGTTGTTCGTTGTTCGCTGTTCGCTGTTCGCTGTTCGCTATTCACTGTTCGCTGTTCGCTGTTCGCTGTTCGCTGTTCGCTGTTCGCTGTTCGCTCTTCGTTGTTTGCTGTTCGCTCTTCGTTGTTCGTTGTTCGTTGTTCGTTGTTCGTTGTTCGTTGTTCGTTGTTCGTTGTTCGCTGTTCACTGTTCGCTGTTCGCTGTTCGCTGTTCGCTGTTCGCTGTTCGCTGTTCGCTGTTCGCTCTTCGTTGTTTGCTGTTCGCTCTTCGTTGTTCGTTGTTCGTTGTTCGTTGTTCGTTGTTCGTTGTTCGTTGTTCGTTGTTCGTTGTTCGTTGTTCGCTGTTCGCTGTTCGCTGTCCGCTGTCCGCTGTTTGCTGTTCGCTGTTCGCTGTTCGCTGTTCGCTCTTCGTTGTTCGTTGTTCGTTGTTCGTTGTTCGTTGTTCGTTGTTCGTTGTTCGTTGTTCGTTGTTCGTTGTTCGTTGTTCGTTGTTCGTTGTTCGTTGTTCGCTGTTCGCTGTTCGCTGTCCGCTGTTCGCTGTTCGTTGTTCGTTGTTCGCTGTTCGTTGTTCGCTGTTCGCTGTTCGCTGTTCGCTGTTCGCTGTTCGCTCTTCGTTGTTCGTTGTTCGTTGTTCATTGTTTGTTGTTCGTTGTTCGTTGTTCGTTGTTCGTTGTTCGTTGTTCGTTGTTTGTTGTTCGTGTTTGTGTTTGTGTTTGTGTCTGAATTTCGTTGTTCGTTGGTCGTTGTTCGTTGTTCGTTGTTCGTTGTTCACATTCACATTCACATTCACATTGTTCGTTGTTCGCTGTTCGCTGTTCGCTGTTCGCTGTTCGCTGTTCGCTGTTCGCTGTTCGCTGTTCGCTGTTCGCTGTTCGTTGTTCGTTGTTCGTTGTTCGTTGTTCGTTGTTCGTTGTTCGTTGTTCGTTGTTCGTTGTTCGTTGTTCGTTGTTCGCTGTTCGCTGTTCGCTGTTCGCTGTTTGTTTTCGTGTTCGTGTTCGTGTTTGTGTTTGTGTATGTTCACATTCACATTCACATTCACATTCATATTCATATTCACATTCACATTCACATTCACATTCACATTCACATTCATATTCACGTTCACGTTCACGTTCACGTTCACGTTCACGTTCACGTTCACGTTCACGTTCACATTCACATTGTTCGTTGTTCGCTGTTCGCTGTTCGCTGTCCGCTGTTCGCTGTTCGCTGTTCGCTGTCCGCTGTTCGCTGTTCGCTATTCGCTGTTCGCTGTTCGCTGTTCGCTGTTCGCTGTTCGCTGTTCGCTGTTCGCTGTTCGCTGTTCGCTGTTCGCTGTTCGCTGTTTGTTTTCGTGTTCGTGTTCGTGTTTGTGTTTGTGTATGTTCACATTCACATTCACATTCACATTCATATTCATATTCACATTCACATTCACATTCACATTCACATTCACATTCACATTCACATTCACATTCACATTCACATTCACATTCACATTCACATTCACATTCACATTCACATTCACATTCACATTCACATTCACATTCACATTCATATTCACGTTAACGTTCACGTTCACGTTCACGTTCACGTTCACGTTCACGTTCACGTTCACGTTCACATTCACATTGTTCGTTGTTCGCTGTTCGCTGTTCGCTGTCCGCTGTTCGCTGTTCGCTGTTCGCTGTTCGCTGTCCGCTGTTCGCTGTTCGCTGTTCGCTGTTCGCTGTTCGCTGTTCGCTGTTCGCTGTTCGCTGTTCGCTGTTCGCTGTTCGTTGTTCGTAGTTCGTTGTTCGTTGTTCGTTGTTCGTTGTTCGTTGTTCGTTGTTCGCTGTTCGCTGTTCGCTGTTCGTTGTTCGTTGTTCGTTGTTCGTTGTTCGTTGTTTGTTGTTTGTTGTTCGTGTTTGTGTTTGTGTTTGTGTCTGAATTTAAATTCAAGTTCGCTGTTCGCTGTTCGTTGTTCGTTTTCGTGTTCGTGGTTATGTTTGTGTTTGTGTATGTTCACATTCACATTCACATTCACATTGTTCGTTGTTCGTTGTTCGTTGTTCGCTGTTCGCTGTTACCTGTTCGCTGTTCACTGTTCGCTGTTCGCTGTTCGCTGTTCGCTGTTCGCTCTTCGTTGTTCGCTGTTCGCTCTTCGTTGTTCGTTGTTCGTTGTTCGTTGTTCGTTGTTCGTTGTTCGTTGTTCGTTGTTCGCTGTTCGCTGTTCGCTGTCCGCTGTTCGCTGTTCGCTGTTCGCTGTTCGCTGTTCGCTGTTCGCTGTTCGCTCTTCGCTGTTCGTTGTTCGTTGTTCGTTGTTCGTTGTTCGTTGTTCGTTGTTCGTTGTTCGTTGTTCGTTGTTCGTTGTTCATTGTTCGTTGTTCGTTGTTCGTTGTTCGTTGTTCGTTGTTCGCTGTTCGCTGTTCGCTGTCCGCTGTTCGCTGTTCGTTGTTCGTTGTTCGCTGTTCGTTGTTCGCTGTTCGCTGTTCGCTGTTCGCTGTTCGCTGTTCGCTGTTCGCTCTTCGTTGTTCGTTGTTCGTTGTTCATTGTTTGTTGTTCGTTGTTCGTTGTTCGTTGTTCGTTGTTCGTTGTTCGTTGTTCGTTGTTTGTTGTTCGTGTTTGTGTTTGTGTTTGTGTCTGAATTTCGTTGTTCGTTGTTCGTTGTTCGTTGTTCGTTGTTCGTTGTTCGTTGTTCACATTCACATTCACATTCACATTGTTCGTTGTTCGCTGTTCGCTGTTCGCTGTTCGCTGTTCGCTGTTCGCTGTTCGCTGTTCGCTGTTCGCTGTTCGTTGTTCGTTGTTCGTTGTTCGTTGTTCGTTGTTCGTTGTTCGTTGTTCGTTGTTCGCTGTTCGCTGTTCGCTGTTCGCTGTTTGTTTTCGTGTTCGTGTTCGTGTTTGTGTTTGTGTATGTTCACATTCACATTCACATTCACATTCACATTCACATTCACATTCATATTCACGTTCACGTTCACGTTCACGTTCACGTTCACGTTCACGTTCACGTTCACGTTCACATTCACATTGTTCGTTGTTCGCTGTTCGCTGTTCGCTGTTCGCTGTTCGCTGTCCGCTGTCCGCTGTTCGCTGTTCGCTGTTCGCTGTCCGCTGTTCGCTGTTCGCTATTCGCTGTTCGCTGTTCGCTGTTTGCTGTTCGCTGTTCGCTGTTCGCTGTTCGCTGTTCGCTGTTCGCTGTTCGCTGTTCGCTGTTCGCTGTTCGTTGTTCGTAGTTCGTTGTTCGTTGTTCGTTGTTCGTTGTTCGTTGTTCGCTTTTCGCTGTTCGCTGTTCGCTGTTCGCTGTTCGCTGTTCGCTGTTCGCTGTTTGCTGTTCGCTGTTCGCTGTTCGCTGTTCGCTGTTCGTTGTTCGCTGTTCTCTGTTCGCTGTTTGTTTTCGTGTTCGTGTTCGTGTTTGTGTTTGTGTATGTTCACATTCACATTCACATTCACATTCACATTCATATTCACATTCACATTCACATTCACATTCACATTCACATTCACATTCACATTCACATTCACATTCACATTCACATTCACATTCACATTCACATTCACATTCACATTCACATTCACATTCATATTCACATTCACATTCACATTCATATTCACATTCACATTCACATTCACATTCACATTCACATTCACATTCACATTGTTCGTTGTTCGCTGTTCGCTGTTCGCTGTTCGCTGTTCGCTGTTCGCTGTTCGCTGTTCGCTGTTCGCTGTTCGCTGTTCGTTGTTCGTTGTTCGTTGTTCGTTGTTCGTTGTTCGCTGTTCGCTGTTCGCTGTTCGCTGTTTGTTTTCGTGTTCGTGTTCGTGTTTGTGTTTGTGTATGTTCACATTCACATTCACATTCACATTCATATTCATATTCACATTCACATTCACATTCACATTCACATTCACATTCACATTCATATTCACGTTCACGTTCACGTTCACGTTCACGTTCACGTTCACGTTCACGTTCACGTTCACGTTCACATTCACATTGTTCGTTGTTCGCTGTTCGCTGTTCGCTGTTCGCTGTCCGCTGTCCGCTGTTCGCTGTTCGCTGTTCGCTGTTCGCTGTTCGCTGTTCGCTGTTCGCTGTTCGCTGTTCGCTGTTCGCTGTTCGCTGTTCGCTGTTCGCTGTTCGCTGTTCGCTGTTCGCTGTTCGCTGTTCGCTGTTCGCTGTTCGCTGTTCGCTGTTCGTTGTTCGTTGTTCGTTGTTCGTTGTTCGTTGTTCGTTGTTCGTTGTTCGTTGTTCGTTGTTCGTTGTTCGCTGTTCTCTGTTCGCTGTTTGTTTTCGTGTTCGTGTTCGTGTTTGTGTTTGTGTATGTTCACATTCACATTCACATTCACATTCACATTCATATTCACATTCACATTCACATTCACATTCACATTCACATTCACATTCACATTCATATTCACATTCACATTCACATTCATATTCACATTCACATTCACATTCACATTCACATTCACATTCACATTCACATTCACGTTCATGTTCACGTTCACGTTCACGTTCACGTTCACGTTCACGTTCACGTTCACGTTCACGTTCACGTTCACGTTCACATTCACATTCACATTCACATTGTTCGCTGTTCGCTGTTTGCTGTTCGCTGTTCGCTGTTCGCTGTTCGCTGTTCGCTGTTCGCTGTTCGTAGTTCATTGTTCGTTGTTCGTTGTTCGTTGTTCGTTGTTCGTTGTTCGCTGTTCGCTGTTCGCTGTTTGTTTTCGTGTTCGTGTTCGTGTTTGTGTTTGTGTATGTTCACATTCACATTCACATTCACATTCATATTCACATTCACATTCACATTCACATTCACATTCACGTTCACGTTCACGTTCACGTTCACGTTCACGTTCACGTTCACGTTCACGTTCACGTTCACGTTCACGTTCACGTTCACGTTCACATTCACATTCACATTCACATTGTTCGCTGTTCGCTGTTTGCTGTTCGCTGTTCGCTGTTCGCTGTTCGCTGTTCGCTGTTCGCTGTTCGCTGTTCGCTGTTCGTTGTTCGTTGTTCGTTGTTCGTTGTTCGTTGTTCGTTGTTCGTTGTTCGCTGTTCGCTGTTCGCTGTTCACTGTTTGTTTTCGTGTTCGTGTTCGTGTTTGTGTTTGTGTATGTTCACATTCACATTCACATTCACATTCATATTCATATTCACATTCACATTCACATTCACATTCACATTCACATTCATATTCACGTTCACGTTCACGTTCACGTTCACGTTCACGTTCACGTTCACGTTCACGTTCACATTCACATTGTTCGTTGTTCGCTGTTCGCTGTTCGCTGTTCGCTGTTCGCTGTCCGCTGTCCGCTGTTCGCTGTTCGCTGTTCGCTGTCCGCTGTTCGCTGTTCGCTATTCGCTGTTCGCTGTTCGCTGTTCGCTGTTCGCTGTTCGCTGTTCGCTGTTCGCTGTTCGCTGTTCGCTGTTCGCTGTTCGCTGTTCGTTGTTCGTAGTTCGTTGTTCGTTGTTCGTTGTTCGTTGTTCGCTGTTCGCTGTTCGCTGTTCGCTGTTCGCTGTTCGCTGTTCGCTGTTCGCTGTTCGCTGTTCGTTGTTCGCTGTTCTCTGTTCGCTGTTTGTTTTCGTGTTCGTGTTCGTGTTTGTGTTTGTGTATGTTCACATTCACATTCACATTCACATTCACATTCATATTCACATTCACATTCACATTCACATTCACATTCACATTCACATTCACATTCACATTCACATTCACATTCACATTCACATTCATATTCACATTCACATTCACATTCACATTCACATTCACATTCACATTCACATTCACATTCACATTCACATTCACATTCACATTCATATTCACATTCACATTCACATTCATATTCACATTCACATTCACATTCACATTCACATTCACATTCACATTCACATTCACATTCACATTCACATTCACATTGTTCGTTGTTCGCTGTTCGCTGTTCGCTGTTCGCTGTTCGCTGTTCGCTGTTCGCTGTTCGCTGTTCGCTGTTCGCTGTTCGCTGTTCGTTGTTCGTTGTTCGTTGTTCGTTGTTCGTTGTTCGCTGTTCGCTGTTCGCTGTTCGCTGTTTGTTTTCGTGTTCGTGTTCGTGTTTGTGTTTGTGTATGTTCACATTCACATTCACATTCACATTCATATTCATATTCACATTCACATTCACATTCACATTCACATTCACATTCACATTCACATTCACATTCATATTCACGTTCACGTTCACGTTCACGTTCACGTTCACGTTCACGTTCACGTTCACATTCACATTGTTCGTTGTTCGCTGTTCGCTGTTCGCTGTTCGCTGTCCGCTGTCCGCTGTTCGCTGTTCGCTGTTCGCTGTTCGCTGTTCGCTGTTCGCTGTTCGCTGTTCGCTGTTCGCTGTTCGCTGTTCGCTGTTCGCTGTTCGCTGTTCGCTGTTCGCTGTTCGCTGTTCGCTGTTCGCTGTTCGCTGTTCGCTGTTCGCTGTTCGCTGTTCGCTGTTCGCTGTTCGCTGTTCGCTGTTCGTTGTTCGTTGTTCGTTGTTCGTTGTTCGTTGTTCGTTGTTCGTTGTTCGTTGTTCGTTGTTCGTTGTTCGTTGTTCGCTGTTCTCTGTTCGCTGTTTGTTTTCGTGTTCGTGTTCGTGTTTGTGTTTGTGTATGTTCACATTCACATTCACATTCACATTCACATTCATATTCACATTCACATTCACATTCACATTCACATTCACATTCACATTCACATTCATATTCACATTCACATTCACATTCACATTCATATTCACATTCACATTCACATTCACATTCACATTCACATTCACATTCACATTCACATTCACATTCACGTTCATGTTCACGTTCACGTTCACGTTCACGTTCACGTTCACGTTCACGTTCACGTTCACGTTCACGTTCACGTTCACGTTCACGTTCACATTCACATTCACATTCACATTGTTCGCTGTTCGCTGTTTTCTGTTCGCTGTTCGCTGTTCGCTGTTCGCTGTTCGCTGTTCGCTGTTCGCTGTTCGTAGTTCATTGTTTGTTGTTCGTTGTTCGTTGTTCGTTGTTCGCTGTTCGCTGTTCGCTGTTTGTTTTCGTGTTCGTGTTCGTGTTTGTGTTTGTGTATGTTCACATTCACATTCACATTCACATTCACATTCACATTCACATTCACATTCACATTCACATTCACATTCACATTCACATTCACATTCACATTCACATTCATATTCACATTCACATTCACATTCATATTCACATTCACATTCACATTCACGTTCACGTTCATGTTCACGTTCACGTTCACGTTCACGTTCACGTTCACGTTCACATTCACATTCACATTTTTCGCTGTTCGCTGTTTGCTGTTCGCTGTTCGCTGTTCGCTGTTCGCTGTTCGCTGTTCGCTGTTCGCTGTTCGTAGTTCATTGTTCGTTGTTCGTTGTTCGTTGTTCGTTGTTCGTTGTTCGCTGTTCGCTGTTCGCTGTTTGTTTTCGTGTTCGTGTTCGTGTTTGTGTTTGTGTATGTTCACATTCACATTCACATTCACATTCACATTCACATTCACATTCACATTCACATTCACATTCACATTCACATTCACATTCACATTCACATTCACATTCACATTCACATTCACATTCACATTCACATTCACATTCACATTCACATTCACATTCACATTCACATTCACATTCACATTCACATTCACATTCACATTCACATTCACATTCACATTCACATTCACATTCACATTCACATTCACATTCACATTCACGTTCACGTTCACGTTCACGTTCACGTTCACGTTCACGTTCACGTTCACGTTCACGTTCACGTTCACGTTCACATTCACATTCACATTCACATTGTTCGCTGTTCGCTGTTCGCTGTTCGCTGTTCGCTGTTCGCTGTTCGCTGTTCGTAGTTCGTTGTTCGCTGTTCGCTGTTCGCTGTTCGCTGTTCGCTGTTCGCTGTTCGCTGTTCGCTGTTCGCTGTTCGCTGTTCGCTGTTCGCTGTTCGCAGTTCGCTGTTCGCTGTTCGCTGTTCGCTGTTCGCTGTTCGCTGTTCGCTGTTCGCTGTTCGCTGTTCGCTGTTCGCTGTTCGCTGTTCGCTGTTCGCTGTTCGCTGTTCGCTGTTCGCTGTTCGCTGTTCGCTGTTCGCTGTCCGCTGTCCGCTGTTCGCTGTTCGCTGTTTGTTTTCGTGTTCGTGTTCGTGTTTGTGTTTGTGTATGTTCACATTCACATTCACATTCACATTCATATTCACATTCACATTCACATTCACATTCACATTCACATTCACATTCACATTCACATTCACATTCACATTCACATTCACATTCATATTCACATTCACATTCACATTCATATTCACATTCACATTCACATTCACGTTCACGTTCATGTTCACGTTCACGTTCACGTTCACGTTCACGTTCACGTTCACGTTCACGTTCACGTTCACGTTCACATTCACATTCACATTTTTCGCTGTTCGCTGTTTGCTGTTCGCTGTTCGCTGTTCGCTGTTCGCTGTTCGCTGTTCGCTGTTCGTAGTTCATTGTTCGTTGTTCGTTGTTCGTTGTTCGTTGTTCGTTGTTCGCTGTTCGCTGTTCGCTGTTTGTTTTCGTGTTCGTGTTCGTGTTTGTGTTTGTGTATGTTCACATTCACATTCACATTCACATTCATATTCACATTCACATTCACATTCACATTCACATTCACATTCACATTCACATTCACATTCACATTCACATTCACATTCACATTCACATTCACATTCACATTCACATTCATATTCACATTCACATTCACATTCACATTCACATTCACATTCACATTCACATTCACATTCACATTCACATTCACATTCACATTCACATTCACATTCATATTCACGTTCACGTTCACGTTCACGTTCACGTTCACGTTCACGTTCACGTTCACGTTCACGTTCACGTTCACATTCACATTCACATTCACATTGTTCGCTGTTCGCTGTTCGCTGTTCGCTGTTCGCTGTTCGCTGTTCGCTGTTCGCTGTCCGCTGTACGCTGTTCGCTGTTCGCTGTTTGTTTTCGTGTTCGTGTTCGTGTTTGTGTTTGTGTATGTTCACATTCACATTCACATTCACATTCATATTCACATTCACATTCACATTCACATTCACATTCACATTCACA
Organism: Colias eurytheme; assembly: GCF_061535395.1. Lineage (NCBI taxonomy): Eukaryota > Metazoa > Arthropoda > Insecta > Lepidoptera > Pieridae > Colias > Colias eurytheme. The sequence goes on from NC_142980.1 coordinate 3,777,794, forward strand.
TTCACATTCACATTCACATTCACATTCACATTCATATTCTCATTCACATTCACATTCATATTCACATTCACATTCACATTCACATTCACGTTCATGTTCACGTTCACGTTCACGTTCACGTTCACGTTCACGTTCACATTCACATTCACATTCACATTGTTCGCTGTTCGCTGTTTGCTGTTCGCTGTTCGCTGTTCGCTGTTCGCTGTTCGCTGTTCGCTGTTCGTAGTTCATTGTTCGTTGTTCGTTGTTCGTTGTTCGTTGTTCGTTGTTCGCTGTTCGCTGTTCGCTGTTTGTTTTCGTGTTCGTGTTCGTGTTTGTGTTTGTGTATGTTCACATTCACATTCACATTCACATTCATATTCACATTCACATTCACATTCACATTCACATTCACATTCACATTCACATTCACATTCACATTCACATTCACATTCACATTCACATTCACATTCACATTCACATTCACATTCACATTCACATTCACATTCACATTCACATTCACATTCACATTCACATTCACATTCACATTCACATTCACATTCACATTCATATTCACATTCACATTCACATTCACATTCACATTCACATTCACATTCACATTCACATTCACATTCACATTCACATTCACATTCACATTCACATTCACATTCACATTCACATTCACATTCACATTCACATTCATATTCACGTTCACGTTCACGTTCACGTTCACGTTCACGTTCACGTTCACGTTCACGTTCACGTTCACATTCACATTCACATTCACATTGTTCGCTGTTCGCTGTTCGCTGTTCGCTGTTCGCTGTTCGCTGTTCGCTGTTCGTTGTTCGCTGTTCGCTGTTCGCTGTTCGCTGTTCGCTGTTCGCTGTTCGCTGTTCGCTGTTCGCTGTTCGCTGTTCGCTGTTCGCAGTTCGCTGTTCGCTGTTCGCTGTTCGCTGTTCGCTGTTCGCTGTTCGCTGTTCGCTGTTCGCTGTTCGCTGTTCGCTGTTCGCTGTTCGCTGTTCGCTGTTCGCTGTTCGCTGTTCGCTGTTCGCTGTTCGCTGTTCGCTGTTCGCTGTTCGCTGTTCGCTGTTCGCTGTTCGCTGTTCGCTGTTCGCTGTTCGCTGTTCGCTGTTCGCTGTTCGCTGTTCGCTGTTCGCTGTTCGCTGTTCGCTGTTCGCTGTTCGCTGTTCGCTGTTCGCTGTTCGCTGTTCGCTGTTCGCTGTTCGCTGTTCGCTGTTCGCTGTTCGCTGTTCGCTGTTCGCTGTTCGCTGTTCGCTATTTGTTTTCGTGTTCGTGTTCGTGTTCGTGTTTGTGTTTGTGTTTGTGTATGTTCACATTCACATTCACATTCACATTCATATTCACATTCACATTCACATTCACATTCACATTCACATTCACATTCACATTCACATTCACATTCACATTCACATTCACATTCACATTCACATTCACATTCACATTCACATTCACATTCACATTCACATTCATATTCACGTTCACGTTCACGTTCACGTTCACGTTCACGTTCACGTTCACGTTCACATTCACATTCACATTCACATTGTTCGCTGTTCGCTGTTCGCTGTTCGCTGTTCGCTGTTCGCTGTTCGCTGTTCGTAGTTCGTTGTTCGCTGTTCGCTGTTCGCTGTTCGCTGTTCGCTGTTCGCTGTTCGCTGTTCGCTGTTCGCTGTTCGCTGTTCGCTGTTCGCTGTTCGCAGTTCGCTGTTCGCTGTTCGCTGTTCGCTGTTCGCTGTTCGCTGTTCGCTGTTCGCTGTTCGCTGTTCGCTGTTCGCTGTTCGCTGTTCGCTGTTCGCTGTTCGCTGTTCGCTGTTCGCTGTTCGCTGTTCGCTGTCCGCTGTCCGCTGTTCGCTGTTCGCTGTTTGTTTTCGTGTTCGTGTTCGTGTTTGTGTTTGTGTATGTTCACATTCACATTCACATTCACATTCATATTCACATTCACATTCACATTCACATTCACATTCACATTCACATTCACATTCACATTCACATTCACATTCACATTCACATTCATATTCACATTCACATTCACATTCATATTCACATTCACATTCACATTCACGTTCACGTTCATGTTCACGTTCACGTTCACGTTCACGTTCACGTTCACGTTCACGTTCACGTTCACGTTCACGTTCACGTTCACATTCACATTCACATTTTTCGCTGTTCGCTGTTTGCTGTTCGCTGTTCGCTGTTCGCTGTTCGCTGTTCGCTGTTCGCTGTTCGTAGTTCATTGTTCGTTGTTCGTTGTTCGTTGTTCGTTGTTCGTTGTTCGCTGTTCGCTGTTCGCTGTTTGTTTTCGTGTTCGTGTTCGTGTTTGTGTTTGTGTATGTTCACATTCACATTCACATTCACATTCATATTCACATTCACATTCACATTCACATTCACATTCACATTCACATTCACATTCACATTCACATTCACATTCACATTCACATTCACATTCACATTCACATTCATATTCACATTCACATTCACATTCACATTCACATTCACATTCACATTCACATTCACATTCACATTCACATTCACATTCACATTCACATTCACATTCATATTCACGTTCACGTTCACGTTCACGTTCACGTTCACGTTCACGTTCACGTTCACGTTCACGTTCACGTTCACATTCACATTCACATTCACATTGTTCGCTGTTCGCTGTTCGCTGTTCGCTGTTCGCTGTTCGCTGTTCGCTGTTCGCTGTCCGCTGTACGCTGTTCGCTGTTCGCTGTTTGTTTTCGTGTTCGTGTTCGTGTTTGTGTTTGTGTATGTTCACATTCACATTCACATTCACATTCATATTCACATTCACATTCACATTCACATTCACATTCACATTCACATTCACATTCACATTCACATTCACATTCACATTCATATTCTCATTCACATTCACATTCATATTCACATTCACATTCACATTCACATTCACGTTCATGTTCACGTTCACGTTCACGTTCACGTTCACGTTCACGTTCACGTTCACGTTCACATTCACATTCACATTCACATTGTTCGCTGTTCGCTGTTTGCTGTTCGCTGTTCGCTGTTCGCTGTTCGCTGTTCGCTGTTCGCTGTTCGTAGTTCATTGTTCGTTGTTCGTTGTTCGTTGTTCGTTGTTCGTTGTTCGCTGTTCGCTGTTCGCTGTTTGTTTTCGTGTTCGTGTTCGTGTTTGTGTTTGTGTATGTTCACATTCACATTCACATTCACATTCATATTCACATTCACATTCACATTCACATTCACATTCACATTCACATTCACATTCACATTCACATTCACATTCACATTCACATTCACATTCACATTCACATTCACATTCACATTCACATTCACATTCACATTCACATTCACATTCACATTCACATTCACATTCATATTCACATTCACATTCACATTCATATTCACATTCACATTCACATTCACATTCACATTCACATTCACATTCACATTCACATTCACATTCACATTCACATTCACATTCACATTCACATTCACATTCACATTCACATTCACATTCACATTCACATTCACATTCATATTCACGTTCACGTTCACGTTCACGTTCACGTTCACGTTCACGTTCACGTTCACGTTCACGTTCACGTTCACGTTCACATTCACATTCACATTCACATTGTTCGCTGTTCGCTGTTCGCTGTTCGCTGTTCGCTGTTCGCTGTTCGCTGTTCGTTGTTCGCTGTTCGCTGTTCGCTGTTCGCTGTTCGCTGTTCGCTGTTCGCTGTTCGCTGTTCGCTGTTCGCTGTTCGCTGTTCGCTGTTCGCAGTTCGCTGTTCGCTGTTCGCTGTTCGCTGTTCGCTGTTCGCTGTTCGCTGTTCGCTGTTCGCTGTTCGCTGTTCGCTGTTCGCTGTTCGCTGTTCGCTGTTCGCTGTTCGCTGTTCGCTGTTCGCTGTTCGCTGTTCGCTGTTCGCTGTTCGCTGTTCGCTGTTCGCTGTTCGCTGTTCGCTGTTCGCTGTTCGCTGTTCGCTGTTCGCTGTTCGCTGTTCGCTGTTCGCTGTTCGCTGTTCGCTGTTCGCTGTTCGCTGTTCGCTGTTCGCTGTTCGCTGTTCGCTGTTCGCTGTTCGCTGTTCGCTGTTCGCTGTTCGCTGTTCGCTGTTTGCTGTTCGCTGTTCGTTGTTCGTTGTTCGTTGTTCGTTGTTCGTTGTTCGTTGTTCGTTGTTCGTTGTTCGTTGTTCGCTGTTCGCTATTTGTTTTCGTGTTCGTGTTCGTGTTCGTGTTTGTGTTTGTGTTTGTGTATGTTCACATTCACATTCACATTCACATTCATATTCACATTCACATTCACATTCACATTCACATTCACATTCACATTCACATTCACATTCACATTCATATTCACATTCACATTCACATTCACATTCACATTCACATTCACATTCACATTCACATTCACATTCACATTCACATTCACATTCACATTCACGTTCACGTTCACGTTCACGTTCACGTTCACGTTCACGTTCACGTTCACGTTCACATTCACATTCACATTGTTCGCTGTTCGCTGTTCGCTGTTCTATATATATATATGTTTATATATATATGTATATATATATGTATATATATATACAGGGTGTAATCGTTAAGTGTGCACAGGCGATTTTTCCGTAAGTATTACAGATAACAAAAAACTTTAAACTGATATCGAAAGTACTTAACCTAATGAGTAAAATGGCGGTAAAAAATTTTTAAAAATAAATCGAGAAATATCAAAAAAATTATCTTTAAACCCTCCCATACATTAAGTATGAAATATGAATATCCCATATACCTACATTTAATATGAAAGATTTTAGCTTTCTTTTTCTTTTTTTGGTTTTCTGCTTTAATTACTTCGCAAATTTGAAGTGAAATTTTCCACGTTTTTCCGGAAATTTTCACGCATTTTCCGGATATTTTCCGGGAATTTTCCAGGCATTTTCCGGACATTTCCCTGACATAGCCTGTAAATTTCTGGAAAATCCCCGGAAAATGCTCGGAAAATCCCCGGAAAATGTCTGGAAAATCTCCGGAAAATGCCAGGGAAATGTCCGGAAAATGTCTGGAAAACATCCGGAAAATCCCCGGGAAATGCTCGGAAAATCCCCGGAAAAAGCCTGGGAAATTCCCGGAAAATAACCGGAAAATGCCTGCAATATGCTCGGAAAATGCGTGGAAATTTCCGGAAAAACCGTGGAAAATCCCTGGAAAATATCCGGAAAATGTGTGAAAATGTCCGGAAAATATCCGGAAAGTTTCTGGAAAATCCCCGGAAAATGCCTGAGAAATGACCGGAAAATGTCTGTCTGTTCACATTCACATTCACATTCATATTCACATTCACATTCACATTCACATTCACGTTCATGTTCACGTTCACGTTCACGTTCACATTCACATTCACATTGTTCGCTGTTCGCTGTTTGCTGTTCGCTGTTCGCTGTTCGCTGTTCGCTGTTCGCTGTTCGCTGTTCGTAGTTCATTGTTCGTTGTTCGTTGTTCGTTGTTCGTTGTTCGTTGTTCGCTGTTCGCTGTTCGCTGTTTGTTTTCGTGTTCGTGTTCGTGTTTGTGTTTGTGTATGTTCACATTCACATTCACATTCACATTCATATTCACATTCACATTCACATTCACATTCACATTCACATTCACATTCACATTCACATTCACATTCACATTCACATTCACATTCACATTCACATTCACATTCACATTCACATTCACATTCACATTCACATTCACATTCACATTCACATTCACATTCACATTCACATTCACATTCACATTCACATTCACATTCACATTCACATTCACATTCACATTCACATTCACATTCACATTCACATTCACATTCACATTCACATTCACATTCACATTCACATTCACATTCACATTCACATTCACATTCACATTCACATTCACATTCACATTCACATTCATATTCACGTTCACGTTCACGTTCACGTTCACGTTCACGTTCACGTTCACGTTCACGTTCACATTCACATTCACATTCACATTGTTCGCTGTTCGCTGTTCGCTGTTCGCTGTTCGCTGTTCGCTGTTCGCTGTTCGTTGTTCGCTGTTCGCTGTTCGCTGTTCGCTGTTCGCTGTTCGCTGTTCGCTGTTCGCTGTTCGCTGTTCGCTGTTCGCTGTTCGCTGTTCGCTGTTCGCTGTTCGCAGTTCGCTGTTCGCTGTTCGCTGTTCGCTGTTCGCTGTTCGCTGTTCGCTGTTCGCTGTTCGCTGTTCGCTGTTCGCTGTTCGCTGTTCGCTGTTCGCTGTTCGCTGTTCGCTGTTCGCTGTTCGCTGTTCGCTGTTCGCTGTTCGCTGTTCGCTGTTCGCTGTTCGCTGTTCGCTGTTCGCTGTTCGCTGTTCGCTGTTCGCTGTTCGCTGTTCGCTGTTCGCTGTTCGCTGTTCGCTGTTCGCTGTTCGCTGTTCGCTGTTCGCTGTTCGCTGTTCGCTGTTCGCTGTTCGCTGTTCGCTGTTCGCTGTTCGCTGTTTGCTGTTCGCTGTTCGTTGTTCGTTGTTCGTTGTTCGTTGTTCGTTGTTCGTTGTTCGTTGTTCGTTGTTCGTTGTTCGCTGTTCGCTTTTTGTTTTCGTGTTCGTGTTCGTGTTCGTGTTTGTGTTTGTGTTTGTGTATGTTCACATTCACATTCACATTCACATTCATATTCACATTCACATTCACATTCACATTCACATTCACATTCACATTCACATTCACATTCACATTCATATTCACATTCACATTCACATTCACATTCACATTCACATTCACATTCACATTCACATTCACATTCACATTCACATTCACATTCACATTCACGTTCACGTTCACGTTCACGTTCACGTTCACGTTCACGTTCACGTTCACGTTCACATTCACATTCACATTGTTCGCTGTTCGCTGTTCGCTGTTCGCTGTTCGCTGTTCTATATATATATATGTTTATATATATATGTATATATATATGTATATATATATACAGGGTGTAATCGTTAAGTGTGCACAGGCGATTTTTCCGTAAGTATTACAGATAACAAAAAACTTTAAACTGATATCGAAAGTACTTAACCTAATGAGTAAAATGGCGGTAAAAAATTTTTAAAAATAAATCGAGAAATATCAAAAAAATTATCTTTAAACCCTCCCATACATTAAGTATGAAATATGAATATCCCATATACCTACATTTAATATGAAAGATTTTAGCTTTCTTTTTCTTTTTTTGGTTTTCTGCTTTAATTACTTCGCAAATTTGAAGTGAAATTTTCCACGTTTTTCCGGAAATTTTCACGCATTTTCCGGATATTTTCCGGGAATTTTCCAGGCATTTTCCGGACATTTCCCTGACATAGCCTGTAAATGTCTGGAAAATCCCCGGAAAATGCTCGGAAAATCCCCGGAAAATGTCTGGAAAATCTCCGGAAAATGCCAGGGAAATGTCCGGAAAATGTCTGGAAAACATCCGGAAAATCCCCGGGAAATGCTCGGAAAATCCCCGGAAAAAGCCTGGGAAATTCCCGGAAAATAACCGGAAAATGCCTGCGATATGCTCGGAAAATGCGTGGAAATTTCCGGAAAAACCGTGGAAAATCCCTGGAAAATATCCGGAAAATGTGTGAAAATGTCCGGAAAATATCCGGAAAATTTCTGGAAAATCCCCGGAAAATGCCTGAGAAATGACCGGAAAATGTCTGTCTGTTCACATTCACATTCACATTCATATTCACATTCACATTCACATTCACATTCACGTTCATGTTCACGTTCACGTTCACGTTCACGTTCACGTTCACGTTCACGTTCACGTTCACGTTCACATTCACATTCACATTTTTCGCTGTTCGCTGTTTGCTGTTCGCTGTTCGCTGTTCGCTGTTCGCTGTTCGCTGTTCGCTGTTCGTAGTTCATTGTTCGTTGTTCGTTGTTCGTTGTTCGTTGTTCGTTGTTCGCTGTTTGCTGTTCGCTGTTTGTTTTCGTGTTCGTGTTCGTGTTTGTGTTTGTGTATGTTCACATTCACATTCACATTCACATTCATATTCACATTCACATTCACATTCACATTCACATTCACATTCACATTCACATTCACATTCACATTCACATTCACATTCACATTCACATTCACATTCACATTCACATTCACATTCACATTCACATTCATATTCACATTCACATTCACATTCATATTCACATTCACATTCACATTCACATTCACATTCACATTCACATTCACATTCACATTCACATTCATATTCACGTTCACGTTCACGTTCACGTTCACGTTCACGTTCACGTTCACGTTCACGTTCACGTTCACGTTCACGTTCACGTTCACGTTCACGTTCACGTTCACGTTCACGTTCACATTCACATTCACATTCACATTGTTCGCTGTTCGCTGTTCGCTGTTCGCTGTTCGCTGTTCGCTGTTCGCTGTTCGCTGTCCGCTGTCCGCTGTTCGCTGTTCGCTGTTTGTTTTCGTGTTCGTGTTCGTGTTTGTGTTTGTGTATGTTCACATTCACATTCACATTCACATTCATATTCACATTCACATTCACATTCACATTCACATTCACATTCACATTCACATTCACATTCACATTCACATTCACATTCATATTCACATTCACATTCACATTCATATTCACATTCACATTCACATTCACATTCACGTTCATGTTCACGTTCACGTTCACGTTCACGTTCACGTTCACGTTCACGTTCACGTTCACATTCACATTCACATTCACATTGTTCGCTGTTCGCTGTTTGCTGTTCGCTGTTCGCTGTTCGCTGTTCGCTGTTCGCTGTTCGCTGTTCGCTGTTCGTAGTTCATTGTTCGTTGTTCGTTGTTCGTTGTTCGTTGTTCGTTGTTCGTTGTTCGCTGTTCGCTGTTCGCTGTTTGTTTTCGTGTTCGTGTTCGTGTTTGTGTTTGTGTATGTTCACATTCACATTCACATTCACATTCATATTCACATTCACATTCACATTCACATTCACATTCACATTCACATTCACATTCACATTCACATTCACATTCACATTCACATTCACATTCACATTCACATTCACATTCACATTCACATTCACATTCACATTCACATTCACATTCACATTCACATTCACATTCACATTCACATTCACATTCACATTCACATTCATATTCACATTCACATTCACATTCATATTCACATTCACATTCACATTCACATTCATATTCACATTCACATTCACATTCACATTCACATTCACATTCATATTCACGTTCACGTTCACGTTCACGTTCACGTTCACGTTCACGTTCACGTTCACGTTCACGTTCACGTTCACATTCACATTCACATTCACATTGTTCGCTGTTCGCTGTTCGCTGTTCGCTGTTCGCTGTTCGTAGTTCGTTGTTCGCTGTTCGCTGTTCGCTGTTCGCTGTTCGCTGTTCGCTGTTCGCTGTTCGCTGTTCGCTGTTCGCAGTTCGCTGTTCGCTGTTCGCTGTTCGCTGTTCGCTGTTCGCTGTTCGCTGTTCGCTGTTCGCTGTTCGCTGTTCGCTGTTCGCTGTTCGCTGTTCGCTGTTCGCTGTTCGCTGTTCGCTGTTCGCTGTTCGCTGTTCGCTGTTCGCTGTTCGCTGTTCGCTGTTCGCTGTTCGCTGTTCGCTGTTCGCTGTTCGCTGTTCGCTGTTCGCTGTTCGCTGTTCGCTGTTCGCTGTTCGCTGTTCGCTGTTCGCTGTTCGCTGTTCGCTGTTCGTTGTTCGTTGTTCGTTGTTCGTTGTTCGTTGTTCGTTGTTCGTTGTTCGTTGTTCGTTGTTCGCTGTTCGCTGTTTGTTTTCGTGTTCGTGTTCGTGTTCGTGTTTGTGTTTGTGTTTGTGTATGTTCACATTCACATTCACATTCACATTCATATTCACATTCACATTCACATTCACATTCACATTCACATTCACATTCACATTCATATTCACATTCACATTCACATTCATATTCACATTCACATTCACATTCACATTCACATTCACATTCACATTCACATTCACATTCACATTCACATTCACATTCACATTCACGTTCACGTTCACGTTCACGTTCACGTTCACGTTCACGTTCACGTTCACATTCACATTCACATTGTTCGCTGTTCGCTGTTCGCTGTTCGCTGTTCGCTGTTCTATATATATATATATGTTTATATATATATGTATATATATATGTATATATATATACAGGGTGTAATCGTTAAGTGTGCACAGGCGATTTTTCCGTAAGTATTACAGATAACAAAAAACTTTAAACTGATATCGAAAGTACTTAACCTAATGAGTAAAATGGCGGTAAAAAATTTTTAAAAATAAATCGAGAAATATCAAAAAAATTATCTTTAAACCCTCCCATACATTAAGTATGAAATATGAATATCCCATATACCTACATTTAATATGAAAGATTTTAGCTTTCTTTTTCTTTTTTTGGTTTTCTGCTTTAATTACTTCGCAAATTTGAAGTGAAATTTTCCACGTTTTTCCGGAAATTTTCACGCATTTTCCGGATATTTTCCGGGAATTTTCCAGGCATTTTCCGGACATTTCCCTGACATAGCCTGTAAATGTCTGGAAAATCCCCGGAAAATGCTCGGAAAATCCCCGGAAAATGTCTGGAAAATCTCCGGAAAATGCCAGGGAAATGTCCGGAAAATGTCTGGAAAACATCCGGAAAATCCCCGGGAAATGCTCGGAAAATCCCCGGAAAAAGCCTGGGAAATTCCCGGAAAATAACCGGAAAATGCCTGCGAAATGCTCGGAAAATGCGTGGAAATTTCCGGAAAAACCGTGGAAAATCCCTGGAAAATATCCGGAAAATGTGTGAAAATGTCCGGAAAATATCCGGAAAATTTCTGGAAAATCCCCGGAAAATGCCTGAGAAATGACCGGAAAATGTCTGGGAAAGGCGTGGAAAATCCCCGGAAAATGCCAGGGAAATATCCGGAAAATGTCTGGGAAACATCCGGAAAAACCCCGGGAAATGCTCGGAAAATGCCCGGAAAATTCCTGGAAAATCCCGGAAAATAACCGGAAATGCCCGGGAAATGCCCGGAAAATGTCTGGAAAATGTCTGGAAAATATCCGGAAAATGCGTGGCAATGTCCGGAAAAAGCGTGGAAAATGCCCAGAAAATGCTCGGAAAATCCCCGGAAAATATCCGGAAAATGCGTGAAAATGTCCGGAAAAAGCGTGGAAAATGCCACTTCAAAGGAGACGATTTTTTTTGTTTGGAGAATAGGCCCACCTCAATTTCTTAGCGTATATTAATGAAATGTGTGTTAATTTGTTCCTTGAAGTCCCCAGATTACAGTGGTGACATTACTTTTACAATATGTTTTAACCGGAATCTTTAGAAAAACGTGTGCAAACTTTCACCTCATTACTACATAAAAACTAACTGATAATTAGCGATTTGTCTTGTGTGACCCATCCGAATCATTGGGTACAATATATTTTAATAAATGAATAAATAAATATTAGAAAACATCATATACATTGTCACGATTTAAAGCTCGGAAATCAGACACAACGAAGGTAGCACAAACACAGAGACCTGATTTGGTTATAAATAGATATAAGTGGGTGTACCTCAAGTTTCTGGACCTTGATGCGATTTTAGCGATTGGGAAAACTGATTCAATAAGAAATTATTTCAATAAGAAAGTATTAAATTATTTCAATAAATTATTTCAATAAGAAAGTATTCAATAAGAAAGTATTTACGTAGATGATATTTTATGACTAGGAGTAGGTACATAATATTAGGATAGGTATCCATTTGCACAGCTATTTTATTATTCATGTTCAATTGTAATATTAAACGCTCTTATGTTGTAGCAATATCATTTTTAAATAGGTAAAAAAAACATTGTTTACATTCATTGCAAACATTGACGCAGGGGGCTACCGGCTACGACAGGAGGAATCTGACATATTCCGTCAAAGCAGCCAATAGATATAACATTTCGTTACACGGATTTTTTTAGCTGAGTAGAAACAAATTGTTTTATTTGATAAATGACAGGAAATCGCTATCAATCATATTCTTACATATAAATAACAATAAAAACAGTTTCTAAAGTGGTTTATTGAAGGCAATTTTTTTCGCTTTTTGGTTTTATTTTCATTCTATCGATAAAAACGTTTCGTTCCAGTTTTTTTTAATGTTGGCCATTGTTCTTGGTTTGTAGACAGCACACTACAGCAGGGATGATATCAAAATAAGGCTTTTTAATTCGATTTCATGATTCCGGTTTCGTTTGTAAAACAACGAAGTTACAAAATTCATAATATAATTTTATACTTTTACACGTTTTTTTTTATGACTATACGTTACCGAGTCTTGGTGGGCCCACAAAAAATAGTCTCCTTTACGAAGTAATTAAAGCAGAAAACCAAAAAAGAAAAAGAAAGCTAAAATCTTTCATATTAAATGTATATGGAATATTCATATTTCATACTAATGTATGGGAGGGTTTAAAGATAATTTTTTTGATATTTCTCTTCATGTGTAAATACATTTCAATTTACAAACAAATTTTTTCTTTATTTTATGAGATAACAGCAATTTGCAAAATGCAGGTGGGTCGATTTTTTTGATGACCACTGTAGTTGTGCATTTCCAATATGTATTACATCAATCCTTTACTAAAAATTAAAAACGAAGTTAAAATGCTTTTAGCGTTTTGGCGAACATCAATTTTATTTTGAGGTGTTTTGAATGATTAGTTCAATCCAATTTATTTCCACTTCAATCCAATAAACGAAAATAAATAAAAATGTTTGGTGCTTTAACATAGTGTGACAGTAATAAAAATGATCAGGAATGAAATAATACTACAACACACTTAAAATATAAGAAACTAGTGGTCCGCCCCGGCTTCGCCCGTGGTACATGTTTATGTTTTCTTTCCATAAGAACCATCCTCGTACTTCAAGGAATATTATAAAAAAAGAATTATCGAAATCGGTCCACCCGTTCACGCGTGATGCCGAGACCGAGGAAAACGGGTTTCATTTTTATATATATAGATAATGAAGAATTAATTAAAACTAAGAACGTTTATACTTTACTTACATAAACAATTAACAATTATTCCACTACGTCGCACACTGAACTTAAGTTCAGAGAAAGAGATATCTTCGTTAATTCTTCAAATAAATGACAAGGAGATATTATTCGTAGGTTATGTAATATAAAATACAAACAATCAGTAGGTCTATATGCAAATATAATAGTGTATGCTTCTTGCAATATGTATTTTGGTCCACAAAAGCTTCTCAGCTTCCACGTGGGCGCTCTAAAGTGTTATCTTGCTTTCAATAGAATAAAATCGCTCTGCTCGAACCAATTTCTAGGAACTTTCTTCGGTAGCCTACAGTATTGTGCTAACAACATAAAGCTTCCACGGAAAGCTATTATTTTAAGCTTACATCTAACTTCTAATAGTCTAAGATCCTACAGCAGGATTAGTGCGTTCACAGTTTTTTTGCTAAAACCAAACTTTTATGTATATTTATGTAATGGTGAATTATAGAAACAAAAAACCAAAGTTGTTGATCTGTAACAAGAGATTTATTTTTATTTTCACAAAACACAATTATTTTACAATTAATTACTAAATACAAGTTATACTTAATTACTAACCTGTAACAAGAGAAAAACATTAAAAGCTATTGCTTCAAATAATGTTAATTGCTCTTAAATATTTCTTTATAAAATAAAACCACGTTGCTCCCTTTACTAAACCAGAGAGTATAAATTTTAAGGAATGAACCATAACGAGCAGAGCTGTCACCACAGATTAAATACTTTAAAATTAATAAATGTAAAAGACAATGATATTCAAAATGCAATGAAGTAGGGAAAGAGCTTCATTTCATTTTACATTTATAAATAGGAGAATATATTATATCGACTAGGTTGCCAGTCAAAATTTGGCCGCAAGAATTTGGCTGCAAATTGTACTAAGCTTCTTTATCTTTGAAAAGTAGGATATAAGAGAAATAGAGTGTAAATAGTTGAGGTGTTATTTGCAGAGTACCATATCTTTTCTTTCTTCTACAGTGATATAAATTGCATACATCCTTTTCCTTGGGATGCGCTATTCTAGGCAGTCCTATAATTAAGATCTTAACTAGATAGTTTCTGATTCTTTATGTAAACTGGTATCTTTTCTTTATATTGCCTCACTAAGTCAACCTCAACAGAACAAGAATATGGCATTATTTTTAAATTCTTTGTAAATAAAAATACATTAGCATTGCACCGCATCGCAACTCGTAAGGCCTTGACAAACAATAATTGTAAAATAGGAATCTAAAGTGTTGGGAACAGTAAAAAATATTGCAGGATTGTAAGGTCAGGAAGAAGGAAGGTCAAAGGTCTTTTAGGGTGTAATAAAATGTAATATAATTGTTGAAGTATGTAAATATTATAATGTTTTACCTGTTATTAGTGAGAGGACGAGTCACATGTTCTGCTGCTCCATTCATCTTCAGTCTTTATTTGTTGCCAAACCGTCATAGCAGGCTTGTCTGGCACAAGCCAGTCTGTCTGGTTCAGACCACCACGCTATCCAAGTGTGGGGTCGCAGTTTAATAATTTCTGTTAGTGTGAAAAGTCATACAAATATGAAAATCGATACAATGCCGTATAGTTCGGATTTATTATTCAAGAATAAGATTACGGCTATTCTTGTGAAGGCCGATACATATCATATTTGCAAAGGGATAATTGTCAGAATTTGTCATATATTTAATATTCGGCTAGGCATTTTGTGTTAAAAATTTAATCAGTTGGTAGAGACGAATGCATGACACAAAAACCATTAGAATCCGTTCAGCCATTTTTGGGTTATGAGTGGTATACTAATAGGGCTATCTACTTTTTGTCTTATATTTTTTAAGGATGAAGAGTATTCTATATATAGTCTTCTGGTAAGCGACATCCCAACCAATTTTCAGTCAAATTGGTTCAACCGATCTTGAGTTATGATTGTAATAACTGACAAGACCTTTTACAATTATATATTCCTTTATAGATTCTAATAGATGTGAAAATAATGTATGCAAACCGGTCACCGTCCACAGCTTGTCATACACGCGGGGAGTTAAGTGAACTAGACACATGAGTTAAGTGAACTAGTAACCGTTCGTATCAAGACTTCCTTAGAAACTTAGGTTGTAGCTGAAATTAATTAAGTCACTGATAAATCAGTTTGCTGTAAGGATGTGTATTCTTAAGTGGGTTAAGGTGTTCTGAATGTTCCCAGAATACTAGCTTAATAGAGATGGTTCGTGGTAATGTGGAATGATTGGCATTTAAGGTCAAGGTTTAGTTTAATTGGGTTAAGTTCATAGTGTTATATTATCTGTGTCATGCTTAAGCTTTAGTACGGTTAGGATTAACTAAGTAGGATAAGTTTTTGTGACCGACGCGCAGAACCGCGTCCTGGGTTCGATTCCCGGTGGATACGAAAAATTGTCTCGGTCTGTCAGGAGTCAGGACACAGAAGTCCCTAAAGAACATCGATCAGTGAAACAGATGTATGAAAAATACATCTGCCCCTTACCTCACAAGGGGACACTGGACTTCACTTTTTAGATTGGTAGCTTCATTTACTCTATGTTTTTAGACTTACTAAAAACTTAACCGAAATCGTGTAATATAAGCTGTTGGTGATTACAATAATTATTAAAGCTTTAACTAAAACATATTTATTTTTATTGAGATGATTTAGTAAAACAGCAAGTCTGACGTAAGATGAAACAAAATAAATATACAAACTCAAACTCAAACTCATCTATTTGGCACCAATTTTTACAAAAATAATGCAATTAAATAAAAAAATGAACAAAAAGAAGAAACACAAAATAAAATTAAAATTAAAAAAATACCCCTAATAAAACACATTAATATATTACTAGCTTTTTCCGAGGCTCCGCCTTCGTTATTTTTCACATAACGAATTATATTACATCATAAAATATAGCTCCGCCCCGGCTTCGCCCTTCTACACATATTTCGCAATAAAAGGTAGCCTATGTCCTTTCTCGGGTATCAAAATATCTCCAAATCAAATTTCATTTCATGGTTCAGTAGTTTAGGCGTGATTGAGTAACAGACAGACAGACAGAGTTACTTTCGCTTTTATAATATTAGTATGGATTTTCATCAGGGATAATGTAGGATTCTACTGGTAAAATATTTTTTTTAAATCGGTCCAGTAATTTCGGAGCCTTTTATATTCATTATTCAGACATACATTCAAGTCTTTTATGATAAAAAATGATATATTATAGCCTTCCTCGATATATGGGCTATGTAACACCGAAATAATTTTTCAAATCGGACCAGTACATAGTTCCTCAGATTAGCGCGTTCAAACAAACAAACAAACTCTTTAGCTTTATAATATTAGTATAGATTAGAAGCCATAATTATTAATTCTCAGTTGTGTATTAATAGACATCAGTTCGCAAAATTAGGAACTTCGCATAAGCATACCAAGTATTACGATATAATTTCACATTCTATATCTTTTTAACTAAGATTAAAATATATTATGTAGTATCGAAAATGCCAACATTTCCACTATTTTATTTGTTCTATACTCCAATCAATGGGCAATTAATTTAATAGCAGGTTGTGGGAATAAAACAGCATTTTTTTTCTTTTTTATTCTACACATCAATTTTCACATATATTTTTATATGTATACAATTTGTAGCAGATAACAATAAGACGAAAGCCAGCGATAATTACAATAAAAATATCAAAATATAAACAATATTATAACAATAAAATTGGTTTGCATATTACACCATGGCATGATCTAATATTTAAATTAAATAAAAAGAAATATTCTTAATTCACAATAAAAAAAACTTACAATTATAGTAACAGTCTCAACGTATTACAATCAATGAGTAAAATTATATAAGATTCATGTGGCATAATTCAATCAAATTCTTTGTAATTTATACAAATTAAAGTACGAATAGAGGGATTCAGAAAAAAAAGAGGTGCGATCAAATCGCGGTCCTTATACCAATCAACCCCTTTACGAAATATACATTCTACACCTTTTCGTCTCTGTCTCTGTCTTGCTTTGAGCCAAACCAAATTTTTATTCACCATCAAATTACTATTCTTACCTAATCTATACCTTTCAATCATCAAAACATCGCGGACCACACCTTGTACAAGTTAGGTATCATGATCGATAACTAGATTTAGCGCTGTGTTTGCGGATCCAAATTCGCCAGTTAGTTGTTCTAACAGTGTTCAATTTGTTACAAATCGCTACCATCTGGCAAGGGTAGAGCCTAACACGGAAATACGTTCCTAGCAACATTTCCTTAGGTAAGAATCTATGAATGTATGTCATAGCGCCAGGTATAATAGACCGCGATCTGAGCACTATACATAAAGTTTCAAGTCAGAAAATAGTTCACAATATCTATTATTATTATCGATTAAATATGGTGGACGTAACACTATATTTTGTATGCACTACATTTTAAGATACATATAATTACGTCCATGTCTAATATAATTAACCTGAAAATTCCCCAATAAGACATAAATCCATTGTAATTTCTACAAATGAAACACTGAATAGATCTAAATCTTTATTATTAAGAATAATGAGTAAGAATTACAGTTAATCTAGACATTAACTGGCCAACTATATAAGTAGTCCTCATAGCCTTTTAAAATTCAAATCCTTTATGTGCATTACATCGTTACTTCCCCGCTTATGTAATTGACCACGAAACGTTTTTCCTATAGAGATACATATTATTATATAGTATCCAAAAGACAAATACATAATATTACCTCCATACATATATTATGTAGAGTTACTACCATTGATTGATTACATCAAAAGCTAAATTGAAAGTCGCTTTACGCGAAACACTACTTTCTTACGTACTACGTATACGGTTATATGATCGTAGGCCATATAAGTACGGCCGATAGACACTAATTATGATAAACAGTAGTATGTTTACCAATCTTTTGGGCGAATCGCAAAGATCCATAAGGAGGAGTATTCGTAAATGTCACATTATGTGTAATTTAATGAGCGTAAAAGATATCTCGAATGAGTTGAATGACTAATTATTTTAATTTATAACAAGAAAATCGCGGCTGGTTTTATCATAGTACGTAATATCTAGAATATTGTATGAGTATGTACTCAGAATATAGCCAACTGAGATTTTACAGTGAGCAGACAAATCCCGACAAAGGTAAGCTTAGAATAACTTCCTGCTCAAAGGATTGTCATACTTTGTATCGTTATTTCATACAACAATTTAGAGTTTAGATTAATAAACTCCGTGCACTACACTGGTAGCACAATTATTATTATTTTTTAATAAATACTAAAGTTACCACCGGTTTTGGTGTGTTCCACAGTGTGTTATTGTATTTATTAAAAAAAATAGTACAAGTAAAGTACTTTAACATCTAAGGATGTTTTTCTCGTAATTGTCAAATCCGTGATTTTTAAACTCTCTGAGAAAGTTTCATTTATTTAAGACTAAGATGTGCAAGCGCATGTGTATGCATCATCGAAGTTCTAAAATATGTCATGTCCGTGATCTACTTAACTTAAACATTAATTACATCAAAAACATCAAAAAATTATAATTTAAATTTACTTTTAATAATTAATTTAATGATATTCGATACCAAACGTATTACGATGTTTTGGTTGATTTTTGGTAACAGTTATATAAAATATAGAAACGTAAGCAAATATGTTTTTCAACAAAGTATAACGTTTCACGATCCAAGTAAGTACTTAAAAATGTAACGAATAACAACAAAAACTAAACTAATACAAAATAATTAACATACACTAAACCATAAAAGAATTTACTCAGTCTTAAAAATTTTCAGTATTTTTTTAAACAATTAATGTTTTGACTTTTCGCGCAACAGTTGACTAGCGTGTTTTTCAAAAGATTATATTTTAATCTTACGATGTTAATTATTCGAATTTTAAGCCTATGTATCATTTGAAAAGCTTCATTATTAATTTCTTTGGTGTATAAGTCTCCTTAAGGGACTCCCGAATAAAATTACGTGGGTTATTATTAGAGCCAATATTTCAAACTCTCGTCATATTTACGCTCCAGGATCATTTTCGAAGTATCCTTAAATTCTATTAAAAAGTATAAATTCATCAAACATATTATATTTTGACTATGTTTAATTTGCGACACTCATAATAATTAAGCACATGGATTTACTCTATACTGAAGTTATAACTGTCTATAATCAAATGTATTTATATCTACTTTTATATCTATGTGATTGATATCGATTATATGAATTCTCGGTACGATTCGCCTAATGCGATAAAAATATGAA
The DNA here is from genome assembly GCF_061535395.1 of Colias eurytheme. NCBI lineage: Eukaryota > Metazoa > Arthropoda > Insecta > Lepidoptera > Pieridae > Colias > Colias eurytheme. The sequence goes on from NC_142980.1 coordinate 3,797,234, forward strand.
ATAAAAAACAAAATATAAATACGTTTACTGTAAGTAAATATAAGATAACAAAATAAATAATTTAAAAAAGATAACTTTTAATCAATTTTATTCTTATTTTGCAATTTAATTTAAAAACTACTCAACCCGTTTATTTCCCGTTCCGTTTTGGAACTTTTTGTAAGTTCCGTTGACTACTGAAAATCTAACAAACTTAAAATCAAAGAGATCAGCCAAACAAAACGGCACAGATATCCTTAACTTTAGATTTAAATAATATATTATGTATCTTATACATACAAGCATATTTACAGCAAATATAATTTTACGATTTTTTTTGATTTTGTTTTTTTTTTGCTACGTTTACATTTCCATTAACTTCATAGCATAAATATAATTATTATTATAAAGATAAAGTCTTAGATAGATAAATATTTGGACAACTTTCGAGGACAAAAGTTTGGAAAATTCGATCATGTAAGTTCGTTACTATGGATTGGTCAAATTTTTTCAAAGTACAAATTTACATTTCCTACGATATCAACGTTAAATTTCTTTTTTGAAGTAAAAATACCGAAAAATACACAAACTAATATCACCGGGATGAGTAACTATGATTACAGTTTAGCAACTATTGTTCCAGGATAATACGATACAAAAAATATTGTTTCTCTTTGCGTAAAATAATGTAGTTTCGTGTGCACTTAGCCGTTTTAACAGCCAATGTGTTTCAGAGGATGATAAAAGCGCATCAAAATTAAATAAACGTAGTCTGTATATCGTAAAATATTGTCAATTTTTTTCATAATTCAATTGTTACAAAAAGAGTAGTGTATAGAAATTCGAAAATTTAAGAGCCTGAAGTTCTGTCAAAGATTACATAGAAAATAGATAGATCAGTTAATAATTCCCCGAAAGCATCTAGATGCGTTCTTTATCTGTATAAAGAACATGCAATCACGTTGTAGCTTTTAAAGTTTTAACCACCATCATCACATCTAAGAGAACGCAAGGGAATTCGCGAACTTTGCAACATATTGATGATGATTAGATGAGAAAGAGTCAAAATCTGAAAACAATTGTATACGATTTCATGAGACGCGTAGTCCCGAACCAAGTGCGTACGAACCAATCCACGGTAGCGTTTTGGCTCAAGAAGAAAATCAACAGACACATTAACAAACACATAAATGTTAGCTTAATATTCATCTTGAAAGTGTGAATCAAGGACGAAATTCAGATGGTCTTAAATCTTCAAATGTTCAATTTTAAAGCCAACGCAATAGTGCAAAATAATCAAACTTATCTTTCGTATTTTATAAATATAGACAACAATTTTAATTTAGCAGATAATTTTACCGTAAAATAACAACAGCCAATGTTGTTGGCACAATTATTAAGTAGCTATATAACTTATCAATTAAATGGTTTTAACAACACACAATGATTACTTCAATATTCATATTTATGGGAAATATTTAAATACGATAAAATTCACTTTGAAACATTAAAATGTCCACACTCCACACTGCAATCAGTTTAGTCGATATTTTCAAAATAGGCGTCCTTATTCCGGTAAGCCTCTTCTAGAATTAATGTGTAGTCAATGCCATTTGCGTCTGAAAAGAAACGATGAGTGAATATGCCAAATTGATTTGAAACAACATTGAAAATACACAATTCGCAGTTAAATTGCTATGCGCTGCAGCTGTTTACATGAAATACAAAATATTTGCGATGGAAATGACAATAAAAAAAAAAACAGAAACAGCACAATCTAACTAAAATAATGATAGAAAAAATAGTTTGCTTCATTAACACGTTCACTGCGGCACCTAAAATGCCAAACTTACCGTTGTTGCGGCATGTCTTCAATACTTCACATCGGCAAGTTCACCACTGTGCGTCATGAGCCATTTTTATCACATCGCACCTACTGACTTTGAAGATTAATAATTTCATGAAATTTCAAGATATTTCAAAAATTTTTTTTTCGGATAATAGTATATATAGTCTTGTATATACCGCATAAATAGCTTTTAGTTTGACTCAATAGTTTAAAAGATATGAGGGAAAATGTAAACCCCTGATTTTGTGAAAAATTATTTGCCATCCCGCACTGCGTTGATACGGCATGTTTACAGTAATAGCGATGGGAAACACTGTAAAATAAAACATCGATATCGATATAAATCAATTTTGTATATTTCAGTCTGTTTGTTAACAGATAACGAGATCGTCGATACAAAAAAAAACACTTATAAAACAAGGTACTTGATGGAGTACTATCAGGAAATTGTTCAGTAACTTTTGTTTTAATTTGTTCAGTAACTTTTGTTTTAATGTTTTATATTATTTTCACAACTGTCATCACATTTTTGCATTTATGCTACGAAATAAAAGAAAGTAAAAAAACTAAAGCCTCTAAGGTATCATTGTCATTTAAAAATTTGATAACGACGCGTGCGGTCCTGGTACATCACTATGCGAGATTGACACGCGGCGCGCTCGCAGTACAGTGCGGCATGAGGTGCTTGTCCATGGCAAAATATTTGACATGCCGCACACAAAAGAAACGGTTTCTTTTCTATGCGTGTGTCCAATATTTTGCCATACGATTTTTAAACGAAATTGAGTCCTACTTCAAACTGTGATCACAAAAATATATTTGTCTCTTTTCTAGTCATTGATTAACATATAAAAAACCTCGCCGCACCACGGTGAAAACTGCGATTTTGGGCGCCGCACTGTGGTGTAGTCGCTGATGGCCCGATACTGGACATGCCGCAGTGAACGTGTTAAAACAATAATAAAACAACCTTTAAATATTTTAGTATCTTATTCAGACTTTTGCTGATTTATGAACGTGATTAAAGCAGATGGTCATAGTGATTGCTTTTGTTTCAGAACAAATAATTTTAAATTAAAAGACAAAGAAAAGCAAAGGCCGACAACCATATAGGTATGAATACAATCTGACCTGCCATTCTTTATTAGGCAGGTTGTATATAAAGTCAATAATTACTACAAAGTCCCTATCGCGGGCTAAAACAGAAAACAAAAAGTTAATTAGGATCTGTTCATTTTTAATTGATTTGTAAATGTGTGAATTTGTGTGAATTGACAGTAAAGATAATTAAGTCAATGTATAAGTGAACCTTCAAATTAAAGTTAAATTATGCTATCTCAAAAAAAAAAATTGCGATGCATATCAAATTTAAACTTTCGCGTTTTAGCACAACGTTGAATAAAGCAAGTTAAGATAAAATATGGAAACTTATAAAAAAATGTTAAATATCGATGTCGGACATAGGCCATCTTACCCAATTCAGCAATTTTCAACTGATCGTCTTGATTTAGGCGTAGTATTTCATTGATGTTAGTTTCTTCGGAATCGTCTTCTATTTTTACAATTTTCGGGGCTGGTTCCTCATCAGAGTCTTCGCGGTGTCGTCTGACCCCACAAATGCCACTTGGCCCTGGTTCTGGTTCAACCGGACTCTCTACAGAAATGGGAGACCCTACAGGGTCTGCTTGACCCACGGATTGGAAAACAGGGTCTGCTTGACCAACGGTTTGGAAAACAGGGTCTGCTTTACACAGAGATTTGAAAACTGAGTTTTCTTGGGTCACGGATTGGAAAACAGGGTCTGCTTGACCAACGGTTTGGAAAACAGGGTCTGCTTGACCAACGGTTTGGAAAACAGGGTCTGCTTGACCAACGGTTTGGAAAACAGGGTCTGCTTGACCAACGGTTTGGAAAACAGGGACTGCTTGACCAACGGTTTGGTAAACAGGTTCTTCTTGGACCACTGATTGTAAAACAGAGTCTGATTGGCCCACGGTTTGGAAAGGCCTTTCGCTCTTTAGGGCCTTTTCTGCCGATAACCTATTCTTCCTCGCTTTTACACCCTCATACGGTTGAGGTGATTTGTTGCCTGAAACATGTAAACCATTAAAACATTTCACTTGTAGAAGTCGAAAAGGACTTTGTATTTAATAAATGATTACTGATTCGAAACAATTTATTCATTAGGTGAGAGATTTTTTTTAATTATAAAGAGAATATAGAGTGATAGAATGTTACTTTAATTTGACCATCTCCTTGGTCCTGGGTTTGATTCCCGGTGGAGACGAAGAAAAAAATGCCCCGGTCTGTCAGGACACAGAAGGCTAATCAACTACTTGTCCCTAAATAATATCGATCAGTAAAACAGATGTATGCATAATGTTTACTGTTCATAGTTCTGAGTATCTTATTAATAAACTATTAACTATCTTTAAAATGAAGTTCATGGCTCATGCTGCCTTCTTTCCTTGAATTGATTTATGGAAAACATTTATATGAGTAGGTAATTTGGTGTAAACAGAACATTGTCATAATACTTCAAAAGCGTATACTTAAATGACAAAATCACTCGACGCAATAGGCACATAGGATCAACATACTTTATGACAATATTCCTCCACAGGCAACATTGATTGATGATAAAAAATAAAGAAAAGAAAATAAAAACACTAAACATTTAACATTTAACTACATAAACATCAAAATTGATACCGTTATTTATGTAAACTTAGACAAAATATTGTCGTATCGACCATAATCCGTATTTACTATCATTAAATATTCACGTTAATTCACGTTAGCTATTGTTAAAAATTGTAGCTGACTTTACTGTTTCCAATTTAAGAATGTAACCTGAAACAACTTTTGAAATAATTACATGAATATTAACAATAACTATAATCCTTGGCTAAATTATTTTGCGGATTGGTCGTGTTCGGTACATATTTTGGTGTGTTCACTTCACGTGTCGCTTTGATACATATTTTCATGCAGATTTTATGTTTCATAGCGAAACGTGCAGTGAAACGGGGGTGAGATACAATGGATGAAATGGTTGATATGAAAATAATCTTAAAAGTTGAATGATGATGTGAAAATGATAACACGTTGACAATGATTAAGCCAGACAAAGAGAAAAATGCGCAAGCGAAGACAAACGAAAGTGAAAGGTGGGACATATTGCGATTATTACATTCAATTCTAACATTTATCCAAGTAATACTCTAGTAACTCGTTACAAGCGAAGAAAGACATTGACAAATATTGCGTACGGCAGTTTCCATTGCAATAAACTGACTTACGTTAGTTTGATAGAATTAACATGCTTATAAATATTTCCAAATTTTAAATAACAGAAAAATTTCGATCATCATTTATTTATCACTGCCGTACTTTGATGCAGTTCAGGAATTTGTCAGGTGCTCAATTTTATTTCATATCATTTTTATTTTTATATGAATGACTTTTATAATGAGTATAATTAATTGAAGTTTACAAATTCAAATACAGCTACGCGATTTAAAACTGAATTCATCTCCAAAATATTCTGATAATTTACACAACTGATTAGTTGAGCAAATTATTTAAATTAAAATATTTACTAACTGGGATACGGCCGAAAATATTGACAATTATTGATAATTAATAATATTCAATAAAGCAATTGAAAAATGCAATAACAACATTTACTAATTTACAACGGATATGGCACGCAGAATGGAATTTTACCATAATTAGAAGAATCTTCTGTATATTCATATACACGTAAGGACTCTTGTTTTGCAGCAGGCCGTTCGGCAGAAGCTTTATTTCTGAATTTGCATTTTTTTACAATTGGGGAAACTGTAGGATCATGATTTCTCAAAGCAGTAAATATGAGATAGTTGTTAGCATTTTCAGAAATATCAGGATTGTCTATCGCTGTCATCGATGTCGACCACGCCACGCGACGGCAGTCGATTTCTTTCAAAATATATTCTGGAGCAAATCCAGTGGGTGCCAGGCTGATTGGATTTGCGGCGGGTCTATGAGTTGGATTTGAATGTGTCTCGTGTAACGAAGGAAAAATATATTCATTCAATGAGGTTAGCGAACTAGTAGCGAAGGATGTCGATTGCGTGTGATCTGTAGTAGTAAATGTTAATGGATGAGTGGTTGTGCGGGTTACGGTTGATGTCGTGTGCACTGTAGCAGTAGTTGTTTGATCCACACAGGGGAATGGCTGCCACATCCTGGCAAACGGCTGAATTATATCTTCTGTGGAATCTGAAGAATTATAATATTCTGTATCAATAGGGGTTATTGGAGATATAGAGCTCGATGAAGATTGAGCCATGAGCAGCGTTTCGGTCGTAGCAGTCGTGCGATTCACTTCTAAAATCGATTCTGAATCAATTATAGATGACCCAGAATCTGAACTTGTAACAAGGGGAGAGGTCGGCGGAATTATCGAGGTCGTTGGCCATTTTAGCCAAGAATTACTAGTAAGTGACGCAGTAGCGCTTTCGGTTTCAATTGATACGTTTGATCTAATTCCATCAAAGTTTGTTTCAGATGCGCTAGATGTTGTCTGATTTGTATTCGATACAGTTATAGTCGATTTAAGAAAGTTAGATTGATTTGCAGTTGACGCTGCATCGTCTACTATCAGTTGACTCACAGAAGACGTATCGATGTGTACAGACGAAGAAGACGTAGCAGTTGAAGTAGTCGTAGTTTTTATTTTTGCAGAACGTGCGACTGATGCTTTTACTCGAGTTCTTGTCGCTCTAGTTACAGTCGAAGTACTTTTAATTTCTGAATTACTAGATTGTGAAGATGTCTGAGCATTATCATGTACAGTGACAATAGCTGTTACATTTGTTTGCGGCGTGCTCCATGAATACTGTTCGCTTGTTGAAGGCAAATGAGCGGATAAAGTTTCGTTTAAGTTATTGATTGATTGCGCGTAATATCTGGTAATAGGTCTATTAACAATTAATTGATTGTTGTCTTCGGGCACTGGTCTGTTTGCATCTCTACGTCTTCTGTGAGCCATGTTCTAAAATGACAAATTACCTATAACAAAAGTACTCTTCAAAATAGCATTGACAATTCTATCTTTCTTTGGGGGAATAATAGAGAGTCGGGGAGAAGCGAATTCGCTACTCGAGGGGGAGGTTATATCGCTATCTAGGTCATCTTGGGATGGTAGGTTGGTAACCAAATGCAAAATGACTTCTTGAAGTTGTGCTGGATCTTCAACCGATTTATTTTTTTCGCTTATCCCCTGCAAACAAAAGAAAAAAATTGGTCAAAAAAGAAAGAAAAATTAGATTTTGACTATGTACTATGTACCTAGTTATGTTAAAAAAATTGTAGATTTATAATAATTTTTGGATTTATACCGTAGGCAATACATGCATCACAGCTTACTAGCTTAATCATTTAACCCCTTGACCATTGAGCGGCCCGATCGGGCCAAGACAAAATAGATTTTTTTATTTTTATTTTTTGATCAAATGAAACGATCATTAGTCGACACTTAAAATTTCCCTTTATCCAGTACCAGTATCTAAATCATGTACTAATTCAGCGTTAAAATACTGGATATAAAAGGCAATTTTATGTGTCAATTAATGATAATTTAATTTGCTAAAACGCGATTACTTTCGAACAAAAAAAAATGTGAAATCATTAAAAAAATATCTATTATAAAACATAGGCCATGCACGAAAATTTGTAGGGTGATGTCTATTATTTAGTAGAATAGTTATGTAAATTCAAAATTCCTTTTACAAGTTTACTTTTTTTAACATTATTTTAAGAATTTCGGCGCCCGGATATAGGCAAACTTTAGAATTAAATATATAAAAAAGACGTGTGGCACTCGTGGACTGCCACGGTAAAGCTATTGCATAGCATGCCTTCAAGCCACACCTCCGAGCCCGTCGGAGTGGGGAGCGTGAGGTATTTTCGTTACGGAACTTCTCGATTCGGTCCCCGCGCTCAAGGCCCGCGATAGAAGCTATGCAATAGCTTAAAAAACTGGAAATTGTATCAACGTAGGACTTTCACTCTGGTGTTTGTGATGATAACAATCATAAGATTTTTGAAAAGAAGTATAGTGACACAAAATCAGAGTTTCAAACACAATGCGTCTACACATCCAAAATATCTTAATATGTTCAGCTTTAAGCGCGTCACACACGGTGAAGATACTATAATATTTTATCTTAAGATACTGTTATATTTTATATTACAGTATCTTAACGCATCCGGTATCAGCGTTCGGACCATCATTTTTCTTTTTGTCATTACGTACTAAGACCCCTGTAGAACCGCCATCCTGTTACAAATGACGCGAAATTTTGTGGGTCATTAGTAACAGGATGGCGGTTCTACAGGAGTCTTAGTACGCAATGACAAAAAGAAAAATGATGGTCCGAACGCTGATACCGGATGCGTTAAGATATTGTAATATAAAATATAACAGTACCTTAAGATAAAATATTATAGTATCTTCGCCGTGTGTGACGCGCTTTAGTCTCTATAATTTTGTCGCAAAAAACTTTCTTGAGAATCTAGGTTGGAACATATTTAAATTTCGAAATCCTAAAGCGAGTAAGTATTTTTTTTTAATGAATAAAAAAAAAGAAAAACAAAAATGAGTATCATTGTCAAACCGCATTCGTGCCGGTGCCGTTTCATTTTAGTTAGATGCTGTCATTGAATGAATGACTTTTTTGATTTATGAGAGCATTTTCGACTATATTGTTAACGCTGCTGTAAACGCTACGTATAAACGCCGCGTGTAAGCGCCACTTGTAAACGTTGCTTGTAAACGCCGTGTGTAGACGCTGCTTGTAATCGCAGTGTGTAAACGTCACTTGTACAGGTAGCACGTAAAGGCCGAGTGTAAACGCCGCGTGTAAATGCCACTTGTAAACGTTGCTTATAAACGCCGTGTGTAGACGCTGATTGTAAATGCCGGGTGTTAAAGACGCGTGTCAAAGTAGCGTGTGAACGCTGCGTGTGAATACCACGTGCGAACGCCGCAAGCGAACTTCCCGTGCAATCGGCGCTTTTTCAATGAAAAGTGATGGGGTTACTCTTTTGAATTGTCTAGGCAGACAGTTTAATATTGTAGAATCAAATAGGTCATTAATTAAACGGCGTCAAACTGGTTCGGCTCTTGATTGATCGGCTGATTTAGCTAGTTCGCTGTGACAAATGCAAAAATACTTATGTTATATCAAAGTTAACTTATACTTCATCACAATTATATCTGGTCATCAGATGGATACTCTGCCAGGCAATTTGAAGGTTTATATTTATATCTGTAGGCCTAACATCTGTAACACCAGTGAACGAAAGATAGCCTCGTGTTAAGCAAGCGAATATTTTATTCACATAAATTTAACTAATCACAAGATATGCAAGCTATAGCACAAGGTGTATACTATGAATAATTCAACACGCCTTCTAACATTTTAACTAAAAGAAGAATTTAAAATTAAACGTGCAACGTCAATTATTAGAAAATAATACCTATCATTATCACAAACAATACTTTATACCGAAATTGTCCGTTATACGAGCGAAACACGGTCGCGTCCGCGTCGCTATCGCGCACTAAACTTGTCTTAAATGTTTCAATAACAGTCGGCCTGAAGGCGGGAAACTCGCACGTCTTTATACAGAGAAAGCAAGCACGTGTTTGGATAGTTCACGTGTCCGAGATTTGGAGAAAAAAAGAGTTTCAAAACTTTTATAAAACTTCGCTTACAATCTTAATATCACATTTTCTATACATTGTTACTCATTCAACATAATTTAAAAATATCGCATTTATACAATAAAATACATATTTTAAGTTAAATCGCCTTGCAAAAAAGTTACATCACTTTCGCTAAATCGCTGACAAGTTTAAGGGCGAAATTAAAAAGCTCACACTTTCCCTCTTATTTAACTTTAGTTGAATACCTCTTGTTTAACTTTAGTTTTCTAAAAAATATTGCAAAACCCTAACTGAAATAATTTCCGCAAATAGAAACAGTTATTTTATTTTACGATTAAATTTCTATAAAAATTATGTTTAAATACTTACACAGTTTCACCCAAAAGTTCAACTGACGGCCGCACGATTAGGAAACCGAATTTAATTGTTTGCAATAGTTATTAGGCACAGTACCACCGGTTCTACACAGAGCATTCACTCAACGAACGACAGATAACTAAGTCCCAGGCTGAAGAGCCGGACTGTCAGCGCGCGTATATTAGAGGACGCAGTAGTGAAAAGTAACCTGATGCACTGAAAAGTTTAGTCAGAATGTACGTTATATTTTAAGTCTAGAAGTAGAGCTACGCTTGCGCGCGGTGGAGTCTGGGCGGAGATGCACTCCGGTGGGATGGGCTCATAGGGTGGCTGGGCGGTTTAAAATAAATTCAATCATTCCATCGATAACAAAATTGCCCTCATATGCATATTTTAAGATTACAGGTCAGATGTAATTTTCCGTGAAAGGAATGCGGAGGATGGTCTTCCAAGAAGCAGTATTATTGGATGAAAATATCCACTTCTGGCTACTTCATTCATTCCGAATAAAAATTTTTGTATTTATGAACATGAAGAGAATTTATTAAATTTATGTTTATTTTGGTTAATCAAAATAATTGTTAATAGTGTTATACATATTATCTTCACTTATATTGAACTTTTGGGAAATTCTTATATATAAAAATGAATCGCAAAATGTGTTGGTAAGCGCATAACTCGAGAACGGCTGAACCGATTTCGATAATTCTTTTTTTATTATATTCCTTGAAGTACGAGGATGGTTTTTATGTAGAGAAAACGTAAATATGTACCACGGGCGAAGCCGGGGCGGACCGCTAGTCTTATATATAAAAATGAATCGCAAAATGTGTTGGTAAGCGCATAACTCGAGAACGGCTGAACCGATTTCGATAATTCTTTTTTTATTATATTCCTTGAAGTACGAGGATGGTTCTTATGTAGAGAAAACGTAAACATGTACCACGGGCGAAGCCGGGGCGGACCGCTGGTCTATAATATAAAAATGAATCCCAAAATGTGTTGGTAAGCGCATAACTTGAGAACGGCTGAACCGATTTCGTTAATTCTTTTTTTATTATATTCCTTGAAGTACGAGGATGGTTTTTACGTAGAGAAAACGTAAATATGTACCACGCGCGAAGCCGGGGCGTACTGCTAGTATTTAATAAATTTATAATGTGTTTCATTGCTTATTAACTGCTTGTTCGGACATCGCAAGGATCTACCCAGGATTAAAGAAAATGTTACTCTGTAAAGAGGTAACTTTCAAATAATAAATAAACAATCTAATTTAAGTTGTAACGAACAATAATCAAATCTATCTCCGTTTGATTTTCCTTCTAATTATTCTCTATTTATTTTTATATATTTACTTTAAATAGCAACATAAAAATGTTATATATAAATATTTTCCCAATTAATTAAACTATACATAAATAAACAAGATTAATAAAGCAAAAAATCTTAGACGGCACATTCCTTTCGATAAGTATCTTTTACAAGATAATTAGGTGACCATGTCGATATTGTTTACGGTTAGGTAACTTTTTATCGATTTCGATGTAAGGTCACGTGTCAACGTCGGTTTTGTTGTCGACCATCGGACGTCCTATCACGTGAAGGGCTTTGAATGGAACTTCTACTGAATTTCACATTTTGAACTGTCAGCGATGTAGTGAACTTCCGTGAATAGACCGTATTCGTAACTCATCTGCATGATCATTAGTTGCATTTATGACGTGAATTTGCTTGTTTAGTTTGCCCGTATTGAATATATTTTGATTAATTGGCAATAGCTTTTTTTTCTACAATCACGTTACTTCTGTATTTTTCTAGAATCATTAGGTTCGATAATAATCATGCCATCTTCGTGAAAGCGTCGATCGCCTATAGCACAGGTCTAGTACCTAGTTTAGGCGATCGTCGTGTCTCATGTATGTAAACTTTTTTATAATGTGGGTCCAAATAAATATTTTTCATTTCATTTCATTTCATCTTCGAAAGCGCTGTCAGCCGAAAACGTCAGTCCATGCTGTTAATTAAAAGGCTTTCTATACACGGAAATTAGTGTCCACTGTCTAGTGCTCACAATGTAATTGTTTGTGTTCAAAATGTTGTGTTAATTGGAAATTTAATTTAAAAACACACTCGTGAAGGCTTTAGGCCCCCGTACGTGCTCTCCAATCTAATCTAAGCTACTCGTAGTTTGCGCACTCAAACTTTTGCATCTCGCCTAAACATACGGATAAAATACTAAGCGAAAACACATGGTCTTAAAATATTTTTTTCATTATAGCACATCTGATAAATGCCTTGATAATTTAAAAATTAGGAATATCGGGATTTACGACCCAAATTATAATTTTATTTGCCCAGATACTGTTAGTTAATTATTTATCGACATTATGAGGAATGATTTGATTGTGTTTATTTCAAATGAGTAGGCTCCCGAAACTACTGAACTGATTATCAAAATTATTATACCAATAGGAAACTGCATTACTTTTGAGTTGAAAATGCTAATTTAGTTGTTTCTATTCCGGGTCAACATGTGCGGAGTCAGGACGAACGGCTAGTAAGTTTTATGTGTTATTAGGTTAATATTCAACAAGTGATTCCTACTTCTGAAGCTGAACAACGAGCTTTATAGTTTATGGAACAAATGCAATTATCACTTTTTGGGAACTGCATTGAAATTTAAATTGGATCCGCTCAATTTTGACGGTGAAGTTCTGAACATAATAGACTTACTACCGGCTAATACTTGTTTCACAGGCGATCACTCAAATTACGTATAATTTTTAACCTGTTCGATATTTTTTGTCGTAACTTTAAAGAAAAGACGTATATAACTAAAATAGAAACATCAAACAGTGCTGTATCGATTGGTGACTAGTTATGTTTAAATATTGTATTATGTATTGGCTTTTCTTTAGAAGTTACTATGAAAACCTAGTTGAGTCATACAAGAAAGTCGTAATGACATCTTATAAAATATTGGTAATCCTGAAATGTGCAGTAATTACCTACTAAAAAAATTATACGCGAGTTTTACAACCTAATATTTTTCATTGTTATCCTAGTATTAGGACCAGGGGATTTAATTGAAAATGTTAACTTAGAATATTTTTCAAATTACGGATTCGTAATCGCGGGCCTTGAGCACGGGGACCAAATCGAGAAATTCCGTAACGAAAAACCCTCACGCTCCCCACTCCGACGGGCGCGGAGGTGTGGCTTGAAGGCATAGCATGCAATAGCTTTACCGCGGCAGTCCCCGAGTGCCACACGTCTTTTTTATTTTCTTTTTAACGAGTTAGTTTCCTTGTATAAAGGACATGACTAGCTCATTTTCAGCAAAACCCAATTTCTAAGAATTTAAAAGTCTAAACCCACATTTTCCCGATACTAGCTGAGAAGCTTTCACAAGATTAACACCGTAATTAAGTCTTCGTGTGAAACTAAAAGCAGATATCCACTTAAGCTTTGCGATGTGTACGGACTTTACTGTACCGTCAATCAAATCTAGTGGATAGTTGCTGGATCGAATCGTGCCATCTAATGGAGTTCATTCAATTAATAGTTACAATGCATACAATGCTTCTAATCCTGGATTTGCCTTAATAATAACTAGACTGGTGTTCTAAGGCACCCTAGACCAAATGAAAAGAAGAAAAAATCGTGAAACGAGCACACGTGCCAGAAGTGAAACTTCTTTGGCAAGATTCAGAATACCAAAATCGTCGTCTTACTCAATGACGTGACGGTATTGCTATAACGCGATCTTTGAATTTTACTCTCAACGCGCCTAAAGAAGTTTCACTTCAAATAGATTTTTGAGGTTTCACGACTGACCTATAGGTTAGGGGTTGTCATGGTACTGGGAACAACGTCAGTTCAAATACCTCCTAGTGATCTATTTTTTCCATTATTTAAAACTAGCTGCTCCGCGCGGTTTCACCCCCGTGGCTCCACTCCTGTTGGTCGTAGCGTGATGATATATACCCTATAGCCTTCCTCGATAAATGAGTTATCTAACACCGAAAGAATTTTTCCAATCGGACCAGCAGTTCCCGAGATTAGCGCGTTCAAACAAACAAACTCTTCAGCTTTATAATATTAGTATAGATTTGATAGTTGATAAATACTAGTAAACATACCTGGGAAGGTTCATCTTCATCAGTGTCTCTATCTTCTCCGTTGTTTACGAGCAGTTTGAATCTCTTTTTCATTAGGCGTATAAGCTGTTTACCCTCTTCTTCGTTAACAAGAGTGTTCGTGCAAACAAAACTTGTGACTGCGTTTGTGCTTTTATCCACATCTAATCTTCCTCTAGTCCTCATGTATATAAAACGACCATTCTTCGTCATCAGACGGTAACAAGATTCACCGAAGAGACGGTTTTGATCGTACACTGCGGATTTAAATGGCACCTTTGAGATACTTTCGTGGAATGTATGAAAGCTTGGTTGATTCTAAAGTTTGCACACATATATGTGTGAGTGATTCTATGAATCCAGGTAAACTGGGTTCATTTAGATATATTATTCGCTCTTAAAACTATGAATGTTTACAGAAAGGAAGCAGAAAGGTTGTATTAAGAGTTAAGACCGATTAGTACATTACAATAATGCTTCTGTAAGGATTTTCGTTTTATAAAGAACCTAATTGAAGGATTGTTCACAACTTCCTAGTAATACCTGAGAGAAGATATTCTAGTTATTAAATATTCCTATTTTAGGAGCCTTTGATACTTTATATTCTACGTCCAGCGTTCTATGTTGAACAACATTATTAATTTCAAAACGCATAATTTTAATTATCTTTCACAAGTAAAATCTATTTGCAAGGAACTTTGTCTTCAATCTCAGTTTATGAGAAAATATTAATTTATAAAATGCAATAATATAAATATTTTTCATAACAAGAATTTAATCGGATTTAATAATTCTATTGAAACGGATAATTATTATAACACCTCTGCATTTTATTGAAAAAGGCTAGTTCTTATTAATTTGTTTCAAGAAAATACCAAATAAAGTCGAGATAAACATGCCCACGTGTAAAAATACCAATTAACAGCGATCTGAAGCAAAAAAGGCAACTAATTAATTAATAAGAACTATATTGCCAATTATCAATCCATTATATTTTCTTGTAATAAAAACAAAGGGATGTTTGTTACAAACAAACTTGTTTTTACAAAAGCCGCGTGGGCTGTATGAAATCCAACTTAAATATATCAAAATCACTGCGATATTGTAAAAATTTGTGTATCGAAATTTTTACAATTATAATTGTAAATTGAAAGATTCCTTGAATAGAGTCATGACTTTATTGACGAATTGCAGCAAATCAATTACGCTGGACACAATCTATTACGCCCGAAATAGTTAATTAAAGCTTTGATACGTTGGAAAATCGAAATCCGATAGTGTTTTGTCTGTTGTGTTGATGGTGTTAGTCACTTTAGTTACTGAGTTTCAGTGTAAATACACAATAACATAGATTATAAACTGTAAGCTAAATTGTAAAACAATACGTAAGTGGTGGTTATGTTATCGATCTTATTAATGTCACATTAATCACATCGTGGAAATAAACACATAACTGACACGCTAAAAAACAATTAGCCCAAGAATTAGAAAAATATGACTAGACACGACATTATAAAAGGTTGATAAATAAATATTTCAGGACATCTTTCACACACTTGTGTTATGGAAACATACATATTATATAATTCATAAAACATCAATATTCATCACAAATATTTGACCTGTGTGGGAATCGAACCCAACGATTTCTGGCTACACACCAAGGTTGGTCAACACTTGGTTGGTCAAGTCACCAACCAAGTCAAACAGTCAAATACGTTTATGTCATCAAAACCCGTGCAATGTCAAGGGGGTGTGGATTATCGAATGTCAAAGATAACAATTTATCGCCTTATGTATTTGAACATCTGTCTAGGTGATAATTGTCTCACGAGAGCGGCAAACAAGCGAATCGGCAAATAGTGAGTAATATCATGTAGACTGATGTATAGGTGTAAAATTATGTATTTAAGGCTGGATATACACGAAACAACTTAATTTATATTTTTACTAGTGTTACTGTTGCTGTTTTACTATGATTTTTCGTATCTGGAAATAGTCAGGGGTAACACGGGTTACTTTTTACCTGTACATCTTATAATCATTAGTATTTTCTCGACTAAAAAAAAGTCACGTAAAAAACAGATTAAATAAGATAAATTATAATATTTTGTACATTAATCGATCCTCAAAGTGTAGAAAGTTTGAATTAAATGTGTTCTGTCTGTTTAAAGTAGTTCAAAATAGAGTCTAAAACAATCTGTTACATTCAAACATAACGAAAGATGAAGAATAGTACTCACTCTCACGCAAAGCGATGATCACCCATCTGACGTCATCGCGGTGCATAAAGTTCATTGCGTTCACGCCGCTCACTTCGTGCGTCATGTACCCTGTTACGAGCGCAATGCGTTGCTCGCATTGTATAATTTCCCCGTCGATAGAGTGTCGCGTGCGGTATTCCAGCTTGTACGACTCGAGCACGCCTTCGGTCATGAACGTCTCGGTTGTTGGTCGAGCCATACCGATGAATACCTGTGTGTATGAGATATTAGAGAAATTTAATGTGGAATATTATGATTGTACAAGTTCGTTATTTATCAATCAGACACTTATCATTAATTCTAAAGAACGTATCTCATAATTATCTTTAACAAAAATCTATCAAAAATCGATCTCATAATAAACGGGAACCGGAAGACCATATCTTTCAAAAAAAAAGATCATCATCATATATGTTCACCCAGCCGAAAGAAATGAAATAATAAACAAAAAAAAATACGCTTGAATTGAGAACAGTAGGGAGCAGCGATTGCTAAATAAGATCGTACGAGAACAGCCTAACATACACCATATACATGTGTACATGTATTGTTTGAAAATGACCTAATCATATCTAAATTTGCATATAGTATAATAAATAATTCCAGTTTGTATCACAAATAAACACCAACATTTAATTACTATTTTATCCCTTTATCATTTCGTATTATATAATAATTCAATTTCAGTATTATTCAATTAATTTATTATAGCTATTTAAATCACCATAATGTATTTTGCAATCAGGAAATCTAAATGGAATTTTTGGTCATTGTATATTTTAATAACAATGCTTGCAAAATTGGGTCTATATGCAAAATGAGTAGTGTTTATAATCAACCCGATTTAATGAAAAAAATTATGAATAATATGATTTAAATTCATCATTCATTCATGCGTTTTTTTATTAAAATATAATCATTCATCATTATATTTTAATAAAAAAACGCATGTTAACGACGAAACTAATTCCACAAAAGAAACTACATGTGAAGTTAAAAATGCAGCGCCTTTTCAAAGAAGGGCGCTGAATAAAAAATAAAATAAACGTCGCATTGACACACGTAATTGATTTCCGATACATGGCTGTTAAATTAAACAGCACATTCAGGAAACGTGGAAAAGGCACAGACATAGGTCCGGTATTTACAGGAATCGGTAACAATAAGCCGATAGAAGAGCTTTGACTAAAATAATGTACATAATTCCATGACTTATTAGGCATAACTATTGAGCAAATTTGTTGCAGGCTTTGCTAATGACCTTGGTAAATGCAACTAGTTTTGGGAAGTAATCATTATAACTTTTTGGATATGAAATTTTTGTTCTCTTGAAGGTCCAGCGTGGCCGGACCATTAATCGCATAGAAAACGAATAGATGACAAGCGTTTTACCATTTGTCTATAAATTGGTTCTTAATAAGATGTTATTAAGAAACCCATTAGAAAAACAACGTTGAGGGTGTTAGATGAAAAGCTTTTGTATCTAAGTAAGAACTAAAATATTACCAAGTTAAAGGTAAACGAAAAATCAATTTCAATAAGATTAGAAGAATGTTATTCTCGGTCATAACATCTCTTTCCAATCAGCCCACATTGAGGCGTAATTTGATTGAGGTTACATCGATTCATCCCATTTCATAATTCTAGATGATTCAATTTTATTATGTAAGTTTCAAGGAAAATAAATTTGCAATTGGGTTCATCGAAGGAACATTATTATTTAGAATTTCTATTTTAAACAAGATTTCTTGGATCTCTTATGAATATAGTTCATTCCTCTTTGATATTGTGAAGTACCCACTTTTCAAGGAAAACCTATCGATATACCTATCAACTGGAAGCAGCAGAATCTCATGGGCTATTATCGTAATACTGCATTGACATTTATTAACTACGTATCTACATTCTAGCATTGCAAGTACGCTCGACGTTAGAGAGGAAAATTATTGGAATTCGTTTTTGAATCTCAAGATTGGACGCGGCTTTATTTTATATGAAATAAAATACTGTAACTGCAGTTTAGGTTTTTGATTTTGTAATATAAATGAATATATATTTAATTAGTATCCATTAAAACATCCTAACATCATCATAATGTGGGAGATATATGCCTACTTTGCAGCATAAAGCTAATGCATACTAAGCTTGGCCTTGGCCGATTCAATGCACTTTAGTGTGACATTGTGAACTTAAATCAAAATGTTAATGCAGACTGGCGTTCGTTACTCATTATAGGATATACGCAATATAAAATTGTTATCTTAATAATATTATATGTATATGCGAAAGATTTTTTTTGATGTATGTATGTTGGGTACTCTTTCACGAAAAAAACTACTGGATTGATTTGGATGCAACCATTATTTTGGGTTATTCATAAGAATAACATATTATGAGCTACAGAAATGAAAGACTTTGCCTGCGGGTGAAACCGCGCAACACAGCCAGCACCTACTTACATTGTTACACAAAAAATAACAACTCACAAAAATACTCCTCAAAAACAAACGCCTTAAATAAAAAAAACTTCGTATCAAATTTAGTTAACGAACAAATGAAGGCTTTTATTATGCTTAACACAAAAGCTTCCAGGCTTCACGTGCACCTGACGTTACATAACATCCTCATGCAACTTGCCGGCCCCATCTCACCCCATTCTCGTTGTTTTCGATAACAAGGGACGTGCTATACCTACTATTTGTGTATGAAATTCAAATCAGTTCAGGTGTGCGTAACAGACAGGTGGTTTTGCTTGTATAGGTGTGAATTTGAAGGGGAACTCTGTTTTAATAGTTTTCTTCCGAACAACTCCAAACTATCTCAAATGAGAAGCCATTACGTTGAGATACAAATAAAATTGCCACCACTAAAAGAAACTTGTTGCGCAAAAACATATAACGAAAATACAGTGCTTAACGATATTTTCATGTCCCCTTAAAAACTGACGTCATTCCTAAAACCAGGTTGATCGTAACACGTCAATAATTACTGAAAAAGCTCCAAGTTCTATTTTAGTTCACCTACGGAATAGGATTAAAAAATATTGGATCACGGAACATGATTGAAAGCCGAGTTTCCCTCCAGCGACGCAAACGGCTAGAACAATTAGATCAGCCACGATCCTGGGTGACATATCGAATTTCACCTGTCCTTTACATTTCAAGCGTTATGGACTGCCCGGTGACACTAACATTTTCAAGCATTGTTTTAAATGTTAGGAGCTCAGCGTGTTATAATTTGTATAAGTAACGTTAATACTGCTAGTATGGTAATGACGTAATTAGGAACAACAATTATTAAGTAGGCTTTCACTACTTTGATAATGTCTCTGAGAGTATAAATTATATTGGGAATCGTAGATCATGTATATAAACATTAATCCATTCATTTGAATAAGGTAGTATATATAAATGAAAAAAGTATTTTCTCTGGAAAACAAGTACCATAGAAATGATATTTCAAGTAAAATGAGTAATTTGCCGATTGATTTCATAGGCATCCCTCACAAAATAAGTAATTAAGTGAAGTCAAAGCTCTTTATTGGCTAATAATAATTATTAAAGTAATAGAAAAATTAAATAAAGGAGAAAAATATTGCTGCTTCCATGAACTGACATTAATGTTAACGGGAATTATAGAAAATCGATACACCCAATTAGACATAACTACTACGTGGAAAAGCTGGGTATTGACATTATAGAGATTTAAAAGTACATATCTATACTAATATTATAAAGCTAGAGAGTTTGTTTGTTTGTTTGAACGCGCTAATGTCAGGAACTACAGGTTCGATTTGAAAAATTGTGTCGGTGTTAGATAGCCTATTTATCGAGGAAGGCTATATAACATCATGCTAAAACCAACAGGATCGGAGCCACGCGGGTCAAACCGCGGGGCGCAGCTAACATTCTATAAAATTCTGTAGTCAAACAGAATTCTGGAAAGCATAAATCCTATTTACATACATGGATGTACAAAGAGAGATAACATATATTCCGAACGTTGAAACGTGATCTCTTCTCGATAGTAACGGAGAAATGTTCTCGGTCTATTTTCCATGAAATAACCCGTGAAATTGATTATATTCCATATACATTCTGAGCGATTTCACTAGAAGTAGTCTGAAATGACCTTTTAGCCCATTTTTCAATTTAACATGGATTACGATTTCCGCGTATCCGTGCAGGTAAAAGGTTTTATGTGTATTATTCATTTTGTTTAGGTATTTAGGTAGTTCTAGAAGGATTGATAGAAAAATGTTCACTAGAATTAGCCATGTTTTTATCCATTTTTTCAATTTAATATCTTATTGTTTCCGTGTTATGCCATGTACCTATTTATTTACCTATTATTTTTACCTATGTACCTATTTATTATTAGGTGTGTCACTTAGGTATAGGTAAACCAGAATCTGATGGCAATTAGGGAAATAAAAATTTTGAGTGTGCAACCCTAGGGAAAATGGACTGAACGATCTTGATACTGCGTATTTTTTATTTTGTCCTCAATATCATTAGTTATGTTACACAAGTGGATAATACTGTATTTAATAATGAGATATCCACGTAATAATATTATGTAGGTACTTATTACATGTATAATATACATATTACTTTTCTAAAGGTTATACATAATATTATGTATTACATACCTATTAATTTGAATATAATATATCATTATGGCATGTGAAAATATGGATGTAATGATAATGCAGATCAAAACTTATTTACTATATTTAACGATTGTTTATAATTTTTTATAAAATAAAACAATAATAAAATAAAATCATGTTTATTTTCGTAAGATTTAACACATTATAAAATTGACTTGTACAGTGTACACCTTGGACTTGAGAAATAGCCGAATTGGAAACTCCTGTTATAAGTTTTAATAAAATTATATTTTAATCAACAAACAATATACATTTTTAATTTAAAGTATCAAAACGGGTAAGTCCAACTTAGCAATAAAATCTTTCACGCGCTATAAAATTGAAAATTGTGATGAGTTTGACCCTTCTTCATCGAATATTTTTCTATACACATTGTAAACAACACCTCTTGCTTGTGATCGCAGCGGTTTTACCGACATTTAGAAGATTTTGAAGACAAAATCCTAAAAATTTATCATCAAAACAAATAATTTGACAACCAATTTGATAGTTGTCAAATTAAGTTGCCACATGAAAATCTTTAATTTTTTAAATATAAATATGCCATCAGATTCTGGTAGACCTATAATATTTAATTTAGATGGTCAAAAAAAACCCTGCCGGATTTATAAAAAAAAATCTTATTGACTTATGTATTCAATTATCATAAAATTTAAATCCATCATAAAAATAAAAAAAAATCCATACTCACAACATCATTGCCGCTCGAAATGGGGTTTTCCCCCCTGAACCTGGCGCGTCTGACAATCTGGCAGAACCGGTTATACTTCGGGCTGGCTTTGTCCGCCTTCCGGAGCGTTCCTTCCACATGACATGTCACGTAGTGCACTGGCCCAGAACGCTGGCCGTTTAGTTTCTTAAACCTTGAATTAAAATATTAATATACCAGGTGAAAGGTAAGACGTCAGACGAATTTAGACAGGAGCTTCTACTCATGAAACTGAACAACTTTTGTTCTACAACTTTGCTGAATTCGTAAAAAAAAATTGGACTTTGTAAGGAAACTTCGCTAATCAGCTGACCGATTTCCATACAAAGTCCAATATTTTTTTCTACGAATTCAGCAAAGTTGTAGAACAAAAGTTGTTCAGTTTCATGAGAAGAAGCTCCTGTCAAAATGCGTCTGACGTCTTACCAGTCACCCTGTATAAATACGATATAATATTAGTATGCTAAAAAATATCAAACACCCAGGAAAATTAAAGATAAATTATTTATTGAGGATTGGTAAATGCAATAAAACTGTATGTTGAATTATTATGGGTATACGCTTTTGCAATTGAATTACTTCTAATAATTATTAGAGCTTAGTAGCCCTAAATTTGTAAATACGATAAAATGTTAGTATGCTAAAAAATATCAAACACCCGGGAAAATAAAAGATAAATTATTTATTGAGGATTGGTAAATGCAATAAAACTGTATGTTGAATAATAATTCAGTATACGCTAATGGGTATACGCTTTTGCAATTGAATTACTCCTAATAATTATTTGAGTTTAGTAGCCCTAAATTTTAACCCTATTTAAACATGTATTAGTTTAGTGTAGAGATCCTATTATACTTAGCATTCATAATATATGTAAAATGAAAATCCCTGGAAATGTAGTCACTTTTGAACCACAAGATTATTACTATGCTATACATATTATGAAAAAGGAAAATATAACATCGTCATTCGTCATAGTTATAAAAAGAGCAACTAGAGTTTGGCCACTCTATTCTGTAGACTGATAAATGATAAAAATAGGTATGTTACGATTCAATAGTGCTTCTAGAAGATATCTCAATAAATAAATAAGTTTATATAAAAATACATAAATTACAAAGTAATGTATTAGCACCTTATTCAATAGAAGATATAGTAGATTTAATTATGTGACGTGAATGTGTAATATGTTTACGATATGTAGTCGACTAGCGGAGTACTAATGAGGCTTAATTAATTATTGTTTTGTTTTCATACTTATGTTTTAGTGAAATTTGATGTGCTGAAATTTGATAAGTATTATGTATATGTATGGAATTATTATACACATACTTTTCCATATTTTGTATTTTGTAGAATGTGTTAACGTTATTTACTATGTATAGGTATTGAGATTTATAATATTTCTCTTTATAAAAGATATGGCAAATGGCAAAAGCCAGCTTTGCGTATTTTTAGATTCCACGTATTACTCACGTGGGATGACACATATTGCATTTAGTAATGTACTTTCATTGAAAGGCCTTATATTTTTAAAGAAAAGCTGTATTGTAGGAATTGGCTTCTAATCAAAATACGCTGTATTAATATCGAAACATGAATACAATATGTAATGTCATTCGTTGAAATATAAATATAAGCTCAATTAATGAATCCGTGCAAAAAATTTAACTTTATATTTTCAACATGCACACATTTTTACACAGGCTCAATATACGGTACAAATTGCAATTTCGGTGAAATTTGCAAAATACCGATATCATACCTTTGGCCTTTTGTAAAATTGTCAGATGTAAGATCAAAGGAGCTTTTGACATTTCATTTGCAAAAGCGTATTGCACCAATTTGGAGTTTCAATTATCCGTAGTTTGTTTTGACATCGCAATTATTGAGGATTGGTAAAGGGAAATTAATGAAGCAAGGAAATAAATTCGTATCGGTTTACCGAATGATAAAGCTTCGTCTCTCATTTCGTAGTTCGTCTGCTATTCTTTTCTTGCCTTCCGGGTCTTCTGGTATAAGTAATTCTCCGTTAGTTCCCAACATAGAGTTGGGAGGCATCAGTTGATCTCTTAGTAAGGCATGGTCGTGTTCGTGTACGTAGCTATACACGCTTTGCCCGAGTAACTCCAACTATGCGGAAGGAACCATTTTTGTTAATAGGTTAGCCAACAAAATATATAGACTTTGTAAACTGATATTTTTTAAATATATACTTAATAGTACGTATGTCGGTTTATCAAAGCCGTGAAGCTGCATTAAAATAGAACTTCGCATAGCAACATATTACATAGAATACATAGATACATAATAATATATAAATACATTGCTAATAATAATAATATATAATACATTGCTTTAAGCCGCTGCAATAAGATCGGTGTCCATATTATTTACTGCATTTGTCAAGATACCTACTGCATAGAGTTATAAAATTGCATTAAAAAGTCCATTAAAACAGTCATACAAAAACGTATTCCAATCACTAGTTTTCTAATTACGGATTGCATCGAGAAACTTAAGCCAAAATCGATGACAGAGCAACAAGTATTGCATTTCAACTCCATATTCTCGTCTAAACATTATGAAAGCGAATAATGCTCTCAAAGTCCAATACATAGAAATGATAATAATTGATTTATTAGTACTGTTGCCATAATACGAAAATTTTTAATAGAAAATCTCGATACATTTTCTGGCTTCCAAGTAATGGATGCTAAATAAATGAACGTGCAGAATATTGGATTTGACAGTTAACTGAATTTCGATACCCAACATCATGCATGTTTCCAAGAATTTTAATACAACGTTATGCAAATATAAAAACTATGCGTATATTTATTTTGCAGGAGCGCAGTGATTCATAGAATTTTGGAACCAAATGTATTTGATATTTTGCCAGGAAATGAATTAATTGAAACTTTCATTTTGTGTAATTATTATATGAATTTGATGTACATTCGTAGTGGCTAGATGAATTTTCATTTTACTGAAATTTCATAATAATTCCTCAAAATATAGGTATGCATGCGTAACCAGATGAGACGCAATTAATTACAGGTCTACCGAAAAAGGGAAAGATAAACTCAAACTCAAAACTCAAAGTATAAGTAGTAATTTGCTCGATTTCAAGTAAATATACTGAAGTAAATTCTGATAGCTACTTCAGAACTAGAGGTGACTGTTTTTATAATGTATCTTCAAAGAAGAAACGTTCATTATAAGGCCTGATCATTGTTCAGAGTTTTACAATATTTCTAACGTGAATATTACCAATGGAAAAGCTACTCGATTTAAAATTACCGTCCTATAACGTCATGTACGTATACATGTGTAACACATAATTTTGTAAGGTTTAATCATTGTTCAGAATTTCACAATATTCCTATTGACGTATTAACACTGAAATACTAGATGCGATCGAAACTCGATTTCAAATTACCGTCCTATCGAGGTTATCATAGTCACACAATAGAGTGTTACAGCGACATGAAGCCTTTTAAAGACTTCTAGTTTCATTTAAAAACTGTAACATTTCTTATTCTCTACTTAAAAACTACAAGCGCGAACTTTACTAAGTTTCCTTTGCTGAAAGCGGTGTTCCCGTAAATTCTTTACACCTGCGTACTAGAAGTTAATAAGTAGGGCTTTTCAATAACACTGTATACAGTTGCAGAACAGTTAATAATATGGACATGGAAATTGAGAACATATTACTTATATAAATATAAGAAAATAATAATATAATTATATTTCGCAAAGCAAGTAATTATATAAAGTCTTCCCTTTGACAGACTGTTACCTCCGTGTAGCCCAGGTATTCCTGTATGTTTGGAGATACGACCACAACGAGCCCTTTATATGTTAGAGCAATGAGGAAACCCTTTAAGGTCCTCAAAAGTGTCTTCGTGAACTCTGAACTGAATTTGTTGCATTTCGTCTTTGTGTCGATAGTGTCCCCGAAAACTGTAACAAAAAAAAAACGTATTATAATTCCGGATCGACAAGATTCTAAGTCAAATCAATTTATTTGTATGAAGTTTGAAGTTGCACAGGAAAATATCAAATTAAATTCATTCAAAATATTGTGAAATTAGAGTATCGGAAAACGCTCGCAACAGTTTAGCGAAAAAAGATAAAAAGCAAGTACCTGAGGGAAATTGCAGGAGATTCTTCAAAATTAGTTCGATTGCTCGAACGGAATAAACCGTGGGATGTTTAGTTTGAAACGAGATGATTGTGAAGGCGGAGAATATTATTATTTCCAAGAAATATCTTTAAGAAAATCAATTGATTAAATATTACTATTCACAAACCAAATTAAATGAAATCATATTTTCTACTCGCATAAAGCATCAAAGGTAAAAATATATCAAAGTACTAATAGATTCGTTGATCGATTAGACCCCAAAATATTGAACAATATATAGGCGTGAAACAAACTTTATTATCAAATACAGCATCAAAGCAAATGCGATGAAATCTCATTAAATCCTGCCATTGTAAAACGCCGTCAATGTACCAAAATGTCCAATATTATGGATAGCCCACGACTAATCATAGCTCATAATGTAAATCTTATATATAAAAATGAATCGCAAAATGTGTTGGTAAGCGCATAACTCGAGAACGGCTGAACCGATTTCGATAATTCTTTTTTTATTATATTCCTTGAAGTACGAGGATGGTTTTTATGTAGAGAAAACGTAAATATGTACCACGGGCGAAGCCGGGGCGGACCGCTAGTGTAAAATGAAAATATACGCAAAGCGCGCATCCATAATAATTAATAATGATGTCTGTGTATCGTAACTATTGTGAAAGGGTGCTGAAATCCAGGTACCGGACATACCTGTTTTAATTCTAAAACCTGTTTTAATTATACGATCGATGAGGCAAATGTATTAAATACTCTAGCTCAATATCGTAATAAAAGCATCAT
Organism: Colias eurytheme; assembly: GCF_061535395.1. Lineage (NCBI taxonomy): Eukaryota > Metazoa > Arthropoda > Insecta > Lepidoptera > Pieridae > Colias > Colias eurytheme. Next base: position 3,823,865 of record NC_142980.1, read on the forward strand.
TCTTCAGTTTATAGTAAAGACCCTTGGATCTTAGTGGTGATATTGTTTATATCTATTAATCCGACCCAAAAAATATATGTATTTGATATACAGATGCAAGCTCAAGAAAATACATATTGTTATTATATTTGTTTATTTCAAGTATTTGTACTACATTTAAATTAATTACGACGCGACGTTTCATAATAACCTCGGGAAAAATGAACTCTATTTGCAATTAATATGAGTTCACACAGAAAACAAACATTGCCTTGCTGTAATTATTAGGAGATGAAAGTAAATTATTATTGGTGCTACATTGAAAATTGCAGTGTTAAAATTAATTAAATATACACGTTCTTATATATATTATTCATGTGTGATTTTTCGTTTGATGTTTGAAGTACGCCATGAGTAATCAGCAAACAAAATATTAAAATAATAGTTGCATACACTTTTAATTAATATAATCATTCTCAATATTAAACTCATCATAATATATATATCGATACGGCAAAAATTGTGTACCTAATTCTGTTTCCGTAGGTTCTAAATAATTCTAATGCTATTAAATAAAGACATATTCTATTTATTTATTCCTTCTTATAATGACCGAGAGAAAACATCGCATGATTCAAAACAACAGTTTAAATTTACGGCATAATATTTCAGTCTTATTTTAAAAGTGACCAATTCTTCGGCACTCCACTTTCGATCTTAACACGTTTATTTTCGTAGTGACGTTTTTATGAGTTTCAACTACGCATCAATGTTCGAATGATTATAACGTGCGCTTATTAAAACTAGATAAATAAAAGTACAGCGAGAAAATTAATCGGTGCAAATATAGAAGTGCAGGAAGCGCCAATGTTGACAGCTTTAATTCCCATTGGCGCTAACACTTGTTGATTATTACGACAAGATGAAAGACATTGTGAACGAAATAGGCTCAGCATTTTCAGCCGACAGCCTGAGAGGCGTGACGTGAACGTTCAACGCGTACTTGTTGCTTTACGTGACACATACGTCGTATAAAGTACAAAAAAATAGTTTACACCGTGCTTAAGCTTTGTACAATTTTCTGCGACCGGTTTCCGGTATTTAAAGGACCCGCGCAGCTGCTACGTAAGAACGGCTCAGCGAAAAGGCCGGTGAAATTTTAAATAGAGCCACTGTTTTTAGAAAGTTGAAAAAGTGTAGTGACATGCAAGTCCCCAGCGACCGCTCAGCGAGTGCTACAAAGTAGATGGAGATTGACAACATTGTTATGTCGTGTTCCTCACCAAATAACTTGGCACCGGCTTTCGTCTCGATGTGAAGCATGGTCAGACACGTGGTACAAGTAGTACAAATTCAATTGATATCAGCGCGTGACTTTTGCTATCACTGCTCAAATTAATTTTAGCTATCTACGTTTATTAATTATATGTTCCAATGTTTATTTTGTGTCGAACTTATGTAATCATAAATTAAGTGCATTATTTAATTCATCTTAATCATCGTGTATTGTGAAGAATGTTACCAACTTTGTGGAATCAAAAAAATAATCTATACTAATATTATAAAGCTGAAGAGTTTGTTTGTTTGTTTGTTTGTTTCAACGCGCTAATCTCGGGAACTACTGGTCCAATTTGAAAAATTCCGGTGTTAGATAGCCCATTTATCGAGGAAGGTTATAGGCTATATATCATCACGCTACGACCAACAGGGGTGGAGCCACGGGGGTGAAAATAAAGTTTATTGAGTTCAATGTCTCGTTACTCTATAAATTTTGATGTATTTAAAATATTTTATAAGAGGTATTTTGCAACCCATACTAATACTATTTTAATTGAAAGATACTAATTCTTTTCAAGCGCTCTTTTCTTCAATTAAGCTGATTTTCTTTCATTTATGGCTTTGAAGCGTATTTTCTAAAAAGATAGTTCATAATAGGTTCTCGATAATAAGTATCTTTAATACTTTCTTGATGTCAATATTATTTTAATGGCAGAGATTTTTATGCATAATGAATAATAAATAATAAAATTCACATTTTTTAATCTCTAAAGCAGGCAAACGAGCAGACGGGTCTGCAGCATCTTGTCGATTCATTGCTTAAAACATTGCTTCAATCTAGATTTTCAATCCAAATGCATAACATACATCTGTATGACCACAGTGTATGACATTTAATACATATGATTAAATTGATATTGATGTAAACTGTTAAAATTAAAATCAAAGCTTTCAAACATTTTAAATCATGTTCACATTTCTAGGCAAATGTAAGGCTTCATGTTGGACATTTTCTTGGAAATTGGAAATGGTATTTCATAGCGTACCTTTTCAATACATTTGGTCTGTTCGAATACATTTATGGTGATAACATAAACATGTTGTTACCATAAATGATAACATAACATACACAAATTAAAATTGATGAATTATTTATGAAAATGATAAACAAAAGCTCGTCAAAAGTATTGAAAATTGGGAATGAAGAATAATAATTAAATTTAACAAAAGTATATCTGATACTATTGTTACGATTTACTCTTAATATTATTAATTTCAAGACTTTATAATGATGAAATATATTAATGGTAGCTCGGATTTGATTTTTGAAATATTATTTTAAAAAACTATATTGTAATAAGTCAAAAGATACTTCAATCATGCCAGCCCAATTTAAAATGAATATAACTACGGTAGAAAGTAGTTTTTAATATATTGTATGCAATTTTTAATAGTGGACTACCGACTAAACTAGTGTTTCGTCGTGTGATGGGGATTAGATAGATTGTAAGAACAAAACCACGAATACCGTGGCATGACCTACTTTTCCCTAAAAATAATCGATCAGTGAAATAGATGTATGCATAAAGCATTTCCCATACCCCACTAGGGGACACGGGGCTTCCATGACGATGGCAGCCTGTTACCGAGCCAAGCGCGACCTAGATCCGCAGGTGGTTGCCAGCTTCGCGGGTACCTACCGAATTTCCGCGATTCGAACTTAGCAGTGCGATAGAACACAGTAGAGTTTAGTTATTCAGTCATAGTTTCTCGGCAGTCCTCGAGTGTTTTGGGTGTGCGTAAGTGCATTTTACTCTATGACAAAAAGGGTGCGTCCTCGGCCCTTCTTGGGGAGGCGATCTATCTTACGATGGTTGCTACTAATAAGATAGAGGTGCCTCCACTACTCTAATCACTTAATTGGGGATAGGATATTTAGGCATTAGGGTAGTAAATATTTATATTATTATTTATATTTCTCTTCTCCATAATACTCGGGTACCACCAGAAGGACGGTACCCGGATCTTTGGAAGGCTTACGTGGGGACACGGATCCAACACGCAGAGGCCCTTTCGAGACTTTTAATGTGTTGTGGGACACCAGCCGCAGCCTGCCCATGACTGCACTATAGAGATACAGCCCTAGGCAGTCCGCGGCCGATGTAGGACTATTGCAGGGTATGGAAATTTAATAATTGGGCTATGGATTGGGATGCTAAATGGACTGGTACTGGGGACTATGGGAAACTATGGCACCTGCCTTTCTACTAAAAGAAAGTAAAAATATGTTGGCAGGTGGTGACTCGCCCTCTCACTGTATGGGCCCCCGAAATATTATTTATATTATTATTATAGCCCTTTCTCGATCACAATACTCGATATTATGAATACCTTTAATTAAGGTATGTAAAAGGTATTACACCTTAACAGCATAGATATAAAGAATATATATATAATTGTAGTTTATACAAAAATTATTGAAATGGTCCTCCGAGCCGGCGCTAAACAAAATTGTTTACGCTAAACTCAAAGATCCGTAATAAATTACTAGCATAGTTCATGTCCGCAATACATCACGCTACAATATAGTAAAATGAGTAAACAATGGCTCTATTACCGGAGAATTATTGAGTTTTACTATCCAAAGTACTACACCTACCTAAATCATAAATATGCATAGCCTGACTCATGTGCCTGCTGCGTTGTATGCATTAATATGCCATAACAATGAAATCATAATTTTTATATTTTTGTTTGTTTACTTTTATTGTATAGATTACCTTGTTAAAATTCTACTCCTTCGATACTTAATTTAATAAGTAATTTTTCATCTTTTGCATTTTTAAACATTTTGTCCCTGACCATTGAAATTTGTTCCAATAAAAATAAAACAGAAAAATGAAGTAAATACTTTCATAGAGTGAAAAAATAATAAAAATCATACTCTACATTTCATAAAAAGAAACTATTATGCATTAAATTAGCCCCCGTATTACAATACAATTTCAAAACCACGTAATAGACAGAAGACACATTACATACGATCATAGATATGGTATAAAAATCAATTTGCCGAACACAAATCATGTGGTTTTATCTTAATCTTAATATATGTATTATATATTAAGATTAAGATAGTAGTGTAGTCCTCAATTGGACTCCTAAACCACTTAACCGATTATAATAAAATTCGCACACCATGTGCAGTTCGATCCAACTTGAGAGATAGGATAGATTAAACATGTAGGTACCACGGGCGAAGCCGGGGCGGACCGCTAGTTGTCTATATATTGTAATACTGGTACATTCCGAGACATAACAATTATATCGTGGAATGCAGTGAAACTAGTAAATTATTTTATCCAAAGCGTAGTTGATCGAGATCATTGATGCTAGACTGTACTGCGTCATTTTTAGATTATTAGAACGATTTAAGCTTAGAACAGGTTTGGTCTGATTTACTGGCACTGGTAGTAAATTATATTGTAATACGAGAACAATACAAGTAATGAAACATTAAAATGTTTGTCTATTTTTGTTTTATCTATAGCACCTGTAAGAAATGCCATCGGGGATAATAAATTGTCGTCAGGCTCTTTTTCAAGGTTGTTTGGATGACTTTATAGTCTTTCTACGTATTTATAGTCTCTACATACTTCATTTCATATTAGCATTAAACATACATTTTCAACCATAGAACAAAATACTTAATAATTCGCATTCAGAAATGCCTCACATAGTCACATACCTACAGCGAATACTAGTTTCTACGCATACATTGATATCGATACATATCGATTAGGAGAAATAACTTATAATTACAAGCTCCTGTATTCACTGCGTTGTTTGCTTGTTCATTTTATCATTGTGTATTGTAACAAATATTTGATTAAATGTTGTTCGTTCATTAAAATTTAATGGCTTTTCAACTCATCACTCATATGTATGCGCTGATAAATATATCATTTTAAATATAAAACTACGCAGCAGATTTTTATGCGTTTTTTTTAATAGATTGAGTAATTCAAAAGGAAGGTTTCTATCTATAAGGTGCATAAGTGCATAATTGCATTGGCCAGTACAAGACAACGAAACAGCTCTAGTATTCGGAAGTATAAAAAAATAGTTTGGAAAATCCAAAAATGCACGCCTCATAATTTTTTTTTAATTATTATTTATTAATTATTATTTTTGTTTATTTAAGTAATAACAATTAAACCACATCGAATCAGACCCTGAAAAATGAAAAATAAAAGTATTTCGGTCGCTATCGTGTTAACAAGAAAATCCTCCGCACATACAGACACACGGACGTCCAAGACAGAACTTTTTTAAACTGTTTTTTAACTAGTTTAAATAACAAAAATGACATCAAAAATATCATGAATGTTAAAAATAGTGTTTTTTCTTAATATGTGTGTGTATGTATTATCTTACAAGTGCAATGTATGATACATAATACTCCATTGAAATGTTACATTTTTTAGGCCTAACCTTGCATTTTTTAGAGGACGCAATTTTATGTTTTTGATGTGTAGGGGGGGTCAGTGAGTAGCTAAAACCAAGTTTGTGGGGTTGCCACCCTTGTCCCACGGCCGCCATCTTGAAAATAGCGGTTGAAATGGTTTTTACGATGTATCTCTTAAACTATTTATCTGATAAAAAAAATTGTTAGCATTATTTGTTGCAAATTAAATTTTCTACAACTTTTGTCCAGTAACTTTTTGTCGTAGAACTATAAATAAAAAAGTTATAAGCGAAAACGTTCAGAAATTAGAGCTTTTTATATTTTTCAATAAAACTTTTTTTTATCATTTTACGAAGAAATGATACAGACCATTTTTGTAGATTGTTTTTCGAGGAACAACTTTTATATACAACATTTTTTCATTACGTCAATAGCTAAGGTTTTACAGCGCTCTGAAGTGAGTACTATTTTTCAGTACTCCTAACTATACATATAATGGCTATTGGCTCTTTTCCCAGACTCCAGAACAATGGAAGCACACTGCAGAACATTTCAGCCCTGCTTTTCGACGTAAAAAAAACGCGCTTCCAGACTTTAAGTCAGTTCAGTCAATAATTAATTATTAATAATATTGCAAAATTAATTATTAATTATTAAAAATATTAAAAACAATTACTGATGACAAATTATTATTAGTACACACATAATATATGTATACTGTATAGTTAAGAGTACTGAAAAATAGTACTCACTTCGGAGCGCTGTAAAATCTTAGCTATTTACTTAATGAAAAAATGTTGTATATAAAAGTTGTTCCTCAAAAAACAATCTACAATAATGGTCTGATATCATTTCTTCGTAAAATGATAAAAAAAAGTTTTATTGAAAAATATAAATATCTCTAATTTCTGAACATTTTCGCTTATAACTTTTTTATTTATAGTTCTACGACAAAAAGTTACTGGACCAAAGTTGTAGAGAATTTAATTTGCAACAAACAATGTTAACAATTTTTTTTATCAAATAAATAGTTAAAGAGATATATCGTAAAAACCATATCAACCGCTATTTTCAAGATGGCGGCCGTGGGACAAGGGTGGCGACCCCACAAACTTGGTGATAGCTTCACACTGAACCCCCCTACACATCAAAAAAATAAAATTGCGTCCTCTAAAAAATGCAACCCCAAATGTAACTTTTCAATGGAATATAAAGACATTTTAAGTTTGAAAAATCAGATGTTTTGCGCGAAGTGACAGTAGTACCCACCTCAACGCTTCGCTTATGAGGCGTGCAATAAAGAGTTTTACTGTCCTTTGTAAAAATAATACATACTCAATATTTAATCATTAAATTCCGATCCGTTAATTAAAGCATATTACTCTTAATATGTAATAATTAATAAATCTGTGAACAAAATAATCAAATGAAATTAAATAACGCTAGTTTATTCAAAGAGATATAAGTACATCAAATGTGCGCGACAATTTCTAAGAAAAATATCTGTTGAGAGTCCCGTAAGCTATTTAGTATTTAACGGGAAATTCTAATTCCCAGCAGATATTATTTTATTCAAAGATATTGCAAATGTTTTTGCATTTTAGAAGTAGGTATTCGGATAAGTTAGGATTCTTGCAATTGTAATTTTAATAATAGTAAAGGATATTTACTGTTATAACGACATGTTTCAAAAGGAAGAGTTAAACATGCATTATTTCCAGAATCTCATGGAAATGTTTACTTGATTTTCGTATAGAATTCACAAAGATCCGAAATATTTCATGTATTCAACATATTTTTTTTAACTATAAAAATGATTGCTATTTTGATACTTACTCACTTATTTGAAATTCTGATAAACTGTATTAACCAAATTACGTGGATTTTAATACCGTACAAAATAAATCATATTTTCAACATCAAATACATGAAATTTCTGGAAATATATGGATTAACACAATAAAATTATGATTAAAATTTGCGATACCTAATTAAAATTTAAAAGGAAAACACGCATTTAAGTACAAATTATTAATTAAACTGGAATTCAGCCATTATCACACACACTGTAAAGTGAATATTGTTTTATATTTAATAAAAAAATGGAAACTTATAAAATGTAGAGACATCAAATATCGTGCGCCCTATAATCTATTAACAATATAGTATAGTATCTGTGATTATTTCTTAAGTTTGATTCTATCCTAGTATCAGTAGGAATAATAAAAGTGTAGTGTCACGTATAGTATGCAAGCTTTACGTTACGCGAATCCGAATTATGGTCCTTTTTTCGTAGCGAATTTTAACTCAATAAACTAGTTCTCCATGTAATGTAAAGGGTGATTTTTTAAGAGGTATAGGATTTTATTTTCAAAAAAAACACATAAAATTTGAAAAATTTGATGTATACTTTATCGGAATCGATAGAACGATCAATATAATTTACTGTTTGAAGATGATTTCATGCAAATGCTGGCCACGGCTCCGTTTTAGATGGCCCATTCGCAAGGCCCAATTTTGGCACACTCTCTCCAACATATCGGCCGGTATATCTCGAATAAATGCCTCAATATTGGCTCCCAGTGCGTCAATCGTTGCTGGTTTATCTCTGTAGACATGAGCCTTAACATGGCCCCACAAAAAATAGTCCAAAGGCGTTAGATCACACGATCTTGACGGACGTGATCTGTCAAAAACAGTGTTGCCAAAAAGGTACCAGCAAAAAAATGACCCCTTATATCCATATAATATGTCAAATTGGATTATGATTTACCGTTTCAGGTTAATAAGTTGTGAAAGAAGTATTTTTATAATAATAATTAGTTTGCTGAAAATTATTTACCATTACTGAGATAAAATAAACTTTAACTTATGTATTTAAATACATTTAACAATGAATACGTAATACCTAGGGCAAAGCGACGGAAAATAAGAATAACAATTATATATTAATATTAATAACTATAACCAAATGTAATAATTATGAAAAAAGGAGGCTTTTAAAACTTCTCTTTTGCTTGTAGATTCTCGATCTAAACGAATCAATTTAAATACATTAATTTACTTAAAATAATAATGAAATCATACCTATATATACTCAAGTGTTTATCATTGTAAATTACTGTGACATTTATATTTATTTACATATATCATAGTTGATTCGTATCACGAAGTCGACGCGACGAGGCTTATACAATTGGCGCGTAATATATAGGTTAAACAATGTATGAAACAGGCTTTGGTCTGTTACATTTATTTGTTTCTTATGTTTTTGCCTCTATGTATGTCCTGCGTGTATGTCAAGTATCGATTAGTAAAATATGTGAAATGCATATCGAGTGTGCAAGTACTCGCTTTAAGGACCTTTAAGGCACGAAGTGTTTAATAAATTATATTAATTTATTACAATATTCATTGTTAGATCGTTATATTTGAGTTTCATTTAACACTTTTATATATAATAGAGCTATCTAGAGTCTAGAATATTGTCGGTTGCCAATAAAAAAGCAAAATTTTCAACGAATAATGAAACAGGCAATAAGACCATATACTTTTTCTTAGTACTTGCAGGAAATGTTATTAATGCTCCATATTTGTATATATTATAGATAAGTAGTTTTGAAAATAGCCCGACAACTTTTTATACTGATGATGATGTTTTAGTATTTGTTGATAAGCAATACAAATAGCTTAATATAATATAGTAATAAAAAATATCATCACATTCGACACGCTGAAATTTTAAATTAACGAGCGCTCAAGGTGCGCTCTATTATAGTAGCGTATTCGCTACTATAATAGAGCGCATCTTGATTAATATTTGAAAGGATTTTATTAAATGCGTGGTAGTAAAATATGAAACAGGCAATAAGAAAGGATATTTTACAAGAAAATCATTAGACCGTGGCAATTAGAGATTTGATAAACATCCTGCGTTATAGTATTTATTGTAAACAATAACATATCTAGTCTCGTTGTAAACACCCCACCCTCACCCAGACGCTAGAAAAAATACCATGGACATCGCAAAATATGTTTTCAATCGTGGAGATTGAACGGTCGGTACCTACACCCTTTGTACAAGGTAGAACCACCCCGCGCCTCATAAAAACATCACTAATTACGCTCAAAGAGGATTAAAGATAAACAAGCAATATGAGAATAATATACCATTTTGCTATTGAATATCCCTTTGAAGGATCGATTGAAGCATAGCACTTCCAATTAATACAGCGCTTACAATTATTTGTGGTAGCGCAAAGCTAATCGCTAACATATCGGATGATGTTATTATAATAATCCTCGTACGTAATACACAGAAGCACCTAGCGTACTGCAACATATAATAACTCTCCACAGTGATTATACTGTAGTATTGTATAACGAAATTCATATAAATTAATAATCTATCGAATTACAGCATTCGATTGTTTACGAGCTAAAAGCTTAAGCTTTAGTAGTTTTCTCTTTAGTATTCACACAATCAATTTCTTTTTAAATAGTTTTTACTATTTTTAAATACAAGATTAAAATACTGAAAAACGTATTTCCATTCGAAAACATTTTATCGAATAGCTATATGGAAATTTTTTGTAAAAACTAGTTTGTACTATAACGTAATGGAATATCTCGGAAACAAGCCTCTCTTTCATATTCCAGTATTCTATTTACATTGCAAGCAGATTATTAAGTTCTCATATATTCCAGCGAAACGCATGTATAAAAGTTATATTCATACACGTGTAACTTCAGCGAAGCTTCCTCGCTAACATCGATAATGATGTGAATTACAAATGCATTCGAGTCTAACTCTAAGCCGCTGCTCGTAAGTGGATAATCCATAGTACATCACTGTCTGTGTTGAACTAATGAAGGTCAATGTCGTTGCACCGCGTTTAGCACATTGCATTTGGCAGCCTAAATTTCAATATGGGGGTTTGGTTTATCATAGTGGCGAATGCGGAAAGCATCCATCGAGTACCATTCATTGGCAGTTTCCTCTGCGGAGTGTATACCATTACCCTTAGGGCTATATTTCCTTTAAAGCTTAGATTTGCGCCGTGAAAGCAAAGTTCCATAAATCGCTGTGTAAATGTTAGAAACTTGTGAGGAAATTGATTTCAATAGCTTGTTGACACCTTTAATTTTCTTCTGTAAACCTGGCTTAGTACGTAATAATTTGAGATACGTAGATCTAAATGTTTTATCACGTTTTATAACAACATTCCACTTTAAATATGTAATAATTCTATTGAAAGGAATGTTTTTCTCAAACAATGTTTTTTTTTTCATTTGACGCTGTAAGTTCAATACGAAAAGAAAGGCTAGTAAAGTAGAAACTAAGTAACCTAGAGCTTGTTTACAAATGAAATGAAACTAGAAAGGCATGTTTTTCTTTAAAAAACATTACGTAAACTAACAATGTAATTAGTATTGTAGAATGTAGAAGCTTCTAAATAATTAATCTCTACTATTTTATGAATAAAATTCTTCTGCTACAATGATTTTCACAGTGACTGCTAATAAACATAATTGTTTATTTAATTTTAGTGAAAATATTGTTGTTTAGTGACAGTGATTTTTAATGTGTGACATTAAATAAAATCACCTCCAAACTCACTCAGTTACCCTTGATAGCTCCCGTTTTGGCAAAACTTCTAGTGATTTTTATTAACTTTACTATAATTTTTCAATACCAGACTGATGATGACCAGAGATATGTTGCGTTGGGGACCACTGCTCCCTGCTGCTTTGCTCGCTCTGTGGATAGAAAGGTTACTTACCGTATTGGTGTGAGCGCAGTTAGTGTGCCGTGAGTTCCAACTTGCTGATCTAGTCCATTTTCCTGGCCGGTATGTCCACTGGCGGGACTATGGTCGCCAGGTGAGCAATGGACTCGTTCACTTTGTGTCTTCTTCACCAGAGATATTATAGCGTTGGAGATCCCTTAACATCCTCCCTGCTGCTTTGCTTGCTGTCAAAAACAGGTTACTAACCGTATTGGTGTGAGCGCAAGTAGTGTGCCGTGAGTCTCAGCTTGCTGATCTTGTCTATCTTCCTGGCCGGTATGGCCACTGGCGGTACGATAGTGGCCAGGTGGGCTATGGACTCGTTCATTTTGTCCCGCCGCTGCTTCTCTGCTTTGTTCCGCATCTCGCGGGGACTGTCCCTGGAAAGATAGGTTGGTGTGAAATAGGATATTCGTTTTGCTACTGTTTTGAATTGGGGGATATTTTTTTAATATGTATGACCCCGAAATGCAATCCCAGATCCATTTTATAATATTTTAAACTTTTTTGACAATTCCAAAGAACTGATCAATATTAATTAAAACAAGTTAATATTAATATCAATATACACTAAAAACCTCTCCTATTTTAAATTTAAAGAAACATTTATATGGTAAAATACGAAATTTTGGTTTGCGTAAACAATAGGATTTAACTATGTAGTAGGTATGGTAAATTAATAAGGCTGTACGAGAGATATAATTTAAAACGTATTTTCTTTTAATTAACACGTGAGATTTATATATAAATCAGCTATGCAACCAGACACTCGTTTATGTAAATTCAACAATTATTCCAAATGGAAATACATTATAAACAATATCTATAATTAAATGGTATAATGACGTATAAAACAAACTGGAGAAGTTGCAACTAAAACACCGAATATCCGATTTATTTTCGGTTAGCATAACAATTAGGAGTTTGTAGCAAAAAGCCTCTTGTTACAGCTAATTGCATGTTATACGTGATCTCTTGCTAAACATCATGTAATACGAACTAGTATATTCAACTAAATTTAGCGAAATATTAGTAATTCGAACGCTTGTATGCAATTTCAGGCCAACTATTGATCGCCTTGCGTAATATAATTCCCGACACAGATGTGAGAAAAAAGCCGAAGCTTTTTGACACAAAATGCATTATCGCTTTCAGGTCAATGAAAATCCTATTCTTTTTCACACAGCAACATTAGAAATAGAACAATACAAGATATAAGATTAAAAACATATTCGGTATATTAATATGTATTAATTTACACTGTAGTGTAAAAAATATATTAAAATATATCAAGTACATGCATTTCATGAGTTACAACTTTCACGAATGAAATAATCTCGGACAGAACCTACAAAGTTCCGAGAACAGTTTAAATTACAACCGAGCTTTTTCCTGGAATGTTGGAAATATTAAAGTTTTCTCGTTTACATGGTTATATACTGGACACACACGTTATGAAGGAAACGAAAAAGGATTTGCGATGACATTCCTTTTGAGAGAATGTTCAACAAGTTGATTTATCTAGCTTGTACTAATTTATAAATCTTTACAGAGACCGGGCATTCTTGCTAAAGTTGCTTAAATTTTTTCTCAATTCTTAGTTTCAATAATTATAATACATACCTATTTCACTTAATCTGGGCGTATGGATATGTGCCTGCCATGACGAGCAAAACGACGCGTGACGGGCACTACCTATAACTTTTCCTCGGACCGTTTCGCCGGATTTTTTACCACTTATTATAGAATATTTTCCGAAACTTTTTCCTAAAGTTACATTTGACAATTTTCAACTGATATCATTATTATATAACCTATACTATATGGTGACAATATTTTAATGAATTTGCAAGTCACAAACAAATGTTGAGTTCTCTTATGACGCGAATTTAAAAACATCCTTAAAATATTTCACGATGCACTTCACGAAGAAAGGACTTTATTGTAAAAATATTTAAAACTGTAGCAATTAGTCAAATGGAAAAATTTTACTTGTTCCAAAGGTTCAACTGCGAAGACAAGAAATATATTGTGACGCTCTTTGTTCATTTGAAAAATATTTTGTATTGTCATTTCGTTCTTAAGTTTTTACTATTAAATGATTCTTGTTCAATGAAAATTGTTTCTTTATTATATGGGAATTGGGATGGATTAATATATTGAAGAAAGTTTTTAAGGTTTGTAAAGTAATAGTGCAGTAGATATCACAGGGAAATAGGTCATAAAAGTATATTTCGTTCGATCCTTCTATAATATATTAGATATAATTTTATTTATTTGATATAACAATAATTTAGTAACCCTGAGTTTTTTGCGTACTAATAGCACCTAGGATATTTTTCCGAGTATACAGTACATGGAACATGCTTCCTGAGTATGTGTTCCCCGACGAGTGAACAAGTATGGGGGTCTTCAAGCGAAGAGTGAACGGGTACCTTCTAGGGAAGCGCGCTCCATCATAGGCCACATCTCAGCTTACCATCAGGCGAGATCGTGGTCAAGCGCTTCCCTATCACACAATAAAATAAAAAAAATACAGTATATCCCAAGAATATAATATATATTACATGTATATTAGAGTCCCACTTAACTTTTAATAAAAATCGCTACCGACAACGTGTGGTTCAACGCTTCACGGTAATATTCTCATATTAACTAGTAATAAGCAATAAGCAATATTAATGAAGAGCCAGAATATGTTTTTTCCTTTTCTAAAATTATATTTTGTGCTTTTTTATTAATAAATTACATTATTGTACGAAAATGTATGCTATTTCCACATTTGTTTGAGCGTATCCACGCTCAATAATTCCGAAATTACCACACAAATTTCAAACGATTCGAGCATGAAATGTCTCGAACAAACGTAATATCATGGACTGGGTAATTCCATGTTACATCAGCTTAAATATTGGACACAGGATCAACAAACTAATAGGGTTGATAGAGAATGAAACTCAATGAAAATTGGAGGCTTTGACGATTACGTATCGATATTATATTGCTAATATTCCTAATATTGATGAAATTCCTGTGTTTGCTTTTGCGGGACTAGTTTTTAATTAAAGGTGGATGAGTATTATCTTAGAAGCCACATTCGTAGATATGCAAACGGAATGAATGCCTATTGCATGAAGTTATTATACGATACATAGTTATAAGATAAAAAAAAGTTTTTAAATAGTATGAGTATCTATAGGCTTTTAAAGTGAAACTTTTATTACATCGTCTCAAACTTTTTGGTCTTTGTAGCGCATGTCGCGTGTATCGCGGCTGCCAAGTAGGTATACCTACTCGGCAGCCGACCGTCACGCGACATGCGCTACACAAAGCAGTGTTCGGAACCGTTCGAACAGTTTCACTTTTACCGTGGTTTTATAAAACCACACAACATTTTTTTTTTGTTTGAATACTCGAACTAAAACTGTTTTACGACATAGAAAATAAAAATTTCATAATACTTGTAGAAATATTTTGTTGTTATAATTTGCTAAAAATGTCTCTTGAAGAATTAATATTTTCCGTTATTAACGTCAGCACCTATATTTTTAGATGGACTCAAAAGGTACGCTTATTAAATTTTTTCTCTGAATTTAATTGTTTGCTTCAACGTCCTTTATAAAGATTTTCAACGCGTTATGAAAATTATATTAATTACGATTTTGTCGTATATCCATCGTAATAAAAATGCAGCCTTGTGCTAGTAGCAGAAAGTTTAAATAGATATTAAAATGTAGGTACACGAACAATTAATTTTGAAGTGAGAGTAGATTGGTAGTAGTTTTGTTGCAGCGTTAAAAAATAGCAAATAAACACAAAATTGACGGAATTCATGGCTGAAAATCATATCGATTTCATGGTTGGTAACATATCGTAACTTCACATTTAATAACTGAATATGATAATATGGCAATTGTCCGAAATGACGGATCTCTGCTGACACTTCCCGCGAAGTAAACTTTAATAGGTAATGCAACAATTAATAATTTTTATAAAATGTGTATTTATTTCATATTATTTAATTTTTAATAAAAGTATTCCATTGTTATTATTTTACAGTTAACAACTTTACAATTAATTAAAGGAAACGAGAAAAACAATATGTGCAAGATTTAATGATTCCAAGAAGTGAAGAATATCGCTAACGTCTCGACGAAGGGCTAATGGTTGTAAGATAATGTGTTTGTAATTTAAGACGAAGAAGCTGGAAAGGTTTTATAAACAAAGAGTAACCTTTAGATCACAAAGAATCTACTTAAACAATGTATTCTTTGTTATAGAAACTTTCTTGAGGTAAGATGACACTAGGGCCTACTTGCGCGTTGATATCTACTTAGAGAGCACTAGCGCACGCCCCGTCTCTGTCCGGGAAGCTTTTTGAATTTTTTTACAGTTTTCGCGGTCATCTAATAGAAGAGATATTTGAAATTTCAGGTATTTTCTAGATAGTAGTGTTACCCGACTTTCTTTTATATTTATAGGTCAGCTCGATAAATCAAAATAAATCGATTTAATTAAAGTGTGTATGGGCAGTTTTTAAGTTTCAAGTTCTCAGAATTTAAACAAGAAATATGAGATATGAAAGCTTTAAAATCCATGATATCAATATAATAGAATAATCTTGAATGCCTATATGCTATTACAATCTTGAACTACTTAAATTGTATATTTCTAGTGTATTTCTAATCTATCTTTCTTTCTTGTACTATCCGTGATTTATCCTCTAACTGGTTATCCAAACTGTCGAGCAAACGGGGTGTCACATTAAACTCTACTCCAATCTACAGTCTGCACTACAGACACTTGTTGAATCTGAGATTGCGCTACGAGTGTGAGACGTGATCGAATAAATTCGATGATATGAGATTTTCCGCAGTTTACATTCGGATGGTAGTTGAGTGTATCGTTTTGAGGATAATATTTAGGATGATCTTTTAGGTTGTGGTTTCGCATTTATACGTGGCCTTACGTCTTTGTATTATATTTCTAATTTAGACCTATTTGTTATAATATGCATTTGCTCGTTATGCGTGGGATGTATTAAAGAACGCTTAAATAAAATATATTGTTGTTCCACTACCTTGTTATGAAACAAATGAAGGAATTATGTACACTAATAGAACCTAATAGCATACAATTGCAAATGAAAAGAATACTAAGAATTTTTCTTCGAGCTATTTTTAAAACATTGTTATAGTCTGTTACACATGTATTATACGGAACATTGCAGACATTTACAATTAATCCTACGCAACTCGTTAGTACGGCACTGAGAGTATGAACAATCAAAATGCGAAATCTATTGTTAAATCCCCTGTAATTCAGAAGCGCGCCCTACACGCCGAACGAATGTTATACAGATAATGTGAGGATATTGCAATTAATACCCTTTTGAACGTAGTATGGGCTTGTACAATGTACGTACATGGTTGTATCGCCAGACAATTTAAGCCGATTTTCAATAGAAAGAGTGACAATTGTTCACGTATGTAAGGGTAGAAATACCGAATACGCTACAAATATAACACCAAAATTGTTTTTGGGGAGCGCAATTAAACAGTTCGCTTACACACGTAGGAATATCAGTACTCAATCAACTGTAAGGAAAACATTATAGGATTTGAACGGGGTATTAGTGTTCTATTTCGTCATGCCGGGGCTGGGGGTTTCCTATAATCAAAGTTTTAGGTATTTTTAGAAAGTATTTACAACTTCACACTTTTAATACTTTAAATTCCTTCTTATTGATAGTTAAGACATCGTTTACGACCAAAAAATGTGATTAAATTAAGTAAACTGCGAAGACAAAGTTTATAATGTAGCTTATGTATTTAACGTTATTTGCGGATGCATAGTATTGCAATTTATTAATAGACACTGCGTGATGATGAAGAGGCATTCTACACTGTATGTGCTATTTTAAGGCCCATTTATCGCTCCTATTATTTTAACGGTGAGGCCTTACAATACAATTTCAACGAAATAATATGAGGTTGCACCTTTCCAAATATTCATCTTAAATGCATTTTCTCTAAAGTGCAGTGGACATAGATACTCTATCTACTTAATCTTGCACCACAATACATTCAAAGTCAAAAAATGGGTATTTCATCTTTGTTTCTATACAGTACACTTGTCCATTCTCAGTTCTATAAATTATCACGTAACAAGCGTAACAATCTGTAGATATCAGGTGCCCACATTGTGACGAGACTCACATAACCTTTGCTTGTGTGCGTGCCATTGTGCTAGTGTTTGTATAAATATATTATTCAGGCGTGTTGCTAACGCGAATATCTATTGTGTAAGGTCAGCTGTTATAACAATATGTTGTGAGTGTCTATGAACTATCGTATTCAACTACCATCAGTGTAGATACTAGGGAAATCCCGTGTCCTCTAGTGGGGTATGAAGTAGATGCATTATTCATATACAATATGTTTTATTGATCGGTTTTCTTTTAGGGACAAGTAGGTGATCAGCCTTCTATTTCCTGCCAGACGAAGACTTTTCTCGAACCCAGGACCCCTCAGTCAGTTCTGCGTTCACGCGTTATCCACTGTAACATGGAGGCGGTCGAGTGCGTACTAGGGACTACTAAAAATTTCAATTTTACTAATTGAGTGAACGGGATCAATTTAGAGCTTTTAGCTTTGTCTGATTTTGAGTGCATGTGATCCGATTTTGTGAAATTTTGTTTATTTTGAACCGTTCAATCAAAACTAATTTATGACCATGAGCCGAATCGATAGAAAGGGAATTCGATTCAGCTATTTAATGTAGTATGTAGAATATTATGCTATAACTAGACATTGTTGTTTACAAAGTTGGAGAACTATGTTGAAATCATATCCAATATGTGTAGGTATATTATAGTAACAAGATACTTTTATTACAAGGTATTTAAAAACGGTCAAATCATTACTTTAATCCGTCCACCTGTTTATTAAATTACAAAACAACGTTAATTTTAAAGGAAATATCTGTCTTCCAGTTCGTTTAAAACGTATCTCAATACAATACAATACCCGAAATTTTGTGGGTCATTACAACAGGATGGCGGTTCTACAGGGGTCTTAGTACGCAATGACAAAAAGAAAAATGATGATCAGAACGCTGATACCGGATACCTTAAGATACTGTAATATAAAATATTACAGTATCTTAAGATAAAATTTTATAGTATCTTCACCGTGTGTGACGCGCTTTAGGCTCTTAGCATTTATTATATCTACATTTTTTGGCAATCTTCTTTATAAAGCTTAAACTCAAACATATATTCAACTAGACTACTTCTAGAAGCACTTTTGAATAGTCACATTTCATAGAAATTATTTACAATCGGATTAAAACGCAGTCTATACAAAGTAGAGCAATACAAGAAACTCTATAATAGCTCTTTTATCATAATATTAGTTATATACATTATTTTATTAGGTATATGTACAAAGCTAAGATTATTATTGCACATTTCTATACTGAATTGATGTTTGTTTAGCGCCATCTAGCGGAATAATTAGCAGGAGCTTGATTGGGGCGAACCACTAATTGCAACGGTTCAACGACGATTCTAATAAACTGTATTCAATATGAGCTATACGTTAACTTTAAACAACATATTGTCTCCACTTTAAATACATAGTACTTATATTGTACATTGTAATAATTTCTAAAATAAAGATTAGATAAAATATAATTATTATGTTACTAGCGGTCCGCCCAGGCTTCGCCCGTGGTACATATTTACGTTTTCTCTACATAAAAACCATCCTCGTTCTTCAAGGAATATAATAAAAAAAGAATTATCGAAATCGGTTCAGACTTCAGCCGTTCTCGAGTTATGCGCTTACCAACACATTTTGCGATTCATTTTTATATATAAGAAGACTAGCGGTCCGCCCCGGCTTCGCCCGTGGTACATATGAAAAATAGATGTTGGCCGATTCTCAGACTTACCCGATATGCACAGAAAATTTCATGAGAATCGGTCCACCCGTTTCGGAGGAGTATACAGACTAACATTGTGACACGAGAATTTTATATACAATACTAGCGGTCCGCCCCGGCTTCGCCCGTGGTACATATGAAAAATAGATGTTGGCCGATTCAAACTCAAACTCAAACTCAAACTCAAACATTTATTTATTCAATTAGACTTCTTCTAGAAGCACTTTTGAAACGTCATTAAGTACATATTTTTAACATTTACCACCGATTCGGAAAGCAGTATCTACGGAGAAGAATCGGCAAGAAACTCCATAGTTGCTCTTTTTAATCATGTCAGATTTACAATTTTACAAATTACATATGTAATATCATAATATATTATCATAATATGCCAAAGAACTGTCCTGTGGTTTTTACGCGACAACCCTCCATGGGTTTTTATCTTCCATATATTCCTTAATACTGTAATAGGCTCTCTGGACAAGTACATTTTTTATATAAGTTTTAAATTTATAACTACTAAACTCTTTAATATTATGAGGAATTCTGTTGTAGAAGCGTATACCTTGGCCCATAAATGAATTTTTAACTTTAGCTAGCCGGAAAAATGGCATTTCAATTTTATTTCTGTTTCTTGTGCCATAACAATGTCTATCTCCTACTTTTGTGTGTAAGTAAGCGTTATTATGTACATATAAAATATTATTAAATATATACTGCGACGGTACAGTAAGGATACCAGTATTCTTAAAGAGATCTCTTAGTGAGTCTCGAGCACGCAAATTATATATAGAGCGTATGGCTCTTTTCTGTAATATAAATATAGTTTCTATATCTGCAGCCCTGCCCCATAGCAGAATTCCATAGGACATTATGCTATGAAAGTAGCTAAAGTAAACCAATCTAGCCGTTTCTTCATCGGTGAGATGCCTTATTCTTCTAACTGCATATGCAGCTGAGCTGAGCTTAGCAGCGGTGGTGGTAACATGAGCCCCCCATTGAAGCTTCTCATCTAATGTCAAACCAAGAAAAACAGTCGATTCCACAGGGTATAATACCTCCCCGTTTAAAATAATATTCCTTTTCACCTTTTTTACATTTGGGAGGATAAATTCTACACAATTTGTTTTTTTTGTATTTAATAGTAAATTATTAGCACTAAACCAATTGGATATGCGTAAAAGAGCAGAGTTTACTTCGTCAACATTTGTGTCATGTCTATCCACATTAAATATTAATGAGGTGTCATCTGCAAACAGTACTATTTCACACATATCCTGCAAATAATAAGGTAGGTCATTAATATACACTAAGAACAAAAACGGTCCTAAGATAGATCCCTGCGGAACACCTATGTTAATCGGCGCACCGCGAGATTTCTCTCCATTAACGACAACGGTTTGTACCCTGTTCTGAAGATATGAAGCTATGAGATCCTGAGCTAAACCTTTGATACCATAAAAATTTAGTTTCCGTAATAGAGTGGAATGTTCTACACAGTCGAAAGCCTTAGAAAGGTCGCAGAATATCCCCAAAGCATTCTTTGAATTTTCCCATGCTTTGTATATATGTGATAAAAGAGCTACTCCGGCATCAGTGGTAGAGCGCCCCTTTGTGAAACCATACTGTTTGGCGTGCAGTAAACCATTTGATGCAAAATGACTATTTAATTGGTTTAAAATTAGTTTCTCGAAGACTTTGCTCAAAGTTGGTAATATGGAAATTGGCCTATAGTTATTACTGTCTTCTTGGTCACCACTTTTAAATAAAGGAATAACTTTGCTAAACTTTAGTAAATCAGGGAATATACCACAGTCGCAACACCGATTAAATATAAACGCTAGTTGATTGGCAATGTTTTCTATGATATTATTTACTAAATTTACAGACATACCCCAGAGATCACATGTTTTTTTTAAATTTAACGTTTTAAAAGTTTTAACAATTTTATCAGCAGTCACGTGTCGCAATTCAAATAATTTGTTACACTCAGCAACGTGATCCCTCAATAAAGACTCTGCAAGCGCTGAAGACGAATTTAAATTCTTAGTTAAACTAGCAGGGACACTACTAAAGAAATCTTCAAAAGCAAGCGCAACATCAGCACTTTTGTCAATGACCCTACCAGAATTGACAAGTTTTTATGGTACTATCGTTTGATCGGATTTTGCCCAATTCACCATTAATAATTGTCCAAACCGTTTTAACTTTATTGTCTGAGTTGCGTATTTTGTCTCTGATATACAAACTCTTGGCAGTGAAACAAACTTTTTTAAATGTTTTTGAATAATTTCTAACATAACTAAGAAATGACAAGTCTTTGTTATATTGTTTCATACCATATAACTCGTAAAGAACGTTCCTGCATCTGTGTATACTAGGAGTTGCCCATTGGCTGAATGGTAAATCCTTGGTAATAGTTAAAGATTTAATTTTAAATATTTTTTCATATTCACTATGAATGAACTTAAAAAGATTTGTAAACATTTCACAAGGATTTTTATGAAAGGATTGATTATTCAGGTCAGGTAGTTTATTATCAATATTATTTCTAAATGTATGAATGCCTTTTCTAGTTATTGGCCTAACATTAATTCTTTTAAATGTAGGTATGCAATCCCATTCAAAAACTACTTTCTATTCTCGGATTCTCAGACTTACCCGATATGCACAGAAAATTTCATGAGAATCGGTCCACCCGTTTCGGAGGAGTATGCAGACTAACATTGTGACACGAGAATTTTATATATATAAAAGCTTTATAAAAGATGTTATAGTGTATTCTAGTAAATTCCTACTGAATAGAAATTTGGCATTAAAATTCGTGTAATATTCAATTTGACACGCTCCCACGTTTGTTTAGCTTGCAATGGTTTTAGAAATAAACGGTCATGTTGTTAGATGGTTCGTTGATAGCCGATTGTTGTTGTGTACACATTACAATGGAATTTAACAATTTATTAGGATTAAAAGCAATAAGATTGTGTTAATTTTTCAACAGACTTATACAAAGGGAGGTATGAAATCGACTCTATTTTTTTTGGTTTATTAGCACAGATATTTCGATTGGGTGAAACGATTATGATGGTTCTTTTTTTTTAAGTGAAAACTTCTTTAGAGGCGTTGGGTATAAAATCTTAAACTCGCGTCAGGACACGTGACCCTGATCGAAAAAGCGTAAGACGGATGGATATCAAACATGCTCAACGTTAATAATCAAGTTTTCACTTCTGCCGGCACTCCCGGAGTGCAACCCGTCTTTTTTTCTTTGAAAGACTTCCGGTTGGTGCTATTTAAATTTTGCCCAGTTTGAAAATATGAATGCGGTTTAGTTTTCTATTACCTACCTATTTGATCATACGTCGTTTTAGGCCTTACGTTAGGTTTAAATCCATAGTATTAAATGTATAATTTTATCACGTTTTTAGTAATTAATGTGACGATTTTATCCTTAACATTTTCACTGACTATGCAGCATATGCATTTGACGAATCAATATCTGCTACGAGATGGTTCTTAGATTACGAGAACAATCACCCTCCGGTATCCTACGCTTGATTTATATACGTATGAAGTTTGATGTGATGTGATTCATAATAATGCTATAGAGACAGGATATTAATTGCCAACCAGAGGGAGCTGCAACTGGATATTCGATATCTTACAATCTCAAAAGGCAATATATGATACAAAGCTTTGATATGCTGGGTATTCTGGGGCTAGTTAGTGGATAGTTACAGAAGAACTTACTATAAAAATTGAGGTTGACTATAATAATTCTCAGTTATATGGATAATTTTAAAGTGAAACTTTTATTACATCGTCTCAAACTTTTTGGTCTGTGTAGCGCATGTCGCGTGTATCGCGGCTGCCGAGTAGATATCTACTCGGCAGCCGACCGTCACGCGACATGCGCTACACAAAGCAGTGTTTGGAACCGTTCGAACAGTTTCACTTTTACCGTGGTTTCATAAAACCACACAACATTTTTTTAATAGTATGATACAATTCATTATTTTGAACATTAACGTTTATAGAGTGGGTTAGTAAAAAATACTTTAAATACTTGGACGGATATTGAAAATAGCCGATTGTAAAGCACTGAACAAAATTTCATGAAATTTAGTATGGAGATATTTTGATACCCGAGAAAGGACATAGACTACTTTTTATCCCGGGAAAATGACGCAATCCCGGAAATCCCACGGGAACGGAAACTATGCGGGTTTTTCTTTGACTGCGCGGGCGAAAACCTAGTTAGATATTATACAGGGTGTCCCAAAAAGTAGTGATGAACGGAAGCTGGGAGGTAGAGGACCTAGAGAGCTATCCGAATCACCCCCATGTATGTTATGCGATTTTTCGTATTTTCGGAGTTATGACATTTTTTTCAATTTTTCATCTATCGCTGAGTACGATGAGATTTTTATTTATGGTGACGTGACTTATTGCGCTAGATGCTTGATTTTTTTTTGTGTGGTAAGCTGAAAGATAGGCCAATTCAGTATGGTAACATTTACTATCGTTAGATCTTCGAATGGAATAAAAAAAGAATTAAATGCCAAGAAAGATAAAATTACCCAGTATGTTCACAACTTCAAGGGCCCATAAAAAAATAAAATCACATAAAAAAAGTTTTCCATTTGGCTTTTAAAAACTCGCTCTATCTATCAGGTAGCTACCCTAAAAATTTCATTTTATTATTCAGAAGGCTTCAATCGAAAAATTGAAATCTAAATGTGGTAAGTGCAAAAATTTTATTAACATGATGATCATTAAAACCAAATTAAAACCCATAAATAGGTGTTTAATTACCAGAAATTTTTAAAATAACCCCGCTGTTGCTCAATGCAAGTGCGACATCACCGTAAAAAGTTGTCTTTTAAATGTCTGAATGCCCTTTTATCATTTTTAATGGTTTCTTCTGCTACTATGAATTTCCGGGTTATTTCGTCCAAATTGTAGCATTCTCTCAAGTAGCCGAGGTCTTTTTAGTATCCCCATTGAAACAAATCAATGGGGCTTAGGTCGAGGGACCGTGCAGGCCAGGCTTTAAGGCAGGCGTCACCAGCGCATGCGCAGGCTGCAACGACCAATCCATCTTTCAGGGTATCTTTGCCCTTTAGCCTGGCCTCGACGGTCCCCGGACATAAACCCTATTGATTTTTTTCCGTGGGGATACTACAAAGACGAGAGACTGCCACAATTTGAACGAAATAACCTGGAAATTCATAGTAGCAGAAGAAACCATTAAAAATGATAAAAGGGCATTCAGACATTTAAAAGACAACTTTTTACGGTGATGTCGCACTTGCACTGAGCAATAGCGGGGTCATTTTAAAAATTTCTGGTAATTAAACACCTTGTTATTGGTTTTAATTTGTTTTTATTAATCATCATGTTAATTCAATTTTTGCACTTACCTCATTTAGATTTCAATTTTTCGATTGAAGCCTTCTGAATAATAAAATGAAATTTTCAGGGTAGCTACCTGATAGATAGAGCAAGTTTTTAAAAGCCAAATGGAAAACTTTTTTTATGTGATTTTATTTTTTTACAGGCCCTTGAAGTGGAGAACATACTGGGTAATTTTATCTTTCTTGGCATTTTAATTCTTTTTTTTATTCCATTCAAAGATCTAACGATAGTAAATGTTACCATACTGAATTGGCCTATCTTTCAGCTTAGCACACAAAAAAAATCAAGCACCTTCCGCAATAATTGACGTCACCATGAGTGAAAATATCACCGTACTCGGCGATAGGTGAAAAATTGAAAAAAACGTCATAACTCCGAAAATACGAAAAATCGCATAACATACATGGGGGTGATTCGGATAGCCCTTTAGGTCCTCTACCTCCCAGCTTCCGTTCATCACTACTTTTTGGGACACCCTGTATATTAGAAAATTTAACTTGAATTTTTCTTATGTCACTGTTGTGACAACACTGTCCTTTGTCTGTGGTTCTATTTCTTCTTGTAGGTACGCGGTGTGTAGTGTGTAAAGGCATTAGGCAATGTGCTTCTAGAAACAATATAAATAAGTTTAAGTAATCGCTGTTTTCATTTAAACCCATAACTTAATTCGCGCATCCGTATCGCTAAGTACCGACCAAACGTACATCATTTGTTTATAGCAATAAAATATTATTATTAAAGAAGGGCACGTGAAGCGAAAAGTGAAAAGCCATTTACAGTGAAATAATTGCCATTCATTATAAGGTGACTATAAGTGCTAAATATTATCTATAATATGTTACATGCAAATTTTCCGCGATAAATGCTTAGCGCTTGTAAATCAGAGTACCTACCTACATAATAAACATTACGTAATTTCTTTTTTAATTGGATAATAGGTATAGAAATAAACTATTTTATTTTGAAGCCTACCATTTTGAAAACTTGTTAAGAGTTGGCAGAGATGTGTGGCCTAGGTTTAAAAACATTTTTAGTGTAGTGAATAAAAAATATGCTTAGCTATATCAAATTCAATGAATGAATAACATTTATATTTTCAATACTATTGCAAATAATCATCAAAGTAGATATTATTACTATGCATCATATGCATTAAGTTTCCATCTACAACCTTAACAGTATAAAAGTGACATAAAATGAAAATTATATACGTTATGTGACATCCGATCTTTTTTATTATTATTTTTTGTATTTATTGTCCTATCACGCTTTCATATTCTGAATGGACCTTAGCCTGCAGAAATATGATGACATGATATTTACATAGAGATAGCGAACACCTCTAAAGGGTAATTGGTAATAAATGCAACCCAGTTATAATTAATCAAAAAATAATTACCTAACTTCACTAAAGGCAATTAAATTAAATGAATAATTATAATTAATCTGTCCACAATGTCAAGTATTAATTACATATATGATGGAAACGAAAACATTCCTACTTGATTCCAATGTTGTTTTGAAATAAACACAGTGATAATCACAAGACTATAAAACATGCGATAATTAATGTTTAGAAGACCTTTATCGATTTGTGGAGACATCATGACGCCTTAGTCTATTTTAGAAATTATCTCTTCCATACAATGTTACGGGGCCGGAGGTACGAGCCATATAAAATTTAATAAATGGTCGATCGAATTGAAAACACAAATATAACGACGTAAAATATACACGTGTGAAATATCTTTCGATGTCCGTGGATCGTTTCATAAAATTCTTTCTAGAACAATCGGGAATGCAAAATTTGGTTAATTATGATAAGCTTTAGTTTATGTTAAACCCATAGACTTATCAAATGTCATATATACAATAGAGCATAGAATACTCTGAAAGAGTTCACGACTATATGCACTGAAACTGAATATCTACCCGTGCAAAACCACGCTCTTTCATGCGAACATCAAATCTACAGTTACTCAGCCATAGTCCAATTTCATATTGGATTCCTACAACGTAAAACGTAACGTAAAAAAGAACTATCTTCAATACATTTTACATATTGCGATTTGTATTTATTATACTAATAAAGATATAATTTATAACATGCAAATAAACTAAAACTAAGAACAACTGGCGGTGATCGCTTCAAAGTAATTTCTTCAAACAAACTTGGCACAAGAAAGGAATTAAAGGGATGGATGAATTAAATTTATATGCCACTCATTATACAAATTTGAGTCGATCATTACAATGATACAAATTAAATTAAATTTTATTCTCTCTTGCTAAAGTAAAAGAGAGCAACATTTCATTTTCAGTATTACTAAGGGAAACTTCATTATTGAATGTAACCAGATATCTCGGGCTACAGTATCAGAATAAATAATATGTATATTGTAGTATGGAAAATTAATTTCGTTGATCTGGATTTTATTAAAGCTTTTATTATACTCGATCGACATAACGACAATAATGTTGCGCTTAAATAATTTAAAACAATAATTGGGATTGATTATGTTGAGTCTTTCATAAAATAAAATTAATACGCAACTTATTCAACGCATTCTAATAGAAGCAAATTAAATGATCAAAGCGTCACACGGTCGATATTGAAAAAGGCACAAAAGTTTTTATAACATAAAGCAAATACTCATACACTCAAATGTATAAAATAGAAGCAAGCAACGCTTTTAAATGATTTGCTCCATGTGTACTCTGCATGCTAGCCAAAGCTTTGATGGTATTTTTGTTTACCTTTCTTTATGATACAAATGTATCGGATATTTATTTACTCCATACAGAACTGTGATTGATTGGTTATTCCGAATATCCGATTTAGTATTTAGTTGTCATTTTATTTATTTGGATTGTAAAATGTACAGTTATCGATTTTTGTGCTTTTCCTTTCTAGTCTGTTTTAATAGATTTTTTTATGGTTTATCTTTATGCTATTGAAAAGAACTGTTTTTTCTTTAATTTCGTACTCTATCTCAACTCAACATAGAAATCATTGTTTGACAGACAGATGTCGTCTTGTTCACTACAATTAACAAAGTTAATTATTCATAACCCTATAGTCATAAATCATTACCCCTAAAACCAAGAAGCTTATATCTAATACACTGGAGATTTCAGTATGAACCAAGTATGAACATTAACTTGTAACGTGACGTTGAATGACGCCTGTATGGTTTTTTATCCCTTTCACACCTAGGTAGTTGGTTAGTATAACTAAACTTCATGAATAATGTAGAATTAAAAAATCTACTGATATATTAGGGAAAATATATTCAGTGTTTTTGGAAAGTTTCGCTATTACATCATAATAATTAATTCTGTTTATTTTTAAAGCGAGTGTTAAATATTTTTTCCAGGCGTTACATCTGAAAATCTTTCCCATGCTTGCATTACACAAAACCCTTCAAACCAATCCATCCAAATACCCAAACCTTAAACCTCTTCACAACCCCTTTGTTGAAATGTATGATGTTGAGCAATACGCGACGTGGCACCTACACAATATATGCACATTCCGCATGCTCGATTTACTGTCAAATAATAATTGAGTCTCCGCCCACCCGTTACTAAGCTGCAACGAAGCAAATTTGTGAAAGCAAGAGACTATTGACAAATACAGATAACCTCGCGAATATGTAAGCTCTGCGTCGCCTTTGCCCCGATAAACAAAAACATAATAATACCATACACCGGTCAAAAGGTCAAAGATACACGTGCTCTTGTAATTAAGATACACTAAGCTCGTTTATATTTTTTTTCGCACAACATAATTAGGAATAGTACTTAGTATAATGCACCAACGTAAAGAGCGCCGGTGTGATGCCAAAACTAAATATAGCGTGCCATTCGCCATTAAAATCTATTACAGCGACTGATCGCCAAGTTGCATTATAGAATGAGGTGTAAAAACTTTCGCTGAAGAGAAATGTGTATGATAATATTATTTAATGTTACGGAATTGGAACATTCTAGAATAGCAAACATCTTTGGAATCATCTAGATGTTATGATACTCACAGAATATAGGTGGTGAATCACAAGAGTGCGTTGGCCTGCTGATAAAAATAACTAAATGTCTAACTAATTTTACCTTAGTTAACTCTCAGTAATTGCTGGAATCAACAAGAACGGTTGTTTTTCAAGTAAATTTCCAAAAAACCCTTTTGTCATGAACATAATAGGTTTTGTTGGAATATCGAGAAGGTCGTGGGTGGGATTCAATGGATTTTTGGTAAACGTTTGTTTTCATATGCGATAATTATTTCACTCATTAAAATTTTCCAATTGAAGTATAAACACATAATATACCTGCATATAATATCTTTGCTTTATTAAAAGTAAATAATGAATATATAACAATTATCTCCTAAGCAAAATCTAGTTCTTATATGATATCTAATATTCTATCTGGACACATGAACAATGAACAGATTTCTATAGGTATTTGCAATTTCATAGACTCTGATCAAACATCTGGATTGACGTGTGACGTAGTATGTTAGTATTGAATAACACACCTCAATAACAGCCCCTTAGGTCCTGAACAAAGGATAGGCCTAGACAAGCCTTGCGGCAAATGTGAACCAATTTCTAGGGAGTTCAACATGTATACATGTTATCATAAATATGTTTATCTTAAGGAACAATGAAGACTTTAAATATTGTGGCAAGTTAAAACCAAAACGAACACACACGGACTCGAATAATGTCGTTAATTTACGGTGTGAATTCATGGCACTAATGTGGAGCCACCATAACATACCTACCATGTGAATATTCATCTATAGCGTGAACCACAACATTATTCATTGAAAAAGAAAAATGACGCCACAGTGCCACCAATTTCCAAAAAAAATAAATCTCGTCTTCCAATTAAAGGTTGTACTTAAAATTATGCTCGTGTAATTTATAAGCCTAATCGAGTGACCATTGTTTTTGAAAAATGTTCTTATGTTCAAAATGGAATACTACTGGGTTATAATCCCAATAGACGTCAGTTCGAACTGCCAACACCTGGTAACCCTGCCATTTTTTATTTTATATTCTTGAATGAAATGTCCTTAACACCATCGAAAAAGGTTTTTTTTATATATTTATAAACCATTCACATTCTAAATGTTATTTTAATGCGTCAACATGTTTTATAATAATGTTTATTCAATACATATTTAATCGTTCATAATCTTTGTTAAATGAAACAAAAACCACTTATTGGTGGTGAAACATTGAAATATTTAATAATTGAAAGACACACCAATTAACCTTTTAATGTAAATTGTTATACGCTTAAAGCATCTCTGCCAATTAAAATAAACGTTAATTATAAATGATATGTTCAATATACGTATATGCTCTAAGTTTTATGGGAGTTGGGTTTTATTAATAAGCGACTTATCCTTTTAAATCCAGAGTTAGGAATTTGTTTAAAAATTTATAAAATAAAGATGATTTTTTTTAAATCTGGGGTTGACTTCGGTTTTCTATATTATACCTTATCACCAATATTTAATTAAAAAAAAAATAATGACAGCATCACCATAATAAAGTCATAATTTTTTTGTTTTGATTAATTAAATATTGGTGATAACCACCATAAAATTATGTATTACAGTCAGTCGACGATCATCAAATAAAAGAGCAAAGGTATGTATTCATGCAATTAAACACCGTAACCAAACATTCACAAGCATATAATTAACCATTAAAACTTTTTTTTTCGCACAAAACGTTTTAATGAAAGAACTTCTCTTGCAAAGCCATTATAATCAATTCATAATATTTTTACTTGCGTAAAATCAATACAGCGTTTGCAACGGCATAATTGTAACATGTAATACATATTTATTTCACAACATAAGGATCAAGCGAAATGAAGTAGAAATTATTTTTTTTAATTTCTAGTAAATTATTTTCTTATTTTCCAACACGGTTCTTTACCTCTAGATGCGCTCTTATAGCGTAGAGCCTACCCTAAAAGAGCGCATCTGTCTACCCGGTAGGCTACACATTTTTATAGAATGACAGGTTAACATGATGTCTTATGGCTTATGGCGCTAGATAACCTATATAGGGCAGGTTTCCACACCGGAATAATACTGTTATAAGAAATCCTGGTATGGTGGCAGAAATTAGACACAATATGTTTATTTGCAAAACCTCAAACCAGTAAAACATACCACTGCCACATTAAATGTTAGCTTTTGTATGCATTTTATCAAAGAACCACATCATATTCGCATGTATTATTTGCAACAAAAAAACAACTAACTGGATGGATTTAATTCGAGTTTATTGATATTATAATTTCATTAATATTTCAATAATTCTGCAATCTGAGAATATCGATAAATTCGAAGTAAAAATAAGTTTTATCGTTTTCTCAAACAAATTAAAAGTCACGCTTAATTATTGTTGGTGCTGATTTTATAGTTGAAAAAGAAATAATATTTCTATAGAATTGAATGTAAATTTTACTTTATTATATAAATATTTTTCGTTATCTTATAATATTATAGAATTATTAAGTTAATACCTCACTCACTGCCTATAGACTCCTTAGTAACCATTTACAAAATAGTTTAGAGTAAATTTAAATACTAAGCAATCTATATTCTTACAAGTCAAACCGTGGTATGCAATATGCAAAGGTCATATCATAAAGTGCTTCGAATATAGAACTGTCTTCATGTCTTATACTTTGTCTTAATCCAGCTTAAAATGGAGCGACCAAGTTCAAGAATATAAATATTACCAGCCACAGATTTTAGATTTGAACATTCATAGTTTATTTCGAGTGAGATAATGGACTCGTCTAGTTTGACACATATTATGTTCATATCAGCTGTCTTAGGACTTAACGAAAATATCTAGACGACCAGACAGCTAAAAATATGTGAACTTGTGTACCAAGCGACCTGAATTTGATGTGATAAAAATCTGAACTGTATACTAGTTTGAACCTTTGACATCGTTCACAAAAGGATGCGTCAACGTCTGGATTATGTCTGGCGTGTGCGAAGATTTTATCTCCTGTATCGAGGTGAATTTTTAACTGCATAGGTAGGTTGTAACGGCTTTTCTATGAGTCTTTCGCTGGTAGAAAGTAGCTTGTATATAATTTTGTTTGAGACATTCTTTTGTAGAGTAGATAAAGTATTATGTGCTTATAGGTACCTACTCTTCTTATATGTATTGAAGAACAATTTCTGCGTTTATTTACACTTACTACATTAAGGTTATCCTGAATGAACACTCTGCTTACAAAAATCAACGTTTCTATTAGGACTATATACCTATTCATGTTTCATATGTTACATACAAACAATACATTCGTAATTTGTGAGATTTCCGCGAAAGTTCATAATATTATTGTGATTCTCCAAGGAGACCTTGCCATAATATGATTACCTAGTACATTTACTTGCCATCAATTAATTATAGAGACGCAGACCTAGGCCCACGCAGTATTCAGGCTTACGATGAAAATTACAAGTAACAGGATTGGAAGCCAATGAAATATCCCGTTACTTTGAAATCAAAATGTTTTCAATGGACTAAATGATAGATTTTTAGAATTAATTAACGATCACGTTATCTTGTTATGTCTATACAAAATCACAAGAATTTGTTGATGGAAATAAAAAAAATATATTAAAGTTATTTATTCAGCTGTAAGTCTGTTTAAATTTGAATAATATTATTAAGAACTATGCACTAGTAGAAACATGTCAATAAATCGGAAATAAAAACAGGGTTTACAGGGTTTACGAATGCACGCGAAAATACAGCTATAGCTAGCTACAGATAGGACATATTATCCAAATGCTAACATTATAACAGAGGTCGTGGATTCGATTCCCACCCGGGGCACATATTTGTGTGATAAACATAGATGTTTGCCCTGTGTCTGGGTGTTAATTATCTATATAAGTATTTATTTAAATTTATATATGTATGTTTATCAGCCGTCTGGTTTCCATAACACAAGCGTAAAGCTTAGTATGGGATCAGATCGTACCGTGTGTGAAAATTGTCCTAAAATATAAAAAAAAATATTTAAAAATTTAATTATTGTTTGTTTACTACGATTAGAATAAAAAAAACTAATCAACCGGTTTTTTTACTCTCAACATTTAAAAGCTTAATCCGACTTAAATAGGCCATATTTTTCATCTCGTGTTGAATTAAATAATTAAAGATTTTATTGATGTAGTTTCAAAATGACGTGCGAAAATAACATAAGTACATATGTTTATCTATGCATAACTATTATATTCAAATATGATTGGTTGAAACGAAAGATACTAAGCTATAAATGATGCCTTTGAGTGCTGAGTGCAAAGTGGTGGTTAAGTTAAGAAGCTCATTAATGTATAAGATAAATTTACACTTGAAGTAAATTTGTAGTTCCATTTTAACTTTTTAATCATAATTCTATAAGTAAATATGCATAGGTGTAAAGATAACAGATATAGTCTTTGTTTATTGAAAAGATTTACCATACATTTTGATAGAGACAGACAAAATATGTAAAATATATTCGGTTTCCTCGAGGCACGGCTATATATTGATTAAATTGTAAAATTATGAAATTTAAGCATTTTGTTATTTAATATAAAAGCCTAACTTCAGATTTATGATACTATACTACTAGAGTAATCAGTCATTGGCCTAATGTCTAAATTGTGAATAGGTACGCATTAAGCAAATATATGTTACAGACATAGAGCTATGTAAACGGACATTTAGATAGCTATTTCATATTAATTAAACTGAGGGATAATAAAGCATAGTGTATCATCAATTATCGATAGGTACATTAATATGCTTTCACGGAACGAGCTGTAGCGAAAACACACATAGGGATGTCATTTAGACTAAGTCAATATATTATGTAGACGAGGGCACTTAATAATTTTACCCATAAGGTTGTTATTACTAATTCGTATTATTAGAATTGAAACTATTTTAACTATACTATTTTATGTTCTAGAGAGAACATGCAACTAAGTTTAAAATTATTAATTAAATTCTAAAATTAATATAATGACGTTCGAATAATATGATGACGTTCCATACAGAAACTCCTAGTTTTGGATAAACTACGATATATGTAAGGTTTTTATCCTCCAATGAATTTCAAAGACCCAAAACTTTCCTCAAACCCGGTTTGTGGCAAACCTATTGCATACTTATTTCAAAACTTCTGCAAGACCAATAGTGAAGTCGCAATACGTTATTTTAAACCTGGCAATTGCAGCCGTGAACTTGATACTAACTCCATAAACTAAGTTGTCTCAAAGCTTAACATTTACTTAAAGAGACAGACATATATTGAGATCATCAATATTAGATAACTTCTCATAAATAGATACAGCGTTATTTACCTTGTTGTTATCGGTAACAATTCTAGAAATTTCCTTGGTCTTTGGACCCATGTTACATTGAATTCACTCAGAGAAATTACTTTCTACAATATAGTTCATATATTATATAAAAAAATAAATAATAAAATCTTTATTTACCAAAAAAATTTAAATATTTCATCATTACAGGAGACCCAAACTAGGCTGTTGCCTGTATCTTGGGTATCAAAACGGTGTACAGGTTTCTAGATATGTCGAGTTATACCTTAACTATAATAAAATTTAAAATATAAAAGATAAGTAAATTTGGCGATATGTCTCTAAGTGGATTACTATGTGTGTGTGTGTATTTGTGTGTGTGTGTAAATGTATTATGTATGCGAGTGAGTAAGTTTGGGTGTGAGAGTATTTGTGATTCTGTGCGGATACGTGAGTGAGTGATGTGATTCTGTGCGGATACGTGAGTGTTATGTAAGCGGGTGAGTAAGTTTGTGTGAGAAAGTATTTGTGATTCTGGGCGGATACGTGAGTGAGATCAATAAGTTAATTGTACATTTTAGACCAGATCTTCGGTGTCGCTGTACGTCAATTCATGGAGCCAGGTTTTAATTATTTTCTTACATTTATGCGTGGTGTAATTCTTCAGTGATTTTGCCTTACAGACATTGTTGTAGGTGTGAATGAGTGAATATGATGGGCTTCGTCTGGCTATTTTTGAATTGTATGCTGGGAGTGGGATTCGGAAAGTTCTTTTTCTTGTTAGTTCTTTGTAATCGGGGCGCGAAGCTACAGATTTATGGGTTAGGCAGACTGCTGATAATATGTATAATTGACGAACACGTAGTACATTAAACTCCCGATATAGTTCGTTAGTAGGGAATCTATAAGGTTTTTTTAGCGTCACTTTGATCAGTGCACGTTGCGCTCTCTCCAACTGCAGAATGTGAGATTTGGCGGCACATCCCCAAACCGAGATGCTGTAGTTTAATACCGATTGACACAGAGATGTGTATACTTGTCTTAAAATATTAAGAGGGGTACAGTTACGAAGTTTCTTCATTATGAAGATGAGTTTTCTAGTTTTTAATGATACCTCTGCTATATGTTGTTTATAGTTTAAATTACTGTCTAAAGTCACTCCTAAATACTTGATAGAGGTAGTGGCCTCAATATGATTACAATTGCATGTTGGATAGATGATTTTGTCGCTAGTGCAAGAATGAATTTTGATAGACTGATTTGGCGAAAGTTTGGTGTGTGCAGATTTTTTAAAGGACAAGTATTTAGTTTTTTGGAGATTTAAAGTGAGTAGGTTTTTATTGAGAGCTTCTACAATAGTTAATAATCCAGATTCTGCAATCTTGTGTGTGTTTTCCCAATTTGTACCATGAAAGATAATGGCAGTGTCGTCAGCGTAAGCTATTAAGTGGGAGTTTTTTATTGACAATTTTAGTATGTCATTGATGTAAATAATAAAAAGGGTTGGACCGAGAACGCTTCCCTGAGGAACGCCGAATTCTATTTTTAGTTCGGAGCTAAGCTTTTTGTCAATTTTAATACATTGCCTGCGGTCAGTTAAATAGCTCCTGAACCAATTTAATGAGGTGTCTCTAATACCAATTGACTCTAGTTTCTTTACAAGTAATCCGAGAGATATTGTGTCGAATGCTTTAGCTAGGTCTAAGAAGACGCCAATGCAACAGTTTCCGTTTTCTAAGTGTGAAGATATGGTGTTGGAAAGCAAAGAAATTGCATGTTCAGTAGATTTATTTTTTCTGAATCCAAATTGGTTGTCTGAAATGAGTTGAAATTTATCTAGGTATGAAGTCAGTCTGTAGTTCACGATTTTTTCCAGACCTTTTCCGAGAATACTTAATAAGGCTATAGGTCTGTAGTTTTCCGGGTGATTTTTTATTCCACTTTTATAAATTGGTATTACAACTGCTGTTTTCCAGCAGTTTGGAAACACTCCCGATTCTAAGCTTAAATTGTATATGTATGTAAGAGGATTGATGATTTCAAGAAGAATGGCTTTTATCGTTTGGACTGTGAGATTATCTATACCAGGAGAGCTATCATTATTCATACTGATTATAACTTTACGTACTTCTGTTTCGTCGTTTGGGGGGAGGAAGAAGGATTGCGAAGCAGAGTTACTTATTTCATAGGATTTTATTAAAGCTTCTTGAGATGTGTTTAGTTTATTGAGGATTTTGTCAGATAGAGTTTTCCCGTCTGAAGTAAAATATTTATTACAATTGTGAAGGGAGCTGTTAACGTCACTATTAATTTTGAGGAGTTCGATCGGAGAGTTCGACTGATTTGTAGTTTGGCTTATATTTTTGATGGTTTTCCATAGCATTTTTGTGTTAGATTTATTTTGTTCTATAAGATTACTATTGTACTGTATTTTGACATTTCGGAGGACTTTATTGCAGAAGTTTCTGTATCTTTTAAATATGTGTTGACGGAGTAGATCGTTAGGAAAAAGCTTGGAATCTTTGTGTAGTTTATCTCGATGTCTTATGCAACGAATTAAGCCAGGTGTGATCCAAGGCTTAAGATTTGTGAATTTGCGACTTATTACCACTTTTACCGAGTACTTTTCTATGCTTTTAGATAATATTTCATAAAAAGACGAGGATGCCTCATTAACTTGAGCGGAATAGACAGTTTCTTTCCAGTTAATAGATTTAAGTGTGTTTATAAGAGCGTCAATTTCAATTTTCATTCGCCATCGAGGTTCTTTTTGAAGTTGCTTTGTCTTCACAACTTGAGCTATAACAATATCGTGATCAGTAATACTGGATTGACATATTGAGCCATAAATTTTTCCAGACGCCTTGATAAAAATGTGATCGAGACACGTTTCGCCGCGTGTAGGTTTAGTAATAGTAGGAAGTAAACAGTGAGATGACATGATACATAAGTAATCTATGGATTGCTGAGTTGTTGGGTTGCAAATGTCGATATTAAGATCTCCAGCCACCACAGCTATGGGTTTATTGCTAAAGGTTTGGAGTAGAGTATCTAACGAAGAAAGGAAAGAATTGTTAACTGGAGGGAGGGGGGCGGTAAATTCCAACTAGTGAAATATTTTGATTTATATTTAGTTTTAAACTATCTGCATTTGCAAGTGAGGAATGTTCGATAACTGAATTGTGGCAATCTTTAACGAAAATAACTACGCCACCGGATTTATTTATCTGGTTTGAAGATCGGAATGAATTGTACCCAGGTAAACTATCAATTATGATATTTTCACATAACCAGCATTCAGTTAAAATAATAGCATCGAAATTATTATGAAACCTACTTAAGTTTGAAGCAAAGTCATCAAAATTTCGTTGTAAGCTTCTAATATTTAATGATAATACCGTATATGTAATTTTGAGGAGTTCGATCGGAGAGTTCGACTGATTTGTAGTTTGGCTTATATTTTTGATGGTTTTCCATAGCATTTTTGTGTTAGATTTATTTTGTTCTATAAGATTACTATTGTACTGTATTTTGACATTTCGGAGGACTTTATTGCAGAAGTTTCTGTATCTTTTAAATATGTGTTGACGGAGTAGATCGTTAGGAAAAAGCTTGGAATCTTTGTGTAGTTTATCTCGATGTCTTATGCAACGAATTAAGCCAGGTGTGATCCAAGGCTTAAGATTTGTGAATTTGCGACTTATTACCACTTTTACCGAGTACTTTTCTATGCTTTTAGATAATATTTCATAAAAAGACGAGGATGCCTCATTAACTTGAGCGGAATAGACAGTTTCCTTCCAGTTAATAGATTTAAGTGTGTTTATAAGAGCGTCAATTTCAATTTTCATTCGCCATCGAGGTTCTTTTTGAAGTTGCTTTGTCTTCACAACTTGAGCTATAACAATATCGTGATCAGTAATACTGGATTGACATATTGAGCCATAAATTTTTCCAGACGCCTTGATAAAAATGTGATCGAGACACGTTTCGCCGCGTGTAGGTTTAGTAATAGTAGGAAGTAAACAGTGAGATGACATGATACATAAGTAATCTATGGATTGCTGAGTTGTTGGGTTGCAAATGTCGATATTAAGATCTCCAGCCACCACAGCTATGGGTTTATTGCTAAAGGTTTGGAGTAGAGTATCTAACGAAGAAAGGAAAGAATTGTTAACTGGAGGGAGGGGGGCGGTAAATTCCAACTAGTGAAATATTTTGATTTATATTTAGTTTTAAACTATCTGCATTTGCAAGTGAGGAATGTTCGATAACTGAATTGTGGCAATCTTTAACGAAAATAACTACGCCACCGGATTTATTTATCTGGTTTGAAGATCGGAATGAATTGTACCCAGGTAAACTATCAATTATGATATTTTCACATAACCAGCATTCAGTTAAAATAATAGCATCGAAATTATTATGAAACCTACTTAAGTTTGAAGCAAAGTCATCAAAATTTCGTTGTAAGCTTCTAATATTTAATGATAATACCGTATATGTAGATATAATGTAGATTGGAAATTAACAGTTTATCTTATTGAACATAATTTTTTGATCTATATACAGGCAAAGTCGAAGTTTAAAACTTGATATTTAGTACAAAAGATTTTTTTATTATGAACAAATATTAACATCAGGCTATTCTCAATTCAATTTGCATCGCGTCAATTTTCCAATCCTCGAAAATTTAAAATTGAAAAGGGCTTAAAGCTTGCCATGCATTTGCTTGATAAATCGATAAGTTTTAGATTTCCGCTAATTGCAATGGACAGCCTTCTTTTTCGGGTGGCTATTTGGATTAACATTGCTACGAATAAAGCGCATGGTAAAACGTATTAAAAGGAAATGTATTACAGAGGTGAGAGGTATTTGTAAGCACCACTAATGATACTCTGATGGGTATTAATGTTTATATTGGAGTGTAAGCAAAGATAGAAGTGTTTTATAAAACGAATTATCGACTTTTTACAATGATAAATGCCTGTCTTAAAAAATTGTATTCCATCAACGTTATACATTGTAAATAATTAAATAAAAATTAGTCTTACAACTGGATGATGAAATAGCCTGATGTCATAATTAGAAGCCTCTCGCATGCTGTTTACAAGTACAGTTTGTTCCTATGTCATTCTGCTTGCTTTACTTCATTTACAAGTGTTTACGTGCAAGTTTACATCTAGTTGTGCATTCCGATGAGATAATAATTATGCTCGTGTAAAATTGATTACATTCATGTCTTTTGGGACTTGTTTGGATTGCTATGTCATTTCCGTATTATCATATTATCGAATAACTACATTACAACGAACACGAACACGAACACGAACACGAACACGATAAATGTACGTATATTATTTCGTTTATGGTACAGTGGTACAGTTATTGCCAGAATGTGTATGTATTTTTACGAGCCATTAAGCGTAGATTTTTTGAATTACATCACAGAAATTGATGAAGTTTCAAGCTTACGCATAAACACCTACGTCACTTAATTAAATAGGCATTTTTTGCTTTTACGTCACATTATTTTAACATGATATTTCTATATCGTCAGCTCTACAGTTTTCATAAGAGAATAAATGAGATGCCGTTGCCTAGCAAAAATTTAATATTTTATACCTAGATTAAGTAATGAAATAATTCCTCCCGCGCTATCTCAACTCTCAAGAAGTGCAAGATATTTAATATATAAACTGAAATATGTATTTAATGAACAAGAACAAAATTTACTGTTGATTTGACGATCCTAAATTTATCCAGAGTGACTTATTGTATTTAATAGAAATCTCTTATAAACTATTTATGAGCCGGCGTTTATAATAAATTTTACAAAATTTCGTTTTCAACATCTCCATCGAGCTTACTAGAACGATACCCCGTTACGCGTTTCTAACAAGCTCTCAATACCTTTTACGTGAAATTCTATTTTCACAAAAAATAGCTCGCATCGGCCGAACACCCTGTAAATCCCCACCCACTCCCCCTAGAAATGCAGATCAAATTCACATCCAATAATTGTTAACAGGCTTGTTTGGATTAGCAACTAGTAAATCGGATGCAGGATACAAATTGCCAGTCTTAATATTGGAAATTGCTCGTTCAATATCCGTGGTTGTTTAGACGATACCGAAAAACGAACTATCTTAATCCGGCGTGGAACATTCAAGTATTTTGATATAAATTGTATACAGGGTGTTTTAATAATAATTGACTTAATATTTAGGAATAAAATTCTAGTTTTTTTACCAACCAAATAAATCGCGGATTAATTGGGTAGTGCCAGTCTTTTGGAAAAAAAGAACATTTAAAATTAAAATACATAAACCAAAACCCTATTTTTTTCCTTTTTTATGGTTCTAGTTTTCTCTGTAGTTAGGGTAAACAGAATAGAAAGGTATCTACCATTTTTGTATTATTTTTTTTTTATGCAAAACGGATGCCTCTAGTTCTAAGAATTCTAGTTCGAACTAGGTACCTACTAATGTTGAATGTAAATAAACTTTATAAGTAATTAGCTTTATTTTTATTAGACTTAATTGGCAAAAAATAATAATGCTTGCAACGTAAGCGCGATAATTATTATCAATGCAAATTATAGTCATAAACCACATTGTTATTCAGCATGCGAACCAAATACACAATCAAATAAAAACAACACAATTCTATTTCGCTTTTTATATTATGCATGAACAATCATTACCAAATTATTAATTAAACAGTACACAATTGCAGATAACACCACTATAAACAATAATTATGTAATAGAAATCCAAAATCTCATTGAAATTCCTCTGTCGCGCTGTATCAATACACAATCATTTGCATTTGCATATAATATGACTCCACTCTCAATTAAGTGCAGTACCAATTACAAAAATGCACCACCAATTTGCAAACACTCAAATGATAGCGACAATTGTACGCAACGCTAGTACGTATGCAGTATACATTACCAACGGTAGATTGATAAAATTGACAGGCGTATCGAAATGTTAAAATGCAAAACTATCAAAACAGTCCGCGCATTACCATTTAAACATTAAAACCTATTTCCTGAACAGCAACAGGTGTATCGACTATCAGAAGATTGATAGGAAAAGGTGTAGTGGCCGAAGCGTGTAGGTACTTGGGCATAAAGCCTAGCCTATCGACTTGAAACAATGTAATCGAAGTAGGTAATCAGTGCAATCGAATGCAACCAATAGTTTTAGACGACCTAAGCATCATCATATTACGTATAGCGATAACTGGCGCGCAAAGTTGACACCTCACATTTATCTCCAGGGTCAATTTGTTTGATAGCGCAAGTTATCAATATTTCTAATATAAAATTTCGCCTAAAGACTAAACAATGTTGCATTATGCTAGCGTGGACATACCCTTTGGGCACCATTTGTTCGTATTGGCATGGTGGTTTCGCGATCGGCGGCGACAGAAGCAGGGTGAGAGTCGGCGGCGGCGCGTAGGGGTCCTGCGTCGGAGACGGCGCGCACTCCGCCGGCACCTTCTGTATCTTGTCCTCGTAGTACGGGTACGGGTACGAGTCGTATCGATCAGCGTACTCGCGATCAAATACCGACCAATCCGACATCGTCAGCACAATATCAGTGACCGTAGTTTATTGCGCAGCGTTGCACACGTGCACCGCCGGTCGCATCGCGCGCGCACTGACTCGGTTCCAATCCGCCCGCTCCTCTAAACATTACTTTATAAACAACGGCAAATCCTTTATCTATTTACTTGCAATTTTGCTGCTTCATAACTACTCATCTCGATTAGATGCCATGGCTCGAATTTTCCAAAGCTAAGCTAATATCTAACGTTCCTGGAAGAATGCCTGCAGTTTCAAATGGTCATCTATTGGCCGGCGACCATCATTCGCAATCTCGATTTAGTATTACGGAATTTATATTGGAAATAGTTGAAACATTGTCATTGTCTAATTACTTCATAGAAGATCACATTGGGCATCGCTCTATAAAATAAGATGTGTTATGTTCTAACCGACTCGATCCCACTCTATAATACGTGTAGTAAGGATAAATATTTGTTGTAGAGCAAGGATACGCGACACCTTCAATTAATCATGAGGTCAACAAACT
The DNA here is from genome assembly GCF_061535395.1 of Colias eurytheme. Taxonomy (NCBI): domain Eukaryota; kingdom Metazoa; phylum Arthropoda; class Insecta; order Lepidoptera; family Pieridae; genus Colias; species Colias eurytheme. The sequence goes on from NC_142980.1 coordinate 3,866,216, forward strand.
GCAGCGCAGTTTTAAAACACTTAACGTTACATAGTTGCACAAAACACTCGGACTGGTTAGAATAAACTTCAAGATTTTCCGCAATCAACAAATTAACTCAGAGAAACAAATACATCATTGTAATGACAAGTTAATTGTGATTTTTCATAAAAATGCATGATTGATGTGTAATTAACGAGAAACAAAGATGAATTAAACTAATATGTATCTTTATTAGTATGTTATCTGGCTACAAAGATAACCTACTAATAAACAAATACAGAATAAGAAAAAATGCATAGAAACTTTTCCAGCAGTATGTAACACGTGAATAATTAATTTATAACATTATGAATTCAAACTTAAAAGGATCCTAGTTTCATTTAAAGTACTGTTTCTTACATAATATAAACTTCCATAATGTAATGTAAACAAACTCATATAAGTTAATTTAAAAACTTCCTTACAACATCTTGTGTGTGTATTTACATTGTACTTGTTGGATCCCGTGCCCACTGCATCGTACGGATAGTAAATTGTTTCGTCAAATAAGAAACATAATAACGTTTAAGAATTGACAAAAGATAAATATTTAACTTGACATTAGAATTGTTAATATTACCAAGCATAATCTGTGACTGGCTGTCTCCAAATGTATTTTATCCTTTACCAATAAGTTCCAACAACTATAACAGGTACAATGACAATTAAAACATACACATAAGAAAAAGGCCAATATTAAATCTTGATCACGGAAGATCACTCATTGAAAAGTATATAAAATTTTGCCATAGAGGGCGCCACGAGACGAAATTTAAAATTAACAAAGTCCTTGTCAATACTTCTAGAGCGAAAGCTTTAAAACGAGCAGACAATACGCTGACAATTTCATTGAATGGAGCCTTCTTTATCAAACTTTATCAATATCAGAATCGGGCTGCTTTCGGACAAGTAAATTTGCCAAGCTAGGTCCTGAGGTTATGCTTTTAGTTTTTTTATAAAATGTCTTAAACTTATGATAAATGGCTAAAGTATATGTTGATTCGCTCTTAAGATGACCATAATTTTAAAACCTAAACCGAACATAACGGTCCTTGTGTGTCCATATTTATTACTATTATAGATACTTAGGCTACCTTTGATGGCTAAGACAATAATCCCCCACAAGGCAAGGCCTTTGAATTATAATAAAACTAAAGCAAAAAATTAATACCAATACACAGAACGGATGTAGTTAAAATTTACCTGCTCAACAAAATTAAAACTTTAATGGCGTTCTAACAAAAACATAATTAAACTCTTGCGAGGCGAAATATTGTTTAGTTTGATATTTTCATTTTAAGCACTAAAAGAGAAATCCAATACTATTTTAAAATTTTACCAGGGACATAGCAAATATATAGAGCTTTTGGAGCATGAACACTATGTAGTAATTTAACTGCCGGCAAATATAAACATTGTAAATGTTATTATCAGTACACAACTATACAGTGCATGAACATATTTTTGGAGAAGGCTTTTCAATTTTTGTAATTTTTCATAAAATTCAAAAAAAAAATATCGCACAGTACCATAAAATGTCTTTGGTGTCTGACACTTTTTTAGTATGAGTGAATAAGAATATAGTGTTTTCAGAAAATGATGATGTCACAATAAAACATTTATAGCTATTTTTAATTTATATTTATTTATTGTTATGAAGCACTTTGTTATCAGTAAACCTTTAAATACATTTTAATGATTTGTGAATTGTGAAAGGTCTACACTGTTCAAATAGTCAGTTTATGCAAATAAAAATAAAACTGCAACGACTGGTATGCATATTTGAATAACGCAGTTGACATTGCTGTAAACAATTTAAAAATTGATAACGTTAGCCGACGCAAATACTGCCCTCATATTAATATTTGAGCATATTTAATATTTGTTCATGAATTATATTGAATTGTAGAGAAAAGACGACATGTTCTAAAATAGAATAGATATTAAAATAGGAAAGTTGACTCAAGACAAAAAAAAAGAATTTGAGATACATGTATGATACGCCTGTGAGAATAGAATAGAAAATAATAGAATCGTGAAAAGTAAACGTCATGGCAAATCTAAAACTAAATTAAAATGTGATATATAAGAGCGAGCGCGCACGAGCAACTTTGTCTCCGCAACTATTTTGTCTCCGCAACTATTTTGTCTCTCCACCCATGGGCTAGTATGAAAGTGCGCGCACGTAGCGACGCAACTCCCCATACAATTGATGGGAGAGACAAAATAGTTGCGGAGACAAAGTTGCTCGTGCGCGCTGGCTCTAACACATATGTGACATATAACAACCATGAACGAATAGTCAATAGACACGATTCTAGAAATGTAGTTTTAAGAGCTATTATAGATGAAGAGTTCTGAAAATCAGTTTAGAATAGTCTGAGTAAATAATAAATGCTTAAAGGCTTAAGCTTACTACAGACCACACTATCATTTGATATTGATTGCTCTTTTCTCTTTCTGGTTGGTATTTTTTTAAATAGCTAATATGATGAGGACCATTTTGCACAGAAACACCTTTATGAATTGCTCGATAATCCTGGATAGTATGATGATTTCTTAGAAACTCTACGTGCAGCTTAGTGAATTATTATCTATTACTATTTCAGTATCTGAAATCACGTTTATATTACGATTGTGCATGTCAAAATATTGGGAATGGAGCCACAGTAGGTAACGGTAACGGCTTGATACTATGACCTGATTATTTATGAAAATGACAATTAATAAGAACTGATTTTTGAATTTATTTAAGGGTACTTTCCTTTTTTGTATTCGTAAAATAGAGAGGTCTGGTAAGTGTAAGTATATACGTGCTTATTATATGTTTGATGTTTTAAGGTTCTACATAGTGTAAATTAGCTTCGAGTTCACTCGTAGTCTACTTAGAGGAAACTTACTGTGTATTCACTATTCATATATTTGAATAGCATCTTAAATGCGTTGCTAATTATGATTCCAAGAAACGGGATCAGCTAGTTTGAAACTATTATATGAAACAACATTCGGTATATCAATATGAATAAGATTATGTTTATTTGCGTTGAAGTAACTTTAGAAATGAATAGGGTCCCCAGTTTCTACTAACCCACGTCTTTGGAAAAGCAATTTAATTTTCTCGTAATCATTTATGTTTGAAGAAATAGTTAAAATCCTGCAATCGGGTAATTTGATTCGAATTTTCATCTAGACTTTCGAGACTTGATATTACATGCTATATCTATACATATAATAAAATCGTAGGAAAGTCAAAACTGTACATTGAATATTTTTTTAAAAGAATACATAATCCATGATCTATAATCGATATAGAAGCCAAAAATATAGTTTTTAGAATTTTTGTCTGTTTGTCTGTTTGTCTGTTTGTCTGTTTGTCTGTATGTTTGTCCGAGCTAATCTCGAAAAGTACTGCATAGATTGACTTCAAATTTTGCATGAATATTACTAACAGGTCGTGTGAGGTTTTTTTAAACATATTATCATGCTATCACCTCCGGGGGAGGAGCTGTGAACCTTTACTTTTCTTACGTATTCCGTGTACTACGACAGCGTACAATCTAAAGACTCATGTTTAAATGTTGTTTTTAAGTAAGCCATGCTATTATCTAGCTTTACACTATAAAAACTACGTCATTTACGTAATTTGGGCAGAGAAACTGTTTAATGAATCTTAGTACTATAAATACAAATTTGATTCAGCGCCATCTATGAGATTTCGTAAAAATCAAATCAATTTACATGTTAACACTACTGAACACAATGTTAAAAATTAATAATTTAAATATAATTATGTTATTTATTTATTTAACTCTTTAACCCATAATAAATCTTCCCTTCCCTATAAGGTGCGCTTATATAATTCGTGTGAATATACTACATTTTTAAAAGTGAGGGTAGATGTATATTATTTTAAGTCAAACTAGACACCATTACAGTTAATCTAATATTGATTGTGTTCATTGGTTACATTTTTAAAAATCTTCGTGTTTTAATAATTCGATCACGAGGCGGGACTCTAATACAAAAAGGTTAGTTCGTTGATAATTATTATTCCTTCATCATTTACATGTTGTTAGTAAAAATATACTTTGACTGTTAATACTTTTGTTCAGTATTTATCTGTATGATTATTGCTTGGTAATTAATATATTTTCATGTCGTATACCTAATTATAAACATAAGTGTGATGTGAAACTAGCTGGATTTATTTTTACACACTCACAGTCTTATATTTTGTGTTAATGTTAAAATAGTATTAATAGTGTAAATCATAATATTTTTTCAAAGTTAAAAATATTTCCTTTTTTCTGATGGTGTTGCCATCGAATTAAACCGCGCTGTCGTTTCGTTCACAAAAAGTCATGTTATTAGGACCGAATATGTAGCCGCCTCAACTTACGGAAACGAGAGTAACCTGCGTTGTCTGTTAGTTATTGTATAGTCGAATTTAACGTTACATGGAAATTGGAATCTAAATATATGTATACCTACTTATATTAAATCTGTAGAGGTCAATTCTGCACATGAAATATATTTCCTAAATAACTATCACGAGGTGATTAGAGATCGACATCGACGTCAAAAATGTTTGTCCGTCTGTCTGTCTGTATAACCGTTATAGAAACAAAAACTACTCGACGGATTTAAACGAAACTTGGTACAATTATTTTTCATATTCGTGAGCAGAGCAGCAACTCCATTTTTAAGCTTTCGTCGCGTGTGCGTTCTTAATGCGTGTATCTTAATGGTTAAAGCTACACAGAAATCAAGTATGAAAGAAATGTTCTCCATATTATATAAAAAATATCTCCCGACATCATAAATGTCTATCTTTTATGGTTGAGCTTAGGAGTTCAAAGCTTTCTGATTATATTTGTCTACTAGCTGTCCCCGCGACTTCGTTCGCGTGGAATAGTGACTATGGGACCTATGACCATGGGCTCAGGGTGGGGCAACAATAAAAAATCATTTTTATTTTCATGCTCCCACTCCCGCGCCCACTCGCACTCCCACGCCATATGCCACGTTCAGTCCCAATCCCACGCCCACGCCCACTCCCCTTCACAATTAGTACCTACCAGATCAAAGCCAGGGTAAGCGCCCCACCCAGCCCCACCGTGGCTACGCCCATGCTGAATTACTACTTAACATACAATTATTGAGTAAATACGTACAACCATACTGTACTGTTGTACTACCATAAATAATTAAAAGAATTGTTATTAAAATTTCTTACTAAACTGAGCTAAAAAACTTACGTACCAAATTATTAAAGAAAATCAAGAAATGAAATGCCTAACCTATACCAAATAGTTACTACATATTGTAATTAAAAATTATGATTAGTATATATAATATCGAAAATCAAAAAAGAAATGCCTAACTAATTCTACGTAAAATTTCTTTTAAATTATGTCATATTATTTTTTAGGAACCAGGGGGGGGGAGAGGAGCAAATTCTATTTCCTTCCTTTCTTAAACGGATGTTTTTAATAATCTATGGTGTAGCCAGTAGCCACTGATCAGCTTAATCGATACTCAGTTTTTATCAAATCCAGAAACAAATCCAAATTAGATCTTTCCTGTCTCACGCACGTAACTAAAGGCTGAAGAGAGAGAGAGCACGTAACTAAACCGTTTAGACGAAGAAAAGTGTATAGAAAAAGGAATAAATAATTTCATAAACTTCCCGACGATCTTTAAAAATAAATTATAACTTTCATTTTTTTCATTCCCACTTTTACCCCTATGTAGGTATAATAAGTGGATGAACCAATTTTGATACACTTTATCTAAGAACCAGCGTCGGAAAATATTCTGCCTAACAAAAAAAACCGCATCTAATTCGGTTTACCTGTTAGCCAGCTACGGTGCCATAGACAGACACACACACACACAGAAATACATAGCGGTCAAACACATAGGTAACACCAGTCTTTTTGCGTCGGGGGTTAAAAATATAATACGACATAATTTAAAGGACATTTTATGTGGAAAATTTACCTATACACCAGGGTAGATAATTTTTGAAACAAAAAAAAATCGCAGTAGGATGAAACCCATTAGAAAAGGATATGATAAAAATGTAAAGAAAAATAAATTACGGTCAATCGGAGTTCGGGAAGTGGGAGGGGGGGAGCTTTTAAGAGAAAAAAATGGTTTCTCTCGATTTCTCGATAATAATAACACCTGCTAATTTTTTTCTACATATTTTAATTGTACAGACATCACTTTTCCACAATTTTATTATATGTATTGATGATGATGATTGAGATTATAACACTGTTAGTCCGTTTTAACTTAATTTTTATTCACCCGCATCAGTGCCACCTAAAAAATCTTTATATATCGAAATTCGAGCAAAGTCAAGAAAATGAGAAATAAGAGTTCTCAAGGATCGTTAGAGATAAGAGGCTTACTATTGACCGAAAACAACATGTGTTATGCCGAACCTGAAACCGCTTCACAACGAGAATTGCGGCTCACAGCTGACCGCGAACGGCATGTACTATCCTGTGAGACCGAAACCATCACTGAGAGGGTATATATCTGTGCCTCCAGTGAATAAGGGAATAACTCAAAAACAGCACTTTTCAGGAGAGACAAAAAACTATATATCAATACTAAATCTTTATTAATTCAAAATTTTAAGCTTGTATGGGTAAGATATGATGTTAGACTATATTTTTACATATGAACACATATTGTAACAACCCCATAAATATACTTTTTTCGTGTTTTTTTGTAGTTGTGGCCTTATGAACGAGTACTTCATGGAATAACTCAATGTATTCACATAACTTTTTTTTTACTCTTTGCAATATAACGACTTATGCCCTTATGCACTATGTTCATAATCGCACAACACGACTTATATTATTGCCAGTTTTGGTTTTATAGAAATGGTGTGACTTATTATGCTTGAAATTTGTGTACTTTATGACTCAATTGAGGCATTTTAGTGGAAAAACTATGCACGTAGCTTGAAAAACGAATGAAATCAACGGGTTTTTTTATCGTTATTAGATAATAAAAACAAAACAACATTTAGGTATTTATGCATTTAACCCTAGAAGTCCAATCTACGTAAATTTGACGTATGAACTCTTCTATATTTACCATCGAATCGCTGCAAAATCCAGAACCAACTTATTAGCCGTCGAGACCTAGCAGTACATAGTTGGCTCATCCAGGTAAATTCCGCCATTTGGTTGTAAAGAGGATGTTGTGCGTCATTTTGACGTATAATTGGGCTTTTCGTAACTCTTAAAATTGTTTCAAATTTTTATTTTGTGATTTATTTGAATAATTTTTTTCCAAGTCACGTTTCACATGATATCTATAGTATTATACTATAGATTGAGTATAAAATGTGATCCAGACAACTTTTATACTAGGACGAAAAACCTTCAATTTTAGTAAATGACGATTATTGTCCTCCGCTGGATTTGGACTTCAAGCAAAGGGATTGGGTGGCCGAAGATGTTGTCCGGAGTAAAACCGAATATGTTATGGGGTTTTGTTACCCATGTATAATGAAAGTCGTAGATTGTAAAATAAACCTTTAAAGCTTCACGCGTCCTACGTACATTATTTGCTCGTAACTAAATCAGTATGTTATAGTAGGACGCGTGAGAGATTAATCGATCTTTCAATAATACAGTACTATGTTGTTAATGCTATACAATGTTTCACCAGTCACCACAATGAGTCTAGTCTGTACAGGTTAGCAGGAGACAATCATTGAGTATTGGTATTAAATACGTATCAACTGCGTATTGCGTTTTGCGTATTAACTATTGTCCTAGTGAAAATTAATCGTCGAATCAATTTAAAATTCGATCAAGTGCGTTCCGTTTCGGAACGCCACAGATAATAAAATATAGATAATAAAAGTGGCAACGCCACAATGTCATGGTGGTACACATTGAGGATACAAGCACTATAAAGAGAGAAGATAAGCCCGAAAACTATATTCCTGTATGTTCAGTTAATACAGGAAAAGTTATAGGTGGTCAGTGGCGATATTTTACGGCATGATATAGAATTTTAACAATTTCTATATCATATAATATCAAAATAATGTAGATAAATAAAGAAAATACAATGAGCCGCAAAGATTTTATGAAAAAATTAAGCACAGATTTGAAGGTGCATTGGATGCAAATACGACTTGTGGCACGCACTTTGAAGAGACTCTACGTGACAAAAGCCCAATTTTTTCAAAATATGTGGTACCAGAGTATCCATAAAATGTTTACGAAAATGCAGGACCAAAGAAGTATCGATATTGCGGATTTTTTTCCTATAAAAAAGGCAAATTACCAAAGCACAGTGGCTAAAACGCTATATATGCGGAGAAAACAATATTCATAATTGTCAAGACTGGTTATATAAATACTTTTTTTTTTTTTCATGCGACTATTATAGACTATAGTATTATTGTCTTGATTATTGTAGTTAGATTATTTAAAAAAAAAAGATTAAAAACGAGTTATTTTTTAAAAACTTACCCAATTATAAGAAGAAAATATAAGTTTAACATTTTTGTTGGCTTTTTTTAGATGATTCAATTATCGTTCTGTATTTATATAAACAAAGAGTATAATATCATTAAATGCACTTAATGTGTTAACTGTATTTTTAATATCTATTGCAAAAAATAGTTAATTTCCATAGAAATATATTAGTATCCCAAGTTAACTGATAAATACCTTTTTTAAAAAATATAAAGATTTGTTGTTGCAGATTTATTGAAAAAACGATTTAAAAATAATAAGGAATAGTGTGTGTTGTTTCCGTGCAGTATTCAATTAATAGACCAATAGCAACACGGCATTAATGCCAAACTGTCTCATGTCGTCACTTGAACCAATGACACTAAAAGAGTTGTTCCTTTATGCTCATGTTAGAAAAATGACACAAATGCGTTTATACTAAAATAGTGTTAGGACTGATGGAACAAAATGAATTAAGTCTTTATTCAAAAAGTATAACTACACATACGTCTTTGTGTTCGTGGGTTCTTTTGACTCGAGACGAATAGTTCCTTTGCGATTGCCTAAAATGATGGATAAGGTAACTTATACCGTTAATCACACCCTACTTATACCGTTTGGGTCATTCGAAAAAATGGGTTAGGACGCAGCTAGAGATATGACCTTTTGATATGTTGTGTATTTTGACGAGCTGAATCCAATGGTGCAATAAAAACCAAAGGGAATAACTCGTCTTACTCCCTTATTCACTGGAGGCACAGATATAACGTCTCACAGCTGATCGCAAATGGCATATTGTACTATCCCGTGAGACCGAAACCCTGACTGAGAGGGAATTACGTCTCACAGCTGATCACGATCGTCATATTTTATCTCGAGAATTCTGAAACTTTTACTCAATATGAAGACCGTTTGACAAATAATAGGGTACACCATAATATTATTCGATCTCTCGAAGATGAACATGAGCATAAACTAGAGTAGGGACGCGAATATTACCATTATTTGAGACAAGAACGATTAATAAGTTTGTTTAATGAAAGATTAAGAATTGAATCTATTGGTCTCTTTAAACGGACGAATAGCAAGAGGCCCGTCTTACTGCAGACAGATTTCGACATAGTCTTAATGACTTAGAGGTAAACATAGAAGATCAATCTACAAATTCGGTGGTGTGGTCCGACAAAATAATATAAAAGTGGGTTTGCTTATAACCTCACAATTGATTACAGATCATCTTCTGTATAGGCGATATTAACGTAGTATGTTCTTTTTGTAATGCTTTAAAGTGGAGTAAGGAGTCGGCTTTCGTTTGAAGATACGCCGGAACCTTTGAAGTCACTACTTTTAAGTTTTAGAGGAACATGTGCAATCTAAACAGTTCTTAGACAATATTAGCTCTTATAGTATTGCGTTTTAAATGATCCTTTGGTGCTCAACAATTATCAGATGCTCCTATCATTCTTACTTTTAAGATACAAGGTCAAGTTTATCATTTGATAGGATCCCTTTTGCCTGAAGGCCAACCTAAGTTTCTTTAAATATATTTTGTATTCGACTACGACGAATAATCGAATACAAGAAATCAATATTTCTCGAATTTAAAACTGAACTCATTTCACAATTTTAGAACATGTTAATTCATCAGGTTAATCCGTATATATGCGTTTTAAATCGACATTAGAAGCTTTTCCTCAAGATGGTGATATTAATATAAAATTGGTATAAATGCCGATAGACGGAAGTCTATCAGCACTCAGGAATTCCCTGAGCGTGTTATAACGCCCAGGCCACAGTATTACAATTTTTCCTACAGTAGGGCGACGAATGTATTTTCGCATAGCAACGAAGGGGAACTCGTGGGGGGTAAAGTGACGCGGGCCACGTACCACAAACATGTTTAGTTTGTGGTACCGAGCGCGAAAGAAAGTCATCGTGTTTTTAGTAAAGTTACTATGTAAACTAACGTAATTTATTACTTAGGTACATATTCTATAATGGTGCGCTCAAACTGTTAATCTACATTTAATTTAGATTATTATTTTAATTACTAAGAAATGTAGAATTTAAATCACATTCATTCATGTTTTCCTCAGATATTCGATGTCTATGATTTTCGATGATTTTAAGATTTTCTTATCAGAGTATTCAATTTTAATGTAGTTAAATTTTATAAGAGACAATTAAGAACATTCAAAAATAAAGTGACACGTATTTTTTTTAAACGACGAATGACGAAAAACGACCGAATCGCGGACGAAGTCGCGGGCAACAGCTAGTTGTAAATAAAAATCCTAATCTTTGCTATATAGAGTAACGATTAGAATGCCTCCTAACCTTGCCTTACCTTTTTTAGCGTTAAGACCGCCTTTTATGCTCTTTTGTTGTCAGATTGTTTTTTTTTTTCGTGAAACTTTTGAGGCACGTTGAACGTAAAACTTCAAAGTCGCGTCATGGTAATACCATCACGTCATGAAGTAAGGCGACGATTTTGGTATCTTTCAATCTTGCCAAATAAGTTTCACTTCTGCTCGGCACACATGCTCTTTTTTTGTAATTTTTCTGTGGTACATCGTAAAGAATTTTCGTTTTGATACCTTGTGCTTGATGACGTTGAAACGTCGTCGTCTCCAGATACTATAGACGACGGGGACGGTGAAGGTGTGGTTGGTGACGGGACAGGTGACCCCAAGGATTGTGCGTAGTCGGTGCCGTTTCGTATTGCGGAATCCTCGTCCGTGCCGCCCATGTTTACATGTTTCACTGAAATTGATATAGAAAGAAGTTACCTACAGTAATGTAGTGTACCCCGATTTTTATAGTGGACTCGTTAGCAGGTTTTGAGCCACCGAGTAATAGATCTCTCGACTGTTCTGGTGTTGATGTCCCTATACTAAAAGTGCTCCCTATGCGTGATATAATAAACTGACATTAATATGATATGTACTAATGTGTTTGGCGGAGACGGAGGATTAAAAGATCGTAAAGAATCTTTTAATCCTTTTGATGATTTCTTATATATATAAGATAGTAATATTCTGAATAGTTCCGCTTTATCCACTTTATCTAAAAAAAAATTGTCCCACATTGTTTTTCAAAATTTTGTTGTTCATGTTTGTAGAGCTCTATGGCTCTCTCGTCTCTCCCTCTTAATAATTACTAGCGGTCCGCCCCGGCTTCGCCCGTGGTACATAATATTTACGTTTTCTCTACATAAGAAACATCCTCGTACTTCAAGGAATATAATAAAAAAAGAATTATCGAAATCGGTTCAGCAGTTCTCGAGTTATGCGCTTACCAACACATTTTGCGATTCATTTTTATATATAAGAAGATTACATAATATAAGCTATCTATATATATAATAAAACTAAGTCGATAAAATGTGCGTGCCGATAAAACTTAAAAAGGAGTCCCGACACGATAAAGGGACTTATGTGGTGTGATAGCCCTTTATCCCCCCTCGAACAAGAAAGTTCCCGTTTTAATCTAAAGGGAATGTTTTTAAAGATATAAGGGACTTTCCGACCCTTCAACTTGGAAATTAAGTGCAGTGCCGCCATCTGTTATCGAATATTTGAACTTCAGAGACTATACACTCCAATAGTCATAGTGTATAGTCTCCATGGTTGTGAGCCATTGTAGCATGTGTAGTAGTAGCGCGAAATTTAAAATTCCAATTTCAATAAAATCTTAAGTTTAAATTTTGTGTATTTATATGTCATTATTTAACGTATATTTTGGAGTTAAAGCGACATAAATTTAGTTATCCAAATTAGTTCTCAAAATATTTAAAAATTTAGGTTTTTAAATTTCGCACCTTTACTACTTACATACTTACGCTACCGCTACAGAAGCTAGAAAGTTCCCGTTTTAATTTAAAGGGCGTGTTTCTAAACTTTCCAACCCTACATAGTGGCGCCATCTGTTATCGAATATTTGAACTTCATTCAGGACAACGATTGTTTGGGTTGCATTTCCAAAAGCATTGCGAGCAATTGTAGCATGTTGACGTAGTGACACGAAATTTAAAATTCCAATTTCAATAAAGTCTTAAATTTAATTTGTTGCTATAATAAAGTTATAAAATTTTGTGTATTTATACGTCATTAGCTAACTTATATTTTGGAGTTAAAAGTACAAATACTGCAATTAACAAAAAAACATGAGAGTTGAATTATCAAGAGATGAAACAACAGCACAATTTGCTAAAATACTTTTACAAATCGGCGAAGGTACATATCCTACTGACCAAACGACCGGCCTCATTGAACTTAATAGTGATTTATGTAATATATAGCCGCTACTGAAGACGAACTAATCGACAAAATTTATCCAAATATTATTCAGAACTATAGGTACTAATGCAGAGTGGTTATTTCAAAGAGCAATTTTGGCCACTAAAAATAATATTGTTGACGATATCAATTTTAATATTCTAAAGAAAATACCTGGTGAAGAGAAAATATATAAATCGATCGACACGATGGTATCTATTGAAGAAAGTGTCAACTTCCCCACTGAATTTCTAAACTCTTTACAAGTACCAGGAATGCCATATTACACTGCCTTCGTCTGAAAATTGGAACTCCAATCATACTACTCAGAAATCTCAACGCCCAAAATTATGTAATGTAACTAGAATGATCGTAAAACAGCTATCGAATAATATCATTGAAGCTGAACTTATTTCTGGAAAGACCAAAGGACAGACAGTATTTATACCTAGAATACCTCTGATCTCTTCGAAATTGCCATTTCAATTTAAAAGTCTGCAGTTTCCAATAAAATTAGCCTTTAGTTTTACAAAGCGCAAGGACAAACTTTAAAATATTGTGGCATTAACCTCAAAGAATCCTGCTTCTCTCACGGTCAGCTATATTATGTAGCTTGCTCAAGAGTAGGAAATCCGAAAAATTTATGTATACATATATACTCCGGACAATAAAATGAAAAATGTTGTTTATAAACAAGTATTGTAAATAATGAGAAAACGTTTTCAATAAACTTTTTTGAAGTGAAAACTTCTTTAGCGGCGTTGAGCACTTTTTCTGTAATGGGTATAAAATCTTAAACTGGCGTCAGGACACGTGACCAGTACCCCTACCATGAGTTGACATAGTTAAATCGTCTGACGTAACTACAATAGTAAACGTGAATAGTTCACGAGATTATTTTCCGTGAATGACGTATCTATCATCGAATAGTTATAAACTATGACATATGTCAAAATTAGAACTCATGGTGCAAAAATTGTATGGTTACTACAGCGAGTGTAGTATAGTTTACTATACGTTATCTACTGTAGTATACTATAATGCACCTCATGGTAGGCTTTTTAGTTCTAATACGGCACACTAGGGGGCGCTGTACCAAATTTCATACAAACCGCTTACTACAATCGCTAGCGAGTATCGTGTGCGTAAACTCATGGTAGACCTACTGATCGAAAAAGCGTAAGACGGATACCATTCAAAAATACATGCTCAACGTTAATAATGAAGTTTTCACTTCTGCCGGCACTCCCGGAGTGCACCCCGTCTTTTTTTCGACTCTACCACGTCATCTCATATCAACTCCCGGGCGAAGCCGGGTTTTTTAGCTAGTTATTATCATAAAAAAACAGTTCTATTAAAAAATATATAAACCTGACCTTATTATATTGTGCAATTTATGTGTATTTCATTTTATGTTATGTCTTAAATTTGGTGTTCTTGAACGTCGTATGTATACCTAATGTATACGGTGTACGATACTTGGAAAATACTATCTAACTTTTATGTGCCCGCAGTAAAAAGCTTTCTTTTTCGTAAAATAACAACCCGTACTAACTTCAATTGAATAATATTTAGGATTATCGATTAGGAAATAGACCCATAATCTACAGATTACTAAATAGTTAGTACATCCTAATCCAATAGGTTCGGCGGGATATCGACTTGCCAAATTGTCCCTTCTGTGGTGAAACGACTATTAATATAAATGTTATAATATATAGAAAGCACAGTAAATTGCATATTGCGAACCGGATATTAAACGTCCATGTTAGATTATTACGTTAATAGATATCAATGGATATATACAGTACAAAGAAGTATTGGTAATAGATCAACATAGCACGCAGCGCCATCTAGTCTTCAACAATCTTGTTAACCCTTAACACGGCAAGCCCTGAAATAATGTACCCAGATATGACCTGAATTGGTTTTAGTGATAGTTATTGATTAAAAAATACTATAGTAGAGAAAAAATAAAAAAAAATTTCCTGTAAGTAGGTTTTTCAGGATGTCCGTTAAAACGGCCTTTGCCAAGAACCCCGTCTTCATTGTTGTCTCAAAAAACGGACAACGCTGCCATACCTACAGCTTATAAAATAAGTATGAAAAAAAATAAAATTCACTTAATATAACACAATTGAAAACAATTTCAAGTAGCATTTTATTGTTTTATTGTATCACAGTATTTTCACTATCTATTATAACAAAAAATTCTTCAATTTTAACTAAATACTTAACAAATGATAATTGAGCCCTCTCGAGCTCAATCACACTATTTAGTTGTGTGGAATGTTATATAACATTTATTATTTCGTGTCAAGTAACCGTTAGTTTCATTTAATACAAATAATAATGGTTTTTCTAAAATGTTAAGTGATATTTGGCCG
Source organism: Colias eurytheme (assembly GCF_061535395.1). Classification (NCBI taxonomy): domain Eukaryota; kingdom Metazoa; phylum Arthropoda; class Insecta; order Lepidoptera; family Pieridae; genus Colias; species Colias eurytheme. The sequence continues at coordinate 3,881,399 of NC_142980.1, forward strand.
ATGATTAGGACATTTAGACGAAATGCATGTGGAGGTCGAGGAACTCCCGGTTCTACTGTAGACCCAACAGATTTAACTGGTCTTAGATTATATTCGTCATTTTGAACTTAATTAAAAATAATTCTACACATAATTAAAGACTCTAAAGCAAGAAAATCCAATAAAAGTGATATTTTATTAAAGTACGAATCATGGCAACGTCCGTTTCTTGGGACATGCCAATGGGTTCTTAGTTACCTGTATCTACGGCACTGTCCTAAAAAACGGACCAGCTATATTTCGAATATTTTGTCATAGAATTATTTGAATATTTAATAATCTTTATAGCAAAAACAACAGTTTATCTCACCTGAAAGTTAAATCAATAGCAATCAAACATGGAAACTATTTCATTAAAGCTATTATTGACCAGAAACACAAACCATCACTAATTCCGGGATTCCCTAAATTCAACAGTCACCTAGCACACGAATTAAATGTTTTCTATAATTGGCATGTAGGAGAAAAATAAAGGATTGTTATCGTACTTTCTCCAACGTAGTCAATTTTCTAGATTTTTTGGAACGTTCAAGATTTACACGGCAATAAGTACATGTACTAAAAAAGTGACAGAAAAGCTTTAAGGGTTAATAACTTAATACATATACCTAGTACATTTCAATAGGGATTTTTGTAATATGCTATCACTACATAGTATAAAATAAAGTCGCTTTTTCTGTCCCTATGTCCCTTTGTATGCTTAAAACTTATAATTACGCAACGGATTTTGATGCGGTTTTTTTAATAGATAGAATGATTCAATAGAAAGGTTAAGTTATATAATTTACGGGCGGTAAGCTAGTGAATGTAATAATAAGAACAAAAACCAAACATAGTAGAAGCACAGACTAATAATAATATACTACGGTAAAACACAATATATTCTTTTACAAAAGGCCGTTATTTTAAACACGTGCCGTATAGTTCGCAAATTTTTATCTTTAGATTAATTAAGTTTGTCTGTTTGTCCCACCCATTAAATATAAGCTTGTATAGGCATCTTTGTTTGGCCAAAAGCCCGCAAAAATGTTCGAGTCCTCGACTATGAGAGAACTTATAATATACTACGGTAAAAGCAAATAACACCATAAGGAGACATTTTCATGTATCTTTAGTTAATAAGATCTGTTTTGTTTTATATATCTCTGTCTTTGTCTCTGTATGTTTTCCAATAAAGAAAAATAAAATAAAATAAATAATAAGTAGGTAGATACCTATGTATTTTAAAATTATTAGCATATGTTATTATAAAGTTACCAATTACATAGTTTCTTTTCTTCCATTTTTTTGGTTGGTCGTTGGATACCTGTTGCCGAGTAGGTACGGCCAATTTGTGATAACTGATAGGCTCTATTAGTTATTAGATATCTTCTATAATATAAAAATGAATCGCAAAATGTGTTGGTAAGCGCATAATTCGAGAACGGGTGGACCGATTTCGATAATTCTTTTTTTATTATATTCCTAGAAGTACCTAGTAAGGTGGTTCTTATGTAGAGAAAACATAAATATGTACGACGGGCGAAGCCGGGGCGGACCGCTAGTTATTAATAAAAGGATTTAAGCGCATTTTAATTTGTAACTAATGTAAAGACACCATAATGTTCAATGATCGTATTTTTGCTCGTATTTTTATGAAGAAGAAGATTTATGTCGTAAGTTCTTCTTTACCAATATCTAAATGAATGAATATTATGACAGGTTTTTTAGTGTTTGTAGGTAATATTTAATTTGATTTTAGTGTTATTTTATCATTACCCACATTTGTTTTTTAAACCTTTTACCTTACAAAAAAGGATAGGTACAATTACGGATTATCTATTTACTTAGGTTACTTTTTTGGAGAGTTAAATAAGAATATAATTTATTTTAGCACCTATTGTGAAAAAATAAAATTAAATTAAAATGGAATGAATTTGTTTATAGCATCGCAACAGTGCACATTGTACCTACTTATTTTCATAGCTCTTAATAAACAATATACGAAATTTTAAAACTGCCTATGCTCTTCGTCTTAGTGTATTTTTTTTATAATAAAGGTCTTATATCAACTCTCTAAGCACTATCTCAGAAACTAGAATCAAATCCTCAAACTTTAGGTATAAGTACATATTTGAAATACGATTCCGAGTGCGACTTTGCGCTGGGCTCGCAGCGCAAAGTCGCACGTTACCATGGTAACGCTTGCATAGGTACTTATGTCGGTCTCCCCATAACCAAACTTTACAAAGGTCACTCACCCCGACCTGCACTTTGAAATTAAAGTATCTAGGATATTTACAAAACGAAGCTTTTACAAATCAATGTCCATATTACTTATAAGAATATTATTTTATGCAATGTTAACTTACCTTAACATGTTGTGTGTATCCCATTATCCTTAAATCCAAACTCTCAATAATTTATCTCGGAAGCTTTCCAGTTTTCACCAAATTTCTTCAATATTCATTAAAATGATAAGATACCTATAATAGAAATTAGAAACGTTTTTATTTCAAATGGACACACAATTGAAGGTAAATTTATACATACTTACATAGTAAGCATGATTTATTATTCGGAAAATATTTATAACCGCGAGTAATCTCCCAAAAATCTGTACATAACGTTTTGTAAACAAAACAATGACACTAGTGACATCTATAAGCACAAAATGAAATCAACACAGACTCTCCAATCTCATATTTTATTAGATAACTTCACAGATGGCGTTATTTGTCCTTGTTATAGTGCCATCTATGTTTTTAGTTAAGAACTATTTTAAAACAACTGTTAGTTACAGCGTTTTGTAATAGAGGGCGCTAAACTATACAAATTGCGTTTGATGCCAACAATAATATTTAAAACGAAAACTTATTTGAATTTTTAATAATATTATTACATAATACATCTAAATTATACACTTACACTGAGTTATGTTACAAATGAATGTTTTTCAATTGTATTTGGTTAAAAGTTTTTACTATTTTAAAACAAAAGCAGGTTTACTCGGTATTTAAATTTTAATTCTAATTTCCTTCGGATTAACAGAATTAGTGAATTTACCTTCTCAGTGTTAATCTTAATCCTTCATCTAAATAATTATTGTGGGCGAAAACGTCTTCAGAGCTTGTTACTTATTTTAACACTGTTTAATAATTATTAATATTATACTTTATTTGTCACTTTGAGACTTATTAATCAAATTGTAACTTATAAATCTAATCAAATGTAGCAAATTGTAATCGGGTGGTTCAATTTATTTGCCGCCATTTTAGGGGTGGTCTTTTTTTTCTTGGTGGAAGTTGCCATTATAAAAAAGGTATTTATTAATAATACATAATTATGTATTTATGTATAAGTTGGATTATGTTGAGTTGCCAGTGCCAATTTATTGCTAAATAAAATATCTATTGTTTTTTTTTTACCTAACAGCTAGGTATATTTTTTGCTAGCGTGCAGTGTAATTAATTTCGATAAAACTAGATTTAATTAAATTAACTTACATAATTATTTAATGGCCATATTAAAAATTGAGCTTTAATTAATTAATTAAAGTTTAATTAAAAAAGTAAGTACTTTTACTTTTTTTTTTGTTTTTTCTCTAACATTTACATTATGATTTGTGATCTTAAAATGGTTTTTATGAATAAATGTTGTTGCTAGGGCGTTAGGACCGAGGATTAGACATTCATGGGAAATTTAAATACTCACCTACTAAATTGTATAATTTGCGTTTTAAATTAGTTTATAGCTGTTTATAGTTTATACTATGTATGTACCTACTTTGTACAATATTATGTACAGTTTAGAAAACATAATGTGTAATATTATTAGATATATATATATAGTAGAACCGCCATCCTGTTACAAATGACCAGAAATTTTGTGTCAGCATCTCCCGGCCTATAGGTATTATACTATTATAAAATTGCATAATGATTACAATCTACATTTTTCATAAAACTAATTTATAATTTTGTTACCTACGATTATGTATTATAATACCTATGCATCTACATTTACGATTTACAAGCAAAGTCCATTAAAAACTATGTTTACTTCAAAAATTTGATAAATAATATAATTGTAAATGCTAATAACTAAACATCTTAACAAATAATAAATGGACTGCGCAAAACCTTACATACTTTGTTTTTAATTTCCATTTTAGATTTAATTAATTATACTGAATATTTTTTGGTGATTGGTGTGCCGATTGGATGAGGTGTTAGCATACTTTTCCGAATCTGCTGGACCGATTCTCATGCAATTTTGTGTGCATATTGGGTAGGTCTGAGAATCGGCCAACACCATCCACATCCAAGTAAGACAGAAAACCGTTCGTCGGGGCCGCTATAATAAATATATTATGTAGAAAATAATACAGCTAGCCTTTCCTCCCGGTTTATCTTACAAGCTCTTGCTAAATATTGTGAGGATACCTATTTAAAAATAGATAACCTCAAGTTTATGTATATTATTGTTTATATTATGTATTAATAACTAGCGGTCCGCCCCGGCTTCGCCCGTGGTACATATTTACGTTTTCTCTACATAAAAACCATCCTCGTACTTCAAGGAATATAATAAAAAAAGAATTATCGAAATCGGTTCAGCCGTTCTCGAGTTATGCGCTTACCAACACATTTTGCGATTCATTTTTATATATAAGATTAATAATAATTAACGAGTGAAACTACATTACGAGCTATTATAATTATACTAAGGGCCGATTTTTCAATGCTTGGATAAAACTTATTCGTCAAATAATGTATAAAACTACCATTTTAAAAACGTATTCTAATTGCCCGTATTTGACAGTTTACGTGACATTTTAATATTATCGTGTAATACTTTATTAGACGGATAAGTTTTATCCAAGCATTGAAAAATCGGCCCTAAAGTATATATTTTTTAATTTTTTGTTTACTTAAATAAAATAAAGGAAATTAAACTTTGAATTAAGAACAGTCCTTCTTGGGAACTTATATTGAAGAGAAACGAATCAATTTGTATCTAATTTGAACAATAGTTATATTATGCAATTGTGTAGGTGTAATATTTTCAGGCTCTCGAATTAATAGCCCAGTGCCTTCAATATACGTGATGAATGTGCGAGCCGATCTGAAAATCCACTTAGTGATCCCGACAATATTTCAATGAATTAACTACTTGTAATATCGATATTTCAATTTAATTTTATTTGACGTCATATCTCCGAAAAAAAGAATAAAATAAAAAGAAGCGGTATGCTCATTCTTTTTTTCGTATACATATTTATTTTGTGATAATAAAAAGTTACTGATTAGATAGAGCCAGATTTATGTGTAAAATTTTTAAAGTGAAACTTTTATTACATCGCGCATCGTCTCAAACTTTTTGGTCTGTGTAGCGCATGTCGCGTGACGGTCGGCTGCCGAGTAGGTATAAAGCAGTGTTCGGAACCGTACGATAAGTTTCACTTTTACCGTGGTTTCATAAAACCACACAACATTTTTTTTTATTACCTTTATCTCCATCTCAAGTATGAATGTAAGATTGAAATTTCCAAGAAATTGAGTCCAACAGATATATTTGAACACAGGAAAAGCTTTTAAGTTTTAACGGAACAAAAGTGTCATAAAACAAAGAAGCTGGTGACAGGATTGTTGCAGGGAATGGCTATAAGCTGGACATAATAAACGAAGTAGCAAAAGGAAACTAGAAAACAAACAATAAAAAGCTAGGTATTTCATAGAGGTAATGTATATATTATATTTTAGAAATACAATTTAACCATGGTACGACACATAAATCTAATATGTACCTTCTTATACACATAAAATATCTATGAATAACTTTCCTAGTAAGTACTTTTTTTGTAGGTACATTGTGGCCATCATTATATGTAATTAATGATTCATCCGAATGTTGTATTAAAACGACGTCATAACTTGTAATACTTAGTATTTTTACAATATTATTACGAGGAAGTTCATCTCATGCAATGTTATAATTAGTAAATAATAAGGGTCAGGACTCAGGAAGTAATTGATAAAATGCGATTATGTACCTAATCATTGACATCACTTGAAAAGCCTTTATATAAATTATTATAGTAAAACTTAAATATATCATATTTCTCATTGATTTTAAAACAGTTTGCTAATAAATGATGTTAAAGTATATTATACAGTGTGTTTAGGTAATCACGGCCTACAAAGTAATTTGTAAAATTACGGTGTCCACGTCAATATACTTAATATGAAATATTAAGAAAATTATATTGTGTAACTGTTGCTTACAACAACAAGAAAGAATAATAAATTCACATTATGTTCTGAATTGGACTTAAATTACCTACGATACTATGATGTTGTCCATATTCCTGCGATTATTGTCTTGATGGCTTATGCACTTTTCTTTCCTCAGCGACCTGCGTAACATTTCAATTTTATTTAAGTGTAGGCTCGTGTTGGTATCATCATTGGTCATCACATAAATGTTTATAGGAGGTATGATAATAGTATTTGTGGTAATAGCATCTATTATTCAGGTGACTCAGGTCACATTAAGGCTTTTGTTGCTAATGTAAGGGTTCACGATTCGCGTCGCATTTGTCTACTTGACAAACTAGTTCTAATTTAAAATGATTATTGATGAATGATTGAAATCTATATCACCTAAATTGATTCTTCTCATAGGCACCTAAGCGAGTGTTCTCTGAGATCATAGAAACGATTAAAGTTTCTAGGAACTGTATAAATCTGTTCCTTAACAATTTGTCATACACCATCAGTAAGGTAAGTTGCGAAGGTCGCAGGCAGTTCCTTATCTATCGAAATTATATTATTTATTGCGCCAGATGCTTACTGCACCAATAGTTCTGGTGACCTTCGGTTTGTTCCTGAAGCAGGTCACGTACACCATTTTGAAGAAAAAGTTAACTAGAACAATACTTTGTTCAAGCGTTGATTAGCGTGATATTTATTTTAAGGGCGCGGTAATCAATGATTTATGGTCCGGGAGCCAGCAGCAGATTTTATGACCAAGTTCCTCTCAAGCGGTAATTAGTAAAATGCATCAAAGTATAGTATTATGAAGCCTCGTGAACGTCAGCTGGAGCTCGGTTGGGGGGAAAAGCGGTTGTAGCCTCCCGTATCAGCTGACGGTTTTTCCACCAAGATACAGCCAGCTGACATATATATTTATCCACAGTTACATATAAGCTATCATCAGGTAAATTTTTGTTTGAGAGGAAATAACGGAAAATAATTTTTTCTTTAAATTTAACTTTCATGTTCGAGACACCAGCTGACGTATAATACACCATGTTGTAACCGGCTGACTATTTTTTTTCGTTGAGATATTGGGTTAGCTACAATTTGACAAATTTTTAGCTGAGAGGAAATGAATGAATGAATGTATTTTTTTTCCTATGTGCGTGGGAGGCTACAACCGCTCACCCCCCCAACCGAGCGCCAGCTGACGTTCACGAGTCTTTATAATACTATACTCTCATGCGTCTGACGAATTATCTCTTGAGAGGAAATAGTTAACCAAATTTGCACCTGGCTCCCTAACCATTACGGTAGTGTATATTTAGATAGGTGTTATAATCTTTATCTATATTTAATATAATTAAGTTGAAGAGTTTTTTTTTATTTGATAATCTCAAGAAATACTGGTCGGATTTGAAAAATTCTTCTTTCGGTGTTAAATAGCCCATTTATTGAGGAAGGCTATAAGGCTATGAATATCATCACGCTAAGACCAACAGGAGTGGAGCACTGCGTGTAAAACCGCGAGGCACAGCTAGTTTATAATAACCGAATTTTAAACATACACAATACACATGTTATTTCGCCAAAGTTTTGGGCATTAGTTTTGGCACTATAAAGTACTTAGATATTATTTAATAATGAGTAAATAACAATATGCTGTTATAATATACTAGCTTCCGCCCACGACTTTGTACGTACATCCCCGTTTTTCCCCGTTCCCGCAAGAATTGCGGGAAATCCTTTCTTAGCGGATGCCTACGTCTTAACATCTACCTGCATGCCAAATTTCAGCCCGATACGTCCAGTGGTTTGGGCTGTGCGTTGATAGATCACTATATCAGTCACCTTTGAGCTTTATATAATACTAGCAGTCCGCTCTGGCTTCGCCCGTGGTACATATTTACGTTTTCTCTACGTAAGAACCATCCTCGTACTTCAAGGAATATAATAAAAAAAGAATTAACGAAATCGGTTCAGCCGTTCTCAAGTTATGCGCTTACCAACACATTTTGGGATTCATTTTTATATTATAAGAAGATATAGATTGGATAAGAGATTATGCTGATAGTTATTAAACAAAGCTGCGACCTGAGAAAAGTTTTTAGGACTGTTTCATAATAATTAATTTTCCTACATTCAAATTATTAACTTTATTGCTTTAATGATGATTTCCCCACCACGTCATTGTGATAAAAAAACGGGACGAATATTCTTATTATATAATCTATGGTTTGGTGTGAACGTACTTATTAACTAGTACCTATGTTCTACCAATTATACTTAGGTACCTTACTCTTTTGTTTCATACTAGACAAAGTATTATTAACAATATTCAGCTAACGAAGAGATCAAGTGGTTTTTGTAGCTGTATCATTATAAGGATTGGGAGTTGAGTCTAGAGCTTTTGGTAAAACTACAGCCATAAAAACTAGCTGCCCCGGAAGACGCTGTTCGGCCCTATTGCCCTTTTCCATGTTATTAAAACGTTAAAAAAATAATAAATTAAGTAGAACATTCTTCAGTTTTAAGCTTTTTAAGCTTAGCAACACTTTTGGCGATTCATTTTTATTACATAAATAACATTGTTCTTATAATAATACATTGCTGTTACATACAATAATTACTAATGTTATATAGAGGTCGAAAAATCATTGATACGTTTTTCATTCATTGCCTTTTTTAGAAGGCATACTTCAAGGACGTAAACCATAGAAATCTAAATAACAAGACACTAGAAGTCGTAAGCGTGCGTGACCTTGTCGCCACTCAGGTGATTTGCACAACACCAGTGCATTCGTCACTGTTCAGTTGCTCTGGAGACGTATGAGTGTATACATGGTGTGTTTCAGCAATTCCCATTGCGGAAATTCTTCCACAAGTTGTAATTATACTTATAAAGGAATAATATTTCATCGGAAAATATTTTTTTTTAGAAATAATGCCGTTTTTCCTTAAAATTATAGAATATTTACAAGTATTACGAGCGTCACCATAGTAATCGAAATAACAATGAATGACACAGTCGACCATTCTTATTATCACGTTTGTTCGTATTGGAGCAAAAAGTCTCATATACTTAGGGATGTTATTCTAAAATAAACCGTAAATTCGTGCGTTAGGATACATATTCAAAAGCTTAATTTAATAGATAAGTTAGTTTTCACTAAAATCAAGCTGTCCAATAAAAGGCATAGTTTACTTGGTGTACTGTTTAGCTTTCGGTTTGAATGTGTTGATTTTGGCGACAGCGGTTTTCATACGAATTATGACATTTTAGCACTTCTATGTGTCTTGTTATTTAGATTTCTATGACGTAAACTATAAGTATATTGACAGGTTTCACCACGTGGTTTTGATCGCATGGTACCTACCTACAATGAAAAAAGTAAAATGTCTTTATTAATAATAAAATCTGTATGGTACATAAATTATTAATAGAAACAAAATCCATTGATGATTGATCCTCACAAAACTTCCACTAGTTCATAGTTACATATTATGTACCTACTCTAGGATTTGTAATTTTTACTGAAGCAAACTTATAAACTTATACTTAGTATAACTTATTAGCTATGTACCTAATATGTTTACCTATATTGATAATTGTTAATTCTATTAAACAGTTAAGCTTTTATTTAGCCCCACACTTCCGTATTCCTTACCAGTGCAACTTTTACAAATGCTATTAATATATAATAATTAATTCAATGCCGGAAAGTTTCTAGATTAAAGTACTAAGACACTAATTATTATTATATGTCAATGGTGCCCTGCATGAGAATTTATTAGATGAAATAAATATTAATGTTCCAAGTCGGTCCAAAAGGTCCTATAAATTATTTGCCTTGCCAACTACAAAAAACATGGTCTCTCAGAACAGCCCTTTGATCCGAATGTGTAGGCTTTATAATGAGATTTGTGACAATAATGATATTTTCCTATATAATTTGTATCAATTTAGAAATAAAATAGATATTAATTTAAATGATGAATAAAATTCAAGTTAACACTTATAATTAATTTAAATTATTTTTGTTATTTTAATTAATGAGTACTGATATATTGATAAAACATTTGACTTGATAATAATTAATGATGGTATGTAGTTACTGTATTCACTTTTTTATGTTATTGTAATGATTTAAATGTTGTGTGCAGTTTTAATTGGGTCGTAATCTTAATATTGTTTAATTTAGTAAGTTGATGTAAATGTTCTTGGATTATATCCTGTAACTGTGCCTTGTATAAATAAATAAATAAATAAATAAATAAATAAATATTATATACTTTGTTCACATAATATAAAATCCAACCCTAATATTATAAAAGCGAAAGTCACTCAGTCTGTCTCTTCTTCACGCCTTAACTATAGAACAAATTTGCGTTGCATGCAAAAATGCGCTTTTTCAATTCATATTAAGATTTGATTAAAGTATGTAGAATAAATAGTATGAAATTTGAATAAATAACTAATCGCTGCCGCGGCATTCTTTCCACGAGTGTAACTACCTTGAATACGTATTTAGGAATGCTTCTGTGAACGTCTTTAGCGGTTAAACATTAATATTTAATTAAATATATAAATTAATAATTAAATATTTAATGTCAAACCATATTAATATAAAAATATAATGTATTCTTCATTAATAAAGACGCACGCCATCACACAGACCTATATTTTAACCAGTTCAAAATCTATTTATAGTTTAAACCAACGACACAAATATGAAATGAATAAAAAATAAGTGTCTTTAAACTAGTTAGAACCAGTTAACCACTGGAATTACCATTAAAGTATGTCCAAACAAAAAAGAACAATATAAGAAAAAGGCAATCTGTCCGAATGTGACTCTAAAAGCTTATCTACAACAAAGCTTAAGCGTTGTACATTGCGCGTTTATTACTGTTTATTTTTTGAGTACGCAATATCATTGGTACTTACGAGGAGATGTACGTCGTATTCCACTTCGAAGCTTAACTTTAAAAAAGTTATATAATGTGTAGAGGTTATTTAAAACAGACTTCCTGATTGCGTAATTTCAGGACACTTCGAAATTGAGTCGGTTCGAGTTTAGTTCCGCGTACTGTCCCGATCGATCATTTTGTATTCAATATACATACTTATATATAGAATGTTATACATTAGTTTTACGGATCTCCTGTTTGTTATGTCAATGCAGGACATATACGTGATTATGTTTTATTCATATATCGTTCAATACACATAATATGAGGCGTTATGTAAGCTTCAACTTGCTTTTAAATTATTATTAATCATAATGTTATTTCTGGGAACGAGAAAGAAACAACCAATTGTACTTAAATTTTAATGATAATGATTAACCGATAAGTGCTAAAATGCAGTCAAGTAGAAAAACCAACATTATAACAGATTAGACGGAAGGTGATATCATTTACATACTATTTGCGGACAAGTGAGATAAATAACTTAATAAATCGATAAAAGGCAATAATTAGCATAGTGATCAAGTAAAGACAGCTTTATAATTATCTTTTTTTTTACTATAAGTAAATGTTATTTCTGACACACTGTAGAAAATTAACAATAATAAAGAGACTAGAAAATGAAAAGTTTTGGTAGATTCCTATTTCCTGAAGCTTAAAATTTGAAGCTGTGGAAAAAACTGTATTAAGTAATATAGCTATTAGCTATTATATTGATTGTCTATACTAATACTATAAAGCTAAGAGTTTGTTTGTTTGTTTGAACGCGCTAATCTCAGGCAATACGGTCCGATTTGAAAAAATATTTCAGTGTTAGTTAACCCATTCATCGAGGAAGGCTATAAGTTATATATGATCACTCTAAGACCAACAGGAGCGGAACCACGCGGGTGAAACCGCGGAGCGCAGCTAGTTGTATATAAAACTACGAGTAAACCTAAAGACAATGTGTATAACAATGAATATTTGATATATCTTTAAAAAATACCCAAATTTAAAATACTAACGTCTTAGGTTCTTACTTCTATAAAACATATTATGTAAAAATAAAACAACACAACAGCTGAACATGAGAAAATCCCAATACCTAGAAAATGCATTGATCATAATATGACAACAATCGTAGATAATTAATTGTCTGTCCATTTATCAAGATATTACTGAACTGAATGATATAAAGACTACACTGACTCATAACTACATACATACATTACAAATTTGATAAGAAAAATACTAAGACTAAGTTCCTAGAAGACTAGAAGTTGTATACGTAGTATATTATTATTAGTCTGTGCTAGAAGTTATTTTAAACTATTCGTTGACGCACGGTTTATGGTTGTGGTAAATTTATATGAACCGCAAAACTTCCTATCTCTTATATATATCTTTCTTAGAATTACACGGTAGATTATTGTACTGTTAATGTAAAAAATACTGTTTACTGTTTCGTAAGTTTTCATACTGTGACTCATGCACATTTTAACTGTAAAATAATAAGGGGTAATTATTATTTGCAATAAAAAGGAAATAAAATTATATTCTGTAACACAGTTTAATCGTTTTAAGTCTTCTGAATCATTCTATTTCAATACGTCTTTTATATAACATTCGGGGATAAAACGGCCTTCACCTATTACGATAAACATAGAAAAACAAAAACAAAAAATGCACCTTTTTCATATGAAAATTGGTCTCAAAATTGTATATTCAATAGCTCTTGTCGTATTTCTTGCAATTATAACGGTAAAGCATTAGGAATAGGGTATGGAATTTTTCCTTTTCGCTACAGGATTTTTTCCACTATTTACCTCAAATACAGTCTTTTTTTATTTTTTTAATACAACTTTACCTTGAACTTTTAATTAATTTAAACTACGACGAAATATTTTACTTAATGAAAACAGTAAAAACCAAGTGTTTGTTTACGTTGCAGTTACTATATGTCCTTGTGATTGGGACATCAAGCGACGCCGCAGGAAAAGTATTAGCTATGTACGGAGGGGAACTCCGAGTTAATGTCACCTGCTGATTATTTACTTGAGGAATATTCTAGTTCCGAGAATACAGAGGAAAAAATTAATTGCAAATAGGTCGTTCGCTCGCTCGGAAGTTTTTACATATAACCGCAAATATAATGACGTCTATAGAATATCTGTAAAAGTTTAAGACCATTCTAGAATTTGGTAACAATACTTTTAAGTGGTCACTTCAAAAGTTTCAATTAAAATTAACTTAATTAACCCATAATATATTTAAATTTAATACATAATAATATTTTTTATGCAAATGTATATTTGTTATTTTTTGTGCACATAGTTTTAATTATGTAAACATTTCCAGTTTTTGTAAAAAATAAATGCGTTGATACTTGATACACATCGTCTAGCTGAACTGTTTAGTTAAATTAGTGTTAAGTCAAAACTGATGGATCGCCTGTCGAAATATAATATATTATTGTGACAAGGTTTATACATTTTACTTTAAGCAGTTAATCAACCACTATTTCTTATCTTGACCGATTTTCAGCCATGGAGGCTTGCGCAGGATATTATATTACTAATAATACTAAAAAAGACTTATAGTAAGGATATGATATATCTCCCGAACAGATGGCTAGTTTAAATTGATTTTTAGTATGAATTGTGGCCAATGCCACAGTGGCTAAAATATGGTCAGGAGGACTATAGTATAATTAACATTATTCAAGTACCTATTGGCAAAAACACAAGTGGAATTCCTATATCCGATGTCCTATCAATGCCACAATACGATGGGGCATCAGATTATTATACCTACTATGTTTCAATCTAAGGAAAATAATAAGTACCTATCCTAATCATTTCACATAGAATTTAGCTTAATATGATGTTTTAACAAGATCTAGTAGAATATATTGTTCAAGTCGCAAGCATTAATTGCATGTTATTCTAATTGAATCGTGATTCAATTACCTACGGTTAAATTACAATTGTTTAATAACTTATATTTATTGTAAAACCTAAGTGCGATTCTTAAAAAATTGTATGTCGTATATTATTTTGGTAGGCATATGTATTCTTAACGAGTTTTCAGCCTGTAGTTGCACGTCTAAATATCGCGCAGAAGCCTTACCAGAAAAAGTACTTATATAAAATATAGACATATTAATATATTATTATTAGTAGTTCTTCCGTTAACACTTATCTGTAAATATTATAGTAACCTACTATACATTGAAATATAAATGTATCTCTGTTCTAAGATTTATATAGTTATTAGTAACATCATTCAAAAATACTCCACTTCTCCGTTATAGCGTACATAACTTCAGGTATTTTTATAACCACGATAGCCTAGGATGTTATGGCCACAGGTCCTAAGTCCATCCTAATTAAGACATTCTTCATCATTAATAATTATTATAAGAATCACACGATCCTTGTGCACTGTTGCATGATCCCTTGTTTAAAATATAAAGATGTTAATCACCTCAAAATTTTATTTGCATAATGTATTATGAATAACAACATTTTGCTCACTTTAAAAACTGGTCAAATGTCAAATTAGTGTTAATCTGAATAGTTTTTTTTTACTGTATTAATGAGTCTGTCACTGTATAAAACAACACGGGTTTAATGTTAAAGTCTGTTTATTCTGACCCTTAAATATTAGATTGTTCAATAGCTCTTTAAATTTATTAGTGCTATAAAAACTCCAGTCATGTACACTCGTCTTAATGCACAACGGGGCTAAGGTCTGCATTGTATTCACTGCAACTAATTTAACACACACAATAAAACAATTTATTGCTCAAATTGAATAATTGGTAATTAATTAAATAAGTGTTATATTTCAGTGAACGGTGTTAAAGATCAAATTGGTTTAGTAGTAAGGTTGCGTGGTATATACCTAAATAATATTAATGACTATATTATCAAAACGAATCCTATTTCCGTAGGTAATTTTTGTCGGACCAATAATGATTTTTTTCATAGTTATTAATTATATACATGGTGTCCCACTATTGGTATACTAAGCGCGAATGAACTTGTAGTTTTGCATACACTGATCACGAAAAAAAATACTTAAGCAACAAAATTACGTCAATAATTTTTTGCTCAATTTTACCTGAAAATCCATGTTTTCTTCTCTAGCTTCACGCAGAATATACCGCTTCGCTAATGAGAGCATTTTGTCTATGAAAACATATATAATCTTAAACGATAACTCACGTGCTGGTGGCAAAGTTAGACGGGTTGCTTGATATGGGTGTAAACATAGAGTTTTAAGAATTCGTCTATATGAAAAAATAGTATTTTTTACAAACTCAGCGTATGCATAACTATAACCTCATTTGAGCTTAGTATACACCCTGTATATATATTCAACAAGATCATAGGACACTCTTTTATTTAATTTCGTTAAATCGTACTTGATTGAATGAATTTTCAGTTTTTTACTGCACGCCAAACATTTCATCCTGCTCTTTAATTGTTTATTATTTTCCCAGTGTTAAACAAAGAAAATATTTATTATTTTCTTTCGATCAATTTAAAATGCAAAACAACATTACCATCGGTATTTTCCCATCGCGCAAACCATTTCTCTGTTTATTATTCAAAATAACTAGTAAAAAACGAGATCTAATAAAGTGAACAATGGATCATCTCCAACAATTGCTCTCAATATACATAAATGACTTTTTTACCTCGCCCTAGTAATGAAACGTCCTCCCTATCTGTCACGCGAACTGCAAAGTAAGGCGCACTTGACAATGATTTTATTTAGATGATGTTAGGGCTGTCACTCTCTTAAAAAATCATTAATTTTATTTTTATAGAAACTGAAGTCATAATATTATTATGTTCATATTAAGTTTTATTTTATTTAGACAGTTATGTAAACAATTTAAATGATGCAACAATATATTATAAAGAAAATTCTGAAAAGCCGTGAAGCTATAAAAATAAGATACAGAATCTAGATGCACTTTACTAGTTGTAATTAAGTATAAGAATAATGTAAAGTTACTTGAATGTAAAATAACACTTTATTTCAATTATTTATGCAAAGCAAATTTATTAAAGAATTATACGTATAGCAGCCCTAATTGATTAAGATGTCGTAAGTCGCGGTGACCTTAGTGATGTGATGTTAAATAACTTATTTTTTACCTTTACTGTTGTGGTTAATTCAATGTTGATGTTATAATTTATTTTGAGGTGATGTCTATTTCTTATGATATGTTTTTGTACGATCTATTTTTATGTTCCGAAGATTTTACTGATGAGGTATTTATAAAGACGCGCATACAACAATATAGTTTTAAAAAACTGTCTTACTATAATGGATGAATTAGAAAAAAATATAAAAAAGTACTGATTTTCTATTTTAATCATTAAAAAAGAAAAAGCTTAAAAAATATTTTAGTTGGACTTTATAACGGTACACATACATACACTAGACATTTTATCTCTTGCATGACAGAAGCGAAGGGAAGGAAATCCAGTCAGATATGGATATTATCATATTATTTTAATAAATTTGGTCTTGAGATTCTGGGAACATTCAAACCATTGCCTATAGTCCTATACAATAACAATTTTTGCACTGAAGCACACGTGGTATGTTGAGTAAATCCAATGTCGTTATTCACACAAGCTTAATCTTCTTGGCTTGCTTTTATGATTCCTGGTTTTTATCCTCCTTTAGAAGGAACACTCCTCCATTTCGTATTACATGATGAATACACAAAAAAGTTTTTCACTTTGACTTTAACTGATTCATTTGTAGGATAGCATATTTTTACAATTGATGTATTAATACATCATCTAGTATGTAAGAACGTTAATATTGTTCTCAATATGTTGAACAATCCCACAACACAGTACCACTTTTCTACCAATATCGATCCAACCATTTCACAGTCATAACGCTGAACGGTCACGTAGGAGCCTCCAGGAAGGTTCGAGGCGTATGGTCAGTTCTAAGATAATTCTATTGTTTTTATTTTTTAATAATTTCCAAGTATCGTGACTGAGGGTGCCGTGCGTCGCCTTGATCTGTCGCCCTGACTCCAAACAACAAGGTAAAACTTTTCAGTTTATGCAACGATAGTAATCTGAATAATTCGCGGCCGTGAAGTGGGATTGCAATTTCGCGATACCTTTTGGTGTTACTGTGAAATTGAAATCTATGATGAGTTCCTTCATAGGAATGAGATGGAGGTCAGAGTCTCTGCACCTATCTCGGGACCTGTCGATTAAGAAAAAAAAATAAGACATAAAAATGAGCGAATTAATGCAATGATGTTTAACTATTATATAAATGTAAATTAAGAAAATGTGGTTAACTCATAATAATCCTTTTTATCCAAGTCGGTACCTGATGGGTAAAGAGTATAGTATAGCGATTTCACATGATTAGCAATAATTTTGATTAGTCCTTTTTCGATTGCAATGAATGTATTTTCCGATATGCCTCAATATTTTAAATCTATGTGTACCTGAATCTATTTTTATCAACGCTCTCAGGGAGTTATCCTATGAGCCTATTTTTAAATAAATGGTTTTTGTGAAAGTCCCATGGCTATTATTTATTTTAAATATTTGTAGTGTATGCAAGTTTCCTATAATTTACACTAGATGGCGTTGTTCATTTAAGTAATAATCCACTTACTCTTATTCTCATTTATTGTATAATTATTATAGTACAATGTGTGTTATTGTTGAAGTTATTAATTACTTCACGTAATAAGCCTATACAAGTGAAGTACAAAAGATTTTATTATTAATGACCAACCAATTCCTTTTGGGGAGGTAATAAAAGGGACGGGTGTGAATGGTGTGATAAATCCTACCCACGCAATTTCGTTCTAAGTATTTCTTGCATCTAAGTAGAAAATTACAAGGAAGGACAAATTCCACATGATACATATACCTAGTAATCTCGAACTGATTTTTATTTAACGCATATCAAGCTTTTACGTATTGAATCATAATATGAATCGTAACAAAAAATAAAAAAAATAAAATATAGGATTTTCAGTATCATTATAATCGTTATGGATTTAGAGTACAGAATACCTTGGTCTATATATTATAGGAGTTATGCGTCGACTTTGCGAGTGGCAATATAAAATAATAGCAGCATATGGCGCTTTAAGCTTTCTTTAAACCCTTTGGGTAGCTCGTGTTAAGGAAAGTGAATATTTTCTAACTACTGAATGTCTATTTTGAATATATAATCATACAGGGTGTAATCGTTAAGCACAGGCGATTATTCCGTAACTATTAGAGATATAAAAAAACTTTAAACTGATACCTAATGAGTAAAAAGACCATAATATCATTTTTTTAATATGTCGATAATTAATATCTGTTGTAGTTACGGAAAAATCGCATGTGCACACTTAACGATTACACCCGGTAGGTATAATTCCATAAGCCAAGAGACTTCCCGGTTTTACCGAAACGCAATTCATAAATATACCGAATTCCCTTTAATCCTGGATAATTACTTTCTTTTCCCATAATCTCCAATAATGAAACGACAACATTGTTGCATTGATTTGCATTGAGAAAATGAAATGAATGAATTAAAGGTAGCGTGAGTAACCGTCTGAGGAAAATTATAGACGTCTCGAAGGAAAATTGAAATGAATTAATAAGTAAAATGGACTTAACCTTTAGTATTCGAATACCGTTTCCCATTGATGCTTTTCCTAGTAATAATTATTACAATAATCTGTGTTAAACATGAAAACTATTGAGATTAGAAATTATAATTCATTAATTGATCGCAATGGTTTAATTATGTTATTGTCAGCCTATTTCTGTTATTTATTCAGACTTTTTTATTTCTAATAGATACTGGGTCAAGTATTAGGAGGAAATTTTCTATATTTATTTATTTATCAATGTTTACGTCTAACTAAATATATATAAAGGTTAACTTATGACTGATTGACATTTAAAAAACTTGAAATTATTCTATAAATTAATATGTTCACGTATTTTAGCATGAATTTGTGTTATGTTTTTATGTTTTTAAATTTAAGTGATCAAGTTACCCCCAAAATCTTTGAAATATCCATGCAGGATTTCATCATGTGATAAAAAATCTTAGAAGAACATCGCAAATGACGTACCTACGTTGATACTTAGTGTGGTCCGAGAATATTAATTAAGTTTAAATTTACACAGCACTCTAAATTACATCACTGATACATTTTAATAACATAATATTATTAAATTATGTTTTAATATATTGCCCGTATTCTGTTACCAAATAACTAATTTCAAAGGAACTTAAAATTAATTATTATTCGTTCCACCTAGTTTTATATTTTATTTAAAATCATTTTATATTTACGATAGGAAACGTTTCAATAATGGCATTATCGGCACAATCTTAAAATTCAAATAAATGGACATAAAATAATAAATAAATACAGAATCTCAGAATCGTTTGAAGTAGCCGTAGTTTGTCACTACTTATGTTATTAAAATTTCTAAAGTCGTATGTATGTATAGGGGAATCTCCAAAAGTACTGATCCTATCATCATGAACAATGAACATTCTTTAACTAATAGAAAACTACTTAGAAGTGACATTTACCCCAGGTCAACCATAACATGCGGCTCTAGTTAAAATAGTAATTGCATAGATTCCGATCCACCTGCAATAAATAAATCGATTTCTGTATTGGGACGTCATAAAAAATATTACACAGGGTCTATTTATAGTAACTTTTTATTTAATCTGACCTACATAACATGTATCTCTCTTGGCGCCAACTGCAGATAATCGCAGGAATAGCTTTTTTTCAGTCGAACTTTCTGAATTCTTTTTTTCCTAACAAAAAAGAAGAAAATCAAAGACCTGGCCTGAGAATCAGAGTATTTTATAATTTTACCGTAAAAATACAAGAAAAAATATGTAACATAAATTATATCTATACCTACTAATGTTATACCTACTCTATACTTATATTATAAAGCTGAAGAGTTTGTTTGTTTGAACGCGCTAATCTCAGGAACAACTTTGTTTTGTCCGTTTTGAAAAATTCTTTCAGTGTTAGATAGCCCATTCATCGAGGAAGGCTATAGGCTATAATATCATCATGATAAGACCAACAGGAGCGGACACACGAGGGTGAAACCGCGGAGCGCAGCTAGTAAACAAATAAAATGATCGATCGTACCTATAGGTCCTACTGGTTATATATTGAAAGCTTGAATGGTTATACGGGTTCGGCAAATCCCGCAATTTCTAAAAGGATGGCCAGTAGATTGTAAAGAAAGTCAGTAAAACGAACCAGTTCCTATAATTATAGAGTCTGCAGAGCTGCATTATAATGGGTAATCCCATGGAAAGACCCAAGCGTTGATCCCATATCTCCATACTAGGTTTACGACGCGGACGCCTCCCTTATTGAAGCATCATTACGGAGGACGTGATAAATCCAATAATAGGAAATTGACACTTAAAAAAACATTATTTCTATTATAAACGGTTTAGTACATAATATGTTATATTCGCGATACTTACGACGATCTTCTGAAGTGGTATTAATTCCCCCATGGTATGTAGGTACATACAATTTTTTCATAAATAATAATTTATTGTGTAGGTAGGTACATCATATTATGGCTCCAACGAATTTCAGTTCGAATGGTCGAATAGTGGGCTGTGACACAGATTAGATGTTGTTGATCAGTCAGTCAGGTATACTGAAAGCTGTTAAATTAACTATTCTACTAGCCAAAGTGTATAATATAAATTATAATATATGACAAAAGTAGGTATTATATTAACAATGATACCTCTATGTTGAAAACAATAACGACTGAGCAAATTTTTTCTGCTTATCCCAGAGAATATCTTGTTATTTCTATTTATATACTCATGTGCTTTATAATGCACTAGAATCTATTGCTTGCCATTGTGCAATATATATAAAATTTACTATAAAATTATTTACCTAATACAAATATTTTTTAACTCGCTTAGTTTATAAACTTCATGCATAAAATTAGTCTTCTACCAGTTTTTTCATACACACTTTTGAAAAATAAAATAGATTTAATAAAATTAATATCTTTTAGATGATTTCCTAAATGATTTAATTTCCAATAACATGACGGAGTTTTGAACCTTCTGTAAATGTAAATTTTGATTTCTCTGCAAATTGTGTTTGTAAATTTTATTGAGACCGAATTATTTTGGTCACAAGGTTAAAAACGTTCAAATTGACAAATTATCTTTTCGACGAAAAACGTTAAAGCTATAGAGAATATCGCAATCATTTAAGAAAAAAAAAATACTAAGAATTTCGGTTAAATTAACAACATGCATGAAAACTTATGCGTGCAACGAACTTAAGATCCTTTCCTCTAGGGTTATTGATATTTTTAGTAATATTAATAATATAATTAATAAAGTACACTGTAATAACAATAGAATTAATTTCTAGTTTGTATTTCTATTTACACCATCTGCATCATTGACCTGTAGAACATCGGAGAGCAAAGAGACTAGCAATGCATTTCTAAATCATTATGTAATTTGAAGTGTAAATAATTAATAAGCGAAACGGAATATACTACTGTTGTGAACGAAAATGAGAAACCTACCAATTTCCTTGAAGTTTGTTGAAAAGAAGGGATGATAGATCACGCAACAACCGTGACATGAAAACAAAATAGCATGTCACCTCGACTTTGAATCTAAGGCACCACAACAAATTCACCGTTAAATTTGACCTTTAACAAGTGTGTTTAACGTCTCTATAATTCTAATAATAATAATTTCATGGAAGCATAACTCGTCCTTGACTTCAACGCATTATATACCGATTGTTGTCACAACATCGTGAGTAAATTATATTCATAAATACAAAAAACATTGATTACACATTACTACACATATACGCTTGAATTGCATTTTTAAAATATTGTGGTGTAATTTTTATACTGTTTGTTTATGCCTATCAACAAACCGGTCCGGCGAGATACAGAAGTTCGTAATAAAATTAATTTGTATACAAATAAGAGTATAACAGTGAATTAAAATGCAACAGACTGTAAAAGGAAATGATCGCAAAATGCCCGAGTCACGTTTTTTGTTTTTAACACACAGATTGATTGTTATGTTTTATTATGCGTGAAAACAAAAGCGAACTATTTTTAATTTTTGTGTTACCTATATTTTTAACGTTCATTTGAAAAATTTACATTTTTATTGGCCGGAAATGAAAATCAGACGTGTTAGTTGTCACGTACACACTGATATTATGTATTATGCAACACAATTTAATTTCAGTTTTTATTATGATTGTCTTGCATCGAAGCGTAGCATTCGAATGTCCATGTATCTGGGTTTCACGTAAACAATTCAATCGTTCACCAATGCCTCACATTAGCATACGTAGATACTTTCCGCAAGCCGAAAGAGAAACTCAAACAAAGGAATCGGAATGTTTTTCCGTTTTTGAAAAGATAATCTAACGCGCAAGGTTTTCGGTAGTGTAACTATTGAGAAGTCTGCACAAACATGCAATTAAAGGCCAAGTCAATGGCATGTGCGAAGGTTGTCCAAATTTGCAGGCTTCGAGGGTTAAAGTCAAGGCTCTTGGCAAGCGGCGGTGAAAGTCAAGGCTGGTCGGGTTCTGTGCCCACATTGTTATATAATACATGCACATATTACATAGATATAAATAGATTTTCAAGTTGTTTTTAACTTCGCTTTTTTTGTTCTGAAGTTATAATGTACAAGCTTTTCGCTCCATGTTTCAGAGGGATCATAAACTTAAAATACCTACATTCAAAAATATCAACTTTAATAGAATATCATTAACTTAATCATAATAATACAGTGCGACGGTTAAATAATAATGTGACTGAGATAATAACCAAACTTGTTTTGAAGTGGATAATTTAGTTTGTAAATTATTCTAAATATAATTAACTTAAAAATGTTTAATATTATATTGACGATGAATCTTAAAATTTAGCATGAAGTCTGTCGCTTTAAATTACTCACAAACATTCAAATAATATTATAATATGAGGATAATAATTACATAAATATTAATATTTCTTAAGTAGGTAACAAAATAAAAATCTTTTTAAAAGCATTGACAATAAGAATAATGCATAAAAAGGGAATTTCCGTATTTTAAGACCATTTTTATTGTTTTTAATGAAAATTTTCCATTTAATTCCTATATTATCATAAAAATTTCTGTTATGAAGATAAAATATACCTACAAATATAAAACCTTTACCCTCGTTTAAATCGTTTACAAAGAAATGGCCGCATAAGATAATTGATAATCATATTGCATACTAGATGTGCCCGCGACTTCGTCCGCGTGGAATAGTGACTGTATAGTAGTTACTACTTAACTTTTATTGAGTAAACACGTACTACCATAGATAATTAAAAGAACTGTTAGTAAAATTTATTACTAAACTGAGCTAAAAAAGAAAAAAGAAATGCGTAATGAATTTTTTACGTAAAATTTCTTTTAAATTATGTCATAATATTTTTTAGGCACCAGGATCGAGGGGAGCAAATTTATTTTCCTTCCTTTCTTGTATGTGTGTTTTTAACATTGTATCGTCCAGTAACACATCAGCTTAATCGATACTCAATTTTTATCAAATCCAGCACCAAATTTATTTACAAACCGATTGACATTAAATAAACATTGAATGTTAAATGAAGATTACCACAATATATTAGTGAAAACCGCATCTAAATCGGATAAGCCGTTTCTGAGATTAGCGTGCACAAACATACAGACAAACAGACAAACAGACAAACATTTTTTAACTACAGTTTTGGATCGATATATTATAACAATAACACCTGCTAATTTTTTTTTACATATTTTCAATGTACAGACACCACTTTTCTAGAATTTTATTATATGTATTGATTGATGATGATGATAAAAATACATAACTTTTGTATAAATTGCAAAGTTCAAAAAGTTGATAGTTAACAATATTATTATTACAAGAGTAAGGTTGTAATATTGTAAGTTTTACTGAACACAATAAAACAAAACCAATCAAAAATTGAGAGAAACTTCAATTTAAATACAAATACTTAAGTTTCACTACCATATAAATATATAGTATATCACTAATTCAGGACTGCTAAAAAAAAACTTCAGTTATATTTTTATCATCTATTCGAATTGACTTAAATATTAGTTTATACATAAATAGTTATTAAAAAGAGAAAAAAAATCAACAACATTAACAATGTGAGATGAATGACCTTTGATGAATAAATGATTTTTCAAGAAAATAATAATAATTTATCTTATTAATGTAAAGTTTCTGTCTCTTAAGTTACTTACACTTATAAAAAGCTAGGTAACTACACTGTAATAATTAATAGTCTGACTTATAATGTAACCTATGCTTCAAATTAAATTTTGATTTGATCTATTCATATGTTTAACCTAGTTATTTGATTGCGATATAGTTCTGAATCATAGATATTTTGGTTTGGTTTAATTATTAGCAAAATATACTTACATATTAAATAGAAATTTTAAAACTCAACCTTCAGATTTACAAAATTTGAATCGAGATTTTCTATCATTTAAGATTGCCCAAAATTTTAGTGTTAGTATTAATATTTTTAATGCTAAAGACGTCTTTAACGATACAGTGTTGAAAGAAATAAATCATATACCAAACTGCCTTTATATTGTGGCATATTACGCATTATTTAAATTTATTACTTAGTAAATTATCAACACGGCTTAACAAGATCACAGGTCTGGTATAAAACCGTGATAACCTATGCATATTGAAATCAATCAATTACAACGAGCATATATTTATATTGATTTTTAATGATCTTGAGCGTGCCATAGAATTATAAATAGCAGCATTTATAAGTAGATCGGGAAACGATATGTAAAACAGATTACCGGTTCACTTTACGAATTCGCATATTCAGTCTTAATTAGTATAGGATATGAGTCTGTGTACCTTAACTTGAATTATGTTATGCTTATATCGGTAAGAGATCAGTAGTCAGAAGTCGTTTATCAACTCGTTTTTTTCGTATGTTCCAAAACTGTAACGATCAATCACAATATATTATTATGATGTAATTTAATAAAATAGGTTTAACCGATTTTTACTTATTGTTCTACCTCTTGCAGGATACAAGACT
Source organism: Colias eurytheme (assembly GCF_061535395.1). Classification (NCBI taxonomy): domain Eukaryota; kingdom Metazoa; phylum Arthropoda; class Insecta; order Lepidoptera; family Pieridae; genus Colias; species Colias eurytheme. The sequence goes on from NC_142980.1 coordinate 3,906,832, forward strand.
CAGGTAGTTTTAAATTAACATGGTTTTTATCCTTTTTCAATACACGGATTTACTATCGAGGGTTCAGACAGTAGACCATAATAAATTAGGATTATTAATATTAAATAGGCCATGTACTGATTGGTAAATCTCACAGAGCGTCAAAATGTATGCTCAGAGTTCAGACCTTCGCCTTTTTAATATTTTATGTATGTCACCTGAAAACTCTATTAAAAATAATTTAATATATTAGTTTTATATTAGGCTAATTGATGTCGAAAAATTAACAGACCAAAAAAAATACCAGCAGAATTGAGAACCTCCTCCCTTTTTTTTGAAGTCTCTTAATAAAAGTGAGTCTGACATGGTCTCACACAGGATGTCCGCGTGCTCTGCTTATATATAAATATAATAATTTGTACATATTTCTTTTCTATATAAGATATATTATCAGTGTTGATAAGATTTATTTCTAAGATTAGCAGCTAGAGGGATATAAGTATGATCTACTTTTACGACATTAACATCATGTATGTCATGTACATGGCCGGATGTCGTAGATATATATCAAGATATAATTGTTACTCATTTTAAATTAGTTCTAGGGTTTATTTTATTAGCGTAATTTGCTCAAGTACACTTTTATTGTTTAATTGTATTTAATTCGATACATTTTAGTGTCAATTAACAATTGATTTACACGTGCCATATTGACTGATACTAATCGTATGATCTTGATTTTCAAGGTATTGAAATACAGGTATAAAATATATAGTAATCTGTCTATAATATATGAAAATATAAGACTTTGGTCTATTTTCCCAAACTTTATGAGGTGGAGGATTTATACATGTAGGTCTTAGTTAAATGTGTTTGGAATGATATATTTAACATGTTCCAATAATTTCTCATGAAAAAAACACATTTGCAGTGATTACACTCGTAGCTTCCCTTGACCAGTGTAGACGTGCCTAGAATAACAATATAAACGGCAATTATATGTAATTATTGGTGTAATATTATTTTCTGTTACGATTAGAATTAGTTAAAATAAGAGATAGAACTTGTATTTATGTCTATCAAAAAAATCTATACTGTCACTCTCGCATACTTAGGTACTATAGCCACTAGGTAGGTACCAAAAATTATTGCAATGAATTTTAAAATGTAATTTAAAAAATACAGTAAATCTCAAATTATAATAATATAATATAGTCGATATACTTTCTTGGTACTAGAAAGTCCTTAAAGAAAATCAATCCCTGAATGATTCAATGCATTTGATCCAGAAACCTCAAGACAATATATTATTCTTCCTTATTCTATAGATCAAATACCATTGGGATACATAGATTTGTTTAATTGTTTAAAACATATAAAAGTAGTTAATCCATCCATATGGATTAAATCGATTTATAGATGGAGATATTATACACATAATATGATTAATTATTTTTTTAAACCTTAATTTAAGATTGATTTGGTACAGATTATTAATCGATCTTTAATGTAGATACAAAATTATAGTTGGATAAAGAACTCCAACGTGAGCTTTTAAACACGCTTATATTAGCTTCACCTGTATATGTATGTACGTACATGACTCCTTTAAACTCGATTTTGACCCACTTTAAACGATTTAATTCAAATTTTGTACACTTTTCAAGGATTCGTGACAGTACAACAATTTCATCGTATGAAAGTATCTTTTTAGTTTTTTTAAACTATATAAACTATTAGTGATTGAATTATGTATCGAATAAAATGTATACTTAGCGTAAATAATTACTGTTTTAGATTGTTTGTGAAGTGCGCCCACGCACAACAAACAGGGAATAGGAAATAGAAAATATAAATAATTATCTAATCAGGATCATGTAAAACGCCGTAGGGCTGTGCATTTACGGTATATGTTTGAATTAATTATTATTTTAATATTTTGTATTCACCGTAAATGCAATTTATATTTGAATATTGATAGATTATGTCATGCCGATATTCACACGCATATCCTGATTTATATTTATTGAATTAATTTAATATTATGAATAATAAATTATGTTGGAACGGTTAACAACCTTTGTTTTGTTGTGACAGCGTAAACATTCATATAATATTTATTAATATTTTTTTTATTAATGTACTTCTCATAAACACTAAAGGTTATTTCTATTTTATATTTTAAAAGTTACTTGTAAGACAGGGAAAAATTAATGTTTTTTTTATTCGTAGTCTTAGAGAATGTACCAAAATGTAAAATAATAAATATATACCACTATTTATAATGTGTAGTAATAAAATTAAAGTGGCTGCCTATCTCGTTATATTGCGAAATATTGATTATTTGCGATAAGACTTAAAATACTATAATATTATCTACATATTATATTAAAATTTAAAGTTCTTTGTTTAGGTGCGTGGAATGTAAAAGATAATAAGTAATAGAAACATTTTTTAATAATAAGGTTGATTTTATAAACAGATTAAAAAAATATAAGCACTCAAATAGTATTAAACGTAGGTACATGTATGTAGTGTTTTTTAATGAAAATGCCTCTCTCATAATCAGCTAATTAATTACAAAAATTATTATACAAAAAATATATTCACATGTACAATCTCTTTAAGGTTATTTGTAAAATACTAACATACTTTATAGCAGCATATTTCAAAGATACTTACACGTGCTTATGATAAAAGAAGGAAGGACAATTATACACCTACCTATATAAGATTATCATCTGAATGTTTTAGATACATAATATTAGCGTTGAATACAATATCCGCGTCATATTGTTTCCTTTCTTTCACTTTAAGCCTTTAGTAATTCTATACGGCCACGTTTGATAAATCTATTGTCTGAAATTTTAGAACCAATGACAATGGCGAATATTAAAGGATTTATAAAACACTAGAGGTCCGCCCCGGCTTCGCCCGTGGTACATATTTCGCAATAAAAGGTAGCCTATGTCCTTTCTCGGGTATCAAAATATCTCCATACCAAATTTCATGCAAATTGGTTCAGTAGTTTAGGCGTGATTGAGTAACAGACAGACAGAGTTACTTTCGCATTTATAATATTAGTATGGACTAGCATTCCGCCCGCGGGTTTACCCGCTTTTTCAAAATAAAACCCGCATAGTTGGTTATTTCCGGGATAAAACCTATCCTATGTGTTAATCCAAGTTACCTACCCTCTATAATATGTGTGCTGAATTTCATTGTATTCGGTTCAGTAGTATTTGCGTGAAAGAGTAACAAACATACATACGTATACACATACATTCATCCTCACAAACTTTCGCATAATTATAATATTAGTAGGATATCTTAATTTAGATAATTTATGGCCTTATTTGAAGATTAATATAATTTATATTGTTCTATATATCGTCTTTTTAATTTCTCATAATATTTATATACAAAATTGAATTCAATCGCAAAGACACGATGATAATAAAATAATATGATGATGATAATTAATATTCGGACGCAATTTATTTTATCAGATACATCACGTGATAAATCTTCATAATATAATATGTATTAAATATTAAATATTCTCCAACATTATACGGTATATATAACGGTTTTAATGTGTCTAAAGGTTATGCTATAATCACTAAGTACATTATTTTAAACTAGCTTTCCGCCCGCGGCTTCGCCCGCTTTGTCTAAAACATAATAAATTATATACTAAATCCTTCCTCTCGAATCACTCTATCTATTAAAAAACCGCATCAAAATCCGTTGCGTAGTTTTAAAGATTTAAGCACATAATATAGGGACATAGGGACATAGGGACAGAGAAAGCGAATTTGTTTTATACTATGTAGTGATGAAGTGTAAGAAAATGAATATGTAATTACAATATTTGGTCAATTAAATTGCTTTTTATATAATACTAACTTTCCGCTCGTGGCTTCGCCCACCTTGTCGAAAACCTAATAAATAATATACTAAAACCTTCCTCTTGAATCATTCTATCTATTAAAAACATCTATATAGGGACAAAGAAAGTGACTTTGTTTTATACTATGTAGTGATTGTGGATAAAATTAAAGTATCTAAAATCGGGATAACCTACACAACTATGATTCGGAACAAAGGTCCGTCGGAAATAATCTTAGATTTGAATTTCGTGACCGGAACAGTCAAGGTCCGTACCACGGCCGATAGTTCGCAACATTACTGTCATATAATATTTCATTGTTGTATTAAATACAATAATTTTATGCACTAACTAGCGATAGACACAAATTATATGCTGACGGGTCCCGTCAATAAAGCGGCACGGCGGAACACAGTGGAGTTTAGTCGGTAGGACCCTGCATTCAGCAGGGTGATTCCGACATAACCCAGGGCTCTTCCCCCGAGTGCCCTGGGTATGCCTAAATGCATTCTCCACTATAATAAAAAAAGGCACAAATTATATAATACTTGCTGTGCCGCGCGGTTTGTCACGCGTTCGAACCCGCGAGCAAAAGCTCGACAAATAAATTCTATATATCATGTGTTATTCTAATGTATAACCTACTACTGTAAAATTTCATCCAAATCCGTCCTGTAGATTAGATTATTCGTGAAAGAGTAACAGACATACATACTTTTGCATTTATAATATTGCTAGGACTTTGTAAACAAACATTATAAAATTGTTTATTTATTGTTTAAGGACATTCGAAGTTAACTTATGTCAGAACAGAAGGGAAATCAAAACACCCTTTGCAAGGAAAAGGAGTCGTTTTTATAAAGAATCGGATGTAACCTTGATACTAGGGTAAACAGCTTTTTGAATTAAATTATAGTTATAATTTATGCAAAAGCGTTTTTCAGCCTAACAGATACAACCTTTTTCCGATAACATTTATTTCCTATGAAAGTACTAAATAAATAAGCGAATCGAAACACAGTACAGTCAGGCACTTATTACTTTTGGTTTTTATCATTTTTTATACTAACTATCTATGTACTAAGAAAACTATAATCCATACTAATATTATAAATGCAAAAGTAACTCTGTCTGTCTGTCTGTTACTCAATCACGCCTAAGCTACTGAACCAATTTGCATGAAATTTGGTATGGAGATATTTTGATACCCGAGAAAGGACATAGGCTACCTTTTATTGCCTTTAATATGTATCATGGGCGAAGCCGGGGCGGACCACTAGTATTATATAAACAGGAATGGAAGTAGTTCAATCTTTAGTAGGTAAGTATTTAATATAGCGACCATATTACCTAATATATATTGCATAATGCATTAAACGTAAAAAAAGAAAATTCATTCCTCTTGGTGCATAAATGAGTTGACTTTGACCTTAGATTACAAAATAAAATATTTTGTAATCTAAGACTTTGACATTATTAGCTTATAATAAGGGTAATTTCCGTTTATGAAAAAACTAGAATTATTGGAATTCGTAATGACAGTGACCTCTTGTACAGCACGTTCGCAATATGATTGTTAAAATATGCGATTTTGACCAACTTTATAGATAATATTATAATATGCTTATAATGGATATTTATTTATTTTTATATTTTTGTTTTTACTTTTTTCTACTGTATTTTTGTTTTTGCTTTTTTATCCTTTACGATAACTGTCATTTACCTTAAATGACACAAAATTATTATAAACATTCGCAAGGTTTACTAATTTTATTGTTCGATAAGAAATGTTCATTAACAATTAAGGAGACAAAGATAGTGGGGCTTTAAACATGACAGATACAGGGTTAATATTATCTTATCCTACTTACAATAAAGCAATGAATGGCTAACAGCTGAAACGCAGTTATCTTAGAGCCGTTATTGCATAAAGAATGCCAGTTTGTCCATATAAATCTTAATTCAATTACATCACAATGAATGCTAAGGTCAGTCGGTTCACACCTCGTAACAAAAGAGATAAAGAAATAAAATATAAACGATCAGTTACTACTACGATTGTAGTAAATATTATCATTGTAAACAATACACAATCTCTATAGCCAACTCGTTTTGTAAGGATTTCCTGGTTGTTATCAATGACTTACGTGGTGACTTTTCTATCTTTCCTTTCTTATTTCTTATAAAATAATCTCCCTTCTCTAATACACAAGAAATCAGGCTTGTTTCGATCAGGTGTTTCGTGTTATTTTCAATTCAAATCCAAAATTCGAGCACAAATTTCAGACTAATTAAATGTTGTAATGCCAATAATTTTACAAAAATCTTACACCAGCTGGTCCGGATTACCTGCGTAATGCATTTTGTATTTTTTTTTTGTAAAAGATCAAAAATTTTTGAAGGCCATACTGTTACACGGATGTTGATGTCAAAAAAATTTCGATTTAAAAAATTTATGCCGGACGTATCACCGATATACTGTATATTAGAGCAACATTAACAAGAATGTGTGGGTTTGAAGGGCATGTAGCGTTCAATTAAACAACAAAATTAATATTTTTTCAACATTAACACAACTCCGGTTAACGATCAATGAAGATAATATAATTAATAAAATTCACAAACTGCTGCACCGATTGCAAAAGCACGTTTTGACTGAATATGGAATCATGTTTTTAAAGCGAAATGGAAATAGAATTAAGCATATTTCGTTGTACTTGCTAAATATAAACAAGTAACCAAATTCAATGAAATATTAGACTACTTAAAATGTATTTTCACTATCTGATTAAATTTTATTGTAATTTCATAGATCCTTACACATTTTATTGCCTGTATTTAGAATTGACACAATATGAGAAAATAAGCTACTTATTAGCTACGTTATATACGTTTAAAGTTATTAATCCATATAAATAATATTATGAGTAATAGAGGATAGCCTGTAGGCGATATTATTGGCAATATTTATTAGAATAATCCATCATACAGTCACGGGTCACTTATTGTTGTCCTTAACCCAATTTTGCACCTTCACCGGACAAAAAATCTACGTACAAACGAGTTTATTATATAAATATCTCATTGTCCAATAATATCAGAAGTTATATTTATTGTTGTTTGTAAACAATTGATTCATCATAATATAGAAAATGGATTTTTGTGACAAAATTTATCATTTTAAATTCGATACTCGATTTGGAGTTAGTACATAAAAACACGCTTAAAAGTTTTACAATAATATCTGAAGACGGTTCGTATGCCCCGTCCGATTAGGGCCCTTCCGGCCTCCTCCACTCAAGCGACAGCCCAAGCCGAGGTTCGAGATCGCTACCAGGGTGAACCAGGATTCACCCACGCGTCTGAGCCCTTCTGGAATCTGGAGAGACACCACACAAAAAAAGGTTCGTATGCACTTTGTTTGCATTCCTCTGAGAGGAAAATTCCAAATGTGTACTTCAGAAAATAAGTTACCTATTTGAATAGAACTGTGGAATAGAATATGTAATGAACTTCATAAAATTATTTTATAATATTAAGATAATTTCTTCAAATAAAAGTTCATAAAGTAATTTTGAGGTACCTAATTATTTTTAAAAGTGTAGTAATATTGATGCATTGGGTTTCAGTGGCCATTAAAACTCCATGGGTTAACCACCACTCATTTTATTATTTAGTTGGGAAAAATTTGATAACAAATAATGAACATTTAAAAACCAGTTAAACATGAAACCATTGCGCAGAAAAACCATCCCCCATTGGTTTTTCAACATAACATTTTTATTAACTACCTACTGCCTTCCGGCGGTGATTTCCCCATAAAATTTTATTATATCTTCCCGTAATAAATTACCTAATGAGTCATCTTAAATCTGTTGGGGGCTTTTTATCTATACGCAGCTGTGGTATGGCATACATAATAAATACCTATTTTACAAATATCATGTCCACTTATGTTTACCCTTTAAAATTTTAAATTGCTAAAGTTTATCTATGTGGCAACGTCTTAAAAATTTAAATTACATCTTATCCAATGAATATTATCGGTATTTATTTAAAGCATTGAAAATCAATTTTGTAAAATAAAAATTCTATTTGGACATTTAGACGTAGGTACTTTATATGCTAAATAATATATTATGCGACTTTGATTATACCGTTGTATGTAGACGAATATAATTATGTTATTATTTACGCAATAGCGAATGAGTCGGCTTGTTTTAATATATCGGCTCTCGTAAATTACTAGAAATTTATTTCTTCTAATTTCATATAATGCATGGGAATATTTGTAATCTCCGTAGTGTAGGTACTTTTTTAATGATAAAGTGTGTCACAATACATTTATATTTACAACTAGCAGTCCGCCCCGGCTTCGCCCGTGGTACATATTTAGTATTTACGTTTTCTCTACGTAAGAACCATCCTCATACTTCAAGGAATATAATAAAAAAAGAATTAACGAAATCGGTTCAGCCGTTCTCAAGTTATGCGCTTACCAAGTGACGTACTAATCAGTATTCCTGCCTCAATTTTTTGCTTGAGTTAAAATTAAACATAATAATATGGTAATGCATAAACCTGTATATAATAATATATACCATGGTTTATACATAAAACATCTTACAATAAATATATTTTGTTGCGTACATGTATTCAGTTTAAAAAAATAGCAGATTAGGAAATGTTTACTTCTTCTTCATTTTTGTTTATGGCTTTCCCGATCCCAGTAGAGACGGATTAGGAAATGTTTAAAATACACTTTTTTTTGTGACGCACATAGTCGACGTCACATGGATGACACAAGCCAAAATAAAACAGAAACGGGCATACCCGTATATAAAGGTATAGGTTCGACGTTCATTTAACAAAAAAACCGTCCCACAGAAAATACGTAACGAACGGCTTCTGTAATTTATTTAACAACCAACTTGATTGAGCTATAAAACATCAATTCAAGGGCTTTTAAATTATAATTTGTAATAATTCATTTCTTGTTGAAAGTTTTTATAAACTTGATTTAACCAGTAACCAGTACCTGCGAATATTGTGTACAGTGTACTATATGACATGTACTCGATCTAGTACAAAAGAGAGCAATTCTTTCAGGACTCAGGTATAAAACCTCTCACGCGTGTTATAAAAACGATTAAAATAAATGACCAAAGAGGTCAATCCACTGGTTTAACCTTTAACTACCGAAGGCGAGTCGTTCTTGTCGGCATCCATGCGTAAAGAGTTTATACCAAACAGCTTAAAACTATTAAGTACATGTCGAGATAAGTATGGTTATTTGTTTAAAATAAATACAAACAATAACATAATTAAACACCTTAAGGTTATATTTGAAAATAAGTGTTAAAGTTCTAATAGATGTTATGTCATATTTTAATTAAAGGTTATATTTTTTCAGTTCGCAAAAAAGTAAAATGTCGGAAGGTCTCGACGAAGCTTTATTTACCAATAATTGCTTATTTGTATTGTTTATAAAATATTCATATATTTATTTATTTTTTGTCTTATAATACTTGAATCTGATTTTGTAAAACAAGGTAAACACGCTGTTTCCAAACGAACGTTTCCCCTTTCAGTGCGTGGTGTTCCGAAATCAGATGTCAAGTATAACAGGTCCAACGTCATCGAAGATGCTAAATAATATTTGCATAACCGGTTCTGTGGCATGGTTCCGCATTTAGATGAAACCCAATTGGGAACAAATAAAATGCTCAGTGGTTATCGCCCTAAGCTTTATGCTTCACAATGAAAGATCGCTCCGTTATATTTAGGTACCGTTATATTACAAGTGGTTATGTAATGTAATTTTATTTGTTGTTTAGGTAGAGTTATTTAATTTTTAATTTTTGGTTCTATTGGAAACAAATAAATAAGACGCTTAAGGATTAGCGTCGTAAGGTAGGTGCACAGTTTATGCTAAACAATGAAATATGGCTCCGTTTTATAGGGACAAGATAGTAATGTTGCATATTGTAGTTATGTAATGTAATGTTTTGGTTTATTATTTAGAGGGAGTTATTAATGTAATTAAGAATTTTCGTTCTATTGTGTACAAAATGTATTTTTTGCATCTTAGATATCTTAATTATTATGTTAATCATTAATTATGACGCCATGAAAACAGTGTAATAGATCTCCACATACTTATACATCATTACAAATGCCTAGACTTAATTCTTGTAGCATTTACCTCAGTCATAGAAATAATAAAGGTCAGAAGCTACGCAAGTGCATGCGTATTTTTTAATTTGTCTAAACAACATAATTTACACCTACTTAAAACAAGGTTTCTATATAAATAATCAGTGTACTCTGATTCAAAGAAATCGCACATGTTACGTCAAGAATGTCACCAATAGGAATGGCGGGTTTTTACCGACACAAATGTGGAGAATAAAAACAATTTTTAATTATGCTATAAAACATAGGAAATTTTCAGAAGTAACTAAGTGAATGATTCATTCTTGTACAATACAAAGTGTAAAAGGAAACTTTAAACATTATTATTAACACTTATGTAAATTACTTGTATAGCAAACAGGTAGACTTAAGAGAGCCAGAATGTGTTGCTGTGCTTGTTGTGTAGTGTGTTCGAAGATCATTGATTTTCTGGCACGACACCTACTTGTCTGAAAAAGCTCTTTGTGCCGTGCCAGACCGAGACATTTTCTTTTCTTCGTCTCCACTGGGAATCGAATCCTCCTCGGTTCAACCACTGTTGACTGTACCAAGTCGGCGGCTGTGTGGAATACGAAATTTTTATGAAAGAAAGAAAGATTTTCAGTCTGCCTTTCCTCAGTGCTAATTTTCAATCTACCTTGTAGTATCACTACCTTTTAAGTACCTATATTTCATATAAAAAATAAGGAAGACAACTCTAAATTTAGACTATAATAATTATAGAATTTTATACTTATCATTTCAATGTGCATATGATTGACCTATAATGCGTGTTGCTACGTTTTCAAACAAGTTATTTTCAACTATAGGTAGTGTACTATGAATAAACGTATTTTCATTGTATAATGTCACACCTAATTAGTTCTTATTTCTTCCCAATAAGGTTTTTTCAATATGTTAGTATTGGCTGCTTCTGAAAACCAAAAGGGAGGAACTTCGTGAAATTCCTGGACGAGAGATATTTCAATAAAACTATATGTACCTAATATTATATATCAAAATGATATTGTAATTATTTTACAATTGGCTTGAAATTAGTATGTAGTTTGTTACGTTTAAAATGGACACCAATCGTTCAAACTACGCCAAGCCTTTAACGTTCCTTCCCAGTTTTCGCAATATTATATTGTAATTTGTAGTACCTACTAGCTTTCCGACAGCGGCTTAGCCCGCGTAGTCAAAGAAAAACCCGTATAGTTCCCGTTCCCTTGGGAAATCTGGGATAAAATCTATCGTATGTCCTTCCTCAAGTCTCAAGCTATGTTTGTAGCAAATTTGAAGTAAATCCGTGTAGTACTTTTTCAGATTAGCTCAGACATACATACAGACAAACATTATAAAAAGTATATTTAATTTTGGATTCGGTATCTATTGTAGATAACGCCCCAAGTATTCTTTGAAAAAAATATTCGATAGTTAATAATATGCTCTAAGTTTATATTGGTTAGAATAATCAGAAAATATTAACTATTAACATTATCTTCTTGAGATACAGCTAGTTTAAAAAAAAATAAGACAGGTATAAATTTTTAAAGCTATAAATTAACGGAACAGTATCTGAAAAGATTCACGCAAACCCTTTAAAAAAGAAATAATATATACCATTAACAAAATGTATATTCTTATCTTATATATAAAATTCTCGTGTCACAATGTTAGTCTGCATACTCCGCCGAAACGAGTGGACCGATTCTCATGAAATTTTCTGTGCATATCGGGTAAGTCTGAGAATCGGCCAACATCTATTTTTCATATGTACCACGGGCGAAGCCGGGGCGGACCGCTAGTAATATATAAAATTCTCGTGTCACAATGTTAGTCTGCATACTCCTCCGAAACGGGTGGACCGATTCTCATGAAATTTTCTGTGCATATCGGGTAAGTCTGAGAATCGGCCAACATCTATTTTTCATATGTACCACGGGCGAAGCCGGGGCGGGCCGCTAGTCTTATATATAAAATTCTCGTGTCACAATGTTAGTCTGCATACTCCTCCGAAACGGGTGGACCGATTCTCATGAAATTTTCTGTGCATATCGGGTAAGTCTGAGAATCGGCCAACATCTATTTTTCATATGTACCACGGGCGAATCCGGGGCGGACCGCTAGTATAATATAAATTCTGTAATGTAATAAAAAAATAAGTACAACATGTTTTGCGGTTAATAAAGACAGTTTAATTCGCGAACATAAAACAGAACAAAGAACTTTTATTGAATATTGCTTCTGAAATAATTTCTGGGAAAATATAGCTATATAATAATTATATATTATAATATTATGTATTAAAGATTACTTATTCAGATAAGTAAATAGATATTTGACAAAAAAACATAGGTATAAGTTATGAAGCGTAGTTTGGTATAGGTACTCATATAATTAATTAGTAGTTATGATAATTTTATATACTCTGATTATCAATAAGTGGTTATGATAATAAGATATATCGGTAAAGTAAATCAGCTTCTTTAATTTCGTATTATTTATATAAGCATTAACAGCTGGTAATCGTTGCATTGTTGTTCATTGTACGAGTTGAAGGAAGGTTAAATTCGTTGAACCGAACCGGACGAAAATAATAAATAGAACATTTTAAACGTGTCTTTTTATTCCTTGTATTCTTAAAAATAATGATCTAGATTGAACGAGATTTCTATAACATACTAGCGGTCCGCCCCGGCTTCACTCGTGGTACCTACATGTTTAAACTATCCTATCTCTCAAGTTGGATCGAACTGCACATGGTGTGCGAATTTTATTATAATAGGTTAAGTGGTTTAGGAGTCCATTGAGGACAAACATTGTGACACGAGATTTATATTTTATATACCTATAATATTAAGATTTACTTAGAAATAAACCCAGGTGGCTCCATTTTTTACTCTAAGGTTAATAAAAATAATATACAATTATAAGCACACATAATTATTTTTTTATTCTATTTAATCTGTGGAAAAAATACTCTGTAAACTAACAACGTTACCTGGTTTTACCCTCGGGTTCATGATTCAACGAAATGGGTTTATCCATAAACATACTCTTAATAAAATAAAACAAGTTAGAACTTTAATAATAATGCTTCTGACAGAACATAATATAAATAGAGTATATCTATATTAATGAATGCAAGTAACGATACACGCCTTTGTTCAACTTCCGCGACACAAATAGAAAACAAGTGAAATAACTGCAAATACTGCTAGTAGAAAATCATTTAAAAATCTTGAAACTAAAAATAAAATACATTTTGAAACCTATCAAATGATAAGCTCACTTGGTAACCGCATACACATGTGGTCAGGGAACTTTTATATTAACAAAAGACCAATTATTTTTACATTGCCTTCGTACTTGATTTAATTTTATACTCTGATAATTATAAAGAAAGGCTCGTTGTTAGTACATACATTTAGGAATAGTCTAAAAGCTTTAGATTTAGAATACTCATGGTGCATTTTTACGGGTAACATGTATAATATTATTATGTGATGAAGCATTGCTTGTTTGTTCCTTAATTAGGGACCTAGAAAAGTGTAAGAGAGCCAGAAAAGTTTTCCTATGTTTTAACTTGCAAGTTATTTATTAATAACATATTGCATATTGCAAGTTATAAAATACATATTAACAATAACTGAGACAAAAGATCTTTCAGTTAACCGCTAAACAGCACACGAGGTACTAGGCGACCATAAACGCTATTAGGTTGTGCACAAACTAAATAGCCTTATCGAAGGAGGTCGCTCAACGTGACCTTGTTGGAAGCAATTCGGCTTGTATTATGTCTCCTTTTGTGCAATTACGTAATTTTCTTGTCCACCTTATGCTAGTTCGCCACACATGGCCGGTATGAGAACAACATTAATATGCGATTGCGAGTTATTTATCAATTGCTAAGCTATATTTGCATCGCAATGAATTATTATAATTGTTGGCTGAGTAGCGGGCTCCTTATGATGGTTAACGAGTACGGAACCTTGAGATTCACTGGTCAACACTCGAGACCATCGTGTGAGCGCAGATCCGAAACGATGTTCATTGTTTTAGCTAATTATGATGTTAACGGTAAGGGCGGTTCCATAATGTGTTCGTGCTAATCTTGGCCAAATTTTTGTAACCAATAGCAACCGAAGCCGGTTTAAATCTTGATAGAGAATGAAGAGAAGAAATGTTAAAGAAAATGCATACGCTACAACATTCTCCAATAAAATATGAATTCTAAATATACCTATGTCTCAAACATTTTCATTTTTCAATACGATAATAGTTTAAAATTAAAGAAAACAAGCAATATTTCACGTAATTGCGGCTTGTATAAGCAAACGAAGCCTTCATTTCGGCCAATTTCTCTCAACATATTCATTGCGAAATTAAAGCAGTTCGTATCCATATCAATCGAAACGCAAATATAATGATAACGATCTGTTAGAACGATACATGGGATATCGATCGTGCCATTGACAAGGCCAAAGTTGAAACTGCAGTTCTTGTTGTAATAAACGATAATGTCGCGCGGGTTTACTTATGTAATTTTTTTTTTAAAGTGAAACTTTTATTACATCGTCTCAAACTTTTTGGTCTGTGTAGCGCATGTCGCGTGTATCGCGGCTGCCGAGTAGGTATACCTACTCGGCAGCCGACCGTCACGAACGAATATTATACCGCCGGAACGAATATTATATTTTATAAATACAATTACATTGAGTCATTTGATCCGGTAATATTTATATTTTCATCACAAATAATAAGTGTTACTTTCACACATAAAAACAATAAATCAAACGTCTATATTTTTTATTATTATAATGTTTCTCGGTTCCATAATACTCGGGTACCACCAGAAGGACGGTACCCGGACCTTTGGAAGGCTTACGTGGGGACACGGATCCAACACGCAGAGGCCCTTTCGAGAATTTTACTGTGTTGTGGGACACCAGCCGCAGCATGCCCATGACTGCACTATAGAGATACAGTCCTGGGCAGTCCGCGGCCGATGTAGGACTATTGTGAGAAATGGAAGCAAAATAAACCGGGCTATGGAATGGGATGCTACATGGACTGGAATTGGGGACTATGGAAACTATGGCACCTGCCTTTCTACTTAAGGGAAGTAAAAATTTGTTGGCAGGTGGTGACTCGCCCTCTCACTGTATGGGCCCCCGAAATAAGTCGCTGCAATAGTGCGACAAGGGGGCAACATATTGCGAGCAGCTAAGGGTGGAGAGGCGTCCCTGGACTTTAAACTACGATCACGCGCTCCCTGAGGGTCCAGCATCACGTGCCCACTCGCCACTTACGATTCGCATCCACCCTTCGAGCTAAAAGCTCTCGCGACTCCACTCTGGCCGGCCGGTTAAGGCAAGCCAGAGGTGGGGGTCCTGTCCTCGTCAGGCTTCACTCCGACCAGCCGGTAAAGGCGAGCCGGAGATGAAGACAGGGGCCTCCCCCGGGAGCACTCGGTTCCCGCGGGGTCGCTACTCCCCGACACCCCGCCACAAGGTGTCCTGCGGGTTGACTGATTGCACGGGTGGAATATCTGTTGTCACGTAGACAACAGATATTCCAACCGTGGGCGATGGGGTCGTCACATCCCTACGCCCTTTTATTATTATTATTATTATTCAGCCATGGCTGTCCCACTGCTGGGCAAAGGCCTCTCTTCCCTTCGTCCATGTCTTCCTATTGTGAGCAATTTTAGCCCATTCCTTACAATGAGAGTCAAGTTCGTCGCGCCATCTGATTTTGGGCCTTCCACGCAGCCTTTTTCCATTGTCGGGGATCCACATAGTGGTGATTTTTGCCCACAACTCTTCGGACATCCGGCAAACATGTCCAGCCCAGTTCCATTTGAGCTCGGCAGCTTTATGGGCTACGTCGACAATCTGTGTTTTTGAGCGCAGCGTTCTATTTTGAATGCGATCAGAAAGCTTTACGCCCAAAATGCTGCGCTCCATTGATCTTTGGCAAACCCCAAGTGCGGACTTTTGGCGATCAGTCAATGACCAGGTCTGTGCACCGTAGGTGAGGATGGGCAAGATGCACATGTCCATGAGCCTTCGCTTTAGTGATATATTTTATAGTCTATATTTTATTGCCAATAAAATGTGACTTGTCACTTAACCTTCAGATAAAAACACTAATTAAATCTAAAAAAAAACATTTTAAAAATAAGTTGAACTTTGCAACTTTACGCATTCATTTCTGTTTTGATTAAGTGACAAAATAATTTAAATATAACCTTAAACACATTTTCATAGCCGATATATACATACACATATAATGATGGTTACGAAATGTTTATCAGAACTAAGATCTTAATAATTTTCATTATAATTTTCATTTAAAATTAAGAGAAAAATGAAATCACAAATGTATGTACATTAACATTAGTGGCAAAAATTTAAAAAAAACTGATCCAAAAATTTTCCGTAACGACCATAATTATTATAAATTTTTACAAAATTTTATCTAAATAGTGACAGTATAAAGCAAAGAAAATAGATATACAACTTTATAAAGCAAAGCTTTCCATGAGTAGGTTGATGACTTTGTGAATGTCTTATTAAAGAAAAGGATGCGGGTACCGAAGAACAGAAACGATTAAGGAATAGCTCTATAGAGGCCTATACTTAATCTTGGGTTAAACCAGGCTGGGAAAAGTACACAGGTAAAGAGACATTAAGTCGACTACTATACATGTACTGTAGAATTACTAAATACAGTAATATTATATTTAATTGTATACGTTTTAAAGTTTTTTTGACCTAGTATTTTTAAGTGACGTGCGATCAGGAACTTCCAAGCAATTAAATCGTGACGACTTTTACCAATTACTGTTAAATTTAGTTATTGTAGACCAATAATTAATGTTAAATTTAAATATTCATTCAAGGTACGCATCCACATGATAACTAAAACCTGTAAACTTAGCTTTCAGTGTTAGCCTAATAATAGCTACCCCATAAAATACATCGGTATTAGTAGAGCTTTTTCGAGGCTCTTTTTTGTAGGTATAAGCTACTTTGGATGTAGTGGTATATTATTAATACGTTCTACGAATCAATAGCCTTTATAAAGATAGTTAAATGAATATATGTTTAAGTTTTAGTTTGAGTTTATTATACCTAGGATCTATATTGTAAAGAACTTTCAAAAGTTATCAACTTAAGAGTTATTATAATTATACAATGTAAATTATTTTGTCGATAGCCATTGGACGTCCACTGTTGGACATAGGCCTCCCCCAAAGATTTCCAGAACGGCCGATCACCAGCGGCCTGAATCCAGCGGCTCCCAGCCACCTTGATCCAGGTCGTAAATTATTTAAAAGTTATCAAGTCAATTGTCAAAAATAGGTTTGAGTATCAAATATAAAACAAGAATACGGATATAGATTACAACCTCCAAGCTAACATTCCAAGGGAAAACCTAATGCTGTAGCATTTCGTAGAAGTCCGAAAAAAACTAGAATATAATTTAATTTATATCTATTTAAAAATTAAATTAAATTTTTTACACGTCACAAATAATCTAATGTCACCTAGTAATTGCTTCAACTTCCTGTAATAAATGTGAATCCTTTTAACGACATCATCACCGTAATTTAATTCAGACGTCTCTAATAACATTTGCAAATTACTTATTTAATATAATTGCATGTTAGATTAATATTCTTACGTTTACCACACTTGTATCTATACGGAAGGAAAAAATAATATCATTTTCATCATAGGTAGGTAAATCTACTTCATTTTACTAAATTCACATACAGTATTAAAAGTATGTTATAGAGAAATAATTTGATTATAACATAAAAACTTTTGTATTTCATTGTAAAATTATTCATACTAGGCTAATGCCATGGAAATGCCATAAATTGTTGGACTATACTTGATCACAGAACTTTAAGCTCTGACGAAAATATAGTGTAAAAAGATAATTAATTGCAGGTGGATTTGGTGAAATAATGCATTCTAAATAAAATAATCCAATATCTATAATATCATTATCATAAAGAGGTAAAATTCTTACTTTTTCTTAGTGAGAGGTACTAAGCTTTGGAAGTACTTAAGAAAACTCTTACAGTAAAAGAAAGCTACAACATTCAGAACTGAACTTGTAATTATTATTTTAGTGAAAAATAATAAAAAAAATTTGATAACAGATTTAAAATAAAAATGTTTCAAATGATGTAAACTATACGTGAAAATTAAAACAAAATAAAAAGGTTTTGAGGGAGTTCCTACACCAATATGACTCATAATAGTTTGACTCTTTGTGTTTCGAGTTTCGCAAAAAGTACCGGATGGATATTATCGTTTTAGTGTTCTAAGAAATATTGAATTAAATAAAACATAGTGATTATATTTATTTAATGCCTGACCACTAATTCGTGCACGCTACCGTACCTCAGATATCCAGAAAAAACTTGTATAGGACTTTTTAATTTTTTATCTTTGGTTTTGATTGGTCCGTAGGTGGGTTATTATAATATAAAATAAAGTGATGTAAATAAATAAACAATATTATGTTGACCGACCTCGGTCGGTAGTGGATGCCTAAATTTTAGTTCAATCGATTTGCCATCAACGACGAACGTTTATAAAAGTGAAATAATAAAACATCACACTGTATACATTACGTAAATTAAGTATTACAAATACATTAAAAAATTATAAGACATAGATAAACATGATCCAAAAAGGAGTTCGACTGATTTACAAAAATAATTCAAAATATTATTCCAAAAGTTATATATAGTCTAAGAACAATTGTAGATGTAAAAGACAGATACAACTGTATCCGATCCTTTAATTGCAATATTAAAAACGTCTGATTCCAATCACCGAACTGCAATTTAATTATACCAACAATAAACTAATATACGTATAGTATGAAAAACTATTTAAATTGATTCATTAATCACATTTATCGGCTTAGATTACAACAGTTCATACACGCTTATGATTGGTATGCCTTACAGTATTATTTTATAGGCATTATATTATTATAAATATTTTAAACGCTTGGTCGTAGTGCGAATAAAGTTCTAGGTTATTAAAGGAACCTAATAAACTTACGAAATAACAATTAATTTATTATGGAAAAGTTATAGACTACGTACAACATTTCACTTCAGCACTAACACATTTAGAAAATTATACCTCACTGAGAAAAACTTACATTGCCCAAAATATCTCTATTACAAAAATACTTTTTTTTCAAAAATAATTCCAGTGCACTCAAGGGACGCAAGCACCTTTGTTCCAGTCTAGACCATATTGTAAAACACTAAGATCTTTAGGCGATACGAAATAAACGGAACTCGGAAATAACGCAATCATTTTGTGACGTCTACAGGCACTCCGCTCCAATTATTTGAGCTTAGTCATTCGTTCAAGGCGTTTTAAAACAATATATTTTATTAACAACTTATACACAATCGCACTGCTACGTTCTTATTTGATTTACACAGCTGTTAATGATTGCATTTTGCTTAAGCGGCTATAAAACTACCGCGATCAGAACAAGGTTTATTGTAGCAATATTCGGTTTAAATTATATTGTTATATAATTATGTTTGTTTGTAGCTATTAACAAGTAAAAACCCTTTTGATGCGGACACACATAAAAAAACAGTTGAAGCTGCAAATTGGATAATTATGCCATTAGTTAAGCTTAAATTTTATCAACACGATTCACATTCAAAGTAAAATCCATCTCGAAGTATTCACATAATATGCATTCGTGAGCCAAAACGCAGCACTTAAAAATCATGGCCAAACAGAAAAATGTTATCGCACGTTATATTATCATGACGATCCAAAATAAATATATTATTAACTATGTTTGATATTGTTGTAAAAAGAGTATATACCTACAAAGTATTCATAATTTGGTTTATTATTCCTAAATTTACTTTTACAGCTTTATATACGTGTAGAATACATTAAGTGTTAAATAATATACGCCCAAACACCTCTGTAATAGCAATAAAACACACGAAATGATTTAATAATGTTTCGTTTTTCTAGAACTTACTCAAATGTAATTGGCCGTTGCATTGTTGTTCTGTTGAACGTTTATTTTCTGTTATTGTTTCTATAACGGTTCAATCGGTATCATGAATCTGTCCATCTTGATTAACACGCTTTTATTAGCGTCATCTGTTTGTTTGTATGCTTGCATGCTTTGTTTTTAACAGACTCCTTTAGACTCGATTTTAACCAATTATAATCGGACGGATTTAATTCAAACATTTTACACTTATCAACGATTGGTAAAAATACAATAATTTCAAGAGTTGATCTCATTTTAACCTTGTTTTTTAGGTTTTTAAGCTCAAAAGCAATTGGACCCTAAATTATTAATCTTTGATAATAATAATCTTTCTCCTTACCAAAATGAACAATCTCACGAATTTTGAAGGTTAGGTGTGGATACGTAAAGCACAGGCTATCTTATTACTGATAAATAGTAACAGTTGCCGGTCCGAAACGTTTTGTTTGAGTCGTGCAAATATTGAGGTTCGTAATTCTTACTAAGCTCAGCGGTTTATCTATTACTTTAATGTAATTAAAACTGTTTATGCATTTAGTTTTGTTAAGAAAAATAAAATGAAATAACATGTAGGTAAATATTATAAATTATTGGTTTTATGAATGTTCAGTATTTCTTTAGGAATGAGCCAAACTTGAGTCTATCTGTGGAAAGTCCTTTTAAAATTTACTATGTAAATCTTAAAAAAACATTTATAAAGTTATTTTTCGTTTCCATTACAACCTTAAACGGTTATGACAAGATAAAATCACACTAATATTAAATAGTTAATACTGACTACCTAATATAATATTATAAGTGACTACTGCATGAAATGCAATATCAAGCGATTGAGTTACCAATGTTCAAAGAACTAAGAACTGAGTTTTCGTTGTATTTCCGGGAGAATTTAATAATGTTACGATATTTTTTGACCTTTCACGCAGAAAACGGAGTAAATTTGAAAGATATTAAAGATACTTTTTGGCCTTAAATTAATATTTAGCCTATCTTAACTCTACCAATGAAGTCGTGCTTAAGGTAGTATCAATTTTCAAATAAATGTTCGTTATGTACACATTATGTTTATTCATAAGGCCCAGATCAATATTTCGAATGTCATAACTTTTTGTACCCATTCATGGAACGTTCTATACCTAAGTCTAGATATACATATCGTTAATGTATAAAATATTCAATAAATCCGGAACCATTTGTTATGCATATTCCTTTGAGCTCATAAAAATACATAGATTTTTTATGTACTTCACATTGCGGAGATTTTCATAGCAATATACCCACATTGTTAGGGTTATGAAAAAGTGCAATTGATGTTTAAGGGTGTAAATGGTAAAAGCAATCTCAAAATGTTTTTGAAGATGAAATGAAATGAAAGTATGTAAATGAATACAAAGTGTATGTACATACTTTTAGACAAACTTGTTTATATATAGAAATAATAATAATATTGTTTGTTACATGGTTAGGATGGTTAGGATAGCTTATAATAAAGATGTACAAAGGGCGGCTTACTCGCTCGGTTTTTTTTGTTAATTCAGTTTTTTTTGTTTCTAAGTTCCAGTATTCTGGTCGCAGAACGCATTAGTTCTGCTCAGTTCTGCTATTAGTCACGGTTATAACGTGATTTTGGTATACAAACTTAGAGCAGTAATTGACCTTTTGGACATTGTTTATTTGTTTATTTTTGTTTTTGGAAATCAGTCACGTGAAAAATAAATGACATCGAAGGTTAACCCGATAATAATATTTCTAATAGTATTTAGAGATTAAAAATCACAATTAATTTAAGAAAGAGAAGTGAATAGTAATTAATTTTTTTTTTTTCAATGGGAACGTTTAAGGACAAAGAATAGGTACTTTTTTGATGATTTTCCGGAAAGGTTGATAAATCATAAAAAGTTATTAATAATTATTAATTATACAGAAAATAAACAAATAGGCAATTAAAAGTCCATAATCTCGTAATTATACAAAAACAAATACTATATACTTATACGTAGTTTTTCTGAATCAACGGCGTAGGTATATAAAATAGATATTAAATTTCATAGATTGCAAATAGGTACCTCGACGAAATTAAAGTGAAAATTGTATCGTTGACAAAGAAGTAGAACGGAAGAAGTAGAAGAACTAACAAGATAGTCTCTCATATTAAGTGTTTATAAAAATTATAAACATAGTAAATTAGTGTAGGTATCTTTTTTAAGCCGTAGCGTAGATTCTCTCGCAAATTTAATAGATGCGCCAACAAAGATGGGTCAAAATTAACACATTATTATAAACGGTCACTGAGTCTATTTACATAAGAAGTTGTATAACCAGGTAAACTTGATAGTTGATATTTGGAACTGCAAATAATCTAATTTAGGAATTTTAGAATTATGGGACAAATGTTTTGAGTAATTTTAAGTTCGGATTACGGACAGTTAAATGATATTTTGACAATTTCCGAGCTATTTTATAAAAAATACTACATTTTTTAATCGTAAATTTTGAAGGACTAAAACAGGTTAACCAACAAGAAGAAATAAAACTTATAGTGGTTTAAATTTAGTATTATTTTATAATAAAAGTACGTTGATTAGTATTATGTACTAACATAATATATAGATATTTAAACTAATGATCTAATTTATTTGATGAGTAAAATAAGCTGTCTTTTCTACCGGGTTTTAATGCGTTTGCCATAATGAAGATTTTTTTCTCTTGTATAGTAGGTAATCGTATATCGACATGATACAGCTAGGTACTATTAATTATTCTGTGATAATTTATTAGAGAAAAGGAAACAAAAAATGCCGCAAATATTACGTAACTATAATATATTTTATATTATGATACTTTGTCACGTCACGATAACACAAGAGTTATATAGAGTAAATACACATTTCGGTCTGTATCTTTTAAATTTCTATAATGAAAATAATTAAAAATAAAAATTCATGAAATGCCTTTTTGTAGAATACCTAGTTCAAAAGTGAAAATATATTATATTCCTGCCAACAATGAGACGAAATATCTCCGAATCAGCCATTTAATTTAAGAATCTGAAAGACGGTTAGAATTTGCCTGGATCATCAAGTAAATTACGATTATATTCAAGTTAAATAACAAATGCTTTATTATCATGCACATGCGTGATTGGATATAAACGCACATACACATACAAACAAGTTTATTATATTTACACGTTTACTAAAAATACTCTGTTATCTAAATATAACTTCATGAAAGTCTCAGCTGCTGATTATTTTGAACACGCTTTTACACCTGTACCTACGTTTGTAATTTGTATGTAACCGACTCCTAAAGACTCGACTTTGATCCACTTGAAACCGACAGAATTGATTCAAACTTTGTACATTTATCAAGGATCAGTAATAATACAATAATTTCAACACAATCATGTTATTTTTAAATTTTTTAAACTATAAAAATTATTTTTATTCGTTTTATTTACGAGTTCACGCTTTACCGACAGTGAAGAAAATTGATTCGCGCCGACAATAATTGCACTAGATCCTGGTTTTCAAGGTCGTAATTATAGAAAATTTGTCAAACGTTTTTTGTGTGCTCTCAAGTAAAACTGTATTAATTATTTCGTTTATTTTATTGGTACTGAAGGTTTTATATATACAGTAGATATACTTCTACAACGCAATTCAAACGAATGGAATATTCGAGATCATTTTATTAACTAAGTAATCTAAAGCATTTTAAATGAACATTTATTATTACATATTACATGTTTTTTGTTTATACTAAACGTTTTCATTAAAATTAATTTAATTAGACCTGTAATAAAATCGCACAATAGTTACTTAGTTAATATTTTATTATATTATGCAAGTTATTATAGTTAAATAAGTAGATTCACTTAACTACTATATAAAATATAGAAACTATTACATAATATATAAAATATAGAGATGGTTCTAATTTGTAAATTCATATAAAAAACACTCGCTAAATTTATATAAATAATCCATAGACACGATCGAAAAAGTGATAAACCAAACCTATCTATAGTAGAGCCATTTTAATAGGCAACATTTGACAGTTCAACAAAATTCAACAACGTAACCTAGTAACGACGACATAGAATAACATGATATGTATTTCGTTTTGTTAGAACTGCACATTTGTATAACTTTTTTCAATTACGATTACATATCTATAATATAAAAATGAATCCCAAAATGTGTTGGTAAGCGCATAACTTGAGAACGGCTGAACCGATTTCGTTAATTCTTTTTTTATTATATTCCTTGAAGTACGAGGATGGTTCTTATGTAGAGAAAACGTAAATATGTACCACGGGCGAAGCCGGGGCGGACTGCTAGTTTATAATAATAATGACCGATACAAGTAATTTTAGGATTTGATTTTACTGATAAACCATTCTAAACATAATAAACAATTTCTGATTTAAAGAACTGACGTCGCTACAATTTTGTGTCAATAAACCTTTTTTCTTTTTAAATACCAGAGACGTTACTCTAATAATCGAAATCTGACATCTAGAATCGAATGCATTGATTACTTGGGAATAAAAATCATCATAAATTATTGACATGTGTTTCAAGTTCGATTGACAAATGTTTCAAGTCCGTATCGTTTAATTCACTTTAATCGATGTTTTTAAGCAGGTTACCACCCTATGAAGATAAAATTGATAGACGTCAAATGTTGCCTATTAAATTGGCTCGACAATAGAACAGATACAAATAAAAGCACAAACACAAAATAAAACAATAATCAAAATGACTTTTCCTTTCGTTATTTTTTGTTCACAATATGTTATCAGAGGTCAAAGACCAAGGACTCATTACACTAGCGAGCGGACATGTATGTATGTTTATATCGATGAAAGTTAAGCGGTTGTTTTGCATAATATAGCGATTTATCTTGATACGTCTAAGCTCTGTCTAGAGAACATGTGATTATAAAAACTGGACTAGTTTGTGACTATAACAATTATGTCCGTGAATAGGAACACATTGGAAATACAGGTAGCATTTTATTTTGCGAATGTGACCATTTTATCATGCATTTTGTTTAGATAATTGATCTTTATTTATATTACAGTTTACATCGGAAACATTGTATTTAAAAAAAAACTTTTAGATTACCAATCTATTAAAAACTTTAACTAAAGCACAGATTTCTTAATACATAGTAGCTAACGCTAACAAAAACTAACCGCAAAAGAGCGACGACTTTAGCTACAATGTGTTCATGAAGATTTTCTATTTTCAGTTGCAACGGAGTGTGGAAGAAAGCGGTGCTGAAAAATTCTTCAAGTAAAGCTGTTTCTGCCTTCACCCCGTCGTGGTCTTCTGTCCTATCGAAATTTGAGAATAATAGAATAAGAATAGAATGTTCGCATATTGCGCCAATAATCATCATACCAATAATAAACGTGAAAGGTTTACGAATGAAGAGATGTATTTTTTGTTACAGTTTTTCGTCAAACTACTCAACAAATTTTGATAATACTTGGCTTTTACATAAATACAAAAACTGTAGAAATGCATGCCTTTCACAAAATAGTAGAGTTTTCTGGTCTTCATCAGCTGTATCCGACGCGGCTGAAATACGGGCAGGAAAAATGTAACATATTCGTTTCCCTATTGAAAGTATTTTAAAGCTGCTGTTTAAACAATGCAACTGATATCTATTATTTATATTGGTGTTTCCGTAAAGAAAACATTGAGGATAACATTAAGTTATTAATAGCGGGTATTTATCGTAAAATTATATAAGGAAAAGATGCGACGATTACTTCGGTATTTTTAAATTTGCATTAAAAAACCAATACACGTTTTTTTATAAATCATTGTGAGATTTTTACGTAACAATATTTATCCCTGTTATTACAAAACAGACAGCAATATGAGTTGTATGAGTTATTTTATTTTATCTCTAATGATTTATTGTCTCATGTCTGTGTGAGAAGAAGATGAAAGAAAAATTGTTATAAAGCGTTTTTTATATTTTTGTAGTATAAGTACGTAGTACTATTATATATACTGTGGTATAAGTATTAAATATAAAAACCTGCATATTTTGACGAAGACGTTTATAAAATATTTCTACTTACATGAATCTTCTGCTTAATATATTATTCCTCAAGAAAAATAAACATATTTATAAATTATGTAATACTTGCTTTGTAAATAATAATTACCATTCGTTATCTCTCGAGTTAATGTTATGGTTATTACAATTAATAAAAGTAATATCAAACTCTGCACATAAAGATATTACGTAATTGAAATATTTCTTAATAGAGCGGGCTCCAAGGAGATGTTCGTTTGCATAAATAGCGGACCTAAATCTGACTTCTGATATATATTGTATAGATCCCAGACATCCTATAGACAGATGTTGCCAACCAGTTTTGTGGTCCCCCTCCCCGCACCCCGGTAATTAAATATGGCATACAAAGAAAAAAATAAACATTTCCAAAACATGCCGCGTGGGGTATCAAATGAAAGAGCTTATTGAGTAGATCACGAATATATAGCATACTATAACATTTCTTACACTTTCTCTAAGATTTTTTAGAAAATTTACGAAAATGCTCCAATGCTCAACTTTAAACCACTAAAGATTGAAAACTCATGAATATATTTTTTAAATTATTATTCTAAATAATTAACAATAGTCCATTGTTTACGATTCAATAGTTCGTACAGTGAAATAGTTGCATGGGGGAGTGGGGGGAGCATTCAAAGATGGCGAGTATATTTTCAAGTTTATGCCAGAAATAAAGGCCTAATACAAAAATATCGGTGTCAGGGCTTAGAATAATTATCTCTGCACTGTCTTTGTGTTTGACTGAATGAAAAATATGGCAGAAAATTCTTGAATCAGCCTCTGTGTGAGATTTGGCATAAACTTGAAAAGTTCAGTAGTTAAGGCGTGATTGAGTAACAGACAGACAGACAGAGTTACTTTCGCATTTATAATATTAGTATGGATTAGCTATGTAACCCGGCTTCGCCTATAATGGTACGCTGGCCCTACTAACACAGAAACCTTCGTGGTCGCACGCACAACGCTGCCGAAGATCATCAAATGCAGAGCTGACGATTCTATAAAGACATACAAATATACGTTTAACATATAATATCTAGATTTTTTTTACAGTACAATAACTAAATTAAATTTACTTTACAACAAAAATATTGAACACAAATTCGAAGTAAAATAGGAAATATCACCAACACTTCCTGAGGCAATTTGTGTAGTTTTTTTACACAATGGACTATTATTGTCTAATTAAACTTTCTCATGATGTTCTGTCTGATAAAAACATAAATGTATTCATTCAACAAACTCATACACGTGATACTTTTTAAATTGGCTAAAATTATTTTGCAAATAGACTTATAACATGAATTAAAAGAACAAAATTAAGTTAGTTTTCAGGTACTCAAGCGTCAGATTTTTACATAAAAATGTTAATAATTGAGGTTATACAAGTCCTTTTGGATTTGCAGGTACAGTCTTTATACACAAGGTATTGTACAGGATCTTACTTCGAAAACTTGGGACTTCCTTGGCGATTTTACTTGTCTTCGTTAGCTATAATTCCGTAGATTCGCTTGATATTTCATTTAAAAAAATACAGCATTATGTAAAAACATCAATTTTATGTATCTATGCATATTCGTATATCATTTGTCATTAAGTATACACGTGGCAATATATTTTATATAAATTAATAATGAATTTAGAGCTTTTTCTAAAGTTGCCTATGTTTTATATTCCACGTGGATAACTATATTAATTATCTTTTATTTTGTACGTTACACCTACAATTTTATATGTGGCTACAAATCTCTATATAAATCATATAGAGCATATTAGTGAATGTCACAATTTATATGTAGGTAGTAGATTGCAAGTTTTGTCCATTTACAAGTTCTTTTTTTCAGTCACACTAAATTGTTTAATCAAGCTACCTAATTTAAAATGGGGTTATTGCGGACGAAATAACAATAATACTTTTTTATTAGTAGTAGTTTTATTACTCTTAAACTTTGTCCTTATTTGTATTATTTGTGTAACAATCGTGAATATCATTACATATCGGCACATATCGGCTTCAATATCAGCTTCCAATATTTTAGTGTAAATGATTCGATAAGATAAAATGGTAAATGAGCCAAAAAATAAATCACCCAATGAATTAACGAGAAATCCGGTTGCTATAATTACGATTATGGAAAATATTAATTTATATAGTAAATAACAGCACTGATGTAACTTCAACGCTACTGTGTTGTAACTTTCACTGTAGCATTTTAAATCATATGGAGATTGTTATTATATCTCATGACACAGTACATAATACATATATAATATATTATAATTACTTGTAGTTCCGAGTACTTGTAGTAAGTAAGGTTTTATTGGACTTTAGCAAATACATAGTTGTATCATGAAGCATCATAATCCATACTAATATTATAAATGCGAAAGTAACTCTGTCTGTCTGTCTGTTACTCAATCACGCCTAAACTACTGAACCAATTTACATGAAATTTGGTATGGAGATATTTCGATACCCGAGAAAGGACATAAGCTACTTTTTATTGCGAAATATGTACCACGGGCGAAGCCGGGGCGGACCGCTAGTATATAATATATTATAATTACTTGTAGTTCCGAGTACTTGTAGTAAATAAATCATCCGGTGCGGAGAGGCGGCGTGAGAAGTGTTCCACTCACGCCGCCCCCCCAGGAAGGTAGACCTGGCGGCCTCCCGCCACATTCGCGTTGGGCCTGGAGATAGGCTGCCGCTGACGGGTCTGCGGACGCGGTTCTACCGAATACCCGCGGCCCCGTCAATAAAGCGGCACGGCGGAACAGAGTGGAGTTTAGTCGGTAGGACCCTGCACTCAGCAGGGTGAGTCCGACATAACCCAGGGCTCTTCCCCCGAGTGCCCTGGGTATGCCAAAATGCATTCTCCACTATAAAAAAAAAAAAAAAAAGGCGTAATATTAAATTAATAGATTGTTAAATCTCGTATGAACAATCTCAAAGGACACCGTTTAGGTATATACTACAAAAATTGATAATTTCAATAATGCTGTTAATTTGTATTTTAAAAAACAATACTTACCTACTATCTATTTACCCGTTACATTTTCACTTTAATTCTCCAGATAGTATTGAAGTATCAGACTGCATTTGAAATATATTAAATAAAAATATATTTAGACTTTCATAATTATATTCATATCTTTTATATTACAATAACTAACAGAACACCTAATAGCACACAAATGAATCAACTATACAAAGAAAGTGCTCAACTTCCTGCCAACCTTGAAATAATTAATTAGACCGCAAATACGTTAGATAACATACTACTAACATTATTGTGGCCTTAGTACTTTTGCGAATCGACTTTACAATTGAAAACCTTTTATTTAATATTCATTGAAAAAAATAAGCCTAGAAATTATATACTTTAACGGATTTTAAACGCGATTTAATCTTTGAAAAAAAATAAACTTAAAGACTAACGGATTTAAACGGTATTTATTCATTAGGTAGATCCCGACGTTTCTATGTCTCCCGGTGAGCGTGCTCACTGCAAAGTGTGCGAAATGTCGGAATAATAATATAATGAATAAATCGTACTCGCAATGAAACACAACAAAATGCGAAAAATAAGCTTTTTTTGTTATAAGTACTGCATTTTCTTTGCATCGATAACCCACTACTATTTTCAAGTAATAAGGCTCCGTAAATTACGTCACACGTTAATAGGGAGGGAGGGTATCACCCTAGTGTGGCATAGTGTGACGAGGGGTTGGGGTAGTAATTCTAAAAGGCTTCAATTTAATATACTAAGACCTTAGAAAACCATTTAACTCAAAACTTTCATATAAAAACTTAGGACTTTTTACGCACATACTTGTCACTTGTTCAATCTCACCCTAATAAAATATTTTCAAATGGATCATAACTAAGTGGGTAGTTTTGGGGACTTTTAATCTAATATATTATACTTACTTAGGAACAAACTTATCCTATCCTACTAATAATATTATAAATGCGAAAGTTTGTGAGTATGTGTGTGTGTGTTTGTTACTCTTTCACGCAAATACTACTGAACCGATTACAATGGAATTAAGCACACATATAGATGGTAACTTGAAATAACATATAAGATAGGTTTTATCCCGGAAATCCCACAGGAACGGGAACTATGCGGGCTTTTCTTTGAAAACGCGGGCGAAGCCGCGGGCGGAAAGCTAGTATTTTTAATATATGTAGATTATATGGGAACATAAACGTAACATAACCTAGAATCTACAAGTTTGTAAGGACTTTACATATTCAATATCAAGTAATGAAGTTTTAATTGCTCATATCAATAAATGCTTTTTACATTCACACAAGGAACACGGTGATAAATCATGTTTTGATATTGAACTATTTATAACTGAATTAATACGTTATTATTTACTATCCTGACGTTTTGCATACTACATTACGGAAAAAGATTATTTAAGTGAAACGTTATTTAAAAAATACGAGAGCTTGCCAACAAAAGTTATATTGATGGTTGATATTTTAAAGAAGTTTCCAAGTATTTTTGTATATTTTAGTTGCCATCAAGACTAGTTGAAAGTGTATGGTTTTCAACTTCTTACGTACCTACCTTCCATTCACAAACATAAGTCGAGCACAGACTTACAGTCGTCGAGACAAATACGCAATAAAACACGGAACTGTATTGCGTTTGTTTATTTATGCATTTTGGTTTCATTAAAACAATAATGATTTTTGTGTTGTATATAGTGTTTCCCTGTTTTGAGAAAACCTTTGTAACCATGTCATTATTAATTAAAAATATATTGTAGATACTGCATTGACTGTAAACTTGTTTTTGACATGTTAATTGTATATATACTATTATCGTATAGAGAAACACTTATACAAACATTACACTCAAAAGAGGTAGATAGAAAAAGAACAACTTCTTTTTGCCAATAAAATTAAGGTAAATACAGTAAAGGAGGGTATTGACACAATCTGAGGAGAACCCGAAAACTTCAAAAGAAAAAATAAAAATAGACACAATATCTCAACATTCGATCTGGTTTTGCGATCACAAGACAAGCCAACAGACAACATAAAATTTTAAATAGGAATCAGGGTTTATAGCGCCCCGCGGTTTCACCTGCTTGGCTCCGCTTCTGTTGGTCTTAGCGTGATGATATATCGCCTATAGTCTTCCTCGATAAATGGACTATCTAACACCGAAATAATTTTTCAAATCGACCTGTAGTTCCTGAGATTAACGCGTTCAAACAAACAAACTCTTCAGCTTTATAATATTAAGTATAGATGATTGAGTAAAGACAACCTTATTTTCACGGCACTAGAACCCAAATCTTTTGTTGTATTCAATAGTCCGTGTAATGTATAAGAGGTTTCATGTAAGGATAATTTCCGTGTAATGTATAAGAGGTTTCATGTAAGGATAATTTAATAGAATTCCCTCGTACTATATTATGAAGTCTAAATTAAGGTGCATGTCAATGGAGAAATACAGATAATATGCTAAAAATAGAGTTTTTAAAATCAAAGGTTATTTTTACAAACCTGTATCTTTGGACTTAAATATTTATGTTCTTTGTTTGTCTGTACCGTCATATTTTATAAACATGTGGGCTGAATTTGTTTTAGGTTTTGATAATAAAAGTTATTTCTTGAATATGTTGTTTCATTTAAATTGACAATTCAGAGATGTGTATTCGGTATAGAGGTGTTGGTAAATATATTCTAACGTTCACATAATATTATCTAATACACAATGTAATAAATCAAATATAATATAGGTCGGATCGTCTCGCGAGAAGCCACGGGGAAAGTGTATTGTTTTATGTACTCACGCTTTCGGCCATTAAATATTACATTACGCTGGGGTTATTGACCTACATAATCTTGTTTGTATTTTTCTTGTATTGTTTATCAACATGTCTGCTAAAGTTATTTATGGTTACAAGTAAACTGCTGTAAACTGCATCGACGTAAATTGTGTTGTCTTAAATGTTACAGTTGCAAGCTTCTTTTATTCTATGACTCTTTGAAATCTTTTGGTTTATACGTTAGTTAAAAGCTATCAGTTATTAATATCTACAGTAAAGTATTTAATTTAATTTATGTCCAAATATTGTTTTGATAAATGAATACATACGATTATTTACATAAACAAACAATTTCTAATGAAAATGCTGTTAAATTATAATATCATTGTTATCACTTAAACAATCGTGTTTCTTTTCAAACATGTGTAAAAGAACAAAACACTAAATAATTAATTATGTTACATTGCTATATTTATTACAATTAATACATTATCAGTAATAAAATCGGTAAACAGTAATTTATACAGAGATCGCAATCATCAAATGCCTACAAAACATGGCCTACGTGATATATCAGTGAATTGAACAATTGTTTACATAATTATTATTTTGATCATATTAAAATATGAATATTTTAAAATTTATAAATAGAATGTTACTTAATAACGTTAGTACAAAAATGTTAGTGGCCAAAGTATTATTAATAAATAATAATAAATGGCATACGTTACTGTGATTTTAACGGACTCATAAATGAGGATGAAGGCCGTGCTATGACACATCTTTATAAAAATATATTCTATAGTTTAAATTAGAAATATCGAAAGAAAAGTTCAGGGACTTTTTAAATTAAAAAAGGAATAAAGTTACTTACTTATAATACATAATATATAATTATATTATATCCCCGACCGCCTCCTTGGTACAGTGGTTGACGAGAGAGCGTAGAGGTAGAACCGGTGGAGACGAAGAAAAAAAAATGTGTGCATGTACTAGTGTACACACGTAAGAAGTGAAACTTCTTCATGACCTTATTTTTCAAAAAATAATTTACTATATGCAACTTTACAGAAATACGTCGAATCACGCGCGTGGTAGGGATAAGAAAAAGATGGCGCGTAACGGAAAAATGTCACGCGTAACGAAAAAATGTTACACAAAATTTTTTTCCAACCCCAATAAAGAAGTTTCACTTCAAATAGACTTTTTAAATATTTCACTTTCAAGTCTCGGTCTGGCAGGACACAGAAGGCTGATCACCTTCTTGTCCGTAAAGAAAATCGATCAGTGAAACAGATCTACGAATAATGCATCTGTCCCTTACCCCACTGGGGGACATCGGACTTCACTTTTACATATCCCCGGAATGATGCAACATAATATTAAACTTTATAGTAATTTGACAACTAGATACCTACATAAATAACAATCAGTCGTAGGTCTTTCTGTAGTAATTGAGCAATAGTCCTGTTTCGTGTTGAAAGGATATGATCTCAAGCGCCGATGAAATTCAAGCTTTATTTTATAAACTGTTGAACCTTATTGTTATTGTTGTAGTACTTCTTAATAATCTGGTACTTAACTTGGCAAATATCTTAATTTAAACATATTTATATCTTATATATAAAATTCTCGTGTCACAGTGTTAGTCTGCATACTCCTCCGAAACGGGTGGACCGATTCTCATGAAATTTTCTGTGCATATCGGGTAAGTCTGAGAATCGGCCAACATCTATTTTTCATATGTACCACGGGCGAAGCCGGGGCGGACCGCTAGTATTTATATATTTTTCCGTCGGTTCTAATACATAAATCGTATCTTCAAGTGGGCAAACATGTATGTAACACCATCCTCTGTCATGATATTTCATGGCTGGCTGGATGGCTAAGTAGTTATATAGCTGCCATTTGCCATTGAAAATTAAACAATCTTTATTTATTGGTAACACAAATTTTACACTATGTATTTAGAAAAAAATATATATATGATGTGTTTGATGAAGATTATTTTTCTAAATACACTATACAGTTAAAACTTTTCACATGGGATTATGTGGATTTTAGTAAGCGCTTTTGTTTGGAAATTAAAGCCAATGTTGATTATTTATGATTCCTAATCATGATAGATACCATGAATTAAGATATATATAAGAAGTTAGATTGTTAACAAATAGTGCACTATACCCGTAATATGAAATTTTATTTTAGCTTGGAAATCACGGGAGGACAATAGCTGTTACAGCTAGTACTCGTTATATCAATGAAAAATATCAATATATCAATATTAAAACCTTCTCAATTGTGACCCTTTTAGCATCTTAAGCAAATCATAAATCAACCTTAGTTTGATAACTACCTTAGCGTAATGATATATAGCCTCTAGCGTATCGGTAAATGGGCTATCTAAAACTGAAATAGTTTTTCGAATCAGACCAGTAGTTCCTGAGATTAGCGAGTTCAAACAAACAAACCAACTCTTCAGCTTTATATTACTTTGAGACTTATCT
This sequence comes from Colias eurytheme, assembly GCF_061535395.1. NCBI lineage: Eukaryota > Metazoa > Arthropoda > Insecta > Lepidoptera > Pieridae > Colias > Colias eurytheme. The sequence continues at coordinate 3,941,362 of NC_142980.1, forward strand.
CAACTTAAAATTTAATCGTGATCGATTGATTGATAACATACATCCGTTGAACTTAGCCATGTTTATCGTTAACATAGTAAATAACATAGAAACAAGTAAAATAAGTTATGATGCATATTGTAATCATGAATTATTGATTATGCATTGACCTTGGCTAGCAATATGATTCCGTTTTGGTATGCAAAGCTTTTGAAAAACTTTATAATTATTTACTGTTTACATAGATCTAGATAATAATACAGAAACTTGAAATTAATAAGAAATTGTCTACAATCACTCGTTTATAAGACAATGAAAAGTTTACGTGCTTTTATAGATGAAATATGCATGTATGTCGTCGGTAGCATTGTGCTTGGCAAAAAATTGCAAAGCGAATGTATAAACAAAAACATGTAAGTAAAAAATTAAATTTTTCAAAATTGGACCAGTATTTCAAGCGACCTTATATTGTGATTATAATATGAACTTACAGTTGTATATTAAAACAAATTATGATTTATTTTCATTCTATACATTAGTATATTATATTAAACAATAAATCCACCTACTAGAGAGTACCTAGTACACTTCCATTAATTTTATCTTCTATACATATAATAAATCTGTAGAAGGGTCAATTCTGTACATTGAAAATATTGAAAAAATAAATAGTAGGGGGTGTTACTGGATCGATACCAAACCCAAATATTATGTGATAAAAAAAATTTTTGTCTGTCTGTCTGTATATGAAGGCATCACGTGAAAACTAACGGTTCGATTTCGATGAAACTTGGTATAATTATAGCTTATTATCCTGGGCATAAAAAAGGATACTTTTTATCCCGGAAAAATACGTAGAAAAAAATCTTATATTTTCCGCGCGGACGGAGTCGCGGGCGGAAGTTAGTCATCAATATTTTTATTTAATGGTTTACTTATTAAATTTATTTTATAGAAATTAGAAACGAAAAATCTTAAATAACCTTTTGTTCATACCGCCATTTCATGGTTTAAATACTTAATCTTGAGATTATCTTATTTCAATATAATCACCTAACACATCATTATATTTTATAATACAAATTGACAATAATATAACGTTTAAAAAAACTTTATAAAAAAACCTTGTAACCTATGTTGCCTTGAATAAAATAGATGATAAAATAATAATTAAATTGAAGTACATATAGTTCATTATGTTGTATTATATATTACATTGTATGTAGGTTTATAAGTTAATAAAATAATGATCGATTCATTTGATGCAAAAAGTTTTAAAAATCTTTCTATTTCTGTCATTAAGAAACTTGATTGTTACTCATCATAGAGTCCATTCATTTATACTTTAAAAGCAACACAAATTTCTTCACATTCAAAATATTTTATGGTTGAATAAAATTGTTCTACTTAGTGCAATTTGATATGTGTTAAAATCGTATTTTTATTATTGAAGATTAAATAATATTGCATAAGATTTGTTAACTTTTATCAAGGCTACTTGCGCTCTATCAAATTACGGGCTTCCTCTTTTGATTCCAAAATATAGTAATACGTATGATATCCATCATGTTTTATTTATATACTCACATATTTCAGAACTGTAAACAGGATTCTTTTAAGACCATCATAAAATGGATTTAGAGTAAATCATAGTCTCAGTCTGCCATTGATATCAAAGTCAGTGGAAAGACAACCTTTGACCTACATTTTATACTTTTCGATGATAATTTCTTAGACTTGGTACCCGTTTATTATGTCATATTAAAAACGTAACTGAGGCAAGGCCGTTGTTTATTACAGAAACATTTGATACAATTAAATAATAGATTAAACTTAAGCTTATCTCAATTGTCCATTTTAAACCTATCTAAAACATCCTTGATTTTTTAGTTTGCACGTCAGGTGTGAATTTAATGGACTATACGAGTAAAATGTTAATTTATATAACGGTGTATAATAAAAAAGTGTTTTTGTTAATGTTTTAAAAAAGTATTATCATCAAACTAGCTGCGCTCCGTGGTTTCACCCGCGTGGCTCCATTCCTGTTAGTCTTAGCGTGATGATATATAGCCTATAGCCTCCCTCGATGAATGGGCTATTTAATACCGAAAGAATTTTTCTAATCGGACCAGTAGTTCCTGTGATTAGCACGTTCAAACAAACAAACTCTTCAGCTTTATAATATTAGTATAGATAAGCAAACATTTGTATTTAACCCTGTCTTTTCTATTATTTCATTTTTATTTTCACTTTCGTAGTTTCAAGGATCAGTTACAAGGGTGTTTACAGTTATTAGAGTGACATTGTGAGCAATGTAAATATTAGGAATTTGTATTTCACCTTTATTTTAAGTATATAGTAGTTGTAATTCAGCTGGTATAGTCAGTGTCGTCCGCATGGTCAGCCAGTTAAGTTAGCAGAGGTGGGGGAATCACTTCCTAGTTTAAATTGAGTTCTATTTTTTAACTCATTATTGAACTCAATATTAATAACGATGTAAAGTAACTCTAATTTAAAACTGATTGTGGAGTTGATTGAGATGTTCCGTTTATTCTTCCTTATACAGGTGTAAAACCTATTTTTTAATATCAGGAATTTAATTGAATTTGGTTTAAGATTTTATTTTTTTAAAACAAATGAAATTTATTGGTTCTTCTATTAGCGCAGCGTGTATCCAGAGGCGACTTCTGCTACTATGTACTAATAATAAATCCATACTTAATATTATAAATGCGAAAGTAACTCTGTCTGTCTGTCTGTTACTCAATCACGCCTAAACTACTGAACCAATTATCATGAAATTTGGTTTGGAGATATTTTGATACCCGAGAAAGGACATAGGCTACTTTTTATCCCGGGAAAATGACGCAATTCCGGAAATCCCACGGGAACGGGAACTATGCGGGATTTTCTTTGACTGCGCGGGCGAAGCCGCGGGCGGAAAGCTAGTACAATATAAAATTTAACATTGTATTAAAAATATATTTATGATACTGATATATTTTTTTAATAAAGATGCTATATTATTTTAAATGAAACAATATTGGTAGAGCCAGGCACACTCTACCACTCTCCAATTAGCTCTACCTTGAGGAAGTGGCAGTGTATTTGAATAAGTGTTATTGATTTTATTGCGACGCTACTCAATTTAATGGCTTGACGCGAATGGCGAACTCTACATAGAGATTTTGACATGATGGGCGGTAGAGCACTCCCGGCTGAGTCGATGTAGAGTGGTGCTTGCAAAAGCTTACGTGTACTTGATTCTCGATTAATATAACTCGCTCTGAGAAGAGGCATACGCTATTAACGTCGAATAGCGTTATTAAAGCTATTTGTAATACTTATTTTATAAAGACTGATGGAAAGTGACACACTGCATTTTTAAGTTGCGAATAATTGATATAAGCCTAGATCCCTTTAATTTCATAGTCAACTTTAAACAAAGTAAGATTGGTCCTCAAATGAAGCATAAATAAAGAAAAATATATAAAAGAAAGTCGTGCTAGTTACAACACTATAACTCTAAAAGAAAAGGGAGAGCAGCTATTTATTTATATTTTGCACATACAACAAAAATATAATTTCAGAATTATTACTCAATATAATACATAATTATTATCAAACCGACAATAAACAAAATGTCAACTCACTGCACACGTAAAGCACCAAGTCATACATCCAATTAGCAGTTTACCGCAATATTGCACAGTGTGTAAACCATGACTCACTTATGTACGTACATATAAATCTCCCCCGAGGTATTCCCCGAACATTAACTTTCATCACAAAACTTTTTTCCTCACAACCAGTATCTATGCAAGGTATTCGTTTAATTTTATTTATTAATTGCAACATTTAATACATAATGCATTTTCTTCCTTAAATGGCAAATCGGTTCTACGAATGCCACATTTTATCTTTAGTTGTTTATCATGTAGGTAACGAATACCTTAAGTTTTGTTTTAAATATATTCTATAGAGGTCATGTATAGGGGTTTTGTGAGGTTATATATTATAGGGGGTAACCTTTAGGTCTAGATCTACTAAACTGTTTTTGAAAAACTGTTATCATGAGAAAGCTACTTCTAATCGAGTAACGGGGCTATAGTTATTATCCAGGGTTAATACGAAGAATGCGGAATGAGCAGCAAGTCGCTAATATTAAAAAAAAAACATTGTATTAGAACAGGTGAAAACATACTATTTATTCTTTAATAATTTGTTTTATTTTATCCTTTAATTAAGATAAAACATTTATTTAAATACATAATAACAATTTTAAAACAAAACTAATAATAAAACCACTAACCAGGCTTAGTCTGATAGACCTAATGAAAATAAGATTAGAAAAAAGGCTATCTAACATTGTATTATTAGTTAAGTCTAGAACTGAAAGCGGAATTTATATATTATGAATTTTCATTTTCATTTGTTAACGAATCTTTTATAAATCACTAAAATCGCACCAGCTGTTTTTGGGTAACTTAACTAGCCTGAATCAATAGTATTATAAATAATAATCTTAAAAATAAACCTTTTTATTGTATAAATTTGTAGCAGACGGAAAACAAAGAAAAAATAAAATAAATACAATAATATTGCGTCGCGTCTACAAGCCTCGTTGTGTAGTAAGAAACGAAATCATTTTAAAATACAATACGATCGTTAATTACCTTAATGAAACTGGTAACTTATAATCTCTGATTTATCTTATATTTAGATTTTTACCGTGAATTAATACTACATAATTAGCACACTAACACAGTTATTAAGTAATTACTTTTGCCTTTTAAGCTTAAATTTACGCCCGTTGAAGGTTTGATTAGAAACTGATTATTTTTTCAATAGTGTATCTTGTTTGATTATAACAATTATATTAATCAATACAAATAGTTTTATGTCTACATCTTATATATATAATTAAAGATGAAAGATCTTTATTTGAACTACAGAAACTAAATAAACGATTTGTAATTTTTAGCTATCTGAAATCTACGTAGAGTAAGGGAAAGTAAAATGATAAATAATATATGTTTAGTTTTATCCCGGACCGACAATATTTAATGGTAATAAATAATTCTCATAAAAATTTATTTAATTTTGAAATTCATACTTACACAAGAATTAAATATGAAACATAGACAGTTCAAAACTATTTCCTTGAAAGATCTGTGTAACACTTACGTAGCAATCGGGGGACAAACCTAAACCAAAACAAAACCAGCGCAATACATAGGTAGGGTAGGTAGGTATACAAAAACATTTCAACATGTTATCGCAAAATCATCGAAAAAACCATAAATTATTTTTTATTATTATGCACAAATTATAAATTTCAAATGGGATATTCAAACGAGTTTGACGTAAGCGAGTAGGTATGTTTATTTTGGTGGAACGGTAAACCCCGTGTGACGCGAAAGTTTTGATTCGCATACGATGTTAAGGTAAACGGGCAAGGCTGTTTTGGCAAACGATTTAATATAGCTTCTTATATTACAAGTTTGTTATTAAGTGCATTGCAAGAAATGATGTATTTGATGGAATATAAATGAGTTCCAAAGATTGAGGCTATGTTATAACTGATACAAAAACGGTGATATTAACAGTAACAATTTGGCGTCCAATATTTGAATCGAATTTAATCAGTCCAAAATTAAAGATCATGTTTTTTCCCGAATTCAAAGATTAATAATTTAGCCAAAGTAAGACTAGTATATAGATATGCTTTATACTGTGTATTAGGTACAGGTAAATGATCGGGCGACTTGATGCTTGCGGTTTCATCATTTAGCAAGATGACTGTTACATAATTGGATGATTTATTTTACCCACTTATTGTTCGTCAGATGGAAAAATTTATACTCGGCTTATTACTAGTTTTCACAATGTTATTTGCATTAAGAGTAAAGTATAAAGAGCTGTACCTACAATGAAACTCTTTAGTAAATAGAGCCTATAGCAATTTATATGAAAAAACTTAAAAATTAAATGTCGAAGCATAATTTCAATGTGAACATGTATGCACCTATGTATGATACAGAATTAAGGCTCAGTTTAATGGCGTTATAAGTGGAAATGAGAACAATAATATGGGCTTCTGTGAAATAAAAATCTTTATATGTTACATTATGTCAGCTATAAAGTCATTGAAACACGCACATTGATATATCCTGTTCCGAGTTTCAATAAACTCACTTCCTGGTAAAATAAGGCCAGGCCCAACAAATATGTGATCGGTACCTACGACCAACTAATTCGAACTAATGAAAAATTCGATCAAACTTGAAAAATTCAATCCGATTACGAAATTATTCAAAGTGCTGATTCTTATCTTTATTTTGGTTAATACGACGTTAAATGTGTGTGATTTTTGGAAAATCATTGTTGGTTTATGTTATGATTCTTTTAAATATATTCTATTAGGTATGAAATAAGATTTAAGTCGGTTATTTATAAACAACACATAAACTACCTACACAAATATTGACACAAATTTTTGAAAAAGTCGTAATTTCGTTTAATTTTAGTTTTCTCGTGTTATAAGGCTAAAAGAATTATATTTTAGAAGGTGATAAATCGATTCATTGGTAACCCAATGAAGCACGAAGACAAATTTGGGTTTACGCTTAATTTAAACAAATTCATTAATTTACAAAGCATATAATAAATCAAAACGAAACTTCATCTTATTTTAACAAGACTAATATTAACAATTAAAATATTTAGATCCAAAATTTATTTTTAAATTTGACAGAAAATCCCAAAGCATATTCGCGTAATTGAAAAAGAAATGTCTAACGAAAATTGAATCGTGTGCGCGATAGCAATTACGGATTTGATTTGTCTCATATGGAGTATGATGGATGAAGGGTCTAAAGTGAAGTGGGGTGGCCAGGGTGTGAAGGCTCCAGTGCATCAGGAGGCCAGGAGCAGCAGCCGAGCGCGCGGGACGCGGGCTGTGACGCATGCGCGACGAAAGGCGCCGGGGTGGGGAGGCGCGCGCCTAACACTATTTAAACTGTTCTTGCGAACGGTCATCATGCATTGGTCTGTTTGCAATCCAAAGTTTAGTTAGCTATTGTAATACGACAGCTCCAGTCGTAGACAGACAGGCATCCGCCAGTGGTCGAGACAGAAGGCTCTCGCAGACGTACGCTAGCTAAACGCGCAGTGAACCCTCGTTCAGGCCCCCAGTCCCAAGTGTTGTGCACCATGGCCGTCGCAGCTGCCCAGAAGAACCGTGAGATGTTCGCCATCAAGAAGTCCTACAGCATCGAGGTGAGGAGCCCTATCACAAGCCTTGTCGCTTCGACAAAGTTTCCTTGGAGCCGCGCTCGATCGTGAAAAGTTTCGTTAAGTTTTCCACTCGGTTCATGTAGTTCAGAAGACGGCTTCAAGGATGCTTTGTACCAGCTATTGTGCTTCCAGTGACATAATCTAATTTGGATTGATTTAAAGTTTCACATTCATTCAGTATTTACAATATCGAAGCTTTGTTTTGAATCAACAAAGACATCCAACCACAAAGCATGTTCCGTTTCCGATCTCGTTCTTAATTTGCTTCTCAAATTATAGTTTTTATATATTTTTATATTAATTTGCGATTTTAACGATTTTACAAAAGGCTTCAATATCAAATGATACCAATTTTGCCTGTACAATAATAATAAGATAAGTGCGTAACTAATCAAAAATAGGGGTCAAGTTCGAGTATGAATTATATGAAAATAAAAATAAATATTACACAAATTACTTTTTAATTTGTTAGTTAAAAAGAGGGCAACGTCCGACAAAGAGACTGCATAAATTATATTCGCACCATGCACATTATGCTAAACATCTTTAATCACAGTTACCTACTTTGTTACATGTCAAATCATCGACCTTGTAACCAACTATGTAACAATAGGCTTCTTTAAGTTGAGCATAAAGATATCGACCTACCCGAAGCAAAATTTACAAACGTCCCATTCATAAAATCAGTTAACTATATCAAAAACATTACACGTCGTAATAGAAGAAATCGTGTGAACTTCTCCTATTAAACTCTTACGGAGCACCCAATTATTGTCGTCTGCGTAACACCGAATAATTACATACTCAAGATGTAAAACCGTCGCGCAAATTAAAGTATAACTTACTAAACTTAACTTTCACACGATAAAACTCACAAACCGCGTAGAGTTCCGTAAATATTACTCTAATCGATGTTTTCGAAATTATACCGAATAAGAAGATTACGTGTCTGCGTTTGTTTACAGATAAAAAAATCCGCTTACGATTATTAGTGTCATTATTGTATAATTTCTATTGTCGATATTCAAGACATTCATTACCAGCAATCGGTTAACGCATCTCGATGATTGTAATTATGATTAAAAATTTACATAATTTCCTTAACTAACTTAAGATCTTTGTACCGCTAATGCGAAATGTCATGCGAAATAATTTTGGCGGTTTTGAGCCCAGAAATCCCAACAATACTTGCCAACTGTAAATTCCATTGTTTAACTGATCGAAAATGTTTCCTCATGATAAAGAAGTTGCTTCTAGACGATATAGTATACAATAAAAGTATGTTAGCGATGCGAATAAAAATGGCAACTATTTGCTTGTGCTGTGCGAAACATAGGTGTGTAACTAACATGTAATCATTAACGTACGTTTTATAATTGGTACCTGAATGATTGTATTTCCTTGACCATCGAAGGTCGGTATGCGAGCTGGAGCGACGCTCACCCACTCTGTTAAAGACAATAAAAACCGTTAAAATTCATTCGAATGACACGACCGCGAAAATAATATTTAACGTATCGACAAAGTAATATTTGCAATCGTAAAAATCACGAGTTCTATACGCCATCTTAATATTTACTTACTCGCTCGAAACTTTAATTTCCATGTTTAAAACTAATTCGAGGTTATAAAGCGCCCTTGACCAAACGAGGTTGTTCGTCGCGGTCAAAGTATACAAAAAGTTACGTTACATTGACGGGTAACGAGTGCAGTTCCAAATCTGTCCATTAAAACCGAATCGACGCAAAAATTGGGAAATTGAATTTCGGAACATAAAGCGATATTCGGGCGATCGACATTAGCCTGAAGGGTGGCAGGTCAGTCGTACTCGTACTTAATTACTATCCAATTGGAATGGTGAAGTGGTCGGGGATACCAAGGCTATACCAACCGGATTTTCAAGCAAACCGCTCCAGTTAGGCGGACCTTTAACTTGAGCGCGACACATGCCGTTTCCGCAATGAACACTATGATTATATGAATTTTTAATTCGAAAACATGTAATCGTTCAAAAATCTGTTCGATAACGTAATGTATGCTAATGATACGAATCTAATAGGCTTATAACTGCATGATCAGATTCTTGTTATGTCACAGAAGCATTTATCGCCACATTAATTCACGTCAGGTATTTCGTTACCTCAGAGGTCAGGTTCACACTAGATTAATTCGTGCATAGAATTGCAACCATATACAAACTCAAGGTGATCCTGATCAAGGGAGACTCCGTTTAGTTATGACTTGGACAGACAATAAATTGTAAAAACATTAATGACAGACAACGTAACCTAGATTTTCTTATAATCAAACTAAGGCCACCGTTGTATGTCTTAGCGTTATTATAATCGGCAATTTGTTTATTTAAATTATGATTATAACAAATTCTACGAGGCAATTCTCGAGTTAAAGAGTACATTGAAACGCTCCATATAATTTTTAACTTTATTTAAAATTTACTGCTCTTGCAGCTGGATGCATCTTGCAGACGCTCGAAAATGTTCATGTTCTTTTTTTGCTAATTCCCATGACATAATACGTAAGGGCTTTGCCTTCGCGCAGTTTCAGGGGCTAGGTAACGAGACGTGTGATTAGTAACCCTTGACACACAAACGCCGCCACTCTACTGGAAAACGTATATCTCACGCTCAGTGTCACCTGACATCTCCGTGTGCATCATTACAAACGTATGGCGTTCTCAACAAATTGCAATATTAACACTCGAACATTCCGATAATGAATGAATTCTACAAACGCATTCGTTTACATACGATATCGGAATGTCGTAATTACCTCGCAACACGTTCAGGAAAACTTTAAGAATGTGACACTGAGATATTATTACCTAATAGCTCTTCTGAAGCATATCTCGGAGGAAAACGTTAAATTCAAAGATCTGAGGTCACTGCGAAATTATTACGCCGACATTGATGATACCACTGTTTAAGGAAAAATGAGATGGATAGCTATTGTAACGGAACTTTTTCCTGAGATAGTCCTTCAGTTTATATAAGGCATCATACTAAGTAGTCTTGCATCTCATTGTTCGGACGGAATAAGCCCATATAAATTTCAAACGAAAATAATACTTTAATTGACATAAATATTTCCCGCATAACTTATATGGAAAATTTTCTCTACCATTTCCATTGCATAAACATAATCCATCTGTAATTTAATAAATATGTACACAAACGACAATCTTCGTGTAAAAATTAATCACTGCATTGTAATTGACTGTTTTTAAATTGGTTTATTAAATAACAATGGCGATAAAAATCTAATGATTAATAACATTGTTGCGTCGAGACATGATGCAAAGCACGTCGTAGATTTGTAAACATCATTAGTTTAATAATAGGTACTGTATTAAAAAAAGGCCTATTTTCAAAGCTTTGTACAGGTAGATAGTAATTTCGGAGCTAATTGTGCATTTCGCAATTTGTAGGAAAAGTTAAGACTTGTAGCTTTTGAACAATGATTGGCTATTCAAGTGCAGTGGTCCAGAAAGTTCTGATCCTTTGTACAACTCCATCTTGCCTCGAATCGCATCCGGATTGAAATGGCAGCACTTTAGCGTCCGACCACGCAGGAAATAAGCTTAGGAACTTCGTAAAAGCAATTCCCACTCGCACATGAAATATAATGCCATGCGACCACTTTATATTTATAAGGATTTAGACATCAACTTATTTTTAGCTCTATTGTGCTCTCGAAGAGATTTATATTTCTTTTGTGGTTGGATGTTTTTATAGCTTTCTCATAAGGAGCATTTACTTTGTTTCCGATTTTTGATAGTTTTTTTCTTTTGTTTAGAACGGCTATCCATCCCGCCGTCGATCGCTTGTGGATGATGCACGATTTGAAACACTTGTTGTAAAACAGACCAAACAAAGTGTATTAGAAGAGGCTCGCGCCCGCGCTAATGGTAAGCAAATCAATGTTCTTTGTTTTATTATATCAAGTTTTATTTTCACATATTTTTTTCAAGATTTTTATATTTTCTTTTTTTTTCATTTTTTGTTTTTATTTTTTTAAATAATTAGACTCTGGCTTGGAAACTGACTTTATCCAAGATGACGCTCATCTAGGCAGCGGTGATAACACTCCAACCGTTGAAGACGGTACTCATCAAGACGAAACCAAGAATGGACAACTTGGTAATTTCTTTTGTTACAATGTTTTGCTATTTTTAAATTATTTTTTGCTTTTGTTTATTTTTTTCTGTTCGTTTATTTATTTTTTCTTTGTTTTCATTTTGGTTTATAGCAGATGCTGATATCGGTGACGACGGAGGAAAGAAAGATGAAGGTCAGTACTCTTATTCAAAATAAATTATAAACGAAAAAACTTAATTGACTTATAATTATTAGCACCATTCATTTTGTAAACGTACGTCATAAACAACAAGTTTTTGCATAAATATATCAACCTGCAATACCCTTTCAGATTATACTCTCACCGAAGAAGAGATAATTCTTCAAAACGCTGCAAGTGAAAGTCCTGAAGCCGAAAAAGTTATCCAGAAGGCTGCTCTATTATTGCGAATGCGAGATGGAATGGGCACCCTCGCTCGCATCCTTAAGACGATTGACAACTACAAGGGAAGTGTAGAACATCTTGAGACAAGACCCTCGCAAGTCTCTGGCATCCAATTTGACGCTCTCGTGAAAGTGAGCATGCCTCGCGTCAACTTACTACAACTCATCAGGGCACTTCGTCAATCAACTTCTTTCACTGGTGTTAACCTTCTTTCCGAAAACAATATCTCCAACAAAACACCTTGGTTCCCGCGCCACGCCGTCGACCTAGATAACTGCAACCATCTGATGACCAAATTCGAGCCGGAACTTGACATGAATCATCCTGGATTCGCTGACAAGGAATACAGAGAGCGTAGAAAGCAAATCGCTGAAATCGCTTTCGCGTACAAATACGGAGACCCAATCCCATCCATCTCTTACAGTGAATCGGAGAATTCGACTTGGCAGAGAGTGTTCAACACCGTTTTGGACCTTATGCCTAAACACGCCTGCAGGGAATACAAAGCCGCGTTCAACAAGTTGCAAGAGGCTGATATCTTTGTGCCCCACCGCATTCCTCAACTAGAGGATGTGAGCAACTTCCTCCGCAAGCACACCGGGTTCACGCTGCGCCCTGCTGCTGGTCTACTTACTGCTCGCGACTTCTTGGCTTCTCTCGCTTTCCGTGTCTTCCAATCTACTCAATACGTCCGCCACGCTAACTCTCCCTTCCACACGCCTGAACCGTAAGTGTCAATTATCAATGTCTTCAAAAAGTTTAAAATTACTCTAACTAATTACTACCTACTTATATAAAATTATTCTTATAATTCTAACTGTAGAGAAAATCAAAAATTTAAGAATTTTGTTCATATCTATCTTTAAAATATAATTCACTCACACAATATATAAAATATAGGTTCGCAATATTTATACAATATTAAATCTGTTCCACTCCAATAACCTGGCTTTAAAAGCTTTGTCAGACCCTTTGAAAGCCGATATAAGGTCGTGATGGAATTGTAACAGCGTTAAAAGCCTTGCCTCTAATTATCTTAACTCGATTCGTGGCAGGGTGGCGAAGTTCAAAGTCAACTGCAGCTTTCAGCTGACACTGAAACTTAAAGTGCATTAATATAGTTCCACTATGGCGAATCAATTCAATTACCGGTCTCGGTTACAGGATGCACCTTGACCTTCAGGCATTTTACACGTGTATTTGTTTACAGTGACTGCATCCATGAACTTCTCGGACACATCCCGCTATTAGCCGACCCTAGCTTTGCTCAATTTTCACAAGAAATCGGATTAGCTTCTCTTGGCGCTTCGGACTCGGAAATCGAAAAGCTATCAACTGTAAGTTATTAATTATTAACAATATAATATCGAAAGCGTTTGCGACTATTCATATGGGCCCAAGCTATGCGAGTTGTTTATGAATTTTTGAAATGTTTGACATATTTTGTTGCGTTTCAATTAGGTGGGGTGAAATGGTATGTGAACGAAATCTCCTTGTTCTAGGTATATTGGTTCACTGTTGAATTCGGTCTTTGCAAAGAAAACCAACAACTGAAGGCTTACGGTGCGGCTCTTCTGTCCTCTATCGGGGAACTGCTTCACGCATTGAGCGACAAACCTGAACTGAGGCCATTCGAACCCGCATCTACATCCGTACAGCCCTACCAAGACCAAGAATACCAACCAATCTACTACGTCGCTGAAAGCTTCGAAGACGCCAAAGATAAATTCAGGTAATTGTCTTCATATTTTGGAACGATTTTAAATTCCTTTGCTCTATGTTAACGTTTCAAGTTTTGAAAATGATACAAGTTATAAGTCACGATTGTGTGTAAACAACTTTATAGCGTTGATTCTTAATTAACTTCCAAATAATGATGAATGGTTTAAGCCGATGCAGAGTTATATTAGCAGATTATTAATGAGTTATATTTCCTTTAGACGCTGGGTGTCAACCATGTCACGACCATTCGAGGTCCGCTTCAACCCACACACCGAGCGCGTGGAGGTGCTCGACTCCGTGGACAAATTGGAGACTCTCATCTGGCAACTGAACACGGAGATGCTGCACCTTACGAACGCCGTGAAGAAGATGAAAGTCACGCATTTCGAATGAACGCACCCAAAACCCGACCGGATACCCGCACACGGCATGGCCGTCCTGTATAGCTAGTGATATTATAGATGTAAGACTGTTAACGTGTGGAGCGTGTGAGAGAGAGTGATAACCATTGGATGGTACTTCGTTGAATTCCTTTTGTACCTTATTATTTATTATGCCGAGCTCATTGCCCGGGCCTCGGAAATCGCGCGGTCATCCCGATTGCCCATTTAAGGAGACCGCGTCCGTTTCGCGAGACCTTAACTATTTTACTAGTATTAATTTATAATTTAATGAAAAACACAAACAAATAAAAATGGAGCACCAAAAAAGTGTAAAAAATCAAACAGTAAATATATGTGTTTGAGTGGATTCAGTCGTTTTATTTCCCACGAGTGATGTCATGATTTTAAATTAAACCCCGCATTCAACAATAATAAAATTTATACTAAGTGCCTGAGGACGAAAATGTATAGTAGATATCTACACCTGGGTCTGAGTAATTTTAGGCTTAATTACTATTGATTGTAGATATAAAAGGGCTATTGAAAGGATAAGTGCGGGTTACGATCTGTCGTGTAATATCCACTTTTAGTAATTTTAATATCCCAGGTGTATTTATAACAGAGATATTATTTTATATATCTACATAATTAATGCATAACATTGTATAACAACAACAAGCCCACGAAATTAAAATCATAATAAACAAGATACTGTATGTATTTCAACAAACTTAGGAATATAATACATTAAATATTGAGTAATATTTCAATTCTATTATTACTAATCACCAACGACCTTAGACCATCTTAACGTGTATTCAGAACATAATTATTACATCGTAACAAGCATTACGTATATCTATCTTTTATTCGAAGAGCACTATTTATATCTCAAATGAAGGAGAATAAAAGATAAAAGATGAGTAAATTCTTTGAAAGCAATTTAAAAATAGGGACTATTGGCAATCATTGTCGAACAGTCCGGTACCTGTAATGCGATTTTCCGTTCCTTGGGGATCTCGCTTCGCTTCAATCGGATCTTCAAAAATACTTTAATTGCGTTCTAAGATAAGCTACGACTTAATTAAAGCGACATTGACTCGGCTACTTATGAAGCATTTATTCGTACAACATACAAACCCACACTATTAGAAGCGAGTTACTTCCTCATATAGCAATTAGAACCATCTAGAACTAACGCAAAAAGTAACCATTACGAGCGCAGACAAAGAGCATTGTGTTAAATGAGATTGAGAATTAATCAAAAACGGGTTACATTGCAGCAAATGATATGCTGAAAAAAATATAATATGTTGTATAAAAAAAAGGTCGTACTTCGTGTTGACATTAATCGCAGAACGAGAGGTACGGCCTCAAACGAACAAGGGCGCAGACAAAGCTTTATTGCTTACTTTAGCAATTTTAATTTTCCCGTATACGTAACAAGTATGCAGGTGCAATAGATTTAGCCATTCAATACCGCATAGCGATCGTTGACATTGAACAACAACGCCGGTAGTTCCTGTAACATTATTATATTGATAACCGAGAAACACCCAAATTGTTACGCTTATAGAGCAATACACTAATAATTTTAAGTAACAGGAACTAGGAAACGAAAATTGATATAAGACTGTCAGTCATTACATTTATTACCTTGAATATTAAAGTTTCTACTTTTTATAACTTAAGTAGATTTGGTACATGCTTAAAAGGTAAATAATTAACTTGTGAGATAATGAGTGCGAGTGCTCTGTTTTTTATAGGTACGAATATTTAACTCATTGGCCGAACATCAGTCATCATTTGCATATCGTGATAAATAAATCTGTTATTTGATTCTGCTACTCGTATTTGTAACACCTTTTTGTTGTTGTTTTTGTCATTTTTTTTCCTACACTTTAAATTTATATAATTCAATATAATGATAAAAAATATTGAAAAACTTTAACTCGGTCAAGGTTGAGTTCAATTTTGTTTTTACGTACTAAATAAAAATATAGCACCTGTTTTGTGATTCACCTTTGTTCTCTAATTATTATTTAGTCTTCTTCATTACAATACCAAATATAAATTGCAGGAAATTATATTATTTAAAAAAATCTTTAACACAGAAAAAACTGTATAATATTATGTCATTTAGCTGCAATACATATTTGATATAGGTCAGACAAAACAAATAAAGGGGAGACGGTAAAACATAATAGTCCTAAAATAGGTACCTATTGCAAATTAATATAATAATCAATTTTGCTATAATTTGCCAGGTTTTGACTTAGAGGTATAAATATTGTTTACAATTTATTATTAGACTTGACAAATAAACACACTATACCTAATTAAATATATTTAAAATTGGTCAAGCCGTTTCGGAGGAAAACTTGAAATAATACGCATTTGCCAAAACCCAAAAAAATAATTAGCGTATACTTTGAATTTAAATATGTACATATATATATAATTTTACGCTTTAAAAACCATAACCATTATTTTATTTAGCCAAATGTTGTATTTCGAATTGTGAAGTCAAAAGTTTGTTGAAGAAGAATGTATGAAATACTAAAATATGAAAGAATCTTGTTTTATCAATCTTCACGTCATGTAAAAAGTTACATGCGGTTTATTAAATTTTCATTGAATTTCATTGATCAAGATAATAATAAAAACACAATATGTATATTGTATATCAATAAAATTTATTAAAATGATAAGAAAAATATTTCAAATAGTTGTAAATAACAAAAGCGTAGTTTAATATTATAATCAATTAGCTTGTTTAAAAATTAAAAAGCGAATTGAAAAGTTGTACATTTATTTAAATATTAATTAAAAACGCTTGAGTGAAATTTTCTTTCAATGATACAATTATATGAGGTATTTATTTCGAATCTCTATCCACATAATACTGTCTCTACTTCTTCCCGAGTTGTATTCAGTGCCGGCGTTAGGGGGGGGGGGGGCGTGTTGGGGCGTTGGCCCAGGGCGACAAATTCTGGGGGGCGCCAAGGTCTGAAGTTGGGGTCTCTTGCCTCTCCTGGTGCAAACCCTCCAGGTGCATATGAATATATTTCATTGAGATTTTTTTTAGATGGATTTTTTGAGGGTTTGTGGTCGAAGAGCGACTCTAACGATATCGTTAGAGTCACTCCTCCTTTACTTGGGATCAGCAAAAAACGAACACTTGATACTGCTTCTCTCAAGTGGGCGCCACAATATTTTCGCCCGGGGTGTCAGTGGCCCTTACGCCGGCACTGGTAGTATTCAAATATAATATAAATAATTATAACATAATCAATCACATGTAGTTACTATTTTATTAAATTCCCCGTTATCATCATCATCAGCTAAAATAACTGCATAGCTATTCTTCAGAGACGCAATTTGACTTTGCAGCGTACGCAGGCGAATCTCGGCCATTTCAAAATTCTCTTGCAAATTGTTGATTTGTAGATTCATTCGTTGTCGAATCTGAAATTGGAAAACTGTTTAGTATTTATGACTGCATCAATGACATCCATACAATTTAAGACCATTATTAGAAAAACATTATTCACGTTCACCGAATTAATAACCTACAGATACAAATAATAGTAGTTTGTGAATTATTATGTGAATTGTAAGGAATAGAGCTTAGCCAGATGCTACGCGATGTTATCTGTTCCGTGACATTTTAGTATTGGCACAGATATAATACTACACTAGTATTGGCATAATCGATGCGAATTTATAAATTATACCGGATCGTGACACGACGGGACTGCAAATGCTTCTGTTTAATTAAAGCCCTTTTTCAAAGTACTACATGCAATTTAACCACTTAATTTGTGACAGAATGAAGGATATATCTTTACGGTCGAGTAAACGATGTTCCCTTTTTGGTTATACTCGAACATTTCAGAAATGTTCTTTGATGCTGATTTTTCAGTAAGGTTTGTAAGTCAGTAAATATTTCTTTATTGAAGTGAAAACTTCTTTAGCGGCGTTGAGCACTTTTTCTGTAATGGGTATAAAATCTTAAACTCGCGTCAGGACACGTGACCATCGAAAAAGCGTAAGACCGATACCATTCCAAAATATCAAACATGCTCAACGTTAATAATCAAGTTTTCACTTCTGCCGGCACTCCCGGAGTGCAACCCGTCTTTTTATATATTTTGAATTTGTTTTCTTTAATACATTGAATTCTATGGTTCCAAATCTGGGGGCGTAGAGTTAGGACGTGTAGTGTTAGAAGCTTGGCTCTACATGAGATCTGATAACTTTTTGACAGTGCGAGTCATATGGGCTCGTCTTGGCAACATTTTACATGAAAATGTTTTTGGTGGGATATTCTTTTTCATGTGTAGATAATAATGAAAAAGTGGTAGTTAAGTATAAAACAAAACATAACAGTAACTATACTATACCTATTGGAAATCTAACAATAGCTTAATAACTACCTATACAAAGAATACATAAACGTAATATTTATTTATTATATAGCGTAAAAATTAACCAAACGATGTATTAAAAAGTAGTGTGTCATCGCTTTTTATAACAAAGTGAAGTCCCGTGTAAAGTGAAGTCCTGTGTCCCCGTAGTGGGGTAAGGGGCAGATGCATTATTCATACATCTGTTTCACTGATCGATTTTCTTTAGGGACAAGTAGGTGATCAGCCTTCTGTGTCCTGCCAGACCGAGACATTTTTTTTTCTTCGTCTCCACCGGGAATCGAACCCAGGACCCCTCGGTTCTACGCTCAAGCCCCAACCACTGTACCAAGGAGGCGGTCGGCGGTCGGCGGTCGTCTATCTTTAATAGAAAGTACATCGAAATTAAACTGCTTAAAGATTTTATAGATAAGTAAAGGACCTTTAATAAAACGTTGGATACAGATATTGTTAACATGAATATAACCATTTGTTGGTTGTCTGGAAAAGATTACGCGACATTAGATCGCATGAGATTACAGGACTAAAATTAATTATTTATTATGAACCAAATGGCAGAATGAATTTAATTATTAAAATATATAAAAACAGGTAATAAAATTTAATCTATGAACAAATTTCTTTATTCGGATTCACAAGTTAAACTTTTATTTAGTACTAGCTTTCCGCCTGCGGCTTCGCCCGCGTTTTCAAAGAAAAACCCGCATAGTTCCCGTTCCCGTGGGATTTCCGGGATAAAACCTAGCCTATGTTACTCGTGGATAATGTAGCTTTCGAATGGTGAAAGAATTTTTAAAATCGGTCCAGTAGTTTATGAGCCTATTCATTTCAATCAAACAAACAAACAAACAAACAAAGTTTTCCTCTTTATAATATTAGTGTAGATGTAAATTTAAGTTAATAATTAATAGTTATGAAACTTTAATTAACTAGTTAGTACCTACTAATTAATAAAGGTTATGCCAAAGAACTAAAAAGTTCTGTGCCAACCTGCGCTTAGGCTTAGCCAGAGTGATGGATTATGGTCAATATGATCATTAGAGCTTTCTGTAATCAGGGAGGACACAACTACAGTATGGCATACCTATAGTCAGATATATTTTTTTATTGAAGTGAAACATCTTTAGGCGCGTTGAGAGAATTTAAAGGTCGCGGCAAGGCAATACCGTCACGTCATGGAGTAAGGAGACGTTTTTGGTATCTTTGAATCTTGCCAAAGACGTTCCACTTCTGACACGTGTGTCGGCACACACGCTCTTTGTTATTTAATTATAATATTAAACTTTTAGCTGCATATTTCAACATGAAACTTCTCTGCTATTAGAATAGATCCAGCAATTATGAGTGTTGTTAAACTTGAACGTTTATTAGCTAAGTCATGGCAAATGTATGTAAATGTTAAAAGTATAAATCAGATCAAGTAGAATTTAAGGTCAGCGCTTGTCGTTTATTAACAATACGGAATCACAATAAAAAGCAATATTTCAATGGTTTAATAATTAATTTAACAAAAGACGGCACGTAAAACATTTTTTGTGTTCACATGGGAAAGGAATCGATGTAGGTAATTGAAAAGATAGATAAATAATAATCTTTCTCTTTTAATATATTACTAAAAAACCCATCAAACTCATACGTAACACACGGACAAACGCACACATACTTACATAATAAGCACCCGCACGCTTTCATACGCACAGTGCACACATGGATCCACAGTCACAAATGCGCTCACATGCACACAGGCACACGTGCACATACACACACACTAACACGCAATTAATAGCTTACAAAAACAAAAGCTTTCCACGACCACAGAATAGTAAATATAATAATATAAATTATACTTAGTAGGTACTAGGTTACCACCATGACTATTATACTAGTAGACGCGGCATACGCCAACATCATTGCACTAAAAAACAGCGTAATTAATACATACCTAAGTACTTACTAACGCATTATCACCAATACAGTTGTTCTTTCTTTCACTCTCACGCACGAGACATAATACATGTCTCACTCATGTACTTCGTAATAACAACTGCCGATTATAAAAGATTTAAAAATAATATTATAAAAAGAACGTCCAGCCACGACGCTGAATGGTGCGTGACTAAGTGAAACTCGGGCACTTAGCTGAGTTTTTCTTGCCAAAATAGAGAGCGGGTAACGTATATAGCTTTTTTATATAATATCAAAGGGTTACCACGACTCACCTCGTCCCGCTCCTTCTGGCACGCTCTGCACTGCGCGCGACTCTGTATGAGCTGCCGCTCGAGCTCCGATATCTGGCTCTGCATGTACCGCCGCATAGACTCAGAACGTTCCTTATTACGTGTCAACGTTCTGGAACCTTCCACGCGCATCTCGTCCAGGTCCTTGATGAGGATCGCGCATTCGGACGCCTTTTCTTTGTAACGGGTCTCCAGCTGTACTAGTTTCTCTTCGAGTCGCAGCACTTTGCATCTGAGAAGTTAAAAATTAACGCAATAAAATAGTTTTAGAGCAGCCTTGTGAGAATGAAATTCCTGAAAGCTTTTTGATATTTTTAATCTAAATTTTAGAATCTCATCGACTTATGCAAATAAATACCACTGATGTGACTCATATCGTAATAAATAATATTATAAACGTAATAGCGCATAACGTAAAATTATTATTGTCAACTCTACAATTCTAAAAAAATATTTTAACTGAAAATTATAAACCAAATTACAATCAAATCACTTACTTCAAATCATCCACATTATTGTTTAATACGGCTATATCTTGGTTCTTTACATCCAACTCCGATTTAATTTCTTTACTCTCTTCGATGAGCTTCGTTTTTTCAATCTTTTCAGCATTTAGGTTGTTTACCGCTAAAACCAGCTGAAAGAGTAACATTTTAAAGTAAGATAACAGCTAAAATTTATCTGATTGTTCTCTTATATTTTGACATGATTTTCAGAACATTCAATACATTAGCGGCATGTATAGCGGAATTATAGATTGCTGTGAAATTGAAGCACTAAAAAAAGATATTTGTAAATTATGATAAATATTTCGAATAATTCTTAATACTTACCTTTAAAAAAAAATTTTAGTCCCGATTTTTTAAACCCATAAAAAAACTTTTTCGGGACTTAAACGTAAGTAGGTATGTACCTACTAAGGACCTAAATTAAGGAGAAATTGAGAAGATAAATATGTATTTATCTTCTCAATTTCTCCTTAATTTTTACATAAGTTTTAACTTAGGTTAAGGATAATAAATTATCGAACATAACATCAAGTCAAGTTGGGATTCATAAAAAAAAATTCCAACATAACAGTTTTAAACTTCGAGGAAAAATGTAACGGAAACATTTTGCATTAAAAAAACTATAATAAATAATACCTATGTGCAACTGTATTATCAAGAAAACCCCTGATAAACGTGGTGTCTCCGTACGGAAGATAATTTGTCATCCACAAGATTATTATTTGCATTGGGGTTTTTCGGAAATCGATTTATTTTTATTCATAATCGTATTTATCTTTCTGCATTCAAGGTCATTGATCAGTTATAAATTATTAGTATTTATCTGTATTAATATTATTAAGGTAGGTCATGTCATTAATTATAATACTGTGTATACTAAATAAATAAAAATGAATCGCCAAATTCGTTGCTAAGCGTAAAACTCTCGAGTGGCTCGACCAATCAAGACAATTTTTTTAACGTGTTTGTTAAGGCTCAATGATGGTTCTTTAAGGAGAGAAAATTAAGAATAACACTTTTCTTTTCACTCTGTTCGCGAGAAGTAGCTATATACGACGGGCGAAGCCGGGGCGGAACGCTAGTCCTTTAATATAGGCGTTTCTCATACCGCGCCATCTAGTCTGCACATGAGTTAGTACTAGAACTTTTAAGCATAACACGGACAGAGCTTTGTCATATATTTTTGCTGCAGGAGGAGTTTGAACCCCCCATAGTAAACTCACAGATTAAAATAATATACTCTAACTCTTTGTGTATGCATGAAATATGATGAAAAAAAATGAAGATTCTAAAAATATTTGAATATTATTATGTCCCTTTGTATGATACCATTATACCATTATGAACGAAAGAGTTATTTGAGGATACCTACTTATGTAGGTTCTTACAGGTATTTACAGTACTCGTCATGTAAAAAGAACGCTGGATGAAAGTTATGGGGTGTGTTTTGGCATGTATAGAGTTTAGCACGAAAGTTGCTTATTTTATTTTTGAAGTAGGCTCTCGAGTTGTGGCTTCGCAACTACATAATATTTGTTATTCTTATACCACCTCATAACACCAAATAGACCAATAAATCGCCAATGCGCAGCTTAACCGTCAGCGTTCTTTTTACATGACGCGACCTATACCTACTACAAACTAACAGTTACTTTTAGTGATATTAATTATTACTTACTTAATATTATTATAATTGAATTAAAATGTATAACTATATAATATCTAAGTGTAATATTATCTGTGACAATATCACAAAATAAAAACAATTTGATTTATATTTTATATTCCTAAGTATTTCTTTTAAGTTAAAAAGTAGAGAATCTAGTGAATATTATAATACTAATAATTATTGATTGTATTTCTTTTACTTCTTATGTAATTGTCCATTACTCGTATGCTTTTTTTTTTTGTGTTTTTTAATAAGATTAAATAGAATGACTAGATGACGGGTTAAAAAACTACGAAAGTATTAATTATTATTATCATATTCTTATTTACCACGTCGTAACACGCGATTACCTACTCCCTACTAATATTATAAATGCGAAAGTAATTATGTCGGTCTGTCTATCGGTTTGTATGTCGGTTTGTCTATTCGCCTAAACCACAGACTATATGAGTTGGTACCAAATTTCATCGATTGGTACCAACTCATATATGTAGTAGGAGACCTGAGAAAGGACACGGCTTAATCCCGGAAATCCCAGGTTTTCTTTTGACAACATGAGGCGGAAACCTAGAGATAAATAAATAAAATAAATACAGACCTTCTCTTTAACTTTATGAAGTTCTGTTGAAAGCTGGTGCGAGCTTTCTTCAGCCAACTTTTGCAGCTGCCTTGCTTCTTGCAGTTGTATTTGAGCACCTTTTAGCAAATCTGGTAAAGGAGCCAATTCTTGCAACTTTTCCTGGAACTGCATCTGTAAGAAAATCATTGTTTTTACTGTTTAGAATATGACGGAAAACTATAAAATGTATTTTAAAGACAGTAAACATGGTGATGGAGGATGTCGGGATGACGTAGATACTTACTATTAAGATTTATTTTATAATATGTTTTTCTACTAATCGATATCTATTACATCTAGTTAAAAGTAGTTATAACTTGTAATAAGTAATACACAGTTTTCTTATTTTGATAGTATTAAAATGTACGTCTCCTAAAATATGTTATTTTAACCATGTGCAGGATTTTGTATAGAAAAGAGTAGATAGTAAAATGAAAACGAGGAATTACATCCACGTACCTTTTCAATTCTATGTTTATGTTAATTGTCTCATAATATGGCATGATTATCACAACATATATAATAACAATTTTAATACCATACCTTCATCTTTTGTATTTCTATTTGTATTTGATCGGAAACTTGCTTGTTGTCGTATTCGATTAAATCCAACTGCCGTTTCAGTTCCTCAACTTGCTGTTGTGCTTGAAGATACTGTAGTTAATGACAAATAATGAATAAAGAATACATAGGTGAAACCAATCAATAACAACAAACTGTGAACCGGTTAGGTATAAATTTGGTATCGACACGATGGAAATGCGAATGTTACCTATAAGCACAGACTAATAATAATATACTACGTATCTATAAGTAACAAAATTACTCAAAAACTCAGCGACTAGGAAGAACTAAATTGCTATAGTATCACGAACGCTGAAAAAGAAATATTGAAGTATTTTTGAGTAGTAGTTTTAGAAAAACATCAGTGCAAAAATGATCTTGCTTGTTTCGATTACATAAGAACATATTATAATTTATAATATTTTTTAACGTTCCAATCTTCAATAATTCGTAGGTTCTTAGATATTATAATAATTTCTTTATTATTCCAATGTTACTTTTAAGCTTTGTAATGACGCACTAACTAATACTTCAACCAATAATATTTTTACATAACAAATCTTCTAATAAATTACAGTTTCGATAAAAAAGGAATGTTTACATTAAATTAGTTCTCATCTTAGTATTAGCTTAGCTTTATATAGGTACATTTTTATTAATAGATGTTATATCTCTAGACTCTATCACTTTAGTTTTATTGTATTTATACTTATTATTGATTAGCTGTGCCCCGCGGCTCCGCTCCTGTCTGGTCTGTCTGTCTGTCTGGTCTTTAACCTTCCTCGATAAATGGGCTATCTAACACCGAAAGAATTATTCAAAACGGACCAGTAGTTCCTGAGATTAGCGCGTTCAAAAAAACAAACAAACTCTTCAGATTTATAATATTAGTATAGATCTACTAGGTAGACTCAAATTTACCTTAATTCGATAATCTTGTAACTGTTCATTTTTCTCGGTTATCGTAACTTTCATTTCTTCAGCCTCTTCTTCCATGTCTCTTAATTTGTTTTTCAAAGTTGTAACTTCTTCGTTTGATTTTTTTCGTGAGTCCTAAAACGTTTTAAGATGTCGTACGGAATGATATTATAAACTAACACTTACAATGTAAGGCATATTAACTGCAAAAGGCTAATTTGATCAATTTCATAAAATTAGGCCCATAGGATTTTCCTGATTATAAGGCCAAAGTATTTGACCTGAATATAAATTGAAGCTTTAAATGCGAGAATTTCCAGGCGCCCAGTAGAAAATAGCACAAAATAAGATACATTATCAGATACGTTCAGTGATCGAGATTTGATCATCTTTGACGCCTCGGTCAAATCGTTAACTTGGTCTCTGTATAAGCTCCGTATTTAATAATCATTTCTCCATAATATTTATCTAAAATAAACTCTGTGTGAACGATCAAGAACAGTGCAACAAGTATTTAATGAAATTATATATAAAATTTCAATCAATTTAGTGTGTAAAGTGATTCTTTCGCAATTAATAAAGTGTCGGGTAGTATCCTGCGGCAGCATCTCCGTGCAAGCGATTACCGCACGTAAGTCCTGTGAGCGACCGGGTGACATCTCCGTGCGGCCGCTTGCCGTGCGCTACGAGTCAACGCGCGGCAAAGATAAGCTTCCGCAGAACTGACACGGAAGTATATTGTAAAAAAATCACGGCGTCACAGTTTATATATTATTAAGTTAATAATATGAAGTGCTCCGGTTGCCTTAAATCTTTTAAGGATAACAACTTCGTCAAATGTTCGTCTGCGGTCTGTGGAAAAAAATTTTGTCCATTATGTATTGACGTGAGTGGATTATCCGCAGAACCTAAAAGCAAATGGGAGTGTCCTAACTGCTCTTCGGCCCAAAAGAGAGGGGGTGATAATAGCAATACCCCGGTGAGGTGCACTAGCGACTCTAATTTTATTACGATGCGTAAAAAAGATACGGCCGCTGCGACGGTGACGGGTGAAGAGGTAAAGGAACTCACTACCGAAATTCGTCGTCTGACCCAGGAACTTTCCTCCGTCAAGCTGAAATTAGAAGACGCCACTCAATCGTTGATACTTTGTAACGAGCGCCTTGATAAACTTGAGGAGAAGGTTAATACAAGCGAATCGCGTATCAAGCTTTTGGAATGTAACTCTGGGCAGATTAATGACCTGAAAGTCACTATATCTAATCTTCAATGCGAATTAAACCTTCAAGCGCAACAATATCTACGTAATGAAATTGAATTAGCCGGTATCCCGGAGACTTCTCACGAAAACCTTCAGCATATTACATTGTTAGCGGCTCGAAAAGTCGGCGTGGAACTAAGCGATGCAGACATAGACTGGGCAATGCGAGTGGGTCCCCGTATTTCGAAGGAGAAGGGCCCTAACAATACCAATAAGCTATCTCGTCCCGTTGTTGTCCGATTACTTCGCCGTTCGAAGCGCGACGAGATATTGAAAGCCGCAAAATCAAGAAAAAACATTAGTAGTGCAGATTTTAATTTACCCGGAGATGCCTGTAAGATTTATATAAACGAAAGATTAACCAAAGATAATCGAATTTTATTTCGTGAGGCTCGAAGTCTATATAAGAACTTCGGTTATGCCTTCTGTTGGTGCAGTAACGGAAATGTTTATGTTAGACAGCGCGAAGGGAAAAGCGCCATTCATATCCGGTCGCGAGAAGTTCTTGCCAATATTTTTAACACAGACAAACAGGTCCCTAGTCAGCCGTAGTAATAAAATTATTGTTTCATTATCTTTCAATTGTAAAAGTCTAAATTATTGTTCAATTAGTCTGAAAAGAATCCTATTTGTCTTATTTATTCATCGTAATATTATGTTAACCGTGTATAACTTTGTATTATTCCAACTACTAATGTATATATTACAATCTATAATCTATTTTTATATGTATTTATTTTATTGTATTTATTATAAACATAAAATATTATATTATCTCACATTAATTTTTACTATAGAAATTCATAATATTATACTATTAATACAGTTTTGTACATACACAAATTTGCTACAATATAATCGCCAGGCGAGAAAAAATGTTCTTTGCATTTTTAAAAAATTATTTTCACTTTTTTCTCTATACATAAAATTAATAATAAAATGGATTTTAACAATCATTTTAAATGGCTGCGAATAATATTGCAATAGACTTAGATTCGTATAAAATAAAATGTAACACTGTTTCTAACCTTGAATCATGCAGAACTTATCTTACAAGTGAATATAATTTAAAAATTTTTTCGTTAAATATTCGCAGCATAAATAAAAACTTCGATAGTTTAATTGTAGCATTGAAACGCTTAAATATAGTGTATGATGTTATTATACTCACTGAATGTTGGCTCAATGATCTGTTGCAAATTCCTATACTACCTAATTACACTGCATATAAATCCAGTAAGTTCATTAACCAAAACGGTGGAGTTGTGGCTTATGTACGGAGTGCCCTGAGCGTTTCAGTGTCGGAACCTTTAATCGACGATGCAAATTGTTTGCAGCTTGTGCTGGATGAAAAAACCTGCATATTGGGTATTTATCGCTCCCCGTCCTTCAGAAATCCTTCAATATTTCTTGATACTTTACACATGCATCTTTCAACACTAAATTTTCAATATTTGGTTTTGGCGGGTGATATTAACATTGACATTTTGGCCCAGTCTGCAAACTCCTGGTGGTATGATTATTTATGTATCTTAGCAGAATTTGGTCTTGTTCCCGCGATTACACAGCCTACAAGAGAAGGGGCATGTCTCGATCATATTTTTGTGAAAACGAACAAAGCTGTTGTGGGATTAGTTTGTGGAACTGATATAACAGATCACGATACTGTCATGGTTGGCATGAGACTGGGGAAGATAAAAACTCAAACACCAACAAAGTTTATGTTTAAAAGAAATATAGATCTCATCAAAAACGACCTAAAAACAGTGAATTGGTCCGAAGTATTGGCTATAGATGATATACATGTTTTGGTTGAGACATTTACAGAAACACTACTAACAATTATTCATAAACATACCCAAAAAATTTATTGTTCCAGATCAAAATATATTTTAAAGCCGTGGATAACTCCCGGTCTTTTACGTTGCATACGCCATAGAGATCGTCTTCACATTAAAGTTAAACGAAACCCTCTCGATGCAGTATTACTCCATGTCTACCACCGTTATCGTAACTTTACTAATAATCTGTTGAAAAAACTGAAACGCGAGTATGAAGCCAATATCCTAAAATCTAGTGTAGGAAACCCCAAAAAGCTCTGGAATGTAGTTAAAAATATTTGTTACATAGATAACCACAAAAATAAGCCTTTAGATCTCTTAAATATCAATAAAAATGGAACTACAGAATCTCTTAATATATGTAACGAACATTTTACCTCTGTCGGTGAATCATATGCTACTAATATTTTAAATAAATTACAAATTACTCAAGACACGTTAGCTTCAAGTATTAAATCGAACAATATCCCAGCAAAATCGTTCTTTTTGAGTCCAACGGATACATCCGAAGTTGAAAACCTTATTTTACAATTACGGAATGAAAAATCACCTGGCATTGATGGCCTTAATAATTCACTAATTAAACAGATTCGGGAAGAAATTTTATATCCTTTAACGTCAATATATAATCGAAGCCTATCACTCGGTATTTTTCCTAATAGCTGGAAGGTTGCTGCAGTTTGCCCGATTTATAAAACAGGAGTTCGTGACAATCCCAATAATTATAGGCCGATATCACTTTTAGGTGTTTTTTCGAAAATCCTTGAGAAAATTGTTAACTCCCGACTTACCAAGTTTCTAGAGTCCAATAATCTTCTATCATCTCGTCAGTTCGGTTTCAGATGTCAAAGAAGTACGTCAGATGCTGTAAGCCTATTGACATCTATAATATCTTCACATTTGGACAAAAAGAACGCATGTCTCAGTGTTTTTCTCGACCTTGCGAAGGCCTTCGACACTGTTTCTATCCCGCTGCTGCTTAGAAAACTTGATAATAAAGGTGTCAGGGGACATGCACTGCTATGGTTCGAAAGTTATCTCAGAGGGAGACTTCAATGTGTGAAGATTGGAGAGAGTGTTAGTGCCACGAAAGAAGTTAATTACGGTGTTCCCCAAGGCAGTATCCTGGGTCCCACTCTCTTCATTCTTTACATGGATGATATTCACAACCTCCCACTTAGCGGTGCTGATATTCTTTGTTATGCGGATGACACTGCTATCACTTTTCACGGTGGCAGCTGGGATGAGGCAGTGTTAGCTGCAAGGCAGGGAATGATACAGGTAAACTCTTGGCTCGAACGTAACTTGTTGACCCTGAATCTAGACAAGACGAATTTTGTCTGCTTTCATAAGACCTCTGCGTCCGCCCCATCACTGATCGAATTAATAAATGTATCTCCTGACGAATGTGCACCTCAATACATTGAAAGAGTTGAAGTTGTCAAGTACTTAGGTGTTTTGGTGGATCAAAATCTAAGTTTTAAGAATCATATAAATCTTCTGTCTGATCGCGTGCGTAAAATCATTTTCATTATGAAGCAACTCCGCCGATCTGCCGATTTCAAATTGCTCAAAACTATATATTTCGCGTTATGCCAATCACTAATTACTTACTGCATTGGTTCGTGGGGAGGCGCCGTTAAGACAAACCTAATTCGTATTGAGAGGGCTCAACGAGCGGTACTTAAGACTATGTTACAAAAACCTTTTAGATACCCTACTTTTGACCTTTATAAAGACGCTAGTGTTCTTACAGTTCGCCAACTTTTTATCCTTGATAAATTTATATCGACGCACAAATGGGTCATTACCTCTCCCAATTACAAGAATTATGTGAGAAAGCGTATTTACAAAATACCAAATGTTCGTGTAAATACTTCTTTTGCTAAGCGTTTCAATCCATTTGTTGGTATATTTATTTATAATAAAATTAGCTCCAATTGTAATATTAAAAACTGTACTTCTAGAAAAGCAAAGATCATCGTAACTAATTACCTTAATTCTCTGAACTACGTATCAACAGAAAATCTTCTTGCATCATTATTTTAATTTTAATTTGAGTATAATCGGCACCTATATTATTTCATATATTTTATTATATTTATTGTTATATAAAAATTATCTATATATATATATGTATATATAAATATATTTATTTATTTTATAAAATATTATGTTAATTGTATTATTTAGTATCTTCAGTATTTATTTTCCTGTAGCTTATAAGTGATAAAATGCCTTTGTACGTGTAAGATATAAGCGTTGATCATACCGAGGACATCTAATTTTGTTTTTTTGGTAAAACGTCTCAGTGCCCACGATACAGGCTTGCCTAGTGTGGGTACTATAGGTAATCCTTTTATAATAAACCTAGATTAAGCCAATATGTGTAAAGTGTGCAACGTCAATCAAAGTGTATCTGTGTAAAAACATATGGTTTTTAAATAAATATATTTTTCATTTTTTTTTCATTTTTTTCATTATAATATCCACTAAGAAAAAGTTGTCTTTCAGCAGACTATAAGAGCTGTGAAATCGCTATTGTAATAGTTATTAATTTATTATCTAATCACAACATAGTTTTAAACAAAGTCGCGGTCGCTGTCTGTCCGTTCATAATAATTATGTACTTAGGTATGCTACGCAACGGATTTTGAAACGGATTTTTACAGATAGAGTGATTCGAGAGGATAACTTGTTACCAATTTGTTACCTACATTTTACAAAGCGGACAGAAATCTAGTAGGTATATATAAAATTCTCATGCAGTAGTGTTTGCTAGTTTTTACCATATTTGATGAAATTTTGTGTACACATCGAATAGGTAGTTCTGATAACAATTAGCCAACATCTAAGTATTCTTATCTTTGTAAAGCAGAACAACATTTGGGTCAACTAGTTAATTTACCTCGACAATGCAAACATTGCAAATCGTATTCAGTTTCGATTCTAAATCTTTCAATTTCCCTTCATACTTCTCTCTTTCAAACCGTTCTTCGTCCGCCGCATTTTTCGCTCTGATTAACTCTTCCCGAAGTTTTGATATCTATGAAACGATGAAATAAATAAATCCTACAACAACTGACATAATGGATAAGGCAATTCTACGTATTTTGGTTACAATCATGCTAACTAAATACTTTTACTTCTTCAAACATCAATACCATTAGGTATATTAGTTACCTGAAAATTTTTCATTAAGGGCCGATTTTTCAATGCTTGGATAAAACTTATCCGTCCAATAAAGTATTACACGATAATATTAAAATGTCACGTGAACTGTCAAATACGGGCAATTAGAATACGTTTTTAAAATGGTAGTTATATACATTATTCGACGAATAAGTTTTATCCAAGCATTGAAAAATCGGCCCTAATTAAAATAATGCCTTTATTTTGCAGTAGTAATTACCTGTGGTATTCTGGTACAGTCAAGATCCTGCGTTTTTTGAGTTTTCGTCTCCACGTATGTAGGATCCGACTTTACAGGATCCTAAAAATATAAAATACATACCTACTTATTATAATAATATGCTAACAGGCGGGACATAATAATTAATTGTAGATAATATTTATTGATTCAACGTACCGTTTTGATAGACCGAATTAAGTTTATTCGTAATAATATGTACTTCGGTATAATGAAGAATTATGATTATAGAAGACATTGAAAAATTTTTTTGTATTCAATGTTATAAAAATATATGGTACAAAATTAAATAATGATTCTTCAAACTTATCATCAAAAGACACCGAAACAATTAATTTGACCCGTAACTAACTGTTAAATGAATACATTTACAAGCCATTTATTGAAGACTAGTGGTCCGCCCCGGCTTCGCCCGTGGTACATAATAAAAGGTAGCCTATGTCCATTCTTGGGTATCAAAATATTTCCATACCAAATTTCATGCAAATTGGTTCAGTAGTTTAGGCGTGATTGAGTAACAGACAGACAGACAGAGTTACTTTCGCATTTATAATATTAGTATGGATTAAAACACAAACATACTCGACACGTACAGACTATAACGCAATAATTTAAATAAATTAATTTTAAACAATGAACGGGAAACTGTATTAACTATTAATATTATAACTAACTATACCTACATTAAAATTTCCGAGGTAAATAATTACCTAACAATTTTGAGTCGTAATATTTTATGTCGTCCAACAAGGTTACTTTACCTAGACCTAAAACTATAATTTAAATTAAATCATTCGTATCTAGCAAAAACGGCTTGAACACAAAAAATTAAAATACAACTTTATATTTATTGCAATAGAGATCCTACTTATTTGTAAGAAACTAGTTAACATGTAAACAATTGTAGCACAGATTGTGTCAATACAAACAAATGTAGCTAATTACGAAATTTTTAGATCCTTAACCGTTGGGCCTAAAGCGCTAAATTTAGGCATGTCATACACTACTATTAATAAAAACAATTAAAAATAAATAATAAGCGTGAAGAACTACATGAAGATTACGGGCTTAAAGTTTTTTTTTTTTTATGTCTGATTAATAATTGTAAGAGCGTGCGCCAAATTGAGATAAAAAAAATTTACCCAACATTACGAAGACTACCTATAGGTACTAATATTATGACCTCACATGGTAATATCGAATCTCTTATGTTTTTATTTAATATTTACGTTTTATAAATTTTTAAGAATAGAAAAATTCGATCACGAGGCGGGACGAATTTTTCTATTCTTTATAAATTTATATTTATAAAGCATTTTGAATGCCATAAAACAAAAAATATAAATTCATTTACGCTTTATTTATGAATTTGTTAATGAAATCTAATAAATTTTCTTCCAAAACGTTTCTTGATATAAAGCCTTATATTAAAACCTTCAGCTGACAACAGTAACTGATTATTATCGGCCATTTGTATAAAGGTTTATGAGTCACACGCCCCTTCCATAGGCTCAAAGCAAAGTTCAATAATTAGTCGGTTAGACCTTACAATTTCTGACAAAATCATAAATATCCTAAGCTTATATTTTTTAGCTCTACTCAGTTGATGATAATATATCGCTGAGTAGATTTTTTATAAAGCGCTTTTATGCTTCATAAAGAAAACTATTACAGTTTTTCAGTAAATAAGTACCTATACCGGGCCTTTAGTTTTATCTACTTCTTATGAGTAATTATGATCTACATTTGAATTTCATCGGAAAATGTGTACCTCTACGTCTTGGCTGTACAGTATAGTATTATAATATTATCTTTGCTTTTTCTAAAATATAGTGAACTAACCGGCGAAATGAAGGATTGATTCCGACCATGTAAATGCCCGCGGTCCCGCCTGAGCGCTGCCAGCTCCATCTGGATTTCCTTCACTTCCCCTTCCATGGCACCAAGCTGTTTTTGCTAAAAAACAAGCCATTAGATATGCGCCATATACATATTATATACCGTGTCAAATCATAAAATACTGGCGATATTTAAAAACCATAAATGTTGTGATTCTGTTTTTTTTATATTTCCTCAATAATTAATGTATACCTACCTACCAAACGTTTAGAAGAATACCTTTTGTTCGACGTACCTCAACGATAATAATACGTCATTCCAAAGAGAGAGGAAGTATTTTTCTCAAAAAGTAGATACCTACTTCAGGAGGTTGTGTGATGTAACAGACCGGTATTTTATATAACAGGAAAGCTCATGTGCTGACGCAATATTTAATGATAAGCGTCATCATAATGCAACAAAAAGCCAAACCACACATTATGTTGACTTCGTTCGTTACCAGGCTATGAGAGGCACCTATGGGCTATGACCTAGTATCCTCTCATAGCAAAAATAATATTACTAAACGTATTTAAGAGAAAGACGGGAGAGATGGGCACCTAGTTTTAATCGAGAGCATACTGAAACAAATTAGAAGAAAACAAACATACGGTAATAGAAGATTATCACTATCATTCCCATGAATGAATGAATGTATGAAGAAATGATTAGGTATATACAATGAAGAGAAGTAGGTATCTAACATTGTTTTATGTACCTATCTATATATTCAATTTTTAGCTAATTTAATTTTGTTTTTGCTTGCACAGTCAAAATTTTCAAGAAATCTAAGGTAGTCCTTCTACGCTCGTTTATCTGTGAGCATGTTTTCTGATTAATATTAATTATCTATTTTTTTTTTATTGGGAATAAGGAAGCGCCTGACCACAATCTCGCCTAATGTTAAGCGATAAGTAAGCTAAGATAGTATGTGGTCGAAGATGGAACGCGCTTCCCTAGAAGGTACCTGTTCACTCTACGCTTGAATATTCTGCATCGGTCTGAAGCCAAAGCAATAAAAATAAAATATGATTAATATCATTATAGCTTATAGCCCGCAGAACCGATGGCCGTTGGGGCAAAAAGGTTCTTGAGTGGCGACCACGTACAGGACGTCGCAGTGTGTGGGACGGCCTACAACGCGATGGACAGACGACCTGATCAAAGTGGCGGGGAGCCGCTGGATTCAGGCCGCAGGTGATCGGTCAAATATGATAAAAATGATATTATTTTTTATATAATAAATTATCTTGTAAAGTTATCTTTTTTATTATCCTTTAAGTACAGTGCCATCTATAAAATAGTAGCAACAATAAATGTATTCCCTTGTCCCCGTAAAGACTTCAGGATTTACTTCATATTGTTAACTTTTTGTAGTTATTCAAACTGTAGTAAAGTCATGATACATCACTAACCAAAATAGATGGCTCCGGATTGCTGTCGATTGTATCGGTCTGATTTTTAACAGGCCAGTAGTCCGACTGAGGCATTACAAAAATATTAAAAACAATTATAATAAACTAGAAAATCACTCAACAAAATTATAATAAAATTATAAAATTTATGATCAATCTATCAATGTTTTATATTATTGATTTAATGATGTGACAGTGTCTAAATTAATTATTTTTATTGTGTCACCGTGGTAATTGGAACCTAGGGAATTTCATGAGCTATTTAAAAAAAAATTTCTAACTTAACGTACCTAGATAATAAATTTAAAAGTCCTTAAAAAAATTCACAGTATTGAAAAATTCACATCCACATTTTATTACGTCATAATTACAGTTTTGATGAAAAATTATTATTTTTGCTTGTCGCTTTTTAAATAAACGCCATCTAGGATTCTTTTGAGTAACCACTACGTGGTACCATCTACGTCTATCATCATCGTACCACACGATCTTTTGCAGGACGCAAGCCAACTGACAAACTTTTGAAGTTCTCTACTTTTTCACTACCTACAGAGTTTTAAGTAAATTCTTTCAAACTACATACATAAACTATTGAATAATAATTATTAACACGTCATGTAAATTTCAAAGTACAGAAATGAACAGTGGAACAATACCACAGAACAGTAAAGTAGATAGAAGTGTGATGTGGGCGTGGCCCACGTGTCAATGATAAGTTTAGATCACCTAACTTGCTCTCAGTTGTGCGCAGAAAAATATTCGAGTCGGTTGTCAGCTGTCAAACCTTTTTTCCATATTTATTCATTAATTAGGACGTGTTGTTCGGTATAAAGAGTGCAAAAATGATAGCAGACGAAATAATATCAGCAATGAAGGCATTTCATACCGTCGGTAAGTCTTATTTTAATTTATTTTAATTATATTTTATGTTATAACTTCGCTTGTCGTAATTTGTCAAAATTGTATACAAATATCTAGTCAAAATGAACCTTAATACATAAGAAATTAGTACTATTATAGATTGAACAGCAAACAAGACTTTCTGGAATATTATTGCAATAAACAAACGAATGTCGCTTTAGTGATGCTTGTGGTGCATAACGACAGTATCGATACTTTAGAAAAGACAAACATTATAAATATTAAATTTTATTTTATTTTTCCTTAGCTTTCATTTGTCTAATTTATTTATAGATTTCCGAAAGAGGCTAATTTAAAAGAGAAATGGATAAATTCAACGTGACGAGTTAACTGGATGCCGAACAGTACTAAGCGGTCTAACAAAGGCCACCGATACATCAAACTTACAGCAGTTCCAAGATTTAAAATAATGCATATTTTCTGTTTGTATTTTGTAAATATAGATTTATACTATATATACTATTCTATTCCGTTTTTTATTTAATAATAATAATATAAAAAGACGTACTTAGTAGTAAATAGTAATAAATATACTCCAAAATGTGACGCATTATACTATACTCATATAAAAGAAAGAAAAAAAAAATACACAAAAAATATTTATTTGTGAATTATCGATAACAAGGCTGACATCCCTCAGAGCATAGCATCAGATAAATATCAAGTTAATGTCATTAATGTTGAGTGACACAAATTTCAACCTTATCTCTATGTATTGCGTTTCAAATTTATATCTATCGAAAACTAACGCCCTCTGTTGTGGAGTAGCTGAATGTTTTCGAATTTGGAATTTCTGTGCAATGAGAAACAAAACAGCTAATATACCTAGGGATGTTATACTAAAATAAACCGTAACATGGTGCGTTAGGGTACATATTGAAATGCTGAATTTATAACCTAAGTCAGTTTTTACTCAAATTAAGCTGTCCAATCAAAGGCATAGTTTACTTGTAGTGTACTGTATAACTATCGGTTTAAATGTGTGGGTTTGGCGACACTGGTTTTCATACTAATTAGACATTACAGCACTTCTATATGTTTTTACTGTTCTGTGAACAATACTATCTGTTTACTGCTGTGTCTGTAAGTACAAATACATACTGGTATTTAAACGATTAAATGCTCATTGAAACTTCAGAAAAAATAATAATTTTGAAAATGGTGAACTGTTCAATAGTTTTAAATTTTGTGTTAAAAATTTCTTGAGTAAGTATAAGTAATATTTAAAGTGTAGAAAGAGTTTTCTCCCAGTACCCATCTTCAAAATGACAGATGACGTTAAAAAAGTATAATGTCAACGACTCATCGATTTCCATTTCTTTCTGAAAAGTTGAGAGTTGAGACCCGTCAAGTGCCGTCAAACCTACGCGTCAAACTCTAATCCTGTGCTCTAATCAGCCCGGATTTCGGTATCTATAAATCCTGGTCCTATGGGATTTAACGACTACATAATATATATTTGATACTTTATTAATAATGATTTTAATAAAGAAGTAAAGTAAATACAATAATGAAAACATGAACATTATAGTATGTAGATAAATTTCTAGCTTTACACTCATACACATGTAAAAGCCGAACTTGCAATATTTTAAAACTATGCACTTTTATTTTGTGTACGTGGAAGTGTATTAACTTTTAAAGTTTTAATTTATAAGTGTTATTATAAACTACTTGGACAGCGAATAACGTGAGTATATTATTTTCATATCTATAAATACATTGCATAAATCACGATCGGTGCTCTTTGTTGTGTGTTGACCCTTTTCCTGTTATTGATTTTCCCGGATTGACCTAGATAAGGTCCTGAACTATTTTTAGGTACCCCACCTCAAAGCCTAGATGCGCTCAGCGCATCTCGATATTAATATTTCAATTTATTGTGGGTGTGACAACTGACAGCCATAGGAAGTGGAACTACAGATAGTTGCACAAATGTCGAAGCCTAGAGTTAGTGGTGATTTATGTGTTGCTTTAGCTGTTATTTAAATAATTTCGTGTTTCCAAATTTAAATTTGTTGTGTATTTGTTAGATTTGAGTGTGAATTTTCGTGATTTAGTTGAAACTTTCCATGGTTCCTTCCATATTGAATATTCCCTCCCATTCCAGTATTGATCCCTGTCTCCACCAATAGTGGAACACTTCTATTTTTGGATTTCTAATAAGAATTTATCAATTTTATTCAAAGAAAACATTATTCTTTGTTGTCTACAAGTTCCCAATTTCTAATTGGCCCCTCATATTTCATTTTCCTGTGAATATCTTTGTATGTAAAGTTACCTTTGCATGAAATGCAAATGTGAATTACAAGGTACTTATTCTCTGTTTTAATTTTGCTTTATTTGCACTTTTGCTAAGATAGCAACATGTTTTTGGCTGACCCCATCATAGCTTTGTTCTTGTTTTATACAATATTTAACCACTATAGAAATTGTTTAGATTTCATTGTTTGTTTTTGATTGACTAGTCCAATTCTATTTCAAATTTCTGCTTTATGCTAACACAACGCTTCCTTGCTATACAAATCTATACTATAATATTATAAAGCTGAAAGTTTGTTTGTTTGATTGAAGGCGCTAATCCTGGGAACTACTGGTACGATTTGAAAAATTCTTTTGGTGTTAGATAGCTCATTTACCGAGGAAGGCTATAGGCTATATATCATCACGCTACGACCAACAGGAGTTGAGCCATGGGGGTGAAACCGCGCAGAGCAGCTAGTATCAATATATAAATGCTGTTCAAAACAATCTAATACAAATTTCTTCATCCTTGCAGGGAATCTTGAAGCGCACCCTCCCGAGAAGATGGTATAGGATTATGCCAACAACCCCACGGGAGACACGGATTGACTTCTGTGACGACTACATGGCCGAGACACCACCCAACAGGTACTTCCGAGGAAGGCCTGAAAGCCCCATGTATGTTGAACCTGTCGCTACGAGGAATTTCTTTCGGGTAAATATTTTTTTGTACATTGTAGCTATTTTCAACTTTTCAATATAAATGTTCATAAATACTGTGTATTGTTACATAATACTTTATTACAGTACAATAGACCCATTGTTACTGACTTCCTCTTCTTTTCAAACTAATCATTACTGCATACTTAAAATGAATTGAATTTTAAACTAACTTTTATTGTTCTAGAAATGGAATCAGCTATCTCGTCTGCAGCGGTCCTTGGTATTGGCAATACTAATACTGATCGCGATATTTTGCTTCATGTACGGCCTATCAAGTGCCATCTCACCACCGCAGCCTTTAGGACCTATAGTAAGTAAAACAAGTCATCTTTAAGACTTGCTAATTGCTTTACAAAGATGGTTGTGATTTTCTCTTTTGTTGGTTGGTATTTGACTTTATTATGTTTTTAGCACTTGCCAATAAAAAACTCCAACTCAAGCAGCTTGTTGAATAAAATGAAGAAAGCGGCCATGGCCTCAGCAAAGGATAAGAAGGGTGTGGTTCTGTATGAGACTGATTTCAGCCAAAGGCCTATTTTCGCTGGTAAATAAATAGTTTTTTCATTGATTAAATTAATTTCATACTAAATTACGAAGTACTAATGAGAATTTGTTTCAGGACCGTCCAATGCTCAGCAGTATGCAGTGGTGCAGAGTTTCAAGCACGCCTGGAGGGGTTATAAGGAACTCGCTTGGGGACATGATAATTTGAAACCGGTTTCAGGAACAGCTTATGATTGGTTCTCACTTGGATTAACGATTATTGACAGTCTTGATACAGCTTTTATTATGGGCTTGATGGAAGGTAGATAGTAAAAATTATAACATTAATAATTAATACCTAACTATCATTAATATTTAATATTTTCACAGAATATGAAGAAGGTCGCGAGTGGATTAAGAACGAACTGGTATTCACAAAGAACAAAGATGTCAACTTCTTTGAAACAACAATTCGTGTTCTTGGCGCTTTGCTGACTAACTACCATTTTACTGGCGATAACATGTTTCTTGAGAAAGCTGTAAGTAAAGAAATTTTATATTTAAATCAATATTGAATTGTTTATGTAATATGTTAATGTTTTGTATTGTCCGCAGAAAGATCTTGGTGAGCGTCTCATGACTGCCTTCGCATCACCATCGGGTATACCGTACTCCGATGTGAACCTCGGTGCTCGTACCGCTCATGTACCGGAGTGGTCCCACTACAGCACTACTGCTGAAGTCAGCACGGTCCAACTGGAGTTCCGCGAACTCTCCCGTGCTACCAATAACCCGATTTTCGAGGTAAGTTTTCTAAAAAGCATTTTTTGAAGTGAAACTTCTTAATCGGGGTTGGACAAAAATTTAGTGTAACATTTTTGCGTTACGCCGTACGCGTGACATTTTTGCGTTACGCCGTACGCGTGACA
This sequence comes from Colias eurytheme, assembly GCF_061535395.1. Classification (NCBI taxonomy): domain Eukaryota; kingdom Metazoa; phylum Arthropoda; class Insecta; order Lepidoptera; family Pieridae; genus Colias; species Colias eurytheme. The sequence goes on from NC_142980.1 coordinate 3,981,355, forward strand.
TCTTTGCGTTACGCCATACTCGTGACATTTTTGCGTTACGCCATAATCGTGACATTTTTAAGGTCATAAAGAAGTTTCACTTCTTATGTGTGTACTCTAGTAAACGCATACATTTTTCTTTTTTATTGTGATTCCCTTTTTTAACAATGCCTATAACTATGATCCTTACTGATATAATAATGTATGCGACAGTGTGTTTCTTTGTTTATTGTGTTTATTTGTCTTTTTTTCACTTCTTACGTGTGTACACTAGTACACGCACACATTTTTTTTTATTGTGATTCCCTTTTTTAATGCCTATAACTATGATCCTTACTGATATAATAATGTATGCGAAAGTGTGTTTCTTTGTTTATTGTGTTGTATAGCAACAAAGCGATTGTATGGTATAATTTTTGAGGCTGGATATAATTAGGAGGATATTGGGAACTTTTTACCCAGGTGAAATATCTAATTCCCGTGGTAATTTATAGCGGGCGAAGTTGCGGGTGAAAAGCAATGATTTTCATAAAATATGAATTTCGTCATTCCAGATTTAATTATATTTTCTGTCATCCTCATTATGTATCAATTCACTATGCAAAGCGAGGTGTTCTATAAATAGGGTGTGGTACCCCCTCGCTGGAGGGTGGGGTGGGCAGTTGTCCCGGCAACAGCCTATATGCCTAGATAGTATAAGGCTGCATCCGGGAAGATTCTAGAGCGCGCATGCGTTGCATAGTTAGGTCATCCGCGCAGGACCTAGGTATTGACGTAATGCAGGTTTGCACTGAGCATGCACCAATTTATTTAGGTCACCGGGACTGCAGATTGCGTCGGTAACGTCCTTGTTTATTGGGTGCGGCAGGACGCATAATGTTGTAGATGGAGCGTCTGTGCTCTCTGCGCATTTGCATTGGTCAAAGCAACCAATAGCGTGCATTTATTAACAACCAATCAGATTTCCGTTCCATGAAATCTTATATCTGGGTCACGAGATCCTGGGAATCCCGACCATTTTGCTCTGAGCTCTCGAGCTGCAGTGATCTTAACGTTTTGCGAAATTTTTATTGAAGTGTTATCGGATTCAAAAAAGCGATTAAACGTTTTTAAAGTGCTTCGGATATATCCGCGTATTCATTTATAAAGATTAATTTCATTTTTAAAGATAATTTCCGAATTATTTGTCCAAGATGTTAGACATGGCGCGCACTTGCTTTGCGATTATACTATTGTTTTTTTACATGTTCGCGCTGATTGCTATTGCTATGGCGATTTTGTATAAACTTTCGCGTTTTTAAATCAATTTAATTTGAGTACTTATCCTCTTACGTACGGACTCTTGAACGTTTTTCAAAATGTCTCTTACGAAGAAGTGTTTGTTCATAAACTTGCTCCTTCTTACGGTATGTATTCAAAATGCCGAGACGTATTTAATCGTAATTGTTTTTGCGTTGCAATTGGGTATTAAATTTTTATCAAATTTCCTTTGTTCTATTTCTGGATAAATGGTGTATTAGTGCGCAGGCGCGCAATAGTCTATCGATTACAATCGAAATCTTTGTCGTAGGACGCAGCGGCGGCTGTATCGGAGAAGATTCACCAGCTTCCGAAGAAACATGGCCTGGTGCCGATCTTCATCAACCCGAACACCGGACACTTCCTTCCTCATGCTACCATCACCCTGGGGGCTCGTGGCGACAGCTACTATGAATATCTTCTGAAACAATGGATCCAGACTGGAAAGACTATCAATTAGTAAGTAGCCTTTGCACTTCAATAATTTCAGCCGAAGACTGGTGGGTTTGCAGCATGAACAGCGATTAACGATAAGTATATTTTTAATTTTACACGGTACAAACTACAGTGCGCGAATAATTTATCCTGGTCTTGAAGGTAACATAAATCTTGACCGAATGTCCGGAAAAACGGTCTCTTAATGAAAACTTAGTAAAATGGCTTCAAATTAAAACTAGATCAATGCCCTGACAAAATTAATTCAAGAAACTTCTCAACTGTTGATTGACAAATAAATATATGAATTATTTATATAATTTCAGTCTCCGGGATGACTACTTGACAGCTATAGAAGGGGTTCGTGAGTTTCTGGCGCGCCGCTCCGTTCCAAACAAGCACCTGTTCATCGGAGAACTCACTGCGGGATCAGAGGTAAAATAACAGAGTTTAAAGTTTGTTAGCCCCTTCCTTTGCTTTGTTTTTTTTTTTCAGTTTTATTTGGGAATGTAGTAACAGGTTTTTGAAAGAATTGGGAAGGTATTACTATTCGGAAACCAGATTTCAGATTCAATCGTCATTTCTTATTTTAACTTAAAGTTGAGATTGAAATAAAAATTTGTACATAAATATAACTCTTCTAGATTTAAAAATCTTGCTTCTTGGTGGATTGAGACCGCAGCGGGGTGCTTACTTGAGCCTAACATAACATTTTGTCAATTAATTTTTTACGTATTTTGCAAAAAAATGGTACAAATGAAAATGCAAATTATGAAGCTACAAATCAACAAAAACTTTACCATGCCACTTCTAGTTTACAAACTAAATTTGTCATATTTTAAATTTACTTCTGGCAATTGTTAGGTGTTTTATTTATTTGCCTACCTAAATTACTGGTACTCTAATATGCTCGAGAACAAGACATATTGATTCAAAGTAGGCTTACAATAACCAGGCCTTCAACCCGAAGATGGATCATTTAACCTGCTTCTTGCCGGGAACTTTGGCCCTGGGCCATGCTAATGGTCTACCTGATTGGCACATGACCATGGCTGAGGAACTTATCAATACCTGCTACCTGACGTATGCTGTGCACCCCACCTTCATGGCTCCGGAGATCACTCACTTCAATATTGTAAGTACTTTTATTGGTCCTTTAAGTTGGAAATTTTTATGGGCTTTTTCGTGGTGGCTCAACTTAAGTATCTTTGCTTATCGGTACTTAATCTTGTGTTATATTTGTTTATCAGTACGAAATCTGTTGTAATAATATAATCTGTAATAATATGTATAAATATTTTTAAAAACGCAAAAAAAAAATTAAGAATTTTTTGACTTTTTTTTTACTATTGAACCATTTATAAAACACTAGAGGTCCGCCCCGGCTTCGCGCGTGATACATATTTCGCAATAAAAGGTAGCCTATGTCCTTTCTCGGGTATCAAAATATCTCCATACCAAATTTCATGCAAATTGGTTCAGTAGTTTAGGCGTGATTGAGTAACAGACAGACAGACAGAGTTACTTTCGCATTTATAATATTAGTATGAATGTAATTAAATAGACAATTTAAAATTTCCAGGGTAGCGGCACCGAGGACATGTTCACCAAGATCGCTGACGCTCACAGCCTCCTGCGCCCGGAGTTCGTTGAGAGCCTCTACATCATGTACCAGCTGACTGGCAACACCACCTACCAGGACTGGGGATGGCAAGTGTATATGGTAAGTAGTGGTTTGCTAATTTTTGGGAAAAAAAAATTATTGGAAAAAAAAGCAAGAGACGGAAAAAATGTTTTTAGAAAAAATTGGGATAAGCAGTCGTTAATGCGGAAACTCACAAAATAACTTGGGAATTTTTTTTTCTAAAAAGAAGTGATTTTAAGATTCTACGGTGTATTAAAACAGCGTCCTTAAATAAATAAAGGACACTTACAAAATGCTAAAATAATGTTTTATCTGGTAAGTTCAGCCCCCCTAGACAAGTGGCTTTCTATTAGCGTAAAGTTCAATAGAGAATATGAATGTATGAGATTGACGTTTGATTACGACGACGACGACGATTGATTACGTCAATCTCATACATTCATTATCTATTCTATTGAACTTTACGCTAATAGAAAGCCACTTGTCTAGGGGGGCTGGATGTTTTGAAGTTAGTAGAGATTGTCTAATCTAAAAATGAACGCCCCTCCACTGTGTTAACGCTCACATTCAAAGTACGTGTATAGACGCAATACACACAAATTGGTCTGCCTCATTGGTCGTTCAGTCCTCCAGTCCCATCCATGCCCGAACGACAGGACCAGTTGGCCAACTAGTGCATAAATGACGCGATGCACGACAGAACGGACGTGTCATTCCGTACATAGCGCGCTCTCCCCGCCATACAATGCTAGGCACCTGAACTGATCGCCCGATTAGTTGACAAATCAGTGCGCGAGTGTCAAAGTTTGCAGTAGAATCGACGCGCGCACACATATAAAGTGGTTCAATAATTATTTGTCCTCACACATTGAAACAATTAAGTTTAGTGGAGGGGCGTTCATTTTTAGATTAGACAATCTCTACCAATACACATTCAAACAATTTATTTATTTCTAACACATTAATTAATTTAACCTATTATTGCAGGGTATCGAGAAGTACGCTCGCGTTGCTAAAGGCTACACATCGGTGACAAACGTGAAGACTGACAAACCGGCGCCAAAGGACATGATGGAGACCTTCTTTCTCTCCGAAACTCTGAAGTATCTGTACCTGCTGTTCAGTGATGATAGGTCAGTATTTACATATTAAAAAAAATTGGTTGCCTGTAAAGTCGGTATACGGGCGAAAGTTTTACGTGACAACGACTTTTTATGTCTGTCTCTCTCGCTCTTAGGCGGGCTAACCATGCACGCGTGCCTCTCACTCGCTCTCATTGTGAGCGCATAACGTGAGCGTGAGCGTAACGCAGTTTCTTGAAGTGTCACCCGGCAAACCAATTTATAAGACGTTGTCACTTCAAAAAGCGTATGTGCCGATCACCCGTGTCAGAAGTAAAACTTCTTTGGCATTCAAAGATACCATAATAGTTGCCTTACTCCATGACGTGGCGGCAATAGCCATGATGCAACCTTGAAATTTTACTCTCAACGCGCCTAAAGAAGTTTCATTTCAAGAAATGTGTGGGTGTGTTTGTCCCTGAATTTGAAACGGCTGAACCGATTGTGATAATTGTAAGTGGAATGGCTCGGCTTTAAATTAAAATGTTTTACCGGATGCATCCGGGGCAAACAGATGCTTAGATTTTTTTTATTGCATTAATTATTCGAGGATTCATAAAAATATTTATTTATTTCTTTTCTTAAATTACTGAATCCTTAATAATTGTATGTTTGTGTATTACAGATTCGCCCTTGATCTGAACAAGTACGTAATCACCACCGAGGCCCACCCTCTGCCGATTCACAAAGTTTAAAGTGATATTGTCACGACAACAGATAAACCGACGACCCACGCTCGTTATATGGCCTAGTTTAATTTAGATGTACTCTAAGATAATTCAATATTTAATATAGGTAGGTGTAATTTTAAATAAACCATGTTTATATTATTGGGGTTAGGCTTGTTTTTGAGCGTCAAACCAATTAAGTCTGGTGGTAAGTGTTTACTTTTGTAATTATCACCAGATATTGTGTTTGATTTCCAATTGAGACCAATAAAATCATCTGACAGGTGACTTGTCCTTGAAATACTTAGAGATACTAGCGGGCAAGACATACACTCGCATTGTCATGGCCCAATAATATAAAATATGGGTGTTATAGTATTGGCAATTATATACGCTTATCGATGTTATAGGTTAATTTTGGTAGCTCTAGCTACTTGTAGTGGGAGGCGAGTATTAGTTACCCCCAAGAAGCTTTTATCCCTTTCACACCTAACTTATTGGCAAGTGAAAGGGATAAAAAAACATACAGGCGTCATTCAACGTCATATTTTCTTGTTACAAGTTAATGGTCATAGTGCAATCTCCAGTGTATTAGATATAAGCTTCTTGGTTACCCCTGGGCCACGCTCGCACCGGGGAAGTTACCACACCCCCACGCACTCGCCGTTGGTGACGACTGTACTTGTACGACTGCCACTGTACGGGTGGGGGGCCGGCGGCTTATCCCCTCTCCATCCTTTCCTCTCCCATCCTATCCTCTCCCATCCTTTCCTCTTCCATCCTATCCTCTCCCATTCTTTCCTCTTCCATCCTATCCTCTCCCATTCTTTCCTCTTCCATCCTATCCTCTCCCATTCTTTCCCATCCCTTTCTTCTCTCATCCTATCCTTTCCTCAATTTCCCATCCTATCCTTCCCTCCACCTTATCCTGTTTTGCAATGCCATCCTCTCTTCCCCATACTATACTGTTTATCCCGTCCTTTCCTCCTTACCCCATCGCTCCCTCCCTTCTCCATCCTATTCTTCCTTACTCATCCTTTCCTCCCTTACCGATCCTATCCTCCCTTCCCCATCCTATCCTACCTTCTCGATCCTATGTTCCTAAACCCAAATAAGCGTAGTACGTATCTACTCATCTATATAATGTGTGAGCATCGAATGACATAACATACGGGTGCAAGTTATGCTATTCGTTTGCTAACTAGTTACAAAAAAAGGAAGAAAAAACTAAAAAAAAATATGTTTTATTTTTCGAAGCCTGCATTGCCGTCTTCTCTTCAAGAAAAGAATTGGTTTCAAGCGCTGGCTTTTAATGTGTATTCATTTGCCAATTTGCATTTTCTTTAGCGGTTTGATTTTATAATTAGTTACTTATTCACTGTAATATATTTTGTAAATTGTATATTGTATCACATTGTTATTATCATGAGTCGTGGACTGTTGTTGTTATTTTTAATGTGTAAAAAGATTTATATTTTCTTACGCGCTGGTCTGTTTTGATAAATCATTCATTATATGGTTAATTTTGTATAGACGATTTCTTCCATTTGAATTAGTTCTAAGACTTTTGATATTTAATTATTTATGAACGTATTAAGTTTTATACTTGGAGTAATGAAAAACAATATTCTACTTTTATATAATTTTTGATATTCGTAGCCAAAAATATACATTTATTACTTAATTAGTTCAATGAGACAATTAATTTTAGCGACAATTTGGTATGTAATAAAATCCTGCTTATTTTTTTAAGTTTTAGGTTAAGATTAGAGTTGTTGTACTATCAAACAATAACTCCGACCTTTGCAAAAATTCACTATAATGGCAATACTACAAAACTAATGTATTCTTCATTCTCAAGATAATAACATCTAAAGGTATAAGTTATAACAGTTGATCCTTTTCGACCTTAAACGATGACCACACGCATTTGTTACTAGTGTCAAAAAAACACCATCAGGTATATTTGTAGTATTGCCGAATTGTTATTTAGTATGTAGTATGTATTTATGTCATATATTTATATAGTTAACGTTGACTGGCTCTATGGTTCCGGGTTCGAGTCACGGGTCGGGCCGTGGATGTTTTCACTTCTATTCGCAAATTTTTTTTCTATATCTGAATGTTTGTAGATTACAATATAAAAATACAAAAAAAAAATAACAAAAAATAAAGGCATCATGAGTCGGGTCAAGTTAGGTTAGGTTAGTTTTTGGCGGTGTTAGAGCACCCCCGTGCTTCGGACGGCACGTAAAGCATTCGTTCCGTTTCCTAAACTCTCCGGACTGTCGGATTAGTGATTACCGACGGATCGGATTGAGTGACGGACCTTAGAAGGAGACAAAAGCGACTGAATTAATACGCTTGGATTTCCCCAAGCGTTTAATCATATAATTATAAGTAATCGTAATATGCTTTGCTTCTTATGAGCCCTCTTTACAATCGGCATCGTTGGACGAGGAAAGACAATCACGATAGTGTAGTAGGTCTAAATGTCTGATTGATCGTCATTGTAGATATTTATTCTTACTCGCGCCGTACTGGCGGCAAACGTCGACGATTGTTGAGCCAACACTCTCGGTTGTGAAGAGGGTACATTATTTATAATTGCCAATACGTTTACGTAATATGTTAACATAGATTTAGGTGTTATGTCTCTGTCAAACGGAACGCGTATTTAGCTCGCGTCAGTGCGCTAACCTGACGCCGCGCTCTGATGCGTTGTATCTGACAAAGCCATTTAGTATTAATACGGGTTTACACCCACAAAAGCCAAATTATGTCGAACATTGATTGACAAAATAAAACTCACTGACACAGTAGAGTTGTAATATAATACTGAGTAATTTGTAGGACATGACCATGTTTCGGTAACCGTTTGAAATGTTACCGAATAACATTACTTACGGAGAGTTGAATTTTTACGTTACTTACTTCTTTGTGACATTACGTTAGTAAGGATTCATTAATTGTATCTGTATAGAAACTATGTTATTAATTAACTTCCCATTTTATCACGCTTAATTCCCAGTTCAAATTTAGTCCACTTTTGTTTAGATTTTTTTAGATTTTGGCATACATTTGATATATTTGTATTCAAATTGTTGATCGAATATTTATGTACATAAATACCTGTTGCGATGCATTTTACACAATTGCTGTAGGAAAATTAGGGGTAGTGTACAGGCGCTGAATTTTCAGTGAATTTATGGTTTTCTTGTGTGTTTGGTGCTTTGTTCTCTGAAAGTTATTGTAAAAGCTTCTGTTAACTTATAATGTTTTTCATGGATTTCTTTGTACGAGAGATGACATTATAATATTAGGTGAGTAGAGATTTTTTTTTTGTTTAATAACTAATTTCTTAATACGTTAATAAATTTACTCGAAATTCGGCGTATATGGTTAGAGCTAACTAAGATAAGAAGATATTTCGGTGCTCACTTACGCGTAGTCTAAACTAAGACCTCAAGAGATGAGTTCCTCCTTTTAAATCCCGAACTCTTATGTACTTATTAAATTAATTAGGGGATACGATCTCTAAAACTTAAAACCATCCAGGTATGAGCTTAGCTCCCAAGTGGTTAACTTAAAACTGTAGTTAGGTTTAAATTTTATTAGTTAGAGGGTCAAATGCCAACGTCCAAGCACCGCGAATCCGTTGCTCATGCCTGATTTGCAACCTTTCCTTTTAGCCAAATTTAATCTTACCTTTTTAAGTTTAGTTTGTTATTTTGTATTATCATTAATTATAGTCATATCACGTCAATTTTAGTCACTTGACCAATGACAGTAAATGCATCGTAAACCTTTAATAGAAAGACATTGAAGACAATCGAAAATCTAAGACTATAAGGATATTGGATATTTACTTATAAGAAACGATTAACAATACAATGTGGATGCTTTAAAGTAAGATAATATGTAAGTATTATCATCGGACGAGACAAATATTTACCCGGATATACTGAAGCGCTATATTTGCCAATTATCTACGGATATTATAGTTAGATTACCTACATTCGTCCTTATGGAAAGAGTTTATTGGCGTGCTGTAATAGATCGTCTTGATAGATAATACATAGGAGTATTTTATTGAATTGTATCAAGGGTGAATGTATGTAAAATAACTTTAGATGTAACGGACATTACATATCTCAAACGAAGTCTATTTTGGTCTATTATGTCGATTTTCTTAATTATGATGGACTAATAGCATATTTGGCAATATTGCCTCGGGTTTTGCGATTCGCACAAAATCTATGGCCTATGTAAGGCAGTGCTGCATTTAACCATTACGTCATTAACGTTTGGTAAAATCTTACACAATACATTAATATTAAAGTAGTTTTTGTGTCTATTTATGTAATAGTATAAGTGTCTCTGATATTATTGATGTTTTACGAGTATTCTTTATATTACGCGGTGTTGAGGGAAGTTGGAATGCGTACGGAATAAGGGAGACCGATCAATCGAGATCTTTCGTCGATTGGTCGAAAACAGGGATTCAGTGAGCAGTTAAAGATGGCACAATTATAATATTTAAATAAATGTTTATGTTATGTGTTATCAGCTGTGCGGAATTACTCCGCATCATAATACTTAATAATGTAGTAGATATGTGTGTCCTATAGTTTTAAGGAATCCGTCATAACCCAAGCTAGAGTCCATGCCACGTAAGAAGTCCCAGCGAGGGTATGGTCTAAATTTGACAGACAAAAATATGGGCTCTGACGAAAGATTGAATTACTACCACCATTACTAACTGGGCGTGCTTAAGAACTCACAGAAAACCCTGAAAAATGAAAGAGAAATGTTGAAAATTTTCTACATCTTTTGCATGCTCTTGGGTAAAATAAAAAAACTTAAAGAGCTGATAGGGCCACATGTACGGGACTCCTTTTGTTGACGTGGACTCTAGATAACATACAAACCTCATTATATGGCGGAGAAATCAATTAGATAAGTTCCATTAAGACATTAAATATTTTCAGAACCTCATGTTACATTCAATGTTACGATAACTTATATGTGTTAGTACGATAAGAGATAATATTGGGATTGAAGTTAAATATTGACACCTATTCTTAATGATCAATTCACTCTAACCAAGACATCAGTGAGAAAGGACTGGAAAGAACATATTAGGAATTAAAATTTAAATGTGACTCAAGTTTGGTGTGCTAAGATGTTTCAAAGTTATAGATACGTTGTAGACGCTACAGTGGCAATATGGAAGTCAGGTAATTGCCTGACTTGGACGAGATGAAATCTGTTTAATGAAGTAGAGTGAAAGAGTGCGGCTTATAAACGGTCTTTAGCGATTTAAAATACAATGTTGTTGGTGTATAACATGTATATACACCTGATATGTCATCTTTGGACTTAACTTCAATCCCAATACTAATAAACATGACTGTTGTAGCAATTAAATGGTTGTTTAATGTTTCGTAAATCTATACTATGGATATTAATCGTTTAGGCCAGTATAATTTATTTAACACATCAATATTTTACGATTCCTTGATTATACTTGATGTAATACAGGCCTCAATGTTATTAATATTATATATTTTAGTCTTTATCTGCTAGCGGGAGTCCGAAAGTTTTATTATAAAAATTTAAAATTATAGAGAAAATTTTTGAAATTATAATTGAATTAAATTATCAACAGGACATAGACTTTAAAACGTACTTCGAAATCACGAACTTACCAGAATTTACTAAGAATATATTATATTTTGATATTTCGGACTTCTGCAGCGTCATATTTTAAGTGTCTATAGAAAAAATATTTTCTAAATCTATACTGTATCTTGTATCTTTGTATAATTTGTTTGCGATTTTTATTATTTTTATATAAAATGATTTTGTGGTATGAAAAATAGTATGACTTTGTTTGGTTAAGTTTTGTATACCAAAAATATAGAAATTGTGCACTGAAGATGACAAAATTAGTGTGAGGTGTGAGCAGATAGTCAGTCTTCAGAGCATAGATGTGCATTTTAAATTTATTTAACAAATTACATGTATATTTGTAATTTTAATATGTTTTAGTCAATTATGTATATAATGTATGTTAAGTTACCATGATATTAGTTGTAATTTATATTACTATGTTTTGTTATACTTCTACTTTCAGTACAATATATTTTATTATACGATATTACTATTTAACAATGATGTTCCAAGCTATTTAAATACTGATTGTTTTAGTGCAATGTTATGACTACTGTTGTAGGTATATTAATTTATATTTACACTTATTTAATAATTTCTGTGTACAATTTTTTATTGTATTTATTTTACTATACAATCTTGTCAATAAATATATCTGAATGTGCAAATATGTATTTCATTTTATTGTGCTCTAAAAGTATTGATTTATCTCAAATTAATAATTATCCACACTGATCCTTAAATTAGATGAGCTTTTCACTATGAATACATAACTAGATTGTTAAGAAAAAAAACAAGGTAAGACAAGCTATTGGCCACTTGCCTGTATACTACTTCATTTTAGTATATTTTTGTTTTACAAAACTAACAACAATCTTCTTTCAAAAATTAAGTTAAAATAAATGTAAGCCTGTTTTGAGAGTGATAATAATTCTTTAAAGGGTGGCCAGTATATATTATTCGTAGCCATTTAATCTGTAGGAATTTCAAATAAGACTGTTGGCAACAGAAGTTTGGAATTTAATTAAAATATCTTATAGTTTGTATTGGTATGGTTTAACTGGTTAGTCAGTAGCACAATAATTCTGGTAAGTGTACCAAGCTCATAAGCTTGGTACACTCGCATCTCGCATCTTTACCATCTCGCATACGAGATGGTATCCATAAATAAGAGATTTTTCGATTATAAGATCAAAATAAAAATAATAATCTATTTATTTTTAACAAATCGTATGAATAAACCAAATGAATAATTATGGAAAAAGAAAGTACATTCAATATCAAAGAAATAAAAAGCATATGAAATTCTTATTCCATTTATTAATTAATTACGCTACAAAAGTACAGCTTCCAAAAATAAAATCTACATTACCAAAAGGCAGACTCCAATTCGGACAGAGACTTATATTTTATCATAATAAAGGCAATAACAAAGTATCACTCGAATCTAAAAACTAAAGTGGCACATCCTGCAAACTTGACAAGTTTGCATGAGCATTTTGTGAATACGAAATTATGAGGAATGTTTTCATGCAGGCTTGACAAGTTTGACTTATATTAGGGGCCTCTAAAATAATACTACACGGAGTTACAGCACCGCCAGATACGTCGATACTTTTAATTTAAAAAGAAATGTTACGCATTTGTATAAATATAATATCAATATTATCACATCATATGAGGAATGTGCTTCTGTATTGAGCTTTATTAGATACAAAATTCATTATCAAAATGAATGTTAATCAATATATATTTAAATATAGTTCACACATAAATTCTGGAATGAGTAGGAACATTAAAATAAAAATTTTGGCACAAATCTCTTGTTATACCCTGTTTGTAAAATATGAATTAAAGATTTAATTTAGTGTATTTAAATATTAATTTTATAACTTCTTTTCTATGATAAGCATAGAGAAATAAGGTACCAAAAATATTTTTAGATTACAAAAATCACCCATAATCATCTTCAGGTTATATGGAACTTTCATATTTTTGTAAATTGAGACCAAAAAAGTGAACTATCGTAAGTTCTTATTGCATTTCTATTTTCTACTAAAGAAGAGATTCTTAAAGTATCTTTTATTATTTAAGAAACCATTGCACTAAATAATGATATTGTTTACACAAGTTTATAAACTACAGTTGCTACTGCTACTAAAAAAATAATGGATATTGAGTTTATACTACTGGTCATGCCAGATGTATACAAGATATAAAACTAAATTTCTGTTTTAAAACTATTCCAAAGCTCATTCTTAGACATGTCACATCCATCCATAACACTTAATTTACTGTATTTAAATAAAATAATTATAAGAGCTAGCGCGCACAAGCAACTTTGTCTCCACAACTATTTTGTCTCTCCCATCAATTGTATGGGGAGTTGCGTCGCTACGTGCGCGCACTTTCATACTAGCCCATGGGTGGAGAGACAAAATAGTTGCGGAGACAAAGTTGCTCGTGCGCGCTAGCTCTAAAGTATGGACAAACATGACACAACAATGGTTTCATAAATAACAAAAGTCGCTTATCATCTAATTTATGGCAATTACATAAGCACACAGTCGCAACACTGTAGAGTATAATATAAGCATTTAATACCGCAGCTGTCTTCCTCTGCAGTGGGAGTGCTTGATCGAGTTTTGTGGGCCGGCTTTGGCTTTATATACACACTGTCGACATTATCACTCAATTTATCCTTCTTATCCAGATCTGTATTCGGCGGCTTAATAATAACCTTTTCATCGTTTTCGAGGTAATCACTGTTTTTCTCATTTATTGAGTCACCTGCTGCATCCTGAAATTATAAATCAACTATTGCAGTTAACATGTAAAACAAAGCAAGCAGCATTTGTCACTTGAAAGCTTATGTATTACTGTATCAGTAATTAAAAGCTGATTAAACAAGTATTGTTTATCTTTGTGTAATCATTAAATCATCAAATTATGCAACTTTTAATAAAATTTAACATAATAAACATAGAATACTTGAAAGAAATTGCTGAATGAAGAATATACATGCATTTGCAATTGTTAATTTAAAACTATTTGTTTAACACACTTTAACAATTTAAAATGTGACAGATTTAAAAAACATAATATTCTATATCCACCTAATTTTTTGATAAAAGCTTGTATAGTTACTAACACTTTCGACTATTTGCTTTCAATAGAACACTATACTTAATTTTTTGTCCTAGTTTTACTTGAATATTGTGAAAGCAGTCATAAAAACAATTATGTATAACAAAACCTAAGCTATTATTACCATCCAAGCCATAACATAATATTATATATACATAAACAGTCTTTGGCAGCCATTATGGTGGATTCATTACTGTTAATTGAATAACAAATTTATTATCACACTAGTTACTAATGATTTGGTACAAATTTTTTGGCAAATGTTCCATAGCTTCAATTATAATAAAAATAATCTACCTTAGGATTTTCTTTTCGTGTAAGTTCGCCAGGTTTCTCTTCCGAGTCTTTATCAGTGCTAGTATCAGGAGGGTCTTGAAGAAGAGATACTGTTCCAACTCCACCCAGAGCAGCTGAAGTTTTATCAGGTACTAATAAACTGGTTTCTTCCTCGATCTTCTTTGGCACTGGATTATGAGACGAATCACCTGACATGCTTAAAAACAAAATATCCAAATATTTAGTATTCGCCACGCGACGCTTAACGATTCAGCACTACTTATCAAAACAACTAATCGAGACGTATTGTGATGCTTGTATTCATTTGGAACATGACACTGTCATAAATATTGTGTAAACAATAGTCGGACTAAATCGCTTATTCAGTGGAGTGCAGGAGTGCAGTTATAAACCGATAATTCACCTTGGCGCTATTGACTGCACTTGCTGTTGCTCTCCGGACAAACGTCGCCATGTGCTTATGATTTTTTCGAAATCGTTATTTTCTTGCATTGTTTTGAAGGAATTTCAACCAAAAAGTTTTGTTGCTAAACGAAGAATTATAAATAACTTGTAATACATTTAATACACTGGGGTAGAAGCCTTTGAAAATAACGAAAAGATAAAAAAAATCGCAGTCGGATGAAACCCATTAGAAAAGGAGGGGAATATGATAAAAATGTAAGGAAAAATAAATTACGGTCAATCTGAGTTCGGGAAGCGGGAGGGGGGAGCTTTAAAGAGAAAAAAATGGTTTCTCTCGATTTCCGACAAAACTACAAGTCCTATAGAAAAAAGTTCAATGGCAAAGTTGTAGGTAATTAAAAGTTCTACAACTTTTGTATTCACAATTTTTCACATAACCTAAAAATTTAGGTGAAAAATTCAAAAAACCAAGTTTTTGGTCTTTTATTTCTATCTACTTCAAAATTTATTTTTTTTCTACGAAATTTGGTGGAAACTTACTTTATTATGTCCCAAATACACTGTAATTTATTTGATTGAAAATATTTATTTTTTCGCCTTATTTTGAATTAATACCAAAAAAACAACCTAATTTTCAATCGAAAAGTCACCCGTCAAAATATCAGCTTTTTTCAAAAACTTGGGGTGCCTTTTATTCATTGAAATCTCTACTTTCATATGGTGTAAAAAAAATAAACACCACCATAGTAAATGTTCTCAGGAAATGCATACAAACAGTCTGAAAATTAGCTTTTACTAAATCAGGCACACTTCTTGAACTCTATATCTTCTCTTGTATCGGCTTTTCGGTAATATTTCAAAAGAAAAATAATTATCTGTTCTAAGTTTAATATTTTACAGCATATTCAAAAGCAAAATGATGTCGATAAAAACATTTCAGGTAGTTCGAGAAGAGTGCCTGATTTAATAAAAGCTCATTTTCACACTGTTTGTATGCATTTCCTGAGAACATTTACTATGGTGGTGTTTATTTTTTTTACACCATATGAAAGTAGAGATTTCAATGAATAAAAGGCACCCCAAGTTTTTGAAAAAAGCTGATATTTTGACGGGTGACTTTTCGATTGAAAATTAGGTTGTTTTTTTGGTATTAATTCAAAATAAGGCGAAAAAATAAATATTTTCAATCAAATAAATTACAGTATATTTAGGACATAATAAAGTAAGTTTCCACCAAATTTCGTAGAAAAAAAATAAATTTTGAAGTAGATAGAAATAAAAGACCAAAAACTTGGTTTTTTGAATTTTTCACCTAAATTTTTAGGTTATGTGAAAAAATTGTGAATACAAAAGTTGTAGAACTTTTAATTACCTACAACTTTGCCATTGAACTTTTTTCTTTAGGACTTGTAGTTTTGTCGGAAATCGAGAGAAACCATTTTTTTCTCTTTAAAGCTCCCCCCTCCCGCTTCCCGAACTCGGATTGACCGTAATTTATTTTTCCTTACATTTTTATCATATTCCCCTCCTTTTCTAATGGGTTTCATCCGACTGCGATTTTTTTTTGTTTCAAAAATTATCTACTCTAGTCTATAAGGCAGTGGGCAGATGTTAGTAGATTATCTATTAACAATTAATTTTTAATACAGAAGCAAGAGACTGCAGTTATCATTATTTAGAACATTGAATGTATTATTTGTTTTAGTTTTACCTACTTTGGTTTGCTTTTGTTTATTTTTTATAAGTTACGCGTTGCGTGAAACATGACGTCAATAAATGTCAATATTTGTTGTGACTTGGTAATATCAAATATGCCTGCCATCCATAAAAACAAGTTCTTTTATTTTTTTTTATGATTTAAAATGAATTATTTATCGATTTATTATACCAATAAAATTTATTAAAATAGTTATAAAGATTTTACAAAAAGAATGATGTCAAATTATTTATGGCCATAATTTAGTAGGTGATATCATGTTCACGCGGATCTAAGACGCGGATCATGCAACACAAGAAAGAGCGGGAAGATTTAAAAAATTGGAAAGAAGTTGGAAAGAAGTCGGAAAGTTTCAAACGTGTAAGTTTGTGAGTTGAACCTACTAATATAAGTTCAAACCAAACAATATTTTGAACTACATTGACATCGTTTATAGTTCAAACACAGTGTATAGGCACTACATGCTGTACATGCTGTATGATTTATTTTCATGTTTTGTTTTTACATAATATTATGAAGATTTTACATTGAATTTAATTTAATTTTTTCTTTTATTAAGATTCAAATAATAAGTGCATAACAATACATTTAAAAACGAATAAATTCTTAATTACTTACAAATTATACATTGTTGGCGCTCTTTCTTTTTCTCGCTGCTTGTTTTGATATGCATTGTATGCATATTCCTTGTATTTGTTCTTTTTGCGTATCGGTAACCATATTACACCAATGCTGGTAGATGATTTGTTTTTTCCAGTATATTGTGGTGTGAGTGAAGGTTTAGTTGACGTCGATGGTGTGATTGTAGGTAACTTCGCACTGGGTTTGGGACTGGAAGAAACGTGGGTTGACTTTCCAATGCTTTTACCGGAACTTTTTCCCGGTAATCCGCCAGTTCCACTCTTGCCCATGGAACCAGCGGACAGTTTATGATTTTTTGGCGCCAGGTTGGAAACTAAAATGAATGACAATATTCTAATTAAAAACGTATGTAATAGTTAATACCTATAATGAAATAAATTGGTCGGACGTTATAACTTATAAGTTATAACTAAGTAGGAGTTTAAAAAGTTTATGAATCCTATCCTTCCTACTAATATCCTAATAATATTATGAATGCAAAAGTTTGTGAGGATGGATGTGTATATATGGGTATGTTTGTTACTCTTTCACGCAAATACTACTGAACCGATTAGAATGAAATTTAGCACACATATAGGTACCTAGAGGGTAACTTGGATTAACACATAGGATAGTTTTTATCCGGGAAATCCCATGGGAACGGGAACTATGCAGGTTTTTCTTTGGAAACGCGAGTGGAAAGCTAGTGAACTATAAAATATATCACTTGTTTTGCATTATAAACGTACGCTGGGGTGGCATGAGTGGTAGAGTTTATGCCCCTATCATTTATCAAAACCTATGTATGGAGCAGTAAATTGCAGGATTTTCAATTGTGTGTGCTATAGGAAATTAATCCATACTAATATAATAAATGCGAAGAACTCTGTCTGTCTGTCTGTTACTCAATCACGCCTAAACTACTGAACCAATTTTCATGAAATTTGGTATGGAGATATTTTTATATCCGAGAAAGGACATAGGCTACTTTTTATCCCGGGAAAATGACGCATTCCCGGAAATCCCATGGGAACGGGAACTATGCGGGTTTCTCTTTGACCGCGCGGGCGAAGCCGCGGGCGGAAACCTAGTGTGATTATAATTTTTACCCAAGTCCCAATGGGAAAGATTTTTTAATAATTATTTTTTTAAATTATCTGAAAACTACATATTTTAATTAACTAATTATTTGGAAGAACTTCGTGTGTCTTATAATACCTATGTATATTTTTTTAAATTTTCATGAAATTTGATTCTCTATAATAAATAAGCCTGTTAGTAGAGCTTCGGTGTATATTATATTAGGTACAGTGGTAAAGCTTCAATTTAATATAAAATGCTGCAGCCTGCAGACACGTAATATTGTAGGTTACACGTTGTAAAGTGAACATAAAACAAGGTACTTTAAAAGGTTAAAGGCGTATCGTCGAAGCGAACAGTGACTTGCCTTCATTTCTCGCACCTAACACATAATATCCTTTGTTTATATTAAAATAAACACGAGGTCATTTCAACCGCAAATATTATAGAAAATCTTTATTACACCTAACATGAAAATATTCATTGTTCAGTGGCTACATAACTAGGTACATTAACATATATAATATTACAGGGATAATCTCAAGCTACTGAACCCATTTTATTTTATTTTTGTTTGAAAGATTGTTCCGTTCCTGGCTAAAAAATATTTATAACATACTTACAACATAAACCGTGATTCAATTATAACTAAGACTGGAATATTTTTTTTTGGTACCTAAGCATTCTCTGATAGGTGGTACGTGAAGTCCCAAACAAATGTATAAACTCAATAACTTGTACAGAGGTAGGTAGATAGTAATTGTTCTCTCTCCTCAACTCAGTAAAATAATCTAAGACCTTAACTATTATGCTTGTGATGCACAGCCGATCTTTGTTTAAATTTTGTAGTAGTGATGAATAATAATTATACAGCAATTAGCCCGTGACGCAGAGAATGGTTTCAACGAAACCATCAAAAATAATTAATGTAGAAATATAATTATAGTACCTAAAGGAACATAATTACTTCATAACTTCAATACTAGCATAGTCCACAGGATAGGCAATAGAGTTTTATATTTTACTACGATTTCAAAGAACACCATTATCATATTATTATCACGTTGCATTTGAACGGATTAATATGTTTTCGAATACTAGTTCGAGTCTGTGTTCGAGTCGTTTATTAGTTAGGCCAGCTGCTAGGTAGATGCTATTCACATTCAGCATTGTCACAGATACTATACTGCATTATTAAACTTGAATAATATGATATTATGTATGTAATGATACCTTCCACTGCGTATCAAGTTCCTGATCAATATTTTTTCATTATGGAGCTCAGTATTAAGGATTCATGACAAGGCTTCTCGAAATATTGCGGGGTATATATACTTGTTTTGATGAATAATATAATTAATGTTAAAAACAAAAAATACACATATTTCTGCATGTATTGTATCAAAGCTTTTATAAAGTCCTGCTAATATTATAAATGCGAAAGTTTGTGAGAATGGGTGTATGTGTTTGTGTATGTATGTTTGTTACTCTTCCACGCAAATACTACTGAACCGATTACAATGAAATTTAGCACACACATTGAGGGTTGGAACTTGGATTAGCACATAGGATATCCCGGAAATCCCACGGGGACGGGAACTATGAGGGCTATTCTTCGAAAACGCGGGCGAAGCCTCAGGTGGAAGGCTAGTATTCCATAAAGAAGAGATTGTACTCATGAATATAGATTTTACAAAGGTTAACAGCCCTTGAATCACAGGGTTAGAATATTCAAATTGCCACTTTGGAAAAGCTAAAAATTTTCACCTTTTTCTTTATTGCTATTTCTTGTACATTTGCAGATTCCCTGCATAATCTTAAGTTACTACTTTGTGATGAATATTTTAATAGATTAAAAATAAGTACCTACTCAGCGAACTATAATTTTACGAAATAGGTATAACTTACTGCCTTACTAAGTACCTTGTATTCAAATTCAAATTCAAATTCAAATTCAAAATTATTTATTGTGAGTCACAAGTATTATGGGTTATTAGTTATTACATTAGGTATAACCTTAATGATAAAACTTTTTGAAAAAAAGCGTGAACTTTGAATGGAACCTTTTGAATTGTAATTCCCACTTCGATGACTTGGTAGAATTGCCGAGATACACATCATATTGTAGTAAATAGCTAATATAATGCATAAGGCATAATTATATAGCAAGCCGGTTTATGGTCACGTTGTAGCCCTTTAAAGTATTGCCTTCCATACGTTGGTATTTGTGCAATGTGCAGTGAGGTGGACCGTGGCATGACTTTGTTTCTACATTACAACTCGAAATTGAACACTCCTTTTGTCATATTATTTTATACTAGCAGCAAACCCCGGCTATGCCTGATTTACTTCTTTTTGACATACTATTTTGCAGTGCTGTCTTTGCCTAGATTTACTTAAGATGAAAAGTAGCCTATGTTAGATGAAAGATGAAGCTTTCTAGTGATGAAAGAATTTTTTAAATTAGGCGTGTAGTTTTCTGTGTGAAAAAATTACGCACATATTACATACAAAAACACAAGTGATATCTCTTTATAACATTAACGATAAGTTTATATATTTGATTATACTAGACATTACTTATTCTTCTTCTTATATATAAAAATGAATCGCAAAATGTGTTGGTAAGCGCATAACTCGAGAACGGCTGAACCGATTTCGATAATTCTTTTTTTATTATATTCCTTGAAGTCCGTGGATGGTTTTTATGTAGAGAAAACGTAAATATGTTCCACGGGCGAAGCCGGGGCGGACCGCTAGTAAACAATAAAAACATTATCATCACATAATCGCGCTGCGCTTATGTTTCGTAAGCTTCAAATTTAAATAATATATTTCGCAATTGTTTACGTTGATATATAACATGGAACACCGTTCAATATTAGGTATATTATGAATCATAAGTAGTAATGCGTGATTATGTATTTTAGAAGACAATTCACTCTAACGTATAAAATAAAAATAACTTACAATTAGGTACCTGTTTTAGGCCATTTTTTTGTATCGTTGCTTAGCCTCTCAAAGACATAGTAGGTAATAAAAATTAAATGACTAGTTATTAACGATATTGTACATTTTGCGTCATCGTTTAAATATTCTTGCGAACATTGAGGATGAGGGTCAAAATAATCTCAGAGGGCACCTCTGATATCACTTGATTCATATTACCGCAGTAAATACGATAATATATCGATACATCTAAACACAATAGTTATCAAGTTACAATTGCTATACAAACATACATTATTCATGTTGGAAATAAAAGTTATTCAAATAAAATTTCACTCAACTTTCACCAGGTTTTTCCGTACAAATGTTTGATGATAAATATAGTTATGTTATACAATGTTTTTTCAAAAATTAACTTACATTATTAGATGCTTAGGAATGTGTTAGAGGTCCATGACATTTAGAACGGTACACTGCACACAAAAATCCCGTTCGTGTAAATATTAAATAACTACCTATATACACTGCGCGACTGTCCGTGATCACTGCCGTCGAAAACTGGTACACATGTGGAGTGAACACCTACGAATACATTGCTAATGACACGTAATACCCTCTTATGTCTTATAACCATAAAGAACAAAATAGCTTGATCCTTCGTGGTTTCGCTGATCGCTGTCGATTAACTTTTGCATTATAAAAGAATCTTCCTTGCGTCATTTTTAACGAACCTAAATGGCCATATGTGTGAAGGAAATTGGAAGGGTCGCTCGATAAGTGATTCTACGTTGCTGGAATCTCTTTCGCAATAATGTATTGATGCTTGATTATTTGTAATATAAACGTTACACGTAATAGCCAGAACCTGTTTTTGTACTTTTCGCTGAGTAGTTGTCGTGTAAACCTTGTAGAAATTTTGTTTGATTAGGTCACCAATCAGTTTTTGTGTTGATTAAACAAAAAGTTTAATAAAAAGCAATCGCTCTTGTTTTTACGGAATTAACCTTAATTTGGCGTTAAAATCAGAATCGGATACATAAGAACTGCGACTAGGTACATAGTTAGGTAAATAAATAAATTTTGTTGAAGTAGTCTATTTACTCTCTTTAATATTAAGTTATAGCCATGGTTATAGGTAAATCTTTAATTGTTATAATTTGATTGAAATGTGATCCAGACGAAAGTTCTAGAAACTACATAATGTTATGGAAATAAATAGCAGAAGTTTTCAAACAAAGGGAACAAGTTCAAATTCATTAACATTACCACATTCTGCTCTATTACCTACCGCTCTACCATAAAGGGACTCTATGAAATGCAACAATCTATGACAGTGTGGTTTAATATTTATTTATTTATTTACTTGGAGCACCAACAGCTTATACAAACAAGATATATGTAGCAGTTAGGATAAATACAAAAAGCCAATTAAAATATGAAAGTAATAAGCAACTCCGTAGCTCGGGACTATTTTTATATTAGAGAAATAATGCTAAACGATTTACTAATTATTGTGAAGTATATGAAAAGCATCCATTCTCATAAATTTTCGGCGTATTATTTCTCGTCTCTAAGTTTCAATTTCAGTTACATAAGAATTTACATGTACATAAGAATTGTGTTTAAAATTTCCCATGTGTGAATGAAATCCTTCTTATTTCACGCAAAATACAGGAAAACAGGAAATCATTCTTTATTAAAATCTTAATCTTAATCTATCTTATCTTCGGTAACTATAGAGTCAACTCAGAAATACAAGCCATGTTATAATTTTTTTTTATAAAATATGAACAAAAAGAATCTTAATATTATGAACACATTACACATAGGACATATTATAGTCTTATGCTGTGTAAACTGTGAAGCTACAGCACGAATCCACGAATCCGTTCCTACGTGATGCGCGAACAAATTAAGAAGCTGACAGCTGGCGAATATAATAAATAAAATAAATTCAACGAAATGCTTAGTAATGGTATTATATTATCTGTGGTTATACTATATTTAGAAATGTTGGTGGGTAAATTCTATTCATCCTCATATAATAAACGAAAAAGTTTGTAAGGATGGATGGATATTTGTTACAATTTCACGCCAAATCAACTTATATCGGATTTCAATAGAATTTGGTATCGAGAGATATAATATTTTTTACTCGGCAACAACGTAGAATTCCAGTTAGTAAAATACTTTTTCAATGTAATTGTGAGTACCTACTATTTATATAACAGCTTATATCTTATTTCATTGTACCTATCTCTACAAATTACATTACGTAAAGTCTCGACTTAAGATTTACAGATTTTTTTCAAATCTAGAGACGTTGTTTATTTATATATCTTCTTATTAGACTAGCGGTCCGCCCCGGCTTCGCCCGTGGTACCTACATGTTTAAACTATCCTATCTCACAAGTTGGGTCGATCTGCACATGGTGTGCGAATTTTATTATAATCGGTTAAGTGGTTTAGGAGTCCATTGAGGACAAACATTGTGACACGAGATTTATATTTAGTAAGATTTGTACATAATAATATCTATGTTGTTCAGTGCTGACATAATAATGACATACATTGTTCAGGAAAATAACAGGCTAACAAATTGTAATGATGTTGACTGTACATTGTAAGTAAGGATATTAAACGCAAATTGGACAAATGTATTGGCAAATAATATTGTTTTATTAGTCTTCGAAAATATTGCTCTTTGTGTGGAATCGGTACTCAGTTTATTTGTATAGTTATCGACGTAGTTACTATTACAATTTCCCTTCTGGAGTTGAGTTGTTCAACCTACAATAAAATATATCATTTTTTCCTGACGATAAGATCCAATGAAGTCTTAGATATTTAAAAATGGTATGTTAAATTGAACGTATTTGAGTGATTCGTTTTGAAGACATATAAACTGGATGGATCTTGGATGAATTGTTTGAAGTTAGTATTAAAAAATTTTAAAGTTAGTGCTACGTTCGTTATTCGAAGACTATGATTTACTACTGAAGAAAGTTACAGATTGCAAGTTCGCTCTACATAAAGTACCTACATAAAAGTTATAGACCGGTACAAAATATTTTTTTGTCAATCAGACATTACCACTTAGTGCCATATCACACTAGCGGATTGCGAGCGGTTTCAAAGCGGAGCGGGTGCGCAACGAATACGTTGCGGGCGCGCAACGAACACGCCGCGGTTGCGCAGCGAATTCGTTGCGGACGCGTCATTTTGTATACTCTCGCACAAAAGCCAGCCCTTCCGCCTTGCCTAACTTCCATTCAATATTTCCATCGTTTCTGTAGCACTCAATTTTTTAACCGTACTGTGGAAATGCACTTACTTAACAGTTAACTAAAGATGTAATAACAACTGGAGTTGTTAAAAAAAGGTGCTATAAAATTGAATTACTAGGACTTTTAGAATGTACCATACATTCCAAAAGTATGTAACGACTGACCAGTATAATCTCTCCCATAGCAACGTATGTTATAAAGAGATTTTGTGAACCTAATTATGAGCAAAGTGATAGTGAGTTGCTGGTTGCTTGATAAAATTTTCTATTCACTGCTATTTATCTAATAATAAGATAGCCCTGTTTTAGTTAAGGAGCTTTAACATTTATTTCACTAATGAACTTTCTTAATGAGCAATTAAGTTATCTGATTGCATTTCGACCAAGATTTAATAGATAAAACAATACCCTAAACATTAACATGTTATGAAACTCGTAAAAAATAATGATCTCATAATTATTATACTATCACAAGTTATAAGTAACAACCAGCACGGATTCCATTTTGTTAATGAGTGTACATGACTGCGACGTAAACGTTGCGCATCTGCCACGCGTCCGCAACGAATTCGCTGCGCAACCGCAACGTATTCGTTGCGCACCCGCTCCGCTTTGAAACCGCTCGCAATCCGCTAGTGTGATATGTCACTTAAAAAGTAGAATTTTTTTGTAACAAGCATGATATCAAAATTTATTTTGTTATGCACATTCTTATTTCGTCATCATAGAACGAGTATTTGGTAACAGTCATTCATTCATGACAGTTGACACACACTTTAAATCCAAGTCTTATCAATCGGTGTGCCTACTCAGTATTATTTTGAAATATCATTAGGTATTCTTTGGTATTATTCATTCATCATGATGACGTTCAAAAGTTTGAATTCACTTTTAACATTTTCCTTATAGGTACATAATTAAAACCACAAAACTCAAAATAAATGTCATATGGATTCTAATAAAACATAACTCTCTTTATGTCGCAGGCGGGTAAAAAGTACCTAGGTACTGTAATGCTGAAATCTGTACTAAAACCACACCCCGGACACTCCATACAAAATGATCGTTTTGACAGTCACACTGTAGAGACTGCAAATGTGTGTGTTAACGCTTTATGGTTGGCACATTTGTGGCTAGCGTAAAAAAAAATTCGCGTTTTTCTGATGAAATACATCCGTAAATAGCACAATATCTAACCATTTTCTACGAAAAACGATAATCACAAATCCAAAATAATAAAATTACTTTAAGTCAATTTGATTAATGTTGTCAATCTTCGTTGCGTATCGTCCTTGCAGAAAAATATGGCCCATTTTATGTCTGATCGCGCGGGGGTGAGGTAAGTTTAATTTTGGCGGGAGGCGGAGAGTGTCCGTTCTGTAGCGTTTAGCTACTATTATGTATTCTGTGCTAAAACTATGTCATTACTACACAATGAAACAAAATCAATGTCAAGCTGAACAGCGTTTATTGAAATAGACATGGTCCACGGAAATAGCCTCTAATTAAATGTTCACGAAGCCCGTGACGTCACACTTGTGCAACTGTCAAGCCATGTACTAGACGTGCGGTAACGTCCATCATTCATTTCAGTTGTATGTCACATTCCCCTAGTTAGCAATTGTAACTGAGTTTTAGTTTGCACTTGGTTTGCACGCATAGATGACGTGTCATATGGTAATGTACATGTTCTTCAGTATTGCGTAACTCTATTTCAGCTTCAATTATCTATAACTGGTAGAGCTGGGATGTAATTGGGAGGTTTTCCTGGCTCCTGAGACACATTGCTCTTACTAATTCAGGAGCATATTATGTATTAGTATTGACATATCAATAAAGTTTTTTTTTACTATCTATCTTATATTTTACTAGGTCTTACTTTTGCGTATGACTGATTGATTGAAAAAAGCAATCTCTATTTCTACTGGTAGAGGCGTATTCTTAGTTTATTTTCTTAATAAGTACTTACTTTTGTCGCATTCGGCCTAAAAACTTGTAGGTTAAAAGCTTTAATGACTAACTCATTAGGTTAAGTGCAATAGATATTAATATAGTTGTCTTTACGTTACATATAATTACAAAAAGTTAATAGGTATTTCAGCATAACTCCTCAGAACAGATCAGAGAAGCAACAGATTAATTATGCACATTCTTAAAACTTGTATTGAAGACGAATTGCTGAATAATTTTGAGAACATTAATTTTATAGCAGTGTTGGCTCAGTGGTGAGACCTCGGACTTCGAATCGATAAGTCCGGGGTTCGAGACCGGGCGAGCGCGCAGGAAATAAATTGATTTTTCAATTTATCTGCGCATGTTGTAACATCACCACTGCTCGAACGGTGAAGGAAAACATCGTGAGGAAACCGACATGTCGAAGAATCAAAAGTTCGACGACATGTGTCATCCGCCAACCCGCACTTGGCCAGCGTGGTGGATTATGGCCTGTACCCTCATAGGAGGCCCGTGTCCCAGCAGTGGGAACGTATATGGGCTGATGATGATGATGATGATGATGAATTTTATTATGTTCAATGTGTTCCCTCAAGTTATAATCATGCTAAAGTATACTGAATTAAAAAAATAAATTACCTACTGGTATACTTATTGTTTATGATAATTTATCTTAAAACAAAAATCATCATTCATCACTCGAAAGTCGAAATACAATAACATGTACTTACTCAATAAATTTTCATAGCCATCTTTAACAAATCGGATTTATTTAATTTCATTTCATGATCGGCAAAAATCATAACAAAAAATATATTTCAAAGAAAACACATGAAGCGATACGAAGTCCTTTGAGCTGGCCAATTAAATTATGAAATAAAAAACCAAGGTCATGTTGGATTAACTTTATTTACCTTAAAAACGTTACGAACACAATATCAATAAAAATAATTATCAGTCATTTCGAGCACTCACAAATATCAATAGATACCTTAATTAGTTACTTATGTCTAACAAAATGCAATGTGGAGTAAGAAATCACCGTGTCAACGGTTATTTTGTGACAATAACCACAGCTCTAATATAATACTTCATATCCTTTATACACCTCATCTATACAAATATTATAAAGAGGAAAGGTTTGACTTTTTGTTTGTTTGTTTGTTTGTATGAATTGAATAGGCTCCGAAACTACTTGGCAGATTTGAAAAATTCTTTCACTGTTGGAAAGCTACATCATTTCTGAGTGACATAGGCTAGGTTTTATCCCGGAAATCCCACGGGAACGGGAACTATGCGGGTTTTTTTTTGAAAACGCGGGCGAAGCCGCAGGCGGAAAGCTAGTTAATTATATAGAAAAGTTTAATTAGGAAGGCAATGACAAACAATGTACGCGTTAAGCCAAATTGCTTTAGATTTAGATTCTCTTCACCTTGAAGTATTCAAAAATAGTTTATACTGTATTGTAAGTAAGAAGCTATATAATATTATGACTTTTGGTATATTGTGTCTTGCCCAAAATAAACATGGGGAAAAAACGTGAACTACTACGTCTATATTAATAACGATTACTTATAGGTTTCTTGGAGTTGACATGGGATTAATTAAATACAATTGTAAATTAAATTTGCTATTACATACAATCGTTTTCAATATAGGAATGATATTGTTTCCATAAGTTTTAGTTTTGATCGCATTATCCCAGCACCACGAAGAGATGAAAATTATGGCACTATTATCGTCTTAACTTATGTCTTACTCATAATAATCTAGGTCTAGAACTTAATTATCAGCCAATTTAAATTCTCACTGCTAAGTCTGAAGTCTTTTGAATTTCCTTAGAGGGTTCATATTTATTTATTTATTTATTTATACATCTTTGACTTACAGTACAAAACATACCAAAACGCACAAAGATAACAATTATTACAAAGTCTGACTTAAAAATAAGGTACAATTAGAGACAAACGATACAATATTAACATTAAATAGGTCCACTTCAGATTTAGCACGTAAAAATTTATTTAACAAATTGAGTGCATGATGGGTGGGTGCACTCCAAGCGGCTCGCGTCCGGAGCAGGCTCTCCGCGAACAGCGGACGCGAGCGCCACTGCACGGAGCAGCTCGGTGCCCACACACCACAGGCCCCCAGTGCCACGGGATTGTCAATTTTGCTATTTAACAGCAGATAATAATGAACCATAAGCGCGCGCTCGCGTCGTAGCTCGAGTGTATCCATTCCAACCATCCCCGTAACGTACAAGGATGGATATAAGTAGGGATAATATCCATACATCTTCCGGAAAAGGCATCTTGAGAACTTACGTTGAATTTTTTCAATCATTAACGTGTAAATTTTTTCATGCGGGCTCCACACGATAGCGTTATATTCAAGCTTACTACGTACAAACGCATAATAAAGGCTAGTGATAACAGTTTTGTCATTAAAACGAGCAGTCTGCCTAAAAATAAATCCAAGGGCTTTATATGCATTATGGCATAAATCAATTATGTGGTCATTAAAACTTAAGGAACGATCGAATAATACGCCTAAATCACGAATCGAATTCTCTCTAGCTACAATCTTATCCAAAACTTTATAGTCATAGAGATGTGGAGATTTACTCCTAGTAAAAGTCATTACTTTACATTTTGCCTCATTAAGATCTAAACGGTTCATTTTACTCCATTCGCAGACGCTATTTATATCGTTTTGTAATGCCTGACAATCTTCAATACTTCCTACAGCCAAATATAATTTTAGATCGTCGGCAAACATAAGACACTGGGAAGAACTAATAACATCTGGAAGATCGTTAATCATTACCAGAAATTGAGTAGGTCCGAGGGTACTGCCTTGACTGATACCAGAATTGATGGCATATGGATCTGAACGATAACTACCAAGTTGTACAAATTGAAAACGATCCCGGAGGTAGTCTGCAAAATATTTTACCAGCCTGGGAGTGAAACCAATCATAGAAAATTTGCGCAAAAGGACGTCATTATCTACGCGATCGAACGCTTTTTTAAAGTCGAAATAACTGACATCGATTTGTTTTCTCCGATCTAAGTTTTTAGAAGCGTAGTCGACGAAATTAATTAAATTTGTTGATGTTGATCTACGGGCACGAAAACCGTGCTGACAATCCGATAATCGAGAACTTATTTGTTGTGAGACGTGATTATTTAAAATAATTTCTAGTAGTTTAGCAAAGGTAGATAGCACCGCGATAGGTCTATAGTTCTCAATGCTCACTTTGGAGCCACTCTTTGGAACCGGTGTAACACGCGAAGTTTTCCATACGGTAGGATACGTATCTGTTTGGAGAGACAAATTAAATATGTAGTGAAGAGGTTCAATAAAAATTGATATACAGTCTTTAATAATGAACGGCGGTATATTATCCGGACCTGCTGCCGAATGCGGTTTAAGGCGCCGAATTGCAAGCTTTATATCAGATTTTGAAATGTAATCTATAGAAATACGTGATGAAGCGACGCCGGATACAAGCGAAGCCTCCTTATAATCAAGTTTTGGTTTTTCATTTAAAAATACTGATTGAAAATATTTAGCGAATGCATTTGCGGCGTCAATACCACTTACTTTAACACCATCATAGTCATATTCGATACGCAACTTACTAGATGACCGCTGCTCCTTTACAAATGCCCAGAATTTCTTGGGATCGTCTTTAATGTTGGTTTCAATTTTTTTTATATGGTTCTGATAAGCCTGATTGATAAGTATTTTTACTTTACTTCTATAGTATTTAAACATTTCAAGGTTATACTGTAGACCAAACTGCTTATATTTTTTTAAATTAAAATATTTAATTTTTATATTAGTAACAACTTCCGTAGTGAACCACGTCGGATAAGTATATCGTGAACTATTCATAGCATGTCTCTTTTTTGGGACGCATTTATTGAAACAATTAAATAATTGTGTGTACAATCTATCTACGGCACTATTTACACTAGTACAGGAATAAACGTCATCCCAACGCAATGATTGTATGCACGCATATAATTCATTATAATCTGCTTTACGGAAATTCCATTCATTTAATTTACTACCAGACGGTACACATGAATCGTTTATATTGTAAGTCCTTAAATATGCTAATTTCACCAACAAAGACGGATGATAACTGTCAATGGGGACAAGTGGTGGTGTGTCACTACTTACCTGTAATTCCCTGCTACTGGCATTACTTAATACAAGGTCAAGAATTCCACCCATCTTATTCTTAATAGTATTATACTGATGCAACTTACTGAAGGAAATCATATTATTATATTTATAAATAACATTTTTTGATGCTGAATTTAAGTTAAAATCGCCAAATATTACAATTTTATATGATGAGAAACGTGTACTTAATTCTTCTAATATTTTAAAAATATCATAATAAATGTCCTCATTAGAACCAGGTGGTATATACAACACACACAATAACATTTTAATGCCATTGCGTTTTACCGTGGCTACTGTAATTTCGAGACAATCAGTACAACTACTTATGTAATTTTTAACACAAATATTTTTTATATTATAACAATTTCGAATAGCTAACAATACACCACCCCAACCTGAATCATTACACCGATCTTTACGCAATACAACATAATCGTTTGGAAACAACTCTGAGTCACACACACTACTATTTAAAAAAGTTTCAGTTAAAGCATAAACATCGTATTGTTCACTTAATATAGAATTCTTACATACATCTAATTTTGTGCGCAAACCACGCACGTTTTGATAAAACATACAAATAGTTTTTAATTTAGGAGTTTTGTGTCGTTTTACGGTTGCGAAATCCACTACGCCATGGCTTTATGTGCACATCCTCCGCCCAATGAATAGGCGACATATAAGTGTCCAAATTTTTTGTGGGAACTGTCAACTTAAAGGATGCATAGTCACCACGCGAATTCAATTGTTCCACCAAACATTTATCATTTGGGCAAATACATAACAAATGTTTTATAATTTGTTCGACTGTAGTACCTTTTTTTAAATAATAGATATGCAAGTAACTTTTACGTTCGGACGCCTCCAATGACGTCGAACCGGGCGCGGCCGTACCACGAGCCACATTTCTCGCCTCACGTCGAACTCGACGAGGCCTCACGTCGACCCATTCCGTTGTAGCCCCGACTCCGTTACGGTCGTCCGAACCATTGGCATCTACGAACGCGTCTTGCGAGTTCTGCGTGACTTGCGTAGCACACGTAGTAGGGGTGATCTCGCCGTCAGTGCCGCTCGGTGGGGACGGAGATGCGAGCGGCAATGTCTTCTTCCCTGCTCGCACCTTGGGCTTCGCGACGTTGATAGTCGTAAGCGCACGAAGACGAGCATCGCGAAGTGGCCGCAGCTTAGAGTTACCCTCTTCATCACACTTTCTATTTGGTGAACTCAAATGTACCGTCGGTTCTCGCATTTGTTTACTTTCAACAAAATCTTTTATAATCAAATTCTGTTCTAGAATAAGCGTTTCTAGTGAAGTTACTTTATCTTGCAGATGTAACACAGTCTTATTCAACTCACGAATAACATTTTCCAAAGTTTTGTACGACATATTCACAGATTTTATTTTTTAAAGTAACAGCTGAGCGAATGCGTTAACCCTTGCAAGCGCGCGGGGGGAACTGATATTGACCTAGCTTGACGCCTAAGTTTTTAGGTCATCCCAATTTTCGTTTAAACGGGGAAAAGTTGTCTAGGCGAGCTAATGTACATTTTATCCACTCCATTAATGTCGCGTGTAATGATATGAAAGTTACATTTTTGAAAGAAATCGCCAAAAATTCCATTGTTTAAGGATGCTCTTATTGTAGAATGGAATCTTCTAAATAATATCGGGAATGCTACTTCTTGAGCACACCAATTAAGACAATTATTAAATAGCCATTAATAACAAAAATATTTAAAGGCAGCGAAATTAGACACTCGTTTAAAAAATACTATGTTCAAACTTAAAGTATGAAGGAATGTCGTAATAAATATCACTATATATTTTGTCAACCAAAACCACGTTTCAAATAACTGCGATTTTGAACCTTCCATATTGCCGAGTTACTGCATAAAGCCAAGATAAATCACATTTACACGTCACTGCCCAACTATAACATGAAATATATCGAGGTGAGGCGAACCACACTATTCCTGAATAAAAACTAACAGTTACTTTTACTATTTTTCCCACCGCTATCAATCATGCGAGAAAAATGTACCTGGTTTTCTATTCCCCTTTTTAGATAGGTATTTTTAACATGTTCGTTCATCACTTTTAATAAGTGTCAAAATATACATGATTAGAACTAAAATTACTATTGTAGTAATTAAACGAATATTCTGAAAGTTCGCAAGTGTTGAATTTACTTTGCCCTCAGTGATCTCGAACCTTGCTCCTTCATTTTCTATCTTTTAAATTAATATTATCACTTTAATTAATTAAAAGTAGAACTGTGAAGGAACGCGAAACTTAAGATTTACTTCTACAATGACTGTAGGCTATATCAATGATATTAATGGGGCTATAATAATCACCACTTTTGTATAAAAGTTGAGTGTAATAAGCATATTGAAGTTCTTAATTAACTACTGCTATTGATTTCTAGTTATTTGGTCACAGAGCACAAACTATAATAACTATGTTCCTCCTAAATCGTAGAAAGTTCAGAATTAATACTATAATCTATGTTATAAGGACATATTAAAACTAATTAAACAATACATAATTAAAATTAGTTTAAATAGTAAGGCATTACGTAATGTAAGATGCCACAAAATCTTATTCTATACTTTTGTATGAAGACATACCTTATTTTTAACACTTATTAATAGTTATAAGATAAAATTGAATACTAAAATTTTAAATAAAGAGGAATCCAGCACTAAAATTGTATATTTGGTTGCTGTATGCCAACGACTTAAATACAAGCACTGGGAATATTTTGCGCACATATTAATAAAATAGAGTATTTTTATTTGTTCATAAAATTATCTACTTTTTATCTCTTTTTCAAAATACATTCTTATATATAAAAATGAATCGCAAAATGTGTTGGTAAGCGCATAACTCGAGAACGGCTGAACCGATTTCGATAATTCTTTTTTTATTATATTCCTTGAAGTACGAGGATGGTTCTTATGTAGAGAAAACGTAAACATGTACCACTGGCGAAGCCGGGGTGGACCGCTAGTAGATAAAATTGACAAGAACCAAAAATTTGTCTAGATGTGCGATTATATATTTCAATATCTTATTGCTTTTTATCAAT
The DNA here is from genome assembly GCF_061535395.1 of Colias eurytheme. Lineage (NCBI taxonomy): Eukaryota > Metazoa > Arthropoda > Insecta > Lepidoptera > Pieridae > Colias > Colias eurytheme. Next base: position 4,014,928 of record NC_142980.1, read on the forward strand.
AAATAGGGCATTATATTCCCAGTGAATAAAATAACATAGATACATACTAGATTAATTGCATTAGGATAGGAAAACTTATAGTTTAAAGAAATTATTTTTACGATTTACGCACAAGAGATCACTTAAATTAAGGAATACAATATAAGTAAAACATTTTTTTGATGTAATTAAATATAAAATAGTGGAAATCAATACGTATTCAAATTATTTTGTTCACATAAATATTACAAATGGACGGAATTAAAATCATCTTAGGAATGTACGAAAAACATTGATAATTCAAAATAAAATATTATAAAAACCAAATTATATAATATATATTAATAATCAACATCAAAAAGAAATATATTGTTAATCAATCATAAAAAAAACATAACATTTCAACATTTTAAATTCCACTTGTTGACATGGTCAAGAAACTTTTAGAGAAAGTACACTTACCTACAAGTAACGAGAATAATACTTTGATAATATAAAACTAACTAACGCTACAAAGATGAATTAAATTGCACTACTTAGAAAGATGCAAAATATTCGAAATTATTATTAATTTACTATTTAATTTATTTAAATTGAAATAACAATTCCATGCGAAAAAAATCGAAGTGTTAGCAAATTTTGTTAAAATTTTACTTGATTTTGAATTTTAACGAGCTTAATCAGCATTTTATAAATGAAGAATCACGTTATTTAGATGTAAAATATCTTGACAAAGAAGCGCTGGATAAAACAAATTCTTGACAAGGGTCTTTAATCTAACAGATATAATAACACGAATAGAGCGGTATATTTAATATAGATTCTTTTATTGCGTATTCATATACATTAAATCGAATTGGTAAGAATATTTCAATAGGATATGTTGCTTGGAAACGTATCTATAATGTTCGGGGATCTATTTTTATTTTTAGAAATATATCTTGATGTTTTGTAGGTGATAACTATCATACAATAGATATCATTTAATAATGTACAATAACAATTAACAGATACATTACGCGCTCTCAAAAGTTCCTACGCTTTTTATTTCATTACGATATGATATCTTTTGATCATATATAGATAACAATTCATAAAATTAAATTGGATACGCTGAATGATACTTTTACTGAAGTTATAAACTTGTGGAAACGGGACTGAAAAGCGCAGCATTCATCCGTTTCTCTGATCTGTGATATTAGAAGTAATATTAGTAATGGCTTCAGGAAATGTAAGTATTTCTCTCCCAAGCGAGTGCGAGAGAGTTTAATCTTGCAAGTCAAGTTAAATGGAAACGTAACTGAAGCTTTACAAAGTTCAACTTTGCCGCTAGCACTATGATTATTGACACTTTGACTGGCATGCTGGATCGGCATTTGTGTTAAGTAAAATGTTGATCTCGATTCCGAAGCCTAAATGCGGCAATACTATTTTGAAATAGATTCGCCGAAGATTTTACTAATTAAAATGGACGTATGAAATTGAAAACACGAACCTACTGACGACGGTCTACATGACCTTAACGGAAATTTAATTATTTGAACGGTATGTTGTCTTTCCTACTTCTAAACAAACTAGTAGGTACTATAATAAAGTGTTTCATTTTATGTAAATTATTATAATTTCGAATATCGTGCACGTATAGCTTCATGACCATTAAATTTATGTTCTATTTCGTAAAACACATTTGAATGTGTTTTAATATAAACAGTCGAATTCTTGAGAATTCAACTGTTTATATTGTTATAACTTCAATCATAGAACTCCTATTATCCATAACCTTACGTTGACATTTAAAGCATAGTGTGTTTATTGACTAAAACCTTTCGTCTGGTAAAGCGCGGGAAGAGACGGCGTTTCTTTTTCAAGCCCAACTGTAGCAGAAGGTTCCTGGCTTCAGCAAGAGCGGTGTCCGTATCTTCCACACCAGAGATGAAGCCACTCTCTGGGCGGGAGAGTGTAGCGTTGGTCGGTAGGAGAGAAAACCACCGATCTATTTTGGCGGTTGGTGATAGCTGAAATGAATTGGTTAGATACTGTTAATAGGTTTCAGTACAGTTAAAGAAAATTTAGAATTCTTTAATTAATTGTTATGAAAAGAAATGATAAGGCTTTTACAGAGTAGTATTAACTATTTTTTGCAAATTTCAGATTCGAGATTTGCAAAATGATTGAATATAACCATCCATCAAGGCATCAATAAAAAGTTCTAGAGAAAGTTCGTACCGTCCTTTTATATTATAGAAGCATCCTATATTTCAAATTACGTCTAAAAAGCCTTACAAAATCTTAATTCTACAGAATATTAGTATATATAGTAATTTTGTTGCAACATTCTCGTGTAATTTTAGTCGAGCATCCGTAGCACCTTTGCATAAATCTCTAAACGCTAAAAGCGGGCTCTTAGAATAATGTTATTCGTGGTTAATCTAACTGGATTAGACGCCAGCTCAGAGATTCGAGTTCAATCGATGCAGGCCTGGTCCGAGCTGTTAAGTGCTGCCGATAACCTTCGAGGGCTGCAGTTTACATTGAAAATACTTACTGTTCCAGGGATTGTGCGATATTAAAATTGAATCACCAGCTATTGGTGCGGTCACGTTCGAGTCTTTAGTAATGCTGGGTTCTTATTTATCAGAACTAATACTGAGATTATGCAGCTTCATAGCTGGTTTAAACTATAGCTATGTTATGTGATCATTGATTTCGTTTGTATAATATAACGTTGGATTTTTATGTAAATACTATAGTAGAGTAGAGTAGAGCATTTTGATATCTATTTTAGAACGACAGTATTTTGATGCAATTTGGCAAACGTTAGCGCTATCATTTACGAGAAATAACTTGATTTAACTAATAACACTAATATCATTATATAATGGATGATTATATGCTACGTAAATGTTAATGTTTATATGACGAATATCTTGATGACTTATCGTACAAGAAAGTGAAAATTATTACGCAGTATTGAGTCATAAGTATTTGTAATTCAACTAAATTTATTTCATCCCACATATCGTATTCTATAGCCTTCACTGCCTTACCCAAGCATTAATAATAGCGTATATACGTACCAAAGATATCCAAAAGAAGATTTGTATTGGAAACTTCAATAGGAATAGGGTTACGGACTACGGGTCTATTCAAGAAGCAAGCTCTATGGATTTTGATGTAATAAAGAAGCTATTGCAGCTTAAGAAGTATGTGCTATGAATTTATATTTTAACTTGAATTTGGTAAAATATTACTGAACATGAAACTGAATTCTAAAATATATATTGGAGTAATTCGCTACATGTAACTCGATTTTTTTCCTAATTCGATTCGATAGCTCTCTAGAGGTAGGTATGTTATTAACTAATAGAACTTTTTAATTTAAATCAATTTTATATTAAGATGATATGAATAATAAAAGTCCCTAACATTTTAACAGGCACATTTTGTAATTTGTTACATGTGTCTTCTTTTATATGCTAACTTTTATAAGGATATAATAATATTATGTATGTTTGAATTAAATGATCCAGGAAGGTTCTTATGTAACTTGAATTTCTCAATAATTAATAATGCAAAACCAAATCTCTCATACTCTTTAGGAATAATCAGATCGAATTATAAAAAAGTTAAATTTATAACTTTGATTTTGATATTAATGTATATAATTTGGTCTATACCAAAATACAAACATGGATGTAGAAAAAGTTAATAAACTTATATATTTGGCGTTATGTTGGTAGCTACGTACCTTTTTCCGTATTTCACATCATTTAAAACCTGTTTCTCTGGGTCCTATTTTTTGTAAATAAGAAAAAATTGCACCTTTGTTTTCATTGGGAAAATAACATTACACGAAAATTTTATGTATTTTTTAATATCCATTTAATGTCTGCCTTTTTTTCTACCACATTTATAACATACAATGTAACAAAAACACATCAAATTCAAACCATGTTCAATACTACCACCATGAGATATCCGAGAAAATATTCATGTAATTCACAAATCGGGATCAATCAGGTATCAAACCATGGCGTAGTATTTAACACGGTTTGTTACAGATACATTTCAAAGAGATCCATATACTAATTACTAGGTTTACATTCAAGTATCATGTTGAATGTGACAGCTATAAAATTAATATAAGATTTATTCCGTATCTGATAAAAGCAATCTCAGACTCTTTTTTTATGGTTTCTCGATGCTAGCCAGAAGGGCTTCTAATACATCTTAAAAGCGCCTTATACACGGTCCATCCCCGCTGTACGTCAGCTCAATTCTGCGGTGCTGGATGTATCATACTGACTATCGTGCGCGCAACAAGCATGGCATTTAAATCGAACAAAGTTTACGAGAGGTTTAATTATCTTCCTCTATACCTTGTAGTATGCATTATTTGAGGGAAGAGGTTCGAACAAATAGTTATCCATCACGCTGTTCCAGTGCGTGTTGGGTGCGCAATAAGCCTACTAAAAGAGAGCGCCACCGTTGGTGCCCTGAAGGCACTCCTCCGCTGCCGCTCTATGTAAACATTTTGCGCTGATGTCACTTCACCCACTAGACCTTGACGAAATACCATCTCGCAGCCCAAGTGAGCTCTTGCATTTGAATTATCCAAATGCACGACAATTTACAATAAATATAAATAGGAAATAAAGCGAAATTAATAGCTTTCGAATATCAACTTAATCTTGACCGGAAAGGATCTTGGCGAGATTTAATGCAGCTCGCCGTACCATTTCCTCGTCTAAAGCCAATCGTATTGTGACGCGCTCATGTATAGGCGGCTTAGGGAATAGCTACATCTATAGAAGCGTTATCGCATTTGCAGTAACTGAATTTTGTGTTGTCCCTTTACTTTGTTTGATGTATAACCTGTCGCTAAATGGTGTAGCATTGCGAAAAGCTGTTTTGAAATTGCCAGCTTTTCACGGATTTTGTCTGAATTATTTTGTTAAAAACATATAATTGCCACTAATGCAATCTTCCTTACTGTAATCAAAGACATCCGAGTAAGAAACTTTACTAAAATTTACTAATTTACTAAAGAAACTGGGTTGCGGAAAATAAGATTGCCTGCATCGTCCTCTTGGGACATGAGGTAGTGAATCTTTTGCGACAACTTGGTCTAACTATGTGTATTCTTTGAGACAGGTTATATCTGTTCAGTGAGAGTGAATTTAGCTCTGCGTATCGTATTTATTGCTCTAGGTTATCCCGACTGAATAAAGGGAGGCTCATAATCAAGTATCTGTACTATGAATGAAGATGTATTTATTTTTAACATAGTATATTAAAAAGATCATTGAATTATTGTACGTTCAAACGAATGCAATAACGTGGTTGATATTTTTATCACTAATGTTACCAATTCATTAAATATAACATTGATCTAAATATATTTAACATCAATAATATATAAAATAACAATAATAATAATTAAAACAGTAATATATAATACAAGTATACATAATAATTGGCACAGATATTATAAATTATAGTACATGTATTTGTATCTATCTACGCATAATAGGTATAAATTGATATATTAAACATTTTAACATGTTAATATCTATTTGTTTTACAAACATTAAAGATATATACGTTGCTTAATATATATATATACATAGGAGCTCATAATTTGGGATCAATTAATTTATAATTTTTACAATGTTTAATTATATAATTAACTTCTTTACTTAGCGTCTTAGAGTCAATAATAATACAGGTCATTAGATTATTTTATTTGTTACAATATAATACAATAATAATATTATAATACATACATATATTATGTAATATGTTACAGTCATTTTTTTTATCAGAATTCATAATGTGTCTTATAACTATTACTAAAATAGTACTGGTATAATATTTAATATAGTACCTACAATATAAATAATATATTGATATATATATATATATATATATATATATATATATATATATATATTATATATATTCATTACATACAATTAATTAATTATTAACGTTACATCTATGACTAGAATAAATACAGTTTCTCTAACCATTTAGTTTGATTATAGTGTAAATACATACATTTATTTTACACTTTTTTAGGAATAAAACAAAAATTACTAAGGGATATGGCAAAGATATGTAAGTAATTAAAGAACGTGGTCGCTAGAACTACAAGATATCTGATATGTAAATAATTCTTCTAGTCCACTGAAATGTTAAATTTTGTGGCCGTTCCCAGAAGAAGCTTTTTTTTATGTGGGTCTACATATAGATAGCCCGGTATAGAATGGAATAAGTTATAAACGTATAAACATTAAACAAGTAGATTTTTTCTCAATATGTATAAAAGGTCTTTCCGAAAGGACGGCTCACGGCTGACATTTTTGGAGTACTATAAAACAAACAAAAATTAAAATAAAGGTCTGATGTCATTTGCAGCAAAGTTCAATTTTCAAGATAGCGCCCGCAAGACAAGGTTACCCCCTACATATAAAACAATTACTCAGAAACGCAACCGTCAATGTAACATTTCTATGGACTACAGGTTATAAAATATAAACAATTTGGTATAATTTTGGCATCGTTAACAAAATGAACTAACATAACTTAAAATAAACAACATTGAAAGATTAAAACAATCTTCACAAACAATAATCAACAAATCATAAATTATTATTTTCTAAAAGGTACTGGACTCAAAGTTTTCAAGATTTTCAAATTTACAAGACTGTGAACGTTTACTTGGTTGTGTGTCTTGTCCACTGCGAGCGCAGAGCTGCCATCAGATCGCTCCGATTCGGGACCTTTTCGCTGGTTGAGCGTGTGATCGGAGCTCCCGGAGCGAGTTGACTGGGGCCTGGAACGCTGAGAGTGGCTCCGGAGGGTCCGGCCTGTGGCTCAGCCACTTCAGCAGTGCTCTCGGAGGGGCTCACGGGCACTATCAAACGGACGCGGCCGTCTTGACCAGTTGCAGTCAAGGTCCCACTATGGGATAGCGGCCTTATGAATGGCCCCGCAAATTCCGAGCTGCTTGAATCGGAAGATGAACTAGAAGAACTAGATGTGTCGCTGGAACTGGACAGCGAACTTTGCGAATTCCCAAGGCTCATGGCTTGAGCCATGGCTTCTATTTCATCAGCTGTCTTGTTCTTCAGAAAGCTAGAAATATCAGAGTTGCTGAGATGACTTTTCAACGGTGGGATGTTCGGAAACGCGTTGGTGTTTTGATAGAAGAGCTGACCCTTAGCTTTAGTATCTTTATCGTTGCAAACCATAATATCTTTGAATTTCGATATCAAATAAGACTGTATTTGCTCGTTGGACATTGATCCAAAGTTGGGAGCCGAGCTGGGGCCGGCACGCTTCTCAGACGAATCTAGATTCAAGTAGTATTTATTCGGATCAAACTCATCGTCGTCTGAATCCTGGCTCACTTTAGCGCTATTCGTAAAGAAGTCGATGAGGTCATCTTCGTTCCTTGCTGAATTTCCATTACACGATCCTTCCGCTTTTGACCCTTTGTGGGCTCCAGAGGTCTTGGCCTAGAGATTTTGAAATAATTACAGGATATGTATGGGTACATTGTTCGTCTTAAAAATATGTGCTTATTCAGATTGAATTAAACCTTATTCACTCACCAAATTTACTATTAAAAAAATTACCTTTAGAGTTATAAATGTATGTCGAATGTTTTGGTTCAGTTTGGTTTATTTCAATACTGAATTACTGTATAAAATATTACAACAACTAACACTGACAAGGACGACGAACTTTTTTTTTTACTTTGGGAAATGCACTTACGCATCCCCCTCTACGTCATTCACAACTAGACTAAAGCTAAGCAAACGTCTTTTTAGTGAAATTAAAAGGAGTCATTTCAAAACAATGACATTTGCTTTGCTTAAGTTTTACATATAATAAAAATAAAATAATAATAAACATTAGATGCAATTAAAATAACACACACAGCAAACAACAAATGGATTAACCAAATAATTAATGATGAGGTTAAGGCAGAAAACAAAAAAACAGGCACAAAATGAAAACAATTTCACAAAAAAGCAACTTTTCTCGAAATGGAAAGTAAATTGTGTATAGAGATTTATAAGAAATAATCGAAATGTAATAATATATGAAACCGAATATGTAATCGGATATAAATTGTATCATACGAAGTTTTATCAAAACGTTATTCACAACTAAAATATTTGTATATACCGAATAACATTAGTTTAATTGACTAAAATTTTAAACGAAATTTTTAAACAGGCTTTTTTCTCCAGATCAGCGTTTATCGACTCCTCAAAACGTTTTTTCGAAAGAATTTGAACATGGTTTGCCAAAACAAAATGTTTGATTTTTGTCGCGTATCCACGAGGACATTGTTGGCATTGTTGTTATTAATATAAATCTATTTAGACGTGTAGATTGCAGGATAATAAAAAATATTCTTTCAATAAAATAATAGTGACGAAATATAAAAGGATTTAAAAAAAATATTCCACAAATAAAATAAAATAGTTACGAAATATAAAAGAAGCACATGCAAATGAATTACATGAAATTCTATTATTATATTACTAATGTCTGTCTGACCAGAAACATTTTATTATAATGTTCAATTTTTATTATGTTTCAGTAATTTTGAAATGTGGCGATGATTTTGATATCTTTGAATCTTGCCAAAGAAGTTACACTTCTGACACGAATGCTTGGCACACACGCTCTTTTTTTAAATATCTGGTCAGGCTTTGACTCTATGTAAAGTCCACAGTCGTGATATTATAATGTATCTACTATAATTTTGTAGTTTAAACATGATTCACTCTTATTATTATTTTTTCAAATTAAACACACGACTGAGACCCTTCTCTAAGCATAAATTAGTTAATTGTTAAACGGAATTGTTTGTGAAAGTGGTCGTAATAGAAATAAAATACAAATTATATTTGCAACCCTATGTAAATATGATAAAAATGTTATTATTAAATTACTATAAACAACAAACATTTTCCTTTTAAAAATTGAATCTTTTATAAGGCAAACTTGACAACCCTATGTGAAGAAACTTTAACACATTTAACAACCACTTTCACTTTATTTTATATCAAAGAAAGAGAGTATAAATAGGCACATCAAACCAAACTTAAGCGATTGCTGAGGTGGGATTGTAGGTGACATCTAATGTAAGCCCACTGTTTCAATAAATACCTGTGGCAGAAGTGTGAGCCGCTCTGCGTTGATTGGTCGAGGCGATCCCTTCTCGCTCGCTTGTAAATGATCAACTAAGCCCGCAATGTGTTCCAAGAGCTCCCTGTTGTGGACTATCAGTTGATGGGTGCGGGTCTAGAATAAATAAATATTACAAGACAATTTTGGATTGGATTTGGATGTGGATTATGGCATAAGACCTCATTTATATAAATAAAAATGAAAATGATATTTTTTTTTTACTTTTTGGTAAGGCACAAGGAAGGTTCTTCTGGAGACAAAATATTAATATTATTTTTGAGTTTGAGTTTGAGTTTATATGATAATCGTACCTGAGCCTCACACCGAGCCGCCTGTTCTGCAGCAAGCTGATCACGCAACAGCATGAGTTGCGCGACAGCTGCCTGTGTCTGCTGCGACTGCTGCTCCAGCCTCTCCTTCAGCAGCTTCAGTTGGTGCTGGGCGCTGAGCGGGGTGGTAGCGTCATCTGGCAATGGCGGCAGCTCTTTGACCTTTGTGATGCACTCTGGCAGGTCGGGCAAAGTCGGGCTTTGCGGGGGCAGCTGTGGATGTAAAGGTGATTTAGTAGTTTAGGAATACGAAAAATTACTGAAATAAATGAATTTCTAAAGGCTTACCACATTTATTTATGCGATAGAAAAAGAAGAGAACTTGATTAACAAGATTTATATACTTTGTAGCTTATATATTTTACTGCTTACTATATATTTTACTGCTAACTAGAACTGATATGTTCAAAAAATCTATAAACTTTAGGTTACTAAAAAGTCGTTATGTTTATTTCTTTTCCATCTTCACACGTTTTTACTCAGAATATAGCTAATCAATCAGCACAACTACGTATTTAGTTACAATAAAGAACGGAATGAAAATCAACCGTTACAATAAACTCGGAGTAAACAAAAGAAAACCTTAACAAGAAACTCAAAAGATCGTTAACTAAGTTATAATTGAGTCAGTCAAAATTTTATCAGAAAACTTGTTGTTTTCTTTAGTTACGGAGGGATATATGTATATTGTTACAGACCAAGAATTTTTTAAAAAGGTTACTGGCCTTTTTAGACTAATAAAAATATATGGAACGTTGTAGCTTACGATTTTTTCTGATTTTATCGATATAGTTATTTAACATGGTTTTCCATATTAATTACACGGTTGATAAAATGTATAATTTTTTTTGTATTCAACAGTAGGTAGGTATCTATCACATTATCTCATACAGATACAGCCCTTAGTAATATTGTAAACAGAAAAGATATTGTTTATTGTCTATGTTTCTAATGGATATGGATTCTAATGGATAAACTCAAAAAATGAAACTAAGATTATTATTTTGAAAATCTTTAATCAGTTAACTATCTTGACCAAAGCGTTTCCCTTCTTTCACAGATTTTAATAACTCAGGCCCCGGAATCACAGACACAATAGAAAATCTATTGGACCGATCGGGCCGTTCGGGGCTCAATGGGTTAAAATTATGTTCTCAATTTAGAATAATTATAAGTAATGCTTGTATGTATACTTACTATTTAACCTGAACCTAAACATTAATTAACCCTCTGTCCACAAAAGACAAACCTGTCTAGATATATTAAGCGAGCGATTACCCCTAATGGAACGGTTAGACCGACATCGATTCGATCAGTCGTTGACATTGATTAACGTTGACAAGATTCCGTTTACCACAAAACGTAGATTGGAACGCATTCATCAGGTAAATGGCCGACAAACAGTTTGTGAAGGCAACTGTTAAGATATTCGAAACAGTGGTAAAACAGAAATATAAAGACACATCGCGACCGATATACGACAAAAGATAGATATGCGTGAATTTAATTTTAAATTGAAAGTTCCGTAGCATAAGGTTTATTTTACAAGCAATTCATTATAATAGCCAGAGCCCAAGAAAGTCAGACCTTCGTTATTTTATAAAAGCTGAAAGTTTGTCTATGTGTATGTCTCCAACATAGGTAAGAGTTATATAATAAAAAAAAAATAAAAATCTTTATTAACCAAAATATTCAAACATTACATTGTTAATGTGACAACAGTAGGATTAGTTCACAAGGTTGCTAGTACAGTGATGTCCAAACTAGGCTAATGCCTGTATCTTGGATATCAGAAACGGAGTACAGGTCACTTTATTACGACGAATTATACAGTACATCATATAATATTATAATTATTAAAAATGAATGTATTTAATACTTTAATAATATGATGTATTCAGAGGTAATTTTAACAATGATATACTTAAGAACGTTTGGCAAGTTATACTGGAACCATGAACGTCTTAAATGTATTTCAACGGGGAAATAGCTTAACAATTAATAGTAGTCTACAATGACGAATGATATAGCAATTTCTCGGTGTAATATCTGAAAGGGGACAAAGCTGTGATGTATTCCTGTATTACCTGACCTAGTGAAACGTGTACATTGTACAAAGGACCGAATATCTTAAGAAGGAATATAGCTATTCATATTAGATTTGTGAACAATGAACTAGATTTGATAACCAATTTTACTATAATATAGAAAGGTATATCGAAGCGCTTTCAATTTAAAATAGCGGTGTACTTTATAAACAAACTGCTAGGGTATAATAGATTTTTAAATACTTTGAGCTGATTCTGCTTACAGCGCAAGATATTGCACTATACTGTAGAGTCTCTGAGTTTTGATGTTATTATACTTAATTGAAGTTCTGTATCGAAGCGAAACTCTATCAAAATATCGTTGGTTCTAAGAAAACATTATCCAGAAACCCTCAATAATATTATCGTCCCATTTCCACATGGGGGAGTGTTACATACTAAAAATATCGAGTTTCCACAGGTGTATTCGTGCCAAAAATATTGGTTTTATTTACCTGACATACAATATTTGCATAGCAAAGCGGATCGGACCCTATACATTCTTTGTGTGAGCTGAAACTTTGGTCTTTGCATAATGACAAACCGTCGAATGCTTGTGATTTGCATCTAGCGTCTTTTCAAATGCAAATAGTTTCTGAAAGGGTTCGTAAAATTTTAGCATAATTTGACGGAATTGAAGGAATTTATTTTTCAATCTGTGCAATCTCCCTTTATTCCTAAAAGTTTAAAGGTTGGTACCGCAATAGGTTCTGTCTATAGTGCGAGGCTTTATCTGATGCTTACATAATATTACATCCTTAAAATATAAAAGTTTTATTGATACTGACTTCAACGCAAGAAAAAAAATATAGCTAATAATAATTCTGCCCAATCTTTATAATATCTAGTACATACAAAAAAAATATAAGAAGACTTGTAATTGCTTTAAAATGCTTTTATCAATTTTTCACAAAACACACGGGATCGGGAACTATGCGGGTTTTCCTTTGACTTAATACGTAAGCGGAACCACGAGCGAATATCTCTAGTATTAGATATACTGGTTGCACTCTTTCCTATTATATTTATTTTAAATACATCTTCAAAGAATATCCTATTTAGAAGTTGTTTATAAACAATTTATCAATTACAAAGCACTGGTTTTTATCGCTCTTGTCAATTCAAACACATTCAATTTTAAATGCGTAATTCATCGAATTAGATTATTAAGAAACTCTCTGATTTAACAGAGTTGGACTGTTAAAATAATTATATGCAATAATCTTATTTAAAACATCAAAAAATCGAAAATCGTGTAGTACGTGTATAATTTAACATTGCTTGTAGTTAAAAGTTACAAAGAAAAATAATAAATTAAATTCATACAATTAAATATGGTTATTTATTTAAGCTGCACTGTAAAACTTTTTTGTATGATCGCCAAGGTACCTACATTATAAATAAATAAAAGGTGTTCTAGGATTGCAGCAATCCATGTTTAATTATTATTTCAGTTACCTGTATCTTTCGGTATTTCAGCAGGAATTATAATTTATTTATGATCTTAAGGTTGGTTACATAATTTATATTTTACTAGCTTTCCGCCCGCGGCTTCGGCCGCGTTTTCAAAGAAAAACCCGTTCCCGTTGGATTTCCGGGATAAAACCTATCCTATGTCCTTTCTCGGGTATCAAAATATCTCTGTACCAAATTCCATGCAAATTAGGCGTGATTGAGTAACAGACAGAGTTACTTTCGCATTTATAATATTAGTATGGATGGACGAATATTTTTATTTTTTAAGTCCTACCCTGTCTGTTTACTGATTAGTTCAAATCCCACTTCCTAGAGAGTGTTACGTCAAGATTGGTTGAGCCAAAAGTTCTTACTCCCAATGATATTATTATAGATTTGATTTATTATTATACTTCTCTAGATTCGATGTGGGAGAGCGTTATTATGAGTATATTCTATTTTCAGTTTTGATATTGTTTCTATTTTTATTAAGTGGAAATTGTATAAATGCCACGATCCAATAATATATTGTGTATGATACCATCTCAATTTATTATGACGTGTGAGGTAAGACTGTATTTTTCCTTAATCAAGAAAAGAATATACATATACATATAGATATAGTATAGAATAGATATAGAATATAATATTTGAGTAGTTGTCGTGACGTACGGCTTAATTACCTTTGAAATGTAAAAATATCGATTACTCAGGTTTTTATTTCTAGAATTTAATGAAAAGAAGAACTTAGGTACCTAATCACGTAAGTATAGTAAAATCTCTTAGAATTATAAGATGAATAACAAGCATATAATAATTATATATCGAAACTGTTTAATTTTTTTCCCGTCAATTCTATGAACAAGTCTTTGATTTATACTGAAAAGAATATCATGGGCTTCTTTTTAATAATTAATGTCCCTTCAGTGGAGCGACAAAGTGATTTTTACGACGGCTATTAATATTCCACAATGACGTAAATTCTGTGGCTTCAATAATCTTCTTTACCGTTTATTAATTGATTTCATTTTTCAATTTTTCCTGAGGGGAAAATGATTATTCTTCACTTCCAAGAACACATAAATTACTTTAATATTCGTTTATTTTTGCGGCATCTTATTATTAGGTTTATTATTGGCGCCTCGTATTAATCTTTTTCGTGGAAGATATATTCGAAATTCCTTCATATTGGGTTAAATTTATTGTACAATAGAATTATATCATTATCATTCTTTATGAATAATACTCTATATGTAACTAAGATTAAAACTAACTATTGTGTCATATTTATATGCAGGATCATAATATACATATTGTAGATACAAACCTACACCAAAAACTTAGAAAAATAGATATATGTCGAAATTTACAGACACTATTTGTAAAAGCTCTTAATCACTTAGTCAGATTCAACTGAATACATATGTGTGGAAAAATATTCATAGACAAATAGTTTGTTATAAACAATCTGCAAACTGTGCCTGGTATAAGCGGCTTTTATTTTCTGACTGAAACTGAGGTTGTTTTTAATTGTGTTTGCACCCAATGCGTATCACAAAGGCTTTGAAAACTGTCATGTTTGAATAGAAGCGGATCAATCATGCTTGGTTTTAGTTTCGATAACATTTTTGAAAGCTTTTAAAATACTCTATGTTCGCTTCAATCAAATGTAAGCGAAAAATATAAAAGGGAAATGCATGTAAGCAAATAGTTTAAAAATTGACATCACAAACGATAGAGCGCGTCGTTTCAACATTTTTAAAGATATTTAATGAATTGAATACTAGACAATATTCAATGCAAGAATACCTATCCGGTATTTCAATTTGGTCTAACCCAGCCGGGAGATAAGTTATTGCGAGAGCTTGCCAAAAATTAAGAGCAATGTTTCTACAGAATCTACGATAACTCACGACTGGTTTACGTACGGTGGACGAACTTGCGTCCAATTTGAAACACTGATCTATGACATGAATTATGAAATCCAAAAAATATGAATAAAATAAATAAGAAGGGTGTCCTGTGTTCGATTCCCGGTGGAGAAGAAGAAAAAAAAATGTCTTGGTCTGGCAGGACACAGAAGGCTGATCACCTACTTATCCCTAAAGAAAATCGATCGGTGAAACAGATGTATAATGCCCCTTACCCCACTAAGGGACACGGGACTTCGCTTTACCTAACTTATTTGCTTCTATAATACTACTTTTACTTACGGGGGGCAATTTCCTGCTTTCCTTCTTTGGCGGCGGCCGCGGCGGTGGCGGCTTGTTCAGGTTCAGCGTCCGCGGTCGCTGGTGGACCTGGGCTCGCTCCTGGCGGTTCAGCCCTGACGTGGACGCTTCGCACTCTGACGCAACATCTGATGTACCAGCTAAAAATTCTAGTTTAAGTACGGAGTCTTATGCATAATATAGCAAAACGGCAGAAATAAGGTTGTACGCCTACACCATTATACGCAATATACAGTTTTATTTTTTCTTACTTAAGATAAATACAGTGCAGATAAAAAGGACATATTAATGTTTGAAGAACGATGGTGACATCAGTTGAAAGAAAACTAGTTTTGATAAAGAACAACGCATTACATTTAGCTAAGTTTATGAGAAAAGTTTTGCGTCGAACAAGAAATAGTCGAGAGCTTTAAGCATGTACAGTTTAAAGTGGAAAAACGTTTTAAAAAGTTTTATCAATTATCAATTTATATCATATGATACTAAAATAAATTTGATTTAATAATCCCATTTCATTATTAAGTTTAAATGATATTTAATAAATTTACGTTTTTCACATGATATTTTAAAATCAAAGTAAATATCAAAAATGTATTCATTGAAACGGATTTATTAAAAAGCGCAGCTATTAAAATGTGGATATGTAAAATTCATACGCATCATAGACAATCAAAGAGATTTCAGCTCTTTGAACGAACATGACACGGATAGACACGAAGTGGGTGTATTGTATTTCGAGACACGTTTGTTGCATTTTGCTTCTACATTCGCAAATACATTTCATACGTGTTCAGGATTTTACATCGAGCGAACTTCATTTGTATTGTAATATCCGCTATTCAGTGGCTGAAAAGCTTCATGTAAATATGAGATACACGTCCCGTATTAGCGCATATTGTATGCCAATAAACGTAGCAATGAGACCAATTGTTAGCTTGGTTTTAAAGTTTGTTTCTGGAATACGGGATTCGATGTAAAACAGTAGTTGATTGAGTATGTGAATATGCTTGGACATGAATTGCATAAAAGCTCGCAGTGTTATCAGGGAAATATAAGGGTTTTTGTTTTAGTGAAACTTCTTTATGCGTGTTAAGAGTAAAATTTTAAGGTCGCCTCATGGCCGCCGTAAAGTGTAAGACTATGATGTAAGGCGATGATTTTGGTATCTTAGAATCTTGCCAAAGAAGTTCCACTCCTGACACGTTTGCTTTTTAGTTATTTTTTTCTTTACAACATACATATTAAAGAGTGTCTGTAAACGTATTGCGGCTAACTACCCTTCGGGATACATCAAAGTTAAGGCGATCATTAAGTTAGTTTCAACCTTAGGTTTCAACCTCCCAGTTTTGATGCCACCGAAGCTATTAAATGTCCTTGTAAAAGATAAAATTATTGTGCACTAGAGTCTTTGGGCCTAGGAAACTTTGTATGCTAGTTTTATACACATTAGCTGCAGTCATCTATTGATAATATTTTTTAATGTTTGGTTTATTAGAAATGTAAAATAAAAAATGTAATATTAGTCCAGCGCAATGCGAAAAAGTTTACCTATTATTTTTTTACTTGACTTTGCAGTTTTCTTGCTTACTTTGTTTTTGCAGTTAAAACAAAACGTGATCCAACTTTAAATATAATAAAGATTAATACTTCTACTTGTATCCGTATATTATAATTGAAAAGACCATAAAATAATGTCCTAACCAATCGGGTATAAATGCATTATAAAATTTATTCCTAATTTTCAAATATCTCACGATGTTAAGATATACCTACAGATATTAGAATACATCGTGATGTGTATTATTATCTAAAGAACATATAGAGGTGGTAGTTGGTACGTATTAAGCAGACAGCCTGGTGATATTCTCTCATTCAACGGAGTTGGAACAATTTCGTACAATTAGTCTCAATTGAATATCTTCATTCATTCAACGCTGTCTAGGCGAAGCCTGCAATCGAAATAGTATGTAGTGTTAAATTGACTTTCAATATCGGTAGAAGAACAAGTTAATTCGTGAAAATCCTGCTTTCTAGATCTTATAGACGGCATAATACTGAGTCGTTATTTAACCGATATATTTAAAAGTTCTAAATATTTCTTCGGTAGCAGACTAAACGATAATCACAATTGGATTTTTAAATGCACGAAGCTTACAAACAAAGATGAAAAGTTCAAATAAATATTGCATAAGACTAAATAACTACAATATACATTTAAAATTCTTGATTAGAGGATTTCAAGTGGGAAGGAATCAGCGACGAATTAAACTAAACCTATAATTTGAATAAATCAAATCGTTAGTTAATCCATTTAAAAGGTGGTTTGTACTTTGACATTCAACTATTGACCATGACGTGCGGTTAAAGTCGCACGACAGTAACCAAATGGAGTGCATTTAAATGAAGCTGCAACTATTATATGGGGTACTAATGAATAAAGTTATTCAAACCGTGTAATAAAGCTCTTTTACTGCTGCTGGATTAAATGTTCATATTTTATAACGCAATTTGTAATGTTATGGTTCTGTGGATTATCTATCGAACAAATACGTACGATAAATTAAAAATAAGATTTTTTGTTATATATATTTTTCATGAAATAGGAAATGCATATCAAATTATAAAAAATAAGAATAATAAGCGATTTGTTGTTTTGTGTTGAGTTTGAAGTCGAAAGAGCAGAATATATTTTTATTAAGAGTCACATGTGAAAATGAAATATATTAACGTGTCTGGGAGAAAACCCACGGGACACAAGCAATACTGTATGTGGGTATGTAATATATGGTTAAACGTGAAATTTTTTAAAAATCTATATAAAACTACTTTTTTTAAACTTAAAAATTAAAATGTTTGTTTAGCAGGATGAAGAATGTTAAGATTTTAGTTGCCGGTAACACAATGGATTTGGGAAGGATACTAAACAGTGGGTTGAAAGATATGTAAGAATCCAATAGCTTCGTGATATAAAAATACATAGAATCTCTGAATGCTCTGAGTAGCGTGAACCTAGGTTATTTGTAATTTTATTACATAGAATATGCACAGATTACGTCAACTAATAACGTCACATCACCTGATTTATAGACTCAAGTTAGTTGAAAGATCGTTAATTTAAATCTTATACGACATGTTTATTAAATTCTGAATGTGTGGCAAAGTTTCATATAAAACACAAGTTCGAAGCTGAAATAAAAGTATTAAGTATGACGTCAATTTAACTACATTTAAGCTTTGATCGTGACTACGTGCTCTTGTATATTCTCAGTGAATACATAATGAATATCTTCAATATTTATTAAGAAAAAATATCAAAATATTATTAACTTGTCACTGCTAGAAAATATGAAAATATTATTAAGTTTAAGTATAGTGTGTACCAGTGTACACATTATGTTTACTACATTCACACGTAAACACGTATAGTTTATACGACTCGCATGTATGAACAATTTTTTACTCTCTGATGTTTGAATTTGAGGTCTTATATTTATATGCAGTATATTAAGAATACACTGATTAAATAATAATCTTTTGGAAACACAGAAAAAGTGGGGCAGCCCTATTTCAAGTAAGCTAATTTCAGAGAAAATTAGTCAGCTACTTGAAAAATCTTTAATTTATCCTAGCTACAGTACACAGTTCCTTGTCTATAAATAACCCTTAACAGAAGAAAATTTGGCTTTATACAATTCACAATTTAAAATATTAATATTTTAGTTATTGCAAAGAGTAAATGCGAGGAATTGCAACATTGAAAGTTTCTGTGCAAAAATCTTTACTTTAAACTCTCCTACTATGTCCAACGTAATATATGACTTTACAATGTTAATATTTCTAAAGGCTAATTATAATCCGCCCACGTTGAAAAGGTGATAATAAAGTTAGTTACGTTTTACATCATCGCACTATGATGGGTTAGATTTATATGCATTGACTTGGAATTATGGTGTTCGTCGTTACTGAGAATTAACGGGTTTTTATGTATCATAAAAACCCGGATTATAATTAGCCTTTAGAAATATTGGGGTTGTAAAGTCATAGATATAGAATGAGTATTCTTATCATTTAGTACCTAATGTTATATTAGTTTTAGCTATAGAATCTATTTTCATGTCTTTAAGTAGGATGGTAATGAATTTACTCAAGAAAATATGATTTGCTAAATACCTATAATCAACCGTTTTAGGAATATTGACTGCGAGAACAGTGATATATTAAATAAACAATAAAGATCATTTATTAAAAAAATTACCTAACTAACTTAAAGTATATACTTATACAAAAATAATCTTTAAAATAGTGAAAAAATTAATCGTTACAAACATAAAAATTGGAATCAATTGTACTATATTCTTCTAACACCCCAAATATATTTAGCGGAAGAGAATAAAAAATAAGTAGGACACAATAACTCGATACAAGATATTATAGTTTTAATAACAATGCTGAAGAGTATCCCGATCGTTTCAAATTATTTCTCATTTATTCCGACGCTTTGTTATCTTTATTTTTCCTCGTAATAAAGGGAAATTTATTAAGAAACAAGAGTACACTCTGAACGACTGAATGTTATTTAACAGCCAATAAACCTTGCTGTATTAGGGTTCCTACAAGCCTTATTAGACGCAGAGGAATTATGTTACTGTTACGGTTTTCTTTGCAATTAAACTGTATTTATGGATACTCGTGGAGAATAAAATAACACTGATTGGTGAATTGAGCTGCTGTTGAGCTTTGGCAGGCAGACGATAACGTATGACGTTTTGTTTGTTTTATTTTTAACGGAAATGAGGGTGAAGGAAAATTTTAATTGGATGTAAAGAGGAATAAACTTTATAAGAGTTTATAATCTTATCTTATCTTATCTTAATATAATATATAAATCTCGTGTCACAATGTTTGTCCTCAATGGACTCCTAAACCACTTAACCGATTATAATAAAATTCGCACACCATGTGCAGTTCGATCCAACTTGAGAGATATGATAGTTTAAACATGTAGGTACCACGGGCGAAGCCGGGGAGGACCGCTAGTTTTTATATGTAAAAAGATAATTTGAATTTGCTTATGTTTGAAATGTAACTGAAATCTGTACATAGAGTTACTTATAAATGTAATATTTCATTTAGTATACTAAAATTTTCATACTATACAGCTTTTAAACATGTTGTTACGAATTAATACATATTCATTACTCGAGAATATTGGGATCGTTTCGTTGAAATGTCACACATCGTCATGTCGTAACTGCAACGCCAACAAATATTATTTTCACGCATTTTCACGCTTAATAATTTCATCAAACGTCAAAAAATGTCTCTTGAAGGCAATAAAGTACATGCGCAGTAAAACTTTAACTGCCGTCTCGTTGGATGATGTCCCTCAATAATTATGATTCAAATACTTGGCACATTTCAGTTATAGATTTACGATTGTACGCTCAATGACCTGGACGACTTCGGCGTAAAATAAAATGGAAACAAAGCCACGTTATGGCTTTATTCCTGAATCTGGATCGCCGAATGACGTGGATACTTAGATATAAGGGTTATAAAAACTTTGACATCAGGTGAGCTATTTAGGCTTTTTAGAAGGGCTGTTTTTATGGTGTAGTCCAATTTTTGAATTTATTTTATCGTTTTGTATAGAGCCAAGAATTTACCTTAGAGACTTTGGTATATGTATAATAATAAGTGTCATGTAGATTTTAGGACAAAAGGTAGTCGCCTTTATCCTCGCCACTAAGAATTTTGGGTCAATGCTTGCAATTCAACAATTTCCAGGAGTTAGTTCCACATTATACGATTATTTTACGCTATTGTATTTAAAGCAATAATTCGACTATTTCTTGTAGACGACAAAGTTTTCAGCACCTGCCTGTTTGTGAAATGCAGAGATAAATAAAAAATTGCAAATTACATGCGTTTCCATGTACAACAATACATCTGTCACCATCGTTCTGTTTAAAATGTAACATTCGCTTAATTTTTAACGTTCGCCGTGCCAAAAAGCGAGCAACACAGTGACAAATTATAAGCAATTTTTATCTTTCGCCGTGCGAAACAGTAAACGCCAGCAATACATAATACTGAGAAATGAAACTACGTGGGCGGGAAATGAACAGGATGTCAACTGCAGTTAGGGGAAACGGTTGGCATAAAGATGGAGTAAATAAACAATTGCGTGGAGCCGTATGGAGCGTATACGGAATCGCAGGAGCGCAGGGGACTGGCTACTGTGCCCAGAAACAAAATGCAACTACTAAATAATGACTGCGGTTCCGTATACGCTCTTTATGCGCACAAATATCTAGACAAATCGTCCAGAATACTAATTGTAACAGTTAAATACCTTTGGATGTGCTGGGCTCGCTTGGGTTGTAGAAGACTGGCGCATCTACTGCCGACGACGTCGATGGCGTCTCGCTCTCTGGGCTATTTATCTGCATCTTATGGCACACCTCGAATGCCTGCCCCACTGTGCGCACGATGTCCATTGCTTGGCCCTGGGAACAAATACCGGCCGGCATGTCTGAGTTTGTGATCTTTGGTATGGTGCTTTTTGGGGTTAGCAAGAAAAATGTTAGGAAGTCTCAGGTCAACCCAGAGTTAATCAGCTAGTTTGTTAAAATATTGTTAGAGTACATTTATTAATGTTTTAGTTTACAAACATTATCTATTGATAGAATGCGAATAACAGCATATTGTTAGTATCGAACTAATTATGCATTAGTAATTAAAAAATATATAATACGAGCTAACTAGTTAATAAGAGTCAAGTTCGTTAGGAAGAGTGCTCATTCAACTGAATAATATGATAAAAAAGGGGCGAGTAAGTAATTAATAGATATTAATCGAATTATGTTTAACCCCGGGGCCCAAACCCCGCGTATCTGGAAAAGTTAGTGCATAATATGTTTTAGTATTGCTAACTTATAAATACCAACGACATTCAAACATGCCAATTTGTGAATTCGCAAATATGCTATCACTCAAAATGAACAGATTCTGAAGTAAAGCCATGTTTATTAACGAGTAATTAGGATACATGTGGACGAATGACTTTAATCTGTTAATTAACAGCTTCGCTTATCTCATATCAAACACGTAATAAATTTAACAAATTGGATTGCTGTTAACACAGCTACCGCGGCATTTGATGTTCAGAATTTAAAAGGACATGATATCATTTTATTCCTATGTAAATAGGACAATGTGTCCATATTCCAATATAATTAGTTACAAACGCAGTAAACAATTGTTTAGGATTGCAGGCTATAATTTTAGATGCATTAATTATCAGTAACACAGTTATTATACTCCACACAATACCGCTTTGATATAGATTCCAATACAAATTGCAAATTACACCCACTGAATTCAAATTTCTAATTAATATCTAATAAATCTGCCGTAAAATAGCTCGAATAGCGACAAATAAATGATCATACACAATTTACCATAGAAATCTAAATAACAAGACACATAGAAGTGCTATAATGTCATAATTCGTATAAAAACCGCTGTCGCCAAAATCAACACATTCAAACCGAAAGCTAAACAGTACACACAAGTAAACTATGCCTTTTATTGGACAGCTTGATTTTAGTGAAAACTAACTTATCTATTAAATTAAGCTTTTGAATATGTATCCTAACGCACGAATTTACGGTTTATTTTAGAATAACATCCCTAAGTATATGAGACTTTTTGCTCCAATACGAACAAACGTGATAATAAGAATGGTCGACTGTGTCATTCATTGTTATTTCGATTACTATGGTGACACTCGTAATACTTGTAAATATTCTATAATTTTAAGGAAAAACGGCATTATTTCTAAAAAAAATATTTTCCGATGAAATATTATTCCTTTATAAGTATAATTACAACTTGTGGAAGAATTTCCGCAATGGGAATTGCTGAAACACACCATGTATACACTCATACGTCTCCAGAGCAACTGAACAGTGACGAATGCACTGGTGATGTGCAAATCACCTGAGTGGCGACAAGGTCACGCACGCTTACGACTTCTAGTGTCTTGTTATTTAGATTTCTATGCAATTTACAGTAAAGTACTAATCACATCGTTTAACGTCAGTTAAGACACATCAAATAATTATATTAAATAAAATAACGATTTAAGTGCAATCGTATAATCCACCCAGAAATAATACACAGCCATCAATAGCTTGTTATAATTAGTTTTGGCACTTTTGGCATAATTCAAAACGTAGGCGGATATCCCAGTAGATAGTAGGATATATAAATCTTTGCGAAAACATGACAAAATATACATTAACTATCTTTACAGATCTTATTTGGAAATGATTTATGGCATATCATATATTATTACATTTGATGTCGATGATTAATATTTGTGTTATTGCTTGTTTGATAACGATCTTGCGAAAGCTTTTTTTAATATTTTGTTTGTATGTATTTGATTTGTTTTATTATTGTAGGAGTAACTTTGGTAACAATTGTGACAATTTTTTTTAACTTTTCGATGCAGTATCAAATACGATAATTAATGAAGTAGTTAAATAAATAAAAAGTGTTACTTTCGATTTGTCGATTAAATATCGGCTATCTTGATCAGGCGTTACAGTTTCGTCTCTGCGATCTACGCGCTTACAAGAGATTTCTATCGCCGGTTAATCACAAGGCTACAATTTATTCTTGCGCCAAAAAAGGCAAATCATTAAGTATAATACATACTTATAACAAAGTTAACGAAGAACGTTTGATGTTTCTATGCAGCGTGTTGTCGCTCACAACAAACTGTCACGTCTCACGCTGTCAGAAACAAAGGCTTGCGTAAACCACCTCTAAACTGAATATCGGGCAAGGTGACGCGAAAATTGAAATCCCGTCGAATTTGATGTAACGTAAAACACTTCCAAAATTGTGACATCATTTTTTTCGTGCGCATTTTTGCCGCGAACTTTTTAATTTTGTAATGCGTTCGAATTTTGAATTCTTTTTAATTTTGAATTGCTGTTAGAGAGAGATGGCGATATATTAAATTATTTTTTAATCTATTGTTTATGCCAGTGTTAAATAAACCAAAATTTTATTTTGAAATGGTAACAAAAAAAAGAGATTGAGTGAGAGACCCTATTATATTTTAATAATAATTAACGACATGTATTTTTCTTCACACTAGCAACTATGTAGTAAGAAAAATCTCTGTTTTTTTTAAGATCTACATATTTTTATAATCACGCGGCATTATTTCCCGCGGAAAAAAATGTATAAAAAATATAAAAATAGACTTAATAATTATTTAGGACCTACAATATTTATTCATAATTAACTCATAATATTGTTTCTCTCAGTAAAATTCAGGTGTTTCCAGCCGTTTTCTTCAATGGTTATAACCGAAGACTAAATAATGTAGGCGCAAACTGCAAAGGGTCTTAGAAGTTAGAATTAGCGGGAGTATCCATCAGTGTAGGTAATAGATATTGGGCGCAAAAGTAATTATTTACAATGTGGTTAGGTATAAATTCGTACGGTTAAGATAAATCGTTTTATGAAAGCCTATTTTTAAATAGATAAACAGATGAGTAGAAATATGAAATTGAGATAAGTAGTTTATATTACTGAATAATTAGTTAATAGTGTTATTAAATTGTTATGTTTAATATTTAAACATTAAAAAACAATACAACGATTCTATAATTGAGTTGATTAAACAAACTTGAGTTTGTAATTAATATGAAGGGTATTTTTTTTTGATAAGTAAATCCACGTTTTAAGCAATGTATACAGACATTTAATTGAGCAAAAAATAATAAATGAATAAATAATAGAAGTAGTATATGTTGTTGAAGTTCAATATCAAATGAAAATAACTTTGTTGACATTGGCCGTTGACCGCGAAATCCATTTTCAAAATAAGGAAAATAATTGAATAAACATTCGTTCTGAAACGACATACGAATGTAAACAAATGAATAATGATTTTATTTGTATTTAATTTAATTTATCTGGCAGTTCTTTATTATGCCATTAAACTATTTAAATTTTAATGCATGTAGATATTTTTTATAAATATAGATAATTATCAACGCCTTTTAGTATCTCTAATATTTAAACAAAAAAATTAATTGTAATTCTTATTTTTATATTCTTGTTTTTATTAATAGCTTCACCATTATAGGTTTAGCCATTAGTGCATTCATATTATTATGTACCTAGTGATGTACTTAAATTACATACCCGCATAGGTTTGATTACTTACTTAAAAGTTTGTGTATAGGTTGAATTCGTGCTGATCCTTTGATAAAAGAAAGGACATTATATTTTATTGAGTTATGCCAATATGGGCATATTGGCATAATATAGCTTCGACTATAAATTGTCTTTAGATGCATTATTATCAAGAAGGTCTCTACAATATGCAGTCCCTATGTTATTTTTTTGTTTTATAAGTATTAGATAACACAACATTCAAATTAAAATAATGTTTAGGATAAGGCCCTTTTAGCTACAAGTGTTTATCGGACGGAAAAAAACAAATGCAGAAAAAGTTCTAATCGGACATATTGAATCGGAGTTTTACAAACTTATGAAAAACAATAGTAAGGAATTATCAGACTTGGAACACTGTTTTATGTTACTGACAATGTATTATACGCCTGCAAGACAAATGAGACGTTACAACTTAACGTCCATCTTCATGAACGTGTAATAGTAGCAGACAATAGACATTATAGGCTTAAACGGTGGTCATAACTCAAATTAAATGAAAACCCCCTGACCCCTTTTAGTTTAATAACATAGAATAATAATTATTAATTATTATAGTCTCTATAATACGAAGATACGAGGCAAACAAATAACAGGAGAAATAGAATAAAATAGATTCTGTGGTAAGTACTTCTTCAAACAACAACACTCATTATTGTCAATAGTAATGGAATACGTGTCCAATCAAATAAAACGTGAATTCATTTAACACTAGAGCGAATTGAAGCGAACACATCCAGAAGGTCAAGGACGAGCATAATTGGAGTTCAATTCGGAATCTCAACACGTGTTTATTGACTTGCAATTAATATTGATACGGAACTAATCAAAGTTATGTGTGCCTTTCTATCTCCCGTGATACACGTGCAGGTCCCTACAGTGCGAAAAGCGTATGGATGTGGTATAACAAAATGACGTCACGCGCGCTTTCCTAGGCCAAGATTTTCGTGGCGCGGCTAGTCACCACATCAAGCCGCATCTTTTTTTTGTGTGGTGATTCTCAATGTTAGCCAGAAGGGCTACTACATTTTAACGCGGACGCGTGGGTGAACTGAAGGTTCACCCTGGTAGCGACATGCGCAAGGGCTTCCCCTCTTGACGGGGATCTCGAACCTCGGCTTTGGCTGTCGCTTGAGTGGAGGAGGCCGGTAGGGCCCTAGTCGGACGGACGCTCACCCGGGTAGGCGATCAAGCCGCATCGCTAGCCTATTTACACAGGTGACTAAAATTGCATGCGACTCGAACGTTTTCTTCGAAAATGTTGAGAAGAATAGGTGTTCGTGCCGATGCATTCTGAGCCGCTTCGCGCAGCAATTGCTTCGCGAGGCTGCTCGCTCTGTGTGGAACCGCCTTATAAAGTATGAGCTAAACAACATTGCACAAAGTATAGACAGCGTCAAAATTATTGAAGAGCAATCGTTGGCTGTTATCCAATAATCGTTGGAAAAAATCGTTTTTAACTCTATATTTGTTGAGTAAATGGGATTGTTGATATTTCAGCGTACTTCGACTGTATGAATATAAACGCATCTCTTGGGATTCGTGCGTGAGGTAAACAATCTAGTATTCGACGGTGAATATTTTATGTTCGTAAACGTGTGCCCTTAATGTGTGTATTGATTGTTAAATTATACAGGCAAATGTGTTAATAAACATTGGATCATATATATTTTTCCAAAAAAACTACAGTATTTAACATATAAAAAAACACATTCAAAATTGTCTATCCAATTGATTTTATACAGTCTCTCATACAAATTATATTCCCTTAGCAACCAAACCGATCCATCCATCATCTTCAACTTAACGCGCTTACCGAACATATTCGTAAACACATCATAATATTACGAAACATTAACACTTTGTTTACTCACAAATTTATAAATTATCAACGGTTTTCTCTCGCGGGAAATGCAGCAAAATTATTTATAGTTGTTTATTGCTTTTAATATTTAACATATATAATATTAAAAATTATACCTGACAAAGGTAAAATATTTAAAAAAATGTTGAAAATGTCTGGTCGAATAATTTTAAATAATTAGATCTGCTCATGTTTATGAATTCGCGTATAATATTTGTAGTTGAAAATGTTTCCGTTAAGATAATATTCATTGATAAAATACTGTAAGTGTACATATGGAATATTTTCTTAAGAAACTTCAATAAAATTGTAGAAAGCTTACAATAAAATAACAATTGTTTATAAATACCACTAATGGTGTGAAATAGGTGGTATTTTGTTTTTGTGTTGATCTTGAAGGTAAGCTCTCTTGGCTCGTACTCCACACGTAGTTCAGTTGTGTGCCTTGCATTTAAGGTGAAGAAAATTCAACTCCTATTTGCTGATAGAAATAGAGGTTATATAAATGTATTTTCTTGTACGAAATCCATAATTGGAGTGTGGGGATTTGGAAAATTTTATGAGGTGTGACTCTTTTTTGAAGGTGGGGACCTTTTACGGGATAAGTAGCCTTTTATGTACCGATCGGCCCCGTAATATTATTATAGCGACGTACGTATTAAGAAAAATCTAAATATTCATCTTCATTCACCAGGTGATCCAATCCATGATTTTTGTAGTAAGACGCATGCACTAAGTACTTAACGGGCCAGGAAATGATGTTCCTAAATATAAAATATCTAAGTTTATCTACTAATATTATAAAGAGGAAAAGTTTGTAATTATGTAATTATGTATGTATGGCTTTCAAGCACAAACCTCTCAACCGATTTTTATTAAATTTGGCACAGACAATCTTTAGATCCTGAGAAAGAACATAGGCTACATTTTATTGCGAAATATGTACCACGGGCGAAGCCGGGGCGGACCGCTAGTTAATAATATTTATAATTACTTTTTAATCCTTTGGTAGGTGTAGATTTTAGTCTTCAAATACTCATGTGTAATTTTTTTTTCCGTACGACCTAGTGTACTAATAACATTAAGTAGTTATAATTTTTTTATTGGTACCAAAAATAGTTTATGTATATTGGTCAACTAATGTCATTGCATTAGATACATAAACACAACATAAATCGTCAACTTGATGTATTTACACTTATAGCATTTCCATTCGAAGCGTGTAAGAAACTAGATTAGGGAGACGGTTCCAGGGTGGAATACGAATGAATTGATTTTTCTTCGCATTGACAAGGGTATCTGTCAGATAGGTGTTTCTTTGTTTTGTAGGAATTCGCTCCGTATAATTATAGTAAAAAAAGTTATAATTTATACCATAATTGACGGGATTGATTGATTGATTTGGGACCAAGTATTTTTGTGCGTTTTGTATGACTACAATATTAGACGAGAATGAAGGAAAAAGAAAAGGTCTATTAGATTTAGAAAATTGTTCTATGACTTGCACAAAATGTGTGAGACTTTTCTATTAACATTTCTTCTGTAAATTTAACGTGCGCTGTATGAAAACGTGTCTAGATATGAAAGACATCTGAGTTATTTCAGACTAAGCTCTGAGTAAAAAAATTCGACTCGTATTTTCATTATTCAACCTAGACCTATTTTTAATCGGAAGACGCGCTCATCTATTAAAATATCAGGTGATTAAAATTAAGAATTTTTACTTCAGTATAGCTTATCTCATGTAGATAATTACATTCTGAAACTACCAATTCTAGCTTGTAAAAGTGAAACTTCTATAAGCGCGTTGATAGTAAAATTTCAAGATCGCGACATGGCTATACTTGCTGCACGCCATGGAGTAAGGCGACGTTTTTGGTATCTTTGAATCTTGCTACAGAAGTTTCACTTCTAACAAGTGTGCTCGGCACACATGCTTTTTTTTAAAATACTTAATTTTCACACTAATAGCGCTTCAAAAGTGCAAAATTTTCCACCACAATCACCTGCACCTTTGCGAAAAGTCTCCCACTAAAATACTTCCCAGAACGTAAATTTGTCTTTCCATTACCCATGTTTACATCGCAAACGATAAAATAAAAAGCTTTGTAGTTACTTCGCCTACGCTTGCGTTAGCAGTCAATGTAGGTACCTCAGAATACGAAGGATTATTATCAGTCACAGAATGAAAGGATTTTTAATTGCTGAGAATTATTCCGTTTGGTTATCCACCAGTGTAAAAGACTGGATGCGACTCTTGGCTCACCGTAAGATATTTAAACAATCCGAATAAAACAAAAGTTTATAAAAGTGCAACCTTTGCATTAACGTTATTTTTTTTTCTATTCTAGTCTATGTCTATTACCATTATGCGTTGCAAGCATTATTTAAATATCTTTACCATTACTTAAACTATTCCATTTCAATTTGATATAGAAATCGGACCTTAAATTATATTATAATTTGAGGTTCAGCTTTACAGTTTACAATCTGAAATAGGATATTATAAAATTGCTGTTAAAATGTTTTGTATGAAAATCATAATATGTTTAATTACACTATAATTTGAAGTTTTGTTTTATAGTTAAAATTGAGATATTCGAAGCCGCCAATTAAATTTAAATGCTCCGAAATACTCAATAATCTCGACCGTGAAACAGCCTGAAACCCAATTTATTTGCAATATCCGATCCGAGTAACACTAACGCTTTATTATTTTGTAATTAAATGCCTATTAATTGATGTTTGTTTGTACTCTATAATACAATTCAGTTAAATTACGACGAAAATTTAAAAATTAATGTTTCTTTTTTATATTTAGGGCTGATTTTTCAATCCTTGGTTAAAACTTATTCGTTGAATTATTTATAAAACTACCATTTTAAAAACGTATTCTAATTGCCCGTAGCTGACAGTTTACGTGACATTTTAATATTATGGTGTAATACTTTATTGGACAGATAAGTTTTATCCAAGCATTGAAAAATCGGCCCTTAGAGTTAATATTTTTTAAACCATTAATGTTTCGTTATTCATCAGTTATGAAAAGTTTTGGAAGATTCTTTCAGTATCGTCAAATAGTGCCAATCAATCAATATTTCAAAGTGATGAATACCTACAGTATTTCTTCTTCCAAGATTAATAATGTTTTTGCCAAGATGTCGCATTGTCAATAGGCTATTACAGAGTCGAAATGTCGAAACTTTGAGACAAGGCAATTGTCAAAGAAGTCTACGCAATAATTAACATTACAATTGGCTCGAAGTTGGAAACTTTATAACATGAAAGCCGATGAGTTCCGAAATTAGGGACCGATATTGTTTCTTACTTTCAATTTAACATTGTCTTGGGTTTGTTCAATATTCATATCAACGTGTGAAACTGAATTACTAATTTAAATGTTAACTCGAATTCAAACAGTATAAGTTATAAGCCTTTTATAAGCCTTTAAGTTTTGACAGTTTGTCTAATTAATGATGTTTGTTTGTTTAGGAGTATCTTGACCTTGATTGCGGAAAGGACTCTGAGAGTTTGTGTAACTGTATGTTTTGTTCATTGTGAATGGTTATTCATAGTATTTTGATACTTGTAACATCAATATGATTGTAAAATGTAGGTCTTTAAATACAATAACGGATGATTTTATTATTGTACGTAAGGAAATTTATTAAGCCACCTCGAAATATATAGGCTGCTATAACAAAAAGGAGTGATTAGAAAATTCTTAACAAGGCAAAAAAAACTACAATATATTGCAAGTTGAAAAGCTTATCAAGATTCGTTCAACAAACCGCAGACAATACTATATTTAAGTGGAACTATAAACGCGATTCTACTTCACGTCTGTCCATTAGCACTTACGATACAGAACGTAAATTCAAACGAATTAACGATAGCTAACCTCAAATTCAACAAGAGTGCGTATTTCGCACGTTTGTTCCAAAATATCCCGAAAGCACATTGAGCTTGGTTTTCTAAATAATAAATGAATGCGACGACGGAAGTATGAGCCTTGACGCAAGTGTCTTGGGACCTTTTTATAGTACCGTAATGCGGGTACATTAATGTTGACTAACGAGATATCTATAAAAATACACAGACTAAATATAGATGAACTAAAACAGCGGTTTATTTTTATAACAAAGTAATTGACAACGGATGTACGTGATTCTTTCAGTATTGTGTAAAGCTAGACTATGGTTTAGGCTTATGATAGTTGAAAATATTGGGAGTTCAGTATAATTATTACTTTTGTGTTCTTCATTAACAACGCTTTATATTTATAAGAAGTATTTAATACAGGAAAGTGTAAAAATTATTTTTAAGAAAATACCTAGATACTCGAAAATATTTAGCATGTTCATTGTTCAAGCCTCAAATTAATTCATACAAAAGCCGGTTAGTAATTTCATCTTTCCGTTCATTATTTTTTTCAGAGGCTTAATTTATTTTAATTGTATGCCAGTACTACCGCTAATGAAGGATCTAATAAATTTCGAAACGTTGCTCCACGACCAGATCACTAAGGAAAGTTATGAAAATATTTACGTAATTAATCTCGGGTAATGCATTGTTTAGCACTATATCAAATATCTATTTTTGTTATACAAAGTAATTTTGGCCGGTACCGAAAACTTCCGTGAATACGTCAGATAACGCATAATCAAAATAAATATAGGACAATATTGAAACAGCTCTCATCATGTCTGTTGTATACTATGATTTATTGAAGTCTATCAATAACTGTTCCGCTGGTTCTGCAGGCATTTGTATTTTATGCGATTTATTTTTCGTGTCATCTTTTTCTTTAAAGTATAAAAAGTATCACAAGAAAATATTAACTGTAGTTTAAATAATTAGTTTAATGCATATGTACGCATGGGAATTTAGTATTAAATAATGTGGAAGATTACAAAAATCACTTCTAAAATAAATTGACTTAAAACATCAATGTCAAAAAACAATGTTGGTACGTAACTGTCGAATATAAAATTTTAGAATCAATGAACGAAACACATAAACGTTTTAAAATTAAACCCGTGGATACTTTGGAGTTTTGTCGACATAATTACTTCGATTTATTAGTACCATTTCTTGAAATCAATCTCAATTTAATAGTCCTCCAACGCGAAGCCAGTAAACATAAACGGCCAATCAAAGCAAAACAAATTAATAAACTTTGATCTCGGTAAACTGTTATTTTCGAGCCGGCCATTCTTCGTTTGACTGTATTCAGACGCGTCTAGGATAAATTTATGATATAGTTTCAATGACTTTTTCAAATCCGTCCCATTAATCAGTTTATTTTCGATCAATGTCGTTGTTGGGTAATATTTACAGAGGTATTGCGGGTTTTGTCTCTTTCGCATCAGAAATACGTAAAGCAGATTCCCACGGATAATTATAGCCTATTTGTGAATACTAGAAACCAGAGTTTCTAGTATTGAGAGCAATATATTCTAAATAAGACACTTATGCACTCGCGCTCTACTTGCATCGGTATAAAATATTTGACAGCGGCCACAAATGTTTCACACCTGAATAACGATTGCAAAATTACCTGCTTTATACACCTGTAACGCAGTTTCAAAATACACGAAACGCCTATAAAAATACCGGGCAGTGTTGCCAAAACAATAACTTTGTAATAATACATTAAACTGAAAAATTGGAGGAATCGCCAAAAAATGCACATAAATTTGTTAACTTCCCTTACCTCTAAATCGGAATCCATGCCTTCTAAACTAGGGTTGGGTTCATTTCGTATCGACGCTCTATTTCTTCGTGTGAGACTATTAACGCCCATGAGTTTACTAGAACGTCCTAGAGTAGCACTACCACTAGTTACAATTTCAGGTTCACGAAAGGAAAGTTTCTTTCTTGGTCTTTCATTTACATCTTGCATATGATTGTCCTGGAACCTATCTATCACTGGAAGCACTAGTCGCGACTGCACGTATACTTCGTCAGATGATTCAAACCTTCGGTGTAAAGGAGATGATTCCTTTGGAAGCGTATTACTATTATTATATTCCATGGCATCTTCATATCGCTTTGTTGCCCCAACCGACATGGGTCTCGGCCTTACCCCTAAATAATCTCTAGGCGCTTCATCGATACGACTTCTGTGTTTCACCTTTCGCATTTCACTGAACTCCGGTTCCGACCTGCTGCTTTTGAGCCTTTCATTCTTCTTGCTTTTCGTTTCTTGTTTTTTCTGACGGTCTTTGGATTTCAGAGCTCCAAGCGAGACGAGAGTGCTCCTCGCTTTCAGGAGCACCTCGGAGGGGAGGCTCTTCAAGAGGTGTTCGTTTCGTCGATGCTTTTCATGATCCTTGTGGTTGGACATTTCGCTGATATTCGTATAGAGCACATGTGATTTATTATCTGTCGGCACGTTCCGTGTATTTGGCGTGTTCGCTTTGTGTGAAACGCGCTCTTCCGCACTGCTTCCCACGAAACAACTGACTCGCTGGCGGCATGGTCGGCGCGTGCGTCGCGTCTCTACCACCACAAATAAACACACGCTAGTATTCCCACCTCGGAAATTACGCTCACACTGAACATGACATAGACATTGCCAACACGAATATCTCAGTCGAGTGAGTACCGAATACAAGAGCCATTAATCAGCGGTTCCTATGCTGTTTATGTAATACTTGTCACGGATATTTTGGAATCTGTCGGTATATTTTATAGTACCTTCATACATAATATATTTTATTATGCGTGTTTTCAAGCTTCCCGGTTTAAATTGGATTAACAGAATACACTCAAAAAATTATAACCAACTGACAATACTATTTTTACATTGCTAATAGCACTTGAGTATTCCTAAACATTAACACAAATTTTTGTTGTCACTCATAAACTTTTGTTTGTTATGTTTAAATTCGTAAAACTTTGTAATACTTATGTATAATAAAATATACACCTCTCGCATTCCAATTACTTAGATTAAAAGTACTCAATATCCGGTCTATCCTCAAAAGGAACTTTGAAGCCTAATTAAAGAGCGGGCTTTATTTTAGTATTCGACACCCATTAACAAAATTAAATTAAACTTTTCAGTCGTTTATTTGTGAATACAAAGACGAGCAGTCAGCAGCTAATTAATTTGATATTTGACACTGACCTATCTACATTTGAATACGTAGGTATGTATAGTGATTTTCAAACAACTATAGTAATATGTACAAGCTAAAGCTCTCCATATTAGTTCTTTTAAAACTGACCCATTATAACTATTACATTCAGCAATATAGATGTATAAAATTATTTTCGTATGAAAAATGTGACATGATATCAAACAAAAAAAGTAAGTGCTATAACGTAAGCTTCCGATTAAGTACATTGTTAACAATAACATTAAAAATCCTTTTGATAAACGCTTATTAGATTATTGGACAAAGGCTGCATCAAATGAATTATTCATAGTATAATCATCGCTGTTACTATGAATCTTTCTAGCTCAAAGAGCTTGTGCTCTTTTACATACGAAGCCAAACATTATTGAATCCATAAATACTGCATTTTATAAGAGACATTAATATTCTTACAATTAAGGCTTTTAAAGCAGAATTAATGCGTCATTTTCATTTCCATTACCTTTATTAAATATGTATTAAGGTATACAAAGGGCAAAATAATATTTAATTTATAACTACTACTTTTGACTATAGTTTAAATCATATCGTTTAGCATACAATGACAAAGCACCATTGAAGTAGAAAATTACATTTATGCAAATGAAGGCTGGTCGTATATTTAATAAATAAGGGTCGTATTAATATATAATACATATATTCTTTCGTTTTTATAAATACGAAGCAGATGCATTTTACATTTGTATTAAAAACAACTATGTATATAGAATTGGACTAAAATTCATGCTCTGTCAAAATATGTTATATTTTTTATCGCTTTATTCAATTTCTTAGAGCTTTTTTTCTGTTGTTGTTTTTTTTAGTCCTAGTGCTTGAGTCGGAAACTTATAGTTATGTGAATTTTAGGTGATATATTGTGAGCCAATATAAATAAACTAACATCAAGTGTGGATAAATGAAACAAACGTTCGTCCTGTATTACCAAAATGAGCCGTGCGTAAAATTTGAGTCCGATCATAATATAACATGAATAGAGGAACTTTGTCTATTAATCTAACAGATAGCTCAACTACTGCGTTAACATTTACTGCGCTATAACAAAAATCCAAACAAATATATACAGCAATAGAATTAGACTTTTGAATCGATACACGAATTTTT
This sequence comes from Colias eurytheme, assembly GCF_061535395.1. Lineage (NCBI taxonomy): Eukaryota > Metazoa > Arthropoda > Insecta > Lepidoptera > Pieridae > Colias > Colias eurytheme. The sequence continues at coordinate 4,050,616 of NC_142980.1, forward strand.
ATTAGTGTATCGATTCGATCGGTGATTATAAGAGATCGCTACCAATATCTTAAATGCTCTAAGACCAATATACGTCAAATGTAACCCATAAATTCCGAATTGCACTAGGTAAATTAGATAATTCTTTTTTTATGTCAGACAATGTTTGTACAAACTTTTAAAATGAACCGAAAACTTTAGTATACACAAAGCCTAAAAAAAGCAAGCAAGCCTCATATGAAAAAAAAAAAATTAAATAAATACCTAATTATTCTTAACATTACTTACTACTGCTTATTATATCGTAACAAAACCCTAATAGGGAATACGGAGCCATAAATAATTCCATAGCAGTCATCGTTATTTATGTTTCGACGGGTTATTATTTTAAAATAAATTTAATTATATTTACGAGGGAAATATAATGCACTACACTTATTGATTTACATGATAGTAAAGTCTGTGTCTGAGTGAGATTAACGGGAATATAAGGATCTGGAACTGTTGAGATCCAAAACTATTGAATGATTGGAAGCAAATTTAAATAAACACAGCTCTGAGCGCAAGGGCGCTGTCAGGTAGACAAATAAATAGTTTGAAATACAACGAAATAATAGAAATAGAATTGGGCAAAATCTATTTATGGACATAGATGTGGTTTCAGGTAATGTACGATATTTGAATCCGATTTAGACCATATAAAACACGCGAAGCTTCAAATGCAATGGAAAGAAAATTATAAATGTTAGTTATTTGCCAGTGGAAAATCCCATCAAAATCCATCCAGCTGTTTCATAAGTTAGTAACAGAGTCAGGGAAAATATTCTTTCGTCTTCATTCATCTGTATTGACTAAATGTCAATGATTCAGTATGTCGATATTCACGTGAATGATTAGGTATTTTCCATTCATTTACAGCAAGCATTCTGCATACAACTTCACAAATAAACCCTGAACATAGCATACCCATAAAGTTCATTAATTCACTATGTATCCACTATCGATTCCATAATACCAACATTCAGAAAGTATCACCGGGCGTGTCCATGCATTTTTACCTAGATAATGTGTGTACTTTTGCCTTCCCATAAAACGTCAAATGCGAGCAAAGATACCATAGAGCCAGAGTGACGTCACATTCATCGAACGATTTGCATTTGCTGGACGGTCGCTGTGTTTACTTTACGATATAAGGCTGTTATTCTTTTTTATGAGTTATTGTTCCATTCGTATAATTTTCTTTACAATGTATGTATGTTATGTAAGAAAGATGTTTTTAAAAGTCTAGAAATATAACGCATTGATTGTCAAGTAAGGCAATCAAGGCGTTAAGAACTTCGAGGAAAATAAATAAATGTTAGTAATTTTTTTTAATATCTAGAAATATTATATATCGCCCCGTGATCTAGTTACACAGTAATACATATTTCAAAGCAAATGCATTTTACTCTTGTGTGTAATGTGGTAAGATTGCTTCTAAACAGACAAATTTTTGGCAACGTGTCTAATTGTTTCGGCGAACTTCTGAGAAAGTTTCCCGGCTTTACAACTCAGTAACGTTAAGTACCACAGAACAATGTAAAGAAGGCCTAGCGTCTGTTCCCTTTGATCGAATAAAGACTTTCTTCATTGTAATATTGTATTACAAGCCGTAAAGGACAGTAGTTGAATTTCACAAGGTTATTAGTATAGGGCGTCAATGTAAATACGGTTCACTTGGAATTAACAAAGCCTGTTTAGCTTGTACTTATTATAAATTGGGCGAATTACGTTTGTATCACGTAAGTGGATATTCTTTCATTTCCACTGATCTGATAAATGATATTTTACACAGCTGAAATTGAATAAAAATATCTCAACAACTTTCGAGAATATTTCACAAGTTTTTGCCTTCCTTCTTCATTATTTTACACCATTAGGAGATATTTAAAAATTGTATCGAAATGAATTCAGAATTTATAATAATAATTTTAGAACCAGAAAGTAACAGTTTATTAGTCTGAGTCAAAACATCACAACCAACATTTAGGTCGATAAAAAAATTAAAACATTGTGTTACCTGAGGAGAGAAAAAGTCAGTGCCGTTTATACAAACGGCACCCGTATTTGTTATCATTACAAGTAAGGAAGTAATTCCACTACAAGCTTCGATAGAACCAAGGTATAAACGAAAACTTCTAAAATCTTGCGGAGGATTCATAGTCAGAAAGTCAGAACAAAGAAAATATAATTTTTAACAATTATTGGATCTAGTTTCCAAAAAAACTAAGCAAAAAAGAATTTTCGTAAAAAATAGATAATTAATGTTTCATTTTAATATTTCGACGTGTATTATATTGTCGTAGCCGCTGTTTATAGGCAATATTGTTATTTCTTGCGCGTAGTGGAGACTGCTACCTTCAAAGGATATAGATGTATCATCATAGAATAGAATCATGAAATCTCGAATATCAAATCGCTTTTTGATAAAATGCTTTCCACAGTATGACGCATCATGTAAGCTATACACGCTACGGCCTATACGGCCCGCCTACAGGTGGACCTACCAGGTGTACCGTAGTGTGTGTAGCAGTCAACAGGCGTTCTTTTTGTAATCAAAATTGTTTAGTACCTATTACATTGTCACGCTTACGTCCATACGTAACAACATTCATCGGAGTATCAGGAATCCAACTGTTACAGGAGACCCGACCTGCATATAAGCATATTCGTTGCTTCGCTCCGAGATGCAACGCAGGCAAGCACTCACAAAGTGTTTTTCCACAACGTCAAATGGGTCTTTGATCTTGATTTGCGTTCAAATAAATATATACGGAGCGTCACAGTCGCGATTTTCGTGGACGTGGTATCACAAAAACCGTCTATTTTTATTCAGCCGAGAATAAATGATTTGTCCCGTGTCTCTGACGTGCTACCTGGAACAGCGGATGGGTATTTCGGAGATTTATATGAGACTAAATAAGCGAGTCTTTGTAGCCTGCAAGGATTTGTTTTTAAGGAATCAAAGATTATCCTTCAGTTTAATATGAGAGGAAATAGCGTTCGGCTACAGTGAGATATGACTTCTTAAGTTCTTGAAAGTATATGTAGTTTTGGTCCTGTGTTGTTAAGCTGAAAATTTTAATATCTTGTAATAAAATATGCAATAGAATATCCGTCAAAGTTGTTGGTATATTTTGATTTTATGCGTGCATTATCTTTTTTATGTATCATTAATTCACAGGTTATGTGAAAATATTAACTGTAGTTTACAAAATATAAAATAAAATCCAGATATTACAATATGATATAATGTATAAATAATATTCTCATTAAAACTCAATGTTTTTATTACAAATCGCTATAGAGAACAAGGAAGAATGAAACCACCAATTAAATATAAAATGAAGGAGATATAATCAAAGTTTATTCTAACTTCAAATTAATATAAATGTATTGTGGTCTGTGGTTATGTTTATGTTAACGCTGAAAGTGGTTTAAAAGGTTCTTATACTGTAAGATTTATAATAATAAACATAACACTTTAGAAGGTATTGTTTTCATGTAATTTTGCATAAGTAATATAAATTACGTTTCATATTATAAAAATCAAATTAAATAATTTGAATTTGATTTTTAGGGCTTATTTTGTGATCTAGAAAAGCCACATTTTCACAATAAAAATACTAAAAAGAAGAATACATATGCATATTATTTTAATTAAAATAAACAATTAAGAAATGAATCACCTATCTGGGAATTATTCCATGGTCTGCCTAATCCACAAATTATTTATTTTACTTCCATAAATGAAAATTTTGCACCAAGTTACTCGGAAGTATTAACCGCCATCCCTGGAGTGCTTTTTAACGACCTTCCGTATAGGCAAAGCTAGATGTTAAAATATGTTCAAGAAAAATAGACTCTATTACCTGTATGTAAAGTGCAAATTGCAGAATTAACGGATGCCATAGAGTGGCATATTATTTGTGGAGATGTATTTAAAAAAAATATACTCTATTACCTGCATGTAAAGTGCAAAATGCAGAATTAATAAATGCCATAGAGTACCATAATATTTTATAGTAATGTATTTAAATCGATCGATCTTTTTATAATCCTTTTATTGTTGCTTCTTATTAAGAATCAATGGGATTTTCTACTGATACTCAATTATTTAATAGCCTTTTTATTCAATGTATGGATGTAATTATAATTTATGAGAGTTTTAATTTTACGAGTTAATGTAATAAATCTTTATACATACTTACTATTTATTTATGGACAGCCTGTATGAAATAAACATAAGATGTCTGCTTTGATATTATTATGACATCTTTGATATTATTATATAATGTTGTTTTTAGCATTATTGGTTAATTTAAATTGTTGTGAAACTGGATGATATTTATAAATATTTTTATTTCTTCCTTTAAATTAAAATCGTCATTGCTGGATGATAAATTGTAATAAATAGTCGCTCGAGTAATATGAAATATTATTTTCAAAATGAAAAGGAAAACTTACAACAGATTAATTCGTAACAGATTAAATTGAACGTATGAAAAGAAAATTCTTATTATTTCTTTATACGTATTCAATTACTTCTCTTGAGAGAAATTAAATATCGATTTCTTTTCATTTACTTTAATTAAATAGCATTTTCCTAGTAATTTATATAAGCAATCTATACCTACCGGTGGTAAACGTTAAAAATATGTAATGACGATTCGAAATTACTTCTAAAAGAAGTCTAATTGAATAAATAAATGTTTGAGTTTGAGTTTACCTATAAAGGAAGTTCCACGCTAAATGTGTATTTTATACAATAAAACAATATTTCACCAAGAAGAATCGTAACCCACAACGTTTGAACTTTGAAAAGTTATATTTCATAAAATTTAAAATTCTAAAGCTCTCGTGTGCTACAAAAAGGGTTAAACCCGTGTTAAATCGTATTTTTAAGCTCTTTTGGTAACAGTTGGTCGTCATTTATAAGCTGTTATTTGGCTCATGACGCGTGGATATGTAGAATATGACTTTTATGTCCAACCTATGTTACTGAAAATAAATACGGTTTATTATAATTCTTTATTTCCAAAAATTTTGTTTTGGTCCTGATTATTTCTAAATATAAAGGCATATTGTAATGAAAGTGTCAATAACATTAAATTAGTTCATATGTAAAGCAATATACATAAGAAATATGTTCATAAATACACAGTAAAAACAATTGTAAAACGTTAAAATATACCATAGCATTTTAGCAAGTAGAGCATTAAATATTACCAATGACAATTAACGAATCTACTAGAAAAATTGCTAAAAATCATAAGATTTACCGCTTTACTGAGAGTAGGTACACTCCTACCGACGAACCTCTCAATCACTTCCAAATATCCCTCATCAATCACAAAAAGGATCATGATGAACAAAACCGAGGCTATCGTTATACTTATACAGTTAAAGAATAGAACGATTTCGATTCTGCCCTTTTAAAGAAATAATAGACATACTTTATATTTATTCTAGTCACGATGTTATTGAGTTTAATTATTTTATACAAAGACTAGCGGCCCGGCCCATATGAAAAATAGATGTTGGCCGATTCTCAGACTTACCCGATATGCACAGAAAATTTCATGAGAATCGGTTCACCCGTTTCGGAGGAGTATGCAGACTAACATTGTGACACGAGAATTTTATATACCTACTAGCGGCCCGCCCCGGCTTCGCCCGTGGTACATATGAAAAATAGATGTTGGCCGATTCTCAGACTTACCCGATATGCACAGAAAATTTCATGAGAATCGGTCCACCCGTTTCGGAGGAGTATGCAGACTAACATTGTGACACAAGAATTTTATATATAAGATAAGATATGATTGATGATGATTTTATTAGATTTTGCACTTATTATCTTCACGTTGATTAATGTTTCGAATTACAACTATATATTTGGAAGTTCCAGAAGATTCTACAGATAAACTAAAACATGGAACTGATAACAAATATTGGAATTCATTGTTTGCAATTATGCCAATTCAGCCCATACCTACACTACGGTTGAAGCAATGCAAGTTAAAACTGGGCAGAGACAGAGTGTTCCAAATAACTTGCCTGAAACTTGTTACAACTAGATTCACTAAATAATTGTTATAATTTGGTTTCCAGGTTTGAGAATTTGATTATTTGCGTCTAAGGTCTATCCCAATTTAATAATGTTGCATTCATTTGGAAATTAAAGATTTTAACGAATTTAAAACGCGATTTATTCATAATATTATTTTCCCGACTTTTCGCACACTTTGCAGCAAACGTGGTCACATATAAATCGCGTTTAAAATCCGTTAAATTATTTAATTTCTAAATTTATAATACTCGCGTTAAATCAAACACTACAAAATACAATGTTGGATTCAGTTTGGTATGATATCATGAATTGTATGATGGCTGAGTTAGTAAACTTATTATTTTAGTTTTATATGAAACTAGCTGCTCCGCGGGGTTTCACCCCCGTGGCTCCACCCCTGTTGCGTGATCTCGTAGCGTGATGATATATAGCCTATAACCTTCCTCGATAAATGGGCTATCTAACACCGAAAGAATTTTTCAAATCGGACCAGTAGTTCCCGAGATTAGCGCGTTCAAACAAACAAACAAACAAAGAAACAAACTCTTCAGCTTTATAATATTAGTATAGATATGGGATTGATTGAACTTTGCAACATGCAAATTTACTGGAAGCTTAATTATAAACTTCATACCTTGCGAACTTTATTTCTTGGTAGAGACAATTTTGCGTCGTAGGCGGTACCTCCTTGCTCAAGTTTATTTTATTTTAAAATTCTTAATTATACAACTAACCTTTTTTTCTCGTGAATATTTTAAGCACGAATTTTAATATGTTTAAATATTTATTCTACTCTCCGTAGCTAAGGAAAGCTTTTGGGTATAATTAATCCGAATTTCTACACATTGTAACGTTATTTTTAACGCGCATTTTGTTATATTTATAAATTACCAAAACCTAACATGTTGTAGCAATCATGTTTTCAAATACACTCATGAATTATCCGCAGCTAAAACCAGATTCCAACTTTCATAGTTCTACATTATCCCAATTCTCCATGGCACAAAAACGATCTATGTAACAGGCATTATTATTGACTCCGAACTTTTCCCGTCCCGGCCAGAAAGTTGGCCAACAAGAGAATTAAGAAATATAGTCCTAAATCCTTTAACAACTAACTCGTAGCCCAGTAACTCTACATTTCCCCTGGGACACATTAAAATACCATTAGTGACAAGGAGAGAAAGGTTAGAGGGTATTTTTAAAAACAAAATGTTTGAAAACGCAGTTTGGTCAAGAAGTTAGTTGTATATGTGCGCAATACGTTAGACTTATGTAAAATATTTTTCATAAAATTAAACATGACTTTGATCTTACTGAAACAAGGCTGAAGGTTAAATATATTAGCCTCTATAATCTAATCACAAAACTCATTTTGGGGCTTCTTAGAAATCGTATTTTCAATTCATTATCATTTGACCAGTCTTGTGTTGAAACGACAATAACTCTTCCAAAAATACTTTGACAAAGACGCTAACATAATCACGAAACATTGAGACAAAAGGTAAATATAAATCAGTTTTATTGCCGGAATAAAATGCTTTACGGGCAGAGAAAGTAATTTATGAGTAACAAAAAATAAGATTAAATCTGAAAATGGAATCAAAATATCTTAATGTTGAAAATTTGAAATATAAACTGTTTTATGAAGAATTATTAAAAAATAATTGAAATATTTTTAATGCAATGATAATTTAATCGTTTCTTCACAGTAATTCATTTAAATAGCTCTGGGGTCAATCTAAAAATTTGCAGAATTTTACCTTCGATAATACTGTTCCATTAGTACTCAAATATCATAAAACTAAAGGCAATGATTCATTTTAGAAGTATGATTAATAAGAAGTTAGTATCAAAATTACAATTTAATTATTCGGCATGTTTGACTTGTCGTGCTTATATAAAGCTTAAGCCTATATACTCACGCGGAAACGATATAACTCACTTCCTCACTAACCTCTCTGTTGCTCTTGAAGACACTGCACTTGAAGCCGTTTGTTCGGCAGTCTCTCGCTATGTACGAGAATATCTTCAAGTCGCTGGTGTCGTGCGACACATAGAAGATCCGATATATCGGATGGTTCAATATCTCAACATTCTCCTTCTTCTTCTTCTTTTTGCTTTTGTTTTTGCGTGAAAACAAAAATCTCGGGCTCTGTAACAAATGTGAGTCGTAAATACTTTTTACAGCACCGGCTAATGGCGAGTCAGATGTCGTTCGTTTGAACTTGTAAAAGCATTTCAAAGGGTTTAGACTTTACAGCACTGAGAATGTACTCGTGTTTGTAAAGAAGTATAATTTAGTGGTATTTGATAGCATTGCGTTATTCAACATGGCCTGCGCAATGTGAACGGCAAAGGAGAATGGCAAACTCCCATAGGACTTTGGGCCTGATCGTTACACTGATGATTTATGTGGGGTTAAATAGATAAAAATATACAGATTCTATATATATAACAATTAAAGATCTGTTCTATGGGATAGCAGAGATATTGAGCATGTAACGTCACTAAAATTGAGGTTAGGTTTGCTCGAGTTCAATGAATAGCTTTGTTTCTTTCTAAGTAGAGGTAAGTTTATATCCTATAATATACATTATTTAGATAAAGAGTGAACCAGAAGAACAGTTAGGTAATAGAGATATTGGATCGAACTTTTATTCTTTTAGATTACCTACCAAAACATCGTAGGTACTTATATATAAAATAAAACACGTTTTTTCATAAATCGTTTATTCATCATTATCATCATAAACAATTAACACAGCATCCAGAAACTGTGCTGGCAGCATTAAATCTGGTTGATACCTTGCCCAGCTAAGGTACCATATTATGCACATAACGTGACAGCAGCAACCTACAGTTCTTCTTCCTACTAAACAATTACAATAATAAACTGTTATTGCTTCCCTTCCTATGAGAGCCCTCACCCAGCAAGAATGACATAGATATGTTGCTCTATTTCCAATCTGTAAAGAAATACTTTGTTAAAACACCTTTTATTTTTACTTTGAGATTTAAAAAGAAGATTATTGGCAACTTTTTACTTAAAATATTATCAAAACACTCAATAACTTAAATGACGAGGTAATATCCACTCTAATACCTATCACTGGCCACTGCTCTCATTCTTTGATCGCGTTGAGAATCAGTTCTTAGTTAATGAAACCGTGTGCGCAATACAGAACGTCCACAATAAATGCATACACGTTGATGACCAAGAGTTACAGTGTCTTCTTCATGATTTTCAATCCTCAAAGAATCATTTGCAAGTTTCCAGCATGCATCACATATGTGATCAGAGTGAGTGATCTACAAATAAAGAATTAATATTACAATTGGACAAAAGAAAGTGAATAGTGTGAGTTCGATCCAACTTGAGAGATAGGATAGTTTAAACATGTAGGTACCACGGGTGAAGCCGGGGTGGACCGCTAGTATATATATAAAACAATGTGTGTTTACGTTTTTGTTTGATTTCAATAGCTAGTACTAAATACCTTAGATAATACTAATCCACTAACCGTTAGAGGAGCAGCACACCCTTGTATAGGTAATTGATATTATTGCGTTATCTTGTAACAAATGCATACGTATAGCATTGTTACGATTAGCATTAATACCACAGTTGATGCAGTTCATATTTGTAAATGAAAAATCGGATGCAAAGTCGGTGTCCAGGTAGGGTAGCAACTAGCAGTAGTGAGTCGTAAAGGCAGGTAATCAAAGTCCGGTGTGCAAGCGTTGGTTGGTACTTGGTAGTAATAACAGAGATCGTCAGTGTCCGTAATACGTAGCGAAAGTCGATAAAGATGAAGAAAATAAGTTAACCACGAAACGAAAAACCTCAATCAAATGTCAAAAGTCAAACGACAAACATGACATTGTAATTAAAATTGAAGCGGCCAGCTACAGTTCAAATGTAAAAATGTGTAGAATTACCTAAATAAATAGCGTGCTAAAAAGTTAAAAATAAAATATGTATCGCAGTTAACTTATATTTCTGATTTATAAAGCATTTGAATTTTATATAAAACTAAAAATGAAAATAAATATTCATTCGTTTTAATCGATATATCGACTATTTTACTCCTGACAGCACTGACAATCTCTGCTTGATAAGACCGGTAGTCATAGAAATCTAAATAACAATGCCGAGTGAACACATTATCTTTTTTTTCAAACATTTGTTTTCCCATAGAATCAGAAGTCAATATTTTACCAAGAATTATTAAAAATAACATAATGAATTTTAAATATATTATGATTTCTGTAAGGCCCTAATTTTGTTAGGCCCAGTTTCGCCATTCTCCTTTGTTTGGTAATATAAATAATGTCGGTCCATGGTGTTATATTTAGATACGTACATACTTAAAAACAAAACAATAGTAAGAATTAAATTGGTGAAAATGTCCAGACTTTATTTATATTTATGGGTCGACAACGTTATAAAGACACAGAGTTTTTACAATTGGTATTTTCGGAAGTAAAATCGGATTTGCTTTTCTGCGTATTCGGGTGTCAAATAATGGCAGGCGCGTGTTGCGGGCCCGAATTCGACGCGCTCTGAATTACTTATGACTGGTACATGTTTGGTACGAACATGTCCTTTACGAATATTTAAAAATAAATAATTTATTTAAATAAATAAAAATAATGTTCTTGATTTATTTTTTGTTTTTATAAAAAAATAATTTTATTTATTCAAACGATGTACATTTTAACAGAACGATCTATCTAATTATTATTTTTGGCAAAACAAAAATAAATATGAGGCTGAAAAATTACACTTACCTAAAGATATAAAATTTATATTTTCATAAAATAAATACTTGGCAGGATTAATGTAGTTGGTTTAATTTAAAATGTTCGCAATTCGAGTAATGTTTACAGAAATGTTTTTCATGCATTAATAAAGAAAATTTCTTAAAATTTTAATGTAAACATGTTTCAATATTAAACGCGAGTTAATTTACATGAAAGAGCTTAAAAGCTGCGATTAAGTTAAAAACAAAACTTTACCTTAAATACCTATATGAGAAGTATTTTAATACGAAATGCCATGTTAAAATTAAAATAGCTATAATACAAAAGTTCGTAAAGCACTACTTGAGAGTTGTGGAGTTTAGAAACCACGGAATGTAGTCTATTGCAATTCGTTAAAACTGCTAGTTGGGGCGCGAAACCGAGTCTCAGAGGATTACTTTATGCAATGCAAAGATATTTCTTTTTTATGAGATAAATGATTGAAAATATCCTTGAATATTTTGGACGTTTATTTTCATATTTCAATTTATTTTCCTATTACGTTTAGTTTTAATTATAACTAACCCGACAATGATAATTTATTATGCGAAAGTATTGTTGAAGATATTTATGTTATAGTATATATTTTTAACTACTGTATTACCAAAAGAACCAATACTAGATGAAATCGGTATCTATAATCTAAGAGGGTAAATAAGAATCAAGTCAATCGTGAAGAAAGGCTCAAATAATTGTATTATTTCTTTTATCTATGACTGGATCATTATCTGTTTGTGGTAGATACAGTTTTCAAAAGATTTCTAGGTTATTTCTAGGAGATTTGATCGTAAAAATGATAGAGTCATAAATAGATTGTAAGTAATTGTAGTTATGTATAGAGTAAGACATTTGATTTATTTTTATTAGTTTAGTTAAAGTGATTTTATTATTATTGAGTTACGATTAGAAAACGTTATAAAGAAATATAGATGCAGTATTGTATTACTATTAAAATCTGTAAAATTTGTGTGTATTGCAGAAGATATTAAAAGTATGTAACCATTAAAATTAGGTTATCTAATATAATTATCCTAGTGACGTATGTAGATATTATTTTGTGAACTAAACACGGTTGATTTGCGCTTTACATTTATTTTAGCAAACTAAATAAATATTTTTAGGGCAAGTGGATCAAATTCACTGAATTTATGGTAGTGTTTTGTTGAGTATGTTCGGACATTAGACGTGACTCTTGGGACGTGACGTACATTACAAGGTAAATAAAGTAATAATCTTGTGCCTGAAAATCCTTTTCCACAACAAATATTCTTACTTCATTCCCTTATTTCTAGTCAGCACTCACATATATTTTAATTTATCATGATGTGTTCGAAATGTGTGAGAATCTTGTTGGAATATTTATTTATGTTTCTTGTTATTATTAGGACATGCATTATGTAACATTATTAGAGCAGGCTCCAAGGACTATTTTGAATTATTTAAAATAATAATTTAAAAAATATATTCATGAGTTTTCAATCTATAGTGATTTAAAGTTAACTCAAAAATGGAGCATTTTCGTAAATTTTCTAAAAAATCTTAGAGAAAGTGTAAGAAATGTTAGAGTATGCTATATATTCGTGATCTACTCAATAAGCTCTTTCATTTGATACCCCACACGGCATGTTTTGGAAATTTTTATTTTTTTCTTTGTATGCCATATTTTAATTACCGGGGTGCGGGGAGGGGGACCACAAAACTGGTTGGCAACATCTGTCTATAGGATGTCTGGGATCTATACAATATATATCAGAAGTCAGATTTAGGTCCGCTATTTTTGCAAACGAACATCTCCTTGGAGCCTGCTCTATATTATGTATTGTCACTTGTACTTCAGTAAATTGGCTGCAATATAAAGAGGTTGTCAATTTGTTATTTCATTGCTATCCAAAATATATTAAGCCGCTACAACCAAAAATACTATTAAATATAATTTTATATGATACATAAGTAAGATAAATAATAATAGGTATTATGTACATGTTTGTATGAGTATGAACTATGAACGAATGAATAAAAACGCTTTACACCATTACAAATAGGAAAAAGACATATATACACATACAACAGGGAGACATGCACAAATGGCTGCCTTATGGCTTTAGTTGCCATCTCTTCCAGGCAACCACAAGTTAGGTAAAAACTATAAACATAATAAATGTAAATAAAAAACAACATTTATAATAACATGTAAAGGTTGTAGCACTTACAAGTAGCCGAATCACGAGCGCCTTTGCATGATGGAAAAAATGTTATTATTGTTAGAAAATATAATATTTAAGTTGTCCTATATATCACATAGATCGCTTCCTTGATACAGTGGTTGAAGCGTGAGCGTAGCACCGAGGGGTTCTGGGTTCGATTCCCGGTGGAGAAAAAAAAATGTCTCGGTCTGGCAGGACACAGAAGGCTGATCACCTACTTGTCCCTAAAGAAAATCGATCAGTGAAACAGATGTATAATGCTTCTGCCCCTTACCCCACTAGGGGACATGGAACTTCACACATAATATTATATCATAACGTTTTTCTGGTACACTTAATTGAAAAACTATGACACTTTTAAGATGAGCTTTGACCAAACTTTGACATAACTTTAGAATTAATGAATAAATTAAGCAACTCACTAAAAAAGGAAAGTTTTTTAGTTAACTTTATAAAAAATATCTATTATTCGACTTCATACATGCAATGATCCAGTGTAGATCCAGGCAGTTTAGTATTCATGATTTTTGTATATAGCAAATTCATATGAATTAAAATTGAATTTACCTACTTACAAAATTCATTGATTTCGGTTCATAGTTTTGAACCTTCAAGTAATGCTATTCAGCTTAACTGTTTAAAGGATTATTTCTTTCTAGGACAGTTTTAATTTAAGTTATTAAATTATGGTATTTTGTATCTAGTTGTTATTAATTATGAAGCTTATTAATAGTTAACATAGGTACATACCTTCCTCTTTACGCGTGTGGTAACCTTCACACCTTTTGTGGAGACGTCGACTGTGACCTTTCTCTTCTTTATACCTCGTGCTTTGAATTCGTACTGAAAAACATATTAAATTAATACTTTACAGGGAAAAATAATGTGTAAGTACTTAATACTACGTATACTAGAAAACAATTAAAAATTATTAAGCAAATCATACAATATGTTTGAATGTTATTGATTCAATTTGCTATCGGAATGCTTTGTAAAATCAGTACTAATGCCTATGATTGAAACATATCAATTCGTAGAGAAAAATAATTAATTGCAACGTAAATTCACAATAATTTGTAAATAAGACTTGGGAAATAGAATTAAATTTCAAACTTTCGACTCGACATAATGCTAATTCTTTGACCAGCAGTTTTGTATGTAGGTCGAATAGAATACAAAAGTTAGAAGGGTTTTTTATAGGACACTTGGGATTTTTGTAAAACCCTTTAGAAATTGTTCTGAATGTGTTGTGAAATTCCTACGTAATGTGGCTATTTGAGATAGTCTGACTGTTTCTAACTGCACAAAGCATAGTTTAAAGTTTCATTTCAGTTTAAAGTAATTTAGACGCTGACTTCGTTATCTATTACTTCTTATGTCTATTATACTTCAAATTATACTGAATATTCCTTATATTAATTAAATTAAATCACTTTTATTATAATAACAAATACTGTATATAAAGAAGCTGCCCATAGTAAATCAAGTAAGTTAATTTAGGTATATCACGACAGCTTCTGGAGTATATAATATATTATTAAGCTAGGCCAAATCGCAATGGACTTTTCATATTATTATGATTCAAATAACTGACTAACTATTGCATTTATACGACTTCTTAATTTGGCAAAAAAGAAGCTAATTCGAAAAAATAACTTCCATAGTTTTCCAGATATCTCTTTACAACTTTATCACACTGGTATACATTTTCTCCCTTTATATTATAGTCCATATATCATATTGACCCACAAGACATCGTAACCATTTGTCACAAATTTCATAGCATATATTTTCAGTAATATGGGAAAGAAAATCAACGCGACTGCCGTTTCCTAGAGTTGTTATTTACGTGACTAGATAAAGTATATTTATTATTTATTTATAAAAATATGTACTAAACACTCTACATCTCAATTATTAAATAGTACATATAGATATACAATACAAATTCATAAAAAATGGAAATTAAAATCGCAATGGAATCATTTTTTATTTATTTTGTTTGATATCCCTTGTTGAAATGTGACAATATATGTTTCTTCCCTATTTGTTTTATAGCACCTGTTATTACATTTTATATTTGTCCGCTATATAAAATAAATTGGTTTCACTTTATTATCAGCCATGACAACGGAATGTAATAAACTTCGACAGTCACTGTGTTAATTGTTTCTTATTTACTATCAAAAGCATTGGATAATATTCTTATCAAGGTTGAGAAATAGCCGAACTTTCCCAATTTATAGGCGTGATAATTATTTTGATATTACTAACTTTTTTTGTTAAATTCTCTTTTCTTTCAGACAAATGAAAACTAATTTGAAGAAGTGATTGTATCAATAACATTAAAATATCATAAGCTTCTATTTCAGACATAACGATTGATTTTTTATATTAGGTACATAAAATATATATTTTTTATTGTATTATACAAATGCAAGCTTTTTATTATTACTAAGTAATTCACAAATGACGAAATAAACGAAGGTATATTCTTGATTCCTTTCATAATATCCTAATATTAAAGCGTTTGTGTATTACCCCCCTAATAAATAAATTTATTTTCAAACATATAGGTAAACACTAATTAGTAACACACTATTAAAACACACACTAGTAACACATTATTAAAATTATAATTATTAAAATAATAATCTCTATATATAAAAATGAATCTCTATTTCACTTCGTCACGGCATCACGCATGAACGGGTGGATCGATTTCGATAATTATTTTTTAATATATTCCTTGTAGTACGAGGATGGTTCTTATGGAAAGTACCACGGGCGAAGCCGGGGCGGACTGCTAGTTAAGAATAAAAAGTAAAACTTACACGAACTCTGCGCATTGCAGATACGATTTCAACTCTGCTTGTGGGGCGCGGAATGGACATGGTCCCAATGTACTGGAACAAAAAAATGTTTTGTTAAAAACCTTATCTTCTTATATATAAAAATGAATCGCAAAATGTGTTGGTAAGCGCATAACTCGAGAACGGCTGAACCGATTTCGATAATTCTTTTTTTATTATATTCCTTGAAGTACGAGGATGGTTTTTACGTAGAGAAAACGTAAATATGTACCACGGGCGAAGCCGGGGCGGACCGCTAGGAATTAATAAATGGGATTAAAAGTTATAACCGATTTCATATAAGTATATACTTAGTTCGAAAATTAACGGATAATTTATTTAAGGAAAAGATATAAAATTTTACTTAAAAAATACGATTTCTTCAAGCTACAAACTACAGTTTGCTACATCATCGAGTACTTCACGTAAAAAATTCTACTTCAATCTCAATTACTTAATTGTAAATCATATTTCCAGTAAAAGTGTAATAAATTAAAACTGCAATCCATAAGGTACGAAAAGGTATTCATAAAAATCAAAGTAATAAAATGGAATGAAAAGAAATCTATCAACTTAACGAAGGCAAAGAGACAGTTTTTCAGAAATACCCGTTTAATTAATTTTTATTAAAACCAATTTCTTGGGAATTCACAGGCTTTACTTTTATTTAATTAACTACAAGAGAGTCGGTCATGAAATAAATTCTATTTTCTTTCAGGATTCAATAAATTCGAGGAAACAAACAGGTTTCACATTAAAATTTAATACAACAAAATACTTCATGATCCAAGTTTCTCTGAAATATCAATTTATTGGTGAAAGCTTTTTAATTTTATTAAAGCTAAGTTTACAATTCCTAGTAAAAGTTACAATAACACTTCAAATTACAAAACAAAAGAAGGAATGTACTAATGGAATATTCATTTTCTAGGAATCGCTACGTGCCTTAATAATTAAATAAAGGATTACCGATAATAAAGCTTATAATAAATCATAATAATTAATTAATTATTCATATTATCAAGTCCATATATTTATAGAGTCATATAATTATTTATATAGTACTGGGAATTTCAATAAAATAAATTGTCTTCAATTAGCCGATTGCAAATATTATGTAAGTTGTAAAAATTAATACTATTTTTTTTAATCTAGTAAATCTCTGGCAATTAAATTAACTATTCAATCTTAATATAATAATAATAGTCTATGTTCCTTGGAAATTACTTACGGTAACCAATGTAAGCCGAAGTAAGACGATTCTAAATTCAGGGAAACGCCATAGCCATGTCTCTGAGCAAATTCGCAGCGCATGCATGTCTGTGTTTAAATTTTAAACATACTTGCGGGTTACTACGTTATAATTTTAAAGTAGTTTAAAGACACAATAAAGTATATATGTAATAAATAAAACTCAGTTATAAAATGAGTTGATTGTGTAACTATTTAAGAGACGATTCTTAAAACTCTAAATTATATCTACATTTAAGACAATTTATAATGTGCATAAAAAGTAACTCAATGGATACTAATTCCACAAAATCAATATAGTTTTGCTACAACTCTAGTCAAAAGACTCAAACAAAATCAATATAGTTTTGCTACAACTCTAGTAAATTAAACAATAACATATCAGATAAAAATATCGCAAATACAAATAAAGCCATAATATTTTCCCCAGCACTAAATTCAGGTTAGGCATATAAACATGAAACTTTGAGTGTTATTTCATACATGATATTATTAGACGTGATAACGCCTCTGGGAAAGGACACGTGTATCAAAGACTAAATCTTTACAATGTGTGATATTGTTTTCCGCTAGGGCTGCCAGTGAAATAAATGGTGCGGAAAATTCTAGATGAAATTTCTATTTCATTTCCAACGTTGTGTCGTAAATATGAACGGATACTGGGTATTTAGCTGTGCTATGTGTAGCAATTAAATGTACCTTATTGGAGAAATATAATAAAATTGTAGTAATTTTTTTTAAGTGAAACTTCTTTATCGGGGTTGGAAAAAAATTTTGTGTAACAATTTTATGTTACGCGCCATCTTTTTCTTATCCCTACCACGCGTGATTGATTCGAGGTATTTCTGTAAAGTTGCATATAAAATAAGGTCATAAAGAAGTTACACTTCTTACGTCGATACACCAGTATACGCACACATTTTTTTTTACCTCAGCCGATATATCAGTTTTAATATTATTTGAACAGAAGCAAGCAACAGTTCTATTTTGCAGTATTTGCACTTAATTTAGAAAATATTTTGGCCATCAAAACGCAGCACCACACCACACAATGTAGTATTCAAAAGTAATAACTCTTACGTTTTATTTGAAGAATTTTATAATACGTAGTTCCTTTTTTAATTTAAAGATGTTGCACCCTACTTTGACCTCGAGTTTTATGCTAATACTAAAATACACGTGCGGCAACCTTAGGGCCCATTTGAAGCCTGGATAGGGTTAAATTACATTCCACTCAGGTCCAGTATTGCCGATACACTAACCCACGTTACGTCATACAACGTCAGTATAGAAGATTACAAATGAATTGGTTTGTGTCTCAATTCTAAGTTTAATACAGTTTAATTCGTTCTAATACTATTTTGGAATGTTCTCTATTTTGGGTCCAATCTTTCGAAGTTTTGGCAACAGACCGGATTAAGCGCCTATTAGAAAACTGTCAATTTTCGCATGTTTATATATAAGTCTTTACAGAATTATGAAGTCTTGTAGTATGATAAACCCGTATATATGTAGATTGTAGATATCTAATTTATCGTATCGTACGTATTAAATAGATAAAATAGTAAATGTCTGTCCGTGATTCTACCCCGTAACATTCATTACCAATGACTAGGCTTAAAACTGCCAAAAAGCTTTGGAATAGAATTATTATTTAGAATCTTACAATTACACCAACATACAACGCTACAGTATTCGAGTCTCATATTATGATACATGACTTGTACAAAACCGCAGCACACAACAGTGTTCACAAACAATGACTAACGGCACGTGTGTAAATTTAACCAATAACATGAATTACATTATTCAGTTAAAGTTCGCGATAACTAGTTTAAACTTCCTTACACTAATTCATCACTTATAGATGTACGTTGAAACTTGTAACTTAATGTTGTACAGAATGGGTTGGTTTGAAATCTATGTTTATATTATGTAAGCGAGGACAATTCGAGCTTTAAAATGTCACGTCTAATTTGTACAACTGCATGCATTAGGTTAAAAGTTAAAACTTTTCGTACTTTTAAATGCTATTTTACAGGTGCTTATAGTGTAGAAAAATAAATAGAACTAGGTTATTGCGTATCAAGATAATTGTGATGATGTTTCTTTTGTATGTGTAAGAATACCTACATTTAAAATCCTCAAGTTAAATATAATAACTTAATCGCTTTAAAAACCCATATTTCTTCCCCGCGCTTCATTTCGTATTTATCCAATGGACCGAGAATTTCACGTTAAATGATTATACGTACAATGCCATACAATAATTTATAGCTCTTCTTCGTCCACTATTTTTATAACAAAAATCTTATTCCAGAGGTTCTCGTAAAACGAAATTAACTGCCTTCAAATGGCCATCCCGTAAAATAATATTTACCGTTTGATGGCTCCCAAATTCCATTCATGCCGATAACATACCGAGGGTATAAAAACATTTCGTCTCAAGGAAATTTCGGCAAGAGAAATTAAATTTGGCAAACGTAATTCACATACGTACTGTGTACACTTGGTGGCATCACGTAGTAAAAGATTTTCTCTTTAGATTTCTTACTTCTGACTTGGAACGAGGTTAATACTTTATCTCCAGTAGCAGCCTTTTTTTGTTATGCACCTGACTTCTTTAGATAAATTAATCTTTCAGAGACTTAAATAAGAGACTTTTATTTATATGGATTAGAAGGTAGTATCTTGATTTAAGCATTGATATACTTATTTATAAAAACAACAATAATTCTTCTAAGCATCTAAATTGTAGTTTATGTGACACACGCTATGTACTAAGGTAAGTTGTTAGAAATAAACCCTTTTCTTTCGTTATACTTAGCGTGTAAGAAAAGTTAAAGAAAACTCGAGTGTGGTCGCGAACGAGAGTTTTTAGTAAGCCGAGAAGCTTTACTCACAAGGGTTATGTTATAGAGTGCATACATAAATAAGTTTGTTTCACAAACTGGTAGCTAAAAGTTTGGACTTCAGTACAGATATTTTAAAGCAACAATTTAATACTTTTTAGATCTACTATATAATGAGAGAGATAAAATGCAGCCGTCATCGTTCATGTATTGTAATAGTGTTTTACTTTTTTAAATTTCTTTTCATTTGTGCTTATTGCACATTCAAAAATGAATAAATAATTAAATAGTTACCTAAAAATATTCTTTTTTTGTATAACGCAACAAGGAACATGGAAATTCACATCGTGAAATCAAATCCTATCTCAAAAATAATAAGGCAGGATAGGTTCATATGTTTTTTCTTGAGATAAAAAAACTGGATCACCAAATATCAATTTTGCCTGAGGATTCACGCCGGGTGTGTTTTAGATGTTCTGGGTTTATAAAGACACTTATTTGTATGAGAAATAACAATTATTCATTTTGTATTATTTACCTAATAGGTATATCTAATATTTTAAAAGAATCATACAAGCATACTTATTACGATAATTAAGCGAAGTCTAACTTTTATTTGTTCTATAAAATACAAACAAAGACAAACGTATTATTATAATGACATAATTATATTATAGCAAAACTGTTTGCTATTGCTTATCTATACTTAATATTATAAAGCTGGAGAACTCTTCAGCTGTTTGTTTGTTTGAACGCGCTAATCTCAAGAACTACTTACAGGTTCGATTTGAAAAATTTTTTCCTTGTTGGATAGCCCATTTATCGAGGAAGCCATATCATCACACTAAGACCAACAGAAGCGGAGCCACGCGGGTGAAACCGCGGAGCGCAGCTAGTCAAAAATAAACTTACTGAATACGAACAAAATCGTACAACCTCAAGCAACAGCTTATACAGAAAAGGCGAAATAAGTTCACGATATAGGTATTACCGCGAGGCGATGCATTTTCGTGAGCAAAGTCGTTCAGTATAAGGATATTTAATGTTACAAGGCATCAAAAATAAATTGCGTGCCCTTTTAAAGCTGTGTCTGCAGTGGGGTTACCATGATGTCTTATAGCAGTATTATTGCCAGTGTGGGAAAGTGATGACGCTATACGACGTATATAGCGTTGTCACTTTTCGACTCTGGAAAGTATACTGCTTTAAGACGCCATGGTACGAGGGCAGAGCTAGTAGACGTGTTGAGTGTTAAATGTCAGAGTGCAAATCGAATATTATAAATATGATAACGTTTATAGACCTCTGGGTGGTATTTACAGTCGTTGACATTCATGGTATTTAGTATTTGATGCCGATATTTTGTCCTCTATAATTAACCTATCTCACGCTCCCAGACTGATTTCGACATAAATATTAATTTAGGACTCGAATTATAGATAAAGAAGTAGTCAAACAATCTAAGAGTACCCATGGTACCCATGCAATTCTATTGAGTAGAATCTATATTTTATATTTTCATCTGTATTCTCGTGTCACACGAAGTTGCTAAGGAGAATGACAACAAACAAGTTTTTATGAAATTTTCTGTGTACATTCGATTAGTCGAATAGGTCGTAAACTGTTTTATGCCCTTAAGTGATAAGGGTAAGGCAGGACAATGTTTGCCGGGTCAGCTAGCATTATCATAAAGTAATTTAATGTTTATGTGTCAGTAAACTATTTTGAAATTTTATTAATGATTGGTCTTGACGTGAATAAAGAGGAACCATTATCTCTGATCATTAACCTATTCCCAATGAAACGATTTGAATATGTTAAATTTATTCCTCTAAAATAAGATACAATAACGATTTTGCGGCACATCTCATCGGAAAGTCAGTTATGTTTATGTCGAGAATACCTAAAAATTAATTGTTTTAAATCTCCCATAACAATTTAGAAATTTCACAGCTTACCTATATCAAAATGTGTTTTATATAATATGTTATATCAAAATGAATTCAAATAAAAAAATTCAACTAATTCCATTTCAATGCTCTCTGTTTTAAAAACACTTAAAGAAATCACTTCTACATAGACAACACCAATTCCTTACAATAAAAAAATATATTTTATAGGCCAGCTTTTTTACGAAGTTTAAAATATTCGCAACGTCTCAGCCTAATAACGGCAAGTGGAAGGTCAAGGTCGACAGCTATCACAATGGTTAAAGCGATCAGACATGAGCCAAAAATAAATTTGCGAATACAATTTTAAACAACAAGAATCATAAACATATAATCATCAGACCATATTTTTTCCCTCTGCTGAGACACTAACCTCTGCGGATTCAGGCCATAATCCACCTCGCTGGCAAAGTGCGGGTTGCCTGAATATGTCACGATATGATGTTTTCCTTCACTGCACCGTGGTGATGTTATTATCTATCATGTTTATTTCTATGAAATTATCTTTTCATAGAAAAAAAACCCCGACTACTAATTTATGTAACCACCGTTCTGCTGATTGCAACTGTATGGGCTGTTAGGCATGCCAAAGAAATATACGTATACATACGTGCACTCAAAAAACATAACCCTCTTTACGCAGTCGAGTAAAAACCTGTGAGTGTGCTTTTGAAATGCTTATATTATTAGCTGTGACATATAGCGCCAATAAACTTTGTGGAAATTCCTGTAATTTAATATTTCACGGATCCCAACCAAAATCTCTGTAATGAAGCTTTCAATAATTGGGAACGAATGTATTATTCGCAATTCTAAATTAGACTCCACACCTGTGGTTGAGGTTTAGCCGTATTATGATAATCGGATATTATGTCACGATATATTCTATAATAGATATAGTATTTTATCAAAAGAATATAAACAAATGACACCTAAATACAATACTTGGATACTAGACATTTTTACATTAAAAATATAC
The DNA here is from genome assembly GCF_061535395.1 of Colias eurytheme. NCBI lineage: Eukaryota > Metazoa > Arthropoda > Insecta > Lepidoptera > Pieridae > Colias > Colias eurytheme. The sequence continues at coordinate 4,073,600 of NC_142980.1, forward strand.
ATTTATTTGTACGTATAACATATCACACAGACCTATTATAAAAATAAAATAATTAAAAATAATTTTACGGTACAAAAAGCTGTATTCCAATATCATCGCCACTCAACTAAATAGAGTGAAGAGTCTAATGAGGATATTTTATCAGATAGATATAAGCTGACAGTTTTTAACATAATATCACGGGCGTAATATGAAAAGTTTGAAAGCGTTTAACAAAAGCCACGCTCAAACAGACCGCAAAATGAATCCGTAGCGAGTGAACTCAACGTTAGAGTTGCGCATGCTTATAACAAAGACTGCGATCAACATACGAACTGTTAGCTACCATTTGAAGAACAAAAGACTTACATAGAAAAGGATATACGTCAATATTCAGTAACGATTTTATGGTGCAATTTAATTCTAATTTATCGAGGCTTTTATTTTTAATGGCATTAATTAGAAGACTATTGCAGTATAATACCAAATTCAAGCCACAGCTAGATAAACTTATATTTTTTGTAGTTTAGATTATTTTATTTTGTTTAAAACTTAATAAAAGTGGAACAAGTGAATTGTGTGCTTCCTTAAAAAATCTAAACTAAACTATTAAGAGGTATCAAAGCATAAATTGTAAAACGAATACCACCAAACTATTAAATCACAAGCGCATTTAACACTTCGTCTGTTTAATACAATTTTCACGAGCTCGTAAAGCATTTTCCACATACATCAGATTATAACAAGCGTCACTCCAGGCGTTGTCTGCATGAGATGGTTTGACAGCATTGCACTTCAATTTACCCGTAAATTGTAGGATTTAGCCTTCCTTGATTAATATCTTTAGTCTGCAGGTAACGAGGTAAAATCTATGCATTGAATTTATGATGTCAAGCAAATTTTAAGTCATTTGGCGATTTTATTGGAGATAGCAACGATATCAAAATTTTACTGATATGTGTAAATTAAGAATAATCGATATAAATGGAAACATAATTATATTCTGTACCAATAAAATATATTACTGAAAAGCGTATTAAACATGATCTGATTAAAATCAATTCGTAAAAAATGTACAATTGCAAAAAAGTTATAAATGATAAATAAATAACTGAAAATTACAGTTATCGTTGCTGATGTAAAGTATTTTACGAAAATGAATAATCTTCTTCTTCTTATATATAAAAATGAATCGCAAAATGTGTTGGTAAGCGCATAACTCGAGAACGGCTGAACCGATTTCGATAATTATTTTTTTATTATATTCCTTGAAGTACGAGGATGGTTTTTATGTAGAGAAAACGTAAGTACCACGGGCGAAGCCGGGGCGGACCGCTAGTCTATAATATAAAAATGAATCCCAAAATGTGTTGGTAAGCGCATAACTTGAGAACGGCTGAACCGATTTCGATAATTCTTTTTTTATTATATTCCTTGAAGTACGAGGATGGTTCTTATGTAGAGAAAACGTAAATATGTACCACGGGCGAAGCCGGGGCGGACCGCTAGTCTTATATATAAAAATGAATCGCAAAATGTGTTGGTAAGCGCATAACTCGAGAACGGCTGAACCGATTTCGATAATTCTTTTTTTATTATATTCCTTGAAGTACGAGGATGGTTTTTATGTAGAGAAAACGTAAATATGTACCACGGGCGAAGCCGGGGCGGACCGCTAGTCTTATATATAAAAATGAATCGCAAAATGTGTTGGTAAGCGCATAACTCGAGAACGGCTGAACCGATTTCGATAATTCTTTTTTTATTATATTCCTTGAAGTACGAGGATGGTTTTTATGTAGAGAAAACGTAAATATGTACCACGGGCGAAGCCGGGGCGGACCGCTAGTCTTATATATAAAAATGAATCGCAAAATGTGTTGGTAAGCGCATAACTCGAGAACGGCTGAACCGATTTCGATAATTCTTTTTTTATTACATTCCTTGAAGTACGACGATGGTTTTTATGTAGAGAAAACGTAAACATGTACCACGGGCGAAGCCGGGGCGGACCGCTAGTAATTTATATAAAAATGAATCGCAAAATGTGTTGGTAAGCGCATAACTCGAGAACGGCTGAACCGATTTCGATAATTCTTTTTTTATTATATTTCTTGAAGTACGAGGATGGTTTTTATGTAGAGAAAACGTAAATATGTACCACGGGCGAAGCCGGGGCGGACCGCTAGTCTTATATATAAAAATGAATCGCAAAATGTGTTGGTAAGCGCATAACTCGAGAACGGCTGAACCGATTTCGATAATTCTTTTTTTATTATATTCCTTGAAGTACGAGGATGGTTTTTACGTAGAGAAAACGTAAATATGTACCACGGGCGAAGCCGGGGCGGACCGCTAGTAATTTATATAAAATTGGGTTCAATTTAATGATGTTACATATGTATGAGAATGCATTAATAATTTTAATAAGTATAAATGAGGTGTTTACTGTTTACCTAGTGTACGAACATGCAATATTATTATTACGTATTTATAAATATAATTAAAACAGTGAAAATACGGAAAATTGTATATATTTTCAATACGCTTTTCATTTTTATTATTATTCGTGTAAACATTGTGTGAGGATGTCACAACAACAGGATAAGTGTTTAATAACAATATTGTTGAAATTCTCCGAAACTCTCTCTGAATAAAATTTCATCATATTGTTCATTGGAAATTCGGTTTTCATATAACTATGAACTTATTTAATAAGCATTATTCAGAAAACATTGTTTAATTAAAGTAATATTCTGTTTATGAGTTAATTTTTTCATATTTTCTTAAACTTATTAATTATACTATTAGACTACAGGCCGGTATATAAAAAATATGGGTCATTTGAACCACCAGGTGCAACTCTCGTCTACCTGTACTTTCGAATTCTGATCTGCACTCAGTTTGACAGCTTACAAGTGACGGCATAGTGCTGAATCTTATTATTTTATGCTCTTCTATCGTTCTAGATAGGTCACCTGGTGGTTCAAATGACCCATATTTTTTTTATATACCGGCCTCTAAGACCGGCCTGTAGTCTATAAATAAAGAGATTGACAATGTCTCACAAATATTAAAACTAATTTGAATGTCAACTTCTTCGGACATAAATATTAAACTCAAATGAAATGGGTACTTAGGTACTTATATAACTATAATTTAATCTTTTACGCAATGTCCTTGGAACGTTCTAGAAATAATACACTTACATAATAACACAAAGGTAAAGATAATATATATATGGACATAACTAAGAGGGTTGGTCCTGACCTCTACAGAGCATACATAACAGACGTGGGTGCTATACAATTAATATAAGTTTCCCACCCGCGACTTACCCCACCAAGTCAAAGAAAATTCCCTTGGAAATAGCCTATTTCACTGTCTAGTTTTCTTACTATCTTCAAACACAAAATCATCATGAGATCGCTCCGTTGTGATATGAAAGACAAATAATGCTTTTTAATAACAAATTGAACCACCTTAAGTTCAAGTTATCAGAACTAAACCAAATTTAAATAGGCCACATACGAAACACCAGCTATAAAATAAAATAAAAGTATTGGCAAAATTCGAAAGCTCTGATATAAAATACCAAAAAAAGGGCAGTCGACCTAAGAACCTCCTTCCTCCTTTTTAAAGTCGCTTTACTTGCATGTCTAAGAAATTTTAAAAGAATAGAAAATTGAATGCTATAAAACTAGATATAAATTATTTGATTGTATGTTATATCGCGTTGAAACATCTGAACTCCATGCGAATTACCTACAACCAAGCGAAGCCGCGGCTGAAAGCTAGTATTTTATGATTAGTTCACCTATGTATCCGCACAGAGGACAAATACTCCAGTCAGTCAAGACATTCAATTCACAATAATTCCAAAAGTTTTCAAACTTGGGTCGGGTACATTGGGACGACAATAAATCTCATTGCAACCTTGTCCGCAGTCCGGAACTGCAATTAAATTATTTTTTGCTGTAAATGCTGTAAAAAAATTCCAAAAGTTCTGCAAACTTGGGGAAGTTTTCGATATAATATTTCATATCACGTATTAAATTTGCAACCAATCTCTACTAACTACTAAGACTTTCTCGTTTCAAATTATTAAGCCAAGCTAGGAGGTTCTTAACACCTGTACAGGTATAAACAGATTTCTTGAGCTAGCGAGGTATTAATATTATATTACAGAACACACAGAGGCGTCATTTGATGTCAAATAATGTTTGATCCTACGCAAGATTATATAAAGGATATAAGCTACAGCCACACAGATTTTCTTATAGGAATAAATTTTATTATCACATTCGAAATAAATCTAAAAATAATAATGTATGTAATTAATTCAAGGAATAATAATAACGTTTAAAGTAGCAAGTCTCTTTCAGAAGATTTAGTTCATTTATTCACATATTTTTGTTTATTTGCGCGTTAAATGCTCATAAATGATAACCCCTTAATAGGTATTTATCCTTTGTAAACTATTATTACCGAAGTTTCATAAAGAAAACATAGTGATTGGTTTACTAACAACATATTATTTCAGTAAACCAACACCATTTCTTTTTGAAAACAAAATTTTCCGTGTGAATATTCCTGCACTATGAAACACTAATTGGAAATTGAAATCGAACCTTTTGAGGATACACATATATGGATCGTTAATACCTTTTAAACTGTGTCTATTTGTCAACGATTGGGAACCTATCACCTTATAAACATGAACAATTGAACATATTAACGCTCTTTGCGAATAAGATCGGTTCCCGATGAATGGGTAATGTAAGGCGATTTAAAGATACTCCGCTGAATGAATAATTCATACGGGGTCCGAATACACTTGGGTTCTGTGAATGCCTTCTATCTATTGACGTTAAATACCCTGTGCCTGTATAGATTACAAAGGACTGCTATTTAACATTAATACACATTATTAGTTATAATGTCGTTATTATTACAATTGCTATGGTCTTTATTAATAGTCCTTCGTAGTCATTTTATAGTTTTTGAAAGGGAAATGTTTCAAAATTATTATTTTGTCCTAAGAAATATGAAATAACTAACGACTTATTTTTTTTGTCGCGGTCAGATCGTAGGTGGTCGAGCCGTCTAAGACATCGATACGGTATAGGAACGAACGAAACCTAACGAAAGTCCCGAAATATATATGCTTATTCCATTCTAGTCAATTGTAAAAAAATATGTAGATCAAGGTGGATTGTAAAAAATATGTACGTAATTAATTAGGCTGACTGTAGGTATATCTTCTCTCTCTTCTATTCTATAGTTTTTGACGTTTTTGTTAAGGCACAAGAAAGGTTCTTACGAAAAGATGAAGGAGGGGTAATAATATGTCTGCTGGGGCAGCGATTTACTAGTAAAGCTTAACAAATTAGGCGTTTCAAACAATATATCGCCTTAATACAGTAACATTATACGCTTGAATAAACAACTCTCCAATAAAACGTAACATGCATTTTGATAACAAATTCCAGTATATGTTTATTGGAATAATGTCAAAGGAATACAATCGAAGAAAACTCGGAAGCATTATCTATTACCAGACTATTCGGAGAACTACAAAGGTACTTAAATTACTTGTTCAATAGATATCTTTGCTTATCTGTACCACTCTTATAAGCTTTTATACTGCATATGAAATTCAATTTCTCCTTCCAAAAAATATCATACAATCTCTTTGAAATTAATTTTAAGTGATGTTTCAACGGAGAAGAGGAAATAAGTTTACATTTTTTTAACTCATGCTTTTATTTATAGTGCTTTAAACTTATTAAATCTGATATTTATTGGTTAAATTTATTTAATAGTTGTAATGTATTTTAGACCTTTTTCTATAGGTTTTTAAAACGTACAAGATCCCTTCTGCATCTGATCAGACCGAAACGGGGATTGACCCAGGACATCTCGGGTGAGAGCAGTGGTGGCTCAGTGGTGAGACCTCGGACTTCGAATCGATAAGTCCGGGGTTCGAGACCAGGCGAGCGCGCAGGAAATAAATTGATTTTTCAATTTATCTGCGCATGTTGTAACATCACCACTGCTCGAACGGTGAAGGAAAACATCGTGAGGAAACCGACATGTCGAAGAATCAAAAGTTCGACGACATGTGTCATCCGCCAACCCGCACTTGGCCAGCGTGGTGGATTATGGCCTGTACCCTCATAGGAGGCCCGTGTCCCAGCAGTGGGAACGTATATGGGCTGATGATGATGATGATGATCTCGGGTGAACGCACACGCATTAACAGCTTTACCAAGGAGGCAATGGTCAAGTTTATACTTAAGAACCCTCTTTATTTAAAACATTATACATTGGATTTGTAACTCTACGAAATTTGAAAGTATGTATACAAAATATAGCAGCATTGATACAAAATGTACATGTAAATTTATATCTCAACAAACATACCACCCACTAAGTATCCTAAGCAGACGGTATAAACGGCGAACATTTGGTAAAATTAACGTTGAATTTATTTACAATTTGATTTACAACGCCTTTCCCGGGTAACCACTGACTGTGTCGACTGAATACCAATGATCCTATAAATAAAGGATGTCAGCTTTGATAACAATGCTTTTACATTACTTCGAACAACGCTGAGGTACATACTGAAATTGGTTGGGTTATCGGTCATACTGCATAGGCCCTCCACACTATGGGCAGCGTTGGGCGAGTAGAGGCAATCACGATAGTTTCTTAGCCTAATTGTACATGATCGGCAGTCATGGTAGTTTATGAATAACCCCGTATCATCGCCAACATCGTCGATCATTTGTTGGGCCAACGCTGCCCATTGTGTGGAGGGCTCAGCACGTTTAACCTATCTATCACGCAATTCAATCGAACTACTCATTTCCTTATTACACAGCAATGCAGCTGCAACTGATTGGCTATGTTATTAGTGGTGGTTTGGTTTGACATATATTAGGTATGTCAATAAATGTCAAATGTGTTTTATTACATTCATGATAGTAATAATTGGATCAAATGCTAATTTATGGAACATCAAAAGTACCTTTGTTTTTGAAATATTGCTACTGATGGTCGGTAGAAAATAAATCAAATAAAAAAAAATTATGTATTAATTTACCATTTCAAAAATCTCTGATCAGATGTCTTACAATTATCATGGAGTTGTAATGTAAATTAAATAATTATCAATTATGCACAGCAGATATTATTAGACATCCTATTGTTAGCATAAACCCCGAAACGTTAATGCCATCTATTGATGTAAGATCTAATGTGAGTGAAGTGAGTGAAGTCCCATGTCCCCGACTGGGGTATTACATTATACATCTGTTTCACTGATCGATTTTTTTCTTTAGGGACAAGTAGGTGATGAGCCTTCTGTGTCCTGTCCAGACCAAGACTTTTTTTTTCTTTGTCTCCACCGGGAATCGAACCCAGGACCCCTCGGTTCTACGCTCACGCGTCAACCGCTGTACCAAGGAGGCGGTCAATCTAATTATACTACATAATATATGTACGTAGATCTGATATCTAGCAATATTAAAAAGATAAAATATACATAAACTAAACAGTAGAATCTGTTAATGTAAACTTTAAGTTACAAAATGAACTATTGCATTCATTACCTTAAACAAAAAGAAACATTCGCTATGGTCCGGTTGAAATAATATAGCTACTGCAAAAACACAAAGTAATGATCATCGCAAAGCAAAGGACACAAAGTTAAATATTTGAAATCTTATATATAAAATTCTCGTGTCACAATGTTAGTCTGCATACTCCTCCGAAACGGGTGGACCGATTCTCATGAAGTTTTCTGTGCATATCGGGTAAGTCTGAGAATCGGCCAACATCTATTTTTCATATGTACCACGGGCGAAGCCGGGGCGGACCGCTAGTAATGTATAAAATATAAAATCATAATAATATCTATCAAACAAATAAATATAATTTAATATTTAAAGTTCAAGATAGATTCAATAGGGCTCTTTTACGGAAAAGTTGATAGCAGTGCTCAGGTGACTCGTCTGTCTCCGTTTCCTTACGAGAATTTTGTAGTTATATAAATTCTATTGGAGTCACCTTGCAATAGCTGTATATCTCAACTATACCTCATTTAACAGGAAACATGTTTTCTTTACATTGTCATTTCAGTAAGAAAGGTTTAGGTATCAATGAGTCAATATTATGGGAAATTTTGTTAAATATTTTTCGTTTATTTATATTGAAAGTGATATGAGATCTCTTTATAGATCTATATGTATATAGTATCTAATAGTGTTTGAATAAATCGCGTTTAAAATCCATTAAAAAGTCTTTAATTTCTATATGTATATGTTAAACGTTTTCTTAAAAAAAAGACGGGTTGCACTCCGGGAGTGCCGGCAGAAGTGAAAACGCGCGTAGTAGAGAGGGGATAGCTGTCTACTCTCCATCCGTCTTACGCTTTTTCGATCAGGTGACGTGTCCTGACGCGAGTTTAAGATTTTATACATGCCCATTACAGAAAAAGTACTCAACGCCGCTAAAGAAGTTTTCACTTCAACAGATATTCATAAAATAGTCGGTACATTTATTTTAAGAGACTATCTTAAACTAGTTAATGAAAGTTTCAATTGAATTAAATTTCAACTGCAGTTGCAAATCAACTAATGGGTTTGTATCAAGATAATTATAATAATGAACTTTGAAATTAAAAAAACTTAAACCAGAGCGAAAAATCTATTAGGAATTTTAATATATTTTTGTGTTACTAAAAAGTAAAATCTGTTCATCGCATTGCTAAAAATATGGTTTATCCAACCTTTAAACAGCGGTAAATCCGTAAATATTACAAATTTACAAATATTGTATTATTACCTGTGAACAAATAAAAATATGATTATTGTAAGCAGTTTTGAAAGAAAAGAATAAGAACTTAAAACTCAAAATCGTTCAAAACAACAATTGGAAAATGTATTATTTTTATAGTTCAATTTTGTACACGCACACATTTTAGTTCTCAAGAACAGATAAGACATTCGAATCATATTTTGGCTTCCTCAAATAAATCTCAACAAGACCTTAATTGATTGAATTCTAGAAAATATTTGGCAAGGAAATAAATGAGGAACAATTTATTTTCGTTACTACTTGCTTCAGTTACCTGATTTTCTACCGCAAATAAAGTAATAAATTGTATTTGCTCTAGCCAGAAGATATTGGAAACTTTTTACTTTCGAGAAAAGAACATAATATATAGCTTCGACCTGCGCATGATCCAAGCCACATATAAAAATCTAATGTTAAATCCTAAGAATACTCGAAAAGGGACTTTCATTTCATGTAAAATTTTAAACATACAATTTGGTATCATATTTTTCAAAGCGCAATTTGACTTGCCAAAGCGCAAGAAACATTATTTGAACTGTTGATAGCTTTATGTATTTACTTGAGAATTTGAGATATGTATTGTTATGTATCGCTTCATCTCGTCTTATATACGGGATGAAATCGTGTTTGTACCTTGCTTTCTATTGTCATTTTTTTACCAAAGCAAAAACAGAAATAACAAGTATTTTTTCTCATCAAACATTCGCATAGAGCTTGTAGCTGTAAATTTGAATATTTTCTACGCATCCATTAACATATCTAAATTTAAAGGTGTTAACGTTGTTTAAAATGCGGAGATCACGATTGAGTCTGATGGCCATTAGGCACGTAGTCGGTAGTCACTTAAACGGCAACAAAGGCCTCCCTCGTAATCCGTTTATGTTGGAACAAGCCCAGACGACGCTTTGTCAAATGCCCCACTTAACTTTGACGCAAAACATTTGTTTTTCCCTCCCGAAACTTTGTAAGCATTAGAATGAAAGTTTTAACAAATGCCCCTTGCTTATCTTGCCTTGTGACGTAAAAGTTACGGAATAATAAGGTGCCTTCACACGTCCGATTTTGTAATACGCATTTCGGAATCACAACATAGTATAAAACAAAGTATCTTTCCGCTGTCTGTTTATCTGTATGCTAAGGATATTTTAATAGATACTATCTACGCAACAAATTTTGATAGATAGAGAGATTTTTTTTGGTAGATAGAGTCATTATTGAGGAACGGTTTTGTATATTTTATAATTTATTAGGTTTTAGACAAAGCGGGCGATGCCGCGGGCGGAATTCTACTCTGGTTAATAAAAACCTAACTCTTGTGGTTAATTCCTAAGTAAGAACCAAAATATAATTGAGTGAACAAGAACAATTTAATACAATCAATACGATTGCTCATACATTCTTTCATATAAAATAAAGGAACTCGCTTTGGTACTTTAATACAAGAGTCATTACGTTAAAAGAAATATATATTTTTCCATCCAAAAATATTTTCCTAACCTCATATTTGGGACACGGGTATATTGTTTTGGTATAAAATTATCTGGCGTGTTTTAATAGGACTATACAGGGCTATCTTTATTATTATAATATTCCTTGTATAGTTTAAGAACAGAGCTTCGATTTTTACAATAATATTATATTAAAATAATTGAAGAGAACATATTCTTGCTTCTGTTTAATGGGTAATTGAAAATATTATCAATAAACTCTTAGGAAGCTCTTAGGTATCTATTTTAAAACAATTTTGTGTAACAATGATAGATTAAGAGGCGTGCCTTAAATTAGAAACACTTTCAATAGACAATAACTAACATTCGTATTAAATGAAAATTTCTTCAAAGTTCACATGAAAAGTGAAAAATTGTTTACCAAGTTTTTAATTCCATTGCATTTTGTAAATGGTTTTGTTATACTCAGTCTTCAATTTTAAAACAAATTGATCGTTATCCTATAAACCGCTTATTCCTCAAACTAATTGCTACAATTGGAAAGTTTCTAGACCAATATAACTTATATAGATGGGAACAAAATTTATATTTAGTTGTGTTGGAAATTTTGTATAAACTACTAATTCGTCGATTAGTCTTCGACTTCAGAATAAGCATTTACATTTACACGATTGGTTCTTTGCATGTGTATTATAATAATTATTTCTTGTCTCCCCGATTTAATTAAAATTAAAACAATAATTCGACCAACGTTAAGGTATTTTAGTCAATTGATTCAAATGTACATAAAGAGTTTCGAAAAATACGATTTGGAAAATACAATCGAATCAAATCTTGGTTATAATATAGTAACTTCTATATTGAGAATTTATTAACGATATACCAATATATTGATTTAATCGTCATCAATTTTAATTCAAATCAATAACACCTACGCTCTACTAAATAGGCAATAGTAACAGTGAATTGACGAGCAATTCTAAAAGTTACTACAAATTCCACGATTCAGGCTACAAAACAAGCTCATTTGCTACAAGATGGGTAGAATTTCCGTTGTAATCAAAATGACTCAATTTATACGAACATAGTAAAGTCTGGTAACTGAATTAAATATTAAACGAATAACGGGATGTTTCCACAAGGGTCCAGGGCCTAATAGGGGGCTGTATTGAAGTGACAAGTTGACAAAGGGTTGCCGACATCTATAATGTAAATAACGATGTGAACTAAATACATGTTTGAAATAACTTTTGAATAATGAAATTTCTATTTATAAATGTTACGTAGGTTTTCAAGAGAAACTACTTTACCTCGTCATGGCGATACGGTCACGTCATGAAGTAAGACGACTTTTGGTATCTTTGACAAAGAAGTTTCACTCCTGACACGTCTGCTCGGCACACACGCTCTTTTTTAAGTAAATTTATACAATGTATAATAACATCAATTTATTATTGTATAAGACTATATTCAATTAATAAGATCTCTTAAGAAGAACCTAAACTTCATGCTTCTGCATTACCAGTTTTTTTTTTTGTATTTCAACCAGATTATAGGGTAGAACCAGGGTATAGGGCAGATTTCCTATCTATCTAATGACACTATTCCCGAGAGGTTAACAATCTTCTGAGCCATCTGATCGGATCCTTGACCAACATTCTAAAGGGTGTGTTTGTCACAATACTTGAGAGGTAATCAATCTTATAATTTACACGTGAAGCTGTAATATACACCCAAACCCAACCACAAAAATCTTGCATAAGCCTGTGGTTATTCCAAACAGAAAATATCAGCAATATACAGTTATATACAAGAATTTCAAACTTCGTTTTAAACCGAGCGATATTGATATAACGTTAAAACTAAACTCAAATAAAGTCTTCAATCAAATATTGCCACTTGGCACAATAACGGAAATGACAGGAGATTGCAAAAAGGAATCCGCTTGAATCTAAATAGCTCTAAATAAACGGAATATTCAAACTTCAATGCGGCAATGCTGTTACAGTGAACGTATGTGGAAATTTCAGTAAATATAGTTTTAAAATGCATTTGTGAACTGATGTAATGTATATAAATTGCCATTATTTAGGAGTAAGGAAAGGTTGGAGAAAAAGCCTCAGAATTTGTTATTATCTCAAAACTATTCTCTGAAATTACCATTTTGTTATTCACCAAAGTAATTGGATTTACTATGGTTAGGGCGAATTTTCAACGCTTCGTTAAAACTTATCCGCCCAATGAAGTATTACATAATAATATAAAATGTTAATAACAGGCAATTAACACAGGCAACGAGCAATTTTTAATCGGTTGTTTAATACGATGTTCGACAGTAAATAACTAATAAAAGTAAATAACAGGTTTGAAAAATCAGTAAGGATTGAAAAGTCAGCCCGTAGGGCGTTCCCGCGTTTCATCACAGTTACACATCAAATAGTAAAATAACTAGATAATAAAACATAGTTATTTTACACTATTTTGCTCAAGTGGAAGAGTTCAAGAAATTCTCCCATTAGATGTTATTATACGTAGAATTAGTTCGACATCTGCTTCGAATTAGATTTGAAATTGTATATTGTGGGATGTGTAAACATGTGTTAACAATGCCGTAACTTGAGATAAAAACATAAGTTCTAGAATTAACTAAATATCTATGCAATTACATAAACCAATATCAAGTCTATTTCCTAAATATATGTATTAGTTTGATGTAAAAATGCACGTGTAGGTACTCTCTAATTATAGTAGTTACCTGATTTCATGATGTAATTATTTTAGGAAAGAAAGAAAATAATAAACATTTCCACGTTAAAAACTACATTGATTAGGTAAGTTTGATTTGTTTCTTTAAAAATTTAAACACAAAGGCAAACCATTCAATTAGCAAGATTCAATGTTTTTGTAATCTAAAAACACGGTAAAAATGCTTGGAAAGTTGAAAGTTAAAGCCAAGGGAACATTATAAATTCTGAAAACTGTACATAACTCTGTTAGATACTTGTTTGATCAAAGTCAAATTTTACGTAGCTTTAGTGAAATGTAAATTTAGAAGTCAGTATTGCCAGTTCGTGTTCATCTTAGAAACAATTTATGGGGAAATTATAAAATAAGTGTGTTTTATTAGAAAATTCAAAATTACTTTAAAAAATGCCTTTATTCGATGAGATTGAATTCTTGATTGATTGAATGAGATTGAATTGAACTTGTTTTCAATATATTACTAATGTGTTATCGTAAATATGTTTGCTTTCGCTAAGAGCATGCTGACACTATTGCCCATGTTAATTCAGGTAATCTAGACTATAATCAGCTATCTCTGTATCAAATTTCATGCATATCCGATCAGCTGTTTTAGCGTGAAAGAGTAATAAACATACATGCTAACAAACAATTTCTTAGGTAGTTCTTTAGAATATTAACTCAAGTAAGTTCAATAGCAACCGACTATATGGCATAATAAAACATTACCAAATACTTAATGAAATAATATAACTTTTTAATGTGTCTCAAATTACGGATAGAAGCCGGTAATCTCCAATCTGATTGCCCGCAAAAATATAACGTAAAAAGCCAACACGGAAGTACGTTTTCACATTAAGGAACATGAAATGACTTTTAATATAAGTCATTCTCGCATGGAGGTTATACGATCTTATAGATTCAGGGAACAGGGAAGAAATAGTATATTACAATATTATTTTCGATTATAATTACATTATTATATGCAGCATAATATTCTTTTACAATTAAGATTCTAAATTGTTAAGAAAAACTATAATCTCTTTTGTTTTAAGAAGGTTTATCATAGGTTCATAAAATATTGATATAAAGATTTCCAAAATAAAATATAGTTCACAGAATATAAAATAATATGAATCGTAAAACTCTCGGTCAAGCACCTCAATGAATACTTCGCGTCTGAAATTCACTAGAGGCAATGTAAGGCAAATTTCATCTTATATATAAAATCTTATATATAAAAATGAATCGCAAAATGTGTTGGTAAGCGCATAACTCGAGAACGGCTGAACAGATTTCGATAATTCTTTTTTTATTATATTCCTTGAAGTAAGAGGATGGTTCTTATGTAGAGAAAACGTACATGTAACATGTACCACGGGCGAAGCCGGGGCGGACCGCTAGTATCAAATAAATTAAAATCAATTAATGCTTTTCGATTATAGGACATATCATACTATCCCATACAAGTGTTACAGGCGAATAAAGACTTAAATGCAGATTGCACATTAAAGGCTGAATAATAAAAGATATATGTATTTGAGTTAGGACGGTGACTAAGCAATCTTTGACGAGGATTAACATTTAACACCCACTCTAGGAATCCTATATATTTTCAGCTGCATATATGAAGATAACATTACATTTAAAATGAGGGTTAGAGGTAATTTGGTTCTAGAATATTCTAGTAAAATCTTTACTGGATACGTTGCGAAGTATTGAATGTATTTTCTATATCCATTTACTTTATTGCTCTAAAGTTCGATTGATTTCTGTAAATGGCCAATTCGAGAGCAAATTTAAGGTCATAAATTGGATGAGAAATATCGAGCTTTTTAGGATTAAAGTTCACAAATACCCTCTTAAATATATTATAGTTATTTTGTCTGACTGATTGCTGTTTTGTTAAGGACAATACATTTTTAAGACACAATTTAGATTAAATTCGTATGATTAATGATATATGTATGTATGTACATAAATAGATTTATACTATGTAAATGCAAATAACGAATAAGGGTTATTTCAGAGCCATTAATTATTAATTAATGGCTCTGAAATGGCTCTGAAATAATTTTAAGAGTCTGCTTAGCTGCTTAAGTTCAAAATCTCGAATGAACATAACCTCTGAATATGCTTTGATTTAGTAAAATGTTTTCGCCAAATATAATAAAAGAAGAAAGAGAAAATCTCCATAAAGCGTGGTTTTACATCTGTGACCAGATTATTATGCAAATTTGCACCCAAAACAGTTGTAGGTATGACTTAATATTAAAATTCCTCAACACAGATATCTCAAGTTCGCACGTACATGAATAATTTTCTTGTTCTCTCGTCTTCGCTTGTGAATTTCCTGACTCTTCATATTGGCCAATGGCTAAATATTCGAAAATTGAAAAATATTTCAAAACAAAAATTTTTTTTACTATAATTACAATTTCAAATTCATTAAAATATAAATGTTTAAAGTATTTGTTTACAGTATATTATTCAAATAAATTTATGTAATACTATGATTGAATTGGGGTCTTTAAATTATCTATTTTTTTGTTTCCATGAACTCGAGGATCAACATCAACTTGGACGGATATTATGTCAACACTGGTCACTCTTCCATAGTTGGAAAGCTGAACTAACCGTTTAGAAGCCCGTTATGTCTGTATTTTTATAGGAACATTGTAAAGACATTAATTATTTCAATGTGAATAGGTATAAGTAAAGCAAAGTTTAGTCGCTTCTTTCGTCTGTGTGTATGTATGAATGCTTATATCTTTAAAACTACGTGATTCAAGAGGAAGGTTTTGATATATAATTTACTAGCTTTCCGCCCGCAGCTTCGCCCGCTTTGTCTAAAACATAATAAATTATATACTAAAACCTTCCTCTTGAATCACTCTATCTATTAAAAAAACCGCATCAAAATCCGTTGCGTAGTTTTAAAGATTTAAGCACACATAGGGACAGAGAAAGCGACTTTGTTTTATACTATGTAGTGATTAGCTTTTAGTCAAAGCGGGCAAAGCCGCGGGCGGAAAGCTAGTCACAGATAAAATAATACTATACTACTAAGTACCTTACTAGCACTAGTACTTACTAGGGACCTTCATCATCATCATCATCAGCCCATATACGTTCCCACTGCTGGGACACGGGCCTCCTATGAGGGTTTACGTTTTACCTTCATTGTTAATTATTCCCTGCTATATTCTCTTGTATAGCTTGTATAATTTATAAAAAGCTTTATTCATATGAAGATAATATAGCAAATAGAAAGGCAACAAATTGCATACCGTACACGCTTGCAACTTCAAGGATCGTCTTTTAAAATTCCTTTTGATATAGCGGTCTCGACATTGCACTTAGTACCTATACGTTAAAAAAATATTTTATCACTTTTTCTATACGAGAATATATTGCCTTGAGTGCTTAAACTGTATGTATGTTGAGTGGTAAGATTCTCAAAGCATCAAAATTAGTTCTTTATTTAATCAGGGACAAAATTATTTGAAAACGCTTCGTTTTATATAATTCTGACCTTTCCATAATACACAAATGCAAAATCTATACATTTTACAACAATTTGTTGTTTGTGTATAAAACGATCCATTTTCTTGAGTCTTTGTTCTATAGCTGCATTAACAAGTGCGAAACAATCTGTACAGCGCATCAAGTGATTGTAATGCAAAGCGATACACTGGCATTTAAAAATGCGTGGCATTCAATACCCTTCGTGCTAAAGATTCACGATTCGCAGAACCTTAAAGTAAATACTCCACGTTGCTCATGAGACCCTGGTACTTTTGTGGTAAAGATGAACGCGAAAGAAAGAATAATGTTTTAATTAAATTGATATTTTTTTCTAATCTATCTATTTTAAATTGATATTTTTTTCTAATCTATCTATTTTAAATTGATATTTTTATGAAGATTGATCATAATCATTTATATTTTTCTATATGGTTTTATTATTTGGATTGTATTAGAAGACTTTAGGCTTCATTAAAGTTTTAATTAACGCCAATTCAACTAATTTATTCAACAATGCGACGCATATTTTACATTTTTATTACTTCAAACAAAAGAATGGTGCATATTCTGATTTACGCGTAGTTCGACCTTTTAATACAATTTTATTGAAATACGTTTTTAATTTCGTACCATCTCACAATACGTGGAACCAAGAAAGTTTAGTTACGACGCTCTTGTCTGCTACTGATGGGTAATTCGAAATAAGCATTGAGAATATTTTGTAAAAACTTTTATCCAAGCTATTTATTATAATAAAAAGAATCTTTACTTGAGGTCATGACATTTGGTATGAAAGTATGTTTTACGATTTTTAATTCTAATCTTCTAATAATCAATTTACTAAACATAAAAAAAGTATTTTGGTCTAAAGATAGTAGCCGTAATTCTGAGCCTTAAGAAGGTACTTTTAATAGCGTCTTTTTACGAATAAATTGTCAGATATTAAAGTTGTTTGGATATTTTTAGATATGACGTGGTGTTGATTAAAAATAAATATTGCTCCCACGTAGAAATTTTTAAGATTCAATTATTATTTTTTTATATGTGAAGAATAATTCATAACATCAAATGAAAAAAAGAATAAACCATGTTCCGAGAATTATTTCTTGTACTAAATATAGCCTTACAGATGAACTCACCGAAAATACATCTTTACTTTTATTTATATTATCCTTCATTTTATATTAACAACGCTACTAAACTTGGCATAAAAGCGACAAATACTTAGGTTTAAAGGAATTAATAGTAATATAATAATATCCTCTATAATAATTAACTAATTACAAGCATTTTATTAAACTTTTAATTCATTAAAACATTTACGTAATCACACAGACAATGTGCTAAAATAAAAAAACTTCTGTTTACAATACACCCGGAGAGAGACCTTTTTCACAAAAAAAATATTTTACAAAATTAAACTTTTAAAAGTTCTTTTAGTACCGCTTAACCGCACGCATTCAAAGGGTACCGAAAGATTACAAGTGTGCTTCGTAATTGCAATATCAATTTAAAATAATATTTTGTTTCCTGATATTTTAAAAAATGATAATAATTATTTTACGTGGTAATTTTATTAGTGTTATTTGTTCATGGCGTACTTATAAAGACTTTATTTCACATTTCGTCAGAAAAATTAAAAACAGAAACGATGTTCCGTTAAAGTACGTAATCAAGTTTTAAATTGATTTTGGTAAGATGTTCTTTAGATTTAATATTAACGAAGCGTGATCTTGAAAAAACATACTTTTATATTAGAATGCTTTGTTGTTTTAACGATGTTTCAATGTAAAGAGATTGTTTAATACATTTAACATATTATAGTGTTGACCAGAAAAGAGATTTCTCTACCACCCTATATCTTACTCAATGTAAAGCCGGGGTAGGAAACTAATCTCCATAAAAAATGTTTACCTTGTAGATCTTCACTAGAATGTTTATTAAGAAGGATATACACTTGTATTCATAAATTAACAAAATGGAAATAAAATATATCTGACTGAGAAGATAATTAATGGTGCAGATACACCTGCGGCCGTAATTAATGGGTGTGTAAAGCTATGTACACAAGTACTTGGGATAATAAATAGTGAGATAGGTCGCGTTATTTGAACAGTTATTAGAATTAAGTGAAGATTTTAGTTTAATAAAGATGTAAGAAACTTTGTATATAGTGTCTTAGTTAAGTGAGTTAGATGGCATTTAAAATTTTAGTTTGAAAAGAAAAGGCAAGTTCTATGATACTTCTATAACGAATAGGTAAGTGACGTAAGCCTATCATATATTCATTCACTTTATAAAGTGAATTTCATAATAGGAGTAACTCAATTCGACCAGATGATCAAATCGCCGACCTTTTACGAAGCAATAAAACATTCAATAAAAATCTAGAATATGGAAAGAACATAATGCTCAAATTCGTAAATCTACGATGTGGTCACGGCATATACACAAATATGTATGTATGTATGAATATTTAAAAAGTTTCATGCAATTTGCACGCATGATTTCGAGTCGATGTCCATCTGTCAGCTAATTGCAATTTACATCTATTTTGCTTATTGATTCATGGCATCGAATAATGTCTCCCGCTGAAACGAATTTTTTGTCCCTACGTGTATTTAATTGAATTTTCAGTTATAATATTTTATAGGCCTCTGAATATGAATTTTACCAATCTTTAGATTGGTAAAATTCGCACTCTCGCAGTAGTAAAGACGCACACTTTCTGTTACATAAAATGTTAATTAGGTACGTATGCTACTTTTCGAATGGAGATGTATTTTAATTTTTGATTAATTTAAAAAGTAACAACAAACCTTCTTCAAGTCCACTTTAATAATGTCCTATTATCAACTACATATTTTTCGAGATTGCCGTATCAATTCGTAAACTTATAAGCTAAAGGTAAAACAGGTAATATCGTAAAGAATGTTCTACATGTCACAATAATAATTGTAACGAATAGCTACATGTGGTTCTTTGTATGTTCTATGTATTTACTTCCACAATGTCCTCGAATGTAAATATGTTCTCATTCTTCGTATGTATGTAATATGTATCTAACACTCTTTGCCCAATATATCTTATTTATGTACGTATTTGTGCCTTTTAAAAAATAAAGGAATTTAGAATAAGAAAGTTCTGGAAGATCAAATATACTAATATACTAATATTATATACATTACTTCCAGAGAAGTACAACATGGGAATTTTCAAGAGACGAATTAACAGGCACTTTCTAGGCGGGCGTGACTTACCACCTTAGATCTCGTCACCACTTTCCATCAGGTGGGACTGGGGTCAAACGTCCACCTATCTACGTATAAAAAAAAAAAAAAAAAAAAAACATTTGCTATCAATATGCTAAAACGACGTCGGCAATCTTCTTTGCAGTGTCATTCTCGTGACCCCAATTAGTGAGGAAAATGCTTAGCCGTCAATATACAGCCACAGTATTACAATATCCATATTGTAATACAGCGCACTTAAAACTTGTCACGATAATTATAAGAGAACATGAAATACAGAATACACGAATCAAACAACGATTTAAAACTGTTTGTTAATTTAAAATTAAAGTTATATAATGGATTAATTAACCCATATTAAGATCTCGTCTCCCACTAACATACTCGTATAAAATCCAATACAGATACACTACGCTTTTAAAATCCTAACTCCAAAGTCTATTACAGTATAGGAATGGGTGAGAACTAACAAAGGGAATTAGAGAAAGCCGTAGGATATGTATAGGAAATGCGAGATTTAACAGTGGATGGCGTGGACAGTCTGAACCTATTAGCTTCCTTGATGTGGTGTTAACATAGTAATGGGAAAGCTATGTCCAATGCAGGTGTTGAGGATGTCCATATTAGTACTTTTAATACAGTTGAGCAATGAGCGCATATTTCTCATGCGTTTCATAGGATATTAATTGTAACGTAATATAATGTAATGATATCATTTTTTCCACATTTGGTAATATTACGATTCCTAAGCGATTGGTATTAATAGTAATAAGTAACATAACTTGTAAGTAGATCGAGTCGTTGGACACTGAGTCCGAAAATAAAAAATAGGGTGATTAGCCCTCCAAATGACCCGCCCGTGTTGACGGGCGGCGCTTGAAACTTACTGAGACGATCCTCATTAGAAAACTTGTAAGTAACACTTTGGCATAACTTGTGATAATCGTCAATATTAATATGTACATATTATCTAATCTTTTATTAATAAGAAAATCTAATGATTATTATCTAGAGTGAATCTGTCTCAACTTCACTTTAATTGCCCACATTTTTCTTTCTTTTCAATTAATTCAATTATCATAACAAATCAATTAATTTCTCTTCTCTAATCCATTCACTAAACATTTTCATAAAACTCCCTGTAAAGTATTACAAATCTGCGTGGGTGAGTCAATCTAGCTGAGTAATAAATCCGATTTTAATAAATTTATTTTATGGATTGAACAATAATTTATAATCCATACATCAAATCTCATCGCTTTATTAAATTGACAATTCAGTATAGAAACATAATTCTTTTGTTTCATGGAAATATTCATGGAAATGGTTTTAAAGGCTTATAGGGAAAGCTTTTAGGACTAATTTATCTAGACGGGGTTTCTAGGAAAAATGCATATACATTACAGTAAATACACGTACATCGAGATTTTATATCTAGGAGAATACTAATATGTGTTCATTGGAGCGGAAATTGTTTGTTGCTTTTACCTTTGAAGAGGAAAATCTAGTAACTCTTTCAGATTTCAATTTGAACATGTAATGTCAATTTTCTATTCCATGAAACATTGTTAATCCATGTGCATTAGATAATAAGAATTCATAAATACATAGCGTTATTGAAGACATATTTAAAGTGAATTCTGAGGAATAGTGTACAAGCAGAAGTCCTTTTATATCAGCTAATAAAACTTATGTTATTTCTACATCAATTAAAGTAACAAAAAAAGACGGGTTGCACTCCGGGAGTGCCGGCAGAAGTGAAAAGGCGCGTAGTAGAGAGGGGATAGCTGTCTACTCTCCATCCGTCTTACGCTTTTTCGATCAGGTCACGTGTCCTGACGCGAGTTTAAGATTTTATACCCATTACAGAAAAGGTGCTCAACGCCGCTAAAGAAGTTTTCACTTCAAAAATAGATGAGAAACCTTTTCTTTACCTTATTGCTCTACTGAATATGACTTTACACATCAAATAAAGGGTAATGTAATAATAACTGTATGTATACGGTCAGCTAAGCAAAACATATTCGCTGGCTCTTGCGGGCTTGAGAGGTTCCACATTGAGGTGAATAGAATTATTAAGGTATTTGTTTTACTAGTACCTTTATGTGAATGAATAAGTGTAATGAAAGCTTTAGTTATATCGTGTTTTAGTTAGGTAAATACGTTACATATGCTCTGGATTTGAAATTAAAAAAGTTATGGTTTTTTCAGATTTGATATTCATAAAAATTAAGTTTTTCAATACCTATTAGATACAGTTTAAAAGATGAAACGCTTAAAATGGGTTGCATCAACTTCAATAAGTATTAAAATGTACATTATACAAAAAACGATATTATGAAAATTAGTACACTTTGAAACTATTGGTGTTGTAAATATGTTTGGAAATTGAACAAAGGCGTCATAATTAATGTTAATTTAACGTTATAAATTCATATCAGAATCTAACGGCTATTATATTGATTAATAACAATATAGGATTTACAATACATATAAATAAGTATAAGTATAGTATGATCTTATAATATAAGTATGAGTAGTATGTTCAGTTCTTTTATGTACATTATGTATAGAAGTAAATAAAAGAGGCAGTTGCCATACTAACATTTGTTAAGTGTATTTTTACTTAAGCCAGATACATTTCTTTTCATTACTGTATAAACATACACTGTTGTGTTTCATTTAATAAGAAAAGCTCGCCTTTGTTTTATAACCTTAGTAGGAAAGTCATTCATTAGACAAATCTTCGTCTTTGATGTAAAATAATTACTCAATTAAGATTAACACAGACTTTTTTGTATTACAACAATGAAAAGAATATATTAGATCCTTGATTTTTTATTGTTATAGTGGCATGATGTGAGAATTATAAAAATAAAACCATTGAGATTTGGATGAGATAATGGTGTGGAAGTAAAAGGCTCAAATCATGACATATAAAAATGCTACACTTACAGCACTGAATTTAGCTTTTCACAAGCTTTTTAACCGATATTCCCAAAACGATGGAGTTACTCAATTTATAGTATTTTCATGCCATATATTCAGAATTTTGACTTCACCATATCGACATGACTATAACACAAGGATTCAACTCAATCAGTCAAAGTACCTTTATTTTTATCGACCTTACGAGTTTCTTAGGGAACTTTCTCCGGATACCGAACTTATTCATCATTTTGACATATAAACCTACAGAAACTTAGAGCCCTGCCTATATTTCAGAGAGATTGTGTTAGAAAGAGATGGCTTAACTCAATTTATATTGTGTCCTCACTTTTCTTCATTTACAGACGAAATACCAAACGAGTTTACATCTAACCTTTATCAATAGTCACATACACTTTGTATCATCTTTGAAGATAAATAAAAGAATAATTATTTCTCGTTTAAATTGCATTATAGGCATGTAGAATTAATGACCACATGTTTAGAAAACAGTTAAAATCACATTAGAGTTTAATTGAAACTATTTAAATAAATATAAATTTCATTTAATCGTTTAGTAATATAAGGTTAGTTTAAGAATTAAAAACAATTATTTCATTATTTTTATCATGGCATTGAACGGGGCAGGTGCAGCAAGGGTCGTTCCACAGACTGCAAAGTAATCGAGTTTACAAGTCTTCGCGATTAACATGATAAACGCATACACTTAAAATGTACTACGATGATGTATGTATTATAAACAAAATATAAAAATGTAGGCTCTGGTAAATTACATTTACTCAATAAAAAAATAATGTATAGTCCTTCGATATATTATTGACAGAGTTACACAGGTCGTAAAATAGAGTAAAAAAGACTTCCGATTGAATAAAATATACATAATAATAACTATCATACTTATGCAACAAGTAAATAATCTGCACGTGTAGACTGTTAAAAAAATATGTTTAACTTCAAAAAATATATATATATTACTACGAACTACTTTTAAAATAAGCACACAGTTACTACGAAACAGATTTGATTTAAAACTACCCAGAATCACTTCTGTAAAACCTGATACATTAAAATGTTACACTGAGAAAATGTACACTGAAGTAAAGAGCACTAACATAAGCTTTATTACATTTAAATGTAACTTATGAGCCAAAGAGATTTAAAAATGTACCAGGTACTTTGAAATATTATTTGGTGTCAGAAAGCATAGTTTACAATTTGCTAAAAGCGCACCTGAAGATACCCTCAGGATATATAAAATTTATCAAATAATTTATGGAGGTATGAAGTGAAACTTTTTTAGGCGCGTTGAGAGTAAAAGGTCGCGTCATGGCAATACCGTCACGTCGATACGACGATTTTAGTATCTTTGAATCTTGCCAAAGAAGTTTTACTTCTGACACGTGTGCCCGGCACACACGCTCTTTTGTTATAAGCATTTCTTCGCTGCATAATGTTGATTTGTATCCTATCTATCTATAAAATTTCACATATTATATTATTTCAATAGCTATTTTGTCTATAGCTCGACTGTCATTCCGCTATAAAAATCGAGATGACATGATAAATCACAGCACGGTATATAAATGTTCTTAAAATTAATAACATACATAAAACCACTAAGCTATTTTAACAACCTCTTCATAAAGACTTACTCTTTAATTGTTTTCACTCACATCCTCAAATATTTGGCTTAGAAATGGCGGTTTTACCAACACTCCAACTTTATCCAATCTAACTAACTGGGAACAGAGGGAAGTTTGTACATTTGTTTATTTTTCCCCTCATCCCTTTGACCACGGAGATTAGCAATCTGCAACCATACAGCTTAATTTAATTATAAGTGTTACAATGTTAATGTTCTGAATTACTGTATTTTGTAATTAGGCGGGTCTACACAGAGCGAACAGCCTCGCGAAGCAATAATTGCTTGCTCGCTAGCGGCTCGGTCAGTTTAGACAAGGCTTGAAAAATGAAGGCAAGTGCGCTTTCGGGTGCTTTAATGTGCGAGTGCATGTGTAGCGAGGAATGTGTTTGTAAATATATCGCTTCATTAAGTTTGAAGTAGGGTTTGAAGCTATACTATTGGTTACTTACTAACATATTCCTCACAACTCATCCTCGCACATAATTGATGGAATAGCACCATTCTTCCCAGGTTGAACCACGTCCATTCTGACCAAGCTGCTTCGTGCAGCAATTGGTTCGCGAGGCTGCTTGCTCTGTGTGAACCAGCCTATTAGCTGTTTCCGCGTAATTCAAATCCATATTATAAATGCGAAAGTAACTCTGTCTGTCTGTCTGTTACTCAATCACGCCTAAACTACTGAACCAATTTGCATGAAATTTGGTATAGAGATATTTTGATACCTGAGAAAGGACATAGGATAGGTTTTATCCCGGAAATCCCACGGGAACGGGAACTGTGCGGGTTTTTCTTTAACTGCGCGGGCGATGCCGCGGGTGGAAAGCTAGTAAGTATTTGTATAATTATATTGTAAACATAGATTATGAAGTAATTATTATTGAATAAGTTGACTGGAAATAATATTCATATACAAAAGCTAATAAATAATAATATTCAAATATCAAAAGGATTGTTCTCTCCAAACAAAACTAAAATTTAACTCGATGAATAAATAACTCGCTTCATTGATATAAACTAAAACTATCTATTAAATATCACAAAGAGAACTTGATTTGGAACAAAACAATTCAATTTTATTATCTTACATTGAAAATTGAAAAGTATTGGGAATTATACAATTCGGGGATTTACAGGTTCGGCTGCTGTACAGTTTGTTCCTGGTATTGCATTTATATTTCAATGAATTCAAGAAATAAATTGACTAAATTATGAATTCTATTCATTCCCAGACGAGTACTATATGGGGGTCTTCAAGCGTAGAGTGAATAGGTACCTTCTAGGGAAGCGCGTTCCATCTTAGACCACATCTCAGCTTAACATCAGGCGAGATTGTGGTCAAGCGCTTCCCTTATACCAATAAAAAAAATCATGTGGAAAATTATCAAAAATGAATAAGAAATAAATGTCCCGAATATCGTTAAAATTAATACATTACCCTACCTTTACATTATATAAGTAGGTAGCTTAATAGCTTAATAACATTAGTATAATAATATGTTTTGAATTACTGTCTGAAAATTAGATGTCAAGTCTACATTACATATTCCTTATGAAAGTTGCCAGGCCAAGCCCCTGTAGTTCACAACACAGCCTTAGAATATATCACATAGTTTACATACTGAATACGACACGCAGTTATGAGTTTGACCTATATCAAAAGCCTCAGGCACGTTCTAATTAGTGGAATACCGATATTCCACAGGCGTCTACAAACAACCGTTAAGCTGGCATATTCCAAATTTTAAACTGAAAAGTATTGAAAACGATGCACTGTAAAGCCCTGGGCAAAGACGCTTATACATCAGTACGTTCCCAGGGTTATTACTTATTATCAATATTCCGTGTGAATACGTTACTGTAGGAGGATATCCGTTTCGATCGTACAGAAAATTTTCCAATATCAATTCTATAAAAGGGCATATTTTTTTCAATAAATCCCCATGTTATGACTGACCAACGTAATAGGGATGTGAGGGGCGTTCATGATTACATTATTAATTGGTAGAAAAACATGTTACATTTTGTATTGTTGTTTACTTCTAATCCAACACGCCTTCGATAAAACAACAATATTGAAGAAAACAACACCTACACAACCGCCCACATAATGCACCTAGGACAATATTAATTAATAATTAATTGGAAAAATAATATTTCTACCTTAATGATTTTGTTTCTTATTTAATTGTCACTACAGAGTAATTGTAAACAAAGCTCGCTCGATCGCTTTATCTGTCCCTATATCCGTATGTAAAATGTATAAAATTACGCAATGGATTTTGATGAAGTTTTTTAAATAATATATAGAGTGGTTCTTTAGGAAAGTTTTAGTATACAATTTGGTAAGTTTTCTACAAATAGAGGATAGCTAATTTCGGATAAAATGCACACGAAAATCCATATAAAAGGCCACATATAGGTATAATTCAAAAAGATAACGTATTTACCAAACAAATCTAACGAATAAAGTTTATTTTGAAAACGGATGATGCACAGATGAATGCCTTCGCGATCAAAGGAAAGCAAATGTGCAAAACCAGCGGAATACTTTTGAAGTTGTCTCTTTAAAAATGTTTTTCTACGAGCTCTTAAATTAATGTCGTTTTATATAAATACGATCGTTAGGTTTAAGTTAATTGTATATAATTTCTCTGTATCATGTTTACACATATTTTATCATAATTATATGATATAGAATTGATGTCAAGAATAATATTTATTTGCTATATGAAAGAAAAACAATATTTATATGTAACATAAAAAATCAACAACATAATTTCGAAGGAGAGCAATGTTCAAAGTTCCATCTCTTTGAAGCCACGAATAAATATGGAAAAATACTTATTTCCTTTGAAGAGATAATAAATTTAATCAATTATTTTACAATAAGAGTAAGCGTATTAATATTTATTAGAAAGACTTTATATTATAAAAGGAATTTTTCTGAACCATAGGTACACTTTCATTAATTAATTACATATTCAGAAATGCCAGTCTTTTTAATACAAATTGAAATAAACTTTCAGGGAACAAACATTATTTTTATTACGGTTGAAGAAAGTCAAAGTTAAAATTCGACCACACTCAAAAGAATTCTTTGATTGTAATTCACAAAGTGGAAAACTTGTATTAATCACTTTGGCGAATAATAAAAGTTCATTGCGGTTGTTTTAAGTCTTAATCCAATTGTAACCATTGGGCATTTTTCCGGATCAAATTATTAAAGTCAAACAATTTTTAAATTGAACTTTTAAAATGTGTTCAATTTTTATGAAAAGGAATATGGAAGTGGGTGGAAAACGATGATATATAAGACAAAATATAAAAATGAATCCCAAAATGTGTTGGTAAGCGCATAACTTGAGAACGGCTGAACCGATTTCGATAATTCTTTTTTTATTATATTCCTTGAAGTACGAGGATGGTTCTTATGTAGAGAAAACGTTAATATGTACCACGGGCGAAGCCGGGGCGGACCGCTAGTAAGACAATAAGTTTTGATAAATCTCTCGCTGACGCAAGTTATACTTATACACTAATATCATAATTTTAATATTATAGTACCTACACAAGAACAACCCTCACTGTACAAGTGTATACAATATAGAAACATATCCACTGGGGTCTCCCCAAGAGACCGTCGTCTGTGAGGATTCAGATTAATATTATCAGTTTATAAACTGAAGAACTGAATGAACTGAACGTTTTACGGTTATAAATAACCTTAAAACGTTCACATATTTTGTTTTAAATTATGCAATAGTACGGCAAATATCTTGGACTACGTATTTACATCGCTGTTTCTAATGAAAAGATTTGATTATTCTCACATTAGTAACATCTTGTTAATATTTTCTCACGGGAAAATGACCTAATTCAGTCATAAAAACCATCTAACACGAGAGGCGAGAGAAAAGCATTTTTACATTAAGCTATAATCGTAACAGGGACATTTTCTTTTTATTACCCGATGCGTTTTTCCGATGCTAAAAGTATCTGCACTTCGAATTTTTATTTTAAACCTCGTAACTGTGTGAATGTCACGCCCTTAGTCACGCCTTATTTATATGTTTCAAGGATTTGCTCAAAGGGTTATCGTGGCGTGTAATGTCATTATTCTATTTGCATATGGACAAATAACTTCTGAAAATATAACTTCTAAATTTTATCCAATCTTCACAAATTCGATACAGCAATAGCTTCAGGGCTTCTCCTATCTATTGTATTCATGTTACGATCGTTTAGCTTCACCGAGTTAGAAGGCTATTCACTGAGGTAGAATATACGTGAATACTGTCAACGTAGTCTGAAGGTCTGAAAAGACGTCTATATTCGACTAGTAAATGATGGGTAAAATTTCATTCATTGAATCATGGATAAGTGATTGGCAGATGAAATTGGACTAGAGCAGTGGTTGCAAACTGACTCAAACATTCCTCTTGCAGTTGGTTTCACCGCTCGAGCGCTCCGGGCTAAATTATTTTAGTTCTTGTATTGTACAACAATTTTGTATTGCGATACCAGCGCTCGGAACTGACTTTGCAAAATTTGAAGTTTTCGTCCCCGCAGTCATAGTTGTACCACGTGTTGGTGTAGAATTTTGGTAATATAATATGTCATATAATTATGTTTTTATTGTAAAAAGAAACTTTAAACTAGCAAGTTTGAATGCGCATGTCGAATAATCGAAATTTAATTGAAAGTATACCATATCAATGAAAGATTAAAATTCAGATTCTCAGTGCAAATTGCATATTTCCTGTTTTATTTATACCACGAGATTAAACTGAACCGGGTACTATCGAAGATAATTAATGTTCCCAAGTTAGGCACATCTATGACATTTACGACGCCTAATTCGTATAAGGAAGTTATTCCTTCAATTAACAAGACGAATGATCCTAGCGTTATATGAACATATTACAAGGCTGTGAAAGCTCACGCTGTTAATATATTTAATATTTATATTAACATCAGCGTTAAGAGCACTTATGATACGTTACAAAGGGTATGCATCTTGTAGTTGACTTCGTTACCTGAATAGAGAATTAATATTATATTATATGGTTACCTTAATAGAGTAAAGCCGAAAGCCTTATGGATCATTAATGTCAACGGGATAACACTTTTGAACCTTATCTAGGTCGGAATAGAGTTGTATTTTCATTTTATATAATTCTGCAAATTAATTTAGCTTAACTTATATTAATCAATAAGTACACCACGTATTACAGTTTTTAACAATGAAAAATGCTTTAAAGTAAATGATATAAATAGAAACGAGATCCAATACTTCAAATGTTCTTGTTACTTCAGATTTCTTAAGTACACAATAAGGTATAACATAAAACATTAAGGCAGGTGCAAATAATGCGTGAATAGCAGAAAGAAAACATATTGGTTAACGACAGAACATCGAAAAAGGAAATTATTCCACAATCATCAGTTTCACCGAAAAGAATTTAATCCAATACAATCTCAACGCAACTGGTTCACAATGGCTTCTAAAATATTCACCTAAATTGTTTTCCGATACCGCAGCTTATGTTGCAAATACTTAGCTTGTTGTGTTGATAATATAAATAAACAGAATTTTAATGTGTGTGAGTTTAAGGAATTTATCGATCAAAATAAATACACAAATATAGACATAAATTTACATGATAATAGAAATAGGAAAAAATATTAAGGCATCGAAGGCAAAGAAATAACAGTACTTTAATAATATTATCACCTAAGTAAAGCTTTTTTCTCTTGCGAATATGAGGTAAGTAATAAAATTTACACAACGTTAATTTTTCCGCTGCTCATAAAAATAGGCAAAAATAACTTTCATAACTTTCATATTAATCCGAGATTAACAACATAATTTTTAAAGGAATTTCAAGTATGAACGGGTTAATATGTTCAACGCAAATTAAAGTTTCAAGCATATTTTATCTTTTTCCAATTAACGCTATAACTACTGGAATTTCCAAAATCGCCAAATACCAAAATATAACTATCTATGTAGTATCGCATGCTTTAATTAAATTAGCAAACGCTGAGCCTTAATTAAAAACAAAACAAAACGTAGTTATAAAGTTGCAAGTACAAAATTACTTAAAGGAAAAAAACAATTTTTAAGTTTTGGGGTGTCATGGCTGACTACCATCTTTCAGCCTAAGCCAACCTCACCTGCTCGCGGTGCACCCTGCTGACCAACAAACGAGGCTCTGGCGATTTTTTTCTAACAGTGGTAAAGCTACAGTTACATACTAAATATTTTTGTATGTAGCACGAGTGGGCAGTAGCTTGTCCGGGGTAGTACCACTATCTCACGTAAAACCTGCGTAAAGCATTCCTTTGCGTTTCGCAAGAGTAAGTGAGATTGCCGGATGCCCATCCCCTTCGCCCTTAACTAATATGACAGCGGTACTTAATAGAAAACTACCCCAGGAGGGTACTAGCATATGTCATTCTAGAGAATCCCTCCCTGAGCTCACTAGCTCAGGCTGCCCCACGTATTCTGGGGGGGGCAAGTTACCGCGCTTTTTTTCTGCCAGGGGTAAAAAAAGTAAAGCAACCCCTTCCACAACACTATCAGTAGATTTCTGCAACATAAGGGGGTTGAATTCAAACCTCGATGCTGTACACCACCATCTGGAGACAGCTAAGCCGGCCTTACTTTTTTTAACGGAGACTCAGATATCTTCTCCTGCTGATACATCCTATCTTAATTACCCGGGCTATGTTCTGGAGCATTCATTTGTTCCTCGCGCCGGAGTATGCGTATACGCTAGAGAAGATATCTGTTGTCGCCGCCTAGGCAACCTTGAAGGTCCTGCTCTATCCCTGCTATGGCTACGTGTGGACTGCGATAACCATCCCCGCATCTACGCATGTCTATATAGGTCACACAGCGGAAATACCGAAACTGACCGACTCATTGAGCATCTCCAAACTTCGATCGATACGCTGCTTCAAAGGATCCCATCGGTCGAGTTAGTGGTTCTTGGCGACTTCAACGCACATCACGCTGATTGGCTACGCTCTCGCACTACCGATCATGCAGGACGGTCTTTTCATGATTTCGCCTTGGCCTACGATCTCACGCAACTGGTACATTCACCTACGAGAGTACCAGATATAGAAGACCACACACCATCTTTGTTGGATCTCTTTTTAACATCCTCCCCCGACAACTACGAAATCAGCGTCGTCGCTCCTCTTGGTTCTTCCGACCACTGCCTTATTCGGTGTTCAGTGCCTTTAACACGTCAATCGCAATCTCGGTGTCGTCCAGCCAGCAGCCGACGTGTCTGGCACTATAGGTCGGCGGACTGGGATGGCATGCGAACGTTTTTTTCTTCATATCCATGGAGACAAGTTTGCTTCGCGGATGAAGACCCTGATGCCCGCGCCGACTCCGTCGCTGATGTGGTGCTACAGGGCATGGAGCTCTTCATTCCTAGCTCTGTGGTACCCGTCGGGGGGAAGTCTCAACCCTGGTTTGGGCAATCTTGTAGAGAGGCTTCTCGAATGAAACAAGATTGTTATCAAGCTTGGACAGAAGCGCGAGCTACACAGGATTCCGACGTCAAGCATCTTAAAAAGATGTACAACTCTGCCTCCAGATCATTTAAGAAGGAAATATCAGAAGCGAAGTCAGAGTTTATTAATAGAATTGGTAAGAAGTTGACTCACTACCCTTCGGGCACACGTGCATTCTGGTCTCTTGCCAAGGCTATCCAAGGGAACTTTTGTCGATCGTCGTTTCCACCACTGCGCAGGTCTGATGATTCCCTGGCCCATACTGCAAAAGAAAAAGCCGATACTCTGGCAACTCTTTTTGCATCGAATTCGACGTTAGATGATGAAGGGAAAGTACCACCTACCATATTATGCTGCAACAGCACGATGCGTGAAGTAAAATTCACGCAATCTGCAGTTCGTAAAGTCCTTCTCTCTCTTGACACTCACAAGTCGAATGGGCCTGACGGCATTCCGGCAATCGTGCTTAAGACTTGCGCTCCAGAGTTGGCTCCGGTATTGACGCGCCTGTTTCGATACTCTTACGCCACCGGTATAGTCCCTAGCTCATGGAAGACCTCCTTGGTACATCCGATCCCTAAGAAAGGCACACGCTCCGACCCATCAAACTACAGACCAATCGCAGTCACCTCCTTATTCTCCAAAGTGATGGAGTCCATCATTAACAGTCAGCTCTTACGTTATCTAGAGGATCGCCAGTTGTTAAACGACCACCAGTACGGCTTCCGTCATGGTCGCTCGGCTGGTGATCTTCTTGCATACCTGACTCACCGATGGGCAAAGGCTGTCGAGAGTAAGGGGGAAGCGCTGGCTGTAAGTTTAGATGTAGCGAAGGCCTTTGATCGGGTGTGGCACAAGGGGCTTCTTTCCAAACTTCCATCATATGGTCTGCCCCAGAGATTGTGCAATTGGGTAGCCAGTTTTCTAAAGGCACGTAGCATTAAAGTCGTTGTCGACGGATATTGCTCCAAACCCAAGCCTATTAATTCTGGTGTCCCACAAGGCTGTGTATTATCCCCTACGCTGTTTCTTCTGCATTTCAATGACATGTTGCAAATATGCAGCGTTCATTGTTATGCGGATGACAGTACTGGTGATACCTACTACGCAGGCCAAGCAAAGACCACTCTGGAGCAGACTAAACTGTATCGAAGCAACCTCGTGTCTGACATTGAGACCACCCTAGAGAAAATCTCGACTTGGGGCCAATCAAATTTAGTTGATTTCAATCCGGCCAAGACACAGGTTTGCGCGTTTACCGCCAAGAAAAGTCCTTTTGACGTATCCATTAATTTTCAGAACACCCCTATCACAGTAAAACCTAGCATCGGAATCCTTGGGGTCGAAGTTACGTCTGATGTCCAGTTTCGCGGTTTTTTGGAGGACAAAGCTAAAGTAGCTTCGAAAAAACTAGGGGTGCTCGCCAGGGCAAGACGGTACTTCACGCCTGCTCATCGCCTGCAATTATACAAGGCACAAGTCAGGCCCCACATGGAGTACTGCTCTCACCTCTGGGCCGGAGCGCCCCAATACCAGCTCCTACCATTGGACCGCGTTCAGCGACGAGCCGTCCGAATTATTGACGACCCTGAGCTTTCCGATTCGCTGGATCCACTTTCACTGCGGAGAGATGTTGCATCTCTATGCGTGTTCTACCGGATCTATAACGGGGTCTGTTCTGAGGAACTTTTTGAACTCATTCCAGCTGCTGAGTTTCATAATCGCACTTCTCG
Source organism: Colias eurytheme (assembly GCF_061535395.1). Classification (NCBI taxonomy): domain Eukaryota; kingdom Metazoa; phylum Arthropoda; class Insecta; order Lepidoptera; family Pieridae; genus Colias; species Colias eurytheme. Next base: position 4,107,273 of record NC_142980.1, read on the forward strand.
CCACAAATTAAAGTTCCACCCCCACCACCTGGATGCATGGCGGTCTACCACAGTGCGCTTTTCACGACACTTTTTACCGAGAACGACGACCTTGTGGAACGATTTACCATCCTCAGTGTTCCCAAACAGATTCGACGCAGAGACCTTTAAGAAAAGGGCATATTTATACCTTAAAGGCCGGCATCACATTCGCGGTGGCCCTAACATCGCGAATGCTTATGGGCGGCGGGCATCACTTTCCATCAGGTGACCCGCCAGCTCGAGTGCCTGCTTAAGCTATAAAAAAAAAAAAAAAAAAAAAAAGTGGTGCATATTATGTAACATAAATATTAAAACTTATTAGTGTATAAATCACGCATTTTAGAATTTAGGTGATCTAAAATCGTACGTAATCGTGTCGCTATTTTACGTTCTATAGTGAATTGACTCAAAATCATAATATATAATATTAGATTGATTGTAAATCTTATATGCAGACAAATTAAACAAAAACTTCTGTAATAGTTTTGTACCAACACCAGTAAAAACGGCTTTAAGAACAAAACTTTCAAAGAGTGCTTAATTTGTAAGAACCTTGGACGGACATGCTTATCTAGACTGTTAGATGAATATCGGACACTAAAGATCGCAAGCTATGCTTGTATTCGAGGTCACGTTTGCAACTCTAACATAAGCCTAGATCAACTATGTAGGCTGAATGGATTCTCTGTACAGTTGAGATATGGAAACCCCATTGATGTGGACTGCATTCGAGTATTGTCGTTGTTTATGCTATTTTTGAAAACGTCTTCTTAGTTGCTATGGTAACGCTGTATAAATGCTCTAAGAAAATGATTGATATTTGTGATATCAGAATTATTGAAGTAAGTTTTCAATAAGTAGTTTAATTGTTAGATAAAGGTTAGATAATAATTCGCCAACATTTCGAAACTTTGGTGTTAGAAATGACAGCCACTGACAATGATTGTTATATTGTGTTTAACTTTCCACCACAACATTTACTTCTATTTAATACAAACTAACAAACTTAACTACTTATAAATATTTGTATAATATCAAAAATTTCATAGTAATCTTACAGTTTCGAAATTCAACGCTACAACGCCAAAAATATAACGTTTATTAGATCATCACTACATAGTATAAAACAAAGTCGCTTTTTCTGTCCCTATGTCCCTTTGTATGCTTAAATCTTTAAAACTACTCAACGGATTTTGATGCGGTTTTTTTTAATAGTGATTCAAGAGGAAGGTTTTAGTATATAATTTATTCGGTTTTAGACAAAGCGGGCGAAGCCGCGGGCGTTAAACTATTTTATAATCTTTATTAACGTATAGATGCAATGTGCATACGCTGTCGTGATTCTAATTTGGCTCCATTGTTAGATCAATCAGTTGCGCCAATACACAAACTATTGCATAAAGGTATGCAAATGTTATCACCTTGTGGTTTTAATTAATTGACAAATTCTGTGTCCTAACGCGCGAATTTGCTTTGTAATAATCAAACAGTTATTTTGGCGTTTCTAATTGCATCAAATTGACTGTAGACTAGAGTAGATAATTTTTGAAACAAAAAAAATCGCAGTCGGATGAAACCCATTAGAAAAGGAGGGGAATATGATAAAAATGTAAGGAAAAATAAATTACGGTCAATCCGAGTTCGGGAAGCGGGAGGGGGGAGCTTTTAAGAGAAAAAAATGGTTTCTCTCGATTTCCGACAAAACTACAAGTCCTATAGAAAAAAGTTCAATGGCAAAGTTGTAGGTAATTAAAAGTTCTACAACTTTTGTATTCACAATTTTTTCACATAACCTAAAAATTTAGGTGAAAAATTCAAAAAACCAAGTTTTTGGTCTTTTATTTCTATCTACTTCAAAATTTATTTTTTTTCTACGAAATTTGGTGGAAACTTACTTTATTATGTCCCAAATACACTGTAATTTATTTGATTGAAAATATTTATTTTTTCGCCTTATTTTGAATTAATACCAAAAAAACAACCTAATTTTCAATCGAAAAGTCACCCGTCAAAATATCAGCTTTTTTCAAAAACTTGGGGTGCTTTTTATTCATTGAAATCTCTACTTTCATATGGTGTAAAAAAAAATAAACACCACCATAGTAAATGTTCTCAGGAAATGCATACAAACAGTGTGATAATGAGCTTTTACTAAATCAGGCACACTTCTCGAACTCTATATCTTCTCTTGTATCGGCTTTTCGGTAATATTTCAAAAGAAAAATAATTATCTGTTCTAAGTTTAATATTTTACAGCATATTCAAAAGCAAAATGATGTCGATAAAAACATTTCAGGTAGTTCGAGAAGTGTGCCTGATTTAGTAAAAGCTAATTTTCAGACTGTTTGTATGCATTTCCTGAGAACATTTACTATGGTGGTGTTTATTTTTTTTTACACCATATGAAAGTAGAGATTTCAATGAATAAAAAGCACCCCAAGTTTTTGAAAAAAGCTGATATTTTGACGGGTGACTTTTCGATTGAAAATTAGGTTGTTTTTTTGGTATTAATTCAAAATAAGGCGAAAAAATAAATATTTTCAATCAAATAAATTACAGTGTATTTGGGACATAATAAAGTAAGTTTCCACCAAATTTCGTAGAAAAAAAATAAATTTTGAAGTAGATAGAAATAAAAGACCAAAAACTTGGTTTTTTGAATTTTTCACCTAAATTTTTAGGTTATGTGAAAAAATTGTGAATACAAAAGTTGTAGAACTTTTAATTACCTACAACTTTGCCATTGAACTTTTTTCTATAGGACTTGTAGTTTTGTCGGAAATCGAGAGAAACCATTTTTTTCTCTTAAAAGCTCCCCCCTCCCGCTTCCCGAACTCGGATTGACCGTAATTTATTTTTCCTTACATTTTTCTCATATTCCCCTCCTTTTCTAATGGGTTTCATCCGACTGCGATTTTTTTTATCTTTTCATTATTTTCAAAGGCTTCTACCCCAGTCTACTGCATTAATATTTGATTTTGGGATGTATAAATACTGTAATTGTTCATTTAAATTAAATGGACTGTTGAGCAATGATTATTCAAATGAAATGTTTAAAATTAAATATTCGAACAACAATTTAGATGGCAAATTTGAGCGCGGTTATATCAATGCGAGTTATAAATGCGAATGCACTTGTTTTAAAAACGAATGATAACAGTTATACTGTATTTTCTTAATCTAAATGAATTAGCCTCTTCATTACCGTGTGTTGATTAGAAAAAAAATGTAAATGAAAACAATCTATCACTAAATTAGATAAAAATGAGTTAGCATCTGCTATTGCAATTTGTATCTACAAGCACATTCATTGAGCAAACTCTTTAATTTCAAGATGACTTTTACAAGACTGCACGTTAACGAAAACAAAGGAACAGGAGCAATTTAATTTAAATGCAATAAAAGACATTGAACAAAGCCGAATTAGATTTCCGAAGACAAAGCTTCATATTCCGTAGTGAAGAGATTCGCATCGCAATACAACTTGAATCGCTTGACCTTTATAAAGTGCTTTTGAAAGCAAAGACGCTGTGTGATTAACGCTTTCCAGTGGACTTTTGTTGATCACACGATATGTTGAAAATACTTGGATATAGGTATTTTTGGGTTTGTATATAGAACTAATTCTTATAGCGCGCGTCAGAGCGTTAACCATGCCTCGGTATGACGCCGAAATGACGTGTAGTTGTTTGTGGGTACAACAGTAATTTAATATTCTATGCAAAACTTAATGATAATTATAAAGGACACTTCCTTCCAGTTTTAATTTCAATTGCTATTAATTTTTAATTTTAAACTACATAATATATAACCTTTTATAAAATATCAATTTTGTGATCAATATTTAATTTGATTTTGTGCCATTGTCATTTACCACTCAATTAAATTCATTTAATCCACTTTTCTTAATTTATCAAATTAAAGTTAATAAGTATCTAATAAATTAATATTAATAAGTATTATTAAAAAAAAAAAAAATTAATTTATTTCACCATTTCAGAAATTTACATAAAACCAGAAAGCGGCACCATAACGTTTGACCCGTTACATCAATATTTCAGAGGCAGGATTGTCACGAACGTCGCGCAGATGAACAAATTGCCCCATCCGTCACTCTTAACAAAATGATCGATACAGACCCATCGCAATTCACCAAATCCCAAACATTAATTCATCAATTCCTATTGAGACATTAGACTGATTTGCGCTACAACGTACCGCGAACGGACCGTGTCCTGTCCGCTTGATTTAATTATTTGTACACTTTTTATGAAGTTATTTCATGAACGTGGCTCGGCCGAACACGGAGGAGGCTCAGACGGGGTGCGGCGTTGAAATATGTAGGTTATATTTGTATATTGTTTCATTTGTTTCCCCGCTCCGACACGGCCCGTTCCCGGCACGGTGTAGGTTGTATCAAGCTTTAAAAACCGGTATGAATCACTTCATACATAATATAGTATAGAATAATTTTGATAGTACCTAGGGCCCGGTCGCGACACGGTGTAGTGTGAATTATCCTTTAGACATGGAGGTTCCTCTGAAAACCGTTGTTGGGATGCCTCTACATCACAGAATACCACCGAATGTTCTTATTAATGTTTTGATGCTGCAAAGACCCCATGTCGAGTCAATGCCATTGAATCTTTTCTTTTTTTCACTCAAAATACTAAGAAAAAGAATCTTTGTGGAATGCCATTAGAATAAATGTATTTTCTTCCTTTCTTTCTATCAATATTTTCACCAATCGTCCAAACCTCAATTCGCCAACTCAACGAAATGATGTAATAAAAAACTTTAAGAATCCTTTGCTGCTCGCGAAGCACTTTGAAATTTTTGGAGTCGTTTGAATATTCATAACTCGATTCTAATTAAGTTTTCTTTTTGTTTTATATTAATTTCGTTTTCTGACTGTCAAATATTTGGACTGCATTGTGTTTTGTAAATACATATATGCAATATGCATAGATATATAATTACTTGTTTCTTCTGTTGTTCTTATTTCTATGTATAATATTTTTATTGCCTAAATTATTGGTTCATTTTTATAGACCTTTTTTAATTGACGGTATTGTAATTGGTTTCATTTATAATAACGAAAAAGGAACGAATTCATGAAAAAGGCTCTCTTAAATATAAATTAATATAAGCAGAGCTATTTCGTTTCTTTTGTTCATTACATTAAGATGAAGCGTTTTTTTTTTAATTATTTAACTGACATATTGTTATTAACTATATTATAAGCTTAAAAAAATTCCACACTCAAATTCTTTCCCCGTAATCCGAAAACTTATATCCACTCTATTTCAATATATTTCAAAGCAAATATTATGACAAACCGTTGTAACAATATTAACATCCAAAATCCAATTTTCCTGTAGCTTTCCACACGTACAAGAAACTTATCAATATGGAATTGTCTGAATTTTCGTAAGATTACAATAAAATCTCATCGAGTTCCGGAATTGTATTGAAAACGTTCAAGTCACAGCTATAGGTAAATACGCATAAAATCTATGGTAGCCATGGGTTTAGTAATGTAACAATTGGTTAAATTTACGAAAACTTGGCATGTTTTGAAACAATACGTTATGGGTTATGTTTTTTTTTTTATGGAGACACAATATATCTACCACTCTTAAAAAAATTATCAAATCAAATGAAAAAATATACAAAATCATTGATGGCAATTAGATTGACAACATATAATTTAAACAAATAACATTATATGTAATTGAAGTAAAACAGTCACCAAAAATACGAACTTTTAGACATTTACCTATGCAGTCTTAGCGCGGAAAAGTCCACATATTATCAATTCTTTACTTACAACCTATTACACAATGTCCATTATTCTGCCCAATATATTTTAACCCTTATAATTTGATTAAACGGTGTACCTCCAAATTAACTCCATTATAAAAGATTCATAATAGAATGAGCGAGAATGCCAGTGACATGAATGTGCGTCCTAAGTTATTGTTAAGGCTCTCAAAATGGGCCTTTTGTGGCGGCTCATTGTGCGTTCAAGTGAATAGATCTTTCTAGAAAGGCGTCCAACAACCACGTAAAAAGGTGGATCTTAAATTTTGCTGTCACTCTGTTTATTTTTAAATAACTGTAAAAATATGTTAACACTAACGTTTCATAAAACGTGTGTAATATCCGCTGCTGAAAATACGGAATACAAATGATTTTAGAGTGTCACATGTTTTATTCATTTTGAAACATCAAAATGTTTTACTATTCCCAGATTGAAAACGAATGAAAATAGTATCATTACATCATGAATATTCAAAAACACAAAGATATCTCGTAACTGTAAAATTGTTATTTTAGTTAGCATTAAACATCCATAATTTAATACAAATAAGATAATATTATTATAAAAGTGGTAAAAATGAAACAATTAATTCCTATAATATTTATTATGCCATATTTAGTATAATACGAGTATTTTATACTACTCATTCTAAAGTAACAAACGCCCATTTTCAATATAAATTAATTTAGTAAATCAATAAAAAATATTTTACTTTGAAATATGTATGCTTTGAATAATTAATTTAAATTACTAATAATGTACTCTGTTTTCTGTAATTCGAATCAATATTTTACATTAGTTGTTATAATTATGTATGATATAGTGAAAATTATATACAATCAATTTAATACGTGTTTGTTTTAAATATCAAAATATGTCATGAGATTACACCTGTGGGAGACTAGCCTCTCCCATGAGGGATTAGGTCATAATCCACCACTACATGTTATATTTAGGAATAATTAGGAAGGTTGTTAGGTTAGGGATAATAATTAGGAAGGCGCAAAAAGTTCACCTTTGACAGGCAAAATTACAGGCGTCAACCAGTGTAGTATTTACAAATCCGGTCTTTTTTGTATTCATTAATTGAGCAAGTAAAACTGTCGGTCCTTGTCTCCAAAATTTGCAGAATTTGCAAAATTTGCATACTAGTAAAATAAAAATTTAAATATGTTTTTAAGGTTTTTCTATTGGATTAAGAGAATGATAGAGAGAACATAGAGTTCAAAAAGTATTTATTGTTCATTATGTCTTTTAATAAAGCTTTTAATAGCTAATCTAAGTTTTTGTTTAGTCTCAGTATATTTTCATTCTTACAAACCTAACCTACCTAACCTAACATTTTACTCATATATCTGAATTAGTGTTTAGTATGAAAAATTCTTTACACAAATATCGACTTTTGCTTCCCAATAACGAAGTTATTTACCATTACTAGGTACTAAATATTAAAATACAAATACGAAGTATAATTAAAGCGTACTAATTTGATCGTATTAAAATCGTGTTATACCCAATATTTACCCATAATTAATACCCAATAAAAATATCTGATTTCATGCATTATTAACATGAAATTACAGTGCTAATTACGTAATTTATTCAAACACATATTTCATATCAATTTATTTTCTACAGAAGAATAAAGAAACTATTTTGTATTTTACTAAAAACTTTAAAAACTGTAGGGTATTTTGTCGTCTTCATCTCGATAAATCGGGGCGAATTCAACCTCTTTCGTCGCTGATTAAATCTTAATCATGCCTCGGAATCTCCTTATTTTTATGAAAAATTTTATTTCCACTGAATAAACCGTAGCAAATGATTTTGTAAAGCCGAGATTATCCACGCTTACAAAGCGTTATCTTCCAAGCTTGTACCATATTTCGTTAGAAGAACCTGCGACGTAGACACAAACCTTGGTTTTTGTGAACAACATTAATCTGAAGAAAACATCATTTTCATCAAAGATTTATTTGTTATAAGCCCTACTCGAAGTTAACAAGATTAATTAATATAAAATCAAAATATTATTTAGGAAAATTTCATTTGCTATGGAAATTTACGAGGTCATTTTATGAGGTCTTTTCAGTACATTTCCACGTTCAATATTTAATTGGCTAAAACACTTCTTTATTCAAATATAAGCCTTCTCTTATATGCTAAATTGATATTTTTAGAAAATCCTACACAGCTTGAACTCGTTTGTGTGATAAATTCGATAAATCGTCACTTTTCTTCCTACTCTATGCATCTAATTGGAAGTAATGGGGATGTGGGTTTAAATCCCGCCTTTTTCGATTTTTTTTTTCACCGCCAAAATATGGCTTATAATTCGTCAAATCTTTTATATGTATGTTCCAACGTTTCAATATTCAATCGATTTTGAACAGAATCTTATATAAAAAGAGTAAATGAAATGTTCCATCTGTTTTGTTTTTCATAAAATAATGAGCATTCAATTAAGCAAACTTTCATGTCAATTGTCTCAAAAATGAAGTGTGAAGTACCAAATTCTCTATAATCTTCAAAATGGCCGCGCATTTATCATAACTGTCTAACAATCAAAAACAAAAAGCTATCAAGCGTCGCGAAATTTATCGCCACCATAATGGAATTGTCTTCCTCCTTTATTGACAAGAACGAAATGGCAATTTTAGTGAGAAAACAAAAAATAGATTTTCTATTGTGTCTGTGATCCCGGGGCCTGAGTTATTAAAACAACATGGCTGCTCGCGAGTGACGTTCATGTAAAAGTTCTTCGTTAGCCCATTTTTTTTTTCAATTATAATTTAAATTAAATTGTTCTATACTACTATACGATACCAATTAACAAAAAAAGTGAAAAAACATAAGATGTGATTACAACCACAGAACAAAACATTATCTATTCCCATTTAATAATATTATAAATGCAAAACCTTTTAATATGAGCCGTAAAGTTTTCATATGACGATATTATCAACCATGAAAAATAATTTTTGTTTTTTAACAATTCTCTGGTTCGACTAAAATTTTGATTGATTAATAATACATTCGGAGGTCCAATGTATTTTATTTTGCTTCGTATTTTGCGCTTTATCGTATTGCGAGAACACTCGTTTTGAACTACTAATTATTAAGTACTTTAGAATCTCTCATTTTATTGTTCTATTTAATGTATGTTTAGTTGTAAGGTACCTTGTACAAATAAATAAATAATAAGAAAACATTATTTAAAGATAGCCCTTATTTCCACAGATCCCTCACCAAAACTTAGGAAGGTGTTATCTTCCAATACTTAATAAATAGCTAACAAAGATAAAAAATTAAAAAAGAATAGCGTTCGGTAGTTCAAGAGATTCGTATTATACTAACATTTAATTATAATTGTAGAAATATCTTTTATTTTTAGTCTTCTAGCTACTTGTGACTTATAAGTGGACTACACCTAACTTCTAAAAAACCTAACCTGCAGAAAGTGATGCCATGGAAAGACCAAAACCGTCATTATCAAAATATAGGCTGTTCCTAACATTATATAATAGAACGTAGTCTTACATTTGCATGAAAGGTGATCCCAAACTCAAACGCACTGTCAGGGTGTAGCGGCTCTGTCAGGTCCAGCTCATCTTCACTGACTGGATCATAATCGTCCTTATTTTTCTTCTTAGCCCACTTCGCGAATAACTTCATGGGCACGCGCTTCCACGTGCGTGCATTTAAAAAAAAACGAACGTAACGTGTGTTTTTCCCGCGCTTAAACATCTATGCTCATGATTGTAACACGGGGTTGAAAATGTCCGGCGCTGCGATGCGTCCTGTAACAAAGAAATTGTTTTTAATATAATGACTTATGTGTGGTGCAGACGAAGATACGTATGGATTATTACTAAAAATGAATCGGCAAATACGTTGCTTAGCGTAAAACTCGGCTTTTTTAAACGTTTTTAAAGGCTCAAGGAAGGTTCTTGTGATAAAAAAAAACAGGGCAGTGAAAAAAGAAGAGAAAATAAACTTCCATTCAAACTTAAATTTTACTAAAATAGAAACACCATCAAAAAGATCATCATCAAAACATGTCATAAAATAGAATTTCCTCTTTTATAAGTTGGTTAAAAGTATCTGTTATGGTACGGGAGCCAGGAACAGATTTTATGACCAAGTTCCTCTCAAGCGGTAATTAGTAAAATGCATCAAAGTATAGTATTATGAAGCCTCGTGAACGTCAGCTGGAGCTCGGTTGGGGGGAAGAGCGGTTGTAGCCTCCCGTATCAGCTGACGGTTTTTCCACCAAGATACAGCCAGCTGACCTATATATTTATCCACAGTTACATATAAGCTATCATCAGGTAAATTTTTGTTTGAGAGGAAATCACGGAAAATAAATTTTTCTTTAAATTTAACTTTCATGTTCGAGACACCAGCTGACGTATAATACACCATGTTGTAACCAGCTGATTATTTTTTTTCGTTGATATATTGGGTTAGCTACAATTTGACAAATTTTTAGCTGAGAGGAAATGAATGAATGAATGTATTTTTTTTCCTACGTGCGTGGGAGGCTACAACCGCTCACCCCCCCAACCGAGCGCCAGCTGACGTTCACGAGGCTTTATAATACTATACTCTGAGGCGTCTGACGAATTATCTCTTGAGAGGAAATAATTAACCAAATTTGCACCTGGCTCCCGTACCATTAACACCGCCCAGTGTATTTGTCACCAAGCCGCTTATTTCGAGATGACGGCCGTGATAGCGCAATCTTATTAACTTTTTTGGATGTTCTTTGTATTTTGTGTTAGTACTCTGTATGGATATGCAGCTTTATTCAATAAAGCAAGAATAAGTAAGTAGAGATAAAAAATAATTTTAGAAATTAAATTTAAATTTATTTTTTTGATTTGTTAAGATAATTTACCATCTAATGAGACGAAATTTGTTTATATTTTTTTTTTTTAATTTTAATTTAGATAAAGATTCACTTCATTGCGTTGGAATATTTTAGCAAGCATGTTTCATGACTTGCATTAATTATAACATAACATATTGTGAATAGTTTGCAAGTACGTAAAATGATACAAAATGCAAAAAAACCAAAGAGCAAAATTTGTTTCAAACATACACCTCAAATGAATAAATGCATTCATATGATTTACCGTCTTTATTTGACTTGAAGAAACAAAATTTTCAAGATAAACACTTTTATTTAAAAAAGACAAGTTTACCTACAACGACAAAGTTATGAAAACTCATACATTATGAATAAAAAACTTTGTATGATAATTAACCAATTTTTATACCTACTGCAGCAAATGCAAGTCTGAAACGGGATTTAAATTTGCAGAAAAAGGATATTGATTTTTACTTCTTTATCAAAAATACGATGCCCGAGTCATTTTTTTGTAAATGAGTGGCCAACGTGTGAACTTGTATTATTTACGCATTATTATGGTTATTTAATTATTTATCCTTACCTTTAAACCTTATACGAACAAATAATGCAAATCCATATAATAGTAAAAAAATAATGCACCAAATGATGTTCCGAAGACCGCAAGACTTCTGTCTAAGGTAGAACTAAAACTAGCGAACTCAGAGCGAATTTTAAAGAGCTTTGAATATTTCAAACTTATTCTAGCCAAATAAAATGTTCGGTCCACAAATTTCGTATTGTACGCTTTTCTGAACAATATTTTCCACACAATATTTCTTATTTTGCATGTGTAGAAATGTATTTATTACCAAGCTTTTGTTATCTTCATCTTTATGTTTGTAAGAAGCCGACATATTTGTATGTAACCGACTCTTTAGACTCGATTTTGGCCCACTTTAAACAGAGATTTAATTTAAATTTGCACACTTATCAAAAATTGGTGACAACACAATAATTTCATGAGTTGTTAATAGTATTTTTTTAACTGTATATATTTTTGTTTCTTGCTACTAATAGGCTACGCTACGGTGGGATTAACAAGCCGACAAATAATGAACCAATTATCTCCCATTACACACAGCGAAAACTTATCGAAACATGAGGAAAGAGACTGTCGATAGACTAATGAAAACGATTAATGAAGCTCTATTGCTCTTCGAACGTCTTCCTTTTCTACAACTGTCTTTGTAAAAGCTCTTGAACTTTTATAAGGCAGTGAAAAATGACACCACTTTATATGAAACTTGTAAGAGAAAAGCCATAACCATTAAGCCAAGATAATTAAAGTTAATGACATAGAAAATGATCCATCCTGTGGTTGTTTTATAGCCGTAACAAGAATGGATCTAACTAATTTGTTTTCCTGTATGTAGAGACTTCGGCTTCGAAAAGAAATTTAATCTCAATTTCATGAATAATATTGTGTTGATTAGAATGGCATTGTTGCCTTAAATTTACTAATATGTACATTAAAAATTTCGAAGACGATAATAATATTATGTACATTTCGTTCAAAAACAAAAATACGTAACTACGTTCTACTATTTTATAGGTACATGACTGTTTTTCACATTAGAAGCAAGCATCATAAACGTTATAATTGAAACTTCGCGAAATTCTAAAGCGTATTTCGAATACATTCTTATTACACATTCAACTCAATTTAACATAATATTGCATGACACCAATGCAATATATGTAACATACAATATGACGCGTAATAAAACGCTTGCTGAGTACTCGTACTGTATTCAAAGTAATGACAGTACTGCTTATAATCTAAGACTGTTCACGGCTTTGTATGAAGAGACTACATCACTGATTAAGATACAGGGTTGCCAATATCCTATTAATATTATGAATAAGTTTGGATGTAGTAGGTAATAGAATTCACTGATGTTTGCACGACCGAATAGACTTTGAAAAGATTTCCTCTACAAAGCTGTCTAAATTTTCTACTCTAAAAACTTGCCATTTAAAGAAAATTATATTACTTATCTAGTTCTTAAATAACTCGTTACTAAAATTTTAAAATACTAGTTAAGAAATATTCAATCTCTTCCCTTTATAGTTACTTTATTTATATTGTAAAATAAGATAAGTATCGAATACAACCAACCCTACTAAATCAATGTTAACAAGCAGAAAATGGATAAGATTCATTATAATTAAGTTTTTAAGTAAACAGCAGCCCTACTCCAGTCATTGATTGAGAAGTTACTCGTAGCTTCTTAGTCTTGGTTTCCGAACATTAATTACTTTTAGGTTAACCGATTCCGAACTTTTATTTGCCAACAAATTTAAAACAATTTCTCGACGTCTAATTTGTTTCAAAAGTGTCTTTGATACTTGAATAATGGAGGATCTCTTTTGTCAGACAACGTAAAAATTAATTAGGGCTGATGCGTGGAATTTTATATTAAGATTCTATAGATTATACTACACGTAGAGAGATTATGCGTATAAGGATTTGAAATCTTCCCGGATTAATTATATAAAGTAAATGTGATTTCAATTTTAAATTAGCGAGTTTGGTTTTCAATTTTAATTTCTGCTGTAATATTATAGTATATTATAAATTATAATAAATTATTTTTATCAAGATAATAATTTATTTGTTCAAAAGCGTAGAGCTTTCACTTCAACCTCAACAAATTTCTTTTCATCCTAAAAAAATATATTAGTGTTGATGCTTGACGAATTCGCACAGTATTATTTACAGAATACTTTAATTCTCACCAAAAGTTTATGTTTCACGATAAAGGTTGTTAGAATCTTATATTACTGTGCTATACATTGCGTGTTACGTTACATGCGTACTGAAAATGTTCCTAATAAAACCCGCAAGGGACTAAAAGCTCCATATTATTTTCGTCCTAAAACGAATCTTATCGTAAAGCTCCGAGGGCGATGTACTGTATAGAGGACATTTCGTCACTTGATAAGGTCTTCAAATGTATACGCGCTCTTATCTTAGCAGTGTAATAATAATAATATACTTCAATTATTCATTAAAGTTTTTCTTTCGAAAAAGCTCTTACATTCTAGGAGTGGATAAAATACAAAAGTAATGGTCGGACTTGGATTCTTCGAATGAATTATACTAGAACATTTTTAGTATTGTTTTGTCTATTGAGAAAGTTTGTTTATAATAAATCTCGGTACTATAATTACAATTAATTAAAATCCAGAAAAAGAGCTTTTACAAATTTATTTAAAATATAACTTCTGTAGACAAAATACATTTTACTTTCTCACTAATACTTGTATACGTAGTATATTATTATTAGTCTGTGCTAATACCTTAACCATTGAAAGATAGGAAAGCTTTCAATTACAGTAACAAAACCCATAAGTCAGCATTAAACTAACTGCACTACATTTATTATACAATACGCCACGCTAAATTGGTCACTATAGCAAACCACAAAATACTTCCTACAGCTGCCTAATTAAAAAGTCAATAGGAGCGTATATCCCATTTGCATAACATTACGTATTCGTCGCTTACTGTTCAGTTTCCGGCTTCGCTTGGCCTTCAACCTGACCATTCAAATTCAGTTGACATGCTCGTGACATTAGACTGGTCTATGAAGCTACTCGTTTGGAGGCGGCGACATTTTTAGACGCTTGAGCATTCATTTAAATTGACTTTTTTTTATATTGGGTTAAGAAGTAATAGCTCTTTCACGTTTTGATAAGACGTAAGCTTTATGTAATAAATACTGGGTAAACATGGAAAATATATTAAAAATTGTTAATTTACATTTGATTAAAAAAAAATATTTATTTAATTTTACTATGGATGATAAAAATATCATTATTCTAAAGCTTTTTTTGAAGTGAAACTTCTTTATCGGGGTTGGAAAAAAATTTAGTGTAACATTTTTTCGTTACTCGCCATCGTTTTCTTATCCCTACCACGCGTGATTCGACGTATTTCTGTACAGTTGCTTATAGTAAATTATTTTATGAAAAATAAGGTCATAAAGAAGTTTCACTTCTTACGTGTATACACTAGTACACGCGCACATTTTTTTATTATTAAGCTTTATCAAGATGGATTTGAAAATAGTTTCCAGTTTAAGATATTCACGAATATAATATCCCAATTAAGAAATAAGCCTCACTTATGAATTCATTCGAATGTAAATTATAACACCACTAAATTTCATATGGACAAGACAAAATGTAGCTCATATAAATAAAATACTACATAAAAGCTCTTCGCAAGTGCACATTTCCTTGTTAAATTAATAGTCGTGTTTCATATCGCATTAAAACTAGTTGTTACTGCCGTTTGTTCTTAGTTAAACAAAGCTTTTGTGACGTGCTTTTCCCTTTTAAATTAGGGTTGAAATGAACATTCTCGGCGTCATTTAGAGTTTAATTTTATATTATTCATAAAATAGTGCTTGAAGTGAAGGTATGTGTCTTGGGATTATGGAATAACAGTAAAATTCACAGGTTTTTTTCCTTCGAATTGCAACGAATAGACGTTAAAACCAATAATCAAATTGTGATAACTACATCATTAACAATACAACACTATAAATAAATAATTAAATATATTTTTTATTTATCTCTATTATTTAATCCGTCAGTCCTCGGATCACAGACACAATAGAAAATCTATTGTGTCTCGGCCCGATCGGGCCGCTCGGTGGTCAATGGGATAAAAATGAATCCCAAAATGTGTTGGTAAGCGCATAACTTGAGAACGGCTGAACCGATTTCGATAATTCTTATATTCCTTGAAGTACGAAGATGGTTTTTATGTAGAGAAAACGTAAATATGTACCACGGGCGAAGCCGGGGCGGACCGCTAGTATTATATATATATTGTAATTGGTAATCATTTATATCGTTAAAAATGGTAAAATTGCATTTAAAAACTTCCTTTATATACTATACTAATCTATACTAATCTGAATACATATCGAAAGATTTCTCATAAAATAAATTTGGAGAAAATTTATATTACGGTACAAGGTACCGGGTCAGCTATTTAATATTATCATCTTTGTTCGGTAACGTTCACGGGAAATCTCAATATGGAGAAAATATTATGACAATACTTTTATATTCTTCCCAGCATTTTCGGCGATCAAAGCCAGAAATCGTATTAAATTCACACATTTATTTATTTCACTACAAAATTATGACAACATTCCTCTTTGTTATATTAAAATTCCTCTTTAGTAAACATTATACTTAATCTGATATCTACGTATACATAGTTTACAAAGAACTTTAATAATTATGGTCATTTGTGAAATATGTAGTTTGTGAACAATATAAGACACACAAAGTTTAAAATTAAAATACGTCTCTTCTGAGTCTCATTTGACGCGTGTTTGTGACGCTTAATCACTGCTGCAGCGTACGCACGTAGTGTGCATATGTTATGTAGTTACTTGCTTTGCTCTTATATTCCGTCACGTTATATTTTACTTTTAATGTATTATTCTCAAATATTATAACGACTTGTCAAAAAAATTTAAAAGACAAAACATTGATAACATTTTTTTTTTATATTATAATAACAACGCAGAAAACCTGTGTATATTAAGAAAAATTTTAACGAATATCTAGCAAACGCAATTATAGACACGATAATTAAGTACTTTGAAAAGATTTAAACGGGAGTCAGATGATAAATCTGCCAATATTATTAATAGCTAAAGAACCACGTGTACTGAACCTTTAGAGTAGGTAGGTATGCGTAAAGTAAGTACATATATCATATAAATAAACGGCAACATAAGGTATATGTAATAACACTATAAATTAAGTCATTGCTCATATTATAAATTGCATAACAATGCATTTACCTCAGGATTCCTAAGGCAATACTCATACAACCTTGATTAACGAGTAAAGTCCGGATCGACACAAGTTATAATTTATCGCGACTTATAACTGTAATAAGAATTTAAAATTTATCACTACATAGTATAAAACAAAGTCACTGTCGCTGTCTCTCCGTCCCTACGTATGCTTAAATCTTTAAAATTACGCAACAGATTTATTGGTTAATTTTAATAGATAGAGTGATTGTCGAGGAAGGTTTTAGTACATAATTTTTTTTATATTTTTAGACAAAGTAGGCCAAGTTGCAGGTGGAAAGGTAGTGGTCGCGGAAGAATTCTAACAAATACCCGCGGCTCCATCATTAAAGCAGCTCGACGGAACACAGTGGGGTTTTAGTCGGTAAGAATCCGACATAACCCACGGCTCCTTCCCCGGGGGCCGTGGGTATCTTTGGAAGATTTCCCCACTATAAAAAATAAAACCGGCCAAGTGCGAGTCGGGCTCGCGCACAAAGGGTTCCGTAGCAGCAAATATAATAAATTACAGTTAAATCAACCTATCTCAAAAACTATAAGAGATACTTTGATCAAACCAAAAATCGTTGAAAGAGTTAATTAGCATGCATCACCTCTATTTTTTTTAGAATTTTATACCCCGTAGTTATAAAAATAGAGGGGGGGGGACATACTTTTTACGACTTTGAGAGCTGATATCTCAAAAACCGTTCACTTTAAGAAAAATGTTTTTTAGAAAACTTTATATCATTTTAAAAGACCTTTCCATTGATACCCCACACGGGTATGTACATCGAAAAAAAAAATTTCATCCCTCAGTTACATGTATGGGGGGCCCCACCCCCAATTCTTTTTTTTACTATTTAGTGTCATATTTTTGTAGCGGTTCATACAACACATATTCCCATCAAATTTCATCACTGTAGTACTTATAGTTTCCGAGTAAATCGGCTGTGACAGACGGACAGACGGACAGACGGACAGACGGACATGACGAAACTATAAGGGTTCCGTTTTTGCCATTTTGGCTACGGAACCCTAAAAAGGTGGAAAGGTTGTATAATGAAAACTTGAAAATCTATGAATCATCATCACCACCTTTCTCCTAGGGACTCTAGTTTTCTTTAAAGATATAGGTAGTATGTTATGATAGAGTATATTATGTCCATAACGCAGGTCAAGTGTTGATTGGTTACATTTCAATATAAATTGTCCTTCACTGATTGAAACAATTGCGATATAATCAATGTGCATTGAAGTGATTGAAGTTAATTTTTGCACACTCTAGTGTCGCTATATTGACTTTTTTATTTAAATAACCTTTAATAAATATAGCCACCAATACTTGTTCTTGTAAGTTGTATTACTAAATAAGATATACCTAATGATTTCTTTTATTTAAGGGGTTACCAATATAGCAATTATCATATATTTATAAAAATAATTACTAAGCCACAAAAATACATACTATACAATCTAATATGATTCTACCTATTGTATTAATACCGTAAAATTATCCTGAATATATAAAACGTCTTCTTTATAAACAATCGAGTCTGCTTTGTTATTTCATACGAAAAGTTAAGAACATTTAAAATAAGCTGGAAGTTTTTCTTTTGAGACCTTTAAACATTGGGATATGAAGTGGCAAAATTTTGTTTAGATAACTTCGCTTAAAGCATCAATTATCAAGGAAAATTCTGCTTCTTATTCCTCGTAGGTATTATAGGAATTTTTATAGTATCTCAAGTTATATAAAGAGGATCAAAATTTATTTAAAACTGACTGGTCTCTTTTTTTTTTTGAAGTTGTTAATGTTTCAATATCTATAGGAAATTAAAACAAACCAATCCACATTTATTCAGGCAAAGAATCAAGAGAAAATAAAAGTAGATTACGGAGGAAAAAATATTTTTCTAAATGTGTAATTCCTGATTTTTGTTACTGAATATACAGGAAATTCCAGCAAATTTCACATTTCACATTTTCTGATGAATTCGTAAAGCATATGAAATATACATCTAAACATAAATATTAAAGTAACTACCGTTTTATACCCAAAGGTAGTAAAACTTAAAATTTACACTACCTACATTAAAGCCAGAATTAGAGTTTAAATAATAAAATATTTTATAATTGATTTTGATAAGGGAAAAAACTCAACTCAATATTTAACACTTTTCTTTCCAATAAAAAAAAACAATGCGCATAAAAATGATACATTAACACGATAAATATAATCTTCCTCTCCGTTCATTGCAGTATATTATCATATTGCAGTATAAGTCAATTGACGTTCAAAATTTTACTTTATATAATGATCGCTTTGTATCCTTGGAAAATAAACAACTTAGAAGTAAGGTATAAACGTCATCAGACGTTCAAAGAACCATGCAGAAGTAAATTTAAAATAAAATTTAATTAAAATCATACCGACACAATTTAAGCTCAAGGGACCTTGAGATTTCTAAAGCGCTTGAACAGGTGGTAAAGGTCAATGACCTATCAAGGTTACGGGCAGGAAGCGAGTCGAGTGTAAAAGCTCTATAGACTCATTATTTACCGTAACATTACTTTATTTTAAATACGTAAGTGATATAAGATCCTTGCGTTCATACAATAATTAGGCTTGATATAGAAACTATGTCAATCCGCATCAATGATAGGTTTGGTTGAAATCTTATAGAGAGTAGAGTCAATTTAAATGATTTATTAAAATAATTATAATATTATTATTATTGAAAAATCAGTAACAACTTTTGATAGAGCTGTTTTACAATAAGTACAAAAATTTCTTTTCTAATTCTTAAGATGGGAAATAAATAATCTCAATTTATCTGCTATCTATTTATTTGAAACACTGCACTAACAAGTGGAAAAATAAATAAAAAAGAATAGATAAATAGTTCTCGTTTATAGTGTTGAAGTTAAACGAATAACTTGATGATGAGAATACTTCAACAAATGTTTTAAAATAGGGAAGTTGAGAGGCAATTACGGGGAAAGAAATTGTACTGAAGAATTCTGAATTGTAAATTTTTATCGCTTAACAATCCTTAGTCACTTTGTTGCAGTTTATAAACCACAAATGCAATCGGTAAAGTAATAGAAATATTATTGTAATAAACAAAATGAACTACTTTATAACTATGTAGAATAAACAAACTGTTGTAATTATTAGAAAATTACAATCTTATAATTAAATAGTATTTAGATATAATATATATTTACATGCGATTGCCAAATTGTCTGTGATTGCCCCACAAGGAACAAATCATTTGCAAATTATACGCTTGACAAGTTTATATTTTTTGAATATTCATAGCGTGCCTCATTGTTTGACAAAATAGACATAGCTCCATAAAACGTCTACTCACAAGGACACAAAAGTTCATGATCAACCATCGTACTATTATATCTTAAAGCAGTATTAAGTATTGCCAGTATGGAACAGTGACAGCGCTATACATGTCGCCTAGCTCCATCACTTTCCCACAGAGCAAATAATACTGCTTAAAGTCATGGTTATCCCCAGGCCATCGATTGAAAGACAATTTTGCTCCAACTTTTCCAAGCATACAAATTTATTAATCCCCATGATAAAACTTTCCAAACTTTTACGAATCGGACCAATTTTACACAGCAATCAAAGTTTGTCGCCGTGGGTGGTAGGTATAGTTTATTTTTCCTCACCAACTAAAACTTATGCAAAACTACGTGAACGGGAATTAAATAAGGCAAGACAGATATATGACACGTTTTTAAGTATCCTTGAAATAGAGTTGACTATAACACTAGTTAATTTATTCCGGTTGACGTCATAGTGCGGATGAAACAATATTATAATGACACATATTATTGATAAAGAATGCATTAAGTAAGGCTGCGTTCAATTTAATATAGTGTGTTAACCACGGAATTGTATCCAAGTTTTTCATTACATTGTTTGAACTTTTTGCTATAAAACTCAAACTCAAACATTTATTTATTCAATTAGACTTCTTTGAGAAGCACTTTTGAAACGTCAATACATATTTTTTACATTTACCACCGATTCGGAAAGCAGTATATCTATGGAGAAGAACCGGCAAGAAACTCCATAGTTGCTCTTTTAAATCATTTCAGTATTACATTATCATTTAATTTTACAAAATATGTAACTGTACCTATATTATCATAATATATGCCAATGAATTGTCTTGTGGTTTTTACGTGACAACCCTCCATGGGTTTTTAATCTTGCATATATTCCTTATTGCTGTAATAGGCTCTCTGAACTAATACGTTTTTTACATAATTTTTAAATTTAGCACTACTAAACTCTTTGATACTATGAGGAATTCTGTTGTAAAAAAGTATACCTTGGCCCATAAATGAATTTTTAACTTTAGCTAACCGGTAAAATGGCATTTCAATTTTATTTCTGTTCCTTGTGCCATATCGGTGTCTATCTCCTACTCTAGTGTGTAAGTCTGCGTTTTTGTGTACATATAAAATGTTATTAAATATATACTGTGATGGTACAGTGAGAATACCAGTATTCTTAAAGAGATCTCTTAGTGAGTCCCTAGCACGTAAATTATATATAGAGCGTATGGCTCTTTTCTGTAATATAAATATAGTTTCTATATCTGCAGCCCTGCCCCATAGCAGAATTCCATAGGACATAATGCTATGAAAGTAGCTAAAATAAACCAATCTAGCCGTGTCTTCATAGGTGAGATGCCTTATATAAAATGACGATTCAAAAGTGCTTGTAGAAGAAGTCTAATTGAATAAATAAATGTCTGAGTTTATTTCAATCTAACAATAATATCACTCTACCCCTTTCGGATTTCATTATTTATTAATATCGCTGCTAATTCTTCTAAACATGATGTTTGTTGAATTGTATATAAGTCAAGTGGGACTTATTTCGATCTATAAAACAGGAAAGCATAACCAACCGAGCGAACTGACCCGTCAGAAGAACTCAGATATATACAGCCCAATACCTTTACCCTTGTACAAATGCCTATAATAGAAGATATAATTATCGCAAATTCTGTTAAAGATGCAAAAGCTAAGATCAAGTTTTTTGATACTTTTTAGATAGAGATACTATGCTATAGTTGGTACTTGAAGGGCTTATATGTATCGTATTATACAGTATTTTCATTAATTCTTAGAATAAACATTCCTATACAAAAAAGACGTATGGCACTCGGGGATTGCCGCGGTAAAGCTATTGCATGCTATGCCTTCAAGCCACACCTCCGAGCCCGTCGGAGTGGGGAGCGTGAGGATTTTTCGTTACGGAATTTCTGGATTCGGTCCCCGCCCTCAAGGCCCGCGATAGAAGCTATGCAATAGCTTAAAAGGATACTAAATTGTATTTGACATGAACTTTATAGCTTAAACTGTTCCTTTGACTGTTTTTCAAGTTAATTGTTTTAGATAATGCAAAAGCACTTCTCGAAACAAATATAATTGTGGAGTAAAAAGGAGTTGTTTTAGTTTAAATTTAATAAATCTGTCCATATATGTAACTTATTAGGTTAGTACATTATATACATTATATATCTAGTATATTATCTACTAAGATTAAACTATCTACTAACACTAAAGTTGATCCGGAATTCATCGTTATTATAATCTATTACAAATACCATCACGCTGAATTAGTCTGAATTTCATATTAATATCATACACACATTTGTATGATTATTTATTAAATTAATAACATTTTAATTCAATGAGATTTACAGAGTCCTAATGGAACTGTAATACGCACAAGCCTACAAAGTAATCCAGAGCTTTTAAAAGCTTAAGAGTATTAAAAAGAAAGAAATTATTATCACTAGACTGGATAGTGGATATATAGATTTCATGACAGTATTAATAGTTTTTATTTATCCATTTAAAACCTTTGTATTGTAATATCAATATTCTGTGTAAGAACAAATTAATATCAATATAAAATTTTTAATACGGATTACTTTGTAATCTTGCATAGGGACTCATTCCGTAATTGCTTGCACTTATTGTGAAAAATCTAATTGAATCATGGCTCTAACTTTAGCAAATATTAATAAATTCACAATTACTATACTACAACAAAGACATTCAACATACGTGAAGAGGAAACGCTATGGAACTCACAGCCAAAAAGTAAAAGAATGAACATTATACAACATACGATCGCTATAGAATCCACAGCCTAAAAGTAAAAGGCCTTAAAAGTAAGCCGCCGAGCGTTATCGTCCAACTTGCGCAAGGGCATGGAAGCCGTGACCCCACGACAAGTTCACTTCCTACGTTACGTAAGCTAACGATAAAGCACGCCCAAACAATAGGCTGTTAAGGCGTATGCGTTGAATTAACTATTCGCACCGAAAGTTTATAGTCGCATAGGGAAATGTGTGTGTAGTAAATAGGAGTTTGTGTACTATTAAATGTTCAGCCTCTGTTGTTCCTACTGTAGAACTTAATATCCTTTTAGGAAGTACTATGAGACGAATTAAAGTTTATAGTAACAAAGGGATAAATATGTATGTGTGTGTGTGTGTGTGTGTGGTAAATAGAAGTTTGTATGACGTATTATTTTATTCAGCATCCTTTGATCTTTATGCAAAAATAATAGCTAATATGCCACTAGGAATTACTAAGAAAGATCGCGTCAGTAAAATAATCAATGGTCCAAAAAGGTTTGTAATTATTAGTCATAAGCTATTCATTTATAAGTACTACTAAAATGTTTACTAGACCATTATGTTATATTGTAATATAAACTTAAGTTATTGCATGATATTAAAGCGTTCTATAGTCGACAATTATTACGAATACAAGTGTGCTAAATATCACTTTAAACTATTATAAAACGGAGCTTTTCATCGCCACTTTATTATGACACTTAGCAGTAATATAACACAGTGAATCTAATATAAAATCCAATTTAAGCTTCCAAAATGAATTAGACTCGTAATGAACGAAATTAAAATTGTATGCATTTTAATGTCACTTAAACACTCCCTTATCTCAACAGTTTAAGAGAAAATTAAACCTGACATCTATTTACTGGTTTTACATTATTTAAGCAATAAATAAAATATGTTTGAAAACAAAATGGCGACAATGTACATACTAAACGGGTTCCTGTAAACGTTGTTTACTAAACAACTATAGCTGTTTGAATTTTATGTTTTCCTCGTTTTTTATTATGTCAAAGTGAAAAATAAACATGGAATATTTTATTGATATTTCATCGCAAACACTAAACCACTTAACGCATCAATAAACTAATTTCTGCAAAACGAAAGCCTCTAAACATTGGAATAATCTATTAGTAGGGATTTTGTACGTAATTTTATACATTTACATAGAAATAATTTTCCATTATATTAAGCCCATCATTAGTTCAGATTATTATACGCCTACACTCCACATCGGTTTTATACTTTATAGTATAGAACATAAATTCTTCAATATTACATACAATTTGTATGTAAACCGTTACACGTTTTTTTTATTAGTGCATTACTAGTTTTGAGTTCGACGACCCTCGACAATGCACCTCTAATTAGAATAACAAATGAATCCAGTAACTTTTTATAGTTAGCATAAAATGGAGCCGAATTACTCGAAAGACAATTTTAATTCTGTTTCTCCGAGTTTCATTTGGAAGTCGGGTTTAAACCCTCTGAGATATTGGAGTTTTTACGAGATTTTTTATTTGAATGCTAAGTTATTTGTAAGTACGTCAGTCAAAATGCGTTCAGTCAATGTCCTGTTCTTAATTTCACGGTCCAAGTACATTGATATTATGTACTAGCGGATGACAAAAAGTATTGGAGCACGTATTTCATCAACTGTGTAATGAGTAAAATATAAATTTAGTTGGAGATCGCCGGAATACTGATCGTTTGAGTTTTCTTGGATTGAAACGTGAATGATGTCGGGTTTCAGTGAAATTTTATTTAATATATACTAGCACTGTCAATGTTCTATATTGTAATATATTATTCAGTAATATTGCTTTGAATTAAATATGCAAATAAGTCTGGAAGCAAAATGTAACCGTAAGATTCGAAAATATACTTTTAAACTAATGATCTTCTAAATAATAAATATTTGATTCGAATTCCCAGAAACGGCTAATTTGTAAGAATTATTAATAAATCCATTACATTACATTCCAATCCATCTAAAACTTACAAATAGTAGTAATTTTTTTTGTCAATGTTTATCTTTTGAAAGAAACATTCGTTAATGTTTCTTTCCTTTCTTGGGAGCATAATTATAATTGATTACAAATGACCCGAAATTTTATGTCAGTGTTTCGGGTCATTTGTAACAGGATGGCGGTTTTACAGGGGTCTTAGTACGCAATGACAAAAAGAAAAATGATGGTCAGAACGCTGATACCGGATACCTTAAGATACTGTAATATTTTATAGTAGAAAATCTTAACATAAAATATTATAGTATCTTCACCGTGTGTGACGCGCTTTAGTCGTTACTTATTATAATTATGCTCCCAAGAAAGGCCATAATATATGGCGAACCAATTAGTACATTAAATCTGATAAACAAAAAGCTATTGTAACAACTATTCTTATACAGTTTGATGCTTACACTTGTCCTAGTTTAAAAACATCAAGAAACTGGAAACAAAACTATTCAGCATTCGAGTTCCGAGTCGCGCCTCGGAAGTTCTTTTCCTCTAAGTCAGTTATTTTACGATTTCAACGTGTGAAAAAAGTTAAGTGACCTTAGAAAATTTTCATAGAGAATTGTATTTTTAACTTTGTATTGATAGTACGAATAGATTTATATTATACATATATATTCAAATAAACATGTTTATTACCGAAAACATTGAACAACTTTCGTGATAAACAATTAATGAACATATATAAGTTTAAGTATTATCCCTTGTAATACAGGTCCCAAAGGTAGCAGACGCGTATTGAAAATAATGGCATTTGTTATGATATCGTAAAAGTTTCACAGCCAATATTATCTATGATATAAAAAAACTTGTAAAGTTTATCGTCCTTAGGACGTACCTATGTTACCTTATTACTAAACTAATATAAAACAGAACAATATTTTTTACACTTAATCAATATTTCACTAAGATTACTACGCCGTTTCTAAAGGCTAAATTAAGTCTTGCTATGTGTCACGAACATTCTGCGAGAAATACCGTCACTTTGTTCAAATATGAACCGTTACTTCACATATAATAATTTTACAAAGACCTCTGCTTTGTATTAACATAAAGGATATTCAACATATGCAGTGTAATATTATAATAGATACCAGCATTATCGTATCTATATTATTAGAACGTAAAGGAAAATCTTCCATGCGTTCCAGAATGTTCCAGAAGCGAGGGAACCAAATGAACGTGCAATTTTAGTTCATTATTGATATATGATGGGACGGTAATATCATTAGATTTGAAGTAGTATTTATAGTCTCACAATAGCTTTAAAGAAATCTATTCAATAGATAGCAGGCATATTTTTAATGCGATTGCCGGTACAAAGCATAGTATTACTTAAAAATGTTTTGAAACAACACATACAAATACCTATTCTCATTACCGATAAAAATACTTACTCATATATTTTTTATGATGGTCTAAAATTAAAATTAAGTTACATAGAGCAATTTCATGTACCATCTATACTAATATTATAAAGCTAAAGAGTTTGTTTGTTTGTATTTTATTATTAATCTCAAGAACTACTGGTCGGAATTTAAAAATTCTTTCGTAGTTAGAGGAAGACCACGCTTTGACCAACAGGAGTGGAGCAATACGGGTAAAACTGCGGGGCACAGATAGTCTGTTATATAAGTAAAGAGGACAATAAGTGTTGTCAAGCTGCATTTGAAATTAGTTATCCCAAATTCCTTCGTAACCCACAGAGCCATTCGTGGCTAAATTGTCGAGGTTGCTAATGAGCGGCGACTCACAAATTATGGGAAAACTTTAACCATTCCTAGTAGAGGAATTAGAAAGTGTAAGTGAGGTCAGAATACCCGTATACGATTCTGTTTGGGGTAATGTATTTTTTGTTAAAACTTTAAAAGATTTATAAAATATACTGGTGGTAGTTTCACGTTATTTGTATATTATTTGTATATAGTAAAGTGGTCATTAAATTAATTATCAGCTGTTTCCGAACAATATTTCTCATGTTTTAAAACTGCGCTTGCATTGCATTCAAAAATTTTAAGTCAATGGTATTAGCAAAAGACGACGTAATGATAACAGCATCAAAATTAAACAATTTAAATTAACAAAATTGACGATGTAATTGATGGTTTCTATCTTGCAATATATCACTTAAAAATCTGTATTGTTATTTTTCACATAATTCATTATAGACTGGGGTAGAAGCCTTTGAAAATAATGAAAAGATAAAAAAAATCGCAGTCGGATGAAACCCATTAGAAAAGGAGGGGAATATGATAAAAATGTAAGGAAAAATAAATTACGGTCAATCCGAGTTCGGGAAGCGGGAGGGGGGAGCTTTAAAGAGAAAAAAATGGTTTCTCTCGATTTCCGACAAAACTACAAGTCCTATAGAAAAAAGTTCAATGGCAAAGTTGTAGGTAATTAAAAGTTCTACAACTTTTGTGTTCACAATTTTTTCACATAACCTAAAAATTTAGGTGAAAAATTCAAAAAACCAAGTTTTTGGTCTTTTATTTCTATCTACTTCAAAATTTATTTTTTTTCTACGAAATTTGGTTGAAACTTACTTTATTATGTCCCAAATACACTGTAATTTATTTGATTGAAAATATTTATTTTTTCGCCTTATTTTGAATTAATACCAAAAAAACAACCTAATTTTCAATCGAAAAGTCACCCGTCAAAATATCAGCTTTTTTCAAAAACTTGGGGTGCCTTTTATTCATTGAAATCTCTACTTTCATATGGTGTAAAAAAAATAAACACCACCATAGTAAATGTTCTCAGGAAATGCATACAAACAGTCTGAAAATTAGCTTTTACTAAATCAGGCACACTTCTTGAACTCTATATCTTCTCTTGTATCCGCTTTTCGGTAATATTTCAAAAGAAAAATAATTATCTGTTCTAAGTTTAATATTTTACAGCATATTCAAAAGCAAAATGATGTCGATAAAAACATTTCAGGTAGTTCGAGAAGTGTGTCTGATTTAGTAAAAGCTAATTTTCAGACTGTTTGTATGCATTTCCTGAGAACATTTACTATGGTGGTGTTTATTTTTTTTACACCATATGAAAGTAGAGATTTCAATGAATAAAAGGCACCCCAAGTTTTTTAAAAAAGCTGATATTTTGACGGGTGACTTTTCGATTGAAAATTAGGTTGTTTTTTTGGTATTAATTCAAAATAAGGCGAAAAAATAAATATTTTCAATCAAATAAATTACAGTATATTTGGGACATAATAAAGTAAGTTTCCACCAAATTTCGTAGAAAAAAAATAAATTTTGAAGTAGATAGAAATAAAAGACCAAAATCTTGGTTTTCTGAATTTTTCACCTAAATTTTTAGGTTATGTGAAAAAATTGTGAACACAAAAGTTGTAGAACTTTTAATTACCTACAACTTTGCCATTGAACTTTTTTCTATAGGACTTGTAGTTTTGTCGGAAATCGAGAGAAACCATTTTTTTCTCTTAAAAGCTCCCCCCTCCCGCTTCCCGAACTCGGATTGACCGTAATTTATTTTTCCTTACATTTTTATCATATTCCCCTCCTTTTCTAATGGGTTTCATCCGACTGCGATTTTTTTTTGTTTCAAAAATTATCTACTCTAGTCTATTAGCCACAGTTTATAAAGAGCTTTACTCATGCGCGTTTCAACGACTGAAGCCCGGACATGAGCTGATTTTCTAAACTATCAAGTTTCTTTTAATCAGATATTGTATGTAAGTTTAATAATATCATTATAAAGCCTTTCTCCATACTTAGAAGCCGTTTTTGTACCAGTATAATTAGCTTATAGTAATTCATTTAGCTTCCGCATTTTAGATAATTACGTGTCAACGGCTTGCGCGTAAATAATTTTTAATTAGTTTTTTGCTTAATTGCAATTGGCGATGCTGTTAGCCGGAAAATGTTTTTAATATTAACTCATTCCTAAAGAATGTTGATGTCAAATACTCTAACACGGTCAGTAAAACTCAAAAATTGCTTAAAATCATTCCTGAAGATAGTTTAATAGCGAACATCATTTATATAGACATCGTTTTCTGAAAAAGCGTGCAAGTGAAGCTCATTCATTTTTCCGTTGTACTTGAAACAATTTTCTTATAAGCCGTGCTAAGAGCAAAACACTCAAAGTAATTGATACCAGTTGCTTATGGTAACAATTTCCCTGGTTCATCCAATATACATTCAGTGAAATTTCCTAGTCATCTTGGTTTATTTAATAACACGTGCCACAAAGTTGATGTTCGCATAATCCATGATGACGTCTAACGGTAGGACGCCACCTACATCAGTGAATTATGTAAATAACACACTATTATAGAACTAGATAACCACGGCTGATTGCATTGATTGACTAACTAGCATGGGGGTAAATTGCACGCATGTTCCATGTTTATGTGGAGCACAGCAAGGCATTTTAATGCAGCTGAATAGCGGGTAATGAAGCATTCAAAACACGATCTACCCACCGTCTAATTTAAGTCTAAATTGGCGTGCAATTTATGATACAATTTCTTATTACATGAATGGAATTCTGCAAGTGCAAGTGCATATTATGGGATAATATTGTAAATGTCTGTTACAATGTCGGTCAATTGAAGGATGATAGGATTATGAGTGCACTAATTGCCTGCTTGTTTTGCTTGGATCTATGATAACAAAAATTATTATAGTACCTAATGTTTTTAGTAAACATCTTCCTAGGTGGTGCAACGCAGCATAAATTGATAATATCAACCTACATTGAATTATATTTTTAAACTCTAAAGAACATCTTTATTGCACTAAGAAAACAACTTGAATGTAATGAAATCCCAAACATATAAAACTGCAGGAAAATGTAAACAAACTCTTGTAACAAATTCAACAAATAAAATATGTACAAAGATAGAGGAAACCTTCCAATTATTCTATTTCCCATAACATATTTGCCTTTTTACTCTTTTTTACTAGTAACGAGAATAATTTGATATTGTAAGAATGTATCTTCTACTCTCGTGTGACGTCACCGTTTGACTATCAAAATACGTCTCATGCATAGTGTAGTAGGCAATTATATATTCCTGTTGACTATACGGCTCGTTTAACGTACGCTTTTTGGTACAATGTGTTTGTTCCATACCTTTGTGAAGTATTTCCTTAATAACCCAGCTCTACGAGCAATATAAAGGTATTGCGCATCGCAATTTCGAAGCCCTTTTAATTATCGCGGGCATTATACGGAGATTAACTTTATGCGAAAAGTTATTGAAATATAAGAGGCTGAGCGTGATAAATTTTTCAAAGATTAACATATTACATAGTACCTATTCGAGGAAGGGTATTCTTATGATTTGTGTCGGTGTTACCCATGTTCGAAGAAATATGGTTAAACTTTATTATCCTTCGATGATGTAGGTAACTATATTATAAATTGTGGAATTGGATTATCTTATGAATAATGTTACAACATTTTCATGTCACCACATACCTACCTACCTATTTAATACAAGTATTAACAACTTATTCAAATGCGTAAAAGTACATATTGTGTTTTAAATCTTCATTGTATCCTTTTACAGCTTTATAAGAATCCTATGATGTGCTCCCGAAGATAATGAAAATTAGTTACTGAATCTTTTATATTTAAGCCCACCCACAAACCAATAGAAAACCGAGGCGGAGTATATTCAACGTTCCACAGGTCCTATAAAACTACATTTCATGTACGAAGCATTGGAATTAAAGCAATAAACAAGGTATGTAACCTAAGGAATGCAAATAACTTGAATGGCATTGAGTTCACACTCGTAAAAAGGCTCCCATTCAAACCGCTTCGGTTACTAATGATTTCCAGGGTACTGCTAATTACTACTGAATCATTAGACAGGGTTACCACCTTGGGTTTTTAATTGTATGCTCGTTTTTGGTGTAGTTCACGCAGTTAGGTATCTAATTTAAGGTACGTTTTGTTAGGCAATTTTAGGTGAAAGTGGTGGTTTTAATCATATGAACGTACGTAAAGTGTACGAATCCTTGAATTTAAGTTTCTTGTTCATTTTTATAATCAACCAAAAATAATTCTTATGTTGTAGCTGCTGCAATCCAGTACCTACCTATAAAATATTGAGTCCTGTCAATTTCAATAAAAATCAGTTCCAAAAGTTACCATCCGAAAACTAGCCAAATTGAAAAGTTAATCTCGTATACGGCAACTGAGTTCATTCTTCGCCGTTTCTTTAATCTAGCCTGAAGAAAGAAGAATAAAACCGGCCAAGTGCGAGTCGGGCTCGCGCACAAAGGGTTCCGTAGCAGCAAATATAATAAATTACAGTTAAATCAACCTATCTCAAAAACTATAAGAGATACTTTGATCAAACCAAAAATCGTTGAAAGAGTTAATTAGCATGCATCACCTCTATTTTTTTTAGAATTTTATACCCCGTAGTTATAAAAATAGAGGGGGGGGGACATACTTTTTACGACTTTGAGAGCTGATATCTCAAAAACCGTTCACTTTAAGAAAAATGTTTTTTAGAAAACTTTATATCATTTTAAAAGACCTTTCCATTGATACCCCACACGGGTATGTACATCGAAAAAAAAAATTTCATCCCTCAGTTACATGTATGGGGGGCCCCACCCCCAATTCTTTTTTTTACTATTTAGTGTCATATTTTTGTAGCGGTTCATACAACACATATTCCCATCAAATTTCATCACTGTAGTACTTATAGTTTCCGAGTAAATCGGCTGTGACAGACGGACAGACGGACAGACGGACAGACGGACATGACGAAACTATAAGGGTTCCGTTTTTGCCATTTTGGCTACGGAACCCTAAAAAAACGGAATGAAATGGCGCGAATCGGTTCTTTTATCAATCGTCCCGGCAATGAATACCTACGATCGTTCATCATTAAAACATACAGTTCTATAGTTGTTAAAAGATACACCTTTGTACTTCTTGTAGTGTAGATATCTATACAATATAGTTCTGTGTCTATACTCTATAGTCTATAGGTACTAATGTTCTAAATAAGTAATATTTGGGAATTTGTGATGTATGGATAAGGGAGCTAATCCCTGGATTGAGGGAACGGATTAAAAAAATATTTTGTTATTATATAACAACGTAATCTGTTATTGTTATAGGCTATATTTTATATTTTTATTCCGGGGCAGCCTGTACGTACGTACGTACGGGACGACGGATTTATAGGTCCATAAATATATTCCTTCTGTTTATGTATGTTTACCGTATAAATGCACCATTAGGAAGTCCTTCATTGAAGTAGGTAGGTGTTGTTACACCATTGTATGAAAGGCCACAATATCTTTGTATTTCAACAGAACAGAATAGGATTTACATATTATACAGTACAGTAAATAGTAAGTGCACCTCTATTCTTCGTTTTGTTAGACCATTGTATGACAGAAACATATTAAACTTTTCAAAATATTTTTATTTAAACAAGTTGTTATTTACTTATTTCTTCTAGGTATTTCTATTCTTGTGGGCAATTTCTGAATCACAATGACCTAATTTAAAAATAATAAATATAAAATATAAGAAAAATTACCTACTTAATTGTATTAAAAAAGCAAAATATATTATTAATTCTTATTAAGTAATAGATCAGTTATAGTAATCATTTCATATTTAAGTGATTAATATTTAATTTTAAGTATTTTACTGTATAACAGATAAACACACACAATCATAACTCTCTTCTTAATGTTTGTAAAAGTTACTCCGCTACATTTCCTTTTTATTCTCTTTCTCTTGTATTATCTTATCTTATATATAAAATTCTCGTGTCACAATGTTAGTCTGCATACTCCTCCGAAACGGGTGGACCGATTCTCATGAAATTTTCTGTGCATATCGGGTAAGTCTGAGAATCGGCCAACATCTATTTTTCATATGTACCACGGGCGAAGCCGGGGCGGACCGCTAGTTTTCTTATATATTTCTTACTAGCGGTCCGCCCCGGCTTCGCCCGTGGTACATGTTTACGTTTTCTCTACATAAGAACCATCCTCGTTCTTCAAGGAATATAATAAAAAAAGAATTATCGAAATCGGTTCAGCCGTTCTCGACTCTCTCGACTCGATTTTGCGATTCATTTTTATATATAAGATGTGTTTTTAAATACATTTACTTGCTAAGTTTTAATACAAAATACAGTTCCGTGTGTACACTCCACGGTGTTCGCGTGGTAAAGCGAAAAAAGTTTTATTCTGACCCATCGCCGATTTTATTGCGATTGTCCTTATTTCTTCACTTCAAAACTATTCGTGTCTCATTTATCACTACATTGAACGCTTTTTCTTTTCATTTCTGTATGATGATACGCTGAAACTTTGTTATAGTTTTTTCGCTAAATGCATATAAATAAAGTTTTTGCTTACAATTTTGCGTTTGTCTTTAAACTACTATATTGTAAGGTTATGTTTTCAGGCACAATTAATTCAGTATTGAGCAAGCGCAGCTATTAAACATTCGCAACGCTTTAGTGAGTTACAATTCTTATAAATAGCATGGGGTATGTAATTACAAGGCTCTGGAAAGATAGAAGGTAGATAAAAATGAAGGGATTTTTTTAAATATTCTAGAATTAAGAACTACGTAGAAAAACGTAAAGGAAATTATGGGATTTTATATTTTAAAAAATAATTAAGGATTTAAATTTTTACATAATTATGCTCCGATATTTCGCACAACAATATATTTCCAAACGCAAATAAAAATTGAAGTAGGATTTTAAAGTAATTTATGCTAATAATGTAAATAAGTATTATATGTAGAGCAAACACTAAAAAAATAATGTTTGCAAACACACACAAACCATTGCGCAACACTAACCTATTAACAAACCCTAATAAAACCCTACAAAAAATAAAACTATTTGCTAATAAAATAAAGGAATTCTATATACAATTATATATTGTAAGCCAGCCCCGTGTAACGACCGTTTTATAAGGAAGGGAGGCTCATTCGGGTCACATAATAAGATTACACACGAGAGAAACCAACATACTGAGAAAAGCTAGTTTTATAATTATAACGTAATGCGGTAGTAATTTAAAATTTCTTGCAATTTTCCTGTAGAATTTTTTTTTATTATATAATTTTTGATAGTCAAGTACAGACGCGTTTTCATGCAACACATTGTTGATAATATTTACATAATATTTTATGCCCAATCACTTTTTTTTTATAATATAAGAAACTAAAGTAATATGCTATTTTCCACACCTAGAAAAATAATATGGTCATTGTTTTTTTTTTTTATTCAAATCATTAAATGATTTGTTTTTTTTTTACGACTAGTTAACTTTTGTCCGACTCATCAAAGTTATACATACATTCCGTCCTTCTGAGAAAAACCATGTTTTCAGATTGATTGGGTTCATTCGATGAAATATTGAAGAAGCTAATGCTACTCTTAATCTGTTTCCAAGTTTTATTTGTACTATCATGTAAATGTAAATTTTTAGACGAACAAAAGTTATCTACAAATTAACAAAAATCGTGAGCGAAAAGCATGTTTTAATTAAATCCAAAATTTAATTACG
This sequence comes from Colias eurytheme, assembly GCF_061535395.1. Lineage (NCBI taxonomy): Eukaryota > Metazoa > Arthropoda > Insecta > Lepidoptera > Pieridae > Colias > Colias eurytheme. The sequence goes on from NC_142980.1 coordinate 4,141,621, forward strand.
TAACAAATAAATGTAATCTTTTAATTTTGTACAAAAAAGCAGCTAATACTTTTAACCTTTTATTCGATTGGCTTTAACATTTTTGAACTTGGCTAGGGAATTTGGCATCCATTTGATCCTATAATTGTCGAACCCCACAAAATTCGTATTTGTATCCAACTTTGGTACTTTTCTTTCATGTATTAAAATGTAGGAATTCGGTGCGGTAGGGGACCTTTAATCATTGGTAATTAATATTTATAATATTTATTTTCTACATGTGATGATTTCAAAATTTAATTTCACCATACCGATTAACAATAAAGGGTGCCACATCCATAAAAATAGATGCCAATCAATAATCATTACCACACTAATAACCGAAATATTGTTCCAACTTAACAAAAAACACCCTATATACACCATACTAGAAAAGAAGTTCAACATCCATTACACCTACATGCAGTCAAAGAGAAATTCCCGAATCATCGAAAGCACCACACATAAGTAAACCGAAACGCAGTACAAAACCGGTTGCGCAGGAGCCTGATGACTAACCGCGTAATATTATTCGTTCCCGGAATGTTATCTACAATCTTGTATCCCGATAGAATTTTTTGTGAACACCATGTGCACGGACCGGGCATCGAAATTGTATAATGATTGATGCTACAGCTACGTTTTGATTCGTTTTCTTTTATGTAATTGCTTTTTGAAACTACTTCTTCTGTGTGTGCGTACGTGTGTTTGTATGTGTAATGGTGTGCATGTTTGTGTGTGGGCGTGTGTATACTCATTATCATACATAAATGCATTGAGGAAGATTCATTAGGTATTATTGTATGCATTTAAAATGTAATTGCATTTATTATAATATTAAATGCATTCAAGCACTTGAAGATTAAAAACAGATACAATAGTTTCTTTATTACCTGTCTACGAAATTGCAATTGTTCGGAACTCAGAATTCATTAAAACTTTGGAACCTATTTTAAGAAAATTATTTAAAATCGTTTATGGTAATAATAAGATTAAATTGATTTATCAGGTGCATTCGACATTAGTCGCGAATTATTTATTTTAACAAATGTTAAAAAAAAATGTTAAAAAATGTTAAAAATAAATAAATAAATAAATAAATGTTTTTGTTTGTGTAGAGAAATTTGCAATGCTATTTCCCATTATTTTATTTAAAAGCGCATAGCGAAATTTTTAATGCTAATAATTTTATGTTTTTATTTAAAAGTACAGGCATAAATTGGGTACCAGCATAATTTTAGTTACCTAAACTCGTTTTAAAAAATAAATAAGGCTTATATGAAACAGTGGCTCGCTCCAGCTTTGTACGGATGTACTAATGAAGGAAATAAAACCAAAAACGAGTACTTTAACCCAATTTTATTCCTGAGCTGTATAATTTTTCAAACATTTTCTTTCGTACAAACCTGCCCTGACAACTAAGATCATAACAGTATATAGATGCAAGCTGAATTAAAAATTTGGAAATAAATTTTTTATGTACTTTTAAAAACATATTTAAGTCAGTATTTTTTATTGATAAAATAATCCATGCATTGTTTTATAATATAGAAATCAGCTCCACCTATGATATATTATATTTTTTTCTTTTTTATGATGTTAACTAGCCAAATTTGTGTAAAAGCTAATTACTAGGTACATTCTTACAATCAATGTAACTACAACTTTATTACGTAAAATACTAAAATAAAATGTTGTGTGGTTTTATGAAACCACGGTAAAAGTGAAACTGTTCGAACGGTTCCGAACACTGCTTTGTGTAGCGCATGTCGCGTGACGGTCGGCTGCCGAGTAGGTATACCTACTCGGCAGCCGCGATACGTACGCGATATGCGATACACAGACCAAAAAGTTTGAGACGATGTAATAAAAGTTTCACTTTAAAAATAGAAACTTCTAGATTTTGATACCTTGTTCAAAATAATCATACGATTATTATCTAATGAGCTTCGAATTATAAAATACTTTCTTGGAATCACGTAGTCGGTAAAAGTGATCATAGATTCATGTCTACAATTTGTAATGCTTCCTTAAAATGTACATATGACACTTTATTTTTGTTACCCATTTAAATTAATTAAATCTTAATTGATATAATTCATAAAAATAAAAGCTAGAACAGATTTTAACTATAAATCTTCTTTCTTCTTATATATAAAAATGAATCGCAAAATGTGTTGGTAAGCGCATAACTCGAGAACGGCTGAACCGATTTCGATAATTCTTTTTTTATTATATTCCTTGAAGTACGAGGATGGTTTTTATGTAGAGAAAACGTAAATATGTACCACGGGCGAAGCCGGGGCGGACCGCTGGTCTTCTTATATATAAAAATGAATCGCAAAATGTGTTGGTAAGCGCATAACTCGAGAACGGCTGAACCGATTTCGATAATTCTTTTTTTATTATATTCCTTGAAGTACGAGGATGGTTTTTATGTAGAGAAAACGTAAATATGTACCACGGGCGAAGCCGGGGCGGACCGCTAGTATAATATAATTTCTATTTTCTACATTATATTGATATTAGTTTAATTTTAAAGATTAATCGTCAAAATTTAGTAAATACAATAGTTTATTTTCCAAAACATAACGCCAAGTTGTTAAAAGCTGTATACTTGTTGAAAACGTTTGCAATAATACTACATGAAAGGTACTTTAAGAGAGCAACAGAGTTATTATGAAGTATCAAAACAACCTCACGCTACCAGCAATTGTAATAAATAAAGTAATTTTGCGTAAGTCGGCTTTTATAATATAATTTCGTTTTGCACTTGCGTTGTGTCAATTTAAATGAAAATGTGGAGAATTTTTTGCTTTCTTTTTTTTTCAGAAAGATAATCATTGTACATATAATAATTGCTTTGTTTTTTATTTATATAGAGCTTTTGTGAGCGTCATCGCGTGGGTGGCTTTTGTTTCTTTTGAGAAAATCTTGAAGTAGTTGAAATATTTAAAGGAAAAAACTATTTTACAATAGTAATTGATGACAAAAACTGGTATATTTTACTACAATAGATAATAAACTCATTACACAAACGTTAATAATAAAATATACCCAGAAGGTATTGCAAAGTATCAAAGCTTAATTTACAGTCTACGTGTTACATTAATCATAATTATTTCCATTGAATTAAACAAGCTTTAAGTAATCGTTTTATTGCCAATAACATACCAAAAAGGTTTCGCGATCTCCGGAATGTGCCCTCAAGTTAGGGTTGCCACCATTCATATAAATGTATTTTTTTATGTTCTTTATATTTATGTATGTAAAGTAAATGTAAATATTAATTTATTACACATGAAGGTTTGATATAATAGGTTGTTTTCTCATCAGAGAGATTAAACATATTTTAAGATAATTCAGAAATATTAAAAAAATGGATCAGCTTATGCTATGCTATGCTTATGCTATTATGATCAGCTGCAGCTAATTCATACAGCTTCAAGTATAAAAATCCCACGGATGACTACATGACCTTTAACATTTGAAGAACTTCCAAATTCAGGATTCCCGCTAATATTAAAAAACATGTACCTAGTTATTTTTTGTATACTCCTGGCCGCTGGGTTCACCTATTTTTTAAAAATGAAATGAATAAAAGGAAATATTCAATATGTGCCGATACCCCTATGTAAGGAAAGGCAAATGGATCGAAAAAGTCAATTCAATGAATTTACCAACATATTAAATGGTTCATGAAGATTGGACATGTTTCTATTTCTATTCTTCGGGATGATAAGAATTACCTTTTTATTAATTAATCTACATAAAATTGTAAATTAAAAATTACAATTCCGTACCAAATGTATTTTGTTAGTTTAATAGGTAGATATACATTAATAAAAAACAATTTATATTTTTTATACCTCATATATTTAATACTATTTTTTTTTTTACTTCCTACCTAGACTAGTTATAAGTTTTAATTTTGTACGCCAGCAAAATAAAGTTAATATATAAATAAATATTTTTATCATGAAACCGAATAAAGAGGGCAACGTTAAAAAAAGAAACTTTCATTATTGTTACGGCAATGTCGCTTCAAAACAAAAGTAACATTCGATTGAGTTTAACAGAACTAATAAAACCTTTACGTGAGTTTCTTTTTCAACGGTTGTTCTTAGTTTCTTTGTAGAAAACCAATTTACCCTGAGCCTTTTGATGTACCATACATAATCATATTACTAGATGAATCACTAAAATAAAGAAAAAGTTCCGAATAAAATGAAGTATATTTATTTATTTTAGCTAGTAATTTGTGTTTTTTAACCCTGTCATAAAACTTTTTAATGAAAAATGTAATCTACGTTGCAAATTTGCATTCACGAAGCCGGCAGCGTAAATGCACATTGCATATAAAAATATTTTATCTGTTGCAAGCCAGTGTCAAATTTAAAAGCAATTTGACATACTTTTACATGGGACCTAATTTACTTTCCGTGAAGTACCTACTAAAGTATGCGTGGAGTTTCCTGGGTCTTGTATTATATTTAATCATTTTTGCACTGATATTTCTGCTATAATATAAGTATTGAAAAGATCTCTCTTTTTTTAATTTTATTTAATTTAAGATAGTCACCGTTCTATTGTTTTGTTATTTGCATAGAGCACTTACATAGAGCTTGATAAATTCGTACAATCTTTTATAATAGTGATGTTAATGAACCTATAATATGAAATATATATTAAAAAATCATATTTAAATATCATTTTGTTTAAATTAATTATTTTAGGTATTGTTTGTCAGGAATCTAAATTCTACAGGTACTTTTACAATAGTAAAGCGCGGTGACCGCATTGCGAATTTAAAGAATGGACTCATGGGTCATTTTAATATTCATCCCCTATTTCATTAACTTGTTTTTATATACGGTTTACAATTAATACACTGCATTCCCAATTCGAATACAATATGTCATATCTTCCATCAAACGAATATATTTAAAAGTTAAAACCGTGGTGTTCTAACATCGGGCTATCAAATCGATACTAAATTTTTAAGTGTTTCTTGTATATTATTCAAAAAAGTCAGCATTTGATTTATGAATTGGGGGTACCGTTGGTTACTTGGGGTCAATGACCACGGGCCGGTCGAGTGCATCAGTGATCAGTGACTAATCGAGCGCAAAGCTGTCTGTCACTAATTTCCTTTTTAGGTTGTGTGAGCTATGACTATCATCAATTAGAAAAGGATGGGGAATACGTAATGTGCTGGAGTGAGTGAGACAGAGATGTTGTTAATTTTACTTTTGTAAAGATAATGTGGTATGAATTGCATTTAAATGTAACGCCGCGACGTGGTAAAAAGAAGCCTTTATGACTTCAAATATTTTAAGAAATAAATTTTACTACTTACTAGTTCAGATAACAAAAATAAATCAAAATTATGTTATATCATTATCTAGTATCAGTACAAACTTATAAAATAATCAGTAGCAATTATCAGTTAGTGTACAAACTTTTAAAATATTCACTAGAATAAGACGTCAAAATGTAAAAAAATATTACTGCAGAACCATGAATCTCATGACCGTATTTTGGCCAAATGTGATTGGATTGCCCGAAAAATCTGATATATACCTATCACCCAACTAATCATCATTTCTCGGAATCATTTTTTATTCAACAAAATCTTTGCTAATTTTATCAGCCCACTTCTAAAAAAAGAGGTTGTTTTCATACGCATGTATGGATATATGTTTGTTTAACAAGTGTATTTACTATTTATACTATAATTTTCTATAAATCAAGAAGAAAAAATGATTAAAGAATGTGTGCAAAAATGTAAAAATAAAAATATTTCCTATTGAAAGAATTGAGACAAAAAGGCATTAAAAATGTGACAATATTACGTTTTTGGCACGACACTAATTCATTTACTGATAATTGCCTAAATTATCGCGGACATTTTTTCTGTAATCGTCCCAATAAATTTTAAATTAAACAGAATTGATTTTCAATGGCTGAATTGTGAAAAATATACATTTAAAGCTTAATCCAATTTCGGACATAGTTTTAGAACGGGCGGAATTTTCATCGTATCGCTGATTGATGCGGGTAGTATAACATCTGACTGATTTTAATAGATCCTTACAAGGCCTACACAGACCAGGATGGCATGGCAAGGGACTTTTCGTGTGCAAACTAGCCCCCTATATTAGACTAGTTTTAATAAAACTTAACAATTAAATACTTAAACCTTCCTCAAGAATCATAATCTTAATATAATATATAAATCTCGTGTCACAATGTTTGTCCTCAATGGACTCCTAAACCACTTAACCGATTATAATAAAATTCACACACCATGTGCAGTTCGATCCAATTAACTTGAGAGATAGGATAGGTTTTATCCCGGAAATCCCACGGGAAAGGGAACTATGCGGGGTTTTCTCTGAAAACGCGGGCGATCCCGCGGGCGGAAAGCTAGTATCTAATAAAAACCGTATTAAAATCCGTGGCGTAATTTTAAAGTTCTATGCATACATAGGGACGCACAGACAGCAACTTTGTTTTATACAATGTAGTTATTAGACGGTGTTAGACGGAAGCCCGTGGCGTATCTTTCAATAGCGTGCTTGATAGCGTGCAATGAAATTTCAGTTTCACAACATAATTTTAATGCACAGCAATATATGTCATATTTCTAAATAGATAGTTTGAAAGTCCATTAATAAGAAATTATACCCTTGCCACACCGCGGCCATCCGGGTCTGCGTAGACCTTTATTTGCTGTGCTCTGTAGCAGTAATAAATGTGATTAAACTAATCTTCAAGTCGTTAACGTACAGCTAAGTTAAGAAATTTTCATACGCTTCAAAAACATACCTCGTCCTGTTTCAAACGGGTAAAGATATGAATAATTATATTTTCGCAAAACTTGTTATGTCTTCGATTTTTTTCGGAGCATAATTTTTTCGCTATTTAATCATAAATAAACGAAACTTTTTTGATACGAAGGAAATCCGGTCCAATTAAACATAATAATTTAAAATGCAGTTTATTTTAAATAAGTCTCTGATATTAAATTTTTAAAATTATTAAAAAATTCAAGCAGAGATACTCTCTAGAAGATAAGATAGCTTTCATATAAATAACTTTATACCTAGATCATAATTTTTGTTGCTTCCTCTTCACAAAATCTTATATATAAAAATGAATCGCAAAATGTGTTGGTAAGCGCATAACTCGAAAACGGCTGAACCGATTTCGATAATTCTTTTTTTATTATATTCCTTGAAATACGAGGATGGTTCTTATGTAGAGAAAACGTAAACATGTACCACGGGCGAAGCCGGGGCGGACCGCTAGTATTAAAATAATAATAATAGTAGATTCTAATCACATTCAAACCTGCCTTCCAACAAATTCCAACTATATACGTATGGAAGTTTGAAGTAACTCTATTCCTGATGTTCAGTAATATCAGGAACACAATTACTTTACAGTATCCTCTGAATAATATGCATAGTTAATTTATCGTATGTGTAATTCGATGCAAATTACATACCTACATGCATACTGCAAGTCACTTTTCAAGTGTCATTTGGGCCGTGATGTAATTTTTTAATTTCACGCTATCGAAGTAGGCTGCACCGTTATTTTGATAAAACGAGACCCCTAAATGCACGGAAGTTGGCATTTTAAAAATAGTCTTATACGGCATCAATTTGCTTAAAATGCAGTTAATAGCCGGAATTTGGCGCGCGTTCTATTCACCCTTAGGACTAGACTGCGCAGTTTAGGATACAACTAAATTTAGATGGAAAAACATTGTAAATTATAATAATTTATTAGCATAAAATTATATCACGGATAAAAATGTAAACACGAATATTCCACACGTATAAGTAACCGTTAATACGAAAGTGATAGATGAATGTAAAAACATAATATTACAGCCTCAATTTGCTCGAATGCAATTTTAACCAGTGACATACATGGAGCTAATCCGCGACCTAGCGACCTGCAAAATCTTAATTATCCACGCTATAGGCTAAGAGCTGCTTACGATAAATATGATGTTTGTTTGTTTATTTGTTTCCTAGATCTGAGAACCTTCCCCGATCCCTGAGTGCTATTTATGTACCACGGGCGAGACCGATGCGGACAATATGAACAATAAGGTTAAGGGTAGGTGATTTATTTTCATAGTTCATTGATATTATATTAAAGAAGATTAAAACACATTTTTTTTTATTAATTGAGCAGTCATAATACAGCTGTTGTATACATGTGTATATTTTATAGTTAACTTTATTGAAACAGAAGTCAATTTGAACAATGTCTCTACTATTTTTATAAAATGTTATGACAAATACTTTTTATTTGATTCCTAAGAGGAGCAGCTGAAGCGATGCTACATTTCAAATTAAACTAACATCACAGAAGATACACAAGATTAGTAAAGAGTAAGTACAATTACTGAATGCAAATGTTAAGATCATCGCAATTTACGCTAACTTCTAATATACATCATACTTTTGCCTTCAAACAACTTACAAGATAGTCTATGAACAACAGTATAATTGAGTGTAATTCATATTATTTATGTAAAATAGTGTATTTTAACATAGTGTATTTATAGCGTAAAGGGAAATAGAAAACTCGGGAACGATTTATAAATGATTTCATTGTAATCATACTACATTTATACTAAGTATTATAGTGTATATTTTTATGATTCCAGGTCAAACCAAGCGAAGCCGGGGCAAGCAGCTAGTTATTTGTAAAAGATTATACAATAATTAATATAAATATTACATTTTTTTAAGACATATAAAATAACGCTTTGTTAAAATATTATTTATCTCTACCTTGTAGACTGCATGACTACTGCTTGCGCCTTTCATCGGCTAGACGCATTCATTTCTTTTGTATAAACCTCACTTTATCTAAAACTTTCTTCAATTAACTATCCTTTTCTAGTTGTTATTGAAACAATAGCTTTTTCAGCTTTGTTGAGTATTAAATTTGTTGCAGAAAAGTTTTGTTGAAAGTATTTCTCAAACTTTATTGCTATAAAAAGTCATGATTATATTCAATTGGGAACCAGTCATTGTAGTCATAATTTCATGATTACTTTCAATAAGTCTTGTATCCATATTTTTTTAATAAAATGAAAATAATTTTTTTTATAGAATTTTTAAGATACTTATATACTTATCCCAATTAAACTAAGATATTTTGTATTCTGAATTAAGTCAATATACCAAAAGCCATGTGTTAATACCTAACTCACATTTAAAAACAATGACACAAAGAGGAAGACCAAGGGGAATAAATCTTCTTCAGCAATTGTTTCACCAACACTATATCAAGGCGTTGCGACGAAAAGGAAAGTATCAAGATTTTATCTCATTTTCAGTGACCCTTCGAAATAAAAAACCTTAATAAGCATCTCCTTTTGTTTCTCATCCATTCCACGAAAAATAGAATATTTATGAGAACACCAAGATTTTAAGCGGATATATTCATTTTCCATGACCTTTCATTGTTATAATGAAAATGTTCTTGTTTCTTGTCGGAACTGAGCACTACTTTGAAGAAAATGTTAGTAAGGTATACCCATGGGGATTTCATATAAAAAGCCTGTTAATATACTCCTATACTACTGAACTCCTGTTTTTCGGAGAACATTTTAATTCTTATCTACAAAAAAAATTTAAAAAGCTATAAAGCTATTCTAGAGCTGACTATGAATTATCAAAGCAGAGAAATTACTAAGAAAATAATTATAATAAAATTAAATTTATAACAATAATTAGTTGAGCAGTGGTGCATATTACAATGTAAGCATAATATGCGTTGAATATAAAATCTTCATTTTAATAACTTCCATAATAAATTCCGTAATATAATATTATGAAGGAGCGCAAATTTATTACGAACCCTTCGCAATAATCCTATTACTCAACTATTGCAACTATTTTCGACGTTATTACATTCTAGTTGCATTTAATTTATTGTCTAAGTGCATCAATTAGAACTCTATTATAACGTAGTAAAGGCTGATCTCGTTCCCTTTTGTGAATTTTCTTGTAAATTACAAAGTATTCTTCATAAATTCCTGACTGAAACTGACAATTCGCAAAAAACTGATGGTTATTTTTGTATTATCATTATTTCTGACTAACTTATGGTAATTTGTAATTGCAATTATCTCCATCTTAAAACCAAACCAAATATAATCACCACAGTAATTATTTTAAAATATTAAACAGTTATCTATCTATAATTAAAAATAACAAGTTATTTTACATAATAATTTTAACACTATTTGTTTCCGATTCGACACGTCCATTTTCGGTATACAACTTTTTTCCGTTAAAACCAGCATTATCCTGCCGACATCTTCATAATTTCTTTTGTAAAATGTATATAAGAACTTTTGCAAGTTTAAAAAAAAGTTAAATGTTATATAAAATAGGTCATCATAAATTAATGTTTCAGTCCTGAAATCGGATAAGACTGATTACGGCTCCGCCCTTTTAACAAATGGTGTGACGGTCAATGTTCTGATAATGTTAATTTATCAGTATCACAAACACGATTAAAAGGGATCTTTCCTCTATCGAGTCTTTTATCTTTGCTTTAGTTTATTTTGGTATTTCATATACTTATCTATTGAATAGGCTAATTATTAGTGTCTCTTCGAAAGAAGAAATCGTATGCCAAATTATTATTATGACTATTTAATCTTATAAACTTTTTTGTTTTAACCTTAAAAAGATAGAGTCCGTCAGCCGCTGCGTTTATCTTAACCATTCATAATCAATATGGTACTATCATATCCTATCCTACTTCCTACTATTCCTATTCCTACTTTATTAATATTATAAATGCGAAAGTTTGTGAGGGTGTGTGTTTGTTACCCTTTCACGCAAACATTACTGAACCGATTACAATGAAATTTAGAACACATATAGAGGGTAACTTGGATTAACACATAGGATAGTTTTTATCCCGAAAATCCCACGGGAACTATGTGGGTTTTTCTTTAAAAACGCGGGTGAAGCCGCGGGCGGAAAGCTAGTAGATAATATAAAAAAATGGAGTTAGAATTTTAATAAAGGTTTAGAAAAGGGTTACACAATCTACGTTAATAGATCATCATTTAAATATCATTTAAATTGATTTGGTTTCCTTTATTTAGTACCTATGATTTACATTAATTGCTAGAGTCCGTTAGTAGTAATAGTATACGTAGTATATTATTATAAGTCTGTGGTAATATTGTAGTCCGTTATATTCTTCATTTTTATTTATATCGATTGTATCTTTTATTGTAATTTATAAATTTCATTTTCATTTCATCTTATAATTTTTTTCCGGAAGACTGTGTTTTTGGGTTATAAACTTAAACAATTTTTATCGCAATATTCTTTTAACTTTATAAATCGCGATATAACATTAATGTTTTATTTTTTATAAACATATGTATGTTTTTTTAACGTTTTTTTTTTCAATGTCTAATTTAATGACTTATTAATACAACCCGTGTTTATTTAACTTTTTAAAAGTTTCCTTTTTAAAAATAATATGGCCAAAATATTTCAAAGTATCGTTCACGAAAGCTTCCCAAGCTTGACTTAAGACTTTTGGCAGAGTTCAAACATGAATAAAATATGAATTCCAGCTTTATAAATAAAGTGCAATTTATTGCAGTCATTGATTTGTTTAATAATATTTTAGTCAACCGCGATCAAGAATATTATAAAAATATTTAATCAATATTCTTCACATACGCTTAAGTTTTATTTTCTCCATTAAAAGCTTGTTTAGAATATTTTAAATTGATAATTTCAGAGCATTTTTTGTTTTTTTCTTATTGGAAGATTCTCAATTTATGGAGCTTTTTTATTTCTTTTTTCTTAGTTATCAAAGACGCATTCTTTTCTAATATTTCTTTGTAGATAATATCTTCTCTGTTATTTATGGAAGATTCTCGATTTTGAAGACATTTTTCGTTCTTTTTTATTCTTACTTGTCTTAAGTACTGAATTTTGGAGATTTTTTATATCTTACTTGATATTTATGGAAGATTTACAATTTTTTTTCTATCTTCTTCCTCAATTACCAATAGTTCTTCATTTATTGAGCTGTTTTTATTTTCTAATTTATGGAAGACTAGCTTTCCAACCGCGGCATCGCCCGCAGTCAAAGAAAAACCCGCATAGTTCCCGTTCCCGTGGGATTTCCGGGATAAAACCTATCCTATGTCCTTTCTCGGGTATCAAAATGTCTCTATACCAAATTTTATGATATATATTTGGTTCAGTAGTTAAGGCGTGATTGAGTAACAGACAGACACACAAAGTTACTTTCGCATTTATAATATTAAGTTTGGATTCTCAATTTTTAACCAGGTTATTAAGTATCTTCGTTCGTATATAAGAATATAATATTATGTACATAATATATGAAAGATTGGCAAGTTAAAGAGTTTTTTTTTTTTTGTATCTTCTTTCTTATTTATCAAAAGTTCTCAATTTATAGTACAGTTTTTTTGGCTTCTTTTTTATTCATAAAAGATTGTCTTTCTTATTTTTGGAAGAAAGATTTATTCTTAATACAAATATAAAGAAGATTATTAAGTTGTAGAGCTTTTGTATATTCGTGCAATTAAAAGTTGGCCTTTTTGATCTTGAGCTGTTTCGTTAAACATATTAATTATTCATATATTCTTTCGATATTAGCATATATTTTTTTTTACTTTCGATCCAATAAAAACATAAAGCTTTGGACGATGTTACTGTGTTAATATTTGATTGATACTTGAGTTAAAGTAGCTAATAATCGGGAATACCTCGTAAGAAGAGGAGGTATTACGAAGGAGGGACAGAGGTTAAATTCTTAGTCGCTACAAGTACAGCTATTGACTCGTCGTTAATAATAATGATGTAACTTATCGTCTTGAATGCCTCCGCTACATTGTATAGTTGTGTCTAATGCACTTAGTCATTAAATAAACTTTAGCACTACATTTCAACATAAGAATGTTCAGTTATAACGGAATCCAGTCATCGATTAGTCATTTAGTCCTGTTGAAAAGCTCGCCTTTGTTAAAACTAAACCCTTACGAAACAAGAGCGAAAGTTGTTGCCAAATCATCAATTAATTAATATTACAATAACAGGTTAATGCGCTGCGGCTTCCGTAACTCTATCTTCAAAGAATCCTTTATTTACGTTGCACCTTCTTCGAATTGGTGAAACAATCGTGTTAAACACAGGCCTGATAAGAACAGACAATACCTACGTATTTTGAGATATAATGCACCTTCTCAGAAATTATAGATACATTTATTAACAAAGCCTTTGTCGATTGGCTAATCGGAAGCTTTGTGGGTGCCGACAAGAATGCAACCGGACCACAAAGCGACATTAAACATTAACTTTAAAATCCCACTTTAAAATTATACACACAAAATTCGAATACAATGGATACATACAAAATTTTCAAAAAGTCCGTTTACTTACCGGTTTATCGGAAACTGCGGCCGACCATAGCGCGCTTCGTTAAAATAAAACTTTTTCAAAGTTCTCAACAAGTTGTCACTAGCACGATAAAGTTACATAGTCCCAGTTCATTAGATGAGTTAGAAGTGAATCCCGTGTCGTAATAGTTGTTTTTTTACGGGCGGAACAGGTTTCCGGCGTCGGAAAGTGAGTTTAAAGTTTTTGAGCGTCGGGCGAGAGCAGGCACACGCGGTCGTGCGGAGACGGTACCTCGCGGTATGAGCGACTCGAAGTGAGGCAGCTGCCGGGAGCGGGGCGGCAACGTCGCACTGCTACCCCGCTGACGCCTTCGGGGTTCCAACTTCGAGCTTCCATACTTTCCATGGAGGTTCTAGAGCGAGCTTTTTCCGCCCCCGCATATATATATTTTTTTTTTGTTAAATTATATGGTAGAATTTAGGGTTATTTATAGAAAAATTACATTGTAAGCAATACTCCTAGTATATTTGATAAATTTTGTCAAATTGAAAGAAGCACCACACGCATCATCAATCGAATTGCATTATTCCGTTATTTTACAAGAAATGTAGAGCTTTATTTTGTGTGCTTTTTTATTTGAGACGTGTGTTTTATTTAACTTCAATTAAAGACATTACATATTAATTACATATTATATTTTCATGTAGTGTTCGAATAATATTATTGCCGACGTTTTGTTTGATTACTAGTAAATTCAACTCAACAAGTCTATTTCTTTGCTTTTATAAAGTTGCCAAGATTCTTCTCTTCAGAAACACGCGTTGCGCCAATGTCTCGTCATGAGAATGGTATTATGTAAACTTTTATGGTTTTATTGTTGCATTGAGTAAGTGCAGTTATTATTACTGTTATTAAGGAGAATTTTATTAGTCTATTAGGTATGCTTCTTCATATTAAATATATTATAGTAATTTTATGTCCTTTTTTATTGCAATTTTAAAAAAAGTCCTTGGTCCTTGGTCGTGGGTTCGATTCCCACCCGGGGCAAATATTTGTGTGATGAACATAGATGTTTGCTCTGTGTCTGGGTGTTAATTATCTATATACGTATTTCTTTAAAATTATATATGTATGTTTATCAGCCATCTGGTTTCCATAACACAAGCGAAAGCTTAGTATGGGATCAGATCGCGCCGTGTGTGAAAATTGTCCTGAAATATTTATTATTTATTTATTTATTTTCCTAAGATTTTGTCTGTAGTGGTAATACTTATTTTATAGATATTCAGATAATGTCTCATGTAATTTTGGCAAAATGAAGTCATCTGTAATAAACTAGTTTTTAAGTGACGTTAAATAATTGAGACTATCAAGATTGTGTACCCACATCAAAAAGTCTTGGATATCGTAACCCAACTTTATAAACTGAACTCGTAATTAGCTTTATCAAATGGAAATAATTATAATATTTATTAATAAACAATTTCATAATAGTTTTAAGATTACACTACCCACGTACTAAACCTTTTTGAAGACATTTCTATGTGACAACGAAATAACCTTTATTTATTGCCATAAAAATTCGAATTGTGAACCTCGAATGTTTCCAGACTGTTAAAATATCTTACAAATTATATTCTATAAACTCGGGAGTGTAACCAGACTAGTACATTTTAGGTTCAGCAAGCAAATTGACCTAAATCTAACTTCAAACCGGCACTTTCAGGCCTAGGCCAAAACTAAGATACGACAAACGAGATATTGAACTATCTGTGCTTTTAAAGACATTGGTTTTGTATAACAAAGCATGATACAATCTTAAATGGGAGTAAGATATCGACTTATTGTATAATTCCGTTAGGTTCCTTAAGATATCGAGTGATTTTATCCTTTTTCTGTATGTATATTTATGTAAAATAATATATATTTACTAGCGGTCCGCCCCGGCTTCGCCCGTGGTACATATGAAAAATAGATGTTGGCCGATTCTCAGACTTACCCGATATGCACATAAAATTTCATGAGAATCAGTTCACCCGTTTCGGAGAAGTATGCAGACTAACATTGTGACACGAGAATTTTATATATAAGATAATTTTATAATACGTTTCCATAAACTACTGAATTGATGAGTGTAATTAGATAAAATGTTCGGTAAATAGGTAAAGCAATAGACGTGAGCTTTATGTACATATATGTATTTTAGGAATTTGATTTAGGGCAATAATAAATGTATCAATAAATTGTTTTTAATAGTTTAATAAATAACCTAGTCAGTAGTGAAACAAGGAAATAGAGAAGGAATTAAAATTACATGAAGACTACTGTGCCACGCGCATTGCTCCGCTCCTGTTGGTCTTATATGATGTGATGACATATAGCATATTATAGCCTTCCTCGATAAATGAGCTATCTAACACCGAAACAATTTTTCAAATCAGACCAGTAGTTGCGGAGATTAGCGTGTTCAAACAAACAAACAAATAAACTGTTCAGCTTTATAGAATGGAAGTATAATAGTATGGAAGTATAGATTTAAGAGATACTTTCGTTCTAGATTCTCGTTTTCCGCTTGAGTTATTACAAAAGATGTTTTATAAATAGCGATATATACCTTGGAGCTGATTCTCACCTCCGTTGAGGCGATGGGATGGAATGAACTGCATCTAGAATGAAATGCAGAGGCGTGTGTTTCATTCCAATGCTTAATAGGTTAGACTAACAGTGTTTAGCACGTGCGAACGTTTATTGTATGAAAATATTATTCTTACAAAATTGTGCACTTTGCTATACTTTTAAATTATTTAAATAAAATATGATGCATCTTATTGAGGTTATTCTGAATATTTTCCTTTTTTTGTAACGCGTGTAGTAAAGAAAACTTGTTATTTCTTTGTCTACTTTTTAGGAACTCACAGATAGTGACGTATTTTCATAGCTGTAGTTAGAAGTTTAAATGAATCGTTCAATCAATTTTCATTCCTCATTACAGTTTGATTTTTGCCTCACTAATTTCCATCATTAGGAGTCGATAGACTGTTCAAATTTTTATAATATTATTACAACCACACAATAAACTTGTAATATCAATTCGGTCATACTTGCATAACCGTAACAATGCACTCATATTTTAGTGTCAATTAAAACGCATAGAGTAATGCAAATGGCGTCGCTTCCTGTGAGTCACGGCACCAGGTGATAAATGTTCCAAATAACTGGCCATATCTCTTGTACTATCGGCATTATGTACGTATATTAAATTGTTATATATGCAGTAATATTTTCTTTATATACATGCAATTGTAGCTATTCATGTACAGTTGCAAAAATGTTGACTGCATCATTGAATATTAAACCATACGTCCATGATTAAACCTATATATATGCTTCAATCTAAGGAGTTCCAAAAATGTCAACAAAACATTTTTGGAACTATGGTGGTATTATTAATCTGTGGTCAAGACCCAGTGATTTACTTTAACTGGCATACCTATACAGTGACTCAGGAGCCTGATGATGAACGTGTGCTTTTTATACATACTGCAGTAAATTTTTACTTTAAAGTTGTCGCAAATACTTAATTAGCGCGGTATGAGGTATGTGGTGTCAAAGTAAATGTATTTATTTCTATTTTAAATATCCTCCAAAATGTAAACTGTACTTTATTAAAAAGAAAACATTTTTACGTTCTCTACATTTCTCTGTCCGTCCTGTTATGTATGTTACCCCATCAGTTCTATCTATATAATATCATATATTATCTAGACATGTAAAACATAAATATACTAGTTAAACTTTATGGAAACAATAGTTCTTATTTAAGTTTGTCATTTTTGTAACCACGTCATCAAAACCTTACAAAACTCTTCAAACAGTATAATATCAACTATCAGCACACGAATACACTTCCAAATAATGTAATAAATAAGGTTTATAATAAAAACGTTATCTAATAATGGCAGACAATATAGGCGGGCCGCGATCGCAGGGGCCTTGTAAGGAATGTATTACGAGCCGCGGAATTTCCGTGAAAGACGATAATATACATTTTGGGACATCCTGTGTAATAAAGCGGCTAAGTGGGATTTGTAGTAGCTGAATAAATAATAATAAAGGCGCTAACATTTTTCTTTTTTTTTTTGCTTTAAACTTTTATATTAGATTTTTTTTTGGGATAGATTGGAAAGTTTTCAAAGTGTTTGCTTGCAAAGATGCAGATGGTATCATCAGTTCTCAATCACGCAAAAAATGCTGTAACTTTTTGATAAAATTCAGTAAACGGATAGTTTAGAACCTGGGCCAAAACTAGTTTATGTGTTTTTCATTCTGGAAAAATAGTAGGTAAGTCGTTAGAAACGTTATAAAGGTTTGTTTGATGAATTTTATATACATTGGCTTTACTCCGACTATCTAACTTCACACCGAGTGTTTGTAGAAGCCGGCTTTAAACATAAGCCGAAAACACGACCAATAAATCCATACTAACATCACAAATCCAAATGGGTGTATGTTCGTTTGTTTCTAGATATTCTTTATTGTAAAACAGCTTTGAGAAATTCAAGCATAGAGAATACATAATGATTTACATGTTCAGTAAGGAAGGTTACTAAACAAATAAACATTTTAAGGATACTATGCCAGTTTATTGCACTTCTGTTTCCAAATGGCTAAACAGAATCTAATTAAACACTATTTATTATGTAAACATATTATAAGGAGATTTCTATTATGTCCTAAGATCTGTACACATTTTACGTTTCACAATAAAAAGCGTATGATGAAATGAATAATCAAAAGTAAAATTAAACTGAAAAGAACTACGCAATAAGCCCAAAGCCACACAAACGAAATCCTTCTATTCATAAGTTCCATTGAAACAACCGAAGTATTTCTCATAAAACACCTTATTCATTATTTCAGCAATTTATACTACGCAATAGGAAGGAACAAAATGGACATTTTTTAACTCAATGGTGAAAGCAAAAACGTGTACACTCGATTCCACTTCAGCTGAAATTTAAGTTCGGGGTTTTATGAAGCTTCGGTGGATTCGCGTGATCTTGTACTCTAGGTAATACTAGCGGAAAGTTATAACTTTATGTCTATGTTTGTCTAAATGCCGCCTTACCGCCTTAGAACCGAGGGGTCCTGGGTTCGATTCCCGGTGGAGACGAAGAAAAAAAAATGTCTCGGTGTGGCAGGACACAGAAGGCTGATCAGTGATCACCTTACTAGTCCCTAAAGAAAATCGATCAGTGATACAGATGTATGCATTATGCGTCTGCCCCTTACCCCACTAGGAGACACGGGACTACTTCTTTTTGTGTAAATGCGTATAGTATAGTAGAGTCATAGCGTTTAGCTGCTATTATGTATTCTGTGGTAGAGTTATTTTCTTGTATGTGAGTTCATCTTGAATAAGAGTAAACGTGTCGGTATATGCATGTTTGCATAATCCTATTTGATGCTATAAAGACCTTTTTAATCTATACTAATATTAAGGTGCGTACGGATAGCGCGTTCCAGTGTTACGCGTATAGTCAAGAAACACTGTCCACGCGTACATTGGATACGCGTACAGCTCCTGTACGGACCGCCGCGAACCTGTACGCGAGGTCAATCGATCCAAAACGCTCCGCGAGCCCCAGTCATTCGCCATGACTCAGAATTTTCAGTTCATTTGAAATTGCCTTCCATGCATATTGGCGTAAATCGTTATTTCGATTTGACGCGCGACCAAAAGCCGACTGACGATCGGCTCGCGCGGTACTCGTACTCCAAAAGTGAACGCGTAGCTGCAGGTATGAACTAGGCGTTCCGGATACGCTTTTTTTTTTTTTGTGTGGTGTCTCTCAATGTTAGCCAGAAGGGCTTCTACATTTTAACGCGGACGCGGGGGTGAACTGAAGGTTCACCCTGGTAGCGACATGCACAAGGGCGTCCCCCCTTGACGGGGACCACGAACCTCGGCTTGAGCTGTCGCTTGAGTGGAGGAGGCCAGAAGGGCCCTAATCGGACGGGCGCTCACCCGGGTGGGCGCGGGAACGCGGAACAAGGGACCTCGTCTTCGCCGGCGAAGACGGTGTACGCTTTCTGCTGTGGTGTGTGCGGTGTCGCGGTTGTTTCGACGTTGGGCTTCAATCGCCGCGTCTAGCCGTGCGTTAGCTTTGGTAATGTCGTCGTCGGAGTCGTCCAAGACGTGTCTCGGCCGCCTGCGACGACGAGTGGGATCGGGTCCGGATACGCGTAAACTGAGAACGCGTACCAGCCCCCCTATGCAAGTGGCTTTCTGTTAGCGTAGCGTTCAATAGAATAGACTACGAATGTATGAGATTGACGTAAACTGTAGATAAACGTATCTACAGCTTACGTCAATTCTATTGAACGCTACGCTAACAGAAAGCCACTTGCATAATGCATAGGGGGGCTGGCTACGCGCAATCCGTACGCAGCTTTATAAAGCTGAAGAGTTTGTTTGTTTGAACGAACTAATCTCAAGAACTACTGGTCCGATTTGAAAAATTCTTTCGGTGTTAGATAGCTCATTTATCGAGGAAGGCTCTTATAGTCTATATTATATCATTACCTTAAGACTAACAGGAGCGGAGCCACGCGGGTGAAATCGCGAAGCACAGCTAGTTTAATATATTACGAGACAATCGAGCAGAATCACAGATAAACCTTATGAATATCTATCATTTTATCTACTTATAAAACCGGGAATAAAATTATCTAAACTATTGTTGGCTTTCGCTAATGTTAAAACGATATTTTACGAATGTTGAAAGCCCAAAATGCAATTTGAGAAACTAACATGTGGGAAAGGATACCTTGATTCTCTTTGTCTATAGATTATTCCTTATGTATTTTCCTTCAATCCAAGATAAATTCTGGCTTTCTTCAATCATAAAATATATTAAACTAGCTTACCGCCCACGCCCGCTTTCTAACTAATAAATTAGGTATATACTAAAACCTTCCTCTTGAATCACTCTATCTATAAAAAAAACCGCATCAAAATCCGTTGCGTAGTTTATAAGATTAAATCATACAAAGGGACATAGGGACAGAGAAAGCGACTTTGTTTTATACTATGTAGGTATGTAGTGATAATAATTTTACTATTTAAATAAGGTAATTATTTATTTAAACATCGAAAGACATCAACGCGTCTTTAGTCACAAATTAAGTAGGTTTAATTTATTTCATTTGTAAAATTTATTATTATAAATTTTATTTTACAATAAAATTAAACAAGCAATAATAAAAACAAAATTAAAATTAACAATGTACGTTTGGTCTTATCGCAAATGATGATCTCTGCCAGAGAATCTAGGATATTATCTAGGATATGATTATCATATACGGAATACCGTTACAATTAGAGTAAAAAAAATATATTGAAAAGTATCTATAGTGAATCAATATGTTATAGATATATATTTTTACTCTGGAAAATAGACTTATAGAAAAAAAGGTATGACTCAAAATATTTTTTCTAAATCGATGTATTTGTATTATGTGGCGTTCAAACTATTCATAACAAGACGATATATACTAAATATCTAATCTCTTTAAACTTTAAAAATGTTAAAAATGAAAATAAATGCAATAGAATTTAATCTATAATATAAAAATGAATCGCAAAATGTGTTGGTAAGCGCATAACTCGAGAACGGCTAAACTGATAATTAATTCTTCTATAATATTCCTTGGAGTACGAGAATGGTTCCTTAATAGAGAGAAAACGTCAACATACAGTAACACGGGCGAAGCCGGGGCGGACCGCTAGTAAATGATAAATGAGTGCTACGCTTCACAGTGTTAGATTATAGTTGCATGCATGAGAAATGAGGAAAAAATAGATAAAAATTGAGCTCAATATACAAAACGTCATTTTCTTGTACCAACAAACATAATATTTACGTATATTTTAGCTTATTTACAGATATAAAATATTTTAAATGTTTTAGAATAGAATTTTATATATAAAACAAAATAGCGTGTGTGTAAGTGAAACTTCTTTGGCAAGATGCAAAGATACCAAAATCATTGTCTTACTCCATTACCGTACGTGATTGTATTTGCCATGACGCCTTGAAATTTCACTCTCAACGCGCCTAAAGAAGTTTCACTTTAAAATACAGTTGAAAACACACACAGTTTTATACACTTTATTTATAACATAAAAACACATACGCATGTTTAACATATACCTATACCTAATGAAATAAATTCACATACATATTATATATCGACCCTTCTGTAATAGAGTCTCGTCGTATAAAACCTTCACGAAAAAGGACTCCACGAAAGGACGAAGTTAAGATTAATGGCCATGACATTGCATTTAATAAAACGGATAATCTTCGACCAATTGATGTATCCCATTGCTATAGGTATATCTATACTTAATATTATAAAGCTGAAGAGTTTGTTTGTTTGTTTGAATGTGTATAATAAAATCCTGTGGTCGTTCTTATTATGGCCTGTTCTCACACCGTTAACGATCAATACTATCCAACCCTCGACTTCCTGATCACTAAACACTATTCTAGATTTACACGTGGCTTCGCCAAAACAGTACAACATCACAATATGAAGCTTTTAACAAAATTGGAAATTTGTTTCGCTCACGTTATATTTCTCAACAATATACAAAAGTATTCCGAAACAAACTTGAATAGGGCACGTGGCTCCTTTCTTTTAGTACGTATTATTGGGTAATTCGTGTATTTCAAAGAAAAGTTAATAACATCTCACAATGAATACGCCTACGGATGATAAAAACTCATTTTTACTTTCTGCGCCGGTTTCAGGCATTTACAAAAGGGTAAGTTTTCTAAATTAATCTGTTGTATGTTATTAAATTCCAAGGCAAAATGTAATCGTAGTTCTTTGATCTCGTTCAATTAATTTTGTAGATTAATTAACTAATTAATGAGAGTAATTAAACGAATGTTTTCCTTACGAAAATTATAAAGTGTAAGACGTTTAATTTTCTTCAAAAACATTCTCCATGATTTTATTATTAAATTATTGAAAATACGAATTGTTACAATACAAACGATTATGATAGAAAAATAAACGCTGCATCAAATAAATTGAATCGTCCAATCCATTATTGCTATAAAAAATAAAAATATACAAAACATTTTACATGTTTAAAAGCATGCAAACATATTACTATATCGATAAAATGTAGGCAATCAATTACTACTTTTTGTAGCATCTCTTCTTTGATTTACCCGCTCTCATAGAAATCGCATTTAATTAGATTTTGCATCTACATAATATCATACTAATACTATAAAACGTGAAAGTTTGTAAGTATAGATGGATGAATTTACTTTTTCACGTAAAAACTAATTTGGATGAAACATAGTCTAAACATCAGAATAACACATGAACTAAAGAAATACTCGAATTTGAGTAAAACCGCGCGGCACAGTAATACAAACACAAATATCGTTAATCATAATAGCTCGATCGCCCAATTATTATAACCAACTGTTTACTATTGACTGTCTAATCTAATTATTGAGGATCAATTGAGTGTACACTATCTAAGATATTAATTACTTCATCCCAAGGCGCGCGGATAACTAGTGTTTATATATGTATTTTGTTAATCCCTCTTAATGGATTGCGAATTATTACTTGTATATTGATATAGGAAACGGACTATATTATTTATATTACTTATTTTTTTATTTATTACTTACAAAATTTACAATTTACAATTTCAATTTATTATAGTCACAATTTATATTTATGTAAAAGTATAAAAATATAAAAGGCTACTTAAATAATTTATTCAAGCCAATGTAATATTATGTTTATAAAATGTAACATTTCATTAATGTTGTTTGTTATTCTATAAAGTAGTAGTTAATATTATTGATATAGTTGTTATTCTGAAGAGAAATGTTGTGATGCAGAAATAGTTTACAATAACAATCTATTTTCATGCAACTTTATCGTTATAAACCTCGTAGATGACAGTTATTATACTTTAAAATCAGCTCTATAGATAATTTAAAAATAAACACTAGGCTTCAAACGTAACATAACTGTACTGCAAAAGCCAAAATGTTAAATTTCACAAAGATTGCTTATAACGTGGAAATTTCTTCACGCAATTTGCCACGGGATTTTAGTTATATTATGAGCTATTAAGAAACGCTGTCTTGGCACTTTTGGAAGCTACCAGCGACGTACTGAAGATAATAATCATATTATTTATTAATTAAAATTATTAATAATTGATACTTTGCTCAATATCATTATTGCTTGTTAAGTGTTTTGTAAGAGCAGTGGTGACTCAGTGGTGAGACCTTTGACTTCGAATCGACAAGTCCGGGGTTTGAAACCAGGTGAGCGTGCAGGAAATAAATTGATTTTTCAATTTATCTGCGCATGTTATAACATCACCACTGCACGAACTGTGAAGGAAAACATCGTAAGGAAACCGACATGTCGAAGAATCAAAAGTTCGACGACATGTGTCATCCGCCCGCACTTGGCTAGCGTGGTGGATTATGGCCAGTACCCTCGAAAGAGGCCCGTTTCCCAGCAGTTGGGCGATGAGGATGAAACAGAGAAATTAGTTCCCCTTTTTCTTTACATAAAATTTCATACCTATATTAGCGACAAGATTTCGCACATCTTTTTTAAAAACTTGCCTTGATACTTTTTGATCCCGACACTTTATATTATGTATTACAAATATGAATTTCAGAAAAGTGGGAAGGTACATATCATTACATATTTCTACGAAATACAACTATTAACTTTACAAAGGCTACATATTTGCTTGCTCAAATATCAATCTGCCATGATAGTATGTTTCCATGAAAGAAAACCCACATGATGGTTTGAATTTATTTCCCAGAAAATGTTGCAATTTACAGAACGTTTGTGAGTTGCAAAATACGCGTTTATATTTTCAAAATATATTACCAGTTCAAGGAGAAACCTGTGTGCAAATAAATTGGTAAAAGCGTTATACATATTTATTTATCTTTGTTGGTATAAGTCCTTCGTAGAAGAGAAAATGCAGTGGTTTTATAACAATTGTCCATTACTGCTGTATATATATGAAAAGGTTGTTTTAAATAAATAAAATTATTTTGTTGGAATTTCCATAATTGATAAAGAATCCTTTTAACTTGCGTTTGCGTATAGCTCACAGCGACATCTAGTACCTACAAAACGATGTGATATTTTACAAAATGAAAGTTCTTCTTTTAAATCGCACTTATAAGTAAACTGTAAAATTAGTACCATTTAGAACACAATTTAAAGAGTCAAAAGCTATGATATATAAAAAAGCTACCCGCTCTCTATTTTGGAAAGAAAAAACTCTGCTAAGTGCCCGAGTTTCACTTAGTCACGCACCATTCAGCGTCGTGGCTGGACGTTCTTTTAATATTTTAATCGGCAGTTCTTATTACGAAGTACATGAGTGAGACATGTATTATGTCTCGTGCGTGAGAGTGAAAGAGAGAACAACTGTATTGGTGATAATGCGTTAGTAAGTAGGTATGTATTAATAACGCTGTTTTTTAGTGCAATGATGTTGGCGTATGCCGCGTCTAGTATAATAGAGTCATTGATCAAAAGCCACTGAGCCAACGGGGTCAAAGTTAAGTAGATTCTTGTTTTCCTGTTGTACCTAGAATCGGAGGGTAAAATAAATACACGTAGAAATTAGTTCATTATAATCAAATTACTTATGTAAAAATTAAATCAAAGTTATCTTCAAAATTAATATTTTTATCGTACATAATTATTGAAATGTAAAGATAACTTAAAGAAAAAACTGCAGACTCAAACGCAATCACTCAGTGTTCATTCGAAATCTGAGTTATAAAGCTACTTTATTACCTCGTAAGGAGCGTTGAGTACAAACCAATAAGCGAACCTCCAAAGGGATCAGGGAAGTTGTTAATAGACCGTGAACGGGACTAAAACATTCTAAGGTTATCCTCTAAATATTGAATAAGGGACAATTCTATTTCTAGAGAAGGTCCATTATCGATGGCATTGATAAGAAACCATTATAAAAATAACGATATCACACGTGGCTCTTACAGGTGCAACAATAATGCATCCATGTTTATAAATAACTACATTTCTAGAACTCAATTTTCCACTCTCTGCATTTCACATTTATAGGATATTTTATTCATAATATAAGATTTCTTCCAATTACAGTTATCGGAAACGTAAAAATAGATAATTATGTATAACTAGAATGAATAACATTTTAAATTTGAGTTCTTCGTAACACAATAGAACAGGAAATTAAATGGGAAACAATACAAGTGCATCTTTATACTAATTTTGATTTCAGCGAATATTCCATTCGATTTAATTAAAGTCGTGGTCCGGCAATACGGCCGATAACGATTGGAATAAAAAGAAAATGACACAATTACATGAAATCGGATACCTTACACAAGTTTACATTCATTGCGCGCTTTCTAAGGAAAATTGATAAAGTTCTAACCCTGCGTTATATATAGCGAGCTATGTAACTCAATCAGATACCACATTATCATAAATGGCATCGAGGGATGAATATCGACGACTTTATTTTAAGA
This sequence comes from Colias eurytheme, assembly GCF_061535395.1. Lineage (NCBI taxonomy): Eukaryota > Metazoa > Arthropoda > Insecta > Lepidoptera > Pieridae > Colias > Colias eurytheme. The sequence goes on from NC_142980.1 coordinate 4,167,689, forward strand.
GCAAATATTGAAGTATTCCGGAGCTATTGCCTGAATGTTTCAATTTGTATTATAAATTTCAATAAGATCGAATTGTGAATAGAATATGAGATTTCACCGACGGCCATTTCTGGATTTCTTTGATTTCTTGATATGCAGAAATAGATCGATTAATTATTAATGTGAAGAAAAACTATATACTTTTATTAGTAGGTATATGTTTTCTATATCGAGCTAGTAGATAAATCTAATTTTTACATACGAAATTTTAAAAATTATTCTTATTTTAAAAGGAGGTTCGAATGGTCATGTTCTAATCTATACAGGGTGACTGGTAAGGGTGCACTCACACACATCAGTCACCGTCAAGTCACCGATGACTGATCGGTGACGGTTTGTGTACGTATCCACAAACACCAGTCACCGTCATGTTGTCCGTCAGTCACGTCGCCGGTTTGACTGAATCATTGAACACATACATCAGGTTAGTGAGTGATTAGACGTGTGTCACGCTAGAGAACATGTAGCAATTGACGGTAGCACGACGCTGACTGAACTGAGACGTGACGGCACCGGGTGAGTGGGGATAAAAGTATGATACATGTATGGAAAGATTATTTGACGTGCCTGACCGGGGACGTCACTGATAGATTTCGTGCCGGCGACTGTCGTGTGGGAACAGAGTCATACTAGAACTATTGATACATATTTTTTTTTAATCCTGTCCGGTGACGTGCCGTGACGGTGACTGATGTGTGTGAGTGCACCCTTAATTCGACGTGATCCTTCAAAGGGGTTATAATAGAGGTCATTTGCAACAAATTAAGTCCAGCTAAACAGGGGTCAAAAATGGATGGTTATTGAGCTATGACCCTTTTCTTTTTGAGGTGATGCAAGTTTAAGGCAAGTTTTTTTTTAAACTGATCGCTCATTCTTCGGCTTTCAAAAAAATATCAATTGAATGTTAACAGTGTAGTACTTTTTCATAATTAATTGTTTTTGGTATAAAGGCAGAAAATTTTCATATCAAAATCCGTCATAGCTCAATAACCATATATGTATCTATATCTATCCATTTTTGACCACTGGTTAACTGGACTTAATTTGTTGCAAATGACCTCTAGTATAACCCCTTTGAAGGATCACGTCGAATTACCAGTAACCCTGTATGTATAAAACTCAAAGGTGACTGATATAGTGATCTATCAACGCACAACCCAAACACATGTAGGTAGATGTTAGGACGTAGGCATCCGCTAAGAAAGGATTTCCCGAAATTCTTGCGGGAACGGGGAAAAACGGGGATGCACGTACAAAGTCGTGGGTGGAAACTAGTAGTAAATATAACAAAAGATAGTTATTATGAAATTTTGTTTTCGTATACAAAACTTTCAAAGATTAGCTTATCTTAAAAAGTTTTAAAAGCATATATAATAATATGTTTATTATATATGCTTTTTAAACTTTTTAAGATTACATCTTATATCCCTGAGTCCATATTTTATCCAATACCTGTAAATTTAGTATGAACTTGGGGATAGAACAATCACTCGGGATAAAGGTTATCTCAATTAATTTATAATAAGGTTTCCATCCAAGCTACATATATAGTTATAAGCATATAACGATTATCTCCAGTCCATATAATCTCATCCATTATTCTATTCCCTTACTTTACAAATATGATATATAATTAATATTATCTAAATATTGACTGGCCTTCTATTGTTTACTAATAATATATATTTTTTATAGTTTGATTTTGGAATGTAGACCAAAATATAGAAATTAAACCTCCCGTAAGCTAGATCATTACGTTAAAACAAACCAGTTATGAACATATTTATAGCTCAATTACAACTAGAAATCTAGTGAATTAAATAATATATTGTGAATTATTAAAAATAAATTTGGAAAATCCAAAAGTGCACGCCTCATAATTTTTTTTAATAATTATTTATTAATTATTATTTTTGTTTATTTAATAACAATTAAACCACATCGAATCAGACCCTGAAAAATGAAAGGGTTTTATTCCTGAGCATACTCAAGCGTAAGAGAAAAAAGAAGACTCGATTAGTAAAGTATTTCGGTCGCTATCGTGTTAACAACAAAATCCTCCGCACATACAGACACACGGACGTCCAAGACAGAACTTTTTTAAACTGTTTTTTAACTAGTTTAAATAACAAAAATGACATCAAAAATATCATGAGTGTTAAAAATAGTGTTTTTTCTTAATATGTGTGTGTATGTATTATCTTACAAGTGCAATGTATGATACATAAAGACATTTTAAGTTTGAAAAATCAGATGTTTTGCGCGAAGTGACAGTAGTACCCACCTCAACGCTTCGCTTATGAGGCGTGCAATTTCATTTAATACTTTGTCCTAAAGAAGCCGAGTCCATAATGATGGAGAGACAACATTTAGTTTCGGCTAACTAGTTGACCTTGTCCCGTACAATGGCTGCATCTTGGTAACCATAGTATTAAATTATCTGTAGTATAACCTTGAACAAGACATGAGGTCCCACCTAAGTGACGTAAGTTTGAGGAACCGCAAACCGACCGCTATACTAAACTTGATATTATTCCATTTATACTATCTAAGTATAAAATCTAGTTACCGGGCAAAATACAAATAAGTAGGATCAATTTCTGAAATCCAATGAAAGCAAAATTTTCCTTTCTCTCCAATGAAAGGAAAATTTTACGAACAATTTTAATATATTTTTTGGCACGAATGTCATCGTCTTTATAATATATATTCAAAAAACAGGATTCTTCAAAGCATTTAACTAATTTCGTAAGTCTGTAAGTCCTTTTCATAAAGCGTAGACTAAGCTCTTTACGTTTATTGGAACTTTGCGTATTTTCTTCATTTCAAAGAGCCTGGCCTTATGTCTCGAAAAAGTTAAGCTGTAATAATTTACTTCGAATTTTGTTGACATGATGAAATGAATATAAAAAATATTAGCTAGTAGATAAATTACGCTAGGCAGCTGGGGTTTGAAAAAAGCTTAAAATAATTTAAAATCCAACACGGAGCGAGTGCTAAGAATTAAACTGCATTTTTCTGTGCTCCGCCAAAAGCAATTAGCGGTGCACCAAACCCGAAATCGTATACTTTTTTACAAATCCTTTGATGCTGAAATTTCATCGACATTTTGGGATTAACCCTTCAACGAGTTTTATACTTCTTCTATTTGGATTCAGGGGAATCGTTTTTCTTTTAACCTATCCTTTACGAAATTCAGGGAATGAAATTCAAACCTATGTATAATAGTATATTTTGTGTAAAAACTACTGTAGAATATTACCAACCAGTGTGTATTTATATGTATATGTGTATATGTATTATGTATATATTTTTACAAGTGTTCGTTGCGCTTATTGATATTAATTAATTATCCAATTTTATACAACTTAAAACATATTATTTAAGACAACATAATAAGTACTAAAATGAAAAACAAAGCAAACATGCTATTGAATATATGTATGTATTTCAAGTTCAAAAATAAAATTAAAATAGCTGAAATCTTATTTTCTGGAGGATAGTTTTGCTTTCCCCCAACTTTCCTAAGATAATCATTCTAATATCAATCAGAAGGTAACATAAGAACCACATGACGTCACACAGTCTTGTTGGCTGGGAAATCTATTCATATTGCCACCGCAGCCGCTATAGGAAAAGCCTCGGCAGGTCCGGGATGTTAAATCGAAATACCACCTGGAAAATGTGAAAAACCATTTACTTACTGATAGAAAATGATAGTTAGATGTTTAATTTAAGTTTACAGTTTCAAAGCGGATGGTTAATTGAGGCATATATTAGGATTTAGGTACCTACTAGCGGTCCGCCCAGGCTTCGCCCGTGCTTCATATTTCGCAATAAAAGGTAGCCTATATTCTTTCTCAGGGTCTAAAGATTATCTGTGCCAAATTTCATCAAAATCAATTCAGTAGTTTATGCGTGAAAACTATACATACATACATACATACAAACCTTTCCTCTTTATAATATTAGTATAGACTAGTATAGATAAAGGCGATTCAGCGGTCGTATTACCCAATAAATAAACATGTAGTTAAAATATATTTTGCCAAAAATAACTGATGTTTGTTTGTTGAATATCTATTATGTATGAATATTGTGTTACTTGAATGTTACTTTAGATGTCTCCGATCTGAGTCTCCGATTATAAACAAGTATTAATTAAAAGATTATCATTAAACATTTATTTATTGAACTTACATTGGATGGTAACTGTTGCATCGGCCGAAGTCTGGTTGAAGTCTACAAAATATTTTTGCAGTAATGTTTCCTTTGATTTCTTTTCGTGTTGAGTCTAAAATTCGCCAGAATAAATACCATATTTTTCTTTAATTAAAATTGGTTAGGTGAAATATTAATTGCTTTCAATTTAATTGGTTTCTAATTTCTATTGGGAAAATATTTGGAATATTAATCTTTCAGTCTGTAACCATGGCACCGATACAGTTCATTATGTAACTGTATAATTTCTCTAATAATAAATTTTTGAAAGCATTCATCCTAATTTATATTAATTAGTCGGTATCAAACTCCCAATTATATTAAAGATCATCAGATAAGATGATTCATTATAATGAGATCAACATTTAGAGTAAATTGAAGGATCTGGTATAATTTAGGTGATCCTATGAAACAAACAGCTTTGATATTTTTTTAAACTATAACTTTCCTTACATTGTGATACGAAATATTTTGTAATATGAGCATTTCAATCGACACTCAACTAATTTCGTAGGAGCAATAAATGATTGAGTATTAATATTGTAAGGAGCTGTGCCTTCTAGTTGGACGCCAATATCTTAAGATAGAAATGATGGTATTTCTATCATCAAGCAAACGAAGAAGTCTTACGTGATGCGTGTACAAATAGAAAACAAGGTTTCTTTTTTTAAATGAATAGGTATATAATAGCTTAGCAAAAAGTTACCTACCATGTGCCTTCAAATGAGGGGGTTTTCAGTGCGACTGTATTTTTTTAGTTTGTTACCCCATAACTTTCGACTGCGTGAATCGATTTCGATGATTCTATTTTTATTTGATAGCTATTCCTTCCAGTTCTAGCCATTTGAAGGCGATTTAATTTTTTGTTTAAAAATAATTACTTTATATAACTTTTTTGGAACTCACCTCTACAAGCTTCATAACATTCCTTGAGGTTGGAAAAGGTATTAAATTCGTAATCACACTGTCCTACGTACTTGGCGATGCAATTCTCCATTTTAATGTCGTAGTAATATCTACGTAATTAAAAATCATATTTTAATAGCAAACATTCCAAACGCAGTAAACAACCGCAATGACAAATAAGGAGAAACTAAATTCGTTAATTATTATAAGCTTGTTGCATTGTCACAGAATACATAATAGTAGCTAAGCATTGTAACACTTACTATACAAACAATAATATAAGAATAATTATTGGGTTATACATCATTCGCGTTCCATCATAGAAATCTAAATAACAATCGTTCCGTCGACATTATACATAACTATTTATCATTCATCATCTTAAACATATAACAATAGTAACTACTATAACATTACATTTAATTAGCTTATTAATAAGAGGATTTTTAACTATCAAAATACGACTGTTTATTTAGATTTTACAAAGGGTATTTAACAAACTTTGAGTCAAATACTGTCCAATTAGCAGACTTCCTGCAGTGGCGGAATGTCTTGACGGAAATTAGGTTGTAGAAGATATTTCTGTGAAAACTATGGGTAGGAAATTCACTCTCATAGTTCGTTGATTAAATTATAAATATCTTAACACTTCTTCAAGACATGTGAGTTTTCTAACGCCCTTTTCTATTCTATTTTCAACTAACCATCGGAATTACGGAAATATTTATGTTTGTCTTTCCTCTTTTATTCAATTTCGATTTCTGAAAAACCTGACACCTTTTGATATCTAGTCAGCTAGTTCAAATATTATTTTATACTTACTTAGGAGTTAATACGCCCTTTCCAGCACAGTCGAAGCCATTTGCTTGCATCTTACATGCAATATTTGAATCAACATCTAGAAAATCTATAAGGCAAGTTAGCTATTACTATATAATTATAGTCATATATTACTATTAAAAAAAATGTTATTTGGTTTTATGAAACCACGGTAAAAGTGAAACTTAGGCACAAAATTATCGTATTTGTACGATAATTATCGTACGGTTCGACCGTCACGCGACATGCGCTACACAGACCAAAAAGTTTGAGACGATGTAATAAAAGTTTCACTTTAAAAAATAACTGTTATGATAAAACTTGACAAAGTCTCATTTCACATCAAAAACTAAATAAACATAACATGAACTTAGTTACCTCTATCGTAAACTTTCTCCGTTTCATTCACCTGAAGCCTAACAAGTGGCAAACGGAGAAATAAAAGAACATAAAGAACATTAAAAAGCATAATATCTTGCATTTATTTAAAGATTCAAGGAATTAAAGGCGTGCTTCAAGGAGCAAGTATTTCCAACTAAATAAACAGTTTATCGTAGTGATTAAAACTTTTAATGGGAATTTGATAATTATATGTAATAAACTTCTGATAGTAGGAACATACTTATAATGAGATTTTACGAAACTATTCATAGAATGATTTGCAAACACGGTATTTAGCTTGATTAAGCCTTTCCAGCGAGAGCTGCTAAATCTTCTATAGCTCTGTTGAGGGCCTGTTTTTCAAAATCGGGGGTTATAGATTTTCTGACATTAGACAAAATCCAATCGATCATCCATTTCTGGTGAATTCTATTTTCAACTCTACTTCGGATCTCGTGGTATTCCATACGATCTTTAACTGTGTTATAGACTAGCATCAATCTCTCTCGGTAAGCTGCTTCCAGTTGCATCGATACGTTTTCCTTCTTCGCATCCATTAACATTTTCTGGCCATTCGCTCTCGTTTGCATGTCCTTTGCGTCTTTGATTGTTGTTTCGTACACAGCCATCATATCTTTCCTACCTTGCTCAAGTCCATTAGCGACTTCGTCTATTTGAGCGTCGAAGTATTTTGCAGCGCTTGGGCCTAGTTTTTTGGTTCCGACGTAAAGTATAACGAGTGTGGAGAGACCAACGTAATACTCGTGTTCCATAACGAATATTTCTTTGCTGAATAAGTAGTTGGCTAATAGTATCCAAAATAGATAAGGTCCAGTGACGCCGGTTTTACCGTGAAAGAAAGTGAACCATTCTTCAGGAAGGAATCCAAGGCGGACCTTACCTGGCTCTCCACGTTTCAAGGTTATGGTGCCTTGTGAAGAAGTACTTGATGCACCAGGTGTTTTGGCGCCTTGTGCAGGAAATACAGGCTTTTTTGGTTTAATATTGGCTGGACATGTTTTTGTATGCGAGTATAATATTAGCGGTACATACTGCGATTGGTTTCTCAGATTTGATATCCTGTAAATAAGCATTCTTTATAATGTATTTAAAATATTTCCACGAAATATGCCGACTAATATTGTTGCAATCACATTTGAATAATTGTCAATGTATGACGTGCAAGCTATAATACCATAATGCAAAAAAATATTGTGTTATAGAACTTGTGACGCATATGATAAATAAGGTTGTATATTCTATTTTATTTGAATATTTTCATCAATAAAATTTAAAGTTGGTGTGTTCAATTCGTTTGACAAAAATAAAACAAAGAGAATTAGGTACACAACATTTTATTCATTTTTAAAGCGTTTTTTCACTTACAAAATTCACGTGAATATGTCACAATGCAGGTTGACTATTTTTTTATTAGATATCATTTAGGAGATCTATCTTTTACATTGTTACAGTGACGATAATACAAGATTACAATATTTGGATTTATTTTCATCGGCATAAAGCCTTTATTAAAATAAGGTGCTTACATTAATAGATCTACCTAAACATATTTCACAGCGATATGTCCAAGATTTCTTTTTATATAATCCATTTTAACAACAACATGTCACGGAGGAATACGCTTATAAACTAAGGGTGTAACACAAGATTATATTTTCCAGCTCGCATTAGCTAAATTACAAATGCAATGAGTCAAATTTATAGGCGGTATTTAGCAGCACGGAGGATGGGGTATTTGTCTCCTGTGCAGAGACCACGGAAGTCATCCATGGACAGATCGACAATGGATACCCCTCCGAGGTTCTTGGATCTGTAATTAAAATATATGTGAGTTCCACAAGCTCTCATACTTTCAAAATATTATAAAAAAGCTGCTTCAAAGATATTTGAAACAAGAAGAATTTCTATTATTTTCCAGCTTTAACTCGTAGTATCACCGACGTCGAAAATAATTTATACGTCATTAAAATGTGTACCAGATTTAAAGAAATCACAAAGGCCAGTTTATTTTTGGTAACGACATAAGCATTGCAGTTTAAGCAGTCGACTTCTTTATCAATACTTAAAACGATACCACTATACAAAAAGAAATGTATCTAAAAGGTCTACTTACTTCACGTAGCTAGCTTTCTGGCCAGCTGTGTCAGGGTCCTCGTAGCTGACCCACAAGCCGGGGTCACCGTTGTCATCGGGAAGGCGGAAAGCGTAGGTGCCTGTTAATATAGTGACGTTAATTAAACATATTCTTATTTTGTTATAGGATAATGTTTTCACGAAAAGAATTAGTAAGATGTAATAATTGCATGTTGACTAAATACCAGACTACCAGACGAAGGAGTAACCAAAGAACACTGATAGAACCTATAGTGTTGACTAGATACAATTTTTTGTATAAAATATATTATCATATAGAAAAATAGAAGTTTCATCATTAGCATTCATATGTGCGTAATAAGCGCGTGCAAATTATTGTTACTTGAACTACTAAAAACTGGAAAACACAAATTATAAAAAAGAAATACAAAAAGAGAAGATAAAATAAAAAATCAATAAAATACAGAATCCTAAGTAAATACGCAATCACACTAATTTATTACAAAACCTAAAGATCATGCTTCTAGTTCCTTTCATCAAAATAACCACAATACCAACATCCTTCACCAACTAAAACACGCTTAAAGCCAAATCAGCTATAATGTTGTACCAACCAAAGAAATCGCCGTCCTTGGTTAAGCCCTTGTCTGAAAACGTAAAGAAGCAACTAATTCCCATTGAAAGCATAAAAATTTAAGCTAGCATTGATGAGGAAATTCGAATTGGACGTTCGGGCAAAAATGCCTATTTCTCCGTGAATGAATTGGTTACACGTGGAAAGCATTATATATTGGTATTGTATTAATACGATTAAATGTATTTGCTCTAAATTAGGAAGCCTTACCGAAACGCTTGCTCGGGTCAGTGACCTTCCTTAAATGGGGGCGCATGCCCTTTTGGTGGTTGGGATTGATCAGCTTAGCGCAAACTTCTGGGTAACTTAGAAGACCTTCCGTCTTGGTGTAAGGGCCTGTAATGGAAATCCAATTATAGCTGTTATGGTTGATTATCGAGTTAAATGTGATACCAAAATTTATGTTTTTATGTTTACAAAGATAAGTTTAAGCCTCTAGATTTTTTTGTCATGAAAAATCATTTAAACTATAAATATTGAAAAAAATCTTTTTCTTTAAGTTGTTAACTTTAAAGGATATATTCCTTCTCTAACAAATTATCTCAATGTTTCATCATATAAACCAGATTGTGATGCTCTATTTAGAAGTATTTCCTTACCAGCTTCACCAGGTCCATCAGTGTGAATTGGAGGCACTCCAGATATTTCGCTGTCAGAGTCCAATTTCCATGTACGGGCGAAGGTTGCAATACCAACAACGATTTTGTGGCTTGGAGCTCCAGCAGAGAGCCTAAAATAATGATATTATTAATACTCCAAATATGAATTAAACTATACGGTGACACAAAATTTACATTTTGCAAGAATTAAGACAAAACAAACACTAAGTATTACAAGAACAAATAAATACATAAATAAAAGCCATAAATAATTGTATTGGTCACTTCAGTATGCAGTGGTTGCATTGTGACGATTTTTTTACGCCGAATTATGTCGTCAGTTGTTTTTACGTCAGTTTACCTACTTGTAAAGCAGTAAAAGTTGAATTCATTTTACTTTACTCATACAGCTAGATTTTTTGTACCTATATTCAACAATTATTTGATTATAAATTACTGAAAAAACCACCCAACTGCAATCCTGCTCAAAATCCTGTCAAAGGTTAGGTTAACCACTTTAAACAGATATAAAAGATATTATCTTACCAGTAAGAAATAGCAGCATCAACATTGGACAGTTCATTGCGGTTCTGTGGCTTGTATGTGGGAGCGGCATAGTCGGCCTCCTTGGGGTTCCTGGCAGGAGTGAAGTAGTCGTACGCGTGGAGGTTCACGATGTCTACCAAGTTGATGATCGCTGGCACATCGTAGTATACTGTAATATGAAAAGAGATAAATAAACTGTAAGAAAAAGAAATAGAAGATAATTATATGGTCTGAATTTAGTTCTAGAGAATACCAGAAATGACTCAACGTTAAAAAATTATCATCTCCACTTGAAGAAATAACTATGTGCAGTGAAATGCATATCATTAAAAGTACATTAAGTTATCGTGTAGAAAAAGGATTAAGACTGTTAACTATTACTTTATGATAACAGACTTGAACTTTGTTAAATATTGTTTGTTCTGCATCTACTTTATGTTCATAGAACAGTAAAAAAAAGTTTATTTTGTATTTTGTGATCTAATATTATTACAAATGAAAAACATTTGTATTGTTAGCGTGATAAAGTTCCTTTTTTGTTACAAAATTTTATGTAAAAGGTGGTAAAAGTAACTCACTGGTAGCGTTGACATTTGGCATAACGGAAACGGACAGTTGCATGTTGGGCTTCAGGTTGAGGGCTGCCTTCATTTCGCGGACCAGAGCGGTGAAACCTTCGCGATGTTCAGCCTCCTTCTCGTCCACGGGCGTGGTGCCGAAGGTCTTCTTGATACCGTGCCAGATAGAACCTGGTAAATTAGAAAATTGGTAACATTAGATACCTACATTAGAAACATTAGCTTCTTTTATTGTCGATGAAATGGGTGCTACGTTATTGATGATCAGATTTTAGAGGGAATTGTATATGTAATATTTTAAATTCACGTGCAATTGTATCGTTCAAGTTTCGTTAGTTATCGTTTAGACAATATGCAATTTAACTGAAAAACCACACTATAATAAAAGCTTGTTATTTAGGCTGATGACGTAATTGCTGTGGTTTTCAGTTGTTAACTTCCACGTCCAACTGATTGTGCATTGTGATTGATTGAACGGACATTTTTACCTTAAAATATTGGTAAATCGTTTGTAAAACTATCATAGATATGAATACATAAATACTATTCTGTTTAGAATGAAATTTTTCTCCTTACATCATAATAGGGAATTTAAATCTTATTCTATGTACTCTTATAATTATCCTAATATGGAAGTGATAGAAAGGATAGACATCTTAAATAGTAGAATACTAACCGAAAGTAGAGCGGATCTTCTTAGGCTTGATCCTAGGGAACTGCCAAGCAAGATCGACACCGTCGAAACCATGCTGCTCAGCCAGAAGCACTCCAGAGTTGACGAAAGCTGTACGCGCTTGCGGGGACTCCAACTAATGAAAGAAAACATTTTATTGATACCTCATAATATATAAAAATACTAGGTTTCCGCCCGCGGCTTCGCCCGCGCAATCAAAGAAAAACCCGCATAGTTCCCGTTCCCGTGGGATTTTCGGGATTGCGTCATTTTCCCGGGATAAAAAGTAGCCTATGTCCTTTCTCGGGTATCAAAATATCTCCATATCAAATTTCATGAAAATTGGTACTGAACCAGGTTTAGGCGTGATTGAGTAACAGACAGACAGAGTTACTTTCGCATTTATAATATTAGTATGAATTTTAAAGCCGAGTTTATTTAGTTGAATGCGCCAATCTTTTGACAACAAGGAGATCAAAGTAGGAAGTTTGAATTAAGTAAGTTTTTTGTGGATAGCCAATTTATATATCATGCTACGAATAATAAGAGTGGAACATTCATGAACATTGTTGTAAATTGTGTGGAAAAACACAACACCCACGCAAACAAAGTCATGGGTGCAACTACTAAAGAATAATATTGAAGAATAATATTCTCTATATTATTAATTATATTTGTAGCAAGGCTCTTAGTAACAATTAAACCTGATTGCCGTAATGAAATTAAAAAAAAAACAAAGATTCAAGAAAACATTTGCATAATATATTCAGTAAAGTAAATATTACTCAAATATAGGTATATTACACACCACATTTTAAAGCATGCCACGTATCCCTCGATTCTCATGAGACTCTATCGGCAGTAGTTTAATACATCGATCTTCTGTAAAATACTGCTAAATTTCCAAACTTGGGTCATAGGAAAATTCTCGTATAAACTTACTTTCCATACTAATACCATTTAATCCCTCTTGGGAAACATATTTGTTTCTTTTTTGTGAACAATGTTTATGACATTAGAAGTTGTTTCATTTGATTATGAAACTAAAAAAATAGAGGCCGGGAGACACTGACAGAAAATATTGGGTTATTTGTACCAGCATGGGGGTTCCTCAGGAGTCTTAGTAAGCAAGCAGTAAGCAATGATAAAAATAAAAATGATCACAACAACAATTCGTTTGACACTCGTAATTTATGCGACGAGTTCGTCTAACGCCCACGCGACTGGGCCGCCCGCGCCGGTACCAGCGTTCTGACCATCATTTTTCTTACCGCCATACTGGTACAAATAATATTTTCTGTCAGTATCTCCCGGCCTAATAATATCATACCATCGAGCATTTATCACACTCTCTTTGAATCCCATTTTTGCATTTACAAATATCGATCAATTTACCCTCTGCTAATTAAGATTTAAAAGTAAGTTACGTTGCATGTACCTAAATCACTAAATCCTACATCGAAATATTGTCAGTAAATAAAATATTTCAGGACATTTTTCATACACGGCACGATCTGATCCCATATACTAATTGTTGCTTGTTTTATGGACACCTAAGTTGGAACGGAACAATATTACTTATAAAAGAACCACTATAATAAACAGATAATATTCATACCAGAAGATTGTACTTCTCAGGCGCCTCAGTATCAGCATCACCTCCAACAGACAGCAGGACCTTCAAGCCAGGGTACTTCGACTTGAAGTTGGTGATGGCTCTGTAGTTGGCGTGGGCGCGGTCAACATCCAGGTTCTCGTTGAGGGAGACCATCTTGTACGTGTCAGGCTGGATTCCAGCATAGCCGTAGACCAGGTGGGTGCAGAAGGATAGTGCTGGGTCCAGGTCGAGTGGCAGCATGCGGGCTTGAGCTGGATAAATGCATCCTTCAACTATACTTTGATGTAAGATCAGTATTTTGAATAGCTCAAAAAATGTTTGCGTTTTTGAGATAAATAAAACGGGCATATACATATTATTGCTATGTAAGAAGAGGGACCTATTATTATTCTATAGATATTAGTAATTGAAATGAAACAATGATTTTGTGGTGACCCTAACAACGTACCTACCTAAACTCGGTTTGCAATAAAATATCAATTCAATTAACATTATATTAGAACTTATATTATCTGTGAATTGAGATATAAATGATTACTTGACCGTTCTAGATGCAAATAGTGCAAGATTTCGCGCGACCTTTCCTCATACATGCTCTAGTTAGTAACAAGACCTATACAGTAAATTAAGCACCGTCATAAATGCAAAGATTAGACGATGTAGGTATAATAACAACAAAACATATATCGATAATAACAAAAAAAATATAACAGCTTTAATTTATGAAAACAACAATGTTTCTTTTTTTAACTCAATTCAAGCATCAGAATATGACTTATGCAGAAGGCTCTTAGGTAAGTTAAAGATTTAGAATATTGTTCAATGCTATTTGCATTGTTTATTTATTGAATAGTATGGTCATTCATAAGCGTTGATGGATTCCCATAACATTGACATTGATGAATAATTTATTCATTCATTCTCAAACGATCATTAAAGAATTACCTAAGTATATAACTGCTTCCGTAAATCCGAGTTACTCATACATAATAACCTGCATTATGTCAGTATATAATTAAAATGTAATAATTAAATTCAATACGCGCTATCATAAGATTTCTGTAACACGGTAACTGGAGTTTTTGAAGTCGTATTATTTCTTTATTCGTACATACTTTCTATTTTTGAGCTCGGAGAAAATTAATGTTGAGGCAAAACGAACAAATGAGATGTCATTGGTGAATATTTTTTATTAAATGAAAGTCCGTTATTAGTTGCCACGTTTAGTATGAATAGAAGTAATCTCATCGAAGAAATTACGTTATGATTGGAAACATTTGTTAGGTTTCCTTCCAGGATTTCGGTTAATAGCGTAACGAGAAATTACATTAAATTGTTTAATTTATTATCTATATTTAGTTTCTACTAACATTCTTTAGTATTAGAGCATGAATTATTTTATGCAAGCAAAAATAGCAAAAAAAATGCATTTAGAAAACGCAAATATTATCTATGCTAAGTCTCAAAACGTATGTATGCAGTGATCTTTAAGAACTCTGGCAGGGCCTCTTTATTCACCCGTATTACCATTTTATATCCACAGCCTGAGGTTACCACGTAACATTTAATGTGTAGGTGTGACATGTTTGTTTCAATATACGAAATGATGTAAGCCGAGACAATACGCCTTGGAGTTAAATGATGCTTTCCCGTTTAACTTGTAACGTTAATATGCAAGATGTTATCCTTCATGCTCTCAAGTCTCAACGGTTATAAATCCAAAGATTATATTGTATGTAATTGATTGAACAACATTGAACCGTCGCTAAAAATTGCGTAAGGTTGTTTGATGTGTTGATATATAAATATTTGATATACCTAATAAAGAGAAAAATATATACTTAGATTTACTAGTAAAATAATTAAAATGTTGTTTCATTTCACTCAATGGTCCTTATAATCAATCTACTTAATATACTTCTTATTTCAATCCATTTAATTCAAAGTTACAAAACAAATTTAATTTCAAATTAGAAATTAGTTACGAAAATAGCTCTAAATAATTAATAACAAAAGATAATTGAGGCAGGCAGTTTACGAAAAGTGTCTGCCTACAGGAAAATATTTTGGTTATTCCCCAGCAGATAGATAGGTAATCGTAAATTTCTAATTTAATATCATTCGCCTTTCTTATTCAATGTTCAACCAAAGCTTTTAAAAAGCTCCTAAAATGTTATATAAAAATTCAATTATTCGTGCATTGTTAACTACGATAAAAGAAATAATTTCAAAGATATGTCTCTAGAACAGCGCAATATTGTTACCACAATTCCAAAGTCCGTACAAACCTATCGAATCGAATCTGTTGCTAAGAAAAATATACCTAATTGACAATAAAGTCGAGATTATTTCTAGAAACATGATATTTGTTCTTGTTATCTTGTTATTGGTTGACACCGGCAAGCAGGTCAGCACTGGTATAATAATTGGTATACGTTATCATAGCCGGTTGAACTTGTAAACAAAATTTTAAATCACAAAGGATTACGTAATATGCCTATTAGGGAACGTTTCTAGTTAGTGTTTGAAATTCAATACGCGTAGCCTGTATGTTTTGAGTCCAGACGTTATGTGGTGATTTTCCTTTATCAAACTGCGAACAAGTGTATACGTCTTTATTAGGGATTTGTGTATTTATATTGTAGAATATTTTTCTTTAAAACTTCCTATTGTACAATTAGATATATAAAAAGCTAAGTACATCTCATACCATAAAATACACCATAATGCCTCTTACATCCAAGATGGTTACTCCTCTGAGGTAACTCCAATATAAATATATTGAATACAGTTAAAACATAAACTTAGTTAAACAACGAAATAATATAAGAAATCAGAACAATAGGATTACTCATTTGCTTCATGATAAAATAAGCAGAGACCTTTATTTATATATAGGCTAGGTAATAAGAAAAATGGATATAATGACTCATGTTATGTCTATATTCGTAAGCTAAGCACATACATATCATGCGATGTTTTGTTTATATAACAACCTTGAGTAAATATGCATCAGAACCTATACAATAAACATATAGAAACTATCAAAGACATGACAAAATGAACAATTTTCTTCTTGATTGTCTTGCACTTATTTTTTTTTAAATCTGGACTTAAATAAGTTATATTAAAAAAAGCATTCGCATTATAATAATAATTATACCACAAAGTATTTATATTTTGTTCCCTTTTACGTTTTTTGCAGCATTTTTCCTCAATATAGGCATGAAAGGAATATTCAGTTAATATTCATTGCACAATGACTTTTTCTGCGTATGCGCAAATAATCGTAGTAAATGTCCTTGCCATTGGCAATCAAGTTATTAGCTTGTCCTAAATAAAGTGTGACATGAGCAGATTGAACATTTATCTCAGATATAATAAATTAAGTCACAAAAGAACGGTCCAAATAAATAATAATAGACGTTGAAGGTTAAAATGGTTTGAGAACGTGACCCTGAAGCAGACCCAGGTTAAACTAATCAGGGACTGAAAAAAATAAGAAGTCGATTTGCATTTTCATATAGAAAGAGGGTAGGACCAAAACATCTAGAATATTCTTTCAACGTTCATCACATAGTAACCATAATCGTATTCAAACATTCTATTTTCTAAACCAGTTTTAAATTCGCGTCTTAACGACTAGTTGGGTTACTTAGCAATCTTCAGATTTACTAGTGTTATGTAAAAGTTTAAAAACTAAGAGTAAAAGCGCGCAGCGTGATAAAAAGATCCACTTACATTCCCGTACATAGCTCTTGCTGTCGTAGTAGCAGATGACTTTGCCCTGGTTTGGGGGTGGGTTTGCCACCGCCAGAGCCAAGGCTCCAACGAACGCGAGAAGGATCTTCATATTAACTGCTTGCACGTCTGATCACCACGCTGCGTTTGTGGCGAATGAGTTCTGATTTCGATGCAAACTAAGATGGAGTGGTGTGCACGGACGGGTCAAAGATTATGCGGTGACCAGAGCGATAATCTGGGCCGGGTTCTGTTCGAGGAATTGTTGTTTTTATATGTTAATGAACTTGATAATGGGGGTTTTATTTGAGGACTAAATACTTGACGTAATCATAGGTACGCTCTTGATTATTGTAATCAATTAATGGTGAAAGATGCATGTTATGTAGAATCAAACAAGGATACCAACGTAAATTCACATCTATTAGTGTTCAGATAAATTAGAAAACTCTTTTACCTAGATCTCAATGGCTAGCAAAATAAGGTCCACTGGATAATCTGTCAGGACATTTCTGCAGTGTGGAAATTTTCGATGGGCCTTGGAGGGAAAGTACTTGAAATACTGAAGATAGAAAATTTTGCTGAAAGGAAACCAACAATTTTTATATTTAGATAATATCTAAATATAAAAATTGTTGGTTTCTTTTTATATTTAGATAATATCTAAATATAAAAATTGTTGGTTTCTTATATACAAAAATTAGAAGTTAGATAGATAGCATATTAATACCTATATTATATAGCATTGTTCTCTTTTGATAAAGTAGTTATTAACAAAGGAAGTTTTTATTTATTTACTTCATTTATAATAACATTATAGTATGACCCATTTGACACGATTATTAGTTGGTATTAGCTACTTATATTTTGCACTTGATTAAGCTCGAACATTCTAGAATCTAGAGAATAATCGTAAACAATAGTTTCACAATTTCGAAGCGTATGTTTTGAAATTTTTACATAATACCTACTCGAATGCGAATATGGAAATTACCTTTTAAGAACATAAATTTTATAATTAATTATTATGCGTGAAGTCCGCATTTCTAGTGGTCCGGGAGCCAGCAGCAGATTTTATGACCAAGTTCCTCTCAAGCGGTAATTAGTAAAATGCATCAAAGTATAGTATTATGAAGCCTCGTGAACGTCAGCTGGAGCTCGGTTGGGGGGAAGAGCAGTTGTAGCCTCCCGTATCAGCTGACGGTTTTTCCACCAAGATACAGCCAGCTGACATATATACTTATCCACAGTTACATATAAGCTATCATCAGGTAAATTTTTGTTTGAGAGGAAATAACGGAAAATAAATTTTTCTTTAAATTTAACTTTCATGTTCGAGACACCAGCTGACGTATAATACACCATGTTGTAACCAGCTGACTATTTTTTTTCGTTGAGATATTGGGTTAGCTACAATTTGACAAAATTTTAGCTGAGAGGAAATGAATGAATGAATGTATTTTTTTTCCTATGTGCGTGGGAGGCTACAACCGCTCACCCCCCCAACCGAGCGCCAGCTGACGTTCACGAGGCTTTATAATACTATACTCTCATGCGTCTGACGAATTATCTCTTGAGAGGAAATAGTTAACCAAATTTGCACCTGGCTCCCTAACCATAGAAACAATCAAAGATTCGAGGATATCGAGATAAAAAAAAAGAATAACATTATATTATTATGAAGATAGTATTAATTGGGCCATTTCTTTCTGTTAAAACTGTTTCTTTAAACCGTTGTTGGTATGCCATTGAGAAAAAAATGTCTCGGTCTGGCAAGACACAGAAGGCTGATCACCTACTTGTCCTTATGGAATATCATTCAGTGAATCAGATGTATGCATAATGCCTAGGGGACACGGGACTTCACTAGTACAGATAGGTACATTGTACAATTAAGTAAGTATGTATTAACGTAACACCAGATACTTTTTTTCGATAAATTCGACTGCATCAAGAAAATCATCTGAGGTACATCTCTAGGTAGGTACATACATCAATATCCATGAATATTTTACTAATACATATCATTAACAAAATCCTGTAAAACCAGTTTATTATACATTTATTGGTAAATAAATTTATCTATGACACCGTTTAAAAGGCTATCAGTTACCATTAACTATTCTTTGACAGAGATGATATCATTGGAAGGTAGTTGGATTCGTACAACAACCTTAAACGTTTTTTGTCTACCTTGAAATGCGAAAGGTCAACAATATAAAATATATATTCGAACCTGGTAAATTAATATATTTACTATTCATAAAATAAATCAATCATTTGTTATGCTTCAACAAGAGACAGTTAACTAGGTTTAGCCACAATCGAATCACTGTCAATCGAAACTCGAAAGCATTTTTTTCATAAAATATATTCAGTTAGAACTTTCTAACTAAACTTAATTCTAAATCAAATATTATTCATTCGTTAAAGTAAAGGTATTTAAATCATAATAAAACAACTGCTTTTATATTTAGATACAATTTTCTTAATTTAAATCGAAATATAAACAATATTTATCTATCTTTTTCTTTGAATCTAAAAAGCTAAATCATAAGTCATGTTATATGACGCACAGTTTGGTAAAAGGCGCTTGTTATTTTCTTTTTATGGCTTTATTATCATAGTAAACACTAGTTGCTGCTTATTTTATCACTTCTCGCAATTCTATAGAAATCTGATATACATGTATTTATCGGCTTCCCGTAATCTGGTTAACATGGTTGTTACAACTGAACACATAGTTTTATAAACTTGTTATTGTTTTCTGCGTCTTTAAACTATAAAACTTTGAAGAAAATAACTATTAGGAAAATTAGTATTTGTACAAAATATAGTAGATAATAATATAATAATCAAGAAAATTATTAATAAAAAAAATGTGTGCGTATACTAGTGTACACACGTAAGAAGTGAAACTTCTTTATGACCTTATTTTTCAAAAAATAATTTACTATACGCAACTTTACAGAAATACGTCGAATCAAAGATGGCGCGTAACGGAAAAATGTTACACTAATTTTTTTTCCAACCCCGATAAAGAAGTTTCACTTCAAAAAGAGAATGCTAAATATCAACTTGATCGAGTGTGTATTGATGCCAAATAAGCTTTTACATTTTATTTAGTTACCTAGGTACAAGAATACACCTACAAGAATCATCGAATCATATCTAAAATTTTACAGATCATTTAAAATCGTATTATTAAACAGGTGGCAGATTAAAATATCATATAGTTATACCTATAAGTCACTGACTAGTATTTGTTCATTGTTAATAACATTGAATTCAAAATCGCAACTATGTAAAGTAGGTACCTATCTTTCAAATAAATTAATAATATACTTACTTCGGGATTGGAAAGGAAATAAAGTTTATTTCCTTCATAATCGATGCAGAAATATTCAAATATTGATATCTTGGAGCGTCCATAGATAGACAATGCCTATTATTACCTTATTACACTCTAGTAATTAGGTACTAGTAATTAATTGCTCCAAATTGAGACCTGACTCTGTAATTTTAGTTGAAGACTAAGCCAAGCAGAGATAAACCATACTATTACCTGTGCTATTACGATAGAATTATTATTATTATATGGAGAAATCAAAATTAAATTTAGTTAAGAGAAGAGTCTTTAAGAAGAGTTTAAAAAATAATTTTATAAAATATGCACATTGCTTAAAAGAATCGGTGAAATATGTATTTATAATGGTTAAATATAACATAGTTTAATGTTTTCATAAATAATCTTATCGACAAGTTACCTTTTGACCTAATTAATTATGTTCAGAGTTTATCACAATTATTTTCATCCTCATTTCAGTATTTATAAGTAACTATTTAATAATCTGTGGTATTACTACAAACAGTTCAAATAACTACATAATATGTACTTATAAAACGTCCTAAGTACCTATCTCTAACAAAATTAATTTAAACTGAAATAGTTTTAACATCCTACTGTAGGTATACGCAAGAGATTTTGATGCGTTTTTATAGCAGTTCTTAATAATACTTCTTAGAGTAAGGTTTTATTAAATTACCTGTGGTTTTAGTATAATATTATAATATGTATTAACTTTTACTAAGATGCATGTCATATTTTGTAGCAACGTTGTTCGCCTCTTCTTTTAGCTGATATACAACCACATCTAAGGGTCCACATCAATCCACATCTACCTAATATTCATTTAATACATAAATATTTACCTATCGGTATAATGTGTAATATGAATTATATATTCTCTGTAAGATTTTATATTTGTTACAAGGAAATAAATATTTTTAACCGTAAATTGGGTGAGCATTAACCCCAAAGTTTAAATAAACTTTATCGGGCCATTTAACAATTGACCAAGGCAATTTTTCAATCTATTCCTTAATCTTACTGGACGTGTGTTTTAGTCACGAGAAGCGTAGTGGGGATATTAAATTAACATTTTAAGTGTACTGTAAGAACTGGGTCACACTCGTGATAGGAAAGTCATAATCACTCGAAGAATATGTGGGATAAACAGCCCTTTTGTATACTCGTAAAAATGTGACTTTTCGGGGACGGTTTTCATTGGGCTAATATTTCTAAAATATTTCGTTGATATTATCAGAATTCACTGTGTATCTGTCTCTCATAAAAAATTCTGTATCTATATGTAACTGTATAACGTAGAAGAATTAATAATATGTAATTATAAATTATTTTTTATAACGAGCACGGCCTTATCTCTGCCAGGCGACACCGTATAAAAAAAGGACTTTTTATTAAAAAGGAGCAAGAATGTACAATTAATGTGTTTTATTCGATGTAAGGGTCAAGAATAACCAGAAATAAATAAATAATTACATTTATTAAACATAATAATTACGTTAATCCTGCTTTTACAAAATTTCTGACGGGCGTTAATATTAAGCTGATTTAACACACCAACAAAAACACTAACAATTTATTAAAGGAACAAAATAAACAAGATTAAACGTTTTTTTCTTCAAAACGGGCATTCCCTTGAGTTGTGAAAATATTTCCTACTTAGATCTTAATTAAATTCTGAACATCAGCTATTCTTACGTAGTCAGAAATAGGGATAGCAACACAGTATTAAAAAAACTAGAGAAAATTTTAATGTTTACATTTAAAACTACCGTCGATAATAATATGTAGGTAAAAGTTTTTAATTTGAGTCAAAGAAATTCATCGAAGTTATTTTTCTTAATTTTTTTCCTTTACGGAAGAAATATTTGAATTGTGTAGGTAGGTATAACAACAGCATGCCCAAAAAGCACGCAAAGCTTTTTTGTAGAGAGCACTTATTTTTTAGACAACAATGTACCTAGGTAACTAGGTAAATACCTATATGAATAAATGTAACCTACCAAATTTAATCAAAGGCAATAAATAAAGGCAGTAAATTTAATTACTTATCTTTTACCCTCATGAGGGTGGTAATTTAAATGAGGACAATGATAAAAATATAACTTACAGCCTTATTTATACTATTTCTACCTAACATCTAGTCGAATGACATTAGGTAACATGGCAAAAGCCTACTACGGATTCCAAATCTTTTTATGAAATTTTCTTATAAGTAAATAGTTACCTAAGTACTCAAAATAATTGAAGACTTAACTACCTACCTCATAATTACTAATAATAGTTAATAAATTACCTTATCCCACCATCTCACCTCTACAGGCAATATTTTTTTTACCTATTTCCTTATAAAAAAATCTGAAGAACATTAAATATTACACATAAGGCAATTTGTTAATATTATAGAAAAATATTATAGCAGATGCTTTAGTACCCACTGCATCTCAAACAGTATTCAAAAACATATATTTTCTTATCAACGTAAAAGGACAACATGCATTCAAAGTAAGCAACAAATATAAACACTTAGTCATATTTTCCGAGAAGCATAACATTATGTAAAACGCAAACATATCGCAAGGAAAGAAAGTTTGTTGACGACTTGCAATATTTACAAATACTTAGCGAATAAATTTTGCACGTGGAAGCATGGAAATCGCTACGAGCAAACTTTGCACGTTTGTTAAATTGACTCATACCTATCTAGGAATAAAAATACATCCTAGCAAAACTCAAGAAGCTATACGGAAGGATAAAGAAGTTAAGGTGAAGGAATTTCTTGCCAAACATCTAGAATCTTCAGATGACTTGCGTCCCCCTGGTACTGAATTGGACGACTATTTTGATGAATCAATCAGTGAGAAGAGGAAATTAGAAGAAAAATTTGAAATGAAGAAGCGAATAAAAGTACAACATGATTCAAATGAAGATTTCCACAGGGACATTAAGGAACGACATGATTTTGATGAAGATAATATTTATTGCATTTATACTTACAAACTTCTTCTGCTTCATTTTATCAATTACTACATATTATATGTAATAAAAGTGCTCTTTAATTTCGCCACTATGAAAGATATAGAAGAGTCAGTAGGTACCTATTAAACTTTATGAGATTATTGTGCAAAACAGCATAATATATGAATAGGTAGCTAGTCTGCAAAACAATTGCACACGAGAAACGCGTGTCTCATAATTTTTCTTAGTTCCGTCACCTGTTTCCTATTGTGAAGTAATGGGCTGACGTATTCCATATCAACAAGTAGGTAGATAAATCTACAATTTCTTGTCACGCAAAGGCCAGATGCCTTGGCCCAGAGAGTGATCTTCAATCGATCTCCAATATTTCCAAATCCGACCAGAAAGTAGGTGATTACCATGATGTCTTCAAGCAGTATCTATTAATACCAGGGTAGAAAAATGAAAAAGCTATTATACATGTATTAAACTGTGCTGTTAATAAGTCATCCCTTCCCGGGACCCGGTGATGGCGATAGACGGACTGGACGGATTCACTGGAATTAATACTGCTTTAAGACACCATGGTAACCCCCAGAACTTTAATTATTCGACAGTGATTTTAGAGTTGTTTAATGTTTGAACTATCATTTGGAATCCTTTTAGAATACAAATATGTACTATGCAAATTATTTTGTGAAAGGTGAACAACCCGAGACAATAAATTGAGACATGGCGTTCACCAAAAGTATTTTGGCTTGTTTTTGCTTATCTTATAGAAGTCCATACGTCTAGATATACGTCTATATAAAAATATGTCTTGCAGCAAAAAAGAACCTATAGAATGTAAATAAGTAAAATAAATAACTAACTAAGAAGAAGTAAAAAAAAACGAAACCTCGAGAATCGACGGAATTCAAACGTACCTACTTTATTTACATAACGAGTACCTAGTCTATGCTTAAAACTGCAAACAGGAACAAAAAGTGCAAATTCAGTATTTTGCTACTTTATTACAATACGTGTAACGTGTGTAAAGCTGATCGATTTTACCCGATTCAGCATTGTTAGAACAGCCTTGCTAACACGCTGAGAATAATAAGAATGGTGAGTCAGGTGGGTGATATCAGTTATTTCCTCAAATACATGGACTGTATGCTCATTGTTCAATCAATTTAACGCCTACTTATGCGAACGTGTATACGATCGAGAACAAATATAAGTAGTGGGTATGAAGCAGTGGGTATTATCAAAGGACTGGTATGGGTGTATGATTGCCTTCTGTTGTGCCCCGAAATAGTAACCTCAAAGGAAATGTTTAGGCGGAAGCTCTTCCGAATATTGACAGACCAATTTAAAAGGCGAAATGTTTGTTTTTTTAAACATATTTCGAAAGATGCCGATAACAAGTAATAACTCGTGTAGGGACCACGTGACACGTCCCACCTTACATGTTTACAAAGGAGTAAGGTGGGACGTGTCATGTCACACGTGGTCCCTAACAAGATTGTACCGCTTATTTAACGAGCATAAGCAATTCCCGTGTTCCTGAAAGGTTTACAGGACACTGAATCATCAGATAATGATCGTCTATTTGCCTCTTAGTAAACATGAAGTGCATCCATATCATAAATTATAAAGTGGGTACTTCCCCCAGAACTCACAGAAGGAAAACTGTAAGTATTCATAAACACTGACAAAATTTTCAATACTTAATTTAAATTTCTACCTTACTAGTTTACTACTATTCGAATTCTAGACTAGATAATAAAATATAATATGTAAGTACAAGGATTATAAAAATGTGCCACAATAATTTCTCAAACGTAACATTTAAAGAATTTCAAGGCACAAGACCCCCCTTGTGTCTTTTCAGTTCAGTTGTACGTTCATGATATTATATTATTATATTAATAACCATGTAATTAATAACTGTTATTAGTTTTTACACGACACAAAGACCAATATTCTTCATAACAATAACTACTCATTTCTGTGTATATGTTTATGTACTTTCCCGCCTTAGTTTCCCGCTATCTTCACTTTATCCAAATGACCTTTAAACTTTTATCTTGCATTCACGCAATTGTAATTTAACATTATTCAATTGTTTATAAGAAATCATAAACGAGTATGATTTGGAACAATCAGTTTATCTAGGTACATCAATTAACGATTATTCGGAAATCGGTTTCTCAACTTCATGATTTTCTATTTAGCTTATAGATCAAGAGCCCACGACGCGGACGGTCAAGACATTCCTTTCTTTAGGAAAGTTGAAAGTTTCTATGAATATGTCTCCGAGATATCAGAAAATACGTGACGTCTCCGCCAGACGCCTCTCAGGGATCTTGGACTATTATAGGATATATTGGGATAAATAAAACGCAATTTAAGTGCCACGTATATATCTTTAGTTAAATAACAATGTCAATTACAATTAAAACATCTTCGCAAAATACGTCAAAATTGTATGAAATAGCCAGGATCACTATGTGATCAATACCAGCAATTTAATTCAGGTGATGATTGGCCCCTTGGATAGTCTGTCTTTTTGTAAAAGGCTTTGAAAGTTTTCTGAAGAACATTTATAAAACTTGAGCATCAGAAGTTCAAGTAAGCTAATTATTTTGAGAGCTTTGACGTGAAGTAAAGTTTTTATGTATCTTGATCACCTGATACCTGGAAAATTGGCCATTTGACCAAGCTAGCGGGTAGGTAGGTAGGTCGTAGCTAAGGATCGTAGTACCAACTAACACTACTCAATCCTGTACATTTCAGATGAAATGAATGATAGATATCAGAAAATACGTGACGTCTCCGCCAGACGCCTCTCAGGGATCTTGGACTATTATAGGATATATTGGGATAAATAAAACGCAATTTAAGTGTCACGTATATTTGAAACTAATTCTAACAATCTCTGTATAATAAGAATATAATAGATTTTGATCTATTAAAACATGAAATATTAGAATAATTTAATGGCCGATGCGATGATAGTGTGCGAATTTGGCACCAATGTGTGAATGAATACAATTTACATACATCAAAAACAGCTTAAACACTAAATTTAAAGTTTCTCTATTCGATGCACCTGATATTGCTTATAACCCGACGTTTTTGTCGAATGGAATATTGCAATATGCAATAATATTGCTTTAAAGATATATCGTATAAAGAAACTATCGTCAATTTATATAAAATTCTATGGAGTAGGTTGAGCTGGATTTTGTGGCTGTTGTATTTGAGCTGGTTGAGCTGGAGGTTGGCCTTGGCTTGGAGGTTGGCCTTGGCTTGGAGGTTGGCTTGGAGGTTGGTTCATATTTGCGTTGGGCTGCACTTGCTGGTTCGGTTGGTATTGCGCTTGGGATGGCTGTTGTTGGCCTTGCGGTTGGCCTTGTGGTTGTCCTGGTTGCTGGACTTGTGGTTGTCCTTGATATTGAGGTTGAGCTTGGACTTGCGGTTGAGCTTGGACTTGCGGTTGGCTTTGATATTGTGCTTGGGGTTGGCCTTGTGGTGGAGCTTGGAATTGGCCCTGTGGTTGACCCTGGAATTGACCTTGAGGTTGGCCTTGTGGTGGAGCTTGGAACTGGCCTTGAGGTTGGCCCTGTGGTGGAGCTTGGAACTGGCCTTGAGGTTGGCCTTGTGGTGGAGCTTGGAACTGGCCTTGAGGTTGGCCTTGGAATTGAGCTTGAGGTTGGCTTTGGGGTTGGCCCTGGAACTGGCCTTGGGGTTGGCCCTGGAACTGGCCTTGAGGTTGGCCCTGGAACTGGCCTTGTGGAGGTTGGTTAGGATACTGATTAGGTTGTTGATAGCCTTGCGGATACTGTTGCCCTTGGTGATACGCTTGTTGTTGCTGGTGATACGCCTGTTGTTGTTGTTGATGATACGCTTGTTTCTGTTGCTCGTATTGGTGGAGCTGATGTTCAGCGCCGGGTACGGGGCGGCCATGAGCATCAACCTGGAATATAAATAAATTTACAATTTTAGTAAGGGCCGATTTTTCAATGCTTGGATAAAACTTATTCGACGAATAATGTATAAAACTACCATTTTAAATACGTATTCTAATTGCCCGTATTTGACAGTTTACGTGACATTTTAATATTATCGTGTAATACTTTATTGGACGGATAAGTTTTATCCAAGCATTGAAAATCGGCCCTAAATATTATAGGCATGTATAACAATGTTAAAACATAGCAAGAATAAACAATTAAAGTGCTCAAATGTGGGATAATATATGGTACTACAGATATGCAGATCAATTTATCTATTGGTATAATCTAGAAAATAATACAAAAACAAAGAGAAATATCTTAATATTATCACTTAAAACGTACCAGTCCGCGTTGTTGCAAATATCTCAACTCCTCGAGACGTCTACGTTCATATTCCTCATATTCCTGCTGGGTGTAGATTTGATTCTCGTCAATTGACTTCCAACCTTAAATAAACAAATGATGTAAGACAACTGTAATTTTATTATACTTAAAATAATTTAATAGTATATAATATTTATTGCGAAC
Source organism: Colias eurytheme (assembly GCF_061535395.1). Lineage (NCBI taxonomy): Eukaryota > Metazoa > Arthropoda > Insecta > Lepidoptera > Pieridae > Colias > Colias eurytheme. Next base: position 4,195,416 of record NC_142980.1, read on the forward strand.
AAGTAAGATTTAAGATTAGGATGGCGCTATTGCAGCAGAAAGTACTTTTCCTATAAATCCTTCTAACCACTTTTAACTAGAGAACATTCTGTAAGAATGGGCTAAATTATCTTCAATTATAAAAATTACTACATATTCTGAAATGTTCCTAAAGAAACAAAATATTTTGATCAGTCATCATACTCATCAACTTTCTCACCACTTTTATAGATTTATCTTTACATCAGCCCTTACATATTCACTAAGTGAAGTCACAGCTATTTTTGGTACTGAAATTTCACCAACCTATCTCATACTCCCTGACCTCTTTATCTTAATATATATAAATCTCGTGTCACAATTTTTGTCCTCAATGGACTCCTAAACCACTTAACCGATTATAATAAAATTTGTACACCATGTGCAGTTCGATCCAACTTGAGAGATAGGATAGTTTAAACATGTACCTAGGTACCACGGGCGAAGCCGGGGCGGACCACTAGTATGCCTGTATATTTTTAAACCCCCACTACTTATTAGCTACAATCCTATTCAACATTAATTTTCCACCTTTCCCATACCCACCTTCGTCCTTATTAAAATCAGCGCGCTGCGTCTCAGTCATGAACTCGTGGAAGTCAATCAGACCATCCCCATTCCTATCGTTTTCCTTAAACACATGCTCCCTCATCCTTTCCATTTCTTCGGCACGTTCATGTAAATCCTTATTAGGTCCTCCTGGACCATATAATTTGTCCAACTCCTTTATAAATAGAGCTTTGACTTCGTCAGCGTCCCATACACCGTTGCCGTCGACATCTGGATTTTTGATGGTATGTTTATTAGGGCTGATTTTTCAATTCTTGGTTAAAACTTATTCGTCGAATAATGTATAAAACTACCATTTTAAAAACGTATTCTAATTGCCCGTATTTGACAGTTTACGTGACATTTTAATATTATCGTGTAATACTTTATTGGACGGATAAGTTTTAACCAAGCATTGAAAAATCGGCCCTTATGGTATTATTATGATATGGTTAGTGTTATCTGTATAGTATTTGAGTCGTTGATTTGAGTGGTACTTGATTTTGAAATGTGTTTATGGGAGAGACAAAAGCAGAATAGGATAGAAAACACTTTGTATAATATACAGATATAGATACATAACACAAAAAAGATCACTGCAGAAATTGGCGACCTTATCTTATCATCTTTGGTGATCACAAAGTGAAGTTACTTATTCGAGTAATAATACTTCAAAAGGATAGTTGAAATATCATTTTTTAATCGAATAAAGGACATGAAATCAACAGTATCACATACACATTTCAAAATTAAGGTTCGCTTATTAATATTGCAAAATACCGTGTGTAAGTTTAAATCCACTTCAAGTTTATGCAGTCAAATTATGTACTACCAATATTATAAATACCGATCTCGACGAATTTTAGGAAAGATTAAATTGTGACTAAAATAAAGTTGTAGAATGAAATAGAGAGTGGAATTTTTTATGGGGAATGTCAGGTATTATAAATGCGAGGCAAACCGTGAATAAAAACTAGTGTATTTGCATAATTATAGAATTTATAATATTGGTTGAAAAGTGATATATCAAAAAATGTATTAAAATATCAATTTGTGTACTGTTTTTGATTAAAATTGTACTGTGAGTATCAAATCAATTTTACTTTGCATTAGTACTTAATGGTAAATAATGAAAGTGATATCTAAGAACAAATTTCAAAAAGTGATTACATATTTTTAGGTTCCTATAGAAGTTATTTTGTAAACAATCTTACTATTGTACATAAATATAATTTATTGTATATCAATTAATGACAACAAAAATTTGATTGTTTACTATATAACTTCAAAAATATTATAAAGTAGTTAATAATTATACTTACCGTTTATCTGAATATACTAAAATAAACAAAAATACAACACTAAAATGCTCTTCACTACACAATGAAGATCTAAAGCGTGCAAACAAACAACAAAACAACACTGATATTAATAAATAAACTAACGATCATGCTAAAAGACCGCGTCGGTTGTACTAATAGTTATATGAAAAAAAATCACAATTATTAAAATTGTATTTCTTCTCTCCCCTCTCCCACTGTCGTACATTAATTTGGAATCTTGGGCAATGCACACAGGTGCTGATGACTAAGGAATCATGCTAAAAATCAGTGCTACGAGTTTTTATAGGCGGTGGTGACCATTTTACCAAAACATATACTTAATAATATTTCATATTCCAATAATTCAATACCTACACAATTTCAGACCTACGTAGAATTTCAGCAAACGAAAACTATTTTACCTAAATCAAACTATTACTTCAAACCAACAATTTAGTACAACCGACGCTTAACACACGCACGCTCGGACCTTACCATGCATCATGAAAAACACCTTTGGGTCGAAATCCCTGTCATTTCGGTCGCTTTTCCACAATTCTAACAACTGATCCCTGGTCACTGGATGGTGCAACTGTCACAGACAACACATAATTACTTTAGCACTCACCATGCATCATGAAGAATGCTTTTGGGTCAAATTGTTGATCCATGTGATCCTGTTTCTCCCATACCTCCTCGAGTTGTTGTTTCGAGCCGGGGTGATGGATCTGTTCAGGTTTGGGGACGAAAGTTTTAGGATATGTATTGAGTTTACAATTTTGCCAAACCAATAGCATGTACCCAGCAAGCATGTCCATATAACCAAAAAAAAAACATTCCCAAATACTGTTATTTGTAGTAAGAGCATAATTTTGTCCCAAGCTGAACTTCCACCTTTTGTACTTTATAACTAGACATCGGATTATATGCATTTGCATGTTTGCATTATTATAATCCGATGTCTATTTATAACCATTATAAGAAATAAGAATTGTCAAACATTTTATCGCACGTTAAATTTTTTGCATGTTGTTCTATATAATATTAATTTTGACATTTTGTAATAATTTGTAGAAGAACATGATTTTGTCCCAAGCTGAACTTCAACCATTTGTCTTTTATATTAAAAAATTTAACATAATGTTATCCCAAATTAAACTCTTTGCACGTTGTTCTCTACATTAATTTTGCAATTTATTGACAAACTTAAGTTAAATCATGTTTTGTTTATAACCAAACATGTAGAAATATAAGATATCTAAAAAGAGATGTGTTTTATTTATGTACAGATTAACTATGTCCTACTTTTAAGGAATAAAATATTTTCAACCAGATTATGTAATTCAGTTATTAAGTTATGCAAAGGAATCTATGATTTACTACAAAATACAATATTTAGTTGATATCTATACCTATTTGTTTATGTTTACTACCACTAACCTAATTTCTGTATTCTGATAATACATTGCATGCATACAATGACATTCGAATAAATGCAATTTATCATACAATGCAAAATATTCATGGCTGCAAATATGTATAAGAATCGTGACTTATGTTTAAACTATGAAAGGTTTGTCGCATGGTAAAGATTGTCTAATCTAAAAATGAACGCCCCTCCACTAAACTTAATTGTTTCAATGTGTGAGGACAAATAATTATTGAACCACTTTATATGTGTGCGCGCGTCGATTCTACTGCAAACTTTGACACTCGCGCACTGATTTGTCAACTAATCGGGCGATCAGTTCAGGTGCCTAGCATTGTATGGCGGGGAGAGCGCGCTATGTACGGAATGACACGTCCGTTCTGTCGTGCATCGCGTCATTTATGCACTAGTTGGCCAACTGGTCCTGTCGTTCGGGCATGGACGGGACTGGAGGACTGAACGACCAATGAGGCAGACCAATTTGTGTGTATTGCGTCTATACACGTACTTTGAATGTGAGCGTAAACACAGTGGAGGGGCGTTCATTTTTAGATTAGACAATCTCTAACTATTATTAAATAATATACCTAAGATAAAGTTTGTTTTCGATATTTTATGGACAAGTAAATCTATACTAATATTATTAAACTAAAGAGGTAGTTTGTTTGTTTGAATGCGGTAATCCCAGGAAATACAGGTCCGTTTAAAAAATATTGTGATTTGTTTGTTAGATAGCTCATTTATCGAGGAAGGCCTAACGCTAAGACCAGCCTGGTAAAATCTCGGGGCACAGTTAGTTAAATTTACGCCTAACATCAATTATTTTTGTACATTTAACGCTCTCATTTATTCATACATTCATTCTGTTTATTTGGTATATCAATTGTAATAAATAAAATTAATTTACAATACAGTATAATGTCTCGGTAATATAATTAAGAAATTGTAATAATATAATAATCTTATACAAATAAATTAACCACGGTGAAAATGTTCTACGCGTGTAAACCGTGTCAAATATTAAAAATTTTTTACAACTATATACAATGAGAAAATCCTAGAACAACGTCATTTCTCACAGTAAAAACGTTACTCTGATAATGAAAGAAATAATACAAATCTATATGGCAATTGCATTAATTTTTATATGTACAAACATAAATGTTAATTTTACTTTTATCTTATATTAACTGTGTAAGAGTTCATTTAAATTAGTTTAATAAAATTACTACTAATTATTTTTGCCATTATTTATTGCAATAAATAAAATTAAGACTAAATCGCGATTATATCCGTTACAAAGATTTTAAGAAAGCATGAAGATATTTTTAAAGGTTCTAATTGGGAATGAAAGTCTACAGAAAATAAAATGCCGCAGAAATAAACCGCAGTTAGTAAGTGATAAAATCGAACCTTATTCGTATTTCCCATATTAATATTATGTAAACTCCATTTAGCAACAATAAAAACAAAGCATTTAACTATCCGAGTACTTACTCCTCTTTGTATAAAACAAACAATAAAAATAATTTATTTAACAAAATTAACATTGAAAAATAGTACTTACGGGTTTGTGATGTTTCTTAGCCTCTTCCTCGGTTTTCAGTTTCTCCATATATTCCTTCTTTTGCGTTTCATCCATACTTTCTAACTTTTGATGTTTTTCAAATTCCTTTTGCATCTCGTATTCCTGTAATTTTCAATTATTCATCATTACATTACATCACTAGATAGCATAAAACAAAATCGCTTTCTCTATCCCTGTATGCTTGAATCTGTAAATCTACGCAACATATTTTCATGCGGTATTTTTTAATAGATAGAGGAAGGTTTTAGCATATAATTTAAGCCTCGGGCGAAGAGCTAGTAGTATTATATTTTGTTCTCTTTTCTTTAGAAAAAATATTATTTGCAAATACTTTTATGAATATATCTTATTTGATATAAGCAGCTTAATTTAAGACCCAATTTGTGGTTGTCATGGAAATATTTTACTAAAGAATATTGTATCTTCTCAAATTCGATATCAAAGCAAAGGCTTTCGAATATCGAATTTGTATCTTTTCGATTCTATTTAATTGCTCCCACTATAGATTATTTCAAACCCACACACCTAACACCCTATAAGGGTTTACTATAAGGGCATTGATGGTATAAAGAAAGTCTCCAATTATACCACAAATAACTCAAAATCGGTTTAACATATTACATATAATGATGTCTGCCGTCTGGTTCGTTTCATTTATCTGCACGTGAATAACAAGTTTACACTCCATACTAATTTCATATACCTCTAGTTCAAGAAAAACTACAAAACAGCTTAAACTCATGAAATTGTAATGTCAACGACCCTTGATAAGTGTACAAAGTTACAATTAAATCTGTCCGTTTGAAGTCAAAATCAACTCTAAAGACGTCGTTTACATACAAACATATAGATAAAGCTCATAAAACCGTGTTAAAATTAAAAATAGTTATAATAATACCTTAAACTGCTCCTTCCTTTGTTTATCGGCTGCTTCTAAATCTTCAGTGGTTTTCTTGATAAGTCTCTTCAGATCTTCAATTTCGAAGGTATGTGGATTGTGGTGATCCAAATGATCACTGGATGGTACCTTGCCTTCATGCTCTAAGTTATTAGTCAGTTCATATTGCTGGAATATAGAATTGATGGAATGTTCTAGAATTTTTTTGTTTCGGTTAGCTAAAGTTAAAAATTCCTCATAGTATTAAAGAGTTTTACTAAACTCTTTAATACTATGAGGAATTCTGTATATATTCTGTATATAATACTATGAGGAATTCTGTATATAATTTTTAAATTTAGCACTACTGTGCTAAATTTAAAAATTATGTAAAAAACGTATTAGTTCAGAGAGCCTATTACAGCATTAAGGAATATATGGAAGATAAAAACTCAAGGAGGGTTGACGCGTAAAAACCACAGGACAGTTCTTTGGCATATTATGATAATATATACGTACAGTTACTTATAGACCGGGAGATACTGACACAAAATTTAGAGTCATTTGTAACAGGATGGCGGTTCTACAGGGGTCTTAGTACGCAATGACAAAAAGAAAAATGATGGTGTGAACGCTGGTACCGGTGGGTTAGTCGCGTGGGCGTTAGTCGAACTCGTCGGAAAAATAGCGAAAGTCAAACGATTTGTAACACAAAAATTTTAGAATTTACCGATAGCCCATAAAAAAGAAGTAGGCGGTAGTGTCATGCCATACTTTTCCGGTATGACTTACAGCCCGCCATACCGACGTGAATGTGTTGATTTTAAAAAAACAATTATTCAACCATTTGTACCAAGCTAACTTTTGCACAGGTAACCATCGTCGTGCAGCCATTTACGAAAATCGCCATGCCATACTTTTCGGACGATTCCAAATGGTCGCCATACCGCCGAAAATCTGCAAAATTTTTTTATTTCGCCTATCTTTTTGTACCAGTATTGCATTTGGCTTTTTGGAGAGTATTTGATAAAATGTGACCATTATTATATTTGCCATACTTCTAGTAGGGGGAAAAAGTGCTGTCATACTTGAAAAATAAATTTATTATTAATTTATATAAGTGAAGATTTCCAACACCTAGATCTTTGAAATTTTGTATTTATATTCGTTGATCCTCAAACTTACAGGAAAAATAAGTGCCATACTGTTACAAATCGTTTGACTTTCGCTATTTTCCGACGAGTTCGACTAACGCCCACGCGACTAAGCCGCCGGTACCAGCGTTCACACCATCATTTTTCTTTTTGTCATTGCGTACTAAGAACCCTGTAGAACCGCCATCCTGTTACAAATGACTCGAAATTTTGTGTCAGTATCTCCCGGTCTAATACATATTTTGTAAAATTAAATTGTTATACTGAAATGATTTAAAAGAGCAACTATGGAGTTTCTTGCCGATTCTTCTCCATAGATACTGCTTTCCGAATTGGTGGTAAATGTTAAAAATATGTATTGACGTTTCAAAAGTGCTTCTCGAAGAAGTCTAATTGAATCATCGAGATATATTACTAGAGGGGTTATTCCAAACAAAAACATTGCGCGCGGCCGATGTGGTGGGGTACGTGTGGAACGAGCGAGGCGTGGCTTCAAGTTCAAAGATTAAGCAATGCGTGCAGATGCGACACATTGTGCAATCTGTTTACTCGGTACTATCTGGTGGTACTGATACTAGGGAATTAATAAAACGAGGATTTTATATTAAACTATGTATTTTAATTTCCTTTAAATAATATCAATTTATTAAACTTTTGTCGTTTTGTGTAGTAATCAATAGTTTTATCAGTTTTTGCTTCATGATGTAATTTAAATGGATACGATGATTCAATGTTGATGGCGTTTACGTATAAGAAACTCACATTTTGAAAAATCTCACGCGAGATTCGAGGATGGTGGAGGGGTTGAATAAATTCTCACGACATCTCACCAGGGGGGGAGGGAGGTGCAGAAAATTTTAAAAAACACCTCACGTAATTTATGGACGCCCCCTTACTCGATCACAATTTTTGTAACTTTACTATAAACGGAACTACATTTAAAAATATACTTTATTTATTGAGTTATAAGGTTGCTTCCATTCTGTTTATTTACATTCTCAAAAACATCAATCGCTGCAGAGGTGGCTTGCGACAAAGGCGGCTTGTGTCAAAGGCCTCCGCGATATCATTTAAGAACATAATATTATGTACTTTAGGCAAACTTGTTATAAGATCTATTTTACTTTCTTATTAGTCCATTTGACAAGGATATTGGGTAAGATACCTATTGGAATAATTTTATTATTATGTATGTACTTATTAAATCCGCGAATAAAAAAAATTTTTAGTCGTGAATATAGAAATTGGGTCGCATTTTTTTAATCCGCGAATAGTGAAAACACGAATAAAGGAAGCGCGATTAAGGAACTTTTACTGTATTAGTTTCTGTGAATGTTGTGTTTATTTGTAATTGTTGTGCATAATAATTTATAAATCCTATTGGAACAACTATTGATTAGGCTTTTTTTAATAAATAAAAATAGGTAAATAAATAAATATTACTTAATATAACCTACCGTTTTACTTTGCGTAGTCGGGTAAAAGTATAAATATTTAGGTACTACACCACGGTAATCTTTCCTAGTAGATATTGTATATACATAGTTAAAAAAATCCAGTTACATTTTTTTAACAGACTCATCGATAGTGTCACGTCTGTGCTGTTAGTCTATGAAAAATGGCGCGAAACGCAGAACGCGTGGTGATTTTTCGCAAAATGATAACAATATTAGTAAAATGCATGACTTACTCATAATAAGGAAACTTACTGGTGAAAAGTCACTCCTCGGGCTTTGTTTGTATTATGGGAACTGTTAAAACAATATCTAAGCAAACACGAAGGCATTTTGAACAGAGCAATAACACGTGTTGACGCGGCAAGCGGGGGGCACAGTCCGACACAGACTAAAGAGACTTGTGATTCTTACCTCTAGCTCGTGTTAAAGAGAGTGTAGTAGCGATCGCCTCTCTAGTACGTAGTACATTCTATCTCGATGAATTGAATAAATAAATGTTTGAGTTTGAATTTGTATAAGAATATGTCTTATTTGCATATTATATTGTGTAAGGAAGGTATGTACGACATGTATTTTTGTATATCTGTGCGTGTGTTTGTCATTTGTCGCCCTGAACAGCTGGACTGATTTAAATGTTTTGCCGTTTCAGATGGATTCTATAGCAATTTAGATTTACAATACATACGAACGCGAGTGAGGTCGCGTTTAAAAATATTTATATAATAAATATGAACATACTAAACATATTTATATATGAACATTTTAATTAACTCATTATCTTTTGAAATATGTACCTATACAGGTAAGCCAACCTTGTTAAAAAAAAGGGAGCAATGTAAATATTTATTTTACAATTATTTATTTATGATGGAAAATAAGATGTTGGATTCTTAGAATAACGAAGAAATAACTTTCAAGGTTTCTTCGAACAATGAACACCAGTTCGAACAAGAAAAGTTGACTTGTACAGAAAAGTTTTAAGAATGAGTTTGAATAATTTCCTGGAACAAAATATACAGAATGATGATAAATTACCTTAGTGGCCAAATGTCGAAGGCGCTCCAGTTCCCGTCGCTTAATCTCATCCAATTTTGTTCTGACATTATGATTCACAAAGTCCAAATGCTCTGCTATTTTACCGGTCTGCAAAACATGTTATTGTTATGACTCATGTTATTAACGAGTAATGTATTGACTTAATTATCCGTAAAAAACAAACCCCCTGTAGTAAGTGACGGTTTTAAAAGGAATATCCCTAAGACTATCAATTATTAATTCGATCGAACAACTATTTTTCTATTGAAATAACTTTTAACTATTTTTTTGGAAAAAAGATATATAAATAAAATACACCAAGAAGATCGATATAGGCGACGGTAACATCGAACAAAAGCCTATTTATCTACATTGATGATTTTCATTATCGTGATTTATAAATGGTATAAAATAAGTAAGTACACATGAAATCTACATGATCGATTACGATTTACGTGCCTTTTCAGGGCCAGAATGCGTGTGGGCAGAGATCATTAAAAGTAATCCTTTGTCCACAAACATCACACGTATGAACTCAAGGACGAAACAAACAAGCCATATAGTATAGGGAAAAACATTCGAAAAACCTACGTGTACCTACTCTCCTAGATCTATACTAAATACTAATGTTATAAAAAGATATATGAGTTCGTATGTTTGTATGGTGCAACCTTCGAAAGTATTCATCCGATCAAGAAAATTTTTACAGAAACAGAAAGCTACACTATTCAGGAGTGATATGGGCTGTTTTTTATGCCAGATCAAACGGCTAGTGGAGATATTGCTCTAGAAATTTTATATGAACGATTTATAGGTAATATGGATGCGAATCGAACATATAAATAGAAATCGTTTGCACAACGCGGGTAATGACCCGCGTCCGCTCATATCACGAATATATTGAGTATTTACGTATGGCTGTGGATTTCAATTGCAATAATTGAAGATGAAGAGGAAATCAATAAACTAAATGGAATAAATTAATATGAATCGATTCATTTACGTAATTTGCAGCTAGTGTAAAATAACCCCGCATTTATAGCTACCAAAACCTACACAATACCTAAATGGTGTTCATTTTATGCTCATCAGTTGCTTTTCGTTTTTCTCCCCTTTTGTGAAAATACTATTTTTTGAAGGATAACCTACGTAATAAAGAGCATTTTTAAATGTATACATTGCCTAAAATGCGATAACTGTGTCTTCTTTGTAATATTTTTTTCTTTTCCATCTAAAAAAGGAAAAAAATCTGAACTCCCATATAACTCACCCTAACATCTTCTTCATCAGCTTTCTCCAGACGTTCACGGAAGTCCGGATCGCTTTCCAGAGCTTGCACCACCTCCTTCAAGTATCTGTGATATTCCATATACTCTTCCTGTAATATAAATAATCTTATTGAACAAAAAAAAATCAAAAAAATGAAGTAACCAAACATTGACTTGTTTTTGAATAGAATTTTTGAACTGTGGTTTTGAATAGCTTCGAGCGAAATAATTTTTTGGAGTAATAATCGCTTTGTTAATATAATTTATGCTTTGCAGTTATAAATCATATTCATATAAGAAAAATAGTTACGAAAATATTGATAAAAAAATCAAGTCTCATAAATTGAATAAATTTAAGCTGGTTGACACATTTAAGAGTGGTAATTCGCCTTTTAGCTTATACGCTTTGCAGTTAAAGTGTTATAAATCGCATACATAAAATAAGAAAATTATTATGAAAATATTGAAATGTAGGTACTCATTACGCATTTTTTACAACCATGAATAAAATCTACACAAATAATAAAATTTAAGTCTCTTAGTTACATGTATTAAGATCACTGGTTTTTATGTATATGCTAGTCGGTGCTTATACCAAAGAAGCAATTTTTACATTTTCTGTAAGTCTATTTGTGCCAGCTAATCTCTGGAACGGCTGGCCCTATTTTGACGGGACTGTCACTGACAGATAGTTGATGTAATGATAAAAGGTAAATCTCATTTACACAGGCGAAATCGCAGGACGCAGCAATAGTGTCTAATCACTACATAGTATTCAACAAAGTCGCTTTCCGCCTTTTAAAATTAACGCTCTAAGCATTAAAATTACGCCACAGATTTTTATGGGGTTTAATTTGTAATAGATACAGTGATTCATGAGGAAGGTATATAATTTATTAGGTTTTAGATAAAGCGGGCGAAGTAGGTATTGTTAGGTATTCTGTGCTTTCGCTTAGCAATATACAGGGTGTCCCAAAACTCAACGTCAAGCCAAAACGGGGTGACAGGATTGATTGTAACCATCATGAGAAAAATCTAAAAAAAAATCTATCCCATGCATTTTGAAAATTATGGGCATTTAAGAAAAACCTAAAAATTTGGTCAACCTGTAACTATTTTTCGGTTATTGTGGTTAATTTTTATTATTTTTGTTCATTTAAACCTTGGAACCGTAACCCTAAATAACATTTCTAGAATTACAGTAAAAAATAATGACACAATTGCCCCAAGTTTCCTTGAATTGAAGACTATTTGTTAAACTATGAATTTAAAATTTTCTAAATTTGTCGACTTTGACGGCCCCTCCTTTAAAAAAAATGTACTAGAGTGCCTTGGCAAGTGCCATTAAAAGTTGGCGCATTTAATCAGGATTGTAAAATAGTACAATATTTGTTAGTTTCATACAAAAAAAAATGAATAAAAAAATAAAAACCTCAAGTAACCCGATTTTTGCTAACCCATTTTACTCAATTAAAATGTTTTTTATTCGCAAAAACTCTAGGTAGGTTCTTAATTTTACGGCAAAATGATGAGAGAGATAGACAGTGGACATGTTTGCCATGAGTGAGCGAGACAGATAGTGACGCCACGCAGTGAGACGAAGATGCGTCGTTTAAACGAGTGCGAATGAAATAGATACAGACGCCATACCAAGCAAATGGCTACGCTACCAGTTTGACATCAGTTAGTACGTTTCGCTCATTCGTCTACTGCGCACCTTTCCGTATTCGCTTGTGTTGATTTAGTACTGACAACTTTGGCTTCTCTTTTTGGACTTGGATTATTGTGAATTGGACTTGTTGATTACATACCGGCAACTTTGGCTTCTTTCTTTTGGAATTGGACTTTGGTATTAGCATAATACCCTTGTTATCTACGATGCCTACTCGCTATACTTCACAAGAATATGCAAACATGCACCTCATTTATGGGGAATGCAGATGCAACGCAAGTGCCGCCGCTAGACTTTATCGTGAAAGATATCCAAATTTAGAGCGCTATCCGGATCACCGCGTGTTTGTTAATGTGCACCGTTCACTCACGGAGAGCGGCCATTTCCCGAATCAAATGCGGGCTGGAGGTAGACCTCGCATTCCTTACGAGGAAGAAGTGTTGCAAGAGGTCGCAGATGACCGAAGTATTTCAGTTCGTGGAATTGAAGAAAGAACGGGAATACCCAAAAGCACAGCACATCGTGTTTTACAAAGAGCCGAAATGCATCCGTTTCACGTACAACGAGTTCAAAGTCTTCTCCCTCGAGATTATCCTGAAAGGATTTCATTTTGTAGAACAATGCTACAGAGGCATAATGAAAATCCCCAATTCATCCAAAAAATTCTCTGGTCAGATGAATGTACATTTAAAAAAGATGGCTACATAAACTTACACAATTTTCACGAGTGGCATGTGGAGAATCCACATTTAATGCGAGAAGACAGATCCCAGTATCGCTTTAAAGTAAACCTGTGGACCGGAATTTTAAACGGCAAAATTGTTGGGCCTTTTGAGCTGCCTGAGAACTTGAATGGCACGAATTACCTACATTTTTTACGAGAAAATTTACCAACTTTGTTAGAGGACGTACCACTAGCAGATCTTCGCCACATGTGGTATCAACAAGATGGCTGCCCAGCGCATTACGCAGTGCAAGTAAAAAATTTCCTTGACCAGAAATATCCGGGAAGGTGGATTGGACGTTCAGGCACTATCTCGTGGCCAGCCCGTTCCCCAGATTTAAATCCCCTGGATTTTTTTTATTGGGGCGTTCTCAAAGAAAAAATTTATTCAAAGCCCATTGAGAGTGTAGCCGATCTGCGAGAACGAATTTCTCAAGCTGCTGAGGACATCAACACTCGAGGATATGCCCGGCAAATAAGTAGATCTTTTTTAAGAAGATGTAGGGCGTGTATTGAGGCTGATGGCAAACAATTTGAACATTTGTTGTAATAAATAATGTTATTTCCCTATCTGACTTTTATTTCAATAAACCTAAAGTAAACTAGGTCAAGATTTTTAATTATTTTTTTAATTTTACTTACTTTTGTTGACTTTGGTAAAAGTGGCGTCACTATCTGTCTCGCTCACTCATGGCAAACATGTCCACTATCCATCTCTCTCATCATTTTACCGTAAAACTAAGAACCTACCAAGAGTTTGTGCGAATAAAAAACATTTTAACTGAATAAAAAGGGTTAGCAAAAATCGGGTTACTTGAGGTTTTTATTTTTCATTCATTTTTTTTAGTATGAAACTAACAAGTATTGTACTATTTTACAATCCTGATTAAATGCGCCAACTTTTAATGGCACTTGCCAAGGCACTCTAGTACATTTTTTTTAAAGGAGGGGCCGTCAAAGTCGACAAATTTAGAAAATTTTAAATTCATAGTTTAACAAATAGTCTTCAATTCAAGGAAACTTGGGGCAATTGTGTCATTATTTTTGACTGTGATTCTAGAAATGATATTTAGGGTTACGGTTCCAAAGTTTAAATGAACAAAAATAATAAAAATTAACCACAATAACCGAAAAATAGTTACAGGTTGACCAAATTTTTAGGTTTTTCTTAAATGCCCATAATTTTCAAAATGCATGGGATAGATTTTTTTTTAGATTTTTCTCATGATGGTTACAATCAATCCTGTCGCCCCGTTTTGGCTTGACGTTGAGTTTTGGGACACCCTGTATATACCTTACACTTTTTATAATATATTGATATTTAAACAAGGTAAAACATATTCATACAGAAATGAAGTACCAAATCCAAATAGCGACATTATAAGTTACACACATAAGGAAGTTAATAAATACCGAAAATTGATTAAGTAAGCTAATGAAAGGCTTTGGCGATAAGAAAATCAATCAATTAAACAGATCTCCTAGCATTAAGAGAATACTATGATTTAAAAGAACAGCAGATTACTTTATAAGTTTCATATTTATCATTTAAAAGTTAAAAAGTTATGTACATAATATAGTACAATAAAGACTAATGCCCATATTGTAAAAGTTGATAGATTTTGCAATTATTGATTGAAAAGCACAATACAATACTCGCAAGGACTTGAACATTATGCCAGCATTAACATTCAAAGTAGCAAATCAAAACATTGGCATTGCATTGATAAGAAAATTTATATCCAAGAAATTGCCATAGCAATTTCGGTTTTGCAAACATATTAGCTTCTTTTTTCTTCGTAGCACATGCTTTAGCATAGCAGGAAAAATCCGACTAACATTAGGTTTACCTAATAGTCAGATTTTAATACATAATTATGAATTAACCAGTAAATCTAAATATGCGTAAAATATATAGTGGTTTCTTCAACAAAAACTTGGGTTCTCTTAACAAAATCATATGTTGCCCATGCTGCGCTTTGCAATGAATTATTATCATTAAATTTAAAGGTCACATGTTCATTGCTTGTTACAATTGCAGAATATCACTTTCTTATATTCCCAAAAATATTTTCTAGTTCAAGTCGCAGAGCTTTGCATTCTCATATTAATTCTAAAAAAATTTGCAACTGCTTTTGTAAACAAGTATATAACACTGATCAACATAATTCGCCAAAATTATGTATGAAAAATATAAACAGCTAATCCCATAATTAATCATATTATGGTATCATATCTATAGTCTGGTCAAAATCAGTTCAGCAATTTAGTAGTTGACAAAATGTTTACTTATTTTCATGTGTATTTACTATTTAGGTACATGGTATAAACAATTGACAAATTTTAATATTCATTGAATTTAAATGCTCCTATTTTTATAAAAACATATATACATAATATTATTAAGGAATAATTACTTAGGAAAAACTGTGCGAGTTAAAAAGATAATACAGATTTAATCCTTGGAGAAACAAAATAAATACTAAATATGAATATGTAGTTAAAAAAACTACAACTGGGTATAAATTACATTTCCTGGCATAACAACATGTTACTCAAAATAAAAATAATATTTAAGGACAAGTGATTTTTAAACAAGTTACTTGTTTTACTTCAGGTATGATGATGAAATTTAAGTACTTATGTGGACATAAGTACAAAGTGTTTTAATTTGTATCGAAAGTAAATCTTTTATACATAAAACTTACCAGGTCATCTTTAATTTCACTGTCTTCTTTTTCCTTATCTGGGGTAACTGGAGGAGCATATGAACAATGAAGTATAGCTATCAGAAAAAATATACATAAAATTGGCCTCATTGTAATCTGAAACAAAAAATAAACATTTATTATACATATGAACTGATTTCATTAGAGAGATTATAGAATCGATAATACATACTGTTTAATTACTTATATGAAATAGATTAGTCCGAACCGATAAGGAATTATTTTGTAGTTGCAAGAATAATTATCATACATTCTAAAAAAATACTCAATGTTTGGTATTCATGCAAAATAAAATAATTTTATATTATTTATTGAAATAAACACAGCTGTTGGATCATTGAATAGAAATACACGTACAGGAATTTAATAATTAATAACAAATATATAAAGTACAAATGCACAAATTTTATTTCATCATGATACTTACCTCTTTTACGTCATGTAAACAAAATCCACGTCTAATTTATAAAACGTTAAAGTTACATTTGGCGTCAATAGCAAAATCAAGTTAATCGCGAATCACGATTTTATTTTATGACTATTGACTTGACGTCATGACGTGTCCCAATCAAGAGAGAAAGAGAAAACAGCGTTGCAAAAACAAGAATTATAAATTCGGTAGGGTTGCCAGTAAAAAATCGGTAGTTTTCGGTAGATTTTTATTTGTATTAATTTTGGCAAATTATTATATAATTATTTACCATCCTTGAGACGAAATTTTACTGAACATGGCTTTAGATATATTAAAATCATAGCAGTTTTTACCGCATAAGTGTCTCTTTTCGTGAAGTTTAGAAATGGCATGTTTTTTGAGAGCGAAGATAATATATCCATCATCTCCTTATTACAAGATTTGCACATTGCAAAAGTAGGTTTAGATAAATGTGAAGACAACCATGCAGAGAATTCCTGTCGTAACTCCCACTCTTTTTTTATATTTTTGTTGATATTTCTTTCGCTTGACACCTGTACTGGTCGATGCACCAGCACCAGAATCTGAACTTTCCTCAAACATTATAAAATTAACTTCGCACTAACAAAATGAAATACGTACGAGCTCTACGAGAAAGAATGAATCGAATATGAAATGTTTTAAAAAAAGAAGTCATTTCATGTTTACAGGGGATTTCCCTTACTGTATTCTATCAAACCCTTCTAGTATTATGAATCTATAGAGTCCATTTTTATTTATTTATAGTATTTGGAGCATACGGCCAACCAAGGTTCTTCCCCTTGGCATCGAGCGAGACGATAAGATTAGAATATGCGCGAGAAAAGGATAGCTTAATAATGTCGTTAATAAGTGTGATTGAGATGGACTATGGGCAGGGTTCATAGCATGTTCATAGAGTAAAATAGTGTAGTGTTGCTACAAACCAGCGGCAAACTAAAAAATCGGTAGACATGCCTTCGTAATCGGTATTTCGGTAAACGAGGGCTAATATCGGGAGATCTACCGAAAAATCGGTAGGTTTTGCAACGCTGAGAGAAAACTACAAACCAAAGACTAGCTGATCATGTTTAAATGTCGTGGCCATATCGTAAATTTGCTCATTTCATGAAATGATTGATCATTTCACGAAATGGCCAACATAGCTTGATCAGATCGTTAAATCGTCAATGTTTCGCGATTTGGTCACGTTGAATGACGCCTGTATGTTTTTTTATCCCTTTCACACCAACTTGCCAAGTTAGGTGTGAAAGGGATAAAAAATGTTGTGTGGTTTTATGAAACCACGGTAAAAGTGAAACTGTTCGAACGGTTCCGAACACTGCTTTGTGTAGCGCATGTCGCGTGACGGTCGGCTGCCGAGTAGGTATACCTACTCGGCAGCCGCGATACACGCGACAT
Source organism: Colias eurytheme (assembly GCF_061535395.1). Taxonomy (NCBI): domain Eukaryota; kingdom Metazoa; phylum Arthropoda; class Insecta; order Lepidoptera; family Pieridae; genus Colias; species Colias eurytheme. The sequence goes on from NC_142980.1 coordinate 4,213,090, forward strand.
GCGCTACACAGACCAAAAAGTTTGAGACGATGTAATAAAAGTTTCACTTTTTAAAAAATGTTGTGTGGTTTTATGAAACCACGGTAAAAGTGAAACTTACCTAAAACTTAAACCTACTCGGCAGCCGACCGTCACGCGACATGCGCTACACAGACCAAAAAGTTTGAGACGATGTAATAAAAGTTTCACTTTTAAACATATAGGAGTCATTCAACGTCATATTTTCTTGTTACAAGTTAATGTTCATACTGAAATCTCCAGTGTATTATACTACGGCCACACTACCGTGATATGCCAATAATTATTTCCACAACTTTAACAACACCTAGGTGTAACCACGACTTATGGCCATAATTCTACAATGCCAATCAATATGACAAATGGCGGTAGGCAATAGCTCCGGCGGCGGTATTCTTTCGCACATCAAAGAAGATTACCGCCGTAATTATTGCGTATGCGCCATGCGGCCACACTACCGTTTGTCCAGTGTGCAATATGAGCTCCGCTAGGAGTAATTGTATTCTATGATGAGCTCACCGGCGACGCACGTATCGACCGACATGAAAAAGCGCTCGATGGTGCAAATTTTTGGAATTCTTGGAATTCTTCTCTTTGGGATCTTGGGGATACCCAACAGAAGAACTATATAAACATCGCAGTGTACACAATGATGCATGGTGTCGGATCAAACAAAATTTATCATTTCCAAGTACAATAGATGATTTGAAAAAGAAAAAAATCCTTTTTAAAAAGAAAGAATCCTTGATGAATTATTACAGAAACCATATTATATATTAATTATTAACTAATATTTTTTTGCTGCGGTAAATGCCAATAATTACCGACATATCTAGGTAAACTGTAGTGTAACCACACCAGTTCATGCAGTAATTTAGACGGTAATTTAATGCCATAATTATTGCGGTAACAGCCCGGTAGACGGTAAGGTAGTGTGGCCGTAGCATTAGATATAAGCTTCTTGACCTACACAGTTTTAAACCTACCATATTATTACCACATTTCTAGTCTGTGAAATATTACTTGTTAAGTGGTCTGTGAATACCGTAGAGTGAGAATGAACTATAGAGACGACATCGGCGTATACCCGAACGAGATGGCGAATCCTTACGTCAATGTTGCCAACTATTACAAAAACTTTTTATCCGAAAAACTGGCAAAATATCTATAAATGTTTGGGTATTTTTTTGTAAGATAGGTTTATGAAGAAAAAGACAGATTTGAAAAGATTTTGTTATTTATTAACTTAACTAGCGACCCGCCCCGGCTTCGCACGGGTGCAATGCTGATACTAAATAGTAAATACACTACAGAAAAACTGTGAACGTTGTATATAAAAACATAGCGGCCCGCTCCGGCTTCGCACGGGTATAAAATATATAGCCGGGCAATATAATATTAACTTTTGAAATTAACAAAGTAATATTGTTCAACATGATTTTTTATTAACTTTTGAAACATAAAAGTAATATTATAGAACAATGAAATCAATTTCAAACGGAAGAGAATATAGGTAACAAAAATTAGAGGAAAAGTTATATACGATCGATCTGAGATCGGGATTAAAAAAAACTATAACTGTGGAATAAAGTTTAATGGTAAAGTTGTAGGTATTTAAAATATTTATTACAACTTTTGCTTTTACACTTCTCGCAATTAACCACAAATATCGAAATATCCCAGTTCATATATTTTTTATAAAAAAACAAGGCTAAAGTTTAGATATCATTTCAATCAATGGTAAATAATAATAGAAAATACAGTAAAATTAGGACAAAAAAGGTCAAGTGAGAGTCGGACTCGCGCACCGAGGGCTTCGAACAAACTTAGGTAATTGTTTTATTATGTTGTATCTTTAAATGTTGCTTGTAGCAATTTTTTCTTTGTCTGTGCCATAGGACGTGGGGAGTACCTTGTAGGTTGTGATTCCCTTGCAAGTAGTTGCTAGTTTCAGAATATGCGGTTTTAATTGCTATTTCTTCTGTTCAAATCAGAAGACAGAATAATATATTGTTATAAAACAGATACGGGAATAATTACGAAAGACAAAAATTTTTTATTACATTATATAAAAAAAAAATATTTTTATTTTTAACTTATAACCCCTTTACTCATGAACGCAAATATTGTAATGTATTCAATTGATATTCACATCAAAAACTTAGCTTTATAGTCATAAGTGTATTTCTCTCACGCATTACTTGTCATTTTAGTGCCTATTTATAATAAAAAAGTACTGGGAATTGTTCAAATTAAAAGCAAATTAAACGAAATACATTTATTTGAAAATGAACAGCAAAATGACGGTAGAAATAAATGGGTAGAGGTTCCGCGATAATGTGCGCGCGAGTAGCAGACGAAAGCGCGCCGCACCGCGGTGAGGAAGGCGCGGGGGGTGGCCTTTCGGATTTTACTCCAACACGGCCTCTCCTGACGGGGCAGCGTCCTCGCTGCCTTCAGTGGCAGCTGCAGCTCGTGTGGAAGGGCCAGCTTCGCAGTCTTCAGCGTTATGATGTGCATCGTAACCTGGAATATACAAAAAAACCAACATTGAAAAAAAAATACTTAAACCAATGCAAATGAGGAAAACTGAACCGGAAAACCGAACGGTGTAACAAACTTTACACAAACATTAACATTTAATATTAAAAAAAACATTTCACGATTTTGGGGAAAATTTTACCCTGTACTGGTATCCCTCATGTTAATCACATGATTATACCATAAATTTGAAACTACGTAAAAACAAATGGCGTCCTGAACAACAAGAACACTTCGTAATTTAGTCGGATAACACAAAAAAATGTTTACGTCTATTTCGATGAAAATATTATATATTTGTAGATAATTTCACATTAGAGTTAATGAAAATGTATCAACTATATCCAGTTCTATAAAACAATATACTTCAAATAAGTTTACTTACGTGTGAAAGGTAATATTTGGTAATCTTCGTTCCGGCCGATTTTTACAACCAATCACACTACAACGCACCATATTTTCACTTAAAGTCGGATTAAAACAGATCACTGTCAATGTTTATTAAACTTTGAAGTCACATAACAGCGAGAAAAAACAGAAAACTAGCAAAACAATGGACTGTAGCCGCTTGTTTGGGACAAACTGCCTTTGTCCCCAACAAAAGAAATCGCATAACATGAGAGAAACAAAAAACAATGTTTCTGTCTCGCTTGCTCTTAGCTTTATAGTCATAAGTGTATTTCTCTCACGCATTACTTGTCATTTTAGTGCCTCCTCTATGGTTCATTCTCACTCTACGGTGAATACTGGTTATAGGTCTGTGGGTCTGTGGCTCTGTAGTCTGTGCTACAATTTTCAAATTGTCAAATGTCAATTTGTCAAGCGCAGAGCGACTGCGCAGCGCCCTGCGCTCCGTGGCTCCAAACAAGTTGTTGAATAATTCTAGATATTGATTAAAATTAGCTATAATATAATGCTTCTTGGCTATAATTGACTACATTTAGACATCGAGGTTTTATAATAAGTCCACCACAAGTAAATTGTTGAATTCGTTAATATACTGATCCAAAACGAAATTAGAAAATAGCACTACAAACAAGAACTTCAACATCCACAATGAACAGGGATAAAAGAGAAATAGAATATCCAGCGGAGCTGGAATCACAATTCATTCTTAGATTACCTGAAGAACCTACAAAAGCATTAAAGGAACTTCTTAAATCCGGAGAACATTTTAAAAACCGTCTCACCATACAAATTGAAAACGATATGAGGCATGGAGAAGTTCGATTTGACCATTGGCTAATGCATGCAAAAATTGTTGATATGCCAACAATTATAGAATCACTTAAAACAATTGATAATAAAAGTTTCTATAAATCAGCGGATATTTGCCAAATGATGATATGTAAAGAGGAACCAGATCAGCCAGCAGATGAAGAAACCCCCACAAAAAACAAAAAGAAAGATCCTTACAAAGTAGATAAGAAATTTTTATGGCCTCATGGTGTAACACCACCCACAAAAAATGTACGTAAACGCCGTTTTCGAAAAACGTTAAAGAAAAAGTATGTAGAAGGTCCAGAAATCGAGAAGGAGGTGAAGAGATTACTACGCGCAGACAATGAAGCAGTTAATGTTACTTGGGAAGTTATTCAAGAAGAAGATGAACCAAAAAGTAAAGCAGAGAGCAAGGCTGCCTTAAAAGCTGAAAAGAAACCAAAAGCCGAACGAGCAAAGAAGGAACCTAAAAAAGATACTGCACATGCTGCAAAGCCTTCTTCAAATATTTCAACTACAGATATATTTGGAGGAGCTCTCAGTGACAGTGACATCGAAGATGAGAACATAAATGTAGAAATGGATGATAGCCGCATGTCAACATATGATAGAATGTCGGATAATAGCCTCATGCTAGGATTGGGTGATCAAAAACGGTCATTTCCAATTGAGTTTGAATCTGAGATGTTTCAACCCTCCCACAGCAGCATGATGATGCCGAAACATCACAATCGCAATGTGACATCAACTATCACAAGTAAGAAAGCTTTAGAACATTCTTCAGAAGAAGAAAGTGAATATAGCTATAGAGATGATTCTAAAGAGAACATGACAGTTAGAATTGAACAACTTCGAGCTGAACTTGAGGAATTAAAGCAACGTCGACAGAGAACCCAGACTGAAATTGCTGGTATGGAGAATCTAGCTCTGCGGCAACGTTTCCAAGATACTTTACATACACTGAACCAAGATATTATGTATAAAGAAATGGAATATCAAGGACTTATTACTCTGCAAACTTCTGAAGATATTTAATTAATTTATTTTCTTTTAATATTGTAATTGTCATTTTATTATAATCTTAAAAATAACCAATATATTATGTGAACTTTACTTTTATTTCTATCTTATAAGAAAGCTATTAATGACTATGAAGTTGTAAACATAACATAACTACTGTTGATGGTAGTAAGACCACCTTCTTGATACAGTGATTAATTTGTGAACACAGAACCGAGAGGTCCTGAATAACTTTCCCGATGAGAAGAATATTGATCAATGTGAATAAAAAAAGATGTGAATCTGTTCCAATTTAATCCATTCTTTATTATATTATTATAGAATTTATATCAAGGAGTAGTATATTAATACAGGATTACATTTTATGGGGAAGTCAATGCTTGAATACCCAAGTTAAATTTATAGAAACATAAACACTATGCAACATTTTAGTAACTCGCTTTTTTGTTAATCAAGCTGTACATAGAATAAGAATAGGCATAACTACTAATACTTTTATTGTACACACATTGACACCTTGCAATTACCCCTATGTACTAGGTACATGATCAAGATTCGAGCTGGGAGTCTAATCATGGGAGCTATTGGTGGGAACTAAACATCGAGTTTTTAGTAAGATTTCTCTTGATGCTCATCTATACTAATAATAAAAAGCTGAAGAGTTTGTTTGTTTGTACGCGCTAATCTCAGGAACAACTGGTCCGATTCGAAAAATTATGTCAGTATTATATAGCCCATTTTCCGAGGAAGGCTAATAGGCTATAATATATTATTATCACGCTAAGACCAAAAGGAGCGAAGCAATGCGGGTAAAACCGCACAGCTAGTATTTACTAATTGTTTCGTTGCTATTGTTTTATAACTCATCTATGATCCATCATCCCCATTTAGTAGGTAGGTACTAGGTACACACATTAAATTGAAAAGTTTACCTCATAATTCAATTTAATCATCATAAAATTTAATTGTTGTCCCATGCAGGACTCATCACTCAGGAGAACGATCGATAATCGTAACAATTGAAGTGTAATTCTTTGATATTTAGTACGAGATTTGAATACCTACATAAAGGTATTTTGGACAGATTGAGATGAGGCCAATTTTCTATGTAGCTGCAATTCCCTACTGCAAAAAATTACGTCAATACGGTTGAGACTTGAGAGTAACGAGAATTATCCCTTGTTAATCAATGATAGTTTATAAACCTATTATTAATTTTTTTGTGGTTTCCACACAAATACCCACGCCTATAATATAATGTATTAGTGTCGTATGTGGTCGCACTTCTGTGTATGCACCATGGATAAATTTACTTACGAGCATTAGGTACCCACGGAAAATAATTCTGAATGATGACTGGCCTATATTTCAAGGCACAAACTAAAGTAGGGGTGAGAAAAAATGTATTAATCAAATGGTTTAATAAGATAATAACATTAGTAATAACAGTTAGGTACCCTGTTGACATCAGTGTATGTTTGGAAGGTAAAAGAAAACAAGCTGTTATTCACATTTATTTATTATTCTAAAACATAGTCACATGGTATACATCATTTGCATGGTTTGCAATACTTCGAGACAGAGATCTAAAATACACATATCAATATGAAGCCATTTAAATACATTAATGGCATAATATATGACTTACATTGTAACACCGTATTTTTAACACATTGAGATACATTTGTAACACATAGAAATGCTTAAAAACTAGTCATATTACTAATGAATTGTAATACTTAGTAAGAGTCATCAAAATGTTAAGTGTAATATTTGGCATTAAGATAAATACACAATATAGAGGTTCGGGGCCCATCAATGTATAAACTACTATAAGCAGCACCATTGTTTTTTATAAGATAATTTTAAACTTTTATATTCACAAAGGTAGGTATATCTTAATATACAATTTTAAAACAATAAAGCCGCTGTTGTGGACCATAACTTGAAATCTTACAATAATCAATATATATAAATAGTTTGAGACTTATAGCTAAAAGAGATCAATAAAATAGAATCAGGATTATCAAAAGATAAATTTATGTGATATAAAATTAATTATAGGTAAATTTACAGTTTTGATTAAATAATGTTAATATAAATGTAGTTTGTATAAATTATCATTTACCAAATCTTTATACATTATGAACCTAAATACATATAAGTATAAAATTTACTATATTTGGATTTAAATTATGAGTTATAGAATAGGAAGTAGAAAAAACAAATCTTAAAAAAATGACATCATTCTGATTCCCAATACCTTTATTATCCGAACCTGTATTCATATCACAATTTTCTTCCCTAGCAGGATCCGATTTAATTCAATGCCTAATTAGGCCCAAATAGGCCTCATTTTAAAATGACTATCTTTATGTTTGTAAATAAGTTCACGATAATAATCGCCTCTTCCCTTTTCTTTTAATGCCCCTTTTAATTATTATCTTTTTTAAAACCCTTTTTTGTTGAACATAACACAGAGATATTGACTTAACTATGATAAGATGACTAGAACATTAACATCAAGTCACATACAATACAATTAATTAATCTTTTTAAGATACATATGGAATGATCACATCAAAGCTTAAATTAATGATTTTATCATGGTAGGTACACATATATGACATAAATTAAGTTAATTAATGGAATAACATCAATCATCTACTACACTACTACATTTTTTTTTCCTTATGCTACTAGACATATAAGTAAACATTAAATAATGAGATCGTTGTAAGATTTGTGCGTTGCCGCAGCAGATTTTGTAACTTAATAGGATAAGAAGAACCATTTTGGATCAATAAATAAATTAATATAAGTCTATAATTAAAACATTTTGTAAAATATCTGAATAATAATAAATAAAGCTGTGAGTGTTTCATTTGAGTCTTAAATCTCTTAAATAAAATAAGCTCTTACAAGCTCTGTTGGAATGGTGTGGAACCAATGACTTATTCAAAGTCATGTGTAAATTTCAAAACGGCCAATTTTTTTGGCATAGCCACAACCACAATGTGACCATCATCAATCTCAACAGCATCAATCTGAATGATAGGGCTTGTACTAAGCACTGGGCATTCATATGGCTCCATAAAATTGTACTGCTTAACTGGGTCGCAGTTGAACAAATCGAGTTGATCATTGATGTATGGCTTATAATAGATGCGCAGGACACCCCAATTTGTTCCCACAAAAACGATATCCCCATATGTGCGGATGGTAATGATATCTCTCAGTGCACCTTGAGGAATTGGGTGGTGCAGCAGTGCCATCCACTCAAAACAGATGCGCCAATCAAGATGGTCTAACAAGTTGTATTTATGAAATTCATCCAGCATGTTGGGGTAGAATACAATGTTACTTTGCAAGACCAATTGTCTATTGACAACAGAATATATAAATTTGTCATTGCAAAGAACATTCAGATTGTTGTTCTGGAAACCGATTGAAATTATCTCATTCGGAAAGCGATGCACAAGAGAGCATTCTAAATCCACATCATTCAGATCAAAATAAACAAGATCATCATTCATATTAACAAAATATACATTGTTGTTCTGAAATGTGAACATTTTCACATCTTCATAAGTGATGTGAGTTCGCTGTGGAACCTTACGCATGATAATCAAATGAAAATTGGAACACATAAACAAGGTTGCATACTCATTTTCCATGTACTTCAGATAGTTCCCAGGCACGAAGGGCTCGTTCAACATTCTGGTGGTAACTGCGTCGTAGTACCTCACGCCGCTGCGGGTGTGGACGCCAATGGTTCCGTTCTTGAGAATCTGGAAATCTATTATCTCCTCTCGCGGTGATGAGGCAGGCGCGAACTCATCCCTTTGCTCTTGAGCAAATTCCAGACGACCCCATAAGGTCAAGGATCGGTATATGTTTCTCCACTCCAAAATTTCCTTCGACTTGTATCGAGCGGTCTTACTCATGGACGGGAAATCAGTAGTGCAAAATTTTTTCCAGATTTCTTCATTGCATAAGATGCCGTCAATCACATTTTTCAAGCGTAGGCACGTAGCCCTGCACGCAAAAAGCTCCTTTGCTGTCAAGGGCTCAAAAATTTGCATTAAAATTTCAGTAGGAAGGTACTCCATCTTGTCCTTGCCAATTAAATTTTCACTACACAAGCGTTGCAACCTGATGAATCCAAGTCGAGCACTGAATTTATAGATCTTTCCAGGTAGATGAGGAGTGAAGGACGGGAAGGGGTGTATCGGTGCAACCCTTATTTGTCAACATCCCGCCGGATCGATCGAGGGGTCAAGTTAAATATGACAACCCTTCATAGTACGTACAAACTAACCATCCAAGCAAGATCCCCCGGGCGAGAGGGAGGATGTGTCTATAATTTCTGAACGAGTACAACAATTAACTGTTCATACATGTGTGCGCATATTTCAATATCTAGGTGAATATCGATGACAGCTTAATCCTTCCATTTTCGGAAGCCTAAAGACTCGTTACAAAATTTACATAGCCCGTAACATTACAATTTATTTGCCTAATAGATTGCCATCTCGTTTTTACTAATGTCACAGACTACAGTCAGCATTTTCTATTCCTGTCAAAATAATGCATAATGTACACGATTCGTTTTACAAATTGCGCGTACTATAATATACTTTGATCCAAGATAATATATCATGTTGTGATAATATATTATCACTAGCAATGCCCTGCGGTTTCACCCGCATAGATAGCGATATCGTTACAGTGAAAAGTCTACTATAGGTCGGACTATAGGTTTAATTTTTAATCACATGAAAATCACCTTTACCCCGTCCCACACTACGGCCTTTTTTTTTTGTTTTAGTGGGGAAATCTTTCATAGATACCCACGGCCTCCGGGGGAGGGGCCGTGGGTTATGTCGGATTCCTACCGACCAAAACCCCACTGTGTTCCGTCAAGACGAACAGTATACCTACTATTTTCTGTAGATTGACACTTTTAAAAATTCGTTATATCTTTTGAATGGAATATCCAATTCTTTTCATTTAAAAAGTATTTTGCTGGTATTGAAACAGTCTATAATAAAACATCATTTAATGGGATAAGGATTTATATTATGTGTATGGATAACATGGTTTGATTACTGTCGGCACTTCTATTTACTTCGAAAACGTAAAAAAGTTGTTGTAGTAACATAACTACTGAATATGGTATCGCGGACTTTCTTGTAGATATTGATCCATTCTATAATACCGTAGAACATTTTTTTGTTCTATCTTCAATAGATTCCGCAGCGCACGCGATTACATAAGTTTTATTGAGGATTTTTTTACACCTTGGGTTACATTATTGCATTTTTGGTAAGGATCTCTAATTTTTTTGAAAATGCAATATAGCCTATGTTGCTTAGTAAAGATGCAGCATTCTAATGGTGAAAGAATTTTTGAAATCGGTCCAGTAGTTTTTGCGTGAAAACCATACATACATACATACATACTTACAAACTTTTCCTCTTTATATTATTAGTATAGAAGTATAGATGTGTGGAAATTTTCGATGGGCCCTACAGGGAAAGTACTTGAAATACTGGATATAGCAAATTTTGCTGAAAGAAGCGTTGGTAGAATGCTGTGGTAGAATGCTATTTACTTAAAAATGGTAAGTCATTATTAGAAGCAGATAAACTAACATTTCAAATTTTTATTTAATGAATGATACTTATAATAACTAACTAAGACTCTAAGTGGAGACCAATCCTTAAAGTAATAAATCATTTATTAATATTCATCGACATAATATCATATTGTTTTGTGATCATTTCCTATCCGGCCATGTCGACTGTAGTCTGTGCAAATTTTCATATGTACCCTACTCTGTGTACCTTCTCTATTTACGATTTTCATCTCATGCAAGCAGCAATTAATATTTATGGTTATAATATTAGCTTGAAACTTGAAAGATAGGATGTTGTGATTTTGGAATTCTGAAAAAATACAAACGTTTTACCGGCATATAATAATTATTATTGTGTTGAGGTTTTTTAGTGTACTTAAAAGTTAAACGTTACTTGAAAATTTATCAGCTTCTGTCATTATTGCTTGCCGATTGAGGGCTACGAAATACAAGTCATAAAAATTGTATAGATCTAAGATCGGTGTTTAGGTGTGCATTTATTTTTAAGAATCAAAGGGGTAAGATAATTATCCGGCAGTAATTGCAGTCTATAATGGATTTCAAAATGCATGAGTATACTCATGCTATAGTTAGCACAGTAACAAACACAATACGCAAAGGAGACGGGGCGGACTATAGAGATTCACGTCGCCAACATGATTGTTATGTGAGGCTATTGAGTGAACTTAATTTAGAAATTGTTGAAGTGGACACGGGTTCCGCATTCCCAGAAAATGTGGTACTTGAAGATCTGGCGTTAGTGTGCCACGGAATAGCGTTATTGTCGAAACAGAAACCCGAAGATGAACATGCAGTAAGTAACACTTTTTTTAACTGAACAAATTCTGTCTCTAATTTTTATAACTGATTGTTAATAACAGCTTGTCAAAGGCGCATATCAATACAGTAATCCAGGATACATTAATATGTAAAACTAGAAAAAGTATGTTAAACAATTTTACTAGGTTATTCCTCATCCTCATACACACATCTCAATCAAGCAATTGCCATATCTCTATTTTAAATTTATTGTGTTTTATAAACACATAACGAATAATAATCTAAGAAGAGGCTTGAGTAAAATTTTCGCTCATTTATGGTTGACTCATAATAGGTATACAGTACATAGATCACCTATTATCTTTTTGCACCTTGACATTTTATTAACCTAATTTTAACTAGTTGATACAATTGGCTATTGGGGTCTATGAAATGCTTGCTTAGTATATGTACTATCTCCACTCATAATGTTCTAAATACTGTAAGCAGTATATAGAACATTTGATTCCTGTTTTATTTCTGTATTTGAAACAGGTTTACGTAATGTTAATCAAAATTAAAAATAGATATTATCTGTTATCCATCCTATCTGGGGGCACGGTAGTGCCCCCCCACCAAGATGAGCCAAGCGAAACGCACGGGCACTACCTACCTTTTCTCGAAGTGCTTTGACGTTTTTTTGAACCCTCATATATTTTGACTATACCTATATAACTCTCTGATATTTTGACTAAGGTGTAGAGTTTGTGAAGTTAGGCCTTGTAGAGTTAGGGCGTGTAGTGTTAGAAGCTTGGCTCTACATGAGATCTGATAACTTTTTGACAGTGCGAGTCATAGTGCAGGTCCACACTGCGAGCCTAGCGCGGTTGCGACGGCGGGCGCGAAATATCAAACGTATGAAACGCGCCTTTGCGTCCACATTGAAATGACTATGGCGGAAGCCTAGTGCGACGGTAATGAGCGAGCCAGCGCGCGTAGTTTTCAAACTCTCCTATCCGCGCGTTCTGGCCACACTACGGGCCTAGTCAGCAAGCGACCCAATGCGCGGACGGCGGGGGTATCAAACCAGTTCGGTCTTGTCGCTCGACTTCTTATATTATATCCTTTATTGTTTTTCGTTAAATAGCGGTAAATACTTAATTGTTGAAGTGAAACTTCTTTATTTATAAGTGCGATTCAATCTAAAACACTTATATACACCACAGTAATTTTGTAGGGTATAATCTCAATTCTTCATATAAGATTCACCCGTTATTCCTCTGTTTTATTTATTTCGTGTACAACTTCTATAATGATCTCATCTCAAAATCGGACTGTCCAGTAAAAATAGCAAATCGTCCAAAGTTTGCAACACCCGAAAAACGTCGAACCGCTACTTGAGCTCGCGCGTCGGTGTGGCCACCGCGAGCGCCCGCTCGTCGCGCCCGCCTAGGCCGCCGCCACCGCGCATTCAGTGTGGACGCACACATATGGGCGTCTAGGCAACATTTTACATGAAAATGTTTTTGGTGGGATTATTATTACGAGTTTTTGCTTAATGCCCAGTGGTATAATATTTGACTATGCTACTTATCAATAAACATTTTTAGGTGAAAGCACTAAAGCATGTACTAGAAAAAGATCTTGGCCAGACCGTCATTGAAGTAACTGATCCTGACGCTAAGCTTATGGGATCTGATGTGTTATTTACAGGTTTGTGTGTGCTTTTGCCAGTGCAATATCATTTCTTTTGCAAATTTTATGGAGCATGCTCCTTTGCGTTCATTGAACTTAATTGCTTATAATATATTACAAGAGTAGAAAATGCATAATTAATATCCAATTTTACATATTATAGGACAAGAATTCTTTGTTGGTATCTGTGAAACAACCAACGAGGCTGGAGCGATTGCTGTTGCTGAAGCTTTCCCTGAATTTCCATGTACACCCATCAAGGTGTGTTTTTGTTTTTAATACATTTGCATGCTTATCTATACTAATATTATAAAGAGGAAAGGTTTGTATGTATGTATGTATATATGGTTTTCACGCATAAACTACTGGACCGATTTTGATGAAATTTGGCACAGATAATATTTAGACCCTGAGGAAGAACATAGGCTTTTATTGCGAAATATGTACCGCGGGCGAAGCCGGGGCGGACCGCTAGTAATTTATATACACTACCTAATCAGTACCAAATTTCATACAAATTGGTCCAGATATTGAGGCGTGAAGAAGAGACAGACATACAGGCAGACAGACATAAAGAGTTATTTTCGCATTTATAAAATTATAGTTAAGATTTATGTTACATGATTACTATATCCAACAGGTAGCAAAAGGCTCGCAACACCTCAAGAAATACATAACAGTGGCGGGGCCAGATGTGCTCTGTGTGGCCGCGAGTAAGGAGGCAAAGGAATTGCTCAAAAAGATGGAAAGAGAAGCGACATTCTCGTACCAAACTCTCACAGTACCGGAGGATGATGCTGCTAATTGCTTATACGCAAACGGTACATTGATACATAGAGCGATTGAGGAGATACCACAGTCGTTTAAGGTTGGTGTTTTTTTATTTGTCTGGATGTATTTTATCATATTGTATACTTTGGCATAGTCAATGTTTTTTTTTTTTTACTTAACACAGTCTTTTAAGGTTGGTGTTTTATTTATTTGTCACAGTATACAGTCAGTGTTTGGTATGATACATCAAGATGTAATGTATTGTACCAAACACTGAATGAACCTAAGGATAATGTGGCCGACTGTTTGTACGCGAATGATTCATTGATACATAGAGCGATTTAAGAGATACCGCAGTATTTTAAGGTAAGTGTCTTTTATTATATTTACCAAACACTGAATTCGGTAGAAGATGAAACAGCAAATTGCTAGTACGCAAATGGTACCTTGATACATAGACTGATTGAAGAAATACCGCAGTATTTTAAGGTTGGTGTTTCTTTTTGTCATTGGATATGTGTGTGCTAGTGTAGGTTTAAAAATGTGGTATGTATTGGTGTATTTTGCCTGGGTGAACCAATTTGGATAATTCTTTGCTTCTTTATATTGATCATTCTTTATTTGACCGCCTCCTTCGTACAGTGGTTGTCGCGTGAGCGTAGAACCGAGGGGTCCTGGGTTCGATTCCCGGTGGAAACGAAGAAAAAAAAATGTCTTGGTCTGGCAGGACACAGAAGGCTGATCACCTACTTGTCCCTAAAGAAAATCGATCAGAGAAACAGATGTATGAATAATGCATCTGCCCCTTACCCCACTATGGGGACACAGGACTTCACACACACTTTTTTATATTGATCATCTTTACAAACTTCTTGCTGCATTTACATTGTACATTTTATGTGAAGTGTACCAAGATAATTTTTATCAAAGTAACATAACTTCCTCTTTAAACAGTGGTTGACGCGTGAGCGTAGAACCGAGGGGTCCTGGGTTCGATTCCCGGTGGAGACGAAGAAAAAAAAATGTCTTGGTCTGGCAGGACACAGAAGGCTGATCACCTACTTGTCCCTAAAGAAAATCGATCAGAGAAACAGATGTATGAATAATGCATCTGCCCCTTACCCCACTACGGGGACACAGGACTTCACACACACTTTTTTTATATTGATCATCTTTACAAATTTCTTGCTGCATTTACATTGTACATTTTATGTATTTATATTATGTATGTATATTATGTATGTATTTTAAAGTAACATAACTTCCTCTTTAAAATATTAATGTAAACGTGAAAAAAAAATGTGATTTTCAGGTGTTTTGTGAAAAGATCGACTTCGCAAGACGATCAATTTGCTTCTCGGAGTTATCGAAGATATCTTCTGGACTCAGCGCTTGCTGCCTTCTGGTGAGGAAGCCCTAAATCCACCCAGTATGGTATTTTTGTGAAAATTACTGATTTTTCTTAATACCACAGCATATTAATGCTTAATGCAGTCTTCCAAATAATAAGAGGAAACTTAATAAGAATAGGACAATTCGAGGCAAGGATAACAGTTATATTTACTATTAAAAAACTTTATATTTGTATTAGTTAATATATTAGTTGAACTTTAAATTAACTTGCTATACAATAACGTTTTAACTTCCTTTTTCAATACTTGATACTAATTAGTATCAAATACTAGGACATGTGCTAGTGCTTTAAAAAAAATAATAAATAGTTAATAAGAGAAATCAGTAAACACAAAAATTATATGAAAAGCGTGCAATACGATAAGACTAATGTATTATTGTGTTCAAATGCTATCTTACAATTTTTGGAATAAAACTATATTCCATGATATTAATAAATGTAACGGAGAAATTCTAAAGAAAATTAATGTATATTGTTATTGGCATAAAAAAAATAATATTCTTCGCTGAAAATTTAAAAGTAATTTAGGCTCATGTAAATTAGTCTGTGTGTTGAAAAGGTAGTTATTCTCTCTTTTCAAAAGATATGGCTTTTGCTATTAATTGGTCAATTTAGAAACTTCAATAAAATTGTCTTTTCAACTGATATTTGCACATTCAAATAATATGACTAATCGTTAAACTATGCAATCATGAATCACTTAATTTACCTATTATAGTATTTTTATACTTTTCATTTTTAATATTCATCTATTTTTAATCTAATTGACTGAATCTGGGTTGTTGTAGCGTAGATGTGAATTCCAAACAATTTATACTTCCTTGCACTTAAATAAGGGAAAAAGGAAATAAAAAGTTTTATAAAAATAAATATAAATATAGAGACAATGTTCCCGAAATATGCGAGGAATTTTTCCTTTTATATTTTTCTATAATCTACCTAAACGCCCATGTTTTTATTGTGTTCTTTATTTTATTTATTATTTTACATATTATAAAATATGTATCGACATGCACAAACAGACAAACCTCATACCTCATAGTCTAGTTGTATAAAATCCATTCCCTAAATATTAAGACTGATCACTATAAAGTCCTATAAGTAATTTATTTTTTTCCTTTAATTTTTTGTACGGTTCGTGAGAAATATAAGGTAAATGTTATAATAATAACTATATCACATTAACATACATATTTTTCATTTTAAATTACAAAAATGATTATGGTGAATGGAATAAGGAATACTATTCCTTTGTTACTACAATATAATTTTCTCCTTTCATTCTGTATAATTTTACACAATCGTGTGTATTACGTCAAATATGGACGAAGGTGACTAAAAAATTAAAGTTGTAAGATTTTTTTTCTTTGTTTCGTCATCTCGATTACACTTCAAAAATTAATTATAAATTTTTTCCTGTACAGCATCAAAAATCTGCTTTTATCTTAACAAAAATAAGACTAGAGCTTTAGATTAAACTATAGCTAAGTCATTATAAATGCAAATAAATATAAAATAGGCCATACAATCAGCATTATAATTAGTTTATACAGTTTAACATTATTGTTCCGTAGGTACAAGGAAAGAGATAAATATTTTTCACGACCGTACGTTATTATAAGCATTCCTAATTAGCACAAACGTTTGTTATCTGTTATATTGTTTTCAATATTTTATGTTTTCCTTTTGTGTTTATTTTATTGAGTATAGTTAGGTTAGTCCAATAATCTTTTATTTATTTTATTATGCTTATCGAATATTTTAAATAGCTTTTAGTTTAAATATTGACTTGTATTTGATTAATTTATTATATTCTAAAAAACTTCACATAAAACACTTGACGATTTTAAAGCAGCGATCCGTAATAAAAAAAAAAAAAAAAAATTAAAATTTATTGTGAACTTCATAGTTTCATATGGTCGCTTAAATTTTATGCGCGCTCAGTAAAATGATTATAAACATAACAAACATGGCAGAAATAAAAAAATAAATAAACAGGCGAACATAACTAGTACATAGACATTGATCAAGTAATAAATAGGGATAACTGAAGTACTATAATAGGCCTTGTTCACATTGGGCAGATTTGGCCCAGCAATATATGATCGTCGATGTTAACCGCCATTATGCCGATTATTATGAATAAACATCTACAATGATGGCTGACCATAGACATTTAGGCCCTCTACACTATCGTGATTGCCCCTACTTGCTCAATGCTGCTCATTGTAAATAGGGCCCTTAAAGAATTACAATTTACTAGGTTAGGTTCTACATTTGAAACTACATAGACTGTCAACAAGTGCCCTTTCCATTCGAATCTACAAACTTGTACCTAATTCAATATATTAAAATAACCCTATTTATTACTAAGTCCATAATAGTAGGGGAGCCCAAGAGGGGATTTTGGGATTTACTCGAGCGCGTCAGATTACTATAAGGGACGGTACCTTAGCTATTCATTAGTACCTCTAGTCAATATGAGCAGTTATGGTTGGTGGGTGCGCTCAGGGGCCCCGCTGGAAAATTTGAATAATCCATAATTCCCTAAGGTTGAGCTCGAATCGTCAGATTAGCGAAATGGGGACTTCTTATATTGTAATTAACCCCCCCATATATTAATCTGACGCGCTCGAATAATATTACTTTAATTTTTTACCCTTTCTTCATAGCGATTAAATCGCTACTTAAATCGTCAGATTAACGTATACTTTTTTTCAGTGACGTCCTGGAGCATGCAAAATATCAATATCTAACGCGCTTGAGTATTTCCAAGCCAATTTTTTTCTTTTTTAAATTAAAAAAAATCTAAAAACCCTTCCCCACCGCTAAAAGTGAAAACATTATAGGACCTTTTTTTCTCGCTATGGTCTAATCTACCAATTCTAATAGTGACGATCCCGTGACGCTCGAGTAAATCCACATTTAGCATCCTGGGCTCCCCTACTTTAAGATTCTCTCCCTATTTAGTAGAATTAGGGTTATAAGAAATAATGGCAATTGATGATATTCATTAATATAAGGTTCGTTAGGAGCAATAAACAAAAAAACAAGAGAAGCAGTACTAAAAGTGACTGTTTAAACTTGAAATAAGAATCTCTAAGCATGCGTTTTACTTATACTATTTATAAATGTGTAACGTTTTATTTTTAATGGTTGTGTAGTGTATCGTGTGATGTGAATATAATTGTCAATCGATATTATGTGTCTGGTTGTTAGCATGCTATTGCTCTATTAAGGGAATTAGGGCTGATTTTTCAATGCTTGGATAAAACTTATCTGTCCAATAAAGTAGTACACGATAATATTAAAATGTCACGTAAACTGTCAAATACGGGCAATTAGAATACGTTTTTAAAATGGTAGTTTTATACATTATTCGACGAATAAGTTTTATCTAAGCATTGAAAAATCGGCCCTTAATAAAATAATTAATTATTAAAAAAAATACGTGTATACGCAATAATTTTGAAATTAACATTTTATCTAATTGTGAATGAGTATGGATAATATTATATTCATATACTTAATTGTTATTCTATAATTAATTTTACTAAAATTGAAACCATGAATGTGAAAAAGATTGTGTTAAATCTTAATCGAGATGTTCGATTGTTGTTAAAATGAATAGCAATATATGTATAATGTGCTCTAAAAATTGTTCAAAAGTGTCGAGATGCTAAAAATTAATTCAGTGCTTCTTAAAATATACTCTTCCTGTATTAGCTATACGAATTTAAGATATAGGCATTTTTGAGACGTGTCTATTTAATTTGCCCTTAACTATAAACAATAGAGCGGGGTAACTGTAAATGGAAACCTCGAAAGAAAAAAAAATAAAATGGATGTAGGCTGTCTTTCTATTCTCAAGTAACTAAACATGGTACACTTTTTGTAAGAGCAATACGCGGGAGAGAAAGATCTTATCTCTCTCTTTCTTACCTAGAGATACATGTATCTTTAATACTATGCTTTTAACTTGCCCGCTAATATTGAGTACATTTCTCAATTTTGTATATATGTGATCAAGCGCGGATCCAGGGGGGGGGGTCACGGGGTCATGACCCCCCCCTGGGCTAGGTCCACGACCTAAGTGGACCACTAATTTAATATTAACTTTTTTAAATTAACAAATTAATACTGTTCAATATGATGTTTTTATTGAATTTTGAGACATAAAAGTAATATAGAACAATTAAATCAATTACAAACGGTAACGGAAGAGAATATAACAAAAATTATAGAAAAAGTTTATTAGGGTCGACCTGTGGTCGTAATTTAAGGACAAATAACAGGTTTTTCGATTTAAAAAAAACCATAACTGCGGAATAAAGTGTAATGGTAAAGTTGAATGTAATGAATTTTTTTTCTACAACTTTTGTTGTTACACTTTTCACACAAAACCTCAAATATCGAAATATCCCAGTTCGTGGATAAGACATAAAATAGCAATTTTTTTTTTCAAATGAACACTAATAAAATACAGTCAAATTACAACAAAAAATCGGCCAAGTGCGCGTCCGACTCACGCACCGAGGACTCCGAGCAAACATATTTTTTCATTATGTTGTATCTTACAATTTTGTTTAAAGGATTTTTTTCTTTATCTGTGCTTGTAAGTGCTTAAGTCGTTGCCTTGGTCGTTGCTTTTAACAAAATTTCAAGACTGTGTTCACGGGAAGTACCTTGTAGGTTTTGATTGATGATTCCCTTGCAAGTAGTTGCGAATTACAGAATATGCGGCTCTAATTGCTTTTTCTTCAGATTGCGATGACATAGAATTTGAATTAAATAACAGATTTAAGTTATTATAGACCTGAGTTCTGATGTGAATATCAATTAAAAACATGGAGACGTTCATGAATAAAGGGATTGTAAGTTTAAAATTATTTAAAAATATATTTTTATTTAATTTAATTAAATAATTTTCGCATCGCAGGGTTTTCGCAGTTATTACTACATCTGTGCTATAACACGATACTTTTTACTCGATTTCAAGACTGTGTTTACGGGACAGGGTGCTCCCTGCAGGTATTGATTCCCTTGCTAATGTCGAAATCCTACGGTCTACGGTCCCGACCGAAACGTTTTAGCCAACGCAATCAAAAGATGCAGCTGTAATTGCTGAAATTTTTCGACACTCCCTAAGAAATCAAAACCTACAGGGTAGTTCCCGAGTACACAGAGTCATGAAATTTAGTACAATCAAACGTCTTATAACGCAGACTAGCTTACCGCCCGCGGCTTCGCCCGCTTTCTCTAAAACCTTATAAATTATATACTATTCCTCTTGAATCACTCTATCTTTAAAAAAACTGCATCGAAATTCGTTGCGTAGTTTTAAAGATTTAATCATACATAGGGACATAGGCACAGAGACAACGACTTTGTTTACTAATTGCGAAAAGCATGAATTTTTCCTTAGATTATAATATAAAAAAATAATTAAAAAAAAAATTTAACTTACAACCCTGTTACTCATGAACGCTGACATGTATTAACTTGATATTCATACCAAAAACTCAAGTCTAAAATACCTTTACGCCTTAATAAAATCAAACTTCTATGTCAACGAATCAGAAGATACAGCCGTAAATGCCGAAAAATTTCGCAACTTTCGACATTCGCAAGGGAATCAAAACTCAAAACCTACGGGTACTTCCGTAAACTCAGAATCTTGAAATTCGGTACAAAGCAACATCTTATAGTACAGATACAGGAATAATTGCAAAAAATATGTATTTTTCAAGTTTGTCTGCCTGTGAAGACCCTTTTTCTCAGGAACGCGTGGAAGTATCAATCTGAAATTCATACCGAATACTCAAATCTACAGTTCCTTATAGCTGTGAAAAAATCTAATTTATAAGCCAACGCAATCAAAAGATACAGCAATTTATGCCGTAAATTATCGCAAATTTCGACATTATCGCAAGGGAATCAAAATCTATAGGTATTGTACTACTTCCTGTGAACACAGAGTTCTGAAATTTGGTTAAAAGCAATGTCAGCACAAATGGAGGAAAAATTGCTAAAACATACATTTCATGCTTAATATCAACATTCGCAAGTGTTGCCAGGAATCAAAACCTAAAGGGTACTTCCCGTGAACACAGAATCTTGATATTTAATCTTTATTGTACGGAACTCTTGGTTCGCCAATCCGACTCGCACTTGACCATTTTTTTAAATCTACGTATCAATTAAATTACCAAAATATAGCTTTTGAAAATAATTGACCACGTCTATGTGACCCCCCCCTGGCACTAAAGCTGGATCCGCCCTTGTATGTGATTGTATGAATATTATGCTTTTTGTTATTTGCAAAGCACAAAACTCTTTATTTATATTATAATACACCAATGATACTTAAATATATGTAGTACAAAGTATTCCTATTTATTCGTATGTTTTATTAAACGCATATTCTTTTAGGTTGTATTAAGGATACAATTTTATGTATGTATATGCTACGTCCACACTGAGTGTGAATGTATACGATTGAAAGTGGTTCTGTGTGGACACACCATTATATTGTGCTTGTAATTTATATTTAGCAAATTAGCAATAATAGTCCTTATGTGACAAATTTTAAATGCTTATTCTAAGATGTCAATGCGTTTTAAATTGATTGATGGGGATTTCTCTTTTGTCATGTTTATATATCTACTAGATAGTAATTAAGAAAAAAAAGCAATATCTTCAAACATACAATTTTTGATGTTGAATTTGTAGTAAATCTACTTTTTTTGTACAAGAATCATAAATTATTAGCATTAGTGAAATGTGCAAACAATGTTTTTAAGTACGTAATATTTTAAACATCAAGAAGAAACAAGTACTTGAACAAGAGTATGTTATACTCAAATTTATCTATGTAACAATAAATATTGCTTCCATTTGCAAACTTTTTTACAATATAACGTAGATATTACACATTTAATCTCATACAGAAAACAGGACGTATTATAAATTTATAAGAATTAAGAAATTTATTCATTTTCTATTTATTGGGTAGATTAATAATTTGTAAACTCAAACATAATTTAAATTTTGATCTTGTTTTTTCATTTCAAGGACACATAATTAAATTATAAAATAAGAAACGCAATAGCAAGAAATACTTTGAACAATATACTTAGTAAAAATAGTTACATAATAACGTTTTTCAAAACTTTCAAGTCCGATCCGTTGTCATTATATCTCTTTGGGTCACATTTTAATACATTTTGTATGGATATAATTTTAAAACTTCGCTCTTATTATCTGTATAGCTTCCAATATATATGTAGAAGCCTTAGCTTTCTATACGCTGGTCAATTTAATAAACTATGAATACTCTTGGAACCTGAGAATTACCTGATTGTAAGTAGTTTCTGGTAGAAGTAGATATTAGGATATTCGAATAAAAATCATTGAGATATACATATATGGAGACGACACCGCCTACATCACTTATGTTCCGCTCAACATACGCCACATGACGTATGTTGAGCGGTTTTTTTTAATGGTTTTAAAGTGAAACGCATCAAATATGCCTTCGTGTGTGTTACGATATTGCACAAATAATACAAATAATACAAATAATACGGAAATGTGCAAAGGAATAACTTTCATCGGTAAGAACCTAACTAGATAATAATTTTTAAAACTTAGTTAGAGCAAAAAAATGGCGCACAGATTTTGTTCGTGGTGTCTCCTCCATACGTATAGTAATATTATCTCAATGATAAAAATGTTTATTGTCCTGTTATAATCTGAATAAAGGTTTAATCTAAATTTTTAACATTTTTAAAATATATAACCGAATAGTTACATGTACCTGTAAAAGTAGTTCTGATATAAATTGGTAATATAATACGTTACGTATGTAATAGTCAATAAAATTATATAACTTTATTTAATCTTTGCACAATATAGCTGTGAGCTTATCCACATATTAATTATGCACAAATAAGTATTTATTAGCATTCCCCTGTATTATTAGTATGATAATTATTATCGATATATCGACGTTTTTAATATTAAATCGTATTTATTGTATTGTTAAATTTTGTATAGGTAGTGCTTCTAAGTGAATGTTAGAGGGATTTGTATCTATGTGATAGATTTTAGAATCCATTAATTTATTTGCGAATTATCAATGTAGGTACCTATGTATTGTGGTCTCCAAGTAAAGAGTTTCGGTGAGATTGTCTTCTGTTTAACTACGTCTTATCACATTTATGTATAGAGAAGTCATCAAATACTTAAGTATATTGATGTATAATTTATTTATTATTTATTATATTATAAGTGTTCAGAATTATTGCTTATTTTGTCTGACTTACATAAAAATAATGTTTTGTATACTTTGTTAAATAATTCTAATTTTTGTCTGATTGAAAGCAAAACTGTGAAAAATTTATTAAGAGGAAATGCGTTTGGTATTTTCGCCATAGAAACGCTCTTACCTGTTTTCTCCCTGGATATTGATCACTAAGCAATGATTTTTTACAGAAGAACACAGAACAGTAAAAACATATAGAAGTGCTGTAATGTCTAATTAGTATGAAAACCAGTGTCGCCAAACCCACACATTTAAACCGATAGTTATACAGTACACTACAAGTAAACTATGCCTTTGATTGGACAGCTTAATTTGAGTAAAAACTGACTTAGGTTATAAATTCAGCAATTCAATATGTACCCTAACGCACCATGTTACGGTTTATTTTAGTATAACATCCCTAGGTATATTAGCTGTTTTGTTTCTCATTGCACAGAAATTCCAAATTCGAAAACATTCAGCTACTCCACAACAGAGGGCGTTAGTTTTCGATAGATATAAATTTGAAACGCAACACATAGAGATAAGGTTGAAATTTGTGTCACTCAACATTAATGACATTAGCTTGATATTTATCTGATGCTATGCTCTGAGGGATGTCAGCCTTGTTATCGATAATTCACAAATAAATATTTTTTGTGTATTTTTTTTTCTTTCTTTTATATGAGTATAGTATAATGCGTCACATTTTGGAGTATGTTTATTACTACTAAGTACGTCTTTTTATATTATTATTATTAAATAAAAAACGGAATAGAATAGTATAAATCTATATTTACAAAATACAAACAGAAAATATGCATTATTTTAAATCTTGGAACTGCTGTAGGTTTGATGTATCGGTGGCCTTTGTTAGACCGCTTAGTACTGTTCGGCATCCAGTTAACTCGTCACGTTGCATTTATCCATTTCTCTTTTAAATTAGCCTCTTTGGGAAATCTATAAATAAATTAGACAAATGAAAGCTAAGGAAAAATAAAATAAAATTTAATATTTCTAATGTTTGTCTTTTCTAAAGTATCGATACTGTCGATATGCACCACAAGCATCACTAAAGCGAAATTCGTTTGTTTATTGCAATAATATTCCAGAAAGTCTTGTTTGCTGTTCAATCTATAATAGTACTAATTTCTTATGGATTAAGGTTCATTTTGACTAGATATTTGTATACAATT
Organism: Colias eurytheme; assembly: GCF_061535395.1. Classification (NCBI taxonomy): domain Eukaryota; kingdom Metazoa; phylum Arthropoda; class Insecta; order Lepidoptera; family Pieridae; genus Colias; species Colias eurytheme. Next base: position 4,237,671 of record NC_142980.1, read on the forward strand.
TTGACAAATTACGACAAGCGAAGTTATAACATAAAATATAATTAAAATAAATTAAAATAAGACTTACCGACGGTATGAAATGCCTTCATTGCTGATATTATTTCGTCTGCTATCATTTTTGCACTCTTTATACCGAACAACACGTCCTAATTAATGAATAAATATGGAAAAAAGGTTTGACAGCTGACAACCGACTCGAATATTTTTCTGCGCACAACTGAGAGCAAGTTAGGTGATCTAAACTTATCATTGACACGTGGGCCACGCCCACATCACACTTCTATCTACTTTACTGTTCTGTGCAGAAGAATAATTAATTACCAACTTCTATGCTCTATGTTTTATTTTTCATGACAATTTATAACACAAATTGACAAATAATGAAAAAACAAAACATAGGGCACAATAGCCTTCTTAAGCCGGCTACTCACGTACCTGCCACAGGGGCAATATTGGAACAATATCGGTTGCACGGCGGTTGCAGCAATTTCAGCTGTTCATTCTCCTTGCTTGCCTACATCACAATTGAGGACCCTCAAATATTGCCCCTGCTGCAGGTACGTGAGTAGCCGGCTTTATTCAGTTCATAAAATATAACTTATATTGGTCAATTAGAGGAGGAGAACAATAGAATCATTTAACGAGTTTAAACGCTTTCTTGTTTTTTCTAACTATACTTATAAATTATCTAAATACTTTATAAGTTTGTTTGCCGCATTTCCTCTCAATATGCAAATGCAAAGACTAAAGGAACATGGGTGTTCCGTGTTGGTATGGAAAGAACATTCACTTAGAATATCTCGATATATTTACATTAAGCTTAGCGATGTCATGAATCTCCTTAAACTATGACAATGGATGTATGGTAGTGCCCAATAAAAAGCCCGAGTGAAAAAGTTGTTTTATTTATTATCTCTTACATTTTGTATTATTGAATTGTTAATTTCATCGAATCCTAGAGGAGGTTATAGATCCTATATAGGTATATGAAAATAAAATGCATATCATTATATTAATAATTAATAATTGTAATGTATGTACAATTTTTTTAATTTATTTGTATGTATTGTAAAATACTAATGTATTTTTATATTATTAACGTATCTTGTTTTGTAATATGTAGTTGAACTATATTAAAAGAGTTATCAAAATTCGTTCACAACGGTCAATCGCTTACCTAATAATATAATTACAACATTAAAGCCAGTGTGTGTGCATGTTAACAAAGGGAATGGATGAATGGCCATACAAATAATATTCTTAAGTTTTTAGTTACAAGTATTAGAAAGAGTTTATTGTTTATGCTAACAAAGAGATGACGTGTAAATCACAAATCGGTTCATCTAAATTTCGAACACCAAACTACTCTAAAATTGGTTTGGAAATGAAATTATAATTATATTGTGGAAATTATAATATCTTCGAATATCAGAAGACTAAAGTAATGGACCTAGTTGTAGAATGAAAATAAACGATCCCTATATCATCACGTTTTATTTCATAATAAGTAGGTTTTATATTCATAATGCTGCATTTGTATACTTTTTAGGATTATTCAAATGTCATCAGCGTTGGGCGTGTTTTTTTAATCATAAAAGGTTTAGGTAACCCTTTTCGCGTGTGGTCAAGAAGATTATGATAAAAAAATACATATATGTATATGAAAATGTTGTGTGGTTTTATGAAACCACGGTAAAAGTGAAACTGTTCGAACGGTTCCGAACACTGCTTTGTGTAGCGCATGTCGCGTGACGGTCGGCTGCGATGTGATGTGTACACGCGACATGCGCTACACAGACCAAAAAGTTTGAGACGATGTAATAAAAGTTTCACTTTAAAAATACGTGAGTTTGATTATTGTTCTCTGAAATATCTCGTTCAGGGCGCAATTTTTTTTGTTAAAAACTTAGGTACCGGTACGGCCCTGTTAATATGGTGGAAACAGAACTGATACTAAATATGTACCTATATGGCCCTTATGTTATTTGATGTTAAATAATAACGATTGCTACGCATACAATAACATAACTAGAACATAGGTAGATATAACTAGGTAATATATAAAATATAAATATATGCAAGGTTTTATGCGTAAAATCTGAGTGGCGTTTGATTATTTTATACTTTCTTAATTCTTACGTAAAAAAATGATGAATAGTTGTAGATGGATAATTATTATTTTTTTATAGCTTTACGCTATAATTATTAAAACCTAACGAATTGAAGCCGTATAGGTACGTAGGCAAATTAGTAGATTTCCCTATTTCTATGCATTGTAAATTGTAATAATTTCTGGAAATTTCTCAATGTGTAAAAATGTGTACCAGGCATTTCGAAATTTAGAACGCGACACTAAAATAATATTTCACAAAGCAGTCGTACTTCAAATACAAATACTTTTTAATGAAGCCACGGCATATCCTCTCGGGAAATGCGGAAAATGTATCTAATTCCGGAACTTATAGAGTCGAGTTTTACTTGAAAAGACGAAGAAACAGGTTGCTCATAAGGAGGTACAATGTAAGTCGCAAATGTATTGACAACTTCATAAGGCATTATTAAGAGAAGTGTTAGAAAGGCTCTATAATCTTCTCTCTTTGAGCGAATGTAGAGAAGATGTGTGTAATACGATTCGCATTTGAGATAAAATGATTTCCCTATTTACGCGAGTGTCAACAAGAGACATATGTATATTTCCTAGTATATAAAATAAACATCCTCTTTGCAAATCTTGCCTCTAATGTAAATTACGGCAGTAGTTAGGTACCTACCCCACATTCAGGGTAGTACTTCGCTGTTCTTTTGCTACCTACTTATACTTCGTTCGTTGAACACCGTTACCGGCTGTCAAAGTGTCAACAAGTACGAAAACATACCCAGTATAAATAATTCCAGTTCAATTGTTTTAAGTGCACAAACTTTGGAAGAAATACATATAAAACATAGTGAAAGTGCCCGTGAACAATTTAAATAATAAAATTGAAGAATTATTAATGGCATATTGATTTTATAATAACAGTAATTAAGAGGTTATACCGTTATAACATCTGATTTGATTCAATTGACAAGTCAAGTCATAATAGCGACAGTTGTCTGTTTTTGACACCTATCCGATTTCAATCACAGGGGTTGCCACAAGTTGCATAAAATTACCCAAATTTATAAATATTAAAATGAATGAATTTGAAAAACTTTTTGATAAACTAAGGATGGAGATGCAGGAACAGACAAAGAATATAATGTGCAGAATCGATGAAAAACTCGGCCCGGTTTTACAAGAAATTACCAATTTAAAAATGGAAAATCAAAATTTAAAAGCCAAAATAGATTATTTGGAAAGAGAAAAACGTCAGAAAAATATTATAGCTTTTGGAATAAAAGAAGACGAAACCTCAAGTATGGACCTATTAAAAACAACCATCAATTTAATAACATCTGGAACTGCAATTGATTTAAAACCAAGTGATATTAACAAAGTACACCGCCTTGGTAAGAAAAATTTGCAAAGTGATAAGCCTCGCCCAGTTCTTATCTCTTTCTTGAGTTTATGGCAAAAAGAACAAGTAATACAGAGCAAGAAAAAGATTAAAAACGTTTACATTGTAGAGGATTACCCAAAAGATATTTTGGATAAAAGGAAATTATTACAACAACAACTAATTGAAGAAAGGGAAAAAGGAAGATACGCAGTGATAAAATACGATAAACTTATAGTACGTGATAACAAAAACAAGAATGAAAAACGTAAACGTAATCGATCAGAATCACCAAATAAAAACATCCCGGACAACAAACAAAAACTGACAGAAATATCTAAGTCTCACAGGAAAAATGCTTTCGATATTATGAGAGTAAGAAGCAACTCTCTCTCCACTATCCCCTCTTCTGCAAAAAACTAACAAAACCCCGACAGCTGGTTACAGACCAACTACAAACTAGAAGAACTTTTAATATAGCACTCCCCAATCCGGCTTGTCACCGTGGGGTTTCAGACTACAACCCTCCAAACCAATCAACCGCATCCTACAATAAAACTTTAAATTATAGAAAATTCAACATTGCCACATTTAATGTCCGCACTTTGAGAACTGAGGAACGCCAAGCAGAATTTGAACTAGCCATAGAACAAATACGTTGGGACATAATAGGTATCTGTGAAACAAAAAGAAACGAAGAAGAATTGTTAGAAGTAGAAGGTAAATATATATTTTTCAACAAAGGTAAGGAAAAAGGAAGGAATGGCGTTGGATTCTTAATAAATATTGCTCTTAAAAAGGAAGTAGTAGAATTCATAGGAATATCGGATAGAATAATCATGTTAAAGATAAATATACCAGGTTACAGCAAAATGTGGACAATTGTACAGACCTACGCCCCACACGAACAAACTGATAGCGAAGAAAAAGACAGTTTCTATAGATTATTAACAAATGCATTAAAAGAAACACAGTACGACAATTTAATAATAATGGGAGACTTCAACAGTCAATTAGGTCAAAAAACAGAATCTGAAAACGAGATTATGGGCCCTCATACTTACGGTAAAAGAAATGATAATGGAAAAAGATTAATCAACTTTGCATTAGAATTTAACCTGAAAATCATGAACACACTATTTAAGAAGAAATTTAAGAGAAAATGGACTTGGATATCCCCGGACGCCAAAACCTGCAACGAAATCGATTTTATACTCACAAATAAGCCACAATATTTTGAAAACGTAGAAGTCATTAATACACTTAACTTTAACTCAGACCACCGATTGTTGAGAGGTACAATAAAATCAATAGAACCAAAAAGGTCAAGAAAATTCATAAAACAAAACTATGAGAAAATTCCACCAATTCCAGATGATGTGTTGAAAAGTTTTGGCCATACACTCAATAACGAAATGCAGATAAATAGCGATAAATCAGTCTTATTCAAATATAACGTATTAGAAAAGAACCTTATAAAATTAAAAGAAAACTTGATATCTGTGAAAGTTAAGAGAGATAAAGTGGGGGACGAAGCAAGGAAACTTTTGGAAACTAGGAAAGAACTATTAAAAAATCGAAAATCCAACAAGAAAGAAATACAAGACATTAGTAAACAGATCAATAGGAACATAAGAAACTTTAAAAAGAAAACAAAAATTAAACTAATACAAGAGCAAATAGAAAAGACGGGTGGAGTGAAAAAAAGCACAAAAACTTTTAAGTCAAGACAAAAATTGGATACCTAAAATAAAAAATACAAAAACTAACACGACAAGCTCAAATAGAAAAAAGATTTTAGAAACTGCTACAATATTCTACGAAACACTATACAAGGACACCGCTACATTACCTATAGAAAATCAAGTTTATAACATGGATGAAGAAAATGGAGAAATACCACCGCTTCTAGTAAGTGAGGTAGAAAAGGCCCTATCATCCCAAAAAGACGACAAAGCACCAGGCGATGATAAAATCAGCAACGAAATTTTAAAGAAGACTGCATCAGAGACTCTCCCGATTATTACCCATTTATTTAACGAAATATATCAGACTGAACAAATACCTAAACAGTGGACCGACACAACGATTATCTTACTGCATAAGAAAGGAGACAAACAATTAATAGAAAACTACAGACCAATAAGTTTAATGCCTAACCTATACAAAATATTTGCTAAAACAATCCTAAACAGAATATCAAACACCTTGGATGAATCACAACCTCGAGAACAAGCTGGCTTCAGAAGCAATTATTCAACACTTGATCATATTTTTGTTATTAAACAACTTATAGAAAAATGTAATGAATATAATCAACCTTACTATATAGGATTTGTAGACTACAGCAAGGCGTTTGATTCTATAAGACATGATTATCTTTGGGTGGCATTAAAATTACAGGGAGTCCATCAAAAATATATAAACCTCATCAAAAACATCTACAGTCACATTTCGGCTAAAATTAGGCTTGAGAGAGTTGGAAGAGACTTTGAAATACAGAAAGGGGTGAGACAAGGGGATCCCATGTCACCAAAACTATTCTCGGCTGTTCTTGAAGGTATTTTTCGGAATCTCGACTGGGACCTTTGTGGTATAAACATTAATGGCCAGCGCCTACACCATCTAAGATTCGCAGACGATCTCATTGTAATAGCCGAAACACCTGAAACTCTACAAAAAATGTTACAACAGCTTGCCGACCAAAGCGCAAAAGTAGGACTTGTAATGAATACATTAAAAACAAAAATAATGACGAATAGAACTAAAATTCCAATAGAAGTCCACAACAGGTACATAGAGTATGTAGAAGAATATCTTTATCTGGGACAGATCATATCTTCCAATGATCTTATGACAAAAGAAATAGAGCAAAGGGTAGCAAGTTCTTGGAAACGATTTTGGTCCTTGAAAAATATTTTTAAAAACGACGATATCTGCCAGACGTTAAAGAGTAAGGTTTTTGATACATGCATACGCCCAGTGATGACTTATGGTTGCCAAACATGGTGTTTAACCAAAAAACAATTACAAAAACTAAAGGTGTGCCAACAAGGAATGGAGAGAAGCATGTTAAAAATTAAAAGACGCGACAAAGTAAAAATAACCAATATTAGAAAAAAGACGAAATTGCAAAGCATTGTAAAGACAGTCAAATCTCTAAAGTGGCGTTGGACAGGGCATATAATGAGGAATAAACAAGGAAAGTGGACTAAAGATCTCTTGGAATGGTATCCCAGGGAAGGAAAAAGGAACAGAGGGAGACAAAAAATTAGATGGGAAGATGATTTAAAGGAAATTGTAGGAGGAGTGACCTGGAGAAGAATAGCACTTCAAAGGCAATCATGGAAGAGTTTGGAGGAGGCTTTTGTCGAAAGACAAGCAAGATACCCAGAAGAAACCTAGTTAAGCTATAAATTATTGTTACTTGTAAATTTCTTGCAATAAAGGCTTTCATTCATTCATTCATTCATATACTTCGTTCGAAACAGTCGTAAATTCTATAGACATACTTTGTACCTACCTATATTATGCTACTGGTACAAAAGTAACGGAGTATTCATCTTCCTATGTATAACCTTTTGATATATTAATATTTATTAACACCTAAAATTGAATCCATGATCTTGAACATTACTTACGAAATTGCTACGGAATAATAATCAAACTAATCTTTGAAACCGCTATACCTGTATCAAAATCAAATAATGTAATATTATCTCGAAATTATCTCCGATCTACGAGCTCACTTAACTGAAGATACCGTACGAAAATTACGTTATATTCCATATAATATCGGCACCCTTCAGTCGCGTTAGATTGATGTATAGTATACCCGTATATAATATATTAATCTAGTGGCACTTTCGAGGCATCTCCGTAGACACCCAATGCTCTCAACTAATGTTATATCTCCTACATTATGATTATGCGTCTTCTATAAACCATTAGTTGGGGCAGAAAGCTATTTGCGTCGACAAATACAATAACCTATACTTACTGTAATACCAAAGAGCAATACTCTTACTTCCATTGATCCTATACGATTGCGTTGCTACACAAACCTTTTAAGCAAGCAGTAATACTATATTTTGGTACGTCGAGCCCACTACCATTATCTTAATTGGATTCCTTTCGGCTTTGCAATGGTTTCCACAAAATGAACCAATATTGTATTGGTAATTGTTTTTTAATTCTTAGTTTGATCAAATAGAACGGTCGGTGGCGCTTGAATGCTGGTTATTAAGTTTATATATACAATAATCTAAATCTACATTAATTGTCTTCAGTTATTACTATCAAATTAAGTAAGTAGTTATTGTTTATAAAATTTTAGTTTAAATTTAAGGTATGGTCTAAAATAATGAACACTCTTTTAATGATGATCTTAGATAACAAATGAGTATGTAGCCGACTCCTTTAGACTCAATTATATCTCTGCCCCCCACAGACATGTATATTAGTAGACTAAGCGAGTGTACGTACTTCCCGTGTCCAAACTACGTTTATGAAACTTACTTGACGCTGGCCTACACTCAGTCCGCGCTTACAGTTCGCCAAGAAAAGACGTGAAGCTGAATAAAGTAAAATGCCGAATTGCGCCGTTATAAACTGTAGAAACTCCACAGCTGTGAGTGGCCGAGTTAGCAGAGATGTTTCCTTCCACCGGTAAGTAATTTTCTAATCAGAATATGCACTATTTATTTTAAAATCAAATAAAGAATATCTGTGGAAAACGATCGTGACAAACACGGATACCAAATCATACGAAATGATTCGGAATACATTGCGGCTTTTACTTGGCACGGTAAAGATCGCGTCGTATGATAACAAGCAATGAATAGCGTCTTCTCATTTTTCTGTTCACATTTTTCTGTCCAATTTTGTGGTTAGTGATGTTCATTTGATGCAACAGTTCTCGATTCTAATCGATTTTATAATCGGACAGAAAAATGATAATTTGAAGGAGCAATTTTTCAGAAAAAAAGGCATAGATTTTTTTTGTCATTTAATACGACTTGACCTAGAACTTTTAAGTATTTTAATACAAAGGTACTAAAAATAAATATTATGACATGGACGCCATTAGATAAAGTGTCATCTTGGGAGTTTTTTAAGAAAACTCCTTATTGCTTAGACTATGTTTGTTTTTTCAGTTTTCCAAGTAACCCGAACATAAAAGAAAAATGGATCGACGCAACGGGACATTGGTTGGAGATTGGTTTCCAACAAAATATAGCACAATTTGCTCTAAACATTTTAATAAAGCCAGCTTTGTTGAAGGAAAAAAGCTTCGACTATTGACAAAAACAGCCTATCCGACAATTGATATACTGAAAACGATAGTTGATGAAGAGGTTAGCCTAATCGATTTAACGTAAAATGAAATTACCATCACTAAAAAGCGCTCGTGACGTCATAACGCGTCAAGGTCAGTACAAAAAATATGACACGCTTGGTTTTCATACAGATCGCGGTACTTGCGTAGTCTACTTTAATATACATGTCTGTGCTGCCCCCCTATGCAAGTGGCTTTCTGTTAGCGTAGCGTTCAATAGAATAGACTACGTATAATATATGAGATTGACGTAAGCTGTAGATAAATGTACTGTCTACTAAACCGGAAATTATTGAGAGAAACCCGGACAATATAATTATAAAACAAAGTCTGTCCCCTCTGCTTAGATCGGGCAAGCTGCGGAAAGAAATCTAGTTTTCTTAATAAACTGTAGACTTACAAGTAGAAGACGGGCACTACCCATACCCTAATACCGACGCGATCGGGTTAAAACACCAATACTTATCGTTCTTCATCGTATTTTGAATATTATAGATATATTTTTGGTGATGGTCTTTCTAATTGTGATCATTGAGTGATGGATAACCTATTCTTAATTTAACTTGTAGTAAAATACAATTGCATACAATTTTAATATTAACATTTTTATAATATTAGAAAAAATTCCTTTCAAAAGTGTTTTTATAAAATAGTTTAGCGCAGAACACATTCGTTAGAACCAGAGACCGTGTAGAATGAATCGGGTCAGTTAACGATTTGAAAAAAATTGAAATGGTCAAATATATGTGAAAACTGAAAACTATTAACTATACATATAAATAACATGTGTTTTTATTTAATATAATAAAATGCTTGTGTTGTTTTTAAAAGTTTGTTCTTACTATTTTAACCCTTTGTTTTTAGTCTAGGTACCTATACTCTATCATGTACTAATTTCATCTCTTTGTTTGGAAAATATTTTGAATGAATTCCTTTTAATAATCACTTCTGACAGGCTTCTATTTTCGTTTTTTGCTTTTATAAGAACTAAACATAGTTGTTTACATGATACCGATTATTATGGTAAGGGCCAAGCGATCACCACCGCATATAAAAATTGTAGAGCCTCTGCAAATGTGATGCCCACTTTTAAGGAATGTACAAGGGAGAGTAAGGAGAAGGAAACTGGCCTGTGCCCCCCCCCCACTCACCGTACAAAAAGCAGTAGAATTTACGTGCTACTATTTCACACCGGTCTTCCGTGGGGCTGTGGTACCTTCCCCGGTGCGAGCTAGCCCAATTCGTGCCGAATCATGCTCAACTACCACAATAAGAAGTATTATGTATAAGGTACCTACAAATTTCAGTTCTGTAATACATTTTATACATTGATTTTCCATTTCAATCGATATAAGATGTCAAAGTATCTTACCTACTTTAAGGCCCTTAATACTCAAGAAGAGCTAGAACACACAGTTAACTTCACGGGTTCCTTGAAATCTTTGCTAATGGGGTACTAGTTTGCCTCAACACGAATCGGGGTCACGTATTCATAGTTTTACAGTATTCATGTTTCTATGACGAACTTTAGGTGAATCTTCAAAGTGTTTTCTCATTCTTACATTATAGCCAATTTTGTTTGCAGCAAGCAATGTAATTGTCCGTAATAATTAGTCGTAGTTATTTACTTTGTGGTGATGATGAATGAAAGTTTTTTGATTATATTAGATAGATGTGCACCTAAAAAGCTTCTTTATAAAATTAATAATTAAAACTAGGTATTTATAAAATCTAGACATATCAAAGACCACTTGAAATCTATCTATAAATTGAATGGAGTAAAAGTTCGTAAGTTCAACAGTATGGCTTAGAGGAACCAGCCCAAATCTTAGATATTCTTCGCACGGCCGGCGTCCCGATAATCTGTTATTTTATTTGACATTGCCGACGTGATATCTCCCTGCAACATTTTACTTTCATGTGCTGTATAAAGAAAACTATAAAAAATTCACTATGTAATTTATGGTATTTGGGATGGAAACGAAAGTGAGATACAACAGAAAGTGACGTTGAGGATGAAATACAATACCCTTTTTGGTTATATTTTGTTTAGATTAAAGCTGAGGAAAAACCGGACGTAGATCTTTTTGTCGATATTACGAATCTTTGTATAAAGAAGTGTTTAAGATTGATAAACCGAAATGTTTGAAAGCAAAAATCACCCGAGTAAAAGAGTTTAGCCAAAAATATTCCCGGCTGAGTCAAATCAATCAACAATTTCTAAAGATTCACGAACCATACTGGGAACGGTTACAATTGTTTCTAATTTCTCCTATTGTTACTGAAAATTTAAGACCCGCTCAATTACTTCTCAATGTGAACAAAGTCCTTCTAATATCACAATCCTTTTAAGAACCGAGAAAACAATAAGACTGGAAAGAAAATTGGACCTTTTCTTACGTCTATACCTACTTATACTGTCCCTAACTTGTAACTAAGATAAATTTGGCAGATGCCCGAATGTAGGTACCGTTCCCTCAATTAAGCAATTAGAAAAGGTTTACCCTTTCAAGATTCAATAATGCTTCGTTATAAAGGCGCACAATGTCGCTCTAATAAATGTGAGTGCATTTAAACTCTTTTGTTAATCCTGACTAAAATAACTACATACTTTTTAAGCTATTGCATAGCTTCTATTGCGGGCCTTGAGCGCGGGGACCGAATCCAGAAATTCCGTAACGAAAAAACCTCACGCTCTCCACTCCGACGGGCGCGGAGGTGTGGCTTGAAGGAAGCTTGAAGGCATAGCTTGCAATAGCTTTACCGCGGCTGCGGCAGTCCCCGAGTGCCACACGTATTTTTTTGATAAAGTCACGATTTAGAAGAGAAAGATTTTTAGGTAGCTTCATCCATATTTGTCATGATGATAAATAGAATAGCTATCTTCATGCACAGTTCGTTTATTAAATCTTATGTTGTAAGTAGTATAGGCGCAGTGGTCAGTAACAAATTCGGCGTTTAATAAAGTTTATATGGAAATTGAGGGGTTCATGTCAAAGTTACAAGCCTTTAAGAAGTTGTTTCTTTCAGAAGTCGGTCACTTGCAGTTTACCTGTGTTTATTTAATGTAATTAATTTTGTAATTATTTATCGTGCCTTGAAAGTTCATAATTTCTTTGTAAATTCGTTTATTGCATGAATAATCTTACAAAGCATTTTCTCATTAGGAATTACATGAAAAGGATAGACATGTATTGCCGCTATTTAGACCATTCAGTATCTATTATAAAGGTTCTATCTACTATCTTGGTGAAATCACCATCAGATATCCTTCAAGATTCGGATATCCTTCAGATATCCTTCAAAGTTCGGTATATTGTGTAATTAATCCCAGGATACGGTTCGATCAACATTCCACTTAGCACTTGGATGCATTGCGAAATACAGATCATATGTGTATTTGCTTACAATATTGGTTATTTCTCTACTTGCTAGACTTTGTTTGTTTAAGCTTTATTGTACTTTTATAGCAATTTACTTGATTGAGAAACAATTCGTGTAAAATATTGTTTAATTGATGTGTTAGATTTGTTATTTTTTATCTACTTTTAAATTTCATCACATTGTTTTACAAAATAAAGATATTTGGAAATTCATATTATTTTTTATGTCACACTTGGAAATTTCAAAAGATACCTATGTATATTAAAATAATTTGGAAAATCCAAAAGTGCACGCCTCATAATTTTTTTTAATAAATATTTATTAATTATTATTTTTGTTTATTTAATAACAATTAAACCACATCGAATCAGACCCTGAAAAATGAAAGGGTTCTATTCCTGAGCATACTCAAGCGTAAGAGAAAAAAAAAGACTCGATTAGTAAAGTATTTCGGTCGTGTTAACAAGAAAAAGGATCCGCACATACAGACACACGGACGTCCAAGACAGAACTTTTTTAAACTGTTTTTTAACTAGTTTAAATAAAAAAATGACATCAAAAATATCATGAACGTTAAAAATAGTGTTTTTTCTTAATATGTGTGTGTATGTATTATCTTACAAGTGCAATGTATGATACATAAAGACATTTTAAGTTTGAAAAATCAGATGTTTTGCGCGAAGTGACAGTAGTACCCACCTCAACGCTTCGCTTATGAGGCGTGCAATAAAATAAACGAACAATGTTGGTAAAGTAAAAATATGTGTTTACCTACAAACATTTATAAACGTCCAATGCTATTTAGATTCCATTTGTCTCCAATTCTCGATACATAAAAAAGTGAAGTCCCTTGTCCCCTAGTGGGGTAATGGGGCGATTTTCACTGAGAATCGAACCCAGGACCCCTCGGTTCTACGCTCACGCGTCAACCACTGTACCAAGCAGGCGGTCAATTCTCAATACATGCTTTCCACGAAAAACAGAACATCAACAATATCTATTTTAAATCCAATCACCTGTAAAAACCCAAATCAAAGGGGAATGTATTTTTTTCACGTTCAAATATTTTCATTCATTCTTCATTTTATAGCGTAAATACCTTCCGTTCCACTTAATCCATTCACCGTCCATTACACAGAAAGAAGAGCAGGCGATCTCGGAAATTAATATAATCCGCCTTTAATTTTTCGTGTGATCTAAAGATTAAAGTTAGGAGGGGGACCGCCCCACAATTCTACCCTGTTCCAGTCAATTACTTTTCAAGTGTCTAAGGTATACCTGTTATAAATTCACGCCGTGACCTGCATCAACAAACCCGAATAAACTCCCCGAATTTTATCCCTCCTTTTATCTTATTTACGTAAAGAAAATTTTAAAAGCGACACGTAGTAAAAATATCAAGGGACTGTTAAAAGGTGGATTTTAGATACGTGCTCGAAATTATGAACTGCCTTTTATTTTTGCTTCATATATTATGTTAATGGCTAGTCAGTCACTCGATCGCTGTTGTTTTAACGTATGGTGCTTGTAAAATTGGTGGATTTTAGGTACTTGTGGGCCAAACCATATAAGGAAAAATGAAATGAATTTGTGTAATGAATATTAATGCTTTTAATTCACACTTTTTTTCCTTGGGGTACATGTCAATTAGGGCGTCAAAAAATAAATATTAAAAATTTATGAACATTATTCCATACCAATGCTCTATTCAGTGAAAAGAAATATTATGATATACCCAGCTGTCCAATAACCGAAAGAGTTGGACATGCGACATGCGACACATAGCGCACTTGACCAGTCGATGAATAAAGCACGGTACCTATATCGTGAGTGTAATACTGCAGAGCGTAAATGTAACAACTGAAAGAAACTTATTGAATCACGGTGGTGACTAATAAAAATCATAATTTAACAGAGTTTTCCTTCCTCACATAGAAAATCGAACAGTTATTCACCGATATCACGGGGCTCTACGTTTTATAAAATCCACTCTGAAAAAAATCACCTATGCCTCCTTTTATTTCATCAAATAGAACTAAAGGATTGTTTGTCGATGCTTTTTTTCGTCCGATGTTTTTTTGCCTTTACAAACAAAGGTAAAAGTTTCAGATGGGTGTAGAGTTGGAAAATAAATTGACAAAAGCAATGTCGGTAACTGTGACCAACGGGTTTTAGGAATTTTTCAAAAATCCCAGACGAAATAGATCACTAAATCGCCCGGGATTTTTACACGTCCAGCGAGATTTTACCTTATTCAAGAAATGATAATATTATACTTTATGTTACTCCCGTATATTCCTTAGACTACGCCTTCCTCACCTTATTATTTTTTACAAATATGTAAGATGTTTGTATAATTTTGACAAATGCGAAATATTTACTAGTTTAGGACACCTAATGCTGATTCCTTATAATATTATGCCTCGATTATGTCTATGATGTCTATGCCTAATTGGTAGATTGTTCGCCTTAATCATACTAGTGTAATCACATCACTGCACACGTATAATCAACCATAAATTGACTGCTTTTGATAATAACCTTGAAGGAAATTTCTGCAGGCTATTATCGATACTATATCCATACTAATACCGGTCAAATGTGGCTACTTGACCACATTTTTTTACTTTTTCTTAGCTAACTTATTTATATTAAACTTTTATTAACATTTTATGATTTGTTCATGTCATGAATGATTTCATCATTCACTTTTACTAGGTATTTCTTTAAATATATTGAATCTGACATTATTTACAAATAAACGTAATACAGGTCAAGTTGACACTGATGTGGTATCTTGACCTTGCACATCAGTTTTCATAGGTAGATGCTTAACATTCTTGTTTTAGGCTAAGTTGCTATTACTTTTTAATTCTTCGACTTTTTAAATATTGCAGCCCGAAGCTTTACAATAAACTGTTAGGCTCTGGCTACCTGGTCAAGTTGCCACGGGATTTGTAATGATTTCATACAAAGCATTACATGTCGGATAGGGTTGTCACAAACAAGACACAAATTTTAATGAACTATTTATTTATTAAACTAAATTTAATACATATGTATATGTATATTACTTAATACTTATAGGTATTTATTAATAGGTAAGGAAACATTTATTTTTCATTAGAAATATGCTAAATCGTTGTCATCAAAGAGAGTATAAGTATCTGGATTGTCCGAAATTTGCAGCAAATTTATTGATTTTACTATGCAAAACTCGAAACAGATAAAAAAAGGAAAAAATGCAGTCACGTTATTTTTTGTGTCAACCCTAGGCGTAGGTCAAGTTGCCACGCAGCGGTCAATGGCAACTTGACCTAACCTGAGGCATCAATGCCCAAGCAAATATTTCGACAGATGAGCCTAAAGTTGGATAGTTCCCACTGTAAAATCAATCTCTAGGGTTTATTACACAACATATCAAAACTGTACTCACCTGAGATGTGCAGTTTAAGCTCTACAAACATAATAATACTGACACCGGCAAAAGATCCTTAGTCACAGTCACACTTCGATACGTTATATTGCGAGAACCAACAGCGTTACCGCTTTAAAATTAAAATATGTTGCCAATTAATATTTTAAAAACCTACCAACATCGATACGTTAGGTCAATTTGCTTTCAATTCTACAAAATTTGATATTTTGTTGTTAAACGGAAGGTGTGGTCAAGTTGCCAAGTAAAGGTCAAGTAGCCACATTTGACGGTATTATAAATGCGAAAGTAACTCTGTCTGTCTGTCTGTTACTCAATCACGCCTAAACTACTGAACCAATTTGCATGAAATTTGGTATGGAGATATTTTGATACCCGAGAAAGGACATAGGCTACCTTTTATTGCGAAATATGTACCACGGGCGAAGCCGGGGCGGACCACTAGTACTAAATAAATAGCGTAATAAACCATTTAATACTGATTTTCATTCATACATAATATTTCATACTCTACATAAAATACATAATATAGAAATATAAAATCTGAACATGTAGACCCGGCACAGCGAGTGTTTTGGAACAGAGGCTAAGCCCGAAACCGAAATATTATATTTAAACAATCCCAAAGCACTTACGTGTTTTATTTCATTTTATACAGTCTCGTAAAATATTTAAGGAGAAGTTTAATTCACTGCCATATTTCTCGCCGATGAAAAAACATTCAATTCATTGTAAGTCGTAAATTCATTTACTTTCCGACAAGGAATAAAAGCTATTGCGAAGTTTTCTTGCATCCAAATTGAGCCTCGGAGGCTTTTCAATCCAACTTTCGTAAGAACAATTCTGGGGAAAACCAGAGAAAGGATAATATTAATGTTGGGGGCTGTGTCTTGTGCTAGTTCTGAATAAGCCTGTTGGTTGACGAGCGCCTGTGTCCATGCGAACCATTGTACAGTCCTGAACATCTATTCCTGGGGGTCCTATAAAAAATCATCAATATCGTATATATTTGTCTAGAATTCGCCTGTAAAATAGTAGTAAATTAAAAAGGTTTGTTATTACAGGTAAATCAAATCTAGCCTTAATTACCTACTTTAAATTCAAACCGTTCGACACATTAAGAATTAAGATGCTCTGGACAAGTGGAATTTTTATATGAAAATATTGCGTAATTGTCGGATTTAACGATTAAGGGTGCACTCACACACATCAGTCACCGTCACGGCACGTCACCGGACAGGATTAAAAAAAAATATGTATCAATAGTTCTAGTATGACTCTGTTCCCACACGACAGTCGCCGGCACGAAATCTATCAGTGATGTCACCGGTCAGGCACGTCAAATAATCTTTCCATACATGTATCATACTTTTATCCCCACTCACCCGGTGCCGTCACGTCTCAGTTCAGTCAGCGTCGTGCTACCGTCAATTGCTACATGTTCTCTAGCGTGACACACGTCTAATCACTGACTAACCTGATGTATGTGTTCAATGATTCAGTCAAACCGGCGACGTGACTGACGGACAATATGACGGTGACTGGTGTTTGTGGATACGTACACAAACCGTCACCGATCAGTCATCGGTGACTTGACGGTGACTGATGTGTGTGAGTGCACCCTAATACGGATTGAAAACTATATTAACATAGAATGACAGATTAAGAACTTTGAATTTCGTTTAAACGAATAGAAATTGAACAAAATATTATCACAAATCGATGTAGGATACTTACATAGCTAGAATTTATTTTATAAAAGGACAGTATCGAATTTTATTGACAAAGACATAAAACTGCTGTTAGACTTTCTCCATCCCTTAATCGTACGAACTAGTTTGCTCAAGTGAATGTTATTTACTTCGCAATGAAAAAAGGCTATACAAATAAAACAAACATCCCTTTATACGTTTAAGAAATACTCAAAAGCATCTAAACGGATGCCAGTAGCATTGAATTAGGCTGTAAATTTACGGCATCACACGAACGCAATCAAGATGAAAGCTTTGCTAACACAGATGAGGGCTCTTCACCTCCTTACGTATTATTCGAAAATATTGACCATTCTTTGTACATTTTACATTGCTTGCTTTGCATACGTGGCAACGAGTTCCACTGTCCGAGAGAAGCAATGTACACAAAGCAATTTGTTAACGTCGATATCTGTTTTATGATGGTGATAAGCGTTTAGCTCGCATCTGAAAAGGGGATCTCGATTCTCGGGTCCAAGCCATGTGTAATAATCACTAGCTGAACCAAAGCGATATTAATTTTAAAACTTTCCTAAACCAGTGCGGAGGGATGACACCAAACTAGAGTTTATGTTATAACAAACTTGAAATTAGGATTTTTAGGGTCTAATGGCTTTTTGTGACGGGTTTACTAATAAATCAAAGTTAAATTGTATCGCAGAACATTTTATGGATCCTTCGTTTATTAATACGTTGGGACTTTATGTTATGAGATGAGCACGAATTTAGATAAACACCGAGTAAGATTAAATTTGCTAAATTATTATCCAATATAGATGGAAATTATTATTGAATAACGTAATCCTAATACAATTTGCTTCATATTAATATCTATTTAGAAACGTATTGTTATATTAGTATAATCCCTATGCAATCAGACGGAGAAGAAGATTAATAAAATCACTATGAATTATTTTCAAGTAAACCGCAATGGAAGTCATCGGTTTAAAAACACAAATTCCTACGTCTTTCCGCTTATACTAATCCGTCTTTCCCTCCGCCATTTCAATAATTATTTCCATTTATTTTATAAAATGAATATTTTCAATTACTTAGTATCTCTTCAGAATGAAGCTTAGAGATTATCGTGTGATGAAAGTTCTTAAGTTATTATGGTTGAAAGAGTATGCATAAAGACTGAATGAATATTCATACATACAAGTATGATTAAATTTATTTTATTTTTATAGACATTTATTTTATTTTTATTTATTATTACACTTTAACGTGCTGGTATACAAATACATTCTTAAAACTAAAACTTATAACTAGGCGAGCCTTTTATCTTCCATTCATATTAATTGATTTTAGTGTAAAAAAGAGAATAAATTAATAATCGCCATGTAAATCTAAACATAATAATATGTTACGCATACGCAAGCTCTTCTAGCTCTGCTCAAGAAATAAATGTTTGGGAAATTCTTATATAAAAATATATGAATGGCGTAAAAGTGATAATTTGGTCTCGAATTCTATACTTTAATTCATTGAATTCTCGTCTGTCGTTAAGTCTAACTTACCGCTGTATGATTAATGGTAGTATCACGTCCATTCTAATTAAATGCCGGCAAACTAGGTAATAAAGATATATTTTATTCAGTTGACTGACCTTGCTTCGGCTTTTACAGTATATTAAAGGAAAAGTACACCATTTGAGATTTGAACTTTTCCTTTTTTTATCGTATATTAATTTCAAAACTATATCAATTAAGAAAATACCCATATTGTATGCTCGTATCAATATTGTATCTATAATTATTATGGTAAAGATTATATATTTTTTACAATAGTAAAGCCTTGGTAATAACTAATAACCAAGTTTTATAATATAAAAGTGATACGCTTGTATACGATTATTGTTTTTTCGTAAATTATTAAGTCGGGATGACCCGAGCGGGACGAGAACCTAGTGAAATGTCTAAAATATAAAAGTGGAACAAAACATGACACAACATGTAAGTTACAAATGTTTTATTGAAGTATTTATCATCTTTTACTTTTCAATTTTTACATCTCTTTTTAAGAATATGTAAACCACGAGACAACTAATGCATTCTTCAGAACATATTCATTAGGCTATCGATAGGTCCCCAAGGACAAACAATGCTCACCTAGTCAATTTAATCACGTTAATGGAGGTTTGAAACTTAGCAAATCCCTCTAACGCGCTTATGTAATTGTGAACCAGTTGCTTCAGATACAAGCGATACTAAAAGGGTTTCACTCAACAGTGGTTAGAAAGAACCGCCTTTTCCGAATGTCGGTTATAAATAAAAGTTTACACCGCATTGAGAGTTTCAAACAACTTTTAAAATATGTTTTTATTGATCCAATTTATTGCGAGTTTTTTTACTATATAAAGGAATATTATTTTAATTAGGTTTATGTCCATATTTTGAAGTTAATTGTTTGAATTAATTTGCTGTTTCAAATACTAATATAATTTGTCTATGGATACGTTCATCATCATCATCAGCTTATAATTTTCTCACTGCTGGGACACGACGTGGCTGTAATCCATCACGCTGGCCAATTGCTAGATTAAATAATAATTTTGATGTTTTGTTCTAAGTAGTGACAATATTTTGCACACACATCTTATTTCTATTTTGAGACATGTTCCAAAGGTTCTGAGTACTTAACCAGCATAACAACCAATGTTCTTGAACTTCAAAATGCTACATCAACCGTGAGGTTCTGTGCACGTGTACATCTCGCTTCGCTCAGACGATTCGAGCGATTCATACCTCAGCCATAACAACTATGTTCTCGTGAGCTTCACGCAGAATTGTTCGAAAACAAAATTAATTGTACATTCAACGTGCAGCCTGAGTGAGGCTTATTCAATTCGTAGCTGAGCAACAAGTCTATTGAAATGTTTATGTTTGCCTAACAACCTGTTGGTTTCTCCATTGATATGATGCACAGTTTGCGGTAAGACAAAAAATCCAATCATACTTTGAATATGCTTGCAGTTTTAATGGGGATATTTGGAATGTTTGGGCTCATTCTTATTGAACGATGAATGGAATAGTGTCCTATTTAATCCAATAAGTCATACTTATTCCATGTGGAGATTAACATTCTTTTGTAATAATGGTTTTAGATCCAGATATTAGACGTTGATGACATTGATTCATATCGCACAGATCAAGGCATTAGATTTACATTTTTTTATAAAACTCAGGAGTAAGAATCTTCAACAACGGTTCTTGAACTTCTCTTCAAGTCTAGATCGGCCGACGCGAGTTTAAAATCAAAGTAAGTTTTTTCTAACATAATTAATTCTATTTCGAAATCAACCAAATTATTTATAACAATCAATTTAGACTAGCTAATCAAAAGTAAAAATTGTCTTACATAATTTGTTAAAAAATTTATTCATCTAAAATTGTTTTCAAAAAGTAATAATAATAAATGACCAATTATGGCACTGGAATAGAATTCCTTAGGCGTTTGTAAAACAAAAATAAAATGAATAAAATAACAAACAACATTGACATATCTACAAAAGGTCGAACATCACTGCCGCAGGGGATTCTTCTCTAAACTCCAGGTCAGCAACATTCATATATACAGAATGAAAATTTTCCATGGAGGAAAAGTACTTTAAATACTGAAGATAGCATTTTGCGGAAAGAAAACATTCATTTATTTTTAAAAAGAATTAGAACTGCATTTAAAGATCGTCGAATACTCTACGTCCGGTAATCTCTGTTTTGCTAACTTTAGCTCCAGTACCAAAACCAAAGAGTCTCCTCTCTGTGGTGGTTCCATTAAAACGCCTTAAAATTATTTTAAATTTTTTTCTATTCTTAATAATATTGGGTAAAATTAACTCATATTGTGGTCATAGAGAACTCACACATAAATTAAAACAACTACGAAACATATTTTGAATGCATATCAAAAATATTCTAGAGCTTAAAAAATGTTATTTTTTATGTTCAAGACCTTTACAATTATGTCATTAAAATTCAAAATCCATTCAAACAACAGTATCACAGTAACATAGTTCAAGCAAAGCAGCTACTAATTAGTATCGAGAGTTGCAAATAGCAATCTTCGAACAATCGGTGCTACTCGCCCCGACTGATTACAACGCAATCTCTCGTCAACCAACTAAATTAACCGGCTCTTTAGATACATCGATAGTTTTCAATTTGAGGTTTATTTTCGTTACTGACCACATTTAAATATGCATAGGACTTGTACCATTTTGGAAATGTAAGACGTAAAAAAATTGACCGATTTTTTTGTCGTATCTTGCGTATGATGCTTAATTACTAATTACGTTATTTATTGACCTCTTGAATTTGAATGTGTAGAGAACCTTCTTGTACCTTTTTGAACGTAAGCCGTAAAAAAATAACGATTATCTTTTTCCTAATTCCTAATTATCAATATTATTATTAATTTTAAAGAAAATCTAAACAATCTCTTATTTGTTACATAACACTTTTTACAAAATCCTCTGATACTCCATCATTCACTGTATTGTAATTGAAGATTCGCACATCAAGTATGTAACATTCATTCATCCTCATAAATGTTAGCATATTTTATTATAGTCGTAGAGGATATTACTTCGAAATGAAATATTAAATGCATTTACTATGCAATTTTAGTAGCGTGATCGAAATTCTGCTCAATATTTGATACCAATTTCATCATAAAATATTTGGATCTAACTCAAATGTGTTATAGCATTGACTACGGAAATAATGATGTAAGATATTGATGAAGTCATTATCATATTATCAGAAAACTACGATAAATATTGACTGTGACATTTTTTTTTCTTATTGTGATTTTGATAAATAGTGAGTATGGAATTACGCATAACCTTCGTGTGTTTAATTTTACGCGATTAATAGATTGTGTTTAAAATCCGTTAAATTCCCATTATCCAGTCTGCTGGCCATTCCAGAACAAAATCAGTAACCAATATAAAAATATCTGTGAAAATATCTTAAAGCGGCTAACCATTATTATTCTCAACAGCGAATTTTCAAGTCTCGTGCATTTTATACGATTGCAATCGACGTCCGCTATTATCGATGTAAGTTTCCGATTTAGCAAACAGAGAGGAATGAGAATTTGTTCTGAAAATGGCCATGCGAGATCTTCATGGAATTAGGACATTCACCAGCTCGTTGGTCAATAGAAGTTTGAGCCAATCGGGACTGCAAACAACGCGCAAAGTTGAACCATTCTATTGACCAATACGTAGCACAGGTAGAACTGTTTTAAAGGGATACGTTCTTATGTGAAATGGGTTTGGTACACATTTGAAAGCAATTTAAAATGGATACTGGAATATTCAGGACATCTTCGAAATGAAATGTTTACAGCTAAATGAACTGCGAGATTGGGAATTAGTAACGTGTGAGGATCCTGACCGATTTACAGTTTATGGAAACGGGTAGATTACAAATTATCGAACTAAACAGTTTAACTATATATATAAGTAGAGTTGGCTTAAAATATAGTTATACAATTATATTAGTTCTATACTAATATTATAAAGCTGAAGAGTTTGTTTGTTTGAACGCGCTAATATCAGGAACTACTGGTCCGATTTGAAAAGTTCTTTCGGTGTTAGATAGCCCATTTATCGAGAAAGGCTATAAGGCTATACATCATCACGCTAAGACCAACAGGAGTGGAGCACAGCTAGGTAAATTTTTATTACTTCGAAATACTAAAAGATGTTATGCATTACATCAACATTATTCACAGTTCCCTTTATTAGCTTCGTATTAAAATTGTTATTAGAGTAAAAGCATTAATTACGATAGATTGGTGGTAATTCAATATACAGGTCTATTAAAACTAAGTTTTAGAAGAGCTCTTATTAGTACTTGATACTCTAGAGTCTAGAATGTTCTTGAAGTATGAAGCTAAAGGTTTAACCTTTTGCAACTAATGAGGAAATAATTGAGCAACAATTTTTCATTTCATTAATTTTGTTTGAAAACCTTGCCATAATATTATATGAGTAGAGAAGTGAACTTTTGTCTTTTGACCTTAAATAACTCGATTGTTACATGATAGAAAATAATTGGGGAATAGTGTCTGATGAAAATAGTGTTTTTGAGTCTGGAATATTATGTATGTTAAGTAGTAGTTTTCATTTTAGTTTAGAGTTAGTTTGTACAAATAATATGTATTTATTAAGTCTAAAGGTAAAATAATAATATGGATTGCTATTCTATTAAAAAGTCTTGTTCCTTTGTGTATGCAGATTTAGTTTTCTATGACCGCATTCTCATTACATAGAATTTGAACTCGCGCGACAAGAGCCCTTATGTATCTCTGAGTTAAGGTCGAGTTTCAATTGTATAATTAGTGCATTTCTTTGTCTGGGAAGATATCACTTACATGCTGAAGGTCAAATTGCTTTTTTTAGCTTTGTGTACCGAATTACCTCCTTAAAAACGTTCTTTGGGAAAAAAGAATATGCTGTAGTTAAACCTGACTATAGATATTGTCCATACTAATATTTTAAATGCGAAAGTAAACTTGTCTATCAGTTTGTTTGCATGTCTGTATATATATCTTCTTCACGTCTCACTAAACCGATGAATTAAATTTGATACAAATATAAAGTCACCAAATTCACAAGGGAATGGGAACTATGCGGGTTTTCCTTTGACAACGCGGTTGAAGCCGCGGGCGAAAACCTAATGTGTTAATAAAAATGTGAAACATTAATATTTATCACAAATATAAATGAGATTAGAGGTCCAGATTAAGTTTCGCTACACACAAGGTTTAATTTCACAATGTGTCAACGGCCTTAGGGATATAAAATCTAGAATGCGAATAAAGCCTAAACGACGTCATAATAATTTTAATATGTCGGGATTACGAGACGATAACTTCTCACTCATTTGCTCTGAGTGCACTTTGCTATAGTATAAATGAACTAAATCATTAAATTTTATGGTATCCAATAATGCGGGGCACTTCCATAAGTTCCAATATTTGAAATAACTGCAGGTTATTAAATCTTACCTAATTCTACTTAACTCATTAATGCATATGTATTTACCTATTATAAGAAATAGCTGTGTAAGTTAAAAAGGAATATAAAACTATTATATTTGAACAAAAAACATAACCTCCTTTAATTCGAGAAAATTTAAAGAAGTTCAATGAAGGCACCGTATTTCAATTAAAATAAGATACATCGAAATCCTGTCAATGTTTTGAGGTAATAGTTATAATATACGAAAAAATAATTGAATTGATAAACTCTTATCTCTTTCTGTTCCTCTCTTTCTCCTCTCTCTCTCTCTCCTCTTTTTTCGAAGTTGGTTAGTATAAATAACACCTCATATAATACAATATGGTATATAAGATTCCTTTCTTCGCGTTGTGACGCTATGTGGATTTACGCAGACCTAAGAACGATTTTAAGTAAGTATCACAACAGAATTAAAAAAAATCCACAACAAAGCAAAAAAAGATTCGCATACAAAACTAAATTCAATCATAACACTAGGCCGGTTACCTAATTACAAGTTGTTTTATATAAAAGAGCAATCTATCTTGATTATTTTCGGCTGTGCTCAGAATGTGGTAATAAATTAGATGTTAATCAGTGTGAGCAGATCGTTTGCTCCAATATTGTACTGGAGTTAATGTGGACTGGCCGAAGGATTATGCCTTGTGCTTCGTTTAACGTACTTTTGCGAGTATCTTTGCCTTTTTTTTCACGAACATGTCGTGTACCTATAAGTAGTGTTAAACAAAAACGTAATCCTCTTCAAAGTTGAAAGGGCCAGACTGAACAAAATTGAAATCGTCAAATATGACGGCACTACCAATCAAATAAAACTAGAGTCATAAAAATCATGTCACCTAGTCGAAAGTTCTGAGGTAACTAACCCAATAAAATACAGTCGAATTGAGGAGCTTCTCCTTTTTTGCAGTCGCTTGAAAGTAGATATTCCTGACCAATACTGAGTTTATCTACGGTTCTCGAGATATAGCGTACAAATGCAAGTGCATTCCCTATTTCATCATTCTGTCGTTTCATATTCAATTTGAATATTATAATAGATAGTAAAACAGCTATAGATAAGCTTATTAATCGAGATACCCATTTTATAAATCACATAAAATATTAATGTTTTTTCTGATACTCGTACCTATATTAATCCTTTCAATCTATTTGTATTAAAATACAAGTCTCAATACGGCTTAATACTATAATTTATAAGAGAATTAATTAGCTCTTGATCCTTTACAGCTTATAATGAAGTACGCATGAACAACTACAAGAAACAATCCTGGGCAATGTTATGTGAACCGTTTTGTACTATTGCTAGAGAAATGTGAAACGGTTTAATTAATATTTATTTTTATTTATTGATTTTTACAAACTTTATATTACACAGAAGAGAAACAATGTTAATACATGAACATGACATGAACGTACTTCATTTTTGGTTTGGTTTAACATTCAACTTTATTTCTAGATTTGAAACTTTTTTGTCACTAATTATAGGCGAACGTACGTGTTGTCCGTAGTATTTTTTTTGGTACAACATTTTGTAGATGTTCATAGTAATTAAAATTACCAATCTGTCTCTAAGGAGTAAGGAGACAGATTGGTAATTTTAATTATATACAAAATAAGTTTTGTTTATAAAATATGCGACACGATAATCGACAACACGATCTATTATAGTCAAGCGAATAGAGCCTTATGTCACAGTAACGAAAACAATTCTTTAGAACTTTATGACCATACAATATATTATGTATATATGTATCGTACTTAATAAACCCTTTAAATACATTTTTATGTAACCTTCCAGTAACACATGTCTAAACAATTTTTGGGTAGTGGCTAAAGTCTGCTATAATCATTCTTAGTTAGGAACATAGCAATAATGGTGTAGATCAACACCATCTGCCGCCGTCTGATTTATGACATCTACAGAAAAAAGTTTCCACCTACGCAACGTTTATACGATATCGTTACGATATTTCGACTTTTATAGTCGTAAGGAGTTCACTATAAGTTGTGTCTTGTAAATTCGTGAAAATCTAAAGTGATACTATGTTATGCAATGTTACATATTAAAAAAGAGACTAATTTATCAGATTTATCGTGGCGTTCATGACGTGTATTTTTGTGTATCTTAATCGTCTGTAATTATGGTAAAAACTCGGTCAGAGTAGTTTTTATATAGAAATGCAGTTTGTATTCCTTTCTTCAGTGTCAGTTTAAGATTATCTTAAATACTTTGGTCAAAAAATCCTTTTCCCTAATATGAAATGGCTAACTCTAAAATTAAATGTCCAATAACGCCTAGCTATCATGTGAACAAGCCTCAACGCTCAGTTCTTTCTGTAAATGACGAAAAAAGATTTTTAGCACAATTCAGCAAATCTGCACTGGAGACCGCCCACTGATATTGCACTTTCCGGTTTTTATAAATTCGACGCAGTTCAGTATTTTATAGGTTAATACCTTTTATCGTGGCAAAGCCTTTCTTTGTTTAAAGTGTTATATATTTTGATGAAACTCATTGTGTGAAAATCACATGAATGAGATTATAATGTAAAATGAGCAGTTATTTCTTCTGTATCTCTGCAAAGGTTTCATCTGTTTATGTTTATGAGTATTATCGTAATAAAGTATGTTCTATATGTCGGAGATCCCCCCCCCTGATATTACCGAACGCAAGCGCATGACTCACGAAGTGCACTTGGACATGGCCGTGGTAGCGGACGGGCATTCTAGTGTTGGAGCTCGTGCCGAGCGGACTTGTCTGTTCGAGTCTATATCAGTCTCTATATTAGTTTGAGTTTAGATTCGCTATACAAAGTATTCATTTCAGTTCATTAGTGATTATCAGTGTTAGATTCCGTTTATGTCTTTTGAGTTTTGATGCTCGAAGTTACCCAAGACGCCCAATGTAGAGGATATAACCAACCCACATAGTCTTAGAATCCAGCCGCCGCCGATATCAGAAGCGGGATTGCTTTGAGCACAAAGAATAAACGTGATTTTTACAATCGTCATGTGCTAATGTAGACACGTTATAAAATTATTTTGGAGGTGCAAATAGTATCATGCGACGTTTAATCGTAGCCATAAGAAAACCGGTGAGTGCTTACAACATACAACAAGTGGAACAACAACGTGCGTTATGTAATGCCATTGTCCGTTGATCTGTGTTTTGAAAAAAGCCGTTAAAGTTATTATTTGTTACTATTTGCTATTTATGATGCGTTAAAGTGCTTTGCAGTGTCTATCATGTCCCTTAATTTATTTTCTGGTAGCAGAGGGACACAGTAAGGAGAATTGTTACCGTATTGTGTAGCGTAATGTGACTATGTTGAGCCCGCTGCGGCTGCTTGTGTTAACTTGCAGGGTGGCGAGCCAAGCGACGTGAGTGCCTGTCGGTGTGTGTCGTCGGGTTGTGTGCGTCAGTGGCTTCGTGGCGATATGTGAGTGTGAAGGAAGTTGCCACTTTAACCGTGTTGTCGCGTGTTTCACGGTTTGACAAGCGTTTGCAGCGTGTGGCCCTTGCTACTACTGAGATTGATGCCGGGGATTGCTGCAGCGAGAGCTCAGGGCAGCCGTCTTTATGCGGTGAAGGGCTTCGCAAATTAGTGACATTTACAGGACAAGTGCGAGGCGTAACAGGGCTGCTTCGCTGACTGTGTGCTATCAATAAGCCTGTATGAGACCTGCGTGTGAATGCTATTCGCAGACAGCAGATGGAGGGCGCGCGACGGATCAGCAGTCCTCTTAGTGCAGGGTTTAACCATCGCGAGTCATTTGTTTCATGTGTGGCGTGTCTGGCCACTTTGCATCGGATTGCACGAGCGGACAAGGTGCTAATGATTGCACTAGGCATAGAATCACCGAAAACCAGCGGGTCAGGTACATCCAGGTTCCATGAGTGCAATCATTGAGTCAACACGTGCCGTGTGGCAAACTTATGGACAACTGTGAGTCATACATGTTTAGTTTTGTTTTTTTGGTGCTGAGTGTACCCTTATCAGAGATATAATTGCTAGTAGCAAATTGACTAGAAAGCGTTTTTAATAATAACATTGATTTTAAAATAATCTGTTAACATGTTGTAGACAGTTCATAACAAGGTTTATGGCAAGTTACAATAGGCGATTACTTTTTAGTAATTTTAATTTGTGTTTTGCCTAATCATTATTATGATAGCGATGCTAGCTTATTAGGCTGAGAAATTAAATACAAAGTTTACATGTGTGATATTCTAATGTGTTACATTATTGCGTAATAATGTTCTTAATTGTAACAAGTCTGATACGACAAATTGTTTTGATATTTATCACGCTTACATTGGCTTCTTTTATTGTTCGTATATAACGGACTCGATTTTGAACCTACTTTAATGAGACAGATTTAGTTCACACTGTGTACATTTACTAAGGAATAGTCACAATACAATAATTTCATCTTATTGAAGCGTGTTGCTTAGTTAATTGAGTTTCTCTCTATTATACACTGGTACCGATAGAAGAGAGATAGGTACCATAGAGATTAGGGACATAAGTCCAACATGCAGAGGCGTGAATTTCAATTAGAGAATTTCAATGTGTTGTGTTTTAGTGTATTATTAGCACTAATTTACCATCTGAGTTACAGCTGTTGAAATGTGTCTGTTCTAAGGAGTTTTGTGCGTTGAACGAACAGCAGATTGCGTAACAAAGTCAATGGGTTTTTAACAGCTTGATTAATGAAACCAAGTAGCTATCTGGTTAGCTTCTGACGTGGAACAAGGTACAGTGCGCTTCCAGATTGTAGTGAGGAGTGGAGTGGATGCTTTGAGGAAGGTAGTATCTTCTGTAAACCTATCCAAATGTGAGTTTTGAAAGCAAAGTGTTGAATACTTAGGCTTTGTTATTAAGGATGGTAAAGTACAGTCACATAGCTTATACAGCTTTTTATATTTTCTGTTTGTTTATTAACAGTTTTCTTAAATTATAGCACTATTGTTTGTGCTTACAAGTTAAAAGGGAAGTAAAATTGATTAGTGATTACTCATCATCACATGAGCTAATCAGTCGAACGTTTATTAGTCTTTTAACATCACAGCCTATTCTTATGGTGTATGACCGCAGTTCACATAGATGCGAGCGCGGATGG
This sequence comes from Colias eurytheme, assembly GCF_061535395.1. Lineage (NCBI taxonomy): Eukaryota > Metazoa > Arthropoda > Insecta > Lepidoptera > Pieridae > Colias > Colias eurytheme. Next base: position 4,267,213 of record NC_142980.1, read on the forward strand.
ATGTGGTACTGAACTGATACACAAACATGACGGTTAATAACATCTAGTTGCTTACTACAGACGTAGAACTACCTACTGCCTTAGAGACCAGGTTTTACTCCCATGCACACGAGACCGTAGTTTAAGTTGCAGCAGCATAGCAGTGGTTAATTCAGTTATGCACTTCAGGTATTATTTACAGGTTTGCAAGTTTGCAGTGGTGACTGATTGCAATTCGGTGGGAGCCGTTTAGTAAAAAGAGTACCTAGTGTCTTCACGTGTTCACAGGTAGAGAGGGTCTGCCTCCAGTCTTTCGACTTTGATATTATTTGGGGAAAGGGCGCTACGATAAAGCATGTTGTTTGCTTTTCGCGCAATCCACATTCACTGTCACAGTATGTATTTCGATTATTGCAAATTGTATGGGGCAGAATGAAGTCAACCTAGCTGAGCTTTCCGTTGACTGGCTGCCAGGACCATGAGAGGCATTTGGACGTGCAGAATGAGTTGTTACATGTTGAGTTATTACTGTTGTCTGGAAGACATATGCGGTAAGGTTGCAAATTATTTGTCAAGGTGCAGATAAAATGGTAAAAGATCATTACAGTGGTACATAATATCCACGATTTAGTCATGCATCTGGGCTACATGTCTAAGTTCGGGCGTAAGTTCGTTGTGACTTCTTGCTAAATCTCTAAGCCTAGCTCAGGTAGAATTCAAGCAAAACTCTTAAGTTAGTATTCCGTGCAAATTGATGCTACAGGGGAAACTTAGTGGGAAGAATGATGTTAAGGAGTATGTTTCAGTCTAATTGATTCTTTCACCCGATATGTTTTGCTCTATTACTTTAAAAATGTGTAGAGTGGTTTAGTAGTACTAGTAGTAGTATAATGGCACTAGAGGCCAGTGTTAATTTGTTTTGATAACTAGCCAGTACGATTGATAATCGGGCAGGTGCTTAGAAAGTAAATGTTTTCTCAGTTATTTTGTAAAAAATAATAAAGTTACATTAAGATGTAGTCTCCACCAGGGGTAGTGGTGTTAATGATCAGGTAGATAGTGACGAGTACCTACGCTGAAAAGGTGTGCTCATGGCAGTCATCATTCATCATCGTCATCGATATAGTCCACTACTGGACATGGAAGTCATCATCATCGTCATCGTCAACATCATCTGCCTTTCGTAGTAACAGCTGAACATGGAAGTCGTCATCGTCATCATCATCAACATCATCAGCCTTTGGTTGTTCACTGCTAGACATAGCAGTAGAGTCTAGCAAACATCGATATTGTCAAAGATACGTTAGGTGACGTATGACTGGCAAATTGGCAATGGACTTCACTATAAACCGTGTTACAAAAGCTAGATAGCTGAAGGAGCTATTATTTGTTAAAGGAGACTTTGGGGTTAATGTCTGTAAGTAATTGATAATGAAGTCGATCAAGTTGTGATAAAAGTACCTAAAGCTAAATAATGGAAATTTAATATTGGTGATAATCTTCTTTTCGAAATTGAGGAAATAAATCAGAGCAAGCTTGACTTGAAGTTGAAGGGTACGCTTAAAATTGTTGAGGTGTAGTTATTAGTACCACTTTAAATCATTAAATCCCAAAACCCTCATAACATAGTCAGGAAAATATCCGACCATGAGGTTATTAGTAGTAGCTAGTAGTATTGGTAGTTAAAATGACGTAAGAGCTTTGTGTAAAAGGGGAGACGTTAAATGTTTTATCTGGATTTTGTAATGCATTGTAGTGACGTTTGTTGAGTGGGAGTAGATGCAGTTGCCATTTGTCTCTTGTCTTGTTCTTCGTTACGTTGGTGCGTTAACGAGTAATGTCGTTGTAGCGACGGGTTATCCTTGCTTTCGTTGGTGCAAAAGCAAGATGAGTCGTTGTAGCGACGACATTTAGAGTTGTCCTTGTTTACGTTGGTGCGTTTACGAGAGGAGTCGTTGAAGCGACGATATTTTGAGATATCCTTGTTTTCGTTGTTGCGAAGCGAGATAAGTCGTTGTAGCGACGTTATTAAGTGTTAGCCTCATTTCGTTGGTGCGAAATTGTGGTGTGTCGTTGTAGCGACGATGTTCCGTGCTTTATTTATTTCGTTGGTGCGAAATTGCGGTGAGTCATTGTATTAACATTATTCAGTGTTGTGTTCGTTTCGTTGGTGCGAAATCGACATGAGTCGTTGGTGCGACGTTATTCAGAGCTATATTACGTTTCGTAGGTGCGAAATCGAGGAGAGCTGTTGGTGCGGCGCTGATTGATGAATAATGATTATTGTTTGTTTTAGTGACGACCTAAAATGGTTGACGAGAATCAGTATGGCCGAGCAGGATACTGTGAGTATGTAGTCTTTGCAGAGACCTCACACGAGGACGTGTGATCGTCAGAGATGGCCGTGTCGGAGATCCCCCCCCCCTGATATTACCGAACGCAAGCGCATGACTCACGAAGTGCACTTGGACATGGCCGTGGTAGCGGACGGGCATTCTAGTGTTGGAGCTCGTGCCGAGCGGACTTGTCTGTTCGAGTCTATATCAGTCTCTATATTAGTTTGAGTTTAGATTCGCTATACAAAGTATTCATTTCAGTTCATTAGTGATTATCAGTGTTAGATTCCGTTTATGTCTTTTGAGTTTTGATGCTCGAAGTTACCCAAGACGCCCAATGTAGAGGATATAACCAACCCACATAGTCTTAGAATCCAGCCGCCGCCGATATATATATATGTCTTAATTACAATTACGTATTGATATCTAAAACAGTAATAGGTACTTACTACTATTACTGAAAATCATTGCTTCACAACAGTACATGCTGAGCAGCGACCCTTTTTATCACCACACTCATTAGGAATAAGTACTATTTTTGGTTTTATGTTTTATTTTATTCTTTTGTCTTGTTTGTATTTTTTTTCTTTACAAATGCACACCAAAGATTTGACAAATAAAGTTAAAGATTTCGGAAACCGTAGGTAATTATTTTTTTTATAAACAAATATAAAAATTCAGAATAAAAGTGTGCTACGATAAAATTTTAAATCTATCCTTATGTTTGTAAACAAGTCAATGTTTTTACAACTGTATAAATACAGCAATACAGGTGCGCATTTGAATTATTACCAATGTTTTATTTATTTACTAAATAACTTTCTATCTCTATTTAAATGGATTACACTGTTTGGAATTCTGATATTATTGGCTGAGATTAAATGATATTATTGGTGTTTTATGATGGATGATATCTTCGAAACAAATTGCTTCTACTTAGTAACCATTTAGTTGACTGACTAAGACTATATTCTATTTCTACCAAACATAATAAACCATGTACAAGTATTTCAATTTATAAAGCTTCAAAGAAACACAATATACGAGTAACATTGAGTCAATAATACTCGATCGATTGTGAGTTAAAAATGGATGCTTTCGTTTGTTTTGGGTAAGGAAATCAAAATAAAACACGTATTGGGTTTTATACCTTTATTGAATATATCAACACTTATAATTTCCACAATTGGATACATGTACCTTAATTCTATTTGCGTTAAACACATAAAAGATCTCTGAAGTAGTAACAAAATGATATAGATGAAAAATATAAAACAGAGTAAGATGTATAGGGATGTAAACGATTATGTAAGTCAGTCAAAATAAATATATTATTATAACTAATTGAAACAAATTAAATATATTTTAATGGAAAAGTACGATCAGGTTTCAGGTGTACATTGAAAATATTCCTATTCATAGAAAAAAATAGTCAAAATATGTAGGTATCAATATTTTCAGAACCACAATAGTATTAGACAGGTTAGAAGGTCGTGCCGTCAATGACACGAGACATATCATATATTAATTTGTATCGAAAATGAATTTAGTTCTGGAATATTTTCATCCCAATTTGGCATCACCGACCGTATTTTTCCACCCAATTAAGTCATAAATGTGTAGATATTAAAGTTAACGTACAAAGATATGTGACAATAAATTAGGCGTAATGGGGCTTGTATTTAGACCTGAATGAAAGAGCTCTGTATATTTTCTCGTTAGGCCCGGTCCAGACCCTTCCACAATTATGACTTATCCTTTGACGCAACCTCCAACACCAATTTTCGAAAAATGTAATCAAATTACACACTTCCCACACAGGCTTACCTCCCAGGGTGAGGATTTATAAATTTCAAATATAAATTAACGTTTTAAACTTTAAAACTATGACTGTGTCCAAAAACCATAACCTAAAGAATGCAAATTGAGATCAATACCAAATTAGGTTTAAATTTCCTCCCCTGGTTTTTAAATTCAGCCTTTTACAGATGGACGGACATTACCGTACATCCATTTTAAATTTATTAGTAACAATCCTCTCTTATTTCATACCATTTCTAACTTATCAATTATTTGGCACTTTCCACAATTTTATGATCTTCGCCGTTTAAAATTACACGTTAAGTTTGGCACGAAACCAGCTGTTCTGCTGCAATCATTGTTCAATCATCAAATATTTAATGTTCTGTAAATTGCATCGACAATAAAATAAATCCTATTAAACATTTATTCCGGACGGAAGCTCGCCGAAAACAAATTAAATAATTATAGCCTCAACGTTCATCAAGTGTTCTTATATTCATGATATGATCTGTTCAATTATATGCCTTTGGCATTACATTATATCTTATCGTAGAAAATTTTTAATTTCATAAAGGCTCGTGTGAACATTATCTATATTTTTAAACAAAACCGCCGTTACAATACAGTTTTAAGAGCCCTTTATTACAAAATAAAGTGATCTTCACAGAATACTTAAATGTATTAAGAAATTATATAAAAAATATATGAATCACTTAAGGACAGGTGTTTAAAAATAAACATACAAGAGTTCTTAAACAGGAAAACATACTTACTAACATCGAGATTGGATTATGTATGAATTGATTTATTAATAATAATCATTGTTTTATTACTACCTAACCTAATAATCATAAGAGGAGAATAATTAATAATACTACAAATCTCAGTAAGTAGTAGGTATAAAATAGCTTACAATATTTTAGGATAAAAAAATATGTCCAAAAGTGTTTCAGCAAAATAAACTATTTACCGAAATGAGATCAATAGAAAGTTGAAACAATGTAACATAACTGTGCCGCATTTGGAGATTTATCATTAAAATAAAATAATAGATTGACCTTACCGACTACAATTTACTAACTATGGGAGAGTAACGCGTACAATAAATATTACGTTACCATATCTAATTGAAGGATATTACTAAACATTTATCTTAAGAGACCCTGATACTCATCTACTCGATGAGATCCGATTTAAAGAGAGAGGACACCTAATGTGGTTATAGAACTGTATTATATCAGTTTATCATGGTACCATTGAGCGATATCTAGTCGTTTCATTGATTCCACTGAAGATAGTTACAATAATGTAAGAGAACTCTACAGTTATCCTCAATATGCAAGCTCCTTAAATGTTCAGCAAATTAAATTATACCAAAATATAAAACTAACACTCTTCGTAAACAAAACCCTAACTTAAGCACGCCTTGAATGTGCATAACGTATAATATAAATCCGTTTTATCCAGTCAGTAACTAAATAACAGTTCGATTTGGTAAAAGCTTTAATCTTTTGGAAACAGCAACCAAATGCAAGTTGAGGTATAAAAAGCTGACTCATGTCCAGTCCGCGCGGAACTATCGTTTTGGCATCGACTGCTCTTTTTTTTTCGGGTACGTCGACGAGCGTCGTTGTACGGTTAGCAATGTATAGTCAATGCTTTGTTGAGCAGCGAGCAAAATGTTGTTCCGCGGCGGCTTTAAGCATTGGTCGCCTCTTACAGCTGGTACAACTCGATGGAGTCGGACAGACGGCGACGCTGGGACGCTCGACGCGCACGGCCGGCATCCCGTGGTGAACATCAGACTTGCCTGAACGTGCCGTGCATGACCGTCTCCTCTTGGGCGGGCTGGTGGGTCGGGGAGCCGTACTGTGGAATAAATACAATGTTATTGTTGGGAGCAGAGATAAACTGCACTGCATGAATTTATTTTGTCATGGAGAGTAAGCGTCTAGACTCTTACATAAACGAAAAAGTTATTAAGGTGGTAAAATTTTCTTGCTAATTTAAGCAGGATAGTGGTGATGATTATAATATTATCCGTTTCAGGATATTTTTTAAAATAAATATATCCAAAAAAACACTTCTGTTCTATGGACTCTGTCTATTTCAAAAGCATAATATAGAAATAAAATTTATTCTTGTACAATTATAACATTTTAATGTAATGCGTATCGCTTCAACACAGGACTACAATTTCATTGCCAAAGTACACAACTCACAAGTGCTGTCTCTGTACTGGCCACAATAGGTCTTTATATACTAATGGCTGACAGGTTTTGATTAGGCTCGGTCTGAACTCAGGCGTCTCAGCCAGGAGTTAAGCGGATTGGAGCAATTACGAACAATCGGAAGTGGGGTGTTTGTGTCAAATTAGACCTGAATTAGACGGTTGGATATCGGGCACCATATCTGTAATTAATGACACTTCAACATTAGCTGAATACGGGGTGTTAGTACAGGAGTATATATAGTTATCTTGAATCGATATCACGCTGAACAATTCATTAAATTGATGTTGCATGAACTAGTAACTCCTTTTCTCGAGTTTGCAAAGAAAAATAAGCCATTAATACAACCAGTAAGGTTTGACTTCCCTATTGTATTGTTAGCGTTGAGAAAGAAAGCAAGAAATCCGGAGTTTCTTGGTTCCTTGTATGTAAGTATCAGATTTATTGTTTAAATTAAAATCTTGAAAATTAAAAGCCATTACGAACTACATAATATGACATATTTGCCAAAAAGAGATTCAGAAAGTTAAAACTTATATTTTCTTGCTACAAAATAATTATGTAATTATTAAATTGAACTCAAAATATTTTATAACATAATATTGTGATTGATATAATATGATGCATATTAAATGTTCATAGTAACATCTTGATCAATTTGGAATATTTTTTTCTCTTCTCCATAACTTCCTGCATTTTATTCTATTCGTGAGACCAATCATTTTCATAGACGGATTTAAAAGTTTTCTTTAAATTAATTTATAGATAAAACCAAGTCAAACTGTAAAACACAGACAATCAATTCAGTTTCCGTTTTAATAGATAAGTTTGAAGTAGCATAAACGGAACATCTCCGGATATTAGCTATAGAACTGCAGATATTAATAATTGAGATCCTGTGTGCCTATTTAAATCAATTTTATGTTGTTGGAAAAGTATGTAAAGTTATATGGACTTCAAGCACAACTATTTTTCCTCATATCTATGCGTATCAATGTTATTTTGTTTACAAAGGAAGGAAGTAAATAAATCTGAATAAGTCAATTTGCGAGTTATTTGAAGTTTCGTTTTTGTCTTGTTTTTTGTGTTGTTGTCTTAAAAGATAGATTTTAAGAAGCACTTAAAGTATTATGCTTGTTCATTTAAATTTGAGTATGTTCCTCATAAGTAACAAAGGTTTCAAACATGATTTTCTTCAAATTTCTCTACAAGCTATTATTTATTAATAATTTTAACAAGTTTGATTTAATTTCTGTAAACATAGTAATTTTGTATGAGACATTCCTTGCATAATAGTAATATTTTGTTCTCTATGTATTTTTTTCATAATAAAGAAAGGTACAACTTGAAAACCTTTTCTGAAGACGTTGGTTGAGTAACAAAACTAATTTTATTATCTTTGATCTCGGACCCCACTTTGGTGTAATATGCCAAAATACAATAAGAAATGAAAGCGATAATTGAGTTTAACGGTCTTATAAGAAGCGGTGAGGGATAAGTAATTTATGATACGCATGTTGTTTATCCTCTTTATAGGAACGAACGCAGTTTTGACCTACTGCGTCAAGAGGAGTGATGTGTTTTTTAAGCTATTGCATAGCTTCTTTCGCGGGCCTTGAGCGCGGGGACCGAATCCAGAAATTCCGTAACGAAAAACCTCACGCTCCCCACGGGGATGGGCAGAGGTGTGGCTTGAAGGCATAGCATGCAATAGCTTTACCGCGGCAGTCCCCGAGTGCCACACGTCTTTTTTTAGTTAAGTTACAAACTATACTACAAAAATATAACAGTGGTAAGGAATTTTAGATATCAGATTAGATAAATGGATGTGTTAATTGTTACAGAGAAAATGGGTTTGAAAAATTATGAAAAAGTAATGGCGAATATTTTTTTTCATGCAAGGATGTGGAAATTTGATGTTGAATATATACATGTAAGGTAGGTGATCGTCCGACTAAAACTGTTAATTTTTCGTTTATTTTAATTACTCCACCCCTACTCATACTCCGTAAAGGAAAATACCTGACACCTTATTATATTCAGGGCATTTTAAAATATTACAACCGGAGATTTAAATTTGCTTCAATCTTTACCTTTTGTTAGCTGTGTTGATATAGAGTTCAAAAAGTTCGTCTAAAACAAGCCGGTAAGAAACTCAGTAATAACTGTTTTAAACAACTTTTATAAAATATCGGTAAAATTATAATATGATTTTCCGATGTTCTGCAAATTTTGTGGAGGTGAAAATCGATGTTGATGTCTTATTTTTAGACAAGATAAGCTGCTTTGGTCACGAATTTTCCTGTTAATTTTTTGATGTTATGCATTCCTAAAATAGATTTGGAAATAATTGGTACTTGAAAAGCTTTTCATATGTTGGCCTTTCTATAGATCATTATGTCAAAATCTTTTCCTCATATAATTGCTGCCTTTATAAAGAATCTGATGAAATCTGACATATCAAACATATTATGTGAATATCAGGATCAATAATTAATAAAATATTAATTGTGAAGTAAAATTACAATGGTAATTATGTTTTCACCCTTAGTTCTTACAGCATCTATGTAGAACAAAATCATCTGCCGCTATAGAATATGAATGAAAACATAAAATGAAACCAAAAAATAACTTACTGTATAGTTAACAGCATTCCAGTCAATCGGTTCCCGCTCGCGAAGCGTCCTGTGTGGTGTGGACTTAATAGTCCTCATGGTTGGGCTACTCGGAGTACGGATTGGTGTCCCAGGGGGGGAGATGTCTGGGGGAGCCTCGCGAGCACATTTGCGATGCACAAGATACTCGATGAACGACGTGACCAGACCGAGGCCTAAGCCAGCTAGCAGAATGTAGAAGAGACCAGCTATCTGACTCAGGGTTAACTCCTTGCCGTGGTTCTGAAAATAAAAGTGGTTGAGTGATGCTGGATTGATCGATTTGATTGGTTTTTTGGGGAGTGATGTTATGAAGGCTTCATAGGTTAATTTTTAACGTCAACATCGTTTTGGAGTAAAACGGTGGATATGAAGGACATTGATGGGACTGACATATCCAGAATAAGACTGACTCACTTAAAATTTGTAGGAAAAATGTATTCAGCAAAATAATATCTACACTCTCAGTTCAATTTAGAAACTAAATCAAAAATTATTTACTCTAAACTTCTGATATTTCGTAAAAGATAAATAAAACTACTGGACTACAAAATAATATCATTTAAAAGTTATCGTCAATTCGTAGGAACGGATGAGGGTGAGGAGCTAAGTCCGACTATCATCTTCATACAATGTAATGAAAAGGGGAAAATAGTGATCATAAATACCAAAACATTTCTAACCTTTCCGTTGCACGTCAGGGGTATAAACCATTTGCGAATTAGGCGGTACAATTCACCCTCATTCCTAAGAGTCTGAAGCGCCATGTTCACACCATCCCTAAAACGACACGTAACGCTAAAGTAATAAAGATGAAATTCGAAAGCACAGCACAGCGCAAATTGCAATCGCGTCGCGCAAAGACCTTATAATATCAATTCGCAATGACATATTTATTTACGTTCTATTGGAAATAACTGACCGTAACGGAGATCCTTTCGGGAAGGCGACCGCAAAATCTTGGAGCCCAGACTCCATTACCGAGATCAGCATTTCGCATGGTTTGGTGTTTTCCTGAATGAGAAACGTAAAATTAGTATGGATTTGGGTTTTGTGTGCGATCATTCACCTTGAAGATTGGAGATTGAGATGTATTGAACTTTAAATATTGGCATGTTATCATATATATCCGTTTATATCCTTGTAACATAGAAATCAATTATTTTCTTTCCAGTATTCATCAAAGTTGTGATAATTTTTAAATACTTACAATAGGGCATTTCGTGACTCTGTGAACTGGGTTTAAAGGAGGTTGTAGCTGAGCGAGGGTCAGATGAGTTGCCAAATTAGCCGTGTATATAACAATGATGAACAACGTCACAAACCACCAGACACCACTTATGATCCTTCCAGATAAGGATCTAAAAGGGCAATTGATAATTTAGTTTTAGTTTATTGTTTGAATAAAACGTTTCTGAATAAGAGAATTCTTTTAAATAGGTATCGATAGAAATTGATAAAAAACGCAATCTTTAAAATAAGAATATGGAAAATAGAAATTAAAAATAATACCTCTCAGGCAGATTATACAAAAGAATGAATCCAGCGTGTCCAATTAGAGGACTTATATTTTCAATACGTAAAAGAGCGATAATGAGTTCGTCTGATACTTTAAAATGTTTAGGAATTTGTCTGCGTTTATTGACAATGATGTTTTACAAAGTATTTTTTTAAAAGAATCAAGTATTCATATGAATATATCTAACCTCGGAGTGTAACCGCTCGATTGTTGCATGAACGAGCCCACAGCAAACCAAAGGGCATTCCATAATGTAAACGTATTCTCAAACGTAGCCTGCAAAGATATTTGTATAGTAAATATGATAAAAATGAAATTTTGTGTAATACCTGACGAGATTTCTTAGACAAAGAGTCTTGATTAAATAAAACCCATTGTTCTCCAGACCCAAAGACTAAAAGAAATTTTGTGTCAGAAAAAAAATACAACGACTTTTGTAAACAACTGTTATCTTGTAATTAAATGTGATGTTAATTTAAATGCTTACCCATTTGCTATTACTAAATTTAGATTCGACTAGTTATTCATTACCAATATTCCCTTTAATGGGTCCTCCGTTTCCACAATTCACGTTCCTCTGATTAATATTGTATATTAGTCTTAAATAGATGTTACTGATAACTCACCTGCGGTTTGTTCCGAACATTTCTGGAACGTCTATTTGTCTTCAAATGCAGCTGATATTCGTCTGGCGAGTATTTAGAGACGAGATACAAGCAGAAGCTAACAGCCAGGAGGCTTCCTAACACGGCTAGCTGTAAGTTCAATAATTCTGTCAATTCTGGTTGTTCTATATTGGTTCAATAATTATTGGCGTGTTAACGTTTGTAGCGGTTCCAGTTTGTTAATTAATTTGATAGTGACTTAGCTTTTCTTAGCGCTATCAAGATGTTTTTGTTTTTAACTAATTAGTACGTGGGAGTAGTATTTTCGTTTATTTTTATTATTTTGTCGAGACAAATTGACAACATTTGAAAAAATTGAGCGGGGTCAATTATTTTTGGAAACCTTCACTTTTATTCACTATACTTACACGTTTCTTAATATATCATCATTTAATTAGAAATCAAAGTTTTAAAACCATAGGTACTTTTTGCCAATTACAAAAATAACATTTTTCGCTACAAATAAGTTCGCAAATACGCACCCATACTTCCTTAGACAGCGGTAGGAGGAAGGTAAATATAGTGTCGGTCGGGGAAGGCACATCCTGCGGCACCGTGTCGAACGACAGGAAGGTCTTACTGAAATCCACCGCCTCTTCTCTGTCGACCGTTACCGTGAGCGATGATATGGACAAATCCGCTTCCTATAATAAACAGTTATTTTATTTCCGCGAAGGGATTTCTTGCGTAGCATTCCGTTTTGAAGTATTATGTCGTTGTGATGCGTGTTTGTGTGTGCGTGTACCATTCATTGTTCTTTTTTGAAGTATGGGATCATTTTGATATGTGTGTGTGTTTATTGCAAATAATCTACGAAAGGATTTGTTCAGTTGTAATATTTAGATATGTGTGAATATTCACACACTTGCAACTACTAAACAAAAACTACGAATAACCACGTGTAACCACCGTGGATATCTAAATATTACAACTGAACAAATCCTTTCGTAGATTATTTGCAATAAATGCCTAAAACCTATGCGTGTTTTTTCGTGAATTGCACATATATTATACTTTTTGTTCAGTGGTTAGATTGGTTAATGGTCAATATATATTTTAGAGCTATCTACCTAAATTTTCTGCTGATTTACAAATCGGTTTTGGTACAGAGGCAATTACCATAAATTGACGCTTTAACTTCAATTTTATAACAAATTAATATAAGTGCTTTATGAATAAAACGTCAAAGAATATTATGTATTTTTTGGGGAATTCTAGAAGAACATTATAAGTGTCTCTAGCTTTTTCTTTAGCGTTTGAATTGTGTGTCAAAGTCGAGCCTAGGTATTTTTAGGCTTCGTTCAAATGTTCAAGCTTGAATGGTACTTCAGAGCCTAAAACAATAGGATCATTCTATCAACCCACTACAATAATATTAGAATTTGTGCAAAATATTATTCTGGTATAATTTTCGTATGAATAGTTCAATACTTTGTTTGTATTATTTCAATAAATACTAAAACAAATATACCACAAAACTAAATACGTGGAAAATTTGTGTCATTTAATAAATATACATAGCAGGCCAAATAATTTTCATCAAGGGAAGTTTGGTTTAAATAAAAGTATCATATCACAGGTGACTAATTATGCTTTAATTAAAATGTTCATTAAAATACTTCAAACATCATCAACATCATTATGTTAATCAAAACTTACATGTATGTTTATATTAATTTATTATTATGCCTTTGAGAACTGGATTTGTGAATTTCGTATTAAGTATAACAAATTAAAAAATACTTTCATAAAACAGAATATTTCGTAACTAGTACAAAGACGACAACTACCATTTCAACGATACTAAAAAATATCTGCCTTAAAACCATCTAATCTTCCCATTAAAAACTTCAATACGAAAGTACGATTTTACTAACACTTCTCTAATCAATATTATAAAGCTGAAGAGTTTGTTTGTTTGAACGCGCTAATCTCGGGAACTACTGGTCCGATTTGTAAAATTCTTTCGGTGTTAGATAGCTCATTAATCGAGGAAGGCCATTATAGGCTACTAGCTTACCGCCCGCGGCTTCGCCCGCTTTGTCTAAAACCTAATAAATTATATACTAAAACCTGCCTCTTGAATCACTCTATCTATTAAAAAAAACCGCATCAAAATCCGTTGCGTTGTTTCAAAGATTTAAGCGTACAAAGGGACATAGGGACATAGGGACAGAGAAAGCGACTTTGTTTTATACTATGTAGTGATAGATCATCACGCTACGACCAACAGGAGTGGAGCCACGGGGGTGAAACCACGCGGAGCAGATAGTGTATTATAATACCGAAGCTGATTGAAAATCTGGTAAAATCCCGTATACTATCCCTACAACGTATCATAAGTTATGAATGCGTGCTAGGGAAGCGGCTCTAGAGATTTACTCCAACAACAGCTAGATACACTCATTTTCGGAATATTATATTGCACTTTAGATATTTACAGCGAATATCGAAAATCAGCTTGTCTAAGGTTCAAGTTGTTGGGCATCTGCATCGTGCTCGGGGGGATTTGGGAAATTGTTAATTATTACTGGCTTGTGTTTGATTTCTGAGACGTTTCAGTGCTGTTAGTACTCTAGACGTAGTACCTACAAGATACGTATTAAATAGCCTTCAATAATTGCAAGTCAGTAGCTAGGTTTTTAGACTTCTTGTTCATAAAGAGATGTTACTATGTTATTTCATACTTATTTATAATTTAGAAATTTAGGGATATCCTTCTTGTGTTATCGATTTAAATAAAACATGAGTTTTAAATACCTATTGGATACTATGTTATGTAATTTAAAAAAAAAGATAGGTATATATTTTGAGTGTAGTTTCCACACAATCGCCGTAAGAGAACGTCTACTTTTAAATCATAAGCGTCTCTAATAATAATTATTGAGGACCGGTCGTTTCAAAAATGTCCCTATAAAAACTATTTATGTATTATCACATAAGATTATAATTATATAAAGCATTAGTACTTACCTTGCGAACCAATTCTCCAATGATTCCGTCCCAGCCTCCCGGAGCGTCGGGGTTCTCTTGCCCGTACTTTCCATCCTTGACTAATCTCATTTCATCTATAAAATATTAATGTTTATTGTATAAGCTTAATATGAGATAAAACTATTACCTACTACATAAAAAAAAACTAATGTAGTAACATTTTTGTCTTATAAATTACTAGAGGTCCGCCCCGGCTTCGCCCGTAAATAAAAGCAGCCGGCTCGCAATAAAAGGTAGCCTATGTCCTTTCTCGGGTATCAAAATATCTCCATACCAAATTTCATGCAAATTGGTTCAGTAGTTTAGGCGTGATTGAGTAACAGACAGACAGACAGAGTTACTTTCGCATTTATAATATTAGTATGGATAATATAGTACTTGAAGAATATTCATCTAGTATCTATAAGACTTGTATTGGGCACTATGAAAATATTAAAAACGTTGTATTTTAAAGGATTTAAGAAAATCTCAAAGAAAGTGTATTTAACATTAGCAATACCTACTCCTGATAGTTTAGAATGTATATTATACATTCTCCTTAAGTGCATCCAACTAAATGCTAACTATTGTAGTGAATTAACTGCATGACTATTACTTAAATAATAAAACTTTCATATAAACTCCACATAACTTTATTTTAATATAAAGTTATTATATTTGTTCTAGTTTATTAGGTTTTTCTTTCTTAATATTATCTAAAAATTGATAATTATGTAACTACACGTTAAATGTTCACATAATATTGATTGAATCTTCGGTCTACATAAAAATCTATCTATATCTTCTTCTAATATTATGTGCCTAACACTAACGTATGTATGATCTGATTCAAAATGTAAACCTTAATTATATCCATCAACATTCAAATTTGATTTCAAACACCAACTGAATAAAACTCACATTTCAACTCAAGTTTTTCCATGATCAATTTAGCGAGGTCCACACAAAAGCCTTTGTACTTTGTCTTGGAGGTATAGTCTATGACTGGTATGACATACGGATCTTCGTCTATCGTTGTTATAATGTACGTCTTATTGTTCTGGTATGAAGGCATCCAACGCAGCGGGTTGAGTGTGGAGAGCCCTTTATCGTCGTACCAGGTGCCGACCTGATATGCAGACGATAATAATGAAAGACGTTTTGTCATGCATCAGTGTATACTGTATAGACGACAATACATAGAATCTTGTAGCGCTCTGAATTTTGAAAGTAACTTGAATATGATGTGAATGCATTGTGAATGTTATGTGAATCGTGTTCGTAATACTCGTAGTAATGTATTGAAATGTATTAAATAACGAATTTAATAGGTATCCAATTTATATCGTCATTTTTCAATAGTAAAATTGCTGCTTTTAACAAACTTAGGTAGTATCTTTTACTATCAGACATTATTCTATAAGTGTCTATCTTTGAACCACAAAATGACTAAGATTAAAGATCTGTAACTATAGTATTGTAAAAAAAGGAAATCCATCCATATAAGCCTTTCACAATCAAATCAAAATGTACGCTGAATTCAGATTGATGTATGGAAAATGGACGAATACATCGGTACTTTTGCGTACAAAAACTTTTGTCCCAATATGCGTCCGTTAATGGCGTGAATCTGATATTCAGTTTCCAATGAAATATACATTGCTTGTGGTGTTAGAAATTCTGGCTCGGTAATTGTACACTAGCTTACATAAGGATTAATGTATGATAAGAAGAAAGATGTGTATAAATACTGTCTAAATAAAAGAAGGTTGTTATTTGATTGTATCCTGTTTGGACGGTATTAAATCTTATATCTAATCATTAAATCATCATCATCATCTTTAATTTGTTGAGAATATTTCCGATGTGTCGATTAAAAAATAGTGGTTTTGTCATCTATTCATTAAAGCCCCAGATTATATTATTTGAAATAAAAGAATGTTTCAACTAAAGTATCGTAGCATCTGCTACGTAGGTTGTAGATATAAACTTATCAAAAATATAGGTATGATTAGATTAGTTGCAGACTTGTAAACATGAATTATTAGGTGTTGTTAATATGTCCAAATTGTGAATATAGAAGTACCTAATATGTTAAATAAATACGCAAATACGTACCGTCTCCAGCTTCGACCCGGTGGTCATTTGAACCACGCGCAGTGTAAAGTTGCGTCGACGTCCATCCTCGTCGAACTTGATGAAGCCGGTAAGACCATCTATCTCCGTCTGAAGCAAACAACGACCACTCTTGGCTTACAATTTATTAGGATCTTTCCTCTCAAGAGTCCTCGCAAACAGATGCTATAGAAGGAGTTTAAACGTATTGGATTATAGACAACCGCCTATATCTACGCTTATACACTTATTATGGGTACTTCGTTTTGTTTTGTTCTTACCAGGTAAACATACACCTTATTCAATATTTGATTATATTTAAAGTGCGCATTGAAAAATGTAAAACACAAATATAGAATAATCACATAAAGTAATGCTTAACTAAAATATTTGAAAGCATCAAGAGCATAACATGTATTCTTCTCTTTATCGCTTAAATTTTATTTATTCTCCCTAGAAAGGCGTTACATTTAAAGTGTTTGTGTAATTGTCCTGAAGAATTTCACCTCCAAAAGAAAGCTGAGGGTTTTAATGAAATTCGAGTTACATTACGTTCCACCTTCCTTCCTTTTGACGTTTGAAGCACAGACTAAAGCAATTTCTTGTTTCCTTGAGCGAAATATGTATAAGACCGTAGCAACTTATGGTTTAAGAATCTTCACTGCACAAAGGGACACTTTGTACTTCACACCTCAAATGTTATATAATATCTTTTTAAAATTTCACGTTGCGTTACCACATTTTATTTTTATCAAATTGCTGTGGAATTACAAAGGACTTTCAAGCGTACTTACTTCTTCTGTGTTCTGCTTTTGACTAAGACATTTACTATTTCAAGTGTTTTTACCTTTCTTTGTATTTTATATACTAAAACTGAGTTTGTTGATAACGTCGAATACATTCGTAAACTATAACGAATCGTATTACAAAGTCATCATATACTTACAAAATTTTCACGAACATAATGTAACTCCAACTCTATATACAAAAGAATACACATTACGTAATTTTTCACACACGTAAAAGTACGTTATCTCACAAATACTTTCAAGACATCGTCGAAGCGACGTCTCTTTCAGCACTCAGTAATATGTAATGGAAAATTTAGCTATTGATTTTTTGAGACATAACAAGCCTCGTACATAGTATAAAGAGAGAAGTAGGCGAACTCCCGGGGTTTAGGAGCACAAGGTTCTCTAAACTCACGAGGCGCATGGTTGTCACTTGTCACATTGATATTTTTAATAATTGTATAAACAAACACCGAGCGCTCACAGCAATCTCCCGGCCCGTACGAGACCGGTCCATGAGTAGGAACCGAGCGGCGTTGTGTGCGTGCACATACATGAATGGGGGGCGTAGCCAAGCGCTCCGCGTACCTACATACAAACGGCGCGATGTACCTTTTTCGAACATAACTTACTTTTCTCTTTATACTAGGCCTCGTACGAAGTGCGTACGTATCGACAATTCGCTTACTCCTAACGTAATTTTTCACATCGACGTCACATCTCGTTTCAGAGGCGTAATGAAGCATTCGCTCGAGCTCATTCAATATTATGAATTGGCGTCATTCATTCGCATAAGCAATGGTGAAATTCGAAATTATCTGTGAGAAATGTTCACAAAAATTTCTTTTGGAACTAACCGTAACTGCTAAACGTAGACGGCGTTTGGATAATTGTTCAGTTTATACGGTGATAACACCTGCACCGTACACATTAACATAAGTTAATGTTATTGTATTTGATGAATATTCAATATTATATTGATAGTAAACAAATTATACCTAAAGTTAATTTTTGGGTAACAACCACGACATATGCCACAAAAAATTATAACAGATAGGTAATATTATAATATAAATATTAAGTAGGTACCTAAACCTTAACATTAACACGTGAAGCGTTTATATCTGCTTTCTATGAGAACATGTTAAATCATAAAATGCACAGAAAGAAATTATTGTATTCTCGCGAAAGAATTGCTCCTCAAGCGTCAAATTGAAAATCTAGTTTGAAACTAGATGCGGTTGTGTAAGAAAACAAGACCTAGAATCAAGGTAAAATAAATTCCCGGCAAAGGGTAGCAGCGGTTTTAAAGTTTTTCCGACCGCGGATGCATTCATTCCTCCGCCGAAAGTAGGGCAGAAGTCATGCTGGTTGGTATTATGCGACACTACTGGATTATTACTAAGACTTGCTTTATCTATACTAATATTATAAAGCTGAAGAGTTTGTTTGTTTCAACGCCCTAATCTCAGAAACTACTGGCCCGATTTGAAAAATTATTTCGGTGTTAGTTACCTATTTATCGAGGAAGGGTATATAATAGGGTAAAAGTGGGATAGATGCCGCACGGGGATAGATGCCTCATTTTCAAAAAACCTCACTTCCCAGAGTCGTGACTACGAATTAATGATTTAAATAGGAGCTCCTATCACCCCGCACCTCGGGTACGCATGAGCTGTTGTTTGGTGAAGACGTGTTTCGCTAGTGCGTGTTATAATATACGCGGTGAACTTCACGAACACGTTAAAATTTAAAAAGGTTGATATTTGCCTTTGCATAACTTTATAAGTATTAATAAATTTCACTATATTTCTTATTATGTCTATACACTGGTTCATTAAGTACAAATCTAAGTGAAAATAGTGGCTCTTTTGTTTTTATTTAATAAAAAAAATACTGGGGCAGCTATCCTTATCAAAAAGGATAGTTGCCCCTTTTTTTTCGAGGGATAGATGCCCTTAGGGGCCTCTAAGGGCATCTATCCCTCAATACATATGTACATGTTATTATCGATAATCACAAGTACTGTTTATATTTTTACCTGATTGCGTCAGAGGTTTTCTCTACATTAACCGATTTTACTCGTTTAATTTGCTTTTTTTGTTATGTATACTTACTTATTAATGATCTGTCCTTATACTGATTGTAGGAGAACCACGCCACGAAAATACAAAAGAAAAGAAGGAGTGCGAGCGCAAGTATATTCTTGGACAACAGAACAACTATGTTAATATGACATTTGCTGGTTTATCATATTAATTTTATTAGATTTCGCGTTTATAGAGTATGTAAGGCATCTATCCCACTCTGCAGGCATCAATCCTCCTTAGTATTTTCATGGTGGGGCAACTATCCAACTAGGTAGGCATCTATCCTCAAAAAAGGTGTTCTACAAAAATATTTATTACACATTATCTATAAATGATAGGATAAAAAATATATATAGTAATTCAAAACAGATAATTAACCTAGCTATATTCATACAAAGTGTTCGTATAAGATTCATGTATTTAAAATTATGAGGCTATTTCAAAAAGTAGGGCATCTATCCCACTTTTACCCTAGCTATCACGCTAAGACCAACAGGAGTGGAGCACTGTGGGTAAAACTGCAGGGCACAGCTAGTGTGGAATAAACGGGGTGTTGATAAACGTAGTTGGGAAAGCGTCCATGTTAATTTAGCGTCGAATTTACCAATAAATAATTGTTATCGCGAACTTTGAGTTACAAAAATAATCGGAACATTGTTTATGTAGCCTGATGTTTGGTAGTATAATTTATACAATAATACAGGCAAAATTATATTTTATTGCGAAATAATATTGTTGCTTTTATTATAGTATATTCTAACTTGGTTTAGTAAGATTTTTTTAAATATCATTCATTATTTTGGTTTGCTAGAATTCTCCAAAAAGTTTTTTTTGTTGGTTCTTGCCTAAAAATTATCGCTTCGGTTATAAGAAGGTTCAGGTGTGATTTCCGCGTGCAAATGCAAATTTTAATTTTTGGAAAGTGAATACCGCAGAACGATTTTAATAATCCACTTCAATGTGAGGTCCATTTTACCCTACAAAGTTCTGGAAACGGCATACTTTTGTGATATTATGTTTCCTATGGGTCGAATTTCTTAGGAAGAAGATAAGCATTGTGTGTCCTCTAAGACTGATTCATTAATCTCCCAATGGATGACCCAGAACCACTTGCTTGTAAACTACAACTAATTACTTCGCATGCGGTCATATATAGTTATGTTTTAGTTATAGGTACAATATGTATTATGCATTTGTTTACAGAACTAAATTAGGACCTTTAAACCTTTAAAAATTTTAATAATTATAAAAAAGACAATGAAAATTAAATTAGGACCTTTATACATTTAAAAAATTTCTTTAGTTTACATATTAAAAAGCAAAGATTTTAACTAATTTTGTTGGATTAGGTATGTCTAATGGCTATAATATATTTTATAGCCTGTTTTTATTATATGTATAATAATTATACATAATTGTTTAGCTCTGGTTAATCAAGACAAGTTAACCAACTAATTATATTCATTTAATTAAAATGAATAAGTTTTGACCTAAATGACTGAAAGCACGATACTGTTAAGTATTTTATAGTTCAAACTTACATATAAAACTAACGGGTTATACTGAAAAAGGCCTATTTTTCACTGAAAAATTGTTTAGGTTGCATATAGGTAATTTATTTTATTATTTTTTGAAAACGAAAACGTTCCGATTTTAACATTTCTAATTTATTTATTTATTTATTTGCATGTATTATAATGATGTTTAGTTAATATATTTTCTTCAGATACGTCTAAGATTTTTATATGCATAGAACGAAAGATTAATACGAAAAAGAGACATACGTTTAGCAGTCTTATAATATCAAAAATATACAGGTAAAATCTTGACAAGAACCCTAATAGTACTCTAGTTAAAGTGTAATCTATGAGAGCAAATATCTATTAATAATAGATACCCAAACGCAACAATAGTTGCATATATTATCGATTTTATAGGGAAATGGGACATAAATGAGATTGCCATTATTATGATGAAGGCTTATGGATTTTCGCCACCCAAATTGTGCTATAAGCGGTAGATAAACAATTATGCTGACACTGCTCCGGATTCCGGGAGCTAGAACACAGTTTTAATACTTTAAAACCTCATAAAATATAATAAAGCACTCAACCTATTTTATATACCTACAAATTATAACGAACTTTTCAGATAGTCATTATAATTTGGCTGTGAATTTTGATTTTATCCTGTATATTTGTTATTTTATTCCTAGATAAATATTTCTAAATAGAGCATTAAAACAAACACTTTAAAAAAAATGACACACACAAACATGTGAACTTATCAACACAACACTTCTTGTAAAATCATCAAAATTTTACAAGAAGTGTAGCTTCGCTTATCATAAGATTGTTCAAAAGACCTACCTTCCGTATCATCTTAGCCAGTCTCTCTCCATACTCGAAGGGTGTGATGCCTTTCTCTTCTATATTGCAGTCAGAAACCTTGGTGCTGTTGGGTGGGACGCTTCTGCGAGCTGCAGCACGAAGGAACTCTGGTTTCTTACGGAGGAGGCGCAGTATCGCCTCGATGACTAGGTTGACAGAGTCAAACATCATCGCGGCTTGTGCCTGTATAAATGAATAGATAGTGATAAACATGTATCAAATAAATCCTATTATGAAAATCGGTTATTTTGGCAATAGAGTAACAGATAGTAAGTCGTCTACCCCAGAGCCCTAAGCGCTGTTTTTCAGAATTCTTCCATCATTAAAAAGTTTACATAGGTATATCATCTAACAAGAACAAATTTAAGGGTTCCTTTTACAATATATCATTACAATCAAATTGTAAAGCTAATCAGTGATTTGTATTTCTGGATATTTTTTCAATGAAATTAAAGCCTATTGACTAGCCATGTTTTGAATTTGGGTTAACATAATATTATACCCGACTTCTTTTTATAAAAATAAATATAAGTCTAATTCACATTTATTGTGTAACGAGGCTAACAAAAGCCTGATAAGCAAACTAATTACCAATATACATCATTACTTCGTATTCAAAAAGATTTATTTTGATACTATCAAGAAAAAAGTTAAATGACACCAATCTAAGTTCTTTTCCCCCATTAAACTCATAATTTAGACCACATTTAACATTACGCTAAGGATAGAACAATGAATTCATTGCTTGCTTTAATACTAATGCAATTTGAAACTTGGAGTATCTTTGTTCTAAAAGCTTGGCATTATTTGGCATCGTCCAAGCGATTTTCCTTTAGAATGAATGCGGTGTTTAATAATCCAAAGTGTGATATTGGCAGATGAAAATAACGTTACTTTTCGAATGTATTCTCTGAATAAAACAATTTAGTAAACGGCTAATGTGATTAAAATCTTGAAATATTATGCTTAATCGTATTGAGAACAATTTTCAACTAGGCATATAATAATATTTTCTTTGTGATAAGAAGACAAAGTTTTTATTATCATTTTAATGAATGTTTGTCAGGTTGTACCTACGTACGGGAAACCCAGTTTAGATGTTTTTAAAATTGCTGCTTTTTAAAAAAAAATGCAGAATGATAATTGGTGTAAAAGTAGGTATGTATGAGATTTGAAGAATAAAGGACTTACATATTATAATATAGTAATAGAGGAAACGTTTTTGTGACAGTCATCTTGGACAAGGATTTACGAACTCTATAATTACGATAGTTCTCTTCGATAAACGATTATGTAGTTTATTCGATTAAGGGCCGATTTTTCAATGCTTGGATAAAACTTATTCGTCGAATAATGTATAAAACTACCATTTTAAAAACGTATCTATTCTAATTGCCCGTATTTGACAGTTTACGTGATATTTTAATATTATCGTGTAATACTTTATTGGACGGATAAGCTTTATCCAAGCATTGAAAAATCGGCCCTAAGTTCTTACAAATATAAATGCTGACATTTTGTTTGTCAAAATTTATATCCAACTTCTAATGAAATTTAATTCTATCAATTACGATCAATGAATTCACATGCCTAGACATTTAATTAATTAGATTATTCAAGCAACTATAATAATTAAACTAATACAGACTTTGTGAATATTTTAACAGAAATTGTTTTCTATTACAACTTCCAAAGTAATAGAGTTAAGACGTTTTGAAACACGACCGTCTAACGTACTTTGAATGCATAATTAGAATTTAATGATTATTTTGGTGAACTCGAATTAATAATAATTGATATTGGTATCACGTATGTGACTGCACACAATGTTAATTATTATGTCTTCTAATTTATGTAAACAATTGTTTCAGCTTTAGAAGTGCAGTGACCAATTTATGTAGATGTTTCTAGAAGTTAGATCGTAGTTTAATTATTGTATTTGGATTGAGATGTAAATTGCGGATGTTTATTTTGACTTATTTGTTTGAAGCTAGATAATGACTAGAATTTCCACATGGGAATTTTGGGTAGTATTTACTTAACGATAATAATGTAGTTGGTGATATACTGTTTTGGGATGAATATATTATGTATTTTTTAAATTGTAATTTAAGTCAAAATTTGAGATTTTTGTAAGGAATATATTTATTTTAAGAAAAATGTAATTAAATGTATACTTTATCCCTTAATTATAAGAAGGTTGTTTGTCCAATAATCCGAACTTTTGTAGATTTTTAATTTTTATAGACCTGTTTTAGACGACCATTATTATAATAAATTATGTTTTACTATAAATAAAGTCTGGTAGCGGTAACACAGAATATTGATCGCACATTGATCAACTGATTGAACAAAGCCCGAACAGCCGATAAAAGTGGTATAAATCTTACAGAATAACCATTAGCACTCTTCAATCTTCGTACTTAGCGAGCGCGAGTCCGCACTTAGTCAAGTACAATCGATGGGTATTGTTTAAGTGTATCATTTTAATAAGAAATACTAGGTTTTACTATATTTTTAGGGATTGTATGCTATGTTATTTAGACCTATAGTTGCATCAGAACTCAAATAATGACCTCAAGTAAAAAGGTGGCTATAGAAGGAGTACTACTCGTCGTAATTACTATCTATTATGTTAAAAGACGACAAGGAAACTGCTTGTTTACTAGAATAAATACATCATCACGATGATATTCTATACAATTTGCATTTTATATATATGTTAGTATTTTCTTGTGTTTGGTTTTACGCGAGTATATAAAAAAAAATTAAATTTAGAAATTGAAGACTTTAACTGACGTCTCTGTGTACCTACGCTCGCTATAAAAGTGTTTGAAACGTCGGTTAAAATAATAAATGACGTTTAAATCGGGCAAAAAGTCTAATCTATAAATATTTATATTACAAAGGTAAACTCACCGACATGTGTGATCCCATCTTCCAGCTATCCAGGAAGTCCCTAACTTTCTTATTCGAATAGTCCAACACGCGAAAGCCTGTTATATTGAGCGTGCCGAATTCGTGCACAGCCTCACTCCACAGGTCATCCATTACCTAATAAAACATATATTTTTATCAATTCATTAATATTTAAAGACATTCTAGAACTACATGAATTCTCTTTGAATGTATCTGTATTGTTTGTAACGTAATAAATAATCTTAATATTAAGAATTGTGTGAGCATAAATAAAAAGGAGTACCTTGAAGATAGGCAGTAATTTCAATTTTGTAGTATTTAATTTAAATTATTAAAATTGCTCTTCTCTTGGCAACGACAATAATTCTTTACGGTGTGGTATTTTTAAATTTAAATTTTATCGACTTTCTGATATTCCAAATAACTTTTGCATAGACAGTATAGTATAATAAAAGAAAAATATTCGGTCTAATACTTACAAAACCACTAAGCAAGTAATGATAGGTGCGCCTCCCCAGCTTCAGACTACGAGCGTGATTTATAACGGTTTCCTTGGCAACGTCCGTGGAAGAATCTAGAACCACGTATTTGTTGCTCCAGCGGTCCACTTCTTCAACTTTGGAGAGAAACTCGATGACGTCATCGGATTTGGCGACGCGCTTCACTTGGGTGATACGGAAGGGACTGTTGCCGGGTCCCATGCTTTCGTATATGCTCTGGAGGCGAAGGAGACCTGGGAACAAATTTATACGTTGTAGCGGAAATGCAGCTGAGCGGAAGTAACGTAGTTTGAGGCCATAAAGACTAGACTATTAGGCTAGAATAGTCACGTGAAATTTTAAACGTATTTTATTTTTTTCCTTCAAATAGATAAACGAAATTAACTTAATATTAAAACTATAGGTACTTATTAATGCATAACTATTCATAACTATAGGTATAGGTATAACTATATTGGTTCTAAGACATATTATGTTACTACAATATCAACAGGATATACGAAAATTTCTAAGCCAAAATAAAGTCCAACAAAAAAGTCAGGGCAAATTACGAAATCTCTTACGTCACAAACTATTTCAGCGGATTATCGTCCAATAATGTACAAAACTTCTACGTATTAGGCTGTGGACACTGGACATGGTCATAAGAACCCAAAAAAAGAAAATACTTTTACAAGTACTTATAAATTTAACAAATGTGCTTGTAATTAGCTGATTGTAATAAAAAAATGTAATAGTCATTGTAATGAAGAGTAGAAAGAGAAGCATAAGGCATATAGGTATTCTTTCTATATTTATTGCACCTTCTTTGTATTATTAGTAAATATAACATTATCTGTGGTGTAATAAAGACAATAATATGTAATAAACACAATTTTATTCTAGACTTAGAGTTAACGTGCTCACGCCTCACTTTGTATACATACGGACTATATAGACATTTTTGTATATATCCAATAACTGTTAAAGGATCCTTTAGAAGTTAACAATATCAATTTCAATAGACATGCATACTTTAAAAAACTCTTTCTTTAGTTTGTGAACGCATCCTTATAAGCGACTGAACTTGCTAACTTGTCATAAGGATTATTGGTTACAATCTCATCTCGAGGTGGATGTCTGGATGTGGGTATTCCATTTTGTTTTCGTGCTCCATTAAATGCTCTTAATCGTCGAGTATCTTCTGGTAAATTAAAAAGCTCAAGGTGTTTTTAAATGTTTTGATAACACCACTTATATGTTAAAGTGTTGCTATATTTATAGAAAGAAAATTTTAAAATTGTGTTCAGCAGGTCAAATTTCAAAGAAGAAAGTTTCCTGCCCTAGATTCTGATCGTTGACTCAAGATTACATTTGATTGGACAGCCGTGAAGCTCGCAATTTTTTTTTAATTCTAAGTAAGTTGCGAAAATGCAATGAGTTGTTGACAATAAATGTTATCCCATAATAATTCCCGTTTGGTTACATAAGATGGTATGGTTACTTACCTATGAGATCATTCCCCAAAATCAATACTAGAACGGTATGAGAAGCAGTATTGATGATATTTAAAATTTCACTAGGACCTAGTCTATATCTAAATAGACAGCTCGTTTTAACTGATACAAAGAAGTATCAGAGGTCAGTAAAGATCCTTCTAATCAGTCCTCTATTGGACCGTGTGGCCGTTGCACATAACATGGACTAAATTTATGCATCTGGAGAAATTAATATATTGTTGAATATATGATCAAAGATTTAGTTTCTTTAGTAAAATAAAATAACTTTCCGAAAACTTGACTTTCTTCAAAACCCATTAAAATTTATTGAACAAACGCATTTGTTTGAACCTATCTCCACTTTTAGGAACCATGAAAAAATAACCACATCGGGTATTTATATTGGATTTTGCTCACAAAGCTTGTCATGACTATTGCAGTATTGCTTGACAGAACAGAAATTGGATCAGGTAGAGTATTTTTGGTCTTCAAAATTGACTTTTGGTTCAAAGTCAAAAGTATTGCATAGTGAACAAAAGTGTAAACAAATAAAATTTTTGATAACTTCTAATACTAGAAGTATTTTAAAATTACATGGGTCAGTAATGAATAATATAATGCCGATAAATTCCATCTGTATTTACGTTTTAATTTTATTAAGTTAAGCCCGATTTTTAAAAGTATTAATACTAAAAAAAACGTTATGAATGCCTAATGTTTAATCAACTGAAGAATGTTAATTATGCCATTAATATTTACTCGTCGTAATAACACAGTTGGTAATAACGTCTTAACGAAAATAGGAATTAAAAACTTAAACACCATCAGTCGTGTTGAATAAAAAATGAAATCAAAGTGATCTAATTAAACGGTGCGTTGTTAATATCGCCCGTTAAATTTATCAATTTAACGTTGTGGTTATCAGTCAATTGTTATGAATTATTGTTTCGAAATTATTTAAGCACCGGATTACTACGCCGTTCTGCATGAAAATTGAATATTAATTTCGATACGTAATTATAAAAGTTTTTATGTCCCCGTGTGGTCTTGACACATTTATATTTGATCGTTCAGATTTAATTATTATCAGTTAACTTCGTTCATTTTGATACCCGAGAAAGGACATAGGCTACCTTTTATTGCGAAATATGTACCACGGGCGAAGCCGAGGCGGACCTCCAGATAAGAATATATTCTATTAGTAATTTGTGTAATTGTACCTTAACCTTAAAAAACCAAGACTTATGCAAAAAGACGAAGATTTTGAACAGTAGAACTGAAAGCCTTTTACTACTCCTGAAACCATGTATTTTAAAAAAAGTAATATTATTTATAATATTATTGTTAATACGTAAGTTTTCATCAATCTAAACGGTACTTGTAACTAAAGTAATCTGCCAATCGCGTCGCTCATAAGAGCAACTGTGGTAACTAACATACCTAACTATAAATTGAGTACCATTGGTGGTTCACATAAAAAATGTCACATGTAAATGTCGATCGGACCATTCATCATCGCGGACTCATTATGCGTTTTCCAAGTGGCTTTTGTCATAATTTCGGCAATATCCGCGATGAGATTGAAGCGGAGACGCCGAGATGAGGGTTGACGTGGGGTAATGAAGGTGTAATCGTTAGATTTGTGACATCTTGCCGGTCGACAATGGCCTCTAATACGAAATCGATTTCTTTGTTTACTATAATTGGAATCAAGTTTACGTAGACAGATGTCTTAAGATGTTTACACGCTGCTTAGAAATATAATTATGAATTTATGAAAATAAGTGTTAAAAATCCGATGTCATTTTTTGGTTAATAAATGTAGATGTTGCAAAACTCTTGATACACTGCAAAAATTAAACGTAGGTACTCAGGTAGTCATAATATGTAAAACAGGTGATTAAACACACGGTGTTATTTTTCGAATATCAAATGCAGACTTTACAAAATTAATTGACGCAATTGTAAAATTAAAAATAATTTGGAAAATCCAAAAGTGCACGCCTCATAATTTTTTTTAATAAATATTTATTAATTATTATTTTTGTTTATTTAATAACAATTAAACCACATCGAATCAGACCCTGAAAAATGAAAGGGTTCTATTCCTGAGCATACTCAAGCGTAAGAGAAAAAAAAAGACTCGATTAGTAAAGTATTTCGGTCGCTATCGTGTTAACAAGAAAAAGGATCCGCACATACAGACACACGGACGTCCAAGACAGAACTTTTTTAAACTGTTTTTTAACTAGTTTAATCCATCAGTCCTCGGAATCACAGACACAATAGAAAATCTATTGTGTCGCGCCCCGATCGGGCCTTACGGTGGTCAATGGGTTAAATAACAAAAATGACATCAAAAATATCATGAACGTTAAAAATAGTGTTTTTTCTTAATATGTGTGTGTATGTATTATCTTACAAGTGCAATGTATGATACATAAAGACATTTTAAGTTTGAAAAATCAGATGTTTTGCGCGAAGTGACAGTAGTACCCACCTCAACCCTTCGCTTATGAGGCGTGCAATATATTTATCGTGACAACGCCTTAACAAGGTTATTCAACGACAGATGACAGTGATATCCAAAGGTGTTAAATTCGATTATGGCGCCGCTGGACCGGTGATATTTAATGGTGTCATGCGGTCTTTTCATACATTATGTTAAAATTATCGCTAACAATGCCAATAGCTGTCGATTTTATTGCGCAATTATAATTTATTTAACGAAGGACAATGTGTTTGCTGGTACCCTGATTGAGTACAATTATTTTTGTTATGATAGACATTATGTAGTAACTACTACAGATATGTAGTTGTACTGGGTACTACATGAGCCAAATTTTCTGTATGAGAAACTGTAAATCATAATTGATCTAAAAAAAATAGTTAGCAACAATTAACGTTTTCAGGAAATAATTTTAGTAGGTATTTAATTAGATTTTTGCTATTAGCCTAAAGTGAATTGTGTTGACATAGTTTCGACCAATGCCATAAGACGATCACTGTTTTTAAGACATAATTATTAATCACTATTTTTAAAACATTTCTTTCAAAAACATGTGCAAGGACAAGGACATTTACAATAAAAATATTAACGGGTACAAAAACCTCTATTTTCAAATATCCGTAGCAGCATAAGCCGCAGTCTGACTTTCATAAGATGCACCTTTAAGCCCGTGACAATAAAAAGAAAGCGGGCGCTTGCTCCTCGTCCTAGAATTGTGGAAATGAGTTTGTTATTAGAAATCAATTAGCTTTTATGAATGCAGGAATCTAGCATTGTAGTGGTCTTTAACCGTTGCTACAAGTTCACATAAAATTAGTTTGTATTTCGTTTAAAAATCTCATTATGGAGGAGTTATTTATGTATAACAAATCCTGGTGTACGCTTATGATATGTATAAAGAATACAATCCATTTATCGTTTGGGTTGCTCTTACAAAAAGTGGGAATTATTTTTAATCCCACAGTAGTTATATTGCATCCCACAGCAATATTTTGGATCAACGTATGATTCATACAGTGATGAAATTTTTTCTATCGATTTCTATCGCCGCTTAAACGAATAGGCAGGATAACTGCCCTATGCTTTTACAATCAGCTGAATTCGATTCGAAAAATGAAAAATCAAAACAACCAACTAACTACCTATAGATTAATCCCGGGAAAGTTCTGGGATGTTTGTAATTCGGACTCGCAGGACTCTGCTAACACTAACTTTATCTCTTTACATCTGCCAAATTCGAATCGAACTTTTCTTTATCTTTTCCAGTCCAGTTGAGTAAAAACTCGAAGATTCCGCTCTTGAAAATCACGACAAACTTTTAGCTCCAAGTCGCTCCAATGTTTGACTTGTTGATTTTTTGCAAATCTCCGCTCAAGGTAATAACGGACAACAATACCTACCACCTCGTTCATTCTTCTACAACTCAGTCGATTAAATATTTTCATTTGCTTAGTAGCATTACAGAACTATTTCCCTGCGGATTGGTCAATCGATTTAATTCATTTTACGAGTAGGTAGCATCTTTTGGGGGTTTCATTACACACTTGTTAACTTTACTTGACGCTCTCCCAGAGATCTATGATACCTGAGACTCCTCAAATAAAATTGGCAATAACCGAGGAATAACCGCATGGATTGAAATGTGAAGTTGAAATAACTTGTATTGATTCTATATTGAGAGGAAATTCACTATCACATGGTATCAACTTGGCAATGCATCGGGAAGCCGACATCGTAATGAAAATGTTATGTGCGGCTCTATTTGCTTTTATATGGCTTTATTATAGAAAATACGTTTCCTATTGGCATTAAGAAATATAATAGACCGGGAGATACTGACACAAAATTTCGAATCATTTGTAACAGGATGGCGGTTCTACAGGGGTCTTAGTACGCAATGACAAAAAGAAAAACGATGGCGTGAACGCTGGTACCGGCGGCTTAGTCGCGTGGCCGTTAGTCGAACTCGTCGGAAAATAGCGAAAGTCAAACGATTTGTAACAGTATGGCACTTATTTTTCCTGTAAGTTTGAGGATCAACAAATATAAATACAAAATTTCAAAGATCTAAGTGTTGGAAATCCTCACTTATATAAATTAATAATAAATTAAGTTTTCAAGTATAACAGCACTTTTTCCCCCTACTAGAAGTATGGCAAATATAATAATGGTCACATTTTATCAAATACTCTCCAAAAATCCAAATGCAATACTGGTACAAAAAGTTTGGCGAAATAAAATTTTTTTGCAGATTTTCGGCGGTATGGCGACCATTTGGAATCGTCCGAAAAGTATGGCATGGCGATTTTCGTAAATGACTGCACGACGATAGTTACCTGTGCAAAAGTTAGCCTGGAACAAATGGTTGAATGATTGTTTTATTTAAATCAACACATACGCGTCGGTATGGCGGGCTGTAAGTCACACCGGAAAAGTATGGCATGACACTACCGCCTACTTTTTTATGGGCTATCGGTAAATTCTAAAATTTTTGTGTTACAAATCGTTTGACTTTCGCTATTTTACCGACGAGTTCGACAAACGCCCACGCGACTAAGACACCGGTACCAGGGTTCACACCATCATTTTTCTTTTTGTCATTGCGTACTAAGACCCCTGTAGAACCGCCATCCTTGTTACAAATGACTCGAAATTTTGTGTCAGTATCTCCCGGTCTATAAATATAATGGATCTTACGTATTGATGCTTTACAATGGACGTTACTATCCGTAATGGAACTTGGTTGTATTGAAAACTGAATTGTTGATAATGATATTGATTTCAATTAGAATTATTAGTTTTATCTTTATATAAGTTTTTTGTTTATGTTATATAAATAATTTTATGTATTATTTTGCTATTAGCAAATATATAGACCAAAGTACAATTATACCACGAGCTATATTATTTTATACCAGTAGTGATAACAACAATTAAGACGGGTGAGATTTGTTTTTAATTTTAAATTTGCCTTTGGCTGGGTTGTGGTCTATTTAGTCGAGTCTAGTCTAGTATTTTTTTGTATTGTACTAAATTTCAGTGGCGGTATGAATATGTAGAAAAAATGAACAGCAAAAAGTTATAGAAATTTGGAATAAAAATGCCGATCAAAAGGCCCGTTATTCAAATGAATCATAGTGAGTATGAATTGGTATATCAAGTTGATTTATGTAAAAATGCTGTTTGATTTAAACACTGTTAGATCGTATACCACACGAACAATTCATTTAAACCACAATGAAAATTCTGACGGCTTTCATATTGCAATACACATTTTTCGGAACTCGTTTTCACAGATAAATTCAATCTGGTTTGGCCAAAAGAATAAAAATCAATATCAATGCTTAGTATCTATTGTTGATTTTACATTGTATGACTTGTATTAAAATAGTTAGCGTTGGACCACGCGCAGTGTTCACCATATTGGAAAATTTCTGTAGATTTTATAGAAACCGTTACTGTAACAAAGGAAAATTTATTTATTAACACTCTATACCTTTCGTGATGGTGTAAAAACATAATCACAATGCATTTTCGCCACTAGTTATCGTCAAATTGGTGTTGCGTAATTGAATAAATATCGAATAGTTCACACTCCACGCATTTTATCTCGGCTATAGTTCAAAATTAAATTTGAAAACCGAAAATGTCGTTTATGAAAATTTCGTCGATACGAAATCCAGATGTTGCCTGGCGAATTAACTTTATCGCTGAAGTAATAAAAATATCTCTGTGTTACATTGTATTAATGAAAATATTTTGTATTACAATGATATCGGCACTGATTGGAAATTTCGAATAAGTAATAATTATTTCGCTCGGTATAACTCGATTAAAGGGTAATTTATGGAAATTGTATCTTATTGCAAATGTGGTTTATAGTTTATGGAAGGCGGTCGTGCACAAAGTTTGTTTAATACAAAATATAATACGGGGCTCGCAAAAGTTAACTGCCGCAGTGATACAAAGGATCTCGACTCCTTAAATTCGTCGATTTGCTCGCAGACTATTGGTCCATTGAAGGCACAATGTGAAGCAATCATTTCGTTGGAATCACGTCCGGACAGCGACATCTCCGGAATTCCGTTGGCCCTCCTCCGAGTTGAGATAATTTTCTTTACAAAAAGTACCAGCTTTGTATTGGTCTAATGCTTGAACACGTGCAATACTTGTTGTACATACGTGGCGTAGACATGACTACGACATTCCATTAATCAAGGGTAGGGGAAACTGCAGTTTTAACGACGCAGTGCTGAGGTAGGTAGTGACAGCAATGTAGATAGATATGACTTGTCTACCTTAATCATGTCACGCTTGCAAAAATAATTCCAAGGTATGGATAAATATTACAGAATGTATACGTGCGTAAAGTCAAAAGCTTCAGGAGATAATACTTTCTACATTTTCATCACTTTATGGAGATCCCAAGTACTTGTATACGTACCATTATTATTTCTATTGGAATATATAAAAATATTATTTGTTTGTTTTATCTCAAATACATTGCCTTCACTATTTGGAATATAATACTGTGAACATTCGTTTCTTCTATATTCTTTCTGTACATCTAACGTACGAAGGCACTCAGTGGCATATTAAGGCTTTTAACATTTAATAATGTCATATTCATAATGCTTCCCCTGGTGGCTAGGCCATATAGGGACACCATAGCTTTGCAGATGCAGGAAGTGGTAGGGTTCCTATAATCTCATTGATAGCATAAAGTACCGGATATTCTTTATAGAGTTTAATGTGGTTTTAATGACAGCTTTTTTCTTTATTAAAAGCTTTGAGCTACTTATCAATAAAGAGAATATACTCCATGTCATTCAATGGAAGTGAATTGATAAACGAGATATTAAGTTTTATTTTAATCCGTAAATATACACGTAAATATATACGTAAATGTTGTCACCAGCTACAACGTTATTATGTTAATACGTGCTAAAAAGACGGCTTAAAATAAAAGCGTCCAATTGCTGGAAATAAGCCCGCTGAAATAACGATGAAGTTTGAAATGATTTTTCACTTTTCATGTCGGATTACCTTCGTTTCCCTCAACCTTAAATCGAAACACAGAAGCAATGAACACGCAGCGAATTCAAAGAGTCATCCCCTAATCTATATAGAAGACAGTGATCGCCGATCAGAATTTTTCAATTACAATTTTGCTTCCTTGCTGAATTTTTTTCGCAATTTGAAAGGGAATTTTGTTTACTGCTTTAAGCGTAGGGCGCTTCTTAAAACAATATCCATTTAAACTTTCCGGCGAGAAGCGTCGAGGAATAAGACTCGACGATTATAAGTATAGATCGAAAAATAAAGATACAAATAATGTGTTCTTACCTATATAAATACTTAATAATGAAACCATTTTTGAGAGTAGGTATGAGTTGGTAATAATAGCACTCAAAAAATGTCTTTGAGTCTACTTGTCAACTTGTTTTTATAATTAACTAGCGGTCCGCCCCAGCTTCGCCCGTGGTACATATTTACATTTTCTCTACATAAAAACCATCCTCGTACTTCAAGGAATATAATAAAAAAAGAATTATCGAAATCGGTTCAGCCGTTCTCGAGTTATGCGCTTACCAACACATTTTGCGATTCATTTTTATATATAAGAAGAAGAAGATAAAGAAAAATTAATATGTATACTTAATGCGAAAACTACTTCATCATAATGTTAATAGCGATCAACTTATAAAACAGTCATAGGAAAATATGAGAACCATTTACTTCTAGAAACTACTAAAACAATAAATGCACCATTAGACGCTAATTGAAGCGTATAAAAGTATATGGAAATTTATGGACGAATACGCTGCACTGAAATTAGAATAATTTCATAACAATATAAAAGGGGTAATGAGTTATATAACTAATTCATTGCATTTCAATATAATACAAGCATTGCATGAAATGCAATTTACATAACATAATATTGTTTTTAAATATTATATTATAAAGTTCATGGAAGAGGACGAAATTAACTAATTGAAGTTCTTTAGACGCGTTGAGAGTAAAATTTCAATGTCACGTCATGGCAATACCGTCACGCCATGGAGTAAGGCAACGATTTTGGTATCTTTGAATCTTGCCAAAGAAGTTTCACTTTTTTTTCTTAAAAATTTCCATATTTAACTCACGTTTCAATGATTTTATAACTGAAAGATGAATTACAGTTAAGACTCGTTACAATAACAATTTATAAGCTTTAAAACAATAATATTTGATATAGCGATACAAATTTCACCAGAAATAGCTACATTGTTGA
This sequence comes from Colias eurytheme, assembly GCF_061535395.1. Taxonomy (NCBI): domain Eukaryota; kingdom Metazoa; phylum Arthropoda; class Insecta; order Lepidoptera; family Pieridae; genus Colias; species Colias eurytheme. The sequence continues at coordinate 4,302,442 of NC_142980.1, forward strand.
TTATTTGGTGACATTTTGTGAGCACTTCCACTAATCCCCTAATCCGATCACGTAAAATCTTTGTTATTAGCAAAGCCAGTGTAGGTATAACGTAGGCAACTACATTTGCTATACGACTATATTTTATATTGCTTAGTTATTTATGATATATAATGTGTTTAGTAAAAATAAAATATATTTTTATTCCAAAAATTGTATATGTTGAATAATTAAATGTTCTAAAGACTATACAAAAAATTGGTTGTCTGTAAAGTCGGTTTACTGACGATAGTTGAACGTGACAACGGCCGATTGTGCTTCGTCGCTCGTTCCGCGCTCTCGCTTGTACTTCAAGCCTTACGGAACGCCTCAGAGCGCGAGGTAACGCCGCATGAGTCATGTTTTTTTCGTACGTGTAGCCGGCTATCGAATTATAAGACGTTGTCACGTCAAAAAGTATTAATTATACAAATAAAGTTCCATGGTGAATAAAGCTCAATCATGAAATTCGAACCTTAGTTCACGTAATTTACGTAATTCATTTAACGTACAAACTGTCAACCTTCTTATTTAAATACTATGTATTATGCACAACTAGTATGGGATCATTAGGATCCCGTAACTAGAGAGACAACGGGACCCTATTACCAAGGCTAAGCTGTCTGTCTATCCGTCTCTCAGCGAACAAAAGATACATCTTTTGATCCTTAAAAGCAAACGAACGATAAATACATACAAGTTTTAACTTTGCTTGGATTAGGATGGCAGAACAAGGATACTGAAAGTATTCTGTAAATATAAAAACATGTTGCAAGACTATTTCTTTATGTGTATTTATAACGTAGAATAAAAAGTAGGTATAATAGTGGTATACCCTGGCGTCCCTTTCAAATAAACTCCTTTACAATAAAACTATAATAAGCTCTATAATGACAGTAGATATTCGTGAAAGCTTAGTACGTTATTAAAATACGTAAGTTTTACGCAGGATGGCTAGAGACAAAAGCGCAGTGAAATTCTTTTGAAAAGCCAAACACAGTTCGCAGTCTGCTATTTAGAAAATGCTTAATTTCTTGAACAAAGGCTCTCCAATAAAATATTCTTCAGCACAAAGAAAATCTAATAACCCGGAATTGTAAAAAGCAAATTTATTCTTTGATGTCATCGCGGCGTCGGAAATTTCTGTAACGATTCTAATTTAACCTTGAATAACCTTTGCGAGCCGTTGATTCCAATCCCGCGTCAATATTGTGGAACAGAACCATATAGTATGTATTTACTAACACGAGTGGTAATAATTCTATTGTTATGATTGTGATGGAGCTGTATGTGTTCTGTGTATAGCTAAATACGTTTAGTGTGAATACAGGGAGACGTAGAGAATGAGAATGTACCAAGTACCAACATTATAAAGATCAAATGAAAATGATGCTGTAATACAATAAATAAATAGTAAATGCTCATGGTATAATGGATAGATTATTCTTAAATAAAATGATGATAACACTAATTATAAAAATTTGAGCTCTTAAAAATAAACTTTTAAATAAAAACTTAATTTCTGTGCTACATAACTATACATGAAGCTTAAATGCATACAAAATCATATATTTTTTACAGTTTTATATGGTTAGGTATGGTTTTATAAACATAATTAATATTACCTAACTCTCTGTTATAATTGCTGAAAATATACATTCAAAGTATGTATAAATGTGATTGATATGCGCCGCTTGTACGTTACTTCTTATGAATGCATAAAGCAATTCTGTGTTATCTACGCAAAACTAACAAGCGTGCTAACAAGTATAAATTAACATATTTTATTACGCTTCCAAAGCCTTTTAAATTTGTTCATTTGGTACTTCATTAAGTCACATAATATTATTATATATAGAGTATTTTTAATTGAGGATGTTTCAGAGGGATCAAATGCCGCAATCAGCCGTAAATAAAGACATTTTTTATTTTATTTTAATTCTTTTAATTTTTACAATATGATAACAATATATTGTAACAATAAGAGAATAGGTAGTCGATAAGCATAATTTACCAAAAATAAGTTATTTTATGAACTGTTTTTTAACTTCAAATAAACTAAGAGAGTAATAGCCTGTAAATGATAATAAAGCATTTAGATACAAATGATGTACACCAATACCACACCCCGGACACTCCATACAAAATTATCGTTTTGACAGTCACACTGTAGAGACTGCAAATGTGTGTGTTAACGCTTTGTGGTTGGCACATTTGTGACTAGCGTAAAAAAAATCGCGTTTTTCTGATGAAATACATCCGTAAACAGCACAATATCTAACCATTTTCTACGAAAAACGATAATCACAAATCCAAAATAATAAAATTACTTTAAGTCCATTTGATTAATGTTGTCAATCTTCGTTGCGTATCGTCCTTGCAGAAAAATGTGGCCCATTTTAATCACGATCGCGCGGGGTGAGGTAAGTGTTTAATTTTGGCGGGAGGCGGAGAGTGTCTGTTGACAATACACTCAGTTACATGTTAAATTTAATACCTCTTATTGTAGGGGTTTAAAAATTCCTTTTCTCGAATACCTACTTGAAATCTGCCCGAGAGAACAATTATTATAGTCACGCTTAAGGTAATAAGAAGCTTTAAGGAAATGTTTGTAAATAGCTCTGTTATGAGAATACCTAATACCTGATTTGTTTTGATTCATGTGCTTCGAATTATATTCTTATTTTGAGAATATGTGTGTTCTATTTACAGACCTCGAATCTTATTTCTTTATACGAAAGATGAACTGGAAAGCGGAAGAATAAACACATACTATTGAAATAAAAAATAACATTTATATTATGTTGATTCAGTAAATTGTCTTCTTATTTGTAAAGCAATGTAATGTCGAATTTCATAACTTAAAGTGAAGGTAAATGAACAAGAAGCTAAAAATTTGCTGCTGATCTTTTTAAAAAATAATAATAATAGATTTATTTTTAATCCCAAATATTGTTTACAATAACGGATGAGCATAAAAAGGATTTTTGTATAGACATCCCTCCCACGCGAAGTTATGTGTATCGAAATCAATACCTTCTAAAAATAGCCAATACACTGAAAAGTTCGTTAATTATATATATCCGGTACATCTTTGGGATTATTGTTAGACTATTTATAAATAAAATCGATGTTAGTTCTTGATTGAGTTCCCTCTTAATTAACTACGTTTATTATTTTTATGAGAAGAATCCAAATCTTTGTAAATATTTTATTTTTTTACACGAATGTAGAAATTATTTTAATTGTTATATGAAATAAAAACAATGTTTTGTTTTGTGAATAATTTTGCGGTTTACTATTGCGTTAATTAATAGCGAAACAATACCGTAAGTATAAATTACTTAAATTTTACGGGAAATTTGAATGCGGTTGTTACGTTGTACTGCTATAAAATAAAATTGGTGAACGTAATTTTCCATAATAAACTTTTATCGTGTTACACATTATTAATAAGAAGGTTTTACTTCAACATTTCACTAAATAGCATGACCTTAGAAGTGTTTAGCACTTTAGCAGTTATGTTATAACTTATAACTTTACAATATACGATATATTATATTACTAGCTGCGCCCCGCGGTTTCACCCGCGTTGCTCCGCTCCTGCTGGTCTTAGCGTGATGATATAATATAGCCTATAGCCTTCCTCGATAAATGGGCTATCTAACAGTGACAGAATTTTTCAAATCGGACCAGTAGTTCCCTAGATTAGCGCGTTCAAACAAACAAACTCTTCAGCTTTATAATATTAGTATAGATAACTTTACAATATACGAATTATCTTTCTAAAGCCCCCATCAATGACGTATACAAAATGTACATAAAACACGCCATTCTGTGTACTTAACATACTTTCAATTTACTAACCCCGATGAGACCCGATTTTCATTGTAGAATGCTTGTTATAAAAATTCATTTTTCGTAATGTGAGCTAGACTAGCCAGTCCACAATTCACTGTCGGAAACGGAATTCTGCAAAACTAAATTTTGCGACTACGGCTGGCCTCGGTCAGTAATGTTATAGTAATAAAATTCATTATGGCAGTAAGGAATACCCAGAACAGTTGGGAGAGGAAATCCCGGGATTATACATTATACTTGGTGAATAAATTGAAAGTCGATAAAACCATTTCGATCCAGAATTTGCGCCGAAAAGCGTACTGCTAAAATAGCACGTGATAAAATTTTATTACATGTATTATTATCTTTGTATTGGTGGGGTTAGAATCTTGGGAACTCTGGAAGGGCTTGAAGGGATATTACCGTTAAACCGTACAGAAATGTTACGGATAATGTCATTTTTTTTATAAGGTGATATGTCGACTGGCCTGTATTAAGGCCCAATTTATTTCGATTATCTTGCCTCTGGCCCAGTCCTAGCAGGACAGAACAAAAGTATTAATTAGTAAGTATTACTTGTATACGTAGTATATTATTATTAGTCTGTGGTATTACCTATGTTACCTAGGAAAAATGTAAGTTACTGCCGATGAAAATAAAAATAACTTGAACGCTCTTAAACGATTTTGAAAATAAAGATGTTATGTTATAAATATGAGGGTGGACGTAGAAATGTATAATTGTAGAAACATTGAGGAATAAACAGGCGAAAAATTAGCAGGCGCGAAACAATTAGTAAATAATAAAAAAGTACTTGAAATATAACATTATCACTACAGTCGTACTATATTTTAATCTCTTGACACCAAGTGCATCTCAGAACTATTTATATTTGCTACAGTGAAGTTTTGACGTAAAATTAGATAAAATAGAAGTCAGTTCTATATAATTCTATTGAATCTTTGATATGTAGTGTTGTATAATATCTGCATAATATTTACTACATTTGCATATGCGTTGGCTGGGCGGTAGTTTGAGCAGATAGAGTGGAATATTATTAGGATTTTTGTTCTAAAAACTGAGTAACAACTTCAAGTATATAGCATAATATTGCCTCCATTGCAAGTTGCAACCCCTTTCTGAGATCGTCTGTGAAGTTTTAAGCACACGGTCGAGGAAGTTTCATCTTATCGAATTATAAAATCGAAGGTGATTCGTTTGTTCGATGAAAAACCGATATAATGAACTGGGAAGGTGTAGGCTCTTAATTTAGTACTTATATTATAAATGCGAAAGTTTGTGAAGAGTGATAAATTAGTTTGTGACTCTCTCACGAAAAAACTAGTAGTCTGACTTGAATGAAACTTTACGGTAATATAGGTTCATCAGAATAATACATATTAAGCTATAATAGAAATACTTGTTTTTCCCCTGTTAGTGGGTTCGTCCCCGACTAAAAACGCGCGGCACCGCTGGTCTAAATAAAAACATGTTTTTGTTGGTACTATTTCTGTATAACATATTTTACAATAAAAAGTCGATGTTTATTTGTGAAATGTTGGGATGGATACATCAGATCAATGATTTTGGCTGAGTCAACAAATAAACCAATATCGGTTGGGCTTTTACATTTTTGTTTCCATTTATTTGTTTAGCTCTTAATATGTCTGTATTGATTTTATGCGGTCCCTCATAATTTGCAGCGTTGAATGGAATTTTCCGAATGTGATGGACTGAAATATTAACATTCATTTGGGATAGATACAGAGTCAATTTGAGAACGTCACTTTTAATAAAAAGGATCAATGAGGGTTTATTCGACAACTCTAGTATATTTTATTTTGAATACATTATAGTTCTAATGCCCGATTATACAAAAACAATCCAACCCCACTAACATAGGAGAATTTATACAATGTGAACACAATTTCAAAGATTAAATCAAATCCACGTTCAACTAAAAAGCCGGATCAGACTGCAAGTTCCATAACTTACGTCTAAAGGCAAATAAAACGGACTTCCACTCTTTGTTATAATGTTAGTGCAGATGCAGAAGTTTATCGCAGTCAAATCACAGATTAAATAAGCTGTTGGAAGTTTACCGGGCAAATGATTCACAAATAAACTGAATAGACAGGGATTCTTTCCAGCTTCTTTCGCATTTGGCCAGGAAACAGTTGTGGAATGTGATTACTGAAGCGTTTACTGGAGTGAATCGAGTCGCTAGGTTATTTTATTCAGTGCCGGTAAATCCAACGTATTCTGTTGGTACAATGCAGGGATCACGCGCCATTGTTGGCTGTGTGGAGCTACACGATTAGGTGTTTCAATTATATTCTCCATTTACGTCAGTTACACTGAATGTACTAAGATTATGTCACAGATTCTGCTGTCGCAACCACGACGTTCACGGTCTTTTGGGGCGATCAGCTTTAAGTGGGTAATCGATATACTGTCTGAAATAATGAACAGTGCAGTCGTTACGATATTATACATTACTAGCTGTCCCGGCAAAGGTTGTTCTGCCTTAAACTTAGGGGTATGAAAAGTTGTCGATTCTCAGATATACCCAACAGGCACACAAATTTAATAAGAATCGATGCAGCACTTTCGGAGGAGTATGGTAACTAACATTGTGACACGAGAATTTTATGTATATAGAGATTAATACAAAAAAAATCCTCATGAGACGTTACACTAAAATATAATACTCAGAAGCTGATGTAACAAGATCGTGACATTTGTGCCAAACAGTCGAATGTTTGCTATAAAAAGAGGACTAATGATGCATGTTTGCTGTTTTCTTTCGTTCTATGACTGCTACTGTCTAACTATTATATATTATGTGTGAAATAGCATTTACAGAATATTACATATTTATGTATGTAAAGTCTTTCAACATTACGAATATATTTGGCCTCCCCGCCTCCTAGACTTTAGTAGTACTTATCTTGTTAAGTCGTCAAATCTTCTCTTGAATTACATTAATTAATTGTGCTATAACGTTGTACATTTGACATAGATAACACATAGCTACTACTGCTTATCGCATCAAAAATTACTCCAAAGCCCGAATCATGTCCTCATTATAGGACATAATAAAATTAACATCACAATTACAATGTAAGATGGTCTTCTTGTAATTACACCAATAAATTGCTTCTCATGAATATTACCAATTGCCCTTTAGTATTTCACAGCGTAATCATTTAATGCCAATAATGAATACATATGTAATCGTTTCCACGTGAAGGTATTTTCGTGTGAATAAAATATATTGCTCTCTTGTGTCGTTCCAAAAACAAGCTGCTTAAAATTTTAAATGCTATAATGCCATAAAATTGTGAAGAACGCAAGATTATTGTAAAATACGATTAATTTAACAATATGTTAAATTAATCGTATTTGAGAAAAAATCGCATGTGAGAAAATAAACTTAAGTACCTTTATTTATTTGTTCTAATGAATTATATTTACTTCGATTTTATATAAATTCTGGCTAGTTTGTAAGTAAGTTGTACTACATAATAATAAAGCAATTTTCTTTTCATATTTCAGATCATAATATTACGATACTCTATCTGAGTATTTTTCAAAACAATTCTCGTATAAAGTCCCAATAGGTTAGGAATTCAAGGATTAGAATGAAAATGTTTGTGTGTCGTCAGATTTCCTGAGATTGAACCAGACTAATACCAAATTGAAATATTCAAGCTATGACATGTTATTTTCATATATTTAAGTAGCTTGTAGCCAAAATTGTTAGTCCTTTGTGCAGATTAAGTTATTACTTATTTATCACAAGGGTAAATTATTGCTTAATAGGACGGAATAGAAAGAAATGTCAATAAATTTACTATGTTTTATAATTATTTAAACCAATTTAATTCTATTTGTTCGTACTTCGCAGTGATAGATAGATTTAAATAATAATATAATATGTTCTTAAACTGGAGTAAGGAGAAGCTTGACTAGGATAACTGGTGTCTATTTGAGCGAAGCCGCCCGCGGAAGCTTGTAAAATAAGTTTTTTTGTCTGTTTTTCAGCTGCTCTCTCAATTAATACTATGTAACTATCTCTGGGATAGTCTTTAGAATCTCGACAATTGTATTAAATTGTCTCTATATTGGACTTTGCACAATGGACCATTTAAAACCTTTTAGTTGGTTTTTAGTACTTCTAAATGTTCAATATCCGTGCTCTGTCAGGTGTGATTTCTTCGCTAAGACGCCAACTGTGTCTCGAAAGCCGATCGGTCACGCAACCAAGCACGTTTTCATACATTTCAAGAGGATTCCTATAATCTTAAGACCCTGTTTATATTTAAAGCTGATTTTTAAATGTGTGTTTGTCAAATTTCTTGAAAATAGCGTTTTAAGTTTGTAACAATTGCAGTATTTATGTTTTGGCCCAAGCTGAATGGAGGTATTTTTCATAATACCCGCGCATTATGAATAATGACCAGCCACTAAGGGCGAAATAATTTGCGGTGGGAATGGGACAATTGCAACTACATGGAAGTAGGTGTAGGTGTATATTCGTTGACTTGTGACGCGATAATTATGACGCGTTATAGGTACGTGGGCAATATCAGAAATTTCCGTAATTAGTTACTACATAGATAACAAATTAAAGTATAACATCCATATGTGAATACATAGATAGTTTAGTAAAACTAACTGCGTTTGAGTTCAAATCGTGCTTGATGTTTTGTAACATAGAAACTGTTCTCGATTTTTTTTTTATAATTGGAATAGGAACAAAATTTAAACAACAGTTTTACAGTGCAGTAATTACAGTAATCGACTTTCACAGTTGAAAACTGAAAGTTTGAATGCACTAGAAACGAAAATGTAAGCTACGCCTTTTAACATTTTTGCAAAGAGCTGCAATTAATCTCATTTTCAAACTTTACATTATGTACAAATTACGTTCATGTTTTATTTATTGGTGTAAGATGTACCTTGTTAATTCTTAAAATGATTAGTAGCAAAAATTCTTGTGAATTAAATTTTTAAGTTGTAACGAATTGGCATAATTGAAATTATTACATATTCCAGATTTGAATATCTTTCTGTTGTAATAATTACCTAGTATAAAACTATCTCTTACTAGATTTCCGCCCGCGGCTTCGCCCGCGTTTTCAAAGAAAAAACCCGCATAGTTCCCGTTCCCGTAGGATTTCCGGGATATAACTTATCCTGTGTGTTAATCCAAGTTACCTTCTATATGTGTGCTAAATTTCATTGTAATCGGTTCAGTAGTTTTTACGGGAAAGAGTAACAAACATCCATACATCCATACAAACTTTCGCCTTTATAATAGTATTAAGAAGATAATGTTGCTTATAATTTTAATATTTAAAACATTGTTATATTTTTACGGGAAAGAGTAACAAACATCCATACATCCATACAAACTTTCGCCTTTATTATAGTATTAAGAAGATAATGTTGCTTATAATTTTAATATTTAAAACATTGTTATATTACGTTTAATTATTTGAAGAATTCTTCTAATAAATACATTCATGTATATCGTACCTTCTCGGAAACACAAAAAACATAGGTTCATATTACATATAAAAAAATATAGCAATCTTGAAAGCTCAGTTATTATATAACAGGTGCATTCTAGATATAACCGTCCCATGGAATCTAGCAGCGTGGTCACCCCGTTTATTACTCAGATTGCAGCCTGATCTCAGCTTTATTTCTATTAGGCTGCGTTTTCACCAGATGTGCGAGGATGCATAGCGAGGGATGTGTTTGTAAAGAACCAAAAGTATCGCTTCATTTTCCTCAACTGGATCAGCACAGCTCTGGTGGAAACGACTCAGCGGTGCTAGATCTTTACGCATACAAAACAAGCGAGAGATGTCTGCGAGGAATGAGTTCGAGGTGTGTTTATTAGTTCTTTAATTTTGAGTAATAGAAGACATTTTAACGCATTCTCGCACCGCACATTTTCCTTGCAAAGCTTTTGGTGGAAACTTCTACACATTGAAAAACATGCACATTGCACAGCTAGACATCCACCTATACATTTGCCACTCACATCTCTTGTGAAAACGCAGCCTAAGCTCTTGATATCGCAATCTCGACATCTTATAAGCTTCCCGATTTAAAAGAAAATTTGACTGCCGGCCGCTTTTGTAAATTCAGTGATTACAGTTCTTAGTAATCTATTAAAATAGGGTGCGCATTCATTTCGTAAGCTGCTTTTTATGAAGTTTCGCTGATTGATCACCCGTTCAAATAGATTTGGGGCTTTTGTACATTTTTGCGATTGGACTTTTTTCTACTTTCAGTAATTAAAGTTGCAAAATTATTCAGATATCAGAATTTTTACAAGTACTTTTCTGATAATGAACGAATGCAATACGTGGTCTATAACAAATAATATTATACCTATATAATTTAGATACCTATTATAAAATTTAGATTCGCTAAATTTGGGTTACAATTTTCTTCATTATCCTCCGCTTCTGGAATGAGTTTCCAATGTCTTATACTTATAACAAATAGATTTACATATTATATTAAGCTAGTCATTACAATATTTAGTTGAGTAATTCAGGTCTACAACCCTTTTAGCATGTAACTAATACTAACAATTATTGTATTAGATCAACGTGATGGAAACTAACATGTGTCTAAATTATATGTTCACTATAAATAATTGTCTTCTATTCAAGTTTGCTTTGTAATTTAGAGTTTACACAAGATGTTGGATTTATCGTGTCTCAACATAAACTAAATTTAGTTTACATACACGTGTCAGAAGTGAAACTTCTTTGGCAAAATTCAAAGATACCAAAATCGTCGCCTTACTCCATTACGCGACCTTGAAATTTTACTCTCAACGCGCCTAAAGAAGTTTCACTTCAATAAACGTCGGTATTATTTTGAGGACCTATAATAGTGTTTCTTAAACCCAAGAATTCAATGCCAATAAAATATATATATGGGAATTCTCTGTGAGAACTCCTTAGAATAGAATAAGACTGGAAAATCGGTTAACAGCAGAGAAAATTCTGCAATATTATATTTATGCAAGGCTATTTATTGCATATAGAAACTCCTTCGTTTGGAAGTCGGTTTTTCTGATCTCTGTGCTATAATTTTTGACATATAGATATATAATTTCTTAGTATAATTTAATATAAATATATATAAATAAATAATTTTAGCAGATTAATCGATGGATATATTATTTATGAATCGATTAGATTTTTGGTCACATTCATTTAGTAATTAACCACGAACTGAATATACAAATCAAAGTTATAATCGAATGATAAATATCTACGAGCGTATATATTAAATAATTATATCAAATATTTATCCTTAGATATTTATCATAATCTATAGGTACCTATACAAAATAGCATTAACATAAAAACACAGAATTTAAAAGCTTTAACGATGTTTATTTTATTATCAAATATATTTAATACTAGAGGTCCGCCCCGGCTTCGCCAGTGGACCGTGGTACATATTTCGCAATAAAAGGTAGCCTATGTCCTTTCTCGGGTCTCAAAATATCTCCATACCAAATTTCATGAAAATTGGTTCAGTAGTTTAGGCGTAATTGAGTAACAGACAGACAGACAGAGTTACTTTCGCATTTATAATATTAGTATGTTCGCAATAAAAGGTAGCCTATGTCCTTTCTCGGGTCTCAAAATATCTCCATACCAAATTTCATGCAAATTGGTTCAGTAGTTTAGGCGTGATTGAGTGACAGACAGACAGACAGAGTTACTTTCGCATTTATAATATTAGTATAGATGGCAAAATCTTTCTTTCATTTTGTTTTCAACACACTTCGTTACAGGTGACCCTCGGTTTCGAACATAAAAAGTATATTAATTACATCATTATTTCCAAATGTTTTGACGCACTTATTTTTATACTTTCTTCATTTTTATTCACGTCACTCTTCTAGTAACGTGTAACGACTGTAATACTAATAACTGTTTTCTGCTTTAGGGCATAAATATAAGTATGCCGAATGTTGTAGTTACAACAAATATTTATAAAATGTTTTTAGTAATCTCTATAGTCTATATAAAATCAGTTAGTTCGAAATGAAACTCCGTTTTATTATCGATGTACATTTCAAAATTAAAGACATAGTAATTATCTTTATAATAAAAATTATCTAATAAAGAAAGTTAAAAAGTCGTAAGACTGCGCTTCAATTAGTAAATAAATAATCGATTAATTAAATGTATAAATCGATTATATTTGCACAAATCTATTTCACTTATTGCAAATAACAAAATTGTAAATTATTTTAAGAGAAGTAGGAGTAGAAGAGTTTATTAGGAATTAACATTCCATAAAATCTTCATATACATTTCACAAACCAAAAATCCTTTCTACAAACACACAATAGAGAACAAAGAACGTTTATATGTAAACGAGCTGTAGTGTTCACAAAATGCTCTTCAATAGTATGTGATTCTCTGATTGTGACATAAACGAAATTTACTCCGCAACCGTAACAAGATTCCCGTTAAAAGTCTTTCGTAAAACATTTTGTATCTAATGGCTTACAATAACCGCATTTAATATCTTTTAGTATTTCCTGGGTTTGAGCGTTTATTTAGAAATTAAAGGCGTTATTTGAGACCAGTCTGGATAATTTACTAGACAAACAGACTTTAAATACGCTATAATAGTTTAACTTTTAGACATTGTGTCACTGATATATATTTGTTGAAAAATATGGAGACATCGTTCTTTCAACAAATAGAAGCCCATGCTTTATGCTGCTAGTAAATTTGACCGTAAAATTTCTTGGACGAATTATTGTTTATTGTCCTACGTGAAATGAAATTATGTTATTCAATATCTGATAACGTTTACAGTTGTTTTCATTTTTATTTGTCTAATACATATTATGTATTTTATATATTGAACTATTTTTTTATTGAGTTATTATTGCTCCTACTTTCTTTCAAAATGTGAAACAACAATTGTAAGATAGAACAACTCTATAGGTACACAAAATAAACACACACACAGTACACACACACACATGAACACATTCATTGAATTTGTTTATTTTCTAAATAGCACAAATTATAGAAAAAGTTTTAACTACGAAAGACTTATTTATTCTTCATCTATAAAGAAACGGAACTTCGCAAGAACACTTTTAAAAAGTGCAATCCATGTTAATGACTACAAATAAAGCAAAAATTGCAATCCAGACTACCTTTTAAAAGTTAATTCATAGTTCGTATAATATGTACGCAAACAAAAACGTTTAGATATGGCTAAATAATTAGTTCTAGTCTCACTTTTAACACGTGCAAAAGTTTTATAGTTGATCAATTTTGCATACGATTTTACGCAGTTAATAAACGTGGACTAAATTAAAACTTCAACAGGATAGATAGGCATCATTCAAGTTTAATTTGTATGAACTGTGTACAGAAAGGCTTTATTCAGTTGTATATCATAATTTAACCAGCTAAATGTTTGGATTTTTTCCAGGTTAAAAAAATATATAGATTGAGACGAACAAGATTAAGATCTTGTACGTTTAAACATAACTTAACTATATTACAAAAGAACATGTAATTTGAGCTACAATAGACATAAACTAAAATTCATGACGACACGATTCTTTAAACTGTTTCTAGTCGTCTAACTTTTATTCTCCGAGACGTCTACGCATATGAAATTGTAGTTACGACTTTTGTAAGCCAGCGTGGGTTTTGTCTAATATTGCACATGTGTCCCGTAATTTGAAACAGTGAATATTGAAACATGAAATCGAGACGACATTAAATCCAAGGGCATGAAAACATAAATTGGCAATGTAGCTGATTTACGATAGGTCAGCAAAATATATATTGACACGTCCCAGTGAATCGAGACGGTGAAAATATTTCATCTCGTTCGATACGCGACTTAAGTGGAGCGTGTGATGTATAAAACATATCACCGTGCCGCGTGTTCCCCTCACAAATTGCAACGTGCGAATGTTACAGGAAACTCGTAAATACATGTGGCACATTCAATTAGAACGGATAATAATCCAGATCCATAATTTGGTGGTATGACAAATGTTATGTCAAAGGGATTGGTGCAATTAATTTTCGTTTGGTATTTATTTGGTTTCAGTATTGACCAAGTTAAAATTGGAATGCTATGAGCATCAAACAAGCCTTATATACATGAATGAAAACAATATATTAAACATTTTACGAACCTATAGTACAACAATGCTTTGCAATTGCATTGTTGTTACATTGTTGCAGTACTTGTGATAAATATTGTTCTATTTTTGTTTCCTTTTCAAACACTAGTCACGTCCTCAATGCTATGTTATCCTTGAACTCGAAATGTCATATGAATAAAGAGTATAGAGAAAAAGAACAATTACATTACCTGGAATGTAAGACAGATCAATATCTGTACTACGTATATTTTACTAATCTACTTATTTTAATCGTGGAAGAAAAAACACACTCTTAGACAGAGTGGTAAGTACTATCGTGGATAGATTTACGACAGTTCTCAAGACAAACGCAATTTAAAAAAACGCTAGTATATATTTAGACATAGTTATAGTGCTTTTAATCGGAATGCAATGACAGAGTGATAGCTAAGCCATTAGCTACTATTAAGTATTCTGTGCTAAAGACTCGTTTCTCTATTACCTCACGATGTACAATCCTGTAAACATATTACAGCTAAGTCGGTATGTCATTGTTTGAAACTAGCATCCCATTAGTGCTTGATAATGTTTCTAAAATATCGCACACAGTATGGGGATATGCACATCGCATTAGAGTACATATAAAATGCATATACCCTAATTAGAGCGCCGCGTACAAGCTAATTGACAATTAAGGTACCTACTTGTTATCTATACCAATAATAAAATGGGACTGTTTGTAATATTAGAATAACCGTTTATAAATTCATATGGATGTGTACAAGGTACTGTCTGTCTGTTTGTTCTGGATAATCTCTGGAACGGCTGTACCGATTTTGATGGGACTCTTACTAACAGATAGCTGGTAAAATAAGGAGTCACTTAGGCTACGTTCGGAGTTAGGATTAGGAAAATTAAACTCACTTACGCGGATGAAACCAAGAGACGCAGGTCTTAATAAATATATCGTGGGATCCGTATATTTCATTTTTTATATAACTAAATCGTTGATATCGCTAAACGGCTTACGTGGTTTTGAACAATGCATATTTGCGATATTCTCGATAAGATGCAGGATGTTTGTACAGAATATTATCTCTGTTCATATCAGCTATGCAATACTTTAACAATCTTGAAAACATCTACATTATACAATTTACATGTTTGCTCTCAATGTTTCATTTCAAGGGTATCTGAAGACTCAATAACGTTTTAAATTTTATTGAATAAGCTAAGTTGTGTTGACGTTATAAGATGAGATAAGAAATATATTTATAATCTTTTGTGAATAACTTCGATCAATGCTTCAAGAATTTTTCATCAAGTAACTCTGTTTATTTAAACCGTACATTACACTGTACACCGAAAAGATTTTGTACTTTATGAATAGGACTTAATCGCGTCATCGGTAGAGCGGTCTTTCGTTTATATATCTCCTTACAAATGTTTTCAACATAGCTATCGTATATAAAATGTGTTTTCAGAAACATTTTGATAAACACAGTAACAACCACAACAACAGTACTTGGGTTAATGATCCATACACAACATCAATCTTTCTTCAAAAACTTTTCTCCATTAATATCAGTTTGATTGACACTGTATTTAGGAATGACTTTTAAATTTCAATTTGACCCCTTCCTTAGATAGAGAGGTACAGTGGTACAGAGGTACAGAGGTACAGTGGTAGATAGAGAGGTACACAGCGTGAGCGTAGTATCGAGGGCTCCTGGGTTCGATTCCAAGTGGAGGCGAAGAAAAAAAATTGTCTCGGTCTAGCAGGACACAGAAAGCTGATCCTAAAGAAAAATAGACCAGTGAAACAGATGTATGCATAATGCATCTGCCCCTTACCCCACCAGGGGACACGGGACTTCACTTTTAAAATTAATGTCATATTAAATGCATTGCTTACATTAATCAAGCTATTTAATTCGAAATGCAAATTCCCGGAGGGGATTAAATAATAGCGATACATCTAATCTGTAATCGTAACTAATTCGATTATTTAGACAGACAACGGTAACTATTGATTGCAATGTTCAATGTATGTTAAACTGGGGATAACATTATTGGCTGTTTGTAGAATTCCATTTGATAACTGAAAGGGATTTCTTAATCAATCATAAATTATAATTAAACATGTTAATTAGGATGTTCATTATTTATGTTTAATTTGCAAATATTTGATAAAGTTTATATTGAGGTAAAATCTTCAATGCGTAAATAATTATGTTTTCACCTGTAAGTACTGTTCAGTGAACAAATTTTCATAATTCTATGTTATGCAAAGTTCAAACCTATATTATTTTATCTACGGTTTTCGAATTAACCTGAAGAACTCTCTAGAAGCCGTTTAAAATAGAATTCCAAATATGCATAGAAAACACAAATATAAGTCACTCAAGTAAAATATCTTTAGCTTCCTTCCATCTTTCTCTTTATTTACAATTCATCTCTAAACCTATATTAAAATAAAAAAATTGGTTGTCTGTAAAGTCGGTTTACTGACGATAGTTGAACGTGACAACGTCCGATTGTGCTTCTTTGTCGCTCGTTCCGCGCTCTCGCTTGCACTTCAAGCCTTACATGGAACGCCTCACGAGCGAGGTAACGCCGCATGAGTCATGTTTTTTCTATCGAATTATAAGGCGTTGTCACGTCAAAATAAAAAAGCACTTACCATCATGCGAGTCATAGATGTAAATGATGTTGGACCAGCCGTAATGTCGGATTGTATCCATGATCGCTCGGTGGTAGTCGGGACGGAGGCTCACCGCGTAGTCTGTGCCTGATATCGAAGATAACACCTGTATACAGAAAAGAAATTTAGTTTATGATATAGTATTTCTGTTTATGGGAACAAAGGGACTATTTATTTTTTTAATGGGAAAATTTAATTTTTAAATATTACATTTTCCCATTTAAAAAATAAATTATAAATTTACTTAAATAAAAGATAATAGGAGAGTTGAGTCAGCGTTTTTCGCTTTAGGTTTCCCACGTGTTTAAAAAGAACTTCTTTTATTTTGGTTTTAAGTGGTAATTATTTCTATTTGTACTCAAATTGATTCGATATTGAGAATGCTCAAATTTTGCGTCGTTTGTCACAAAATTTAATTAATTTAAACAAAATAAAAATGCCCCATTTGTTACAATAACTATTGACGAAATACATCATCATAAGGACAAAGTATAAAATACTATAGAAAACTGGCTGTATTGGAAATACTTTGAAATAAGCCACCCTCTAGAAAGTTATCAGCGGTCACAAAACGAAAGTAGAAGATTAATTTACGGCTAACTCCGTACGACATACAGATGAAAAATTCCAGTCACGATAGCGAGTAATGAAGAACTCCAATGCTAGTGTTATTAGACAACTTAGTAGGAATTCAACAAAAATGTGTATGTTCTTGAATGAAATACCGACGTACGTATTGCTTAATTTTATACTGCAATCAAGTTCGGACAATACTGGGGGACTTTTAATTATTTCTGTGACTTATTTTATTGGTGTAGTATGATGGAACCGACATTCTTCTGTTGAATTTAATTGAGCATAGTAATTGGTGTAAGTAATTGAGCATAGTAGTTCTAACAGGTTTTTGTAGTTTTTAAGGGTAGGTATATTCGTTTATTTTGATAGATAATATTATAACGTAGGTATAACGTTTTCTATATTTGTATATTTTTTAAGGTTTCACGGCAATACAACTAGATAATGAAAGATAGTTTTGGATGAATTTTCGAGCGTTATTTCCTAATTATTAAAGAAACTGGATAAGAATAAAGAATGGGTACTTTTGACACATCATCAATACCTCTCAATTGAATTCAAATCAATTCAATAACAGATTTTGTTTACTTGTAACATAAGTAAACTAAAGGCTAGACAAGAAAATTAATAAATGCCTGTTATTGCATCCTAAGCGCAAGAAAATAAAAAGTGTAATAGCCGCCTCTTCATTGTTTATTTTTAACATAAAACATTGTATATTAGCTGCAATTTTCTGCGTAGGAAGAAGAATTGTAATAACATTTTAATATCTTCTATGAAATAATCCCTATTGTTTTAGAGGAAAATTTATGTAGAGCAAAATAGAAAACGCAACTTATTTATACTGGCTAAGTTAATAAAACTTCTAGTAAAATACTTTATCAAACACATATGGAGGTTTTTAGAAATCATGATAATCAGCAAGTGATGTTTAAATATATGTTACTGTGCATATCCGAATATATAGGTAAGTTTATGTTAAGACGTAACGATTTTTGTCGACAATCACCAAAGTGGCTGGTGTAAATCAGAAACTGTATTTAATTAATTATTCATACTTTAATCGGACACACACCGGTGAATGTTAACATACACAGAGGAGATAGAGCAAATCTTAGATAAGATATTTACAATTTGTATGAAACATGATCACGTGTGTTTGTTCGCAACCAGAAAATTTTACAAAAACATGACCACTGATAATAATTTAAAAATACCCAAGACTTCTACCCTTACTACCCTTAAGCGCGTCACACACGGTGAAGATACTATAATATTTTATCTTAAGATACTGTTATATTTTATATTACAGTATCTTAACGCATCCGGTATCAGCGTTCGGACCATCATTTTTATTTTTGTCATTGCGTACTAAGACCCCTGTAGAACCGCCATCCTGTTACAAATGACGCGAAATTTTGTGGTTCATTATCATAGTACGCAATGACAAAAAGAAAAATGATGGTCCGAACGCTGATACCGGATGCGTTAAGATACCGTAATATAAAATATAACAGTATCTTAAGATAAAATATTATGGTACTATCTTCACCATGTAAGACGCGCTTTATTCTGGAAATTATACGACATATAAAGGAATTGTAAAGATACAACATTGAAACAATTCGCACATTCACCGTATACTAACGTTAAACTCATTAAGATAAACGTATTTTCCACTAATTAATAGCGCGAAAATCATTGTGGTATTTCAGTAATTATTAGGGGAAATTTATGATGTTTATACGGATGTGTACATTTCGGTGTTTATCATGTTAAAATGTGCGCAACTCTGTAAACGCAGCCTTGTCAAACAACGTCATTTAGGGCGAATACGAGGATTAAAATGGGATATCATTTTACGTTTGAGATTGAAATATTCATGCTGCTTGTCGATAGTTTCTAATACACTGATACAGGGATGTGATAGTCTCTGGATATCGTCGGATGTTAGCATGTCAATCGCGCTTAAACAGCTAATCTGAAATCAGTTGAAATACACTGAAACTATTCAATATAATCTTTAGTATATCCATAGGATATTAAGTCCAGAAAATAGAAGATCAGTGAAGCAGTAAATACGGACATTGACGAAGATTTGAATGTATTATCGACTGTCAAAATGTTTGTAATCAACAATTTTAGTTTATAATCAAGTGGGACAGCCGCTGGCAGTCTAATAGATGTAAAATATAATTCTGATAATACTGTTTTCCATGATAGGCATACAACGATACTCTTCCGCCAAAATAGGCTTTGGACATGCTCCAAACGTCGTATAATGTCGAGTGATAATTTCAACAACACTAATCCAGGTTTTTAGCAGGAATAAATAAGCATTGGCATACATATAATTTAAATTTAAAAAATACCGCTTTCTGTTTCAATTGCTAGAGCATCATTTAATTGCTATTTTTATTTAAAAATTGCGCTATTTTTTATATTTTTGTTTGAAAATGAAAATGTACTAAAAATATTCTGTGATATAATTGTTGTGATAGAGCATAGATACATAGATATTATAAATATGTTAACACATAAATGAAAAAAAGAATTTCACATTTACAATTACATGAAATAAAAACCTATAGATATACATAATTAATTTTAGATAGTCAAAATACAACGTAAGAAGGTGTAATATTATTATTATTATTTACTTTATTATAAAATAAGTTTTATATAAAGAAAGTGCCAGCCTCAACGTAATTAGTTTTACGAAAAAATTAAATTTGAATTAAAATACTTAATAAGATGCAGATATTATGGAAATCTAAAAAGTTTGCTTGTGATGTTTATGAAGTTCACTCCGATCAAAACTTTTGAATTACGGGCGGAAAAAACATTATATTCTTAATAAAATATTATCTTATTTCTTCGATCTTTCCGCAGCAGATTTAATTTATAAAAACCATACAAACTTCACGTCCCAATTTAACTTCAGAATGTGACGTCACATGAAAATTTTATTATTAATAAGCATTACTTACGATTAATTTAATAAATAACACGTGGTGTTGGTGTAACTACAAAATATTATGATAGGTATATACATATTATGAAGATTGAAAAAAAAAAGATTTTTAATTTTTAGCTGAAAATATACTGATAATTGCATTGAATTTAAAAAAAACGCGCTGTCTGTGGAACGCTATCAATGATTTACCACAGATATTAAAAAAGAAAAAAAAGACCACAGATAAAACATTTCTTTCATTATTTTCTTTAAATAGTCTATGTTGCAATACTTTTCCGTACTTAAAAATAAATGTTATGTTACTACACAATAATAAAAACATTCTATTGATCGTCGTTTTTGACTGCAATAATATTTAAGTTATGCAAATACAGTCCCGTCAATGCTCTCAAGGCAATAGCTCAAGTAACGCGAAAAATGTATTGTCATCAACCGAGTGCTCTCTTCGGGAATTTTAGGAAATTTTCAAGATAAAAAATGTCTTAGTTTGAACAAAATATTACTCCATAAACGTGGGAATTGCAAATAATTATTCTTTTCTTTTATGAAAATTTTAGAGGGCTATTATTAAAAATGTTATTTTAATAGCGGCAGCTTTTACGGCGGTATTGTTACTTCGGAGCAGCCGATGTTATTTTTATTTAAATTGACAGTTTCTACATAATTTTATAATCCTATCCTATCCTATCCTACTAATATAGTATTATAAATGAGAAAGTTGTTTGTGAGGATGGATGTATGTGTATGTGTATGTATTAATGTTTCTTACACTTTCACACAAATACTACTGAACCGATTAAAATGAATGAAATTTAGCACCCATAAAGAGGGTAACTTGGATTAACACATAGGATAGGTTTTATCCCGGAAATCCTACGGGAATGGGAACTATGCGGGTTTTTCTTTGAAAACGCAATGCCGCGGGTGGAAGGCTAGTATAATATATTTTTGGCTATGCATATAATCAGCTGTGCAAAGGGTTTCTAAAAAATGATATACATTCAAACGAATCAATTTACCAAATATAGTGTTTGCTTTTGATTATAGCGTTTGCAATATGGCCGCTGATGAGCACTCAACTAGGTTCAAATAAACGGAAATCTATACAAAGCGGAAACTTCGTATTTGGTTTGAATTCAACTTTTAAAATAGTTTAAATACAAAAATAAAAGAAGGAGTGGACATTTCGCTCGTTGGTCATGTTTTATATTTATTTTGTCAATAGGTTTGATAAATCAAATTCTTGTTAAACAATGGATCAAATATAAATTTGAAAATATTGTGCTATTTGGAAAAAGCTTTGAAATAGAAAATCAATAAATAAAAAACGACATAAATGGCACGGTTTTGATATTGGACTGCGTGTTTGGCACATGCTTTTTTTAATATTTATAAATGGAAATTTCAATTTTTATTATATGTAGTGGAAGAAATATAAAAATATTACACATTCTCACGTTATGTATCTAATACTCAAGGCATTTAATCTTTCTGGTGACATCTTATTTTTCAGTCTAATTGACTGTTGTTGCAGTGTAGTTTTAAACTCAATTCTTTTCTGTACTTCGCCTCTCACGGTATATCTTTTGATTAAATAATTATGAATTTAGAAAACCAACAACAACTGTTAGTTCTCAGGTGTAACGAGTAGAGTATGTTACTTGAAGGGCACAATTAGTTCTACGCACGTGATGATATTTCTAAACTTAATATCTGAGGAATTTGCAGGAAGTTCTTAAGATTATGCTTTGGGTAACAACTGCGTTCTGTAATAACTGATTAAAAATATCAGAACTTTTATTAGTTTTGAATTAAAACGGTCGCTGACAAAATTAGAAACCTTCCTGTGTAAATGTAAATATTTTTTTTATTTTTACCCTTCTTGATTTAAACTGAGCGTATCGTATAAGTAGATTTTACAAAAAATTTACAGTTTTACAAAATAATCCCTCAGTCCCTGAATCACAGACACAATAGAAAATCTATTGTGTCGCGGCCCGATCGGGCCGCTCGGTGGTCAATGGGATAATAAACAAAATATGTAATATATTGACAACGTTTGGTGTTAATAGACATAATATTTATTAAAACGATTGAACGACAGAATAGATGCTATAGTGCCACAAACTTATCTGACCCGGTGACAGTGTCACTGATGTCGCTTTCTTTTATATAAACAAAATATTCCGTATGAAAAGTCTGTGAAAATGTGACATTTCAAAATGGCGGCACGTAGTTCCAGTTTTTGCCACCGGGTCAGATAAGTTTGTGGCACTGTACATTGATTTGCATTGTTAAACTATCAAGTATCTAGAAATTAATTAGGCATTCATTGCTTTTCCCGCTTGCATAGCAAAGTCATGTCTCCCATGTTTAAGTTTAGTGTACTAGCGGTTTCGGAGTATAGTAAAGCAAACTAATTTGCGGTGAACACAATTTATGTGCATTTGTCTTTATATTTATGTTGGTTTTATTGGCATATAATGTACGTTTCGCTGAATTATTTTGATTGGCAACTACGTATAATTACGCGAGAATTTCGCTTTTGTTTTATCGAAGAGAATTTGTGTTTTAATGTTTGAGTAAGATTTTATGTGTGTGGAATTATTGTTGTTGCAATAGATCGCAATATGGCTATGGCTCGCATTCTTGGATCGAATAAAATACTTAAGTGGGAGATTGTATAAATATCCCATCCCAAAAAACAGGAAATTGTTAAGAGCGTTTTAAATTATAGTTAATGCGAGATAGAATTACATATTTATGGAATGTTAAAGCTCAGAATCTGACCGTCTCTACCAGAAATATAACAGCATAATATAATAATGTAAATTTAATTACTCAGATAAACCCACTGCTTTTATTAAACGTGTGATAAATGCAAAAGAGCGATTAACAAATTTACGTCAATTACAAGTTACTTAATTACAATAAGCTGAAGCCTGATGCATGGCTGATTTACAACACGTAGTAAATTCAGTTTAATTATACGTTTTCCAAATAATTATAAGTAGGTATATGATGTTCTTGACCGCCTCCTTGGTACAGTGGTTCGTCAACCACTGTACCAAGTCGTGGTGAGCGTAGCACCGTGGGGTCCTCGGTTCGATTCCCGGTGGAGACGAAGAAAAAAAATGTCTTGGTCTGGTAGGACACAGAAGGCTGATCACCTACTTGTCCCTAAAGAAAATCGATCAGTGAAACAGGTGCATTATGCATTTGACCCTTACCCCACTTAGGGACTTGGTACTTCACTTCACTTCACTTTTATATGATGTTCTTTCTGTACCTCCGTACAGAAAGAGTATTTTACAAATAGCTTATTAAAGTGATAGATATCGATAGATATCTTTTTGAGCAATAGTTAATTCAAATCGATTGTAGTCAAATACAAAAAGACGATTATAATGTTTTGAGTAAGATTTAAAATTTACGAAACATTGCAAGATTTTTTACTTCTAAAATCTACATCATATTAATTCACACTTCTAGATTCCTACTGTGTCATTTTAGAATGTTTTAATACCATAGATGTAACAATTTGAGGGTATTTTAATATTATATTTGGAAAGCTGGTGGCATTGGTCGGAGAGAGAAGCTCTTTGTGAGCGGTTTTGGAACAATTATAAATGAAGCTAGGCTGAGATCGTCCAGAATATTACAATAAAAAATTGAAGATGTCTTCCACATTACACAATATACTTGATTAGGCGTATTTTGGAAGACGTTTATATATTTAAACGCGAAACGAATTATGTAAAGTAATAAAAGTTTCACTTTAAAAGTAAATAATATAAATTTCAATGA
The DNA here is from genome assembly GCF_061535395.1 of Colias eurytheme. Lineage (NCBI taxonomy): Eukaryota > Metazoa > Arthropoda > Insecta > Lepidoptera > Pieridae > Colias > Colias eurytheme. The sequence goes on from NC_142980.1 coordinate 4,326,544, forward strand.
TGGATAATCCGTACTTAATCCATACTAATATTATAAATGGGAAAGTAACTCTGTCTGTCTGTCTGTTACTCAATCACGCCTTAACTACTGAACCAATTTGCATGTAATTTGATATAGAGATATTTTGATACCCCAGAAAGGACATAGGATTCGTTTTATCCCGGAAATCCCACGAGAACGGGATTTCCTTTTCCTTCCTTTTACTTTGCGGGTTTTTCTTAAACTGCGCGGGCGATGCCGCGGGCGGAAAGCTAGTTCTAAATACAAATGAAATAATCTGATTCATTTTTTATCCGAAATTTATTATTTTCATGAAGAATTCTGTTAACAATATTTTTCATTCATTACAAAATAATTACAAATTATGTGTACAAAAAAGCGAATTTATAAACCAATATACCACAATTCCCTTAACTACTCGACGCTCTCCAAACGAGCTTCAGAAAAGATTATGACAATATTAAAACATTAAAGGGCAAATGTGAAAGCATTTTTGCCCCTGCCTTTTTTTCTTAATGACACAATTTATCTGAGTCCCGGTGAAATTTAATTTTGACTAAAATGTCCTCTTTGATCTTAAACGTCTATATTTATGTGTATTGATTAGAGCCAAGGCACAAGGTAAGATATTGTGTGGAATTTTTGGTGTAATATTATTTTAAGCTCAATACTGTTCAAGAATTTAATTTGTAGCGTGTCGTATATTTACAAACGGTTTACGGACGAATTGAAAATGCAGGAAATGAGGAATCGTTTTACTTTAAAGTTATTTCGGTTCGTATTTTTAAATTCTTTTTAATTTTATAGTAAAGTTAATAGTTATGTTCCTCTAACGAACGGTTGCAGAGACAACGCGATCAAAATGTAAAGTCTTTGATAAATAAGTGGTATTGTTTTTTAATTAGTCGTTTAGATTGGCCTAATAGCAGTTTTGTATTGTGACGAAATTACTAAGCGATTGTAATAGAAACTATTTTTATTACCTAACAATAAAAATCATAGTGTCATAATTCGTTTGAGGTTCAACAGTTTTGTATTGTATCTAGATTAGCTTTAAAAGTGTAATTCATACTATTGAAATGCAGTAACCCGGTAACATCAACGGAATAATATTAACCTGGCATCGAGATTCAAACTGTATACATTATTCAGGATACAGAAGTGTTTCGTCTTCGCTGTCGTTTTATACCAGGCCCATAAAGCATATTTTGTTTGGATATATTCGCTGTTCTATGATGGATTCTACTCGGGAATACGGGTTAATAAAATTGTAAGATTGTAGGATAATATAGAATTTGTGGGTTTAATTAGCTATATTGGTGATAAGTACCTACTAGAGTTACTAAACAACACAAAGCAACACATTAATTAACGTATTCTTCTCTCGTAATATATGCGTCAGATACATAAAAGAATAGCCAGAAAACGTTTGGTTATATTTGTATCCTATTTTTTACACAATCGTGTAGTTGTCTCATAAATTATAATATACTTTGTCTTTCATATTACGTATAAATTAAAACCGTTTATTTAAGTAATTTAAGGTTAATTTCGCTATAGGTCCAAACACACCATGATTAAAAAATACTTACAGCTAACTGCATGCAATGATTGGATTACAGAAGCAGGGCTCTACTTACCAAGCAATCTCGGAGGATAAAACAAGATGAACTATATAAATAAGCTTATCTTCTAGCGCTAGAAAACATTCTCTCGAAGAGATAGTGAATTTCTGGTCTTTTTTAATATTAATTTGCAAATAACTAGTGTCGCGGACAGGATTGGAACAGTAATCACTACATAGTATAAAACAAAGTCGCTTTCTCTGTCCCTATGTCCCTATGTCCCTTTGTACGCTTAAATCTTTGAAACTACGCAACCGATTTTGATGCAGTTTTTTTTAATAGATAGAGTGATTCAAGAGGAAGGTTTATATGTATAATAACATCCATTAAATAGTGGAGAAGTACTGTTATTTTTGAGGTTTCTAATGTGATGTCGTAAAAAATTACATTTTTTCCGCTTACATTGCAATTTGCAAACACAGGCTGAACCCTACGAGTTTTATCAAAATAATGTACTAAGTATTTATACACATTGAAAAGGTCTACAGAAAAGTCCGCGATGGTATATGTCTATCTCTTATGGATAACCCACAATAACTTATTTTTGTCATTTACTTTTTACGACAAATAATGGCTAATTTTCGAAGCGATTTTAACCAATACAGCATTAATCCTTAACCAATTAAATACCTTGAATACATTGTTCATTGAATATAGATCTATATGGCCCTTTACACCGTATGATTTAAGTGAATATTTTCGAAGATATTACATTAAAAATTCCGGGACGTATTGCGGCGGTACCGGCCGGCCGCCCGGCTATATATTTTATACCCGTGCGAAGCCGGAGCGGGCCGCTATGTTTTTATATTGTACAACGTTCACAGTTTTTCTGTAGTGTATTTAGAATCAGCATTGCACCCGTGCGAAGCCGGGGCGGGTCGCTAGTAAAAGATATAAGCTTTAGGCTTTGAGTGAATGATACTTGTGACTATATTTATTTGAACAATTTACGTGTCAACTTGGTTGAATTCATAAACGAAAGACGTATATGACGGGCGTATGTTTTATTTTAAATAGATTACACAGATATGCAACTGGAACTGTCTTTTCATTTCAGTACGCGCCTACTTCTCAAGTTTTTTATTTATTTATTTATTCACACACATATCAATTATCTTTACAGGATTAACCCAATGCGGTACTGACTAAAACTAATATTCTTATTACAAGTCAATACCTTATGAAATTAAAATGCAGAATATAAAAAATATGAACAATTATAACTCAATCATTATGAGCAGAAATACATGAAATACACTAAAACACCAATACATATACCGTTATTTTGATATAAAGGTACTCGTTATCACAAATGTACGTAGCAAATGATGCAGGCCAGTGATCTACCAATGAAATGGTCCGTATAATTCTACACTAGTTAACTTCTATTGCTTGGTTTACACCAATACAGTAGTCAATGGGAACATACGGTTTATGTTAAACCATATGTATATGATTGATTACTTAATGTAATTTTCACTATCGATTATTGCAATAAAAATCTCGATGTCGAAGCAGAAAACAATTCCTTACATATACAAAATTACTCACAAATTATTTTCATTTCTATCTTTAAATAATTTATTTTCATTTTTTCAACAATAAAGAAATTGTGATACTTACTTCATTGTAAATATACCTATGTAAAAAGTTACATATTATATCAATGTATGAGAACCGCATACATAACCTTCTCACATGCTAGCGAAATGGCCCAGTTACTTCGTAGATGGTTTAAATACATTTTGCAACGCATTCGTTTTTGCGAACGAAATTTCAAAACTCACTAATTATCTTGCACAAAATATGTTTCATGGAACGTCTTTGTTCTTAGCGCATGTAATAAGTTTATGAAAGTTGAATAAATTAAGTTCAAAAGATTGCACTGTAAATAGTAAGTAAATTACCTTCATTTGCGTATTTGTGAATGTAGTTTCCTCTATAAAGTAAATATAATAATTGAATATGCTACTTCTCTTTATCTTGGTTAATTCAATGATATTATTGACTAGTTTAATTACAACGCTCAAATCGAATTCGAGGCAACAGTTATTGCAGCAATTTGTGTTTAACCTGCTTTTACTGAATTAAGTCTCTATTTCTGAAACGATCTAGAATGGTACTTAGGATATTCTACATAGCGCCTAAAGGTGGTCGGTTGTGTACACTGATCAAAGACTTTACTAGGGAGGAAAAATATGACAGCACGCAACGGAGTTGGTGGGTCACCTCATGGTAAGATTAAAATATCTTAATCTTCTTCTTCTTATATATAAAAATGAATCGCAAAATGTGTTGGTAAGCGTATGCGCTAAATCGGTTCAGCCGTTCTCGAGTTATGACTCGAGAACGGCTGAACCGATTTCGATAATTCTTTTTTTATTATATTCCTTGAAGTACGAGGATGGTTTTTATGTAGAGAAAACGTAAATATGTACCACGGGCGAAGCCGGGGTGGACCGCTAGTACTATTATAAAGGCGAAAGTTTGTATGGATGTTTGTTACTCTTTCACGTAAAAACTACTGAACCGATTACAATGAAATTTAGCACACATATAGAAGGTAACTTTGATTAACACATAGAATAGGTTTTATCCCGGAAATCCCACGGGAACGGGAACTATGCGGGTTTTCCTTTGAAAACGCGGGCGAAGCCGCGGGCGGAAATCTAGTATATGTAGATAATGGAAGAACTGAAGAAGATAGAAGATACGTGCTCTAGCTTTTATTATAACCTTCATACACTCACTTTATTTTTTTTCGCTATTACGCGGTTACTTATTGAACATTGTCACATTTCAAAGCCGCCACATAACAAACTGACTTTTGAAGGGTTTGTTTTGCTTTAATTTTCAATTCGCATTAATAAAATTGAATTCATTTGAATCACCAAAATCCGTTGTTGTATCTGGACAGTGGACAGTGCTCATGATTTTTAAGCTATTGCATAGCTTCTATCGCGAGCCTTGAGCGAGGACCGAATCGAGAAATTCTGTAACAAAAAAACCTCACGCTCCATACTCCGACGGACACGGAAGTGTGGCTTGAAGGCATAGCATGCAATAGCTTTACCGCGGCAGTCCCCGAGTGCCACACGTCTTTTTTTTTCGGTGCGACGAGAAGGCAACATTTCGATTGGATAGTTTCTTTTTTTACGTCGTTTTTTAATAAGGCACGGACGGACGAATAACTCCTGATAGGATTCGATTTAAGATGCTGAATGAAAGTGGCTCTTTATCGGTAAAGTAGGTAGAGAAATAAGAAAATCAGAACTACGAAATAACTCCCAATATAAATACTTGTTTTTCAGAATAGCAAAGAGCTTCAATAAATTCTTAGTATCTTTATAATTGGTTCATTACTAAACAACTCCCTTATATTCTGCTCGTCTCAGAATAAACAACAAGCCAATTAAGTTTTTCCCATAATCCACGATAACTATCAAAATCACGCTTCGTTATTAGAGATTGATTCCCACACCATTTATTAACCCAAGGCCTGGAGCTCGACGAAATAGCTCAGCACTGAAGGACGCTGGTAATTGAAGTCACCGCAACAGATCGCTCCGATTAACTAACGTCTTGCTGATTTAACACTCGAATACGTCATGTATCAAGTGGAGCCATTTTGAATCTTGACACGTACTCTGTGTTTCGTTTGGGGAATTAAGAGTTGCTTGGATTTCTGGCTTGCCGGATGTAGGCGAGTGTGGGTTAGGCGATTATTTTAAAGTCAGATTTGGTATTTGGAAGTAAAATCAGTGTCGTTTTGAATGCTTTTTCTAAAAAGTAAACGTAACTAAATATCTCTAGTTATTTGTTTTAAGAATTGTACTGATCAAAAAACATGTGTTCTAAACTAATATTTTTCTCTCAACCTCCTTAGTTCTTGCGCCTTCTTGTGTTACTACTCCTCTTATTATTGACTACTAACCTAAATAGAAATATTATTATGATGTACCAAATGCTTACCTTTATCCCAAACTTTTTACTTCAAGATTGATAATAATAAAAAATAAAGAAACTAGATAAAGTCTTACCTTCTCAGGAAACCAGGGCGTGATGAACGGCATTTGGAACGTATTGGCATACGAATGGAGGGTATCAAAGGAGTCCGAAGGCACGGAGCCGAGCATGGCAACGGCACCGCGAGTGTACTGGTTGCAAACTGTAAATAAAAGGGAGTTAGAATCTCTTTGGTAGCGGTAAAAGTGTTATAGATAGAAGAGTCTTGGCTAATGTGTTGGAAAAGAGGTTGAAAAAGTAAATGAGGGAACAGGAATACATATTGTTGATGGCACTGTAGATTTATTTTATTTATTTATAACACTTTATTATGCTAGTTATACAAATTACTTAAAACTAAAACTTATAGCTCAACTAGCACAGAGGGCGACCTTATCACTATAAAGAGTGATCTGATCTAGATTATAGTACAGAGGTACGCAATAGTATTATAATTGATATCAAACAACGATTAAATCTAATCTAAAACGATTTAGAAAGCCTAATAGGTTTCTACTACGCTGTTTCACCAAAAACTCTCAAAAACATTTACATTTATAATGAGCATTAATTTTATTCAATAGATTTTGCTTGGACGCACAAAAAATGCCCGACGTTTTGTTTATTTTTACGCCAGCATTATCGGGTTGGAAAAAGTGACGAAACTGAGCATTGCCGAAAAAACGGCAAAAGTTTTTTAACCATTATTCCAGAAGCTTAGCACAGTTCGGTATTTCGTTGGTATTTGCAGTGGATTTTATTTTTTACATACATGAATTCTAATTTACGTTGTTCTTTTTAATTTGACGTTTACTTGCGAGTGGGCCATTTGGACGCAATGTGCCTTGGGCTTGAAAATATATAATATTATAGCGAAAAGTGTTTTTGTATAAAATAAAGGTGCACTTTAGAATAAACCTTTTTTACTGCGTCCAAAAACCAGGATTCAGGTCAGATTTCAGTACAATATGGAAACTTTTAGGGCTGATTTTTCAATCCTTGGTTAATACTTATTCGTCGAATAACGTATTACACTTAGATTACAAAATAAAAGACAGATGGAGCGATGCCGAACTAAACCGAAAGATTTATCGTCATTTCCATAAAGCTATGTGTGCTGTCATTTCGCCGCTGCACTGTACGAACACGGTGCTTCTGTGTGCGTGATATGTTACCAGATAATGAAAAATTTCCCAAATTTTTGCCCGACTACGGAAGAAAGAGGGTTATGTTTTTCGAGTGTAGGTATGTACGTATAATATTTCTTTGACACGCCCTGCAGTATAAACTGTTGGATCGATTTTGAGTTGTGACTTGTGAGGTGTCATTGCAATCATCTGAATTATGAAGGTAGCTGTGGTGGTAGTGACGTAGGCTACATAAATTATTAGCAGTCATGTTTTAATTTTTATTTTAACATAAATTCGGGTTTTTAATATTATATTATAATATTGTAAAAATTATTTTGTTACATAAAGCACCTATCTACTAAAGTTATACATGGACAAAATAATTTTATTCAATTTTTATTAAATAAATTACATTAAATTTATTAAATAAATTACATTAAAAAAAGTTTTTATTTTTTCAAAATATATGAATGCGAATAGCGGTAGTTTTTAGTCGAGAATGCGGGACATTTTATTTTCATCATATCCATCATGGAGTTCATATGAATTAATTAATCGCAAGCGAAAACGACGCTTTTTATAAAAGTAACAAAAAAATGTATAATGCTTTTTAAAATAATCTAATAATGACCATGAACTTTTATTGCACTATACAAATAATCACATTCACGATCGAAAAATCCAACAGCACTACCCCGAATATCTTTTAACCATTTTACCCCTAAAAATGGCAAATTCATTTTCAAAATACTGGCAGCATACGTTGAAGTTTTGAATTCCTTCGTATTTGTAAAATTATTATTTGTATACAAAATTAAATAAGCCAAATAATCTACAGAAAATCTGTAAAACGATGTTTTATCTTTTTGTTTGTTTTCGGGAACAAGTTTTACAGCGTTTTAATATCACAAGACAGCATTTTTTTACTAAAATATCAAACCCCTTTTGACGTATTGCATGACACTAGAATCGCTATAGCACTAGCGGAGGAACGTATTCGTTTTTGATTTCGTATTTTCTTTGACAAGGGCGATGAATGATTGACATGCTCTATCTGTATTTTATTTTGTAATCTAAGGTATTACACTACAATTTCAAAAATGTATTCTTTGCCCGTCTTTGACAGTTTACGAGTGACATTTTAATATTATCGTGTAATACTTTATTGGGCGGATAAGTTTAAACCATGGATTGAAAAATCGGCTCTTATTATAATTAATTAGTCGTTGTTGTTGTAATTTATGGTGAGAGATATTATTTTATTGTTAAAACCCTTAAAAATAACAATGATTTTATCTCTTCTAAAAAAAAGAAATACTTCAAAAATTACTTTATAAGCAGTCAAAGTCAAAGATCAAATTAGAATTTGACATAAATTTTCACAAGAAAGGATCGTTATCACCTTAATTTCCGTTAAATCGACAAAATTCAATCATCAATTTTATTCAGTCACTTCACTAATAAATTGAGATATAATTATATTTTAATAATACTTATATTATTAACATATTGAACTCTATAGCTGGTTCGTTAACATATAATTTAAATGTATTTTGTTTATTTTAAAAACTAAATACTAATTAAATTACGACTAATTTCAAATGTAGCTAACAGCGTAAATTTAACATATTATAAAACGGAGTGCATTACTCCGTTTTTAAGAAAAAAAAAATCAAACAGTATTTTGTGTATTATAGAGTTATTGTTTTAACATTCTTTTTATCTCTAAAATTAGCGAACTATTATCAAATTGATTACAGTTAGCACAATAAACTTCCAAACACAATCCTCACTCAAAACATCCGCACAGTTACTGCTCAAAGGGAATTTACATGTGAATTATCAAGAAGAATTATCCAGCTTTCGAGCTTCGTTGTCATACCATCGAATATTGAACTCGGCGTGGAAGCATAAAAGTACTATGGGGTTGGAACGGTTTTACACGGTCCGATTATCTAATTCGTCAATAGCATTCACTGGGAAATAACTAGTGTAGAAAAAAAATCGAATTGAAAAATGACAATTCCTTGCATATGTAGAAAAAAAAAACGATTTTAACAAGGGCACGGCATGACCCATGGCAGCATGCGTTTAAATCATCAATTGGACCATTTGAAGAGCGTATAAAAAAATTAAGCCGGATGGTTTTCGGTAGTCATGCGGCAATTTGGGCTGCTCTTAATATCAAGCTAAGTTGCAAACAGAATTCTAACAATTTGGCAGTTCAATTAAGAAGGGATTCTACATATTACATCGCAAATATCTCGTAGGAACGATATCGAATCGGAACGTATAAAACGCTGTAAGAATGAATGACGGTTACTGCATTTGATTTACAGCGCGCTAATACCCTGCACTTTGAGTCCGTAATCCGAAATCAATGAACCTCGCGTCTTCTTAATATATCTTGAGAAATGAAAGTGATTCGCGTTTTTATTTTCTGTGGGTTTGTACGAGACTTCATAATGTTCGGATATTGAGTGATGTTTTAAAGTTTAAATACAAGTCTGGTTGTAAAAACTATGTACTTCGATTGCAATTTTGAACCGCTAATAAAGATAGTTTTAGGTATGTTTAATGAAGCATAATTTATGGATGAACTTATAAATAATGATGTTTTAATATACTTAGGTAGTTAATTAAAAAATTGATAATAATATTAATAGTTTAATTATTAATACATAGGTTTATCTATAACGTTGGCTCTGGTATTGCAAACTAAAACGAGTAAATAGATTTTTTGTTGTACATCTGCTTTTTGTTCAACAAAACAACTATAATAACATTAAAAATAAAATAAATTGTAAAAATGTTAACCGTCAATTTAAAATCATACTATATAATATTAACTCAGGCCGCGGAATCACAGACACAATAGAAAATCTATTGTGTCGTGGACCGATCGGGACCGACCGTTCTGGGCTCAATGGGATATCACGTTTATAAAGACTCGGCCAGCACAGTAGGTGATCGCAAATATTTTTTTCCAATAGTACCCTCTTGTACGTCATATTTTTCTGTTGTGTAATTTACTTGCCATCTTAATGTATTTTTCAATGTAATTTCATAATTTGTAATGGAACAATATTTATATTAATCTATCTAGTAGTTGTTTTACGCCTAGAATGCATGTACACCACGATCAAATCGTGTCGATTTATGTGGTGTTTCTTCTGTATGCTTAATGTATGTTTATTTGTTTCTATCAATAAATGGTTAAAAAGAAACTTTCGATATTAAATAATATAAGGATATCTTTTTTAAATGCTTTCTATACAAAAGGATACAGTTTTTGGTTTGTCTTGTGGCTATACTTGTACCTCTAATACATATAATGGTACTGTTTAAAAACTATCCGACAATGTAAATAAATAAACACAAGTCTAACAAGATTCTGGATTGAATCGTATTACTAAAAGATTGTTCAGCAAATATGACACGAATAGCGTGGACTAGTTCCCATATCAAACAAATTTCGGGCGTGTAAATTGTTGGCTCGGATATCTTGAGTTTGTGTCAACATTTACTGAAGTCATATCTGGAAATACAGGGTGCTTCTTGTAATGATTGTTTGATTAAGAACAATGTAAAGTGTTTGTTAGAACGCCGTTTTTAGGAGAGATATAAATGGATTTGAAAATGTGTCTGAGCGCGTTTTTTATACAAAAAACTAGAAAATCTATTTTGTGAAGTTCACTGTAACGAACCAAGCACTATTTCACACACACATGTCATCGAAATCCAATAAAGTCTATCAGGATCGATTCATCAACACTTCACTCAAATAAAAGACCTCAAACAATAATACATATTAACAACTAAATACAAAGGACGAAAAAACATCGTGAACATAATTTAAAAATCGTTCTCTTTCAAATTACTTCCAAAAGAATCTAATTACATAACTTTTCAAAACACACTGTACAAGTGTACAACCAGAAAGTTGTTAGCAATATTTATTACTATAATACCTACATATTTAACTTTTTTATTAAAGATTTATAGGGACGAGATAATAAAATTGAATTTTTATGTTTGAAACGTAATCAAATTTAAATCGACGCGATCGACGAGAAGCGTTTATAAATAAAAATATTTTTTATATCGGATTTTCTATTGGAGCCCGATAGAGAATATTAAGTGCCTGACGCTCTGGGGTAAAGCTTGAATTAAACAAATGAATTGCAATTTTAATACGCCAAGTCTATTCGCAGTTATCAATAGGGAATAGCCATTGAATTGCGTTATTTAGATAATAGTTTTCAATATAAAATAATATATATAGTTAGATCTATTTGTGAACTGTGAAATTGATGTTTTAACCATTTTTATCAAGGTTATGTATCTTTAAAGGCGGTATATGTGTATTTATTATTTCTTTACTGATTTTGGTTCTTAGTATTACTTACTTGATTTTAACTCATGCATAATATTATTAGTGCAAACGATTTACAAGTGATTTTATTTCATCTTTAAGATACTGATGTAGAGGAAGAGACATGGACGAAAGTTTTCATCATTAAATAATCCACATATTCACGAATTTGCCCGCAAAGACAATTGGTGAAACAGATGTGCAATACATCTGCAACCCACAAGAAGATTTTGTTTAATAAAAGACGAACCACGTTGGACAGCCTGTTATAAAATACTCCCTGCAATCAATGATTTAGAACGATTAACTTTCTTAAAACGAGCAATTTACGCTATTGGACAAACATGATCCAGAAGGCATTGCTATCTCGTTATGTGACCAATTGCCAAGAATGTAAGGTCGACTCTTGGCGGGGCTTTCAGTGGTCAAACGTGACCAAGCTAGCAATGAGCCCCCTGCGGCCACCGGGTGTGTTTGCTTTTTTTTATTACCGCATCCATATTTCAACAGGACGATCCCACAATATTTGGAACCACTGAAAGCAGTAATGCGTGCGTGGTAGGAAAGATGATTCCGACCTCTTTTCAATATTCCTCACAAAAACCCACAAGTGAATTGTTAATAGAAAGAAAACGGGAGAGGTTTTTTTCCTCTCCTAACGTATTTTAACCGATGTTTATCTTTCGAGGTACGATTGTATGAAGCATCTAATAAAAGGTCCGTGAAATTACATACTCCTGAATAATGTTTCACGAATTTGATTTTATTAGGCCTTTTTAAGTCTCCCGGAATGTTTATTTGGGGGAAATGTGACCTAGATTTGTATTGAATCAAATATACCATGTGGAATGCGTATATTAATAAGTGGAATTGTGTGAAACCAAATTTTTATCTTTTGAGAAATCTTGGTATTGGATGAGTATTTATATTTTTAATATAAGCTTTGTAAATGGGGTTACGAATTCCGTATCAAGTGATAATGGTTCCTTGGAGCAGCTTAAAGTTTCGCACCCAACTTCATGCTTTGACCCCAAACTCTATGGTCTCATTTATTCAGCACTAGCAACATCTGTTCAATATCTGAAGTGTCGTAATGATACTTTGAAGTTGTCAAATTATCGCTAACAGTAAGCGAAGATCGGAATGTTGGCGAAGTTTGTTCAAAATTAGTCCTTGTGCCTTGGTGATTAGATATATACGACCTTGTGCAAGGTGTTTGTTGTCGTATTACTAATTGGTACAAGTTTTAGGTAGTGATTTATTCGCTAATGAGTAAGAAGTTTGTTTCGAAGTTTTTAGTGAAGCGATATTGTATACACCCACTTCTCAAATAATGTTCTATTTTGATAGTTACATGGATATATCAAAGGCATGGGTTTAATACATCAATAGAGAAATTGTAGATCGTTTTATCAGATATTATTTTTATATTGCTAGCGAATCATAAGACTAATCTGTTCAGGATTGTATATTCTTAAATTATTTGAACCGTGCTACCACAGTGTACGAAGTACAGAAAAATGAAAATGTACATCATACATACTTACCGTCCTTGGAAGATATGAATTTAATTTTACACAAACTCCAGTAGAGAATATGAAACTTGCGAAAGGAAGGAAATTGACCACAACGAGAAGTACAAAGATTAAATTGAGCCTGGCAGCTTTCCAGGTAAACTGCACTGGAATTACGAAATATTATATGCTGATTTTATATTTTAAGACCTCTTGCTTACCGGTGGTTCTATAGGTATTGAATGGCCATTTCTAATTGACGTTATTAAAATAGTATACTTGAGGGATAATGTTAACCGCATAATAATTAAAGATTGTTATGCGGTTAACATTTTCAAATACCTAATGTTTTAATATAAATTGATAAAAATGGAATTATCTGAAAGTACTTATAGTTTGTTGGGAATGAAAAACAATAATGTTTCTTGCCAATTCTTCTTGTTTGAAACATATATATGTTACCGGAAATGTATGTAATCCGTCATTGTATACAATTCCTAGGAAATGTATACAATTCCTTGATTTCATACATTTCCGGTAACATATACACATACTGCATTGGTTGCCTAACAGTAAGTTTGATATTAAGTTCACAAAGAATTTGTATATTCACTCAAGTTTATTCAAAACTCTAATAAGAATCATATCTGCTTTCCCTATACAGTCAGGGTTTTTGAGAAATCGCTAACAAGCCACTAGTTCTAAGAATTGGGAGAATTTTTCATTCATCATGCTTTCCTTTATATTGAGTCCAGAAAAAGTATTATCGTAAGTAGTAAGATCGGTATTCCCAAGATTATGGTGAAATTTTCCTCTGTTCTGAATGTAAACAAAAAAAAATATAATATATATATACCGGCCGAATTGATAACCTCCTCCTTTTTTTTGAAGTCGGTTAAAAATGTTAGGTATGCTGGAATAATAAAGGATTTAAAAATAAACTGAGATAAAAGGAAAATTCGTCTCATGGCGATATACTCTGCTGGCAGAGCCTAAAGATTATTTCGGAGGAAAAATAAAAAAAATAAAATATAATAAAAAAAAATTATTTTGAAACTATTAAGCGTGAAGGTTGCAGTATTTTTTAAACTTCTATTCTTTAAAGTCTTTACAGTCAAAAAACAATCGAGCACGAGTTAAATTTACAATTTATTGCACTTGAATCCTTTTATTCACCAAAACACACAAACTAGATGACCTCAGAATAGCTAGATATCTCTTACGTCACGTAATTGCTTCTGGATTGAGTATTTGACAGAAGTGACAATTCGTGACAGAGGTATTGTGGGTGTATGTCGTACGCACGCCAAATCACATGTCCAATTTGCTTGCCACTGTAATCAAATAAGATTCTTGGATTGCAAAGAGCGTTATTTTCATAGATAGGTAATTGTTTAGGATTGTTTCAGGAATATATGGACGATAAAAACCCATGGAGGGTTGTCGCGTAAAAACCACAGGACAGTTTTGGCATATTATGATCTATTATGTAGTTAGATATAAGTTACATATTATGTAATATTGACATGATTTTAAAAGAGCAACCAACTATGGAGTTTCTTACCGATTCTTCTCCATAGATACTGCATTCTGAATCGGTGGTAAATGTTAAAAATACTTATGTAATGACGATTCGAAAGTGCTACTAAATAGTAGTCTAATTGAATAAATGAATGTTTGAGTTTTGTTTGAGTTTGAGTTTAGTGGAGCAAGTAATTTTTAGGATGTGAAATTGATATGGTAGGTTAGAAGCACGTTTTTACTATATAATATTGAATTTATAAAAACATTTTGTTCAACATTACCTATCTTGTTGGTGAGAAAGAGCAAAAGAGGTAAAAATAACATTCCATAAATTTAATTTAGGTGGCTATATTTTTCAAGACGGATTTTTCTTCAAGCTTCATAATGTATTCTTACAACTAGGGATGTAACGATACATGATTTTGCCGATACGATACCGATACCGATATTTGTGGTAATGTATCGGCGATACCGATATCGATGGCTTGGTAGAAAAATAAATAGTGAATTATGCATAAAAAGTTACCAACATTTAACAGAGACAACTGTTAATCGTATTCTTTTAAATAAAAATGCCAAATCAAAAAACAACAAAACCATTTATTTTAGTATTATTATTTTACGAAGTCAGTTAAACTTTAAGTAATACACATACAATCAGTACCTAATAAAAGTTTACTATGGTAGAGTTTTTTCAGAAAACAAAGTGCGCACGCGCGGGCGGCCTCCAGCATCGTTCATTGGGCGCGGATTTTTGAATTATTTGATATCAAACAAATTGGTTGTTTGTAAAGTAGGTTTACGATCGAGATGTTTACGTGATAACATAATGCAGTGGCAGCGCTCGAGATGAAACGGGAGATCGGTCCGTCTCTCTCTCGTTATACCTGCGATCGCGCTCGTGAGGTTTTGGTGTGACACAAGTTTATGAACATGTCACCCGACTAAAACGATTTTAAAAACGTTATCACGTTAAAAATTAAAAAAATTCAAAATTATTTATTTCTTTCCTTTACATAAACAAATTTGTGATTGGAACACTCCTAGTAAGCAAATAAAATGCTTGTGTCAGGAGGTTCCGCTCTTCCTTAACACTATTACAGAAACAGAAATATAACAATATGAATGAATACAATGCAAAAACATAAAAGAAAAGAAAGAATTTAATAAAAAAATATCGGTATCGGTATCGGTATCGTTACATCCCTACTTACAACTTATTATACAGTATTATAAAGTACTTTTGAAAAATCACTAGAAATTCGTATTTACTCAAAATACAACATTTCAGTGTACATCTCGCAATTAAAAACTAGATCTATATAACTAGATCAACACAGAATATAAATAGATCACTATAAAATAAATACCTATCCCGCCTATCCGATATATATATATAGCAACCAGCATACATACATCAACATAGCAGCGTAGCAACGTAGATAATCACGAAATATCTCCCAATAATGATTCTTCATTAATTTCGATTCAAGACTAGGAAAAATTGGGTCCAAAGATTCGGTATTCAAATGTGTTCGAATTAACCGGCGACTTTAACGAACGTGAAATATTCGCGTCAGTTTGTCATTTGGGATAGGGCGAATCGTGAGGCCTCATTTAAAATGTCGAAAGGCAGATTCTTGATCAAAGCTCATCTGTGTGTAATGACGGTTCTGTGGATTTTTATGTTCTAGTTCTTAGGGTGTCGATACACTTGGAATGTGATTTGGCTGTAGAGAACAATAGATATTTTGATTTTTCATAATTCTTTATTATTTTGGGTTGCACGAGAAGACAACATTTCGATTAATAATAATTATAATTGGGTTATGGCTGTGAATCGCGAGGCTTCATTTAAAATTTCAAATGGCAGATTCTTGATCAAAGCTCATCTGACTATTCTGTGGATATTTATGTTCTAGTTCTTAGGGTGTCGATACACTTGGAATGTGATTGTGATTTTGCTGTAGAGAACAATAGATATTTTGATATTTTATTAATTTCTATTGGAACAAAGTTTTATATAGCATGGTACGCTGGCTAATGGGGCTAGGCGAGCGTAACGAAAAATCCTCACGACATTTTTGCAATGCACTATAACAAAAATGTCGTGAGGTTGCGCTCGGAGAGCAGCATGAACTCTTAAAAATAAATCAACAATATTTAGGAGTTAAATGATAAATGAAATAAGTGAATGCTAATGAGTTCATATTAAACATTTTTATGCTATTGCATAGCATCTATCGCGAGCCTTGAGCGCGGGGACCGAATCGAGAAATTCCGTAACGAAAAAACCTCACGCTCCCCACTCCGACGGACACGGAGGTGTGGCTTGAATGTATGCAATGCAATAGCTTTACCGCGGCAGTTCCTGAGTGCCACACGTCTTTTTAAGCTATTGCATAGCTTCTATCGCGGGCCATGAGCGCGGGAACCGTAGGTATCGAGAAATTCCGTAACGAAAACACCTCACGCTCCCCACTCCGACGGACACGAAGGTGTGGCTTGAAGGCATGCTATGCAATAGCTTTACCTCGCAGTCCCCGAGTGCCACACGTCTTTTTTTTAGGTGCAACGAGAAGGCAACATTTCGATTGGGTAATAATCATAATAAATGATTAACAGCCGATAGTTACTATGTAAGTAAAACATTCATTAATTTTAAGACGGTAAAGTTAAATTGGTGCAATCTGATGATATTATAAGTTTTTATTATTCCCTTTAGTTACGTCTATACAATATAAAAGTACTCACTTTACACTGAATGTTTGTTATTTATAAAAATCTAATCTCAGTAATGGATTGGCAGGATCTAAAACCTCCAGCTTGGTCTGCGTTAAACTTCGTGGTTGGTACACTTTTTGTATACTAACGTCCAAAAAACGAAAAACCACTGAGCGTAGTATCATACTTCGATCTTATAGAAGCCGTACGTTGAAAGATTAAAGTGTAGGAACTTTTATTTATTATATTTGCTACGAGAGGAATAACGATACATGATATCATTGACAATAGACTTGAAACATTCTTTAAGGAATAGCGAGGAAAGTATTATGTTAGAGTTCTCTAGGTATTACATACATTCTAGGTACTGTTTTAATTCGAGCTTTGAAAATATATTTTTAATCTTGCAAAAAGATAATTTATCTCTGGCATAATCAACATCTCTACAAGAATGAACATAATGTACGAATATTTTTGATATAGGCATCTCAAAATCAACAAATAAGAATACATTTTGCCACTGGAAAAGGTTAAAAGCGTTTATTAAAGTTTGAGTGTCATCATAGCAAAGCCAATTCCGAGCGTCACCTATAGAAGCAATTCTTTTGATCACACAGTAGCCTCTCCAGGCATTAAAAAAGCAATTTATTCTGACGTTTTCAAATTACTCGAAAACAATGAACTCAAATCCGTCACCTGTACACTATACAGATTACCTGTTGCTCTCAAATGCAATTTGGGCAACTCTATTTCACAATAGGGAACGAAACAATGAATGATAAAAAACAACGAGCCTTTACATTGGAATTTATATAGAAGTTAGAAATGCGGTCCCCAGAGGACACCCGAATTAGGTTCGTAACGTATTTTTGGTGAAATAAAATCGAAACGGTAATATAAGACTGTAGAACGTTCCGATAAGATTTTGTAGAGATTTGTTGGTATTTGTTACAATTTACGGTATTTCTTTCAAGCGAATGTGTTTTTGTTTAGTTGATATGTCCTCGTGTGTTAACATATCAGTGTGTATCACTAAGTATTGTCTTAAAGTAAATATGGTTTTCTGGAATATAAGTCTATTAGCTCTAGGGCTTTTTGAGATATGTAATGTTATATACAGAATAATATAAAAATGAATCGCAAAATGTGTTGGTAAGCGCATAACTCGAGAACGGCTGAACCGATTTCGATAATTCTTTTTTTATTATATTCCTTGAAGTACGAGGATGGTTATTATGTAGAGAAAACGTAAATATGTACCACGGGCGAAGCCGGGGCGGACTGCTAGTACAGAATAACTATTTTGTACGCATTCCAACTTTACTAGTAAACACATTTTAAAATTTAAGTTTTGCGCAAAAACACAATATTAAAAATGAAATAAAATACTCTTGAATAAACTAAAAATAACTAACTAAATAAATTCGAAAACCTAATTACAAAAACGGTCAAAATACTCGTGAAAGTAGGCCATAATTACGCGTAGATGAAGAGTTTTTACAGACTTTGCGAATACGTCTAATTAAACTATACCTAACTAGTTGAGGCCACATAAGGTTGCAATTAAAAACTTTTTAGTATGTGGGTGTTTGCAATATTCTTGAGTTTAATCTTTCTTAATTTTGAGTTGGAGTATGAAATATGCATCTTTCAGCGTAAATAAGTTCACGCTCCAAGTGACATTGTGGAGGATGTAGTCCGGGATACATCGCCCATTTTTGCAAGTGATTACTATCAAGCTAATTTTTCGTGAGTAGCTTTATTTTGATGAGATGCCCAATAATTTCATGTACGAAACTCTCAATTGTGGTAGCTACCAGAGGAAACAAGGATAAAATATTTTGATTTGATGGTTCTCAAATATTAATTACCAACTGAATGTTTTTTTTTGTTCAATCTCAAGATAATTATCTAAATTATTAGAAAAAATATTTGTCCTACAAAATCTATGGTTTGATCAAAGAGTCCCCCTTTCCAATGTGTATCGATAACGAAGTCATCATAAATGATTACTAACCAGCTGATTTTTTTTATTTTCACTTATTTAATACTTGTATAATTCAACGGACATATTGTCCTACAAATTGCGTAATAAATATCTGAGAACCGTCAAATCAAAAATTCCTTGTTACCTCTGTAAGCTACCACAATCGAGAGTTTCGTACATGAAATTATTGGGCATCTCATCAAAATAAAGCTACTCACGAAAAATTAGCTTGATAGTAATCACTTGCAAAAATGGGCGATGTATCCCGGACTAATGGTGTAATACCAAAAAAAAGGGGAATTTTCAACCAGTTTTCAAATTAATCTCAAAATACAAATAAAAGGATTCATAGATTTTGATCATTGTGGGTAAAGAAGGGCTTTGGGTAAAGTTTGCGTCGTGATGAACTTTCGCGGCCAGTGATGAAATTTGGTTATATTCAAAGAGCAATATATTGTGAGCAAAAGTTATTATGGATATAAATCGAAACGTATTAGGAACATAAATATTTGGTTTTGTATTATAAGATTTTTCTGGGTTTTTTAGGTTTCTCCTTTATTTAGGTATATAAGAATTCTAATGAAAACGATGTATATATACGCAATATAAATATATATATATATTTTTTAATATCCAAGTTTCATTACTGGCCGCGAAAGTTCATCACGACGCCACTAACCCGTACAAAAGTACCTAAACCCCTTTTAAAGGAATGTGTGGCAAATGTCGCGTAGATACCTACTCGTTTACATGCGTTATTTTCTAAAAGAGTTGAAGTAATTGAATTGCAGCAAAGATCACAAGATACAGGAAGAAAATATTTACATTTACTTATATAAATTACATCCACGCTCAAATGCATTGTACAACTCGATTGTGCCAAAGCGATTCTTGGAATACCCCTTGATTTTCGCGAGTTTTACGCAAAAATACAGTTGCAATATAGCCAATGTATTTTTGGGTATTCCAAATGTTTAAATATTTGTAAATTTTTCGTATCAAAGTTTTACCTATTTGATATGTTGAAAAAACAAAAAAAAAAAAACTAGAATACCCGCCAGCAGTATTTGTATACGATCTGGGCCAGCCTTTAACATCTAACACCGGCTGACTTTTTCTATTTTACTGTATTTTTGTGAAAATTGTTTATACTACGAATGTAAACGGCTTTTTGAATTGAATTTCCACTGAAAATCATTTTATTTTGAATTTCAAAACTATCCATCCGAAATATGGTTTATGTCAATGAATATATATACATATATATATTATTTACTTTGCATTTACCGTGGTGAAATCAATATTATATTTTGTGAAACGTTAAATATTTTTTTCATAGAATAGATATAGGTATATTTTACCCATGTTGCAATAAATGTAAAAAAAGAGGACAGCTTAAAATAAAAGTGATAAAATATAAAATGTAGTGTATTATTGTAATATCAAGCAGCTTTATCCAAAATAAAGATTGAAAAATGAAAATAGAGTTTTCTTTTCGTTGATTAAATTTACGAATGTTTCAGATTGAGGTCAAAGTAGATGTTTGTATATTATTTGGATAAGAGAATATTAAAATTATAATCATATGAAATAGATTGGTATTTTGTCGTTTAAAAGGTTACTTATCAGGTATGACATGAAATCTATGGTTCATGAGGTTAATTTTACTGTTATTTACCTGTTTTCAAATTTGCGAATGTTTTTTGTAATTTTAACAAACGAAGGTATGAAACTTACCATTCTTAAAAATACAGTTTAAATAGTGATATTAAACTAGGTTTAAAAGTTATTAAATTACAGAAATAAAACTTTATTTTTCCTAAAGCTATAAAAACGCTTAACACACAAAATAAAACTGCAATATAACGATCAAAATGGATTCATATTAGCATTCAACGTTCGTATTAAAGTCATACAAAGAGAGGCCTGTGGCTTCAATACAACCAACACTACGTCCGCAGCATCTTTTGATCTTTTCGCTTTTAACTTACACATAAATACCAAAATACAGCCATATTTCGCTGTAAACGAGTTTGTTTAACTTTCTTTTAAAGATCCCCGATATTAAAGTTTGCGTAAACTTTGTATTTTTTTTCGTAAACTTCGATTTGAATACAGCTGGTAATAGTAGCTCATTTAAGGTGTCGATTGAAATATATATTAAAACAAACTTATTTAAGTAGTGTCGTATCGTTTCAGGATCTTAATTATTAATTATTTACCTAAATTTTAATGGTAACACATAAATTATGTTACATAATTTTATGATTGCTTTTCTAAAAATAAGTGATAACAAACATGACTTAAATAAGAATTTTCCTCGCCATCGTTACGTCACGTTAAAATAGATAAGTAATCTACGTAATAATGTCAACATTCTACGAAGAATATTGCTCAAGATGTCTATAAAAATAAACATCAAAGTGCGCATAATAATAGGGTAGATAATAGCCGCAAATCTTATAACGGCGGTGACGGACAAAAAGAATGCTTCTTTGTGGAAGCGTGAAAGAGGGGACAAGTATAGGGCAGTTAGGGATTTCACTCTCAAAGCTCAAAGTGTTTTGATCAGTCCACCGTGACGGGGCAAAATAAAAAGATATCACCGTGTTGCATTTAAATGAAGCGCCCGTTGAGAACACCGCAAAGAAACTTGGCTTCTCGCTTTAAAATTGCGTTATCTTTATGAATTGGAGGAGGGAAATTTGCCTCCGATGTATTCTTATGAGAAATAGATTTCGGTTTAAAGAAAATTCGTATGTAAATTGTGAGAGGTTTAGAAAATCTGTGTGTGACAAGATTTTTCCTAGAACATGTAAGTACATGGCTCGGGAGAAATTATATTTGGGTTTCGTAATTTTATTTGTAAGTTAAAGTGAGCTGGGAGCTATTGGCTAACCTAAAAATAAATCTCATTTAAGAGAAAGCCCTAAGTATGAAGCTAAATTATGATTGTGCGCAAAAACGATACCCTGTGGGGTCTTGATTATTATCTAAGTATGCCGTAGGCGTCCAACCATTGTCCCGTACAATCCAATATATTTAACAGTATACAAATCGATACTAATACAATCATTTTGGAATCTAACATCTGGTTATTATTATTGGCAATATCGTGACATGAATCCGAATTGTATAATTGATAATAATAATCGTTCTAGTTTATCTTATGGGTAGTTTTTTGCTCTGCTAATTGTATAAAATTGAAACTATCTTATATTAATATTGTGATTAACATATTGTTAAAAATAAAATTGATTGTACGTTTACTATGCTAGTTTATATCTTTTACCGCTAGATACGAGATTTCCCACTTATTTTTTTTTAAATTATAAGTTTAATTCTATAATTTAAACTTTACTCTGCTTTAATATTTATAAGGCAGTGTCGATGCAAGCAGATATATAGGTATATCTTAAAGAGGACCAATCATAGCCCCGTAATAGCTTATTACAGCCAATAATGCTATCCAGATTATTGGCCCCAGCGTTGTTGCTGGATATTTATTGCAGGAAATTAATTAGGAATACTTCGTGCTAAAGACAGCAGATAAATTAAGGTTATTGGAATTTCGTATAACGTTATGAAATACTTTGCCATGTCTCTTATGACTGTAGACAGTTGTATAATTGTCAATATTGATACGTTGATTTGTAAAAAATAGTGTGAACTTTTTCACGAAATCTTTTGAAATTTTTATTTTTATTGAACTAAGTAATATACTTAGTTTTATATTTAGAAATGAGAAATTATTGAAATGTTTACAGATTAGAACTACTTATCATATTTAAATAACATATTATGATAGTTGGTATGAAACAGTACAGTGAAAAAGTAAAAAAAGACGAATTTAAAAATTTTGCTCTATACTTAAGATTGTACTGAAAGATTCTATAGGTACTATACTTATCTATACTATACTTATCTATACTATACTTAAGATTTTACTGAAAGATTCGTTGATTGATGAACGTTGTATCTAAATGTAAACAAAAATCTGATATAATTCGTTAGCGATAACTCAAATTTCATACGACATTACGATTAGCGCAAGTCACGTCTGTTTGGGCAAAAAGTTTCCTTGTTTCTGTCGACAATGAATGTCTCAACTCAAAATGTTTTGTATTCGAGTGTAAATAAAATGCAATATAAATCATCCTTTCGAGGTGTTTCGACAAAAGTCTAAACAGAAGATTAATTACAGTTCAACAAACTCGAGAGCAAAATTCAATAATACAATATAAAGTTCCTGACGTAAATTACTTTGAAGTCCGATTCATAAAGTTTTGGTGAATAAAAGTTGTATTATTTCGCGTTTTCTACTCTAGTTCTGAATGTGATACATCATTTTCGTTTTAGCTGATCTATTCTAAAGTGAATACTTTATACGGTAGGTATTCTATTTTCAGCATAGTATATAATAGCAGAAAACCGCCTTTTCTGCTGACAATTTTGAACAAGTTATTAAAAAATATACCACGTAAACATAAATAATCAGCTCGAAAATAATGTTTATGTAAAATCTCTTAAACTTAAAAATATAAATAGGAATTCATACCATTTAAGGATGGATACACATTCCCTTTTCGCTATATTTTCCTTCTCTAAACTATCCCGGTAAACATTAACATGCACTATAATTTTAAGCATAACAAGAGTATTTGAACAATACCGTAAATGCTGAAATATCATTGATATTGATTTTGTTAATCGTCTAACACCTACAGTCAATGGGGTACTACTCAAAAACCGCAATTTCAAGCCTACTATAATATGCAACTAAAATTAATAAGCTTTGCAAGAATTTAATTCACGGGACGTTATCACAATGAGACTGGAGGCAGAATATTTCATTACAATATTACGGGATGAATGTATTTATTATAAAGGATTAAAGTGCTTACAGGAGCGATGTTTTATAAATATTATAAATTGCTTGATTTAGGAAGTTTGGGTGCACTCTTGATATTTTTGTTCCGCAATACGCATTCTCCTAGGTGCATTGTGTAATAAATAGTTGCTAAAGATTTAAACTTTTTAATTCTGTGCCTTGCTAATAAATATACACAAGCTTGAAACTTTATCGAGATTTGAAAACCTAGTTGGTGTTCATTATTTACATTTTACATTTGGTATTGCACATAGATGCATGTGTATTATGAAATTTATTGCATTTTTTCTCTTTGTATTATATTATTATTCTAACTGCTAAGCTTTACTTTTTCCTATTTATGTTTTTTCATAATATTTTCATTTGGTTGCCTGGGAGAAATCACTTATGCAACGCCGTGTGTTTTTCTGTTCCTTGAGTTACATATATGTAAATGCTTTTTACTGTTTTGTTATGTGTAAATAAAATAAACAATACTTACTCAGCCGCGAAAGCTTGTACACATCGGCGGTGTTAATAACGTCTATGTAAAGCTGGAACTCGGTTGGTGCTTTCTTGGAATTGTACATCATCATGGCCGTTTTGAACGCGTTCTGTACTTCATCGGAATCCTTCTCGAAAATCAGACCTGGGAATAAAAAATATACATAAATATGCGGATAATACATGGACTTATAATGAAAACTCTAAATAATTTATTCTTTCTGCATATGGACACAAGTTTTGTTTGTTTTTAATTAATCAGAACTTTAGTTAACATTGACTTTTATACGCTCTTATTCGTTAGTCCGCTGAGGAATACATTATCATGTTCTTAATGGTGTTTCACGAACAAAAGCTTTATAATTTACGCAATAAAAATTGTCATTCTATATTTCTTCGTTTACATGAAAAGTTAAGGTCTATAATAGGATATTGTATCTATAAAGGATTAAACGTGATTTATTGTGAGAATGACAAGAAGCTAAAGGGAAAGTAAGTTTTTCTATTATTTTTGCTGTAAATTAGCTGAGGCCCTATATGCTTCTTGAAGAGTCAAAGGAGCAATAATTAAATGTATCATTCTATATTAACGAATGTTTTCTGATCTTTCACGTATTAATATCCAAAACTAATCAAGATTTTGAATTTAAAGAACTGATCGATATCTCCTATATAGCTCCTTCATATATCATACGTAATTGAATATCCACAATCCACACATCAGAAAAGCAAAATGTCCATCACACGACTCTCAAATTCGTATTGCATCCACGTCAATGCAATCGTCAGGTCAATAGCCTCTATGTCAACTGAGAATTACCTTTAAATCAGAAAATAATCTATCTATACTATAATATCATAAAGCTGAAGAGTTTGTTTGTTTGTTTGTTTAAACGCTCTAATCTCAGGAACTACTGGTTCGGTTGAAAAATTCTTGCAGTGTTAGATAGCCTATTCATCGAGGAAGACTATCTATCATCTCGCTAAGACCAACAGGAGCGGAGCCACGCGGGTGAAAACGCGAAGCGCAGCAACTGATAAATCTGCTCTATGACTTTACCTCCTTTGGAAGTATTTACCAGCAAAGACATTTGCTTTCGTCTAAAATCTGTTAATACGAAGCTTTGCGATAGAAATCTCTTAGAAGGACTACTCTTATCATTTGCAGACGTCTTTTAAAGTTTGATGCAAAAAGGTTGCACAATTTTATACACCAATGCATCATGACATTGCTTATTAAAAGTTCTCTCCGATATTATTTATGCAAATGCGGATGAACCTGCGTTTTAGAAGAAAATTAAAAACTGCCGTGAGTTCATCTTCAGTTTTTTTCTTTGCTGTTATTATTATTTAGCAAGTTTTTCCACTGAACTTATCTTTTTGTAGAAATTTTTTTACAAAAAGATAAGTTCAGTAGAAAAACTTGCTAAATAATAATATTTTTACAGATAATGACGTATAGTCAACATTTTAACTACCTACTGATTCTTAATTTACACTAGTGAAAATACAAGAAGGAAGGAGTTATTTTCATAATGAAAAAAAAAAAAAACTACTAATGATAAACTAATTGAAAGGAATAATACTGACAAAGATCTTTAAAGTTTTTATCCTGGTCAACAACCTGGACAGAGCCGGGGCTAGTGGCTAGTCATATAAGTAAGTACTGCATTGATTACATTACATTACTTTACTATATACATTACATTTGTTTTCCATTGTAGTGTACCATACATATGCAATACTAATTCAGCCATTCATATATCTAATTTATACGATGTGTGAAATGTTAATCTTTATAGCCCAGTAGCGCTGATTCATATCAAAGTAATACAAACAGTATTACCGCAAATTATTGTGATAACGTGTACATTCGCATTAAAATTATCAACACAACACTATATAACACCATAATGTGATTAGTAATCCAGTAATATCACAATTAAATATTCCACACAAAACTATTTTAATAAGAGATATTGGAATGAAGCGTCATTATCATAATGAGCTTAATAACATTGTTTATTTATGAATATTGAGGTCATATTTCATTTTGTGTCCACCAAATGCTGATACTAGGTTGCATTGTTTTTATTTGCTCAAACCAAATGCATTTAATGCAGCTTTTCAAGTCGATTATAGTACATGGCTTATATAGAGAGAATAAAGGAAAGTCCTGTGAACTCTTGTTGGTGCAGATGCATTTTACAACTTCACTGATCGATTTACTTTGCAAGTAGTGTTGACCTTCAATGCCCTGCAAAGCTTCTTAAAGTCACTATCCGTAAACCGAAACTACATTCGGTAATAAGTAAGAAAATAGGAAAATAAGAATTAAAGTCCCAATACATATGGGATGAGCCTTTTTATTACGTTTTCTCTGGGGATTTAACTTTCGTTAAGTTGAACAAGGTCACAAGATTATAAGGAATGTTTCATATTTTAGATTTTAAGTCAAAATTATTAAATAATATTACACTTGGTGACCTGCGAATTGGATTGACAGATCAATGAATTCAATCAATTTGAACCATCAATCTCTAATGGAAATAAAGCGAGCAAAGTAACAAGCTTATGCAGTAAAAATAATAGATATCCAGTGAATTGAGAGGGAATGGAGTTCTAGAGAGAATAGTATAATTGCTGACGATATGCAGTGGTCACTTAGTGGAACGTTTTATTTCTTATCCTGAAAAATGCGGTAGTCATGTGAAAACGAAACGGGCGTTTAGAAAAAAGTATAGTAATAAATAGTCTGAGGAATATTTTTTGACTATATTTCCTCTTCAGATATAAAAAATTCTATACGTCGGCTTCTTTTGTTATTGTAATACGGATAAGATGGCATTATTTATTTGTCTTTCAAATGAATTAAAAGATCGGCCGAAATCGCATTAAAGCATTTCTTAATCTTATCACAAAAACAAGTATTACAGTAACAGAAACGTTGAGAATTCCTTAAAAAGCTTACAAAGGATTGCCTGGATTGCCTGTGTAAATATATAAAAGCAAAAAATAAACATTACACTGTGGGTTTAATCGGAAAATTTTATATTATTGAGGTCGGCATATATTAAAGATAAAAATATATTTAAAATGTCGAAGAACCAAAAAATTGGCCACGTTCTTTATTACTCAGAGCGAGCCAAGCGGCAGTTCGTACTTAAATATATTACAATATAAAAAAAAAACTTTACGTGAAATATATTCTACCATAAAACGTATTCGGTCTCTTTGGCACAGCGGTTATTGACGCATTACAATCTCTGCATGGATGTTTTATGAATATGATGTGAAATGTATAGAAAAAATTATAACAATGTTAAAATGTAACATGATTCTTTGTCGTAGAAAACAGTACTCTTATGACAATGCATTTAACTGGTTAATATAAAGTTGTATGCAGAAAAGTGATAATATTATAAGGCTTTTTTTATTATTATCGTTGTCTTTATTGTTTACAAAGTTTAAATCCTTAACAATTAATTTGATCCAGACTTTTTATTTAAAAACGGGTAATATTAAAAAAAGTACATCTCATAATATGTATAGAAGGCTTAAAAAGTATTTCACATCACAGAAGCATCTTAACCGCATATAGAATATAGGATCCGGTTTATAACGAGAGAAGACTAAAGATGTGATCTCAATAATTAATTAGGCGAGGTGCACATGCACTCCGCTCTCGACAGTGTACACCGAAAACTTTCCTTATTTTTTCACACTCCACATGTCGGTAACGCATAGAGTTTTTGCTCCATTTCTTGTTTTCTATTCCCGAACGCTATTCGGAAACTAAACTACGAAGTTATTTCATTTGCTTTTTTTGGTCAAACGGGCAAGGGAATCTTCAACATTCTTGGATGTACGGTATTAAATGTATCTAGATTTGATTGTTACTGATAATGTAACTATTATAGCTATAGAGCTCGTTACTATTTATGCCTAAAGTTGACTTTTGTAAGGGAGTGAACCTTCTGTACGTAGTAATATTATAATATATTATGTGGCAATGGCCTCGATAAGACAACGGCGTTGTTACCGATTGGAACAAAATTCCTCTTACATAACCCTTTTACCGTCGGGTATTCTAACAACAAAGATTCCAAAATTTTCGCTCTGATCCTAAGGGATACATTAAAGAGCTCGACAGCCAAGCCTCGGGCCAGCTTCTACAAAAGGGCAGCCGGTGACATTTGAGGATGGTAATGTCCTTTAGATTCGTTAGGATTGGGCAAAAGAATTTGAAACAATAATGGGTAAATGTTTCCACCTACGCTCAAATGGGCTAAAAAAATTGTGTTTATAAATGTTATTTGATATTATTTTGTTCTGTATTTGTTTATTCAATCTTACGGAGGTATTTATTTAGTTAATATGTTTAAGCGAACAATTTGTTTTATTTACTTTGCCATTTAAGTGTGTAATTAGAAATCTCTAATAAGAGGTTTCGAAATGCTTTTAAAGGTTTTCTATTTCATAACAAAGGCTTTACTGAAGAAACCTTTACATTTTACCTTTACATTAGGTGATGGATTAATGAAGGCGCTGACCACGTATGACACTTTATTGAAAAATGATACCTGCGTTTTATTTCAGGCTGTTCTTTGACGTTCTATTACAAAATCAGAATCAAATTATTCGTAAAATATAAAACTGGTAATTTTTTATATAATGGAATTGGTTATCATGACATTGGCATTGTTTTATTAATGATATGAATACCAAATGTTAAGTTAACATAATTTGTTGTCTCTACAGTTGGTTTAGTGACGATAGTTGAACGTGACAACGTCCGATTATGCTTCTTTGTCGCTCGTTCCGCGCTCTCGCTTGCACTTCAAGCCTATAGAACGCCTCAGAGCGAGGTAACGCCGCATGAGTCATGTTTTTTCGTGCGTGCAGCCGGCTCTATCGAATTATAAGACGTTGTCACGTCAAAAAAGACGTGTGGCACTCGGGGACTGCCGCGGTAAAGCGGAGTGGAGCGTGGGGAGCGTGAGGTTTTTTCGTTACGGAATTTCTGGATTCGGTCCCCGCGTCAAGGCCCGCGATAGAAGCTATGCAATAGCTTAAAAATAATTAACGTATAATAAAAAGGTGATTTGGTTTCTACAAGTTCAATACTCGTAATTTAATTTAATTTATACATATTAAACAGTGTATTCATAATTTTAATATTTTACAGCTTAGACTTTTATGTGAGATTTAATGCTCGTAAAAATTGTAGGTTAAAAAAAATATATTAAATAATGGGACGTAGGTAAATATCGTACTTTCCTTTAATGTGTATATTAAATACTTGCCTCGATAAAGAAATTTCCATTTAGGTGTCTCCGTGTCTCTAATGGTAAAATACGATTTTATCTAAAATATAGGTATTTTTATAACAAGCAAGTTTGTTACTTTCAAAGGGAACGTATTTTCGCCTTGCGTGTTGTTACACGTTATTTATCACAACATGTATGAAAAATATTAGTTTTTATCGCAACTAATATTTTAAATGAGAATCTCTTTCTTTAGAAAATAGTCTGAACCTTAGAAACAGGCTACTTTATAATATCAAAGTGATGCATTTAATACTCGATTCCTATGATTGATTTAAATGTTCCTTGCTGTATACCTTCCTATAGTCACGTACGTATATAATACTAGCGGTCCGCCCCGGCTTCGCCCGTGGTACATATGAAAAATAGATGTTGGCCGATTCTCAGACTTACCCGATATGCACAGAAAATTTCATGAGAATCGGTCCACCCGTTTCGGAGGAGTATGCAGACTAACATTGTGACACGAGAATTTTATATATAAGAAGATTTTATATATAAGATATAGTAAAAAATAATATAAGAATATTCGTTTATATTAATAAAGTTACCTACTGGAACGAAATTTCATACCAATATTATAGTACGTTTTACGGAAGTATTCCGTAAAGCTCTTTTATTTTGACATCACCTCAATTTACTCTATTTCCAATACACTATTATTTTATCCTCAATCTATAAGACACCTTTCAAACGAACATGATATTATATCAAAGATAGTGTCAATGTTACCACAAAACAATTTAAAATTCCCCAACTCCCTCCCACCGAGGTAATAAATTTTTCAAACACCGAAATGGGGTCACAGAAGTTCGCGATTCATTTCCTATCATTTAATTCGAGTTCAACCAAACAGTAAGTAAGCAAGAACAATGGGAACTTTTGATTGATAAGTTCATAAATCTATACATGGGTTAGTACAAAGTGCGAGTTGGGTGTGCTTCGTAATTTAGTTACGTTATCGGTATTATGCTGCCAATTTATAAAGGTAGAAGATTCTAGAATTTTAACGTCTGTTTCTTTTGCAAATAAAGAGGTATAACATTTGAGTAATATAATATTTGGTGTTCTAAAACATTTTGTTATAAGACATGTTTAGTGTTTCTTGCAAGTAGGTAATTAAGGCGCATACAATTAATAACATTTACCTGAATGGCACATTCAATAACTTAATTATTACAGTAACACTTTATAGTTCGCAATGAAAATTTCGTGGTTGTATAACCAATTGAATGTATATTCATCAATGCAATAAAATCGACCACTAAATATGAGAATCGGTTATACACTGTTCCAAAGTCCAATTTTGTAATTTAACTCTTTCAAGCATTAGAGAAGAGTAAAAGCGAGCATTGAAATTTCCACCTCATAATAGAGTTACTACGTTAAATATAAACCTCAGATTACACGTTTCTAATTAATTTGTATACATAATTAGTTAATACCTACACCAGCCCACTAATATTCGCAAACGAATTGGTTATCTGCATGTCATCATCACTACATAGTATAAAACAAAGTCGCTTTCACTGTCCCTATATCCTTATATCTTTAAAACTACGCAACGGATTTTGATGCGTTTTTTTGATAGATAGAGTGATTCAAGTGGAAGGTTTTAGTTTCTAGACAAAGGCAAAGACGTGCTAGTTTTTAAATATAGCTTTCAATGAAGTTACTTTTATTACTTTTCTTCTTATATTGTGTCTATTTATTGTAATTAAGAGCCCTTGGGCAACATGCACTTATTATGAATTATGACGTTCCAATGTTTTATTGGCTATAAAAAAGTTTTACGTTTTATTACTGTCATCTTTTTCTATGATCGATTTTTCTTCTTCATTTATTGTAAGAAAAAATTGAACTATTCGATAAGTTTATATTTATTAACTTAGTTCTAGTTCATATAAAAATAAGATACTTATTAGAGCTATGCTTATTTCTGGCGGTTAAGATTTTAATAATTTTCAATAGAAATATGGCTTCGGTCACAAGACAAAAGCCGTTATAGTACATAAAGTTACGTAACTTATGAATTTGTGCAATCCAAATTAATAAACTATGAATAGATCACATAATATCATCCCATTCAAATTCAAAATGTTCAAAGTATAAGCATTAAGTAGTACAAATGTTACAATGCTCGTATAACCCATTTTTGAACATACTAAGGGTAGAATACACGATGTCATTAAAGTAACTATTGCATATCGCTAGTGATTCATCTTCTATAATATAATGCCTTTGATGTTTGGAGAAATGTAACATTTCGCAGAACACATTTGAAAGAGTTGATATCTCGATTCAAAATAACAATATGATGTTACTTGGCATTTTTTAGATAATACAACTTACTATTAAATTTAGGAATAAAATGTAATTGAGGAGTACAAATATAATATACTAGCTTTCCGCCTGCGGCTTTGCCCGCTTTGTCTAAAACCTAACAAATTATATATAACATCTTCTTGAATCACTCTTTCTATTAAAAAACTACATGAAATCTGTTGCGTTGTTGTAAAGATTTAAGAATACATAGGGACATAGGGAGCGACTTTGTTTCATACTATGTAGTGATATATCTTAAATTATTACAAATGCATGCATATAGTAAAACATTATCATAATCATTATTCATTATGACAGAATAGCGCACCCCGTGCTTTCTGCATCAATACAGCTGACACTTGCGGACGATTAATACTGTATTCTTGTACACAAATCTTCCTTTATTCCTCCTATGTCCTACCATTATCACACAGTAAGGTATTCCGCTATTACACAGGAAAACAATCCCTACTTCTCAGTTATCACAAGTCCTTTGTCAACTCTGGTTAGATCATTAGCTGCTGCAAACAATCCACTGGATTTATACGTAGCTATGATTGAACATCCTGTGAATGTGTGCAGAATGACGCGGTATTAATCTGTGTCTGTAAATAAATGTGAGGCGTATGTCAGTGTGGCGTCGTCTAGTCTCAGGAAACTGTAGCTGTACATATTGGAGTCACTCGCCAAATATGCCGAAATTAGGGATGTAACGATACATGATTTTGCCGATACGATACCGATACCGATATTTGTAGTAATGTATCGGCGATACCGATACCGATATCGATGGCTTGGTAGAAAAATAAATAGTGAATTATGCATAAAAAGTTACCAACATTTAACAGAGACTCAACTGTTAATCGTATTCTTTTAAATAAAAATGCCAAATCAAAAAACAACAAAACCATTTATTTTAGTATTATTATTTTACAAAGTCAGTTAAACTTTAAGTAATACACATACAATCAGTACCTAATAAAAGTTTACAGTTTACTATTGGTAGAGTTTTTTCAGAAAACAAAGTGCGCACGCGCGGGCGGCCTCCCGCATCGTTCATTGGGCGCGGTTTTTTTAATTGTTTGATATCGGTATCGGTTGTTTTATTATCGGCGATACCGATATATCGGCTTGCCGATTATATCGGCCGATATATCGGTATCGGTATCGGTATCGTTACATCCCTAGCCGAAATATTCCAGTCGTATCACCCTGTATATTTGTAGTGGGGTAATGAGATGTAGCTTGATTTTACTTTGATTTACGGGTGTTCATGTTTTCGGGGTTAAATTGGGTTAAATTTGTTTGTCAAAATGAAATTTAACTGCAAATTGTAATAATAATTGTTTTATTATGTTAAAACATTCGAAGTTGTTGTTAAGAATATTTTTAATATTTTATTTATTGTTTATTGAAAAGCATACATGAAAAGATTCGTCCAGTTATCTACCATATGGTTTCGTTTTCATATTTTATCCCTGCCTATATAAAATAATATTATGCACAGGCAATCTAACTAACTCTACTACTAAGTATAAAATCGACCAATCAGCTTAAAGCTCAAATAAACACCCACTATCCAATAAACAATATTATATAATCGTACATCCAAAAAATCCATTCATTTTTCAAAAACATAAATGCACGTCATTCCCAGATATGGAATATCATGAAAGCCAAAATATTCAGGTGTACTGATAAATGAAGTAAGGTGCTAATTAATTCACCAATCGATGTCGACTCACACTTCTAGCAATTAAAAACGTCGGCTTAATTTCATTTGCAGTAATTTGATTGGCATAATGCAGTACAATAGATCCTCAACGTTAAATGCTTAATTACCGATTGACAAATGACGTTAATTGAACGAATCTTTATAATGTGGGAGCGCATTTTAAAATATTCGATTTTAATGTGTATTATGCACCGTACATTGACGATTCTAGAGTTAGTATTTTAATAGATTTTGATATGTGATCTTAGATAGTTTAGTGTGCAAAAAAATGCCTATTTGATTTTACGTCTCTTTCTTGTACTCTGATTAACAGTGTTAAAATTAAATAGCTTTAACTGGGCTACGTATTGGGCTCCAATTACTACTTCATATCTACAATTAATTCTTCATATTTCACAAAAAATTCTTGAAACTGATATATTTTCGAAAAGTTGTGGCGGCCAGCTGAGCGAGCGCATAACGGGACTACGCGCCCTTCACCCCGCGCCCCGCTCCGGCCGCACACGAGAGTCGTCCGCTACGCTTCGCGGCTCGCGAGCCTTCACCCCACTCCGCGGCGACCAGCTTTAGACGACGGATGTGCGCTCAGTTTTTCTATCCTATTGAATTATTGTAACGTGCGAATAAACGCATCTTCGTGGATGTTTTGAGATTTTATTTCAACGCTCCTCAAGCATCCCACAAAGTAATTGCTATCCGAGTAACACTCGAATTGGAAAACTATTTACTACTTTACTGTATAATATACAGAACTTAGTTGTATAACATTACCTAAGATATGTTTTGCTTCCTATAAAATAGCGTCTATTTACATAACATTGAATTACCAAGTAGTTAGCTATGGGACTTTTTAAATTCAAACAGGTTTTTTATTCGAGTTTTTTGATTGTTATTAAATATGCAAAAAGTTTGGGCAATCAAAAATTTTTACTGTAAAAGTCTTTCATTTGGGACCAATTTGAAACCGGCCGGCGTTTCTTAGACGTTAAGTTTACTTATTATTTTTCTGTTTTATTTTCTGTAAGGACATATAAAAATATTTTAGAGCAGTAGAGAAGACTTCAAATGTGCTATGTTTGTATAAATGTAAAATGTATTTCATTGTGTTTTACAAAATTTGTATGTTAAGAAAGTGAAAATATTACAAACCAAACAAAATAATAAGTGATCAAAATATGTCTTTTTACTTCAATAACAACATGATAATATATTAGTTTACAACATTAAATTATCAGTCCAAACACAGTTTACATTGACAAAAGAGGATATGGAAATAAAAAAGAAATAAGCACATTCTTCCCTTCTTTATACCCCAGATCAAAAGCTCTCAACTACCTTTCTTAAATATGAAATGACAGTTGTTAAATCCCCATTGCAAAAAAATCATTTTTACATACGAATAACAGTTAGTACGTTTATTGCTACATATTAAAAACAAAACTGCATTCAAAATCAAATTCAATTAATGTGTTTAAAAACAATTTAATTACTCCGGCAAAGGTTATTACGAGGCACATTGCCTGAATGACAGTTGACCAGAATTTTCATTAATAATACAGGGTGGCTATAAATGCATATGGTCACTTTAATTGAAACACGACCCACCTTAAAGTGTACTTTATTCAAAATGCTTTAAAATTCATCGCAATAACAATATAGCCACTAGGGTTTTATGTTAAAATTTAAATTCTTAACGATTGGCTTTTATCATTTAGTATAGTAGTTTTTATTACAAGATTAATAATAAAAGACGTTTCAGTTTGTTGCTTTTATGGACTTAAAAACAATAATATGATCTTAGTGATCTGTTTTACTTTATACTTAAAAGGTTATGATTTCAATTTTTCATTTTTATCTTGTATGTTTGGGAGACAATTGCATACAGTTATTTATTTATTTCCTTTCTTATCTGTTATGGTATGTCTTTCTAGATACTTTTTTCGAAAATGACTTATTGCTTTTCAAAAATAAAACAAAATACCCAGTTAACGTTTTAGTTAGTTGTTCTTAAGTTGGTACAAGTACACTTGTAATATTGGAGACGGTTCTTGCTTTTGTCCTACGACATTAATAATTATTCATTTTGTTTAAGAGACATTTCACAAACAACTGAAACATAAACCAAAACTTGCAAGGAGAAATCTAAATATGGACCATTAAAAAATACTACGTTTTTAAAATTGTTAGATATATGAGTGAAAACGATATTCATAATTAAAAATTTCCATAGCTCATATAAGTAAGACCTTTGAATGTCGCCATTACCGACGTACGCTGGATATTTTTTTATTAAAGTAACGGATAGCAAAGGAATATCACGAGCATTAAGACAATCCTAAGCTTGAAATGTACCGTTATGTAACGTACCTTTTTCTCATTTACTTCGAGAAATTGTAGATATGCATTTTAATTACGCCTGTCTTGCTGTTGGGAAATATTAAAAATTCCTTATACAGGGGCAGAGTAAGAAAAATGAAGAGGTGGGAACTTAGTTAAAAATAAGTACAATAATATAAAATGCCACGGTTTATTCTCGTCATGTCTAAGTCTAAGGCTAGACCACCATTTGTTTTAATAAAGTCTGGTGCTTCGAGAAAAATGTGATAATTTATATGACGTACACAGAGTAGGATGGAGCAGAGAAATTGTGAAACTTTTTATGCTTTCAGATAGTGCCTTTTTATTTATTTTCTTCTTGTTACCGGCGCAAATGAACGGCGTCTATTATTATTTTTATTGTATCTTCTTGTTCGATGTTATCGGTGGAGCTGGCGTTTTATAAAATTCTAAACGCTTTCCGATTGAGTTTTAACTGGTTTTAATTTCCAAAATTGAGCATCCACTGTAGATGCTCAATTTTGGAAATTCGACGAATATGTACAACTGATTTGAGAGTAAAGTAGTGAAAAACTATGCCTAAATATTTTCGTAATCCATCCAACACTAAAATTCCTCAAAATTGTACCAATAAAATTTTCCGAAATATGCTTTAACTAATAGCCTTACCGTAGGACGACAGATGGTGTATACCCGATACAACTGGGATACAAATTTTCCTGACCGTCTGTCAGTGACATCTTGGCATCTTTGTTAGCCTCTCCATGCTTCGTTCAAAGTAAGGAGTGGTCGTAAGTCGCACAAACTATGATCACAGTACTATGGTGAGTACACACGAGTGAAAACAAATAGATGAAAGTGGCGTTAATTTGTAAATGAATAGAGTACTAGGGTATCAGGAGGCCGGGGAAAGTATTATTAGTTAGATATTAAATAAAAATTGATTTGATATGTGTTTGTTCGTACCTTATTCTGTAGAGCATTTCTTCTCATACTCAGTTTGTATTATTGCAAAGCGTGAGTTTTGAAGCATTGTGATAAAGTTTTGTTTATTAACGCTCTGTAACATAGTATTAAATGAACTTTGAAAATTTTTATAATCAATAACTCTCATGAAATATATAGGTCGTAAGGGCTATTAATATTTGTTACTATTATCCTAAAAGTGAAAGTGCTACCGAACCCACTGTCACTTATTTCTTAATCCAAATTGTATTGTCTTCTATCTCCTACATCATAATAGCTCAGTTCATACCCGTGACACAAATACAATGGATTAACCATACACTTTATAATCGAAAGGGAAACCTCAAGATTGCGCCATAAGTATAATAATATAATTAATCTCAATATTTGGAATTTAATCATCGGTATACAAATTATGATTAACAGCGCCCTATTAAATTAGTTTCTATAGGAAGATCGTGGTTAACAGGCGTGTTCATAGCTAAATTGAGCGTTGTGTAAGCTCACCGTTTTATACGGGGAAATTTGCGAACGAATATTATCAAGGTTCCGTTTTCATTAACGTCATTATTAAACTAATACTTTGTTTTAAGGCTTCCTCGGTGTAAATTCGTTTGACGGGACCTTTGTTTTAACGCTTGCGACGTTTGCGACTTAATTTAGGTTTAATCTCTTGAACTGTAATAAGCATTAGGACTATAGTGACCTCTTTTATAGGTTTTTTGCTATTGATTTGGATCGGTTTTTACCAATACAAATCCTTGCGTTTACATGCTGTTAGAAGTTAACTTTTACAAGTGAAACTTTTTAAGTCGCGTTGAGAGTAAAATTCAAGGACACGTCATGACAATACCGTCACGTAATGGATTAAGGCGACGATTTCGGTATCTCTAAATTTGCCAAAGAAGTTTCACTTCTGACACGTGTGCTTGGCACACACTCTTTTTTGTATGAAAAAAGAGAGTGTGTGCACAAAACAGATGATCAATAGAAGACGCAATTCTTTCTAACTACACCACAATTCAAGGTCAATCCGTCAGTCGGTCAAACATGTTAATGGCATCACCGTGTCACGTTTTTGTAACCGTTGTAGGGAACAAGCAAAATATAAGAGCGGCTTGTAGTCTTTGTGCTTGCAGAAATGTACACTCAAACTTTTTCAATTCTCCGGCACGGTGAGAGGGCAGGCTCTGTCATTATTAAGCCTTAGGCTCCCTGAAAGAAACTCCTACGTTCGTTTTTGTTCTATCTAGACCACAGGGGTGTTATTACTGACAATATTTCACGGTAAGTATGAAAATAGATGTATTTTTCTTGACTGTTTTCCTTTAATCGGAATGGCTTTATTTGAACGTTAGGTTCATCAAATAAAGCCTGATTGATAATGGTGGTTTCATAAGTTGTAATTTTTGATGTATATTTTGCACATGAAGCTAAAATAGGCTTTTATAATTTATATTATTTTAATATCATTATATCGATCCAGAAAAGGCAATGAGACTGATTTTATGCTACGAGTAGACTACGAAATATATCATTTCAATAAAAATAAGTATAGAGTAACATTATAACCGTGTAAAAGGTTATATGAATTTTTCTACTTACCAAGGGTGACGGTGGCGTGAGGATTCTTTGGACCTGGAACAAAATACATTACATTAATAAAGAAGAATAATTATAGGTACCATTTCCTTAAATTTATTTCTATTAGGTATGAAAATTATTTTTTCTTCAATTAATTATACGTATAAAAAAGTATGGAGTATTTTAGTGCTACGCGATGAGGAAGTAGAATCCTTACTAACTTAATGTAAAACATTTAGACTATAGCCAATTCATATCTACCTATTAAATAATTAATAAACTAGGTTCAGCAATTCCATACATTGTTTTGGACACTTACACTATATTATCATTATAATATTATAACGACAGTACCCGATGCAGGCTACTAGACAGTATGGACTAGAAATTTCTAAACGCATAATCCATAATCAATTTTATACTGCGCCTGAATGTACATTAGCTTAGCTATACCAGTAATTACTTCGATATACCCTAATATTACAGCAAAACAGCATACAATGACATAGCAGACAATTTGTACCCGCTTAGCAAATAATTAACTTTGGGGCCATATTATTATGACCTCTTATTTCCAGACAGTTTACGCCGTGAATTGAAGTGACTGGAAAATTCATATAATACCATAATTAACCACGATCGCAGCAACCAGTAATGGCAATTGCTATCATTATATGAATTTGCCAGTCAGTTCAATTCGGCGTAAACTGTGGAAATAAGAGGTCATAACACGGCCCTAGTACTAATATTTGCCGAAATATAAAGACATAGGCGCACTATTCGAACGAGGGTACCATGCGGCCACATCCCACTTAACTTTGGTCGCCACAACGTACATCTTTATGCTTTAACGGGAGTGCTTATGAATTTAATTAAACCACCCCTTGATGTAAGTACAAGTAAAACCTTAATTGCATTTGGAGCGGAGTAATGAATATGAAATTTGACAGTTATATGTTTCGAGCTTACACTGCTGCTCTTCCTTGCTAAATTAGTCCAATATTAATTTCATTTTAAAGCACAGTAATGTTATACTTATCGTAATATAATGGCAGTTTTAATGGGAAATTAATAATTGCATTACGTTAATGTAAGTACCATACCATATAGCAATCAATTAACGGTTATGAAGAAAATTCATTATGATTTCGATATATTGACATTTCAATTCGATCTGTAAAATTTTATATCATTACTTCTTAAATTGATGAAAAGTTCATTCAAAATGAAACAGAATTAATGAGATTGTTTTTTAATGTTATAAACGGTACATGTTTGTTATGCGTCCATAATATTTCTATTAATACTGATACAAAATATTAATATCAAATATATATTTTCATTCCATTTGTTGGCTATATACTCGAAATACAATACTCTAATACCAAAATGAAATGACTGGAAATTTTATCAAGCATCAATTTATTATAAGCTCATATTATTCCCGATAAGGAAAAACATTTTCTTTTGCGTAGGAGTGATGTTTTTCTTAAACTTTCAAGTGTGGTTTTTTATTTTGATTAATTATTGATATACTTTGATATTAACTCATATTTTTCTGAATTACTATAATTATATATAATCTACAACAAACATTGATTAACAATGTATCTAAAAAGCTTAGAAAAATGCTTCTATCATCAGTGTCAATAGAACCACATAAAACTAGAGAATTATCATAACATAAATGGTTGTATAACTTTACATAATTAGGATTATAACATTTATTTTATTTATTAACACTTTATTGTTCTGGCATACAAATTAATCCTTAAAATTAAAACTTATAACTAGTCCAGCACAGAAGGCGGCCTTATCACTTAAGAGTGATCTCTTCCAGGCAACCTACTGTGTGGAGTAATATTATGAAAGAGGAGGTAGGTAGGAAGTACAAAAATAAACGATGTTTCTTGTGAAAATAAAGTTGATTGAATTTAAGCAACGTTGATAAGAATTCAATACGTTCAAGCGTAAATGTAGACACAAATTTCCTGTTCTTGATATCATATTTGTATAGCCTTTTGTTTGATTAAAACATTAGATGTTTGCCAAGAAGCCAATAATATATTTTATACTTATATACTGAATATAAGTAGAAAATCTAGAAATTAGGTACTACCCAACAGCTGCCATTTATCAAAAAATTAAGACATATTTCAATGTACATTCATATTGATAGTGTTACGTTCTAAATGCTCTTTAAATATCAAAGTACCAAAGAACAAAGAGCAAAAAACCCAGAACCTTCCAGAACAATATAATATAAGCTAATCATGCTCAACTAATTCTTCCGTGTCGAGAACAAATCGTCCGTCAGCTGACAAATTGTGGGCTATTAAACTACATCATGTGACTGTGTAAGCGGCTCTGTACCATGTCTCATTAAGCACCCACGGAATGATTAACAATCTCCTCGTTACTATTAATTAGTACGTAAAGATCATACATTATGTAGACAGGTGCATAGCTTGCGGTGACCGCTGTGTGCGTCATAATCCCGGATTTGGTTTTAATAAGGAATG
This sequence comes from Colias eurytheme, assembly GCF_061535395.1. Classification (NCBI taxonomy): domain Eukaryota; kingdom Metazoa; phylum Arthropoda; class Insecta; order Lepidoptera; family Pieridae; genus Colias; species Colias eurytheme. The sequence goes on from NC_142980.1 coordinate 4,367,601, forward strand.
CGCTTAGTAAAGGATCTTTGGATATTATATTATACAAGTGGTTTAATCGAATTAAATGTTAATGTAGTTATTGAGTAAGCGACTCTACTTCATTTAGAGGTTATCACTTCTTATACCATATCCATAAATTATGTTCATAACATTTACTGTTTTTTTTATGAAGTGGGAGGAAATAGTGTATGTTATAATACAGATTATAAACTATTGTTAGTACCACATTATCCGTTTTCACCGTATTAAACTTACTTTTCAATCATACCGTCAGGGTTTAGACGGAAAAATACTGTACTCAGCGTATTGTGTTATTTATAAAAAATAGTGTTTTATTCTATCATACAAAAACAATACCTACAATATTTACAATCTGGTTTTGTAAAAAATGTCCATTGTCCATTAATAGTCATAAAATTTCATGTCACCCAAAAGGAATTCCAGAGCGAAATATTTTGAAATTCATTCATTTATTAATAAACATATTATCCATATTGTGGTCGTATGTAAAATACGAAATAAGCTGCATAATTAACTCAAGAATATATCTATAAATATTGCGGTAAAATGGTATATGAATTAAAACATAATATTTCACCGTAAATTCCATGTTTTTGAATTTTTTTAAACGCATTTACTTTTAAAACTAGACTAGATTAATTATATAAAAATATTGACTAGATTAATTATATAAAAATATTGTTACGTTCTAAATGCTCTTTAAATATCAAAGTACCAAAGAACAAAGAGCAAAAAACCCAGAACCTTCCAGAACAATATAATATAAGCTAATCATGCTCAACTAATTCTTCCGTGTCGAGAACAAATCGTCCGTCAGCTGACAAATTGTGGGCTATTAAACTACATCATGTGACTGTGTAAGCGGCTCTGTACCATGTCTCATTAAGCACCCACGGAATGATTAACAATCTCCTCGTTACTATTAATTAGTACGTAAAGATCATACATTATGTAGACAGGTGCATAGCTTGCGGTGACCGCTGTGTGCGTCATAATCCCGGATTTGGTTTTAATAAGGAATGCGCTTAGTAAAGGATCTTTGGATATTATATTATACAAGTGGTTTAATCGAATTAAATGTTAATGTAGTTATTGAGTAAGCGACTCTACTTCATTTAGAGGTTATCACTTCTTATACCATATCCATAAATTATGTTCATAACATTTACTGTTTTTTTTATGAAGTGGGAGGAAATAGTGTATGTTATAATACAGATTATAAACTATTGTTAGTACCACATTATCCGTTTTCACCGTATTAAACTTACTTTTCAATCATACCGTCAGGGTTTAGACGGAAAAATACTGTACTCAGCGTATTGTGTTATTTATAAAAAATAGTGTTTTATTCTATCATACAAAAACAATACCTACAATATTTACAATCTGGTTTTGTAAAAAATGTCCATTGTCCATTAATAGTCATAAAATTTCATGTCACCCAAAAGGAATTCCAGAGCGAAATATTTTGAAATTCATTCATTTATTAATAAACATATTATCCATATTGTGGTCGTATGTAAAATACGAAATAAGCTGCATAATTAACTCAAGAATATATCTATAAATATTGCGGTAATATGGTATATGAATTAAAACATAATATTTCAACGTAAATTCCATGTTTTTGAATTTTGTTATACGCATTTACTTTTAAAACTAGACTAGACTAAGAACACAAAAAGTCCTTTGAGCCGAGCTAGGGTTTTCCCGATTAATTATATAAAAATATCTTATAAAAGCTGATACCTGAACAGTGGATCCTCAGTGGGCTATTCTCTGAAAGGAAAACTAAATGACGTGTCAAAAACATTAGGTACTTAAAAGTTCCGAGGGAATTTCTGGACGAGCATGAAAACCTTATTGAAGAGAATTTTTCAAAGAAAAATTTCCAGGTAGTTCCTTTAGTGGAGGACGCAGACAGGTAAACGAATTCTAAACGGTCTTAAGTGTTCTGAAGCATTCTGGGACACGATTGAAGCTTGCGCTTACATAGGACTGTTTTTTCGGTTCTAATGTCTGAATAGAGGTTTATACTTATTTTTATTAGTATGTTTCGGTCATGGTTAATTTTTTGATGCAATTTTGTACTTATGTATGCTTCATTTTGAATTGTGTATAAATAGTGACTATGTAAATTATAAATTTACTTGTAGGATACCGTCGTAGTAAGTTACGTCTCTTGAGTGAAACATCATACGTAAATCTGTATTTCTTATGTTTGAATTGTACATAATCAGAACAAACATTGGATCACGCAGTTGTTTAATGCCAACAGAAAAAAACAGCAACGAACAAAGTTTACACGTTATTGTCTAAGTTTTTTGCTCAGACATAATGCCGGTTCACAAAAACCGGGCAGCGTAGCGTAACGTATAACTACGACTTTGAAATATACCCTCAAGTATGATTCTACCGACAATGCGAGAAGCACTTTTAGTTGAACTCATAATTTACTTCGCTTTGTGATTTTTCATCGCGCCGACGAGTCATTTGTACAAACCGAACCCGGGTCACTTTTCAGCCGCGACGCCGTGATTTTGTGTCAATTTTCCTTCTCGAAGTTATGAGTACTCTCATGTTGAGTGTTTTTGCAAGATGTTTACTATTTACCCTTGGTGGACGATCAGGACAACATTTCTGAATTTACTTTCTTATACCTAAGAATTTGCAGTCACACACTAAACAATTTATGCTTCGTATGTATGTCTCCCGTTTCGTTAAAAATGTTTGGATTCAGAATTGTAAATAGTAAAACCACAATACTAAACCTAAATATAACCATTAACCCATCTTTTAACTGTGCAGTTAAACCACTGTGGAAATGTAAGTCAAATATTACGTAAATTACGAAAATAGAGAATAATAAATCCACACAATATGCATTACAGACATCGATACGTTTACGAAATTGCCAAACGGAAACGTTCATGTCCATTAAAAACTTTGGATGCACATCCAAGCTATCTGTAATCACCGAAACGATTTGAACGTAGGAACCATGTAGGAACTGAACTTTTCTGACGCCCAACTCATTAATTCGTTTTGCCCGCATGACGTCCGTATGTTGATCCACACATCGTTAGGAAATTTGTCAAACTAATACAAAGTTCCATCAGATCCGGGCTCCGGCGTGTTTCCAAAATCTCAAATGTTCGGCTAATTAATGAAAACTATTGTCATGAGCGATCTAGATAAAATATCGGGGTGGTTTTTGTGAACTGTGTGAAATAAAGTTTATGGAAAGGGAACTCGAGATAGTACCTACGTATCTATTAGAGTTTCGATTGATATGCAATTAATTGTTTGTGCAATTTAGTTTTTCAATACGACGAATAGGTCCATTACAAAATAAGGATATACTTTGTCGGTAATCAGATTTCATCATACAAGACTTGTATTAAGGTACTTGTCATAGTAGTATTCATTTAATGTATAGTTAAAAATTGTGTAGCATATTTTTATAACTCATTTAATTTAAGAATATCGTCTTAAATGTAGTATGTACTCAACTCTACTATTTGTTTTGTTTACAAGGGATACACTGAAATGTATTCAACCCCGTTACTAGGTCAACATAGTAAATTAATCACCAGCATTCTGAACATAGTTTCCAAGTATTTTAATCAATTGTCATTAAGCAACCGAATGAAGTGGAGCTATTCGTAGTTCGCAAGCGTCTACAGGTGGTAAACGTTTTAATTTAGCTGCATAATACAACTCGAAACACTTTATTATCTTGACCTTGTTGGGCTAAGTATCCATTAAGCGTGATAAATACATCATTAGTGAGGCTGTGGTGAAATATTATTTCACAATTCTGAAGTGAAGGTGAGTACTTAAATTTTAATGATTATGATAAAAACTTCCGTCGTGAAGCTCTTACAGAAACTGTATTCAAATGTCTGAATCAATGTACTTAAATTTGGGAAGGTTACATTATATCTAGAACATTCAGAACAATCTACAAGATGCTAATAAAATGATGTGAAGCCCATTAACGTCAGAATGGGTCCTCATTCAAATATTCTGGTGAAATAGCGGGTGAAAAGAAAGCTAAAAAACATTATGTTCCGCTTATACACTTACGTTAATAAGGCAACGTTTATGCTGAAAAGTACATAATTATCTGAAAAGATTCTCCTCAGTTTACAAAACATATTACGACAAAAATACTGCAGATAGAGTTGACGACAAAATCCGGCTAGAATTTTTAATTCATATCCAATCAGGTAATTAATCACATTAAATAATACAGCTAGATATTAAACAACAAGGTTTTGTGCATGCAAAGTGCATAATTTTTACTTTATTCCATAGCACCAGAAATAGGAACGAACGTTAAGTACTTAGTTTTATAAAAGGAGGTCAAATACAATTAGAGCAGTCGAATTGGTGCATAGGGGAGAGCTGTTCACGTTTATAAGTTTCGCAGATAGAGGGGAATATTATCAAATTGAAATATAAAATTGTCTGGTTCAGAGGTGACGTTAATTTTTCACACGGATTTTAGTCTGCTCTAGTTTTAAAGTTTCGTACCAGATAGTCCATTTCACAAAAATACTAAGTTTTATTAATTCAGGTAATGGTGTAATTAGGGCTAAGCTTATAGGATTGTAGGACGGGATTTGGTTTTATCTTCTCAGAATGTAAATGTAATAGAAATCTTTGATACTGAAAGTCATTAAAATGTTCAATTAACCGCAAAAGTGTTTAAAGGTATAGACGAGTCCTGAGAGACATCTCAGTCCTAGTAAATGTCCATAAAAATTAAATTACAGTTAAGTTAATTTCTGTAAATAAATCTATCTTCGGCCTTCGAGGGGTATTAATGGCAGCAAAAAGGAGCAAGAGCAAGGGATCAAATCTCTTTTGCTTCCGACTTTTCACTGCATATCGGTTCTAAGAATTGAACCTAGCGAAACTTTATAGATCTCCTTTTGCAATACGTTTAGATAGGATTACCCGAATGGCATTCTAGGGTTCATGTCAACCCCTGTTTACTTGATAATCTTTTATTATATTTTGATAAAATAAAACTATAATATGTGTTTCAAAGACTTAAAATAAAGCATAGGGTATAAAAACATGTACAAGATGAGATCATGAGAGCCAGAGCAGTAAGCCAGTCAAAGTATTATTTTTAGAGTTCTGTCAGCCTTATATTGACCATGGTGATATTTTTAAGCCAGGTTTATAATTTCAGAATATCGTCAAGTGGGAACAGTCAGTCTCACTGAATAAAATAACATAATATTATTATTAGCGGGTACAATGTAATTGGCCCATTTGAGGGGTGAAATTAAATGGCTTATCTACAAAGAATATTAGACAATTTTAAAGAGAAATGGTAAAGGGGTGCATAAAAAGTAGTTTACCAGGTAACTACCGAATAATACGAGGATTCCCATTTTATTAATTATTGTACGTGTGAGATGCGAGTTTCATGTAATTTTATTTCTAAATTGGCAGAAATGGCGTGTGAATAACACAATAAATTTTGAATCAAGTATATTTAAGCTCAAATAACGGAAAATGTTAATGATTGTTTTATTTGAAATCATTTTACTGTTTTGTGACTGTCAACATAATATTATCTACATATTAATCACTATACACATTTCTACAATAACAGTATAGTTTTATTATAATGAAGGGTAATTTGAAAAGACGTAAATTTATGCGGAACCGCAAAATTTACAGATACCGTCTCTTTTTATTGTTGTTAATGGTTTTTAATTTTCAGTAAATTTCATTCACTCCGTTTTCGTTCGTTTCACTTGCGTCAAGTAAAAGCCGTATTTTCTGTGGACTTAAAATGAATCTAATTACGCCTTAAATTTGGGTTACTTAAATTAAGTTTCCGTAAATTGTATTACACTTAAAACTCTTGGTTTTTTCAACCGTAAAACGTGGAAATGAGGTGTTTGAGTTTGGTACTTAGTAGCATGTGTTTTTATATTACTGGCAGCTTAAATTGTGTAATCATGTGTTTGGTATACACATATTTATTAAATCCTTTACGCAAAATCTTACATACAAAAAGTAAAAAGGTCATTTGACTACAGTTCTAGGAAATTATCAATGCCTGGCTATTGATTCAGCTTGACCATAATGTGTTTATAATACTACTAATTACACATATAGGTCGGTAGCCTCAATCCAAGCATGCATGGGCTATTACTTAGCGTTTATCGAACTGATTGAATAATAATTCGGTTATCGGGTCACCTTGAGACGTAATTTATCATATTTCGTGTCCCGAACACGCTTGGCAATCAATGTGTCAGCTCAGTTAATGTGTTGTGGACTTTATTGATGTAAGTCTGGTACGAATTACATAATGGTTTATAACTATTTTTTTTTATATAGGTTACACAAAATTTTGTTAGAAGTACACAAATTTTTTTTTGAATATCCAATGTTGGATAGGTATAACCTAGATTTCAAAAAGTTAAGAAAACAATTTCACAATTTCTATCTAATAATTTTACTTGATTAAAAACTTTAGTTGTTATTTCTAAAAGGGTCACTTTAAATATCATCAATACATTATAATAAAATTGTAGAAAAGTAGTGTCTGTACAATTGAAATATGTAAAAAAAAATAGCAGGTGTTATTATTTAATCGTGCCCGAATCCAAAACTGTTGTTGAAAAAATTTTTGTCTGTTTGTCTGTATGTTTGAACACGCTAATCTCAGAAACGGCTTATCCGTTTTTGATGCGGTTTTCAGAAATATATTGTGGTAAGCTTCATTTAACATTTAGTGTTTATTTCATGTTAATCGGTAAATAAATAAAAAAGTTATGACCATTTAAGTAATCACGGCGAACATTTGCTACGGCATTCTATTGATACACTGTACAGTGTACGATAATAACACATAAAATATAAATTTATTACGTAAGTTATACGCTACAGTTATTCCTTGACAAGTCCAGATTGTCATATCGAAAGTCCCCAAGGGGGGGCGGGGTAAGCTGAGGGTGCAGTAGGGGGGGAGGAGTTCAAAGGACCTTTATTTACATTTTTGCTCAGCCTAAAACCTGCACAAATTGCATTATTAAGTAATTACTTCTAGGTAAATTTTCTACATAAAATTTCCTTTAAATAATGTCGTAGGTACGTATTATATTTTTAACCCCCGACGCAAAAAGAGGGGTTATGACCACGTGTTATGACCGCTATGTGTGTTTGTGTGTCTGTCTGTGGCACCGTAGCCCGCTAACGAGTAATAAGAATTAGATGCAGTATTTGTGAGGGGGAATATTTTCCGACGCTGGTTCTTAGACATAGTTTATCAAAATCTGTTCATCCGTTTATTATATATAGGGGTAAAAGTGGGAATGAAAAAAAATTTATTACTAAACTGAGCTAAAAAACTTAGCTGCAAAAGAGTTCAAAATTTCCAGGGTATGGCTATCCTCCCGCTGCCATATCCTTCTACTTTCACAGACTTTCAGCTTTTCCCTTTCACCTCTAGTAAATGGCAGAACCGATTTAATATTTGAGAACCATCAAATCAAAATATTTTATCCTTGTTTCCTCTGGTAGCTACCACAATCGAGAGTTTCGTACATGAAATTATTGGGTATCTCATCAAAATAAAGCTACTCACGAAAAATTAGCTTGATAGTAATCACTTGCAAAAATGGGCGATGGATCCCGGACTATAACGTTAAAAAGCTACTTAATGCATGTGTCCCGAAATAAAGGGTAATCTCGAAAGTAGACGGGAAGTATTTGCAATTGAAATAGTGTGAACAGCTGTAAATTCAGCTATGTTTACAAAAGGCTTAAAACTGAGCATGTTTGAATATACCTCGCTTTGTAGTTTAGTCTTTTCTGAATAATCAACATAACCTCTTGAAAACGGAACACTTTTGAAACTCTCCGGATTATTTATTTAAATCTTGCCTCGCCTTGCGAAATTAAAATATCGCGTTTTTTCTTTTAAACATATTCATTGTTGTGATAGCGGTACAATGTAATCGTGTGTTTGTTCAGTATATAAGCTGAGGAATTGTCGTAATTTTTAATCTGGATGAGTTTTATCATTGAAAATACATACAAAACTTTGTACTTTTAACTTGGTATATGACGATTTAAAACTGATTGTTTTAGTTATATGTATAGACTGTGGTATAGACCGTATATAAGAATTTACTCAGAGCGTATGAAAAGTATAACCGCATGTAGTTAGTATCAAAATTAAGGACGAAATAAAGCTTTGCAGGTACCTTACCTACGGGCAGGGGACAAATATTTTATTAATAACATCAATTCCATGCTGTACTATAGTATTATTTCACAGGACTATACCTAAATTACATTTTGTAATAAGCTTTTAATACATGAATCAGTCTATCGGATTTTCAGTGACAAAGACATAAAATTCCAACATTAGGCCGTGAACACATTGAAGCAGTCTGTGGGTTCGAAGCACCTTTTTTGAATAGCGAAGAAGCATTTTTCGGTAGAATGAGCTTGGCTTTTCCGATGAGTTCATTCGTATTCATTTGCTTAGTGTATTCACACCATTAGACAGGCTGTATATATTGCAACTGATAGAATGGAAAACATTGGAATACTTGGCTTTTATTTTCATACTTCATTACTCTGATTTGTGCATATTTACTAATAACAAGTTATTGCTTTTCTTGTGGGTATTTCACGTTATCGCGGTAGAGTTGTTGCCCATACATTTTGACCTATTTCATCTCCTGCAAATAAGACCTAGGTCCTAGGCTATTAATGTTGTGGCTATGCGTTTTCCAAATATGAACTATAATTTCGGTTGAGTTCTATTTCAGCAAACTGTGTATTTGATATTTTTAGTTTTATAGCATTCAAATGCTTTATAATTTATATAATTTTTTATTTAAAAATTCGCTCAAGAGGGTCTGGGGTGTGCCTTAGACACTTAAAACCGATTTTTTTAAAATATAAAATGTTAAATTTATTGATTCTTTGCAAAATATAATATATTTCATATGGTTTCAGGATTTCACACCCAACGTACGGCCATCGGCTTTATACAGAAAAAGTTAATAAAAAAACGAGATTGAAGTTTAAATCGGAATAATATTTATTTCATACACTATCTTTATTTTGACGTGGTGGCAATATGAATTGAACTTTTGCTAGTTGTATATAAACTTTGTAAAACATGTTATCATATCGATTTCAAATTAAACGTAATCCTTTATGGACAAAAAAGTGAAATATTTTAAAAAATGAATGCGCAGTTTAAATCAAAATATATTTTTGCATATTTTGACGTGTTTATAATATGAATAGAATGCATTGTATATAATATAGCACATAATAATGAGCTTGTACAATAAGATATTATTCATGGATTTGCCACTACAATAACAAGAAGAAAAATGTTTTTCACAATAATGAATTTAATAGCACACACACACCCACACACACATGATATTTTTCTCAGTAATGTTTGTGTGGAAAAAGGTGGATGTTGAAAAATTCCCAGCTTCGGTTATTTCTTATACTCGTGCGAGTGTTGGCGAAGGGCAGACATGTCTCGTTTTGTATTCTTTTTCTATATTGTGATCATTCTCCTGGAGAATTTCATAGTAAGTTAAATGATGAATATTTTTTGGGATAGAAAAGTTTGTTTGACATTGACAAGTGTTTCAAGAAGTTTTTGTTAATATTTTATTGGAGTTTAAAGCGAAAAAAAAAAATTTTTTTTCATAAATTTTCAAGAATAACTTTTTATGATGATTTTGTAGCTTTTTTTATTGCTTTCAATTGAAAGATTTCTTCACTTTCCTTTTAAGCTCTTGTAGCCAGATTTCAACCTGAGGAATTTCCTTTGATTATTCTCTTTTTTATAACCATATTCCATAAAACATTTCGTTCGATTTTTGTATAGTTGTATGCGCTAATCTCAAACACAGCTAACGGCTTTTTGTTGCAGTTTTTTTAATGGGTTTTTAAACAAAATTTCCGATAATTTAGAAAAAAATATGGTGGGTTTACAAAAATTAATTTTGCGTCATCGTAATAATTAATCCAAAAAGTTTTTTTTTATATAATTTTATGTATCTAATTTATAAAGTTCCTACTTACATTCAAGTGGGAATTAAAAAAAATATTTGATACTTGCCTCCGCGTTACGTCTATAATTATTGTTGCATAGGTCTTTAAAATTTAGACGGAGGTTCCTTACTTCATGATTTTTCGTAATTTCGAAAAAAAAGTTGATGAAAAATTATTTTTGACTCGGGTTGCTTTATCAAACTAATGGAGGAAAAATTTACTATTTTATTACACCAGTTGAAAAACACATAATATCTATAGATAAATAAAATTTAAAAGTAAAGTTATTACAAAATATCTGCTTTTTCCCAAATAATTTTGCACGCCTCATAAGCGAAGCGTTGAGGTGGGTACTACCTGTCACTTCGCGCAAAACATCTGATTTTTCAAACTTAAAATGTCTTTATGTATCATACATTGCACTTGTAAGATAATACATACACACACATATTAAGAAAAAACACTATTTTTAACGTTCATGATATTTTTGATGTCATTTTTGTTATTTAAACTAGTTAAAAAACAGTTTAAAAAAGTTCTGTCTTGGACGTCCGTGTGTCTGTATGTGCGGATCCTTTTTCTTGTTAACACGATAGCGACCCAAAACACTTTACTAATCGAGTCTTTTTTTTTCTCTTACGCTTGAGTATGCTCAGGAATAGAACCCTTTCATTTTTCAGGGTCTGATTCGATGTGGTTTAATTGTTATTAAATAAACAAAAATAATAATTAATAAATATTTATTAAAAAAAAATTATGAGGCGTGCACTTTTGGATTTTCCAAATTATTTAAATTTATAGAATAAAAAACATATTCAAACTTTTTTTGTCTTTCTATCTGTATATCTGTATGCATTTCTAGACAGTAAATTAGACAGTAAATTGTTGCAAATAAATAAAGGAAAAAATTGAAGACAAATTCTAATAAACACCTATGATATGTTAACATAAATACATCATTATAATATTATGACCCTGCGATACCTACGCGAGTGGGAAAAGCGTCTAATTAACCCCTACGCGAACGAAGTCAAGGGTAAAGCCAGTCTATCATAAAGGTCATAAATAAAAAGTTACGAATCAATTATTTTTGTAAGTTAAACGATAATTGCTTAATAACTTTGTTTTATTAATTACTAGCGGTCCGCCCCGGCTTCGCCCGTGGTACATGTTTACGTTTTCTCTACATAAGAACTATCCTCGTACTTCAAGGAATATAATAAAAAAAGAATTATCGAAATCGGTTCAGCCGTTCTCGAGTTATGCGCTTACCAACACATTTTGCGATTCATTTTTATATATATATAAGAAAGATTAGTGACGCAAATCAATAAGTATGAAAACCACAGACTATAACTAGTGACATTAGAGTGACCAGAGACGGATTTGACAAAAAAGGCGGCTATTTCAAATTAAAAGTTTCATAATATTGTTACTATAAATATTATTAATTGTTCGTTTCAGGTGAGCGCTGATCACTATGATGAAAAGGCCGTCGACGGAATGATTTTGAAGATGCTCTGGGAAAAAGTTTACGCTAAATATGACCCTAAAACAAAGGAACAAGTCATCAAGTCGATACGAAAAGGCAATGACTACGATAATTTAGTAAGACAGCTCACGAGAGTGGACAAGTCGAAAGCTAAGAAGATCATTAATTTGGTAGCAGAAGTGATGCTGGTGTATATTGGTTGAATATTGAATTATTTTCTTTTTATTTTATAGATAATAAGCCTGGATAGTGGATATCCATAGTTTTGTAGTTTATGCATTTCCATACAAAAATTCCAATGTAATACCTGAAGGTGTAGGTAGGTAATTGTTTACGCAGACAGAGGCCGCGAAAATCCAGAGGATTTCAAAAAATCTGTAAATTTTCTTATTTCATTTTGGCATGCTTTTATCCTTTTAGCCGACATTATTCGGAAAACCTTTATTTATTCAATTTTTCGTAACTCGACGCGATATTGTTGTGAAATTCTCTGCCACCGCTTATTGTAAGAATGTCATTCGTAGAACCACTGATTTTCTGATAAAGCATTATTGAACGATGTTTTGATTGCATAGAAAGATTTGTTCACCTTCAGGTTAAATTGCATCATTGCATAATAAGTATTTTAAGAATTTTTAAGTTGTTTTAAATGAAGATGTAAGTATGAAATAAATTCAAAATCTTTATGTTATTATCTGCTGTTAAGCAGTAATAGTTACAAAAATACAAAATGTTATTACTCATATTATTTTATTCAAATCAAATCAATTCAAATTTACTAGAATTTGTTGGTGGTGGTGGTGGATGATATTAATTATATGTTTGAATGGTTACTTTTGTGTTTTTATTGTAAAACTAAGTTTTTCCCTTTATTAATTATGAAATCTCACGTATAATTTTGAAAAACATTGATTTGGCTGAAGATGGAGGAGGTGATGTTTAATTGATGAAATAAATCGCGACGACAATTAGGCGATCGTTTGAACATTATATCTTAAAGTAAATATTATGGTATTTTATTAGTTACATGCGCTAATAAGCACGGCGAATAGGATAATCTTCTCTATTTGCGAAATAGACAATTTTTAAATAGCAAAAACTAAAAAGTATAAATCAATACGCACAAAACACTATCTTAATTTATGTTATCACTATAGTATGTACTATTTAAATAGTGACAGAAATTCTTTTGCTAAAATAACATTTATAAAATTTCCTTCACTCCGTACCTCGTACCTCATTCTTCAATTTAATTAATGTAATTGTTCGCAATTATCATTATAAAGTGTTCTGAGTATTCCTTTGAGAATAATCCCGTGATGTGGTGAGACTACCGATCCATTTCGTTACGACGCTTAGGAAATAAATTCATTAGAGTAAGTTGATAATGTAATTTCTACCTTTGATTCTCGCCTCATTAACTTTACCAAACAACTAGTTTCATTCTGTACTACTCAACCGATTAATTCCACAGTCATTTATGATACCTCTATAATATATCACTATCCATACTATAATATTATAAATGCGAAAGTAACTCTGTCTGTCTGTCTGTTACTCAATCACGCCTAAACTACTGAACCAATTTGCATGTAATTTGGTATGGAGATATTTTGATACCCGAGAAAGGACATAGGCTACCTTTTATTGCGAAATATGTACCACGGGCGAAGCCGGGGCGGACCTCTAGTACCTATAGTATAAAATAAAGTCGCTTTCTCTGTCCTGTATGCTTAAATCTTTAAATCTACGCAACGAATTTTAATGCGGTTTTTTAATACATAGAGTGGTTCAAGGGGAAGGTTCTAGCATATAATTTATTAGGTTTTAGAAAAAGCGGGCGTAGCAACGGGCGGTAAGCTAGTAGCTTATATAGTTCGAAAACTCATCCACACCATTCGATATTGTTAGCAGAGATGGCTGGCAAATAAACAATGCTATTAATTAATACGTATTATAATAATGAAAATAATGACATATGCAAAACATATATCAAATTCCTGCTCGTAAAATTCTATACACAACTATTTAACTGAACAATGATTAACCAAGTTCCTAGAATAATTGTATTAATGCCCAAATTGCATGGAAATTACATTACGCTGTGCGTACAAAAGCGACCTTTTCATACATTCACCGATTCTGGATGGATACAAATCCATTATCACAAAGAGCTTTGCTAAACAATGCGATATACCGTTAACTATAATAAATAGGCGTTGACATTTGTTCAATTTAAACAAACATTAGCATGGAATCTGTTTGGACCAATTAAGGTATTATTTATTATTGCACCAAAAAGTATACATACCTATATTGTGTTGTATTATCGCTGCCCTTATGCTATATAATATCTATGGTGACGTCACACCAAACATGCATTTCATTCACGCATTTCATCATTCAAAATCGCTTCTTCGTTGTGGATATCCGAACTGAGAATACGCTAACCTAATTCTAAGCTAAGCTCTATTAGTCTTGAAAGGCTACATTCTGTCATGAGATCCGTTTTCGTGAATATCAAGGAGATTCGAATGAATATGATCTATATAGAATATTCGATATCCATTCGTTCTTGGACCGTTTTGTAAAGGGGATTTTAAGGGGCACTGGCATGTAGAGATCTATACGTATAAGAGTATTATATTCGCTTTATGATACCTATATCTCTGCCTATCTTGAAGCTGTAGTATCAATGAAATAAACGGACGCATTGCTATCTAAAGGAATAATAGAAAACAATGAAACATTTTAGTACCTACAGATTAATAAGAAAGAAAAATTCTTAGATTATTTAAAAGTGTAAGAATATAAAAATAATCCTTTCGAATACTTACTTAATAAAGTCTAATTTATGTTATAGTAAAAAAGTTCCTTTTTATTACATATTATTACAAATTAGATTTCGACTGTTAAAATAACTACATAATTATAACGTTTTAGTCCATTAGCAATACTTGTCCAAAAAACACCCCTCATTGAATTAACGGTCTCACGTAACTTAGAAACGAATGAAAATTGTATTTGCTTGGACACTTAGGGCCTTTATAATTTGGTTTCACGTGTGGTCACTCGTCGCACATAATTACATTTCGTACACTGCGAATGTACAAGTACTGATTGTAACTCAACATCCATTAGCCGACTAATTCATACATTTGTGTTGTTCCATGTTGGCTAACCATCAATTTTTGAACCAACATAATGCGGCCAATTTACGAGGTGGCAGCGAATCTTAAATTTACTCGGAACGTTTAACTCGGATAAATTGTACGGGTAATAACATGCGATTCGTTTTCACTTATGAATTTTAATGATCTTGTCTCTTCCTGCCAATTGTGAGAGAGTTTCTCGACTATTATGAAATGGAAATACTTTTGAGAGATGTCTTTATTAAATTCAGCTATCGTCGGCGGTGACATTGTTTAATTCACAAAAGTTACGGGGTTTTAAAATGTAGATAATTGTGAAAGGGATGAATGCAAATTTATGTACAATGGCACTAATAAAGTACTTATTATAAATCTACGATTAGACTAATGTAGTATGCGTATTAATAGTAAATGAATATCTAACAGATTTTATAATCTTCTATTTTTTTGTATTGTGTATAAAATTGGCGTAGCTTAGGAATTGAACTCTCTAGAAATGTCGTTTTTATATTATTGCATAATTATACTACGTTCGCGTTGGTATTACCTGAACATTACTATACCAATGTGGATTCTCATTATAATATAAGGCGTATACGTAATTTCGCTCAGATTTATTAGGTATTCCGGCAATGAAATCCAGCTCAGTTCAACTGAAAAGTCTAGGCTTTATTTCTGTATGTAAATAGTTAGTTATTAAACATAGTTTGACACGTGTTTATACTAAGTTTAAACCTTATTTAAACTCAGTTTGCGGCCGAATAACTAGCTTATTCGGGTTGATTTGTAGACTAATAATTAAGCACGCAATTCTTCCAGTTTGGTTAGTTAGTAAATTTAGGTATAGTTAGCAGCTCCAGGTTCCACTGCTCATTTGATTACGCACGTTGGTCAAATCGTGGCGATTTGTGGATACGGGGACTGATAGCGTTAGTGTTATGTACATAGGTAGTACTCGAAAATAGTTTGGTTTAATGGATTTGTCCCTTTATTATTTAATTCTATGGTATGTGTCAAGATGTAGGTAGTAATTTATAGATTATTTTTTTTATTATTAGGATTAATAAGGCGTTAACAGACGTAAAAATTTAATAACATTGATCTATGTGAAGACGAAAAAAAATAAAAAAAAAATGTCACAAAACGTTAAAAGTTACAACGGTAAACGTCAATTCTAGCAACTTCGCATATTTCTATTCCATCGAGTGAATCGAATCGTTAATTGTCGCTAAAAGCTAAAACACGGCTTGGCCATGTCCACTGACCAATTGCGTCTTTATATAGCTACATAGAACGGCTATAAAATAAATTCCCTCATCAGAGAAGAGACGGGGACAATTTATTATCATTACACACTTACAAAGGACAGAACTCCGTTTTGCACTCCACAAGTGAGCGGCAAATTAACTTGAAATCCCTGCTGCTGATTAGGTTGAGTGAACATATACCTCATACTTAGCTGATTCTTTTTGCCATTTACTTTGTTTAGAGTATTGTTTGAAACAAAACGCTCTTAAATAGTTACCTATGCATTTAATAAAAGAAAGAATATTATGGTAAAAATATTGTAATAAATATTGTGTGGTGAATCCTTTTATTACAACGAAGAAAAATCTTATATTGTCCTGCTAAAGAACATTGTAATAAACGAGGACATACATAAATGCAACCACACTATAATATTTTTCAATGTTATAAAGTAATGAGTCGAATAATAGATTTAAGAATAAATAAAAACACACCTTTCCATGTAAATGAACACGTTAGCTTGCCTTTAGCTGAGTATATTGAAAAATCATAAAATGTTTTTTAGCCACAGCTTTCCATTTTCTAATTTCACGATGCAGGATATGGGTGAAAGAATTTCTCTACCACAAAAAGAGTAAACGATATAAAAACATGTAAAGAACAGTCGATATGTCGTATGACATGCTCGTCATTACATTTAATAATAAAAGTCCATCTTCGCGTTTGTATGACTGTTCGCGATATACTCAAAAATTACTTAATTTTATTCTGGTTTCACCAAAACATAGCATGGTTCTTCGAGGTTTCAGTATCTATAAAGTTTTAGACAGTACGGGTGAAGCCGCTGGCAGAAAGCTGAAAGCTTAATATATGCTAGAGTGGATTGACAAAATATGCATATGATTCCGCCAATGGAAATTCAGGTTGTACTCCATATCACTCTATCAGAACTGTCCAGCATCGGCGAATTAGTACTGTACATGGCTCTCATAGCAAATTCGTTAACGAATCCGAACCATCAACGTAGTATAGCCGCTTTCCTACACGAAACCGGTTTAAACCAGAACAAATATGGTTGTCTTTAATTGTTGAAGGTTGTTTTAATTTTATTAAAATTAGTTTTCTCGTTATTGTAAAAGCTTGGCTGGTGACAGTACTTAGAATATACAAAGACAAGTTTCAAGAGTTTGTTTGGTATAGCTTCGTAGTCAAGGTTCTAATGACAAAAAATATATGAATATGGGAAGATAATATATTTATCTGAAATATGCTTAAAGTATGTCAAAACAACTAAGGATGGCGATTCCAATCTGTTCAAGACGTATTGTATTAGTTTTGTGTCAAAGTTGTTTTTGATAACATAATAATATAATCCAATCTGATCTGATTTATTTTTATAAATTATTAATACCTCTATTATTCCAGTTACTCTCATATACATTGCTTATTTTTAAATTGATTTGGTTTCATATAATTGTTGAAATTTTATTTTCATTGTTAGAATGTACAAACTTTTAGCTTGTTAATGGAATATTCTATATCCATTCAAAACATTTTTTAATCTAGCTCTGAAGCTATGAAATAGCTTTGCGTGAATATTTTATTGGCGTTAATTTTGTATAGAATAAAGTGGATTTTATTTCACCAAACAAAATAAAAATTCACTGTCCAAAGTATAGCTATACAAAACTTCTCTTTTTTTATATAAATTGAACTAGAGTAGAGAAAAATATAAAGAAATATATATTTGTAGAAACATGATATTATTATGTGTAATAAAATGTTGTTTATTTTTTGACA
This sequence comes from Colias eurytheme, assembly GCF_061535395.1. NCBI lineage: Eukaryota > Metazoa > Arthropoda > Insecta > Lepidoptera > Pieridae > Colias > Colias eurytheme. Next base: position 4,385,376 of record NC_142980.1, read on the forward strand.
AGTAGGTAAGTAGTTTAGTGTTAGTTATTACTAAACTAACTCCGTAGAGTTCTACGCTTTAGTTCAAATTATCTAAAACAAAATAAAACAAGCATACAAACATAAAAAAATGTAGAAAATTTGTATTATTATTAAAAAGCGTAGCAAATGTGTTAACGTAATTTTAGCAATCAAGATTCATCTATGACTATAAAAAGTGAAGTCCCATGTCCCCAAGTGGGGTAAGGGGCAGATGCATTATACATCTGTTTCACTGATCGATTTTCTTTAGGGACAAGTAGGTGATCAGTCTTCTGTGTCCTACCAAACCAAGACATTTTTTTTCTTCGTCTCCACCGGGAATCGAACCCAGGACCCCTCGGTGTTACGCTCACGCGTCAACCACTGTACCGAGGAGGCGGTCAACTATCTATGACTATAGTAATTACAATAATATTATAAGACTCATTCAATTAAAAGTGATACACTTCAGCTTTATATTGTTACGGTATAAAATATAAATGCCAACGTTTTCACATCGCGCCGGTATATCATAAAGTTGCATTATAGTTATCCTTTACACGCATTTGTTAAATAGGGCACTCTCAATACAACTCCAACAAATAATGTTAAATGTTTTTATATAGTTTCAGTGGATATGAAATTTTGAAACGTCAATACATATTTTTTACATTTACCACCGATTCGGAAAGTAGTATCTATGGAGAAGAACCGACAAGAAACTCCATAGTTGCTCTTTTAAAACATATCAGTATTACAATTTAATTTTACAAAATATGTAACTGTATATAATAATATTATGCCAGAGAACTGTCCTGTGGTTTTTACGCGACAATCCTCCATGGGTTTTTATCTTCCATATATTCCTTAATGCTGTAATAGGCTCTCTGAACTAATACGTTTTTTACATAATTTTTAAATTAAGCACTACTACACTTTGATACTATGAGGAATTCTGTTGTAAAAAAGTATACCTTGGCCCTTAAATGAATTTTTAACTTTCACTAACCGATAAAATGGCATTTCAATTTTATTTGGGTGTTTTTGCAACATTTTGCAACAATAAATCACTGTAAATATGATAATAATGAGATAACAATCTACGCTTTCACCGTAACGGCACAGACTTTATTCTACAAAATATACGACAATATAATATTATTATAATTTCAAGTCATATTTTAAACCGCAGTGTAATAACACAGAGTTCAGCTCGGAAGCCGAGTCGACGCATACTTAAAATCTCTGTGGTAGGTACTAAGATGAAATTTTATTATCTTAAAGCAAGTTACGATTTATAAGCTACATTTTGCCGGGCCGTAAACGCGTGATAAGCCTACCCTAGCAGGAAAGTTTGTAAAACTACTATCTTCTCGGGCGAAGTTAAAAATTAAAAATAAACAAAATTACGCTTGGCTTATAAGTATAGTTATAAAAGTTTCCCCGGCCTAAGCTAGTACATTTGAGCAATAATTATGCATTATATTATGCTCCGTTCTCTAGAACTAACGTTTATGGAGATATATTGGGACTTTAGGAACTCACATTCAAATGTTCTGCGGAGAGCCGTATAACATGTTACGTAATGAACATGCACGATTAAAATCTATTTTAGTAGTTTACTAGTTGTTTCTGTTCTTGATGTATTGGTATTTAGGGAGATTTCAGATGCAACTTTATAATTTAGGTTTTAACAAACTACCAGTACCTAAGTCAAAATTACAACTGTATTGTATCTTTGGTAACTGTCGTAGCAATGAGCTACGCCGATACAAAATACATCCATTAAAACATTACATTTCAAAATTATACTAAAATATAATTATAATATCAATATATAATGTCATACTTATTTGAATAGAGATGATTTGATCACATATCTACTAGGTACTGGTTACTTATCAGTAAAACATATTCTGAACAAAGAGGTGGGGGTAGGTGAGGGCACGCTTAATTTATTTCCTTAAATTTCAGTACATTAATAATATTATCACATAATTATACACCAACATTCACGACGGTAAACGTCAACACAAGTCGTCTATAAAAGGTAGAAACATTTTATTGTATGATCTGAAACTCATACGTAAGATTAACTTGTTGGGTCCGTCCGTACTAAATAGTTAGAGTATCCCAGAGCCATTATTGGCTATAGATTTATGACACTGGAGCAATCCTGACCTGTCTAACCCTTGTGAAATAAGGACGATAAAATTCAACGCCTTCCGATTTGTTTTTCTGCGTCAGCAATTATTTCGGACCTTAATACAAATACCCTTTATATTTGTCGAAACAGTAGTGAATTTATTTGTTTGGAGAGCTTAAGATGTAATGATTTTGGTGTTCTTATTAACCATTATGATAATATAGATTCCAGGTATTTCTTTCGCCGTTGAATCCTAATAAAAGCTCTTAGATAAGTATAATGCTAAGTGCTTCAAAATATGTACAGTTAATATGTTATATTACATATTTTAGTATCACGAGAGTGATGACTAGCAAGGTGAATGCAATTCATTCATATCTTATTTGCCTAATGCATACTATTGTTTTAATACTCCATGTACTCTAATGTTAGCGTTTCGCCATATTAACGCCTCAAGCTAAACATTATTGTTGATAATATAATTGATTAGTTACCCAACCACATGATTAGGGTTATGATTGTGATGTTACCTTACAAGCTTGTGGTATGAGTTCGATATTCCTAATAAATTGTGAGAAAGGTTCAAATCTCAAATTATTGAGTCGGCCTTTGGTTGTGTCGTGATAGATTTTGTGAGACCTTGCCTAATTGATAGGCTTTGGTATTGGTTCAGGAATTAGAGGTTCTAATGATTTTATTTAACTTTTATTCATTCTACAATATGAATAAAAGTCACTAATAGTTTTTCACAAGAAATAGTGATGTCTTTTTAAAAACAAATAGGCTTCCAACTTCCATTGTATTTTTAACAATTCGACGGATGATTTTTATGACGCTCAACAAAAGAAATCACATATCACATCATCTTTAATTATATGAATTAAACATCGTCTACTTAATCATGTTCCTTTAAAGTCTATCTATAAGTTACACTTGCAGTACACAAACGCAAACAAGAAAACACTCACACAAAGTTTGTACGTGTGGCTTGTATAACCGCAGTTTCCGCTAGTTCTCACCCAATCACCTCCTACATTGAGTTCAATAAGCAGGAAATCAAATACTAAGCTGAACGCATCAAGGTGATAAATTGCATAGAAAGACGTATTCTGTGTCATATCGGATAGAATGCATATGCCTCCGATAGGATTATCATACAACGTATCATACAATGACCGTAATAGGTACGTCTCAGGATCGAAACGTAATATTATTATGTTGCTGTATGTGGGTATATAAATTAGGCATCAAAGCTGTACCTATTTACTGGATGCCACGTGACAATAATCATTTAGATTTGCCTAATATTAGAATATTGGATAGAAATAAAATAATAATAATTGGACAAAAATATGTTTTATAACAGCGTACTCAAAATCATATTTCATAAAAGATACACCCGTAAATTAAGGCATATTAAATGCTTACCATTTGTAGCAAGATAAATTAACCGTCCTTATAATGATTACGAATTGAGCTTGAAAAATGAACTAAGTTGGTAAAAGTGAAATATGTTTAAACAATAAAAGCGAATTAGAAGTTCACTGCAGATGATTGTTATTAAAACACGCGTTTTAATATTGTTCGTGGGACATTTATTTTGTTTTAAAGCAAAACTTTTGATTACATTAAACTCGAGGTCCAAACAATGCATTGGTTTGGTTTCGCCGTTTTAAATTATGCTTATTGTTGGCTTCTTTTGGTATTTTATTCATCGTCTTAGGGAAGTATTGTGTTTCTTGGATAATATTATTGATGCTTAGCGGTATTTTTATGGCTCGTTCTTTTAATAATGTTGTTTTATTAATAGGTTAGATAATAATTGTTATAAAACATTTTAGCCAGTTTTACTAATTATTTTAAGCCTTAACAACAATTGTAAGATTGTGTATAGATTTAAGGTAATAATTATTCTAAAATTTTATTATTTAATATAATAATTCATTCAATAACTTTCCGAATGGAGTTTGCCTCTGCAACATTATGCTGAGCCAGGGCCTTTTTTGCAGCTACAATGCAAGTTTGATATAATTAATTTATTTTATTTATTTATTTCATTTATTTCAGATAAATTTAATATCCATATAGTTGTTAGTAAAATTTATTAACAGTTATAATTCGATTGTTATCATGTTATTTTATTTTTGTATTTTTTTTGTATTTTTTGATGGTGTCTTAGAATGTATAAGCATACCATTGTGTTGTTTGGTTGCAATAAATCTTTTTGTATTGTATTGTATTGAATATCAGCCAAAGTAATTAGTAAGAACTACAGAAATCTCAATTGAAACCATCTGATTAACTCGGACGGTTTTATTATAGTTAATAGAAAAATCTTTAAAGCTTATAATATTCTAGTAATAATAATATTAGATTACCATTATATCTCCGAATGCTTACTTAGAATATTACATTTTCCCAAACAATGTTAGTTTCAAATTCCCATTACCGCTAAAAAAGCTTTTTGTTCTTAAAAAAGTCTCTGCGCGCGCTTAGTAATTATTAGGTACATAATTGACCAAATATCTTACTTTAATTTTGATCTTGTTCATAATTTATCTAAACATCTCTTAAATTTATAATATTTTAATACATAGTCCAGAGCACCAAAGATAATAGGTACTACACAATAACAATACATTCTTATATATTAAGAATAATAATTTCTTATCATTACAATATCTAAGATTTTTTATTTGTAATAGGTACATAGAAACTCTAAAGATTCGTTACTAAAAATATTATTTAATCTTAAAAACAAACTCAATACTAGTGATATAATATGAAGAAAGAGTAAACAAATATTACGTACATAAACAAAATTAGAAACGTAAGTATTTATCTTTTTATTGCTCCATTTCCTCCTGGACATCATAAATATTTACTGAACCATAGTTCTTTGTTCAATTTTGTAATAGAAATAAATAAGAATATCTCTATATAGGAAAGCATCAAGTATCGTTATAACTATGATACGTCTTAGAAATGGATGATGGAATCCATTGCATGCGTTTGGTTTTCCTATGTTAAAGTTATAGTGCAAAAATACAATATTGTTATGTGTTATATACAAGTAGAACATACATTTATGGTAAGATATATTCGCAAATTATATATATAATTATGTTACTTACAACATTTAAAAAAAGCTATTAGTATTTTTGAAACGAATATTTTACTTATGTAAATCTATGTTACCAAATAATTAGCAGGACAAACAAAAACCTTGTATAAATAATAATAATATCATCTAAATTATTCGGAAATAGGCAAGACCATATACCTTATACTTTGCCATGTAGCCTCGAAGGACCAATAGAACTGTCAAACTATCAATTCATTGAATTTCTTTTTTCTATATGATTATTCGTCTCGTAAAATCAACAAGAGGGTGTGAAGTATCTAAAAGCTAGCATTAATATTATCTAGCTTAATTCAAAGTTTATTCATAAATGCGAGCTCGCTGCCCAATGCGCTGTTTGTATTAATTTAGACTCATGTTTTTGCATCACACATGCATACGTGTACGAATAAATATTAGCACCATTACAAACGTGATGAGTTTATTTAATAGTATGCAAAGACAATATCATGCTACAACGTTTCAAGTGAATTATATAGCATGTAGTCGTAGCGAGTGTGAATCGGCTACATTGTGGTAGCACGGCTTTGCCAACCACGTGAAAGGACCAAGCTCAGACCTCTCAGCGCAAACCCTATGGTTCTTTAATGCAAGTGGAACAGACTAAGAAAATATTTGAACAATATTGTATACCTACTCTAATTGTCTTTGTCCTACCTACCTACTTATAATATCGTTTAATCTTTTAATTCATGGCCGTTTAATACAAATATATGAATTCAATACTAATGTATACTTTTCAATTTCGAATGAAGCAAGATTGAAAGCAACTGATTGGCATTTCTACTTATAGTTAAAATTACTTTTTCATTTATAAGGCATATAGTTAGGCAAGTAATTATATTCTGATTGACTCGGATTGAAATGTTAATTTTAGTTCTAGCATAGTTATCATAGTAACTTAGGAATTAGTTATTAACTAATCTATATAAGATAGGAAAATTTGCGCATAATAAATAATAATATGAATTATAAGCACTTCGTTCTTAATTAATAAACATGCTAGGGAATACAGGGATTTTAATTAAATATGTATTTTATTGGCCGAATGTAATTTCGGTTAACATTGCAAAGTAATATTATTTTTATCTAAAAAATGTTCACGATATTATTATATACAAGTACCTCGTTAATAAGACCTACGCAACTTTTAATTGATATTTAACATTATTATATTTTATATTTAAGCGGGATTGTCGTGTTGTTTACACTTTTATTTCTTATCTTTTTATTCATAATAATTAATTAATTTGTTTTGTTGATGGTAATGAAAGCGCAATGCCTGATACAGGGAGCTGAGTATTAATTTTTATAGCTTTTCATCAGAGATAAAACCCAATTTCTGTAAGTGTAGACGCTAATAACTATGAGTATAAATAAATAAATGTAATACTAATAACTCCTTTGTGCAGTGCTATTATATTAGTAAATCTCTTAGTCAAGTTTTCAGTACTTTCGAAAGACCACACTGAAAAAAGTTTTCTCTATTTTTCTATCAGCTGACCATAATATAATGTTACTAAACAAATAATAATGTTTATTAAACAATACTCCAAGAGTGCTTAACTGAAATAGTATTAGAACACACTACACAGGTACAAGACTTCGCGAACTTGGCTAAGAAACTTTATTGTAATAATAACAGCTACCGACGTCTAGTCTATTAGAGTTCCATGTACTATAATAGAACCATATACGTGATATAACTTTGTCATTTTAACTGTAGTTTAACGTTCTCACCGTTATTGATAAAGGGACAATTTGTTCGAGTAGGTTGTGTGTTCATTTGTGCCTGAGTTCAGTGATGTTTATTTCTTTTCGTTTTATTATGTTTAGTTTTAAGTTCTTGCTTCGTTAATAATTCATCTTTAGATGCGTTATCGATTGATTGATATTTTATTTAAACTTTATACTCTGCCCCATTTATTCTATTTTTATACAATTCAATTGAACTAGATTTTTTAAGAAAACAACAGTGGTCTTTTCGTCAGTTACAATAAATATTATTAGACTACATAATATAATAACAGGCATGCTTTTCATAGTCAGGCTTTTACTGGTAATTTTGCGAACTTCCATACTAATTTAATGAAGTTATCTACGACTATCTATTTATCTAAATTACATCCGTATGAAAGCATATTTTACGCCGCGCCTACTAAAAGAACTTCCTAAGGCGCGGGTCAAACACAAGCGGCGCGGGCGCGGGCGTGCCATAAGCGTACCTCTTGAATCTGTTTTGCACCACGTCCTTCTTATACATTTTGTATGAAAGAATTTTGGAAAGGCGACGAGGCGGCACGCCACGGTTGCGCCGCGGGCGTACCGCAGGCGTACCGCAGGCGCGCTTCCCCCATCGCATCCAAATAGAGGTCAATTCACGGTCATACACAATCAAAAACAAATCGGGTGGTAGGAGACGGTAGCCTGTCAGTCAAAAATGTGTTCTCTCTGTGTGGAATTATATAGAGCTGCTATTACATACCCTTCTTCGTTTTGTTTTTAAAGGTGAATTGAATTAATCGATGAAATGATTTACACAGGTGATGGCAGTAGGGAAAGTGAAAATGAAGAAGAGCATAATGAAAGTTCCCATGTATTTACAATGTCAGAAATAAAGATAATCCTGATTTTGATTGTGTTTTTTATTTATTTGTAATTGTAATAATATTGTGGAATGATCAGTACTGTAAATACTTTTGAACTGAGATTTTAATGATAAGATTTATATGGTTTAAATGTAAACCTGTGTTTGAAAACCATATTTTATCTATGTTATAGGCAAACTCCGAAGCTCCGGCGCTCCTAGGTTGGACTGGTCAATCCTCGGGTCAGACTGAATGACTTAGTCAAAGCCCAAACAAATGTAAATTTTCGGCCTTTGACTAAACAATTTTCGTCAAACCTGGGAGAGACTAATTTGGTCAGGCAAACGTCAAAACACAATTTTATTAAATCGGGGTTTGACGAGTCAAACTCCGATATAGGTATGAAGTGTCTTATCTTCGTATATTTGGAAGCATTTTATCATTTAAGCAGCTTTCAAGTCTTAAGAACCGCTTAACTCTGCCAGTTCTGACACCTGATTGGTCAGCTTACGTGATTTTCACTTTTATATTTGAGATGCTTTGAGAGAATGCCGTGTGGCATTAGGCCAGCCTTTTGTACGATGTGCAATAAAGTATAAAATAAATAAATAAATGCTTTGGAATATACGAAAGTTAGTTTGTATAAGATTAAGTATAAAAAAAAAAACATTTTTAAAATTTTGATGTTTATTGTTTTAATAATTTCTTAAGTAATTAAAATGAAAAATTAATCATTTTTCTGACATGGTGAGGCATTAACTTTATTGTTAATTGTTTTAATAATTTCTTAGGTAATTAAAGTGACAAATTAATCATTTTTCTTACATGGTGAGGCATTAATGTTAATTGTTTTAATCATTTCTTAGGTAATTAAAATGAAAAATTAATCTTTATTCTGGCATGGTGAGTCATTATGACATTTAGAATTGCACAATACATTAGACCTTTTACATTTGCATAATTTTGAAGAGCATTTTTTATTGCAGTGGCATTTTATAAAGCCTTGGCCACCAAATTTTGAATCCTTTGCACTGATTTCTCTAAGAGACAGCCGAACGTCAGGCACATCTTCGATCTTAAGAAATTTTTCTTTGCATTCTTTTATTTGATTCCTCGAAAAAAGTGTGTTTATTGTCCCGTGTTTCGTGCCTACTCTGTATAAACCATCATCCGTTTTATCTTGTATGATACCCAAAACATTTCGAGCATCTCCTTTGGCTCTGTCAAAGCTGGGAATAGGTAAGGTTACAGTTTTTCCAATCGCGATTGGCGGAAATTTTTGATCAGATAATTGTTTCATAATATCAGCCTGAGCTTGAAGACCTTCTATCGCCTTTTCTTTATTTTTTTTTATATTTTCTGTCTGCGCACTAGTCCTAGTCGGAACACCGCGGTCCGCGAAAGACATTATGAACCTGTTTAAACATGTTCAGATCAACGTTTGACCGAGAATTGCAGTCGCTTCTAGGATTGACTAGGCCAAAACCGAAACAGAATAATTTACTTTCGACGTTTGACTGAAAAGTTAGGAGCTCCTGGGTTTGACTAAAAATACTTCAGTCAAAGGGCGAAATTGAAATGTATTTCGGGGATTGCCTGATGGCTTTGGCCAAACCTAGGATAAAACAGTCCTTCCGCGAAGAGACTGTGTATCGGACTTTGACTATAACATCTATACTAATATTATAAAGAGGATAGGTTTGTATGTATGTATGTATTTATGTATGTATGTATGGTTTTCACGCATAAACTAGGTACTGGACCGATTTTGATGAAATTTGGCACAGATAATCTTTAGACCCTGAGAAAGAACATAGGCTACCTTTTATTGCGAAATATGTACCACGGGCGAAGCCGGGGCGGACCGCTAGTACAATATAAATTTTGTGTTATTTTAACCTTCTTTTCTTCCATCATTACACCAGTACTACTTTAAAATTACTTTAAAAGTACTATAACATTTTCCAAGTAAATTTCAACATTTCCAACAAAGATATATTTGCAATCGTGGGGTTATCCTCGCTATTTACTTACAAGGAATTATCAAAACAAAATCGTTACTTTCAAATTAATGTTAATCTCTTTTAGCACAAAAAACATAATTTTACTAAATTATGCATGAAGAAAATGCATTTAACCACTCTATATAAATATCATTTTCGGACGCCAACAGCGCGCCCGATGCGCGCCGGCAGCGCGCCCGAGGCGCGCCCGCAGCGCGCCCGAGGCGCGCCGGCAGCGCGCCCGCGGCGCGCCGGCAGTGCGCCCGCGGTGCGCCCGATGCGCGCCGCGCCGCTTGTATATGTCCCGCGCCTTATTGTATTATATTGTGTTAAAATATATGCCTAAGCCTCCATTAAAACGCGTATTAGTATTTCTTCTCTTTTAACACGTGACCAATATCTAAAATAAAATAATTCCAAAATTTTATGTACCTCAAGTAAATTGTTTATTGATTAAACCTTATATCAGAAAAATGCGCAAAACATAGTGCCTTAAGAGCAACGATACTAGCCAATTGTTTCAATCCAGACGTATACTACCAGGGACTTGGCCCAGCGCCCGCCTCACTATTTATTGTTCATCGTTTATCAATTATTTGAAAGCGACCAAATACACCAACATAGAAATATTTGATAGTTTACTAGCTGAAAAATTGTTATACCTTTTTATTTGGACACTGGTAGAGATAGTGTTGTTAGAGTGATGATTAAAAATGTAGCTAGCTGTATAATCGGCTATAGATGGTATAGATATATTTTATTGTATTCCGAATTAACCTTTCGGCTGTGACGGCCATTTTGCATGGTTTCGCACAATTTTTTTTTGCCTGACAAGTTCATGTTACGGTCATAGTAAAATACCCTGTAGTGGGTAGTCCTTTGAAATTTTAAATGTTAAAAATGAAACATTATGTTAGCTGTTAGAATTCAACTAAAATAGCTCGGATGTGATGAAAATGCTTAACACGACACAAAATGTATAAATAATTTCGAAATAGCTCATAAAAATCCAACAGCTTATCTGACTGTTATAGCGAAGTGAATCAGAATTAAACAGAATAAAAATTATTTTTAAATGAAAAATTGTCAAGAGGCAACTTTTATTCTATTCATGAGTATCTGTTGCATTTAATATTTGAGTACAATAAATATTTTCCGATGAAATAGACATAAAACCTTTTTGGGCTGACAAGAGATCGCGTCTCGACCGACAAAGGAAAGTATTGAGTTGCAAGAAGAATATTCATCTGAATACCGTTTTTCCTTTTTAATTTAACTTCCCTTCGTATGTGTAAATTAATTTCCTCGGGAGGTCACGAGGCCTATATATTGGGGACGTTTTGATAAATGTGTGAAATGATTTATAGAAGAGTACGTTTTTCAATTAACTCTCGATATCTAATATCTATATTTAGTTTGAATCAAGTTATATGAATGTTTTTGATGAAAGATTCAAAATTAATTTTCATTTCAAAATATTTCAGACATGCTGAGAGATATACGAGTATGGAACTTTCGCTGTGAATTAAGCATTTTATTTAATTATACGGTAATATCGTTAAAAATTAAGAATGTAATTATTCAAGCTCCGTTAAGTTCCTTAATTGTTTCATACTATCTGTAATGATTTAATTTTTAAGAGCCATACTCAGGGAAATTAATACCTTTTTTAAAATATTATAAATATTTTAAAAAGGTATTCACGTACATTTCAACAACTTGACCCTAAGACCAGCATAAATATCCAACTATCCATATTTGTATTACAATCGCGCTTCAAGCCGAATATTATGTTCAAATTTAATATAAAATTTCGCGGTTCGAATGGTTATATTTCCGAAACGGGGGCAGGTCGTTCGGTGTGTGTAAGCAAATGAGGGGCTCAAGTGGTCACTATGGACGCCATTGAAAAAATATGGTTAAATTTCACGTTGAAATATTTTGACCGTTTTGCTGTTTGAGTTTTCGTATGTGTGTACAATATGTAGGTACTAAGTTTACTCCCGCGGATTCACCCGCTAAGTAATTCCTGTGAAGTAATAAAGATCAAATTATTAGGCAAATCAATTTGATCAGGCGATTAGGGCAAAATAACAAACAAATAAACAATTAGTAATAATCAATTCAATCACACTTTTGACTACTCGTTATACTTTTTGGATATGAGACTACATACTTGCCAATATAATGCGTTTAAGATCTGCATTATTCGATGTACATAAATAAATTTAAAATGAATGGAAGCCTCTAATTCATGTAGCCTCAAATATTAATTATACAATATTAAAACATCACATTACCTTACAGAAAGTTGTTATAGTAAAACGTTATCACTGTAATGCTGGCACTAAAATTGTAAAAACCTGCACCTTTCCTCATCCTTACATTAAAAGAAGTACCTCGGTGAATGCCACAAATTCAATAAAATCGAAAAGCACAGTATATCGCTTGAAATAACGTACCCTTTTTAAATTACTGGCTCCGATTCTTGGCACAGTCTTAAATTATAGATATTCTTCCGATGAAGCTCAATCGCTTTTTGCTCTATACTTTTAATAAAAAATGGATTGATGAATTATGCTAAAATTGTGGTTCTGCTATTCAATATTTTATGCTTGTAAGCTATGTCTTAAATATTTTTTCAGTTTAGTTCTTACTCGTACTACTTTAATTTAACATAACATACTATATAAGATGTATTATTATATAAAGTAGTATGTATTATTATTGTATTAAGAGTAGGTATTCATTACAACTTATTTTTTATCCGTTGTAAATAAACCAAAAGTTATAGAACTATCAAAGCTAGACAAATGCCACAAAGATACTTCAACAAATGATATTACATGATATTAATCAAACTATTCCTACACGCGCTAATGGAGATATTTCTATCACTTTTACCTTGTAACTATGTATTATCATAGATATTAATGTTCGCAACACACATTTACTAGGTACGTGTGTTATCAGAACATCAAAGACTCCGTTACTATTCAAATATTGTATCATATAAGGATTATGAAACTTATATGAATAGTTATTAGTTTAATGGGTGATTATTATATTATATTAGATTTGGTATTTGATTTTCTTTGTATTATTTTAAAGCAACATCCTACTTAACGTGGTTAGAAATGTAGCTAATAAGTACTTCAGAACTCAATCTCTGAGATTAAACTGTTAGACGTAACTTTTGATTTAATATTTTTGTGGATAAATAGTTGTCAATATAGTTGTCACTGTTTCCTGTCCGAACATGCTTAGCTGTCGAATACTATAAATTGCCGCTTTTGGCGCATTCGTAAGAATCGTGCCTAGGGGCTCGGACGTTGTTTATACGACGTTCGACCCAACTACCCTCACTTTAATAATAGTCGTTGACTTGCTGCGTTTTGTTATCAACTACCTACATCAATTAGGTAGCTGTGTAAAATCGCAGTACATTCTTATTACATTCAAACTAATATTTAACCCGACCACGCGTGATATTTCTTACAAAACAATCTTTACTTAATATTATAAAGCTGAAGAGTTTGTTTGTTTGTTTGAACGCCCTTATCTCAGGAACTACTGGTCCGATTTGAAAAATTATTTCAGTGTTAGATAGCCCATTTATCGAGGAAGGCTATATATTATTATTACTCTAATACCAACAGGAGACATATTATAAAGGAAAAAAATTTCGCATAAAAGGGATAAAAAACAAATTAAAAAATATACCGTCCAAGATGTCATATCGTAGCTTCAAATACATCTATATGTGTCTGTTTGTTTTATTGATCATTAGAAAACATGTGGTCGCATTTGGCTTCCACTGCTATAGAAAATATTGGATCCGAATTAAAAAGTTTACAATCAATTAATCTGTCGTGAGCATGCTTCGTGAAAAGTGTTCGATGAAATTTTATTACATCGCACGACTATCAAATTGAAAATTGACTTTAATTTTGTTGTTTTAATTAAACTTTTTATAATTATATGGAATTGTGTTATAGACTCAAGCTCATTGACTAAAGAGAGAGAACTTGGTTTCTTATTATAATATAATATAATAGAATTCATTTATTCGTGGTAAAACAATTCCGCAATCATGCGGAAAAGAGCGGCATCCATCATGATACTAACATAGTTTTAAGGTATACTAACAACTATATGGATGAAAATCTGATTTAAATGATATAAATAAAAAACAAAAAATACAAACAAACAAAAAAAATGCATGGACATATTATTAGCCTCAAGGCCTAAAATGGCCATGCCATACATGCCTTAAATGACCTATTTATTCTCAATTCTGTCTATTTATGAGGAATTTAGTCATGGACTAAGATATCCCGACATTAGACTAACCAGTAGTGGAAGAATTATTTACCTTTGTAAAGAGTTGGAAATCTTTTCGTCCAGATGCACCAAATTCTACAATGCAATCCAATTAAAGTAGGCAGCTTGTTGCGCGCAATACCGCTCTAAGCTTTAAAACATTATTATGATTACTGCGATATTGCCTCGCGATTGCCTCGGGTAAAGCCAGTCCTAAATAAATAAGCTCTCACACGTTTGAGGAAAATCACTGTTAGCTTGTTTCATCAATTTTTGATCTATTGTGTTCAACCGCTCGGGTTTTCAGGTGTACACTGTTTCACTTCGCGGCGCCGCGTAATCATTCAAACTATATCGCTGTTTATTTTTGTTTCTTTGTAGCTCTGTGTAATTATGTTTTCATATGTTTTCATACAAAATATGTATGGCTTACTTGCAACCTGTATGGAGTTATTGAATGTATCGGTCTGCAATTTATTTTCATTTTTTTGTTTTATAAATTGTATCTTGTAACATATTTTAGTATATAAGTCTGTTTAGTTGTGTTAAAGAGTAAAATAAAATAAATAATAAATAAAAATAATATAACATCAATATTAGAGTGATATTATTTAATCTAAGCTTAGTCTTTCATAATTTTATCGAAGCTTTCATCGTTAAATATGAATCAAAAGATATCAAGATAATATTTTTCCTATTTCCCGCACGTGTATCTCTTACACGTGATAAATTATACTCTGTTTCTATTCATTGAATATATTCATAACTACTATAATGTTCTTAGTTTCATGAACGTAAGAATACCTATCAAGTCGACTTTTACACGTCACTAGTTAATCCAGCCGGAATGAATTTTCCCGGGACGATACCCATTTCGATTAATCACTGCCCAAAACTCCCTTATTTCTAATTTAGTTGCAAATATCAGGATAGTTGTGCTCCGCGGTTTTACCCGCAGTGCTCCGCTCTTGTTGGCTTTAGGCCTATAGCCTTCCTCAATAAATGTGCTATCAAACACCGAAATAATTTTTCAAATCGTAGTTCCTGATATTAGCGCGTTCAAACAAACAAACTTAAACTTTATAAAATTAATTCCAGATTTTTATTTCTTGTTTACATAAACGAATTTAGTCTCAAAGTAATGAAATGATAGCTGTTGAGCATTGCTGCATAGGTAAGAACGTAAAATCGATTGTTCATTACTATTATGCAATGGAAGCGTCGCTGCTTATTGTCGCGAAGGCACGAGTGTGACATTCGCAACGCATGCAAGTTCTCTATCACGCTGGCAAATAATAACTTCATGCATATATAATGAGAGCCAACTGACATTGTGGCTTCTTCCGCTCACTCGTTAGGGTGCCTTTCCACCAGAGATGTGCTATGCAGCTATGCTACGAAATTTTTATGGCTATGCTATGAAACCATGTGTATGTTTCCACTAATGCTACGCTATGTAGCGGAGTAAGATGTGCTATGAAGATGCGCCGCCTCAAAGTAGCTGTGCGAAGAAGATACGCAGTTCGAGTTTTGTGATGTTTGATACACTAGGCGCTCTGTAGTATGCATCCAAAGCACGCATCCAAAGCACGCATCTATAACACGCATCCTTCTATATAAAATACAGTAGTGGTCCGCCCCGGCTTCGCCCGTGGTACCTACATGTTTAAACTATCCTATCTCTCAAGTTGGATCGAACTGCACATGGTGTGCGAATTTTATTATAATCGGTTAAGTGGTTTAGGAGTCCATTGAGGACAAACATTGTGACACGAGATTTATATATATTAAGAAGATATCTTAGCTGCGACCGATTCCACTAGTGCTACGCTATGTGCATGAATAAATATGATTGGCTGATTACAAACGCACCCACAGCAACGTAACGCACATCTCTGTTGGAAAAGCACCTTAACACTTGAATATATCGCACGAAATAAGTACGGAATTATCCCGTTGTTTTATTTCACGTTGGAGAAGATTTCGCAGTCCATTCATCAGATTATTTGCCGTACAATATTTTGTGGTTCCTGACTTTTGTGTTTTTATCGTTTTGGGACGTGAGAACTGCGTGTCTGTTTGGTTGATATTGTTATAATAATTTTTATTATAATGGAAATAAAACATTAAAATTGAGTATCACTACATACCATCGAATTGAAACTTCCTTTATCCACTTGATGTATTTACTGTAGACTATTCATTTGATGAATAATTTGATGAATAACAACAAAAACGGAACAATAAAAATACATCAGCTTTTAGCACGGTACAGACGATAGAATATAAATTCTCAAAATAACGATCATAGTGAAAGAACATCGTTTAATTCTGTGATTCGAAGCGAAAACTCTATTGAGCACTTATTGCACTTTTTGGTTGCAGTATTTCGTATGTGATAATTTAATTTGTTTGTTCTATCTCCGTGTGTAGGTGTCGGGGATTTTTCTTCTTTTAAATTGCTAACTTTTAAATAGTACCTACTGCGAGTATTTAGGTGGTCAATACACTAAGTATGTATTTATTCGATGTATGTGCATCAGAGATTACGTTATCTTGAGTTACAAGGAATACTAATCAATATTATCTGAATCTTTAAGATCTTTGTTATATTTAGGACAACATTATTGGGGATAGAAAATTTCTATTTAAATTCCATCTCGTATTATGGAATACAAAAAAAGTAAAAAAGTAAATGCTATCTATAAATTGTAGCAAATCAAAAATAGATGCAATTTATATTCCTTTACGATTAAAATTAGATTATGAGTTGTACCATGGAAACGAAATATATTGTTATAAAATAATATTTTAGAAATTTATTATATATAATATTTGCAAATTGGTTAATAGAATTTCATTGTTTTAAATAGATTTTTTTGTATTGCTTTTGAACGTTGTATATAGTGTATCGGGAAGGCATAGGCTCCTGAAACACAGCGAAAGCTATATTAGGAGTCTGGGGTCCTCTTTTTTTGTGTAATGTATTTTGGTTCAATAAATGATTTTTATTTTTTATTTTTTTTTAGAATGCCAAAAGTGTATTCTCATATTTTCATCGAACATGCTAGGTCAGTACTCTGTAATTTTAATATCGTATTGAATCCAATTTTAAAATCATGTCAATACTCTAATCCTGTAGGTTTGCATTGTGTATAGCCAGCCTAATGCCGAAGCGACGTCCTCAGAAATTTTTATACATCACGGAAAATTAATTTTAAGCTAGCAAACTCAGAAAACTATATGAAAAGGAATAATTCGTTAGAACTGATATTTTTTTTAATCGACATAGTTTTGTAGTTTGTGAATATGACGAAACTTTTTAATGTTATTTTGAATATCGTGCGCTTCTGGAACTACTGTTTGTTTTTTAAGTTTAAAATTCGTATGCTGCGTTGAATTTTTGAGTATGTTTAAAAAGAGTGGAATAAAATAATATTATGTGGACTCATTTAGTTTATTACAAACACAATATTCTTATTTATTTGTAAGTACACAAACATGTTTCCAATTAGTATTTACTTGGAATTTTTAAATACATTAGTAACGTTCTCCAACGTTGTAAAACCAATTTCTAAATCTACTAGCTGCTCCGCGCGGTTTCACCCCCGTGGCTCCACCCCTGTTGGTCGTAGCGCGATGATAACCTTCTCGATAAATAGGCTATCTAACATCGAAAGAATTTTTTAAATCGGACCAGTAGTTCCCGAGATTAGCGCGTTCAAACAAACAAACAAACTCTTCAGCTTTATAATATAAGTATAGATTATAAAAGTTTCAATACTTAAAACAACGAACATCCAACACCAGCCATATTGTTTAACTAAACAACGCATTGATAACACTTAAACGTTCATGCTATTATGCTCACGCTGCAATATATTTCCCTCACGCGTTTGAAGACCAAGTATCAATACAACGGTCTCAATCGGCGCAATATATTGTCAACTCGAACGCTCTAAATCATACTAATGGTATACAAGAGCATTCAAGCGATGTACAGATTACCTTACCTTCCTTTTGTCTCTCAAGACCACTGTCCGAGTGTAAGGCGGTGTTCACAATGATTCAAGTCGGAAGAAGGTAGAAAATCGAACATTTTGTGTCTTGTAACTGTCTGACGATTGTATCTTAAGCTCAAGATTGCGTAGCTTTGAGCGATCGGCATTAAATATCTCAATAGCCAATTATTTAGGGATTTAAATTTGAAGATTGGCGTACAAATTTCCTTGTTGTACACTGCTATTAAACCCAAATAAGATACGCGGTGTAAAATGTGAGGGATTTTTTATTACATAATAAATTTTTTTTACAAGTTTTACATTGTCTGTGGATTCAGAAAAAATGGACTGTTGCTTGCTAAGCATGACGTGACTATTATAAATTTGCGCGGTTAAAGTGCTTGATTTTCCTTTAAAACAATAGATAAAAAATATGGTTAGCAAGCAACGTTCAAAGGTTTGTGCATTTACTAGCTAACGTCTCGGTCAGAGTAGCCCTTTGCGGCGCTTACTGTCTTGGATCCGCCCTGCGGTATTGCCAGCCCAAACGCAACCTTACTGTCCAAGCACAAAGCAAGTTTAATTGTTATTGGGTGTCAGAATTTGATGGCAACCCGAAGCTTCGGAGTTCAAGAGGTGAGGCAATTCCAACTTTATCATTTAAGCTTACACTGTTATAGCATTAGCGTCAGAAAGGGATCGTGGTTTATATCCATCAGCAATAATATAACCAGTTTTCATAACTTGAGGGTTAATTCTACGACAGAAATTGAAGTAGGACGTAATTTTAACGGCTTCCCGAAACCCGATTAAGATCGTCTTATAATTATTTGTTTGGCGTTCGTGTAATGGAGATTGTTTTACTTAAGTAATTTCAATAGTTTAATAAATTTACGTTAAAATGTTTATTGGATTGTAAGGTTATTGTTTGAATTTATTTGTATTTGTGAATATTTTAATTCTAAGAATGATCATCGGTGTTTATACTAAAAAGAAGGATTTTAGTATATTATTTATTATGTTTTAACCAAAGCGGGTGAAACAGCGGGCATAAGGCTAGTTTGAAATAATGCGATACAAATACATATACGTTTTCCTAACACTTAATCCCCAAGTTTAGTATTAGTCAGACACCTCACGTCGTTTGTACCGTTTTATCATTCGGTTATAATATTATAATGTTATCTTTAGTGTGAAACGTGATCAAATATTGTTAAGTACTTCGCGATGTATGCTACAGATACGGCTATTATACTATTTTGAATTGTATTGCGATATTTAGAAGATAAAATTATTAATTTGACTATCTATACTAATATTATAAAGAGGAAAGGTTTGTATGTATGTATGTATGGTTTTCACGCATAAACTACTGGACCAATTTTGATGAAATTTGGCACAGATAATCTTTAGACCCTGAGAAAGAACATAGGCTACCTTTTATTGCGAAATATGTACCACGGGCGAAGCCGGGGCGGACCACTAGTACTAAATATTTGTAAATGTCTAAAAGGAATCAATGCTAATAATTAAATTATTGCTATGTAATACAAAATCAATACTTTTAAAATGTTAAATTAAATGTGGAATTTACTCAAAATCTTGATGGACCTATTATTATATTGTCCGTGTAAATTATTCAGTGTTGAAAGATTAGCCAACTTCGTAATTTAAAACTTTAACATTAAAATATTATTTGAACTTTAATTATATGATCGTAACTTTATCAATTGAACGCGAGTACAAAGTTTATTTTAGATAACTATAAGTTCAGTACTTTCATTGTCTATATATTTATAATAATATATAAAATCTCATTTATAAGTACAATAACTGCGCTGCAAGGTTTCTCTCGCTTCCGAAGCATACAAACTTTCATCATTATTATATAGCTTGAAAAACTCAGTGTGTAAGTATCTTAATATGTATTTTTAATAGAAGCAGTGTTTAATTATGTTTAAGGAATATACACGCAAATGTCTTGAGCAGAGTCCTTTCTCTACCGCGGTAACTTCCATCTTTTAGACCGGACTCTCAGTGGAGTTTCGTTTGCAAAAATCGCGGACCTAAATCTGACTTCTGATATATATTGTATAGATCCCAGACATCCTATAGACAGATGTTGCCAACCAGTTTTGTGGTCCCCCTGCCCGCACCCCGGTAATTAAATATGGCATACAAAGAAAAAAATAAAAATTTCCAAAACATGCCGTGTGGGGTATCAAATGAAAGAGCTTATTGAGTAGATCACGAATATATAGCATACTATATACATTTCTTACACTTTCTCTAAGATTTTTTAGAAAATTTACGAAAATGGTCCATTTTTGAGTTAACTTTAAACCACTATAGATTGAAAACTCATGAATATATTTTTTCAATTATTATTTTAAATAATTAACAATAGTCCATTGTTTACGATTCAATATTTCGTACAGTGAAATAGTTGCATGGGGGAGTGGGGGGAGCATTCAAAGATGGCGAGTATATTTTCAAGTTCATATAGTATATAGTTATTTTCATCAAATCCACCACATAGCTCACTTATATTATATTACGAACTATTGAATCATAAACAATGGACTGTTGTTAATTATTTAAAATAATAATTCAAAAAATATATTCATGAGTTTTCAATCTATAGTGGTTTAAAGTTAACTCAAAAATGGACCATTTTCGTAAATTTTATAAAAAGTCTTAGAGAAATTGTAAGAAATGTATATAGTATGCTATATATTCGTGATCTACTCAATAAGCTCTTTCATTTGATACCCCACACGGCATGTTTTGGAAATTTTTATTTTTTTCTTTGTATGCCATATTTAATTACCGGGGTGCGGGCAGGGGGGCCACAAAACTGGTTGGCAACATCTGTCTATAGGATGTCTGGGATCTATACAATATATAAGAGAAGTCAGATTTAGGTCTGCGATTTTTGCAAACGAACATCTCCTTGGAGCCTGCTCTATTTCCACATCGAAGGTAAAGGAAGCTCTAACTCAAAATTAATTATTACTTATTCATAGTTTTATGAACTTTTTTAAATCATTATTTCAATTAGCTAGGGTACAATCCGATTGGACAGTTTATACAGTTATGCAATTGTTGCAATAGATAATGACAAATTTTAAAAGAAGATTTTTGTAAATTGTAATAAACTACTTGAGTTAATAAATGCTAAACGTTCAACCAGGTAATCTATAGCCGTAATAAAGCGCTATTTTCGCAACGGCTTAATTAGTCATACCGCTCGCACAAAGAACGCTATATTTATATCCTCATTCATACCATGAGTCCAAGCTGTGACCATATAAATGTCCTACGGCTGCACTATTTTTATTTTCATACACCGAGTTTATTCAGCTGTCGAGCCATTTGTCAGGGAATTTTCCCCTGCGTCCTGTCACATTCAGCGCCGAAATGGGCCGGATGCGTTTGTCTCATGCATTTGAAACTAGCCTAAATGACATGAGATATGTAGTGTGGTGCTGCGAGGTGAGCGTATGATTTTTTGTGAGTTATGGCTTTGGTTCGGACTGGCGTGAAATAATGCAGATTCTACGGACGCTGTTTTGTGACCATGTAAGTTATTTGAGGCGAAGTGTCCGTGTGGGTCTGAGAGTTTGTTTGCTGTGAAAATTCCAGAGTATTCATGAAATCATTTTATTAGTAATACGTTGGTTTTACGTTCCGCCGTTAAATTTTCTTTAAAATACAAATCTGAGGCAAACATTAATTATATAAATTTCAAAAATGTATAAGGAAATAAATCTAGAGCTTGCTTAAGCTTTAAACATTAATAAGGTATTTATTCTTTGCCTCATTCACCTTTACGCTATTGACACTTTGTTATAGTTACAAAAATAAAAGTACACAACACATTCGACAACACGAAAAATATTCTATTAGCTTCCGAATAAATTGCTTTCAAATTCAACAATTGTAGTTTGTTAATACAAACTTTGAACATTCTGTTTGTGCGACTGTAATTGAAATT
This sequence comes from Colias eurytheme, assembly GCF_061535395.1. Taxonomy (NCBI): domain Eukaryota; kingdom Metazoa; phylum Arthropoda; class Insecta; order Lepidoptera; family Pieridae; genus Colias; species Colias eurytheme. The sequence goes on from NC_142980.1 coordinate 4,407,576, forward strand.
TTAATAGCTTTTTTGAAATTTGTCACAATCATTTTTCAATCAACACATTTATGTTGGACGTGTTTTGTTTTATTAACTATTACTATGTATATTATGTTGGTGTGTTACATGTTCTATTATTTTAACATGACATGGATTCTGTTTTATTAAATACTAATTAAATTTTACACATTGTATAGTTTAGCTATATTTTAAAGGAGGATTTGTTGTGACTATGCGAGGGGATATAATATGAAGCATTATACATATACATACTTTTGAATATACTATGTATACCATCATATTATATTAGTCTAATCAAATATCTGAAATCTGTATTATTGAGAGAAAGGTGAAAATGATTTTTGTAAATCTTCAATATCTGAACTCTTGATTATTTTGGAAATGGTTTTATGACTAGTGTCTGTTTTATCTTTCAGATTTTATTTTCTTTAGTGAATTGCCATAAATATAGTATTAATTTAGGTTAAGACATTTAGGTATGTATTTATTTAAACATTACCGTTGGTGTGTTGGCATATAATACACGTTAATCCCAATGAAGTAGTGGACCCACTCAAAGTCTTAAGTGAACATTGATTGGACGGCTAACTAAGTGTTAAGCCGTTGCTTAAAGTTAGCATCCATAGATCAGGCTTGACTCTGTTTCAGCCCTTAGCGGGCAACTTGACCCGTAATCAATTTTAAGTTAAATCTTTGTTGGATAAAATAGTTTACACTTTGAGGTTGAGTTGATTGTATTGTTCGATACAAGGTAATGTAGTATCTATATTATAGATAATACTGTATACTAGTTGCTCGCTCCAGCTTCACCCAGGTAGATGAAAAGGATGGCTAATTTTTCCTGAATATTTCATGTGTACTAGTTAAATACGTATTTTCGTAATGTCCTGTTTCCATAATAAAGCGATTAAATCGAATATGGTCAAATAAATATTATAAGAATTTAGAGATAGAATTATTATGTAATCTGCTACTTAGTTGTAAATAACAAATTTTAGGGGATGAAATAAAGGGTGGAAATTTATATAAGGCACGTCTGTCGTGTGATAATGAGAACTGCATGTGAGTGAAGTCGCGGGCGGAAGCCATTACATAATATTTATGTGGCATATGTGCCATGTTAAGGGAAAACGAATATGTACGTATAATGTATATACTACAATTGTTCTACGCATTACACCAATATGGTAGCGAAACCTCTGGTTTCATATTTTTATAGTTTTAAAATTCAACCTGATCGCCAAAATCATAATATTATTCATAAAAAATAATACAGACGTATTTGAAATTGGTTTCATAAATTACCTATGCAAAAGTATAGACAGATTAATCAATGTGAAAATATATAGAATATTGCTCATATTTTATAAGATTTAATGGCATACATACATAGGTGTCTCAAGACGTCTTGCTGCGGCTCGGCAGGCGGTGTACTCAGGGTCTATTTCACCAATTAAACGCAGAAAACTAATTAAAAGAACAAAGTTCAACGTGTTAGCATTCAACGCACTTTGTTGAGTCTTAAGTGTAAGTGAAGAACCTGGACACTCTTTTAAATAGTTTTTGAGCTGTTGTAAAATATTTAAATAATATAAGTAAATACTTTATTTGAAAGTTAATTTGAAAACATCATTATAATAATTAAATGTCACATTTTTTCTCTGTTCAACATTATAATTAGATTTGCATATAGCATCTGTTTCATTGTTAGATTTCAAGATTAGTTAAGTGTAGGTCTACAAAAATTATCCTATGTTTAGTTTGTAATAAAGCTGGATTTAATTTAAACAAATATTAATGACTAGCTTCCCCGCCCGCGACTCCGTCCGCGCGGATGTCGGTCTTCGCGTGGATGGTAAACCTCCATTTTGAGTAACTCTGACAATTACATCTTATAAATATCTATTGGACCCAAATACGGCTAGGCCTATAATAATACGCAACGTGTGTTCGTGGTTCTACAGAACAACGTCTATGGATAAAACTGAAAAATTAAGATTATTTTTTTTCTACGTATTTTTCCAGGATAAAAAGTATCCTATTTTACGCCCAGGATAATAAGGTATAATTATACCAAGTTTCATCGAAATCGAATCGTTAGTTTTCACGTGATGTCTTCACATACAGACAGACAGACAGACAGACAAAAATTTTTTTAATCACATATTTGGGTTAAGTATCGATGTAGTAACACCCCCCTGCTATTTATTTTTTCAATATTTTTTAATGTACAGAATTGAATCTTCTACAGATTTATTATATGTATAGATTCTCTTTTTATAGTAATACAATTTCCGAGTTTAATGTCCTAGGTATATTTCATTGAGTTAAACAAGATGATAGTCCACAATCCATGGGATGGCGTTAATGGGTGCTTAAAATTATGTATTACCAAGCTTTCAGACCTTAGTCAATAACTGAACTAACTGTGATTTGTATAATCTTGTATTAGAATGTATTACTTTAACTAATTTACTTTGAAACTCTGTATGATACATGCTGATATATATATATATACATTCTCGTGTCACAATGTTAGTCTGCATACTTCTCCGAAACGGGTGGACCGATTGTCATGAAATTTTCTGTGCATATCGGGTAAGTCTGAGAATCGGCCAACATCTATTTTTCATATGTACCACGGGCGAAGCCGGCTCGGACCGCTAGTATATATATATATATATATATCTACTTGACATCGATTTAGGGATATTAAAGAAAATTTAAGATTATTGGCCCTGTGCTGTGCTGACACAGGATTTTTGGTCACGTCGCACGTTCACACCACGTCGCCCCACAGTTGTCCCGTGACTCGCGCCACCAAAAGTATATTTTTGTGTAACTTAGAGGAATATATAATTTCTATTGACTCCATTCTTAATTTCATCTCCCTACACACAGCTACACTAAAGCCCTATCATATATAGTCAAAACTTTCATAAAAATCGAGATGTATAACAGCCAAAAAGCATATATATTATAACACTGACGACATAATTTTAATTATATAGATAAAACTACTAAAAGTACTAAAAACCGTATCATAAAAAGGATTCTCAGAATTCAAGTAATCTTAACCGTCAACTTATGATTTGTGCTACGAAATTGTTATTCGTATTATTAACACAAAAAACAAGTTAAAATAGTTATATTCATTGATGAATTTTCAAATGAAATATTTCTCAATATTTTTTTAAGACAAAGAATAAAATGACCAATTAAACGTTCAATGCAGCCATAGAAAAGTGAAAACCCATAACAATTTTACGTAATTCAATGTAACTAAACAATATCAAAGCTAATGAAACATACTAAGTTTCACCAATATGCCACAAACGGGGATAAATTGGTGCACATGTTGCAATGACATCGGCCGAAGAAAAACTTACACAGTGTACATGACTTTGTTATATGAGCTTAAGAAATTATAGCCGACGATATTTTACGCCGCATTTCTGCGAACAGGCAATTTGGAAGTCTTGAAATATCGATTTTTATCCTGTTTTGTGGCCGAAATAGTTACTGGTACTTAATGTCTTAGTTTTGGAAGTGAATAATGTTTGAATTGTTTTAAAATCGTTTGTTATGTATTAAACCTTAATTAATTAATATTTTAATTGTACCATTTATTGTAGACAGGGATGGGTTATCTGAAAAATCGTGAATTGATACGCAATAATCAATATAGTAACAACTTTATTAATTCTTTATGTTTATCAAGAAGAAGTTTATTTATTATGACACTATAATACATTTAACATTTAAATTGACAAAAAGCAGTGCCTACAATACTGAGCTCACTTCTTTATAATAGTATACCTATCGCTTAGGTCTGATAAATCTTTAAAATATGATTACCTGCATCGCGATGTTTTAATATTTCCAAACAGTTTGTTATTGATTGCATCAGAGATAAGATATAAAAAAAATATTGGAAATAAGTATTCACAAAAAGAAAAAAAAACGAAAATCGCACAAGAACAGACAAACATACATACAAAAGAGGCCACGGTCAATAGCTAAATTACCGTTTCACCATAACCAATCTCACGACCTTACTCAACTGAGATTTCATTCATCAAATTGAATTTGATTGTACACATCCTGCAGACATTATTGCTTCGTGTCAATCGGTGCTCGTTTACATATGTATCTTTCACTTTTCATCTGTCTGGACGAAACACTAATGGCTAAGGATCTGAGTGGTACTGTGTATTGTTTATGCGATAAGCACACATAGACTTTATTTATTTATTTATTTATGATAAGGTACCTTACAGCTCGTGATACAATTTTTGAGATGAATAAATACTTAGCTAGGTAGTAAAAATAATATACGAATGAGAACAAAGACTAGTATAAGAATTTTACAAATGATAAGAGAAAAGATTTTAATTATTGTAGGTATAAGTAAGCATTGATCAAGCCCAATAAGTATTTATAAAGAAAGGAAATGTCTTCGAATTCATAATAAATTAAAACCAATTTAATGTAATATTAAGTAAAACCTGGTAAGTAGTATGAGCTTGTAACTCTTTGTATGACAATTCAAAAACTAGTCTATAGATATGTATTCATTTAGGTTTTCAAATAAAGATTGAACTTTGTAAAGTAATGACTAAAATGTTTAAGAACCTAACTTAATAAGTGAAAAACTTATTAATAATATTATATGAGGATATTATAAAGACGGACTCTACATACGAAGTCGAAAGTCTAATACTATAATTACAGTTTTTTTAATTAAATTATACTCTAATAAATACCAGTCTATGAAGCAGTTACTATATTATAGAAGATCTATACAGAAAATAATATACTTGTTCTATTCAAATCATATAGATACATTGTATGATAAATTACGAAAATTTTACCAAACAAAAATATCAACAATATTGGCAATACCATACCCAAAAATAAAAATAAAATATAATTTCATAGCAAGGAAAGTAGGTAGAATACATACGTATACTAAATACTATAACGTAGCTGAAGAATTGTCGGTATATTGATCCGAATTCTAGACACATAGCACTTACATTATGTGGGTTATAACGCTCTTTATTTCGATATTAAATGTAATGTGAACATATTTTTCTTTATAACATTTCCACTAATTGATTGATATCGTGGATATTTGTTGTTATTTTTACAAAAAGGGTTGTTGTTATATTGTTGTTAATAGCTTTTATTAGTTTATCTTGTTATAGTAGTAATAGGTTTACAAGACGACAAATCTAATGTTTTTAAGCTTTATAATAAATGGTTTATTATATTATTTTGTCTGAGTTATAATAAAAATATATAATAATACTTGAAGCGGTAGAATCTGGTGTGTTTGTTGTAAGGCAAAGTAGTAGATTTAAGTAGTTTTATATTATAAAGTTACAACATAATTCCGTTTGTTGAACATCCATTGCCTATACCACGCGTAAAAAAATATTTTTCGACTTTGCAAATGCCGTCGTGTCTAAAAGATACACACACACTTATAAAACATAATGATTCGCGCTACACCGCGTCGCGATCGGCCGTGCCCCGTCCGGGGCTCTATCAAAAATTATTGTATACTTTATGTATGAAGTACCTAATTCATGCTTGACCGTGGCTCGGCCGTGCATGGCCGGGGCCGGACAGGACACTGCGTTAAAGTGTCGATGAATATTGTTTCATTTGTTTCCCGGCTCCAGCACGGCTCATCCCCGGCATGTAGCGTGAATCATGCTATCATCCTTTATATTGCATCGGATTTATATTCTTCTCTTGTAGGATTGATCCTGATTTATATATAGGTAAAGGTCACGCACCATTGACATATCTCATATTGGGATCGAATCAAATTTTATGACAGAGATATATGTACGAGAGTGGTGAAAATTATTTGGATGGGTTTCCCGATGCGGCACTTTTGTTTTATGGATAGAATTTACCATTTACATTATTATTAATTGTTTACGAAACCCGATATGTGAAACTGATATTTTTGAATGTATCCAGCTGGTTGGGGTGGTTTTTATATATGCAGCGTAAAGTGAGTTTGTGATCTCGTAGCTCTTTAAGCGATGAACAGATTTGAGTTAGATTTTTAGTAGAAAATATTGTTTGTTAAAATAGTTTTTAGGTGTTGAATATAGATATTTAGGTATTTATGATTACAGCCAATATTGTAGTAACAAAATTATATTTTTCTTAACATATTGCATTTCTTATAAGTACATCTTAGTGGTCGTTGTTTTTAAATGTTTTATTCATATTTGTGCAGTTCCAGCTATCTTAAGTCAAGTGAAACATTCTCTAGGATAGTGTTATCAGTAAATAAAAGAGAAGAGAGAAAATAAATAAATTCAGGTTTCTAGTAGTTCTGTCTGCACTAAACCAGTTTCTCAGATATCCAATTCCTATTCCATCGGAGAGTAAAGGAACGGCGAATGTATCATGTATTCATGTTTTGTGCCTTTAATATATTTAGAAGCTACTTAGCCTTTCTTAAATGAATTTCAGTCAAATAAAATAAAAAAAGACGTGTGGCACTCGGGGACTGCCGTGGTAAAGCTATTGCATGCTATGCCTTCAAGCCACACCTCCGCGCCCGTCGGAGTGGGGAGCGTGAGGTTTTTCGTTACTAAATTTCTGGATTCGGTCCCCGCGCTCAAGGCTAGATAGAAGCTATGCAATAGCTTAAAAGATGATCGTCTTGCTCCAGGAGCCAATTAGAAAACCTCCCAAATTGGCTTAGTGCTCAAGCAAAAAGCCTTCGAACAAAGATATTTACGATAATGGCAGCATTTACGGGTAGAAGTAAAGTTGAATTACATTGTACACGAAACAAGTTGGTTTACGAAAGAGCCGGGGCCGAGAACTTTTTCCGCTTAATTTATCCCACTATTCATTTATTCCGTGTGTCATTTGACGGGAATCTTAGGACAATATTAACGTAATGAGTTCCTTTGCAGCGCTCTTGGCTTGTATGCGCTAACAAGACATCTGTTTTGAGGTAAAAATTACAAGTACTAGTGATGTGCCAAATGCTTCTTTCAGCTTCTTTCTGTTATAATATGAAGAAATGCTCTTTGTATCTTTTTAATTATCTTCTGTTAATAAAAATAAAAAAAGAAACTAAATTGTAAAAATTGCATAAATTTAAAAATATGTATGTATAGTTTTCAATTAAGCATTACTTATGTTCACTTTAAAACCAGTGCGGCGCTGTTATTTGATTTATTCTTGGATTTATTTATTACTAGCTTACCACCCGCGGCTTCGCCCGCTTTGTCTAAAACCTAATAAATTATATATTTAAACCTTCCTCTTGAATCACTCTATCTATTAAAAAAACCGCATCAAAATCCGTTGCGTAGTTTTAAAGATTTAAGCATACAAAGGGACATAGGGACAGAGAAAGCGACTTTGTTTTATACTATAATAGCGGTCCGCCCCGGCTTCGCCCGTGGTACATGTTTACGTTTTCTCTACATAAGAACCATCCTCGTACTTCAAGGAATATAATAAAGAAGAATTATCGAAATCGGTTCAGCCGTTCTCGAGTTATGCGCTTACCAACACATTTTGCGATTCATTTTTAAGTAGTGAAGGGACTTAGTTGCTTAGCGACCACGTTGTTAGTGAATATTAAATTTTGAGTGAGAAATTCTGTCAATTAATATTCAAATACATTGTAAGAATTTTTACAAATTTTTAATTTTAGAAGATGTTATGAGAATAATAGGAATCATTAAAATAAATAAAGATGTAAAAATAAAGATTAGTACTGTATCAAACATTTCCATCCAATGTCAAATCGTAGTGATACTTTACTCAAACCTCAAACATTCAACCTGTTGTCGAACAAAAAGTTATCTAATCTACGATTTTTTCATCAAAACTTACCCTAGGTTTTATCACGCCCTCAATTTCCCGCGAGAGACGAAATATTATGAGAATACGTATAAAGTACATTATCGTAAACTTTTTGGAAAATTTTATTATGATTAATTTTATTAAGGGTTTTATAAAGTATTGAAAAATGTTTTTTTGCATATTGTTTACTTATATTAAATATAAAAACCGCATGTTAATGTTTAATGATACGCATAAAACAAAAAAAAATCCATGTATTTTTTTATACGTACTGAAGCATAATAATTGACTGATTTAGGTACAACTATTTAATCGCTGCAATTATTGAATTTAAATATTTTATTATTACGAGTGAATAGTTGTGTATTTTAAGCTATTGCATAGCTTCTATCGCGGGCCTTGAGCGCGGGGACCGAATCCAGAAATTCCGTAACGAAAAAACCTCACACTCCCCACTCCGACGGGCGCGGAGGTGTGGCTTGAAGGCATAGCATGCAATAGCTTTACCGCGGCAGTCCCCGAGTGCCACACGTCTTTTTATTTTAAGATATTTTATTCGATTGTCTTTATAAACATGCATTTGTGAAGTGTATCATAAAAAATGGATTTAGTATTAACCGATCATTAAACGCAGCTGGAATCCTAAATTACTATAACACAGCTTTTAAAACACATACAAACTCATTCAGAAAGCATGAAAAGATCTCAAAGGCATCAAAAACCGATTTAAACTACAATTAGAACTCTATTCGCCTAATGAAGAGCGAAGGGATATTAAGATGATGAGCTGAGACCACTTAAAGCAACGCTTTAGGCATTAAATTAAATGTAACATTATAAACCGTCACGATAATTTTACAATAAAGCGCTTCAATGTTTTGTTTTATGTGTCTTTCAAATACTATTGTCTACTTCCGAAGTAACTCCACTTCTTAGTATGGAAACTAAAAAACTGTTAATTGTTGTAAATTATTCTTTAGTAACTGGAGTAAAGCATGGCCTCGGGACAAAGTTTCAGTTTTAAATTTAAAGACAGAGATTTTATATATTTATATTCCATTATTTTAAGAAAGCACGATATTGATATCAGGGGGAAGATAGTAAGCAATAATTTTGTGGCGTATAAAATATTTATGTGTTTGTACAATCTACATCGCCGCTTAACGACAAGTATAGTGATCTATCATACACAGCCCAAACCGCTGGACTTATCGGGCTGAAATTTGGCATGCAGGTAGATGTTACGACGTAGGCATCCGCTAAGAAAGGATTTCCCGAAATTATTGCGGGAACGGGGAAAAACGGGAATGCAATACAAAGTCGTGGGCGGAAGCTAGTCTATAATATAAGAAGTTCTTAATCGCCCTCCCCGTACATATAAGTTATGAGTAAAAACCTTTAATATAAATGTTCGTAAATTTTACCTATCTGCAAATTTCAAACCAGCGCGACATGTGTATAATTTATAAGAGAATTAATGAGTACTAAATAGTATATAGGGTTCATATAAATTCAATCTTATTGAATCAAATTAATCTAAAATGTTATTGTAATATTTAAATTTAAATGCGTGTGCGCATAGTAGCAATCGATATGTAGCGCGTAGCAATGGCGTAGCACCATAACGTAGCACCATAGCGTAGCGCTATGAAATGACTATTGAAGTTTTATTAAAGATTCTGTTTTTCGTTTGCGGTTCCGATACTTCAAAGTGAATCTCATTTCGAAGACATTCCAACTATAGAATAAATGAATATTTATGACTATGGATCAAGCGGATAAAGTTAATGTCATAAAACCGTGTTATTTGTTTGTTCGAGAACATTCAATATTACATGCTTTCAGTAGCTATTGTATGATTTTCAATCTCTTATTTCATTTGGCGTCCTTGAAATATCTCATATAATAGTTATTGCGTACGTTATAATGTATGAGAACATGTTTGTATTCTGCGAATACTCTTTCTATCTTGCTAATAAATTGCTTCATATGTAACTTAACCAATCGATGTAACAAAACGCATTGAAAATCTAAATCAAAGTATTAATAATAGATGAATAAAAAATAAAATTGTTAGAATACATAAAGCTCTGATCGGTGCTAAATAAAAAGTCTTTGTGACGTTGTAATAACTCAACTATTTTTTATTATTTTACAATGATAAAAGACAATTTAATTAATTTAACTAAAATTTTATACATTTCTTAATACATATAACAATTTATTATTTAAAAAACAAAACAACATAAAAATCAACTAAATAAAGAAATTAAAAACAAGTGAAAATTACAAAACTCTATCTTGATTTAACATTTAAACGTTAACTATCCTAATTACCTTAAAATTTCTCCATTAGCTAAGTAATTAGAAGAAACTATGACGATCATTTTGAGATATTAATCCATCTTGTCCAAACTTTACTTGATATCACATTATTTATTTAAAGAGGTAACTAAATACCGATGCAAGAAGTCCATACATTCTTTAGAAACTCGTTTTATAATTATTTATAAAACAAAAGCTCATTGTTATTTCATAGAATTTATTTGGGCATTAGCTCATTTTTAATTTAAAAAACCTAATATAAAAATCGCAAATACTTTGCAGAATATTTAACTAATTTTATTTTTATAAGTACTACAATTTATTTATACAAAAAAAAACTTACCCTGCGCCCTGTCCGCATACACATGGTCCCTCATGTAAAAATAAATAAGTATGTAAACGTAAAAAAAAAGTTTAAACAGTCTGATCATCATTTTTAACCTCATCATTGTTTAAAGCAACATATTATTACTCCATGCACAAAACCGCGATTGAACGCGCCGGTTAAAAGTTTTTCAAACACCAAGACACGTCAGGCTCCGAGAGTAGTCGAGCGCCGACTGCACCGTGCTCTGGCTTACATCCCTCCGCCCCGCTATACGCACACCCTTTATTAGTTTTGTTTATATTTTAATCCGAAAGCTATTAAGTTTAACATGTTAAATAATTTGTTCGCGTTTTTTGCTCTCCCGTTTCGCTGAAATGTAATTTGTAGACTGGATTTATGTATATGTATTTGATTTTTGGATTCATGTTTAATTTATTTTTTGGGTATTTTAAGTAAAATTTTCGAGTTAAAAGTTATCAGGCGAATTTCTAAGAAAAGTGAATTTTTTTTATTGGAATACAATAATGTTAAAATATTTATAGAAATATTATAAAATGGAATTATTCACTGTTAAAATGGAGTAAACTAAAATTACTTTAACCCATTCGAGAATGCTTTCGAATCAAGAATATGATGTGCTACGAGAATCCGTAGCAGTTTTTCGTAGAATCAAGTCTACGCTGATGTAGAGGGTTGCGTCTTTGGGTAAATATAGAAAACGTGATCTTGCCATTGAGTCATCTGAATTTTATTTTTAGTATAATTGTATTGATAAATTTATAATTGAATATAACACTATTGTAGTCTTTTACAGACATTAATTCAAAAATATTATATAACAATGCACAAAATATTTTATTAGCCTTAGTATTTTTTAAGTGAAACATTTGAACAAAGAGTATATTAAAAAATAAAATAAATATATAATGATATTAAAATTATCACAATTATAGTAACTATGCTCTTTCTGGCTCATACTTCATTATCGCAGGCGTGTCATTATTGAAGAATATATATTTTCTTGTCCATTTGCATTTTAATGAAAGGTATGTAATATTAATTATGTTTTACTGTCGTTAATCATAGTCAGAAAATAAATGTAAAATCAAATTGAATGAATTTTTTTATTTCCTTATATTGATTTCTTCATAACTAAGACTATAGAGTATAGGTATGGTTAAGAATAATATTAGACACAGGTCAGTTCGAAGTCACTATATAATTAAATTTCAACTAATATGAATACACCTAATAAGGTATATTTAAAGATAAGGCGGGTGATTTCTACAACTATGGATTGATTATTTGAGCACATTTACGGACAAAGAACTGGTCATTATGTATGTTATTTATTGAATCCTGGATTAGTATAAAAGCGCTTATGGTTGTAATGTTAATGCCAATTAATACGAATAATGCATGGTACAAATATTGAATAATTTAGATAGAGTTGAGAGGAAACATTCAAAATATAAAAGCAATTCCGAAATGATTTTTTGTAATATCATCAAACATACGAGTACATAGGTTTAGTTAGGTATACATGTGACGTGCCATATAATAATTAATTTATATAAAAATAAAAACTAAAAATCACACTTAAACCCATGACGTTATTGTATTGTCACCGATCTTTTATAGGTTTGGCAAGTTAAGAAGATATAATTCAAACTTTGCACACTTTATTTAAGGAGTGTTAAAATTGAGTGTAAAGGAGTCGGTTACATACAGGTGAAGCTTATAAAAGCGTCTAAAAACCGTCTTAAATCGACATCTATTTAAACATTTATTTCTAGTTTGCATTTGACTAACGTTACTTACCACCTGGGCTATCTTCACACTGCCACTATCCCATAAACTGAAACATAATGTTGAATGTCTCGCAGCAATTCTGTTAGGCGCTGACTCCACGAGTGAGAGAATCGCGACGAGTCCGCCCTTATATCGTCGGATCATATCCACGAACGAGCGATAATTCCGCCGCGTATCGTCACGAATCGTAACGGAATCGCAGCGTTTCCGCGGCGACTCGTAACGGTATCGTCACGTTTCCTTGAAGAGAACTACGAGAAGACCAGAGGCAACGCTGAAATGACGCTGCGTTTGACAGCGGGCCCGCCGCGCGCTCGTCGCTAGCCCGCCGCGACTAGCAGCGGGCTAGCGACGATGTAATGACGTTTCGCGCGCTCATTGCCACTCGTCGCATCACAGCGATAATATCGCCGTGTGGAGACGGTTCCATAGAGAGTATATAGAAATACGTGGCACGACGATAATATCGCCGCGATTCTCTCGCTCGTGGAGTCAGCGCCTTAGATATATAGATACATATGTATTGATAGTATCAGCTTCTAGTTTATGATTTCATTAAGCCTTATAGTTGCTAGCGTTTATTTAGTTTATTTGACGTTTACGCACTATGTAATATATTTTACATGATACGTAAAGTTCCGTTTTTATTCAACTAGACAAGAGATAAAAAACGTTGGATTAATTTAGTATTTTTAATTGTTAAGTTAAAGTAGTTAGTTTACTACCGAATGCATCGGAATAATCTGCATATAATTCTTAATTTGTCTCTAAAATACTAATTCTGAATCAAAAACACAGAGTATTAATTTTCGTAATTCTAAGGATAATCTATTTAATAGTTTAATGCTACAAAATCACATCAGTATATACTTTGTATTCATTTACTTTTTTCCTTTGAATCGCTCTCCGAGCTTTTCCACATTCCGCTATCCATCCATTACTTTGTTTAGAGAATCTACCACGCGATGAAAGTATTCCATATTAGAATTCCTAAACGCTAAGCAGTTAAGTCGCTTTTGCTGTATTATTTAATTGCAACTGACTGAATGACATATAGGATCTAGGTTAAATGGTGTTACTGGGATTTTTCCTCACAGCACTCACTCGGAAATAGAGCTTAGCTTGCTTAGACTGAAACAGAGTAAAGAGTATTATATAGGAAGGAGTTAGGTAAAGTGGATGTGGGATGTATTGTTTGTTTTATTCTGTAATAGTATGTACTATATAATGCCGACCGCCTCCTTGGTACAGTGATTGACGCGTGAGCGTAGAACCGAGGGGTCCTGGGTTCGATTCCCGGTGGAGACGAAGAAAAAATGTCTCGGTCTGGTAGGACACAGATGGCTGATCACCTACTTGTCCCTAAAGAAGATCGATCAGTGAAACAGATGTATGCATAATGCATCTGCCCCTTACCCCACTACGGGGACACGGGACTTCACTTTTTTTTATATACTATATAATATTAGTAATTTTTAAGGCGTATTTATATAGAAATGTTATGCGGTATGCAATTTGTAATAGTTCATTAATAAACGATACATTTAAGGGGTTCTTTGTCCAATAATGTAAGTACAAGGTGGTACAAGTCTGATTGATTTTATTGCACATGGACAATATAGAAGACAATACAAATCGTCGCATTGAATATAATATTATCTACGAAATATTCATATTTTTACTTAGTAAGTTGTAAGTGCATTTCAGGTTTTTAAACATGAAGGCATGCTCGATTATCCCAGTCTGGCTGCTCGTCATGGCTACACCCGATTTCACATGGGATAAAAATAGGCCTATGTTTCTCGTAAACTGTATCTGGTTTCTAGAAAAAAAAAGGGTGAGTAGATTTTGAGTTCTATAAAATAAAAATCTTTGTAGTTTTTTAACTCTTGATTCAAGACACACATCTTATATATAAAAATGAATCGCAAAATGTGTTGGTAAGCGCATAACTCGAGAACGGCTGAACCGATTTCGATAATTCTTTTTTTATTATATTCCTTGAAGTACGAGGATGGTTTTTATGTAGAGAAAACGTAAATATGTACCACGGGCGAAGCCGGGGCGGACCGCTAGTATTTAAATAAAAATGTCGCCTACAATATGTCAAAAGACGGGCAATTAAAACCCATTCTTGAGATTAATTTACTACGACATTCTCCGAATTTTTAAACAAATTTTAAAAACACTTATAATATTACTAAACATGTGTGTCGTAGTGTAAACTGTACATATAATAGATAATTCGTTCATGTGTTTCTACACATACAAGTACTGGGATTATCACGCTTTGCCGGCGTCCAACGCTGCCAAATATATCAGATCGTAAATAACTGCTGTTTGACGCATTATGGTGGAATCTATTACATCCAAGGAATTGTTAGGGACCGTGGGATAAAAACACTATGTTGTATATTATACAGTTTTAATATAAATTAAAAGCTTATGTTATAAGATTAGATTTTATTAGATACTTTTTGAGATTATTTCTTGCATTACCATGCCTTCAAGCCCCATATCTGTGTCCGTCGGAGTGGGGAGCGTGAGGTTTTTCGTTACGCAATTTCTGGATTCTGTCCCCGCGCTCAAGGCCCGCGATAGAAGCTATGCAATAGCTTAATAAACAAAAATGAAACTAAGAGATCACATTTCTTTTTTTAATATTAGTAGTATGAAAATTGTATATTGAGTTTAGTTTCATTAGTTTCTTCATCTAATAAATAAAACAATATATAAAAAGTAAAAAGCATATGGCAACCTTTCTCTCAGATTATTTTACTTCGCTACTAATCTATAAGAATTATACAAATACATTCTCGTTAATAGAGCCTTGGTCAAGCAACTGTATTTGACCTTAATAAATAACCCTTTTGGATCATAACACTTGTAATTTGATTTATAAAGACACCTTATAGGGTTTCATAACATAATACTTATTTTGGGAACAAAAATTGTTGATGGGAAAGAACCATTTTATAAGCGACAAACTTGTAATGAAAAGATGTTATTTTTAATTAAAGTTTTTCGGATGTCAAAAGAACAGATGTAGTGATTTGTTTTACTGTTTTTGTATCTAGCAATTATTTTTTACTATGCTTTTATTGAAGGACATTTGTTTTAATTTTCTAATTATCACAGATCACAGATTACGTGGATAATAAATATACATTTTTGTTTCACTTTAAATAAGTGCTCCACACATTGGTCCCAATTTATTTAACTAATAAATAGCTGTAATAAAAAATATATGTTTAAGTATATAATCAGAACCAATATCTTTGATGAGTTTTTGAACGATATAATTGAAATTACAATATTTTTCGTTACGTTTCCGCCATTTACGTGGCATATTAATGAAAATATTTCAATGTCGACATAATTAGCATTTCGTTTATAAGAGCATTTGCACAAATTATTTTCCGTTCATGTTCCAATTAAATATTTCCCTTTGAACTATTATCAGTACCTTATCAAAGCCATCAATTGAAAACGTGTACTTTTTATATTTCATGCCAATTTTAGTTATTTCATACGAACAGCATTTACTGGGTATTAATTTTGTACTTTTCTACGTAATTGGTTTTTAAAATGGGGCGATTATCGCCCTTTGAATTGAGGTTACGTGCGTAATGTATGCTGTTTATGTAATTAAATAAATTATATGTAACTCTGATAGTTCCCACATTAAAGGTTAATTGCTCGTTATGATTTTGATATAAAATTTGTCATTAATGCGGTACATACGAAAAATTCATTTATTTATATCTACATTACATATTTATACGTAATAAAAAATACACGACGATCACCTAAACTTGGAATTATGTTTAGGTGACCAACGGTTTCTACTCCATGAGACTTAGAGAGAATTATAACGTGGATGTATGTGTGTCTGTGTGTGTGAGAGCTAGTGTCTCTGTGTGCGTATGAGTGCGTTTGAGAGTGCACGTCTGACTGTACGTTGATATCTTATTATTGTAGAGCTATATCATTATTTTTTTATGAATTCTTAGAAATTCCTCATTTCTGCGTATTGTAATCACATTATATCGGTAGATACTTTTAAAGTAAGGTGCATAAAGTACCAAATTAAATTGGTGGTTTTACAGAATAGTTAAAACAAATATTGAAGATATTGGAGGTATGATAATTTAATTACATTCACCAATCGTTAAGTTGTTTAGTGTATAATGATCGATACTGAGTTTGTTGTTGTGTGACTTTGTGTTGATGCCAAGAAGCTTATATCTAATACACTGGAGATTGCACTATGACCATTAACTTGTCACAAGAAAAAATAACCTTGAATGACGTCAGTGTTGTTTTTTGTCTCTTTCTGTGGGTGACCACACTGGTTTGTATATTCAGGATTTTTCGAAATAAAAAAAACTAAAAATCATGGTCTATAAATAATAACGACATATATTTTTAACAGTATTTATATTATAATATTACTGGTCAACTTACATTAATAATTATCCTCTTTATAGGTACATACCATTTTAATTGGTAGAGAATGATAGTTTTAAATAACGCTTGATAACTTTTGATCTCATACTACGATTTTTTTATTAAAATGAGTGCTACATACATTAAAACATCGTTTTGGTTACTCAAGCTTCAGTCTAAAACTTTTCAATATTCCAAAGGGAGAGTTGCATCGCTAGTGTTGATGTGTGGTAACGATATTACAGTTCTCAGAAATTCGTATGTCTTTCAGGAGCTGTACTTACGGTTACTAATGGTTTCATGGTGGTTAATTATAATATAATTAAAATTACTTTATCAGTTGAGACGCAGTTACAAGAATGTGGTAAATAAAAAGGTATAGTACTTTTCAAAAGGTATTTTTTTTCTGGACCGTAATCCTCAGGCTTAAAATGCAAACTGCATATTCTGGCATGTTGATAAATTTTACCCTTGATAGGCACTATGGACAGCCATTTATTTCTTTTTATTTCATTTTTGGAAAGCTGAAATACGTAAAACAAAAAAATATTAGGTTAAAAAGTATAAATTTCAATGTAAAAAAGAACAAACCACAATATGTGAGTGCAATACCGATGTCGTGTGTTGTTTCATTACTAGTATAAAAAAATTTAAAATGGTGTTCTAAATGTTCATCATAATATTGTTTAGCAATATATTATCGTCGCTATCCGTAAAAACCTATCATCATGGTTACCTTACTTGTTAAATTTGTTTGTTGAAAACTTGTTGAAAAATGATGAAAGTATTAGGAAAAGAACTTATTTAACATGATTGCTTAGTAAAATGATGATAAATTTGACGATTTTTGCCATTAAAATGATTCTAAAAAGGTAAATGCATGAGTATTGAAGAATATTGTAAATAACGTAAATACATATATACTTGCCTGTGAAATTATAGGCCAGAATTTGGTGTCCAAAAACTTCTGCAATTTTTTACAATGCAATACATTATTAATATTCGGAAAATATTTATTAAATACGCAACAATATTAACTTAAATAT
The DNA here is from genome assembly GCF_061535395.1 of Colias eurytheme. Lineage (NCBI taxonomy): Eukaryota > Metazoa > Arthropoda > Insecta > Lepidoptera > Pieridae > Colias > Colias eurytheme. The sequence goes on from NC_142980.1 coordinate 4,425,396, forward strand.
TCGAAGCGACGCAATTTTTTTGACACTTATGCCATATTGTCAAAGTGAGAGTTGCTACAATTTTATTATGGTAACTACCCATAATCAGGGAATATCGCTTTTTAATAATTGGTTCAGATACTTATTTTATTTAGCATAAATAATAATTGTCTCATCCAACAATGCTTCTGAATGACGTTGTTGGCAATTTATCAACAAACTCATGTACAAAAACTAACCTTTTGCACAGAATATTACAGCATACATAGTAGCCTTGGGAAAACTTCGTATTAACAGTGGCAATACCAAGTTTGGTGTGAAAGTGATAGAACACAACAATTTTCTTGTTACACGTCAAATGTTCATACCGAAATCTCCAGTGTATAAGATATAAGCTTCTTGGTTGATGCGAACTTTTCAAAACTCGGTGGAGGACTTTTATTCATCATAAACCCTTTATTTAGTGGTAATTTAATTAACAGTATACATACGGATTCTGCCAAAAAACTGAAGTTTAGTTACGCATTTTTAAAATAAGAGTAGGTGCAATATCTTCTTTATATATAAAAATGAATCGCAAAATGTGTTGGTAAGCGCATAACTTGAGAACGGCTGAACCGATTTCGATAATTCTTTTTTTATTATATTCCTTGAAGTACGAGGATGGTTCTTATGTAGAGAAAACGTAAATATGTACCACGGGCGAAGCCGGGGCGGACCGCTAGTATCTTTATAAAATTATGATAGTTTTACGTTTTTGAATGATGATCACGTAGTTAGGAATAATTGCGCTGTTGCCGTGTAAAGTTTGCTCTTAAGTTAAGTGGCTTATAAATTTAATGTCGCGATGCATAGCCGAGATACTTAAACATCGTCTCTACTAAATCCTGGAGATAAAGTAATGTACACTTTATATTTTACTGCATATCGAGAGTTTATATAAAAATGTAGTGTTTTCTGTTGGAATCTTGTTTCTAGAAACTATTATAGTATCAGTACGAACAGCATTTAATGGGTATTAAATTATTATACACAATTGGTAAATAAACATACGTATATTGCAAACTAGCTTATCGCCCGCGGCTTCACCCGCTTTGTCTAAAACCTAATAAATTATATACTAAAACCTTCCTGTTGAATAACTCTATCTATTAAAAAAAAACATCAAAATCCGTTGCGTAGTTTTTAAGATTTAAGCATACAAAGGGACATAGGGACAGAGAAAGTGACTTTGTTTTATACTATGTAGTGATAGTGAGGTAAGATTCAATAAAGTGTTATAAGGAAAATGTCGGATAAATATCCATTGCTTAAAATATAACGATCGTACGCTCGGCTCGATGCGTGAGCGTAGAAAGAAAAGGTCCAAGAATTGATCACGGGCACTAACAATATAAGTTTCAGTGTAATATTACACAAACCTACTTCAACTTACAGACATACAAAAGGGAAACAGATGCGAAATGCATGTATTTATACTTTTTCACGATAAGCAAGTCGAAATTTGAACTATCTTTGAAATGGAAAGTAAGTTGTTCCAATCAAACATTCATTTAGCTGAGAACATTCTTGCTAGACGGGTTTGTAAGTCAGTAGTTTCTCAAATATTGGTTCACTAATAAGTTTGTCCTAGATTGTATCCGAGAGACGGCTATAGCGCCCTCAAAATTAATCATATTAAAAATAAATGTAATCTTATCAATGCTTTGTAAGGCAATAAAGCCGAACGATCTCATGGCAGCTGCGTCATTCCTGAAATTTGATTTCAATTAAGGAAACAAAAGGCAGAACTTTTATTAAATATCTCTTGCGGTTGGACGTTTAATATTTAAGAATACATTCCACGAAGTCCAAAGATAAATTGAATTTCACATCTAAATGTAACAATCTGTTTCTCTAAATTATAAAGTTTTCGAAACGATTTTTTAGATGTAATTCAGAAGTAGTTCAGAATTGGTGAATATTAGAATAGTTATCAATGTTGAGAGTTTTCTTGTGTTGGTCGGATGTGACATGATAAACTGAACAATTATTAGTATTATGACATCTTGTAGATGTCAGCTGAATCAACTAGTAGATGTAAGCTGAAGGTTTTATTCTTATTTCTATCTATATTTATTCGATTTTGCTGGTAAGCTTAGGATTTGCGCTTGTCCTTTTATGCTGTTTCACTTTTCTGTATAAATATTCGTATAAAATACGTATAACATTTATTATTCCCATAAGAACGTTGTCGCATCGATCACAAAAAGTGTTCTTTATCCCCATTTTCTTACAGTTTAGAACAATAAATTCATGGTTGTTTATTTAAGACACTCGAATATAAACTTAGCACTTATAACTTTCGACAGGTTTTCGACCATTAAAAAAGCAATTAAAGCAACATAACCATACATTCCCAGGCCGATGAACTTTGAAGTGTAGGAACGGCTTTTTTCGGGAGCATTTGGCATGCAGTATCGTATTTTTCCCCGTGAGTGAGTTGTTAATGGCACGAGTGGATTGTTTTGTTATTTTTCGTACGAAATAAAGTTTATTACTTTTGGTTCTCGAACCTGTTTTATGTATTGTAACATTGAGTATGTTTTGTATTGGGTATCAATTTTCTTTTTGATAATGAGGTGATGATAATTTTGTTAATTACGTTCATATTATTTATACACGACATGTACATTATATTTTATCTATTATTTGTGTACTAGTGAATTTGGAATAGACAATAGAATACATTAGTAATTTTTTTATTTTATTTATTTATTTGATTTACCAACGTTTCTTTACATCACAGATAAAACATCAAAGTTAAAATACAATTTTATATGATCAATGTAAAAAAACACTTATAGGTAAACACAGCATGCGTAAAGTAAGTTTAAAAGTATACAATTAATGAATTAACTACTAAGTATCTTAAACAATGAAAAATTGTAATATATATTAATTCTTATTATAATATATTATGCTATATAGATAAACGATGACGAAATCGGTTATTGGAAGACAATAATTAATATTAAAAGATAAATAAGAAGCTATAAAGTTGCATTATTACAAAATACCTACTATTTTGCATCACAATTATCGAGAAACGTCATTCATCGTTACATTGCTGTAAATTAGTATATAAACCATACCATTGTATATAACATTAGATGTGATCGAATAAGGTCGAGTCGTTAGATTTCATTAGGGTTACAAAGGTAAGTTAAATAAAGGAGTACATTGTATCGAAAGTTCGGGCAACCGATTTGCTTTACCGCCTTGTGAAACTAGTGTAGCAATTTAATGTCGAATCGATCGCGATTCGATCTCACTCAAATCCGGGTTCAAGTTAAATAGTTCGCTCGTACTAATGCGAATAAGCCTGGAATCAATTTGGGTTTTTGGATAATCTGACTTTAATTTGTTAAAATTGGAATTTTTAGCTGTAGTCAACCATTCTATAGTTACCCGTTAGATTTTCTTTATTCTTGAATAGCAAAATTAAATTAGAAAAAACATCTGTAATATCAGCATATTGTAGTTTTAAAAGCTGTTACCGTGTAAATAGATCAATAAGAAACGTATTAAAATTGACACAATTTGCCTTTTATGGTGGAGTAACAAATGAAGTCAGAAAATAGGATCCAGTTAAGTATAAGTATTACTGAATGGCTCCTGGCAGCTATGAAATTTGTTTGAAAGGAAAAAATACAAAATAGAACAAATCATCGGTTGATCAAAGGAAGATTCCAGATTAGTAAGCTATTGATAAAATAATTTATCCCTTGATTAAGTGTTTGTTTGGGTTTTGTCCTAGATAAATTTCATGATGGAAATATTCGGGATTCATAATATTTTTTGATGAGGGTTATGAATCTATTAGCACAACCTTTGAGTTTTTCCTTGTCAATATATACTATCTACAGATATTGAGTATCCATGCAAAGTTATTTTACTCAGCGGGCAGTCAAATTAAAATCTTAATAAAATTGTATTATAAAGAGAGAAAGTGAGACATCCTATAATAATACTTTTTAACTTCATCTTTAAGTCCTTTTTAGTAAAATTATGTCGATATATTAATAAGATAATATCCAATTTTTTTGGCCTGTAATGCAAAATATATTATTAAAGTTTTAAATAATTTGACACTAGAATTACTATAATTAAAACATGTTTAATTAAACCGCGTTATTTTAACCAAAAATCTGAGCTCGACATGATTATGCCGACGTTTCCTGACAATCTTAATTACTTTTTTGCAATTACAGCTTAATAATATTATTACTTTGATTATTTAAATTAAATACGCAATTTTAAGTATACATTTATAGAACAATGGTCAAATTATTGGATAACTTTTTTAACTTTTTGATTGTCTTAATTATAACAACAATAATTGTTTGATAGATTTAATTTATCTTAAATAAAAAAACGTTATATTAATTTTGTACTTTAATTGTAAATTTAAAATGTTAACATGTTTTCGAGATAGATTTTAAGCTATAATCCACCAAGTTTTTCGAGTGTAGTGCTGGCTGAGAGATGTCACAATCATGTCGTCATACTTGTCGAATATATTATTTCATGGATATTTTGCAGCTTGCAGACAAAACAGGTATTTTAATAAGAAAAAAAAATAAAAACTAATGTTTAACAGATTAAAATGTCAAAAATTTAATGTTTAATGTCCATCAAACTCGTATTTTTTGACATTTGAAAAACACATCAGTTTATGTAGTCATCATTTTATATCATCAAATGATAGTTCATTTTATTTAGTAAGAATAAAATATGATATGAACCAGGTCAGCCATTTGCTATAAGAAACAGTGAATCCTTATTCCTTAAGGATATTATCAGACCTTGCCAGTATAATAATCAATAGAAAATATTAATTACCTCCATGTGGTTAATCAATTTTCGATGAATATCTGAGCATAGGATCTAATTCATGCGTGATAATTGAGTAGGTACAATATTATGGCATTATCTTGGCATCTGTTGTCATTTAATTGAAATATTATATTCTATTGTAATTTAATACTGTTGAGCTTACTATTGATGAAATAACGCTTCAAGTGTATATTCAATTATTATACAAATTGTTTATGATTTTGTATTATTTGTGATCATTACGCGAATGAGCATTTTGTTTTAATCCGAATAGATAATAATTTATGAAATTTAAATTCAGAGATGGAAATAAATAATGAGCGCTTATTTTAACGAGTGTGAATAATCGCATAGGTAGGTATGTACTTAAATTTAATATAACGAAATTGGTTGAGCTGATAGGATAATCACTCTTTTTATGTTTCATTTTTAAATAATAAAATGTAGTTCATAAATCATTGAATAATTACAATAATCGGGAATATATTTATATTTTTTCTAGCATAAATAGATAACTGATATGTTTTATTGACGACGTAATAAATAACATAATCTATGATAAGTATAATATCATCTATGCTAAATGAATACAATTAAAGATCTAGATGACGCTGCATCAAATGCTTTGTTTGAGCTTTTCAGAGTTGTTAGATTCAAAACATAACCTATTGTGAGAAACGATAAAAAATCTTTTATTCCTAATGATAGAAATCTATCATAAACTATGTGCTGACTTTAAATATAAGTGCTCAGAAACATAACTAATCATAACTCAACTAACACTAAATTCCCGTTAAATATTCAAATGCATTCCTAAATCTAAACTGAACATTTAATATTAATATTAGAATTCATATCATTGATAGGCGGCCAGAGCGAAGTCACCATTAATCCGTAGCTAAGCACAACTATACGTCACAACACACGTGCACTAACAGATAAGCGTGATCTACTGCAAGTTATCTTCCCACTGAGAAATATTTCAGTGTTTCAAACGGATTTTTAACCCTATAAATCTTAGGATTACGTGCTGAACCGATAATTACTTCTTGTTTTGCTTGAAGAATGTGTCGGATTAAATTTTGCATTAAAACTTTAGTGAAAAGCTTTGGAATAGTTCAACGTTTTACACGTGGTTAGTTCCTTTTTATTTTAAGATCACTTTTTGATAGATGGGGCATTTTATGCCTGTATTATCCTATTAAAAGAACGAGGCGTCAGATGTGGAATTTAGTCCAGTACTTTGGAGTTAGAAGTGTATTGGCATCAGATGTCACAGCGTATGAAGGCCAGTATCCTTCTTTGTGGCTAGTTAGGCAGATGATTTTTAGCTTTACAGAAAAACTAAGCTCTCTTTGTCTTAATATGACTACAATAGGTAACAATAAACATTTCAATGAAATCAATTCTCGCAAACATCTCCAAGGATTCAAATCAGAGATCACACAGATATGTATGAGATGCTAGCCGCTATAAATCTCAATGAGTAAACTAACAATTTTCTGGACGTCCAACAATATTATAAAGACATCAATATTGTTAATAAATTGCGCCGTAGGGAATATCGCTATACTTCATTCTCGAAGCGGAAAGTCGGTGAAGAATGTATGAATATTTGTTGAACTATTTAGCACACAATGTATGAAGAGTTATCTGAGGAAATTTTTATAAATGAGACATTTTTAAACTAGCGATTTAAAACACATAAGTCTGCATATTTAATAAAAGCAGCTTTTTATCTATCTATTATTAATATAATATTCCTTTAAATATGAAGATGGTTCTTATGGAGAGAAAACGTAAACCACCGAAAATGTACCACGGGCGAAGCCGAGGCGGACCGTTAGATAGCGAAATATAAGCATAAAAAGATTGACTTGTGCAGTATGTATATTTGTATACATTTCTGCATATATTTCAACTCTCTAAAGAGAGTAGAAGTAGTAATTTGACATACGTGGATTTGGATACGTGGTAAACCACGTATCATCGCACGTATCAAATTTATTTTTGTAGTATAAATCTGTATAATGAGTCAAATTGTAACAATTTCTACCCGCAAAGAAAACAAGAAAGGATTTTAATAAAATCATATAAAACTTAAATTCATCTGCGTGTAATATCGAGCAGGGAAATCAGAGTATTTAAAAACAAACATTGTAAAAGAATATCATACTTTTAAAACATTTTACATTTCAGTCAATAATTATTATTTCATATAAATGTTTTCAGAAGAGTTTTATAACGTTAACTTATAGACTACAGGCCCATGTTGAAAAAATTATGGGTCATTTGACCCACCACCTGACCTATCTAGAATGATATAAGAGCATAAAATAATAAGATTCAGCACTATGACGTCACTCGTAAGCTGTCCACCTGAGTGTAGGTGAGAATTCGAAAGTTCAGGTAGAGATTTTCTCCCCTTGGCTCCATGATTTTTGTACGGCGTTGCGGAATAATGGCTTAAAAGCAGTATAGAAATAGTATGACACAGATGCCGTACAAAAATGGTGGTCCAGTAGTCGGAATTTATTTTTATTTTTCGACAGTTGCCGGGGTAAATTTGGTCATTTGATTTTGTACGGCATCTGTGTCATACTATTTCTATACTACTTTTAATCAATTATTCCGCAACGCCGTACAAAAATCACGGAGACAAGGGGAGAAAATCTCTACCTGAACCTTCGAATTCTCATCTGCACTCAGGTGGACAGCTTACAAGTGACGTCATAGTGCTGAATCTTATTATTTTATGCTCTTACATCATTCTAGATAGGTCAGGTGGTCGGTCAAATGACCCATAATTTTTTCAACACGGGCCTGTAGTCTATTAATATCATTTGCAGTATCTTGTTTATATGCACGGGTTATTATTATCTGAAGGTAAAAAATGTTTTCCAAGCTTCGACTAATTATAAGTCAATAGTAAACAAAAATCATGAGTTTATTCCACTTAATTATTCTTCGAGTTTCATAGTGCTATTAAAATACGATAGTTCTTATAAACGTAGAATATTTTTATTGAACACTAGTGGTCGCCTCGCGAAAAGGTAGCCTATGTCCTTTCTCGGGTATCAAAATATCTCCATACCAAATTTCATGCAAATTGGTTCAGTAGTTTAGGCGTGATTGAGTAACAGATAGACAGAAAGAGTTACTTTCGCATTTATAATAATATTAGGATGGATTTTACACCGAGAATTTTATTAATTTTTAAACATCGAGATTGATCGTAGCAAAATGATTAATGCTTTTAAAAACCTATAGAGTTTTGAGCTATTTGTCACGCAGATCAGTAAGTATAGAGTTAGTAAAAATCTTAATTAAATCAATAAAATCCATGTTATTTATGAAGAATTTGATAAATTCTTATAATAGTTGCCAAACTGTTGTTTGAAGGTATTATACGTTTCTAAATTCGATATGACATTACGCACTTTATTTTATCCTATATATTTTTACATGAACGCTAAAAGAGAGCTTAAAGATAAATGAGCTCCCCTTAATCATACGTGTGAACTAACTATCAAAGCCGTTATACTAATAGGAATTCCCTAAACGTAATCGGAGGAAGGTTGTAAATTAGTTTTGTAAACTTTAATCAGTCGCCTTTAGCTGTTACGAGTACATTAGAGGGTAATAGAGAAAGTAGAACTTTTTGCTCACCTTTCACATTTAGAGTTAAATTAGTTCTAGTATGAAATATTCTTAAGAGACATAAAAGATGATAATAATATATAAATTATTTTCTTTGTACTTGCTAACGGTACTACTTTGCCCTATTTGGTCAACGGTACTTCCGTGCCCTGTTTGCCCTGTTTGGTTGCCAAGATGTTCTTAGTCTTCATACGGCATAGTATTTTTAATGTCCAATTTTCATTCAATCCAGTTAGTTTTTATAATTTTTTAATCGTCTTAATTTTTAATAAGAAACAATAGTAATATAAATGAAATATAATTTGGAAAATCCAAAAGTGCACGCCTCATAATTTTTTTTTAATAAATATTTATTAATTATTATTTTTGTTTATTTAATAACAATTAAACCACATCGAATCAGACCCTGAAAAATGAAAGGGTTCTATTCCTGAGCATACTCAAGCGTAAGAGAAAAAAAAAGACTCGATTAGTAAAGTATTTTGGTCGCTATCGTGTTAACAAGAAAAAGGATCCGCACATACAGACACACGGACGTCCAAGACAGAACTTTTTTAAACTGTTTTTTAACTAGTTTAAATAACAAAAATGACATCAAAAATATCATGAATGTTAAAAATAGTGTTTTTTCTTAATATGTGTGTGTATGTATTATCTTACAAGTGCAATGTATGATACATAAAGGCATTTTAAGTTTGAAAAATCAGATGTTTTGCGCGAAGTGACAGTAGTACCCACCTCAACGCTTCGCTTATGAGGCGTGCAAAATAATATAGAAGCATTAGGTACAGCCTTTGAGTTTAGGATAAGGCATTGAACAAAATCCATATTTTTATACTTAAACACACCTAAAATACTCAAACGTATAATAGTGCTGGGGTTCAGTTCCATGGTAGAGAGTGAGGGAAAGCGTGCAACTATGTTTGCTCATAGATTAATTTTGATAGTGGGCGGCATGCCGTTTATCAATTCGTTTGACCGTTTACATTACTGAATAGAGTTTAACATTTTTCAAATGGAAGCTAACTTTTGCAAGCGGAATACTAATATTGAACGGCTACGTATCAATTTAAAAGTTTCATTTTTTGTAACACAATTATACAGATGTAGTGCGAGTTAGTTTTTTTTTATTTACGTACTGGTAGTTGACGGTATTATGTAATAATTTTAGTAATGGTTGCAATGTTAAATAACAACGTAGTATATGATTGATATTTAGTCTAAAGATGTGATCTAATAAATGAGTTAAACCTGCCTTAGTCATAATGTAATCCAATATCAAACACCTGACTAAGCTATTCTGCAATTTCCCCATTTTCCTATAACATATGGTCCTCAAAGTACCTTACGTTTAGGAAAGATAACTGCTAACGCGAGAGCGTCTCAGGAGAAATTTTGAAGATGTCTAAAGTGCTCGCAAGATCGCATGTAGGTATTGCTTTGCGTCCTATGTTGACATTTTCTCCATACGAAGTGTATCCAATATGTTTTTGTACAGGTATTGATTTTTTCGTACAAAATATTTGGTACGTCACGTTTGTAGCCGCTTTTAATCTATTGAGAGCTGTGATACAAAGAGATGGAAACTATGGGAATACAAAGGTGAATAGTAATCAAACTAAAAAATAATAAAGATTTGTATATGTATTTGTTATAATTTACTTATTGTTACGTCGTCGTCGTCGTGCCAGTTGCATTCGTGAGACGCCCACTAGATATTGACTTAAAAAGGCTGATCGCCAGCGGCTTGTATCCGTTTGAAACCGAAGCTGCGTCGTCCTGAACGTGGTATTCATTCGTGGTCCATTCGAAAACCTTTCTATCTCAATGGCCTTTCTATCTTAATGTTTATGTTTTTATTAATAATTAATTAATCATAAATAATGATATGTATAACAGTATAGAAACGTTTTCATCATCATAGCCTACATTTTGTCCACTGAGTCCGGTCGTTCGCTCATTGTCGCCAATTTTGACCAACATCCCTACGGAAGCCGTCATTCCTACATAGAAACGTTTTAATTAGCTACTATTTGCCTCAGCCCCCGGAATCACAGACACAATAGAAAATCCATTGTGACGTGGCCCGATGGGGCCGCTCGGTGGTCAAAGGGTTTACGAGTAACAAAATAATATACATAATTTATTTGCCATTAATTGATTTTACATAAATAATTGATTACCTACTAAACTACACTTTCCTTCCTAGTTTCACTTTAACGGTTAAATATACAATACAATTATATAATAAGCTGTATATTGAATTAATTATTATAGTTCAGAAATGTATATATAATTAACATAGTAAGTACCTATCTGGTCTTTGTGAACGCGAATATAAGTTTTGTGGGTTTCTCTTTGTTCCCAATTGCACTTTCTGGGATTCACTGTAAGATGATTACTAGGGAGCGACAGAATTTAGTAAACAAAAAATATACATATATGTATAAGTGGACTAGCTTTTATCTATGAATTCAATAGACGGGTCTACACACCTTGGTCAATATCTTAATCTTAATCTTATCTTATCTTATCCTAATATTCTTTAATATATATAAATCTCGTGTCACAATGTTTGTCCTCAATGGACTCCTAAACCACTTAACCGATTATAATAAAATTCGCACACCATGTGCAGTTCGATCCAACTTGAGAGATAGGATAATTTAAGCATGTAGGTAGGTACCACGGGCGAAGCCGGGGCGGACCGCTTGTATTGTATATAAATCTCGTGTCACAATGTTTGTCCTCAATGGACTCCTAAACCACTTAATCGATTATAATAAAATTCGCACACCATGTGCAGTTCCATCCAACTTGAGAGATAGGATAGTTTAAACATGTAGGTACCACGGGCGAAGCCGGGGCGGACCGCTAGTTATATTATATGTAGGTACATGTATGTTTATTTTCTCATAATTTAGTTAATTTGAGAAAAGAGTTGATTTTATATTAGCAGACTCACACATGAATGTTTGATGAATTAGTTGCAATTTCAAGTGAAATATGTACTTAAATAAAAAAGTGAATATATATAAGGTTTATTAAATTTGAACTTATATAGCATACAATTTATTTAATGGTAAATGTACAAATAAAACTAATAAATCAGTTAATTTTAAGTCTGCAGAAATACAATTTAACTAGAGTCCGTTCTGAGAATTTATACCATATTGAAGGATCCAATAACAATTGTGTTAGTATTGAATAGGTTCCTGGAAAGTCATAGCATTTCAGTCCTATTTGCGAATACTAACTAGCCTAACTACATTATATTAATTAATACTACAAAACCATTTATATATAAAATTATATTTATTAATCAAACATGATAACTACATTATATTAATTAATACTACAAAACCATTTATATATAAAATTATATTTATTAATCAAACATGATATTTCTTGTATAATACTATTCTATATCATTTAGCTTGTTATAATTTATTCTGCTGTCGACAGCCCTGTGACCTATAGCCCTGACAATGGACTTTTTAAAAAAAAAAAATAATAAAAGAATTTTCGTGACCGTTGTAAAAATTACAATAAATTAGAGGTAATGGTATTATTATTTTAATATGCGGTGTTTTAAAGTGTATACGAAATCTGCAGTTTATTTTAATTGTAAAGCGAAGTCATTGTAATACTATGTTACCTATATAAATGGTATTTTGGGTAATAAGTATTTAGGGTTGTTTATTAGTACTTCAGATTGCTAGCTTTAATTTTGCACTGAACTCAAATACATTATAGGAATCTATATAATGAAGTAACGCCTCCTCGGTTCAGTGGTTCTTGCCTGTGCGTAAAATCGAGAAGACCTTGGATTGTTTATCGGTAGATACTGACAAACAGCGTAGGTTTGACAGGATGCAGTAGGCTGAAAACCTACTCGTGTGTTAAGAAAATTGATTAGTGAAACACGTCAAATGCATCCCTACGCACGTTAAAAACAGGATTTCATTTGCTTCTATTTATATGATGTTGTTAGTTCTAGAACATAAAATTGAGCACAAATTAAAGGACACTACCCACTACAGCATATCTTAGCATGACCGTAAAAGGTACGTGTCAGGATCGGAAAGCAACACGATAATAATATGCTCTACAATGCACACAAGAGCGTAACAATTACGTATCAAAGCTGTATGTATGGAGATTTTTTGGTACTTCTTGGCACGTGATGGTGCTGTCTGGTGACGGAAAGATGTAGTGGGCATAGTCTCATATTTTTCAATACAGATAATTGTGCCTACCTGTTAAGGTCATATTAAACGTTGTAGTAGGTAGGGACCTTACGGTTAATAAATAAATTACGCGCTATAACAACACACAATAATGGAATATTCCACGATTGTTTATTGTGTCTAAAGTCGTGCTCTTACTGATAAGCCCCCAGATCTGCGCTCACAAACATGCGCGGCCCAAATCTCAATGTTTAACTGTGATAATGAAGTGGCGAAAGGCAAAACGAGTCCAGAGTTTGAGACACCGCGCATGACGGTGAATAAGTAATGAATCTTACGTCGTGCCTAGACGGTAATGCAGACATGCGTTACGTGCTATCATGCAAAAATAATCTTTGATCAAATGATTGAATAAAAAAAAGATTGAAATGAATGTCATGCAAACTGATTGACCTTCCAATTTTCTATCCTGCAAGTTAGACAGTATGATCGTTTAAATCGATGCAAGTCATGCTAAAGCTTAGAGTGTTTCACGCACCATAGAAGGCTCGATACACTCAGGCTTCAAGCGAGTTGTACATGATTAGATTTTTGACAACTCATGCAGCATGACAATTTAAACGCATGTCATGCCTTTACCGTCTAGGAACTACATTATACGTACATTTATTGTAGATTTATATACGACAACACCATGAGCGTTTATAGACTCTAAACAGATTTATGTGGAAAGTTCAAAGCGTCGGCCAATTAAAATTTGTTTTTAAACTGTGTTTTACAGCTTTGTGAATGGTTGAGGTTTGGAATCGGCTTAAAGAGGGATTAGTGTTGTTAGTTGATGTTTTAAAGCTTTTTCTTGCGTATGTAAATTTAAAAGTGTCAGTCAGGTGGTGGTATCTCTGTATAGGTGATATCGGGGTATTTCTGTGTAACTGTTCATACTTTAAAATTAACAAAAAAAAGTCTGAATCGAAGAAGCCGGAGCGATAAATTAGTATTTTCTAAATTATTATGTTGCAGTAAAGTTAAAAATTAATAAATATTTATTTCCTATTTTTGATATCATTGTTGTCCAGGTACCAAAAATCTCTGTCATCAGATTATCGTAGCTAATTTCGTAGACATTATTTATCTCAAATATAAATAATTAAATTCTGGCACATATTTTTTAAGGACTAAACCGATTTAATAATAAAAATATTTCAGTGCTTTTCTTATTAAAGCAATCTTTGTCTTAGTATATCGAGGCCTTTTGTCGCTTTCGGGCGTTATTAAATTCCAAATCAAATATCCCTCGATCCATGAAAACCACTGACTAGCCAACACAATATGTTATAAATTCATACTCTGTATTTTACAATAAGAGCAAAATATACCGGAAAACCGAAAAGAATAGCCTAAAACGCAGATAATATAAAACGTTATGTTCTTCCTTTTATCCCAGAAAGTTTGTGAAGCTTTCAAAATGCGCCATATCTCTCTAAGCCAGCTACCCGACAAGTTACTTCATGACACATTCTCTACATCGATTTTTCCCAAGAACTTATATATTTATAAAATTTTCATCATGTGTATTTTAGCATTGTTTCGCGTCTAGTGTTACTCGTTATATCTACTGGCTGAATATAAGTGGAAATCTGTAGTGTACAATACAATACAATACAAAATACTTTATTTAACACACACATAGGTACAGAAGATAAGAAAAAGAAAAGAGAAAAACATATAAGATAGGTTCACATGTTAAATAGGCGGCCTTATCGCTTTCAAGCGATCTCTGCCAGGCAACCTTTGGATAGGATTAGTTTTATGCAGTAGAATGAGATAGGAGGTGTTTAAATTAAATAAAATTAAAAAAGATAACAGACAAAAAAAAATGATATAGTTAGTAGAAATAATTAAAGTACAAAAAAAATAAAATAAAATACATAAATATAATTTAAAATGATATAGTTACATACATAATATATAATAATACGAAAATAATGACTATAATACACATACATACATTCATACATACAAAATACATACATACATACATACATACATGCAAATATATACATATAGATATATAAATATATACGTCAAATATTACAGCTGATTAAAGAAATGGTCAAATATTTCTTTTTTAAATATGTTTAGCGATTGAGCGCGTCTTATGCTTATTGGAAGAGCATTCCACAAGAGTATAGCTTGCACATGAAACGAGTTTTGGTAAAATTTGGTCTTATGAGGTGGAATTTTTAAAAGTAATTTTTCAGAGCAGCGCAGATTAAAGTCAGTGCTCTCTCGAAATTGAAATTTTTCCTTTAGGTAGCCGGGAGTTTTAGGATTAAACAGGACACGGTATAGGAGTTGGAGAAGGTGGGTGTTCCGACGCTGACGTATTGGTAGCCACTTGAGCTTTGTCCTGTATTGCGAGACGTGGTCATACTTGCGCAAGCCAAAAATGAAGCGTATGCAAACATTTTGGAGTCGCTCAAGTTTGTCCAACTGGATTTCGGTCAGGTCGGGATAACAGACATCGGCATAATCGAGGATGGGAAGGAGGAGGGATTGTGCAAGAGAAGTTCTGGTTGAGATGGGCAAGAAGTTACGGATTCTCATGAGTGAATGAGATGAGGCAAAGATTTTCTTGTTAAGCTCATTTATTTGTGGTTGCCAAGATAGTGTTCGGTCAATAGTGATGCCTAAGCTTTTAATGCTATCACTGAATGGGATTATGGTACCGTCCACAGTAATAGGGGGCAAACTAGACCAGCCTACCCTTGATATGAATGAAGAGCTGCCGATAAGGATAGTTTTGGTCTTAGTAGGGTTAACTACCAAGCCATGAGATCTACTCCAATTCATGATCAAGGCCAGGTCGTTATTTGTGGTTGCTATGGCAGACGGTAAATTCTCGAACGTGGACATAGTGTAGATTTGGAGATCATCTGCATACATGTGGGAGAAGGAAGTAAGAGAAAGAGAGATAGAGTTGATAAATATAGAGAAGAGAAGAGGAGAGAGGACGCCACCTTGTGGAACGCCAGCAGTGATGTCAGACCAGCTAGAAAATACGTCGTCAATTTTAATCCTTTGCTGACGTCCCAACAAGTAACTTTTGAACCATACAATCACCGATGGAGATATGTTAATTGAGCGTAGCAGTCCCAATAGGATGTCAAAATCTACGGTATTGAAAGCATTACTGAAGTCCAGTAACGTGAGAATGGTGAGCTGCTTATCATCCAATGCTGACCGTATATCGTCGGTGATCTTAGTGAGAGCAGTAGCCGTACTATGTCCGGGACGGAAGCCGGATTGGAAGGTATTTAGGATATTGTTTTTATTAAGGAAATAGCTTAATTGTTCATGAACTAACCGTTCGAGAACTTTGGATAGGAACGGAAGGATGGATATAGGACGATAGTCGGAAAAGGAAGTAGGGTTTGGCTTTTTCGGCAGTGGAACGACATGGGCGTCTTTCCAGGCATTAGGAAATATTCCGTTGCTGATGGAGGAGTTGAATATGTGGGTTAAGACGGGAGCAAGGATATCTAGGATAGGAAGGATCATATTACGACCGATGCTATCACTACCGACGGCTTTGGATGAAATAGATGATATGCTCTTCTTAACACCACATACGGTGAATTGTTTGAAAGTGAACGGTTGATATTGAGGAGTCGGACAAGATGAAAGATTATTCAATGTGCGTGACTTAAGTTCTGGGTTAAATACAAGAGAATTATGGGTAAAGTGGTTGTTCATTAAATCGATATTAGTGTTAGGAGGGAGAGATAGTTGCTGATGTTTGCCAACTCCTAAGGACTTAAGAAATTTCCAAATCTTAGCTGGGTCGCCGTTCTCGACCGAATTGGAAACGTGGCGTCGCTGAGCATCTCTACACAAAGTATTGCAGTGATTCCGTATCCTATTGTACTTCTCCCTGTTAACCGGTGAGTTATTCGATTTCAATTTGGATTTCGCCCTATTTTTTGAGTTAATAACTGCCTTGATTTCATTAGTCAACCATGGTGCCGGTAATTGTTTAATTCTTACAGGTTTAATGGGAGCATGAATATCATATAATTGCGTTAGTAACGAATTAAACACAGTGACCATATCGTTGACGTCACTTGCACCATACACCTGTCCCCAGTCCAGCTTTTCAGCGTCATCCGCCAGACGATTCAAGTCCATATCACCAAAACTTCTCTGCATGAGGATTTGAGGTTTAGGTTTAGGGGATCGCAACTTGTAGGAAAGGAAAAGGAGGTCATGGTAAGAAAAAGCCTCGGCTGGTAACTGCCCGTGCTTGCCCACAAGTTCAGTATTAGAAACAAGGATAAGGTCTAAAAGTGATGGAGAACAGTTTGGGAAGAAATGAGTAGGGTTGAGTGGCAGAACATGTAGATTGAACGAATCAACAGTAGAGAGTAGTCTTTTGGAACGAACATCATCCTTGAGCAAGCAAGTATTGAAGTCGCCCATAAGAACAATATGTTTGTACGATGGTACATATTTCTCTAAAAGCTGATCGAAGGAGGAAAAATAGTCTACGTGACAGGAGGGACTGTAAAGGACACCGAGGAGCAATTTGGTATGGGATAGGGAAATCTCGATAAGGAGGTGCTCTGCCGCATCGGAAGGAGGTGGTTGGGTCGAGCAGTTAAGAATGGAGAATGGTATATTACATCGAAGGTAAATAGCCACCCCACCGCCTGTCCTACCGATGCGATCATTGCGAAGGAGTCGAAAACCGGGAATGGAGTAACAGGTGGAGGGAAGGGAAGGCTTAAGCCAGGATTCGGAGACAAGGATAGCATGGATGTTATTATTGGATTCAAAAGACATAAGAAAATCGGGATAGTGCGCTGGAATGCTTTGCGCATTTACGTGAACGACGTTAAAGTTTTTTGAGCAGTCAGAGAAGTTACTTAAAAGTGTGGATTGAAGAGGAAGTGTAGAGCTATAGTAGCTATCTTCACTGCTGACAGTACTGTCAGATGAAGATATAAAAGAATGAAAGCTATCGTCATTTGACATAATTGTTAATAAAATATAGATATGTATTATGTTTATGTATAGATAAATTATAAATGTATAGTAATAATAATCTTATATAGTAACAAAATAAATATTTATTATCTAGTAAGTATACAATAAATTATAAAAATAATATATATATATATATATATATAATAAAAATATAAATAATAAAAAAAAATAAACAAAAATATATTCAAATAACCAAAAAAAAAATAAAAATTTGTATGCAGGCATAACCTCTACCCAAAAGTTACCTTACGTACAAGATTACGGTAATTTACGGTGTTATATAATTTTGTACACAACACATTTCAACGGCCAAAAGACTAGTATTCAAACATGAAATAGGCATTATCTTTGTGATGGCAATTGCAACATTTGACATGTGACAAATGTCAATTGTCAACTGAATTATGAGTGACACATAACTAGTAAACAATATATGTATATGGACACCTACATAGTACATCTTAAACAAGTCAAAAGTTAAAAGTAAACTGAGAACCGACATAATACTAAAAGTAAAGTAATAAAGTGAAAGCTAATCGATATTATAATCTGAAACGGTGCTTCAAGTTGCATATATTAAAAAAGTAACTTAACTGAGAGAAAAGTTGAAAAACAAATTAGGATAAATTACTAAGTGCTTACTTATATAATATATGTATAAATAGCCACAAAATAAGTACAGGAGATAAAAGAAAGTATATTCTAGATAACAAGAAAGTTATGACATATAAGGGAAAAGGATTCTTACTACTTCTTGACTACTCTTCTTGATCTTGAAGCGAATTTACTGTCCTTCAGAGAAGTGGCTGGATTAGGTGCTGATGGGACCTTGCCTGTAGGCTGTTGTTGTACTGCTGCAGCATTGCTTGTACACCCAGATATGTCATCCAAGTCAGAAATTGTAGTTATGTGGTGGCGAGTACCATCTGGTCCGAGCAAGAAGATATTGCCATCACGGGTCCAGCACTTTTCAACGCCAAACCTCTTGCGAGCAGCCACAAATACTGCATGTCTTTGCTTAGTCAAGAATTCTGAGAGTGTGGTACCGGAACCTTTTAATTCTTTTTTAGCTGACCAAACCTTGCGCTTAAGAGAGACATCATGAAATTCTACAACTATGGGACGGGGTTGATCACCTTTAGCACGGCCCATACGATGACATCTGCTAAAAGAATTGACTGAGATGTTAGGTATATTCATACTGTCTGTTAAGATACCGGCAACTGCAGTATTAACTCTCTCATTCTTCTCCTCCGTCACTCCATGAATCAGAAGAATTTTATTTCTGCTACGCATCTCCTGTTGATCTACGAGCTTGCTCAGGAGGATAACCTCAGACTGTAGACACTGTAGTGATGTCAAGACAAATGTGCGAAAGACTGTAAAGTCAGACGCTAATTTAGAAGACGGGCTACCCATTGGGGCTGTTGAAATTGTCTGGAGATCCTTTTGGAACTCATCCATTCTGTGGTTAAACACTTCAAACATCTGATCAATAGACTGTGTGATGGATTCCATATTAGTTTTAGTGCAGTGGCAGTGTAAATGTTGTTGTTGAGGTTATGTAAATTTAACACTTTAGTTAACTACCAAGATATAAAGAAATGAGGATAGGACACAATAACTATTGGTTGAGGTATTTATAAACTCATAATATACTTTTAAAAAATCACGTTTTAATAAATTTCTAGAATTAAATTAGAACAGCTGATTCAAACATATGTTAACTGTCACACACCTACCCTCGAAAAAAAAAAGTGTGTATTTTTGATAAGCACATTTTTATTATCTTAGGCAAAGTGATCCTTCTTTTTCTAATTTGCTTATACAAATTAAGAAGTAACAATAGAAAAAAAATACCAGCTGAATCTCAAACCTCTTTATGAATTTTAAAGTATTGGCTCAATAATTATATTATTATGGCCTACATGTTATATTTTTTAGAGATTTTATAAACAAATTTAAACTTTTATTTTGTAAAATCCTTCTATGTGAACCATTTAACAAAGCACCTAGTTTCCC
This sequence comes from Colias eurytheme, assembly GCF_061535395.1. Classification (NCBI taxonomy): domain Eukaryota; kingdom Metazoa; phylum Arthropoda; class Insecta; order Lepidoptera; family Pieridae; genus Colias; species Colias eurytheme. The sequence goes on from NC_142980.1 coordinate 4,445,171, forward strand.
TCGTTACAATAAAATTGTTAAAGCTTAATCGATAATTGCACATAACTGCAAGAATGTAATTAAAGGAAACTAACGAACATTGCAACTTATATCATTTCGTTCCTCATGTCTTCAATTATTACGTAACTATCTTTTCGCCCGTGGTTTCGCCCGCTTTGACAAAAACATGATAAATTATATACTAAAACCTCCCTCTTGAATCACACTATCTATTAAAAAACCGCATCACAATCCGTTGCGTAGTTTTAAAGATTTAAGCATACATACATACATAGGGACAGAGAAAGCGACTTTGTTTTATACTATGTAGTGATAATTTCTTAGTATAGAATAATTTACGTTTACCAAGTCTGATCTATTAAGACACAGGACAGAATAATTGCGGAGGGTTCTAGAAAAAATGCAATTACAATAAAACCAGTGACGTAATAATATTATGTTATACAGAAATCCTAGTTGATCTGGGTCCGTACGGTTGGCATTCAGGCGGGTTCAGTACGCCTCACGTGACTTTTCTTTGTGATAATTTAATGCGATTTTCGATAAGATACAGAATCTGAGAAACTCAACTCGATACGCTCAGATGGAGCTCAATGCAATTTTATTTTAAACGTAAGTTTTAACATCGTTTTCAAATATGGTCCTTTTGATTCTACGGATTTCTCCTGTATCATAAATACAATTGTAATAAAATAATCCTAATAATATTTTTTCATTGCACTAATACATTGATTAACAGGTGAGCGCAGAATTGAGAGATTCTGGGTTCGATTTTGAATGGGGAAAAACAATCTCAGTTTGGAAGGAAACAGAAAACTAAAATTGATAATGATTGACTTATATTGATCAAATGTATTGCTTATTCTTATAGATACTAAAACGGGAGCTTTGAAAATACGTCATAAAACTATTGATTTTTTTGTATATTTTTTTTAATTAATTGATGAGGGTTATTATTAATAATTGATTCTGCAAACATCTTTGGTATCTATTTAAATTGTTAGACGACAAACACTAATTTTTTTATAATCGAAACCTTCAATTTTGGCGAGTCTGTATAAGAGAGCAATTTAAACGGTATTTTTCACGCAAGTTATTTCAAAACCTTAAACATAAACAGAAAATTAATTGTTACGAGACTAGCTCAAATCTCTAAAACGACTTTTGTTCTCAGCAATAAAGTTTCGCGAAAGTCTTTAAGTAGCCATCTAAACCCGACTTAAAAAGGAAAATTATAATTTATTTCGACATTTATATTCATCGCCTACATTAATTAGGGATTTAATTTAAGTACTGTTATAGCTATATTATAATATTATACAAAGATTATTTGGCAGAAACAAGATAACATAATATGTTGTAAAAACAAGTTAAAAACCTATTTATAAATTACTAGGTGTCCCTGCAAAAGTTGTTCTGCCTTACTCTTATCACTATAGGTATGCAGGCTTTTGTTTGATTCAAAGACCTACCCGATATGTACACACATGAAAATCTTAAGCTTGAGAAGAGCTTAAGTTTAAACCTGAGACTTTTATACATTGGATATAAAATGCCACAATACAAGAACCACGCTTTACTGTACTTTTACTACATATTACATAATATTATATACTATATAGTAACTACAACGAGTGTAACGCGACAAAAGTAAAGAGGGCAAGAGTCTCATACACCCAGAGCTTAATTGCTACAGCTATTAATGATCGCCATTACATCGCTTTATCCAATACGTGCATTTTTCTTTTCTTATATAGACACTGCAATATTTTCTATAATCACCATCTGTATTCGTATGATATCTGTAGTGAATTCATTTACGTATATTATAGTCTTAAAAACAAAGTACACAGTTATTCCCGGAACCAATTTTTATTTTCACTAAACATAAAGAACAGCGCAAGACTCGAAATCCTTTTGCGTCCAATGGATTTGTTTAGTCAGAAATAAAATTATGGAATAATTGCATCACTTTGGTTAACCAACCATAAAATCATTCCTCCTTGCATTCACAACAAAGAGAATAGTTATTTACGTAATGATAAAGCTTTGCCCACGTTTCTTCAAATAAATGAAAAAGTAATTCAACATAAAAAGGCTTCTGACATGCTTTAAGGAGACCAAAAATAAATTGATCACAAAAGCATAAATTTAGAATTTGATGATTGATCTTTTCGCCCATTATCTATTTGGTTAATAAGGTTTCTGATGAAACCAGTGGCATTTATAATTTTTTTGGTAAATTATGAATGACGTCACTTTTCTTTGTAAATGTAAAGCGTGGGTAGGTAACAATTAGGTAATGATTTCATACAGGTTCTAATCTCCGTCACCTCTTCATTTTTGTTAATAAGTTAAAATAGCAAAATATCACAAATACTCTTGACATTAATTATGCCCAAAACGGTATTTTTCTATTTGTAAAACAAACAACTTTAAACTTTGAATTACTTTGAAGAAATTCAATTTTTATAACGACATAAGTAAAATAAATAAAAGACGCACTAAGCTTTTGATTGCGCACATAGCTAGTCTCCGTTAAAAATGATAACATAGCACAAACTTCTATAAAACGACATACGTTTACTTGTTTTAACTTTTTTATCTCCCTTTACATGTCAGCTAGTCAGTAAAAATTCAGTTAAAAATGATTACTTTCTAAATTGCGTCCCATCTTAAAGACTTGAGACACTTTGCTCGGGTTTTTTCGACGACAATTTTAACAGTTAGCTGTGGACTGTAAAGTTTCCAACTAGTCTCTTTACGACGGCGCAAGTCGTAACTCGTAACAGAATGATTGCGCTCAGAGTTTCCAAATGCAATAAGCTAAAAAAGAGTAACGTGGCTTGAATGCGTCATTGATATGGGGATAGATATCGTGTAATACACGAATACGTATTCTAATGAATACAAAGGCATGCGACGAGTAATTCGGTGATGTTTGGCGAATGTTCGATGACGAGGCGCAGACTGAAATGTATTCGATTTATGACTTTTTATCATTTGTATTGTTATGACGTCGTTGTTTGTATTTCTGCTGTAGCAAATGACGTCATATTGTAAGATGTAGCAAAATATTGTATTGATAACATTTGAATCCTTAATGCCTAATTTAACATCAGGAAATTAGGCATTAGCATTTAGTACATAACATCATAGTCACTTTATCAGATAAATGTGCTGAGACTTGTCTTGCCTTAGTTAAATATATTTTATGGTACTTGATATTTTATATACTACTAGCGGTCCGCCCCGGCTTCGCCCGTGGTACTTACGTTTTCTCTACATAAAAACCATCCTCGTACTTCAAGGAATATAATAAAAAAAGAATTATCGAAATCGGTTCAGCCGTTCTCGAGTTATGCGCTTACCAACACATTTTGCGATTCATTTTTATATATAAGACTATTGCGTAACTTTAAACTTCAAAATTTAGACCTTAGCAAACAAAAAGCACCTTCCAGATGTACTTCTTTAACCATATACGTACCTACAAGTTCTAAACAAATATGAAATCCACAATGAAAATTGCATTGGAAAAAACAATACCCATAGAAAAATTGAGCTACTACTGTTGAGCTCGTTTAGAAATATATGCAATACTAGCAATTCCGAGTTCTGTCCGTGTTTCTGACACCAACGTGCGTGTGAAATTTGCTGGGGAACAGCATTTTACCATTTCACTGTGCTTGCTACGAAAACAAGAGATAATCTCTATCTCTTAGTTGTATCCAAGTTAGTTGACTTACTATAGTAGGAACATATTCATGACAACGATCTTATTAATATTCTTAACGAATAATAATTAGAAATCATAAAAATCGGTCCCGCCGTTCTTAAGTCATTTTTGGATATTGGTATATTTTTTTCTATTATAATAATATTATGTATATCTTTTATATTTAGTATGTACCTATTGCATGAATGACATAACAGTGGTCAAGTATATTCTTACTCACTTATAATTATTACTAATGAAAAATATTCGTTTATGAACATATTCAAATTCTAGTAGATTTTACAAATGTTACATGCATTTCGCTGAGCATGTTAATCCTATTACTAGTATTAGTCAAACCTGAAATCTTGCCTTGAAATTAACAAAACACTTAACCCACAAGAGGTATCGCAGACTGCAACTGATGTATTCATTGAGAAAGCTCGCATTAACCAAATATTTTATTCAAACACAAACTTCCAGTCGTTCTCTGAAATCAATCTTAAACTGTAACTTTTCCTGCAAGTATTCGGCTCAAATAATGGGAATCTGAATGTGTAATGAACTCATCTTAGCTAGAGGCGCTTTCACACAAGCAATTGATACAATGCAATGTCTTGCCTCTAGCGATCCGTGTTCATAAGCATCCGCATAAATAGAGTTGCTTTTACATTAACTGCTGTTTAGAAAGAGTTAACAAATAGTTACATATTATGTGTACTTGTATGAAATGAGATCGATTGATTTCACACTAAGATATCAATGTGCTACTGTGGGTCTTCGGATAAATGAAATACAAATTACCTTTTATTATTGGTCTTATTAATGGTCAATCGCTGTAGCTTAAAGAAAATTGAAGAGACTGTATTATTAATAAATTAAATACTTAAAAATAGATACTTTAAATTAATAAATACTTAAATAATAAATATTATAGGACATATAATATGTACATGCAAATTGACGATTTCATATAATGTTTTTTAATGCATGCGACACTGGCTGTAGTTACGGCATTAGAAAATAATATTGCAATTATTATTTTTATTATCAGTCAAACCAAAACTAATAATATTATGTTATGGTCTAAGATCCGAATATAGGTCGACCTGCACCGGCGTGATAATAGAATGAGACCAATTTTATAATAAACTAGAGGTCCGCCCCGGCTTCGCCCGTGGTACATATTTCGCAATAAAAGGTAGCCTATGTCCTTTCTCGGGTATCAAAATATCTCCATACCAAATTTCATGCAAATTAGTTCAGTAATTTAGGCGTGATTGAGTAACAGACAGACTGACAGAGCTACTTTCGCATTTATAATATTAATATAATACGGATTTTTTTTTTTATTTATATATTTTTTTTTTATTATCTTGATAAGTACTGCAATTCATTAAAAAAAATATTTTTTTTAAATTAATAAAAATGTCCTGTCCAGGATTTTTTCAGTCAACCCATCTTTAATAGATTTTTAGACTACATTTATTATAAAATTGGTCTCATTCTATTATCACGTCGGTGCAGGTCGACCTATATTCGGATCTTAGACCATTATCAAAACAGGTTAAAAATAAAAGCTAAGAAAGCCATATTTACAAAAGGTAAATAAAAATTTATTTCCAAATTTAATTCTTGCATTGTTCGCCGTTTAACGTTCAAAGAACCTGTATCCATCGCTTTGTATCAAATAATTCGACCAAATTTCACTCTTCCTTTTCTGTTCCTTTGAAATGAAATGTTTGTGCAACTGCCTTAATTTCTACAAATCAGTCAAGTGTGGACGATCCTCAGCGGTTCAATTAATTAACTGTTTTGGCATTTATTCTGAACTTTATCGTTTACACGTTTCTTTATGGGAATAATTGGCTACTCAATAAATATAATGAAAGCAATTTTTGGACATAATAGGATAAGGTTTTTTTATCGTTTGTTTCTAATACATAATAGATAAAGTTGTTGTAATAGTACATATTATTATTCTTCAGAATTCACCATCCATAAGTTGCTGTATGGACGTATGGTTTATAAAACAAAAACTAACGTAGCTCTATGCTAAGAAACTAGAAAGGATTTCATTTCAAAATCGTTTAAACACCACAAAACAGAATGCTTTTGACGCATTCAGATGTGCTTGAAGAACATTGAAATTTTGACATAAACCGTTTAAAAGTGTCCACAGACAGAGCACTAAATATTATAGAAAAACTGTGAATAGCCACTTGAGTGTGGCCGCCGCATCCGCTCACCAACTTTTATTTTGTACAACTTGTCTGTTTGCGCTTGACATTTATTGCTTTTATATTTTACGACCTCTCCACTGTTGCAGGATGTAATAATGTATTAGAACATATTAGCGCAGACAAGTATTAGTCTGGATTAGCTGGTTTGACTTGAAAGTCGGTTACACGTCGACTTTAACAGAAATAGAAGTATTTTTTTCGCAAACACTGCAACCGTCGCAAAGTTATAGAGAGGAAATACAAGGAAAAACCAAAACAAATCTGAAAAATCAAGAACGCCCGATCTATAGTATTGGAAAAACGTCATGTGGGTGTCAAATCTATTCGTGTTTCTTTGAGTTTGATGCTAGGTTTTCCATAATCCTAGAGCTCCACTTCATTTCTACATTTCAATGGCAGACTTTTCAACGTGTGGGACAGGGATACTGTGTGCGTCGTCTCTTTCGCGCAGCAAAGCGTCTGCAGATGAATCACAATTAACACGTTGTGGTTATAGTCCTGATCTAATTATTGAAACAGGATCGTAATAGTCGTTGCTTTTGCATTTAAAAAGTGACATTTTTAGTCTATGTTGGAAACACCCATGATTTCCATTGATACGGAAATCTCAGTCGACTGTCATTTAAAGAGCTACTTGTTTACTATATCTACCATTGAATATTTGTTTTTATTTGCTTAAGATTTTATGCTCTTACGTTTGGAAATATGTCACGTGCCTAATCTGATTTCCTATCGCATGTCGATATAATATAACACCAACAACTCACAACAAGTAAAAAATGTATAGGTATATTGCCATTTTTTTCCATTTTTTATTTCTTCGTACATATTATGCCCTAATTGGCAAATAGTTCTAGAATTCTCTTACGAGCACACGTAATACGCCTTCCTTTAACCATATTGCTCATAATTAACTTTGATGGGATTTGCTATAATTACCTCGCTTAGAAATGCTCGGCGAACGCTGCCCGATTCCTGGCGTAACGATCCTTTAGTAATCCCGTAATAATCTTTTACTATTAATAACTAGCTTCCGCCCGAGGCTTCGTCTGCATGTTCAAAGGAAATTTCAAGGGAATGTAGATGGATCACTGCGGTAAAAAGTAGCATAAATCATTCCTTAGTCTTTTTTTTACCCATCTCCAGACACGAAAATCGTTCAAGAAAATCGTTACGTTGCGACATGAAATGTGAAACAAACGAATTAACAAGCGCACTTTCACATACAATAATATGAATGTTTTCTATATTTAATGTGAGTTTAGATTAACAAGGATTCGAGATTGCAATCCTGAGGTGCAAAACGCTCCTATGTTCAAAACAATGGCAAGCCATGGCATTATACATTTAATTCGGCAGTATTCGAAGTTGGTACTTCGAGACAAAGGTAGCATTCCTGTCAAAGGAGTCAGAGTCAATTGCTATTGTAATCAGGGGATGGACAGGTAAGTTCATAATATATTACGCTAGGTATATATTATTATACATTACTTTTATCGTCGTTTTGTAATCTATGATACTGTAATGGGAACAGCATGTTTTATGTCTGGATTAATTTAAAGGCAATTTTTATAAGTACAATAAATATGACGTTATATAAAATAACATTGATAGTCCTTAACTTGAATGCTATAATTGCAAAAGTATAAATAATTCCTCCTTAAACATAAACATCCTTTTAGGGTCCTAGTTCTACCTCCAGTTCGAAAATATGTTCGTCATGAAATATTCCTAACAAAATCTTGGTAACTAGCAGAATTTTTTGGCTATATACTCGATATATATTATACATTTAATATCTTCAGAATTTCGACGTTCAACAAGGCTAATTTCTTCTCATTGGCAACGCTACGGTAAGGGTAAGATCGAATTCAAACTAAGCCGAATTTGCAAGGGAAATATCTTTTTATTTCCCCTTTGAGCTTGCCAGACTTAAAACGACGGATTGTCAATTGCTGAGATATTAAACTTTTGGGCTACATTTTTTGCATGGATACGAATTTAATCGGCGCAAAGGATCGACGCTTAGCACTAACTTATTCATATAATGTGTTTTTTCGTAGCACAATTAAAGCTATTTTGCTAAATAATATAGGTATATTATTAATTTTTTTAAGTAATATATCGCGTATTTCTAAAAAACGTTCATATATAGGTATATTCTAAGGAAAAAATCGATCTCATACTAAAGATAATATATGAAAAAATACCTTCTATAAAGAAGGATTTCCATGTCGAAGCATTAAACGCTTCATTGCAATAAGAGCAAGGAAAGTATTTGCTCTACTTACCATTTGCTTAATGAATACTCTTCTAGTTTCTTTAATCAACAATCGATTGTACAAGCTTTACACACGGCTTCACCTCCGTGGACTATAAGAAAAAGTCAATTAAAACGTGAATTTGACCCATATAAAAATCACACGTTAAACTGCTATGAGAATAGAAAAAGTATTATGCAAAGTCGCGTCCCGCGTTGTCTGTATGTATGTATGTATGATTAGATGTTTTAAACTACATTACTAATTTTTTAATAGATAGAGTGATTCTTGAAGAAGGTCTTAGTAGGTTTATAATTTATTAGGCTTTAGACAAAGTGGGCGAAGCCGCGGGCGGAAAGCTGGTACTTATGTACGTACCAGCTTTCCGCCCGCGGCTATCTTTATATTAGGTATTATAAACAATTTGAAATTGATCCTTAGTGAGGCTAAGAATATATCTCAATGTTTTTAGATTATATTATTATATTGTATATATGTAAACAAGTATCAAATGTTATTTATTTACAATCAAAAGTTATCTAAACAACAACTTATTGAAACGGTAAACTGTAATAAATATCTACGCTTGAATAACTTTTTACTTTTTGCAGATAAAATAATATTTATCGTCTAAGTTAATAATAACAATCACAAACCTTTCCATTTAATATTCATTGATACGAATTATGATTTCAAAATTATTTACTAGTAATTATTATTCATCAAATAATATTTGATATCTCTTGTAACATTAGACATATCCGAATGTGATTATTTGAAGTTATTTATGATATTAATATTACTTTTACAAAAAACTGTAAAGAATAAAAATGGATATATTCTTTCGATAATATAATAATAAATATTATGTTACCTAAGTCATTTGTGTTAACATTGGTAATATAGAATGGTTCTAAGCTTCACATGGACGTTTTCAAGGTTCAGCTAAAACTTGGCTATAATGCGAGGGATCAGGGGTGAGACGCGAGGGGCGACCCTTTTGATCAGCGACGACGCGCGCAACATCCCATGTGCTTATTATTTTTAGAAATTTCTGGTAAGAAATGAATTTCCCCTTTGCCAACTAGTTACGTCTCTTTTGAGAACTGCGCTTATTATAATACACAATACATTTTTTATAACTAGTATGTTATATTATTTAGTAATAGTAGTAATAATATCGCTATTTTTATTAGTAAAGTAAAAACAAAAGCCGAACAAAAAAGTTTTAAAATTGTATGCCAAGTTACATTGTATTTTAAAACGCGCAATCCATAATGTAGTTTCGTTCATTTAGTTATTGCGTGACATGGCTTCAATAGCGAAGTTAAGAGATTGCGGTTAAAGTTGATACTATTTGGAGAGAGAATTTCCCAATGTAGGAGAGGCAGAGGGGCGCCGCCCCCGCGCCCCACGCTCCGGCGTTCGCCATCAGTTGGCCCGAAGTCACAGGTTTGCACGCAGCAGCCCGACACTTTATTTCATCACTTTTGACAGATAATCAACTTTAACCGCGCGTTTAACAGTCTGTCGTATCATGTGATGGCCCGTGAATAACTTTCTTCGACGGTTTAAGAGATTTTAATAGAAAAATGTTTAAATTACGGCTCGTAAGCCTGCTCGCCGGCACATTGTTGTATCTCCTCGGTGTATCGGGGCAGCCTTTTCCCGTCGAGAAAATCGCTGTTGGTAAGTTTTTCGAACACTTTTATTTCGTTTGAATACGTATTTTTAGAAATATTTTTTGCGATGCGTATTTTTTTATTTGGTTTTTAAATGTCAATGTTTTGAAAAAAAATTATGCTTGATTTGTGCGTGCTTTTTTGTTTTTGTTTTTTAAAATGTGAAAGATTATTTATTGTTTTCGTTCCCTCTCGCTTCGTTAACCAACCTTTTGGACGTGCGAAAATATATCGATTTTCTCTTTCTTTCTTTAAGCGACTGTCTCTTTCGCACACTCTTCGCCTAAGCTTGACGACGGAATGTGCTTTGACGAAAATCTTTTTCAGATGTCAAGTTATATTGCGATATAAGTATCTAATTATTTAGACAATTGCGGGTATTAGCGGAGCTGAATTTTTCTTTTTCTTTTATGAATACGCTGAATTTATTTAAGTAATTTCTTTTTCTACATTTATGTTTAACACCGATTTGCCAGCAATAGTTAAATATATTATAGAAAATAATAACTTATCATTATTTATTTTCACGTTGATTGTCAGTACATGTAAATGAATATTAAACAGCGAGCGGTCAATGCATTACAGTAGTATAAGCCGACAATATCTGTTTTTCAAAGCTCAACAGTGGTTTCACTTTGTGCAGTCACAATCATTTATCTGGTTAACAATGTTTTGCGATTAATTGCGCATATTGGTCTTAATTTAACTCATGTAATAACATATAATGATATAGTGTGTTTAATATAATCCTACTAATATTATAAATTCGAAAGTTTGTGAGGATGGATGTATGTTTTTTATTCTTTCACGCAAATACTACAGATACAGATTACTATGAAATTTGGTATGTTGGTAGCTGAAGGCCCAGAATAAGACATACGCTTTTTATCCCGGAAATCGCACTGGAACTATGCGGGGCTTTCTTTAAAAACGCGGGCGAAGTCGCGGGCGGAATCTAGTCTGGTACTTAAATAAATATTGAAATCGTTTTGTATGTGGGATTGGAAACTTTCTGTTCGTAATGATTAATGTAGTTGTTTTAAGAAATACGATATTGACGATTAATTTAAATACGCGTTATTTGATATGAAAACCGCGCGGCTGCTAATTATTTATTCAAAAATATATTGCAAATGTGTATAAAGAATATTGGGCCTTAATTAAATAATAATTGAAGATTATATTATACGTAATTAGTTTTTAATCGATTTCTTATTGCTTAGACTAATTAAGTTAATGCTTATTTATTTAATCAGAGTAAATAAATACACATTGCACGTTGCAGCTCGAGTTTGAAATTTCACTGGTCCTTTTCCTCAACTGTCAAAGTGACATTTCATATTATATACCCGCCATTTTGTTATTGCCCAGCCCAGGCTTATGGCTGGGGCCATATTGGTGGGGCCATAAACAAAGAAGACAAATTATTATTTAGTAATATAACGAACCTACATTTCCTTCCTTTTGTATAATTTGTATTTCATAACATAGCATATTATGCAAATAACATGTACCTATGGTACCTATGCATAAAACATATATACAAATTATGAAGCATGGCTTTTCTAAAGCGCGGCTACACTAGGTAGTAGTTTACATATTAATTATTTAATACATAGATTTTTCTTTTACTCTAATTTATTCACATTAAATAAAACCTCTTTTCGAATATTAAAAAACATTGTTTATCCGGTTATTAATGGGCGAGATATTTTTCATTTCGCAAATCCTTCTGTTTCCTACTTAAAAATTCCGGCTTGAGGGGTTTTTATTAACGGGAAAAGGGATGGGGATAACTGGTATCGAGATATTTTTGAAGATTAGGATTACTAAAGGGATGCGGTCCAGAATAAGTTCGCGGTGATGGAAAAGAAAAATTCTTAAAGATTTTTTTCAATTTTAATGTTATTTCTTAATAACGTACTCTTGTTAATTATTATTCTATTTATGAAAATACTTTTTTCATAGTTTTTTTTTGTTTCAGGTTAAATTTATTAACTAAGTATGTTTGAACAACACTGAAAAGTTTTTTTTACTAGAAATATAATCTTCCAAATAACCTTTGATTATTTAAAGTCATTGCTCCTACTAAAAGTTTATTCTTGTAGACGAGCGCACCATTTCAAAAATTTCACCGTCATAACATCGATCGCAAAGAGTTACAAAAAATATTTCCTCACAATAAACCGACCGCGCTGACGATGCAAAAAGCTGACCTTTATAAGATAATAGCTACCCATTGGAACATGTAATGTCCAATAGTGTAGTGGGGCTTGAGAACAAAGGCTGCAGTGGACTGGATCGAGCCGGTCTTGTGGAATATTCTGGAATGTTCTCGAATGTTCTGCTCAATACGCCTAAACTGCTGACGATTCTTGTCAAACATTGTTTATGCTTCGTAGCGGTGCGCGCAACGGGGGAACTTTTAATTTGGAATGGCGATTTTAAATGTGTTTGGAATGGATTTTGAGTTGTTGTGATTGTAAATGTTCTAGAACAATTGTATGGTGAAAAAAGCTGTTTAAATTTATTTGGGAATTAACTACTCATTAGCTTTCCGATTTAATGTAATGTAATGCTGGCATAGTACCATGTATGTAGGAGATATTAACATTTAATTGTCATTTAAGTTTTGATAAAGGCCTTTTACTGCCGAAAATATTCTCAGTATAATATAACTTTATTTTTTGTCACTAACGAGTCCATCTCGATCAAGCAATTACACGCTCTTTGTCGCTTATTAAAGCCGTATAAGATTTCGTTCAATTATTATTGTAGCAATTGTCGATACAACATACAACTTAATTACTGAGGAAAGGAAAGATGTAATAAAAACTTAGTTTAATATAACAAAGATGAAAGTTAAACATTCGAAATATTCGTATATGAGTTGATGGGCCGTGAAAAAATTACTGATCGCCTTTCGCGCGAATTTGCCCGGATACGGAAATCTGTCAGCACTATATACAGAAAAAACTGATTTGGACGCGAATTGGATCTTGAATATTGTAGGCGTGTTGCCATGGTAACCGTTCTCAGTATAGTCTGTGGTCTTAGTCTATGGTATAGTGCAGTGTGTGCACACATAGATGGGTAGTTCAAGCGTCTTTACAGCCAATTTGTTATCCCATTGGGTAAGGACATTGGCAATTTATTCCATAATCTTGCTTGACAAGAGAGAGATTAATAACAGCCAACGTGCTACAATAAATCATGTGATGACAATCACTACCCTACTGAAGGTAAGATCATATTTTGAGGTGCGTACGTTGAGGATGACTACAAAATCTTATCGTATTTGATTAATTAGGTATTATTAGCGAATATAGATAATAATATAGTACCTATGAACTGTATCTTCTCTTATTTCTTTTATAATACGTAAAAAATTCTCGTGTCACAATGTTAGTTACCATACCCCTCCGAAACGAGTTGACCGATTTTCATGAATTTGTGAAAAGTAGATTTGAGAATCGACCATTTGTAGCAAAAAGTGTCGCTACAACTTTTCGTCCTATTTTTTTCCGTCTAAAACCCATTCGCAACTCGCGATAAGGAACTCCTTTCCAATAAAAGTTAAAGAAATTTGAAAAATGACCATTGAACACAGCTGAAATTTTTCACTTACCAGCTTAATCAGATCAGCTAATCTACGCTTGAGTTCCCACCCATAAATCAATCTTGGTTTGCCATTGATAAGCGGTGTCTTTGTGGTTAATGCAACCAATTACAGGATACTTTAGTAAATACTCAATCAGAGTATATTTTGCAATAGCAAATTGCATAATTGGTCATTTTACAAGCTCTCCTCTCTGAAATGTCGCTGGTTTGGTAAAAGCCGATTACGTGAGTATAATGAAGAAAAAGGACCGCTTCGCTCGCTTCGGTTCGCTCATTATTCCTCATAATGTAAACGTCTTTGTTTGAATAACGTGTTTTATTACAACAGTTTGAATTGCATTAGTACACTTACTACCCAATTGTTTTAAAGAAAGTATATTGTTTTCTATATTTTACGGAAAAAAGTAAAAGAAAATATATAATATCATAGATCTATCAAAGATCATGTTGGATTCCTGAAGAGCGAAAGGAAAAGTATTTGAACGTATTTATATTGTATTGATATAAAACAGCACAACAAAAACAGAGACAATAACATTCGGTTCGATCGAAAAGCAATGCCAGGTATTCCCTGTAATGTCATTATGTACTGAAGTATACCTAAATGAAAAGCCATTTATATAAAAATGTATACCGGGCTCTGCTATACAGATAGCGGTAAAGGAATTTCCAGGCAATACGATATTTTACGCGATAGGAAGGAATAGGGCGACACCCATACAGATCCACAAATATTTGCTTCGAAAATGTTACTGAATGTAGCTCGAAATACGATGGTATTTGAGTTGGAAAAGTGTTGGGTTCGAATTGAATTCTCTTATAGAATAATGACCGTGGTTTCACACAAGATAGTCTATGTGCATCATAATTCGTTTGGATGTTTGTTTTTAGATTTGTTTTGTAGTTAATACTAGCTTTGCCCTGCGGTTTTACTCTGCTACTAATAGTGTGATGATATTATATTATTATTATTAAATAGTCTATAGCGTTTCTCAATAAATGGGCTATCTAACACTGACATATTTTGTCTAATTAGACTCGTACTTCCTGAGATTAGCGCGTTCAACCAAACAAACTCATCAACTTTATAATATTAGTATTGATAGGTGGTACAAAAGTACCTTTGCGAAATTTAAAAGATATTTTGGTTAAAATTAAACCTGATAAGAGTGGAATAAAAGATCGAAATTTATATGCGAATGTGTATCGTGCGAAAATATTATGACGAGCACGCGATCGAATTTACTGTGGAATGGCTACACCTGGTGCTTTGTTAATTTTTAATATACGTTTAAAATTTTACTACTATTTATTTTTAACGCCCGAAAAGAGAGGGATAGCCTTATAAGCTTGACGTCTATGTGAATTTGTGAATTGAGAACTACCATGTCATAGAAACACACAGTTTCTATGACATGGTAGTTCTCAAACGGATAGACAGGACCAATCGGAGAATCAAATAACAGATGTTTTATGTTTAGTTTTTTAGTTTTTAAAACTCTTTCACCAATAGGTGCACAATAATGGAGTAACATAGGCAATATTTTTTTTAAATTTTAAATCGGACCAATGCGGAGACGTTTACCTGATATATGAAGCTACGTTGTAATTGAGATGACACTTGATAAACAAGAACTATATATTCGACTAGAACTAAATTGTTTAAACCCTTCGTACTTTAAAATAATCGTACATTATGCAATCACAAAATAATATTTGTAGATAATCATGTTTAAACCGTATGAATTTTAAGAGCGTTTCGATTTTAATAGCTTTATATGTAAACGATGTTATTTGCACATATTGTAGTGGATAAAGCGTGGGAAGGGTCATTGTCCGATCGTCGCATTTGCTATTGTTTCGGAACTGCAATCGAAATTAATCGTGCAGTAACAATAAGCGGGGTATTGGGTAGGCTAGGGTTTAAAGGCGCTGTAAATTATAAAGTTTCTATAGTGACTTGGAAATGGAATATTTAAAAATAAAATTAAGGAGCTTTATTGAGATAGAAGAGGAGCCTGTATCCTCATAGGAGACCCGTGTCATCAGGAACATAATGGGACATAATTAGCAATACTCTTAAAGATTATATTGATCTCATATATTATGAAATGATTTTAAATTAGGGTTAGATGATTACAAGGCTAAAATGTACGTTAGATGATGATACGATATTAACATGGTTTCGTCTGTATAAATAATAATAAACATCACTGAAATGAAAATGAAATTATAAAATTCCTACGAAATATTTCCATATAAAAATAGCAATACATTTTACACTCATACGTTCACACAACGCATTTGTTAGTAAAGTTTAATTACTTCACCTCCATTACATTTAGTTGCATATTTCAATGTATATTTTTTGCAGAATCTCTTTCTAAAGCTCGGCAAAACAATGATTTATTCATTCCGTGGAGCATAGCCACAGGGTCCTATTTTTACAGAGTGTGAAATATACATTCCACGCGTTTACACTCATTTACTGTATATTTTAATAGATATTTTTACAGCGATTTCACCTGTTATTGTTAGTGTATCGTTTAGCATTGCATTTTTATCCGGCATAGATTGGTTTTTCTGTTTTGTGGTACACATGGATTATAAAAGAAAAGGTTAAATTCTTCGATTGGATTGATGAAAAAATGGTGGATGAGAAATTGAAATGAAATTAGATTAATGAGGATGGTATCGCAATACCGCAGCGCGTCACGAAGATAGGCCACTGTACTGTCACTGTTTGCTGCAAAATGTCTTAAAATCTTTCTACAAATAAATAAAAAAAAAGACGTGTGGCACTCGGGGACTACCGCGGTAAAGCTATTGCATAGCATGCCTTCAAGCCACACCTCCATGCCCGTCGGAGTGGGGAGCGTGAGGTTTTTTCGTTACGGAATTTCTGGATTCAGTCCCCACGCTCAAAACCCGCGATAGAAGATATGCAATAGCTTAAAATAAAATATTAAATGTCTACCACATGAAAAATATCAAATCATGCAACGCAAAGCAAAGGTTTACGGTTTTGGTTGCACGTATAGAAAAGCGCTCTTATGTGGTTTTCCCATGTCTTAACAAGAGCTTAGAATATCAAAGCGGGCTCATTAAAGAATGTTTGAGAATGAGGAAAAGAGACGTTTATTAACGCATGCTGTGTCAGATGGGGTGGGATAAAGTGAAGTTGTAAATATTTACAGCTAGAATTTATACTTGTAATATGGGGGCTTTAATGTTTGTAAACTATGAATATTTTATAGTTAGAAGAAATGGTAAATTTATTGATGTGAAATTTAGTTAAGAGTAAAATTTCAAAGTCCCGTCATGACAATACCGCCACATCCTGGAGTAAGGCGACGATTTTGGTATCTTTGAATCTTGCTAAAGCAGTTTCACTTCTGACACGTGTGCTCGGCACATACGCTCTTTTTTATAGATCGGTCTACTGATTGATAATAATATATGACTCAATAGTCAATACTTAGTGGCAATCTACGACTGAAATAACGAACTGATATTTTAAAATGAAATTAATCCTTCATTGCTGTACTGGTTATAAGCCAATAAAGGCATATTCTGCAGCTGTGCGTTCCCGTAACTGCGTTTATATTATGGGAGTCGATAAGAGGTTTCCCGCGAAATTTGCAACTCTTTACATTGATGATTTGCCATAATATTAAGGCCATCGACTTTCTCGATAAAAATTAATTGAGCTAAGAGTTTTATTTGAACGAGTAGGGTGGAGTAGGTCTCGGACTAACCTACAAACGAAGCTTTAACTTCTAATAAGAGTTACTTTTATTGGTTTTAATTTTTTGTCCTTATATAAAAACAAACAAGCTACCGATTTACAAATTCAGTTTATTCATATGTTTTACATGCATGTTCGATTTTGCCAACATGGATTATAAAATCATAAATCAAATCAAGCATTCGAAATGATGTTGTTTACAAAACAAAATATTTGTACAATATTTACGATTTGAATGTTCATAAATACAAAAACAGACAGAAATCGTGTTTTAAAAGTTTTTATAATTTTACCGAATGTTTTGATAATATTGTCTAAAATTTTAAGTGTTTAAACTATATTTTTATAATCATTTAATAGTCTGAAATTATATGCAATTCGTAACATCGTTTAGTTAATTATTATTTTCTTGGAATGTAGGTACAAACAATTTGCAATACTACATATTACGAGGCAAAGAGGCTAACTTCAGCTACTCGTTCTCAACTTCATCCAAACGTTGTTACAACTTTTCACTGCGTTGTTTTGAGAAAACTCAATACTGTTGGAATATTACAGAAACAAAATATTATCGTACATAGAAGATGCGTCCTGGGAGAGTACAACTTATAATGTATCATACTTAAATACTTTGGTAATGTGAGCTATATTTGAAAGGTTTGCGATTTAGTAAAATACATATTTTTGATTGAACTACATTTTTTTTGAGTAAACTCAAGGTGTGATAACAAATCATAAAACTTGAGACTATAATTTCAACGTTGAAAGTACCCTTCCATCTTGAGTTCTTAATAACTGAAATAAAATAAATAAATAGCCCATTTTTTCTGAACTAAAAACTTCTACACTACATATATTTTCTTATACACTATACAATTATAAATAAATATAATACAAACTTAATACTAATTACTTATGTAATGACGATTCGAAAGTGCTACTAAAAGTAGTCTAATTGAATAAATAAATGTTTGAATGTTTGAATAACATGGCAAATATAATTAAAGTGAACGAAAATAAAAAAAAGTACAAACGCAACGGTATGCCACCCTGTATGTTCGCGACCAAACACTAACCCCAAATAGAAATAAAATCGCTCATTCTTTTGGGTATTTTGTAAAAATAATTTAACTTATAAATATAATAATATTATAATATATTTAATAAAATATTAATTTTTCAACATATTTCATGTACCTACAGAAAGCGACCGATTACATTATATTTTAGTGTTCCATTATATAAACCTCGTTCATCCTGCTTCTCAGGTTATTAAAAATAGCAATTTTCAAACTAAAGGTTATTTATTTATTTTAAATTCTATGCATTGAAAGATAAAACGATATCAACTGTACATTTTGAACGTGAGTTTAAAAATTAGGTTTAAATTTAAATAAGTGGTGAGGCTAAATTAATAACACAAATTCACTCTTTACACCTGCCAACTTGTAAACGGGTCGAGATAAAACCAACCAACCTATTTTTAGTCCCTTATGCTAATGTACTGAATTACGAGCCTTTTTTCAGTAAATATTTTCAAACGAATAATCATTTATTTTCAGTCTTCACTTGAATATTTAACTTGTTATGTAAGTTTCAGTTTATTAATAATCTATTTTATCTGGTAGGTACTACTTTATTACGCAGTAGGTGAACCGACGGCAAAGTCGGTCTAGCCGTTCCCTGACTATGGGAAATAGGGACTCATTTACGGAGATAATTACATCAACCACGTATTTTACGCTACATTTGATATATATATATATATATATATATATATATATATATATATATATATATATATATATATATATAAGATTATTTAATTAGTTACATATTGTTAAATTTAATAAACAATAGCTACTTTGTTCATTAACAAAAACTGGTCTAGACTTTAGAACAACACAGCCTTTCATTGCCATCACAACAGAATGGTCCCTTTCACGTTATTCCTATATACAGGCCCTACTAATTACCAAGCGAAAGCCGTTACTAGCCGTATTGTTATTCTATCACAAAGCACGAATGATCAATTGTATATAGATCAGAAATTATAGACTAATTATTGCATAAATTACGCTGATCTACGGTGAGCGAATAACTACTAAATTAGTGAGGATACATGCAATATGCATATTACATTATATTATGTAATGCGTTGGCTGCATTTCGTGTTGGGTCTGCATAAGATTAGATGTCGTAGTTGCATTTATTGTTAGAACTATTAAAATTTTATTTAAAATATAGAGCTAGTTTTGTTTCACCTGGAGTTGCTTATACATTTTTTATTACCTAAAACCAAGATCAGATTTTTATTTGTCTCTCGAAAAACCACCGTCTTTAGTCTGGTCAGCGTTTTAAAATTCAAAACTTTTGATAAGTTAAAGTAACTTACATTAAAAGCCTAAAAAAGATAAAAAAAATAAAAAAAAATTGCTAGATAAACGTGCATTATTACTATTTCCCTTTTTCACACAACATAATCGATAAAACAATTATTAAAAGAAACATAAGAATTTATAAGTTACTAGCTTTCCGCCCGCGGTTTCGCCCGCGTTTTCAGAGAAGATTTCCGGGAAGATTTTCCGTTCCCGTAGGATTTCCGGTATAAAACCTATCCTTCTATTCCTATGTCCTTTCTCGGGTATCAAAATATATTTATACCAAATTTCATGGAAATTGGTTCAGTAGTTCAGGCGTGATTGAGTAACAGACAGACAGACAGAGTTACTTTCGCATTTATAATATTAGTATGGATTTACATATTGTTAATCAAGTCAGCCTTGCATCTGTCTTGATTATAACAATTGTGGTTAAGCGTGACATAACTATGTTTACGTTTGTTATGATAATAATTATATAAACCTAGGTTAGTTAAAATCTAAACCGCAAGATTCAAGTCATTACTAACAATATATTTTATTTCTAATAAATTAAATATATTTAAAGACACATATATTTTTTTAAACTCGTTTTAAACTCGTTTGCCAAATCCAAATGGTTATGCGCTGCACCTTCAGCGTGAATTCGAATATTACTTACCATGTTGACGACACCTTACTACAGAAATTTATAGAATAATTTCGTAATCTTTCATCATTCGAAAATCATGCATTGCGATTTTTGATGCTTATTCATAAAAAAGTATTTTTCGTCAAAGACACAAGAACTAATAAAACAATATATACAATTATACAATAACAAATTATACAATTTTAAAAATGCTCATAAACGTCCTAAAGTTTGAATCTGCGTTTCACTAAAACCTTTTTCTTGACACGTACGAGTATTTTACGATCAGCACCGCTACATAAATATTATCTCAAATTACACAGGTTTTACTTAAAACTTATTTATGTGACGGAGAACGCAATTATATGAAGAATTCGCATATGAGCTGGCTTCTAGCCAAACCGCAAGGAACCTACTATTTATTTACCTTCTTCCTAATGATGCCACTGTTCTGTTGCAGGTCATGAAATATTTATAGAACGTTGATCAGAAGGCAATTGGGAGGTCAATACGTCGTTGCATACTCAAGATTATTGCTAATGACGGCTTTTTCTCTACGACTTTATTTTTATAATGTGAGGCGCTTTATTTCACACTATGAGTAGAATGTCTTTGCTATATAAACGTGCGAGAGTCGTATTCTTATGAAACAACTGTTATTATTAAATTTGGCACTATTTTCTAGAGAGAATTGTCTACATTTAAAACGGTAAAATTTAAACAGTATACCTTTAAATAATGTGGGCTTATAACATTATAAACACTGAATTATCTCTGAACAAATACCTAAATGTATGCACTTAACTAATTCGCGCGCCGTCTCGATAAGGTTTAAAATACGTTAGTTAGGGTGTCACAATGGGACTAAACGGTTACAACAAATGTGGTAATATTGTAATAGTATTCTGACAGCCCTAACACTGCGATGAAACAGTTTGTTGCGTGAAAATATTCTTGCCTTTATTATATAAAAATTTCATAAGTTATTCATATAAGTTTGTATTCAAATATCAGTTGCTGTTAGATAGTTTGATTATAAACTATACGAATATTATAAAAGTGAAAAGTTTGAACGTGCTACTCTAAAACTACTGTTTCGAATCTAAAAATTCATTTTGTGATGGATATTCCATATATGGAGGAGGGCTAAAGGCTATAATATAACATCATGCTTTGATCAATAGGAGTGGAGAAACAATGAACAAAAAATATTCGTTTTGAGAGCAGACAAAGTTGCGTAGGTCAGGCCCATAGAAATCTAAATAACAAGACACATAGAAGGGCTATAATGTCATAATTCGTATGAAAACCGCTGTCGCCAAAATCAACACATTCAAACCGAAAGCTAAACTGTACACACAAGTAAACTATGCCTTTTATTGGACAACTTGATTTTAGTGAAAACTAACTTATTTTTTAAATTAAGCATTTGAATATGTATCCTAACGCACGAATTTACGGTTTATTTTAGAATAACATCCCTAAGTATATGAGACTTTTTGCTCCAATACGAACAAACGTGATAATAAGAATGGTCGACTGTGTCATTCATTGTTATTTCGATTACTATGGTGACACTCGTAATACTTGTAAATATTCTATAATTTTAAGGAAAAACGGCATTATTTCTAAAAAAAAATATTTTCCGATGAAATATTATTCCTTTATAAGTATAATTACAACTTGTGGAAGAATTTCCGCAATGGGAATTGCTGAAACACACCATGTATACACTCATACGTCTCCAGAGCAACTGAACAGTGACGAATGCACTGGTGATGTGCAAATCACCTGAGTGGCGACAAGGTCACGCACGCTTACGACTTCTAGTGTCTTGTTATTTAGATTTCTATGGTCAGGCCATATTTTGGTGTTCCAAAAAATAACGAATGAAATATTTTTCTACCAATATTTAAGTACCTAATGCAGAGAGGCTTTTAAGATAAAATAAAGTTCAATAAGTTGACATATAGGTACTTATTATATAAGAGAAGTGCTAAAATACTAAATTTGTGTAGGAGTATATTTTGTGATCTTAAATTCTTAAAAAAATGTACTATGATGATACGGCCAAATTCTGAATGATTTATTCCTGTAGATACGTTTTTCGAATGTTTTCCATTAATCTACGTAAATTTGCATGAAGCATATCTAAAGATACGGAATATTTAGAAAAAGGAAGATAATTTTATGAGGCCGTACAAGTAACCGTACAAATGAATAGATGAAGCTATACATATTCCTGTTTCAGAAGAAAAGAAGAAAAATACGTACAAATTATTCTTAACATTTGCACCAGTATAAAAATGATGCATATTTATTGTATTGATATATAAACATAGGTATAAGTCTGTGCGTTGATTATCTAAACTTATCTAGCCTCCTAAAAAGACGTAGAAATCGTTCTTAATTACATTTAAAATCCGTTGATTGGAAAATTAATTACATGCAATTCAATTTCAACGTAGTTGGGAGAAGACAGGTTTTGGAACATGTGACAGGTGAATTTGATATAGAGCCGACGCGGACGGAGTGACGGATTGACGATGCTTCATTCACAGCGGTCTTTAAATCGTATGGTTATTAAGGCTTGATTGTTGAATTAATTGTTATGAACAATATGTTTGGTAAAGAGCTTTAAACATTTATAGAACGTTTCAGTGTGTATTATATTACTAGCGGACCGCCCGCTAGTGTTGTTGTATATGTAATGTTGATAGATTTTAACATTAATTTATCATTCCTTCGTGATAAGATAATAATATAAAACGGAAATTATTTGTGTATATTGGCGCTATGAATTTGGAATTTAATTTCCCTTCTTGTTTAATTAAGGTAGCATCTAATTTAAAATAACAGTTTCATTAATAATAATAACCGTACTACAAAATTATAGTAGTTAATCATTTGGTTCTTATCTCTTATCTCGTATCCAACATACTCCTTCCAAAGTACATACTATACAGGTACTTTCATGTTAAAGGAACACTTTGAAAAACTAACATCCCTTTTCCACCAAAAAAATACCATCGTATACCACTATTACAGCTTAACCGCAAAAAGTTCAAAAACGGTCTCACGACAGAAATATTTTCCAGGAAGTATTGCGAATTATGCAAAAGATTAAACACAGCGATCGCCATCTTGCTACAAAAAAGACGTAAACACTAGTAGACACTTACTGCAGTAATATCGCAACTTGTATTATCTTTCATAATATCCCGGGCTCGGCGCTGCAATACTTTTGTGTTGGAAACTTCTTTTAATCTCCTTTTAATGAAGTTACAGGGCTCTCTGCAGGTACGGTACTTGAGCAAACGAATCCGTTTAATAAGAGAAAATACTGAGATAAAGCTATAATTAACTATCTTTCTATTGTAGAACGATTATTTAAAATTTTATAAGTGGAAGCTTAGCTGACGCAGCCTTTGGTATTTAATAAATTTCTACTTAATATTCAAGAGAAACTTATATTATTCAAATAACAATGCAATTACTATAAAGGTGCATATTAATTATCGTACGGTGATTTTAATGGACATATTGTAACTCAATACACTATTTGTAATTTTGATAATAATATTATGATGTTCTATTCATTGGATGAATAGGTATAAATATCATACAACAAATAATGCAAGACGATACGTACATTCATCAAAAATTTAACTACATTGTTGTTTATTCTTCATTTTGGGAAACAAACACAATGTAACAAAAGTATTTTCATAAACTACTAACATTTAAACATGTAAGCATTAAAATATTTCAAGTTTACGAAGCGATTTTCTATTTAACAAAGTCCGCTTAGTGATTCAATTTGAAAATAATAAACAAATAGAAAAATCTTTAAATAAGAACGGGAAGAGAATTATAATGGAACGGAACGGAAGGAATTCAATTGCTAGACCTGGTAAATCTAACGAAGACTAACTAGGACCAATAAAATACTGGTTCTTAGCGAAAGAGCCATTAAGTTCGTTTAAAGGTCATTAGAGTTTTTCCTTTCTAACTGCAGGAAACAATTGCCGAAAGTTCCCTGAATAGAAAACGCACAATATATTTTTAAATAGAGTTTTGTGAATAGTCATGATTATTATCATAATTCAATTGAGCTTTAAAGGAAAAATATGAATCGTTTAACTTAGAAAATGTAAAATTATGCTAGCTCAACTTATACGATTGAGGTTTCATATTAAACCTCAACTTTTAGAATATGCTTGTTCCATCTGCAGTTACTATAAGATTATGCATGCCCGGTCGATAAAAAACGTGGTATTTCAAATCATAGATAAAATACAAAGCATCGAAGCCGTTAAAGAAGCAACCAGTAGTGCTAGATTAAACCACAAATATCTTAATCTCTTCGTAAATGATGAAATAATATTGCCACGGCATGCTTTAAGTTCATACGTCGTGCTCCATAAAAAAAAACGGGATACCAAACCAAAAATGGAAGCTACCAGAAGTAACAGATTAAACCAGTAATAACATTCTTGCATTAAATACTTAAATACAAATATTCAATCTCTTTGTAAATAATGAATAACAGCGCTGCTTTAAGGTTATGCGTGTTCCGTCGATAAAAAGTCAGGATTTCAAACCACAGATACAACGCAGAACTCGGTAGCATGGAAGCCATTAAAGAAGTAGTAGACTAGTGAGATAAACGGTTCGTCCAGGGCCATACATCAGCGATGACGTCATGCGGGCGCCCCTGATAAGAGCTAATAATGGGATCTTTTATTTTACTGCTCGGTTTCACATGTCCGTGCTCGTTCGATTGTTATATATTGTGAATGGATTTTGACGCTATTTGTTCAGATTTACTGCTAAGAATTATAAGGGGTGTTTTTCGATTTGGTGGTATGCTTTGAAAGATGGCGGGATTAGAGTTTATTAGATGAGAAAAGGACGTTCTATATTTTACTGCAGGATTGGGAAATGGTGCAACGTTTTGAAAAAAAGGTCGCTTAACCAAGTGTGTGTAGGAATATGTTTGCAGGTATATTGTTAAGTTACTAGCAATTTTACCTTCTCTAAATTTTATTTACCTGGTGCTGATATTTGTTAATCGATAAATATGTCCTGTTATAAATCAAATATATTTGTATCAAAGAAAATTGTTCCATCCATTTTCCAAAGCAAGTAGTTAATTGACGTAAATGATTTATATTTTATTTTGTCCACAGGAGCGATATTCGACCAGAACACCGAAGAAATCCAGAATGTATTCAAGTACGCGATGACGGTTCACAACCAGAACATAAGCAGCCGGCGACTGGAGCTGCAAGCGTATGTTGACGTCATCAATACCGCTGATGCTTTTAAACTCTCGCGGTTGAGTAAGTACTTTTGTTTTTGAGTACCTATGCGTAATATAGAGATGTATATTTTATAACTTTATGGTCTATACGACATTTTATTCTATTTTTTTTTATTTGTATATTTTATCACGAAAATATGGTCTTTATGGCCCTATTACTACTGATGAAATAACAGGTTGAGTACGAGTGTAGTGTAGAGTACGAATAATATATACAATTATATTACTTGACTAAAATAAGTGTATTTTTTATTTTTGTATTCAATCAATAATTAAGAAGCAAATAATACATACAATAAAAGAACAATATTTACTGACTAAAAACTAGAAGAAGAAAGAAATACTAAATCAATATTCACTGAGGTAAATTTGTAAAGCGATTTGAATTTTCCCAAGAAGGTTTGACCCGGCGGACCCACACCTATGACCTAATATGACCACGGCGGTCAAATGATCTAAAATAGCAGCATAGCAGTGTATTGAAAGACAATTGAGACATTGTATCGTTATATTGAGAATAATACGACATACGTTTTCAAACTACAGAATGTATAATCCAAATTATTATGTATTGTCCAAATTAATTCTAGTTACGCAATAAAGGATTGTCACAGAATTCTAGAATTGAAAAGATATACTTTTACATTTATTTTCATACAATGGACAATTTGAAACAAAGAAATACGCTAAATAGTCAGAATAATTCAAAATGAGTTCTGCGTTTAATGGTAACTTGTAATTTAAACAGTAGCATTTGGCTACTGCTGCAATGTTTTGTCGTTCTTTTTAGGGTACATTATTTTTGATGTTTAGAACTTATTATGACGCTCTAGTTTATTCTATTCCACTAAATTGTTTCGTTTAATTGATGTTAATTACCGGTTCTTCTTCTAGAAACTGCTTTCCGAATCGGTGGTGAATGGTAAAACTATATTATTATGATGTTTTAAAAGTGCTTCTAGAAGTCTAATTCAATAAATAAATGTTTGAGTTCAGTTTGCCTTATTGCTTTAGCTGTTTTATTATCTCTTTGTATGTTTATCCATTTTATTCTTACCTCTGTTATTCCGAAATAAACACTATATTAACTCGAAAATGTCAAAACACTCCCAGATTTCGTTTCTAAACTGGAAATACGCTTTGTATTTTTATTCGACCGCAATATCAAGCTGCGAATAAAACGAAACAGAGCATGGAATTCTAACAATTTTCCATTGTTTCTGGTGACGTTCTTGTTAATTGTATTCAATTGTTTCAACTATTTCACGATCTGTGCAAGTTAGTGTTATAAATGAATAGTTTGTTTGAAATGTTGTCCCACAGTTTATTCAATAAACGGACAGTTCTATTGGAAACAATCAAGGATTCTTTTTGCTTTTTGTGAAAAACAAACCATACAACCTGCTCTTTCATGTACGAAATAAGATATTTATCAATAATGTAGTTAATATCCTCTTTGAAAAAATATCGTATCTTAGAGCAAAATCTTCGTTGCCGCCGAGCACAGAATTTCTCTTAATAAAATAGGAAATAACGTTTCATTTTGAGGAACTAAAGTCTCTGTCAAAGTCTGGAGTGAGAATGTAGAGAAATCGGTTGTTATTGTAACCTAAGATTTGACATGACTCCTATAAGTGAACAAACACCGACCATTTCATCATAATTGTTAGTTTATTAGACAGGAGTTCAAGCAAGAAGCAGTTATATCAAAGAAATTGCATGCGAATCGAACATATTATAATTAAATGCATGCAATTTCACCGATACTGATCGAAGTGATATCTTACAAATACCGCAGACATGGTGAATAATATCCTGACAACGGGCATCATGTTTGAGAAATATCCAGTTTCGCAAAGAAGCAAATATTGCGACGCTAACGAAACCTTACAAAATTAGATGGAAAAATAAATATGTACCCTTTGGAACGGAAATTTACGTCCGATAAATATTATAGATAATCAAACACCTACAAGGTACGTAAATTGAAAATGAATGCTCATACAATATACAGCCATTTGTGTGCGGCGTCGGTCGTTAAAAATTCCAAGGTAATTTTTAGGTAAGAATACGTTTTCTTGCACACTTTGTACATCACACGAGGTACTAAAGAGCTCTAAATTTACATACACAAAACTTCGTTGCCTCAGGAGTTATTTTATACGAGGAAAGAACGTCTTTGAATTTCAACTTCCAAAGTACACCTTGGGTCGATGTTATGTTTTCATAACGTGTGTTTGATGCAATTTTGTATAAACTTGTTGTGGTTTTACCAAAAATAATACGGTGAGAATATATTTTATTACTCAACAATGTTTTAAATGAACTTATACAATAATTATATA
Organism: Colias eurytheme; assembly: GCF_061535395.1. Classification (NCBI taxonomy): domain Eukaryota; kingdom Metazoa; phylum Arthropoda; class Insecta; order Lepidoptera; family Pieridae; genus Colias; species Colias eurytheme. The sequence continues at coordinate 4,473,127 of NC_142980.1, forward strand.
GTGAAATAGGTGGTCGCACTGACTTACAAGGCCACACTGGTATACAAGTGGTAATTTATCAAAAAGCCTCACAATTGGGCAATTTGCTTTATCAAAGAGCCAATAAAAAAAGTAAAAAAAAACATCTGAACCATCCAACAAAAGATACCAAAAAAGCTGACACTTCTCGGAGACATGAAACGTATCGCAGCTCGTTTATTTCAATGCGTCCAAGATACGACTTGAAAACCAGAAAGAGCCGGCAACATATTTCGTATCTCTGGAAAAAGTAATTCCTAAATACCATAGTAAAAAGAGAGAAGTAGGTCAACTCCCGGCGATTAGGAGCCCACGATACCTAAATTCGTGAGGCGCAGGGTTGTCATTTTGTCACATTGATATTTTAAAATATATAATTATTTTGTATAAACAAACACCGACCACTCACAGCAATGGCGCGGTCCTCACGAGACTTGTACCACAGAGGGAATCGAGGCGCGTTGTGTGCGTGCGTCAAGCATGCGTACGTACATGAACGGGGGCGTGGTCACTCCGCGTACATACAAACTGCGCGATGTACTTTTGTTCCAAGATAACATACTTCTCTCTTTTTACTATGTAAATACTGACGCGGAAATTAAAAGGAGGAACAAAAGCAAATCGCCCGTAAGAGGATGAAGGTGGAGGCGTTATTTGTCCTAATGATGGGAACTTTCTGCTATTTCAACGAGGCACAATATAAGAATGCTTCCCTCAAATCCACTGAAAGGGGCCGTGAATTTTTTATTTGATCGCTAACTTTCTCGCCCGTTTATTGTTCAGGTATAATTTCTTGCTTTAACCAGACAGTCGCTGTAAAACAAAAAGAGTAAAATACGTATGTTACAATTACATGAAGACTGTTGGTATGAGGTTCATAAAGTAGGCTTAATTAAATATGTTTTAAAGTCGTCCTAGTTTTGTAGGAATAACAAATATAAATTAGTAGGTGTAGTTTATTACTTTCTGTTGTTTTCCGACTTCTGATGGGTATTAAGTTTTTTTTTAAATACTTGTATACTACTTATTATCTTCATAAAATATTTAGATGGCCTTTATTTAATGTCTAGCTTTGCTTCGCTCTTTCGAAGCTCAGAAGTTTAATGTACTCAAAAAAGTAGCCTATATTCTTCATCATAGTTTCATCTATAAAATTCGTTTGGACATTCAAGCGTGTGCATTCAAATCAGAAATAAAGTTATTTAATTCAACAAGATTTCCATATCTCCTTTCTATACGATGTCAAGTATGAATTATAAATAAATGTATTTAAAATTGTAAAGGCAGTTTATATTAATAGAATTTCTAGGTATTTTCAAATCGGTCTCTCGGCTCTTTGTAGAAATGCAAATGGCTATACTATCATGAATGGTATCACCGCTGCCGACGACGGACTCTTATCAGCCAACTTGGCAAATATTTATATGGAGAAAATACTTGGCTTATAGTATCGTATTAGATTATAATATTTCATATGAATTTAAGTTTACTATTAGCGGATAGATTATGAGTATCAAGGGCGTATTTCTACCTTTCAAATCGTGTATGTAAACAATTATTTAGTTCTGGATTGATAAACATATTGGCTCTGAGTTCAGCATTAAATTTTACAATCTAATAAAAATTGTACTTTCATTTATTTCCCGAAAAGAAGGAAGTTTATTTTGTAGCCTACTTTTTAATATATTTTGCTCATAAATCTCCGCAGCTTCCCAATTGATAGTCATTATTCTTTTTTGTTTCTCGTGTTGCGGTCTTATTTGGAAATTAAATAGAAAATCGAGGTATTACGAATAAGGCCCGATTTTTCAATGGTTGGATAAAACTTATTCGTCGAATAATGTATAAAACTACCATTTTAAAAACGTATTTTAATTGCCCGTATTTGACAGTTTACGTGACATTTTAATATCATCGTGTAATACTTTATTGGACGGATAAGTTTTATACAAGCATTGAAAAATCGGCCCGTCGAGCTTAATATACACAATTATTATTAGATTTTAACTTTATTGAAGTGAATCCTCTGAAGCGCGTTGAGAGTAAAATTTAAGGTCGCGTCTATACCGTCACGTCATTGAGTAAGGCGACGATTTTGGTATTTTTGAATCTTGAAAAAGAAGTTTCACTTCTGTCACGTGTGATCGGTACACACGCTCTTTTTATCAACACCACGTTTTCACTTGTAATTACGTACCTACTAAAGATTCGTAAAATGGTTGGGGATGCTCTTTGTGAAATTTAAGCTAAATTTAAAAACTACATCACTTTGATTTCGGAACCTCAGTTTAAACTAAGCTTCAGAGTTAAATACCCTTCACAATGGAGAGATCTGTGTTAAAACCGTTCCAGGAAACCCGGCTAAAGAAGACAGAAGTTTAATGTTCAAATTGAATAGTATTCAACGTGTTTATTATGTGAAATGTGCTAACTTACTTGTTTTATAGACGGTCTATTAACGCGGCGTATAAGATTTTAATTTGAATGTGTCGTTCAGCGATTATTAGGAAATTATATATACATTACTAAAGTTTTGCAACGTAACATACTAGTATTCGTGTGGATATGATTGGTTTTTAACCGACTTCAAAAAAAGGAGGAGGTTATCAATTCGGCCGGTAGGTACAAATATTTTTTTTTTCAATCATCAATGCGCATTTTGCTTATCTTTCTCTAAATTGGAACGTACCATAAGATAATTTATTATGTTATAATATTAAATTTATTATGTTATAATATTAGCTTTTACAAAGTAAATGATTTATTTTTATTCAATGTTAAGTCACTTTTTGTTACCATCAAATAAGGATTTATTTGAGAAAAATATAAATCAAATTACACCACAGAAAAGTGCTTAATGAACATTTTATTTTTATTCGAGGTTCTTGTATAATAATCATGGATTCTGGAATTTACTAATCCCCAAAGATTTGTGGTGTCTTAAATTAATGGAAGGTTATTTTCTTTATAAATTATAAACAAAAGTGACAGATCAACGTTACTTTTAAAGACCTATTTATTAGTATTAGAAACTAAAGGTTAAAATCAATATAATATAAAACTAATGAATTTAATCATGTGCTAACAACATAAATGAACTGTGTCGGATCAACGCAGTATTGGAAAATCATCACTATCAAATGTTTTTATTGTTTCAGTAATTATTGTTTTAATGCATTTGTGTTGTGTAATGAACTTATTATCGTACTAATCCTAATTTGCAAAGATTTATATATCATATAAAGTGTACACACAAGAGCCTTTTTTTTATAGTGGGGAAATCTTCCAAAGATACCCACGGCCCCCGGGGAAGGAGTCGTGGGTTATGTCGGATTCTTACCGACTAAAACCCCACTGTATTCCGTCGAGCCGCTTTAATGATGGGGCCGCGGGTATTTGTTAGAATTCTTCCGCGACCCCCTCGGCGGCAGCCCATCTCCAGGCCAGGCGCAAGCCAAGAACAGGAAAGACACACAAGAGCCTACGAAATGTCTTTCCAATACAAACAGGTGTTAAAATTTTAATTTCTATATCTTTGCACCTCGGGCGCTTGTAATTGTACCCTAAAGTAATTATCTTAAAAGCCTGTCACTGGGGCTAAATTTAATGAACTCGAAAATAAAGTGAATTGTCTTAAATTTAATCTGGGTGGAAGTTTTTTGTGTCCAACGCAAATACGTGGTATTCACCCAGGCACGTTTTAACGTCTTCGTTCCTTAAAAAAGCTTTATATAATCTTTAGCGACTTTATTTCCATTATCTGTGCTTTACATTCAGAACTGGGTGAAACTCCGAGTTATAATTATGCAAATAACATTAGCGTTTCGGCTTAAGATTATTAGCGGTTTACTTTAATTGTGAGCGCTTCAAGTTCATCACTCAATATGGGCTAATCTACGCTTTGTGGACTGTGTGAGATTCAATGTATTAATTTATACATTTGAATATGTGTATTTAGATGTTTTATTTTTTAGGGTTCCGTAACCAAATGCTAAAACGGGACCCTATTACTAAGACTTCGTTGTCTGTCTGTCTGTCTCCAGGCTGTATCTCATAAGCCGTGATAGCTTGAAAGCTGAAATTTTCACAAATGATGTATTTTCGTTGCCACTATACTAACACGTAGTTCAGAATACTTCGTGCACGAGTCCGACTCGCAGTTAGCCGCTTTTATTTCTTTAACAACATCGATAATTATATGAATTAATTAGGTCTTTTTGGAAAGCGAGTGTACCGCCATTTTCTTCGAGCCACGTCCACACAGGACGAATTGCCTCGCGCGGTATATGCTTTTCCAGGCTGCTTGCTCTGTGTAGACCCGTCTCATAAATCTAAGTAATTCTTAGGATCGTTTTGAAATAAAAAAATAAAATTTATTTGGCATAATTCCAAGAAAGTATAGAATGAATTACCAATTTACCATTAATTCATTTATTAAAATGCAATGGGCGTCTCCCTCGTCATCATACGCTTTTTTATTAAGTTTTATAATAGTTTTAAAACTGTTACATTTAAATGTAAACTTATAATGTTTATGTTACAATCCATCATAAAAGCGGTATTTGTATAACCATAAGAGAGAATATAGTAAAAGTATGCATTCACCCATTCCCATATTATAACGTATCTAATACTTACGTAGGTACGTAATATACGTTATCTAATACATGATAACATTGACCAGCACATTATAGGTGACCTCTTCTATACAATTCCACCCTCAGATGGATCTAAAGTGGGACGCATTCTAATTCACTTTGCGACAATAGGATCACCGCCAATGTCTAACTAAACAAGCAACGTTGCAGCAAAAGTTCAATCTAACACTGATGAGTTTCAACCGACCACAACATATTTAATCCACACCTATTTTGCATAGACCCATATAATTCGAATATGTATTTGTAAATTGGAAATACGTGATATTAATGGTTACGAACCGAAACTGCGTCATTGGAGAATATTACGCAAAATTTTGTTAAAGCGTTCGTTCGTACGTAAATTATAATATGGATTTATTTGCTGTGGCAATTTCCAATTCAAATAATACGGTTTAAATACACGACTTTTAATGGTACTACCTAATTTGATTATGAATCTTTGTTTGTGCTGTTTAGTTTGGTAATGCATAACTAAAATTATTAAGTGAATTTAGAATTTAATTTACTGATGCTATTTGTGAACTCGTGATTATTACTGTGTTCCTATGAATAGGTGGTCAATTTAATACCTATTTCTCTGTAGTCCATGATCAGTAATTGAATTTTTGCTTTGAATTTAAATTAATTTGAAAATTTTAACAGAGGATTTTTTTTTTTTTAATTATGACTAAACTATGATGTGAATGTTGAATTCAAGTTTATTGAATAACCCAAACTTTAACTTTTAGGTATAACAGTAAAACTAAAAAGTTATATTTTATTAAACACAAGTATTAAGATTTATAATGATAGATAGATAGGTATATAATATACTGACGCAATTAACTGTTATTAATTTAAGATTATTTGCTATTGATCTGAACGAAAATTATATCAGTTAGCAACGTCACATTGGTATGTTAATTAAATTACTAGCGGTCTCTGTGAACTTTCTTAATATAATATACAAGGTTAGTTACCTTTAATTCCCTCTTCTTACCTTGAGAAATGAGTACCTACAGTAAAAGTGCCTAATTATCTAAAATTCCAAATGATACTGTTCGCGTTATGATCATAATATGATATAGGTACTTAGTTTAAAAAAACACGCTTTAACGATCGAATAACAAAATGAAAAAAAAATATTCTTATGATAAACTATTGAAATAATTATTGTATTGTCACTAATCTTATATATAAAAATGAATCGCAAAATGTGTTGGTAAGCGCATAACTCGAGAACGGCTGAACCGATTTCGATAATTCTTTTTTTATTATGTTCCTTGAAGTACGAGGATGGTTTTTATGTAGAGAAAACGTAAATATTATGTACCACGGGCGAAGCCGGGGCGGACCGCTAGTCTTCTTATATATAAAAATGAATCGCAAAATGTGTTGGTAAGCGCATAACTCGAGAACGGCTGAACCGATTTCGATAATTCTTTTTTTATTATATTCCTTGAAGTACGAGGATGGTTTTTACGTAGAGAAAACGTAAATATGTACCACGGGCGAAGCCGGGGCGGACTGCTAGTGCTTGATAAATTAATGTAGGTAAACAAAGTTCAAATTAAATTTCTCTGTTAAAAGTGAGTCAAATTCGAGTCTAAAGCAATCGATTACACTCGGTTCCATCCAAACATACAGGTAGAGCTTAGAAACAACAAAGCTATGCCAAGTAATATAGTGTTATAGAGCAATAAGCATTCCTTAAAACTTTCACAGTATAGTCACCTTAAAATACATGTCTGTGATAATCACGTATAGTATACCCGTACTTAAAAATGACACTAGCTATGTAGCATTGTGCATAATAAGTAATAACTGTAGTCAGTTAATACTCATAATGCTAAACAACACTTATGGAATTTAATTAACGCCGCGTGCTAACAATGTAAGCACAATGTTCGATTATCTCTGCCTAATGTAATGAAGTTAGCAATTAATTTCACCATTTGTCCACAGTCTGCACCCAGTTTGCCCGGGGCGTGTTCGCAATGCTTGGAGCTGTGAACCCGGAATCGTTTGATACCCTACACTCCTACACTAATACCTTCCAAATGCCCTTTGTTACGCCGTGGTTCCCGGAAAAGGTACGTTTATTCGTAAATTCTAGACGTAAAAATGTGTGATGTACATTGTACAATGTACATGTGTGTTATCTGTTGATTTGTAAAATTTGTTCTCAGTTATCATGCTGCAAAATATTTTCGATATTATTTTTGTATTTTTTTAAATTATTCTGTAGGTGTTTTACGAGGTTGTCATCCAAACTACACAAACCAAACTAACTTTATAAAAATATAAAACACGTTTCAACAGCAATTATTATTAAATAGGAAAAGTTACTTAAGGAACTTAACAGATTTATATTAAAACGTGTTTACCAAACTTCTATATTGAAAGTTCTTTAAAATTATTGTTTTGACCTTAAAATAAACGAAGAACAGCAAAAGTTTCTACAATAAATGTTTATAAACAAACTTGTTTAAACATGCCTAGTAAAATAATCGTAATATAATTCCAATGAAATTTCCGTTTCCATTGATGAGTATAAATGTGCTGTCGAAGTTAGATATTTTCGCTGACAATCGCTATTCCTGATTCGTTTCCGATCCCTAAGGCAGAGGCTCTATGGAGCAGTAGATAGACGTGATAATCTGGTTTACGGCACCAAGAACAAATTAAAAAGTAGAACACTTTTTAAATTGTTCAATTTCAAGTTCATCTTTACGTAGAAATTTGAAAACAATCGGCCGCCATGTTGTGACGTCATAGCTGTCACGAAGGCACGGTGGACGCATAATGTCATAAGAAGGTCTTGAAATCATTTCAAAGGACAGTTGACAGAATCACCGACCTACGTTCTTGTTTGCTTAAGTAGATCATAATTCTTATTAAGCGTATGAAACTATTTTTGGTATATTTCAGTACAATCTTTTTTGCATATCTATAAAGTTTATAAAAGGATATATTTTCTTATTTTATTATTATCATACATCCTACTTATACTTTACTACGAAAAACCCATAAAATCAAAGAAAACCTCTAATAGACCGGACTCTCAGTGGAGTTTCGTTTGCAAAAATCGCGGACCTAAATCTGACTTCTGATATATATTGTATAGATCCCAGACATCCTATAGACAGATGTTGCCAACCAGTTTTGTGGTCCCCCTGCCCGCACCCCGGTAATTAAATATGGCATACAAAGAAAAAAATAAAAATTTCCAAAACATGCCGTGTGGGGTATCAAATGAAAGAACTTATTGAGTAGATCACGAATATATAGCATACTATATACATTTCTTATACTTTCTCTAAGATTTTTTAGAAAATTTACGAAAATGGTCCATTTTTGAGTTAACTTTAAACCACTATAGATTGAAAACTCATGAATATATTTTTTAAATTATTATTTTAAATAATTAACAATAGTCCATTGTTTACGATTCAATATTTCGTACAGTGAAATAGTTGCATGGGGGAGTGGGGGGAGCATTCAAAGATGGCGAGTATATTTTCAAGTTCATATAGTATATAATTATTTTCATCAAATCCACCACATAGCTCACTTATATTATATTACGAACTATTGAATCATAAACAATGGACTATTGTTAATTATTTAAAATAATAATTTAAAAAATATATTCATGAGTTTTCAATCTATAGTGGTTTAAAGTTAACTCAAAAATGGACCATTTTCGTAAATTTTCTAAAAAATCTTAGAGAAAGTGTAAGAAATGTATATAGTATGCTATATATTCGTGATCTACTCAATAAGCTCTTTCATTTGATACCCCACACGGCATGTTTTGGAAATTTTTATTTTTTTCTTTGTAAGTATGCCATATTTAATTACCGGGGTGCGGGCAGGGGGACCACAAAACTGGTTGGCAACATCTGTCTATAGGATGTCTGGGACCTATACAATATATATCAGAAGTCAGATTTAGGTCCGCTATTTTTGCAAACGAACATCTCCTTGGAGCCTGCTCTATAAAATAACATCTCAATCCTTACTCAAATAATCCTAACACAAATAATTAATATTCACAATTTCATATAGTACCGTGTGCACTCACACTTCCAAACTCCCAATATTACACACTCACACTTCCACAACTCACAATCATGTGTGCGTTTCTAGTTAGTTCCCGTTAACGTGTCGCGGCTGAGCTAAATCGTTTGTAACAAAAGTTACGCATAACTTCGTCGATGTACAGATAAACGTATTTAGGTATATGCACTAGGTCATAGACAAGATTAATGCACATAATATAGTGTAAGCGTTGCTTTATTAGTTGAAAGTTGGAGTAAATCCCAACATATTGTTATCATCAAATTTAACACACACAGCTTGCAGACAGTATCTGTTTTATTAGTTTTAATCTATCTCTCCTGTCTCCAAATATAAATAACAATCTCCTCCACAAAGTGCTTTCAGTAGAAGTTGCGAGCGTAACTCAGTAATTATAATTGCGTTGATAGAATCTTTGCACAAACATAATAACAGTTTCTAAATGCCTCGTGTTTTCTATTACCCATTATAGTGTACTCTGGAAGCCCAAAGTTAAACATAACTGAACCAACATTACTCAGCGTTGCTTTATCTACTCATACAGAGGCAGTGCCCTCAATAAAAGTTCGAACGCACATTTACCTCATCTAAAACACGAATTTGCAAATAGAATAATATATCTGCATTTCAAACACATTGATATTCCACCGGGAATAGCATCAATCGAAAGTTCGTTTTACTCCGCTATTAGCCCAAAGTATCGGCCAATGTAAATTCAGTGGATGTTTGGATGCGCTAACATTTCACATTAGCGCCTTCCGGGCGTAACCCGATGTTATACAGCTTAAGATTAAAATCGCTTTGAGATGCATGCATTTAATTCACGGATTACACGAGTAAAACGTTTAACAACAGTAATCTTTGTGCTTAGGAAGAAGAGTAGGTATCTATCCTGAAAAATGAAGAGATAAATCCGTCAAGTACTACAATTAATATTACTTATAACTAATTTATTTTTGAAAAATTTTACTGCATCAAGAAAAGAAGTTTCTCTTTATCAAGAAAAGCCAATATCTAGTCTAGTGCATAATACACGTAATTGTATTATGCACTAGACTAGATATTGGCTTCAGGGGACTCTTCTGTAACTAATCCTCATTATATACAGTCTCATACGGAAGCCCATTTTATATTGTTAAACGTTTGACAGTAATTGTAGACACACGTCACACGTCGCTCATCATGAAGCGGCGCCTCTTTTGCTTTCAAGAAAATACGTAATTTCAGCCCGCGAAATCCCTTCCACTGAGCATCTCTCTTTCAGTCATTAATACTTGAGTTGAATCTGTTAGATTAATGTGTAAAGCCTTTCACGAGTTGAATCTTTTGTTTTATTTTCAATAGAAATTGGACGAACCTTTTATTCGACAAGTTATTACTTCCCTGAGTCTGAGTACGAATGAATTTTTTGAGATTTAGTTAGAATTGATAAATGGTCCGTTGACGGGAGGATAATGAAGTTCGAAAGCTGTCTGCTAGTGAAATAGGTACTGAATGATTATGTTACGTTCTTTGAAACCTTGGTATATGATATGATAATATTAGCCCGGAATATTTGTGCAAGTAATCCAAAGATAATTTGTTACAGTTATTTTAAGACAAATACTACATCCTATATAAGAATGTTAAGACTATATAAGTTATATTCATTAATACAGGTAGGTTATACGATTTAATAGAAGATTAGGTACACGTTATAGTTGAGCAGAAATGTTATATTTCATTTATTTTTTATGAATTCTACATTTTCATGATTTGATGAGTACGTTGTAAATACCTGGCGAAATATCATCCAAACAAAATATACAAACATTCGAAACCAAATATCAGTCTTTCGAATTTTTCATCCGTGTGCACGGATCATTTTAAAACTAATTAACTACAGATTTCCCCAATGTAACCTAGGTAAATTAAAATATAGATTCTATTTGAAAAAATTAAACATCACACAAAATCTCTCATACCTGAACAACGTCGCGTCGCAGACATAAGCATATCAGACATAAGCGTATAATGATTTGAGTGTATTTTTATTATAATAGGTATCCTATCCTATCCTAATATTATAAATGCAAAAGTTTGTGAGGATTAATATATGTGTATGTATGTTTGTTACTCTTTCACGCAAATACCACTGAACCGATTACAATGAAATTTAGCACACATCTAGAAGGTAACTTGGATTACCACATAGGATAAGTTTTATCCCGTAAATCCCTCGGATTTTTTTTTTGAAAACGCGGTTGAAGCCGCGGGGGGAAAGCTAGTTAATATATGCTCTAATATAATGAATTGTTTCTAGGTTATTCCACCGTCTTCTGGTCTAATAGACCACGCGATCAGCATGAGACCAGACTATCATCGGGCTATCTTCGACGTCATCACACACTATGGGTGGAAGGAAATTATCTACATGTACGACTCGCATGATGGTAAGTTCATTTTATCAACTTTTATTGTATTATTAAACGAACTTAATGATTTTATAAAAGTAGAAAGAAATGGAATTGAAAATGAGAGGAATATTTCATAATAAATAAATAAAATAAAAATACTTTATTGTACGATGCACGCAAAAATAACATTTACAGAAATAAACTTGAAAAAAATGTACAATTTGGCGGCCTTATCGCTTAAAAGCGATTTCTACCAGGCAACCTTGATAAAAAGGAAAAAATTAATCATAAAAATATTTCGTGATATTATAATATCTAGTACATAAATAGATCATATTAGCTCGGAATATTTAATTATCATTAAACTAAGATATTAGTATGTATAGTAAGTATGTATCTTTTTAATTAGGTATATCGTTTTAAGATGGAAAGCATTTCAAGTACATATTATGTAATTCATTTCTAGTGTAATTAATATTTATTTATTTAATTCTAGAAAAGAAGACTTAAATTACCTTAACGTAATTATATTTGTGGAATTAAAGAAGAATCTGTAGCTTCCTTAAGATGAAGATGAGTCTGTATATTTTATATTTTAAATTTGTGCTAGAAACTTCATCAAAACTAAATAAGACACTTTTAGAAGTAACCTCTAACTAAATCTATAATATAAAATAAAACGCTAAATTTGTTGCTCAGCGCAAAACTCGAGAAATTCTCGTGTCACAATGTTAGTCTGCATACTCCTCCGAAACGGGTGAACCGATTCTCATGAAATTTTCTGTGCATATCGGGTAAGTCTGAGAATCGGCCAACATCTATTTTTCATATGTACCACGGGCGAAGCCGGGGCGGACCGCTAGTAAGTATATAACATTCAATAAATCATCCTTAGCGTTCTAAACAAGGAATACTGTTAAAACATATGGAATAACAAGACGATAGAAACCAGGTAAACCTCGGTCAAACACTCATTATTGAAAAGATATACCAGCAAAGAACATTGAGTCTTAGAATATTTTCCAACTATATCCTTGAAGTATATTTAAAAACATGGTCCCATTAGTGGAGGATATGAAAAACAGATTCTTGGAATAACCCAAGATAATATAAGCATAAAGTTTTATGACCGTGCACGGATTGCAACCTCTATTAAAAATGTAAGCACGTTTATTTCTGATTGTGCTTTCTTTGCATCTATGAAGAAAAACAAAGAATCTCATATTAAATATGCACCTCTCACATTAAATATGCTTATACTAGCGTTAATCTAAACAAAAATTCTAACAATAAGCTTGTTTTGTATTGTAAAACAAAAAACAGGTTTCCAAAAAACATTGAAATAACGTGTTTCATTACCTGCAATGCAATGCTAACGTGAGTTAGCATTGCATTGCAGGTAAAAGCTTTATTTGAAACTATAGCCCGGACATACATACCTACCGACAAACGGACAAACAGGCAAACAGACGAAAATTCTAAAAACTACATTTTTGGCTTCGATATCTATTGTTGATCACGCCCCAAGAATTCTTTAAAAAAATATTAAATGTATCTACAGTTTTGACTTTCCTACGATTTGATTATATGCATAGATCAAGGACGTCAACAAAAAATTATATAATTTTATAAATCCATACTAATATTATTATAAATGCGAAAGTAACTCTGTCTGTCTGTCTGTTACTCAATCACGCCTGAACTACTGTACCAATTTGCATTTGAGTTTGAGTTTGAGGACATAGGATAGGTTTTATCCCGGAAATCCTACGAGAACGGGTTTTTCTCTGAAAACACGGGCGAAGCCGTGGGCGGAAAGCTAGTACATAATATACACCGCGTATAACATCCATAAACAATTAATCTAATGATACAAAATATATTACATCCCCTATCATATACTTAAGAATATGTATCGAACAGAAACGCGGCATACCATAATTGTTAATATTATATTGTTTCAAAATACTTTACGCATAGCCAACCTAGAAACTCCAAGTTAATCAAAGATGCTCTAACTATAAGGTTAATTTGTTTGCGATATACACCTGCACCATACTTCTGCATGATTAGTTTTAGCACGAACGGTACTCCAAACTTATTCTGTTGCGAAACATCAATTATAGTATACCGATATTCTAGTAGCATTGAAAAATCGGCCCTAAATTGTTTAATACATTGATTAGACATCCATTGGGAATGTGGAATTATTTAACGATATTCTAGTAGGTTAAGGGCCGATTTTTCAATGCTTGGATTAAACTTATCCGTCCAATAAAGTATTACACGATAATATTAAAATGTCTCCTAAACTGTCAAATACGGTATGTATTGTAGTTTTATACATTATTCGACGAATAAGTTTTATCTACGCATTGAAAAATCGGCCCTAAATTGTTTAATACATTGATTAGACATCCATTGGGAATGTGGAATTACGAAGAATACAGAGATAGGATTTAGCTTTCAGTTGCACTTTCAATGCACGGCTTTGGATAATTTTGTTAATGCATTCTACATCCAATTAGGATATATAAACTTTAATGCTGTTCTAAATAGAACCATTTGCATATTGGGTGATAATATTTTTAACCAAAAATATTTTATTCCTACTATACTCAGTAAATATAAATAGATTGAAAACTTCCAAAGCTATATGTATCTTAAGGCCTATGGAGTATAGCCTAAAACATGTTCTATAAAACCTGCAACTTTAGAAGCTGACTTTTCGAAGACTAAACAGAATCCTCCATTGAATTCGGAGACGTATCGCAAAGATCAATTACTTCACTTTAAAGCGTCCCATTCGATCCCAGACTTATTACCCGACGTTAGATAAAACATACATTCAAATGTAAAGGGTGCAAGTGAACAGTGCGATCATATCTATTCAATTTATTCAATAACCTAAGTCAGTGCGAGCAGCCAGCATTTTATGTCCGCTGCAGTACAGTGCAGTATAGTGCAGTATAGTAAGTGTCCACATGCATGGCGAAACGTGTTAAGTTTCCACTCGCAAACACTTATTGTGTACTGTATTATGGCTTTGTTATAGTGCAAATTATACTTAATATGATCGTGAATTGCGGAATTTCATTCACGCAGATTTTAATATTATCTTGATTCAATAAATGTGTGCTGGGAAGGAGTTATGTACCTGTACACTGACTTTTCGTTAATAGTTTAAGAGTTACATATCAATGGTGTTTTTAATCGAGTATTTTAAATCTAATAACGTATTTTAGTATGCAGCACTAAAACACTAATAACTAATATAAAAAACTACAAATGTAGGTATATAAGACTATTATTTTCTGAAGAAAAGATTAAGTATCTGATTTAAATTAATTTTAAATACTCCAATTACGTTACGATAATTATCCACGGATATTATTTGATATTGAATAAATTATCGAAAAGCTCGTAAGCTTCATATCTTTAATTTATTATTTCACGGAATAATCAGATATCAGGAGTTAATAATTGAAATCGAATATTTCATTACTACAAATTAATTATGGTATTTTAAAAATGCGGGTTCGCGTGAAGTTTATAAAATGTATTGTCAATTTTCTCTCATGCTTTTTTGAATTATTGAGTAATATAATTAATTTTATGGCTATTAATCATGATGATAATTAAATTAAATTTTCAACATCATTGATTATTATTACAGCTTACATTATAAGATTTATACATCTTCTAATGTACAGATTTATACTCTATGTTTTAGTTTCTTTTTTTTGATACAAATAAATACCTAATAATATTATTTTTAACTTACAACAATGTTGTTTTAAAATACATAGTACAGCTTATGTAAATGTTAACTATCTCTAAATCTATAATATTACCTTTTTAACAAAAGATTATAATAAGATTATAATAATTATAAACGATTTTATTGATATTTCTGAATAAGTAGTAATATAATATTATAATATAATAATTTTAGTGCGTTATTCTACTTCTAATATCAATACCCATTCCATAATTGATAATAATACAAAAATTAATTTTTATAACCGTGCCAACCTATACAATCGAGGCATGATTTTTTGTTCAGCTAATAACACTAAAAATACGGTTACTCCGACGGAATATACAGCTATAGCTAAGTGAAATATCGTTGTATACCTAATCATTAACATCGTTCCCTCGAGCGGCATATAATACAAAATGTAAATTTATCGAAAATATCGTCCAAATATAAATTTACGGAGAGCTGTAAATTGTATTACGGAAAGTAACCTTGACGTTGAGTTGTTTTGAGAGTTCCCCCGAAATAAGAGCGAGCTTAGAAGCTTCACTAGAACAAATACCAATCAATTTTGATGAAAAATTGTTAACGACACGCCATAGATATCACAGTGTCTTCATTTGTGTCGTTTTATATAATAATTGAAATTGCCGTGTTGATTTGTTATCAATTTTGAGGCAATTTTTCGCAAAATTTATTTATAAATTGATGGAAACTTTAGGTGGAATGGTATTGTTCGATATCGTTACATTAGGTATGGTTTATTATCGTTCTTTTGAATTCAATGAAATGTGCCTGTTTGGCCTTTTTCTATTATAGAATAAAAAAATATACTTTGTATTCTTTTAGAAAACAAACCGATTATATAGTGAATGCATGCACTTTCATGAATAAAGTTTTAAATATACGAATAATGTTCAGATATATCAAAAGCATATGGGCTGAAAATCCACGTTCGCGTTCTAAGTTTGCTTTTAATCTAATTAGAGCTAGCTTTGTTTGCGATATAGAGAGAATTTTGTGGCCAGATAGTGTTGAATGTACGAACTATTTCTCAAATTGAAATGTTGCTGTAGCATTAACTTGTGGTTTAACACGGTTGAAAGAGAAATGATAATATCATGAGTAGATATAGCGCTTTTTGAATGCTTTTCCTGGAAGCATTATTTTTCGGATCGTTTGGTTTATTCTACACTTTATCTACTCTACATTCAATGTATTGAAATATTTGAGTAATTAAGGATCCTTTTTTGGTTTCTTTTGTTAAACATAAATAAATATTTCAGGACATTTTTCACACGCGCCACAATCTGATCCCATACTAAGCTCTTCACTAGTATTATGGAAACAAAATGGTTGATAAACGTACAAATAAAATTTTCAATATATACTTAATACTTATATATAAATTAATACCCAGACACAGAGGAAGCATCGATGTTCATCACACATGTTTCCCCTGGTTGGGAATCGAACCCACGACCTCTGAAAGGCAGGGTCGCTTCCAACTAAGCCAACCGACCAGTCGATATGCTGATTATGTGTGGCTTGTAAATTAATTTCTGAACTTTGATGGCGATAAGCATTTTGATCTAAAAAGAAGTCTACTAGAGATAGACACAACTGTTAAAATACAATTAATTAAAAAGTCGGTACTGTTCCTCCTGAATCAACATTACATCCGTACAAAATCATACCTCGTGTACCAAAGATTGTTTACAACGTTAATTAAAAATTCCAGAAACTTCTAAAGGGCCGTAGCATAATATTATATAAATCTCGATCAAGTTTATTATTATTGTGTGATGCCTGATCTTATTGTAATTCTGATCGTAATCATCTTAAAAAGCGTTGGAATTGTTTAAATTGTCAAGCCGCTATTAAGTTTTTGTGAAACAAGCAAATAAACGCAGAAAAAAGTATTATTCTTAAATAAAAATAGGTTAATTATTTGCATGAAAATTAGTATAAATACATTTATTTATCCAACAATAGTAATTCATTGCCCATTTGTTAAGAAACCAAAGATCTTACGGTATATAGTTTACTGTAAACGATGAGCTCAGCTGGCGAAGACGAAGGGCCTAGCTAAAGGACTATTAAGAGCTCGATATAATTTTACCCTCTAATAATAATATATTAACCTTCCTAAATACGGGTTTCGCTTCCAATTAAAATGTATCTAACCTTGAGAATTCCGGGCTTAATATTGAGGAGTAAAATAAGCAATGTTTGAAGGAAATAAATAAAATAGTCTGCCAAAAGTCTGCCAATATCAACGCTGAACGTGAATACTTGCGTAATTTATAGGCTTCTCTTTTGATTTTATTTCATTAAATATGGCCTTTTTGTACTGCACTGATGTGGTATTTTAAAAGTCATGCCATATTTTGTATATGAAACGAAATAATATGCTACAGTTGATGTGAAGGTATTCCCAAATCGGGTAATTATTCGGCCGATTTCAAAAGTTCTTTTTATCAAATTATTGCCAATTTCGAATATAATGAATAGTCCCCAGATAAGTACGACATAATAATCAGTTTTACATAATATTAGATATATAAAAAATATTCAACTCTAATTTTATCTGCATTATAGTTGTTTTTTTGCAAAGAAAAACTTGGAATAAACCAAACAGTGCTAAAATTGAATTGATGTCAATCAACGGTCGATGGTATTGCGAAATTGGTGTTTCCTATTGGATTTTCTATATTATGGAGCGATGTCAAGATCGGTGTTTATTTTATTTTTTATTGTATTATAGAGATGATTGATATGAGTTTTTGATTGTTCTGATTCAACACAAAAACTCTGCTGAATTGAAAATAAAAGATTCGATAAGAAACCTTATCTTACCACTGTAATGCTTGTTTAAAAGTAATAAAGGCTATTAATTATTCTGTAATACCCCGAATCACTACGGCAAATCCCGAACACAACCGAAATACACATTTCCAAGTAGTCTACTTTACGCGTAAAATCAATCCACATTAAGTACTTAAAAATATATATTATTCATTTGGTTTTAATGTGAATTATAATTTATTGGTCTTTAAATCATACTAGAGGGTTTTTGGTTTTTAATTATTCCACAAACGCGCTCGTTCCGATTTAAACATTTACTCATTTAACCAGAAATCCAAACGAATTCGGCCAACTTGTTCTAGTTTCGTTTTATATAGTATATACGTAAATACAAATGAAAGCAATCACAGTACTATCGGTAGTACAATGCAAAATGTGGCGTAGGTATTTGTAATAAAAGTGCATTTCCATTGCAGTAAAGTAGCCAGTTTAATATACAAGAAATATTATGTCGGGATTTCTCTCGATAAAAATCACGATTTTCCATCGTTAACGTTTTAAGGGGCAGAGGACGTCTAGTTTTACAAAAGGTTAACTTCCATGATATGAGGTATTGAGAGACTTTAGTACATACTTTACAGAATGCTATGCCCTATTTTCTGAGCTCATTTAAGAGCGATTAGAATATATTTAAATTTTTCCGTTATTAAACGTTTAAATTGAGGATTTATTTTCCGAAATGCTAATTGCTATTTTGAACTATATTTTACAAGAAATGATTTTGTACTATTATGTCCATTCTAGGAGTTGTGTTTCGTGTTATTAATGAATAATTTTCTCAGAACCCTTCTATTTTGTATTTGTTTACTTTAATGATAAACTCAGTGATTCTTAATACAAAATATTATATCACGACAAAATATTTTATTAAAAGTAGATGAGCGTTTAACATATTCCTCGAAAAAATGTTATCAATAAAAATAAATTTTCTACGAGCCGCAAAAAGTTAAGTCATTTGCACAAATTCTTTAAAACATTTAAATATATTAAAATGAAATATTTACTACACAAACATTATACGAGAAATTCAAGTCCGGATAATTTGGGAAGTCATACTTTTTGTTCGTTGAGAGGCAAAAAAGCGACAAGTAGTGTCTAAGGCGCGTCTGAAGAGACTGGTTATAATTTTTTTCACTTAGGAAAAGTTAGAAGAAAATCCTACTATTATTATAAATGTGAAAGTTTGTGAGGATGGATGGATGTTTGTTACTCTTTCACCCAAATATTACTGAACCGATTACAATTATATTTGGTATGTAGCTGAAGACCCAGAATAAGACATAGGCTACTTTTTATATTCGGCAATCCCACAGGAACTATGCGGGTTTTTATTTGAATACTCGAGCGAAGCCGCAGGCGGAAATCTAGTCGTTCATAATCAAGACTTTGTTTAGTATAAATATTATGGAATTATCCTCAGTATAAGGCTGTTTTGTTCAGATTAGCGGCAGATTATTTTTTAACGAACTTGAAATACGTCGTGAATTTGTTATATATATTAATTATTGTTATAAATTAATAGAAATAAAAGTAAAATAAATATTATTTATTTCACCTTTGTTCATACAATTTTAATGAGGCTCTGGCTCTCTACCTGTACCTGTATAACCTGTGATAAGACAGCCTTTCTTTGATCATTACATTTAGGTTTAAAGTAAGAAAAAAAACACAGACAAAGAAGTACATAATAATAAGAAGCCATGAAAATGAATAAATTAAGAATTTCTCTTACAAGAAGTCAAAGAATTGAAATTAATCAAGTTTTAACGATATTATTATGCTTGAATATAGTTGTAACTTTCTGATTTAATATCTATACTATTTTCCTCAAGAAAGAAGTGCATGTGATTTCCCCGATAATATCAGTTTCGTAGTTTTATGAATATAAAATAAACAACATTCGTATCTTCGCAAACTTTTCAATTTCGATTTCAATTTAACTTCTCCCATTCTGACATATACTGGACATAATATAACGCTTGGAAATTATCATACAAAATAGGGCGGATAATTTTGTATATGTATAGTATTTTATCTTAATACTAGCGGTCCGCCCCGGCTTCGCCCGTGGTTACATATGAAAAATAGATGTTGGCCGATTCTCAGACTTACCCAATATGCACAGAAAATTTCATGAGAATCGGTCCACCCGTTTCGGAGGAGTATGCAGACTAACATTGTGACACGAGAATTTTATATACAGGGTGTCCCACTGTTGGTATACTAAGCTCAAAGGAGGTTATAGTTTTGCATACGCTGAGTACGTAAAAAATAATTAAAAAATTCCAGACGCTTTTTTTTTTCAAATAGATGAATTCTTAAAACTCTATGTCTACCCATAACAAGCGAGCCGCCCAACTTTGCCACCAGCACGTGAGCTATCGTTTAAGATTATGTTTTCATAGATAAAATGCTCATATTAGAGAAGCGGTATATGCCGGCTGCGCGAAGCTAGAGAAGAAAACATGGATTTTCAGGAAAAATTTAGCAAAAAATTTTGGACGTAATTTTTTTTTAAGTATTTTTTACGTGATCAGTCTATGCAAAACTACAAGTTCCTTCGCGCTTAGTATACCAATAGTGGGACACCCTGTATAAGAAGATAAATCTCGTGTCACAATGTTTGTCCTCAATGGACTCCTAAACCACTTAACCGATTATAATATAATTCGCACCCCATGTGCAGTTCGATCCAACTTGAGAAATAGAATAGTTTAAACAGGTAGGATCACGGGCGAAGCCGGGGCGGACCACTAGTTTTATATAGGTATATGCTATTCTTCATAAAACGTGAAAACTATTGAGTTGTATGAATTGTCACTTTTTGTGGGTGTTTTTCTGTCATGTCTTTTAAAACATTTTATTCCGAGCAATTCTGACAATTCTCGTAAAAATAGAGCTGATTTTTCTATCTATTTAGATAAGAAAAAGTAGGTAATAATAGTAAGTAATAAGTATTTGACTCGAAGCCGATTATAAAACTTAAAATCATCGATTGCATTTTAAGGATAAAATATACGAAAAGGTTAATTTGACACTTAATATAGTCGAGACATTTTCACGGTATAAATAAATAAACAGGAAACATTTTACATATATTTAAGAAATAAGGGAGTTTTAACTTCTAAAACTCCTGTCTCGCATAAAGTACCTAATTGAATCTAAAGAGTTTGGAAAACTTCCAAGTACTTATTTGAATTTTACTTGGTTCTATAGGCAATTAATTTTGCCACAATAATTTATATTTTACTCTGCTTAAGGCTTAAAGGATATTTCAATGTAATTTATATTGACTTAGACTTCATTTTTTATAGATTAATAGAATAGAATAATATAATAAACATCCTACATCCATTTAACTCTTTCAAAATTATAACAATATCTATTTAGATGAATTAATTAAATCACTTTCTCCTACGTTCTAGTACCTACTGCAAATTACTACAATGACGACGCGGTTGAC
Organism: Colias eurytheme; assembly: GCF_061535395.1. NCBI lineage: Eukaryota > Metazoa > Arthropoda > Insecta > Lepidoptera > Pieridae > Colias > Colias eurytheme. The sequence continues at coordinate 4,494,355 of NC_142980.1, forward strand.
GCAGTGGTAAAGTAACTGCCCACTGAGCCGACGGTCCCGGGTTCGATCCCCGGTCAGGGCAAATATTTGTGTGATGAACTCAATTATTTGTTCTTGGGTCTGGGTGTTATTATCTATATATTATGTATTTATTAAATATTATATTAATTATCGTCGCCTAGTACCCACAACACAAGCCTTAATTGAGCTTACTGTGGGACTAGGTCGATCTGTGTAATAATGTCCTATAATATTTATTTATTATTATTATTACTACAATTTTTATAAGTAGGTATACCATTGTTTCATCAAGTTAATGTAGCACATATCCTTAACGACCCGAATCACTCGAAACATCAATATGCCGATACTAAAGCTGGAATCATACAATTTATTGTACCGTAAGAAAACACCGCACCGAATAAACAGGGAACAATCAATCTTCTATCCGCGATCGGCTAACGACAAATTGAAACAGAATCCCGCAAATCGGTCACAAATCACTTAATGGTGACGCTCTTGCAAACGTGGAAGATCTCCAAATAAATTGTAATGACTTTCCAACATTTACTACACCTACTACGAACCGAGCCCCGAACCGTACTCATCATCAGCCCATACACGTTCCCACTTGTATGGGCTGATGATGAGTACGGTTCCCACTGCAGACTGCCGGGTCCCTTATGAGCGTGGCCATAATCCACCACGCTGGCCTAGTGCGGGTTGGTAAGTGTACCAAGTACCATATCGTCGAACTTTTGATTCTTCCACATGTAGGTTTCCTCATGATATTTTCCTTCACCGTTCGAGCAGTGGTGATGTTATAACATGCGCAGATAAATTGAAAACTACACGCCTACACGTTACACAAGCACGGCACTCGCGTACATTCACATGCGATTTGTTCGCGTACTAGTCTGGCGACAAGTTCGGTGGATGGATGCGCCAATGAATGGTACAATAATAGCCAATAGAGTTTAGACCCGACAATACGAACGAGCGATCAAAGCTTTGACCGCCGTGTTTGATTAAGATTCGTCCAAGTCGCAGGAAAATGTTAAATTATTTAAACACCGGTTTGAATGTAGATTTTTCTGGGACGTTTTTATTTGGCAAAGTGGAACAAACGAGGAAGTCAATTTACTTGTGGGCACTGCCAAGTTCAAACAATTCATAGTATTGTAATACGGCGAGGAGAGGAATTTTTAAAAGATTTCCTTACACATGTAAATAAAATAATTTATTGGATCTGTATAGTTTGAAATACACGTATTTAAATCAGATTATTTTTTTAATAAAATATTATAAGAAATAACACGAGAGGCCGGGTTAAATATTATTTTGAATGTAATGTAAGAATGTACTGGGATTCTACACAGCTACCTAATTGATGTAGGTAGTTGATAACAAATCACAGTGAGTCAACGACTATTATCAAAGTGAAGGTCGAACGTCGTATAAACAACGTCCAGCCCCTAGGCACGATTCGTACGAATGCGCCACGAGTTTTTTTTTTGTATGGTGTTTCTCAATGTTAGCCAGAAAGGCTTCTACATTTTAACGCGGACGCGGGGGTGAACTGAAGGTTCACCCTGGTAGCGACATGCGCAAGGGCGTCCCCACTTGTCGGGGATCTCGAACCTCGGCTTGGACTGTCGCTTGAGTGGAGGAGGCCAGAAGGGCCCTAGTCGGACGGGCGCTCACCTGGGTGGGCGCGGGAACGCGGAACAAGGATGCGCCACGCGTCAAAGGAACGCGGCAATTTATACAGGAAACAGTGTCAACTATATTCACAACTATTCATCGACAAAAATATTAAATCAAAAGTTACGTCACAGTTACGTCTAACAATATTAATTATGACAATTAACCATCAAAATAGTTGTTTGAAAAACATCTTACATATCACACCAAAATTATATTTATAAATTTAAATATGTAACTACGAGTATTTAAACGTAAGATCACATTTTTAGCCTGATTCACTTTAATAATTAATAATTAACAATTATACAGAACTTTGGTTATAGATTCGTTAATAAAAGGTATTTCATATCTCATCTAATACTCACGTAATACTACACACCACTGCCTTACTGCTTATAATAAAAGTGTTCCAGATTTTTAAATTCTATAACATTATAACAAGGAAAAGTCACTTAGTGAAGTGTAAAAGTAATTAATACCCAGAACATAATTGCACAAATCAAGTGAAGTTCACAAGTCGAGTTTTGGACTCCTTTGTTGTAACAAGTGCGCAGTCTATTGTTAATGGTAATACTACTTTATGAGTTCTACAGTTATCTAGCCATTTCTCAAACTCAAATATATTTTAAGAGGTTTCCTCAACTTTAGCATTGGAGAGGTTAATTTTAAGCTCTGCGAATGACTATCTCATTTTGTACCTATCAATGTTTATTGTAAAGGTGGGCTCCAAATGCTACTATGTTTTTAAAGTATCTTCTTAGTACTCGTAATAACTTATTATATAAGGTCCATAGTATATCTAGTTAATAGAGGTAGCAAATTTATTATACTGAATTATATTAATTCTTCATCTAGTAAATCCTTGAATATGCAGTACTTCTGCAGTAAGCCTATGATTGATAACTTATGATTTGGGTATATCTCTTTCATTGATCCATTATGTAATAATCAGAATTTTGAAACAGAAGTAATTCTGGCAGGGATGAATTCTTATAAGAAAATATTAAACGTATTTTCGATGATTATAGTCTATAGCTTAGATGTTATTGAACCTTATCGCTTACACGACAGCGTCAGAGCCATGATAATAATCGAAAACATCGGAAGACAAACACATCTTATAAATACTGATTTAACACCTACCATACTATGGACACTTATTATTTTACACCTTCAATATGACATTTTGAAATATTACACCTACCATATGATATTTTGGAAACAAATACGTATCGCGCTCAAAGTATTTCTCGTTCCGTATAGATATGGGTATAAAATGAGGAATTCAGAAACGTGGTATCCCGTTAGCGGTTGTGGTGTGACCTCAAGGCCCACGGTAGCGTCACATGTTTGGAATTGCTCGACAAGTTTCAGTCCGTACATTCATCTAGCTGGCTTACGATTAGGGTACTGGAAGAGTTTTGGTACCGCTGTAATTAAGAATGGGGATTAGTGGTGTTACGTGTTATGTAATATGCTTTAGGTAAGGTGTTGCATAGTAGGGAATGATCTAGAAATATGTTATCTGTATTATAAGTAGTTTACAAGGACAGTATCTTGTGAAATCGACTGTTTAAATAAAAATTCAATGTATACGCCATTACATAAAAATTATATTATCTTATATGTTTTGGTGAATAATAATCATACTGTTCTAATTTTTAAGAATAGTTGAATATAAAAAGCTATTCTAAACAGTTTATTGTTGTATACAAAGCCTACATAATGCAATACACTTCACAATATGTTCCAGTTAAAAAACGCATTTTCAAAATGTAATATCATCACGGTAACTCGTGAATAACATAAAAAGCCGGCCATTGATATAATCTCTGAACATCCGCTATTGTTATGAGTTAAATATTTTGCTTTTTGCCTTTGTTGAAAGCTTATCGACGGAATATTGTGCGGATTAGAATCGTATCAAGTGCCGGCTTTGCTTTATTTACATTTTTTATAACGATGTAAAAATATCTTTTGTGGTATAAAATTGTAAGATTTAAGAATAACAGTAAAATACATTGAGGAGGTTTAATGTTTTGTTATGTTTATTATTTATACTAATGTGGTATATTTGCAGCACGTATGTTCAAAATTCTAACCATTTCTCTAACATAGTAAAACATTGTGATCGGTCCGATAGGTTACGTGATTTTAGGTCGACCAGTCCAAGTTAAATTTTGAATATTTTTCCACAATTTTGGTGAAGTAAATTTTTTACATTTTTTCCAATATTTTCAGTTCACTTTTTAAGCCCCTAAAACCTTTTGCATATCAGTTAACACGATATAAATAACCAAGAACGTGTCAACGTAAATAATACGACCTTAAATTCGCACATTGTCCACAGGTCTCTTGCGGTTACAGCAGCTATACCAAACAATGCAACCAGGCCGCACCTCATTCAAGATATCTTTGGTGAAACGCATCAACTCCCCCGCGGAAGCTATGGAATTCCTCATGGCGGTAGAGGAACATGATCGGTGGAGCAGCAAGCGTATAGTCCTGGACTGTAATGCGAAAAACGCTAAGAGTGTGCTCGTAGAACATGTGAGGAAGGTGGAACTGGGGAGGAGGACTTACCACTATCTGCTCAGTGGACTGGTTAGTTGAAAATATTATAGTGCCTTAGAGTTCGTTTGTTTCTTACGCGATTGTTATGTGCTAATCTCAGGTCCAATACTGTAAATCTCAGATCCAGTATTGGACCAATTTCAAAAATTTATTTATATTTTCACAATAATATGTGCTATGTGTGCTCCTAGTGGTAAAGACTATATTTGTAACTTCGGAGAAGCCGGGGCGGACTGCTAGTATAATAATGTATTAGTTAGCCTTTTTATATAACCGTATTATGTCTGCTAAGTAATTGATAATATAATAACTGATTTTTATAGCGATAAATTCGAGTTAAATAGAAATATAATGCTTATAGCAATTTTATTGATAAACTCTGGAGGATAAGTGCATTTGATCCATTGGCTATTGCAATTGAAAAAACTTTTTATTCCCAGAAATGATAAAATAAAAATGTAGCATTAAAAACTAATCTCCTATTTCAAATGGTTTTCTTTATTTGAAATATCTAACGAGAATGAAAAAACAAACTACTTTAACCCAGCTTATGAGAGTTATGAGTACATACCCAGTTTAACTTATCTGGATTATCATGTATTTATTTTATTTACCTTCAAAATCAAATGTTCTTTATTTTTTTTTCAAGTGGGGAAATCTTGCCTAAGATACCCACGGCTCCCGGGGAAGGAGCCGTGGGTTATGTCGGATTCCTACCGACTAAAACTCCACCGTGTACCAACGCGCTGCATGTCCCGCCCAGCAGTTGCCCGTTTCCAGGCCCTCCGCCACTTGCCCGTTTCCAGGCCCTCCACCAAATGCCCACCCCAAAATCAAATGATCTAATCCAAGCTTCGAACGACAATAACTCCATCGCAAAAAGCAACAAAAAATCGCTACATCTTATTCACATTCTAAATAGCTTCCGAGTTGCTTATTATTCCTTAGAGTATTCCTAATTACAAAGTATAAACTAAATTAAACTTTGTCGAGACAATAAGATAAATGACTGTCGGATGCGCTAAAGGCTTTAGTCGAGTCACGTCTCCGGCTTGTGGTAGCAGATAGGAATTTAAGGCGTTCGCATTATCAGGTTATGGACGATCAATGGGAAAACGAGGTTACGGAATATGGAGCGGTCAATATTACCGGCTTCCGCATAGTGGACCATTCGAGGAAGGTGGTGCGCGACTTCATAGAGGGGCTCAGGAGGATGGACCCGCGCTTCAAGGGGACTATTTCGGTAAGTTAATTAGATAGTCATTTGCATAGGATTATAGGTGAATAACAGTATAATTATGTAAATATTAAGGTCTATTCCATAGAAAGATTTTATAAACGGTTCGATTGATTGGTTATTTGTTAAGTTTTTTCATTCGATCAATATTTTTTTAAAATCATATGAAAGTATATAATATGAATTGTGTTCTACATAAATTATAACGTTTAAATACAAATATAACTTCAAACTGTTATGTTTGCAGTAAATCTATAAGAATCTTTGAAAATAATATAATTAATTCTCATAAAATCGCTCATAATAATTCACTGAAAATAAAATTAACGACATCACAAAATCAGATTATAAAATGCACACTTATTCACACATCAAAAACGTCAATATTCATTCATAAGTTCACACATTTCAGGCCTTATTACGGCTCCGTAAAAGCTATGCAAAAAAAAACTGCACTCCGTTTTTCGCTCGTCTGAATCACAATGGGGATCTACAAGCCAGTCTTCTGTTAATAATATAAGCAATCAATACAGAATGTAAATTAAATTCTGATACTTAACTTTTTTCATTATAACACGGATTTATCGAGATAATAATGAACGATTTTATACGCAATTACTTTTTAACTGGATGTTATTAATCTATTTATTGGAGTTTATATGTGATCCTTCTCGACTTTATTGTAATTTGACACTACTATATATTGCACGCCTCATAAGCGAAGCGTTGAGGTGGGTACCTACTACTGTCACTTCGCGCAAAACATCTGATTTTTCAAACTTAAAATGTCTTTATGTATCATACATTGCACTTGTAAGATAATACATACACACACGTATTAAAAAAAACACTATTTTTAACATTCATGATATTTTTGATGTCATTTTTGTTATTTAAACTAGTTAAAAAACAGTTTAAAAAAGTTCTGTCTTGGACGTCCGTGTGTCTGTATGTGCGGAGGATTTTCTTGTTAACACGATAGCGACCGAAATACTTTACTAATCGAGTCTTTTTTTTTCTCTTACGCTTGAGTATGCTCAGGAATAGAACCCTTTCATTTTTCAGGGTCTGTTCGATGTGGTTTAATTGTTATTAAATAAACAAAAATAATAATTAATAAATAATTATTTAAAAAAAATTATGAGGCGTGCACTTTTGGATTTTCCAAATTATTTTAATATCTCACATATTTTCATTCTTCTATCAAATTGCATTTATTATTTTACAACAACAAACATAACAAACTTCCTTCACTTCCTAATTCTCAAATTAATAAATCTGTTTCTTGACATATCAAAAATTATAATAACCTTGAATTTAATAGTAAATAACTATCCAATAAAGCAAACTAGGACAACCACATGAATCTATCCCTTACATAAATTTAATATCTACATGCATTATATTATACTGCCGAAGATATTTCTAAATCACCATTACATAAAATCAACAAAATTTTACGACTTACCCAAGACATAACATAATATTCGTGGAGGTGCTAAATATAAGACGATGGGAGTACACACACACTGAGTAGTTAAAGGCCCTGATAAATAACTTAAGTTCTATATTTGTAATAACTTTCCAATATTCTGGCCATCAAAAATTGGACCGAAAATGAAATTAATTACAAGTCAAATCATAATTATTATACCATAACATTTTACAAACATTTTATTAATATACATTAACCACTATTTAAATATTTTATTATTACGGATAAAATATTATATTATAATAATTAAAAATAATTCGCCTAGTTACAAATTTACTTTGTTGGCGCAGCGACCCGAAACGGATCGTGACCTCAAAAATTATTTGAAATGCTATAAATAATTTCGTTCATTATTACAGCTCATACTTATTAATTAAAAATTTAATTATTGAATGCTCAGCTTAAATTATTCTGAAAACGGAATATCGATTGGTTTGGTTTATTTCCAAAATCGTCTAAAACATGTCTATCACTGTTTACAGTGATGCAACGGATAAATACCTACTGGTTATTTCAATGATAACCCGATCTCTAATGCTCGACCAACAGAAATAACGTACTACGGCAGGTCGCTAACAACCTTGCTAGTTCTGTTCATACGAGAACCAGATATTCAATCAGAAAATCGGCCTAGTCTAGGAAAATAGGATGTGCTTTTGAATCGAATAAATCTATATTACTCGTAATACTCTGTACTGCGTAAACGTTTTCTAGTATTGGATCTAATATTAAATATTAAAGTAATCGAACACAAATTTTCTATTATAATTAATATGATTTAAATATAATATTATACTAATAGATAAAATGTTTTTTTTTCAGTATCAAAGCTATTGTATACGGCCCAAGATGTACACTTGTATTATAATGTAGTATAGGTACCTATATTTTGTGCTTGGATTTTACAAAAGCACGTCACGTACCTACATCTAATTAAATAAATAAATAATTATTATAATACGGATGCTATTTCTTTAGTTTCATAGCAAAATTATATCTTACCTTGGTATCTATTATTAGTATCGTTTAATAAGCTCCTCTCTGAAGAATTAAGAGCTAAAAATAACGTAAAATTATTATAAAGCTTCATAGTAAATCTATCTAGAAGTAGCTTTAAAGACGGTGAAGATGTATTTCAAATAGCAGAGGAAATTCTTAGCTTTTATTAGAGTAATAATAATGCAGGCTATTTTAGTTTTCGCTGTGTTTCCTACACTATAATATTATGTGCTATTGTGTATATTTGATAACATGCTAGTTGTATATTCAAAACTGTTTGCTAATTGTAAAATGTTCTATGTTAATAAATAATCATAACTATACATAGTCAAAATAGCCAAAGTAAACGCTTTGATAAGAATCTAAATTTGTATATTGCCACCGATTCGAAGTGTACGAAGGTTGATTAATTCAGCAGTCTGTTTAAAGTGGACCAATATCAATTCTAAAGGAGACGGTTACATACAACCATACAAGTGAAGCTAATAAGCGAGGTAAAAAGTCGAAATCTTGCTCGAAACACATCAGTTTAGAAGAAGCCTTGTAATTCATTAAGTCTTCTAAATCTTAAAAGAATTATTACTTAAATTTCATAATAAAAACACAGTCTCTTATATAATTAATATGTGCACACATTATTCATGCAGTTATACTTACACTATACTTATAACTAATTCCAACCAACTTTAGATATATTTGACGCTTACCACACTGGAAGTGTTATCAAAGTTTGTTTGTAAGCTATTACGTGACCAACGCCTGCAAATTTAGCGATATAATCTCCAGTACAAAGTGCACATCAGTGCTTTTCAAATTAATGGCCACTTGCTAATAATAATCAGTTTGATTACATTTTAGTTCGAACTCTCGGCTTTGATTAAGAGCTCATTCTACGTTCCGATCTGTAAGTAACAGGATCATTAGTTCAGAGAAATGGTTTTAATATTAAACTACGAGTTTACCGAATTTGATATTTTTGGTTTTATGGCATTCAAATGCTTTATAAACATAAATTTATAAAGAATAGAAAAAGATCGATCAGTTCGAGTTGGTCAGGCATCCGCCCCGGTTTGGCGCGAAAGGATGCGGGTTCGAGTCCCGCCTCGTTATCGAATTTTTCTATTCTTTATAAATTTATACGAGTTTACTGTTAAAGTTATTCATAGTTAACTCGTTTGTAAATTGCTATAGGTAAAGACGAATTTACCATGGCACTAACATGAACTTACCATTTATTTTATCATTTCCCAGATTAATATTGACTTGTAACACGAAAAGTAAGCTCTCACAGGCAATGTTTAATTTTGGCTTCCACCGTGTTTATATAGAAAACTAAAAACATTCAACCGGGAAACAAAATTGAACTCCGATCTCGAAATGAAATGAACATTCGAAGCTATTTTATTAATATCTCTCATTTTTTAGGGTTCCGTAGCCAAAATGGCAAAAACGGAACCCTTATAGTTTCGTCATGTCCGTCTGTCCGTCTGTCCGTCTGTCCGTCTGTCACAGCCGATTTACTCGGAAACTATAAGTACTACAGTGATGAAATTTGATGGGAATATGTGTTGTATGAACCGCTACAAAAATATGACACTAAATAGTAAAAAAAAGAATTGGGGGTGGGGCCCCCCATACATGTAACTGAGGGATGAAATTTTTTTTTTCGATGTACATACCCGTGTGGGGTATCAATGGAAAGGTCTTTTAAAATGATATAAAGTTTTCTAAAAAACATTTTTCTTAAAGTGAACGGTTTTTGAGATATCAGCTCTCAAAGTCGTAAAAAGTATGTCCCCCCCCCTCTATTTTTATAACTACGGGGTATAAAATTCTAAAAAAAATAGAGGTGATGCATGCTAATTAACTCTTTCAACGATTTTTGGTTTGATCAAAGTATCTCTTATAGTTTTTGAGATAGGTTGATTTAACTGTAATTTATTATATTTGCTGCTACGGAACCCTTTGTGCGCGAGCCCGACTCGCACTTGGCCGGTTTTTTTTATACTGGATTGTCGATATGACGTTTTTGCATCCGCCCGTGTTTTTATGGAGGCTATTTGCGTTACTGTGTTAGAATTTTATTTAAATGCGCTAGACTGATTTTTAATATACCATTCAAAACGTTTGCTACACATGGTTCTATTTTTTATTGCTGGAATTCAAAGCTTTTCTACTAGGCATCGTAATAAAATAAACATTCAAATTATTTAATATTTTTATTTTTTATTTAATAACACAGCGTTAGAACAGTAATTATAACACATTATATATAGGTACATATAAGTATAAACACATGCTCATATTACAAGTGATTTAGAAACTAAGGCCTGCATCAAATCAATGATTCATTAATTTTAGTTTTCATGGCCAATTAAACCAACGTTTTCCATCCACCCGGTTCAATCTTCATCTTGACTGCGACCTTGTTATATAATACTAGCAATGGCCTGCGGTTTCACCCGCATACTTCTCGTCTACTATAGGTCGGACTATAGGTTTAATTTTTAATCACATGAAAATCACCTTTACCCCGTCCCGCACTACGGCCTTTTTTTTTGTTTTAGTGGGGAAATCTTTCATAGACACCCACGGCCTCCGGGGGAGGGGCCGTGGGTTATGTCGGATTCCTACCGACCAAAACCCCACTGTGTTCCGTCAAGACGCATATTGGTAGAATTCCTCCGTGACCCCCGCACTACGGCCTGCTCGAACAGTATACCTACTATTTTCTGTAGATTGACACTTTTAAAATTCGTTATATCTTTTGCATGGAATATCCAATTCTTTTCATTTAAAAAGTATTTTGCTGGTATTGAAACAGTCTATAATAAAACATCGTTTAATGGGATAAGGATTTATATTATATGTGCATGGATAACATGGTTTGATTACTGTCGGCACTTCTATTTACTTTGAAAACGTAAAAAAGTTGTTGTAGTAACATAACTACTGAAGATGGACATATTATGGTATCGCGGACTTTCTTGTAGATATTGATACATTCTATAATACCGTAGAACATTTTTTTTGTTCTATCTTCAATAGATTCCGCAGCGCACGCGATGACAGAAGTTTTATTGAGGATTTTTTTACACATTGGGTTACATTATTGCATTTTTGGTAAGGATCTCTAATTTTTTTGAAAATACAATATAGCCTATGTTGCTCAGTAAAGATGCAGCTTTCTAATGGTGAAAGAATTTTTGAAATCGGTCTAGTAGTTTATGCGTGAAAACCATACATACATACATACATACTTACAAACTTTTCCTCTTTATAATATTAGTATAGAAGTATAGATTATTTACTATTACTAGTTCCCTAACATATTATTTAAACTACATAGCCGAAGTTTTAACTCAGATGAATATAATAAACCACTACTTGTTTCTTCATTTTTAGCTTATCCTACTTATTCTAATGTGATTAGAAGAATACTTAACTCCTATTTCATACAGGCGCAAACAGCACTAATGTACGATGGAGTTCAAGTCCTGATGGATGCTCTTGGAAGGCTGTGGAGGAAGAAGCCAGATGCGTTCAGGGCTGCACTGCGAAGGGCTGCCGCGCTTGCAAATACCACTAAAGTGATTGATTGCAACCCTGGTAAGGGCTGGGTGGTGCCCTTTGAACATGGGGATAAAATATCGAGGTTGATTAAAAAGGTATGTGGTGTTGTGTGTGCATAAAAATTATCATATGTGCAGCATCAAACATTAAAAAAGGGAACCACTCGGTGATATTCTGTGATGCAGAGGCATCGCAGCACCGGTTTCTACACCTTAGTCAAACTATGTGGCTTGGCCGTTCGTTACTACAAGAACTATTGTATAACACAAAAGTAATGAACAGTGAATTAATTTTTCACCTAACGCCGATGTGAATGTAGCGAAACGGCCAAGCCACATATTTTGACTAAAGTGTAGAGTTAGTGAAGTTAGGCCTTGTAGAGTTAGGGCGTGTAGTGTTAGAAGCTTGGCTCTACAGGAGATCTGATAACTTTTTGATAGTGCGAGTCATATGGGCTCGTCTTGGCAACATTTTACATGAAAATGTTTTTGGTGGGATAGTCATGTTTTAATAGTATTTGTAAATTATAATGTGGTATAAGACGTGGAACTTTAACATTATTAAAAAACAGTTTATAATAGAATAATAAATAATATTAAGTCAAAAATACCGTCTCCAATGTAATTAGGTAATGTATTCTAGCAGCCTCAATAAAAAAATCAGTCAATTATGAAAAAAAATTTCAAAGGATCAACAAAATAAAGTCCGTCCCGTTAAACTGCTGAAACTTAGAAATATAATATTACATAACAAATTTAGTGCTGGCCTTTTACAAGACATTTATGAAAGGGCGCAGTAATAAAATGCTATTATTTATGTCCTATCGTAACAGTTCTTATAGTCCGTGGAAAATATTGGGTCCAGCGCGACACGGTAAAAAAGGTATTGCCAAAGTACTTAGGAAGTTGGGAACATTAGTCCACGAACAGATGTTCGACCACCTTTACTTTATGCGTTCCGTCCCAAATCAGGGAAGAGATTTATTTGAACTTTTTAAATGTATTTTAGACGGATATCGAGGGTCTAACGGGGAATATTTCGTTCAACGAGGAGGGACACCGGTGTAATTTCACCCTGCAAGTTGTTGAAATGACTGTGCAGAGTGCGATGGTTAAGGTAAGGTATATTGTTTCATGAAATGTTATTTTTTGAGGTCTTGTTCATGAAGATTTGTTATGGGGATGTATGAATTCAACGTTTTACATGAGTTTCATTGTTTGTGCGATATATTTTAATCAGTTAAATTATAGAAGGATATCACTAACCGACTTCAAAAAAGGAGAAGATTAAATTTAATTTGAAAAATTCGACCGTATATACCTATATAATATTTTATTTGTGATCTTTTAGGTTTAGATATGAGTTGTAATATACGTTAGATCCACTAAAAAAAAAATGGTTTACTCACTAATATTCCTATTAGATTTTTCAACGTGTCGCATTCTTTCTATTAGATTAGCTCAATTAATGAAGCCATACATTAATTAGTATCATCGAAATTTTCCACCAAACTAAACTTTTATCCATACTAATATTATAAATGCGAAAGTAACTCTGTCTGTCTGTCTGTCTGTTACTCAATCACGCCTAAACTACTGAATCGATTTTCATGAAATTTGGTATGGAGATATTTTAATACCCGAGAAAGGACATAGGCTACTTTTTATCCCGGTAAAATGACGCAATCCCGGAAATGCCACGGGAACGGGAACTATGCGGGTTTTTCTTTTACTGCGCGGGCGAAGCCGTGGGCGGAAACCTAGTTTACTATAAATCTGTATTCAAATAAAAAACACTGTATCTAATTCTAAAACGCCCACGTCCATTAAGCTGCGATTTACCAATGAATAATTTTAAAATACGCTCACGTAATAAGGTTTACAAAATCTTAGGTGCGTAAAACTTTGCACATCAGTTACGTGGTAACAACTTTTGTTGAAAGTTACGTAATATAAAGTTTATTTCACTCCATCTTTTCAGCGTTAGACGGGGTTATGGTAGCTTTCCGACAATAATTATAAATCAATGTTACATACCGACTTGATGATTTAACGACTTGAGATTTGAACGATTTCTTGGATATAACTTTTCGGTAACATGGAATTAGTTAGAAATAAATGTTTTCATATTATAACATTTTTACATTATTATTTTTACATTTTTATTATAACATTTTTTATATTATAACATCATCTAAATAAATTTAATAATGTTTTCGATAAAGGATGATTGTATTTATGAATAAAAAAATCTCACTAGCAAAGATTAAAACGACACACACCATTGTACAAAATTGTTTTTATCTCTTATAATATCTTTTTCATGATTTCTTCAATAAACCCTATTTTTAGAGACGTCTAGACGATAAATTGTTAATTAATTATTAGCGATCTCCTGCATGGGATTTGTAAAATAATCTTTTATGTAAAAATGTGTATTTTTGATTGTTGCAAATGCTCACCTTTATATTTTGTGGAATCCTTATAAATAAATCATACAAATTATTAAATCTTCATATAAATTTCATGAATGTATACAGTAATGGATTGGAGAATAATTCAGTAACAGCTACCCTCAAGCACGATTTTCATTTTTCATGATTAACCTTTTACACACAGAATAGTTACAATAATTACTTCATACATAAACAACAAGACTATCCAATGAATATTACGATCCAGTCAAATGTTATAACTTGACCAAATTAATTGCTCTCTGACCGTACAGAGAATATTTGAATATAGATAGTTTCCATCGATGCTGATAAATATATTCTATGTTAAACCTTGGCTGTAATACTAGATCAAAGTCAGACCGGAGATTGAGAAACTCAGGCTTTTGAGAGAAGCTAATAGGTTTATAACGTTAACAGCTCAGAGGCCTCCTTGGACATGATTCTTGGTTATAGGCATAGTCAGTTGGTCATTTGTAAATTGGTTTGTAATTAATGGATTGTGGGAATTATATAGAGGTCGGTAGTGTCTGGATGGTCTAGCATTCAAATTCAAATTCAAATTCAAATATATTTATTTGCTCGTATATGGTTCATAAGTATATGGTTCATTAGATGTAATGATTTTGTTTCGTATTCATGCATTCGATAATAACCTGCGATGATAATACCTTAATGTATTTTTTTATAAATTAAATTTTTCGTGTAACTATTTTTATTATTATTACACGCTTTATATTAGCTTCACCTGTATGTTTGTAACCGACTTCTTTGGGCGCGATTTTGACCCACTTTAAACGGCCAGATTTCGTTCAAACTTTGTAGATTTATTGAGGACCGATGACAATACACTAATTTGATAAAAATTTTCTATTTTTTAGTTCGGTTTTCTATAAAAAGCGTGTTTTTTAGTTTTTTTTAACTATTATTATTTAAACTAATAATCTTCAATTATTTTATGGTTACTCACTTATAAAACGCCCAGTAAAGGAAACGAATAACTTATGTAGTTAACTCGTCTAAATTACATTTATATTTAAACAACTTTGTAATTAGGAGTTCGGGAAGTCCCCTACAAAAGTGGGACAGTATCCGGTTTATAAATACATTTAATAAAGAATTTCATTAAAGACCTATCCTTTATTAGGTTGCGACGTGGTCTGACAAGCAAGGTTTGCATCTCCTGTCACCAAAATACGTTCGTCTGTACACGCCAACAACATTCGAGACAAACAGAACATTTATAATCACGACAATGCTGCAAGAGCCATACTTGATGATAAAGCCAAAGGAATATGGACAGAGGGAGGAACAGTACCATGGCTTTTTGAAGGACTTGGCCGATTTCCTTGCGAAGAGACTGGGGATAAAATGTACGTATTTTGAGTTACAACCAGCCTCCAAACCATGATGTCTTAAAGCAGTATTATTTCCAGCGTTATATTATTATTTCTAGCGTCATCACTTTCCCACACTGGTAATAATACTGCTATAAGAAATAATGGGCAGGTCAGGCCGTTTTATAATATGGAAAAGGTTTCAATATTTTAATATGCTACTCTATAATTTCGACTAATTATTTTATTATGCCCATTTAATGTCGGTTATGGTATCTATATTTTATTAATGTTTGCTACATTAATTATATGTTTTAATTAGTTAAATGTATGCAATATTTATACGGTTATTTTTTTAAAGATGAAATAAGGATAGTAAAAGATGGACAATTTGGAAGCGAAACAGTAGACGGCTGGTCCGGCTTAGTGGGTGAAGTTCTAAAGAAGGTAAGTTTAGCTGTTATAATTGATATTAAATAATTTTATAGCATAAATAATTTTGTTATTTTGTTTTGTTCCTAAGGATGATCCTTTAATAAGAAATCAGGTTGCTGAGAAAAAATCTATAAACTGTGCATTAAAATTATTAATTATTGTCAAGCCAAACAGACCATTGCGCGTTAATAAACTTAATTTCTACGCTTATAAAATAAAAATTCCATTTCAATTCGTAATAACGTTATTTATGTTAATTTCCAGAAAGATTAACTAGCTTTGGAATTGTATTTATTTATTAATATTATATTAAACATATATTTAAACTTCATCAAACCATATTGTACCAAATGCGTATTAACTTTCATAATTTATTAGCATAAAATATTCCAGCTTCCTAAAACTAGTGATGCTAAGAGCTTATACGTAAATAATAAATTAAACTGAAAGCGTGTTCAAAGAAGCTAAAAACATTTGTGTTAAAGTGTAGCAGTTTTTCTTAGATGTGATGATCAAAGAAAAATATCAGGATCCGATTTGTAAGGGATAAAGTGTTTTATTCTATTAAGCAGTGGAGTACAAAGGCTTGCCTTCGGGGGTGTGTGGTTTGCAGTGCATTAAATGCCTCAATACTTTGCTTAACAATTTAACTTTCTTTTGTATTTCGAGTGCATAACGATCGGGATATGTCTCTTTTATTTTATTGTGTCTTCGGACACTTTAGTACCTTTTATTCAGTATTTAAACATAGATTTAAAATAAGAAGTAGTCTGATAGAAATGAATCATCAATTTCTAATGTTGTATTTAATGTTTCGAAAAATAAATTGGTTAAAAGCGTATTAAAAGTAGTTTGGAAAAAACAATATTCCGAACAACACAAAACGGATTTTTCCCGAGGCATGAATTGGACGGCTTGTCCGGGAAAAATAGTTTATCTTCCATCCTATAAAGTCAGTTATGCTTTTGTTGTATTGCGTGCGATGTGTCTGTGAAGGCTTTGATTATTTGCAACACTGGCCAAAAATGGAAAGCGTTTCGTTTTATTCACAAGCAATATTCTATGAAATTGTTTAGCTAATAAAAAAGAGCACGCACACGTGTCAGAACTAAAACTTCCTTGGCAAGATTAAAAGATACCAAAATCGTCGCCTTACTCCATAACGTGACGGTATTACCATAATATGTAGGTATGCCATTGCTCACGCGCCTAAAGATGTTTCACGTCCATAACACGCGGGATTTATAAAATATAGACATGTAAAACGACTTGTAAAATACTTGAAGAAGCGTCTTGCATGTGTAATTAGATGCAGTGACAACCTCTCAGGGCTTAAATAAGATGAGTTCTCAAGAGGAGTATGATACATAAATAGAGTAATTATAACTCTGCTGTTAGCTACACATGAGGAAACTTTCATAATATCCATATTTTTTAAGATGTGTTAGTTATTCACTGTTTTAGGAAATAATGAAACACAATGCCAATTAAATACTTATGGACGTATCTTTACTATATTTTAATTCCTCTATTTTTGTTTTATAATCTCTGCATTATTTAAAATTAGACAACAAATATCTACGGACTACTTACATTATTTGAAAATGAAGCCAAACCCCAACTTACCAAAATCCTGCTTACTCCTTTGCTCAGTTCCACGTATTACTACTATCGAACAACATACCCTATTAGTTGTGATGCTGGTTTGAAAATATGTTTATCGATTAACTATGAAACTTACATATCATTATATCTACAGGAAGCAGACTTGGCCTTAGCACCATTAGCCATAACATCTGTAAGGGAGCGTGTGGTGGATTTCACTGAACCATTCCTGTCTGTAGAAAATCCGATTATACAAACAAAGGCACCTAAGCAGCTCTCCGATACATTCAGCTTTTTACGGCCTTTGTCTAAGGAAATATGGGTAAGTATACATTATTTGGCTAATGTAATAAATACGTAATGTGCTTTGATTTTATTAAAGCCGGATAATGTAGGGCAGAAGTAAAAGGAATTATTGAGGTAGATTCTATTTCTTTAAGACATTCTTGGAACGTGTAGCGCATTAACGTACATATTTTTATTTGCAATAAATAATATTATAACGCTTTAACTTAAGTTTATTGTCTAATGAGCAAGAAGTGCCTTTTTGGATTTTTTAATAAAGCCCAGGAGTCGTGACTTTTCTTTTTTAATCCTTATCTCTTTTTTATTTACTAGACATATATCAAAGGTTTTTAGCGAAGGGAATTCTTTCACGCGGGATTTAATCAAAGATATACACATAATTATAAGATTCTGAAACTGATACTGTAATATTTTATATTACAGTATCTTAAGGTATCCGGTATCAGCGTTCTGATCATCATTTTTCATTTGTCATTGCGTATTAAGACCCCTGTTAACCGCCATCCTGTTACAAATGACCCGAAATTTTATGGGTAGTTTATAGTATCTTAAGATAAAATATTATAGTATCTTCACCGTGTGTGACGCACTTTACGGTAATTCTAACTATGTTTTGATAACATAGTTATCATCACTAACTTCACACACGTTTTCTGTTCTTTTTCTCTCGAAATTCAAGCGACAAATAGTGTTCAAGTCACAAGCATTTGAGCTCTTAGAAGTGGCTGCGCTCTTCGAATTCAAACAGTGTCTCGATAAAATGTTGTTTAAACGTGGATGTTTATTATAGCAGGTCTTGAGCACAACGTCGAGATACACACTGACTTATGGACTTTAGTTTCTTTAGACATTTTGTTATCATTCTATGTTACGATTGCCTTGATAGAGGAATAAGTTTTAGTGTATATTGGGTGTATATTTAATATACCGGTCCATAATATATTACGTTCTAGAATAGATGGCTTGAAAGGTTCTAAGAAGGACAGATATATTTCTATAGTAACATATTTTTTTCCTCCATACCTATTATTTCATTGGTTATGTCGTCGTCGTCGTTTCAGCCGTGGGACGTCCACTGCTGGACAAAGGCCTCCCTCAGGGTTTTCCACCACGACCAGTCACCGGCGGCCTGCATCCAGCGGCTCCCTGCCACTCGGACCAGGTCGTCTGTCCATCTTGTGGGTGGTCGTCCCACGCTTCTTCGTCCAGTACGATTATTATATTACATTGGTTATGTAATTTAATTAAATTTCGTCCGAAATTTGTTGGAAAAATAATACTTGGAGCTTGCAAAGTATTTTCAGTAAATATGCATGATATAAGTGTGTAACATTTGTCTATCGTGGACAACGAAGATATTATTTTTCTTTTGATAAAACCACCCAATTTCGACCCACGTCAACAATTGCGGTGATGTCATGCATCTGTTTAATAATTGTGGATTTTCATTATACTGTCATCTGCAGCACAATAGATTGCTTCCTCATTGATGATAATGTTGGTAAAATGCTTTTACAAACATCAATCTGTGGACAAGTCTTTATTATGAAATTTGAAATGCATGTTTAGAGCTAGGAAATTTGGTTTGCAGTTTAGTGTACTCTACATTAATTTACTACCTATTTTATATATAATCATGTAAGATACTCGTGTAAAAAAAAACACGTATTTTACATCCAGGTAATAATATTAAATAAGGCTTACTTTTACATTCGTTCAAATAACATTTTCAAAGGTCAAAGAATAGAAATGTTTCAGCGTTTTATGTTAGACACGAAATATAAGATTTTAGATTTCATTTCCCTAATAAATCTAGCAAATGTAATAAATTTCAATAAATATAAAGGTTTTTGTTTGTTTTTATTACTACAAGTTTTTTATTACCATTATAATAAAACGTGTCTATTAGCTTAGGTGAGCTCCTGTCGTAGTTAAATTTTGATGCAATATGTAAAATATTGTAAATTAATTAAGCTTTCTCTTAACTCCTCAATGAATCAATGCTTTGATAAAAAAGTCAACAATTTTAAACTTTAATTCGCATACAATAAAGTTCAATTTTGAACTAATTCTATTATTTCTAGCTCTGTGTACTATTCAGCTTCTTCGCAGTGAGCATAGTTCTGTTCTTGGTGTCAAGATTTTCACCGCACGAGTGGAAATCGGTATCTATATCTGATACCCAATTGGATCATCCTGTCAGCAGTACTAATGAGGTAATTACTATAGTATTAAATTAATATTATATAGAGATAGTATTTAGTTGTGTATTGTGTTACTAAATTGTACATAAAACTATTAAAGTGAAACTTTTATTACATCGTCTCAAACTTTTTGGTCAGTGAAGCGCATGTCGCGTGACGGTCGAACCGTACGATAAATATCAATAAGAAGATGTGAAATTAGAAAAAAAATTTGTGTGGTTTTATGAAACCACGGTAAAAGTGAAACTTAGGCACAAAATTATCGTATTTGTACGATAATTATTATCGTACGATAATAATTATCGTACAAATATTCTTATTATATAATTATCGTACAAATACGATAATTTTGTGCCTAAGTTTCACTTTTACCGTGGTTTCATAAAACCACACAAAAATTTATTCTAATTTCACATCTTCTTATTGATATATGTACTTAGATTATAAGTCTAATAATTAAGTAAGCCTTTTGGCATTTTTTTTAATATTATTCCGGAACCTTTGTTAGGAAATTTTCTAATTTCTCCTTCTTTTGAATCCTTATTTATTTATTTTTTATGTTCAAGACTAGATTTCGCAATATATTGGTTGGTTTATTAGAAAGGCTTTCTGTCTTTGTCTAAGAAGGTCGATTTTCCTTGATATGATAGTAAACTCCTCTTCAGTACTACATAGCAAGTATTGCGTACCTGCTACTTACTACTGTACCGTGTATATTATATTGTAAAGAACACTACGTCGTAAATTAAAAGCAAAAGACACTATGGCCATATCCATAGAAATCTAAATAACAATTATATTTCTATGGTCATATCATTTGATATAACATTCGTTCATGATTTGTTCAGTTTTAAGAATAAATTATGGTATTTCATGGTTGAAATTCCTTTCAGATTATCTTGCATAATGAATTTAGCATTTGGAATTCGTTCTGGTTCTCTCTGGGATCATTTATGCAACAAGGCAGTGACGTTGTACCGAGGTAAGATTTCTTATGAAAATATTTTTAATTTTCTACGCCTTGAGCTCGACTGTCTGCAAATGAACAAATTCATCTGAAATTGTTTTCATATTCTGCTTGTAACACAAAGATGGATACTTTGGAAATATTACATTGATGTCCCAACTTTACAAAAGGATAGACAATAATATAGTTAAACCGAACCATGATTGAAAATAGAATTTTCATAAAACCCTGTGACAGCTAGTAAATATTTCCTCTATTTTAATACAACCTAGCGTACAGAGAATGCATAAAGTTTGAGATTACCTTTAGATTAAAGATTCAAGGAATACTGGGTCTAGTGAATTTTAAGCATTGCGGTCAATATCGTTTCTAAGAGAATATATTAAATTCCTTGTCTCGAGTTAAATCGTGCTTACAATACAATATTGTTTCCGTAAAGTAGTTTACACGCAATCCGATATTGGAAAATGGTTCATCTTATATTCCATACATTTTACATACTATCAACATATTTGAGGAAGCATAAAAGACAAAGCATTGTTTTTATAATATACTGTACTAAAAGAATGTGAATTGTTGAGAAATTAATTGATTTTACTTTGTAGTAACAAGTTACGTTTCCATATCTAGGTGATGTTACAATAATCTACTAATAATAAAAATTCTTAAATATAATCAGAACTGCTGCTCTATATAATATGTATGTAGATACTAAATTACTTATCTACTAATATTAATAATAGAGCTTTTTTAAAATATAACTGTATATACTATATCTGTACATAATATTATACATAATATCTAGGGTCGTTCAATACTGTCATACATTTCTAATCTCATTTAATTATCCAATACATTATATCTGGCAGATAATTGTTCGCTAATCGTACTGGTACTTGCTTTATCCATGGTTCGAGCTTTGATATTAGCTGTGTTTTACCTGAAAATAAAACACATATTAAATACTTACCTATATTTGAAGCTTACTTCATTGAGAGAAGGAACCTAGCTTTTTCCGCCTATATTTCCCTCTCTTTCCGTTGTATATATGCTATCTCTCTCGCACACCTCTCCACCAGGTGGCGGGGCGCACGATAATGTCGGGCGCTGGATGTTTTTCATTGAGTCGAAATCCACAACAGGTGGACGTTAAGTGTAAGCTTCAAATATAGGTAAGTATTTAATATGTGTTTTATTTTCAGGTAAAACACAGCTATTAAACACTTGACCGTAATTTGAAGCTTACTTCATTGAGACCTGTTTGTTACCCACCTGGTGTACAATATATGGACGCCAATGTGAATTTGAACACATAAGTAATTACTTATTTCTTTATTTGAAAGAGTAAGGTGTGCAGATAGTATACCTACCAATAAATCACACAAATTTTTATATTATATAATATATTAACAATCCCAGATGAAAAGTTAATCAAATAAGAACCAAAAAGTTAATCATAATGATTAAAAGTATTAGAACTTATGAGATTGGTTCAAGCGTACCTTAGTTAACCTTTTTGGCTTGAAAAGTTAAAGTTACTACAATTTTCACTATCTTTAGCGTAAATCTGCGAAAGCGCCAGTAACGACTTTCAATTACGCATTTAGATGTTACTTACAAAATGAAGCAACAGCTGATCCCGACGAGGCAAAAATACCTCAAACTCAAACCTTTATTTATTCAATTAGAACTCTGTAGAAGCACAATTGAATCATCTTAACATAGAATTACCACCTGTCTCAACCCACACAGTTTTAACCCAACCTGCTACAAGCGGACAAGAAGAGAACTTGGTCCTTACTTTTGGGGTCAGAAATAAATTTAAAAGGTCACCCCTTGAATAAGGCAATAAAATATCAAAACAGGTAAACGGTTTTAATTATAATACAGATTTTTAACATCAAACCAAACCGTGCGGTATCTATTAATGTTTAGAGCCAACGCCACCAATCATAATCTAAACATGGCTAGTACTTTCAGTACAATGCATGAATTATTTATTTAAAACTGATAGGTCATAAACTCTGTACTGGAAACAAATATACTGAACTTAAGAGACTAAAATGATAAGGAGCTTATCTGTGTCCCAAAACTGCAATTACTACAGCCAAGTACGTTACTTTTAATCAATTCGGTTTTAAGATATAATTATGATTTACATCAGAACTTATATACCGAAAGCCTCGGGACTACATAACGTGACTTATCTTCTTATACTTATATAAAAATGAATCGCAAAATGTGTTGGTAAGCGCATAACTCGAGAACGGCTGAACCGATTTCGATAATTCTTTTTATATTCCTTGAAGTACGAGGATGGTTTTTATGTAGAGAAAACGTAAGTACCACGAGCGAAGCCGGGGCGGACCGCTTGTTTATAATAATAGTGTTTGTGCACAACACTAGGCAGTCAACAGCTATATGAACGTCAGATAGGAAAAGAGCCAAATTTATCCAGTCAGTAACAAAGGATTTTAACTATAGTTACTTTATTCTAATTCAACCAACTACTACTAGCTACTCCGTATGTCTTTTGGATAGACGGAGGCAAATAGGATTTTTATTCCAACTATATCATTTGATATTTTGAAAATGTACTCCACATTTTCATACCGTCAGAGTCATTTTGCAGATTATAGTGGTGCAGCACTGAACACTGTCTATTAGGTGGCTGATGCTGCTGACCGGGCCTTCAGTTCCGCTTTCCAGAATACCTTCACCCTTCTAGGTGTTACTACTACTGAAATAGCGGTACTCTATCGCGTCGTTCAGGTCTCTAACTGACTAGGATTTCTCATATTATCGTAACAACCCTCGCTCGTTCTAACGAGGATAAATTATCGCCAAGGAATTCTGCTGCAGGATAATGGCAAGAGAGATTATAAGCTTAACTATGCATTATTATGTTAAGGAATATGGTGGGTTTTGAATACTATCGTCGTCTGAAAGTATCTCCTTTCGATTAACTGCATTAAGGATGCAGATCTGATCCCATCTTTGTTCCGTAAGAATGCTACGACAGTCTAAACGTTACACTGAACAAAGAAAATTGCCCTGAATATAGTCGGTTGTTCCAACATCCGTAATATGGCTAGCCTTAGGTTAGTTATCCCTTGATTGTAACTGCTACCAATGGAGGCATTGCTCTTGTGTTGTCCACAGTTGTGCGAGTGCAAAAATGAAGAACTGAGCTCGTGGGGAGCTATGCCGAATGAATCTGTGTTAAGATTATGACAGTATAGGACAGTTAGCTGTGGATGCGAAGACAGGACATTACTTTATTCATCCGTAAACACGCGAGGCAGCCACGGACAGCGATATAGCAAGAACTAAACTAGCAAAGTTTAGTTCGCTTACCAGACTTTGTCATGTTTTAAATGCAGTATATCCTCTGAATAGCATTGCATTTATGACTATTGATAAACTTAATTCACCCGTAAACACGAGAAGCAGGCACGGATAGCGATATAGTAAGAACTAAACCAGCAAAGTTTAGTTCGCTTACCAGACTTATATTTTAAAAGCCGTATAGCCTGTACATTTCATTTATTGCCCCCCCCCCCCCCTCAAAGCAAAGAAATGAGAAGTCATTTGGCAGAGCTTTCTCGTTAAGGGTAGGGGTTCCAAGTAATATCTAATAATAAGAGGCTTTTGTTTGGAAAGATTGACTTTCCGTTATTTATCCTCTATCCTATGTAACTCAACAGTCAGTATTCTCAGCATTCGTTGAGTACTTAAACGTTTTACATTAATAGTTGTATATAACTTTATTATACAATATAATAATCCTGGTGGGATGACAAAAAACTTGTCTAACAAACGATTATCCTAATCCCTCAGCGATTTATTGTTTGAGCCCCGAAGAAAAATCTCATGGGTGCAATAATGAGGTCAAATGGGTTGAAAAACGAGTCAAATAAATTGCCTACAAGACCGGGCAACTAAAATAGGCCTATGAGAGGTCAACTATACGTAATCAATCGTCATTTGTTACATTCAATCGCTTTGCGATTAAAAAATCTCTTCCGATGTTTGTATATGAAAATTGGTTGGCTAGTGCCATTTAATTACGATACCAAACATACCGTTGACACAAGGCTTGGTGACAATCCTCGAAACCACCGCCACAAATCATCTGCGAGATGATATTTGATCCGACTCGCCTTCCTTTGTTGTGATTAGGCTTTGCATTGGTAAATACAATTTGTTCAATTCCAATTTCCATAATTGGTAAACCAATGGTGGTTTCCTGATTCCTGAAGCGTAAACTTTTAGGATACGAAGTATCAATTTCATGCGCCCATTATTTGACGTATCTAACCTTTATTGTATTTATTAGGTCATTTACTATACTGCCCACTGTCAAGTAGATTTCAAAACCTTTTTCTACCTACCTTAGAAGAGTGAAGATCCGATACGGTCATATCCAAAACTTCTTTCGTGGGTCCTCGTTGACGAAAGCAAATATCTATGATCATTTTAATGATCAATCCTTTGTATATTTGCACCAATCGCCATTAAAGCCCCGCGAGGGCTGATATATATTTGCACCATTTCCCCGTGGGGACGGTTGTTATCAAAGCCCCGCGAAGGCTGATATATATTTGCACCATGTCTCCGTGAGGTACTGTTGTAATCAAAGCCCCGCGAGGGCTGATATATATTTGCACCATTTCTCCATGAGGGACGGTTGTAATCAAAGCCCCGCGAGGGCTGATATATATTCGCACCATCTTTTCCGTGAGGGACGATTGTAATCAAAGCCCCGCGAGGGCCGATATATATTTGCACCATTTCCCTGCGAGCGACAGCTGCGCGAGGGATGTTTGTAACTAGAAATAAGTAGGGCCTGCCAAAAAATGCTTAAGAGACACCCTGCGAGGGTGAATTTGACCTGGCTAACCCCTGCGAGGAGTAGTGGCCACATTTATGTATTCTGCTTCGAGCAAGAATACACCTTAGTGCTAATATAAAAATAGCAGTAAATAATCATTTAAATAATATAGCAATTAACAAGGTCCTTTAACTTATTTTCCAATGTTAGCGACATTTAATAAATTCATAATTCAAATCAATTCACTAAATTTTAAAATGAACTTCGATTCATATTTATTTTTGTTCATGCAATCGATGTAAAATTTAGTTGCTTTATATCCGTTAACATTCCTTACGAACGCAACCATACCGTCGTAGGACGTTATAATTTAATTGCACAAAATAATCTCCACTCACCCGCAATTTTTTACTTTTTGTCAAGGTGTACAAGTTTATAATATTATTCTAAAACGTTAGAAGTGAATTGTAAATCCTTTGAAATAAGTGTATCTAAATCTAATTTATATTAAGATATCTCGATAATTATTATACGATAACCCTTTCAGCACAAGTTCAGTAAACCAAAGAATTTAATTGTAAAATTTTTGGTACTTACTCGTTTTAACAAAAAAGTTGCATCATTTGAACATAGGAAACGTAATTTTCAATCAAATTAGCCGTGTGTAATATGTCTATTTTCACATAAAAACGGATCAGAATAATACTCATAAAAGGACACGTATAGACTACGGATAGTTTTGAATGTGTGGAACATTCATGGTACGTATCTACTATACATGAGCGAATTCCATCATTATTCAGTTGAGCGGTAACTCCCGTACGATTTATAAAATAATATCACAACATGTTCTGACATGTCGTGACTTCTTGGAGCTGACTCATCTCGTTCGATAATTTTTAGTAATAAACTATGATAGGAATTCCGAACCGTTCCTAGCGATAACGACAATGTAATAAAGTCGTAGCAATGGATTGTATGCCTGTAAAGCTTTGAGTTGGCTCATATCCATACTAAGTATTAATTGTAATTTTTCCACGAAAAATTCACTTGTACCCTTGTAATAAAAACACATTATTAAAAATGAAATAAAATATTAAAAATATCTATATACAAGAGAGGGTATTTGATATATCTAGTAATATCAAATAATCACAAAAGTAATATTAACGATTCGAGTAAAGCCGAACGGTAACACCGTTAAAATAGCTTTACTCACAGTATTAAAAATGCAAATATTAATTAGTACATATTGCATAATGAAATATTTCAAAAAAAAAGTTACTATTTCAAGTAAAATGTAACGGTTGTATCGTTAATTTTAAATATCTTTATTCATGCTATTAAGTATTTAAGCATATTGAAAAATAAACTATTGCTGAAGGATTCATTAAAAACCTCAGCATTTTAAATAAAGTCCAACGATTATACCGTTGACTTTAAAGATTTTTACTCATTTTTAAGTAAAATATTATTAGAATAGATGTATATAAAAATAACTCACTGTACCGATCCGACGGGATACACTTTTTAACACTTTTAGCACTTGCTTTAAGCAATACTTAATACTTAATAGCACCAAGGTTGTAGTCTTGTAGACAACCTTCTCGCGGCGGAAGCTAGACGCCAATGAAAAACATCCAGCGCCCGACATTATCGTGCGCCCCGCCACCTGGTGGAGAGGTGTGCGAGAGAGATAGCATATATACAACGGAAAGAGAGGGAAATATAGGCGGAAAAAGCTAGGTTCCTTCTCTCAATGAAGTAAGCTTCAAATTACGGTCAAGTGTTTAATGCATATTCCAATGTATTAAATTTTCATATAATAACAATATTAATACCTTCAATCTTATGAATTAATATTTACTAAGTATATACATATGTCACAATTTTAGTTTTAAATTAGTCCAAAGAAAAATAAAAAAAGCCGCGCGGCACTCAGGGACTGCCGCGGTAAAGAGTGGGGAGCGTGAAGTTTTTTCGTTACGGAATTTCTGGATTCGGTCCCCGCGCTCAAGGCCCGCGATAGAAGCTATGCAATAGCTTAAAAATTACTTATTTGAACACAATAATAAGTTATATTAACTTAAAGATCAGATAAAATAAAAAAGTGTTCCTCGTTATATTGATAAAAGTTTTCTATTTAATTCAAGATATCATTTTTGTAGAGTTCTGAGCAGTTTTAGATGATATTAATTAAACTACATGCGTTAATTTTAGTTGGGTCAGCAATTAACTTTCGCTCATTAGTTTTTTTCCCAATTAGAGTTCTAACAGACGAACGGCTGGTTGTGAACGGCAGAGGCTACTTAAGCCGTGCGTCGTCACATGTTGATGGCAGTCGTCAGCATGTCGACGGCAGCAGTCAATATGTCGATGGCTGCCGTCGACACGCAAAAACGGATGCCGTCAAACGCTTGCAG
This sequence comes from Colias eurytheme, assembly GCF_061535395.1. Lineage (NCBI taxonomy): Eukaryota > Metazoa > Arthropoda > Insecta > Lepidoptera > Pieridae > Colias > Colias eurytheme. The sequence continues at coordinate 4,522,482 of NC_142980.1, forward strand.
TTTGCCGTCATCATCAAACTGCAAGCGTCGCCACTTGTTGACGGCAACCGTCGACATATTGACTGCTGCCGCTGACGCTTCGACGATTGACGTCGACATGATTGTGGCGACGGCTGAAGTAGCTTCTGCCGTTCGCAACTTGCCGTTCGTCTTTTAGAAAACTTATTTTAATTAATGTAAATACTGCAAATATCATACTCGACGCTGACGTTTTTAAATGCCTGTAATTTCAATTTCTATATAAAAAACTCTATATTATATAAAAATGGATCCATGTTTCTCTTTTATCACGGCTTTACTCGTGAACTACTGCACCGATATCGATAGTTAATTATTTTATATATTTGTTATCGTCTGGAGAAGCATCTTATGAAGAATGTGAAATGCATCATTTTAAATCTTTTTTAATTTATGGATGAAGGGTATAGATGTGAAAGCCACCTTTTTGTTTCTATACAAATTATGCAATCTGATTAAAGTAATTTGTTTAAAGATTTGAAGAAACATAATATACTTGTTAACTTTAAAAAAATATCTGCTGTAGTTGACTGTCATTCAATGTTTGAAAATGTTTATTTTTTTAACAACACACAAAGTGAGTCTTCTTAGAAATTTCTTCTAACAAGTAAAAAATACCGCCAACATAGACGATTTCTTACAAATGCTGAAGCTGAATGCTGCTCCCATTTAGAAGGGAATTTTTATTTTTGTATAATAATGTTGATCAGCAAGTTCTCAGAGTAAGATGAGATCTCTGTATGTCATGCATTTTGTTGGTTTTAGTTTTTAACTTCTGTGAGTGACTTTTAACGTTCGTAGATTATGAAGAAGTCTGATTACTTTTCCATTTAAAAGCCCTATAAGTGTGTTTTGAAATGAAACTTCTTTAGGCGCGTTGAGAGTAAAATTTTGAAGGTTGCCTCATGGCAATGGTATCTTTGAATCTTTCCTAAGAAGTTTCACTTCTGACACGCCTCGCAAATAAAAAATGAAATTTAAACTTAAAATATTAGATACGGCAAATATTGCAATAATACAAGATATTATTTTCTTTTTCTATTGAGTTATAAAAAAAAATTAATAAGCTACACACTCCTATGGCTAAATTTTGTACACAAAAAGTTTCACTAAGAATAATGTTTCCATGTAAATTTTGTTCTTCTAAATACTACCGATCCTCTACTATTTTCTCTAACGAAAGTCTCTTTTAGATCGCTCTCTGGAAGAATAGTGGGCACAGTCTGGTGGTTCTTTGCCCTCATCCTTGTGTGTTCGTACACAGCGAACCTCGCCGCATATCTCATTATCGAAAGAATCTCGGAGCCAGCCCAATTTCTCACCTACAGCTCGAAGATTAATTTCGAAGTAAGATTGCACTATTACAATAAAAGGTAACAATTATGTCATGTGCGCTGAGCGATGCCACGGCGAGTGTTATGTACCAGGGTATTATTTTCAAATTATAACGGTAATGTGTTGAATAAAGAATTTTTATCGTCATTGCTTATTGATTACATTTTACTTAATTCCATAGTAACTCTTATAATATACAATTATTATTTATCAAATCTTTACAATTACATATATACTCATCACGACATCATTGTTATTGCCTGTGAATTCGACCCATAACTATATTATTATTATTATAAGTTCATGACCACATGGTTATCGCCTACTTACCATATCATCTCTTCTCTGATCGCTTAAACAAACTTATACTCATGCAAACTAATACAAACTGATTGAGATTAGACAAATGCGTGTACAGTTTACATTAATTATTATTCGAACAGCAGCATCCCCTTTTCAATTTAGAACGAATACCATAATTTTTATCGTAGGTACTGTCTACAAGTCACGCTATATTTTCAGAGTCAGTTCCTACCAAACAACGATCTAGTGAAGGACCCGGAGGTGGCCAACGATCCCCCATATACGATTGACAGCCGCTATGAACGCTCCTGTCTGACACCGCCCATTTGCAGATACAAGCACGTTGACTTCGGGATTGCTCTGCCCAGGGGATCTAATATGAAGTGAGTTATATGTACTACTAGCTTTCCACCCGCAGCTTCGCCCGCGCAGTCAAAGAAAAACCCGCATAGTTACCGTTCCCGTGGGATTTCCGGGATAAAACCTAAAAAGTAGCCTATGTCCTTTCTCGGGTATCAAAATATCTCTATACCAAATTTCATGCAAATTGGTTCAGTAGTTAAGGCGTGATTGAGTAACAGACAGACAGAGTTACTTTCGCATTTATAATATTATAGTATGGATAGTATCAAATCTAGGGTGTGTGTGTATTTAATATGATGCACGTACATTAGCTAGGGAATCTAAAGGTGTGTGTGATTTGCGTTTTTTCTATATGTTATCGTTAGTACACTCATGCCTGTGACCCAACAGTGGGAACTTAAGTGGGCTGATGACGATGATGACATGCTTACTTACTTACTTATAATATTACGGCAGTATACTGCAGAAGGCTGGCGATCTGAGAAATTAGTTTATGTGCAATATGTATAATATTTAATAGCAATTGAGAATCTAAAGGTCTTTGTGTGCATGTGTGATTTTGTTAAGTTTATAAGGATAAATGATAGGGAAAGTAATAATATGTAGTGAGTTATATTTTATCACAATAGTACATATATGTAAACAAGTCTATGATTTATGATAATAATAAATAATAATATAAATAAAATCATCTTGATTTGGTTAATATGTTAATTGTTATTAGTTAAGAATTTTATTGAATATAGTACTTAATAGGTGTTAAAAAAATATTAACAATAATTTTTAACAAGAAAACGAAATACACGTTTCCGGGAAAGAAATTACAGAACCTTTTATATTGTTATTTTGTAAGTATGGTCGAATGGTCAATTATTGAAGAATTAAAAACGATTGTTTTCACGTTACGAGAATTTTCGATATTGTTCGGCTCTCGATAACAAACTGTGTTTCTTGTAAATATTAATTTACATCGACACATAAACGATAATCACAACTATGAAATTCACAAAAGAAACTGATACTATGAACACAAAAAAATATAATCCTATCGGTGTTACTAATAGACACACACACAGCACACTGCGTCAGGTAACCTGATCGTTACAATTACAAACAATACCATTGCTTTAAAGTTTAAATTAAAAATAAAACTGATTGGCTGAACGGTAGAAGCATATCGAATTATTCATCAATTATTTAGGTTTACAAAACGGCGTGCAAAAAAAAAACAAACAATGCGGTATTTTATTTAATCAATCCCGACGCTCCATACCCAACGTTTTGATGTTATTTGACGTCCTCATGCATGACGCATTGATTAAAACCGACGATAGCAAAGCAATATTTCAAAAGAGTAAACAGCACCGATATATTCTTGAAAATCAATTCACTTGATTAATGTTTGCCGGCGCTAAAAATAATCGTGTTTTGATCGTTGCCCGATAAAAGATGCAATTATATTTATAAAGGCATTGTTAGCACAAAAAGTCTTGCAATGAGACACGCGCTTTGACCAGTCTTGCATACGCTATTGCTCGTCAAAGCCATGCTAACGGTAACGGGGAAACGAGATTGAAAAATGTATTAAAATGAACTAGACTTTCAGATTTTGCTTTAAAAGCATATTAGGGGTTTGTTTGTGCGGCCTGCGTGATTATGTGGTCGCGTTGTTTCAATGCTGTATTCATAATATTAAATGCCGCTGCAATTTAGAAATTAAAATGTTTTTTATCATAAATTCGTTTTAAACGCAATTTTTCCAGGATTGTGTGGTGGTCTTCTTTATAGACTAGAGTGGACTTTATCTAGACGTTTAGGTATGCATTTTTATTTTCATAAAAAGCCTCGTCCACAAATTTAACCTATGGTACTACGTACAACGATATTATTAAAATTGAGATCTACTGTTAGAAAAAGAAAACACAAAATACACATAACATTTTCTACACTCAAAATAACCAAAATGATCTAGCTGGGAAGATACTCAAGCAGTATATTATGTAAAAATATGAGTGTATTTCTTCGCCTAGTTTGCTATCAGGATGAAATCGTTCTATGAGGTAATTCCCCGTTGAATACTGAATGGTCGTAAATTTACATGGGCCGTCAGGACAAAATGAGCCTTCAGCATTTCGAATTTACACACCCCATTTTTATGATACCGCGATTTGCGAACGTGATTTTTAACAACAAGTTAAAATTTACATTTTATAACAGACAGCTGTGGTTTTATGATAGCTCGAATCGCTGGGGAAGTTTATTGGATGTACGATATAGCATTTTTACGAAGGGGACGTGGTTTAAGTTTAAACTCTGGCCCGGATTTGAGACCTTGCCTGAATGAGGAATTACGTCCGCGTGAGGTAGACGGTTCCGCTGCACGGCGCTGGAGATATTAAAGTTGTAAATTCGCTCCCAGAAGAATATTTTGCGAGGATTTTTGAACTGAACAAAATGTAGTGGTTAGTTTCGCGAATCCTTTCTAATCCCGTCGTTTATTTTACCTTTACGCTGATGGTTATGGACGGTTTCGGACTTCGTTCTCATAAAAAAGGCATAACAAAAAGGTCAAATATCAGACGCGTTATCAGGTAGCTAGCGGAGAAAATTATACAAACAATAAACTTGAGATAGACTTTCTTATACATGTAATATTATCCATATATGTAAAAAGAGCTACCTTCTAAGGTCCCTGGAGTAATAAAAAGTTGAAAGTTTCACGTTCTTCGTGAATTTGATCTCGATACTAGAGACTAAGTTGCCTTCGGATTAGAGTACTTCGCTTTTATAACATGCTTCGAATTATGTGCAAAGCAAATAGCTTTTAACATAAACGAATCGAATTTAACATAAAATGTAAATGAAATTTTTTTCGTTATATTGTGTTTGCTCAGGTTTAAGATTGATATTTGGTTTTAAATTTAAAATTGTTTTAATCGGTTTTTATCATCCTCTTAATTACTCTTTACTGTTTAACGGCTGCGCAAAAGATTAGTTAATTTTTAATGGATCTGGCTTATGCTATATGGAATCCCGAACTTAATGTTGTGTACATTCACGTTATTAATAGATGTAAGCAAAGAATCAAGAACAAATTATTGTACCTAATTAACTTTTTCATTTTTACGTAACGGTAGCTCATTGTAATTTCAGAAACAATAAGGATACATAATTAACTGCATGTCTTTAATAACCCAATAATTATTTAATAATTTCAGAGAATCACTGAATCTTGTCATTGTGGATCTGAAGAAGGATGGAATAATTACAAGACTCTGGCGGAAGTGGATGCTGTATATTAACAAGCCGCAATGCGAAAATAACAAAGAAAAGGTATGCGAAAATATGAAGTTTTTATTAATTTTAATTTAAAACATACCCAATTTTAAAAATCTTATCGTCTATTTATTAAGTACTTAATTTTAAAGGTATCTTAAATAACATTTTCTTTGAATTCCAGGAATCAGAAATATCCGAAATGTCGCTGAGCCAAGTTGCTGGAATATTCTACGTGCTCGTCGGAGGTTTGGGTCTTGCCCTAGGAGTAGCCCTTCTAGAATTCTGTCACCACGGACGCAATGAAGCTGTACGAAGCAACGTGTCTCTAAGCGCTGCACTAAAAGCCAAAGCCAAGATGTCTTCCCGCTCTGATCGTAAGACGCCTCAACGTTCCCGCGATCAAGACAGACTTGGATGGAACGGGGCTGCGTTCGCTGGAGTAAGTAACACATACATTCCTTCATTTCCTCCCGCGCACGACTGCTCCGTCAGCACAAACGAGCAATGTAAATGTTGACTCGATACACGTACAACTTGAGCGACTACAAAGAGCACGTAGTACGGGGCGAGCGACCCGAGAGTTAATTAGCTTTAATGAATAGATAGGTAATGCAATATGCAGTTAACTGCACGTTAAATTGTTGTACTTGATTGAATTTGCTTGTCAATGTCATTGATTACTACGTTACAGCTGGTATTATGAAGTTAATTTCTTGAGTTTGAATGCAAAAGTATGCACTAGAGTTTAAGAACATTATAAAGCCTTCTACAAAGAACTATGTACATATGTATAGGAAAACACAAAAATTGTTTCAACACTCTAGCACTGTAATTTGAGTCTTATTTTAATTTTACTAATGTATATTTTACATTTATATATTCGTAGTACACAGACTTCCTCCTAGGACGAGAATCGGCAGGAAGCACTCATCGGAAATTGTTTTAGACATTACAATTCGTAAGTTAAGTACGGTCCGTATGAGCGTCAAATACCCAGTGAGCGTTTACCTTTTCAAGTGTATTTCCTATCGAAACGGGTAGACATTGAAATAAACTGTTCAATTGATACCCACTACAATAAAATACCCTTTAACGTTCCTGTGTGTGTGTGTTCCGAAGATAGATCGTTAGATAAAGTTCAGAGAATGTTAGATTTCTACATAATATTTTTATTAAAAACGCTGGACTTTTATAACTTCAGTTTGTTTCCATGTTTGTTATAAGTCCATAATATCGTTACGAACAATATTCCAATAATATAATATTATTGCTCCTATGTTTGGTAATTGTTAGAAAGTCCTAATTCTGTTTATAAAACTGTGAATGTTAATCTCTATTTCAACTTTTGTGTCGTTCTAATTGTCATGTTACTTTAACCTTCTTGTTAATCATATTATACGCATTAATAATCCGTTTGTAATTCAGCTAGATTTTCATGTAGAGATTGGGCCAATTATTCATGTTTTCATTCACTTTACATAATCTATATTTTTTATATAATATTGCAAGACTATAAAATAAATAGTATACCTACGGTATTTATTATATTAATTACTAGAAGTGACCATAGATTGATTAATGATTGTGCCACTGTTATGCAACTGTGTCACAGTTTAACTACAAAGCACTCAATCACGTTGCATAATTCAGACCAATTTATACCATCTTCGAATCGTCTACATTAATCTCTGTCCCAGATTTTTATTACTTTATTAAACCTTTATCTCATAAAATCATAATTTCGTTTAAAATCGATATTAAAATTATTTCGAAATTGATGTATTGTCCAAAATATTATATTCGCGTAGCTGCTCACTTTGTGTAGACCCGCCTTTAAAAATTTGCACTTAAAGTATATGAGCATTATTCTTATTTTTCCAGTACTTCCCTGCTGGTAACCAGATCTCGCAGGAGGATGCTGTGCACGCGAGTTTCACGCACGTCTGATCCGAGAAGTGCGGCGTCAACAACCGCCGCCAGTCGCCGGCTAAGCAGCCGAATAATGTTGACCTCTTCCAGCTCTAAATTCTATTGCTCTAACTGTCCATTTGATATAGCATCATTGTATCCGTGATGTGTAATTGTTATGTTTATTTCGTTTAGGAAGGGGTGTTTCTTGTATTGATCAGAATTACATCTATAAGAGTTATTTTGTCTTCAATTTCTAATAATGCTCTGTGTACAAGACACAATTAATTTTCACTTTCAATTGTAAAAGTAATATGTTACATGTACTTAACTACATGTTTACAATAAAAATAAAATGACAAAAAATAATATTATTGCAACAGTTCTTGTTCTCGCTCAACTGAATGTAAAAAACAGTACCTATTGTATTGCTCCATGTGAAAAATACTAAATATTATAGTCACTGCCATTTAGAAACAATCTATTTTCTTAATTATACAGAAACCACACTCAATTTCAAATCCCACTTCATAAAAATATCATTAGTTATTAATGTCTGTTAAAACTGTATACTTGGTAGTGTTTCTCATTGCGTTAGTTTAAATTAAAACATATCCTTTAGAATTTTCGAGAATTGAGGATATAAGTAAGGTGCGAACAACCGGGAAAATGAATATTTAAGGGCTCATTTCTTAAAATAACAGAGAATTCGACGAAGAAAATACTTCGTAACAACTTTAATGTGTATTTTTTAAAAATCATACAAAGAGACGTTCTATGGGTGTACTAATTAGTAATTACAAGGTATATCATATAGTACACACATCATTTTAGTCTTGGTAAAAAGAGCCTCAAAGTTAACATTACGAGTATTATGAAAATGTTGTCTTAGTGAAGAGCACACCGTTACGACGGCGCTCTGCAATCGTATAGTATAAAGCTTACTAGTCATCTTTCAAATTTAATGTTAATGTTCATCTAATTATGTTATAGAATACGAATCAATATATAATCGTTCATTAGAATAATTCATCAAAGCGTCACTCATGAGTTTTTCACGAAATACTTAGGCAATTCCAATGAAAGTTAGTTGAAAATGTAAGAAAAGTAGCGGAAAGGCGGGTCAGGTTCAATAACCAGGACTGGATAAAATATATCTTACTATTAAAAAAAGGCTTAGAAAGAAGATCAGCTACATGCTCTTAAAAAAATCTTCTTACTGGCAAGGAACAGGGACTTGACTTTTAATGAATAAAACTCATGATAGACTCTATGTAGTAATCATGTTTGTATTTTAAAGCATTTGATCTATACGTAGCGTAAGTTTTAGCTCATTTACGATACTATATCCTTTTACGGGTTACGATCTCAATATAATATTTACTATTGGAAAAGGTTTTTGAAGAAGCCAATTTTGCAATAAGTCTTCTAGAATAATTGTTTTGCGGCAAAACGTAGGCAAAACTTATAAGCTTCTTGTTAAACATCATTAATTGTTTTGTACCTGACTTTATGCATTTAAATTTAATAATTTTATCTTTAAATCTGTTACTAAAGCACAAACTTAGTTTATATTGTGAAACATATTTATTTCCTCGTTATTTCTCCGTTATGTTGTGTTTTGTTCTTCACAATGTTTATTAGAATATCAATCTTAAATACTTAATATAAGGTATATTACTTGAATTCCATTATTATAGTATTAAAGTATATTATCGTTAGTTATAGATAGGATTATGATGTTCATTCCATATGTAGTCAGCCAATCATTTTTTTTCTGCTACATTTTAATAATATTGAACTGGTAGTGGATTATTAACTTTTAAACAATATTAAATTTTATCTGTAATGCGCTCATGCATGATATTATGATTAATGTGTAGAAACAAGTTCAGTGGGTATCCATTTTCCTTTATGCCAATTTTGTTAATAGATATATCATATTCAAGTGAAGTTAGTAGTTAGTGTAGTGTGGTTATTATGTTTATAAGTAAACATTGTTAAAGGCATAAACGCGACATACACCCGACGATTTAATAATTACACAGAGAATGCAATAATATTAGTAATATTTTGGATTTACTTAGTATTGAATTACGTATTAATGAAATTGAATGACGATTAAAGCAAAACCATCTTCTTTAAATTTAGGTAAGAAATAGCGGTAGGTACTGTTATTTTCTACGTAAACAATTGAATGTACTAACTAACATCATACGAATACATTAATATTAATTAATTAACACACTATATTTTATATTATTTTATCATCGAATAACAACTCCGATACCTATACCAAAATATTTCAAATAATATCAAGATACCTACTGAACAATCTGTGCCAATTTTATTCAAGTAAGCTAAGATTAATAATTCTTCGTAATATTTCACTTGAATGTACGATTAAATTTTTATGTCGTGTATTAAAATGTGTTTTATTTTTTTTTTACCTTTTCTCTATTGTAACTAAGTATTAATAAATAACATAATTGTTAAAATTTACTACATAATATTTTTTAAGCTATTGCATAGCTTCTATCGCGGGCCTTGAGCGCGGGGACCGAATCCAGAAATCCCGTTACGAAAAAACCTCACGCTCCCCACTCCGACGGACACGGACTACGGAGATGTGGCTTGAAGGCATGCTATGCAATAGCTTTACCTCGGCAGTCCCCGAGTGCCACACGTCTTTTTTTAATTCATTTAAAATTAGCCCCAGTGACATCTATGTGATTCTAAACAAATCACAACTATGCAAAATAATATGATGTGGATTATATAATAGTGTATGCAGAGTTATGTATTATTTCGCCTTTGTATTAAAATTAACTTCTCCATATTCCACCAGATAGCGCGTCTAACAATAATCGATAGAACAGCCGCTTGTATAACAGCGCCATCTATACAAATAGTTTAATATTGATACAAAGTTATAAGGTTACAGGAAAGCTAAATTTTTGTTTCTAGATAAAATAGGTACGCAGGGTAGCAATAGATGGGTCTGTGATTGAACGAAGTTTCAGGATAGTATTAACTATAGATACAGTGCCACAAACTTATCTGACCCGGTGGCAAAAACTGGAACTACGTGCCGCCATTTTGAAATGTCACATTTTCACAGACTTTTTATACGGTATATTTTGTTTATATAAAAGAAAGCGACATCAGTGACACTGTCACCGGGTCAGATAAGTTTGTGGCACTATACTTGAACATCTATATGAAAAGTTGCATAGCGCAACCTCGTCTGAAAGTATAAGTTTTTAGTCTATATTTAGCCAGCTACTTCCATTAGCACTGGTTTTAAATATTTTAACTGTAGTATATTTTAATCGTAGTATATTTCTGTGATGGCATTTACTTGAAGCGAAAAATGCTTAGATGTGCACTTTATAACAGCGCCAGCGCTACAAATTTGGCAGATTGAAATAATAACATTGTTGACCAATAATATTATATTGTGTGCATAATCCAACTACTACCCTAGACGCACGATCATAAAGGGCTTATATGCTAGAGGTCCTTAACCTGATGTATTGTAACCCTTGCGCTGGCTACACGAGCGAGAGAATCGCGACGAGTCCGCCCTTATATCGTCGGATAATCTCCACGAACGAGCGATAATTCCGCCGCGTATCGTCGTGAGTCGTAACGGAATCGCCACGTTTCCTTGAAGAGAACTACGAGTAGACCCACAGTAGACCAGATGCAATGCTGAAATGACGCTGCGTTTGACAGCGCGCCCGCTGCTAGTCGCGGCGGGCTAGCGACGATGTAACGAGGTTTCGCGCGCTCATTGCCACTCGTCGCATCGCGGCGATAATATCGCCGTGTAGAGACGGTTCCATAGAGAGTGTATAGAAATACGTGGCACGACGATAATATCGCCGCGATTCTCTCGCCCATGGAGCCAGCGCCTTGTTTGTATGCCACCCTCAAGTTAATCGCTATATTTATTGGGTTCCAGACTACAATGATAGGTTTTTGGAATTCATAGACAGTAAACATTAATCGTGTATTTAATGGATGAAAACCTTCGATTAAAATAAAACTAGCTAATTAAAGACGAAAACTCGACGAAATGGATTCCATACTAAACGGTCTATGTATCTGTAAAAATATTTGAGATAATATATTATAATTGTAAATTTGGCCTCTATTCTGAAATATAAGCACGATCGATTATCAATAATATTTCCACTAGATCTAGTAAATGTTTGTTTTCAAAATAACCACTATCGAGTTATAGTAGGCATTCATAATATATTTCAAAGCTCTAATACGAAAATAAAATAATAAATGGCCATGCAGTGGCGCGATGGACAGTAAATATGCCTGTCCATCCGTCGATATCATGTCAAAACATACTTTCTCATTCTGAATATTTTAAAGCTTCTATAAGCACAATAAACTGGTATATATGTAGATAAAAAAGGGAAAATAATGTTTGTTTTTCACAAACAATATCATCACTGGATTGGGATTTTGCGTAGGTACTTATACAATTAACTTTCCCATTTTGTTTTTAATAACATTTTCTTCTCGTTTGAGCTCACATTTATTTGCTTGGTACCTCAATAAATAGTAGCCTATGTGCTAGTCCAGATTATAATCTAGAAGCGAATTTTTACACAGTCGATCACATGCTTTTGAGTCATAAACATCCATCCATCCATCATCCCAAAATTCCACATTTATAAGATTACGGACTAGAAAATATATAAAAGATTTAGGATACTTACTTTTATATTAATAAAAAAGTACCACTATTATATAGTTCAGTCCGATATTATGCATGATAAGTACTCAGATTATAATAGTTTTTGATTTTCCAAACTATAACTGTTAATCTCTGCAAAATTTCCCAATCCGTTCAACTCAAATTGAGTAACAAGCGTCCTTCAAACGTTCCCATTTATAGCATTAATACAGTAAAACATTTGTAATTTTCCGATAATACACCGCAAACATCGCTCCATCACGTATCTCATTTGCAATATTGAATCGAAATCAACGCTACTAACCAGTAACATAGTATAAAGAGAACAAGTACTTAAGTTATCTTGGAACAAAGATACATCACGCTGTTTGTATGTACGCGGAGAGGTTGGCTACGCTCCCCATTCATGTACTTACGCAATATGACGCACGCACACAACGCCACTCGGTTCCTTCTCATGGACCATTCTCGTGAGGGTCGCGCCCGCACCATTGCTGTAAGGGGTCGATGTCAAAATCAACTCAATCTCAATTATTTAAAATATAAATATATGACAAGTGACAACCTTGCTCCTCGAGTTTAGGTATCGTGCGCTCCTAACACCGGGAGACGGCCTACTTGTTCTCTTTATACTATGTCAGTAACCACGTTCAAAACTTAATATTGTGACTGTCATTGAACTATAATTATTAGATATTCACGCGTTGGGAAGGATAAACATTTCCATTTACCTTTGCTAACATCAAAATGAGCGTTGCTCCATGCAGTTCGGAGTACTTTTCAACTAAAGTGACGAGAGGCTAAATGTTGGACTATTTTAGCCATCTGAAGCGGCGGTATGCAAACATTTTCCACCGCCTGTTAATTAACGTTATTATTTCGAAACTGTTTCATACGTTAGGTTGGTCATAGTTGGTTTTCGCTTTTTAGTTAATGCAGTGTCCTACGTGTGGAATTATTTCTGAATTCAATTTTCGAGCGAGGAAGTAAATTTAAAATATTATGTTTGATGATTTTAGTCTAATTATGGCAGTGTTATTTTTGAATGTTAAATTAGCGGACTGCTCGTATTTATTGTAAGCATCCTAGACATATTAAGTAAATAATAGATATAATGTAATAAAATTGTATGTTATATTTTTCATTTATCACTATAACTATTAACCATTTATTGAATTGATTTATTGATTGAATATAACTATACCTAGCTTAGTTGTTAGAGTTATATTAAGATTTAAAAGCGACCTCCATTTAAAACAAAGCTAAAAATTTAACATTTGGATACAACTTTGCTGTTTCGTTAACGTTGGCAATTTGAATAATATCCAATTGATTAATAATATTCAAGTTGGTCGAAATTCACTCTCCTAATATCAATTAATAGCTTGGAAAATAAAACTCTTAGTAAAATATTGATAGATAAAAATGATCTCAATAGAATTTTCAAGACCATATTTATTCGAGCAACAGAAGCATATTTGATGTGCTGATTGATAAAGTTGCTTCGAGAATATTGAATGCAATAAATAATATTTTTCTTATTAAATGATATGAAATAAATTCAATGAGCTTCAACTCGTTTATTCTATACAGTGCAGTAATATTGTGAAGACACGTGCAACACAAATTCAACTTTATTTTTAATCAAGAGAGACTTTTTACCTGATCTTATTCAATATTTGAACGTAAGAAAATTAGAATACGAAATATTTGGAAACTTTAATTATGATTAAAATTATAAATTTTATTATGATTGAAATAAGATTGTACTCCTTTGTGCAATGATAAATTCTAAATGAGCCTTATTCTGAAAAGTGACAATTTATTTTCCAAAATATACAGGGTGTAATCGTTAAGTGTGCACAGGCGATTATTCCGTAACTATTGCAGATATCAAAAAACTTTATACTGATATCGAAAGCCCTTTACCTAATGAGTAAAATGAAAACAATAACTTTTTAAAAATAACTTAACTGAGTAACAAACATCCATACATCCATACTTACAAACTTTCGCCTCTATAATAGTATGTAGTAGGATAAAAATGGAATATTATATTGCGGTCTAAATACTGTATAGAAAAGTTACACCTTCACTAAGAAATACCTGTAAAACTGAAAAAGGAAAATAAACTTCTACTTCCAAGCTTCTAAGCTTGTGAGAAGTCAAAGTGAGAAATAAAGTTTTCTTACCACGGAAAAGCATCAAAGTATACGTTCCATTTCCTCGCTTCGGGACTTTACATTCAATTCAATATCAATATATCGTATTAAATTGTGTGTATTTTCGAAATAGACTATTAAGAAAATATGAAGCGTAAAACTAAACGGCATTTATGTCGTTTTACAGGAAAGTGTGACATGTCATTTGTATAAGTACGTGGAGAACGATTCAGTAACTTTTTGAAGTAAAACTTCTTTGAATTCGTTGGTAGTAAAATTAAAATTTCAAGGTTGCGTCATGGCAATACCGTCACGTCATGGAGTAGAGCGACGATTTTGGTATCTTTGAATCTTAATAAAGAAGTTTCACACAGGTGTGATCGGCACACACGCTCTCTTTTTAAATCTTATTTTCAATGGAACCTCTACGGCTCCGAAATAAATGGTTTCGGAAGAGCATTAGAATAATAATGATTTTCAAAATGACCAAAAACCTACTAAAGGAGAAAGCACCATTAGAAAAATCTTAAATTTAATAACTGCTATTCCACTAGAGTAAAATTAATTCCACTAACCAAAACTTTTACTAGGCTTGTATAATTTAAATCAACATACTCAGATGAAGACGATCCGGGACGTTTGTACAAAAGATTATCTGACAAACTTGCTCGCTTGAGTTACAAACTTAGTTAGTGTGTACACTACAAACTACTAATTGATAGCTCCGCTTGTAAGAGCTGAAGTACGTACTATGAAAATATTAATACAAACTTTCATTTTAACGTAGTTTTTCTCTGAGCAAAAGTTAAGTTGGTAATACGAAACGAGTACCTATTGAGTTTGGCTTAACATGTTTTTGTAGAAATATTTTTAAAAGGTGTTTATGATTATAATTTATGAGAAACTAGAGGTCCGCCCCGGCTTCGCCCGTGGTACATATTTCGCAATAAAAGGTTGCCTATGTCCTTTCTCGGGTATCAAAATATCTCCATACCAAATTTCATGCAAATTGATTCAGTAGTTCAGGCGTGATTGAGTAACAGACAGACAGACAGACAGAGTTACTTTCGCATTTATAATATTAGTATGGATATGTTAGATAAAAATATAATGTACTTATTATGATGTGTTTGTTCAAAGCTAAAGTGTTTAATATTATGTTTATATTCTGCAAAATTAAACTATATTATTTGATAATGCTCAACGGCTGTTTCTATATTATTATTGCTTATGTCTGATATATTTATCTAAACTAATATTATAAAGCTGAAACAAAAAAAAATCTAAGAGTATCTTATGCTATTAGAAAGCCCAGGAAATCTTCACCGAGTACCATGGCACAGAATACATAATAGTAGCTAAACGCTAACCATGGACTATGTGCTTTATTTCACGGATGAAACTGAGTAAAGTAAGTAGTATAATATACGATTTTTTAATCTTTTGCAATATATTGCATTTATAAATTTACGTTCAAACGAACCACAATCAGCTATAACAAATTAACAACAACGTATAAAATTAATCTGGTTAATACGAAACACTCGAGCAATCGTATAAAATATCTTGAAACCATTAGACTTGTGAACATAAAGGGTTAAAACTGGGCCAAGAACATTCTTGACTCAGGTAAAAATACAATTATAATGTAGGTACCGTTCTTTGTTCCAAGCATTATGGGTACCTACTTGAGTACAAAGCAATTTTGCATTGCTACGAGATATTCGTATTAAATACAGTAATTATTTTGGAAATTCATTCGATATAATATTTCGGCTATAATATATTATATTTTTTGATATCGATAATAATTGAATAATAATTCCAGTAAGATTTAAATTATAATACAGAACAATTACACTACATTATTACAATTACAATACAGCACAATTACATTGGTTTTACGGTCTTCAATCTAATAATTTAAAAATACTGAAGTAATCATTTTATACGCCTTGTATGTTATTATACTATATACAATTACTAATTTATTATACTTAGTATACTTTGACTTCATGTCAAGCTTTGATTCCTTAGGACTTTTGCTGCATTCAATCTCAAATGTATAAAGATGAAAATAGACTCAACATTAATTATTTAATAAAGTAGAAGCACTTTAAAACTGATTTATTAATCGGAACTAAGTTTCAGTTTGAAGTAAGTTTCTATAGAGAGAGGCACAGCAATCACGGTATCCCGAAATAACTTTTATTTCATTTGAAATATATTTTATTTCTTGTGTTTATGTTTATCATACTTTTACATTATACTTTATGAATAGTTGTCCCTTTTATACACTTTAAGGAGATATCCTTAGTTTTGTTGGATTTTCCATATGAGATTTAGAAAGTGTGCGTCATTTTTAACTTTATTCATATAAAGTCTCTGTTTGTTTTTAAGTACACTACGTCTCTTTTAAAGATGGCTTATTTTAATTGTAATTAGCAATTGTAAAAATTTGGTAATATTTTTTTCTTAAAATAGCGTATCCTTTATTTCTTAGCCGTCCTCCTACTTGAAATCTTTAAATTTAAA
The DNA here is from genome assembly GCF_061535395.1 of Colias eurytheme. Taxonomy (NCBI): domain Eukaryota; kingdom Metazoa; phylum Arthropoda; class Insecta; order Lepidoptera; family Pieridae; genus Colias; species Colias eurytheme. The sequence continues at coordinate 4,539,105 of NC_142980.1, forward strand.
ACACAATTAAGCTTTTTTGTTCATAAAATAAATGAGCAAAGCTGGCAGCCATGTATTAATTGCCACAATTATCTATGGCTTTTTAAAATGTGCCATCCATTAACTAAATTAAAAACCGGCCAAGTGTGAGTAAGACTCGCGCACGAGGGGTTCCGTACTATCATCTATAATAGAAAATCATTTATTGTACCTATGTATGTGTATTTGTTTTGAATATTTTTTAAGTATTTGTTGCAATTGTGGCAACGGAAATACATCATTTGTGCAGCTTTCTAGTTCACACGGTTTGTGAGAGACAACCTGGAGACAGACAGACAGTGGATAGGGTCCCGTTTTATCCTTTGGGTACGGAACCCTAAAAAACGTTTCATTTTATCGTTTAAATTATACTACCAAGTGGGTGTAAAATGGCGTTTATTAAAGGGAAAGTTATAATTAGGTCAATCGTGATGTAAAGGAATTGCTATGTGCGATTATTTTATAAGTGTTGCAGTGACCTTTGCGCATGCATTCAGGTACATTGAATAGTCTGAATGACGCTTTGTTTTAATGAATACTGAAAGAAATGGCCGGTGAAATGATGTACTTGATACAAAGAAGTTAAATGTGAGAGCTCATTTTGGAATGTGGGTCACGCTCTTAACGAATTTGTAAGTGTCGATAGTTAGGGGGCATAATTATAGCACATAATAACGCTTTTTGTATAATTCCTAATTGTCCTCTTGCTTCTATTACATAAGGAAATTTTCTATATTTTTTTTTTTTTTTTTTTGTGTGGTGTCTCTCAATGTTAGCCAGAAGGGCTTCTACATTTTAACGCGGACGCGGGGGTGAACTGAAGGTTCACCCTGGTAGCGACATGCACAAGGGCGTCCCCCCTTGACGGGGACCACGAACCTCGGCTTGAGCTGTCGCTTGAGTGGAGGAGGCCAGAAGGGCCCTAATCGGACGGGCGCTCACCCGGGTGGGCGCGGGAACGCGGAACAAGGGACCTCGTCTTCGCCGGCGAAGACGGTGTACGCTTTCTGCTGTGGTGTGTGCGGTGTCGCGGTTGGTTCGACGTTGGGCTTCAATCGCCGAGTCTAGCCGTGCGTTGGCTTTGGTAATGTCGTCGTCGGAGTCGTCCAAGACGTGTCTCGGCCGCCTGCGACGACGAGTGGGATCGGGATTCGCGACGTATGCGATGGCCTTTGTCACCAATGGGTTGGGGTGGTTTTTAGCCTTGTCGAAGTAGCGCTTAGACGCTTGCTTCATCCATTGGGCTATGGTGGGGAGTTCTAGGTCCCTATGTAGGTCCACGTTACGCACGAACCAGGGCGCTCCAGTCGCCGTTCTCATGAACCGCGACTGAATCGTCTGGAGCTTGTGTATGGAGCTGGGAGCGCAATGCGCGAAAACTACACTACTATAAGTGAGGATTGGACGGACCACCGTTTTGTAAAGTGTCACCTTATGTCTAAGGGACATTTTACTGCGACTGTTTATAAGGTAATAGAGCCGGCTAAGAACATAGCTGGCTTTCTTACGGACTGCCTTAATGTGGGCTTTAAATGACATGTGTGCGTCTAGAGTGACGCCTAAGAATTTGGTGTGCTTTTGCCACGGAATGACTTGGCCATAGAGTTTGACACTATCTATGGCCTCGGGGCCGCCGCGCCTGAAGAGCACGGCGGCGCTCTTGTCGGGGTTCACAGTGATACCCCATTTGCGAAACCATTTGCCTAGTGCATCGGTCGCGGATTGTAGGAGTGGAGTTATTCTTTTGCGGTGTGGACTCGACACGTAGAGTGCCGTGTCGTCCGCGAAGAGGGATAGTTGCACTTTATCGTGCTTAGGGATGTCGCTAGTGTATAGCGCGAATAGGAGGGGCGACAAGACGGAGCCCTGAGGGACTCCGGCCTGGATGGGACGTGAAGACGAGAGCGTGCCGTCTAGTCTGTAGCGGAAGGACCGGTTAGACAAGTAGTCTCGTATGATGAACACGAGACTGTCTGGTACGCCGAGAGTGTACAGTTTGTAAATCAAACCGTTGTGCCAGACCTTGTCGAACGCCTTCGCTACGTCAAAGAAGACCGCTCCCGTTCTGTGGGGTGTGAGGCGGGTGAGGCCCGCGAGAATGTACTCCGTGATGCGGTGTACTTGGTGAGGACATGAGTGAGCTCGCCTAAAGCCGAACTGTTCGTCCGGGAGCAGCTTTTTGGCAATGACTGCGTCCCAGAGGCGTTTAGAGATGATTCTCTCATAGATTTTCCCCAGAGAGCTGAGGAGACTGATGGGACGGTAACTAGATGCCACGTTCCGGGGTTTGCCCGGTTTGTGGATCCCGATCACAATTGCTTCCTTCCACTTAGCGGGGAAGGTACAATTGGCCAGGAGACAATTAAAGGTGGCTACTAGGAGAGCGATAAGGGCGGGCGGCAGGCTTTTTAGAGCTCTATTGGGAATAGAGTCTCCACCTGGGGACTTCCTATTGGCAAGTGACTTGGTGAGTGATTTTACTTCGGTGGCCGTCGTTGGTGACAAGGGCTCGGCATCGATACGAGGGGTTTCGGTAAAACGTGCGATCTCTTGATTAACTACGTTAATGTGAGTCGAGTCGGTCATGTCGAGATTGGGGGAACATTGTTCCTCTAAACTGTCAGCTAAGCATTCGGCCTTCTCAAAATCGTCAAAAGCGGGAGGTTGGTCAGGGCGAATGAGCGGTGGCGTGGCGGCAATACCATCAGATTTGAGAGTCCTCGCAAGCCGCCAGTAGGCAGTGTGCGAGGGAGAGAGATCGCTAAGTAAAGAGTCCCACCGCTCGTTGCGTAATTCGTGAATTCGCTCTCTTACCTCTCTCTGTAAGGAACGAAGTATTCTACGGTTTTCGTCTGTCGGTGCTCGGTCGTAGGCGCGCGTCGCCGCGTTCTTATCGCCCACCAGCCTTCGTACGTCCGGGGGCAGATCCAACCGGTGGCCGAGGCCAACGGGGACCCGCCGGGACGCGTATTCAATCTTGGATTGAATGTGGCTGGTGACCGAGGAGACCGCGTCGAGCGCCTCTACGACCGTGTCGATTTTGTCAGGTACAGACTCCAGCTCTGGCGAGTCGACGGGCTGTAAGGCCTCGTGCAACTTTCGCCAGTCTACCTTCGTCATGTACTCTACGGTGGTGCTATCGGGGGGACCCAGTTCGAACAACACGGGCCTGTGATCAGAGTCGAGCTCGTGCAACGTTTCAACGGAGCGCAACTGTAGCGTCACGTTCCGCATCACCGCCACATCGAGCACGTCCTGTCTGTGTCCCGTGTTCTTCGGAAAATGAGTCGGTTCTAAGGGGCCTACAATCGTGACGTTAAGTAGGTCAGTCAGTCGGTCTAGTCGTTTGCCATTGGCATTCTCGTAGGAGCTATTCCAGTTCCAGTGCTTGCAGTTGAGGTCGCCGGCCAGAATGACCGAGTCGCCCAGTGCAAGCAAGGCTCTGAGATCGCTCTCCAAGATTGCCTTTGACGGTGAGAGATAGACCGAGGCGATTATGACGGGCTGATGACCGGTCATAGACACCTTGATCACTGTGGCTTCTAAGTTAATTAGAGGCGGCGTGTCGATGGGCGTGCAGTGCAAGGCCCTTCTGTAATATATAAGTGTGCCGCCTAAGGGGCTGTTTTCGCGGTCGTTACGCACCAACATGTAGTTGGCGATACGCGGATTACGGTTAAATGGTTTAAGGAATGTCTCTTGCATTACTAGCACATCGACACGCCGTCTGGTGACAAAGTCCCTAACTAAGTTAGTCTGTTTGAGAAGGCCGTCCGCGTTAAAAGTAACTACGGAGATCGCTCTAGGTTTAATTCTACTTGTGGTAGCCATTAGGGAGTCTTGTTAAGTTTTATTACCAACTCCCTATGAGCTGCTAATATATGGATTCTCTCTAGGCTGCTTTTGGCATTCCTAAGTTGGTTTGCAACTAGATTTACCTCATCAAAGTTGATTTCGTGAATATAATTCATTAAGTAAACGAGGTTTGCGATAGACTCGTCAGGCAAGTCTAATTCGGGTGTGTGCACTTTAGCTGAGGGCTTCGGTGCTATATGTATAGCGGGAGCCGCTGAAGGCGGCACCGCCACGCTCGACTGGGCCTGCGTCACTAGTGACGGAGGTTTCGTCCAAGCGTTTGTCTTGGGAGGTGGAGCCGGTATAAAGACCGGCTTTGGTTGTGGGGGTTGAGCCCCGGCGCGGGCGATCCCGCGAGGTTTGTTCGCCTTCTGGCGACCCCCCGCCCTGTGTTTGGGAGCCTTCGGGCAACCCCGGTAGTTCGCGGGGTGACCCGAAGTCTCACATAGTACGCAGGACGGTGGATCCTCATTAGGCAAATCTTTGGACCTCGTGCAATCCTCCGTGCCGTGGTCGCCTAAACATTTGACGCAGCGAGGCCGCGAAAAACAGTTACGAGCAGAGTGCCCGTAAAGTTGACAGCGATGACACTGTCTAATATAGCTGTGGGAGTCGGGTGTTTCCACCTTGAGCCCTGAAAGTTTGCAGCAATGCCGCATTTTAAAAATGTCTTTACCCTTCGGGGTACGATCTAGGACCGCGAGGACCATGTCATATGGTGCTTTAGTGATTCTATTGTGCATGCGGAAGCACTCCTGCACAGGGAAACCTTGGTCTTTCAAGTCATTGAAGACTTGATCGGCAGAGATCTCTTTGGGGATCCCTTTTGAAAGAAAGAAAGAAAGAAAGAAAATACGTTTAATCACAAATACTTTTACAAATTTTTGACTTATAACTAAACACTTTACATGGAAAAAAAATAAATCTTAAAATACAATAAATACATTCAAAATATCTTAATATCGTATTCGTGATAGGTGGACTACTCAGCATTTGCCTCTCCGTATTAGAGGAGAGGCGCCGGTTTTCAGTAGTCCCCTCGACTTGCTACGCTTGGAGCATCAGAACGGTCTTCTGGCTGGTTAAATTATAAGAGCTAATACATAATTTAGAAAGTATAAAAAGAAAAAAACAATAGGTGATTAAATGTTATATAGATAGTTAAAATTAGCAATCCATAATATGTAGATAATAAACTTACTTGTATATGCATAATACTTAAATATAAAAGGTTTACTGAGATTAAAATAAATAATATATAGTACATATTACATATATATAGTAAAATTAAATATACGTAATAATATAGATATATAAGGCTATATACATTTAGCGCTATTAGGGCTGGTTAAGAAATTGTGCTAGAACGACTTTTTTATACTTATATTTAAAGTTCTGCAGTGTTTTGCAATTTCTTATTGGTGGAGGCAAATTATTCCAGCACCTAGTAGCGCTGTATGTGAAGCTTCCCCTGAAAGCCGCTGTGTGATTTCTGGGAACTGAGAGCTTATACATAGACGCCCGTGTTTCATATAACCGATTGCCGTCATCCATCCACTTGAGTTTGTTGTAGAGGTAGGCAGGAGCTTTTGTCAAGATCACGTTAAAAAGTAGAGAAGCTAGGTGCAGTCGCCGCCTACTCTCCATGTTTAACATTTTGTGGGACTTAAGGACAGGTGTTATATGGGTCCGAGCTGGTATGTCCCAACAAAATCGAGCGCAGGCATTTTGTATTCGCTGTATTGAATTTTTTGTGCGTACCAGCAATCTAGGGCCATACATCACATCGGCATAGTTAAATTTTGCTAGTATGAGTGATTCGCAAAGCTTTATACGCAGATCTGTGTTCAAGTGTGACCTTATGTTGTACAAAACTTTCAGACGGTAAAAACAGTTTGCTATTATTGAATTAATGTATTTTTCGAATCTAAGTTGTTCGTCGAATATGACTCCTAGATTACGAGCTTCACGTACACGCTCTATGACAGTACCTTGGATGTTTATTACAGGGTTTTGCTGCTCTATATTTTTAACTTGTTTTGGTGTACCTAAAATCATAAATTTTGTTTTGTCAGCGTTGAGCACTAAGGTATTATTTGCTGACCAGGAAGAAATTCGATTTAGATCACCATTAAGTTTAACTAAGCAGTCGTGTGTATCATCGACGACTTTTATAACGACTCTTAAAGAGCGTTCCTCCGGAAGGGGGAACGAATGACCGCCTATGTTTTGGTCTCTAAGATAGGCCGTAAAAACCCTATGGTGGGTTGACGTAAGCAATTGGACACGTATATTGTCCTTAGTAGGGCGAGCTTTGAAGGAGATTCCTTCACTATCTAAAAAGGCTGAGATCTTCAGCCACGCGGACTTATCCCTCACGTAGACGGGGGGAGGGGAGGGCGGTTTACGCGTCGCGGCGTTGTCGGCGTTGCCCGCGGTCGGGCCTTCGGGTGCCTGAGGGGCGGATGCCTGAGGGGCGGGGGGCGCACGGCTAGGCTCGGCGCGCGCGGAATCGCGAACGGTCGCGTTCCGTTTGGCGGGCGGAGCAGCATTTTTTAGTTTGCGTTTCTTTTTATTTGTAACGGTTTCGAAACCGTCTGACGAATTTGAGGACTCCGCCTCCGAGGCTATAGACTCTGGAGCGCTCTCGCACTCCATAACGATCGGGGCTTCGAACCCCGCTTCGACTGCCACTGGGGACAGCGGTGGGGACTCAGGAGAGTCCCTTAATGGTTGCGCAACGGGCGCGGCAAGTTTTTGAGCCCCGGCGGCGCTGTGTGCTTTAAATGCATCCAGCACCTCCGGGTTCTCCCTGACTAAGAAAGCCATAAAGGCTTTCATATCTAGGTCCTCCAACGAGTCGGACATCCTAACGGTTTTTATTTTTCCTACTCGTCGTCCTAGCGGCCCTCCCCGCTTCCGGGCGGGGGGGGGGTTGTGTGCCTACACGTATGTATGTGAGTGTGGTGTGTTTGGTGCGTCCCGCTGGTGATAGCGGGGTGAGGTTGTCACTACCTAACAGTTCGCAGGGGTCTTGGAGTGACCCCCTGCGAAAGCGTGACGTGGACCCGTCAGGAGTAGTTTTCGGCCGAGTCCGGGCGCTAGCGAGCAGTTGGAGTACCTGCCCGCCGTGGCAGTGCCTACTAAGAGGACCCCGGACTCACAGTCACCGAAAAGCTCCCGAAGCGGTGAGGCTGTACGCCGTTTATACAAACGTGCGGTATCTGCGCCCCACAGATACTTCCACCGGATGGTGTTAATTTCTCCGAAGCCCGTTTGACACCGTTAGGTGGGCAACGGAGAAACCGCGACTGGCGCGTCGAGAAACAAGAAAGTTAGTTGTACGCTGCGAGTGCAGCTGCGGTTGCACCGCGACTGACCAGGTAGTAAACTACCTGAGCAGGCGGGGTGGGACCGGTCGCTTATCGGTCGCTATTGTTCACAACAAAGGCGCGGGTCACTTCCCGGAATTTGCCTTTCGGCGAATCTCAGGTAGCGGTCCCCCGTCTCTACGGAGAACAATAGACGGCAGGTAGGGCGCTCTTGCTAAGCACGAGTGCTCAGCTCGAGTGCCAAACCTGGTATGCGAAATTTTCTATAATATTTTAGAATAGTATAGAAAATTTAAAAAATATGGGTTATTTACATTTACATAGTTTAAATCAAAGCTGCTTAACGGATTTTTATGCGGTTTTATAATAATGTAGAATTATTTAGGTATTTATTTTATTTATTAGACAAAGCTAGCGAATACGCGGCCGGAAAGTAAGTTATTTATAAATCAAAATATTATAAGTAGAAAAATATTAGGAATCTAATTAACTAGATTAAAAAGGATTTAAAAGTAATAATAAAATTAAAATATCTTAGTAATTCAAAGTCTATAATAGTTTAAATTGGAAAATGCATTAGTTATTTTATGCAGCAAATGGAAAACTTTAGTAGTTGTTGAGATAAACTTTGCTGTGAAGTTAATCCTTCTAATTTTGAGTTAAATAATTATTTAAGGTTATTGAATGAAGTACTACCCGTTTTAATCATTTATTTACTTTCATTTGTTTCTTACCATAAGAAAAAGATAATAATAATAACATTTTTGCAGTATCCTTCAGGAGAGCCAAAAGTGGGTGTTTAAGTTACTAATCAAATGTACACATGCATACTACAACACTATACAATAAAGCGTAGATATGTAACTCATTTTCACATTACAGGAAAATTAGTACCAGCCCCCCTAGTCAAGTGGCTTTCTGTTAGCGTAGCGTTCAATAAAATAGACTACGAATGTATGAGATTGACGTAGGCTGTAGTTAAACGTATCTACAGGTTACGTCAATCTCATACATTCGTAGTCTATTCTATTGAACGCTACGCTAACAGAAAACCACTTGACTAGGGGGGCTAGTATTCACACATCTATTGCAATTTACAGACTTAATTTATAAAACTTTTTCACTCCAAAAGTATAAATCGCTAGCTAAATTAAATCCATACTAATATTATAAATGCGAAAGTAACTCTGTGTGTCTGTCTGTTACTCAATCACGCCTAAACTACTGAACCAATTTACATGAAATTTGGTATGGAGATATTTTGATACCCGAGAAAGGACATAGGATAGGTTTTAACTTTTACCCCGGAAATACTACGGGAACGGGGTTTCTTTGAAAACGCGGGCGAAGCCGCGGGCGGAAAGCTAGTATTCTGTATTATATATTTTAATAAAAGACGTGTGGCACTCGGAAACTGCCGCGGTAAAGCTATTGCATGCTATGCCTTCAAGCCACACCTCCATGCCCGTCGGAGTGGGGAGCGTGAGGTTTTCGTTACTAAATTTCTGGATTCGGTCCCCGCGCTCAAGGCCCGCGATAGAAGCTATGCAATAGCTTAAAAATATAAAATAACTACAAATATAATATGATTTGTGATCATAAAATCACACAGGCTTTTATTAAAACTAGCGAATGTTCCGCATAATATTTACACATTAAAATGAGTTCTTTGATTTCAATCATTTGTGTATACATCAGTGATATTTGTTTAGTGATTCCGTTGTTATTTCATTACATTTGTTGAATAATCCATACTATATACCGTACTATACTATATTAATATTATAAATGCGAAAGTAACTCTGTCTGTCTGTCTGTTACTCAATCACGCCTAAACTACTGAACCAATTTGCATGAAATTTGGTATAGAGATATTTTGATACCTGAGAAAGGACATAGGCTACTTTTTACCCCGGGACATAAGATAGGTTTTATTCCGGAAATCCTACGGGAACGGGAACTATGCGGGTTTTTCTATGACTGCGCGGGCGATGCCGCGGGTGGAAAGCTAGTCTACTATCTATATATATATAAAACTCAAAGGTGACTGATATAGTGATCTATCAACGCACAGCCCAAACCACTGGACGTATCGGGCTGAAATTTAGCATGCAGGTAGATGTTAGGACGTAGGCATCCGCTAAGAAAGGATTTCCCGAAATTCTTGCGGGAACGGGGAAAAACGGGGATGCACCTACAAAGTCGTGGGCGGAAGCTAGTATAAAAATAAGTCGGGTTTTCCTTCCTGACGCTATAACTCCAGAACGCACGAACCGATTTCCACGGTTTTGCATTCGTTGGAAAGGTCTCGGGCTCCGTGAGGTTTATAGCAAAGAAAAGGTGTCTCTGGTGGCGAAACGGAGTTCGCCCGGTTTGCTAGTAATCATATAATATTTGTAAACATTCTCTTAATAACGCTTGTGGTGATAATAATTGAGGCTAAAACATTCACCAAGTTATGAATTATTAATTGAATTGTCATGAAAGGATTGTTTGTAAAATCATATAGAGTTGTAGTGCAAATATCGTATTGTATACAGAGAATAGTGAAATTAATAATGTAGTACATATGAGCAGTGCATGTACTAGTATTTGCTGAACATCGTGTACTCAGGGTAAACTTTGCTCGTACTTGGCTGAATTAAACTTCGACTGCTCTAGCGGCTGACCCCTCAAATATTAAGCAAGTCGAGGCATTTTGCTCTTAAGTATATAAGGACGTAACTAGTTTTTTAATCCGCAGTGGAAGATTTAAATATTTTAACTAAATTAATTTAATATAATTGTATGTATTCATCAAAAGTGTTATGATAAGTAATAAAATGAGAATATTTTAAAATATTTATGATTTTGATTTTGTTTACACTGGTAGAAAGCGAAAATTAGTCCTGAGCGATGTAGCCTATATTTTTATCCGACTTATAAAAACAAAATGAGGAGGGCCGTTTGCCTGGACGTATTTTTTTTAAACTATTGATTTAAAATTATATCGTAAGTTACCCCTAATTGTATAATACACATTTAAAATAGTAGGAATATGTCCAAAGCAGCCGATGCCTAAATCCATACTAATATTATAAATGCGAAAGTAACTCTGTCTGTCTGTCTGTTACTCAATCACGCCTTAACTACTGAACCAATTTGCATGAAATTTGGTATAGAGATATTTTGATACCCGAGAAAGGACATAGGATAGGTTTTATCCCAGAAATCCTACGGGAACGGGTTTTTCTTTGAAAACGCGGGCGAAGCCGCGTGCGGTTGTTTATAAAGAAGGTTAATTAATGAAATCGATGTAAAATATAAATTTGCCCGTACAGTGTGTACAGTGTATAATGTAGATTTGCTTGCGTGCACTTATCGCGTTGCCGCTCCCCATTCCATTCCCTATTAATTCACACCCTAGCTTTATTAAAAACTACCCTTTCACCACGGTTCTACCTTGACTCAGAATAAAATACTTAATTATTTTTTAACAAAAAATTTAAACCACCATAAAATTGTCAGAACTAAACCAAATTTAAATGAAACCACGTCATGACAAGTACCAGTTTTCGATTTAAAAAAATATTGTCAAAATCGTTCCAAACAGAAAATGCTGAGATACCAACTAAACCCTAAAAAAAGAAAAAAAATACAGTCGTAATGCTGCTTATTTGAAGTCTAAATCAAGAAAAGAAAAAAGTCTATCTAATAAAAATACCTATATCAAGAATAATTATACTATAGCTACACTGGAAATGATTTAAAAAACATAAAATTTAAAAATTAGTTCGAGAAGTTTTTGAATATTAAGGTACATTTCTGTAATGATATACAAGACTCCTCGTTAAATCACGACTGGTTGCTCTACATTTCAAAATAATATAATAAAAATGCCATCTTAAATAATATTTATATATCCAATTTCTATAAATATAAACTGAGTCACAATTATATGAGTCAACGTTTGAGAACATCAACAAACATAGATATTAACTACATAATATATTATGGTCCGGGAGCCAGCAGCAGATTTTATGACCAAGTTCCTCTCAAACGGTAATTAGTAAAATGCATCAAAGTATAGTATTATGAAGCCTCGTGAACGTCAGCTGGAGCTCGGTTGGGGGGAAGAGCGGTTGTAGCCTCCCGTATCAGCTGACGGTTTTTCCACCAAGATACAGCCAGCTGACATATGTATTTATCCACAGTTACATATAAGCTATCATCAGGTAAATTTTTGTTTGAGAGGAAATAACGGAAAATAAATTTTTCTTTAAATTTAACTTTCATGTTCGAGACACCAGCTGACGTATAATACACCATGTTGTAACCAGCTGACTATTTTTTTTCGTTGAGATATTGGGTTAGCTACAATTTGACAAATTTTTAGCTGAGAGGAAATGTATTTTTTTTTCCTATGTGCGTGGGAGGCTACAACCGCTCACCCCCCCAACCGAGCGCCAGCTGACGTTCACGAGGCTTTATAATACTATACTCTCATGCGTCTGACGAATTATCTCTTGAGAGGAAATAGTTAACCAAATTTGCACCTGGCTCCCTAACCATTATGTACCTATTATTAGTTTTGCTGTCATATATGTCATGATTTTTTTTTCTTGCACACAGGAAATATTGCATGGTATTAAGTTAAAATTTGCATAATGTTTGCTTTGCTAGGATAGTATTTTGCCATATTTTTATTTTTTGCATTGGTTCTATAGGAAATTATACGAACCGAGCGAGTGATAATTATACAACTGAAATAAAACCTCTTTAAATAATTAAAATAAATTCTTATAAAAAACATTCATATTTTTGAAAATAAATTCTAGACAATGTACGTTAACATTTTTTTACAATTTATGTGCATTCATGCAAACCCAAATACAAGAAAACTGTGTTAATAAATCGGTACAGGATATATAATATCTTTAAAAACACCCAATTATTCAGACCTCTCTCCATTGCCAAAATAGTCTTCTTATATTCAGTCTTTTTAAAAGCCGGACATTTTTTAAACAAGCAAAGCAAACTATTTGAGTACACTCACTCTTTTTTATTTCTCGACTTTATCTCTACAATCGTAACGAATTCGTAAAACGGGTTCATATGGAAGTGTAGCTAGAAATACTATGCAATTACCTTTACCGTGGTTCGTTCGTCAGTTGGCATATTCTACGAACATTTTGTATAGAATATACCTAGTGAGTCGACTTTTATTCGCAAGGCTTGAATAGACGCGTTGTTGTATTTTAATCTCCCTCGTCAGACCCCAACTCGACATAATAAGCTGCTTTGTAATTTTTGTACTATTTTGTTTGGTTTCAGGAACATTAAGGTAGAATTTACTTGTTTCTATTAACGTTTTGACCCTTTTAATTAGGGGTATTATGTGCCATTTCATAACGTTTCATTTAAATATAAATACATTTTAATTACTCTAATTAGCACTGTAATTACTCAAGCACACATAGACAAACACGAACGAACAGACACGCACACAACATTACGTTATTTAGCTCGAACGCGAGTTTTAAGAACTATAAGTAGGCATAAAAATAAATCATTTAAACCTTACATTACGAGGCACGTAAATCATAAAATACCGTGTTGTTCCTCACAATTTTAACATTGATAAGTGGTCTGATAAGTAAAGTCTAAAGCAAAATGTTACTTTAAGGCTATTTTTCTAGAATTTCTCGAATAAAGCTTTCGACTTGCACGCAATTCCAATTGTGAACATTTTACATTGTTTTAAACCGGCGACGTTAATAAAAGTAGAAAGTATTTAAATGCTATTTTATTAACACTTCATAATTATTATACGACACGAATAATATAATACTTGTATTAATCATAATGTTAAACCTCGAAATATTTTATTAAATTAAGTGATTACGAACGTTTATAGTCCATTGTTTTTATAAAAAATACTACTAAGTATACTAGGCTTGCGTTTTTAAAAGAATTTATTTATTTATTTTATTTAATTATTTATTGCACACACAAAAGAAATAGAGACACATAAAGTACAGCTAATAGGAAATAATGTGTACAAACGGTGGCGTGTGTATAATTTAATGTACATATATTATAAACTAGCGGTCCGCCCCGGCTTAGCCCGTGGTACATGTTTACGTTTTCTCTGCATAAGAACCATCCTCGTACTTCAAGGAATATAATAAAAAAAGAATTATCGAAATCGGTTCAGCCGTTCTCGAGTTATGCGCTTACCAACACATTTTGCGATTCATTTTTATATATAAGAAGATATAAAATTAATACTTATTCATCTACACTAATATTATAAAGAGGAAAACTTTGTTTGTTTGTTTGATTGTAATGAATAGGCTCATAAACTATACTGGACCGATTTTAAAAATTCTTTCACTATTCGAAAGCTACATTATCCACGAGTAATATAGGATAGGTTTTATTTATAGTAAGTCTATATATATATATATAAAACTCAAAGGTGACTGATATAGTGATCTATCAACGCACAGCCCAAACCACTGGACGTATCGGGCTGAAATTTGGCATGCAGGTAGATGTTAAGACGTAGGCATCCGCTAAGAAAGGATTTCCCGAAATTTTTATGGGAACGGGGAAAAATGGGGATGCCCGTACAAAGTCGTGGGCGGAAGCTAGTAATATAATAAACAAAAGAAAGTCATTCTATATTACTATGTACAACAATAGGCTAATCTACTTGGGCCGTCTAGAAACGAGTGTGATCTTTAATACTATTACATAATTTACATTTTAACTCAAGAATCAGTGGAAAAACAAAATAGTTTGGCATTTAACAGTTCTTTAAATTGATTCACAATTTACATGTATTAAATTTTAAAGTAACATTTCACGCTAACTTGCGATGTAGGTTACTCGTGCATTCATTTGATTAGCTTTGGTTAATTCTGCTTCTCAATAATTCATTTAAAGCTGTCTCTTTAAATACTTTTACCGTTTTAAAGATTGAAAATTGTATGCTAATAATCTATTTAGTTATTTTATTAGTTATCGAACATATAAGACTTCTCAAATAAGTTATAAAAATAATATTTCTGATTTTACAGAGTTATTGAATCTAATGAAATAAGAAACTGATTTGATTTTTTCAAATTAAAATCCAATATAATGCGTCATAAGTAAAATAACTTAATAATAAATAAATCGTATTAAATATAAAAAGTAATTAAAAGTTGCTCTACAGTCTACACCCGAAAATTTGATCACAATACAGCTTTTATAAGTGTAGCGATGATCGTATCGTTAATTACGTTAATATTATAGTTCTACTAGCGGTCCGCCCCGGCTTCGCCCGTGGTACATATGAAAAATAGATGTTGGCCGATTCTCAGACTTACCCGATATGCACAGAAAATTTCATGAGAATCGGTCCACCCGTTTCGGAGGAGTATGCAGACTAACATTGTGACACGAGAATCACTATCACTACATAGTATAAAACAAAGTCGCTTTCCCTGTCCCTATGTCCCTATGTCCCTTTGTACGCTTAAATCTTTAAAACTACGCAACGGATTTTGATGCGGTTTTTTTAATAGATAGAGTGATTCAAGAGGAAGGTTTATATGTATAGTAACATCCATCAAATAGTGGAGAAGTACTGTTATTTTTGAGGTTTCTAATGTGATGTCGTAAAAAATTACATTTTTTCCGCTTACATTACAAACGCAGGCTGAACCCTACGAGTTTTATCAAAATAATGTACTAAGTATTATTCACATTGAAAAGGTCTACAGAAAAGTCCGCGATGATGTCTATCTCTTATGGATAACCCACAATAACTTTTTTTTGTAATTTACTTTTTACGACAAATAATGGCTAATTTCCGATGCGATTTTAACCAATACAGCATTAATCCTTAACCAATTAAATACCTTGAATACATTGTTCATTTAATATAGATCTATATGGCCCTTTACACCGTATGATTTAAGTGAATATTTTCGAAGATATTACAGATTTAAAAATTGCGGGACGTAGCGTTTGCGGCGGTACTGGCCGGCCGCCCGGCTATCGCTGCGGGCCGCTATGTTTTTATATACAACGTTCACAGTTTTTCTGTAGTGTATTTAGTATCAGCAATGCACCCGTGCGAAGCCGGGGCGGGTCGCTAGTTTTATATATAAGAGACTAGCGGTCCGCCCCGGCTTCGCCCGTGGTACATATGAAAAATAGATGTTGGCCGATTCTCAGACTTACCCGATATGCACAGAAAATTTCATGAGAATCGGTCCACCCGTTTCGGAGGAGTATGCAGACTAACATTGTGACACGAGAATTTTATATATAAGAGACTAGCGGTCCGCCCCGGCTTCGCCCGTGGTACATATGAAAAATAGATGTTGGCCGATTCTCAGACTTACCCGATATGCACAGAAAATTTCATGAGAATCGGTCCACCCGTTTCGGAGGAGTATGCAGACTAACATTGTGACACGAGAATTCTATATACATATAAGATAAATTATGATCTCTAAATGGCACAGTTGAAAAAAAAAACCTCTTTTCCCTATGACTTGTTTCCCATTGTTTCCCCTTGGTTGTAATAGTTATCTAGTGAAATAATTGCATTCATCTACTTGAATTTGTCAAGGAATATACTACACTACCTAACAAGCGGTCGCAGCTCAAATAGACCTTTACAAACCAATCCTAGTCAACGTGTCTAAGTGCAATCGCTAAGGTCCATAGTAAATTGATCACATTTAACATATCACCCTCGATACATCTCTCTATGCTTCGCTATGAATAGCTTTGACGTGTGTAATCTGTCATCATTTGTCCAAGTTCACCTTGTGATTGTATTGGGATTATCTATACTATAGTATTATATAATACTAGATAATAGAATATATGGTATCGCGGACTTTCTTGTAGATATTGATCCATTCTACAATACCGTAGAACATTTTTTTGTTCTATCTTCAATAGATTCCGCAGCGCACGCGATGACAGAAGTTTTATTGAGGATTTTTTTACACCTTGGGTTACATTATTGCATTTTTGGTAAGGATCTCTATTTTTTTTGAAAATGCAATATAGCCTATGTTGCTCAGTAAAGATGCAGCTTTCTAATGGTGAAAGAATTTTTGAAATCGGTCCAGTAGTTTTTGCGTGAAAACCATACATACATACATACATACTTACAAACTTTTCCTCTTTATAATATTAGTATAGATATTAGATAGTGTACCCCAGTAAATAAAGCATTTAATCTCGCACTTAATTTTCGATCTATTAGTATCCTACTAATATTATAAATGTTAGTTTGTGACTGTGGTTTGTGATGATGATGTAGGTAAGTTTTAAGTCTTTACGAAAAAATTACTGGACGGATTTGGAGGAAATTTCACAGTAATGTAGGCATCAGAACACATGATCTATATAAATATTTTATATTGCAAGTTCGTCCGCGAGTGAAATAAATAAATAAATAAATATTTCAGCACAATTTTCACACACGGCACAATCTGATCCCATACTAAGCTTTCGCTTGTGTTATGGAAACCAGATGGCTGATAAACATGCATATAATATCATTTTTAAATAAATACTTGTATAGATAATTAACACCTAGACACAGAGCAAACATCTAAACACAAATATTCGCCCCGGGTGGGAATCGAACCCATGACCTCTGGCTTGGAAGGCAGGGCCACTACCAACCAACCCAACTGGTCAGTCAGAAACCACGCGGCACAGCTAGGAATATTATTATTATTACAAATTAATGCGAAAGTTGGTGAGGATAGATGTATTTAACTATTTAAGGATGTATGTATGTTGGTTGCTCTTTCTTGAAATATCTGCTAAACAGATATTGATAATACTTAGCAGGGATGTAGCTTTTTACGAAAATAACACATGATTTATAGAAATGGATTTGCCCGCGGGTTCTTACGCGCCGCAAAATCATGAAATAGTGTTGGAAATAGCAGTGAATTAATATTTGTACCCAAATGTAGATTCAATAGCTTAAATGGAAACGTGGTTGGATATTATTCGGTTTACTTTGCATTGATTGACGGAACAAGGATTAATTCCGTATATATTTGGATCGGTTATTTGGTAGTCATGCGGATTTCCAATTCCCCTCATTAGCTGGATGCGGTTGTTAAATCGTTTTCATTTATTTACCTAATTATGTGTTTGTTTTCATATTCATTTTTATGTAATAATTTCATATTTATGTAATCAATAAATGCCAAAAAGTGCGTTGTTGTGACGTCGCTATTGAAACCAAACCAAACATATTATTTAATTCTCAACGATATCTAATGAATTAATTGAAAGAAAGAAAGAAAGAAAAATATTTATTGCCACATGTTACACACACTTAATAACTACTTATATTACTAAAAAAAAATACACAATAGTTTACATGGCAATCGGGTCGGACTCAGCCATGCTGTCGGGCTTTAACACCTGAACAGCGCTGATTTTCAGTCTGCCCGTAAGTTTTTATTTCCGAGGCTCACTAAGTTTACATGTAAATACAAATACCAACCAAAAAACATTATTTACAGTTCTAAAAATCTTTTGCCTTGTTATTTATTGATAATTAATCACAAATAATATATATTTTAATATATAGATATAACAGATTTATACATAATTAGGCACATATTATGATTATATTAAATAAAATAAACAGATATTGCTATGTAAATACTCTGTTACTTAAATACTAAAAACATATAAATAATATATAGAAGGATATAATATTATATCATACATTCGCAATCAACAATTTGCTTTATTGGGGTGTCCAGTTTGATATTTGTTTGCTCAAAAGTATCACTCTGTATTTATGCTTGAACGATATATATGACATATTAAGTTTCAAGGGTGGAGGAAGGTCATTCCAAATCTTCGAGGCAGAATACTTGAAACCACCCTTAAAACCCAACGTGTGGTGCTTCGGTATTACCAATGCATTGCTATTTCTACCTCGTGTATTCTTACCATGGTACTCCTGGGTCCATTTCAATTTTTCATAGAGGTAGACAGGAACTCCAGTGTGTACCAATCTATGTACCAGGCCTGCTAGATGCAACTGTCTACGACCAGCCATCTTTAGGATCCTTCGGTTATTTAGGTAAGGTGTGATATGTGCACGCTTTGGTATACCGAAGCAAAAACGAGCGCACGCATTCTGTACACGCTGAATTGCTCGTTCAGTTTTAGCGTACAAGCGGGGACCATATACCGTATCACAGTAGTTAAAGTGGGACAGAACCAATGACTCTGTAAGCATTATTCTGGACCGCTCTGATAGATCTTGCCTGAGACCATACAAGACTTTCAATCTGTAAAAGGCATTTCTGATAGTGAGATTTATATGATCGTCATATTTAAGCTGTCCATCCAAAACTATGCCGAGATTCTTAGCCTTATCCACTTCAACTAACTGTTTATTATCGATCTTTATTTCCAAATTAAGATTTTTTATTTTTTTTATTTGATTTTTTGTACCTAATACAATGTATTTGGATTTGGATCCATTAAGTACCAAAGCATTCTGTTTAGCCCACATTGACACCCGTTCTAAATCTTCATTAATTTGACGCTCTGTGATTATTGAATTTTTGGGATCTATAGGGTAATATAACTGCGTGTCATCGGCATACAAGTGTACTTTACCGTGTTTTATGTGTTTTATCAGGTCAGTAGTGTACAGTGTGAATAAAACCGGACTGAGTATTGAGCCCTGAGGACAACCACGCGGAGTTGGCTCAGTTCTTGAATAATTTAAACTTCCTTCATTTTCAATGACAACAAACTGTTTTCTATCGGATAGATAGGATCTGAACCAACCACTAGCATTTGGATTAACACCGTAGTACTTTAATTTGGCTAACAAAAGTTCCTTATCAATGGAGTCAAACGCACGAGTGAAGTCCAATAAAATCATTATACTACCCATCCCATTATCACTGTATGATATGACATCATCAGTTACGTGTGCTAAAGCTGTAGCTGTGCCATGCTTCGCTCGAAACCCAGATTGAACATTTGGTAGGATTTTTTCACTGTCTAAAAATTTAACTAATTGATTACAAACTACTCGCTCAATAATTTTTGATAAAACAGGTAGTATGCTGACGGCCCGTAAATCATTCAGTTCCTCCACAATTGGTTTTTTTGGCAAAGGCTTTATCTTAGCAGTTTTCCAAGCATCCGGAAATGTTCGGGTAGATATAGATGTATTAACCATCCGCGTTATAATTGGTAGAGTTACAGATAAAGTCATCCTTATCATATCGATATTAATCGTATCTTGTCCAGCCGCGTTCGTTTGTATACCTGATATTATTTTTTTGACTTGATCTATTGTACATGGCTCTATATTGAATTGATTACTAACGCCGAAATTATTATTGTTATAAAAATTAATTAGATTTTTATTTATCATTGTTTGCCCGGGTACATCGAGGAAGAATTTATTAATAGCATTAGCGTCGTTTAAATGGTTCGGTAAACTATCTGTATCCCTATTTTTGCCAGTAATCGAAATTTGACGTAAAAAATTCCACATTGCTTTCGGGTTGCCTTTGTTATTATTTACATACTCGGTGAAGAATGCCGTTTTTTCTCGTCTCAAAGCACTAATGACTGAATTACGTAAGTCTTGATAAAAGCGATAGTGTGCGTCGTTCTTAGTTTTTCGCGCCCTTATTAGTGCTTTGTCTCGTAGTAACATCATAGTCCTTACCGTATTCGTGACCCAAGGACGCGGCGATGAATTAATCTTAATTTTCTTGATTGGAGCGTGTTTATCAAACAATTTATTTAAAAGTTGGTTAAAAATGTTTGTCATTTCGTTCATGTCTTTCGAGTATTGTACTGAGTTCCAAGGTAAAGAAACTAAATCTCTATTAAATTCTTCTAAATTAATACTTTTTAATAATCTCGTATATTTATATTTTGGAACAGGTTTTAATTTTTTAATTTTACATTTTAATATAACTAAAGCGTGGTCACTAAGGTCCCGATTGTGTATAATATTAATACTTTCACATACTTCTGGGCTGTCGGTAATAATCAAATCTAAGAGGGTTTGCGCAGTTTTTGAGATCCGAGTAGGCTCTTTAGTGAGTTGATGTAAATTTTGTTGCGTCAAAAAAGAGAGGAACTCAGTGGCTTGTCCCCTGTCTGTTCTTGTTAAATCAATATTGAAGTCTGTCAGCAGAAATAAATGAGTGCAGCTTCCGAATGAGCTCACAGATTCGCTAAGGGCGTCGATAGCGGCTGCAACTCTAATGCTCTCGGGTCTGTAAGCAGTACCGATTGCTACTCGCCCCACACCGGCTATCGTCAGCTCGATCCACATCTGTTCCAGTATAGACGGAGGATGCGCTCGGGTTCGTACTCTCAAGCCTTTGCGTACATAGAAGCCCACCCCTCCTCCCCGGCCTCCGAGCGGACGAGGCGTGTTTAACAATTTGTATCCAGGCATGATGGGAGCAAACCTCTCCATTCCCTCCTTCGTCCATGTCTCATTCAAAGCTAAAATGTCAAGAGCGTGGGTTTCGAGCATCACTTGTAATTCTTCACAACCGGTAAAAAGAGACTGTACATTTAACAATCCCAATATCAAATTGGTGTTGCGTTTATTATTCATGATAAAAATAGATCCTAAATAAATGGATAAAACAACAACCAAAATAATAGTGAGCAGAATAATTCTAGCCAAGAAGAGTAAAGATGAATTAATTTATATCAAAAAAGAGTAAAAACATGTTATAATTAAAAGTTGAATTCTTAGCCATAATATAAGAGAATATTTTAAAAGACCACTGCAAACAAAAACTGTTTAGTTTTGGGTTTTATGATATAATAGATGAAAAGTATGTATTAAATCCAAATTGTATTTATTAAAAAGATCGCGTTATTTCAATTAACAGAAAGGAGTGAATGTGCAGTACATTCAATACTGACAATAATTGCATGTTTAAAGAAAGTACATTCAAATCATGTTAAAAATTAACCCTATAGAGCAAAACTATTAGAGTAAAAAGATTTTCGAAAATTGTTTCTTGTATAAGGCAACCATACAATTTTTACATACAAATTTCCCCAAATTTTTAACTGTATTATTTTAAAACTTTTTCAATAAAGATTTTTTCTATTTTTCTATTTTCTATGTCTCGTAATTTGTATAGAGCTCATAAAAAGGATAAATTCTTTATATCTATGTTTTTTGACATTTTTAAAAATCTACCTTAATATTTTTAAAGAGTAAGCATTTTTCTATCTTCTTTGTTAGAGTAATTACTAATTACCGGTACAGTTTTTAATCTGGCACCTAGCCAAAGTATAAATAAACATAACCTGGAACAATATGTATTACGTAATCTTCTATGTTATAATTAATTTCTAAAAGAGTTGTATTATATTTGTGTACACTAATATTATAAAGAGGAAAACTTTGTTTGTTTGTTAGTTTGATTGATTGTAATGAATAGGCTCATAAACTACTGGACCGATTTAAAAAATTCTTTCACCATTCGAAAGCTACATTATCCACGAGTAATATAGGCTAAGACCAACAGGAGCGGAGCCACGCCGGTGAAACCGCGCGGCACAGCTAGTATGATATAAAAATAATACATCGTGAGGTGGGAAAGAGACTTGTATATTGTAAAAAGTTCAGGGATTTTTGTATCGAAATGGTACACTAATGCCTAGTTTCAAGAACTAATTGGTATATGATAGAATCATTTTTAGTTAAATACAGGTTTCATGTTTAAATTGAGGTTATTTTATGAATACTTTATTATAGAGAATGTGTTTTTAGACTTTAAATTAGTCGCTATCCTATCATAAAATCAAACACTATCTATAAAGTACTGAGTTACATCAATAATATAGAAATTACCCACCCTTTGTTCTATTATATTTTTACTGGAAAATTTCCAGGCTTTAAAAGTAATATTTACAGATATTTCTATGAAATAAATTACAGTGAGCTATTGAATATTCCCAGAAGGGGTGGATAATTTCTATTACCAATGTATGACTTTTCAATCTATTCCTTTGATAAAGCAAATATCATCTGAATACATTTCCATTCATTGGGCAATAGAAAGTAATAAATAAAAGTACTTACTTTATAACATACGTACAAAACTTATTCATAATATCAATATTTCACCGTTAAAGGTTTCACGTATTATTGGGAGGCATATTTTAGAGTAGTATAATTTCGGTATATTTAAAAGCCGATCTATAAATAATATTTTCCAGATGACTGATTTATATACCTAAGCCACCACGACGTTCTACATTAGGTATTGACGTCGCTTGTCGCGATAGATAAAAAAAAACTTAAATCTTATTCCATACAAGTTCTATACAAATCCATAAGCAGGAAGTCTAACTACCTAACTCTATAGTCTACTAGTGATCCGCCCCGGCTTCGCCCGTGGTACCTACATGTTTCAACTATCCTATCTCTCAAGTTGGATCGAACTGTACATGGTGTGCGAATTTTATTATAATCGGTTAAGTGGTTTAGGAGTCCATTGAGGACAAACATTATTAAGATTAGGATAGTAGTTGGTACATTACGCAATTACGCATTAATCATCTATACGTTATCTTAATCAAATCAAGTTGCGTAATTCCCTATAATCAAACATTATTAGTAATAATACAGCACTAGATCGAACGTCTTCTCGTAGACGTGATAATAGGATTATCAATCGGTATGCAATTGACCCATTTGGCTTGCTACTTCCCTTTGTATATGTGCAAATTAGGTCTACTGTGTACAGTTGTAGCAAGCAAATTGTTCGTTAAATTTGCAACTATGTTACCACACTATCCGAATAGAAATTGGCTCATCAAGCTTGCTATACTCTCCACGATTGGACATCTCGTATCAAAGAACAGACATTTCAAAGCATTATCAGTTCGCTTTGAATCATAGTAATATTGATAGTGAGTACCCTGCGAAATGGAAAATGGCACTGAATGCCTTTCTTAAGCTTCTCGGAATAGAAGGGATATTTCTATTGACAGTAGTCGCAGATCTTTCGATTTATGTAGCTTGTATTCTTGGAAATTTCAGTGATTTGTTTGGCTAGAAAGATGCAGAAGTGTTTAAAGAATGCTGATGTTATAAAATATTATGAAAACAACTAGTTTTAGTGGTTTATTATTACTTTTTGTCCAGTTATAGCTATTAGTTGTTCAATGGTTTTTTGGTGAACAAAATCCATTATTTGATTTACTGCTTTTGTTCTACATCAACAAGCAAATAGAGAAATGCGATTATTCATTCTGCTTTGAGCATGACACCGTACATTCATTTGAAATTTAACGCTTTGGCCAACGCGTCGACAAGTTCGTAATTGTTGTATTTACTATTTAGTTCGTTTATTTGCGTTCGGATTCAGATGGGAAAGCGTCATATTTATTATTCTGCTTTAGTTTTGTATGCTCATAAAGGATATACATATTATTTTTAATCAGTCAGACTTTTCGCTTATTTACAGTAGTTATAAACTAGTTATTGTATTTTTGGTAACTTGTAAACCTGTGTTCTAAACACATATAAAAAACTTTTCATATATTTTTCAATTATCCCAAAAAACTTGTATTTGTACTACAAATAAACCTATTTCTTTCCAGCTGGAAGCTAATTCAAATTGTTGTTCTTTCACGTAAATTTCAAAACAACAACCAAATACGTTCGTAGCACTAACAAAAGAATAAAGATACATATTGCCAAAACAACAAAGCAATCTAGAACCCATATGGACGTTTCCAAAATTCATTCTTCCAAACAAAATTGCAAGCGGTTCAAATTAACAAGCCCCTGCAGGATGTTAACAAGGTCCAATGAATCCGAAATGGACTTATTGGATACGCTGTTCAATTCATAGCAATTGTTCGCTTACCTATGCCCAAGGGCTACGTGTTGGTTGCTATCAATTATGGATTGGGCGAATCTATCTATTTACGGTTCACGCCAATGTTGGAAATAAAGTGACTTATAGGTTCTGTATAGCAATGCAGGATGCATTCGAATGCATGTGCTGCTAAATAATTTATAAAGATTTACGAGCTGAATGGAGATATGAGAAATGGATATTATTAATAAATCGAAAATCAGCGTCCCTGTGATATATGTTTTGTGGACGTAGCGAATATCGTTATATTCATATTTAGTACGTGTAGAATGTTAAGATATTATGAGAAATTATAACATTAAGTATCTTTAAAATTATAAAAATAATTTAAAATTACCTTAGTAAAAATAATATACTTACCAAAATAAAACAATATAAAAAATCCTAATATTTCATAAGAGACGAGTTTCGCGTATCGTTAAGAAACCTTCGTGTAAAAATCTTAACTATTTTTGGTACCCGCATCTCACGGAATCCGGGCTTTGTAAGCTGTTTAACTAATCAAGATAGGTATAGTGATATCAAAGTTTCCCGTTCTTCATTATCTGACGAAGTTCCCGCTAAGTATGTTATAGTATCAGTAACTAAACATTACGATGTAGATTTACTCGAATTTCTGAACTAACAATCTTCCATGTTCTCGACTTGAGTTGACTTCTCAATCAATGACTCAACTATTTTGAATAGGAAACTAAAGTTCGTATTATTCAAAATAGTTAAGCCTGTACTGTAGAGTATTTAACTATAATAAGGCAAGGTTGGGAAATTCATAAGGTTTTAGTTGGGAACATGGTTGATTGTCTTGTTAAGGTTTCTCGTATAATTATTGAATTATAACAAGGGTTTGAAGTTATGTTTGTTTATTTTGTTTAGAATAAAGGGTTTTATATAATGAGTTGTATTATACTTGAAATGTATTCTTCGACATTTTGACGTCATTCATTATTCATTGTTCAGTTCAGGAGAAGTTAGCTTTCAAATTTGTGTAAAACGTGTTTGAAAATTATATTATGAACATGCAAAAATAAAATTGGTTTTCTAATGTACCTACTATGTTCTCCATGTTCACATTCCCACATGACATTCAGAAAAAAATAAGATGTCCAAGACTAAAACGTTCGGCGATATAATATGAAACTTGCTTAAGCCTTCTTGACCACCTTTGTGGATTATGTCCTTTATGAGATGCCTGTGTCCCTGCCAGCAGTGGAAACTAATATAGTCTTAGTAAATGATAAGACAGTACTTACTTTTTTGAGAGCAGTTTATGAAAAATATACTTCAGGGCTAATTTTTCAATCTATGGTGAAAGAAATCATAACAACCATTTCAAATTTTGTTCTAATCTATACTTAATATTTTTTACACGGTCGTAAGAGACGCTATGGACAGAGACCGGTGGAGGCAAATCATCCGCTCCAGATGCAACCCTGATGCTGACCACTATCCTCAGACATGAGGGACCGACAAGAGAGAGATATACTTAATATTATAAAGCTGAAGAGTGTTTATTTGTTTGTTTGAACTCGCTAATCTCAGGAACTACTTTTCCGATTTGAAAAATTTTTTCGGTGTTAGATAGCTTATTCATCGAGGAAGTCTATAGGCTATATTATATCATTACGCTACGACCAATAGGAGGGGAGCCACGCGGGTGTAACCGCGGAGCGCAGCTAGTTGTTCATAATTTGACATGTTACGTAACCTCTTATTTCATAAAACTTTATTGAACATATCAATTTAAACCGAGAATTGGAACTTGGCCGTTATTCAAGAAAAGTTTTACTAAAATATATCACGTAAAGTCTAAACTCACATCAACATCACATTACGTCCAAGTTGCAGATTTCAAACGAGCATCAAAATAGATTCTTCAATCCTGAAGCCATGTTATGCACAATTTAATACAGATAGTGCATGCTGCGGCCTAGTTGATAGGCTTATGTTCATATAATCGCATCTTGGTAGTGGAAAACGTGTTTTAACAAGTTTATTCAACCAGTCTGCGATCGTGCCCTTATTCAATAAAGTGCGCAATATCATAGCGTATAGCTTATAGCGTTAGGCTTAGACATTATTGGATCGATTTATCGATTATTTGAGGCACTAAGAAGTTTTGTATGGATGGATGGTTATCATTGGTTTATTTTAAAAATAACTGATATGTTAATATTGGGTGATGTATGGATGGTTATCATGCATTGGTTCACTTTGGTTATATCAGGTGTGTTATTACAAAGTATTTGTGGCAAAACATTTTTTTCCTTGTCCTTCCTCAGGTCTCAAGCTATCTCTGTACCCTATCCCGGTATCTATTAATAATTATTGGGGATGACGACCCTAGTATTCTTTTAAAAAAATATTCAATGTACAGTTTTGACTTTCCTACAATTTTATTATATTACTAGCGGTCCGCCCCGGCTTCGCCCGAGGTAAATATTTCTAGGTCTAAAGATTATCTGTGCCAAATTTCATCAAAATCGGTCCAGTAGTTTATGAGTCTATTCATTACAATCAAACAAACAAACAAAGCTTTCCTCTTTATAATATTAGTGTAGATGTAGGCATATATAAAAAAATGAAAAAATATTCTAATTTCTAGCTTTAACTCTCTTTTCTGCTCTATATTTTTATGCGACGACATTTCTATATCACCCACATTAGAATCTACATCGTAAAAAGTTTTAATATGCATACCATTTCGCAGAACATCAACAACTGCGTTTTACTTAAATGCAGTATAAATACCGTTTCTATTCCGTACAAAAACATCACATAAAAATGTCTTTCCGCGAATCCATTACCGTGCATTTAGATCATACGAGCGAATGCTCATTCTAACCTTCTAACTGTGTCAAATTCTTTTAGTGTGAACAGACGTAGAGCCTTCTTACATTGTTCGAAAAGATTATATGCAATATTCTAATACTGAACAGCATTGAATACGATTTTTCGTTTACTAGTGTACACGAAAGAGTAGAGCAGAGTCTCTTAGTAGAGATCACGACAAAATGCTCTTGCTCTAGCTCTATGTTCGTTGGTCTAAATGCACCGTTACAACAAAGCATAAGACAGGTAGAAACTTCATATGATTTAGTGTAGCGACTAGGCCATTAAAAAGTCGCACTGCAGTCTGTATTCAGTATTGCCATGTCTTCAGCGAACCAACGTTTAACTATATTCACATGCACAAACCATAGCGATCGTAAAACTTGTTTAAATTCACAATGCACGTTGTTATTCATTTCTTGGAAGCAAGTCCTCTTAAATAGGATATTTTAGCTGTGCTCTCGCTCTGAATATATAATCAGTTTAGTGTGTATGTATGCCTATCTAGTTTGAATAAATTTAACTAATAATGCATTTCTGTTGTTACTTCCAAAGTTTCTATCGAAGTGTCTATTTGCAGGTGGAAAGCTCTAGAATCTAGATGGATATTCTGTGTTATTCATATAAGGCCAAATTTTGTGGAATAGAAATAGATAAATGAATGATACATTGTTATCCAAGGTGAAGGCTATTTGAATGCATTTAACTAATAATGCATTTCTGGTGTAACTTCCAAAGTTTGCTGAAGTTTCTATTTGCAGGCGGAGATAGAACAGTCTGATGGAAATCCGGTGTTATTCAAATAAGGTCAAATTTTGTATTGGAATATAAATAAATTAATGCAATTTGAAACTTTGTTCCTCGTAAAGGTTATAAGAAATAGATGAGAATGGTCGACTAAATTTGGAGGAAAATTCTGACGACTGGCGATAACGAATAGACTTAACGACTTTGTTACAAGATGTCGTAATTACTTTATTTCTATGTTTTATTAATAAAAGTAAATAACAATACCATAATACGCATATTATGTAAACTACTGGTACTTCAATATTTTTGTTTTCTTTTGCATATTTCAAAATGGCAGAAATCGCGCGCCGACCGTCTTACCGAGTGGACGTGCACACCGTGTTATCCGTTACAACTACAATGAGCGTACTGCGATCACCTACTGGAAGTGGCATGGTTTCTGTGCATAGTGACCCTCAAATTAATGTGTCTAGTGAAAAGCCCCTTGATCAGCAAGTAACTTTTCGGCATAAAAGAAAATTTAAAGACGATGATGAATTGATCAAAAATGAGTTAAGTGAATTAAACAAACAAATGTCCCGGATGATGGATATGATGTCTGCTTTATCTGAAAACCAAAGAGAGTTCATGAATAAAATTTCAGGCGACATTTCGTCTATTAAACAAGAGATGTCTGAAACGAAACTTTCACTAGAAACACTGAAAATGGAGCAGACTTCGCTGAAAACTAATGTTAATTTGCTTCTAAATAAGAACTCTGATACCGAAATACGACTTAATGGTATTGAGACTAAATTAAAAGACCTACCGCTCCACATAAATAACTTCGAGCAAGCTTCAAACCAGGAAGAGATTATATTTGAAATACATGAGCGTCAAAAACGTAGCAAAAATTTAATAATTACAAACTTACCTGAATGTGACGCTGTCGAGACAACAACAAGAAAAGCTTCTGACTCTAAAAATGTAATACAATTTCTAAAAAACATAATACCGTGTAGCCCAGATCCAGTAGCAACAATAAGACTAGGAAAATTCATACCGAACAAATGTCGACCACTAAAAGTATGTTTTTCAACAGAAGAACCAGTTAAAATAATTTTAAGAAATAAGCACAAAAATTGTAGAAAAGAAATTGGGATTTATTCCGACCAAACTCCACAGCAACGAGCATACCTAAAACTTCTAAAAGATGATCTCAAACAAAAAACGGATGAGGGAATAAAAAACTTAAGTATAAAATATATTAAAGGCATCCCTAAAATCGTTGAAACGGATTCAAAAAACTAGATCAATCTAAAAGAACAGAAGATTTAACCAACCCGACTATCGATAACCTCACATACCAACTAACCAATAACTATGGTGAAATTAAATTTTCGAATAAATCTCTGAAATTTATGTATGCAAATGTACGTAGTATTGTTAAACCAGGTAAATTAGATGAACTTAGATGTGTGATAGAGTCATTTAAATATACAATACACGTAATCATATTGACTGAAACTTGGATCAAAACAAAGGATGAAGGTGAACGACTCCAACTTCCACGATATAAGCACTATTATAATCACAGGTCAAATAGTAGAGGAGGTGGGGTCTCAATATTTGTCCACAATAATCTCCAACACAATCAATGTCACGATCTAGTATTACTTGATAACCATTATCTCTGGGTCCACCTCTATAACTACTCATTGGACATAGGTGCTATATATCGTAAACCAGATCCAGTTACACTACAAAATTTTTTCGAAACCTTTGGAATACAACTTCAAAAAAGTAGCAGAGCCATCATATTTGGTGATTTCAATATAAATTTATTAAACTTGGATCGGACTAATAATACCTACAAGGACTTGGTTGAGATAAATGGCTTCCAACTACTAAACAAGATTGATGAAACATACTGTACACGAGAAACCAATACGACAAAATCAATTCTAGATCATGTAGCCACAAATGTGAAACAAAACGATTTCCACCTTGCCATTGTTGAATCAGCAATGTCAGATCATAAACAGATATTTTTAGAAGTAAAAAAATATAAACCTGAATTATTTAAAAAAATAGAATATGAAGCACTAAATTACAATGAATTATATTTATACATAAAAAATAACCCTATCTACAATAACAATTTAGAATACTCACAAATGGAATTAAGATTAAAAGAAGCAATCAATAAAAACAAAGTCATAAAATCAAAAATACTCAACAAACCAAGACAAGACTGGATACACAGAGATATCATTAAAGAAATCAACGATAGAAATCAAATTTACTACGAGCACAAAATGAACAAAGATAATAAATGCATTGAACAGAAGTTTAAAAAAAAGAGAAATCAAGTAACAGCAAAAATACAGAAAACAAAAAACGAATATTATACAAAGGAATTTAATAAAGTTCTCAAACAACCAAAGAAAATGTGGAGCCTTATAAACTCGTTATCTAGGAATTGCATAAAGGATACTGTCATTCCACAGATCAATACCCCTACCGGCTCAATAAGTGATGAAAAGGAAATTTGTAAGTGTTTTAATATGTTCTTTGCTTCGGTTGGCTCGATTTTAGCAAATAAAATTCCTAAAACCCAGAATTATCAACTTAATGTGACATTAGATAGCAAAAATTCATTCACCCAGTTTAATCCCACTAACGCTGAGGAAGTTAAAAACATTATTAACTCGCTAAACTCAAATACCAGCTCAGGGTTAGATGGCATTAGCGTTAAAGCCTTAAAATGTATCAAAGACTTGATAAGCCATGATCTAGCGTGTTGTATAAATAAATGTCTATCAGAAGGAACATTTCCAAACTCTCTAAAAATTGCTAAAGTCGTACCTATATTTAAAGCTGGTAGCAAAACAGACCCTAACAATTACCGACCAATCTCTGTCCTATCTGTTATATCAAAAATTTTTGAAAGGGTCTTGCATACTCAATTAAAAAAATTCCTTGACTCAATCAACTTTCTTTATCAGAAACAATACGGCTTCCGTCCCAAATCCAATACTCTCTCAGCCACGTCAGATCTTATAACAAAACTTATTAGTAATTTAGACAATAGAAATATCGCGGTCGGCATTTTTGTGGACCTAAAAAAAGCGTTTGATACCGTGAGCCATGACTTGTTGCTAACAAAACTTCAATGCATTGGTATCAAGGGAACAGCACATGAATTAATTAAATCCTACCTCGCAAACCGTTGTCAAATTGTCAAAATTGGATCATGTCAAAGTGATCCCTTGCCGATATGTTATGGAGTACCACAAGGCTCTATTCTAGGTCCACTTTTGTTCTTAGTATATATAAACAACGTACATGAGCTTCCCTTCAAAGGTGACATAAGTCTATATGCTGATGATACCAGCCTATTCTACTATGGACAGTCAATACACTCTTTGATATCGGAAGCTCAACACGATATGACCCTCCTTAACACTTGGCTTCAAAATAATCTACTGACAATTAACGTTGAAAAAACTAATTATATTATATTCTCACCTAAATCTAAAAAAGTTCCAACACATGCCCCTCTTTTTATAAATAATCAACAAATTAAACAGATTAATGAAGAAAAATATCTGGGTCTAGTATTGGATAGTCATATGACCTGGAAACCGCATATTGAAAAAGTCAGGAAAAAAATAGTTTCATTGTCTGGTGCATTAAGAGGATTTGCAAAATGTCTTCCAAATACTGTTCGATATACAATTTATAACTCCTTAATTAAATCCCACTTAGATTATCTAATACCGATATGGGGAACATCCGCTAAAACTAACATGAACAAAGTACAAATAGCCCAAAATAGATTAATAAAAACCCTTTTTTGCTATAATTATCTCACTCCAACAAAGAAAATATATAAAGACACTAAAATAATGGATATTTCGCAAATTTACGTCTATAATACTTGTATTCTGATACGAAAATTGTTTAATAAGGAAATTCATACAGATATCACTTTAACTAAGAGGAAGCGAAATTCTAATCTACGACAAAATATATGTATTGACCACCTAAATATCCATCCAGCCCGTACCTACTATGGCTCAAAAAACTTACTTCACGACGGAGTTAAAATATATAATAGCCTACCTACAGATATAAAACAAGTAAAATCATTAGGATTATTCAAAAAGAAATTAAAACTTCATATACTACAAAATGAAAATATGCCCTGAAATAACTATCGTGTATACAAATTACAACTTAAAAATATAATTGAATAAAATAAAATCAGCAATATAAATAAAAATAACAACGATCACATACTTACTTACCTAGTTTAAAAAGAATCAAAAGTAAAATTACTTCAAAAAATAAATTAATATAACTAATATAAAGTGTTAAATATACCATAAAAAGTATATATTTTATGATTATTTTAAAATAAAAATTAAAAATCATTACATCATATTATGAATTATTATACTTATACTTATTATAAAAAAAAAATAAGATTGTATTAATTAAATTACTTTAAATAGCTAAGTCAACACTAAATTACTATTTACTCTAATTTTTAAATAAACTTACTATTAATATTTATTTTAGTTCAATGCAATCGATGTCACATTTAGTTGCTTTATATCCGTGTAAACATTCCTCACGAACACAGCCATACCGTCATAAGACGATATTATTGCACAAAATAATCTCCACTCACCCGCAAATTTTTTTAATTTTTTTTTGTCAAGGTGTACAACTTTGTAAAATACTGTGAAACTTTAGAATAAGTGAATTGTAAAAATTCTTTGAAAATAAATGTCTCTAAACCTAAACCTATATTTTTAAATGTTTTTTTTTCGAACGACTAGATACTTATCCATAGCTTTATTCACATTGTGAAAATTATTCACGCATGCAACACTATATAAATTTTTGTATTATTAGTATACCTACGTTTATTAAGTTAGTACCTAATGCATCGTTGTAAACAGATGTTCCTATTCCTTAATAAAAAATTGGTTGTCTGTAAAGTCGGTTTACTGACGATATAGTTGAACGTGACAACGTCTTAAGGCCGATTGTGCTTCTTTGTCGCTCGTTCCGCGCTCTCGCTTGCACTTCAAACCTTTCATGGAACGCCTCAGAGCGAGGTAACGCCGCATGAGTCATGTTTTTCGTGCGAGCAGCCAGCTCTATCGAATTATAAGACGTTGTCACGTCAAAAACAAATGTAAATTAACGGTACTTTTATTTTTTTAAATAATATCTGGACTAGTTTGCAAAAGAAATCAATAGGTACGTAATAACGGTCAATGATCTTATCAACTATCAGACAGAACCCCGGAGCGGCAGCTAGTCAAAACAAATATTAGTCTAACCTTCAATCCTGGCACACTTTCGTATTAATTAAGCAAGTTCGCTATTGAAGGGTAAATATGCTGTTTGCATGTAAATTAATGTCTCATTAGCTCGAAGCGTCTAGTGTTCTAAATCTTGTCAGTTTCTCTAGGGTCATTATACATGGCCACTTTAGGCACTGGAGATAGTGTGAACGCTGTTTAGTTTTTTATTAAAACAGAACATTTATTTGGACTTATTTGTAGTGGATCTATAACAGTCTACTGGTATATTTGTGTCGACATAATTCTGCAAGATTTATCGTGTTAAAGATGTTATGATTTTTAAAATACGATCATTATAAGGATAATATTATTATTGACTTCTATATTAATCTATCTACTAAGAGTTCGATTTTTATAATAATATCTAGACTTCATAATATTAAATAACAATAGCTAGAAAACCCATTAAATAAAGTTTATTTCATACATTTAGTTACTTACCGAAGCGAATATCGATCCTTTTACATGTTCAAATAATATTATAAATATATGTACTTAATAATAATGCGCTGTTTGATTCTTGTGTGTATTATTGAGTATTCCTTTCATACATTAATGCTACAAATATTTTTCACGACGACAATGCTTTGTCGAAAGAATATTTCATCTCAATACGTAGTAAATCGGATTTCAAACATCAAGCGACTCTTTTGAAAAAATATTATGTACAAATAATTTAACTTATAAAATTTATTTCTTGAATTCTTACCATTTATTCCGAATACAATAAATTAATCCTTTTGCTACCAAAGTCTGCGAACGTTTATGAAATTTCATTTGAATTTTATAAATTATATTGGTACTCGATTCAGCAAATACTCCATATTTGCTTCAGACATATAATTGAATTGACATTTGACCCTCTATTGACGAAGTCGTGTGGTGTTCAAATATTGTAGTTTATCTCTAACAGCTCAATATATTTATTTTAACAACGCCCTTAGCAAAGACTTTCTTTTGTTAGGATATTGTGTGAATTTCATTTATTCAGTACATATTGCTATTATAATAGGAGAATGATTATGTTTTATGTATGAAAGAGATATCTTCATTCATTCTATTTTAAATCAACGTATGTTTGCAACAAAGAGACGTCCTATCAATTTCGTGTCAAAATATATGGTCCGGGAGCCAGCAGCAGATTTTATGACCAAGTTCCTCTCAAGCGGTAATTAGTAAAATGCATCAAAGTATAGTATTATGAAGCCTCGTGAACGTCAGCTGGAGCTCGGTTGGGGGGAAGAGCGGTTGTAGCCTCCCGTATCAGCTGACGGTTTTTCCACCAAGATACAGCCAGCTGACATATATATTTATCCACAGTTACATATAAGCTATCATCAGGTAAATTTTTGTTTGAGAGGAAATAACGGAAAATAAATTTTTCTTTAAATTTAACTTTCATGTTCGAGACACCAGCTGACGTATAATACACCATGTTGTAACCAGCTGACTATTTTTTTTCGTTGAGATATTGGGTTAGCTACAATTTGACAAATTTTTAGCTGAGAGGAAATGAATGAATGAATGTACTTTTTTTCCTATGTGCGTGGGAGGCTACAACCGCTCACCCCCCCAACCGAGCGCCAGCTGACGTTCACGAGGCTTTATAATACTATACTCTCATGCGTCTGACGAATTATCTCTTGAGAGGAAATAGTTAACCAAATTTGCACCTGGCTCCCTAACCAATAGAGAAAAGCTTTTATTCAAAAGAATTATTTTTGATCGCAATATGTTTAATTTCAAATCTAATAGCATATCTTATAATTTATAAAAATGAATCCCAAAATGTGTTGGTAACTTGAGAACGGCTGAACCGATTTCGTTAATTCTTTTTTTATTATATTCCTTGAAGTACGAGGATGGTTCTTATGTAGAGAAAACGTAAATATGTACCACGGGCGAAGCCGGGGCGGACTGCTAGTACCTAATATATTAAACTTATTATAAAATTGTAATATTACAACAACTCAGTGAAATGAGAAATAAAAATAATAAATAAGAATACTACATAATAAGCACGATATATTTTAATTGGCATGCTAAGAAACACAATATTCCATTGCTGAGAAACAAAGGTATGAACTCTTAGGAAATGAAATACTCTTCCTTCGTTAATATCTTCGAATGAAATCTATAATTATTATTGAAGAAAACAGCGAGAACAAGAAGTCAATGAAAATGGAACAAATCCATTGTACCTTCATTTCTCAGTAAATACGCCGGTAGTAAACAGTATTCCTGCAATTAATATAAGGATATCGCTAATTATCTATAAAACTGCCTTCTGTAACAAGATCCTTGTTTGCAATATCGTTTATTGCGAGCAATAAAATTTTTCATATTTATTATAGAGTCGAGCTCGAAGAAATTTATTTTCAAATGAATTGTGAATTTTTAAGGCAGGTCAAGCTAAGGTACGCTTAATTATATGAACGGTAAAAATGCATTCAAACGAGTTAGAGATCTGTCTATAGAAAAAAAACCTGTAACGAGATAATATCTTCCTCTTTCGTCCTTAAAGAGATTGTATAAAATTCTCTTACACCTTAATTAGGGCGATGTAGCTGCAGCATTATAACAGAAAACTTTTTTCTTTCGTTCTACGTTTGTGCATGTTATTTATTTATGATATTATAAGTTAAAACATAAACTTGTTTCGTACTATAATAAAATAGTTTAGAAACCATCTCCTCATAATTAATGTAATTACATTCGAAATATTTCTGGTTAAATTAAATTGTAATTAACATTAACTTCACTACCTCAAATTGTACGAATTTAAATTCCAATTTTACCACAGAAATCTAGCTAGTAACCAACTCCACATCCAGGAACGAGCCACAATTAAACTAGTCTAATAATGGTCAATGTTCGTAATATACGTATGAATTTGACAAATTTTGTACGAGTAATGTTTGAAACAGTTCATTTAACTGAAATTACACGTTAGAATTAACTCGGGACTCATTAGTAGTGATAGTTGTGATGGAAAATCTATGAATACTAATTAACTTACATAGTTATTTGGATACGGATGAGAATAGTTTATTTTTAGTCATAAGTAGATAATTATTTCCAATTTGTGTTTATTGGTTCATTTTATTAATAAACTAGCGGTCCGCCCCGGCTTCGCCCGTGGTACATATTTACGTTTGCTCTACATAAAAACCATCCTCGTACTTCAAGGAATATAATAAAAAAAGAATTATCGAAATCGGTTCAGCCGTTCTCGAGTTATGCGCTTACCAACACATTTTGCGATTCATTTTTATATATAAGAGATAGGGAGAGGATTATGATACGTACATTTGTCACTTCACTATAAATATCAGTTGTTGTCCATTTATCAAAGTAATAAAAACATAAAAGGTATAATAATTATAGAACATTAACTACCTGAACTAATAGTTATTTTTTGTAACCCTCAATGGGTAATATTTCAAAACTATCATTATTTTGAATAGTCTACAATCATGTAGATAATTATGACTCGTAATATGGGATACACCATTTAATTTTGATTTTATGAAAGTCTATCGTATTTTAAACCTTTTCTTTTTTATTAACATAACTCTCGAAACTTTTTTAATATGAAGACAGGACTGAAAAACTTCGCTCGCAATCTAATAGTTATCCGCATCGTAGATGGTGTGTATATGTATAGCTAGTCCATTTCTAAAGAAATTTAAGGGAAGGACAATATTGCAGGAAATGCCACGTTTTAGATTTCCTTTGTACAGTGAGAATTTTATTATTAGAGTTGAGCACCTAGATTCTAGAGTGAAGCTGCACGGAGTAATTGCATCTACACTGTAGTTATTGCATTTAGCTATTAAATCGATTAGTTAGTGATTTTAATGGACTCAGAATATACAGGAACCGTATGTTAATTGCATTTTGTGTTCCTGCGACGCTATGTTTTTAATAGTAATAATATTGTATAGACTGTTTTAAGTTAATTAATTATTACATACATTTACTTTATTAATATAAGTAGCTCTTTAGAAGGGCTCAGTTAAACTTTATAATATGTAACCATATTTGAGTTCATGGATATAATACGATTATATTTTATGATTAACATTGTAAATAGGCCTCTACAAATCTTGAGTTTACAACTAAATTCCAGAAACCATTGTCCCTTATTCTTGCGTCACTTAATTATTCAAAAAGTGGTCTAATTGTAGTTGTTTATCGTTATATTACCACATTGTATTGTGTTAGCTGAGAAAAGTACCAAAACTAAGCAATAAAGACCGGTTTAACTGCAGTTAAAGTGCTAGGAAAAAGTGCTCTGCTAATCAGTATATTAACGCGGATAAATCTCAGAGACAATGTGAATTTACATCGTTAATATCATTTTATTATGCAAGCGTATTTTACAGCAGAGCACGTCGGATAATGGAAACCCATTACCCTACTATTCGAGGATTATTCACAGTACCATTAAGCAAGGCTTCCAGCTGCAATGTGTTTTTGTTCCTTTAAAAAACTTTTAGCGAATTAGTCTACAAGGGACGTAGTTTTTTCGCTCTGTTTTAAAAGATTATTTCTGACACTTCAATATTAGCAAAAGGAAATTTCATTCGCACCTAACAACTAAGATGGTCAAATAAAAATGGATTCGTGAATTATAAACTGACTGAATGCTTTTGGAACTGTCTGAAGCGAATAGTTTATTTCTTGACTTCAAGGTTGTTAAAACAGACGTCGTATCATTTTCTCAGTACGTATCCGATATGATATTTATATCAAGACATTTTCTGTCTATACCCAGCGGTCTGACAGATGTATGCTAGTTTGGGAACATTCAAATTGATATTGACAATGGATAGCATAAGTTCAGGGTTAGAATACAAAGTCGACCACTTTGCTGAGATATTTATAAGATGCTGGAAACATTACAGTTACAAAGTAGATACATGAGTTCAATCCGGTATTAAGTTAATGGCAGTACTATTTTACAGTTTAACAACGAACACAGAGTATCACAAATCTAGGGCATTTATTAAATAATGAATGTTAATTAGTGGTTTAGTTTTACTTTAGATATGTACGTTACATTATTGGTGAAGTTAAAGGTATATTTTGTTGAAATAAATTAAGCTTGCCTTCGTATTTATGAAATAAAATGTAGCATTCAGTCACTGTATAACATACGAATCCATTTTTATGTGAGTGAACAATGCAATCCGGTGATTGGTCTTACTTACTGAAATTTATAAAGAAATAAAAAGTTGATTTGAAATGAGATAAAATATGAAGCATGAAAAAATGCATATTAATATTATGTTATCTGTGACTAACTAATTACTTTACAAAATTAATAGATTCTTATTAGCTTCTCCAGTTGGTTACAGAACGTTTTAGGGCGTTTGTATATTGATTGTATATAAAAAGTTTGGGTTTGTAGTTGGAAGACTTAGAGATTTGATTTCTATAAGTTTTAATTATATTTTCAGACCTTTTTATTGTTTTTTTTCTTTTCTTATATAATTTTACTTTTTTGAAACTATAGAGAATAACAAACATCTAAAAGTCCCTATTGGATGTCATAATATATTTATGACATGTACACTGTTTAGTCAATTCGAATAATTGAATTTACACGATTGTAAAGTATAGATATATATAGCAGTACACTCAAACGGGTACATGCCTTCCAGCAGAACGCATAACAAACACATTAGCTACACTTGGATACTCTTGCTGTTTCACTTACTTCTGCATACTGGAAATAGCTTTTATACACCTGTATTGATGGATGGTCCTTTTAGTCCATTATCTGTTTATTCAGTTTTTATAGCCATGGGTGTGAAAGCTCTGACAGGAAAAATGACTGCGTTGTTTTAATGCATCCATTTTCATGAATATTTTTAACAGCATATTGATGAAGTGGTTAATAATTAAGAATAATTTTGTAGGATATGATAATGTGTATTATATAAGTACTTTATAACCTACTTACATCTTATCTTATATTAAATTGATTGATTTCCCACACAGCAAGGATAGATTTTACGCAAGAGCAGCCTTTAATCCATCTAGGCATCTATAAGATCGCTTCAGTTAACACAAATCATCCGTAACTAAGCCATAACTCCAATCAATTAACGTTAAATGCTTAATAATTAACAACGTATTAATATAATAGTGCCCAACCAGCAAAGATGTCCTATAACAATAAC
This sequence comes from Colias eurytheme, assembly GCF_061535395.1. Taxonomy (NCBI): domain Eukaryota; kingdom Metazoa; phylum Arthropoda; class Insecta; order Lepidoptera; family Pieridae; genus Colias; species Colias eurytheme. The sequence continues at coordinate 4,578,377 of NC_142980.1, forward strand.
TTACATCACTAAAAAGCTTTTTAAATGACGTATAACAGTGTCGCGGTGACAAGCTTGTTGTATAATAGCGTTTAATGAGATGATTTTGCTCTATAATCATACACAGCAAATTTGTCCCATAACAAGGTGATGTAAACGTTTATATCACTATTTTATACGGCGTTTATAGAGCAGCTCTTATCCAGATTTTGGTACAGCAATAACAGGACGATATTATCACATAACAGCGCTGGTGGTCTCTTTTTTACAGCAAATTAGTGCAATAAACGATTCTAGGGTAACCTTTATAGTCCCATGCCTATAGAGGCGTAAAAAAATCTACAATAGGACAATTTAGTGTTGTAATGGTTTTCCTTATTACTATTATAGCACTGTGAATCTTCATGGTTGCTGAAACTCCATAATAGAGCAATTAGGTGATATATCCGAGTTTTATATCACTTCTTTGTAACCTAATTGAATTATATTAGTGTTTTTCTGCCCATTATAACGCAGTGGTTTAATAGCTGAGTGGTCAGAGTTATAGGACTGATTTACTGTATAAAAGAGTTAATAACTCTGTTATGTAACAAAAACGGCGTATTAATGTAGTAAAATGCGACACTTACGAGAGATATACGGCCTATAAGAGAGTTTCTTTCACTTTAAAACAACAAAAACCTGCCATATTGTCAGCACCGTCTCGTAAATAATTGAAGGGTTCTATTTAATAATCATGGATTGAATGAATTAAAAAAAATCGCAGCTTCAGTAACGATTGACACCAGACAAATTCAAGGTGAGGCTTCGAATACGGACAATGATTCCGTACAATCTGTTACATCCTATGAACAGAACCAAGTTAACAGCCATCATGTGGTTTGTGATAATTCAGAAGCAGACCATTCAGACACTAGTGTTTTGCTTGACAATTCGGGATCGGAATCTAAAAATCGGAATTTACACTAGAAAATACAAAATAAAACATGTTATGGGTTTTCTATTTACATCAGGGAACCCTACTAATTTAATCCAGTATATGGCATGACAGTTGTCAAAACTACGTTCGTTTGCGGACGTATAATAGCCACGGAGTTGCTATTTGGCATCCTATACAGCAATTTGGTGTAAAATTAGTTTTTAATTACTTAAAACTCAATAATTCGAGGGGGGCATGAAAAAAACAGCGTAATTATGCATATAATCTATCAGTAAAATTTCATTCACAAGTCAGTTTACGTATCTAACATAATTAACAGTGTAACAAAAATTAATACTCGTCACCACGATGATGGTTCCTATAGTCATTTACTCGTATTATCAATTGGTACACGATTTACCATTTTGTATTATAATTATAGCGTCGCAGTGACTTGTACATCGCAACTTCGTGCTACAAAAGATTTGCGGTTACTCTTAAAACACAACTTCGCGCTGTAACAGCATCGCGGTTCCTTTTATATCACTACTTCGCTCTATAACAGCATCGCGATTCTATAAGTGTACTCTTCTATAGGTCCAATTGGCATCTGAGTTGCTGCTACAGCAACACAATACCATCAAATGGCTTTATAAATGCGCCACTTTGGGGTTTATACAACGTTCTTATCACTCTTATAGAACTACCAGTTAGCACCTCTGAAACGTTCTTATCCCTTCTATAGAGCAACGATTTGTTGGTTGGGTGGTTTCGTATGCGGCGTGGTATATACCACTACTGGTGTTAACAGCAGTGGATAATTACCGTGTGAAGTCTCATGTTTCCTTGTGGGGTTTGGGGCAAATCTTTATACCCATAAGGCTATAAAGTTGAAGAATTTGTTTGTTTGTTTGAACACGCTCATCTCAGGAACTACTGGTTCTATTTGAAAAATTACTTCAGTAAAGTTACATAACATATTTATGGAGGAGGCAGAAGGAGGCATGGCATATTTCACAGGAGCGGAGCAATGCGGGTAAAACCACGGGGCACAGCTAGTGTACATCATCATCATCATCACATCAGTTTCACTGATTGATTATCTTTATGGAAAAGTAGTTGATAAGCCCTCTGTGTCTTGAGAGATCGATACATTTTTTTTTCGGGAATCTAACCCACCGGGATTCCAACCTAGGTCACTGGTCATCTCGATTATACGCTCTCGTCTCTCGATTTAACTATTGTACCTACCATGGAGCCTCAAGCTATAGAAATAATACGTAATAATGTGTTGATTCATTTCGTGTTTACAACAGTGTTTTAACGCGCCATCTTTATAATGAGAGACAAAAAATCTGTATTTCCTATATGTAAGCATGAAAGAGCCTCAGGGGTGGCTTTAATCAAAAATTCAGGATTTCGAGGCAAGGGAAGCGTGCTAAATCCTATTATCTCTCCCTTACTTACGGAAATTGAACGCTGCACCGTAGTTAAATCTTTGTTTTTTACCCTTTACCCAAAGGCGCTTTCAGGCGTTTGTATGTAATTTGCTGCTTAACTCGATTATAAAGAGTATGGAATGCCGCTAATCATTGTGCTTTGAAGTCAAAACAAAAGCGATAAGTGATCGTGTTCAATTCAATTAAATTCTCTTTTAAAAACATACTAGTATGTAATTTTATGTAGGGAATGAAAAAAAATATCCAATTATTTCCAATGTTCGTTTTAATTACAAACATAATATTATATCAAGCAATAAAATGGCAAAATCTAGTTATTGTAATTAATAATATTTATGATCCCGATTCGATGATTCCATTAATTAAACCAAAGCATAACAATATCATGTTTAATTCCATCATATCAATTACACTAAAATTCACTGTATAAGTATTTTAATATGGTGTAAATAATCAATTATTACTGAACCGAAATAGATTAATTGGAAAGCTATACTTATGCAATTATAATAATTATTTAGGCTCCGGGCGAAGGTGATTAAATATTTTAATGGATCTCATTTCTAGTGCTATTTTTAGTGAAAAATAATGATAAATGAGGTTAGCCGAAATCGTAGAGTCTGAAATATTTGAACACTTATAATTTAGTGTCTTCTAATTTGTTTTCTCGGCTTTTATTGGTGTTTTATCATAGTTTTTAGGAAATCTATTCTATTAAAAGAGCTTGTCGCTTCTTTGAATTGCTATAATAAAACTATTGTGTTATTACTTACTATTGTGTGGAAATAGCACGATTTATAACGTAAAATAAAACTATATTAAAAATATTGTATCGCTATAATAAATACTATTTTTTGAACAATATAATTATTATTAGATAATTATAGTTTTTATTATCTAGTTTTGAAGTGATATTTATTATTCAGGGAAAGCAAGTACGTTGTATGTAATTTCCTATAATTATCAGAAATTATGCTCGTTTTTTCAAATTTTCCAGAAATTATGCTCGCTTAACACATTTTCCTTAATACCAATTTTCTGCTTTTAAATAAACAATAAACAGGTCAGTAAAATAATCTATATATGTAAAAATGAAACCCGTTTTCCTTGGTCACGGCATCACGCGTGAACGGGTGGACCGATTTCGATAATTCTTTTTTTTTATAACATTCCTTGAAGTACGAGGATGATTCTTATGGAAAGAAAACATAAACAAGTACCACGGGCAAAGCCGAGGCGGACCGCTAGTTTTTGATAACAGCAAATCCTTGAATTCTAAACTGAAATTAAGAAGTTACATTCGTAACCCTAACCAATTTAGTATAAATACAAATTACAACTTCAAAACCTTCAAACAAGTTAGAAGCTAATGGCTCATACAGCCCATCAATTAATCCAACTATTTAATTAATTCAATTCAATGTACAATCATTACGAAATAATGTGATAAACTACCAACTATTTAGCTCATCATCATCATCATCATTGTCAGCCTACACTTGTCCACTGCTGGACACTGGACATAGGCCTCAGTCATGGCACGCCACTGAGCCCGGTCGTTTGCTCGTTGTCAACAGTTTTGACCAGCGACCCTGCGGATGTCGTCACTCCACTGTGTAGCAGGGCGTCCTACGCTACGTTTGCCGAGCCGCGGTCTCTACTCTAAGAATCTATTTAGCTCATTAGACCGTAAATTAAGGGTAATCTTTTAAATCTCATTACAAAGTTTGAAAAGATTTAGGTTAGAATAAATTCCCTGGATAAAACTCTTTTAGATTAATTACCAAAAACATCTTTTTGAAGCGACAACTTAAAATCCAATTAAAATAAATTATCTTTTGATTAATCAATTTACACATTGATATTATTTTCTGGTATTTAATGAACAAATTAATAACTAAAAGCAGTAATTAAGGATTAAATTAAAAGGACAGAGTACTGTGGATACAAAAACATTCAAAATATTTTAAAGTGAAACTTCTTTAGGCGCGTTTAGAGTAACATTTCAACATCGCGTCATGGTCACATCGTCACGGCATGGCGTAAGGCGACGGTTTTGGTATCTTTGAATCTCCAAAGAGGTTTCACTTCTGCTACGTGTACTCGGTATACAAACTCTCTTTTTTTTCTTTTTCTTGTCTAAACATTATTTTATCTACATATCCCTTTCAGGTTTTTTAAGGAAAACTTCTCGAGGAATCAATCTGAGCCAGCTTCGCTTGGTAATTGCTCGCCTGCCCGAACTCCCTGATGGCTTGCATTCCTGCAATTATAAAAAAAAATGTGATGAAAATAACAATAATTACAACGAATTTTTTAATCAACTCGTGTTTTTCACGATCTCAGACATAAAAACTGAAGTCAGATCAATTCGATAGACGAAACTTTTAGGATTAGTAAACATTTACTTTAAGTTCCGGCTATCCAAGGAAATCATTATTTAATACAAACTCGGACTTAGCAAGTTCTCGGTTTAATCAACTCGTCTCTTGCGTGGTTGTCAGAGAGTTGTGAAGTCTGTTAGTCCTGTGTAAGACAGCTCTAATTTCTAGCTGGTTTAATCTATTAGGGATTTTGAACTTTGTCCTCTGACAAACTAAAAGTCTGCCGTTAACGAACGACAAAAGTGGAACCAGAAGGAAAAAAGGACTTTGCTTTTTGGATGTTACAAATAGAAACATGTTCTGGTAATCTGTAGTTTGATCAATTTGAAACAGGAACACTTAGAAAAATTACGCTTATTAAAATTAGGAAAGAAGAAATTCTTTCCAGGCAAATCTGATTAGAAGACATTTTTAAACTAATTGTAAACCAAAACTCTAGTAAATATAGTAAAATAATACAATAGAATCAACAAAGTCGAAAAATAACAGTTCAAAATAAATACCTACCGGAAAAACAGCGAACTAACGTTACCTATAGTGTAAAATGTAGCCACTAGAGATTTTTATTTTCTCGTTATTCTGTAAAGCAATTGAATTGGCGCGTCCTTGATGAACAGCAACAGACACCGCCCATAACGTTGCGAATGCAACCATTATATACGGATATGTTATTGGTATATAACAGTTATATAAAACATGACGCTCCTTACAATAGAGCGAGACAGCTATACGGTAATACATTGCGATAGAGAAAGATGGAGTTGTGGGATGGCGATTACTTCGCTTACTCGCGGAGTGCAATGTAACATAAGGAAATTAATAATAATTCACGCGTTTTCGGACATTTTTCAGGTGGTAAAGTTAACTAATTTCAGCGGTTGTATCTTTTATTTCGCGTGTAAATGGATAAAGTAGAGGAAAATATTCGGCCGTTAAGGTTGATACAGAGTGATTCAGTTTCAATTTGCGTTATTGTAATTTATTGAAATGGATTTCCGGGTGGCGCATTGGCTGCTGACGTAGAAACACACTTGTCCTAAATAATCCAGTTTTAATCTTTAGTATTTTCTATGCATTATGCAGTGAATGTAGTGTTTTATGTATCGTTTTGTTATAATGCCTATTCTTCTTTATAATGGTGAAAATAATCGTGAATGATGTTTAATTATCCAGATATACTCAAGTAGAGTCCTGTTGTTACTTTTAAGATCAAAGTAATCAGAGTGCCCTTATTTTTCTCAAGTATACTTGACACTACACTCAAAATCTCTTGTTTATAAAAGAAAACAGATCATTTATAAAAGCTAACAAACTCAACGCTTCAGCACACATAAATAAACATTAATTAATACGAAATTGAAACATTTATTCGGTGTTTTTGTCTTAAACGTTCCAGCATTCAAGAGTCTCATCCGAAGTATGCTCCATAGCCCTTGAGGTCGTTACATTTGCATCAGAAAGAGAAACTTCAGAGTTTTAATACAACACATTAAAGAGTTCTTGTAGCTTATGCTGTATTTAATGTTGTCACCAGATGAGAAATGATGATACCATAATATATGTTAAGAGGATCAAGAAGACTCGAATGGGGAGTAAACTTTTTTAAAAAAGGTCCAATTGTTGTCTGCATATTGATATTACGATTATACAAACGTTGAAGTAAAGAGCGATATATTTTATTCACCTATCAGGTGAGGCATCGTTGAATTCTTTAGATGCGGGGTAATAAATATTTATTTATGATTAATTGGCTGGACATTTTCAAGTGTTTTAAGCATGTGTGTCATGAAATACGTTTCATTCAGTATATAAAACTTCAGTTATTTCAATATAAAATAACTACGGGAAAAAGTAGGTATTTACGCGCTTTAGATTCCTTTACAGCTCGCAAAATATGCTGGTTATGACACCATGATTGTTGGTGTATGGTTATAAGCGACGTATAGTTTATAATTAGATGATGTTTATCAACTTTTTATAACTTTTATCATGGGAAAATGTGTTTTGTATGAACGTTAGATACTTTTGTCTGTTTTCAATATATTTAATGTACATATTGAAGAAAATTAACGGTATTTACTTTGAGTATGAGAATACAACTTTTGTAAAAGCGGGTCTATATTTAGTCCGTAATAATCGAATAGAATAGCTTCAGATGAAAGAAAAACAATAAGGACTTTCTTTTACCTTTAGTAGGTATATTGTGATTGTTAAAATGTACAAAGGGTAAACGGATTGGATTAGGAAGAATTCTTTCTACTTGCCGAATTCGGGATAGAGGTATTTATGAAATCCTTGAATAAACAAAAACTAAACGGACCGAATTTTTTGTTGCCTTTTTTGGAACATTGAGGATTTTTAGATTAGAATTTTTGCAATTTTATCGCTGGGTGGAAATATTCGTTTTTGCGGTACGTTACAGTTATTAGAAAATATTTCATGAAAATATTAATAAAACTATAGAAATATGCGAAAATGAATTGCGCTTGGTTTAAAGCGTTTACTGTTTTTTGTTTTATATACAGTTATCTTTTGGATAATATTTAAATTATTTTTCACCCATAAAGTTTTTAATAAGTTTATTCTATATTCAGCTCATTCCATAGTACTATCTTCTTCTTATATATAAAAATGAATCGCAAAATGTGTTGGTAAGCGCATAACTCGAGAACGGCTGAACCGATTTCGATAATTCTTTTTTTATTATATTCCTTGAAGTACGATGATGGTTTTTATGCAGAGAAAACGTAAATATGTACCACGGGCGAAGCCGGGGCGGACCGCTTGTTGGGAATAAATTATTAAATGCTCAAGTAACTACGGACCACAGCGTAGGCGAGGGAATAAACAAACAAAATGTAATAACAGACGACATCTTTATTAACATTTGATGTCAATATCCTATATCCATCTTAATTTATTGTATATTATTGAAGCAAACAAAGTATGCTATTAAGATTTTCCGCAAACGACCAAGTATGTTATAATGCATTAATGGTGATATTTGGCGCCAAATATTTTACGCGCTAATTATTGATATTATTAGAAGTAGGTATCTAACGCCATTACGACTACTTTGAAAACTTTTTATAAAATTTGATTTTTTGTTTCGCATACCTACTTAAAAGCTTCCATTTGGGAATATTATGGTCATTTTTATGGTTATTTTTTTTTATTTACTAGCTACTTTTGCCCTTCGAGTGGGACGTCGAAAGCCGATCGCCGGCGAGTTTTGCCCGCGCACGTGAAGTTTTAATGCGATCGTCCCGTAATTAGGAGTGGAGTACGCGTCACCATGCGGTGGCGGTATGGTCGATATCGCGACAGGCGGTGTCCGGGTCACGCAGGGATCGATACCCAACACTTTGCGAGCTCACGAGGGTCCCACCGAGTGAAACTCTGTACTCAGTCCGCCGAGTGACTTCGGCGGCATCAGACAGTTCGGGCTACTCGATGCAACATCGCTACGCAAAATGAGCGCATGTCTTACGAGCGCGCCGCTTTTTTTAGCGTTCGCGGCCGCTTTTCTACCACACGCAAGCCCAGTTGAGTGAGTACTAGTCGCGGAACAAAAAAAAAGTAACCACCATACCACCAAACGATAAAACCCTGGGCTTTACGGCGCTTTTGCGACTAGTTTCCGACTTTTCGAAACTTTTAAAAGTTTTCAAAAGTTACAAATAGTACGAATATTCGATTGGGCAAGCATCCGCGACAAAGTAGAAACAGATATAACCGCTGAAAAGAGTTAAACGGGCGAAAGAAAAAGTTTTAATACTTACGACTCCCGATACGTAACGCAAAGCTACTCAACTCGGCTCAACTATAGCGCTAAAAAATAATAAAAATACGAAAACCTCAGTAAATTCGCAAGCGTGTGATTTCATCGAGTATCCAGACAAAAAATCGGCATTTCTTCTAAGAAGATTCTACTTTGGTTAGGTTAGGTAAAAAAAAAAACGAAAATCTAAACGTCTCTATACGGCAAATCAATTAAGATAATCCTTTATAGAAAAGGATTCTTCGTAGGGCTTCTAAAAGAATCTGTCACGAATCTATGTATGTAGGAGGTCCTGGCCAAAATCATCGATTTGGCAAAGAATTGGGCATTCTTCGCAAACACAGACAACGTCAGTGTATTGGTTATACAACGAGTCTTTCTTAAAAAAGAAATGACGATGAAAATAAATTAAAAAGGCATAACATTACTACGAATCAATCCTGGCTACACCATGGACTTGACACCACACTTATACAAAAATTACAATCATACCATGAGAATATTAAACGAATAAAAATTCTCATAAAGTATCCATTGAACCAGCAAAACACGGAATAAATGCAGTATTACTCACATATAAATAAAATTATCTCAAAGATCTACTGAAACGTGGACAAAAGAGATATTAAAGGCTTCAAAATAATCCTCACAATGACATCAGATTAAGGATTAAATTAAACCTAAAACAGAGAGCAAGGTACTACCTATCATACAAAATAGATTAAACAAAAGCAATGTATAAAAATCGTAAACGATTTAATACATATTCGTAAACCATTTAAAAATTAGTCACAATGTTCATATAAAGGCACGCCTTAAAACAGGCACACACAAAAAGCTTCTTTTACATTTACACGCTTTCCTAAAAGCTACACTTATTCCCGTATTTTCTACAACCACGATTAAAAAAGGTTTAATCTGTTTATTTCACGTTTCATTTACCTACGCCTAAATAAATAACATTTCATATTTACCCTTCAATATCATCAAAACACAACAATGCTGTAAGCTCTCATTATATTTAATTAATCAAAAACAAACTGTATGTGTCATGTTCTGTAGATTTATTTAAAAATCTAAAGTTAAAATACAGAATCTAGTGTAGTGAGTTATCACAAAATATATAAAATGGGCTAATATGTGTTTGTCAGAAACAAAAATTTATTTTTCATCACATTAAATAAAATAAAATCCATCTCTGAGTGCTTACCAAATTCGTCAGATTGACGCAAAAATATTGTGTTAAAATAAACACAATATATAAGTTATTTACTACTAAATAAAAATAATAATAAATGTGTGCCAAAAACCACACCATAAAAATTCAATAATTATCTACGCTTTCGTTGTATTTAATTGATTAAAACAATACGTGAGTGCAAACCAAATTCGTCAGATTGACGCAAAAATATTGTGTTAAAATAAACACAATCTATAAGAACAAAATAGTAATTTTTTACATAATACTTAGGAGTATTTAGTTTAGTAAGTAAAAAAATGTGTGTCGAAAACCCTCGAAAAATAAAAATAAACACCATCGCTGAGTACATACAAAATTTATCTTGTGTTAACATAAACACAATAATATAACAAAATAGTACATTACAAAATGCTTATAAGCCAGTAAGTAAAAATAAAAAAAAAGTGAGTCGAAAACCATTTTAAATTATCAATAAATAATTTATCAAGTAAACAATACAATAATTCTTGAAGCTTTCTTCATAATTAAGAACTGTGTGCGTTTTGTAGATAAACGCTTACTTATAATGTTAAAATGTGTAAATAAAGCAAAGTGAGAATGTAAAGTTAAAAAATATTAAAAGTGCGTCGTAAACAACTGTCTTAATCTGTACAAGAATATATTATGCTTTCGTCATATTATTTTAATTTAATACAACCTATATTGTGTGAAAACAGCAAATTTGTCAGATGAACGCAAACAGTTCGTGTTAAAATAATTACAATATATAAGAATAAAACAGGTATTCAACACAAAATATCTACGAAAAAGTAAGTAAAATCGTGTGTGTCATAAAAAAAAACAATAATTATCTAAGCTTTCTTCCTTATATTTAATTAAAAATATAATAAATCCAATCCGTGAGTGCGTTCCAAATTTATTAGATAAACGCAATAAAAAACGCAGTAAAATACACAAACTTTAAGAAGTGAACAGTTATTTACCACAAAATATCTAGTAAGTTATTAAATTAATTAATGTGTGACATTCAATATCACCTAAAAACAATAGTGCTTAAAGCTTCATATCATTAATTAAATAAATTCCTAAAGATCATAAAATGACTGTAATGAATCTTATAAACAATAATAAAACATAGTTATTTACAACTAAACACCCAAAATACAGTAAATTCACATTTCAATATCAGGTAAATACAAAAATGCTTAAAGCTTTCATATCAAAACAAAATTATCTAAATCCCATGTTAGATAATTTGTCGTAATCGTATTTATAATAATGCGTCAACCCAAAAAATAATTCTTCACTAAAAACTTAAAACTGGCTAAAAATTTAAATTTAATCATCCGTGTATTGAATGCATCTTGTTTTGAGCAGTTTTTCTAAATTTCTATAATTTTACTAATCAACACGCCTAATAACAAGAAATTTCCAAAAAACAGTGCTAAAAAAGACATAATTAGTTTATTAATAATGTTCTATATTGTATATTCTATAGGTAATCAGTTCCCTAATACTGTATATGACTAATTTCACGAAATTTCGTATTTTACGCAGGAAGCAATAATAGTGTTCGCATGAATAAAAATGAATTGCGTGTTTCAAAGCTAGTTACGATGAAGAAGATCGACGCCAATCGCGTGAGTGGTGACCATCGCAGGTGTGATACAATCAGTTAAACCATTGAACGCTTTAACAATTCCTTTGTCGAGATATTAGAGATTAGAACCAATAGGTTTTACACGTTAAAACAGTTGAAAAAGCGGATGAAACATCTAATTTGTATTTTTATAATATGTAATGTAAGCTGTTCACAAAAAGGTCGAAATTGTTGAGTATTTTTATAAGCTTGCGTTTGCGTTACGTTTTTACCGGTTAGCGAGTTGATCCGGGATAAATAAATATTGCCTATGTACATACTTGTATGTATATACTTTTAACGTTGGTACAAATTTAATAAAACAAACGAAATAAATATTTTTTACTTCATCACAACGGAATTAAAAACTACGGAAATTAAATTATATTTTTCGTACGCGTTATAAAAATAAATATTGTTACTAACTAATATACTTACTAAACGAAATTGTGTGCTTTTCTACTTCTGAAACCGATCAACAAAAAGCTCTACATGTGAAATATGTGCTCATTATCCATCAAATCGGTAAAGTATGAAATAAGATTATTTTAGAAAATAATACCGTAATTAATGCTTTATTTTAAACCCATAAATGTTCATTCCTTCCACTAAAACTCATCTAATATTCCAATCGTGGAAAATATTATGTTTCTTACAAAAACGGAGTAAAAATTGGCTATTTACTAAAATTATAAAATTATTATAATACTGATATTATTAATTTATAATCCATTATGGTACAATACTAAATACAAAATCACTATAAGATATTGTGATCAAACTATCACTTAGATATAATTGACAACCGGACACTATCCCCAATCTCGTGGTTAGTACTATAATTGGTGCTTGATTAGCCAAAATGAAGAGCAAACGAACCAAACCAAAACCTAACTAGCAGATAAACTCAACTAAATAGAGCTAAGCTTAAATGTTTCCCTTATTCCTTTGGTCACGGCATCACGTTGTTTTTCAGACCGATTTTGGTAATCTTTTTGTGCCTTTGTTATTCTCGAGAAATCGTATATGAAATAAATTCAAAAGTAGTAATAAGAAAATTTGAATATAATTTTATGTGTATAAAATAGGTAATTCTAAAAAAAACGGAACAATAATTATCTAAATAAACTTTCGTAATAGGTAAAACTAAGTCTATAGTATCAACTTATAATTAAATAAAACAATTTGCAGATAAATAAATAAGAAGTATTTAAAATTTTATGTCAGTAAAAAATAGTTAAATTGATATTAGATCAAGGTATTTCGATAAAATATTTACCAATACCTCACACAACTTTTTGTGAAAACAGTAAACTTTAAACTACTTATAATCGTAAACTTGCAACATTCAAAATCTAACAAAACCGTTTAATTGCTATTGATAAAATAAATCCAACACCAATTAAAATCCGACGCGGTAAATAAAAAGTGTTTTTATCACAAAAAACCCTTTCAAATGATATGCTCCTTGACGGCAAAGTAATATAAATTGTACAAGATATTTTCCCTAAGTGGTTGGTAAATTGTTTACATTTTCCTTATTAATTACATCGCCTCTTAGAAAAGGTTTCTAAGTAATAAAAGTCCGCCGTAAATAACAAGTATTATCATAACGTTTATTTTATATCTTATTCGCTTTTTATAGCTTTAAGTTTTTACTTTTATGGACTATTGTGTTCGGGTCGGATAGTTGTTAAAAACGGAATCGTAAATGCCCAATCAAGATTATATTATAATATTAAATTCGTACTAAAGGTAATTGGAAATATCGCAAGCGGTAAAATTCAGGGTTTTATCTTTCATCCACTAATTTTAAGTCCTAGTTTTAACTACATTTTTTAGCATATATATAATTATTCTATTCTGGTTTTAACATTTTCAAAATTTTGAGAATAGTACCTGAATAGTATAGTATATACCAAAACGACATCCAATAATTCTCAATTGTATTAAAATATTGAACGAATTCATTCATTCAGATTATACAGATAACCAATGATTAACGGCGCCGTATAGTCCAATTTATTTTAAAATTCCCTCTTCATATTCCGTCATGAAATGTAGCAGCTTCAACTATACATTCATCTTTATATTTTAGCTACAAGCTGCGCTTGACAAGCATATGAGCTTGAAGCATGAGAGTCATTAGTTCTGAAGTTCGAGCGTTTGTTTTGTAGTTCAAAAATTCCCTTTTACAATCCATATTTTCACCTGCAATTTTGTTGGAAAATTATTTCTGAACAGGAATTTTATACGCAATCGTATCGCCAATTTAATATTAAGTTAAGGTCGGTAATATACGCGTATGAAGCTCATTATTATTATTTTGTTAATATTATTATTGAATTTTAAAAGTAATTTTCGTTTTCGCCGAATCTGGTTAAACGCATTTTCGATGACAGTCTCTCAATAGTTATTTTAAGTCATGAAATATCTAAGATTTTTTATGAAAATTTTATCTAAATATGTATAAGTCAAAATTGAACTTAATAATTGCTGCGCTGGTTATAATATTGTTCAATAAAATAAGTTTTAATGATTTTTTTTTTAATTCTGTCGTCATTATTTATTAGGCTCTTAGCATATATAATATATCCTACGGCCTACATATTGTGTACGTACATTATTTACAAATTCTAATCATTTATTTAGAGACGTATTTGGAGTAGCTTATTACTGACAGCACTCATGCATAATATTCAGATATCAAACGTTAACTGTTTATTAATAAACACGGGTTAATGTTGGTTCAGACATCTCGCAAATTAAACATGAAATGCGGAATCTCGTTCCGCGTTAAATTCTCTAACGGCTGAGTTATTTTCTTTTCAATCAAGGAAATTTAATTTGCTTAACGATTCGTGCTATGTTTATTTGATATACAAATATTTGTGTACTCGCTTTCATCTTTTAAACGCGTAAATGCGTAAAATTATATTTGATTTGGATTTGCAAAATTCTACGTAATGCAAATCAAAGTATTTCGTATGCGCGTTAATTCTACGTAATTTTGTGTGCGCGTTTATCAAAAAACGCTTGACGTTAAGCTCGTATCGTTGAATCGACTCTTCCATCGAATAATTAAAATCAAAAGGAAATTGTGGTCGGTCAAACATACCATCGTAGTTAACCTTCAACCACCGACCGCGGTTATTTAATAAATTTAACACGTTCGCAGTTAAAGTTTTAAGTTTTACCAGTAAATTCGAATCGGAACGTTCAACCCGTTTAAATTTTATTACCTTTTTTTGTAACAATAAAGGTGCGATACGGGCGTTGTATTGGAAAAATTTAAATTGATTGAAAGTTCGACTTGTTCGACTTTTAGCGTTAAATTTTTTGTTGGATGATAAATTGCAGTAGTTACACGTGTGCTAATAGAGACACAAAAGTTATGTATTGATAAAGTTAGTACTAAAAAGTATGATGGTGGTGTTTATGAAGCTTTATAAAATATAAGTTATATTTTGTACTAGCTTCCGCCCGCGACTCCGTCCGCGCGGAAAAATTAAGATTTATTTATTTCTACGTATTTTTCCGGGATAAAAAGTATCCTATTTTATGCCCAGGATAATAAGGTATAATTATACCAAGTTTCATCGAAATCGAACCGTTAGTTTTTACGTGATGCCTTCACATATAGACAGACAGACAGACAGACAGACAAACATTTTTTTAATCACATATTTGGGTTTGGTATCGATCCAGTAACACCCCCTGCTATTTATTTTTTCAATATTTTCAATGTACAGAATTGACCCTTCTACAGATTTATTATATGAATAGATATCATAATGATCCGTACATATATATATTGTCATACCCGGACACAATTTTTGAAGAAGAAACAACTTATTGTCTATTGAAATTGTAGAATTTTTCTATTATTTCGTTAGATGCAAGTAAACAGAAATTTGTGTGATATTTGTGATAAATAATACATAAAAGCTGCAATATCATTTTCAAAATTAATTTGATTCATCGTAGAAAAACCAATACACAATTAGCATTCAGAAAATATGTAATCATTCAATTTACTGTAAAAAGTTTCTTTTAAATTTTCATTAAAACCGTCAGCCGATGAATCTCTTAGTAATTAACGAATTGAGTGTTTCAGACCCATTCAATGAACCAATTACTGTTATTTATTTATACAATTCAACCGATTGCTGAGTTTATTCCTCAATAGTAAACAAATAAAACACATTAATGGGATCTTTCGTATTTATCTTACAATACTGGTTAATTCAATTTATCGTCGTTTAATAGATTATTGCGACATTAAATAAAAATACAATAATAATTAATAATTATACTTTTATACAATGTATAAAAGTATAATTATTATTATTAGAAAGAAGAAAGATATTACCACTTAATATTATTGTATGTAGATTGTAGGTTCCTTCCTATAGGTAACAATGAATTTTGTTTAGTACTTAGTTTTAACTATTTTCGTAATTAATATGCTAGGTATATTCTGCGTATTTTACTTAAAAAAATGTATGCAATTAAATTACGAATGATGTCAAAGAATTCAGTAGGGACTTAACAACAAATGTTATATCTACGAATAAATAAAAGATAGTCATTGTAGTATGCGTGATACACGCGCATTTTAAATTTAATAACTAATTTTTAAATTATCTTTTAGGTTAACATTCGTACGAAAAATAGAGTATGACTGTAAATAGTATCGCATTTTTGCGTAGTACATTTTACTCTTCCAATTCCAAAGGATTAAATTCGTTACATATTTTAAAATAACAATATACATTGGTCATAATAGTCGATTCCGGAATAACGAACAAGTGATAACTAAAATAAACAATAGTACAAACTAAACAAACATTGGTGCAATATTTGTATTGGATACAAGTAAATTTCAATACAGTCTACTGATTTTAGTTCCGATATTGTACTGTCTAGCCCGAAACATGATTCTGTTTCTGAATACTGTGGTAGAATTCTAGATATCCTGTTCTAATATTCGGTCTAAAATATAGGGTCTTTATTCAGATATTTTATTACGTCCAATATTTTAAGAATTTTTATGAATATTATCAAAAACTTTCGGAATTCCGTTGTCTAATTTAAGAAATTCTTTGTCTAATATTATACGGTCTCAGGAATACATTATTAATTCTAATATAGTCTAATTTAGTTTAGTCTAATTTAATTCTAATATAGTCTAATTAGGATATAGTCTAATATTATTGTGATCAAGTAGTTTTATATTGAAAATACTATAAGAGTACGAGAAAATTTTATAGAAAATTTCGAGATAATTTTCTTCGAATTATGTTGATTTATATTGATAATTCGAAGAAATATATGACGTATATTGGCATTAATTACGCATTGGCATTAATATACTTATTAAAAACTAATATCTATAATCATCAATGTAATTAAATAAATTATTTTGAAAAAAAATGAATAAAAAACCACGTAGTTTTTCAAAATGGTTGCAATATATTTTAAAATTATTTCAGCTTTGCTTAACGAGGAAATCTTTTTAGCGCCATTTCTGCTTCCATTTTGTTTTGTTTCATTCTCTTTGTGTTTGAGTACTGTACCTTGTTATTTCTATGAACACGGCTTTTTTATTTCTATGTATAGTGTATATAGATAACATAATACAAAAATTATTATTATGGCTTTCAAAATAAGATTTTAGAGCATCTTATATTATCAATCTACTTAATTATATATGTAATTATAAAAATCTTTCATACTACATGGTACGTTAACACAAAATAAATTTTAAAGAGTACCTTACTTAGAAATAGAAAAACATGCTTTTAAAATGGCCCTCAAAAGGAATACTTGTTAAATCGAATTGTATTAGACAATACACCTGCGTACGTCACGAGGGCGTGTCCCAAAAGCCTGGCGTTGCTCCGTTCGATATAGCTAGCTACATTTTTGTCTTTCTGTTTATTCATACTACACACTATAGACTATAATTAAATAAATTAGTAAGCTTTATTCATTACAAACAATATTGTTAAATGACTCTTTGGGTAGACATTAAAATTCCGATTTTAGGTACTATTTTTTTTTGTAAGAGTAAAAGAATATTATTACTAAATACTTAATATCTACAACTATAATTTAGTGCACATACCACGGCTTTACTACCTACTGGTATATTCTTTAACAAAGAAGCCTTTTCTCTTTATAATATTAGGATTTTACAGTTATTACTATTTATTATCTGCTTACCACAATTGCCCGAAAAATGTGCTTTTTAAAATCATATTTTTTTAAATATATATCAGTTAGTTGAGTTCAAACTTGACAAAGAAACATTTCCTTTAGTAGTCTAAATAGAGGAATCTAGTAGTCTATCTAACTTTTTTATTCAAATAAAACTTCATCAAAACACAACAGAGTTGAAAGAATAACGTTTTGTACTATACCCCCTTGCGATTTGTCGTTTTGGCAGTCTGCGCTTACTGTATTGATTTGATTTTTACTTCGACTGAGTTCATGCTTTGTATTGAGGCTACACAAAGTAAAAGCTTTTGTAAATTCAGAAATTAACTTCTTATGCGTTACATACAATCATTATTTTGTAAATTATGATATTTTATTTATACTATGTAAATAAAAAGGCTATAAAAAAAAGACGTGTGTCACTCGGGGACTGCCACGGTAGAGCTATTGCATGCTATGCCTTCAAGCCACACCTCCGCGCCCGTCGGAGTGGGGAGCGTGAGGTTTTTCGTTACTAAATTTCTGGATTCGGTCCCCGCGCTCAAGGCCCGCGATAGAAGCTATGCAATAGCTTAAAACAAAATTACGTTATAAAATTCTCTTTCATATTCGTATAAAGCTCGTTATTATATTTTTCAATAACACACGATCCGTTCACAGTGGAATCACTTGAATATCAAATGAAAATGTAATCATACACTATTATTATGTGTAACTTTTTTGTTTATTCGTACAAAAACAGATTGAAATCTGATATTACAGATGGAAAGCTTATAATAAAATTTATAGTATTAATAAATATAGCTTATTTTTTGTACTTTGTACTATAGGTAAGTGAGAAGCGTATTTTACATTTAATCTGCCTTGAATGCTATATGTTGATTGAAATTTAAGTAGGAACATTGTAATCTAAAACTACCTTAATATATTCTTGAATGAAATTGATATGAATGAAATGGATTCCCAGAATAGGCCAATACGAGCGAAAACTTTCCATTGTTGAAAGTTTGCTTTCAAAAATAATATTGTATTATTTGTTTGAACAACTTTTAAGATTTGAAATGAATGAAGCAGTATTTATAAAAGTGAACTAGAATTAAATATTTGACTTTTCCGACATTAATATTGACCAAACCATACACAAAATAATAAAATAAATATATCAACTCTTTTTCCCCCATTAGGTATCATCCTACTCTTGTTACTCGAGTTGGTTACTCTTTCACACAAATTCTACTGAACCGATTAGAATGAAATTTAGCACACATATAGTATCTTGGATTACTGGTATATAGTATCTTGGGTAACTTGGATTAACACATAAGATATCTTTTTGTCCCGGATATCAAAAGGGAACGGGAACTATCCGGGTTTTCCTCTGAAAACCGGGCGAAGCCTCAGGCGGAAATCTAGTTAAATCATAAACTAAAATACGTCAATTTTAAATACAATACAGATATTCCTCAACTATCATTTAATCTCCCACAATTTATCCAATCTCTATTCCTATTCCGAAAGCCGAGAAATTGTTACATAATGCCCGTCAAAGTCAAGCTCAACATCTGAACGTTTAGTTTACGGTTAGGTATCAAGTGTCGTTGGTCAAGTATAATGAATTTAGGTTTCACAGTGTCAATCGGTGGCCATTTATCTCTAGTGGTTCAGGAAATTGTGTGGAATATAATGTAATCTTTCTTGTAGATGAACAATGAACGTCTATTGTTAAGGAATTAACAGACTACGTATATGATATACCTAAGTGTTTATGAAACCTTTGCACTTATTATCTGCTAAAGCTTATGTTACTCAGATGTTATGTAGATTTTTACTTGTGGAAGAATTCTCATAAGTGAAGTCCCGTGTCCCCGAGTGGGGTAAGGGGCAGATGCATTATCCATACATCTGTTTCACTGATCGATTCTATTTAAGGACTAGTAGGTGATTAGCCTTCTGTGTCCTGCCAGACCGAGACATTTTTTTTTCTTCGTCTCCACCGGGAATCGAACCTAGGACCCCTCGGTTCTACGCTCACGCGTCAACCACTGTATCAAGGAGGCGGTCAGATCTTCTTCTTCTTCTTCTGAAAGAATTCTCCTAGTGGCTTACGTTTCAAGTGAAACTTCTTTAGGCATGATGAGAGTAAAATTTCAGTGTCTTGGCAATACCGTCCCGTCATAGGCAAAGGCGACGCTTTTGGTATCTTTGAATCTTGCCGATAAAGTTTCAATTCTGACACGTGTGCTCGGCACACGCTTTTTTATTTGTAATCAGAAAGACACAAATCGTTTAATTGGCATAATAATGTCCTTTAAAAGCTTTCTTTACATATATTTAACTATCACACACATTAAAACTACTTTAAGTTATATTAATTAATTAAAAATAAATAACATCAACAAATTAGTGACAATTCCTATACAATAATTCCAACAAGCAACAACATAAGTTAAACATTCAAGAACTACAATAGTTCAAGTCTATTCACGAACTTGGTGCATCGATAAATAGCTGTCTATATTTGAAAGTTTGCACAGAGTAATCAACACTTGAAGCAAACTAGTATAGATCGCGTGCAGTGCACTTAATCTGCGGCTAAGCTTTCATAAACTTAACCTATGTTCGAAATTTCGGTTACCTTCAGCGTAATTGCTCGTAAAAGTGGGTGAAGGTCGCTCGTAATCACATTTATCAATCACGCTATTTTTCATGAACCTTTAACATAAATCCTTGTTACAACGATTAGCTTGTTTTATATTTCTTAACGATTATAAGAATTTGTATAAAAAAGGATTTGTTCAAAACTTGAAGAAAATTTATTTATAGTCATAATTAGAAAATGAGGGAACTATATTATCTGCATAGATGAGCCCATTCTTTATAAAAATGCCTTTGACAAAAGAGCCCTTTGTCACTTAAATAATAATTGACACAAGCATTTTAATATCCCGCATAGCCTAAGCTTCTTCTATAAAATTAAATAACGTATCTAACCCTAATGACAACATTTAAATTGCTCTTTATATTTTCCCTCCACATTTTGCCGCATTGCATTCCCATTTATAATTATCCCCTTTTACGAAGAGAATTTTTGCCGTCGGAAACTGTAGATAAGGATTTATTACTGTAAGTACGGTAGTACTTTGTGATTCCTTTTATTTATTACGCTGCTTGTTATCCAGAGAACATTTCCCTATTTTCACAGAATTTTTGAAACGCAGCAGGATTATGCTATGCATTTTCTTTTTAAAATATCTCCGTCTACTCTTTTTAATCTCCTTCGGTATTTACTGTAAGCGTTAAGCTTAGATTCCATTTACGTGACAAGATTTTCTCTTATATTCCGTTGTATGCGACGGTCAAATAGATTTACAGTGCTGCAGCTGCTCAGCAAATTTCGATTCATAGATGTTTAATTGAAGAAATTTCTTACTTTATACATTTAATATTCTATATAAGAACATAGTTTTAATATTTTTAGCGATATATCATAATCCCTTCCATACCTTTATTACATTGAATATACATATTGTATTTATTAACATGACTATTTCTACCACACCTAAGAATAGCCATAACTATTTTAAATGCAAGAGAATGTTCAGCGCTGAAGTTGTTCAGTCGAAGCCGCTAAAGTTTGTTAGAGGTTAAGTCTCACAGTCTAGCGAACACGTTCATAGACCGAGTTGTTCTGCACAAAACAACTCGGTCTATGTACGTGGTAAAACCGAAAAAAAGTGCGTGTGTGCCGAGCACACGTGTCAGAAGTGAAGCTTCTTTGGCAAGATTGAAAGATACCAAAATCGTCGCCTTACTCCATGACGTGACGGTATTGACGTGAACTTGAAATTTTACTCTCGATGTGCCTAAAGAAGTTTCACTTCAATACAACACTCGTTATTTTCCATGGCTGAGCCACGTCAGAGCTGTTTCGTAGCAATTGCTTCGCGAGGCTACTCGCTCTGTGGGGGCCAAACAAAGGCCGAATATACAAGAAACTTTGTTGATAACCTGTTAAACTCTGTAAAGACTGCTGTCAAAACTTCACAAAGGCCAGCGCTAACTTATAAAATACGTGACATTTTGGAAAGTACGAAAGTACTGTATTGGTAGGTGACAAATAACATAAAGTATGTAAGCGCTCACTTTGAAACGGTTATGACATTTTACTCAAAGTTTCTTTAACATATATTATTCATGGCGGTAGTTTAATCTCAATACACAACGGAACGTGGAAAAATTGTATCTAAAAATGAACATTATTTTTAGATTATAAATAAATATTATTTTTCTATTGTAAGATATTTACATTATCAATTTTCACTATCGCAAACGTCAATCAATAGTGTAATACAATATATTTATATATAGAATATAAAATTTAATAATATCAATAAATATATAAAAGCAAAGCCATTCGTATTATCAATATAATATCATCCAAATCCTGGCAATATTTCTCGTAAATCCGCAGCGGTATTCAAAGTTAAACATCGTGACTATTCTTGCCGATAACCTTATCATTTTCAATTCGAACAACTCGTAGCTATCGTGTCGTAGCACGCTCGTGTAAGCTATCTTATCATCTTTATCTACAAGAGTTCTGCTTGTATTAAGGTTCGCTGGCCTAAAAATTACTAACTATTCAGATAACAAACAAAATAGCATTAAACGATGATTAATACCGTAGAGCCTTAATGGTCATGCATATGAGCTACGGCGTAGACAATCACGACTAATATTGTCGTAGAGGCGTAGAACTAGACAATCATATTAAATGAGCTACGTCTGTACACATTGTCGTCGGTGTTGAGATGTGGTTATACTATACTATAGTGTTTCATATTTGACGTTCATACTGCGCCTATAGGCCTTATAACAATGGTTATTGGCATATAGGCATCCGAGCAGACAGTGATGGGTGTTCATTGTTCATGACGATGATGATTATTATTACCACAGAGATAGAGACGTAGAGACTGCGCTACGGATGGAAATCAAATCGTTATAGAGACATAGAGTCTAGACGGTTTTACTACTTATGGTTTGACCGTGCATAATGACCACGCTTATTAAAAAAAGAGGTGAAAACTGAATGCAATTTCATATTCTGATGATATTATTATAAAACAGGTATTAAATATACGTGCTTCATAGATTTATTACAATTATGGTAAAACCTTCGCTATTCATGCTGCATATTTTTCGATAAGTTTCAATAAAATGTCGTAGACATGTAGAGCCAAAATACGTAGTGCTACGGCGTAGACGTAGTGATATGCAACACTACGATTGTACATTCAATCCAATGCTCCATTTATACAAACGAGAAAATTATATAGACACGCTACGTGCATTATCTTGATAATAATTACTGCAGAGACGCAGAGACGAAACGCTACGAGAAATGCATGTGAAATCGATATGCAGCTACGCGCTGCTTGAAGGCAGTGGAATTTATTCTCCTAACTGCGATCACATAACATCTATCGAAATGTTTCGCATTCCAATGGGATATGCATTTTAGCATTTAGAAAGGTTTTTATATACCTTTCAAATAAGTTTCTATCGTTACTGTACCTAATATTAGATGTAAAGAAATTTTCTCCAATCTCGAAGTTCATAAAATAAATCCGATACATTTTCTAATCCCAATACGAACTGGGAAGCAATTATAAAATAATTAAAAGTTCAATTTACTCTACGTGAAACTTATTTAGAACCTTACAGTTATCTAATCTAGCGCCGAGGAAGTAATCAAGCAAAGAACGCTCTCTCGTTGATTATCTTTCAACTTTGTTAGCTGAAAGTATTACTTCCCATGGATACGTTATGTCGATATACCATCTGTGAACATACATTTTCTAAATTACGTACCTACTCTGAAAAAGTCTAAAAATGTTCACTTTAAATAATGTAAATAATTCGTCTATAAAATTACGCACACAAAATTCGTATCATCTTGGAAGAGCGTCAGTAAATATTCGCAAAAATTAAACATTGTAAAGTGTAACTAAACTACAAGGGATTTGTGGATGGGGTTGCGGGATTGCCAACGGCACCGCCCCCCCCCCCCTCTCCACCCATAGGGGTCGACCCCCCTCACCACCCCGAGACTGGCGCTTAGCCTAGAATGTATTTATTTCATTTATTAAGGTTCTCTTTTTATCCACGTTTCGCGGTTGTTTCCTACCGAAGCTTAAAAAATTAAATTGTGAGTTCTAATTATTGCTACTGACATGTAACTAATTAATTATACGGGGAATTAACGGAACTGTTGGTGAAATTTTCATTCGTATTGTTTAATTAATTATTCTGAAATTGGCATTTTTTTGCTTTGTTTACCATTACCTGCATTTCTATTAAAGGTTAAATCAACAATTCTTAAACTTTATACAATACTAGTGGTCCGCCCCGGCTTTTCCCGTGGTACATTTTTCGCAATAAAAAGTAGCCTATGTCCTATCTCGGGTATCAAAATATCTCCATTCCAAATTTCATGTAAATTGGTTCAGTAGTTTAGTTTAGGCGTGATTGAGTAATAGACAGACAGACAGAGTTACTTTCGCATTTATAATATTAGTATAGATAATATTATATGCTACAACAATTTGTAGATTCGCTAACATCATTCGATTTGTTATGATGTAAGTAGCTGTAAATAGATATACATTTGCATTTAATTTTAGCCCGGTTTTACTTCTATGTTCTTTGAAATAAGTGCGATTATCCTGCACCAAAATTTAGCGTCAAAAAGAAAACCCTCTATTTACGCGCGTGCGTATTAGATTGCTATACTTTGGATCATTACGTTGCTACTAACGCGGCTAAATATTTAAAACCATATCTGTTTTGAAATTCTCAGAATATTTTACTCTATACTTCAATATGATACATTGTTTCAGATAGAATTTAGACTCAGAATATTATTGTAATTATTGTAATGTATTTTTATCGTATAATATGCAAAAAGCCACATAATGTTAGATATAATTTTTACCGCAACGTTGAAAGCATTCATACTGCGGCTATTTTAATTGAATTAATGCATCGCATGCAAGAAATAAGTCATGCATCGCTCGAATAATCATATAATATTATTAGATTATTTATAATAATAGTTTTTGCTCGAAGGACCTGCCATGCACTATGACTATTTGCATACACGAACTATAAGGCCAATAGAACACGCGAAACTACACTTTGCGGGACAAATAGGGTTGGCCTGGCTTTATTACCGTCGATAGAACATACAAACGATTGTATTGAAATCACTACATTGTATGATGTAGATCTTTAAAATAACGTAATAGATTTTTATGAGGTATATTTTAGAATAGAAACTTCTTTAGGCTCGTTGAGAGTAAAATTTAAAGGTCGCGTCATGGCAATACCGTCACGTCATTGAGTAAAGCGATGATTTTGGTATCTTCTTCCAAAGAATTTTCGATTCTGACATGTGTACTCGGCACATACGCTTTTTTTAATAGAAAGAATGATTCAAGAAAGGTACTGTGTACACTTTATTAGGTTTTAGACGAAGCGGGCGAAGCCGCCGACCGAAAGCTAGTTTATTATATTATACTAGCTTCCGCACACGACTTTTTTACGTGCATTCCCGTTTTTCCCCGTTCCCGCAAGAATTTCGGGAAATCCTTTCTTAGCGGATGCCTTCATCCTAACATCTGCCTGCATGCCAAATTTCAGCCCGATACGTCCAGTGGTTTGGGCTGTGCCAGGATAGATCACTATATTAGTCACCTTTGAGTTTTATATAATACTAGCGGTCCGCCCCGGCTTCGCCCGTGGTACATATGAAAAATAGATGTTGGCCGATTCTCAGACTTACCCGATATGCACAGAAAATTTCATGAGAATCGGTCCACCCGTTTCGGAGGAGTATGCAGACTAACATTGTGACACGAGAATTTTATATATAAGATAATTATAGATTGTCAGTCGTTATACTATTCGTGATTTAACTAGCATGTAGTTATACGTAGTTGTGTTGAAAGATCGCCGTTCCATAAGCTGTCTTACGGGTCTCGCGTTAAATATCCGTTGAAAAATGCTGCATCGAGCGGAGTTTTATTAAAAAAGTTTACCTTCTTATTTAGGAGGGTTGGGCCCCTTCAGACACGATGAGGAGATCTATTTAATACTGATCATTCATATAGAATCGTTTTTAAATATAATATTGTGTGATAGAAAATAAAACGTCTTATACTGGCGGTCCGCCTCGGCTTCGCCCGTGGTTCATATTTAATATTAAAATAAAATATTAAGAAAAAAAATAACGGTATCGGTTTAGCCGTTTTCGAGTGTTGCGCTTACCAACAAATTAATATCATCTTAACTTCAACCACGATTTTATGTAACTATTATTAAATTTAACTCAACATTTATATTATTAAATTCTTATTAAAACTAATAACATTTAGGTATTAATATTGTAAGTCGAAACCTTCCCAGAATTCATAGACAATTATTAATACTCGACTGAAACACTATGAATGGGATAGTTTGCTTACTACAGATAAAAAAAAGAAAAAAGAAAATGAAGTTTCTCCAGTATTTTATCACGTACAGATATTTCATTGAGAGTGGCAGGCATTTGACCGCGTTCCCGCCTGATGCGATTTATTGATTTTTTAACATCCACTCTGTTTGATGTTTAACAGTGTGATTGGAAAATATACGGGCTAAAGTTTTATGTGGAAACATTTCTTGGAAATACCATTCATCTTTCGGGACGTATTTAGGTGTTTATAAAAAAAAATTAACTTTAGTTTTTTGTGCAATCCCCAATATTTTACTTGTTAGGTCAAGTTTAATGAATAATTTGAAAGTCATTTCACGACATTGAAAACTCTTGAGCCGTTTTTGAGTTATGAGTGGTATAGATAAGACGACGTTTTCTCTATTATTCTTTCCAAATATTCTTCTTTTATATATTTTGTAAAGGCATACAGCATATAAAAATGTACAAGAAAAGAAATAAAGTATTAACGTTATCAATCAAACATGTCCATCATAATAATAATCACCCCATTTAAAATCAAACTATAAAAGCTAGACAACACTTCATTCAACTCTCAAGTTTTCTAGTAAACACGCACAAATACTATACGATATTTATAGTGATCTATAATTAAACTGTTCCATTTACACCGTGTCTATTTTCTCCTTACCTCTTCATAGCTTGAGGTGAACGATCGAGACTTACAACTACATATGTCGTTACGTAATGTTTAGGGCCTCTCTATACAATTATTATGTGTGAGATAAAATGTGTATTTTTAGCCTTAATTGGCTATGTGGGTGGGTGCTAATACAAGATTGTAAGGATGCGTGAAATATGTAAAAGGGATTATTATATTTTGATGTAATTTAGTGGAAATGAAACGACGAAGTGTGAAAATTTTGGCGTAACTTGAATGGAAAACTTATCAAGTATAAATTTTGCATTCGCACCAAAAGCACGTTCTTGTGAATAATCTGGTTTTACTATAAATATATTCTAGTAAATTCGAATTCGAACAAACGTTGCGAATATGTTGTGCAATGAATGTTAGATATTGGCTTACATGGAGATGGTATTTGAATCCGATATTACAAGGCAGAAGCCTTGTAGCGGAAATCGGTTTATACTAAGCCTTCTGTGTTCAACCGAGCTATGAAATACTAACAGTTATCTCATATCTGGCTTGTTTATAGCAAACCTGTTCAGGAACTTTACGGCACAAACTTTTTCCTTCAATATTGTGATTGTACTCTTGAAGTTTTACCCCGGGAACTTTCTGAGTAAAGAAAGGACTTGTATTTAAGTTGTCTGTATAAGTAGCTGAAAGAAATTGAAGCAATATTTTTGTGAATAATTTAACTTATTGTAATATTGCTCACTTTTTGTTTTAGGTAGAAAATTGGTTTTGAATTAATATTTATTTAATATTCTATAATATCTGATATATATTTCAACTTTTTGGACCGTAGAATAGTAGAATAGTAGCTAGTATTTTTTTAGCATTAATTACCGTTTTCTATTAAAGATATTACATTATATTTTACCAATTATAAAAGATTTAGTTAAAATACTGACATGTTTCTTATGGTCGTTATAGACTGAATAAACGATCACGCAATGCACGGCATTTGTATCATACACTTACAAAAAGCATTTTTTTATATCAGGATTCAGGAATAATAAACCGAACAACCGATTCAATTTCATAAAGCTCCTCGACAATTCAATAGTTTTAAAAAGGCTTTGTTATAAAATCCGTGTCCGTTCGTCCGCGGGACGAGATTTAGTAAACATTAATTGGAATAATATGTTGAATGTATTTTATTCACAATCGGCTTTATCGTGTAACTGATTATCGAAATAAAAATCATTCCATGCAACACTCATGTGCGTTTCGACAGAATATTCCCAATTAAGAGGTTTAATTTTTTGCATTTGCGAATGTACGATGATTTTTGATATAAATTGGAGTGCAAAAAATTCGTTCCACCGGTGCTTTGCTTTGTGCAATTTAAAACGATTCCAATGAGGACGGATAAAATGAACGCAATAAAACCACGACAGCAGTTTCGAGTCTTTTTGTAGTGAATACGACCTCGTAGATTCTTTACTCATAAGCAACCTTTGAAATGAAAGAAAGCTTAACGATTTTGCTTATAATATTATATTTCATAAATATTATGGCAATACGATAAAAGCCAATTTATGAATCAAAACACAAGCAATGACAAGTGAAATCAAATAAACAACATTGTTAGAATAAAACGAATACAATTTTCTTATTTCCTTTATGAAATCGTGTCTGTTATTTCCCACACTCGTAAAGGAAATCAACAATAATTTTCCGATGGTAATGTCATGTCATTTTCAAAAGTAACAATAATGTATGGACTCGTATTGCCATTCTGTTATACTAACCAATCCAACTATAATTTGCTTGCATATTTCAAGCAGATTACTTCATTTCCCTACTTAAGCGATATTCGCAAACATTATGTATTTTTAAAGGCTATGTCGGTGAATTGCTGGCTCGATTCGATACTTTATTGTCATGAAATGTTGCATAATATTTTTTAATTCGATTACCAAACATTTTATCGGGATAATATACTATTTTAAGATGTGAGAGGAATCTTGAGATGCTGAACATTATATGTAATAATATGAAAGCACTCTCTTTTTATATTCAACTAGCGGTCCGCCCCGGCTTCGCCCGTGGTACATAATATTTACGTTTTCTCTACATAAGAACCATCCTCGTACTTCAAGGAATATAATAAAAAAATAATTATCGAAATCGGTTCAGCCGTTCTCGAGTTATGCGCTTACCAACACATTTTGCGATTCATTTTTATATATAAGAAGAAGATTAAAACTAAGTACATTATAATTAAATTAAACTATAGAAATATTCCACATTGTTAAAGGAAAATACATTTTAACGACATAATTTAAAAATAGTTGAAAGAGTTTTAATGCAGCTTCATTTATAATGAATCTCTATAAAGCTTAGAAAATGTTTCCATAAAATTATGATTTTAACACAATATTATTTGATAAAATCCTCATATATTAAAAACCTTTTAAACATTATTCATCCTCATTATTCACATTAATGCTTGAGAGCGTTTTAATCTGTGCTTATAAAAGCTATTTGTAAGCCACTAATGAGCTATAAAAAGCCGATCAATAGGTTTATATTATAATTTATATTGCAGATATACCGGGAACTAATTAGATTCATATTCCGAGTTTAAACTGGTTATATTCAGTTAATTAAACGATCTTTGGTCACGATAACTGGAAGAATAGTCTGATAACAAAGAACAAGTTTGTATTTATAGTTTCCTTTGTGGTTGCTTACACGTTTTAATTAAAGCTTAGAAAGAAAGGCTTCTTTGAACAAAGGAATCTAAGGTGATCTTGAAAGTCTCAATAGGACAATAGTTTTGTGGACAGTATTGATTAGAAAACTGTGCCTTTCTGTGTATTGAAGACAATAAAAATACTAGACGTTGAAAATTTACTTTTTTTTTTTCTTTTAAAAAATTAACATAATAAATACATAATTGGATTTATTTCAAGAAAAAATCACCGTAAAACTATGACAAAAAGAGAACATACAACGCCTTTTAAATAATATAACTAATCTTATTTATTTATTAACACTTTAATAACATACAATATAATATTATTGAGACATTGTCTGTTGCCCCGAGTAATTGAACGTATGATTACAATAAACATAACATATTATTATGTTGTACGTGTCCCAATTAATTTTGAAATTGTCTCTATTTTGCGTATATTCATAATTAATATTGTACCAAATTCAGATTATTTGTGTATGACGTAATATAAACATAGCATACACGAACAGCCTACGGCATACAATGAGTGGCGATGTTATTATAATATTGTAGATCAAATCTAAATACGTATCCAAATTAATCTGAAGCGTAATTAATTTAAAACTTTAATAATTTGAGCTTCAAAATATATTCATTCGATGTTATTAAATACAAGTATAACGAGTCAAACACAAGGTACAGAATGACAAAATTTACAAACTCAAAACTCAAACATTTACTTATTCAATACCTAAGTCCTCTTTGAGAAAAACTTTTGAATCGTCATAGCAGTTTACCATCGCTTGCCAAGAGAATTAATAAATTAGGTTATTCATTCTTCACTCAGCTATATGCTGCCAAAATCAATATTCAACCCCCATATTCAGATTAAAGGATTAGCATGCGTCCATGCTATGCAAAAACAGTGTTTAATGATTGCAAGCGAAATCTGCGTAAATAAGAGACTTGTCGAATATTCATTAATTAAAAGTTTCAATGATTTAACGACAAATTTAAATATACCCAGTTACACACTGAAAAGCTACCTTATTTATATTATAATATAGTCGAGTATTCAACAACCGTACCTCAGATAATATAATACTACGGTACGTTCATTTCCCGGCGAGGGGCAGCGACGATCGATGAAAACAATTTGCGCTAAGGTTTTGCCGCGTGCCAAAATTGTCTTTATTTAACGCAATAATACTGACTTATTATAGCGTATGTTATACTGCTAATATTGTGTAGTTATATGAAAGATTTTGATAGAATATTTGATATAAATTTACGTTAAGCTTGCAATGTTGTGTGTTTAGTAATTTAGGTTATAGATAGGCTAAAAGATAGGTATGGTAAATTAGCCGAAACAAAGCGATTAAAGACACGGGCTGAATCTTGTAGATAATACGTAGGTAGGTATACGTAAATTTTAATATTTTTACAATTTACCATTTGCAATAAGTGGACATCACAATTCACAGTATACAATTACAACATTAGTTCGAATATTGCAAACAATTATTCAAGCTTTTGCCTTATTCACTCGCAGAAGAGTTAAAACAAAAAGTCACTACAACTATTTACGTAAAACATTTACATAGCACATAGCAATGTTGAAATGACCTCTGTAATAACACCTCGAGCTTTAAATGTATTTCTAGTCTTATTTCGCAGCGGTGAAAGAAATACATTTAAAACTAGAGGTAATTTTTAAATTGACCTTACAACTTGAGCGCTGTCAACATATTTTTATTTTTGTAAGTGGTTTGCAGAACTCTTTAGACAATGCATTTTCTGTAGTTAAAGTCGGTTTAATAGATTTTTTAAAGTCGACATTTTTGTTTTAATTATTTTTGCAATGAAACTTCTTTAAGCAAGTATAGAGTAATATTTCAAGGTCGCGTCAAGGCAATGCCGGCACGTCATGGAGTAAGGCGACAATTTTGGTATCCTTGAATCTTGCTAAAGAAGTTTCTAACGCGTGTGCTCGGCGTACGCGCGTTCGTCGAAATAGGGACGTTGGTAATCCGGCTGTATGTCGAATAAGTGAACTTTAACAATTTCAATGTTCAATTTAACATTGACGTACATATTATACTGTTGACGTATTTTTATTGAACGTTTTCAAAAGGCAAGCTTTTTATTTGAATTCTATGCGATTCTAAAATAAATTTAGTCTACATTTTGGCTTTCTGCGTTTGCAACTCAATTGTTTTATGTTTAGTTATTTTTAAAATAAAATTAGAATGTTTATTTATGTGAGAACTGTATCAACTTTGAAATTGTTTTTAACAAAAAAAAAACATTTCAAAGATGAGCTAATTGCTCGTGACATTTACCGATGAAATTATTGATATTTATATATACCTACAATTCGGTAATATATTCAACCATGAATTGAGAAATTGAACTAAAATTTCATAGTAGTTGTAACATTCAATTCATAGATTCAATTAGTGTTAATTTTAAAACTTTAATTATAAAACAGTTATAATGCAGTACACCAAGGAATAAAGATATTAAATTGCAAGCTGTGCATCGGATCAGATAAAACGTCAGTATTCAAACATGAACATTCTTCGAAGTTCAGATTCCAGGGACCGAAGGCAAACTATCTTTAAAGCAACGTATTGGTGAAAACGATGATAAAATCTAATATCAACAAACCCCGATACTACAATTTGATTCAATTACAAACTACAATACCATAATAAAATTTAAAACAAACAAATTCTCTTACTTTACTTCGTTGCATTGAAAGTATAAAATAAATGTTTGATAAATCTGACTTCATTATGCAAGTCCATCGTGTCATTGTTCGTTGAAATATATCACTAATTAAAAGTCGGTTAAAAATAATGCTTGATATTGTATTGATTTAACCAACATTATTCTGACAGAATTTCAGTAATTTATTGACCATCTCCTTGGTAAAGTTAACGCGAGAGCGTAAAACAGATATTTTTAACTATAATTTTATTTTTAGGGTTTAAAATTTCTTTATGTGGTAGGACACAGCAGGCTGATCGAAAAAATCGATCAGTGAAACAGAGTGAAACATACGTTACGTTACGAACATTCAAACATGCCGGTGAAGCTAATAGAAGCTTGTTAAAAAACATGTGTTATTTAAACTAAATACTTCTTAAGTATCTATTGTAATAGTTAAAAGAGACGATTTTAGAATCATGAATTGCTACCGTTGTTTAATAACGTACATTCATCGAGCGCTTAGCCAATTAGAGTAAAATTGGACGCGAAAAGCATACGATTTAACTAGCGCCATTTCATCGTTCCTATTTAAACGTGGCATTTTCAGTGATTTACACTACTCTGTGCCTTTTAGTTTGTTTGTATTTTATTAATTTGAAGCATTTTGCAAAGAGAAAGGTGATAGAAATGTATCGTTGCATAAATTGTTGAAGTTAAGTGATTGAGCATTAAGAAAATTAGACTTTTTTTGTAGATAACGGCAATTAATATCTGTCTAATTAGGTGACACTATTTTACAAAACATCTTTACAACTAAAATCCAAGTTTGACTATATCTAAAGTACACAATATTCATCTACAGAGCGCAATAGTTCAAAAACACGCTCAAAGGTGACGAGTAACTAACAAAAAACATCCCCATTTCCAATACAGGTATCACCGTCAAAATTGTGTTCACAGCTGCAACGGTCCGTTGTTTAATATGAAAAATTTTAGCAAATTGAAATAAAAGCAAGAACGTTCGTGGCGGGGTTCATAGCGCCCGTTTATCGATAAACAAAAAATATGACATCGCACTTTTATGCGGGTGTGATAATGCCTCTACGGTGAACGTGGAGCGGTTATCGGAAATATTCCCGCCTCTGTAAGTGAAATACACAACAGCAGTAGCATGTAGCTGTTTCGAGACTTTTTCCATACAATAGCAATTACGATAGCCTTCATATTGCTTGTTGAAATGATATCGTATCGCGTTATCTATCAAACTATTTGTAGGTATTGAATAGTAGGTAGGTATATTTGAAGTGCCTTAATTTGTGTATAACAATAAAACAATTTGCTGATAGTATCCTATCTCGTTCGCGGTTAGCCTTTGTGAATAAAAATCCATTAAACTCAGAACTGACTGAAATATGAACAAAAAATCCACACCAAAAATTCGATATATTTTGTGAACGAATTCATATAATCGAAATGGAAGTAAAAATAATACTGTCAGTTAAATATACGAAAAAGATTCTTTTTACCAATAATTTAAATCGACAACATAAATTATATGATATTTTAAATAACATCGTATCGGATCTGTATATTGTATATAAATCTTCAGAACTTATTTTCCAGCAAGATGTTCACTTGGCAGTTATAGCAAAATGCCTACTTAAAATATCAATGTGGCCCGAGTAGGTACACGAACAATAACATTTAATGAGCACTTCATAATATTATGTCAAAAATTCCCTGGTGAGTATACATTTCGATATATTAGCATTCATGAGATGAGTTAAATGTTAAATTGACCAACACAATTTTCTCATATTATTATAATTCAACTAGCGGTACGCCCCGGCTTCGCCCGTGGTACATGTTTACGTTTTCTCTACATAAGAACCATCCATCGTACTTCAAGGAATATGATAAAAAAAGAATTATCGAAATCGGTTCAGCCGTTCTCGAATTATGCGCTTACCAACACATTTTGCGATTCATTTTTATATATAAGAAGATATGAACGAGAGGTTTTTCTTAATTCCTTAACAATTAAAACAACTTGTATATGCTCTTTTCATAAGTTATTTCATATAATCAACACTAAAATGTAGATACGTAATAGGATCAAAATTGTATTGTAACAGTGCTTAAAATGAAACAATTTATTATGAGCGTGCTTTATATTATTATAAAGTACTGGATCTAAACTGCCACGCTTCATTGTGGTACATTTCACAATATTCTTGCATGAGAAATGAGCAAAAAGGATAATTATTATCATAGAAGGTAGGTAAGTCGTGTGGAATTTTGCGTTCAATCGTTCGAACTGTTTAGATGAAACTCGTTACTGTATGATAATAGAGGTATATTAATAGCATAGCATGATATATATATATTAGAAATAAATGCTTTTAATTGCGATTAACATTAGTTCTTTGGTAATATCAAACGATTCATAAATACTGGTTTTTATGTCAGAATTCCTAAATAGACACGATAAAAAACCACTCAAATATGCAGAGAATTCTAAAGAAAAAATATACACAACAAACTGCAATATTTTATCGCAAAATTCATACATATTGACACAGAAAACGTTAAAAGAATAACGTTCTGCATAATTTATGATCGTAGTATGCAAGGTCTTAGAAACTTGCCGTTGTTTCTGCGCCAAACGCAAAACGGTAATTTGTGATATATTTTTTTATTCCATGAAAATAATTGCACGAATTTACAATTCAAATTGTGGACAATTATTTTGATTCCACTTAATTGTCGGCACATGAGTGTTCACAGCTATCTGACGTAGAACAATACACCAGCTGCATAAAATTACAGATTTGCGTTATTATAAAAACAATTGTTTTTGAATACAATCTATTATACAATAGGTCTATTTTTTCTGTATCCAATTTATTGTGAGCTTTATTTATTCGGGAATTAAACTTGAATAAAATTCCCTGGTTAAACGACGTAAACTGTACCACGTTTATCAGACTTCCGCCAGCGGATTCGACCGTGTTTTCGAAGAAAAACCCGCATAGTTCCATTCCCGTGGAATTTCCGGGATAAAACTGAAAACTAACTATTTGTTAATCAAAGTTACCCTCTATATGTGTAC
The DNA here is from genome assembly GCF_061535395.1 of Colias eurytheme. Lineage (NCBI taxonomy): Eukaryota > Metazoa > Arthropoda > Insecta > Lepidoptera > Pieridae > Colias > Colias eurytheme. The sequence goes on from NC_142980.1 coordinate 4,613,660, forward strand.
AATTTCATTGTAATTGGTTCAGCAGACTTTGCGTGAAAGAGTAACAAACAAACATACACATTACACATACATCCACCCTCACAAACTTTCGCATTTATAATATTAGTAGGATAGGATAGGAAGGACAGGATATCATTTAATGTTTTGAATCCAAAATAAAACAAGATTTAAATCCGTTTTAACGTTGAACCGGTTTTAATCTGTAGGTATAAAAGCCATTTAAGGCCACTTCAGGTCTCCATTTGTGACAATAGGTCGCTCTCAATCATACGCTCAAGGACTACTTAAGTAGAATGAAAAGCGGCGAAAAATTAAGGTAGAATTATGTAGGTAATACGATTATATTATGTTGGCTGAGTTAGGTGAGATGTTTTCGTTAATAGGTTCAAAGAGTAGCTAAGGTTTTAAATAGGGTTTTTATTAGTTTAGTTTCATGGTATCAGTTATAATATGCCAGAGAATGTGCAATCTAAATGAGTCTAGGAATTTTGGAGGAAACAGGCAGATTAACAAAAAAGAATATTATTCATGATTTGGTTCAAATACCATATTATATAATCATATTATATTCAGAAAAGTTTTCAAATGAGTTCAGTAATTTTGGAGGAATGGCCAATTTCAATTTTTTTTTAGTATATTATTCAAATACCTTTTGATAACATTTTCTCAAATGTTGATTTGAACATTACTTATTTTTCGATTTGTAGTCTCTGATTCAATATTAGATTTATTTTACCATGAAAATAGAGTTATTTTCCGATTCAATGCGTATTTGGCTTCAGCGTATTCTTATGTTATAAAATGCGTTCTATACGGTTCTAAGAAATTCTCCGTAAAACTACTCGATACAGCGGTGCAGCGATATCAAAAGGGATTGAATACGATTTAAAATATAATAGAAAACTATTGAAGAGTTTCACGGAATATATATTTTCTCGTTGCTTCCACCGATATGTGAAATGCGCGTTCTTGGAAGGAAAATCTTGACTTTTATCCCGTTTGATATATCGAAATGTAGGTATACTTTACTGGGGCACTTCTGCTATTTTCAACAGGGACGCTAAAGTCTTTGTTTCGAATAACGCAGGTATTGTATTTTCTTTATAGAGTGGGCTACAAGCAATCGGATTAAACTATTGTTGGCAGAGCTTTTGTTTTCGGAAGGAATTGTATGACGCCCACAGCCACAGGTTTCCGATGTTATAACAATAACTTTGAATGTGCGATGACGTCACGTTAGCCTTGGGTTTATGTGCCTTCTTCCCATTGTTTGGACGCCATCATGCGTCCTGTGATCTAATTTCTAATATTATCCAAGTCTATTTTTAGTTTGTGACCGATCTGTCCTATATCATTACATATTATGAAGTTAATAAGGCATACGAAAGAGGATAGCCTAAGATATAAAACGTAGAAGTATGAATGAATGTATTAACTATTATCAAAACTTAAATGCTCTTTAATCGTGGCATACATTACATAATTTGGAGACTTCCAAAAACAATTATCGTATACGTTCACATTACATAAATACATAATCATTATTATGTTCTCATAATACTGACTACCATCAACGACAAAGGACATAGCCAAACCAAAAACACTTTGTGCCACACAATTTTGATACGTATTCGCAGTCGATCGATTACTTGCTCGTATACGAGTGTTTGGCCAACATCGCTAGAGAGGTTGACGATGTTAGTACAATTGAAAGAAAGATTAATCGCTATGGAACGTTATTCCCCTATCAGATGATATAGAACTTATAATATGATGATGATAGAAGTTTGGAAAAAAAATTGGTTTTTTACCTAATAACAGTTATTTTATTATCTGCTCCAATGAATTGTTCAATAGAGAAAGCGTAAAACTTCAGGCTTTGATTCGTATATTAACCTTTTTCAAAATTTCAAATTTACATCCTTGATTAGGCTGCATGGATTTATGGAGATATAACAAATTACAATAATAAATTATAATGGACAAAGCCTCATAATAAATGGGAATATAGCTTATTAAATTACATTCAGGCAATTTTTTGCAATATCGAAAAGAGTTGTATCGACTAAAGATTTCATCAAATAAATATAAATATTTCTCCAATTTATATGCATATAAATATTACACACATATTCATACTCTTATAACCAACACGTAGGTATATATAGGTCATTCGACAAAATATTATGTAGAATATAAATTGACAAAACATTTCATTTCGTAGTTTTCGCGAAACATTCGGATTGTAAACAACTTGTTATACGAAATAGGTTATTTCCGATACTCGTAAACGAAATTTAGATAGAAGTATGGTGACTCGGTGTTTCTTTGATTACCTCTGTGTATTCTGCCTTTATATCTTTTTCAAGGTATGACAGTATTATTTGGAATCATCTCTTTTGTTTGGCTTTGCTTTTTCATAAATGTTTGGAAGTGTGTTCAATGTCAATAAGGTTCAAATTTACGTAAAAACATCTAGAATTTATATTTTTCGTAATGATGGGTAATATATTTGGTTTATAAAAGCACACCTAACATTATTAAATCAATTTGTTTGTGTATTTGGTTCACATTATGTAAATATGTACTTAATATTAAATTCCATAAGTTTGTACATGTATTAAATTGTATCTAGTCTTTCACAAAAGCGTACTACGCCTATGGCTAAAACTTATTCAAATTCATTGCGATTTTTATTTTATACGTGACTATAATCCGGAAACCTTATGAAGGAAATTGCAAGCTTCTCAATGATATAGCTAGATAGCTATAGATATACAACAGCGGCATTTCTCACGATGTGGGTGCGGTCAATATTCTAGAGAACAAGTTAATTCAAACCGTAATTTTAAAACAATAAGGTTTGTTGATATAAAGCAAAATAGGCGCTCGTCGTAGAGTTGCATTTTTATTTTTAATATTGCTAAAGTAATTTTTCGTTCCACAACTTAGCTATGTATTGAGTTAGGTCATTAAACATCTGCATCAAGCACCATTATTAAATTGTTTTCATTAGCTACATCTTCGAGTACATACATTAAAATACTCTTTGTTTGAAATTCCCAAGTCAACACACGACCTCAAACTAAAAATTTATTAAACGCAAGGCCCTCCCATACGTTAGTAACTTTCAAGTTCGCATTACGACGATCAATACTACCCAACGTTAAAACGGATCACGCAAAGTAGCTCACGAAAACATCATTTATAATATCATACTCGACTAGACCTTTAATATAAATGAAGAAGAGCGCCATCTCTCTATTTTATATTCACCTTAGTGAAATAGCAAATGCCGAACGAGAAAGATGGTCGTTCGAGAAGGACTACCAAATTTTGGGCCTACGTATACAGTGTCATGCGCGGTTTGGGCTGGGCGAATCTATTTTTAGATCGCTCAAAAAGCGGCCACCTTACATTATTAATAAAAGCAATTTGTACGTAAACTAGCCGTACATTTTGTATTGCGTTTGGAACACGTTTAGTATGATGTGTTAATTTTTCAGGTGATGAATTAACAAATTAGCTACGAAATACATTAATTTGCCGAAACGTAGGAGAATAATCTTACTTGATTTGTATTTGATAATATTCTGAGAAAGCTGAATATTAGATCTGCACAAAAAAACTATTCTAATTAATTAAAAACGTAATTTAAATATGATATTCCTAACTTTTTGCTCTCACTTTTAAACTTTATCGCCAATCATCAAACAAAACGTATAAAACCGTACAAAAAATACCTTAAAACTATCCAGCGCCAGACTATGGGCGTTTGAGAGTCCATTAAATAAACGAAAGCAATGTAGACGGAGCTAAAAAACAAGTGAGCTGCAATTCGGTTTGAGGCTTCGGAACTTGCGTGTAAAAAATCACAATCCAAGCAGAATTTTTACTGCTCGTTTCAGTACTTTATTTGACCACTCCAAATCGAATATTCGAAAGCTAGTGAATTGCAATTTGTAACTTTAACAGGTTACCTTTTTGTGATCTCGTTTCATAAGGTAGAAGATAGAGATTAAACGCTAGCAAATTCACACATCAATGAATCTTTAGAACGAAATTACATAGAAGAGATGAACAGAAAAATCGCGACGAGTACTCGCGTGAAAACGCATTTGATATTTGAATGAACATTTCTGTTAAATGATGCATGTACGGAAGAGCTTTAGCGTGAACTTTACAGTTAGTTTCACACTTTCAATGTCGAAATATGCAGCGAAAATTACTGGCCCCTTGCATGTCTATGCTACGTTTAGTTACCTTTCTTCGAGGAAGTTTTAATTAAACTTCGTGTATATTTCAATAACAACAAAGTAGAAGTAAAATTGCATGTATATTTGGAAGTTTAGTTTTGTGCGCCTTGAAACAGTTAAGTTCGGTGTTCATGTTAATTCGATGCTAATGAGCAATTGCTGGCACAAAATGTACAAATTGTTCTGCATAGCGTTACGATACTTAGTTTGAGCAAGTGCAGTAATAATAACAACAAAATGAAATTGTTGATACTAAAAGATAATTCCATTGAAAATGTAAGAGATCTAAATTGTCACAAATTGAATGCTCGTAGCAAAGAACCAATGTATTTGAAGTCGGATTACGATAAGAGCTGTTATTTCTAAAATAGATTCGAACGATTTGAAAGATTCTTGTTTCTTTTAAATCAAAGGTATTTGTGTATTACTTTTAAATAAAAGCATTCACAGCCGATAAGCCGATTGACTCGGGTTCAAAGGGAAAGTTGCGATGGAAAATTTTGTCTCCAAATACAACTCTTCAGGTTAACAAATACTCTGAATATTACAAAGTTATGAACTGAGGCAATTTGCGCGACATTTTCTAGACCATTCTCCAAGTTGAGCATTCCGTGTTTAATATTGTTGTACGAAATGTTCTTCATTTATTTCTTTTCAAACTGGTGAATGTGTCCCACAATGTACTATTTCTCTTTTTCATATACTGGAATCCCACTAACATTATAAATGTGCTTGTTCACAATACGGCTACGCAAAACTAAATTAATTTTGTATGTCACTAAGTAGAGTGGCTTAAAGTCCTTGTGGCTCATATAAAAGGTAAAGAAAAGTAACGAGAACGACGTAAGATTATAAGATGTGAGGAATATAAAATATTGAAAGACTTCGTATTTTATTGAGTTTAATTTTATACATGTAAGATACTTTGTATGGAAGCACGAAGTTTGTGACTTTCAATACGATTCTAAGCTTTGTAAGCATTTCACGGTGGATACCGTATAAAATGGAAATATTTATTTCTTCAGAATATTTCACGTGTTATTGTATTCTACATGCTTTGAAAATAAGATATTATTTCTTTTCTTGGTTTTGGATATAAATATTTATAAATTAATAAATCTTATATATAAAAATGAATCGCAAAATGTGTTGGTAAGCGCATAACTCAAGAACGGCTGAACCGATTTCGATAATTCTTTTTTTATTATATTCCTTGAAGTACGAGAATGGTTCTTATGTAGAGAAAACGTAAACATGTACCACGGGCGAAGCCGGGGCGGACCGCTCGCGCTAGTATGATATAAAAATGTTAATAATATTTTAGTTTTTTTACTTAAGTACGAACTCATTTTTAAAGTGAAACTTTTATTAAATCGTCTCAAACTTTTTGGTCTGTGTAGCGCATGTCGCGTGTATCGCTGCGTTGTATAGGTATACCTACTCGGCAGCCGACCGTCACGCGACATGCGCTACACAAAGCAGTGTTCGGAACCGTTCGAACAGTTTCACTTTTACCGTGGTTTCATAAAACCACACAACATTTTTTTTTTACTTAAGTACGTTGTTATTGTAAGTTTATTGTATTTGGAACTCAATCCATACTAATATTATAAATGCGAAAGTAACTCTGTCTGTCTGTCTGTTACTCAATCACGCCTGAACTACTGAACCAATTTGCATGAAATTTGGTATAGAGATATTTTGATACCCGAGAAAGGACATAGGATAGGTCATCCCGGAAATCCTACGTGAACGGGTTTTTCTCTGAAAACGCGGGCGAAGCCGCGGGCGGAAAGCTAGTACTTAATAAATTAATCTTGCATTAGTGTTGGTTAGTAGTAAAGATAATTTAAATCTTTTATGGAACTACAAAAAGACCACTATATTTTAAAATAAAAACCTAACATAAAATAAAAATAACAACGCTGTTCCTAGTTTTTAAAGCTCTTGTGAATTTTGTGACTGTAACAATTCTCCGAAGCGTAAAAAAATAATAATTGGTTGTTGAAAATAAGAGATATCATGTATATTTAGCTTGTTATTTTAAAAGTCAAATACGGGTACAGTTTACCTTTGACTATAGTCATCCATACTAATATTAAAAATGAGAAAGTAACTCTGTCTGTCTGTTACTCAATCACGCCTAAACTACTGAACCAATTTGCATGAAATTTGGAAAATGAATATTTTGATACCCGAGAAAGGACATAGGCTACCTTTTATTGCGAAATATGTACCACGGGCAAAGCCGGGGTGGACCTCTAGTTTTAAATAAGTAAACCGCAATTATTTTTTTTTCAGAACTATTAATCATATTTTACGATTTATTAAAATTACTGCTCCAAATTCCATTCTATATTTCGTATCAGTATACCTACATAGACCTACATTATCAATTTAAAACAAAACATATTGCAATGACCATTAATAAATTATAGTATCATTTACGGATTGATGATTTTAATTGAAATTTATAGTAAACATAATATTTACTATAGTCCTATTTGTTTGAACAGTATCTATCTATCTAGTCGATCATTAATACTATTTATGATATTCCAATGAAATATGGCTATGACGGGCGATGTATTCTGCTGCGTTGTTTTTAGTTTGGAGTTATAATTAACTGTTCTTGTTTATATTATTTAACTTTGATTCATCGGTTTTTAATGGTGAATATCTTCATAATTATTTTATATTTTTCTTCCAGTTTACTGCCAATAGGTATATTTTTAGGTAATACAAACTTTGGAGGAGGCTTTTGTCGAAAGACAAGCAAGATACCCAGAAGAAACCTAGTTAAGCTATAAATTATTGTTACTTGTAAATTTCTTGCAATAAAGGCTTTCATTCATTCATTCATTCATTCATTCATTCAATACAAACTCAAACTAAAACTGAAACACTTATTTATTCAATACTTTTGAATCGTCGTAACAGTATTAACATTTACTACCGATAATCAGAAACTAATCATTTTAATTTATGCCATTAATTGTTATGTAATTACTTACTGAAAATTATAATCGTAAACTTAATATTATGTCAATACCAAGCGCCAAGCAATCTAATTTAAATCAGGAAAAATGAAACACTACTACATCTACACAAAATAGGTATAGAAACTCAATTAAAAATCCCAACCGCCCAATAAATAAACAATTTTTCTATGCGTTTGATAAAAAGCTTTAAGCCATTCTTTAGAAAATTCGCTACAATGAGCTTATTTACCGTATTTGGCGGTATTGATCTTATGCGTGTATTTCAACGCGGGGAGTTTGGTGCAAGGGAAAGTAACCCTTATTCACACAATTGTAAAAATTATCTGCGAAATTTTTGTCTCATAGAAAATAATAGAATAGTCTCGTGTTACATTTTGTCGATTTGTAAGTGTTTCAAAATACGGTTATTCATGTTTTTTTAAATAAAGTCGACGCCCCCCGCGAATAATCCGGTAATGACCTATTACGGGGTTTTTCATGTTATGCGTTTTTCGGCATCTAGAAGTTACAATACACCATGTAAATTTTTTTCAGAATTTTTCTATCTTTATTTACGAAGATATGAAAAATTACGCGTATATTCCATAAAATAACATTAAAATGTATTTTAAACGAATAATATGGTTTTAGATCTTTACGAAAAATAATATCAATATGCTTCGACAGTAAACATTGTTACGATATTATTCAGGTAAATAGTTTTCTACATTATTTAAGTAAGTGCTAGTACAGGCTTATTCGGGGTTTTATTAAGAAATCGATTTCCAGATACCTTCATTATGGAGTGCAAGTATGCAAGGTATTTTTTTAAACACTTTCTATTACTGAGCAAATGATTTATACGGCCTTAGAAAAATTAAAAGAGATGAAAGTTTGATAGATAAACGAGACAGGCATCAGAATAGACCACATCGAAACCTTCATCTTCATCTTCATTAGATGCTGGTCGTCCGACTCAGGTTCTACCTGCTACCCACAATAAGCCCCCATCAGTATGGCTTCATGCCACAGAGGAGCACCGAGAACGCCCTCTATAGACTGGTGGGCCACATCAGAAATAAGAGGGAGGAGAAGAAGATTTCTGTTGTGGTATTTCTGGACATAAAGGGAGCCTTCGACAGCGCCTGGTGGCCAGTCATAAAGGTGCAGTTGGCCGAAGTTGGGTGTCCGGGGAACGTAAGGCGGGTGATCAGCAGATACCTGAGTGGAAGAGGTGTGAAAGTTACCTAACTTTCACACCTCTTGTCCCCCGCATACCTGCGGGTGTGAAGTGAGTAGAGAGACCAACAAGGGGTGGGTGCAGGATTCCATAGGTGAGCCGCTCCTGTGGGACCTCTTGCTGGATCCTGTGCTGTGGATGTTAGAGGAGATGGATGTGTTTTGTCAGGCATTTGCCGACGACATTGTGCTAGTGTTTGATGGAGATACTGCTTTAGAAGTAGAGACGAAGACAAACTGCACATTGAGGAAAATTGACGAATGGGGTGTCAGAAATAAACAAAAATTCGCACCGCACAAGACATGTGCCCTGCTCTCGACACGAAAATTAAAATTTGACATGCCACGACTTGTAATGGGGAGTGTGGACATCCAATATTTCGAAAGTATTAAGATACTGGGCCTTACTATTGATGGCGGCCTGACATTGACCGAAACGTCGGGAGCGTTTGCAAAAAGGCAATCGCCCGTTATAAGCTATTAGCAAGAGCAGCTAGAGTAAATTGGGGGCTTAACCCCCAAGTAGTTAAGACTATATATATCGCAGTTATAGAACCGACTATCTTGTATGCATCAGCAGCGTGGGCACCCACTACGGAAAAGATGGGGGTCCAAAAGAGGCTTAACACCGTTCAACGGGGTTTTGCCCAGAAGATCTGCAGAGCATATCGGACTGTCTCCCTGAACTCTGCGATGCTGTTGGCTGGGATTCTCCCTCTTGACCTCAGGATACTCGAAGCTTCGAGGCTTTATGAGATCAAGAGGGGTGTGTCGCACCCGGCGGTGTTGAGGGACAGGGAGGTGGAACGAATGGCTCTTGCGATTGAGGACCCACATTCGGCAGAGCAGGTAGAGCTGGGGCTCGGCTTGATAAATGAGGACACCTATGCTGACGTGGTTAACAGCCACGTCCACAGGGTCTATACGGACGGCAGCAAGATTGAGGGTCGAGTCGGAGCCGCCTTTTCCGTATGGAAAGGATATGCCGAGACAAAGGCCATTAAGCTTGCGTTGCCACCGTATTGTACCTATCTATCAGGCTGAGCTCCTAGCACTCAAAAGAGCAGTAGACATAGCCTGCAAGAGTGGAGCGGCAAAGGTCGGTGTCCTTATTGACTCCAGATCGGCGCTCCAGGCGGTTACCCTGAGTTCCCCTCATCCCCTGACTGTACAAACACGGGCGGCCCTCCGAAAAGCTGCATTGCAGAGGCGGGAGGTCTCCCTGTTTTGGATTAAGGCGCACGCAGGGCGGGGAACGAACGGGCAGACGAGTTAGCCAAGGAGGCCGCTCTGGGGTTGAGGAGGAAACCGGATTACGATCTGTGTCCTGTTTCATTCGTCAAGCGTATTTTGAGACAGGCTACGATCAGCGAATGGGATAGGAGATACGATGTAGGAGGAACGGCCGGAGTCACGAAGCTCTTTTTCCCAAGCGCTGCTGCTGCATAGAAGGTAGTCGGGAAAAAGACATCACACACCACACCATACAAGTACTGACTGGTCACGGTGGATTCGCATTCTGCAGTGAGGTTCTGATGAGGATTCTGATTAAATTTTTAACTGTAATAGGACCATAGTATAATTTTCATGATTATGTAATCATGTGTAATAGTCGTGTCTTCAGTGCAGTGTCTATTTTTTATATCGTGTTTTGTGAAACAATCCAAAGTTGTTTCATTTACTAAAATGTCCTGTATTTCATAAAATATACTATAATAATCATCAAATAATACTTAAGTAAACTATTCGAATAAACAGTAATAGTTATAACAATAAAATGTACGTTACTGTTAAACAATCGAATAACCAAATAATAGATTTTTACAAATGTTCAGTATACAAAACAAATAACACGAATATTAGCGCAACAAGATATTACTGTTGCCGTCGAAAATATAAATTTACACGAACAATATCGTAAGTGACATTACTGACCAGAGCTTGACCTACACTAGTATAGTAAAATGCATCCAGCTAAATTATAACGAAGCCCTTGGGACTACTTAAATTTTGTTGAAATAACCAGATAGCTGAAAAAATTAGCTTCCATATGCGATATTAAAAGTCTCTGATACTTGTTGTTTAATGGAGTTATTAACGAAAAATGGTTTTTTATTTTTCCTGAACATTTTCACTTTTACGATTACCGGATTATTCGCGGGGGGCGTCGAAGTGTAAATTGAACTCCCGTGTCCCCTAATGTTTGTATGAGGCACATGCTTTATACATCTGTTTCACTGATCGATTTTCTTTACGGAAAACTTGGTCAGACCTCTGTGTCCAGATTACCAAGGTGGTAGTCTTCGCAACATCTATGTATCTATATATACATATTATGTAACTGTATTCCCGGCGCCGCGACCCGCGTTTTAAAAGAAAAACTCCGTATTTCCGGGATAAAATGTAGCCTATGTCTTAGAGTTCTAACAGACGAACGGCAACTTGTGAACGGCAGAGGCAACTTCAGCCGACGCCACATGTCGACGGCAGCAGTCGATATATTAACTGTCATCGACATATTAACTGCTGCCGCCGACGCGTCGACGACTGACGTCGACATGTGGCTACGGCTGAAGTAGCCTCTGCCGTTCGCAATTTGCCGTTCGTCTGTTAGAACGCTTATTCTGGGTCTTCAAATAGTTACATATACAAACATTGTAATCAGCTCAGTAGTATTTGCGTAAAAGAGTAAAAACATTCATCCATCCATCCTCACAAACTTTGCATTTATAATATTAATAGGATAAAACTCAAATACTCATTTGAAGATATTTCATAGACTACGTCTCATTAAACTTGCTTTTTAATCATCAACGAGGATTATTTTATGAAAGGCTGGTTTTATACGCCAGCGCGATCGAGACTCGTTCAGAATTTATTATACTGCTCGAATTCAGATTTCAGAGCATGAATCATTATTGCAGCAGTGGCTCTGAGTTTCGATGCTTCAAAAAATATGATACGTTTCAATATTTTATGAATCCAGATGATGTCGAGTTTGATTTATGAGACAGATTGAATATTTGTTATTATGAGTTTTATTTTCATAGAATTAAGCTTACAAGTTGTTTATAGCTATTATAAAATTATAACTATTTAAAAGCTATCACTCCAACCTTTCCATTCACATGTCTTTTATAATAGCGTATTTCACTTTTAAGTCCTTTGAGATGTACTACTTACTAGGTAGTAAAAAATAATAGCAATAAAGAAATAATTGCGCACTTTATTACAATTTTGACATAATTTATTTTGTTTCAGAGGCTCGGGTGGTGGTGGAATGTTTGGAGATGTCAATATATCAGCAATACTGGACTCTTTTAGTATAAGTTACGATAAAAGAGTAAGGCCCAATTATGGAGGTTAGTCACACACACACACAAACACTGAACAAAGATACTAAATCACAAATTAACTCAAACAAATCCAACACTGAAGAATATTAAAACAATCCCGTAAATACTGAATTGGCATTTCGCGAAAGTTTCCTATCGTTTATATTTAAACTAAATAACGACTAAAATCATATTATTTGTCCTTAAAGTGGACACAACAAAGCAATTTAACTTGATAATCAATTTTCCCCTTGAAATAATATTTATTAAACTAGCTTTCCATCCGTAACTTCATGGGTATTTTACGCTGTCGTGCGATCGACGTTCTCCCTTTAAGTTTTCATTCCTAACACCCTTTTGTTTTATTTTCACAGTAAAATGTATCTTATCCCGTATATAAAGGTTTCAAATTTCTTAAATCAAACGTTGCAAACTGCAAAAACGTAACAGACAGACAACGGTTAAAGCAAGACGCGTATCAAAATGTATCAAACAAACATACTGCATTAAAATCTAACACGTCATAACCCATTGCATATGATACTATTCATCAACATAAATAATTTAAGTATTTTTTACAACGCCGTGATCAAAACCGAACCAAAATTTTAGCGGTAGAATCTTCGTAGACTTAACAAGTTAGTACAATAGTATCTCTAGAGGGCTGGGGACATTGCACTGTCTCTCCCACGATCGAAGCCGAATTAACCCGAGAGGACACGAACGTCCTACAGACACCCGACTCTCTAACTCCTACGTTTTACTGCGTTATCTCGATAATAAAATCCTTGTTACGCTTCTCTACGAACATAATATTACTATAGTGAAAATTGTTTAAAATAAAAAATATAAAAATGTATTAATATTCACTTAACATGAAATATAGCCTACTGATATTCTAAAAATCTTTATCCGTAACTTACTAGCAGTTATTAAATCAATATAATCATAATATAAAACATAAACTACAGAAAATATAGTAAAAGTAAATTAACAGCATTAAAATAAAGATTTACTGACAGGAACATTTGTTATAAGCTTCTTAAATGTATTTCCTTGGTACTACAGTTTTGACTATAGAGAAGTTTCTAAATATGATTTTATTTCTAATCAGACACATTGACTAAATACATTGGTTTTAAATTAAAAAAATATACCTAGTATATCTAAATGTTCATATTATTGTGAAAAGCACAATAAATCATACTTTAAACTAATAATGCAGCATCAATTAATATTGAGTTATGTCAAAATTAACTATAGGTAGGTGTTTCTAATCACATCATAAATTGAACGGCAACAATAATTACCTCTTGAATGCGGACGTTATGACCTGTCATGTTATTGTTTAGCAGCTTTTGTTAACAATTGGGTAGATCAACTACGTATATAAGCTGAGAAATGTATCGAAAACGCGCTCAAAATACTAGTTCAAACTCGCTAGTTTAAGACTTAAATAACGATCAGTCACCTTTTTTTTTTAAATTAACAATTAAAAACTGTGTTGCATTTTTACACATATAAATGTTATCCCCGCTCCGCTCCTGTTGGTCTTAGCGTGATGATATATTATAGCCTTCCTCGGTAAATAGGCTATCTAAAACCGAAGTAATTTTTCAAACGGGCCAGTATTTCCTGAGATACAATAAATAGCGCGTTCAAAGAAACAAAAAAAACATGCTCTTCAGATTTATAATATCATAAAGTATAGATTTCAATAACAATTTTATCACAAAAACAGCCAACAAAGAGATACCCACAAAACTGAAAACGTTCTCATTATGACGTCTATAATGATTACAAAATGACCATTATGTCCTTCCCAGTTTATCGAATCATCCAGTCAATTACTGGATCACTGGATTTGTGACAGCTCAGCGACCTGCATTGTCAATTAGCCTTGTCTTGTTGGAAATGTTTCGGTGAGATAACACTAAACGGTCTATGTTAATTATTTGGTTATTAAAGGACATTATTGGAAAGTTATTTCTATTAGTAAAGTTCTTTTTAACACGCTTATATAAATTTCATCTGTAAGTTTGTATGTAACGACTCCTTATATTCGATTCTATAGATCCTATATACTCGATTGTCCCAAACTTTAAACGAACAGACTTAATTCAAACTTTGTACGCTTAACAAGGATCAGAATTAATACAATAATGTTATGAGTTTAAGCGAGCTTTTAGTTTTTCTTAAAGAAGTGAACTTAATAAAATAACATTTCAACACGATCCGACAATTTCTAACAGCAATTAGACCTAATTGAAATGACCTTTCTAATAATTACGGCTTTCTTTCAGATTAACCATTAAAACAAGACTCTTTTCTTAATGAGCCTAATAGATAATTCATACACTTTCTGATTATTAGTACAGAGTCAGTAAGTACATACATTTTACATAATATAGGCTCAATGGAACATAACAAAAATAATAAGTCTCGTATTATTAAGAAATCAACTGCTTTGTTAGCAAATCGTATGTTGAAGACTTGATGCAAAGGAATTTTACTTATTTATAAAGTTAACGAAAATAGCTTTATTTGTGACCTATAACCAGACAAAGAACGTCAATCATACTCGAAATTCCCGTAATATTTTCATAATTATTCCCTTGTTAAATTAACATGATAATATAACACACTGAAGGGTGATACGTCTAGTAATGCGGCTACGAGGGTTGTATTGTTCTTTAAATTAAACCTGAATGTACTGAAAATGAATAATAAATATGAGCAATAATTGCCAATTGTTTTCACTTAACGTATTAATTTGCCATGTTTCATAATCCTATTGAATCTTTCGGCGTATAATTTGTTTTACCATTTATAATATTTTATCCTGGACGTGGAGTTGCATTAATTATTATCCGTTATTGCCGGTATAGCTTACGAAAATTTAACACACTAGCGGTCCGGCTTCGCTCGTGGTATATATTTACGTTTTCTCTCCATAAGAACCATGCTCGTACTTCAAGGAATATAATAAAAAAAAAATATCGAAATCGGTCCACCCGTTCACGCGTAATGCCGTGACCAAGGAAAACGGGTTTTATTATTTTTGGTAATCATAACTTGTTTATTATATTAATTTGTTCTAAAAAGTTAAAATAAGATTCGCGTTAGTCTAGTAATAAGTATTTTTTACTCTATATCTAGAGGATCCAGCTTGTAATTCCTAGGCTATTGACGACGCGGTTGGCGCAGTGGTAAAGTAACTGCCTACTGAGCCGACGGTCCCGGGTTCGATCCCCGGTCAGGGCAAATATTTGTGTGATGAACTCAATTATTTGTTCTTGGGTCTGGGTGTTATTATCTATATATGTATTTATTAAATATTATATCTATCGTCGCCTAGTACCCACAACACAATCCTTAATTGAGCTTACTGTGGGACTAGGTCGATTTGTGTAATAATGTCCTATAATATTTATTTATTTATTTATTGAAAATTTTGTAGGGTAAATAAAACTTTTTTAAAGATAATATGAAATAGTTAATACCGTTTTAATACTTTATAACTAATAATTTATTATATAGGTACTCTATTCTCTATCATTTACTGATGAGGTATTTATGTTTTCGTTCTACCGTAACTACTAAAAGAGCAAAATTATTATCTTTTCTCGAGTCTATCTATATTTTACTATACAACTGAGTTGTAAAGTAAAATACGAGATTAAACAGTTTATCTTATATATAAAATTCTCGTGTCACAATGTTAGTCTGCATACTCCTCCGAAACGGGTGGACCGATTCTCATGAAATTTTCTGTGCATATCGGGTAAGTCTGAGAATCTATTTTTCATATGTACCACGGGCGAATCCGGGGCGGACCGCTAGTAAAATATAAATGTGCTTGCTGAATTTTCACAAAACACTAAATTTCCTGACGAAAGTATTAAAGAACAAAAAAACTGTCATGTTCGAAAAGTAGTAAAATACAGTTAACAGACAAAATTCAATTCAATTATTTAACTATCATTCCACATCCCACATATACGTCAGTCATAAAAAAAATTATTCATCCAAACATTTTGTAAATTCCGTGAACTGAGTCAGAAAATCACGATAAAAATGTATCGTACAAATTGCAAAGAATAAAAACAGTTTGTCATTCAAATATTCGAATAAAAGCGGTATTTAATTTGTTTACAACGGTACCAAATATTTAATTTTGTCCCGATGAATATTGCGGTAGCGTTGGAACAATATTCAAAGGGTTTATACACACGTAGTTCCGTAATTAAATATTGGTTTTTCACAGAGGTTTTACTAACGGTACAGTGTTATTTTACAATTTTCTAGTATCGCACGTTTTCATGGATGTTTTTCAAAAGCTTTTGAGTACTTGCGACATGTTTTTCAATACCTAATTTATACGGAGATTTTCATTATTGTACTTACCTTTCATCCATTCTGAAAATGTCGACAAAAGCGCTAATAAAGTTTAGTAAAGATCAAATCAATCAATCAGAGTACATTAAAAATGTGTAGGTAATTATTACATTTTTTCATTTGGTTTAGCATGGGATACAGCTGTCATGTTAATTATCACTATTAGAAGATAAAGTAACATTTAAAAACATTAAAAGAAATGCAGTCTAACGACGTGAACGTTAACTTTATTTATGAAGGTACCATTTCAAAAGTATCTCTAGAGAATTTCAGTCTAGACGTTTTCTTGAATATATTTTAGCTACTCGCATATACTTATTATGACTTTATAAATGTGACGTATTCAATAAATTTGTGAATAAAATATACTTTTCACTGTTTTAAAATAACTTTTTCTTACTCGACTTGACTTTTTAATGTTCGATTCAAATACTTTTTAAGCTCATACACATACAACGGAATTAAAAGATTCATTAGGTACGTTGATATCAATAAAATTAATACTAGGTATTTAGTAAACATATATTAGTTAGGAGTATTTCAAAACCCTGTTATGAAACATAAGCTTTTAGCTCTCAATAACTACAAACTCAAGCTCGACTAATACTCTTCAAGCGTAGATTGAACAGGTACCTTTTAGGGACGCGCGTACCATCTTAGACCACATCTCAGCTTAACATCAGGCGAGATTGTTGTCAAGCACTTCCCTATTCTCAATAAAAAAACCTCAAATTTCCCAATACACATGTCCATTCTTGGAAATAAATCTTCCAATCTTTACAAATAGCATGAATAGGCACAATTTGACTTGCTAAATTAATTGTTCATTTGACGTATCGACACAGAATACTTAATAGTAGCTAGCGCTATCGATGCAGCCAGCTGGCGCCAGTCGTGTTGTAAATGGATTTAACTACGTTTTCTGCACTGTCATTTTATTGGGCTACAAAGATAATAAATATGATGTGTTTGTAATTTATCGTTCGTTGTTAAATTGGGACCGCCTCCATGGTACAGTGGTTGACACTTGAGCGTTAACCGAGGGGGTCCTGGGTTCAATTCCCGGTTCAGATTAAGAAAAAAAAATGTTTTGGTGTGGCAGGACACAGAAGGCAGATCACCTACTTGACCGTAAAGAAAATCGATCAGTGAAACAGATGTATAATCGGCCCGCGGGACTTCATTTTTTGTTAAATTGGAAAATTCGTTGTTAAATGAGTTTTAGGGATTGATTTTCTGAAGGTATTGATAATTGATGATGAATGAGCTAAAAGGATATTTCCATATTGCAATAATAAAAATTGTTTTTAACGGCACCACCGTAAGTTACTCTCCCCCCAATTATAAAAATATAGTATTCCAGAAATTACCAGAAACTGTTAAACATTACAATTAGTTGTTTAATAATGTCATATCTTTACTATCGATCCAGAGACTCGATATTAGGACATTATATTAGTAGGCAGTGAAACGATTAAAAATCTCAATTCTGTTAATAAATTGCTCTTTTATAATATAATATTATATTGGAATGTGAAAGTTTTAATATGAATGATGAATATGTTATAGCAATTTGGTAATTAGTTTTGTTTGCGGTATACCCGATACTTAATGCGGCTTGTGGCTTGCTGATTGGCTTGTAATAATTGAATCAATGCGATAATTATTTCATATTTAACTACAGGTATGTTCAGTAAAATAGCAAATATACATTTTATTCACTTAAAATTTGTTCTTGCAACGTCATAGGTGGAAATTAAACTTATAAAAATCTTCAACTCTACTAATGTTCTATCTTAAACAGGACAAAACGATGGATATAATATTATTTATTAGGACAATTTGTATAATTTTTAACATAATGTAAAATCACGAATAAAATGCAAATTTTGACCTGTCCAATCACATCAAATATATAAAATAAAATGAACATAAATGGCATAAGAAAGGCATCTTTTTGTAAACCAACACTATGTTATCAACATCACTGCAGTGAAGCTGTTTAAAAGTGTCCATTTATTTTAGAACAAATACAAACAAAGTACATAAAGTTTCAAAAGGTTAACTATTAGAATTCCCTGGTAGTTTATCTTAGAAAGAGCGTCTTTCGAGCCGTTGATAAATAAGGGGACGGTGCTTCGAAAGTACTTCACAAAGTTTTACTTTACTCAATCTTACCTCGGATAAAATGCTCCGGAAATGGTCATAGTAAAAATTCTCCGTAGCTCCGTTCTTAATAGAAAAAAATTAAAATGGACATGCAATTTTAACTGAATTTTCTAAGACACATTAGCGTTAGATCGCGGGTCGGAAACTTTGCAGTTTTCTTGGAAAGATTAGTTTGGAAGGTACTCTATTTTCTCTTTAAGTTCAAATTTCTTGGATAAATTTTGCTAATCACATTTTGAAACTTTGAAGCTAATATCTATTCTTGATTGGGACCATATAATTTTTTAAGTTACGTATAAAACTTCAGCATTATAGCATATTTGTCCTTTTACTGCGTTTCTATGGAATACAATGACGCAAATTGAAACAATTTTTAGAACAGAATAGAAATAATATCATTATAAATAGTAGAAATTATCAAATTACAATAAACAATTTCCAATAATAAAATAATGAAATACGCTTACAAACCTTCCATCGTTTTTGGTAACGTAAGTTGAAACTGCCAAAATATCCCCTGTCTTTTCATTGCAAAGTGACGAACTAAAGTCCTCTCAAAACTTTTCCTTTGAATACAGTGAGCAATAGAATAAATCGTTCATAGAAATTAATAAGCGCCATCCACCGTACAGTTTTGGACGGTGAAACTTTTAACAATGGTAAGCTGAAATAGAGTCATTGGTTTCCGAGTCTAATGGGGCCCCAGTTTAATGGGGCCCCATATGTGAAGGGGTAAAAAAGTAGGGTTAAAAATGAAAAGGTATTTGAGATATAAAAAGTTAAAATGTTATTATATTTGAGATATAAAAAGTTTATTGGGCCCTCTGCGGGGCCTCCGTAGCACGCTACGCCACTGAAACTAGGATACGGTAAAAATATAATAGTGCTGCTTATATTTGTCTCTAAACTCTAACAAAGTGCACATTATATCTGCAATGCGAGTACTAAATATAATGCAGACTCACAAATAAAGGAAAAAGTAATGCTCTTTGTTTCATTGAGACGATACTATTCTGTCTGAGTTTGATGTTCGATTTTATTTGATGTTAATATTCATGCAAATTTTACTTCTGTTGCCTTTGTCCTTATGCTAATGATTGAGTTGTATAATGTATTCTATGACTCAATAAAGATGATTACGCTCTTGTTCAAAATGTCCAATATGTTAAATTATATATATAAAATGTGAAACAAAACACAAAAATATAAAAAGTAAAACACAAAAAAAGGAAAAAGATAATTCTTGCCTGTCCATCATCAAAATAGGAAAAACCTAGAGAAGAAATAGAGAAAAAACTCTACGCTAGCGTAAAGCCGTTTAAAAATATTAATTAAGTATATATTCAAACAAACTATTTTTTAAGAACACTTCCATATTAGATAATTATTTAAACTCAACCTAAAACAAAAACAGTAAGAAAATAATAGCATATTAATTAATAAACCAAACTTCCATAAGTAACAAACTATTATAATATTTCAAGATGAAATGCCTACAATTTTCCCAATAAACACGCCCAAAACACGTATATACTCGTATTTACTCAGTTATATTTGCGAGGCGGTTCAGAATTAATTGGGTCACTGCAATAGTTACCTATAAGCTCAGAATATTACAGAGTTATCTGTGACTAAATTTATTAGCTCTCGTGTTTCGTGTAAGTTATATTAATTTCTAATTTCATTCTAATCTAATGGTAAAAAATGTAATATATTCACTTTAATTCATACAATTTTTAAATTACTCTTGTATGAATATAATATTACGAGTATTAACTTGTATAAAATAGATATAAAAGGTAACAATATATTATAAGTTATCCAAATAGACTACAAATTGAGTCAAATTCTTGTATTTCCCACATAAACTCCTCATGAAGTTAGTTACCGCTGAAAATAGGATTGAATTAATTCGTGGAAATCCAATTATCAAAATTAAGCCGATGTATCAATTATTGAAATCCACAACAGCGGCAATTAATTATTAAATGTTACGCTCATTGGAAATTAATCCGATTGTATTAATTTACACTTTTAATTATTTCATATTCGTTACAACCTAAACTTATTAAAATACCCAATGAAGGTCGATTATTATCAACAGTTAAAACCTTTCACATTAGAATAGCCAATGTAAATAAAGCAGAGATATATTGTAGTCATAGATAACAAGATACAGCGCTAGGTATTAAATATTGAACGTCGAGCTTTAAGCGAGAGCCTGTGTAACGAGGAACGATTCATCGATAAAGCGCAAGTGTGAAAGAGACAGCTCCATGCAGTCGACCCTGTTATATTATGTACTCCACCTGAAGCTCGCTATGTAATATTTAGTGCCCAGTTCTGTAAACATTATGTTCTGCAAGCTCTGCCCACAATAACAGGAAAGAGGCGTATGTATTTATACTATATGTATATTATGTAGTGTTTCTGCTAAAATGATTCGTAAAACATGAATATAACGCTAGGAAAGGTCTTTCACATCGCACCTTCAGTATTGTTTATTTTCAGTTATGTACAGGTTATATTTCCTCTCTCTGGTATATTTGAGTGCATTTTAAGATATAATTGCAGTTATTAGGTGAAAACTGAAAGCTGAAAAGGACCTGAATCGACGTAACAAATGTACGAAACAGGTTTATAAGGTTGTGTCGAATTTAATAGAAGGCAATAGGCTGAAACCTATTCAATCTAAATAAAAGCAATATTTTCATAACTTCTACTAATAATAGCTTACAGATAGAAAATAAACATAGCGTTTCGTCGCATATATAGGCTAATATTATAATTATAAATACATTTCGAAACAACTTGATGACAAAATGGCCAAATTGAGAGCATAATCTTATATATAAAAATGAATCGCAAAATGTGTTGGTAAGCGCATAACTCGAGAACGGCTGAACCGATTTCGATAATTCTTTTTTTATTATATTCCTTGAAGTACGAGGATGGTTCTTATGTAGAGAAAACGTAAACATGTACCACGGGCGAAGCCGGGGCGGACCGCTAGTCTTATATATAAAAATGAATCGCAAAATGTGTTGGTAAGCGCATAACTCGAGAACGGCTGAACCGATTTCGATAATTCTTTTTTTATTATATTCCTTGAAGTACGAGGATGGTTTTTATGTAGAGAAAACGTAAATATGTACCACGGGCGAAGCCGGGGCGGACCGCTAGTTATATATAAATCTGCCAAAGCTGTAATAATTTGAATGACTACTTGTTAAATCAGATTATATCAAAGTACAATATAAAACAATTTAAAAAAATATTTTTTTTATAATATCTGTGATGTGAGATTATCAGTAAAACAGTATCCATTAAAAAAAACGTTTTGCTCCTTTGTTGGCAAATGCATGTGGGTATAACCGAGAACGTTGCCAAATTTTAAATCGATACAGTTGCATAATACTTGTATGACCTCAAACAAGTTAGCCGTAATGGTAGTTTTAAACCGTACCTAGAAAAGTTCTAAAATATATTCGTTCAGGATAAAAACTTTCTTTATGATAAATTAAATTGTTACGTCAAAGAAAATGTTTTACAGCATTTCATTTTACATTTCAAAATGATACGTTTAATTATTACGCTACATAAATGTTTTAACACTTGAACGTAATAATATGTTCGTAAAATAAATTGAAGTTGAGTGCTCACCTTCAAATTTCACGCATCAAAAAATTTCCACTTAAGCCTACCCTTTTCTTCTTATAACAAAAGATAAGCTCACCCTCGCTCCATGATAAAAATATAAAACGGAGATTTTTCAAATTGTTATTTTTATCCATTCCACATCTACAAGCGCGTTTTGTTTTACGGCTACTAAATTTATCTACGATCGGGTTATAATTCTGAAAATGAGTACAATTAAAATAAAAAATAAAACTTGCCTGTGCGAGATAAAAAAAACTATCATACACATGTTATATCGTTTTCAGGACCACCCGTGGAAGTGGGGGTTACCATGTACGTGCTCTCCATCAGCTCTCTCTCTGAAGTGAAAATGGTACCTTGTTTTCAAAGCAATATAAAGACACAATGCATTAGTAAATCACCAGCATTACCGTTCATCGTAGCACCCGTGTCCACGGTTCGATTGCGATCGTGCACGATGACCGTAACCACGGTTACCGTTACATCGTGCCCGTTTATCCGCACGCACCCCGCGCCTTTCGTTGCTCAGGCGATGGGCACGTCTCAGACCTTTGGTTTGGTTTTCACGGCGCGAGGAGCGAGCGACACTTACCATTGGGCTTGATTGCAGGTCCGCCAGTGGAGGTGGGCGTCACCATGTATGTGCTCTCTATCAGCTCCGTCTCCGAAGTGCTCATGGTACTCGTCCCTGTCAGCTCACGCTTGTCTCGGTCGTTCAGCCGCGCTGAGCGACCGAGCAGCCCTAGACACGAGGCTGCGAGCATGTCTACGTTTTGTCCAGCAAAACGCCCTTGTCCGCCAATTTGCTTTCTTATCATGATCAACATTGAAATATTGAAACCATGATAAGAAAAGCAATCTGTGTATACCTAAATTGTCTAATTGTGTATAGCAGTTCTCGTAACTCCAACGAAGTCGCTTAGCATGATGACATTTCTTAGTAACCTGTGGCGAAGTTCCTAAACGTCCCTGGCTTTTGCAATGTATTTTAACAATAACCGCTTGAACTTGATCACAGGGAGTCTCAGAAATCTTGAATTGCAAAGGCATTTTTGATAATTTTGTTACGTAATACTTCACACTGCGTGGACTTGCGACGACTGTGCAGTTTTATTTGTCAGACATTTCGTAGTTGGTTGTGATTGTATCTGTGGTACTTGTATCTACTGGAATACTGCCAACGTAATCGTAACTTTTCACGCTCTCCAGTAAATTGGGGCACCGGTATTTCACGTCTTTAGAGCTCTAGTTTCCTTTCGATTGCTTATTTATTCCTTTATGTATATAGTAGCCACTGTCGCGGACAGGAGAACCTTTCCAAAGTACTTAATTATGACAGAAAAGTGGAAACCAAATCAAAAATATAAGGTCACATTGAACGTGGCTGAATTGCAAAGGATTAATTGCGTGATGAGCATCAAAGATAACAAAGAATCATAATGTTATTTTTCCTTTCAATTTAAATGAAATAAATGGGCTTGTACGCTTCAGTTTAAAAACTGCTTTATCGAGCCGTGGGTGCCAGCTTGCGCCAACACCCACTAAATACATTGTCGTCCCAACCAATAAGAAGCCACTTGTCCATTCGTAGACCACACTTATTTCACTACCTAACTTAAACACTCCACACACTTCCGCATAGCTTTTCTTCACTTCACTGCACAAATGTTTGATCGGTAATTAGTTTGTATATTTGTTGTAAATGTTTTACGTGTGAAAATCGCAGCCTTCACAATACAGCATGCAAGTGTTAGATGTTATTCATAGTAACATTATTTATGGCATAAATTACACAGGTTTGGAAACATTCTCAGTACCTGTGAAATTTATTTTGTGAATATTGAAGATAGTGAGTTTATCCTTTGTGTATCTTCAAATGTTTTAATGATTGTAGGACTTCACGCTGGATTTCTACTTCAGACAATTCTGGACGGACCCGAGGTTGGCATATAAGAAGAGGCCAGGGGTAGAAACATTGTCAGTCGGCTCGGAATTTATAAAAAATATTTGGGTGCCAGATACATTTTTTGTCAACGAAAAGCAATCGTACTTTCATATAGCAACTACTAGTAACGAATTTATACGCATTCATTATTCGGGATCTATCACGAGGAGTATCAGGTAGTTACTGAGGTTCAAGAGGCCTTTACAATTCATATGTTGATTCTTTCTTTTTATTTTTTAATGCCACACATTGGCCCAAAAACATGCACACTGATAATAAAAGAACTGGTGTTATATTTAATTACTGTATTTAAAACCAATTACAGATTGACAATTACAGCATCCTGCCCAATGAACCTTCAATACTTTCCGATGGATCGGCAATTGTGTCACATCGAAATAGAGAGTTGTAAGTATCTTGAAATTTGTTAAGATATCATTAATTGTATAATTAATAATGTTAATGTTAATGTTAATAATTGTAATTTAGGAAATCTGTATATTAATTGAATAATATAATATAAGCCACGGCACTATAGATGAGTTATAATTTATTGTACCCCTGCAAATATAAATATATATTCAACTCACGCTTCATATGATATATATCGTAAAATATTAATGTTACCTTTCCCTTATAAAAGCATCGGCATTTCCGATGCGTAAATATTACGAGTAAAATTTATGATGATAGAAAAATAGGCAATTTATATTTTAACTACATCCGTGTGCTCACCAAAGGCAACCATTTAATTCTTAACACAGTGCAATTTTCACTAGGCTTCCCAATATTGTGTTGTGACCACTTTCTTGTATCACAGATGTTATTCAGGGTATCTCCTGTGAGCACAAGCGTAATAACGACGACACGTGCTGTGATTCCCTCGTGTTATCATTATTTTGGAGTCTCCTTCTCGCATACAGCACCCGCAGAAGGCAGACACGTAAATAGTAAGCCTGTGTCCTCACGAGCATATGCTAAACTGATTTTGAGACATCGACGCTGTGATTGCTGAGCGGGCCGAAGGAGGCGGGGTCAGCAGTCTGCTCAACCACCGAGAGCCGTGCCGCAGACACTACTGCACGCACCACAGTACTATACCACACAGTACTAGGCAACCCCGCACCCGAGAATTGCCACTCATTCCTCGCACCACGCGCTACCAAACTCTACTAGCACAACTTTCTTGCCAGCACTTGCATGATGTATCTTGCTTCACATTACTATGTTACTTTTTTATATACGTATATTTTATGAGTACATGTACAATTAGAAATAGATGTTTACCTTATTTCACGCAGTAGATAAATCCTTATAGATTTATATTTTTCTATCATCCCCACCAAGCCGACTCGAGTTACTGAACTCGGCTCTGCTCGGTTGTCTAAACGTGGGTCCCATCGTCAACGGCTGCGTGTGGGATGCGCGATGCTCCACAGCGTAAGTGATAGCGTTTTGTGTGTTTGGCATGTCTCCGGAGTCGGATACACAATGAGAGACATTCGGTACCATTGGAAAGACGGCTTGGCGAGCGTCGGCATGAGTAATGAAGTTCAGCTACCGCAGTTCCGGGTCCTCGGGCACCGACAGCGGGCAACTGTTGTTACGTTGACCACAGGTAAACTATTTAGCATCAATCGCTATCCTTTGCATTATCCATCCATAATCCGCTATCGACCCCGTCTCCCTCAGCCCGTGCGCAGATACCGTGGCACTCGCACAATTATACATGACACGACAATCGCACGATAAGACGCGAAATCAAGCTCGAGAATCCCTGCCTTTGCCCCGACCGAATGACGACTCGTGTAGCAAAACCCATTGAAATGGGTCTGGGGTTATTTCATTTATCTATGTGCTGCGCACAGTCGGCTACACCATGCGAGACATCCGTTACAAATGGAATGAGGGGCCCAATTCAGTGGGCGTCTCCAGTGAGGTGTCTCTCCCGCAGTTCAAGGTGCTTGGTCATCGACAACGTGCTATGGAAATCTCCCTTACGACAGGTACTTTACTTGGGGAAAAAATGGACTAAGAGACGAACAAAATCATTACGTAACATGAAACACTGGGCATAAAAACCACGAAATTGTTCACGTCCTGCTTTTGTATTTTTGCACTAGCAACACTGAGTGATGTCTTTAGTATCACAGTGTATAATATATTATATTAAAGATAAATAAATTAAGTTATTATTAAAATACCTCATAAGTTTAATGATAGTTTATGTTTATGACAATTACTATTATGATAGAGAGTAATGACTTATATTTGACATACATCTAAGCATTCATTGACGACTTACATCTTTGTTACAACTTTTTTTGCAGGAAATTATTCAAGACTGGCATGTGAGATCCAATTTGTGCGGTCAATGGGATATTATTTAATTCAAATTTACATTCCATCGGGTCTCATTGTAATCATATCATGGGTTTCATTTTGGTTGAATCGCAACGCGACCCCTGCACGTGTAGCATTAGGTGTGACAACGGTGTTGACGATGACAACTCTTATGTCCTCGACAAATGCAGCTTTACCAAAGATTTCATACGTTAAATCTATTGATGTGTACCTGGGCACCTGCTTCGTTATGGTCTTCGCCAGTTTATTAGGTAATTATGATTTGTCGATTTATGCAAAGCGACATTTGATTGTTAGTGTATAAGGCCTGGCTATTGCAATGGTGACTAACTAACGTGCTACAGGGTACACTGCTCGATAAAGAAAAGTAAGAGTATTCTCCGTCTTTTCAGAATATGCTACGGTGGGATATATGGCTAAGAGAATACAGATGAGAAAGCAAAGATTTATGACAATCCAAAAAATTGCTTCTGAGAAGAAAATGCCAGTAGATTGTCCGCCTGTCGATGCGCATACACTTTCTAAAATGAATACAATTGGTAGATGTCCACCTGGACGACCATCGGTAATAAATTAATATGCAATAATTGTTGTTTAAAAAATACGCTTTATTTGTATTGTATCTACTTATGAATTCATCCAATATAATTTTAGGAAGTACGATTTAAAGTCCACGATCCCAAGGTGCATTCAAAAGGTGGTATTTTAGAAAACACAATCAACGGTGGAAGAAATTCTGAGGACGATCCTTCGGCGCAGCCTCCACAGCTGATACAGCCTGGAAAGGTAATAAATTTTGTTACGGGTTTTTTTTTAATTTCTAACATGTGCTTGCGTATTTTGCGTTCTATGCAGTTATGCGAATGTACGAATATATGTCTCCTGAATGCAAAGTGAATATTGTTATAAGACTTGATATAATAAGATTGATACTATTGTAATCTTTATCAGTGTTGATGCGTGTGTATTGATAGAATAATGTTATAGATCTTGTTCCTTTTAATGTCATAGACGGTAGCATTGTATTGTTGCAGGATATCAGCAAGTTACTCGGAATGACACCCTCAGACATCGACAAATACTCGCGCATCGTGTTCCCGGTGTGTTTCGTCTGCTTCAATCTTATGTATTGGATCATTTACCTTCACGTATCTGACGTCGTGGCTGACGATCTGGTTCTTCTGGAAGAAGATAAATAGAGGGATCTCAAAGTACCACTTATTTTTCCACTCATTATAATGAATAATAATTTGAAACGCGAAACGATCAGACTTATCAGCGATTATATAGAATATTCGGTAGTTGTTTAACATTAAAACGAAAATGAATTTGTAGACATAAACGCGTTTAGCTTAGATGCTAGAATATCGCTAATAATGTATTTGTATATACTAAAAGACTTGATCGATACGAGTAGTAAAGAATAGTTCTAACAATAAGAATTAGTCGTTCTCTTGTAAAGTCTGAAGGATAAGCGACTGAATAGACGTGTCTGGTTTTGTTTTTTATTCGGAGAAGAAATTTACGTTTGGACAGCAATTTATGATATTGGTTTTAGAATGAAATAAAAGGAAGCAAAGGTTTGAATTTTGTATGGATTTATAATTGGTTTCAAATTATTATTACGTGGCAAAATGAGTGGATGTACTTGGTTTCCGCTTTGGAAATTATTCTAATGCTCAAACTTTCTGCTTGAAAACTCATTAGTTTATTAAATGTGTTAAACATAAAAAAAATGTTTATTGTTTGCAAGTTGTATCCATGTTATGATGTTAGACTTTTATTTTAAATGTAGTGGCAAATATCATCTTGTTTATATTTATAGATTTAATTTTACTGTCATAGCTTTATATGGTAATGTGGATCTATAGTTCATGTTTAATTGACTAAATATTTCAGCTTTAAATATTTATATGCATGTTAATTCTTAAATTTTAGGTTTCAAAATATCATTAGGGCTTAAATTATTGTTATATTGAATTTTGTAGAATTATTGTAAAATGAGTAGATGTACTATAAGTATGCTGTATTTTAAAAAGGCATTTTATTTTGTTTACTTTCATGAATTTGTAGAATAAAAAATAAAATTAGCCGCATGCATGCGCGTAAACTTTTTGATAGCATGTTATGTTATAATACTTATATAAATGTAACAGATAAAGTTTGGCTTTTAGCTTCACCTCGTCTCATACCAATCTCCAGCATAGACTTAATCGAATGCAGACATATTGCTTTTGTAAGTAACGTTATTTTATACAAATATTATATTGCTGTCATTTTTATATCAATAATTTATTTACGGAAATTGGGAATGATTTTAATTAAAATGCTGATGTTACCACTAAAGTAATAATTATTATCTAGAATAGCATTATTTTAAAGTCGTGACACATAAGCGCGATCGCAATGAATTCTGTATTGTCATTAAAACATTGTAAGAATATTTTACAAGGAGACTGAGCGATTTTATATGGCGATGATACAGTTAATAACGACGTTCTCGCTTTCGTCTAGTCAATGCACTGATAATTTTAGAAATCGGATTAATGTTTAAGAAATCGGTCGTTTGTAAATACGTGTAGCTGTTAGCTCTTAATGATACTAATTATTCATTTCCCTTTTAATCCCTCGCAGTTGCTTAGTATTCTTTAATTAGTTAAATCGATGCGATATAGCGATTTTTCCGAGGAAAAACTAAGCATCTGTGAGGGCTCATCCCGCAGTATCGACAATCCTAGATCTAATAACCTCGGCTTACAGCTAAAGTCCGCTTTCGTTTCCTCCATTCGTATCATTGTTACACAATTCCTGCTGGTTCCCACAGTACCGTCGTGAGCATCTTATTGAATTGTGTCTCATTCAATAGTTTAGAAATCGCACCGTAGTCCGACACAACGCTTTGAATAGTGTAGTTATTTCTTTCGCCGATGTCTGTTGAAGACTCCATGTAGTTGACCGCCAATTGAGCATTAGATCCGTTGTTATAGCGGGAATCGAGATCGCGCATGCTCTCACGTTCTTTGCCCCAAAGAACACGATGGCTTCGATTGACCGTTCCTTCCTTAACAACACCACAACCCTCGACTATCTGACATGCAGAGCTCCTGTCTTCAGCTATGACGTGAATGTGCGCCTTTACGAACGGGTTCCTTATTAGTTTACGAGTAATTTTAATGAGAATCACTGCCCCATGCATAAGTACACCAAGATCTCAATACTTTAGTGAATAAAGCAATATAGCACTGTAATTATTATACGTGTTGTTTTACGTAATAATGCTAGATGTCTTATAGAATTCGAATATTAATATTTACATCGCAATAACACGATACACGTTAATTCGTATTTATATTAGTGGTGTCGAAGCGTTACTCGGGTGAAAGACGGTTTGAACAAAGTCTGGCTTTTAGCTAAGATGGAATCGAGGCGTGGGAGTGCATACAGGTTGAATCACGAAGCTTAAGGAAATAGAATGTAGCAAAGTAATGATTCTAATAACGTCGCGTTATTTTTATCTAGTTGTGTCAATTATTTTGACTAATGTGAAAAGGGAAGTTAAAGTCAAGAGCATCATATTCAGGAGAAAGGCATCAGTTTTTGGTGTGTTTAAATGCAGTGGGAGCCTTAGTGGCGTCGTGATTTTTAGAGTAAAGATTCGAATAGAATGCTGTAATAATATGAAACCGAATAATTAGATTAATTTATCTCTCGTTAGTTGATTTCAAAAATAATATATTTTTTAATATATTCTCTCGTCCTCGTATATGTGTAATCGGGTATTATTTATAATAACCCATGGTTTTTCATTGTTAATACGGACTAGATTTAGTGACGACAAATGTATTTAAATAAAATAGCTAGTTATTAATAAAATATATGGAAATATTAGACGGTTAGAAATAAAACTTTAGTTAAAAGAAAATAACGTAATTGTGCGTGTGCTGTTTATTGATATTTTGTGAACACTTTTTTATTTGTTGTAAGTAATTATAATATATTTACTGTCCTTTCCTAACATCACAGTCCTCTAAAAATTGAAATAAATATTATAAGAAGTCTATTTTTTAGTATGAGATCTATATTGATTTATATTATATATGAATAGAAAAAAAATTGTGTTCATTGTTTTTTATAGTACACGCATCACGGTCGACAGCCGTTAAAGGGATGATAAATTAATACAAAAATGTATAAATTGGAACTAAATATATAATTATATCTATTATCATTAAGTATGTAAAAATCTATTTTCACTCAAATATATTGGCACCTTCTCATTCACTTTTTTATTATTCTCGGATATTTATTAAAGGTGTAGGCGTAGCACTAATAATAGCGTATCTACGACGTTTTCCATAATATAATAATGCGTCTTTCTGAAACGAAATTCTAAAATATATGTGTAGTAATAGTTTGTAAGAACGGTATGGATAAGTGATAGCTATAAGTGAGATGACATGTCACACGCACACGGCGATCTTTGGCTCACATGTGTCTGATACATAATAATTTCATATACCTATGTTTTAGATAGAAATTGATTCATATGCCGCAATAACATTTTTGATGATATTTTTAAATGTTAACATTATATTCGATGTGAATAGATTGCATAATAATATTGTTATTCAATAAAATAATATGAAATAGACTGACTTGAAACGTCACTAATAGTTAATTTGCTGCAATAATTACTGAAACGGGGCTGTAAAATAAAATAATGTACACCAATGTAAAGCCCAATATATAATAGATAATATTTAAATTTGTTTCCAAGTTGAAATAATATTACTTTATTATAGAAATAATATTTTAACGCAGTAGTTACGTTTAACGAATTTATTACGTTGATTTTATTGAAGAATATAATATTGTTAACGATTAGTTACATGAAGCTAAGTTAGCATTTTAAAATTTATAAATGTTGTGTATAAAATATAATGCACGTGGTATAGAGTTGCGGTTACACTAGGCGTTAGAAAGTGCACAAATAAAAGGCCTACGTTGCCTATTAATATATTATATAATGGTGAAATACATTATGATGTAATTAAAAAAAATATTTAATCCATACAAATGAAATATCAATACCACAGATTAAATATTAAAGTTACACGAACAAGCGTCAATAGCTTATAGGCATTTGTTTGTAGCAAATATACAATTAATGTTGTATTAATATGATGAGTGGCAACTGACATTCTATAAGCAATAAGTAATGCATTTTGTATTTTAACGGCGTTAGTAGGTACACCGACGCCTTCGCGTGCGGCAGCGAAACAACGAAAAATCTGTCTGTAGTGTGGCACGATTTCGTATAATTATGATATGTCTCACTCTAGCACATAGATAGATGAAATAGTTGCGTCCTTGTCAGTATTGTTTCGCAAGGAACTGCGAAATGGCCATTACACAGGCGCATTGCGAAAAAGTTGCGAAAACATTGCTGTTTACTAAGGTTCCGCAGATATTTCGCTACGCAGTAGTTTCGCAGAGATTCGCAGAGATTCGCAGAGATTCGCTGCCGCACGCGAATGCGTCGGTGTACTAACGGCGTAATAAAGCGCTGCAATAAAAATTCCAGATAATAGGTAATCTTATATATAGTTTATAAAACTAAAAAACACGCTTTAATGATAGAATTCACTACAAGTAAGAAATATTTTTTTAATTTTTATTATTCAGAATAATGCAATAAGATCATGAGATTATTTTATTCTCATCGGTCCTTGTAAAGAGTACAAAGATAAAATTAAATTTGACTGTTAAAAGCGGGTCAAATTCAAGTCTAGGAGTCGATAACATATAAAGGTGTCGGTTATATATAAAAATGTCAGTTACATATCTACAAACATGTTGGTTACATAAAAAAATAAAAATATCTTTATTGAGTACAAAAATGAATACAGTACAATTACAGTGTGGCTCTGTCTTCCTAGGAAGACAGTTCCTTCCCAGAGAGCATACAGTTACAGTACAAAAAAAAGATTACATTAAAAAAAAAACAGAGAAAGTAGAAAAAAAACATATAACAAATACCGTTGCGAGTTTACAAGTATAGTGCGTGAGTTCGATAGTGTTAAAAGTAATTAATCTACTGCTCGAGTTGTTAAATATAATTTTTATATTATGTACAAACCGATCAGTATATTATTGATTTATAATAATCTGTGGTATTACCTATGGATTGACTTTAGACTTTACTTAATAAAAGGGATCTTTATACGCCTAGTGTAACCGAAGACGAGTTTTATAAAGAACTTTAGTTCATAGCTTACAAAAGAGTTGCTTTATCTCTTCGGTATATTATTTATTCAAGCGTGGCATTCATAAATACAATAAATGATACATTAAAACTCCATATTATAACACACTTAAAGATTAAAAAAACATCACTTTCCCGATGATATGGAGGCAAGCTGGCCTTTTCATTTTAGACAGATTTTTCAAGAAATTGCTCATTAATATACAATTTTATTAACGTATATTATAGTTAAGGTATTAGGACTTACGACACAATATTGATATAAATATGAAATTATTTACAGAAATTTTTCATTAGAATTAAAATATATATTTAATTATTATTTTCTTACGTTCTTGGTAAAAATGTCCCTTCAAGTTTTTCAAAAAGTGATATTGTTTCTTCTATTTATTTTTTAACTTTTAATATCACAGACAATGAACTAAAGTATAAATGTGTGAAATATTTATTTATTTATGAAAACAATAATTTTAGTAACGACAAAATTTGTGATAATATCATTTAGTAGCACATAGAGTTCATTTTGTTTAAGGGTTTACCTAGTAAAAAATAAATACATACGCTTATTATCGTAATAAAAATATATCATATTAGACATCAATTATTCGAAATTCAAAATAATCATACTACAATGACTGATTTGATTGATCATTGAAAATCATTTTAAAATTACATCATGAGCAATATTAAAATTATCTTTTCAAAATGTAACTGAGTACAAATTTACTTTTTTATACATAAAAAATATGGTCACTTTTTATTCTATTACAGTTATTCATTTCACGTCAGTCATTACGTATGTACACATAATCATTTTAAATTTGTAACCATTAAACTGTGATTACTTTCAAAATCGAAATCAATTTTATTACAATTTTATTCAGCTTTAAAGTTTTTATAACATTTTTATTTAACAATCATCATCAGCAGAGTACTAAATGCAATTGATGTTCCACTAATAATTGTAGTACACGTATATTAAAAATGTCGAACAAAACTCTTGTGTTTTATTTTGTAACAAGACACCTCAAGATGCCATAATATAAATCTACCCAGATATACTCCTTAATATTCTTTATGTTGTCTCATAATTTATTTCAATTAAAACTATGTTTAATCTTGTTAATAAATCTCGTTGATTCAAACAGAAGTATAATTGACATTGGTGACTGGTTTCTTTTCCCCGGGGAACCAAACAAAAAAGGGCTAATCTCACAGAAGTCTGAAGCTCATGTATAGGAGAAATGTGCTCCCAAATATATTAAATGCTGCTCATATAGGGTATATTTACCCTATATGAGTGATACCCAACTAAGAAAAATCAAAGGGCTAGCCTGTTAAGCTATACTATTATTATAAAGCTGTAGAGTTTGTTTGTTTGTTTGAACGCGCTAATCTTAGGAACTGCTGATCCGATTTGAAAAATTATTTTGGTCTTAGATAGCCCATTTATCGAGAAAGGTTATAGGCGACCGGCGGCGTCGGCGTTATATCATGAAGCTAAGACCAACAGGAGCAGAGCTCCGCGGGAGAAATCACGGAGCGCAGCTAGTTGGTTATAAAGTTGTAAAAGCCTAGGCAGTTTATGAGCTTAAATAAAATAATAGCCAGAGTCAGCACGTGTCACTTAAATCTAAATCTCGATAAGAATTACAAAGATAATAATTGTATCATTAAAAAAATAAAAGAATAGCTTACAAGTACGAATATAAAAGACTATAGTCAAAATTTATGTTTTTGGATGAAAAATGTAAAATTAAATAATTTTTTTTCCTATTGGTAAACGTAAAACAGCGAACGATGTGCATTCACAAATTATTATTTTTTTTCAACAATTAAAAAGACGTGTGGCACTCGGGGACTGCCGCGGTAAAGCTATTGCATGCTATCTATGCCTTTAAGCCACACCTCCGTGCCCGTCGGAGTGGGGAGCGTGAGGTTTTTTCGTTACGGAATTTCTGGATTCGGTCCCCGCGCTCAAGGCCCGCGATAGAAGCTATGCAATAGCTTAAAATTAAGACTGTAATATTATTTCCAGATAGATAAATGCATTACATTGAACTCAATTAAGTAGGGAAGGCTAATTAATTAAGCTCGACCTTCGCTCGCTTGTTTACGAGATGAAAATTATCGCTTATCGAATTAAATGCTTTTCTGAACCTAGTTTAATAATAACGTTACTATAAAAATATAAACATTATAAAAAAGAAATACTTTACAAATTTAATTGACTTGTTTTTCAATTTAACACACTCCTACTAAAACTGTTTCTTGTATCCACTATCCACTTGTTGTTGTATCCACACCACAAACGGAATTTGTGGTGTGGATACCAAAGCTTCACGATTGAGCGCCATATTTTATAGTTATTTTTTAAATATTGTCTTCACTATCACTATCACTACATAGTATAAAACAAAGTCGCTTTCCCTGTCCCTATGTCCCTTTGTACGCTTAAATCTTTGAAACTACGCAACGGATTTTGATGCGGTTTTTTTTAATAGATAGAGTGATTCAAGAGGAAGGTTTATATGTATAATAACATCCATTAAATTGTGGAGAAGTACTGTTATTTTTGAGGTTTCTAATGTGATGTCGTAAAAAATTACATTTTTTCCGCTTACATTGAAAACGCAGGCTGAACCATACGAGTTTTATCAAAATAATGTACTAAGTATTATACACATTGAAAAGTTCTACAGAAAAGTCCGCGATGGTATATGTCTATCTCTTATGGATAACCCAAAATAACTTTTTTTTGCCATTTACTTTTTACGACAAATAATGGCTAATTTTCGATGCGATTTTAACTAATACTGCATTAATCCTTAACCAATTAAATACCTCGAATACATTGTTCATTTAATATAGATCTATATGGCCCTTTACACCGTATGATTTAAGTGAATATATTCGAAGATATTACAGATTTAAAAATTGCGGGACGTAGCGTTTGCGGCGGTACCGGCTATCTATTTTATACCCGTGCCGAAGCGGGCCGCTATGTTTTTATATACAACGTTCACAGTTTGTCTGTAGTGTATTTAGTATCAGCATTGCACCCGTGCGAAGCCGGGGCGGGTCGCTAGTATTATATATTTAAATTTTTCTATCCATAATCTACGCTTGTATTCTAAATTAGGAATATCCAATTATATTGATAAAAAAACAAGCACTCACTATCTACTCATTTCAATGTTATAATAATTGTTATTGAAATTTTTCAACTTTAGTATATATTTTTATATTATCAACTCTATTAATTATTGATACACTCTCGCACAATCATAAACTCTCAACCACAAAAATTATCCTACCAGTCCGTTGTTAATTTTTGTACTAACAATTTTCAATATTTTTGGATAGTTGATATTATTAGCTCGTTAATAGTGTAACTTATTTCACGGGTGTAAATGGGCGTCAGCACCTGTTCCACCACTAATTAAATATGGGTGTAATCGAAAATTAAGTTTATGTACATTTATTTTTTGTTCCAAATAAACAATTTTGAATTTTTGTGTCAACTTTGGTCATGCCTACATAAAATTTTTAAACAATTCAATATTAATATGATCTTAAGGATAACATGCCTTATTTTGCAAAACTTCCAATAAAAAGTAAATAGAATGTAAGTGGAAAAAGGTAACTGGTTTCAAAACTGTGGGGACAAAAAAAAATCTCGAGCTGACAGGATACAGGAGACAGGCAAACAGAACACACTTACTTATATTTTGTAAAGAAAATCGATCAGTTAATTAATATTTACTGCATCTAGGGCATATAGTGCATATCCAAATAGGGAACACGGGACTCCGCTTATCTTAATTCTCTTAAAAATAGTAGGTATGTTACAAAATAAATAAACACAAACACACAAAGAATTTAATTCACACATAAAGATATATAATTATACATTTAAAATTGGTGTAATACTTCTAATTGATCCAGAATTCTCTTTGACTTCCTTCCGGACGGACGTGTCACTCGGATTCTAAACTGAAATTGAACAAAGGGGAACTTTAATATTAATATTATACATTCAAAACAAGACTATCCCATTGACCACCGAGCGCCCCGATCGGGGCGCGACACAATAGATTATCTATTGTGTCTGTGATTCCGGGGACTGATGGACTATACGAATAGTATCTATAATGAACATGTACATTGTGCATGGACAAAATATTATTATGCCTTTTTTTATATTAATTCACTAGCGGTTGGCCCAGGATTCGCCTGTGGTACATGTATATAGCCTCAGGGTTACATAATATCCAACATTAAAATAATTTTTGAAATCGGTCCGATAGTTCCCAAGATTTGCGCGTTCAAACCAACAAACTCTTTATATTATTGGTATAGAATTATGAATGATGATTGATGGAAATTCTATTTCCAGAATTACTTTTCCCTCGTTTAGTGAAAACTATAAGTCTTACAGCCACTGGGATAACTTCTAAATATGTGCCGTTTGGCTTATCTATGATTCATGAAAATATAAAACATAAGTTGAGCTTTGCATTTGTGTGAGTGTACATAATATTATATAGTATGGAAGAAATGACGGCTTAAAGCGCGGAGCATCCTTTGATTGGCTTGTACAGTTTTCTGTGTAGCGGGCAGCGGCCTGAGGCGCGACGTATGAAGATAGCGTTTTCTGGATGTAGGTACATTTGGCAATCATTCACACATGTAAGCAAAGCTTATGTCTTGCTGACTGTACAAAAAATGTTAAATAGGATGACATTTAATAATTCAACAAGTCCAGAATCTCTTATTATCCTAGACTTCTAATCATGAAGTACCTACCTAGATTTATAGGATTTACTGTCTCATTGGTTCTGACTTACCGTTCAATGAAGATTAAAATAAAAAATGTATTATAGGAATTCAATATACGCATAGAAAATTAGCTTCTCAATTGTTGTCATAAATTATTTACGTAACATTTGTTCACTTAAACGAGTATTTCTAAAATAATATTGTATGAGAACAAATGAGATGCTGGTTCCTGTTAAATTAGTATCTTTCTATCTTGTATTAGGCCAATTTTCAATCCTTGGTTTAAATAATAAATTATCCATGCAATAAAGTGAAGGGAAAATTCTTTATCGGGGTTGGAAAAAAATTTAGTGTTACATTTTTTCGTTACGCGTGAAATTTTTTCGTTACGAGCCATCTTTTTCTTATCCCTACCACGCGTGATTCGACGTATTTCTGTAAAGTGGCATATAGTAAATTATTTTTTGAAAAATAAAGTCATAAAGAAGTTTCACTGCTTACGTGTGTACTGTGTACACTAACACGCACACTTTTTTTATTCCTAATAATAATATCGAAACAGCATACGACAAGCATCGAAGTTTAATCGTAGAAGTTATATTTTCGCGATGTAAATATAAATCAGTGAAAGTTAAAAGTTATTTTAAAACAACCTGACTAAGCGCCATCTAGCGGTTGTGGTTAGCAAACTTGAAACACAACAAGAAATGCTTCTCGTGACTTTCACTGTCATTTTTACCCACGTGGACGAAAACTAACGCCATCTATGAAGAGTTTTAGTAAAACAAAGTTTCGGTTACATTTAGCGGCAAAAATAAAGGTTTATGCGTAAGTACTTTTTAAGTCATTTTACCGTACTTTTAGTTATTATTTGTTTGTTTTAAAGGCTTTACAATGAATTTTAAGTGCGGTAAAACATTGACATGTAACCTTAGTAATAAAATATTCGAAACGTGCAGCTAAATAGTAATATGCAAAATTCATTCTGGATTTATGTTCATTTTAACCCTCCGTGAACCACGTGGATAAAAGTTACGTCCTGCACTACGTGGGGTTTCCTGGACCCAATAATCTTTCCACGTTTTTATAGCTAGTATTTATTGTAAATTTGTAATGTGTATATTATTATTATCCCTTGACTATAAGAGGTTAAAAATAAAATAAATTTATCAAATATTATAAACATTTATTATATCTTTAGGCTATGTAACAGAAATAGTACTTTTTACCAACTAAAATAAGACTATGTTCGGTTCGGTAAGACTGTAAGAAAAAAAAATACGTGTGGCACTCGGGGACTGCCGCGGTAAAGATATTGCATGCTATGCCTTCAAACCACACCTCCGTGCCCGTCGGAGTGGGGAGCGTGAGGTTTTTCGTTACGGAATTTCTGGATTCGGTCCCCGCGCTCAAAGCCCGCGATAGAAGCTATGCAATAGCTTAAAAATTAATATCCTGTACATCTTCTTCACTTTCACTTTCAGACTGAATGCTCAAGTGATCCGAGTCATCTTCACTTCCAGGTAGAAACAGCTCATCCGTATCGCTATCATTTTCTTCCATAAGTGCGGATATTATTGTATTTTCATTGATGTGATGAGCCATAATGAGCCCTAGGAACAATTTCAGATAATTTTAAATAATAAAAAAACAAACTAAATAAATATTTATATAAAAATAGTCGTATTTTATCACACCATACTGCTCACCTTTTAGTGGACGTCCCGAACTACGTGGGGTTTCTGACACCCAGCTGCACTTTGACGGCGTCCGTTTACCGCGTCTGCGACGCTATTACTAAACCAATGTCTCTAAGAGGTCTGGCAAGGTCGCAACTCCAGCTACACGAGGTTTCAAGACTTTCGCACAATGTTTGGAAAAGATACAAAGATTTTTTGTATGGCTGGGGTGTATTAAACCCCACATGGTGCACGGAGGGTTAAAGCTTTTATATAATTTGTTGATAAATGATTATCCCTTAAGTATTGTGGTTAATGAAAACAAGAGTCATAAATACTTACAAAAACTAGGCAAAAACCCAGATTTAATCCATAACCGCTGATATATGGTCCGGGCTATAACCATTTTCGTAAAGCGCCCACATCCTAGTGTAAAGTGCTTCTAAACCTTCGGTGTAATATTTACAGTTGAACAGAGGACTCTCTATTCGTGCGTTGTAAACTTTGGCTCGAATGTATTTTCGACTGAAAAAATAAAAATGTAAATTTAGTTTTCAAAATTGTTACTGTGGCAAGACTATTTTTGTGATAATATAATCATCATCATCGACATCTTAATCCAATCAGTTCTTTATTTGCTTTGTGTCAAAAGTTTGACCAAGAGTAAAGAAAATTGTGCCTCATGAAGCCTCCTGGGTGTGGACTACTATAGGTTTATTAATTAAGTGAAGCACATTCACGACAGATTCATGACACAAGTTAATATTAAGAATTTGCACATTACTTAATGGAACAAGTTAATGTAAAATTTTGATGTCTATCAAGTTTTAAAAATTTGCTAAGCCATTTTGGATCATGGAGATAGTCATGATCTAAGTATTATTTGTATTATTTTGTAAATCATAACATTTTGTCCATCATCTGCTCCTTGTGTGATTCTATGTTATTATGAATCTTAAACTTGCCATGAACATTGTTATAGCGCTTTACTGTGTTAAATTTCGTAACTTCATGAAACTGTAGTCGTGGCAAAACTACGAAGTTTGTCCACGTCTGCCGTTCCACGGAAAAGACCTTCCGTGTCACGTTATGGTCGAATGAATACTAGATGGCGCCGTTATAAACATTTACAGTTTAAGATATTTTCAGACAACGATTTCAGATATTTTGTTAATTTTGTTAAAAGCGGTAATCGCGCTAGCCCAAATGAAAGTGGATTAGAGTAAGAAAAAGGTCAGTATCTTCTGATCATGCAACCAAAATTGAAACTAATAATTCAAATTCCTTAAATGTGGCGTATATTCGTGTAAAAATAATTTGTATATCTTTCATGTTATAAAAATTTGCTAAGCTATTTTGGATCATACGGAGTTAATCATCATCATCATCATCCCATATACGTTCCCACTGCTGGGACACGAGCCTCCTATGAGAGTAAAGACAAGTGCTGTTTGGCGGATGACACGTCATGTCGTATTATTTTATAAAACATCATTTCGTCCGTCATAATATGTTCCTAGTAGATTCTATATTATTTTTAATCTTAAATTTGCCATGAACATTGAACACTGCTAAGGCGCTTTACTGTGTCAAATTTTGGTACCTTCATGAAACTGTAGTCGTGGCAAAACTGCGAAGTTTGTCCACGTCTACCGTTCCCTGAAAAGATCACGTTATGAACGAATGATACTAGATGGAGCTGCTTTCAGATTTGTTAATTTTCTTAATAGCGGGAACGGGTTTACCAATCGCGCAAGCCATATCTATTTATTCAAAGTATCATAACTGAATCAATTTTAAAAGGGGTGGCATGCGAGGCCTGGTGATTTCAAATAAAAAAATATTACAAAAAAAACGTTTCTTTTATGTGAAGAGCAGGCAAACGAGCAGTCGAACGAGTCATCTGATGTGGAATAATCATCGTCGCCCACTTGCACCCACAATACCAGGGGTATGGCGAGTTAACCTAGTTCAAAAGTTCTGAGGTAACACACCAAAAAATACAGTTGAATTGAGAACCTCCTCCTTTTTTAATTCGGTTGAAAATTAAAAATATCAACCCTTAGCAGTCATTGAAACTCCACTGGCATAATTGTTGCCATGTCTTAATGAGATTTTTAATTAATGTTTGTTTACGTAAATCGCAGCAGAGTATTGATCATATCAGTAAACTATTGCATTATGAGTCCTATAAATCATTTATAAATTCATTAAAAAAATGTAATCAAAATAGGCCAGATAATTCCACTTCAATTCAATAAAGATATTTTTTTTTTTATCAAGTACTCTGTGAAAAATATGTGGTGAAATTCTTGTAATACCATTTTGTCCAGTAAAAAATATATGAAGAAACACATTATATGGGTTAAAGTATAAGTGTAGGTAATACTTTTCTTATTACATTTTTACGTACATTTAGCTTTTATATTATAAAACCAAGTGAAATAGCTGATTTGCTCAAAATGAACAGGCAAAAGAACATCGTGAATGTCGTATAGCAAAAAAACATTTCTCGTTGTGTTGAACTATAAACAGTATGTAATTAACATCAAGGCAATTGTTTGAATAAAAACGTGATCGTCAATTTATCGCCAACCGAAACAATACGTCTATCGTTCAGACAGCTCATTATGCCCACAGTAGAAATTTAGGTCAGAAGCATAACATAATAACATCACTGTTTAGATCCTGATATTTTCATTACTAAATATTATTCAATATTCATGTATCCTTTTATCTAAATCATCAGCAATTTTGTGATATCCAGCACGCGCAGAATAAATTGAGCAAAATTATTTTGAATAACGTAAGCAGGAAGACGAATCGGTGTGAAAGGTTGTCAATCTAATGAATCGTGAAGTAATTGATGATTGTTTAGACTGGAATTTTTTGTTTAATGTGTGTAGTACCACAGGGAATAGATTTACAGATAACAATTTATTACGTTGTGGGTAATTAAAAAAGGCGATCTCGTTAAAATATACCTATGAATTATGCTTTACAATGTTGGCGGGCATAAAGCTCATACATACTACCAATAGGATGGGATAGGAATAGTATAAAATTTTACTAAATTATAATTAAATGAAAGCGAAACACAATATGCAGTTTAAATTTACTTACTATTGTGCGTCTAATCCTATTTTAACAGCAATTTCATCGTAATGGCTTCTATCGCTAGCAATTAGTTCGGGACAATTCAATGATATCAGTTGAGATGCGGCCACTCTGGAATTATAATTTGATAATAAATATACATGACATATTTTAATAGTTAGTATAAAATACAAACAAATTTTCCTCTACGGACGTAGTTTATGAAATAAACTTAACTAGGTATTTTTATTTATGTAATTTACCAAAAATTTCTTTTTTATTATTTTTTTTTTATTTGTACCTACTTGGCATTTGTGGGTAGTGAATTTCAAATTAGGTGAGTCGCAGTTTAAACAAAAGTAATAAAAATTACAATACCTGGAGGCTAAAGTGTCCCCCGGGAGAGTTACAACAGGAGTGCCCGCCCATAATATATCCATAGTTGTTGTGTGACCATTACATAGAGGTGTGTCTAAACACACGTCGGCCAATTGACCTCGGCGGACATGCTCCTCTTTACTGGCTATTTTTGAAAATATAATTCGACCAGGATCTAAACCTGAAAATATAATATTTACCTTATAGAATACCACATTATTTCAATAAAATTTATAGAGTTAATTTACTATCTTACCTAAGTTCTGAGAATATTTGTGTATATTAGGTTCTCCTGCTAGCGGAAAGCTCACTAGCCAAAGAACACTATTCGGGACTTTCTTTAAGATATTCACCCATGATTTCAATACATTTGGATCTGCTTTATACAACTGATTAAAATTGCAATAAACTATTGCATCATCTGGTAAACCATACTGAGATCTTGATGTTATCACGATATTTGTACAAATTTTTTCTCCATTCGCTACTCTTTCATCACAAGATATTATGCTAAGGCCGTTTTGTATCGGTACATCACCAACGTAAACCTGTAAAATATTTGTTTTATATAAATTAAGAGCATATTATTTTTCAAAATTAATGAGATAAATATAAATAATTATTACTTGTCTTTGGGTTGAATCCTTTGTTTCTTCAATCACATATTTAGGAATGTTTAAGACTTGTTCTAATACTTCTACTGGGATTAAATCATCATAGTGTAAAATCATTGTATTTGTTTCAATACTGAAATATTTTTCTAAATCCTCATAATAATTTAAAAGTGCTACATTTCCACTCAGTGCATCATTTTCAATTCTTAATCTATACCGTTTTTGTAAATGAGGAAACATTTGCATGTGATCCCCAATAAAGTACGTAAACGGCATGTAAGCAAACTTTTCACTAAAATCACGCTCCGCTTGCATCGGACACGTAATTCTATCACATATTATATAATCCATATATGTAGCACCACTCGTACCAGGATAACCAAGCCACATTACTTGGATAGGCGCTGGTTTTAAAGCAAATATTTCATTTCTGGACCCTTTTGTGTAACCATTCATATTTACCAATATATTAATACCATCACTAACTATTCTATTTACAGCATCTGTGTTACACGTTACTTCAGAAAGATCAACAAAATGTTCAGATTCTCTAACTATTTTACTACGGAATGTTGAGCCATCGTTTGCATTTAATGCATAACAAAAAATTTCAACGTTTGATAGGTCGTGAAGTCCTGGTACTGATTGCATCAAATGTGAAGTTGGATGATTTCCGAAATCACTACTAACATAACCAATACGTAATCGACCTTTTCTCTCGTTACTATTTATATTGTGTTCTATGTTTATTCCTTTAACTTTTTCTAAATATAATAATGCATGTTTTGCTGCAATTTCTCTTCTACACTTATTAGTTAACGGAT
Source organism: Colias eurytheme (assembly GCF_061535395.1). Lineage (NCBI taxonomy): Eukaryota > Metazoa > Arthropoda > Insecta > Lepidoptera > Pieridae > Colias > Colias eurytheme. Next base: position 4,657,645 of record NC_142980.1, read on the forward strand.
ATAAAATGGAATGATGAGGATGCACTGATGACAATTTTTCACTATTTAATTGACATTCGACTATAGAAACAATTTTACTCATACGTTCCTCGTAATCATCCCAATCACAGACAATTTGTAAACAATGTGTTAAATTACAATAAGCGTCCGGGAAATCATCTCTTAATGAAAGAGCCCTTTTATATGCTTCAATCGCTTCAGTAATATTACCCGTATCTTTGTAAATGCTAGCTAGATTGCAATGGGCGTCGGCAAATGAGGGATTTATTTCAATCGCTTTTTTAAAACATTTTAAAGCCCCCGATATATCTTGTAACTCCCTTAACGTGTTCCCCATATTGCTGTAGGCATCCGCGAACTTTGGTTGAATGTTAATTGCTTGTTCATAATGCATAAGCGCTTCATGGTATTTTCCTGAAACGAGATAATTATCACAATTGAGTATTGTACTCTTGTGATAATCGAATAATTAACGACCGTAAAATTTAACAACGTAACGATTGGTTACAATTCACATTTATTTCGCAAGGCATAATAATTCGCATTTATGTTATCACAATACAATAGTCATAATAATATCAGGCATAAATAATAGACGCACATATTACAAAAATAACATGTTGTTGTTTGTCTTGTTAAGGATTTAATGATTACAAAATACCTGGAATAAAACTAATAGAATTCAGAGAGTTACAATAAAATGTCTAACGAAATCATGCTCCATGCTGCGTAATGAGCGAAATGTTTAAATTATAGTATTTTTATTCAATTAATTTCGCAAATTGTTCAATATTATCATTATAATATGATATTTACCTTGTTGTTGCAAAAGCGATGCTAAGTTGCTGTGAGTGACAGCAAAATTAGGGAAGACCTCCAAAGCTTTCATGTACAGCTCAGTGGCTTCTTCAATTTTCCCCAGTTCTCTTTTAACGTTTCCGAGGTTATTAAGTGAATCGACATGCGAAGGGCAAAAATATAATGCTTTGCTGTAGCATTCTTCCGCTTCATTAACGAGGCCTTTCTCTTTGAGGGCGTTGGCAAGATTGCAGTAAGCGTCAGGGAAATTGGGATGTAATTCAATAGCTCGCCTGTATGTATCTATGGCCAAGTCTATGAAACCTTGTTTGTAATACAAACATGCCAAATTCCCGTGTATAATCCCATTGTTTGGAGTAAGCTTCAGCGATTGGAGATATACTGCTACCGCTCTGGAATTATAAACAAAATTCAATCGATTTGATGTGTTAACAATCAATCAGGTTTTGGCGTATGATTCAGAACGAGGTAGCAGTTTATTCGCGGAAAATTGTACGATTATTTTGCAAATGGTAATAAATTTATTCAACTAAAATGCTATCGGTATGCAATAAATTTCGTTCTCTATTGAGATAAACAAAGCAGGGGAAGTTATATTTTCTCCAAATGTTTTGTTGTTAATTATGATTTTGATAGCCTCATTTTTTATACTGTATATTTTATCCTACATGCATTATCTTTTATTTATTAAAATTTTCAAAACTAGATGCTTTAAATGATGAATTAATGTCTATATATCTATTTAATATAAATATCTATTAATATCTTATCTTAATATAGATATCTTTTAATAAATATCTATTTAAAGCAATCAAGCCTTTATTTGTTTTTAAATTACAATAAATTTGCGCCCAGCTTTTAAACAAAAAATACAATTTCATTAATTCGTTTCAAAGATATTTCTCATTAAAAAAGTAAAAAGAGATGTAAAATTAAAAAAAAAAACGGTTGCTAGACGGAATTCATTAAATTGTATGAACTTCTCCAGTTCAAATTTCCTGGAATTCGAACGTTTAAAAAGTTATCTAGAAACGCCGTATAAGCCGATTAAAAAAAGCCGTAATTGGTTGTATGCTATGTTACATTTTTAATGTAAAATAAAAATACGACTTATTTTGCTCTTAATCTTGTTGTTTACAAATCATTTCTAGCTATAAATATAATAGGTTATTTTATTTGACATCAGTTACTGCAAGTTGTTAACGCATCAATAGAAGATCGATAGCAAATATATTAGCACAAATACTTACATTTATCAATATTAAGATCGTAAAGATTTTATCTATCCATTATTACAAGTAAACGGTTTACGAAGCCTTTGTGTTTGGGGTGAAATGGCTCAATCCTCTCCTTTTTCGGGCACAAAATAAATTGGCGGTAAAATGGGGATCGAAATTTGACACTCTCCCGCTAAAAGATAAATACTTACAACAAATGTATATTTTACGTTCCAGGGATATCGTATTTATCGTTAGGAAAATTATGTAACTTGATTTACTTCTAGACCTACTTCTATAAAACGTAAAATACCGTATTTGCTTTCGGCTTTTATTCCAGCCACGGCCAAGTCGAAATATGTGAATGAATTTTTTTTCTTCTCTCTGAAAAGAGGTCAAGCTCGAACTCATTACCTGTATTCGACTTGAATTGGGAAGATAAATAGAATACATATATTTTCTAAATAATTTGAAAAAACTAATCTTTTTATGGCAAATTATAACTATATGAGATATATTTTTCAGTGTATGGCAATATTTGTTACCATTAATACATTTTGTTACCAAATGGGAAAATAATTACAGAATTTGTAATTATACGTCTATGTTATTAAAAAAATCATAAGCAGTGTCGGTATATAAGTAGGAGTATAATTAACCACATTGTGTACTGTTTCATATTTCGTACTGCAACTTTGTTTTAATTTACCACAATTAAATAGCTTTAAACCGCAAAGCTATCATCCACGGTTTCTGAGCGTTAACTCTGTGCCTCCAGTGAATAAGGGAATAACTCAAAAACAGCACTTTTCAGGAGAGACAAAAAACTATATATCAATACTAAATCTTTATTAATTCAAAATTTTAAGCTTGTATGGGTAAGATATGATGTTAGACTATATTTTTACATATGAACACATATTGTAACAACCCCATAAATATACTTTTTTCGTGTTTTTTTGTAGTTGTGGCCTTATGAACGAGTACTTCATGGAATAACTCAATGTATTCACATAATTTTTTTTTTACTCTTTGCAATATAACGACTTATGCCCTTATGCACTATGTTCATAATCGCACAACACGACTTATATTATTGCCAGTTTTGGTTTTATAGAAATGATGTGACTTATTATGCTTGAAATTTGTGTACTTTATGACTCAATTGAGACATTTTAGTGGAAAAACTATGCACGTAGCTTGAAAAACGAATGAAATCAACGGGTTTTTTTATCGTAATTAGATAATAAAAACAAAACAACATTTTGGTATTTATGCATTTAACCCTAGAAGTCCAATCTACGTAAATTTGACGTATGAACTCTTCTATATTTACCATGGAATCGCTGCAAAATCCAGAACCAACTTATTAGCCGTCGAGACCTAGCAGTACATAGTTGGCTCATCCAGGTAAATTCCGCCATTTGGTTGTAAAGAGGATGTTGTGCGTCATTTTGACGTAATTGGGCTTTTCGTAACTTTTAAAATTGTTTCAAATTTTTATTTTGTGATTTATTTGAATAATTTTTTTCCAAGTCACGTTTCACATGATATCTATAGTATTATACTATAGATTGTATTATACTATAGATAGTATTATACTATAGATTGAGTATAAAATGGGATCCAGACAACTTTTATACTAGGACGAAAAACCTTCAATTTTAGTAAATGACGATTATTGTCCTCCGCTGGATTTGGACTTCAAGCAAAGGGATTGGGTGGCTGAAGATGTTGTCCGGAGTAAAACTGAATATGTTATGGGGTTTTGTTACCCATGTATAATGAAAGTCGTAGCTATTGTAAAATAAACCTTTAATCGATCTTTCAATAATACAGTACTATGTTGTTAATGCTATACAATGTTTCACCAGATAATAAAATATAGACAATAAAAGTGGCAACGCCACAATGTCATGGTGGTATACATTGAGGATACAAGCACTATAAAGAGATAAGAGAAGCCCGAAAACCATATTCCTGTATGTTCAGTTAATACAGGAAAAGTTATAGTATATTTCTATATCATATAATATCAAAATAATGTAGATAAATAAAGAAAATACAATGAGCCGCAAAGATTTTATGAAAAAATTAAACACAGATTTGAAGATGCCTTGGATGCAAATACGACTTGTGGCACGCACTTTGAAGAGACTCTACGTGACAATAGCCCAATTTTTTCAAAATATGTGGTACCAGAGTATCCATAAAATGTTTACGAAAATGCAGGACCAAAGAAGTATCGATATTGCGGATTTTTTTCCTATAAAAAAGGCAAATTGCCAAAGCACAGTGGCTAAAACGCTATATGCGGAGAAAACAATATTCATAATTGTCAAGACTGGTTATAAATACTTTTTTTTATGCGACTATTATAGACTATAGTATTATTGTCTTGATTATTGTAGTAAGATAATTTTTTTAAAAAAAGATTAAAAACGAGTTATTTTTTAAAAACTTACCCAATTATAAGAAGAAAATATAAGTTTAACATTTTTGTTGGCTTTTTTTAGATGATGCAATTATCGTTCTGTATTTATATAAACAAAGAGTATAATATCATTAAATGCACTTAATGTGTTAACTGTATTTTTAATATCTATTGCAAAAAATAGTTAATTTCCATAGAAATATATTAGTATCCCAAGTTAACTGATAAATACCTTTTTTAAAAAATATAAAGATTTGTTGTTGCAGATTTATTGAAAAAAACGATTTAAAAATAATAAGGAATAGTGTGTGTTGTTTCCGTGCAGTATTCAATTAATAGACCAATAGCAACACGGCATTAATGCCAAACTGTCTCATGTCGTCACTTGAACCAATGACACTAAAAGAGTTGTTCCTTTATGCTCATGTTAGAAAAATGACACAAATGCGTTTAATACTAAAATAGTGTTAGGACTGATGGAACAAAATGAATTAAGTCTGTATTCAAAAAGTATAACTACACATACGTCTTTGTGTTCGTGGGTACTTTTGACTCGAGACGAATAGTTCCTTTGCGATTGTCTAAAATGATGGATAAGGTAACTTATACCGTTAATCACACCCTACTTATACCGTTTGGGTCATTCGAAAAAATGGGTTAGGACGCAGCTAGAGATATGACCTTTTGATATGTTGTGTATTTTGACGAGCTGAATCCAATGGTGCAATAAAAACCAAAGGGAATAACTCGTCTTACTCCCTTATTCACTGGAGGCACAGAACTATTTTCCACACATATGCAGTGATTTTCAATAATTAATACATCTTATATATAAAATTCTCCTGTCACAATGTTAGTCTGCATACTCCTCCGAAACGGTTGGACCGATTCTCATGAAATTTTCTGTGCATATCGGGTAAGTCTGAGAATCGGACAACATCTATTTTTCATATGTACCACGGGCGAAGCCGGGGCGGACCGCTAGTATTATTGTAGGGGCTTGTTATTTGCGGGTGTAATAAAAGTTGAATAACTACGCAAAGGTTATATTTCGTTAACTACATATATTTACTCGGTATGTAATTAATATTCGACCTAATGCGACCAACCCGCGTCCCGACAAGCCCTTAACTGTTCATGCATAGCGCACGAACTGTTTATATACGAGTTACCGTGTGAACCTATGGTGGGAACTTTCTTAGTAGGTACTACACTTGAAATATTTCGGTAACTCGTAAATTGGCTTGTCGTCGCTACATCATTCCCCCCTTAAAATAAAAAGGGTATACAAGTAAAAAAATCTTACAATAAAATTAAACAATAAACAAAGGGGTATATATAAAGTGTCGCTATATAAGGTTACAAAATGTTTACAATATAAAGTATAAAAAATGTTCACAATATAAATCAATCATAACGTATACAAGTGGTTCAAAGTTAACACCTAATTTCGTTAAACTATTTATGTTATTATAAAAACTTGGTTGGGTCTTCTAAGTGGCATGCGATAATTGTTACACGTCATCTAACACTTGGTAACATTAACATTTCAAATCCCAATACGTTCTTTACACTTGTATCGTTTAATATTACAAAGGCTACTACTAAACACTCAAAAGCCATAAATCAAAAGTGCTTAAATTTCTAAGTAGTAAACATTTCAATCAAAACTCAACACAAACATAAATTTGAAATACCATACTTAAAACGTTAAACAATGAACAAAAAACTCGTTTCAAATTTCATAAGTGCTATTATTTATTAAATACGATGTGTTGATTACTAAGTATTTATTATACATTTCTATGAAGTCTTATGAATACTTATAATCATCGTAATTCTAATAAATTTAAAATAGTTGAAACAATTACAAATACAATACTATTACCTAAATCGTACTGGTAATCGTATAGCTCTTCCACTACGCGTGGTATGTGTATTAGGCAATTTATTTGGAATTTGTAACGGAACCTTAGTATCTGCCCCAGATATCGTATCACTATCATCATTCAAATAATATGCAGGTTTTAGACGGTCTACAGATATTCTAACTTTCCTGCCAGTCATTTGAATGTAAAATACCTTTTCCTCTCGACTCAACACACGATAAGGACCGTCGTATGTTGGTTATAAAGGCTTACGTACTGCGTCGTTTCTTACGAAAACATAATCGCACTTTTCTAAATCGGGGTGTATAAATATGTTCCGTCTTTCATTCTGCCTAATAGCTACTGACTGATATATCCTAATAGAGTCTCGTAATTTACTTGCATACTCAAGACTGCTATTTATTTCTAAACTCGATTTTTTATCGTAATAATCACCTGGTAATCGTAAAGTTGTTCCGTACGTTATTTCTGCTGCGCTTATGCCGGTATCACTTCTTACTGCTGTTCTAAGTCCTAGCAACACAGTTGGTAATTCCGTAACCCAAGATGATGATATTATATTGCATAAGCGAGCCGTTAATGCCGCTTTAAGCGACCTATGCCAACGCTCTATCGCCCCGTTACTCTGTGGGTGGTAAGGTGTCGTACGCAACTTATTAATACCTAATAACTTCATTAGTGTAGCAAATAATTGACTTTCGAATTGGCGTCCTTGATCGCTTGTTAGCCTTTTTCGGACAACCAAAACGAGAGATCCATCCTTCATATATTACACGCGAAATCGTTTCAGCAGTTATATCTCTCGTAGGAAAACATTCTGACCATCGCGTCCCCCTGTCACTATGGTTAGGCAATACGTCCTAAAACCTTCGGGTGAAGTGGGTAAAGGTCCAATTAAATCAACATGAATATGTTCAAACCTATCGCACTGCAGAAACGATCCTAAACCTGACATTGTATGTCGATTAAACTTCGATCGTTGACATTCAATGCTTGTTTTAACTTTTAACCCATTGGCCAACGTGACGAATCATATTTGGCCAATAAAAACGATTTTGAATCAATTTTCGTGTAGTCCTTATTCCGGGATGACATAAATTATGTACACTATCAAAAGCAATACGTCGAAATTTATCAGTCAAATAGGGTCTAATTTTATCATTATCTAAATTACAATAAATAAATGTACCGCTTTCAGGTAACATTTTTTTCTTTGACCTATTATTAACGTCTTTCGAATTAGATAATTTTAACATAAAATAATCTTGTTGTTGATCCTTAGCAAGTTCTGCGTAATTTATTACAGTGGGACAACTTATTGTTGCGACTCGTGATAACAAATCTGCAACGACATTATCTTGCCCACTAACGTCTCAAATCCGTTGTGAACTCACTAATGAATATCAAGTGTCGTGTACGTCTGGGTAACTCTTTCTCGCTATTTACTTTAGAAAATGCATAAATTAACGGTTTGTGATCCGTATACACCGCTAACTGTCATCCTTCGACCATATTCCGAAAATGACGAATAGCCAAGTAAATTGCTAATAACTCCCTATATACGTACTATACTTGCGTTCAATCTTAGATAGATTCTTAGAAAAATAACCGACATGAGTATCCGATGCGTCCGTCATAAGTGCGAGCGATGCATCGGCCCTAGGGTGCTAAAAAAAATCTGCACTTTATAAACAAAAACATTGGCGATAATAAATAACCATTTATACGGTCGCCGTAAACTAAGATCTAAAGTCATTAACTTAGTACCAAATGTCTTAATTACACTAAACTACACTTTATAATCACTACACAGTACACTCACTCGCGGATTGGTTATTTTTCGACACTGGTAAAACTGAAACATTAGCGCCGGTGTCCACCAAAAAATTAAGATTACTTTTTCTATCTCTTATATACAGGCGTTTATTTACGGTGGAACAGACATCCGCCTCTGTCTGTACCGTATTTAGTTTTTTTGTTGGCTCTCCTGCTGCTTCTGCCACGCACAAGGTTGAATGCACTTGCTGGCGTTGTGCTTATAGCGGTAATGGTAATAACATATCCAATTGACACAGTGAGAGAGCATCTGCGCGAGAGCATTTTCACTCTCGTCCGCTCTAATTGGAACTGCCGGATTCATTTTGAATTAAATTTTAAACAAACGATATCTATGCAATTCACTAATATAATATTCACTTTTCGTCGGGAGTCACCAATGTAGGGGCTTGTTATTTGCGGGTGTAATAAAAGTTGAATAACTACGCAAAGGTTATATTTCGTTAACTACATATATTTACTCGGTATGTAATTAATATTCGACCTAATGCGACCAACCCGCGTCCCGACAAGCCCTTAACTGTTCATGCATAGCGCACGAACTGTTTATATACGAGTTACCGTGTGAACCTATGGTGGGAACTTTCTTAGTAGGTACTACACTTGAAATATTTCGGTAACTCGTAAATTGGCTTGTCGTCGCTACATTATTATATACTTTTTGGTCAAAATAATTATATCGCATACAGCCGTTTAAAAAAGTGCTTTAAAGCATATTTTGTTATTTTAACAGATTGTTTCCAGCAAATAATGTTATGTTATGAAGTTATTTCTATAAGTTCGAACGATCACCCTATTTTTAGGCAAAATCTGCATAATATTATGAAACCACCGTGCCGTATAAAACTCAATCTCAAACTCAAACATATTTTATTCATCCACTTCTTATTTAGGAAGCACTTTTGAATCGCACCGGCCTACATGCAACGTAACCTACATGTACTAGGTATATTCATCATCATCAGCCCATATACGTTTCCACTGCTGGGCCTCCTATGAGGGTACAGGCCATAATCCACTACGCTGGCCAAGTGCGGGTTGGTAGATGTCATATTTCATCGAAATTTTGAATCTTCGAAATGTCGGTTTCCTAACGATGTTTTCCTTCTCCATTTAGCAGTGGTGATGTTGTAACATGCAGAGATAAATTGAAAAGCCAATTTATTTTCTGAATGCTCGCCTGGTCTCGAATCCCCGACTTATTGATTTGAAGTCCGAGGTCCTCACCACTGAGCCACCACTTTTTACTAGGTAGATTTAAAAAAGAGCATGTGTGCACACGTGTTAGAAATGAACTTTCTTGGCAAAATTCAAAGATACCAAAATCGTCACCTTATTCCATGACGGCATTGCCAAATGGTCGCCTTACTCCGTGAGGGCTTTGCCATGACGCGACCTTGAAATTTTACTCTCAACTAAAGTAGTTTCACTTAAAAATATATATATTACTAGCGGTCCGCCCCGGCTTCGTCCGTGGTACATATGAAAAATAGATGTTGGCCGATTCTCAGACTTACCCGATATGCACAGAAAATTTCATGAGAATCGGTCCACCCGTTTCGGAGGAGTATGCAGACTAACATTGTGACACGAGAATTTTATATATATGATATACCTACGTAAAATCCAACAAGAGGAGGTAAACCAGTCACAAACTATGATCGTACCCTGAGATTTATGAAAGCCTGACTCGATAGTTATCGTTTCTCACTTTCGCACAAGGACCGCGATATAAAAAGGAAAATTCCCGAGTATGGAGAATTTTTGAATAACACCTCAATTTGTACATAAATTTACTTTGACGAACTGCAGACTCTGATTCTGTGATAAATAGATTTTCATTTTTTACGGTGTCCAAATTTTATTCGTGTTTATGAAAAATGTGTTTGAATAACACGTATATTCTCCTTTGTGAGGATTTTGACCGATAGCAAAACATTATCAATTTTATTTTTGTATCTTTGTTTTGTCCGTCTTGTAATAATTTTGGATCAGAAAAAGAAATAATTTTTAACATTGAAAAATTTACTTCTCACCATACAACATCAATCATAGATTTCAGTGTAAGTTTGTGAGGGTGGACGTTTGTGATTCCTTCACACAAAAACGACAGATCGGATCTGGATAAAACTTCGCACAGAGATAGATTACAGTCTACAGTACCTATGCGAAGTATGTAAAGATGAATGTTTGTGACTCCTTCACGCAAAAACGACCGATCCGATATGAATAAAATTTCGCACAGAGATGACACCACAGCTTCTTTTTTCACGAATAAAGCTGCAGCTGATAATCAGATACATTGAAACATATAGATGCAAATACATAAACTTTGTGACATTCACGTAGTTCAAGGTTGCTACAGTCAATTGTTAATATGTCGCGAATTCTCATGATTGGTATTACTTATTCATGATCCGGCTGTGTACTAGCATTCTGCCTGAGGGACTTCTGCGATGACGTTAAAAATTTCGCTTCAAACGTTTTATAAGCAATATTTAAAATTGCAATATGAATTTGCTTGCCATTATAATAACTGTTTTCCTTGTGAAACTGAGTTTTTGGTTTTATTTGAAATTATTAACAATAACATAGGTTTGGACACCTTTTATGAAAATGATAATAAAATACCGAATTATCTTTTGTAGTGTATATCGTACATACGTCTACGTACGTCTTATACAATTAAACTTTATGCAATATTTGCAAAATATCAGAAGTTTTCAGAAAACATAACGACTATTATAGTTCGGACACACACAGAATAGCGTATGTTCTCTAGTATAGTTAGAAATATATAGCGTAATAGTACAGTAGGTAAACGGAATATCTGCATCTACCTGAGGCTATACTAATTACGAACGCATTGAACTTGTACACGGATATGTTACTAACGATCTACATATCGTATTACTTCCCTATTATAGTCTGTATCATAATTTCCTTTATCATTTCACACCTATAAAGGTGGGTCCACATTTGATCATTTTCGAGTATCAGATCTCCGTCGCGTAGCATGTTTGCTATTGTGGACGCAAAATGGTCGCGATCCGCGTTTATGTAGTACTAATAATAATGTATAATCTAATGTCGTGAGATACTGTATGGTCAAAATGGACGTCCACACTTAGGATCGATACGGTACGCCTGATACGGATACGATTACTTGATGATACATGTGAACCTACCTTTATAGAACAATCTAGATAGAATAATAGCGCTCCAAGACTGATACATCGAAATTTAGCTAATTAGCAAATTATTTGTCTCTTTTGCTCACGATAGTTGAATCATGCCATCTTACTTTGACGTCTAATCATGTGTGCGTTACAATGCCGTTTTTGAAGATCGAATTTTGTATTGGTCAATCCACAGGTTAATCTCATTTTTACTTATAATATCATGGAATAGAACTAACAAAGATCCCTATAATTTACCAACGTGAAGTATCTCTCGGTTCCAATTATATTTATTTGTCGTAAATCGAGCTTTGGAATATAAATTATTATGATAAAACTTTATCAGTCGAAGCCAGAGACAGCCCTTGTTTATCTAGCCACCTTTATTGAAAATAAGACTGTGATGTAAGATTCAGATATTCTAATACAGACGTATTTTAAATTATTTCTCATTATAGATTCATATCTTTAAACTAGCTGTGCCCCACGATTTTACCCGCGTTGCTCTACTATTGTTTGCCTTAGCGTAATGATATGGTATAGCCTATATATAGCCTTCCTCGATAAATGGGCTATCTAACATCGAAAGAATTTTTCAAATCTGACCAGTAGTTCGTGAGATTAGCGCGTTCAAACAAACAAACTCTTCAGCTTTATAATATTAGTATAGATTAAAATGTTATGTTTCTTTTATCTCATAAATATCGTATATTTTTTCCATCTCATTTCCTGATATTTGTATGGAGTCAATCATGAAGTATCGAAATTCTGTTATTTACTTTGAAAAATATATTCGGGTAGAAATTAATCAAATAAGTAATTGAAAATGTTTTATAAGTTTCGATCTGATCGAAGTATTTAATATTAATATAAATTTTCACTTTGACCTATAGGTATTATAAGAATTTAAAGTGTACTGAGGTGAAAAATACACGATAAATCTTTATAATATACTTGCTTTTATAATTTTCTACGTCAACATCCATACCAATATTATAAATGCGAAAGTAACTCTGTCTGTCTGTGTGTTACTCAATCACGCCTAAACTACTGAACCATTTTTTCATGAAATTTGGTATGGAGATATTTTGATACCCGAGAAAAGACATAGGCTACTTTTTATCCCAGGAAAATTACGCAATCCCGGAATTCCCACGGGAACGGTAACTATGCGGGTTTTTCTTTGACTGCGCGGGCGAAGCCGCGGGCGGAAACCAATTTGAGTATAAAATATTAATACGCGTATAGATTAATTGCTACGTTATACCATTTTTGAATTATTTTCATATTATATATTATTATATGGTGTAAGTAATTTTAATTACTTTGAAGTCTATTTATAAAAAAATATATTTGCCTCATACCAGAATCAGAATTGATTATTACAATAATACCTATTATCCTACTGATATTATTTATGTAAAAGTTGGTGAGGATGAATGTGTGTATGTTTGTTAATCTATATTATTGCTGCACAGATTTGGACGAATATTTTACAGAAATTATACATCAGCATAACACATGAGCTATAGAAATACTTGTTCATATTACAGCAAACTTTTACTAAATGCTTTAAATTTTCCATATTTTCTTGATAAGTTTCATAAAATTTAAAACAAAAATATCTATAAGTACATATAATAAATCTGTAGAAGGGTCCATTCTGTACATTGATACTTAATATTGAAAAAATAAATAGCAGGGGGTGTTACTGGATCGATACCAAACCCAAATATGTGATTAAAAAATTTTTTGTCTGTCTGTATGTGAAGGTATCACGTAAAAACTAACGGTTCGATTTCGATGAAACTTTGTATAATTATACCTTATTATCCTGGGCATAAAATAAGATACCTTTTCTTGGAAAAATACTTAGAAAAAAAAAATTCTTAATTTTTCCGCGCGGACAGAGTCGCGGGCGGAAGCTAGTTGTTATATATTTCTCTAGTCGTCTAATATAAATTCTCAGGGGTTCTTAACTTTCTATTGTGAAGTAGAAGTAAAATATCTGCGAAGTTTTCAATGTATTCATTATGTTAGGGGTAGTTTTTTATACAAAGAAATATAATATTTACATTTATTATTAAAACTTTTAAATTGAAATAATTACTTATATTAATTTCACATTTACGTAAAAAACGTTACGTCTAGCTTTCGGCTCCAGTTTCGCCCGCGTATTAAAATAATATTTCCATAGCAATAAGACCTTACACCCAGGTAATATAATGACATTAGAGAATGCTCTAGACTACTATCTCCATAAAAAATGAATATAAAAGGGGTTTTTTTTTACGTAGCGACGTGAAGACAAACAAATGAACTCTATCGTATTTATTATATTAGGAACTAGCTGCGCCCTGCGATTTCACCCGCGTGGCTCCGCTCTTGTTCGTCTTAGCGTGATGATATATACCTTACAGTCTTCCTCAATAAATGGGCTATCTAACACTGAAATAATTTTTCAAATCGGGCCAGAAGTTCCTGAGATTAGCGCGTTCAAACAAACAAACTCTTCAGCTTTATAATATTAGTAGCAATAATTTCATATTTTACAATTTTAATAAATATTCCTATAGCTCATGGCTTTATTTCCAAAGATTGATAAGGTCTAGGTCGAGGTTGATAAAATCGAGGGATTACCCTCGAGTGTCAAAAAGTAAGGTAGGACCGTAGGAAAACCTTTTCACCTTTAAATAATAATCCGAGTTGATTCCATCTTAACCTTTATAAATTTGCAACAACTACTAACTATAAGTACCGAATTGTTTTGATATATATCTCTTTTACGAGAACTAAATATACGAATATTTAATGATTTTGTTCTCAGTTTATATCGCTTATGAAATCATTACATTCATTTTAAAATAGTTTAAAAGAAATATATTTCCGTTGAATGTAATATTGATTTTTATACGTATTACCTTGACATTCAGTTTTACAATTTTGTAAAAAAGTGTTACAAAATTTCTGAAACGTGTTTATTATTTTTGCAATTCATCTGCCAAATATTTATCTTAGATCTTAGACATATCTTTTAATAAGTATATTGAGTAGTACTAAATAAAGTTGCCTGAAAAACTTATATTCGTTTTCATCCAAATTCCCTTGCTAGTTAAAATTCATTTTATTGCGAAGTAACACATATAAAATGTAAATAATATTATTTTTAATTTTGCAAAACAACCATTTTGTAAAATAATGATGAGAAATAAATAACGACAGTGACAAGTAAAAACGATTAGCTTTAAAGGTTTTTTAACGATCTTGCTCTTGAAATGATATTATATTTGCTACGGAAAAATAAACAGAAGTTTTAGAATATTTTATAATTTCGATAGATCGATTGGATAATAACATAGCAATTATTTGTCCGTTGCATTCTTGATAGCCATCACCTGTTATGGTCACATATTTTATTCATACAAACTTGTACGGTATTTAGCCACGGTTTAAATACAGTTTCAGGAAAACATGGATCGATACAATAAATTAAGCGTCTACTTATTTATTTTGTTGTACAAACAATGCTTTTTTTTATCAACGGGTTTAAACTTCGTGTTCGTAATTCGTATTAAATACTAAAGGCCACTTTCTGAATTGAGAATTGTTTTGTTAAAGATTTGAGAATTTGAGAGCAGCATTAAACTACGGTTTCAGACTTATTTACATCAAATACTCAATCCAAAAACCGGCTGCTAAGTCCTTAAAAATGATTATCATCTCTATCCGGAAGTATATAACTTATTTGATTTGATTGAGATTGTGATCGTTTAACAGCGCTCTAATACAAAAAAACAACAACAAATAATAGACTAAATTTCCCCGAAAAATCAATAGACAATTGAGATATATTTGCCGACAAAACTACCATACCTACCTTTTAATTTTATTCTTAATCCAGTCGACGCAACCATTCGAAAAGTCCGTCGCTTGGGACGCGAGTTTCGGCGGCGCGATGTTGATGACCGTGTACACGACGACGCATTGGTAATCCATAACACGGTCATGTCCCCAGTGCCCGCTTACATCGACTGCACGCGCCCGCGCAGTGCCAACGACGACGCAAGCGCCGACCTTCAGCCGCGCGCGCTAACCGCGGGAATTCGAATCATGGGACTGGATCAATCAAATTTGTCTTGAAAATACGCCATTTTTAGGAATAGTGAATTTGAAAATTCGTTTTTTTGTGTGATTTAATTACTATTTTAGGATTATCTAAACGTGAATATTAAATAAGATAAATTCTGCTAATATAAAAGTTCAAGCTAATATAAAAATTCTAATTCAAAATTAAACACAAGCCCGCCATTGTCTGGGGATGCGTACGTCATTAATGTTCTAAAACTTATGCGAAATTCAAATATTAGTTTGAAATTTAAAAAGAGCTTCAGCCGCTCGAGCCATTTAAATTTTATGCTGTCACAACGTGGAAGACATGATGTATTTCAATCATGTAGGTACGCTGTAAAACTTTTAAACAGTCGTCAAATGTTTACGTGTTAATAAAAGCGTGTTCGCGAATATCGATTGTGAGTGAAAGCGGCTAGACGCGGCGGGCGCTGGGCACGACTGCTGCTGGTTCCGAACGCTACGAGCTTTCAGAAATCCCTCTAAGTGTACTTCCCTTCACGACTGTTATACTCTGCGCAACCGTCGAGAATAATAAATTTATACTCTCCACCTTTCGAATAAGACGCACTTTTGCACAAACCACTAAATTATTAAAATTGTAAGTCCAATGTTAAAATCAGATTTGAAACTGCTGAAATTGCAACATACTAATAGTCGTAGTGCTCATTGAGGCGACGAATTCGCTTATACATCGTGTTAAATTAAACGTATAATTATTATTATTAAGGAAACTATAACATTAAATTTTAATTGATTATTAAGCTGTCTATAAATAGAAGCATGAAGGCGTTTTTATAGAAATTTTATGGAAAGGTTTCGGGAGTTTAGGAAAATTTATAAATAAATTAATTTAAGGGATATTGTTTTGATATTCTTGTTATTTATAAAGTCTTTAGTAATACTGTGTAGTTTATTACTCTTTACAATTCGAACTAAATAGTTTAGTAATTTAGTACTAACGAGGTATTACAGCATGCCTTTACAGACTCTGAACTCTATCATCAAGATTCTAGTGTCTGATGCATACAACTCAAAGCTATTAGGGTATATGCCATAGTATATAATGCTTTGATTACGTAATGCCGTCTATGTAATTTTAGAAGCGCGTGATACAATTACTGTCAATAAAGGTACAATACCTGATACAATTTACTTTGAATCCAAATATAGAACAAGGGGATTTCCATCTATTTTTCTAATGTCTATTTTCTGAGAATTCTTCGCTTTGCTGAAATGCAAGTTCAATATTGAAATCGACATTCTCAACAAGATCTCAACAAAAATCATTCATTCATAACAGTACGGTGAAATATAAAAACATAAAATACAGTTGATATAATAGCTTGCAACGCTCTGGGTATAGTGCTTCAAGTGGCAGGTTAAATAATGAATGTACCTAGCAGTCTCAGTTTGTTTCTCACGTATCTACAATGTAACAGAAGAAAATACTATGCAATGTATCAAAGTTTACAAGGATTATGAACGTTCCAGTTCGGAGTCCAGGCGCGGCCATTTTGAACTCATGGCACAAATAATCTTAAATATTGTAATAAACTAAAAATGACGGTTTAATGATAGAGTCAACTGAATATAAAAAACTAATATTTTAACAATTTTTAGTATTCGAAAGGTATAATTTAATTAGATAAACTTATTTAATTATTGTATTGTCATCCATACTTGATAAGTGTACAAAGTTTGAGTTAAATCTATTCGTTAAAGACGGTCAGATTCGAATCTAAAAGAGCCAGTTACAGTTACGAGCTTAACATACAGGCGCAGCAAATATAAGTGTGTGAAAAGGTTGGGCATACAATTATATGCCCAACCTTTTCACACACTTATATTGTTATTACATAGTCGTTATTACAACAATTAATTAGTTTCAGCATGAAATTACACACGTGTAAAAGCATTGTTCAAAGAGCATGTCCATACGATTGCTTTGACAAGTGACAAAGGTAACTCCTGATGACCCACTGACCTACTAAACGTTAACCAAACCATGGAATTGTTGCTTTAAATTTATAATGGATTCGGTTACATGTAACGAGGGGTTTGTCTTCGGTTTAACGACGCTCAAGTGCGATTATTGTATTGTTATTCTATCTTAATTAGAGATATTCTGTTATTAATAATTACGCATTAGGAACGTATGAGACTAATGACTATTTTTTCTTGTTATTTGGATCCAATTACTATACTACTATTTGCTTGTATTATTAATAATTAGTGCTGGTAAAAATAGCTTTTCGATGAACAGTAAAATAAATCCAATCAATCCAATATGTACACACTATTAATAAATAAGTTTAAAAAAAACTTTGACCTTTTGCTACGAAACATTTTAAAGGAAAAGTCGTTTATTGGTAGACACGTGCCGATAGGGAAGAAATCAAATTATGCGCTGATGCAAATGGAATCATGGACTAAAACATCTACCGTGTTTTGAAGAGCATATTTTGCTGGCATCGAAATCCAATAATTTTAGGTATACGCTTTGATACAGTTTACTTTGAAGTGACACGGATTTCATGGTATTGACTTTGTGCGAAAATGTAAACTGATCCGGTGTAATTCGCCTCAAATTGGATATCTATAAACGGTTCACCAAATGCGTTATTTATACTAGAACAAATTGTATGTTATATAATTTAAAGCGTTTGGAGTAAAGCATTTCCATCTCTTTCAATAATTTTTCCTTTCTCTAATGTGATTCGTACACAGTTAGGTAACCCGTTCAGTTTTTCGCATATTTACAACTTTTATAAAAGTAGCAATAAAAAATATACATACCAAAAATATTCCGAGAAAGGCTGTAAACCAATTGTGTAATTCAGACCATAAAATATGCTAAAATGGAAATTAAAAATCCCATAAAACTTACGGTATTGCAGCACGATTTGAATACAGATGAAAAGTTTAGTATAATCGGTGTTTGAGAGGAAGATTAAACTCTATTCAAACTCCAAGAGATCGAAACTTGCGTGGGTTTAGCATCCCTTTTGTGTTTGACTAAGTGAACTTCCCTTGTGATGCATCTGATGCATATTTCCGTAACTTTATAATGTACGTTTTTCATTTGTTCTAATTAGTTTTACATTCAATATCAAATAGAATAAATCATAAAGGCTAAGAGTGAGGCTTCGTGCTATATCGGGAGGCTGCCGCCAAACTATTAGTAGATTACTTAGGTACACATTCTTCTTCTTATTTAAGACGTCTGCTATGAAACAATCTAATGTATGCACAGACGTCAAGAAGAAGACGAAGTCTTAAATATAATGTGGAAATATGTATATAAAAATATAGTCATCTTATAATTTCTGTTTTAAAGAACTAAAGCTTCGTACTTGTAAGGCCCGAGGGACTTACAGAAATTATTATCTGTAGAGGAAATTTTTCTATTAAACTAGTTGCAATCTACAATCATATTTTTTCCAATACTTGCTAAGAGTACACGTGTGTGATTTTTCTCAATGAAAGAGCGCTATATTAGTTGAAGTTTCATAATGTTATTCAGTATTAATTATTCAATAACATCGAAAGGGCTGAATATCTCATTATTCATGAATGTTGATCGATAGAGGGTTTCGAGCATACGTTTGTTTGGTTCCTTTAAAGGTTAATGCGTATTTCAGATTTGTCTGTGAATGAGAAAGTATTCGCTTTGTTCATTTATAAATATTGAAGTATTGTGATTTAGGAATAAAAAAGCTTTTATTATATAATTCAGTCTTTGTTTTACGTAATGTAAAGCTAGGATGGAATTTTATTTTTATTATAATACTAGCTGCTCCGCGCGGTTTCACCCCCGTGGCTCCACCCCTGTTGGTCGTAGCGTGATGATATATAGCCTATAACCTTCCTCGATAAATGGGCTATCTAACACCGAAAGAATTTTTCAAATCGGACCAGTAGTTCCCGAGATTAGCGCGTTCAAACAAACGAACAAACAAACAAACTCTTCAGCTTTATAATATTAGTATAGATTATTTTTAAACCCTGTGTGTGACAATAATGTGTTCAGATGATGATGTAGATGATGTAGATGTTACATATACTTATATATGCCGTCCAATAGAAAAGGGAGCCAACTTCTTATTTAGTGCCTTGTAGCTATGTATGATTATTATAAACTTGATACGGGACTTGGATCAGAGATATAAATAACTTTCCATACTTATGGTAAGCAAGGATGATTTATTATCATTTATTGGATTTAACTTTTCGTGTTTTTTATTTCATGAACAAGACCAACACAAATATTATAACAGTGTGATTTTTTCCACAAATATTCTTCAATGTAATCCTAAGTCCATGGTTTTTAATCCGCTTTGCGAAACGAATTTTTCGGGGCGGTAAATAAATCCATGCACTCAATTCGAATCTAACAAGATTTTTTGTGTTTTCGGTTTTAGTTTGCCAAAAGCGAGGATTTTGTCTGTCTAGGATAAGCTTGGTTGTATACAAACTTTTTCAACTATGTATTGTTTTTATGAATTCAGTATAAGGTTTTAGTGGTACCTACTAGGAATTTTTAACCGACTTTAAAAAAGGAGGAGGTTCTCAATTAGACCGTATAATACCACCGACTTCAAAGCTATTTAGTAAAAAGCACATCTAAATAACATGTAGTAATTAATAGTATCAAATCTTTTTTATTTTTTACTTTTCTGGTTTTTTTAACGTACATAGTTATTTTTTATTTTGTTTTAATTGTTGCAGTCCAGAAGTCGTCGTTTGCACTAATATTGATTAAACTTTCTTAAGCTTACCTAAATGGGTCAAGACTAGAGCTAAAAATATAGGACTTAAAATGATTTATAATTTCCAACCTACACAACGAATACTAAAATATGAACAATGTATTCACGGAATCATAAAAGACTTCCAATAACAAGAATATATTATACTAGAGGTCCGACCCGGCTTCGCCCGTGGTACATTTTTCGCAATAAAAGGTAGCCTATGTCCTTTCTCGGGTATCAAAATATCTCCGTACCAAATTTCATGCAAATTGGTTCAGTAGTTTAGCCGTGATTGAGTAACAGACAGACAGACAGAGTTACTTTCGCATTTATAATATTAAGAGGGCGTATAAAGCCAGATAATTCTACGATTAAGCCCCGCACATTACGCGCCATGCCGCGCGCCCTCACAATACCCTCATACACCCGGCTCATCCAACGTACGTAAAGTTCATCGCACGCTAAATTATACACAATATTCTTCGCTCGTTCAACGCGTATTTTCGGTAGTTAGTAGGTATGTTGTCTAAAATAATTGTATAAAACAGTGAAGTTGAAATCATCACAAATTATGTAATATGTCTTTTTATTATTATTTGTTTATAATTATTAATGATAATCTATACATATTATAAAACAATAAAAAAAGTAAAAACTGTCTGTATGTAATATATAAAAAAAAACAATATTAGGGAAACAGTATAGAGCACGAATCCGTAAAAAAAGTCTGTCGAAATAGCGAGTATAGATACTATTTTTAAATAAACATACGCAGTCGACGACACACATTCCTCCAGAACTTTATTTTGATTAATTTGGTTATAGTCCATTGAATGAGTCAAGGGGGGTCTAGAGTGCGTGAGTTAGTAACGTAAGATGTTTCTTCGGAAACATGTCAGAGTCCCTAGGTAATAAACATACTAAAACCCCGGGCCACTAGGAGGAGCCCCGGAGTGGGGGGAGGGGGGAAATGGGTCCATTTTTTTCATTTTTCGCTTAAATCTCAAAAACGGTACATGTTAGAGAAAAACTTTCAAGGAAAAGTTGAAAGGCCATAAAATTATCTACAAGTTGTACCTGAATCATTTTTTCCTATATCCTACCGTTTCTGAGTTATACGCAGTAAAACATGATTTTGGCTCAAACAATTTCAACATCAATCGATCAAAAAATATTTCTTTCTTCCAAAAAACTCAAATGTGCAACTTGTGACCAGTACTGATAGATTGCTCTTAATTAGGTCTATAATTGGTAAAATAAACACATTCCTCCATGGAAGCCTTTAGGAGGAATCGATTGTCAAAATATTATATTAGGGCAGTTTGAGTTACTGAACTTGATCTTTTTATTTTTTTCTTCCAAAAAACTCAAAAGTGCAACTTGTGACCGGTACAGATAGATTGCTCATAATTAGGTCTATCATTGATAAAAATACCAGATTCCACCATGGAGGCGTTTACGGGGAATTGAATTTTATTAGGGTAGTTAGTTAAAAAGTTCATGTATCGTAACTACCCTAATAAAATTCAATACCTCCTAAAGGCCTCCATGGTGGAATCTGGTATTTTTATCAATGATAGACCCAATTATGAGCAATCTATCTGTACCGGTCACAAGTTGCACTTATGAGTTTTTTGGAAGAAAAAAATAAAAAGATCAAGTTCAGTAACTCAAACTACCATAATATAATATTTTGACAATCGATTCCTCCTAAAGGCTTCCATGGAGGAATGTGTTTATTTTACCAATTATAGACCTAATTTAGAGCAATCTATCAGTACCGGTCACAAGTAGCACTTTTGAGTTTTTTGGAAGAAAGAAATATTTTTTGATCGATTGATGTGGAAATTGTTTGAGCCAAAATCATGTTTTACTGCGTATAACTCAGAAACGGTAGGATATAGGAAAAAATGATTCAGGTACAACTTGTAGATAATTTTATGGCCTTTCAACTTTTCCTTGAAAGTTTTTCTCTAACATGTACCGTTTTTGAGATTTAAGCGAAAAATGAAAAAATGGACCCATTTTCCCCCTCCCCCCACTCCGGGGCTCCTCCTAGTGGCCCGGGGTTTTAGTATGTTTATTACCTAGGGACTCTTGACATGTTTCCGAAGAAACATCTTACGTTACTAACTCACGCACTCTAGAACTTTTTATTCAATGGACTATTAGATTGTACGACATTTTTCGACTCAGCAATTATTCTAAAAATAAAAATAAAAATTATCCTTTATAAAATATTACAAAGTTCTTCGAAATTTACGTATTATTTTATCGAGAGCTGGTAACTTTAGCAGGTACCTTTCTGGAGTATTTTTTTCTGCGTGGCAATAGTCAGTAGACACAGGTTGAGAGTGAGGGTCCACATTTTCCAAATTTAAAATTGTTCTGTGAAATTAGTAAATTATTTATTTTTATTTAAATTCTTTATTTAACACACACAAAAAAAAAAAGAATATACACAAAAATAAAAGAACAAAAAAAGAAAATCATATTAACATGTTAAATAGGCGGCCTTATCGCTATAAGCGATCTCTTCCAGGCAACCTTTGGATAGGATATGTCATACGAATTAGAATTAGATGGGTGGTGTTTGATTTAAAAGAGAAAAAAAAAATCATGATAATAATAATAAAAAATATGTACATACATATACATATATATATATATATATATATTAAAATAGATACCAATACTATAAATACATGCTATAAATACACATACATACATATATACTTACATACATACATACATGATACATAATACATAACTATGTATAAATAAAAATATTACAGCTCGTTGAAGAAATGGTTAAAAATTAGTTTTTTAAATATGTGCAGAGATTTAGCGCGACGTATGGTTATCGGAAGTGCATTCCACAGGAGTATGGCTTGAACATGGAACGAATTATGATAAAATTTGGTCTTGTGAGGTGGAATTTTTAAAAGTACATTTTCAGAGCATCGAAGGTTGAAATCCGTACTCTCGCGAAATTGGAATTTTTCCTTAAGGTAACTGGGAGTATTAGGATGGAACAGGACACGGTATAGGAGTTGGAGAAGGTGGGAGTTCCGACGCTGACGTATTGGTAACCACTTGAGCTTTTTCCTGTATTGAGAGACGTGGTCATACTTGCGCAAGCCAAATATGAAGCGTATGCAAACATTTTGGAGTCGCTCAAGTTTGTCCAACTGGATTTCGGTCAGGTCGGGATAACAGGCATCGGCATAATCCAGGATGGGAAGGAGAAGGGACTGTGCAAGAGAAGTTCTGGTGGAAATGGGCAAGAAGTTACGAATTCTCATGAGTGAATGAGATGAGGCAAAGATTTTTTTATTTAACTCATTGATTTGTGGTTGCCAAGATAACGTCCGATCAATGGTGACGCCTAAGCTTTTGATGCTATCACTGAATGGTATGATGTTACCGTCTACAGTAATAGGGGGTAAACTAGACCATCCTATCCTTGATATGAAAGAAGAGCTGCCAATGAGAATCGTTTTAGTCTTAGAAGGATTAACAACTAAGCCATGTGCTTTACTCCAATTCATAATCAAGGATAGGTCGTTATTTGTAGTAGCTATGGCAGACGGTAAATTTCGGTACTTACATACTTTTAAAAATTACTTTCAAACAGGGTCAATTTGATTGATTGCATTTGCAAGGCGACCGTAGGAATTAGGTACCTACATAACTAAGTATAAAAAGTGTCTTTGTAAATTGTAGGTACCCACTATGAATGTAGGTATCTATAAATATCGTCGCATGAATACTCAACTCGCGGAAACGAATTTACAGAATTTACACAAATAATAATATCCAAACTCGCCTGGATAAACTTTCTCAAATGAATCTATAGTTTAGGTGGTCTGTTGCGGTTCTGCATCAGGTGTTTCAGTTTTCAAAATAAATTATTATTTTATATTTCCCGGATAATATAATAGTACCTACACAACAAAATAACTTTCATTCAAATCCGTCCAGTAGTTCCGGAGATTAGCGTGTACAAACAAACAGACAAACACAGACAGTTTTTTTTATTTACGGGATAAAACTCATCCTATGACCTTTCTCAGGTCTCAAGCTATATCTGCACCAAAATTAGAGCCCAGACATACCTACATACAGACACACATACAAAAATTCTAAAAACTATATTTATGTATAGATATGTACTACATATTACTATGTAATACAGATTATGAATATATTATATATATACATATACATATGTATATTATAAAAAAATACCTATTCAATGTAAGTACAATTTTGACTTTCGTACGAATTTGTTATACCTATGTATAGATGTTATGTATGATTATCTAATACAGATTGTAAATATAATATATATGTACTATTCACAACCGGTTTACATATTATTGATATTATTATTTACTGGAGCGAACATAGGATCTGCCTATAGTAATAATAATAATATAAATCTTTCTTGACTTGATTGATTGCACCGCGACTGTAAGAATTAGGTACCACTATGAATTTTATTTACCTATCTATAGTTGCTGCTGCTATCGCGTCAATACTCAGCCCGCGGAAATTATTTTACAGAAACTAAACTTTCTCAAATAGGTAAATCAAGACTTATCTTTTTATATTATAATTATTATTTATTAATATTATAACAATACTATTATATTATACATTATATACATTATTACCTTCGACATTTAGTTATCTTTTCAATTTGAATCTTCTTTAGTTCTCGTTTCTTAAGTCTTTTCATTTTGTTGTTTACCATTTTCAACAAATCAATATTCGGCGTAATTATAAAACACGGCGCAGCAATTTTAGCGTGGTCTACTCGTCTCAACGGAGCGATAGCGTCTGATGTATGAAATAGAATTATGTTTTTAGCTCCCGGAACGTGCGATGGAAGATGATTTCTTGCGTAATTAAAAATATAGTAAGCGCCAAAAGTGTTTTATCGTGATTAAACCAAAACTAAAAGTAATTACACAAAATGCTCTGACAAATATCTTGCAAATGTTTTAATATAATTGTTTATGAAAAAAAAAATCATAATAAGTATTACCATGTCCAGTAAAAAACGTAAAAGTGTGAAATTTAGAGGTAACTTCGTGAATTTTTTCTATCGAGTCAATTTCAATATTTTATGTTTTTGATCTGACAATATAATCGAAAATATCATCAAGTTTTACATATATTTTATTTTTTATATTTGGTCTTGAATATTACACGTATCAACTAAAAGTTGATTGGTGATTTGACTTTATACGCGCCCTTAAGTATGGATTACATAATATAACTTCATATTATTATAATTAAATCTATAGACGTATGTTTCCCAACCACCACGGTTAAGTATATTTAGAAAGATACATATATATATAATACTAGCTGCGCTCCGCGGTTTCACCCGCGTGGCTCCGCTCCTGTTGGTCTTAGCGTGATAATAATAATATATTATAGCCTGTAGCTTTCCTCGATGAATGGGCTATCTAATACCGATAGAATTTTTAAAATCGGATCAGTAGTTCCTGAGATAAGCGCGTTCAAACAAACAAACAAAGAAAATCTTTAGTTTTATAATACATATTATATAATAGTACAGATAGATATAAGGGAATAAGTTGTTAAGCATTTAGCTGGAATAAGTCTTTATTATTATATAATCCACTTGACTGATCTCAATTCCTACTAGCTCATTAGTACGAGAAACATAATGATAGACGGGTGTGTGAAGATAAATATACCTACGTAATTAATTCATATTTTAATTTTAATCATCTTCAGTAGCTTTGAACGCCTTTTACTTGGCATAATTAATGTCAAAGCTATAATATAAGCAGTTTAATTTTAGTAAAAAAGATGTGCTTTCTCGACACATCTGAAGTCTTGGTATAAATTAAATTTTGCTTACTAGAATTTTGTCGTCACGATTCAAATGTATATTCCTAAATATAAATTACGTAGGTAACCTGTTAAAATAACTAACAGATATAGATTTTCTTCTATAAATGTAATCTAAAATAAAAGGGTTTTCACATTCAACTGGAATAACCTGCAAGTATCAAATTGAAACTTTGCTAAAACTACGAGTAAATGCTCTTATAAGTTGAACCGCCTAAAAATAAACACTTTAGTCTGAGAGAAATTTGCATATTCGCTATTCCTGCTATCACATAAATATTATAATATATACGCTCGTCTGTGTGTTTCAAATTTTCAACTTTGGTTAGCAAATAAGTATCTACTGA
Organism: Colias eurytheme; assembly: GCF_061535395.1. Classification (NCBI taxonomy): domain Eukaryota; kingdom Metazoa; phylum Arthropoda; class Insecta; order Lepidoptera; family Pieridae; genus Colias; species Colias eurytheme. The sequence continues at coordinate 4,684,140 of NC_142980.1, forward strand.
GAAACTAGTTTTTGTTTATTTTTGATGGATAAGCTCCTAAACTACAGAACCTTCTTATTTCTAATTAAATAACAACATTCTTCTTGCAGGATTTATACTTATAATAGTAGAATTTAATAGTAAATAAATTTTTTCTTCGAATTTCAGGCCTCCATGGTGGAATCTGGTATTTTTATCAATGATAGACCCAATTATGAGCAATCTATCTGTACCGGTCACAAGTTGCACTTATGAGTTTTTTGGAAGAAAAAAATAAAAAGATCAAGTTCAGTAACTCAAACTACCATAATATAATATTTTGACAATCGATTCCTCCTAAAGGCTTCCATGGAGGAATGTGTTTATTTTACCAATTATAGACCTAATTTAGAGCAATCTATCAGTACCGGTCACAAGTAGCACTTTTGAGTTTTTTGGAAGAAAGAAATATTTTTTGATCGATTGATGTGGAAATTGTTTGAGCCAAAATCATGTTTTACTGCGTATAACTCAGAAACGGTAGGATATAGGAAAAAATGATTCAGGTACAACTTGTAGATAATTTTATGGCCTTTCAACTTTTCCTTGAAAGTTTTTCTCTAACATGTACCGTTTTTGAGATTTAAGCGAAAAATGAAAAAATGGACCCATTTTCCCCCTCCCCCCACTCCGGGGCTCCTCCTAGTGGCCCGGGGTTTTAGTATGTTTATTACCTAGGGACTCTTGACATGTTTCCGAAGAAACATCTTACGTTACTAACTCACGCACTCTAGAACTTTTTATTCAATGGACTATTAGATTGTACGACATTTTTCGACTCAGCAATTATTCTAAAAATAAAAATAAAAATTATCCTTTATAAAATATTACAAAGTTCTTCGAAATTTACGTATTATTTTATCGAGAGCTGGTAACTTTAGCAGGTACCTTTCTGGAGTATTTTTTTCTGCGTGGCAATAGTCAGTAGACACAGGTTGAGAGTGAGGGTCCACATTTTCCAAATTTAAAATTGTTCTGTGAAATTAGTAAATTACTTTCAAACAGGGTCAATTTGATTGATTGCATTTGCAAGGCGACCGTAGGAATTAGGTACCTACATAACTAAGTATAAAAAGTGTCTTTGTAAATTGTAGGTACCCACTATGAATGTAGGTATCTATAAATATCGTCGCATGAATACTCAACTCGCGGAAACGAATTTACAGAATTTACACAAATAATAATATCCAAACTCGCCTGGATAAACTTTCTCAAATGAATCTATAGTTTAGGTGGTCTGTTGCGGTTCTGCATCAGGTGTTTCAGTTTTCAAAATAAATTATTATTTTATATTTCCCGGATAATATAATAGTACCTACACAACAAAATAACTTTCATTCAAATCCGTCCAGTAGTTCCGGAGATTAGCGTGTACAAACAAACAGACAAACACAGACAGTTTTTTTTATTTACGGGATAAAACTCATCCTATGACCTTTCTCAGGTCTCAAGCTATATCTGCACCAAAATTAGAGCCCAGACATACCTACATACAGACACACATACAAAAATTCTAAAAACTATATTTATGTATAGATATGTACTACATATTACTATGTAATACAGATTATGAATATATTATATATATACATATACATATGTATATTATAAAAAAATACCTATTCAATGTAAGTACAATTTTGACTTTCGTACGAATTTGTTATACCTATGTATAGATGTTATGTATGATTATCTAATACAGATTGTAAATATAATATATATGTACTATTCACAACCGGTTTACATATTATTGATATTATTATTTACTGGAGCGAACATAGGATCTGCCTATAGTAATAATAATAATATAAATCTTTCTTGACTTGATTGATTGCACCGCGACTGTAAGAATTAGGTACCACTATGAATTTTATTTACCTATCTATAGTTGCTGCTGCTATCGCGTCAATACTCAGCCCGCGGAAATTATTTTACAGAAACTAAACTTTCTCAAATAGGTAAATCAAGACTTATCTTTTTATATTATAATTATTATTTATTAATATTATAACAATACTATTATATTATACATTATATACATTATTACCTTCGACATTTAGTTATCTTTTCAATTTGAATCTTCTTTAGTTCTCGTTTCTTAAGTCTTTTCATTTTGTTGTTTACCATTTTCAACAAATCAATATTCGGCGTAATTATAAAACACGGCGCAGCAATTTTAGCGTGGTCTACTCGTCTCAACGGAGCGATAGCGTCTGATGTATGAAATAGAATTATGTTTTTAGCTCCCGGAACGTGCGATGGAAGATGATTTCTTGCGTAATTAAAAATATAGTAAGCGCCAAAAGTGTTTTATCGTGATTAAACCAAAACTAAAAGTAATTACACAAAATGCTCTGACAAATATCTTGCAAATGTTTTAATATAATTGTTTATGAAAAAAAAAATCATAATAAGTATTACCATGTCCAGTAAAAAACGTAAAAGTGTGAAATTTAGAGGTAACTTCGTGAATTTTTTCTATCGAGTCAATTTCAATATTTTATGTTTTTGATCTGACAATATAATCGAAAATATCATCAAGTTTTACATATATTTTATTTTTTATATTTGGTCTTGAATATTACACGTATCAACTAAAAGTTGATTGGTGATTTGACTTTATACGCGCCCTTAAGTATGGATTACATAATATAACTTCATATTATTATAATTAAATCTATAGACGTATGTTTCCCAACCACCACGGTTAAGTATATTTAGAAAGATACATATATATATAATACTAGCTGCGCTCCGCGGTTTCACCCGCGTGGCTCCGCTCCTGTTGGTCTTAGCGTGATAATAATAATATATTATAGCCTGTAGCTTTCCTCGATGAATGGGCTATCTAATACCGATAGAATTTTTAAAATCGGATCAGTAGTTCCTGAGATAAGCGCGTTCAAACAAACAAACAAAGAAAATCTTTAGTTTTATAATACATATTATATAATAGTACAGATAGATATAAGGGAATAAGTTGTTAAGCATTTAGCTGGAATAAGTCTTTATTATTATATAATCCACTTGACTGATCTCAATTCCTACTAGCTCATTAGTACGAGAAACATAATGATAGACGGGTGTGTGAAGATAAATATACCTACGTAATTAATTCATATTTTAATTTTAATCATCTTCAGTAGCTTTGAACGCCTTTTACTTGGCATAATTAATGTCAAAGCTATAATATAAGCAGTTTAATTTTAGTAAAAAAGATGTGCTTTCTCGACACATCTGAAGTCTTGGTATAAATTAAATTTTGCTTACTAGAATTTTGTCGTCACGATTCAAATGTATATTCCTAAATATAAATTACGTAGGTAACCTGTTAAAATAACTAACAGATATAGATTTTCTTCTATAAATGTAATCTAAAATAAAAGGGTTTTCACATTCAACTGGAATAACCTGCAAGTATCAAATTGAAACTTTGCTAAAACTACGAGTAAATGCTCTTATAAGTTGAACCGCCTAAAAATAAACACTTTAGTCTGAGAGAAATTTGCATATTCGCTATTCCTGCTATCACATAAATATTATAATATATACGCTCGTCTGTGTGTTTCAAATTTTCAACTTTGGTTAGCAAATAAGTATCTACTGAGAAACTAGTTTTTGTTTATTTTTGATGGATAAGCTCCTAAACTACAGAACCTTCTTATTTCTAATTAAATAACAACATTCTTCTTGCAGGATTTATACTTATAATAGTAGAATTTAATAGTAAATAAATTTTTTCTTCGAATTTCAATCATACGAATACTTAAATATATAATATATATAGTATCTCATAAAATATATAACACAAACGTTCGCTTTTATCAATATTAATCGAGTTATTGTTAAGCCAGTTATTACGTATTCTGTTCTGTTTTTTAATTAATAAAAAGCAAATTAAAGTCACCTTTAGCCATAATCCTGGGTTTACAGAGCGATACCAATTTACGCAATGATTAATATACCGTAGCGTTGCAAACACAAAAGCTATCTTTCTCTCACAGAAACCTCTTTTTTTCTCATTAGTACACGGCTTAATGGTTTCCCTATTACTATTTTTATTACTCGTTCCTATTTAATAGATAGCGGCTTTTATTGATGTTTAAGATTAAGGTAAAATTTTATCTTGGAAAATAATTAAGATCCTTTTTGTAGTACCTAACACAATTTTGCTGTTAATTATCTCATAAATCTCGTGTCACAATGTTTGTCCTCAATGGACTCCTAAACCACTTAACCGATTATAATAAAATTCGCACAACATGTGCACTGTGCAGTTCGATCCAACTTGAGAGATAGGATAGGATAGTTTGAACATGTAGGTACCACGGGCGAAGCCGGGGCGGACCACTAGTTAAATTATAAGTTTATCAGATCTAAATATCATATTTGTTACGATTAGAAACTTTAAATGAAATGTCAAGTTATAAGGGAATAAGCCAAGGCGTCTACTGTAATTCAGCGATCTTATGCAAGATTTTTATCCTAATTTTCATTAATTCAGTTCCTTTCTTTTGCGTCACAAAAATTCTATTCTATTTCTTTCTATAAATAAACTATGTAATGTTTACAGTCTGTACGTAGTTTATGGACATAATAACGTGACATTATAACTGATCTAATTAAACATTTGTTCAGAAGCCAGTAACTTTCTTACATGCTTGTTCTTTATATTTCGTATGACTTATTTAATTATAGTTTACTAACTTTCCACCGCGGATTCTCCCACGTGGTTTAAGGAAATTCCCATTGGAATGAGATGTTTTCATAGCGGTGAATAGTAGCCTATGTTAGCTTCCTACCTCCAGTTACAAAAATCATATCACAAACTCCGTTGTTCCATGAAAGAAGGAAAAAACAAACAAAAAATACAATTTGGCTTTTACAAATACAAGATTCAAAATACAGAGAAATATAAGTAAATGGTACTTACCGATAGCACTATATAGGTACATCATTTGTGTTTAGAATGTGTGTGTGAACATCATTTTTAGATACAAGTAGGAAACAACCTTAAACTTCATCGAGAGATTTACAGAGAATAATCTAAGTAAATACCTACTTATTTAAAACAAAAAGACTTGTGGCACTCGAGGACTGCCGCGCTAAAGCTATTGCATGCTATGCCTTCGTGGAGCGTGAGGTTTTTTTCGTTACGGAATTTGTGGATTCGGTCCCCGCTTCTACTGCAGCTTCTACCGCCGTCCGCGATAGAAGCTTTGCAATAGCTTAAATACCAAGCATCAGCAACAATCGTTATATGAGCAGCTGCGTTATTTTCTTCATATTATTATACTCATTCTCACTAACATTAATTTTATTCAGCATTCGTTATTTGTCTCAGAAACTACCCTGAAGCAAGGACACAATAATATGACCTATTTCGAAATTCATAATATGTTTAGCATTAATTCTCTTCTATATCAGGTTAATTATGGTTTTATGTATTTCGCCATTAGTCTAAATATCTTAAGGCAATACAATATAACTACACAAACAATGAACACGGCCTCTTTTGTTACTTTTAAATAAATATAATATACTTTTATTCTCATTTTCATTGTTCCGAAACTTGTTTACGCGATGCTAAAAATTTAACGAATGAATAACATTTTCAGTTAAATGTTATTCGGTATTTACGTACAAACCACGCGATAATCGTCAGAATATAATATTTGTATTATGTTTTATACAATTTTTTGTTAAAAATCTGTTAATAACCTTTATAAAACCATTGCAGTTGCTTAAATAAATACTAATCGCTAAAAATACTTCTGAAATTAAAAGTATATGCAAATAAAATTACGATTGAAGCATGTGTTGTATGATATAAAACGGTTATAAACAATACTAAATAAACACGAACGATGCTTAGCAAATTATTTGGAATCTCTTTGATCACCAGGTTGCCAAAAGATACGGCGCATCCAAGTTTCCTTATCTCTCAGTGTGATGACTTTGATATACTATTACATATTATATTAAACATATTGTCACTGTTATAGATCTAAGGTCTTGCGCAAGAAGTACGTTTTTCCCGTGTATTTGGAAAAAAACTATATCTGGATTATGGTAATTGTGCGTTACCTTGTTTTAAGATTATTCCGGAGTGTAACGATGGTTACACATTGTACGCAAGCAAACTATTACGCAAAGCAAAATATTATGATCTATATTTGACAAGACGACGTGTATTTTTAGCGCCGCCGTCTATAAGAGACTGGTTAAAATCAGGAATAAAATACAAATACATGTTATAGGTAAGCCCTTACTGTCCCTATAAATGTTTTTCAACATGGAGTTAATTACCTTTAAAATGTATGTTAAGTCCTCAATATTATAGTAACTGATGATGTGACACATTTTGACAAAACCGTCTACCAATACCCACTTCACGAACATTCGAATAAATTATAGCAATATAAAGATCACCAAATTAGAGCAATAATTTCCCACCGTCTCGCATTTATGTACGTCACAAAATTTTTCAATGTCCCAGTTATTTATATCGAGAAGCGGTGGATCGCTCACTTGCCAACATTCATACGTTTTTGACAGAAACGTTGCTAGTTATAATTAAATTGAAGAAGCACTGCCAAGGACAGTTTGAACCCTGGTCTAAACTGTTATTTTCTATCTAATATTTTTATTGGCTCCCAGGTGAAATTACACAACATAAATGTTTGTAGGTATATAGGTTACAAATAATATTATTATTGCTTCGAACGTTTGAGTTTGCTATGTTTATTTTTATTATATTCACCTAAATAACAACAATTAAAACAGAAAATATTTCCCGAAGAATTAAAAAAGACAAAACTACTAAACTAGAAATGACCGTACCCAATAAGGTATCTTAGCCTAGTTTGGTCTATATTATGACGTAGATAACTACTTTGATTATACATACATATTAACGTATTTCTCTAAATATGCTTTGTGATCCAAGTACATCTATAAGACTTCCACAGTATTAATTAAACATCGTTAGAGTTACCCATTTCTTAGAAATTCCGATTATTAATTCCCATACCAAAGCGGTAAGTTAATTTCGTCGCAAATTTCTGTCTCTACTAGATAAAGACATAAAGACCAATTGAATTTATTGCTTCATGCGAGAAAAGGACCTTTAATTGGATTAAGGATAAATCTTTTCTTGATTTAATGAAGTTTTAGCTTGACCATAACAACCGGTTTTTATTTACAATTCTATCGCTCTATCTTTAATTAAGTTGACCTGAAATTATTTTCATCATATTAATTTTGTTTAACGGCAATTATTAAAATAAGACTTACATAAAGTGATTTTTATTAAGTAACCAATATTAATATTTTTAGAACATTATCATAGAAATATTTAACCTACCTTACATGCTTATTAAATAGTCACAAATTTATTCACATGCTGTTTATACACATTTTAATAATACCTAATGTAGGTACTTTCAATTTGTTTAGTGTAGATAATATAGAAAAAGACCTTAAAATTTAAATTCAGAAAATAGGAATAGCAACGACCTAATTTCCATTTAATTTGAAGTCGTTTCGTACTCCCCAATTCCTTAAAATTGCAGTCTCACCTTGCGTTATTTTAAATAATAATATGTTATACTTCTAATCATATGCTCTACAAAGCTATTTTACGTGTAATGCTATAACCAAATGTGAATAATAAAAAAGAAAAAAATATTTACAATAAATCTTACATTGTTAAACAACAAGATTGACCCCAGTCTCCTCACATTACAGACCTTTGCTATCCTAATAGTTAAATGCTTATAAATGGTGAGTTTATACCGTTTTTATAAAGTGCTATATCTTCTTTATTGGGAGCAAGTGACGTTAAAAAGATTTCCACCAGCACTTACTGTGAAACGAGCGATAAATTCCTGTCCTATAATTAAACAAGTGGCACATGACATTGACTTAAGATACTGATAATTTAGTAAATTAAAAAAAAAGCGTAAAAAAAAGCGTAATTAAAAGCGTATAGGTACTGTATGTTGGGCTGATTTTCAATTTCAATTCCTGGATACAAGAAGAGCTGTTATTCGTTGAAATGTAGTCTGTTACAAAGGTTTGTTTTTTCAATCGTTGCATACAAGTTATGGAAACCGTAAGATTATCCAACATAACCGTAACCATTTCTAAAATGTGTTAATTGTCCGACTTTTGTCATTTTACAGAGAACAGTTTTTGGGTGTAACAATGCAATTATCCAAGCTTTAAAAATTAAGCCCTCAGATAACTCAACGTATGTTGTCTGTCTACATCGTCTATGTCATACGTTTTTTTTATCCAATTTAATAGACAAAGTTTCTTCATAAAATACCGGTACACCGGTACCTTAAGTGGTTATACTCAATAGTGAGTTATACTCATCAAATATACTATTTTTCTATAGTTATTATATTTTTTGAACAATAATTAATTTATCATAATCTACACGCCCCAACAAACACAGTTTAAGACAACATGGTATTGTCTTAAAGCAGTATTATTTCCAGAGAAAAATGACAGCGCTATTATGGGTCGTCTAGCATTCACTCTCACGTGACGTCTACTTTCCTATGAAAAAATACGCTATACGACATCATGGTAACCCCCTGGATCTTTTAATTCACAAAGAATTCCAGCTTGCCTTTCATCACTGCTGTGTCATGCATTCAGAGTTGGCTATTAATGATTCCGATGACACTTTAAAATCTCGCAATTCGATTATATTTCCGTTTCTCAGACGTCTATCATGAACGACCTTATTCAGCTTGCATCACTTCAGATATAAAAAATAATGCGATATTTTGGCACGGTGCCAACAAATTCAAACATCAACGTTAAAATGAACATCATCTGAAGGGTTTCATTATACGTTTTTACTGAATCATTATCATTATATAAATATGTTGCTTCAAAGAGTTCCAACCATAGTGGTCATAAAGTTTGATTGCGTATGCTTTACATCTGTATGAGCTTTGAGATAAGTACTGTTAGGGCCGTCGGTGATGTGTTATTGGATATGCCAATTTTACATTTATAACCTTTAGTAGCTGTTACCTGCGGTTTCGCCTATGTGATCAAAGAAAATTAAAAAGTAACTCTCCTGTCTGGCACAAAAATCATATCACAAGATCCTTTCAATGCATAAAGTAAGCCAAACTAACAAACTGTCGCATTTAAAATAGTAAGGATCCTCTGTCGTACGATACACATTTTTAGATAAATGCTCTCTGTTCAAAACTAGTACATAATTCAAAAGAATGATATATGCCAAGAGTGTTTAAATATTATGAATACTGACTGCCTTGATAGTTACAACTAACTAAAGTGGATGCCCATGAGTATCGTTTCTATTTGGCTTGACCTATTTGTTGGATAACATAAAACAAGTATTTTATATAGTTAAACTTTGTTATTACATCTCTAACACTTATAAGTTCTTATACCAATACTTACCTTGTTTTTAGCTATCTCTGTATATATTACGAAAAAATTATTATAGTTCTGTCAATAAAAGACCTTACCTATAATATAGGTACCATATATTGAACAGTAGAAGTTTTACTGCATATTTTTAAAGCCATATGCATATTTCACGCAAAAACGAACCCCGTTATATTAAATAGATTAAACTCAAAACGAATTTCATGCAGGATTTAAGTTTCCCCAGAGCCGATTTAAAACATAAAAGAAACCGATAATTCTTTCGCTGAGCTCACAATTTATCAGACAACGTTTAATCGATTCGATTAAATCGCGAATCGACAAATCGCACATCGATTTCAAAGATAAAAGCCGCATAAGTCAGCTCAAATCATGTGTAAACACATCAGCATCGATTTTATTCAAAGCAATTTACAAAAAACAACGATACGACCGCCCATAATAAATCCAATGCTTAGAAAAAGTATATCAATTGACATTTTCAACCTTTTTTAACATATAAAAAGTTTTAACATCTGTTTGTCCATATATCAGATATAAATGGACATTGCGAGTAATATTCTATAAAATTTATTGGTTAATTTTTAACACGTTACGAGGTGTTAAATCATTTCTATTTTGGATTTCGCTGATCTGTTTACAGGAAATCCACTGGGTTGTTTAACGACGGTTTAGTTTATGTTTGTGGTTTTATCCGTTGTACTTGACAGTAACAACTATAGGCTTATATTCAAGGTTTTTGTGCTATTCGGATATTTTTAGCAATTAAATGAAGTCGCGCAGTCTACAGATGAGCTGTTTCGAGAAGGTGAAACGATTAGTTTCACCTTCTCGTTATTTGGAACGAGAGGCCGATTAGAGATTTGAATCGAATCAAATACGTACGTCATATTTTCAATGCTGGCAGTATACATGGAAGCTCTAGGCTGCGGGTCAGGGCGGATCCACGCGGCATAGTTATTTCTACAATAAGAGTATAAACTAATTAGAAGTTAACAAAGGACCTCGAGCGTATTTAAGTAGTAGAGTCAATTTGAAAGGATGAATCGATTTCTTTAGACTCGTAATTTTCACAAAGCTACAAAAGCAATTAAAAATGTACACATTTTCATGATCCAATTTAAATTCTATTTTAGTACTCCATAAGTATTAATTTACACGCAAAAACTGTCGGATCAAACGATAACGATTTTATATTACTCCTATATTAATAGAACAATCGCGAGCCAAAGGAAAGTTTTGCTTAACTTTCTTCGTGACGACTTTAATATAGTTATGACGGAGACTCATAAACAAATATCAAATTAATACATCTATCAATAATGACGCATGTAAGTGGCATATGTTTTTGGTCAGTCTTGAGTACAAGTTTAATTGCCTATTACCGTATCTAAATGGGAGCTCGAGTTGGATTATGATTAATTTTCATCGATTATAATTATGTGAATAATGATTATAATGTCGACCCTTTTGTTGTTTACTCAATTTATGGATAATAATATTGGATCGAATTTTCATTAAGGCGTCCGAAACCTGAGAGTTGAGTCCAAACTTATGTAATTATAATTGTAAAATTCCGTTTAGCATTCACAGGTAAATTACAGCATCAGTCTCAATTAAATTTTTAGAGGCCAAGGTTTTAACTACATACCTACGGTGGCCTGGAAGAGATCGCTACCTAGCGATAAAGCCACCGTTCGTACATATATTTCTCTTATTCTGTTTTCTTTATGTATATCTATTTCTTGTGTGTGCAATAAAGGATTAAATAAATAAAATAAATAAATACCTAGCATAATATTATAATTCCAAGGGTACACCGACCACATATAGATAGGTATTTATTTGATATAATATGTACTTGATTCCTTTTATATGTAACGATTTACCTACACGTATGCCTGCCTGATCGACCGCCTATATTGACATTATATTGACCGCCTCCTTGGTACAGTGGTTGACGCGTGAGCGTAGCACCGTCCACCGAGGGGTCCTGGGTTCGATTATCGGTGGGGACGAAGAAAAAAAAATGTCTCGGTCTGGTAGGACACAGAAGGCTGATCACCTACTTGTCCCTAAAGAAAATCGATCAGTGAAACAGATGTATAATGTATCTGCCCCTTACCCCACTAGGGGACATGGGACTTCACTGTATGCCTTATCAACCTACACGTACCAACTTAATATGGAGATTAGTAACTCCTAGTTTTCCCATTGACTTGCACTTCATAAGTACGTCAACTCATGAATTATACATATTTTAAGGAAACGATAATGTTCAGAAGTGAGGAGCGCAAGAATCAGAATCTACATGAATTTTACATTAAGTATTACCATTATTGCTAAATGGTTGACAGCGTTATGAACAACTGAATTGTATTGAGGGTATTTGGAACTTATTTTTATGTGGAAAAATAGCCGATAGACTGTACCAAAAAAAAAACGGAAACAAATAGCACATACACAATAACATGACAGGCAAACGGATTCAATAACGTAACGAAAATATAATAATGAAAGAAAATATTATAAATAAGAGAATATTAATTTAAAAACTTTTCATTACACTGAATTACCAACACAATTAATTATATTTATAGGCTTAATCTCTGTCCCACAATTTATTAATATTTATGTTTATTAATTCTCTGTTAACGGTTTTACCACTCTCCACTAAACAAACACCCTTGCTACAATAAATATAATACATAAAAATATCACATAACATCAAAAATATTCCAGACGAAAAATATTCCACCATTAGCAACATAACATTTAAGTAAAAATAGATATTATAAGCCCGGCCGTCTGATATTAGTAATCAATTATACACCATACACATATTATCTAGGTACTATTTATACGTCTTAATATTATAAAGCTGAAGAGTTTGTTTGTTTGAAGGCGCTAATCTCAGGAACTACTGGACCGATTTGAAAAATTATTTCGGTGTTAGATAGCCTATTTATCGAGGAAGGCTATAGGCTATATTATCATCACGCTAAGACCAACACGAGTGGAGCACTGCGGGTAAAATCGCGGGGCACAGCTAGTAGCGTATAATGAAGGAAAATTTTCCTCAACTAGTAGTGTGAAAAGTCAATAAAGAACCGGACGCTTTCATTAATCATGATGAAGATGACTAATGTGCTCAACTCGCTAGACCGGAACAGACGTAGAAATAGATTAAAAATTTATTTATTTATTAAATATATAATTAGTATTTCGAGAGTAATGCTTCTTCCCAAACTCAAGTGAATGAGCTTTAGTGTTTTTTAGAATCCTAGAGTAAATTATGTTATATACTAGCGACCCGCCCCGGCTTCGCACGGGTGCAATGGCGGCCGGCCGGTACCGCCACAATGCTACGTCCCGCAATTTTTAAATCTGTAATATCTTCGAAAATATTCACTTAAATCATACGGTGTAAAGGGCCGTATAGATCTATATTAAATGAACAATGTATTCAAGGTATTTAATTGGTTAAGGATTAATGCTGTATTGGTTAAAATCGCTTCGAAAATTAACCATTATTTGTCGTAAAAAGTAAATGACAAAAAAAAGTTATTGTGGGTTATCCATAAGAGATAGACATATACCATCGCGGACTTTTCTGTAGACCTTTTTTCAATGTGTACAATACTTAGTACATTATTTTGATAAAACTCGTAGGGTTCAGCCTGCGTTTGCAATGTAAGCGGAAAAAATATAATTATTTACGACATCACATTAGAAACCTCAAAAATAACAGTACTTCTCCACTATTTAATGGATGTTATTATACATATAAACCTTCCTCTTGAAACATTCTATCTATTAAAAAAACCGCATCAAAATCCGTTGCGTAGTTTCAAAGATTTAAGCGTACAAAGGGACATAGGGACATAGGGAAATAGGGACAGAGAAAGCGACTTTGTTTTATACTATGTAGTGATAGTGATGATAAATTTTACTCTCTCAAAATTATATTACGGCTGACGGACCTTCTTTTTTCTTTGTGATCTTCTTTTCTATCCGCATGTGCTGTTAAAATATCAAAAACTACTATTCCGTAAAGAAAATCGACCAGTGACTGAAATATATTATAATGCATCCGCCCCATACCCCACTAGAGAACACGGGAATGTATGAATACACATAAAACCATCACTTTTCGGATGAGATTTCCAATATCAGACATTGCTAACTGAAGCAAAAATAAGTCTAAATATCACAACCTGTGATCACAACCAACACAACCATGTTTCTTTTGTATCGATACTTTGACTTAGAGAAATCTATTGGCCGGGAACAAACCATAATATGTGATATTGATATCTTTACTTACAAATCTTAAGACGTATCTTGAGACATATTCGTATTCCAGATACGAAGTTCGTTCGTGTTTTGAAGCGTATCGTATAATAAAACGTCGGATCGGTCCACCGCGATAGCTCAAGTGTAAAAGAAAATTTTATATTCATTGCACTATCAACTATAATAAGAAATTTTCTGGATAGATGCTTCAATATGCGTGGCCTGGTTTCAATTAAGACTGCCTTTTGTGAAAACATGTATAAAATACTAGCTATCCGCCCTCTGATTCTGCGTATTCAAAAGAAATTGCCATGGGAATGAGATTTTTCACTGCGATTATAAGCCTATATGATATCTCCAGATAAAAAATTCACACCATGAAATCTCTCCGTTTCGCCATGAAAGAAAGAAATACAAAGTACAAACCAACTAAGAAATATTAAGAGAAATAAGCGATATAAATAATAACATTAAAAGCAGACGCTGTTTCTTGATCCTATAGCAATCACTAAAACAAAGCCATTCTACAAATTATATTTCCAATAGAAAGCTGCACTATCCTTAATGAATATCGGGTTTTACAAATATTTTTCCAAGAATAGACGGCGTAAAGAATAAAGACGTTTTAATGGCTGTGTCAGATAGAAGGCGTTATTAACGCGCGTCAGATGCCGAAGTGTATTGTAATCAATTGTAATACGAACTTACCATAGAAATCTAAATAACAAGACACATATAATAGAAGTGCTATAATGTCATAATTCATATTAAAACCGCTGTCGCCAAAATCAACACATTTAGACCGATAGCTAAACAGAACACACAAGTAAACTATGCCTTTTATTGGACAGCTTGATTTTAGTGAAAACTAACTTAAATATCAAATTAAGCTTTTTAATATGTATCCTAACGCACGAATTTACGGTTTATTTTAGAATAACATCCCTAAGTATATGAGACGTTTTGTTTCTTTTTGTTCCAATACGAAAAAATTCGGCTTTTCTACAACAGAAGTTGTCAATTTTCAATAGATATAACTTTGAACATAAACTCATAGAAATAAGGTTGAAATTTGTGTTAAACGTGATAATAAGAACGGTAGACTGTGTCATTCATTGTTATTTCGATTACTATGGTGACACTCGTAATACTTGTAAATATTCTATAATTTTAAGGAAAAACGGCATTATTTCTAAAAAAGAAGTATTTACCGATGAAATATTATTCCTTTATTAGTTTACAACTTGTGGAAAAATTTCCGCAATGGGATATGCTGAAACACACCATGTTTATACACATACGTCTCCAGAGCAACTGAACAGTGACGAACACGCTGGTGTTGTGAAAGTCACCTGAGTGGCGACAAGGTCACGCGCGCTTACGACTTCTAGTGTCTTGTTATTTAGATTTCTATGGAACTTACTTTGAAATTGAATTTAAAAAGCAAATGTGCTTAGAAAACTTAGATTTATACACGACAAGGCAATACGAAACAATTTTTTTTTTTGTAAAATATATTGTAGTTTTACCCAGTAGGTAGTATCATATACCAGTAGTCCAAAAACCCTCTTATGTTGTTTATAATAAAGGATAAATTAAATTTCTTAAACTACAAGGGGAACAAGGAAAAAGTAAAAATGAAATTTTAAAAATTCCCACATTAACAACATCTGTTACTTTTGCTAAACAAAGTAAAGTGACTTATCTTGTAGCAGGTCAATAAGAACAATGAATAAGGAAAATTGAGGTGATTTTCTTGCGTTAATAACGTAATATGAGGTTCGGATTCGAGTGAAATTCACTAATTGATTGCTCGTTGTATCAAAGGCAGGGTCTATTGACTATTTCGTATTGACGAAACCTAATTAAAATGTATCTTTGTAGTATTAGATAGAACACTAGCTTTCCGCCAGAGGCTCCGACCGCATACTCAAAGAAAATCCCGCATAGTTCCCGTTTTCATGCGATTTACGTAATAAAACCTATTCTTTCTCCTTCCTTAGGTCTCAAGCTATATCTGTACCAAATTTGAAGTAAATCCATGCGTACTTTTTGAGTTTAGACCAGGCATACAGACAAACAGACAAACATTCTAAAAACTATATTTTTGGCTTCTATATCGATTGTAGATCATGCCCCAAGTAATCTTTAAAAAATATTCAATATGCAGTTTTGACTTTCCTACGATTTTATGTATAGAATATATAGATGAATAGAAAAGTATTAAAGAAGCTAAGTCAAAGCAAATAAGCTGGGTGATAAACATCGCTTTCAACAGCTGTCACTTAAGATCACTTGAAAGGTCTGCTTTGAAATGTAAGCAAATTATACTGAAGCTAGACTTCAGTCTTCAGGCTATCTCGTGGCCTTCATAAAGTCAAGGCCAATATCCATATTAATTTATATTTTCTACTTTGTTGTAAATTTTATTTCGTCAGACAAATTATAAATTCGTGCAGTGGTTTGACATCAACACATCATAGACAGACAAACTCAAAACTCAAACTCAAACTCAAACATTTATTTATTCAATTAGACTTCTTTGAGAAGCACTTTTGAAACGTCAATACATATTTTTAAAATTTACCACCGATTCGGAAAGCAGTATCTATGGAAAAGAATCGGCAAGAAACTCCATAGTTGCTCTTTTAAATCATTTCAGTATTACAATTTTAATTTTACAAAATATGTAAGTAACTGTACGTCAAGAAGAGTATATCTAAAAGATTAGACAGTTAAAACCTATAACAAAAAACCCTAAAAATCTAGTAACAAACAGTATCCACTCTCCCGCATAAATAATTCAAAAGCTACAAATTAAGACCAATGTTTTATATTCTTAAAGTTAAATATGTAGTTCAATTCGTTAAATTCAGTAAATCGAGAAGCCATTAATCTCCGTCAAAGATGGACAATATTATCAACTAACAAAGTAAATGTTTCAGGTCAGGGAAACGGGAGAAACTAGCAAACATCGATTTGCTCTCAGCCTTTTGTAATATTCTGTAAGTTCCCGCATCATTCACAATGCTTGGAAAAACTTATATTATATTTTAAGCGTCTTATTATCTTTTACATCTTTGTATATGAATGTAAGCTGTATTGTGTGTAAGTTTTGTGTTATCACGGATTTGTTCATTTCTCTCGTTATGAATTTTAATGTTTGCTTTCTACTTAGTTTTATGCGAGTGTTTTATATTAATAAATATATTTAAAAGACTTTTAATAATAGAGTTATGATTTATTATAAATCCACAAGAAATATCTCAAGACTTTTAAATGTAGTTAGTGAAGAAAATTCCTGAACTAAATTGTTATTCATCACTTAATGAAAAATCACTTCGTGTTGGCGACACTTTTTAAAATAAAAAAAATTAGTTATGCATTTAATGATATTATAACTTAGCCTAGTAACTAAAACAGTTTAATAGGATTCACAAATTAAGAAAATGCTAGCAAACTGCCGCATACGCCTTAACCTACCATAATATGATCAGGAACAAAAACTCAAGGAAAAGGCAAGGGACTTTCAAATGACGCAGAACGTATCAATAAAAGATTTATTCTTTATTTTCCCAGCACACCTGGCGTTAAAGTCATAAAAATGCGTTAAGACCTGCCCGTTACTATTGCTTTTACGCCTATTGACTACAATTTATTCGGATTCTTAACAGCACATCTTAATCTTGTTTAACTGGTTATAAAATTTATGGTTCATCATTCAGTTTAATATATTCACACTAAAACATTTCTTGTGGACGTTAATGAAAACTGTTGTTCATAAACAATTGGTTAACTTTTTCTTATTTTATATCATTTTGCATTAAGATATACGATACTGAACGGATTATCTTATACTAGCTGCGCTCCGCGGTTTCACCCGCGTGTCTCCGCTCCTGTTGGTCGTAGCGTGATGATCTATAGCCAAATAGCCTTCCTCGATGAATGGGCTATCTAACACAGAAATAATTTTTCAAATCTGACTAGAAGTTCCTGAGATTAGCGGGTTCAAACAAACAAACACTTCAGCTTTATAATATTAGTATAGATTAGTTCATGCCGGCTTGGATCCAGCAACGTAGCATCCAAATGCAATGTAATACGACTATGACAGTATGGTATGTTAGAGGTACATTGGTATTTCAGTTTGAATCTGTTTGCCTCCTAGTTTCGAAGGGATATGAAATTATAGGTAGGTAGATTTTGCAGATTCTTGTAATGGATCATTAAATTCAATTTATTTGCTCTTAGGTTTCTTAAGGAGATCTTTGTTCACATATTAAGTATATGGATATACATTTGAACGCAATCTCACCTGCAGATAGGAAGTTTTACTAATTATCTTTATTTAGCCGAATAAAGACGTCAAATGAATGTGGAAGACCTTAAGAGAAGTTCAAGAAGATCTATCGTATATACAAATCAAATTAATTCAAATTCAAATTAATTTATTTGCAAAAAAACGCAATCAAACCAATTCAATACAAACAAACGAATTCAAGAAAAAAAGTTACAATAAATTATATTTAACTATATATTCCGATAATTTTCAAAGCTGAAACTCATTCAATTACACTAGCTACCTACTGATAATCCATAAAACTAAATGAATAGCCTGCGGTTAGTCGGCTCCAACCAGAAATTTGTGGGTGTACCTAAATACCTACTGACCACGGATCTATATAGCTATGCGAAATAGCTACTATCAGAATTAAAAATAGTAGGTACTCTGATCCTTTATGAGGTAAACTATGGTAAACGTGTTGACATCAGATAATATTAGTGTCAAGTCAAAGAATAACTATTATCTTCAAGACACGACGTCATAGCTTAGTATTCTTATAAATAGCCCAAGCCATTATATTCTTTGCGCGTTTCTATCAAACATACAACGCATCAAAATCAAACTAACAAAAGATTATTTTAAAATAATGTTGGCGGTCGGTTTAGATAACAAATCTTACACAGGTGCATATCTAAAGTATTTTAGTATTGTCTAGCTCAGTATATTTTAAAATATTTGGCTAAATTCCATAAGCATGTACGTATAACAAATGTGACCTTATTCCGTATATTGTTGCCAACTTATTGATGTCCATCGGAAGTAAAGAGAAGAATGACATGCGGAATTAAAAACTGATGTACTTATTTTTCTATATAAAAGAAATAAAAAAAGGTTCAAATTATTTTGAAGCCGTTCTGTCGAGAAGTGACCATTCAGTACAAAATGATATTATTTATTTTTAGCTGTTTAAGATATAGATTAAAAATTTTCGTTAAAGATGTTGGGTATTCTAAATTTCTAACATTAAGTAGTATTAAGGCGATCCACAGTTTTAGCTACGTTTTATTGCGATAAGTAAGTGGGACCCTTATAAAAATACTATTTTACGAGGAAAGTAAAATAAACCGAAGTGAGAAAGAAATATCTGAAATCACGGAAAGGCGACGTAAGTTGACATGTTTTTAAATGGGATGGCTTCATACAATTTCCGATGTTACAAGACTACTTACTTTTCTTACATCGATTTTTTATGATGTATTTGCCATATTTATAATATATTCTATTCATAGATATGGTGTTTATTTCTTACATGGTTTTATAGGTATTTATAAATTTCCTCGAGAATAAATACTATAATTCTATGTAGAGCTGTTATTAAGCTCTCAACGTATTATTTCATAGTAATGGGACAAATGTAAGGTAATGATGTATGTACTATGTGTAATGATGTGTAATGCACATCTGTTTTTCAGCTGTAATATGAAAATATCACTTACCTACATTCCACCAAACAATTATTATTTCATAAGCATAAATATAGCTAGGTATATAATTTGTATATTTTTATTGTTTTGTGCGTCCTTGTGCGTTCCATTATTCATCGATTTAATTTAAATAGAGTAAGATAAAATTTGTCTATCAATCTGACTGTATCTTCTTCACTCCTAAGCCGATTGAACCGCTTGGATGATATTTGGTACAAGATATTTTGAGACATAGGAAAGAGGTTATCGCAAAAATCCTGAGCACGGGACCTATGCTCATTTTTCTTTGACTACGCAAGCACAGCCTCGGTTGGAAAGCTAGTATTATATAATATTAATTGCTTGTACATTTGTTTCAATTAAACAATTTGTAAACATGCTTCAGGGGTGAGAAACTGATAATCTCTATACAAGTTTATTTATAATTCAGACCTTCTAACAATTTAATAATTAATAAATGTTTAAGCTCTTATCGTAAGTTTCTTAGTTAAACTATAAATTGTGGGGAGAAATAAACAGTATTCTGTGTTATTAATCGGTTTAATGTACACCTAATTAAAGTAAATATTATTAATATATGGTAGGTATGGGGCAGATGCATTATGAGTCTGTTTCGCTGATCGCTATTTTTAGGTCTAGGAGGTGATCACTGATCAGCCTTCTGTATCCTGCCAGACCATAAGACATTTTTTTCTTCATCTCCACCGGGAATAGAACACAGGACCCCTCGGTTAATCCACAATTTACGGTTAAATTAGTTACTTAATATTGAATTGCGGAGGACTACCCAGTAAGATCTCAAAATACAAAAAATATATACCTAAATATGTTTTGTTGTATTTAACACAAAAATATACGATTTAAATATAAATGTGAAGTTTAATTAAGTATGCGCCATTCAGGCTGTCTTGAACAATACCCAATTATAAAGTTTAAACTATTACATATTGTTAACAAATTTTGTATAAACTTTAGGCTTTGTATCGCTGAAAACAAAAAAAGAAATGAAATAAATTTTTAAGTCGATTATAAGGCTGTTATTCAATTTGAACAAGAAAAGTATATTAGATTCTTTACCATTGAGTTCTTTTGAGATGAAATATCTTGACATTAATAATCAATATTAAAATACAATATTCGCTTTACTTCAAAACGTAATTAATTTACTTGATAGATTGGTATTACTTGATGAAA
The DNA here is from genome assembly GCF_061535395.1 of Colias eurytheme. Classification (NCBI taxonomy): domain Eukaryota; kingdom Metazoa; phylum Arthropoda; class Insecta; order Lepidoptera; family Pieridae; genus Colias; species Colias eurytheme. Next base: position 4,704,858 of record NC_142980.1, read on the forward strand.
ATTAATTGGTTTTTAAAGAAGTTTCTAAGTCGAAATATGACTTTCGCCAAGCATAATAATAAATTGAGTTTTTTCTTATTTAACTATATAATTAATATATTATTATATTATGTACAATATAAAGTCTAAAGTCGGCTACTCACATACCTGCATACCTGCAGGACATTTTTATTGTTTCATACAATTCATTTGTCATCAATAATTGAAATAATAAAAAAGTGGTTTTATAAGAAAACTCATTTAAATGCTTCATGCTTTATTTATTGTCTATAAGTCTAAATATACATTTTTAAATGGTCATTTTGAATAGTTAAAAGACAAATACATAAATAAGCTTCAGATTCGAAGTATATTTTAAACTTTATTAGATATAAATATTTAGCTATTATCTACACATTCAATGCGATTTAACATAGATAATTATTAAAAGACGACTTTAAATATTAGCTAAGATTAATAACTATGTGAATATAATAATCTCAATAAAATATATTTTCTTTGGAATGAAAGTTATCTCCTTACAATTAGCATATAGACAGAAATATGATAAAATATAAAATATTATAACTTTTCAATACTTTCATGCAAAATATTTTTGGTATTTTCAAATGTTTATTATACACTAATAATTATAATATTATCAAGACCAATATTGTCATTACATTTCAGAAAATATTAATGCCGTTTAAGGAAAAATAGTTTGTTTTTAATTTATATCAAATACATTTTTATTATGAATTTATTTATAATTATCTGATCTAGGTGATTGACCCCTCTCAGAGTTAGGAGAGCTTCCTCCAGACGCGCTTTGAGGACTTCTATCACTGACCTATAAATAAATGCATAAAACTTCATTTACATTTTATTTTAAGTACTTAAGTAATACTTGCTAAATAGATATAATGTTTACAGTTGTTGAGACAATTACTAGAGTGTTTATCAGCACTAAAACATTGCGATAAAGACAAAAAATAGTCGCTAAAAACTGGGTCTAAGTACAAGCCAGTATGAAGCATATTCGCTATCGTCTCAACATCGAGTGTCGAATCTTGAGCCGATAATTCTTTATAGCAGAAGACACGAGTCTCTAAGAATGAAGATATGTATCCGATATTAGAAAACCATACCTGTAAACAAGTATGAAGCATATTCGCTATAGTCTCAACAATCAACATCGAGTGTCGAATCTTGAGCCGATACTTCTTTATAGCAGACGACACGACTCTCTAGGAATGTAGATATATGTATCCAATACTTGAAAACTATACCTGCAATCCAGTATGAAGCATGTTCGCTATAGTCTCGACATAGAGTCCTGGGCCGTAATCTTCTTTACAGCAGACGACACGACTTTTGGAACGTAGAAAATTAGTATCCAATATAGTAGAGTTAAAACTTTACCTGCAATCCGGTATGTAGCATATTCGCTATAGTCTCAACATCGAGCGTAGAGTCTTGAGCTGAGATCTTCTTTATAGCAGACGACACGATACAAATATCGCCTCTCAATTCGCTAACTAGAGCGGTTATCTTCTGTGCATTGCTGAGTACTTCGACACTTTGGGTGTAAGGGTTGTAGCGGACGCCGAATGGACGCTGAATGCTCTCCGCGAAGGCCCTGTATTTATAAAAGATGTAATATGTAAATTAGAAAATAGTCTATTATTAAACATGTTAGTTGGAAATACAACGTCAAGATAATATATTGCATTTATCTGTAACTAAAATTATAACGCTGAACATCATGAACTGGTGGTTTGAATTGAATAATTGTTGTTGTGTTGGTAGTTTATTTATCGAGGAAGACAATGAAGAAAATAAAAATGTTGAAATAATGTTTCTTTTCAGAGCAAATAAATTTGCGTGGATCACTTATTATTAGCATTCATTGGAAATATTCTATTACATTTATAATAATATTATCATCGTCGCCTAGATGCAAGGTGCTGAAATTTTGTTTACAGCTTTTGTCATCGATAAATCTTAGTGCAATCGCTTTTTTATTATTTATAATCTTATATTTTATATCTAAACGTTTACTTCTCTATTTATGTACCGAACCACTAAAAATAGGAAATCCATACTAATTGTACGTCTTACCTCATCTTCTCTTTAGCCTCTTCAAAAGAGTCAGTGTAATAATAGGCGTTTTGATACGCCGTGATTATACATTCTTCATTCACAGTGACATCAGGGTCAAATCTCTTGATCTTATCGGGAGTAGATATCGCGTGTTTAAGTTCTGCGACAGAAGAAAGTAGACCAGCTCCATACACCCTGTATGTACCATCTGCTTGACGGCAAAGACCAAACTCCACAGTGAAGAAATATAGCTATAAATAAAAAAATTCATTTAATAAAGTGTATTAACTTTACGTAAGTTCGTACTTATATTTAGTTTAAGGAAAATTCTAGAATAATTGCGTAAAATTTGCATAAAGATCATACTTTTGTTATCTTTTTCTATGAAACGGGTCGAGTGCTATAAATATTATTTTATTTCTTTCTAATTTATGTGGGCGGTATATAATTAATAATTATAATAGTAGATAAAGATGAAAACAGTCTGTCATAATATTAATATATTATCATTTATGTTTTAACAATATTACCGTAGCTAATTTGTCGATATCTTCGTCAGAAGCGCCAAGTGATGCCAATCCCAGTTCTTGCGAAAACTGGGCGAAGCTAGGATTGGCCAGAAGAGGCATGTGGCCCAAGAGCTCGTGGCAGCAATCACTGAAAATAATAAATTTAGTTTAAAAACAAAACTCTCTATTTTAAAAAATTCGTAGAATATTTGTATTGTCACCTATCCTTGATACTGCAAAGTTTGAATAAAATCTGTCCGTTTAATGTCGGTCTGAATCGAGTCTTAGGGTTTTGGTTACATATAAAATTACAAATATACAGATGAAACATGAAAAGGCGTCTCCCAATAGATAATTTTAGAATTTAATTGGTTTAATTGGCTACCGATGATTTCTGTATCTTCAAATTGAAACAAATAAACAGTAGATAAAAGTTTTAAAGATATAAGGCTACGTAGGTATGTATGACTTATAGAATAAGGACGCTAAGAATATGGATTGTTGAAAAAAATCAATGCATTATAAGGTTGAAGATGAATATAATACTTACGGTTCTGGCGTATAAAACGGATCCGAAGAGTGTCGTATATACTGCGTGCAATGGAACACGCGGAACGCCAGCCCAGATAGAAAATCTCTTGGAGACAGGTACCCGGCAACGGGACGCAGTTGAAATCCCGTTTTGCGCTTCAAAAACGCACTCACGTCTTCCAGCTAAAAGAATACAATAGCCTTTATTTAACACACACATACAGAAGAAGAAAAAAATTAGAGAAACACACTAAAACAAAATAATATAGAAAATAACTGTTTGTCTATATATGGAACTAGCGGTCCGCCCCGGCTTCGCCCGTGGTACATATTTACGTTTTCTCTACATAAAAACTATCCTCGTACTTCAAGGAATATAATAAAAAAAGAATTATCGAAATCGGTTCAGCCGTTCTCCAGTTATGCGCTTACCAACACATTTTGCGATTCATTTTTATATTATAGAAGATATAATTTAAGCAATTATGATTTAGTTAATACCTAGATTTCTGAAAGGCATCGTTTAAGAGATAGAGCTCTTGAATCTGAATTAAAGAAATAGTCCAAGTAATTGAGATTGGCATTGACCTTAAGTTGAAATAAAAAAATATTTAAAAAAAACTTTGAGAGATGTGTTTTACTGAGTCTAATCTCCATTATAATAATTATTATTTATTTAACGATAAAAAAGTAAAGGAAATTTCAAGGATGCTACAAAGTTCACAGGGTTAGTAAGCAGATTTCTCAACAAAGATTATAAGGGTACAAAGAGCCGTCTTTAATAAAATGCGTAGAAAATAATTGAAGAAAATAAACAAAAACAAACCGCCTCAAGCTTCAACCTGAACTTGGAACTCTTTACCGAGGCCTTGAATCTCTGTAATTATATCTGAGAGCAAGTGAAAGTGCTGTAGAAATATGCCTTTGAAAATTATACTGTATTCCTAGCTAATAGAGTGTTTATTTTGTATCATAGTGTTTGCGCAGGCAATATTAAAAAGATTTTATACTTTTCTAGGCCATGTTGAGTACTATTTTCCGAAACAATATTATATTATGTTGAAGAGATGTGAGGTACAGAATCTTATGTAGATTTTATACGAGTATTTTTATGTTACGAAATGTGATACATTCATTTTTCAATATCACATTGCATTTGTAGAACTTCAAGAAGGTTACGTACATTCCTTGCATGTCTCAAATTTATTTTATATTTTACTTCAGAATAAAATGCAACTTTTTATAAAAATAAGGAAAGAACGGAAAGTTTTGACTTTATTTTATCTTGGAATACACGTGCCAAGAAGAAAATTATTTGCTCTCGACTATAAGAGAATTACGATAAATCATTGAGTTATCAATTACAAATAGACACACCAGCCAATAATTATAATATTATAATCTATGAATATAAATTCCCTGTATTCCGAAATCCGATTAAGACAAACAACAAATCATTACCTACCCACAGCTACTTTACAAAATTAATTATTATCAAATATAAGAACAAAAAACGAAGTTGGTAAAAACATTAAATATATAACTTTACTAATGAAGTACGAAAACTTTTTAGAATTTCGTAGATCTTAATATAAATAACTTTGATAAAAATTTACTTAATTTATTTATTACTCTCTATTTTTTCCCATATTAAAAAGACGGTGGAGATACAAATAATTAAACGGGGACCTTGATTGCAAATTCCAGACAAAGCTATGAACCTTTTTAAATAATTAAAATCGAAAATAAAACGTAATTGCACGCCTCATAGCGAAGCGTTGAGGTGGGTACTACTGTCACTTCGCGCAAAACATCTGATTTTTCAAACTTAAAATGTCTTTATGTATCATACATTGCACTTGTAAGATAATACATACACACACATATTAAGAAAAAACACTATTTTTAACGTTCATGATATTTTTGATGTCATTTTTGTTATTTAAACTAGTTAAAAAACAGTTTAAAAAAGTTCTGTCTTGGACGTCCGTGTGTCTGTATGTGCGGATCCTTTTTCTTGTTAACACGATAGCGACCGAAATACTTTACTAATCGAGTCTTTTTTTTTCTCTTACGCTTGAGTATGCTCAGGAATAGAACCCTTTCATTTTTCAGGGTCTGATTCGATGTGGTTTAATTGTTATTAAATAAACAAAAATAATAATTAATAAATATTTATTAAAAAAAAAAATTATGAGGCGTGCACTTTTGGATTTTCCAAATTATTTTAATATTTAAGCTATCTAAAAACAGACCCTTATTCATCCCAGCAAATCTAAACCGGCTTTTACAAGAATCAATTAATTAAATATTATCCACCCTTTAAAATATAGTGTACAATTTAATAGATATAAATAGGTACAAATAAACATACCTGAGGGAGATTGTCCTCTCTGTATCCACAATATTTGACCAGTTGAGGCCAATTCTGCAAATATTCTTCACACGCATGCATTTGATACAGCTTGTGCAGCTCACGAAACACAATACCCCTGTTGATATAAAATAATTTTTAAATGTAAGAAGAAAAAAAATAGAAGAAATAGTAGGACCGGATCGTTGGCTTAAATTGATTGTGTGAACAAATACGCCACGTCCTCAATCAATGGCCTCGTATCAGCTCGGCTCTGTGGTGAGGATCTCGGACTTCCAATCGATAAGTTGGGGATTCGAAACTACCGTGCAGGAAATAAATTGATTTTTCAAACACCACAATATCACCCATCACTCTAAATGGTGAAGGAAAACATCGTCTGGAAACCGACATACTGGTCGATAATAAGTTAGTACGTGCTACATACTAAGTACAAGTAATAAAAATGCAAAGATTTCTTTTGATTTCCAATTATTTTCGTGGCGCCATCAAAATTTCCATATTGTGAATATATTATTTGCATTTTACATTTAAATTTTATTGTAAACCCAAAAAACTAAACAAGTTAAAATACGGGAACTATATGCATAATATATGCTCCACATTTCTTTAGACTACTAAAACCAATAATTATCTCTTATCTCTTAATCCAATTCAAACTTATAATAATGAAGATCTTGTATTGCACGAAAACACTAAGTTAGTCTTCAAAGCTGTTGTACATCAATTCGAAACTGAGCCAAAACACTAGTTCAAAATTAGTATGTAACACAGTTTATACTTGAAGTTACAAACTTGAGTAAGTCCTTGTTAACACCACATCGTCGAAGCTTAAATTCAACTCGGAATAATTTACAACACCAGATAATAATTTAAAGTTTCACTGTCAATTGTGTTGAGTTCTATAAAATTCAGAGTAAACTAAAATATAGGCTAGCCATAATATAGTTGTAGTAGCAATGCTCTACATATTATTTTATTTTCCATGTCTCATTATCCTAAATTTATTTTCTCGGAAACAATTTTCCAAACAAACAAGCTCACGTTAAGAATATTATGATAAGAATTTTCACTTTATATGAAGTTTCTTTATTAGTAAGTTATGAAAAATATTCAAAAAATTCTTTATAGATAACACTGGTACGACAGAAGTTAAGTTAATTAAAAAATGTTAAATTCCCAAGACGTAATATCAAAAACTTCGAAGAAATTTTATGGAGATAGAAAGAGTTTCTTTGAATTTTAATTTTGTAAATAGCATTTGGAGTTTTTTTGCATTTTTTTGACATCAAATAGATTCAATATTCACAATTTAACCTACCAGGTTTTGATTTCCACTTCAGTGTATTGCACACGTGGTATCGGTTGTCCACTGTAAAAGGAAATAGCATCGTTTTGTATGGTTGAACGAAAAACGAACGAAGCAAAAATATAGGAAACTAGCTTTCCGCCCGCGGCTTCGCCCGCGTTTTCAAAGAAAAACACGTTCCCGTAGGATTTCCGGGATAAAACCTATCCTATGTCCTTTCTCGGGTATCAAAATATCTCTATACCAAATTTCATGCAAATTGGTTCAGTAGTTAAGGCGTGATTGAGTAACAGACAGACAGACAGAGTTACTTTCGCATTTATAATATTAAGTATGGATAAGATATCTGTGAGAGAGATGGTACGTTTCATAAAGATTTTGTTTCCTGAATAAACAGATGGTTACCTTAATTTTGTTAAGTATCTTAAAATAATAATACATTTAATCTTGAAAACTTTGATCTGAACTTTGATGAATTTTTTTAATATTAGAACACTTACAAAAAAATGTGTAGCTACTTGAAATTTAAATGCTCATTTACTTAATGAATAATTTTCACAACTGATCTAAATCTATCCTATCTTATTAAAAGACATTCAACGCAATGCTCCATCCAGCCATAAATTGAAGTCATCAAAGCTTCTTGAAACACTACTTACTACTTATAATTATTTGCAATCGCTGCAAATTGTTCACGCCGTTTTCTATACACAGGATCCTTGAAGCCTGGGTGATCAGCATCCAGCTCTGAACCGTACATTAGAACATTCTGTGCACGGTCCAAGTCAGAAATCTTGCGAGGAAACCACGGCATTTCCCCGAAATCTAGGCAAAAACATTTTAGTGAAGAGACCAATTACAAATAGTATAATATTTTGTAATCTGCAAACTAGTCTGTGGCTTATTTGTATCATTTCTGACGTTTCCATTGTAGTTTTTCATATACAACCCCTTTTATTTTCTGCAAGACGAATTTACGGGACTCAAAACCTTGGCCACTTTTTTATTCATCAAAAGCAATCTAATTTTTTTCTGCTGTTCATTAAGAAACAATTCTCAAACTCAAACTCAAACTCAAACATTTATTTATTCAATTAGACTTCTTCTAGAAGCACTTTTGAAACGTCATTAAGTACATAATATTCTTAACATTTACCACCGATTCGGAAAGCAGTATCTACGGAGAAGAATCGGCAAGAAACTCCATAGTTGCTCTTTTTAATGAACAGACTCATCTACTTTACTATATGTTAATATGTGCAGTGTGCACATTAATATTAATATCGATATTGATCTTGTATAATATAATAATTATTCTCCATCATATTTGAATCTGCCAGTCAATTATAGCAATCAGTTGTAGCTGATTGACTCATTTAATCATACGATTAATTGTAAACATGGTGTCCACATAATTAGTTCAGATTAATTAACTATTACTATTTGTAATAGATTTATTATCAATTAACTTAATTTTAAAAGAAAAGCTTTTTCCCGACTGCACCAGAGAAAGGCTTTATTTTGCGAATATTATTTTCTGTTATATCGGCTTGGTAGATTTAAGCTCAAAACTAATCTCTCGAATAACGTTATTACCTAAATCATAAAATAAAATGTCTCCTAAAATTATAAGTAATTGGAAAAAAATAACAAGGGTTGATTTTTAAAGAGGAAGACAAACGACAAAAAACGACATTTTTGTTTTCGATTTTTATAACAATTACTTTTTGATGAAGCTTTTCTTATAAGATAACTTACCAAAACTAGCAGCAGCGGACAACGGTGTCGGTGGGGGGAATTCGTCCCCAGTATTGGAGGCAACCAGCTCAAAATCTTGAACCTCCCGTTTAAGCATTCTTTTCAACTGTTCCATGAGTCTTGGATCACATTCTACGTCGACCAGAATATCCGACTAGGAGCAAATATATTTTAATTTTATAGGAATTGAGTGTATACTAGAATATTATTATAGATAGTTTGGACTTTTCAAAAGCTGCTTCATTTTATTAAGAAATTTAATAAAAATTATTTAAAATATTGCACGCCTCATAAGCGAAGCGTTGAGGTGGGTACTACTGTCACTTCGCGCAAAACATCTGATTTTTCAAACTTAAAATGTCTTTATGTATCATACATTGCACTTGTAAGATAATACATACACACACATATTAAGAAAAAACACTATTTTTAACGTTTATGATATTTTTGATGTCATTTTTGTTATTTAAACTAGTTAAAAAACAGTTTAAAAAAGTTCTGTCTTGGACGTCCGTGTGTCTGTATGTGCGGATCCTTTTTCTTGTTAACACGATAGCGACCGAAATACTTTACTAATCGAGTCTTTTTTTTTTCTCTTACGCTTGAGTATGCTCAGGAATAGAACCCTTTCATTTTTCAGGGTCTGATTCGATGTGGTTTAATTGTTATTAAATAAACAAAAATAATAATTAATAAATATTTATTAAAAAAAAATTATGAGGCGTGCACTTTTGGATTTTCCAAATTATTTTTTGTATGCTATAAAACTAAATAAGTATCAAATTCTACTTAAATCACTAGTTACATGAAAGTATCATTTCTGCTAGCAGTTGCATTTGTTTGAACTACGGAAAATACTGTTGAAACTATTGTTCAAGTTAAGCTTCGTGAAGCCTTTTTATATTTACTGCAACAATTTAATTAATAACATCAATAGTATGCTTGAACGTTTTTCCGCATCTTATGGTGGGTGAGGTTTTTCATACATTTTATTTATCATTTGAAAAGGGATAATTTAGCAGTTATTTGTTTAAATCTCGATTACGCATTTTGTGTCTTAAAAAGCGAAGGGCGTGGTACATTACTGATACGACGAAATCAATATAAGCACAACAATCCTAAATTAATTAATATAATAAAATATAAGTTAAGTGTTAGCAAAATACTCGACATCTTACACAATTCGAAAAAATAATATTTTTTTTTTACATTTATACGCGTTGCACTTGTGACTTAAACAGGGTGTATACTTGATCACCATTCTTTTGAAGTATATGAAAAGGTTTACATAATGGGTGCATAATTATTTGCAATCAAATTATAATGAAATCGCTGAATATCGCTCTTATTAGGCCTTTAAATAGGTATTTATATTACAAAAAGTTAAGAGAGAAAATTCAATTTCCTTTTCCAGTTACATTCGATCTAATTCTAGCAATACGAGAGCTTTTTAGGTATTTTATAATACTATTTTCGGAATAAAATATTTGCTTTCTAACTTTTTTAATGATGGGATTGAAAGGAGAATTCGTTAAATAATAAAATATTAGGTATATTATTCGCTTTGTAAATGGTACACATTTTTTTTTTTGTAGTTATATTTAGAGTAAGTGGTGAAGGTTGCTTTCATTAAAATAATTGGCTTAGACAGTAGACATGTATCTAAGAATGAAAAAGCTCAATACATAGAAAATAAAAAAAAAAGTGTATTGATGGACAAAATCGCAGGCAGCGTAGCATACATCATAAACTTACAGCGGAAATTTCAGTTGCTGATTTCCTCGATTCAATATGGAGTACGTTGATCCCAAGGTCTTGGAATACTGTCAGAACCTTCACCAATCCCCCCACTTGGTTCTTAATAGTGAAGATGACGGAAATTCTTTCCCCCTCCGGCTGGGTTTGGGACCTCATCTCTCCAAGTTTTGGATGGTGAGGCGCTTCCTTTTTGACCTCCCAATCCGAGCCATTTCTATACAGCCACAAACCGAGGAGACCTTTGCCTGATCCGCTCATTTCAAGTGGTTGAAATTAATGGACACTATGGATTAGGGGTCTAAGGAGGTATGGTAGGTAAGAGTGACGGTGATGTACTGCGTCGTGTCCTGTCCCGAACGCTCCTTATAAAGAGATGAGGCGCGGGAGCCGAACAGGAGGGTGGGTATATTTGATTGGCTGAATCAAGTGTTCACTGTAACTTGGAAAATCTTTTCACATCGTTAAGTCACGGACACACTTCGCTTGTTATTTTTGATAGGAGATATTACAATTTTCTGGTACGTGTACACTTATTTACAACAAGGGTTGTCCTTTTGAGATTTTTTACAACACGGGTTTTTTTGGAATTAAACCTGATAAACCTGTATCGTCGTTAATTTAATTTTTTTGTTCAATTGCTATTCGTTCATTAGAAAATGGCCAAGTTGTAAAAGAACCAATTTTAAAATTCAAATGCCATATCCCAATTAAAAGCGCCTGAACAATAATTGCAATGAAATTTATGCTCATATTAAATGCTAATACTTTGGTTTCAGGCGTCGTAAAATTGCCAATATAAGTTACCTAGTATGTTCTAGGGCTGTTAACACACACAGATGCACCCACCCCCTTTCGGACTAGAGTCCGATAACGGTGGGCTTGCTGTATTTATTACCATTGTTTAGCGGAAAGAGGATTCGCTGTCATTCATTATCAAATAGCCTTGCGTAAACGTTCTGATGTGAAACTTGAACTACACTTATATGTAACGTTTTCTTTTATTGTTTGTTATTTGTATCTTTATGAAATGAACTGAAGAAATTGTGTTAAAACCATATAAATGGCTTTAGATTATCCTTATAAATTCGTATCGTATCTGAGATATGGTATTTTCAAATGATTTGATTCGATAGACTCTTTATTAAAAAATAAACGTTCATAGCTACTTCTTTACCGAATATTTGGTTATTGTAATTAATAAGAATAGAATCATATTATTAACTAGCGGTCCGCCCCGGCTTCGCCCGTGGTACATATTTACGTTTCCTCTACGTAAGAACCATCCTCGTACTTCAAGGAATATAATGAAAAAAGAATTATCGAAATCGGTTTAGCCGTTCACACGTGATGCCGTGACAACGCGAAACGGGTGCGGACCCGCGGCGCGTTTTCCCAATATTTCCCTTCACTGCTCTGCTCATATATCAATATGAGCCGCGTAGCGTAATAAAAAGTATACTATAACCTGCCCAGGAGTATGAAGAATAATTGTGCCAAATTTCGTTAAAATCCGTCTTGTAGTTTGTTTCTATAACGAATATACAGACAGATAGACAGACATACAGACAGACAAAAATTTTACTGATTGCATTTTTGGCATCAGTAGCGATCCTTTATCACCCCTTCATAGTTTTTTTTTAATATATTTCATGTACAGAATTTGCCTCTCTACAGATTTATTATAAGTATAGATGTGTAATTCTTGTACTATTTTTGTGGTACCAAATTCAGTAGTAATCAAAGTGAAAATCTGCAAATAATTTTCACTGTACAATGTACATTTCATACGTCCTACATGTAGACTGGTATGACTATGATAATCCATTCATGTGATACACAGATTGTAGTGGACTCAGTTACAGTTCGTTAACGTTGGATACTGAATTATCTAATAATAATTATGTATATTGTATGACCCACATTTTGACAAATTCTATTTTAGAAATATATGAATGTGAATTATAGGCATTATTTCGAATGCCCTATCGGTGTTTCTATGTATGGGGTATAGGGGATGTTATCTATTGATTCATTTTAAAATTGCTTTAAAATTTAATAGGAAATAAATGTTTGTTTTGTGATTTGTTATTAGACAATTATGTATTTTTTTCATACATATTATGTTTAAAATTTGAATTATAAACATAATATGAATGAAATATGTATTAAAAACAAAAAAACTTAAACTATTTATTAAAAACAGGACAGTTTAAATAATGTTATGAGGAATTGTTCAGAGCAATGGTGTAATATATTATAATGAAGACGGCTAATTAATACTATAATTATTAATTCATTATTTTATTTAAACAATATCAGGAATTAAAAAAATATATATCGCATACTGGCATAAACTGCAATTGAAGCATGAATAATGTTCTTTATATAAACACATCATACCTTTTCAACACACAAGCGCCTTTGTTCGATTTCAATTTCCATTTTCAAATATCACTGAATTTCTTGTTTAAACATAATTTAATTGGTGTCAGAATTAATAACATAGGTACTAGAAAATATATTTCCTGCTACTAAATTAGTAAATAAATAAAATATAGATAAATAAAATAAATAAATAATAATTAATAATTCGTGACTTAAATAGTCACGCAAAATAAACAAAATTTACCGTAAATATTTTATTGTAAGATTTATTAAAGTGAACATTTATTTGAAAAAAAGTTAAAAAAACACATGCCTTCCTGAATCCAATAGGTAATACATAGATACAACACACATAGATAGATACATAGATACAATAAGATTTTGCAAACAAACGAGAGATTAAAGACAATAATAATATTATGCCCTTGAAGCAATGATTATTCCTTATATTGAAACATCGTTATTCATTCATTTAGCGTCTGGTATAACCCCTTTTTCCCAAATCCAGTCATAAGAAGCATTACAGATGATCGGATTTCCTCGCTTTGAAAAGAAGAACATAGGTGCTTTTGATACATCGTCTGTTTATTATACGAAATTTCATACATAAAAAGTAGCGCAGTCATATAATTCAACCACATGAATACTATCTTCTGCTGGGAGAAAAAGCGTAACTGTTCTCAACAATATAATATTGCATCATTTTTTCGTAGAAGCTGGATCAAAACCCAAAGAACAAACTTAAGAAAGTATTACAATACTTGAGCCACAAAGCTAAAGCTTACTTTTATTAGTATAATTTAAACAGAGTGAAACTTCAGTCTTCAAATAAAATTTGGCACTTTTTTTAACATCTTTATCGTCATCATAATGGTTTTAATTAACAACCGATCAAGAACAAAATATGACCATCAATGCAACCAAAGTATGTACGTATTAGTAGCCAGATAACTAAAGTAGGTGATCAGCCAAGTCAACTAAAGTCAAGGTTGTCAATTCCAAGTATTAAAATCATACCCATCTCCAATATTTTTATTTAAAACTGATAATTTCAAGATCCATTCCAATGCCACTATCTCGAGGCCACGTCTCTTTTTTATACAAAGCAGAGATTATTTCCAAGTATTATTATAATATCCTTCGGGGAAAAAATGATAACTAAATGTTTATAGAAATGGAAACACAATAAAACATTTCATTCGCTGAGCGAGCTTTTAATTCGATTTCCTAAGAGACGAAGCGTTTATTCGATTTGTACTGATTCAGAGCTTGTTACTGCTTCCTTTAATGATCGCTTATTGTGATATCAATATTTAAAAACATGTTATGTTTATAACCTTTTGGTAATCAATATAATGTTTTATGTAAATTTCTACAATTGTAATAAATAATTGCTGCTTACATTTCAAGGCTGTATTCTATTATTTCTTTCTTGGTCTTTGTATAAGCTCAAACAATATGAAACCATATATTTTATATTCTTTACACATTTCTCAATATGAAACACATATTTTATTCTTGTAATTAATATGCCCTATCAAGATGATACTCTTTATATCTTGTATGACCAATGACAAATTCATTCAACATAATATATAGAATCATTATAAAATAGGTTAAATTTAAAAATCTTTTGGTTTTCTAGGTGATTTTTACATATTATCATTATAGTAATTTTTCAAAGTACACAAATTTAATTTCCCTTTAAAAAGTAGGTATCTATGAAAATCTAATCGAAATTCTAAAGCGCAAAAAAAATTCTATCTAATCATAATACTATAACAATGATTTTGTGGAATAATTATTATACACAATTTTACGTCAAGTAGTTGTTTTGATTTAAATTAGCCCACAGAATGTCATAAATAGCTATTGCTACTTTTATACTGAACTAAAATATGTTCTACTAGTGGTCCGCCCCGGCTTCGCCCGTGGTACATATTTCGCAATAAAAGGTAGCCTATGTCCTTTCTCGGGTATCAAAATATCTCCATACCAAATTTCATGCAAATTGGTTCAGTAGTTTAGGCGTGATTGAGTAACAGAAAGACAGACAGAGTTACTTTCGCATTTATAATATTAGTATGGATTATGATAAAAAGTAATTCCAATCACAGAAAAGAAACAGCAAAAGTATAATAAAGGATGGAAACTGAAATAATTGAATATTCTTCGTTTGCATACTGGTTAATTAAGAAATCGTAATCGCGCATTCGTTGACCGTCTCCTCGGTACAGTGGTTGACGCGTGAGCGTAGAACCGAGGGGTCCTGGGTTCGATTCCCGGTGGAGACGAAAAAAAAAATGTCTCGGTCTGGCAGGACACAGAAGGCTGATCACCTACTTGTCCCTAAAGAAAATCGATCATTGAAACAGATGTATGAATAATACATCTGCCCCCTACCCCACTACGGGGACACGGGACTTCACTTTTAATCGCGCATTCAGTAGATATGTTAATATTTTAATTGAAATTGTATTTTTTCTTTCTAACTGCCTTCTTTATGTGGCTCTATTATTTCTTCTTCTGTTAATTAAATTTTTAGTATCAATTGATAGTTACTATCTGCTGGTCGCAACATTTAAATTTTGTGATATTCGTACGATAAATAGGTTGTTTATGAAATAACAGAAATTAATATACGACAATACACAAATAAATTCTGTTTTAAACATATTTAATACACATCTTTTATTTTTTGTAAAAATGTTTCATATTTGTTGTTGTTTGTTAAAAGATGGTTTATTAACAGCCATACAAATTTGGGTTCTTTAAAAATATTTCTTACTATTAAGTAAGAAAAGAAGAAAAAGAAAATTCGGTTGTACTTTTTTTCAAAATATATATTAATATATTTTGAAAAAAAGTACAACCGAATTTTCTCAACATCTTAATCAGTTAAAAATTATTACGTCCTGCACAACCAAAAAAATTAAGAGTCTTACATAGCCCATTTAAACAGTAAAGATATACATTCCTTATTTCGTTCAAGTTTCCCACAGAATTGTATAAAAATTTCATTACTCTTGAAGTGCTCTTTCATCCCACAGACGGAGTGAAGCGCACGTCTAAGAGTACTGTCAATACTTCGGTCAGTATCCCAAACACTAGACTGGCTTTGAATTAAAAAGGATTCATGCAATTACATCATTCTTTTGATGAGTGTGCTCATTTGGTTTAATTGTCTCATTTGATATAACCTAAAATACTAAAAATACCTGGAAAAGGTTTTGTAAGGGTTTGTGTTCTGCTAGGCTTTGTACTGAGTTAATGAATATGTTTCTCTGCTCTCGAAATCGGGTCTATTTAACATGTCTGAATTATAAAAAATATAGTAAGTAATCGGGAGTATTTCTTTTTTTTTATGGTAGAGCAAGCAAACGGACAGGTGGGCAATCTGATTTTAGGTGGTTTGGATTTTAGGTGGACCAACCCCCATGATTATTTATAGGTGATGTTACATTTATTTATGTTATTTTTTCAAGGAACGGTGATATTCTTTTTTTATTTATTTGATGTCTAGTTTAACTGAGCTGATATTTTAGGGTAATAGAATTTAAATGTAATAGATTTTTCTAGTGTATGCTGATGGTGTTTTGTTCTCTTAAAATAACTATCACAACACAATTTATAAATCATTGTAAGCTTTCCTTCAGAAACTCTATCTCTGCTCTATCTTAACACAAAAATAAGAGATAAAAATAATTGCATATGACTTTGACTACAGCGACATCTCTGTTGGGGTGAACGAACACAATTTCAAACGCACGGCTAGGGTGGTAATGAAAGAAGTTAATTTATAGTAGCTTAGGGCGTATTCAGAAAGAAAGCTTGAAACTTATAAGCGCTTATCGGCGCTTGTCATGTTCATATATTTTCCTGTCAGTGCTGTCAACCCGCGCAGGAAAATATATGAACATGACAAGCGCCGATAAGCGCTTATAAGTTTCAAGCTTTCTCTCTGAATACTCCCTTAGAAAGTATTGAAAAAATTGACATCTATGAAGATGAGTGAATTCGACTTTCAACATCCACGAAAATTGCAGAAACATTCGCAATCAGAAGGCGCCCTCTTTTCTATTATAAAGGAATGCAAGTATTTATTATATTTTTAGTTTTAGGGACATCTATCGAATAGTTAATTTTACAATACAGTACTGAGATGTACATTCTTCGTGAGGTATAAATGCAGTCTTCTAAATTTCATAGAGTTTTGTTGGATTCCAACTAGATTGAGCCCTTATCAGTTGCCTTTGACACAATGCTTTGACATCCCATTTGTGATGACCGAAAACCATTGACATTATTAAGTCGATCTAGACGGCAATATTGCATGACATGTGTTACGTGCTGTCATGCTTGAATGATCGTGTCATAATAGCTGGTTGATGTGCCTTTATTATTTCTATCCTGCAAATTATGACTGACATGGACTAATATCAGGCCCGACGGGAACTCTATAAAAATGCAGGACTTTTTTGGTCATTCATGCAGATAATTATTATTCAAGTGAATGCATATCATGCATGCATGACCATCTAGACTCTAGGGACTAGTTTAAATAACAGTACCTCATAGCTTAAGTGCGAATTTGCGTGATTTGTGAAACAAAAGACTGATATCAGTCAAGATCTGAGTTCTGACCGCGATTAGCCGTGATTATGTAAAGTAAAATTATTTAAAACGAAAATACCCTATTGCAAATATAAATATGCTATTTTGTAATATAGTAAGTAAGCAATTTTAATATTCCAGGAGAAAAATTTTTAATTTAAAAATTTAAAAATTTTTGAAAAACTTTCACGTTTGTAATTTTTGTTAGTAGGTCTATCTTATATGCTTCTTTAAAAACTATTAGAAAATGTGTTGGTTTCAATTTGTATGAAGGCTATAAAAATATCCTTTTTGTTTTCTTTTACAAAGTTATATTTTATTTGTTTAATATCTATATACTTAAATATTTCTTTATTTACATCAAAAGATATTTGTATGTAACCCTCGTATATTATAAAACATAAGAGGCAGATAAGTAAAGCGTTCTATTCGCGCGAGTTATGAAGTCTCAAATCTCAAATGTGTCTCAATTGGGGCAGTGATTGGGGCTTCTTACTACGTCATATTCAGGTGAAGAAAGAGATCTATCTAGTTTTGACATGAGAGCGACAAGGATGCGTGATTCGTCAATGTGGAAGTTCTGGCTTATGAACAGATTAAAAACATCAATTGATATTATGAAGGTTTATAGTTATTTATATTATCATACCTCAATATTAAATTACCTAAACATGTATTTTTTTCTTTATTATAAAATAAAATGTCCAAAGATATGGATTATCTATTGTTCTAAAAGTTTCGTAAGACATAATCTTATAAAAATATATTTAAAGATATTTAAATTAAAAACTTATGAAACAAGAATAACTTTTTCATTTATAAACGACAAACAATATTCATTTGCGTAATAAAAATACTTTTTTCCTCTACAGATAAACATGCCCAAAATACACCGCAGTCCATTCATCAAATTTGTCATCTAGTTTGGATTAACCCTCTGATTCATAACACAGGTTCAAATAGACCCTTATATTACAAAGAGCAAAGTGTGGAGGGTTAACATGCGCGCGCAGCGCTCGGATACATGCGCAGTGCTGATTATTTCTACCAACCCAAGTCATTAGGGTCGATACAGGGACTAGAATGCGTTTCGCGCATGCGACTCCCTCTATGTTGAAAAATCAGGTGTAGCGATATGGCCGACAGCGAGTTTGAAGAATTTCGCCGTGTATTTGATAAATTACCACAACACATTAAGGCCCCGACGCCTTTTTACTCGTAAGTTTACGTTTACATATAAATTTCCGGCCGCCTCGCTACCTTCCCTCGAACACGCCGCGACATTGTCTCGAGTGACTCCATGTTTTCCATAAGTGTTCAAGTACTGAAGTGATGTTTGTTTTAGATTAGTGCCAAATGTTGGATTTGAGGATGAATCACCTTCATCCAAGAGTGAGGAATCACCTGAAGAAGAGAAAGTGTGTGTTGGCGATACGGACGGGGTAAAGACAACCTCCGATGCATCGCCTGTCGCTCAACCTGATGTAACAGATGCACAACGCAGCCCTCGACACCAAACATTCACAAACGGCGAAAGAAGACGAAGAAAACTACCTGAAATACCGAAAAATAGGAAACGTAAGTATAATTTTTAATGTTGTCACCAGTCATTATTGGCATAAAATTGAAGCTAGCGATTTCATTTTAGCACCTGCGCTCTAGCAATGGTATGTTATTATTTATGAAATTTATGTTTTCTTGGTATAAATGCAATGCAATGTCTTATATAAATGTGTTTTTATCATACAGTAACATTTGGGAATAGATAAAATAATTTTTATAGATTTTTGAAATATATAATTTATGCAACCCTTGACGTACATAGACAAGATAAAATTTATTGCCAACCCTAATATTTCCTATAGGGGTAGCCAAAATCAATACGTGCTCTGGCTAGTAATGGTCGACCCGTCGCGATAGACTTATAGGTGCAAACGTTTATGGATCCGTATCCTTAATTACCAAGAATATTACTGTGAATATATTGTCATTATGATTTAAAAGAACAGTATAAGGTGTTTGTGTAATAACATTATCACTATTATACAAAAGTACTTCAGAAAATCCTTTCAAAATGGCCTCCCTTATATTTTTACTCCTATTAATCAGGTATGCTTTAGTTTATATCGAAGAGTACTATAAAATTGCTAAACGAGGCGAGTAATGCAAAACAACAACATATTATGTAAAGATAATCGCTTTCTTAATCTATTATGCAATTTACTCTTGAAGTTGAAGGCTTAGGCTTCATCTCCTACATGAGTTACTCATTCCGATAGGCTATCTAAGGGCACCTTATCTAAAACAAACAATCTAGCCTATATGTATGTTATGTTTTAGATATTTTTTATTGTTTCAATCATAGAACTTATATCATAATTTGCTACAAATTTACCAAATGATTAGTTGATCAGTTTCGCTAGCATCTTTTAATCTAATGATAGGAATGTATTTTTTCTGTTTTTTGATTCCATTTAAATTCGTACATGTAAAATTCTGAAATTTTCCATCGACATCTTTGTTACCAAGGGCGCGGCAGTCAAATTTGGAATTTTCCACTCATAAGAAAATTTTACACGAAATCAATACAGAGAGACAACCTGAAGTTTGATATTCGCCATTTCGCTTCCGATGGAATATTGATTCACGCCCACTTGTTGAAGTAAGCTGTATCCGAGAAGATTTATATCTCATATACGCATTATCTCGCGCTTATAGGTGCTCGTTAGTTGTCCCAACAACTAATTTAGAGCCCTTTTCTTAGTATGTAGTTAGTTTGGACATTCATATTTTAAATATTATGTTTGTGCCATCGTCTTTTGTGAAGCGATACCACTATGGAAAATAGGTACGGATTAGTCAATTATTTGGATTTAACTCAACTAAATATAATTAGTTTATTTAAACTAACATGAATTCTTAAGCAGTTATAAACCTAATTAATAATATGAAACTTTTGCGGCTTAATACAATTGAGTTAATCTTTTTACAATTAAAGCAAGACTTCCTTATTGCAATGGGTTATTGATTTAAATATAACATAATCTATATAGTGTAATTAGATCTCATTTTGTTTTAGCCTTTGTTAAATATTTTAGTCATGTAAATTATGTCGGCATTTCCAATAAAATTTTTATTGTTTCATCGGTTTCGTCAATCCTAATCATACGAATACCTATTCTTTTCTATTTTTGGACAGAAATTTTAAGAATTATATATTCCAATATAATATTCATGAAAACATCGCACAAATAGAATCTCCCCAGTTACCAAAAACATTCAGTTGTTTTGGAATTATTTTCCCAAAAAAATTATAAATTTTACTGAAAATCAATACAGGTACAACCTGAAGTATGACTTGCATAAATCTTCACACGTGAAATTGCAGTTTGATGTGCGCCGCTTTGCTTTGAAGTTTGAAGTAATATCGATTTGCGCCCACTTGTTGATTTTGCGCGGAGCTGAGATGAAATCTCACATTTTCAGTCTCCTCGTTGTAATTATAAGTTCCTTGGTCCTACCAAAAGCCATTTTACTGGTAATGAGTTTAGATTTCATAATATCATGTAGTGGATCATGATTTTGAGCCATTTTACAGATAATGAGTTCAGATTTCGTAGCATGTATTGAACACGGGTTGCCATTTTGTTTTGCGACGCGCCGTAACTAAGGAAATTATACAAATGGGTATGGCGTAGTTAATAGTTTGGATAAAACATTTATGCTCAATAAATACATTGATATAAGTAATGAAGCAAAATACTTCAACAATTTGCGACCAAGCATCATTGATTGCATACCCAAAAAAAACTTTTTCACCATCTTCTTCTTCCCGTGCAATTTCTTAGACTATTTTGGTTTTTCAGCGAACTTAGTGCCAGGTAGTCAACCGGCCTCGCTCGCTGACGAACTAGGAGCATTAACTGGCCTTCTTGTACGACCAGGGGGCCAAGGGCGACCTTTGCTGGTGCTCAAGTGTGGCTATCTCTTGGATGAAGACTCCAGTCCTGACTCCGAAAGACTGCAGAGCCTTGGCGATGTGGACAGCGGGCACAGTACAGCTCATTCACCCATTGACACGGGGCCAAAGAGCCTCTCGCCGACGCCGCTACAACAAAATGGTAAGGGCTAGAATCTTATTTCAGTTGAAGAACACACATTCATATGGACTTCTTTTACGACCTCTTGATAAACACTTCAACAATATACAGTTGTCATTTTGGTGCACTGATCGTAGAGATTCAAATATAGAGGATTTATTTAGTGATAAGTTGTGACTGCTGTTGATATGTTGTATTTTTTAAGAAAGAAACCTGCATACAAGGAGTATACAATCTAGAAGCATAAAATATAGTTATATTATGAAAACATGACAACATGATAGCATAAAATCAAGGAAACTTAAACTAGGCTTTAATCATGGGAGGGTGCAAATACATAAATTACATCATACAAATACTTAATATTATGTAGACCATAAAATTACATCCATTTCGTAACCAATCATATTGGCATAGAAACAAAAATATCATACAAAAAAATACAAAATTAACATTGTGGACTTACAAACATAAAAACTTCAATTCACATTATGAGAGCTTACTATCTGTACGGGCTAGCCGTACATCCTGACTCAGCGCTTTACACGATCCTATTTCATTATGGTGACAAGAACATCTTCACCCAGTTGGTCTGCGCTCGCGGCTCGTGTAAAGCGCTCGGGGTGTACGCGCTATATCAATTAATCTCATTATCAATCAACTATCAAATATACCAATATCATATTATCATCATTAGTTTATAGCAATCAACAATAAAGTGATCAAAGGCAATAACTTGTTTTACATCATCAGTAGAAACTATCAAACTATCAATTTATCAGCTAAAGGAGTGTATGGGATATCATACCATATCAATCAGCAGCCCATACATCTCTCTTTTTGGTTCTTCGAGCGAAAAATAAATATCATTTTAATCATCATAAGGACTCTCTTTTTGGTCCTTCGCAGCCTTGGACCTCGCGTGTGGACATATTGTGTGTGTGATCAGTGTTGTGTTAGTGTTCACAAGTGAGGATTAGTATCAAGCAGTGAGTCTTTAAATTTTTTATCATGTCTAACGCCGAAGATTTGCTTCAAAATCAACAACAACTATCAAATACCATCGAAAACATTTATAGTAATTTTAAAAAGGATGGCGCGGAAAGGAAAACCTTCGATTACATAAAAAGAAGGTTGGATGTGCTAGATAGACACTGGCACGAATATCAAGAGAATCATAATGCTTTATGTAATATTGAGGTCATAAGATCTCATAGTTATTTTGAAAATAATGAGTTTGATTTAGCGCAAGATAGATATAAATATATCAGGGGAGTAATTTCTAATTATAATCAAGGCAAAGAGGAAAGGCCTAAGACACCGTTATTACAACCTGCTAAACCTCTCGGTGTCCCAGGGATCTCTCAATCTCAGTCATCTTCTAAGGTACTAACTGATCAAATAATAAGTAGCAAAACTGACGAAATGATTCGTAGACAGATAAGTTATTTTAAGGCTTTTGATCATACAATATCAAATATCATTTTGGATGATGTTAACGAAAAGTGGGAATTCGATCATTTATTAAAATCAATACAGTCGCGCTGGTCTCTAATAGACTCTCTCCATTGGGAGTTGGACAGTGAGCTTGGGGGTAGAAACTCGGAATACGAGAATACCTTTTTATCATATGAACAAAAATATAACGATATCATCAAATCGCTTAACAAAAAATTATGGTCTATATCACATAGGGAACAATCTACACCACATATAGAAATACCAGTATTTAGTGGTAATTATCATCAGTGGTGCTCTTTTAAAGATGTATTTAAAGAAACAATTCACGACAATCCATCATTATCATCGGCGCAAAAAATGCAATTCTTGAAAACTAAAGTTAGAGGAGAAGCTGAAAGGCTTATTCAGCATCTACCAATAACCTCGGATAATTATTTAATATGCTGGGATATACTTAATAATCGCTACAATAACAAATCATTAATTTTCCGTTCGCATATTGATATTTTATTGAATATACCTGTCGCTCAACAAACATCATTAAATCATATCAAACGGATACATGATACGACCATAGAAACTATCAACGCTATCAAAAACTTAGGTGTCGACGTAGGATCGTGGGATCCATTAATCGTACATTTAATCGCCCAGAAATTGGACTCCGAGACGCATAACGCATATATCAATACTTTAAAACAGCCTCGAGAATTAGCAACATTAAAAGAGTTCTTGACATTTTTGGAAAATAAATTTACATCATTAGAGTCATTAAAAAAGAAACCTGAGATCAAGAATTCATATCAACCATTTTATAAATTAAACAAAAATTTTATCAAGACACCGTTTCCCACAAGCAATAAATTTATTTCCCATTCCCATCAAAATCGCAAACAAGAAGACCCATCAGTTCCCATCAGTTCGCAGAAACATCATAAATGCGAACTTTGCAAAACCAACGAGCATTGTCTGTTTTACTGTAATAAGTTTTTGAATATGACACCGCCAACAAGACGCGGCACGGTTACAAGATTGGGTGTATGCGAAAGTTGCCTCTATTCACACAATGGTAAACCGTGTTTTTCTGAAAAAAGATGTGTAAAATGCAATGGGAAGCATAACACTATCATACACGAGGCGTATGAGATATCCACTCCTAGTTCTTCGAAAATAGCAAGCCAGAGTTATCAAAAACATGAGCCGCAACAGGTGCAGAGAAATGCTCACGTTTCGATGCAACGTGAAACACCTGAGATTCTTTTAGCGACAGCCATATTAAAAGTACAAGCAAACGACGGGTCATTTATCAAAATGCGGGCTTTAATTGATCAAGGTTCTCAAACCTCACTTATCACAGAACACGCTGCTCAAATTTTAGGACAACCTCGACAACAATGCCGTGGTGTAATATCAGGTGTCGGTATCAAGGAGAGCAATTGCAAGGGTGTCATATCAATCACATGTGCATCAATTAACAATCATTTTCAATTTGAAACGGAAGCATATATCATGAAAAACCTAGTGAATAACCTGCCTAATAGCACTTTTTCGAAGCCATTTTGGCCGTATATCAACAATATCAAATTAGCCGATCCCGACTTCAATATAAGTCGCCCGGTGGACTTGCTATTAGGGGCAGATATTTATTCATTAATTGTTATGGAAGGAATTTGTAAAGGTAATAATAATATGCCTATAGCACAAAACACACAGCTGGGTTGGATTTTGATAGGTAGCGTGAAAACTTTACAATGCAACGTCGTCATCAATAATTTGGAAGAAATTCAAAAATTTTGGGAAATCGAGGATATCATTGAGGAGTCGCAATTATCAACCGAAGATCAACAATGTATCAACTACTACAAAAATACAACAACAAGGCGGGAAGATGGCCGTTACGAGGTTCGTCTTCCAATGCATAACAATTATTCGGAAAAATTAGGAGAGTCAAAATTCAAGGCTGTAGCGCAATTTAAATCGTTAGAAAAGAGATTTATCAAAAACAATAACATTCATACACAATATAAATTATTTATGCAAGATTATCACTCAATGGGTCATATGATACCGGCCTCTAATACGTCTAAGCCAGAGTGTTTCAATACTCATCATTGCGTGCGTACAGATAGCGACATAAATTCGAAATTTCGAGTTGTGTTCAATGCATCATGCAAAACTTCATCAGGATACAGTTTAAATGACCTTATGCAAAAAGGTCCGAATCTTCAACAAGATTTACAGTCTTTAATCATTAAATGGAGACAATATCAATTTGCTTTTACTGCGGACATAGAAAAAATGTTTCGTCAAATTTGGCTACACCCGGAAGATCAGAAATTATTAAAAATAGTATGGCGGGACTCTACTTCGGAACCTATTCGTGAATATCAACTCACGACGGTTACTTATGGTACGAAAGCAGCTCCATTCCTAGCTATGATGACCTTAAAACAGCTGGCTAGTGATGAGAGAAATAATTATTTACATAGCTCCGCAATCGAAGTCTTAGAGAACTCATTTTATATGGATGACGTCATACACGGTTGTCATTCCATAGAGGAAGCTAAGATATTACAAAACGATTTAATTAAGTTATTGCAATCAAGTGGCTTTAACTTACGTAAGTGGAAATCAAATACTACGGAATTATCACAAAATATAAAAGAATCCAATATCAATTCTAGTGATTTTAGTTTTAAACAATCAGAAACAACAAAAACGCTAGGATTAGGCTGGAATCCCGAAGAAGATATTTTTACATTTCATTCGCAACTAGAACCCTTGAAATCATCAAAAATAACAAAAAGAATGCTTTTATCAGACATATCAAAATTATTCGACCCTATCGGATGGCTATCACCGTTATCAACAAAATTAAAAATTATTTTTCAACAAGTATGGGCGGCGCATATAGGATGGGATGATCAAATACCAGAAGAAATATATAAGGAATGGATCAAAGTTAGAAAAGATATTAGCGTGATCAAAGATATAAAACTACCACGCTGGATTCACACCCGTAATTGCGATAGTATCGAGTTACATGGGTTCTGTGACTCGTCTATGAAAGCATATGCATGTGTTATATATTGCCGTGTAAATAAAGGTGAAGATTCACATATAACATTATTGGTTGGAAAAACGAGACTTGTGCCCACTAGCAAGGTCGTTACATTACCTAGATTAGAATTAAGTGGAGCATTACTTTTATCAAAATTAATGAATAAGGTTAAGGAATATTTTAAGGATCATGATATCAAAATGTATGGATGGGTTGACAGTACAGTAGTTTTAGGTTGGTTAAATGGAGATGCAGCTAGATGGAAAACGTTTGTGGCAAACAGAGTGCAGCAAATAACGAAGGTCATGCCTCCAGATTGCTGGCGGTATGTCAAATCAGAAGAAAATCCTGCTGACTGTGCAAGTCGAGGTTTATCAGCATCACAATTGAAGGATCATTCTTTGTGGTGGCAAGGCCCCAAGTGGCTATCAACATTAAGTGATCAAAATAATAAGGTCACAATATATTCAACAGATCAAGAGTTGAAAGTATCAAAACAAGTTACCGCTGCGGTAACAAATCATCATAATAATTCTATCATACTAGATATATTATCAAAACACAGCACATTCCGTAAGGCTGTGCGAATTGTTGCATGGATGTGTAGATTCACCAACAACAAAAATAAATATCAAAGTTATTTATCAGTGGAGGAATTGAAACGTGCAACATTGCTTATTATCAGAAATATTCAACAGTTATCATTTGAAAGGGAAATATCAGATTTAAGAAGTGGTAATAATATACATAGGAAAAGTAAATTGTGTGAATTAAATCCTTATATCGATCAACAACAAATCATCAGAGAAGGGGGAAGGCTGCGACATGCTTACCTTGACCCTGACATGAAAAATCCGATCATCATACCGAATAACAGTCGTCTCTCGAAATTATTAATTAATGAAGCACACCAATCTACTTATCATGGAGGTGCTAGGCTAACATCATCATATTTGAGGCAGAAATATTGGATTATGGGTGGCTATAGGGCTGTTAAAAAGATAGTACGACAATGTATCAAATGTAGGAGGCATAATCCCACCAAGCATCATCAAATTATGGGAGATTTACCAGCTGCTAGAGTAAACCCATCAAGACCCTTCTACAACGTGGGAGTCGACTATACAGGTCATGTATTTATCAAATCAAACGCTGGAAGAGGTATCAAGACAACAAAAGGTTACATTGCAGTATTTACTTGTATGGCCACCAAGGCTGTACACCTGGAACTGGTATCAGATTTATCAAGTGCAAGTTTTATATCAGCCCTGCGTAGAATGTCAGCTCGCAGGGGTAAGCCTGGTCACATCTACAGTGATAACGGCACTAATTTCATAGGAGCAAATAAAATATTACAGCAAGAATACGATGAAATACTCAAAATATTTAACACACAATTTCAATCAGAGGTGGCGGATATGGGCATAACATGGCATTTTAATGCCCCATCTTGGCCTTCAGCGAGCGGTCTTAGTGAAGCAGCCGTCAAAAGTCTCAAATTTCACCTTAAGAGGGTGGTTGGCGAGCAACGATTAACATACGAAGAATATAGTACAATACTAGCTCAGCTGGAGGCTTGCTTAAATTCAAGGCCACTCTGTGCTTTAACAGAAGACTCCGAGGAGCTCGATTATTTGACACCATCACATTTTCTAGCCAGCGGTCCAGTATTATCAATATATGAAACAGAGAGAGATCTACGAACAAGATTACATTTAGCACAAAAAATATTTCAAGACATATGGAAGAGGTGGCAACATGAATATTTAACAAATTTATCAACGAGAAGCAAGTGGAGACAATCAAAAGATAATATCAAATTAAATGACATTGTAATCATTCACGACAGCAATCTTCCCGCAGGAAAATGGCCTTTAGGGCGAGTGGTGGAGTTGCATCCTGGTAGTGATGGCTACGTGCGTGTGGTCACATTAAAAACTAAAAATGGATATATCAAAAGACCTATCATAAAGTTATCAATTTTACCCGTCAATCAAGAAGAAACAGTATCAAACAATCATACAACCACGAGAAGGAGAAATCAAAAATACAATTTTGCAACCGTCGCAACAACAATTCTTCTATTTTTTATGACATTATTTACAAACACAATCGCCTCATATAATATCACTCCGCTACAAAATAATACAAGTTTATTTTTCGACGACATTGCCAAAATGCATTTAATAACAGATGACTGGAGACTCATTGTTTACTACGACATGAACCCGTATTGGCATGGCGACATGGCGTCTCGCAAGTATTTAGAATACTTAGAAACCATCTGTGTTAAGATAAAACAACATTCACAGTGCGAAGGTATCATGTATCAATTAAATCACGAGTACTCCGAGCTACAACATTACAATAGATTGTTGCTAGATCAGCGTTTGGACGGGCACGCGCGCAGACGGCGCGGCCTTATCAACGGTGTAGGTTACGTCGCTAATCAGTTGTTTGGAATACTCGATAGTAACTTTGCCGAACAGTACGAGAAAGATATCGAATTAATTAAAGTAAATCAGCGGCACATGGCTAGTTTATGGAAAAATCAAACTTCCGTTGTAGAAGCGGAATTTAATCTTATCAAAAGAATTGAATCAGTTATGCAAAATCATCATAAAAGCGTTACCAAAAAGTTAAATGAAATCGACATTGCAATGGGCGTATTGCAGTCGGAGATGCAAAACAACACCTATATCAGTGAATTTACTATGACAGCGATAATCGTTAATAATATTTTAATTAAACTTAAAAGCATTCAAGGTTATCTATTAGAAACTATCACAGATATATTTAATGGAAAATATAACATTCACTTTTTAACCCCCAAGCAACTGCAGGAAGAGTTGAACATAATATCATCCCAATTATCAAAGGATTTATCACTACCCACTGACCCCACGAATCCATCAAGTATTTATAAATTGCTAAAGATCAAAGCTAGATTATCAAAAAAGTTTCTCATATTCGAAATATCAATACCTCTAGTCACTAGAGATACATATGATTTACTCAAGATCATTGCTATTCCAAAACAATTTGAAAAAAATATGATCAGTATAGTACCTATTAGCGAATACCTGGCGCTAAATATAAAGAAAGACTCATTCATAATGCTATCAGAGATCGAATTACATGTTTGTGAGAATCAAAACATAGATACAATGTTGTGTCGTATTAACAAGCCTATTTATCATTTTAATAGCGAAAAAGACTTATGTGAGAAAGCAGAAAACTCCAACAGCTGTCTAACTGTTATGAATAAATGCAAGAATATTTTAGTTTCAATCAACAAGCCCAATAAATACTTTTATTTTTGCTGCAACAATTGCCAGTACAAGATATTATGTGAACAAAAACTTATGGCCATCCAATTAAATAACACCGGAATCATATCAATTGATCAAAATTGTTTGATAAAATCATCAGAATTTTATATTCAAACTTATAGAAAGAAGAACAATATATTGCAAATAACACCTGATATGAACACATCATGGTTATCACCTATCAATAATTTAGTAAATTTATCATTAACGGACCTGCCAGCCGATGAGAGTACAAATAATATCACATCAAATATTATCAAGATTGAAGAGCAAATTAACAACATCAAAAAGATTGATCCAGTCATCGATGGTATATCCTATCACGATATACATCATTATGCGATGATTTATCTCGCCATGGTCACCATACTGGTTATCGGTGGCATCTTATTCTGGCGGGCAAGGCGGCGAGCACGGGGCTCACCGTCTCAACAACAGCAGCAGGGGTCTCCCGCGCGAGCTAGAGGCTCGCCACTACAGCAGTCGCCGGTGTCGTCGACGCGAGCCAGAGGCTTGCCTCTCCAGCGGCCGCCGGGGCCGGTGGCGCGAGCTAAGGGCTCGCCATTGCAGCAACAAGTGTTAGTGAAAAGTGATAGTGAAAGTGCAAAAAGCAAAAAGTGTGATCGGTCCACTTCCCCAAACAACACTCTATCAATGTTCAATGTATAATCTCCCCTTGTGTTTAGCATTTAAGATCATATATTGTAATATCATCATCATTAGATATAAGCTCTTATTGTTTATCACCTTGTTTAGTTTTAGATCATTATCATATCATCAATATCATCTTTTTGGCCTGGGAGCATGTACGGGCTAGCCGTACATCCTGACTCAGCGCTTTACACGATCCTATTTCATTATGGTGACAAGAACATCTTCACCCAGTTGGTCTGCGCTCGCGGCTCGTGTAAAGCGCTCGGGGTGTACGCGCTATATCAATTAATCTCATTATCAATCAACTATCAAATATACCAATATCATATTATCATCATTAGTTTATAGCAATCAACAATAAAGTGATCAAAGGCAATAACTTGTTTTACATCATCAGTAGAAACTATCAAACTATCAATTTATCAGCTAAAGGAGTGTATGGGATATCATACCATATCAATCAGCAGCCCATACACTATCCTTAATATTTATAATCTGAAGACACTAATTGTTAAGAAACGTCCAAGACTACCGAACTGATTTGGATCCAACTTTAGTTTAGCGAAGTTTATAGAAAATATACTAACGGACCATACCGTTGTGGTTTAATAGAGCCAATGAGCTCGTATAAATTTCTTCAATAGACCTAACTCTAATCCTGTTAAAAACCTCGACCCGCTAACGCTGTTTCACCATCTAACGATGCGAGAAACGGCTCCGAATTACCGTCGCGTGCAACCGCCGTGCGAAGAAGACGCGCACGAACGTCACGTGCGTGTGAAGGTCGCGCGTGAATGACGAGTGCGCGTGAACGTCGCGCGTGAATGACGCGTGCGCGTGAATGTCGCGCGTTAATGACGCGTGCGCGTGAACGTTGCGCGTGAACGATGCAAGTAGACACTGCGAGCGACCGCCGCTTGCGAACGACGCGAGTGAACGACGCGTGTGAGTACCGCGCGGAATCGCAGCGCGAGGACGCCGCGCGCTACCGCTGCGCGCAGGCGCCGCGCGCTTCCGCAGCGCATGAATTCGCGATTCGTGTGAACGACGCGTGTGAACGATACGTTTAACCAAAGTGCAACCGCGGCATGTGAACGCCACGGGTAAACGCCGAGTTTAAACGCCACATGTGAACATCCCGGCGGGCAACTGCAGCATGTGAACCACGTGAGTAGATAAACAGAACAGAGACAATTAATGTTCATATAACTGTCCGAATCGGTGGTACTACTACAAGCACGCTATTTATGTGTGCGTAACCACTGGTTGCTTGCCGTGCACACAGCTCTCCTCAGGAACGCCGTACAAAAAGTACCTGGGTGAAGATTAAATTTGGTGCAAATTTGCGAGTTTAGAATCCAATATCAAAATAAAAGGAAGTAATGCTTAGACTAATAACTGACTGTTCCATACTAGTTTCAAAATATCAGATTGGACATGTCACTGATTGGTAGATAACAAGGTAGATAATTATGGGGAAAGTATGGGGATATGTAGATACATTATTTTTAACATGACTCGCAATATGACAGGTTGAACTTCAAGTTTATATACCGTGGAGGTAGATGGCGATATAAGCATTAAACTAGTTCAACTGCCTCCTAAAGGGTGGCGCTCACATGCGCTTTATCTGAAATTTTAGACCTTGTGATGGCTTAATCAATAAACAATAAATTTTATATCGCGCCCTCTATGATCTTATTTCAGAACTATATAGTTCCGAAACGCGAATATAGAGGGCCCACTATTGTCGTATTCCGAAACTGTAGGGATAGGTTGAACTTCAAGTTTATAAACAGTTGAGATAGATGGCGATGTAAACATTAAACAAGTACAACTGTTTCCTAAAGGGTGGCGCTAATATTTAATTTAACTGAAGGTCCTTGTGATGGCTTAATCGATATAAACAATAAATTTTATTCCACGCCCTCTATGATCGCGTTGCAGCACCATATATTTCCATTACGCAATTATAGAGAGCTCTCTAGGATCGCAATTACGTATAGAGGTGGGCAGGTTAAGCTTTAGGTGAATTCATATTTCTATTGCCCAATAGATGGCGATGTAAACATTAAACTAGTACACCAGCTTCCCAATGAGTGGCGCTACGCTTAAGGGCTTGGTCTAGTAGTGCAAACAAATGCATCCTGTCATCCTATATGTAAATAATACAAATGACTAAGGGAAAGTTGCTCCACTTAATTTTTAAAAATTAAATCATTCGTATAATTTAATATTCGTAATAAGTACCAAAAATGACAATTTGAAACAATTTTCCTGAAAATTACACCGGGTGATTTTTTTTATCAGTACACAAAATTTGCGAATACTTTCTATTGATATCTTCAACTTCATGTTTATATAACTGATCAACTTTTACAAAGAAATTTGGACGAAATATAAAAAAAAATAAGCTTTCCATACAAAATGCATAACTCTATACATTTTTTTCGACCTAAGTTTCTTAGTGAAAGTTGTTCAGTTTAACTAATAAAACGGATAAACAAATTTTGTATATAATAAAAAAAAATGTAATGTTTGTGTTAAATGAAAACAAAAGATATTTATTTCTGACTAGCTTCCGCCCATGACTCCGTCCGCGCGGATGTCAGTCTTCGCGTCTTCTACAGATTTATTATATTATGTGTAATATATAGATTTATATTGATAAACCTAATAAATCTTTTGCTAGCATTCTGATGCTTTATCGGTTGCACTGGATTTATCTCTTTTTTTTCAATCGCTTGAATGATATAGGATGGGTCCTTGATGGGCATCGAATGCTGAAGTCTCGAATCAATCAATTCTGACAGTAGGCAATTTATGTAAAATCTTGATAATGGTCCATCATATTATTTTGCCTAAACGTTACATACTTTTTTATATATTCTATTTTTAACGAATGATTCACTCCAGTCCAAACAGCAAATAAGCAGACTTCTGCTTCTGCAACGTTTAGTTGTCCCTGAATTTGGAAAAAATAGTCATGATTCTTAAAAGTGTTATTTTTTGCATTGTATTTCAAATATTAAATTTTTTAACCGCATCTTCCGCATTCATGTCTTTTGCCGGAATTAGACATTTAACTTCTACTAGTCCCATTTTCCCTTTTTGATATGGGAGTGTATAAAGTAAATTTTTTAGATATTTCTCGTTATACTTTTAAAAAGTTATTATTGTCATTTTGCTCATTAGGTAAAGTAATTTCGATATCAGTTTTAAGTTTTTTGATACCTGCAATAATAACGTCATAATCGCCTGCACATACTTATCGATTACACCCTGTATACAATCCACCATCCACATTCATAATGTTTTCCTGTCCTCCTCTCCTTTACGCTGTTCACCGATACGTTTTACCACTGAAGGATGTTTCATTGTGATCAGAAAATTTTCACCACTGTTGTCGATTATTTGTTTTTCATTTTTAATCAGCAATTGGGAATCATCAGTTTTGTTTTTTGCAGATTGGTGATGTACCCTAACAATACGTCGAAAAGGGAAAGCATCAACGAATTATCGTTTTCGTCCTCTTTTTTTATTCTTCGCGTCTCTGTTACTTCTGTTTGTTTAGTTCTCAACACCCACTGAATTTTCTATGTTATTGTGATCTTCCATTACATCTGAGTTTTGATGATGTGATGATAATCCATTCGTTTTAATATTGGTACTTAGAGTTGGTAGACTAAACTAGAAATGGCGGACTAAATTTGTCAGCGCGTCTGTAAGATCAGAATATAAAACCAACATCCTGTATTTAAGTTACAAAATTAATAATCAAACAACATGCCGCTACGTTGAAAATGACTAGAAGAAAAAATTAAAACACCTCGGATCAATTTTGGAAATAAACATTTTTGGAACTTCAAAAAAATTATATTATAAGAAAATTTATGAGCTTACTTTAGTTTTAAAGAAATATACATCCCTTTACTGACACCCCGTAAAATAAAGAAATTGTTGCCAATCACCTTTGCAATCTATTTGGTTTCATTAACTTTATGTTCGAAGATAATTTTTTTTCTAGTAGTTACACGCGTATTTTTTTCGTTTATTTTCCATATCGAAATCAAATGTTTAAAAATACGAATATTTGCACAAAACTAAGATAAAAATAATCAATTAACAAAAATATTAAATTTAATGAAGTAGAGCAACTTTCACTTCGGTATGAAGGAAAATCGAGCGTAGACCACACGTCAGAACGCTCCGGCCCAAGGAGCGCGACTATGTGCAAGTCCACACTGCGAGCCTAGCGCGGTTGCGACGGCGGGCGCGAAATATCAAACGTATGAAACGCGCCTTTGCGTCCACATTGAAATGACTATGGCGGAAGCCTAGTGCGACGGTAATGAGCGAGCCAGCGCGCGTAGTTTTCAAACTCTCCTATCCGCGCGTTCTGGCCACACTACGGGCCTAGTCAGCAAGCGACCCAATGCGCGGACGGCGGGGGTATCAAACCAGTTCGGTCTTGTCGCTCGACTTCTTATAATATATACTTTATTGTTTTTTGTAAAATAGCGGTAAATACTTAATTGTTGAAGTGAAACTTCTTTATTAATAAGTGCGATTCAATCTAAAACACTTATATACACCACAGTAATTTTGTAGGGTATAATCTCAATTCTTCATATAAGATTCACCCGTTATTCCTCTGTTTTATTTATTTCGTGTACAACTTCTATAATGATCTCATCTCAAAATCGGACTGTCCAGTAAAAATAGCAAATCGTCCAAAGTTTGCAACATCCGAAAAACGTCGAACCGCTACTTGAGCTCGCGCGTCGGTGTGGCCACCGCGAGCGCCCGCTCGTCGCGCCCGCCTAGGCCGCCGCCACCGCGCATTCAGTGTGGACGCACACTAAAGAAATTCGCTATGATTTTTCCTAATTATTTTAAATATTTTTTTAATATTTAAAGAATTATCAAAATTCAAAAAAAAAATTTTAAAGGATTAATACTCATTGGTCTTCAACCAACTCGAATAAACTAATGGAAAAAATAACTTTTAGCAGTATTTATCAATAGATTTTGTAAGGCAAAAAATGGGAAATTTAATGAATTTATAACGTTCTAATTAAGAAAATCATAAGTTTTTTGGCAATTGTATTCAGCAGTAATAACGACTATATAAGGATAATAATGCGCTGATCAGATTGTGTAAATTGTAATCGGTTGCAACGTAGTGAGTGCACAAACTTAGCTCGAAATGTCTTTGGGGGAAAGAGACTTATCTTGAAGGCCTGATTAAGGTAACATAAAGTAACTTTATACATGTGAAAAAATTCACGCGCATTGCGTATATAACACTAATTGATAAACAAGAAAAAAAAATTCAGTTTATCATTTCATTAGCCGGGAAAAAATTGTCAAATAACTTGTTGAAAACGCAATTTTGCTAGACTGCAGCCTTAAGTTAGAAATACCCTAACCTAGGAGACAATTCAAGAACGCTAGCACAACAGGACATAAGTATGGTAAAGGAGAGGATAGGATAAGGACAGGATATATGAGATAATATGGCTTTCAAAATTTACACCACTTGAAAAGGACAATGTAATAATATTTCAAGCCGAGCAGTTCTGGCTTAGTGGTGAAATCCTCGTAACTCAATCGACAATTTTGATGGTTCAAGACGGTGCAAAAGCTTAATAAAATTGATTTTAAAAATTTCTGCTTATTTTTGTATCAACACTGCTCGTAACGGTGAAAGACATCGTGAGCAAATGTAGGGGGAAAATATTTGCTAGTAATTATATCTACTGACAATGACGGTGATGGTGATTGTGGTGTTAGGATTTATTTTATAAAGCAAACCTATATCCAATTCTAAAGGAGATTTTAATTCATCTGGAGTAAGAGCACATTGTGGGCTTTCAAATGTCTCATTTACATTGTTTATCTAACCCGAATCATAAAGGTCAAAGTCGTATAAACAGTGAAATGCTTACTGTGTTATTAGTCGTACATCTGGTCCTTCGAGTCGTCGGATAGGAACCAATGACCTAAATAGATTTCTGCAATCCATATCCTTAAATAAGTCTTATTTTTTGTGTATTTATATCCTTTTTTGCAAAAATATATAGGTTTTTAGCCCATATTATCCTAAGACACTTACTTTTTAACACTGGAACTAATGCTGCTTTAAATATCATGGTTTTAAACCCAACTGGTTGTAAGGTTGACGATTCTTTAACGCAATTTGCCGTATTGAAATAAAATATTGCCATCACTTTCGCATGAAAAACTGAATTTTATATTGTCAATGTAACCTATAAATTGGCAATGTAAACAATCTTTATATTAGTCCTAAAATCTTGTACCTAATTAGTAAAATAACTTCTGGTAGACAAAACAAACATTTATACGATTATAATATTATTATACCTGTCATAGCCGCTGTTCGAGCTTTCATCATCCAAATTTGAAAAAAAAAACATTAAAAAGGTTAAAACACTATAAAATAAATAAAACTCTTAATATTAACAAAAACAAAACATTTTTACGAATTTTTCTCGCCTTAAATAATTAATAAAAAATATAACAATTTTATTGTTTACAACTTGTATGTGTGCCGACGACATAATATTAATATTTACTCTAATTTAGAGTTCCCACGCTTTTGAATATGATGAGTTCTTCAAACATTATTTTCATGAGTTTGTAGACATATTATACACACGAGTATTATTCACTGGGCAATAAGGTATTAAACACACTGGGCAAAAAGTAACGATTATTAATAATAAAATACCGTGTCAAACTGTTTTGAAAATTCAAATCGCCGTGTACGTGAAGCGATGATATCTTCCCAGTGGTACGCATGCTGTTATGTGTATGTGTCATATTATGCTTGTACTATAGCTTGTCTGCAACCGCTGTACCGCGCTTTAGGTATGTGCGCGGTGAGGCGGGGGAGAGTACTAAGGAATAGACCAACGACGACGATGACCACGACCAAAATTCCCATCCAGACAAAATTTGTTCAAAATAAAATATTAAAATTTCCCGTCATATGGTACTCGGAAAGAAAAAAATTTCGAGGTCAATAATTAATAAAAAAAAAATGTTTTTTTTTGCGTTTTTCGTCGAGACGGTAAGTTAATCATAATAATATAATCACCTCGAACCAAAATTGTAGATCATAAAATTAATAATATTATCTATAAAAAACTTCAAATACATTTTTTTCTAGGATCTACCGATTCTACGAAAAATCTATTTTTGCATTCATTGATCTCAAAAATAAAAATTCTAAACTCCAGAACGACAGAAAATTCCAATATTTTATTTTTAATTGGGTTTTGTACCATTTTGTTAAATTGCGACTGGGTGAAAATTTTGTTGGTGGTCGTCATCGTCGTTGGTAGGGTGAACACATCCTAAGCAAAACATCATATTACGTTTATGTCAATTAGTATCAATAGCGGATTCTATTTCTTTATGTTTTGACGTTTGTCTCGGCGCTCTGGTCCCCGCCACACCGCACATACCGCGGTACAGCAGCTGCGATCAAGCTAAACTTTGACCGATTTGCGCGGTTGTATGAAGCTCTGTCTCTAAAATATTTATTTACTCATGTGGACATACTGTAATTGTCGCCGTAATTCCTTAAATGTTCAAAACAACATAGTTTACCGATATCGGTGAGGGTAAAATCTAAAAAAACCTTTCCACGCCCTCTATGGTTGAGTTACGGAACTATGAGAGCAGATTTAACTTTAAGTGTGTATACCGTGAATGCATTAGTACAGCTATTGCCCAATAGATGGCAGTGTGAATATTAAACTAGTACAACTGTTGTCTAATAGGTGGCGTTGATATCATGTACTTTAACTAACTTTTTTAAAATAACGTTTTCTGATTTCATCTGAGTTCTGACCGACCGACTGACTGATTTGAGCCGGCATTAGATAATTTTCTTTCATAATTTTATTTTTACAACAAAATATATCCTTAAATAATTAATATACGCATTCCATTTAATTTAAATTAATTTTTGAATCTGAGAAAACACCAACCGCAAGTGTATTAAAATTTCTAAAATCAGTAATAAGTATCCCATTTTCTGGTTGTATTTCCTGTATTTCAACTATGAAATAAAGGAAAGGCGGAAATAAAGCGGAAGGCGAAAATTGTAATGGCATTTTTTGTAGAAGTCTTTGAAGAACTGCTAATTAAGCTTTTATTTGTGATTGTATGCAGGTTTTTTTTTACTAGACTTAGTTTTAATGTTTCTTTTTGTTTTGAATGTATAAGTTATGATTATTTTCCTTTCTCAGTGTCACCATCCTCCAGTTGTAGTATTAGCGGCATCAACTTCGCTGGAAACATGACTACTGTCCCACATAGCCAACTAGAAATGCTTGAAGCTACGCACAGAGGCTTACATAAGTTCAACCCCAGACACCATGACGAAATAGAGGTCGAAATCGGCGATCCTATTTACGTCCAGAAAGAAGCTGAAGACCTATGGTGTGAAGGTAATAATATATTTAAAGTAATAAAATAGTTACGAGTTGTTCTGTCTTACTTCACGTTTAAACTTTTAACTTAAATAGTAGCAGTAAAATAAGACTCACTATTTCTCTTCGTAATGCATATCTATTGAAAAAGCAACAAGCACTAAATTAGGTGTGCGCAAGATCTGCAAGATTGAGAAAAGTTCCAAAATTTTGAGCAATTCCTTATTTTTAGGGGTAAATTTACGAACTGGCCAGCAAGGCATTTTTCCATCGGCCTATGCCGTTGACATGGACTACAACGACTTCGATCCAGCCAATGCCAAAGTTAAACGCGAGAGATATTTATTGGGGTTCGTATAATTTAAATTGCTTATTATAAACGTTTTAAAATATTTGACTTCGATTATTGATACATAATATCCAAATGTTGCTATATTTCGTATTTCTTTTTTTTCAAAGTTATTGTCACTCGATCTGTTATACCTAAGGATTTTTTTTGCATACTTCGATGTCATTTTAAAGCATAAGCACTAAAAATCTATCTCAAAAACCAACATGAGATAGAGCATCAGGACCTTCACAGTTTGCGAAAAACTCAAGATCGTTACGGATTCTTACCACGCAACTCCTCAAAATAGGCGCCAATACGTGAAAGGCGAGATTTAGGAAAGTTAGGAAGCTAATTTTAATCAAATATCATCTTATAGATTACCAAATTTCGCCAAGTAACTTAAAAAAGGACCAAATCAAAACTTTACATTATTTTGCCTTATAATTCATAGATATAACGTGAAGGTTCACATTTTCTCGAGTTAAAGGTGTGTCCTCTTTAGGTACATGGGGTCTGTCGAAACTCTCGCTCATAAGGGGACTGGTGTAGTGTGTCAGGCTGTGAAAAAGATAGTTGGTGACTCGAATGGTGATATTGGCGCTCAAGCTTGCATTCTTGAAGTTTCGGACCAAGGCCTCCGCATGGTCGACAGATCTAAACCAGATGTGAGTGATAGATTATAATTTTTTACTATTTCTAATTATTGTGACTATGAGTGATTTGAAATGAAACGTAAAATATAAAAATGTCTATTTTCAACCGATTAAAAAAAAGTTTCGGTTTATTGGTGATTTATTTGGTTTCTTATTTAAATTATGTTTTATAATTTCATTTTTTTTATTATTTTTATTAAAATGAAACAACTATTTGTTATAGTTTTTTTTTTCTTTAATTTTCCTTTTTTGATTTACATTTTTTAACAGAGGAGTCGGAACACACCTTGCATCGATTACTTCTATTCGTTGAAAAATGTTTCGTTCTGCGCCTTCCACCCTCGTGACCATCGATATCTCGGCTTTATTACAAAACATCCAACGTTGCAAAGGTTCGCATGTCACGTTTTCCGCGGTCAGGAATCGACAAGGCCTGTCGCCGAAGCAGTGGGGTAATTGATGATTTTTATATTACTAATTCAATTGTGTGCATTTTTTAATTGCTTTATAGATAGTTAAATAGCTTTTTAACATACAGTTAATACCGAGTGAGTTGGTACGGACCTGGTTGTACAATTATTTGCAAAAATCAAGTTTGAATGTATGTTTGATTTTTAAAAGCAATTCATTATTAATAATCCCCTATTATTTTATGATACATTGGCAACATAAAATATTTATTTCTAACCTATTCACTCGATTACAACGCCTTTATTAAGGGTATATATTAGTGATCGTAGCTCCGAAACCCAATTTAGATTTTGTATGTTGAATTGATAATATTTATCATAAAATTTTGCAAATAAAGTAGAACACGTTTATGCCTGGAAAAGATTCCAGGAATTAACGTGTTCTTCTTTATTTGCAAAATTTTATGTAAGAACACTGTTTTGCGTATATAGCATTGCATATATTATTATATTCCTACACTGAAGTGATGAAGCACGCGTATTAAAAAAATAGTTTTTTTTTTATTTTTTATTTATATAGTCCATTAAATAAGTATTGAAATAGAAAATCTACTAGGTAAGGTCAAGCACCTATAGTACCCTTGGCCGAAACACTAAGGGTTCCGTACAAATAAGCAAATGGACAACTGGAAAACAAATTAGGCATCTAATTTATGACCGTGCCAACCGTTGCTTAACCTCATTATTTACTATTTTTGTTCGGGCAGATAGCAAAAGAAATGATTATCTCTGAAAATTTCAATTGTCTAACTAAACTAGTTCGGTTCACGAGCCTGGTGACATAAGGACGGAATGACAGCCTGTAAAGTATCAGTAATACGGTCCTGTTTTTGACTATATGGGTAGTGGGTACCCTTAAAAGATTTACTAATCAGGCTTTTATTCGCTGAAATATTAATTTAAATATTGAAAACATCTATCAGCCTTTTTAAACACAGTTAATCAATTTGAGCACTTTTGGCATATTTTGGCATATTTGGTTTGTTGGAATTTTGCACTAAGTGCACGTGCCCCCGTACCACGTCTTACAGACATAAATGGCAGGGCCTTATAGGTGGTCTAAAGATGTCTATATTATTTCCTACATTGAAATTAATACTGCTATAAGACATCATGGTAGCCAGATGGCTGACCAGATGGTCTTGCTTTTTCGATCCCTTTTACTTGGACAGATACCATTGCACCTCTCTGAGTGACCTTCAGATCTATAAAGATCCAAAGGCATTGTTTTTTCAGATTGAACTTAAAGTTATTTGTCAAAATACTATATCCCTCCAAAATTTGGACATTTTAGGCGTTCCTTCAAAAATATGAGAATCAGTCTCAATTATTTTAGAAAACTACTACGGTTCTTTATTTCAGGGTTCAGGTTGACCGTAACCTAATAATAGTTTTCGATCATCTATAGAGAACCCAAAAGTTGATACCAATTCAATTTAATAATCCACACCAGATACAATTAGACCAGCGTTTGGTTTTTATTTTTACAAAGTACTTTTAAACATTGTATCGCCGTAAGGTTCTGAAATTTCTTTCAGTATAAATTTATTATTCAATAATAATAGAAGATGATCATGGATCACTAAAGTTGTCGACACTAAACAAAGTCAGTCACCAAGTATTCTCCTTAGATGTGATGTCTTTTGTCTATTATGACGACGTTGATTCAGAGATGACCCCAGAATTCGCTTACTACTCCAGGTAATCGAACTGCCTAAAAAAATGCATCCTGTACTTATATTGCATCGATCGCTAGGGTCAGTTATATGCATGAAATCTCTCTAACTTGTATCCGTCCTGTATATTGTGTCCACTTTATGCTGTAATAGCATGGGAATTTACGAGTATCATTAGCCCGTTTGTCCAGTCTTCAAAGTAAGGTAAATGAAAATAACAAGTAAGTATTTTTTTTTCTAAAGTCCAATTGTAGAACCTTATAGGAATCAGTAGTGTATTATTATAATAATATTATACTAGCTATTAGCCAGCGGCTTGCTCACATAGCCTAGATAGCCCATTTATTACCCTTTAGGGGACATATTCCATAATGGGTAGGTACCTAGTGTTCATTTAAGGTGTGGCGTAATGAATAGATAATATTATTATGGTGACTGCAGGTAGAAGGCGTCGTTGGCAGTTTAGAAAATTATATTTTGTGTTTTGTAAAAGTTTTCGAGGCATTTTAGTAATTCAAAAAATTACACTTGCCAGTCTTTCTTGTGGTGAGATTTCATATGAAGGATTTTTTTCAACCTGCTTTATTTCAAGGGGCGCATGTACAGCTTTTTTTTGACAATTTGAAATCAATTTTCATGTTTTTTTTTTTACTGAACTTATACTGCACAAATAATATACTTTTCCGAACCGACAGAACGTCCTCTATGTGCAATTACTGTATTTTCCACTCAAGCTCTATCAAACAGAGACTACATAATATTTTTGACCCAACACCCCACTACAAATACAAAGTAACATACTATTTTTTTTTTCATTTTTATCCTGTGTAAAAAATCCCATTTTTATCCCATTCTCCATTTCAATTTTTGAACATCCATTCATTAATTAATAATTATATATTCCTATAAAAATGTACGATAGAATTTTTCGTAATATTAGTAATTTTTTACTAAGAAGCATGGAAAAATTACTTTTTTGGCATATTTTAATGGATATAAAGTATTTTTTTTATAAATTAAATAGATTAATAAATAATATAGGGATTGATATAATATTATTATACAATTATAACTCTACATACGGACTATTAAAAATAGGTAAACAAAGTTTTTTTTTACATTATTTTAGACTACTGATAAATTATGAATGAATTGCATTAAAAGAAAAAAAAAATGTTTTTCATGTAAAATATTTTTCAATACTTACTATTTTAAAATGATTAAATAGACTTTAAACATAATATTTTACAATAAATATCGAAGCGTATTTTTTAGAAAATCTATATTATGGTAGACTTGATATAAAAATAATTAAATTAAACTAAATAAAAAATAATGAACTAAAAGATAGGATCAAATATTATTTTTGTATTCCAAACATTCGATAGGTACCTTATTTCTCAAAATTTCGTAATCACGGATCACCCCATCAGCACTTTCAAGCAGTGTTGAATTTATTAATTTTTTATACTAAAAATCCTATTTTGAAAAGCTGAAATCGTAACCAAATTTTTCCTACAGTTATTACAAACAATATTACTGATAAAACCAATATTGGCAAAAAAGATTTGTGACCTCAAATAATTTGTAACATCTTGCTGTTTGCGACCCAAAAATGGGTACAAAAACTTAAGATGTATCTAATAACGTTCACCTGAATTATTTATTTAAACATTTTAAGTTGCTATTTTATTATAAAAAAAAAAACAATAATTTTAAACATGAGATCGTATTGGCAGAATAAATTTAGAGTTCAATAATTATTATCAATCATATTATAATATCTACAAATAGATCATAATAGTTTCATTAAATAGTCAAAAGTTACTGCTAAATAATTAATATTTTTATTTTATTTATATTATTTCACAGA
Source organism: Colias eurytheme (assembly GCF_061535395.1). Taxonomy (NCBI): domain Eukaryota; kingdom Metazoa; phylum Arthropoda; class Insecta; order Lepidoptera; family Pieridae; genus Colias; species Colias eurytheme. The sequence goes on from NC_142980.1 coordinate 4,748,254, forward strand.
CTTATAATATTATGATCGTTATTTACTTGCAATGTGAAATCGGAAATGAGGTTATTTTTTACACGCTTTATATTAGCTTCACCTGTATGTTTGTAACCGACTTCTTTGGGCGCGATTTTGACCCACTTTAAACGGCCAGATTTCGTTCAAACTTTGTAGATTTAATGAGGACCAATGACAATACACTAATTTGATAAAAATTTTCAATTTTTTAGTTCGGTTTTCTATAAAAAGCGTGTTTTTTACACGCTTTATAGTAGCTTCACCTGTATGTTTGTTAAACCGACTTCTTTGGGCGCGATTTTGACCCACTTTAAACGGCCAGATTTCGTTCAAACTTTGTAGATTTAATGAGGACCGATGACAATACACTAATTTGATAAAAATTTTCTATTTTTTAGTTCGGCTTTCTATAAAAAGCGTGTTTTTTAGTTTTTTTTTAACTATTATTATTATTTTCTAGAGAAGCATGTAAGCTTAAAAAGTTATAGATATGGTTTTGCAGCTCTTCACCGCACTAATTCGGAATTACACAAACATACAGGAGATTGATAAAATATTATTAACTAGCTGTTCGCTGCGGCTTTTCCCGTGGATCTTTAGGAGATAAAAAAAAACAAATTAGCCGAATTGATTCAGTCATTCTTGAGTTTTGCGCTTATAAATACAAGATGGATAGTATTTTTAATTATCTACTTTATTTTAAATTATATTAAAATAATTATTTGAGTTGTCACACTTAAAAATTGTGATCTATAGGTACGCAATATTCAGTATTTTAAGATCATTATAAATATTATTCTAGTTTGTCTTACGAATCTGGATAATTTTTATTTTGTGTTTACACCTAATAAAAAAGAAAATATATATTTATTAACGCTACATTATGTAAACTCCACTTATTGCGTTTTTTAAAACTCGATTTGACAGATCGATAGATTTTTGTTTTCATAATACTGCATTCAAAAGCCATGCAGTCCATTCATAATTTATCCATAAATCTTATATTGATTTAAAAGTAATTTAAAAAATGCTTCATTTACTCTTAAAAGTTCTTTATAATTTTGAATTATCAAATCATATTTACCCTTAACACTACGTTTATATTTTATTTATTCCTTATTCTACCTCCCCAGTTAAATACTTACTTACTTCTTACTTCAAATATGCGCAAAGCGAAATATGACTATGATGTATATTTAATGTGTATTTTTTTTTAATTTAGCCATTCTTTTTACAAATGTCTTATACATAAAATACTTTTGATATTTAATATTAATTATAAAATAATAAACATAGTCTTTTTATACATAATAGTATGTAGATATATTTATCATAAATTGTCTGATATTAGTCCATTGAAAAGATACAATGTCGGTCGCTTTTCTCAACTTCTGAGCGATAAACTTAAAAAAAAAACGTCTCAAATATCATCGTAAAATGACATGAAGAAGATAAGAATATTATCTACTTTACTCCCAAATGAAACTTATTCAAAAATATTATTTTTACTTAAAAATTATTTGGATCGTTATTTATTTATTTATTTATTTATTAGGTTTACCAGTAATTGTTACACAAAATTAACAAGTATATATAAAATTAATCTTAAAACTAAGTGTACAATTTAAGGTAGGTAAACACCACATGCATACATTTAAATTTTAAAAGGTTTTATACAGGAAACAAAAAATACATCTAAAATCTTAAACTAAGTGATGGACAAGGTACTTAAATTTATTTAACCTAAGGGAGAACATAGGTATTATAGATCTTTAGCAAATTCATTGTTAATTCTATAGAGTCTAGGAATCGGAGAACTGGAACCAAGGACTGTCCTACGTAATGGGGGAGATAGAAGGTTAACTGGATTTCGGGAATATTTGAAAGGAACTTTAATTTTGAATTTAGATAGCAACGCCGAACAGTTAATATGACCATTTAAAATTTTAAATAAATACATTAAGTCTAATGCGGTTCTTCTTTTATCTAACTTCTTTTATCTTCAATGATGCGTGAAAAAGCGCGTAACTCCGAGTTACGGGCTTACGCAAGTCGGGGTACTACTGTAAAATAAAAGTTGTAGACCTAGTTACAAATACAAATTTTTCAAATAAAATTTTCTGTAGTTATTTTAGGAGAAAAAGCGTAAAATTATTTTTTCAAGATGGCAGTCAAACTTGAAACTTGACGTTAAGCAGAATCTTTTCAAAATAATAAAAAATAAGTAGAAACTAATCCCTACTACTACATACTACTACATAAAAATTGCGTCTTCTGAGAAGCGCAAGCTAAAGCCTAAAAAGTAACATTTCAATGGACTATTTAGACGTCAACGTCTTATATACTGGCCGATTAAGGAAAGCTGGCATCTTCACAGTACTCACACATATGCAATTTTACTATAGAGTATATTCAAAAATAAATGCGACTCTAGTTTAACTATTGCAGACTTGAATCGTAAAATGAGTGCGTTGTAGATAAATATAAATATGAAAGCTCTCATAATTTATATGTAAAATTACAATTTAAAAGTAACTCAATCGATGAACTTAATTATTTATTCTCATAATCAATTGTAATATAGTATTGATAATCATTCAATTATCAAATAATAATTAAATTTCATGTCATATTCAATCATAACGATATAAACAATTCTAATAACACGTGCGCTCACTCACAAGAAACAATACAAGCGAAACCCTAGCACGTAAGAGATAAGGCTACATTACAATAAAAGCTGTATTGTTCAGCTATGTATGAAAATTTTAACTTACGGCGTTTACATTTTGTTTACAAAACTTATTAAAATGATTACATAATTAATTAACCTGGGTAAAGTAAAAAAATATGCTTAGATATCCGCGTGCCGTGAAGTATCTCGTCGAATATAGTTAGTAGTAGACATACCTAACGTCTTTGTTTAAATTACATTACCCTGTATTTATAAACAATTGCAACATAAAAACTATAATTGTCCCCTTCACCCTCATAAGCTAGTCTGCGCGCGAGAGAGACAGACAGACTTTTCATGATGCGTATGCAGTATGACGTCACGCCGCGCGCGTCTTCACAGACACTACACAATATTATGTGCCATGTTTAAATGTGTTGACGTTCCAGCTCTTCTTAATCGGCCAATAACATCCCTCAGCCTAGCGACTGTGTCTTCTCTAACATTCTAACCGACCCAAATGAGCACACTTAGTTATAATATTTGTGCCATACTATGTGATTCTAGGGTCTAAATATAAACATTATTATGTTATGATTTGTCGTCAATGAAGTCGGGTTTAATTCACCCAGCGTTTTAGAAATAAGTATTTTTTTTTGTATCAAACTTGTTTTTTGCAAATATCTATGTGTTCATGGCAAGGTCCATTTATTAACAAACGACAATAAGACGAGCTTAGTTAAATGAAAACAAGTTAACATACCATAAAATGTTTAATGTTTACTTCTCGTAAATCTTGTTAACAACTTACTCGGTTTTATATGTCTATGTTATTATTTATGGATAGATGTGGAAATAAAATTTAATAATCAGTTCTTTTTTTTCAGGCGGGCGTTCCAGAGGTTTTATCAAAAATTCATAGAAACAGCTTACCCGATCGAAGACATATATATAGAGTAAACAAGTACAACGGCAAACAAGTTTCACAGATAGTTAGCATATTCCTGTGTTACAATGAAAGGCAAGAGATATTACTAAATATCGTGTGCTTTTTCCCGTATTTTAATTGTTAATTTGCTTGCGAAATCTTTCGATTACAACGCCAAAGGCGTATTGCGGTAATCATCTGTGGAATTTATAAAAGCTTTAAACTCGCTGTCGAAACCTACGTCGCCTTCAAACTTAAATGTATTCATATTGTATTATATTATATAATATATAAAAATATACTTATCTAAATTTTAATTCATCGATAACAATAATATCACGCCTTTTGCGCCTTGCTTTACCTAAATATTCGTATATTTAAAAAACAGTAAAATATAACACGACTTCAATATTAGTATACTTAGAGCTCATGATACATTCGATTCCTTTGATGATTGCCCAAATATTAACAAGCAAATTTTCTCACGTTTTATTATTTCATTTTCCATTTTCCCCAAAAACTGACGAAAAGCGTAACAGAATCTCAAATACTGTGATATATATTTTTTTTTTCGGTGTAGGTGAAACCACTTAATTTTTAATCATCGTGACTTTAATCATAATCTATTACGTTCTATTCAGTATTAGAAATTAAAAATCAACTCGTAATTTAATAATTTATACAGTATTAATAATAATTAACTTGATCGTAGACGTTCTAGATTAGAAATGTTGGAACACGTCAACTCAATTACTACCTACACCATTATTATATTGTAAATTAATTAATTTCATTCGTAATTGTAAGGTTATATTACATAAGACACTTTTTGTATACCTTAAGTTATTTCAATTATTTTAGTTTTATATTATTTTAATAAAGTGGATAATATTTATTATAATGTGTTTGATATTTTACCTTTTCCGGCTCTTTTATTCTTCGTTCGAAATATGAAGTATTTGCATAATTTCGCGGATTACAAAACAAAATATAATATTTACGAAAAAAATACAAAAACTGTCTTTTAAATAGATCCTTTGGCAATAATTTTTTCTTGTAAATATTCAATTGAATTTGGTTGCATTTACGTAGCAATAAAATAAATGCGTAAAGCTAATATATTGACATGATATAATAAAGAATATAATTATGTTTGTTACGTAGTATGTAATGATTTCAACGAGTAGAAAATAAAAGTATATTTTCACATGACATTTTTGTATATCACTCGCCTATTAAGGAGTTAGAAATGGATATGCTACGTAAATGTAATCTATGTAAATATCACAAAATACACCTAAATAAAATATTTGATGCATTATCGATACGAAGCAAATCTGTCAACAAAGCTGTCTTTGAGTGCTGTGGCCTGTGACTCAACGGATGATAGAATATATAATATTTATTTTTCCAGTACTTCATAGGGAATTTGAAATAGTGTTTAATAAGGCATTGAAATATATTAAGTGGGACTGAACCTATGTGTTTTATTGTAGATGTAACGCCCTTGAATTCGGTGTAGTTTGTATCTTCCACGAAAAAAACGTTGACCCCACCCATTGACCCCAAGCGGCCCGATCGGTCCCAGACACAATAGATTTTTTATTGTGTCTGTGGTTCCGGGGCTTGAGTTATTACGGCAAAAAGTTTTATTTTTTCAAACTTTCATAATTTCAGCTTTACAACATGACAATATGATAATATTATGTTTAATATAGCTGCTGCCAATGCTTAATATTTTTTTAGCGCAGCGGAAGGAATGCCTATAGGTATGATATGTATTTTATATTACAATTGTTGTATGTTTATTAAATTGATTATAAATTAACTATATTATATTATGTATATGATATAAAAATACTCCTCTGTCTTATTTTTGCAAATTTAATTAACTTGATTTGTTATTTCTTAATTTAAGAGTACTTAGATGTTTTTTTAAACAGTATTTTTTCCAACAATATGGATGTCTTATAATATAATATATTAGGTACTTACTGTATTATTAAAGTCCATTTTTATGGGCATGAATCATCAAAAAAAAATTATTTTAAGGGGGTTTATCCATGTGTGATTAAATAATAACATAATGCCTTCTATTATTTAAAAAAAGATAAGTTTTTATGTACTAATTGACCTATTTTAGTAATTCTCATACTTGGAGGAGACCTCAATGTAAAATAATATTATGTCTTAGTTATTCTTGAAGAATTTAAGCATGCTTATCCATAAGAATGAAGACAATATAATTATTATTTATTAAATTTAAAATAAAATTTTCCTAGTTATACCTACTACTGCGTATTTTGTAAAATTGGAAACGAAATAAACTATTTTTATTTGTTTTTCTCTTTAATTTAACACACAATTTAATATTAAAATAAAAGCAACTAGAGAAATAAATAAATAAAAAATAATATCGCGAGTAAATGAATTTTGAAAAAAAAAAATAGTTTAGAGTGGAAATCAATTACTACGGATTCTTCCTAAATTAGTTTAACTGTGACTTTTTAAAACTTTTTTATTAAGTAATTAAATTAACAATTTTATTCGTGGATATTTAAATAATGCTTTTTAAGTTTTATAATTTATTGAAGATTATTCTAAATGAATCAGGAAATAAACACAGAAAATTATTTATATAACTTTATTGGATCACAGAACTAAATTTCGTACATTGTTACTACACACATATTTTAAAGTTATTCAGTTTGAGCAACATCATTATTCACACCAACACCATTAGGTAGATAATATAAAAAATTAAATATGTACTGTTACAAATATAGGTATCACTTGAACACAAATCACTCATACAAAAGAGAAATATTATGATAAAACGCTCTATAAACGTCTACATGTAAGAACCGTTTCGAAAAACTAGTTTTTCTAATTGATATTTGGGAAATCGTACGCAAAGTGCACACGATGCAGTGAAGATAGTTAAGTTTTAGAGATTAAATATGTTTAGTAAATTAAAGACGAATTATCGTTCTTACATAAATTACTTAATTATTTTTTTATCGTTTAAACACGCGCTGGCCTCGGCTGAGGCACACATAGACCAGCCTCGCGCGGAAAATGCTTCTCGAGGCCGCTGTACGGACCCGCCTAGTGAGCGCGTAAACACAATATGAACATTTAATTCCTCATTTTTGAAGTGAAACTTCTTTATGCGCGTTGAGAGTAAAATTTCAAGGTCATGGCAATACCGTCACGTCATGTTAGCGACGAATTTGATACCTTTGAATCTTACCAAAGAAGTTTCATTTCTGACACGTGTGCACGGCACACACACTGTTTTTTTATAAATAAGTAATTTTATCTGTATCACATATTTTAATACCTATCTAAATAATTATTTTCAGAAAATTTCCCGAAACAGTTCTCAGACACTAAAAATACAAAATGCTTAAAATTATACAGAACACGGTAACGATTAAATCGTAGAATACAGTTAAATTATTGATTCGAGTCGAAATTTTATTTATAATTAACAATTCGTTTAAGTTTAAGAAGTTGTAAGGGTCTTCGTATAGTCAGATGTTACAAAATGACTAGCGAAGAGGTGTGTACCACAATGTATTGATGGATGAAAAAATAAAGTATTATTATTTAATATTTTAGGATGTTTACCCATTGTTTTGTGTTATAGGAATTTGGAAAAAAATACAATTTGCTATTCTTTAATTGCCATCTAAAAAAATCATTTTATTTTAACACACTATTAAAATATTATTGACAGATTACAAGATATGCTAAGAAACAGTTTCAGAATGATATCTCAACAATTATTTAGAAAGCTATTATCAATTATTACATATTTAAAAAATGTATCTATAAAATAATTTTTAAATCCATCAATATAACATAACATTGCGATACACGACCCTATAAGGACTCCAAATAAACTAAAACACGTAATAAACTCTTTACACATTACATAACAAACATTTTAAAATTCTTGAAAATTTAAATGCAGATAACCATTCTTAATCACAGACTAATAAATAATACTCATAAACTCTTAATTAATAAATTAATTATGATAAAACACTTAATTCAGTCTCAAATTATATAACTAAGAATATAACAATTAGATAATACCAATAGTTTTATGTAGGTAATAGCAATGAAAGAATTTAGATCGGTAATACAGCTCTGCAAACAGCACAGTTAAAACAAATTTGAAACATGAATCAAATAATATTATAATACAAATAGTTAATTGAAGACAATGTTGTCAGAATTAAAGAAGAGTGATCATAAATAAATGACATGGTTAGTTTTGTTGTAAAAGCTTGAGGCCGATTGTATACCATATCATATGAGCGGGGGACACAACATGATTTAAAAACTTTACAATTTATTACAAAACAATCAATACAAATCATTCATGCTGCTTATCCGAAAATACTTTAGCTCAGTAAAATAACAAACGCATACGTAACAAATACATCCTCAAAGTTACCTCTTTAATACTGACAATCGATAATTCCGTTGAGTACAATATCTAGTTAAAGCTAGTGGGAGTAAATGACGTGTAAAATAACACAAAGGAATAATTAACAGTAGACGGACGGTGTTAGCCTCACCTTTAGACCTTCCCCGAAACGTAACTTTGAAACCCGCGAATTAAACTTTGTTCGTTAGCCGAAACATTTTAGGGATTTAATAAAGTTTTACTCCCGTACAAAATCTTTGAACAATTTTAATAAGAACTACGGTTTGAGCATTTTAATAAGCGCGATAACAATGTTGCAAGAACAAGAACTAAAGTTAAAATTACAAAAGGTTAAACATAAAATTTCGTTACTTAACTCGTAGTCTACGGATAAGGTCTAAGTGTAAGTGAAGTTGATTCGATTAGTTATTTAATAATACTAACAAGTTAACATGATATTTCGAAAGAAAAGGTCGAGGGCCTTAGTAAGATATAACTAAAAATACTTTTATCAATAGTCAAATATAATAGACTTTATCTGAAAGTTATTATGAATACACGAAGCCTTTTAATTACTTTTTTAATTACGGTTCGAAGTGATTTTTGTTACTTGAGCTGTACAAAAATATTAATGATCAACTCTGAACATTAATTGAAATGTCAAGAATAAGTACAGAGAATTATATGTTAGGGATAATAATTACGATCTAAATAAATAATGAGATTAGGAATATTATGAGAGTTTTATATTAGGAGAAGAACAAACCGAGTTTAAAAGGCTGAAACCGTGAATTCACAATAAATTAAAGATAACATCGAGATAGTATAATATTATTTAATTGTTACCTAATCCAATATCCTGTATCACATCAATATTACTGTCCTGCTCGAAAAACGAGAATTGAAGAAATGGTAGTCAGTTAATAGCACCGAAAGGAATCCCATATCCTAAGATGTTGATATAATTCAAGTGGACCACGGGGAATTTAATTTTATAGATATGGAGCTCGCCTAAGCTGTTCTTGATAGATTTATCGCGTTAGTGTAGGATTCGAAGGTCATTGTGTAGGTACAGGTGAACTTAGATATCATGAAACGTCATTGGCTAGTCCTAATACACCATGATTTTTTATTTATAAAGCAACATCTATGTAACATTCAAAAGTAAGCATATCGTCGCGCGTAATTATCATTTAAATAGTGAAATACGAAACACCAATTATACGTTGAGTACATTTAGCAATCTCAATATAATCTGCGTCCTACAAAGAAATTTAAAATATTTTTCACATTAAAATATCGAGACGGACATTTTAAAACAGCCTGAATTTGGCACATAATTTCATTTCTGTACGAAATTCAAATTCTATTACAACATTCATTTGTTTTAAAATCAACACCATCTACAAATACGAATCGTGTATTAAAATTACGAAATTTTTCTACCATATAAACGTGACTTGTACAATAATAAAAATATATATGCATATCTACAATATTTATGCATCATGCTTGCGTGTGCTTTTTGCAGGCCCAGACCATCAAATTTGACAAAAAATAGATCCAATCTGTAATTCATAATACAATAAAGGCATCCGATCGTCTGTGATGTTTTCGGCAAGTTTCGGCATGGCGTCGATGTTGCTATTTATCACTTCAACTATTGTAATTTGAATCCCTATTTATATGTATATAATTTTACACGTTACCTAATCAATACCTAATATTCGGCTCTCGTCAAAGTCATCTCAACACCTCTCTCTCGTCCACATTGAATTCTATTTCCCAAATGTTATTATAAAATGTTGTATTATGTGCATATCCTCCGTTTTCAAACGCTAGTATGAAATTTGATATATTATAGGCATTGAACAATTGATACCTATACATTATATTAATTCACTAACTCGATTTTATATCTCAATATATATTTTTATTATTCTAACGTTTATTTAAATGTGATTTAGAATTTGGTTTCGCAGTGGAGGTTTGCGGTCGATTTGCGTCTTTTATACCTTTTTAGCGTTGCAATTCATTCATGTTTTGACTTACGACTACCTACCTAATTACCATTCATACTCTCATCCCCTACAGACCTTGCATAGTCCGACAGACGCAATCCGACCGCTCCCTCTCATGCTAAGCTACTCTACTTCCTTACTAGCTAGGTGCAGTAATTTACATTTATATTTATTTGAAATTTTAATAATTGCTTTCGTAAAATTATTACGCAACTAACAGTAACTTAAGTCTTTATATTTCTTTGACACAAACTTAACAGACGTAACGATTGTATTATGTAATAAAATTTACATTTTAAGCCAACGTATGATTTGTAACGTAAAATTAATAAATGTATTGTTTTATAAACATAACTATTCAATTCTCATTTATATTAAACGATTTATTTTTTTAGTTAGGATCTACTAATACTTTACAGGAAAGTTATCTACACACACGCCAATTTTTTTTTTCAAAGATGAAAGAAAAAGATATCAGATCTATTCGTATAAAAGATTTCCTACAAACTGATCAATCCTTTTGGCCTATATAAATCCTATAAAATTTGTCTATTCCTCGAACAACATAAGTTTCAATTGAAATGTAGCGCAGTATCTTGATACTATAATTCTATTCCTATACAAATCTACATTAATAGTTTTTACTAAAACATTGAGCATGTTTAGACGTTATAATGTTCCCTATCGGCTTGAACCAATATGGTTCGTATAGTTTCTCATAATATTGAAATTTTAATGAACTAAACATTATCTGCAGAATTTCACGCGATAGTGGTAACACTAAACTCAAAATTTTCATTTGATAAACCAACATTTTCTATCAAACGCAAAAAAGATTCACGGAGTCATCGGTGTGCGACTCTTAAAAACATACGCTACGAATTATTCAGTTTTAGCTTTTTTGGAACGTCGGTTAAAAGACCTAATAAAAAATCAATACTGATTTGAATAATTTTCCTTCAAAAATTGTACTTATTATATGCATAGAGACGTAAAAAGCTTTAATGCTGTAAGCTGTAAATAAAATTTGCTCATACTTTATTCTATGTTTTACGCAGTTAGTTCTGCTGCAAAGGCAAGTCAAGCCTGCGCAGACCTTGCTTACTGCGAAACTATTTTCATCAAATATTTAACAGAGCCATTACCTTTGATACGAACCAAGGTTAAGGTAAAATGCTGCAGAATTTAATATTAAAGGAATTTTAAAACATACATTTCTTTTCAGTTCTTTCTTTGTACGTAATGATTTAAATGCTCAGAAATTACAAAGAAGTACGGCCAGATTAAGAAATTTGTAACAGGTTTATGCTTAATTTTTTTTTGTAAAAATTGAAATTGTAAAATACGAACATTGCTATAAAAGCTCAACCGACGTTCCAATTACAATGAAGATTTTCCGGTCGAATCATATTTTTCAAGTATAGTGTAACCACCATACTTGAAATTTAAAATTACTTAAACGATATATCTACTGTTTTACAAATTCTTTTAACGCGTTCACACTTGTAATATGAGCTATTTATAATATGTACATGTCTCTAGAATTATTTTACGCGTTTGCTTAATTTTATGTAGAAACAATACCAACAATATTATTCCGTTGTTCCAAGCCTCGGAGAACTAAACATTATCCCCATTAAAAATCGTAAAAAATATCTTATTTTAACAAATTAAAATTCACAGCACTATTTACTTGTACACATATTTCCTCAATCACCAATTACTCACAGATACATTGTATATTAATTATTATCGAATGCGTGAAATTACTGGGTTCATCAAAGTAAGAGGGAATTTTAGTATCAGTTAGTAGATTTTTCGAAGAATTACGAATGTTTTAAACTTATTTATTGACCATTATTTCGATTTCTGTTTGACAAAACATCGTTTAATGGTCATGTATATTTAAACATCGATTCTTTTTTGGTGGAATGTTAAGGTAAATTAAGCTATATCAGAAAAGATTAACGTTAAACAAAATTAAGATTTTGAAAATATCAGGTATTCACATATTATCAAAGTTATTTTAGATGATTTCACAAATATATTACACATTATATATAATGTTGTATACAACGTTTTATCTTTGAAAAAAGTAATGCGTCATTGAAGACATTCTTAAAAGTTCTGAATCATACCGCATACATTCAAAATAAGGGTACCTTTTACCACAAATGAGAAAGATGAATGACAAAATAGAAAAGTACGAGAAAGATCGATTATATTTTTTTTTTCAATACCAATTCTGAAGAATATTTCATCGTAAGCGAGACCACATTATCGCTCATCTTTCTTATTATCTTGGCGGACGGGCACCTTAAAACTAAATACAAAGCTTCAATTTATTTATAAAAACACAGCAAAATATTGTCAAAAAGGAAGAGGCATCGATAATTACATTAATTTTAGAAGATCTTATAACGTCTCTTGTAAAGTTAATTTGCCACAGGGAAATAATAAAAACCGTTTTTTAATAAAACCAAAGAGATTATCTTGTTACTTATTCTATTTTTATAAGGAACTACATCTGTCGTAATTTTAGGGTTCTCGTTATAATTTCTGGAATCAGAATATTTTTTTTTAATAAAAATCTTATGATTTTTTTATAATAAATTCATTGAGGAATTCTATTAAAATGCCGATCGTTTCTCATTGCCTTACAAACTTAAACAGCCATGCACCTTCAGCCGTCATTTATAATAAAATTCATCAATGATTCGCGATTTGTATCGATTCAATTTACCATATTCGTGTCTCTAATTTATTATTTTATTGAAAACCGTTTCTTTTATGTCACTGCGACAATAATAAAAAAAAAAATTTAATCTAAGCACGTAGAAAAAAGTGTACTGTGCACTAAATTTTATAATATTGTGTTACCGGTGTATAATTATTAAGTTGAAACAAAAAATTATATAAGTATATTTTAATTTTTTACATATAAAACTAGAATAATCGTATTGAGTACCTTATTAATACAGATGTATGTATAATTATTTACAATTCACCTTATAATATACCCGTGGTCATTTTAACTCCGAGGTCTTGCATTTTGAACGTCGTTCTCCTTCCCAGTTATTTTTTTTTATATTTTTTATACGTAATCTTATAATATTACATCACCTCATTAGGAAACTTTTGAATCTAAGTCAGGTATCATGTAGGAGGCACTAACTTTACATTTTTCTGTACAAAGTTAGATATTTTTCTTAGAAATACAATAATAGCGTTTTGATTCTTATTCGATATCGCTTAAATCAAGAGTACAATAAAAAATGGTTATGAAAAATAACCCACTGAATTTTACTAAATTATATTAGACGATTTTATATTGTCAATAAATGACATGTCGTTAGTTTAAGAACTAAGTATTCCCAAAGACTATTGCTACTAATTCATGTCTAATCAATACTTATAGGATACTTTGTAGAAACTATGATACTATACACTAACAAGACTACATAAAATTTTGTATAGATTGACATAAATCTTTATCATTTAAGAAGTTAGTTCTGTTTAGTTGCCGTGCCGCTTACATTTTAAATGAAGTAAATACATGTGATTCTATGTATTTCATAAGGATAGTGTGCTACATAGTCGAGATTACTATAATATAATTTAAATATCAATACATAGATTGGCCGTCTTTGTTTGGGAGCCTGCCGTCGTGTACCATTGTTTGCGCCAGATTGTTGTCCTCGTATAATTCAATGTTCCTCGCCGAGTAGTACTAGGTCGTCAGCAACCACGTCGGACACATGCAGATAAATGATCCAATACATTAGATTGAAGCAAACGAAGCACACCGGGAAAACGATTCGCGAATACTTGTCGATGTCAGAAGGTGTCGTGCCCAGCAGTTTGTTGATGCTCTGTAAAATTTTCCCAACTTAACTTCTTTAAATTATTTGCATGGTGGTCATTTGTTATTCGCTCCTTCGCATTGGCGGACAGTCGCATTGCGGATATATTATGATAACATTTGCATTGCACACGTTTATTAATCACTAAAAGATACGGTCATAAAACATCAACTAACCTTTGAGGCCTGGAGAAGATGTGGCGGGATTTCCTCTTCTGGTTGCGGGGCTGGTGGGGCGGGAGGTGGGGGTCCGCGAGCACCGTTGATCGTGTTTTCATGAGTGACGCCTTTTGAATATGCCTTTAGATCGTGGACTTTGAAGCGAACCTCCTGCGTGTGAGGATTGTACGACTAATTAAGGCGGTGAAAAACAGGTTCTTGGAGATACATTGGATGAAATAAGTCTACTGCAAGAAGGATACTTACTGATGATCGGCTTGGTGGAGCCGGGCGAGTAAGTGTGCTCGTCCGGGGTGGTGGTAGAGGCTCCGAAGTGCCAGGAGGCCCGTCTAGGTGTACTTTCTTCTCAGCTGCCATTTTCTGAACAGCGGTGAATCGTTGCTTCCTCATCTGTATCCTCTTAGCCATGTAGCCGACGGTAGCATATTCTGGAATAGACAGAAATCGACTTTGTTAAGTGCCTACATTGGAACAGTTGCAATGCACTGAAATAACTAGAATAAATCGCTTTGTAATAACGTCGCTCAAAATAATATGATCTGCAAATATTAACATATCAGATTTGATCATAAAATTTCCACATAAAAATATATACCAATAAAAAAATATACATCATTTAAAATTTTACAATAAATTTTCATTTTCAAATCACGCATCATCTTCTATATTTGTTACCTAAGAGACTGGCGAAGACCATCACGAAGCAGGTACCAAGATAAACATCAATGGATTTGACATACGATATCTTCGGTAGTGCTGCATTTGTAGACGACATGAGGGTAGTCATAGTCAGCACGGTAGTCACTCCAAGTGACACTCGAGCAGGAGTCGCGTTTCGGTTCAACCAAAACGAAACCCAAGATATGATCACGATCAAACCAGATGGAATATAAATCTGGATCAAGTAGTATCCCATCGAACGCACAAATTGGATTTCACAAGCCAGGCGTGAATAATTTCCTGCAAAAAATATTTTTTAATTTATTTTATCATTCAATAATACTCGAGTATTCGGAATGGACGATATTGACCTAGATATAATAGCTAAATGAAGTTGAATGACTAAAACAGTAGTGAAGTCGAATAAAGCAATTAACATGCAGTTGGTTGTTGTAATACCATCTGAATGAAAGGCTCATTCTTGACTCTTAGGTCTGGTATATTTGAGTGAATTGTTTAAGTGCAAAGTACCTGTAGTAAGTGAGATCTCCATAGCTCTTTGACGATGCCCGAGCACCTTGAACTGCGGCAAAGACACTTCACTGGATACGCCCACGGAGTTGGGGCCTTCGTTCCACTTATATCGGATGTCCCGCATGGTGTAGCCAACTGTACCATGCAGATATATGGAACGATAAAATAAGCACCCATCGCACTGGGGTTTTTAATAAATCGTAAAATGAATGAACCAACTACCAAAGCGAAAACTTTGAAGTGATAATGGAAAAAGAGAGCAATGTATGACAGAGATTAGAAAATGCCCATTATTTTTTAATCTACTGTCCAGCTTAATGGATCTGTATATCCATAACTGTGGTGTATTCGGTAATTTCATATTATATTTCTGGTGAAGCAAAAATACGTTAAGTTTCATCAAATTATATAACAGCTAATTTGCAAAGAAAATAGGAAGACATAGTAGCAAACTCACAACTTTCAATTTCTATGTTGCATAATTGACGATCCATCGGGAAGTACTGGAGATCCATGGGACATGATGCGGTGATTGTTAATCTGAAAATTTATTTCAATGATATTAAATAACAATTCAAAATAAGAGGGTTTAACAAAACCGATTTTTGAAAACCTCACCTTATACTGCGGGTAATCGATCCAGAATGATGGATACGAATAAATTCATTGCTTGTTGTAGCGATATGAAAGTAGGATTGCTTCTCGTTAACAAAAAATGTATCCGGCACCCAAATGTTTCTAATAAACTCGGACCCGACGGATAGTGTCTCTACGCCTGGCCTCTTTTTATAGGCTAACCTTGGATCCGTCCAAAATTGTCTGAAGTAGAAATCCAAAGTGAAATCCTGAAACATTATTTGATGTTGTAGGAACTGATAGTTTGCTGCAGGGTTCTAGAAACACATTGAATGCGTCTCGGCAATTGTGCTTATTTGCTGAGTAAACGTTTTCTCGCTATATATTTAAAGAAGACGTTTCAGTGCGCGTTTCGGTCTTATTCTATTGATTCTTGCAACATTTACATCCATCCAGACGCTTTGTGTTTTCTGCATAATTCATATTATTATGTATAGTTAAATGTCTTGTTGTTTTTAGAAACGTTCCCTTTAAAATTTAGTGAGAAATTGTGCCAATTTAAAATTTGCCGCCGAGATGCGTATTTTTTTTACATATTCAATATTCATATCAAACATCGTCATGACAGCAAGGCAGTTCGTTTAAAAAACAAGTCTGATATTATTTCTATATTACTTCACGATTGAACAAATACTTTTATTTAATTTTCTGCCTTGCGTCTATATATCTTATTGTGTTTAAAATAACAATAGTTTTGTATTGTTATTTTACACTATTTTTCTTTAAAGTACACGCATGTAATCGAATTAATGGAATAAATGAAACAATTTTGATGATTTTACTGCAATCATATCACTGCTTTTATCTCAACAAGTTATAATATTACGTATCGCTACGTGTACCTTAAAATTTTTCCTATCAACTATGGTCACGTCTCAAAGTGACTTTTATATGTAGTCCCCTTGATTTGGTTTCCACTAGGGGTCATAAACCCTGGTCACAGTTAGACGGTGTAATTTGGAACCGTTATCAAGGGTGAACCATTAGCGTCACTTTATTCAACAAAAAATACAATCGCGATTTTATCGACAATTAATAACGCGCTTATCACCGCGGACCGTAATTTTGAATTCTCAAGGTCATGGTATCGGAACTAAAAATTTAACGTTGAAAAATAATTAAAACAAAATCGAAACGGTCGTTATAATTAAAATAAAGAAAATCATAAAATTAAAAGTTCCCTCGTCCAACTGGAACTCACGGACAACATTACAAACATTAAATATACATTCATAGCAAGACTACTAAAAAGTAAGAAAATTGCGAGTGGCGAAATTTAGGTGTTAAAACGCCAATCTGGGAGACAATAGTAAGAAACCCACAGTCACGACAAATACCTACTCAAAAACATAAAAAGCTCAAAACAAAATAACAACAATGGAGCAACGACAGTGTCTTGCTTGGAGGGATGCTTAATAGCAAAGTACATTTTAGTATGCCTTTACGACGCTCCTGGAAGGTCTCACTACTCCAACCAATTGGTTACTGATGGAATTGAGAGGAAATACAATTTAGTAATAACAACGAGTAGTGTCGACCTATCCAGGAGGTCTGCTCCAAGACGCCGGCATGCTCGCAGCCTCGTGTCTGGGGCTGCTCGGTCGCTTAGCGCGGCTGAGCGACCGAGACAAGCGTGAGCTGACAGGGACGAGTACCATGAGCACTTCGGAGACGGAGCTGATAGAGAGCACATACATGGTGACGCCCACCTCCACTGGCGGACCTGCAATCAAGCCCAATCGTGAGTCGAGCGCTTTACGCGCGAGTGAAAACCAAACCAAAGATCCCGGGAACCCTCAATCGAAGGCGGACTTATACGTATAAATCCGTCGCTCGAAAAAGAGTAACTCTTCCGTGAATATGACCATCTAAGTAAAAGTAGTCTCTTAAATACCATTTTCACTTCAGATAGGGAGCTGATGGATAGCACGTACATGGTGACTCCCACGTCGACGGGTGGTCCTGAAATTTCATATCGGTTACTCCACAGTAGTCCCATCGCGACCGCTTTTGTTGCAATGCTGGCCAATACATTTCTTCACAACATGAATTTCCAAAAAAAACTGTAGATGACTGCTTCTCGAGCGCAGTAAAATAATTATTCTAATATGGAAAACCTATCGCTAATCAGTTCGTGCTGCTATTTAGATACACAAATACATATTTCGAAACATTATTTAGGTCTATGCAATTATTTATCTATATAATATAATTTTACAAATTTTTGTAGCACGAAGCCACGAACTCATTAGGTTAATTAAAATTTTCAGAATTAACTTACCTGTACTGTCGATCAGCAAATTTATAAATAAGGAAATTTTAAAAACAATCTTTTATTTTTTGTTTATTTTTTACCAATTAACTTGAAAAATTTAAAATCATATTCAGAGAATTTTATCCTCGCTTTTATTTCAAGGAATTGTTTCCATCATAACAACGAAATTAAATTAGATACAACATTATAAAATAACATTTATATTCTGCATACAAACCGTCTCTTCCAGGAAATGTGTTTTTAAAATGATTTTAACAAACAGTGAATCTTTAAAGCGTGTCATTTATTTGAAAGCTTAGCTATCCTGACAGCTCGTTTTGCATCTGCAAGCTCAAGCGAATTTAGGAATTATGATAATCGTGTATAATACGAACATTTGAAAACGGTGACCCAAATCGTGTGAGCTCGTTGCAAATAAGCGACCCTTTTCGGGGTTTAGACATAGTATAAAGATAAAAGTAAGTTATCTTCGAACAAAGGTCAGAACATCGTGCCGTTTGTACCTACGCTCGCACACAACGGCGCTCGGTTCGTACCGTGAGGGCCGCGCCATTGCTGTGACTTAGTGTTTGTTTATACAATTATTTAAAATATGAACGTGACAAGTGACAACCCTGCGCCTCGTGAGTGCCATGCGCTCCTAAACGCTGGGAGTCGGCCTACTTCTCTCTTTATACTATGGTTTAGACAACACAGAATTGGATATACTCACCGCCGTAATTGGGTCTCACTCTTTTATCGTAGCTGACACTCAACGAATCCAAAATGGCGGAGATGTTGACGTCACCGAACATGCCCCCACCGCCCGCACCACTGCAAACAATTCGTACTGTTTATTAATATTTTTAAACTCCTCAGTAATTTTTTGGGATCGTAAAATATGGACATTATGAAACATAGACATACGCATGAGTTTCGTCCGTTATTTCGTACATTTTTCATAATCGCTCCGCTCATATTACTCGTTATATTATATTTATCTATAGATTATAAGTACAAAATATGAGGTCCGCTTATACAATTTTTCGAGCCAATAACCTCGCCTGATTAACACGTTCGACCGACCGTTCCGCCCGCCGAGTTTAAATAGAGCGAGTGCCTATGGATATATCGTCGCACTTTTATATCTTGCCACATTATTGATCGCACTAACGCAACCCTCTTTCACCCCAATAAAGCCCCCGGCTTGTAGGGTGAAACATTTAAATGGTGCTGGCAGTAATTGGTACTGTATTTTGCCAGTGGCAATGGAATTTGGAAATGATTGTGACGTAATTTCGCGCGATCGGGCTTAAAATATTTGCGTATCAAAAATGTAATACACTTTAAAATTCATATATCATGATAATTACTGAAAAATAAGGATTTTCGGGTTGTTTAAAGCACAAATTTACTTAATATTAAGACGATTAACTTACATGGATAAGTATAAAATAAAATAACTACGCTAATATAGTACGTAAATAAAACCATGTTCTTTATAAAATGTTAACTCAATTTCATCTTCCTCAACTTTATCGTGAAAGTATCAAAAACTTTCAATACACTTCCACTTTATAGTGAGCATTTCCTAGGAAATATAAAATTCTCACCGCCGCACTATTTCCTTTGATGCATTTTATATTATTCAGTGAAATTTATTGTACATTTTCATATGTATTCTTTCATCATTTATTCAAGTTTCATTCCTGTGATTCGTATTTATGTAGTTTTTCGGAATTATTAATATTTTTATACAATTATTCGTATCTACGAAAACGGTGTCTATTCAATAAATTTCCACAGAACACGTCTTTTCAATAAATAATAATTTATTTTTCAAACAAGTCTGCTTTTGTTCGCCATGTGTATTTTATATGAACTCCTATTGCCAAATTATCGTACTTTATTTAATTCATAATATTTTATTAAAAACTTCGAAGGAGAAAATCATGATAAAGAATGTATACGTAAATCAATAATTGAAACGGAACATAATGTTAAATTACAGCTACCATACAATGATACAACCCACATGTAAGCAAAAGTACCCCACTTAAGGATAATGGATCAATTCATTTAAATACAAAATGAGGGTGAATTGTTAGAAATTCAAGTTCACCATCGATTTGCGGAAATTGATACCCATTATTCGAGCTAAGACATTTGATCGTTTGCGTAGGTGGACATGTTACGATGTTATTACCCCCTATCATCTGCTATCTTCAGATAATTGTATCGTGGTTAATGGATATATCAAATCGATGAACGCAAATAAAGTGAAACGAACGAACGTTTAGGGAAATCGTTTTTAAATTGTACGTATGACCTTTGAAAAAAAAGTTATAAAACGTTTAAACGGGGCGTTGTTTAAAACCGTTATATAAAATAAAATTTCAATAACTTTTAAAATTAATTAAGTTGAATAAATAACAACATTTTCTTTGTCTAACCTAATCATTTCAAAATTCAATTTAATTTTTAAAGCTTCGCTTTTTTAGAAATTAATATATTATATAAATTAATTATTTATACAATATTTTATTAAGTATAAACAATAACATAGGATGTTTTATATTATTATCGCGTACACGTACATAACATAATATCACGAGCACAACTTCTTTGTGTTTAAATTATTGCTTGTCTTTATATGCAAATAATGTATTTAATTACAAGTAATTATTTAAACAGATAAAGATAACGCTATAATATGAAATATTGTAGCATTATTGGAACAATTTATCTAAATTCGATTAGAAAACCTTATAGTTTTCAATATACAGTGTCAAGACGATTGGATAAACATTAATAACCTATAATCTCCTATCTAATGCGCTTTTATTTATTTTAAGCCCTGTTATATTGCAGTTACTAAATATAAACTCAAACTCAAACGTATGAACAACGTGACTCCGTAGAAACTTGAATCGTCATTATATTATATAGAAATTTCCACGCATTCGGAAGGCAATTTCTATTGAGAAGCCGATGAAAATCTCTAGGCGCCCTTCAAACAGTATCAATTGAAATAAATTAGATTTATTATATTATATTTGCGTGAATGACTTCTTCAGTATTCTCATTTCTTAGAAACTGTCATTAATTGATATTTAAGAAAACCCACGTGATAACATCAATAATTATAATACATACTTTAATTGGCTCATAGAAATGGTTTTAGCACGTTTAGTTTTATTTACCTAATAAATGTGTATTGTGTATGTAAATTATATTATAGTCACATATCACACCATTTTATGTCTTAATGCAATGTACTGTATATTGTTTTACAATTTTTATGTAATATTATTTCTTAACAAAAATGGTATGTAATGTAATACGTATATTTTAAATACTGTTGCATGTGTATAGTATAAGTATAGTCAAATTATGTGGATACAAAATATATATACGAATAAATACTATCGTCCATGTATACATATAGGGAAAACTATATAAAAGATCGATTTTCTAAGGGTGCGCTTCGTCTTACGTAATTGTATTAAGGTGGTAACTTCTAGGCATGCGTGGTTAAAGTTGCCCGAATAATAATAAAATATTACGAAATAATGAAGCATACAAATACAACATAATTTGTCTATTAATCGATAATATATTATTTTTAATAATTTTTTCTCTAGAATTTTTTAGGTGGTGAAAGAAGAAAATAAGTGCCGATTCGAACAAAGGAATGGAGTTCTCATAATGAATACGTGCGGTTGCACGATGGACGATTTTTTAATGAAAATAATTCTTTGTAATATTTTAACCATTTTCGTTTATTTTTTATTTTCTATTTAAATACAAATAAAAATATTTATTGAATCTGTGTTTTAAACTCGATCCTTTACCCGTAATCCAGAAAATTCCTACGCGCGTTCCGAACGTTTTTATGCCGGGTTTTCAAATGATGCAAGGTGGAGGTGATGTTTATTTTTTATTTTTAAGTATTTTATATGTGAATTTATTTAATTTTTTAAGATTTTATATTATATTATAAGATAGATTCGCCGTATATTAATTTTTACACTCGTCGTCGTTGGCGTTGGCAGCTATTATTTCTACGCTACGCCATTTTAGGTATATTACTCACAAAAGCTTCAACACAAGGTAAGTCATTATTTTTATATTATACGACTTTTTTAAAAAGCACTTTCATGCATCAATCCCGTTTATATATGAAAATACGTATTTTAATAAAGAATAATAACCTATACATATAATATATATAACGTACCTACGTAATTATTATATATTTAAAAATGTATGTGTTTTCGTATTCCTTTTACTGTGAATTTAGGAGTTTAACGTCTCGACATAATAATATATTTTACTTAAAAAAATTAAATCGTAATATTACGCTTAACCTTTTGTTCAAAATACGGAATCGTTTCGCAATTTTTCTAGCATCGTTACTTGCACGAAAAGCATTTAAGCAAAATTAATAATATCAAATATAACATTTTTAAGCAATTATTTAATTTTCTTAGATTATTAAAAATATAAATTTTAACATTTTATACCCAATTATTTACTTTATTTTTAAATAAACAAACCAACCCGCCATTTCCCACACACATTTATACACAATAAAATCCGTGAAAAAATAAAAAAATAAATTCTACTCACATTTTTAACCGCGGTGAATTTCGCGTCCATTGTTTTAGTGTAAAACTGTTGCTCTACGCAGTACATAGCGGGGCAACGTTCCAACGTTGTTTGACATTAGCGGCGTCGCTGACATCGGATCAATCGATTTTTCGGGGAACTCATAGGAGGCGGTTACACCCGCAATGCTAAGAAATATAACTCCCCCAAAAGTGAAGTTTAGGGCGTCGGCTGTACAAGGATCGATGTTGGATTTAGTTACGGATGAAGCCGAATTTAGTTTAGTTTGAATCTAAGGTTTGAATATTTTGACGCAGAATTTTGAAATTTATTTATTTGAATTTAGCATTAAAAAAAAATAAGAATTAGGGTTACGTCTGGTTGCACCAAGATCGATGTTGAATTTAGTTTCGTTAGAATATTTTGATGCAGAATTTTGAAATTTATTTATCTGAATACTGAATTTCATAAATTAAAAACCGGCCAAGTGCGAGTCGGGCTCGCGCACAAAGGGTTCCGTAGCAGCAAATATAATAAATTACAGTTAAATCAACCTATCTCAAAAACTATAAGAGATACTTTGATCAAACCAAAAATCGTTGAAAGAGTTAATTAGCATGCATCACCTCTATTTTTTTTAGAATTTTATACCCCGTAGTTATAAAAATAGAGGGGGGGGGACATACTTTTTACGACTTTGAGAGCTGATATCTCAAAAACCGTTCACTTTAAGAAAAATGTTTTTTAGAAAACTTTATATCATTTTAAAAGACCTTTCCATTGATACCCCACACGGGTATGTACATCGAAAAAAAAAATTTCATCCCTCAGTTACATGTATGGGGGGCCCCACCCCCAATTCTTTTTTTTACTATTTAGTGTCATATTTTTGTAGCGGTTCATACAACACATATTCCCATCAAATTTCATCACTGTAGTACTTATAGTTTCCGAGTAAATCGGCTGTGACAGACGGACAGACGGACAGACGGACAGACGGACATGACGAAACTATAAGGGTTCCGTTTTTGCCATTTTGGCTACGGAACCCTAAAAACAGGAATTTTTAAGTCATTCTGTACTGCTATTTCGTTAATTACAGGTTTAAATCAAATATTATTTCGCTCTATCAGATACCAAGAGGATTTAGTTAGGTTTGAGTTTTATGCGAAAAATATTAGAAATTCGTTTTTTTGAACACCCACTAAATTGAATAAATAAAAAAAAATAGTAATTACGGCGAACGAGGGCTGTGGCCTGTGTGTGTAACTGCAGTGTACTAGGATCGATGTTGAACGCAAATTTTGTATCTAACGTTTGAGTCATAAGCAAAAGTGTAAGAAATTAGTTCATTTAAACACTAAATTTAATAAATAATAAAATATTAGATTCTAATCTGGATTGCGATTTTAATAAATTCAGGTGTTTTTTGAATTAAATAATTTTGCACCCAGTACCAGAAATTCTTTCGAAATAAAGTGATTATCGAATACAAATTCTATTATTTCTATGATAATATGTTAATGTTACATAACTAATAAATAAATAAATAAACTATTCTTTTGTTCTCTACAAAATATAAAATAACGATATATTCATTTAAATTATTCCTGTATTTCCCTAAAGACAGAATATCTGAACGAAACAAGCTTGTTTTATAACATATTAATTTTATAAAACAACAGCTACAGAGACTTGCTTGAATCATTAAAAAAAATACATAACCATTATTGGTACAAAAGAGAATAATTTCCAAACATTAATAAACGCATTACCAACTACCTAAGGTATCTTAAGTTTTTATCGCATCTCGTTAATCCATTACCGATATTAATTGAACAAACGGTTCAAGCGTGTAAAAAGCAAAAAAAAAACCGGCCATGTGCGAGTCGGACTCGCGCACTAAGAGTTCCGTACTATGGGGACCACCCTTAATAAATATATTTTTTTAACTTCTAGTATTTGTTGTTATAGCGGCAGCGGAAATACATCATTTGTGAAAAATTCAGCTTTCTAGCTATCACGGTTTATGAGAGAGGATCTGGAGATCTAGACAGACAGACAGACAACGAAGTCTCAGTAATACTGTCCCATTTTACCGCTTCGGTGTGGAACCCTAAAAAGCACGAACACAGAACCACGTAACGAAATCAATTACAGCTAACCAGCTTAAAGCATCACCTTGTAACTGAATGGAATTCGGTTTTGATAAACTTTGTTTGCAGTCATGCAATTATTCGGTTAACGATTTTAATTTGCCTCACTGCGGTGCAACGAAACCGCAATTTATAGACTGGAGAATTTTTAAAGAATGAAAATATGTAATTGTATTTGTCCGTATTTTCACTATTGTAGATTTTGTGTTTCTGCGTAAGTAACACAGATCGTTCAGTTAATAATTTTGGAGAAGAACGCAGATTCTAAATAGGGAAAAATTGTCCATTGAATCAGCTAGTAAAATGAAAAAAAAAATAATTTCGTTAAATAACTAAATCCTGACTACTTAAAATTTGAATCTATTAACAGTCCACAAAAATATCACATAAAACCCAGATAGAGTATACCTACCTACGTGATACAAACGTTTCACACTCGAAAATCTTAAAACCCATTATGCAAATTATAATATGTAAACATTAGATCGTTAACATCATCAAGCGAAAGTGGGTCTTATGAAGGGAGAAGCATTTTGGAAAATTCGCCAAGAGTATCAACTGATCTGTCGCACAAGGGTGCCTGTATTGAGAACCACTCCACTCGACCACTGATTCCTCTTATAAAGTGGAAAAATAAAACCTTCCAACCTTTGATTAATTAGTTCGAGAGTTCCCGTGCGGTTGCAGTGCTCTTTTTAACTATCTTAACTTTTGTGGGTATCGTCTATACTAATATTATAAAGAGGAAAGGTTTTTAATTATGTATGTATGTATGTATGGTTTTCACGCATAAACTACTGGACAGATTTTGATGAAATTTGGCACAGGCAATCTTTAGTCCCTGAGAAAGAACATAGGCTACCTTTTATTCCGAAATATGTACCACGGGCGAAGCCGGGGCAAACCGCTAGTTTTAAATAAAAATGTAGAAAGAGAGTTTAGAACATTGTACAAAATTTATAACCTTTTTGGGTGGAATTCTGATTACAATTTGCTCTCTGCAGTCATAATAAAACCATGGTGTATGTTAATTACATTTTAGAACAAATTATTTAGAATGCTTCATTTCAATTTTTTTGTTCAATACATAGGAATATCGTTATTTCGTTAAAAATACACATCAATAAAATGACGTCACGGGGACATTGTTTTTAACACACATATCATAGATTTTTTTCTGCGTTAATCTAGCAATTTTAGCTCAGCTATTACTTATCATAAACGATGTTAAACTTTGAGCGATATAATTTACTAAAGCGTTGTAATTTATTGCAGCTGGGTTCAAGTATTCATAAATAAAGTCCGTCTATGGTTACTATAATCACAAAGAGAATATCTAATAGCATGATTGCACAGAAGCAAAGCTCCAAGAATAGACCTCAAGAATTACCAAGCTCATTTACTAGTAGGTAAATAATTATGTGATGAATAATATTGAATGATTTTTTATATTCTACTAGCTTGCCATCTGTGGCTTCGCGCGTGCAGTCGAAAGAAAATACGCATAGTCCCCGTTACTGTGAGATTTCTGGGACAAAATCTATCCTATACCTAACCTTTTACAAGTCTAAAACTATCTTTGTAAATTCATCGAAATTAGGCGTGAAAATTAGAGTCGGAGTTGCTCTCGCTTTTATAATATTCGTAGGGATTGTCTTATAATTAACCGAGTCGAATTAAAACTTATAATATACCAATGAATTTCAAACAACACGAAGAATTTAAAACTTCTCCTAATCGATATAAATAGTTAATAACTGAAACGCAGCAACTATTATGAATTCGTGACTGTTATCGCGAACTCTGTTTAACTTTAAACGTTGTATAAACTGGGTTAAGTTGGTACAATTTCAGATTACGATTCGTATCACGTAACCAAAATTTGAATTATCGATCTTTGTTGGATGGTAACTAAGAAGCAGATGTTATGTAACTACTGGTTTTTAGTTGGACTAGATTTCTGCATAGTAGTTATAGGTTTTTAAGAAAAACCGGCATAGTTCTCGTTTCCGTTAGATTTCCGGGATAAAACCTACCCTATGTCTTTCCTCAGGTCTCAAGCTATCAAATTTGAAGTAAATCCATGCAGTACTTTTTGAGATTAGCCCGGACATACATACAGAAAAACAGACAAAAATTCTAACAAAAACTCTATTTTTGGCCTCGATATATGTTATAGATCACGCCCCATTCTCAAAAAAATATTCAATGTACAGTTTAGACTTTCTTACGATTTTATTATATCTATAGATTGGCAGACGTTTGACCACAATCCCACCTGATGGGATGCGGCGATGTGGTCTACGTGGATACACGTCTGCCTACAAATAGCCTATTCACCCTAGCTTTGAAATTTATGTATGGTTAATTGTTCATTCAATTTCTTAATATTTATTGGGATTGAAGGAAATGTCCAAGAATTTTGTAAAACTGTGTTTTTCACAACGGCTTTTTTTTACTTTGAACAAACGTTGTTATGGATCTGTGTCTTTTTCTCAATGTTTTTTCTAATACGTTGAACAATCGTTTTAAATGTCAGCAATAAACCTTAATCATTAGATATACAATTAGACGTTTATGTTTCTTGCAGTAAAAAAACGCATTACAATTTTTAAAGATTTTCGTTATTTAAGAAAAAAAAAGACCTAGCACAAGAGTTTTTGAATATTTAAAAGTTCCTATTGTTATAAATTCCTATAACCACATAATAAATTAAGTGGAATAATCATTAACATAATCTATAACCGCGGATATAATGAAGTTGATACCACATTTATTGTAGCATTTGTAATGTTGGTTGAATTAATAACCTGTTTAATATTGGAAATTATTAGTCATGTATGATGAAAACGTGTCCTTTTTTATAAATTTTCATAGGTATTATAATAATGTTTTTCACTTACCATAATTTATGTTTAATCTATTTCTTAAGGAACAAAAATATTCATAATATTATACCGGTTCTTCTCCGTAGAAACTGCTTTCCGAATCAGTGGTATTATTAATAGTAAAACTAAGTTATGACGATTCAAACGTGCTTTTAGAAGAAGTCTAATTGATTTAATAAATGTTTGAGTTTGAGTTTAATCATCTTCTACACGTTAAAATTTCTATCAACTTCATCGTAATATAACGTTAATAGTATCTATTTAAGGTCTGTATATAAATAGAAGTGTTTGCCGTTAATTCTCAACTTAATACCTATTACCAGGCATCCCCTATATTTATTAGGTTAGAAGGCGTAAAGCTGATTACAGCTAGGTGTTTCATGCCGTTGATCAGTAAATTAACTATCGGCAGCACGGCTTCCAACAAGACTACAGTCTTAATTTAACCTTTAATTAATTCCCCTAAATATTATAACGAGGCGTATAAAAGTATTACGTTCATTTTTACGTAGGTCGTGTCTGAAAATAAATATTCCAATTATTACTCCATAAATGCTATAAATAGCCTTTATTCGTCATTTATGCGGAATTCATTACATTATTTTATACGCCTTTGCCTATCCTTTTTCGACGTATCAGATGGTAAGCCGTCTTTTGATATATTTACCTTTGAAATAATTATATTCCAAATTGATTCCTAACTGAATGTAGGATGTACTTATTTCTCTACTTCCTCGGGATAATTGTTAATTTATTGTAAGACCAGTTGGGAAGGAAACTGGGTGTTTGTCAAAGAAAATAAGTAGGAGGTAAACAATTATTAGCAGAATATAAATATCTATTCTTAGGCGTGATTTATTCCTAATTTACCAGTTATATAAGCCAAAACATGCGTTATCTTTGCAACCTTACATTAAAATTCATTTTAAACGCACACTGCGTGATCCAAATAAGATAATGAGCCAAATACAGTAGGAATTACCCGCTGTAATCCAGAATCCCCATTTAATTATTTATATAACAAGTGTCGCACAGCCATTCGATTAACGCATTAACTGACAAACAGTATGAATAAATTGTTCGTATATATCGAGTTCCCGTTATCGGTAACAATATATTAGCATTCATTATAACTTTATTATCTGTATCGGAACTGCCGCTTTATTTATGCAATTAAGTAAATCCTATTAATTGCAAATACATGTGTGTTGATTAGTTTAGTACGTAATGTATAGATAAATGGTCGTTAATGGAATGTTACTTAAAGTGGTCAAAGAATAAAAGATGATACACTTAATTATTGGCTATTATCTTTAAAAGAAAAACAACTAATTACATAGAATACGTAGAGAACTATTGCTTCATTAATCTAAAGAAATAGATAATAATATGATCTAAAATTGGTAAATACTCATGTTATTATTTTATTCCTTCAACTTGTTTCTGATAATTTAACTACTTTTCTCTATGTTATGGCAGACAATGTCAATGTAAGTTTTAACCGTAGATTTGGAAAAATCCTGTACAAGATGAAACATAAATGATATAACACGCCCTATATTGAGAGCATTACGTGTCAACTGTCAGTATTTTATTTGTTCCAAACACTAGTTTCTATAACAAAAACTAGCTTGCAAAACTGTTATAAAATGTTTCCAATTTTGCCAATATTCAAACCAAATGTTCACACTGTTTTTCCATGACTTTGTGTCAAACATACAAAAGTTTGTTTGGATTCTTTAAAAATAATAATACTACCTAATAAGAATTATGACTGGCTCACTGAAGAATAAAGAAAGGAAATGGTTTGTAATTCTTATTCGTTTATTCGTTTATAAATAACTTAACCATCAACTTGCCAAAATATACAATAATTAAATAAAATGAAGATGTTTTTAAAAACCAACACGTCAAATAAAACGTCGTAAAAATTCAATGCACATTTTGTGTTGAAGTTCGAATTTCAATGACATTTTACTTTTAAAAGTAAAATGTACTAGCAATTTTCATTACAACCTTTAATGAAAATGAATTTTCCGATCAATCGGTAAGAGGCGTTATTCACAAGCATATTTGGGTTTCTGTAAGCGAGTTGTTAATGAAATTTATAAAATTGTTTTTCACGTGGAGCAATTTTAATTGTGAAAGGTGAGTGAAAATTCATTTTCATGGATGTTTTGATTACATTGCCAAGGTCAGGTATTCAAGTTCACTGTAGTAAACAATTCCGTATGTAAAATATTTTGCGTATTCATATTTCAATTCATCGAAAATGTTTTGTTATTTAATACTCACGTATTTCTATGATAGATTTTATTTTGTACTTTTTATATAGTTCGCTGAAAGCTTATTTTCATACGTAAGTAAATGTGTAATCATGGCTCTTTATACCTTGGTAATTGAGTACACATGAAGTACTTAATAATAAATCGGTCTTTACAACGGCTTATGTCAGATTGTATTATTGAACATATTTTTATTTAGTGAATAGAAATCGAAACATCTTCGGAAATCTTTCACTCTGATTTTTCATAGTATACGTTACGTATAATATGTGTTTTTTTTTTAACTTAAATGCCGAAACCGATGAATATGCTATTGAAGTAGACGTTAATAGTGAAAATATATATTGCTACTACATTAAATTGGCTATAAAACGTAAAGAAAAAACAACTAAAATTTGATCTACGATGTACTACGGTTTGCTACGATGTGCTACGATATCACAGACAGCACGCATACACAAACACACAGACAAAGATTGACGTCAAATTTTAAACAGCCCGTTTGCGACTTTATTAAAAAATTAATAAGTACCTAACTGTGATCTATTGATCATCAAGCATCGACAAGCCTCCTACTGATGGAGCATGGCAATCACTCAACAAATTGACTAGCTCCCATCTTTTGTCCTATCTTGAATTACACCATTGATGCGTTGATCGAGTGTCCACCACAAATCGTTCCGACATACAGCTATGATGCATTTACACCTCAACCTTCCTTCCTCCACAGTGTTTGTTGAAACTTAGCCAACTGGTCAGATGGTAAGATGAATAATGTCGGAAAGTCGATATAATGTGCTCCAAAACGAAAACATTTGCTAGCAAAATACCGAGGTCGCTACACACTATACATATGCGTGTTCGTCATTCGCCTCGCTCGTCACCTCGACATTCGCACGAGTATGTAAATGCACTATTAGGTTATACCTGTGTTAAGTTCGTGGCATAACCCCATTCTGTACTAATTGCTCGTTAATCCACTCACGGGGACGCGTCACCCACAAATGCAATAATTGTCTAGCCACATTCTCTCGTTGTTTGTAACTTAATTACAGTACAAACGGTATTTATTATCGAAATTGTAGGGAGAAAATAATTGTAGGATCAAATTGGTGGTGTTTTTTTCATGAAATGGTAATGAGTGTTGCATGTGTGCATATTTTTGCTCGACTTGCTCTATTCATATCGACTCTTCAAGTTATATCTTATATATATATATATATATATATATAAAATTCTCGTCTTATATATAAAATTCTCGTGTCACAATGTTAGTCTGCATACCTACTCCTCCGAAACTGGTGGACCGATTCTCATGAAATTTTCTGTGCATATCGGGTAAGTGTGAGAATCGGCCAACATCTATTTTTCATATGTACCACGGGCGAAGCCGGGGCGGGCCGCTAGTCTTATATATAAAATTCTCGTGTCACAATGTTAGTCTGCATACTCCTCCGAAACGGGTGGACCGATTCTCATGAAATTTTCTGTGCATATCGGGTAAGTCTGAGAATCGGCCAACATCTATTTTCTATCATATGTACCACGGGCGAAGCCGGGGCGGGCCGCTAGTAGTATTATATTATAGTTTAATTGGCAAACTAGAATAGTTTACTATTTTATAATTTAGGAGATTTCCACTCGAATGTAACTTTTAATATTATGAGAAATGCCTTCGAAATTATAGTTATATTGTTACCTTTATTTCATGTACGTTAGAATATTCATCAGTATTAATTTCAACATTAATTAATCATTAACACATACAATAGCGCTTCATTATTTTTGGAAAATGGAAAATAATAGACTTATTTTCACATTGAAATTACCAATTCCTAGTATAAAGTAATATGAGACGTAATTAAGCTTACTACTGCCTACAGTGAAAATAAATTAGTGAAATCTAATTCTGTACTTATGACAATAAATTGTGTATATAGTACGATTTATTTATATTTCATACATTAGGTATTATTCCATTTAATATTTAATAAAATAAAGAATAAAGAAAATAAAGATAAGCTATATAATATAATATAGCTATGACGATAACCATCTCAAGGAGATGGCGTAACTTCCAAAATTACTTTTACTATATTTTGGATATCATAATGTTATGGAGAGAGTAATTTATTTTTTCAAGTAAAAATCAATTCAATAACATGAAATCTAACATTTATTTTTAAGTGCGAGCAATTTTAATTTTGTCGTTACCTAGAATACAATAATCTCTTTACATGTTCCCAATTTTCGATATATTTAAGCTGCCATGGTAAGGTGTTACTAGTTACTAATTCTAACTATTGCTAGTTAAAAAATAATTTAATTTTAAGATCCTTAAAGAACAAAATAGTGACATAATTTTAATCATATGAAGATAAATCTAATATCACACATCGTTTAGCGTATTTAAAGCTTTAAATTTCACAAAAGATTGCGGCTTCTATAATCACTAAAATATAACCGAGATATTACCCATTGTATGTATTCTACATGTAGGGTGTTGTAGGCATTCAATCCTTTATGAGAAATAGAACGTTATTTATACACCGTATTTCATAGAAACGAACAGACACAATAGAAAAACCAATACAGTATAAAAGTACCGTATCTTATCGTATTTCCATTCTTCAATATAAGTTTACTCGACGTTGAAAAGCACAAATACGGTTCAAAAATACTTACACATTCTCCACAATGAATAAGGGATTTCCAAGGCACAACAGTGAAAACTCACCGCGGAGTCCTACTGAAAAGACTTACAAGCGCCTTTGAAATGCCTCTTTACCAGACTTTATTCATATAGAGATACACGCTTGCTGCGAAAGAAATTGCATAAGGATTTCTCGGATATAAATTTTCACAGCAAGCTTGTTACGAGATTTTCATTTACTTGCTTTATAATATGAAAATTTTAAATAACCCAACGCGTCCTTTGGTAAATTCTTGCTTATTAAAACTTATCTGGCTACGTGCACGTGTAGAGTTTTATGTGGAGTTTTCTCTGAATTCAATTATTATATATACATATAACTAGCTTTCCGCCCGCGGCTTCGCCCGCGTTTTCAAAGAAAATCCCGTTCCCGTAGGATTTCCGGGATAAAACCTATCCTATGTCCTTTCTCGGGTATCAAAATATCTCCATACCAAATTTCATGCAAATTGTTTCAGTAGTTTAGGCGTGTTTGAGTAACAGACAGACAGACAGAGTTACTTTCGCATTTATAATATTAGTATGGATTATTCCTTGTATTAGCTACATGTGGCGTGCTAAATAAATTTATGTTATATTTTCCTTATTATCTTCCACATCTAACACATTATTATAAAACTACCTACTCATTTATAAGTCTTATATATCCCAATGATAAAAAATAGCATACCAATTAGAAAAATAAATTACTAACTAGAATTTTAAACTGGAAAACTAATAGTTTCAAGAGCGAAAGATAGAGCCATTTAAAAAAATTACTACTTCGCTATAACAGGCAATTACTCAGACGTCTAGAAAACCTATTGTAACCTGGAAAAACTAAACTTTCTTTTTTATTCTCCTAGTATTCCCTTTTATTTTCTTTTTATTATAGAGATATTATATAATACTAGCTATCCCAGCAAACGTTGTTCTGCCTCACTCTTATCACTTTGGGGTATGAAAAATAGATGTTAGCCGATTCTCAGACCTACCCGATATGCACAGAAAATTTCATTAGAATCGGTCCAGCCGTTTTGGAGGAGTATGGTAACTAACATTGTAACACGGGAATTTTATATATAAGAAGAAATATCTATGTTTTATGTGTATATCATAATTTACTGGATCTATTACGAAAATTAATAAATATAATTTATCTAGAAACTTACAGGTAACTAGCTTATTTAAGACGAGATTTGTAATGTATACAACTATAACTTCAAGCTATAACTTCTGGCTTCGCCCAAGCTTACCCGTGATAAAAACAAAATAAAATATATCCTATAGAAGATTTCAAATCAGTCCATTAGTTTTACGAATCTTGAATACAAACAAACAAACCAACATTTTTTATTTATAATATTAATGTAGATATCATTAGTCACTCGTATTAGCGTAGATATTTGAATAACCCCTTACCTACTCGAGCGTTATAATCTCAAAATAAATGGCGAAACTTGATACACGATACTGCAATATCGTCGAACTTTATAGAATTCATTATACAGCTATATCATACTAAAGTACTAATAGAAAGCAGGGATGAAGCGGCAAGATTTTAATATACGGGCCGCGTCAATAAAATCGCTTTTGAAGCTGAATAGCGATACGATGCCTCTGTTATTAGTTACAGCTTTTTTGGCATGAAGTACGCTGATATTTTCTATAAGCATAAGTTCTTACTTTTTAGACTTTCACGTTAATATTACATTGACAATTATAAATACAACTAAAC
Source organism: Colias eurytheme (assembly GCF_061535395.1). NCBI lineage: Eukaryota > Metazoa > Arthropoda > Insecta > Lepidoptera > Pieridae > Colias > Colias eurytheme. The sequence goes on from NC_142980.1 coordinate 4,782,817, forward strand.
GTACTAAATTCAATTACCTATTTGGCTATAAATATAACTATATTAGCCAAATAGGTAATTGAACAATTACATTTTCACATAAACATTAAACGATTATTATAACGGTATACATAAAAAAGATCTTAGAAAAAGATGGACATGGCAGACCACTTTGGCAGGAATTTTATAAATTTTCTCTCCTACTTTTAGAGTACAAATTCATAAAACAATTGACATTTCAAGCTGAAAAAGCACTCAGCATACATTGCAAAACAATTACCGAACGTTCCACCTAAAATAGAATATGTACGCAGCGCCGGCAATTACAAAAGTAGGTGAGATATGAATTTTTTACTATGCACAACGGGATTTCCTAAGCTGGCGTTGGATCGTAAGATGAAGAATCGACATTGGCATGCCTTAGTGCGCATGCGTAACGATTTACCCGTATCCCCCCTCCTTCATTGTTATTACACTATTTACCACGTGGTCTTACGTAATGTTAGAACGTTGCTGTTTGCTTTTGAACATTTTGGTCAGGCATGTTGGCAGCCCCGTCTTAATGGTGAATCGATAAATGTTATGTGATGCGTGCGCGAAATTTCGTTGCCTACATTCTAATGCTTGCTAGTATATAATATATCTGTCTGTACAAAAAAAAAATGTTTGCATAATATAAAACATCAAAACCGAAGCTCGGGATAGATGTAAAAGGAAAACCACGCCCGCCATTATCCTATTCACTAAGCTGCTATAATCCGATTTCGTTCTCGTGAATTAACACTTAAATTTACAAAGAACGTGCTAATATTCAAAGGTTAAACCTTAAATTTTTAATGTATTAGTTCTATACAAAGTATAAATACTAAATACACATGTTTATCTAGGTATACATAGATATAGTGTATAGTTGCTATCCGCATTGTCTCTTTGGGAGTCTGCGCATCAGTATTTTTATAGTAATGCGCAAACTCGTAATAATATATTAAATAAAAGTATGTATATATTGTGACTTTCAAAAAACCTCTTGTATTATAAATGTTGAAATCATTCCCATTCATATGCAACAACGATCTCGACGACTCGAAGTTATTGCTATTTATACAATTTAACGTGTCTATAACTAATTTCAGATTTGTTTGATTTTAGTGATTAAAATATGATGAATGCATGTTGCAATAGGTATTATAAATCGTGTTTAAAATCCGTCAAAAATATTCAATTTCTAAATGTGAAATAAAATTCATAATGTCTATCTAATACTTAAATAGCTCCTCCCGTTAAATTAAATAACAAAAAATACTGAACATTTAAAATCAATCGTCAATATACTCTTTCTAAATCAGTCTAAATTTACAATAAAATTGTATTGTTTTCGATTGTCCGGGAACCGCCCTGATTAAAAAACATTGATCAACCGCCCTCGTTACTTAATCTAATCACTTCGAATCAGAGTTTTAATTGCTTTGTTTTCAATTCGCAAATTGTCCAATTGTTTATTAATTAGACTGAAGTAACTGTATTTTTATCTTCGCGAAATTTAAGATCATCTACAATGCATAATATTCATCACTACTTTTAGGTTTTAGGTAGTATAAAACAAAGTCGCTTTCTCTGTCCCTATCCCTATCATGTATGCTTACATCTTTAAAACTACACAACGGATTTGATGCGGCTAGACAAATAAAATAATTATTTGAATTTATTTCATAAACTTCATTATAATACCTACAATAAAACCAAGCTGACGAAGAGAATACAAGAAATTCATAAACAAAGTCCACAATTATAACACTCAACACTATCTAATAATTTTAAAGGTCATCGAATGTTACAACATTAATGAATTGTTTTCTCTTCCTTAATTACTGACCGTTTGCTTTATTAAACTTTGACCTTCAAATGAAAGAACGTACCCGACATTTTTTCCGAACGATGCATTAATTAACACATTTATACCATCACTAGCTTTCCGCCCGCGGCTTCAACCGAGTTTTCAAAGAAAAACCCGCATAGTTCCCGTTCCCGTGGGATTTCCGGGATAAAACCTATTCTATATGTTAATCCAAGTTACTCTCTATATGTGTGCTAAATTTCATTGTAATCGGTTCAAACCAAACATAATATCTACACATATATCCATCCTCACAAACTTTCGCATTTATAATATTAGTAAGGTTATTCAAGCAAAAGCATCAAGGCAAAAATATTTATCCCAATATGCATTCGCAAAACAAAATGGCCGACCGATACACGTGAATCATCATGCTTACATACCTACACGTGTAAAAGTAACGAGCAAAATTCGAATGCGAAAAGAGAAATTCATTTTTCCAATTTGAAATTTTTTTCAACGTTCATACGTTCCGATTGTGGCGGAATAATGCACGTCGTTATAAAAGTATTTTATGTATATTCTTAGCGCTGTACAATGAAAGAAACGGAAATAATAATTTGAAACGAGGCGAAATATAAAAACCCTTTTTTTTATAGTGGAGAATGCATTTAGGCATACCCAGGGCACTCGGGGGAAGAGCCCAGGGTTATGTCGGACTCACCCTGCTGAGTGCAGGGTCCTACCGACTAAACTCCACTGTGTTCCGCCGTGCCGCTTTATTGACGGGGCCGCGGGTATTCGGTAGAACCGCGTCCGCAGAGACATATAAAAAAAAAACCCTGCATTTAGTCAAAAGTTAATATCTACGTACATATCCTGAGCTTTTTTATTTTTATGTATTTTAGTTTTAGTATCTTAATAATTATGGAAATATTGTATATTGTGTCTTTATTATAACTGTATTTTTATTGCATTAACCCATTGAGCCCCGAACGGCCCGATCGGTCCACGACACAAAAGATTTTCTATTGTGTCTGTGATTCCGGGGCCTGAGTTATTAAAATTTAAATAAAAATGAAATTGAAGTCTCTGGACTATATTCCAGAGATAAGACAACACCCTGAGATGGCGGGTGCCCCTTATAATTAAAAAAAAAATCGATCCTCTTAAAATAATTTAGACAGATTCCCATAAAAGTATCAATGATGTAGGCATTTCAAAAGATAAACCTTTCGTACCAATTAATAATAATCAATTAAACAATGAAGCAACTATGAGTAAAATATTTTCTTTTTATGCAAGTATATTCTCAAAGTAGCACGTTGTTACGTATCGTATTAAAGAAATGGCTTCAATTAAAAACAAACTTAATATCTTATGTATTTTATTGATTGACGACAAATCTAGCTCTCTTGTGAGTGCGATAACCAGCCTTGACTTGAATCCATTTATACTTTCAATAAAAGTTCTATTTATGTGAATGACAATATTAAGTATTCGTATAAATCTGTGGTAAATTTTAAAAAATGTTATGACGATGCAAAAGTGCTTTTATAAAAAGTCTAATTGAATAAATAAATTTATAATAATTAATAATTAACAAATTATCATTATCAGATTCTTCAATAACTTCCATTAAAACAGAAAACGTGGTAAAAGCAGCGTGGAATACCTACTAAGTTAGATACTAAATGTATTCCTAAGATTCTCCTTGTAGGAATAATAGTTGTAACTGCTAAACTACACTGCGGTATTACCTAGTACTTAATATGCCTATAATAGAGGATAATAAATAATGACTATTGCAGAGACATTTAAATACAATTATTAATATAAGTTAAAGAATAAACTAAGTACTATAAAATATATTTTTGATGTCTTCCGTCCACACATACATTTTACGGCTTTTTTTCGATTTAAAGCAACTTTAGTTATTCTAGACGGCGGCATGTAAGCTAAAAGAAAATCATCCTATAAAGAAATAATACGATTGTGAGATTTCAAAGAAACAGTCTACGTCACAGCCGAAATCCGGCCACTCCCTGCCTCCATCGATTTTCTTCTTTAGGACAGATTGTTCACTTTTGGATGTTCTAAATATAAGCTTAAATTTACGAATGTGTATTTATAATTTTAGGAAGTGAACTGTATGAATTGGAATAACTCTTTAGTCAAATAACGTGATACTATTAATACAGTTAAGTGATGCATCGTTTTGTGGATTAATTTTAAATAGAAGATGTTATGAATTTTATCTATGACTAGCTGTGCCCCGCGGTTTCACCCGCATTCTCCGCTCCTGTTGGTCTTAGGGTTATGATAATATATAGCCTATAACCTTCCTCGATAAATGGACTATCTAACACCGAAAAAAATTTTCAAATCTGACCAGTAGTTCTTGAGATAAGGGTGTTCAAACACACAAACAAACAGACAAACAAAAAACTCTTCAGCTTTATAATATTACTAGCTTTCCGCCCGCGGCTTTGCCCGCGCAGTCAATGAAAAACCCGCATAGTACCCGTTCCCGTGGGATTTCCGGGATTGCGTCATTTTCCCGGGATAAAAAGTAGCCTATCTCTTAAGTTGGATCGACCTGCACAAGGTGTGCGAATTTTATTACAATCGGTGGTTTAGGAGTCCATTGAGGACAAACATTGTGACACGAGATTTATATATATTAAGATTAGTAATTATTAATTAGTATTGATAGTATAGATAGTTAAATGGTAAATGAAATAATTATGAATGAGAACTTATTATTATAGTATAACAAGTGAAACACGTTATGTACTTACTACGTGTAAATGAAAACGTATTTTCTCAATGAGATCGGATATAATAATAGAAATATTACAATAGCCTTCAGGTTATTGTCCCCGTTCAAATATTTATTTGTATCACGGATTCATATTGTATTATTTGTTCCTATATTTAATTAAAAACAAATAGTAATCTGTATAAATAGGCAAATTTTTATTTATAGGCATTGTCGTTAAAGTATTAACATTCATGAAAAGATCTGAATATAAAATGAATGGATACTTTTTTTTAATGAATAAATATTTTGTTTCCAATAGATTTGAAGTTTTGTGAACAAGAACTCATACAATTATATCTTACTAGCGAACCTGGCGAACTCCGTTTCGCCACCTTATGTTTAAATACCACCTTCATAGTTTAAACACCAAACGAAATGTTACATAAGGCGCTGTATGTGAAAAATGACTTTCCCGGTTTTCCCGCTTTTCTGTTGAAATTTTTCTTGAATTTTCTTTGCTAGAAACCTCATGGAGCCAGTGACCTTTCCAACGAATGCAAATCCGTGGAAATCGGTTCGTGCGTTCTGGAGTTATAGCGTCAGGAAGGAAAACCCGACTTATTTTTATATAGTAGATTACAACCACTTGCGTAAATTTCCTAGATCATATTCGCATAAAGATCAAATGAAATAATATTGTCTTTATTCAAATCATAAAATAATAATAATATGTGGAATACCTACATTCTGAACAAAACTACGTGTGGCCCTGACCATTTCCGCAGCAGATATTTTAAAGGCCAAACGATGCGTTTATGAAGAAATTTAAAACGGTATTTTATTACAAATTACCAATATTTGGATTACAATGAAAATAATATGATTAAATCGCGCGTTGTATTAAATCTCCGCTCAAATTAATAGTTTGCTTCCTTTTAAAAATATGAGATCATGCCCGATGCTATCAATTTTAATAGGGTATTTATTTCTCGTGGAATAAATTTCGTTTAAAATTTAATTTAATTTCGACGCGAAATCGTTTGATGTGGAGGATATAAAACCAATGCGCCAAATATGCTTAACAATTCTGGAAAATTCGTTTGAATTTTGGTGTGAAATATCAATAGAGAGTTTTTTCTCTGTATTCACTCGTTTTTATTTACCGATCACTGGAATACATTCTCCTCCATTCGCGGAAAAAACGTGAGTTGATTCTAAAAAATCCACCCTGAAATATTAAATAAATAAGCCCCATTTTATCAATAAAGCTTATCAAAGGAAGTAGAAAATTCTCGATAAATATTTCTTAAAAGCAAAATAAATTTAACCCGAAAAGAAATAACCGTCTACAAAGACTTACTCCGAAAGTATTTGGTGCAAAAAATTAAAAGATCTGTTCGCGGTACAAAAGTTAAGTGTTAGAAACCTCAGGTGTGCCGGAGCTGCGCGAATATTTTTGTAAACTTTCGTACCCTCGAGAATATTTCCTCTGCAGTGCACTTGAGGTTTTATATCCGAGTGCGAGGGTTCAAAATTGCGCGCACATGAACCGTACTTTGTCGACTGCGATAACAGTTTGCCACATATCATTTAGACTTAAACGCAATGGTACTGTTTGGCCTGGTTTAGTTACAAAATGGCAGCCAGCCAGGTAAATAGCTGTACAGATGTGAGTGCCAGCTACTGCTATTTGATACGGGCGTCGATTAATCACAGCACTTTTTGTTAAGAAAAATGATAATCTGCTTGTGATACTGCTGGTTTATGATACAGTTTTATGATATAGTAATTACCGTAAACTTTATTAAAACATGAAAAGCGGTATAAGCGTATTTATTACTAGCCTCCTAGCCAGGGTTATGACCAGGTAGAGTCAGTGTAAAAATAACCTTATTTACCCGGCATTATAGTAACTTTCTAAAGAGGAACCAATTATTTCTGAATTACCTCGATATGGTAATTTCCCCCTACAATGTCACAAACTCTCAAGCGTTACCTCTTTACAGTATTATGTGAACCTCGTATTTTCCATTTCAGTGGAAATATGAATAATTAACGAGCATATGCGATATTTAATTGATCAAGCTTATTATTTGACAAACAATTTACATGGATAAGGAATAATAGCCTGATATCAATTTCCCCACTATTCGACCTTAAAACTATTATTTTTTATAACTTTTGAACGAAATATTATTTAAACTGTTATTGCTACTTATTTATCTATTTATTTGGGTACATCGGCAGATCGTGCATACATCATTGCTTAGTAATTAATACAAAGTAATATTCGAATGCTTTAATGTTCATTTGATTCTGACCTTATGTTTGGCTTGTTACTATTATTTTACTAGTGCATTTTAATTTTCTGTGTTATTTTTATGGCAATTTTATTTGTACCCATTAGTTTAATTAGATCATTTTTTTCCTATTGTATTTTTTTTGTAACTTATTATTTTCTGCCTCTGGACAAATAATCCAGAGGAGGCACGAACACCCTGAGATGGCGGGTGCCTTTAAAAAAATAATATAATGCCTTCATCATTATGCACACAACATTTTTTAGAGACAAGCCTTTTCAAGACAAGAAGCAAAGATCTTAAAATTAACCAAAATTAAAACTTAGGAATTGCATGATTTTGTTGCAATAACATCTCCATCATACCAATAATCCACTCAAAACCAATTACAATTCAGCCAAACTTCAAAAACCGTTCATTAGTTCACAATTCATATCAAAGAACTTTTCACAATAGAACGCTCAAACACAATTAACGTGAGAAGTTTTAACTCAAATAGTCTAGACGTATTCGAGCCATAAGGGAATCCACATCAGCTGAGAGTGTAAGGCTGCTTGTGCACCAGGAATATATGCGAGGAAAAGGTGTCGTGCTAGAATGTCTAGCTGTGCTGTGAAAATTTGCGGGGTTTCACAAAAGCTGTGCAAGAAAAAGTGCGGTACGGTTATATTGCTATTGCCCAAAATTATAGAACTAACGGACATACCTCGCACAGATCTTTCGCAGTTATTCCTAGCTTTATCCCACACTTGTTTTGTATGCGCAAAAACTTAGCACCGCTGAGCTGTTTCCACCAGAACTATGCTGAGCGAGGCGAGGGAAATGTGCTATTGGTTCTTTAAAAACACATCCCTCGCTACACATCCTCGCACATATCTTGTGTAAAAGCACCCTAAGAGCACAGTGCATTCGCGGAAATCCAGACGTGAATGAAAATCGATTCCCTTAACCATGTTTACATTGGAACCTTCAATAGTGCGCTGTTCTGTTTACTATCAACTTTCTCGTATTTCCAATAATAGATTCAATTCAATTAAGGAATGCTCAATGGAATGCTATTTATATTTTACGTTCTGGCTTGTTTATTTGCGATTTAAGTGTACTTGACGTTGTTTACGAGATTAGGAAGAGAGGCTGAGTTGAGAAGTTTTTCTTTCTGTTATATTACTTTTTTAGGTTTACAATGTTTGATATTTTTTTGTATTTCTTTACAGTACGTATTGATAATTTAGTTAATATACAATTATACATATACATCGTCTTGAGAAAATTTGATAATATTTGTCTTGAGAATACGCAATAAATTGAATAGTTTCTTATAATTTACCAAATTCTCATTAAGTAGAATGCGAGATAATAAAATTGCATAAATGATGTAACTAAAGCACCACTATCTATAGAATTCAGAATTGTATCAATTTTGTACCGCTCTCAGTAAATACGTTTCTGTTATCCAATTCCCTAAAAAACAATATTGAATCGCAAAAGTTAAGCCCATTGAGAGCTTAATAAAGAACAAAGGAAAAGTGATCAAACTCCACACGCTTATCTGCGCTGAATATTTATCTCTAGAGGTAAAATACAGTTAGCAGCCGTTCTCTACAATACGCCTTGAGCAAAATAATTTCCAATTCTCGTATATTTTCACTGTTGTTTTTATGCCGTCGACGTTGGGAAACGACTTGTTGTTTTATGCGCAAAAAGAAGAATTTAACCGTAGTTTCAGAGGTATCGGAATTTTATTTGAAAATAAGTCTTTAATAACCTTACCTGTAATTGTAGGTTATTACCTATCTATTCTTGATTCTTTCGTATTTTATACATTATTAGCTTACCGCCCGTGACTTCGCCCGCTTTGTCTATAACCTAATAAATTATATACTACAAACTTCCTCTTGGATCACACTATATATTAAAAAACGCTTCAAATTCCGTTCCGTAGTTTTAAATAATTTGGAAAATCCAAAAGTGCACGCCTCATAATTTTTTTTTAATAAATCTTTATTAATTATTATTTTTGTTTATTTAATAACAATTAAACCACATCGAATCAGACCCTGAAAAATGAAAGGGTTCTATTCCTGAGCATACTCAAGCGTAAGAGAAAAAAAAAGACTCGATTAGTAAAGTATTTCGGTCGCTATCGTGTTAACAAGAAAAAGGATCCGCACATACAGACACACGGACGTCCAAGACAGAACTTTTTTAAACTGTTTTTTAACTAGTTTAAATAACAAAAATGACATCAAAAATATCATGAACGTTAAAAATAGTGTTTTTTCTTAATATGTGTGTGTATGTATTATCTTACAAGTGCAATGTATGATACATAAAGACATTTTAAGTTTGAAAAATCAGATGTTTTGCGCGAAGTAACAGTAGTACCCACCTCAACGCTTCGCTTATGAGGCGTGCAATATTTAAGCATTCAAAGGGGCATAGGGACAGAGAAAGCGATTTGTTTCATACTATGTAGTGATACATGACGTTAATTGTATTTTATTAAGGTATTCATTAAGAAAACTAAAATAGTTTTAACCTTCTGATAACTAATTTAAATAAAAATCCCATGAATATTTACATTTCGCGCCGACAAACTGTCGCCAAAGTTCCAAGTCTTGCGTTTTACCATTTCGTTACGGAACTCTGAAAATATGCGGGCGAAACTTTGGTTGTATATCACATACGCCTGCCAGCTTCAGCCAACCAGCAAGAACCTTCAATTTGGCTTTACGAACTCCAACTAGACATTTTAAACGTCCGTCTAAATTATGTGTAGACTACAAGCCCGCATAGGACAAAAATATGGGTCAAATGAACCACCAGGGGACATATCTAGAACGATAGCAGAGCAAAAAATAATAAGATTCATCACTATGCCGTCACTTGTAAGCTGTCCAACTGAGTGCAGATGAGAATTGAAAAGTACAGGTAGACTCGGTAAATTTTGGTCATATATTTTTGTACGGCATTCTTAACCATCGATAGATCCATTAAAAATAATAAGAAACCGCTCAGTGCCGTACAAAAATGTGGGTCCACCAAGTCGGAATTTTTATTTAATTTCCGAGAGTTACCGGGGGTAAATTTGGTCATTTGACCATGTACGGCATCTGTGTCATACTATTGCTATACTGCTTTTAATCCATTATTCCGCAACGCCGTACAAAAATCATGGGGACAAGGGGAAAAAATCGAGAGATGCAATCCCCTCTCTTTCCCCACTCCAGGGGGTCATTTGACTAAGTACGGCTTCGGTTCCAAAACATTATCTAGCACTCAAAAGTACTATTAAAAGCAATGCCGTCAAAAAATAATTGTTCTTTTAAATGTATACCAATAATCATCTTAATTTCATCGAATTCTTGATATAAAGAGCTGTAAGGTCATTTGACCCTGTACGGGAACTTTTTTTTTAACATGATATTGTAAAATTCAATTGTTGTATAGTATTGCCGTTCAAAAGAAACCGTTCTAAAAAAAGTTATAGAGAAATGCAAAACCAGAAATTTTGTTAAAGTTTAAACATCGTAGATTAATGAAATATAATAGTTTTCTACACTTTATCCGTTGTTTTAAATAGTATTAACATAGATAAATTAGGAAAAAACGATGCCGTACATTTTTGTGCAGACCACATCTTTTAGGCTGATGAAAGTGACGAAAGCTACAATTTTAAGAGTGCTTTATGGCCATTTGATACAGTACGGCATTAACATATTTTTACCCAACTACGGCAAAGCAAAAGGAGGGTTATGGTTGTTTACAGGTCATGTATGTATGTTCATCTATTCCCTCGTAACTTCTAAACTACTTATCAGAATTCGACAAATGACATATCATTAGAGGCGTCTGAATTGTTCACTGGATAACCAACGACCAGCTAGCTAAAGGCTATATGGGGTTTCACAAAATCTAATGTGGCGCCCTCTAGCGGACAAAACATACAGAGTAAAAAAATAAAGTTAAGATAAATATGCAGTGTTTGGTATCATTTGAAAGCGCTTTACTTGTACATTTTGAATATGTATATATTACTAGCATTTGCTTGTGACTTTACCTGTATTCATGGACTGATTGCATATAATTCACATCTTTTCGTTCATAGCTTTTTTATTAGTTCATCAATTTAACGGAGTCCATTCCACCTGACTCCGACTTTCCAAGGTGATAATTAACCACCTCGAGCTTCTTAATATTAATGTATATTTATATTTTATTATAAAAATATAAAGCAAATATTTCGTTATATGGATTTTTTTCTTTGAACCAACGAAAATGTACGGCACATGAAAAAATATTATCTATGCATAAAATACTTTAAAAATAAATTTATTTCGTGTTGTGTCAAATGACCCCCTGGAGTGGGGAAAGAGAGGGGATTACAACTCTCGATTTTTTCCCCTTGTCCCCATGATTTTTGTACGGCGTTACGGAATAATGGATTAAAAGCAGTATAGCAATAGTATGACACAGATGCCGTACATGGTCAAATGACCAAATTTACCCCCGGTAACTCTCGGAAATTAAATAAAAATTCCGACTTGGTGGACCACCATTTTTGTACGGCACTGAGCGGTTTCTTATTATTTTTAATGGATCTATCGATGGTTAAGAATGCCGTACAAAAATATATGACCAAAATTTACCGAGTCTACCTGTACTTTTCAATTCTCATCTGCACTCAGTTGGACAGCTTACAAGTGACGGCATAGTGATGAATCTTATTATTTTTTGCTCTGCTATCGTTCTAGATATGTCCCATGGTGGTTCATTTGACCCATATTTTTGTCCTATGCGGGCTTGTAGTCTAGTGCGCTTTCTACCCATTTTCAACAGATAGATGAATATTGTACGATGCATTCTTGATTTAGGCATAAATAACTTGTACTATGCATTTTTTATTTAAATGTATATTTGGCATTAATTTAATAAAATGAATTACAAATTACTTTCAATAACCTTTGAAGAATCAATTTATATATTAGATAATGATTTTGTTATAGGTATATACGCAGTATCAAAGCGGTAAGTCATTTTATATACTCTACCGTTAATTATCAAAATTTAAAATTATTTTAAAATTGTTTTGATAAAACAATAGTACAACTTTCATAATAACAATTTAACGGCACCATAAATTTATGAAAAAAGATACAACAAATTTCTTTTTACCGCGACCGTGAACAATCAAAAAATATTTGGTACCTTAAATAAAAATCAGCAAATTCATTTAGTTCGTTCGTTTTAAACCTCAGATTACCACTGTATTATGTATAGCTTTTTTGCACAATGAACCGTCCCAAAATAGAGCTTTTCAACTGCATAAAGCGTTAAAGAACCCTACAATCTGCTTTAGTATTTTAATAGCCTCAATTAAACTAAAAATACTTTTGTTACGTAAATATGAAATAATTGTGTCAACTAGGCATATAATAAACGACGTATTATTATTTTCTTTATTTACATACCATTACGGCTAATTTACGAGCTGACCCACTTCAACATAGGCGCGTTTGACTATCATTATATTATATTAACATTTGCACAGTAAGCAAAACATTCCAATTGCTTCTTTTTAAGAATAAACATTAGTACCGACATGAGATGATAAATTTACAATACATTTCGTTGTTTTAAAGGGCTTGAATAGATGATATAATTAGAGCAAAATATGTTTATAATTCTAGAACAGTATACACGTATTGCTACGGTTCTAATTAGGTATTACATTTATCAAAACAGTAATCCATATAAGTTACGTTCTAAAACAAGAAAGCTGTAAGCTAAAACTAACCTAAAAGCTAAATCCAATAACCAAAGCGTGTATAAAAACAAAAATGCAGAGGTGAAAAGCAAAACCACAAAAATCCTTTACCGATAGACGTGTTAAATGGATAATAGACGGTATTCGATAGTAGGAATTATTGTGAAAACCATACGAGTTTAGGTAATGGAGCGAATTTGATAGTTTCGGAATACCGTAGAATCCGCACGTAACTGTGGCACTGCGAAATAAATTCTGCTAAATTGATGGCTCTAACTGTCGGCTTATGAAATAGGAGTCTATTTTCTAGCTGTATCGTATCGTATATTTGGAGGTGCGGTATATTTGAATTAAAATGACAGTAAGCTGGAGCATTTTTAAGCTATTGCATATCTTCTATCGCGGGCCTTGAGCGCGGGGACCGACTCCAGAAATTCCGTAACGAAAAAAACCTCACGTTCCCCACTCCGACGGGCACGGAGGTGTGGCTTGAAGGCATAGCATGCAATAGTTTTACCGCGGCAGTCCCCGAGTGCCTAGTGCCATAGCATGCCTTCAAGTCAGACCTCCGCTCCGAGCCCGTGATCGGAGTGGGGAGCGTGAGGTTTGTTTGTTACGGAATTTCTTGAATCGGTCCCCGCGCTCAAGGCCCGCGAAAGAAGCTATGCAATAGCTTAACTATTAAAATTCTTTGATATTAAATATATTATATGCAACACCCGCATGGAACCGTAAACGAATATATCGTATTTTAAATGTTAAAGTTCGTCACCTTATAAGCTTACATTTAAATTATTAACTACTTCTCGTTCTAAAACGAACAACTTAGTGTAAAATATAATATTTAAAGCAATTTTAACATAGCGAGAACTAATTTCCTCTCTAGAACGTTCTAGAAATTCTCTCATATCACCCGTTCATAAATTGAGCTTTGAAACTGAGCGAGCCATTCGTTAAATCCCCAGAGCTATGAATAACGTTCGCCTTTTAACTTATATTACGTGTATGAGAATTGTATCAAATATTCTGTTTGTATGACTACTGGTTGTTATACTACTAGTTGAATCCGAGTTCGTTCATATGGTACCTACTAGTATAAAAAGCTGTAATATGTTAAAAAAAGTGTCAATTATTTATATTAGACTCTGACTTTCATACAGACTCTATCAGCCGTTTATGTATAAAGTTTGGAATTTATCTTATCTTGCATTGCACGTATATGTAATACTCCTTTAATTAAAGAGAATAAATAATGTTATTTTAAGTCTTGTTCTAAATAATTTTAAGTAGGTAGGTATTATTGTTTTAATATCTAAAATATTCATAAATGAATGAATGATATAATGATCGTTAATTAATGATTTTAAATACCAGATTTATTAAAAACACAGTACAGAATTTTATAATTTTAGGTCAGGAATTTAAAGATATAATATAACAATCGGTTAAGATTTACCTTAAATGTTCTCAAGTGATAAAAACATTGTTACGATTTAAATATGGGTAATATGAAGTAAAAATTACTGTTAATGGCTCAAATTGTTTATTTAAAAAAAACGGGTTGCACTCCGGGAGTGCCGGCAGAAGTGAAAACTTGATTATTAACGTTGAGCATGTTTGATATTTTGGAATGGTACCCGTCTTACGCTTTTTCGATCAGGTCACGTGTCCTGACGCGAGTTAAGGAATACTCATTACAGAAAAAGTTTTCACTTCAAAAATATTTTGTCTGTTACAAATTGCTTAAAACAGTTAAGTACATCACTATTGAAATCACACAATTTTTTAAATCTTTACTTAAAACAATGTGCCATCTTATAAATTGATTAACAATGACAATAAGAACAACAAATAATCAAACATAATTACCCTCCATTTTCATCTAATCCATTAATGGAGCACTCACTGTAAAACAATCATGCCGCTAATGAGAAATAAATAAACAACAACTTTAAACAACCACAGCAAGTCTCTAGAGAACTACCCTCACATCAAACAAGCTTAACAATCAACTAATGCAGCTTAACTGCATAGGGTTGTCAAAGCCGCAAACATTAAAAACTATATTTTTTCAATTGATAATTTTGTTGATAATTTTCTTCGCGCCGCAACGCATCACAATTGATTTTCAATTTAAATATATTTTGAAACAAAGTTCGAATTCTATTTATTCATTTTCTATCTATCTATTATGCATAACATTCTCTGTTAATTTACAGCAATTATTTTATACATTTGTTTTAGATCTTCTTATTTTTGCATTTCATGCACTTTTCTACATCAATTCCATAATAATGTATACAAATCACTACGATTATTATCAGTTCAGAATAACTAATATTCATGAACTTTGACATTTAAGCACGATGTAGAAACTGAGACAACCCTAATAGTTATATGTGATGAGTAAAGATGTGGATTTATTCTGAATACATATGTCTCTCAAAATTGTATGTTGATGAATAGAGGAATTTTAACATGTTTCAGCGGAAAGAAATTTCACATTCATAAAATTATAATCTTATGTAAGGGAAAATACTCTGGTTTTCTTTTCATATTAATATGCTTAATCACTTCAAACATAATATATAATTGTTAAAATTACCTACAACGAATATGCGGTTTGCTCATTTCTTGCGTGTTTTCATTTAAAATTTAGGGTGACTGTTTTGATTTATTTTACCCACTTGTCTAACCGCTTATAATAATTATTTTTGAATAATAATATGTTTTATGAAATTCTATAATCAAATCTACTATTTAATATACAAGTAGGTACATACATTACTATTACTAAGATGGGATTTGTATTTTATTTCTCATTCCTTCTGTTGATCACGAACTCCATAAAGTCAAATTTTTTCCATGAATGAATCATGATTCAATTTAACATTATCTCTGATTTTTGATTCTGTGGTTTTACCGAAGTTGGACATGATTTGCCAATAAGAGTTATACTTAGTGTAATTTGTAGTTACTGTCTAAGCTCGCAATAATTACCTACGCTTATTACATAATTTATCACCCGAAAAATTTGTAATTTTTAGGGTTCCGTACCTCAAAAGGAAAAAACGGACCCTTATAGGATCACTTTGTTGTCCGTCTGTCCGTCCGTCCGTCTGTCAAGACCCTTTTTCTCAGGAACGCGTGGAGGTATGAAGCTGAAATTTATATCAATTACTCAGGTCTACTGTCCCTTGAAGCTGTGAAAAAATCAAACTTCTAAGCCAACGCAATCAAAAGATACAGCCGCTTATGCCGCAAATTTTCGACACTTGCAAGGGAATCAAAACCTACAGGGTGCTTCCCGTGAACTCAGAATCTTGGAAAAATTACGAAAACCGTAAATTTTTAGTTACATCACATAATATATTTTTTTTAATAATTTTAAACTTACTACCCATTTCCTCATAAACGCGTAGAGGTATTAAATTGAAATTCATACCAAATACTCAGGTCTATAATACCTTTAAGCTGTAACAAAATCAAACTTCTATGTCAACGCAATCAAAAGAAACAGCAATTTAAGCTGCATATTTTGAAACTCACAAGTACTCGCAAGGGAATCAAAACCTAAAGGGTACTTCCAGTCGACCTAGAATCTTGAAATTTGGCATGAAGCAACGTTTTATAGCACACATAAAGGAAAATTTCCGAAAACCTTAAATTTTTAGTTACATTACAAAATATATATATTTATTTTTTAATAAATAATATAAACTTATTACTTTTTTCCTCATGAACGCGTAGAGCTATCAAGTTGAAATTCATATCAAATACTTAGATCTAATTGCCTTGAACCCGTGAAAAAAAATTGCAGGTTTGTACGGAACCCTCGGTGCGCGAGTCCGACTCGCACTTGGCCGGTTTTGTTTACGATGTGTAAGATGATGTTTATCAGTTCTATCCACTTTATGTGATGGATTAAAGACTTTCTTAATTTTGTTGATAAAAGTTTTTACGGAATAAAATTAGTAGTTGTAGCAAATATATATATCGCCTGAAAACCGTAATTACTTCGGGCCAATTCAAATCAGCTAACTGTGCATGCGATTTTATATACTACCTATATGTAAAAGTTGAACTAAATGAAGTTTTAATGACTTTGCGTGTTCCAAACAAAGTTAGACGATTATATGGACATTTAAAGCTCAGACGTGCCAATATTATACTCTACTAGCTTTCCGCCCGCGTCTCCGCCCGCGTTTTCAAAGAAAAACCCGCATAGTTCCCGTTCCCGTGTGATTTCCGGGATAAAGCTATCCTATGTATTAATCCAAGTTACGTTCTATATGTGTGCTAAATTTAAATGTATTCGGTTCAGTAGCATTTGCGTAAAAGAGTAACAAACAAACATACACATTACACATATACATACATCCATCCTCATAGACTTTCGCATTTTTTATATTAGTAGGATAGGATAGGATTCACAATGCATCTACATGAACAATTGGATCGCGTTGCCCGTGTTTGCCTTTGATCAGTATTAATGTTATTCAGACAGCAATATTTCAAAGAACCATAGAAATCTAAATAACAAGACACTAGAAGTCGTAAGCGTGCGTGACCTTGTCGCCACTCAGGTGATTTGCACATCACCAGTGCATTCGTCACTGTTCAGTTGCTCTGGAGACGTATGAGTGTATACATGGTGTGTTTCAGCAATTCCCATTGCGGAAATTCTTCCACAAGTTGTAATTATACTTATAAAGGAATAATATTTCATCGGAAAATATTTTTTTTAGAAATAATGCCGTTTTTCCCTAAAATTATAGAATATTTACAAGTATTACGAGTGTCACCATAGTAATCGAAATAACAATGAATGACACAGTCGACCATTCTTATTATCACGTTTGTTCGTATTGGAGCAAAAAGTCTCATATACTTAGGGATGTTATTCTAAAATTAACCGTAAATTCGTGCGTTAGGATACATATTCAAAAGCTTAATTCAATAGATAAGTTAGTTTTCACTAAAATCAAGCTGTCCAATAAAAGGCATAGTTTACTTGTGTGTACTGTTTAGCTATCGGTTTAAATGTGTTGATTTTGGCGACAGCGGTTTTCATACGAATTATGACATTAAAGCACTTCTATGTGTCTTGTTATTTAGATTTCTATGCAAAGAACCGACGTTCAATATACATTCAACGAATATTGTAAATAAAATTCGAGTTCGCTGTTTTATGCTGCGAAAAATGGGGAATAATTTCAAAAATATTCGCCAAAAAGAACATTCTTTTGCCGTGCAAAATTCCAATTTTGACTACAAGTTGTTGACATAACAAGCCAATCAAAACAGCGATAAACGTCGAATACTATTTTCCAGTGTTATTTGAAGGAACTCAAAATAACATAATTTTGCTCCACATTTTATATATTGTTTCTGCAATTCTCATATTCGAAGAATTCCTTTATTGTCCGTGAACATTAAGGTCTTCATTGCACTTCAAAATTCTAGACGCCTGGATGCCAGGCATTCTATCTAAATTAATCGTTTGAAGCCGTGGATTTCAGCTCTTTAGTTTGTTAGAGTAAATTGGAATTGCTTAGTGTTGAATGTTATTTAATAGTGGTGTATTAATTTGGTAGTTCGAGGTATTATAGTCGAGCCAATTTAATAGGCAACATTTGACTTCTATCAATTTTATCTTCGAAGAGAGGTAACCTGCTTAAAACATCGATTAAAGTGAATTAATCGATACGGACTTGAAACATTTGTCAATCGAACTTGAAACACATGTCAATTTTAAAATTCATCAGGCGAATCCCTGTCCCAGTAATGAACTTATTTTAGTAAATTATTTAAATCAAAAATTGTTTACTATGTTTAGAATGGTTTATCAGTAAAATTAAATCTTAAAGTTACTTGTATGGGTCATTATTATTATAAATATGTAATCGTAATTGAAAAAAGATAAGCAAATGTGCAGTTCTAACAAAATGAAATATCATGTTATTCTATGTCGTCGTTACTAGGTTACGTTGTTGAATTTTGTTGAACTGTCAAATGTTGCCTATTAAAATGGCTCAACTATAGATGCACAGGTACATTTTGTTCCGAATGGACAATTTAAGACTTTATGGGCCGAATTGAAATATTGTTTATTTTGTCATTTTTTCAACCTTCCATGAATATTGATAACGCTACAATAATGTTAGAATTAAGGATGTATTCTTCAAACATTTCCACAATTATTATAGATTTACTTCGCTTTCGCTTTCGCTTCGGCTTTTTGCTTCATAGGTTCTTCTAAGAAACTAATATTTTTCCTTGCTAAAATAACACGTTTCTCGTTAACGTCAGTCAAACAGAATATTCTATACATGCTTTGCCTTCAAAAGTCTATCGCGTGTATATATCCTCGAAAATCTGTCTGTGGCTATTTTAGACTGGAGTCTTTTTACCTTAAAATGGCTTTTTGGTTGAACCTTGGAGGTTTTTGCAGTCACATTTCTAGATGTTTCGGTTGTGTGACTTTAGAAGATCTAGCTACAAACGACATGTTGATAACATTTTAAATTATTTGAAATTCTTGAACTGTAACTACACTGAACTAAATACATGAAAATTTATAAGCTATCGGTATTCATAGCAATTTTGACATGAATTATTATAAATAGGATTACGATGAAAGCAAATTTCTGATAAATTATAAATGGAAGAGTAATTAAACCAAATGATCTTAATTGAGAGTTAATTATTTATTCATAAATGCAATTCACTGAAAACAAATAAAATATAATACAAGTTTGATCAGAATATTTATATAAAACAGTATAATCAAATAAATTAATACAACCATTTTTTATTAAAGTAATTAATCCTTGATAAAATATTATGAGCTTTTGTTTACGAATGATTGGGGCTTTATATTCGATATTGGATTAATTACTGTAGAATTTTATGCTTCATTTTGTATATTTGACAGTAATAAATTAAATAAATATAGTCGTAAAATGTGTCATATTTTAGGAAGACATATTAGGGCCGGCGCCCACTGCCGGCACGGCGTGGCATGGCAGGGCAGAGGATTTTATTACTAATGAAGTTATTTTGAATCTTATTTCAATCAGTTTAGAATTCAAGTTACTTTATTTCGATGCCACGATGCCGCGACGTATCGCAGGATGCTGCAGCATGACGCGGCACGCCGCAGGATGCGGCGGCATGACGTGTCTTGCTTTGGGGTCGAGGAATTATGATTGCTAGCTAGTTGAAATAAGGTTGAAACTTATGCAGCATTAGTGGGGCTTTTAGCAGGCATGCCGCGGGATGCCATTGCACGCCGCGGGATGCTCTGCCGTGCCATGCCGTGCCGTGCCGGCAGTGGGCGCCGGCCCTTAGCGTGTTAAATTATAAACCATGATATTTTACTCATTTCATTTTGCAAAGTTTAAAATAAGTTCTTACGCATGACTAATTTTTGTATATAATAGTTAATGATTTTAATACTAAGTAAATTATTGTATGTATAATATGCATTCCTACGTTCTAGTCCACTATACGTTCCATTTTGTGTCGTATTATATTAATAGTTAGGTGCTATTTAGAGTGCCACTAAATATTCTCATAGGCCGTTTCCATGTCAAGGTTTCCAGAATAAACTATCCGCTGAAATCAAGCAAATTCGCGTCAAGACGTTATCGCCTAGTGGTATCTATTTTTAACAGGCTTTCAACTTCAATTGTGAAGACATTTCTATTTGATTTCACACTGAAAATGTAGTTTGAGTTTTGGTTTCTTGGTGTTGATTTTCAGGTGTTGTTATTAATGCAGCTGGTTTAAATATTCGATAATAAGAGTAAATGGTGCAGTAGATACTTTTAAATGTGGAGTCTTAAAAACTTTCGCTATCACTCTCCAAGTGACATGATAAGCCCTTAACACTAACAAGAACAGATTCTGTTCGAAGAGACACTCTTATTTTCTTCTCCTTTATATTACCAATTTATAATATATTCTATAAATTAAACATATAACTTCTTACATAAACATTTGGCAAAGCACATAAATCCACTGGTTTTAGGGGATTTTGCTTTTATTGAGTACTAGCATGGACAAATATTATATTCTAGATACTTATTGGGTCCATGGTACCTACTAGCTAGCTAATATTATATAGCCTATAGCACTCAGGGATTCAATATTATATGTCCAACTATGAAAGAATTATGAAAACAGTCTGTCCATCAGTGTAAAACGAAAACTCTAAAGCTTTGTATTATTTTTTTATGTTAACCTAGGTTAGTTACCAACCTTCGCGTAACATGATGGAATACCTTATAAAAAGTAACATATTTCGTGTAATACATTAAGGCCCATTATATTTTTCGATAATTCGCGAATTGTAAATAAAATATGATAGCTTAAGTATTAATTTATGTTATAAATATAATTCCGTGTTAGGAATCGACGGTTACAAACTCTTCAAAATATCTCTACTAGAGGTCCACCCCGGCTTCGCCCATGATACATATTTCGCAATAAAAGGTAGCCTATGTCCTTTCTCGGGTATCAAAATATCTCCATACCAAATTTCATGCAAATTGGTTCCTTAGTTTAGGCGTGATTGAGTAACAGACAGACAGAGTTACTTTCGCTTTTATAATATTAGTATGGATTCGTATAAACAGTAATAATCTTTCATATTATGGCAACAAAAGAGAAGACTAAGATGTGAAAATATCTCTCTCACTTTTACGTATTAAATCGTAACATACTTTTATTTCGTTTGTTCTGGTTTTTTGAATATATTTCTTCATGTAGTTAATAATTATAGCAAAAGTATTAAATTAATAATAATGAGCTCCCGCGTCCCTCTCTCGAGTATGGGGTAGATGCATTATGCATCTGTTTTTCTGATCAATTTTCTTAACGGGCAGGTACCTAAGTGATAAGCTAAGATAAGCTTCTGTGTCCTGCCAAGTATCAAACCCAACACCCCGCTTTTCTGTACTCACGCGATAAACACCTGTCCATTGCAATTTAATTTCATTAATAGTACCAACTACTTAATTAATAAAATATCTAGTGCTAGTTCAAAATCGTAGTTCCGAGTTTCGATTAAGAATTCATAGTGACAACTACAATTTGACGAACATAGAAGCCGTTAGTACTATTAAGTATTCGGTACCGTTGGGGAATCTGTTGAGTCCATACTAATATTATAAATGCGAAAGTAACTCTGTCTGTCTGTCTGTTACTCAATCATGCCTTAACTACTGAACCAATTTGCATGAAATTTGATATAGAGATATTTTGATACCCGAGAAAGGACATATGCTACTTTTTACAGCCGCGATACACGCGACATGCGCTACACAGACCAAAAAGTTTGAGACGATGTAATAAAAGTTTCACTTTAACAACTTTCATTCAATATATGTTAAGATAATGAGCTCTACTAGAAAACGCTTCGTAAAATATATTATGAAGCGTTTAAAACTGCGTTTAAAGCGCAGATTAAAACTGACATAAAAATTACGACATCTTCCCGGAAAAACCTCTTAAATACTTTATTGCGAAAGTCTCATTAGTTTACATGATACCAGTCTTGTATAACTAGGTCAATTAACATTCAGTCGAGATTTTTAAATAATTTTATTAAAACCCTGCCTTAATATGAAATTATTTACTCGCCGTGGAATGAAAAGATACGATGCATTTTTTAATTACTCATCCTACTCGGTATTATGTGCTTGCTACGGGCAAATAAATTATAGTTCATTTTTAATATTTACCTTTCATAATATTCAGTATATCTGTTATATTTTTGTTAGTTACTCAAAAACACTTTGTACCTTTGTCTAATGTTAAAGTGATGTAGTCGGTGTTAAATTAAGTTCTATACAATTTTCAGATTAACAATCATAACTTGTATAATTGGACAAATGGGATGCATATTCATTTTGATTAAAATCAAAAAACGTATTTATGAAAATCAAATATCATGTATTTATACAATAATATTTTCAGTTTAAGAGCATTGCTCGTACTGGTATTGATCCGAGGTTTTTCAGCCATAAAGCAATATTGGATCAAATATGTATTGATTGGATTGGATTGATATGTATTTATAAAGCATATCGATTATGGTATTTAATAATAATTATATGAGCTTTACTTTTTATCGAATTTTCAAATCGGACCAGGGGCCTTAGACAAAGTAACAATTACAAAACGATAACGAAGTTAGAAATCGCAAAAATGTATGGGATTGACATTAGATAGACCACGTGATCTAACGCGGCGTATGTCAATCCCATACATTTTTGCGATTTCTAACTTCGTTATCGTTTTGTAATTGTTACTTTGTCTACAGGCCCAGGTGTTCTTGAGATTAGCGCGTTCAAACAAACAAACAAACTCTTCAACTTTAGAATATTAGTATAGATTATAGTCATTTTGAAAGAATAATTTTTAATCAGAGTCAGTAAAAAACCATTGCCAAATATAACAGACTCCGAATAAACGTTCAAAACGTATAAGTTAAAACTTTTTTCAATAAAATAACTCATAATAATATTACTTTTAAATCGAACAAAGTCAGTGAACTTTTCACTTCAGAAACCGTCGGGAAATCTGTAGAGTTTCAAATAAAGGTGTCAATGAAATAACTTCGACTATTGTGTAAAACATTTGACTCCAATACACTTATAAATAGCAATCGAATGTATTTCTAGACTGTTTATTTATAGTGCCCGTAAGATTTGTAGATTGTACGCTGAAATACAAATACTACGGTTGTAGATTGTGATTGATTTTACTACCCACATTTTAACTTAACTGTCCGGTTTGATCTGTTTATTTGTGAAGTTTAATTTTAGTAAAGAGACGTAGTTTTAAGGCAGATTGTACTTGAAACATTGCAGTTCATAGATAAACAGTATACTTATAGTTTTTCAAATAAGCTTACTAACGAATAACCATTGTTATTAATTACGACAGCAACCTTTATGTTTCCATATACGTAAATGAGTTCTGCTACAAAACAATTTTTTGATGTAAAAAAACTGCCAGATAATATCACTATCGAAAAGTTTAAGATGTCTCTACTAATTATTTCAATTTAGACTATCGTAATATTTAATGGAAATAAAGTCAGTGACCATTTTTTATCTTTTCTTGTAGGTATTATATTTTTATCATTACGATAACCGTCACGACTATGTATTTGATCTTAAATATATATGAATGCACAATATTTTATACTTATAAAACAAACTCTGTTTATATAGAAAATATCTCTACAAACATTTGCATGTACCGCATCATCGACTTTAAAAAAGCCAGTAAATTAAAGTTCCAATAACAGTGAGTTTAAAATAGATAGCCAATTTGCATTCTCAATTGTATGGAGCTTTATTTGACGTTTTCACTCATACAACATACATAACAATACCATTTACTAACCACCCAACGACTACCCACTCTAACAAGGTTGAAGGTCAGCACACAAAACATGAATATTGAATACAAAGCAACCGCATATTGTCGATCAAACTGAAAGCATAAACACAATATGTGTATCTATACCAGTATTCTACAGCTGAATAGTTTGAACGCACTTTTCTCAGATTAAGGTACTATACAGGGTTACTTGTAAAACACCAGCAACCTCGCAGGACAAGATAGCTAACATCATAAGTAACAACATTTGTTCTACGACTTTTGGCATAACGCAGTACATTATTTTTAAATGATTTTTTAAAAGTTTTTATTGTACTCTCCTAACATTTGTAAGCCTATGTTCTATTCATTATCGAAAGGACGACGCGACGCCTCCTTTCCCCTCTCGTTCGCTTCTTGTTTACGTAATTTTTGGGATGCGCGTAGAGTTTATAATATTCAAACGGAAAATTAAATGAATATTTTATATGGGGGCCCAACTAGTGAAGCAATGTATAAATGACTAGTTTTCAGTCCGCGACTTTGCGTAGGCAGAGGAAAACCCGCATATAGATCTCGTTTTAGTGTGATTTCCGGGATAAAAACTAGTCTGTCCTATTTTAAATTATATTCATCTAAATGTTTGGTGGTTTAGGCACGTGAAGAATAGACAGGCCCTTTTTCAACGTGTTTTCGTAGCAATGTTGTATGGACGTGTTATTAATCGATTTTGCGCTTGAACTTCCTGGCTATAGTGTAAATTTTTGCATGATACTTCGTTAACTTGCGTGATGAACGGTAAATTTGATTAAGTGCTTTGATGCAATATAGGGTTGAAACGGTATTGGTGTAAAATTGGATAAATTGATGTTTTATTAAATTTCATTTAATTGATGTTTTCTAGTTGGGTGGAGTTATTGTTTAGATTATATTTTTTTTAAGTTAGGTTAACTAGATTTTCTTCGTAGCATTTATAGGAAGAAATAATATTTATTCGTGCTTATTTATCATCGCATTCTTATTCCCCTGCTATTTTATATTTTCTGTTTAATATAATATATTGATTAAAGTTTTAATCCTTTCTAGATCAAGTAACATAATATTTTATAGGTAATTACTTCTCTAGTAAAATATATTTTTGTAAAAATTTTATCTATAACTAGCGGTTTGCCCCGGCTTCGCCCGTGGTACATATTTACGTTTTCTCTACGTAAAAACCATCCTCGTACTTCAAGGAATATAATAAAAAAAGAATTATCGAAATCGGTTCAGCCGTTCTCGAGTTATGCGCTTACCAACACATTTTGCGATTAAAAGAAGATTTCACCTTATAATGTTTTAGGAAAAGAAACATTAAAAATATCACCGACTCCTTAGAAGTCAGAAGAGAATAATATTATGAATTAAAAACTTTACTTGAGTTTACAAATTTATTCGAAGTTATGCCCAAAATTGAATAACTGCCAGATATAAGTAAACTTTGAAAACTTTGAATATTTCCATTTTGCATAAAAACAGAGCATGTTGGTGGCTATTTTTAAAGTTTAATTTTGGAATTATAGTACCTACAAGACTTTCCCCAAACTTTTTGACTTTTTGTCATTAATAAATATGGTATTTAAGGTTTTTGTTTATTGGTTATTTGGTATTTAAAGTAATTTTGTTTCGTCAACCCAATTGGTTTTCGTTAGCTACAATATACTGAACAAAAGTTGAAAATCTTTCTTCATGCTATAAAATCCCTTCTAGCTTTTATATCACTTTAAACTAAAGCGGGTCTACTCAAGACTTCAAATTTATCTGTTCAGGTACAATCATTGAAAGTTATGAACCATTGCGAGCCCAGTATTTGGCACGACTTAAACAATTGTGGCATACAGTAGCACTTAGATTGCATTCAAAGGATCTATGAACCATTTTAGCATTGTTTCGGATTAGATAACGCGTTGCTCGTGATAAAGCGGTAAAGCTAGTTATCATTGTGTATTTGGTGAGACCTTTTACCAATTTTCATATTCATTCATATTAAGCCTTTAGGACAGTTCATTCTAAGTAGATACTTCGTTGGTAATACGAATAGGTAATCTATTTTTTTAGGCGTAGATCTAGCTTAATATGTATACTGTATATTAAGTTGAAAAATGCAAATAAAATGAGTAGGTAATTATGAAATTAATTATGACTTGTAATATGAAAGGAGTAAATTTAAGTAAGTATATAAATTTGTGAATTCGAAACGTCTCGTTCAAAAACTATTTTGTTTAATCTTTTTGTCTTTTTCTAGGAACAGGAATATGAAGTTAATTGTTATATTGTACTTTAAATTTATAATGACACGGATTAAAATAAAATATTATATAAAACCAATTCCCGAACCACATAGCTCATTTATCTCCGACATTATCATATTGTGGTTATTATGTTTCACAAATTAATTTTCATTATTAATGTCAATATCTTGTCAATATAATTTGAAGTAGCTTATTGAAATTACTGGAAAGCTATCAGTAAAATGACTGTATTATTTTTTTATTGCCTAGTAGCGGTTAAAGGTACACCACAATTTACTTTATTTATAATTACTTTATTTACTTTAATTACAACGTAATTATGAAATTAAGGATTTTAACGGATTTTAAGTGCGACTTATTTATTACATTATTATCCCAACGTTTTGCACTCTTTGCAGAGAGCGTGGTCACGGGGATTTTCCGTTATAATCTTTGATTTCTAAATGTATAATACTTGCGTAAAATTAAACACATATATACTAATTTCGTTCTGTCAAGGCAACCTTATCAGTTAATAATTATAACTAGAGGGAAAAAGATAACAGATAAAGAGATAAAGGACAAAAAAAAACAGT
The DNA here is from genome assembly GCF_061535395.1 of Colias eurytheme. Classification (NCBI taxonomy): domain Eukaryota; kingdom Metazoa; phylum Arthropoda; class Insecta; order Lepidoptera; family Pieridae; genus Colias; species Colias eurytheme. The sequence goes on from NC_142980.1 coordinate 4,809,724, forward strand.
TATTTATTGTAGGTAAATATTGTGTTGTAATAAATTTGCGCCTTCAATAATCTGTGGTCACTTTTCATGTAATGGCAACATTTTGTTTTGTACTTCCTCTTCTCTGCGGACATTGCTCGTGTAACACGTATATTTTTCATCTTAATAAAGTTTTTCTTGTAAAACGTGCACCTGGGTTTTTATTGACTATACCAACAAGATAACAACAGGTTATGGGCCCAGACTACGAAACAAAATATAGTCAATCAGTATAAAAACCTCGAAGAAAAAGTAACAATAATTGTACCGGTCACGCCACGTGTTCTGAAGTTCGTGGTTAAAGTTCTTTCAACAATATCAGTATGTCGTCAAACACATTGGCATTAATTGAGAAATTAACAGGCCGCGATAATTACGCCACATGGCGTTTTGCTGTCCAAACATATCTTCAACACGAAGAACTGTGGGACTGCATTGTGGATGATCAGACATTGGACAAGAGAAAAGATACAAAAGCAAGATCAAAGATCATTCTTTTAGTTGATCCGGTAAATTATGTGCACATACAAGAAGCTAAAACTGCGAAAGAAGTCTGGGAAAATTTGTCTCGTGTCTTCGATGACTCCGGGCTGACACGGCGAGTTGGTCTTCTGCGTGACTTATGTAACACAACGCTTGAGGGATGTCCGAACGTTGAGGAATACGTGAGTAAAATTATGACTACTGCTCATAAATTAAGAAATATTGGTTTTCAAGTAGATGATGAGTGGCTCGGCACCATGCTGCTTTCCGGTCTACCTGAAACTTATAAACCAATGATTATAGCAATAGAAAGTTCAGGCATGAAAATTTCATCAGACTCCGTCAAATCAAAATTATTACAGGATGTCAAACAATCAAATAGTGATAGAGCTTTTGCTTCAAGTCAGAGATTTAATAATAAATGTAAAAGAAATTCTAAAGGCCCCCGCTGCTATACATGCAACAAATATGGTCATAAAAGTCCTGAGTGTAAATCAAATACAGTAAATAATGATCGGAAGATTTCTTATAAACCGACTAGCAGGTCATCATATGCTGCTGTATTTATAGCATCTTCTGAGTGCTCTGATTACTGGTATATTGATTCTGGCGCTTCTGCACATATGACAAAACATAAAAACTTATTCATAGAGGAATATACTTCAAATATTAAATCAATTAAAGTTGCAAACAACAAAACACTACCTGTTCAAAGCTCAGGAAAAATTAGCTTGAGTGTTTTTAACGATAGAGGCCATGAAAATGAAATATTATTTACAAATGTTTTATATGTACCTGAACTCGCTACAAACCTGCTTTCTGTAAGTCAAATTGTTAACAATGGTGGCCAAGTAAGATTTAATAAGAATGGTTGTGCTATACTGAACAATAAAAATGTTATCATAGCTACAGCAAATTTGATTAATAATATGTATCGCCTAAATATGCCTGGTGGCTATGCATGCATATCTGATGTAATCAAGCAAGATACTTACCCGTGGCACCAGAGAATGGGTCAGTTGAACTTTCAGAGGATGAAAAATGTATGTGTTGCACTGAGTAATGTCCGCAGACCAACATCTGTCCGAAGACCAACAGATGTCCGTAGATCAACAGCTGTCCGCAGACCAACAGCTGTCCGAAGATCAACAGCTGTCCGTAGACCAACAGCTGTCCGCAGACAAACATCTGTCCGAAGACCAACAGATGTCCGTAGATCAACAGCTGTCCGCAGATCAACAGCTGTCCGTAGACCAACAGCTGTCCGCAGATCAACAGCTGTCCGTAGACCAACAGCTGTCCGAAGACCAACAGCTGTCCGCAGATCAACAGCTGTCCGTAGACCAACAGCTGTCCGTAGACCAACAGCTGTCCGTAGACCAACAGCTGTCCGTAGACCAATTACAGCTGTCCGCAGACCAACAGTTGTCCAAACGTACACAGCTGAGTACCTGGTTAATCGCTCTCCGACAAGATCGCTATCTTATAAAACACCAGAAGAGATGTGTACTGGATACAGATTTATAGCGTCTAATACAAGAAAATCAATTAAAAGCAGAGACGCTATATTCTTAGAATCAACAGTGAAAAGAGATTATGTGCCTATTGAATCAGCCACAAATAAAAGTTTAAATAAAACTCAGAATGTAGAAGAAATTGAATATGACTCGTCGGATGATAATATATCTGTTTAAATATTAAAAAATAAAAGTGAAAGCTCTTACCTGTGCTATGGAGATCAACCAGATTATGAAGTTCTTATAATTATGAAAAAGCAATTAATTCTGTTGATGCTGCTAAATGGATAAAGTCAATTAACGAAGAACTTTATTCTCATCAACAAAATAACACATGGACTTTAGTGGATAAAACCCCTGATATGAAAATAATTGGTTGTAAATGGGTATTTCGCATTAAAGAGGAAACTACAGGTCCACGATTTAAGTCAAGGCTTTGTGCCAAAGGATATTCACAGACAAAAGGTATCGATTACCAGGAAACATTCTCTCCGACAGTCAGGTATGATTCCATACGTATTTTACTTTCAGAATCTGTCCAACAGAATCTTCAGATAATACAGCTAGATGTTAAAACAGCATTCCTGTATGGTGAGCTTGAAGAAGACATATACATGACCATACCAGAGGGCTTAACCTATGATGCAAACAAGGTATGTAAGCTTAATAAATCTTTATATGGCTTAAAGCAGGCTCCCAGATGCTGGAACTCTAAATTTGATACTGTTTTAAAGAAATTTGGACTAGTTAATAGTAAAGCTGATCAATGTGTGTATATTGGCACTATCAATGGAGAAAAATGTTACCTATGTCTGTATGTTGATGATGGATTATTATTTTCAAAAGATGAATCAACATTAAAGGAGTTGATTAATGATTTACAATCAATATTTGAAATTAAAACTTGCTCACTCAGAAACTTTGTGGGTATGGAAATAGAGAAATGTGACAAGTATATTTTCATACATCAGGCAAGTTATATTGAAAAGTTATTAAACAAATTTAATTTATATAATTGTAATCCCAACAGCATTCCAGTTGATCCACATTTAAAACTAGAAAAAAGAGAAGGGGAAAATGAAAGGAACATTCCATATCGAGAGGCGGTTGGTTCATTGATGCATCTAGCTACAGTAAGCCGACCTGACATTTCATATGCTGTGAGTTTGGTAAGCCGTTTTTTAAATTCTTATGACAAAGACCATTGGAGCGCTGTTAAGAAAATCTTTAAATATTTAAAAGAGACTAAAGATTATGGTCTATGTTACACTCCAATGTCTGAACCTAACACAATCATTGGCTATAGTGATGCCGATTATGCAAACGACCCCAGCACTAGACGTTCAGTCACGGGATATGTCTTTATGAGGAATGGAGGAGCAGTCACATGGGCTTCTCAAAGGCAGCAGACAGTTGCCCTCTCCACTACCGAGGCTGAATTCATGGCAGCCTGCGCTGCGACCAAAGAGGCTATGTGGGTTAAGCAATTGTTATGTGATATAGGTGAATTTAATCAAAAATCAGTATGTTTGAACTTAGACAACCAAAGTGCCATAAGTGTAATAAAAAACATAAACTTTCATAAAAGATGTAAGCATATAGATATTAAATTTCATTTTATTAAAGAGAAATATTATAGTAAAGTTATAGATTTAAACTATGTATGTAGCGATGAGCAACTTGCTGATATCTTTACCAAACCACTGTCTAAAGTAAAATTTAGTTATCTGAGAGACAAAATTGGAATTCAATATTGTAACCAGTAACACTTGATTATTTATATTGTATAAGCCAATGTAAACTTTGTTTATTTTTATTAATTTCATGTATTTCTGTGTATAAAAGGTAAAACTGTTTCTGTAAACTGTCTGTTAGAATTCTAACAAATAACAAGTGTTAAGTTATTAGTTTTCTTTTTGAAAATGTTAAGTTGTTTCTTTTATTTGTTTTGTATGAAGTTAAGATTGTTGAGTATTGTAGCAAACGTTAAATGAGAGCTATGCAGTAAATGTAAACTTTTGTGTACCGTGTAATAATTATAATGTGTTTGTTTTTAACAGTAAAAGTTAAATTTCTGTAAAATTGTAAAATTGTTGCATTCTGAAGGCATTAATTTAGGAGGAGTGTTGTAATAAATTTGCGCCTTCAATAATCTGTGGTCACTTTTCATGTAATGGCAACATTTTGTTTTGTACTTCCTCTTCTCTGCGGACATTGCTCGTGTAACACGTATATTTTTCATCTTAATAAAGTTTTTCTTGTAAAACGTGCACCTGGGTTTTTATTGACTATACCAACAAGATAACAACATATTGGATAAAATTACAATCAAAACATAAAAACAAAAAACAAAACAATATATTATAAGCTATAAAAAATTGGCTAAATAATATTTGGTTTATAAAAATTTAAAATATGTACTATCGAAAAATATATCTTAAAATCGCGAAATTTTTGCGTCAAATACTAACAGTTCAAGGTGTTGACGTTTTCTTTGCATTTATTTTCCAATTGCCCGATGTTTACAAACAATCTTCAACGGGGAAATATTTTTAAGTGTTAAGGAAGATTAGTTTATATTGCAGAAACACGATACACTTCGATAGAAATGGATTGACCGCTGATTTTAAATCTAAATACGGGAATATTGAGATGCCAAAACGTTTTAGGATACCAAAACGTGGTAATATAAAGGGTATGTCGATTTAGTCCCTAAAATGACTGGACTATATCTCTTTAATCAATACTATACTTTATAAAAAAGTAGAGCTTCAAAACGCTTGTTTGTCCCATTTAAAGAATGAATTCACTTCATTAAGTTTAATAAATTTTGCGCTTCATTATTTCGACGCCTTGGTAAATTAAAATTCGGTAGCGTCTACCTTTTATTAACAATTCAATACGATTTTTATTTCATTGAATTAAACTTGCCTTTTAATAAACTCGTTGATTCAGAATACGTTTTGCAATGAAATTAAATTACTTTTCATTAAGAGCATTTTAAAACCAGCCGTTCATTGTATGTGATTTTATGTCAACGCAGAAAAGGATTAAATATCATTTTTATTTTGTTAGCTGTAGGTATACAAATAATATATATTTCATTGTTAAATAGAATTAATTAACAATCGTGTGTTAAATACCGAAATTTTGGAAAACTGAGCTAAAAAGATTTTCTTTCCGTAAATATTGCGTATTGTGGCGTTGAACCGATATGAAATAGTAAATATCTCAACTTTAAATTCCGAAGCGAGATAAAAAATGTAAACAGAATAAAAGTAATATTCCAAGAAAGTGAAAGCTTGCTAATATTAAATTCCTTGTATTATTGTGCTCGTAATAGTAGATAGGGCAAGCAGGTATCTAGGTTAGTAGACCAACATCCTCTTTGATGCGGGACTTCCACGTAATTCAAGATCTTTTCGAAATTCTAGGATTTCCCTAGGCTAGACTGAACGGCTAGACGAAGCATCGTACGCTGAAGGCTGCAATTATATCAAGGTTGATCATAGCGGAGCTACGATGTAAGTACCTAGGATGTGACATTGTAGTTACATTAATAATTATTGTATTGTCATTATGTTCGTTGTGTGTTCGTGATGTTTTTGGTCGCGTTTGATTATTATCTGTAGATTAGTTTTTTAGAGGTTCCATTGATAGTTTTAGTAGTGTATTGAAATTGTAATTTTGTATTATTACTTACATCATACGCCTAGGGGCTAGCTTTTTTTCATGATAGGATCCTGAAAGAGTTGTTTTTTCGTATCTGTGTTGATTTTAACACTTTTCTTGCATCATGGTTATGTTGACTTTTATCGCGCTTTTAATTAGTCTTCTAATTAGCGCTAAAAAATACAATGGCCAAGTAAATGAAATTTAATATGAATCGTGAAAGCCTTTGTTCATTTCTATTGAAATTACAACAGTTATTGTTCAAGGAACATTTATCTTGTTTCCTTGGATAGACAGAACGTCTAACTTTTGCAAAACTTCGCAATCTTGATTTTCTAAGCGAATATTATGATTGTAGTATTTGTTACCAGTTAACGAAAACTAGGCGAAACTTTGAGTTTTTTGAAACAGCAACTAAGTTTGGTGGATTATCAACTAATTGATAGAATAATAAACTTTGCAGACTGTTTAGTATCCTTATAATTAATTAACTATATTTATTCAGCTTATAATTTAGTAAAGTATTAAGTGGCATACGTAGCTTATAATAATAGTGAAACTCGTGTAGTAAAATTATTGATACCTTCGTGTTTGTAATAAGGGTGAACTATTACTGAAGAAAATTAGCTGCAAATTATCGTATAAATTGTAATTATACTTAATCGCTCTGACTCACACCTCGTTTCCAACCATGATTTCATATTCATAAAATTACGAAGCTTTTAAAACTTTTACTTAGTTTTAAAGTTTTCTTTATTATATAATTGATTCGTCAGACATAATATAGCATGTGTGTTGATAGTGTTGAGATGTTTTCGTTCCTTCCTTTATTTTTTTGTCATTTTTAAAGTATTTTAAATATAATAAAATAATTATTCAATTATTTTTTGCTTATTTAATATAAAAATAGTCATTAAGTGTAATTTGCTAAGATAATAATAAATAATTAAGTCATTTTTGCAGGACTAAGTATCTAAATAAGAATAATAATTAATTATAATACTTATTGTATTTTAGAAATATTCGATAATTAAAATAATTATTGAAAATCATAACAACCTCTTTTTTATATTTTTACACTAATTAATAAATAAATTTATTATGTAAATAATAATTAAAAAAATGAAATATTTTGCATTGCAAAATAAAATAATCGTTTGATTAAAATAATATTATGGATCATTTAAAAAATATATAAAATATAAACTTATAGGTACCATGCTTTTTTACTCTTTTTTAATATTTTTAAGCCTTCGCTATTTAATATTCAAAAATATTATTTTTTTAATAATAACCACGTTTTACTTATAAATAAATACTTAGCGCACGCTTCGAAAACATTTATTTACAATGCCACATTCAGGAATTATAGTTGTAAATCCATGTTATGTCCAGCAAGCGAGAGCGAAAGTGAAATGTGCATGAATGGCGCGGTCCCGCCCGCAGACTCCGCCGTTTCCAACTTTACTATTCAATATATATTCGTTTTTTATTTCCCATTTTATTTTTTTTGTAACTTAAACATACTTTTATATTTTCTAAAAACTTTTTCATTACTTTTAAAAACTTTTTGAAACTTTTTAAAACTTTTTTTTGTAAACAACATGCGTAGAACGATCTGAAATGGAAGGTCGGAACGCACGCGAAGTCTCGCTATGCGGTGATTGATGCGGGCCTTTGCGGGTTTCGGGCGCCAAAATGATGACTGAAATGATGCATCATGAGCGGGATGATTACCTCTCGTCGATACTTACGCTTGGTCGGCATGCGGCAGCCAGGCGATAGCGAGGGAAAATACGACCGCGAGAGTTCGCACGCTGCGCGGCCGAGTCGACGCCATGCTTACGTCCGCCGCGCCCGTGCGGACGCTTCAACCACCACCGCTTTTCGGTTAACCGGCAAGCTAATGCGATAGCTTGGCTTCACCACCAGCATTTACTCGCGCTTGCGCCCGAACTTTTATCGACCGTGGCCCGCGATAATTTATTTTGCAATGACGGCTCTCAGAAGCGCACCACTTATGGAGCGTCAAGCAACGTCTTGAGGCAGCGCGGCGTCTTGCCGCCACTGCTCATGTTTTATTAACGTGTGACTTTCGATTGCTCGGGCCGCCGACTGCGGCGCCGCACGCATGTACAGCGGGCCGGCGCTATGCGGCTGCGAGGTTCAACGCGCGCAGGCCCCCCGGCGCCCGACGGCTGCGCGGCCGATCCCCGCAAACATGACAGGATCGCTCCGATCGATCCCAAACTAACCTCAAAGCGACGGACAAATTCAACAATTTCTCAAATTGTGTTATCGCAGTTTACAATGTGGTGCATATAAAATTCACGCTATTAAAAATTTAAGGTTGGCTATGAAAAGTACCCGTGGGTCGAAACTGCGGTATAAAACCGCTATAATGATGCTTTATTTATTTTCCGCATTAGCTATGTGGAGCACAATCTGTCCATATTAAATGACTCCTACAAAAACCCCTACACACGTATAACACACACGATTTCACCTAGGTACACATATTGTTATTTTTGGCAGTAAAAAAGTAGTATTCCGTTTTTCCCCATCTTTATGTAATCTGTGGTGTGGTTTCATAGCAAATTAAGTGAAATCCCCCGGCAAAAATATAAAATTAACGAAAATTAAATATAAGTAATTAATAAAGAACTAAGAAGCAAAATCCTTGCCTGTAGAAACGTCGAATACATAAATATGGCGCATAGACGAAATATAGACGAGCAGACATCAACGAGACTGCATCCACAATTCAAATAAATTTTCTTCAATTTGAATACTTTTACCGCTCCTTAAATAACAAAAAAAAACATAACAGACATGACAGAAAAGGCATAATAAACTGAATTTTGAAATATTTTGTTTATATTCGCGAATCACGTTGCGTTTTGGCGCCAAAAGTTCCGAAGCCGCCGACGAACGCGCGAACGACGAACTTTCTTATTTTCAATCGATCGAACTTACTTTTAATATTTGAATGAAGATACGCTTTGAATAAGTCTAACTAATGTTTCAATATAAAAAAAAAACTAAAAGTATTTAAATATAAAAAAACAACGTCATACAGTTTATATATTTTAAATCCGACATAAAAAGTTTTAATTAAAAAGTGACGCAAATCTTCCTTGATTAAAAGTTTTCTACTCTTTCTTTCATAAACCGCTGTTTTGTTTTTTTAACAAAGAATTTATAACAGCTTTATGGCATCACCGTAAAATATTTCCTTGTTTATATAAGCGGACGCATTTTTTTAATTACAAATAGTCCAGAGAATAGAATCCGGAGGCAGAAAACTTATGAAGGCGAACGAAGATTTAGGCACCAAAATTAACATCAATCTTGATGGCCTTCCCATTAGGGGAAAAATTATTTTTAAGATACTATAATATTATTGCGTATTTTATGTTAAAAATAAAGTTACTTAACCTATTCCATAATATAGCTAACTTATATAAGTTATAGGTATATACCTATAACTTTAATAATAACAAAAAAGCCTAACAAATGGTATAACATTGCTAACTGAATCCACTTTTTTATGATATTTACTATCAACCTTTTACCTTTAACTATATAAAAAAATCTTTACAATTCTACAAGTCCAGACAAAATAAAGGTTGAATACGATTCGGCTGAAAGTTACTAACAGCGAACTAACGTATATAAAACAAAAAGGATTAAAAACTTCCACAGCTCTAACAAACTGGATAAAAAAGGTTTTGTTCAAAAAGCGGATATATTTCAGATAACGTGAATCGTATCCAATTTAAATTGACCTAAACAGAATAAAATTCCAACTGTTCACAATGAATGGATAGCCATTCAACTATTACATAAATAAAAAGCTTTCAACGAAGTTATTTTGTAATAAAACATTTTGTTGAGCTTATAAAAGGATTTATACACCTTTATTAAATACCGTGAAGCTCAATTAATAAATACTAATATTGTTTTACTTTAATCTTAACAAGCTTAAGAAGCCAAAATATTACGCGCCGAAATAATCTGTAAACGTTTAATTACGAGATTTTTGTATTCTCTAATACCTTTTTGAACAATAATGTTTTAATAAATCAGAGCAATATCGTCATACTGTATATTAAGAGTGTAAATAGAGGTAGAGTTACTTCCTAGTAAATAACTAGCGGCTGGTGTCGCCCATTACATATTATAAGCAAATATTCCTACTGGGTGTTGACTTTGAAAATAATTATGTTTGCATTTTCTGTATGTGCTGGAATCAAATTGACACTTTCTTATTAAGCGCTCGTTTAACGATAGATCAAACACATGGAATGCCACTATTGTTGCCTATTATATATCTATATTGTAATAGAATGAACACGGAGCTACTTTTAACTGTTTTTAAGTCCCTAAATGTTAGCAAGATAGAAGAATATCCATAAAACTATAAGCTACGAAGTGAGAACCGCCGTCATTATTGGGAAAGTCGGCTAAAATACATGATTAAGCATAGGAAACTAAGATAAAACTTGAAAGATCTAAACAGCTTAAGACAGACTGCGGGAAGCGACTTTGTTTTATACTATGTAATGATATAGACTCGGTGATAAACTGATTGGAGACCAACATATCTATATATAAATAAAGCTCTCATATCAAAGATTTTAATTAAAATATCGCTTGAAGCGCTTTTACTGTAATGGAACCGTTACAAACGTATTTATTTACAAAAAAAGTTCAAGTTCGTGTTCATTGCATAGCTAAAACCATTCCACGGTCAGTGTATCAGAAACTCGTTTTTCAAGGATTCCAAGTTTTCGTTCGAAATAAGAAACATCGCTGGAAGCGCTTTTGTCCATAAACAAACGTGTTTGTTTACAACAAAGTTCAAGTTTAGCATGTTCATTGCACTAAAAGGTTTTCACGGCCAGATTCCGAATATTGGATCACTAACAGAACTGAAATCAAACTACTACGTATAGCCGCTGGCTACACATGTATATCTTTACCTGCTTGCCCAGTTCTTTTCAAGGGGCTGGGTAATTTAGGCGCATTGTGTCTAAGAATTGTGCAGACGTATTCATGCTGCTTTACCATGACAAGTAATTTTGCTAAATATGTTGGAAGCTATTTGATTAAACGGGGCTTTGAATATTTTAATGACACATGGAAAATGTAGGTGCGTTTTTATTGGTAAATAATGGAAATGTGTGTTGAACAGGACGTATCAAGACTGTGAAAATTGGACTAATTCAATCATGTAGGTATTATTTTACGTTCTACATAACTTCTTGTTTAGGATATATTTAAAATAAAATGACCCGCGTGCGTATCTCAATTAACTTTTTGAACTTTCTCAAAAATGGCATGGTAAAACATATTATTTAGATAAAGATTATATCTTAGAAACTATAAATAACTACCTAAGAAACATATAAGACGTTCTATACACTTTATATGAAAAATAAAAATAGTTTTAAGACCTAACGCTTACAAAAGGTTAAACGTGTAAACTATAATACCAGCATACGAATAACTGCGAATAAAATATGATAACGTAACAGCTAAGGCTCAGATGACACAGTTCACTACAAAACAAATGCCTCCCACTTCAAACTTACACGTGTTTCTTGTATAAGAAAAACTAATAACTGTGTTAAAACTGAAAACTAAAGTGTTATATATGGTTAAATTGCTTGTAGCACTTGTATTAAATAGGGTTGATAGCGCAGTTTTATGATTTTTGATTGGATAGATTTACTTTTCTTGTATTTTGGAAAATTGTAATGAAAATACATGAATTGCTACCAAGTATGCTGGTCCAACTCAGTTTTATGGTCTGTAGGACGTAGATTCAAGAAATGTACTAAACGGTCTTTATTTAAAAAAAATTATTTTAAAAAAATAATTAATCAAGTATCTGTATCAATCAGTCAAAATATACAGATCACTTAGAGCATATTTTATCAAAAGTTTTGTAAAACATTCAATAAAATATTAAAATATCGTATTAATCCGGACCGTTAATATGCCTTCACATAAAAACCACGCGCGACAAAATTCCGCGGTAAGCTAGTGCGATTGCATGAAACCGCGGGAAAAATTTTAACCAGAATGTGGACGCAATTAAGGTATTATTTACACGTCCAATTAAAATTGAGGTACTATTTGTTTTATTTATAACCACTTGGGAAACCTAATTAAAGAGAAATGTAATTTTACTGTTGTTATAGGAGAATGAGTGGTTACGAATGTTTTGCATCTTTAGAATTGTTAATCTGTTTATTAACTTAAATTTAATTATTTGTGCATAAAATTATCTTTTTATGGCAAATATTCATTTATACATGTTACTTGTTATGAAAAAGAATATCAATTTACATTAACTTCTTATTATAATACCATGAATTAATAAACGTGTACACTTTGTAGCGAAAAGTTAAAATGCACTTCCTTTTAAGCCCCAAGGCAGCAAAAAGGCAAGGAATTTAATACTCGGAACTCGCGTAATGGTAAAAATTTTAACATGAAATACTCTATGCTTGCAAAACCAGAAAAAGACACGAGTGCATTAAGATCAGAGAAAATGAGTACATTTACGAAATGAAAAAGAAATAAGATTACGAAGTACGTCAAATCTTTAGTGAATATATGTTTTAACGAATAATGTTCTTGATGCGGAAGAACAGAGAAGTAATTTATAAGCTAAATGATAAATAAAGAGTACTTTTTTTTTTGTTTTTTCTGAAACATCTTACAAAATATATTGGTGATTGAATTTAATTCATCTATTGTTTTATATTTAAACCTGCTTCGCGTAGCAATTGCTTCACAAGGCTACTCGCTCTGTGGGGAAGCCTATTGAATATTGAAACTATCAAATATAATTAAAAGCTCATAGACTTGAAGGGTGCATACATAATGCTTGAATTACTCCTTAGGCTCTGAAGTGCTATCCTAGTACCCACATATGAAACAAGGACAAACGTCACGTTTCTCAATTATTACAACTAACTGCTTCATGCATGACATAAAGCAATAGCAATCTAATGGGGACTGCGTTTTGACCGCTACGTTAATTACTCCGTTCGTCCAATTAGTTCTCCTATGAACAATGCGGGTATTTGGGAAGGACCTCTAGAACTTTCCAATGAATCGTTTAGGAACGACTTGGAACTGTTATCATTCTAATAGAAGTTGACAATTCTTGTGTTATTGATTTATCGTGGGTTATTAGTGATTTTTTTTTGTATTGTTTTCTGATATGATAAAATAGATATGCTGAAAAATTCACAAGGTTTTATTACCCGCATAAAGCGTAGATTTTAAAATGGCACCCGCATTGAGTACAAATACAATTTTAATTTCTTTTCTCATTTGTTTATTCTAGTAGTTTCATATTTCATCTCGTTTTGCGTTCACCATTTTCTGTCAAATTTCAGTTCAGGGCGATAGAGTTTATACCTGTAAAGCAAGTCTATAAATAGTACCTAATAAGTATATTAATTTATCACATTATTCTATCTGTTTATCGTACCTTAACACTTCATAGAAATCATTAGGCATAGCGTGCGTGTCTAGAACAAACACACATACATGTAGATTACATATCTGCAATAAACACACACACACACATATGTACATATCTCGTTGATTACTTCGCATGGTGAGGCGACAACAATACATCAATTAGCTACGCCTACAATGTCACAATTATCAATACAACAATAATTACCTAGTGGATTGATTTGATAAACGCCCTCGAAGCATTCATGTGTGGTTCGTTGAACACTTTTCTAGATGTGTTCACACGTTATTATTATTGTTATAGGTTCTTTGGTATCGTGGTTAGTGTGTATAAGAGATGGTCCTGTGTTCGATCTACGCCGTAGACGCTGTACACGGTCTACGGAACGTCTTTACACCGTAGATTCTAATGTAGAAGATGTAGAATACGCCAATCCTCAAAAGGAGAATTTACACACTACGAAAACGGTTTTAAATTTTATAAATTTACGTATAAAACAAAAACAAAAGAGATTGTCAAATTTTAAATAAAACAAAACCCAATTAATACACAAAAAACAGCCTTCATCAAAACGACAATTTGACATAGATACGTGAATAGACATACAAATTTACAAGCCACAAAACCCGTAACTTATAAAGGGCGGAAAACGTAAATGCGCGGTTTTATTTGATTGCAAAGAACAAAGCAATCGTGTACTCAGAGTCGGAGAGCAAATAAAAACGTCAACGTCATATCGAATAGGTGTTGTTTTAGGGTGCTTTTCCACTAATGTGCAAAATGTGTCGTGCGAGGATGTCTAGCTTTGCTGTGCGTTTAAATATATTCTATTACTCTTAAATTATGTAACTAATAAACATACCTCGCACGCATTCCTCGCGCACATTCCTCGCCCTAACCTAGCACTGCTGAGGCGTTTCCACCAGAGCTGTGCTAAGTGAGGCGAGGTAAATGAAGCGATATGATTGGTTATTTACGAACACATTCCTCGCTACACATCCTCGCACATGTGGAAAAGCACCCTTATCGACAAAAACTCGGCTATTCCATTGTGCGCTCTTGTAATTACTTTTTTAACTACTCTGGCGTTAGAAGTGTGAAAGTAATAAAACTAAACTGTAGTATCGCCGCGGAAATACCGTGGTAATCCGATTAGCTTCTGAACAATCACTACTTTTTGTTCGCTTTGCAATATTTTCTATGGACTTTTTCACACTCGAGCTTTCGCGGTTCCTGCTAACCGAATAAAAGGGATTAAAAATTCCGTGCGATATTTAAAGAACCGTTGTCTTTTTTAATTTGATATTCGGACAGGTGGAACTTAGCTGTTCGGGGATTCGTATCCCTTTTTGTTAACAGAAGTTAGGTTAACGTGAGGGTTATATATTGTTAGGGATATAAATACGTTTACATTTGAAAATTTTGTTCTCTTTTACTATTGAAAATTTGTGAAAAAATTTGTTGCAATATCATGCTATATTTGGAAAATTATGAATCAGTTATTATCAGTATCAGAAAAGTTAAATTAATTAGTAAATAGGTCTACCAAGCAGCACAGGCGCTTTTCTCGGCCGATCATTCCAGTATATTTATTTAAAGCTACCCCTTCAAAATCCGTTACGTACTTTCAAAGATAAAAGATAACATAGGAATAAACAGTAGGAAAATAAAAGAGCGTAGAAATTACGTGGAAATTTAAATAACCTATCTCCATCGAGATTCCACAAAGTATACCGAGAAATGATCTAGCGCATAACATGCCAAAACACCTATAAAATAATTGCGTAAACGATAGTAGAACACGCTGACATCAAACATTCCGGAAAGACTTCCCAACAAAGGCTAGCATAATATTGTTTTATATTTTGCAGTTAGAAAACTTCGTTCGCACGAGAGCAAGAATTCTCGGTAATAGACGACTAATGAGAGAGAACTTGTAACAAGCGACCCTGGTAACTCCGGCACGTGTGAAATTTATCAAGAAATATAGAAATTGTTAGATGCAATGGAACTTTCTAGGTTACACCGTGTTATGATAACGCGCGTATTGAATTCTGTTGAATTTCATGTTGATAACAATGTAAAATGTACTAAAAATAGAGTTGGGGATGAACATTAATAATTGTCATAACCGAACATCTTGATCTGAAATTAAAACATTACGTAAAAATTAGGTAATTTTATAAAACCGAAGGCCATGTTAGGTATATTAAACTTGCAAAATTACAGAAATTCATTTATATTTTACCAATACTGAAAACAGTAAAATAATTAATTTATAATGATTGCCTCCGTCGATTTGCTTCTATTATATTATATAGATATTAAACAACCAAACCTTCACAATTTCGTTAATAAATCAATATAAACCACGTTTTTATTGGACCGTTTAACGGACCTTTCTGTAGGTTTAAGTCTCTCTTTCAATACACGCTTATGTGTATTTGGGAAGAATAAAAATAACATTTTAATTAAGAAAGTCGTACCAAGATGAGGATAACTAACTGTTCCTCTATTCATACGAAAAATATTTATAAAATATCTATTTCTAATAATATTGTTTAGAACGCGTTTCATTCGCGTTGCAAACTTTTTTCAAATCAATGACATTATTTGAGTTTACACCGAATTTAAATACAAACATTATTAATCAATAATATTATGATTTTTTTAATTAATAAATATGACGTCACAATATGGCGCTAACCTAAGCTAAACTCCTATTTTTATTGTACTTGATAAGAGATGAAATTGAAATAAAAATTCTCATTTGTATTTTGTACCACAATCGGGATATTCTCTCGACATAATATTCTCATATCTGTGAAAATATGTCCCTCGAGCGTTTGATCCACCCTATTGCACGCCTCATAAGCGAAGCGTTGAGGTGGGTACTACTGTCACTTCGCGCAAAACATCTGATTTTTCAAACTTAAAATGTCTTTATGTATCATACATTGCACTTGTAAGATAATACATACACACACATATTAAGAAAAAACACTATTTTTAACGTTCATGATATTTTTGATGTCATTTTTGTTGTTTAAACTAGTTAAAAAACAGTTTAAAAAAGTTCTGTCTTGGACGTCCGTGTGTCTGTATGTGCGGATCCTTTTTCTTGTTAACACGATAGCGACCGAAATACTTTACTAATCGAGTCTTTTTTTTTCTCTTACGCTTGAGTATGCTCAGGAATAGAACCCTTTCATTTTTCAGGGTCTGATTCGATGTGGTTTAATTGTTATTAAATAAACAAAAATAATAATTAATAAATATTTATTAAAAAAAAATTATGAGGCGTGCACTTTTGGATTTTCCAAATTATTTAATAATATAGTAATTGAAAAGAATACTGTAACCATAACCGCGCTATTTATTCGACAGATTTATACATTTTTTTTCCAAGCATGAAGTTTTTATTTAGGTAAATTGCAGAACTATTTTGAATATATGATGTTATAGGTCTACCAGAATCTGATGGCATATTTACATTTTAAAAATAAAAGATTTTCATGTGGCAACTTTATTTGACAACTATCAAATTGGTTGTCAAATTATTTGTGTTGATGATTAATTTTTAGGATTTTGTCTTCAAAATCTTCGAAATGTCGATAAAACCGCTGCGATCACAAGCAAGAGGTGTTGTTTACAATGTGTATAGAAAAATATTCGATGAAGAAGGGTCAAACACATCACAATATTCAATTTTAAAGCGCGTGAAAGATTTTATTGCTTAGTTGGACTTACCCGTTTTGATACTTTAAATTAAAAATGTTATAAATAGGTAACTATAATATTGTTTGTTGATTAAAATATAATTTTAGCAAAACTTATTATCGGAGTTTCCAATTCGGCTATTTGTCAAGTCCAAGGTGTACAAGTCAATTTTATAATGTGTTAATACTTACGAAAATAAACATGATTTTATTTTATTATTGTTTTATTTTATAAAAAATTATAAACAATCGTTAATTAATATAGTAAATAAGTTTTGATCTGCATTATCATTACATCCATATTTTCACATGTCATAATGATATACATATATTCAAATATAGGTATGTGTAAATACATAATATTATGTATTACCATTACCTTTAAAAAAGTAATATGTATAATATTTTACATGTAATAAGTACCTACATAATATTACGTGGATATCTCATTATTAAATGCAGTATTATCCACTTGTTTAATGTGACTAATGATATTGAGGACAAAATAAAAAATACGCAGTATCAAAATCGTTCAGTCCATTTTCCCTAGGGTTGCACACTCAAAATTTTGATTTCCCTAATTGCCATCAGATTCTGGTTTACCTATATTATAATTTTGGTACCTACCTTCAAATGGTTTTGTGTAAACTGTAAGTTGTAAATATATTTTTGAAGTGAAAACTTCTTTAGCGGCGTTGGGTATAAAATCTTAAATTCGCGTCAGGACACGTGGCCTGATCGAAAAAGCGTAAGACGGATTTTTTTTAGCCCTTATATTCCATGCGTAAGACCACAGCGTAAGACGGATACCATTCTAAAATATCAAACATGCTGAACGTTAATAATCAAGTTTTCACTTCTGCCGGCACTCCCGAAGTGCAACCCGTCTTTTTTTTCTATAGGTAAGTAATATAAACAAGAATTATGTTTAACATTTTTGTACTTTTATCTATTTAAATTATAAAAATAAAACGATACCAAATTATTTAAATAATACATCGTAAAAATGATTTCAAATTTAACTGAACAAATCCACAGGCCACACAGAGCTTATAGTAGCAATCAAATAAATAAAACAAAGTCTAACACGAAATATTCATTACAAGCTTAGTTGAACTATCCCGTACCATTGCTAAATGAAAAGCCTGTTTGAAACTAACGCGATGCAAAGCAAATTATCCACCAAATGTGACCTGCATTTGCCAACTCAATTACGCTAGTTAGACCAACAGTATCTATTTACCTAACTGTTTCCAACGGTTCGAATCACACTAAGCATGATACAAACTACACCGTGGTAGGGGCCGAGGCGTGCCGGGACAGAGAAAAAACTGAAAAAATATCCATCAACATTTCAACGCCGTGCCCCGGCCGTGTGTCTCCGAGCCACGATCAGGCATGAATCACTTCAAACAAAAAGTATACAATTATAAATAACTAGCTGTGCTCCCCGGTTTCACCCACATTGCTCCGTTCCTGTTGGTCTTAGCGTGATGATATATACCCTATAGCCTTCCTCGGTAAATGGGCTATCTAATCTACCTAAGACTTTTTTAAGTCGGGCCAGTAGTTCCTGAGATTAGCGCGTTCAAACAAACAAACTCTTCAGCTTTATAATATTAGTATAGATTTGATCGGTACACGGACGGGGCACGGCGCAGTCGGCATCATCTTTAAATTTCCTGGAAATTGCAACCCTGTACATTAATACTATTATGCCTACGCTTCCATGAATTTGCGTTATATAATTACAACAATATTGCCAATGCGTTAATTCAGTGGGGATTAATATTATTGATTACTGTTTAACCTGAAGAAGATTAACAGGAGTCAAGGCCAATCGTCTGGTGAGTAAATTGAATGTTCTCATTAGTCTCCTTGTAACATTATGTTTTGATATTATTAATTCAGGTTCAAATGTATTCCTGAAGTTGTTCTTGATTTGGTCTATAGATTTTCGATTCGAGAAGTAGATTTAAAGTGCAGTAGTTTTTTGGGGTTGCGATTGTATGTTAAATGAAGGTTAAATGCTTTCTAATTTAGAAAAATAAGTAATATAAGAATAAGGATCCACAATAGTAGGTATTGTTTAATCAAAAGTTATTAAATATTAAAAGTATTTCCTGGTATTGACGTATCTACGTTAAAAAACTAAATGAAAATCGAAATTATGTACCTATACTTCCATATTTAAATGTATTTTCAATTACCATTAAAAAGCTTTGATAACAAATTCAGTACATTCTAGTTCAAACGCAATTAATTAATAAATATAATTATTTGATTGAGAGAGAGGCATTGTTAGAGGTTCAAGGTCGCTGAATAATAACATTAAAACACACAAGATATTAATTAAATAAATATGTAATTAAAAATAGTACGAAAACACGTAGACCGGGAGATATTGACACAAAATTTCGAGTCATTTGTAACAGGATGGCGGTTCTACAGGGGTCTAAGTACTAACTACTAAGGACTAACGCCCACGCGACTAAGCCGCCGGTACCAGCGTTCATACCATCATTTTTCTTTTTGTCATTGCGTACTAAGAACCCTGTAGAACCGCCATCCTGTTACAAATGACTCGAAATTTTGTGTCAATATCTCCCGGTCTAACGTGTAAATAATTCCATGAATTAATAATTAGAGAACTTTCTTTTGTCAACAGTTCTTGATAACTTGACAGATTCTACGTATTTCTTAATTTGTTACTTTTAACGCGATTTGTTTGAATTTAATTTATTACGAGAACGTTCCCATAAATTAATTACACAGTGTCATCAAAATTATAAGTTAAAGATCGAAAATGTAATCTCGAAGGATAGTAAAGCTTTCTGGAAGTTTATAAATAGTAAACGCAACAATCCGACATCTTCCATACCTTCTGTTGTGTGCCTAAATGACAAAATCGCGACCAACGGCCCTGATATAGCTAATCTTTTTGCATTGCATTTTTCTTCTATATATTCTGAACCCTTATCAACTATTTGTGTTCAGAACAGGGAAGCTGCTTGGGATTCTTGTGCAAGAGTTATTGTCTCAAAAAAAGAGGTTCATCTCAAGTTGAAACAAAGGTGCTTGTCCGGATCGAATTCCTCCTGTATTTCTTAAACGCGCTGCTGTCCCCATTGCCTCCCCTCTCGCTATAATAATTAATGAGTCACTAAAACAAGGTATATTTCCTGAATATTGGAAAACCTCTACAATTGTGCACGTACACAAGAAGGGCGACCAGTCAATAATTATTACAGGCCTATAACTATCTTATCTTCATTATCGAAGGTTTTTGAATCGCTGATCTGTCCAGTTTTGACTCGATATTTAGATAAAAAACTATGGTAACTATGATATGGGTCCTATTTTACAATGGATTGCATCTTATTGGATAAAAGAAGTCAAGAAGTTGTTGTAAAAGGTTTCAAATCTAAAGTGTTTACTGCTACATCTAGTGTTCCCCAGGGATCACATTTGGGTCCACTTCTGTTCGTTGCTTACATCAATGATATCTGTGATTCTATCAAACATTGCAATTACGCACTTTTCGCTGATGGCTTAAAAATTTACAAAACTGTTAACAGTTTGGCGGATGTAGCTGCTATCCAGAATGATTTAGGTAATATAGGTCAGTGGTGTAAAAAAAATAATATGATAATCCACTCTAATAAGTGCTCATTCATTCGATTTACAAGGAAAAAAGTACCATTTATTTCGACATACAGTATCGACAATGCTCCTCTCCTTCACCAGTATGAGATTGTCGACCTGGGTGTAACCTTGGATAGTAAACTCAAACTTACATCTCATCTTGATACAATAATTAAGAAAGCTGCAAGGATGACTGGGTTTATTAAAAGAAATGCAACATCCTTTAAAGCATCAACAAAAATTGCCTATAATGCACTCGTACGGAGTCACCTCGAGTTCGCATGTGTTGTGTGGAATCCCCATCACGCCGTGCACTCGCAACGCTTAGAATGGATTCACTGATCGTTTACTAGACATTTGGCTTTTGCCTCCCCAGGTATCACACATCGTTGTCCATATACTGAGCGCTTACATTATATTAAAATGATGACGTTAAGAGATCGCCGAAAATTACACGACCTAACATTTCTTTTTAACTATGTAAACGGTTTAACTACCTGTGAGGATATTGTTTCTGGTATCTCTTTTCGAATCCCGTATAGTTTACCCAGAAAACCGATTAGTAATCTCTTTGATCTACCAGTGAGTCGAACTAATTTAGTACGTCAAGCACCATTGCCTCGAATGTGCGCAGCATATTATAATCAAATTGTCACATCTATACCGGACCTTGATATATTCTTTGGATCTCTTGCAGAATACAAACATAAAATTATTAATTGCTTAATTAATAATAATTGTAAAAATACTTAATTATAGATAACATTAATTAAAATAAAATTCATAAATAATTCTATATAATTTCGAGAACTATTATTGTAAATGCTGTGTACACCTTTTATTGATAAGTACATAATATTAATTAATTAATAATGTTAATTTTATCAGTGTCAAATGTATTTATTGTTGGTGTGCCAAATTAAAATAAATAAATAAATAATATTATGAAATATTAATTTTATTACTTTTTTATAAATAACTTACTTAAATCGATTGAAAAGCGCTTCTAGAAGAAGTCTAGTTGAATAAGTAAATATCAATGTTTATATGTATAAAAACATTATAATCACTGAAGCGTCTGAGTATAACACCTATTTAAGATAGATTTCGATCATAGTTAGTAAATATACTAATAAGTATATTATTATATACGAGAATCAACAAATCATAATTGAATTCCTAGCATTTAAACAACAAACAATATTCCATTAATTGCCACTGCAATACAGAACCACAAGTCAACTATCTATGAATAAATGCTTTTGCATTGTATACAGTTCATCCATTTATAATAATACTACGCGTTTCCTTGAATGAATTCTATTTCAAACCAACCTGACTGAAGTGTTGTGACTCGAACTGTTTGTTGCGAAATAGTCGTATCTATTTACAAATGTATTTCGTATTTAGTAGGGTTGTCACTGGTGTTCTTATTGAAACATTTATTTGATTATTTGATTATTATAATAATAATAATAGGTACTACCTATTATTATTATAACATTGATTGTACAAGCTTAACAACGGAGTCTTAACATTTAACAATAGGATCCCGTATTACCCTTCGCTAGGGAACCCTAAAAATGCGTCTCAGTTAGCAGTACTCCGAGGGTTGATCCCTTCACGTCCGAAAAGAAAATCGATCAATAACACAAAATGTGTAATGCATGTAGATGCATTCCTTCCCATTGTGGAGGTAGTCCCTTAATGGGATATTATTTCATACGAACACAAAACAAAATAAAACAAGCAATTTATTCGATACGAAAATTCTGTGTTGGAGAAAATTTTAATTATATATCACATAAGCATAACGTTCCGTAAAAGTTAGTTATATGAAGCATCGTTATTTCAGGTGAAGGCTGTGCTTGCTAGAAAATTGAATTTTAAATAAATTAAGATGCTAATCAGGCTAATTTTATTTCAGCGAAGGTTGCGTTGTATGTTAGTTACTTTAATTATGAGTTTACCTTGGTTTATTATTTATGAACAGGGCGTTTAATATCTTGCTATTTGCGAATCATTTGTTCAAAATAATTACTTCGTTACAATTGTTATTGTATCATTTAGAAAACAATTACAGTTCAGTCTCAGCTCTGGATAAATTGAATTTAATGTCTTAGCTACTATACTATTTTTTTGCCACTTCACGTTGTATGACCAAAATTTTACTAGAACAGTTTATCAAAATTGTAATAAAATTTATTTTAAGGTATAATTTAAATCACGATAAAGGTGCGATAATCCCTTAATTCCCAATTAACTTGAATATCGATAGCACTTTATTACTACCATAATATTTTTAAAACAAAAGTACTTCAGTATAAAAGCGACGCTTTTAAATAAACAATGGTGTTAATCAGCTTACGCCTTTTATTCGTACAAATCTCAACTATTGGTAAACACTGCCATTCCTTATTACGCTCTTCTGATTTGGTTCACAATTTTTGCATCGAGTTGTTAACCGACTTCAAAAAAAAGGAGGAGGTTATCAATTCGGCCGGTATGTTTTTTTTTCTTTTTTATGTATGTACACCGATTACTCCGAGGTTTCTGAACCGATTTACGTGATTCTTTTTTTGTTCGATGTGGGATGGTGTCGAATTGGTCCCATAAAAATTTTATTCGGATAGGCCCAGTAGTTTTTATTTTATGAGCATTTTTGTCTGTATATTTGTAAATGATGCAAGTGCAAGTTTGAAGTCGGTTGTTTTTAGCGCAGTTATCACTTGTATTATTTTCTGTTACAATTCCTATTTATGGTACAGATTTGCTTTCGCCATTTTTTCTGATAAACATAATCTGATAATTTTTTTCTTAAATTTCTGTCTTTGTTTATGTATAAGTTTATGATGACTAGGATTGATTGAAATACCTTTGAAGCTATACCATAACTGAACAAATATCATTCAAATAAACATTATATTTACATGCCAAAATACTAAAAAATAGGAAACCAAAAACAATAATTTTACACCCAATTTTTTACCATCTACCGTCATTAATAAACTAATATCCACTTAATCCATCAGCCCCCGGAATCACAGACACAATAGAAAATCTATTGTGTCGTGGCCCGATCGAGCCGCTCGGTGGTCAACGGGTATACTTCATTAAATCTCTTGTCTATCTTGAAATTGCTACACTAACGACATCATGTAATAACTACAGAGAGGATCGCTATTTCACAGAAAATATGTCTGCTTTTTTACGAGATAAACGCTATAATAGGTTCGAGCACTTACATCTATAGGAAAATTTGCTGTCAGTTCGCTCGTTGTTCATAGTAAAACTAACTACTTAATTTTTGGAAATTAAAAAGTTTACGAACAAATTAATGTAAATAACTAAAATATTGTTAAGTGTAGCATCACTCTGATTGATCTAGGACGAATAGGTCAGGAATTGTTTAAGGACAAAGCTTGTTGAGCTCTTATTTCTAACTGGGATAATCATAATGTTAACCGTCCTAATGTCCATAAATTATTATGATTGTACCTGCTTATTTATACATGTAAACAGAACGAACCCATGTACATTTAATTATAGAAGCATTGCAACTGCAATAGTCATATTACAGCAATTTTGGATTCTAAATTGCAGGTCTAGACAAATGGCAAAAAACGCTAGAATATAATCTGCAATGGATAGGATACAAACTTGTGACGTTTCTTAATATTTCGATCAAATTACACAAAAATTCCCATCTAGCTGAAAATTTAGTAAATTGTACAAACCATGATAAAAAATAGAAAATCAGTCTATACCCGTCATTCCGGAATTTTATTTATTATTTCGAATTTGTAAAAAGATGTACAATATAAAAATGCACGTATTATAGGAAAGATGGTATAATATGTATTTGAGAAGATCTACAGAGATTGAGATTGTTTCAATTTTGATTTTTGGGGCAGTTTCTTCACAACAAATGTATCAAAGCATTATACATTGCCTTTTACATTTTAGTTGTGAAAGATACTGTCTACAATAAACTACGAAGAATTAAATGTGAACGACTAAAGAAACTAAACTTATTAAATGGACACGAATATACAAGGATATTGTAATAATGTTTACAATATTACAACGAAAGGTGATATCACAGAAATAAAGTGCAAAAAATACGAAAATCATATTATTATATCTAGAATAAATAGTTTGTTTGAAAACATAAAGGATGCAAATAAGTCGTAAATTGACTGTGTAATTATAAATTAAAGTAAACATTATAATTAAATACTTACTTACAGAATTTCAATATCTTACCCTTAGACTAAGATCTTACCCAATCTTTCAATTTCGTGAAAACATATTATTATAAAAAAGACATATTATATTGTTTCGTTTGTTAAAAATTCACAGGTATAATATTAACAAAGTATACCAGTATTGTTTAATCTAAGCCTGTACATGTGCTAGGTATACCCTTAATGTTAACGCTCTTCTGTAGGTAGGTATATGCTTCGAAAGAAATTGTGTAGGACGGGTCGTGACTTTTGATGTCGAAAAGCTTTTAAATGCATAGGCTTTTGGTCATCCTAAGTCACAATCATTCTTTACACTAATCTACGAAGAAATATATGAAGAATTTGAAGAAACTGCAAGTAAAGAAAGCTTCAAGAAGACGAAGCATATTACGGATTACGGCACATGTAGTACCTACGTAACAATATGTATTAATTCTTCATACTGTTTAATGAATGTACAACGTCACAGATCAAACATGAGAAGAACTAAAATAAAAGTCGCGGCACGTAAGTCTAGCGGTGACCTTCAATGTTTTACGGCAAGTTCGCCTTTATTTCGTTCAAATAGATCCCCTCCACTTCAAGATGAGCGCTAAACTTACGTGCCGTGAGTCATACCACGGCCGGTACAATTGAATAATGTTATTATTCGGATTATCCTTTAGTTTCTCAAGAGCCAAGAATTGTGATACTTTAAAATGGCGGGCAACATGTGATATCATTGTGTAAGTATTCAATGAAATTGCATGTTTTCGCTGTATTATTGTATTCATAACTTCTATTCTTCAAAGAACAAGAGTTGGTGTCACGAAAATGGATCAAAAAACTGAAGCTTGGTAACGCACTTTTCTTATATAGGTACATATAACTGTGACAAACTAATGTAGCTGTAAGTAATAAGTACTAATAATTATTTTTCTAAGTATTATTTAAACTTCCTACTATTATCATGGGATTGTAAAAAACAGTATTCTTGTAATAAAAATTAATTTATTATATTATATTCATTAATATAATTCTTATGTTCTAAGGCCAGTTGAGAAAATCTCTTGGTTGCCTCACTTGAACTATTATTACTCAATCAAATTATATTAATTGCACAAAATATTTACTCATTAACTTTTTATTTAATTTGTTTTCTATAGCGTCTTGGGTTTGAGGCGATTGCATTACGGTTATTTGCTATACAGTTTTTACTATAGCGATTCTTATGTAGCTGTGTATAGTTGTGTATTTATAGCACACCAATCGACGTTCAAGTTTCTAGAAGCAATGAAGAATTGGGAAGATGGCGCCGGGGGAATAATGTTTATGTATTTATTGCACGTACAAAAACATTACTTCTGTCTGGCTGCCGTCTTATTCAACTTTCAACAAGGAAGAGAGCCATTAGAAGATCATGCGTATTAGAATGAACATGCAATAGTTTCACGGGAAGACGGAAGTTTGAAGAAATTATTTTCTCAATGTCTTTTTTTATTGTATAAAAGTATTACCATGAACATTCGACAGTCCACCTAACAATCAATTATTTTATCAATGCAGTAATTTGTTATATTAAAGAGATGAATGTAGAAAACTACGTCGAAAGCACAAGTAATACAAATATTTTTGTATTTTGAATAATTGCACACAATATCTACTATTATAAGCAAAGGAAGATGTCATCTAATTGCAACGTATTATAATTAATGGAGTTATACTGTTCCTTGATTTATAGACTTATTTTGTTCATAAACGTCACGAAGACTTCGCCCGTGATAAGCGTGAGATGAAATTGTAGGACATTTAATATTTAATAGGAGCCTTGCTTGCTTAAGTCGGCTACTTACGTACTTGCTGCAGGGGTAATTATTAAATTGGTCTCTTTGGCTTTTTAATTGCTCTTATGGCAGGTAAGTGAGTGGTCGGCTTTACCCTCTACACATTGGGATCGTCTATGCAGCTATAGAAGCAATCAAAAATCGGAAAGACGGCGTTAGAATGATATTGACACTTTATTTGAGCTTTCAGATAAGCGTTTTTTCATTCTTACAACTGTCTTAGACGATTATCATCTGTGAAGCATTGAAGAACTCGAAGAATATATAAATTTATGGTTTAGATAATATAACTTTGTAGTTAAAAATTTGCATGTATGGCGTGCTCATTTTATTATTTAGCATGTTCAAAAGAAAAATTATGTGCGTGTTCATGGCAACGATGATTCGCGGGGTTGTATAGCTCTAAATTTATAGATAATCATTAGCTATAAATTCGTACTAAGCAATCAGATCGACCTATTGTTTTTGGTAATAAATGAAAAGCTAGCGGCAGTATAAGACACATCGATTTTGGTTTTAGTGAGTACTCATAAAACCAGCTTCTTGTTTCTTCTTCAGCTGTCTAGCACGACTTCCATCTTTTAAGCAAAGAAGAACTCAATAATCACATGTATTAATATATAGATGAGATATCTAACACATTTTGAAGATTTTGTTTGTCAAAATTCTACTTACTTATGGGTGTGGATAATCACAAATCCAAAATAATAAAATTACTTGTTGTATAGCATTGTTACGATTAGCATTTATACCACAGTTGATGCAGTTCATATTTGTAAATGAAAAATCGGATGCAAAGTCGGTGTCCAGGTAGGGTAGCAGTAGTGAGTCGTAAAGGCAGGTAATCCAAGTCCGGTGTGCAAGCGTTGGTTGGTAGTAATAACAGAGATCGTCAGTGTATCCGTAAAACGTAGCGAAAGTCGATAAAGATCAAGAAAATATGTTAACCACAAGCACAAAGTCGAATGTAATAAATAGCGTGCTAAAAAGTTAAAAGTAAAATATGTAACGCAGTTAACTTATATTTATGATTCATAAAGCATTTGAATTTTATATAAAACTAAAAATGAAAATAAAATATATTCATTCGTTTTAATCGATATATCGACTATTTTACTCCTGACAGCACTGACAATCTCTGCTTGATAAGACCGGTAGTCATAGAAATCTAAATAACAATGCCGTTAGTGAACACATTCTTTTTTTTTTCAAACATTTATTTTCCCATAGAATCAGAAGTCAATATTTTACCAAGAATTATTAAAAATAACATAATGAATTTTAAATATATTATGATTTCTGTAAGGCCTTACTTATGTTAGGCCCAGTTTCGCCATTCTCCTTTGACAACTTTTGATCTCTAGCTAAGCTAGTTACAAATAACGCCTAAACTTTTCTTAATTAATAAGGTCTAGACAAGTGTCTTGTGAAAACGAAGTCTAAAAGCAATAATACAACAAAACTTTATAATTTAGCTTGATAAGAATTTTATTCCATCCCATTTAATTATCAAATAAACGAACAAACCTTTAATTAAACATCTCCAATTTTATCTACGTAGACGTGCAGTCTGAATCTAGGCTATTTATAAAATGCCTAGCTAATTAGCATAAATAGTATTCCGCGATCTAAAGTTTTCTCGCAACAGCCAGTGCTTACAAGACCCCAAGATAAAAACTGACCTAGATAGGGACCAACAATGTATTAGCTACCTACGTTAACTTGCATGTTCTAATTCTTCGTGAGTTTATATTTTCTGACTAGTAACATAATTGTTCTTTTCAAATACAAGTATTAGAGCGTATACGCACTATGCGGGTAGCCGCATTGCGGGTACCCGCATAGTGCGTATACGCTCTTACTCGTGTACTAAAACATTACCTTGAAAATGTCATCCTAGCTCCAAATATAGGTTTTAATTAATAATCAAAGAAGATAAAAGTTGAAGGCATCGGCCTACTTGTGATAATGAAAGTCATAACCAGTCAACCCGTCCATGTTTGTGGAAGCTCGCCGAGGGTCCCTCAGGCGTGTGGTTGGATTGTAATCAGGTCAACCGCACATAGCGTGGATGTTACGGGTACTGCATAAATGGTTAAACTGTAGCTATGTGTAGTATGTATATCATTTTATGCAAAGATCTTCGTTTTAGTTAGAGTTAATATTATGACCGTTTTGATAGAAAAATAATTCGTTTAAGTATTCTTCCTTCAGGTATGATTACACACATGACAAATCATGCAAAAAATGCAAATAATTTGTCTTGTTGTTAGTTCTACTCAGAGCTCTATTACGACTTCTTTAATAATTATTTTTAAACATATATAATTTGCTAAATATTATCATCAGCTGGCTACATATCTACTTATAACTTTTAATACCAAAAATGGTGTAGTGTTAACCTTAGGGTAGTTACCTGGACTTTATTAATAAAACATGATTTATAATATTAGCAGTAACATAGACAGCTATTTGAAGCGACGATATAGTGAACTTATACCCAGGCTGCGACCACACAAGCCTTTTGAACGTCGTTTATTAGCTCGGGGTAGACATTTATAAAACCTACAGACGAAACATTGTTTTACAAGCTACTGACGCTTAAAAAATTGCCAGAATTTTAGTGTGTTGAAAATTATCATCTAGCTAAGCCGAAAATTTACTAATTACCTAAGCAATCAAATCGATAAGAAGAGATTTTTTGATATGCATTTGTGAGTGGTTCCTTTTAACGGCGTAAAAGGTTTCATTCTCATCACAAAGATGTGTGTTTTAATTTCAAATCACTCAAATTTGTTGACCATACGTGCGTAACATCTAGTAGGATCTATAATAGCTTGTCGAGAAAATTCTAGATAATCTCAAAGTGTTGAAATAATATTACAGGGCGATTCCAGCTATTCCAATGCACGTGCCAAACGAAACCGCTTCCCAGTACTTGCAATGTTCTAAGAGAAATTTCCCGTCGTAGTTTACACGTTTCTCAAGGTATTTCATCGTTTATAATGTTTGTTCTAGACGTTTCAGGTGGAGACGTTATTTTATATTATTTTTGTGTCGTACAAATTAATAACTTGGTATCCAGCATTCCTGGAATATAATGTGATTTGATTATGTACGTCGGAGATAACATGTGTTTTAATATTGTGTTGGATGAGTAATTGTCAATTGAGATAAAGATGTTACGTTTCATAACGTATGAAACTCGTTTGGATAACAAATCCTTTGAAGTTTCGTATCACTTTGCATGGATTGTGCCTTGGCGCTCAGACGTTGTTTATTCATTACAAAACGGCGTAGGGATGTGACGACCCCATCGCCCACGGATGGGATATCTACGTGACGATAGATATCCCAACCGTGCAATCAGTCGACCCGCAGGGCACCTTGTGGGGACGTGTCCTACGGGGGAGTAGCGTCCAATGTCCATAGTCACCGTATACCTACTAGTCCATCAAACACCCTTTTTCCTTAGCCCAGTCTTAGAGCGGCCGTACACGGACTGCATCAAGCTGTTTAGACCGATTGCTTGAAGCTTCCACCTCGCGGTGAACTACATTTATTGTCGTACACATGACTGCTCGAGCAGTCACGACCGTTTCAAGCCGTTAACTGCGCGTTTGGAAGCGACAGCTCGAGCAGTCAACGACCGACTGCTCGAGCAGTCCGTGTACGTCGATCAGTCGTAAACTGCTCGAGCTGCCCGTGTACAGCCGCTTTTATTCCAATTCATTTTTTTGCAATAGTCTAGAGTGGCGTCCACGTTATCCATGTAAATTAAACCTGCAAAATAATATTACTGACATTGAATTGTATAATACTTGCGGGAAATCAATGAACTTCGCAAAACCAGCAAAACTACGTGAGTTCAATGTTAAGCTTGTATTTTCATAAACCAGCTAACCTCCCACGATTTCCCGGTACTAAACTTCGCGGTATTCTCAGTACTTGTTTAAACCATTTTAAGCTAAAATTTCGCTTTAAAACGAATACATATTACATAATCTGCTTTATATTTTCCATTTCCCATTTTCATTATAATATGGACAATTTTATATTTACCGGAACCGCTATGATACCTCCAGATTTATCAAATATAAACCATATCAAGAATTTGAACTTTGGTTGTATTTAATTATATAAGAAAAAATAAATATTCCTTTTCCGTTAATTAACATTCTAAAGTATAGTGTTGTTAAAAGTTTCCAGTCTATCGTGCTAGTTTCATTAAAGCTCGTTGATTAGAAAACTGCAGCGATGTTGCACAAATAAAAAAAAATACATAAATAAAAGAGGTAACTTTAAGAACGCCCTCCGTATATTTTTTGTTCAACATCGTTACTGTTATACTAATAAATTGATTTAGGATATATTGTTTTTAAACTATGATAATATGTAAATAACCTTCATCGTTTTATAATGTAATCCCCTTGATCAATTCACGATCGAGGGCTTGTTAATAAGAGCTAACTTAAACCGTATTAATAGTGTATACGTATTTTAAAAGGTAACTGAATTCATTGATGCTTTCATAATTTTTAACGGAATATAAATTATAGTAGAGCCATTTTAATAGGCAACATTTGACAGTTCAACAAAATTCAACAACGTAACCTAGTAACGACGACATAGAATAATATGATATTTCGTTTTGTTAGAACTGCACATTTGCTTAACTTTTTTCAATTACGATAACATATTTATAATAATAATGACCGATACAAGTAATTTTAGGATTTGATTTTACTGATAAACCATTCTAACCATAATAAACAATTTCTGATTTAAAGAACTGACGTTGCTACAATTTTGTGTCAATAAACCTTTTTTCTTTTTAAATACCAGAGACGTTACTCTACTAAAAATCGAAATCTGACATCTAGAATCGAATGCATTGATTACTTGGGAATAAAAATCATCATAAATTATTGACATGTGTTTCAAGTTCGATTGACAAATGTTTCAAGTCCGTATCGATTAATTCACTTTAATCGATGTTTTTAAGCAGGTTACCACCCTAAATGTTGCTAATGTTGCCTATTAAATTGGCTCGACAATAATATAATGTTGAAAGGAAGGTAGAATTATATCATAACTTCTTTGACATGTAAAATTCTTTACGCAAAATCATCATCAATCTAACTAGATCATAATATAGTCGAACAACATAGAAAGTATACGAAGAGCCATATTATATTACTCGAGATCAAAACTTACTACATAATTCACAATTTATACATTATAATATATGCATAAATTACATATATATAGCATAGTCCTTTTGCAATTAAACTCGAAACACGAGTGCACCAAGCGACGTATATTTGCATGTAGAGAGGAAATATCAAATTTCAGTGATTTGCTTGCATCGGTCTCAACTCTCGACAAAAGTGGAACGGCAAGAGAATTGAATCAACTGAATTCCAGTTGCATGTAGGATTTATGACTTGTTGACTTTTCGAAACGAATCAATCAAATGCTTTGCCTGTTTTTGCGAACATAAACAGCGAAATAGCGAGATACAGTGAAAGTTCGAAAAAATAAGGAGGAATTGGGAAGGAAAATAATAGACTATGACTGTAAAGTAATTACTATATGTAATTAATTATATCGGTGTATTGTGAGGAAGATAATATTTAAAATTAACGTTAGAATACAGTTACATAGATAAAATCATTAAAATTGTAAAAAAATATATAAAATTTAATAACGTAACGATATCTAAAATAAAAATATACCTCGTTAGTCGTTATCTAATGGTATTCCATAATTGGATTGCACCTACATTGTTAGCGCTGGTGCATTCGTTTTACTCGTCAAGTTACATCCAATAGATGTTTATTAACGAAACTAATTATGTATGAAGTATTACCGAAAACTGATATTCGACAATGTCACGTTCGCCCACGCTCTCTGTTCATTATCGATGAAATATTATGTAGTTTATTTACACATGCAATTACTCCAGATTATAATAAAATGTAATATGTATGTATACAAGTGTTTATGTATTTGAAGAAGCAATCTGATAGATTGCATACAATGTGATTAATACATTTAATAAGATGATAATAATTTTAGATGGGCATAAATGGTAAAAATACATATCCTCATGCGGTGTGTAGGATAGTATTTGCCAAACAATAAATAGTTTCTTATTAAATACGTTTATTCACGAGATCATATGCTCATATAATATAAGCTAAAACATAATGCAGATGTATTAATTAAAATGAACGTCCCATATTCACCCACAATAAAAAACGACCAACATTTAAAGTTCTCTATTAAAAAATCTCACAAATTACAAACTTTACAAGCCGTGAACTAATTTAAACTTCCCTGTTGTCGACGACGAGGTCCACGACACTTGAAAATCTCTTCCTCTCCGTACTAGCGTGGTATATATTTGTGATAGACGACTCCGTGCTTTCTGAAGTTGGCGATTTGTTCTTGAATATTAACGGTAGATGGTTGCATTCGAACTTCTCCTGTGAAATTAAAATATGTTTATGAACACAATTATTAGCCCGTTATTGCGTTTGGTAATTTTTCGGACGTTTTAAATTAAATTAATCGGTGAATTTTTCAGTACCTATGTATGTATGTAATATAACTACATGTTCACGTGAAAACTATCGCAAGTTCGCATTGTTAGCCTCAGAAGATATTATGTTATGTAATACCTAAATAATTTTGTTTGTGTCAGTTATTACTTGTAGTGTTAGTTAATAATTAGAGAAAGAGTTTAGTAGTTCTAAATTTAAAACTTATATAAAAAATGTACTAGTTCAGAGAGCGTACTACAGTATTCAGGAATATATGGACGATAAATACCCATGGAGGGTTGTCGCGTAAAAACCACAGGACAGTTCCTTGGCATATTAATATGATATATTATGGAGGTAGATATAAGTTAAATATTATGTAATATTATCATGTTATTAAAAGAGCAACTACTTATGGAGTTTCTTGCCGATTCTTCTCCATAGATACTGCTTTCCGAATCGGTGGTAAATGTTAAAAATACCTACTTATGTAATGACGATTCGAAAGTGCTACTAAATTACTATTTAGTAGCACTTTCGAATCGTCATACAATTCAATTAGACTAGACTTTCAATTAGACTACTGTCTAATTGAATAAATGAATGTTTGAGTTTGAGTTTGAACACAGTCAAAACTAGTACCTTAGTAGGTACTAAAATACTCCGGGGAAAAATTGTATTTAGAGAATAATACATACATAATATTACAAAAAACGCAACCCTACCTAACCTTAGTTAAAGCCTAAAGGTGTAATTCGGAACGGCTTGCATTAAGCAAATTTTCACATCCAAAACAGCACTAAAATACTTCATCTTGCCTTGCAAAAGAAATAGTGTAAACCCCTGTTTTATCTCCGCCTGCATTTCTATTCATTCGGTCCTATTTTTCAGTTTCTAGTGCACTCGGCTTGAGAAATTGCAAATGCTAATGGACGACGTTCGCTGCTTAGTATTACATCTCATTACCTATGTATATGTTATTTATATTTAAATGCTTAGTTATATATTTTTATGTTTAAATTTATTCTTTTACTTTATTATTTATAAAACTTTACTGCAACTTGGAAAAAATGGTGCGTTTCGCGTATTTTTTCTGTCAACAGTTTCTTAATTTTTTTATTAAAAACAAATAAATTACTTCGAATATAATAATAGTAAACATGAATATTGTATTATTTGTATTGACGAGTTATTAGCGTAGTCGATTGATTCTAGGGAATCGGTGATGTTTGTAATGTTTCTGGATTGTAATAACGTCATTGTTTTGTTCATGATTGTGTTAACAATACGTTTAATGAATGCTTATAGGTATACGTATTATATGCTTGCACTTTTGCGGGGGATTTTCCCACCGATTTCCCTTTCTGTTCTTTCTTCTAAGATCTAATCGCTTTCTATCAAATTTAAATGTTATTATCAATACCAATAATTGAAAGATCGATGTATAGTAATTATATCTAAAATTTGTAACACTCAGTGAACGCTGAATAGTAAAAAATTGGGATTTTTTTCAATTTTTTTCGAACTTAAACCATGACATTCAATAAAAAAGTCTCCACGCTTTCAAACATGACCTTGCCTTGCAAATATCAATACAAAACATAACACCACTATAACAATATAGATCCTATGATCGAAGCTTGAAGCACGTACCCAACTAAGCTACGACTAAATATTTGCACTGGAGTCTGGACTAGGCACGTTTTAGTTACACGCTACCAGCAATTTCCTCGATGTCACGAAATCCTTCTATAATACCATGTATTGTCTCTTATAGATTTTATCGAGATTAAACGATGCTAGATGTTGAAAAAAACAAAATATAATACAGCCTACATCACACTAAAATTATGTAGCTCTTTATTTGTAAAATAAATTTTAAAGTCGAACCATTTGAATTAAATCGTAACAAAATCAAATACTCTTATATTTCGTCTCTATAATATTACCATGCATAACTATATCGCGAAAGTAAACCGATCCGACATATAAAGTGTAGTCACATACATCTCTGTAAAAGCACACCTCTACGAGCTAACCATTCGTACCCGCGGCCGCGCTTTACATCGATCGATACACACGCATCGTTAAATATTAACCAGCCAACGTTCACCACGTGCAACTGTATGACCTTCCACTCAATATTACTGACGTTAAATAAATAAAAACATCGAAGCGACTCCACTCCTCGCTTCTCAGAAACGTCTTTACAACATTTTATACTGATAGAAAGTGTTATTGAATAATAAATTGTCACGTTCAAGATGTTTCGAAGAAGTGAAAAACTCACTTCGTTGCAAATGTCAATAATTATAAGAAAATTTTCTACGCTTTTAAAATACAACTTGTTGAAAATTTCAAAATTGTATCACGACAATAAAAGTGTCAAAGTAAATATAGCACACCCCGGACACTCCATACAAAATTATCGTTTTGACAGTCACACTGTAGAGACTGCAAATGTGTATGTTAACGCTTTATGGTTGGCATGGTATGGTTTATGGTTAGCTTTAGTTTTAATTATTAAACAATCATAATAATGAGAGGTATTAATTTTAGTTGTACTAACTTAAAATAAATTAATATAAATTAATCAAAAGTAATTTTCTGTAAGCTTTCATTTCAGTAACAATAATTATAGTAGTAATAAGCTTTCATTTCAGTAACAATAATTATAATACCTACATGCGAGAAATTAATTTGCTACACTGAACAAAACTAGAACCAGCAATGCAACTAAAATTGGCCTAAAGTTGTAACAGAAGGACTCAGCCTGTTTGTTCTAGAATGTTTGCGAAACGCTACAAATTGCTTCCCTTGTTTATAGCTATCGTGTTTACATGTTGTAGTTATTTATACAGGCTCGCTATTAAACGTACAGAATTAAAGATATCTTTGAACGAAATAATTATGTTATAATGACAGTATCATCGTATATTCTAGATACAAAATGTTTAAGCAAGTGTTTTAAAAATTAGCTTTTTTAATTTTTTCTAGTAATATTTCAAGGTCGCGTCATGGCAATACCACCACGTCATGGACATAGGCGACGATTTTGGTATCTTTGAATCTTGAAAAGAAGTTTCACTTCTGACACGTGTGCTCGGCTCACGCTGTTTTTTAAAAAAGGCAGTTCAACGAAAACGGATTTAAAATTTTAATATAGCCAAATTCAAAGAACTTGGATTTCGACTAATACCTATCTGATCAAAGTCTTCGTGTATTTATAAAGAAACTGCCATTGTATATGCAATGCTTTGAGGTATCATCAGATGTGGGATGCACGTCTCCGTTGGGTTTATATTTTCAGCTACAGAGAAAAGCATTTACCTTCTTTCAAATCCTATTTATGCTTTTATGTACCTGTCTCTTTGCGCTTAGAACTTTTACCACACAAAACGGATTTATTTTGTTTGTTTATCACGAGTATAGTAGATATTAAAATGAAACTATGAGGGAATAGTTGGCAGGAAGTGACTAGACTCATTGTTCAAAATATACGAGTAATATTATATACAGGGTGTCCCAAAAAGTAGTGATGAACGGAAGCTGGGAGGTAGAGGACCAAGAGGGCTATCCGAATCACCCCCATGTATGTTATGCGATTTTTCGTATTTTCGGAGTTATTACATTTTTTTCAATTTTTCATCTATCGCCGAGTACGATGAGATTTTTATTTATGGTGACGTGAATTATTGCGCTAGATGCTTGATTTTTTTTGTGTGCTAAGCTGAAAGATAGGCCAATTCAGTATGGTAACATTTACTATCGTTAGATCTTCGAATGGAATAAAAAAAATAATTAAATGCCAAGAAAGATAAAATTACCCAGTATGTTCATAACTTCAAGGGCCCATAAAAAAATAAAATCACATAAAAAAGGTTTTCCATTTGGCTTTTAAAAACTTGCTCTATCGATCAGGTAGCCACCATAAAAATTTCATTTAATTATTCTGAAGGCTTCAATCGAAAAATTGAAATCTAAATGTGGTAAGTGCAAAATTTTTATTAACATGATGATCATTAAAACCAATAAATAGGTGTTTAATTACCAGAATTTTTTTAAATAGCCCCGCTGTTGCTCAGTGCAAGTGCGACATCACCGTAAAAAGTTGTCTTTTAAATGTCTGAATGCTTTTTTATCATTTTTAATGGTTTCTTCTGCTACTATGAATTTCCGGGTTATTTCGTCCAAATTGGGGCATTCTCTCGAGTAGCCGAGGTCTTTTTAGTATCCCCATTGAAAAAAAATCAATGGGGTTTATTCGAGGGACCGTGGAGGCCAGGCTTTAAAGCAGGCGTCACCGGCGCATGCGCAGGCTGCAACGACCAATCCATCTTTCAGGGTATTTTTGCCCTTTAGCCTGGCCTCCACGGTCTCCGGACATAAACCCTATTGAATTTTTTCCGTGGGGATACTACAAAGACGAGAGACTGCCACAATTTGGACGAAATAACCCGGAAATTCATAGTAGCAGAAGAAACCATTAAAAATGATAAAAGAGCATTCAGACATTAAAAAGACAACTTTTTACGGTGATGTCGCACTTGCATTGAGCAACAGCGGGGCTATTTAAAAAAAATCATTTTTAAACACCTATTTATTGGTTTTAATAATCATCATGTTAATAAAAATTTTGCACTTACCACATTTAGATTTCAATTTTTCGATTGAAGCCTTCAGAATAATAAAATGAAATTTTTAGGGTAGCTACCTGATCGATAGAGCAAGTTTTTAAAAGCCAAATGGAAAACCTTTTTTATGTGATTTTATTTTTTTATGGGCCCTTGAAGTTATGAACATACTGGGTAATTTTATCTTTCATAGCATTTAATTCTTTTTTTTATTCCATTCGAAGATCTAACGATAGTAAATGTTACCATACTGAATTGGCCTATCTTTCAGCTTAGCACACAAAAAAAAACAAGCATCTAGCGCAATAATTCACGTCACCATAAATAAAAATCTCATCGTACTCGGCGATAGATGAAAAATTGAAAAAAATGTAATAACTCCGAAAATACGAAAAATCGCATAACACACATGGGGGTGATTCGGATAGCCCTCTAAGTCCTCTACCTCCCAGCTTCAGTATATCACTACTTTTTGGGACACCCTGTATATGGAAAACTAGTTGAGACAATTAGATTTTACCTTTATTAAACTGTTAATAAAGTGATTTTTTAACAAGTCAACTTTGTTCAAATGAAATAGTTAACCGTATGTTTTTTATTTAGTTCGAAAGAAGCAGTATTTTGTCTAATTTATAAAATACTTTTAGAAGTGAAACTTTAGGCGCGTTGAGAGTAAAATTCCAATGTCACGTCATCGTAATACCGTCACGTCATGAAGTAAGGCGTCAATTTTGGTATCTTTGAATCTTGCCAAAGAAGTTTCACTTCTGACACGTGTGTTCAACACACGCTCTTTTTTTTTCTTAATAATACTTACGGATAATATTTTACTCACGGACGTGACGATACAATCATGTTTACATTGTCGATATAAACAGATCTCATCAAAATATTTCCTCCTCTTACGATCGTCAGGATCCAAGGGCCCATATCTTGGAGTACTTCGGAATATGCCGATTAAATTCTAAAAAAAAAATCAATTTAAAAACAAAAGAGAACTGTTTATTATAAATATATAATATGCTAGTATGAATACGTGGCTCAAATTTTAAACCCTCTTGTTCGCATTAATTATAAATAGAGAATTTTTATCGCTTAATAGGCATAATTATATTCCAAAATTTGAACGCAACTCTCCACACTAATGTTTTCTAATCTGTTTAACGCTAACATTTCGAAGCGTGTTTCTGTTTAAGCGTTTAAAATTCCGTAAGGTGTGAGCGCGTAAGGCATTAAACGCACGTCAGAATGCATTCCGATTGGCCATACTCGTAATTATTGTTGTGGTCGCTCGAGAATAGCCTGTCCGGCTAGACAATGAAGCGTGTTACCATTTATGATTTGAAAGGACTTGTTACCGCTTTTGCCACACAATGGATATTGAGCGATTTCATACATCGCCTTTGTTAAAAGTTAAGTAGCTTTCAGCTAAAGAAATGAAGTTTTAAATGGTTAATTTGTGTGTATGGATTTGGATTTGTAAAAATTAGTGTAACAAAATTTTAAAACCCTAATGTGTAATAAACTTGGACTGCTTGGTTTTACGATGATACGTCAATGCCTGTAATGCTGGCGACCAATTAATAATTTAGCAATATAATATGTTATTTACACATTTTAAAAGATAATCATTACAAAATAACACTGCTATAAAATAAATGTCGAACGTAATGATAATATTTTATAATATGATAAAATAAATAAATCAAAAAGCTCACATTTCGCAAAATATATCTCGCAACAGTTTTAATTTGAAACATCGCCACTGTAATCAATGAGAATGCAACCCAAATAATGGCCGATATCTGTTGCTGTACATCGTTTAAAAGTCGCACCTCGTTGATTTTGTTCATAATAAGTATCTGAAATATTAATGACTTATTTAAAACATACTTTTGAAGCGTAAACATGAATAATTTCAGATTACGTAAAAACAGATGAAAAGCGTTGCTAATGAACATTTCAATATGAATATGATCATTATATTTTCAATGTTTTCAATGAAAATTGTAAATGAAAAAAACTATTTAAAAAAAAGAAATATTTTCGGCACAATCGTATCTAAAACATTTCATGTTTTCTTATTAAAAAAGCTCATCAGAGTTATAATTCTACACAATAGTATGCGTGGTTCTATAAAATTACGACTGAAGCAAAGCCTTAGAAGTAATATCACATAAAAGTTTTTATATTTGTACTGTATCTCAGAAGTAAACTACATATTATTGTGAAGAGGAAATACGTTTAAACCATGTGCATTTTTCTAGGAAGCTTTAAATGAAAAGCCTTAAAGCATAATTTAAATGCACATAATTTAACTAAACCAGCCCTGCGGTCTCTTTGTGAAACAAGACTTCGTAAATGGCATTTTAATTGCTCACACAATACACATATTTAGGTTTTTAACGCTTTTTTTAACTGGTTTCTTTAATTAAAAAAATTCTTTAATAATGTTTTAATTACAAATTTCCCATACTTTAGTTCCGAATATATGATTGACAAAACTAATCCAACTCTGTTTTTGATAATTATGTGCTTTAGAAAAAAATTTAAGAATAGAAAAATTCGATCCCGTGCGAGATTCGAACCAGCGTCTTGTGCCTCACCGGAGCGAGCGGACCTCACGCCCACCCGTGATCCCGCCAGAGCAATCGACGTACTTG
Source organism: Colias eurytheme (assembly GCF_061535395.1). Classification (NCBI taxonomy): domain Eukaryota; kingdom Metazoa; phylum Arthropoda; class Insecta; order Lepidoptera; family Pieridae; genus Colias; species Colias eurytheme. The sequence continues at coordinate 4,850,197 of NC_142980.1, forward strand.
GTAAGTTAAAAATGCTTTTACTTTAAAATAAGTTCATTGAAATCTCATTTTAATATTTTTGTTATAACTACATAATAAATCAACTTCAATTTCCCGCAACCGTAATTTACTGCGGGTTAAAGTAGCCAATATTCACCGGTATAATATAATCCGCTTATTCTCCTTTCATGTTAAAAGTAATCAGATGCAAAATTTCAATATAGAAATATCAAAGGATTTATTTAAAAAATAGCCTTCATCATCCGGCCGATTCGTCGAAACTGGAAAATACGTTTCCAGTAAAACTGTAAATGATCTAAAAGGTCAAACGCGTTGAAAACGGCACGTGTAAAAATCATTTGAATACTAACAAAAAATACAATCGGCAACAGCATCCATACGCTTCGCCAGTATATAGTTGGCTTGAAACCCAACCAAAACTGAATGTCTGTTGAGAACTTTTTAACTCCGTACACCCACATGACGATAAGCACCTTGAAACCTCCTAAATAGAAGGAGGAAAGCTTGTGTCCAATTATCAATCCTTTTAATTTGCTAGTTGGTATCTGAAAAGCAATATTGTCACAATTAGAATCGATGGACTTCTACTAATATGTCCGTTATACTCTAAAATCAATCCATCCGTCTAGTCTAATAAGATGTTATTAGACTTTTTGTCTACCGGGTATCTAATTCAGGGCCTTTTCCAAGTTTTTAGCCAGGTTCTACGCCTATACTTTAATGACTTTTATCTGGACTACTTAGTCTATAAAAAAATCTTATATTTTTTTTACTACAGTAACAGAAGGAAAAGTGCGCTCTTTTCTGCACACGCATATGTAAAAACTGAATTAAAAACCACAACTACAGTTTCGTTGTTCCCTGAAAACCAACACTTGATTGTTACACGTGGACATATTTCATTTCAACAATATTCCATTTGAAATAAAACCAATTATACAGATTCAAGGTTTCAAAACAACGGGCATTTAGTTCACGTGTAAAAGATTATACAATATACAGTGCTTTGTTACTAGCAATTAGTTTTACAAACATGACTAGCAAAAAGCTTTTAATTTCCTTACAGATTAACAACATTCATCGACATTGAATCTAAGCTGAAACACGTTTCAACTTTTATACACTAGGATACGTTTGCGGCGAAATTATAGTCTCACACGTTCTTACATAATATAATATTGATTGGTGAAATTGGATATTTTTCTTAAGAATACTATTCTTAAGAAAAATATGCTAAGCTTATGATAATAACATATTACAGGTTTATTGTTATTTACCAGATTTCCACACCAAAAGCCTGTAATTGTAACTAAAACACTGTACATGTAACTAAGTTTTGGTTAAAAAAGTTTATTATAGAAATTATATGATTTATATTGTTCAGATTTTCGTTTTTTCTACTACCAACAAGGATAGACTTATAATATATTCTACAATATATTCACGATTATGATATAAGTGATCTATTAAGTATTTTAATTTCATCGCTACAAACAAATATTACACTTGATTTATTGAATTGAAACTTCTTTATCGGGGTTGGAAAAAAAATTAGTGTAACATTTTTTCGTTACGTGTGACATTTTTCCGTTACGCGCCATCTTGTTCTTATCCACCACGCGTGATTCGACGTATTTCTGTAAAGTTGCATATAGTAAATTATTTTTTGAAAAATAAGGTCTTAAAGAAGTTTCACTACTTTCGTGTGTACACTAGTACACGCACACATTTTTTTGAATGGAATTCTGTTCAATTTGCCAGGTATAAAACCATGCTCAATTTATTCCTTGTCAGTTCAACTAGATAATGATCCGCCTACAGTTTCCAGTTAACTTGTTGTGTAGTTAATTCGTGTAATGGTCTTGAAACTTTTGTTCCTTGCACCGCTTCTACCTTACAACTTCCACAGAACACGAGTTAGTGGTTGAAGTTGCTTTTACCTTTAGTTTGTTAAATGTATTTATTTAATTAATTAACACAAGTATGAAACTAGAAAATCATTTTAAGGCTAGATCAAATGCTTGCTTATTTTATTTCGCAGGCAAGATTTGAAACCAGATTACATAAGTCACACTTCACTACCTATGTCCCTTTGTATGCTTAAATCTTTAAAACTACTAAACGGATTTTGATGCGGTTTTTTTCAATAGATAGAGTGATTCAAGAGGAAGGTTTTAGTATATAATTTAATAGGTTTTAGACAAAGCGGGCGAAGCCGCGGGCGGTAAGCTAGTTTATGATAATTGTTTGTAATTGCAAAGATTACTTATTCATACAGAAGGTAGTTGTTGAATTTGAGATACATAGTTAAAAAACATTAAAATATGTAAGTTTAATTTGATGTTTTAATTTAATTTTCTTCTATTGGCACAACAAACATACCAAATAGTTATGCTAGAAATCAATTATTAAAACTTGTATTAAAAGGAAATGCTAACCGAATCTCCATCTTCGAAATTATTAATTTAATATTTCCTGTTAACACGCTCTACGGAAACCTACTCGATATCATGTTCTCCATTCTAGTTAATTAATTAATAAATTATTTTGTCTATAAATATAACATTATACTTAATAACTTTTAGTTTAATATGACTATTATTAAAAATAGTGATCATTTCATGTGCAGGAAATGAAAACTATTATGAAAGAAAAATTTGTTTATATTTTTTGTAAATCTTCTTTCTATACGCAATGTTAAAAACACGCTTAAAAATAAACACAATCGCAAAATAAACAATCAAAATTATTGCTAATAAATAGTAGCTCGTTTGTAAATAAACTTTGCAAAGTATAAACACTCGATAAAATGACCAAACAGTTTTAAATTTAATATCGAAAATACGGCAAATACATCAAACGTTTTCCCGCGGGCACGTCTGTTTATTGAAGATATCTGCAATTCGCTTCAATGTGCATTGAGAATCGAGAACGCTATCGATTTAACTGTCCCCAACCACATCCTTTGTTTACATCTTTACACATTGAAATCATTTATAGAGTAATAGCCAATAGGGTTTATTAAACAATAGACGAGACGATTATAGACGATAGAGATAGGACTCTCATTGTTCCTTCTAATACCTATCCGTAGGAACAATGAAATGACGACAATCACTGCCGGGGGCCCGTATGATATGTCTAAGCCTACCTAGGCTAGGTACGCCTATTCTTTTCATATCCATGGTCGCTTACTATGTCACTATCCAGTCTCTCTAATATCCGCTCATAAATAAAGATGTCAATAATAAACAGTAATTAGGTGACGGGGAGTTACGCCCCCGCTATCCCGAGTTCAAGGGTAGATCCCAATCCTCTCCTCCATTGCCTTTCTAGGCAGTTTTCCATGATCAATGACGAGGTACACTTTCCTCACCGTCCCACTTTCTTACATTGTTAGTTCTCATCTGGGTTTAAGACATTCCAATGTCAGATTCAGACTTATAAACAGGTATCATGCCACTTCATCAAAACAAAAGAAAAAGACGATTGCAAATTCCACCCACTAAGGGGATGTTTCATCTCAATACCCAACTTAATCAGAACGCTGCATAAATATTCACACAGCATTTCAGAACTGCAGAATATTCATTCAATTTCAAAGATTTCTCTTTGGGCATTACGGTTCATCATTCAATGGTTCCCAAGTTTGCGATCGATATATTTAAACTGCATTTGAATTCAGCAGAAGCGATACCTAAATTCTACACGTGTATCTAATGTGTTACATAATATCATGTATGCGAAACAATAATTAAGCCTCTTACCGGTGAGTATAGAAGCAGGATTATGTTAGTAACATTAGGGGCTTTCAAATTGTGTTTGATTAAAGTTTAAATTATGTTATGTAATTAAATGGAATGAATGAAATACTTGAAATAAAATAAAAAAACTTAAAATTTACGTTATATTAATATTAAATATTAAAAAAAGCTTCAGATATTAGGAAAATAATATAATAAATGAGGGTAGTCAAACGTTATTACATCCGAGCTTTCCAATAATTATTGTATCTTGTATGTATAACAAGATCAAATACAAATATTAAAATGTACAATTTCCAGTCTATCGTAACATGTCCTTGAAAATATTCCAATGCCATTTACGAGGCACGTGTATCCAGAATTTGACGACAAAGGGCAGAATTGATTGGACCTCCGATGTCTGAGATATCGGATGCCAATTTATGCATCCTCAGAAATTCGAGAGCATTATTGCCTCGCATACAATGTTCAATGTCACTGCCATATTCATCGCAAGTTCACAGCATATTATTATGTTAACAAAGTACACGTAAATTAGGTGTAGAATATGTAAATTTCAATTTTCAACAACGTTTCCCTTTCCAGGAATAAGTCAAGTACGATTGAACATCGTTAAATTATTTATTGGATAGATTATACTTCTGAGTAAGAGCAATATGGCTCTTTTATAAGAATCTCATTCAAGAAGCGCCACCATCGTGAATTGTTTATACGAAATAAAAATGCAGACATTTTCTGCAAACGTCGTTACAATTTTACATGTCGCTTCAATAAAATATGAGACGTAGGCGATTGGAAACTTGTCTCGAATCTTTGAAAAATATTGAGATATTATATCGCGTATTCCTAGAAAATGTCTGCTTTTCCCTCATATATGTTCATTGTGTATTTACATGAATATTTTCTGAGCTTTTATGCATTGACCAAACCTTTAAGGGGAACATTATCGACGCTGTGAAAACATCTATATTCTTAGAAATGCGAACGAATGAAACATGCATCTGAGGCTTTACTGGAAACATTTTAGTTTATTCTTGTAGAAAAGCATTTGCGGGACAGAAGATAAGGCATAATGTCAATGTGTAAAATAAACTATGTATGTATGTTTCATGATAGGTGAACACTTAAGTTTATTTAGGTCCTTTTAAGTTGGTTCAAGCGTCATAAATAACACATATTAATAAACCGCAATATAATCATATTATAAATCTATCTAGCTCCTCCACAAGAAACATACAAATAAAACATCAAAAAATCCAAACAACTTTATACCCATGTAAGCGGCGTATATTGTGAACAAGGACATAAACAAGAGTGGTAAATATGTGAGCAGTTTTAGCTATATATGTATTCAAGGTTACAATGTCGGCTCGTACCTCGTACAAGTAGAATTTTCGATCTCAGCACTGAGGCCCATGCAATGAATTTTTCGCAGCAACTGAATTGTTTATAACACTCGAATCGTTAAAGGAAGCCTTCGCGTATGTTAATGTGGAACGACACCAAAACATTTATTTACATACAATTTGGTGGAAAAAGTAATTGTGATCACAATTTCAGGATACGTAGATTTGTAATTTATTTTATAGAAAATGTTTTACATCCTAAAATTTGCTTGGATATGAAAATTATTGTTATTCTAAACTGGTTTGGTTTAAATGAGCTTTACGTATAATAAAACCTTTTTTAAGCGTAATATTGAATTTATAGCACCCATTAATGAATTATCAAAAATAACAACAAATTATACACCATTTTAATCATGCGTCTGTAAATAAAACTCAACACAAAACTACTATGCATCAGAAAAATGTAACACCAAAAATTCAGGGTGTATAATAAAATCGCATGTGTCAGTCGATACAATAATATCATGTTATTTGAAAGGCGGTTTCACATATTTTATAATTTTCCTGCACGTGCAACACCAAAACGTATTATGAAAGGGTTTGGGTACTTTTGTATGAGCTAGTGGCGTCGTGATGAACTTTCGCAGCCAGTGATGAAACTTGGTTTTGATTAGAATTCTTAAGTAAATAAAGGATAATACCTCAAAAAAGGCAGAAAAATCTTATAATAAATCATCTAGATTCTAGGTAAATGAATAATACAAAACCAAATATCTCTGTTCCTAATACGATTCGAGATTTATGTCCATAATAACTTTTGCTCACGATATATTGTTCTTTTAAAATATCCAAATTTCATCACGACGCGGCCGCGGAAGTTCATCTCGACGCCAACTTTACCCAAACCCCTATAATCTTTATATATCAATGTATAATCTCAAATACATTTCAGGCCCACATTTCAAACGCAGCCCATTGTGAAGAGGGCCCATAACGTGGTGTTAGAAAATCTTTTATATTTCCAAATCAACATGTACAAGAAATCGCGGCGCAGGGTTACGCACCAGAAATATGTAACCGTTTATCGTCTTCGGTTTTGTATTACTGGTCGTAAATCCGTGTCGCTACTGACGACGTTAAATGAGAAAGTTTTAAAGAATCTAGAACCTTCATGAATACGTACCACGGTCAAAGGCAGCGAGAAAGTGAAACCGAAGAAGCACAATATTCCAATTATGTATATGTACTTCACTGAACGAAACTCGTTGTGTAGCAATTTCGATATTGTCAGCGTCATCATCGCCTGAAAAATACTAAATGTAAGGGCCGGCGCAGATATGACACTTGAATATTATCTCAATGATGACATTGTCGATAATAGTTTGACATTAAAAAATGCACTGCGCTGCGCTCCACCATATCTGCGCTGGCCCTAAGTGTGTTGAGTTCTTAATGAATATGGTTTTGTGTGTATTGTATATTATGATAATATGTTAAGAGGCTTATGATGTTGTCTAATATATATAAATACAACATCATAAGTTTTATAACAATTATTTATATTAAATTCATATTTAAGATAACTAGAACATATTAAGACTAATCATTACATTGATTCCGCAGATCTACCATTTATGTAAGTTTATTTCAGATTGGAAAAATTGAAGCATTTATTTCCCCACGTGTGGCTGGTCCTCTGAGTATCACTTATACTTTGATATAATATTTAGTATAAGCGACGGAGGAACAACCATAAGTGGGCGAAAAAGCAACGAATGACGAAGACTTCAAAGGACTCTACCTATATGATGAAAACTCAAGAAACTTCAAAACAAGAAAAAATAACTCATTTTTCTTCTTGCTATCGGTCTAGAAATTAAAATGATATATTTTTATTTCTCTTTACTTCCTTAGTCCGAAAGTAAATTGAAATAATAAAAATAGAATACATGATATTATTTACATAATCTTATAGTACTGTACCTAACCCTGGCACATTGTTCATCAGTTATCACTTATCACTAACAGGGGGCCTAGGTAAAAACCCCTTATATTTTGTAGGACAAATATTTTTTCACGTAATTTAGATAATTATCTCCATAAATAAGTAAAAAAGCAATATTCGCTTAGTAGTAAAATTTTTAAATTCGTCAAATGAAAAGTTTAATTTAACGTTGCTTTCCCTATACTAAGCTTATAAATTAAGCTACCATTTACCAACATTACTGTAAGGAAAAAAGTTGGGCGTCTAGTCAAAAAGACAGCTTATTAGTAATAACTGATGAAAAGTGTACCAGGGAGGTTTATGGTGTTATAGATAATACTATGTACAACATCATAAGATTGAAAAAAATTCGCACTATAATGATATTTTTTCAGGTCCCATAAAAATTATCAATCATGAAATCAATGGGATGTTATAATTAATATTATAGTTGATAATTTTTGTTGACCGTTTATGTAAGTTTATTTCAGATTTGAAAAATTGAAGCGTTTAATTCCCCACGTATGGCTGGTCCCCTTTGTTTCACTTATACTTTGATATAATATTTAGTATAAGTGACGGGGGAACAACCATAAGTGGGCGAAAAAGCAACGAATGACGAAGACTTCGAAGGACTAGATGACGAAAACTCAAGCAGCTTCAAAACAAAAAACATCAACTCATTTTTCTCCCTGCTATCGGTCTCGTAATTTAAGTGATTTATTTTTATTTCTCTTTACTACCTTAAAATACTAAGTGTAAGGGCCGGCGCAGATATGACGCTTTTGAATATTAAATGGACAATATCGATAATAGTAGACAATGGAAAATCTGAAATATCTACGCTGGCTCTAAGTGAACTGAGTTCTTCATGATTTTAACATATATGGTTTTGTGTATATTGTATATGATATGCTAAGTGGCTTATAATGTTGTAGATATTATGTAAAACATCATAATATTTTAAAAAATGCGCACAATAACGATATTTTTTTCAGGTCCCATAAAAATTCTCAACCATGAAATCCATGAGATGTTATAATTAATAATAGACTTGATTATTTTTGTACCTTATACAATATACATTTTATGATAATCCAATATTTATAATAAACTAGCTTTCCACCCGCGGCTTCGTTCGCGCAGTCAAAGAAAAACCCGCATAGTTCCCGTTCCCGTGGGATTTCCGGGATAAAACCTATCCTATGTCCCGGGGTAAAAAGTAGCCTATGTCCTTTTTCTCGTATCAAAATATCCATATACCAAATTTCATGCAAATTGGTTAAGGCGTGATTGAGTAACAGACGGACAGACAGAGTTACTTTCGCATTTATAATATTAATATAATATAATAATAATATATAAAATATAATATAGTATGGATTTATATTTAAAATACCTAGAACATAAGCCTAATCATTAGATTGATTCCCTAGAATTACCGTTTATGTAAGTTATTTTCAGATTTGAAAATTTGAATCATTTAGTACCCCACGTGTGGCTGGTCCACTTTGAGTCGCTTAAACTTTGATATATTTAGTATAAGCGACGGTGGAACAACCATAAGTGGGCGAAAAAGCAACGAATGACGAAGACTTCGAAGGACTAGATGACGAAAACTCAAGCAGCTTCAAAACAAGAAACAACTTATTTTTCTCCTTGCTATCGGTCTAGTAATTTAAGTGATTTATTTTTATTTCTCTTAACTTCCTTAGTCCGAAAGTAAATTGAAATCAATACACGAAATTATTTGTCAAATCAAAATATTTTATCCTTGATATCCCTATTTAAGCTACCATATTTAAACGGTCTCATCTCACAAAAAATCTACATATTAGTAATAACTGATGAACAGTGTACTAGGCATTTTTTATATTTACCATAATATTATGCTTGTATATAATATTGCATATACTAATTTATTATGAACATATAGTAATTCTTTGAGCAACAAATATCAATATGTAATGTGCAATCTATTCCGGACTTGCACATTACATATTGATATTTAATCATATTGATATTCTAAAAAAAAAGTCTATTCCGAATTTACTCACCAACCCGGGTACCAACGCTACAGTCAAGTTCATATACACGTAGAAAATGTATATCTTATGCATGTGCATAAATTCCCCACTGAGCGGTATCATCACAAATAATAAGTAATGCGGGGTGACTGTGATTTGGACCTCGATGCAGCTTGAAAGGGCTAGATACAGCGCCCTTACGATTAGCGATCTAGCGAACGCGATCGCTGTAGCGACGATGGCGAATATCACGACCGTCGTGTCGATCATTGTGAACGGAGACATAGTGCCGAAGTCGTAGACTCCAATTAGTCCAACGCTGAACATTTCATTCGGCCGGTTCATAGACGACGGCTGAAAAGTTAATGCATACGTTGTATAAATTATAATAATATAGCTATAGTAATTGTCGTTATTGTTGATTTTAGACGGAAGAAGCGATTCCGAATTGGTCGAATGTTAAAATGATTATTCTTAAATATTGTAAAAATTTTAATTTTACCAAATCGTTTATAGAAATAACTTCACATAATACAATTTTTGTATAAACTATCTTAATTTTTATGTCGTTATAGTATTTTACTAAAAAAAAGTGTCAGCAAATTTTCTATACCTACTCTCGATATTGACACAAAAATAAGAAGAAAATACACGTTTCAAGAAGAAAAGTTTGGAAGCAGTCGAGATTTGAGCATCATCACTAGCTCATGATATCCCTGATGGCTTGTTTCGGTTTTGGACATAATTATTATATTTTCATACACCATTATAATAATTTGTCAACCGAAAGTAGCTATTGAGAATATACTTATAACGGAAGATGTGCTGTTGGGAATATCAATAGGTCCATAATATTTGATAAGCTTTTCCAATTTTTTTAAGTGTCATTTTGATATTTAGTTTTGCCTTGTAAATGAGAAATGTTTAAAGAATAGTAGCAAATTGTGCGCCCGCCTCGTGATCGATTTTTTTATTTTCTTTAAAAATTTCTCAAGTATAATTTTATGTGTACACTCTTCTTCTAGGAAATTTGCAATTAAATTTTATAATATTATGTTTAGATATACATACTATGTTGGTCACGTATTATAATATTTTTTTTTGGGTTTCTAATGCTTAGATTCAATTTACATAAGACGCTTCATTTATTACTATTATTTTTAAGCTTCCAATATCTTCTATATTGCGTTTCATTTGTTTATCTTTAATATGGTCTTTAATTATAACTTGTTTGTAATTCATAGGTTACACGCTCAGTCTGGCGTCAGTTCAGTCCATCAGTTTGATCCGGATTAGACTGATGCCAGAATGATGGATGAAAAACAGTATTCTGAACCATCAGTCCGTCAGTCAACGGGTTAGCGTTAGACGATAATTCTCCCGTCATTCTGAGCAGACTGATGGACTGAACTGACGCCAGACTGAGCGTGTAACCTATGTCTAAACATCGTATTATGCACATGAAGATATAATTAATTCGAATACTCTAGCAATACCTAGCTCACTTAATACTTTTATAACTGCCTGTTAGTTAACCCATTTCTTAATTAGTGCAGTCGTTATACAATGAATATTCCTCAGTATAACACAAGATTTTTGCCCTATTTTAGCGAAACGAAAACACAAAATTAACCTATATAAAAGCCTCGGTTACTTTGCGTCAAGGGTTGATATGATTTAACATCTATGAAAAACTACCATTCAAACTGTATAATTATTTTGAAAATTGAGGTATAGTTGTAAAGAGGTTGAATTTACATTTTTTTGATGTATCAAGGGCTGATTCTGAATAATTGTATAACGTTTTGTATTAAGTAATTGTTTCTTAAATAAGCGAGTTTAGCACATATTTTATTCAAAAATCTTTGAACCACCAATAACGAACCAGATTCAAACAGAATAACAATAACTTATATTCGAAAAATTATTGAAATCAAATATGGTATCGTTCTTTAAACATAATCACATCACATTCATATCATAATCGCGATTATAGTTACATCAATACATATAATAATTTACAATAATATTAAAATCTACAATATCAAAAAAACGATAACATTTTAGTTTGATAACCTCATATAATTCTGCATCATCATATAATATTATAAAGAGGAAAACTTTGTTTGTTTGTTTGTTTGTTTGTAATGAATAGGCTTATAAACTACTGGACCGATTTTAAAAATTCTTTCACCATTCGAAAGCTTCATTATCCACGAGTAATATAGGCTGTATTATATTATCACGCTAAGACCAACAGGAGCGGAGCCACGCGGGTGAAACCACGCGGCACAGCTAGTATATTATATTAGCGATTTAACAACCTTTTGCAACCTCTACATTTTTTTAAATCGCGAGAAAAGTACCCGATATCTCCAACAATTTTTCAATCTCTCTATGTATCTCTTATAGTCATTCAATCTTAAAACGAATAAGACAAAAATACACATTTATTCTTAGATTAAACAATGAATAACAGTACCAAATATACCGCAAAACGTTACAAACTAGACAAAGGATAACAATACCATTATCGATAGCTACAATCAATGAAATGCATCAGTTGCTTCATTAGAACTTCCGTGTTTCAAAGCTTAGCAGTATTGAACTTGGTAATTAATCAAACAGAATCTCTCAAAGACTTGTTACTAAGTTTGCATTCAATCAGTTAACTGTGTGCCTGTTAATTAAATGTTTATTTGCTAGCTAGTTAGACCGCCTCCTTGGTACAGTGGTTGACGCGTGAGCGTAGAACCGAGGGGTCCTGGGTTCGATTCCCGGTGTAGACGAAGAAAAAAAAATGTCTCGGTCTGGTAGGACACAGAAGGCTGATCACCAACTTGTCCCTAAAGAAAATCGATCAGTGAAACAGATGTATACATAATACATCTGCCCCTTACTCCACTACGGGGATACGTGACTTCACTTCACTAACTACGCGTGTAAAAGATTCCTTGTACGGCACGTTGAAATTAAACATTGTTTATGTGGCATTTTTAATTTTGTAAGGAATATAAAAGTGGAAATTTTTAAGTAAGACGTCGAGCAATAACTACATACATCTTCATTAGGATGGGGGACATTCAAACTAAGATAGGACAAGTTTCAGATTCTCTTTGAATCCATATCTCAGATGTACATTTGAATAAATCTTTTCTGTCTTTATAAACACAAATGAAAGCTTTTAATAATGATTTTTATAATTCGAAAAGATAGAACAAGTGTAATTTTTCAGAGTGACAATACAATTGCAATTAACAAGCACATGCAATTACGTTAAAATATAATATGTATCTCCATTATTTTCTCAAGAGCACAACGTAATGAAACAGTAAACAATTGTAAAAGAAAAACGACAGTATCTAGGTGAGGTTCAAGCTTACAAATCGCTCTCACTACAACGTGGCCTTAACCTAGGATTTTCCATTTTATAATAACGTTAAAAATACATGCTAAAGGCCAAGGAGCGTCTTTATTAAGGCCCTCGTTGTAAAAGTATTTTATAAAAATTTAAATAAATACAAAATGTGCAATGGCATCATTCTTCCTAGAATAAACTAGTGCCCTTTGTTATTCAAGAACAAGGTTAAAAAATACGTTTTACTATGTAAACAAAATATCACGGGAGGCGTTAAGCTGCACTTGAAATACAAGCTTGCAAAATAAAAGCGACATTGTCTTTCCGCCCATTGATTTTTCCATTAATTTTATAGACGTTGCTCTATTCAGTCGATAACAGCCGAGATGTCTATACTAATATTATAAATAGGAAAGGTTTGTATGTATGGTTTTCACGCATAAACTACTGGACCGATTTTGATGAAATTTGGCATAGATAATCTTTAGACCCTGAGAAAGAACATAGGCTACCTTTTATTACGAAATATGTACCACGAGCGAAGCCGGGGCGGACCGCTAGTATACTATACATATACTACGTTCTATGTTCAGTGCAGACTTATATCTACATGTATGTATTTATATGACTCATATGCAAAATATCATATACCTCGTATTTACTGTATAAACTGGCGCCAACCAATACCATATATTTGCTTCCGAATATGCGAAATACTGGGTTATACGTGCAAACTCTTTCAACCGGTTAATACTAAACCAACACTGATATTCGGCCAATCGACTTAATCTGGCTATGAGCTAAAATCCCCACGCAACTTGCCGATTACCCTCCAATTTTCCAGTTACCAATGAAAACACAAATTTAGCGTGACTTCTGGTAATTTGTCAATATTGACAGCTGGATCAGCTATATTTGGGTTTTGATTACTCATATACATAATATAGATATTAGCTTCATATTTTTTGGGGTTATGTAAGTTTGTTTTACAATATTTTATCCACTTCACTTAATTAGAATGCTGCTAAGATGGTTAACATATTAATAATTACACGACAAATATTAGTAGATCGGACTATTATTTCAGAATTTTCGACTGGGTGAACCGATTTTGAAAATACTCTTTTTATTTTAGAGCAAATGCCTCCCTTGTGGCACCGTATAAATTTCGTTTAGTTCTAACAGGAAGGCGGTCTAGATTTTTGTTAAAAAATTTAGATAGTAGGTATGTACTATGCATCTGACATTGACAAAAAATATGATAAATCTTCTTTTTTTCCGATTGACGCAGAGGTTCGTGTACTTATTAGTTATTTCTTTTAATGCTTTTAAAATTTATTGTGCCTAATTAGGAAATTAAATTTACTTACATTGCTTAAACCATCCGTACCTATTTTTTACAAGTTTTTATACATATTATGTTAATTGAAATATTAACCGTAAATCTGCAACAGTTTGAATGCATTATATTATCTGTGATTCTATACATAAGACATATTTTATAGTTATTTCAATTCAATTTTTTTATTTGTTTAAGGTAACTAAAACGGCCTTGTAGCATAGCACTCAAAAAGACAATGAGTTGAGTCTTCTCAGCACTATTAGCGGCTCATTACGAATTCTTTTTGGCGCGAAAATAGCAACTACCTCTGTAGTCTGTATGCAGTCATCTTCTAATTTTAGTTCTAAATATTTAACGAGGCCTAAGTACGGCCTTTAGCATTTAAATTATTCGTGACATGATAATTATAAAGCAATACTTAATGGGTTACTTAATATTTTCACTCTTATGTAGTTAAATGTTGTATCGTTGATATTTAAAAACTATTAAATTTTCTATTGTGTTTAACATTAATTTATTTTTGTTTATTCAGATTTTTTTCTCTATATTATCATGAATGGAGCTTTGATTTACACTACGCGAATATTATTTTATTTGTGTATGTACTTTCCAATGGTATTTACTATTTTCCTTTTTTTTGCATTATTTCTTTAGTCACTACATATTTTACTACAAATAATAAGCCCGCAGGGCGAGGTGTCGGGGAGTAGCGACCCCGCGGACCTGAACGCTCCCGTGGGAGACCCCTGTCCTCGTCTCCAGCTTGCTTTGGCCGGAGGAAACACTGACGATGGGCAGGACAAGCTATATATTTAATTGCTATATAGCTATATATAGCAATTAAATCAAGCTAGAGGTGGGGACCTCTAGCTTGATTTAAATAAAAGGTTACCGTGACCTCTTATAGTAGTACCTACTTAATCATGCAGTGCCGTCACTTTCCCCCACACCCCCTGTTATTTGTTTGTCTAACAATTATAATAATATAAAATTACTCACGTATTTCTTTTTCGCATCAGTTAAATCCATAATCTGGTAGAACGCTGTGGTCGTGTACGTTGAAAACAAAAGGACAATCACTATAAATAATGTTGAGAACGTTCCCCAAAGAAATGTAAACTTGAAAAGCTGAAAATTGGGAGAATTCATTAATTGAAATAAAGCAATTAAATTTTGTTAGTTTGAAATTTATTTTATTATACAAATCTTTGGACTTAATATTTTTGTGTATTATGTTTAATTTTTATTATTTAAAAACTCAGTAATTACGTTCCTACGTTTGTAGTTATCATAAAAAAGTGAAGAGTGATTCATAATCGATTTATTTACCATCTATTATAATTTCTTTTTGTTTGAGAAACTTGTTTTACGAATTTCAAATTTCATTTTTTTTTTTGTTTCAAGCATTATCGGCCCTGGTCTATGTTTAAACAATAGGCCAAAAAATCTGTTATTAGTTTGAGCACTTTTATAATAATACAATACAATATAAGTAGTTAAATAAATCACGTAATACAAAATTAAGGCTCGCATTCAAAATCCAATAAGTAAGACTCTCATAATATCTATAAAATACATAGTATATTGTTTATATCACAGCATCCACGAAATTGCTTATCTTGATACTATATTTTAAATTGTCAGTCATCATTAACACGTTTATATGTATTAGCTTCACCTGTATGTTTGTATGTTTCTGAAAGACATTTAGACTCGATTTTGAACCCCTTTTAACGAACACAAATTATAATTATAAGTTTTTACATAATTTCATCGCAGGGGCTTAGTTTCCTAACTGTATGTATGTATATAATATCTGTCAACTGTGACATTATTGACATGTTGTTTTTTCATTAACCTTATCATGTACTCGA
This sequence comes from Colias eurytheme, assembly GCF_061535395.1. NCBI lineage: Eukaryota > Metazoa > Arthropoda > Insecta > Lepidoptera > Pieridae > Colias > Colias eurytheme. The sequence goes on from NC_142980.1 coordinate 4,865,895, forward strand.
TGGGTGTTTCTATCAATCTTCATTCATGTTCTGCATTATCTACGTAGTAAGAAGTTCCGAAACGAGAAGATTTCTTCAGTCGTGGCGTCTGAACCTATAAAATTTCTTTCGATGTATGTAACTCGTCAGAAGTTTTATTATAGATTCAGCCGCTATTGCTCAACGTCAGTTCATCGAAGAAGTGAAGTTACTCTGAAGATTATCTATTAAAAACGAAGCGAAATGTTTGTCAACAAAATATGTTATAGAATGATTCATTTCACCAAGCCGGAACATATCGGTGGGTATTTTTTCCCGGCTGCGACACGGTCTGGTTCCGGTATCATGTAAGGAATAATGCACGCTACACGCTGTCTCACCCTGACGTTTTGGCGATTAGCCGTACCAGAATATATCGTTGAGTATTGATTCCCGGCTCCGGCACGGTAAGGGTCCGGCATGTGGTAAAGAATAATTGACGCAACATCATATTATGTCGGATTACTACCGAGCCTGGCCGGGCCAGTCGTCCACGTTACACCGGGCTGTTTCCTCGTATTATTTGTGTTGTATAACATGTTTTATGTACGACTATATCTGTGTTAAAGGATGATTCACTTCACTACACCGTACCAGAATATATCGGTGGGTATTGTTTCCCGGCTCCGGCTCGGTGCGGGTCCGGCATGTTGTACAGAATAATTCACGCTACACCCTGTCAGATTTACACCGAGCCTGGCCGGGCCAGTCGTCCACGTTACACCAGGCTATTTCCTCGTATTATTAATTGTGTTGTATAACATGTTTTATGTACTACTATATCTGTATAAAGTAGATTTTAAAGTATTGAAAATGTTTATCCAAGTAATATTTTTATATTTCTAAATACTTATAAGGCCATATCGTTGTAAAGATGCATGTGGTAAAGAATAATTGACGCTACATCATATGTCGGATTACTACCGAGCCTGGCCGGGCCAGTCGTCCACGTTACACCGGGCTGTTTCCTCGCATTATTAGTGTTGTATAACATGTTTTATGTACGACTATATCTGTGTTTAAGGATAATTCACTTCACTACACCGTACCAGAATATATCGGTGGGTATTGTTTCCCGGCTCCGGCTCGGTGCGGGTCCGGCATGTTGTACAGAATAATTCACGCTACACCCTGACAGATTTGCACCGAGCCTGGCCGGGCCTATCGTCCACGTTACACCGGGCTGTTTCATCGTATTATTTGTGTTGTATAACATGCATTATGTACGACTATATCTGTGTTTAAGGATGATTCACTTCACTACACCGTACCAGAACATATCGGTGGGTATTGTTTCCCTGCTCCGGCTCGGTACGGGTCCGGCATAATTCACGCTACACCCTGTCAGATTTGCACCGAGCCTGGCCGGGCCAGTCGTCCACGTTACACCGGGCTGTTTCCTCGTATTATTTGTGTTGTATAACATATTTTATGTACGACTATATCTGTTTTTAAGGATGATTTACTTCACTACACCGTACCAGAACATATCGGTGGGTATTGTTTGTGTTTACGTGAGTTTTACGTAAGAAGTTGTTTGGCGCTGCAGGATCGATACGCAGGCTGCGCAACTTCCTGCCCATACCTACTAGGATTTCGCTTGCAGAGACCTTACTCTTTCCCATCCTTGACTACGCCGACTCCTGTTACCCCGATTTAACCGAGTTACAACTCGATTCTCTAGACCGCCTTCAAAATCTTTGCATTCGGTTCGTATTTGGTCTCCGGAAATACGACCACGTTTCCAAATTCCGCAAAAAACTTGAATAGCTTCCTATACGTTTTCGCCGGTATGCTCATATTATGTTGCATTCGTTATACGGTATTTTGTTTGATCCTAAGACCCCTTCCTATCTTAAAGACAATTTCAAATTCCTCAACGAGCATTCCCTCACTCTCCGTTCCTCCAACCTTTTAACCTTAAGTATTCCTTCTCACCGTTCCAACTTCTTCCATTCCTCCTACACTGTCACCGTTATTAACCTATGGAATTCTTTACCTGAAGAAATAAAACGAGCTCAATCGATTTTTATTTTCAAAAAGAAAGTTAAAAATTATTATTTAACTCTGTCACAGGCTAGGTATTAACTCTGTCGATTTATTTATAATATGTGCTTATAAAATATGTATGTATGTATATATGTATGTATGTATGTATGCTTGTATATATTTAAGTATGTATTCTTATTTATTGTCTAATATGTGTATTGTGTATATATATTATTATTTGTGTATGTATATAATAATGTAAGCTGCATATATGTAGGTATAGTATATATATAATAAAATTATTATTCTGGCACTTTTATTTATTTTGCACCACCATGTTATTGACTCATTTATTTTCCTCGTCTTTTCTGGGTTGCCTGGTAGAGATCGCTGCCAGCGATAAGGCCGCCTACTGTACATTGTTATATTGTATTTTTAAGTTTGTAAAATGTATTCTATAAGGTGTACAATAAAGTATTTTTCATTCATTCATTCATTCATTCATTGTTTCCCGGCTCCGGCTCGGTGCGGGTCTGGCATGTTGTACAGAATAATTCACGCTACACCCTGTCAGACTTGCACCGAGCCTGGCCGGGCCAGTCGTCCACGTTACACCGGGCTGTTTCCACGTATTATTTGTGTTGTATAACATGTTTTATGTACGACTATATCTGTGTTTAAGGATAATTCATTTCACTACACCGTACCAGAACAAGCGGTGGGTATTGTTTCCCGGCTCCGGCTCGGTGCGGGTCCGGCATGTTGTACAGAATAATTCACGCTACACCCTGTCAGATTTGAACCGAGCCTGGCCGGGCCAGTCGTCCACGTTACACCGGGCTGTTTCCACGTATTATTTGTGTTGTATAATATGCATTATGTACGACTATATCTGTGTTTAAGGATGATTCACTTCACTACACCGTACCAGAACATATTATCGGTGGGTATTGTTTCCCGGCTCAGGCTCGGTGCGGGTCCGGCATGTTGTACAGAATAATTCACGCTACACCCTGTCAGACTTGCACCGAGCCTGGCCGGGCCAGTCGTCCACGTTACACCGGGCTGTTTCCACGTATTATTTGTGTTGTATAACATGTTTTATGTACGACTATATCTGTGTTTAAGGATAATTCACTTCACTACACCGTACCAGAACATATCGGTGGGTATTATTTCCCGGCTCCGGTTCGGTGCGGGTCCGGCATGTTGTACAGAATAATTCACGCTGCACCCTGTCAGATTTGCACCGAGCCTGGCCGGGCCAGTCGTCCACGTTACACCAGGCTGTTTCCACGTATTATTTGTGTTGTATAACATGTTTTATGTACAACTATATCTGTGTTTAAGGATGATTCACTTCACTACACCGTACCAGAACATATCGGTGGGTATTGTTTCCTGGCTCCGGCTCGGTGCGGGTCCGGCATGTTGTACAGAATAATTCACGCTACACCCTGTCAGATTTGAACCGAGCCTGGCCGGGCCAGTCGTCCACGTTACACCGGGCTGTTTCCACGTTTTATTTGTGTTGTATAACATGTTTTATGTACTACTATATCTGTATAATGTAGATTTTAAAGTATTGAAAATGTTTATCCAAGTAATATTTTTATATTTCTAAATACTTATAAGGCCATATCGTTGTAAAGATGCATGTGGTAAAGAATAATTGACGCTACATCATATGTCGGATTACTACCGAGCCTGGCCGGGCCAGTCGTCCACGTTACACCGGGCTGTTTCCTCGCATTATTAGTGTTGTATAACATGTTTTATGTACGACTATATCTGTGTTAAAGGATGATTCACTTCACTACACCGTACCAGAACATATCGGTGGGTATTGTTTCCCGGCTCCGGCTCGGTACGGGTCCGGCATGTTGTACAGAATAATTCACGCTACACCCTGTCAGATTTGCACCGAGCCTGGCCGGGCCAGTCGTCCACGTTACACCGGGCTGTTTCCTCGTATTATTTGTGTTGTATAACATGCATTATGTATGACTATATCTGTGTTTAAGGATGATTCACTTCACTACACCGTACCAGAACATATCGGTGGGTATTGTTTCCCGGCTCCGGCTCGGTGCGGGTCCGGTATGTTGTACAGAATAATTCACGCTACACCCTGTCAGATTTGCACCGAGCCTGGCCGGGCCAGTCGTCCACGTTACACCGGGCTGTTTCCTCGTATTATTTGTGTTGTATAACATGTTTTATGTACGAATATATCTGTGTTTAGGGATGATTCACTTCACTACACCGTACCAGAACATATCGGTGGGTATTGTTTCCCGGCTCAGGCTCGGTGCGGGTCCGGCATGTTGTACAGAATAATTCACGCTACACCCTGTCAGACTTGCACCGAGCCTGGCCGGGCCAGTCGTCCACGTTACACCGGGCTGTTTCCACGTACTATTTGTGTTGTATAACATGTTTTATGTACGACTATATCTGTTTTTAAGGATGATTCACTTCACTACACCGTACCAGAATATATCGGTGAGTATTGTTTCCCGGCTCCGGCTCGGTGCGGGTCCGGCATGTTGTACAGAATAATTCACGCTACACCCTGTCAGATTTACACCGAGCCTGGCCGGGCCAGTCGTCCACGTTACACCAGGCTGTTTCCTCGTATTATTTGTGTTGTATAACATGTTTTATGTACTACTATATCTGTATAATGTAGATTTTAAAGTATTGAAAATGTTTATCCAAGTAATATTTTTATATTAATTCTAAATACTTACAAGGCAATATCGTTTTATAAAAATAATTTACGGAAAAGTGGCTTGTAGTCGTCCAAATTAGTAAAAAAGGTGTTTGTGATTTATTGATTGTTGAAATTATTTTACATTAGTGTTGTTTATTTATTGTTTAAATCTAAATTATATTAATAATGAATTAATGATTTAGATTTAGACTAAGATTACCTATTATTTGATTGTACTTTCTCCTATGGCTAATGGTATGTGAGTACAATAAATACAATGTTGGTCATATTATTATGATACTAGCTTCCGCCCGCGACTCCGTCCGCGCGGATGTCGGTCTTCGCGTGGATGGTCTCCATTTTGATTAACTCTAACAATGACATCTTATAATTAATATCTATTGGACCCAAATACGGCTAGGCCTATAATAATACGCAACGTGTGTTCGTGGTTCTACAGAACATCTATGGATAAAACTGAAAAATTAAGATTAATTTTTTTCTACGTATTTTTCCAGGATAAAAAGTATCATATTTTACGCCCAGGATAATAAGGTATAATTATACCAAGTTTCATCGAAATCGAACCGTTAGTTTTCACGTGATGTCTTCACATACAGACAGACAGACAGACAGACAAAAAATTATCACATATTTGGGTTTGGTATCGATCCAGTAACACCCTTGCTGCTATTTATTTTTTCAATATTTTCAATGTACAGAATTGACCCTTCTACAGATTTATTATATTATGTATAGATACGAAATTCGTAAAAAAAAGTTTTTCAAACTTACATATTTAAAAATATGAGGAACGGAATAATACGAGACACTTCGAACCATTTTTATGACTTTCTAATAATAACTTCAAACAAATCATACAATATAATATTTCTGAGTTAAAGTTCAATAGACACGTCTAACTTATTAGACCTCTGAATGCGTCAGAAGTTTTATTTATTTTCATTTATTTCAGATAAATGTAATATAATATTAATATTAATGATAATTTAATATTATTATAAATCACAATCTGCTTGAGACATGAATTTTAACCCAATGCACACCTCGGACACTCCATACAAAACGAAGAAGTCCACGAAGAGAGGTTTTAAATAATTTGGAAAATCCAAAAGTGCACGCCTCATAATTTTTTTTTAATAAATATTTATTAATTATTATTTTTGTTTATTTAATAACGATTAAACCACATCGAATCAGACCCTGAAAAATGAAAGGGTTCTATTCCTGAGCATACTCAAGCGTAAGAGAAAAAAAAGACTCGATTACTTAGTAAAGTATTTCGGTCGCTATCGTGTTAACAAGAAAAAGGATCCGCACATACAGACACACGGACGTCCAAGACAGAACTTTTTTAAACTGTTTTTTAACTAGTTTAAATAACAAAAATGACATCAAAAATATCATGAACGTTAAAAATAGTGTTTTTTCTTAATATGTGTGTGTATGTATTATCTTACAAGTGCAATGTATGATACATAAAGACATTTTAAGTTTGAAAAATCAGACGTTTTGCGCGAAGTGACAGTAGTACCCACCTCAACGCTTCGCTTATGAGGCGTGCAATACGTTTCAAAAGAGCAATCGTTCTATAATATTAATACATCTTATAAAGCTGAAGAGTTTATTTGTTTGTTTGAACGCGCTAATCTCAGGAACTACTGGTCAGATTTGAAAAATTATTTCGGTGTTAGATAGCACATTTATAGAGGAAGGTTATAGGCAACATAATAACGCTAAGACCAACAAAACCGGAGTAATGCGGGTAAAACCGCGGAGCACCGCTAGTTCTATTCTATATCTATTGATATAAATCCTACACCGTATCTGGCACGACTATAGATTCCTGTATTCCGTTCGCCCATTTCCTCTTAGCCGATATCATTTTTAGGATTTCCTCATATTGGATGTCTATTTCAAGTCAAGTAGGAACTTGGTATTGTAATGCAATTTTATTTATGTCTGACAGTTCTAAGATTGTTTTAACGCCCACTTTTTTTTCAACGTTGATTAAATTTTAATGTTGCACTTAGTAAAATTGCTACCATAGATTGTTTGGTTTTCTAATAAAGATCCCTGAACAGGATATGAACTAATTACTTACTTAAAAAGGAATAAGTATTTATTTTTCAATTTATCTGTGTATGTTGATACACATCACCACCGCTCGGAACGGTGAACGAAAACCGACATGTCAAAGAATCAAAACCTCGACAACACATGACATCCGCGGACCCGCTCTAGGACAGCATGGTGGATTATAGCCTGTATCCTCATAGGAGGCTCGTGTCCCAGCAGTGGGAACGTATATGGGCTGATGATAATGATATCATAAATCATAATATACCTAAACATTCTACGCTAAGCCTAATAATATTATTATATGCAAAAAAACAAAAAAAAATAAAAATATACCTTCAATAAAGCACTATCCGTGATTGAGGCGATGAAGAAATTAGACAACCATACAATTGCAATCAGAAAGAATCTCGACGACAAGCTGTTCCGATCGAAATTCAAGAACATTCGACTGAAAATATGAGATTATATTTCTATTAATTATAAAATAACTAGCAAACCGGGCGAACTCCGTTTCGCCAACAGAGACACCTTTTCTTTGCTATAAACCTCACGGAGCCCGAGACCGTTAAAACTAATGCAAAACAGTGGAAATCGGTTCTTGCGTTCTGGAGTTATAGCGTCAGGAAGGAAAACTCGACTTATTTTTATATAGTAGATTTTATAATAAAACAAGGGGAATATTCCAAACTCAGTCCAAATTTTTCCCAATTAATCATACCTAATTATAATTTTAATTTTTATAAAATAAAGTAAAATAAATTAACATGTGACATTACGTTACGCTTTCCCCGAAATTCCAGCAATGAAAACCTTAATCTACTACGGAAAAAGCTCTAGATGAAACTGAATGTCTGAATGCAATTTTTCCACATCTCAGTCACTTTTGAACCTCATATATTAATCTGCATTTCACGGTAACGAGATTTCACGTTCCAGTTTTCGTCAAACCCGACGACCTCAACTTTAGTTTCACGGAAATTATTAACGGGTATCTTTTCAAGAGAATTTTCCAAATGGATTTATCAAATAGATTTTCCATCTGCATAATTTCGCTCTTAAAAGGAATGAATTTGCGTCGCGCACGTCGGAATTTAACTTCGCGATTTAAAGGTCGAGATATTTCAATTGGTATCGCAATATTCTTGAATACGATAACTGAGAGCATTTGAAAGCCAATACAGTTCTCTTGTTGAATGGTTTCTACTTGGGCTTTGATGCTCAATAGCAAATCGGTTTGTAAACTTTGTTGAAGTATTATTAATCGACCGAAGAGTCTTATTTCTAAGGTTGGCAAGATAAATAAAGTTATTCACTCAAACTAAAACTTATTGATTCAATTTAGTTTTTGAAGTACTTTTGAATAGTTTTTTTTTATTAAATTATCTGTAATGATGTCATAAAATTTGCAATCTTACTCGTAATGAAAATGCACTGATGTAGCTTTGATGTTGGTCACGTTTTTGGCGATGCATCTCATTAGTATGTCCTCTGAGTTTATACACGATTGGTCTGCGCTGGGGTGACAAAACATCCAGTTGGGTTCCATGGGCAGGCTCACCGCCAGGAAGCGGAGGGAGTCAGCCAGACTTGTAGCATTCTGTCAGTTAAGAAAAGAATTAATCATATCAGAACATTGTAGAAACACTCTTTAAGTCTCGCGTTAGAGGTACCTATACCAATATTTAGGTAATGGTATAAAATATAGCAGTAAAAATATTCGACCACATTTGTATGAAGTTTTTACCAAGTTTATGTTAATTCATAATTGAATAAGAGTTCTAATTACATAGGTACCTAATTTTATCGGTTACGTTTTAAATCATAGACCACCATGTAAACAAACGTCAATCCATCAGCTGTAATAATTTAATAACGTCTCATCATATCAAAATAAAATCGTAGCCACGCGTACAATAAACTCAAACAAAGGTAAACAGAAAGCACATGACCACATTTCATTGACATAACACCCTTACCGTTAATAAACACCTGATATAAACAAGTTCAGACGACGTCATAAGCTCGTGTTGAACACTTTCCCTTACAACTGTTAGAACTAAATGGGAAAACAATTTCAATGTCGACAGCCGTGCAGCCTTGTTAGGGAATGTGTTCCAGGCTGTCTTTGAGTATAGGAAATTCATTGAGTTAAAGTTGCAGGAGATATTCAATGCTTGCGTAAATTGTTTGGAATTCTACATTCTGATTGCAGACATGTGAACCATGTCAAACTATTAGACATGCGGGTTAAGGGCTTGGTCTAGTAGTGCAAACAAATGCATCCTGTCATCCTATATGTAAATAATACAAATGTACTCAGGGAAAGTTGCTCCACTTAATTTTTAAAAATTAAATCATTCGTATGCATAATTTAATATTCGTAATAAGTACCAAAAATGACAATTTGAAACAATTTTCGTGAAAATTACACCGGGTGATTTTTTTTTATCAGTACACAAAATTTGCGAATACTTTCTATTGATATCTTCAACTTCATGTTTATATAACTGATCAACTTTTACAAAGACATTTGGACGAAATATAAAAAAAATAAGCTTTCCATACAAAATGCAGAACTCTATACATTTTTTCGACCTAAGTTTCTTAGTGAAAGTTGTTCAGTTTAACTAATAAAACGAATAAACAAATTTTGTATATAATAAAAAAAATGTAATGTTTGTGTTAAATGAAAACAAAAGATATTTATTTCTGACTAGCTTCCGCCCGCGACTCCGTCCGCGCGGATGTGTGGATGTGTGATATATAGATTTATATTGATAAACCTAATAAATCTTTTGCTAGCATTCTGATGCTTTATCGGTTGCACTGGATTTATCTCTTTTTTTTCAATCGCTTGAATGATATAGGATGGGTCCTTGATGGGCATCGAATGCTGAAGTCTCGAATCAATCAATTCTGACAGTAGGCAATTTATGTAAAATCTTGATAATGGTCCATCATTTTATTTTGCCTAAACGTTACATACTTTTTTATATATTCTATTTTTAACGAATGATTCACTCCAGTCCAAACAGCAAATAAGCAGACTTCTGCTTCTGCAACGTTTAGTTGTCCCTGAATTTAGAAAAAATAGTCATGATTCTTATCTATGACAAAAGTGTTATTTTTTGCATTGTATTTCAAATATTTAATTTTTTTTAACCGTATCTTCCGCATGAATGCGGACAGAATTTGATTTGAATGCGGAAGACATGAATGTCTTTTGCCGGAATTAGACATTTAACTTCTACTAGTCCCATTTTCCCTTTTTGATATGGGAGTGTATAAAGTAAATTTTTTAGATATTTCTCGTTATACTTTTAAAAAGTTATTATTGTCATTTTGCTCATTAGGTAAAGTAATTTCGATATCAGTTTTAAGTTTTTTGATACCTGCAATAATAACGTCATAATCGCCTGCACATATACTTATCGATTACAACCTGTATACAATCCACCATCCACATTCATAATGTTTTCCTGTCCTCCTCTCCTTTACGCTGTTCACCGATACATTTGAAATGAGTAAATCTGCTACCACTGAAGGATGTTTCATTGTGATCAGCAAATTTTCACCACTGTTGTCGATTATTTGTTTTTCATTTTTAATCAGCAATTGGGAATCATCAGTTTTGTTTTTTGCAGATTGGTGATGTACCCTAACAATACGTCGAAAAGGGAAAGCATCAACGAATTATCGTTTTCGTCCTCTTTTTTTATTCTTCGCGTCTCTGTTACTTCTGTTTGTTTAGTTCTCAACACCCACTGAATTTTCTATGTTATTGTGATCTTCCATTACATCTGAGTTTTGATGATGTAATGATAATCCATTCGTTTTAATATTGGTACTTAGAGTTGGTAGACTAAACTAGAAATGGCGGACTAAATTTGTCAGCGCGTCTGTAAGATCAGAATATAAAACCAACATCCTGTATTTAAGTTACAAAATTAATAATCAAACAACATGCCGCTACGTTGAAAATGACTAGAAGAAAAAATTAAAACACCTCGGATCAATTTTGGAGTAAACAAATCATTTTCCCCGTATGGGGATTTCCCCGGATGAACTTGGGAAGTTCAAGTTCTCAATACAAGTTTATATTATATTTCGTATTTCTCAAACGAAAAATAAACATTTTTGGAACTTCAAAAAAATTATATTATAAGAAAATTTATGAGTATACTTTAGTTTTAAAGAAATATACATCCCTTTACTGACACCCCGTAAAATAAAGAAATTGTTGCCAATCACCTTTGCAATCTATTTGGTTTCATTAACTTTATGTTCGAAGATAATTTTTTTTCTAGTAGTTACACGCGTATTTTTTTCGTTTATTTTCCATATCGAAATCAAATGTTTAAAAATACGAATATTTGCACAAAACTAAGATAAAAATAATCAATTAACAAAAATATTAAATTTAATGAAGTAGAGCAACTTGCACTTCGGTATGAAGGAAAATCGAGCGTAGAGCACACGTCAGAACGCTCCGGCCCAAGGAGCGCGACTAAAGAAATTCGCTAGGATTTTTCCTAATTATTTTAAATATTTTTTTAATATTTAAGGAATTATCAAAATTCAAAAAAAAATTTTTTTAAAGGATTAATACTCATTGGTCTTCAACCAACTCGAATAAATTAATGGAAAAAATAACTTTTAGCAGTATTTATCAATAGATTTTGTAAGGCAAAAAATGGGAAATTTAATGAATTTATAACGTTCTAATTAAGAAAATCATAAGTTTTTCGGCAATTGTGTTCAGCAGTTTTTAATAACGACTATATAAGGATAATAATGCGCTGATCAGATTGTGTAAATTGTAATCGGTTGCAACGTAGTGAGTGCACAAACTTAGCTCGAAATGTCTTTGGGGGAAATAGACTTATCTTGAAGGCCTGATTAAGGTAACATAAAGTAACTTTATAAATGTGAAAAAATTCACGCGCATTGCGTATATAACACTAATTGATAAACAAGAAAAAAAAATTCAGTTTATCATTTCATTAGCCGGGAAAAAATTGTCAAATAACTTGTTGAAAACGCAATTTTGCTAGACTGCAGCCTTAAAGGGATCATTGATAATATACGGATGGCAGCACTTCAATTTCAATTTTAATTTTAATCTCAGGGTTAATGTCATGATTAGAATAAAATCATGATCGATTATTATAGACAAGATGGAAAATGGCTTCTATTGTTTTTGATTGGCATTGATACAAATTATTGCATGAAATTTTAATTAAAAAATATAATATAATGGTCCAAGTACTGAAATTCTTTGATAGTTATTTTAAGTGGTCTTCCTATTTCTACAACATTCTAAAACCCTTTTGAGACAAAAAACGAGAACACATAAAGCAACCCTACACAAAGATACTTCATTCAAAATCAAGCAACCTATAAGTAGTCACTGAAAGAGCATTATAACATAATTTATACTACACTAATAAACCAGCATTCAAATTATAAAGTTCACACAAGCGTAATTATGAATGTTAATAGGCCCCGTGTTTACATTTGCAGGTATTCATTAAAATCATCTTCAATTCAAATGATATTTTCATTGAAAGGAAGCGAAAATGAAATATAATTACATGAAAACATTTTCAATGAGATTCAATGCCAGTGTCAGGGGTGAACGTAGTGGCGCTGCGTTGCTTTCAAACAGTATTATGTTTATTATTTTGTTCATGTATTTGTATATTTTGTATACAAAATACGAGAACCTTGAATGCACGATGTTTAATTAACGGCCGGTACGAAATCTTTAATGAGATAAATGTGAAAAGTAAATGTTAAAGGTGACCTTTTGTGTACATTATAATCATTGGAATAGTGATTTCCTGTCGCGGATTTACCGTGGGTTATATGTTTACGAATATATTATTTAAGTAGCCATGCTAACTGTTTTGAATATGTCAGGAAATAATTAACTATTTTCTAAAGTATATATGAAAATAAAACAATATAAGCACATGGAAACTTTAAAATGATTTAAAAAAATGCAACAGGTTCGCCAACGTAATGTTCATTGCTAATCCGTGTCTAGTGTAATTATTCCCTCGCCGCTCAATTTATGAAACATCAAAGAAAAGAGACATGGAAATAGCAAGGTAACTCGTGTAACGCGGAGCAATTTAAACTAAATACCTTTGAAATATAAGGGCAATTCAACCACGTGTGTTGTTCAAATGCAAAATGCTTTAAGATGTTAAATAAGGTTAACGAAGTTCCGTAATGAAGATGGAATTCGAAAGCGGATTCTGTTTCCTTTTTATGATTATGCTCTTTATAAATAATAATATAATTAATAACCCCATTAACAATATATTTAATTATTATTTATAAGGAGCGTGGAATTCCGATTCTTGTTGGATATTTATTCCTGATTTTGATTTTGGCATTTGTATATTTAATACTACTACTACTACGGTTTAATCAAGGTAATCAAGGTAACTTTCAATGGATATTTTCCTTCAACTGCAAATGTTTCTGTGTTTGATTTTTATGTCTAGTTTCTAATTAATATCTTAAGCCAAGTTACGTCTATCATTGCTTTTTATTCATTAACCTTTTACATTCCGTAGTAGTCCTTTAGAAAGACCTATTAAGGTAAAAAATATTCAAACTTCTATCAAGGCCTACAAACTTTCATTTTCTTACATTATGTATAACGAAGTAGTATAGAATACTGAAAGAATAGAATAAATTCGATTGCTCTGGCGGGTCAAGAGTGGCTGAATTGGTCAGGCATCCGCCCCGGAATGGCGCGAAAGGATGCGGGTTCGAGTCCCGCCTCGTGATCGAATTTTTTCTATTCTTTATAAATTTATATTTATAAAGCATTTGAATGCCATAAAACAATAAATATCAATTTCAACGAAAAAGGTCGTGCTCCATCGTTACAATATTGTATTCACTGAAAAAGTGTTTCATATTGGTTGAGATGGTTGTTAATCATCCCAATTGATGGCGCGCGGTGTGTCCCTTTGACACATAAAAAAAAAACTAAAGGAATAGAATAAATTCGATTGCTCTGGCGGGTCACGAGTGGCTGAATTGGTCAGGCATCCGCCCCGGAATGGCGCGAAAGGATGCGGGTTCGAGTCCCGCCTCGTGATAGAATTTTTTCTATTCTTTATAAATTTATAAATTTCTATAGTATAGAATACTTACAATAAGAGCCCAAAACGCAGTTTGCAAAAGAATACCAAACGTCACACCTCTAAGCAACGGATTCAAGGTTTCATTAGTATCCAGTTTTCTAGTATACTGCTTTATGAAGAAATCCATAAACATATAGGCCATGCCTATTGTTACCGCGCTCAGTATGAATTCCACGAGCGTCACTGCAATGAGATTTTATCTAAGTTGTATATGAATTATAAATGTGAAATAGTATGACATTAGATACTTCTGCCAAGTTCTTATAACATTCTTATCATACCATATGGTTTGTGGACAAGCATTTAACGAAATATCAATATGTTAAAAAAATAAAACTAAATTTGCCACTCAAAATATCACGGTTACTCTCTTCGTTTTGATATTGAATAGATGAAAAACTAATAAGATCTCTAGATTTCACTTAAAATGTTGTCATTTTCACAAAACCTTGCGTTAGTGAATAATGAGATACATTATTTGTAGATACACTGTGAAGTGAAAAATGTAGTGAGCAAACCCGTGCCAAAAATATACCAAAATATAATACATATATATCTATATCGATTCAATCAGAAATAGAAATAAAAAAAATATATACCAATTAATAAATAACAACGTTGGTTAAAAATAACAAATATCTCTGAAAAACAGACAGAAAAATAAACGCATATATTTTTAAACTAATGAATAAAAATATTCGTTAGTTTTGCACTTGTTCCCATAAAATGAGTTTTGTATATTTTAAGAACGTTGTTTGCAATAAAATTCTCGAAGAAAATAATTCATATACCAGCAAGCCCAATTAATATAAAATTCAGCCTTATATCGAAATGTCTTCTTTCATCCTTAAATGTCTCATTGGTTTTCTTCATTATCTTCTAATATTGATATATCCCGCTTTCCTCTATTAATCTTACTTCCTCAATAGCACAGCTTACTTGTTCCGGGAACTGCACTGACGATCCAACCATAATTTCCTTTCAATCGGAAGATTGAAACAGATCGATTTATATCTCATTTACCAAGTAAATTACTTCCGTAATTGAAAATGACGACACGACAGCCAATATGAGTTTGGTCATAGATTAATTGTAAAATTCGAACTTTCAATGAAATTGTAAGGAAACATTCCAAGAAGTTATGAAAATAATGTTAACATTCGCAATGTCTATGATGACTTGTATTTCAATGAAAAGCGACTCTTGTCTAAAGTTGTTATTATTTCAAACTTCTCAGACTCGAAGTGCACTATAAATTCTTCTGAATGAAATCTTGCATTTGAGTGCAGAATTCTTGATAGAACTTCTGAAATACCGTTTACATTGTAGCGCTCTTTTAAAATGTGCAAATACACAACGTATTTATTACGTCATCTTTATCCGGTTATCTTTTTTTTAGCATTTCAATAACTTACAATTATTTTCAATAAACAAAATGCATTAAGAAGAGTCTCCAAAGAGTATTTAGTGCGAAGAATATATTTAATTTAAAATTACATAAAATTATTAAGTAAATCTTCCATAAATTGCACTTCGAAATATCGAATTTCCAATATACTAAAGTACCGATTAATTGCTGTGCAATATCAATTTCGTTCCCCAAAACGTATCGAGTTTTGGCCGAGTAAATACAAGTGAGGGAAATTCTGAGCACATAAGCCGGATTACATACCAATCTGTTGTTGAAATGAATGATGCCTACAATTCCATCGAAATTTAACTTCATATTTTATCAGTGCTGCTCGTAAAGAAACTGTTTTAAATAGCCTTCATTTCCTTATAAAATTAATTATAAAATCATCTAGTTTACTCGGAAATACATAAATTAAGCCCCAGGATAAAAATAGCAGAAGGCGATCTTCAAAGGGATTTTTCCAGGCAACCACAAAGCGTAGGAAATTCTCTTTACGTAATAAATAATTTACTGCAAGTTAATGCTGTAAAGAGAACAACTGAATAAATAAAAGAGTAAGTTCATTACGTAATGCATCCGATAATAAACAATGAGCTCTCGATATTCTGCATAAAGCGTAAATGCAGGACAAAAAAGAGATAATCATTTAACGTTTTGTATGAAGCTGATGAAGATTGCAAAAAGTGAGTTAACCTTTGAACAGCAATCCAATTACTAGCGGTGCGTTGAAAAACGTGCGGTGCGCTGTGTTCTTTTTTAATGCACTTTGGTATTTAAAACGTGTGGGAATTGACGTCGTTTGTGAATATTTGAAACATGAAAATATATTTATCAATTACTTCGTCTTGATTATAGCCAGTATGTTCTTTCTCAATATTCCCAAGTTGTTTTCTCGTACACTTGACCTCATCCAGCTACCGGTAGCATAAAATAAATTAATTGACCGTAACCTTTTTTATAATGAAAATACACGAAAGGACGAAGAGGACATTCGCACGGAAAATTAAAAACAATCTTTCTCCTGACGTTTTAACAGGCGATGTTCAAGATATAGTTACATGTTTATTATTATAGACTACCTAGCCATTATTACACTATGTAATTTTAATTTCACCATTTATAGACCACTAGAGGTCCACCCCGACTTCGCCCGTGGTACATATTTCGCAATAAAAGGTAGCCTATGTCCTTTCTCGGGTATCAAAATATCTCCATACCAAATTTCATGCAAATTGGTTCCGTAGTTTAGGCGTGATTGAGTAACAGACAGACAGACAGAGTTACTTTCGCATTTATAATATTAGTATGGATTAAAGTTTAAACCATTAAAGATAAGGATCTTGAGTTATGTTATTTACTTCAAAATGAGCTCGTGTGCTGAGCACACGTGACAGAAGCGCAACTTCTTTGGCAAGATTCAAAGCCTTAATAATTGCCATGACGAAACTTGAAATGTTATTCTCAACGCGCCTAAAGAAGTTTCACTTCAATATTTGATTTTTAATATCATAATAAAATATTGGCGTAGGGATGTGACGACCCCATCGCCCACGAATGGGATATCTAAGTAACAATAGCTGATATCCCAAGCGTGCAATCAGTCGTGCGTATAGGGCGAGGTGACGAGGAATTTCGCCCTAACCAAGGGAGGTTCCTGCCCTCACCTTCCTTTCGCCTTTATGGCTTATCTCAGTGATCAATTATGAGGTTCAGGTTCCCCCACCTCTAGTTTGCATTATATGAGCAGTCAGAGTTGCCTTACTTCACCCTTAGCTGTTAAGTTGGTGTTGTTCCTTGTTGCTAGTTCTGGGAACTTATTTGGGAGCGGACCTACTGAATTGACGAGTCCCCGTGATCTACCCAAGGCTGCTACAATGCAGTTATGGATAGGCTGCTGTTTTCAAAACAAATTAAAAACCTCTAAATTGCGTCTACACGTTAGACCTTTGTTGCCACATGTGGCTAGCACACAATTTTCAAGTTTATGTATTTCATCTTATGTATATATTACGCATATCAGGTAGGTATATAATTATTATGAACTAAAAATTCTAAAAATGCCACTATTAAAATTTTTACGTACTGTTTTCGACAACCACTCGTGAAAAGACATCGAAATTAAAGATGGAGGAGGAACAGGCGTAAGCCAGATACACAAATTTTTTAATGCTGTCCCATCGGAAATGTGCCTCCGGGTTATATTCCTTAAAAAATATTGAATTTTAATTAACGTATACATATAATAATATTAAACATAAAGTTCATTTTATCGATTATACTATAAATTATTCTGAAAATCCTAATTCTATTTTAATACAATAAAACATACATGAATTACACGAGTATTATACGTATTATAGAAATGGAAGTCTCCTTTACTTACATTTTTATCACTCAAAGACGTAGACGTACTAGTGGTCAGGTCTATAATATTCTGCCGCATAGCTCGCGTTGCTTTCAGTACTATTAATGAAAGAAGTAATTGCTTTATTGATCAGTTTAAGTTCATTAGTATATGGAGTGTGTTTAATATATTAATTATGGTCCCGGTTCACCGTGAGATTAACTTCACGTAATTAGATTAAAATTCTCATTAAAATTTTCAACGCCAATATGCATAATAAGTTTAATAAAGCTATCGATTGCACAATTCAAAAAAGTATTAGAAAACTTACAATAGAGTCGTAAATATTTGCTATTTGATACTTTTTATATTTAATAATTCAAAGTTTCATTTCCTTGACCAAATTTCTCTTTTCTTTTCCTAATGAAGTGTTCCAGTTGATCCTTTTGTTTTAGGTTATTTTTCTGTCAATAATGATAGATATACTCCTATCATAATCACAATCATAATAATGTCAACTGAAAAAAGAATGCTACATAATATAAAACCTCTGTACAAGAACAATGTTATTATATATTATGTTGATTTTTTTTTATATAAAGATAGATATAGGTACTATTCTAACGATTCTAACCAAACATCTAAAACACTGAATGGTAACAGTTTAGGAAACAAATAAATTCCGCTTCTTGTACTGTATATTGAACCCAATTTTAATAAATTCTAAAACAATTTCTGTTAAATAATGTTTTTAGTTTGGTCCCAATTAATTCGTAATTCCTGAATGTATTATTTTTTAATTCGAGTCTCCCGATTTGACCCGTGACGAGCATGAACTAATATACCTGAAATAAAACCCTAGCACATATAGGTCAGAAAAGTCAGTTTGTTAGCATGAAGTAGAATAGATTATGACGCTCTGAATTTTTCAGAACTCAAGTGAAACGTTACTCGCAACCCTGCAGATAGTTATTAATTTTCGCTTCAAGGACGCTTCAAGCTCATATTATGAGAGCTTTTCAAGAACTTTAATGGACTTAAGTTTTCTAATTACCTTTATTTCTACAACGGAAACTAGTTAGCGGTGCATCTAATTACGTTATATTCGTTACTTTGTGGAAATGTCGTCCTTCGTGTTATTTTTTAACATTATTATAAGTAGTGAAGTATATATATTACAAAGTACAGCGTTTTGCATTGTATGTATTTTTTTAATTCAGAAACGTTTGTGCTGTAATAATATTTTACGGTACGGTTATGCGACTTTTACGAATCAAATTAAGTACAACTACTTATTAACAATCGTCTCAAATACAGATACTCATAATATAACGATACTTATTATTTTCTATAACTGAATTCAGTCCATAATATTATGATCACTATATTATAATAAACATTAGCACAAAATAAAATCCAAAGTATTTTATATACCGAACAAAAACACACTTCTACAGTATGATAAATGTAACGATATGGAATCTCATTAAATGTTCACATTTAAAAGCATTCATAAAAGTTTCAAGTACTTTTTGCATTCAGAGTACATTTTCCTCCTTTATTTATAACAAATGAAATTCTGTAGATGTTCAACGAAATGCATTTATAACTTAATATTATTTTTAAATAGTTTTTGATTTAGATTATTCCTTATAGAGGATTCTTTCATCTTCTTCCCCACGTCCTTTTTTTACACCGATTCCTTTAAAAAAGGCTGTTGCAGACTTGTAAGGCCTTTGCAAATGTATAAGAGCGATGATAGTCACTTACCTCCACGCGACCGTCCCGGTTCTTTGCCAAGAATATTGCAATAAACAGTTTATCGTATTTATTTGTTATTTGGATATATTCTCCTTTACTATAGTCTTCATTCTTTCTGTAAAATTAGGTATAATATGGATCTATAATTCAATCAACATAACGCTGAAGCTTACAGACTGTTTCACCGCTGAAAAGTTCACACGGTTGTGATTAGTCAACAATGTGAACTTTTATGCGTGTCTAACCGTCTGTATTTCGCACCGTGGGTCTCGCATGGCTGATCAACTACTCCATACAAAAAACCATGCCTGCTAATATAATCACCTACAGATTTTCCAAGATAATAGGGGATGATGATCGGAGTCCTAAATAAAGAAACGTTAAGCAGTAGGTGGGTACGTAGCGACGCCATCATACTTAGCCTGTGTAATGTGTATTGGTAAAGTTTTGATGGAGTTGTTCGTTCCTCTACTGCACAATCATCATTGGCTGTAAGAAGATCGTGGAAGAAACCATTAGGTACATCATACTACCATTAAAACATATTAGCTTTGAAATACTGTGATTAAGATTAAGCTAATTGAGTTGGATGTTTTTAATGTATTGTTGTATCTTACAGGGATTTGTAAGAATTGTATTCTGTAAGATAACTTAGTGAGGATAAGATTTTTTAAATAAGAGTTATATTATTTCAACAAACTTAAACTTGTATAAGTGACAAAAATGCATAAATTTAACAAAATACCATATAAGCGTTGAATTACGTATCTTTCTTTTTTATCTCATCTTTTAAACCTTCCCTAACGATTTATATAATCAGCTAAGTTAGTTCCGCCATTCCCGAGTTTAAGCAAGACTATAGTGAATAGCAATTGATATTATTTATATATAGAAGATATATTGAGATTACTTATCTATTTCTTTGTGCTGTGTTATAAATAATATAGATAGGGCATTTAATCAACCTTTTTATGCTACTTTTAACAGGCAGATGATTTAACGTCCGAAAGGTTAATCACGGATAATATGATTGACCGACGTGAGTATCTTTGTAAGTTTTGAAGTGAAACTTCTCTAGGCGTGTTGAGAGTAAAATTTCAAGGTCGTATCATGGCAATACCGTGACGTCATGGAGTAAGGCGACAATTTTGGTATCTTTGAATATTGCCAAAGAAGTTTCACTTCTGAGACGTGTGCTCGGCACACGCCATGGGTCCCGTATGACTGACCAATGTAATTGAAATTTTCACCTCGGGTATACAATTTTTTACACGGCTTACTTAGTGTTGTAGTTTACTTTTTACCATTCTACAATTAAACTTCATAAACAGTATTTTATCACTTTTTAGTTTTAAGGATTATTATAAAAATATCAAATTTATGCTAAAGTTGTTTATATGTTTATTATTTATGTACATAATATATGATTATAATATGACTTACGTATTTGAGATTAAGCAAATTGTTGTTTTGAATCTCTTGTATATACCTGTAGCATGGGTGATACTCATCTGCAATATTTATAAGAATTGTATTTTTCCAAGACAGTTGAAAAATTATCATCCCTGACGCTACAATTTAAAGACATAAAGCAATCTGTACAGAGATACAGCACGTGTGTACCGTGAGTATCTTTGTACAGTTTGTCACTGTCTATCCGTCGCACCGTGGGACCGATGGAACCGATGTGAGTGAAACTTTTACTTCGAATGGAATTGGCAACAAATCATCATCATTTAACCACATTGGACACGGGCGTCCTATGAGGTTAGGTAATAAAAAACATGTTTATTGCAGACTAAAATTTATTTCAATAATTTATCGCTATTCAAATTATTTATTATAATATTCGTTTACAAAACGGCGTCGTCAATTTACAAATTCTCGCCTATGGATGCTGTAAAGAGACAATTTCTAAAAGAAGATAAACTCCATATTTCTGTGTAGATTTTAAACATTACTAACATATCCAAACCAAGAATTTCTCACTCTCATAGTACAAAACAAGCATTTGTAAACTGACGATACTGTTTCTAAACGGCAGAAATAATAATACAGTGCATTGTGTGCTTAAATAAAATTATATTACATAATATATTATATATTTGGTGTGAAAAATTGTATGATTGTGAAAAAAAATATTTTTATTTAA
This sequence comes from Colias eurytheme, assembly GCF_061535395.1. Classification (NCBI taxonomy): domain Eukaryota; kingdom Metazoa; phylum Arthropoda; class Insecta; order Lepidoptera; family Pieridae; genus Colias; species Colias eurytheme. The sequence continues at coordinate 4,887,558 of NC_142980.1, forward strand.
CCATTATAATTAAAAATTTTCAGGATTATTTTTCCGACTCAAATATCGACCAATAGAATTGCACCATTCGACGTCACGTGGTACAACCTACATGGTATTATACTGATAATTTTTTGAAAATTTTCTCTGGTCGTTGACGTCAAACTGACAGGTTGAATTCAATTGTGAAATTATTGGCCGACATTTGGGACGGAAAAATAATCGCCCGAATACCACACGAGCTTCAAAATTATCTGGCATTTCCCTCAAGGTTCCCTGCAAACAGATAAAGTCGTCAAGTTTTTCAGGAAAAATCACTCGCGCTTCGCGCTCGTGATTTTTTAACCTTAACTGAAAACTTGACTCCTTCATTTGTTTGCAACGAACCTATCGGAAAATACCCGATAATTTTGAAGCTCTTGTGGTATTATAAGTGAATATTTTCATTTAGCCTTCAATTTTTTCATAATCTTTTCTATAATATAAAAATGAATCGCAAAATGTGTTGGTAAGCGCATAACTCGAGAACGGGTGGACCGATTTCGATAATTCTTTTTTATTATATTCCTTGAAGTACCAGGATGGTTGTTATGTAGAGAAAACATAAATATGTACCACGGGCGAAGCCGGGGCGGACCGCTAGTATTTCATGAAAAGTACTTACTTCGGAAAACAAACACTTTTATTTATAAACCTGTTTGGTCATAATAACTTAATATTATTAAAAAAAAACTTTTTATTGTGTTCAATATAAAGATAGAAGAAAGACATCCCTGTATTTAAGTCTATGAACATGAGCACTTTCCCAAAAAATAATTTAGATGATTACGCATTCATTACGCAACTTCTGATCATTCATTCAATTCGCTAAAATATTATACTATTTTTATTCAAATTAAGTCAGAAACGTGGAATGAATTCAGCGGAAAACGGCCGCGCTCCAGATATTAGTCCAATAATTGGCTCTTCAGCAGGTAAGACGCCATTTTCACTTTCAATTCTATATTTTTGCATGATGCCCACTAACACTATGAAAATAAATGATTTTGCTAAGGAATCGCCGGGACAACGTCTTCGACCTGTAAAATATAAACTACAATAAATAATAATATAGATGATAAGATTACACAAAGAATATCCCTTGTTTTTCATTTAGTAAAATTAAAAAAAACACACTGTCTAATTCTCTAGAACTACTCAAAAACTAAATTTCAATAAAGAATCAGAAAAATTTTAAAATCTCTTTGCTGAAAAGGGTAATAAGTAATAACTGACTTCGTCTACAGAGCGACTTCGATTTTTACAACTCAAAAATAAGGTGCAAAAGACATGTTTCTACATTATTCGTAAATTTTATTTTAGGAACATCCGTTTCCGCAGTTACTATAAAAAATCCTATCATCAGTTATCGAACTCATAACCAATCATTAAACATTTATCAAAGTTAATAAGTACAAAATCTTACCCAGACCAAATCCATAAAAGTGTTCAGTATTGACCAATTTCCCACTAGAATCCAAAAACCTTTCTGGATTGAATTTATTAGGTTCGTCCCATAAATCAGGACTTAAATGAACGTCCCCAATTGACAATAATACTGTAGTATTCTTCGGTAATACGTAATCTTCAATAGTTGTTTCTTCGAGAACACGTCTCGGACCAGCAAGAGGCGCTATAGTATAGAACCTTTGGACTTCTAGTAAAAACGCCATTGTGTATAGTAATCTGTAAATTGTGATCTTAATTAGAGCATTTAGAAGAATTTGAAAGTCATAATACTCTAGACATTTTTTTCGACTTAAATTTTCAGCTTACACCATGATTTTAAACCAAATTGCACTTCCATTGTTCATTACGAACATAAGAACCTAATAACCAAAAACGGGCCTTTCAATTGTCTTCCGTTTCAAACACTTTTGACAACTGGAATCGTTAAAATAGCTTAAAATAGAATCCGACTTCAATGGATGAAACACTATAAAAAGAGATTTTCGCTTCGGAATAAATTGCTACTCCATCGAAAAAGCTCCTGGCCGCTACATTCTTTCATAAAACACATTCAGCGGCTTCTATTCAAGTAGTTTTTTGAAAAGGTCACTTTTCGAAACTGAGTACTTGCTGAAAAAAGCAAGTCAAACATCGTATTAATTCAAAAAGCATAGACTATTCAGCGGATTTCGGGTCTTAAATATAATAAAAGATAAAGGTTACAAATAAAGGTTTTTACACGCAACTAGTATAATACAATAATAAGTGCAGTCACTGTTTTGAATACTTTAGTTAAATAATAAACTACATTTGAGTACTTCATTGGCTTTAACACAAATAGATGAACCAATTTACTGTCTCAATCATTTAAAATCAACCTAACTTAACCATTTCACTGATTTTAATCCTAACTGTTTCAAGTACTAAATGTCTGCTAATAAGAAAGACATACATTCCTTTAGCATCTTCATAATGCACCTCTAAATCCCTAACCTCCAAACTATCACCAATTTCAGTTTTATAAGAGTTAAATATAAAAAATTACCTGTTACTATCATTCCAACTCGGTGTATCCTCCCCTATAACACTATGTATTTCGTCATACACTTTCTCTTGTATATGTTTATGTCTAATAAGGCTGAGAATCGCGAATTCCAGCACATTACTTGTAGTTTGCGCGCCCGCGATCAAAATGTCGAGACAAATGGCCTTTAATTGTTCCTCTGGAAGCAATTGTTTTAAATTGAGGCCAATAGTAGCAAATGTTGGCAAATGCTTCGGTTCCAGTTCGAATTGTTTGTGCATGGAGCGAGATAAAGTTGGGACAAGTTTTCTTTGAAGCATTTGTTTGAGTTAAGTTGTCTTTAGGCTTATTTTTAGACTACAATGTACAAATACTAAACGGAAAAGGGCAAGCATGTAAGAAAATAATTGGAATGAACTCATTCAAATGGAGTTTACTTTAATAAACATATCTAAGAATATATTCACACATCAATTGAAATGTAAGCTATTAAATAAAATGATTGGTAAGAGTGGGTAGTGAGGAGTAGGACGAAATGTAGGAAGTCTTTGAAGTGGGAAACACAATCAAAAGCAAAATACGAGGTAAAATATCATGGAATATCACTTAAAAAGAGTATGTATACTTGATCTAAAAATAACCTGTACCTCTTCTATAACAGACTTACCGTGAAAGCTCACATTATTTTCCTTCATCTCTTCAAGAAAACTATAAATAAAATCGCTTCCTGGAACTAATCCGTTTTTGTGCTTGTTAACCGTTTCCTTTAAAATAGTAAAAAATAACCAGTATCATTTTTTTATCAATCATTAAAAACTAAAAATACTAGGCATTTATTAATTTACGACTTATCTTATATATAAAAATGAATCGCAAAATGTGTTGGTAAGCGCATAACTCGAGAACGGCTGAACCGATTTCGATAATTCTTTTTTTATTATATTCCTTGAAGTACGAGGATGGTTTTTATGTAGAGAAAACGTAAATATGTACCACGGGCGAAGCCGGGGCGGACCGCTAGTAGCGTATAAATTAACATTTTTTTAATCTATTAAAAAAAATCAACAACGTAAAGCATATTTTTTGTGAAGTTTGATAAAAATAGAAGTAAAGCAGTCAATGCATTGTTGCCTTGAAAATAATTTACAATAAAGGTGTTTAAAGGTAGTTGTAAAAATATTTCACATATTTCTTGCATTGAAAATTAAGTAAGTGAACTTAATTAAGAATAATATACTTACTTCGATAATATCAGATATTTGCTGGTTCAAGTTTTTGATGAGCGTGTATCCACTTAGTTTGGGAAAAATAAATCTAATCCAAGGCCATTGATTCAACCAACCGCCCGCGATTGTAAATGCCTTGGATCTCTTACTGAATAAATCTATAACGTATTGCAAACGATCTTCTGTTATTCTTTCGCCTGAAACAAAATGTGTATAAAGCCGGCTACTCACGTACCTGCAGACGGGGCAATATTGGGGCACCTTGATGACTTAATTGTAATGTGTATAGGCAAGCAGGGGCAATTTAGAGAACAACTGAAATTGTTCCGACCGCCGCGCAACCGAGATTGTTCATATTATATTGCCCCTGCGGTGGGTACGTGAGTTGCCGGTTGAAGGAAATTAGGTAGGTATACTCTAGAGTCTAGACGTTTTGGCTTTTTAAACCAATCTGAATGCTATAATCAAATATAACGCACAAAAGCGACTAAGGAAAACTAATGATTTCAAGAATATAATCATAAAATTCTAAAATTAAATAACTGGATTTTTATAATCAAACAACAAAAAACACAAGATGAACGCAAATTATTAGTCTACTTTCATTTAAATCAAAATATCACTTTATTTGACAAAAAGACAAATTCGTCATTTAATATTATAAATGCTTCAGTAAAATATCTCATGCACATATATATGATATATATGGGTATAAACGCGAAAAATTGTACCGTTACATTCATGACATCATAACAAACGTTACATACATGACTGAATGTTACTTACATGACCATTATAAAGCTTAGTACATATATCAGTTATCTTTTCTTCCTAGCATTAAAAAGTTAACGTCGACACGGTGTCTTACACTCACACGACAGGAAAAAATGGAGATATAGGTAGGTAAAACCAATTCATATCATAAAATAATGAATTAAAACAAAAAGATGCATAAATCAAAATTGTATTGAAAAAAATTGATATTTTTTCCGCTTTTTATTCCTTTCTGCATTTTTCGTTTGTAGTTCTTTATATTTCTCGGGATTTTGAACTTGTAACTTCTCTCGATATTTTTTTTGCCTTTCGGCATTCGTCAACGCCATCTGTAATTTAAAACATATTAAGGTAATGGAAAACTATAGATAAAGACCAATCCAATGATATCTTGCACATCAAAATCCGTTCAGCCGTTTAGATTTGAAAATATTATCGTCCTTTTTTCGCGCAATTTTTTAATAGACCTATGTGTTCTAAGCCTAACAATATGTCATGACTGTAACGTAACACATTTCGTTACACATCGTTACAATCATGACAAAAAATGCGGGCGACATAACCTTAAATTAAAATTACTACTCGATTGTGAATGCTAAGAACAACGAAGTAGTCTGATTGTTTAGTTTTATAGTAAACCTACGTAAAGATTTATAATAATAAGACAGAATATATATACTTACCTCGCAATCCAACACTTTAAATACCCTTTTTTCGAGCGACAAATCTCACATCAACACAAAACACCATTTCTCTCAAAGAAAAAATGGCTGCTTTTGTTTTTTAAATGTTGCCAGCATGCCAAATAGTGTTGCCACTCAACAAAATAAGAGAAGGATTCTGATAATTCTTATAGTATGGCAGTTAGAGACGTTACATACGTGACGTTACACACGTATAAAAAAAGTGGACAGTTTTTTAAATAATAATAAAAAATCGATTAAGGCCTTGTGCATTAAAAGATTTTTATGTACATGTTGAATAAGAACCGAATAACTTAAATTTTTCATAAAAATGCGAGTCAGTCATACCATTTCGTAGGGGTTATCAGTTTTTGTCACAAGGGTGTTAGGTGGACAAATATTTTTTATATGGACAGAAAAGTGGAGCCAGTAAAAAAAATATAAAATAAAATATTTCTGCAAGAGATAGATTGAGTTTTATGAAATAATCTAAAAGAACACAAGCATACCTTTTATTACATATCTAACAAAACACTTGTTGTCAAAAAACGTTGATGCCATATGAGAAATAAAATGGGAACATTGAAAAAATAATTCATGTACAATTTTTCGCGGTTTTACCCATATATCTCATGCACTAATAGGAGTTTACGTATTCTAAATAACTCTTCAGCATAAAGAAACAGTTTGAATAGTGGTTTTAATGAACGCCTTCACTCTCTATTCATCTAGCTGTTATAATTATTTTAAAAACTTTCCTCGTGTATAATTCGACGCTGAGAACACCCACCACTTCGTTTACATTTAAACCACCAACCAAGGTTAATTCAGACTGTAAAATGTACTTACACGAGGCAAATTGAACAATCGTCAATTTAGTCTATCTAGGACTAAATAATAATATATATAAAAATGTGGGAAAAAAGTAAATCCTAATTACGAAAGAGTAACAAACATCTATACTTACAAACTTTCGCCTTTATAATAGTAGTAGGATTTATAAAAAAGTAAATGTAATAAAGGTAATTATAATTAATTATAATGACCTCTTAAGCGTTTAAACGGCGCGCAAACACGCGAGCCGAGCCTGGCTCCGCTCGTGGTTCGCCGCGCCACACGCTGTGTAAACAACTGCGCTCGGCGCGGCTCGGCAAAGTTTGCACGATCCATCACTTGTCGGTTTTTTCGACACAGATCAAAGGCGCGCGCACCATCTGCGGCTCGGCTTGTGTTAATACGCGCCGTCTAAACAGATGTCACAGAGCGCGACACGAAGAACGAACAAGCGGACAGCTCGGTTCAACAGCGCGATGTGTAGCCGCCACGGGCGGCTCGGCTGGCGTAGTATCGTGCTAGCCCGCATCGTTTAAACGAGCAGGATTGCGTCCGTATTCAGCCGAGCCGCATCTCCACGGACGGCTCGGCTGGCGTAGGATCATGCTACCCCGCGTCGTTTAAACGAGCAGGCTTGCGTCCGTATTTAGCCGAGCCGCATCTCCACGGACGGCTCGGCTGGCGTAGGATCATGCTACCCCGCGTCGTTTAAACGAGCAGGCTTGCGTCCGTATTTAGCCGAGCCGCATCTCCACGGACGGCTCGGCTCGTGTAGGATCGGGCTAGCCCGCGTCGCGCGTTAATCGCGCCTTTTATCAGCTTCATTTATCATATTTTTTAATTACCGTATTAATTACAGACGTCATGTTAATGTAATTTTTATACAATAATTGTTATTTATTACAATACGATTGCCAAGGCTCACCTGCAGTGTATTTCCATAGAATATTCATAACAGACGCCGCAAGTATCACTTTCGGATTGATGGCTTTTGTTTTACTCTTCTCGATGTACTCCAAAATGTTTTGCAATTCAGTCTGAATCTCTGTCTCCATCGCGGTTTTACCGAATCCGACATTTTTCAAATTCTTCACCGTAAACTGGCGATGCTCTCTCCACAAAGGGCCATCGACAAAGGTAATACCTGAGAGTAGATTTATTATATTAATAGGCTGTCCGGGCTGGGTTGATGGAATACAACCTATATGTCTTCGGAGTTAAGGTCGATAATATTTTGCATCAAATGCTCTTTGACAAATCAGAGCACGCAAGTGAGCGAAGAAATACGTGATTTATTTCGCAAAATAGAAATTTTAGACTGTTGAATTGAAACGAACCGGACCTTGGTTCTTTTTCCGTAATTGTACGAAATTGTGTTAATGAGCACTTTGCTGGAACTAGTAAGTTCTAAATTGTGACCTTTTTATAGTGGGTAGGTACTTAGGTTACGTAGGTAAAAACACTTATAATGCAATAGTAATCTAGGTACTTAAATATACTGCTACATTTTTTTTACCAAGCGATTAATGACGAAAGTACCTAATAACAGGAAATTATTAAAAATTCACTTATTGATAAGAACACACTTTAGTTACACAATAACTTTTATTTCATTTTTTCATTAAAACTAATTTCTCAAAAACGTCAATGTGAAAATTGTGTTTAAATACACGTCATACAAGATTAAAATTTTCAGAAAATGCTGACGATTAACACCAAAATGACTTTGCCGATTTCTGAATTTCTTCCACCAATACATAGCCCATTAAATACAGTAATGTTTTTATAATAGCAATAATGTAAAGATATACTAAATTCTCACCCAATCTTTTGCCCAAACATCTTTGCCGTATAAAAAAGCTATCTGGTCGGCCCTCATACTCCTTTTCAGTGAAAACTTTTCGTAAATTTTTCTCTCCAAACACGACAACAACAAGTTCGGAACCCAGCTTTAATCCGAGCACTTGGGTCGAATATTCTTTGGCCAAATGGGAAAATCCTTTCCACTGGGAGCCATATTGTAGCGTTACTTTTTGGGCGATCGCGCTCGATCCTACGAACGGATACCATTTAGGACCTGTAAGGAAAAAAGATGTTTGGCATTAAAATGCTTATAAATATTTAATTTTTTTAAAGAATAGAAAAAATCGATCTTGATTCGAACTACGGTACAGGAACGCGAAAAAACCAATCGAATCCTGCCTCATTTATATAATTTCAGTAATTATTTCCGGCAGTTAACTACTAAAATCAAAGAATATATTTTTGGCAATAAAAAGTAAGTGAAAAGTTGATGTTAAGTACTTAGTTTAAATTTCTAAAAGTAACTATCGAATTGCGTGTCGATTTTTTTCAATAATAATAAGTATTTAAATACGAATCGGTAGTATTTTTAAAACAAGGACTATTCATAAGGAAAGAAACGTTAATGAATACAAAAAAGAAGTCGATAATGCAAAATTAAAAACCGATACGTGAATAAATTATATTTTCAATGACAGAGATAAATATTTTCTAGGACATTCCTTTCAAAGGCAAAGAGCTATCAGCGAAATATGCAATATTCAATTTGTTTAGAAATTCTTGCGCAAATAAATTATGCTTATTTTCCTCATTTTAAAAGTCTTTTAAATTCCTCTTTGAGCTCTTTGCAAATACAAAATGAATTTCTTCTTTAACTTGATAACGGGAAATATTCATTTTCAATGCCAATTATTATTGATACAATTCAATGTCAATATCAAATATCACGTTTTGGTTATGTTGGTTAATAAGGTGCGCATAAAACAGAGAAGCCCTAATTTTTTAATTAGCCAGTATGTTCTAATAACTAGTCAATGACTAGTTTGATTTACAATTGCACGCCTCATAAGCGAAGCGTTGAGGTGGGTACTACTGTCACTTCGCGCAAAACATCTGATTTTTCAAACTTAAAATGTCAAGTTATGTATCATACATTGCACTTGTAAGATAATACATACACACACATATTAAGAAAAAACACTATTTTTAACGTTCATGATATTTTTGATGTCATTTTTGTTATTTTAAACTAGTTAAAAAACAGTTTAAAAAAGTTCTGTCTTGGACGTCCGTGTGTCTGTATGTGCGGATCCTTTTTCTTGTTAACACGATAGCGACCGAAATACTTTACTAATCGAGTCTTTTTTTTTTCTCTTACGCTTGAGTATGCTCAGGAATAGAACCCTTTCATTTTTCAGGGTCTGATTCGATGTGGTTTAATTGTTATTAAATAAACAAAAATAATAATTAATAAATATTTATTAAAAAAAATTATGAGGCGTTTATTACTATTAATAGAATATTTGTAAAGAATCGAGTATCGTTAATTAAGAATTGCTGCACGTTAACTTTAAATGTCTATTTATAGTTAACTAGAGGTCCGCCCCGGCTTCGCCTGTGGTACATATTTCGCAATAAATGGTAGCCTATATCCTTTCTCGGGTATCAAAATATCTCCATACCAAATTTCATGCAAATTGGTTCAGTAGTTTAGGCGTGATTGAGTAACAGACAGACAGACAGAGTTACTTTCACATTTATAATATTAGTATGGATTGTTATGTTTAAAAATAAATTAACTTTTAAATAAAATTGCAAAGCTACTAAACTATGAACATGAATCAGATATATACAACGGTATATATCTAATTTAGTGATTTATCAATGCAGAACATTGTACTAACGATGCGAAAGATCTCTCTTGAAGGCTTTGATCTTGTTTACTCGAAGTAAAGCTTTGAATTGGGATAAATCAATTCAAAGCTCAGTTGATTCAATGGCCTCTGGTTTAAGAAATGTAAAGTTATGTTAACGTTAAGTGTGCATTTATTAAACACTAGCGGTCCGCCCCGGCTTCGCCCGTGGTACATATTTCGCAATATAAGGTAGCCTATGTTCTTTCTCAAGGTCTAAAGATTATCTGTGCCAAATTTCATCAAAATCGGTCCAGTAGTTTATGCGTGAAAACCATACATACATACAAACCTTTCCTCTTTATAATATGTATTAGTATAGATGTACATTAAAATCGATAATCCTGTTAATTAATGATTTCAATTAAATATTACCTCGAGTTTAACAACACATTTAAATGAGAACAAGATATACTTAAGTAAGTATGCCAAAATACCAATACAAAATTAATTAACGATAAAATGTATGTATCAATAATGTAAAAGTCGATCATTGAATACAATTAATTATGTAGACTACATTTAAATTTAAATGTTTCTTTTCATCATTCCCAAAAATGTATGTAAATATTATGAATTTTTCGTGGCACTCGTAATATTTTATCCTTAAATATTATCGAGTATAAATATTATAAGAAACATATTTCTTAGTAAATATATTATAATATGTATTGATAATGCGATCGTTGACCGGCTAACGTCTTTTATAGACGCCCCGACGATATTAAATTCTTCAGGAAAAATAGGTCATATATTAAAATAGGCAGGAAAAAATTGTTATTGGGAAAAGGCACTTGGTATAGAAGCTTTTATACTATTATAATAATAAAGTTTGGTCCCACTTTATTTACTTATCCATTTACGTTTAACAATTGTAAATAGCTATATTTTACATATCAGTTATATGGCATTTCGACGATGGCAATTCATAGAACATGAAAAGTGTTCCATCATAAATCCGTTCGAATGAAAATATAACACGACCAAAGAGAGTTGAGGACCTCTTCGTACGCCTCGGGGCACGATGTAACAACTTCCTAACTTTAGTAACATTACATTTCGTATTCCCTGAAGGGGCAGCCAGCAAAACTACAGTCACACTTTGTTAAGAGTAAGACCCATGAAATACAGAGCCGCGCCTTTTAATGGACAATTTAAAACTCTGTTTTGCTGCAGAAGTTTCAAATGAAAATAATAATTCTATATAATACAGCAAAGATTTAGTTTTAACAATTCAGATAAAATAATGAAAACATTTAATATACATAATATATTATATTGTACTCACTATGAAGAATACATAATATTATAGTTTGTTACTGTAAATTTTTATTTGACCATGTTTAAAATAAACAGAAGGTATGCTTACTTTATTATGCATCTTTAAAAAAAACAAAAGGACCGATTTTATCTAAATTTTTTCGATATCAAATATCAATATTTATTCATAATAATAGAGAATTTACTATAAGGTGTTTTTTAGGGTTCCGTAGCCAAAATGGCAAAAACGGAACCCTTATAGTTTCGTCATGTCCGTCTGTCCGTCTGTCCGTCTGTCCGTCTGTCACAGCCGATTTACTCGGAAACTATAAGTACTACAGTGATGAAATTTGATGGGAATATGTGTTGTATGAACCGCTACAAAAATATGACACTAAATAGTAAAAAAAAGAATTGGGGGTGGGGCCCCCCATACATGTAACTGAGGGATGAAATTTTTTTTTTCGATGTACATACCCGTGTGGGGTATCAATGGAAAGGTCTTTTAAAATGATATAAAGTTTTCTAAAAAACATTTTTCTTAAAGTGAACGGTTTTTGAGATATCAGCTCTCAAAGTCGTAAAAAGTATGTCCCCCCCCCTCTATTTTTATAACTACGGGGTATAAAATTCTAAAAAAAATAGAGGTGATGCATGCTAATTAACTCTTTCAACGATTTTTGGTTTGATCAAAGTATCTCTTATAGTTTTTGAGATAGGTTGATTTAACTGTAATTTATTATATTTGCTGCTACGGAACCCTTTGTGCGCGAGCCCGACTCGCACTTGGCCGGTTTTTTTATATACGCGTAAGTTGAAAGCCCAAATAGATATTTATATGATAGCCATTAATTACCTATAATATGTACCTATAATATAAAGTTGAAAAATTAACCTTTACTGCATTTTGCAACGGGAATACTAACATTACAGCTAAATTAGTTTATCAAACATGACTGACAACAAACTTATTCCACACAATGAATAATGTTTCTACAGAAACACGAGCCTTTAACATAAAATGTGTTTTATACAATTAAAAAAATGCTGAATAAAAAAGAAGAATTAAGCTGCGCTAGAATTTATCCCGGGAAATCTACAAAGGCGAGTCTACAAAACTACTCAGGGTATTCAGTGAATTTGAACACATTCTAATCTTTACTAATTGCCACACTTTAACAGGTTTTTGCGTATAAAATACGCCAGAAATTCTCTGAATTTTAAAATAATATTGTTTTAAGTGTTCGTAAAAAATGTTTAATACATTATTGTGCATTTCCTAAAAGTTATCAGGTACCTAATGTATATAAACCCCTCACAGAAAAGCAAATACGTAAGGACTACATTTTCTCAAATAATTTTTGATCGTATTATAGTATCTGATTAGATTTTTTAGACAATTTTACAGTAATTACAATATTTTTATACATACTTAGAATTCACCAGTAAATATTGTATTTGAAATAAGCATTTCGTGCTTTAGTAACTAAAGAGTGGTTTTCCGCTGTAAAACGTTAATTATTAAGGTAGATTTAGATTTACACTCATGTCTTCTCATTAGTATTATTGTACCACAAATAATATAATACTATACTAGTAATTGTATTCCTACTACTGGAATATCGATTTCACTTTGATTAACATGTAGCAAGGAACAAACCGATTGTAAATGAATACCGGGTAACATCAAACGTTGTAGAGGCTTTGACATTACTTTGACATGCAGTGGGGATGCGGTTGAAACTTGGGTTGAAACGGTGACGTCTGTCAGCCGTCTCCACTTGCTAGTCAGTCAAAAGCTAATCCTTAGTCGAAGGAATGTATGGAGTACGTATGTATTCTCTGGCTGGAATATTGCGCATTTCGCAGACTCGCACAATTACGTAACTTGAAAAACTTTCCTTCTTACTTAGGGATTCTGTGCTTAGGGGTAGATTTAAAAAAAGTTTACATAGGTATATTAAAAAATCCAGAATGAAATGTTTTATACGTTAACAGCAAAGATCTATTTTATAATTTACTACAAGATTTAAAATAAACGGGGCAAAAAAACTAAATAACATAAAACCTAATAGCAAAACGCAGAGATAAAGGCACATCATGGTCATAATTACAAATTCTGCAAATTGATAGTATATGGAGTGGGCACAATAGAGTTAGCTCGATTTATTATTGCCTATTTCATAATACAGTTTTTTGTATTATAAATAAAAAAAATTGGAAAATCCAAAAGTGCACGCCTCATAATTTTTTTTTAATAAATATTTATTAATTATTATTTTTGTTTATTTAATAACAATTAAACCACATCGAATCAGACCCTGAAAAATGAAAGGGTTCTATTCCTGAGCATACTCAAGCGTAAGAGAAAAAAAAAGACTCGATTAGTAAAGTATTTCGGTCGCTATCGTGTTAACAAGAAAAAGGATCCGCACATACAGACACACGGACGTCCAAGACAGAACTTTTTTAAACTGTTTTTTAACTAGTTTAAATAACAAAAATGACATCAAAAATATCATGAACGTTAAAAATAGTGTTTTTTCTTAATATGTGTGTGTATGTATTATCTTACAAGTGCAATGTATGATACATAAAGACATGTTAAGTTTGAAAAATCAGATGTTTTGCGCGAAGTGACAGTAGTACCCACCTCAACGCTTCGCTTATGAGGCGTGCAAAATTGTACGATATAAAATTGTTAGGAGGATAAAATAAATACGTTGCCTATTTCATATAATACATAATATTTAAACGTGTTGCTCATTTATGCCAATCGGGCTTAGAAATCGGGTCATTTAACTTGCTTGATGAAATATTACTTCCCCTTCATTTTTAAAAACTTTTAACTTAATTATTTATTGATCAATATAATTAATGTTGTGGAAGTCAAGACCAAAAACTAATTAGACTCGTTATGTTTATTAATATATTTAAACGAAAACTAGGCCAAGCATATCAAGCTTTTTAAATTGAAATGTTTTATATTAATCATAGGTAAATAAATGAACAGCTTTCTAGATTAGGTTGGAAAACAATTAAAGAAATGTTTTAAGTTATAACCGATCGTTAAATTATTATTTGTTGGTGTTTCAATACGATAAAAATAATCCTTCGTAAAGTAATAATCTTATTTCTTAATTAGGAATGACTTAATTACACACAATCGATAAATAATTAATAAATGCATAATAATATGTAATCAATCAACATAATCATCTATATAATTATATTATTTTATTCTATTTTATACAAGTTTTTTTTTTAATAGCTGGTCTTTTTGTAATTAGCGAACAAAGTTGAAAATTCTTTTCTATAATAAATGGCAAAGTAAAATGATATATGGCAAGAGAATACGTATCTAATAGTATATATGGAAATCTTAATATAGGAGTAACCGCTGGTTATGAAGATATAGGTCGTATACACCGAAGTATATGTTTTTAAGCTACGCACTGTCGACCAGTCGCCGGCGACTGGACTTACTCCTGGACGACTGACGACTAAGTGCGCAAGCCCCTATTTAAACTATAGTAAGTCACAGTCGCCGGCGACTGAGTCGCCAGCGACTGGTCGACAGTGCGTAATGAAATTAAATTTACATATTATATATTCATTATTAAAAGAAAAAAGTATTTAAAACAATATGAAACATTAATTAAAGTTGACGATACTGTATCGATCGAACGCTGCCTTACTGATATACCTACTTGTGATTATTTTAATTGTAAGTCATTTATGGAACATTAATTACATGCAAGTATCGCTTTTTATCAATCAAATTAAAATTAATACCAATGTAATTGTCCAATTCTTGATATATTTAATGGTTTTTAGATAACAATATCAATAAAATTTCCTTGTAATAGCCATAATGTTCAGGCCGTGTATTTATAGAAGCATTTGAAGTTTTTAAGTAATGGGTCTCAGCAATTATTTTTTATTATGTTAAACAATGAGATTAAATATTAATAATTACTCCAGAAAAAAAAAATATGCAATAAAAGCGCATAATATTCAAATAAAATACTACAATACAACATTCGACACGAAATTATTTATTTTTTATGATTATTGCTTTAATAATCACATTATAAAAGGGTAATTTTTTGTGCATAGATGTGATTTATAGTTTTTTTTTTTATCTCATCTATGCTAATATTATAAAGCTGAAGAGTTTTTTTGTTTGTTTGAACGCGCTAATCTCGGGAACTACTGGTCCGATTTGAAAAATTATTTCGGTGTTAGATAGCCCATTTATCGAGGTAGTTTATAGGGTATATATAAAGCCTAAAATATATAAACATATCTCTAAAAACATAATATGTTGAACTAGGTTTCCGCCCGCGGCTTCGCCCACGCAGTCAAAGAAAAATCCGCATAGATCCCGTTCCCGTGGGATTTCAGGGATAGTGCAATTTTCCCGGGATAAAAAGTAGCCTATGTCCTTTCTCGGAAATCAAAATATCTCCATACCAAATTTCACGAAAACTGGTTCTGTAGTTTAGGCGTGATTGAGTAACAGACAGACAGACAGAGTTACTTTCGCATTTATAATACATATTAAGTAATTAGTATGGATTAAGTTTTAAAATCGCGCTTCTTTGCAAGCTTTCTCTGCTAATGACATACAGAAGCTTAAATTAATTTATCACTATAAAAAAAAACCCTTTTTACGTAAATTTTAAGAATTTGTTATTTTAACGGGATTTATCAAAGGTAGATCATCAGACTCGAAACACAAATTATGCGGAACTTTAAATTAGTTATTATCTTTTTGTTTACGTAAGCAATGTAGAATGTAAGTAAATTACCAAAAAACCAGTACCTTCACTTGATAATGACTTCATTATTTAAGTAATTATTACTTTCTTTATTAACTTTTTTGAACACTCTTTTATTACCTTCACCTGTATATTTGAATGTAACCGACTCCTTTAGACTCGATATTGATCCACTTTAAACCGAAAGAATGATGGGTCAAAATTGAATACAGAGTTTAATATTGACTAGCTGCGCTCCGCAGTTTCACCCGCGTGGCTCCGCTCCTGTTGGTCTTAGCGTGATGATATACCTATAGCCTATAGCCTTCCTCGATAAATGGGCTATCTAACATCGAAATAATTTTTCAAATCGGCCCAGTAGTTCTTTAGATTAGCGCGTTCAAACAAACAATCAAACTCTTCAGCTTTATAATATTAGTATAGATATAATGGTGATTGATATGCAATGCTATGTAATTTTTGCATTATATTTTGTCACCGATCTGACAATAGCCTTATTATATCGTATGTCCTATTGTTATATTTCCAATATTGTCCAGGTTGCAGTTTTACAAATCCATACTAATATTATAAATGCGAAAGTAACTCTGTCTGTCTGTCTGTTACTCAATCACGCCTAAACTACTGAACCAATTTTCATGAAATTTGGTATGGAGATATTTTGATACCCGAGAAAGGACATAGGCTACTTTTTATCCTGGGAAAATGACGCAATCCCGGAAATCCCACGGGAACGGGAACTATGCGGGTTTTCTGTGACTGCGCGGGCGAAGCCGCGGGCGGAAAACTAGTATTGAATAAAATTGTATACCCACACGGGTCGGATCGAATAACAACTACAATCCAGAATATTCGCCATTGTTCTAACATATTTTATAGATTACCACATAAAAGATTCATGAGAAAAGATTATGCTTTAAAATTACTTTTTTGTTAATCCCATAAATCTAATATATATTATGGATGTATGGATGTTTGTTACTCTTTCACGTAAAAACTACTGAACCGATTACAATGAAATTTAGCACACATATAGAGGGTAACTTGGATTAACACATAGGATAGATTTTATCCCGGAAATCCTACGGGAACGGGAACTATGCGGGTTTTCCTTTGCAAACGTGGGCGAAGCCGCGGGCGGAAATCTAGTATAATAATAAATCGCCAATTAATCTACACTTAATAAAAATAAAGAGGAAAACTTTGTTTGTTTGATTGTTTGATTGTAATGAATAGGCTCACTACTGGACCGATTTTAAAAATTCTTTCACCATTCGAAAGCTACATTATCCACGAGTAACATAGGATAGGTTTTATCCCAGAAATTCCACGGGAACGGGAACTATGCGAGTTTTTCTTTGAAACCGCGGGCGGAGTCGCCGGCGGAAAGCTAGTAAATTAATGAAACAAAATCTCGGGGCACCATATTTAGATTAACCTTGAGATTAATTAAATTACAAAACATTGTTCAATTTAATTTGTATAGATAACTTTTTAGAAAGTCTCACTACAATATTCGTCAATTGAGAATGTCAGAAAGACATTTTAGTACTTACTACATTACTATTAAATTTTTAAATATGTTTAAAATAAATATAGTGTATTATTATACCATTAATAAAACCATGCTAGAAAATAATACATAATATATATAATAAATAGTTTCCTGTATTTTTTAACATATTTCCACTGGCAATAATTATGCAATATTATGCATACATATTACGATTAACTCCCGCATTTACTAGGGGTTTTTTTTTTCCTTTCTTCTGTAATTTTGGACTAATGGTAGTCCAACACTTCACACCTTCAATTACAAATTCGACGAGATATTTCGCAAATTATTTTTAATCATTTGCATACACCAGCTTTGCGCAATATTTCAACATGCACACATTATCAAAAAATGTTAAGTTACTGGCAACTTATTACGTACATTGTTATGATAGTTTTTCATCAGAATATGCATCTGAAATGCATCTTCCAAATAAATATCCGACACCACTAAACAACTTGCACATTAGGCAATCCAATTATCTAATGACCGATACTTCGAAAGGATATTTGAGAGCAATCAGCGGATACCGCCGATAACGCTGTCCTTTGCTTAAATCTTATCACCGAATAATGTGAAATAATTAGTCAAGCACATCGTTCGCCATGCCAACTAGGAACAAACACTATCTAAATATGTTGACAACGGCTCTATAATAAGAACGCATCAGTCGTCAGGCGGCGAGATTTGGCAGCGGCCGCCGCGGGTGTAAAATGTCGGAATTACCTGGTGGATATTTTCTCGGTTTGCTGACGGTGTTGATGATGTACCCCAGGATGGTGACGAGGAGCACGGCAAGCAGTGTCGCGATCATTGTGTACAATGATGAGTATGACGCGCCAGTACCTCGGCGCTCGATGTGCGACTGTTCTTGGTATATTCAAAACACATTCTTTTATGGGGCTATCGGTTACGTAAAACCAATGACATCCATCATAGTGTCATTGATGCTTTATTGCCAAGGTTCCGTAGTAATTGTTCTACACTTATTAATTTGCCCTGATTTTTATGCGCCTATTTAATGGCATGTGCATTATTATCATAAATTTTCTGTGAAATGCAACGCACTCTAGTCGATAGATAAGCAGCAGCGAAATATAAATATGTAATTGTAATTTGTAATTATCCATTTATATAAACATATTCTAACTTTTAAAATTACTGAAACATAAATATGCAATTGATATAATAATACATATTCAACATTTTTTTACTCGCGTGCAGGCTTTGATAACTAATTCATCAAGCTAGATGGTCAGTAGGTACTATAATATAATCTTCGATAATGTATAGATATGCTTAAAATAATAAATACTATGTAACTACTAAAATATATTAATAACAACTTTTCCTCACATTTCAACCAAACCTTACGATACGTCACAAGTTGTTTCGGCAAATAAATAGTATCCATATTATTTATTCATAAAATATATTCCAGATTTATGGTCGTAGGTAAGGCATTAATTATTATAATATTTACCGCTTTATACAATTTTGTGATTAGTCATGTTATAATCCAAAACCAGATCATCCGGTAATTTTACTTGAAGAATGAAGTTGGCCTATAAATCTTCATTGAATTATTTCAACAACATACAGGTACTTAATAATATAAAAAAAATTGTGGTGAAATGTTAAAAATTTTGTTGCCTGCCAAAATGCCAATCACGTAAGTGTATCATAAAAATGTATATTATGATTACCTACATAGGTACTAGAATCGCCTAACAATTGAACCTTAACATTCTAAATCAAGACTTTTATTTCATCTACTTGATATTATAACATTTCTAGGTAGAAATGGTATACAGGTGTATATCTCAAGTGTATCTACATTCGACAAAATATATTATGACAACGATATAATATAATTGTGTCATCGCGATACGTAGAAGGAGTAGGGACTCCAAAATACGCTGAAAAAGCGATCCACTAGAAATTAATTATTAATAGGATAAAATAACGAGTTTTAATACTTGCAGATAAAGCCACTGAAAAGTTATCCTTATTATACATTCATCAATAAAAGTTTAATATTTCAGTTCTTTATAACTCAACGTTATAAGTATCGTTTGGTTTTACTCGACTCGAAGCACGAGTTCCGTGAGGTGGCAGCTCCGTCGTTACAGTGAAGTTGGCGGCTTGCTTCATGCTTGTACCGGGTTTAGCCGGTGAAGGCTCTCCCTCGGGTCGGCACTTCACATTCAAACATCGAAGAGTTCGGACCTCCCACTACTTGGAACTGTTAACCTTTTCTTTGCTAGTGTTTAATTTTAATGTGTAACGTAACGGTTATTAAATGTGATTACCCAACGCAACGCCCGCTTCAAAATAGATTCACATTCTACACCTTTCCCCGACATATTATAATATATCATGTCTCATAAACCGTGATAGCTAGAAAGCTGAATTTTTCTCAAGTGATATATTTCCGTTGCCGCTATAACAACAAATACTAAAAAATTAAAGAGTAAATTATTAAGTGGGGGTCCCCATAGTACGGAACCCTTCGTGCGCGAGTCCGACTCGCACTTAGCCGGTTTTTTTTTACAAGAGCGCATAACGGAGTAGATAAGTCTCCTGATGGTGAAGGCAAAATATTATCTCCGTTACATATGTTTATAACATTAGATTCTTATACAATCATATTTAATGCTCATTAGTATACATAGTTTTATAAAAAATATATAATGTAATCCGTTGCTTACGTCAATATTTTTTATCGGCAAGAGAACTAGCGTAAAAAATAATTTGTATTCGAACAAATTTACTGCGCCAGCCATCTGCGGTAAACGCGTTCGCAATAAATGTACAGTATAAAACACAAGTTGCACATGTGGGTGCATGGAGGTGATTTACAAGCATACGCCACTGCCGCATCAGAAAGACGCATATATCCGCACCGATGATCCCTTTAATCAGAATGCCCGATTACCTTTGATTATACCGCTGTGGTTAGGGCTGCTACACGTGCTGTTTTAATTGCACTGTAGATTTATCACGGATTTTCTGATGCCTTGAAATTTTAAATAGTTATATCGTGCGTTCTCACGTCTACCTTTGACTGCGGTTGCGGCTAGTGCCTAGTGCTGTTACGTGTTTAATTTAGGATTTAATATGTAGTTCTGTAGTCTTTTATTAATTTATGGTTACGTTTCCATCACTTTTTATTCTTTGCGGTAAAACATTGTACTATGCGAAACAATTTATGCTAATTAAACATAACTACCTACTTATTGTTTTACGTAAAATATATTTTGCTAAGATGTTATTATCGCGTACACTAAAGCGTAGACTATGCAAAATGTAGCAAGGATTTCTTTACCTTTTACCTTTTTTTTTTTTTTTTTTTTTTTTTTTACGTTGGGAAATGCCTTTACGCATCCCCCTCGGCAGTTTTACTGTCCAAGGGGGTATGTGGGACTCGCTGCGAAGCCATACCCACTAAAACCCAACGGTGGCCGTCTATCACCCTGAGCGACGGGGGTTAACAGCCAGGCCTTGTACCCCCGCCGTCTGTGTGGCGACTGCCGCGTCATGGCGACCCTCCGAGGCCCGGGAGCGTGTAATGGCCGCCGATATTAAACAATATCGCCGTTCCATTCCGGGCCTATCCACCTTACGTCGCGGGGGATCCGGTTTCCTTGCCGCGGGCATAGCTACAGTATGCGCGTATCTACGGAAACCTCCCGCGCGTTTTTTCTCTAGGTTGTTTTATGGCTGGCGCTGGTCATATAGACGCCTGCCCCTGCCGGTTCTGCGTCGACGCAGAGGATCCGCCCCTGGGTCGTTTTCCCGGGCCCTCTCTGCGTCCTCCTTTCTCTTCATTACCGTCGCACAGAAAGTGGCGACGATCTTCCATGCGCGGTCATCGTCGGAGGAGACCATGGTCTCCACAAGAGTCTGCAGAGACAGCTGGGTGTCTGCTCCCAGCAGGCTCCGGAGGGACTCACGTTCGTCTGTCCAAGCTGGACAGTCTGCAAGGGTGTGTGAAGCCGAATCTTGTAGGCTGCTGCAATGATGGCAGGCGGGAGCCGGCTCACGGCCTATCCTGTGCAGGTAGTTGCCGAAGCACCCGTGGCCAGACAACGCCTGCACCAGTCGGTAGCTGAGCGGACCCCACTGCCTGTCCACCCATTCCCTGAGTACCGGGCTGACAGCGTTCAATGTCCATGCCCCCACGCAAGACGAGTCCAGTTCCCGACGCCATCGGCGAAACACCGCGTCGCGAGCTTCTCGTTTCCATTCCAACAGCATTTCGGAGGTGAGGCCCTCGTCCTTCGCTCTTGCCTCCGCTCTTCGCCAGTAAACTTGTGAGAGGGCAGCGGCTTCAAGATGCCAAGGTGCAGTCCCGGCAATGACGCAAACCGCATCATAGGAGACGGTGCGATACGCCCTAGCCACTCTTATGGCCACCACTCGTTGTGACCGCCGCAGTACGACTGTATTGCGCGTCAGCAGCTTATCTGCCCATATTGGACACCCATACAGTGCTTGTGATCGCACAACCCCCGCGAAAAGTCGGCGACAGCCCCAGCTCGGCCCGCCAATGTTCGGCATAATGCGGCAAAGAGCCGCTGCCGTCGTGCTGAGCTTGGTGCTCAGTGCCGAAAAGTGACCCTGGAATGTCCACCGCGGATCGAGCACCAGACCGAGGTATTTCAGTCTGGGCCCAATTCGGATGGGCACCCCACTCACGACGATCTCTTCCCCCGGCGGTGGGGCCCTACGGTGGCCGTGGAAGCATATAGCCTCAGATTTTTCGAGGGCTACTTTGAGCCCGAGGCTTTTGATTCGAGCGACCACCTGTGCCACTCCTGCTGTGGCTCGAAGTCGCGCCTCCCTGAAGTCCCGGCCTGTGGACACCACTAGGGTGTCATCGGCGTAGCAGATAGTGCAGACTCCCAGCGGGAGCCCTCCTCGTAGCACGTGGTTGTATCCGATGTTCCACAGAAGAGGCCCCAATACAGAACCTTGTGGAACACCGCATGCAACACTGTGACTACCCCAGCCGTCTTGCCTTTGAAAGGCAATTTGGCGCCCGCAGAGGTATGAGCAGACAATACGGCGGAGATAAGGTGGTAATTCGTGTCCGGCAAGGCCGTCTAAGATTTTGTCCCAGGGGAGGGTGTTAAATGCATTGGAAATATCCAAGGATATTGCCAATGCTACCCCCCCTTGGGAGACGGATCCTTCACAGATATCACGCAGCCGAGCTATCGCATCCACAGTAGAGCGCCCCCGCCTAAAACCATATTGCGCCTCGTGCAGGTCTGGTCCTATCCGCGTCAGGTGGGTCTGAATGCGACTGGAGATAATTCGCTCGAAGAGCTTGCCCGCTTCATCCAGCAGGACGATCGGACGATATGCAGATGGTGAATCCGCTGGCTTGCCGCTCTTTCTTAACAAAACAAGGCGGCCCATCTTCCAACGCTCCGGAAACCTCCCGCTCTTAAGACATTCTGTTAACAGATCACAGAAACGTTGGTCCAATCCATGTGACAACGCAAGGGACCACACTCTACCGTGCACTCCATCCGGACCCGGAGCGGTAGTCTTTCTTTTCAGACGGTCTACCGCTGCATTCAATTCCACTGAGGACACGTCTGGAATAGTTTCATCGCAGGTCCGGTCTTCTTGATCGTTTCCGACTCGGCCCGAAAGATCAGTTACTCTAGAACTTTGACCTGGAAATAGGGTGGTCACTACCTTTTGCAGCAGCGCTGGCTCCAATGTGGCTGTCAGCGGCGGGGCCCAAGGACGCAGCTTATTCATTACCAGCCTGTAAGGGCGTCCCCAGGGATCCAAGTTAAGCGTGTCCAATAATTCCATCCAGGCTCTTTCCTTCGCGACCGCGATGGCATCTCTGAGAGCCTTTTTGGCATTCTGATAGATAGTGTATCTTTCAGTCTCCTCAGCAGTAGAGTAATCAGCGCGTCTCCTTCTTCGCCTGTATTTGGTAAACCGGCGTCTAGCAGTCACACATGCTGATCGAAGCCGCTCATGTTCCCTCGACCACCAGTAAGCTTTATTCTGTGGGAGAGGTCTTCTAAGTCTTGACATGGCGGTATCCGAAATCTGCATCATTGTCTCGGCAAACCATTCTGCTTCAGCATCTACATTTATAGCTTCGGGTTTCGGACACCACGCCCTGATTAAGGATGCTAACTCTAGTAAGTGTCCATCCAGGCTCTTAAGGGACCATCTCGGCTTCTTTTCGGCAGGTGCAAGGTTTGTGTTCCTCGTAGTACCTGTCGTAGGGAGAACCTCGAATCTGATATATTTGTGATCAGATAAGGTCTCAACCTCCGACAGGACTCGCCAACCCTGAACACGGCGGGCAAGAGCGGAACTTGCGAAAGTCACGTCCACCACTGAGCCACCCTGCATGCGCACACATGTGTTTTCGGTGCCTTGGTTGAGTGGAACCAAATTTTGAGCAGCGAGCCATTCTACGAGAATATCTCCACGGGCATCCGAAGCCGCAGAACCCCACGTCACGGATTTAGCGTTAAAGTCCCCAGCAACGATGATTTGGTGAGGGCGTCCCCATTGAATCAGGGAGCCCACTTCTCCCAAAAACGCTTCAAACTCAGGAAGAGTTTTATTCGGTGAGAAGTATGTTCCGATGACAACCGTGTCGATGAGCCTAACAGCCACGCATCCATGACCCTTCATGTGTGCGCGAAATGGGGGTGCACCTTCTGCTTGTGTCACCACTATAGCAGCCACTTCGTCCAGATCTCCAATCCAGTTATCCCGCCCACTGGGGATAGCGTAGGGTTCTGATAATATTCCAAGATGTATAGACCACTGTGCCAGGCTCTGGATCAATAAGTCCTGAGCCCTGGCACAGTGGTTGAGGTTGGATTGCAGAAACCGTAGGGCCATGTTACGCTGTAACGATTTCTACAGTCTCCATATCTGCTCCTTCTGCCTGGGAGCCCGCAGTTGGTTTATTGGGTCTTCTTTTAGGCGCCTTGTCAGCTGAGCAGCCGCTGCCGCCCAGACGATGGTCCGCCTTCCTGCCTACAGCCACACATACTATGCAGTTCGGCTTAGCAGTACAGTTTGCGGCTTTATGGTCCGGCTGTCCGCAGCGGTAGCACAGCCGACTACGATCGCATTCCTCATTCCTCATCATTCATTAATTTCCATTTCTTGATTTTTACATTTTAATATACTTATCATGAATCTTAATTTTACCTTTTAATTGTAATTTTAATTGATTGGAAATTGTAATTTGTAATATTTAGCTATAATAACTTAGGTACTACTAACTTACATTTTATTGTTATGTTGATTGTAACAACTTATAATAATAGTGTTGCATTGTTTCGATTTAATATTGATTTTTTGCTGATTTAATATATGTTGCTCAATGTATTTTATAATTATTAACTTATTTAATTTTAGATGAATTTATTTATGTGATGATATAATTTTCGAAATTTGTTTTGGACGTGCTTTATTTGTAATTAGATACCTAGACACATTTTGTTTTTTATTTTGCTGTATGTACTTATTTGTTATTGATTTTTCTTAATAGTTTTAATTGCATGTAAATTTTTAATTTATTTTTGATTTTATTTAATTTGTCTCTGATTTTTTTCGTGTCATGTAACTGTAAATGGAAGACACAGGCTCCTGAAAAACAGTTCTTACTATCTTAGGAGCCTGGGTCGCTCTTATTTGTAAAATGTTTTAAGTGGAATAAATGATTTATTTATTTTTATTTATTTATTTATTCCGCAGCGCAACGGTTAGCAACGTGACCAACTTCGAGGCAGCGAAAGCAGCGCAGCTCCCGTGGCTTTAGAACACTTACTCGCGCTGCAACCCATCCAACGAGGAATCGCGTCTCAGTGACTTTTTTAGCCGCTGTTATAGGGCAGTTTACCCACGCTGCGTACAGTCCGGTTTTGTCCTGTTGAATTTGGCTTATCCTAATCTGTTCGGCCGAGCATTCACCCTTTACAGCTATGGCTTCCTTCAGGTCGTTTGCTGTAATAGACGCGTCTAGGCCTGACACGCGTAGATCCGCCATTTTAACAGGCCTAGATACTTTTATGTTTTGGTCCTTAAAGATGTTCTTCAGTTTGACCGACAGCAAGTCAGCCTTATCGCTACTGCCAGGTCCAGCAATCTGTATAACAGTGGCTCCCGTGACCGCCTGGCGAAATTTCACACATTCAATTCCGGCCTCTTTCAGGTCAACTTTGGATCTCGCTTCTTTGATAACCGATGCGTACGTAACACCGCTGGCCTGGGCCTCAGCTGGGATTGTCAGCACGACTGCTGCGGACCTTGGAGCCCTTAGCCTTGGTTTGGCTGGTTGAGACGCCTTACCCGATTCCACCGTGTGCCTAGCGAATTTGGCCTGTTGAGCTTTGTTCGCGCTCGCCCTGCCCTTCTTTGCTACAACTGACCATCCTTCACCAGAAGAGGTGGCTGTAGGCATAGTGGGCGACTCCACATCACGGCCTGTGGGAGCCACGACTGCGGGGGAGAGAGTAGGCGCAGGTTCTTCTATCCGTATTTCATTATCCTTTTTCGTTGAACCCTTTCCCTTTTTCTTCTTGTTCTTGTCTCCTTTCTTTTTTCCATCGACTTCTTTGTTTTTTGTCACATCCTGGGTAATTTTGGATACAGTTTTGGTTGCCCTTAATTTTGGTCTCGTATCCTCTGAAACTTCAGGACGACTCTCCTGTCGTTTACCAGCAACCTGGTTTCCCCCCCTATCCGCCGCATTAGAGAGGCAGAGTTGCGATTGCGTACTTGGTTGAGGCTGCAAGCTCTTAAGCCGCGCATCGATAAGCTCTTCTAGTTGGCGAATCATTCTAGATTCGAAATCCCGTGACAACTCCGTCGTTTGTTCAGACGCAACCGGGCCCCGATGCATGAGCAGTCGCATTTCTCGCATCTCGCTTTGGAGAAGGTCTAGCCTTATGCGCAAACGCTCATTTTCTGCACGAAGCGCACTTGTTTCGTCAGTTAACGTCCTAAAAGCAAGGGAATCGGCATCTTCTCTAATTGCTCTAGCAGCATTTCTTAGATCGGCTACATAGGTGGTCTTTAGGCGATTGGACGCTTTGGCGATCTGTTCTACGGTCGCCAGGTTAACTTCGATCCTTTTCCGTAAGTCTTCAGTTGCTGTGTTTGTGTTTGCGCCAGTCGTCTGCAACTCTACGGCGGGTGAACGCACAGGTTTTGGCTCTGGATCTCCTGAGCCTGATGCTCTGTGTTCTACTTCCGCTTGGCTATCCTTCTCTGCCCTGTGCGCCTTGCGCAGGCCTGTCCGAGGTTTTCTTCCAGACGAGGATGGAATGGAGGTGTCACTTGAGCTTCCATCATCCAACCGAGAACGTTTTCGACATCGCCAAAAACGTGACTCCTTATTCGGGGTACATAGAGCCTCCCGGCGAACCAGGGGACTCATAGTTGTTCGCGAATTGATGCTCGCCATAGAATTGGGAGAGTCCGACTCGGCGGCCGCATCTGTTACTGCATAAGAGCGGTTGACAGTTCCACCAGCAATTGTGGTAGGTGTTGGGGTAGCGCCTGTAACACGTTCCAACACAACATTACACCTTTTAATCGCCGATTCTCTCGGCATATCTCCTTCTACTTCAAGTTGGGGTTTCATATTGTACTTGTTAAGTTCCCACGAGCATGGGGGATGTATACGGTCCGCCCGAGAGGTGCCCCCTGCTCCCGGGTAACCCTATTACGCCCCGGAGGGCGGGCGGTATCCGGGGGTTGGCCGCTCCGACTTGATCCACTCGCCAAGCCACCTGCCACCCAGCGGGAGGCAGGAATTCGACGCCGCGCTTTGGCCCGGGGGGCGCCCCAACGCCGAATTGGAGGGGTTTTTTCTGAGGTCACCTTCCTCTTGGGCCGGCCGATTAAGGCAAGCCCCCTGGTCTCTAACGTGCCGCTAGACATGACAACGTCACACGTTAGAGGTAACAGTTTGCCCGGCGGAGGGCCAAAGTCCCAATGCCCAGCAAGAGACATCCTCCCGCTGAGCCCGCCGCGCCGCGGTTCATCAACCGCCATCCATTGCTGTGTTGCAGCCGTTGGTCTCCAAGGACCTTCTTCAATGATGCCAATGGCATTCCGTCAAACGTCAAATAGCCGCATCCCGTATAGTTTTATGAAAAACGAATCGGGAGCGGCATTTGTGTATTCCATATTAGCTTCCCCAGGATGCTGGCTTGCAACCCAGGTACTGAGCCCCCCCGCCACGACAAGGCTTGGAACGATGGAGGGGTTCTTTACCTTTTACCTACCTTGAACCAAGCGTGAACGATGTTAAACCATTTGAATGTGAGTCCTGTTTTGAAGCGAAATTCAACCAGGCACACGTGTTCATTGTCATAGAATGGTATTGCGTGTCAATTTGGCCTTTTGTTATGTTCCGCAGCATCAAAGTGATTGAGCGCTGAAAGGACAGTTTAACCGGTTACATGATAGATGGAGTTAATTTCAGGGAAGCGGGTTGCGGCTTTGTTAAATTTTGACTACCTACATTATATTTTAAAATTTATTTTTTATTGTATTTTGTGTTGTTATAGGTACCTATTATACTTGTCTATTTGTATACTTGTATTATTTTTTATGTTAAAAGTAGTTTAATGACGTCCTTGCCCCTTGGTTAAAAAACCAAACTAAAATGGATTACTATAAAGTCAATGGCACAAATATTCAATTTAGTTTGAAACGGGGTTAGATTTTGAATGAAAATAATACATTGTAAAGCTCTGATACATATAGACCCTGTGGATAGACCGTTATAACAACGGCCACTGACAGATACTTGTCAAAACTCAGAACGCAGTGGAGTTTAGTCGGTAGTTCACCGTTTTCCGGGCAGACGTGGACGTCCGACTTATCACAGAGTCTCTGCGGGGACTTCAGGTATATACAAAACACATACAAAACCATTCTCCGCTTTACAAAAACAAACTAAAATAAATCCTAAGGTGTCGAAGAGCAGTCGATTTAACAATCGAATAATGGAATATGTTTTATACTGCATTCAATGTTCAAGATAGGAAAAAAATGTACATAAATTAAAATAAATAAGTATTCGTTCTAAACCAAAAGTAATACTCAAATTATCCCACCGATATTCATGCTAAGTGCACCACTGCATACCCAGAAAAACAATAACCTTATAAAAATAACATGCCTGCATTCAGATCATCCTACATAGACGCAAATAGGTACAAAGTATTCGAAGTATTTTCCCAATAACATACGAGTATTTGTTGATAAGTAGTGAATACTACGTTACTAGGTCTAGTGCAAGGTCAGCAGCATGAAAGGGATTGAATATACTGTAATACCCGTAACCCGACATATAGTTGAAGGCCAGCTTTCAATCGAACGTGCTTTGACCGTGTTCAATGAAACACGCAACTAATACGTTTCCCAGAACTCGGGAATACCTACTAGGTACATCAATGCAACCGCATGTAAATAAACATTACTGACATTGAACCTGCCATGCCTCGCCCTAGCGTGGCAGACGTCGATGCAGACTTCCGAGAATCGAGAGGAAGGCAGACGCTGCAAATATAATATTATTCACTGCTCTTTGAACTTTGCCCTCTGTGAGTTTAATGCGACATTAATTATTCTGTTTACAGTTTTTATTTACTTTGAAAGAGACAGTTTGCGCTTTCAATTAACTTTATGGCTGACGAAGCGCGTGAACTTGACTGAGTAAATGTTTCAGCGAACTTTATGAACTAAATTAGGTTTTAGAATTTTTTATTTTGTTATGGCTTCTAGTGACTATGTTTTTCGAATATTGGGTCGAATTGAGATAGGATACAAGTATTACCAGTATCGATTCTTGTACATCAGGTTAATCCATATGGATTGATGTTTGAACTCGCTAATCACAGGCACTACTGGACCCATTTCATCGTACAAATACAACGGTGAAACATCCCTTCCCCGTTGGATTTATACGTGATCCCTGAATGCTATAAATAATGCTGAAGGCTATGTAATTTCAACCACGGGGCGGACTGCTAGTAAATAGTATATGACCTTATTTTCAGAACGACTTTCTCCGTCACCCCAGTGGACCAGTTCACGGACTCAGCGTCAAATTATTAATTAAAACCTAAAAATTTCAGTCAATTAACTTTTCTCTAAACCTATTTTGGAAAAAGTTCCTAGTACAGACTTAAACTATAATAAATAATTTATTTTAAAAGTCATACTTAAGTCTTTAATATTATGCTCAGCACATTCATACATATATTAGAATGCGTATTCTTTATGAAACCTGAATAGAAAATATAATATCTCCATAATGAAGAAAAATTAACCCACATTAAGAATGCTTGTTTCTGCAAATGTCGTTCCGTTTAATTACGTCCCACATTATGCAACCTGCTTAGAGGTAAAAGGGTTGAAAAGGTAACACTGCATAGATAAATAGTTACAATGTAGTCGAGCTTTCATTAGAGATTCAATTCAGCTTTCAAGTGCACGAGTTGAGAGCTTCACAATTGTTTTAACAAGCGGGAGTAGACGAGTTCTGTTAATTGATTTTATTGAAACGAAACTTTTATCTGAAAATGTACAATTGATGCTGCGTAACAAAATATAGAACATTATGTAAGTAGACCGTATTTTATTATTCCTTTTAATGTGGTTATGTATCATAGATCCCAAAGAGAAGTTTTTTAATGAAATTTTGTTTCTCCAGTTATTCTTTGAATTTTTTTGTGAAACTAGCGACTAAAACTTCAGTAAATAAACTGCAAAGCGACGTTACTTTGTAAATGATGTTCAGTGTCAAAGAGTATACAATTACTACGTAAGATTCAGTGTCAGCAACAGTTACTTGATCTCAGTAGCGAGAATTTCTACTTCTTGAGTGATTCTAAAATTATTTTTCTTTGCCAATAAGTATCTAATAAAATATTAGCACCCCACGCTTATTTACTGTAACATGATTTTCTTTTTACTTGCTCTATTTTCTTTGAACTCAGGAAATTATTTACATCAAATTTACTCTCTGGAAAATAATTGATTATTTAAGTGGGCGTTAGACGAAACAGTCTTGAGTCTTTATAATAGAAATGCGAGACATAACCTAAGTACATAAAATTATACACAACTTCAAAGTTTCGTATTGTTAAGTATTTGTTTAAGGAACATATACAGCTCCATTACTTGTTGTTTGTTTTTTGAAGTTGGTTTAAGATAATTACATAAACCAGTGTTCTAATAACAAGGAAACTCAAAGTAAATTAAGTCAAGAAACTTGAGCCTTAGTTCAGTCGGTACTTACCCACTCATTTTACATGAAGGATAATAAATTAATTATGTAAGTGCTAATTAAAATTTAAAATGAAACCTTACTTGCTATCGCCTGAACAAATGAAAATATTCACATGTAACATTTGTGTAACATAATTGTATTTGAATATACATTAGTGATATTTCTCTTCATTAATAATTTTAACAATTTAAACCTTTTGACTTATTTTAATGTAGGTAAAATAATTCTTTGACGAGTTTTGATATCAAAGATGTTTGTCCACTTAATATTATGATGATATTTTTTAAAGATCTCTCTTAAGTTAATGAGAGGACGAAGAGCCATAGAGTCAGGTTGGTCAAAAAGGGCCTAAATTGACCACTTGGCAAATGTGAAGTACCTATATGAGTTGCTAATATTCACTATAACAATTTATTAGTTTAAATAATCTTATAAAATATAAAAAGATATTTATATGTATTACATAATAATTGGTCTAAGGTATTCCTGTAATACTACTAACTAGGTACGTTATAGAATACTTACACCCAATATCTATACTCAGGCTTATTATAAAAAAATAATAAAAAAGACGTGTGGCACTCGGGGACTGCTGCGGTAAAGCTATTGCATGCTATGCCTTCAAGCCACACCTCCGCACCAGTCGGAGTGGGGAGCGTGAGGTTTTTCGTTACTAAATTTCTGGATTCGGTCCCCGCGCTCAAGGCCCGCGATAGAAGCTATGCAATAGCTTAAAACTGAATACATTTAGGTACCTATGTATTTGATATTGATACAATTAAACAAATTTTTTTAAGACAGAGCATGCAAATGACCTAAAAAAAAGTTGGAGCCACCTAAATAAGTGGTCACCATCGCCCATAAACACTTGTAACAATAATGCCAAAAGAATACTCATATCATAATTAAACCGAATAAATTTTCTATTCATACAAGTTTGGTGAAGCATGCAACGGTATATCACCTGCAATGTTCCAGAACAAATATCGCATTGGGGTGCGATTCAGGAAATAGGAAATCGCAAATCCATTCAGCAATGCAGAACTATCAATGCCGTATCGAACATATATTTGCATGAAACAGATCAGAAATAATGCGACGCACTTCTAGTAATTATTTTGTCATACTGTATAGCCTGAAGGGTTACCATGCTGTATCCAAGCCGTAGATAATAATTTGGTGAAAAAATGATGATAACGCTCGACAACCTATCTATATCTACTAATATTATAAAGCTGAAGAGTTTGTTTGTTTGAACGCGCCATTCTCAAGAACTTACTGGTCCGATTTGAATTTTTTGGGTGTTAGATAGCCCATTTATCGAGGAAGGCTATTGGCTATATATCATCACGCTAAGACGAGGAGCGAAGCAATGCGGGTAACACCGCAGGGAACAGCTAGTATATTATAGGTCTGTCTTTGGAATTAATACTACTAAAACATCATTGTAACTACCTGAACATATTACAGTGATATAAGTACCAAGTCACCAGAACAAGAAGACTGCACAAGTCTATTCTGCAAACCGACCGTTGGGCACTGGTTAAAGTGTACCAATATAATTTCATGAATTTGGAAAATTCTTGACCGCTTCTCTTGCACAGTGCAAGTATTTAGTTAAAAAATAATAAACTCCCATACACTTCACTTCAAATATGCGATCCACGAACGACGTCTCTAAAGGCACCTATAGCTTATTTACACTTAGATCAATAATTTCCACATATGATCACGATTTGAAACATGCTGAACATTCTAGAACATGCTGGTAGTTAGAACGGCACAATAGACCGGCCCGTATAGCATCCAAAGGCTGATAAGGATCGCAGGCCATCTCGCCGTCTATCGCTCATGCAATCGGCACAATTAATCGTAGATATGATGAAGCTATTATATTATGAGGTACGCAATTGGACGACAACTTAGATTATTAAGTAATGATCTAAGGACGACAAAGTGCTTCAAGCTATGGTAGATACGTACTACGTAGTACATAGTAAGTGTTACTCAATGATAATAGCGCTAGGATAATGCTGAGTAGGTACTCTTTCTAATTTCACTTAGCTAACAGTAACGCTAACATATTAAATCTTGTATTTGCATCTACACTTATAATTAATTTTTGAAGTCCAATGAAATCCGTATCTATATGAAAAAAATTATGTATGTTGATAAATAATACCTAAGTAGTAACACAAACAATTTTAAAAATTCTATCAATTTATGACTAAGTATATGAAAAAAATAACGTATCTATGGATAATATAATTTACTAGTGAAACATTTAATTAACACGGCAAGGTAAAGACTCAAGCAAGAAAATCCCATAAAAGTGAAGTACCTACGAATCATGGCAACGTCCGTTTCTTGGGACATGCCAAATGTATGAATTCAAATAAAGATTTTATTTACTATTTATTATTATATTTCGAATATTTTGTCATAGAATTATTTGAATCTACTATATAAAAATAAGTCGGATTTTCCAACCGATTTCCACGGTTTTGCATTCGTTGGAAAGGTCTCGGGCTCCGTGAGGTTTATAGCAAAGAAAAGGTGTCCATGGTGGCGAAACGGAGTTCCCGACGGTTTGCTAGTAGGTATTTCATAATCTTTAGAGCAAAAACAACAGTTTATTTCACCTGAAAGTTAAATCAATAGAAATCAAACACGGAAACTCTTTCAATAAAGCTATTATTGACCAGAAACACAAACCATATTACTAATTCCGGGAATCCTTAAATTCAACAGTCACCTAGCACACGAATCAAATGTTCTCTATATAATCGGCATCCTAGGTGAAAAATAAAGGAATGTTATAGTACTTTCTCCAACGTAGTCAATTTTCTAGATTTTTGGAACGTTCAAGATTTATACGGCAATAAGTACATGTACTAAAAAGTGACAGAAAAGCTTTAAAGGTTATAAATATTTACACGTCCAGTAGATAAAAAGGTATCTATATATTATGTATTATGTACTTACTTACATTAAACTTCAGCAGACAGTTACCTACATAAGGCCACGTTTCGTTGTTTATGATCAGGCACGGGTTCCCTATTGAAAATAAAATCTGTTAGAAATCCATACTTAATATTATTATAAATGCGAAAGTAACTCTGTCTGTCTGTCTGTTACTCAATCCCGCCTTAACTACTGAACCAATTTGCATGAAATTTGGTATAGAAATATTTTGATACCCGAGAAAGGACATAGGATAGGTTTTATCCCGGAAATCCTACGGGAACGGGTTTTTCTTTGAAAACGACGGCGAAGCTGCGGGCGGAAAGCTAGTACATTATAAAATTAAAATGTACAGCATTTTATTAGAAAAGGTTTTACCAAGTAACATTTTCATTTGAATTGATTAAGTCTAAAATTAATAGTTACTATAATTTATAATTATGTACCTTTTAAATTAGAATTTTACTTATTATTTCTTAATTCTTTATGACTTATCACAGGTACCTATTTACTGAAATTGCATTGAAATTTGGTTTTTAGTAGCTCTCATGACTATTCGTGGCCAAATAAGCAAAGAAAAGGAATTGTCTACTCATACGTACCGTGGCACTGACTGTCTGCAGAAAGGTCTGCAGGGATAGAAATCTTGCGTACCTACGTATAAAGTATTTTCAAAGTAATGTACTTTTTAATGACTTTTTACAATAATATTCTAGGTAGGTATCATAAATCGATATTCAAATATTTTAAATGTCGCATTTAAATATTTAACACTAAAACCACAGTATTACAATGAAATAATATTGTAATACTGTGCTAAAACTATTGAAACAACTGAAACAATGTAAACATGATGTTAACTAAGATTTTAACAATAATTTAATCTTAATTTATTATAATCATTGTAGCATGGACGTATAAAAAAAGACGGACGCCGTATTACGAACAAACAACGTGAAGCCACCATAGTAAGCTAGCGATCGTGTAAAGACAATAAACACGCACACACTCTCACCATAGTAAGCTAGTCGGCCGCCATTACGTCGTGAACTACCGACTGATTAACTGCGTCACTGTTTCACAAAAAATATTTAAAATGCCGTCTTGCGTGGTTAAATGGTGTCGCAACAGTACAATTTTAAATAACAAAACACAAGGGATTACATTCCACAGGGAAGCAAGTTATTTCTTTTATGTTTTAATGACAAAATTATTACGGCAAAATTTATAGAAAAAAATACAGCCGCCATTGTCATCAACACAACTGTTGCCATGGCAACATGGCACACACACATGGATGTTTCGCCGCCATTACTAGGCTTCACTCAATGTTTAGGCGATATACCGTCCGTCTTTTTTTATACGTCCATGCATTGTAGAATGCCAGAATAGTTCTTAACTTTTTAAATTCAGAATAAGTAATAATTTACTTTTAATTTAAAAAGTAAGTAGGTATATTTCTTTCAACTTGTGATTCAGTTTAGGTTGTGTATATAGATACTACCCACGCCTTCTTCAGATAGGAATAAATAAAAACAATAAAACAGAGGCACTAAATTTTCTGTAAAAACCATAAAAACGGATATTTTATTAAAATTAATAACCAATAAATACATTAACGACATCTCTGGAAAATGTCTAACAACAGATGATTCCATTTGTATATTCTTTTTACGCCATCTGTTGAGAGAAATAATAACTAATAATAGTATTTGAGTGAAAATTTCACGTACACAGTATAGCGACAGATAAAGTACCTATATAATATACTTAAATTTTATTTAAAAAGGAAGCTTAACGGAAAAGGAATTTAGAATAAAGGAGGCGGTTCTATCATTTACCAGCACAGTTTACCAGAGTATTGATTTCCCACAAATCTAATTCAACCACAACAAGCTTGTTTTTAAAATGGCAATGTACTACTTACAATGTCAATTGTCATTTGTCAATAATTGTCACTTGTCAGCTTGTCAGTGATACAATTGAAATTATTTGAAATGAAATTGAAAGACAATAATTTGTTAAATCGTAATTGCTCGGCAATTTAGGATTACGAGATAGTAGATAAATATGATGTTACCATGATGTTACATAGTTAGAGTATCAGTTATTACTGTTCAAAGTGCAGTTCAGATAACAGTTCCTCTCACTTCTAAACATTTGTGTTTACAAAAAATGTCGCAATACGGGAAATTCGGTCCTTTGGTCGGAGCGATAGATGAGGGAACTTCTAGCGCGCGCTTTATAATATTTAAAGTGAATTCTTGTGAAGTTGTGGCGACATATCAAAAAGAAATAGAACAACATTTTCCACAAGAAGGATGGGTGGAGCAGGATGCATGTGCAATATTGGACGTCGTAATTACATGTATCAATAAAGCGGTTGAACAGTTAGTATCGTTAGGTGGAAGTCCAAGGGTAAGCCTCGTATAAATAATTAATATTAGGACGTACAATTTATGCAGCTATAGAGAATTAACTCCTGCTTATCTAACAAGCATTACAACAACATAGTAATATAATATGGAAGATATATTATTACATATCTATATCCATTGCGTCAAACTGCTCTGCGCAAACGAATTATTAACAAAGTTCTCGTTATCAGGAAATTATTGCTTTAACTTCAAATAATACTTTTTCTTGACAAAAATATAACATTCATGTAAGCAAAACTTGCATAACTATTAACCTGCTATTTTTAGGACATAATTGCGATTGGCGTAACTAATCAACGAGAAACCACAATAGTATGGGATAAATATACCGGTAAACCTCTCCACAATGCTATTGTATGGTTGGACATGCGAACATCATCAACCATTGATAAGTTGCTTGATTTAGTGCCAAATAAAACTAGGAACAAAAACTATTTGAAGGTACGTAGATTTATTGCTAGTTATTATATTGTATCACAGCTAATATTACAAGACTGTTAACACGGCCTTGAAGCAATAGATATCTTGTAAACAATATGAAATGTAGAATAGTAATTATAATAGGTAACTTGTCTTTTAATCCATCAGGCCCATCACAGACACAATAGAAAATGTATTGTGTTGCGGTCGAATCTGGCCGTTCGGGGCTCAATGGGTTAATAAATAACCTATTTCCTTAATCATTGTCTGATATTTTAGAAGGGCCATGCAATATGTAAAATAATGTAGAATACATGCATATTGTTAATTCCATTACTTACAGAATACACAGAGAAATATGTATATTGGTGCAACTTCTAAATTTTCTTTTAAGATTTATTTTTATTTCATATAGCCACTATGTGGATTGCCCATGTCTCCCTACTTCAGTGCGGTCAAATTGAGATGGTTAGCTGACAATGTAGATGCCGTGAAACAAGCTATGAGGAACGGATCATGTTGCTTTGGTACTGTTGATACCTGGATCATTTGGAACTTAACAGGTGTGTTATACTGTGTTTACTTAATGATTGAATAATTTAGAGTGGCCATACACGGGCAGCTCGAGCAGTTAACGGCTGAGCAACGTACACGGACTGCTCGATCTGTTGCTACCAACTGCGCAGTTGATGGCTTGAAGCGACTCTCGACACGACTGCTCGAGTAGTCATGTGTACGGCAGTAAATAGTCTATAATTCACCGCGCGGTTGCGGCTTCAAGCCGACGGTCTCATCTGCTTGAAGCATTCCCATAGGTGTACCCATAGGCCGCCCATAGAGATTTTATTAATGTAGAGAGGTAATATTCAATGATCAATGTGTAAAGTGAATGTATGTTACCAATTTCATGACAAATAATTCCAATGTCTCTCTAAGAATACTTTAATGATAAAAGTTGAAAATTTAAAAAAAGCAGTTCATTTTCTCATTGTATAGTGATTATAAGAGCCAAGAGGTCATAATTTATAAGGCTTATTACATAATATCAGTATATGTTGTTTGTATGTGTTTACAAGTGTAATTAATTAAGTAGTGCATTTCTATTTTAAGTATATAAATATCATGTCCTATATTGGATAATAAATAATCAGAAACTGTGTGTCAACCAATTTCACATATTTCAATAAACTAAAAGGTTATTTTACAATCAACAGGTGGTGCAAATGGTGGCAAACATATCACCGATGTGACAAACGCATCAAGAACAATGCTCATGAATATTGAGACATTAAACTGGGACCCTTTACTGTTGAAGTTCTTTGAAGTACCCAAGTCTGTGTTGCCTCAAATCAAATCAAGCTCAGAAGTTAGTTATTTTATTAATACATATCTTTTTATTATCAGGGAGAGTCAGATATGTACTATAGTTTTATTTATTGATTATGATTCATGAATACTAGATAATGGCATTACTGCAGCTGGTGAAAACTAGTCATAATTATTCACTAATTAACTAAATCACTATAATATACCTACTTATGTATTGTTATATATATAGATATTTTCAGGCATTGATTGGAAATTGTATTTTATTCCCTCTAGATAGATATTTCATACTTTTTGTGCTGTTGAGTTCTGAGAGTTGTGCAATATAATATTTCATACATATATAATATATATACAATAGCTTTCCGCCCGCGGATCCGCCCGAGTTTTCAAAGAAAAACTGACACAGTTCCCGTTCCCATGGGATTTCCAGGATAAAACCTACCCTATGTGTTAATCCAAGTCATCCTGTATATTATGTATGCTAAGTTTCATTGTAATCACTGCAACTTTTTTGCATGAAAAAGTAACAAAATTACACACATATACATCCATCCTCACAAACTTTCACATTTCTACACTAATATTATAAAGAGGAAAACTTTGTTTGTTTGTTTGTTTGTTTGATTGTAATGAATAGGCTCATAAACTACTGGACCGATTTTAAAAATTCTTTCACCATTCGAAAGCTACATTATCCACAAGTAACATAGGCTAGGTTTTATCCCGGAAATCCCACGGGAACGGGAACTATGCGGGTTTTTCTTTGAAAACGCGGGCGAAGTCGCAGGCGGAAAGCTAGTATAATATAATATTATATATTAGTAGGATAGGATAATGGATTAACTTTCAACCAGAATATTGCTCCCTATATTTTATTTAATATTTAGTACCAAATGCAATGATTCAAACTGGTCCACAATATTAAATAATATCTTTTCACAGATTTACGGCTATGTATACGACGGTCCTCTTAGAAGCATACCAATCTCGGGGTGTCTCGGAGACCAGCAAGCAGCATTAGTAGGACAATTGTGTTTACAAAAGGGACAAGCAAAAGCCACGTATGGTACTGGGTGTTTCGTACTATACAACACTGGGGACGTTCGTGTGAATTCTACTAAGGGACTTCTGACGACAGTCGCTTATCAATTGGGTGGGAATAACCCACCTTGTTATGCTTTGGAGGGCTCGGTGAGTAATGTTTTGTGGTATTTTTTTTATGATTTAATGAGGTTAGCAAAGAATATATTAATTTGCAAGTGAATCTAAGTAATTATTTTTTTATTCTGGCACTTTAATTATGTACAAAGGGGTTTATACAGGACATTATTTGTTATTACAAAAGTATGTGAGGTATATATTTTTATATAATCTAATGGAAACGGAAATCCGACATTTAAAAAGAATTAAAAGAAAGGCCCCGCCTGACCTCATAATATGAGGTTTTCGCATAATAAAATGGATTGGTCATTGATGTAGTGATGTACAAACACTGTACAGACTAATTCCATTCAAGTCATTTACTTAACCCTCATAACCTCTAGGTTACCTAGAGCTAAATGCCTAATTATCAGGCAGATTTCAAGAAAAATCCGATATTTAAAAAAAACATAAAACTGGCAAAAAAATGGGTTGTTTTTAGGAAAATCATGTATATGTTTGGATAACTATTATTTTCTTGCCAATAGATGGAGTCATCATTCTTATTGTTTTAAATTGCTGAGTGGCTACCTGACTTGGCTCCACTGTCCACTTCACTTTCGTCTTCATTTTACTCTTTCATTTATTGTACTTGTATTGTTTTGTTTCATGTTGTGTTGCTTTAATTTTAATTAAGTATTGTATTATGTGTCAATTGTGTTTGTTATTATTGTGGAGTAAAATAAATGATCTTTCTTTCTTCTTTTTTTCTTTCTTAAATTTAATTATTTTTTATTTTCCATAAAATACCTTTATTTTCCCAGGTGGCCGTAGCAGGTGCGGCTTTAGGTTGGCTCAGAGACAATATAGGCATGCTCGATAATGCTAAACAGTCACAAGAAATAGCGGAAAAAGCAACAGAGAATGGTAGTGTTGTATTTGTGCCGGCTTTCAGCGGATTGTATGCTCCACACTGGAGGCAGGATGCAAGAGGGTATGTATAGTATTCTACTTCCTTCCTACTAATATTATAAACTAGTTTTCCGCCCGCGGCTTCGCCCGCGTTTTCAAAGGAAAAACCGCATAGTTCCCGTTCCCGTGGCATAAAACCTATCCTGTGTGTTAATCTAAGTTACCCCCTATATGTGTACTAAATTTCATTTTTATAGGTTCAATAGTACATATTTGCATGAAAGAGTAACAAACATACACACATACACATACATCCTTCCTTTATCCTCTTGATTGTGTTGATTTAATGAAAAAGTGACGGCTTGAGTTTTAAATCAATCAGTCATGTGGGTTTGCCTTTTAATCCATCAGTCCCCGGAATCACAGACACAATAGATAATCTATTGTGTCGCGCCCCGATCGGGGCGCTCGGTCTTCAATGGGTTAATGTAAAGATAATTAATTCTTAATTTTTAATTTGAATAGTCGGAATAATTTTACATGCCTGTTGTATATCTTAATATACATACCTATATAAATCTCGTGTCACAATGTTTGTCCTCAATGGACTCCTAAGCCACTTAACCGATTATAATAAAATTCGCACACCATGTGCAGTTCGATCCAACTTGAGATATAGGATAGTTTAAACATGTAGGTACCACGGGCGAAGCCGGGGCGGACCGGTAGTGTTATAATATAATAGCCGCTCCGCGCGGTTTCACCCCCGTGGCTCCACCCCTGTTCGTCGTAGAGTGATGATATATAGCCTATAGCCTTCCTCGATAAATGGGCTATCTAACACCGAAAGAATTTTTCAAATCGGACCAGTATTTCCCGAGATTAGCGCGTTCAAACAAACAAACTCTTCAGCTTTATAATATTAGTATAGATTTAATGGTGCTAATTCTCATGAATATATATTTTTAGCGTAATATGCGGTATAACGGAAGACACAAACTCCAATCACATTGTAAAAGCTGCGTTAGAAGCTGTTTGTTTCCAAGTGAGAGACATATTGGATGCTATGAATGAAGATTGTGGTATTCCATTGCAACTATTGAAGGTATTTATTGTTGTATGTTATTTTTAATGCTAATTAAATAGTATTTGGAGGTTTAAAGAAAGATTATATCATACATAGTTTGAATTTTTCTGCATGTATGATGCAAGATATTTTAGGATTTCCCTTATTATTGCTAATTAATTTTAAAATTTATAGGTAGGATTCGTAATAGGAATTGTTCTTTAAAATATATTTACCACTATTACTATCCTAAACTTACTTTTAACTTAATAAAATAGTGTCTTATTGGGTCTTTGTCCTCTGCTTTCCTATGTAGTGAGTGACAAATATTAATCTATATATAATAGCAATTTAAAAGTCCTACTAGAAGAAATCTAATTAAAAAAAAAAGACGGGTTGCACTCCGGGAGTGCCGGCAGAAGTGAAAACTTGATTATTAACGTTGAGCATGTTTGACATTTTGGAATGGTATCCGTCTTACGCTTTTTCGATCAGGTCACGTGTCCTGACGCGAGTTTAAGATTTGATACCCATTACAGAAAAAGTGCTCAACGCCGCTAAAGAAAGTTTTCACTTCAATAAATAAATATTTGAGCTCGAATACTTTTCAGGTGGATGGTGGCATGACATCGAACGCACTATTGATGCAAATGCAAGCGGATTTGATCGGTATTAACATAATAAAAGCGGGTTTTACGGAAAGTACAGCACTAGGGGCAGCCCTAGTTGCGTATTGGGGCCTCGATCATAACAAGCAAGTGAATTCTATAGATATAGAAAACGGTAAAATTTATACACCAAGTATAAGTGATGATGAACGAGACATGAGGTATAAGCAGTGGAAAATGGCCGTAGAAAGATCGCTAGGATGGGAACAGAATTAGAATATGCTACCAAATTTGATAAAAATTAGAGCACTAAACTTAGTCTTTAATCAACTTTACTTTATGGTGTTGAAGTGAACAAGTCGAAATTGGCTAAATTGTATTTTTAAACCCATAATTTAAATTATACAAAATGAACAAAAATATTGACTGTAATGAATCAGCAATACGAAGTCAATAATCGTCATAAAAATAAATGACACGTTTATAGTGGTTCGAATAAACAAAATTAACACCAACGGCAAGAAAATCTATTTAAAATCATCATTTTGGCAATAACATGGATTAAACTTTAGTTCTTACATTCCTTAAATAAGACAAAGTTTTATGACAGGTTACAATTAAGTGTCTAATTAATAAATAACATACTACATCGAGCATATAACCTATAGAGACGACATGTATACTAAAATTATAAAGCTGAAGAGTTTTTATGTATTGCCCTCTCTATTGGTTATATACTCGTTAATTTGACTACTAAACGTATACTTTACAGGGTGTTTACAAAATATAAGACATGAAATTTCAATATTTTTTGAAAGCAAAGCATTATTATGTGCCAAAGTTTTTAATATTTTGTCAATTGAGTAATATTAAAAGGTTAATATCCATTGATATTAAGTATATAATAAAAATGTAAAAATCGAGTGAATAGTATATACCTACCTGTGTATTTTACTGAAAGGTTGCTTGAAATTAGAAACAATAAATATAACTTCAAGTATGTAGATTTATATATTTTTATTTTGCCTAAACAAATAATATGCCTGATTATATTTTCATTTTATAACATATTCTTTATAAGTATTTGGTTCTGAAATATTAGTAAGCAAGTTTTGCAATAAATCTTCAGACCTATTTTGACATCACATCTCAGTCTAAAATCTAAATATTATGCCTAATAAATTGTAGGCCATTTAAAAGCATATTGATAGTTGATACATTTTATTCGATGTATTTAGAAAATAATTATATTTTAGTAAGGTGTTTCCGCCGGCCTGAAATATTATATTAACTATAATTTTAATAAAATAATAAATATAATACAAAATTAAATATGCCTATTCATATGTAAGGTAGGTATCGATTTTTAAATTTATATGAATATTTAGAAGCCTAAAATAATATTTGCATTACGAGCTTTCTTTATGAATATTCCAATAAAGAAGCGTTATATTTTGAATTAAGTATGTGTATATTTTTGTTATACTTACTGAATATTATTATTTTCAATGTAAGACCAATATTTCATGATTTTTTGTAACTATTAAAAATTTAAATGTACTACTTTAAATGTAATGTAATACGATTAAATGCAATGTTCTTTTTTTATATAATCTATTTTCTAGATTTTATGTAATTAAGCTTGGCTGTTTTAGAGAATAGGATAAACATACATAATATTATGTAACTACCTACTACTTTGTATTGAAACTCCAAAAGGAAAGCTTATAAAGACCATTCAATTTTATTGTTATACATGCGTATTTTATGCATTAAAAATAAGTTTTAAAGAAGAAATATATCTTGTATAAACGAATAAGCGAGTCTTTTTGACTATAGTCAAATACAATTTATTAGTATTCATATTGGGTGTACTATAACTTTGTAGTATGTAGGTACTAAGATTTTTTTTCCTTACAAACTGTACACACAGGCTTTAAAAGTGCCTTTAAAATACACACAAAAATGTATTTAAAATATTTATTAACTTTAGTTTAGATTG
Source organism: Colias eurytheme (assembly GCF_061535395.1). Lineage (NCBI taxonomy): Eukaryota > Metazoa > Arthropoda > Insecta > Lepidoptera > Pieridae > Colias > Colias eurytheme. Next base: position 4,931,072 of record NC_142980.1, read on the forward strand.
TTGTCATTACTGTTTTAGTAAAATAAATAGATTGTTTCAATGTATTGTGTTTTATTTTGATTACATTTTGTCCGTTTTCAGCGATTAAATAATAGTTGAAATGAATGAAGAATAATTTTAAATTTACTTATGAAAGAATAAGTAATCTACTTATTCTTGTTTTATCTTATTTTTAAATACAAATAATTAAGAAATGTTTTAATAGCTCATTATTGACAAGATCTAGGATTACATCGTCCGTTTATTTTTTTTTTTTTTTTTATATTTTAAACCCATTTCGAATAAAGCGTCATCTAGTGTACGTTTCTTAATTTTTCGATTAATATTTAACTTGAGGAAATTTTATACTCAGGAAACCTAGATGGCGCTAATTTAAAACGTTTCGACATCAAATCTTTATTAAATTGCTAAGCTTTGGATCACTTTGGATTATTTGGTAAAATATGTATAGCTTAATTACGATTGGTCTTATGTATCAATAAAAGCCACCGTTAAATAAATCCATATATACCTAATGAAAAAATGAAAAAAAAAATCACTGGAACTTATTAATTTTGTTCTTATTAGTGCCATCTAACGTCATTTTCTTTAAACGCCCACCTTAGCAAATTGCTGAAGGTTGAAACGTTTCCCATAGATAATAACAGATGGCGCTTTATCAACTAAACTAATAACCTAATTAAATTTTTGTGTATGATTTATCTAGGTATATTTTATGTTATTATGAATTCGATTTCGTCTTAATATGATTTAAAATTTAAATTATAACGTTTAATGTTAATTTGTGTTTAGAGAATAGCGCATTAATTGGTCTTATTGTAATTTCTATTGTGATAAATGATTGTTATAATTTAACTACATTTAAATTTTTATTCAAAACTGGAAGCTTCCAAGAAAGAACTTATTTCAGTTTATTAATCTATGTCAAATTATTGTTATTTGTTATTATGCAAGGGCCAAAAAGTGAAAAATATAATTTATAATTTTATAGCATTTTTTATGTCTCTTCATTGTTTAATTTTGTTGCTAGGCCCTCGATGTTAAAACTTTGTACCTACCTATAATATAATGACTCGTACCGCGTACGGTCTACATGTCGGGCTACATCCTAATATTGTACGAATTAAAATGAACTCAATAGCAAAGTATTCCCCACGTAATCATCACGATTCAAGTGTCTGCTACCCCAAAGAGTAGCTTATACACATGTATTATTGCTAAGTGCATAACCTTGTAGTGTAGTCAGCGGACAGGCTGACGGATGGCTGTAGTCTTAGTTCATCTCTATGGACTTGGAATTCAGCTGGAGTACTATTGTTTTTGGGTATTTTTCTTACTGTGTGTCATTTGGTGGGGAAATATTTGGAAATGTTTTATAGTCGCATTCATATGGGATATAAATTAATATTTCAAGATTGTATTAGGTTCATAAATCAAAAGACATCCTTATCCGTATTAATAAATACAATAAATTTATTACTTACCTATCTAAGCAAACTATTTTTCCGGATTTTTTTTTTTTGTATTTTTTATATAAAATTGTGTCTCGTTGGAATCTTCGAACATAATTAAAAAAATTAAACAAAATATATGCCCTAAAATCCTATTCCATTACAAATTCGTCAATAAAACATATTAAAATACAAAGTAATATCATCATTCATGGTCCATGAACACGGAACAAACATTTACACGTCACAACAACTAATTCTAACCGAGAGCAATACAAAATTAACATCGGGGGATCGAAGTCAATCAGGGCAAATGCAAAATAATGCAACGCACGCTCACTGTGTACAGTGTACACTCGCCTTTAGGGTGGTTTTCCACCAGAGATGTACGAGGATGCGTTGCGAGGGTTTTAAAAGAACCAATCTTGTCGCTTTACCTCGCCTCGGTCGCCTCGCTCGAAACGATATTGGTTCTTTACAAACACCACAACGCATCCTCGCACATGTTTGGTGGAAACGCACCCTAAATGTCGTATGATTAAACATGAACTTTATCAAAATTTGGCAGTGTTTGGGAATAGGGCGGCGCTGTTTGTTGATCGAGCATGCTGCTTCCATGGTTAGATAGAGCCGTCAATATGTCGACGAGCGAAACCTTGAGTGATTGCTAGATAAACATGCACGAGCGAAGTAACTAGTTTTTCCTTTATTATTGGGAAATAAGCGGGGGTTCGGTATCTTTGATGACACATGTTTTGATTACTTTTTTACGGTTTATATTGAGTGTTAAAGAAGCAAAATCGATAGCATTACTTCACAAACAATAAAGCAATATTATATCCAAAAGTGGGAAGAAAACACAGAATCAGTATTATAAAATTATTAAAAATTCTCGAAAAATTTAATTAAATACATTTTACGTACTACGTACAAAAGAACCCGTTTATCTCACTTTATACAAGAAAAACAATATATTACAGGTAAAGTAGGTTAACTTACTTTACTATTTTATTGTGCAATTCGTTGTTTTCTTAATGTTATGGTCAATTGGACTATTATTGTTTTTTTACTTAGCCTATCTAGATCCTAGAATAGGTACTATTATAATTTTTCTTTTTTTTTTGGAAAGCCTCGTTAATTTAACCACTAATTTGCATTTAATTAATCAAAATGTTTTTCCGTACCTACCTATGTACCTAATATGAAGACTAGTAAGCAAACTAGGAGCTCTTTATTATAGAATAAATGGTAAAAAAATACAAAGGAATAAAAAATATCTAGATATTATTATATATTATCATGGACGTTCAAAGCTAAGGGCATCAGCTTGAACGTCGTAGAAGGGACTACGTTACCAAAACGGGTAAGCAAATTACAGTAATATATTTTAGCCTTACATTAATATAAATAACCAGTACTTATGTCAACAGAGTACAGAAACAGAGGCAAGAGGCGTGTTAGTATGTTAATTGCTACTTGATTCTCTTAAAACCAATTCCTTGTCAGTAAAAATTCCATCGAAAGCCTTCGCTGGCGATGTTATCCGTTGTTATCTTACAATAATTTAAATGTTTCGCTGCTTAATCAACTAATTGTGTCTGGTAATGCAAGGAATTGTTGTGCTCAATTATTTGTTTTAATTTTTGAAACATTATGGCTCTGGCTGCAAGAATGCGTAACATTTTTCGTAATTATTAATCTGAAAAATTCGGTGAATGAATCTGGCGATCCACGCAGCTTTAAATGAACTGATTTGCCTGAAATTTTGTGAAGGGGTTATTTTTTGGAATAACATAAACTGCGTTCAGAAAGGCTTTCACTTTTTTAGACGTCGAATATTTTTTTCGAAACAGAATACTGTGACTAATGTTAGAGATATATTCTGATTTAAATTTTCAATTGCTTAAAACAATTCACCGTTCCCTGGGGCTGGAAATATCAAATCGCCGAGGTACCTATTCTTAAATATTCGATAATTAAATTAGAACAGAGACCGGTGGCTAAACTTAACTGACGTCCATTGTCAGAGTGTAGACATTTGGAAGTGCTATTCAGTGCCCGTTGACGGTCTTCAAGCTGGAGCCAGTATAAATAGATCGATTTAATTTGACGAGCCACATTAGAGTACCTATAATGTGGTTGAAAGTTAGGGTAAAATTAGGTTGTATGTAATTTGTACGTAAATGCATAAAAATCCAAATAAAGGGTAAGATTGAAAGATCTTCTGTTGGCTCATTTCATCATCTGCCGCCGTTATCTGAAAAACAGATTATCATTACCTTATTAAATAAATTAAGTATCAAGAAAATTACTATTTTTCTATATTTCATAATAAAAACTGTGTATTACCTAAACGTTCTACATATAAAAATATAAGTCAAAATATGTAACACTAGCTTTCCGCCCACGGCTTCGCCCGCGTTTTCAAAGAAAAACCTGCGTATCTCTCGCTCCCGTGGGATTTCTGGGATAAAACCTAGCCTATGAGTTAATCCAAGTTACCCTCTATAATATGTGTGCTAGTTAATTTCATTGAAATCGGTCTAGTAGTTTATGCGTGAAAACCATACATACCTACATACATAATTACAAACCTTTCCTCTTTATAATATTAGTATAGATTTATTCCAATCTGTTTATGAGGATTCCACAAAATTAACTAACCGGATTTTGATATAAGTATAGCATTGTATTGGATTGAAATGGGATTAGTGCAGTGTTTCATTACCGGAGCAAGCAGGTCGGGACTCGGGAGGTACCTACCTACTTAGTGTCTATTACGTACCTACCTACATGGTTTACAGAGGGGTCCTAATTTACTATTTTCGTTCAATGATACTTTATTTATTTACTTCTATAGAGGTGAGTTAAGCTTTTGGTGGGTAGGTATCAATAGAATCAATGACATCTTACTACCTATACATCAATATTGTTGTATTATTTTAGCTTTGGCCAATTTGTGTGGCTTGTTTGTAGGTTCCTACATGCCTTACAGGGGTTCCTAATTTACCGTATTTTATCGTCCATATATTATAATATTTAATTGGTTATTTACCTAGCTTTGTATATTCAATGAAACAAAAGCATCTTACCTATAAATTTATTACGAAGCTTACAGAACTGAGGCTCCAAGTTCACATGCGGCGGGCTGGCTATACCTATGTAGGTTTTACATATTATAATAAAATAATTAGGTATACCACTACACAAAATTATACCAATTCATGTGTGAAAAATCAAAAAAAGTACATAGGTACATAATTACCTGTATTTTAAAAGGAACATGTTTTCAAAATTGCTCAATAACTTTAAAATGAAACAAGCTTTCATAACACTGCAATTTAAGGGAGCTATAAAACGCATTTGTCACATATAAAATATAGTTTACACCAATCGTAATCACAACAAACCGAATAAATCTGAACCCTTCCCCTTTTTTAAATTAAAAGAAAACGCTTTAAAAGAGTTGGCAATTAGAAGCAGGAATATTAAAACTTCCCCCTTGCAGAAATCTGTGACCAACAATTGCTATTCGTTACACTGACAGACACACGTTTTGCTATTATTCATGTTAAGATGCTTTTTGAATTTAATTATAGTTGTGTATAGAGTGTTATGGGTTATGGCTGATTTCTAAGTTTCTAACACACATGACACAGTAGCTAAAATACATAATGTAATTCATGTTGATCATAATTTTTGTCTTAATTGCAATATAAAAAAATTAAATATTCATTTATTATTTATGGCTAAATAGGTATTTTATTAACTATTGAGTCTAATTTATTAAGAGCTTGCAAATGTGAAAAATAATACTACTTAAGTAGGTAGGTACATATTATATCAAACTACCTTGGTAATTACAATTAGTAGGTAAGTAGGTATTATAAAATTTACGGGTAAAGTTTTAGCGCTACCTTTAGGCTTTAATTCATCTTATTATGTATTAATAAACAAACATACATATTATTATAAATATTTAATAAGTGAAACAAAAAATTATGTTTCAATTTTTAAATTTTATTTGTAGATCACTAGATGGCGCCAGTGTATAAAATTTATATGTATTATAAAGATAATAAAATATGATCATTATAAAAAAAATTATGGATATTTTTTAAATATTAACCATTTTATGTACTTTTATATATTTCTAAGCTAATAGTCTAATAGATATAAATTATAAATTAAACAACGGGCTTTAAAACAAAGGTAATTAATTATTATAACTCTACAAAAAAGTAGGCTGACATTTTTCTGTTACAATATTAGGTACCTAGCTCATAGCTGCTGTAAATTGTAATATGTACTTCAGAAGAAAAAATAATCCTGCCTCAATTCATTTCGATTTAACGTGTCGCAAAAAATAATGAATTGTTAGCATTTTGCACGTATTGTAGTCAAAGTATTTGCATTGATATTTTTTTATTGGCTCATTATAATTATTCATATATTTTATAACCCATTCATAAAGTTTCTCTGGTCCTATTTTCGCATTAATCGCTTGAAGTAATTTTATGACGTCTAAGGACACAATAAATGTCCTCAAACTATGAAATTCGATAAAGGATATCAAAGAAAAGGATTACATTGTGTTCTTGCTTCGATGGTCAATATTAGGTTATAATGAAACTTATAATACCTAATAATATAGATATTGTCAATGTAAGTTTTTAATGAGAATCTATTCAATATTGAAGTATTATTAAATGAAAAGATGTAAATAATTATTATCTACGTTTGAACCAATTTGGTTTCAACTAAATATGGTATTTGAATAAAGTGACATTAAATTTAAAAGACTTGTAAAATGTGGACGATAGGTTATTACAAATTTTTGTAATAATATTTTAAGGCTCGGTAGGTATTTGTAACAGAGGAAAACGGAAACTCTATTATAGAGTTCATACTTAAGAGCATACCTAAACCTAATATAGGTAGTACCTATGGTATGAAGATAGGTCTTCACCGAAAGACGAATGATTTTCTTTTAAAATTTTTATTAAACGGCTAGTTGTATTGTTTTGTTCCATTATAAATTTAACGCGTTAATAAGGCAGAATTGGCCATGTCTACCTATAGCGAAATTTGTAGGTAATTGTAAAATGTAACACATATTAAATCAAGTATCATTTATTGTTTATATGAAATTTGCAATTTGTTCTGTTTTAATTTAGGTACAAGATAGATGTATATAGTTTTATCCAGTTTGTACATACCTACTTGAGTAAAGGCTAACTGATATAATAATATAATCTCATGATCATCAAAATCTTGCGTTCATTTTTTACACAATAAAAAATATAATCAACTTAATATACAAGTACGTAAGCCAGCAAAGCGTATGACTTACAGCTTGTTGCTTGTAGCCAAGGCTCGGTCCTTATTTTTTATACGTCGTTTTAAGCGAAGTAAAAAAGAGCAAGATTAATTAAAATCTTTTCAATGGTAAAGGCGTATTCAAATTCAATGAGCTGTGAATTGCCGATGCTTAGTGTGCCCAAAAAGGCTTATAAATGAGAGGGGTGGACCACAATTTGCGTATTTACCTTATACATTTACTTGAAAGATTTTTGCTAATGTTTTAAGCGTCTTTAAATTTTGCAGTGGTTCTAAGTACCTAGTTTGTTGATGCGCTATTAGTTTTAAATTGGAATCGAATTAATTTTGTTTGTTTATGAAGGACATTATATAGACGTATATTTATGTAGATCGCTTGTCGTATTTGTGTAAGTCGCTATTTAGTTTTAGATGTCTTTGATATCTTATTTGTATTTAATAAATTCTAAGCAATTACAAAAGTACTTATATAACCAAAAAGTCCCGTTTACAGCAAATAAAGCGTACGTTAATAACGTCACCCAACAGAACATAGCTGTGTTTACAGAGGACCGGTGACAGCAATATAAAGATGATCGGCCGACACGTTGGCTCATGTATAATGTGCATACAAATTTAAGTGGGTGCCGGGAGTGACTAGTTTCTTATGATAAGAGCACGAAGGAGGGTAGAGACATGTGTCCGCCCAGTCGGCCCCCCCTTACATGTGTTACCGAATGCCGACGCTTGCTCCGTCTAAGAGATCTACGAAATACGAATTCGTCGTTCAAACTTTGTTCCGTTCTCTATTTACATGAAACGAGATTTCGTACGGCACCCTCGCTCGCGGTAACTTTTTATAAGCGTCGGTATACACTCCATTTTTATCTGCCATTTCATTGTTTCATTTACGACTCCTTTGTTCTAACCGAGTACATTTCATGCGTAATGAAAGTTTGGCGTTTTATTTAATTAATCCGTGCACGTAAGTCGCCAAGATTGTTAGAGACCTTCTTTTTAATGGAGTTCGTTCGACGCTAGTTCGTAAGGGCGTTTCGATTTATAAAGAGATTCATATACCTACGTCATAATTAAATGATATTGAACGTGAATATTGTTATTCGTCGGTAACACAAGAGCTTTCACAATAAACGTGTCTGGGAGCGCAAGTCCTCGACAAATAATGGCCGTTCTGTTTAATGCTCAGTAATAACGCTTTAGTGTCTCTCTAACATTGAATTCTGTAGCCTACATGAGTGTTTATATTAACATACAAAGTTCAGCCCCAAGGAACCACCCTTTCGGGGTGGCGTTATTAGTATAAGCAGAAGACGTTACCCCGAGTTAGACGCGGGTTGCATTCAAAGGTTGCCATTGATTTTGAGTTAAATCACCCCTTTGCGTTGTATTGTACACAGTACGGCGGCTCTGTACAAACACAGTGACATGAATTATTGTTACTGGTTCTTTTATACATCGGATGTCGTCATTAATCAGTTGCTTTATATGCATTTAATGGGTGCTCAGTGTGGTGTAATTAATGCCAAGTGCGTTGTGCCGCTATGCAGTTATTAAACAATGAAATCAACACAGTACATATGTCAAATGCGAAAATGACGCATACGTACTAACTTTCAGCCGGCGTGTTGACTGTTGACCCGTTAAGCCTTTATATCCCGAAAAAGTTAATTTTATTCATTAGTTTTCTGTTGAAATTGTATTGAATTTTCTGGATTGTTAGGCGCTAGATTGATTTGTTACTCAATGATTATAGGGATTCAGAAAACTAATATTGAAAGTTGAACACGATAAATGTTTCTGTTTTATGCCTACATACCTACAAAGCTTTAACCTCCCACGCGCTAGAAAAAGTATGTTCCTTAAACCGCTATAACTTAACGAATGGGTAATAAACCGTTGGCTCATTGTGGCAGAGTTATACAAATGTCTTTCCGGGACAAATTTTGTTTATTCCTAAATAAATGTACGTGACAACGTAAATGTAAATTTACAACCTTGCTTGATGTCCGTAGTTTAGGAATCGGATAGTTTTAGACCGGGCGCCGCCGTTCGAATTGTGTTTCGCTTTAAAAATGTATTATGTCATATAATTATGTCATACATCACAGCCTTCTGCTATCTGAGTATCAATAATTTAATTGATAAAACTTAATTTTGTAATTAACAAAACGTTTACCTACGACTCAATATTATTAGAACATGCCCGTTCCATATCTTTCATTTTCTCTACATGGCATTAGAACTAATGCAATTATTAGATGCCTCCACTATACATAGCGTCTTAAGGTAAAACCTTCGAACGACCTTTCAGGTAACTATAGTCAAGTTTCGTTAGTTGAACAGAATTTATAAATCGGTCACAGAGCACTGAAACTTCTATATCAAAGCATTTACAAACATATTTAGCATCTGGAATTTCATCTCTGTGACATCTGCCTTGGCCCTTGATGCAAATACCTACGACTACGAGCATGGTCCGTCAAAATATGTGTTAAGTTCGTTTTGGTGTAGTCTTAATGAAATTATATCTAGCAACTAAGAAAATATAATGATATATTTACTATAATCTTATTTAATTAAAATATTAGATATTATACTCTTACAATTCTGCCAACTATAGATACATAATTCGACACTAATTTACTAAACATTATCTACCTACTCTGATAATCATAGGACATAGAATATACTAAAATTGTGTCATATTTATTGGAAATTAAAAGTATTATTCTCAACCTACCTAGGTATACAAAAACGGCAAATTTCATACCACTTATATTAAAATCAAACCATCCAAGCAAATCAGAATGCAATCGGAAAAATGACGACGTCCAATGATTGTCCACATCCGTCCATATTATCTCTAATAGCATTAATATCTATACAAAATTACCTGCTTTGAAGTCTGTTTGTCAATAGGGTAATCCGTAAACACAAACTGTTAAAATCGGCTTTGACGCGATGGGAATGGGTTTATTCAGGTGCGGCCTTTGACAATATTCTATACGTATTCCGTTTGGCTTCACTTGGATATTAAATATTTAAAATCATGAGGATTTTGAGGAATGTTTCACTTATTGGAGAAAGGATATGACAGGGCTTACCAGTTGTATTACTAGAAGTTACTGGACTTTAATTTATGGTTAAAAAAACATAAAATATATCTAAGTGTCACAAGAAAACACAAGAATTACTTAAGTAGGTGTGCTGCTTTTTGAGTCGACTAAAATTATCTACTTTTATGTAAGTATTTACTTAATAATAATATTGCATGTAAGTAAGTATATAAGAAACATTGCAATAAATGTACCTACCTACTACCAGTCTTCCTAATCCCTAATGTTCAAGAAAATACCTCCCCTCCGCCCTGTCTCTCTTATTTACAGAAGTACCTACTTGAAAAGTTAATTTAAATGAATCAATAATATACAAAGGAAAACTGGAACTTAACAAAGGTTATAATCCTGCCAGAATACTGACACGTTAATCCATACTAATATTATAAATGCGAAAGTAACTCTGTCTGTCTGTCTGTTACTCAATCACGCCTTAACTACTACGTATAGAGATATTTTGATACCCGAGAAAGGACATAGGCTACTTTTTACCCCGGGACATAGGATAGTTTTTATCCCGAAAATCCCACGGGAACGGGAACTATGCGGGTTTTTCTTAGACTGCGCGGGCGAAGCCGCGGGCGGAAAGCTAGTACAATATATAATACTAAATAGCACTAAAATGATAATTTTCAAGTCCGATTTATTCATCCGTAACCGAAAACGTCCATACCTATTACCTAAATTGTATTATAAAATTTCCTGGCAATTTCACTTTAATAATCACTTTAATGAAACACACATTCCTAGCTAATTACCTATAGGTACTTATAAAAGGATGTTAGGTACACCAAAAAATCATTACCTCTACAATCCCCGCTTTAGGTAAACATCAAAACATTTGCTAATCATTTAAAAGTGTTAACTAAAAACACACCTATATTTGCCGTGTATTTAAACACAGGTAATTACCGAAACATTGAAAGCTGCGTTGCCAAATCCCACAGATAAACTAAAAAAAAATTGTTCACATCGCTTTGTCCTTTATTCATATTTAATCTGTGGAGTGACAAAAAACAATAATTTCACGGTACAGCATTAACGCATGTAGGCATAACAGAGACGAGTTGGTCCAAAGTAAACACGAGGCCATATATATTAAAATGTTGTCGATCCTATTTACAGTCATTTTACTCTATGTTTATCTTATAAATCTATTGTGTGCATGGCGGTTGAAATTATGGGATTTTTGTGTAAATATTGACTAGAAGCGGTTTTGTCGGTCTTTGCATTTAACACGTCCCACCGGTTGCCGACACGAACAGATGTCGCGTTTCGCCGCTAGATGGCGGTACGCGTTCTTAAAGGACGGCTAAGTGCATCCAGGTGGCTTATACGCTTATATTATTTCATATTCCTTTCTATTCGTATTAATTACATGTGAGCTCTTGAAAAGGGTTTAATTAGCCTTGCGTAATTCGAAATATAGAGCTATTTGTTGTATTTCTTTTTACGTTTATCAAGTTACATTTCATTCTACAGGAGCGTTTTTATTTTACACAATATTGTAATTAGCAGAGATGGAATAGACAAAGAAGTAATGCATATTTGTGCATAATGATTTATTCGCATATAAATTAAAATTGTAATAAAGTAAGACGTAGGTACCTAAGTAATGCTGCGTTGTATAATGTAGGTATTTCTAGTGTTCTGTTTTTTATGTAGGTACCTACCTAGGTAGGTACGCGCACGTCTGTAATTTTTGTTTGATAATATAACAGCTGTTATAGTTTAATGATGGTGAATTACAAGGAAGAGGCCTACCATATACCTACTAGAAAAGACCGATTGCCTATTTTTAATTATCTTATTAAAAATATTATAAAATTGTAGTAACGATGTAGTTTTACAACCTAAACCAAATAGATACCACACTAAACATGAGCCTAAACCTCTCAAAATAAAAATATATTCAAAAATTAACAACTTTTTTTAAACACAAACGGCTATATCTTTAAATTTATACCTCCATCAACAAAACTTATAACGCGTAACAACAAACAAATGAAATATAACTCTAATTAATGTATCTGGTAAAATATCCATTATAATAAAATAGTTAAATTTGATGTCCCGATTTAAATAAACAGTTACCTCATTATAAGAAAGAGTTACGCTAAAGAGTTTTAATACCGTGCTTTTGAATATGCATAGCTATTATACTACAACATTTATTTTAATTATATGAAAATTATTAAAAGTAACGAAAAGTCGTAACGAGGTAGATTTTGCCTCTTATAGTTACAATGTGTGAAACATTAAATACACGAAGCATTGAGGTTTTTACATAATTATTTTTACTCATTAGTATTTTTTGGTGCGTTTTCAAAAGGCAGAATAATTGTCGTTCAAATAAACAAAGAGTATTCGGTATGTGTGATGCTTCAATGATTAGGGCGGTGATCCCATCAATGAGGTTCGATAAGCGATAATATCTCGCGATAACTTTTATTCGTCAGGTGCTTTTAAGCCTATAAGCAGGTTTTTGTAAACGCCCGTTATTATGTCACCAAATTGTTCATTTGTTTTTGATAATGTAAAAGGCTTGTTATTTTATGCGTTATATTTTAATCGGCTACATTTAAAGTTATATATTATCTACATATTATTTACTACTTGATAAGGTTTCTATATAATTAGATTATTTAATTTTCTTTTGTACAATTCTACAAACTGTATCCTGTAAATAATTTTTATGTCTTACGATAATTAAGTTTTTTTTTCCTTTTCCTACTAGATATAATAATATAATATAATGTTTATAAATTTATAATATACAATTTTGAGACGCCACTAGCTGGTTATCACTATTTCAAGAGCACAGGTACCTTTAGTCATAAACTATGTATTTTAAAAATAAAGATTTATATTTTTTATTTTAATTGCCAGATTTACTCGCGCATAAATCTCTTCGCAGTGCACACAGGCCTTACCTCGTCGGGATGTCATTAGTGAATATTCTGCCTTTCTAATGCCTAACTCCGCACCATCCCATTGTCGCGACAATAATGAGCAACTAACGACTAAGATGTGAACGAAATTTAAAAATAGGCAAACTTCGTTTTGAAATTCATTAAAATTATCGTGGCGCGAAAGTTTTGGAATGCTTTTGTGGGTCTGTGGAATGTATGTTTTGGCTTGGTTGGATTATATGAAATTTCAGTGTGATATGATTATGATTTTTACCTATGCAATTTGGGTAGATAATAGTTTTTAAATCAGGTTATAAATAATACAGGTGAGATCAAGAGAGATTTAATAAAAAAAAAGTGTGTGCGTGTAACCTTTACGCGCGATTGAAGTAAAACTTCTTTGGCGTTGACGACATATATCACTGAAATGATTAAATATTAACTTAAATAAATAAATATTATATAATAATTTAATTATATTTATTATTCATGTGCTTTACAAAGATTATTTAAATGTTATATTAATATTATTCATTCGAAACAGGTAATTGGATGTCATCATAATTTCTTACGTACGAAATTATAGGTTTGTGGTAACTATAATGTGAAACATAAATTGTACTCTCTAAATTTGCTACTTTTCTTGAAAATACAGCATCTATCGTTGTACCGAAACGCGTTGTTGAATGAAGTCGAGAAGTATTCATAGATAAATCAAATTTTTCTTCTAAAAAATCAATTAACGGCTGAGATTCCTGAGAGCGAAAATTAACATTAAAATCTCCAGTTAGAATCATCGGTAATTCATGATAATTACTATTTAAAAGTCGAGAACCTTCAATTGTGAAGTGAAGTAATTGCTGATGAATAAATTTTATGATATTTGTCAGGCTAGTATTTGTAGAAATATAAATAACAACGATAATCACAGGTTGGTCATTCGTATTAAGAGCGAGCGCTCACGAGCAACTTTGTCTCCGCAACTATTTTGTCTCTCCCATCAATTTGTATGGGGAGTTGCGTCGCTACGTGCGCGCACTTTCATACTAGCCCATGGGTGAAGAGACAAAATAGTTGCGGAGACAAAATAGTTGCGGAGACAAAGTTGCTCGTGCGCGCTCGCTCTAGAGCGCATATTCTATTTAACGCAAATCAAAAACTCCGCGATCTATTACGATAGATCGCGGCTTGCGCTATCCTTTTACTATGAACAGCATAGGTCCGCAGGAGAGCGCCGAGCAACATATCCTCTCTCTGGAAAGGCTCGCTGCCGACTGATTTTAATCGGGTCGCGCGCAGTGTTTTATAGTACTTTAAAAAAAATTGTAGAAAAATAATAGAGGTACCTTAGTTGATTTTTTAAATTTTATCTTATAAGTAAGACATTCTTTTATTGCAATATGTATAAATTATATTCAATAAAGTCAAATATCTTGGTGAAAATAATAATTTTGTCGACTATAATTTCTAAAAAAATTCACATTGTTCGGATTTTAATTTCGTAAGTTAGGAGTCCAAAATAAAAAAATCTTTTAACTAACTATTTTAATAAGGATTTTTGCAGTTAGTTAAAAATAATTGTGTGTTAGATCTGTCAGCAATTTCAGATATTTTTAGCTTCGAAATTGACACTAAAAGTGAAATCAAGTAATCATCGGATCAGTTATCTTGATGGTATTCAGAAATACTGTATTAATTGAAAAAAACTCTTAACTAACTACATAGACAATAAAATTTCCTAAAATTATCAGTAATTCATATGTTTGTAAGATAAGTGGTTGATGGACAATCTGGTTTGAAAAATCACATATTTGAGCCAAACAGCGCACGGACCGCGTACACAGCCACATCGAACCAAGGCGATGTCACCAATTTGTGAAACCTCATCGGAAATTTGTGATAATATAGTTGGTGAAATATTTTGAATTGGTGTTACATTGTTCAGTGTATCTGTAGATGAATGATATACAGCTACTCCACCAGCAGTTGAGTTGGGTCGTTTGTATTGGGTAACGTAATAAAAATTTTCAATAAGAATTTGTTCGTCATTTTTCATCCAAGTTTCGGAAAATAACAGTGTAATGTGGACCTTTTTAATACTTTATCATTCAGATCAGAAACATGAGCACGTAAACTTTGGCAGTTGAAGGAAAATAGTGTAATGTTACTCTCATTTACAAGGTTATATAATTCTTCCTGTTGTGTTATTAGGCGAGAATTTGAAAGTCTTTCAAATTCACACTGTAAATCAACTATTCCCCCTGGACGCTTTCTTCCATGATAAAATTTGTTGTCATCGGTGTTTGAGACAATGAACAATCCATTTATATCAGTTACTCGTGATAATGCTACATATAACAGCTGCTGACTGTGACTTTTATTGTATTCATAAACGATTTGATCAAAAGTACCACCTTGAGACTTATGTATTGTAAGCGCACAAGCAGATACTAATGGAAAGTGATTTCTCTTTGCAAATATTGTCTTATTTCTATTCATTGGTACAGATGACGATCTTCGTAAAATTGGGACTGCTGTTCTACTAATGTTTAGAGTTTGAATATGATGGGCAGCTTTTTTCCTAATTTTCTCTCCTATCTTACCAGGAAACTCAAGCCATAAGCGTATGATGTTATCACTGTCATCACGTTCAATATACACTAACTTTCCAACACAACCGTTGGCTAAGCCATCAGATACATCAATATTGGTTGTAATAATGTAAAATTTGTTAAGAACTAATATGATTTCATAAGGCGATCCTCCTGTATCAATAACTGACATTTTATGAAATTGTTGGCGTACATATGCTTCTTGTTCAACTGAATGACAACCTATATACATATCTGTTGCTATGGATACTACTTTGTCTTCAGCAATATTTAAAATAGATTGATTATAATCCGCAACATGTTTATTTTTATTTTTAATTTACTTATTTTAAAAGTAATAAATAAACAAGTATATTTAGAGATTTTCAAAAAAATTTGCAATTTAAAATAATGTTTTTAAAACTGTTGAATTTTTCATTCACTTTGCTATTCACAATTGATCCGTTTGAAAATTTGAAAATAAATAATCCTAATTGATTATGATATTTGCCACTAGCTGGCGTATAAGTCAAGAAGCGTGTAGTATATGACATATACTTACAACCAATCAGAATTATTATTTTTAAATGGCGGAAACTACACAGACTATAGTAAGCGTTACTTCCGTCAGAAAAAAAATCTGAGTTACTCCCTAGTCGCGCCTAAAGAAGTTTTACTTCAAAAAAAAAAGTGTGTGCGTGTAACCTTTACGCGCGATTGAAGTAAAACTTCTTTGGCGTTGACGACATATATCACTGAAATGATTAAATATTAACTTAAATAAATAAATATTATATAATAATTTAATTATATTTATTATTCATGTGCTTTACAAAGATTATTTAAATGTTATATTAATATTATTCATTCGAAACAGGTAATTGGATGTCATCATAATTTCTTACGTACGAAATTATAGGTTTGTGGTAACTATAATGTGAAACATAAATTGTACTCTCTAAATTTGCTACTTTTCTTGAAAATACAGCATCTATCGTTGTACCGAAACGCGTTGTTGAATGAAGTCGAGAAGTATTCATAGATAAATCAAATTTTTCTTCTAAAAAATCAATTAACGGCTGAGATTCCTGAGAGCGAAAATTAACATTAAAATCTCCAGTTAGAATCATCGGTAATTCATGATAATTACTATTTAAAAGTCGAGAACCTTCAATTGTGAAGTGAAGTAATTGCTGATGAATAAATTTTATGATATTTGTCAGGCTAGTATTTGTAGAAATATAAATAACAACGATAATCACAGGTTGGTCATTCGTATTAAGAGCGAGCGCTCACGAGCAACTTTGTCTCCGCAACTATTTTGTCTCTCCCATCAATTTGTATGGGGAGTTGCGTCGCTACGTGCGCGCACTTTCATACTAGCCCATGGGTGAAGAGACAAAATAGTTGCGGAGACAAAATAGTTGCGGAGACAAAGTTGCTCGTGCGCGCTCGCTCTAGAGCGCATATTCTATTTAACGCAAATCAAAAACTCCGCGATCTATTACGATAGATCGCGGCTTGCGCTATCCTTTTACTATGAACAGCATAGGTCCGCAGGAGAGCGCCGAGCAACATATCCTCTCTCTGGAAAGGCTCGCTGCCGACTGATTTTAATCGGGTCGCGCGCAGTGTTTTATAGTACTTTAAAAAAAATTGTAGAAAAATAATAGAGGTACCTTAGTTGATTTTTTAAATTTTATCTTATAAGTAAGACATTCTTTTATTGCAATATGTATAAATTATATTCAATAAAGTCAAATATCTTGGTGAAAATAATAATTTTGTCGACTATAATTTCTAAAAAAATTCACATTGTTCGGATTTTAATTTCGTAAGTTAGGAGTCCAAAATAAAAAAATCTTTTAACTAACTATTTTAATAAGGATTTTTGCAGTTAGTTAAAAATAATTGTGTGTTAGATCTGTCAGCAATTTCAGATATTTTTAGCTTCGAAATTGACACTAAAAGTGAAATCAAGTAATCATCGGATCAGTTATCTTGATGGTATTCAGAAATACTGTATTAATTGAAAAAAACTCTTAACTAACTACATAGACAATAAAATTTCCTAAAATTATCAGTAATTCATATGTTTGTAAGATAAGTGGTTGATGGACAATCTGGTTTGAAAAATCACATATTTGAGCCAAACAGCGCACGGACCGCGTACACAGCCACATCGAACCAAGGCGATGTCACCAATTTGTGAAACCTCATCGGAAATTTGTGATAATATAGTTGGTGAAATATTTTGAATTGGTGTTACATTGTTCAGTGTATCTGTAGATGAATGATATACAGCTACTCCACCAGCAGTTGAGTTGGGTCGTTTGTATTGGGTAACGTAATAAAAATTTTCAATAAGAATTTGTTCGTCATTTTTCATCCAAGTTTCGGAAAATAACAGTGTAATGTGGACCTTTTTAATACTTTATCATTCAGATCAGAAACATGAGCACGTAAACTTTGGCAGTTGAAGGAAAATAGTGTAATGTTACTCTCATTTACAAGGTTATATAATTCTTCCTGTTGTGTTATTAGGCGAGAATTTGAAAGTCTTTCAAATTCACACTGTAAATCAACTATTCCCCCTGGACGCTTTCTTCCATGATAAAATTTGTTGTCATCGGTGTTTGAGACAATGAACAATCCATTTATATCAGTTACTCGTGATAATGCTACATATAACAGCTGCTGACTGTGACTTTTATTGTATTCATAAACGATTTGATCAAAAGTACCACCTTGAGACTTATGTATTGTAAGCGCACAAGCAGATACTAATGGAAAGTGATTTCTCTTTGCAAATATTGTCTTATTTCTATTCATTGGTACAGATGACGATCTTCGTAAAATTGGGACTGCTGTTCTACTAATGTTTAGAGTTTGAATATGATGGGCAGCTTTTTTCCTAATTTTCTCTCCTATCTTACCAGGAAACTCAAGCCATAAGCGTATGATGTTATCACTGTCATCACGTTCAATATACACTAACTTTCCAACACAACCGTTGGCTAAGCCATCAGATACATCAATATTGGTTGTAATAATGTAAAATTTGTTAAGAACTAATATGATTTCATAAGGCGATCCTCCTGTATCAATAACTGACATTTTATGAAATTGTTGGCGTACATATGCTTCTTGTTCAACTGAATGACAACCTATATACATATCTGTTGCTATGGATACTACTTTGTCTTCAGCAATATTTAAAATAGATTGATTATAATCCGCAACATGTTTATTTTTATTTTTAATTTACTTATTTTAAAAGTAATAAATAAACAAGTATATTTAGAGATTTTCAAAAAAATTTGCAATTTAAAATAATGTTTTTAAAACTGTTGAATTTTTCATTCACTTTGCTATTCACAATTGATCCGTTTGAAAATTTGAAAATAAATAATCCTAATTGATTATGATATTTGCCACTAGCTGGCGTATAAGTCAAGAAGCGTGTAGTATATGACATATACTTACAACCAATCAGAATTATTATTTTTAAATGGCGGAAACTACACAGACTATAGTAAGCGTTACTTCCGTCAGAAAAAAAATCTGAGTTACTCCCTAGTCGCGCCTAAAGAAGTTTTACTTCAAAAACAACGTTATTTCCTCTTTTTAACACGCTTACACCTGTATGTTTGTAGGAAACCGACTCCTTTAGACTCGATCTTGACCCACTTTAAACGGTCAGATATGCAGTGTTCTTTCTTATCGATTTTACTTCTTTACATGTAAGTTTTCTCATACATTCTATTGCCGAAAATGCTAAGGCCAATTTCGCCTAACTCAATAACTCTATAGATATCGAACCCCTTCTTCCTTTCTGCCTTACCACTGAACACAGGCGAGGCGGTATAGGTACCATAAAAAGGTACCGACCTGATGAAGTGACTGATAATAAAGAACCGGCAGCTCATTTCGCATCAGATGTATGATATTGAACGCAGATGTATACTATTAAAAAGTTTTATGACATTTCTCTGGATTTTATTGTAGTTGAATTATATAATGGGACACGTGAATTATGGCTGCGGTTCTGCGATTCAATATTTATAGATACATCATTATTTAAGTTTGTGATTTTATTGTGAGTTCCATTTTTATTGTGTTGAAGACAAATGTGTAATATGGATTATTATACAGTGCTTAAGTACTTATAAATATATTTTAGGTAACGCTTTGTTGTATAGTTGTTTATTGCACATCACAATTTTCATCACATCACACATTGTAGAGTTGATTATGATGAGCATAATAGAGTTCGTTAATTATTGTTGATAATTTTTTATTAAATACATGCTAAGCATATAAGTTTGTCTTTCAATTTTGTCTAATAATTATTATTTTAAATAAATAGTGTACAGTTTTAAATTTATAATAACTACGTGATAGAAGAAAGGGAGAGGTATTGCAAAACGTTTGAAAAATATGTATCTACGTTAAACTCGCGATAAAAATTCATTTAAATACTTAATAACAAATATGAATTATGAATTAGTAATAAACAAAACAGTATATATTTTCCAGAGGCAGAATAATGACTTTAAACTACTTACATTACCTATAAACAGAATAATTGAATTGTTCGAACTTAACATAATATACCTACTTAACTTAAAAAAAAAATTAATCCACTTATAACTAATTTACCTACCATAATCACCAGTAGGCAGAACTACACACAAATTATTCCAAAGTCATCTTAAAAAGCGTTATTCTTTTTAAGTAGTAAATAACTTTTAGACAGTTCTATGGGCTTATAGTATGAGCTTACAGCGCAAACAAACTTTGTTTGTATTCGTGTGATTTATCAACGTTTGAGGATCAACGTCGTCTAAGGTCATCCCTTGTTTATAGAAACTTGGTAAATATTGCGGTGCGAGTCTTTGAGGTAGACTAGAGTATCGAGTTTAAAAGACAATCAAAATAGATTGACTTTGAGAGGGCTTTTTGAGGTGTTTTAGGATTTGTTTGATGGAAACGTGATTAGAGACTTATGAAGTAGGGTTTTAGTAGTCACAGGCAGAAATGTGTTTAATAATAGGTTCAGTTTTTAAAGGAAATTTACGTATAGAATAGGAGGTTATTGTTTTGCCTTTTTATGATAGTAAAAGACTAGACATGTGAACTAGAAATTTTAAATACATGGTAGGTACAGCTGTTACATGTAATGTTATTCTAAGACACGCTATCTATACTGAATCGTTTTACATCAGAACATATTGTAGGTCTATTTAAAACAGCAAAGACTGAATAAATAGTTTTCAAAGAACTACGATCAAAGCGACACTATGCATCCTAAAATTGACGCTTCGTCAATACCCTGGCATCGAATCCAATATCGCATCGAAAAGCAATAATTGTGAACTTTAAAACAGAGAGGTTCATAAATAATTCAAAAGCTAACCGAAACTGCATGTAGTACAATCGCTATCAGTTACGTAGTTAGTTCACCTCTATCGTACACGAAATAGATGCATGCACCTACGATATGTTTGCAAATCACTCCGCTTTTGTAACGGCTAGCCAAGCAAACAGTTGGGAGTCTACAGAGGCGCAGTGCGTAACAATATACACAGAAAGCCGGAATGTTTGCCTTCGTGTGATATATGGGCTTCGGCGGATTTAGAGACACGCATGGGACCTCTCGGTGTAGTGTTACGAGTGCGCTGCTATTAGCTACATCCCTCGCTATTGCGGATTTGATTCGTTTATCAAACCCTTGTTGCAGCCATTCTAATGTCTAATGCGTACTGCTTCATCGACACTTTTTGTTTTTATACGATTAGCAGTTAGCACACTTTTTGCGATTATATAATGTAATGTCACAGCAGACAACTAAATAACACAACGCTTTATAAAGTTACGTGTGTATTCCGTCGTTTTACAGAAAAAGGATGCCAGATGCAACAGTTTTATACGGCCAGTTTTTTTATCCGATATTTTGTCTACATTGAGGCGAAATTGCTGAATAAATGTAATGCGCTCGCTATATTTGGTGTTTAACTCGGCAATAAAGCAGCAATGATGCAAACGTAAAATAATTTCGATCAACACAAAACATTGCGGAACGCTGAAATAAATTACGACACATGACTTATCCGGATAAAATAAACAGTAATAAGGATCATTAAAAGATTCGACACCTTCGCTCGGAGGCACGATGATAATTAACGGCCAAAAACGTCAACAAGCCGACGACCGGTCCGACAATGAAGAGGAGGGCAGAGTGTGTCATCTGCTTTCAACATAATTAAAATCACTTTAAATAATGCCACTAAGCGCCCAACCCTGCGGAGGTTTTATTTTACAAAGTGCTATTAGCATTAAATTTAGTTTTGTGGATGATTATGTCCCGTCCAGGCAGCCGAGGATATTAAACGCGCGCGCTTTTTGTGAATTATTGTTCAGAACCTACACCCCGCCTTTTATAACACGCTTGCTCCAATTTTTCACTACTCAGGGTGTTAACTCGAAGGGAGGATGTTGGGTGGAATAGGAAATCAAAAGAAATTTAATGACCCGGGGAAAGTGGCTGCGTTTTAAAGGACCGGGCGAGGGATTAGAGGATGCATTATCAACCTTTGTTTTTATTTGGCGTGATCGTTGGACGCTTGCGTTCGCCTGCTTTGACTTTAACAAACGTATTTTACGGTAATTTCATCTGTTTGCAGCACAGTAGCGGTTACATTGTAATGTTGTTCTTAATTACTGTGATTCACGCGGTTATTTATTTGATTATGTTTTTGAACGTGTTCAAAGATTTTCGTAAAAAATTAAATGTTCGCATAATGAAGCTTATGCAGTCGTGAGGTAATTAATTCGGAGAGGCTAGATATATAGGGACGTAAACGAAGATGTTTATTAAACGTTTATATTTACTCTTTATAGCTAATTAAGCAGAATAATTATAGCATCGCAATCAAGCCAGAAGGTAATTAAAATTACACGATAAAAGCGAACACGCGAGTGCTACCTACACAGAATACACACATACCGACAAGGAGACATAAAGTTCGGTCAGGACATGCTTTATCTCAGCTATCGGTGGCTAAGATCTGCAGAGAAAAACAATCGTGGCCCGGTTGGATTCCTTTAATTTATCCGTCGCTGTTTTAAGTCCGTGTTAAGATTCACTGCTTGTAACATTTTTTCAATTATCGTTTCTCATCTTTGCGTATTTGCAGACGCTACTGCTACAGGCTGCGATTTCTGGATGTGTTAAAAAGGTTACAATTCTGATTTTATTTGTAATGGATTTAACATTTATTCGAATTATAAACCTCGTGTCGTCATTTTTGAACTGGTGGTAAATACTTCCGATAAGCGATCAGTCTCGAAGAAATATCTAAGTAAATAAAACTAAATAAACTGTAATAAAACCTATCCTTTTGTAAGAGGTGTTGAATAGCTCGAGGCTTTGTTTTTGTGCAGAACATTTGCATTGTTCTATGATTCAACCATTGACAGATCCGCAAAATCATATATTGCACGCCTCATAAGCGAAGCGTTGAGGTGGGTACTACTGTCACTTTGCGCAAAACATCTGATTTTTCATATGATCCATTGAAATCTTACATTTTTTAGGCCTGACCTTGAGTTTTTTAGAGGACGCAATTTTATTTTTTTGATGTGTAGGGGGGGTCAATGTGAAGCTATCACCAAGTTTGTGGGGTCGCCACCCTTGTCCCACGGCCGCCATCTTGAAAATAGCGGTTGAAATGGTTTTTACGATATATCTCTTAAACTATTTATCTGATAATAAAACAATGTTAACATTATTCGTTGCAAATTAAATTCTCTACAACTTAGGTTCAGTAACTTTTTGTCGTAGAACTATAAACAAAAAAGTTATAAGTGAAAATGTTCAGAAATTAGAGATGTTTATATTTTTCAATAAAACTTTTTTTTTATAAGTTTACGAAGAAATTATATCAGACCATTTTTGTAGATTGTTTTTCGTAGAACAACTTTTATTTACAACATTTTTTCATTAAGTAAATAGCTAAGGTTTTACAGCCATCCGAAGTGAGTACTATTTTAAGTACTCTTTACTATACAGAATACGATATATTATTATGTGTGTACTAATAATAATTTGTCACCAGTAATTATTTTATTTTTGTTATAATAATATTTTTAATAATTAATTTTACAATATTATTAATAATAAATTATTGAATCTTTTCCCCACAACCCAGGAGGTAGAGTCTGGAAGTGCGTTTTTTTTTACGTCGAAAAGCAGGGCTGAAATGTTCTGCAGTGTGCTTCCATTGTTGTGGAGTCTGGGAAAAGAGCCAATAGCCAATTTATTATGTATAGTTACTACTGAAAAATAGTACTCACTTCGGATGGCTGTAAAACCTTAGCTATTTACTTAATGAAAAATGTTGTAAATAAAAGTTGTTCTACGAAAAACAATCTACAATAAATGTAATGTATGTCCAAATTATTTCAATAATCTATATTACTGTAAAGTTTCAAGCAATTCTATCACGTACTTTTTGAGCCAAGTCGTTACAAACATGCAAACCTTTCCTCTTTATAATATTAGTATAGATATTCATAGCATCATAACCGCAAGGTAGACATACATGATACAATGAACCTAATTGCGGCTCACTAAGCTTCTTGCATGGTTACTTGCTAAACGATCTCTCTAATAATATTGATATTATCTAAACCATAATTCACTACTCCTATATTGACCTGAAGCTAAACCACCTAAATTAAGATTATGTTTTGAATAATCAGTTTCGTGGTTAGGTCTATCTTAATATTATGAACACTCGAGTGCATGTCAATAGTTACATGATTAGACTGAGCATGGCCTGAAAGCTAGCGCGGTTAATAATCTTAGATAATTTTAGCAGTAGTAATCTATACTAATATTATAAAGCTGAAGAGTTTGTTTGTTTGAACGCGCTAATCTCAGAAACTACAGGTCCGATTTGAAAAATTCTTTCGATGTTAGATAGCCCACTAATCGAGGAAAGCATATAGGCTATAATATAATCACTAAGACCAACAGGAGCGGAGCAATGTGGGTAAAACTGCGGGGCACAGCTAGTCTTAAATAATATTTGATGGGTCTTATATATATATCGTGGGCTTATATAGGCTAACTAGCTGTGCCCCGCGGTTTCACCCTTATTGCTCCGCTCCTGTTGGTCTTAGCGTGATGATATATAAGCCTATAGCCTTCCTCGATAAATGGGCTATCTAACACCGAAAGAATTTTTCAAATCGGACTAGTAGTTCCCGAGATTAGTATAGATTTAAAAATGTGTGATGGTCTCCAAAATCTGTATTTTATTGTAATATAATTAAAAAGACTAATAATTGCTTTATGTCTATATTTTTTCTGGTGATTAAGTTAAATATATTTAGTAAATAATTATTAAAACAAACATTTTTATAATTGCTTGGAATATTCTATTTAGAAGCATAGGAAAACAGTTATTGCAATTTAAATAAATTTCATTGTTTGATTAATTTAGCCTGCAATTGAAGATATATCGTGTGATAAAGGGTTTTCCAACAGATTCCGAGTAATAAAAAAATTGAAAGAAATTTTATACAAAATATTAATAGCTTAATAGTGACAATATTGGCAGTAGAGATCAAATCAATCATTGTAATATTTTCTATGTATCTACATATTTAGTAGCATTACTTAGATAATCAGATAAAAGCAACAATCTTTTATCTTTAAAAAAAATTCAGATTATTTGGCCAGACTTTCATTTTTGTTAATGACACAAATATTTACAAAAAAGCTAGTTAATAATTTCTACCTAATTTATTTCAGATTGCATTTACCAATCAACAACTGTTAACAGTAGCAAGTTAAATACAATTGAAGTGTATTTGTTCCAATAAAAACGTGAATCTAAACAAATAATCAACGCATTTGATTGTGAGCGTTACCCAGCACTATACGTAATTAAACAACGGGTCTGGCCCCTTCAATTACATCCCAACAAGCGACGTTTAACACATTCGGATAATCTGACTGAACCGCTATAATCTCTCTTTGGGACGAAATTTAATTTGATTCCGTAATTCACTTATATGTAACTGAAACGATATCATGGGTCAGTCACCTGGCTTTTTCATGGATTTGTAAACTGTATGTGTTTAATTAAGTAATTGAAATGCACCCTCTTAAATTATATTCAAAGGAGATTATGGATTTGATACGTTGTTGGATATGGAATGCCTAGATATAGTTTTGAGATTGTCTGGTCAAACTAAGTTTTGTTATTTCCATTTTAATAAGTTAGGTAGTTTGCAACGGCCACATTAACTCGTATGTAAACAAATCAATGGTAGTTATTTTAATGGTAGTTTACCATAAACCTTATCTAGATCAAAAAATTTACCACTACCGTGGCTATTTTTTTTTTGTTGTTGAACTTTTTAATTCTTCCCTTTATAATACAATTAGAAATATAGGGATATAAATCGGTACACGACATTATCTAAACATTTATAATGACAAGCTTCCTTGTTATCCGCAAAGGCAATGTCTCTTTACGCATTTGTGTATGGGCTGGCGCAGAATCAATCACGTCATTTGGCTTGATGCAAACGTTTCTCGGTGAATGCAAGCGTAGGCGTCTTCGCTCTAACCTGACATTTATCATGTTCATCTATTATTAATGCTTCACTTAAAATTTCAAGTAATGCTTCAAACGGAATATGTTTTAAATTATCACAATACAATCGGGTGACTTATTATCGCCATTTCATTTGGTAGCCGTATAAAATAATCTAACCGAGAGATCGATGTCTGATACGCGTTCTGCGTTCTTGCTTGATAAATATCATTGTTCGAATCTGTAGGATAGATGGCCGGGGCAGGAGGGGGTATTTTTAGGTGGGAGACTAGCTGTATTGTCACAGAACGGCTGACGGTAACAAATTACGATGGCTGTCAACTTAGAAACAATATAACGGTTGGCGTTTAACTTATCTCTGGAGTTTTCGTCTCGTAGATAAAGCGTTGTATTACTAAAATGTCATTATGCTCGAGGCAGTACTCTTATGTCGGATAGATAATATTTCATTGGGAGTAGAGGCGGTATCTCGTCGGTCGGCATCGCGGTTGCGGCCAGGGCTTGTAGCCTTATCTACGATACTTTGTTTGAGGTTGATAGGTCAACTTTAAGGTATCTCGTGCAGTCTAATCTGCGTGTTCAATTGTTTTGAGGTTTAGAGTTAGTATCGTTTGTCGGCTGTTTTCGAATATTCCACTCAAGTACTTACGATTAATAAAAACTGTCAGGAGACAGACAGAGGACTGTCTTTTGGATTATTTACATGCGTTAGCTTTGGCTTGTACCTACTTATTTGTTTTACTATAAATGTATTAGAATATAGACATAGAAATAGATGACAATAAAATGGGTATAGACACAAAAAGGGAAATAGATCAGACATAGAAAATTATCGTCCTATCAGCCTCATATCGCACCTATACAAAGCCTTTATAAAAATCATTGGAAATCGCATCACAAGAGATCTGGATAAACAACAGCCCCCAGAACAAGCAGGATTTCGCGGTGGACTCTCCACTACAGACCATCTTCATTCGATTAACCAAATTTTAGAAAAAAGCCATGAATTCAACCTCCCCCTTTACCTGGCCTTCGTTGATTATTCAAAAGCATTTGATAGCCTGAAACACAATGCCATATTCACAGCCCTCAAACAACAAAATATAGAACCGACGTACATCCACCTTATACAAAATATCTATAGTACCAGTACAGCTTCTGTAAAAATTAATAGCAATGGCCCATCCTTCCGAATAACAAAAGGAGTCAAACAAGGTGACCCATTGTCTCCAAAACTCTTCAATGCTACCTTGGAAGAAGTATTTAGAAGCTTGGCAGCTCGATGGCAGAACAAAGGTTTTAAAATCGGTGAGCATCGATTAACAAATCTTCGCTTTGCTGATGATATTGTTCTCTTTTCCTCCACAGCCTCTGAGCTACAAACGATGCTCGAAGACCTGAGCGATGCAAGCCTCAGGGTCGGACTTCAGATGAACATGACCAAAACAAAGCTTATGACTAACAGCACCAAAACCACCATCGTTGTCGAGGGTGGGTCGGTTGCATATGTCGATGAGTATACTTACCTCGGCCAAATAGTTTCTTTTCAAGCCAGGCAGGATCAAGAAGTTGCCAAACGCATTGAAAACGCTTGGAGAAGCTTTTGGTCGATGAAAGAGCTGATGAAAGGAGACTTGCCTCTTTCACTAAAGCGAAGGCTCATGGACATGTGCATCTTGCCCATCCTCACCTACGGTGCACAGACCTGGTCATTGACTGATCGCCAAAAGTCCGCACTTGGGGTTTGCCAAAGATCAATGGAGCGCAGCATTTTGGGCGTAAAGCTTTCTGATCGCATTCAAAATAGAACGCTGCGCTCAAAAACACAGATTGTCGACGTAGCCCATAAAGCTGCCGAGCTCAAATGGAACTGGGCTGGACATGTTTGCCGGATGTCCGAAGAGTTGTGGGCAAAAATCACCACTATGTGGATCCCCGACAATGGAAAAAGGCTGCGTGAAAGGCCCAAAATCAGATGGCGCGACGAACTGGACTCTCATTGTAAGGAATGGGCTAAAATTGCTCACAATAGGAAGACATGGACGAAGGGAAGAGAGGCCTTTGCCCAGCAGTGGGACAGCCATGGCTGAATAATAATAATATTCCTATAAACGGACCTACAACACTTTCTATATGTAAGTAGGTAATATGTTCTGAAAGCATGAAATGCAACATATTTTTGTTGTTAATTAAACGCATTTTTAAGTGACCGAAACGGAATGATTTTTTTCGCATACGATAAATCTTTTTAAATTGAACACGTCACGTTTACCTTAATTAAGAGTTAAACATCGGGCAACCTCTTAGTTTTACAATTAAAAGATTTGCATTTTAAAATAAAAACGTGTTAATATTTGAATTCAAAGTGCAATTGTTGTTTTTTGTTTAATTACACGAAACATGGCGTTGTGCTTGTAACTGTTTCAATGGTTAGATTTAAGGTATAAATTGTGCAAATTAAATAAAGCAAAAGGAGGGAATTAAGGAAAAAGGTATAGTAATGAGAACCATTACCAACAAAGCGTTACGAAGATATTTGGAGTGAGAAATCTTTTGACGCCTTGTGAGTTGTACCGAGCCTCCCTACGGCCGCGTTCCAGGGCATTCTAGAAGCTTTAATATTTATTATTTTATTAATAACTAGTTTTTGACAAAAGTGTTATACATATTTTAGACAAGTCAAGGTCTGTGTTCTGTTTCATGGTAAGTTTCACCTGGGTAAAATATAATAGGTAGATATGTGTTATATATATTAAAACAAAAGTTATTTTTCTTAATTTTGATTTCTGTCCTATATTCTACTTTTTGCTCCTTTTTGAGAATATAATTACTAGATAGCTATTTATTTTGATACTTACTTTTTTTAATGAATTTTAAACCCATATTGTTAAATATTATAGGTTTTATTGAAAACGCCGATAAAAAAAAAACAACGAATGAATCGCATTTCACTTCGCTAAAAAATTAAAACTTCCAAGCGTAAAATGTAAAGAGCTGTTTTATCGCTCGTCCACTGTGTAAAGCCCTAACTACTTACGCAGTTAATTAACCAACATACGTAGTTCTTAATTAGAAGCCCACCTGCTTGTCGGGGATCGCTAGATTAGCGTCAGTAATCTGTTCACCGTTAGTCCATGTTTAATATAATTTAATACTTTCAGTACATGTTTGTGACGTCACTTTGTTCGCTTTGTTTGCACTATTTTATGTGTTTTAATTAGAAGCTAGATAATTTTCTCTATTAATTTTTTATTGTTATTTATCGATATTTTGAGAAGAGGTTTTGTTGTCAAGCTTTTTACTTGAGCATTCTCATCGTACTAAAAATAAATAAAAAAATCGCTTATAAGAATTCATGTTTAAATAGTAATCAAATGTTTAAGTACCTACGTAATATTATTTCATCTAATTCAACATTTCCAATATGAAACAGGATATCGATCGCGAGCAATATGAGCTTATACTTATAGGCTTCATGCAATTCAAGGCTATATTAAGTACATAAACCGTTTTATTATTTATCTATTTGTTATTTATAAAAGTAAGCAAAAAGGATTACCTACTAACCCGCTTATAATATTTTCTAATATTGTAAAGAAAATGCTGATGACATATTGTATAAGCATTACTAGGAAGTTAGGAACTTGCCTTTATAGTCACGTTCCTTAGTATCTATAAGCTTTTGCCTTCTGAAGACGAAGAATAGTATGAAGTAATACACCATATTCTTCCTTTATCTTTCGTCTATTTGACTGTTTAATTTAATCCCACTATATTTCCTCATGGCAGGGAGTAATAAAAACAATTTGATTAACTTAGCCCAGTGTGATAGGAGATAGACATCGTCCTTTCTGATAGGATCGTTAATGACTGTAATTGGCTCACTATTCTATTATAGTTAAGAGTATCTTTAGAGAAAGACCTGCGTTTAAGGAAAAATGAGACTAACATGTAGTTAAATGAATAGGTATAGATCATAATATATTAAGTTATTAAGTCATAAGAACATAGATTCATCAGTTTCTTGATTACTAGTTTCCAGAGCACTGAGAGCCTTGAACACTTTATTACCAGGAAGTTGTTCTCAATTTAGTAAGGTTTGTCATAGTTAAATTATCAATACTGTTACTTTTATTGTATCCTATAAACTTTATTTCACATTATTTACTGCAATTGTAAGTCTTCATTTTATTTATGTGATTTTATTCCTCTTACTGCGTATTGCTCTTCTATTACCTACCGACTTAAACGGTTTACCTGTCAATCACTACAATGAACAGTCACATGTTCTTTAGAATTACCCTACCGTAGTAGCCTTGGGAAAAGCCAGCCCGGAAAGGTCTCTGTTGCAAGGATTGACTTCAAACAGTGCGCTTGTTAAACCGTAATCTTGCTAACATTGATACGGTTTCGTTATTCTGAAGTTTGACGCGGAAGGAAACCTTAGACGAGCAGTAGAAACCTAGGGCGTGGTACGTGTAAATTTTATTACTAGAGTAAAAATATTCAACAAATGTTTATCATTAGAAAGTGTTATTTATGAGAAGATAAATTATATATCGAGATTAAAACAGATTGATTATTTTATTTATCAGAATTGCTGAAGAAACAATTGTTATTTAAAACGAACAGTTAAAAGTTAGTTAAGGTAATATTTGTCTATGGTTAAGGTAATAAAATGACGCATTTCCTCGAATAGGTACAACAAACGTGTTTTAAATGGAGCTTAAAATACATTTGCTGTATTTGCTAAAAGAAATGCATTTTTCGATTCGCTAATCTCTAAAATTGTTTAACCGGGTATAAAAGAGAGAACGAAAGTGAAAATCCAATAATGAAGATTCGTTTAACTGTGCTTATATTGCATCGGATAACGTTAAATAAGATCCAATTATCTAGCGCGTTCTGTTTATCGAGCACTCTACTGAACTTCGAACGATGTACGTTTTATCGGAATAGAAAAAGCATCAATTAAACTGCCTTCCATCATGTAGCCACGTAATTTTGAATGGGATTAGGGCCGAGTTAATCTGACAGAGCTGTACACGATAGCATCTCATCTCAACAGTGATATATTGCGTTCTTATAGAAACAGCACGGCCCACGTACAACAATCAGTGTGGCGACCGTAAAAACTAATCATACGACGTTTTTTACCGACACCGTGGCTCGAAGTGATTTGTCCAAAGCAATGCATCATTTGAGGACGGGAATAATTAGTGTCAGCGGTTGCATCCTGGCGCAGTCGCGACTACAATGAACACTGACGCTCCATTCAAACAAATCATTAATAATTCCGAGCGCTGCTTTTTTTGACACGTCTACTGTTGTAAATAAATGGTACTAGTCTTAAATAGCTACTTACGGGGACATTTTTTACGGCGGCCATTCGAATGTGAAAATACCAAATGTCTCTAACCGCTATTCGCGGCGTACGGCGTTAAAGAGTAAATGATTAAACGCGAGGTCGAGGGACTCCCGTCTTCCGATTGCTTTTGTTTTGTGTAAGAAAAAATGTTGAAAATATTAAGGGAATGCACGTACAAAGCCGCAGCGTATAGGCACCGATGCGATGTGAACGACCTCTGTTACGTTTCAAGATATGTTTTAATACGCATTTTAATAATGCTCGTATTGTTTGCTAGTGTGTCGGAATGTATTATGCATAGATGTTACTTGTTGTAATAGCGACGTATCGTTAAGTTTGAAGAAATATGACTACCATTGTGCTGGAACAGTGGTACATGCTATGTCAACACGTGTAGAACATTCGATAATCGATATTTATATGTAATTATGCCTTAAAGAACAATTGCATTTCTTTCCTTTTGATTATACTAAAATATTACATACAAGTTATAATGTTCAATTTAGTATAATTAACGTAGCGTTATTGTACATTGTTCTAGATGTAATGGATTTTATTTAAGTGTTAATTTCCATTTTTTTTTTATAGTTTCCAGCTGATGTTATTTTAACATTTGAATAATGTGTACGTATTTGACTATTTAGAGTCATTTATATTTTTATTACTGGAAATAACTGTGTTTTAATAGTAGAGTGGTAACATACATTTAAAATGTATGACTGTATGAGCATTGACAATGACTCGAGTCTCGAAGGATAAAAAAACCATTTTGAATAATTAATATTGTATTTGTTTTTTTTTTTTAATATAATCAATATTGAAAAATCATTTTATTATTTGTAACTATTACAAACCTAACAAAAAAGTGCATTATTTACAATGTTAATTGATCTTTAATATTAATAAAGTAACTTTGAAAATTAAAAGCGACAATAATCTTTTAGCACTAATAAACTTTATGTTGATGGGTTCGCAAAATATTTTAACTGCGATAAAACTTATTTAGGGTTTAGAAAAACCTCAAATTATATTCTAAAAAAAAAAGGTTGAACCTGTCTGATATTTAATTAGTATCAACAATATATGCTAATATGATGATATGTATGTTACTTGAGTAATTTGTAAAATTAAATTGTAAAACTGACATGATTAAAAAGAGCAACTATGGAGTTTCTTGCCGATTCTTCTCCGTAGATACTGCTTTCCGAATCGGTGGTAAATGTTAAAAATATGTAGGTACCTATGACGTTTCAAAAGTGCTTCTAGAAGAAGTCTAATTGAATAAATAAATGTTTGAGTTTGAGTTTGAGTTTGAGTTTGTATATTATTTTTTTTTGTTAAATACATACTCTAACTTCTAAGGTAACAATTAAACTTTTAATAACATATTTATTTGTTAGAGAATCTAACGCTAAATTCATATAACACTATACACATAAGTACATAAAAAAGCAATTCATTTTTTACTCCATGAACAGATATACGATGGTAATAAATAAAACTATGGAATAGAACGTTTATTAAAATTGTAAACAGGAAGGGTTTGTAAGAAAAAAGCTGTCTCAGTGTTCAGGTCACAGTAGGTATTATATGAAGTTAATGAATTGTTTTCATTATAGTCTATTATAATTGATTTATCATCCAGATTACTAAATGAACAATCTTCATATAAATTACAAAAACAACGATACAGCCACTAGGTATAGTTTCGATAATTTGGAGGGATGTTTGCTCTAAAACTGCAGCATACGACTCAAATCTAAATGAATTTTTACATAAGTATAGTATGTATAAATAGCATTAGCTTATTTTGTGACGAATTTTAACATAAGGTATATAGTATCTATAGTGCATTACACAGTCTGAAATACCCGATACTTTTCCTGTAGTACCAAGTTACAAAGTGGCCGCCCCAACCTGTTATCCCTTTACATTTTAATAGACATAAGAATACTTTCCATAAGGTTGGCGTTAGTCAATTCGCTATCATGACCATGTTGCAGATGAGATTGTAATTTAATAATGGTAACCGAATATGCGATACGTCCATAATACCTTTTTTAAGCATTATCAAAAACGCCTCCACTCATTTTTGTTCGCTGTCTGAAAAAATTATGTCGAAACTGCAAAATGATTTCGGATAACGTATCTGATCTTTGCCGGCTCTCTCGTATTTTTATATACAATGTACATTGTACATTATATACTTCTCTATTGTTTTAACCTGTTTTTAACACATATGTCTATTATCTGTAATTCTGTATATATTAATCGATACTAAATTAAAAACTTTTATATTATTATAAATAGGTAAGCAACTTCGCTTACATTCGGCAGCGTTTAAAATACATACCTATAATATCTTTATTTGTATGTTGTAGGTAGAGTGTCGTATAAAGATAAAATAGTAGACACATTTTTACTATAAATGTCAATTCTTTACCTAATTTCGATGATAAGACTAGGTTAATACTTAATAGTATAGTCTACAAGCCGGTATAGGAAAAAAATATGGGTCATTTGAACCACAAGGGGACATATCTAGAACGATAGAAGAACATAAAATAATAAGATTCATCACTGGCTAGAACGATAGAAGAGCATAAAATAATAAGATTCATCACTATGCCACTGATGAATCTTATTATTTTATGCTCTTCTATCGTTCTAGATATGTCCCCTGGTGGTTCAATTGACCCATATATTTTTCCCATACCGGCTTGTAGTCTAGTAGATATCGTTCTGTGCTCATATTCAATCGTCCAATTTATTCTGAGGTGATATCATTGATCAAAAACACAGTAATTTTTGCTTATTTTTCACTTTTTTACTTTAGTAGAAATACCGATACGAGAACATAATAGAAAAAAAGAAAAGCGAGCAGGAAACTGATTTTAAATTGGTATGAAACCTGGATAAACCTAGAGAGTAGAGCATCATAAAATAATTAGTCATTTACCAAAGCATGACTGTTTTCTAAGCGCCACGATGATTTCAACATAGTGAATAACACATTACTCAATTATATCGTAAATTAACGTCTAGAGGTTAGTTTAAACAAGAACTACGCAAACAATGTGTACGTACCTACAGCGTTCTGCTTGACTGCTAAGGGAGTGGACTCAAAAAACAGGTTGTTGTATCACGTTGAATAGTTATTGCGGTTTTATCATAGTAATTATAATAATAAGTTAAAATATAAGGAGACACGGAATGGACGACGGGTATGGGGATGATAATCTGATCTTTGACAGAAGGAAATAAGAATCAAATTGGCACTTCGGTGGAAACCACGCTCGCATAGGGAGGTTAACATACTGATACTCATAGTAGGTATAGATCTATTTACAATATGCTATCGTCACTTATTAATTCCATATTAAGATTATTGTATGAATGAGCGGTCTCCTTTTATTTGTACTGTTTTGATAGAGTCGCAAGGAGCGGGGTCATTAGCGCTTTCTCTGTCCCTATGTCCATATGTATGCTTAAATCTCTATAACTACGCAACGGATTTTGATATGTTTTTTTAAATATATAGATTGATTCAGGAGGAAGGTTTTAGTATATAATTTAATAGGTTTTAGAAATTACACGGGCGTAGCCGCGGGCGGAAAGTTAGTACCATGTATAAGTACAACATTATTTGACAATAAAAACATATAGGTAACTTATATATAGAATTATGTATAACTACCAAAAGTACTAACTACAATATTAATATTAATTGGCAATAAAATTACAGAATTATACCTTAAATTCTAACACAATAATAACGTAGAATTAAAATATAAAACGTACCTATAAAAATTCTTTAATCCTACGTTATCATTGTTTAAAAAATGTAAATTTCATTATTAAAGAAGCGTTGAATATATAATTAGATCACGTACGTGACACCTTAAGTTACAAAGTTCATAACTTTATCGTTCCATCTCGTTTCCTCAAAGCTCAAGCGAAAGGGACAGATGCATTATGAATGAGTGGGTTTCCTGCTGCCCGAATCTTGTTCGGTACACGGCTAACTTAATAATTATGCCACATATATCCGACTTTGTCCGTATCGACATAGCATTTGTAACACAATAATTTGATTTATTTCACCAACAAATATTTATGACCTAATGCGTTATGTTTATTAGAAATACAGTTCGACGTTTAATAGGTATGACATGTTTGAATTAGGTAATATTTTATTGAAGTTACATTATACAGTTGTAGGTAATTTTTAATCTATACTAATATTATAAAGCTGAAGAGTTTGTTTGTTTGTTTGAACGCGCTAATCTCGAGAACTACTGGTCTGATTAAAAAAAATATTTCGGTGTTTGAAAGCTCATTTATCGAGAAGGCTATATTCTGCATCACGCTACGACCAACAGGAGCGGAGCCACGGGGGTGTCGTACCTAATTCATAACATTTATATATGAAAAATTATTTTACTAGTATAATATAAAATCCACGATAGCTGCAATAATGTTATAATTAGGTAGCGACACAGGCCTCGAATGTGAGTTTAGGCCATAACCCCACGTAGCAACTATTTTCCTGCATGTGACGCTGGCCAAGTGCGGGTTGGCAGATTCCCGTTTCTTCACATTTTCTTTCATCCTGAACTACTCTACGTTATTTGTAACCTGGGAACTAATAACAAAAAAATACGCCATAGCTGCAATATTTGCTAATAAACAGGATAACTATTAATCGTTGGTGCAAATCAAACAAGAGGTCAATGAAGAGAATATGAGTCATCGTCATATTCTTGGTTGTAAGTAGATTTCCAAAACTACCCTTGTTCTTGGCTGCTCTGTAGATCCTCCGGATAGTTTTCAAGTAAATCAGCAACATAATACCACAATACTTTTATACAAAATAACCTGTAATCCTTAATTAAAAATACAATAGCGTAAAACAAACACAAGATAATACTTACTAAAACTTGTAATTAACGAATAATAAATACAAAGCTTAAAATTTAAGGAAGGAAAAAAATTTCAATATCAGGTTCCTTGTTTGTAGAGATTATTTTTTATAACTCAATGAATGAACAATACAAATAATTGCTTTAAATTCTTATTTATACAAGTAATAACTAGGTATGAAAAACGGCATAATTCGCAACGGGGTGCCTTGTAATCTTGCTTTATGTGTGTACTATGTGAATATTTTATAGTGATTATAATTTTATAACATGTTCGACTAGTACAGCAATACTTCTGACGTTAATTGGCGTTTTTTTAAGAAATTACGATGTAGTTACGGTTCAAATTAGAGAAGGTCGTGTTGGAATATGTAGTATTTTATTTGAAATATTAGCAATTACATAATCATTGTATTTCATTTGATACATTGACTGTTGGGCTGTATCAGTTATCACTAAACGTTTTCTATTCGATCGTGGCAAGTTTATTCCAAGTATAATTAACTATATTACAATATACGTAAAAATAAAACGTGCATCCGCGACAAACATCCTATGTTTGTTGTTTCAATGAAATAAAACGCGTTGATTGACCCCTCTCGTGTATCGCCAATTTCATAAAACCATCCGCTATGGATGTTTGTTTATCGTTTTATTCCTTTGATATCAAAGCAGAGAGATCCGGGCAGATTTTTTGGTATCGTTGGCGCATTATACAGAAGCCGATAGCCGATGACAGATTTAACGACCCACAGCGAACAAAACAGAAATCTTTCACCTGAGTCTTTAGCTCTTTGAATAAAAATAAATCCACTCTTCTGGGAATAACAACAGTGTCGAGTCAAAGTGTCTTAGAGCAAAGATTATATTTGTCATCGACGATCGCACCGCTCGTTTACGCGTCAAATTAAACTAAACAGATGTTTTGTACACCTCGGTTTCGAACCTAAAATAATTTTTGTACTTAGTGAGTACCTACCGATGGCAGTTATTTTTAGATACGTCATTTTAGCTTAAAGACTTAATGAGCCGTTTCTAATATAGTCCGGTATGGTAATGCTCATGCGGCGAGATATATCTATTTATTTAATTACTACTCCTCATCACTGTTTTGCCTCGTTTGTATTGGGGGAGGTTTATTTATGGGTTCTCTATAACGAAATATTTCCGTTGCATTCATCAAAAACAGGCTATGCTATTTAAGTGTCAACTGTCAGCTAGCGAATTGTGTGTTGTCTACACTATAGCACAGAATACATAGTAGCTAAACGATAACTATAGATAGATAAATAATATAAACTTTGTTACGAGTTTCATTTTTGTTTCAACATTAGTTTATTCCTGTTTAAAGTGGAGTCGTTTTAAGAACAATTGAAGTATCAAAATTTAAATTATTCAGGTCCAGGAGGCAGGAGGCAGGAGTAATCAACTCGGTGAAATGAATGGCACAATGCGATGATATTTGAAACCAACACCGTGGAGGATTTGCAAATATCTCCGTGGCTGTGTGAGTTGTGACCCGTGGCCTGCCTCACGGTGTATTAAAGTCACTTTGAAATGAATAATTTAATTTGGAAAGGTAAATTTGGGTAGTATACCTATGTTAGGAATTCGTTAAATTGATAAAATAGTAGAATATTATCATAGGGAATCGGTGAAAAATAAAAGGTATATAAAATTTTATACCACCCACCTTAATTATGAAGATTAAGATCAAATCGTGTCTAAAATTAATTTATATTACCAATATACTGCAATTAAAAAAGTAAGTTATCATCCAATCAGCAATAATTTCAATTTCATGTATGGTCAGCAACAAAATATAGACAAGTATCTAATAGGTACAATTATTAAGTAACACGCTAAATTTGCAGAAGTAGGTAACATTTGAGTATAAAATATGAAAATAATGAAATATCTGTATATTTCATTCGATAAAGGCCATTTCACCACCGTGATATAAAAATTATTTTTTAACAAACAAATAAAATATATGCCTCTCTACACCTAGCAAAAAGGAGATTTTTCTAGAGCAAAAGTCAATTATATGCATCCCTTTAAGTTTCGTCCCTATTTCGCTAATTTTGGTTAAAGTAATAATCGCAGATAGAATCAAAATCATTAATGTTTTTTTTCTCTCTCGATTTCCGGTTATTTGACATAAGCAGGAACGAGACAAAAGAGTGATTAGGTAGTTAGACAATATAGACATTGAATTAAATTAGTAACGGGCTAAATGAACTAACATAGGTAATTTTTACTTACCTTTATCCTTTAATAGGTGAGTACAATTGATGATGCAATTAAGTAGTATTAAATAAACAGTTACATAATCAACTCAAGGAGAATGTTGAAAACAGTTAGTTAATATGAGCTGAAATTATTGAAATATTTTTTTATTGATTCGAGGATATAAATCTGCCTAATCCAGAATACCTTCTATTAAACCCAACAGTACTAAAAAAAATCTAACAAAATAATTTGGCTATATACGCTCAGTGAATACGCAGCTTAACCAAATCGTCATTCCTATGTCCTAACAGCTTCTCTGTGTGTGTGTGTCGGATTAGTCACCTGCCTTCTCCCACACTGGCAATTTTTTGAAACCGATGCAAAGTTTCTTGTTAATATGCAAATTGAGATTTATCTGCTCGGAAGATTGCGAATTAGGGTAACTTTCGCATAAACGGCGCTAAATGAAAACTTAGTTCACGCCCTGATTCGGATTTTAATAATTGCATTAATTTTGGATTTTTAATAACCCCTTCGTGAAAAAGTCGCATTCGCTGCTTTAATAATCAAAATTAAGTTTAGGTGTTGAATTATCTTTAGTGTTTACTAAGTTAATTTTATTGCATTCGACGTCGCAAATTTAATTATTTTCTTTTATGTCATATTGATTCGTCGTTTTTGATTGTCTATCTAGAGCCGAATAACAATAAACTGTATATTGTAGTGTAGTTATTCAAATTATCAAGTACCGCGGCCACGTTATAAGGAATTCTAAAATTTATTTATCATTACATTATCATATGATTAAAATATGAAAACCGAGGCCCAACTAACGAAGTCAAAACTTTAATAATGTGTTACATCGCTCACTTAATTCAAGAAGACTATAAAGAAAGCTATAAAACTGTTTATAGCTGGAATTATCTTATAGAAGATACAAATATTCAAGGTGCCTATGAGGTACGTTTTAGATATGCTCATTTCATTTAAACATTATCATGGTAATGAAGACGTAATTAATGCTTTTGTCCCATTGTTTATGTAATTAAGTGTTTATGAGATCATTATTAAATTATGAATAATGTGGAAATAAAGTTAACTAGGCCCGTTTTTAGGGTTCCGTACCCAAAGGGTAAAACGGGACCCTATTAGGTTCTAAGCCTCCGCAGTCCGCTGTCTATCTGTATCTCATAAATCGTGATAGCTATAAAGCTGAAATTTTTACAAATGATGTATTTCCGTTGCCGCTATAACAACAAATAATAAAAAAATAGGTTTGTTAAGGGGGGGGGGGGGTAAACAATAAACGTGATTTTCTATTGTAGATGATAGTACGGATTACGGAACCCTTCGTGCGCGAGTCCGACTGGCACTTGGCCGGTTTTTTTGCTATTTCAACTAATTGAAATCCTAATGTGTGTTGCGAGCATTGTTCTTGGGAAATTAACACTATGATGGATACAGAATATTCGTTGGTTGGTGTAAAATATATGAGTAAATTACGAAGATTGATCACATGACTCGTTCTTGTGTACGCAAAAAATATTCAGTTAAAATAAGATAAAATTGGTTCCAATATTGTAGAATGTAGATAAATTAATCAGTAATTTGCAGTTATAATTTATTTTATAAAATTAAGGTCATCAAAATTACATTGTACATTTTTGTTTCTTTAAAGAAAGTCTGTTGAATTTTAATTGTTTGAGGCTATAGGTATGATATAAGACTCTTTGGGAACGCCAATACCTAATCAATCAGCTTTTAAATACTTAATTAATGGTTTTTGGTTTGAGAATACTTCATTTTACAAATATACCTAGGACCAAAAAACTTATTATTTGTTAAGTATATATTTTAACTTTTTTCTAGCGAAATTAAGTATGTATTATAATTTGAAACACGTTTAATTCTATTTTTTCCTCTATTTACAAGAGGTCAAGTATAATTGAAAATAAAGATGCAATATACACTATAAAATTACAGTTGCCAATATTATGTTCTAAATCACTTACGTTGTTAAATTAGTCTGTAATAAATAAATATGTTATATGTTGTAATACATCATTTTCTTTTTTTGCTATTTTGCGCATGCTAGGAGCTGACGTGACTTTTAATTCATAAAAGCAGCCAGGGCCGGATTGCGGACAGCGGAAGAAGCCTCTGCAAAAGAGGGGCTCCACATTGAAGATTTAGGAAAAAAAATAATTTCAGTCTAGAAAACAACTTTTCCTCTCATATTTTTTCACGTGACTCTATACTAATAGTATAAAGCTGAAGAGTTTGTTTGTTTGAACGTGCTAATCTCGAGAACTACTGGTCCGATTTGAACAAATATTTCGGTATTAGATAGCCCATTTATCGAGGAAAGCTATGGCTATAATATCATCACGCTAAGACCAACAGGAGCGAAGCCACGAGAGTGAAACCGCGGAGTGCAGCTAGTAATAAATATTGATTGAATAACAGAAATCATCTGAAATTGATCCGAGAACAGGGGGCCTCCCCTCCATTGCCCGGCATTGAAACTCATCGCCAAGCATACCCAATAAATCAATTCTTATTGAATAAACGCGTCACATAATCGCAATAGGTAAACCACGTATATATTTGATCCACCGCGAAAGCAGTTCGTTACAATATAGCTGCAACCAATTACCGGGCGGAGTGAGGAGCTATGAATGCGTGCAAATAAAGATTTGCCGCACGCCACTTGTATGGTATCTGAGGCCGGAGTGGTCGGGGCTATTGATTTCACGTAGTCCTCGAATTTCTAGAACAATCGCCGCCGCTTATTGTGGAAAGAATAGCAAGATAGTGCCGTGATTGACTAGACGACATTTTTAATTAATCGACTCAAGATGGTTTTAATTAAATTAGGTAATATATTGTGATATTCAAAGATTGTTTTGTAAACGTTAAAACGTTTTAAAATTATTTTCGGTTCGTTACATTTTATAACTTACTACCACAGGAAGCGTACGTCAAGAATACTAATTGTTCGGATTACAAGCACCTACTTACAATAACATTTTTTAGGTTATGCTTCTACAAGGTTTTTATAATAAACATCATTTAATAGCTATTTACATTGTGCAAATAATAATGATGAATTGTTCAAAAAAACGTTAACGAAGCTAACGGTTTACAAATAATGTTTAAAATTGTTCGAGTTAGTGCATGCGATTACCGAAGCGCCTCGGCTAATTGCCCTAATTATTATGTACAAATTAAGACGTATCGAATGACCAACGACAAGCAAAACAATAAACGATTTTTAATTCATGAGCCTCCTAAATATGCCAGCCGCTAGCATCATCAGCGCTGATTGAAGTCCAGAATTAATTATATTTCAAATGTATCACAAAGAAAAAATAAACCACAATTGTTTATTTGAAATTCCAATAAAATAACATTTAGGCGGTATGACAAAACCGATGCTCGACAGGATTGTTTGCTGAATACTAATATGGTTAAAGAAGAAATAAAGAATCGCATTATGTTGTGTCGTATTTGTAATATGGACGTCGATAAATCATAGGGAATGAGCACAATCGTTCCGATGACATGGTATGTCCACAAAAAATAATACAAGCCGTCATTCAGATGGTCTGGAGTATTGGGTGGGAGTTCGGTCCTCGTAGGGCTGGCCAAGGGAAGTCTAAGGCTTCAACCGATATGCAATAATATGTTGCTGTACTGAATTCACAGTATAGTGACCCAGTTCTTCTTAAATTATAACCTCTAAAATGAAGGTATAGAGTACTTACATTTTTGTATTACGTATTTGTATATTCACTTCCCTCATAGAGTTCTGGTAAAGCAACTTAATTGAGCAATATCTCCTCTTTTTTCTCCTATTTCTGCAATAATATAGGTGTAATTAAAACTGCATTATGAAAATTAAATCCAAGAAGTTCTTCAGTTGATGTGAATCATGTTGAGTTGTAGTGTTTTGATGTTGTTTATTAAATTTATAAAACATGTTTTTTCTTCCACAATTAATGGATAAAATCGTTCTCACTTATTAATAGCATCGTTAAAGGTGGTAATGTTAAGGAAACTCTTATTATAGTATTTAATCCAGCTCTAATTACTACGTTAGCAAAATTATATGCAATTTATAACAATTTAATGGTGTTGTGTTTATAAATTGACTGCCCCAAGACAACACGTTGATCGATTTCATGTTAAAAGTTAACGGAATATAACAAAAAGCTTATTTAATATGGATAACGTTGTGAAAACATTATACATTTTATTAACCATTGTTTTTGTTCCACCATTATTTAGAGTAAATGTCAAATGTACAGGTACAATGTTTCTGTTATTTTCTAATATTATGCGAAATGCAACTATTCTTGCACTTTATTACACAACCCTGATATTATCAATATTTGTTATAAACACTAATATGATAACCATGTAGGTACCAGGAATAAATTTAAATTATGAATTTTCAATAATGTTGAATCGCTTTTTGTCAACCTTAGCGGATCACGACTCGATCACGAACAAAATATGTTTTTAAGATAAATGTTAATATGCATTTAGTCTCTAATTTATTTATCTATTGTATCGACTTAAAGAAGATTTGATCGTATCATTACGAATTGAACGGCAAGACATTTTCTTAAATGTGCATTTTTTGGCAAAACATACAGGCATACTGATGCTTAGTAAAGACGGTTGTAGCAAATGTATCTAAATGTTTTTTTTTTTTATAATGAACAAAATTGTTTACTCCTTTGCGAAATGTGTATATTTCGGCCACGTGGGGCGACGAATCTTTAAGTATGCATACATTCTCTTGACGATACCGACTCATTGTTTGTATCCACAGAAAGAGCAAAACAGCAACCGAGATGGAGATGTCCAATATTTTAGATGGCATAGCAGTCGTCGCTACGAAATCGAAATTCCAGCCGTGGATTCTCACAAATGAGAAAATAGAATAGCAATTGTAAACCGCGTGCATTTAAGGTCCTAATTACTTTGATCGATCGTCGCACACCGAGACTGTATCTGGTCTTTCGAACATCGCTTTAGTAACCAAGTATGCAATAGATAATCGTGTTTTATGCTAATTCTATAAACAGTAACATAACTCAGAAATTTTCGAGCTCCACCCGGCCCGATGTCCAACAAAGAAAATAATTTTGACGCGTCTCACCCGAAGTGTCCGCTCGTTCATTTATACTTATGAGCAATCAACCCGTAGATTGTTACATTACTTTTGCTCGTCATCGACTATTAAGACATCTTTGTTGTAGA
This sequence comes from Colias eurytheme, assembly GCF_061535395.1. Taxonomy (NCBI): domain Eukaryota; kingdom Metazoa; phylum Arthropoda; class Insecta; order Lepidoptera; family Pieridae; genus Colias; species Colias eurytheme. The sequence continues at coordinate 4,974,909 of NC_142980.1, forward strand.
AACATGTTGGACTATTTACCCAACACGCTTCTCAGAGTGCTTTATAAAAATAACAGATTTTTTTGGCCGGTCAGCGTGTATCACTGGGGTATTGAACGAATTCTTCGAGTCACTTAGCGCTGTGACGTTAGAATTTGCTTTGATTATTCGAATCGTTTTGATAGCTTTATTATAAGAGACGGAGGTTACGGGCCGGGTGAAGACGGAACAATGTGAGCGTCCGATGTGACAATGACGCGTGATTGGTGCACGAGAGTATTAATTGAAATGAGAAGACATTCAGAAGTGAATCATCACGAAGAAATGTCGATTGCCCTTGTTGGTTTCATTAAACGTAATGTACAAATGTGTCGACTGCCAAAAGTTGATAGGTGGTAAGATGTTAGGCCGACGTGTCGATAAACATTTCAATGAAAACTTTAAAGATCAGATTGACATGTATATTTAAGCTCCGGCGAGACTCAAGATTCTTTAATTAATAAATATTATTGTTATTAATCTCTTTTCATTGCGATTTAATAAATGATGACTTCACTTAACAGTCTTGCGATTTATTTGAGTGACAATGAAATACTTAACGATATATTTTTATGAGTTATTTTATGCACTATATTTTTTTTTTATAAATTAATAAATCTTATTCTTTAAGTATCGTGTTCCTTTTATAAAATAATGCATACCTACTGCATTGTATTGATAATAATAAATAGGTGTAATATAGATTAAGATTCTTCGACTCTACCTAGAATTATAACGATAAGCAATTAATATAATAACGTCAGTTTCAAATGATTTACTTAATAAAGCCTTTAATATCCTTTTAAGAACTGGTTTATAATTTATTATAGTTTTGTGTTAACTAGAAATTCTCATTTAAAACGGAGAGCTCCGGTACGGCCGCGGTACAGGGAACCAGCGCAATAGTAAATCACTCATTGCACAGAGATGTTCAAACAGAACGGATGAAATGGATAATTGAGTAGTTCTCACGAATTCCAATATAATTCTATCGTGCACCCTTTCAACGCCGTCGCAGGCTCTTTACGATTTGTTTATTTATATTGTGCGCGCCTTTCATCTACGATACGTGGGCAAATAATGAATGTACGACATATGATGAGGTGAACCGCTGACGTCACCGGACACGGTCACATCAAAGGACTATATGTTCTTGATTTATGTGTATTTGTTTAACTACGACCCAATTACGCGATGGAAAATTTGTGCATTTTCATAGTGAAGTTATTACCAGTTTGCCTCTTTGATGTTCTAATTAGATTTGCGTGAGCTAAGTCTAAATTAGGTCTTATTCTAGATTGATTTAGTGTGCTCTGAAAGGTGCGTGGATCCGTGTAGCTCGTTATACAAAATTGCTTCATAATTTGAGCACTATTCCGCTGAGTACATTTGTAAGTTATGTAAGTATTATAGCGACTTGCTGCTTGCAATAGCGGCTGTTAGTTTGATTTGCGTACTGTTTTGCGCTGTATCTGCAAATGCATTAATAAATACGTTTTTATAGATACTAGGTAGGTAGTATGAGAGAGTTCTCTCTTTGATATTAACTTATATAAAGGGCGGTTGTAATAATGAAAAGCGAATATATATTTTGTGTATTAAATTTTATTGCATCTATTCACACACCTTCCTGTAGTATGGTCAAATTTGAAGCTCACAAAATTATACATTTATAAACAATATTGCTTAAATTAGTTTGTGAAAGTGTGCTCGTGTGAGTAATTATGGACAATTAAACATCGAAAACGTAAATCTGTCTAAATTTTAACATTATTACTAACACATAGGAATATTTATTGATATATCATATGTTTTTGAATTTTTTTTTTCACAAAGAACCTACATCTTCCCAGAATACGTTCGTTGCACACGTATTTATATATATTTCTGATTCGATTATTTACATGAAAAACTTTCCTCTAATACAGAAATTATTGTGTTTATCACTCTTAAATATTCATATTACGATTACAATATATGTATACTAATAACAGAGACGTATGTATGTACAAAACTATAGACTCAATTTTGGACTTTCAGTCTCTACAATATTGGAAAAAATATTTTACACTATATAGAAACAAACAAACGGTGTCACTATACAATTAATTTATTACAATATACAAGGCCATTCAACACATTTTTGAATAGATCTAGTAAAATATAGGAAACAAATTAAGTAATTGAATGTTTGAAATTAAAATCAAATCTCGTTACTTCGTTAACATACGCAAAAGGAGTCTTTGTTTAGGAAAAAAGACTGGGCACGTTGTGTCAGGAACAAAAGGTATATATTAACTAATTTAAATATTTCTATTATAAAAATGCTTATTGGTATGATAGGCATTGCGTGGAATAGCTATCAACGCCTCCGCGAACGAAGACCTGCCCAGCCTTTACTTGATAACTAATCCCTTAATATTAACAGTTAGTCCATCTAAAGCGTCATTCATTTAATGTTTAACATAGACAATCGTAGTCGTCTGACTAGAAATTAATAATTCAGATTTCTCACAATCTGGTATGGGTAGACCGTAGATTAATATCGTACAAACAAACTGCTATTACTACTGACCTCGTATCAATAAATATTATAATTCGTATGATAGACATTTACGAAACTATTACACAATAGAGAAAATTGGACGTAATTAGGCACTAAATATAAAGAGAACATTTTCAAAATAATAATTTACACTCTACATATTAAATAATAGTCTAAAATAGTGACGTTGTTGTAGAAACGAAACACATATTAATATCTATTTTTATTTAATCACTTCGTTTACCCCCTCCAATATAACTACAAGTAACATTTCGCAAGGTCCAATTTGAATTAGCACCTAGTATTGTCGGTCAGTCGGCGCAGAGGCGGCGACTTCGTTCGCGAGTCTTCGAGCTCGCGGCTCGCCCGTGTCCACTATCACAATCTAAGCTTTTCTATCGGTGCATAAATTATTATCACGTAATATGCATGTATACATATTTATAGTTATCGTTATGTACAATCGCTTCACTCACGGGGCGAGATCGCGTTTATTGTCGGTGCGCCAGGTGCGGACGAGGGGCGAGCGGTCAGGCGCGGGACGGGGGCGGCGGCTCGGCCAGCGACGAGGTCGAGGACGAGGACGGCGAGGGCGCGGGCGGCGCGGGCGCGGCCAGCGCCAGCGAGCGGGAGTACTCCAGCAGCGCCACGTCGGCCGGGTGCGCCGGCGGGTACAGCCCCCGGTACAGCTCCGGCCGGCTGTACGGGTGCGCCAGGCGCGCGGCCGCGGCCGCCGCCGACTGGTAGAACGCGGACGCGGCCGCCGGCGGCGCGGGGGCCTCGCCGTCCTTGCTGGCCATGTCGGCGAGGGACCATATCCTCGGCTTGGCCGAAGCCGGCGTGCTGCCTGGGGGAGCCCGAGACGGTAGATGTTGGAACGCGGGGTGGATGGGCCTCTCGTACGGCTCGGGTGACTCCGGTCCGCTGTCTGCACGGGATTCGGACCATTCTGACTCCGTTCTTTGCCCTAATAAGTCTAGCCTTTGCTGCGGTCTGTCTCCGTCTTCGCTCGATCCTGTTCCGGAGTCCTTTCCATCTAAAATAATGAGTTTGATGTTTAAAATATATTGTTTACACTTTACCCGATCGATACACATATATATTGGCACTTGCACAAAAGTAACAAAATATTCAGACTTTGTTTATGTAATCGCAAACAAACGACGAAACAGAGGTTATGTTATTAGAAAGCGCTTTGCATAAATAACAATACATACCTAAAGCATCCTTTCCATCATTGCTTTTGTGATCATCGTCGTCATTATTATTGTCATCATCATCCACTCTGTTGCGCGGCTCCCACGTCATTTTGTTCTCCTTCTTGAGGCGTCTGCGGGCGTTCGCAAACCAGGTGGATACTTGGGTGAGAGTCATCTTTGTTATAATTGCGAGCATTATCTTCTCGCCTTTCGTTGGATATGGATTCTTCTTATGTTCATTCAGCCACGCTTTCAGTGTACTCGTTGTCTCTCGAGTGGCGTTTTTCCGTCTTGCTCCGTTGAGATCCATTCCATATCTGCCGACAAAAGGAATATTTAAAAATGTCATTACGATTATTTAAAATTAAGCTTCTTAATCATTGAATGGTCTAAATATACAATTTGTTATAAGATAACGTCTCAAGCTCAAATTTATAATTGGATTTACATTCCCTCTTTATGTATCAATTTAACTTTTCCACTTATCACCCAAACAAAACTGTTTAGATTTGATAATGTTGTTGAATTTACGGACAGGATTAAATTGAGATACTTAGAGACAAAAACATTGAACACAACGTATTGTTCCGAACACTGGAGCAATTCAACTGTAACGTTTTAAGGTAGGCATAATCAAGCGTAAATGGCTGTATGCGATTTGGAAGAGATTTTAGATAAGTTGGTTCGTGACCGCCCCTCGGCCGCCTGCCTCCCGAGACCGCCTCGCCGGCCCAATGAACGCTAGTATAATAATTGAAATCGAGATAAAGCTCTGGCTACTGTGCCGGCTTTAGGTTGCAGCTTATCTCCCGTCCCGTACGCATTCGCTTGCAGGCCACGCACCGATGTATGCCTATCTTTATGATACTCTGCTATCAAAATTCTATTAAGGTTAATTAAACGCCCGGCTAACCCAACATGGTGGTAGTAATAATGTTTGATTAATTTGATAGAACTGAATGAGTCTTGAGATGTATAGTGAGTTGTTAAGACCATTTCTTCAGTTACTAATTTTATTACGTATTATCACTTTGAATTAATATTAGATATTGTGGGAACTGATTTAAATAATTTGAATATAATTGTGCGTTAGAAAGCTATTACCGTTTTTAATTTGATAACTCGTTTATGAAGCGAATAATAAACAGAATAGTATCCATATGCCGCCAGTGCAGTCAGTAACTGAGAAGGGTGGAAAATAGGGATGAGTACTATGGGAAATTAATAAAACTGTCACTTAAATCGCAGAAGTGACGGGCATCGCCCCTGTCTCAGAGCGGCGCAATCGATTCCCTTCTTTACCAGATAAGACACAGAGCTTCATTTCACTCAACGACCCACACAAAATAAACACGGTGTCTATTGTAAGTTCGTTGTTGACTTAATTCTTCTCGCCCCCAACAGAATGAGATTCTCGTAAATAAATATGAAATGGAATATTTTGTTTTGTTACCGTTTTCATTAACTCAGCCGACTAGCCTAATTTAATAACGTTTGCGGGCATTGTGGCATTTTTTGCAATGATTAAATAGCGCATTATGTAAAAGCGTTACATAATCAAGAGCAAATCTCGGTATATTTTAATGACGTCGCAGATGAATGAGCTAAACAAGCATAGAATTGAGGCGATAATACGAAGTGGAGCGACGCGGCTTAGGCGTATTCCGCACACAAAAAAATCTTCATTTATTCACAACGTGCCACTTTCACAGCATCCGAGCTCGCGGGGATGGCGACGCTTCATTTTTTTATTATTTTTCAACGGCGCAGCGGGGGGGCCTCCCCAGCCTTCAATTAAAGCCCGCCATCCACCTCGCACTTCCTACTTAAACTCATAAAAATGAGATAAACACAAAATTATTGCTGCCACCTATCGCTGTTGTTATTAAAACGAATCACGCCCTCGCCTGATTTGAATGCTCTTTTTGATAATATCTATTTGGCTTTTATCGCGTTCATTTTGTGAATGAAGTGCATTTTTATAAGTCTTCCAAATGAAATGTTTATTTGTATCTTTATGGGAATGTTCGGCAGGAAGCGTAGATATTTCTTATTTATTAAGATCATTGTAATTGGCTCAAATGTTTATTTGTTTTCAGATAAAAGTGAAGAATTAATGTTTTTACTTTTTATGGTTTTTATGGAGTCAGATTCCATCTCGACTAATAAAACACATGCAATTAGACAAATGTCAATTAGGCATGATATTGCTTTGTGAAAGTTAAATAAAAATGTTAATATGAATGGTTCTGATCACTTGGTGTTAGATAACAATGGACGTAATGCCAAGTCTACACACGTCAAGCTCATAAAGTTAAGGCGGAGTATTTGTGTTTGAGTAGCCTTGTGTGGACATGCGCTATTTAATTCTTGTAGATATCCCTAGACACAACGTAAGTAAACGATACATAAAGAAGAATGACCACGGGTGGTATCGGTAAAATTTTAGTTGTGCCACGTATTCGTGAAATTGATAATTCCTGTTTGTATTTATAATGATCATAGGTATCACTATTAAGTCTTAATTATACCGGATAAATTAAAATAAAAGTAAAAGTTTTTGTTTAAAAACATGTATGACCACGGATGAAATCGGTAAAATTCTAGTTGTGTCACGAGTTCGTGATATTGTTAATTCTTAGTTGTATTTATAATGATCATATTTATCACTATTAAGTCGTAATAATACCGAATAAATAGAAAAAAAAAGTAAAAGTTTCTGTTTTGACACATATATCTATCTCTCTTGCAATATAAGTGTCATTAATTTATATTTGAAATGAATGTGTTCGACGTTATTTATTTTAAATAATGTTTATTACGATTTACTTTTCACATTAATTGTCTAGTAAATTAAAAAATTACCTATGTAATAAATGTAAAACTTAACGTTCATCGTTAGTTTAAACTCGATAAAGTATTTTTGAAGTGTTGAATAAAACCATTGTTTTATTTTTATTGTCGCGAACTGCGGCTTATTTACTTACATAAAAACTTTAACCATATCTAAAAGTATCTACTAACATCAAGCTTTAAATTGAGCTAAATTTCATCTTGACACAATAAGTTTGATTGCGATACCAAGTACATTTATTAATTGTATGTAAAAAAAATATCAAATAAAATCTTCAATTTTAAAATCCTGACAAAAATAACGAAAATTACAAAATTTAAACTCTAAAAACAAGATTTTGTAAGTAAGACGTAATTGTTATTAATTTATTATGTTTATCCATTGTGAAATAATGATCTTCTAAGTATGTATTCAAAGAATAAATACTTTTGTAATTATTAAAGTATGTTAATTACAATAATTTATTAGTAGCATAATTCTTCACAATTTCATCACGTTAAGTCGTAGATTATAGAATAGGGTTACTTTAAATAAATTTAAATCGTTTGTTGATTTTAAAAATGAAAAAGGCAAAGTTAATCTGAATATCCAATAAATATTACGGGATTTTCATAAAACCTTTTGGATTTGAAACCGTGAAATTGCTTTAGCTTACTGAGTTTAAACTATCTTTAATTTATTAAGACATGCGCATTTAATATTCATTGTAATACCGATGCATATCAATGAATTTTATTGCTTATTAGATTATAACATTTACAAGTAACAAGACTACATAGTTTTTCTATTAAAAACAATATTTATTGCACAATAAAAGGTATAAATTCACGGAGCGCAAGTTGCGATAGTTCGAGTATAATATTTTGCATCTATTTATCTTGGATCTAATTTTAAGATACGTGTTCATGTATGAACTAATAGATGGTCACGTAATGTGTTCACTTTTTATCTAAACAGGTACCACTTTTATTTCTTCAGGCTTAAATGAAACAAAAAAGTAGCCTTGCCTTTGACGTACCGCCTCATGAGTCGGTACAACTAGGATCATATTACGAATTCGATTTTACCAATGACATCGCCCTCAAACAAATGTGCACAAAGTAACGTACAGTTAGCGACAGAGGGGTGGTTCTATTTTGAACTTAGTTACATAGCTATAGAGACGACAACTTGGCATGCCGACTGTTCACCTATTTCTTCCAGATCAACGAGTTTATCAGTCAAATGATACACCGCCTATGAAATTAAAGACGCCTTTTAACTCTTGGTGACAGTTTTGTGTTGAAAATTTATCGGGCATTGTGTAGGCGATCGAATTACATGTCAACTAGACATCGACTTATGTTTCGTTCTGAGGGAAATTAGAAAAAATGCAACGATGTAGCGGTGAATTACTAGCGCATCAATTTTGAAATACTCTGCAACTTTGTTACCTTGTTGAATATCAGTATAAAGTGTCTCTATAAAGTTCTCCTTATTCGTTTAAAGCAAAAAATTACTGGGCCCTTAGACAAACGTCAGTATCGCCAAGGAATAGAAACTGCTATCGCTAATTATTGACATAAGCTCATGACATTTTGGTAATGGTTCGGTCACACTACCAACGACGACGACGACCGCAAAACATCATAAGCTTATGTCAATTTGTATCGATAGCGTATTCTATTCCTTATCGTTTTATTTATTTATTTATTTATTTAGCATCAAAAATTCGGATATCGTAGATCCATTTGTTAGTAAAAAAAAAAAAATAAACCTAAGTATTAATGTTAGTAAAATTACATCTAAAAAAAACTAAAAACTAAGTCCACCATAGGACACTCTACGCGTAGACATGTCGCTTTGACGCAACAAGTGTGCGCACAAAGTGTCCCATGATTGGCGCACTTACATCCTCCGCGATGGTTCTTATAATACTGTTGGAACTGCCCCGCACTCTCATTAAAAGAGAAGCTGTTTTTTTACGAATGACGGCCCAGAAATCCGATGTGTGTGCTTGAGCGAACATCCCGGAGGCGCTGCAGAAGCGTGGCAGTTTCAACAGCATTCGGAAGGCATTATTATATAGGACACGAAGAGCATTTAGCGATCGATCCGCATAGTTGGCCCATAGACTGCTCGTGTAGAGATTCTGACAGAACGCCTTAAAAAGCATTATTTTTACGTCTTTACTACAACGAGCAAATCTACGAGCCAACATATTGGCTCTAACCGCTAACGCCCGTCGCTCCCGCTCAATGTCCACATTGTCTCGGAGGTCATCGGTAAGCATATGCCCAAGGTACTTAAATTGTTTAACTCTTTCTATAACTATACCATTAAGAGCTATGGTGGAAGTACATCTAGGATACTTACCGGTGTCCCCAAATACAACATATTTACATTTGTTTACATTGTATTGCAGACCATGTGCCTCAACGTATTTCTCACAAACTCTCAATAATTCAGACAGAGCAGAAGCAGTCGGGGCCAGCAACACCATATCATCGGCATAACTGATATTATTAACGCAGACACCTCCAATGCTGCAACCGACATGCATACTGCTGAGCCCGACAATAAGGTCATTGACATATAAATTAAATAGCTTGGGAGACGAAAGTCCGCCTTGCCTAACACCACATTCGAGTCCATACACTTCGGAGTATGAGTTAGACCATCGAACAACATTTTTTTGGTTAGCATACCAGAATTTAAACGTATTTAATATGCCTGCCGGTATACCCTTGTCCCTCAGCTTCCTCCATAAGACGTCATACGACACCAGATCAAATGCCCTGGATAGGTCGAGGAAACAAGCATACACAGGAGTCCTACGCTTGTTGTAGTATTGAACAGTGTGCTTAAGACTCAAAATAGCGCTTTCAGTAGAGAGTCCGGGTCTAAAACCGAACTGAGCGTCATGGAGGCTTAAAAAGCCATTAAGATTAGCATCAAGCACACTGTCCAACACCTTGGCTAGAATCGTTGCGAGCGATATGGGGCGATAATTTCCCTTATCGGAGATGTCACCCGTCTTATTTTTAATCACAGGCACGACTACAGTTTTCATGAGAGCCGCGGGAAGATAGGCGTGGCTAATACATAAGGTGTAGAACATGGAAAGTATCCTCGGCAAGTGACATCCCCCATACTTTAAATGTTCGACACTGAGTCCGTCATGGCCCGGAGATTTACCTCTACTCATGTTTTTTATGATAGATGCAACCTGCTTAGAAGAGACATGAAGCAGAGGCTCATCCCCACACCTGCCGGGCTCCTGGTAAATCGCGGCCGAAGGCCCCAAAGGTGATCGCACTTTAAAATGTTCTCTAAACATATTAGCTATATCTTCAGGTTTATTACGCCCCTCCACACTCACCGGCAAACTTGGCTTAATATCAAGTTTAGAAGTGGATTTCCAAAATTGAACAAAATTTTTTGAAGCCTGCTGTTCAGCTAGTATGTCCATTTTAATCTGGTCTTGGTTATTTTGACACCATTTAAGTCGACTTTTAAATATTTTTCGAGCCATAGACATTTGATTATAAACAGGGCCAGAATTCGGACGCTGATGAGATACCCACAACTTGAAACTAAGTTTCGCCTCCCGGTGAGCTTCTCTCACATACCTATTCCACCCACATAATCTATTTCGTCTATCTTTTTTAGGGTGCCTCGCCTCGCAAGACAATACCGCCGCTTCAGATAGACTCTGTACAATTTTACTATAAAGTCGATCTAAAACAATTCTATGCTCAGCCAAGGAACACGACCCGCCACTGCAACTGAACAGCTCCTGGGGGAGATCAATTTCTTTTAAACGATCGTCACATATCTCGCGATAACTATCAATTTGAGAATCATTTCTTTCACCCCAAATAACCGAACTCCGATGCAAGTCGCGGGCCATGTGCCGTGACCTCACAGCACCTAAGTCACATTTAATAAATAAAGGCAAATGGTCTGACATATACACTCCCTCGTCTATTCCTACGTTAACAATTGTATGCCAGGCAGACTGAGATACAACGCAATGATCCAACCATCGCCTACATCCGTGAGCCTCGCTGATGAATGTGTAGTTACTCGCAGACTCCCCTAATTTAATCACATCAGCACATACTAAGGACTGATCCGTGCAGAAATTAAGCAGCTCTTTATAAAAGAGTTCCTGGGGGTGGGCGTTAAAATCTCCTAGAATAAAAACACATTCAACATCGCTACTCACTACAACTGCATTTATCTCACTTAGGACTTCTGTAAACTCATTAAGATTAAGTATCGAGTCCGTTGGCATATAAACAGAAAAAACAATTATAGCGCGGCCCCTTATTGTGGCTTTTATAGCAACCAACCGCGAACTACTACACTGTATTACTGTTACCGAGTCAAATATGCCAACTCTCCAGAGAATGGCTACTCCCCCATAAGGTCTACCAGTCAGTAAGCCGGATGATGTATCAACTGCTGATTTGCCAGTATATTCAAAGTTGTTAGAGACAGTTCCAATAAACGGTATATCATGAGGTAGTAACCATGTCTCTTGTAAGGCTACCAAATCTGAATCACTACAAATCATACGAACACTATCAATAGACCTTTTAATCGATTTACAATTAAAAGTAGTAAATTTACAATAAATATTATTTTCTGAATCCATATTAATAATTATTATTTAATTTCAGTAGGAACTTGACCTTTCGCTTTATTTAAATATTGTACAAAGCGCCTGAAAGTTATGCCGTTAGGCCAAAAAGTGTCATTCAAAAATAAATTTAATTTATTTTTCGGCACGTACAATTTATACGCATTATATTGCCTTTTAATTTTCATATTAATCTTTTTAAGCGTTACACTCTCGCACGTTTTTTCTTTTATATAATTCACTATATCACTCTCACTAGTCTCAGTACTTACGTTTGATATAAACAGTGGCACCTTAACGTCTGCGGCTTTAAATTTATCCCCTTGTAAAGACGAGGCACAGCCTTTCATACCTAAAAATTTGTACCTTTTAGAAGATTTTTTGCGCACAACCTGCCATTCATTGTTTACATAAAGTTCATTTCGTTCACGTTTATCACTGGTCATCTCTGATACAATGTTATTAGTATTAGCCTGCGCAGGCGCGGGCGACGACAACTTATTATTCGCAGTCTATGAATCAGTCTTGCACGGAGCGCACGAGCGAGCAGCAACGCGCGATGTCGATCCGTCGATAGTGCACGAAACCGCGGTGGCCTCAATCTGCTTCGCTATATGCACCATCTCGCTCGATCCCTTAAGGCCGTCGTATCCATTGCGTCTGCTCTCGCACTCGGTGTTCGAAACCGCGGTAGATATTGGTGCCTCCACGTGCCTTGTGTTTGCCGATACATTATTTTGCTCATGCACGAAAGAGACAAAGTTATCTTGACCGTCAGCTGACAACGGCGTTGAGTTCAATGCACTCGGACAGCGGTTATTGGACTTTGTACCCAACAGTGGTGACTTATTAACCGTTAAGCACTGCAAATCAACAATTTCGCTATTCATAAAAGCACTATCCTGGGTACATGCACCTCTTCTTCTCGTATTAACATTTTTAAACGGATCGGTTAAAGATGCATGTTTTATGTTTTCAACTTCTTGCTTTAGTAAGTCAAATTTATCAATAGACACAAATTTCTCCTCTAATGAATTATACTTAGTTTGTAGACAAAGGATATCCTTCAAAAGTCTAGTCGCATCTACGTGGTCAAAAGTGACCGGCGGAAGTTTGTGTAGGTCTTTTGCCACAAATATCGGGAATGTTTCGGCATTATTATTTTTCATAACACAAATAATCTCGTCCAGGTCACGCGATGACTTTTTATTTCGTTCCTTTCTTCGCGGAGGCGGTTTCTTAGCATTAGGAAGCGAATCAAATAATAAAGACTTCGCTTTTGCGATTTCCACAGTCGAAAAAGAAGTAGTACATAGCTGGTGTATACTATCTTCGTCCATGTAGTCCAGCACATTTCTTAAGAAAGACAAGAGTTCATTAATAACGATATTACAACTCGCGCATTTCACTACATTAGAGGTCATTGCCCTCAGCACAGAATCAGCGGTCACACACAATATGCGTCCGTGCGTAATCGCGCACAGCTGATCACTGTCACGTTCATCACGTTTTGACGTTTGTCTCGGCGCTCTGGACGTAGCTTGTCAATTGTCACGTGCATATATGAAAAGCTCTCATACTTTTTCATAATGCAGCTATCAAGGTGGCAAGAATAATAAAGCATGCCACAATTTGTTGGAAATTTACTCACACTCATTTGCGTCATCATATTTTTTTATTTTTTTTTAACTTTCAATTTAAATAGAGAAGAATTAATGGTATGCATCACAGTATGTATTATGACGTAATGATTAGACAAAGAGTTTCAGGAATTATTTTGAAAAGTAATGTTTTATGACTTCTATTAGGAACTTAAGGTACTTACTTAAGTTGGGTTAAGATATAGGTTCATAATCTTGCAAACGTTTTAATCATTACGAAACTGAAAAATGTAACGTCTCCAAGGAAGCAAGTTTTCCATTGCAATTTGCATGTGGTATCATTACCTATTTTGCATTGCAACTGTTTAATAATGTCGCTACAATTGCTACTATAATCATTTGTCCGTTTTGGCCGGCGTCCAAATTAACCCGCTAATAACAAAATACAACAAGAGCGCACTCCGGAACAACTCCAACAACCGCGAAACAAGCTGTATTGAAAGAGTAAATAACGCAAACATTCTTTCATGCCACAAATAAATAACAAAGTTCGTAAAAACGCTGTCCGATAAAGCTAATTATTCGTCGTAGCAATATACGAATGGACTCACGCAACGACCAATCTGAGGGTATGGACGTAGTTTTAAAAAGGTAGTATACAGGTACTAAATATTGTTGGCAGATACGCGGGCAGGGGTGCGGCACGCCAAAAACACATTACCCGCTCGGAACGCGCTATTAAGGCCTACCGCACGCATCCACGTTGCGATAACCCTGCTGCCCGTATGATATCAAGGGACTAATTGGCCGGCTTCGTGCATAAAAAGCCCTAATAGAAACAGTCGAGGGATGCCTGTAATACGATGCAATAAGCAATAATCGGCCGGAATTTCGGACGAGTTTAAACGCCAATCAGTCGGTTACCTTATTAAACTTGTAGGGCGTTCTACGGGCTGGGCGGTGCGTGCTGACAAGCGAAGCGTGAACACCACCGCGCACCGGTGTCCTCAGCCATACTTGTTTTGCTTAGAGGGTTAGTGCGTCCCCTCGATGCCCAAATATTTTCAGTTTCCTAACTTATATTCAGAATGATCCATGTAAGTAGATGGCCTTTATGTATAAGTTGTGTTTTGGGTCATAATTTATTAATCATCATGTAAAAAGTTTTATTACATGCTTGATTATATTGCTCGATCGTAAAATTTTTAATTTCATATACGTTGTAGCAATTTGCTTGAGCGTCATTATGAGATAAAGCTCATATTTTGAAACGGATTGATTAGTGTTCAATAAACTCGTCAGTTATCTAAAGCGTTGTTTATAAATTAAAAAAATATCAATATTTTCTTGTAAGTTCGATCGGTTTACGAAAACAAGGCATAAATTATGATTGGCTTTATCTTTGGCAAATTATTTTTCTGTTTCACTTGAGTCTTGACCCCTTTTTTACGTAGTTGATAAGACGCTTTATTGCATACTCGGGCAGTGGGTTTTAATTAATTTAACAATAATAATACATCACAGTGATATGCTGTAGGTCTGCCAATTATAACGGTTAGTGCACATTGTTTAAAATATCTCACCTTGTTAGAAAGTAATCTCACGGTGGGTACACGTGTAAAAATATTTTAGTTCTTTTTTATATTTAATTTAGAGAAAATATAACGTTTTATAATACTTTCTCTGTTTTATATGTTACTGTTATTTCGTATTGTTTTACATATGCATATGCTAATTGTTTGATATTAATTTTTTTTAGTCTAACAATATTTAAATCATCTAAGCTATGAACATTTTAGATTCAAAACATTGTTTTTCTAACAATTTAAATAAATATAATTAATATGAGACTCGACAAGCAAAATATGTACTTGAAAGAAAAACAAATAGCATAATAAATCAAACGAGATTATTTACACCTATTAATCAGAGAGCGCAAAAGTTACTTTTAAACGCCTCCTTACCAGATAAACTTACAAAAATAACATAGATAAACGCGGTAAATAATTCGTCGAACAGTGTCGCTAATTAATAGAAGTGTTCAAATAACCTTAAATTAATCAATTTAGTATATAAACAATGATTTAACTTATCTCTTTCACATTCACAAGGGTCAGAACGAATCGTATCAAGTGTTCTCACTGCAATACATAATCTTGTGATAAATGTTATCAATGCTTTATTAGAATAAATAGTTGAGAGTTGAACGTTAGCAACCGTGACTGACTTGACTGCCATACCTTTGCAAAAAACAATATAATACGTAGGTAGGGTAGGGCGGGGCTAGTTGAGCAATTTTTCACTTGAGCGGATATAGCTCCTCAATAATAAGTCTCAATGAGTCGTTATGCGGCTTGATGGATTAGTAATTTATCCCTTAGCAAAAGTGTCCATAGTAATTTTTTTGTAACAAGTCGAATTTAAGAGCTACAGCTGTTTAAATGCAGAAAGTCAAGTACGCTCAATGTACCCCATAGGTGAGGTAAGTTGAGCAAGGGTATGGGGCAAGTTGAGCACTAAGAATGTCTAACCAAACCATGGGTTCAATGTTGACTAGAGAAGTGAAATATGTGTTCGACAATCAGTTCTTTATTTATAGTCTTTTAGTGACAGAAAAACAAAACTTAAAATAATTTTCTTTGGATAATTAACTGAAAATAGAATAAACAAAACTTCAACGTAACTTAAGACTAACTTTAGGATTAGATTCAGTCTTTCTGTTTAAAATCAGACTTAAATATCTTAAAAAAATATATTATTAAGATCTTAGCAACTTAATCGTCATTGTCACTGTTGCAATTGACACAAACGAAAGTAAGACCAGCACCTGGAACACATTTTGTATGTGCCCATTCCCTGCAAGCTTGACACTGGATCCAATTTTCTCCTGGTAAACTTTCAGCATAGCCTTCGCAACAAATCAGACAGGAATAATCATTATCATCACTTTCTTCACTTGACTGGAGTATTTTTTTACAGACACCCTTCTTCCTTTTCTTACCCATGTTCTTCTTTGGCTTCTTATTTTTTTTTGTGGTTTTATTTTGCTGTTCTTCTAAAGCGTTCTTTTCGGGAGTGTCTGTTAGTATTGCAGCTTTCCTCTTTCTTCTGTTAGTTTTAGCTGCTTTTCTAGGGCCAGCCTTTGGGTATGGTCGTACAATTTCCAGTTTTTTGAGTCGTGGGGTAAGTTGAGCAACTATAGCTCAACTAACCCCAACCCGGAATTTTAGAACAAAAGTGAGGTTATAAAAAAATCGTAAGAGTTATACCCAGAACCTCTCTACATATCAAAAGTACAATAATTATCTGGAAGATTAACACTTACCTGATTGAAAACAGACAACAATTGATTAATATAGACGAAAACTTGCAATAAACGACGTTTTTACTTTTTGGGCACAAAATAAACAAAACGCACGGGCGCTTCACTCGTTCGTCCAGCCGCCTCTAGTGATCGCGTGGTGATTACCCCTCCCGCGACTCCTTCTTTCCTCCATACGATGCCTATACGTATGGTGAATAGTTTGCGAGATATTTCGATTGCCCAACTTGCCCCTATGCTCAACTAGCCCCGCCCTACCCTAGTTGGTTCATAACATGCGCTTATAGATTAGTTTTGTTCAGCCATGTTTTACATAGCACTATGTTAGCAAGAGAATGAAGATTTAAAATTTAATCTCAACTATGTAACAGTTTTATTTCTAGCAATTTCCACGTCTTCTAAATTTTGCAAGCTATAAAAGCATTCTGTGACTGCTTTTCGAGTATTATTTTGGTAACGTTATTTTTAAAGTCAAATAAAGGGCGGTCACTCTGCACTTAGCGATTAGATAAATCTTAAAATATTTTTAGATATAACAATAAGATAATGCAGTTAATATGAAAAATAACAAAATCACTTCATCTTGTCTTAATTTAAATTATTTAGGCAAGTTTTTATAATTATCAATCTAAATCACCTAGACATAGTTGTTAACATATAATTGTCTTATTTCTTACGTGTTTGCAAGTAATACTGGTTTTTTTATAGCGATATATAGAAAAAAAGATAACTCAAATTAATATTATACTGAGAATATTTTAAAGTGCAGTATGCACAAATACTGATAAGCAGATCCTACATTGAAATCAAGTATTTTTTTATCCCACTTGTGACGCAGTTTTGTCTATAGAACTATAAGATTTGAAAAAATAAAAAATAATTAACTCTGAAACAACTCTCTGAAAATAAATGCTATAAAAAAGTTATGTTGTTTCCCATAGAACTAAGACTTGAAATTAACTAAATCGCAAAGCTTTTATTAGGGCCGATTTTTCAATGATGGATAAAACTTATCCGTCCAATAAAGTATTACACGATAATATTAAAATGTCACTTAAACTGTCAAATACGGGCAATTAGAATATGTTTTTAAAATGGTAGTTTTATACATTATTCGATGAATAAGTTTTATCCAAGCATTGAAAAATCGGCCCTTAAACAGATAAACTATAATGCACACCATAGCAACAAATAAAGAATATAATACACTAGTTAGCAACAATTGCTTACAACGAACAAATTTGTTTACCACCCAGAACTTATCAGTTCCCACTAGACATGTCAACGGTGGCGATTTATCAAACGTCAGTCAGCAGTTTATTGAAGTTCACCGGTGGACGCAAACAAGGGTATTTGTTACTATTGCGTTATTCGTGGAGATTGATTTTATCACAACTATGGCGTATGGATATAAGTGAATGTTATCTGTTACTAAGTGACATTGTGGCTTTTTGAGGGTCAAAAATGATTGGTATGCTATGTGCATTAAATACTATATTTGGATATGGAATTTGGAAGCTACAGGAAAGTTGCACAAAGTGCTAGTTGATCTAATATTCTATTCCCTACATTTTAACCCTAAATATGAAGTGCACTTGTTTGATATAAAGTATCATACAGAATTTTAACACACATTTTTAACGTTAAAGTATACTATAATAGTTTTTCTGAGGTCATTCATAAAATGATAAAACGTACGATCCGATTGTTTAGGGTTTTCCCTGAAGTTTCACCTCAAAATACCTTTTCAATAGTAAAATTTGCGACTAAACCAGTAACATTATAACGTTAAAGTATAGCGAATGTGATGTTCTCGCGAATGGTCGAGTTTGTCGTCACCGCACGGTGGCATCGCTTCGGCGCCAAGGCCCGGCCCGCACAAGACGCCGTATGTAGAGCGCATGAGCGTAGTGAAAATTAAGTGTCGCGACCACGGATCACATATTATCATAGGTCACGTCATATTTTATTACTCACATATTAATAATATCGATGAGAACATTGAATTTTATGAACTTCCAAGGCATCGTTTCACAACGCCATCCGCTATCGCCGGCCGAGTTTTTATCGACGCGATGGTATAAATTAATTGTATTAATATGCTTTATCTCGAACGCCTAATTATAGTCTAGTATCGTGATTTATACGCACTTTTAAATGCTCCGTTTTAGATTGAGAAGAGACATTTAATTGCGCTACAATGACAAAAGGAAATGACGTGGCCGTTTTAAACACATTGTTATTTAATCTATTTGGTTTGTCAAAAAGTCAGTCGTGTAGTTTTCGAGTTACAATTAATTCCAATTAACAAAATATATAGAATAAATGCGTGTTTACGTAGAGTGACCTTTGGTTTTAATTGTTCTGGATTGAATAATAATTTGTAATAAGTATGGAAGTATTTCCATTTGCGTTGGAGCAAAAATAGCCCGAATCTAATGAATATTGGCGTGGTCACGAAGATTGAACTATTGACCTAGAATTTTATTTTTAGCGGGTACGTCTTTGAAGGTATTTATTTTCGGTAAATGAATGTGGACAATTTAACATACAATTCAGTTATTTATCATTTGAAAATTGCTAGAAATATATGATGTAACCTCAATACGTTTTTTCATATTGCCTTAGTAAAAGATCTATTTTTACACTTATGTATGTTTTTAATTTTTATTTATTAATATTTTTATATATCACAGACACTATGACATCACTTTTAATTAAAATTGATTCATTATTTAACATGTGTATTTAAATATAATCATTTTAAACTTGTAATTACAACTGTTACTAATCCCTCTACATTCTGATTTTCATATTTCACAAATACACAACAAACAGATGTCGTGCATTTAAATAATTTTATTATTCTATAAACGCGTAAAGCGTAATATCCTGATATACCGCTGCAACAGCTTTGGCATAGCCTTAATACGAATATAGGACGTACATAATGCTGTTAACGTGACCACTAATTCGTTGTTTGTCCGATAACAGATATTATGTACACGACCATACCGAGATACACTCCACATGCCGCTATGTAATACATATGTTGCCGGTAAAGTACACAAGATGCACGGATTGTATGAAGGTGCACCGTGTGTACTGGCCTTAATTCCCTTATGATGGCCGAGCAGCCGCATTGGCTTAAATTCGCTTATGTAGTTACTACCTACTCCTGTTCCGATACATAGATTTCGATTTACCTAATAATTGATGAAAGTGTATAGTAGTCGTGTTAAACTTTTCATCATATGTTTTTTTTTTTTAATTTATTGATTATTGTGTACCGGCCACTATAATATTGCATTGTTTACATAAATTAACGAAATTATATATTGTTTGAATGCAAAGCCGGACAATAATTTATGTAACTACTTTTAGAACTAGCCTATTAATAAACATTCGACAATGTACACCGCCGACACGTGTCCCCGAATATCGAATGACACGGTACTGGAAGAACATCCAGCAATATTAAACGAAGCAATGACAAATCCTGTTCGCGAGCCGCCTCGTGGCCGCCGCTGACCGATAGGAAAAAGGAAAGAGGAAGCGACCTATGCGGCTAGAATGAAATTAGCCCGTCGGTCAATTACTTCGAACCGGCAGCGGCGTACTAATGGCACGAGCGCGCTGCCTGCATACGCCACCTTCATTGATATGCAGCAGCGCGCTCTCTTTATTGTTCCATACTTCGGTAATACACGGAGGACTGGCAGTTTGTGCTGTAAATCGTTGTCTGTACACGTATACTCGATTAACTGTGGCCAGCGCCGTAGAAGGAACGCGCTGCGTGTCGGAACACGCCGGCGGGGTGATGTCATGTCCGCGCCGGCCACACAAAACGTGAAGATACGTGAGTGGACGATGATCTAGATGACACATAGCGCATCGCTATCTTATGTAATCGATTCGTTCGATCGAGTTCATTCGTCCGCTGCAGATCGCTCCGTGTTCGTTCGCGCTGCCCGACAGAGGTGCGATGCGTAAACTGCTAACGATGTCAAATGTCACAGTTCCCATTATTGTGTATCAGATACGCGACTAGATTATGCATCGAACATGTATTCTTCCACTCTTAATTGAATGCGGTTCATTGAAGTTGCAATAATATTATTATCTTGTAGATAACATTTCTAATAGTACAACATTAATAATATATATTACACATTGACACATTGTTTATACTTTATGGACGCGGATATATTATGAGTAGGTACTGTGGAAGAGTTAGCGCAAAGTAAAAATATATGGCTGAGGAAAATTTTTAATGAGTGCTCAAAGTTCATGACTTGTTACTACTTTGAAAGAGTCTTTGTTTATACTTTCAATGTTGACATAAAAACAAAAGCTCTACCTAGAAGTTTCTAGAAAACAATATGACAAATATTTTGATTTGAAAAACAAAAGTACTTAAAAAAAGACGGGTTGCACTGTGCACTCCGGGAGTGCCGGCAGAAGTGAAAACTTGATTATTAACGTTGAGCATGTTTGATATATCCATCCGTCTTACGCTTTTTCGATCAGGTCACGTGTCCTGACTCCTGACGCGAGTTTAAGATTTTATACCCAACGCCGCTAAATAAGTTTTCACTTCAATAAATGTACCTACCTAATATATTATAAAATCCTGGGTCATATGGTAATTTTTTGCCCCCTATTTTTTGCAAGATATGGATGAAAATAGCTACTGAATTATTTATTTAAATGAATTTGATTTGTAAATTTACAAATAGTACACATTTACATTATCTAAAAATAGTTCATTTCGAAATTACATGGTCATTCTCGAAAATTCAACACCTTATCAGGAATCATATGATAATTTTGTACGTAGGTATTCCTGCAACATATTTACTACATTTAAATATCAGACACATGTCACATTGTACATAACTGGTTGCTATGAATGAATAGGCGAATGAATAGGCGAGGAGTCGAGCCCAAAACAAAAAGGCTAAGCTCTACAAAGCTCATTAAATAAGAAATGTAATTCGATTATTTAATTATGTGCGCGAGCAATCGGGCGCCGACGTATTGGGAAGTTATAACCATTAGGAGAAAACAATCGCAATTTCTTCCTGTCGTAAATAAACTTCGGCATGAGTAATCATTACTTTGTGTGCACGATATCGAATCGAGTGGAGGCCAAATAGATTGGTACGTGCGTCGCATCCCGACTCTACGGCACTCTAGGTTTACATGTGCGCGATTGTCACCCTTAATCCCGGGTACGTCGGTCGTGTTTCAGTTAAAGCGATATTGTAGATAATTTTCGTTGTACTTCGACGAAATTCGTCTCGATTGTCGCGTATGGTGTAGTTTGTAATTATGCGGCAGCAGAGCGGAAGTGTGGGCAGAGGTTGGTACCCCGGTCACGATCGTGGGTGACGACCAGCGGGTAACGGGTTCGATACCTTTATGGTGATCGGCGCGACTATATCGCAAGGGAGTTTCTGTTATAGGTACAATGGGAGGAAAATTTCGATTGTATTGTGTACTGCATTTTCTGATGAAAGTCATGCCGGTATGACGTGTAACCTTGTGGAATTAACACTTGTTACAGAAAATTTGTATGTACCCTACCTATGATAATAACGCTGTTATTTTTACATGCTTTTTATTAGTTAATGTAACATAGGGCAGTTACGTAATCAATATATTGTAAATAAATAAATTCATGTTACCTACCGTAATTAT
The DNA here is from genome assembly GCF_061535395.1 of Colias eurytheme. Taxonomy (NCBI): domain Eukaryota; kingdom Metazoa; phylum Arthropoda; class Insecta; order Lepidoptera; family Pieridae; genus Colias; species Colias eurytheme. The sequence goes on from NC_142980.1 coordinate 4,996,778, forward strand.
AACAGAAAGATGTGTCCAATTTATACATTAAACATATTCAAATCAATGGAGATTTTTTCGGAATAGTCTTTTTAATTTCACACTTTATAATATGTTAATGTGTAACAATATGTTAATACAGCTAAATTCTAAGTTGTTAATTAGAATACCTAATTCGTTGAACGTACAATAATTATGCATTGACGAAAAACCTTAACCTTGATGCATTTATGTAACAGGAAAAGAGTATTTATTAGTTCGACAGTATATCATAATTTATTACGTAATATTTTAAAGTGAAACTTTTATTACATCGTCTCAAACTTTTTGGTCTGTGTAGCGCATGTCGCGTGTATCGCGGCTGCCGAGTAAGTATAGGTACCTACTCGGCAGCCGACCGTCACGCGACATGCGCTACACAAAGCAGTGTTCGGAACCGTTCGAACAGTTTCACTTTTACCGTGGTTTCATAAAACCACACAACATTTTTTTATATTAACTTTCGTTATAAACAACAGTGGCTATGGGATTTGCTCTTCACAAGCGTATATCCTTTAAACTCATTCTCAGTTACAACAGTTTTTATTCATAGAAGTGGTCGAACAGTCATATTTTACAATAAGTATCCATAAAATTGTACTTGCTTGTAACAAACTTGAAAAACATTGAAAAAATCAATGAAAAAACGCATATCGCGGTGGCGGATTAGTTTATGGCCATTTGAAAAAGAACACAACAACACAACGTAATTATAATTCTTAACAACTAATAATATGTACGTGTGTGTGTGTTTGTTTGAGCTTAAGTAGTGGAACTGACATTTGAGCGGAAGTATTACTGGTAAAGGTCGATTTAAAATAATTAAAATTAAAATATCAACGGACTATGTAATTAAAACATCTTCACAGTTAAACAAATCGTAAACGGGTATCGTAACAGGAATATTAATGTTGCGTTCAGCTTCTTAGGTATAAATAATAACTAAGTTATGAGTTTGGTAGTCTGTGCTAAAATAGTTTAAACGCTGACATTCTAAAAAAAATATGTGTGTGTGATCGTTGCATGTGTGCGTAGGATTTATAAAAAATTAGGAAGAATTTTTCATACCAGAAATAGATTTTAAGGAATGACATTTATAATATGATTTTTATATTTTACGGGCTTATTTTACCTACCTACTACGTAGTTAAAAGTTATGTTCCAAATAGTTAGAGCTAACAATACTTTAAAGTACATTCATGAATGTTGACACGCTAGCTTAAAAGAACCAAATCCCTATATGCCAATTCGATATTGAATATTGTACCGGATTGCATGGACTGCACATATATCTACATATAATGGCATTAAGTTCGCACGCTGGAACTCAGGGACAGAATAACAATAATCATGACGTCAAGTTGGTGTAACGAATTGGCTAGACGATCTGCAAATTAGTTTAGGCCTACCGAACAGAATACCCAAAGGCAAAGGCTTAAAATAAATGGATTTGATCCAAGCCGTAATTATCATTGATGGAAGCTCCAACTTCTGATTTAAGTAAATTCAATATTTTAAATATATGTATAATGTTTTCAATATAAGTATAAATTTTTCCGTTTCTTGAATATGCATACAACCCGACAAACCCGTGTTTTACATAAATCCATTTATTGTTTTATTAATTTTATTAATTAATATGTAAAAAGTTGTGTTATACATTCAATGATCGCTAATATGCATATAAAGGTTTGTACTGGACCGATTCAAAAATTCTTTCACTACATAGTATAAAACAAAGTCGCTTTCACTGTCCTTATGTCCCTATGTCCCTTTGTACGCTTAAATCTTTGAAATTACGCAACGGATTTTGATGCGGTTTTTTTTAATAGATATAGTGATTCAAGAGGAAGGTTTATATGTATAACAACATCTATTAAAAAGTGGAGAAGTACCTACTGTTATTTTTGAGGTTTCTAATGTGATGTCGTAAAAAATTACATTTTTCCGCTTACATTGCAAACGCAGGCTGAACCCTTCGAGTTGTACCATGTACCTACCTTAGTACCATGGGCGAAGCCGGGGCGGATCGCTAGTATTTCATAAAGCGTAGCTACGCGAGCACGATGACAGACATCTTTATTTTATTTCTAGACTAACACTAGAAATACATAATTGTGTTTATTTTACATAAATTTTGAGTTATCTCAATAATTCCACCGTTAGTTATTCATTTAGCTAATGTTTAATGCATACAAGTTCTTATAATTATTCCACTAATAATTACGTAAAATCTACAAAACTTAATATAATTACACGTTAGTTGGTTTCATCAAATCGTTGATGTGAGGTGCTAGATCAGATAAGAGTGACGTACACCTGCCTTTGATCGCATCAAAAACGGCCTATTACACCGTTATTAGTTCTGTAACACCCCCCATTTTATAACAATATAATTGATACTCCAATTTTGTTATGATTTTAAAGATTTGATGGATTGAATATGTGTATGTTTCTTTTAGCATTCATAGCTTATGGACGTTTTTTTATAATCTGAATTTAGTTAGTAATTGACTAACTAAATTCTTTATTTGTGTGAAAGTTTTAATAGTTGGTAACATAAATATTATATTAAGTGCATTGAAGCTTTGAAAAGGAATACTATTTCGTAATAGTAAGAAGTTTTAAATAACACGTTCTATTTTGAGTATGTATAATTATTGCATAATATTTTTAAAGTTATTTCGTGTTTATATTATACAGATAAAACATAATTTTGTATTATTATTCGTTTAATCATCATCTAGATTTAAAACAGCATAATAAATACTTAACGGATAAAGAGGTGCAAATTGTGCATTTACAAAATGATATAAACACATTAATTGAATCAACCAATAAGTGCATTATTATTACTCATTTGTTTACTTAAAGCAATTCATTTTATCTCAAACTAGCATACCGCCCGCGGCTTCGCCCGCTTTGTCTAAAACCTAATCACTACATCACTATCACTACATAGTATAAAACAAAGTCGCTTTCTCTGTCCCTATGTCCCTTTGTACGCTTAAATCTTTGAAACTACGCAACGGATTTTGATGCGGTTTTTTTAATAGATAGAGTGATTCAAGAGGAAGGTTTATATGTATAATAACATCCATTAAATAATGGAGAAGTACTGTTATTTTTGAGGTTTCTAATGTGATGTCGTAAATAAATAAATACATTGAATACACTGTTCATTTAATATAGATCTATATGGCCC